>NC_064564.1:55014051-60014051 GCF_937001465.1 Orcinus orca
CCTGACTGCATTGCAAGTGTCAGATGATTTGATAGGACTGACATGCAGCTAAATGGAATAGGAAAAGACACTGCAGTGGACTGTTGGTCCATTAGTTTGCTTGGGCAGCTTGTTTTACTAAGGAGCCCTCTAATGGTTTCTCGGCAATAAGTACTATCTCTCTCCTCCTTGCTATTCAACATGACAGGCACTTGTAGAAGTCGCAGCTAATATATTTGCACTCTAACCGGCCCCAATGCTGAGTTTCCTTGAGTATGTTTGGCTAAGAAATGAATGATGACTGTGTTTTTTTCTTTGAGAAAATTTCTCTAATGCAGAAGACGGTCATTTTATTTTGGATACTAAGCAGGCATGTGGCGTAACATGAGTGCTTGTGAAAAAAAATGATGCATTAGCTGTGGACTGCCCATTGCATGTCTCCTGTATTAGGAGTTGATGATATTGAAATAGGGGGAAAACTTTTATGGGCTGTTTTACTAGTGTAATGATAACTACAGGCTTGAGCCAGAACTAAAGAATGGGAGAAGTTTATATGGAAGTAAGCCTTCAGACAGCTGTCCTTAGGCTATACAATAAAGGACTGTTCCTTTGTTTCGACTAACTTATGATTGGGAGGCAGTAGTAATTATTTTTCTGCATTTCTGTTTTAAAGAGGGTGTCTTAGAATAAAACATTTTGCTTTTTCTTTTCATTGTTTTCTCATTGACTTCATGAAGTAGGTCAGTTTTGCTTGTCGCCATATTTACTTTTTAAAAGTCACGTGAAATTTCCTAGGTTAGTATTTGTTTCGTGAATGGGCTTGGATTCTTTTGAGATTTCTCCAATAAAGTTTTTTTGCTCAAGTACGACATTTAAAGATAATGAATATCTTGATTATCAATAGGGTGATCACTGTTTTTGTTAAGATCTTTGGAGAAGTTGAAGGTCATAAAAAGCCTTCCATAAGAAAATACAGGAGGAAGGAAAAAATCAGAGAAAAATAGAATTGCGTAGAATGCCCTGGATTTTGAAGTCATTTTTACAAGTGGTATATGTTTGTGGGGAGAGAATTACAATCATTTCTGGGTTTTCTTTCATCGAGTCGGGTCTCAGGGCTCTATTATATTGAATATAACTTCTTTTTGGGGAAGATGAGAAGACATTAGGCACAGCTCAATTTTTGGCAATTATTTTCCTCTTCTGCTTCTAAAACAACATACAGCTGCCTGAGAGAAAAGCGTCTTACCTTTTTTTCCGTGTCAGAAAGAGGAGAAAGAGAACTATCTTCGAAACATACTTAAAGCACATGATGAAAATGAAAGGTTTTTTTAAAAAACCTTTTAGAATCTATTTCCTTTGTGCCAGGTACCAGATGTTGATGTTGGCAGTGCTTAAGAGGGTCACAGAGCATTTACAACCACTAGGCTGTGGGGAATAAAATTCCAGGTCTGTTGCACCCAAGGTTATTTAAAACTTGTATTTACCTAGTGGTAACTGCTGCAAAAGTACTTTTCCTATCTGAGCCTCTCTTAAATAGATACCTTAGAAATACATGATCAATGAAATTTCTGCAAAATAGATTTGTATTCCAAAGGCTCTTAGCATTACAAAGGTCACTGGTTCCATTTAAGTCTCTTTTTTCAACGCGAAAAGCAGATTGCTGTCAACTTTGTTAGACACGATTGGCATTACTTGTGAGCTATCCATTTCCAATTAGAAGCCAGAAGCTGTGCTCCTTTTATATGCATGTGCCAAAAAGGCATTACCCTCCCCCACTACACACCCATATTTAAATGATATTTCCTTAGTATCCTCTAGAAGTATGATTTTGGAAAAAGCAGGACCCTTTGTCCCTCTCTGCAGAGTTTCTTCTGTGGGTGAGCTGAAGTCCTTTTTGTCACTGATAGGATTGTAGGGGAGGAATGTTTTCCTCCACCTTCTTAGGGTATCTGGCTGGGTCTGAAAATTAAACTGACAAAGACATATTTGGAGATGTATAGGTTTTTTTTTTTTAAACAGGAGAAAAGCATACAAATGTATTTAGTATAAGCTTTACGGAACATGGGAACCTTCATAAGAAAATGAAGACCCAAAGAAACAGACCTGAGTATTTTATGCTAGGTTTTTGAAGAGTACACAGTTCTGGAGGGATATGGTACGTTAAGGAGGAGAAGGAAATTGTAGTGAATTGGGGGAAACCTAGCAAGGCTTGTTTGTGAGGATTCTTTTCTGCATCCCTTTGTGTTCGGAGATAAGATGCTCCTTTCCTCTGGGTATAGGGAGGGCACCTGGCATTATGAGGGTTTTATGGTCTGATCCAGGGAAGAAGGACGAGGGGAAGTCCTTCCGGCTTCTGCCATTTTCTCAATCTCCTTCAACTTAAAATGTTCAGCATGCCAGGGAGCTTTATCTTGGTGTTCTGAACTCCATCTGGATAATAGGGTTAATAGTTTCAATGCAAAAACAGGATTTTGGGAAATAAAGTTCTGAAAAACAAAGCATTCTCACAAGAGAACTTGTTGGTGATCATTATAGATTATTGTTTCTTCTGGTTGTGCTCATTATAAATTCTTGTTTCTTCTGGGTGTAACACTGGGAGGAGTCAGATGGTGACCTTACTGAGCTTTACCAGAGGATTTTTTTTTTTTTTTTTTTTTTGCGGTACGCGGGCCTCTCACTGCTGTGGCCTTTCCCGTTGCGGAGCACAGGCTCTGGACGCGCAGGCTCAGCGGCCATGGCTCATGGGCACAGCCGCTCTGCGGCATGTGGGATCTTCCCGGACCGGGGCACGAACCTGTGTCCCCTGCATCGGCAGGCGGACTCTCAACCACTGCGCCACCAGGGAAGCGCCTTTACCAGAGGATTTTAAGTATTTTTGCTATAGCTGTCAATTGAGATTTTACTCAAGAAATTTGAATTTATTTATAAATACAATGGGATTAATTTTTCCTAAGGCTCTACTTCCTTTCTTGTTCCTCCCCAAAAGAATTAGTTTCTTTGTCTGTAGAAAAGGATATTTCAAATAGTTTAGCTGTCAGGAAGAAGGAAAAAAACCCCTAAAAACTAGAACTAGTCATGGGTTGTTGCCTCTGGGTGCTGGGATTGTGACTAATTTTTGTTTCTTTATGCTTTCTACACTTTTGAGATTTTCTGTAGCTAGAGTATATTGCTTGTAGAATCAGGAAAAAAAGAAAAAAAATATGCATTTTAGTTGATTTTGATATGCCTAAGGAGTCAAACATTACCCATTCTAATGGCAGACCCTGGAACCTTGGTTCTGGACAATAAAAAAAAAACAAAGCCCTGTTGATGATGGTATAGCTTTCAGAGCCACCTGTCA
The DNA here is from genome assembly GCF_937001465.1 of Orcinus orca. NCBI lineage: Eukaryota > Metazoa > Chordata > Mammalia > Artiodactyla > Delphinidae > Orcinus > Orcinus orca. The sequence goes on from NC_064564.1 coordinate 55,017,371, forward strand.
TTTGAATTGGTGGTACATACAGGTGTGGACCACCTTCTCGTGGGGTTTGCTGGTGACCAAAGGAAATAGTTGGGTTTATAGCTTAAATGGCAGAAAGGGCTCACCATTGTTGCTGTTACTGCCACGTGCTTCTTTTCCTTCTACCTCCCACGTATATGTTCTGTGGACCTATTTTTATTTTGTAACACCCATTCTGTATTTGTGCAGTGGAAATGGGTTTACAGGGTGGTGGGGAGAATTGTGTGGGTAATTTCAGAATTTCCTCTATCATGTCTGTATAGGTTAGTGGAGAATGCCATATAAAATAGCATAAAATGAGTACCTGCCTGCTGGGTGGATGTGCTTAGGATTCCCTTGTAATTCATACAGTCCTTAGTGTAGTTTTGAATGTTACTTCGAGTTGGAGGAATTTCTTTGAACTGTATCATGTTATAGTCACTTGGAAAAACTACATGGAATGCTAGTGTTTGGACTCAGAAGACTGCTTTGTTACTTTTTAAAATTTTTTTTATTTTTTGCGGTACACAGGCCTCTCACCGTCGCGGCCTCTCCCGTTGCGGAGCACAGGCTCCGGACGCGCAGGCTCAGCGGCCATGGCCCACGGGCCCAGCCGCTCAGCGGCACGCGGGATCCTCCCGGACCGGGGCACGAACCCGCGTCCCCTGCATCGGCAGGCGGACTCCCAACCACCGCGCCACCAGGGAAGCCCTGCTTTGTTACTTTTTAAGTGTGATCTTGGGGCTCGTATTTTCAACCTCTGAACTTGGTTATCTTCATCTGTAAAATGGAGATACTAATAAACACCTTCCATTAGGATCATCGTGGGGTTATAAGGAAGTATTTTGTAAATCCGTGTTTGTTTTATTTATCGACTCAGCTACTTTTGGCAAACTACCTCAATTTCAGTGGAGGTGATTTGGATCAAATCCCCGACTTCACAGCCTAGAGCCAAATTGCGTTTGTCCATTCTCTTTGGAAGAGGGGAGGTCAAAGATGTATGATTTTAATCTTGTTTTTGTGAGAGGCTGTGCCTACTCTAACCCCCATAGCTTCCATTAAAAAACTCAAAAATAATTCTTCATTTTCTTTTCCTAATTACTTGGCAGAAATTTAGAATTAAAAGAGAGAAACTAGTAACAACCAACCTTTGCTTCAACAAAAGGGATTCATGGGTCCTAGAGACCAAAGAAATCAGCAGGAATGCCCAGGGTGAATTGATGGATTGCAGAGCCTGGCTGGTAATTACTTTCACTGAGCTAAAACATTAACTTAATGCACAGAAGCGAGGCCAGCTGAAAATCAGGATTTGGATCCTTCCCTCCCTCCGCCATGGTTATACCACACTTTTCTTCTGGAGGCAGTCTTCTCTTTGGTGGGATAGCCCTTCTTCCCTTCCTAGGACTTGGCATGGATTTTCATGCCCCACCCTGACAGACTTGGGGTTGTACCCTTTTGCTTTGGTTGTCCTGGGCAACTGTTGGTGGGGACGTATGACTGTTAAGCTCAGCCAGCTTTTGGGGTAGCAAGAAACCCCAGTTCCTCAAGAGTTTTCAGCTAGATATCGACAGATTTAGCTTATCTTGGGGTTCAGATTTCTAGAATTGGCAAGCTTTAGCTTTTGGACTTTTGTGACACTTACCAGGTAAGCACGTTGTTGATTGTTAATAACTTTCTAGTGTGTTGGAAGTGATTGTCCGTAGGACATTTAGTGACATGATTATTGAGTGATATGTGTTTGCCGTGGGTCCGGAGGGGCATGTGTATATTTTGTGTATATTTTCAGGTGATTGTCAAATCCATAGTACTTGAGAGCATATTTACTCTACAATGCTCTCAACCTCAACCCTTCTATTATGTAGTGAAGAAATTGTGTAACTAGAGAGATGAAACCATTTCCAGCTCATTAGCACCACGAATGGACTTGGAAGTCAAGTTTTCTGACTTCAAGTTTATGGGGATAAGACTAGTAGCTACCTTATGGGATTTAGAGAGAATTAAATTTAAAAAAAATCTATACTGAGGGTTAGGAACAGTGACTGACGCAGAAAAAGACTTAACAAATGAAAGCCACTGTCATTGTTATTATCATTTTTACTTTTTATTATTTTTCTCGTTACCACCACCACCATGTTGTGTAAGATTGTCAAGCAGTGTTCTTTGGTGTGTGCCAGGTTGGGGAACCCCACCTTTTGCTAACAAACTGAAGCAAGTACTCAACTTATGGCTCTATTTAAAGGAAATTGCACAAGGTTTGACACTTGACTTCCATAAACACCCACGGAAAGCATTGGTAGAAGATAACTGAATGATAATTTGCAATCCTAATTTTGAATTTTGTGTATTTTGTGTGTATTTATGGGTTGATTATATTTCTAACATAAAAAGATTTGTCAGATGTGATTCTGTACAAGTACACCCTCCTGAAACAGCAGGGATTCCCTGCAACCATGGTTCATTGTTCATCAGTCTCCTGTACTTCTTTGTTTCCTTAGCCGTCTACATGGAATATGTAATATTTCAAGTATTTAAGTTTCCTAATCCTGTCAGCCCAGGGCTTTATGTTGGAAGACTTTAGTTACGAAATCTATTCTGACGTAATTGTTTAAAAGATCAGACTTTTGAGGAATTTTTTATGATATGGGAGTATATTCACAATATGTTAGTGGAAAAGAAATGGCTGCAAAGCTATAAGTATGACGCCAACTTTGTGGCATGTAAAAGGGTATATATATGAAGAAGAAATACTGGAAGGAAATATACAAATGAGTAATAATAGTGTTATCTATTCTCTGGGTAGATTAATAACAAATAGGTTGATTACTAACAAATATGTTTTTTAAATTTTTACAAATAATTTTTAAACTTTCTTTGAATTACCTGCAACTCACTTATACTTTGTATAAACTATTTTAAAAAGAAAGAAATTGTCAGTTGTGTCTTGGTAGGATAGTGATTGTTGAATGCCATCCTGTGTCATACTAGTTTAACTCTGTGTTTGATGTACTTGCTGTCTCACAGGCAGTGTAGCTTAGTAGATAGAGTGTGGACTCTGGAATCAGGTGGGCTTGGGTTTCCACCCGTTGTCTTCATTTAAGAGTTTCCGGATTGGGCAAGTTGCTTCTCGGAGCCTTAGTTCTGGTTAAATCGGGGATGCCATCTCCTCTGCAAGGTTTCTTAATTCTGAAAGTGGCTTTGCTCTTGTAGGTGCTCAGTAAATACTAGTCCTTTTCTCCTCCCAGCCATTACCCTGACTTCCCCAAATTCCACAAGGATCAGTTTGGGGAATAAAGGAACTTGGAAAAAAGTTTGAGTTTCATACTAACATTTTCGGTGGTTTGCCTTTTTAATCATCTTTTTACTGTAAAAGTCTCGGTTTCTGTAAGTCTCACATCCTGGGGAACCAAACTCACGACAGTCTTGAAGTGTCTTACTTCAAAGGGTGAGAAAACCGAGCAAACCAAAATTGTGATGCGCTCTCTGGAGCAGTGTTTGTGAGCATATCAGCCTGGGAATGCTGAGTAAGAGCCTCGCCATCCACCAGCCCCTGGCAGTGATGCGGAGGGTGTGACGAGGACTGTGGGGCTGAGGTAGGGTTTGTAATTGCATGGCCGTCTGGCCTGCCCCAAGCATTCTTTTCCCTTCCAGGATTCCTGTAATTGTCATCAGATGGCTCAGTCTCCCGAATGTTTCCGGTATTACAGTGACTTCTGGAGTGTGTTTAAGGAGAAAAAAAGGCCGGAATTAGCAGTCATCATTTGTTTGTGTCTGTTCTGTTGTGTGTGATGCGTACAGATCAGGCATGTCTGGAGTATAGAGAAATCCGTCAGATGTACAGTCCTTACCATCTTCTCTAGCACCTTCCTACTTCTTTTGCTGATTCTTTTCCACCTGCACTGCTCTAAAGGAAAACAAAATTGAGGAAAGATGCAGGAGGTGGCCCTGTTTTCAGCTGTAGTCCTTTATTCTTTTGGTCTCTTTACTTCTGGGGACATTTATAGAGCATTGCATCTTTCTTGGAGTGCAAGGCTCCAGGAGGTTAGGAGCTGGACAGGAAAGAGGCCCTGTGAAGTATGGTTCAAAGTCTTGGCCATGGAGGAAAGGAGACATTTGAGATAGACCTTGAATTTCAACTGATAGAATTTGAATGACAGATATGATAGCATTAATTGACAAAGCAGGTGTTAAGGTGGAAAGAACAGCCCAGTAGCACAGTGATAGAAAAGGTGAGATGTGTTTGGAGAGGAGTATAGGATGCAGGTGAGCTTAAAAATAAGAAAAACTTCGTAAATTTGCATTCATTCTTTGAAGAGGGGTCAGCCTAATGATTCCAATTTTAGGCTGAGTGCTGTCTGTAAAGGTATAGAAGGAATGGCTCATGCCTTCAAAGTGGGTCCCATTCTGAGTATTTCAAGGTAGTAGTTGAATTTTCCTTCATCATAAGCCTGTAACTAAAAACGTAACTCTAGGAAGATACCTTGCGTGGGGGTAATTTTTTAATCAGGTGATCTATAATTAGACCTTGACTGCTTTCCTAGGAAGGGAAAAATAGCCTAAATGGAAAAGGACAGCTAAATTTTTTTTGAGTTTTTTTTTTTTTTTTGATGTGCGGACCATTTTTAATGTCTTTATTGAATTTGTTACAATATTGCTTCTGTTTAATGTTTTGGTTTTTTGGCCCGGAGGCATGTGGGATCTTAGCTCCCCGACCAGGGATCGAACCTGCATCCCCTGCATTGGAAGGAGAAGTCTTAACTACTGGACCGCCAGGGACGTCTCAAGGACAGCTAATATTTAAAAAACCAAAAATGGAGTGATCGCCACATCTAACCACGTGTGTTTTTCCACCGCCTCATTCCCTAAGCAGAGCCTGAGTAGAGAGGTGAGGTTGGATAGGATTGCTCAACTAGATCATTTTGGGAAGCGGAAAATTGAAGATAACTGAAACGGTTTCTTCTGATTCATGCTGTTGGCTGAGAAATTGTGCTTTTTAAAAGCTCCTTTGCTTTAGTGGCTCTTACTCACCAAACTAGTGAAATAGTTCATTGCACTCTGGTGCCCCTGTTTGTGTAGAGGTGGAGCGTTCTCTAAACTTACAGGGACCCGGCTCTAGACAGTCATGTAAACTATTTCAGAGTTGTCAGATGGATCTTTTACAATAATTGAATTAAATTCTGATGCCTACCCTAAAACCCATTCTACCCCTTTCTTCCGGCATGGGAAATGGGAACAGCAAAGCCCTTAATCTTAGCAAGGATCCAAGATAGCTCATGATTAATATAAAATCTCAAGTCATGATAATTTCATCCCCCTTAGCAGTGATTGGTCTGATAGCAGGCATGTGACTAAGTTCTGGCCAATAATTTGTAAGAGGAAGTTCTCCGGACAAGGGGAGTGAAAGTTACCCATCTGGAATGAAAAACAGATTCCCGATTGGAGTTTGTCAGTGATGCTTAGTGAGGCACTGAGCAGACATGGGGATGAGCATGGCAACAGGAAAGGCAGAGCTGGTGTCCTTGACACCTAGCCCAGGGCTGCTACTTTTGACTGCTTGTTCTGTGAGAGAGCTAATTGTTTAAGCTCTTATAAACTGGATTTTTAATCACCTGAGGCCAACCTAATTTTTATCTCATAAGATGTTTATGCTTTTATCATGCCCCTTCTAGTATTTTCCCTTCAATTTGGAAAGTAGTTCTTGTAATCTATAACTTAAATCACACTGTATATCATTTAAAGCAGTGGTCCCCAACCTTTTTGGCACCAGGGACCAGTTTCGTGGAAGTCAATTTTTCCATGGATTGGGGGGGTGGGTGGGATGGAGGGGCTGGGGATGGTGCAAGTGGTGATGCGAGCGATGGTTCGGGCGGTAACGGGAGTGACGGCAGATGAAACTTCACTCGCTTGCCCGCCGCTCACCTCCTGCTGTGCCGCCCGGTTCCTAATAGGCCACGGACCGGTAGCGGTCTGGGGGTCGGGGACCCCTGATTTAAAGTAGTTTCTGTCTCAAGACATGAGAGGCAAGTACCCCTTTTTTTGGTGGGAAACTAGAACTGACCCTTCCCAAAGCAAGTGCACTGCTGCCAGTGAAGTCATCTTGTGGGCCATCTTGTTTTCACCACAGGTGGTACCTTGGTGAAAGGTGTGATGGGACAGACATGTTTGAGTTTGGTTTGTATTAGTTCATTTTGTTTCTGTTGTTTGTAAATTGGGTGCTCTTTGCTTAGGCGACTTATTTCTGCTTTCGATTGTTATGATTGATAATAAGAGAAAGAAATAGCCTAAAAATACATTCTCTCTCAAGGTTATTCAGTTTTTAGTTGGTGTTTCTTTGGCCTGTAAGGTTTGCGTTGGTGTCCGACTTTGTTGAAAATTCTTTTATGATATTTAAGCTATTCCTTGCAGTATATTTTCCCTTTTAGTAAAGAAAACTCACTTTCTTTGCTAAGATGAACTGTCATTAGGACTGCTTGGTATTGAGAATATTTCTCACTTAATAGCCCTAATGAGATACAAATGTTCTAAATGTGTCCTTATGAGTTGATTATATTTAGGGAGGAATCTACTTATTTTAGTTAACCAATCCCATTGCTTTCCTATCATGCATCCTTATTAGGCTCCCATGTTCCTGTTCCATATGGAGTTCCTTGTGAAATCAGACCTCAGCAAGCGCTGTTGTCACCTTTCAGGGTCAGTGGTACTGAAAATGTTGATGACTTTTGTTGGCTCTATGTATCTTGTTTTTGTTTTTGTTTTTGGCTGAGTTGGGTCTTTGTTGCTGTGCGCGGGCTTTCTATAGTTGCGGCAAGTGGGCGCTACTCTTCGTTGTGGTGCGTGAGCTTCTCGTTGCGGTGGCTTCTCTTGTTGCGTAGCACGGGCTCCAGGCACGCGGCCCTCAGTAGTTGCGGCGCATGGGCTCAGTAGTTGTGGCTCTCGGGCTGTAGAGTGCAGGCTCAGTAGTTGTGGCACACCGGCTTAGTTGCTCCACGGCATGTGGGATCCTCCCGGACCAGGGCTCGAACCTGTGTCCCCTGCATTGGCAGGTGGATTCCCAATCACTGTGCCACCAGGGAAGTCCCTGCATCTTGTTTTTATAGCACTCTTCCTTTTTTATACAGTCATGATAAATACAGTTCCTTCCCCTATTCTTGAAAAGTGAATTTTATTTCTTAGTTGGTTCTTTTCTGGTATTTATACTTACTAGCATAAAATAATTGAATATTTTTGGACCCTCCTCCCCTACTTTTGTGGCTCCTTCTGTAGGCTGGGAATGGTCTTCTTAGCTCCTTGGTTCTCTGGACATTGTCCATCTTTGACCTTTTGCCAAAAATCTGAAAATATTCAAGTAAAACTAACTGGTTACTCTGAGTCATACTGAATCAGGTTTGCCCAATTTCTAGGAGTCAGTGTTTTACCCCTTTCAGTGACCATGTCCTTCTACTTTCTGAGGAAAGTAGACAAGTCAGCGAAGAAGTTTCAAAGAACTTGACCCGTGGAGTTACACCTTTTGAGTTCAAATACTAGCCGCAAAGTTTACTCTGCATGCCCTTGGCCACGTTATATGACTTCCCTGTGCTTCAGCATTCTTCTGTGAAGTGGAAACTATCCTGGTACTTCTGTTGTACCATGAGAATTCTCTTGTGTCATGAGAATTCTTACGAGAAGGTTTATGAAAAGCTCATACAGTAGTGCCTGGTGCCTACTAAATGTATAGTTGATAGGATAGTATCTGGTTGAATTGTTCAAAGTACTCTTTAAAATCTGTTTCTCCTTTGGCTCTCAGAACCACCTGGTGAAAGAGGAAGTATTATTAGCCCTCTTTTATAGGGCACAATGTTAGAATGTAACTTTGTTACTAGTGATAGAATTGTTACTAGTGATAGATAGATATAATTGGTTATACTTCAGTGTGATTTGGGTCTTGAGGAAGTTGCCCTGTTTTTGTGATGTTATAAATTAGAAGATGTAGATGGGAAGGGCATCAACTCCTATTCCTTAAATCTGTCCCAGTGGTGAGCCAGTTCATTCATTCTAAAGTTATTTATTTGCTAAACAAAGATATTTCTCACTTTGCATGGTTCCAATATGCACAGTTTTCAGTTATTATGGTTAATTAAATAATACCACCCCCCAACAACACAGTTCAAATATGTTATTATGTTACATTAACAGTGAGTAATTGTATTAAAGTACAACCAGCACATCTTGTTATTTGGTTCATGAACAGACAGCAAAAGGTGTAGCTGTGTTGCCTCCTCGTCTCTCAGAGATAAATTTGTAACTTTTTAAAAAAAAAATAAATTTATTTGTTTTTATTTTTGGCTGTGTTGGGTCGTCGTTGCTGGGCGTGGGCTTCTCTAGTTGCGGTGAGCAGGGGCTGCTCTTCGTTGCGGTGCGCGGGCTTCTCGTTGCGGTGGCTTCTCTTGTTGCACAGCACGGGCTCTAGGTGTGCGGGCTTCAGGAGTTGTGGCTTGCAAGCTTTATAGAGTGCAGGCTCAGTAGTTGTGGCATACAGGCTTAGTTGCTCCATGGCATGTGGGATCTCCCCGGGCCAGGGCTCAAACCTGTGTCCCCTGCATTGGCAGATTTCCCAACTACTGCGCCACCAGGGAAGCCCTAAATTTGTAACATTTTATGAAAATGGGTAATTCAGAGAGGGAATTGGTGGACAAGGATAAAAGTGCTGCGTAGTGCGACAAAGAAATGAAAAGTGCTAACACTGGAAGTGAAATTTGAGCCATTCATAAATAGAGTTATAGGAGAAATAGCTGACTACAGGAGTGTAAACCATGCCACTGTTCTAGAGCCTCTATGTATGTAGCAGGATGAGTTCAGTGAAAAGGAGCTTGCTCTTGTAAATTAGGAATGTGATTGTGACAAAAAGGAAGAAAACATAACAGAGCAAAGGATGATGGCAGAAAACTTCGTATTAAAGAAAACTCCTCAGATACTGCAGGACAATGAAAACACAAAGGATAAAATGTTGGAAGCTAATCCACACTCAGGAGTATGCCAGTTCACCAAGGTATACAAAAGATGCTCATTTGGTATTTTAAATTATACAGTGAGAAGAAGGCAGCACTGTTCAAACTACTCAGACTGCTCTTGATATGTTTTTTTAAATAAAGAAAACACTTTAATTCTCAAAGTTTCTAATGTTTTAAATTACAGTGTACTAAATGAATGTTTTACTTTGTTCATCTTCTTATCCCTATATAACTGATTTTTAATGTTTTTGACAAAAAAATGTTAAAGGTCATAGAAAAACTATAATTTTTCTATTGATTATTAAGATCGCTCTGCATGGTTTAAGCTTGGATGGTCATGTTTATGGTCTTGTATTACTGTGCAAGGCAAGAGCTGCCAGTATTTATTAAGCCAAGTGGGCACTCTTGTAAGTGGTGGGGATGCAATGATACAGTGATGCCTTATGAAACATCATTCCAACATAGATGTATTGAGTGTCTGCCAGGTACCAGGCTGTATACACACATGTGAATAAAAAGTAGTTCTTTTTCTCAAAGAATCCACATTTCAATTGATCAATGAGAGACAAGATCATTATATCACAACAGATGCAGTTATCAGTAATATGTATAATACATTTCTTTGAATGCAGTGTTAGGGAGATACCAGGCATTGTAAGAGCCTAGAGGAAGGGCATCTAACTTATTAGCCTGGGAGTGTGAGGGTTGGGAGAGCAGGGAGACAGCCTGGAGGACTCAGTAGTTAATATGGAAAAGCTGTGTTTTAAGAGCCAGACAGTGGCAAGAAATTTCTGCCCGGAGAGCACAGGACATTTTAAAAAGTTGATTGTTGCTGCAGTGTGGAAAGCAAGATATAGGGGGCAGATCAGCAATCCTGTAGGCATTGGGAAACCCTTGGGATTTCTCTGTAATTTCTTTTAAATTAAGGTATAAGTTATACACAGTGAAACTGACCCATTTTAGTGTATCATTTAGTGTGTTTGATCTACGCCCTGTAACCACCACCACAGTCAAGATGAGGAACCATTTACACCACGCCTCAGTGCTCCTGAGTGACGAACCCCTCCTTCCGCCCCCAGCCCCTGGCAACCACTGACCTGTTTTTCTTTTAATTTAATTTTATTATTTTAAAAAATTTTTGGCTACATTGGGTCTTCATTGCGGTGTGCGGGCTTCTCATCGCAGTGGCTTTTCTTTGTTGTGGCTCATGGGCTCTAGGTGTGTGGGCTTCAATAATTGTGGCTCGCGGGCTTTGTTGCTCCGCGGCATGTGGGATCTTTCCAGACCAGGGATCAAACCCGTGTCCCCTGCATTGGCAGGCGGATTCTTAACCACTGCGCCGCCAGGGAAGGTCCCTGACCTGTTTTCTGTCCTTATAATTTTGGCTTTTCCAGAATGTGATATAAATGTAGTCATCTAGTATGTAACCTTTTAAGTCTTGCTTCTCTCACTTAGCATAATACTTTTTAGATTCATCCATGTTGTTGCATGTTTAAAAAAAAAAAAAGCCTTTGGGTTTTAAGTAGGAGAAGTATCTGTGAGATTTGATGGGAGGATGGATTAGAGAGGAGGGAGACCAGAGGCTTTCCCTGTAATTTAGTCAGGTGCTGATGGAGGGGAGTTGCAGAGGCAGGGCTTGGTTTAAGAAGTGTGTAGGAGGTAGAATCAGTCCTAACCCAGCTACCTGATACAGGTAGTAACAGGAGCAAAGGCAGGTAGGGAAGAGAAGGCCCTGCATGTTGGCCGAGTTGAGGGGGTTAGTGTGGGATAATCCTGAGGTGGAGCCCAGCGGGGTGTGCGCACGTGAAGGAGTTGCCTTTCTCCTTCCTTATTCTCTGATCTTTGCCTGGGTCAAACTTGCTAAGTGCTGACCTTGCTTAATTAAAGGGCTCCTTGTTTTCCTCATCCCACCACATCATCGAGAGTTTGGTCCCAAGGCCTTGCGTTGGGCTGTGGACTGTAACATGAAGAACGTGCTGTTCATGTAGTAGTATTAGGTAACTCGGTTCATCTTTGGTTGCCCATTGCTTTCCATAAACGGCAGTGTGAATGTCTTTAGAGAAGCTATGGTTGGTTTGGTTCATGGAGCTAGAGGTCAGAGTCTAATACTTACCATCTAGCTACTGGCTGGGGACTCTCTTTTGTAACGATCCTTTTCACCAAAAGGGGTTCTCTTGAACTGTGTCTTTTTGAGGATGCTATTAATACATTTGAACCCGTTTGAACCTTATGGGGTAGAAGCAGTGATGAAAGAACATAACATTAGCCATATTTAAGATATGGCAGACTCACTTTCTGGGTATGCTTTGATTCAATGAGGATTCCAAGGCCTGCATTCAGGCTAATGGGAGAATTCTGTGCTTGATTAATAATGCTTAACTCTGGCCTGGGAAGGGAAGCACCCTGAAAAGTGATGGGTAGAGTGTTTGCCCCTCTGAGGAAGAACTTTTCAGAAAGGTGATTGACCACACAACTGCTTATACCCAAAAGGTACTGGCTACAAAATTAGCCCACATCTGTAATCACAGCTAACAGAGCATTTCATCCTCAGGCAGCTCCGTGCGGTAGAGTGTTTCTCTTGTGTCTCACAGATAGGGAAACTGAGGTACAGAGAGGTCAAGTAACTTTCCCAAAGTCAGACAGACTGGCAGAGCTTGAATTCACACCCAGGTAGTCTGGCTCCACAGTCCATACTTTTCTGTCTGCACCATTAGGTCTTTAAAGTTCTAGAATGCCAGCTCTGGGAATTGTTTCATTTCACAGTTAAGAGAGATGGAGTCTAGAGAAGGCTCTGAGGTGACTCACTGGAGATCACAGACGATGATGGAGACAGAACTAGTTTCCCCCTGCCCAGGGCTCTAGCCATTCTAGCACGTTTTGTACCTTTGTCTCAGCTGCTTGTCAGTTTCATATTAATGAAGAATAACTTTGCTGACATAGGCAGACTGGCAAAATTTGTGCTTAATTCCTTCCTTTTCCTTGGCCTCAGCTCTCTCTTGTCTGGGAATGTACTAATTGGCTCTCTTCCTGTCCCCTCTGTCACTTTATTACTCCCAAGAGAGCCTGGAATCACTGTTACGGTTCTCCAGCCTGACGTGTTTGGTCATTGTCCGATCTTGTGCTCTTTCCAGTCTCTTCCCATTAACATCTGGGGAGAGAAGAAGATGCCCAACCAGCTGGGCGAGAGTTGCATTTTGGGGTGGAGGAGGAGCTAGGACTATTGTGGGATTGAGGTTATTGTGGTACAGATCAAAGACCTTCACTGGGGTGCTGACTGTTGTGATTTTGATTCTCCTGCCCCACCTGTACCCACCAGAGCTCACCCCCTCCATTTTCAGTGCAGGGCATCTCACTCTCTGCATTTGGCGTTCAGAGCTAAGACAGTGCTGATAAACTTGCCCCATGGAAACTTGAGTACACAGGGCATCTGGGACAGAAAAGGGCGCTCTTGCCTTGACAGTTTACATGTCATACTTTTTGTTTGTTTGTTTTTTTGCGGTACGCGGGCCTCCCACTGTTGTGGCCTCTTCCGTCGTGGAGCACAGGCTCCGGACGCGCATGCTCAGCGGCCATGGCTCACGGGACTAGCCGCTCCGCGGCATGTGGGATCTTCCCGGACCGGGGCACGAACCCGTGTCCCGTGCATCGGCAGGCGGACTCTCAACCACTGAGCCACCAGGGAAGCCCTGTCATACTTTTTGTAATTTTATTTTGAGGGGGATATTTGGGAGATAATTTGGGGGATAAGTTAATTTTCTGTGACATTTGTAACCTTTCTTTAAAGAAATTGCCTCTTGTAGGCTTATTCAAGTCGAGAGACTGATTTTTTCTTCTGTTTTTTTCTCTATTCTTTCTTCCTTTTCTCCCTTCTTCCCTCCCTTCCTTCTCTCCTTCCTTGTATAGTGGGTCTTTGTATGTAAAAATATAGCTCCTGTTCTAGTCTCTTCCATCCACCCAACCCAGGAATGAAGTTGAATGTTAACACATTATGGTCACCATTCTCCTGTGGCTTACTCTTTCTCCACATTTACTGTAATTAAAAATGCCCTTCTCAATTTCAACTCAAAATACCTGAAAAGACTCCTTGTTCTGTTAAGAGAAAGCAAATTTCCCCAGGTAAGTTCCCATATGTTTTCTGTAAAAACTGGCACACGCTTTCTTTGTATTTTACCCCTGTCAAATGAGATCCTTATAAGAGTAAATCAGTGAGTCTAAGCTTCTCATCTCTTTTTGCCTGTGTTTTCTTGGGTAATTTTAACTCTTTTTGTGCCGTCCAGGAAAGTTTGCTGCTTCTTGTCACAACAGGAGTGTCTGGGATTCCTGAAATTGCCCTCAAATGGCCCTTGAGCTCTGCAGTTCTTCTGAATGTGGGGTTTGTGCACAGAGGAGACTTTTCCTCCAAAGCCCTGGGAAGGGCCCCAACAAATGTGTTCTCAAGGTCATTTCTTTTTGTAAAGGGTGCATGTGTTTTTGCATGCTCTCTCTTAAAGAGGGTCCCCCAAAGTGTGTAAGCTTTAGACCTTACCTCACCCGCATCTCCTTGAGTTGTTCCTTTCAAGAAATACATAGCAAGAGCTTCTATCACCTGAATTAGTCACCTGATCCAATTACTTTCTCTGGCCTTCCAGCTGCAGTGTAACTTCTTTCAGTTTTTCTAATTCTGGCCTCTGAAAATGCAGAGCAGCTGCTCATCCATCGTGTCAATCCGGAGGTGAAGGCCTCAACAAGAAACATTGCTGGAGAGATATCTCAGGGCTTGGGTAGTCTAGTCTTACACTGCAGCTGGCACAGATTAACCTCACCTAGAGGAGCGTTGGGTTTGGCAAAGGTGAGTTTAAGGTTCTAGTTCTTCATCTCTAATGTGCGAGCACATTCCCTTTTCAAAAAATACACCAGAAAGCTGTCTCTGTGAAATGCTTTGTAGCACAAGCGCACACACACACAAACCCTACTCCACCTGTGAGAGTGACCGTCATTCTTCTGGTCTCACAGTCCTGAACCACCCGAGTGATCTTTTTCATCCTGTTTTCTTCCCACTCCCATCATTTGCCACAACCTGGAAGTTGACTGTTTTAGTGTGCATTGTCTCTTGGAACTATCCCCTCCTTTAAAAAAAAAAAAAAAAGTCTCGTGACTACCGTTGACTTGGATGGGAGAGATGGTTTATAAAGTGAACAATCACTCTTTTGCTCCTTTTCAATCTCACTGCCATACCACAAGCTGGCTGCAGTAACTGGTCAGTTCACCTTCAATCTCCCTCCAGGACACTCTACTCCTTGGGATTGGAGGCTTTTAAAAACATCTCGTTGTCACTACTCAGCCCCCAAACTTCATTCATTGCAGGCTCTCTGATCAGCGTGAGCCCTTACTTCTCTATTCAGGGACCAGCCCTTACTTCCATATTCAGCGTCCTCCTTGAGAGGAGACCAGCATATCTGTCCACCTCAGTCTCTCCTTGACACTTTTTATATTGTGTTTTAGCCATATCAGCTCCTGGGTATGCCTCCTTTTTTGCAGTCTTTTTCTTAAGGCACTTAATGCTTTGTGCCTTGTAGGACAGTTATTTGTATGGTTGTATGATACTCCAGACTAGATTTAAAAAGGTTTGAAAGTGCTTTCTCCTGTTTATTTTTAGTAGTGGTAGGTGTTAAGTACTTAGTGAAGAAAGTAGCACTAGACGATTACAGAGAGCTGCACAAGCACCCCGCCAGGCACGCTAAACCCTAATTATCTGTCTTCCCTACCACACCCGGACCGGGACTGAAAAGATAATCACATTTGCTTCTTATTCCTGTGATGCTCTCCTCCATTCTTTGCATAGGATTTTTTTTCTTGTTTTAACCAAAAATTTTGATTTTTTTTGTCAAACTCACTAGAAAAAGGAAATCAGATGCTTGTCCACTATTAGTTGAGGTGTACTAATCCCTTTGTGTTTGAAATTTTTAATTATTAAAAAAATCTTCCAGTGCTTTAATATATCTGTCAAGAAACCTTTAAAAATTTTAAAAGAATTCTAAAATTTATATCTGGAAAATTTACTTTTGAAAATTTACTCATGACTAATTGGGCAGTTGCATAACTAAAATTAGTAGTGATTGCTCTAGTTTTAAAAACAGCTGTGATATTTCATTTGAATTACTTTTTAAAGACATTTCTAGATAGCATGGAAGGAAGGTGAGTATAGTAGTGGTTTAAATAAAGTAGGGGTTTAATTTGTGAATTAATTTTTTATTTGAATTTGTTGTATAGCTGTTACAGTCAAGTGCTAAGTAGATAATATAAAGCAGTGCATATTGTTTGAAGCTTTCGTCAGCCTTCCCAAGTAGATCTTAAATCTAAATCAGTATTAAAAGTGTTCTAAATGGTATAATTGTTTCATTAGACAACCTGAGTTTTGAGTAAATTTGTAGACTCTTGAACCTTGTAATATAACAAGAGTAAGCTTAGATATAACAAGCATAAATCATTGTGATTTGCATAATTTATCTCTTCTGTGTAAATATTGTACTCACATAGTAAAACTGCTGTCCTAGAAATCAGATTTTGATTGTCTGAGTATTTGTGGGGTTAGAGGAGGTTTTAGGGTTATGTTTGTGTTTAGATTTAATTTCAATGGTAAGTTAATATTTATGGTGAGCAATGTGCAGAATGTTTTATTTACTTTTTTTTTTTTGCGGTATGCGGGCCTCTCACTGTTGTGGCCTCTCCCGTTGCGGAGCACAGGCTCCGGACGCGCAGGCCCAGCGGCCATGGCTCACGGGCCCAGCCGCTCCGCGGCATGTGGGATCTTCCCGGACCGGGACACAAACCCGTGTCCCCTGCATCGGCAGGCGGACTCTCAAGCACTGCGCCACCAGGGAAGCCCTGTTTTATTTACTTTTTCCAAGCTTATGAATAAAAGCAACTTCTTAATCTGATCTTTAGGAACCAAGTTCAGGAAATATGGTATAATTCTATTTTTTTAAAAAATAAATTTATTTATTTTAATTTTGGCTGCATTGGGTTTTCGTTGCTGCGCGTGGTCTTTTCTCTGGTTGCGGCGAGCCGGGGCGATTCTTCATTGTGGTGCGTGGGCTTCTCATTGCGGTGGCTTCTCTTGTTGTGGAGCACGGGCTCGAGGCGCACGGGCTTCAGTAGTTGTGGCACGCGGGCTCAGTAGTTGTGGCTCACGGGCTCTAGAGCACAGGCTCAGTAGTTGTGGAGCAACGGCTTAGTTGTTCGTTGCACGTGGGCTCTTCCTGGACCAGGGATTGAACCCGTGTCCCATGCGTTGGCAGGTGGATTCGTAACCACTGTGCCACCAGGGAAGCCCTATTTTGTTTCTTTTAATTGTGCCTTATTTCTGTTTATTTGCAAGTTGGGTATTTAAGATATTAACATATTTAATACCCTGTGATTGGATATATTTAACTTTCGACTTGACTCATGCTTTTCAGATTTTTGGACTCTGAAAGCAGGAGCCACATAAGATCTGTCTTTTGCTTAAAGTACTAACTGACTACACTCTGATGTTTCCATTACATGAAACACACTCCCCTGGTTTACTGCAGAGAAAAGGCTTCTAAGAATTAGGCGTGCTTCACTTCTCTGACAGACTGTTTACTTCTTTATTCACCCTTTAATACGTAAATTCATTTTTTTCCAAAATATTTATCAAATTTATATGATGCTATGAACTATAGCAGGTGTAATGCTGAACAAAACAGAAACATTTCTTTTCTTGAACTCAAAGTACCTTAGAGTCCAGTAGGGGAGAAAAATATGAAACCAGGCAACCATGGTACCATGTGACAAATGCCCTCGAGCCCTAAGCCCAGGGTTCCATCAGCACACACAGGAGGAGTGAGTGCCAGAGATGCCCAGGAGGAAGTGACATCTCTGCCTCTTTATTCTTCTAAGTTAGCCAGATGAAGTGGTCTAGGAAGAGTGAGTAAAAATTCTTGGTGCAGGGAACAGCTCTGATAAAAGCCCAGAGTAAAGAGAGAACTCGGCACGTTAGAGGGACTAGTATGTTAAAACTTTAGGCAACCAAAACTCAGGTCACCAGAACTCTCTCATTTTGGATCAGAACATTTTTCTTTTGCGGTTTACTTTGGTGAGGAGATGAGAAATGACTACAAATTTACTGTATGAGTCCCCATTCCTTATAACAGAAGTAATTATTTTAGAAAATTTGAATTATATGTAACTACCAAAAATGAAAAATCATTCATAATCATATTACCTAGAGATAACCTTACTTGTCAGTTTGTAACTCTCATTTCAGATTTTTTTGTATGCATCTTTAATTTTATAAAATTGAAATGATACTGAATATGCTGTTTTGCAACTGATATTTTGCAAAAGTCACATTAATGGTCCTTCATACCTTTGGGTTACTTGTAAGACATGCATTTTTAATGGCCGTATAGTATTCTGACACGAACCGTTATTTATTTATAGAACCCCTATTACTGGAAATGTAGGTTTCTAACTTTTGGCAATTTTAAATGTTGTTGTGATAGAATGTATTTGTATTTAAACTTTTTTTTTTTTTTTTTGTGGTACGCGGGCCTCTCACTGTTGTGGCCTCTCCCGTTACGGAGCACAGGCTCCGGACACACAGGCTCAGCGGCCATGGCTCACGGGCCCAGCCGCTCCGCGGCATGTGGGATCTTCCCGGACCGGGGCACGAACCCGTGTCCCCTGCATTGGCAGGAGGACTCTCAACCACTGCGCCACCAGGGAAGCCCTGTATTTAATCTTTTGATTAAGTCTATGATTATTTCCCTAGGGTAATAAAAAAGTGTTTCCTTTCTTCCACGCCTCTGCTTTTTTTGTAGATATGAACTGTTCATTTATCACCAACACCCCTGAAAAGCATTACAGCTCTGAGGACATGAGGGCTTAAATCTTTAGATCTTTGGCATTTAGACCAGTGGTCTCCAAGACACCTGCTTGAAGAGCACATTTGGCAATGATTCCCATTATATCCATACAAGTAAAAGCATAAGTTACAATAGATGTTATTGTGGCTGGACATGCAAAGTAAGGCTAGTGTTAAATGTTGATAAAAATGTGAAACTATTCTATCCAATTTTTTTAGAGTACTCACATGTCTAGAAATGTTTTATCCAGAGAATTTTTTTTTTTTTAACAGAGGAATTAAATCTCTTTTAGGGAGTGTTCTTTAACTGCATGATTAAATAAACTTCTGGTCTGTGATTCAGAATATATCTTATTAGATAAATACCTCTGGAATTAAGAACCGAAGGAAAAACGGAATTGTTCCTTAAGTCAGCATTTTTTCTTAAAGATGTCAAGAGGGAGATTTTGCATAGAACCAAGTAGGAGATGCTAAGAAAGGAACCACTGGGGGTTTTATATTTTGTAGATTTTCGTACTGTTTTAGTGTGAAGTCCTATTGTCTTCATTTGCTCATCCTGTGTCTACCTTAGACTTGAGCATCGTGCTCTATAAATACCCCGTCAAAAAAAGAAAGACTTAAAAAATAATGGATTTATTGAGATATAATTCACATACTGTACAGTTTACCTACTTAGGATGTTTTTACTGTTTCAACGTTTTTTAGCGTATTTGGAGTTATGTAACCATCACCACAATCAAATTTAGAACATTTTTATCACCTTGAACAGAAATTTCTACCCTTTAACTGTCACCGCCGCCCCGCCCCCCCACAGACACTGCCAACCCCCTGTAGCTGTGGAGAACTACTGATGTGCTTTCTGTCTCTATGAATTTGCCTATTCTAGACATTTCATACAAATGGAATCTTAATATATGTGGTATTTTGTGTCTTCTTTCACTTTTATTTATTTTTATTTTATTTACTTTTGGCTGTGTTGGGTCTTCGTTGCATGTGCGCGGGCTTTCTCTATAGTTGCGGCGAGCGGGGGCTACTCTTCATTGCGGTGCGTGGGCTTCTCATTGTGGTGGCTTCTCTTGTTGTGGAGCACGGGCTCGAGGCGCGCGGGCTTCAGTAGTTGTGGCACGCAAGCTCAGTAGTTGTGGCTCACGGGCTCTAGAGCGCAGGCTCAGTAATTGTGGCGCACGGGCTTAGTTGCTCCGCGGCATGTGGGATCTTCCCAGGGCAGGGATCGAACCCGTGTCCCCTGCATTGTCAGGCGGATTCTTAACCACTGCACTACCAGAGAAGTCCTTTCACTTACATTTTAAAGGTTCATCCATATTTTGCCAAACAGTACTCGACTGTATGTAGTATATATCACATTTTTTGTTTATCAATCTATCAGTTGATGGAACAAATACTTTATAATGTCTAAATGCATTTGGGTAGCTTTGTATTACAAAGGCAAAAACTAAGAAGTGAAGTTGCAAGATTCCAAATTGGAGATGCCTTCAAAGTTTGTTAGTGGTGAAGGAGTATGTAAATAAGTTTAGAATTAAGTTCACATGGTTGTTTGGTCTAAGGAAGAATATCCCATCCATCAGTACATCGTGTCAGTTCTACCTGCGTCTGGATACTTCTTAAACCTGCTTTAGTCTCCATATGTCTGGTAAATTATCTAAGCAACATCTTTTGTTTGGCCATTGCATTACCACTACCATCCCCTAAAGCAGGCAAAAAAGGAGCATTTCTAAAAATGTCATTTTCTCTCAGGAGTCCGAAGTCCTTAACATGGGCTGCCTGGTTGCCTCACATGAGGCCCTTGCTGCCTTCCCCCACCCCTCCTATTCTATGGTACTGATTTTGTGTTTAACAAAGGATAATGGAGTCCTTTCTGAAGTTCTTACCTGGGTACACTCAACTTCATCTTTCATCACTTCAAGAACTGTGTGTTAAGGACCCCTTTTGGAGCCTGGTGAAGTAGAAAGGTCTCATGAGCTCTGGGGTCCACTATGTATCAGAAACGTGCTTGTTTCCTTTCAGCCTCTTTTCTGCAAAATGGAGATGATACCTTGCAAGTTGTTGTGAAGGTTAAGGAGATATTATGTGAATGTGTCTGGCACATAATATGTGCTTAGTAAACTATGTCCTTTTCATTTGGATTATTATTTGAATGTAGTGGTTTAGGTGAGTTTGATATCCTCCCCTTCTCTTTTTTTGCTGCAAAGAGGGATCGATACATTATGATGATTACCTGTAGTTTAGGGGGATTTTTTCTTCTAAAATCCGTATCTTTGTTTCTGAATTCTGGTTTTGTGAAGACTCTGGAATTTTATTAGTGCTTTAAAACCTCTGCCAACCAGCAGTACTTCCTTGAGTCCCTGCCTATAAGAAGACAATCTATCATTTATTTCCTTTTTTTTCCTAAAACATTTACGTGTCGGTATCTTTATGATTTCCTCATTACGTGAATAGTTGTTGTTCATTTAAAAATCAAGAAAATTCAGGAAATAGAGAAATAGGGAGAAGAAGATAAAATTAAGTTGCAGTCCAGTTACCTGCTGTGGTCATTGTGGTTTATGGTTTTCTACACTTTATTCTTTTTATATACACATATATGTGCCCATATTTTTTGAAAATGAAGTTGGGTGTTTAATTGCTTTTTCCACTTGCCAATGTAGGTGTTTTTCAGTGTTAGTATCACGGTTGTTGTACAATTTTCTATGGCCTCATAGAAGGCCATTGTATGGGAGGACCGTGATGACTGTCACCAGTCGTCTTTGAATGGATGTTTAAGTTTTATCTAACTTCTGGTCGTTATAAACAGTGCTGACTTTGATTTTGAAGTCATGATGATTCTGATACGCTTTTTACCTCCTGAGTTAACAGTTCTCTTGAAGTAATTTCCCTGAGGTTTAATGCCAGATCCAGTTCAAACTTGCCCCTCTTAACTTTTCACAGATCGTTTGTAACGTTCTCACCTGCAGGACGTACTCTCTCTCTGTTCATGTCTGTATTTTGCTCTTAATTTGGTGCTAGTTTTCTAATTTCTTCATATCCCCACCTCCATTTACCTTGACAAAATGGTAGATTTTCACTTTGGTGCATACTACTGTCCTATCTGAGCTATAACTTTCGAGTAATTATCACTTCATATTGGTTAACATCTCTTTCCCTTTTGCCATGGATCCTTATGACTAAATTTATGAATTTGTTGCCATTATATTTTCCATCACCTCATCTAAAATTGGGGTTTATTTAAATATCTGATTTTATTAATCTAAAAGAGAGTGCTTACTTTCTTCCAAATAAAAGAATCAGTGGAGTGGTTTGTATTGTATAGTTCAATCAAAAGACACGTATTTATGCTTTCTTTTGCCCTAAACTGACTGGGATTTTTCATCCTGGATTGTTTTCCTCCTTTTAGGTCTGTTTTTCTTTCTTTTCCTTTTTTTTTTTTGGCCTACAGACAGTTGATTATGTCCTTAAGGAACATTAGTCATTTTAAATAATTTTAATAGGAAGCTATGTAAATCATATTGTATATTCGAGAGCCGGGGTTATTAAACTTGAGCTTGCATCTGAGTCACGTGACGATCTCATTTAATCACAGACTGCTGGGCCTTACCCCTAGTTTTTCTGATTCTGTAGATCATGGATACGGCCTGAGAACCTGCATTTCTCATTAGCCTCCAGGTGATGCTGGTGCTGCTGGTCCTGAGACCATACTTTGAGATTGCAACACAGAAATCATTTTTGGATTCTCTGTACTCTTTGTAATTATCTATAGTCTTTTTCTCTTTACACCAGTACACATGGCAGATATAACTGAGCATATTTTAGTAGAGCTATCACTTGTTTAAAAGGCAAACAAAACCCTTTATTGGCAAAATACGGAAAGGTTACTGGATACAGAGCTGCAGCCTGGTGTGAGCAAGAACGGTACACAAGGCATCTGGAGTCCTAGACTAGGTCCTGGATTGTTTGGGCCAAGACCAGTTTCCTTAAATCTCTTACAGTCTTAGTTTGCTTGCAGAAAAAAAAGTGCTGCTAGACTTCTCCTTTCCCTTCACCTCCTAAACCTGCAGACAAATCCTCAAAGTGTTTTTTAAACAGGTTCACGATGTCAGATATCACAATTAAGAAAGGCTTATCTGTTTTCAATAAATGTTCAAAGTAGCTTTAATAGAGGCATTATTTTAAGGCTTTATCACATGGGGGTTTTAGAAGTTGGATGAGGAAATATCTTGAAATCACAGATATTCCAAATGGCTTTGAAAATCAGAGCTACAGGACAGGTGATGGTCTGTATGTCAAGTCTTCGAGACGGTCTGTATTCTCAACCTTCGAGTAAGGTTGAGCCCAGAAGGAAGGAGGAGGTGAGAAAGAAATTTTAAAATAGTGGGAATTGAAACTGTAATTGGGTGCATTTGATTCATTGGATCCGGGGTTAGTTCCCTGTGTAATTCTCTGTTTCCTTTTCAGATGTAACTAGTAGTGGTTACACTTATTAGCGAATGGAAGTTCTTTCTACCTGGTAGCTGAGATGGGGAAGATGTATAAGGCCTTTTCTGGCAGGTATATTATTTGTATTTGAATAGGAAGGATACACTATTAGAAAAAGCACAAGAGGAAAGGACTTTTGTAGAGGATTACTTGGCATGTAGGTGAGTGAAAGGTGAGGCTACAGCAACGCCTGGTAGCTGATAAGAACATAGTACAGACTAAGATGAACAGGAAGTTTCTGCTAAGCACCTCAGCGTCTCATGTTTAGACTTGGTTAAAAGGCAGCTGATTCAGCCAGAGATGCTTCAGTTATATTGTAGAGACAAGTCTCTTGTCCTCTGAGCCTGTCACCGTGAGTTGGAATTTAAAATGTTTTTAGAAAGCCTTTTTTGATTCTTTTATTATTATTATTGTGTTCTCTCTCACCCTTTTCTTTTTTTTCTGGATGGTACGACATGTGTGGTCTTCTTTTTTTTTGTCAGCAGTTGGGAGAAAAATCTCAACAGAGTGAGAAACCTTATGACACAGAAAATGTTTCCCTGAAGTGTTCCCATGTGAGCAATGGGCATGGGCATGTACTAAAAGAGAGGGGGTAAAAAGGCTTTTTGTTGAGAGTGACAGGTTGACAGGACGACCAAAGTTTAACTTAAGTCCTTTCGTTGATATTGGAACATCATAAACCTTCATGTGACACTGACACATTCAACTGTGTGATCTGGAGCGCTGGAGCTTGTACCACTGTGTGTGTGTGTACAGTGTAAACATTTTATGAACTGCAGTGTCTGATCCATCCGTCTGTCTGGGCAAGAATCTCCCTTGATAGTAAAAAGAACAGCAATCAGGACAGAATTGGTCAATGCGGCATGTCTAATGGTGGGAAGATATTTGAAGGACTCGCTATAGACACAATAGTCTCTCTAAATAGCCTCTTTGCACCCGGAGTCTTATTGCAAACAGGTTCATTAAGGAGAGACATTCTGACACACAGCATCACAGTAATGAAAGTAGCTCTGTTTTTCTAATATTGTATCTTGCCACTTCAGTTATGCTGCTAGTACAAGATTTCCCTTGTGTTGTTGTATATTTCTCCAGAAAAGGAATCAGTCTTCATAGAATATACAATTATTTTGTACAGGAATGTATAACTCATACCTAAGATCCAGTCCTCCCTGTTTATGTGCACTAGTACAAAAATAATTGCATCTTCCAGACCAAAAGATTCCAACACCTTCAATTTGTTGGGCTAGAAGATGTTGAACCAGAGTTATAATAAACTTTAAAAAAAATGTGTAATGTTCAAAATGGATTTGTGATCAATCATAAAAGAAAAAAAATATTAGCACAGTTTCCCATGAGGTATAATTTTTTTCCTAGGGTTTCAGCCAACTCCAGTATAGCATCTGTTCGAAGAGGGGGAAAATGCAAAAGGTTTTCATCCACCAAGCTTTACATATAACTACAATGTGATGACCTAAGCTATTGGATTTTCTGCCTGTTAATGTACAGCATGAACATTATGAACATGGAAAAAAAAGGTTATATTGGTTTAAAAGTGGATATGGAAAATTTAATGTGCTCAAGTGGGAACAATGGCATATTAAAAAAAAACACTCATGACACAGATCTAATAATTCACTTGCCCCTGTAGGAGAAAGGGTATCAGCTCTGATACTGGCTCATAGTTTATTTTTATATACACCCCTGGTCCCTGCAGTATACCCCGCGTGTGGGTTCCAGAGAAAAGAAAGAAAATAACCTGTAGGGAAATCAGCCTGGAAACCTTTCATTAAATACATTGTACTCTGTATTGTGTCGTTCACAGACTCTTCGAGAAATAAAGAAGGGAAAAACCTGTTATCAGTCTGCATGTGTGAAATATTATATTTGAATACTATCATTTGTTTTAAGATTAAGGCTGAGGCTGCAGACATATTAGTTATTATTCACTTACATCTGGTAGATAGTGCAACGGGGATTTAAAAATTATTTTTCCATTTCTAGTCCCCACTGTTCTCTCTGCCTTCCTCTGCACTGCCCCCCCACCCCCCCCACCCCCCCCACGCCAAACAATGGCAAAGATACTACTTTAACTTAAAACTATGCTGGCTAAAATATTTTCATGTTGGAAATGTTGCCTCTTTATAGAGGATTGGGGTGGTGAGGGTAATAAAATCAGTGTTAAAATTCTTGGTGAAGTTTATCTGTCATTTAACAAAAGATCCATTTCTGGGGAAGATTGAAGAAAGTGTTAAATATATCCTTTCATGAGAAAAATATACACGGTAGGGGTGTACCTGTGAAGAGTGACACCTTTATCAAGTTGAGTGTCCTTTGGAGTGAACCTTTGTCTTGTCATTATAGTTCATGTATTGCTGTTGGTGGGCCTTTAAAATCTTATCTTTTTTGCTGACTATTCATGCAGGACACGCTAGGCAGGCCAACTGTGACACATATTACGCCCATACTTGTAGCTGTCTCTGGACGAAAATGAACACACATTTTAAACCTAAACCTTGGGTGCCGTGTAAGAGTATTTAGTGAACTTCTGGAATAGCAATTATTAGGACTTTGGTTTTGAGCTCAGATACCCGGAAGCGCCTTGTCCTCCACAGTCTGTTGAAAGATTTCTTATTTCGGCAGTAGCTTGTGTTGAAAAATCTTGTTTTAAGTGTAGAGGGTCATCAGCACCAGATGTTCGCAGCATCACAACAAGCTTCAATGTCCATGAAGCTCCATGCACGTGACTGTAGTGAGAGGTCATGGTGATTGAATGCTTATCACGTGCCAGGCATTGTGTTAGGTGCTTTATATGAGTCATCATCTAGTCTTCATGTTAAGCTGGTGAAGTGGAGACTGCTTTTCTCCTTTTTACAGGTGAAGAAACTGTGCCACTAATAAGGGACAGTGCTGGGTTTCTCAGATCCAAGCCTGATCTTGTTACTAAGGTCATACCCTTTACTATTATTTGAAATCGTATCACGAGCTGTGTGGCCTCCCTGAGCTTCACTCCCCTTTCCCTTGGCTCTCATACCTGTATAGTGACTGTTTCCTAGTCCTTTGGGTTTATTATCTGACCCTACCACCTACTAGACAGGTGACTCTGTTGGCCCTTTCCCTATCAGTAAAATGAGGAAGAGTGATCCCCCTTATTTAACTTGGTATTGTGACTAGTAAATGAGATAATGTCTCTGAAGAACGTGCACATGTTGTTTATTGGCCATCTTCTTTATGCCAGGTGCTGTACTGGAACCTAGAGCACAGCAGTGACAGGGACAGACATGGTCCCCCTGAAGCTCGCAGACCTGTGGGCATGTCAGGACACTGAAAGGAAGAGTTACAAAATTACTTATTTATGTGCTGCCTGTCTAAACCATACATAGATGTTAAGCTGACTTAAGTTTAAACTACCGACCTGAACAGGTACTAGACTTTTCCAGGGTCCTGTGGGTAATGCTTGAAGAAAGCCCCTTGCTTTCGTTGGTATCACCTGGGTGCAAAGCTTTTTACTTAAATCCTCTTCCATTGCTCCCCACTGCAGGTCTCTGGCAGTCAGAAACCTGAGAGTTTGCCCCCGTCTCCTCCTCAGTCACCCCCCCGCCCCTGCTTCTCTCCTCACTTGCTTGCCGTCCGCCCGCGCCCCCATTTCTTAGTTTTCTGCCATTCTCTGAGTTCTCAACCCAGTTTAAATTTAACCCTCCTTCAGATCCTAGATCAGTCTTCACTACTTCAAGGCACACCCCGCTTTTGATAAATGTTCTTTTAAAACATGAATCCTGATTTTACATTTCTTTTTGCAGAGAGAGAGAAATGTAAAATCCTAATTTTACATTTCTCTCTGTCTTTCTCCAACTGGACTGAAAGTTCCCTGAGGGTAGGGACTTTCTTTGTCTCTCTGGTACCTATCCCAGACACAAGTCTGTTTTCAAACAGTGAATTCAGATGGATTTTTCCCCCGTCATCTTCTTCTACAACAGTTCTTTCGGCTCTAACATTTGATTTATTCTACCTACATGTCCAGTACACTTATCGAACCAAACACTAAACATATCTTCCCAACTCTGCATTTCCTCCTTTTCTCTAATTCTTAAAAAAAAAAATTTACTGAAGTATAGTTGATTTACAGTGTGCTAATTTCTGCTGTACAGCAAAGTGATTCAGTTATACATGTATATACATTCTTTTTCATATTCTTTTCCATTATGGTTTATCACAGGATACTGAATGTAGTTCCTGGTGCTATACAGTAGGACCTTGTTTATTCATTCTCTGTATGATAGTTCGCATCTGCTAATCCCAGGCTCCCAATGCATCCCTCTCTAATTCTTAATCAATGTCTCCATTCATTGTCTTCATCAAACCCAGTGAGCCTCAGTTCCTCCCAGATTTCCCCGAACTCCCCTATCAGGTGCCATCTTCTGTGTAGGACTGTCTCTTCAGGAGAAGATTCCCTGGGATCTCCCATCACCTCCACACCTTTCCTGTCGCCTCTGGGTATGGGCTGTTAACTAACTTCCTTGCCAAAATCACGTAACTGATCTTTTCGCCTCTTGCCCTGAATGAGTAGTCCTTCTGAAACATAGATCTGATTGTGTAAGGTCTTAAAAGCCTTTGCTACTGAAATGATACTGTGTCTGGGATTTACTTAAAAATTATCCGGTGGACGAGGGAGGTTAAGGGGATTAGTGAAGAGTATAGGTGAAACAAGACTGACCGTGTGCTGATAATTGTTGAAACTGGTGGTGTGGTTCACAGGGGGCTTATTATACTATTTACATTTGTATATGCTTGAAAACATCAATAATAAGGTTAAAAAATAGAACGCAGCAAACTTTGTGCACCCTGTGGATAAAATCTGACCTTCTTGGAAGAGCACAGGATGCTGTCATAATCCCACCCCCATGTCTCCTTTGGCCTCTCATCTCCCTCAACTCTGACGGCTGACTCTACTCTGCAGCTGTCCCTGCCCTCAGCATTGATCTCCTGAAGGGCTCAGCTCTACAGATAACTTCTCCCTGGCCCATTTCACTAGCCTGCTTGGGGTCTTCTTTCATTTTGGCTCCCCTATCCCTTTGATGGACTGTCCTTAGAACCCATCATGTTCTTTCTTTGCGCATCGTCTAGCCCCTCCTCACTGAGGACTGCCCAAGCCAAGAAGATCCCCACTCCCCCACCTCCAATTATCAGTTCAGTTAACACTCATTACGTGCCTGTTGAGTGTCAGGCAGCTGATGGATGCTTGAGATTAAATCAAATAGTTACTTCTGGCTTGTAATACGGAGAGAATTCACCACCCAGTGTTTTGGGCTAAGCTTGGCAGTGGATTCCATCCCTCCTCTTCAGCCCCAAGACCATCCCAGACTCCTCAGGGAATGAGGTATATTATGAAGAGATGCGCAGGTAAATTGTGCTATACAAATGCATGGTAGCCAAGTATTATTAGCACCCAGAGAGAAAACTCTTTGCCTAGCATCTGTCTCTTTTTAAAGGTGACTTTTAAAATGGTCAGGCTCTACATTTACACGTGGGAGGTCTCCCTCCTCCTCTGGTCCACTCCAAAAACTGGGTGGGGGAGCTCTTTCTGCCCCCCTATGGTTCGTAGGAGGACAGCCTCCAGCCAGCCTTCTGCCAGAGTCCATCCTAAGTTCCCCTCACTAGGCTCTAAGGTGAGTAGAAGAGTAACCCTTTCCCCAGCCTTTATAATGTATCTCACTTTTTTCTGGCCACTTGATTATCCCAGACGCCAACAGGACTCTCGACACCAGAGGTAAAAGTAGAGAAGGTATATAAGATTTGAGAAATGAACTGGTTTTTGTGCCTTGGAGAAATAAAAGACCAAGGTATGAGTTAATCCCTGTTTTCAAACACATGAAATTATTTTACATGGAAGGTGGTACCAGCTGTTAGCCATATGAGTGTGAAAACAAACAAAAGGACTTAGGTTGCAGCTGGAGGGATTTTAGGTAGATAGAAATTTTTCATTAAGTGGTTCTGGGTGGGAACTGGGTTCCCATACCCGTAGATTGTTGATTTAGGTCCAGATTGGAGGGCAGTAGGCTGGATTTGAGGAATTTCTGCATCCTGAAAATCAGGCTTCATGACTACAAAATCAGCAGCTGTGATGCCCTTTGTGCCCAGAGCTGCAGCAGGAGGGTTCCCCTCTTTCCTCCCACCTTCCCCCAAGTTGAAAGAAATTAACCTCAATTAAAGAAAATAGTGATGGATGGCTGCAGAGATAAATATGATACATCACACGGGAAAAACTACATTAAAAGAACATTAAAGTTGGGACAGAAAACACTAAAAGTGAAAAAATTCACAGTTAACGTTGAAAAGTGGTATCACTTACATCTCTGCTGATATGTCGATCTAACAGGACACATTAAGAAATTATGAGTGCTCTGTTGTGCTAAGAAGTAAGTTTTTTGACTTGACACACTCATCTTAATCCACGGTTTCATTGCCCAGCTTTAATTAAGGCATCGTCTGTGAATGATTATAGCCCATGGGAGAAAACCTGTTATTTTTACCAGAAGAGTATTGGTGTTTGTTTAAATATTAAATTTTGGAGGGGGCCAGGTGGTGATTCTGTGACTCTGTGCATTTCAATACCTGAGCATCTGAAGTCAGTAATTTCTTTTGAAAGGCACTAGTTTCTTTTTTTGACTAAAATGTTAGTAATAACTTAATAATAGTTTAATGTTGAGTAATACCTTTTTTGTGTATTTTGAAAGCAAAATTTAGGTTTTATCCCTTCTTCCAGGGGTGGGTTTTTGCTGCTGGAGAACAGATCCAAAATTTCATATGTGTATGTTAAGCAAATTAGTGCACTGTAGGGGCCACTTTCAGAATCAAATCCAATCACATTTTTAATTTATAAAACTAATTGTGATACTAGAAAGCCTCCTTAAAGTTGATGGATTTGTTTACTGTGTGTTTTTGTGTGTATATACATGTGTGTTCCTCATATCGGGGACAAAAATCCCCCAAATAGGTCTGGACTAGTATGGTTTCAACGTATACTATAACTAGAGTAAATATTTGTGTATGGTAGAGGTTGAATAATACAAAAGTTAATCCTTAGCTTTTTTATCCCTTCTCTGGCTCCAAAGAGTTGCTACCTTTCCCTAAACAAGAGCCAAAATAAAAGGTACTACCTTCCAAAAATCAGAGTATGTGACACAAAAGCTTCCAGAGAGGATATCTCCCCCTCCCTCTACCACCTTCCCCCTTCCTCATCTCCTTCTTCTTTTCATTTTGGGGAGAATTTTGAGTTTCTTCATTGACCATAAGCTTATTTGTGGAAGGGGGACAGTGAAAATTAACCTATTTCTGAAATCACTGAGCCATGAAGAACAAATTGAATTTAGCAAATTTAGGTGCCCCATCTTACAATTCTGTTTTTAAAGCAGAAAGAGAATTTGCTTTTTATTAAGAAAAAGAATTGTGTGTATATACAGATAAATAAAATCACACCAACTTGTATACTTCTACATTAATACCATAGATGGGTTGAAAATGTTGTATTAGTCATTTTCAGGAAGGAAACACGAGCCACAATTATCATAGGATTTTTCTATTTTTGTTATATTAAAAGTGAGTCCTATAAAAGGGCGAATGAAATTGCCCTAAGTGCAATGGTTATTAGCCAACAGAATTTATTGCATACTGACTTGGGTGATATTAATTTGGGTACATGACAGGAATATACTCATGGCCTAATCACAGATTTTAGGTTGAGCTTCTTCCCAGATGAATGAGCTTGTGCTTCCAATTAATTAAAAAAAAAGTTCAGGAGGCCAAAAATTCAGAGAGAGAGGGAGAGAGAGAGAGAGAGAGAGAGAGAGAGAGGGAGATGAAATTGAGGTCACTTTTTTCTGGTTGTTACTTTGGGACACCATGCGTAGTCTCTGTTTCTTAGCATAGAAAATAACATCTGTAAGCCTGTTTGGAGTTTTAAATGTAATATAAGTATAGTGCATCATCGTAAGTATGCAAACACGTTTTAAAACAGGGTATTGTATGGAAGCAATTACTGGCAGTGAGTGAACTACACACCCCAAAGAATGGGTTGGGGCCAAAAAAGGGAAGATTTCTAAACAGAATTACTTTCGTGTGGGTGGGAAAGAGAGCAAGGTTAACTTTTATTAGGAACCAATCCCAGCTCTTATTTTAATTCTGATCACATACTTGGTAACCCAAATAAATAAGTAATAAAGAGATTTCATGTTAGGATGAGGTTATTTTTTTTCCCCCTGGTACAGTCTTCCAGTGGGGAGTGATTTTTTTTTATGGCAGGAGGGCATGACATACATAAACATGAACATGACCAAATGCATGTGCAGCTCTGCAGTTTCAAACTTCGGGCCTTGTAATGGTTAAAGATGTTGTTGTGGCCCTTTGTGACATGATACTTGAGCATTCTTTAGCTGGGTGTGTTGTGTTCATCTTTAACAGATTTAATGGGATGTAGGAAGGTTCGATTTTATCATCCGGAAGTAACAGGCTCTGCAGTTTTCTTCCACTCACCACCAGTTTGGAGAAGACCCTGTTGATAGGATCTCTTTCCTTTCCCCTCATCCTGTATATTTTGTTTATTCTCGAGCTTCACATAAAATCACCCTTATCTCAAGGCAATTTTGCATTGTAATATTTGGCAGGGGGTGGGTCTTAAAACTGGAAGGGAAGAAGATTGCTTTATATAAAAATCAGTTTGTCTGCAGATAGATTCTCTGGGGCCCTTTGGACCTCGCCGATACCAACTTTAAATAGATTTCTTTTCTCAAGCCAGTGTCACCATAACTCCCAAACCAGAGAGTTATTTTGGATTAGACTTCACTGAGCAGCCATCTAAGCCACACATTGAGCCAAGCAGCCCTCCAGCAGCCCCTTAACTATTATCACAGCAGGGTATTGATGAGTGGGGCTTGGTCAAGTTACTTAACCTTCCTTCCTTGATTTTCTATTATGTAGGCTGGAAATGATCATATCTGCCTTTGATCTCATAGGGATGCTTCAATCCATTAAAGTCATTAAGCACTTTAAGTAAGGTATAAGGCAGTAGATGCAAGGCATCTTCATTACTGTTATTTTATTACAGTGCCATATACAAAGGGGAGCTTTCTTAATGCTAAATAGTTAAGTCTCAGAATGAGCTCTCCGGACTCAGTTGTTGGCAGGGGACTTTTAGAGGTCAGGTTACCTATCTCTCTACTCTGGAGGCCATGCTCTGTTCCTCCCTTCTGTTAGTTCGGGGAGCAAAAAGCAAAAAAAAAAACCAAGAACAAAATTGATAAAGAAAAATGAGGAGGCAGATGGGAGATGACTGTGGTCCACCTCCTATTCTTTCCCCAGGAGCTGCTGCTGGTACTGATCTTCCTCAAGTGTGAACTACCTTGGTACCCGTCCTGATGCTCATCTCCCCTTTCTTTGGAAGGCATATTCAGGAGTTTTAAAGAGGATTGTGGGCTTTGATTCTTCCCCACTTACAGCTTTCATTTTCTTATTTATTTATTTATTTATTTATTTTATTTTATTATTTTTTTTTTTTGCGGTACGCGGACCTCTCACTGTTGTGGCCTCTCCCGTTGCGGAGCACAGGCTCCGGACGCGCAGGCTCAGCAGCCATGGCTCACGGGCCCAGCCGCTCCGCGGCATGCGTGATCTTCCCGGACCTGGGCGCGAACCCGCGTCCTCTGCATCGGCAGGCAGACTCTCAACCACTGCGCCACCAGGGAAGCCCTCTGTGTTTTTTTGAAATACTGTTTCTATAAGAAATCGAAAAAAAAGTTGAGAGTAGAGTAGGTAAAGGTCTTCGCATGTCTTTGGTTAGTGTTCACAGGCATTTGTACAAGATGACTGTGTTTCTTAGATCGCAGCCCCCTCTGGCATTTTGTCTTGAATAGTTCCTCCCTCACACCTCATATAACATTCCAGGAGGAGATGTACTTCTGTATAGCCCTGGATGGCACCATCTTGATGATGTCCATGACAACATAAAAGATCAACCCTCACCTCCCAGAGTGAAGAATTTGCTTCCTGGAGTCCAGGTTCTTTTGATCACACAGGTGTCACTTTTCTAAAATAACCTACCCAGTCCTTTGTCCTTAACTTTCGGAAACTAATGAGGGCGACTCTATTGATTTTTATTGGTTGAGAGATTTTACTACTTTCTGTGTTCATTCTTTTAAACTTTTGATGCTCTGGTATATTTTACTTTGCCCACGATATATTTTACTTTCACTACTTTCTTTCTGGGCTGATTGTTCTTGTACTTCATCTACATGTAACTTGGTGGCATGTCCAGTTGGGTCAGCTACAAGGCACTAGTCCCTCAAACACCGTACCTTGTAGTTGGATGAAGTACTAAAGAGTTGTGTTGTGGTCTGAAATATAAGATATTTCTGTTCATCAAAAATACTGTGCGAGGAAGCCTACAGAAACCATAATAAGTACTGAAGAATTAAGAAGCTCTAAAATAAATATGGATTGGTAAAAACACATTAATTCAACATTTTGTTATTTTTTAAAATATAAATTTATTTATTTACTTATTTTTGGCTGCACTGGGTCTTTGTTGCTGTGCGTGGGCTTTCTCTAGTTGTGGTGAGCCGGGGCTACTCTTGGTTGTGGTGCGCGGGCTTCTCACTGTGGTGGCTTCTCTTGTTATGGAGCTCGCGCTGTAGGCGCTCAGTAGTTGTGGCGCACGGGCTTAGTTGCTCCGCGGCATGTGGGATCTTCCCGGATCAGGGCTCGAACCCGTGTCCCCTGCATTGGCAGGTGGATTCTTAACCACTGTGCCACCGGGGAAGTCCCTGTTTTTTTTTTTTTTTTTAACTTCAGTAACTAGAATCCTAAAGTTACAAGTAAGTTGCTTTTAAATATGACTAGAATGATATGCTTTTCCAACTCTCCCCTGGCCCCCAAGTATTAGGGTCTAACAGTGGATTTTCTGGTATTGATTTGTGTGGAAAGTCTTAGATGAGATCATAGTTTTGTATTTAAAGAATCATTGTTTTGGGGATGGTGGGGGAAGAGTACAATTACATGAAGTTGGGATTGTTGTGGAAAATCAGGGACATATGGTTGCCATAGATATAATATTAGTTTTTCAGAATCGAGAGTAACACAAATGAAATTACCTCTTAAATTGCGGCTAGCTGTTGCTGCCTCTATACCTGAAATATGTTTTTCTTTTTATCTTTTTATCCCCACGTGTGAAGATTCTTGAGTGTGGGTCAAGGCTAACAAAACTTTTTTGTTTAATGTTACTACTGTTTTTTGAAGAGATACTGCAGCACCCACTATTTTCCCCTTTTCTCTCCTCCTCCCCAAGTTTCATGTCAACAATTTCATATTCTATTAGAGCCCAAACAGAATTTAAAGCAATTTTCCATGCCACCATCTCCTTTGTGGTTAGATACACCTCCTGGGGAGTTCACAAATGACCTAAATGGATTATTGTGATTTTTTTTTTTTTTTTTTTTGTATTTCCTGAGAGGTCAAAATAGGTCAGCCTTGGAGATGCCCCAGAACCCCTGGGGCTGTGGAAGTGGATGGGCATGAAGCAGTAGCTAGCTATGTGGTTGTAAGGATTTCCTGGTATTCTTATTCCTACGATTGATGGACAGAGTTGGATTTACCCTGGGTTGGGCTGTTTCTCAACCCTTTTTCCACTGTCAGGGTCTAAGGAGCCTTTAAGGCATTTTGTCCTAATTGCTGCCTATCCACCCCCCCCCCCACACACACCGCTTTTAAAACCTAAGGAATAAGATTTTGTTCGATAGGGTTGAGCTTTGGAAGACCACAGTACTGTAATATCAAAATAAATTTTTCCCCTATTGAGAATGCAGGATTTAGATCACAAACTTGGATGTACAATATTTTTGGCCAGCTTTATTGAAATATAATTGACATATAACATGAAAGTTTAAGATGTGCATGTGTTGATTTGATACAGGTATATATTGTGAAATGATTATCATAATAAGGCTAGCTAACACTTCCATCACTTCACATAATTACCTATTTTTTTTTGGTTGAGGATGTACGAATTATTCAACTACTTGTCTATTTATATCCCAGCCAATAGTGAGTACATTTTCTGTGAGTCAGTAGTGAGTACAGCTTTGGTATTGCGTTGGCCAAAAGGCTTGTTCAGTTTTATCTGTAAGAAGACTCTAGTAGCACTTAATTGTCTTTAACTTCATTCGAAACAATTTTGTTAGATTGTATGTGACAGTTGTCATATCAGAATGCATTTAAAAATTGACATCAAGGGGCTTCCCTGGTGGCGCAGTGGTTAAGAATCGCCTGCTAATGCAGGGGACATGGGTTCCAGCCCTGGTCGGGGAAGATCCCACATGCCGCGGAGCAACTAAGCCCGTGCGCCACAACTACTGAGCCTGCGCTCTAGAGCCTGTGAGCCACAACTACTGAGCCTGCATGCTTAGAGCCCGTGCTCCACATCAAGAGAAGCCACCGCAATGAGAAGCCCGCGCACAGCAACGAAGAGTAGCCCCCACTCACCTGAACTAAAGAAAGCCCGCGTGCAGCAATGAAGACCCAATGTAGCCATAAATGAATGGATGGATGGATGGATGGATGGATGGACGAATGAATAAAATTAAAATTGGTGAATTTTTATGTAGCCATTTTAACATTGAAGATGGAAGAAAAGCAACATTTTCAGCATATGCTTTATTATTTTAAGAAAGGTAAAAACACAACTAAAATGCAAAAAAGATTTGTGCAGTGTATGGAGAAGGTGCTGTGATTGATCGAACATGTCAAAGGTGGTTTGTGAAGTTTTGTGCTGGAGATTTCTTGCTGGACAGTGCTCCATGGTTGGGTAGACCAGTTGAAGTTGATAGTGATCAAATCGAGACATTCATTGAGAACAATGAATGTTATACCACGCGGGGGATAGCTGACATACTCAAAGTATCCTGATCAAATGTTGAAAATCATTTGTACCAACATGATTCCATTCATCACTTTGATGTTTGGGTTCCACAGAAGTTAAGCGAAAAAAACCTTCTTGACTGTATTTCCTCATGTGATTCTCTACTTAAATGTAATGGAAACGTTCTGTTTTTAAAATAAATTGTGATGGGTGATGAAAAGTGGATACTGTACAACAATGTGGAATGAAAGAGATCATGGGGCAAGGGAAATGAACCACCACCAACCACACCAAAGGCTGGTCTTCATCCAAAGAAGGTGATGTTATGTATATGGTGGGATTGGAAGGGAGTCCTCTATGATGATCTCCTTCCGGAAAACCAAACGATCAATTCTAACGAGTATTGCTCCCAACTGAAAGCAGTACTGGATGAAAAGCAACCAGAATTAGTCAACAGATAATGCATAATCTTCCAACAGGATAATGCAAGACTGCATGTTTCTTTGATGACCAGGCAAAAACTGTTACAGCTTGGCTGGGAAGTTCTGGTTCATCTGCCGTATTCACCAGACATTGCACCTTCAGATTTCCATTTATTTCAGTCTGTACAAAATTATCTTAATGGAAGAAAATTTCAATTCCCTGGAAGACTGTAAAAGGCACCTGAAACAGTTCTTTTTTTTTTTTTTTTTTTTTTTTTGCGGTACGCGGGCCTCTCACTGTTGAGGCCTCTCCCGTTGTGGAGCACAGGCTCCGGACACGCAGGCTCAGCGGCCATGGCTCACGGGCCCAGCTGCTCCGCGGTATGTGGGATCTTCCCGGACCGGGGTACAAACCCGTGTCCCCTGCATCGGCAGGCGGACTCTCAACCACTGGGCCACCAGGGAAGCCCTGGAACAGTTCTTTGCTCAAAAAGATAAAAAGGTTTTGGAAGATGGAGTTATGAACTTACCTGGAAAATGGCAGAAGGTAGTAGTAGAACAAAAGGGTGAATATGTTGTTCAATAAAGTTCTTGGTGAAAATGAAAAATGTATCTTTTGTTTTTACTTAAAAAGGCA
Organism: Orcinus orca; assembly: GCF_937001465.1. Classification (NCBI taxonomy): domain Eukaryota; kingdom Metazoa; phylum Chordata; class Mammalia; order Artiodactyla; family Delphinidae; genus Orcinus; species Orcinus orca. Next base: position 55,053,666 of record NC_064564.1, read on the forward strand.
CTTTTTGGCCAACCCAATACTTTGGTAATTACTAGTCATCTTGAGCTGTTACATTGAACTTGTCTTTGACACCTTAGTTTTCATATGAAGATGGGCACTTAGTGGCATGCCTAGACGGGTTCTGTCAGGACACTTGTGTCTTGTTTTCCCCCACGGGTGTGGGAGTGGGTGGGCTTGCAGCAGGCAGCTAGCACAGACTTATTTTTTGTTATAGAAGTAATACATTCTCATTGCAAATAAAAATCAGAAAATACTCAGCTCCTAAGAGTTTCTGTCTCCACAAATTGAGCTGCTCTATGATATTTACATACTTCTAGCTTTAAATGTGATTGTGGCATGCTCTCACAGATTTAAAATATGTAATAATAAAACTGAATTATGTATAAATGACATGGTTAAGAATGATGGTTCTCTTGAAGATTTGTTTTTAACCTGTGCTTAGTATTCCTTTTTTTTTTTTCTCCCTGTGTATTGTGAGGGACATTAACACTGGTTCACATTGAAAATGGTCAGTCCTTTGCAGTTTGAAACCTTACATTCTATCAAAATGATAAGATTTCAGAGATAAAAATTGGAAAAAAATCTGTTTGGTGGTTTTCCTGTCCCTGAAGTCTTAAAAGTAACTATATATACTTTTCCATTAAAGTCCTGTCTAATATCTGTACAGAAAACATACTGTCCCTGAATAAAACAGCTTCAGGTGTGGTCCTTGATCCTCTCTGAAAAAAACCTTTTCATAACAAAGTGGAAAATGTTAAAAGCAATTAACTAAGTCTCAATTCCAATTACTAAGATTTTTGCATGAAAATCACATTTTCCTTGTTACTGAAGTATGAGATTATAGCCAGCTGTTGCAGTGGTAACCTGTAATCCATTTCTGTACGTTGCTTTTTGGTGTGAACTGAAAACGATTATCATGAAGTTAAGTGTTATAACCCACTTTAAGATGAATTAGTTTTCTGGAATTTATCACTGGTAAAATCAGAACACATTCCTTCTGGAATCTATGTTTATTGCAAAAACATACACGTTGACCCTGGAATACTTTCCCTCTTCCCATTCAAATGAAAGATAAGTTAAATAGTAATTTTTTTAAAACAAAGATTTATTTAATTCTTACATCTGTGGGTGTAAGTAAAACCAGTAGATTCTTCAAAGATTTTGGTTATGAAAATAAGATTGATTGGTATATTGTGCCTTGGCTATATATGCTATTAACTCTCAGGTGAGAAATATTAACCTGAAAAATGTGCATGCTTTTTGTGAAAAATAACAGCAGAATAAGGGCCTCCCCCAACCATGTCCAACGCTTAAGAATTTAGGAATATGTTACTTTACATAGTAGAAGGGATTTTGCAGGTGTGATTAATGTTAAAGATCTTGAGATGGGGAGAACAGCCTCAATTATCCAGGTGGACCCAATTTAATCACATGACTCATTAAAGAACCTTTCCCAGCTGTGGTCAGAGAGAGCGCCATGACTGGAAGAAAGGTCAGAGAGATGCAGCATGGCTGGCTTTGAAGATGGAGCACGGGGGCCCTGAGCCAAGGAATGTAGGCAGCCTCTAGAAGCTGGACAAGGCAAGGACACAGATCTTCCTCTCGAACCTCCTGAAAGGAATTCAACTCTGCTAGCACCTTGATTTTAGCGCAGTGAGACCTCTGTTGGACTTTTGACCAACAGAACTGTAAGGTAATTTATGTTTTAAGTCACTGAGGTAGTGGTAATTTATTACGGCCGCCGTAGAAAATGAATCCTTGCTTTGTGTTTGTAATTTGTTGAGTAAAATTATTACCGAAATCTGAAGCTGTGAAGGAAAAAAAGGGGTTTGTGAACATGTAAAATACTTAGTATTTTATAAGACTTCCTTATATATGGATTGGTACAGTTCATTTGCTGCTAAATAACAGAACGAGTTCAGTTTGGCCTTGCGACTGATTTTTTTTCCAGTGTCACTGTCGTACTAGGCATTCAGTAAAGGCTGAGAAACATGAGTAAAGTTACAGTCAAGCTTTGCATTGGCTGTTGTTAGCAGTGGAGTTTGGAAAAAGGGGCTTGAGGAAAATTAGGAACGTAGCTGCTTGTATCAGGTCTGAAGAAGTGACTCCAAGCTTTTGACAAATGCATCTCACATTTATATGTCTGTTATGGTTTGGCAATTGTCAAGGAATTGCTCAAGACTTATTGGACTCAGACCTCAGGGTATAAATGAGTTCATCTGTCTTGATAAGCTGGGCACTAGTAGTAGCCAAAAAGCAATGATGATGGGGAGTCTTAATCTTTCAGATAATAGCTTCCTATTTAATTAGTTGCAAAATGACAAGCTTTGAGATATTATACCGTATAGCAAGAGATTTAAAATCACAGTAAAGATAAACAGTACAACAGGTAAACCTACATACTTTTAAATCTCGTTTAAGCTGCTTCTCTGCTTTCCCTAGCTAGTAAGTTGGGACATTCAATCAGAAATATTTATTGAATCTGTTTGTATTAGGCACTGGGGCTGTAGGTGTAAAGGCTATCATAGTGCTTATTGACCCATAGGGAAGACAGAAATTAAATAATTTCACGTGCTGAGCAGAAGTACGGGATGCTGTAGGAGTGGATGATAACCTACTCTAGTCCAGGGAAAGAAGCCATCTCTGAAGGCAAGGGGAGGTTCAGTAAAGGAGAAAGGAAAAGGGCTTCATGTTTTATAATGTTGTATGTTAACTATACCTCAAAAAATGATGGTAGTCTGTACAGGGATGGAGAGTAGATGGATCCAGAGATAATTTAGGAGATAAACTAGAAGCTGTTTGGAGATTGCATGTAGGTTGTCAGAGGGGCAGGAGGAGGTAGTTGGGGAAATAAAATAATCCTGCCAACAAAAAGACACCTTTTTATCCACGTAGAAGAAAGAAAAAAGATCCCAGTTTATTATCGAGTAGAAATTAACAGGTTTATATGTGTGTAAGATAACACGAAAGTGACTATAAAGTTGGGACTGATCTCACAGTTTAATGCCTCATCTCGTTGAGAGACAAAGGGCTGCTCCCTGTGACAGTCTTCTCTGCACGTCTCCTCAGAGACAGTTGAGCTAATCCTAGAGGTTTGTTTTTACACATCATGGTGATTTGGCATGTCATCTTGGAGTTCTCCACACTCTGAAAACTGGTGTCTGGGCTTAATCCCTAGAGAGTTTTATTTCTGTTCTAAAGTTTAGAGTAAGGACTGAGATTCACTATATCTCCAAGGAAACACTATTAAGAAAAGAGAAGGAAGGATAAGATGGTCTTTTTGCCCTTTGTAAGTGGAGAAAATTATTTTCCAAGCACTTAGTGGCCAATAGTGCCATTTACAGAGGTGGGCAGTTCTGGAGGAGGAGCATATTTGAGGAGTCTTAGACCCACACTTAGATGCCACGTTTGAAGTCCGTCTTCTACTTTCCCCTGGTGATGACATGTAGACCGTTGAGTGTATTTGTGGTGTAGAAGAGTGATGTAGGCTGAGGATGCGGTTTTGGTAACCATCAGTGGTTGGTTGTTATCTCAAGCCTGGCAGTAGACTGCCTTGCCTACGGAGATGGGAGGTGGGGTGGGGAAGGAAGGGGGAAGTCATGCCTTTGTTCGTATAATCATGGAGTTGACATCAGTAGATGACCCTAAATAATTAGTACTGAAGACATAGTCATAGCCATGGTCAACATTTTCATGTTTTGATTCCTTTTCCTCGGTGATGTAGCTGAAAATTTAGGTCACACACTCTTGTATGGTAGACTATTGCTTTTTGTACATTGTACAGTCTCCCCTGTGTCTCCTCCGTCTTCCAGATCTTCCCTTGACTCCTTTTCCTGTACCCATGCGTGTTCTCTACCCTCTCCTTTAGAGTCAGTGTGTCTTCTCATGCTGTCTTGGTCTCTCTCTCTGAACTTCTGCTTATTTGGAAATATTTTCAGTTGTTTCCACATGTAACTTTTAGATGTTTATTCCCCTTCGTAGAGTTAGGTATCCTTTTACTGGTTTATTTATTTGGTCTGGAATGTGCCAGGTTTTGAGGCGATAGCACAGATGCTTTGCTCTCCTTTGAGTGTGGGCGAGATGCAGAGAATGGCTGTGTGGATGGAAGTGGAGGTGAAGGAAGAGGTATCTTGCTGGGAAGAAATCCATGACAGTGGGGCCCACAGTCCCCAAGTGCTTCTTGAGTAGATGAACTTAATAAGGATCTTAGCGAAACAGTTGCTACACATTGAAAAAGGAATGTTTTTTGTGATTATAACTGAAGGCAAATTGGAAAATGAAATTCAGCAGGGGAAAAGACCCTCCCATTCACATTTGCAAAAATATTTTGATCTAGGCTAAGATAGAGACCATCTTTACCCTTTATTTTATTGCACAGCTCAGATTGCAAGTTGGTTGAGATGGGGGCAACTTTCCTGAATCATATATCGGTAAATCCTATACTTGTTGGGAGAGGCAGAGGTTTCTTACTCAGAGACACTTTTGCCACCTGGGCTTTGGCAGATAGAAGGACAGGTAGAAGTGGCATTCAGGGACATCTTTTCATTTTATGAAGAGTAGTGAACTGAAGTATAAACACAAACAAGGGTGGGCAGTGGTGACTTGGACAAAGATTCTACCAACTGGCAGTGTGAAATACTTGGTAGACGAACCATTTTAGTGGGTTTCTCTCAGTTGTGAAAGTGTCGGTTCTCCAGAGGCAGAGGAAGCAATCACAGGCTGTGAGAGGCACTCCTATAGGGCCTGTCGCTCTGCTGGAGCTCATCTTGGCCCGAGCAATGCTGTCTCCTTGGTTGTGACCCAAGTACCAGGTGTCTGCGCTTTGACAAATGGAGGCCTGGGAGAGCTGAGTAAGGCAGGGACATTTGGAGTGATTCATTTCAAGTGATATCTAAAGTAAGGGATTGCTGGAACAATCCAGCTGCTCCACATCACCAGGAATATAACTGTATATATGCTTTTTAAAGTTTATTTTGAAGGAGGGTGGAGTTCCCTATGGAGGAGAGGGTGGTGGTGGGAAAATAGGTTATTTTTAAAGGAATACTTACGAAGCTTCAGGGCAGGGGAGGACTGGGCTTGCCGATTGATATCTGGGATATGTTTTTATTGTCTAGCAAAATATTGGATGCAGCTGTACGTGTATTACCCTTTGCCAGTGCCAACGTTTGCGTCAGAAACCCGAGTCCATTACCCCTTGCCGTACAACTCGTTTTGATGTGAGAGTGAACACAACTCCACTGCAGATTTAAGAACTATTAATGTGACTTTTATGTCCCTGTTTAGTCACTGAATCATACTGTAGTGTTGGCATGGTAAGTTTTGTAATTCCTTTTCCTGTGCGAAGAGTGCTTTTCTTTTGCCGAACGTTCACTTCTGCATACTTTTTTTTAGTTAGGCATTATGTCATTACGAAGATTTATAGTTATCTAATAATGATTTATTGTAGTCATTTATTCTGCCAGCTGTGGCACATTTTCAGTGGAATTTGTAAATCAGATTTATACAGAAATTTACCAGGACATGCATTTCAGGATTTAATAAAATATACTCCAAAATCTTTTTGAAGTGGGTAGTTTTATGCTGACACATTTGGGTGTAAGCTTTACCTTAACAGTCTTTGTTAGTATTCATACTCTGCCGTGTCTGTCCCATAACCATTGAAAGAGGAATCTCTGAGATCTGTTAGAATACCCAGTTTCAGGTCGTCCACTTTGCTTGCAGACCATTAATGTCACGTTGTGTTTGACCTGGGATGTTCACATGTTTAAGGACATGGAAACATCCTGACACGAGGCTCTGTGAAGTTCCGTGTGTTTTAATCACTATTAAAATGTGTATCCGGAATCATAGCAGAGTGGATCTAGTAGATTATGTTCATTTTGAGGCCTTACGTGTCATATTTTCTCCCCCCGCTTCTCAGGATTCACCGGCCACTAACCATGTGGAATACATTTAGCTTTGGCAGAGCTGCCAGCTCACACTCCTCCCGCAATTTCTTTGTTATGGTACAAGTTATTATATTTTCTTTTTCTTTCTTTTTGAAAAAGTATTGTTGAGATTTTGTTTGTTTACTTGGTGGTATATATTTGTTTAGAGAAGAATAGAATTTAGAAAAGAAGGAGCGTGTACAGATCCTTTATAATTCGTAATTTTTTTTTTTAATCTGGCAATTTGAGAGGCTGTCTTTGAAATGCATGATTGCCAAGTAATTTGTAAAAATGACTTGTTCTCTAAGACTGCATGAGAATTTTGGTTCTAAGATGAAACTACGAATTCCCAGCTCCAGTCAGCTGGTAATTTTGTCTGCAGCAGCATGGACCATCTCATTTGACTTACCACTGCTGCCCCAAACACATTGACTTCATTGATCAGTTGTTTTAATGTTTGTGAAGATATCATCTTAACGTGCCTTGAAGCTGAAGTTTTAGGTGATATTTAATTGTAGCTAAAGCAGTAGACTTGGCACTATCTGAGATGGAAAGCAAGCATTTGAAAATATTACAGCCTCTAATTTTTTGCAGTAGTTTGCACATGTTTATGGTGTTCAGGTACTAGTTAAGCAGAATGTACCAACAAGAAAGAGCCCAAACAACTTGTCATCTGAAACGTAATTCCTCCCCTTTTAATTTTTTTTTGCCACCATATGTGGCAGTGAACAGTTTGTCATCTGATCTCTTATTTCTTAGAAGATACAGTTTTTAAAAACATTCTTAGCAATACCACACAATAGTTAATTTTGTCATCAGATAGGAATTCAAGTCACAGTACATTAAAATGGATCTTTTAACCTCATTAGAATGAAAATATTTTAAAAAATAAACGTAATAAAAATATATACATAGTACTGAGCTCTGGAGTTCATCTTGAGTGAATTAGTATTTCTAGAAAAATTGTTACAGTTTTTTATATGATTCAGTTGTGTGCTGTATGGACAAGTGACTCCATGGTATTTGATATTTATTTATTTTTATTTTGAGAAAAAGATTTACAGTGCAAGGGAAACTGGGAGATAGAGAAGTTTTTTTTGAAAGGGAACAGAGATGAACTTGAACTTTTCTTGAGATTTCATTGCTGATGTCTTAGATGTGGTACCACATTTTCCTTAAAGGCACTTAGCACTTGTACAATGAAAAGATCATGGAGAAATATTGAGCTCTTTATTTTACATTGTTTTCATCTAGTGCTCACAGTGTGCTAGGTATCTTTACCAAGTTTAAATGCAAAAGGAAAGAAAATTTTATGTAAGTTCCTCGTTCTGGATTTAGTTTTGACTTTATTAATGTTTTCAGGTTTTTCTTTTGGGCTTACCTGAAAAACTTTTAAAATGATACAAAATTTGAACTTAAAAAAGAAGATAGAGTTCAGGGATGACAGATCTGTTTCATCTTGTGGGTGAATTTTTTTTTTTTTTTTTTTTGCGGTACGTGGGCCTCTCACTGTTGTGGCCTCTCCCGTCGCGGAGCACAGGCTCCGGACGCGCAGGCTCAGCGGCCATGGCTCACGGGCCCAGCCGCTCCGCAGCACGTGGGATCCTCCCGGACCGGGGCACGAACCCGCGTCCCCCGCATCGGCAGGCGGACTCTCAACCACTGCGCCACCAGGGAAGCCCCTTGTGGGTGAATTTTGACTGACTGGTGGTGAATGCTTTGAGAGGCTGAGGTGCATCAGAAGGAAAAGAAAAAGTTCTTGCACAATTAGCAATGCCTGCCGGAGCCGCTAAGGGAATAGTCAATGGATACGTGACCTGAATTACTCTCCCTAGCAGAGAAACTCCTGAAAGTCACTGTAATCCTTCATGCATTCATCATGTGTTCATACCTTCAACCAAGTTTCTTAAAACAGGCCCGAATGCAAGGCGGCGTGCCAAGCGTGGTAAGAATAAAGAGGTGGAGTAGACATGAATTGGCTTTCAAGCCTTGATGGACGGGAGGCTTAATTGTTCATAACAAAAATGTGAAATGCGGTAGACAGCAGCTTTAGAGAGACCATCATGGTCCAATTCAGAGAGACTGAGTTCTAAGCAAGTTCTAAGGAAGGAGGATATTCAGTTGCAGAAGTCTGGCAGATTCTAGAGCTTATTTGTATTTGCCGATTGGGTATGCCAAGCATTCTGGAGGGATGCCCATTCCTGTCGGACAGGGATAGATGATTGCCTTGTTAAATGTATAGCCCATATATAACATTTCCATAGTGCAAGGGAAGCACAGTAGGCGCTGGAAGGCAGAGGATATGACCAGTCTTCCAGGTGAGTGATAAAGCCATATAATGTTGTATGAGATTCCAGCCAGGAATACATGGTAGAGGATGGAGGATAAGCACATTTTCAGTGTTTAGACATTTACTAAGGTCACAGACTATTTTTTTTTAAGTAGAAATATTTAACTCTTCAGTACTTGTATTGATACCATATAGGTGTAAGTATCAAATTTTATCTAATGCATACAATCAATTGTTAGTTTTAGGAGGTTCCTCCTCCACCGTTTTTCCTAACTGGAAATCTTTACAGTATCTTTGGCTCCTTCTTTTCCCTGAAAGCTAAAGTTCACTTAAGCATCAGTTCTTGTAGACCCTTTAAAAAACAAAACAACTCGAAATTGTTTCTTTTGTTTCTCACTATTATCTAGTGTAGGTCCTCTTGCCATGAAATGGGCTGTCCATTTTCTATTAGTGTCTGGTATAGCGTCAAGTGTCGAGATGCTCGTGACATAGACAGATGCAAACCCGACAAGCTTCCTTGCTCTTGGAGCTTACATTCTAGGGAGATGTTTGAACATGACACAAATCCCCTAATTGAATACTTCTGCCTCACATCTCTGTTTTCTGGTACACTGTCCCTAGATGAAACACAACTTCCCTTCCTTAACTTTTCAATTCGGAAACTTAAAGTCTAAATTTCAAGGCCTCCTCATTTGCCTGCATGTTCTCTAATTTCTTATTTTACCAATATCCTTCATCTACCTAAGGAATGATGCTTTCTTACACTTAGTTTTGTTCATGCCCCTCCACCATTTGGAATGCTCTCCTTGTCTTTTGATAGGCTCCTTAGCCAAAGAAACTCAGGCCATATCCTTCTTTTGACCAAATTGCTTTGGCTCCTGGAAGCACTGTAACTAATAACACAAGCACTGATGGGGGCACTTACTATTTTAGCAAGAGAGAGCAGTGATTTATATCTTCTCTTTAACTGGTGTGTTTATGTCTAATCTCTCCAATGACACTGTTAAGTCAGGTAAAAGTAGAAGGCCTGGTCCTTAGTGCGCCAAACACCTTACAAATATGAACACAGTTAAGAACCAGGTAAAACAGTGCTTTGGAGCATCCTGAGGAGAATGCAACAAAGCATCTAAGCTTAAGTACCGAACTTCTAAGATAGTTGTTCCCCCTCACAGTTTGCTTAGAACCTGAAAACTCTAAAGTGTGTTTTTTGCTAATTGCTATTACATAAATATTATAAGAAATGAGAAAAGAGTTCAGAAGCCTATACAGAGAAAACAGATTTCCCATCCCTCCTCTGAAGTAATTTCTGTTGACCAGATTCTTAAAGGTATTTCCAGAAAGAGCTTAGTCCAAATATAGAACTATTTATTACCTCCTCCCCAGTTTTTTTCTTCTTTGCCGTAAATGGTAGTGCACTCTATTTACTGTTCTATATCTTGCTTCTTACTATGGTATATTTGGAGATATTCCTTATCAATAACAGTAGTACCCCCTTATTTGTGGGGGACATATTCCAAGACCCCAGTGGATGCCTGAAACCCTGGATAGTATCAAACCATATATATACCTTGTTTTTTCCTATACACACATACCTATGATAAAGTTTAATTGATAAATTAGGCACAGTAAGAGATTGACAACAATAACCAATAATATAACAATTACAACAATATACTGTTATAAAAGTTATGTGAATGAGGTCTCTCTCTTTCTCTTTTACTCTCTCAAAATATATGTACAAGTTTCATGCCTTTTCCGTCTTAGCTAAGCACTTACGCACCAAGGCCTTAACTGTAGTTTGCAGAGTTGTAGCACTGCAAAACTAGCACAAATTTCTTTTTCCTTCTTCACAATTTCACAGATAGAAGATGAGTTCTTACCATAGATCTTAGCAACCTCAGCATACGATATTTTCCCCTTTCCTTATTAAGTCAAGAACTCTCACCTTTTTACCTAAAGGAAGCTCTTGAAAGCTTCTCTTTGATGTATCTGAATTGCCTGCATCATTGCTCTAGTGCTTTGGGGCCGCTAGTGAATAAAATAAGGACGACTTAAACACAAGCACTGTGATCCCGGGACAGTTGATATGATGACTGAGGTAGCTACTAAGCAACGAACGGGCAGAATGCGCCGGACAAAGGGATGATTCACATCCCAAGCAGAACCGAACAGGAGGATGAGAGATTTTATCATGCCGGTCAGATTGGTGTGCATTTTAAAGCTTATGAATTGTTTATTTCTGAAATTGCCCATTTAATGTTTTCGGACCACGGTTGACCACGAGTCAGTGAAAGCTGGGAACATGAAAGGGTAGAGTAGCAGGGACTGCTGCTTCCAGCCTTTTTTTGTTTTCATCTTAACAGTTGCTTAATATTCCTTTAGAAAGGCTTATAATAAAATAAAACAGCAAATTCTAGAAGTGGGAAGGTGGCAGATATTAGAGATACAAGAAGTAATTACAACTAACTATGAAAGGATAAAATGATAGATTTTAAAATTTAAAAACAGAGCATTCCCAGAGATTCTTTTTTCCCTCCAGGAACAATCAGGGCCCCTCTAGCCCTTAGAAACCCTAAAGGTATCACTACATATTAATTTGGTGTTCGAAATGAAAAAATTTGATTATCAAGAAAGATATGTCCTGTTTAAAAATATATGTTGAATATGCAACACTTTTCCAAAGAATTCTTGTCTAAAATGGTAGAAATTGGAGAGGCAGTGCAGGATATGGGGATGAGCACATCTTTTGAAACCAGACCAACTTGGTCTTGAATCCCCACTTTGACACTTAATGTAAGACCTTGGCCAAGTGAGTCAACTTTCTTAGCGTCAATTTCCTTATTGGTAAAATGAGAATAATAAGACCTATCTCATAGCACCTGTGAAGAACAAATGAAAAAATATTTTATGCTTTCCACAGTACCTGGCATACAACAGGTGCTCAATAAATATAAAGTAACATCCCCCAGACTCTTTGCCTACCCAGAACAATTAATTTCCTAAGAGCTCTGGACACTGAGATCTTACTATAATTGTATCTTTTAGAAAACTTATTATCATAATGCCTTGGACATACTAGGCACTCCAGATTTGTTCTGTAACTCTTAAGGGTTTGGTTTGGTTTTATTCATATTCTTCACCAAAATCCTCAAATCTCTAGAACCAAGTATACACGTACCATGTGAAAATCCCCAACAGCCAAAGCCAGGATCTTAACCAGTAATACATTTGTAAGTGTTTAACAACTAGTTCATGCGGTAGGGGAGCTCTGATCGGTAGCAGTTACTGGTGTGAATTACCAATGTGAAGTCAACTGGCTTAAAAAATTCCTGAAAGTTTAATGGTTGGTTCTCATTAAGTCAGCAGAGCGGCTTCGTACACTACTGTATCCCCAACACTCTTGACCTGTGCTTTGAACTCGATGTAAAAGCAGTTTGGGAGACCCAGGTCTCAAAAAAAAATGGTCCAGTCTGCCACCGGCTTATTTTGTTACTTTGTCTCAGTTTTCCTGTTTGTATAGTAAAGCAATGGGAGTAGATCAGTTTCCTAAACTTCTTTTGGTGGGGTTTTACAACTTCAAGTAGGTGTCTCAGGTTATAGAGACCAAGGGGCCCAGGCTTTATGCTTCTCATCCTGCATGTTCAGTATGAATTTCTTTTTTAAAAAAGGTCTTTATCAGTTAAAAACATGTATGTTTGAGAACCACCGTTACTGAAATAGCTGTCACAAAGCCCATATCTGTAACTGTGGCAAAAGCCCTGATATAGTGACAGGTAATGTATTTACTCACTGCTTTTATATATATATATATAGATATAGATATATAGATATAGATATACACACACACACACACACATATATAAATAAATATAAAACAATGTACGGTTTAGGAAAATGCAAAAGGGAACATAATGCATTTCAGTGTTACTTTTGTCAGAGGTAGACATGATAGAAAACGTTTTTGGTACTTGACACTTTAAATATGATATTCATTTATGTGTGAATTCTTCATATATGTATGCCATGTTAAGGAGGAGTCACTTATAGGCAGGGGTCGCAAACTCAAATGGCTATAGAGGTCAGGCAAATGATGGAATTGAGGGAAACAAGTGGCTTATAATATGAAGGCGAGTCATGGAGACTGTGCCCATCTGAGAGCACAGCTCCACCTCGGAGGATCGTTGTTATGAAGAAACACAGATTTCTGCTGCTGTATCTTTAGTTCCCTGATACTCCACCCTGTCCCCAACAGCTGGAAATCCATAGTTTCATTTAAAATTTCTTGATTCTTTTTTTAACATGTTGCCTACGAATTAAACACACTTGCACACTCATACATACTCATGAAGGGAGCCAAGCAAAGCAAACTTGGCCTGAGGGCTTCTGGTTTGCAGTCTCTCTTCACACACATATATATGCAGCACCTAATATTTATTGAGCGCCTATGTGCTATTCACTCAGCCAAACGTCTTGCACTAATCAAAATGTTTAATCTTCACAGCAATTGGGTGAGCTAGTATTATTTCCTTTTTATAGATGAGGAATTTTGGCTGAGGTCACACGACGAGTAAAAGGTTCCATGGGTATTCAAACCCGCGTAATCTGACTGCAGAAACACTTGGGCAAAACTGACTCCATGGATATCTCTGACAAGTGCTATAAGCACACACACAAAACACAAATAGCTGAGTATAAAGGGTGGATCAAGACTTATCTAACGTTAGCTCATTTGTGTGCAGTGATACAGTTTGTGTGAACGCGTGCTTGCGGTGATAGTGATACAGTTTGTGTGAACGCGTGCTTGCGGTGATAGTGATACAGTTTGTGTGAACGCGTGCTTGCGTGCTCCCTGGAATACTATCTGCTTTCACGCTTTATAAGATTTTTCTGATAAAGCTCAGTGAGACCAGTGTAAAAAATTCACAGGGAGTTTCTATTTCTTTTTGTCACAAACTCTAGACATCCTGAGCTCTGGGGCCAACATTGTCTCTGTCCAAGGGCAAAAGTTTTCTCCCTTGTCTTTGCCATATTTAAACCCCACCCATGGAAATGCTACAAGTCCTGAGTGATGATCACTTCCTCTGGGAAAGGGTACGAAGAATAAAAGTAAATCTAGCAGGAGGAATAAATCCCAAAAGACAAAGATAAGTACTTGAGGTCAGAGACTGCTTCCCTTATAGTTAGTCTACATACCAAACTCATTAATATGAATAATCATCTTAGCTGTAGTGGTTGTAGTAGCAAAAGTAATACAAGAAACTTGTCTTGTCTTACAGTTTTACATCAACTCTTCCATTATTTCCAGGACTCGGGAAGGTCTCTTTGAGAAAGTGATGAGAAAGCGGAGATCTCTCACATGTTTCTCCTTTATTTCCACTTCTTTTTCCTACCCACATAAAATATTTTTCAACCTTAAAACCTCCAGCCTATGGGGGTAAAACTATAAGACTCTAGGAAGAAAGACGTAAAACTGTGTGCAAACATCTATCCATTTAGGTTTTTCCCTTGGGATATTTTGGAACACCATTAGACACTGTAAACCTCTTTATGGTTTGTTCACTTGGTATGGAACGGGAAAGAAAAAAAAGAGCCAGTCCCCCCTGGCTGTATTCTTCTCAACACTCTGTACCCATCATGTGAATGGAAAGAACCCAAAATCTTCATTTTCAGAACTGTATCTTAGCCCCTGGCTCCTGGAGAAAACCAGTGTGGTTCAGAAGTGGGATGGGAAGAGTGGTTTGCATTGGCATCAGCCTTGCGGGTGCTTTGGGGCTGGAGCACACTCAGCTGTGGGTTACAGATGCTTGCTCTCCAGTATTAATGTGGCCAGCATGTGAAACCATTGGCACCCACAATGCTACACAAAGGTCCACGCCTCTGATAGTTTGGGAAATAACTCCCAGCTGAAGAAATTCCTTCTTGAAGGGCTGGAATACATTCTTGAACAGAAGGTCCTTTTTCAAAGGGGTGGAACCCAGAAAGAGATGCCTGATGGTGTTGGACTGGGTACCAGGGACTGTATCATTGAGTGTCTCTGATCTTGGGACCTTTAACTGAAAACAGAAAAAAAAAAAAGCTACTCTAAACCTGAGGTTCATAAGTGCCAAATTCTATGCTGTACATACAGCAGAGAGCTTGGGCACTCAAGCCGTTGGATAGTTTCTTTGGAGATGTCAGACGCAAAGCATGAGTGGTGGTGGTGGTTGTCATATGGTCTGACTCAGGGTGTGTTGGAAATGTTTCCACTAATTTTTATTTCTCTGAGCTGTCTCCAAGGTTGGTAGGACCAGAGAAGACTATATGGAAAAGAAAGGAAACAAATATAGGGTTGGTTGGTGCTCTTTGTATGTTCAATAACCAAGACACTTTTTTCAGGTCCCCTTCTCACGCATGAGGCCTGTGCTTCCTTCTAACAGGACATGTGAGAGAGCCGGGATGTTTCCATCCCCCATTCAGTGAGTGCGCTAGTCTTCTCGTTCAGGTGCAATTTCCAGTGAAATAGTAGCTTGTAAGTATTCAGAAGTTAGTTTATTGACTCTTATTGCACTTCTGAGCACCTAATAAATAATTTATTAGTCTGATGGATATGTGGCTACCTAACTATGGGTCATGAAATATGCACTATTCTTCTAATACACTGTAGGGAGACCTGTTTATAAAGTATTTAGTATTGGTTTTATAATGCACCGTTGACAACAGAAGACCACGAAGCTCAAAGATCAATCTCGTTTTGGCCCACAGTAGTAATGCTGCTTTATAAGCTCTGTGACAGGTCACTTAGACAGTGGTCCTCGCAGAAAGGACTCTGTTAGGAAGGCGGTCTGGAGTGGCTGCGAGCACAGCGGATGAATGTCTTTGTCGAGGTCCCGGAGGTGACTGTTTGGTGGTTGCTGATGCTGGCCAGGTGTTGGAACTCAGCATTTCCCAGTTCTCTATGGGGAATCTGGACTGAGAGTGCCCCGAGAGCGCTAATGCAACCACCACTGATTGTACAGAGAGCTGGGGTGACTTTGGCCCACAGTTGCAGTTCTGGAGACCTGGATTGCAGGAAGGAGCGGGTCTAAGCTTTCCTCAGCTTCCTCTCATGTTTGCTGATGAAGTGACATTGTTCCACATCTCCCAGTCCTTCATTCAAGTCACAGATGTGACACAGCATAACTTAAAAAAAATCTGTTTTTATTATAGTTGATTTACAATGTTGTGTTAGTTTCTGCTGTACAGCAAAGTGATTTAGTTATACATATATCCACTCTTTTTTAGTTTCTATTCCCATATAGGTCATTACAGAGTATTGAGTAGAGTTCCCTGTGCTGTACAGCAGGTTCTTATTAGTTATCTTTTCTTTTTTTTTTTTTGCTGTACGCGGGCCTCTCACTGTTGTGGCCTCTTCCGCTGCGGAGTGCAGGCTCCGGACGCGCAGGCTCAGCGGCCATGGCTCACAGGCCCAGCCGCTCCGCGGCATGTGGGATCCTCCCGGACCGGGGCACGAACCCGTGTCCCCTGCATCGGCCGGCGGACTCTCAACCACTGCGCCACCAGGGAAGCTCTAGTTATCTATTTTATATATAGTAGTGTGTATGTGTCAATCCCAATCTACCAATTTATCCCTCCCCCACTTTACTGCCTGGTAACCATAAGTTTATTTTCTACATCTGTAACTCTGTTTCTGTTTTGTAGATAAGTTCATTTGTACCTTTTTTTTTTTAGATTCCACTTTTATAAGTGATATCATATGATATTTGTCTTTCTCTGTCTGACTTTACTCAGTATAACAATCTCTAGGTCTGTCCGTGTTGCTGCAGATGGCATTATTTTGTTCTTTTTCATGGTTAATATTCCATTGTATACATGTACCACATCTTCTTTATCCATTCCTCTGTTGTTGGACATTTAGGTTGCTTCCATGTCCTGGCTATTGTAAATAGTGCTGCAATGAACATTGAGGTGCGTGTATCTCTTGTTGGTGGGCATGTAAACTGGTACAGCCACTATGGAGAACAGTATAGAGTTTCCTTAAAAAAACTAAAAATAGAGCTACCATATATATGATCCAGCAATCCCACTCCTGGGCATATATCCAGAGAAAGCATAACGTTTTTTGATTTTTGTTTGCTTTGGGGAATTTCATTAGCCAGGAAGAAGTTCATAGATATTTAAAAAGACCTACCTAGTAAACACTTAGATTTGGGGGACATCTAAATAAAAATTAAATGACTTCATCCAAAAGTCACTTCTCAGTGTTTCACTTTCTTGATAAGAACTAATCCTGTAAGAATGCTATGAGGTAAAGAAATACAGTGTATTATTGCATGTCAGGGTGTACATTTCAAACAAGGCATTTTTCAGTTTTGCATTAAGAGCTTCTTGCTGCTTCTAATATTCTACTTTCCAGATTGGGAAACGGGAGCTACACTTTCTTGAACCCAGTCCACTTACTTGTAACTTTTCAGAGTTTTACAGGAACCAAGGCTGAGTTCTTTCTGCAGTTTGCCATTTCTTTTATTCATTTCTCGTTGATTCAGTTTCATGTTACCCTCTCCAACTGGACCAAACACTTTCTACTCTCTGTTGGTCCTTGATTTCTTCCTGTCCTGTCTCTTTTAGCAAGTGCCCTCATCTTTCCTGAGATGGTCAGTCATGTCCTTTGTGTAGCTATCATTTATTGAGCATTTACTATGTGTTAAGCACTCTGTTAGGCCCTGGATTACCAAAGATAGATAAAACTCTCTTACTTTCAACAAGTGAAAGCTTAGTGGGGGAGATGGATAGTAAATTGGCTTTCTACATGAGCACTTTTGAGATATATATATTTTAACCACAGAATTTTTTTCTCTTCTTACCCTGGTTTCTAAGAAAAAAAAATTTTCTCCTCCCTTCAAGAGTACCCTTTTCATTTGTTTTCCTGATTGCATTCTCTCCTAGAACCCTTTTTTTTTTTTTTAATCATTTTCCCTCTGGCTTAGGTCTTCAGTATCCTTTTCTCCCCTGGCTTTGTCCCCTTTGCCTGCGATCCTTTTTCTTCACTGTTGTGAGAAACAAGCAATCAACACACTAAGACTTCTCCCAGGCCCTGCAAACTCTCAGACCACCTTTCTCTTACTTTACTTGCTTTCTTTGCAGAATTTCTCCATAGAATGTTTGCCCTTTTCTGCCTCCTTTGTCTTTGTACTTTGCTTACTTCTTCACTTCTTTCCAGTCTAGATCCTCTAACTTCTATACCTATCTGCCCACTAAGACATTTCTCTTAGGACACAAAATATAATTATAAAATATCGCAACCACAAACATATATGAGGAATGGGATAATGAACAGCCATTTATTGAAGCTTAAGAACTAATAATGAACAAATACATCTGAAGCCCTGGGTTAACATCCCAATTCCATTGTAGCCACTGCCATTTCCTCTATCCAATACCTGCCCTCCCATCCTCAAGCAGGATTCTGATTTTGGTATTTATCGTTCCCATGCATTTTGTTTTGCTCTTATTATATTTATTACTGTACTTGGTTTTACTGCACTCTAAATGTAGCAGTGTTTCTTAGAGCATTTAAAACTCTCTAAACTCTGACTTCTCCTGCCATTGAGAACACTGGACAATCACAGTGCCCCTGTTCATGCTGCTCCTGTCTTCTCCCACAGTAACTGTGTGTATCCCCCAAGACGCTAACTTGGGCCACTTTCTTTTACCTATTGTGTCCCTTCTCTATTGATGATTCTCAGATCCAATAACTACAGCGTCAACCTATTTTCTGAATGTTTCTAGTTGCCTAGTCACCAGTGTGACCTACTGTTTTCTCAAACTGAGCTTACCGTATATGCCCACCAACTCGTTTGTTCCCATGTCTGTTGAGAGTGAGACCAGTTTCCTGTGCTCAGAATATCAGAGCTTTAGTGTCATCTTTGGCTCTTCTCATTTGTTACGCACATGAGTCATTCTTGTCCCCTGGATTTTATCTCCATGCTGTATCTTGCTCTTTTTTCCCCAGCCCTATTGCCTGTAGTCTTTTTACCCAGATTGTTGTAATAGCTATCCTAATTGGTATCTTTGCTTCTGTCTTTGCACACTTCAGTCCGTCCGTCATGCTGTTGCCAGATAAATCCTCTTCAAGTACAGTAATGTTCATACTGTGCTGCTGTTGAGAAGCTTTCAGCGGTCTTGACTGTTGATGGATAACAGGATAAATAGCAACTCTTCCTAGTGACATACAGGACCCCTCCCATTATAATAGTTCCCACTGACCAGTCTACCCCTTTCATTCATCATCGCTCTACACTGATTCCACCGTAACGTTCTAGTCCACCAACTGGACCACTTCTTTTGGGTGTCTCCTTTCCATTGGCCTCGGTACTCTGATTCAATTTTTGACAGCTCTCACTTCTCTATTTTTTTTTTTTTAATTTTTTGGTTGTGGCATGTGGGATCTTAGTTCCCCGACCAGGGATCAAAGCCACATCCCCTGTGTTGCAAGTGCAGAATCGCAACTACTGGACCACCAGGGAAGTCCAATGGACCACTTCTTTAGAAAAATTATCGGTTCTTAAGTTCCAGTGCAAATGCTGCTTCTGCTTAGAAACTTTCTCTTCCCATACCAGCTGGAAGGAATCTCCTTTTCTTAAGTCCTGTACAGTTTGGCTGCTACCTCTACTTATCACGTTGTTTTATTAAAGTTGTTTTTGTACATGGCTTATCTGTACTAGATTGTACCTGGCTTATCTGTACTAGATTGTAAACTTCTCACGAGCAGGGACTATGTTTTAACTTTCGTGTTCCCCACACCTTCTTGTAGTTGGCAAGTAGGGCTTTGATCAGCATTCCCTAACAGTGGCTAAAAGTGCTTAGTTTAAAATATGTCTTTATAACACATGGAAGAAAAGGGAGCTAGAAACTGAGCTAGTCAGGGCAAAAGTGTATATATTATCAATCAGCAAATTATTCACTTCTTCCCACTTTGTTACTTCCATTCTCTCCAGGACTTATTTAATGGTTGGCTGCTGTCAGCCTTAGAGACTGTTAACTCTTAAAAAGTGTTTAGGTGGTCAGAGGAGTGGATTTGCAATTGTTTTTGTTTTTGACCTGTTTTAATGTACTCAGTGTCTCCAAATAATACTGTCTGCAGAGTATGTGTAATTTCCTTCCCAGTCTCTCAACAGGCATGCCTAGCGCCCACTGCAAATAGCCATAGTCACAAGTCAGAGGATAGGCTTAATGAGCAGGGCGGGCAAGCACCTTTCAGGATCCCCTGTTGTGGGGTTGATGCTGCTCAAGTTGAGGTATGTTTAAGCCTCTTGGATACACTCCCATTCTGGCACCGCCTAGGTAAGGTATCTCTCACCTAAGTATTTGTCTCCCTCCCTTTTACTGTCTTTCACACTCATCACCATTTTGTGAAACTCAGGTATTTGCTTGATTCCTCACACTTATTACCTTTAAAGAAATCATTGCAAGCAGTACATTTAGTGGCAGTTACATGAATGATTTTTGACTGTGATAAAGTATCTGTCGTCTTCTGCCCCTTCTCTTTTCTCTCCCACTCCCCCCTTAGTTTTTCTTTTCCCTCCCTTTTTTCTTTCTTTTACATAGTTCTAATTTATTGTTTTCACTGTTTTTACTAGCAGTACTGTTCACAGTAGCAGTAGTAAACGTTTAGAACCGAAGTGTAACATGCATACAGAAAAGTGTACAAATCATAGGGGTATATGGCTTGGTGAATATTTACAAAGTGATCATACCCAGAACCACCAATGAGATGGAGATACAGGACACCACCTGGACCTCAGCAGCTTTCCTTGTGCCTCTTGTAGTCACTACTCCCCACAGAAGGTCATCACTATTCAGAACTAAGTTACCCATTAATTCTTCCTATTTTTAATATGCTGTTAATGAGTTTCTGGCATCTTCTGAGTTCCTTAATTTTGAAAACAATATTCAGGTTTATTCAAATTTGCTTTGTTTCAACATTTTTTTCATTTAAATAAGTATATCTATCTGTCTATCTATATGAACTAGCCTCTGTGGTTTTCCGAGGATTATGAAACTTCACATATACTAGTATTTCACGTTTTTTTTTTTTTTTTTTTTTTTTTTTTTTTTTGCGGTAGGCGGGCCTCTCACTGTTGTGGCCTCTCCCGTGGCGGAGCACAGGCTCCGGACGCGCAGGCTCAGCGGCCATGGCGCAGGCTCCGCGGCATGTGGGATCTTCCCAGACCGGGGCACAAACCCGTGTCCCCTGTATCGGCAGGCGGACTCTCAACCACCGCACCACCAGGGAAGCCCAGTATTTCACTTTTTAAACTTATTTTTTAAGTTTGTGAATTTCATTTAAGAGGGTACCATCAGCGGAGTTGCTTTTTTCTGTGACAGCTCTAAAAGCAGTGTTGGATTAACTGGGTGCCTACGAATCTCAATCTTCCTTCCCGACAGTAATTTGAACTATTATTGTGATAAGTTCACTGGGGTTGCAAGTTTCTTGGGTCTGCAGACTTTAGAAGGAAGTAAATAGAGAAATTAGCACTGTCTTTACAGCGCTTGTAGCTCTTCATGGTTATAAAAACTAATTGCCCGCTGTATGCTCCCCAGCCTGTTTTTTGATGCTCATTTAAGGAAACACGTTACTGGTTGTTTTCCTCTAGACTTTCTCATAAAACATGAACTTTACACTATGGTAGGAAGAAGCCACTGTCACTGTTCATAGCTGAGAAAAGATGAATAAAGTCACTTTTCTGTCTTTAAGCCAAAACAGGGTAGGTAAAAGATTTCATTTTTTTTTTTTTGGAGGCTCGAGATTCATGCCAACCTCAGATGCTTTTTGCATCTGCAAATGTCCTGATTCTAAGGATTCATCATTTCCGTAACATTTTATAAACTACCTCATCTACCACACCCTACCCAAGTTCTCTTTATTTAAAAATTTTTTTAGAGCATATCAAGGGATTATGGCATTTGGATATATCCCTGAAAACATCCTTGATGTGTTTCTCTGAAATTGAGGCCCTGATTAGGCTGTCAGCAGATGCTGTATCACATCGATTGTGCCAGTTGGTACAGAGACAAGTGTCAACCAGAGCGGTTTCTCCCTTTTGCCATAGAAGGATGAAGTGTTTAGGTAGTATTTGCTTATGGGGGATGTTCCTGCCACTGCTGCAAGTGATTTAAATCTCTGTCCTATTCAAGCTTAATTTTAGGAGGCCTGTCTTCCCCATAGTCTGAGATCACATTATGATGTTTTCAGTGCACAAGCTTCTCCCTCAGTGTAGCTGATCAATTCTTTTGGTATAGCAGTTATTATTGTTGTTATTTTTTGGTCATGTGCTCTCCTATGGTATTCCTGTGAGTAAACACTAGAGCATTTAGTACCCATGATGCTTTGGCAAAAAACAAACTAACCAAAAATCAAAGGTATGCCTGCGTTTCTTGTCCCCTGAAATCCTCAAGCCGTTCTGGCTGAGGTTTCTATATACTGAAATGCCCAGTGCAGGCTGCCAGGGCTGTCTGGAGAAGGTGTAGCTGTAAACAGTTTTAAATTGTAACATGTACAATTTTAACACAGAATCTCGTAGAGGAGAGAGGGGCCAGTGATTGAGACTGGCCATCCAAGGGGACAACACCATTTTTTTCCTCCTTCATTTGAATCTATAAAGATCCTTAACTGCATTTTGAATTGGTTAATCCATGAGCTGTCAGCCCAAATTTATGTCCCAGAATTTCAGAGAATAAGCCATAGGATTGATGTCTCCAAAGAGGAAGATTTATAGAAGACCACAGGTGCATAGTTCAGTCCATTCATACACAAGCGGGCCCAGGGTTAGATGCAGTAGTTGGCAGCCTGCGTCATCTTTTTAATCTGGATTAAAGGTGGCTGCATTCAGGTGTGCCTAGATCATCTGGTAAATTGAGACACGAATGAGAATTGTTAACTAAGAAAAGTTTTCCGGTTTCCTTAAAATTTAAATGCAGGGATCCAACTAGTAGAATCCAAAAATGTTCTTCAAGATCATCAGACTTTGCTTCTGTAGAATAATTGGCGGTTGAAAGAGGGGTACTTCAACTCTTACAAGGCTGGTAATGGAAGGAAATTAGGAGCCAGTGGAGAGCGGGAGATGTAGGTGTAATAGGTGAATCCCCTTCAAGGGTAGAGATGTGTTCATATCTGAACTCTATCTTAAAAGCTGCTTTTTAATCTCCTTTCCTTCCTTTCCCCCAAAACATGCAGGCAGAGTAGAGTAATAGTTCATTTTTTGTATGTTTTTTTGGGGGGAGGGGTGAATTTTCACTGTCTTGGCATCAAATGACCTATATGACTCAAGGGAAAACAGGCAGCTTAGATTATGATATAATTATTCACAAAGGGGAAACCTCAGTGGAAATTATTGTTTTACGTTTTCTCTATTCTTTATAGCGAGTCAAAGAATTTTTCCCCTTAGCGTCACGTAGAAAATGAAACTTTACACAATAAAAAGTAGGGATGGCAGGTCTCAAAGGGGAAAAAGGTTGCTGTCAACTTTTTTTCTCTGGAATATGGAAATTGGGGTGGATTATCTGCTCAGAGGAGGTTTCCTTTATTAATTCTTTTTCCTTTTTACACTTAAGACATCTGTTAACATTTCACACAGCCCAACAGATGTTGCAAAGCAAGTCCCATACTTTGTTCTCAAGAAAAATGACTTTTCCTCAATTGATTCCCCGCACCTCTGTGACTGGGCCCAGCCTGCTGCTTCTGCATAATTTGCATATATTAAGTTATATACCTTAATGCCATATGAATTTGTAGCTTCAGCATTCTTTTTATACTGTAAAGTGTGATTTGATTAGGAACTAGTTTACATGTTGAGAGGTCATAACATTTAAGAAATCTCCGTTGAGAATGGCAGCCTAATTCCACAGATAGGATTGGATAGCCAATTATTGAATATTTTTCTCTATAAAATATGTGAAGTACAAAAGCTTGAGTTGTTTTGCCACAAGGAAGTGCTGATTGTCATGCGATGTGGAGCGTCATTTTTATTATTTTGGCAAGAACAGGGACAGTTTTGTCTTGACAAGCCATTAGATGAATACCAGCTTGTGTCACATGAAAAACCACTGATCTTTAACCCAGCTCTGTACTTAACCAAGCCTTGAAAATGAATAGTGAATAAAAGAAGAGCAAAGGCCAGTTTACTGTCATTACAGATTACAGAATCTGTTAACAGCTGCTGAACTGAACCCAGGGAATTACAGGTATTGTTCCGTGAACCAGCAGAAGTCCTACAGATGCTTGTTAAACTGTGTATATAAATTGTACATTTATTTGATATTTGCTTAGGATTTACATTGTTGGAAACATAGCTAGAAAAGAGGAAAATTCTTGAGTAATTTCTCAGTGTACTAAATGTATGCCTTTATCACAAAGCCATATATATTTATATGAAACTATCTCAATGATGCTTCCTTACCTCCACTTATGGAACTTATTTTAAGAAAGCAATGTGCCTTTAAAAGAATTATAATAAGTATCCAAAAGAAAAGAAAAAGTATGCAGTCCCCCCCAAAAAAAAACCCCACATATGAACACGCAAAACAAAATCCTTCGCTCATTTGTTTCTTCAAGGTGTTCATTGTGGCTCATATCTGCACCAACATGTGATTTTTTTTTTTTTTAATGGAGGGAAAAACCTAACCCACCTCAATACCCAAATATTGAAAAGATCAGTAACATTTACAACAGTCAGTTGTGGGAATTATTGCTTACAGAGCTAACAAAAAAGAACACACTTTCTTACCCTGCTGGTGGAATTGCATTGTGCCTCCCTGTAGTCTTGTTATCCCACACTAACTGAAATGCAAATTCTTTGCAACTAATTGGATCTCATTGAGGGTACATGCACAGTATGTAGTTATATGCAAAAAGGTTTTTAAGAATAAAATTTCTCTGTAATTACAACTTTTGATTATGATCTGAGACATTGGTATCTATAGTATAGATATCAATAGACTATAGATACCAATAGACTATTCTTTGTAGAATATCTATATCTATATATATCTAACTTTTTTACAGATTACTCAAAAACATGAGCTTTGAAATGCTTAGTAGAGTACCAGCTCAAAAGTTAGGGGAAAAATGTTTATTTACAGCAGTCTATAAATTGGATTTTATTATAGTCCTATGAAAATAAAGATTTGTGGTTTTTTTTGAAATTTAAGATTTAGTATCTTAGAGCCAGTACACTGAAGTCATGTTAATAGTGTAATCCTTTTCTTGGAACATTTTAAATGTGAAAACATCATAAACATCAGAAATCACTTCCAAAAGCTGTTGTCTTTTTGTTTTTTCCTTCCATTCTCCAATCTATTTTAACACTGTAAACTTCATTTGAGTTTCTTACTTTTGTGTAAGTGTATTTCTGCTACATGTTGTGGTGAGGTGGAGGTATTCACATTTCCATAATATCTTTAATAACTTGGGTGCCATTTAGACCTAGTTGGTGTACTTCTTCTTCCCATGGTCCATCTCTCACTATCAGTAAGGGTAGGAACGCCAACACATAGCCTTTAGGATTCGTGATTCTTTAAGTGGAAATACATGGAATCGGGAGAGCAGAAAAACAATTACTGTGTAAGTGATGCCTGCTTCTACTCCCCTAGTTTTAAGTAATTTTAATACAAATGATTCCAGACAGTTATTCTACAATCTTCAGACTATACAGCCAGTGGACAAACTCAAAAGTCATCTTTGTACCTAGTGGGTATATAGTTTTTGTACCTGTGTCCTTAAAATGATACAGGTGTCCTGCTTGCTAGACAGAAGATTACCCTAAGACTGAGGACTCTGCATGCTGTGTTTATATGTGGAAGTGAGTGGAAAGTTCTAGAGGAGTCAAATTTGTATTTTGAAAACTGGATTTAAAAATGAATGTTTGAAACTTAAAATCTGTAAAGCACAGCATGTGTATATGCTTGAGGTTTTTGTTTTAGTTGACTCGTTCACTCATTTCTTGCTAGGTCTGGGTTAATTGTTGTCTCATTGTAATAAAGCTTGTCTTTGTAGACTATTCTTACAAACAAGTTAAAATTTTGTTGGATCAAATCCATTTAGCAGGTGCAGAATTGCATGGTAGAGTTGTAGGTAAAAAAAAAAAAACAACTTTTTTTAAACCGTAGAAAGATAACTTGGTGCTTTTGAGGCTTGTGCCTTGGCAGTAATGTGCCAGATACATGTTACACTGTAGACCTGTTTCATCTAGAGCAACTCAAGCTTTGCTCTCTGAAAGAGTTCCGTTTGCCTACTCTGGGTAGCATTTTCTCAGACGACTGCTGGCCAGGAGACTAGATTTGGATGTATTAGCTAGTCAGCCTAATAACCCTGTACAGACTGTATTGATTTTCTAGGAGGGAGTTTATGAACTAAATAAACTTGGGGTTGGTGTCTTAATAAACTGCTTCTCTCAGTCTGTCACATTTAGTTACTGAGCTGTGCAGTTTAGGGGGAAAAAAGGCTAATTCTGTTACAGATTGTTCACAGCAGGGTCTCCAAATTAGCCCTTTGTTTTGTAATGCCACCTTGCTTGGGCTTGCTTTGAGCACATTTCTCAGTTTTGCCCTAATGAGTTGCAACACTGATAATGTGGCTGATGATCTTTCATTGATTTCACTATCACTTGCTTGTCTGGTAATTGATCCATTGCTGAGCCTCTAGTTAATTATATCGGCTTTGACATGGCCCAGTCCACGGGGAATTTCAAGTCTTGCAGAATAACAGTTTTAATAAAAGAATCTATTACTGCAGGTGCTTGCTGCTGCATGCCAGTTGATTTTTGTGGGTGTGTGTGTGTGTGTGTGTGTGTGTGGTTGGTGAGGAGGGGATACCTGGGAAAGGAGAGGACCACAGGACTGAGAGAAAGGAGGGGTGGGGGCTGGAAGAAGAGGAAGAGGGAGTGAAGGAGAGAAGAAGGAAGGAGGGGGAGCTGAGAGGGTGAAAGCAGGAGAGCCAGAGGCACGCTAGAGAGAACACGCAGGCAAAGGGATACAACAGAGCCTGCAAGGAGCGAGGAGGAAGCTTGCTATTGACAGTGTCCTTAAGCCTCCCACAAATAACAGCCATTAGTGGGAAGGTCAGGAGCTGAGCATGCAGCTTGACTGAGGCACTGAGTGCCACTTCAGAAATCAAGAGGCTAGCAGATTTTAGAGGGAGTTTAAATGGGTAATAGCTAGCTGTAAAGGTACAGTCACTGTTGACAATTGACTCACAGGGTCTTTTTCCTGGCTCCCCCCCCCGGGCCAAGAATATTTTTATTGACCACAGGTGGACTTAATATATTTTAAGGCAACAATTCTTCGGGTTCTTGTTTGTTTCTCTTCAGATATTGAATTTGCTGCTTTTGAGACTTGTTTTGTGCTTAATGGTGGTGAACCGGAGGGAAGTTTAACAGAAAAGCTTTCAGGAGATGTCGGTTCTAGAGGGGAAGGCACATTTGTGTCAACACAGTGCACGTTTTCTCATCTTTTCTCATTGTCCACTAATGACACCGAGCTGCCACGGAAGCTCTTTTCTGTTTCTTTTGTTGTTTCAGAGAGTAAGGTTTATTGTTATTCTTGAGTTAAGAAAGAGCAAGGAGAGTGGTACATTTGTCCTCGGTATTTGTAGGTGGTCGAAGATTAATGTGCCTTACAGTTTAAGTTTAGGAAGGATGGCTTTTTGCTGCTGACTACTTTTATGAGATGACATGAATTTAGCTTTCCATTTTGGAGTTACTGCATATGTACAGTGTGTTTTGTTCAGTTCTGCTTTTCCATGAAGAAGGTAGATAAATATGATCTAATAAATAGATGTTTTGTCTTAAACCTGGTTTAATTAAAAATATGACACGCTATCGAGGTTATATTTCATCAGGCCGGAAAACGTTATAGAATTTTCCATGGAGATCTTGAATGAAAAATGGAGTTTTTATATTCATTACTTTTTACCTGAAATGGGACAGGCTTTTTTTCTTCATCTTTTTCTTTTTTATAATTTGAAAGGATATTGTAGAGGCTTCATCCAGGAACTTTAACAAAGGATTTTTTTTTCTACTTTTGAGCTTTAAGAAAAGGTACACTTTTTTCCTTTCCCATTCAGTTTCTTATTGTTCAACATCCAGTTGAGTAATTAATGCCCTGAGGGAACTGGGTAGTAAATAGTGTGTATTTATTTTGCAGATGTTTATTGTGCATCTTCTATGTTCAAAAAACTGCTAGGTTTATTTATTTACCTTTTAGAGTGTAAGGTCATGTCTCTATGTATATTATTTTCTCTAGAAGTTTATATGTGGTTATAAATAGTCCAGTACATACTATATGACTTTTAGGAGCTAACATTTTAGACAACACCTAAGCCAACTTCACATTCTCTCATAGCTGAGTATTTTTCTTTCTTCCAGTGTAATCAGGGGAAAAAAATGTTTTTAAGCCTAGCAGTTTACAAATGTTAAAGCAAAGACTGATGTCAGATATTGCATGCTATACCCAAAAGCATTGTTGGGAAAAATTCCCTGGGAACGGCCCCAGTCTCTCCTTGCCCCGTGGACCATCCCTGATCATGGTGCTGCTTGGAGTGTACATAAGTGCGTATCTCTCTATCCGTGTGTCTGGAGAGGGGTTAGTGCAGGGTGTCATTTAGTGCCTGACAGTGGAACAGTGCAGTTGACTCTTAGCTCTGCTATCCAATGACATGCAGTAGCTGAGAGTCTGAAGCTGATGGTTGGGTCTCCAGTGCTGCCGGCACACCTGACAGGCAGCTGTTAAACCGAGCAAAGGCAAGCTCGGGGAGTCACAATCTATGCATAAATGATAGGGGTATCTGTGCAGAAGGTGCGAAAGAAGCTCTGACCCCCTCTTCCCCCCAATCTCCCCCTTCCCCAGTGAAATGCACCGTTCAGCCAGCTTCTTAACTACACTACACTCCTGCTACTGGCTGCCAAGAGGCTCAAAAAATCCACCTTCACTTTTCAGTCAGAAGAGGCAGAAGTGGATGTGAGAGAAAGAGAGACACAGAGAGACAGAGAGCCAAAGAGGGCAAGAGACTTGACTTTAAGAGACTGCTGTACTGACAACTCCATGCAGTTCGGAACCAGAACGACTCCGGCTGAACCAGGGTTCATGGGGACATGGCAAAACGCTGATACTAACCTCTTATTCAGAATGTCCCAACAGGTAAGTTACTTTCATTTTTTTTTTTTAAAGGAAACCTTGAATTGTTATGTGCACTTTTGTTTCTGGTATTTTCCTTACTAAACATTTTTGAATTGTGATCACTTCGTAGTTGGATTCTGTTATGTCATAACTGTTATTGGAACGTGCAGGGTTACTTCACGGCTTCCCTAAGGGCTACTTACAAGAAAAGGGGGGAAAGGATACCGAAGTAGAAGAAAGCAAAGGCATCTGTGGCAAAGTTTCACAGTCCAGCCTGGGTCCTGGGTCAGGGGAAGACTTCATTTATTTCTTTGTTTTCTGTTAAAAATTAAAAACAACCACAACACCACCACCACCACCACCCCCGCCCCATGTTATCTTTCTATCTGCATTGATCACTTCATCCAAGTGGCTGCTGTCTCGGAGTAGGTTTACCAACCTCACAGCCATGAAATGCAGGGGCCCCTCGGCCCTGCCCGACGGACTTCCCGGGGCTGGAAGCGGCTCGACTCCGACCCGGCCCGGGAGAGGATACTGCGCAAGAGCCGCTGGCAGCGCCGAGGGGCGCGGGTGGAGGCGGCGTGTGTGGCGGGCTGAGCCACCGGCGGTCCCACTTCCTCCGTGCCGCCGCCGCTGCCGCCTCCTCCGCGCTCGCCCTTCGCTCCCGCAGCGCCCGCTCGGCTCCCGCCCGCCCGCCCACCGGCCGACGCACTCACACTCGGGCAGCCTCGGCGTCCTCCACAGAGCCGTCCTCGGGCTGGCCGGCTGCGCCGCCGCTGGCTCTGCGGGGAGAGCCGACGTGTCCGCGCGAGGCCGCCGGCGACTGCTCATTAATCAGCGGAGTCCGCGGCTCGTACTACGTACCGTGCGCTCGGTGGTACCTACGCACCCCGCGCGCCCGGCTCCTCTTGCACAATCACTGGCTCTGCGGCTCCGAGGGGGAGCGAGGGGGAGAGGAAGCGAAGGGAAACAACCCAGAAACTTTCATCTTGGACTGTGCTCAAGCGAGGGAGGGAAGTTCCCTGGTGCCTCCCTCCCAGACACGTCTTTTCAAAAGCCTCCACCAGCAAGAGTTAGTATGATACTACCCTCCGCACAGCACGAAAGTATTACTGACGAGTTCACTGGGATTTTAAGTAGATGGAGGTCGTTAGAAAATGGATAGTGCTCCACTCATTTAAAAAAAATACTGCAGCTGCGTTCTTTTTTAAAAAACCTGTTTTTTTTGTAGGAGTTCATGAGAACTAAATACTTTATTCAGTTAATTCGATTTTTAAAGTATTGGTAAAGAAGGAAAGAAAGCAGTTTGCCAGGCTGGAGACTACCGCAAGTTTAGAAATAGATCTGCGAAAGATAGTGCAGAGAGCCAGCGCTTTGCAGCATTTAGCTAGCGAACAGCTGTATCACACAGTTCTAGATAGGATAAATACATTTGAATAAGGTGTATTTTGACATATCCTGTAGAGGGACCCTGATTACTGCTGATACAGTAAGCTGGGATTTAAATGCAATCAACACAAACCCAATATGCAACTCTTTATGTGCAGTTTCCCATTCTTGCAAGTTAAAAAGTTCATTTCCTCCCAGAGATACTCCTTGGAGTTGCCGAGTGCTTTGAGAGGTGTATTTCTGAGGCACGTCCCTGCCTGGGTGGCTGTTTTTGTGGTTGGAACACAGAGTGTGTTTTCACTGACCTTAGGACCAAATAACTTGTCCTGGCCCTTTAAAAATTAGGTGTCATATTCAGGGTTTTCTTGAGTTAGTGGAGGTCGTGTGTGTGTGTGTGTGTGTGTGTGTGTGTGTGTGTGTGTGTGTGTGTGTTGAAAGGGAAGATTGGTTTAGGTCTCCCTCTAGCTAGAAAAGAGTTAATAAAACCAGATAGAGATAATGATCAATTGATAAATGGCTATTGAACCACATAGATGGTGTTAGATTGCTTCTTTGGCACTAGCCCATTTCCAAGTAGATTTGAATCTAAGGAGACTTTAAGTCGTGGAAAACATTTTAGCTAAAAAACAAATAAAAGTAAATTATATAAATGATGGATCAAAGTTAGGAATATAAATTGAAATCGCTCAGAGACAGAAACTTGTACAGCTGAGCCATTATGATGTCTTTGATCCAGCTGTTTCACTCTGTGGGTGTATAAAAGTCTCTTTTGTGTGTACCTATGTGCATGTATGTGTGAAAGTGAGCATCAGTGATAATATGAAAAGAGTAGAAATATAGGGAAGTAATTTATGCATCATGGGTGCTGTATGAAACTATATAATATTAATTATACTATTTACTAAACAGAGTAGTACAATCAAGGGAGAAAATCACAATTTAAAAAAGTGTAGTGATTTCACTATATTTTATATATTTTCTTTATTTTTTGGTTTTGAAGTAATTGGAGACTCCCCTCCCCCTCTTTTTTCTCCTGTCGTGGTTATTAAATGCTTAACCTCCTCTGCATTTTTGGAAAGCATGTGAAAGAGGGTATGAGTTTACATGGTTTTTTTTTTCTCCTTTAGGATGACATTTTAGTTTGTATATTGTGTAAACTTAAATTGAAACTGTGTAAATCTAAAAATATATGTGCTGTACATGTTTAATATGTTTATTTTCCTGACCTATAGTTCATCGGCAATGCTGATTCAGAGTGTGTGTGTGTGTGTGTGTGTGTGTGTGTGTATGTGTGTATGTGCCAGAGCAAGGAAGATATCTCGCAAAGCCAACAGTTTCAAGGAATACTAGTCTCAGTATACACCTTAAGCCAGCTTTTGTCTTACTACAGGTAAAAGTTTGTCCAGTTTAATCAAGTCTGCAGAATTTTGTATTTCTAAGGCATAGAGATGTTTTTTCTATATTATGATTATTTTAATTTCTAAGAAAAAATTGACTTAGCTCATGAAATGAATACAATTTATTGGGTATATTTTTTATTTCAAAGTTTTCTGTAATAAGAAAAACTAGGATTCACCTGACCGTTTCTTTAAATATTAGAAAAGACTGACTAGCAGGTTTTAAAACTGAGTTATAGAAAATTCACCATCTGTAGTATTTAACTACAGCAAAACTTAAGAGTGTGAAATAGCTCATGAATACTGAAATTTAGTATTCTAGGGTTGTATCTTCTATGAGTAATTTAGGAAGTAGGGTTATGAAAATCTTTGTCTTTTGTTTTGTATGAGCAAAGTTAGATCTGCTAATATGTAAATCTTCAGTCTGTGTAATTCTAACAAAAAAGATACCACAATCTGAAGCCAATTTAGATTTGGTGGAACTAAGTCTGTTCCCCTAAAGTTTGAGATATGACAATTTAACTGCATTTTCCTGCCTCTCTACATTTTTCTCCTGTATTTGAGTATGATGTTTTCAAAAAGGATAATATTTTTCCATACAAACAGATATTTGGTAACCTTAAAGGGCATGACTCTTGACTTTTGTAAAGGGAGTTCTTCTTTGGGTCACTTTGATCAGTGACAGGTCGAGAATAACCAGAAACCCTTTGCTCATCTTCTAGAGTCCAGAATGTTATTTTACCCGTTTTAACCTCACAAAGTACTGTTAAAAGCACAAAATCAGGACTGCTTTTGGAAGTTGTTGTTGTTGTTTTTAATCAGGCTTTAAATGGTGATTTTTCGATTTCTGTAAATCTTTTGTGCATGTGAGAGAAGAGCAAATAAAATTTTTGTAGCTACCTCAAGGGATGCAGTAGTCTAATATATTTTGAAATCTTTTCAGAAATGAAACCATAGCAGGTAAAGGGCTAGAGCCCACACTTTTACACATTACTAGAGGCATGTACCTTTTATTATTAGTGAGGTATATTTAACCTGTTTCAAATAAGATGTGGATCCCTTAATAAGGTCTCTTTTCAGACACGAGTGAAATACTAAGTTAGAATTATAAATGACTCTGTGCATCATTATGTAGTAATTTAGGATTCACCCAATGATGTAACAAAATTAACAACATAATTTCATTGTGAAACTGTGTCTTGTTAAAGAACAACTGTCTGACATTATCCTACAGTTGCTTTATTTAACTTCATGCAAATATTATTAGTAGTGACATTTTTCTATTGTGCATTAGATTGTCTCATTAGCATGATGTGTTAGTTATCACCAGAGAAATCATTTCCTAGATAGGTGAGGGGCAAACCAAGAAAGCTAAAAATTAAATCAGTGATTTACATTAATACCAGAGCGTCTGCTCACCAGAGATAGGACAGAGTCAAGCAAACTTTCTCACTAATATAAAATCTAGCCCATTTCAGAGAAATGATAAATAAAATATATTGTCAGAAACATATAATAACATTGCTGGAATCCATTTAAAAGCAGGTTTGAAATGAATTTTTCTCCCAGTAGTCTTTTAGTTCTTTCTATTCATATAGGCAAACACAGTTTCCGTTGGTTGAATCTATATTTTCAAGTGGAAATGGTGGTTTTGTCTGACTTCCTACCTGCCCCTGCCCCCCGCCAAATAATTTGAATGTTTATTCATTAACAGTTTAAAAGGCACATAGACAGTGTTTCTTACAAGTCAGATGCCTAATTGTATATCGCGGTTTGCTTCTTCTTTCTAGTTTGTACAATACATTTTTATTCTAAACTCTGTCCCAGTCGTGCAGCCCTCCTGTCCCTTTTAACAGAGGATGTATATTCTTATTTAACCAGAGACCTGAGTAAAGCAGTTGATAGTTAATGGTCTTTGAAAATGACTTTCACTGCCAGGCATCATGCATCCCTAGGTTTCTGCACTTTTCCTCCTCCCTTTTTACTCCCCTTCTTACAGTCGGTGTGTTTTAGTAATCATGTCTTAGTAAAAAAGGATTAAATTGACCAAACTTACGGTCATGATGCTAAAATAAATATTTATATTATACTAGGAGGCATGTAATTTCAGCTTGTTGAATCGGTAGGCTGCTACCTCCAATTTAGTTCCCCTCTCTAATTTGAGTGATAATGTGTTTTATTTTGAAGTCTTAACTGTAGACATATGTTCATATAGAATTCTTATCATCCATTCTTATAATGGAACACTAAAATAGGAATATGTGGATAATTGTTAAAATACAAATTATAGCATAGAGACAGGTACCTGTGTGCTGGCCTATACTTTGTAAGTCTACGTATAACATGCAGACTTCACTTAACAGGCACTGTGTAATTTGTAATGCGAGGGAGGGGAAAGTAGTAGGCCTTATCTGTGGTGTTTACATATGTGTAAAAGCAGATCAGGCACAAACGTATTCTCAGATGTGTGTGGTATATATTGGTATATATTAAAAATCTGTGCGCAAATTTCAAGTTTATTTTCACCACAGTACATTAAGTGAGTTGGAACATAGTAGGTGATCATTTTGAAATTACTTTTCTCACGTTTCTGTCGTCTGCTCCTTGGGACTGTGTGTGTGTGTGTGTGTGTGTGTGTGTGTGTGTGTGTGTAATTTATAAAGCCTTTTGCTAAGGTGAGTCGAGTAACCACAGTCGAAAAATCAATCCCTAAAGGTGCAGCTATCTTATCTCTATAATTGTAGGTATTTTTTTATAATTGCATTTATGAGTGTATCTGAACACTCACTGATAAATTCTGTTGTTCATGCGTGGCTTTATGGAAATCTGATTAATGGAGTGACAGGACAGATTTGGGCTCCCACAGCAGCACATCCTCCCACTCTGTGTCAGGGTTAAGAGCCGCGGCAAATCCTCCCTAACTAATTAGATGCTGAGTAAGGCATCTCGGAGAAGTTGGGGCAAAAGTGAATGGGTCACAGCCAAAGCAGGATTGCAAGGACTCCAGTGATAGTGAAAGCATTCCAGTTTGCTAGGTCATGGTGACACGGGGAGCTGATTCCAAAGGAGCAGGCCGTTACAGATAGTGAGCTGGCGTCATCCACTTCAGCGAAAAACAAAAATTCTAGTGCTTCTGTCTCCCCACCTTATATGCCTGACACACACTTAAAAGTTAGATTGGGCACCTGCCTTCATCAGTCTGCAAAGCTTTCCACAGGACTTCCCCTATAAAAATGAATAGCTAATGACTCTGTACAGCCTAAGAGGTATTTTCTGAACTTGGGATGCTTGATTAGAATATGCACACACACACACACACACACACACACACACACACACACACACACACACATATATGTATGTATCTAAAGGAATGAGACAAGAAACTGGAATTTACTTCTAGCTTGTGTCCACAATTTGAATCATTGTGTTGGAAATGAACTAGGAGTTAACTCCTTTTTTCCCACGGAATATTGTCAGGGAACTTCGTGGTAGCAGGGAGAAGAGAGTGAATCGTGGGGTGACTTTTTCAGTGAGAGAATTTTTTTCTGGGACTCCCTGCTTGTTACTATCCAAAGAACATGGAATATAATGGTTACAAGATTTCCTTTCATGTGAGGTTTGGAGCCCGGGTTGTTCTGTGCGTGGAATGAATTCTTCACCATGTGAAAATCCTCTTGTCCCTCTCGTGGTATGTTTTTGCCGCTACACAACTACCTTTTCCAGGCCTTGGTCAGAGAGAAGATTGTTTGGGGATCATAGGAAATGATTGCTCTCACCCCTGTCTGCCGAAGCTGATGCCATTTTTATTTCCCAAAAAGCAGCTGGCTTCCACATTTTGCTTGGTGATCCTCGTCTACTTAAGGACCAGAGAGAGAAGGAGGAAGGGAGTCAAAAACCCTTTCAAGGAACTTCGACATCTATTTTTAAGCTTTAGAGAAATAAGGGAAAAGAGGCATAATTCAGGCATAGCAGCCTTTCTATCCTGACATACAAGCAAGACATTGTGTAGAAGAAGGAGATTTTTCCTGTAAGATACAACTGTAAACAGGCGAAAAAAATAAGATGAAAAACTTTCTGAACAACTCAAGCTCCAGGAAGTTTTAATATGTACAGATGACGTCCGGAAAATGATGCCTGGGGCGGTGACATCCGACGTACTCCCATCTCCTCACTGAGCATGACCTGTACTGCCTTCTCCCTCCCCAGTTTTAAAAGAAATTTAGAGACTAGGAAAAATAAAAGTATTGATTCTTTTTTAATTTGTACATTCCCTGTAGGAAGCCTAGCAAATTTCATAGTGTACATTCAAACCCTAAGGTGAAAAATTTATGACTAGAGTTCATTTGGGTGAGGGCGGTGTGCGGTGTTGTTCTGTTCAAACGCTCTGGGAAGCATTTCATGCCACAGAGTCAGAGATCAGGAGAAGAGAGGAAGAGCTGTATCATTTCTTCATCCACAGAGCCTTTCTTAATGGAAATGCTTGTGGAGAAACAGTGCATTATTCAAACTGGCTAACGTAGAAATCAAATTCTCAGCTTATTAATCATCATTCCAATTAAAAAAATGAATTGATCCTTTAACAACAAAATAATATCCTTTTGTTTTTCTTGAATTAAGCTCATCAGTTTTTCATTTCTGTTAAGAAAATGAAAATAATCTTGAACAGTAGGAAGTTACTCATTGTAGCACGGATTCTCTTGAGCATAGCTGACATCTTATTTACTCAGTATTTTTAGACTGCAGTGTTATTTTGCTACTGTCTTTAGGGTTTGTGTGTTGTTGAGAGGGGGATGCTTTAAGTCTGTTGTGCTGGCGGCCATTTACTTAATGACCTAAATACCTGAATACATGGTTAGGCTGTTCTTTCTTCCTATTTCCGTTCCCAAAGACCTAATTTCTTACTTTATTTTCCTTTCCCCTCTTTTTTCTTTTTCTGGATTTCTCCTTACTTTCACTGGGTCTGTTTGCCCTAATATAAAGGAATTAAAAGGCAGTACCTCGCTCTGGCAGAGGGATGGGAAAGAGGTGCCACTCTCAGATGTGGTTCTCATTGTGGAGGTGCTGACAGGAGGACTGTCCCGAGTTCTGTTCTGTAAGGGTTCTCTAAGTCTGGGCTTGATAAAAATGTGTTACCAAGGGCCCAGGCTTATCATTCAAAGGCGCTGAAAGGCAGTTCAGTTGGATCCTTCACCGTGTAAGAAGGTACTTAGCTGAATAGAGATTTTGCTTTTCTCTTTTTCTTTTTTTTTTTAAGTAATTCTTGGCTTTATCATTTTGTGCGGTTAGACTTACGTCTGCGCAAGAGAGCATTTTGTTAGAAGGAAAACGCGTAAAGTTTTCCGTCGATAGGTTGAAGGTATGACTCTTTGAGACAAACTGAAGTTAATAAGAGTTAACTGGAACATTTAAAAAAGAAGTCGTGGCAGGACTGATATTAATGGGTGACATTAAAAATTGAAATTGAAAGCATGCAGTATACATAACACAATGAGGAGGATTCACTACTGTTCTGTATTTAATAAATTTTAACTCATTGTCCTACACAGCTGAGAGACTGTTAAAATGGACAAGATTAGAAAATATTATTCTACATGGGAAAGACACAGCTTCCAGTCCTGGACCTGCTGTGCTTTTGTGTGACTGTCATGAATTTTTCAACTTTATTAAGGTGTCTTTTAGTGGCTATTTGTTTTCTAGACAGTTCTTCAGGACTCATACTTGATGATCAGAGAGTACCTGAACGGGGAGTTTAAAAAGAAAAATTTCAGGATAATGAATATTTTACATGCCGAAAACAATTACTTTCAGCTGGCTTAACGTAATAACACAACTAATATTAAAATGAGAACGTTCATCACTAGGGTTTAAAAAAATTTTTTTTTCTTCCATTAAAATTTAAACAAGAAAGATTTCATTGACTTAAATCATTAGGATGGCTATTTGGGGCACCTAATCAGGCATAGGTAAAGAAAACTG
This sequence comes from Orcinus orca, assembly GCF_937001465.1. Lineage (NCBI taxonomy): Eukaryota > Metazoa > Chordata > Mammalia > Artiodactyla > Delphinidae > Orcinus > Orcinus orca. Next base: position 55,090,796 of record NC_064564.1, read on the forward strand.
CCCACTCCTGTGCCCTCTGCCAGTGCTGGAGGGCAGTGGACATGACTGGGAGGCCACTTGCAAGAAATGGGACGGTAATTAAACACTGAGCATATTTATGAAGTTGCCTTCTTGTTGACCTCGTGTCAGAACATAAGAGTCAGGTAGGTTATTTGTGGCTCTATCTAATATTGCTTTTCTTTTATTCTTTTTTTTTTTTTTAGGTATAAATATTAGAGTACCAGAAAGAACCAAAACCAAAGCCCTGTTGTAGACTTTGTGGAAAGACTTACTGTCTTGCTATAGAAAAAATTTAAAACCCCACAATGTCACATGGTAGTGTGTTTGTATGTGGTGCACAGACAGGCAGGAAGTGTACACCTGTCCTTTGGTTGGTTGTAGGAATTAAGTGATTCATTTCTAGGTTTGTTGAGGTTTGGGCGGTGGCTGCCTCAAATGCAATGAGTGTATGGATAGCTCACCCTAAAAAAGGAATTCCTCGTGTTAGGAATGTCATTTTAATGATTCCTTACTTTGTAGCCTTTTGGCTCCTTGAGGATAGCTTTTTGGGGAAGCTCAGTGTCATTCATTGGGAAATAGCTTGATTGAGTCTTACTTTGTAAATTGCCATTTTCAACCAGTGAAAAACTGCAGTTATCCTCAAATGAGTTAGAACTAAACTGAGATGGAGATACCAAGATTAGACTCTGACTCGAACTTCAAACATCTCATCATTTCCCTTCCCAACCACTTCTTTTTTGTTTTCTTGGACAACTTTGGAAAGTAACCGGGGACTGAATAAATCTTAAAATATCTTACCAATCCTATTGTCTGTTAAACGGAGTTCCTTGTGAAAAAGAATTTTTCCATTTTGACTCTTGTTTTTGACGTTTATTATAAATGAAGTAGGAAGGGATCGAGAGAGAAGTCCAGCATCTGGGAGAGCTTGTTTCAGTAGCCAGCATGGGAGCCCGAACCCTGGCTTCATATAGGTGAGACGTGTTATGGGAATAAAGGCCTTGTGCATTTAATGAACCCCGCCTGCCTGTCAGCTTGGTTTTTCTTGCACCATTGTTGTTCACATAGGAAAAAAAGAGTCTTCACAGCCTGTGGTGAGATTAGAGTAATGAAAATGAAGTGTTAATCTGTCGATAGCTAGCACATCTCATATACTGCTTCCTGGGCCACATTCATGCTTGTATAATATATTCCAGGTTTTCTCATGACCAGAGAAGCTTGGATGCTCATTATATTAAAAAAAAAAACCCTTTTGGTTAAAAGAGAGAAGTGCTAATTTTTACTTGTGCAGATAACTATTTTTAATAACTTCTTTGTAAACCGACTGCTGCCTGCCTTCTGATTATGCTGATGACCCAGTGTTCTTTGTGTGGTGGTATGCCTGTACTTTTGGTCTCTCTCTCTCTCTCTCTTTTTTTAAAACAAATGTAGAATGTTGAAATGCGCCTCAGTGTAAGCCTAGTTTGAGATACCCTTTCCTAGAAATCAGTGATTCATAGAAAGAAGTGAATGGAATACCTTCATCCCCATAGAATATAGATTAAAGAATATTAAACATTCATTATCTCATGCTTTATTTTTTATCTTAACACAATAAAGTGCAAACAAAAATAAACAAATCAGGAGTCTTCTAGAACTGTTTTATGTATTTGCAGTCAGCTGCCATGTGAACCTGAGGAGAAAATTTTAAAACTTTGGTCATCATGGATGGGAATTAACTGTGTTTTTCCATAAAATTCCCCTTTCTAAAATGTTATAGTAGATAAATCAACATGAATGTGGTGAATTATATCAATACTTTTCCTAGAACTCTTGTTTTAATTTTTGTTTTTTACCATTTTACTCATTAGTCATTTGAGAAATTTAAAAATTTTTCTAAAGGGATGCTCTTAAAGAAGAAAGAGAATAAGTTTAGTCTTAGATTATACCAAGATGTTTTAAAGAAAATAATGTGAACTGTTACATGCATGCTATCCCATGGGGTCATCTCTTTAAGAAGCACCTTAAGAGATGGTTTCAAAAGAAGTGTAAAATGGGTGGGGAGAGGTAAATTAATAATTGAGTTCCAGGTGTCTGCTTCTAATTGCTCAAATTTCAAACATAAGGGATATTAAGGAAAAATGCTTCCCAAAAGGAGTATATCACATTGTTGTTCAGCTATCGGGCCTGAGACTATGGAACTCATACTTACGGCATTTTCTCTTTTCCTAGTCAACTGGGTGTTAAGGAATGCAGTATGATCATTATGATTTTGTGAACTGTTTACTTAAAGTTGTTCAAGTTGTTAAGAATCAAGAGATTTTGGGGATTAAAGTTTGATTGTGAAGTAAATTTGGCATGTGTTCAAGGGTTACTTTCTTAAGGTGAAACTGGAAGAAAAATGCCTCTCTGATAGGAAGGAAACACCTAATTAAAAATAATCTTTCAAGAATGTGGGCCAATGATGAAACATAATTTGCAAACACTCTCCTAAAGTTGATTTACATTTTTTTCTTTTTCATAAGTTGGAATATGGCTGGTCATAGCATATTTAGTGCATTCTGAACCATACGGTACAGCAGAGATAGCCTGTTGATATCCTTTGGTGAAGGGAAAGGATACTTTCCTCTGCTAAACAGGGTATTTCTAATTTGTTTGTAAACTCTGTTAATAGATAGAAGAACTATATTGTTGTGGTTAATTGGAAATAGTGAACTAGAAAAGACTTTCTCCTTGCACTTGCTTCCAGTTAAGAAAAAAAGCAAATAGAAGTGCATGGTGACTTTGTCATAGACATCTGCTTTTAGGTAATAATCATTTTTAAAGAAATATGCCGTGACTTTTGGGGTCATTTGAACCTGCAATAATGTCTATTTAATATAAGTATAAATGTCAGATTGTGGCATACATGTGGAGCCAGTAAAGATGAGTATTTGCTATGATAATATTCATACATTCTAAATGTTGACTTTTAAAATTTACCTTGAAGATGTATTCTATTTTCATATTAGGGTCAGTTTTCACTTAAGTATATGATCGTTCAAGAAAGGAAGTGCAGAAGTGTTAACATGTGAAGGAGCAAAATGGATGTAGATCTCAGTAATAGTTTGACCTGAGCACGTTTTCTGGGCTGCAGAGAAGAATGTGGTTGATTGAAAACTAGTGTAAATGTTTTGTTGAACCACTGTGTAAGACGAGATCATCAGTTTTGGATTTGCTTTACAAATTTTTTTAATTAGGAAAAGCAGTTTGCTTTGCACTTGATGTTTGATTGAACAACTATATTTTGAAGTAAAATCTACCCACTGTTTTACATTGTGTAAGCTCATGAAATAAGAAAGAGAAGACACCCTTCTCTTTTTCTTCCACAAACTCTGTAAACCCTCTTTGGAGTAGTATGGCATTTTAAAAATCAGGAGGTGCCCAAAAGGGCCATGAGGAAGTAAGGTAAACTAAGCAAGAGGTGTGAATCTGATGGGGACTGTGGTGGACCAGAAGGCTCTTGTGTCAACCACAGTGAGGTAGCAGCTCCCCAGCTCTAACCGGTTGTTGCCAGGTGGGAATGCAAGGCCCAATGCTGTGAGGTCTTCCTCATCTCTCTCTTTTTTTTTTTAAATGGGAAGTCAGAAATCTAGATTTTTATGTCAGAATCTCCTGATTTTTAAATCTTGGCAAATGTTTTTAAAAGTGTGTGGTCCAAACAAAACTCATCTGTAGGCTATATTCAGCCTACTGGCTGCCAGATAGAAACCTCTGTTTTAGGTAATATTTTCAAGGATGAAGATAATAGTTTCATTGCATGTGAGCATTCATCTTGGGAATTCCCCACTGGGATGAGACCGAATTCTTCATTTTTTTTCACAATTTGAAAAAAGTTTAGGGCTTCCCTGGTGGCGCAGTGGTTGCGGGTCCGCCTGCCGATGCAGGGGATGCGGGTTCGTGCCCCGGTCCGGGAGGATCCCACGTGCCGCGGAGCAGCTGGGCCCGTGAGCCATGACCGCTGAGCCTGCGCGTCCGGAGCCTGTGCTCCGCAACGGGAGAGGCCGCAGCAGTGAGAGGCCCGCGTACCGGAAAAAAAAAAAAAAAAAAAAAGTTTAGTAAATATATTTCTGGTGCTGCGAGTTTTGATGTATATAGCTTTTCTTTTTATGACCCACATATAAAGAAAAATCAAACATGAGCAAAACAAAAAATGGACAAAGACTTTTAATAAAGGTAGAAAAGTAAGAGTTTTAGGATTCTAGGAAAGGAAGGGGAGATTTCTAAATTTGGAGAAGAATCCCATGATTTGCGTCAGTCACTGATGTATATATGAAAAGCTGAATTCAACTATAAAAGGCTTTTCATCTCACCTTTAAGCAGTGGATTCTTGGCCCTGAATCTTTGTGGGAATGCAGTAATTTACCAGGCAATTGATTATGATGTCACGGGGAAGAGATGGACCACAAGGCAAAACTTCCCCGTACTAATTCGTACAAGGCCAATATTGTATACGAGCTTCAAGAAAACATCATTTATGTTGTATAAGATGAGGTTTTCAGTGTCTTTCTAAATTTTTCGAAGGGGCTCTTTAAGAGAAATAATCTATTCATAATTGAAATTCTCTAGGCAAATCATATATCAACATTTTCAACAGAACAGGTAATTAATTGGTTTGAATTTCAAATTGAAGGTCATCCTGTTATTGATTTTTGTGGGAACAGGAAACAAGAACATTTTGTCAAAATGATCTGCAAACGGGGCCTCCGTGTGCCTAGGTTCTATCTAGGGTCTTGTTGAACAGCATTGCTGGACAGTGTCAGACACCAATCAGAAGGGAGTCATCACTGATGTCAACATTAACAAGCTGTTGGTTTGCTTCCAAAACAGCAGAGAAGAGCTGAGCTGGAGGAAAGACCAGAGAGTAACAGTTTGTTTTATATAGCAAGTCAGGTATTTCAACTCAAGTGACTGGTGCAGCTTGTTACAAAGCATGTGTATGTGTGTCAGAATGACGTTGGTGTGCCATGTGTAAGAAGTTCAGCATCAACACAGCTGGGACTTACCACTTTCAGAAGCCTTTCAACTGGGAATTAGATAAAATATCTTTAATAGAGGGGAGGGAAGCACTGCAGTTAAGAGGGTGGTGAAGAATGGAGGATAAAAGAATATACCCTTTTAGATGCTCTTCATTTTTATAAAATAACATTTGTGCTTTGTATTTGAGAAATAGTTTTATTGTTCCATGTGCCAGGCTATTTTAAAGCAGTAATTTCTCTCCCCGCTGTGTTTATACTTCTCGCGAATGGTGTAATGTGAGGGTAACATGTACTCGGTGGGTGGCAAACATGATGCCTTTCTAAACTGGAATAAGTATTTTAATTTGAGCTGTGCTAAACAAGTTGGAAACTTAATGCAGCTTCTTCTTAGGGTTCAAAGTAAAATTCTTAATAAAAAAGGAGGGGGAGAGCCTTCCATTTTAAATACCCTGGAGCCGTTAATGCAGTTATTTCCAGGTCGACTTCTTTTTGTGTAGGCATGACAGTAGCACCAACCATCTGCGTTAAGCCTTAACATTCCACAGAGCCACTTTAAGTTTATTATGAGCTTCAAAGCCTGCTCATCCCTAAGAGAATATCAAGTTTAAGCATGTCACGTTGCCATAGTCACTGTTAACTTTCTTAAATCAAGAAGTGCCTTTCTTGAGTCAAAAAGGTTGACTTTGCTATAGGTGATCCAGTCTTCGGGTCCAGTGCAGTCATCTCTCTGATTGTTGCCCCCTTGAATTGTCAGTCCATCCTGTTAGCAGTGGTTGGAAAGTACCCCAGATAAGGCAGGACGCCGCACAATTTGTTTAAAGCTCTGAGACGATGTCAACATTCTTTTTCAACTTGATTCTTAGAGCTCAAGTCATTGATCCCGTTTTACCAATTCCCAGTTGGAATTTCATTACAGTTTTTAGAAATGTAGGGGAGGGTGGGAAAAGATGTTGATGCTGTCCTAATACTTGGGAGTTTCTACACCACAGAAGGCTAGCGCTTTGGGAAAGAATATGGGGGCTGCCCAGCCTGATCTCACGGTGCTCAGCTTCTCTTCTGAGGGAAAGGAGTTCCCCATTTCCTGAATGTGAAATGCCTACCCTTTTGGAGGCTCCTGGTCTTAGTTCCTACCTCAGTTAATAAACCACCCCTGTCTGTACCGTGTATCTCAGAGATGGAACTTGACGGACTAGTCAGCATTGCAAAGGTCACCCTAAAGCTGTTGGCAGAATACACTGCTCTTTGTTGCTCGGTGATTATAATGCTACTGTAGAAGTTAACTGGATGTATTCGACTGAGCTGCTTTTCCAGAATACCAAATTATTGACTTCTTTTAGATGCCTAATAGAATGCCCAATCACAAGCTGTCTCAAGTATATTTGAAAGACTTCTTAACTTGAAATATCCGTGCTTTGGCCACCAGAGGGATAATATATGCAGAGTGGGTGTCCATTGCCTTGTTTTGCTTCAGTGAAAATACTTCTAAATTATTCTCATCTTTTAGAGTTTTCATATTATCCAAAACGATAATGTTCCAACAAAGTAGAAGATCAGAGGTGGTCCAAAAAGTTTCCTTACATTACAGCTTGTCTTCTGTCAGTGTAGCAGTATTTAAAATCATGTTATGAATGGACTCTTTTTTAAGAAAAACGCTATAAAACTTCATTTCCTTTCATGTTATTTCCCATGAATATAAAATGTGGAAAGAGCTTTTTTTTGGCTTTAGCTTATAACTTTAAAGAGTGCAAAAGTGGGTTTCACCATATTTTTTTAATGTAAATTTATTTATTTATTTTTGGCTGCGTTGGGTCTTCGTTGCTGTGTGTGGACTTTCTCTAGTTGCGGCTAGCGGGGGCTTCTCTTGTCGCGGAGCATGGGCTCTAGGCGCGCGGGCTTCAGAAGTGGCTCGTGGGCTCTAGAGCGGGGGTTCAGTAGTTGTGGCACACGGGCTTAGTTGCTCCGCAGCATGTGGGATCTTCCCGGACCAGGGATTGAACCCATGTCCCCTGCATTGGCAGGCGGATTCTTAACCACTGTGCCACCAGGGAAGCCCCTCACCATATTTTTGTGTATTCAAATTTGCTTCACAATTTTCTTACTGAAATATTACTTAAATTATATTCAGAATTATGAGGAATAACGAATAAATGATCAAGCTATTTATTTGAGGCAGGGGAACTGTACTTGAGAGAGTTTTGTATTTTGCATGCTTACGTAGATTTTGTGGCACCGGTACAAGCTTGATATACCTTCTAGTGCACAGGTAGTATCTTGGCTTTAGCTCTCATTTAAAAAAGATGAGTAAAAATCCCAAGTGCTAAGGTGTGAGTAACTAATTGTTTTCACTTGATGCATGTCCTTTGGACTGACTACTTTCCCAAATGTGTGATCTGCCACATATTCTTACTTCCTCTAGTTCTTTTTGGTCCTAATCGGATTGGTTTAGCAATTTAGGCATTTAAAATTACTTCCTCTTTGGTTTCAAAATGAGTAAGTGAAGACTCAGAGAAATCCCTTCAGTTTACCTTTTAGTATCTTGGAACAGAGCAAATTCTGACCTAGCTTCCTTTCAGTTGTTTCTTTTTTGTTTGTTTATTATTTATTTATTTATTTATGGCTGCGTTGGGTCTTCGTTGCTGCGCGTGGGCTTTCTCTAGTTGCGGCACGTGGGGGCTACTCATCGTTGTGGTGCACGGGCTTCTCATTGCAGCGGCTTCTCTTGTTGCGGAGCACAGGCTCTAGGCACGCGGGCTTCAGTAGTTGTGGCACATGGGCTCAGTAGTTGTGGCTCTCGGGCTCTAGAGCACAGGCTCAGTAGTTGTGGCGCACAGGCTTAGTTGTTCTGCGGCATGTGGGATCTTCCTGGACCAGGGCTCAAACCCGTGTCCCCTGCATTGGCAGGTGGATTCTTAACCACTGTGCCACCCGGGAAGTCCTCAGTTGTTTCTTATTGAGCTAGATAAGCACATATTAAGCAGACTACGTTCCCTCTCTCTCCAAAATAACAGAATGAAATCAGTGTTCAAATAGCTTTTGTTGCAAACATTCAACAATCAACGGGAACTAAACAAAATGATTTAAAATACAGTGATTAGTATTAAGTTCAGATTCTGAACAGTATTTGAAAGCAGAGTATAGTGACAGAGTTTTGTGTTGTAGGTTCTTAAGACCTAAACATTTGTTGAAAAGATCTTTTTCTTTAATCCAGGGGTTTGTTTCTCTTAGAATAATAATCATTTCATGCTGTTCCTTTTTTTTTCTAGTTGACCCATTCTCCAGACCTTTAAAAAAAAACTTTTTAAGTCGATGTAAATTCCATTTTAATTAGACCAGTGCAATCTAGTACTGCAACTAGCCAGGAATGGAAGAAACATGTTGGCAGTTAATACAACCGAAATCAACCATAGCCAGATAATCCCCTGATCTTTGTTCCCCACCTCCACAATTAAATGACCCTGTTGTTCTGGAGTTTCAACAAGACATTTAAGGTTCATTTAAAAAAAATGATCATCCTTTACAGGATTGTTTGCTCTTGCATTTCTCTTTCTTTCTTTCCCTTGCCACACAGCTGTCACTGGTATAGGAGAAAGATTGGGGGGAGGGGAAGAGGAGGAAGCCCTGTTCAAATCGTGTCACGTAGCACTAATTCATCTGCTCTCATTAGAGGGAGCGAGGGACAGCAGTGATGGCCAAGAGCTGCACTCCACACATGACACGCGAACAGTTTGGGGAATAGAAAATTGCTTTCTCAGGAAGCCCAGCCAATTAAGGACTTGACCATATTGAATGTCAAGTGTTAATTTAGGTTTTTCTTCATTTTCCCAGTAGTAATGCGGGTCCTGTGATGAGCAAATACATGTCAAGTAAAAGTTGATTGCATGAAGGACCCGGGTATTATATGTCACTGACAAGTCACAAATGTACTGAAGTCTTTTAACCCCTTAGGTGAGTGTGGTGGGGGAGGGGGAGGGGAGAATGGGATTAATGTTACCATAATGATAAGAATAGATAGTTTACATGGGGGTGGCATGGGTGGGACAGACAGTAATGGTAATTCATGCAAAAACCGGGGATAGGACAGATCCTACTCTCAGGGCATAGAGGCCCTTGAAATGCATACCATATGATTCTCTGCCATTGCATAGAATTCAGAATATATGGTCTGTCTCCTAAGATTATATGAAAAGGGAAAGTAATGTACTCTACGGTCTTTACCTAGGAAATTCCTTATTAATTTTCTCCTTTGGAAGAAATAAAACATTCATTAAGTAATCACACTATTTTGGACATTTTAATCCTTTGGCTCAGTGCAGCTGTAAAATTTCTGGTTATTTATAATTTCAGCTTCTAATCAGCTTCAGCTTCAAATATTCATTTTAAAAAGTAGCCGTGTAATAGAAAAGATGCAAAACGTGAGATGGAAAGAACGTTTATTTTCTGTCACGAGTTCTCTGGAAGGTGGTGTTTAGCCAATAGAAACAAGTAGGTCTGTCATTGTCTTTCATTTCTTTTAGTGCCCAGTTGTAGAAGGGAAGAGATTCAAGCTTCAGTGAGTGAGGTAACTTTGTGTTTTTGAAACTAAATGTTGCACGTTGCCCATCATGTATAGCATCTCATTTCCATTCATCAGCATTCATTTACATATGAATGTCCGGAAAATAAGAGAATGTTTCTGTTGCAATTGTACGAGTAGCAAATAAAAATATCCCCACAGTTTAAAGCACTGCTGTGTGTAGTTTAAACAATCTTAAAGTGAAACTCAGAGCAGTTAAAATCTGGTCATTTTTTTGTTTTCTTTGTATGTAATAATCACTTTCCCCCTTCATATCTTTGAAGCTGTCACCTTAATTAAAACACTTTCTTGAAACTCTCTTCTGTTTATTCGACAGTTTTAACACACTTGCCTTTGTGTCTTGACAATGCTTGCACTCTGAAAACTTGAGTCTGATAACGCTTTAATTTTGGCAGCCAAAAATACTAAGAGTCTTTCTATCCCTCAGGTTAGGAGCTGTACTATCATTATATTAAAAGTTGGCTAAAGTTACATTAAGGAACAATTAGGAAACGACTACGAGAATCTGCTGTTTAATAAAATAGGTTTTTATGAAGAAAGAAACATTAGGCTCCAGAATGCTGGGATGTAATATATCAGTTCTTTAACATCTCCCTTCCCCTTCTCAGAACTAACCAAATAAAATAAACTTAGCCCTCCCTTCCCTTCCTATGTTGATAAGCTCTGTCTATGGGAATCCGGTGGCATTGCGAGAGTACTGTCTAATTAGAGCCCAATTGTCAGCAGCTTCTCTTCCGCTGGGTGTGCCGAGAGACTTAAGTAAGTTTCCGTAAAGTAAATTCTGATGATGGCAGCTCGGGGTTGCTGATTCAAGTTATTCCTTTTCTTCTGTGTCACTTTTGACGGATGGTACCTAATGCAATCAACCACAGGCCAAGCAAGCCTTGCCTTGTGTTGTGTTAGTAACTGGACCAGGAGATCCCCTCCTCCCTCGATCTCACCTTCAAATGCTCACTCCTTCCTGCCACCCCCACTGACACTTCAGCCCAAATCGGAAAGTGAAAAGAACCGCAGGGCTGCCCAGGACAGGCTCTTCTGAAACTTCATTTCCCAGTGGTGCAGCCAGAGCTGCCTCCCTTTGCGTGCCTTTTTGATAAATTTAAGAAGTCAAATCGCTGACACAGATAGATAATCCAAGTGTAGAGGGTGAAGAGTTATAAATTAACACATTATTCCCTCTTAATGTGAAATACTTGAGAATGCATTTTCTCAGTCCCCTGACATCTACCCAGTGAGGGCTCGCATTGTACTTTTCAAGTGGCATTGATTTGTTAAAGCGCTGAATTAGCATCTCCAGCCAGCTGCTTGATCCACTGTTGTGTCATGGGCCTCTGGTACCTCCTCTCTCCCCAGCCATCCGTTTTTTCCCTGCAGTTTCCCCTTTCTTCTCTCTCCCTTTCCATTTTGCTCCTCCCCGTCTCATTCTCTGTCTCTCTCGTCCTTTTCTTTCCTGTTGCTTGTGTTTCTTTCAGTCTGGTTTCATCCTACTGTCTCTCTTTCCTTTTTCTTCCTTCCGTCTTCTATCCACACACTTCCTTTCCTGTCTCATCTTGTTGCCTCTGAGGGTTGCCCTCACTCGGTTCGAGTCTAACTGCGTGTGTGTGTGTGGGGGGGGGGGACGGGTCGGTGGCGGGACAACTAGGGGTGGGTAGCTCCAAGTAGACTCTTGTTGAGAAGAACAGATTAACACGTGTTTGTTTGTGCTCATCTTAATAGGAGTTGGTGAGAAACATCTCACATATTTTGCTTTCTAGAAGCTAAAAGGTAACTTACAAAACTTTAAAATTTGTATTTCTAAGTGCCATTTAACACAGTACTGTTTTCTTTTGGTTAAAGGAAAATGAAAATCACTCATGGTTATCACAGATTTGATCATACACATGTACCCTTTAAAATGTTTGTATTTCTGCAAAACTTTTGAATCTGTACAACTTTATGCAATTCAGTGAACTTATGGCTAGAACTTTCTTTTCTAGCAGGTTTTGGATGATTCTGATTCTCCTTATTTGTACTGGTACAATTTCCTGTAAAAATATGACTTTCTCATGATGCATCACTGTACCATAGCAGTATTAAGATTATAAAATCGGTTGACAATTTTTTATTTAGAAATAAGGGATGGGTTATTGCTTATTTTTAGCAATGTGTCTCGAAGTTCCAGAGGTCTTCAGAGGAACCGCATCACAGTTGAGGGGTTTAACATGCTGCATGTGCACGATCACAGACCTTCACTCTTCTTTCTCTGGATATCGGGCCAAGATGCTCTGAGACCACTGTGTTGATTAATTTGATATGAGCAAAGAAGTGTATCTGTCTGAACTTAAATAGGAATTATCCTCTGTAATTTTAATCTCATTGCTTTAAGTGGTGCTGTCTGCAGTTTTACTACATTTCCCTCTAGTAACATAAAAATTGGAATTTGAATATACATTGGTAATAAGTTAGATTACTTGAAAAAATCAAACGTCTCTATTGTTGTTTCATAGAGATTAAAATGACAGTTGGATTTCAGCATTTACATTTTGAAATGGAAATACTTCACATAGGATTTGATAATCTTTGCTTCACTGTTGGCCTGATTTCCCACCCCCAGTTCCCTAAGTCAGGTATAATTCCTTTTTTTTTTTTTTTAAATTAATTGCTGTCCTCCTAGCTAGAATTAACATGGTTTGGGATTAGAATGACTCTTCAAGGCATGATCATTTCTGTTTAAAGGAAAGGAAAAAGAAGTCTTTTAACTGGGGCTTAAGACTAATTCCAGCTACTAAGGAGACAAAATTTATGCTAAAGGAGACAATTTGGCTTTATTTTCTATGTGCATGTTAACCTGATAGCGATCATCATTTTGGGTGTTCTCTTAGATGAAGTAAGGTGTTCTTCAATTGTTGCAGGAAGGGGATGTGGCCTCATTCTAGGAGATTAAAGCTGGAACACCTGCATTTTGCAGGGCTAATCAGCTCACCTGGCTGTAGTTCAGGGTCAGGGCCAGAAGGAGGGACTTGCCACTTCTTAGAATGGCCTGTGACTAGAGTAGAGAGGATGAATTAGAAGACAAAATAGTAGGGCAAAGTTGAAAGTGAAAGTGCCCCATATGAAAATAGTTAATGATGAGAAAAGGAAAAAAAAATAATCAGAAAAGTAGAAAAATGTGGAAGGCATACGTTAGTAGTGAGAGAGAAGTTGAGGATAAAGGGAGAAGGATGTTGGAGGGGCAAAATTATGGTATCTTGTAACTTCCAAAATTAATAAAAATCAATACTTTTGTGATCGGCTATTAAGGGACAAATTGGCATCACAGCAGAGTTAAAAATTACTTTAAACAGTTAAAAACCTTTAATGTGATTTTCAATTTTTCATTTGTTGTACACATGTTTTTCCTTGTCCCTTAGTTTGTCGCTTCTGTTCCTTGGAAGGCAGACATCTCTGCACAAGTAATACATCAATACATCTAGGGTTTTTAAAAAAAAACAACAAAAAACTAATTTATTCCTTGATTGTTGTGTGATAGTACTTTAACATGAAATGGTTAAGTGTGGATGTTTTAGAGTTCAACACCTTTGAGTTTTCCTCTAAAATTCTCCAGAGAAGTCAGAATAATTTCTGTTTTTGTATTTTGTAAGTCTAAATTAAATGTCACTTAAATGCGGAAGAACTGGCAGCTTTGATAAGTAGTCCCCAAAGCAAACCAGTTTGTCAGTAATCATAACCTAATTATGAATGCAAATGCAAAGTTTGTTTTTTAAAAAGTCTAAGACAAACAAAGGAAAAAGAGAAACAGACCCCTCTCCAGCACAAGGCAAAAGCCTCCCCACCTTCAACACGAGCCTTTCAATAGTAGCACTAATAATAAGAGAGAACCTCTGGCGTCGGCCCAAGTCCTGTCGAGAGGGAGCCGCCAATGGCCAGCGCAGTGTGTGGCTCTGCAGAAGTGCCAGAGTGACACACGCATCACAAGCCGGTCACAATGCAAGGGGTCAGGGGTCACGTTCAAGAGTAGGGTGTTGCTGGGCCCTGCCAAGGAAGCAGAGGTGGCCCCTCTGTGCTCAGTGTGTGGGTCTGTGTACTCCTTTCCCGTCAAAGCTGGCCCGGGAGGGCCAAAAAAGCGGTTCCTTGGCAGGGTTTAATGGCAGGATGATGTAGTCTGTTGTGACTAGTGCATTCCTTTCAGGTTAAACTAGGGAAATGGCATTGTGTTAAAATTCCAAGTCGCATGAATGTTTTATTGCCACAGTGCATTTCGCCCTCTAGGGGAGTGTGTGTGGCGGCCCGCGAGGGCGGGGGCGGGGGGGGGGCACTTAGAGACTCAGGAACTATCAGAAGAACACTTCCCTTGGAAAATTTTACCCACCAGCGTGAAGCTGATTTGCTGTGATGGTCACTTAGAAGGGTTTCGCTTTTTCCTAAACTGTGGCTGTTTAAAGTCTGGCCATCCGGACAATTACCAGCTGAAGAAAATGCGGCAGGACACATGCAGAGAGGTTGGGAGATAGAGAGGAGGAATGCGCCAGAAAGGAGCTGAGCTGCCTTCTTGTGTAAACTGCCCGAGAGCAGCGAGGGGCCCCTCCCCGCCCGGTCCCTGTCCCCCCCTCCCTGGGCTGTGCTTTGCTGTCGGCCCGAAGGCCAGGAGTGATCTGTGACCCTTGCACCACTGACGGGGAGGCCACTGCAGCTCATGGTACCGTATGTTACCAGTACTACTCCCTCATTCCTTCTCACTGGCTGCTTTGGGGTGTGTGGGTTTTTTTTTTTTTTTTTTTTAAACCTTTTCTCTCATAACGGTTTGTATTAGTCAGAGGGATACAATTTTGGAATGCAGAAGGTCCGAGAGTTTGAAACAAAACAGGATTAAGTATGGCACTGTTCTCCCCCCCTCCTTGGTGTTTAGAAGGGCGAAGCAGAACCATTCTAGTTCAGTTTCAGCCAAAGGTTTCCAGTGTGATTTAAAATCAGGAATTCTGGAAATAGGACAGTTTGAAAGATGCAGGTCATCTGGGCTGTGGATCTTGTAAAAGAGGCTTTGTTGTGAAGCCCTGTGAGCATCTTTAGGGTTTGAGGACATTCTCAGGTTTTGCAGTTGTCTCAGATATAGCCATTTTGCAGATTGCCCTGACCCCTGTCCCTCTCCAGGGGAAACTCTAGCCTGCTCCTTCACTGTTCCACTTGTTTGAGGTATGGTTACTGAGGGTGTGTACGATTTGACTTGGGTTGTAATTGTGCATGTTACATGTAGCAGTCAGGATGGCTTCATGATTTGATCTGACTCAAGTTAATTTATAACAGATTAAAATGTGGATGTACGGGACGGCCTTCTGATTTTGCATTGGGACTTTATAGAATATTCACGTGTCTGACTTTTTCCCTGTGAATAAGAGATGTATGGATTATCTTGGGCTTACCTAAGTAAACATATCATCATAATTTGAATTTAGTTTTGAATTACCTGTTTCTCTTCACTTTCAAACCCTAATACTTTCTTTGATTTCATGCTCTTGTGATGTCATTTTTCTCTTCCTTAATAATGCACATATAATATACATAGAGTTGTGTATGTGTGTGTGCCTGTGTGTACTTGCATACTCTGATAACTGCCAAATGAACGCAAGGAAAAACTTTTTAGAGTTGTTAAGCCAGGATAGTTTTACATTGATAAATTTTTTTTAAATGTTATGTAACAGAAATTTAAGTCAAGAATATACCACAAAAAAGTAAGCTATAAGTGGGGCTATGTGCTATGTTTATAGAGTTTTTGGTCCATGATTTATGTATTTCTGTAAAACGATGGTTTGTCAAGATAGACCTCGAGTTTAATCTGATTAGTGCTGTCCATAGATGGTTTATTATCTATAAACAGATAGATTCACATAGTTTATGGGAGGTCTTAAACCAACAAGCAGTCAACTCTATAGCAAAATCAAGATTTATGTGTGGACTTGGCACTTCAAATTTTTGATGAATTCATTAGAATTTCCGTTACATTCTAGAGAATACTCACTTTAAGAATTCTTTTTACTCTGTTGAATGTAATAAAGTGGTGATGGAAGTTTTCTTTTGATGATTCTTGTTTTTAGTTCCAAATTTTAAAGTGCACTCTTCAGAGGAATATTAAACTTACTTTGCGCTGGATTTTTTTTTCCCTTACAGCCAATTTCAAAGTTAATTCTTTTTCCTAAATAGTAGAAAAACTCGTCAGCAGTGCCAAATTGAGAAAAAAGTCTATCATGTATGCTTAGATTATCTAAAAAAAAATTGTTATCCTGATTATGGAAGCAGTTTTTGATTATGAAAAGGATGTTGTGGTTGTGTTCAAAACCTTTCCAATTTATTAAAATTTTCCCTTTATAATCCAAGAGGGAAAGAGTGGAAATACTCCAGTATCATGTCTCCTTAATATGAAAATTAAAGTTGACTTAGGATTTTTTTCCCTAAAAAATCAAGCTTTCTTTAAAATATTAATAATTGTTCTTTCAGCATTTTTCTCTTCCCATTGTACCAGTCAGTATTGTTTGGCATTGCAGAACTCTGGTGTGAGTTGAGGGGTTTGGGGGAGTTAAAAGATTGGTCCCGAGTTGAGATTCTGTTGTTGTCACTTATTAGTCTTGTGACCTTGGGTGAGTTACTTTATCCCTAACCTTTACTTTCTTCAGTGTTAAAATGGGGAAAAGAACACTTGAGAAATTGTCAGGAAGATGAAATGAGAAAAGACCTGTGAAGCTCAGGTACCTAGTAGGTGTTCAGTAAACTGTAGATCCTATTCTTTGAGCTTGCCCTGTGGCAAGCTTCCCTTGGAAAGCTTCAATTTTTGTTAAAAAGGGGGTAAATTTAAAAAGTTTTAATTTCTTCAGTTATCTGTAGGAAAGGAGTATTAGGCATTGGCAGGCAACTTTCTTTTTTTTTTTTTTTTGAGAATCACTTGTATCATCCATTAGTCGTGTGTTTTTGCCACTCTGCAAAATTCTCACTGGGATGGCCTTCCTGGATGTCAGAGCAACGCTATTATTTCTGAGATATCAGTTATGGCTAACGATAGACTAGAAGCCAAGTTGGCAAATTCTCTTGAGCTCTGTTTACCTTTGTATCATCAGTTCTAATCACTTGCTTGAATCAAAGCTTCCTGCTTTATGATACTCATTATCATTAGCACTTGGTAACAAGCTAGACGTTCCATTATACAGGCACCCTGGCCTCTATCCCTGGCTTTGTATTCATGGAATCAGGGTCACACTAAAGCGAATAGTGTTTACACCTTTTAGTAGAATGAAAATAATAGCAAGCAACCTACATGTGTATTGGGGTAATATTTTATCTTCATTTACAGTCCTGCACAATGCCTTAAGTGTAGTTAACGGCTTGGGAAATATTTGTGGAGCAAAATATGCTGCTTTTAAATCTGGATTGTTTTTTATCAAAAGTAACTGTGTTCTCATGAGTAGTACATTAATATTGTCATAGATGGTCTTTGATTAGCATTGTTATTTTGCCTAACATCTCATTTCTCTTAGCCAACAATAGTTTGAACATACTCCATCTTAGATCTAAAATAAATATTTGGCTTAGCGTTTACTTTCCACCTGTTGCTAAGAGTAAAAGAATGAGGATTAAAAACGAATCATTTCATAGCTACCTCTTAGCTCACACAGTGTGCTAGGGGTGGTACCCACTTTGTCTTTCTCAGCTCTTGCAAAAGCATTCAGGGCAGGTACAATTATTTCCATTTTACAGATGAGGAAATAAAGGTCTCAAACCTGTGTCCAGCAAGTTTGACCCCCAAAGTCTTTGCTTTTTCCTCTCCCACATTCTTCATCCGTCTATAACTTAGGCCGGCTATTAAAAAAGAAAAAGGATAAAAGTTGTTGAACCTGCCGTTTTTCCTTTCAGATTAAATTTTACAGGAAGCCAACATGCAGAACTGATAAAAATTAGAGCTGCTCTAGATGAAAAGGGTCTAGCTGCAGAGTCCTATCTTTTAGGCTTCTACTAGGGATCCGTGGAATAACTGCTTAGAAAACCATAGTCTAATGCCTCTACACCCCCAAGAAGGAGGCATAGCATAACTCCTTAGTCTGGGAGTTAAAGGGTTTGTTCATCATCTTGAACTTGGAGGTGCAATTATGGGGAATTCACAGGAAAGCCTAATCTCTACCTAATTTGAGAAGAGGCTATACCTAAGAGAAAAATAGTGGGGGTAAATACCAATGTAAAAAAATTTTTTAATTATATCATTGTACAGCACATGTTAATTTTCAGGGCACAGATTTTGTTTAATCCAGAGCAGTGAAGTAATTTTACTGTGGGAAGAGTCATAAAAAACCAAGTCACAGCTTTATGTTTAACAGAAGTTTGTGTCCACAAATATATACAGACTCTCCTTCAGTTTGACGATATTAAAAAGTTGTGCTCTATATAATGCTATAGTATATCTGTAAAAGATGTACACATATCATATGCATACATGAATAAATGTAAGGATGGAGAATATGGGTAGATTTAACTCTGAGAAAATGTTTAAAAAAACATACTGTTTAAAAAAACACATACTGTTTTAAATAAATTGCTTATAAAACAAATTAATTGACATGGTAATTTTGTAATATTTTTATAAACCAGGAATTTCAAGTTTATTCATCTGCTACATTTATTTTGGGATTTTATATAGTACTTCACTAGAAATACAATTTCTGTTTATCAGCATGGGTGGAAGAGTATAGGCTTTCAAGCCAGATGTATTTGCACTTGAATTTACCCCTTCTTTATGTGACTTTGGAAACTCACTTCATTTATAAAATGAGGGTTAGAAATGGTAGCTGTGAAGTCCTGCACAGAGAGGGTGAGCTGTGTTGGCTGCTGTTAGCAATTTCTTCCTCTGTTGTTCCTGTTGTCATTAATTTGCAAGCTTTATGCAGTGTTCAGTTAGCATCTCTTTATTAGTGGTGGTACCGGGTTCTTAATAATTGTATCATGTACACACTTAGCCTTTTCAGTTACCAGTTTAAAAAATACTCGTGCCGATCTTGCAGAAGCTTACTTTTGTTGAAGAAAATGAGAGCGGAGAAAAATCTCCCTTTTCTTACTCTTCACTGAGCATCAGTCATTGAGCGGCATAATTCTAAAATCTTATGTGGCTTTTGGGTACTTTATGAACCTTTTTATGGTAATCCAGAAGCAAGACACTGATTGAATTAATACATTTCCATCGAGGGACTGGTCTGTTAACCTATTCCTCCTAACCCATGTATGCTCTCGTAAGGGGACTTTTACAGTCTGGTCAGGAGGATGCCACATTCTGTGGGGATGCTGCTTTGTAGATGTGCAGGCTGTTGGTGAATCTAAGAGCCTTTCTGTGTTTAAAACAAAGAAAGAGGTAAATTAGAAATGGTAACAAGCAAACCAAAAACCCTGTTCTTTTTATAAAACGTAAATCCAAAACTTAACATGCTGACTTTAACTTTTAAAAGTTGTAAACTGATTTTTTTTACAGCTCTTATAAAGGGTACATCTTTACGGTGAAGATCTCATTAAGAAAATTACAAAGAGTAAACACTATCTGAAAGGATGCCACTAAGGAACCATTTAATTAATATCTTTTTAGTCATCTTTTTTTCATTTACAGATACATACGGATATATGGATAGATGCTAGTTATATAAAAGGATTATGGATATGTGAGTTCTTTTTTTTTTTTAACTCAACCATGTCATAGATATCTTTCCATGTCTATAAGTAAAGATAGCCATCATAATTTTTAATGGATTCTCAGTATATCGTTGTACCATAATTTACTTAACAGGTTCTTGGTTTGTGGACGTTGAGGTTGCTGCCAGTTCTTTTCTTTTACAGAGAGTAGTGCTTCCATATGAACATTCTTGTTTGCACTTGTGTTCTTATTTACTAAAGGTGAATTCTTGAAAGTGATGTTCATGGGGAAAGAAGTATAATTTTGTATAGCTTAAAACAGTGGTTGGCAAACCTTTTCTATAAAGGGCCAGATAATAAATAGTTTAGGCAGCTGTGTGGTTTCTGTAACAACTATTCAATTCAGTCCTTGTAGCCGCAAGCAGCAGTAGACTATATACATAAAGGAATAGGCACAGCTGTATTTCAATAAAACTTTATCTACAAAAGTAGGCAGCAGGCTCGCATTTGGCTCAGAGGGTGTAGTTGCCTACTCCTGGCTTGAAACAAAGCAGAAACTGATGAGGGCTGGAAATCTACCCCCAGTTGTCTGTAAGCTGCTCTCATAGTATCTTAGAAATGTCTTCTTATCTCAGGGAAGTATAATGGGTTGATTACCTTCTTTCCAAGTATATGGCAATCGATACCTTTTTTTTTTTTTTTTTTTTTTTTTTGCGGTACACGGGCCTCTCAGTGTTGTGGCCTCTCCCGTTGCGGAGCACAGGCTCCGGACGCGCAGGCTCAGCGGACATGGCTCACGGGCCCAGCCGCTCCGCGGCATGTGGGATCCTCCCAGACCGGGGCACGAACCCGTGTCCCCTGCGTCGGCAGGTGGACTCTCAACCACTGCGCCACCAGGGAAGCCCCTCGATACCTTTTTAAAAAGCTTATTATAGGAGGTTTTCACACCTTCCCCTACTCTGAAGCCTAGTAAATTTTAAACTAAGAGGCTATATATGCCAGTGTATATTTTTTGACAACTTGTGGGGCAGAGAAATACCCCTAAAACTTAGATTTTAGAGGAGATGTTGTGCGTTTTCTTACCTGTAGAAGATTGCTTTGATGGGGTAAGGTTCTCGAGGTATCCTGAAGTAAGCCAGAAGGAAAGTTAGCAACAGAAGTATTTCAGCAGAAATGTGCCACAAATCAACAGGGTGACATTGAATTAGTTACTGGACCTTTACAGGCTAAATTACACTCAGAAGACTGCTCTGTGCATAAATAGCAACCTCCTTGCATCTTGAATTTTTATAAAATAGGAATTATTGGCCCCTAACTGCCCTAAGGGTATTTCTTGAGGATCAGGTGGAAGAATGATATAGTTAAAAATCACTCTATTTGTAACATTGGGTCACTGGTGCCACTGTGACTTTTAAGAGATTTATTTATTATTTATTTTGCACGCATTTGTTGAGTATCTGCTGTATGTAAAGCTGTTTGGTAGGTGCTGTGGGGAGAAACAAACGGAGAAGCACGTTAGTTCTTCCCCTTAAAGAGGAAAACATGTAGTGTATTTAAAGTCTACCGTTGTATAGTGCTGACGGGCCTAACAGTGGTAGAATGCTGGGAAGGAGATCTCTTCTGCCTGGGGGTATCAGGAAACTTTGTGGAAGGAGTGGCATCTAGAAATACAGAGGTGTTCAAAAGTTTAGTGCAGGAGAGGGTATTCCAAAAAAAGAGCAGTATGAGAACTGTGTCAAATTGGGAAAGCCCAAAGCAGTAAGCAAGAGACATTAAGGAGTCTAATTAGACTCTTACGTATTTGTCAGTGAAGGAGGAGGAGAGATGAAGCTGGAATGGGCAGGGCAGAGCTAGGTTGTAGAGGGCCTGGATGGAACTTTGCTAATTGGTAATTTGTGGGGAACTCTAAACATCGTCTAGGAGAATATGTTTGACAGTTGAAGGGGTGGTATGTGGCCCTGGTTGACGAGTGTGGAGCGGTAAAGTTGGGATTATCAATCACGTAAGGGTTATGACAAAGGTCTGAGCATGCTCTTGTTAGAAATGATCTAGGAGAGAAATGATCTGGAAGGTGTGTGGGAGGACAGCTGAGGGGATGGGAAGGGAAAAATAGACAGGCTTTCAGAGTTTATTGGGTTTGGGAAATAAGCAGAAGGCTTTTAATCATGATCTATGGTTCTGAGTCTTTGTTAATGGGATTCTGGTGGTGATAATGCAAAAAAAAAAAAAAATCAAACAAACAGAAAAACCCAAGTCAGGGTAGAGCTGTAGTAAAGAAAGGATAGCAGTGAACCCATATGCTTTGCTTGTTTAGCTCAAGGTGTTAACTGGATACTTGGAAATTTCTAGTGGGAGCTTGAAAGTGCAGGACTAGAGCTCACATGAGAGGTAAGGAATAGGGATTGGGAAGCATTGTTCCCATACAGGTGGCAGATGAAACCAGGGGAGAGCATCACATCTAAAAGGAGAGCATGTAGAGAGAAAATGATATTTTATAGCATTTCTTATCATGATAAGTCATTGACATAAACAGCTCTATCTTTATTTGAGACTACTAATATCAAAAACACACAAAATGGAAAACCATGTGTTTTATCATGTATAAAGTGTTCTATTGTCTACTAAGCCTCTTTTAGATTCTAAAGCCACTAGATTTCAGGAGTAAAGTATGTTCAGTTTGAAGAAATACCTTGTAAGATCCCCAAGGACAGTGTAAGGAAGTCCCTTTTACTTTATCTTCTCACCACTTCCTGAGACCCTCAGTAACAGAGAGATGCCATTGGTGGGAGAGGTTTAGGTTCCCTTGTTACCTGTCTGGTACAGAATACTGTGTACAGCTTTTCACCTTCCTTAGATCTCACCCCAGTTGATCTAGGATTGGGAAGCGGGGAGGGTGGGTCTCCCAAAGAAATCAAACTCGTGTGCTTTTGTGCATTTTCTCTTTTTAGTCTGGGGTCCTCAGCAAGTTTGGAGGGGCGATTGTGCAATGCACAGTATGACTTATGTTTGAGTTGGGAGAGTTTTTATTGTAGGGAACAGAAGGGGTGAATCTGCCTTCTCATTTACTTTCTTCTCTTATCATTACCTATGTTCAAGCTTTGCACGCAGAGAGAAGCATGTTGCTTCACTGATCTTGGGCATACTGCACTGTGTGCTTTGGCAGTGTGGTGATGGCTCCCTGCCAGCTCTCCTGGTTACGGCACCCCGGAACTCCACTGGTCTGTTGGTACCATTTGTGGCCTGCCTTCAGTCTCGCTCTTCATAAGTCTAACCCACGTCAAATGGGGCAAGAGGCTAGTCCAGAGGAATCTGCTTCTCTAGACAACCGCTGTGCGTTAAATCTAGTTTAACTGCTCCTTGTATGGCAACTTAAACTTTTTCTTTTTCCATAATAGGTTTAATGTAGGTGGTTCAAGAGGTAACATGGGTTGTTGAATTTTGGGAGGGTAATATTTGTTTTCTCACTGTCTGGAGCGTGACACATTCTTCTACCATGTTTCTTTCCTCAAACTCCCTTTTCTGCTTTCTCACATGTACCTTTTTCATTCCTTTTCAGTGTTGTGAAATTTAGGGTGGGAAAAACAACCCCATTGATTTGTCCCGTTTTGTGCCTTTTTTTGTGGCCTCTCCCGTTGCGGAGCACAGGCTCTGGATGCACAGGCTCAGCGGCCATGGCTCACGGGCCCAGCCGCTCCACGGCATGTGGGATCTTCCCGGACGGGGGCACGAACCCGTGTCCCCTGTATCGGCAGGCAGACTCTCAACCACTGCGCCACGAGGGAAGCCCCCATTTTGTGCCTTTGATGAAGTAAGATCAAGTGAAATGCACTTGTTTTCTTCCAAAGTGAACTCCTTTCTAAAAAGTGCCACCCCCTCAAAAAAAAATTCTTGGTGATCATGGCTTGAAATTTGTCTCTTTCCCCTCATTAGAGATAAATTCATCCTCATTCTTTTTTTTTTTTAAATTAATTAATTAATTTGGCTGCACAGGTCTTTTTAGTTGCAGCACTCGGGATCTTCGTTTGCAGCTTGCGGGACCTTTTTTTTTTTTTTTTAAAGTTGCGGCATGTGGGATCTAGTTCCCTGATGAGGGATTGAACCCAGGCCCCCTTTATTGGGAGCATGGAGTCTTAACTGCTGGACCACCAGGGAAGTCCCAAATTCATCCTCATTCCGTTTTTCTTTGTTTTTTTTTATGTTGGAGGTAGGAGTTTATTAATTAATTAATTAATTTTTTCTGTGTTGGGTCTTTGTTTCTGTGCGAGGGCTTTCTCTAGTTGCGGCAAGCGGGGGCCACTCTTCATCGCGGTGCGCCGGGCTCTCGCTATCGCGGCCTCTCTTGTTGAGGAGCACAGCCTCCAGATGCGCAGACTCAGTAGTTGTGGCTCACGGGCCTAGTTGCCCCGCGGCACGTGAGATACTCCCAGACCAGGGCTCGTACCTGTGTCCCCTGCATTAGCAGGCAGATTCTCAACCACTGCGCCACCAGGGAAGTCCCCATCCTCATTCTTTTTTTTTTTTTTGGGGGGGGCGGTACGCGGGCCTCTCACTGCTGTGGCCCCTCCCGTTGCGGAGCACAGGCTCCGGACGCGCAGGCTCAGCGGCCATGGCTCACGGGCCCAGCCGCTCCGCGGCATGTGGGATCTTCCTGGACCGGGGCACGAACCCGTGTCCCCTGCATCGGCAGGCGGACTCTCAACCACTGCGCCACGAGGGAAGCCCTCATCCTCATTCTTGATCTCTGTGAGGAATCAGGGAGACAAGCTGAGTGGAGCAAACCCAGTGGCTGAGTTCAAGGTGACATGGGTCCTTTTAAAGTGCTTTTTAGTTTGAATGCTGAAGCTATTGTCTGTCCCCAAATTATTTCCTTCTCATTTTTGCAGCATCTGTGGAGTTGCCCATACCACTGCTCTTCATGCGGCTTGCTCACTTCGGCTTTTTCTTGACATACCGACTCTCCTTCACAGAGTGAGATTCTGGGAGATCCTGGATCTTATGCCCTGATGTTTGCTTCTTTGTTCTTCCTTCTTCCCTTGTTCCCCCACCCCCCAGACATATCTCTTCTAAAACTAAATTATCATCTAGAAAACTTTTGCCTTGCCAGTTCTTTTTTGATTTTCAAGTTTATTTAGGCCAGTGGTTCTCAAACTTTCATGCTTATCAGCATCACCTGGAGGGCTTGTAAAACCACCTGGCTGGGCTCTACCCCACAGGGGGTCTGTCACAGGTAGGTCTCAGGTGGGGCTGCAGATGCATTTCAAGGGAGTTCCCAGGTGATGCTAATAATGTTCCTGGGCTGAGAATACACCTTGAACCACTGACCTAGACTGTTGGTTGTCTCTCAGTTTGCTGTCTAGTTTTGGGTTATTTTTTTCCAAAAGGGTAGGGCTTCCTCAGACTTTATTCACGAGCTCCCTGGAAACTCCTTACTTTTTCATCTTATATTTATTTATTTTTGACTGTAGTTAATTTACAGTGTTTCAGGTGTACAGCAGAGTGATTCAGTTATACACACACACACACACACACACCCCCCCCTTGATTTTCGCATTCTTTCCATTATAGATTATCACAAGATATTGAACATAGTTCCATTTGCTATACAGAGGGTTGTTGTTGTTTATCTATTTTATGTATAGTCGTGTGTGTTGGAAATTCCTTACTTTTAATTCATAGGTCAAGCCACTAGCATGAAAGAGAACTCAGAAAATTGCCTGTGTTTTCATTGGAAAAGCCTTGGTGGGGGCAGGAGTGGCAGGGAGTGAAATGTATCTCTTCTTATTACTTCCCCCAGAGAAGACTTCTGTGGTCATTCTCTCAGAGCCCAGACACATCTTCATAGTCTTCGTCAACACA
Organism: Orcinus orca; assembly: GCF_937001465.1. NCBI lineage: Eukaryota > Metazoa > Chordata > Mammalia > Artiodactyla > Delphinidae > Orcinus > Orcinus orca. The sequence continues at coordinate 55,115,849 of NC_064564.1, forward strand.
GTCTTCTAGGAAGCCGTCTACAAGTTGATGGAGCTGGCCCCTAATTGAGACCAATTGAATAGGTATAATTTTCAGTTTCCCTAATTGCTTATATTATTCCTTTGACACTTGAGTTTGCTTCCACCCCCACCCACCCCCCACACACCAAATTCCTTCCCTCACTGTCTCGAACTTCTCAGCCCTGATGGGAATGGTGTGCTGGGGAGCAGAGGGAGATATCTGGGGAAGTATCATTACCTATGCTGTGTACCTACAGCCTGCTTAGTTAGGTGTATTACCTGTGTCATCTCCTTCAACCTTGCCAACCTTACACAGTAAATATAATTACTCCCATTTTACAGATACAGCAAATAAAGCTCTGAATTGGTAATCAACTGACCAACTTCACAAGGTACTGTAGCTGGGGTTAAAAACAGAGATTTCCCTCCAAAGCCAGTGCTCGTTGCATATTACCTGCCTTTAGGATAGTTGGAGGTGAGACTTGAGGGCAGAAAGAAAGTTTATCTGGGCATATATATACATACGTATATTTGAAATTTCACTTAATGTCAGTTATCAGACTTGGCGATGTTTATGCCCATGAGCAACAACCTGGAGTGTTCAATTTCCAACGTGCTGAATGACAAGAACGATTGTAAAACCAGTTGAAAATAATCTCACTTTGTACTTTTCTTTCTTGAGTATAAAGTCCATCCATGGCATAGGTGCAAATAACTTTATCCTCATTTTCTTCAGTGCTAAAACCCACATAAAACAAGAAGTGGAGAAATAGGTGAACTCTATCAAATGGTAGGAGACTTTGCTAGTAAAGCACTAGCATGGTAGTTCAGAGGACTACGTCTTCATTTCAGTTCTGTCCAACTTATCAAATGTGGAGGGGAGACCATAGTGATAGGCCTTAGTTTTCTTATTTAAAAATAAAAAGAGTGCGGTGGAAATTTCCTCCCCACCCCTTACTTGTCTGATAGGGGAATTAATAAATATTTTGTGTAAAGCCGTTTGAGGCTCTGTAAGAAAGAGTCTGTGTAATTTTAGCATTATTCATGGTCCATCAGGCTCCTCAGGGTGTCACCAGGGAAGAGAGATTTTTATCTTTTATCCTGCCTTTCACAGTATAAAAACAAGGTATTTTTGTTGTTGTTTGTGGCTTTGAAAATCTCCTGTAATTGTACCTGCAGTGGTTGCTCCCATCACAGGGCCAGGGCCCTAGCTCCCCCAAGAGGACCAGCCCTCGAGGCAGAAAGAGACCGAACCTCACTTAGTTCCTGGCTCCTGTGAGGATGCTTTGCAACCCACCCCCAACCAGTAGTCTTCTGTGTCTGTCAGCCTGTTGAGTGGCAGAATCCCATCCTTAACCCTTTTCTGTTCTCTCTTCTCCCATCCTGATCCTGTAGTTCATTGTTCTGGGATGGCTCAGAGGGGACTGTCCACTGTGCTATTAAGTTCTTCTGCAACATCTTGCTCATCCTCTCACCTTCCAACACCCTGCCTCATCTAAGGCCTCTGTAAGAACCAGCATGTTTCTGGCCATTCTGTATTGGCAGCTGCATAAATACTGTTTTGACTCAGCAGTTCCTTTCTGATCATGAAGTGGTGTTTTTCGTTCTTAAGCTTTAGGTTCTGTATATGTGGCCCTTCTGCGGCTAAGGCCTGGGGCTCCATGGTTGGGAAGGCTTAGGCCTGGAATGTTGTCTTTAGTTAAATCGTCACCTGAAAAATGAAGATAGAAGTTATCTGCACATCCAGCAACTTTAGCTCACCTTCTTTTTCTATTTATTCCTCTCACTTATTTGCCGCACTGCATTTAACATACATCCCTGTCTTTACAGTGTTGGGTAATTAATTTCTTTCTTTATCTGCTCTTTGTCACAAGTGCTCCTGGCTAGCTTATTTTCAAATCCATTTCACTGAATGGTCTTCCTGAATTCTTTGCATTATCTGAGTATTTCCTCTTGTTGCTTGGTATCATCTAACCACTGACATGAGGCTGTTATTGCTTTTCTCTGGCTTAGAATGTAACAGAGCTTGTACCCAGCCATGTCCCTGAGTCCTCTCAGGGGACTCTTTTGGGGTTATCTCTCTCCCTCTCTCTGTTTTTTAAAGCCAATTCTCTGTCTCCATTCTTTTCTAAGTTCTCCTTGGGTTCAGATCCTTTCCCTCATACCTTCACTGCTAGACGGAAGCTACCAAAACACATACACTTCAGAACTGCTCTGGGCTTACGGCCACCTTCACCAAAGAGTTGAGATGGCATGGAAGTTAGTTAGTTTATTTAGGCCCTGACTTTTTATAGTGCTTATCAGGCAAATGCCTGCCTGAATGTTTACTGTTTAAAAATAAAATTAAAGTTCAAATGGGCCCTGGCTTTGCAAGAAGCACCCCAGATTCTATAAGACCTTTTCTTGGTAACACGTTTCTCCTCCCAAGTTATCACTTCTGCCTCTCTTTCTTTCTTCATTTGTTGCTTACCCACCTTATTCAAGTATTTTGAACGGTAGCTCCCGTTTACAATGTGGAGATTTTTATGTCTTCTTTTCAGAAATCTGGTCCCTAACAGTCTTTATGTATGATCTCAGTAAACAAAGAACGTGTGTGTGCGCGCGCGCGCGCGCGTGCGTGCGTGCGTGTGTGTGTGTGTGTGTAGGAAGCCTGCCATATTTCCTCCCTGCCCCACGGAAAATATGTTTTCTGGAAGCCCTTTTGACACTGAAGTGAATGCCCACTGGCCCTCCCTTGTTGAATTCTCCTGAGAGGAGAGAGAGAGAGAGGCCTTTATGCTTGTTGTCATATCTTTTGTTTCTGCTGATTATACACAAAGTAAGTTGTAAATAGCTCTCTCGCACACCGTGATTCCTTTGAGGTCTCTACAGGAGAGTAGATATGCACTCAGCTCCAGCTTCCCTGGGGATTCTCGAGGGTCCCTTTCAAGGCCTCTTACTTCCTGTTATAGCACAAGCCGAATGAAATTTAGATGAGTTCTAGACAATTACCATCCCATAATGAAACCTGCAGCCTACTGTTTAGAAATACTAGCTGATCAGTTTAGTTTTTTTCTGTTTTTAAATTAAATGTTTTTATTACTTTAAGAGTAAAGTATACAAAGATGCAACAAAGAATAAAAAAATAAAACGTCCCCTTAGTCCTACTACGTTTCAGAGATCAAAATCACAGTGAACATTTTATGAAAATCACGGTAGAACTTTGTTTTAAAGTATGATGTTGAAATGCACACTAAACACTAGCATGAAGACAAGAGGATAAAATTGGAATTCTCCAAATCAATTTGAATTTTCAATTCCATTGAAAACAGAAGGTACACATCCTATCTTAGTATCTTAATTTAAAATGGAGTAATAATGAGTTAAAGGGAATTCCCTGGCTGTCCAGTGTTTAGGACTCTGCACTTCCACTTCAGGGGGCACGGGTTCGATCCCTGGTTGGGGAACTAAGATCCCGCATGCCGTGGGGCATGGCCAAAAAAAATTTTTAGGTCTGCTGTTTCTGTCAGGCATGTTTTGATTGCTTATAGATAGTTGGCTGACTGCTAAGGCTCTTGAATCAAAAGGCCTAATTGTCTAGGTGTGCTGAATTATACCTAATTAGGTTATCAAGCTTTTACATCCTGTGTATTTTCCTTGGGACATTTTGATGAACTGGAAACAGATATAGCTTGCCTTTCCCTTATACTTTTTCTCTGTCTGATAATTGATGACTCTAATTGTGGTGGGTGACATAGGGGGAGTATTGTTAGATGGTGAACTCATGAGTGAAACCATGTGGATTTTGGTTCAAATCTCAATTTTCTCATCTTTCAGGTAGTCCGTTTTCACAGATCAGAAGGATTTTCTTTTCTGCTCAGAAATCCTGGGATTCTAAGATGGAGAGCACTCTTCGCTTTCCTCCTAGTTCCTTTTTGTGATTTGGATAGCTGAAACATTCCAGTAGCCTGGCACAGTTTCCTTCCAACTTAACTCACAGACCTTTTTGTTTTCTCTCAGCAACTGTGTATTTCTAAGTGTTTGAGGTTGTAATTGAGTGTAATTGTAGTTGTTTAACTTTCTCCATTCCTCTTGAGAGTGTTTATGAAATGCCTTCTGTGAGGGTAAAAAGGAACTAGAAACTTTGTCTTTGTGACATGGTCAACTAATATTAAGGTAAGTGCTAGTTGTTTCGTGTACATGAAATAAAGTATTATTTACACTTAATTTGCAACATATGCATTCTGGCTTATCTGCTGTAATCAGTTAAGTAGTCACGTTTATTAAGGTTTTATAGGAAACTTTGGGGGGGGTTGTTTTGATATGGAATATTCTAACTAATTTTCCCCCAATTCTTCTCTTGCACCCTAGGGAGAATTACTGTTGCACAACTCATTGGTGCCCTCACCATGTGTCAGTGTGGGGTGGGATCAGCATTGTTCTGTGGGTGACACAACACAGATGCAGTGTCTCTATTCCTCTCCATGACCCGTTTCTTTCTCATTTCTCAAGTTAGAGGAGAAATCCCCTTTAACCTTGCTGATGTTGTCCCAGACCAAAGAGCGAGTAGTAGGTCTTGATTTCTTGTGACACTTTCTTCATTTCCTTGTCTTCTTCGTAATTTCTTTCATATGAAACATCAACAAATGCCTCTAGAATGGGTGCTACTAAAAGCGACTATTCCATGTTTTTCATTAACTTCTTTGAAATATGTTCTCGCTCTTTCTCATTTCTTAAGTTTGGGCTTTGTAATTTTCTAGCATGTGCCCCTGAGCTAGTTATTTACCTACTCTAAAGCTCCCCCTTTCTTGTGAAATGGAGATGCTCAGATCCCATAAGATGGTTGAAAGGAAAAAAAAGGGTTAATCTCGATGTAAGTTACCCACATGGTGATTGGCACAAAGCAAGTGCTCAGTAAATGCAACCTCCTTTTCCTTTCCTTCTCAGGCTCCAGGTGAAGAAATTTGTGGGTAAAGAGTGGTTAATTTCAAAGACAGCTGATATTCTGTTGATGTCACTTTATGGAAATAGGCAGGAAGAAAGAATAAGACACTTGAAAAGAATAGGAAAGTTGGACCTAAAAATGAAGAGTTGACTTTTTAAAAATATATATGTTATATTCACTAGTAAACTTGCAAAGTGGAGTTTATTGAAAATTGTTTAAATCTGGAGAAGTGAACAGATTTGTGGGTCAAAAGAAAGAAGGAAATACCTTCTAAGACAGCATGCTTGGCTGAAAACTGATCTCTGAACAAAGGAAATTGATTGGCACAGATGATCCCAGTTGGAGTTAAAAAAATAAATAAAACAAAATACCAAAGGAGGGCTTTGAGAGGGAAAGAAGATACAGGTGAGATGAAGCTGATTGATGGATTGAGATTCTGATACACATAGATAGTTGTATGATTAATGAAGGTAGTATGTGTTTGGAAATACTGAGTGGAGATTTAGAGAAGAATTTAAAAAGCAGAAAACAGGTTTCAATGGAATCTAAATTCTCTTTATCTTAAAAATTTTTAAATGAAGTAAGCATGTGACTAATAAGTAGGTAATATTTCAGGATGAGAGCAACTAATTGTAATAGGTAGCTTAGTTTTGAAAGGGAATCTTAGCGGCTTTCGTTGTAGGATTCTAGATACAGAGAAACATTTACTAAGTCATAGCTTTCTTGTTATTTTTAGTGTTAGAGCAGACGTAAAATGAGCCTCTTAAATGTAGCTCAAATACAGTAAGTAAATAATACATGTTGATAAATACTAGCCCATGCCAGGAATAGAAAAAAAAATGTGAACTGGTATTTTAAGTGTGCAAAGGAATTTTAGACATTATAGAATGCAGTTTTCTTAACTCCCACTTAAGAAAATGAAAAGAGAAAAAAAGTCACCAATTTCAAGCAGAGATTCTGTTTCTTTTTCCCTTCCCTCATTTCCTCCCTTCCTTCCTTTTGACTTTCCTTCTCTCCTCCTCCTCCTCCAGTCCACAGATATTAAGTGCCTGCTTTGGCTGTGGATACAAGGGGCAATAAAATTTATGTGGATTTTTTTTCTTTTTAGAATTTACCTTTTGGTAGTTAATAAACGTGGGTGTGTGATATTTACAATATATTTGACCTACTGAGTGTCAAACACCTGTGAAGCCGTGATGGAAGCCGTTCTGTTTCAGAACTGCAGTCGGGATGTCCCTGCTTCTGCCTGGGTCAAGTGTGTTTGTGTGCAGTTTGCAGCAGCCTCCACAGCCAGCATCTAACTTGGCCGTATTCCCCCAGGTTCCAGTGGCATGTGCTGGCAGAGTGCTGGGTGCAGACTACTGCCCAAACCTGGAGGAGCCAGACCAGAGGCTGGAAGTCCAGGTTGGAGTCTTACTGTTTTATCAGTTGGGGGTGGTGTGACAGTAACAGTGGTCTCTGAAGGCCGTGCAGATACATCAGATGCCATCAGGAGACAGGCAACTGCTGAGACAGGTATAACAGAGGGCCCGGTGTAGCATCTGTGCAGCCAAAAGTCCTTTTCAGGATAAGTTGTATGTAACTAGAGATCATTCATTTACTCACTCAAGAAATCAAGACTTAGTGAATAAGAACGTGGTTTCTGAAGGCTGGCTACCTAGGTTGACACAGTTGCTATGAGATCTTTGGCAAGTCCCTCAACCTAACTGGGCTTTAGCTTTCTCATCTATGAAATGGAGATTTCCCACACTAGGTGAATGAGGATTAAATGTTATAACACATGCCTAACAGTTAGCACAGGACCTGGCACGTAACAGGCACTCAGGAAATCTTAGCTCTCATTTTTTCAAATCATCATTATCAAGTGCTAAGAATGATGCTAGGCTCTGGGGACACCTGGGGAGCCAGTCATGTTTCCTGCATTGTGGTCTCCCAGCTCAGGAGAATGGAAGCCGTTCAGCTAGGCGCTGTATTAGAAACATAGGACTTAATGATAAGTAGCTTCCTTCTTCATAGATTGGGAGATATGTCCTCTGGTGTAATATTAAGTTTATTTACAAAGCACATTTTTCATGAAAGTATTGACTTGGAATTCGTTGTGTGGTCTTGAGAAATTAGAAACAGTGTGGTGTATTGCAGATTAAAAATATAAATATGACATCCTGGCCAAAGGCCTATCTCCACTTCCAGGTACCTGTTAATAGTTATGGAATGTGTGTGCCAAAGATGCAAAGATGGAGGCTGAAGTTTCAGTATGGGTGGCACCCCCTTGCGTGGGCAAACCCATACTATTCTTTAGGGCCTCTATTTGGAGTCATTTTCTAAATTTTAAGACTTAGGGGATGAGCGTAGTGAGCTCAGTGTTAAAACATTTTTTTTTGTTTTTTTACTGATTTAGACACCCCAAATGAGAAAAGAGAATAGTTTAAAAAATTGACTTCACAGTGGGCGTGATGGCAGAAGTGGTGGTCGGAGGAGGTTTCAGTTTTTACGATACTCTGAAGGGGACACCATCTCTTGCACACCTGCTCTTGGCCTAGGGAAGGCCACCTGAGCTCAGCGGTGCCACAAGCTGGTACTGTCTGGGCGACATATGGCTATGATACAACAGAAAAGCAGGTGTGGCACGTACGAGACATGATCATGCGTTTCCCAGTTTTAGAAAGCGCACAGCTTTTGTGTGACACATATATGCAGAGTGATGGAAGACTTTTTGTGAAGAGTAGTCTGATCCTTGACCCCTTCGGGTAGGACGAGTGATGTTCTTCAAACACGTCACCTGGAATGGTCTGTCATGGGTGGCTGTTGGATAATCTGTTTTTGAACCTTGAGTTATGGAGCAAAGAGCGATGGGTTTTGCAGATGTGGGTGTGCGTGAAATAAAACTGAAAGAGACCAATGGAGCACTTTACTTCGACATACCAAGGGAGAAAATGTATATTTACACGTTGAAGTGAAACCGTGGTCGTAGGTAGCTAAACAGATTGTGGAGTTGACAGTTCAGCGAGGGCCTTGCAAAGAAGACCAAGTTACTGGGCAAAGAAAAGAAAGTGCTCATTTCATTGGATTCCTCATATTGCAATAGCACTTTGGTGGACTGAGTGGAAAAGATGAATATGTGAAAAGATAGTCAACTACAAAGCATTGGTGAATTAACTGGGACCCACTTGAACCATTTCTTTCTCTCTTTTCTCCTCTTCTTTTCTAAGTATGGCTTCCATACACTTGAATAATATCTGGTACATATTCATATTATGTCCGTCATAATAAAGTTGACACTTAATATATTCTTTACCAGCTAACAGTTCCAAGAGTAGCTTAGAGTCCTTTCATTTTTGCCATGGCATGTGCATTCTGGTCTTTTTTTTTTTTTTCTTTTTTCCTATCAAGTGAGCCATTTCTTATTTTTTAGTCCAACTCTGCACTCCGGGGAACTCATCATAGGACTTGCCAGCGTCGTTTACTTTTCCTTCTTGGATCTCAGACTTTCCCCCAGGGCCAGGCATTATAACCATGAGAGGATTTTATGTTTGGCCTCTTGATTCTGAGAATAATCTCTTGTACACCTCGATTTAGGAGCTCTGGCTTGTTTATATCCTTTTCTGTGAAGGATTTTCATTTAGACACACAGTACCCATATGTGGTTTACTTTTGTATTTTTACCTGACATGAATTCTCAGGACCGATGGAGCCCCTTCCTCTTCTTACCTTCTTTCTTTTAACCCTGTCCTTTTAATCCTTAAAATTTCAGGTGACTTAGCAACTTTATCATTTAATAATCCCGAGACCCCTGACACTCTTTCATGAACATACCCTTGGTTTTGAATGACTGTCATTGTTGAAGTCTGAGCATGACTTGACTTTTGCAAGGGCATCTGCTGTCTTTTTCTGTGTTAATATACCTGCTTTAGAAAAGTAGCTGGAAATCCAGACTTTGATTTACTGTCTTAATTTTCTTGATTTTCTTCAGTGGCTTTTGAAGTACATATGAAACTGTGTACTTTCTTTAGCTCTGGAGGTTAACTGATGCATGGGCTCCCAAAATTGTCCTCTTATATAATTATTTTATGGGAAATTGTTATTCTAGTTTAGACTTCCCTTAATTGTTGTTAAATATTTTATTTTATTTTGTTTTATTTATTTTTATAAATTTATTTATTTTTGGCTGCATTGGGTCTTTGTTGCTGTGCACGGGCTTTCTCTAGTTGCGGTGAGCCAGGGCTACTCTTCGTTGTGGCGCGTGGGCTTCTCGTGACGGTGGCTTCTCTTGTTGCAGAGTGCGGGCTTCAGGAGCTGTGGCACACGGGTCTCAGTAGTTGTGGCTCTCGGGCTCTAGAGTGCAGGGTTCAGTAGTTGTGGCTCACGGGCTTAGTTGCTCCGTGGCATGTGGGATCTTCCCACACCGGGGCTCGAACCTATGTCCCTTGCATTGGCAGGAGGATTGTCAACCACTGCACCACCAGGAAAGTCCCAAATATTTTATTTTTAATCATAAAAGTGACTGTTTTAGTCTCACTGTGCCTCATCGTGTGTTGTTCCAGTTAGCCTAGCACAGTTCCTTTCCTGGTTGGGAATTCAAGATGTGGGGTTTGACTTGGTATTTTTCACCACTAAAGTGCTTAGAAAATTAGAGTAAATAATGAACCAATATTTCAGTACCCGATTAGACACAATTTACTGTGATGTTTCATAAACCACAGACTCCTTTCTTCTGTGAACGCGTGAAGGATCACTTTTTTTTCCCCAGACATACTGGGGTGCAAATGTAAATTTCCATAAAATTTAAATGAGCTGCTTCCTGTAATTAATGAACAATTGTGGCTGCTGTCTAGTCTACATTGTAATTAACCGTGATCAGGCTTGTTTAGTGATGACACTGTTCCTGTAATAATTTGACAAGCTACTGTGAATTTGCCAGGTTATTAAACAACCTGCAGCATTCACTTACAGAATCACAGGGACGGCGGCGGCTGCTAGTTAAATGCAGCATAAGGGCGAAGCAGAGCTGCGCATTGAAGTCTATCGATCACCACGAACAGGTTTACATTCCTGTGATTTGGGAGAAGTTAATTAATTTTGTGTGGGTTGTCTTGAAAACTTTTTATTACATGGTAAACCTAATGGGGCAAAGCTGGTCATTTTTGTGAACTCCTAATGACGCTAACCAACTTTCTATATTGTTATCATCTATACGGACACCCGGAAGCTGAGGTTCCCCCTTCCCACCCTGTTAAATAGATGTAATATTTTAAACAACGACAGCAACAGGCTGTTCCCTCCCCAAATTTATTCCCAGCATCTCTCAAATACAAGTTTACTTTTTTATTGAGTGTGTGTGTTAGGAAGAGCAGATGACCTTGTGCCAAGCACAGTCCTGTCACAGGGAGAGGGAGCCATCCAAGGGGACCGGTAGCCATGTCCATAGTCACTAGCGCACCCGCCGGCCTGAGCCCCCCTTAAGGTTAAGAACTGTTCAAAACGTTACTGTCTAGTTACTGTGGTGTCTTTCATTCAGATTCTGTTTATTGACTAAACCACAAGGATTCCTGCCCAAAGTACCAGGCGGTCTATGCTTGACTGATTTTGATTTTCTAACATCAGCCCTGGGGTTTATTTGAAAAATGTACATACACTGCAGCTTTAACAAGTCGAGTGACTGCATGTTTTTGACCATGGAGTCGAGTATATCTGAAGATCATTAAATTTAGAGGGGAAAGGAGGGGTGGAGAATAAGTGTAGTAGTCATTGTACCATTGCAAAGAGAGAGAGAGTGTGGGTGTGTGTGTGACACATGGTTTTTGTCTTTTCATCTTCTCCAAGAGCCAGAAAGTTTCCTGCCGTTCTCTTTCCAGCTATTGACAAATGATTGCCAGATGTGAGATCTTTGCAGTGCTCTTTCCCTCAGCAAACCTGCAGCGATGGGATATTTGATTCTCCCTTGCCCATTTCATCTCCTTTCCACATCTGCCAGGGACACACAAGCAATACATCCCTACATGAGAGTTTAAAGTTTATTCAGCTCCTTTTTCCCCTCCGATAAAATGTGTTTGGAGACAACACAATGAGGTCCATATGACTTTCTCCCAACTCCACTGTATGAAATTAGTTGTTTATTTTACTTATCTACCTCTCAGTAATTGAACGATTTCATTTTAGTTTCGGTCCATGGAAAATTTGATGCAACTCTGGGAATGCTAAGAGTTTCCTATTGTCTGCTTGCTGCAAGTATACCATCATCACAGCTTCTCTCTGATCGTCTCAATTCTGATAAAAACTAGACTGGTGGTTTCTATGGACTTCCTAGGAAAGTAGTTTTAATAAACAACTGTCAAAATAGTAAGTGTAGCATGTCTGGTAAAATTCAGTAGTCATTTAAGATCTAAAAAGCCATCCAGGAGGGAGAAAATTCAACTTGTTCGGCTTGGTTAGCTTACCTTGTATTTGTGTCCATTGTTAAAGTTGTTATGGATAAGGTCCTAGTTTTAATCCCGAATAGCTTATAAAAGAGAACGTATAGTGAGTTTTGAAGGTATCTGAAATTAGCCCGGGTAGGCCACACACATAATCATTAACATGCACGGAAGCCTTTTGCATCTGCTTGGAATCTGTATTGATACTGATTTTTTTTTTTTCTCATCTTAGTTTACAAATATTTTCCAAAGTGCTCTTATAGCTTGTGTTCATACTATAGGGTGGGCTGACACAGGTGGCCTTTCAGTTTTCCTATTACACTTTTTGGCAAACGAAGAGGCCCCTTGCTCCCTGAATAAGATCAGCATTTTAATTTTTTTTAACATTTAAAAAATAATCCATAAAATGTCTGCCACATGTTCCCTAGTTGATGGAAATGTTTTCCAAATTAGAGTGTAGTATTGGATTCTTATTGTAAAAGTGCTAGCCTGTTTACTATTTCAGCTACCCTCTTAGCTACCTGTCATTACACAAATTTATGTTTTTGTGTGTGAAACTCAAATGATGAATGTAAGATAATTACTATTTATGAATTTCTGAGGAAAAATTGTTTTTTTTTTTTTTTTTACTGTTAAGAAAGTAAATGGCTTTGCCCATGTGAGACTCAAAATAGGAAAAATGTGGTCTCTTTTTCATTCTGTTCTTTTAAAAACAAAATAACAAAGCAACAGCAAACAAAACCTAACAAGAAAGAAAACAAAAAGCCAACAGCCCCTGAAAAGAAGAAATCCTACTTAAGCCTAGGAAAAAGAGGTCAGCCAAACTCATGAAGATGTATACATGGAATGTCTGTTACTTTTTGTCTGTCAGTTAGATTATACCCTAGTAAAGCTTAACAGAGAATAAGGGGCACAACTGCTTACCACAAGTTGCCAAAATGTTGCATGTTTCTGTGGGAAGTGTCTTATTGAACAGGAGAGAAAATAATCGTACTTGAAGAAACCGTTCACTCTTAGAAAACAAGGCGGTGATCCTGATGGGGGGAGTAAGTTTAAACAACAACCCCCAACACAAAATTACCATGACCAACAAGGATCCCTGTGGAAAAACTGATGTTTTTGTTGTCCTTCGACGGTGCCCGAGGACTGACAGCAGGCCAGGCCCTCAGTGGATGCCAGTGGCTGGGAAGGTGGAGGCGAAGAGTGCTTTCACGAGACAGCAAGGTTAGGAGCTCCTGTGGCGGCACCAGGTCCCTTCAGGTTTGGGTTGCGTCTTGGGACTTGCTGTCGCTAACGCATTTGCTGGTCTCTTGTGCCTTCCTGCCTTTTCCTCTGCATGGTTAGAGCCTGGGAGGCAGAGAGGTGCTAAGCAGTGGAGGTGCCATCCAGCCCGAGTGCCTAGGGAACATCCTTCAGAGGACGACCTGTCACCAGCCGTCAAAGAGGAGAGTGGCTTTGTGGTCTCTGAACATCTGGCCATGCTGCACAGGAAGCTGAGGGGGTGTCATTAATTGTGATGAAATAATTTAAACCATCAGGAATAAATGAGGCTGTTAAGCTAAGTTCAGATTCCATTTGCCATGCACATGTGTCTAGCAGCCTGTGTGCAGTTAAAAAAAATTGAATTATATTAGCTCATGAGTAGAAGTGAAATAGATACTGTAAATGAAACAACTTGCTGTGTGGTGATGACACAGTGTTGAACCACTTCATAGAGTTACAGTTTGTAGGATCAGTATATTGAGAGTTGTACAGTATTTAATGAATTTTTAAAAAATAAATTTATTTATTTATTTGTTTTATTTTTGGCTGCATTGGGTCTTTGTTGCTGTGTGTGGGCTTTCTCTAGTTGCCGAGAGCGGGGGCTACTCTTCATTGCAGAGTGCGGGTTTCTCGTTGCGGTAGCTTCTCTTGTCGTGGAGCACAGGCTCTAGGCGCGCGGGCTTCAGGAGTTGTGGCACGTGGGCTCAGTAGTTGTGGCTCGTGGGCTCTAGAGCGCAGGCTCAGTAGTTGTGGCTCACGGGCTTAGTTGCTCTGCGGCATGTGGGATCTTCCTGGACCAGGGCTCGAACCCGTGTCCCCTGCATTGGCAGGCGGGTTCTTAACCACTGCGCCACCAGGGAAGCCCCATGAATTTTTATATAAAAGGATTCTTAAGGTATTGAGAGAGATAGTCAGGACCAGTGGTTTATTGGAGCACAGAGAGGACGGGTAGGTGGATGGGTATAAAAAAGCAAGCCTTCGGGCCAAGGTGGTTGGGTGGACGGGGTTCTTAGTCTGCTAAGCCAGGCTGAACTGATGCACGGTGGACCTTTCCATAGATTCTGGCTTTGAGCCAGTATTGGGTGCTGTTGCTCCGCCTACGTACTCCAGGCTGGAGGACGATTTCTCTCTGATGACCAACTTTGGACGTCCCTTTGAGGCTTCCAGCACTTTGGGCACATCTGTGTTGTTTTCTTCAGAATGAAAACAACTCTCTTTGGTGATAGATGACTCCTCCAGCCGATGAACGTATTTTTAAGGCTTTGCATCATCAGTGAAGACTGATTTCAAGTGTAATTTTCAGGCACAGTGGAAAGAGGCAGTCTTCACTTCTTTACAAAGGCAAGACTGTCAGGTTGGAATGTCGGGACATCCCTGAGGTTTTGAGCACTAAACTGAGCAATGATGTGTAGGTTCCAAAGTACATTTCTAAAATAAAAGTCGTTCCTTTTATCCATGAGCAGAGTCTTCAAATTTGAACTTTTATTTAAAAATAAACACAGGAATCTGAAAAATAAAATGAGGCTGTTTAGATACAGGAAACATTTTTTAAAACCGTCGGAGAAGTCATCCCTCTGGCAGGCGGAGGCGATGGTCCAGAGCCCTGGCAAGCCTTGGACAAAAGCCATATCGCTAGCTGTGTCTTATCTCACTTTGCCCTGTCCATCCCCTTGCTACCTCATTGCCTTTCTCTCTTCCCTGTTGTGTATCTCCTTTGTCTTTTCCTTTTCCATTTTCTCTTTTCCTTTATTCTCACTTATTTTTATCCTTTCTCTTTACGACCTGTTCTCATTCTTCATTCTCCAAAGAAACGAACTGCAATTCTGTTTTCATTTATAGTGTTAGTTTTCCTGCTACTAGTTAAAAGATTAATATGCTTTTTAAAAAAAAATTATTTATTCATTTTTATTTTTGGCTGTGTTGGGTCTTCGTTGCTGCACGCGGGCTCCCCCTAGTTGCGGTGAGCGGGTGCTACTCTTCGTTGCGGAGCACGGGCTCTAGGCGTGCGGGCTTCAGTAGTTGTGGCACGTGGGCTCAGTAGTTGTGGCTTGTGGGCTCTAGAGCGCAGGCTCAGTAGCTCCGCGGTATGTGGGATCTTCCCAGGCCAGGGCTCAAACCCGTGTCCCTGGCATTGGCAGGCAGATTCTTAACCACTGTGCCACCAGGGAAGCCCTAGGTTGCATTTTAACTTAAACTTGTATATGACCATTGGTGGATTTTTTTAAGGAATGTGAATGAACCTTGATTAGCTTTTTTTAAAAGGAATGCAGACTACTCACTAAATTATCCCTTTACCTGGACACTTGAATGGAATTGTTGTCGATGAAAGCCAGAAATTTGTGGTTCTGAGTCACCATCTTCCTTCTTCCTCATAGAAGGAAGACATTCAAATCAAAACACTTGCGTTTCCTGATGTCTAATAGAGTAACCAGTAGTTAGGATAATGCTCCTTGTGTGTTTTGATCTTTGGATTTCATTTTAATTCATGTAATAGAGTAGGAAGACTTACACGTTCTTCAGATCTATTTTCTTGGCATTGTTGGAAGGATTGAAGGAGATGATGTGTGCGGGGGGCATTGTGCCTAGCACATTGCAAACAGTGATGTGACTGCATTATTGTTATTATATAAACGTATAAAATGTACTAGCATCTGTTGGCGAAGCAGGTAAAAATTAAGAATAAATCTTTCTCCTGAAAATTTCACACATCTCTACTATTTAAATGTTACTCACCTTTAAATAAAAAGTTTTACAATTCTTCCCCCAAGAATAGGGAATGCAAGGTGAACGTGGGAAATTTTGAACAAGATACCTATGTTTTTCTTTCTTTACTTGGAAGAAATCACTGCATTCTGTAGAACATTTATTTGTTTCTCAAAACAAATAAGAAAATGATAGTATAGAAAACAAACTCATGGTCACCAAAGGGGAAACGTGGGCGGGGGATAAATCAGGAGTTTGGGATTAACATACACACTACTATATATAAAATAGATAATCAACAGGGACCTACTGTTTAGCACAGGGAACTCTACCCAATATTCTGTAATAACCTATATGGGAAAAGAATCTGAAAAAGAATGGACATATGTATAGGTATAACTGAATCACTTTGCTGTACCTCTGAAACTAACACAACATTGTAAATCAACTACACTCCATTATAAGATAAAAAATTTAAAAAAAGAAAATGATAGTATACTCAGTAGTTGCTTGACGTTTTCTCTTGCAGGTGTTTTAGTAAATACAGATAAAAAGCCGTTTCATGAACGTAAGTCCACCACCCCCACTCTACACCTTTTAATTTTGATGGTGTGTGAACTGGATGCCCCTACATTTTGGGGGACCTTCTTTATTCTTCTGCTGTTATTACTCTCACTGTCTGCTTAAGTAGTAGTAAATTTGTAAATTCTGTGTCTTGAATTGTATATTTCAGGTACATTATAGATTAAATAAATGTTGGTTGAATGGCCTGAGAAGTGCATTTTGCATCCTGTCTCAATACCACTGTTTCTATGAGAGGATATTATCTAGATTTCAGGTGACCAGCTTAACCTAAGCTGTTCATGTTGGGAACCGTCAGTATTAACACAAGAAGCTTATTTTTACTTTATGTAAGTTCCTTTGTCATAATAGCTTCATAGATGCTTCATAGAGAGAGAAAGAAAAGACAAGAAAACACGGAAGTATTTTAATTCTTGGCTTCAGTAGAGAGAATTATGTGTTTGGGGGTGTGTACAACATATATCTCATTACATACATATCCACATATTTTCTTTGTTTACAAGAATAACTGGTGATGTTCTGTTTGAATATTTTGTTGGAGTTAGGCATAATATATAATTTACATTGAGAACACTTAGTCCCTCTACCTCCACCCGCAAAAGAAAGAAAAAACTTTTGTTTGGGTGGATAATAGAACCTCAGTTTGTGTGTGAGATTCTTTAGGACTCAATATTTTTTTCATGTGGTTTTGAAATTTAAACCTGGAAATCATCTGAAGTTATATAATGTAATGTCTTCATCTTATAGATTTGGAAACTGAGGCCCAGAAGTGTTAAAAGCCTTGCCCCAAATTACATAGTTAGTAAAAATTCTCCATTTCTGACATCTGAAGAATGGAGTTACCCAAGAATATAAAGTTGTTACTCTTTAATGTTCAGTACATGCCAGCGGAGTTTCATGGAGTGTGGAAGCAGACCAAGTCCCCTTGAAATCATTGTTATTATAAAAACCATCTTTAAGTGCCTTTTTGGGATGGTACTGTGTTTGCATCCTATAAAAAGTGAGCTGAATAGACAGGGTCTCTGCCCTCTAGAAGTTTATAATCAAAAACAGATAATGTAGCTGACATCTGTTATTGTGTTAAGGTCCTACAAATAAACATTGATCAAATATATAAATAAAAGTTTTATATCAGAGACAAGTAAAAACCTGTTTGCTTGCCTGATTCACCCCTACACTGAAGCCATCCGTGGAAGTTGTAAAATGACTAAACTGGACTAATCCTGACACCAGGATATTCCTGTAGGTTGTTATTTTTTAACGGTTTTCATGGAGTGCTGGCATTACCATCATGTCACTGATAGCTTATTGTGAGTGGGTCTAGATTCAGAGATGTTGTTTTTATCTTTCTGGTTAAAGAATTGGAAAGAATTGAATTCTCCCCCCTCTATGAATTTTTCTCATTTCTGCGATACCTGCTATTGTAAACCAGCATTCTGGAGTGTACTTTACAAAAGGTATCCAAGCCCCCCCCCCATGTTAATAGAAATGATATGTTTTTAAAAATTAACAGCCTTTCCCCCCGCCAAGTCACTAGAAAATGCATTAAAACAAAGGAGTTTAGGATTGATGCTGTAATGAGGTGAACTTATATATCCAAAAGGCTTCAAAGGGAATATTGTAAGAAGAGGTAAGTTCACAACTTTGGAATGAGCAAATCTGGTTGTAAGTTTGAGTAAAGCTGTACCAACTAAAATTAAGCATATGAAAGTTGGCAAGGGAGATAGGTATTGAGTTTGATCAAATATTTTCTTTCTGCATGCTTCAACTTTAATGCAAGGTATTTTAACAGTCACTTCAAAAATGAAGTGTGGGGAAACTAAAACAGCAACATCGGGAAGTCTAAACATGAACCCATAACAAAGTTCAAGACATTAAAAAAAATAGCTGTCCCTACCCTAGTGTGGGTGTCTGTAAATTAAACCGTGTGGATGCATAAATTAATTAGAAGCACAGTCACTGATATAAATCAAACTTATTTGGTACACTGATGAAATGAGCATTGTTTATAAGGTTATCTTGTTATTTAATCTCTCCTATATACACCTGGCTAGTTAGAATTATGAAGTAATAATACAATTAATGTGATGATGGTATACTTTTTCTTAGTACAGGCCTGATCCTGTAGGCCTTTCTTGACTGGGGTTTGTGAATATAGAGGACCATAGGAACTGGAAATTTTAATTAGCAAGAATGTTCCTCCTTTCCCCCTCCAGTTGTGTGGGTTTTTTTTTTTTTTAATCTCAGGATGTTCCCTGGATAGTTTATTCTTTTTGAACCACTAATCTACTGACCCCAGAAGAAGGAACTGCCTTTAGATATTATTTTCTCAAAACTGTGCAAAGTTCATTATGAGAGCTACCTGCTGTCTTCCAGCTATACTCTGCTGTGCCACTGGGTCTCAAATAAAGAGAAAGTTTTACTTACAAATGAAGCCATTAGGAATTTCTTGAGTAAACAAAGTTTTTTTTTCTTTGGTGTGCAAAGGAATTTTGTTTATAACTATTAGTCATATAAGTCCATGTCTAACACATGCAAGGAGCATTTGTTATCTTTTGTATGAAATGGAAAGTACTCTTGTCAGCTAGAGAGTAGAAAACAGAAACACTTTTTTAAAAAGCTAAACAGAATCCTAGTGCAGAAGAAAATTGTTAGTGTCATTATTTAGTATTTGATTCAGAACTTTTGCTTGGTATTTTTTTCCCTTATTTACCCTGCCTACTTTCCTAGTTTGCCACCCCCCAGACTCCATGAAGTTGGTTTTTTTATATCTACAAATGAAAACTTTGCTTATGGGAAGTTAAATCAAAGCTGTGCACTTTATTGACCTTGCTCTCAGGTTGCTTACCTACTCCACGGCGTTCTTTTATTCTTTAACAGAACTTGACAGTGGTGTCCAATAATTTAACTAAGGAATTGCAGGGAAAAAAATGTCACACGTAATTCCCTCTTGATTTATTTTTATGAATGGAGGCTGATGGCTTGTTGTTTCTACTTAATCTCATTTAGAGAATGGATTTAGAACAGGGTCCTTTTAGGACCATGCACAGGGCAATTAGGAATGTGTATCATAAAATCTTAATTGTGATTTTATTTTGCCCTAAACGGTTAGGATGTTTTTTTCCTTCTCTACTGGTCTATGTTGATGTTAAACATTTCCAAATTGACAAATCAGCTATTTGGATATATTACTTTAAAGATTTTTGTCTTATCTTCGTAGGAATGCCGCACATTTCCATTTCAACAGTGATTATGATGCCGTGGCAGCATCCCCTGGCTGTTAGCAGAATATGTAGTATTTCTGTGGTTTTGTGAATCAGTAACCACTAAAAGATTTCAGACCCATCACCTATGAATGCTTTGTGCAGAGTTTGCTTAATGAGAGCAAATGTGGCGTAAGACAACCTCAACAGTACGTGTAAGGATACATTTTCACTGTTACACTTGGCTCTGTCCTGGATTATGCAACTTGGATTTTCAGTCACTGTTAAACTATGCAGATATATCTGATGGAGTTTGGGTCTGTTTCCTGGAAGCCTTTCAGGACAATACTTGTGAAACCAGTATTGAAATCAGGGGCTCTGCTGATCAGAGTCAGGCATATGGTGGGACATGATGCCTTCTGGGTTGAAGAGGTGACTAACAGTAGGCCGACAGTTCTTCTCTTCTTGCTTACTTGAGCTTGCTTCTCAGATCTGATAGGAAGCATGTTTCAAAGAGCTGAGAAGGCAGTATGGGCTACATGCCCTTTTTCTAGCTGAGAGTGTTGCATATGGCCAGAGTGTGTGAGAAGCTCCGAGGTATAGTCTGGGTCTCTGTTGAATAGAAGCCCTGGTGGTAAAAGTAAAGGGCTACAAGTTATACCCTTCAGAATTTTTCTGATGAGTATAGCTTCTCCATGGGCTGTCTATTCTTTTGGGTGGAAAGATCTAGCCTTCCTGGGCTTTCCTAGTTTCTTTCCCTAAACATTTATCTTTTCCTTTTACTGCGAATTATGTCACTTATCTCTTCCTTCATTTTGATACAGTCAGATACTGTGTTATCTTAGGATCTTTGGGAAGATGACTTAACCTAGGTCCTCCTGCAAACAGATCCTGAGACAGTGCCTTTCGTGAAGGTACTTAGTTCGGGTAGATCCCAGAGTAGGAGTGAAGGACCTGGGGAAACCAGTACAAAGATGAATTACTGAAGTACTACTGTTAATGGTGCTCATTCACACTTGGGCCTTCAGAGGTACCTCATGAATATGTCTCCACCCAAAGTAAAAGGAGAAAATGTTTACCCATTTGCTCTCATTCTCGGTTGAGCAGTGTGGCCCTGGGAGCACTAACTCTCCACACTTCTGATTTGTGCCTGTGCATCCTCCTCCAGGTCGTCAGGAATTGTGAGGCACACGGGGCAAACTCAGAGCAAGATGCTAATTAGCTACGAATCGGGGAAGTTGGTTGATGTGGCTGGAACAGGTGGTGAGGCAGGAAGGATTTTTGGTAGTGCAGGGGAGGAGCCTGCTCTAGGGACTGATGCAGTGTTTTCAGGGTGGCTCTAAAACCTAGAGCCCTCTGGAGTCTTGTCTGTGCCTAATCCCTCATTCGTTGTAGCATGCTTCTCAGGTGAGTTCAGGTGCTTTTACCTCCACTTTGTTGCTAGAAAGGAACGTTGACGTTTTCCTAATAATTTCAGCATACCACTTGAAAAATTCCCCATTAGGACCAGAGTGATCTGGAATAGGTAATGCATTTCCCTATCATGGGCACAGTTCCATCACTTTATCCACATGGAAGCACGAACATTTATAGGCCTTGTCTCAATTATATACCATATCCTTGATTGTGGAATGGGGGAAAGTTGTTAACTGTTCAGCTACTCTTACTGTTCTTCTGAAAAACAGTTATTTAGCAGAATTCTTCCTCGGGGTGATCTGGCTCTTTCAGATCTTTAAACGTAGACTCGAATCCTCACCACCTTTTTCCAGATGGACCCAGGAACCCCAATAGGTATAGTTGATGCCTCTATTAAACTGTGATATCTGATAGATTAGTGAAGATTTAGAGAAGAGCGTAAGGAAAAACAAAAAGGTAGTCCTCAGTGAAATCAAAACCGTATGCATGTCTTCGGTACTTAGAGACAGAAGAGACTGTTTCCCAAACCAACTTCTTAGAAGAGCAGCTGAGTTGCACAGTTATTATATGTGTTCTTTTATTGTAGTTATGGGTTTTTATTGGAGTCAGGGTCCAAAAATGATAAGACTAACCGTTGTCATGGATCATGCAGAGGTGATGAAACAACATCAAGGTTTCCTACCGTCCACCCTAAGCTGCAGTTCAGATCTTTAACACCCTTCTCTTCTCATAAGTGGGTGGACTGATTTTAATCATTTCTTTGTTGTATCTGACTTCTTTCCTTCCCGGATGTTCCTGTTTTTAAAGAAATACTTACTGCTTCTAAGATTGATACTTTAAGGATGGTAGAGAAGAACACGTTCTCCATGTGGACACGTAGATGGAAGGGCACCTTGCAAATGAAATGCATCACACAGGATCTGACATATAGTAATTCCCTCAATAAATTATTATTTTTTTAAAAAGGTAATGGACAGGGACAGGAAAACCAGAGAGGCAGATTCTAATGTGAATATAATACAGAGCTGTTAGAACATCGTCAGTCAGTTGGGTGTTTTGTTGTCCAGTGAGATGCTCTTCTGATTTGCTCTTTTGCCCCATTTCAGGACAGACAGTACGGTTTTAATCAAGAAAGAATTCAGTGTACTCTGTTAGGACTGAGGGAGTCGAACAGTTGGGTGATGTGAGGTTAAGATACCTTAGCACCTTGAGGGCACAGTGCAGCCTGAAGGGTGTGATAGAATATACCATCTGGAGGATAAGGACTTTTAGATGCTAAGGAAAATGATTTCCCCTTGTGGGCTCTTCAGGAACACTTTTCTATCTTGTGGTTGGTCGCTTTCAATGTATGGCAATTGTTTTCCATTATGATCCCAAGCTCCAATCAATAGGTACAATGTTATGCAACTTATAGTTACATTATAACCAAAATATGTCACATGTGGTTTCTGAGTGGCTAATTTACAGTAAGTCTTTCTCAGTCCCTAAAGTGGATGTTATGACTAATTTGAACTCCCAGGGACAGAGGCATTTTTTTATATGAAAAGTGTGTGTGATGAGGGCGTGGGGTGCAGGGTGTAGAGATAGGAGGAGTAGTAAACCAGCGTGTCAGCTTATCCACATACAGATTGATCTCTCGGCATCTCCTTTGCATCCTCATGGGTTGTTGTGAATTATCTGCTCACCCTGGGAGAGATGTGCTCTGAATTCTAATAACTTGAAATCTGCGAATCTATTAAAACCATATTTGTAGCGCTAAAAAAAAAATTGATATTCACCGGGCAGTTTGCCCAACAAGAGAAAGTCAAAGAGATTATACACTTATCCTAAGTAACAGCAACCACCCTGCCAATTCCTCCTTTGAAAGAATACAGCAGACCCAAATTATACATCTATGGGTAAGGGGAGACAAGAAAAGAACTCAATATATCAAAATCAGAAAGTAAATTCCACGGTAATGGTTACAATAATGTTTCAAGATGTGATTTCAGCGTGGGCCTAGTCATGAACTAATCATAGCTTAGATGGGTTTAAAATTGTTTAAAGCACATCCTGAGGTTGTTAAATATGTTTACTCCTCTCCCTTGAAATTAGAATATTCACTCATATAACAATAGATCCCAAGATCACATGGGGCAAGGACAGCCACCTCATTGTTTGACAAAGAAAGTGAGGCCCGAGTGTCATGGTGACGTACTGTGGTCAAAACGTGGTCTTCTGATTTCCCATCTAAAGGTCTTTTCATCCGGGACTGAATTAACATATTTACCACCTACAGTATGCCACGGCCTGGTGATAGAAAGATGCATAAGCCAATGTTTCTGAGGGAGCTCTGCTACATGCAGTGGGTGGTAAGCTAATCTGTTCAGAGTTGTACTTTGATCTTCCCAAGGATGGGTTTTGTCCTGTTCATCTTTAGGGTCCCAGCATCAACCATCATGCCTGGCACTTAGTAGGAAGGTACCTAATCATTGCTTGATGGATGGATGAATGAATGAATGAAGGTGATAAATGCTGATCGTTATGCCATGGAGTCACAGAGGGCAGGCAAACCCAGGAAGAATTCACACAGGAGAGAAGGTTTTAGTCAAGTTTTTGAATAGTGTTTTTCTACAGCAAAAAGAGTGGAGAATCGGCAAGCTCAGCTGAAGGACACTCTCCTTTAGAGTACGAACCAAGCTGTGTTCATCTTTGTACGCTCTGGACTCCAGCAGAGTGGCTGACACTTAGTGGGTTCTCAAAAAATACCCAGTGTGGGTTTCTCCCTATATAAACTTGAAGTGCACCTTCCTTTACTTTCTGTATTAAGAATCTGGTAAATGTTTTGGTTTTAAAATATTTCTTGTTTGATTATATCTAAATAATATGTATGCTAGAGTAAATGAAATGTTACCAAAAGAATAACTCTCTCCTTCGATTTAATTATGTCAATAAAAGTTGAAAGGACTGTTTGCTCAGATAATCCTCACTTTATGGTAATTGGGAATCGACTTTCTTTCTTGGGCTGTTGAAGGTGACTACTTCAAATGACTACACTAGGCATGACGTAGAGTCCCAGTGTTCGTTTTCAATTAACCACGTTGTTGATCATCTAGTCCAGTAGCAGTACTTCAGTTGTTTGCACTGCCTGTCTCAGTTGAGTAAAGCATGGAGCCAACAGGAGCCTGATTATGGATTTTATTCTTGTATGGGCTGGTTAGATTTGCAAAGTGAAAAACCTCTTGAATAAACATAGCACTCCAAATGTTGGTTAGCTGTTAAATAAATGGGTGCTGTTCTTACAAAGGAGGACTTGGCTAAAGAAGGTAGATCATCACATCTCATTACCATTCTTGGATGAACAACCAAAGCATGTATTCTGGTGACAGTGGTTTCATAATATTAACATGTGTGTGTGTGTGTGTGTGTGTGAGAGAGAGAGAGAGAGAGAGAGAGAGAGAGAGAGGGAGAGGGAGAGAGAGAGAGAGAGAGAGAGGGAGGGAGGGAGGGAGGGGGAGAAGGAGAGAGGGAAATGTGTTTCTCTCTGAAATTAGTATTTACCTCTTTAATGGAAATAGGAAACCCACAATGTTCATTGTTGGCTTAAATCTTTTTTCAGATTAAAATACCACCCTAATACGAGTTCGTAAATATTTGAATTTGTTTGTAAATTTTAAAGCACTGTGTACTCGAGCAGGAAAAAAATTAAAGGAAAAATAATGTCAAGCAAGTAGTGTCCAGGTTGAGTAATACTGATTACATTAAAGTGAAATAGCTACCGCTTCCTCAAAACATCAGACTTTTTAAAAGGATATATCACCTCAAACATGTGTGAATCTTATTTTGAATAGATTAATGTTGATTATATTTTATACCAACAGCAAAACAGATAAACTTGCTGTTTAGGTATCTCATTTGAACTGAGAAAACATATCATTTCAGCTGGATGTGTGTTGAAGTTTTAGCAACAGGATTATCCAACAAGCCTGAGTAATGAAAGCTGACCTATGGTTTCTTTTCTTTTTTAAAAAATTTATTTATTTTTTCTTTTTGGCTGCGTTGGGTCTCCATTGCTGCGTGCGGGCTTTCTCTAGTTGCGGCGAGTGGGGGCTACTCTTCATTGCCATGCGGTGGCTTCTCTTGTTGCGGAGCTCGGGCTCTAGGCGCACAGGCTCAGTAGTTGTGGTGAGCAGGCTTTAGAGCGCAGGCTCAGTAGTTGTGGTGAGCAGGCTTTAGAGCGCAGGCTCAGCCGTTGTGGTGCACGGGCTTAGTTACTCTGCAGCATGTGGGATCCTCTCGGACCAGGGCTCAAACCCGTGTCCCCTGCATTGGCAGGTGGATTCTCAACCACTGCGCCACCAGGGAAGCCCTGACCCATGGTTTCTTGAAAGATGTTTTTACTTAATTGCCAAGATAGCTTAGATGTTGTTTAGTGTGTTGTCAGTTGCACTGTAGTATTCAGATAATTGAAAGTATTGGTCAGTAACCTCCTTGTGCATGTTTTTAAGCTGCTGTTTCTTTTTCTTAATGAAGCATATTAAATATCTTTACCATCACCTGCCTATTTTATTGGAGTCACACTTTCCAGAAAAACAAAACACCTACATAGAGTTACAGGAGAGAGCTTTTGCAACGGAGATGACAGAGATCAGTGGAATGCCAAAATTACCGGAGTGAAGAAAACAGAATTGAAGATGAGACCAAAAACAGAGAGACAGAAAAGCCCTCTGGCAAAATATAGCTCTGGAGGAAAATATGTTAGAAGGTAGAACTTCATAGAAAAAAAATGTATTTTATGGGAAAAATACACTAAAAACCACATGACCTCCTAGTTACTGAAATAGAAATTCAGATTTTATATACAGAGTAAACTACTCAAAAGAATTGTCAAAGAAGTCATTATTAAAATTACTGTTTTGTTTTTTACAGATACAGATATTCCTTGAAATACCCCAAAGGAAAAAACCAACAAATTAATACATTTTCAAATAAAATGTTAATTAAATATAGTTCCTTTATTATTTTTAACCTTAGAATTCCTTATTGTAAATATTACTAGAACACTAATCATGGTAGTATGTATCTTTTAATTAGTGATGATTCCTAGGGAGAGTTAAACAGGTAGGAAGTGTATGTTTATAGATTTGGGGGGTCTTGTTATTCTTTTAAGCAAATGTTTAATTATAGAGGAAAGAAAATTTGAAAATAATATCCACCTTAAACTTTAAAAAAGAAGTTAGAGGACACAGTAGCAAGGTGGAAACAGGTCTTTGGTCACCATGCCTTGGAATGCAAATAAGATCATGTTGGCGAATGATCCTAACCTGAGTGGGCTCAGATTTATGGTGTGTGATGGCCTGTTTTAAGAAGTAGTCAGTTTTGTTCCAGTTAGAAAGTTAACTGGCAATATTAGTTTTCATATCTCCAAATTAGTCTTAGTTATAAATTCATGATGCTAGTCAAATATTAAATACACTTTTGTGCTTTGTGCTTGGTTGCATAAGACAGTTTCAAACAGTAAAGTAAGATGATTAGGACTGCTCAGCCTAAAAGACGGCGCGGGTCTAGTGTGGAATGGTTTCTGTGATGTCTAAGGCACCACCCTCGTTTACAAAGAATCTCTTAGATTTAGAGTAGCCTGGATATCCACAGCATTAAACATAATACTTCACTGGTATAAGTAGAACATTCCAGTGTACACATTTCATGTTGACATGTTTACAGAAAAGTCTCTGAGTTGTAATCATTAGTCAAATATAAGATTCGCACAGGTGTGTGTTTTAGCCAGTTGCAGGCCGGGGTGCCCATGTACCTCTTGCTCATGACTCAGTTCAGATGTTTCTTCTTTTTTAAGAGTTCCCTCTCCTCCTTGTCCACCTGGTCTAGGTTTCGTGCACTCTTGATCAGGAGCTTCCTGGGAATCCCTCTATCCCTGTTCCTACCGTACCATCTGTTCCCATCACACCATATTATAATTGCTTTCTTAGTGGTTCTCACCTCCATTTAGGCTGCTTTGATTTGTGGCCGTGTCTCGTGCCTCTAGCACCCAGTACAGTGTCTGGCACACAGGTGTCAGGTGCTGAGTAGGTGCTTGAATGCATGCATAATTGAATGAATGGGAGGAAGGAAGAACTAGACAAAATACATCGTGTGATGGAAATATCACCTTAGGTTTATAGAATGTTTTTCACTTATTTTCCCCTACATTTGGAGAAGTAGGCACGGAGCTATGATGCTATTTAATTTACAGAAGAAGAAAAGGCAAATGATTTGACCAGAGTCAACAGACGTGTCAGACACAGCCCCCAACTACCTGCTTTGGATTGCGTTTGTTCACTCTGTATTGCTGATTCTTTTTTTTTTTTTTTTTTTTTTGCGGTACGTGGGCCTCTCACTGCTGTGGCCTCTCCCGTTGCGGAGCACAGGCTCCAGACGTGCAGGCTCAGCGGCCATGGCTCACGGGCCCAGCGGCTCCGCGGCATGTGGGATCTTCCCGGACCGGGGCACGAACCCGCGTCCCCTGCATCGGCAGGCGGACTCTCAACCACTGCGCCACCAGGGAAGCCCTGTATTGCTGATTCTTTATCATAGTAACGAGGTTAATGGTAATGAGGCTGCCTGAGGCCAGGTTGAAAGTGGGGAGGGTTTACCCGCAGAGCAATATAGCAAGCTCAGCCAAAGGTATCAACCACGTTCCCCTTACTTGCCCCTGTTTTTCTAAATGCTGTTACTGCCCCTACTATGATTTTTCTGTCATTGTTCATGAATCTGTGATCGATGACTACCTAGAAACCATGGCCAACACCACACCAGATTAGGACAAGGGCAATTTTCCTGAAATTTTACCAAATAGAATTTCTGAAGGTGAGTTGCTTACTACAAAGCCAAATTCCCTTTGGTGCCCCAAAGCAGTCCCAGCCTAAAGGATAGAGGCCCCGAACAGAAACCTGGTGTGACTTTTGGAGTCAGGGCCACCATTTGGTGCAGTTGCAGTGGAATGTTACTGGACATAGAAGTTTTGACCCCATGAAGTTGTGGTTGAGAGCGGTGGTGAGGACTCTGGGCTTTCTGGGCAAAGGGCAGCCATTGGCAAAGAATTAGCATGTTCACGTGTGACAACATGGGCAAGTAGCAGCCAAGGAAGGGCATGGGACCCTGGAGGTGTAGGAGGTCGGTGACAGGGAGCAGTCCCATTGAGTCCAGTGATGAAATGAGCACTGCCTTCCCAAGTCCAGAGTTGGTCCTTTTCTTGTCATGGTATTTCCCTTTTCACTGAGAAACAGGAAGAAGGAAGGCCTGCTAATTAGAGACGTAGGATAGAGGGATTTGAGGACCACTGGAGGGTTAGTTTGCATAGCAGATCTCTAAAGAGAAGGGCTAGTTAGTTGGGTTAGATCTTTCTTTGAGCGGGGATTACCTCCTTCCGTGTCTGGGGCCATACACTTAATATAGCAGGACTGTATAGCTAGTTTCTAGACTTTATGTTAAACAGTATGTTTACACAAATAGGAAATTGATGATTAAGGCAAAGACTTTTGGAAAATCTGTTTTCAGAAGTGTCCCCTTTCATATTTTTTTCTTAACTAAGTAAGGAAGTAATATTCACACCTCACACTTGAAATTTTGTTCTGTCTTAGATATCCCAGCAGGTATGTTTGAGGGTATATAGGGGTATGATCTCTCTCTGAGGTTTTTGAAATGCTGTTTTGCATTTTTTTTTCTGTGTGATGTCAGAGGACAGAGCTAGAACCTGAATGTAGTTTACAGAAAGACACAATTTTAGAGCAAATGTTCTAAGAACTAGAATAATGACACCAAGATTATCACATATCAGAGGTCATCTAGTTCAGGCCTCTGTAGTCATGGTGTGACCCAGAGTTACACAGCTGGAATAAATAACCCAGTTGGTAAATGAGACTGAACCTATGTTGATGTTAGTAAAAATACAGTGGGTGGCTGCAGATCACGAGGATTTTTCTGGGTTAGGGGAGTTGATTAGTGATGTTGTTGATGGAATCACCACATTTTATAGTGAAACAGATTAGATGGTCAGACAGTGTGTAACCAGAATAGACTGTGACTGCCTTGAGGACAGACGGTAAGTTTTCCTCTTGATGTCCCTCCTGTTGAGGGTGCTGACTGGGATTTATAGGGCCTACAAGTATTTGTTTAATGTTTGAGTAAAAACCATTGACTCAGTAGCCTTATGTAAGAGCAGTGTTTCTAGAGCAGGAACTAGTGGAATGTTCTCCCTGATTTTATGCATCAGTGTTCATTCCTTTTTCTGTTTTAAGTTGGATATTTTCTTTCTTGTGATGAGTTAAAATCTGGCCGATTATCTCTGGCTCTGCGCCTTGGGCTTGATGTTTCTACCAAAGTAGACTCCTAGAATTTAAAGAAAATATTGGAAATGTGGTCTGATTAGCATCGAATAGAATGGGATCTTCCCGTGTTGTATGCTTTGTAGGTTTGTTGTGTTGACTTTTTTGAGCCATATGTTCTAAAATGTTTTAAAAATGTGGCATCATAATAGCTACCATTTAGAGGACCAGAATATGTATTTCAAGTACACAAAATAAACTCATAAAGTAATATGTCAATGTTTCCCCGCCCCCGAAGGAGAAATATTAGGAGTTTAATGGGTTGAATAGAAATTTCCTTTTGCCTGGTTAACTAAATTGCTATCACCTTGTAAGCCCCTAAATCCCAATCTGTTTTTCTAAGGAAACATGTTTGCAGCTGTTTCAAATAACTGGTGGTTTGAAGACGATTGTTAGTGTGGTTTTCTATACACTCAAAACTTAGGCCCTGCTCTTTGAGGCTAATGAGTTGGCTAAGGGGTTGAGTTAAATAATTTTTTATTTGTTTTATTCATTAAATAGTTTGGCTAAGGAAAAAAATCTATGCTAATATTTAATTCTGTAGTAGGCATTTACAAAATAATTTTATTCTCGTGCATTTATAGATATTTGAAACATTTTGAGAAATTTATTTTATTTTATTTTAATTCAGGGAATTCTGTCACAACCAATCACTTATACCGGGTTGCCCAAAAAGTTCATTTGGGTTTTTCTGTGACATCTTATGGGATGAATTGGGAGATTGGGATTGACATATATACACTACTATATATAAAATAGATAACTAATGAGAAGCTACTGTATATAGCACAGGGAACTCTACTCAATGCTCTCTGGTGACCTAAATGGGAAGGAAATCTAAAAAAGAGTGGATATATGTATAACCGATTCACTTTGCCGTACAGCAGAAACTACACAACATTGTAAATCAACTATACTCCAATAAAATTAATTAAAAAACAAGACAAATAAGAAAATGAGATTAGTATAAGTTCAAGGCCACTTTAGTAGGAGTCTCCAAAACAGTAGAAACATATGGTGATTGTAGGA
The DNA here is from genome assembly GCF_937001465.1 of Orcinus orca. Taxonomy (NCBI): domain Eukaryota; kingdom Metazoa; phylum Chordata; class Mammalia; order Artiodactyla; family Delphinidae; genus Orcinus; species Orcinus orca. The sequence continues at coordinate 55,145,738 of NC_064564.1, forward strand.
ACGGACTGCCTGAGGGGGAAGAAAGTGATAGCACTAAACCTTCTTAAAGTGCTCTGAAACTGTGAGGCAAAGGGCTCTAGAGTCTTCTTTAATACGGACCCACACTTATTCTTCACCTCTGGGGGTCTAACATGGAACTCTGTAGTTTACTAATCACTTTGCCATGGACTACCAAAGTTGGCCTCCAGATTAAACTTGTGATTTTGGTGGAGCAGGTAGTACCTGCTATTTCATAAATGAGGAAACTAGTTTAGAGAGGTTATGTGGTTTACCCAAGTAAACTCACAGAGCTAGCAAGGTCTCACTTTGTTAGGCCTGAAACCCAGGGTTTCTCATTAAAACTTGAGCCTATTGTCCATTGCATCACACAGGAAGGAAGTGAGGACTCGCCACCCCTTTCCTTCTCTCTAGAAATGGAGAAAAGAAGTCCTATGTTGCCATCTCAGTTTTACCATGTGACCCTGGGCAGGTTCATTACTTGTCTTGAGCCTCAGTTTCTTTACCTTTAAAATGAGAACAACGGTATTTGCATTTTATACTATTTAGTATTAAATGAGATCAGGCATCACTTTGGCTGGCACCTTCTATGGGCACTCAGTTTTTTTTGTTTTTTGTTTTTCCTTTTCCTTTTTGTCTTATCCAAAGAAGATTGGCTTTATTTGTGCCAGCAGATTACAGCTCCTCCTAATGGGTACCTTCAGCAGCCCTTGGTCTGCTAAGTGGTGGGAGGTACACACACTAATACAAAACGCTGGGTAGTATATTGTGCTGTGTAATTAGGAACTGGAGGGAGTGCAGATAAGAAAGCAATAATGCTTTCCTACAGGGTAAGGTTAGAAAAGGATGTGAGTTAAGCTGGTCCTTGATGGTTAAATGATGTGGAGTTTTCAGAGGTGCAAGGCATTGAAGGCAAGGGAAGCATCATGTGCTGTGCTAACTGCACAGTACATTTGGGGAACAGCTAATCAGGGTGTCCCTGGTGTGGATGAAACTTCCTGGGAGAGGAGATGATAGATTTATAAAATGATCTGCGGGGAATAATTTGGCTGCATTCATTTGACGTATTACTTGAGCATATAATTTGTTTCAGGCACCAATTTGGTTGCTGGGGTACAGTGGTGAATGTGACAAAGTTCTTTTCTCTTGGAGATTATATTCTAGTGAGAAGACAGATGACAATAAACAAAATAGATATGGGGTATAATAAGAGCTATGAAAAGAAACAGAGCAGGGCAAGGGGATGGGGAGTGAGGGTGGGGAGGGGCTGCTGGTTTAGATGGGATGATCAGAAAAGGTAGCTTTGAGGAGATGACATTTCAGCAGAGACCTGAGTAAAATTAGAAAGTGAGCCCTGCCAGACCTAGGGGAAGAACATTCCAGCAGAGGGAACAGCAAAGACAAGGACCCTGATGCAAGAACAAACTTAGGTAATCTTGAGAAGCAGTGTGGTTGTCAGTGAAATTCAATTTAAAGGATCCTGAAATTTCAGAAGGGCATGAAGAAAAGAATGGCCTTTTTACGTGGAAGTACAGTGGTATCTGACTGTAATACTGTTGTTAGGGCCCTCTGTATTATATATGTGTTTGTGTGTCTGTACGTGCATGCATGTGTGTGTCCCCTCTTCCATCAATCTGCCACTTACCCATTCACCCATCCATGTATCTATCCAACCAAGTATTTAGCCAGTATTTGTTGAGTACTTTCTGTGACCCAGGTACCATTCTGTGCCCTAGCTCTCAATTGAACTCATGCTTAAGTTTAATCACATTATAAGAAACACACGGTTGTTGTAATCAATGGCTTATGTAGTGGCCTCATATGTTTTTCTGAATCTTGTTGATAATTTTAAGACACTGGAAACTGTTACCTTATTATCCTCTGCCCGACAGGTCAAGAGGCCATATGTACTTGAGGTATTGCCAGCATCTTATAGGGAAAAGAGGTGAAAAAAGAGTGGCAAAAAAAGAGTGCCCACCACATCTGGGTAAAGAGAACACTGATGCTGGATATTTGAGAGTTCGATTGTCTGTTCTGGGCTACTTAGTGAATCATCTGTGGGGCAAAATGCAGTCTTTCCCTAAGAGACAAACCAAGTTGTTTATTGATGCTGGAGAGGAAAAGGGTTGGGCACATACTTGCAAGACCTCTGATCTTTCCCAGAATTTGGACGGATAAGGGAATTGCTAAGAATTTGAGATTGGAACCGTTCCCTCTAATTGTGGCTTTGGCCATTTGAGAGAAAAAAAAAAAAAAGGAATCCAGAAGGTGATATGCTGAACAATATGGGAGCTATTCACGGTAAAAACAAGCATTTAGACAGGCGTTCGGCTGAGTTAATGTGTACTTTAGTTTCAGGCAGTATAAACTGAGGTGGCCTTGTTTCACAGTGGCATTTAGGAAAATTAACTAAAATGTACCAGCTGCTCAACATTTTGTTTTGTTTTCTTTTCTCTTCCTTATCCTCCCCACTGCCCTTTTCTTTATAGCTGGTTTTCCCTTCTTTCTAACTTGGAAATTATTGCAAAAACATTTAGTAACACTCATACTTAAAATGTTGTCAATTCTAGATAGACTGTTTAACAATGAAAATTTCCACTCATTCTATAGATAGAACTGGTTTGGAGAATTTCTAGCTTGCTGGACAGTTGGCATTGTAATGCAGACGTGCTTACCTCCCTCTCAAATCAGTGCCTCATTTCCCCCCATGGGTGAGCTGGATGCCATTTCCTCTCTTGTCCCAGGGGCCCAGGATGTTATTGAACCTCTGTCTTTCCTACTTAGGAGGTTACTTTCTTTTTTTTTTAAACGATTTAAAAAAATATTTATTTATTTACTTATTTATTTGGCTGCACTGGGTCTTAGTTGTGGCACGTGGGATCTTCATTGCAGTGTGCGGGATCTTTAGTTGCGGCATGCGGGATCTAGTTCCCGGACCAGGGATCGAACCCGAGGTCCACTGCATTGGGAGTGTGGAGTCTTAACTGCTGGACCACCAGGGAAATACCTGAGGTTAACTTCTTTTAAAATAAATTACTGCATATATTAAACATGCTAATTTTGGAAAATAAGAGATTAGAAAAAGCACAATCATGGACACCTATAACCCCAGCCACTCTAAGATAAATAAACGTACGTATCTAGCATGCCCTCCACAACATTAGACTTAGGTGATGATATTAGGTAGGGTATCACTGAGACAGATTGGTGTCCTTATATGTGTGGAGTATTATAAACGTGATCATCAGCCTTGTATCATCTTCAGGGGCTGGAAATTATCCCACCATAAAGATGAAATGATTCTCCTATAGTTCATTTCCAATTCTTTCCTATTACGAAGGTAAAATCAGCCTCTTTGTGGTCCAGGCTCATTCCCTTCAACCTTTGATGGTCAGGTCACACCTTTCTCTGTTTCCATTCAGAACTCAGTCTCTTCCTGCCTTAGCCTGGTGAACGGCCATCGAACTGCTGTTCTGCCCTTCCCCACAACAGGAGCTCTGGAGAGTTGAGCTCTCATCTGATGCTTCTTGTAGAAGTGGTTCTCTTTTTCACGTATTTCTCTGTGACATTTGATGCTTTGTACACTGTTGCTCCTCCTTGAAGTGTTTGGATTTTCTGGCTCTTCATCCTTCCAATTCTTTTCTTACTTTTCTGTTGTTTGTTTTTTTTTTTTTGCGGTACGCGGGCCTATCACTGTTGCGGCCTCTCCCGTTGCGGAGCACAGGCTCCGGATGCGCAGGCTCAGCGGCCATGGCTCACGGACCCAAGCCGCCCCGCGGCATGTGGGATCTTCCCGGACCGGGGCACGAACCCGTGTCCCCTGCATCGGCAGGCGGACTCTCAACCACTGCGCCACCAGGGAAGCCCTTTCTTACTTTTCTGACTCCTTGTTTTCTAGGTGCATCTTTTGTGTTCTTTGAAATGTAAGTCTTTCCCCGTTTTCTCCTACACACTTGGGGCAGTTGCACTCATTCCTACTGCCTGAAATTCCTGCCGATTTACTGACAACTACCCAACTATTTCTCCATCCTAGACTTCTCTGTGGAGCTCCGTGTTTGGAAGTTCAGCTCTCTTGGATCCTCCACTTCAAAACTCAGCCCATCAGAACCTAAACTTTTCAGTTTCTACTCTTGCCCTCTTCTAGCCAGCCTCTGCAATATGTTAAATGGCATCACATCTGTATAATGTCCTACCTGGGCCGGAAATAAGGGAAGTCACCCTAGACCCTTCCCTCTCCCATGTTCCTTCCCCAAATCCAACAGCAACTAACTCTGCGGTTTCCCTCTTCATTTCTCTGCAGTCCCAGTGCTTCTGATTTCCTAAAGACTCTCATTATTTTTTGCTTTCAAACACCACTTTCAACTTTCTCTTGGCTGTCCCTCCTGTCATGACCAGAGTAATCTAACATGCAGATCTGAACCTCATCACTTCCCAACGCCCAAATCCTGTAGTCAGCTCCCCTGGTGTGTTAGATGAGGTATGAATTCTTTGGTGTGATCTGGCCCATTTTAATCTCTTGTCCTTTCCTCTAACCACTTTTCTTTTCTACCACTGTTAGGGATGCGTTGGGTTCTCCCAGTCCCCCACTGTGTTCTTTTCTCTTGCTGTTCTTCTTTAGATAGTTAGGCATTCTCTTCCTCTGTGTTTCCTGAACACCCTATACTGAGATTTCCCAACCCTGGAATGATGGACATTTTGTGTTGACTAATTCTTTGTTGTGGGGTATCGTGTTGTACCCTGTATGATATTTAACGGAATCTTTGGCCTCTACCCATTAGATAGATACCAGTGACAACCTCTCTCTCCTCTGTCCCTTGCCCCAGTTTGACAGCCAAAAACCATTTTCAGACATTGCCAAGTATTTCCTGAGTGGCAAAACCTCCACTGGCTAAGAACATGGCCCTCTTTGTACCTTTTCTGAAGTACTTAAAATAATGTCTTGTGATTATGTCTTTGTTTATCTTCTTTGCCGTCAAAGGTCAGAGCCAAGTGCACCTCGAATCTCAGTGTTGAGGCTGGGGTGGCCCCTAGTCAGCATTTGTTCATTTGCTGAGTGTATGTCAGGATGGACCACTCATTGCTGTTCCCAGAGAAATGAGAAAGGACAGGCAGCAATGCAGAGAATTTTGCTTTTGCAAGAGGTTTTCATGGTTTTAATTGATAATTTATGGTGCTTTGCATGGTAATGAGTGAATTCCCAGTAATGTTCTGTAGGTACAAGAGGGAAGTTGTGCAATATCTTTTGCTTGAGATTCTTTAAAAAGGGACTTGATTTTCTTTTTAAGGCTGATTCATTTCATTAACTTGTCTATCATGGTTGAACATCTGCTTTATGTCAGGGATGTTGTTTATTCCTGGATGAAATAGTCCTACCCTTTTAGGGTCTTTTAGGCTTTTCAGATAGATATTCACAGAATAATTTTAACATGGTGAGCCGAAAATAAGTCAGGGCAGCAAGGGTTTCCAAGACAGTGAGCCTAGACTGACTCCCCAGGCAGGTGGACCTTGTGGGTGTGTGGAGGGTAAAGGGGATGTTTATGCGACATTCCCAGTAATCTTAATAAGTTGAAATTTTGTAGGATTGAGCAGTCAGCAATACCCCCCCCCTTTAAAAAATTTGATTCAACTCCATTACGGTGAATTTGGAGAACTAGCGTCTAAGACAACAGTGGCTGAAAATTGACATGGTCATCAGCATTTTATATTTCCTTTATGCTGTCTTAATGATTCTCCCCCCTTCCCCCCACCATTTTTCCCCCTTCTTTACCTGAATTCCTGTAGCGGGAAGCATAATGTGGCAGGTATTCTGATCTCATGGCCTCCTCTGTCTGCAGAGGTGTATGTGAGTGAGACCCTTTTAATCATTCGTATAATGATTGGTGGCTCCCTGTTGTTAAACCACAGTTATTGATCCATCATCGCTGAAGTACATGGTTGAAGGAACTGGTGCTGTCAGGCATTGATTGACTGGGAAGGACGCGTAGAGCTATTCTAACTCACTTTTATTTTCATCAGCAACAGTTACAGTAGAGACCTGTGTAAGACCTCCATGATGGAACATTACTTTTCTTGCATTAAGAGGTGTCTGATGTGACTGAAATTGCCAAGATAACTCAAAATGCTGCATTTAAAATATTTAGAACAGAAGAAACTGTCCAAAACCTTCTTATTGGACTAGGCTAATGGTTCACACTCTGGAAAATAAATGGCGGGGGGAGAGGGTGAGAAAGAACAGATCTAGTATAAAATAGTTCTTAAGCAATTTGGAGAACATATAATAATATAGTAAAATTTTGACATATTTCTGCACAAACGGTGCAGTCGGACAACACAAGCATGTTTGTGTGTAAGTAAAATCATTTTCATGGCTGTTCAGATAATTAACTTCAAGCCATAATTAATAGCTGGTTCTTGGTACAGTTGTTACATCTTGGGCAGTTTCAGGAGGCTTTGGAGCCTCCGTGTGCGAATATTTTAGATAAGAACGCAAACTGAAGATATTAAAGGTACTTAACTGAGAGCGCCTCTCTTTGATTTGGTACAGCTTACGTATATTTTAAAATCTGAGATGATCATAATTTGCTTTGGTGAACTCTTTAATAAAGCTCCTGTTATGCCTTGAATTCTAGTTAGAACAAAGGAGAACAACCAAAATAAATGAGGGGAGGGAGGGGGCAGAGGAGAGATAGGGGTGCATGAAAAGACTGAAACCAGAAGAGGACAAAGCTGCCGTTTCTAGTGACATTTTATCCGTGTCTCAGAGCCTGTGCGTTTGTCCCTCTCTCTGAATATTTTAGTTTTGTTATAATTACAGTATCTTGCCTGCACTTTGTCCCTCTGATCCTTTTTTAAAGCCTGGATCAGTCTGTGCAGACTGCGCTCGTAGGTGTGATTTATTGAGTGACAAGTAGCTGTAGGGTAGAACACCAGCCTCTGTACCTGAGTAAAGTATTAGACATCACAGAGCCGGGCCAGGCAGGAGGGGGCCTCGGGAGGGAGCGAGGGAGGTGAAAAGCAAAGAGCAGTAACACAGCAGCTCCTGGATACAGATCAGACAAGAGGTTCTGCCACAAATCACCTGGAAACATGTCAGACGCTGCATGTTTGTTGTTTTACACTGAGGGCACAGCCGTCGTCCAAAAGTATTGATTCTTTCCTTTGTACCGAGACAGAGACTGTCAGCCCTAGCAGGCTGACCTTGGTATGGCGCAGACAACTATTCCCCACCCTGCCGACCAGATGAACCCCACAGGAAAAGGCCGGGCGAGATATGCCAATGTCCACTTCACAGGCTGCCCCGGCACCTTCTGTTTCCCAAACACTTTCCCCCTCCCCGGGCCCCCAGAGTGCTCTTTGTGACAGAAAATTGGAGGCAGGATTCTTGGAGTTTGCGACTGTGTGTGTGTGTATAGATGCACAAAAAGAAGCCCTTTTTATTTTATTTAACTGTGAGATAACCTGAAGGGTGTCTGGCCGAGGATGTCTATGCTTGTGCATTTTGTGTTTGAGGGGGTAAGAGAAGATAGTTTATTTTGTTCGTACATATCAAAGGCAGAATCTCTGTATGTGGGCACTTAAATACGTTCTGATTGTTTTTTTGAGGGGGCCAGGTAGAGTTTTCACCTTTTTCTCTATTCCAAAAGCCCTGGTGTCAGGTGAGATGTGGGGAAAAGGGATCAACTCTCACCCTTAATTCATGTGTGGTTATTTGAAAAGTTGTTTCATAGTAAAACTGCACAGATCCATTTACTCTACTCTGTGAACCCACCGTTCTCTTTCTAGTTTTGAACTCTGGTAGTCTTCTATCATTTTGCAGCATTTAATAAATTCCATTTGTTAGGAAAGCCAAGGAAGTTTTAGCTACAACAACTGGTTTGAAATAAATGTAGAATCCATATTTGTTTGGGCTGAAAGTAGACGCAAACGTATAGCTTCCGGCATTTGAAATGAAGAGTTCAAGACGTGAACCTATAAGCCGTTAGCAAGAAGGGACTGCAGAGGGCCTTTGCTCTGAGCACAGCCGGGCGAGCTGACTCCAGTGCCCAGGAGGGCTTGCCTCTAGCGAGGGGGAAGGTGTTTGGAGACGCTCCTTGCCGAAGCGGAGTGTTTTATTTTGACTAACAATAATAACAGGGAGGACGCCTTTCTCCCTTTCACTTTTAGGAATGGTGTCGCATGCACGATCCCTGTCCAGAAGATTGAGCAGTCCAAGGGGAAAAGTCAAGTAGCTTTCCAGTTTTGCCTAAACGAGAATCTGAGACACACTGGTGGGGAAGAAAAGTGGTGATGTCATGTGCACTTAGGGATAGGGGGGAAAAAAACCCTCTTTTTAAAAATAATACTTTTCTAAATAAAATAATGCGAACAGGTTCAGTGTATGTGATAGGATTTTGAATTTGCATAGCCTACACTCTTGTATGAAAATGAGTTTGTTTTTTAAGTGGACCGTTGAAGATAAAAATAGCAAGTACATGTAAGGCATCTTAAACTCATTACGCACTTGTAGGAGAAACCCTTTTATTTTCTACATCTATGCTTTCACATTCATACTGTTAGTTTTAAGTGACTATTTGGCAACCTAAGAGAAAACTCAGTGGTTAAAAAAGCATCATTTGTTTTATTGTCAGTTTTTTACTTGATCTTAAGGTAAGAGATCTCTTTGAAGTATTGGGATTTCCAGACACCTAACAGGGAAAACTTTTCTAACACATGCGCTGTTCTATGAAAACAATGTAAGACCGAACTAATTCTTTTGGTTTCTCATGCTGATTCTAAATATTTCTTGTTCTCTTCGTTGGATCTTTCTCATCCAAAACAGCTTTATGTTTTAAGGGTAAGAACTGCTGAGCAACTCTCTCTTTGGGTATTAAAAAAGGCCAATGATCTAGGATATATCACTGTCTTTAAAAAAGAATATTCTAGGTATAAAATGGGAGGTGAGGAGTGACTATGCTATATTAGAAATGCCGTGTTAAAAAAAAATAATGCAGAGAATGAATTAGGAATGGCTTGAGATCTGAACACTCAGAATTGGTATATATTTTTTAACACTCTGCTTTTCTTTTAATATATACATGCTAATCACCTGTCTTTCTCTCTTCCCTGTGTATGTTATACCCACTTGATTTACTACTGAAATTATATTGCTTTTGAATGTGTCAGTTGAGTTATCCCTTGCCTTGTTAGTATCATGTTTGATTCCTTGGACAGAGTCATAAATCACTATCTAATATGCAGGTCTTTTGAAGACGCACCCAAGGTTTATTGCCAGTAACAGACTAGTGGCCTTATGTGGACTTTCCATGAATAAAACAGATTGATGAGCCATTTTATAGCATCGCAAGCTATATTATAAATACATCACCCTTTTCAGTAATTTAACGTGAGGAACAGCCTAATGAGCTCCCAGCCATGATCAGCCGGAGAGCTGGGAGTTCTGTTTAGTTTCTGGGACAAGTGACTGGTAGAGGGTAAGAAACCCGAACCCTGTAATGTTTTCCTCAGTTCAGTAACGAAAGCTCTGTAATATGAATCATTTCAAGCAACAGTAAAGTCAAGCTGCATTTAGAATTGGTCGGAGTAATGAAGTGAAATATACGTGGGTCTGATACTGCTTATAACTGGGAATGTAACGCAATGGACTTTCTAAGTTATGTTTCTCCTTTTACTGATTGAAGTCATCAGCGAAACTGGATCAGCAAATTATCATTTTGAAATATATATGATCAAACATCTACCTGACAGCTTGGAAGAGAAACCAGGTAGATATGTTTGCAACATCATGAGGATCTCTGTTGAAAGTATAGCTTAAGATGATCATTGTTTCTGTAGTCAAGCCTTCTATTTTGCACAGCTTACAGCACTTTAACTTTAGCATCTAATTAATCCTTGTAATACACCTGTGGAGTAGGAGGAGTGGGCGGCATCCGAGGGTGAACAGTTATTATCTTCTTTCTGGTGAGGAAACTAAGGCAAGTAAAGATGACTATTTTTTTAAATTAATTAATTAATTATTATTTTATTTAATTAGTTATTTTTAGCTGTGTTGGGTCTTCGTTTCTGTGCGAGGGCTTTTTCTAGTTGCGGCGAGCGGGGGCCACTCTTCATCGCGGTGCTCGGGCCTCTCTCACTATCGCGGCCTCTCCCGTTGCAGAGCACAGGCTCCGGACGCGCAGGCTCAGCGACCATGGCTCACGGGCCCAGTTGCTCCGCGGCATGTGGGATCTTCCCGGACCGGGGCACGAACCCGTGTCCCCTGTATCGGCAGGCGGACTCTCAACCACTGCGCCACCAGGGAAGCCCTAAAGATGCCTATTTTTAAAGAACTGTCTGAATAAAAAGGAGAACAAGATAAAATAAGTGAATCAGCAAAACTAAGAAAAATGCTGTTTATTAGATATAATGGATGTCAACATTTAGAGAACTTACACAGACATACCGTTGTGGACCTGCAGTTAACAGTTTGGAAGGTAGACTACACTCAGTATAGTTACAGCATAGCTTTGTGAATGAATTTTGGCTACCTAGAGGCTGCAGTGTATTTTGAACTGGAGGGTCCTAGAGGATATGTAGAGTTGATTACATCATGCTGCATGCAACTACCCTTGCCATATACCCAGCTGAAACTGTGTTTTACATTTTTAGAAGTCAGACTTTGGTCTGAGGTGACATTGTAAATAAATGAGTAATTAGCCTATTGTAAAAAAATTAAAAAAACATTTTTTCAAATATAATTTCTGCTATGAAAGCACCTAGGCAGTTTGGCAGACTTTATTTACACTTCAGATGCGAAGTACCTTGAATGTACAAGGGAAGAATGAAGAACTGAAAAGGGTTTAATTAGTCTTTACAGAATAGGTAAAAACAGTATTTTTTCCACCAAGATACAAACACATCAGTGATGGCCTAATGCATTGGGCCCAGTCCTGCCTACATTCAGATACTATGCATCTTCCATTATTTAAAAAATAATTTAAATGGAATGGACCTATTCGTACCCTCTATTCCTTGGCCCTCTTTATACCCTCTGTTCCTTATTAAAAATGGTTGACAAGTAAAATTCCATTTTAAAATATATCTGTGGACAGTCAATATTGTTTTGAATTTTAAAGAGTTCCTGTGTCTTGTGAATGGCAAAATTCATTTAATATTCTTTATTCAGGGCAAAGTACTTTTGAAACCAGCTGAGTGTTCTTCTCCATTTTTGCTTTCTCCTCTGCTCTTTTACCTTCTTCCCTTTTACACCTGGGGTTGAGTATGGACTGCAGGTCTAAACTAATTAGGTTGGATGAACTACTTTGGTCCTCAGTTTCTCCATTTCTAAAATTGTGGGCTAGAGTTGAACTTTCCTCCAGGGAGTATTTGGAAGAATATTACAGAATGGATTTATAAGATCACTGTGTCTCTGTAGAGGTCGGTGTACATTTAGTTCTACTCTTTGGGGTATGCCAGACGTTTACATCTGGGTGAATGACCTTGGGTTTTAGTGAGGTCTGCTGAACCAAGACTTGTGGCCATATCATGTATGGTTCTATAGCATTGGCCTCAAATAAGCGAAGTCTGTGACAGTGCATTGTCTGCAAAGAAAATTTTGGCTAATTCATCATTTAAACATCAACAACAAACCAGATGCCTTTCTCCTGTAGATTTTGCCACCTGAACATAAACTCGTGAAGATTTTAAGCTTAAAAGTTAGAAACAGAGGCCTGTAGAAGTGGCTTTTCAGACATGGAGTTGTTGATTTCTTATTGAAAAATCTATAAAAAAGAAAAGTCAGCGACAGGTGGAACATGTCCCTCCCTCCCTTTCTCCCTTCCTCTGTCTCTCTTTCTCTAATTTGTGCCTGTGCTGCTAGTTTTCCTCTTGAGTTCAGCGGTAATTTTCATATGAGAAACATCAGGCTTACGGAAAGAAAGATGTGTCTCCAATGCACTCAGACCCACTTCTCTCTTAATTTCTGAGGGTTTGAAAAAAATACTCCTCCAGGTCTTCTCTGTGTCCCAGGGGCTCTGGGAAAGTCCTATTCAAAACTAAGGGTTCCTAAAGAATTGCTCAGCTGCAGACCACTAGCCTCTTATAACATCAGGCAGTTTAGGGGCGTAGCTCACGTTGCTTTTCAGCTCAGTGCCCTGTGCTGAGGACCAGAAGCTCCTCTGATGCCCTCAGTCCTGGAACACCTTTGGAATGTTAGGCTTATTCTCTCTTTCAGTGGAAATGAAAACAGATTGTCTGCTCATCATTTAACATTCCAGTGGTGTGCAAAGCAAAGTGTGTGGGATGAATTTATACGTAGATACATGCACTTATATGGAAGGTCTGCCTCTATGTTTTCATCTTTTGTCACAGAGTCTAAGGGGACTACGTAGCTCTACCTTTGTGATATGTAGATATCGTTGGTTTTGAACGCAAAGTGGTTGACTCATACTATATTTCCACGTAGATTGAGTACCTCATATTCATTAACTGCCCTTATGTGCCTCGCCACCTTTAGAGGGCATGATTCTGCTGGAAAATTATACCTAATGAATTGCAAATAGAGATCAGTTAAGTAAGTTGTGTTAATTATGTCATTTGCAAGATTGCCTAATGTGGAATTGGTCATGAGACTAGAAACTGCTTGTCAAATGTTTCCCTTAACTAATGTGATATTTAGTGGTTTGCAAATGACACAATTCACATAACTTATTTGATGGAACGCCATTAAGCACCCCTTAGTTTGCCTTAGCAAAATTATGTTATTAAACATGCCATGATAGGTTCTGCCCTCATTACTTTGCATTCAGCCCAGTGAATAGTGTTTGTTTTGTGACACTTATCCCCCAGTCTTTCATCTTCGAGGAAGCCAAGGGAGTTCCGTGTTCAGAATCGTGTTTCTAATCCACTTTCCTGCAGTACACACGTCTTATCTGGGCTTGGCTGATAGAACCTGGATGTGTACTCATCATGCTACAGTGGTGAGCACTTTTCACCGTGCAGTCCTTACTTAGCTCTCTTTTAGCCAACTTTGTCATCTCCCCCCCCCCTCGTAGTTTGATGTCCTGATGCTCTATTAATGTCTTAAGTAGAAAATCCAGAAAATCTCTGAATCATACAGTTTCCGTTAAAAAAGCCAAGTGTATGGCAGTTGTAATTACGACAATAACTGTACTTTTCCACTGTTGTCACAACCGCCTTGCCTAGGAAATCTTTGCATTAGAATCATGTTTATCTCTTCAGTAAATAATTTGTCCCATGTTGCTTATTACCTATTGAAGACTGTGTGTCTTTTTTTTTTTTTTTTAAGAATGTCTTTTTAAAAAACATTTTTTGAGTGTATTGGTGACTTCCTACAGCCCTGTCTTCAGAGGGACCAATCCCAGGGACACTTCTAGTGTTTGGTTTTGTCACTTAAATTTTGTTGGGTGAATTCTTGTTAATAGTACGTAAACTCTTACACAGATTGGGAAACAGTTGAATAGTGTTAAGAATACAGTCGGTGGCTATGGAAAAGAGCCAGCCAACCCACAAGTGAACAGCATAGCAGTCTACATGTCTAAAAAATACCTTAAGCCTGCCTAGGATCAGACTTAAAAGTTTGCTTTCTAGTGAGTAGTACTTTACTCACCAAAATGAATGCACACATTGTTGGATTGCTTATGTTTTACTTGGAAAAACTTTGTTGAAGCCCACCTTATCCTTTAACCTTATGACCTCCCTTTCTCTCTTTCATTATCAGAAATCCCATCACAGTTGCACTTGGGTCAAAGCCTCTTCCTAAAGTTATTGTCACCTTAGACTGTTCCTGGTAGCATCACCCTAGGGGAGAAATTCTTGTGTGACAGAACAACCTGATCTATTTTCTGTGCGTGGACATCTCATCACCTCCAGTTTGGCTCCCCTTTGACCTTCTTCCCTTAGCCACACAGCCCATGAGGCCTGCCTCTGTCAGAGTCTGTCTTGAAGGATATTATTCTTCCTGTGGTCTTCCTCTTTTCTTCCCACCTTCTACCAACCCCCATCCATACCACACACATTCCGCCAACTCTCCGTGTAGACTTGGCAGGAGATTCCACCCAGGTCCTTGTTATGTAACCAACCACCTACCCCTTTTTGGCAAGAGACACCCAACTCAGCAAGTTGCAACAAAGAATGGAGTTAATTGGAACATGTGCTGTGCTCAAGTCTGCAACTAAAAAGGGCTGATAGTCATCAGAAAAATACAACCATATGTAGATGTTTGCTTGATAATCTGTGTATACACGGGAAATGTCGTCTGCAACCAGGTTGCATTTAAATAAAATCCACTACCATTCTCCTCTTTCTCTTCTGACATTTCCCCTCCCCGCCTCCTCATATGTAATCCTTGTAACTTGCTCTCTCATGCCTGCTCGTGGGTGGGCATGGCCTGCTGATACAGATGAGTGAAACAGACCTGTGCGTGACGCTTCCCACGAGGAACTTTATGTGATTTATGCGTGGGACTCAGCTATGGCTAACATCCCAGTGGACCTCCTCTCCATTCCCAACTGTTGCAATATGGCTCATACCTTTAGTTGATCTCCGCCCCTATTTTTGTGTCCCGTCTTGAACTTTAAGATGTCTTCTGCTTAGCGCTTAACTTTTAATTTTAGGTGCAATTTGCATTAAATAAACTGCATAGATTTTAAGTATAGTTTCATGAGTTGTGATGTATGAATGTATACACCCATGTTAAACTATCACCTCAGTCAAAACCCGTATCATTTTCTTACAATATTCCATTGTAAACAACATCTTGTTAAAAAAAAAAAAAGGATATTTGGACATATTTTATGACTTGTTTCCATATAGTGGAAATATTTTATGACTTGTTTCCATATAGTGGAAATATCCTAACGTCACAGCTGCTGTCGAGTATGACAGATAGTTGACCATCATCATATGTCTGATGTAATTAGAAAGACTTTCCACTGCACTGCTGCTACCTCCCCACCCCAGGCTACTGGAATTCCCCAGCAGTGGGCTGACTGCCCATCCCAAAGTCTCAGGCTTCTGGGTGTTCTTGGTCTACATGCCTGAACTTCAGAGGGAGTAGTGACCTCTGTATGCTCTGAGATGGTTCACAGGCAACGAGGCTGGGCTTGGATGCTTCAGTTGTTTTCCAGAGTCTAAAATCTCTAGATATTCTCACTTGTAAAATGATTACACTACTAGAAGGCAGAGGTGTTTTATGCAAACGTGGGAGTTCTGAAATAACCTGAGGGGTTTTTTTTTGTTTTTTTTTCAGAGCTCTTGGGAATGGCCCGAAAGGATCTTGGTCTTTGAGTCTCAGGAAGTGTATTTTAGATTGGATGTCTGTCCTCAATATTTTCTTCTTTAGGTTTTGAGAGGCTGCAGAGTAGTTCTGGACTTGAATTGCTATCTGAGAGATTCCACTGGCCTAGATACTTTCAGGACAAAAGTGCTGGATGATTATGTTAATAGTAATTACTCTTCATTAAGCTACTTAGCTGTTGCAGGCAATGGGCTAAGACTCTGTGTACATTATCTCATATATAATCTTTCTAACACCCTAGTTATGTAAGTACTGTGTTTTTCCCACTTGATAGCTGAGGAAACTAAGCCTTGAATAACTTATGCACAGTTACACAGCTAATAAGTGATGGGACAAGGATGGGATTCCAGATTGGATATCTGGTCTCTCAAACACTCTACCCTAACATTCCACACATACTTTTTGGACTTCTTCCAAGTATTAAATAGATAATGTGGTAATATACATGTATATGGTATTGGATATTTTAATATAATTGTTGAACTATTCAATATTATGGAGAGAATGGAAATGTGACTCAAACTGGAACCTCTATGTCAGATTACCTTCCTTTAAGCGTCTCAGAATGTGAAAATTAACAAAATAATAACGTTTTGTGAAAAATGGAAGTAGTAAGGACTGTTGCACTCATTTTGAAGAGGAAGAGTTTGAGACACGATTTCTCATAGCATCACAGAGAGAAAGGAAACCTCGTCTGTCTCCTCGTGCCTCTTATTCTACTCTTTCAAATATTCTTTTCCCTTATCCAAGCCCAGTTGTTTGTTTGTTTGTTTGTTTGTTTAGGGCGCCTTGCTGCATGGCTTGTGGGATCTTAGTTTTCTGACCAGAGATTGAACCCGCACCCTCAGCAGTGAAAGCGCAGAGTCCTAACCACTGGACAGCCAGGGAATTCCCCAAGCCCAGGTTTAAAGAACATTGTTAATTATTACCTTTTCAGTTTAAACTGTGATTCATAGACAGGGACTAGCGACATTCTTATATCTGTTTAAGAGTTTACCTAAGAGACTATCATGACCGTAGTCAGTAAGATTTCTTTTCAGTGGATGAATTCGGCATCCTTGTTAGGGCTCAGGTTGACAGTGTTGAAGACTTGTTGTAAAGCACAGAAGTTCAAGAAGTTTGGTGCTAGTTTACAAAGTCTGCTTCTCCAAGAGGTCCTAGTTTCCTTCCAACTAAAGGGAAAGAGACAAAGTAAAATAAAATGCTTAAATCAACACTAGCCAAAAGAAAAGAAAGAGGAAAGAGGAAAGAGCAAAGAAAAGAACCTGCCAAGAGCAGCAGTCACCCTCTGTCTGGGAAGTGCCTTCCCTCCCTCCTTGAGGGTCGCTGGTTTTGCTGCAGGATATTTGATGTGTATCATTTATTTACTGTTGCTTTTTCTGTTCCTCCCTTGATACTCTTAGGCTGAGACTTTATGTTAACTGCCTTATGCCACTAATTACACATTGCCTTTCATGTTTGTTATTATTAGTTTAATGGATAAATCGTGATTTTCTGTAAACACAGGGCACAGGCTTAAAGGAAAGAGGAATGTTTTAGAGACTTTGGGATTATTCAGAATCCCAGTGACTATCACTGACTTAACATATCTAGACTGCATTTGTAGTCTGTTCCTTTTTTACTATTAATAACCAGAATGATTAAGATAGTGAAAGGAATTTTCAGCTTTAATTTGAAGTTTTGTTGCCTGGGAAAGTTTGTATTCAACTCTTGATACTGTCAAAAAGAGAATCTTTCTTAATAATCATCAGAATCAAAATATATTTAAGGTACATTGGAACCTTAACCTGAATAATTTAGTTCAGCCCTTTCATTTCTCTGCCCATGGTGTGATGACTTCAGGGGTCACCTGAGGTCATTCCAGATATCGAGATTCTCTTACCATTTCTGCTCTGGACGCTGCTGGGAAGTTGGAAATGAAAATTCCTCTCTGGAATATCTTTTTTTAAATTTTGTTACGTGTAGGAAACTTTGATATCATTGTGGAAAGGCAGAATAGAAATAAAAGGTATTTCAAAGGCATTTGATGTAAACCTGTGAATCTTTGCTTTGACTAAGGTTATCAGAAAGTTCTTCTAAGGTTCTTTTGGAGTACTTTTTTCAGGTGTTAGGTGAATATACCCACATCCATGGGTCTCTCTGGAAGTTTATAGTGTCAAGAGAACTCAAGGTTTTAAAAACTGGCTACTTCTTGTCACTGTCCTTTAGGAAAGCGGGCTAAAGAAAGCTGTTTGATGATTTGCTAAACGTAAGATAGTTAATCTGAAACCATGCTGGGGGAGATCAATTTTGGGGCAGCAAAAGAACCATGTGTTTGTCTCATTGACCCCAGAAGAGGCCAAAACTGATGATTTAATACCTGCTACCCATATTCATAAATGTCAAGAAGTGTCAGTAGTGATTGCTGTTCTTAACATGCTTAGAATATTAGGTCTCCGTGATGTTTATGTGTGAAAAGATAGGTAAAGCTAAGAATTCTAGAAGGAAAAGATGGAGGGCCCTCAGATGATGCTATGAAGCACTATAACCAGTGCAACTGAAGTTGAATCCTTGGTGGAGAGGGATACGTATGGGTCCTTCTTTCAATTTCCCCAGATGATTAAAATACACAGCCAGCCTTGAAACCACGAATGCAGATTCTAGACCAGTCTTTCTCATTAACGTATGAGGTCAACAAGATTCACGGAAGGTAAAATCACTCTATGAGGTTAAGTAACAAATTATTGGCGACCAGGTATTGGAATTCAGGTTGCCCAGGTTTGGACCTGAGTTTTTCTCAGCACTCTATTTGTGGTCATCCCCAATTGATCCCTGCTCCCTGTCTAGAAAAGGCAGTTTTGTGACCTTCATTCATTTGTGGAGTCCTCTTTCTGCTAAGGTACTAATGGCTCAAATAAGTGAGTGCTTGTTGTGGTCTAGGCTCTGTGCCATGAGTTTTACAGGGGTTGCTTCCTTAGTCAGGTATGCTAATATTCCTATTTCACAGATAAGGAAGGGCCCAGAGAGCGTAAGTAACTTGCCTATACTTTCAGAGCAAGAGTAGGTGGAGGCCTGGGATGGGAGCCTGGTAGTTTGATTCCAGCATTGTGGCTCCTGAGCAACTTAGCTGTACCTTCCCCAGAAGGGTTCAATGATTACTTCTCGTTCCAAAACAAAAGTTTTGTGTAGACAGTTTAAGCCATAGGAACTCTAGACCACATTTTGAAAGCCAAAATTAAGAAAACAAAAAATGTGGCCCCCAAGGCACTCACTGTTTTCCTTCCCTGTTTCTTGAATACTAAGAGAGCAGGGGATATTAGTGATGACAGTCTTTTCACTGCCAAACGGACACTTGGCAGCTGGCTGTAGATCTGCCTCAAAGATTTTGTGTCTAGAGAAGTAAAAAATCTTAGGGAGGTGGAAGCTGTGGGCCGGTGGTTTGGTCATTGGTTTTGTGGTATGGTTAGGGTTTTATCACCGATGAAAAAATAAGGAAAGCTATACGGTAAAAGGAATATGTTAAAATATGCATTCTACCTTTCGAAGAAGAGTTCAGGTGTGGGTAGCAATACTTTGTAGTGTCACGGGGAGAGAACCTCAGAGATGTTTCTTAGGGTAGAATCGGAAGCCATTGTGGCGTGGCCTAAAGCAGCATTTACAAAGCGTAATGCTTTTCAGACTTGTCGAAGGTTCAGAAGTATTGTCTTCTTTCTCCTATTGATTAAAAAAAAAAAAAATCCTCATGCACTCATTTTAAAGTATCAAAGTGAAAAAACAAAACTTGTACTGGATATAATTTCAAGCTCAGGATAGGGAAGTGGAAAGAGTATGTTGGCAAGGTAATATTTTAGTAACATGTAAGATGAGTGTTCTAGAAGTAGGGTCACTGTTTAGTTTGGCTTGTGAACATGATGGTAAGTCCTAGTGATGATGAGTAGGTGGAACTCATGATAAATGTTGCTTAGTAACTTGCTGTAGTGTGTGTTTACTAATTGTGGAGAACAAATCTTTAACCAGTAAGTTGGTGGATGTTAGTTTGGTGACTTTTTAATTTTAACAGCAAACAAGAAAATGGTCATTCCATTAAATAACACCACTTTACAGAGTATTACTATTATTTTTTGGCTTGTTCCAAAAAAGGACTTAAGGTAGTTTTATGTTTTTACAGGCAATACTTCACTTAATCCTTACACCTCCATTGAAATGCAGTGGTTGTTTGGGCTAGAATTCCTGTGTGAAGGAAGTTTTAGAAGTCTCAGCTAGGGACCCACCGATTTCACGCACTTATACAATAATAGGCATCTTTAGTCCAATAGATTATTTAACTTGCATCTTAAACTTTTTTTAATTCAGAAATTTTTAGTGATAAGATTAGGTTGTTACCATTTGAAACCGTTTAGCAATTAGACTGAAAAAACAGAAAGTTAAATGGAGGCAACAGATCGGTACAATAAACTGTTTTAAAATAGTAGTAAGGGTTCATTTAAAAATATCTGGGACAGTACCTTAGCAAATTCATGTAGTGGGGATTTTTAAGTTTCCCAGGCGCCAGAGAGGCAACTTTCTTTAAAGGGAGAAGAGACTTCTTACCCATCTGACCAGTAGTTGTCTTTCACAATTTAAGATTTCCTCGAAGATTTTACTTTAATCTTCCCACTGATTTTTTGGGGAATGATTTGCAATCTGAAGTATTTTGAAAAATACTCAAATACTATAGAGAGTATGACTGTATTTATATTTGTATTATAATAGGAAAGTTTAAAAAGTAATCAATGGACTTTGAGAATGAATATTTCTGGTCATTGATTTCTACAACATAGACCAGAGCCTTCATTCTTTGCAGTTTTCCAGTAGTCACTTTACCCGGTGATCCTCATGTGTTTCTCCATGAACATTTCAAGGTCTTGTTCTGAGGGTCCAGTTTCTTTTATTCTTATCCTGACATGCCTGTAAATGCTCCGATGATAGTATCTTAACTTTTTCTAAGGCCGTGCACTTACTGTTCATTGAGTGCTTACAGCACTTCTCCAAAGTAACAGGATTATAATGCTAGTTTCGTCCTAAGAATGCGGCCCCTGAAGTTCAGAGGCTTGACATCATATAACCACAAGGGCCATAGCCAGGTCCCCGGTGCAGGTGTTTTTTGATGCCCACTTTGGGCTCTTCACCAGCTAGATTGTTAAGCTTGAGCTAAAGTTCACATATTTGATGCATCCTGTTGGGATCTTCTTGAAAGGCTACAGGGTTGTTAAAAATCTTTCAAAACACATGCCTTAAGTTCATGCTTGATTCACAACAAGCCAGCCCTCACAGTTTCTTGCATAAACTTGGGAATTTTCTACTAGTTTGCTTAGCCTGATAGAATGACCTCTTGATGGGGTTGTATAATTTGAAATGTTAAACACATAATAAGAACAGGAGGAGACTCTGCTTTCTGAGGAAACTATTAATCTGTTAATGAAAAATTAGTTGAAAACTAGTAGTTAATAATTGCCACTTTCTAACATGAAAAGGTTCTGTCCCTCATGTGTTTTGTTAAACATGGTAAAGGTATCAAAATTCGATGAACTTTAAAGTATTTGTATTTGATACAATGTATTTAGATGGTCTGGATGTGGAAGTTGTTGGGAATGATCATTGGAGCTTAGAGGGGCGGGGGAGAATATGAGAATATTTAACCTATCTTTGAATATTTGGTTTCCTGATTTCACGGAACACAACCAATGCACTTATTTTACATGCAAACCATTACACTTGGTTTCTGTAGTTAGTCTATTAACTTAGTGTTCTTTTTTTTGCTTAACTTTCTTAACCAGAAATGTGGTTTGGCAAGGTAAGGGACAGAAGTGTATCACATACTTCACTGGTCTCTGTTTTTTACGAAGAGGATGTCTATATTGTTACTTTTGTTTATAATCGTTAGAAGCAGTATACTAGAAATGGGTTCATTTGTCTGTAAAAATTGGTCTTTCTTTAAAAAAACAAACAAAAAAAAACCCCTTCAGACCGTCACTAGCAAGGGGCAAAAATGTAATCCACTTTGGATACTTTTCCCCCTGCCTTTTAACATGTGATGCCTTAGGTTTCAGTTTTGTTGTTATAGGGAAATAAACAATTTTGATACAAAATTCAATAAGAAACACTAACAGATAAAGGTAACAGAAAAGTGAATACAGTAATAGCATTCAACAATGATGCACTGAGATTGTAATGACTTCTTACAACTTAAACCGTTCTTGAAATATGTTTAGACCTATGCCTAAAAAAGTAAACAGGCCAGAGGGTGAGATTTTGTTGTCTTCTAGATGTTTATAATTAGTAAGCTAATACTAACATTTAATATTAGAATAAATGGACATGCTTTGCTCCAGTACTTAACAGAGGCCAATAATAACATTTCCATGAATATGAATTTTCATTATTTCTGTTATTTGAATTAAAATGTGTTTTTGATGAAATGTCTTCTGAAGTCTCATCCCAGAATACTTTGTTAACTCCTGTTTTTATAAAAATACATAGTTTTTCGTAACTTCAAAACTTTTCAAGTTAGCTTTGAGGAAAGCTTTTTTCAAGGGAAAATAGCCTGTCATATACATCCTTTTCACTCTTTTTGTGAGTGTTTCTTAAACCTCACACTTTCTAAGTATCTTATACTTTCAAATCAATAATAATTGGATCATTATCCTGATGTTACATTGCCATCCTAGACATCATTAACGTCTATTTATTTTTATCTTTTGAAATTTATATCATTGTGTTTAGATATAAAATTCCGTACTGGAGAATCATAAATCCTATCCAGTGGTCTTAGGTGAGGCAATTTATGGGCATTTTGAAATAGAATCAATTTTATTTATTAAAAATAAATGGAGAAAGGGAAATATTTTAAAAAAAGCTGTATTATCTCATTCTCTTCAGAGTTTATTCACCATTGTCTGGCATATTTCAGTAGATGAAAATGTTCATTCTTTTTTTTTTCTTTTAAAGAGTGTGTTTTTCTAGGAATATATTTTATGAGTGTAATATGGTGCAATGTGTAACGACGTACCCTATACCTAAGGGTTTTAAATGTAATTAGAGACGTACTTCAGGAGTGCAGGTGAAAATCTGAATGTGAAGAGTCAGGTATTGCAATAGGTCCCTGTATATTAAGACTTCTGGCTTCCTAGTTTTTAAATATATCTTAGGTCTTAACATTCTTAAGGTTGGCATGGTCATGAGAATAACCTACTTTTTAAAAATACAAAAGTATTTGGTTCTCTTCTTACTTCCAAGTTTTTAATTTTATCCAGTAGTCAGTACAACTGGAGCTGCCTTCAGTCTTCAAATGTACTGTTGATGACTTTCATTAGATTCGATTTAGAAACAGCCTTGATGATGAAAAGTTTGCATGTGTGTGTATTTTTAACATTTTCATCCGCATGCTCTTGGTTTCATTTGAGATAGGAAATGGAAATAACAAGACGCTCTTAGAAAATCTTGTTTCTGTAGACGGCTCAACCTTGCCAGAAACCACGAGGCAGTGGAAATATCACGAGAAAGCCTGTTCCTACAAGACTCCCAGACTGATTACCAGACCAAAGAAGTTCCCAGAAATTTAGCTTGAAGCAATCATTTAAAATTTAAGAGGCGGATCCAGTCGTGCTCAGACTCACCCATTGCTAATTATAGTAACCTATAATGTCCCAGTGATTTTGTTATTAGCCACACCCCAGTGTGAAAATCAATGTAAATAAATCAGTCTTTGATTTTTATATGTTCCCTCCAAAATATATTCTTGGTAGACCCTTAAGATCTGTGTATTTCACTATTTGTAAATTATATCACGACAAATTGTAACACTTTGAACCTATGTTTTTTTTTTTTTCCGTACTTGATATATGTTTTTCACCTTTGATATAACAGGTAGCTATTTCCTTTTAATCTCATTTCTTAAAATTTCTAGTAGCTGGGAACCTCTCCTGCCTGTTCCACTCTGTGTGTGTGTTGGTTGCTTAATGGCATGTACATATCTTCAAAATACACGGAGCAACTGCCTTTTTAAAAAGCTTCTATGTTTTATATACATATATATATATATATGTATGTATGTATATATGTTGTGTTTTGGGTAATACTATGTTGTATGTGTGTATTATGTTTTTTGTGTAACCACAGAAATTTAGTTATGACTTTGAACCCTTGAAATTCGTGTGACAAAGCCCAAGTTTATTGTGCACGTTGTGATTTAAACCATACCCCAGGTTATTCTGGGGGGTCGGAGCGATCCATTTGACTCAGGCAGGTCTTCCCTGGCAGAGGCTTCTTGCCCCAGCACGTTCTGGACAGATGGCTTTGATGTCAGATGAACGTCACAACTTTAACTGCTGTGTTTACACTGTATGAGAGCTTGCTGAAGCTCTCGCTGCATCTCTCCCATAATTCCAGCTTCCCTTTAGGTCTGAATACATGGACACTAAAGGGGCCCTTTCCTTTTAAAGTTCGCTTGTCCGTTAGGTACCTCAAGAAGCTTATTCTTTTGCGTCATTTTCTGTAAGAGTTCATACACAGGACTTGGTACTGAGTAATTTGGAGCACAAAATTAATTGTGTGGCCTTTCATGTGCCTAATGAAAGCCATAAGGGTATGATAAGAAAAGAAAATGGAGGAAAAAAATTTGCTCCTTCCTAGACGGCGAGAAGAAAAAAATCAGAGCAGTTGTCTTTGAACCACAGAAGGATTTATTCTTAAGGCCCTCCAGCCTGTTTTTCCCATTACCTAGGAAAGCAGCGCTTGGGCTTTTAAAATTTAAAAATTTTTTTTTATCATGGAATAATTATAGAACAAATGATATGAAACTGTATCCAGATTTTGCATCAACACCCGTTAGTTTACTAATTAAATAAAGGCTGTAGCTTCAAATAACATCCCACCTGTTTGGCTTGTGTGAGGATCTGGTAAGTGAGATACAGAATTGTAGTAGCTTGGCTAAAAAGAGGAGAAAGAAAAAGCAAAGTAACCCAGAAATTCTTCATTTCCCTTCAGATATTTTTTAGGTATTCTTTGGATTTGGAGTATGTTACTACATTCTTCTTTCAGCCGTGCTTCTGAGCATATAGACGTATATGTTAGACATTAGACGAAAGAAAACTTCATCTAAAACATGCACTTTCCTGAACAATAAACCACAACTGGTCAGACATGCTTATTTTTTTGTGTTAGTAGATTTTTTTTCCTGCAGATACTTCTGCAGTGTTATGATTTTTATGACCAACATGCCAATGTAATTTCAAATTTTAATTTTGTCTTTGGGTGTGCTGGTTCACTTATCCTAACAGGCTCCATATTCTAAAATTCTAGTGTAGTCTAAGGAACATTCTTAAGATTATTTTGCTGTTTCTTCTGTGCAAATTTTGAGTATCCTTTTTATCTTGGTTTAAATTGCTCCCAGTCTCTCAACATTAAAAAAATAAAGAACCAACCACCACCTTATAATGTATCTCCTCTTTTGCTATTCTTCTCCTCACTTGATGGGAATCGTTTTGTTCCTTTTATCCTCTTCCACCCCCAGTCCCTTACGTCTTGTCACATGGAGTGATCTTTTAAATAAGGCATTTTTCTTTCTCCTCTGTTTTGGAGGAACCTATTTTAAAAACTAGATTATGGCGCTTAGGCAACCATATCTAAAAAAGTCCTGCGACTTATCTGTTGAGTTTCTTTATTACAACATTTTGTCCAGAAATATATTTAGCTTGTTGGACTCTCTGATGAGAGTTGGCTAAGAACGTATGTAGTAGAATTGTTCTTCCCACTTTGAAATATATAACTTCACATTATATCTTGTGCATACACACAAAAATCTGCAGTATTAATTCAGACGCTGACCTAATCACTACTTTTTTTTTTACTTCTCAGTAAAACTGTATGGTCTCATAACTTTCTAACAGAGACTGTGCTTATTAAAATAGAAAAATACTTTCAGTTATCGAAGTACTCAAAGGTATTAAAGTATTTCATTAAACTAGTTAGAGCTTGTGGCACATTGGCTAATAAATTTTACATGACAGAGACCAAGGGAAAAAGAAAGACATGAAATTGTAATGCAAATAAATAAAATTAATTAGTAACTTCCACAAACAACTATGTTTATGCAAGAGCATTGTTACCTACCAATGTTTAAAATAATTTCTGGATCAAGATAATTTATGGTGGTTCCTTTCAAGGAGCCCAATTATCTTGTAACTAATACAACATGGGATAAAGTTAATCCCTTTTTAACTACAGTGAGAAAATTCAAGAGCCTTGGCTTCATAGACTAAATATCTGAGGAGACAAATTGCTGAAATAGCGCAGCAGAATAAGAGAAATTGCTACAGATACTCCAGGTTGCAGTGTGTTATTAAACATTGGTCACTGTGAAAATATGGTTTCCATATGGGGTATGGTATATGTAATTTATACAAACCACGTTAGTAATAGACTATCAAGTGGCACTGAACTCAAACTGTGATGGAATATGTAAGGAAATTGCTGGTGTGTCTTTGGGTTGGATTAAAAGGAATAGACCTTTATTAGAGAGGTATGTTTTCCCCTGCTGTAGCCCAGGCTGCTCCTGGACGCAGATTCTTGGACTCAAACTTAGTGTTTAAGAAGGAGGTAGTTGAAGGTTTACTTAACAGGATAATTTGGGGAACTAAGTGGCAATGATTCTCTGAAGTTAGATTTTTGGGTGCAGTACTTTTAATACAGTAATCATACTTAGTTTACCTGTTTACCACTAGACAGGTACTCAGATTTCACGTGACTAATTATAACAACTGTCTTCGGAGAAATTGGGAAAATAATAAGAGCTGATGATACCCTTAAATAAAAATGTTTTAAGGAAGGGAGAATAGTAGAGGAATAGATCCACATTGACATTTGGAAGAAGAAAGGTGCTATTTCTGTAATGTACTTAAGCCCATTGAGTGTGCATGGTGGATAAATTGGAAATGGAGGGTATAATTTATATAAGTAGTTCTGTGTAGTTCAAAAGACAAGGTGAGTAGAGTCCTGTTGTGGAACAAACTCTGTTTAGGGGAGATATCTCATTAGAAATCACCTCTGTTTAGCTGGTAAGCATGAAGAGAAAAAATTGGTAGCATGGTTTAATAAACACTGCCAGCACATTTAAGTGGATTGTGACACTTTATTCCAGGCTGAATAGCCTACAGGCAGGCCCTAAGTTTTACATGTTTTTGTGATTTAAAAAAGCAGGTTTATTATATTTGACACCCACTGAAATTTTGACTTTGGAATATATTTTTGGTAATTCAGAACAGATTAGGTGAAGACTTCTCTTTTAAATTTGCACGTTAGGTGGTTTCCTTGTTTCGTGTTTCTTGTTACAGGCATCACACAAATAAATATCCTTTAGTTTGCAAACAGCTATTTACTCGGATTTGTGTAGGGATCATTGCTGTGATGATGTGCTATACCATATTTCAAAAGACTTCAATAATTATTAGGCAGATAGAAACAAGGAAGATGGAAAATAACCTAGAAAGTAGTGACATCATATAAAACTGTTGAATACTTTCAGTTGGTAACAAACAATGAATATTTTGGAGTGGAAATAATTGTGAAGTAGAGCCACAGCACTACAAAATGAGGTAGTTGGAGACAGTAGAACTTTCATAATTGGAATTTTTTTTTAAAGGCTCTTGAGTAGAAAAAGTGAGATTTTAGTTACATAGCACTAGGCTTCAGAGTAGCCACAATGAAGCAAGCGTAATAGGGTTTAATCTGTTGTCTTCCTAATAACTTTCATATATGCCCTTGTTCATCCCTGCACTAGCACAGAACCCTAGTTTTCTACTTTTGTTCCTTGATACAGGGCCCTTGTATTTCAGTAAGTAGAGAGTTTTGCCTTCTCAGACATCTAAACAATGGCGGTAATCTATAACTAACTGCTATTCGTTATGTTGCCGAGGCAAATTGCGCAGAAAATTATGGATAATTTTAAAAAGATGAAATACAGGTGGCTCATCTAAAACAGACTCCAATTAAAACCACATTGTATTAAATAGAGCCTGCTTTAGATAGACTCCTCTTCATGCTAAATATGAATGGAGTAACAATTTTAGATATAATAGCTGGTATCTGGATTTTAATATGATCAGTTCTCATGCTTCAGGGCCCAGATAGTACCAGCTGGGATTAAGAAACCTGCCCTGCTATAAAACTTGATTATATTGTTTTTTGCACGGGTACTGCGTTAGGAATTATTGAGAAAGTGGCTTTCATGGGGTATAGACTTTTGCATAAAAGTTGGTGCTAAAATTTGACTGGTGTCAGAATGTGCATCACAATGTTTTATCTGGTATCTTATGAATTAAATGCATGAAATTAGGCCCTGGGATTGTGTCTCAGCCAAAGATTGGGCAGCCAGTCCCCAGTGAACAAAGGTGTGGTCTAGACCTAAGTGTACACTGTCTGTGTTGCGGCTTATACGAAATGTTGTACCTGTTACCTTATCAAGAGAGTAATTTTTCCAATGTTTAGTTGGTCCGATATGCTAATATCTGCCATTAGTAATGGCCTGACAAATTGTTCTCTTTAATTATGGTTTTATCAGTTTGGCAGAAAGCGATTGACAAAACAATATGCAGATTCTTTTCTCTCTTGGCTTTCAGTCTCCAAAAGACTTAGAGGGCCATGCCAGTTTTTTTTTTGTTTTTTGTTTTCTGGGGGTTTTTTTGGTTTTTTTTTTTTTTTTTTTTTTTGCTGTTCAAGAAATTAGTAGCGAACAAAGGATCCAGGGAAATGAGCTCCTCGAGGGGAAAGAGCAGGGCTGTTTATTCCAGAGTTTCCAGTGCCTAAAACAGTGCCTGGCACAAGGGAGGTGTTCAGTCAGTGTTTTATTGAAGTAAAAGGAAAGACGAAAGAAAGGAGCGATTAGTTCTCCCCCTCCCCCTCCTGCAAGGTGACCGAGTTAGTCCTGACTATGGTGGGGAATGGAGCAGTTCTCACTGTTTATTTAGATGAAGGGAACGCAGAACCTCTTTAAAGGGAAAGACAAGATCCCCTGTGGTTGGACCCCTCCTCCTCCTCCTGCAGCCGCCACTCTTGCCTCTTCTTGCCTCAGCCTTCCTGCCCCAACAAGACAGATCTGCTTGGACTTCTCTTATTCTGTGCTGTTTCCCATTGTCCAGCATTCTCCCATGTTGACCCCCTTCTTCCCTCTTCTAATCCTGCCTGGTTGGCTACTAAACTTTTTTTTTTTTTTAATTTTTATTTTGTATTGGAGTATAGTTGATTTACAATGCTGTGTTAGTTTCAGGTGTACAGAAAGTGATTCAGTTATACAGACACCTATATCCATGCTTTTTCAGATTCTTTTCCCATATAGGTTATTACAGAATATTGAGTAGAGTTCCTTGTGCTATACACTAGGGCCTTGTTTATTATTTTGTGTATAGTTGTGTCTATATGTTAATCCCAAACTCCTAATCTATCCCGTTCCCCAGGCTTTTCCCTTTGCTAACCATAAGTTTGTTTTTGAAGTCTGACTCTGTTGTGTAAATAAGTTCATTTGTATCCTTTTTTTAAAGATTCTACATAAAAGTGGTATCATATGGTATTTGTCTTTCTCTGTCTGACTTACTTCACTTAGTATGATAATCTCTGTGCCCATCCATGTGGCTGCAAATGGCATTATTTCATTCTTTTTTATGGCTGAGTAATATGCCATCATATATATATATATATATATATATATATATAGTACCACATGTTTATCCATTCTCTGCTGATGGACGTTTATGTTGCTCCCATGTCTTGGCTATTGTAAACAGTGCTGCAGTGAACACTGGGGTGCGTGTATCTTTTCAAATTATGGTTTCCTACCTTTTTCCTGAAGTCTTCTCAAAACCCCAGTGGGTCAGTGCCTCTCCTCTGTTTCCCTAGAGTGTTCTCTGTGGATTTCTGCTACTCATCTAGACGACATGTTAAAATTATTTGTTTTTTCTCCTGCACTAGGCCGTTTTTGACATCAAGAAGCTCACAGCAGCCTTTCTATATTTGTTCAAACTCAAACATGGACACAATGCTAGGCCATGATCATTGGTCAATATTTGCCAAATGAGTGTCCATACCAGCCCTCTCAGAAGTCCTAGAATGAATGAAAAACTTGGAATGTGTCTTTAATAATAAATCCTCCCAGTTACTGGGTATAATTCTAAGTCCTTTATTACAAGAGTACGGTTGTTAATCTAGTTACTTCTGCCATATTTCAACCTGGATAAGCATATTTTACAGATCTGCTCTGTTGGGTTCATCCTATTATAGTATCACACATGACCAAGGCCCCTGGATTTTGTTCTGTGGGACAGTGGCTGTGTTTGGAAGGAATGGTGTTTCAGTGGTGTCACGGGCTTTCATTTTATGGGAGTACTTTGGCAATTACAAGTGCTATTTAAAGGTATTATTTTTATTAGAAAGGTGAAGATTTAGATCTGTGGTTCATTAATTTTGTAAAGTTTGAATTAACAAAGGCTAGTTTGCAGCTCAAATTATGAAAGCACACTTTTCGGAAATTGGGGAAAGACATAAGTAAATTAGGTACTAGGCTTCATATTTTACAAGGAAAATACACACACAAATGATACGTGTAGTTTTTAAAAGAATTACTCAAAGAAATTCAATTTTTGATTTTGAGAAAAGCCCCTCATTTTTCATAGTACTTAAGCATTGTAGTATAATTTCTAGTCGAGACTGGGAATATAGTTACTAGAGTTCTTAAAAATCAAGTTTATCACATGGAGGGGAAAAAAAAAACCTCTGAATTTTTTTTTTTTTACATGTAATTTATATATGCTAAATAAAATTTAGAAAATGGAGCTTAACTACAGTAAAACCATTGCCAATAGTTCTGTCCACACAGGTGTTAATCATTTTAGGATATTTTCTTATCTCTTCTTTTTCTCCTATTCATTAAAAAAAACAGGTTTTACTGTGTGTACTGCTTAATAAGCTACTTTTTGATTATCAATATATTGTCATTTCCCTGCCATGAAATTAATTACTGTGAGTTTTAATGATTTCATTGTCATTTTATTATAAGTTGGGCTTAACCATATCAGCTCTTTCTTGTTAGACTTCACTTTGTAATTTCATAATCAAGTTTTGGATTTTTTTCCTTTTTAGACTAACATTCTTTATTTGATTTAATATGGACTAAGTGCTGTAATCTTGTCATTCTTTTAAAAAAATCCTATGTCATTTCTTTATCAGTATATTCTTTTTCAAATCTGTGTTTTAGTGAATATTTGAAAAGTCTTGTTCTTAGTGCTTGAATATAAGTCCATCAGTTGCTCGTTCCCCATTGCTGTCAGTGCTCTCAGCCCTGCCTGTCTTGTATGGCTATAGATCCAACCACATGGATGGATGTGACTTCCGGACCCACCCCAAGCACTTGCCTTTGACCAACCCAACCCTGAACTCACCCAAACACACACACAGCAAAATCCACTTAGGAAGCACTTAAACCACGAGGGCCAAGGTTTCCTCTGTTCATGGAGTGGATCTTCTGACCCTTCTTTGTGTCACATTGATAATAGCTTCATTAAAAACAAAAAATGTTCACAGAACTCTGGTAGAAACAGAAAAGATGTGTGAATGTGACTTTCGGATGAGGTTTTTGCTGACTGCATCTTTACAACGTAAGCTTAATGTGTTTGGCTAAATTAACTGATAAAGGCAACCTGTTAGTCCTTACATGTACGTTTAAAATACTTGCCAAAAAAAAAAGGTAATTTCATCTTTTTTTTACTCCTGATTGAGACTTTGGCAAAGCCAAGAATGACAACTCTAGTCTTTGTTTTTCTCAGAGAAAGCCTGATGTGAGATGGTCCTTAGACACTACAGAAAAGCTACTGCTCACTTAATAATGTTGGTAAAATTTTATTACGTATTGCCTTCACACGCTATAAAGGTTACAAAAAATCCATTTCCACTTAACATTTCTAGACTAATGCTGATGGACTTTCTTTCCCTTTAACAGTAATGTTTATCCATTTGAATGTTGCTTCACAGAAAGGAAAAGTGCATTTGTGTAAAAATATCTAGGGCTTGCCAGGGAATTTTTTTCAGAATGCTCTGTGGTTACAAATGGAAGCTTACCGTTGTATAAACGGCAGGTTTGAATTTCTGTAGTAGTCGTGGCATGAGTTGATAATCTGTGAATTGTCCCGTGTGTTTTGTGTGTGTTCATGTGCGTTCATCGGCCCGTCTGTAAGTAGCTGGATCTGGTGCAGTTCTTGCCTCTGCTTCTCACCTCCCTTATTTAGATCCATGGATATGCACAATCTTTAGTCTAAGGCAGGTCCCAAAAGAGGCACGTGGGAGGATGGGTGTGGGAGAGAGGCATATTCCTTTCATGGTCCTCTGGTGGCATTCCACTTGACACAGTGACAACACTTCCTGAAAGCTTAAGTTCTTTGAATTTGTGGGTCTTCTCTCTACCTCTGAAATTTCCAAAACTTTCTCTAAACAAGATGGCTGGCACGTCCTGGGGACAGAGCAGAGACACAGAACAGAGACAAAGCCGCCCTGAGAAGGCAGACACACTTCTATTGCTTGTGGTTTTTCAATGCAGCTGCTTTCAGATGGGCCGGCTTGTTCTACGCTGGTTCCACTGCCAAAGCAAGACTGTCACACAGCTGGTAGTACTTACTGTACTTGCGGGAAAGTATGTGATTCATTAGTTGGAACCGTATGTTTTTCACCAGTTCTGGTCATGTTTTTGTTAGGATGTGGTAAAAACACAAGCAGGGGGTGAAGGGACAATGGAAACCTGTGACTTGTTAAGGATTGGCCCCAACCCATTATTAGCTAAATTGTACACCATAAAATGTCCTCTGTACCTCATAAGACAAATGACTTAATTTTTTATTCCTCAGTTGAGGTCATTTAGTCATAAGTAGTAAAAATTATCAACACGGAGCTCTTTTGCTCTTTTTCTTTTCTGTAAAGTATGATGATCCGTTTAAACCCCAGATTATAATATGAAGAGAAGTCATGCAAGTAAAAGACATTAATTTGCTGAAAAATGCCCATGACGGGTGAAGAGCTTTAACTGGAGTGAACTCTCGCTACTGATAAAATATGAGGATGGTATTCCAGCTAAGGAGAACCACTTCTAAGACTACAGGGTGTGAGGAGTTCCCTTGTCTACATATGGTCGAGCAGACTGCAGATGTATGGCTGGCTGGCTGGCTGAGGGACTCTTCGTTCTCCTTAATTTTGGTGTCATTAATGGGTTTACATCACAGTATCTGAAATGGTCGGCGCTGGTATCGTGCAGAACCTTTGGTGTGAGCTGCATTGAACATTGGCCCGTAATCAGATAGTTTGTGAGCTTGTGAACATTTTACAGCTGCACCATCCTAACCATATTCTTTGGAAAATGAATGCCATCTCTGCTCGGCTGTGTTCCCTTTACAAATAGGTATTTGTTTTAATATTTGCTTTCCTCTCTTTCACTTAAACACTAGTGATGCTTTTCCTGCGTTCCCACCCCCCATCACCTCCTCTGGAGATAGGTGACATTTTCCAAGTCTCTCTAGGTAAAAATATTGGCAGATTATGCCTCTGCCCTCGGACGCTGTTTTTCAGCTGTTCCCGTTACAAAGAGTTCTGCACCGTTCATACCTCAGCACATACACTCCTGCAGTTGCTGGACTCTGCAGAATTAGAACCAGGCCTGTCTCTGACAATTAGCTCAACTGGCTGCAGCGTAAATAAAGGAATGCGCTCAGGGACTGTAGTCTGTGACACGGTTTAACAGAGCGTAAAAAGGTGCATCTGTTCCATGCCCAGATCCAGTCGCCTCCCTGTCACTGGGAAGTTACCGACACGGAGACATGCCCGCGCTGTTTGGTAAACAAGCAGCAGGTATTAAATTAACCAGGCTGGGAGCGTGCAAAAGTGCTGCTCTATTAAAAGCCCCGCTATCTCAGCGCGACGCCGGGTCACAAGCAGTCGCTAGAGTATCTCTTAAGATGACTCACGGCACCACATACTTCAACACTCTGTCCTCACTTCCAGAGAGGACCATTGACCTTTGGCAGCCTGATGGAGGCTTGGGGGTGCAGAGGAGAGAGAAAGCAGAAGGAAGGGTGTATGTGTACAGTCGCAGGCTGAGTCAGAAGGCAGTGAACACTGAGCAACCTGGATCCAGCTTTTAGTTTAAATCGCGCTGTGGAATCCAGTACCAAACTATAGCCAGGGTTTTGTTTTGGTTTGTTTTTCTGCCTTTCTGCCTCACACTCCTCATAGCTGCCACTTGATTTGAGATCTGAAATAATGAGCAGATATCTGAGTGATCAGGGGTGTTGTCTGTCTACCTGTGTTGTATGTATACAACAAACATCTTGTAATATACTTGCACGTAATACAGTTGTACTTTTGTTATTCAGCATTTATTTGCGTTTGCGTTCAGGTTTTCTAATGGGGGAAAAAAAAACACGTTTAAAGAACTTTTTGCTTTCATTTAGCAAGGTAGTGATTTTTAAAGTTTGTTTTTCTTCCAGCTTCAGGAATGCTGTACAGAGAGTTGCATACGTTGACATGTTGATATGTTCTTTGTTTTCATGGTCTTATAATCTTTTTCGGGCAATCTGCTTATGTCTGTAGGCAACACAAGTAATTTTCAGTCTACACATCTGTGCAGTAGAGACCATTATTTCTGAAATTTTCCTGTCCTCCTCATAGTTGTGTTTCTTTTTAGGGCCCCAGCTAGCTCTTCATCCATTAGAAGATGATGTAATGCCAATGGGATCTAGCCCCACACAGCTTGAATTAAAATGATTCCAGTTGGTGATACTTGAATGTGAATGACCAGAAGGTGTGATGCATTCAACACTGTATTTGAAGTGCTCACCTTGGAAATCTCTCCTGGTTGCACAGGCCCTTTGGTCCTCATCCTGGAGATCTTATAGCCACACCTGCGTTCCGGCTGTCCAGACCCATCTTTTATTGCTCGCTGTCTTTATATAGTGAGGTCTGGGTGGAGGAGTGAGATGAAAGGGGGGTGAGAGGGTGGAGAGGAAGCATCCTTTCTTATTGCTTGCTCAGAAGGAGAGGGTTGGTGGACAGGAAAGTATTCCACTATCCAGAGAGTGGTGATGTCTCAGAATCTCTTTATCTGTGTAGCATCTTTGCTGTGTGAAGTTTAATAAGCCAGCTGTGCAGTTCTTTAAAAGCCAGTGGATTCCATTTTTCATTTGCTTTCCACCCCCTTTGCTCTGAGCTTTCACTCCCTTTCCTTATCCCACCCCACCCCCTTCTTTATCTCAGGGGAGTTCCCTGAGTAGCAAGACTGAAAAAGAGCTGAGGTTTATGTTAGAAGAAATTAAGGTTAATGATCATTGGCTCATTTTCATATTCTGTGGGTGTGGATGGAGGAGTAATCAGTGCAGGTGGCCCTGCCAGTTGGGAGTTTTTCTTTGTCATCAAGAAAATAAGGAGAGTGCAGGGATTGAATTACCACAACTATTTCAGGACTAAACATATTTTATTTCCCGATCGGGTCTGGTTTAAGGACACAAAGCTGACATTAATTTTATCCAAAGAAAAGCACAGCAATTTTTTTCTTCTTGTTTTATAATTTGACTGAATGCAAAGGGTGGATGCATGTTCAAATTTAATTCTAGTATAATCTTACAAATAATATTCTGAAAAGCAAAGGGGTTTTGATTCAGTTTGACAGTTTATGTTTCTGTGCCCAATTACCACTTAGTTATTGAATGTTAAAGAGCTGCTTTCTAAAATGTGCACTCGGACCGCACCAGTTGGCTTCCCAGCTGCCTGTTATTACATGTGAGGTGCTCACTCCTAACTTTTTAAAGGATGTACACATTTAAAAGAGTTATGTTTAGCTAGAAAAGGAAGTGGGGGATTTGGTTAGGAAGTGCTTGCTGGCCTTGAAAAACTATCTTGTGTGCAGTCTAATTTCAGCCACATAAAGACCATTCTTTAGAGAAATATTTGTTGGATTTAAAGAAAAAACTTAAATGCCCAAATAAACTAGGGAAATAGCCATGACTTTTTTTTTTTGAAAAAAGTGTAACTTCCATTTGGAACCATCTTTTAAAGCTTTTATGTGTTTTTAATGCCACTAGTGTAACTTTCTACATGTGAGGGATTGTGATTCAAGGCATGGTAAAGGAAGAATTAAAAGTTGACCAGGGACAATAAAAGTCATTGTGGAAGAGCATCAGTACGAGCTATGCATGGTAGGTTTTGCTTTCTTAGCAGAATGCAGCTCGAGTGACCTGATGTGTTTTTCAAGCACAAGGTTTATTTGGCTGTGACAGTGTGAGTGTAATATTAATGATACTAAATGTAAAATTAACTTCTATGTTGTGTGAGCACTTTTTCTTGCCTCTCTCTTTCAAATGGCAAGTATTTCTTTGTGCCGATATCTAGTTCTGTTGCCACAGTGAGCATTTATATAACTGCGTAAGCCACAGAAAGTTGGGGCTAGTCAGGTAGCTATGCTAGCATCTGTCGGGCAAGTACAAGTCAAGGTGGGTTTTGGTTTTGATATCCCTGTGGTATGAGTCTACATGCAGCTGAATATTCATTGTGTGCCCATTAGTATGAATACTTTGCATTATTAATAACACATGAAGAGACCATTCTCCAACATTCAGAGGGCAAGAATGTTTCAGTGGTTTCTGGAAGCTCCTTGCTGTGGAGAAATAAGATTTCTTTTTAACATGGCAGTTAAGAGTTTTAAGTAGCATTGTAAAATAGTTTTAAAAAGAAATTTGGTGTATCTTACGAAATTGCCGGGTAGGCTAAGAAAACTTAATATTGAATGAAATGATCGTTTGAAATCCATATGATTTCCAAGTTGAATGTTTAAGCAAATCACGCTATGTATTTGTTTTAAGAAACATTAAACAAAGGTACCGAAACACCCAGTAAATCATTTTTCTAAGGTAACGTCCTGTCCTGTTTCTTGCTTTGCTTTTCACTGAATCCATTTCACCTTGCCCGTTACTGACAGAGCTCAAAACTGGCCTTACTTTGATTTTTCTCAAAGCTTCTGGTAAGAACCGTTCGCATTAGGACCCACATACATCTGGTATTAGCCAAGAAAAGGGCAACTGTGTATTAATTCAGCCTCACTGAATACATGTGGAATAATTATAAAAGCAAATAAGTTCTACTAATGTTTTACTTGCATATAAGTTAGATCCTTAAAATCAGCTATAGTTCAGACTATAAGGCTGGCGATTTGTCCGCTAAAACGCTTTACAGAGCATGATTGCTGAAGCCATTTGGATGGCTGTCTCTGCAGACTCCTCAGCTTTCACCTATCTGCCATTGCTCTCTACTTTGATCTTTGATTTCTTTCAAAAGTTCCCAGATTTCTTGCTTTCCTCCCATTGGATGCATAGGATATAACGGAATTCATTTGTAGCTCTTTTTTAACTGCGTATTTGAATTTGAAACTCATCATGCCAGGGAGTAACTCAGTCTGGTACAGTCTGCTCACTCTCACAGTTCTAACTCCTGAGTCCTCTGTGCTACACTTTCAATTTCTTGTGGCCGACCTGACTACTCTTTCTATCTCATTTACTGGAATGTATCCATAAATGAGGGCTGTGTGTGTAGGTGTGTTTTACACGCACAGTAATATACTCTAGCATGGCTTGTAGTGTGCCAGGATGTGGGGTTTAGTTTCACCGTCGTTTGGGGAAAAATACACATATGAAACAGATACTGAATTTCTGTCCTGCATTTAATCTCCCCGTTTTCCATTTCCTTTCTCCGATTCAGGCAGCAAACTGATCAAATTCTCAACGTAATCTGTAAAATATCACGTTTATTGCTATCACGGAACTTAGAGAATAACGTTGTTTGTCGTTCCTTAATAGGAGGTAAATAATAGTGTGTAATTAAGTATTTAAAGTGTCACCTGAAATTGTTGTTCTTCAGATGCTTCAACCTTAGCCCTGTTATAATCACGTAGCACAAACAGTTAGTACAAGCTGTGGGAGCAGCAGGCTGCTAAAAATCCTTTTCTGGGCCTGGCCACCCAAGAGCTGTGTGAGGAGGTGTTTCATGAATTACCACAAAGTTAGGCATAACTGATGGGATCTGTGCAACTACTGCTCCAAAAATTGCCTCTAAGAGGGAGCAGCTGCACATTAGAATTGAAGATACTCTCCCTTCCCTTTAGTGAAGAAATCATGAAAGCTTTTCCGAGGTTTTTGTAGGGGATATCTGCCTTAGTAGCATTCTTACCAAATGAATTGCAGTCAAATGTACCTGTGATAGTGAGCTTGAACTCATAAAACAAGCGATTCACTTCATTGCTTTATAAACCCATATCCATCCAGGGCCTAGATGTTCTTTATTTTATATACCATCTTGAGTTATTAGTCACTAATGGAATTCATATGATGAATAAATTTTACATTAATAAGTTAATACATTAAAAACATTATGCACATCTTTCAGAAAAACTTTAAAGCCATCAGAGTGAGCTGTAGTTTCTTAAATTAATTGAATAATGAATAAAACCTGTTTTCCTGTTGCTTGTCACTGCTCCTTTACAGCAGGCCCAAATGAAAATGAACCATGGGTTTTAGGAATGAAAATCTGAAAAATTTTGTAATTTTTGGAATTGTAAAATGTTGATTCTGTTTCTTTGATTTTTGAAAATGATGAAGCTCAGAAAGCTAACCAAGCAGACCGTGGTCAAATACCCAAAAACGGACTGAAAATGACCAGAGTCCTATTGTCTAGACCAGCACAGTCCAGTGAGTGGCAAGATAAGCAATTTTATAATTTAAGATTTTCTAGTAGCCACATTGCAAACGTAAAGAGAAACAGGTGAAGTTGATTTTAGTAATATATATTATTTAACCCAATGTATCAAAAATTATTTCCATGTATAATAGGTATGAAAACGTGTAGTCCACATGAATATTTATCAAGACATTTTGCATTCTTCTTTTCACGCAGTCTTCAAAATCCAGCGTCTGTGTTGCACGCACAGCACATCTCAACTTGGACTGGCCACACTTCAAGTGCTGAGTATCCACCTGTGGCTAGTGGCTACCATGTTAGCGTAGGTTTAGACACCAGTCCACTTTTCTTTCCAGCTGTGACAGCAGTGTAGTAGCTTCTAAAGGGTTGACTGGGATTTTTCTAGTCCCTATTTTGGTTAATTTAGGAGAGCTGATGACTTTGATATGCATGTGAAAAAGTAACTGAAACTTGGGGTGCCGAGTCTTTGATAGAAGCACGTTTGTTCAGGAATCACCTTTCTGATGAGGATTTTTAATCTCTTGGTCAATGCTTAGCAGTACCTCAAGCAAGTAAATATTTTCAAGATACTTGTTGACTTTCTTCCTTCTTCTCCCTCCCCTCCCCCCCCACCCCCCTTGAAGCCACGCTGTCTCAGTTTGCTAACCACACACACGTTACAGGCAGTGCTGGGGGAGAAGATGATGTCTCCTTCCACTTCCCCTTGGACGTTGAAGGCAGTGCAGCTTGGCGCTGCCCGGAGCCGAGGCTGTCCGCCATCTGTGTAAGGAATTCACAACCGCAGACAAAAGAAATTGGCCAAGTCTTCCCTCTGTCTGTTCTCCAGATCCTCAAGATAGCCATAAAACACCTGGACAAAATCAGCAGGTGATGGCAAGGGAAAGAGAATGATCAGTCACAGGCGTTGTTGAATCCTTTGAACGTTACTTATGGCCTGGACATTGCTGTCACCAGGCACAGTTTGATCTTGGGTAAGTTTTCTGGAAGAGCTTCATTCCCTGGCTCTGTGACAACAGCAGAAGCAGATAACACTGTTGATAGGGGAGAGGAGAGGCGACTGAGGCTTCCCTGCCTGAAGGTATAGCAGCTTCAGGGAGTGTTACCTCCATGTGTGGAAGAGCATCCTGCAGAACGAAGTCATGTCCAGCTGCAGGGAGTGTGCTGTGTAGATCAGGGTCCTTGCTGTAAACCTGCTAGAGGAGTTAAAATACTCTCTCATCTACTTAAAATAAGTCATAAATTGTTTTCAGAATGTAGGTGTTTGATCGGCATTGTTCATATGCTGTGTTTTTTTTAATGTACCTTAAAATCAGTTTACTGAACTTGCCCTGAAAGAGGAGAGCTGGCATTATGGTAATCATAGGCTTTTAAAAATCTTCTGTTGTGATGGCCCTACCTATCCACACACGTACGTACTTGCACACAATTTGTGTCCCTAGGACTCCCCTGTACGTCTTTGTTAGAGAAGGGTGAATATAACGTTGGAACTGTCAAAAGAGCCACCTAAGTTTATCTTTTCAACATCCTCATTTTCTGTCACGTGCTTACTTTCTCATCTTTTGTTTTGATGATGTACCTACAAGATTTAGTAGATACTAAGATATCATTTGGGTCATCTGGATTTTCTGTGGCTGTTATGTGCCGCTGAACTGCATATCATGGAGTCTGGTAAGGAAAGGACACGTTTTAATGGACCAGGAATTTGGCTATAAAGAAATGGCACTTTTGCCAGTAGAAGCTGTGAGCAAAGTCCTTTAGCTGTTAACCTCTTCATCTGTGAGAGTTAGAGTTTAATACAGTGGTATTTAGCTTTGTTTGCTGCTGCCAGTGTTCAGGGTCATATTTTAGCTATGATCTTTATTTCCAGTGAGAGGCCTAAGCCAAAGCAGAAGCTGCACTATTTAATTCAGAATTATCCCCTCTCCCTTTAGCTCTGTCTACAAATGTAACCCTTTTTCATATAAATGGCGTCAAGCTTCATTGAATTTAGCTCTGTCTTGTTAAGTACATTAATGCTGTGTTCTGTCATTCATTACATGAGAATTAGTTGTCTATTACAAAGTGGGGGTCTTTGTTTGGAGCCTGATCTTCATGGGAAGAAAGCCACACGTGGCCTAATTTCCTGAGCGCACTGAACGCTGGACTTATTTGTTTGTGACTTGTACGCCCCTGAAAGTGTCATGCAAAATGCCAATTCTGCTGTTGGGAGGCCCACCTTATTTTAAGCAAGAAAACTCTAAAAGAGAAGAACAATCATCACCTTCCGTTAAAAAAAAAAACAAAACCCCTCTCCCCCATGTATTTTGTCACATTTTTTTTAGTGATCTATACAATGTCCTTCGAGTGCGTTACAGAAAGTGTTAATATCTTAGAGCAGCAGTAATAATAATCCTTTTACTCAGGGTAATCATGTGCTAATCTGCTGGTAAGTCAAAAGTATTAGATCATTTGAAATTCATTGTGTCAGCTCAGTTGAAATAACTGGTATGGTGCTATAAACATTTAGAGAAAGGGAGTCTTTGAACCCAAATAATAATGTCAAATAGTTTGTTAGTGTTACATGCTCATGTTTAAAGGTTTCATAAGCTCAACCCATGGACAAGAGCATTTCAGTTTACATCAGTGCGTAATATATTATTTTAACTGAAGGTTTATTTTTATTTTGTTATTTGGGGAAAGTTTCTTTTCCTCTGGCACTTATGGACTAGGTTTTTCTGTTACAGTTTTCACCCTGCAGTCACAGGCAGCTTGGTGTGCCAAAAGGGTTTTGTTTTGTTTTAAGAAAACTCTTCTTGTTTTTCTAAAGCATTGTGTCGGGGTTGAATTTTCTCCTTGCTCCCTTCTTTCCTTTCATGTTCTCGGGAGGAGGATGGACGGTGTACATATTTATTTTTCTGTGAATATTTTAACTAGGAAGTTTTGTTTCATGGTTCCCCTCTTTCCCCTCAACCAGAGCCACCCCTCCCTTTGAATTCTTGTAACTCCTTGAATTTTTCTCTTCCCCTCTCTCATCCTGAGCCTGTAGTTGACTGGCCTTTGAAGATAAGATTCCTTGTTTTAGTCATCTTCGTGCCTGACACATAGTAGATGTTCAATAAAAATTTTAAAAAATTGCTTCACTTCTAAAACGTTGGGAAATTTGGTGACTCAGCTAAACATGTCGCCATGTCAGTATATGAACATTTTTGGTGATGGGTCATTCATTTTCCTTTTTTTCTTTTTGGGAAGTCGGTTCAGTTTTGAAAGAGCACCTCTTTCCTCAGAGCTTCCAGGACCATTTGAGCCTGCAGCTCCCGTTCTCCACCCTCATGACTGGTCAGCTGTGAACTCTGGAAGGCATTATATCCCGGCTTCACAGAGTACCAGCCAAATTCACTGGCTTTCTGAGAATGCATAACTTAAGTACTGAACAGTCAAGGCTCCTGTAGAAGGAAGTAATATCCATCCTTTCTCCACCTCATGTTCTCGCTTTTTGCTTCAACCCGATCTTTGTTTTGCAGTTTTAAAGGATTTGTAGACTTTCTAATCCTGGAGTTCCTTAAGTACTGGAATGTGAAATTCTACTCCTTTTTGAAATTGAAATTTACAGACCTTTCCTACTGATTGTATTCTGTGACTAAGGAGAGGGCCCTGAACATTATGTGGGAGGTAGTGCCTCAAGTGCACTGCCATGTCCCCTGTGGCTTTCTTCCCGCTGGGTCATCCCCGGAACAGGCTTTGATCATGAAAAAGTTCATCTCAATGAAAATACTGTATTATATACTATAAGAGAATGAACTAAATCCCCATAGGATAGCTCTAGAGCTTAAATTTGGCCAAAGAGCAGAGAAGTTGCTTAATGCGATCTGAGCATTTTTAGGCCTGCCCCAGCTCAGAGAACAAGGCAGCCAGATGGTCTGGTTTAAATCACAGAGACAGTGCAGCCAGTCAGCAGTCCCCAGCCATCTCAGAAGTCATGTGGCAGGGAGGGGTTGGTTACAACAGTCCGCAAAGCTCTAGCCTCACTGATAGTGTAGCACTGCACTGAAGTATGGGGCTGGGGATGATTGATGGGGTTTCTATAAGCAAGCCAGTCTAGAAGGGTGCATATCTTATACTAGGTAGCTCTGGAATTGCCCTTGGTCACTGTAGAATGACACTTAGCTTCAGAGATTAGTCCAGGCATGGTTTTACTAGCATTCCTGGGAAAGGGTAGCATGGCACAGTGACAAGAAGCATGCACTCCGGAGCCAGGCTGCTTAGGTTTGAATCCTGTTTTGACCATTTGTACTAGCTGTGTGACCTTGGACAGGTTACAGAAGTCTCTGTGCCCCTATGTACCTCATCTGTGAAATGGGGATAATAATACCTACATCCTCTGTAGCTTAAATAAACTGTGAGGATTGAATGAATTTACAATTCCTGAAACAGTGCCTGAAATATAACAAATAGTAAGGACGTGTTTGAGCAATAAAATAAAACTGGGTGCTGTGAACTGCTGATCCTTCAGAGAACCATTAGTGAAACCTACCCCTAGAACCTGACCCTTTATTAACACTGACAGGTTTTAGTAATCTTTGTGGCTGACACAAATGCCATACCTATGTGCCTTGTACTCAGAAGCCCTTATAGGTAACCTCACGTTTTTCCTTTGTCCGTAGGTAAAATTTGGAGGATGTGGCCATAAAGAGCTTTTGTGGGGATTCCTTTCGGAGAAAATGTGGGCTGAGTGAAGTCCACTTTGATCTAGAAATAGGGCTGTTTTTGTAATCCCTTTTATATTGTTCTATTTTGCTTTCTTTGAGTGATGTATTCTTTCTGAAGCCTCATATGATTTGTCATAGGATGATGTCTTTAGTTGCATCTTTGAAAACCAAAATGATTAACTTTCAGTTTACATCTTGCTAAGAAGCTGTATCTGACCATCAATTTTAGTCTAAAAGCAGACAACTCTCTTTTTTATTCCCTAAGTATTTTTAGAAAGTTTTATTTATTAGTCCTCAAAACATCCAGATGTATTGTGCCTTCTTTCATTTTTGGCTACAGAATAAGTATCTCATTTTGATGGTAGTGACAAGATTAAAAAAGACTTGAAGATAGACTGTGAAATTGACATTTATCAATGATCATCTTGATCCTGTATTCATTTTCATATTCCGAAATTCACCGTATGGTTGTCTAAGTCCTACAGATTTGCCAACACTGTGATTTAAGCCTTTCACAATTACCTGTTGTAATTCACATAACTGGGTTCCATATTATCTGTGGCAACTATTTATTTTGATTCCACAAAAAAGGGATCGTATTTGCCGAAATGTTAATGAGGATAGAATGGTTCAGACTGGGGGAAAGAGCATACCGTGAAATGCTAGGGACAGCCACTTAAGAAAATTACCACCTGTGCCCAAGGAGGACCTTTACAATATGGTTATGGAGACGTTATTAACTGGTCATAGTCACCAGATTTGCCACCTTAACTGGAGTTATCCTGATGTAATGCTGTTGGACAAATGTGTTGAGCTGATCAGACTTGATTTTGATTTCCACTTTTTCCATGACCAGCTATGAGGCGTTGGTCAAGTCATTTAATCTCTTGGACTTCTAGTTTCCTTATCTGTGAAATAGGGATGATAATGTACCAATCCTGCTCAGTTGTCATGAAAATTAAATTCATGTATGTAGAGTACGGTTGACCCTTGAACGACACGGGTTTCAACCGCATGGGTCCACTTACACATGGATTTTTTTCGACGGTCAATACTACAGTACTGCACGGTCTGCAATTGGTTGACGCCGTGGATGTGGAACCATGGATATGGAGGAACCACAGATACAGAGGAACCGGAACCAGGGATACGGAGGGCCAGCTCTACATGATACACAGATTTTCCGCTGAGCAGAAGGTGGGCGCCCCCAATCCCCAAGTTGTTCAGGGTCAGCTGTATTTACGTGAATGTAAAGTATTTAGCGTAGTTCCTGGCACATGGCAAGAGCTTGAGAAATTAAAACTCTCAGACTGGGGCTTCCCTGGTGGCGCAGTGGTTGAGAGTGCGCCTGCCGATGCAGGGGATACGGGTTCGTGCCCCGGTCCGGGAAGATCCCACATGCCGCGGAGCAGCTAGGCCCGTGAGCCACGGCCGCTGAGCCTGCGCATCTGGAGCCTGTGCTCCGCAGCGGGAGAGGCCACAACAGTGAGAGGCCCGCGTACCGGAAAAAACAAACAAACAAACAAACCAACCCAAAAAACTCTCAGACTGTGAGCTTTAGAAATATGTGAGACAGAATGGTTAACTTACTTGCTGTATTACATATGAGCTGTTCCACCGTTCATTAATTATGGCAGTAATGGTGGGTTCGTCATGTTGCATCCTCACTCTTGCAAGCATCATCCTTTTGCTCAACAGCAAAAGTTGCCTGGCTTGGGGCACCATGTTGTGTCTACAGAGGTTTTTTTTCTCGCTGGTTGGAAAAAATGCATTTCTAACTCCCTAAATTATGATAGCAAAGTCATTTACATTGATTAGGTTGAGTTCTTTGGATTTTTCCTTCAGAACAAAATAAACAGTTTTCCAAGTGGTTTTCTTAGCTCTTTAAAATAAAAGCCATCGCAGTGAACCGTATTTGGTCCCAAATCGTACATATATTGATGGCCTACTAGGCACCATGCTAGCATTTGGGATGCTGAGATGAGTAAGCCACTGTCATTGCTACTAAGAAGTTTACACATTAGTATTCTGGACAGATGACCAAGTTTTGGCCAACGATCAACCATTTTTGTTGGATTTCATACATTGAAATCCCATGGTG
Organism: Orcinus orca; assembly: GCF_937001465.1. Taxonomy (NCBI): domain Eukaryota; kingdom Metazoa; phylum Chordata; class Mammalia; order Artiodactyla; family Delphinidae; genus Orcinus; species Orcinus orca. The sequence goes on from NC_064564.1 coordinate 55,190,598, forward strand.
CACCACCCCTTCCCCCATTACTTTTGTATTTTTCCTTGAAGTTTGCGGCAGTCAAATCTAATATGTTTGGGTTTCGATCCCAAGCATTATTTTCTGCTACTATTTTATAGGAAATGTCATTTGGTTTTGAGCCTTATTCCATTAGGATTGACTCTGAGGGCACATGAACTAGGAATCTGGACCTATTTTCATTATCCTTTCTTTCTTTAGGGGCGATTTTCCATAAGGTCCTACTCTTCTCCCTTTGGTGGCTGTTACTTTTTTTGTTAAGCCAAATGTCACATGACGTCATCTAGACAATTTAAGATTCTCTGGAATCTGAGACAAGTCAGAAAATGTTGCAATTCTGTATAACAAGTCCAGATGACAAGCTTGCTTGTCACCATTCCTTCTGGGAAATCCCAGGGAATTGTCATGGTCTGTCGTCCTGGCTACCAAGAATTTCTCACTTAAAGTTGAATTGGTGGTTGGATATTCAGGGGTGTAGGGGCCCCTAAACCCTGGTGAGAGGTCGAGGAGCCCTCCCTTTACGTTTGCCCATTGTCACTTTAAAAAATGATAATAATTTATTTATTTATTTATGGCTGAGTTGGGTCTTCGTTGCTGCGCGTGGGCTTTCTCTAGTTGCGGCGAGCAGGGGCTACTCTTCACTGGTGTGCGGGCTTCTCACTGCGGTGGCTTCTCTTGCTGTGGAGCATGGACTCTAGGCACGTGGGCTTCAGTAGTTGTGGCTTGCGGGCTCTAGAGTGCAGACTCAGTAGTTGTGGCGCACAGGCTCAGTTGCTCCATGGCATGTGGGATCTTTCCTGACCAGGGCTCGAACCCGTGTCCCCTGCCTTGGCAGGCAGATTCTTAACCACCGTGCCACCAGGGAATTCCCACCCGTTGTCACTTAAGTGGAAGGTAGTAGAAGGCAGCAAGGCGTACTGCTTGAACAGAATACAAAGAATTGAAAGACAGAAGGTGACTGCTCATCTCGTTTTCAAGGAGAGCTATAGGTATTGTTTTTGTTATGAATTCCTGTTCTGGGGAGCCTGAGCAGTAGTAGTGGCTACAGCCTGCTGCCACCATCGATTTTGAGTAACATACGGCATTTGGGGTTGCCTTTCTCTTGGATTCTCTTTTTCTTTTCAACTTAAAATTCGCTAGAGGAACATTTTTCTGGGTTGTACACACATAATGGAACCTTTTCTTGGTCTTCAAGGCACTATGTCAACTTAACAGTCAGAGTTTACAGGTTTCTAATTATTTAATATAGTACATTTTTCTTCCCTTGTGTGCTCTGCATTTTAAAATTGGAAAAGTACACAGGATTTAAATAAGGATAGTCTTACTTAAACTGGCACAGTAGACGTACGGCTCTACTGGTTATATTATTCATATGCTTGGAAATTCTCAGTGTTCCCCGTGGTTCAGAAAGTTAGAATAAAATTTGCTAGCTATGTTTTATTTTGGACGAATCCATTTTTCAGACCCCCTTTCTAACTCTACGTTCCTAGGTATTCTCTTTTCTAAAACGCCCACATTGTTTGAACAGCCCATGGAGTGGGTAGTTCTCGTCCGTCTTGGGTGATCTCTTCCCACCTTTGCTTGTTGAATTCAGCTACACGGCTTTTTCTTAGTGCTGGCGGCCCAGCACTGTGCTAGGTGTATGCGGGGTGGGGGGTGGTGCCAAGTAAAACAAGACATGGTCTCTGACCTTGAGGACCTTCCAGTCCAGAGCCTCTTGAAAGCCTATCCATCTTGCAAGCCACTTCCTTCACTAAGCCTTTTCTCATTACCTCAGAAGAAGTAGTCTCTCTCCCCTGAACCCTAAAGCCTTTTGTTTATGCCTCTCTTGTCACGTGGATCACATTCTACTTTATAGTATAGTTATTTGTGCTTAGGTTTATCTCCCTACTCAGTGGTCAATTTCTCGACGACATATTTAGTTTTACAAGTCGAGGTTTAGAATTCTGCTTTCCATGTAGTGGGTGTTTGATAGATACTTAGTGAATCGACGGGCCATGAGAATAGAAATTCTTGCTAAGATTTGGTGAGGGAATCTCGTCATATTTTAATATTTTGTTCTTCTTATACAGCACGGTTAAGGGAATTTAATTTTCAGATCCTAGTGTACCGTAAAGAAGGAGAATAGAAATACAAATGCCTAGTTCTCTAAGTTTGATATGAGAAAGGTGGCTGAGGAAGTGGGCTGGTGGGGGGAACTGTTTAATGTGTACAGTATTGTATCATGAGGCTGATACTTAATTTCAGGAAACAGCCTAATGAATATGAACACTTGGAAAATTAGTTGCCCATTCCATTAATTGTTTATTTGTGAATGAAAGGGGCTAGTCAGGCTGGACGATTGCTTGGTTTCTGGAAATCGGTAACTAAACTATCTCCAGATGTGGGGAGAAAGAACGACGTCCACATTTTATTGCGCGTAACACTTTGCACAATTCACAATTTGAGCTTGGATTTTTTTGTTTTGTTTTTTGCTTCTGTTTTCTAGCACTTCATTTTATTTCAGTGTTAGATCCCTGTTCTCTTTTTCACCTCCTGGAAATTAACTCTTAAAATAATTAAAAAGAATAAAAGGAAGCTTGTAGTAATGTGCTTTTATTGAAGTTCTGGGGTCAAGTTAGAAGTAAAGAGGCTAGGTTGTTTCAGCGTGGAGAAATAATTTTTTTCCTTGAGCCATTATTTCACTGGGAGATATTTATATAGTAAGTTTACATGCATAGAAATTATGGAAACTAGATATTTATTTAGTTAAGTTAAATCAATAATCATTCCTTTTCAGGTAAGACATTTAAGAATTGAACTTAATGATTATTTCAGAGACTTGATAAACATGCTCAGGGAAACTTGGATGATATAGCTTCACAATGCTGCTCTTACAACTTAATCTTTATTGACTAAATGCTAACAAGCTGTAGAATTCTTGCCTTAATAGAGTAGAAAATGAGACCTTTTTTTCTACCTTGAAAACTTTTTTTGGGTCTTTATGCAGTTTTATTTTAGCAGTAACCCTGGCATCACTTGACTGCTTTATTTATTCCCTCATCTTTCCTGCAACAAGTGTCAAACATCCCCTTCTTAGAAGCTGTCTTGGGAACTTGCATTCTGATGGATAACCAGTCAAAAATAACATCACATTGGTGTCCGTCTGGGGTTGGATTTTTTTAAATGTCACTTAAAAATGGCATTTGTGCCATAGTTCACTTTACAGTTATTTTCCAGATCCAGAAATACTAGAAAAATCCTTCTTGTGCCATTAGGAAGACTGTCCAGTGAGCCTTTCTCTTCATCTGCAGGTTGTTGAGGAAACTCTGGCTGGACCCTTTGGTGACTAATTTAAAATATCTGGCAGGAGGATTGATAGCGCCTTTCCTTTGTGTAGTGACAAATATATTTCGCCTGCAGTTTATTAACATAATTCAGCACAACCACAGACATATTGGACATATTAGAGCATAGAATTAGAACCATTTTTTGCACATCACAGTCTTCTCTCACTTGTACTTTTTTTTTTTTGACAAGGATCTGGATAATTGCTTCAACAAATGAACTGCTGTGTTCAGTCTGTTTCTATAATTTCATAAATTGTTTTCATGCTAAAAACAAGCAAGCTTTCACTGAGTTAATATAAAGAACCACAGTGTAATTACAGGAGCTGCATTATTAAGAAGTATGACAGAAGTGGCAGCCTAACTGACAGTTACTTTCTCCTTGCTTTATCACAACAAATGAAATATCTCTTTTAAGTGCCAGCAAGCAACAGAGTCTGCTAAACATACATCATCTTGGAAATGGGCGTACACTCAGGACTAATTAGTTTAAGTACGTGCACAGTGATGTGCCCTGGGAAAGACGCCAGACACTGTGGTCTTCTGGGTGGTGGAGTTCTCCAACTCTGAGGCAAGGGAAGGTGAAATGCTTTGGATTAGAATGAGCGTGAAGTTTACCACAGAGGAGATGACTATTTAAAAGCAGGTAGAGGGGCTTCCCTGGTGGTCCAGTGATTAAGACTCCGTGCTCCCAATGCAAGAGGCCCGGGTTTGATCCCTGGTCAGGGAACTAGATCTCACACCCTGCAACGAAGATCTCGCATGCGGCAGTGAAGATCCCACGTGCCACAACTAAGACCTGGCGAAGCCAAATAAATAAATACATATTTTTTGAAAAGGTATTAACTTTGTTAAAAAAATAAAAATAAAGGCAGATAGAAACTTTTTTCAGGTGTACGTCGTATCCTCTTCATTGATTCCATTTAAACTCTGTTGGGTCAGCTACTCAAAGATGCTTATCTCTGTATCAGGTCAGACCCATACCACTCTGATGATTATTATCATTTAAGTGTCCTGTTAGTTTCTCACATTACTTTTCCCCCTTCAGTCTCATAACTACAGTCTACTTTTTCTCACCATATATAAATTGTTGGGAACCTCATTTTCCGTCTGGGGATATTTAGGAAAAATGTTGCTCATTGGCCATTCTTTGCAAGTTTTAGTGGATCTAATTATAGTCGTGCATCTGGCAGGCACGAAAACCATTAGATGAGCAAAGAGGGCTCCCAAATGCCACTCCATGAGTGTAATTGAAACTGCTTCCGATTCAGCATATCCTTCTTCAGCTGCATTATTAGGTGCTTTCCCTGTACTGTCCGTCTGGTGTGGTTACATGGTGTGTTGAATCCTTTGCCGCTTCCCCCCTCCCTCACCACTGCACTGTATGATATCCGTATTGTGTTGCTAAGCCTTTCATGTAGACATGATGGGGATGTAGATTATGTTTACCCTTAACACGTATGAGATAGAAATGATTAGATATTAAGGAATAAAATAGAGGTGACTCATCTTCTTTATTTTATTCTATTTTATTTTATTTATTTTTGGCTGTGTTGGGTCTTCGTTGCTGCATGCAGGCTTTCTCTAGTTGCGGCGAGCGGGGGCTACTCTGTTGGTGCTCGGGCTTCTCATTGCGGTGGCTTCTCTTGTTGCAGAGCACGGGCTCTAGGCGCGCGGGCTTCAGTAGTTATGGCACGTGGGCTCAGTAGTTGTGGCGCATGGGCTTAGTTGCTCCGTGGCATGTGGAATCTTCCCGGACCAGGGCTCGAACCTGTGTCCCCTGCATTGGCAGGCAGATTCTTAACCACTGTGCCACCAGGGAAGTCCCGGCTCATCTTCTTAAGAGCTTGTGAGCCTCAGAGAAAGGACATCTTCAACAGCTGAGCGGGAAGCAGAGAACATTAAGAACAAAACAGAGCCACATCTATCTTTTCTATCTCTCAATTCAGTCAAGACTGAGGACAGTGAGAGACAAAAGTCCTAGGGAACCAGAGGAAAGGTCAGACGAGAAGGAAGACCAGATATGGGATTCAAGACTTAATGAAGAGGGAGGGTAACAGGGAACACTGCTGTGAAGAAGAAAAAAAATACCCATCTTTCTGGGAGGCCTACAGAAAAGACCTACCTTCAGATTAGGTTGCATGAAGAAGCAGAATGGAAATATGCTCAGTGGCTAAAATGCCATAAGGTGCCTTCCTTGGTGTGAGTCTGCAGTCCACGGGCCTCAATAGTTCACAGCCATGTGCTATGTATACATACCGCCTGTGGCACAAGGAAATGAAGTCCAGGAGACATCTCCCCATTTCTCTAAAGATGTAAGAATAAAGTTTAGTCTGTTCTTAGCAGAATATACACGGACTGTGCACTATTTTTATATCCTCCTATTTAGCTGGGCTTCCAGTTGAGTTCCAAATGTTTTGTTTTGGAGCAGCTCAAGCATGCTTTCCTGTTGGACCTTCAGGTCCCCCTCCTTCAGTGTCTCCTCAGTGAAGCTGTCTCTTTCTCCCTAAGACTGGGTTGTTGTGGATGCTTTCTCTGTGCATCATTGCCCCGTGCGTTCACTCCCAGTCCATTCGAAGTTGCTCATTTACTTACTTTGAAGGCTAAGTGTCTTTATACCCTCTTACAGTATCTTTATCTGCAGTTCCCGGCACAGAGTAGGCACTCAGAAAATATCTGTTGAACTAATGATTTCGTGTCTGAAACTTTGACTATAAAAGCTCTTTGGCTCTGGAAGGCCCCCCTGGAGTGGCATTTTCTCCAGCCAATTGATGATCAGAGTCAGCCAAGGCTTGTACATCCAACAGCCTTGCTTCAAACCGCCCGTTAAACATCTTCCTTTCATAGGGCTGTGTTCTAGGCACCAGAGAGACTCACAAAAGCCCCAAGGTCCTTTCCTGTTCAGGAGACTGAACTTAGGTTAGAGAGCTATGATATTTAGGAATATAAGTATATAAAGCAAGTTCATTATTATAAAATACATATACCTAGAGCTTTGAAGACATTTGAAACTTATTCCAACTTATGCATGTCATGGAAGAAGAAGGTGAAGCAAAGTTTGATCTTCATCTCATTCAAGTGAACCTGCTAGAAGGGCCAGGTCTGCAAGCAGTACCGCAGTGTTTTAGGTCTCCTGACTCCCTCCCTCTGTCAGATTCTCTTTTGATTCCACTAGCTAATTTCTGTATTGAGTGGTGAGGGCATATATAAATGTATAAACTGTATGTCTGGAAGCCATCTATTATTTATATCAGAAATATAATTTCTTTCCATGCTTATTTTGTGTAAGATAAGGATTAATAGTCATGATAATTGGTTTCTTTTACCCCTTGCTGTGTCTTCCACAGTGCGAGGCTCTTTAAACAGATGATCTCTGATGAATATAAAAACCCTCTGTAAATAATAGTATCATTTAGTTGGTATTGTATTTCTTCAATACCCATGAAGAATTGGGGGGCTCAGAGAGGATCAGTAACTTGCAGAAGGCCACACAGTAAGTGGGGAGTACCTTTAAGGAACCTTTTTCCGTGCATGGGAAATGGTAGATAAGATTTAGTTAATGGTAGGCTTCCCACCCCTCTCTCGCCTGCCTTTCCCTCGTGTGAACTAGTTGCCTCAAGTTTCTTGAAGTTTTTGCACGCTAGAAACAGTGCTTTGTGGTCGCTACTGGCAGTATGACTGCTGATCCCACGATGGGGCTTTTGGAAACCAGGGAGTAGATAATAGTCATAAGGTTAAGTTGGGGGTCCTAGGAACCCTGTCTGACTTATTAAAAACCGTGCTTACACACTGAACTTTCATGGGAGCCAAATTTCTTTTCTTCTTTTTACTTTCTTTTTTAAAAAGTGTCCGTTTTTGTTAATTTATACATTGGATCAGTAGAGCTTGTGACTAGAATATTAAGGGGCTTTCCATCTGAAAGTCTGAACTGTCTCGGACAGGTAGGAAAACATTGCCTGTGATTTCAAGAAGTCTTAAAAAGAACCTCATCTGATAATGAAAGCATCTGTGTAACATACAGGAGCACATTAGCACACTCTGCTATGTTCAAGTAGAGTTTCTAAGTTCTCTGTGCATGGTTTTTAATAAGACTGGTAATGTAGGATAACCATGTAGAAACACCATTTTATTTTTTGCTTGGAAAATGTATTCACTAAGAAAATAATAAGATTGTTTCCTCACCACTCAGTATAACCTGTATCACTGCTCCCTGTGTTTAGACCTGAACCACTTACCAAAGTTGAGATGGTTGTGACCAAGTTTACGAGTGTGGACTGGACCTGTTTCTTTTGATGGCATCTCATGGGGTCACCACCCGCTTTCCTCTACATTCCTTTATCATTGTCTCCATCTCTCCTTGTTTTCTCCAGCTTTTCTTTCTCTGAGGTTTCACATTACTTATATCAAAGTGAATCCTCTTTTTTAAATTGAATACCTATTTTATTCTTCCCTCGAATTCACCTGCATTGTCTCTGCTATAGTGATTTTTTTTCCTTTTTTATTTAAAGCTAATCCCTTTAAAAAAGTATTTTCCCATTTCTCTCAAACTTTCATCCTCTGCACATTTCTTTATTCACTGTTCTAAATGCATATGTAAACTAGTTTATAAATAATTCTTACAGTTTATAAATAATTCTTTTACTTAGGACCCAAAACTTGCTAATCATTGAATTGTAAGTCCTTACTGCCATTTTGTGAGCGAGTCTTCTAAATGGCTAATTTTCAGAAAGATAGTTCTTGAAAGGTTGGAATAAGTCCTTATTAAATTTCACTTAAGTATATCAATGTGTACTCTGAATTCTAAAAGTACTAGTTTTCATGGCTGCAGTCTACATTGGTACTGTCATATTCTCCCATTTCATATTTTCTGAAATTCCCACTGTGGATTCTTTCTCTGGCAATAAGAAAAACTTTAATTCAGTCCATCTTAAATGTTAAATAAGGGGAAAAAATTATGTAGCCCTTGTTACTTCACGATAGTCATGGGACATAAATGAAAGTTTCACAACTTCGAAGCAGTAAAGTCTAGTCGGTTAGAGCCTGGTAGTGGACTAGCCTTGTGGGAGTGAGACCCTGGCTGGATCTGGGAAAGTTAGCTTATGTCTCTGTGCTTTTTTTCTTTTTTTTAACCTGTAAATTAGAGCTAACAATGGTGTGATACCCTTCTAATAGGGTACCTGTCAAGGTTGAATGAATATTTCTGCGTAGAGTGTTTAGAGCAGTAGTTGCTATATTCGACGTGTGTAAGAAGTGTTGGCCAGTATTATTATCTAACTCTCCAGACAGGATATGAAATATGTAGAGAAAATAAGGATATATTCTTAAAAAGACTGTATCTTAAAGTAGGATATTTCCTCTCACCGTTCTCCTTATGCATTTTTTTCTAGGGAATTAGGTGCTCCTTGTACTGACGCAGCCTATTTCAGTGTGTTTTAAAGACAGCAATCGTAGTTTAAGTGTGCTTTAAAAAAAAAATAGTAATAATGATTTGTTCTTTGACATGTATGAGAGGACATTATATGAAGTCTATTTGAAGGAGATATGTCCATTTAAAAAAATTCAGTCTATTTTTTATAATTCCTAAGAATGGGGGGATTTGTTTGGTTCAGTAAGCTTATTAGTTTAATTAAACGAACGCAAAAGCAGATTGACATCCAGAAGTATTTTTCTTTTGTTTTACAAGGTCTGTTTTTTAAATTGAGCTAAAATCCACATAACATAAAATTCACCACTTAAAGTGTCTAATTCAGTGGCTTTTAATAGTCACAATGCTGCACTATCATCACCGCTATCTTACGAGATCTTTTTAATTGAAAAGGATTTATATTTAAAGAAAGCTTTATGAATTTTGCTTTGAATTCAAATCATGTCACGCAGCTTTTAAAAAATAAACATAGTAGTTCAGTGTTTCTTTCATAAAATTAAGAAGTGTTGGAATGTAATGAATATTAACAGAGTATTGCTGCTCTTTTATAAAATGTTTTTTTAAAATCTCCATATACATACAACGTTCAGAGAGAGAGAGAGCCTGAGAGACTGAGAAACAGAGAGAAGTGTTCTAATTAAGATAGTGCCTGGATATTTGCTTTGTAATAGGTTATATTTCTCTTGAATAAGCAGGAAAATGGTTAATGTTTTTAAAATTATGAACTAATTTGAACAAGATAAAAAGAATTGGGCTTCCCTGGTGGCACTGTGGTTGAAAGTCCGCCTGCCGATGCAGGGGACACGGGTTCGTGCCCCGGTCCGGGAGGATCCCACATGCCGCGGAGCGGCTGGGCCCGTGAGCCATGGCCGCTGAGCCTGCGCATCCGGAGCCTGTGCTCCGCAACGGGAGAGGCCACAGCAGTGAGAGGCCCGCGTACCGCAAAAAAAAAAAAAAAAAAACGATAAAAAGAATTGACTGTCTTGCCACAATATCCAAATCAAGTAAAACTCAAAACTTTAATATCATGTAAGATTTTATTTAGTACATAAACTCATAGAAACTTTTATTTACTAGAGTTTATATACCTTTATATCTCTTTATATTTGATTCGAGCAAAGAAAAACTTGGCCATTTATATGAAATTTCTATTTGTGTTATAATCAGGACTATGACAGAATAGTCCATATTAGGTGTTTTAAAAGACATCTAATTTGTAAGAGGGAGCTTGAGAGAAAGGTTCTTAAGAAAACCTAAACAGAAAAATTTTAAAGAAAAATCTACATCTCTCAATTCATTAATAAAGTCAGCTGAGGTTATAAGCAGGAATACTAACAGGAGATTTGCGATGTTGGCAGTGAAGCGCCCCTAAAATTAAAATACTACTGAAACACCACATGTTATTGCCGTAGTACTTCCCTCCTCCAGTACCCTTTTAGTTCTGTCTAAACTGAAGCATCTTGGATCAAAAAGCCATCTTGATTGCTGGCTATATTTATTATGAAGGCATTTGAGATCCGCTGTTGCTGATGAATAATGTTTATATACACAAATGCTTAATGTTTTAAAATACTCTTCAACCAAGTGATTTTTGCACATGAAAAAAAGAATGACTTTTTTTGAGTGAATTAGTTAGGACACACCTGGTTGTTAAATGTTAAACAAGTATTTACATGGGTAACAGTTAATAAACCTATGTTTGTTTTTAAATTCGTGTCTTAAAGAATAAGAACATTTGAGTTTTAACTAACTGCACATCTTCTTGTGCATTAGTATTCTATCAGGTCCTCTGAGTGGAAGTAAATTTTGGTTTTAGTACTACAGCGACACGCGCACATGGATGTAATGCTGGGTTACAGCCCAGCCTTCACATCACAACAAAGGTGTGAGCATTCCTGTTTGCAGGGCTGACCATCCTTTCCTGGACTCAGGAGTAGGATTGCTTTTGCTTCTTGAGAGATTTAACCAAATCTAATACCAGCTTAACAATGAGAGGCATAAACGGTAAGCATCAACATCTTTTCAAAACACAAAATGCTACTGCAGAGCAGTATTCCGGTAATGAATTTTTTTGTTTTCAGTGATGCCCAAAAGTTTCAGTGGATGACCCACAGCGTACTCTGAACACACACGGTGAGATGGTTCCCTCTATTCCTAGGAAATGTAGTCCATGGTTTTATTAGGTAACGTTATATGCCATTCTGTTATAGGGAGTGAAGGAGTAAATAGAGGAGACTGGATGCAATGAGGACTGGGCAGCATTACATGATAAAAATCCACCTTCCTGGATGCAGTTAATACAGAAATGTAAAAATGTTCCCATCTGTCTAAGCCATCAGTTTCTGATGCAGTCCCTGGAGGAAGTGGCTGAAAAGTCATTTCCACCTAATGGGTTGTTAGGTTGCCTCTGTACAGTAAGTTGGTGGTTGCAGCCCACTTCCTCTAGGACAGAGGGCCGTGTTGCTAAAACCCCGTCACGACTGACACTAATTGGCATTGCTGTCGGCCCGAGTTGTGAAAGCAGGCCTGCGTGGGCATCCAGTGGGGTGCACTGTGGGACGTGTAGCATCGAGGGGAGGACTTTTTCTTAGATTTTGCTAGTGGGTACACATATTTTGATGTTCCTTTTGACCCCTGTTCATGCAGTTTATATCATCGTCAGCCTCGTTAATTGGGGAAAAATTTGTTGAAAGCCAGCCCCTTGGATGAGTGTCTTGTTATTGAAAGGTGTCCTCACCTTCCATAATATTGGGACCTCCAGATATTATCACTTGCCTGAGAAAATCTCTATTAAGTCATTAAAATTATTACTAATAAATACAGCAGGTAAACAGACCGCTCTTTTATGCATCTAATAAACTAACATTTTTGTTTTCTTTTTTTTCTTAAATAAGAAGCCAGAAGAGGGCATATCAGTCTTTCAAAAATCAGTTTGGGAGCTGTTTGGCCTAATTCACTTACAATTACCATAAATTAGGAGGAGAACCTCTTTTGTATTCATAAGGGCCTGGAGTGAAGGATTGAGTTGCTGCAAGGGGTTTGGAAAGACAAGAAGAAAAGAAGAAGAAAGCAGAGATGAGCACCCTGTCCTTAGAAATTTTTAAGTATGTTAAAACTCTGTTGCTGCATGTAGCCTCCATACTTTGATGATTACATACAAGGGCAGGAACTAGGAAAGGAAGAGAAGCATTACTGAGCAGCTGTGTTGGAAGGACTGTGCCAGGCACTCTCCTATGTATTACCTTTTAAAAGGTACAGGTATTACCTGACTTCCATAGGTAGGAAAGTGTGACAGCAGTTACTGCCAGGTGTAGGCAAACTCTGCTTGCTTAAGTGCATATTGAAAAATTGGTGAGAGGTGGCTTTAAGGGAGGAAGGGAATTCCTAGGAGAATTGATTAGTCATATTAATAATCATTTATGTCCCTTCCCAGCATCCATTTAAAATGAAAACGGATAGCCATTGAGCTACCCAGACCCCAGGCCTCCCAGCTTCCCCTTCCCTTCTTCATCAGCTTCAGGCTCAGGAGTCTGTCCTGGGATCTTGCTTCAGCGGTTGGCTTGGCCCACAGCTCCCTGGGAGAGGCTCTGCTTTCTAAGGTTGGAAAAGCTCCTGAGGCCATCCTCAGGAAATGGCTTCCTTCCCTCCCGGTGTCCAAGGGGATGTGAAACAAGTTTGGGATTTCCCTTCCCCCCTGAAGTCCTTCAAACAGAACATCTTCTCGCATTTATGTCCATTTGTTTTGTTCTCAACACTGTTCCATGCCTCTTACAGGCACTGCGGTGAAATTAACAATTACAGGCCAAGACACTGATGAGGCCACTGGGGCACCTGGGAGCAAAATGTGAGGCGTCACCCCCTCTGCAAGTACACTTGAGATTCTAATGGGTTCATTCGAGTGTGTTGGTCCAGGGCAGTGGTGCTTCTGTAGAGTGCCACAGATGATTCTGAGGCAGACCAGTTCTCTTTTGTATTTAATAGGTGAAGGTTTTGGTTTGCTTTGTTTTTTAAAGAAGTGGAAGCATTGGGCCCTTAGCAAAAGAAGATGAAATTGTGCTAAGAAACTTGGTTTCCTCAGCTCACTGATAAATCTCACTTTCAGTGTGCAGACTCATCTTGCTCTAGCTAAGATGTCTAAATCATAAAAGAAAAAAGGCACCAGCACTGCTTTCCCTGACTCCAAATTCAAACAAGAAGCAGCTTCACATTGGAGGCATCCTTAGCACACGTTTTGTATTTCTCACCCTTGTTCTTTATATGTTTTATTTTATGAGACAAAAAGGTAATTAACATACCTGACACCTGTGTGCAGAGAGCCTCAAGTTTCTGATACACACAAACTAGCTTTAGTAGCTGATGTAATACTCCCACCTCATACTAGTTTAGGCACCTGAGGATTTCCACCCTCCTCACCCTTGTCATTGACTTTTAGAAGTTAATAATTAGATTAATTTGGGGGAAAAGCTCCATTTCAGTAAATGGACACACAGAATCTAAAATATTTTTCATGGAGATAAATATTAAAAATGATGCTTTGGCAACTAGAATATGGCTAGATAAGCATTAGGTAGGCTGACTCTAAAATTTGTTAATTTCTGATTCAGAGGTAAAAAGCCGAATCTGTCTGTAGAGCAGTCTAAAAGAAAATAATACTGTGCCGATAGACACCCACTGAAAATTCTGTCCCTCCTACTTATATCTGAGGCATACAATCTGGCAGCTATGCCTCGGTGTTAATTTGAACACAGGTAACATATTTTACAATTAAAATAATAGCCTCATATATACTGGATATGAACAAACAAAATTTTAAAACATGTTCACTGCCAGTTCTTTGGATATCCAAATAATGTTTCAGTGAAATCGTATTGAATTGTTCCTTCCTGATCTATTTATGGTCCACCCAAATGGGACATGCTAATCGTTCAAATAGTATAGGAAACAGTCATGAGGTACTTTGCATAAATCTAACTTGTACTCTTTTTGGTTTTGTTTCTGGCACTGATGTCCAGTTTCATGAATAGCGATATCTGTGGTCTGTGGCCATCTATTTAGGGTCCCTCTTGGATAATATATAATATAGGCTAGGTATAGATCTCTTTTATATCAGGGTTCTGAATGTGGATGAGTGATAAATGCAGTGAAACTTTGGTTGCTACTGTCTTCCTTTATCATATTTGTAGACTGACAAAGTAATTTGTGTGTGTTCAATCATCCGGCCATCCAGTAATATATTGACTTGTCTAATGGTACTTGTATTGAAGAGGTGGAAGCACCACAACATAAAGAAATGACCCTCTAAATCACTGAAGAAAAATTCAAATGTATCAAAGTGTTAAGCTTATCCTAACACATTGCCTGTTTTTCATGTATTACTTACCTACGAGACAGGATTCTCTAATAGTCCAACAATTTCATTGCTTTCCAGAGCAGGAAAGCAAGTTAGGAGGATTTCATCAGCCTGTGCAGGGAATTCAAATTGACCTCCTCAACCTTTACTTTTTCCCTTTACTGAAAGACAAACTGAGAGACCCATTCATTTGGAGAAGGTGTTAGAAGGGTGTGTGTGTTTTGTCATGAAGGGCTGCATCTGTAGGCTTTCATTCAAAGCCGTTGCTGTGCCTTGCAGCAAGGGAATCAGAATATTGAATTTCTGCTTCTTTCCTTTTGACCCTTAGAAAGTTGTAAATAACGATAGCACATGAGTTATGATTTAACCCTTCAAATTACTCGAAGATGGTTGACGTTAACTCATGTCCCTGATCACTTGGCTTTCAAAACTCCACGAGGATGGAGCAGATGTTATGTTTGTTTATAGTTCACAACTTCTATCACAGTCTTTGGAGTAACAGACTTAGCAGATGAAAGCATGAACGCTTTGTCTGTGATGGACCATATGCATTTTAAAGGTGTTGCTCTTTAATGTTCAGTTGTGTTTATATAGTGTGAATGGATTTTGCAGAGGCTCACGTTTTACACGTAGCTGTCCTTGAGGTGTACTTCTGTTAATTTGTTCATGTTAAAGCCACAACGTACTTGATATTTTTCATAACACTTGGATCAAGGAAGAAAAGGGGCAGCTGCAAAAACTGACTTTAAGGAAAGAATATCTCTCTCTCTCTCTCTCTTTCTCTCTCTCTCTCTCTCTCTCTCATCTATCTTGGTGTTGGGCTTTTTTTAAAAAATGAGAAACGTGTCATTTCATTGCCAGTGGAAGCAGTAATGTTGCCCGAGGATTATATACATTGCCTGCGCTTGAACTATGATGGATCTGGTTTTCTTGTTTCGGTTTCAGGCACACTATCACATAAGCAGCCTTTGGGAGCAGAGAGGTGGGGATGTCACAGAAGAAAGCATTCTTTTTTGTAATGACAGGGAGACCTAAGGTTAGACTGTTAGTAGCATTGCCTAGAAGAAGAGCTAGGCATGTGTGTCCTTAGTATAATATACTTTTTTCTAGCATGTGTATCTAAAATATATCTTCCCTTAGCAGTGAGTGGATCTGCCAGTGACCACTGGCAGAGAAGTTGGGTGACCAGGAAATGACTTCTGTACAGCAACTTGCCTGTTTTGGTAGCACATGCTGTATGTTTTATGTTGTACCTGAATTTTATAATTTTCAGATAGATATCTCTGGAATTTGTAGATGCTTCTCAGTCACAGATAAACATTTTAGCAACTTCATTTTTTTTTTTGAAATTCACAAAGCATTTCAAAAGTTATGTCCACTTGGAAGGTTTTTCTGCTTTCATTTCCACCCCCGCTACCCGTATGCCAATACTTAGAAATACGAGTTTAATGTAAATTATACTTTGATAGCCTGTTAACATTCTATCAGATTTCAGTTTCTTTTAAAGTTGTTACAGAACCAAACATTTGACAGAGAAATGTAAAGTGTCTAGCAAGTGATGTGAATAGTAACAGATTTTACCTCATTTCTGTCAACTGTCTGTGCTACTATTATTATTAATATTACAGTGTATGGTTCTTGTTCTCTGCAGGTATGTACATAGGGTCTTTGTGGTCAAGGGGCACATCTGCTTATACTGAGAGATAACTTATTGGTTTGGAATCCTTAAGTAATCCTTAAGGATTGGTTTGGAATCATTAAGTAATCCTTAATGAAGTGGTTCTATGAGATCTCAAAATACAGATTTAAATCCCCAAAACTAGAAAGGACAAAACAGGAAGACCAGGCATAGAATGAAAGAACGTCATCTTTATGTAAGAGATAAATTATGATACTCAAAGTCACATCCAGCTTTGTACAAAAAGGAGTGGGTTTATTCTGTACAAGATTACGGGGAAAATGACATAAAAGTACATATTGATAAAGATTGTGCCTTCTGGTGTGTAAAGCGGATATCTAAGTATGTGTCTATTTGTGTCTATATACAGAGTTAAAGGACAGTTTTCCATGAAATAATGCATTCCTTTAGAATTGCTGTAGATTTTCATAATTTTTAAAACATTCCTATTGTAACCTACATCAAAAGGGCAGCCAGGGTTTTTTGTGTCTGACTATACATATGCATTATAAAAAAAGTGAGTCTACTGTAATTACCAGTTTGCAGAGCGAATTCCTGCAGGGTTTGTACTCTCCCCATTAGTAAAAGAGATAAGTTGAAATGTATTAAAATTTCACTGTACAACTGGGAGTTTTTGTTCACAGTAAATGTGTTAATGTTTCTTCATTTCTTGACTGTTTGTGTTTAAATTTAGGCAGCATGCCCAACAGGGACAAAATTATAGGATAAAGCTATGTATAAAAGAAAATCCTTCAGAGAGCACCAATAAGGCTCTTTTTAAAAATAAGCAGTTACGTATAATAGTACATGGCCATAGCCACAGAGAAAAGTTTTATCTGTCTATTTCAGAATTATTGGAATTTTTCTTTCCCTTGTGTGAAAGTTAAGAGGACAGAGCTTATGTCAATAGCTAATATACTTTGATGTAAAAACATTTATTATTTCATTCAGTGTTACTCTTATAAAAAGCAAAAGAAAAGATTCCTTCTTGTTATTCTTATGATGAAGAGAGGCTAGTAGCATTTTGAGAGAGAGGTGATAGATCACATTTTCTTCCCTAGTAAAGGAATTCATTCTTGTTAAGAATTCTAATTACAGCCTTTTATATTTCTGGAACATTTTCCTCTGCTTTTCTTCGTTGCCATGAACTTAGTAAATACAATTATTCACATAGATGGGCTTACATTAAAAAAATTAGTCTGCAGCCACTATCACATAGCGTGACTATGTAATGAAATTCACAAACACAGGATAAAGGCTGGTATTTCTCTGCAGTCTAGAGTGAAAAGAAGTTGCAGTTATCTGTAAACACTGGCTGTATAAGCTTTAGCCAACCTGTGGACCAACCCTCTTCTCTCTGTCTCTCTCTCTCTCTTAAATGCTGAAAATGTGGTGTAGTTCTTACTGTTTACCTTTTATACTTTCTTTGGCCTGCTTTTCCATACGTGAGGATGAAAGAGTTTACTGATATCCATGTGCTGTCTCAAATGTCTCTGCAGGCCTCACACAGCAGACCCACAAATATAAACCGTGTACAGAAACAAAAATAAAATATAAATCTTTATTTTTAAATATTGCTATCCTAGAAATATTGTTTGTAATTTATTGCTACGTAGTGGTAGTATCTGTATGTATGTGGAGACATATCAAAGAGAGAGAGAGGAGAGAATGTATATGCCTGCATGTCATTTCTTTGGATCCGTACATTCAGGTGCCCAGAGGAAGATGTGAAAAGCCCCTTGAACATCCCCTGTTGTATATTAGCTTTCCGTCATAAAGTATATTTTTTCCCTTTAAAATAGGTTGGTTCACCAAAAAGAAAGAGAGGCATTTAATTCTCCCTCCTCGACACTGTTCTTTACAAAGTGAATTTTTAACTGATAGACCTTGAAGTCTTTTAGAGCTATTACTATCTTTTGGCTAATTCATAGAAGGGCACCATATGAAAATTGGATTTTTGATCTGATGGAGTGATTCTTGAGTTCTTATGAACCATTTATAGTCTATCAAGTAAATCCTTCTTAGTTCATGGATTATTGACCCAGTGGACCATATTAGCTGCTTCGAAGCTGTTATAGCCCATTATGTTGATTCAGCTGACACACGTGTGAACCCAGTCCTCATGCCCAAGATGGCATTAACATTGTTCTGGAAGACTCCCTTTTTTCCCACAAGCTTTCTATTTATTTCTGAATTTTCAACAGTTAGCTCAGAGTTCCTGACAACCATTGCATTAGTCTCCCCATTTGCTCAGTGATGTCAAAGCATTTGTTAGCAGCTGGATGATGTGTTTCTTGCTGTCTTTCTCTATATGTCTCTCTTTGTCCTTTAATCCTTAAAAAGAGAATAATGTTTTTTGCAACACTCTAGGGCACCTGTTACCCTCAGATGCTTATAGAGTCCATAGAAATTTGTGGGATTTCTATGAACATCTGAATGTAACGGATTCAATTTGAGAAACCCACGTTTTAGAAAAAATGATAACATTGTGTTTTTAAAAAATGTTTTCACCTGAGAGGTTCCACTTGAAAAATTCCAGCGACTCTAGCCAGGGGTAAGATCAAGATGTGCCTTTAGTGATTTATATGATGCTCTAATGAAGCCAGTCCAGGTCTCAGCACAGACCCCTGGGGATTCTATGACCTAACATAAATAACGTATAAGAGGGCACTGTAGACTGTTCATCATATCATTATTATTATTTGTAATAGGTATGACTCCTGAGGTGATATCTGCTCTTGGGCAAAGAAACATATTCTTTCTTAATCAGGCATAGTTACGATGCACAGACACATGAACGATGGACAGTATTAAAATGTTTATTGAGATATTCTATTAATGGACAATCCCAAGACAAGGTAGAAGCAAGATGGTGTAAAATTAATCAGTGTTTTTGGCAAATCCTTGCCTCACTTTTTTCAGATTTTGGCCTTTTTTAATGTAACGATTGATAGACTCCATAGAAAGCTGTTGAGAGTCGCTTTCTCTGTCTGAAAATGTGCCACTTTGTTCATAGAAAATCCTAGTGTAAATAGTTAATTGCTTACTTAGCATTTTACCTCATCTTTTTAAGTTGCTTTAAAGCCTTCCCCCACGCCTCTCCCTTTGTGTGTAGTTTCTTCCACATCTCCTCTTCAGTCTCAAACTGCTCTTGGAACTGGAAGAATATCTGAGGAAATCTCACTGTGGAGGAGAGTAGCAAGGGGGATTATTCAGCTCCTTGCCTCTCCCGCCCAGGCCGGGTGGAGCGAGCCCTGGATTACCAGCTGTGGCCATTTAAGGACATCTCACAGCCTCATTTTTCGGCTGTTTGAAAAATCTCTAATTTGGGGGATTTTGATGATTAAATACAAGAATGTATTTGAAGTATTATGCAAGCTTCATGGCACCGTCCGTCGTGGGATGTTGTTAAGTCTCACAAAGGCTACGTCAATTGGCCTGGGCAATCAGAGCTGTCATTTGAAATGATACGTTCGAAAATGCAACGACCTGTCTCCCTTGTTGCTTCACTGGGATAAATTCTTTTCACAAACCTAGAGTAAATTCAGTTAAAAGGTCACCCACCTTATGCTCTTGCTTGGTAAATGGATTGATTACTGTGCTTTGGCATTTGAAATAATGTGGCTGGCTCCTTTTAATGAGAAGGATTGAGAGGCACTCCTTCCTTAAAGGGGTCCTTCCTGTGCTGTCTGGGAAGGGGAGGTGGCCCCGATTTAGAGTGATGCCTTACATTTGGCACACCTTTGGACAGGTCTTGGGTTACTTCTGCACCTCTCTGCTTGGTCACCAAAGTAGGGGACAGCCGTTCAAACCATTCTTCCCAGGATGGAAGCTGCTTCCATGAAATAACCAGAACTTAGGCTTCATCTTGTCTTACTTCTTGCCTAATAAGGAGTATTTCTTCGTAAAGTGCTTGAAAGGTTTATAAATCTCCTTGCATCTCATTCCAAATCCCTTCCTTATTAATGCCTTCCCTATCATATTATGTAAGTAATTGTTGTCATGAATGCCACGGGGAAATGTAGTCACATTACCACCTTTCAAATTGCCTTAGTGAAAATGAGTAAAATGTATATCAATGGAATACAGAATTGCTGATTCAACATTAAGGTGAAATGAGATGAGTATTGCTTATCATTCATATGATATCAGAGGTGCTTTGGCTCCTTATACAAAGTTATGTATTCTGGTAAATGTAGACTGAGCTTAGTGAAAATGTGGTTCTTTTTTTACAGTGAGCTAATAATCCCTTATTTTCAATTAGACGATAGGTGTGTGTTCATGGGAAGAGTGTTTCTTTTCTCATTATGTTATCACAGCTGCCTAAGTAGTCTGTAAAATTTGTAAGTACAGGCAGTAAGTGGAATATCTTAATTGTTAACTGTTAGGTAAGAAAATAAAATGTTTCTGCCCAAATTGAAATGCCTTTTCATTTCCTGTTTCTCTAATATTACTAATTGCCTAACAAAATAGCTTTTATTACCATAGGCCTAATTTAATTGGGGGGAAAAAGCATAACACATGCACTCCAAAGCCTGCATAGGCTTTGATGCCATAGAAGCAAGGGTATTTTCTTCATATAATTGGCTATATCCCGCTGTTGATTTTTACTCTGAACTCCTAAATTATTTAAATGGGGTCTTCCTCGTGTCGACTGATAGTCGGTTGTGGTCGTAAGCTAATGACTACAGATGCTCATTGGATCCGTGTCTGTGAAAATTTATGTGCCTCTGTGTATGTCCCTTTCTCCCTGTTTGTATTTATATATTCACGCATAGTCACAGAGACGTTCACATTCATATATGAACATCTACTCAGAAGTATATGGTTTCTCTCTTTGACCCCTCCCCTTAAACCATATTTGTTTCTTGACTTTTGTGGAGGTAATTTTTTCATCACAGTAAATTGAGGAATACTTTTACTAGTGTACATGACAGAATTCACCATTGTTTTTTTTTCGTTTTTTTTTTGTGGTACGCGGGCCTCTCACTGTTGCGGCCTCTCCCGTTGCGGAGCACAGGCTCCGGACGCACAGGCTCAGCGGCCATGGCTCATGGGCCCAGCCGCTCTGCGGCACATGGGATCTTCCCGGACCGGGGCACGAACCCGCGTCCCCTGCATCGGCAGGCAGACTCTCAACCACTGTGCCACCAGGGAAACCCCCATTGTGTGAATTTTTAAGGGGTTTGGTTAAGCAGACAGTAATTTCATTGCTTCTCATTTGCTGCTGTTACTATTACGAGTAGTGGCATTTACATTGCAGTTTAATACTCTGTGAGCCCTTTACTTTTACTCTACACTCTATAATCACTGATAATCACTTCTTGTGAATTCTGTGAACATTGTCCAAACTCAGATCTGTACATTTCCTTACATAAATACAGAAAACATACCCACCTTACTGCAACTATAGGTTTATATTAATAGTCTCAGAGCCAGAGTTAGATAAGACTTTTTAGGTTGTTATAAAACTTCTTTGTAGTATATTTAAAACCAGGGGTCTCAGTGTTCTATGTCTGTCCAACTCACATCTTCTTGTCTTGTTTTGATACCTGATTGTAAAACCCGGCAGCACAACCGGTGGATATGGATGTACCTTTCCTTTCGGCCTGTATGTGTTTTGTAGTCACGTAAAAGCAAATTTCTCTTGTAGTTTTCTAGTAAGCTCAGAAGTTATCCACCATGCCAAAAAAATTTTTTTCTTTGCTCAAGTTGCATCTTGACTTAGGCAAATTTAAGACACTGTTCTTCTACAAAGGCAATATCATATAGATTTTCAAAGTCTTAGCTAAAACTCAGAGTACTTCTTTTGGAAGTTGTTGCTTTTGCATTAGTTTTAGGGATCAGCCATGTGAAAATGGAAGAGGAAAAACTGTCCTGAAAATTATACAGGGAGCTGTTTCCTTACTTAATAAATCACCATTCCTATTGTGTGAGTTCTTGAGAATCTCTGTGGCAATGCTTGAAGTACGGCATTAGGTACTTTATACACAAGATGTATAAATGTGTGTGGCAGTCCATCTTTTTCTGGTCACATATAAGATTACTCTCTTCATCCATAATGCTTAGTAGCTGTTACTTTGTAATTACTACAGTGTATTCTGAGACAATCCTAGAAGAATTAGTTTCCAGATTCATTATGGATAATTTTCCAGATTTTTTTAAAGACAGAAGTCTTTGAAGGACAGTTTTCCTACCTAATAAAAAAGGTTTATATGACCTTTGGCACCATACATACCTTTCCTTCTGGGACCTGTATGTACAGAGATGAATAACATATGCAGAGATGAATTAATAATAGCTAATTATAACATGGACTACTTTGGATCTTCATGGAAGTTTGGCTGAGTTTACCTATTTATCACACCTACATGTGATTTCCAAAGTAGAAAATTCATTTTATTAAGAAATTTGTTCTTGTTAAAAAATAAGAAAGGCAAACCTTGTCACTGATAACCATTATAGCCGATTAATTTGTACACCTAGATTGTACCACCTAAGTTTCTGGAAGAAGCTGGTGGGACAGATGGATGCTCTATTAATGATTGGCTTTTTCAGGAATTCAGTTTTAGTGTAGGTTATGTTCTTAACTCTTAAACATTTTTAAATGATTCAAGTAGAATTTCATAATCCAAGTTGTAAATCTTGGTATCCTCCCCAGAAATGAATAAGGAGAAAGCGGATTTAAGAAGGATTTTTAGTTATATATGGGATATTTGGCCAGGTTAATGAACACTTGAGGGGATCTCCTGGCAAATAGTTTTCTTTGTGTGGAAAGACAAAACCCAGAACTGAAATTAGTCTTATTTTTGGGGGTTTTGGGAAGGAAGGTTCTCTTTCTATGATTGTTCCTTCAGAATATGTCTTATGTTTCTATATGCCCCATGGCCTTATTTTGCCTTTTGTTGTTTTGTATTAATAGGTAACTTCTGTAAGTGTTCCCAAAGAAGGAACAGCTAACAGGAGATGTATTAATTAACCTTGTGTCTAGTTCTTTTGTGATATACGCTAAATATTAGCTGAAGCCACAATCTGTGCTTTTCTGAGAAATATCATTTGGTGAGAAGACTGATGTTCAGTTCACATTAACTTGCAGAGTTCAAGCCAGCTACGACTATAATGAAGTTTAAAGACTCTTCAGTTTTAGTGATAACAGAATCTGTTATTTGAATAGGGCTTTGGTACTCATCCAGAATACTAGCAAATGCACTCTTACTTAATATTCAAATATAAGTGTTACTGACTGAACCTTGATTAAATATTTTTATACTAAATTGGTCTACTTTATGAATTCTAGACATACTTTTGAACATGAATATTCATAATTTACTGGTTTTAACTGTATCTCTTCTTTTTCTACAGGTAATGGAAATAAACTGATTAGTAATTGGGAAATCCACCCTATCATTTAAGAGATGTGTAACACCTAAATAAACATTTTTGAACCCCAGTATTAAAACAGAAATAATAATCCCTGTCGTGCCCAATTCAGAGGATTATAGTATGAAGAATATGGCATCATATATGTCAAAGTTCATTTATTCATTAAGACTAAATATGTGTTAAGCATTTTACAAGGTGTTGGAAAAAATACATTGGGAGGAATCATAAGGGGAAAATAATTCAAATGTAATATGTGGAAAGTTTCTTGAGGTCATAAATGTTTTCCATCTTTTGAGCTTTTGCTATCACTAGACACAGTGCCACATGCTTTATATTCATTATTTCATTTGAGTCTTTTGACACTCTTGTGATGTTATTGTTACCATCATTTTACAGATGGGAAAGAGGCTCGAAAGTCTCATGCATTCTTTCTTTTTTTTTTTTTTTTTTTTTTTTTGCGGTACGCGGGCCTCTCACTGCTGTGGCCTCTCCCGTTGCGGAGCTCGGGACGTGCAGGCTCAGCGGCCATGGCTCACGGGCCCAGCCGCTCTGCGGTATGTGGGATCTTCCTGGACCGGGGCACAAACCCGCGTCCCCTGCATCGGCAGGCGGACTCTCAACCACTGCGCCACCAGGGAAGCCCTCATGCATTCTTTAAGTGCCTTTTAAGCACCTATTATTTGCCATTATATTTACACTGTAAGCCCAACAATATGTCACTCTGCCTTCAAGGAGCTTAAATTCTACAGGGGAAGGCAGACTTTAATCAAATAGTCACACAGATATAGGGGTGTGTGTGTGTGTGTGTGTATATATATGTGTATATATATATATATATATATATATATAAAAATGAATAAGTATAGATAAATATAATATTCACAACTGTGATAAGTGCTGTGACAGAAAGATCCCTTGGGGGCAGCTGCCCTGGGGAATGGAAGTAATATTTGAGTTGAAAGCTTGAAAGATGATCAGGAGTTAACAATACACAGTGGGGGGGGGGGGTGGGCAGACGGAGGGGCTCTGCCCCATGGCTGCCTGCGAGTGGGTGGAGAGCTCACACAGACCTGGAATCGGATTCCTGTGACTTCAGGGCAAGGTCCTGAATTAGCTGCATCTCAGTTTCCTCCTTTGTGAAATAAAGGGAATAACAGTACTGACCTCGTGGTATTTTCTGAGGGAGAGCTAATGTTTGTAAAGTGTTAAGCACAGTATCTGGAAAATGGCACATATCCAGTAAATCTAGCTATTATTGATAATAGGTAATAGTTTACTGTTGTAGATAAATGTTTAAATCCTACCTTTGGTAGAAGAAAAGACCAAGGCATAAAGAGGGAGAAATGGTGCTTCCCAAACCTGTTCAAGGGCTTCCTTCTGTTCTTAGGGTCTCTCCTCTGAACCCACTGCCCATGAGCTCTGACTGTCAAATCCTTGAGCACAGGGACTCTGCCATCCATTTCTGCCACTTAACACAGTACTTGGCTCCACAGTGATGGGCTTTGCGTAGTGATGATATCTGAAGCTGTAGGAGGGGATGAAATTGCCTAAGAACGAAGAGCCCGGTGGTGGGAAACACCTGTATTTATTTACAGTGGAGAGAGTGAGAAGCTGCTGCCAATAAACTAGGGTAGTTGGTCTCTACAGCCCAGGAATGAAGGAGAGTTAGTGCCTTAGGTTCCCTCGGGGTCTAGGAGAACAAGGAGGCTAGAAAAAGGGACCAGATGTGATGAGAACATTCCTCTTGGAGACAGCAGTTTCAGGACTGTGTGGGGCAGAATCCAGATTGCACAATTAAAATGTAGGTGGAAGCAGTGGGTGGTGGGTGCATGGATTTTTCTTTCAAGAAATCTATGGCAAAGCTAAGCAGAGGAATCATTACTTTAAATAAGTTGCAGGCTTAAGAAAACTTGTTCTTGGGGTGTTGGAAAAGCTTATCCTACTGAAATGGAGGAAAGAGTTTCAGGCACTTGCTGAAGTGGGGTCCTGGAGGTGTGGAGGGGTTGCTAGCCTGAGTTGGCCAGACCTGCATAAGGGTCCTGCATCTATAGGTGGGAATATCCTGATCAAATTGTCTTCTCTTTTCCTGGTGTCCCCTTTCTGTCACCTCGTTATCACCACTGAATTTTCTGTAGTCATGAATGCCCGGCAGTGGGTGGGAAGTACTCATATACTAGCTACGTGAAGAAATGGATGTGCTCACCAAAATGAAAGCTTCACCATCTCTGCTCTTCCCAGCTCTCTCCTTGTAAAGTGTGTACGTTTTTGAGGCTTAACTGGCTTTGATAGTTTTATGATAATTTATTTTTTTGAAGTGTGGGTGAGTTGGCAAGTGATCACATTGGTTCTGTTTTGTTGTGAATAAATAGTATGTCAAACTTTTATGCCGTTTCAAAAATGTTACTTAGAATAAAACTTCCTTTGAAGCCACAATAGTCTCATACTCAAAATATTTATTTAGACCATATTGTTTAAATATATATAATTCCCTTAAGGAACAATTGTAGTCTATATAAATCTGAATTGAAAACAAATAGACCTTCTGGAAGTCATAGAAATACAAAATGGATATTCCAGTGCTCAAGTGTTTATATACAAAAGGAGCTGAGGTGTTCCAATGTTTGTATGTTTAGGTACAAAAAGGGTAAAATTATGAAAAAGGAAAAGGATGATGATCTGAAAAGTTTAATTCCCAAATGTGCCAGATGTATAAAGTTATTTAGGAAGAGAAAAATATTTGAATCATAAACTAGTTCTCAGTAAATGAATGAATAGTTCAATCAGTAAATAAATAAATATACCTAAAATAAAGCAAATCTACAGTCTCTTAATTTGTTTTGTCCTGAATATAGCTATAAT
Source organism: Orcinus orca (assembly GCF_937001465.1). NCBI lineage: Eukaryota > Metazoa > Chordata > Mammalia > Artiodactyla > Delphinidae > Orcinus > Orcinus orca. The sequence continues at coordinate 55,216,628 of NC_064564.1, forward strand.
TAAAATCGACGAAAGTATGTTTTAAACACAATGTGAAGTGAGGCTATTTTTGTTAAATAACTGTCAAATCAAAATGATCAAATCAGTGATTTAAAATATGTATGTTTTTTGTGCTGGAGTTAACATGTAGTCCTTGAGAGATAGTCATTGTTAGTTTTGATCATTCCTTAGTTTGGTAAAGCAGAGGCGACTTTTTTTTCCTTAGTGTTTATGAAAGATTCTGTTATCGCACTTCAGATTATATAAATATTTTAATGTCAATGTGGTTGCTGCATCTGAATTTATAATTGGATAGTTTGTAAGGTGCCTTGTTTTTAGTAGAAACACTGCCCTCTAAACTGTTGTTGTTTTGTTTTGTGTTACCATAGTACAATCAAATTGTGAGTTCATTAATGAACACGCTATTTAAAGAAGCTCTTTCTAACCTGGGATGTTCTGACGTATTGCTCAGTCAGTTAAACTATTGAAGTTGACACAAGAAATTTGGGAAGAAACATTTCCCCTTCTAACCTTCAACTACATATATTATTCTTGCGTAGTCAGCATTTCCTTTGCTGCCCCTATTTCTTACTACTATTTCCTTTCATCACTAATACATACAGCAAAGTTTTACAACCTCCTAATATGTAATTGGACTATTGACATTGGAAGAAAGGCCCTGAAATATCAGGCAGATGATACACCTGAGTGTTTTTCTTGCAGTAATAGAGGAGCAAACTAGGGTTGGAGGTGAAGCAAGAGAGGAGTCTAGGCAAGGACTCTATTGGAAACTGAACAGGGACCTATAGATTTGATGTTCATTAACAAAAGAGAAATATTTTAAACTTGCCTGATCTAAAGCATGGGGAGCAGTCAAAGCCCATTCAGTCTTACTCTCTGTAAATGGAGTTTGTCCCAACCACGTTAACAATGTCTAAAATACTGTCTGTTACAAATGAGACAGTTTATATAAAAATCCAGCTGGTTCCAGGAACATGAACGTCTGGAGCTGTGTAAGTGAGAGTAGCTTTCAGGCCCAGCACTGCAGTTTCAGGTAGCCCTGTACCTCTCCCCCACCCCACCCCCCAAATCAGTAATTATTGATTGCATCTACAGCTGTAGAGAGGTCTTTTCCTGGCAGTTCAGGTAGTTACAGTAGATGGTTAATCTGAATGATCGGACTAAATCCCTTCTGTCTTCAGAACTGCCATGCAAGTTAGAACTAAATGTATGAGATAAATTTATTAACTGTAGTCTAGGAGCATAGGTTGGCTTTAGCACTCTTCTTAAGCATAGGTTCTTAATCTATCAAAAGTTACACTTCATTAATGCTAATTTTCTGTGGATTCGCTTTATAATGTAAACCGGGGAGATGGTTTTTTTAAAGTGCTTGTAAAGAAATGAAAGGTTTTTGAGTGTGTCTTTCAGTTTTCTAAGATATAGATGAGTTGTTCCAAGTATCAAATGTTCACATAAATGTCTTTTCCTGTTCTACATCTGATCTAAAAACAAATGTAAACTTAATGTCTTACATCATCATTAAAAAAAAATGGGGGTTGTTTTGCATTTTTCAAAATAGGAATGAAAATGGACTTGATATATCAAGGGGGGAACAAACAAGGAATTGGGAAGTGACAAATGATGCCAGAAATATGCCAGGTGTTATTGGGCCAACAGGAATATCTCTCAAAATGTGTCTGAAAGATTAATAAAACATTTAAATGAAACACTGCAGAAGAAAAGTAATATTCTAATAATATTACTTGTATATCATGTTTTCCTCGGAACAACATTTCGTTTGAACATTATTGTATGAGAGTGTATTTTTTTTGCACTGTTGCCAGGTGGATGAACTTAAATGTGCCTGTTTGGTAGCAGCAATATTTTTTTCTCTTTCGGGTCCCTGGTGTTTCAGATCCAGCATCTTGTAGAGTATGTAATCCTTTACTCTTACACTACTCGGGCTATGCTTCTAATTTAAAGCTCACCTATGAATGGCATGAAACGTTCTATTAGTGAATCAGTGTTGTTTTCTAATATGTTTTGGTAAGAGATTTTGATGGTTTCAAAATTTATTTTTAAAACTCTCCGGGCCCCTAAAGCCGTTAAAAATGGGAAGTGGGTGTTATTATTAAAATGGTGAAAAAATATGGTACCTTTGAACAGATGCTGATCTCTTTTCCTCCTCTCCTTTGCAGGCCATCCGCTGCACACTGGTGAACTGCACGTGTGAATGTTTCCAGCCGGGGAAGATTAACCTGAGGACTTGCGATCAGTGTAAACATGGCTGGGTGGCACATGGTGAGGAAAATCTGGACTTTTCTTCCCGTTCTTGTTATGTTCGTGTGAGCGTGCCTTAATTTTTTTTTTTTTTAGAGCTGTCACTGGCCTAGAGAAGAGAGGGGTCAGCTGTGCTCCAAGTGTTAGTTCCCGTGCAGCCTGCAGCTCCCAAATTGCATATTCTCGGCTCCAAGAAGTAAGGCCAGGCGGGCAGCTCTCAGCAGCAGGGCGAGATGTTTATAGGACAGTTGGGTTCTGAGTGAACATAGCAGCAGCCAGCAAGCACCAGGCCCGATGGAAACTCAAACATACCACAGTTGGCCTTTCAGGGCCTGGACCTCAGAGGGGAGCTGGCAAGTCCTCTTTGCTTGAGGAGAACTCCTCCATGACTGCTCAGCCTTGTCATCTGCGTTCGGGGCAGAGTTTATCCTCCCAGATGTTAAATTCTGTATGGTCTAAGGTGGGTGAGAGAGTGAACGGGAACATTATTTGGCTGGTATCTGAAAAAAAATAATCCGTTAATACCGTCTTTCAGAGTGCCCGGGGATTGGAGGAGGCTGGCCCTGGTGGAGGGTGAGCTCTGCATAGGTGTGTGTTCGGGGCGAGGGTGACCGGGGGCCGAGGCGGGAAGGGTGGAGGCTCTTTGCCAGATGCACAGAGCTGTCCCATCCGTGGGCCTTCACTGAGCATTTAACGTGTTCTTCTGTCTGGTTTATGTTTTTGACGTTGAGGTGAAAGGAGACTTGCATATAAGCAGGGACTTTACATTAGTTTTCTTCACTTCCTAGGCTGTATAATTTTAAAAGATAGGTAATGTTTATAGAAGAAATCCTGGCTTGAGATTTTATTGACAGCCTGGGGGAGTGGCTCTTAAGTGGACATATTCTTCATTCCCAAGCAGTGCCAAATATCCAGTGGGTTGTATTTTTTTAAATGTCATGTTATTCTAGCAAGATCTGAGGGAACGACACCGGACCATGCCTTGAGATGCATTTAATTTATCATGTGTCTTGCTTGTTGGGGCCCGTATGTTGGTGTTATGGGGCCATTTCAGCCCTGTTTCTGTGAGGGAGAGAGAAGAGGTGTATCGAGTAGTATGGGGGGAGCACACTGGAAGGCGTGTGCCCGAGACACAGAGCCACAATCCTCCAGTGCCTCCAGGGATGGAACTTGTTCCTGCTTTATTAACAAGGCCAAAATCTGTAACAACTCTCAGTCCAGTTTTGAACCACACTCTAATCACCTCTTGAAGAAAGGCCCTCTCTCCAAATACAGTCACATTCTGAAGGACTGGGGATGAAGGCTTCAACAGATGAATTTGGGGGAGGGGGAACACAATTCAGTTTATAACACTTCCCAAGTATCCTTCTTTCCCTCAGTAAGTATTGGCTCTGCCAGATAACAGCTTATGTCCCAAGCCCATCAAGGATCCTGGAGGCGGTGCGGGGTCAAATTCTGGCTCTACAGCTTTGATGACATGTCGCTCAGCACCTCTGCATCTGAGCTTTCTTATCTGTAATAGAGGGTTAATGGCATCCACCTTGTAAGATTATTGTGAGCATTGACGATAAACTATATGAAGCCTTTAAAATAAATTATACATGTTAAAAGCAACAAACCGGACAACACATGAGCAATAAGGGGGGTGGGGAGGGTCCAGTCATTAAACAAAGGACTTTTCATTCATTCCCTCTCATTTTTTCCAAAGCCATCTTGTGTTACCATCATCTGTCTACTGTGGTAGCCTTGTGAGTATAAAAGTTTACTGTGTCACCAGTTTATTTTATCTGTCTAACTTCCACGTGCATATTACATTAGTAGTGTAATGGGGGGAAAAAGCAATATTTCTTCCTTCTTGAACAACATAAATTATCCCCAGCCAGTGGTTGTTTCTAAGATTTTCTGAGGGATGTGGTTTTTCCCTAAACTTGAATAAGGTATTTCTGTTACATCAGACTCGGCCTTTCCTACCGTGTCATTAGAAATTCTGTGTTTCTGGTATATTAATTGTGAAGTTTCTCAGATCTAACTTTTCCTCACCACTACTATCACCTTGACCTCTTTTCCCCCACAAGGGAGACATATCTGTATACAACTCAAAATATGTACACGCTGATATACAGATCTCACTCTTCCCCCATTCAGTAGGACAAATATGACAGTGAGGGTCTGGCTCCTAGCTTTTGAGTTGGCAGTGGGATGAGAGCACCCACTCTTTTTGCCCTTAGCATTTCAACTAATTGCTTCACTCTCTCCTCCTGCACAGAAAACCCTGAAATCGTGTCTCCAGTTATTTCTGCTCAGAGCTGTGAGATACAGCAGTCTTCCTGGCTGCCTTACTCAGTACAATATCCTATGTGTGGGACAAGGAGAAAGTGACTTGTTTTTTCTACTGTGTGATTCTTCTGTGAAAGTAGATGGAACAGCAAGCAGTAAGACTACCAAAATACATCTCATGGAATCATTTCATCATAGCACTGAACACACTCTGCGTGTAATTGTACCATAAAAAATTAATATTTGCCGTTAAAAATAACTAAATGCCAAAATCAGGGTTTCTCTACAAAAGGATGAATTTTTAGAAATTTGTTGGCCTTTTTTGAATTAATGTCTTACTATATCTTCTTTGTTATCAGCATCTTCAGTTTCTTCCTAAGATGTAGGATTTCGTGGGTTATTATATATTTATTCATACACACACAGTCTCACACAGTCACTTCATAGCCTTATAGATTGCTTCTTAAATCTGCTTGAACTGTTGACATTAGTTGCTTTACAAAAATCTTAAGATGTTTTGAAAAGTGAAAAGGAGTAATTAATTCATCATACTGTAACACCTGAATTTTGCAATTACTCACTGGGCCTTGGTACTGTTCACAAATTACTTCCTTGAAATCTTAGCACCATTGAGATAAAGAGGGGGGAACCCAAAAATGACTCCTTGATTACCAGTAGGTATTTCCCACTGAATTAATAAAGGATTTCCTGCTCTTTTTCCCCATTAAGGAATTTCAGCTCTTGCACTTTGAAAGCAGGGCTTTATTGAATTTAACATTATTTAAAACAAGCTCTTTGGGGATATAGGATGTCCATACCAACAGTGTATAATAACCTGGAGTTTCTAATTTTGTCATATTTCACAGTCTTCAGTTGAAGGACTCCAGCATACTGCCACTTAATTCACTTAACAACTGTATTTTTTTCCTTCCTCTGTTTGCATTGTCTTTTCTATGCTTTTCCTTCATTTGCCTAAAATTATCAGAGTGAGTCTTGAAAACATTAAAAAAAACCACATTTCCTGCAAGTTCAATTTTTCTTGGTTCAACATTGCCAAAATAAGGTATCAGCGTAAGAGCAGTAATGGGCTTCTTTACTGGTGACGTAAATGTTTGTGTCAGTAGAAATTCAGTAGGTGGCATTTTGACCCTTTCCCACCATACTAGGGTAGTAATTCTACTGTTCAGAGAATTGAAGCTTCAGCCAAAGATTTTACATAGCCTTACAAATTAGCAAATCTTACTAGTATACTGAGTTGTGGACAAGGAGGGGTGGGAGGAAGTGTACTTTGTAGCTACTCATCATTCTCCTCAGAGGAACCTGCTTCCAGTGAGAAGTATAACTAATCGGACTCTCTTGCCTTTGTGATAAACTGGAGGTGGGGTGTAAAGGGCGAGGGCTACTGTACTAAACCATTTTTATTATTTGTTGTTTGCAAATTAGTTTTAATGTCTATAGTCTAGATGATGACTTTATTTCGAAAGCAGTAAGATGAATAAAGTAGTACAAGTGTTAAAAAGTAAACTATATTCTAAATGATTTTCAGAAACATTTAATGATAATCCAGGCCAACTGGAAAATTACTGTTTAAAAAAAAACATGATGGGATATGTTTGATTTGATAAAAGAGGTGGGCAGATTTTAGAAAAGTAATTTATTTAGAATTTTTTTCCTTGGCTAGCTCAGTAATTTTTACTTCTGACAAAGCCCACTTGTTAAAACTCCTTTTTTAAAAAAAAAAAAATCCATTGTTTCTTGGGATGTCCAGTAAGCATTTGTCAAGGATAGAGGCTTGATGAATAAAAAATATATTATATAGGTTAATGAACCCCACGGTAGCTTTCTTGGTGCAAATTATTTTCTTTATAGAATACTTTGACTTTAAATACTTTATTTACTCAGCAAGCCAGCTGTTTTCCTGCCAGTGTTCAAACTATCCAGACAGGCTTGGCCTGTCATCTGGATCATCATTGAAGAGATATTTATTAAACATACATCATATGTAAAGTATTGTACCAGGTATGCTTTGGTTCTTCAATTCTGTGCCACAGGAAATGGTGAGCAGTATAAAGTTAATTTAGTGTCATCTACCAACCAGCTTTATGGTTTAATATACTGTAAGACTTAATATTCATATAATCTGTTAATTTCAAGCCTTTCTTTTTTGTAATTCACTGGAAGTAATTTTTCTCTTTTTTCTCGGCATCGTTGAATTTGAATTCCCAGCTCTTTACTTGATATGTCTTATCAGAGCAGGGGTATTTATAGACACACTCACCCGAATAGAAAACATAGGACATCCCGTTAAATTTGAATTTCAGGTAAACAGCGAATAATTTTCTAGTATAAACATGTACCTTGCAAATTTAGCTGAGTAGTCCTGTGTTTTTATGTGCTAAATCTGGCAAGCTTATACCTAAAAGAAAACCCTAGTTAGGCTTAATTTGCATAATTAAGTCCTAAATCAGGGCCATCGGTTCTGAGCACTCTGTAATCAAAAACCTTTTGATTATGTCCATCCTACATTTAGAATCACAAGATCGCAAATCTGTAAACTATTCTGTTTACAGGTTCCTGAGATTTGTTGGCTGCTCGGTACTTTGTGAGGATTTAAGCAGGGTAGATCAAAACCAGTAATTTTTCATTTTATCCCATGAAAGGTCACATGTCTTTATTACTTGTCCCAGGCTGTGCTCTTCTTATGAATTGTCTGAACATCTGTGAAAGTAGTTTATCCCCAACTGGTAGTTCTGTAATATTCTCCCTGACCAGTCCAAGAGCCAGTGTAACTAAGTATACACTTTCCTTTTCCTCTCTTTTCTTTGCTAGTCTTCTCCTCTTCCCAACCCCGATAGAAGTCTATTATCAAAAGCAATAAAGCATGGCATTTCTCTGACATCATGCTCATTCTGAGTAACACAGCAACAGTTTCTATATGATCATTTGTAAATTTGTCAAGCGTAAGAGAGGAGGGTGAATAAAACGGAGTGTCCTCTGACAAAGGAAAATAATGCTCGCAGATATTAACCTGCAAGGAAGCCCTGCCTCCCTCTTACTGACTTGGAGACTGTCCTAACAAGAGTGAATTTTGCTTTGGGAGAGAATTGTTGCAGAGGGGTATTTAGGATTAGATGAAAAAACGTAAGAAAGGTCCTAGGTGGAAACCTCAGCACAGGGAAATAAATGCAGGCTTCGCGTGGCAGAGTAAGAACCTGATCCTTTGGGAAGAGGTAGGTGGCCATGCTCCTAGGGCTTTGCTTAGAAACACGAGGATAGAAACCCCACAGTCCTCTTCCCTGGTGCACTGGTTTGGAAAAGGTGGGAGTTAATGGAGTATCTGCTTAACAGAATGTGTCTTTCTAGAAGACTTAGTTCTTCCCGGTTGTGACACTGAAACCTGGCTCGCCTAGCTGCAGAATTCTCTTTTAGTCAGGGAAACCAACTTCTAGCTGCCTCCTGGCTCTGGGGGGGCCAGGAGGGTCCTGCTCTCTCCATGGACGAAGTCCTTGAACATCTCTCCACTTATTTTTATTTTAGAGAGCAAACACAAGGCCACTTTCCTGCCTGGCACAAGAGCCTTCTTTGCTTGACCTGAGGGCACCGTGCCCTCTTCTGCTTCTCTCCCTTACTCCCTGATCACAGCTGATAAGCTTGAAAGGGAGGACATCCTCACAAATGTGACGGTTTGCTGCTTCATTCATGGCATTAACTATATTCTTATTGTGTCCCTGAGCTGCTTGTTTTGATTTGTTTCTCAGTCTGCCCACCTTTGGGACGGTGCTTTGAACTCCCTCAATTTTTTTTTTTTTTAATCACCACACAAACAGTGCCTCCCCTTCAAAGTCCTGGGCTCTCTGCCTGTTAGCTCCTCAGATGTTGTTTTCTAGCTCCATCTTGTTCAGATGGAAACATACGGCGGATCTGGTAAATCCTGGCCTCTAGAGTGTACAGTGCCGGTCCCCTGCTAAGGACTTTCTAGGGAGGATCTTGAGATTGAAACCTACAGAGCTGGAGCCTCAGGGTCTGAAGAAGCTTCAGGTACGCAAATGGGAGGTGTGAGAGAAAAGGAGGTAAAAGTGCAGCTCTGTGTAGGTTCGCATCCTGCCTCTACCACCTGCCATCAGTAGAACCTTGGCCAGGTTACATAACCTCTGTATTCTCATCTGTGAAATGTGGATAATGATAGTGCCTAGTTTGCAGGGTTCTTTCTGGCATTAAATGAGATAATCTACTTAATAAGTGTTAGTTGTTATTTCTCAATTCTTACAGAAGTAAAGCTTCAACCTTGAGAACATGACAGACACATTTTATTGTGGTCGAAATGGTTAAAAGTTGGGTGTGTTCAGGCCAGTGGTCGAATCCCATCTCCGTCTCTAGTTAGTTAGCCCCAGTTCTTTTATCTGTAAGCTCAAATAATAATAGGAATGTACCTGAATAGCACAGTGAAGTTTTGAGGAGGGTTAAATGAAGAAGTGGACTGATTATTAATTATACTCTCTAGAGCCTCATGAATTTCTTCAGTGTCCAGTGCTGGAGTGAGGTCACCAGTTCCTTTGGCTGTGAGACCAGCTGTTCCTAGGGTGATCTTGTTTTCCCCAGCAAATCCAGTTTAGCTTCATACCTTCCATCTCCCCTAAAATGTCATGTGAGCCCATATTTGAATAGAAGTCCAAAACCCTTTTTCCCCGCAAAGTCACATTTTAAGAAGTGCACATCAGTTGAGATGAATTGTAGGGTTGCTTATCTGTTGAAAATCCAAAACCCAGAAGTAAACGAATTTTAGACAGGATGAAGGCTACTTGTGCCTATTTTCACACCTGTATTCTTGCATGTGAAGTGCTTTGATGGGCTAACCACTTTATCATTTTACTGCACTTTATTACATCATAAATTTTTATATCTTGCTAACGATCCTACAGGAAGCTTAATTGTTTATAAGAACATCTTAGTTAACTGGAGTTCACCAGGTTAAGCAGAACACAAATTGAAGGGGTTATAAAGGAAACATACTCAGTTCCTCTCATTTTAGTCAGGATGCTCTGTTCAGATAATGGGGAGATGCTGCTGGGTCAGAAGGACCCAGGATGCCTCAGCAGTACTCTCAACCATTCTTCCTCCTATTGTGTCATAGTGATGACTTCTTCTAAGTGTGGGTCCCCCCATACCCCCCCTCCACCCCTAACCCCCACATTTGAAGAGTAAAATCGCTGGTGAGATGCATGTGGTATTTCAGAGAAATTCTGACTTGTATTCTGGGAGGCATAAAACGTTGTCTGTGCAACTCATTCCTTACCAGGTGTTGCCTTCTGGGAGGGTAGAAGTTTGTAACTCTTTCAGAAGCTTGAGTTAATCTGTTATGAGTGAGCAGATAGCTAAAGCGTTGTATAGGAAATATTTAAAGCAGTTACTACCACAACTGTATAGACTTGTAAGCAATACCTGTTAAGGGGCCCAGTAGTAAGGTCCCTCTCTCCTTAGAGCTGTTCCTTGATACACAGGGAAATCCCTCCTTTGGCCTCTAGGTCTCCCAGCCTGGTTGTATGGTCAGGTGATCCTACAAAAGCAAGTGCAGACCCAATTAATTGAAAGGACAGCCTTGCTAGGCCTTAAGTTCAATTGGCCACAGAATGCAAAGGCAACTGTAAACCTGGCTTTCCAAAAAGGAAGCCACCATTTTGGATCTGAGCACTTGAGATGTGGTTAGTCCCAACTGAGATAAGTTGTAAGTGTAAAGTGTACACTGAAATTTAGAAATGTAATCTTAAAAAAGAAAAGAATGTAAAATAGCTCATTGAGAATCATTTTTATATTGTCTACATATTGGTAAAATTTTTATGTATTGGGTTAGATAAAATATATTTTTAAAAATTAGTTTCATTGTTCATTTTTTGCTTTTGAAATGAGATTAGAGAAATTTAAAATTATGTATGTGACTTGAATTATATTTCTATTAGGCATGGCTATTCTAGGTCCTTGGTGTGAGATAAATGTATTTGGAGGACCGAAGCTTAGGTTAAACTGGTTTGCTGGTAGAGTAGTTAAAACTGGTGTGAGAATCCTAGAATCCCAAATTCTGGCTCCTGTCCTTTCACTCAGTCCTTCGTGCTTTCACAGCTGCTGCGCTATTGATCATGTCTGCTCTTTCCTCTGCCCTGGTCATCAGGGAAGCTGGACCTGTTCGCCCCCAGGAGCAATTAAGTATTACCTTCTGTATACTCTCAGAATACTTCACTGAGACCAGAAGGGTAGTTTCTGTATTACTGATCCCTCCACTAGCTTGGGACCTCAGGAAAAGCACTTCTTCATCTCTGGGTGCTGATACCCATTGTAGCATCTCCCACCTGAGAGAACACATGGAACAAAGGCTTATGGGAACCTCCTACGTGTATCTAAAAGTCTCTGATTCCTAACTGCCAGTTTCTTTTCCAGCAGCCTCTTCCCATTTTAAGTAGTAAACATAGCCTGCAACCCCCTGCCTTTAGTCCTGTTTCTGCATTTCTCTTTTTCAGCCCTCACTCTTTTTTCATCTCTGCTGTTTCCCCCTGTGTCTTCGGACAAAACAAGCGAAAGGTAGGTGGAAGGTTTTAATAGCCTAACCAACCAAGAAGTAAACTTTAGAGAAGTTAAATTTGTTTGATCATTAACAGATGTTGGCATTTTTGTTTTATTCAGAAGATGTGGTCTTGAGTGAAGTATTTTTCACTTCTATTTAGTAGTTCTTCAGTACTCCTTTGCCTGCAAAAATCTGAGGGTAAGAAATTCCCCCCCCCCCTTTTGGCTATTCATGTTTTCCACTATCAGTAAAAATTTAAAAACAAATCAGCCTCTCATATAAAAGAAAACACCTGTTTGGCATGGAGAAATTGGCCAGGGAAGTCTTTTTCCTGACAGGCCAAAAGCGACCATCACAGGGCCCCTTATAAAAAAAAAAAAAAAGTCATTTTTTTTCTTTATTTCATGTGAGCATTGGCAGAAACTCTGACAAGCAGTTCTTCATATTTTATTATGTTCTTGTCTGCAGAATCTCTGTCAGGCAAAAACCTTGTCAGCGGAAAACCTGTCGTAGGATCAGAGGAGACAAAAACAGGTGTCACATAGGCAGTCAAAACTGAAGGAAAAAAGAGATTAGGCTAAAGAGAGAAAGGCAGACAATTACATTAATGCCATTGCTTTTATCTTATAGATGTGTGTTATTATCTCGGGGTGCTGAGTGCGCAATTGCCTCAAAGAAAAGTAGACAGGAGACAAGGGGAAACTTGATAGTTATTAGCTGAAGAGGCAGTGTGTCAAAGCTGGATGGGGTTCAAAGTTTTGCAAAGGAAAAAAACTGCAGGCAGCCAGCAACGGCTGTGTGGTTCTGCTTTCGGCTACATGAACCTAGTAGCAATCTAACATTTCGACTTGGAAACAGATCACAGAGAGAAAAATTAATGAAAGATCTCATTTGGAGGTTTTGGGGGTAGCATTTATCCTATAGACCATGCCACTGAATCATAATAGTTTCTCTCGTAAAATCTTGCCTCAATGTGAGACACGGAGACAGGCATTTGTCAGTTCAGCTGTGTTGTTTGGATATGTTTAAAACACCTATTATCAACACACTTTTAATTAAAAAAAGCTATTAAGAAACCCTTTTACTAAGTGTGAACATCTGTACGTGCAAGCTGTAAATTAGGAGATCACATATGTGTGCCTCAGTCAGAGACTAAATGAACTTGGCAAGTGTTTTCTATTACTGGTTTTTAAGTACAGTAAAATATCTACAGGAACAATTGCTACATTTTAAAATTGGGATTTTTTTTTTATTGTGCCTGTTGGACCTGATTAATAGAACTTGCCTTCTAATCAGAAATTAGGGTAATTACCATTATCAAATTGGGTAACCAGGATTCACAGAGCTAACCAGTATCTTCCCCCTCTGTTTACATCATTTCAGGAGACTTCTTTTCTCAAAGTTTTGAGCTTTATGAAATATTTGTGATGGTATATAATAGTTTCATTTTGGAAGTGGCTTAAACTCTGAGAGCCGTTTAGCCTTGTTGATAGCTTTTAGGTGTCAAAAGAACCGACTAGTAGAGAACGGGATGGTAACTTTAAGGCTTTCCTCTCTGCTCAATTGTACATTGATCATATTAATGGAAAAATCGGCAAGCATTGCTTTAGTCCCTAACATTTTCTGATCATGCATTTAAAATTTGGTTAGTTTAGACTTTTCCTGAGACTGCCTTCTGAGCCCTTTTTTTATGAGCAGATCTTTATATAGAGGTCTTTTATCCCACCAGTCATAGATGCAAAGCAGTTTGATACTTGATATATGCCTTAAGCCAATCCAGCAATACAGAAGAAAACACGCATCAGTGTCAAAAGTATGTGTGATAGCCCAGAGTTTTAAGGGATTACAGTGGGAGAAAAAAGATTGATTATAGATTTAGAATGAGATTTCAGGCTGACTTACTGGGAGAGGGAAGGAAAAATACTTGTGACACAAAGGTGACGTTCATTAAAAAAAAAAAAAAAAAGACCGAATATAATCATTTCTTTCTTTTAGGTATTTTTCCTGCCAGCTGCTGGCTTTTTGTATCACTGCTCTCTCTCTCAGTTTTGAAATACTTCTTCACTACATGTGAAAGAGTTTAAAGCACATGTTCTATCAAAAATAAATATGCCTTGCATTTATAATGTCTCCATAGTGAAATTCTGATACAGATATATGCTACTTAAAGAAAATTAAGTCTTTAAAGTTAATAAATTGGGAGTAGGGTGATTATTCTCTTGCAGAAGAATTCATTTTCTGTTTGTTGAATGAAGGATGCACATGTTCCGTTCAAGTAGCAAATTTCAATTGTTACTTTTAAAGGGGGTATATTTTGTAGTCAGTGTGCATTTAATTCATTGATCTGTGAATTATATAAAGCAAGGTTTGTGTAGTCAACTTTCAGCTCACCTTGGTGACTAGAGATTGGATAGAACAGCAGCAGGAATAATAATAATCCCCAAACCTGGTTTCAGCAAGTAGATTCGGTTAGTCAGTCTCTTCTTAGACTTACTGTCAAGTTTGCAGATTGCATTTGCTCTTTCCCCTTACCACCTTCTGATGGAGATGCATATGAGGAGAGACATGCCCCCAAAAGTGGGCCATGGAAGGAAAAGGAAGGAGGAAGAGAAGCAAAACCAAGGATCTGTTTAATCTCCTTGCCAGGAGAGTGAGCTTCTGAATAACCCAGTGTTGACAGTCTACTTTTACGTGTGCCTCCGTCAGACTTTAATGATTTCCAAAGTCTGTTGTGAGGACTTTATTATGCATAAGGCCACAGGGGGGAAATGCCAGTCAGTTTGAAATATTACCTAGATAGTCTCAAGTGGAGCTCAAATTCTACCCTGGACTAATTGTCGGTGTGTGTGTGCATATCCATACACACTCAAAGCTGCATGTCAGCCAGGGAACAATTAAAATCCGTGAGACAGTGGGAGCTCATTGGAGCTCCTTCTGTCCCCCTTTCCTCCCTACAGTGTAGGATCACATTCCTAATGGACCATAAGAGTATTCATATAGCTATCCCTCATGTATTAAGGCACAAGAAAAAAATCGGGCATCATTCACATAAGGCATATAAGATATAGTAACATAATCAGGGTTTTTGGAGGCTTGGCAGACGTGTTGTTGTTGTTGTCGTTGCTGTTTTTTTTTTTTTTTTTTTTTTTTGACTTAAAAACACTGACACACTATTTGTTCAAGAAGAAAGATAAGCCCTTCACACAGAAGGGCTGACAGATTTTATCACCAGGCTTGGGGATCAACTCTTTCAGCTATGTATCATTCCTTTTCTTCTTTCCTTAAAAAAAAAATTCTAAAAGCAAGCCGTCTCTCTCTTTGGTATTAAATATCCTAATTAATTCAGCCTTGACAGTTCCAGTTAGAAAGTTATGACTTAAATGGAACATGAGTTATTTTATACTTAATTTGCTCCCAGTTACACAGTTCTCTCCCCCCAAAAGTATTGAATACAATGTGCAGATCTAAATATTACTTCAAGTCGTGAGGACTTTTTCTCTCAGTAACAATCATGGTCCACCTTCCTGATCGATCACCTGATTCACTAAAAAGTTTTTAATATGTCATCATTGCCATTTATTAATGTTCTCCCCCAGTGCTACGGCTTTTATTGGGAACTGGCTTACAACCTATGGGTGCGTTAAGGCTTTGCCCTGTGCCTTGATGCTCTTGGCCTAGTAAGAGAGCTGAGTCTTATAATGGGAAAGGATTGATGTTTTAATGCTTCCAAAGGGCCCCTTTACGATGAAATTCTAAATATGTAAAATCCCATTAAACCTGTAGAAGTTCATGGGCTAGCTACCTTGAAATGACATATCATTATATTGGGTATAGTGTGCATATTATAAAGTATTGTATAATTGGAAATTATTGGTCATATTAGCAAGAATGAAGAGCCACCCACCCTTATAAATTCAGAGGTTATGGTCTGGGTACTTGAAGTAGGAAAGGGAACAATATTCTGATTATAAGTAATCAAAACTTAAAAATCTGCCCCCAGAAATTGCCCTAATAAAATTCTGTCACTAACAACTGTTTTTATTCGACTCTTCAAGTGATCGTGGAAAGAATTCCATAAAACAACATTTAAAGACACATTGAAATGTTAACCTCTTAGAAATTAAAATAGTATTCTAGGACTCACAGCTCCTAAAAGCTGACCACTTGATGCTCTTATAATTCGGAATCCTAAGGGGAGTTGGGGCAAGAGACTGTAGTTCTCGAAACAATTAGCTTTGCAATTTAAGGCTCACTTGGCTTTCTCCCAAAATGAAAGCATAAGGCTTCTTTAATTTTTTTTTTATTTCTAAAATTGCTTCAAATTAGCATTTAAAAATTTAAAAATATCCAGGACAGGACTAGAAATGAGTGAAATAAAAGGCTTCCTTTTAGACCGTTTTCATACAAATTTTTAATTGTTTTACTCTGCGAAGTAGGTGGCTTTGAAAAATCGTTCCATTTGGCTCACTTTTTCTTTTATTGAATGGCTATAAGCTTCACACCGCCATGCCTGAACAACTGTTCGATGGAATCCACTGGACATCAGGGCCTGAAGTATTTGAGCGTATTCCTGTGAAAACCACCTAAGTCACTTGAATTTGGCTTTTAAAGAAAGTTATGTTTAAAAAAAGTTGTGGAAAACTAAGAACTATAAACTATCACTGAGAGCCAATTTTCTAGGATCGGTGAAAAGCACTTTTATACTCCTACATTAAGAAAAAAATGTATCTGAATATGGTCTTATTTCTGTGACCCTCACAGAAAATATTGGAAGTGAAGTCTGTAGAATTACAGGTTTACATTTATTTTAATTTATTTGAAGGTTTGGGGAGTAATTCCTGTTATTAAAAATCGAAATAAAAAAATAGTTATTCACATTTCATTTAATAGATGCAAGTTCTTTTATAACCACCCCTCACACACTGCCGGTACTATTTTATACATTTGAAAACTGAATTTTATAAAGGACATTACTTTGTTCTTTAAGTTAGCAACGTAGTTAAAAGTATATATTACTTCATATTTATTCCATGTTTTGCACTACATTTTATACTTATTTTACATTTACGTTACACACTTACATTAATGAAGCACAGAAATTCCGGCTGTTGTCCTTATGGTGATTCTGTTCCTGACAGAAATGAGTTTTCTTCATACTGACTTTTTTGGGTCTTGTGGCTTAGCCACCACTTTCCTTTGAAAAACTATAGATCCTATCAAAGTGTTTATTGAAATTATATCCAGGCTTCAATTTCTCCTTTGTTTTATAGCCTGAAAATTACCAGTTTAAACTTCTGTTTCTGGCATTGTAAAGAAATCCAGGTAAATTATGTTCCCTCAGTAACCTAATTCACAGTTTAAGAAGCTCTTATTGTATGATTTTGTTTCTTTTTCTAACTAGTACCCACATTTTACAGTTAAACCCTTTTCTTTTTCCCAAGAAAATTCTGCATACTAAAAAAGAGGTTAATTTGTCTGTTTGCTTTTTTTCTTTTCCTCCAGACCTTTTACAAAAGAAAAATAATCTTTTCTTTGTAGATGCTCTTCTTACCTTATTGTGTTGACTGTTCTCTGACCCCTTTCAAAAGTCCATACACTTGTCCCTTGGTATCCAAGGGATTTGGTTCCAGGACCCGCACGGATATCAAAATCCATGGATGCTCAAGTCTCTTATATAAAAACGCGGTAGTATTTGCATATAACCTATGCATATCCTCCCAAATCCACCATATACGTTCATCATCTCTAGATTACTTATAATACCTAATACAATGTAAATGCTATGTAAGTAGTTGTAGGACATGGCAAATTCAAGTTTTGCTTTTTTGGAACTTTATGGAATTTTTTGTGTGTGAATATTTTCCATCCACGGTTGGTTGAGTCCATGGATCAGTACCCATGGATATGGAGGAGGACTGGCTCTACTATACCTTTTCCTATAGCTAGGAGACCATAGATCTAGCACATGGATCACAAACTTAGTGATCTGAACTATGATTCTCATAATGTCTGTTCATTATGATGTGGTCTCTGCACCCTGGTATTAAGCTTGTTTTCTTTAATACCGCTAGATCTCATACTGCTTTTACCTAGAAATCCATTGGATGCCCCCAAATAATGCTTGAAGTGGTAGGAAAGGGAATAAATTATGCAACTTTAGTTAATTTCTGCTCAGCTAGCAGCCCCATCTCACTTCCTAAACTGCTGTCATTACCTACCCCCACTGTTGTCTAGAGTGTAAAGAGCAGAGGGGAGGGCTGAGAATGAGACGTGAGTGAAATTAAGAATTGGGTGGCACAGTGGAATCGAATCCTACCTTTGCACACTAGCTGTGTCCATCCGCTCAACAATATGAGAGCTGAACACCCTTGATTGGTTATGTTTCAGATATGGTTGCTGAAGCTCTTATGATAAAATAGGCACAGAAGCGACCCAGTAAATGGGCAACATGTAGTTGGTATGTGCATGATTGGCTCACTTTAAGTGCTATCGTTGTTGAGACAGTTTGCTCTTAGATGAGGGGACCTCTCCAAGTTTTATAGAAAAGGAAAACAGAACTTGTAAGGAAGCTGGAAGAAAAGGGTAGTTAAAAAGGTAAAGAAAGAAAGAGGAAAGGCCCTTAATGAACAGCATTGAAAAATTGAAAAATTGAAAAATGTAGCTCAGCAGTTGGAACCCTGCTTGTCTCTCCAGCTTCATCATGTGCTACTCTCCCTTGTTCACGTCCTAGCAGAAATGGCTTTGCCTGGAACACCCCATCCCTAGCCCTGTTTAAATTATGTTCTCATGTCACATACCCAGTTTGTAATACTGTGTGTTAATGTGTATTTTTTTAAAGTCTGCTTTCCTCACTAGTTTTGTTAGAAAGGCAGTGGGCAGCTCACTTTTGTTGGAACAGAGAGCCATGTTAGAGGGTTATTAGGCTGGAAAGTAGTAAATCAGTCTTTCCAAGGTCTTCTGACCCAGGTTAAGAATTTGGGGGCTGGGAGGGTAGGGCTGGAGCATTACTGGAAACTTTTGAGCAGAAAAGAGACATATTCTAAGCAGCCTTTTGAGAATACTGACTTGAGAACTGACTCTGTTCTTTCTGTATTACACCAGAGGGAGCAGAGGCAGACCACACCACACCAGACCAGCCAGGAGTCGCTTGCAGTAGTGGACTTAGGAGGGTCTAAAAGCCTCTACTGAAGTGGTAGAAGTTAGGCCAGAGAGGAGGGTTAGATCCAGGGGAACGGCAGTGGAGACATTTACGGGGACTAGGTAGTCAGAGATAATTTTGAGTGTTCATGCTATATAAAGTTCAGTGAGAAAAACAACAACAAGATAGAAATTTGTAACTAGTGTGTGACCCTTAACTACATAAAATTATGGACTGAAGAAAAGTAGATGCAGCTACATCAACAGGTAGACAATAGTGCCTTTGGTTGGTGGGATTATGTATGACTGTCTTCCGTTTGTTTTTCTTTTTCTCAAATTTATATTTTTTCAATGAGCATCTATGAGATATTCAGTCCAAAAAAATCACAACAAAAAAGATTTGATTTCAAGCATTTTGGCCTAGTTTCTTGGGTTTACCTTTCACAGCAGTAGGGGTCACAAGTACATGTTTGGAGTTGATGGCACAGAGTTTGGGTAGAGCTCAACTTACAGGTTAGGGATGGCCGGTGTAGTATAGGAGTAGTTGGATTCCTAGAGGCAGATGATCACAGGTGGGCAGCTGGAGAGGCAGCTCCTCTGGAATCCTGATGGGTCCCCTGCATCTCAGTTGATTTCCCGTCCAAATCCTCCGAACTTGAAAATCTCAGTCATCCTGTAACCCTGACTCATCTTCACTCCAAGCATCTCTTTTCTTCCCCGTACTTGTTAGCTTGGTCTTGATTCTTTGTTCTCCTTTTCTTTCTCCTTGTACCAAGGTAGCGGTCTTCAATTCTTTTGGTCTGCCCCCAAAAGAATTTTGAAAACAAAGTTCCATCCTAACATTTCCATATGCTGAGTAACTTGCCAAGGTCATGCAGCAAGTTGGTGGCAGGGCTAGCATTTGAACCCTTGGAGTCTAGCCCTAGAAACTCTGTCCTTAATCTGGAGGATAACAAGCACTCTTGAAACACTGGGAACTTCAAATCATTGTTCTAAGTCATTATTTTTTCTCTTAACTCTTGTTTCCAGTTCACTGTCCCCAAATAACATTACCACAAATGAAATCATATGTTCACTGCAAAGTCTTTTATCATTCATGTCTGCAAGGAAAATTAAGAAAATAAGATAATATATCCATAAATGGAAATTTTATTGTTTAATTTTTATCAAGAGGAATAAGATCAAAGCAATATAAATATTACATATTTTCATAATTTATTAAACATAAAGTAGATTTTTGTCAGAAATGCATCTGTCAATAAAATGGATAGGGCAATAAATTTTTTTCTTCCTAGATTAGTTCATGTATCAATAAATGAATAGTACTTATTGTAAGAAAGAGGAAAGGTACACTATCGGTTCCTTCCCCATTTTTGCAGATCTAAGTGCTCAGACACCTGTTCACATGAATACGTGGGACTAGGAATTTTATCACATTATCATTCGGTTCTTAGAAATCATTTCAGATTATGTGCCAACAATTACACAGTGATCAGTTAGTTTCTCTTTGTTTCATCCACCTTATTACCCAGATGTTGTTAGAGTCATTTACTTTCTCAATTTCTGGAGAAAGACATTAACAAGACATAGCAAATGCCAATTTATAAACTTAGCTGTTAGTCTTTCACTTAGAGGCATATCATTTATTCTTGTATACACCAAAAAGACTGAGAAAATTAAAATACTGTGTTAGTTATTCAGATGACTTCTGCAATATATCTTTTTTTTAAGGTGATAACTTTTATTACTGCATATTTAGCTTTCTTAATTGATGAAAATTTCCACCAGTGCTCATGGCCAAATCAGGCTGAATTATCATTGGGAAAAGAAATGAACTCACATTTCAATACAAATGAATGTATTAATATGCATTTTGAGAAAAGTTGTAAATAATAAATTATGAACTGCAATTCATAGGATAGTTTGCTAAAACAGTCTAGAATAAAATGTGGAGCTAATAAAATTAATAAGTGTACAATAGAAATGCTATTTCGCATTACTTAATTAGTAATGATGCACTATAATGTATAACTTAAGATTTTTATGAAATGACGAGTATGTTAAAAGTCAGGGTATCACTTTAATAATGATTGTGTGTATCACAATCTGGTGTTGGACTTTAGGAACAAAGGAGATAAGAGCCATATTTTATAAAAACATGGTCAAACTTTTAATGTGTTTAATGAAAGAAGTTATATACTGCTAAAAATTAAGTGCTTTGGCATTTAGGTCATAATTTAATTTTATTTCTATTAACAGGATGTAGACATATTCAAAACTTTATAAGATGAAAATGATTAATCATAACAAATATTTTGATAGTATTTGATTAAATGGGTAGTAACTGCCTTATTAAGTGATAAACATTGTTTCTGAATTTCTGTAAAATTCCTATCCACAGGTTTTATTCAGTGCATCTTCCAAATTTCATAGGTCTGGGAAAATATTCAAACTGATTTTAAAAGAGTGGGCATCACATGTGCTCGGGGGCTTTTTTTCCCAGGTGATGACACCTCCTGGGGATGAGTGTCAGGAATAATTGAAAAGAATGGAGGGAAAAGCCATTTTCAGCATTAGACACTTTTGCTTTGCGCTCACAGGATACTTCCTAAAAAGTGATACCTTATTAAATAGGAATGCAAGAGGTGAGTGCATGACTGTTGCCCATTTTACATAATGTCTGAATTCTGAATGCTCCAGCATAGACCCGAATATCAGGTTCTAGCTACCCTTTACTTGTATATGCATAACCAGGGGAAGAGGGCCCTTTTCCAGGTTCTTGGTGTTTTTATTAATCCTTAAACAAGGCTTCACAAAGCGATTCAAACTGGCCACTATTTTGACCCCCCAGGAGGCCTTTACACCCTGCGCCAGTGCACTGTATAAGTCAAGTCAGAGTTATGCCTTTATTTGGTAAAGGAAAGAAGGGTATAGTTTTCACAGGAGAATTGGGGATGGATAATCTGCATGAACAGGCGGGCCTGTTCTCAGGGGGATCAATTTTAGGAAAGAGTAAATATGGGATTACAGGATCTGGAAATTGAGTCCCCATGTCTGCGTATCTCTGAAAGGCCGGTGCATACCCCAGGTTTAGGCAGATCATCATTTGAAGTCCACTGAGTCAGGGCATCTCCCAGTGGAGTATTGCAAACATTTCCTACCCTGTTCACTTAACTCGTAAGTTATCCTGCCCTCTAACTCACCTCTGTGGTTTTCAGTGGCATGTATTGTAGGCGTGTATGTCAGCATCACCTGTGGTAATTTTTCACCCGAACCATGACCATCTCCCTCTCGACCCTTCTTCCTTAGGGGTTGTGGCTCTGTGGCCATGTGTCCCCAGCTGACACCTATTGCTTTACATAAACTTCTGGACTCTCGTCAGAGTTTTACATCTAAAATTATAAGTCATTTTCACCTTATAAAATGTTTAATATTTTCCAAATCCTATTAATCAGAAATAAAATTATATTATAACCTTTCCACAGGTTTTGGCCTGCAGTGTTAAGGTTTCTTACAGACTGCCCATCTGACTTTTCCGTATTTATCTTCAACTCTTTTGCTGCAAGCCTGACACATTCTTTGGATATTCAGTTCTCTTACACACACCTCATTAGTGCAGTGGTTCTCAAAGTATTGTCCCTGGCCAGCAGCGTCAGTGTCTTGTGGAGACTTGTTAGAAATGCCAATTCTTGGCCCCCACCCCGACCCAGTGAATCAGAAACTCCAGGGGAAGGTGGCCCAGCCATCTGACCTGTGTTTTAACAAGGCCTTCATCTGATTTTGAGACACATAATGTTTGAGAACCCCTGCCTTAGTTCCGTCTACCTGGACTGTCGTCCTCCTTTCTCGCTTGCTGATGACTTACAAGAGTATTCCTTCCCGGCAGAGTGGCCCTCTCTTCTGTGTCCTACAGTACTTTATCACATCTCTTTTACAGCAAAGATGACTTTTGCATCTGCATGCGGTACCTGCCTTGGTGATAAGTTGTTAAGTGCCAGTGAATAAACGCATGTATGCATGAATGAAGGAGAAGAGCATTTTAGGAGGAATGGTGTTCAACCAGGTCAGCGGCTATGGCGAGATCATGGAGAAGAATGAAGGGAAAAGCGATGGGGTTTTGTAGTAAGGCAGGTGTTGGTGACCTTTGAAATGCTTGCTTCAGCAGAGTGATGGGCAGGAAGCCCAGATTGTTGGGAGTTAGGGACTTCCAACTTGATGAAGACTTGCACGTTTCCAGAGTTGCTTATTGACTGTTTATCTGAACGTGTGGTAGAAAAAGAAGTTCTTGGGAGAAATAACTAAGTGACCTTAGGCCAGTTACTGACCCTCACGGAACCTGTGATCTCCGAATAGGCAGTAATAGTAATACCTTGTGTTTTAAGTTTTTTTTTTTTTTTTTTTTTTTGGGGGGGTTTTTTGCAGTACGTGGGCCTCTCACTGCCGTGGCCTCTCCCGTTGCGGAGCACAGGCTCCGGACGCGCAGGCTCAGCGGCCATGGCTCACGGGCCCAGCCGCTCCGCGGCACGTGGGATCCTCCCGGACCGGGGCACGAACCCGCGTCCCCTGCATCGGCAGGCGGACCCTCAACCACTGCGCCACCAGGGAAGCCCTTAAGTTTTTTTAAAGGATTAAACGAGATTATTGTAACCCTTTAGAATGATGCCTAATATTTAGTTAGTACTTAAATGGTCATTTCCTTTATTCCCCTTCCCCATACAACAATTTTTATTTATTAATGTTGTTGACGGCATCCATCACCCTTTGCAAATTTGTATGAGATATGAATTGTTCAGGATACCCTCATTCCAGTCACTGGAGAAATTGTGAATTGCATTTAGCCTGGAACTAACATACCTTGTTGGACCACTGACAGCTCCTTTGAAATACATGTTATCTAGCTGGAAGGACACCCCAAAAAGGTAGTTGTCTTAGTTAAGGCTCTTTTAGATACAAATTACAGAATCCTACCTCAAGCAGACAGAGAGAGAGAAGGGGAGAGAGAGCTTTTGTTGTCTCGTGTAACTGAAAATTCTGGGAGGGTCCCACCCTCAGGCACTGCCATATCTGTATCTTCTGGATCAAACAACACTGTCAGTCCTTAGTCTTTCTCAGACCATCCTGTGGCTCAGCTGTCCTCCATGTGACTCTCATTCCCAAGCATATTTGCCAGCTACAAATTTCAAGAAGAGGGAAGAACTCCCTAGTATTTCTAACTGAAAGCCTGGATTCAATATCACTCTTTAGACTTAGGTCACTTGCCCATTCTTTTCTGCTTTTTTTTTTTTTTTTTTTTTTTTTTGCGGTACGCGGGCCTCTCACTGTTGTGGCCTCTCCCGCTGCGGAGCGCAAGCTCCGGATGCGCAGGCTCAGCGGCCATGGCTCACAGGCCCAGCCACTCCGCGGCATATGGGATCTTCCTGGACCGGGGCACGAACCCGTGTCCCCTGCATCGGCAGGCAGACTCTCAACCACTGCGCCACCAGGGAAGCCCCACTTGCCCATTCTTAAACTGGTTGTTTTGGCCAAGGAACTGGGAGGTACTGGTTTTCCAGGCCTGGCTTCAGGAATATTCTGTTCTATGAAATAAATGGTACTGAGTGTAGGAGAAAAGGGGTTCCCTGAAGGGAAATCCAGTTTCTGTTCCCAGAATGAAGGGGAGGCACGGCAGGCGAAACAATTGATATCATATTATTGTACAGACAAGTGCTTTTCAAATTGTGCTTCTGGGAACTCTAGGGGTCCCACTGAGATGCTTACACAGGAGGAAGGGAAGAAGAGAGTAATGCGTGGTGGGAAGTTGTCAAATTCATGCTCACTCGAGCTTTATTAAGAGTAGCTTCACTTTCATATATTTTTATACCCAATTTCTGGCTAAGATTTCATTTGAAAGTGGAATTTTGGCAGTACCATTGAAATAGGACAATTTTAGCAGATGGTTAGGTCCATAGCTCATAAAGGTAGATGACCATCATTTTCCCACTCCATCCTGCTGAACAAGTTCTTGCCCTACCTTTCCTTCGTTCCCATTGGCCCAACTCATATTACTAACCCACCTGAGATCCAGACTTGAATCCGCCAGTCAGACATAGGAAGAGCATGACGTTAGGCAGAAGTCCAGTTCTCAGTTTACTGTTATTATGACAGTTTAAAAATTGTTACTTAACCCTTTGCCGACCAAGGAGACGTCCCCTCCCAAAGCTGTTGTCAACTTGGTGACGCAGTACAATCCAGCAGTTATAAAGCAGAAAATTTGATTCATTCAAGAAATTTGACCGAGCATAATCTTTGATGATATGTTTATGCTGAAATTTGCAGTTGACATCTGCAAGCTGAGCAGTTTAATTTTTCAAGCCTTCCTCTGTGGCTCATCTCCTAGGTAACTGCTGCTTAAATCACACCCGTGGGACTTTTTCCTTATCAACTATTGACTTTCTTTAACTATTTGGCCCGCCCCTTCATTTTCCATATCAGAGCCCAAAATGTAGCTATTTGTGTAAATAAAGTTTTATTGGAACATAGACATGCCCATTAGTTTAATTTAAGTCTGCTCTGTTTTCCCTCTATAGTAGCAGAGGTGAGTAGCTGTGAAACACGGAGCATGGCCCATAAACCTAAAATGTTTACAGTCCAGACCTTTACAGAAAAAGTTGTTGACCTCCACTGTATATTTATGTGGCCTATTTATTTATGTGTCTTCCTACTTCTTGACATGTGGCATGCTAAAGAATCAGTAATGTCCTTTTAATACTCTCACTCTCTGACGGTCTCACAAGCATATATAGGGAAATACTTTTGCTTTTACCTGTTCCACCTGTGCTCGTTCAATTCTCTGAACAACTTCTCTTTGTTTGTGTGCCCTCAACAGTTTAGTCCTCTTCATCTTCTAAAACTTCCAGCCCTTTTTAAGGAGTGAGAGGGAGAGGGGTGACAGCTTTCCGCCTGGCCCTAGGACACACTGGTGCACACACCTGCATATACTTAATGCATAGATACAAGGTGCCGAACACATGGACAAAAATCAGGTTTGGTGTCATTTTATTTCCCCTCTACTCATCCCTCCCAGTTTCATATTTGTTGTGCTCACAGCAGTATAATTTTGTGAAGAAGTGCTTGATATGGGCCAGGAAGGTTGATAAAGGGAAACGGAAGAGGAGATTTCCCTCGACCTGCATGCTGGATTTCTGTAAGCAGAGCAGCGACTCGTCAGAAGGCTGAGTAGTTAAGCTGTACTTGAAGAAAAACAGGGATAATAATACCTCTTTCCTGCATTTTTGCTGTCTAAATGCCCTGTGGAGTGAGAGAAGACTTCAGTCCCTGCGCTTGTGAATCCCTTATCTTTCCCAAACGTTAAATTAATTTTTAAAGCTATTTATTCAAAGTTGACTTAACCACTAGAATAGGAAAGATCAGACAAATCAGCTGCAAGAAATGAAGTACGAGGAAACCCGAACTCTTTGACAAAGTATTCCTGGGAGTAAATGTGTTGAATGAAGCCAGCGGGTAAATGATAAGGGCCTTTACACTGTGGATGTAAGAAGGCAATTTATCAAGAGTACATGAACTCTCCAGTGACCACAAGTCAGGAGGAAACGAGAGTGGAGGAGGAGCCCTAAAAAAATACACTTGAAATACTAAAAAGTGTGAGTGTGTGCTCGCGTGCACTTTTAAATACGCACATTAATATGCAGAAATACCGGTATATTAAAA
This sequence comes from Orcinus orca, assembly GCF_937001465.1. Lineage (NCBI taxonomy): Eukaryota > Metazoa > Chordata > Mammalia > Artiodactyla > Delphinidae > Orcinus > Orcinus orca. The sequence goes on from NC_064564.1 coordinate 55,242,561, forward strand.
GAGGAGCTGCTCAGAGTGTACACATACGGTAGCCTGTGCTGTTGGGGGAGAAGGTATTAAGAATGGTTTCGAGCTTGCAGAAACCTTGGGTGCTTGCAGGTAGAGTTAGGATTTGAGCCTGGTGCTTGTTGTCTGATAGCCATTTGCCTGACTCATGACATTAGATGACCATCTTTCAGGCTCACGTGTTTATCTCTTTTAATCTTCAGAAGGTCACGTGTACAATTCTGATAGTTGAGCTAATGCTTTTGTGTTCTCTTCAGGAGTTCAAAGCACCTCTCATTCGTTATCTCATTCATCTTTTCAGCATCTCTTTGAGCCCTGTAGGTGAGACAGCACTATCTTAATGGGTCACTTTAGAGAAACTGAGGAAAAATGTGGTCACATTATCTGCAGTAGGGTTCCGGGTAACTCAGATAAGGATGGGGATGAGAATGTATGACTTTATCTTGGCTTTCAGAGCTAGGGAGAAGAGATGTGATTTCTTAGATTTGAGGAGAAAAAAGCCCAATTGTTGAAATATTAGTTCCACTAAAAATATTTACTCTGAGAATGGTCATCCCCAGTTTTCTGCGCTGAAATGACGCAGCTGAAATACACAGAAATTCTTGTACTTTGATTGTAGTCACTTTTTTTTCCAGTTTCATCTCATACTGAGCCCTTGTCAGAGCTGTTAATAAAATACCTAATTATGACTTGAATTCCTTTTCTTGTTTGTTTGTTTCTCCTGTATAACTTTTAGAGAACACTGAACTAACAGCTAAACAGCAAGAGGGGTATTTAGGAGAATTAAGTCTTGGGATAATTCCCCTTAGCTAATTTAACTTTGAGGTAAATGACTAGTCCCTCGACCCAGAGGTCAGCTTTCCTTATTCCCTCTGAGTTAGTCCTTTTTCCCCTGTAAGTCTAAAGAACACCTTTCTTTTCCTCTTCAAACCATCCAGGTATCATAAGGGGTGAATGTCACTCAGAAAAATGATGCTGGTTGAGCCCGCTCTTGTGGCTGAGTTGGCAGTTGTGTGCGTGTTCCTTCTTTTGGTGCAGGGAGGGGAATACCGTGGTAACTTGGGTTGAGCCATAGTTCAATTAGCAAATTAATTAGTCAGGTTTTTAGCGCCAGCCACAGTCATTTAGAAACCTCCTCAGTGGCTCTCTTCCTGAAAGCCAAATGTATTTTGTATTTGCTGTCGTCTGCAATTTATAAACACACGGAATCCAAAAAAACAAACAAACAAAACCGGGAGGAGGTGGGAAGAGCACTATTTACATTGCACAGTCCTGCTGAGACATCTGTGATTATGATCCAGCTATTAGACATGGAGCCCCCTGTAACTTCCGGTAACTCGTTTCTCCTTTCTTTGTCTCTGCCCTCTCCTTTTTATCTCTTTATTCCCACCTGCCCCTGGACTTCTGGCGGGACCACCGCAGCCTTGGATAAGCTCAGCACGCAGCACCTCTACCACCCCACCCAAGTGGAGATCGTGCAGTCCAACGTGGTGTTTGACATCAGCAGTCTGATGCTCTACGGGACGCAGGCGGTGCCTGTGAGGCTCAAGATCCTGCTGGACCGTCTCTTCAGCGTCCTGAAGCAGGAGGAGGTGCTGCACATCCTGCACGGCCTGGGCTGGACCCTGCGTGACTACGTCCGGGGGTACATCCTGCAGGTAGGGGGAGGACGTCAAGCCGGTGTCGGGGGCCAGCTGGAGAAGGGCTGGGGTAGGAGCCCTCGGCAAACCTGCCCGCCTTCCTGCCCCTCACTGGCCCGGGCATGCACACCCCATTCTGGTTAACGTGGTCCTTTTGGCAGGCTGCTCAGGGAATTGGAAGAAAGGAGCTGTGGGCCAGCAGGCCGGCATCCGGCCTCAGTGGTGAACGTTAGAAAGGAAGTAGTGGCCTGTTGCCTAGGGTTGCTCTGTTTGCATTCTTTTGAATTCAACTCCCTCTCTCTACAACGCGGGCCTCCTGGCTTCCCCAACAGGCCTTATCGAAGCCCTACTAAAAGGGAGGGTACGGAGGAGGGTGATGGGTGTGCGAAAATCTGAAATTGCACTTCATCTGGGTTTCGTAGGGCTGGTTCTCACGCTTACTTGGTAGGTTTGGTATTTTCTTGGTTGTCTCTTCTCTGTACCCTAACCATTTATTGCTTCTTCATCCAAGTCAAAGGAACAACTCTGTAAACTGCCTGCTTTTGTAATCAGTAAACCCTCACATTCCAAAACATGCAAACCTGGTTGTAGATTTGGCCTTCACAGCACCTGTTCCTCCAGCTTGAGCCCCTTCTGTGTGTCAGGGGCACTTCCGGTCTGGTAAGAGTCTTGAGACTTTTCCGGAGGGCCTGCAGCCTCCACTCCCCGTGCCCCCAGCCTCCTCGCCTTTTCCATCATTTTTTGCCGTATGTCATGAGTCGTTTTGCATTGTGTACTTTGCCTCTGAAATGTTTTTATGGCCATCTGTCTTCCCACGACCCTTGAAGGGTAAATGTTTGAAAGCAGCATGTTGGGAGACCCCAGGATCCAAAAAGACTACACTGGACGATGAAGAAATACTCCCTCCTGCCAAAGGAGATCACAGTTGGAGAAGGTAGAATCTGAAGTGATGTTTTGAAATTTCTTTTGGGGGATAATACCAGGAGAATTGACCCATTCCAAAAAAAAAATTGGTTTTGGTTCTGCCAGCCTTGTTGATGGCCCGAACCACCCTGTGTTGTGTGTGAGGCTGCCAGCTTGGTATGTGATGAGTGGGGGAGAGGGCCTTGAGTCTCGCCCTGGCTTTAACCTGGCGTGAACACACACATGCTCCTGTCATTCTCCTGTGTGGTACCACCGGGTGTTAGCCAGGGCGAGCGGATGAGGGATGCTGAGTGGAAGTAGAGAAAGGGGGAAGGTAGGATCACCCGCCTGCTCTTGAGACTGCTTTAGTTAGCGTAGAATCATTTCGTAGTGAGACGTCAACTTGGAAGGCACAGGGCATTTGGCCCTCGGAAGATGAGATGGTGCTGATAACAGGAATAACTATATATTACGTTTTCAGTGTATACAAGACTTTCACAAGCATTCTCTCATTTGCCCCAGGTTGGGGACGTTTCAGTGGGGTGAGTGGAAAGTTAAGTCCTGGGTGATCAGGGGGTCCTGAGGCGGTGCAGGGTCCAGGAGGAAGGGGCCAGGAAGAACAAAGCATGGAACCAGTCCCACAATCCCCGCTTAGGCCAATCTGGAGACACACACAGTGCCACGTCTTTCTACAGTTGTTTCCACACATGATTATTAATGTCCACTTGGGATGGGTTCTACCCTGCAGGAAGGAACAAACCTCTTGCAGATTTCTGAATGGCACTGTCAGCTTGGCTAAGCACTCCTTCCTTTATAAACTGTAGGGTAGTATATGCCCCGACCTCGTCACGTCTTTACTGCCTCCGGTGCAATGCTTCGTTCTGTCACCAATGCTGTATTTCAGGTCCACGTGTCTATTTTTGCCTGAGATAGCGGGACCATACACTTGATCTCTTACTGTGAAACACAGAGATACGAGCATGACTGTGATTAATTGCCATCGTAACCACCCAGTGTCCCGTAGCATTCTGACGGCAGTAAATACAGAACCTGCTCGGTGTTCTGTGCTGTAGTCCTGATGTTCTGCCTTGAACGGTGCCTATTCTTTGTTTTACTTGAAATGATTACTTAGGTGTTCATTTTTTCTCAGCATTTCCACATAACTGTAAGACAGGCGTAGAAAATGTACTCCATATTTAGTTGTGTGTGAGGGCCTAGGATTTAAAGATACAAAATTACAAGAGAAATTAAATTTCAGAGGAAAATTCAACAAAACCACAAACTGATAGTCTCTTATTTTGGGGTGAAATACTGCCTAATAAAGAACACTGTCACTTATTGTGATGATTACTTAATTGCGAAAATTATAATTAATTTTCATTAATGTCTTAGAGATTCTGAGAGAGTCTCAAATTTAATATGATCTGTTTTCTCCACTCAGGGTCTGAAATTGACGTTTTGAGAAAGTCATAGATGATTTTTATATTCGAGGAACACTGGGTTTCGTTTCTGTCTTGTTTTATCGGTAGTACTGATGTCATATGGATTTTATTTAAATGATGCTTTTGTCATTCAGCATTTATCATCTACTTGTTTCTTGTGAAACCAATTCTTGGTTTCGGAAAAAAGCAAGAGGTTGAAGGACACAATACTGTTATTTATGTAGTGAGAAAATGCTCATTTCATTGAAAAACAATAAGCAAGAGCTGGACTATAGAAATAAACCTTTTTTTCTCTAAAGCAATGTTATTTGATTATTGGCCAGTACTTTTAAAATTATATATGGTAATGATAAGGTATGCTCAGATGACTGAATATAATTATATGTAACATTTTTGAGCAGGTAGACTATAAAATGTGCGTCCAAAGGTTGTGGAACCCTATAATGCACGATTAGTGTACAAGTCATTTTATCTGGCTAAAACTCAATTGTCTTGTAGCCCTCAAGGCATCAATTTTAGCATTATTGCTCTCAACAACAGTATATTGAATATTATGTCAGTTAGAGGAGAATAATTATCAAGGCAAGTTAGGGTGGCTGTTAGTCTTACCACATATTGACTTGGTTAGCAGCTGGCTCTAGATTGTGTTACTGGGCAAATGAAGATGTACAGTAAGTTGAACTGGTGAAGCCAGGATATTAATTTAACTCTCTCTGGGCCCAAACCTACATCCCTGACATATAAACACAGCCACTTCTGGTTTCAGAAATAGTTTTGAATGTGGAAGAATAGCAGTGTCTGATCTGATTTTGAATTTTTGGATGTGGGGGGAAAGAAGAGCTGGCCGTTCAAACCTATCCTTTGCAGGTGTGTTTGAAGAGGTTATTAAAAGAGAAAGGGAGATGATTGTGGTGGCACAGATTTATTGGGGGCTAGCAATATTTTCCAAGGGTCCTGTACTGTTTCTGTAAAAATTGCTTTTCACTTATATGATTATCTGTGTGATTCATAAGCTAACCAGCTGGCTAAGACTTGCACTACAGTGACTTAAGAATCCAGGTAGTATCTTAAAGGTGAAGAACCCAGTATTCTCCTGTGTACCAATCAAAGTGTTCATTCAGAAAGTACCAGAAAAGTGAAGTAAATTTTAGGCATTTTCTCACAAAACAGAAAAAAGGAGGAAATAGGCAATTTGATCCGAAAAAGCAAACTGTAACGGAACACGAGATATTTTTTTCTGCTGCTGAAGAGTTGTTCGTATTTCAAGTCTACATCTCACAGTACGTTTATTCACAGTGAATAAAAGCAGTGTCCTGTTCTTTCCCCATTTCCCTTGTCTTTGGCCTGGGATATAAGAATACGGGTGATTATCATTGTTGAATTTAATCATTTAAAAATCAAGCGTTCACACAGTCTCTCTGCAGTTTGAACGTGTAACTGACTTGCCTGGGTTCATACGCCAGTCCATCTGTGGCGATCTCCTCCTTTGCAAATGAGTCCTGCCAGAATTCAGGGAACCGTATCAGACACTCTGAATAATTAGCTGAGGTGTCAGCAGCCTGGTGAGAGGACGGGCAGTGATGCACATTTCAAGTCACCTGTGTCTTGAAACAATCAGGACTAATAGAACAATCAACACTCTAGAAGAACATTTCCCAGAGTATCCTGGGTGCATTTGTCTTCCGGAGATCCGACCTGAGCATTAGGCGGACCTACACTCTGGATCCTTTTCTTAGAGCCTAGTGATAACATGAGCATCATAAAGGCTCTGAGAAGTTGGTTTCTGAGAATAGATAAGTAGCTTCCACCAACCTTACCCGCTTCATAGCCTCTTCCTGTGAAGTTCATCAGAAGTCTTCCATTCCTGAACACACTCAACTCTTCTTCAACTTAGGGTACTTGCATGTGTGGATTCTTCTACCTGGACTCCCCTTCTCGTCTCTCTGCATGGGCAATGCCTTGTCCTTTAGGTGTCCACCCACTTTTTCACGGAGACCTTTTCAGTCCAGCTTAACCCACGTAGGTCGCTTCTCATGTGGCTCTATCTCAGGATTCTGTATCCCTCAAGCTCCAATACAATTTAAAATCAATCAAGTCAACTGTTAAAATGTTTTTTTCCCCTGGCTTCCTCACTCGGGAATGCCACAGAGGCAGGGTACTCAATAAGTACTTGTTAAATGAATGGGTAAAGAAACCTGCTTCACTTAATGTAGCTTGACATTTCACCATGGAACCCATGGAATATCTAATGACTTCAGTTGGTCCAAGGGCCCTTAGTCTTTCTTCAGGTGTCCTGGGGACCAAAGGCTGTAATAGCAGCTGGGCCATTGAGGGCAGTAAAAAGAGGGGCAGAAGCTCCCACACACACCCCCTAGCTAGTGGTCTGTGTAGAATAAGTGTTTTGTGGTATCCATGTGGTAGGAAACATCAATATTAAGCAAACACTTGGATTTAAGCAGCCCTTTGCGGAGCAAGTTCACATATGTTTCGCTCTTTGAATCCTCTTTCTTATACCACCCTCTTGTAGATACTGCCAGTGAATTAACATTTGTAGTTGTTGAAGCTCAAGTAACTTTTCCATGATCACAGAGGCTGCAGATTGGCACAGTGGGTGTACTGTAAGCTTCCTGAGGGTAAGAACCCCTTACCTCTTGTTTGTCACTGTAACCCACCTCCCAGCACCCAGCCTGGCATGTAATAGTGCTTACTAAATATTGGAGGGAGGAAATTTTGAAATCTGATTCCAACGTGGGTCTCTGACTCAATGGGCAGTGTTTGGGTGGTTTCTGGCTTTGTTTTTTAAGACTACCAAGCTGTATTTCCAGAATGTGATATGTGAGAGTCTTGTGGCATCAAAGTGCTGTGGTTTGGGAAACAGAGAAGACCTGAGAAGTGCTTAATGGCAAGATTAGGTGAAATTGGTTCCTCTTTTGCGTTCCTTTTCTTGCCTACTTCCTGATACTCCACCTTGTTTCAGGTTCCCTTTGTTCTCTGATTTCCACGACGCAGACTTTTCCTCTAGATCTAATACTTAATTATGCTTCATTATAAATGCTCATCTTTGACTTACCTTTTCAGGGATACATGCCTTTTGTAATTGAGTGTAAAAAAGCAAAGGTTTTATAGCTAATTAGTAAGATTGCGACTATATCATGTGCAGGGAGTGGAGCAGAGGCGAAGTAGCTCTTTTCTCGGTCCATAAAAGGATATCAAGTTGGATAGTAAGGGGGCCCTGGCTGTTGAGTAAGAAGATCGAGCTCAAGCCTCAGTACTGCCACTGATTATTTATGTGAATATGGAAAAATGTGCCATTCTTACCCATGGTTCCTTCATCTCTAAAATTGAGATAATCCTTTATATCTCTCTTGCTTTTGAATGGCAAAATGATGAAATAACGTGGATGAAGTCATGAAGTTGTAAACTCCAATTCCAGTTGGTACTTTTCACTTACATCTATGCATAGAGCTAGGTCCGACCAGTTAACAGCAGGGCAGTATCAGGGGCCAAACATGTTTCCCTGCACATGTTCAATGCTTAGGAAAAGATAGGAAGCACATTTTAGCGATTAGTTAATGGGATAAATGTTAGTCGTTTTAGTAAGTAAACCCTGAAATACTAGTGGCCTAGCACTATAGGAATTTCTTTCTCCTTCTCAGCGAGACCAGCCGACGTTCCTGGGTGGTGAACACTTTCCTCCCAGAGGGGATTTGAGGAGTAGTAGTTTAGAGCCTCTGCCGTTTTATGGCTCTGCCCTTCTCTGGGACCTCAGCTTCCTCATCCCGGTGGCAGTCCCAAGAGAAGGTGGGTGAAGGGGTGGTGTGGGAGGTTTTCATGGACCAGGCCTGAAAGTAGAGTGGGTCACTTTTCCACGTGTCGCTAATGAGAGCTTACGTCTGATTAGGGCCATGTGATTGAAGGGAGCTAGGACACTAGTCCCACTGAACAGTCGCTCCCAGCTGTGCCTCTGCCCCTGCAGGATGCCCGCAGGTCAGTGCCCCTCTCATGTGTGGTGGAATAGCCAGCATTCTGCCTTCTTTTTAAACGGGCCAGGAGAGATTAGGGCAGAATATGAGTGTAGTTAAGGCAGGTTCTTACTAAGTTCTGACTGCAGGTCTTACTAAGTGTGTGAAATAGACTCATGTCTTTATCCACCTCAGGCTAGGCTCCCTCACCTGTAAAGCAGGGATATCGACTACCTCATGGGTTTATTGTGAAGATCAAATAAGATGATGCACGTAAGGCATTTAGTCGTGCTGCTTGCTAAGTATCCAGTAAATGTTAACTGTTAACATGATGATGAAAAAGATGATGATAGAGGCTGCTCGAGACTGTTGCCAACCTGGCCATTGTAGAACTGTGCGCATAAAGCAGCCTGAAACCCTGGATATCTTATATTTCACCATGCCTCTTAGAACAGAGCGTCTCACCAGCCAGTCTGGTAAAAAGGTAGCTACTATTGAATTGTAAATAAATAATACATACATACCTATGCATATACATACATATACACAAACTTGCATGTACATAGTACATGCTTGATTTTACAAATAAGAGACGGGAGAGTATCATGACAAAGATTTTGGACTTTGGAGTGGAACAGACGTGGGTATAAATCTTGGTTTTACCTTTTGATAGCTCTGTCACCTAAGATAGGTCATTTAACGTATTTGAACCTAAGTGTCTTCATCATAAAGGCTATTCAGATGATATGTATGAAGTCCTTAGTGCGGTAAGTAGCCCACAGCACTCTTCTGGAAATTAACCATTACTACATGGTGTGTGCATGTGTGCTTTTTTTTGAGTAATGACTTAACTCCATATATGACTATCATTTTATTGCCATTGCACTTCTCTGTTTCATCAACTCTTTCAATACCCTTCTAAGCACCTGGCAAAGAATGAATGAGTACTTGATAGATTTATTTAAATGATTAGAGTATCTGGGCTTTCACCCCATTGCGTAAAGTAAAACTTATTTAAAATAGTTACCCTTTTTTTATGGCTATTATCTGACCTCACAGATTTTGAGGAAATTTCTGGAGCAGAAAGAAAAATGGATCTAGGTATAAATTCATTTAGGTAGTCCTTTAAATAACCAATTTTGTTGATTAATTACTATGTCCTGAGTACACAAGAGAAGATCTCTCAGGAAGCCTTCACTCACAAGGAAAAAGCATCTGTTAACAAATTGTGGGAATTAAGCTCAAAACTATAAGAACGTACAGATGACCCATAGCATTGGCATAGAGTGGGATTATTTGACTCCAACTGAAGATCGGATTATCACCACCATGGTATAAGGGGTCTTCGTATCATTTCAACATATGTGAATCTTGCAGGCGAGAAGGATCACAGGGGGATCAAGATCCCCCTGTCTTTGGCAGGGATATACAAAAGTAGGTGGTTCAGGACAGTGTACTGTATTTACAGTGCCTGTTTTCCCAACCACTTGGACTATTGTATAGATGGTATCCCAGCAATCCTCCTAACCTCCCTATTAGAGAGAGAGTTTCAGAGACTATTATCGTAGCTGAAGGCCTCAGGCAGGGTCAGAGCTGGAAATGGAATACAGGAATTTTTGAATCCCTTGCCAAAGCGCTAACAATTTGAACAGCAATGAAAATAAACACCTTATATCCAAGGACGTAGCTTGATGTTTTGTGCTCAGAGCTAAAATAAAAATATTCCTCCTTTTACCCTTGCAAAGTAGAAATACATAGCCCACCAAATTCTAGCATGGAATTCAGTGACTACTGGAATAGGATTTATGTCTGTGGGAGATGGAGGGAGGGTTTTTGTATTGCATAGAAGGAGCAGAGATGAGCCCAGAGCTCACTGGCCATTTGCCATTGGTAAGAACCAGTTCAGATTTACTTGAAATGGATGTTCTCTGTGATGGCATTGATTAAACCATATGATCTCCAGAGCAACACTCTTTTATGCTCCTTGTTAAATCTAAAATCTAAAGATCTCCAGAGCAGCACTCTTTTATGCTCCTTGTTGAATCTAAAGTCGAAAGCTCCTTGTTGAATCTAAAGTCGAAAGCTTTGGGTCTAGACCTCAGTTCTACCACCGGTTAGCTCTCTAGCCTTGCAAAAAGTCAGTAATTTCTATGAGCCTCATTTTCCTGATGATACCTACATAATAGGGTTTTGAGGATAAAGAGAAGTGATTTGTTAAATTCATAGTATTGCTCAGTAAATGTTAATTCCTTAAGCTGAGCGACTTCCCAATTCCCCACTCACCAAAACCCTTAAGTTCCTAAAGCAACAAAGCTTTGTGATTCTTCTACGTGTCCATATATTTCATTTGAGCTACTGTGTTCTTTTCTAACGTTTCCCCCAATTTGACAGAAGGGGCAAGTGGAGAATGAGAGGGGCTTGCTCAGGAAATGAGCTCTATCATGACTATAGCAAAAATCATGGGAAGGGGCTTCCCTGGTGGCGCAGTGGTTGGGAGTCTGCCTGCTGATGCAGGGGACACGGGTTCGAGCCCTGGTCTGGGAGGATCCCACATGCCGTGGAGCGGCTGGGCCTGTGAGCCACAGCTACTGAGCCTGTGCGTCTGGAGCCTGTGCTCCGCAGCGAGAGGCTGCGACAGTGAGAGGCCTGCGCACCGCCATGAGGAGTGGCCCCCGCTCGCCACAACTAGAGAAAGCCCTCGCACAGAGATGGAGACCCAGCACAGCTAAAAATGAATAAATAAATAAATAAGTTTATTTAAAAAAAAAAAAATGCAGCAAATGGAAAGGAGGTTAAACTCATACCAAGCCCAAAGAGTAGATCCCAAGAATTCTCCAGATATTAAAAAAAAAAAAAAAAAAAATCATGGGAAGGCTCTCAAGACCCAGCCCTAGCCTACCATCTGTTTCTTTGGAGTGACCTACATTTCAAATACTCATACGCGAGATCACGAAGGGCTGTGAAAAGCAGAAAGGGAGATGAGGATCTGTGCAGGTTTCTAGAAGCTTTTGCTAAATCTGTGCAGATGGGACAAACATAAATAAAGATACACTTTTTTGATTCATGCATGACAGCTATGGAAGTAATGCCAGCAGCAACTGGAAAGTAGAACGCGGGCCAGTACATTTGCTAGTAGAATTCAAGTGACCACTGCCAAATTGAATTACTCTAGGAAGACCTGTTGAAAGAGGAGATTCTTCAGGAAGAAGAGAGAGATTGTTACTTAGTAGAAGGGATGGAACAAACCTTTTCCCGTTTTGGAAGAGTGTTAACATTGGGGAGAGTTATGAACAAGTTTAAGGGAGAGCGTTGCATTTCGGTTGGGTGAGCAGCTTTGAGCTGAGGTGTTGGTGAGTGTGGTTAGGCCAATCTGGGCCTGTTGATCAGAAGCTGTTCTTCATTCACATGATGTTTACGTCACCATCCGTTTCTAAGGGGAGGGACTAGTGATTCTGCTGGTTCGCAGACCTGACATTTGCTGCTAAACAACTTAAAAAGGTGGATTACTGGCTAGTAACTGCATAAACGGTTATTTTTAGAAATTCACCATTTGAGGTCCTGTTGCTATCGAGGAAGTATTTTCATTTGTTGGTGGCAACCGAGTCACCTCTGTATCCCCTCTCTTTCTTTCTTTCTCTCTCTCCCTCAGTCAAGGTAAACCTGGGACGAGAGACTTGGAGGGTAGGCTGGACAGTGTAGTTTTGCGTTAGCAGTGCAATGCCTCGTATGGTCACAATAGACCATAGTACATCAGACCCCAAATTAAGAGAAGGAGATATTGGTTGATACACATTTACTCTCCAGAGCGCATCTGCAATTTACTGTGTATTTCTCACCTCTAGCCCCCAGGAAAGCATTTTTCAGAGGCTTTGAGAACTGAAGGTCCTGTCTGTAAGGAGAGGTTTCCTTGTTCTCATGTAATTTTCTCTCTTTAGCAAAGCCATAATAATAGTGTCAGAGGCAGCTTTCTAGTTAGAATGAGTAATGTGGTTACTGTATTTTCTATTTTTATTTTAATATGTTTTTCCTGCTGTGGATTTTTTTTTCTTTTTGGTTTTAAAAATAGCAGTTGAGTAAATGTGGTAATTCGAAGAATCTGGTGCACATTGCATCCTCTCTGGGATGTGATTCTGAAGGAATACTTGTCTACAATGGGCATTTTTCCCCCCCAGATTCCTTAGTGGAATAAATAGGAGAATGTTTGGAACACAGACCACTGAAAATATTGGCTTATGGTCAGGCCAGGTTAGGCCAGGCTTCAGAGAAATTGACATTTAAACCATAGAGTATCTATACCATAGGTTTTTGCCTCTAGAGTATCCGTCAATATTAAGCCTGTTTATTTTATGGTGTGTGGATAAGACACAGAATTAGGTAGGTAGCTGGGGATGCACCTTAAATTGGTTCATTCATTTGCTTCTTTTAAAAGTACAGCACACAGGTTTAGAAATTTTAAATTAACAACAAAACACACTTAAATTCCCCTTGAAAGAGTAATTAAGAGCTCTTTGTCTCTGTGTCCTGTCATCTCTGCCAGAATGAGAGTTCATGCTGAGTATATTCCATTGAGTCAGCCATCATTCCATCACCGGCAGGAATCACTTTTCCACATATTGACATGTGAGGGAATGTCTGCTTGCAGTAGCCATGGGCTCGTGCCAGATTTTGAGATCCATAGGGGCAGTGCTGGGAGCTTTTCAATTCTGAATCAGAGATCCAATTCATAATAGCTGAGCCAGGGAAACTGGGTTGCATCTGTGGCCAAATCCAAGGCAAAAACCTCTTTTTTTCCCCTTTCCCTTTTTGCAGTGCTTTATTGCTTTAAAATATGAGTGCCTCTGTCCATTCATCCTCCGGTGTCTTTACATTGGATTCAAGTTGTGGTTTCTTAGGTGAAAAGGTCAGTGTTTTATTCATTCAGCCACACATTGATGGAGATTAACTGAGAGCAGTACAAGACATTTGGATCCTGTTAGACCTAGGGCACCTGAAAGAAGTTTCTTTTTCTCCCTACCCTTCACTCTGCCTGCTGCAGAGGAGGATGGCCCTGTCTTCTGGGAGTGGGGGAGGGTTTTGATTGGCTGTGTGTTAACTGCCTCAGATCCATGGTCATAGGGTGAGTAAGAACCCCTGAGAATCAAACATGTCATCTGTGTAGCCTCACCTGATTTAGTGCTTTTCCTCAAGTCTGAGGTGTCTCCAGGGGACTTTTTTCCCTTGCAGCACTGATCTTTCAATGAGGTGCTAGTGTCTGTCCTGAGCAATAACAAGGAAAAACCGTGAAGTGTGAACAGTTCTTATTAGGCGGGTAAATGTCATTAACGCCTTTGCAGCCTTCTCTGCAATCTGAATGCTCTTGTCAAGAGAGTGACTTACTGAAGCCTCCTGTAAAATCATATACATGGAATTTAAGAGACTGAAGTTTCACATTTTAATTAAGCAAGGTCATTAAGCTTCCTTTGCTTATGGATTTTTGTAGTCAATTACACTTGTGTCTGATACAGACAGACGCTCTCCAATAAGTCTTTCGAAAATCCACCTAGAAAAATTATTTTTAAAATTTGAGAAATACTTGATTTACTTTAAATCAGAGTTTTAGGTAATGCTTAATGTTTGTCGGGAGTAGATGCTTCTCTCTCTTTTAATTTTGTGGAGACCCGTATACTCATGCATTATACCTGATCATAATATGCATGTTTTCATATGTGGTGTGAGAAGAGTTAGCATTTCGACTTAATGAGTAGGTCAGCTGGTTTAATAAAAAGTCTGAAGTGCATAGTGTTAAAATAATGATTTTATTATTTTCAGTACTTATACAGAAATCTTTCTCCAACCATGAGTTTGCCTTATGTAGAATTCTAGTATTTTCCTGAACCAAATTTTTTTTTTTTTTTTTTTTGCGGTACGCCGGCCTCTCACTGCTGTGGCCTCTCCCGTTGTGGAGCACAGGCTCCGGATGCGCAGGCTCAGCGGCCATGGCTCACGGGCCTAGCCGCTCCACGGCATGTGGGATCTTCTCGGACCGGGGCACGAACCCGTGTCCCCTGCATCGGCAGGCGGACTCTCAACTACTGCGCCACCAGGGAAGCCCTGCCTACTAATTTATAATAAAGAAAAATGAATTGAGACATGTGGCTAAAACTTTGGGGAAGTAAATCCAGAAACTTATAGGCAAGTTAGAGGTGGAGAATGGAAATTAATTAAATGGTACTTACTATTACTAACTTAAGATGTATAATTTAATGTGTTCTATTTACTTAGGATACGGTCTTTGTTTCAGATTTGATTCATCATCCCTTTTTTAACATTTCATTAGGTGATAAGTTTTCTTTATGTTTTGTGTAATTTGTTCTGTTTTTCTATTTTGATGGTTCAGGAAAATGTATTCATTCAACAAACATTTACTTGAGTGGCTGCAGTATTCAAGTGGTAAAAAGGCACCGTGACCCTCTGTTACAGCTCTCAGTTTAGTGGAGATTGGGGCTCAAGTTAAGCTAAAAAAGCAGAGGCCATTCGTGTACATTTTCTAATGAATATATAAGCACGATCAGTAAGCAGTGCAATAATGAGTTATATGTAAATAGACTCTTTGGACATATTTCCAACTTGCCTGAAAAGTTAATGCTTTAAGGGATTTTAAACATTCCCTGGCTATCTTGCTTGTACTGTTAATTTAAACTCTGCAATTAAATGACTGACTAAACCAAAATTAATTTTCAGTTCGGCCCATACTTTTTGAATTAAAAACATTTAGTTTAGTTCGAATGAATGAAATTTTGCTCTCTATGATGGAAAACTCACCTATTCATTAGATCACAGAAGTTAAGCAGCAAAGATGCATTTCCTTCCAATTCCTTAACACACAAATCCTCGGACAAGTTAATAAAAACTTATTTTAAAATTCCCTTTTCGTGAGAATCCAAATATGATCATTTTAAGCCCTATTAGGATCATTTTGCAAAAGCTACCCAGGAAGTCACTCACTTAGAACAAGAAAATCTCTTGTGGAATTACTGTGGCCAACACCACTTGGGGAGTAACTGGGCCAATTAAAATGTAGATGTTTTAGATTAAAGTATGTTGCCTATTCAGATAAAGAACATCAAATTTGGAATTAGTCTATATTCCCTTTGTTAGTTAGATTTCTTCACATGTGTCCGTAGATTCTTCTTGTGGAAAGTAGTCTCAGGTTTTTGGAAGCACAATAAGAGGGTCCATCTGACCACACCATCTGCTTTGTCCTCTCTCTTCTCTCTTTTCCACCTTACACCTAGATTCAGTCTGTTACTATAAATTATGATTTCCATGGTTCACATTTTAGGGTAACTTTGACAAAGAGATGTCTGGAGTATCAAGATTATCAAAGATGTTCAGTAAAACTTCTTCATAAATGTTTTTCAGGGCACCAAATGGAAGGGAGCTTTACTGTGTTATATTTCCCATGTGGAAAAGTATCTGGGACCTGAAAGGGGCACACCCTTGGAATGGGAATACTTCTTAGAAAGGAACTTTATAAAGAATGCTGTGGTGTGTAGGGTTTTCATGTGTGATTTATTCACTTGAGCAGAAGGTCCAAACAGCACCCTGGGTATAAGTTGTGCTTTCCCAGACCTGAGAAGTGTCTGAAAAGTTAGATTTCACAAACTTTTTAGATTTGCCTATGCTATGCCACAGGTCAAATATGTCTTGCTAAGCGTCTGGTTGCCATTTATTTTAGTCAAGGTTTGGCTTTTGTTAAAAACGTTGGATTGGGTTTCTTCGTAAAAGATGTTTACCTTCTCTGTCACGTGTTATTTTATATTAACAGAAAGTCAGGATGGTAGAATTTAAATGCCAGTGGTGACACAGGAAGGTGTTATTTTTCTATGGTGTTCTTTCTTTCATTTTTTGAGATATAGAGCTTTTAATCAGTTTCACTTAGTAAATATTATCTGAATGCTGAGGAGGGCTGGGAAGATCATGGTTCTTTTGTTGTTACTCACTTATTTACAGCAGTACTTGTGAAAGGGTACTATGCAGATGTTAAATATAAGAACACTTTCTAAAGTTTTGCAAATAATACTTCTACGGTGTTCTGAGTGGGATGGAAGGAGACCGAATGTACTTATGTGTTGAATAACGTCAGACTTTCATAGAATATATTGAAAAGATACTCCTTTTAGTCATTGCCTATGTATTCTTTTGGAAACAGTGTTCACAGAATTAAAGCATATTTTCCTACAGAACAAATATGTGAATGGTATATACATCTTCCCTTATCTGGAGTATGTAGTTGAAAAACCTAAGTAATTATGTTAAGTCTAGAACCTCTAAACATGTTTCAGGAGTATTTTTCTGCTTAGAATGAGCTCTGTAAGATGCCATATAATTTTTGCTTTGTAGTTAGTGTTTGTGAACAGCATAGAACTTGGTGAGATTGGGAGATGCTAATATGCTAAGTGTCATACTTGAAATATTTAGTTTTTTTTTAATATAAATTTATTTATTTGTTTAGTTTTGGCTGCTTTGGGTCTTCGATGCTGTGCATGCACTTTTCTCTAGTGGCGAGCGGGGGCTACTCCTCGTTGCGGTGCACGGGCTCTAGGCGCACGGGCTTTAGTAGCTGTGGCTCGTGGGCTCTAGAGCGCAGGCCCAGTAGCTGTGGTGCACGGGCTCAGCTGCTCCGCGGCACGTGGGATCCTCCCGGACCAGGGCTTGAACCCGTGTCCCCTGCATTGGCAGGCGGACTCCCAACCACTGTGCCACCAGGGAAGCCCAAAATATTTAGTTTTGATAAAAATAATATATTAAATAGAGGGAGTTCTCCCTATAAAACTGAACTAACCTTGAGGAACATGCAGGCCAGTGTGTAAAACAGACAGGTAATATAAACAGATTAAAAACTGTTTTTGTTAATAAAAATTTAGTTTAGAACAAAACCCGAAATTTGCCTTAGAAAATGTTTCCAAAGTTTTCTCTTATTTCATTCCCAAATAAATCTTTGGGGGCAAGAATAAAAATGTGAAGATTCGTCTCTTTTTATTTGAACTAGAATATTAGCTTGCGTTAGAATGCTGTGAAGTATTTATGGAATAAAGATAGAGAGCTTTATTAATGTTATCGTTTCTGTGGACAGAGCTTAAAAACAAGACTCTGAGAGAAAGAGGGGAATACTTTTTTCTCCATGTCAAGTAGGTTCTGCAATTCATGATTATGAAAAGAGAGGAACACAAAAACAAAGTCTGTGTTTTCATGAGTTTTAAATTATGAGGCCAAAAACACTGATTTAGATGTAATAAAAATCCATAGACCTCAGCTTATTAGTGATTTTCTTTTAAGACTTTCTGCAGAAAAGAAATTGCCGGACTTCACAAGAAAGTTCACGTCGGGTATTTTAGATGGCCTTTATAAAATTTCACCCACATTTTGTACTTTCACACAATGTTACATGCCCTTAACAAGATCAGTAAGAATGAAGTATGGAATCCTGGAGAGGAACATTGGGGGAGCTTTGGAAATGTGGAATGGAATCCGAGTACCAAGGGTATTGAGTGGCAAGTTAAAGCATTTTATTTCATTGGAAGTCGATTCTTGTTAAGTAAGTGATGAGTTTATTAGTTATCCACTGTTGTGTAACACACCACCCCAAACTTGGTGGTTTAAAACAACCACTGTTTTATTGTTGTTCACAAGTCTGTGGGTCAACTGGAATGTTCTGCAGTGAACTGGTACTTTGACAGGATGGAGGCGGGTGTGGGTTGGTTGGTGTCAGATAGCCTCAATTTACACATCTGGCTGTTGGGTTGGGACTGGCTGTCTGTTGGGAGAGGGAGGTGGTAACTGGTTGTAGTATAGCTCATCTTTGAGCCAGTTAGCCTGGTCTTATTCACATGCAGATAGTTGCAGCGTTCTGAAGAGCAGCAGGAGAGGACAAGTCCACATGCGCAAGCACTTCTGAATATCTGCGGGCTTCATATTTTTTAGAATCCCATTGGCCACAGCAAGTGACATATGCAAAACCCAGGGCCAGAGTAGGGGGTGATTATGATTATTATTTCAGGACATGTGTACAAGGAAGCCTGAACAATTGGGGGGCCAGTACTGCAATCATTGATCAGCAGACTCTAGTGCCTTAGGAAGCTTCATTTGATAGTGGTATCATGTGGAACTGAGGAGGGGGAAGCCCTGAGCCAGACTCTCTAGTTAGAAACTGTCGCTGTAGTTCAAGTAGAAATAACCCTGGCATTAGGGTAGTGGCAGAGGGAGTAAGCAGCAGTATTAGATAAAACCACTGCTAACTGAATTCGGTAGGTAAAGGAGAGAGAAGGTGTTTGTAGATTGATTCCAGGCTTCAAGGTTAGGTGTATGGGAATCTCAAGAACTGGTGAGATTTTGGACCTTAATTATGTTTGCAGTGAGCATAGGACATCTGTGCAACTTCTTAGGCAGTTCCCACTCCTCTGTGCAGGAACATTAATATGAAATGAGACTGCATCTTTGAAATTCTTATTGTTTTTAATCTGTTGCTTTAGAATTCATGGCCTCGTCCCAGTGCCCCCTTGACCCTAATCCTTGTGAAGATGATTAAGTGACAAGAAGTGTTTCATCTCATCTCTTAGAAGCACAATGGACAACTTCGCTATAAGCAAAATGTTTCAAAGTTTGGATTTCCTAGTTTCATTTCTCAGAGTTCAACATATGCTTAGGATATTTGAGAATTTAGTTTTACAGGTATTTCTTTGAGATTATTTTTTTATATTTAGAAGTATTGTCAATTTTGATAAAAGTTAAAAATTTGGTAATATCAGTATTCCTTTGTAAAGCATTTTATGGTCCAGGTTTCAGAGCCAGAGTATAAAAGTTTTGCTGCTTTTTTAATCATTCCGTTCATAATCTGGGGTTTAACTCCTCCATATTGCAAATTTTTTTTTTTTTTTTTTGCGGTACGCGGGCCTCTCACTGTTGTGGCCTCTGCCAGTGCGCAGCACAGGCTGCGGACACGCAGGTTCAGCGGCCATGGCTCACAGGCCCAGCCGCTCCGTGGCATGTGGGATCTCCCCGGACCGGGGCACGAACCCGTGTCTCCTGCATCGGCAGGCGGACTCTCAACCACTGCGCCACCAGGGAAGCCCGGTAAATGTTTTTTGTAGAAATCATATCTAGATTATTTATGAACATGTATTAAGGCTTCTTCCTGTTAAATGAGTAGAAAATCAGTTGGCCATGGTTTCTCTGTTCTTCTTATACGTGGATGGAGAACCTTTTGTGTTGTTGTTTGGGTTTTTTGTTAAGGGCATGTGATTTACCTGCAAAAGAAAATAAAGAGAGGGACTTGGAGAAAAAGAAACCTTAGTGCGTGATTTTCTTCGGGAAGAAAAGTATGAAATTTATCATTTAAGACTAGGGTACATAAACTTATATATAATAAATGACAAAATATATCCCAATTTTATATTATGGTCAGTTAAAAAGGAGAGGATAAGGGAAGGGAAAATAACAAAGGAAGAGAGAGACAGGCAGATTTTTAAAAATGATCTTCTGTTTGTTTGTTTGTTTGTTTGTTTTAACAGTTAAAGCAACGTGGTTTTGCAACCTTAGGTACAAATCAGATAGAATTAGGTTGCATCGTTTAGATGTTCCATTCCTACTATTGTGTGATTCTTTTATTCATGGTCATCTCAATTACTGTGAAGCTAAAACAGGAAGACTTCCACAATCTTAGATCAAGGAAGAAATAGTTTTCTCCTAACTCAGAGTGGATGGCCCTGCTAGCCACCAAGATGATAAATAGAGTAACAAGAACCTGTTGATTGGCTCTTGAGGTTCATAGCACTTGAAGCTTACAAAGGGATTTCACTTGTACTGATTCATTTAGCATGGAGGTCTATTGAGTAGATAAAGCAAGCTTTATTAATTTTGTTTTATATGTTATCAAACTAAAACTTAGAGTTGGTAATAGTGAAAAAACTTCACAGCATTCAAAACTAAGTACTCACATTTAGATATTCTGATATCATGTCTAGAGTTCTTTACATTATGTAATGTTTATCTTTAAATAATTATTTAGTATGAGGCTATTTTTAAAAGCATGTACGTAATTATTGATTTATTTAATGGTCACAATCAAAGTCTATCTGTGTTAATGTAGATTTAGATGTCTTTAAAAGCAAATTTTAGAAGTCAGACATATTTTTCAATGTTACATTGAAATGTCCTATGTTACTCATAAGAGCAGCTGTCTTAAAATCTGATTTTTCAACTGTGTTTCTCTCTAATAAAATTCACTTCTATAAAATTTTGCTAGCTGCTGTAGGAAGACCTATAAAACATTCATTTGAACTCTAGTAATATTTATCCTGCCTTTTCCTTGTTGGCATTTGTAAAATTTCTGAATGGCTTGCCATTTAGTTTCAATATATTTCCTTTTAGTAGATGATTTACAAATAGCAGTGTTGAAAAATGTAATGTTTGTTTTAAGTTTATAAACCAGAGATTGAAAAAATGAGATTGTGGATGTACCATGTAATAAAAATAGGGAGATTTTTATTCCTATCCAGATTTAGTTTCAAGAATATGAGTATTTGATTCATCCTGATTTTCATCTTAACAGCTATTGCTACATGTTTAAGCAAAAGTAATTTATCTCTCAATTTTTCTTAAATCTTAACACCTATAAGCTGTCTTGTTTTCATTGGCTTTGATTCAGAATTATTTCAATCTTCTATGCTTTAGTCCTTACATGTATTTATATCATAGATCAATTGATAGATTTTTTTTAAATACACAAAAAGAGTTGCAGTGGCTAGAATCTCATTTACTAATTTATTATAAACACAGAATAATCCAGGCATTTAAAAATTTTTTTTAAAAACGTGTGTGTCTGCGACTTAATCTTTGTATTTGTTTCTAGAGGCTGTGCAGGGTGTTTCCTGTCCAAGGCACAAACCGTATATTTCATTTGTCATATCTAATGTTTTTCATATCCGGAAATCATGCTCCATGTTATATTTTACAAGACTTCATAAAAATAAGTGATCCAAATAAAATTTATAGTTATTTTTAAAAATCTGTCATAGCAAAATTATCTCTTTCTCTTCTCTTTCTCCTTCTCAGATGGGTACAGATGGGATTATAAAGTTTAAACAAATGTGTGTTTTCAAATGAAGTCCAAGTTTTGAAACTAGACAGTCATCCATTATTCAGGAGAAGCTCGTGGTATGTCGGTAAATGCATTACAACAGCTCTCTAAATTAAAAAAGACCCGAATTGCCTTGTTTGCTGATTTCTATGGTGAAAATAGCCCACAGTGGCTGATTTCAGCCTCTCAGCACAAGTCACTGAACACAGGGTTGGGAAGAGATACGTAGTAGCACATTATTATATAGTATTTCCACCATACAAAAAATGTAGAGAGAAGTAAATAATCTCAAGAGCACAGGTAATAGTAAAATGTAGGTGAAGTGATGAACTTTGAGTATCTACTACCTTTATTTTTAATATCATTTCTTTAATTGTAAGTTTATACAGTTTCATTTTTAATAATGTGTATGTTTGACAACCAGCTTTAAAAAATTTCTAAACCTTTAACAGTCAGCTCTCTTGGGCTGGTGCTAGCGGACTCCAGCAGCACCACCGCAAGAAGCCGTTTCCCGTGACTGGTAGCACTGGAAAGATAGGTTGTGGGCTGCACCCGCTCTGGAGGAGGGGCGCCTTGTGTCGGGGTGCCCAGGAAGCAAGGCAGTCATTTTCTCTTGCAGCTCAAATTATTAAACACCACCTGGTCCCATAAATATTGGTATTTATATTAATATAAGGCTTCAGTGGGAATAAAATACTAGAATCTTTTCATAAAAAGGGCTGGGGAAACTTTAAGATTTCCGATGCAAGAATTATTCTTAATTCTTGCTTTTTCTGCTTCTGTGTCTCTTGGCTATTATATACCCTCTCAATTAAACATGTAAAGGGAAAAATTCCTGTCGTGACGTCCCATTGGGCACATCCTGTAGTCAGCGCCTCCAAAAGCCGTTCCAATAGCAAGGAGAAGCTGTTTACATTAGTTTTTCTCAACAGGATATATGGATAATGAATGTGCAGCGTAGAGTGTAGTAGCTGTGTTCTTACAGAAGAAAATAAACCGGAATCTTTTAAACTTATTAATACATATTACCAACTGAGGTAATGAAGTGAACAATTAAAGAATCTGTTGCAGCTAATGGCAGGGTTTAAAGTGCATTTTTGACAAACTTTCCTCTTATTTAAAAAGAAAGAGAGAGGGTGAGCCTCCTCCTGTATTGCTGTTGGCAGCTTAGAGGTGGTATTGCTCAAGGCTTTTGAATAAAATAACACGTTAAAAATATAATTGACTTCTTTGGGGGAATCCAAGAGCTCTCCAGACAAATTCATTTAGGTGGGTTGACAGAACTGCTGGCATGCATGGTCAAGAAGAAAAATTGGGCATATTTTGTGTGTAACCCTTTGAGTATTAATTCTGACCAGATCACACTGTAAATAATGTTAACTGTCATAAAATAAACACAGCCGGGGTTTGCACCATATGTTTTTTAATTATTTTTTGCAGCTTCTTTTTGTTTGTTTGTTTTTACTGAAATGGAACCTACTGATAGCTCTGTGAAGTTATGTTTATATGAAAGTAAATTACACTTGTACTTTAACAAACTTGGCATTGCACACCAGTGTCTGTAGGCAGGTTTTGTTTAAAAAAAAGCAAAGCTTTTCTCGTCCTTCTTTTTTGCTCTTCCCCCCCCGCCCCCGAAACAGTCTCTCTCACAGAAAGCTGCTATACCATCTTTGTGCCGGTTTCTTGTTTTTGCACATGTGAAGGAGGTGCCTTTGGAATGCCACCCAGAAGAGGGACTTGCTTAACCGCTGAAACTCACAGAGGGTGTTTGGCTTAAGTAGCCCTGGAGTGGCCTTTCAGACTGAGGCTACTGTGGTCTCCCAGTTTGTTTTTGTTTTTTGCCTTCCTGCTTGCGAGTGTTGAACACCGTCAGAAGCAAGAGCTCAAAGCTCCCTTAGAACATTTAGGTAATTTTTAAAACTGTTATTATTTTCATAATCACTGTCTCCTCTTGATCTCAGGGGAGGCTGGGAACACTTGATTGTCTTTATAGAGCGTATGAAACTGATAGTGCCAATGGGAGGTGGGTGGCACGTTTCGTAATCCGCCCGCCTCCCCCGCCCGCCCCCTCCCTGCTCATTGCTTAAATCTGCCTCTTGGCATATCTGACAATATCCGTAATTATCAGGCACCGGGAGCCCTGACTGCAGAACTGCTTCTGCATGACACCTGTCCAGCTCGCGTTCTTCTCCTGCCCCTTCTCGTGCCTCGGTTTGCTGACTGGCCTCACGACAGAGCAGCAGTCTGCTGTTAGTAAACATGTGTCACTTCCCCTCACTTTCTCAGACACCGGAAGTTCTGCCCAAACTGTGCCGCACACCAGTGTTGGCGTTGTGACCGTTCACACAGTAGGCATTTCACAGACTTTCGAGAACGAATGAGAAAAGTTAGTGCAGACAATTCTCTCTGCGTTATGGTTTCCATTTTCCCTGTATTAAGTGCCTTTCCTACTCTTGACAGATTTGCTTAGCACAATATTATCTTTGCTGTAAAAGCTCATCTTGACTGTCATCTTCTCTTCTAGACAGAGGAGACATTGCTCAGTTTTTATACAGGCCAAAGGAAAAGAGTCCAGGGAACCCCAGCGGACTTTCATAGTGCTTAGCAATTCTCAAGGAAGGGAATAAAAGAAGTAGAGAAATATACAATAATTTGGGGAACTTTTGTTCCAGAATATTTCAGTATGGTGAAGATATTGTTACTGAATGTTGTAAGTGGAAGAAGACTTGGAGATGAAGCGAATACCTGCAAAGAGAAGAATTAGGTAAAAGGAAAGGCGGACAGCTAATACCACTCAACAGTTCATGCCTATGCATGGTCAACCTTAGAAATGGTTGAAAATCCTTGGGTTTTGAGGAAGAGGTCATAGAATTTGGGTTTGGATTTTTTTTACCAGGATAGTTGTCAGGACCTTCGTAGAAGGTCCCATTAAGCATAAACCTTTCCTTCTTAGAAACTGGCAGCCTATTTTATGAATACTCTTCTTGGAAATTGTGATCTAATATTTATAAAATTTTATTCCACTGAACAATTGGAAATTATCTTCTATTATAAAGGTTTGACTAAACCTTTTTTCCTCAACAGGAACCCAAAACATGACAGAGTTAGGTAAGATAATTTGGGAAAATGTCAAAATATATCAAAGCTTCTTTTTAAATAAGTGTTGTTCTCATTGTTTGCTTATGAAAGTAATACAAGATTGATATAAAAATTCAAACATTGCAGTAGTATGTAATGCAAAAAATAGGAAAGCTGTTCCTAACCCCTTCCCCCAGAGATAACCCCTGTTTTGTTTATAGTCCATATATTTTTATGCATATGGAGTACTAAAAAAGTCTTATTAATTTTATTGAAAATGAATTCATCTTACATATAGACACACACACACACAAACACACACACACACACACACACATACTCTTGTAGCTTACTGTTTTAAATTTTAATGGTATATCCTAGTCTTTGTGACAGATCCGTAGATGGCTTCCCTCCCCACTCCCACTGTTGACACCAAATACCTGGAACCTATGAATGTCTCATTTGGAAAAAGGTTCTTTGCAGATGTGCTTAAGGATTTTTGAGATGAGGAGATAATCCTGCATTATCTGAGTGGGCCCTAGATACCATCATATGTACCCTTATAAGAGAGAGGCAGAGAGATTAGGGACAGATACACAGAGGAGAAGACATTCACAGAGGAGAAGGTGATGTCAAGGTGGAGGCGGAGATTGCAGTGATGTGCCCAGAAGCCAAGGATTGCCAGCAGCCACCAGAAGGTAGGAGATAGGCATGGAACAGATTTTTTCCCCAGAGCCTCTGAAGGGAGCACAGCCCTGCCAGCCTCTTGATTTTCAATTTCTGGCCTCCAGAGATGTGGGAAAATAAATTTTTTTTTATTGTTTTAAGCCATGAAGGTTGTGGTAATTTGTTACAGCAGCTTTTGGAAACTAATACAGGCCTCTTTCCTTCTTGGTATTTATAGCTCTTACCCATTCTTTTTAACCTCCATATCATTTTTCCATTGTGTAGATACAGCATAATTTATTTAAATAATCCTTGGGTTGTAATACTTGGGTTGTTTCCAGTGTTTTGACTTTGCAAACATTGTTTCAGGGAATATTCGTGTACATACATATCATTGCAATTGTTGGGGTGTTTGTAGAATAAGTATGTGGAAATTTAATTTTTAGGTCAGTAGGTAGGTACTTATAAAAAATTGTATTTTGAATTGGTAATATATACACATAGGTACCCGCCATTCAGCTCAGATGCAGTCCCTTTTATTAGTTTCTTATGTTTGTATACCTTCCAGAGATAGTCTATAATTGTGTGCATATAAATATTATTTTTCCTTTTTTACACAAATAATAGCATACAGTTTGAGCATTCTATTTCTTGCTTTTTTCACTTAACAGTTACCATGGAGAGAAGGTAAGAGTAGTTGCATTTATTGTGGTTATTTTCTGAGTGTGTCCTGATGTGTTCTCCAAAAGCTTGTACTAATATATACTCCATTAACAATATATGACTTCATATATTGTATGTTTTCTAAAATGAGACTAACTCCTGAATATTACTTTTTTCTCTTTATTTTTTTCTTTTCCGTCTCTTGACAGCTCTTGTATCGTAGTGGTAGAAAAATACATATGGTCATAGGAGTTTTCAAATCCTGTAAAAAGGAAAATATAAGAATTTGTTGAGGTATTTATTCTCATAGATTTTCAACTCAATATATATTGAGTTTCCAGGCTTTTCAGAACACTGACTTGGGAAGAATAACTTCCACTGTTGATTTTCCTACTATTAATACATGAGATACTTTCCATAGTACATATGTACTTAGTTTATTATGGTCCAGAGTCACGCTAGAGTAGCATTAATATTACTTCATATCAAAGTGGCAGATGTTATATTTACTCATATAGAAAATACAGTAAAAATTATCTCCAGTAATAATTAGTCCAATAATTTTATTCTTTAAACCAAACTTATATAATTTTTTTTTCTCACTGAGGTTGATTTTTTTTCTCTTCTAATTTTACTATTCCAAGATGACGCTTCAGTCTCCCTGCATTCCCAACTCCAGTTCACTCTCAAAAATACAAGATGCATTTCGCATCTGTTCTGTTGTTAAAGCCCTCAGGAAATATCAGAAAGCTGTTCTTGCAAATTCATCATTATTATTAAGAACCATAATTCACTTGATGGTTATCTCTGCCTTTCTCCACATCCTATCCAAGTTCCAGGATGACAGTGCCTTCCTAAGGCAAGGCAACATCGCAGAGTCTCATCTCTCCCACCTTAATTTGTAGCGATGCATTGCATTTGGGTGACAGGCAGTTGTTCGTGCTTGAATAACCCAGGATTTGAATTCTACAGTTTGTGGCATCCATGTAATGTTTAGCAGTAGGTACAGCTGTTAACTATTCGCTTATAAATAATCTTTTTCCCTTTTCAACCTGTCTCCCAGGTAGTGTACCTGTCACCATTAATAACTCTTCGGCAGCTCCCTGGTGATTTGACCCATCAGTTGTCTTTCATGGAGGAGTGGTGCTCTGGCCTGCTGTGGAAGCTTATGTAGGTCCCTTTAGCTATTCAGTCACCCCAGCAGCTGTATTGTATTGTTGCAAGTCCCCCGACTTCAGGGAGGTTGTGTTTTGGGGCCTCACGGCAAGCAGCCACACACTTCATACAATATAAGAAAGGTGGCTTTGCGTTTGGGGCCAGAGATGATAAGACCTCCCCCTTAGACCGCACAGCAGGGCCATGGTGTGGATGGGGCAGTGGGCAATGGGTGGTGAAGGTGACCAGCAGCAAATACAACATTTTTGTCTCTTTGGTGCTGCACGTGCACGTGACTATTATTGCCTCATCTGTCATCCTCTGATGTTTGCAAACTTGGGGTTAGCATACCTGATCTGGTTAGTGGACCCATCAGGTGTGGTATTCTGCCTGTATCTGAAGCTTAAGCTATAATTCAGAGGCTGGGAACTGCCCCTTAGATCCTTTGGCAGTTTTGCGGTTCTTTCATTTGGACATGTGCTCACTTGCCTCCGCTATCTCTGCCTAAAATGGGCTGCTTCCAACAGTTCTCCAGGATAATTCCTACCTGCCTGTAGGTCTCAACTTAGCCATCACTTTTCCAGGAAATTGCTACTTTTCTCTGTATTCGGTGTTTGGCTGTACCACCTCAGGTGCCCACATGGCAGTTTTATTTACTCTCCAGTAATTGCCTCTTTACTTGTCTGTTTCTGCTACTAGATTGTAAGTTCTTCGATGGATAGTTCTCAGTGTTGTTCGCTGTATCCACATTCTGAGTACATCATAGAACCTCAGTAAATTAATGTTGAGAGAATGAAAGAGAGTTTATTTTTTAGGAACTCACTTTCCATTGACATATCATGGTCATATCAAGGGGGGGTTCAAGCAATAAATTATAGGCATATACTGTCTCCCATACACTGTGCTGATACCATGGGTATAGATAGGAAAACATTTTGATTGCTTATCGCCTTTCTTTTAATGAGTGACTAATGTCATACATTTCTTTGTCTGAGAATATGTCTTGGCAGTACGGGATTTCTTCTGACATGGCTTGGGAAATGGTCGAGAGTAAGGTCTCACAAGGCAAAAAAAAGCATTAAACTGTATCTGGGAAGTAATCCCAGGGTTTGTGAACACAGACTATGATTTTAAAATAAATCCTCCAAAGAAATAAATCAGTTAGGCATTATATCAGTTAGGTTATCATTTAGAAATGGATTCACCCTTCAAATGATCTTTGCTATTCTTATCTCACTGAGTGTAATGAAATAGAAAATGATCAACTTTCTAATACCCAGAACTATATATATGCATTTATATAATTTGGGTATAGAAATACACACATATACCCCATATATACATGTTAGTTATTTATGTATGTATTTGTTTATTTGTTGTTAAGTGCACAGCAATCTGAAAAGACCAAAAAGAGTGAGAATCTTAAATTTTCAAGAAGGTTCAGAAACAAACAACAACCCAGAATGAAGTCTTTTTACTCAGTTTGATAAGGGCAAGGATAACTATTCCTATACGAGTTTATACTATCTGGTAGGTAGAGTGACAGAAGATACTAAGAAAAATAAAAAAGTATTTAGTTATAAGTTCAAGAATGATAGACTCTTGTTTCCACTATATGGAATACATTTTTAAAGTAATAACGTTTTAGAAAGAGATAGATGCCTATAGTAAAAAAAATATATGCAAAGGAATATACAGTTGAAAGTAAGTCTTCGATATTGGAGTAGAGTTCTGGAAATAGTCTATGCATAGAAAGCGCACATATCCTTCTGTTTAATAAAAATGGTGAGGGAGGATACAATCAGCATATTATTCCACACTTTTCATTTTCACTTAATAATACATCTTGTAAACAATTTTCATATCAACACGTAAAGAACTACCTCACTCTTTCTGAACACCTGCATTGTATGGATATATCATAATTTATGGGCCTATTCCCTCTCACACTGGTAGACTAGGTGTTGAAACAAATTTTTTGATCTTTGACATTCTGGTAAGTTGATAAGGGATAAATGGTAGTGCATTGCTTATTTTACATTTCTTTTAATAATGAGTAAGGTTTACTCTTTTTATGATTGTCAGTCATTTCCATTTCAATTTTTCCAAAATGTCTTTTCAGTTTCTTCATACGTTTCTAATCTCATTGTAAATCTTTTTTTTGTATTTGTTCTTAATCCTTTTTGAAATATCTTAAGGAAATGAGCCTGTAGTCTATGTTGCAAATATTGTTCTTAGTTGGTCTTTATCTCTTTACTTTGTTTTTGCTTTTGTTTTTTCATTTGTTTTTTATTTGTTTCTGTTTTTTGTTTCCTTAGTCTGGGTTTCTTTTTATTTTTTATTGCTTGATTGAAGTATAGTTGATTTATAATGTTGTGTTAGTTTCAGGTGTACAACAAAGTGATTTAGTTTTACATACATATGTATCTATTTTTTTAGGTACATACATATGTATCTGTATTTTTTCTTTTCCCTTACAGGTTATTACAAAATATTGAATATAGTTCCCTGTGCTATACAATAGGTCCTTGTTGGTTATCTATTTTATATATATTTGTTTGTGCCTTGCAGGATTTTTCTTTTTCAAGTGGGTTTATTAACCTTTGATTGGCTTCTGACTCTTAAATCAGGCTTAGAAAGATCTTCCAGTCTTCAAGCCAATTAGAATGAACAGTTCATGTTATCTCCTAGTATTGTTCTGTTGTATTTGTATTCAAGGAATTTTAGTCTTATTGATTAAGTTTTTCAGCCAGGATTTTTATGTTCCTTGAGGCAGTGAAAGTATGTTGTTTAAGGGTGATCTATTTTTTTTCACCCAGTGGGTGTTATTTTAATGACATTTGGTTATTGAAAGTATGTAAAACATTTCCAAAGGATTATTACATATACAAACAGCAGAGTCCCATTTAGCAAATCTGTTACTTAATTTAAACTTTTTTAGGTACAACAGTGAATGTGTATTTAGAATAGGAAATCAACCGAAAAAATAGAAAATTACTATAGTCATGGAGATTCAGGCCTTCTTCTAACATCTTCTTAGGGAATTTACCGGAAATGCATACATAGAAATCCTTCCTGGTTACAACCTGGCTTTCCCTCTCCACCTAGAACTTTGTACAGCTCCCTGAAATACTAAGGGCCTGGTCAGATGAGGGACATGAAGCTGAAGCCTCTTTAGGTCAATGGTAAATCTACTTCTGCTTCTGGGTGTTGGGCAGTAGGTCGTACTCTACTTCATTGCGATTTCCTGAGTCATTAGCACCCGTAGCTATCAGGACTGACAGCCTTGAGGGTGTCATCAGCTCTGTTCCTACTGGCTTCTTTGTCATCGTATTTAATATTGTCTTTATCATGATTCACTTCTCTTACCATGCATGGTGTTTTCACTTCATCTGCTCACCAAATGATAAATAGAAAAGGAAGAAATTGAAAAAGCAGCTTAATTCACAGCACAATTTCATGTAGCGATGTTTTCTTGTTGTCTTTTCTTCCTTCTGGTTTTTAGGTGAAGCTCAAGTCAGAATTCTCAAATAGTACAGTTGTTAAAATATCCTTTTAGGGCTTCCCTGGTGGCGCAGTGGTTGAGAGTCCGCCTGCCGATGCAGGGGACACGGGTTCGTGCCCCGGTCCGGGAAGATCCCACGTGGAGCGGCTGGGCCCGTGAGCCATGGCCGCTGAGCCTGCGCATCCGGAGCCTGTGCTCTGCAACGGGAGAGGCCACAACAGTGAGAGGCCCGCGTATTGCAAAAAAGAAAAGAAACAATATATATATATCCTTTTAATCTCTTTTCTATTCTTTTGCTGAAAAGATAATACATTTCTTTTGTCATCTTTTGAGGATGACTTAACAGGATTCATCCTCATAGTTGCTTTCCAAAGCAAGTTTATGACCTGACCTGCACCTTTAAAAACAAACAAACAAAACACCCTTTCCATGTCATACTTGTGAAGGGAGCCGTTCTCGTTGTTATTGCTTTGCAAACATGCAAATAATAGACACTGAAAAAAAGAAAAATGGATACCCATGTTCGGTCTTACCGCCACTGCTTCCATGTTTCTTTTTTACGTTTCTCAGTCTCCTGATCAAGTAAATGAATAAATGATGACCTCGGAACGAGGTGCAAGTGTATTCTTGGAGCCTTCAGGCTTCATGATGGAGTTTAGACTCACTTTTTTTTCCCCTATGGTTTCAGGCTTGATAGTGACTGTATACTTTTCTGGGCAGCTGAGAGTTAAGAGTTGGTGGTTTCGAGTTCTGGCATTTTTCAGCTACTCCTCAGGAGAATATAAAGTGCCTGTGGAGTGGGTCCAAACCAGTGGATGTTTTAAGAGAAAAGAAAAAAAAATATTAGCTGAAAACGTTCTTATGCAACTTACTTGCCTTCTGTTGCATTAAATGGACAGAAAGGGGACTAAATGTTGTGCTTTATAATTTTTAACATTAAAGTTCTGTTTTTTAAAAAAATCCCACAGCCTAAAAAACATGAAATGACCTTCAGGCCTATTGGCTCCCACTGTTTAGTTTATCAAGTCCCTGTCACACCCTTCCCCCTCCGCGTAAAAAATCCAGAGGGAAGTGTGAAAAGCATCAGAAAGTCTCCTTTATGCCAGTTTAGCCTTTTAGCCATTTGCCAGCACCTTCCTCTCTTCATATGTTTCTAGCTAAGGTCTAACATGGAACAAAAACCCGACAGCAATGGAGACCAGATGCCGGTATTTCTTCTCTGTCACTTGGCTGCTGTGCAGATGGAATTTATATCAATCGGGCATGCTAGGAGGAAGAGGCCGTGGCAGCCAACATGTGGAACTGGGGCTGAGTGACATTTCTGCTAATGTTTTGTCCTTGTAGAACATTATGCTTCCTCTTTGCTTATGAGCTGTGGTTTTCCTGACTCAGACGAGGTTCCAGCTCCAGCTGGAATGGCTGTCGCTCTTCCCCTCTCCCCCGCCCCCTCTTTTGGGGGAGTGCTGGGAGCTATGGAGGAGCAGTGGGGCCTGCACAATGGAGCTCTTTATTAAAATACCTGACATCTGCATGCAATGCACCCAAATCATCTTAGCTCAAGCAGAGGAATGCGCCAGGCGCTGCTAGTCACTTTTTGTCTAGTGCCGTGTGCTTGTTTGATTTATATAATGAGTGAGTGCCTTTAGCAGAAGAGGACGTTGAGCATGTTATTTGGAGGGAGGGAACGTTTTAATTTTTTCCAAGAAGCATTGTCACAGACAGGCCTAAAATATGAGTATTTAAAAGCAGTTGTAGCCATCACATGGATTTCTTGCTATGGTTTTAAAATGTTTGCTCATACCCTCTCTTCCTCTCCTCACCCCATTTAAAGTAAGATCAGAAAACTCAAAAACCCAGTGTAACGTGATAGGGAGTTTTAATGTTGGCATCTACTGTTGGTAAGAAATGGCACTTTTAAGGAATTCGTATTTAAAAAGACTCTAGAGGAAGAACCTAAAATACATGTTTAAAAAAGCAAGGGCACACACACAAAGAAGAATAGTTGTTGAGTTTCTAATCCTGGTCTCCTCCCTCAGAAAAGTACAATACACTTTTCATATTAGAAGAAATATGTATAGATGCACAAATCATAATATTTTATACTCTAATGACTACTACCTGTTTATGGCAAGTAAATAAGAAAATACTGCCATGTTAATACACTGCTTTGGAAAGCACTGAAGTGGTCATGAATTTGCTGCTTACACTGCAGAATTATCAACTACTTCTCCATTCCTGCTTAGTCAAATCCCTCATTTCTTGGTGGAAATTTGACTTGAGGTTTTGATTTGGTTGTCGAGGGATCCAGAGAAGGACACCAGGCAAGTGAATTGGAGCGAGATGGAGCTTCCACTACTTTTGTCTCTTTATTTCAGAAAGCAGCTTCTGGTAGATCTCTTCCAAACACACTGGCCGTTTATGTAGTATCCTAAGTCTTCTAGAAAACCCACAGGGAAGCCTGCCCATTTCTTTCCCGTCAGGAAATCTAAACCTTGTTCATTTGGCACTTTGTTTTTAACGGTTCTCCTGCCTGGGGAGCTCCTCTTCCGTCTCACTGCTTGGTGTGGTGATGGGGACCACAGCCAACTTGGGATTGAAGTAAACCCACTAGATTGGGTAGACGATGGGGTAAAATGCTCATATTAGTATGTCTGGAGAGAGTCCCACTTCATGTGTTCTTGGAGAAAATTCTTTGAAATTGCTGTGGACCTCTGTTTTTCTTACCTGTGCTTGCGCCATACTGAGTACAGGACTTCTTAGCTATAAAGTCATTTAAGTAACCTAGTGTAAGGAACCTATAGTAATGCAGCATACGCCTATAGTATATGCATGCACAGTGGAATGTGGAGTCACAAAATAGAATTATTCCTCAGTATGCAAACCTAGCCATCTGTGCTCAGTGACGAAATAAGTTCAGATAACTTATTTAGATTGGTCCGTTTGGGTGAAAGGAATCCCCCTTTATCTACACTGTCTTATGTGCCATTCAGATAATGTCATATCTCTTGCCTCCTGAACCGTGATTAGCCAAACACAGGAACAAGATAGATAGTGAGAAATGCCTTTACACCCAACTACATATGATAACACAGACGAATGGAAATCTCTTGCTCTCCGTTCAGATTGAACTTAACACCGATTCTTTTCTTGCTCAATTTTATACTTAACCCTTCGTTTTTGATTTTTTTTTTATATTTTAATTAATTAATTTATTTATTTGGTTGTGCCGGGTCTTAGTTGAGGCAGGTATGCTCCTTAGTTGTGGCTCGCAGGCTCTTCAGTTGCAGCTTCCCAGCTCCTTAGTTGTGGCATGCTAACTCTTGGTTGCAGCATGCATGCGGGATCTAGTTCCCTGACCAGGGATCGAACCTGGGCCCCCTGCCTTGGGAGTGCAAGTCTTAATCACCGCACCACCAGGAAAGTCCCTCCTTTTTTTGTGACACTTACGTTAGGAATACGTCAGTCTGGAAGAGCTCAGGTGCCTTCCAGCGGTGGTATTTTTGGGATGGTGTCGAATAGTCCCAGATGATTGTTATATTCTTGGCTCAGGGTCCCACCGGGATTTCAAGCATGGGAAAATGCTTCCTCGTGGGCCTCCTGGAGCTCATATGCACGAGCATATTTAACTGGAGAGGAAAGAAACTGACTGCATCCTGTAGAAGATTATGGTAGCCAAAGTCTATGCATGTCTGACCTTTAGCTGTCCTCAGGGAGGATTCTTGAAGATAATTTGATTTGGTCTTTGGATTTTGATACCAGGGGTTTGTAGTATCAGCCTGTGCCAACAGTGTCTACTGACAGAAGAGGTCATCTGTCCTCTTCTGAGCTGAGGGTCCTTTAGTTCCACCTGGGAGGACACTAGGCACAGTCTTTGGTATTATGTGTCAAAGCCCAATTCTGTCTCTTACCAGATGTATGAATTTGAGGAAATTACTTAACCTTGAACCTCACTTTTCTTTTCTGTAAAATGTCCATGATAATATCTGCCTGACAGGGTTGCAAACAAAAATAGATGGAGATAAGGGTAGAGTGAGTGCCTGACACACAGTAGGAACTTCACAGTTGGCAGCTCCAGTTGCCAGTGTTGCTAGTAGCCGTGGCAGCCCTGGCCGGCCTTCTGATCTGTCCTCTTTATGTTTGCTTGGTGAGCAGCAACCCAGCTGTAACTAGAATGTGCTGCCTCTTGAGTCTAGCCGCTTCCCTTAGAGCTCTTTAGCCACTACAAAGCAAGTAACTCTCCCAGACATAATGTTGCCTATTCTTGTCCAAAGAGATGCTTCTCTTCTTTGAATCCCTACCTCCTAAGAAGAAGTTACCTTCTAAGTCTGCTGTGATTTGTGGCAAAAGCTCCAAACTACTAGAAAAGGTGACTTCCTATCTTTTGAGACTTGACGTTGGAGTCTCCAGACCCTTTGTTGCTTGCCCTAGATCCCTTCATCCAGGGCTGTACCACAGAATCACCCCCCTGATTCCTATCCGCCCCTTTGTTGGTTGCATAATACACTGGGATTTATTATGCAAATGAAGGTTACACCTTCGAGAGACAAAGAGACGCTAGTCACTACTCTCTGCTACATTTTAATGTCAGTTGAGAATGGGGCTTCAAAAGGAAGCTTTCATCCCTCTTTATAAGAAACTGGGGCAGGGCTTCCCTGGTGGCGCAGTGGTTGAGAATCCGCCTGCCAATGCAGGGGACACGGGTTCGTGCCCCGGTCCGGGAGGATCCCACATGCTGCAGAGCGGCTGGTCCCGTGAGCCATGGCCGCTGAGCCTGCGCGTCTGGAGCCTGTGCTCCGCAACGGGAGAGGCCACAACAGTGAGAGGCCTGTGTACCGCAAAAAAAAAAAAAAAAGAAGTAACTGGGGCAAAACTCTTGATTGTGTCTTCTTAAGTTAATCTGACATAAAGAAGATGTGGCACATATATACAATGGAATATTACTCAGCCACAAAAAGAAATGAAATTGAGTTATTTGTAGTGAGGTGGATGGACCTAGAATCTGTCTTACAGAGTGAAGTAAGTCAGAAAGAGAAAAACAAATACCATATGCTAAGACACACACACACATATATATATGGAATCTAAAAAAAGAAAAGGTTCTGAAGAACCTAGGGGTAGGACAGGAATAAAGACACAGACGTGGAGACTGGACTTGAGGACACGGGGAGAGGGAGAGGTAAGCTGGGACGAGGTGAGAGAGTGGCATGGACATATATACACTACCAAATGTAGAATGGATGGCTGTTGGGAAGCAGCTGCATAGCACAGGGAGATCAGCTCAGTGTTTTGTGACCACCTAGAGGGGTGAGATAGGGAGGGAGGGAGGGAGATGCAAGAGGGAGGGGATATGGGGACATGTGTGTATGTATGGTTGATTCACTTTGTTACACAGCAGAAGCTAACGTACCATTGTAGAGCAATTATACTCCAATAAAGATGTTGAAAAAAAAAGATTAGTCTGACAATTCTGGCAAGCAGTCTTCTCTTCTCAACATGAGGATATGTTGCTCATCATCTGTGAGTTTTCTTGTTTGACCCCTTAAACTACATTATAGAGATATTTGTTTTCTGGTTTTATCGAAATATGACTTCTGTCCCTTTTAATGTCAAATCTCATGTAACAGAGATTATAGGAGAGTAAGAATAGTAGTAAAGTGGGGGCATTGCCTTTATGTGTAAAAGATATGTTTTCTATTTTTAATGTTTTCATTATAATTTTTTTTTTTTTTTTTTTTTTTTGGCGATACGCGGGCCTCTCACTGCTGTGGCCTCTCCCGTTGCGGAGCCCAGGCTCCAGACGTGCAGGCTCAGCGGCCATGGCTCACAGGCCCAGCCGCTCCGCGGCATGTGGGATCTTCCCAGACCGGGGCACGAACCCGCGTCCCTTGCATCGGCAGGTGGACTCTCAACCACTGCGCCACCAGGGAAGCCCAATTTTCATTATAATATTTTTATAAAGAATTCAAGCTACACAGAAGTATATATAGTAGATGATGAATATTGTCTTCTATTGCTCCTCCTCCCCAAATTTCAATCTCAAGAACTAACTGGTGGGCCCTATTACCCAGTTTTTTAGTGTTCTTTCTAGACCAGTCGGCTTTTAAAAGGACTTGGTAGCAACCCTGGCAGGAGATATTTGTGCCATTTAGGATGGGTTCTACAAATCTCAGCTATGGCTGAGAGTTAACGCAGTTATCTTGTACATTCATCAGCTTAGAAAACAGAACTGTACGACTTTGTTGTTCCCTTTTTGATATCAAAATTTATATGGTAACATCAAGCCCATACTTCATTTTGTTTGTATAAACACCCCAGCCTGAATTTCTTTCAAAACTGAGCTAAATGACATAGTTTTTTTTGTCTCCTCTAAGCTTTGGAGGAAGGAAGTAAACTAATGAACTTCATACTACTACAAATAAAAATAAAATGAAGTCTGATTTCCATCATAGGACATCAGGTCAGGTGTGTCCATTTATCTAAGTCTTTTATTTATTTTGATGTCACTAAAATTAATTTGTCACTGTAAATTCCAGCATATAGGATTTTTTCTCCCTTTCTTTCTGGCAAGGAATACAGTGTAAAACACACACTCATGATTAGAACTGGACTAAAATTTCTGGCAGCTATACTTAATATTTCCCCAAAACTTTAATACAGTAATGCAAATATTGCAGTAAATGCCAGTATTTCAGTGTATACCTAGCATATCCCTGCCTCTCCTTTTGCTAAGATTGACTAACATTTAATTGCCTTGCCTATGTTAAAAAAAAGGAAAGAAATTACCTTATAGGGGTATGCAGACTCCTGAGGTTTCTCAGCTGTAAACCCAGCCAAGTTGCCCTCCTCCAACCCACTCCTTCACTCCTTAACACACAGATCCTTATACACAACAGTAAATAACCCTCAATAAATTTGAATCTTATCGCAATCTAAAGACACCACCATCATTAAGGGGGAATGTTGTTAGTCTGCAGAACCTCAGTTTAGAACAACACAGCAGTATCCAAACTTTTTGGCTTCGTCTGGATATTGTTACTGCATGTGTTGCCTCTGCATTCCTGGCTGCCATTTATAGAGTGATTTCTTAAACGTCGGTGGTGTCACAGCGCAACTGACCGGTTTACGGCAGTTTTGCTCTTTTCCCTCAGAATGGAAGAAACCAAAAACATCTAATTATCATTTACTCCACTTAGAGTTAGAATCACCTGATTATCTCACTACATTTGGAGTAGGTATAAAAGATGCTTCTCAGCTGACAAATTTAGCGTTTTAAAACTATCTGGGTGAATACATCTTTTTACTTTCTCAAATTTTTTGTTAAGGTCTAATGCCAAAATCTTAATATGAGATTGCTCAAAATACTTTGGATTAAAACAGTAAAAAAGCAAAAGCAGCACACTTATGGAACCGAGTTTGTTTTATGTGCTTCCTTGTATAGTAGGACTGTGTGTACCGGAAAGAACTGGCTGTTGGATATAAAGAATCTTTGAGTCCTCACCCTGTATCCTGGGGTATTCCAGGGATGTAGCTGTGTAATATAGACATCGATGATAAATAAGAAATGTTTATCTCAGTTTAAATAAGAAGATCTCATGAGTTATCTTGAGACCTGCATAATTGTTACACATGCTAGACTCATTTCTTTAGAAGACAGGATTAGTGAGTGTATTTCAAGTTTTTTTTTTAAAGTTCCCCATAATGTAAGAGGAATCTTAACATTTAAGTTGCAAAGGCACCTCACAGTACAGATACTCGACATGGCATCACAAGGACATTGCCCATACCAGCCCTGTCTTGGTAGGAATAAAAAACATACACACAAAGAAAATGCATGTTAATGGGGTTGAATATTCATTAGAACCCTGTGGCCTGGGGCTGGAAGCACAGTGGGGCTGTGTGTTTACCAGGCCACCTGAAAGGCAAGAGGGCATAAGGCACTTATAAACAGTGGCGCAGCACAAGCAGTGTTGTCTTTGAAAAGTTTTCATTTTCCCTTGAATCAGCTACAGTCTCTTACTTAAGGTCACTGCAGTTTGCAATCTTTGGCAGAAGGCTTCTTCCTTTTTTGGTTGTGGCAGTCTGACTTTTTTTTTTTTCCCCCCTTTTGGGAGTGTTTTCCTCTCAAACTGCCATTATCTCCCAAACCTGTTTCATGTTATCATTGTCAGATGCCTCTTCTCTGAGTTTCTTAGAACAAAATGTGATGATATATATATATATATATATATATATATATATATATATATATGAAATTTTTAAAGCACAGAATTGAAAGTCATATGGTTATGATTTGAGAATGTCAAGCTTGATTTTTTTTTCAGAGTTAAAAAAAAGAAAAAAAAAAGAAAACCTCGTACCTTTTTCTCTGGGCAGTGAACTCACTGCAGAAACATCAAAGAGAATGTGTACTGGATCAAGGTGATTTTTTTTTTCGACCACATCATTGCCAGCTGTGGTGTTTATGATTAGAGGCAGGCGTTCCAGACACCTCCGAGTCCTCACTAAGCGTCAGATCTTTAACAGGATCCATCCCAACTGAGTGACACTAAACAGACAGCCAGAGGGGAGTTGGTGGGATGGAAGAGGGAAGGCAGCGGGGGTAAGGGAGGCTTTGGTGCCTGGTGCATTCACCAGCCCAGCTATGTAACAAACTCTGCTAATGCCAGGCTTCAGGCTGCCCAGAGGCCCCGTAGCATGCCTTTCAGCCCAGCTTTCACTAGCCAGGGGGATGACTAGAGCCCAGCAAACACAGTCATTGATCCACTCTCGCTGGGTGCAGGGAATGTGCAGTGTTCAGGTCACAGCCCAGTCGGCTCTGAAGCAGCTGCATTTCACTGCTGTCAGCCACTGACCTACTGGCTTCTAGGAGCTGACACATTTCTCTCTCGGATCTCCATGCTCTGCTCCATGCAGCTAACTACACTGAATTTCCTCTGGATGTTGCCTGAACTTGCAATATTAACACTTGTTTACTGGTCCTGTTGACGTAAGAATTCTGCAAATAGCCAACAGTTCTGATAGCAGTGCATGGAAGGGAGTTTTATTTCCCACCTCCTGTTCCCTTCTGGGTCAGGGTAACTGGCAGGCAGTTTTGCTGGATTCAAAACCAGGAATATGCTGCTGGAATCAGGAATCAAGGCCATGACTTTGGAGTTGAATATTTGGGAATTACTAATCTCAAGGTGATAAGTTTTATTCCAGTGATGGCCATTAACAGTGAAGAAAGAAGGGGTTTGATTGACAACTGCTTCACTTTTTCAATATGAAAGTGTTATTTTTAATTTCCACAAGTGTCAGGGAATGCATCCTTTGTTAAGAGAGCCTTGTGACTGTAGAAATTGAGATCCTTTAGAAAAAAAATGTTGTTACAACGATTAAAAAACAAACAAACCTTGCTTGCCTGTTGGTGGGAGGACAGTGAGATTCGTAAGTTAAGACATCTAAGAGAGACAGAGGAAAGGAAGTTTATGAATTTGATTTCAGAGGCATACAGGTAACAGATTTCTAGTACAGCGCGGCTTTAAAGAACCTCTCCTTGGGGCTTCCCTGCTGGTGCAGTGGTTAAGAATCCGCCTGCCAATGCAGGGGACACACAGGTTCGAGCCCTGGTCTGGGAAGATCCCACATGCCGCGGAGCAACTAAGTCCGTGCACAGCTACTGAGCCTGCGCTCTAGAGCCCGTGCTCCGCAACAAGAGAAGCCCCCGCAATGAGAAGCCCGCTCGCTGCAACTAGAGAAAGCCCGCGCACAGCAACACAGCCAAAAATAAAAAATAAATAAAATAAATAAATTTATTTTTTAAAAAAAGAAAACCTCTTCTTGACTACCAGTATCTTTTTTTTTTTTTTTGGAATCATCTAAGCAATTAGATATCAGGGCTGGGGGAAACCCAGGTAATGAAAGTGTGTAAGATTGTGGCCTTTGGCTCCTGAGTTGGCTCTTCCTGCTCTGCATCCCCATGTCCTCCTTCCTTTTTTTATCCTCCCAACTGACTTTTAGCTGCTCATATCATGGCCAGTGGTGTTTTGGCAGCTATCCTCCTTGAACGGTGGAAGGCACATGGCTTCTTTGCACAGAAGGAGTGTAAAAGTTAGTCTGAAACCTAGTAGTTCTCAGGTTGTGTGGTCTGGGGGGCAATAGACATGGTAACTTACCCCTTGAAAACCAGACAACTCTAAAGTGATGAGGTTGGACCCATGTCGTCAGTCGGTGGTACTTCGATGAAGGCTTGGACCAGAGTATGTAATTGGGACTCACACATTGGTAGGATTTCAGTGGTACAGGTTTCCACTGGAAAACTGTGATGTCCTACTATCACCTTACAGAAGAAAGTGGCAAGAGATGTCCCCATGTATAGGTGATCCCTACTCATCTGGCTAATAATTAATATTCTTGCCAAGAGTATTAGCTTTGGACCTTCACACAGGCTAACCTGTCTTCTCACGTGGCACAGGCACCAGTGTGAAATGTGATAATAGCCTAGCATTTTGAGCCCCTTGAGTTTGATCATACTTATGAAGTTTTCCTGAGGAAAGCCATAGGGCTTTGTTCTTAGTATTTTACTTGTAGCCCTAATCATTGACATTCTTTACTCTCCTTCTCTTTTCCAAGTTGCCTCACCGTCTTCAATATACTGTCCTTTCCAACCACCGACTCTCATACAACTCAGAGTAAAAGTATTATCTTTCAAAGAAGATTCTAGTTTTCTTCCTGGTCCTCCTCGCCTCTCTCTGTTTCATCATACTTGAGAAATCTCTTGATGGCTAGGAACCTTTTCTTAGACCTTCTTCATAAAACTTATTTCCTTTAATAAGATTCTAGAATTTTAAGGGGAAAACAATAATAACCAAATAATATTCTACATCACTGATTTGTATAAACACCTTATTTCTTCAGTCAACTTGTTTTTAAAAAGTTTATCTTACAGGAATAAAGACGCAGATAGAGAATGGACTTGAGGACATGGTGGGCGGTGGGGGGAGGGTAAGCTGGGACAAAGTGAGAGAGTGGCATGGACATATATACACTACCAAATGTAAAATAGCTAGCTAGTGGGAAGCAGTCGCATAGCACAGGGAGATCAGCTCAGTGCTTTGTGACCACCTAGAGGGGTGGGATAGGGAGGGTGGGAGGGAGACGCAAGAGGGAGGGGATATGG
Organism: Orcinus orca; assembly: GCF_937001465.1. Taxonomy (NCBI): domain Eukaryota; kingdom Metazoa; phylum Chordata; class Mammalia; order Artiodactyla; family Delphinidae; genus Orcinus; species Orcinus orca. The sequence continues at coordinate 55,283,856 of NC_064564.1, forward strand.
GGATATATGTATATACATAGCTGATTCACTTTGTTATAAAACAGAAACTAATACACCATTGTAAAGCAATTATGCTCCAATAAAGATGTTAAAAACGTAAATAAATAGAAGTTTAAGCTGGAAAAAAATATTTATCTTACAGGAAGAAAGTTAATTAGGCTTTCTGCCAGTGTTAATACTTCCTCAGGCAGATATATAATCACTAATTAATGTGTAGGACAATTTTTTTCTTTGATTAAAAAATATTATGTTTTATTTATAAAACTATTCTTAATAGATTTTTATAGAAACCCTTAAAACATCAAAGTTTTATAATGTATTTAAACTACGTAGTTGTCCATGTATTAACATTGTAGGTAAATGTATGAAGTAGAAAACAAAGTAGTTTTATTTGATGTGCCTTTGTCATCATGCAGTAGGTTAATCAGTTGTTTATTTAATTACTCCATTGCCCAGGTTCTGTTTTACTGTTTCTTGACCTTTAATAGTATTCACAACTGCTCTGTGTCAGCATTATCCCATTTTACAGGTTTTGCAGTGGAGGCAGAAAAAGGATCTTATTAGTTTGATTGTGAGTTTTGGCTGGCGATTACTCAAGACATTTTAGTGTCCTCAGTAACAACAACTTTTTAAATTGCTATGACTTTTATTTACATGTTGAAGTAGCATTGTTTTTAAAAGTGCTCAGTTCTTCTGTTTGAGAGAATGTAGTTATGTCAGCAATTTGACGAACAAGAAAGCTTTCAACTATTTCATTTTCCCACCACTTCAAGGAAGGAGAAAATGTCTCAGTATTGAGGAGGATAACGTTTGTCAAGTTTTCTTCAAAAAATGAGGTCTGGGGCTTCCCTGGTGGCACAGTGGTTTCGGAAGTCCGCCTGCCGATGCAGGGGACACGGGTTCATGCCCCAGTCCGGGAGGATCCCACCTGCTGTGGAGCGGCTGGGCCTGTGAGCCATGGGCGCTGAGCCTGCATGTCCGGAGCCTGTGCTCCGCAACGGGAGAGGCCACAACAGAGAGAGGCCCGCGTACCGCAAAAAATAAAAAAATAAAAGGTCTGTGTGTACTTGCACATGTGTAAGTAGATCAACAGATTGAGTTAAACAGAAAGAAAAGTCGGTCCCACATTAATCTTTGATTCTGTTGTGAATATTTACATTAGTATCATAAATATCATCACAACAAAGAGATTTTTACAGAGAGCACTACGAATAGAATTTTAAATGCTTGTTTTAGCAGGTTCTTGGCTGGCATAGACACACAGGTACACAAATGCTGGAGTGTGGTTGCCTTGTGCTTTTTTCAGTGAAAGAATATTACTTGTGTCATGTGGGAAGAAATACCTTTGTTTTCTTAAGCAGCCAGAAGACTTGTTTTTTCTGCTGCTGGACTTAGATTAAGAGTACATTTAGTGATGCCCATTAGCATTTCTGAGAAAGCAGTCACATTAAATAAAAGCCCAGGTGCTGTTAGCTCCTAGTTTTGCTCTTCCTTCCCTGTTTTTGGTGGAACAAATGGGTGTTTCCTGACAGCCCCCAGGTACACATCTGAAAAAGTCTTTTAATGAGACCTTTACACTGGGGGCCAGCTGGAAGGAAATGTACATTTTGCCATGTGAAATCCTACAACCACTACCCAAATTGAGGACAAAGCGAAGCTGACTAGCTCAGTGAAAGTTGCAGTTCTGTCATTTGAGCACCGAATACCACCTCTGGCAATGAATCACCTGAAGATTTCATCCATCACCCATTGCTAAAACTTGATAACATATGTAGGCCAATTTATTCCCCTGGAATTTCCTCCCCGCCTTCCCCAGCCTGTAACGCGCATCGTTTGAAGAGGAGGAAATGATTCAAAAATCTGTGAAGACTTAAATACCTACTGATTTCCAACCTACGGGGAAGAAAAATTAACCAAGTTTTCAACCTTGTATTTGAAGAGCCGGTGCAAACATATACAAAATCTGTAGCTCTGTTGGGACGCAGTGAGTTCCCCTGACGTTGTGGCCTGATACACGTAATTTAAGAGTGAGCAAAAGGAGAGAGTATGTGAAAGGAGGTCATATACCTCTGGGAAAAGCTGTTTCAATATCCCATAGCTGCTACGCTTCCTGCCTTTTTATCCCCTAATTTCATCGCACAGTGGTGTTAAGTGGATCTCCCTGCTTTCCTTTCATAACCAAACAGGAGACTTGCCTTTTAGAAGCAGTTGTGCACCCCTAGGAAAATCACTGTTTCAGCAGAAAAGAAACCGGGATGAAGGCCTAGCAGGATGATCTCCACCCAGTGAGGAAGCTGGACGTTTTCTCTTCTGTAAAGATGATTGCAGCTCTATTTACAATAGCCAGAAGATGGAAGCAACCTAAGTGTCCATCATCGGATGAATGGATAAAGAAGATGTGGCACATATATACAATGGAATATTACTCAGCCATAAAAGGAAACGAAATTGAGTTATTTGTAGTGAGGTGGATGGACCTAGAGTCTGTCATACAGAGTGAAGGAAGTCAGAAAGAGAAAAACAAATACCGTATGCTAACACATATATATGGAATCTAACAACAACAACAAAAAGGTCATGAAGAACCTGGGGCAAGACGGGAATAAAGATACAGACCTACTAGAGAATGGACTTGAGGATATGAGGAGGGGGAAGGGTAAGCTGTGACAAAGTGAGAGAGTGGCATGGACATACATACACTACCAAACGTAAAATAGCTAGCTAGTGGGAAGCAGCCACATAGCACAGGGAGATCAGCTCGGTGCTTTGTGACCACCTAGAGGGGTGGGATAGGGAGGGTGGGAGGGAGGGAGACACAAGAGGGAGGAGAAATGGGAACATATGTATATGTATAACTGATTCACTTTGTTGTAAAGCAGAAACTAACACACCATTGTAAAGCAATTATACTCCAATAAAGATGTCAAAAAAAGATGATTGATGACCTGTGGATTAACAACAAAAAAAAAGTGGGCACCGAGACCAGCTTCTCTAAGGCAGCCCGAGTGTGTGGCTAGTCCTGCCTTGGTTAGCAGAGGTCTCCCTGACCTTGGCAGTGTGTGGTGACTCATAGCCTTGCAGGAATGAATTGTTCCTGAACAGTTCCTCCAACATCTGAGGGACAAACAGGTCTTTGGAGCCATTTGTTAGACACCAGAGGGAAAAATGGTCTCACCCGCTTAAAGCCTGACAACAGATTTGAATATTCAAAAATATAGCGCCCTCAAATTCACCTTAAATTCAGAACACAAAACCCGGACTGTAAGAAGAGTGCTAGTGGATCATTACAGGTTAAATACTTAGCCAGTTTACCTTTGTTTCTTAGAAATGTACAAAAGACTTCTTCGTATTTCTTCTTTAGTTGTTAAGAGATATTAATAGAACTGTGAGCTTTGAAGGCTCTTTTAAAAGCACCAGTAATGCTACTTTCTTTGGCCAGATAACAGTTTTCTTCCTTTCCTGAAAAGAGATTTGTTAGGTTTTGGAAGCTCAGCCTTTTGTGTGGAACCAGAAGATCTCCAACAGCCTACAGAAGGCATCTTTACCCAACTTAGTAGCTTTGACTTATTCTCATTTTATTTTTGTTTTTGTTTTTTTTGCAGTACGCGGGCCTCTCACTGCTGCGGCCTCTCCCGTTGCGGAGCACAGGCTCCGGACGCGCAGGCTCAGCGGCCATGGCTCACGGGCCCAGCCGCTCCGCGGCATGTGGGATCTTCCCGGACCGGGGCACGAACCCGTGTCCCCTGCATCGGCAGGCGGACTCTCAACCACTGCGCCACCAGGGAAGCCCTCTTATTTTAAATTAAGAGTCTAATTCTGTTCCTTTTGCTGTAGCACCCTGGTTTGCTGTGACTTGGGTGGATATCCATAAAGGAGTCTCTTGTTCCCATTTAAAACACTTTGTGAGGTGGTGTGAATTCCAAACATATCTCCTACCAATGTTGTCAGTGGAATTCATTGAGTGACTATGTGAGCAGGGCTCTTCCTACTGAAGATTAGAGGCATTGTTGTGTTTCCTGTTCTCAACGTCTGTAGAGCAGCAGTCCTGGATGAAATGGTTGTAGTACATTTTCCAAAGTTTACACAGCAATAAGTAGAAGTTTGTATGTTAGAATTTAAGGACCTAAGTGCAGAGGTGACTTAAAAGATACCAGGGCCAGGTAGCTTCCTTTGGAAGATAGCTTCCCAGATGAGGTGTGAGTTGTTCAACCTAATTATTAAAGATGCTAATAGGGGTTGATAGGTGAAGGTGAAGTGGGCATCCTGGGTGAGATTTAAGGTGTGCAAACATCTACAGATCCAAGAAGTAGCCTCCTTTCATGAGCCAGAGGGCAGAATATCCATCCAGGGATGGAGGAAAAACTGATGGTTGAGAAATGGCTTTGTTGAAAGGGAGCTGGTATCGTGTGTGAAGAGTTTGTGTTTGGGCTTCTGGGCAGCAAAGAACCAATAAGAGTTTTGAGCTGTAGAATGATATGATGCGCATTTCATGGCAGGAAAATTATTCTGATAAAAAAGTGTTCAGTAAATTTAGGTGTGAAGAAATTGGAGGAATTCAATAATCCAGGCCAACACATACATAGCAGAAATAAAACAGAATGGATGGTGGTTTGAAAGGCTTGTAGTGAGAGAATCTACAAGAATTGTGTTGTTTTGGACTGAGTGTTAGTGGTGAGAGATATAAGGACTGTGTCTCTCTTTTGCTTTTTGTTACTAATTGCAAAATGTTGGCAATTTCGTTTACAGTTGCCCAAGTATGTAGGATTCCTGCCACATATTAAAACCTATTGGAGTTGAATGATGTGTTGAAAAATGTCCATAATGATCAAGTCCAGGATGTCTTTCATCAGAAATGGTAGGGATTTAAGGAGCAGAAAGAAAAGTAAGGTTAGGTTTTATAGCTAAATTAAAAAATTTGTTAATATGCTGAACTGTGGTCAAAGAAGCAGTGCAGACTTTTGTTGGAGTAATTAAACTTTATTTACTGGTGTTACCTGTCTTACGTTTTATCTCTTTCACTAGACTTTAAATTCCTCATTAGCAGAGAAACTATTTCTTCCTCATGTTCATATCTTCTGTGCCTAGGAAAATGCCTGATACGTGATCAATACGCAATGACTGGAAAATGTATAGTGTTTGCATTCTCATTGGTAGTGGAAATGTTATAATAATGAAACATTGGCATGCATTATTGTACAAGTGTAACTGCTTTGGAAAGTTCTCATTAGTTCAGCCTCTTTGAGCGAATAGGAAGATGATCCTCAAATTGTCTTTGGAGTTACACTAATGCTATGGGAGATTAAGGTCCATTTATTCACTCAGTAAATGTTCATTGTGGGCCTACTATGAGCAAGTTGTTGAACAGGAAGCATACACAAAGGAAGCAGATACCCTACCCTCAGGAGGCTTGTAGACTAGAAGGAGAGATGAGATATTGCCATAAATAACAGCAATGCTACGTGGAAAATACTGGTATGGGATGTCTGGATAAAAAGTGCTATGGAAGTACTTAAAAGGGGAAAAGGTTCTTTCTATCCCAGAAAGTCGAGAGAGGTTTGTAGAGAATTTTACCCTTTTTAATCTGGTTCAGCAAGGATAGGTAGCATTTCAACTTGCCAGGTGGCACAGGGGCAGAAATTGATGAGATATGCATAGGAAACTTCAGCAGGTAGTTGGTTTGGCTTGAGTGTGAGACTAAGAATATTCACAGGAAAGACACTAATTCTGTCCAGGACCTTCCCTGATAAATGATGACTGTCCTCCTGAAGGTCTTTTGAGGCTCCATCCAGGGCCTAGTGGGTGGCCTCTGTTTACTTTAACGTAAGTATTTTTGCGACTTTTCCAAAAACTTGTTATCCATGTTAGAAGTTTTCAAAATTCAGTATGAATTTTTTTTTTTAATCTACCCTTGACCATTGAAAAGGTAAAAACTTTTCTGCTATTTTCATCCAAGTTTTAATGGGAAAAGCCTGTGATTGGTTTTTAAAAGCTTTCATGGACCAGTATCTTAGCCAGTTTTATTCAACTGGCTTATCAGAGTCCACTTTTTACTAAGTCTTTGGGCTAAAAGTGAAAAGAGCTACCAGAAAGCTACAATTATACTGTTTATTGGGGGGGGGGGGGTGTTTCTGGTTGCAGTACTCCAGAATTTTTGCAAGAGGTTGTCAGTGTGGTTAATGAGGCTTTGTGTACCTGTGACCATCCTACAAACGTGCTAAAATGAGACCATGGCCTCACAGCTTAAGAGAATAGTTTGTTCTCCTTGGGATGTTAATACTATTATGAATGCTGAAATGAAATTCAAATTACCTCATTGAAGTTCTTGGCACTATGATTAAGGGGTGAATTTAGGGAAGGGAAGTGTGTAAGTTTGGGGTCTTTTTTTTTTTTTTTGTCTATAGTTGTCTCTGAAATGGGACTTAGAACCTTTCTGATTCTCTTTTTAAAAGTTTTCTCTGTGAACTTAAAACACTGTTTTCTTTCAGAACAGCTTTGGTGTTTCAAGCTTAAAATCTTCTCTCTTTTAAATCCTGGTGGCACATTCACCTCCCTTCCCCTTCCCTCGGGGCACAGTTTGGCTCTGAATCCCAGGAGTTAAGACAGCATAGCTTCTATAAATCAGGAGACAGCTTCATTATCAAAGTTATGTGTTTTCACCTTAATAGATGGCCAGTCCTGGTGTTGGTGCCAGGCCCTGCCTTATCATGTAACCATCAGCACTGCGTACTGGAATGTTCTTCGTTTGGATTATTTACTCCTTCTATAAACAAAGATTAGAGTAAAATATGTCAGCACTGGGGCCCAAGCAGAGCTTGACTGTTACTAGAAAATTGCAATAGCGTGGTGGGAGAGAGAATTCACTACTCACGGGCAGTGTCGCACTGCCTTGATATTTATAATTATATCTGAGTTCTGTGCTGAAAGTTTTACACACTTTATCCCATCTTCCCAGCAGCCCTAGAAGGTAGGTTCTGGTCTTCCCATTTTACAGATTAGGAAACCAAGAGTCAGAACGACTCAGGATATTGCCCCAACTCCTGTTACAAAGAGCAGATGATTGGGTTTGAAACCCAGGTGCATCTGACTCCAGTGTTGTTTCTTTTACTAACTACGCTATAAAGAGGTTCCAAAGACTGTACTTTTAAAACTAGTGTTACCTAGAATTTGAGCTGCTTATAGCCGTTAGATGGTTCTACAGTTTTCACCTGTGTTTCTTGATCAGGAGGGGAAAATATTTTGGGGATTGAAACTTTATTCTTAGTTTTGTATAAAGGATCCAGAGATCACTGAATTTTATCAAGTCTTCGATGTATCTCCAGTATTTTGAGGGTTTGCATCTTTTTTTACAGTTTGCAGGATCTCTTTTACTTAAGAATCTACATTTTAATTGGAATTCAGGAAAGTAGCACAATTGTCATTGACCAAGCCATTTTGGACGTAAATATATCCCAGAAGCTCATCAAGCATCTTAAACGGTTTGGATGTAATTTGAAAGAGGGAGACAGTTCTTTCAGAATATTTGGACTTGATAAATATAATCCAGAATTAAAGCAGTTATTTCTAGAACTTCTAAGAAGTTTGATTCTCCATAAATTGCACAAATTACTGCTTTTGGGGGGCAGGACATGATTACTCACCATTTATTTTTGTATTTCCACATACAGAGCAGGCAAAGAATCCTCATTTTGCAGGTGAGGAAACTATGACTTAGAGAAAAGAGTGATGTTGCCAAGGTAACAGCCGATAGATACAGGTGATGTGTTATTACTTGTAAATTTTCCTCATGGAATCCTACTTGCTCACAGGTGCTGAGTATGTTTATAAAGTCAGGGTATCTTCATTTTTTGACTGCAGTTAATTTGTTTCCTGATTCACTACAAGTTTGTTTTTCTTATTGAACTATATTTCCTGGATGAAACCCCTTGAACTTTATAACTATCACCATAAATATGTTTAATGGGTTTATTGGCATGTTAAAAATTGTATAGTGTTGGCACATGAAGAGGCCCACATAATTGCTAAATAATGGTACTTAAAAAATTATAAAGGTGCTATTGATTTGTAGTTTGTATATCCATATATATTTATAACATTCTAGTGACAAGTAAAAACTTGAATAAATAACGTTATGTCTACAGATATCAACGGTAGTAAAAAGTTGCCGGGCGTAATTAGAGATGCCTTATTTAAGCCAACTCTGCCAGATTATTATTAGTCAGTTTTTTTTATGAGAGTCTGCTTGACCCCCCTTTTCTATGTCTTGAATTTGTCATGTCACCATCGGACTGAGACCTGGTTCCCAGAGAGCCGTACTGTGTGATGCTAACGGATACATGACTGTCCTTTCCTTCTTCCTCAGTGCCTTTGTGCCATATATTTTGTGTTTCTGATTTAAAAAAACAGGTCCCTTTAAAAACAGAAAAGAAAAAGCAAAAAGTGCCTAGATGGATCCGTTAGAGCATCAGTTAGAATAGGCACACAGCCATATATTCCCATGAGCACACTCATGGTATAGTGTTTGGAGTTGGGTCCTGGGAGAGGGATATTTTGCTTCCTTTTTTGACCCTCAGAATGTCTTCATTCCTAATCATACCAGTTCTTAGAAATGGTGTTTGTTGTAACGTTTTGGGACAAAAATGTAGGAGATAAACCATATACAGTATATTTAAAGATTTTGGGGGGTATTTCTTGCCTTTTCTACTTTTCTTTCATATACTCTCTATAGGAAACTACACAGTTCCACTTCGTACAAAAATTATCTTGGGGCAAGAAATAATTCATGTAACTGTCGTGGCAGTTCTCACCTGTGCTTTTGGAAAGTCTTACTAGTAAGGTTTCACTGATCCCATAATCTAGGGTGAATTAGAATATGCCTGTTCTACCTCTTTCTTTGGGTTCTTGTGGACACACGAAACCATGTTCTGAAATTTGTGTGTCTGTTTTGCCCTCTATGGGGTTAACCCCACCTCATCCTCAACTGCGAGCTGGATACCAATTTACAGTTTTCCCTTTCAGCAGAATGAATCTTAGTGCTGGATAGAATTCTTATGAAATAGAGCAGCATTGTGCTTTTATGTAAAGTATGGGTTTCCTGCAATTTTGAGTAAGGTTTTAGTCCCATTTTCCTTCTTCCTTCTTTGGCATCTTCAGCCCTGTGTAGGGCCTCAATAAAAGGGAGAAAAAGATGAAAAACAAAACAGAGTGGGCACTTGTGTCTAAACCAGTATTCCCAAGGGTGCTCCACAAAGCATGTATGCTGTGTGATGTGTTACACTGTAAAAGGGGCAAAAGTCAGAGGAGTTTGAGAAAGCCTGGGTTAGAAAGCGTTAACCCAGCTTTTTATTAAAAACTTCTCAGAATCTTTTAATATGCTGATAAACATTGTGCATGCTCCCCTCTTTCCTCCCTCTCCTCAAAAAAACCCCATAGAATATGTTACATTTGCCAAACCCATTTTTCCAGGGAGACCTTTTTCCTGGAACTAGCAATTTATAAAGTACACATTAGGAAATGTAGAGTCAAACAGTGTCCTTGCAAACAAGAAATGCATCTTAAATATGCAAGAAAGTGGCAAAATGTCTTGATAGTCTTCCAGTTTACTCACTTTTTCTCTGTTCTTTAGCAGTTCAGCTAATGAACCAAAGCCTGTAGGATTTTTAAAAAAATTTTCCCTCATTTGTGTTTGATTGATTTAAATGCTTTTTTCAAAAAAATTGAAGTATAGTTGATTTACAATGTTGTGTTAGTTTCAGATGTACAGCAAAATCTTTCAGTTTTTGTGTGTGTTTGTATATACTTTTTCAGATTCTTTTCCTTTATAGGTTTTTATAAGATACTGAATGTAGTTCCCTGTGCTATATAGTAGGTCCTTTTTGTTTATTTTATATATAGTAGTGTGTATCTGCTAATTCTATACTCCTAATTTATCCCTCCCCCACCTTCCACTTTGGTAACCATAAGTTTGCTTCTATGTCTGAGTCTATTTCTGTTTTGTAAATAAGTTCATTTGTATCATTTTCTTAGATTCCACATATAAGTGATATCATATGATATTTGTCTTCCTCTAACTTGATCCATCCATGTTGCTGCAAATGGCATTGTTTCATTCTTTTTTATGGCTTAATAATATTCCATTGCATATATATACCACATCTTCTTTATCCATTCATCTGTCCATCGGCATTTAGGTTGCTTCCATGTCTTGGCTATTCTAAGTAGTGCTGTTATCAACATTGTAGTGCATGAATCTTTTTGAATTCGAGTTTTCATCTTTTCCGATTATATGCCCAGAGAGCCTATAGTTTTCTGTGGGTATCTGTGGGTATAGTTTTCTGTGGCTGCCACATTCTACAAGAGTTCTAGCCACTCTCCCAGAGTTCAGGGCAACACAAACCTGCGTTTCCTGACCTTCCTTTGAGTGTGGGTTACGTTCAGCACAGAGGAAGGGTAATAAGCCTACTTAGCCCTCACCCTGCCCCTAATGGATGGGATTGAATCCATTGAAGAGGGCTGTATCCACACTTCTCAGATCTGTGTGCACCCTAGGACAAGAGAAAAACTACCAGCTTGTGTAGACATTGGGATATAGCTTTAAAGCAGGTATTGGGCACCGTGATAGCCAATTTTTACTTGCCCCTAATCAAGCCATTTAACTTCTCTGAATCTAAGGGTTTATTCACCTTTCATCCACCATCTGTACGCCCAGCCATCTATCCGTCCATCTCAGTGAGTGGTTGTGAGGGTAAAACGTGTGAGAAGTGTTGACAGTTGGAAACTTAAAGAGCATTACCAAGAAAAAAAAAAAAGCGTGATATCATTATCATCAGTCAAGAGACATGTTGAGGAATGGTTTTCATCACTGACTCATAAGGTAAATTATTTCCCTTGTTCCACAGGATTTTTGGTGAAAAGAATAAGCCTTACACATTCATATGAGTAATAAAGACTCCCTTTAGCTGAATGTTTGGAAAGCTAATTAGATTTCACACGTACACACCCACACAGAGTAAAGAGCATATTGTAAAATGATAAAGCAGACGTTAAAGAGTACTTCTACCGTTCTAAGTGTATATTTGCTCATTTTATCCCCCCCAGCAACTCTGTGTAGTGTCGTTACTAACTTTATTCCACAGATGAGAATACTGAGACACAGATCACTTCAGTAACTTGCCCAAGGTCACACAGCTAGTGAGTGGCAGAGCTGTGATTTGAACTCAGATGGTCTGGCTCTGGAGTCCATGCTGTTAACCATGATCTTCTGTTGCCTCAGTGATTTATACTGGGTTACTGGAAGAGATACTACCTTGTAGATATGGATTCAAATACTGATTGATGGTCAGTTATTGAGGTAGGACCCTGGACAACCCATTAACTGCCTATCTCAGTCCTCTGAAAGCATTTGATTAGGTATGAAGCACCGAAGAGATATTAAGTAATAGTGTGATCGTACAACAGAAGTGACAGGTGTTCTGCCTCTAGGTATGCTCTTTGGAATACTGTATTTAATTATTAAGTGAAGATAATTATTCTTCCTCTCCCCTGTGCCCCTGCCCCATCCACCCCACAACTCAATCTTTTGACCACACTTTACAAGCATATGTAAAAGCTGGGCTGGCATAACACAGACCTGCATTTGTGACCAAGGACAAAACAGACTCATTCATGGTTCCGTCACACGTGAACTACCCATTTTGAGTGTAAGATTTTAAAATTCTAGATATTTTTTGGAATTATGTGCTTTGGCTTTTTTTTTTTTTTTTTTTTTTTTGCGGTACGCGGGCCTCTCACTGTTGTGGCCTCTCCCGTTGCGGAGCACAGGCTCCGGACGCGCAGACCCAGTGGCCATGGCTCACGGGCCCAGCTGCTCCGCGGCATGTGGGATCCTCCCGGACCGGGGCACGAACCCGTGTCCCCTGCATCGACAGGCGGACTCTCAACCACTCTGCCACCAGGGAAGCCCTCTGCTTTGGCTTTGACCCCTGGAAAATCACAGAAAAGTAATGCTGTTCTTGCCGCCTGCAAGCTTTCATATGGTTACAGAGACAAGTGATATGCATGTAGAAAGTTAAAAGTGTAGCTATTAAATAAGAATGCAAGAGGTGGCAAAAAGTCAAGTACACTGGATGCTCATTAAACACCCCAGATTTGGGGACAAACAAGGTCACTGAGGGCTGGAAGAAGCTTAATGGGGCACATCAGAGTTGAGTTGAGTTTTGGTGGATGAATGAGATTCTAAATGGTGAGGAGAGTCTTCTTGGAAGGCAGGGAAGGCGGGGAGGAATGTAGTGAAAACGCAGGTACAGAGTCAGCATGAATGTAGCTGGAGACGCGCTTCAACCAGGGGGCTGGTCCGGAGGGCTTGTGGAGAGGAGGAACCGCGGGGGTGGGAGCAGCTAGCGGCAGGGTTCAGGCTCTGTGAGTTTGTGAATACCCAGGCAAGAAATGCACTCCTCCTGTTGTAGGTAGTCTGGTCATAATGCAGGTTCAGAAGAATGACATCCAGAAAGCTGAGTTCTGAGAACCTTGGTCTGACAGCAGTTAATTGGGCAGATGGATTGGAGTTTGAAGCTACTGTAGGCAGAATGACCACTTAGATTAAGATATTCAGGAAGGAACTGTATATGATGACAGTGCAAGTGGGAGGAAAAGGGGTGGGTTTTCTATATGTCAGAGAACAACCAGTTGGATTTAGTGTGCTACAGTTAAAATGCTGGGTCGTGTTATTGTCATATAATTAATAATTGATTAATTAACAATAAATTAGTAAAAATAGTAATTCCTAAAATAGACTCTGGAATCAGACTACCAGAATTGAGCACTGACAGCCATATGACCAGATAAAGTTATTTAACCCATCTGAGTCTCAATTTTCTCATCTGTAAAATGAGAATACTACTACTCACCTTGGAAGAATTACATAAAAATTAAATGAGATAGCATGTTAAGGCCTTGACATCTACTGCCCCCAAAATGGTAAGAGTGCAGTAAATTTTAACTATAATTATTAGTATACATATTTTAAAATTTGAATTTGTTTGTCATGGGTTTTTTTTGTTTGTTTGTTTTTTGCGGTACGCGGGCCTCTCACTGTTGTGGCCTCTCCCGTGGCGGAGCACAGGCTCCGGGCATGCAGGCTCAGCAGCCATGGCTCACGGACCCAGCCGCTCCGCGACATGTGGGATCCTCCCGGACCGGGGCACGAACCCGTGTCCCCTGCATCGGCAGGCAGACTCTCAACCACTGCGCCACCAGGGAAGTCCCTGTTTGTCATTTTTTCAAAGAGCTAAACATACCTGTTTTCCTCTTATAGCAAGTAACTTTATTAACTAATAAGACTGTTATTAACTAAAAATGTCTTAAATGTGTTTAGCATTTGCAGGTTCTGTGTTATATTCACATTACTTTCCCGTTTGATATCCAGTAGCCCAGGGTGGATGTCTTGTCCCCCACCTCAGACAGATCAGCTCACTTCCTCTGAGGAGTAATGGGGACCAGGCGACAGAATTGACAGAACTGATAGGACTGGAACTGTTACCAGCCATCATCGTTCAAGATAGGAGACGGGAGAAAACAGGGAGAAAATTCTTGAAAACCTCTTTACTTGTTCATAGGTATGACTGTCCAAACTCTCTGCTCTTTCTCTGAGGGATACACACTATGCCATGGATTGTGGCGGGTGTTTGTAGCCCAGACTCTTCCCCTGGCTAATTCTCGCTCATTTCTCAGGTTATATGTCACCCAATCTAAATGACTTTTTCCCTTTTTTTCTCCTCTCATGGCTCCTATGCATTTCTTTCATGGCACTCTTTACACTTTGTATTCCTGTGTTTGTTGACCTGTTGGTTGATTTAATATCCATCTCCTCTGCCAGGTTGTAAGTTCCTTCTGAGAGCAGAGACCATTTCTGATTTCTCTTTTGGGGTGCTTGGCTTCCAGTACAACTGGGTGGCATATAATAAGCCATCAGTAGATATGAATTTGAAGATGAATGGATGAATTCGAGAACAAGTAATACTCAGATACATGTCAAGGGGTATGGTCACTGAGTTTGCCAAGAAAGCCAACTTTAACATCATTAACATTCTCAAGTCTGTACTTTCATCATCTAAAATGGACAGAATAATAACTACCTGCATCTACTTCATGGACATGATTTTAGAATAAATGAGATCTCGAATACTGTTCTCTCCGATCTCTAAAAATTAGGCCTAGGTCATAGGATAGGTCTTTTTAGGGAGCCCCTCTCCCTCCCTCACTCTTCAAGATGACTAGGAAACCCTTTCAGACATTGCAGTTCCAAAAAGTAGGTGCTCAGAGCCTGCACTGGGGCAGGGGCCCTGGGGTGGCCATGCATGAAATGGGAGGCTGCTAACCAGCAAGGCTGAACAGGCTCCCTGAGCCCCGTACCTCCTGGCAGGCAACGCCAGGCATGGCAAGCATCTGGGTCATACCTGATCTGTGGAAATATTCTACCGTCTTCAGAAAAAGAGCATCGTGCACAGCCTCATGATGGTGGTAGCACTGCTAGAAGGCTGCGACGTGATGCTGGAAATAAAGTCCATGAGGTAGAAGATACTTCAAAAGAAAATACTCTCTAGGGATTAGCCCTGCAAACTACCATTCAGGGCAGCAACTTTGCTAGGTGTCTGGGAACTACAGCACTGACTTGAACAGACATGTTTAAATAAGGTGTTCTCCTCAGTTTCTAGGATTCTGAAGAGCTTGGTAGGATTTTTTGGTTACTGAGGCAAGCTCCCCCCGCCCCCCACACCTTTGGAAAGGATACGGACCTCCCATTCCTGACAAATGAGAAAAAAATGCACCTGGCTCTGTTGTTGCCATAAACATTTAGATGACGAAAATTCTCTTAAATATTTCAAGAAACTGCTGAGCATAGCTTAATCATCTTATTGAGAACCCTAGATTTAAAACTTAAATGTCTGTTCTTAGGAATGAAGCAGGTTAAACTGTCTTAAAAATAAGGTGCCTCACAGTTGTATCGTAAAATCTCAACTGACATTAAGGTAATTGTGCTTAAGTACAATTTAGGGCCCTTTTGATTGTTTGTTCTAGATGCCATAATGATGCTATTTTTAATAGTCCAATGCTAGTTCTAAAGAAATAAACCTATGTTCTTTGTGCCTGTGTCCTTAACAGAATCATTTGGTGGGGGGGGGAGGTTATAGTCTCTGAATACTTGATCTTAACAAAACAGGACAAATTATGTGTTGTGGCATCATTATGTTTAAAAAGAAAGAGAAGAAATGGAATCTTCTGTAGTAGGAGCTTGGCTAGCCCAGAGTAATGTAAAAGTAACATAGAACATAGTAATACAGACGCTTCCTACCATGACGTGTCCGACTCAGTCTTCTGGGACCTATGATTAAAATGCAGATTTCCTAGCCTGTGATGAGTCTTCATGGAAATTAGAAAAATTGTCCTTCTTGGACAGATGCGTCCAAAACCAGTGTCTGTGGCTTGGTCCCAGACTGAGCCTGGCCTCAGCTAAATTCAGCCCCACCTGCCACTCTGGCTGGGCACGTTTGTGCACCTCACCCATTGAGCCCCCTGACCACCAGGTTTTCTAGATCTGGATTCCTAGGCAGGACACGTCCAGCATTAACAGGTAGCCTGGAGACCACACTGTGTCACTGTTGGTGCTTGTGTGTATGTGGTCTGATTAGGTCCACAACCGTCTCTTGGCCTTCGAGCCCCAAATCCTCAGAGCTGATGGCATGACTTCTAGGATAGGGATGGACCCAATGTAGAGAACAGAAAAGCCATTTCATTTCATCTTGAATCTAAACAATATTAGGGAATGTTTGCTGCTGATTTTTTTTATTTCCTTTTGCTGCTCTATCATGTTAGACCAGGAAAGCCAAGTAGGTTAAGCTACAATCATCCTTTCTTAGTATCTGTTAATGGTTTAGAGAAGAGTTGATGTTCCATCACCACCTTGTTCAGGCCCTAATCATTTTGTCCCCCTTGAGATCTCTGCACCAGCCTCTTAACTGGTCTTCTAGCCTCTAATCTGTTCTCTCCTCCCAATTCGGGAAAGGTCATACTTGCTAAGTAGTCATTGAAAGTCAATGACTTTCTTGTGGGTTGAGGAAAACTCCAAGCTCCTCAGTATGGTGTGCCAAATCTCGCTCAAAACTCAGAGAGGTCCCTCCATGTACAGAGCCCAAGCCCTACAGGACTTCCAGTCACTCGACTTGAGCCACACTGGCTTCTTGCTGTTCCCTCTTCCTGAAATGCTCTCCCCCCAGATATCGGGTCTTGACTCTGCAGTCTCCTCAGCAAGTCTTTCCTTGGCTACAGTAACTGAAATTTCAGCTCTGCCCCACCCCAGACATCTCAGAGCCTCCTTCTCTACCTTGTTTTTCCCTCCTGAAAAGTTAATATCTGACACAGTCCATATTTTATTTACCTGGCTTATAGTTTTTCTCTTCCATCAGGATTTAAGCTTCATGACGGTGGGGATGGGTGTGTCTTGTCCACTCTCAGATCCCCAGCGCCTGGGACAGAACCAAGCCCACAGCGGGCAGGCAGTAAAGATGAGCTGAGTGAGGACTGAGTGAATGTGGCCCCTGCCTGCCTCTCCAGCCCTACATCTCATCCGTCTTCTTCCTCTCCCGCTTGCTCTCATCTTTTCAGTCTTCCTGCTCCCTCTCTCATCACTCCACACTCTCCCGCATCCCCAGTGCCTTTTTCCTTGCTGCTTCCTCTGCTTCGGGGGTCTCATCCTCACTGGCTCTCCTGGGCCCTCCTCTCAGCACGGTACCAACTACATTGCCTTCTGCCTGGCTTTTCCATTAAAAACCAGATAAGCTTTTTGAGGGTCTTATTTGGTTCTGTGTTCTCAGTCCCTAGCCCAGGGTAGGTGTGTCTTAAATTTTCATTAACTGAAGAAAGGAGGGGAGCAGGAGAGTTATCACAGCATTTCATTCATCCTTATTGTCTGCCTAGAACGCTGCCAACTCACAGGTGCACAGAAACACTCTGAATGAACCAGTCATTTGCTCCTTATACACCCCAATGCCTGGTTAGCAGTAAAAACTATTTCTGTTTTAACGTTGAACTTTGAAGAGGGCTTCTGAATTTATAGCCTTTAACCTCAGGATGTTGACCAAATCTGGATGTGGTCAGACAGGGCGGGCAGAACCTCTTTCTGACTCTAAAATCTGTCCAGATGCACTGACTGGGAAACGGCTATCTCAAGGACCTCAGTTTGTCTTTTCTGAGAAACAGTGGCTTTGCTGACCTGAGTCAGTGTTATTGGTAATGAGTGCTTTCTCCACGAGCATTCTTTGTTTCTTCAGAACAGGACTTATGTGAAAACAGAGTGACTTAATCACTCAATTACAATTTCCTCTCTGAAACTTTTGAATAAAAATGAAAATAAGAGCTGCAGAGTTTTCAGTCTGTTTAATGCTCTCTAGTGTAGGTGATCAACAGGAAATTTGTCATAAAAGCATTAATATTGTGGGCTTCCCTGGTGGCGCAGTGGCTGAGAGTCTGCCTGCAGATGCAGGGGACATGGGTTCGTGCCCCGGTCCGGGAAGATCCCACATGCCGCGGAGCGGCTGGGCCCGTGAGCCATGGCTGCTGAGCCTGCGCGCCCGGAGCCTGTGCTCCGCCACGGGAGAGGCCACAACAGTGAGAGGCCCGCGTACCGCAAAAAAAAAAAAAAAAAAAAAAAAAAAAAAAGCATTAATATTGTGAATGTTATTTGTACTGATGATAAAGAATATCATCTTAGTAATGCCTGTAAGAAACTTACCTACATGTTAAGTTGAATTGAGACTCAGCATTTCAGGTAGCCCGTAAGGATTTTAGCAGCTGTTTGCTGTGACTGATTTGTAGTGTTGCCTGCTATTCACCGTTAATTGAGGCAACTTTACGGATAGCTACAGGGGAAAAAGATTGGGACTTTGCCATCTTCAAAGGGTGGAGCTTTTGCTAGTTTTTGGGTGCATGACATGTATTCCTAAAAGATCAGAGGTACAACATGCGATTTCTCAGTGGACCATAACTTCGCAGCAGGAACATCTTTACAACCTGCCAGGTAAATACATATTAAAGTAGTTCTCAGTGTGTGCTTTTGTTGCTTTAAGGAAACTGTATGAGTAGCAAATCCCTCTTATCTTTTGCAACTAGCACCAATAGTTAGCTAGGTAATCAAAGTCGTGAAACTTTACCAAAACAAACCACAAGTTTTAAGCCTTTTCAATGTAAAATACATAAATGAATTCATTTTCTAAACTTTTGAGGTTAGCCAAACTTTTGAGGTAGGGATGGTTGTATTCACTGGAGTTCTAAATTGAATTCTTATATAAATAACATCTGTAATGTATCACTAAGATTTTCACCTTTGATTGCTTTAAAGCAAACCTAGAACTTAGACAGGAATAAGTGGTCCTGAGTGCAGAATCCTTCAATCATTTGCCGGTGCCTTGCCCACACCAATCTAAGAGCCAGGATTTTTGTTTTTTTTTTTTTATAGTGGCCCGTCCTTGTCAAGACTGTCCAAAACATTCAACTTAGTTTCTGTAGAATGAACTTTTTCTTTTACAATCATATTTCATTGATTTTAATAGTATTTCCTTAAATTATAAAACTGTATTTATAGATGAAACTTACAGTCAGATCTGAAACAAACAACTAACTGACTCTGTAGTAAACAAGTCAGTAAAAACAAATGCATGGGCACACTAGAGTGTAGTTTAAATGATGCTGTGCCTATCGATATATTTTATAGAGTAATAGTGATATTGATGAATCTGGTAGCATAAGCACACATGTAGTCATAAGATTTTCTTTGTTCCTGGTTCTGTATAACTGAAAAGATAGGAGACTTCAACTGCAGTGAAAATCTCTCTAAGAGACTACTAATACCCCCTTTACACTTGTGTGCATGTGTGTGTACATGCATGCATACATACATGGATGTGTAGCAAGTGAAAAGTTATTAAAGTTAAAATATATATCTTTAGCTGCTACCTTGACTACATCTCTTTCATTTTCATGTGGCCCAAGTGAAGTTCATTGTCTTCTTTCTTTTTTACATCTTTATTGGAGTATAATTGCTTTACAATGGTGTGTTAGTTTCTGCTTTATAACAAAGTGAATCAGTTATACATATACATATGTTCCCATCTCTCTTCCCTCTTGCGTCTCCCTCCCTATCCCACCCTCCCTATCCCACCCCTCCAGGCGGTCACAAAGCACCGAGCTGCTCTCCCTGTGCTGTGCGGCTGTTTCCCACTAGCTATCTACCTTAAGTTTGGTAGTGTATATATATCCGTGCCTCTCTCTCGCTTTGTCACAGCTTACCCCTCCCCATATCTTCAAGTCCATTCTCTAGTAGGTCTGTGTCTTTATTCCTGTCTTACCCCTAGGTTCTTCATGACATTTTTTTTTCTTAAATTCCATATATATGTGTTAGCATACGGTATTTGTCTTTCTCTTTCTGACTTACTTCACTCTGTATGTCAGACTCTAGGTCTATCCACCTCATTACAAATAGCTTAATTTCGTTTCTTTTTATGGCTGAGTAATATTCCATTGTATATATGTGCCACATCTTCTTTATCCATTCAACCGATGACGGACACTTTGGTTGTTTCCATCTCCGGGCTGTTGTAAATAGAGCTGCAATGAACATTTTGGTACATGACTCTTTTTGAATTATGGTTTTCTCAGGGTATATGCCCAGTAGTGGGATTGCTGGGTCATATGATAGTTCTATTTGTAGTGTTTTGTTTGTTTGTTTGTTTTTGCTGTACGCGGGCCTCTCACTGCTGTGGCCTCTCCCGTTGCGGAGCACAGGCTCCGGACGCGCAGGCTCAGCGGCCATGGCTCACGGGCCCAGCCGCTCCACGGCATGCGGGATCCTCCCAGACCGGGGCACGAACCCGTATCCCTTGCATCGGCAGGCGGACTCTCAACCACTGCGCCACCAGGGAAGCCCCTATTTGTAGTTTTTTAAGGAACCTCCGTGCTGTTCTCCATAGTGGCTGTACCAATTCACATTCCCACCAGCAGTGCAAGACTGTTCCCTTTTCTCTACACCCTCTCCAGCATTTATTGTTTCTAGATTTTTTGATGATGGCCATTCTGACTGGTGTGAGATGATATCTCATTGTAGTTTTGATTTGCATTTCTCTAATGATTAATGATGTTGAGCATTCTTTCATGTGTTTGTTGGCAGTCTGTATATCTTCTTTGGAGAAATGTCTATTTAGGTCTTCTGCCCATTTTTGGATTGGGTTGTTTGTTTTTTTGTTATTGAGCTGCATGAGCTGCTTATAAATTTTGGAAATTAATCCTTTGTCAGTTGCTTCATTTGCAAATATATTCTCCCATTCTGAGGGTTGTCTTTTGGTCTTGTTTATGGTTTCCTTTGCTGTGCAAAAGCTTTTAAGTTTCATTAGGTCCCATTTGTTTATTTTTGTTTTTATTTCCATTTCTCTAGGAGGTGGGTCAAAAAGGATCTTGCTGTGATTTATGTCATAGAGTGTTCTGCCTATGTTTTCCTCTAAGAGTTTGATAGTTTCTGGCCTTACATTTAGGTCTTTAATCCATTTTGAGCTTATTTTTGTGTATGGTGTTAGGGAGTGATCTAATCTCGTACTTTTACATGTACCTGTCTAGTTTTCCCAGCACCACTGTTTTTTTTTTTTTATTTTTATTTTTTTAGCACCACTTATTGAAGAGGCTGTCCTTTCTCCACTGTACATTACTGCCTCCTTTATCAAAGATAAGGTGACCTTATGTGCGTGGGTTTATCTCTGGGCTTTCTATCCTGTTCCATTGATCTATCTTTCTACATTGTCTTCTTTCTTAAGCCTTATTCCAGTTTCCCAGTCTCTCTTAGAATCACTGTCATTTCCCGAACTTACAAGGTATTCAGTATAATCAGAGAAAAATGTTTGGTTCTTACCTTTGTTCCTCTTATGTCCATTTCTTGGAAATGTATCTTCCTCTCTATTTGAATGGCCACCCCCCTTGATGAGACCCTTACCACCTGCTGAATATATTACTGAAATGGATTTGATTTTCCCCTTTGCCTCCAGCCCTGTGCATCCTGGAAGCTGTGGCCAGATCCTTCTTCCGTAAATCCCACCTTCATCATTCTACTTGCTACTCAGAATTCTCAGTGGCTTTTCACTAACTGCAACATAAAATAAAGAATATGTGTCTCAGCTCTCTGTGCCATTCATAACATGGCCCCATTCTCATTTCATGTGTCAAGTTTCTCCTCTTTTATACCCTGTGGGAACCTACTGCAGCCATGTGACTGCCCATTTCTCTTGGTCATCCAAACGTGTACTTCAGTTCCGTGCCTCTGCTCATATGGAGCTGTCTGGCCTGTAGGATCTTAGCTCTTATATTCTGCTTATTCAAGTCTTAAAAGATCTCTCTTGACTTTTTCTTCCAAGGAGTCCTCCACTAGATGGTGAGCTCCTGGAGGTTAGGGACCACTGGTTCTGACACTGAACCAGGTGTGTTGCATCTTGTGTTATCTCCTTGTATTTATCTCCAGTTTGAGAACAAGCCCCATGAGAGTTGGGACACGCTCTTAAATTTTTCTCTCTTTGTGTGTTCTCTTCTTCAGCGAGCCCAGAGCTCTTTCAGTCTAGCATGTGCGCTGAGCACCTGAGTTGGGAGGCGTAAGAATGACTACGCCCTGGTCCTTGCCCTCTAGGTACTCCCAGTGTAACAGAAGAGATATGTTCTTCTGTACACACACTCATATGCCTAACATTAAATAGTTGCTAAAATTTGTTCTAAAGAAGATATGTATTATACTTAGATGAGAGTTTAGGGCAAGGTGAGATTTCACTCTGATAACAGGGCAGAGAGCCTCTGACTTGGAGGGATAATATTTGAATTAGATATTAAACATTTGAATCTGGGTGTCATTGGAAGAATAGAAAGATTTGCCTCTTTATTTTCTTATAACTCTTTCAAGAGAGGGATAAATAGTATAGTTAATGAAGCAGGCATTAGGAAGCTTAATAACTCAATCCAGTTCACATAAATTATCAGTTGCAGACACTCAAGGGCTCTGATTCCACCACCAGGCTTTCTGAGCAGTAAGTTCTGCTGTCTTCTCAAGTTCTGTTAAATGACATTCTTTCGAGTCACCTGAACATATGGAGGAATCTGAGTTTTTAGAGGGAAGGAAACTTTTCGGCCACCCCCCCCCCTTATGTAACACTCAAATCACTCATGAAGTTTCCTTTTTAAAGTACTTCAAAGGTGCCATGGAGTTAGCCTTTGGGGAGGAGAAAGGCATGTAACAAAGTATCAGCCGAGAGCCTTTGAAGATGGGTGATATGTTTTTCTCCTTAGGGTGCTAAATCACACATCACCACACGTGTGCAGGGAAAGTGAAAAGTGTCAGAAACGCATTTATGTAAACCATGGATCATATTTGCATATACAGCATTTCAGCTCGGCCTCCTACCCTCAGACCAGCAATGATTTATGCTTTGTATTTTGCCTTTTTAAAGACTTCTCTAGTCCTAGGCTTTTGCTGTATGTTAAGTTTTTATTTTAATGCAAAATGAATTAGAGTTATTAAACTGTAGACCTATGCTGTCTAATATTGTAGCCGATAAGTACGTGTCTATTTAAACTTAAATAAAATGTAAAATAGATTTTCATAGTTGTATAGCCACATTTCAAGTATTGTATACCAAATTGAGACGTGAAATAACAGTAAAAAACTTACCAGATTTTCAGGATTTAGTACAAAAACCAGTTGTAAAATAGAATTTTTATATTGATTATATGTTGGACTGACAGTATTGTGGACAGTTGGGTTAAATACAATGTTATTAAAATTAAAGCTAATTTTACCTCTTTTTACTTTTATTGTCACTTGAAAACTTAAAATGACATCTGTGGGTCACATATTCTATTTGACGGCATTGGCTTAGAAAACTCATATGTTAGTTTTTAATCCCATTGTTTTAGTATGAAGGTTTATACTGAATTGGGCTTACTAAACATTTTGGAAAGAGGGTAATTAGCAATGACTAAAACATGGTATCAATGATTTTGTGATTCCTAAAATTTTTTGCTTGTGATTTTGACTAGATCAAGCCAATCAGTTCAGTTCTGGCTTTGGTTTTTTGTTTGTTTGTTTGTTCTGCTAAAAATGAAGGCTTTTATCCCTGTTCAGGACTTCATCTTTTAAAATTGCTTTTGGTTTTGAGCTAGTTTGACTTTAACCTTTGCTCCTTGATTAGCTAGTGAGTAAGGCTAACTGAATGATAGGAATTAGGATTCAAATATTTCATAAATGCTTCCACAAAAGTATTTTTTAAATGGCAACTTATAGTCAATACAGTATGTAAGGCAGCACACTTAATTTGAAGTATTTGCAGGCTAAGCCCTGAATCCACATTTCAGTGCATGAAAAGATCTCCAGATAGAACCATTTATTTGCCAATTAGAAAAAATTTTGTTCCCCGCTAAAATACTTGACTCAGTAGCTGTCATGCAGAAACACTGACTATTTCCACAAAGTTCCTTATTTATGTGAGTTCAAACTAGGTTCAGTGTAACTTTTCAGTTAGTTTAAGTGTAGGCGTGTTAGCGTTATATAAACCCCATTTGGCTATTAGTACTGTTGTCATTTGTTTGATTATTTAAAAAGAGATATCTCGAGTGGAGAACAGGCTTCCTAACTTAATGGTTGTTAATATTTTATTTTTTATCTTATTTGGAACATCAAGATATAGTATAGGTTGGGGGAAAAACAACCCTTGTGAATTTAATAGAAAATTAGAAAGCTTTCAAAGAAAAGGCCATTGTTATGGTTTGGGGCTGACCTTACTGAAATTTTTTGTAGTGACACACAGGGAAATATGAGAAAAGGGGAAATTGTGCTTTTCTGTACCATGTGGGGTGTGTGCTTTGGTAGGACAAAGACAGAGCCAAAGATAGAGCCATAAATAGTAGTATTGGGTTTTGCTGAATAGAATCACACTGTTGTCTAAGTACTTTCCAGTATTGAACTCTCTCTTCTAAACTCAAGTCTTGTCCTGTTTCTCCACCTGTGCTATGAAACATCCGTGGAACAAAATGGTTTTCTGGTGGTTTGCTCATGTGTCCACACTGGTCCTGCATGAGGAAAGACCAAACAGGCACACCAGGAGAAGCGAGATCGTTTCACACAGCTGCTTTCCCTGCCAGGGAAGGCCCAGAGAAATGCTTTATTTCTGAATAACCGCCTTCACTTAGGTTTTCGGCTTTGGGGCTTATACAGCAGTAGAAATGTTCTTGGAGTCTCAAGAGTGATGAAGTATTGTTTCTGGAGACAGGGTATCACTTTTTTTATTCCTAGGATGAGGGTGGGGTTCAGTGCTCTCTTTGGTCTTATTGAATGATATCTTATCAGTCAGACAAAATAATATTCAACTATTAATATCGTTCTGCTAAAACAGTTAAGGATAAAGATTTAATGTTCTCTTTTCAGTGCAGGGCTTGTGGCCACTGGGCAGGACTGTAATAAAAGAGAAACAAATGAGGCAGCTCAAAGTTATGGCTCTCCATGGCTTTTAGGTCTCTCACACATTTTTATAAAACATATATCAGAACTTGTGAATTGTTAAATTGGGTTATTTTTAAATGCAATTGTATTCAAATACAGACCTGAGAGTAACCTGTTAGGTTTCATTCTTCAGAACAGGCTCTCTCCTGGCTGGCAGACTTCTTGCTGTTGTTACATCCTCTGGTCTGGAGCTGGGCAGGGACAGTAGACCCACCTGGTCTTCAAGTCCACTGGTGTACCCCCAGCTCAGCCCCAGGCTCCCCTTCTTGCCCTTAGACAAACAGGTAACTGAGTCACCCATCTTTTTTCTCATCTGTAAAAGGGGAGTGTGGAAGGTGTCACTTCTGAATTCCCTAGTGGATTTTAAAAGCACAGATGAGATTAAAGATGAACGTGAACTTCTCACATTGCTCCTGTTTAATATTTGTACTTCCTCTAGAAACCCAGGAGAGGTTTAAGGAGCAGGAAGTAAATTTTAGGTCAAGTATTCCAGACCCTGATGTATCATTAAATGTTTGTGGGAATATACTTTTGCGAAAGAGCTGACAATTAGGGCCCGATTAGGGAAACATCATTCAAATTAACTTTATGAAGAGACTCCTTCACGTAACACTGTCCAACTTTAGTCCTGGCAGGGCAGTAAAATGGGTATATATTGATTTGGGTGTGGGGGAATTAAGATCAAGTGCAGGATGGGCTTCAGCAGTGACTCTTCCTGCCCCAAGCTAGAAAGGTACCCCAACCTCAAATGAAGGAGGAACTACAAAGCCAGGAATGATGTTATTATTGTTACCTTCTGAGTGTTAGGACGGAAGTATCGCTGCTGTCCTAACACTTAGAAGGGAGTGCAATCCAACAGTCAGGGCTTTATTTTTGCCCTCGTCTCTTCCTCTCAGGCTGAAATAGGAGCAGCAGAAGAGGCCAGGATCCTCCGAAGTAGATGAATCACTAGGGCAGGTTGCTGTGACTTAGTGAAGTTCTTTGCATTAAAACCAACATCCATAAAACACATTAGCCTCCAGCACAGGAGTGGGAAACACACAAAGCAGGAAGCCTGCCGGGGCCTTTAGGGAAATCTTGAGTGCTTTGGGCCGATATATTTTCAGAGGGTTTAAACTAGATCAGCTCAAGAGAAGATGGGAACATTCAAGATGGTGGGAAAGCAAAATAGCTCTCTCCTTTTCCCTCTCAATCAGTGGTCTCCCTGGAAAGCCATCACCAGTAAATGTTTTGTTCCGCTGCTGTGTGCTGGTAGGGGATGGGGTAAGTTAGGGATTTCATGGAACATGCTTTTTTTTTTTTTTTGGTAAGCTCCCACTCCATGGGATGAGCCCATTGGGGTGTAGGACCGGCCCTGACACACCCTACATGATGCCTTGACTGGGTTAATGCGAAGTTGGTCTCTTGTCAAATTATGCAGAAACTGCAGAAGACTTGTGCCTTTGAGATCGATTTGGCCTCTGCATCCAGAATGACTTACAAACAGGTTTTTGAGTAACAGATGCTTAACGAGCATTCCTGACCCAAGTTGACACACACACAAACTTGGCTAAACAAGATGAACCAGAGCAGGAAAAAGCCCAGTCAGAGGGAGGTACGTAGAGGTTTCACATGCCCAACCATGAATCGGCTGCTTTTTCCAGCTCAGAACACCTATATTAGGTGTTACCAGGAATAAGTCATTCAGACCGAGTCTGAGCTCCCTGGAACTCTCCTCAATGAAAACAAAATTATTATGCAGTTTCAGAAAAAAAAAGGAAATCAGAAATACCGCATGTGTGCGTTTGAGGAATTTTTCAGGAGGCTCGGGAGCAATGAGTTCTTCTTTGTTAAGGGATGTTATGAAACCACCTCAGTCCTCTTTGGTGCAGTGGTTGTAATTATAACCACAGGGATATTGTGTTCTCAGACAAACAAACACTCAAGCACCGTGATACCAGGTTGCCTGGAGCCAAGCTTCACATGTGCATGCACGTAACAATGCCTCTTAGTAATATCCCCATCACTTGTCATTGGCCTTCCCCTCTCACAGTGGGAATGTCTTTTTAGTCTGTGCCTGGCATATTGCTTTTGTTCATCTTAGGTTCATCGTGTCTGTTTGAAGCAATGAGAACGTATCGGTCCTCGAGATACAGCACCTGGAACTCAAGGGCTTGATGGGGTGTGCACATGTAGAAGGAAGTGCTCACTTTCAGGAATTTCTTCACGGTGCAGTTGTATGCCATTAGCACAGTGGGAAAGAAGAATATTAGATCCACTTGCACGCCAGCCAGCTCTGTTTTTAACACGTGATTATTTTATTGGGGTGTACGTTAATTAATCCTGAAATAAGATCCTGTGTGACATTCAAAGTTGTGTTGAGTGGCTCAGAGTTTAAATATTTTAGTTTTACAGCTCTGTTATGCTGGCAGCCAACAATGGTGTCTCAGAGAAGTCAGCATATGAGTCCTGCTTGTGATGACATCTGGAAAGCTTGTTTTATCTATAAGCACAGTTGTAGACAAATGAAAGCAGACAGATGTAAGGCTGGGGTGGCATCTTCGCCTCCAGCACTTTCTAGCTGTACATTTTCCAGTGTGTCAAAAGCAGGGAGCTTTTTTTCAGGGGTGGAATAAAAACATTCTGTCACATCCATACCCCAGCTACTGTGCTGCTTTCCTGAGCTCTGAGGTGTAAAATGGTACGTACTGTTCCAAGTTTAACAAGAGCAGGAGATAGGAGGAGGTGCCTGAGTGCAAAGGATACTTGTGAGGCAAAAGAAGGCGTGGTGTCGAGTAAGTTCATTACAGCCCCTTTCTCCCAGGAGAGCCGGGAGGAATAAAAGAATTGTCAGAAGGGAGGTGGAGTTGCAGGTATATTTCTCACTCTGTCTTTATCTCTTTATCAGTCCCTGTGTGAAGCACCCACTGTAAGCAGAGGAGGAGCCTACATTGTAGTTTGTCTGGGTGGGTCAGAAGTAAGCTTTAGGGTGGGGTTGTGCTTGAAGACGAGAACTCAGTAACTGAAAACCAGTGATATCGTGTCTGATTGTCTTATGAGTTGTTTTGCTCAGGGATCTTTTTTTTTTTTTTTTTTTTTTTGCGGTATGCGGGCCTCTCACAGTTGTGGCCGCTCCCATTGCGGAGCACAGGCTCCGGACGCACAGGCTCAGCAGCCATGGCTCACGGGCCCAGCTGCTCCACGGCATGTGGGATCTTCCCGGACCGGGGCGTGAACCCGTGTCCCCTGCATCAGCAGGCGGACTCTCAACCACTGCTCCACCAGGGAAGCCCAGGGATCATTCTTCAACAAATATTATACAAAGACAGTTTGCCTTTTACCCCACTCTTCTTTTGTTATTGTAGAAATGAGTGTCCCTCAAAATATATATACCTACATGCCTGTGTATTTGCTGAGATTTGGGTTAAAGCAAAGACTTTTCAAAGTTCCTGACCTTTCAGCAGCAATAGAATTTACTATACCTGCTGTGGGTGTCAAGTTCATATTTTCATCTCTGGGGACTTACAGCTCCATATTTCATGGTATATACCATATGCACCATATAGCCTTTGCTAATTATTGTTAGATATGTTTTACTGAAATTTTAGGAAGCCAGATATGGTCTTGTTGAGCATCTGTTTAAGGGCTGGGTTGCCCACTTGCAGCCCAAAATGCATCACTTCAGAGTATTGGAGTTTTGTATCTGAGGCAACCATGCAGATTCATGTAATTTGAGGGCAGTAAAATAATGGAAATGAAGGGAACAGTATGACCTAAGGAGGAGAAATACCTTCAGGTACTTAGGCCAGGACACAGGTCTCTCGCTTCAGCAGCCAGTGTCTTTTTCAGCGGCGCAAGGTGGTTGAAAACATCCTCTTTTTTTCTTTCTTTCTTCCTTTCTAGCAATATAGTTGCATTATGCTATTAACAGGGGAAAACACAGATGTCCATTTCCTGTCCCATTCCCACCACACCATCATCAATCCTTTCAAAGTGCACGGTGCTGAGAGCCACTGAGCCCTGTTAAGTGCCTTTGTGTATACAAAATGGTACGTTTTTGTTTTACATGCTGTTAGGCATGGTGGAGAAAATATACGGTAATCGAAAATGTACAGCAAATTGCCATTTGGAACTGCAAAACCTAAATGGTCCGGTCAGATGGATGGCTGGGATTTTAGTAACATCTGATTGAACTGATGAGCTGGCCAAGGAAAGCCCCTGGACCTCTGCATGACTCTTCACTTAAAGCCACGTGTGGGTCCAGCGACCCCGTCGGTGTTCTTAGAAACCCAGTCTGGCCCCAAGGGTCCTGGATTTTTAATGCTATAGTGGTTGACTCCTCTGAGTTTATTTATATAAATTGAAAGTACAAACGGGAATGAATCTTCTTGATTCTTGGCATCTTAGTTTTGCCTGATAATGTTAGGGTTAGAGGTAACAGATTTGTAAGTTATCTGTAGGCCATGGAGTTTAATAACCAGGAACATTTCATGTTTCATCACCCTTTCAAAACTGAGAGCCATAGAGTCAGTCAGTTCTTACAGTTATTTTCCTCAGTGGCAGCTTATAATTTAAACCATTAAAATAGAGACCATAATTTCTTCTTGTGTCATTCAATGGAAGAGGAGCGTTTTCCCCCTCTTGGTTTGACTCTCCCTAGCTGAAATATTTAGAGTACTTTTAAAATGTTTGCTAACACTATTGGATTGACATACGATAGCCAGCAGGGACCTTGTGCTGATACCAGTTTGATTTGTTGATAAGTTAAACAGTTCTGCTAACTCTGCTATAGTACTATTTAGTCATCTTGAATTAATCAGATATATCCTTTAAGATGCCATCTCCTGGAAGGCTGTGTTTGGTCAAGATTAAAATTATTCTTTTGGCAACATTAAAGCAAAATTATGGCTCCCCTCATGGTGTTAGTAAATATTAATTTTTATTGATATGTGTCGATCTTGTATTATTATCATTATTATGATTGACAACACTTTTTGGTGCCTACAGTGTGCCACATTGTGCTAAGTGTTTTACACGTGTTTATTGAGTGCTTATTATATTATTACAGGCACTTTGGAACTCTGATTATCCTATATAACTCTCATCATGATCTCGTGAAGTTGGTCCTACTGTTATCATTTTGTCAATGATAACACAGACTCAGAGAAGTTAACTTGTTCAAGATCACACATGCTCTTTACGTATTGTGCTATGTGTGTAGGTGTGTAGGCATGGATTTCATTTTCAGTGTAAAATATTTACTTTCTGTTCCAAATATATTATAACCAAAGTGTGCCTTGTACATGTATTTTTTTACTTGGAAGCATGTACAAGGCCCATTTTGGTTATAATATTTATTTCATTTATTGATTTCAAAAAAGATGCATTGAAATCTAGCACTGGTTCCATTTCCCAACTGAAAACCAATCAGTTGCTAAGTTGGCAGGAACATCAGTGATGGTACTAACAGAAGTATGAGTTTTCTGTCCGGCATGGGGTTCTCTTGTTTGATAGAGAGGCAGTGCGGTGGATTGGTTGGTCAAAGTCTGCAGGGTAGGTTACTGGAGTTTGAATCCCACCTCTGCCACTTAAGAGCTCTGTGGCTCTTTGTGCCTTGTCTTTCATACCCTTAAAATGGTGCTGATGATATTAACAGTATGTCTTTAATGAAGGTATAACATGTATTGAATGAGCTCAAATATGCAAAGCACTTAGACTGATACCTGCCACATAGCAAATAATGTAGGAGTATTAGCTGTTATAATTATTTTGCGGCTGTTATTGTGATAATAACTTAAGCTGACCAATGAGAGATCGCAAGCGGCTTGCAAGTAATTTTCAGATTTTTAGAAATATTTGTAAACTGTCAAAGGTAAGTATTCTTCCAAAGGTTAAGTTATTACAGATAACATTTTACTATCTTTCTGCTGAACTGTTAAAATAAACAGATAAATAACCTAACAGATATTTTGCGAGGAGTGCATAAAGAAAGAATCTAGAGCTCAAAGGCAAGTAAGGTTATATTTGTCTAAATTAAGCATTTGAAATGTTTATACTTTAAAAATGAGTACTGACCTGGTGATATCAGCAATTTTTTCCCCTGAAATTGTAAAGTATATGACTGTTGTCTCATGCTGATCAATGATGCATAAAAATGCTCCTTACAAGCAAATATAATAAAATGATGATTGTAGAATTTAGATGGTGGATACATGGATGCTCACTGTTCTGTTCTTTCAGCCTTTCTATATGTTTGAAAATTGTAGCAATAAAATATTGGTGGGGGAGACTCTTACACCATTGCTTCTCAGTCACTGAAGGGAAAATCAACCTCCCCAAAGCTTGAAACCTTTCCCCAGGCCCTGTGTTCTTTGGCTTGATGATAGATGGCAGTCCCAGTGGTGTGGCACACACACAGAAACACACCCTGTGAAATCCCGTTCCAGTCTAACTGGGAGATAGATTTTCCAACCACCAACTTCTTTTTTTTTTTTGAGTCCTTTTGTGTTGTGTGTGTGTGTGTGTGTGTGTGTGTGTGAATTGGATTCCCATTTGCATTTTGGTCATCTGCTTAATATCAGTGTCATGCCGCTTTTCCTTAGACAGAACTGGAAGATCTTTGGGAAGGAGCTGAGAACGCAGGGAACCACAAAATAGTTATTTCAATTTAATGATACTCTTACACAATGACATTCCTCTGTAACCTAGCAGAGTTGGCCAGGAGCTTTATGGTTAATGTAGAGGTCACATCTTCTGAAGCTAGTAAGCATCTGTACATTAGATGATCTATACTTATTACATCTAACAGTCCTTTCATCTTGTATTCTGTGTTAGAAGATGTTTTTAGGACGAATATTCTGTGTTACGCTAACACTGTTCGTTGAAGAGGAAGAGCAGAAATGAGGTTATAGATGCTGCCGAAGAAAAAGGCAGCATTTTATCACCGTACAGAATTTAAGTATTAAGTTGAAAACATTTGTATTCTGTGTCATTTATGTCATGTGTCTTTTTTTTTTCTGGTTTGGATTTTTTTTTAATTTTATACAACTTTTAAAGGTTACTTTCCATTTACCGTTTTTATAAAATATTGGCTCTATTCCCCGTGTCATGTGCCTTTTAAAGAAAAAGTACATTTGCTCCTTAACTACGGAGCTATGGTGACGTTGTAACAGATCCCCTTCTCTGTGCTGCTCAGACCACACCCGGAATCTCGCACTTAATTCTGGGTATCACATTGCATGAAGAGCACTGAGCAATCGAAGTGCGACCACCGGGAGTGACCAGGGTGGTGAAAGGTCTGCAGACAAACTGTTGGCGGATCAGTTGAAGACACTGACAGTGACTGGTCCGGAGAAGAGCCTGCCAGAGTGACA
The DNA here is from genome assembly GCF_937001465.1 of Orcinus orca. Taxonomy (NCBI): domain Eukaryota; kingdom Metazoa; phylum Chordata; class Mammalia; order Artiodactyla; family Delphinidae; genus Orcinus; species Orcinus orca. The sequence goes on from NC_064564.1 coordinate 55,315,776, forward strand.
CCTCCTCCCCATCTGTAAGGGCTTCCACGTGGACCGGGAAGCACACAGACTCGCTCGATGGCTCAGAGGACCGGAATTTACAGGAAGGCAGATCTCAGCTTGGTAGAGGGAAAGAAGCATAGCAGTCAGAGCCATGAAACAATGAAACGCACTGCCTCACAGGGTAATGAGCCAGATGCAGCTGGGTTTTTTCTTTTTTTTCTGCCAGACACTCCTGTCATCTCTTTGCAGGATATGGAAGGACGCAGGTGCTGACCCAAAGCTTTTTCTTAGGAGAACAGTACTTTCTGATCACCTACAGAAATACATGCTAAGAAGTTCAAATAGGGGGACACCATACCCCCCACCGAAAAGCGGAGTCACCTCTTTGTTCTGGGCGTCAGTTCTAGAGGAGGAGCTAAAGGAAGTTTCTTTCCAAGTCTGCTCTGGAGTTGCCTGTCTTTTGGGGAGCACTTAAGGGAAAGTACATCTTAAGTCAGGATTCTGATAGAAAAAAAGAAATATATTAGCTTTTTGATTTAAAAAAGGGAAATTCTATCATGTTAAAGCTGAAATGAAAATATATAATATTTATCTTTTCTCCCTAAATATTTTATAAATTTCATTATTTTAGGGTTATAAGGAAACAGTCTAGATATATCAAATGTCTCCTAATGAAGGCCTTAGTTTTTCAGGATGTTTGGAACTACAAGCAAATCATGCATGCAACATTTTTGTTTCTTTGAGTTGGGGAGATAAGCACACACAATTAAAACTGTAAAGATAAGATGCTTACCTAACTGATCAAGATAATAATATAGGAATAAGCCCCGTCTTTTGGGAAGAAATGTTAGTTTGAGATTTTTAAATAACTGTCTATCGCGGTGAGATGGCCTTGACTGCTGCTTGTAGGTTTTAAAGTCTTGGTTTGTTAAGAAGATTAAGGGGAGTTGGTTTTGTGATTATTTTTTAAAATTTTTTGGTCACATTCTCATCAAGATATATCTGTCTTCAGAAGCAAATACTAGAAACTGAAGGTAAGCAAGGCGAGTTCCAAGGCCGTACAACACGTCGACCATTCTTGAAGGAGTGGTGTTTCTCTGTCTTGCCCGTGCCTCTCCCTTTTCCATCCCAGGAGAGCAGTATGGTGGTTTGGGACATTGCTGTGTTTAAGTTCCAGTTGAGTATTGAGGGCCCTCTTGAGGGCTTCTGCTACTTTGTCTTTTTTCCGAAGCCTGCATCACTTCACATAGTCTTCACTCTGTTCTAGATACACGTAAACCCCACCAATTGGAAAGTTTTTGTGCATTCTGAAGGCTTTGCTTCATTATATTTAACCTACGATTTCAGAAACAGCCACCTTGTAACATGAAAGAGCTATGGAAAATAACAGGCACTTGGCGTGTTTCGGAAGTCTGTCAGGAGACGGTGGTAGATTAACTCAGCATTCAGCCATTTCACAAATGTTTATTTATTTATTTATTTGTCTGTGTGCTGGACAGAGCTGCTAGATTCTAGAAGTTAAAATGATGAGCAAGACAGATGTGGTCCCTGCCCTCACCAAGCTCACAGACCAGTGGGGGAAGATGGACTCAACTAACCACGTAAGCACGATACACATAAATTGCCATAAAGTCTTTAAACATAAGACGCGCGCGTGTGCGCGCGCACACACACACACACACAGACAAGGCTTAAAAAATCAAGTATCCTAGGGGATTTCTGGAATTGCTTCCTTGATAAAGTGAGCTTTGAGCAGAGATCTGAAGGATGAGTTGCAGTTCTTGAGGGAGCGGGTGTTTACAGACAGGAGAAGCCCGGCCTACTGGGGGAACTGGCCCAACTGGAGCATCCCTGGTGCGCTGAGGGGAGACTCGAGGACAGTGTAGGGCCTAGCTTGGAATACACTCGAGTGCCCTGCTGTTGTTTTCTTCTGGTCCTCCCAGAACTTTCCTAGGATTATCACCCACAGGGGAGACGGTGCTGTTTTCATTCTAATGAATCCTAATCCTCCATTATTTCAGATGCTGACCACTTCTAGAAGCACTGAAACTAGCAATGGTGTCAGTATCTCAGCTCTTGGGCAGATCTTTAGGGGGAAGCCCTTTCTTTCAGTTTTTAATGATGGATAAAGCAAAACTCCTATTACTCATCGGCTTCCCTTCCAGGCTGCCCTGGGTAGGGAGTTGATAGGAGATCTTTTGGACATGGGAATTGCTTCACTGTTGACAGAAAGACATGGTGAATTTGATTAAATTAAATTAGGAGCATGTGTATGCTTGACAAAGTGAGCTAATGAAGGAAAATGCATCAAAAGGATTTATGGTGAATTGATTAAAATTTTTCTCTGCAGAAAGCCCTTCCGGCTTAACGCTTGGAATTAGGAGGCTATCCATGCTTCTAGGCCCTCCAGGTTCTCACTTGCCTTTACAGTAGGCAGTTTGGGGACTTTTCTTCCCTTTGAGCGGCCGCTCTGTCTGTAGCCTACTCTATCGCAGGCAGAAGTATTCCCAGCCTGCAACCTGAATTGCACGGAAGAAAAGAGGATAAAAGACACTATTTGATTTATTAATTTCTAGTGGATTAGAACTACAAATGTTTGCTATGTTTTTAATTTGAGAAGTAGAGAGAATCACAGCAGCTTTTAATTATGCATTTTGTGTAATGCAGCTCTGAATAGAGCAGAACAAAATTAAAATTGTGGATCAAATACTAAATCTGAGTGGATGCTAAAGTGAGCTGTAGTGTAATGCTAATGGTTTTGCGTCTTCCTGGCATTATGTCAATAATGGCTCTAATCACATTAAGTAGAGAGCCCATTAGCTTTTTCTTTGCAGCAGCGTGCACCATAGCAACATACTGTGAGTTCTGAAATAACTTTTGACGTATTTTTAAAAGCACTGCCATGTTCAGGCTCAGAGGCAAGTGCACAACTTGTGCGTGCAGAGTTGTGTTCACAGTGCTGTGTGTGCAGTGATGTTCTTTTGTTAGTTTAGACATATTAACCCTACCTAACATTGTCTTTGAAAAAAGCAACCTAGTACCCTTATCGTCATACATTTAACAGATTATCTGCTATTTTCGTGAGGTTAAAGCATTCATGGAATTTGCCAGGGTATAAAATCAGATCTACGTGTATAGCGTTATACCTAGAGGGACGGAAGACCTTTTGCTATTTCCTTTCTTTGCTCTGTTCTCAAATAGCATGGCAATTTCTAACATCCCTGTATAGTTCTAGTCCTAGGTTAAAGCTGGAACAGAGAAGTCTGGTTGAGGTTCTTTTGCTTTAATGCCATTTCAGGTCCGTTTTTAGAGTGCTTTGTGCTCCCAAGATGAGCTCATCATGGGTGTTCTTAGACGGGGAGACTAGTATGAGTATAGTGTGTGAACAGATCTTTGAGTAGTAACTTGGGAGAAATACTGAGTATTTTTAATCTTTCAAACAATTTTAAACTTTTCAGAGAAAGTTTCAACTAAAACTCTCCCGGTTTTCCTGTTCTTGCAATATATGAAAGTAAACTGGGAAGTTGGTGAAGGAATTTTCCAAACAGTAGTGTGGCAAAGATACTTTATTCTCAATATGTGTATGACCTGGCAACTTATCCTTCTCCCCAAACCTTCACCCAGCCACTATGTATCTGGACAGCCAGGTTTATAATATTGAGGGTTCCATCTTTGATGCTTTCTTCTTTCCCGTCTCTTCTGTCTGATTGCTTCCCACCCCACAACAAGTTGTTTCTTCTAAATAGCCCTGGAACTCATCCCTTCCTCTCCACCCCTCATTGTCTCTTGCCTGTCATGATAATGTTCCTAAATGTTCCTCTTGGTGCTACATTATGAATGACTTTCAAGAAAGCAGCATCTAATGATGTGTATGCCGAACTAATATTTTCCTAAGAGGTGTTCTTTTAAGTTGGGGTGCGTCTCCCTAACTTACGTTCAAGATGCGTAATCGAGGGCAAGCAACATTAAACTTTACGGCTGATCACTGTGCATTCTATTAGTGCGGTTACAAAGTATAATTCTCTTAGAACTTGAAAGCAAGTGCTACTTCATCCAAGAGTTGGGTATCTTGTCTGTTTATCTTTGGTATCAAAGACCCAGAAAACTTGGAGAAACATCACACAGCTTTTAAAATTATTCGGACAAGCCATAATATCACATGACTGCTCCGCCAAACGGTAAGACATTACTCACTGGATCTTAAGACATTTGAGGTACTTAATCATCATAATACCTTAATGAGATAGTCAGGAATGAAATTTAAATCACTTTCAATTGGGGCAAGGAGAGGTGAAGTGACTGCCCAAGTTTGCTTTGACAGTGGTTGAACTAGGACCAACTCCAGATATGGTTGCCTTTTTGTTTTTATATGTTAAAGGATGTTCCCACTTAATCTTTTAATTCAGAAGAGTCAACTTGAGTTCCTTAAAGGAATTCATAAGTGTAGCAGTCCTACCTTTTAAGAGCACTTTCAGGTTTGTTTCTCGTTAGAAGCCCGTAAGGGGCAAAAAGGTAGGCTCCTCTTCTGAAGATGAGGAATATGACACATGGTTTGTTATGACGGAAGCTACATTTTCCCAAATGCCGTTGCATTACATCATGTTGCCAGAATGGCTTGCCTTTTCCACAGAGATGCAATGTTAGGTTCCACAGAGATAAGTGCCGTTCCGTCTGACTGCACACCGGGAACGTTCCATCTCACAGGGAGAGGTAGGAGCCATCTGACTTGCCCATCTAGTAACTTGCCCAGCTCCAGGGTGTTCTCCTAGAGGCTGCCCTCCCACAGTGTTGTTTCCTTTCTCTCTAGATCTGCCTTGACTATCTGCCACAGCTACAGCTGCCGCCGTTGGGGAGACGACCCATAGCTGATTCCCATGTGTCTACCTTCCTTCGGCACCACAGTTCCACATTTTCAAATGTCCATTGACTCAAGGCCTGGTGGCACTATCAGCAAATCCATACGAACATAACTAAAACTGATTTTTTTCTATTTCACCCACTTTCCTAAGTAGTTATTCCTCATACTACCCACATTGACCTTTTGTGTATCATTCAGTAGAGCCTCCAAAGGCTGGATTCTATGGTGTGTCTCCTGGTGGTTCCACAGTTTGATAAAACAGTCTTTGCTTCCAAGAGACTTAAAGGAAGAAGAAATATAAGATGTGGATCATACTTGTATCTCAGAAGTTTCACTACGTTTGAAGGCTAGAGACTGGTTTAGGGCTGAGGGGATGGGGGACCCAGTCTGGAAGGAGGTAGAAGGTGATTGAACCAGGTGATCTTGTCTGAAGTTCTCTCCTCAAAGAGTGCACAGTTGAGTAAAGGGAAGTAGATACACACAAGAATCTAGGTGACGGTAAAGCAATCAGGACATGTTTAGAAAGCTGAGATCTCAGTTTTTCCTAGTTTGTATCATTCTCTTTGTCAGACAAATGCAGGGCAGCATTTCCTGTGAGCTATTACCATTTTTTTCTATCCACACTCCCCTGTCCCAGCTCACTTATCCCCCCCTCCCCCTTCCTTCCTTCCTTCCCTCCAGGAAGTGGGAGGGGAAAGAAAAGACAGATAGAAAAGGGTTAAGGTTATGTACCCATACTGACCAGAGTTCCTTTCCCTTTTGTGTCAGTGCAGGGCAATATAGTATTTGTTGGGCCTTTAGAATTTATCCTTATAGACCTGAGAGAATCATCGATACAGTATGAACATTCCCTCTTTCAGAGTTTCTTATTCTTGTAAGATGAATGCAAGATTTACTTCTGATAAGCTAAATTTTGGTCGTGCACACTACCTAGTGTGTTAGCAATGTTTAAAATATTAAAAGCACAGACAGAGGTAAAAAGTCAAATTCCGGAGCACATAGGCTGAATAGCTCATAATTAATTTAAAAATGCGGGATTTTTAGGTAGATATACATCCTCTCAGCAAGCATTTTTCATAAGTTTGCTGTGTGCTAAGGGCTTTGGATATAAAGGTAAAAATCTCCAGGTTTGTTGACAGAGTTTTGTTGTCACACAAACCAACAGTTTGAGTGCCATGTGATACTTGTATTATTGGAAGTATGGGTGAGTACAGGGATAAGAGTATGTACTTTGGTGTCAGACTGGGCCTAAATACCTTCCCTACCTTCTGTTAGCCGAGTCACTCGAATAAGATTTTTAACCTTTTCAAGCCTTAGCTTAGAGTTAGTAATAGTACCTGCCTACCACGTGGTAATGGTTGGGGAAATTGTTCAAGATGGCGCACGTACAGTACCTCGCAGAATACTTGGTGGAAAGCGAATGCTCAGAACAATGTTAGCTATTGTTACTGCAGTGTTAATAGAGAAAGGAGCCTCTGAGTGTGTCGTGGGCAATCGGGGAAGACTTCACAAAAGAGATAGGTAGCAATTGAAGTGACACTCAAAAAGACAAGACGAGAGTAGGAGTTTCTCGGGAACAAAGTATTCCATCCAGGCTAACAGGACAGCATCCTCTAAAGCATAGAATGGTGAGGAGCCATGGCCTATTCCAGAAGTTTGTGAATCAGTGTTGCTGGAGCATAAAAAGTTGCACAGGCAGTAAAGCTGGACAGGTAGCCAGAGGCCAGATCTTAAAGGGCCCTGTACAGAAAAAGGCGTTTTGAGTTTATACTCTGGGCCAGTCACCTTCTAAGTGGCATGCTGGTGGTATAGACATTGAGAAATGGGAAGATAATGATAACTTTCTGTATTTATTTTTTTCTCGTTTTAAATTTGCCTCATAATATGAATACTATACATGTAATACATTATATAAGGCCTTGTATATTAGTAGAGTGGGACATGTAGATAGTTTCAGCATGATATGCAGCCAGTATACAAGCGTGCCCATAATAATTCTTTTTCTGGCTGGTGTTTTCTGATCGGTTATGGCAGCCGTTCAGATTGATGGTTGCCCAGCCCTGCCAGTTATTAAAGAGTTTTTGGTATCACTCCTTTAAGTCAGTATACCAGTGTTGGGCTGTGTACTCATGTTTCATTACCGATCGTGAGTTTGTGGACCACTGCTCTGGGAGATGGGGAGCCACTGGAGGATTTGGGGCAAGGGAGTGAAATGATTAGAATCATCACGGGGGCAGCATCCTTGAGGGCCGTTAGCATTGAGAAAGGTTAGAGGAAGAGGTATCATCTCCACACTTACTTAGGTCTAAGCACCTAGTTCACAGTTGAGGCGCAAATATCAGCTATCTTGATGACTGACTCATGGAAGAAGGAGGACATGATTGGCTTAACTTTTCAAGGGTTGATGCATAGAAAAGATTGTTCACATTTTGAAAAACAACATTGCATCATAACGTGTAATGATGTAGTTACAAAACAACAAACCCAGAGACAAAAATTGAAGACTTCTTTCAAAATATTCAGAGAAGAAAAGAAAAGTAGACATGTGGAAGAGAATATAGGCATAGTCTTTAAATAATTTTAATAAGTCAAATGGCACAGGCACTGTACAGTAAGAACAGATGTCCAGACGTGGGCAGTCTTAGCATATATCAACTGAACCTTAGTCCGGGGGAAGAAACAAATAAGTAAATATATGAATATTTGAGGGTCTTAAAGCTTTGTTAGCTATAATTAGCCTCTACTATATGTCCCCTTCCCTTTTTTTTTTTTTTTTTGCGGTACGCGGGCCTCTCACTGCTGTGGCCTCTCCCCCTGCGGAGCGCAGGCTTAGCGGCCATGGCTCACGGGCCCAGCCGCTCCGCAGCATATGGGATCTTCCCGGACCGGGGCATGAACCCGTGTCCCCTGCATCGGCAGGCGGGCTCTCAACCACTGCGCCACCAGGGAAGCCCCCCCTTCCCATTTTTAAACCATTTATCTTTGTCCTCTTCAGTTATGAATTTAGTACTCCAAGGAGGAATTAGGAAATAATCTCCTGTCAGTGACTATATGTAACCCTCATTTACGACAAATGGGAGTTTAATTCTGATTTTATGAGCACAGTGAAATGGCACTGAGAACGCCTTCCCTTTGTATAGATCAACCCAGGGATTTTGTAGATCTTGTATGTTCACAGTGGCACCTTTTCAACGTGGTCATTGTTCTCTACTTTCCCAAATGATCACAGAACGTCTTCTCCTTCACTGTGGTTCAATCTCCTGAACGTTCCCTTTGCACTTGCCGTGGGATAATTGGTGTTTCCTGTTACACGTGCTCCTAGCTTCTATCGGTGTGACTGCACACCTTTGGCAACAACCCTCCTTTCCCTTAACCAAAATGGGAGGAGTGATCAGGAAAGGAAGGTTGCTTTCAGGAGTGAAAATGGAGAGAGGCGAGCAGAGCTGTACGAGGAAAGAAACAAGTGAGCTCTGAGTTGGGGGAATGGTCGGTTCAAGAGAAGAGGGAAGATGGGGCTAGAAATTTGGGAGTGAAAAACCAGGACATCACACGAGAGTGGGAGGGAAGAAACTTCCTGCAGGGCCTTTTTGGATCTGAAGTACAGGAGAGAGAGAGAGCATCAAATAACTGGAGCAAATGGATGAAAACAAAGAACAAAGAGAGGAAGGGTGTATTTCTTCTGGCAAAGGAGGTGGATGGTGAAGACCAGGCACAAGCAGTGATGGAACAAATGACCTTGTCTTTGAATCCCCATCACAGACTGAGGATGTGTTCTCTCCCTTCCCCATTTCCAGCGTGAGAGCGAGGGATGATGTAGCTGGAAGGCAGATTGAGTCTTTACTGTCATACAACTAAAGCCCTTTGCGTGTGAGTTTGCCACTTCCTGTTAGCTTGGATCTTATCAGACGTTAGTAGGGTTTTTTCCTTCACTTTTCTCCAAACTTAGTTTCTGACTCTTTGTGTTAATCATTTTGCCAACATGAGGCATACGATTTGATCTTGGTTCCCACTGTCCACCAATTTGCACTTACAGGCAAAAATTGTATTCAAACTTTTGAGAGGGTAGAGAAGATACAGGTGTAGGGTAGAAGTAAAAGTTGGGGGCAGAAATCTCAGGAGGTTGCTCCTGAGTTGTTTTAGGTGGATCACTTTATTAATTCTTAGAGTAAAGCCAAATTTCATTTACATCGCATGCCATGTTTCAACAGGCGTGAATAACTTTTTTCTTTGGCCGGTGAATGGAGACGGTTTGGGGTTATAAAAAATAATAATAATAAAGAATGAGAGTGAAGAGATCCCGGGTTAGCTCAGAGACAGCAGGAGGATTTCTGAGGGGGGAGCGGGTGGAAGAGCGGTCTACAGACTTGCCAACGGGCACTTATTAAATGTTAATAGGAACCGCACATGATGCGAAGCAGGCAGATCTGAATTTATCTTGTAATTGGATGTCTACAACTAGAAGTATGCGAATGAAATCAAGGAGAGGCACTACAAAAATTATTTGCTAGGAAGCAGAAGCAAGATTGTGTTTACTTAACATACCTGGACGAGCCCATCCCCAGCATTGGTGAACTGGAAGCCCAGGAGAAGCGAGCAGCCTTCCAGCTCAGTGGCAGGTGGAAGATGTTAGAAAAGCAATACCTCTTATATCAGAATAAATTCCCAGGAAGGTTGAGAGCCCCTGACACGGTAGGTATGTGTAAAACCACGTAGCTGACATTAAGGCCTGTTGCGCTTTTGTAACCTCCTTGAATCACTGGAGCGAGCTGTCCCTGGTGAGGGGCATGTCACTGGGTTCTGTGTCTTGACAGGGAGTCGTACCTGTGATACCCGAAACCATCTACACTCGCCTGTTTAGTCCTGGGTCATTGGAATGCAGGCACTGGATTGAAGCATTTATTCATAGCAGATTAAAAATATAAGCATCTATGAGGCCTCACTTAGGAGACTCGTAGAGGATTAATTAAATATTTACGAAGTCACCTATCTGATTGCTTCATTTGAGAAGTATTTGGGTCTCATTGCATCATAACTCCTCATTCAAGTGGCTTCTCTGTTCTCTGAAGGAACTTCTGTTCTGCTGGAGAAGCAGAAACAGATTCCTGCCATACTTTTATTAAAAACAAACAAAGCACATGTGTGTCCTCTGGTTTCTCTGCACACGTGTGTTCTCTTTTACACACACACACACACACACACACACAGCCAATACCCAAAAAAGAGTAAACTAAAAGGGTAAAATAATTGTTTTTTAAAAGGAGTTGTCATTGACTCAGTGAATGATATTCACTTGAAAAGTATTCAGAAAAGATGCTGTTATTACAGTAAGAATCTTATCTCTGCATGTTGTACATGACACCTGTAACCAAGAGAATCTTAAGCTGATCAAAGTAGTTTTTGCAGTAAAGACTATTAATCTAATTTATGAACATTTAACCTTTGTCTTTGTGACAAGTGACTGTTGTGTCACTCATTGTTTATTGTTATATATGCAGTCTCAGCAGATCGTATTATACAGATTTCTAGGTGGAAGGCCAAGATTTCAGTTCATCCTTGGATTTATGCGAAAGCTAGAAGTGTATCTATGAGCAAGCACTTCCTGGGTGCCTGCAGTGTGCCTCGGAATTTGGCAAGACCTGTCACGAGTATTTGTACTTCACTTAATTCGACCCTCATAATGACTGATAATCCTAAGGATAACAGTAAAAGTCAGGTATTACGATCTAGTTTCCTAGCTGGGAAACTGAGGCGCATTGTGGTCACAGCTAGTAAGGAAAAGGCTTGGTACTGGAGCACAGACTTGTGGCTTCACACTCTATACTGTATCTTATTTTATTTTTATTTGATATGATTTGTTTTTCCACTCCATTCTGCCTCCCCTTACTTCTGTGGAGAGGGTATTTTAGGATTGTTAGAACCAGAGCTTAGCCTTTTTTTTCCCTGATAGTCAAAGATCTCTTGTGCTCCTTTTCAGAGTTTCCCTTCCATTGTAAGCTATGGCTTCTTTTTAAGCTGTGACTTCTGTAATACAACTTGGAGTTGGCCTCTTGTTTGGTGTTATTAACTTTAATAAAATATTGATTTGATGATTAAAAATTTTGCCAGAAATCCATATTAAAATGTTCTTGAAGGCTAAAAAATATTTATCTGGCAACAGTCCGTTCCGTATATAATGGAAATATTTTTACCCTATTTCCTTTTTCCTTTCTCAAAGCCCTTACAGAAAGGGATAATGGAGCTGGCAGCTGTGGCCATAGGAAGTCTGTGCAGTCTGTGGTTTATGTATATGAAAGATATATGCCAGAATATATGCATTTGCCATGTTTTTTTTTTTTTTTTTTTTTTTGTGGATAGGTGCAGAAGCCTCAACTTTCCAGTTGTCTTCCTTGTGATTAGTTGGGCTGTCTTTGTTCTCTCCCATGTAAGATCTAAAAACCAGCCTCCTCCGTCTTTGCTGAATGTCAGTGCAGCTGCTGTTTGCATGCTGTTTGCTTTGTTGCTATGTGTGTGGGTGCCTCCGGCCCAGGTCCCGAGTCCCCGTTCTCCTGCCGCGTGTTGCCTGTGCTTCTGTGGAGAATGGTAATGGTCTCGGATCAGGGACTTTTACACATAGGTGTGTTCTTCCTTGTTGGCTTGGAGTGATCAAAGACCTCCATGTTTCATTTTGCCCAGAGCCTCACATCCCACCTGCTGTCTTCAGTAAAATCCATTGCAGAGAGCTTTACCCTCAAGCCACAGAAAACAAATCCAGCACCTGTGGCCTGAGAGCATTACTTACAAAGGCCGGGAAACTCCCAGAATGCTGTTTATGAAGCACACCCTCAGTCAGGACTCCAGGCGTTGCTGTGTCTCTTGCTTCTTTTCTAGCTACTCGTGAGCATCGGACCCTTTTGCGGAAGGAGGGAGGTCGTGTTGTAGAACACGATCACACATGTCAGGACAAAGGCTACTTCATGACACTGAACTCTGATATCCTGGGGGAAGGAGGAGATACATGCATATGGGTATATTTTGCCTTCCATTTAACACTCTAATTGTTTTTTTCTTCCATTACTTAAATACGGGTTTCTGTCTTGATTAGTGGTGTTATTCACAAGAGACTAAGGTTTCTGCACTTGCCTTGCGCGTGTGACATGGAAGGCATGTGTTTTCTTTTGCCATATCCCCACTCAGCAGGAGTGCTCTTACCAGAACTAGGAAACTCAACAGAAGTGCATGTATTTGCTCGATGTTCTCCCCTTGCTCTGGACTTGAGTTGCAATGCAGTTTCCAGCCCTCATGTGTGCACTGAGTGACAGGGTTACTAAGGGGGGTAATGCAGGTAAAGTGCTTTTGCCCTTAGTGCTTGGCACATAGTGAGTGCTTAGTGAACAGTGGTCATTACTTTTCATTGAAGCCACGTCCACATCGCACCTCTCTCTCTCTTTTTTTTTTTTTTTTTTTTTTGCGGTACGCGGGCCTCTCACTGTTGTGGCCTCCCCGTTGTGGAGCACAGGCTCCGGATGCGCAGGCTCAGCACCCGTGGCTCACGGGCCCAGCCGCTCCGCGGCATGTGGGATCTTCCCGGACCGGGGCACGAACCCGTGTCCCCTGCATCGGCAGGCGGACTCACAACCACTGCGCCACCAGGGAAGCCCCGCACCTCTCTCTTTAATGCAGATTTCTGAGAGCCCTTTAGTTAGATCTGAGGGTCAATCTCTACCTTGTGAGAGTGCTTTAGGAAATGTGACTTGAAATTAGAATTTTATTTTGTATACTTTCACATATAGTCGGTGGATTGGTTTGAAACCAAAATGCTATATTGATTTCCTTTTCCTAAGTTATCTTCTGTTTCTAGGAGATTTCTATAAATAAGTTGGATGTCATGTTGGTAGACTAAGAACCGACAAGCCAGTTGTAGACAACAATGAAGACTCTTTTCCCTATTTTAATATAAAATCAAAACCAAGAGATTTGTAAACATCCCCATACTGATTGTTGTTATTAGAAGTGAATATTGAAAGCGCCCACAAAAGCTGCTTTTCCGGCCTCTACTGGACCAGAGGCCTCTTTTGGGGAACTGTTAGTTGCATCTTCTAAGAAATAACATTTGATACATTAAATACTCATTTGAGTGGATGTTCTCTAAAGGAAATGAAGCTAACACAGTCCCTTGGCTTCTATGAACCTCATGAATCTCATGTATGTATTAATCTATTAATCTCATGTATGTATTATTGTGCAATTTATAATGGTAGGGATGTTTTCCTCTTAGGTACAAATTGTGTTTTCAGTAGTGTCTTTTGACTCAACTTAACTTGACACTATAGAGGGCACCAGTAAATCACACATCCCTGTGTGCAAGTAAAGACAGACATCTCCCCGTCTCCCACCTGTACGCCCTTTCCTGGATCAAGTATCAGAGCTGAGCTTGTGGCCATCTAGGACCACAATCCTTGAATTCGTTTTTGTGTGGGATGGCAGTTGGGAGTACAGATCTGAAACAGTGGTGGATCTGAAACAGTGATGGGTAGGTGTGCAGAAAAGTGTTAACATATCAGGCCTGAGGCTGCTGTCTTTAGAAAGGCCTGCTTACAAGATTGGCCCTTCACTGGCATCTAGGAACTTGGATCTGGGGAGTGTTCCCAGCATTCCATCATTGATGAGGAGCTCACTGTTCCAAGCGGTTTGTGCAAATAATATGGTTTCTGCTGAACACTCGCTTTCCTCCTGGGAGTCTGGAATTTTGGCTTTCGGTACATGCTCAGCAAAGGGTGCCCATGTGACCAACCCCCAGTGAAAACCACGGCCACTGAGTTGCCAAGGAGCTTCCCTTGTAGACAGCACTTTACATGTGTTGTCACAATTCAGTGCTGGAGAAATTAAGTGCATCCTGTGTGACTCCTTGTGGGGAGGGCTCTTTGAAGGATGCTCTCGGTTTCTTCTGGACTTTGCCCCATGCCCTTTTCCCTTTGCTGATTTTGCTTTGTGTCCTTTCACTCTGTAATAAATCTTAGCTGTGAGCATGGTTATATGCCGAGTCCTATGAGTCTTACTGATCCTGGGGTTAGCATTGGAAACCCCGCAAACAGTTGTTAAAACCTAACTTGTGTAGGATTCCATACAAGGAGGAAGGCAGGAGGCCTGAAAGTGTGCCTGAAGATTTGCCTTATGGATACTCCCACTCTGTACCATTTTCTTCCTAAGCACTACTTCATGTTGGTGTTGAACTCAGTAAATATGTTTAGACTATAATATAATTAGGTGGGCACATCTGGCACATTCAGACATCAATGTGAATTCATTCCTTGTTCCTTGCTGCCTTGGAACTGAGGTGTAAAGGAGAGAGACTTAACAGAACGCCTTTTCTTTCTCTCTCACACACATGCACACATTTTCCCCATTACCTACTCTTCTAATAATCGGAAATCAGTGCTAACTGGAATTCTCCTCATTGATGGAATACAGTGGCAGTCAGCCCTCATTTGGAAATGCTTTCTGAGTTAGCAAAATAAAATAACAAAAATTACCTTCAATTAGGGTTAATTTTGGGGGGTGTTATTACCCTATTCCACTTCTTAGATGTTTATCTAGAATCTGCCTTTCCTCACTACACCAACAAGAGAATTTGCCAGAGTTCTGAATCTCTCTCTCCATTTACTTACTTCCTCACTGGGAAATGAAGGCGAAATAGAAGTGCTGCTGAGAAATAATCACTCAGGAGAGCATTTGGGGAGAAAGTACACGCTGGCCTGGTCGTGCTCTCCTTTGCTGGCAAGAGTTTACATACACTTTACCTTTTGGTCTGGTAGGGTAACCTCTATGCATTACTTCTGAGACACGTGAGCGTGAGCAAATAGAGCGTGTAAATTTACAGACAGTGTCTATTTTAGACTTCATGAAAATAGACACTGAAGGAGGAGATGGGTGAGATGACACAAATCTTGTTTCCTGCCTTGATAGGTGACTCCGTAGAAAGTAAAAAATGAAATGTTGTGTGCATTCTCTCCATGAATAAAATTTTTTTATTTATTAAAGTGACTTAATTCCTTTATGATTTTTATTTAATACTACCTTATCTCCTTCAAATAACCATAAGTAAATAGTTCTCCTGGTGATTTAGAAAATCAACTAACAGTTGATTTTCTTAAAAGGGGGCTTGAACTGTTTTATTGCATGGTGGTTCATGGAGAGAAGCAGTTCGCTAGTTATAAAAGTCAGTACATTGCTAAGACAAGTCATTCCTTTGATATTCTGTGGAACCATTACAGCCACTGTTTAGAAGTAAATGATAATAGGTATGAAAAGTAAAATAAGTGAAAGTCTTTTATTTTTTTAATTAAAAAATACTTTAATATATATTAAATGTTTGAAGTTCTAAGTTTATCTTTTTTAATTTAATTTTTATTTTCTATTGGAGAATAATAAATTTACAATGTTGTGTTAGTTTCAGGTGTACAGCAAAGTGATTCAGTTATACCTATACATATATCCATTCTTTTTCAGATTATCTTCCCATATAGATTATTACAGAATATTGTGTAGAGTTCCCTGTGCTATACAGTAGGTCCTTGTTGATTATCTATTTATATATACAGTAGTGTATATATGTTAATCCCAAACTCCTGATTTATCCCTCCCCCCAACCTTTCCCCTTTGGTAACCACAGTTTGTTTTTGAAGTCTGTGAGTCTGTTTCTATTTTGTAAATAAGTTCATTTTGTATCATTTTCTTAGATTCCACATATAAGTGATATCATACAATATTTCTCTTTCTCTGTCTTCACTTAGTATGATAATCTCCAGGTCTATCCACGTTGCTGCAAATGGCATTATTTCATTCTTTTTAATGGATGGGAAATATTCCATTGTATATATGTACCACATCTTTATCCATTCCTATGTTGATGAGCATTTAGGTGAATAAAAGCTTCCATGTCTTAGATATTGTAAATGGTGCTTCAGTGAACATTGGGGTGCATGTATCTTTTCAAATTATGGTTTTCTCCAGATATATGCCCAGGAGTGGGATTGCTGGATCATATGGTAGTTCTATTTCTAGTTTTTTAAGGAACCCCCATACTGTCCTCCATAGTAGTTGTACCAATTTACATTCCTACCAACAGTGTAGGATGATTCCCTTTTCTCCACACCCTCTCCAGCATTTATTGTTTGTAGACTTTAATGATGGCCATTCTGACTGGTGTGAGGTGATACCTCATGTAGTTTTAATTTGCATTTCTCTAATAATTAGCAATGTTGAGCATCTTTTCATGTGCCTACTGGCCATCTGTAAGTCTTCTTTGGAGAAATGTCTGTTTAGATCTTCTGCCCATTTTTTGATTGGGTTGTTTGTCTTTTTGACATAGAGCTTCATGAACTGTTTGTATATTTGGGAGATTACTCCCCTGTGTCTGTTGCATCATTTGCAAATATTTTCTCCCATTCTGTGGGTTGTCTTTTTGTTTTGTTTATGGTTTCCTTTGCTGTGCAAAACTTTTTAAGTTTAATTAGGTCCCTTTTGTTTATTTTTGTTTTTATTTTCACTAGGAGGTGGATCCAAAAAGATATTGCTGTGATTTATGTCAGACAGCGTTCTGCTTATGTTTGCTTCTAAGAGTTTTATAGTATCTGGTCTTACATTTAGGTCTTTGATCCATTTTGAGTTTATTTTCGTGTATGGTGTTAGAGAATGTTCTAATTTCATTCCTTTACATGTAGCTGTCCCATTTTCCCAGCACCACTTATTGAAGAAACCATCTTTTCTCCGTTATATAGTCTTGCCTCCTGTGTTGTAGATTAATTGACCATAGGCTTATTTCTGGGCTTTCTGTCCTGTTCCATTGATCTATATTTCTGTTTTTGTGCCAGTACCATGCTGTTTTGATGAATGTAGTTTTGTAGTATAGTCTGAAGTAAGGGAACCTGATTCCTCCAGCTCCATTTTTCTTTCTTAGGATTGCTTCGACTACTCGGGGTCTTTTGTGTTTCCATACAAATTAAAATTTTTTTTCAATAAAATTAGAAATGAAAGCCTTTTATATTTTTAACTTAGACTAGCTGTAAAGGCCTTCTGTAATATTCTTTTTTAATACATTTCATGTTAATTCATCCACATCCATTTTCTGTGCTTTTTTTCTCCCTATTCTGTGCATTTTATTTTTGGTACACAACTAGAGTTCCCTATTAAGAATTCAATTGATATATTCAAAATTGACTACTCTAATCTCTACTTTCATATACCTAGGTATTAATTTTCTCTTTGCCATTTTAGTTTTACCAAATCTTAATAAAAGAGACTTCTCTCCTACTCCTTTCCTCTACCGTATCTGCTCATGCTGATATTCCTCGAACCCTGGCCAGAATGCAAGTACTTACTATTTCAATTATTTTAAATGTTCTAATAATTCAGTTTTAACATTGAGTAATTCATTGTTGGCCACAAGTGGAAATTGTTTCTAGTCTGTCAAGTTTTAAATGTATATTCATATTCTGTATTTGCATTTTTGAGCTCTCTTTCCAATACTTAGTTCCTCATCCCTAAATTTCTCTTTTTTTCCCCTCCTAGCTCACTTTCCTATGACAGTCACTCTTTTTCTGTATTGTCATTCCCTTTTGCATTTTAGAAAATTTAAGTTTCTATCCCCAAACCTGTAAATAATCTGGTGATAAAGTGAACTCAGAAGCGTAGGCCCAACCAAGGTCTCAAAATATTTTGAGAAAAGTGAATTTTTTACTTCCATTGGAAAATATTCATATTTTTATTTCTTAAGTACATAGCATAAAACTTCTGGATATCTGCCTTTGCGCGTGTGATTGCCTAACCAGGTGTTGGACAACTTAGGTTTTGGACTCATACTGACTATTTTAGATAGCTAGTAAGCATCTGTCTGAAGATAGTGGGTTTATAGAAATGACAAGTGGTCACTTGTCAACAGAAATGAATTAAGTATAAAGCCAACTTAATTTGTTTAAAATTTGCAAGGCATAACCCTAGTTGCTATAGGGGTATAAAGTTGAGTGTTCTGGAGCCTTTATACTCAAGGGTCTGGTTACACTGTAAGGGATTATCCGAGATTGCACGTTACTGATATATTGTAAAGTGGAATATGGTAAAAAAAAAAAAAAAAAAAAAAATCACATGAAAAGCAGATGGGAATTCTGGATAGATCACAGGATTTATGATAGAAGTAATCATTGAAAAAAGGGCCTTGGATGATAATGGGCCCCCAGAAAATTGGTGACAGCCTTCCAAGTGGAAGGGACGGAATAAACAAAAATGTGGTGTGGTGAGAAAGTGTCGTGTGTTCACTGACAGCTGACTTGTCCAGTTCCAATGGCAGAGCGTGCACAAGGGAAGTAAGACTTAAGAGCTAGATTAGGGCAGTTCTTGAATACCAGCGTGAAGAATTTATGCTTAAATCATTTAGTAGAGGGAAGCCATTGAAGTTTAGTTTGGAGGGAGAGGTTGTAATGTGACCAGAGGTGAACTTTAGGGAGAGCAACTTGACATCAGAATGTAGTCAAAATGTAAGTGAGATGAAAAGAATGAATGGGAAGAATGAGGAATAATTAAAATAATCCAGTTAGGAAGTAATGTGGGACATTACTTAAGCTTGTGAGGATAGGTATTAAAGAGACAGGTATGTGACTGGACAACTGAGTTATCCAAGCCTGGATTTCAGCTCAGAGAGAACAGTGGGAAAAGAGAAAACAGGAAAGGCCCTGATGTGAAGGCTTGCATGGGGGTGGCAAACAGGAGTGCCTTCTGTGCAAGGCATTTCAGTGTAGTCCTAGACTCAGATCGCTGGTTGGAATTCTGGCTCCAGAAATTACTAACTTTATGACCTTAGGCAAATTAATGAACTTTGATGTGCCTCAATTTCTCCATCTGTAAAGTGGATTTGGTAATAGTACCTCAAACCTGATCTGAGTGTAGATGAACATAATACATATATGTTAACTACATTCCCCCCGACTCATTTTAAGGGCTCAACAAAGTGTAGGTATTATGATTTTTCTTTAACCCTCAGAACTCTAGCAGGTAGCTATTTTTACCCATTTCATATGTGAGAAAACCAAGCCCAGAGACTACAGTTGACCCTTGAACTCTAGTATACTGACTACAGTTGACCCACAGGTTTGAACTGTGTGGGTCCACTTACACTTGGATTTTTTTCAATAGTAAATACAACAGTACTACATATTCCAGGGTTTGTTGAATCCTCAGATGTGGAGCCACGGATACAGAGGAACCAAACCTCCTATATGGAAGGCTACCTACAAGTTATACACCAATTTTCGACTGTTCAGAAGGTCAGCGCCCCTAACCCCATTGTTCAAGGGTCAACTGTGTATTATTTAAAGCAGTCTCAGAGCTTGAAAATAACATTTTCAGTTTAAAAAAAAAAAATTGGCCTCCATGCCTTCGTGTGTTTCAGATTTTGTTTTGTTTTCAGAATTCAGAGGACAGTTCTTCTTGAGCAGCTGGGTCTACAGGCAGAATCGCTAAAGAAACCCTCAGACTTGACGTTTTCCTTAGAAAAGTGATAGAGCAGATGCAGGCCAGAGATGAGAAAGAGCAGCGTTGATGGGAGGAGCCAATGAGGATTCAAGAATTAATAAGTGTAAAGTTATTTTTCCAGAGATAAAATGAAGGAAGGAAGGATGTGCATGCACACACGTCTCTAACTGTGGTGGTTTGTCATTTATGTGTCTAAATGAAACTGATCTAATGCATGTCTTCACTCTGTAGGCAGATACATAATGCTGACCATGTGCAGGACGCTGTTGCATTTGCTTTCTAGTTTCTTGTATACGAGGATTTAACTTTGGTCCCCAAAAATGACCAACATAAATGTCATGTTATACCAGAAGCATTTTTCAGGAGCATTAGATAATTTTCTGGTACTTGCAAAGAGAGAGAGAGAAAAATATATATATATATACACACACACACATACATACATATATATACACACACACACACATATATACACATACATATACACACATATATATGTACATATATATACACACATATATACACACACATACACACATATATATGTACACATATATACACATATACATACATATATACACACATGTATGTACGTACACACACACACACACACACACACACACACACACACACACACACACACACACACACCATATATATGGCTAAAGCTGATGTTCTCAACTTTTTCTCACCCCCAGCACACTGGTAATGAAGCTGCATCCCTGCACCAGTGATCTTGGGGAATCACTTCCCATTTGTGTTGGATACCTTCCTGATGGTCAGCAGGGGAGTCCAGTCCAGGGGGAAGTGGCTTCCAGGTAGGGCTGGTGTGGGGTAGAGAGTCCCAGTTGATTGGAATCTACTCACACCCAGGGCATGGCAGTAGAATGGAGTGGATGTTCTCCCTCCTGAGTCAAGAATCATTACGCCAGGAGAAAAGGGATAGTATTGTGGGGAAAGCACTAGACCAGGTCATGGGAGCTGGATGGATTATCTCAAGTTAGCTCCTCACACTTTAGCTTCCTGAACTTGGGCAAGATGCTTATTTGTTAATTTCCTGAACTTGGGCAAGATACTTGGGCAAGATACTTATTTGTTAATTTTCTCATCTGTAAAATTAAAAAGTGGCATTAGATGACCTCTAAATTTCCTCCCAACTCCTGCATTCATGGTATTAATGAATTCATTCAGTATTGATTCATCTTGGCAGTGGGAATATAAAGTATCCTGTGATAAAGAGACACACATGACATAGAAGTATAAGCAGTTTGCTGAAGGGTCAGGTAATTCTTGCTGAGAGTGGGGAGAAGGAAGGAAAAGGGTGCCATCTCAGAGAGAGGTTCATTTAAGTTGGGTCTCGAAGGATGGGAAGGGTGGTGTCAGAAGCAGAGGGTTCAGAAGTAGGTGAGATTTTGCTGAACTTGGTATTTATGGCAAGAAGCTCTTTGTAGCTGGAGCTTCAGAGGTCTTGGCAGGAGATGGTGTAGGAAAGGTAGGCTGGGTTTGTATTGAGGGGACTGCAAATGCCAGGTAAGGATATTTATTATTTATTCTGTTCACAGTAGGAAGCCCCTCAAGGTTTGTTAGGAAGAGGAGTAAAATATTGTCAGTCTCAGTTTTTGGAAATTGGATAAAAGTCTGTAAAGAGTGGATTAAAGTGAACAGGGAAATCCTATTTGTTTTCTTAATGGCTGTCTTCATCCACATTCCTTTGGGCACCTATATGGATCCTTCCAGGACCGTCTCCCTTTCTATAACTGGCACTGACTTCCCAAACTCCAGAAAGTACTGTTCGTACTCATCTTCTCAGAGGTGACACCAAGAGCTTATCTCCCCTAAATGCACACCATCTCTGCCTTCCCCAACGGAGCAGAGTGGCTACACCATTAGCAAGGTTTAAAAAAAAAAAAAGGGCAAGAAAATCCAATGTTAAAAGAAAAAGAAAATTAATGATTTAGAAAGCCACTTTCCAAAAAAGGAAGAAAGAAATCTACTTTCCTCAGTTCTATATCCATAGGTAGCTTAGATAGGTTAAAAAAAATCGGGAAAAATTTAACCCCTTAGTGGTTGTCACACTGAAGTCAGTCTTAACTAGTGTAACTGATGTAACTCTTAACTTTGGCTTGACACACTAAAAGCAAAGAACATTGTATGGTGTTTTCATCTTTGCCTGCAGCACTTGCTTGGTTGAAGCTGCATTGACTGAACTCGGAACAGACACTAAGATCAGTCTTTGGGGATCAGAGGGAGCCCTAGGGGTTTGCTTGGGCTCCACGAGGCCCCTGGGCCAGGCCGTCAACTCTGGCTTTCTTGTTTTCCTTTTCTCCTGCAGCTTTTTCTTCCAGCCTGTTCAGTGAGTGCCCCGGGAGGTACTGTGTATGCGTGTGTGCATGCTTCCACCAAATAGCTTTATCGTCAGTGCTGCGGGCCCTCCCTTACACACTTGTGGCTGTCATAAGGCAATTTGATGCAAGCTTTCTACACGCCCAGCCAGTTAAGAGTTGAAAGCTGTCCTGCAGATGGGCGCGGCCCTGTTACTTATGCTTGCCAGTTGTCAGCCACCTTGGTGTCATTTAAATGGAGGCATTTTGAATGTTTCTCATTTCACAATGTTTTAAGATGCTCATGAAATGGCAGTCATCTCAGGAAGCCAGATGTTTCTGCCTGTTCTCATTGCAAACATTTGTTCACCTGATAGTCTGTAGAATCATAGATTTCTGGTTAAAAACAAATTCTTCCAGATTCTTCGCAGTGGACTCAATCTGTCTTACTTTTTTAAATTTAAAGATGTTCAGATTATCCTATTTTCCCTGTAAATTGTATCAGAGCAGATGTAGTTACCCTGATGCAGCAGTGGACTAAACTAATTTCATTGATGTAAACACAGTTAAACAATTTCCAATGCAACTTTGGAAACAGTGTTTGTGAACCTGTTTAATAATGTTTGAAAATGTATCAATGAAATAGGCTGAGCCTGTGGCCTTTATTATATTATCTCTTCTCAATTACACAGTTGCTGTGTTTTATGTCTGGACTGGCTATAAGTAAACCCGCCCCCCTCAAAAAAAATTATTCTAGCTGAAGGGTGTGGCTTATCCCAAACCCATGAAATTTGATTTGCAATTGAAGACTCTTGGAAAATACTTCAAGAGTGACATAGGAATGATATGATGATGACATGATAAGAAATGTATTCAGGAGGTTGGGCTGGTCTTTCTATTTCTGTTCTCACCCTTTTTTTCTTTGGCCTCCACTGCTCTTCAGCTTCCACTCACCTCCCCTCCACACCAGTGCCATTGTTGTGACTTCACTATAAATTCCAAGCTCTCTGCCTTGAAATATAACAGAGAACATTAAATACGTTTTTACTAATTGTGATCTGCTAAAATCACAGTTCAAGCACTGTGCCAAAGCTGCCTTTTTTTTTTTTAAATTTCAGAAGCAGTATTTAAGTGATGACATGCAGTAATTTGTTCATTCTTCTGTCAGTATAATTTACAAGGCAATGGCAGATAAACATAGCAATACAAGATTCATTTACGGTGACACAATGGCAGATACACAGAGCAGAACCCTGCCTATGAGATAAAGTGGACTGAGTGACTTATGCAGTAATTAGGGGATAATTGTCATTAACCTCACAAACAGCAGTTTACCCATATTGTTTAAAAGGCTCCAGGATGCGTAATGACAAGGTAATCTGTCAAAGCGCTAGGGGGAAATATTAATAAGATTTGTGCAAGCCTGGATAGAAAATATGCAGAAAGCGTCCACATTAAGCTAATTGGTGGATGAATATACACTTGTAAAAGTGCTTCTAATGGCACGTTTGCTGCTCTCCAAATGACTACCGTTAATGTCGAGAAGTGGGCTGCTTCGAAAGTCAGGACTGCTGGGACAAGAGGGTATTAAGGCGTACAGGCGCGGTTATTACCTTGTGCTCCGTAACGCACGCTTCCCCCTCCTCTATTTTGGATTTCTGAGTTTGGGGTTATAGTAACGTATGTTGATTATTTACTCTGCTTTTTCCGTTTTTGATCTCTGTGTCTTCAGTCAGCCACCAACCCCCAAATCACCTCTATTTCGCGACCAAATAAAACGTATAATAGCTACACTGATAGCTGCTTAGAAATACATAGAAACTCAAACTGATGACGCGTACGTAGATTTATAATTACACACACACGTGTGAGGGTGCCTCTTATAGGAACACATTTAATCGGAGCCATCAAAGGAAAGTATATCCATCAACAGCCTTGTGTATGTGTTACAAGTAATAATGTGTTGTTCCCTGATGAATGCTAAAGCACGAAATTAATCTTTGTGTTCTACTGCCATTCTTATACCCAGAGAAGAACAAAGTTAAATCTCAGTCTCTCTCTCTGTTCAATCACACACCCCGTCCTGTGTGTGTTTTATCGGATGCTGCTCAGTGAGTGTTCAGTTCCTTTCTACCCCTGCTCCCTCACATCCTAATGAATACGTGAAAGTTCCTCAGGGTGGTTCAGTCAGTTTCAGTTGTGGAGTGATTCAAAGTACAATACGTGAGCCAGAATCGGCCGTTCAAGCTTTGGAAGCTGGGATAACGTACCAGGATTGAGGATCTCGGTTGCACAGACAGACTTCAGTCAGAGACTGAAGGTTGTGGCCTTGAATCCATTCCAAGGTTGTGGCCCTTACCTAATGTTGAAAATCACCTTCGTCGTGAAAAAAAAAAAAAAAAAAAAAAATTGCACCCGTTTTTGCTGTTTATCAGACATTATAGGAAAGCCCATCAGGAAATGCCAGGGTCTCTGGTAGCTCGTGTTTCGATACGTAAAGCCCCAGCACAGACGCCTAGATAGACGGAAGCTTTCTGCAGACTCAGTGGCAGAACGTCGGTTGTGGAAAGAAAGGTAAACTAGAAGATGTAGAGCTCAAAGCAAAAATGCTAGCAAGGGCTCTGGTGAGCTCTGGTGAGCTCTGGTTGTTTATTGCAAAGTAAGCAGATTTATAGCTGTCCAAGGACTCAGGTTTTATCTGTATGTCTGAGGGGAGAAGAAAACAAGACCGCTTGCAGGGCCCATCCTTCTCCTTCCTCCCGTTTCTAGTGTTTTCTGTGAGGATTTCAAACTGTTCCTTTGTTGTCCTGAACCATAGAATGATTTACCCCCTAGCATCTCAATGGTGATCATCTCCAAAATAACCTGTGTGTATTTAAAAGGTTTAATTGGGGGGGGGGGGTCTTATATACAAATACTGCTGTTTCTTGGAACTGCAGAGATCGCTGGAAATCTACAGATGTTTACTTATATAGCTTTATGGAGGTATAACATTTATTTTGGAATGGTGGAGCCTCAAGTTTTACAGACTTTTCACAAACCCTATTGACGGGACGATTTGGGGGAGGGGGGCGCTTCCCAAGGCCTCGAAGGAACTTCTTGAGCAGTTTCCCTAGTTTTCAAGTGAAGTTTTCACTTGAACTGATCATTAAATTGACCAGGAGTAAACATTAATCCAGAAGAATTAGTACCTCTGATCACATCACCAATAAGAAGCATGAAAGGAAGCATCCAGAGTGTATTAATAGAACAATCCAGTAATCGGATGAGGGCATATTTTCAGTCATACACACAAGTATTCTGAAAATAAGTTGTACGTACACAAGTGGGTTAAAAGGGAACATTTTAGTTTAGGGTTTGAAACATTTTAATCGAAATGTCTTGTATGTCCAGATTCTGGGAATAAATAGTCAAATAAGGGAATTTGGGTTTAGGGAGGCTTAGAAAGTTTAGTAAAGTTTAGTGTCTCTTATCTATACCGTGAGAAAACCGAAACTGGGTTTTGGTGATTTGACAGTCATACAGCTGGTCATTGACAAAGGAAGACTAGAATTCAGGTGTCATTCACTTATGTTCTTTATTTTCCTGTAAGGTTGACTATGAGTAAGTTATATTAAGCATAATCAAAATTTGGAACTTGAAGATAGAAATTCTGTTTTAGCCCATTAGGATAGGGTTAGCTATCCTGTGCTTAGAGGCTCACAGGTAATTTTATATTAAGAGGTTGATATGCTAGAAATGAAGATCAGCTGGATTTAAGATTTTCTATTTTGAAACTTACATGATTCCTAAGACAGTGTTATCAAATTTTTAAAATAACTAAATAATTTATGGCTGCATCTGGTCTTAGTTGCGACACGCGGGATCTTTCGTTGCAGCGTGTGGACTCTTAGTTGCGGCATGCAGATCTAGTTCCCCGACCAGGGATCGAACCCCGGCCCCCTGCATTGGGAGCTCGGAGTCTTACCCACTGCACCACCAGGGAAGTCCCTGTTATTAAATATTAAAATGTACGGTGTCTTTAAAAGTTTCTCAGGTTTGATTTACAATGGAGCTAGGTCATTTGAAAAATACCTTGGAATCTTTGAAATGCAGTTGTTGAAATGCATTGAAGAAAGTAATTTACTCCTCTGAAAATCTTTTAGACGGCAAAGCAAGGGAACTGCTTTATTTATTTGCAAACGAATACCCATAGAGGAAATGCACAGAGCGGGTTTTAAGCTAGACAAGCTAAAATTCCTGGGTACAGAGAAGAAATCCTGACAGGCCTTTAATAGAGCTTAGCTGGAGTTTCTATGATTAAATGTGTTGTAACCCTGGAGTGATCTATCATAATCACAGTTTTTAAAATAAAAATGCTGTACAGACCGTTACTGAGGGGAGAAGTGATAGTCCTCTCTGAATTAATTATATATATTCTTATCTGGTCCATAGTCAAGAACATTCTATAACAAAGTGAATTTTTTATCAAAAGTCGAACAATATGTTTTAAAAATCACAAGAACTATTTAAAACTAGTGCCCTGGCATTTTGATGTTATCTTGGTTAGAGGTGATCATTTGGGGAGGTTGTATTGTTCAACTTATTAATAATTTTTTTCCTCTAAAATATATCTTCACTAAAAAAATAGATTCAAATATGGATCAAAAAAAGAAATGATAGAAATTTATATACTGAAAAATCTATCAAAGCCATACCTCAAAATCACATAAAATTACCATGTTGCTTTTTCCTTCCGCTCCCAACTGCAGTCAAGGGCCATTCCCTTCAAACTTCCAGTGTCATCCAAGAAGCATTCCTTAACTTTGCACTTTTTTTTTTTGCAAGTAATTTGATATGCCTTACCTTAGTATACTACTGTTCTTCACTGTGGAGCTTTTTTTTTTTTTTTTTTTTTTAGCGGTACGCGGGCCTCTCACTGTTGTGGCCTCTCCCGTTGCGGAGCACAGGCTCCGGACGCGCAGGCTCAGCGGCCATGGCTCACGGGCCCAGCCGCTCCGCGGCACGTAGGATCTTCCCGGACCGGGGCACGAACCCGTGTCCCCTGCATTGGCAGGCAGACTCTCAACCACTGCGCCACCAGGGAAGCCCCTGTGGAGCATTTTTAATCTCATAATAAGACTGATTTATAATGTTTCGTGCAGTGACCCCCGGACGGTCGTCTTTTTGTGCAGGTGCATGTTTGTGTACACGTACATGTACATGATAAGTAACTTTTAGTTGATCCCTATGTGCAAACAGTATTTATAGAGAGGACACCTCAGTGTTAGCAAGGACTAGTAAGATTCTCATCTTGACAGAAACTTCTTTAATGCAAAGTTTTCTGCAAGCTCTGTCATTTTAACCAGTGGTGGATATTCCTATAGAGTTCATTTCTCCTTGGGGGGAAAAAAAAGAGGAATTGGAAAGGTATTTCAAGCAAGTTCTTTATAATCTGGGCATACTGAATTTAGCACCAGCTTTTGTAATCACAGCCAGCCAATATATACGTAGCTCTGATGTCCACACACTCATTTCATGACAACGATGGGCTTGGGTTCATGAGGGAAGCATACTTGTTTTCCAAAAGGGATAAATGTGCATACATGTTAACAAAGTCCAGTCTTGAGTTTTCTTTGGAAGTTTTCCTTTCTGTCGGTGCCGCACTCCGTTGATTCTTTCTCATGGGACACCTCTGTCCTAGAGAAAGCAAGAGGATTGGCAGAGGAAGCCAGAATGGACTGGTCAACATTGTATTTTGAAGGTAAAGTGATGCTCTTCAGAAATTCTGCAAAACACAAATTTCCAAATCATGGAAATTGAGTAGGGTTTTCATTACCCAAAACAAATGTTGATTTTTTTTTTTATCAAGTCTAATTTGAACCATTTGGTGCAATCATGGTATAAATGAGTATGCTTCACTCTGCCTACAGATATTACAGTTGTTTCAGCTGGCCTGGAAACATTAGCCTGAAACACTGGGAAAGCACCATCACATAAAAGAACTGTGTGAATAAAGAAGAGTGTAATTTTGTTTACTTCCACAAGCAAACTGCTCCAGTGTATATTGTATATGCTAGTGGTGCATCTTTCTCAGTCAGTGCCCTCCCGGAAATATGTGTTTAAATGTAAATTTGCTAAAACAAATAAGCATGCCAAGTTGTTTTCCCACATAGTTTCAAGTGTTTCTCAGAAATTATCACAATATTGCTTTAAAAATTTCCCTGAGTGCTTCCCAGAATCTATTATCTTCAATAAGAATTTTTTTGTTTCACCATTTTTATTCATCTCCCCTTCTCGCCTGCTTACACACACACGTACACACAGGCACACAAACTTTGACCCGTACACACTTCAGATTGCCAAGTCATATAAATTAGAGAGATAAATATGATCTAACAAAAACTGGGAAAAAATAGCTCTGATGTGAGTGGAGAGCGCCCAGACCAGTTAAACTGTTTGGCTGAAGAGAAGAGGTTTAAAAGTAACTTGACTTTAGAAAGACAATTTAAAATTGAAATAGCTGCTTGTTACATATGGACCCACGTGAGTTCCAAAACAGGTCACTAGTGGGGGAATGGGAGAGACGAGGACTGAAAGTTTTATGACCTCTATAAGCTTTTTTCTTTAAAACTGTAGGTAGTGCTTTCAGTCATCGTAGCCAACCCTATCCAACTCTCAGGTGGTATCCGTGAGCTCTCCATTTACAGCCCCCCATATGAAGCTATGAGATAACAGTCTGAGCCCATCACTTGCTCCTGAAGTGACCCAGCAGTTAAATGTTATATTTCCTAATTTCTGGGTCACTTCCTTGACACATATCCACCCAACCAAGAGGCCAGCACAAAGGCACAGGTGAAGGTGAGCTATGGTGAATTAACTGACTGACTGCCCTTCGTCAGCTTCTTCCAAAGTGTTTGACAAGACGTGTGTGCATGATACGTGCCTGCCACGTGTCAATATTAGCTCCGTAGAGAAGCAACCTCTGATTTTTATGACTACGCACCCCTTTCGTAAAAATGCCTGAGCTTGCGCCCCAATATATGTAAAGCTGTTTCTAAATTAGTAACATTAGCAAAAAATTGTCTTTCTAGGTTAAAAACTAAATAGAAATTCTCATGTTTACTCCTCACGTTAGTGGATTGTTGTGTACCCCCTACGGATAGGAGAGAATGGGGGGAAGGCATGTGTCTTCGTTTTTCTGGTCACAACAGAATGCAGGAAAGAAGATGCTCTATATACATGTATAAATAGGGAAAGTTGTGAATGTTGAGTCGTGAGGTTTCATGCACTTTTCGTGGTTTAATGTTTTCAGTCAACTTCATTGAGGTATACTTTCCATGCAAAAAAACTACCAATTTTACATGTACAATCGATACAGTCATATATGCGTCAGCACAGTCATGATGTAGAACGTTACCGTCACTCCCCAAAGTTCCTTTCTGTTCTTCTGCAGTCAATCCCTTTCTGCCATCCTCAGCCCCTGGCAACTACTTATCTCCTTTCTGTTCTTATAGTCTTACTTTTCCAAAATGATTCCTCTGACTGGCTTGGTAGTGTCTGTAGCCTTTTAGGTCTGACTTCTTTCATTCTTACGGTTATGCTTCTATCAATAGTTCATTCCTCGTTATTGCCCAGTAGTTAGTATTCCTTTGTGTAGATCTCCCACGATTCGTTGACCCTTAAGACTTAAACAAACATCTAGAAAGCCTGGCAACATTTGTGTTTCAAGTTTTGCATAGCATGGTTTCATCAGTTTTTAACTCAGCAATTACAGCTCAGTTTTACCTGATACGAGTGCCAAGCTGGATAGGCTTGAAATTTGGTCATTTCTCTACCTTCTACTCAACCACATTTCTCTTGCCTTGATATCTGAATTCATCCTGAAGGAGAAAGGATAGAAAATTCCAATGGGAAACTGGTCATGAAAATAAGTTGCCAGTATGGTTATGGTTAGGGTGGAATAATTCCTTAAGATAGTACACTGCAAATGTAGACATGAAATCAAAAACTACATCTCATAAACCTCTGATTTTGTTTTAGGTGGTCCACATTTCATTAAAAGCTTTAAAATTAGATCAAAGGGGAAATGTTTTTAGTTTTTAGCGAATCGTTTTTGGATTTTTTCTTTAAATTGTGCCTTAAATTTGACTGACAAGAAGTTCATTAAATAGAGTAGAAAATTAAACTATTCTGCACCTGTCTTTGAGACTTAAACTATTGGCTGATTTCTTAATAATTAGAATACTGCTAGAGCAAAGAAGCCCTAGATCTCTGCTACGTTCAGTGTTCCTCTCTCATTGCCACGCATGGAAAGAAAGGCAGTGTTTCCCTCCGTGCTCTGGCATGCCAGTGGCCTGCTGTGAACACAGATGGGTTCCTTCTTGGGCTGGGGATTCTCTGGGCTTGAGGTCACCTGACAGTCTACTGATCCCAAAGCCTCTTATCTGGTCTCTCTTCAATCTCTTTACATCTTTCCTTCTCTACTCTCCCTTTCCCTCAAATAAGAAAAACCAAACAGTCTTATTTGACTTTGGTTTTCAAACTATGCATCCTATAAGGTGCTTTGATATGAAGAAAGGGCTCAAATAAAACCACTGAAACCATGATCGTTGATCCTACTGCAAGAAAGATTTTAGAAAATCACTCTGGAGCCATGCAGAACTGGGTGCCAGATTTCTACTGAGTGATATAATCACCAGTCCAGTGAATAATAAAAGGAAGTCTTTTCATTTAAAATGCTTAGATGTAAATATTTTAAGTGTTGTATACTTTTTCTGAACCCGGTAAAACTGGTTTATAAGTCTCGATTATTTGGTATTACTCATCTTTTAATTAATAGGATAGCCAGTTAGTGTCATAGGAAATCAATACTTATCCTAATACCTTGCATTTCACTTAACAGGGTAAATCTTATTATCCTCATTTCATAAATAATAACCCCCAATGCAGAGGGTTCAAGGTCACTGAACGCTGGTTACAAATGGGGAAGCCTAAGGTAACTGACTCACCAACTACAGAATCGAATGGGAAGGACAAGAATCTAGTTACGCACTCTGATGTGATTATCATTCATGCACGAGACCAGCATCCCGGTGTGAGTTGGTCAGTAGTCAGGATGTTCCTAGTGGCCTAACAGACTGAATTTCTGTTTTATTAATATTTATTCTGTGATAATACCTAATTCTTTTTATGGCTCTTAATTACTCTGGTAAAGTGTATTTGACATGATAAGGGGGCCTAGATTATAGATCTCTACTTCTCAAGCTATCTGTGAGGAAGGACCAGTTTCTCCCCCAATCACTCTTAAGCCAATACTTAAGTTCAATAAAATAAAATAAAATAACTTTGAAAAGAAGTGATCATGCCTTCAGTTGTTACAGCAGTGTCCCATTGTCCCGAAGGTTTCCAAATGGTTGCTCTCAATTACCTGCAGACTGGTTTTAGGAAAATAATAGCCCTCAGACTAGCCCTTTTTGAATAGCATGTGGACCACTCATGGAAAGTCTTGTCTGAACAGAGGAGTCTTAAGCCACTGTTGGAGAATCACTGCACCACATCGTGCTTATTTCTGTCACAAAGATCTTCAGGAAGAAAAGAACCTTGGCCTCTCTTTTTTCCCTTTGATGATTTCTTCCCTTCAACCAGTTTAATCCGAGGATATGCTAAAAGTGATGTTCATTTCTAGCGTTGAGCTTTCAGACCCATTCTGTTGCATGAGAAAGTCAACATTGTCTCTTGCTGCAGTTTCTCTATTTGTGAACGTGATGGTCTTAGAGCATCTTGATGAATGATGGCTTCTTTGGAAAGAACTTTGGTGGCATCTCACATTGCCTGGATCCAGAGGTTACCCTGTCAGGAGGACTCCAGTTGGGAGTATGCAGTGTAGGTATCTGTCCCGTCCCCAAGCACATTCGTTTACAAAGAGACTGTGTTGTCCTTCTGTGTAAATATAAATGGATGCTTCTGTTACCACGATAAATGAAGCTTCTCTTTTATCATTCAGGCTACCAGCGAAGTAGCCTGGACCTCTTCCACCAGAAGTAAGTGCTTTAACATAACAGTCTCCTTTTTAGTGGAGACAGCCACTCAGGCCTAAAAAAGAGTCTGAAAGGCAGTAGATTTAGAAATAGCAGGCATTGTGGCAGGCCAGGAGAAAAGAGAAACCATATGGGACTGCTGTGTACCGTTAGGGGAGGGAAGACAGGAGGGTGATTGAAAGGAGATGCCTCAGGTGGGTTTAATCAGTTGCTATGGTTTCTAAGGCCTGTTTTAATACCGGAGGCTGCCAGCTCTGTAAGTACATTATCGATATGCAGATTTAGGTGCAGGCTACCTGGGAAGAACCTGAGGAAGAAATGGCTGTACCTTGCTCAGATTGGGTTTCCATAGTGAAAGCCTCCATAAAAGGACAATCAAGAAAATGGATTTGATGGTAAAAGAAAAATAGTGTAGAAGAGGACATTACAGCGCTCTGGAGACCAGCCTTGTTCAGGAGAGGCCCTGCTCCTTGTCATCACAGACTCAGTGTGCCCACCTGCAAAATGGCCTCATGGATGACAGTCACTTACCTCAGCAAACTTGGAGTCAGAATTTCTGGGTTCAAGTCCTGGGCCCCAGTTAGCATCTTCGCAACCTTAAGCCATCTCACCTCCGGTGTCTCATCTGTTACACGTTTGCTGAGCTCTGGAAGCTATTACAACGCTCAAATGAGATAATCTCTGCAAAATCACAATGTATTTGTCTGCTTATTTACAACACCAACACTCTCCTTTACTTCCCTGCCCCCAAAAAAGAATGGAAGGGAGACCCGTTGCTGTGAGCGATAACTTTTTAAAAAATGGCTACTGCCCGACTCCAGGATCATCCAGGGTCACCATGTATACACATCATTTGTACGACTAATGTGAACAGACAGCTGTCTGAGAGTGTTTGATCTGAAGGCTAATTTCTCCTGCAAGATGAGGGAGGGACATCTGTATTTGACTTTATGTAGGACTGGACACCCACACACATATAAAATGATAGAATGCTAGCAATGAGCCTTATACGGAATACCATGTAACTATTAGAGCTTCTTTTTTAAGTAATTTAAATAAATGACAAGTATTGCCTTTTTATCAAATTTTAGGTGTCATGATTCAGACCATACGATTGTGGTCCAGAGAGAATTTCATGTTGCAAGGCTGAGTAGAACGGTCTACAAGAGAGAATTCTCCATTGCAAAAATAGTACAGTTCCCTTTATCCTGTTTCCCCTGACGTAACATCTTACGTGAGCATAGTACGGTTGTTGAAACCAAGAAATTAGGATTGATACCATGCTGTTAACTAATCTAGAGACTTTATTGCAAATTTACCAGTTTTCCCACTAGTGTTCTTTTTCTGGTCTAGGATCCCTAGAATCTCGCATTTATTTGTCCTGTCTTCTTAGTCTCCTCCAATCCGTAACCAATCTTAGGTCTTTGAGTTTTTAAAAATCTTTTCCGACATTCACACGTTGACGAATACTTGCGACTGTTTTGCAGGATGCCTTTTAGTTTTGGTTAATCTGATGTTTTCTCATAATTAGATTGAGGTATAAATTTTTGGGCAAGCATGCCACGGAAGCAGCAGTGTGCCCTTCTCAGTATAAATATATACACATATGTATCTATCTCACACGAGGTCCGTGATGTTCCTTATCACCGGGTAATGTTTCTTGGCCAACTTGGTTAGGGTGATGTCTGCTAGGTTTCTCCATTATAATGTTATGATTTTCCTCTTTGTAATTAATAAGGCTCTTGTCTTGTTGTTTAAGATGATTTTATGCTTCTGTAAAGTGACAGTCAAGGGTTGGAGCAAGTGCTGTTCACAGAGGGTTGCCGAATATCGTGTACTGGTGGGAAGAAGCTGGTGCCCTAGAAGATGACGGAGTCATTATTTAAGTGTTTGAATAGATTTTTCTCAATCCATACTGAAATGGATTGCCTGACATTATACTGCAGGATTTTTAAGCCCGACCTCCAGGCGTATCTCATAGTTACTAGCAAAAATGAAAGTGTGAAATGCTTTTTAATGTATATTTAACAACACATAGTCTGGTGATTACTGATGTGTAGTCTCTGTGGACTCCCCTCTGCTATCAGAGGAGAATGTTGAGAGACAACATTTTTACACATTTATTCGATCTAAATCCATCACATGTTTACTTTCTAGATATGTATAGCTGTCATTTATAACAAGATCATAAAAAGTCAAATACGCTAAGTCTAACTCAAACTTTGAGTCATAGGATTACAATCAATTTTCAGAAAAGTGCAATTACTGTTTTTCCCTACTCTACCTTATGAAATAGGCTACTGGTAAATGACACGAAAATATAGCCATTAAAAAGGGGGGGGGAAATACAGCATAGCAATGGGGGTATGGGGGGTAATGCTACTTTGTTCATCCTTTTGATGCAGAAATTCACATAATAGCTCCTATTTAAAGGAATTTACATCATTGAATCCAGTGCTGTGCTCGAGAAATAAAATGTGAAAAATGTACTCAATTCCTTCCTATGGTGTCACTGTTTGATAAGGATTAAGGTACCTTTTTTTTTTTTTTGGGCATACACTGGGTTGCACAGCAAGAGGTCACATCTTGTACTAATATATGCTAGATACTTGCATAGTCTGTAGGCCATTGTTGTTAAAGTAGCAGTAGTGTAGGCATTTTAGATCACAGAGCCCCAGTGGTCTACGTTTTGTTTGCTTTGACATTATTCAACTCAATCTGTTTCTCTAACTGTGACTCTAATGACTACATTGGCATGGCAGAAAAGTATGCTTTGTGGATCGACTTGTATTAACCGTGCTTGCAAGTTGTTTTCTGCTCTCGGTGTTCCATGAGCAGACAGAGCACCTTCGGTTGCACTGAATAGTCATGCACAGTCAATAAGTTTTTGTGTTTGTCTTTGTCATTTCTTTGATGTGGCCTCCAGGATGCTGCCGGCAAGGTGCTGGACCGCTGGGCCATCATGTCTCGAGAAGAGGAAATCATCACCCTTCAGCAGTTTCTGCGGTTCGGAGAAACCAAATCCATTGTGGAGCTGATGGCCATTCAGGAGAAAGAGGGGCAGGCCGTAGCTGTACCGTCTTCAAAGACAGACTCAGACATCAGAACTTTCATTGAGAGTAATAATCGCACCAGGAGTCCCAGCCTCCTTGCCCATCTAGAGAACAGCAACCCTTCCAGCATTCATCACTTTGAAAACATCCCCAACAGCCTCGCCTTCCTGCTGCCATTCCAGTACATAAACCCGGTCTCAGCCCCGCTGCTAGGATTGCCTCCGAATGGGTTGCTGTTAGAGCAACCAGGACTGAGGCTGCGGGAACCCAGCCTTTCGACCCAGAATGAATATAACGAGAGCAGTGAATCTGAAGTGTCTCCCACACCCTACAAGAACGACCAGACGCCCAATAGAAACGCCCTGACCAGCATTACTAATGTGGAGCCCAAAACTGAGCCAGCCTGCGTGTCCCCCATTCAGAATTCCGCCCCGGTCAGTGATCTGTCCAAAACCGAACACCCAAAAAGCTCATTCCGGATCCACCGGATGAGAAGGATGGGGTCAGCGTCTAGGAAAGGAAGAGTGTTCTGTAACGCGTGTGGGAAGACGTTCTATGACAAAGGTACTCTCAAAATCCATTATAACGCTGTTCACCTGAAGATCAAACATCGGTGCACCATCGAAGGTTGCAACATGGTCTTTAGCTCCCTCCGAAGCCGTAACCGTCATAGTGCGAACCCTAACCCTCGCCTTCACATGCCTATGCTAAGGAATAACCGAGACAAAGATTTAATTCGGGCCACATCAGGGGCTGCCACCCCCGTCATAGCAAGTACAAAATCAAATCTCACACTCACAAGCCCTGGCCGGCCCCCAATGGGTTTTACCACTCCCCCACTAGACCCCGTCTTACAGAATCCTCTCCCTAGCCAGCTGGTGTTTTCTGGGCTAAAGACTGTCCAACCAGTTCCTCCGTTTTATAGAAGTTTACTCACTCCGGGGGAAATGGTGAGTCCTCCAACCTCCCTCCCGACCAGTCCCATCATTCCAACCAGTGGTACCGTAGAGCAGCTCCCCCCATTACCCTCTGAGCCAGCAGCGCCAGTAGTGATGATGGCCACTCATGAGCCCAGTGCCGACCTGGCGCCCAAGAAGAAGCCCAGGAAGTCCAGCATGCCTGTGAAGATCGAGAAGGAAATTATTGATACTGCCGATGAGTTTGACGATGAAGACGACGACCCCAATGATGGCGGAGCTGTGGTCAACGACGGGAGCCATGACAATCACTGCCACTCGCAGGAGGAGATGAGTCCAGGCATGTCTGTGAAGGACTTTTCTAAGCATAGCAGGACCCGGTGCATTTCAAGGACTGAAATACGAAGGGCCGACAGCATGACTTCCGAGGACCAAGAACCTGAGCGGGACTACGAGAACGAGTCTGAGTCTTCGGAGCCCAAACTGGGTGAGGAATCCATGGAAGGGGATGAGCACATGCACGGCGAGGTGAGCGAGAAAGTCCTGGTGAACAGTGAGAGGCCGGACGAGAACCACAGTGAGCCCTCTCACCAGGACGTCATCAAGGTGAAGGAAGAGTTTACAGATCCCACTTACGACATGTTTTACATGAGCCAGTACGGACTGTACAACGGTGGGGGTGCCAGCATGGCAGCCCTGCACGAGAGTTTTACGTCATCTCTGAATTACGGCAGCCCTCAAAAGTTCTCCCCGGAAGGTGATCTGTGTTCTAGCCCAGACCCCAAAATCTGTTATGTGTGCAAGAAGAGTTTCAAGAGCTCCTACAGCGTGAAGCTCCACTACAGGAACGTTCACTTGAAAGAGATGCACGTCTGCACGGTGGCTGGCTGCAATGCCGCCTTCCCCTCTCGCCGGAGCAGAGACAGGTCAGTAAATCTCCATTGGCTGCTCCTGCTGGGGGTGGAGGGTGCCGGTCATGGTGGACTTGAAACATTAAAAAAATCCAGCTTAGATGTTTTTTGATGCACTGTAAAGATTGTCCACAGTGATCACGTGACCCCCCAAGCTGCCGTGCTCGTGAAGGATTGTTGCAGTTGGTGCTTGTTGTGATTACGCATGCAGAGTCATGTGCCATCTTACCCAGTAATGCACGCCATTTTTCTCTGTGCTCTGTGTATGTGTTTCCATGCATCTAGGTGTGAATAAGTTAACTATGTACACAGTTCCCTGCTTCCCCGTGAACCTTCACTTAGAAGCCGCAGCTTCTGTTATATATATTCTGCTTTGCCATGTGGCTTTTTAATTAAATCAATATATTATCTTCATACACACATATTTATCCAATATAGAAACAGAAATTTACGGATGGAAAGAACCATAGGTCCAGGACATCGAGACAGCCTGCATCTCCGTAGGTATAACCAGAAATGTTATCGTTCTTACATGAGTATTTAGTATGTCCTTGAATTCTTTAAGAGTCATACAAATATCAGAAGAAAACGGGACCAAAGTAATTGTTGATACGGGGAAGTGGTATGGTGATGGGGGTTACTTTAGCTTTTTAACAATGTCTTGGAGCACATCTCTAAAATATAATCTGTCGTGGGAATTATGCACAGAAGGGGAGGCATGCATATACTTTGAGGATCAGTTAGAATATATTATGTCCAGCCTTCAGATGACATCACACCTTAGCTATGTAGCTGCAGCTCTGAAACAGTTGGGCTTAAACAGAAGCAGCTGGTCCTAAACCTACAGTGGTCTTTTTCAATCATCTTAAAGAAAATGTGATAGAAATGGAATGTGTCAAGGTGGTCAGTGGTGGGGTAACACAGTTGTCCTACCCTTGCGGAGATAAGCTTATGAACAGATCATTTACATGACACACTAGCTCAACGAGAGTCACGCAGTTAGTTCATCCCATCATATTGGATGTGGTTTTTGGTTTTCCGGTGCCTTTTAAAAATATTTTTGGAGAAAATTTTTTTACATGGTAAAAATCAATATATCTAGAAGAAACAAAATGAATTAGGAAGTTTCCAAAGAGCCAGCACCCAAATTCTAGTGTTTATCGGTTGGGCAGAGGTCGCTGACAAAGTAACATATAATAGAAGTACACTGAAAAGTAGTGATCTGTCACTAGAATGCTCAGCTTTTTTTAAAAGTTCAATCTTTTTAAAAATGAACGTTAAAATATATTTTCCTTTGTACTAAAATATAAGCGGCCCAATGTATGAAAGGCAAAATCTCTGAGAAAAAACTAAGTGGCTTTCTTTGTACAACTCAAAACATGCTTTGAAGAGAAATCTCTTCTTAAAAATCCCCCCTCCCCCATTTACCTTGTGCTGTAAAAACGTTTTATGGTCACAAAGTTCTTTTCAGTTCCAGGTTATCATCGACAGCCCCAGAATACGGCAGATAAGATAGCTAGACTTTGAATAATAAAATATAATACTATACCCACCCCACCCCCCAAGTTTGTGAGCAATATTCATTCTTTTATGTTTGAAATAGTGCACTGGTGATAATGAGGTTAATGCATTGGATTTTTTTTTTTTAACAAAAATAAAAGACTCATGAAAACCTGCATAAAATATTTATGGAAATGGAGTGTTTGAAGACAAGCCAAAATTTAAGCTTATTTGCATGAATTCCTATCACAGTTTTAGTTGGTTTGCTGAAAATACTGCAAGTCATGACACTGGAATAAATGGCTCTGGGACCAAAGGCTACAACACCCGAAGCTTGGTGCTTTCATTTATGTCAAGCCACTAGAATACGCAAGCACTTGTGTTTTTATGTCCTAATGTATAAGGAGGTACTGTGGGGAGGGTGGTTTGTCTGAGGAAAAACATTTAGTGATTGAGTGATAGCAGAAGAATATTTCAATCTCTAATTTTATTTTAAGGATTGAGAGTTTCATGAGTGACCAGCCATACAGAAGTTTAGACCAGTGCCTAGGATAACTAGGATATAGGATATTCTAGGTGAGAAGCATAATACAGATATTCTCCCCTGTATGTTCAGTCACAGAAGAGATTGCAAACCTCAGAAGACAGGTGATTACAGTTCATATGGGTAAAATAGCACGTCATGCCTAATCTTTTTAATTCTGGAGTTTTGTCACACGTGATAAAAAGCAAATTGAAAAAAAAAATACTGTACAAGAAAGTCTTGATTCTCATGTGAAATTTTGCTTTTCAAGAATCCGCAAATCTTTTGCCCTCAGGGTAAAAACGTAGCAAAAACTCTTGATACTTTGACTTTTTTTTTTTTAAGAAGAGCGTTCATCCTTGTTGAGTCTATTACTTGAGTTAATAGATGATGTGACTGTAACTACCACCGAATAAGCGAAAACAGTGATGCCACTGGGGTACCACCCTCCTCGTGCATCTCAGGAAACACAGTTGCACTATAATTGTACTCCTGTTTCAGCCCTTTATTGTCATTTCATCAACTAATAACGACCTGTAATTTAATCTCCTTATTCACAAAGCCTCTTGCCTCACATCTTGAATCTACCCCTCAGACATATTATCTTCCTCTTTCTCTTCACTTGTACTGTGTCAGTCACAAGAACCCCAGGAATTTCGTGTCCCTGCTTTTGTCCTCTTCAATTCACTATGAAGCTAGGATAAGTTTTCTTACCTTTCTCTGAGCCAACATACCTTCCCAAACAGAAATCCCCCTTTGCCTTTAATCCTGCCGTGTCCTCGCCCATTTCTCTCCTCTCCCCAGAGTCTCGACTCGTCCATCCTGGACTCCACAACATCTTCCTTGTGCAAATAAAGCATTAGAAGGCATTCCGAGTGGGGGCGGAAGTGTGCAAGTCTACCGGGTTTCCGGGATGCCTGTGATCAAATCAACAGAATGACCCTCTTCCTACTGTCTGCGAAAGCAGCCTTCTTGTCTTTGGGCTTAGAACACCTTACAGGAGAGACAAACAGGTCTTCTTGCGCTTCTTCCAAGATGGTTATACACGAGGGAGTTGCGTGTTTGGTCTCAGATAGGCTGTTAGTAGGATGGAGGTAGAAAGATGTTAAACGCTGTGTTTTAGATTTGACGGCTAGGTAGCAGAGATTTCCAAGTCTTCGCTTATGGTCTTTCTAGGTTTTTATAAGATCCCATTGAAGGCTTTTTGAAAAGCAAGAATATTCTTTGTGTAAAGTCACAAAAAGGGAGACGAGAGAGAGAGAGAGAGAGAGAGAGAGAGAGAGAGGCACAAGCAAGGCTTGTGAGGGCTGAGGAGTCCAAGCGCAGTGTCAGAGGTGTCCTTTTCTATACAGCTGTGAATGAGTGTGAGTTTAATAAATCAGAAAGCAAAGAGGACCATTCCACGCTAATGACAAAGAGCAAGCTAATATACCCAGACTCCAGTTCATCTGGTCGCTAGGTGGTTGTTAGGGTAATTCTTACTCCAGGTTCTAGAAGTAAAATGTAAATTATTTTCCCTGTAAAGAACTATAGAACTATAAGGCAATGGCTGAAGTATTTACGTGCATACTGATAACAGTGTGTAGTGTTACACCTGACAGTCTCTAAACACCCTTCTTTCTTGTTCGTCCCTTGATTTTTCTGCCAAGATGCTGTTCTCTCAGGGAACAGGAAAGCTGACCTGGGTTTTGAAGTAAACATGTGAAAATACTCCCTGCGAAGAAGACATTCCAACTGGCCTAGAACCTACAGTCTTCATACAGGACATTTTCTTGAAGATAGTGTCATAGAATTGGCTGGGCCTGGCTTCCTTTGGTCATTTCTCATCCTCTGTCATGTTTTTTGATCCCCAGGAGGGCCGACTGGCCATGGATCAACCCCATTTATAAATTACATTTGGTTTTTATTCAGAAAAATAAAAACCCTTCTGTCCTCCTCCCCCAAATTCCTTATCATTTGCTAATATGATAAAAATCTATTTAATGCCAATCACTAAAACAGACATAAGTAGATTTTACATTGGCAGCTATAACGAAGACGTCGTCCACAGAAACTAGATGGTCTGCATCTTTGTTCCTCTCTTCCTCTGAGAATAGTGGCCACTAATTGCCACAGTTTATCTTGAATTTTATCAGAAGGGTCAGCATATATGGTTGATCTTCAAGGTGTAGGAAAGGCGATTCAGCCCCATGAATAGATTTAAAAACAAAATAATATTTGGTCAGGGTGATTTATAAATAAATATGAGGCAACTATTGGTGCCAAGGGTGAACCTTCTCTTTGATGGCTAGTTAAATCTGTCCAGATTTAAACCTGTAAACTCCTTGATTTGTATGGAATAAGATATCTGTATTTGGTTTATTAAAACCTGCTGATGTCTCCAGAACTAAATTTGTTCCTCTATAGGCCTCTGGGTAGCTGTACCTAAAGAGCAGAGATATATAGTTTTTGCTTGTCTGATTACCTGACTTCCAGCCCTGTACAGGTGTGCAGGAATAAATTAACATGAGCTACCTCTGATGAGCCACTGCATACATTAACAGCAGAGGTGAAGATGCGAAAACATGCTGCCCGCCTCCTGTTAGCACCTTCTCAGCAGCGACATCCATTTTTTCCATCATTCTCTGTGTTTGGAAACGTAGAGAACTTTCTAAAGAGAGATTCTCAGTAAATACACATGATTTCACCAGGCAATACCTCCAAGAAATGAGCCACTTAGCACCAACTGAAGATAACTATTAGTATATTTGCCCTAATATAATTAGCTGTCAAATAAAGCGTGTTAATCCTCTCCAAGTACAAGAAGAGAACATGTTAAGGCATCAGCCTTCTCGTTTCCTATATTTTTGCCATTCAAACTGCAGCTCTCCAGAATTCTTTTAAAAGGTGAAGTTGTGCCGGTCCTCTGACTTTTAAAGGAAGAGGTTTTTTTTTTTTTTTCCTTCTTCCCTGTTACTCTGTTTGGTTCCACAATACAGCCAGGAGATCAGTAGGTCTTTTGTACTTCTCTCCATTACTTTCCATCAAAGGCAAACAAACAAAATAAATCCCCCTTCTGAATAATTGCTAGTTGTGCCCTCCTCAACTGAAACTTTGGTAGTAAGATAAACTTCGGTGTCATTCCTGTCTCTGGGCTTCTTTTTATATCCTGGGAGAAGAGCAATGAGCAAAACAGTCTCCTTGTATCATGGGGAGAGACTCTGTCAAGCCTACAGTGAGCCTCGGATCTTCCTAATGACCTCCTGCTGGCCCAGCTGGATGTAAGACAAGCTCATTTAAGCCTCTGCTGACCTTTCACTCCTCCAGTCCAAGAACTACACCAGTCACTTCCACCAAACTGCCTACAAAATAGACAACAAAGCTTAATGGCAGGCAAAGGACTTTCTCTCCATGATACAAAGAAATTTTTACAAATTTCTATTGATGGGAGTAACATTCAATCTCTCGTGGCTACGTAACTGCCTCTGCACAAACGTAATGCTTCTATAATACCCTTTATCCTTATCTTCCCTCAAAGGGAACAAGCTACTGCTCTCACCAGTGCAAACTCGAAAATTCAGGCAAAAATAGCATTTAGAGCAGAATGCACATACCGAATGCACAGGTGGTAATTTTCATGATAGCACCACTTTGAAAGGGTCATCTTCCTGATTTCCGTCTCCCTTGGGTCCACCACCGTCTACCCGATCCTCTGATAGACTTTCTCTCGGTGTGATTCTTTCTCATCATTATTCATTTGAAATATTTGTTTTTCTAGATAGTCTTTTCTTTTTAAAAAACATAGGCCGTTTCTCACCTGGAAGCAGGTTATAAGACTTCACACATATATTAGTATTTGCTTGTATCAGTCCTGGGAAGATGGGCTCTCTCTTAAGGTGAGAGGCTTCTGCCAGCTCTCTCTTGCTGTAAATGATCATTTTTGTTGTTGTTGTTCTTGTGCTAAGACGAACACAGACTTTTCTTTCTCTGTTGAAACTTCATAGTGAAGGTTGGGCTAGGAGGCATTTCTTTTTTAAAAAAGCCTCAGAAATAATTTAATGTTTTTGCCGTAAGACTCCCACAAGCTTCAAATAAATGAATGTGGCAGAATATAAAAGTTTACACTTGCCAAAAAATTACAATGTCATAAAAAAGGGATTTATTAACTTTTAATTCTTCAGTGCCAAGATGTGTGTGTGCGTGCACGTGTGAGAGAGAAGCAAGCTGAGGAGGAGGAGAAAAGAATGCTTTTCAGGAAAGGACAATTTTTCTTCAGTTATTTAACATAAAAGTACACTTAAAAAATACCTAGAGGGAGGGAGACGCAAGAGGGAAGAGATATGGGAACATATGTATATGTATAACTGATTCACTTTGTTATAAAGCAGAAACTAACACACCATTGTAAAGCAATTATACCCCAATAAAGATGTTAAAAAAAAAAAAAAAAAAACCTAGATTTTATGTCCTAATGCTAGCTGCTTGAATTAAAACAGGAGCTGTAAATTCCTGGTAAAAAGCTGTTATGCCTGAAGTGTTAGTGATCTTAACTCTAGTACTTGATGGAGTTTATGACTTCTTTTACTAACTAGGGGGAAGAATGTTACCTACTTCTAGTTTAATGCTTTTTCTTGCTCGCTCTAATTATTTTGACTTCACCTCAGGAGAAAAGAGCCAAGTGCTTCTACCCGAACGTACGTAAGTGGTACCTCAATTTTGCTATTGCATATGTCAATCTGAATTATCACTAGCGATTCGAAAATGATGCTAACATTCTCATCTAAATGCATCCACATAATGTATATGTGTGTTGATACGTAAACACCCACATAAATAAGAATATCAAAAGACAGATCATCCTTAATTGCCAGAATAGCCATGTTCATCTTAGAAAGTGATGTATGAAGTTACTTCAGCACATGGATGGGGAGTAAGATTTTTTTCAGTCAAAGGAGACAGATTTGGGCAATGAGAACAACAGACCTTCAAAAGCAAGCCTCTTGGGTCTGACGGCCAGCTGAGGGGAGCCGCTCTCACTCTGCAGCCTTTTTAGTCTGCTGTGTCACTGAGGGGGCACTGGGGGGTCAGTCCGCTCACTAGTAATTGTGTTTTACAGACTTCTAAAGCAATTGGCTCAGTCAGTCCCAATTCAATAAAAGTGGAGAGCAAGAGAGAGAGCACTTTTGTTCTATTTTTTACTTGAAATTATTTCATTCAGCAGTCTGTCTTTTTTATTACCGGGACTTGACATTAGCACTCCAAGCTATATTAGCATCCATTTCAGCAGTTCAGTAAATGGTATTAAAAAAACACTTAACTTCAACGGTGAATGGCTGTATGACAGTACCATAAAAAATCCACATTAAAAAAAAAAAAAACTTACGTATTTGTCCCAGCAAATTATTTTTCACTTGTTTAACCACTTCAAAGCTATGTTCTTGTGACGGGTATTCACGAGAACCTTCTTGCTCTCAGAAGCAAGCAGTCAGTGGTGCTCTGTGGATGAGGGAATCGGGAGAAAGAGGAAAGGGAAATCCAGTGGGGAGAGGGTAGGTAAAGATGCTGTTTACCGTGTAGTTAGATTACCTTCCATTCATCAGCAGAGATGGAATTGGCAACCTCAGAGCACCCAAGGTGAAATTCTTGGATTCTCATGCATGGCTGGGATTTGATTTTGAACTCAGCACTCTCCAAACTTGGGAGCAGAGCCTAACTACTTTGGCACTGCAGTGTGCTCATAAATGACTACATTAGGTTCTAAATTTTGATTAAACATTCAGTAATTAATCAATGGTAGACACGAAACAGTTGGCAAGGTCCAGGGCTGCAAAATGTGTAAGACATAAAACATTACGAAGCAATTAGAATACGCTCCTTCAAGAGAAGGATTGCCTTCAATAAAGAGGTAAATGATAGCATCCTGCTTATTGTGGACGTAGGCAGCCAGAGCAATATGATAAACTGCTGGAGATACACATATCAGTAATCATCCACATTATTAGGGCCATTAATCATAATTCCAAAAATATGACAGCAGCAGCCAACTTTTTGACCAATTTTGCTTCTGCCTGTTGGCCATTATAACTTCGCTAATAGACTGCAGAGCTCCTGTGCGTGGCAGTTTGCATTGAGAATGGAAGGTTAATTATATTTGAGCTGCTGATTTCTTCTCTCCTTGGAAAAGGCTTAGCACTTTGACGATCCCAGGAGCTCCCTGTTGTTAAACCAGTAAAAGTACTCTACTGAAATTTTCTTTGTTGTTCAGGAACGAGGAGATGTTTCAAATGAGATAGAAGTGTCAGGCTGGAATAGCCGCTAATGTTTCTTGCTCCAAAGTGATCCTTGGGCAGCAAGATGAATGCAGGGGTTCCTTTAGCTCACTTTGCTCTCTCATTTCTCTTCTGCAGACAGGTAGAAATGTCA
The DNA here is from genome assembly GCF_937001465.1 of Orcinus orca. Taxonomy (NCBI): domain Eukaryota; kingdom Metazoa; phylum Chordata; class Mammalia; order Artiodactyla; family Delphinidae; genus Orcinus; species Orcinus orca. Next base: position 55,360,764 of record NC_064564.1, read on the forward strand.
CTGTATGGTGATACACCAGGTAAATCCCACAAGATTCGTGGTGGTTTCAATATGAATATATATGGAACTAAGAAGTTGGGGAAAGTGGTTCATGATTTGGGGAGGAATAAGCACCTCTATCATATGAAATTCTGCTTCTGTGGCTATGCTTGTTGTGAATCAAAAGTAAAAAGAATTTCAAAAAAATCATCTGAATGTTGCTAAGCATTGAAATGTTTATAGCATAGGTGCGTTGCTGGTTGCTTAACTGAAGTTTTGCTGTCTCAGCTGGTGGCTTTGACATTGTTTAACCAAAGACATAAATTAGATCTTGCACATTCTTTTTGTTCATGTATCTTAAGTAGTTTCATTTTTCAACACAATTCTAGATAAGGCCGTAGCTAAGTTATAGTATTGCCTACAAAATTCTGTACCCCCCTCTTGGGGAACTCATACATCCCAAATATTGTCTTTTTAAAAGATCATAAATTAACCGTTTTAATGCTATAAAACCTTCTTGGATATTTAGTCTTAGAAAGTATTTCCTTTGAAAAAGATCTCAGAGAGAAACTGATGTTCCACTCTGTACACTTTAGAAACGATAGCTTATTTTTAAATAGGAGAAGAAATTTGAGCATCTAGAGAAAAATGCATTCTTATTTTGGAAAGAGGTCTTCTAAACTCTTTGTATAAGACAATAAAACAAGGGATGAAGGCTTGAGGGCTAGTTCATCCAGGGTAAATATAAATCTCAGAATTCTAGCTCAGATTTATTGAAGTCCTTAAAAGATGCCAGGGTGAACCGCCTTGCTTTTTCTTAGCCAACAATGGTAGTAAACTGAGCACCTTAAGAGCTGCCTGATTGAGAAAATTTCCAAATGCTGTGAAAACATAATCCTATTCACAGTGTAACACGCGTCTCACATTACAGCGCAACAGGTTATCTGTCGAATCATCGGCACCCTTCGGAAGCCTCGATGTGTCAGATACAACTCAGAAGTAAAATGGTTAGGGAACAGCGCTGGATATCAATTCTGCACTTAACCTGAGCATCCAGCATAGACATTTTCCATCCACCAATCTGCCTTCCTAAATGCCATCACTACATTAACATTTTGTATGCATTCCACAGCAATGACAAATTGTTTTGTAACCGTAGTGCCAGATTTAGTATGCGAGAGACACGTTCACCTCTGCCAACAAACCAATCATTCTCACTAACATCTTCAGAGTTACAACATTTATAAAGTTGCAAAGTGGAGTAAACAAACCATCTGTTTGGCTTTTCCATATATGTCATGCTTTCTTATTAGCATATTACGATTCATTTAGTAAACAAATTTGGTGATTTCGTTCACGTCAAAGTTAGGTCGGAAGCTTGAAGATGATTAACATTCCCGGGACAGGCACATTAATACATTGCTTCCTCGGCTAAGTTAAATGGCTTCTCAGGAGAATCGTCCCTTGTTGACAAGATGAGACTGTCAATTTTGTTCGCCTGCCACGTTAGGGGCCGTAAGGGGATGGCAGGCTCTGAGAGAGGGGGGTCATGTAGGCAGCATAATTCACTGTGAATTGAGAAAAGAAGTCTAATTCTGATAAATGGTCGACCCCAATACATCCTACCTGTTATTACAACAGACGTGCCGTATCTGTGCAGTAAATTAGCTAAACCCCTAAAGAGTTTGGTGGGAGCTTATCTTCAAGTGAATAATTTGAATGTAGAGGGAACTGTCTGCGTGACCAGTATGGATGATTTGTTTTATATTGAAAGGGATTGAAGTGACTGAATTTCATACTTTTAATTTGCAAGAATTTGCTTAGCTTTTATTTCTTGCATTTATTATGTACTTCTATACTTCTGGGGGTTTTGGGAGCATTGTTCACTAGAATTTTACATTGAATTTCCTGAGCTAGGGATGGTTTTTGGCTCTTTTGGAGAAAAATCTTTAAATATTAGCCTAGTAGAGCAACTATTTGTTTTACAGAAAACGTATACTAACAAAAATGTCGTTTACTTCACAGGGCTGTAAGACATCAATTAATGATGATACAAATATTTTTGAGGCATTAAGGACAACAGATAGTGTGATAGCAATCGGATAAGAAGAGAACTAATGAGGGGCAGAGGTTTTAACTTTTCATTTCTGTGGATTTGGTTAGCAGATTTAATTTCTGATCAGGAATATTGACTCAGTATCCCACAATACACTCAAACCCAGCGTCTAGATTTTCCCAGATTGTATATAAATAACATTTCTCTGCCCCATATGCACACACATATACACACACCCCATATATATAGTGGTATCTCCTGTGTATACATCACTAGGATCATTCTGGACAATATAATTTGAGAAGTAAGTGTGTGTGTGTGTGTGTGTGTGTGTGTGTGTGTGTGTGTGTGTGTGTGTGTGTGTGTGTGTTTGTGTGTGTGGAGAGGCAAAAGCTCCAACATGGAGCCTCAATTCCATTTCACCTGAGGCTTTGTAATTATCAAGTATTTTGTTTCAATTCGGTAAGTTTAGAATGGCTCAGAACTGATTAAGAATTAAGGTTAGACTCAGCTTCTCGTGTAACCTATAGCTTGATTTACTATTCACTTTGGACAACCACATTCTGATTTTCTAATTTGCTCATGAGACTTTTTCTTTAAAGTTCCTTCCTCTCAAAACCAAAGTTAAAATCTCAAAACGGTTTTTCTTTTCAATGTATTTAATGTGTTTAATTTTTATTTTTATGATTAAACATTGCATTAAGTTGAACTGGGCACTTGAAGAAACTTGGAAAGAGAAACGTGAGAAAAGAAAAGCTCAAGACAGGACTGACTTTCTCTAAAGGGCACTTGCATTTGCTTGACTGTGTTGGATTTGGTGTCTTCTGTGGTTGCATGGTAAAGTTTTTTTTTCTTTTTTTTTAAACTGAATATAATTGACATGTTTTCATTAAAGAAACCGAAAAAGACTGGTAGTCCACTTTAGTCCAGCTAGAGTACTTCCACTCAGCATTTCATGGAGTAAGTTTGGTTTTATGACCTCCCCTATATCGTATAGGCTTCATAACTTTTTTGCTTCTGAGGGTGCTCTCAGTTTTCAAGAGGCTTTTTGGTAAACTCAGTACAGAAAGAGTAGGGAAGAGTACAGAGGGTCAGAGGAAACATTTGTGATTCCAAGCATAGCCTAGGTTATAGGACTGTGTCATGCCCTAATTATATATCATTACCTTACACCACGGTGGGGTGTGATAGGGTCAGAATTATTCTCTGCTGTATTATCACTGTCTTTTCTTAAATATTCAGTTACATGCTTCCAATCTTGGGATCATTGTTTTCTCTTCCACAATGTATTCTGGGGAAAGTTTCTGTAAGGCTGCATATTATTGATTGAAGTCAAATAAATGTAATTATGTCCGAAGTGCAAAGTATTCTACTTGAGCTGCAAGAGACTTGAGGTTGAATCAGGTATAGCTTACGTTCTTCTTGAAAGTGACCATCTTGGGACTAAATCTTGGCCTACTCTCTTGACGAGATCCCCAGTGAGATCAGATCCTTACCCCTTCTACTTATCAACTCACCTTTTCTCTTCATCCCAGTCATTTTTGTTTTTTCTGTAAGAGGAAGCTGCCTCCCCAGAGTGTCGGTATTACCTACCTAATCAAAGCAAATAGAAACAGCTTTTGGACTGTTGACATTCTTATAAAATATTCTAACATGGTTTTTGTTCATGATTATTTTTTCCTCTTTTCTGGAGATAAATATTCAGAACACTAGGTTTATTTTCTAGAAAATCTCTCTCTCTGGAGAACTCGGAATTGGTTCCTTTCTGGAGTCCCCCTTCTCCTCCTTACAGACAGCTGCCTACTGCTTCCTCGGCTGCGGGTCCTCCCGTTTCCAGCACTCTCTGGTCTTCCTCCCATTTTAGGATCCTCCTCCACTGTACGTCCGATAGTCCGTTGGCGTGACTTCTCTCTGTGTCTCTTCCGTCTTCCCTTTCCCTTCACCTCTTTGGTTTTCTGATCCACATAAACTTGTAAGTTGCTGTTAACCCCAGGTGTTTGTCTCTCCTCCTTGGGCAGTGTTCTCTGACAGTTCAGGGTTTGGATTGACTTGAGTCCAGGTCTCTGTTAACATCAAGTGCTGCCTTTTGTCCATTCTGTGGAGGTCAACCTAACCTCTTGAGGCACAGGATCGGGACTCTCTAAAGAATCTGTCTCCTCTCCCTCCTTCTCTTGCTTTGCCTCTTTCCACCCCAGTAGTACTGGAGTTAGTTAGAACAAACCCACCATCATGAGAGTGGACCAGTAAGCTTTCCACAGCACGTTCTTCCCATCCCCAGTTCAAGTATTTTGCGTATGGCATTTAGGAGGATTATCAAACAAAAAATGAAACAGATTAAGAAATGAACATAATCAATTCTCTTGAACTGTGGTTGCATAATGGAAATCGACTACCACGAATGAACCCGTGTACTGAAGTTATGAACAGCAGAGCTAATGCACTGCCATGAGTTCATCTTTATTATTGCATTACACCTGAATCAATTGATAAAGTAGCTTTTTTTCTTAAGCAAGGGATGGCACTTAATTGAATAACAGCCAAAGTAATTATATTAGCGGAGGCCAACAGTACTGCTGACAGCGGAAAAGGGACACTGTTGAACAGAGTGCCAGAGCTGGTCTACACATTTCTGCACATTGTTCGGTTGACAGATATTGAGGGCTGGTACATCATCTAATTAGATTACAGATTTCCATTGCTGTTAAGTGAGAAATGAAGAGAAACATCTCTTCCTGGTAACATAGCAGTGGAGATGTACAATTTCACAAGTCATCTTCGAAAAGATGTGTCCGTCTGGGGGATCGGTGTGTCCCTTTTGTCGATGTTAATTTATTCTTCCTTATTCAGTGTGTCTTGATGTAACTGCTGTGTGTCTGGCTGTTGTTTTCTCAGCAGTGAATCTAGGTAACTGCAGATGTGTGAGAAGCAACGGAGTTCTAGATTAAAGTCATCGCAAAATGTGTGCTTGTGAAATTAAGAAAGGGAGGGGAGGGAGGGTGTTAAAAATAATACACAGGGGTAGGACTTCGTGAGCTGCTTGTGGTCGGCAGATTGTTTTATCAGTAGATTGTTTGACAGTATGTACTGTCACTCTACTTCCACATTCCTGTAATAACTCTGGTGGTGTCATACCTACATGTCAGGGGAAAAACTTCACAGTAGGCATTTCCTACACTCTGCTTAGCAACCCGCACTTGGAGTCATCTGCCATCTGACACCAAGGAGACGGGGAGCGACTGTGTCAGAGCAGGGACCGTGGGGACCACTTCTGTTCATCATTCACATATCCGCACACTGCATGCATCTGTGCAGAACTCATTTATGGACGATGATGATGCTGTGAATTTGGTTTATCTTAATTTGATGTATGACTTTTTGGATGATGCGGCTGATGTGAAAAATCATCGAGACAGCCTATGAGATGATGGCTTATGACAGAAAATGATTTTATGATCAGAACATTTTAAATCCCTATGTTATTGTTTAAGTTTTTTTTTTAAACCAGATGTCTAGAATGTGAATTTGTTTTCTCTCTCTCTCTCCTTCTCTCTCTTTTTCTCTGTCTCTCATTCTTGCTTTCTTTTGTGATCGATTTAGCAAAAGATTAGAAAGCTGATCTTATTATCACAAGGTAAGCTCAGCCTTCCTAAGTGCAGCGTGGAGGGGCTGCCGCCCCTCTGCCCCTTCGAACCCGGAGTGCTGTATATTGTCTTGTGTGGAAAGGTGGAGAAGTGTTTCCCACCTTTCTTGTCTCTGAGGCACATACCTCTCAACCATCTCTAAGAGATATTAGCCATGCTCGTCACCAAATGGAGTGACTCATCTCGGTCTTCCATACTTTTTAATTCTAATCAGGTGGTCTGTTGAACTTGATGCTGGCCATTCTAGGTCATTTCTATTATCAATTTCGGTTATCACAATTACTTCTCTAAGAGGTAGAGCTTCTGCCATTATCAAGAAGCTTTTATGTATCTGTATATTTATTTACTGGTTTACTTTTTGGAAGGGTAGCCTTCAATTTAGGTACGTGTCACACGTGAGCCTTTGCAGGTGGAGAGAGGTATATGCCCAAGGGCACTTTAAAAATAAATGGGGGATATAAATACAAAGGCAATGTTTTCAGACGGATAATAACCTATCAGGCTTCGGTAAATCATGACATCCCTATGGATGCTCTGGGATAAATCCTATCTTTTTTTTTCTTTTTTTTAATGCAAGCAAAGCATTCAGTGAGTAGAGTAAAAGTTTTGCTTGTCTAAGAAGTATGGACTCCAGTTGTTAAAACAGAGGGACCATGTGTTATTATCGTGCTTGATTTTTTTTTTTTTTGGTATTTATTGTGTGGGGTTTTTTTTCTTTTTTGGTCCCTTTGGGTTTTTTTCTGTTGTTGAGTGTGATGTTTTTAAAGGGTGGGTGGGTTTTATTTAAAAAGTCAACTTCTGTTTTTCAGGGTTTTTTTTTTTTAAGAATTAAATTTTAAAACTTAAATTACTTGAAAACATTTTCAACTCTAAAATGTAGCAGCTTCTGAAAATAAATGTATTTTACTATTAGATTTAGCTGAGATCCCATTCTGCAAAAAGGGATTTATGTTTAAAGACAGTCTGTAACCCTATTTCAAATCGCTAACCTTTTAAGCTTATTGTTTTTCCTACCTAAAACTTGCAGTGTAGGAAGGAGAGGGGGAACGAGTCATTATTTTGTCAAGTGAACCCTAAATTATCTAGACCATTTACTTTTTTAAAAAAAGGATCCTTTTTATACCTTTAAAAGTGTTTGCTGTAGGAAAAAAAGGCTTTCGTTTTGTTTTTAGGTAAATTCAAATTGTTCATTTTAGACAAGCAGAACGTTTCCATCCTTTTATCCTATTTAATGTATTTTTTCAAATCTCTGCTGTGAGATTCTCTGCAGCTGATGCTGCTACAGTGTAAAACAAACAGAACAATCATTCAGGAAAAGGTGCATGGGTTTGCATTCATCCTACCACTGAGGAATTTTACTCTCTTATAAAAATTATGTTAATGAAAAGCTCCCCTTATTGCACTCCCCACCACCACTTATTCCCAAATCCTGAGGATGTGGGGAAATGTTTGCTTTTACAGGGGTGTCATTAGCAATGAATGTGCTTATGTGGTACCTAGTGGAAGCTGAATCAATTTTAAAGTGCTCTCCTTTTTCTCACCCTCCCCACTCCCTGTACACCTACCCCCCCCCTTCCCTCTTGTTTTCCTAGACACAGTGCCAACATCAATCTCCATCGTAAACTGTTGACCAAAGAACTCGATGACATGGGCCTGGACTCATCGCAGCCCTCCCTTAGCAAGGACCTCCGGGATGAATTTTTGATGAAGATCTATGGTGCCCAGCACCCCTTGGGGCTCGACGTCAGGGAAGACGCCTCCTCTCCCGCGGGGACAGAAGACTCCCACCTGAACGGGTACGGGCGGGGCATGGCGGAGGACTACATGGTCCTGGACCTGAGCACCACCTCCAGCCTCCAGTCCAGCAGCAGCATCCATTCCTCCAGAGAATCCGACGCAGGCAGCGACGAGGGGATCCTCCTGGATGACATCGACGGGGCGAGTGACAGTGGGGAGTCGGCGCACAAGGCCGAGGTCCCCACCCTCGCTGGCAGCCTCGGGGCTGACGTTTCAGGATCTCTGATGTTCAACAGCTTGTCCGGGAGCAATGGTGGGATCATGTGCAACATTTGCCACAAGATGTACAGCAACAAGGGGACCCTGCGAGTGCACTACAAAACCGTGCATTTGCGAGAAATGCACAAGTGCAAAGTCCCCGGTTGCAATATGATGTTCTCCTCTGTGCGAAGCCGGAATCGGCACAGTCAGAACCCTAATCTCCACAAAAACATTCCCTTCACTTCGGTAGATTAGTCTCAGAAAGGACACTACAAATGCCAGCTCTCACCAGATGGCCTACGTATTTGAACTGCCATAGTCAGTGTGTGCTTGTGTACTTGGGATGGTGTGTGTGTATATGTGTGTGCGTATACACACGTATGCCTCTGTGTCTACATATATACACACACACACACACACACACACACACGTTTTCTTTTCTTTAGATACAAAAAGATAAACACTAGGTGCTTTTGAAGTTTTTTTCTCTTTTTCCTTTATAGGTCGGATCTTTCATTTGGGGGTGAAAACAAAGTACCCTTTAAACACGTATACACACATCCACACATAAAAGCGTGCAACTAGCCCAAATTTTGACAGAATAATAATTCCTGGTCCTCTCCAAAGAGACAATTTGTTGTACCCATGACTGTTGCCTGCACAAAAAATAAAAGGGAGGAACAAAAAGAAACAAAAAAGGAACTCCTTATAGTTGTCTTTTGTGAACTTTAAGGTTTTGAGAGAATCTTCAATTAAAGCATGGCAGATTCACCTGTAAATATTTAGCCTTGAGAGGCCAATGATGTAAAACAGTTGTATTGATGGTTGTTTAACTCTTTTGTTTAATTTTTTACAGTTACATCAGCTGTTAGATATACAGAAGAAAAAATAGTTCGCTGGCTAGCTCTATTCATTTATGTTAGCATTAATGCACATTTTTTTAAGGAAAAAAAAAAAACATGGTCTTGTTTTTACTACCTGCTAGATATAGTGATAAAGAGGTGCTGGCATGCCTTACAGCACAGATCTGATTTTTTAAAATGTCCTGTACTAGTACATAAATCCAGTCATGCACTTTTTTTCATACACTACAAGGGGATGTGTAATATCCATGCTTCTTTTTTATCCTTAAACTATTGCCATACTTCGAGTAAGTGTCTTTTTAAAAAAATTCACTTGTATAAAAATGGTCTGGTCAGTATAGGGCACAAATGCCAAACAAAAGTATTAGTGTTAACACAAAACTGCCAACTTTGCACAAGTTTCCAGAAAAGAAAATACAATTAGTCACTCAACATAACCACAGGCCAATTTGTCGGCCACCAGAAAACCGCTTTAGAAAAAAACACTTGGTGATTCAAGTGCCGAATGTTATTACAATCAACACTGCAACCTTCTTGCTTATATGTTAAGTTACATAAAAGGAAAACAAAATTATGTGGTGTGAAACAGCTAAGGCATTTATTCTTTAGAGGCTGGATAATATTTCAGGATACAAAAGCCCAAATTACTCACTATGGAACAAAGCTGAATCCAGTAAGAGTTGAGCACTCATTCGCAAGGACCTAACCCTTAATCCTTTAAAAAGACAAAGTCTGAACTGGGTTGGTCTGTTGTATGGCTATGTAATTCACTGCACGTTCCGCAGTAGTACTCCGATTCAGGCGGGTTTGAGAGACAAAATCAAAGACCTTTAAGAGCGGCAGCAGCAGTACTTGGAAGCTTTGCAAACATGTGCTGAACTTGAACTAAGCAACACTCCTTTCTGAAAAGCCAGAAGAAGGGGGTTTAAAATAGGATCTCTCACTGTTTAGTGTTTTGTGTTTCCCCACACGATTTGTCAGAGAGAAATGAAAGCAAGCCTGAAACCAAGCAATCGAGAGTGAGAAAGAGGAGGGGAGAGGATTCTCCAAACCTTTTTTGTTGTGTTTTGTTTTGTTTTGTTTCCGATGTTTACACATGTTGCCTGAGCTGGTTTACCACATCAGCAGCCTCAGCTACCACAACATACTGACTAAATGATGATATTTACTCAAGTTCAGTCTGCAGCCAAAACCATTAGGGTGTGAGTTGCAGACTGTGTTTTGTTGTCTTTTTTTTTTTTTTTAAGTGGAGGGGGGAAAAAAAGAGATAAACAAGGAATATTTTGTCAAACAGTACCCAGTAATTTAAAGAGAATGTATTTCTTTTCTGCATTTAAGGGCATCAAACATTTCTCTCAGCAGTCTAAAAGTTAGAAATACCCCTCTGTCTTAACTTCTAATGTTATTTCCATTTTTCATGTTTTGTGAGTTTCTTTCTAGGTTCACATCAGCATTCACTTCCGTTAAATTTGCCAAAGGAAACTGTTAATATGTTTCTCTTTTTATTATTCCTGTAGGATTTATCGTACCTCACAGTATTTATTGTTTCCAAAAATAAGCATCATTAGTTGAGGATTCAGTATTCTTCTTTGTGAAAATTTCACAAATGATAGATTCTTAAAGATAAGCTAGATGTGTCTAGGGGCTTTATCTTTTCATCTCCTTCAGAGCATGCTATGGGGTTCATTTAATTCTTCATCTGTTCTACAGTGAGGAGAGACCAAAAGTATTTGCAGTACAAAAGAAATTATATCAGACACTATGTCTGTTAAATGACAAATGTTTACGGCGAAAAAAGCTGAGGAATTAGTGCTATAACCATTTTTGTTTTCTTGTACCTTTGAATTCCCCAAAGTCTTAATTGCTTTATTTTGGTGTTGTGTTAAACTGAATAGACAGAGATGTTTTCCTTTGTTTGTTTTATACCATATAAGACTCTGTACAGTATGTTTGTGAAAGACTGAACTAGAATAATGAAAGTTTGTTTGCAAACATTTTGGTTCTCTTAGCATTCTCTGTGTTGCTGCTGTTGCCCTATTATCCAAATGATTCGATTCCAAAAGAGTGGGAAAAAACATATTTTTGGTATCCCAACAAAAGATTATGGAAACACTAGCTTTGGGAGTGTGCGTAGACTAAATGACACTTCGTTTTATGAAAATAACAAATTTTCAGCCATTTTTAACAGTTACACTCTAGGTTGAAATATTAGAACTCATCTTGTACAAAAATCAGTGTTTACTCTGTTTAATTTAATGTCAACTAAAAGGTCAAAGAGCCCTAATGAGTGAATTACATAGCTGTCAGCAGGTCACAGCAAACGAACCAGGCTTAGAACAATGTTTGTTACTTGCCACAAACCAGGCTAGTGTGGATAGCCAGTTAGAACAAGCCCAGAAGTGACAAGATTCTCAAGGTAGAAGTTCCCTTGCTCAGAGCATGAATGTGTTCACCTGCCTTTTGTTGGAGAAATGGCAGGGAGTCCTGGACAACTTGCCCTTTTGGAGTCTCTCCCCTTTGCTACTATTGTGCCTCAGGTGCCCACATGTTATGGTGGCCTTCTAAGTGGGTGTATAACATTTTCCAATTTAAAGCCTATTTGCTTAAAAGGGACAGGGGGAGTGGACGGAAGTGGTCCATAAGATGGAGAATCATGAAATGTACATTTCTTTTAGTCCCCCAGTGTTGCTTGTTCTTGGGTGTGTGCCTGAGTGCATTGTTTGGACTTAACTCTAAATCTAGTTAAGATGGTGATCTCAAGGCTTATTTGTAAACGGGAAGGATAAAGAGATAAGCATTTTAACCACGGAGCCCTTCATCTTTGCCCACTCATACTCATTTCTTTTTTCATAGGAGTTTCCTATTGTGAAACAGGTTCTGTTCAGCTGCATCCATTCTATGCCAGCTGAAAAAGGAATAGGGATGCAGCTTTTTTATCCAAGCAGCCTTTTCCCATTTGATTGATTTTAACCAGCATTTTGTCACAGGTACAAAATTGGGCAGTATTATTAATGTGCATGTTTGCTAGGTGGTGTTGAAATGTACTGTTTTGATCATTTTAAACTGTGTGTTTGTAAATATCAGAAAGGCTTAGTCTGCTTAGGGAGTATCTGCGTGTTATGGAGGGGGACGACACAGAGCAAGAATAGGTAATTTGGTTTTAAAAATGTGATAAAAAGCGGGACATTCTTTGTTCTGCTATTAATTGTATTGAAATAAGTCAATGCATTTCAGATCTTAGTCCGGCCACCCAGTTCAGCCTGATGCCTTTTAAAGGTTTCAGGGTGTTAATGTTTTCCTTCTCAAGGTGACAAACATCTTTTGAAATTGTTTTTAGCACAATGGCGCCACTGTCCTTGTAGTGTAATTTCTTTGGTCGTGAATTTCCAGGCCCTTCCAGTAAGAGGAGAAAGGCACTTAAGTGGTCAATAGCCTGTTAGTATATACATTGCTCTTAAAAAAAAAAAAAAAAAAAGCAAGCTTTGAATATATCAAGAATGGGCTGGCTCTTGCAGAGGCATTCTCCTCATTTTACTCAGGGGAAACCATGCGCTGGGTTCCCACCAAATAAAAAGTGACCTTTTGTTCCCCTTCCTCTGTACACACCCCTGACGTGTGCCAAGCAAATGAGAAAGGGGGCCGCCCTTGGCAATTAAAACAGAAAGAGGCCAGTAATCAGATTGAGACGGACATGCTGCTAACTGCCAACAGTTGACCTGAGCAGTCCTAACTTGCACTTGGTCTTTAGCGTTGGGTTAGATTGACTAACAGAGTGAATAAAGTTCAGCCCTCGTAAGACACACTCCATCTGCCGTCATCAGAAACAGATCATCCAGAAGAAACCTTTGAGCCTGTGGACACACTCCTTTTCTTGAACTTTTCAAAATTAGGACAAATTTCAGGGTTTTTAAAAATCACTTATATTCCCCCAAACTTGGAATATTTAGAGGATTTTGCTTTTCCCTCTCATTTTTTGTCTAATGGGAGGGGTCTAAATGAGTACGGAGGGCAATAAAAGGCAGGTGCCAAAGAGACTGGAGAGAATCACAGTTCTTTAAAGCAGAGTGAGGGATATTAAGTAGAGGATTCGTACCCGCCCTGGCTTGAAGGTAACCAGAAAAGAAAATAGTGAAGGCACTGAAACAGTCACGAGAAAAGTCTGGCGCAGCTCAGCCTAGCAGCCAGCGAGAGCACATTGATGCAGTGCCCCCCAGAGCTCCCCATGACCAGGTGCATCACTGAACCCCAGTCTGAGGAGGGAGGGAGGAAGAAAGGAAGGCTGCTGCCTGGAATAGCTCAAGTCCCTTTCGGATCACGGGAGCCAACTAGGGCAGTTGTGGAGGGGCTGTTCTTTTTTTCTTTTCTTTTTTTTTTTTTTTTGGAGTGGAAAGTGATGCTAAAGTCCCTTAGGGAACAAAAAGATCCATTGGGTCAACTAGGTCCTAGAAAAGTCCAATGGTCAAACCAAGCTCTAGCTGTGACAAGTGGAGTTGAAGGGCATGGTAGCCAGCACGGATCTGTTCTTTCTCCATCATTTCTGTGGCTTTTTGCCCCCATAGCCGTGCTAGCGATGCTATGTGGCTAAAAATCTCTTGATCAGAATGTGAGCTCATTCACCTTTCTACGAAGCATAAAAGTAACTTTTCTGTTTTCATATTTTCCCTCCAAGCTGAACTGTGTGTGGTAGGTAGCCTTGCTTATGTTAGCATTAAGGCCATATCTGCTCTGTCCTAAACGTATTTCCCTATTTCCTATAGTTGGAGAGTTGCTCACTGTAAACGTTAATTTTCCGTTAGTATTACGTAAATCCAGCTGTAAAACTGACTAGTGAATTAATCTAACATCACTCTTGCCCAGACACCCATCCTTTCCTGTGTCCTCCCATCATCCTCATTCTTCCTACATTTTGCACAAAAATGATGTTTATGGTCATTCGGCAATAACTGGACATCAAATAGTGTCTTTTTGGCATTTGTTGAAAAATCCAAATGCCTAATCACAGGGGTTTTAAAAAAAAACCTAAGCATTTTTACAAGTACACTGAATTGGATCAGCATTATTGTTCATTATAATGCTATATATTTTTTTGAAGTAACGTACTATAGTTGTCATAAAACTATCTTTATTCTCCTCTGAAGTGTTGTAAATTCATTTGACCTTTACTGCAAAAAAAAAAAATCTTTTCTATATAGTGTATCAAGACAAGGCTCAGTTTGTAACAAATAGTGGAGGGTTACAAAAGAGGAAGGGAAAAGGCCAGGCTGAGCATCGAGAAGCTTCAGTTCAATTTCACCTCATATCTTTCTAATAACTTACTTGTCACTTTATTACCTTCCAGTAATGTGAACGCTGCTGACAAGACTGTCACACTAACAGCAGACAACACCCTCTCTGCTTCAGCTCCAGGTCTCCTGGCTACTTATTGCCCTGGCCCTGAAGGGACACAAACTAATAGTGTGCTTTCCAGTTCAGCACTTGGCCATCAAATATAAAAGGATGCGTAATTGCCTGTTTATCCCTTGTGAAGGGGAAATTGAGTACAAGGGCTAGGCTTTCCCACTGAGTTCCCTGATGTACACACATTCACAGTCTGTCTCTCTCTCTCTCTCTCTCTCTCTCTCTCTCTGTCTCTCTCTCTCTCTCCCCCCACCCCCTTCTCCTCCCAGCACATGAGCCCGTACACACACCCACTAAACTGTATCTTTGGTAAGCCCAAAGCCGCCTCAAGGTGCCCTCTCCAGCTATTAAGTGGACAGTAACAAGACTACTTCTTAAGGGTCAGTAGAGAGATGCTGACTTTGATGGCATCCTTTGAGTCTTTGGAAACTTAAGTATTGCAATTCCAAGCCCATGCATTTTGGGAGTACTGGGTGTGGCCCTATAATGAGAGCACAGTTTCTGCAAGTCAGTGACAAAAGTGGTATTAGATCGCCCCATATTCTGTAAGGAAAGCATTAAAATGTTTTTCCTCCCCTTCAAAAAGTGCACGTGTTGTAACAAATTGGTTGTGCGTGGTGGTAAAAAAAAAAAAAAATTTTTTTTTTCTTTTTTAGTTTTGACGCCCAATTGTTAGTCTAAATGAACACGTGTCTTGCCATGAGAACCTCCAAATCCATAGTGTAACAAGACAAATTCACCTTTGTTTTGTTTAATTGGACTGACAATCTGAAAAAAATAATAAGGCACGGGGACTTTGACTTGAATCACTAAAACAGAGACCACCCTATACGTAAAAGTAAATTCTCCACTTTGGGAAAATTTTGGTAAGTACAAGCGCGTGAGCTTTACGAAATCAAGTGACTAGGGGACAAAAGGTACAAAGGAAGATCACGTGAAAGTGTTATCTTCCCAAACATCTTGAGCCTGAACAGCATGTAGGTATTGGCTGCTATTTTTTATATTAAACTACTTAAAGGATGGTAAAAGGTGGCTAGTTGGTGGCTAAATGAAGTGCAAGATCTCTGTGCATCTTCCTTGGGGAACTAGGGGACTCCATGCTTCCTTCTAACCCTCCAGCAGCAGGTCTGTTAGAAGCTGATGACCCGCCCCCCAACCCCGCTTTGAACAGTCACATTTCAAATCTATTTGTCAACCCAATAAGATACAGGTGGGTGTCATCTTTGATACTAACTTACGCAAAGAGAAAAGTGGCAGATTTAGGGACAGACGACTTACCAGGTCTGTGTTGACAAACCCGTGCTAAAATAATTGCATTAACCACTTAGGACTGGGAAGAAAAGCACTTTGAGTAAAGGATTCTTGGGGTCAGAGAAAAAGCAGTTGATGTTTTTTGAAGTTCCCCCAGTATGTATATATTACAATCATTTAGCAAACATCTTAAGAGAATCTTAATTAAAAATTCAGCTGCCAGAATTGCACAGATTCTGCTGACTAATATGACCTTTCCCCCACCCTTTAAATAACAGGGATGCTTAAGGACACTCCCAATTATTTTAATGTGTTTCTAGCTTCCTTTTTTTTAAAGACTCTGAAGGGAAGGAAGAGGAGAAAAAGGTATTTTAACAAGAATGGAGAGAAGTAGATAGTATAAAACTATATTTCTTGAAGAGAGAATATCTAAGCGTTATACCGAGACTTTATAAGGCTTCCTGTTGCCAAATGTGATGCTGAAATAATGCACAAGTAAGATGGCAAATCGATCCATTATGAACCAGCTCTGCCCACTTCTGTTACGGAATGCAAGGATTGAGAGGTGACTCGGGGCGGGGGGTGGCCCTGGATGTGTGCGAGAGCTCCACTCATCTGGTCCTGGAAATGCTTTCCACAAGAAGGGGAGAAAAGCCCAGCCCGCTTGGTAGTCCCCCGCTGCAAGGTGAGCTGACCTGGCACTGTTTCCACAGGAGACAGGCTGCCCGTCCTTTCCATGCTAGGAGACAAAGCATCCCCCTGCCCTGCCTGTGAATCAGTGCCACAGCCATGAGAAGCGGTGATTCACGAGGTGTGATGCTCTTGACTCCCAGACAATGTGCTGAGTTAGTAGGTTCACTTGAGATGCATAAACCAAGGTTGAATTTTTTTTTTCATTTAGTACTCAATTTGGAGCATTTTTGCATGTCTTTGTACAGAGTAATCCATTCCTCTCATTGCCCATCTTAATCTCCCCTGAGTTTTCCATTATATTTCCACCCCTGCCCTGTCTTCTTCTGATCTCACCCACCCCTTAAAAAAATTCTTTTCTGAAGCAAGAAGGTAGAACACTCCCTCCCTCACCCGGATTTTGATGGCTTATGGAAACATTTGTGTGTTCTACCCTGTCCAGGGTTTACATAACGTGGATTAAGTGAATGAGATGTTCTAGCATTATATATTAAGCTTATATGACTAAGATTTATAATATATGGTGCTCTCACTTTCCTGTGCAAACTTTGGTTCAGCTGCCCTGCAGAAAAGTCTTACCATTTTCCTACCAGTGCCAGTACGAACAAGGGCAGGATTGCTAAACGTGGGTATCTGGAGGTCTGAGGGGTGAGGGAAGGCAGAGAAACCAGGAGAAGACTTCGGTCTGAGGCCTCCCTGGGCCTTTCCTCAAAGGTGGAGGCGAGTCGGGGCTTCAGGAAAGAAAGCTCTCCGTTCTCTACTGCTCTTCAGGGACTAGGCCTTTTGGAACTAGCAAGATCCCTCACCTGGTTGAGAGAACGCCTAACTTTCTTATTCACCCCAAACCCACTGGTGTGTCTCGCTAACAAAAACATTTGACTCAACCTGCCTATTTGACAGCAAAATTGGCCCAAGGGAATTGAAATATCTTAAGGAAAAGAATTTTCTCCAAGATACGTCCTCTCCCTCCTCCCAGAGTTTGGGGGTTTATGCTTTTTTCGTTTCTCTTCTCCTCTGCATCAGACCAGCCTCTCTGCTCAGCCTGCCACAGAACCAAAGTTTGCACTACAAAAGGGCGCAGCACCAAGGGACGGGGACAGCTTGCATCACCCTGATCTAATCATTGTGACGTCGGTAGCTTCGTAAATACTGTATGTACCTTGAACAAGGGTTTTGTTTTTGTTTCGTTTTTGGTTTTGCTTTTCGGTTTGTTTTTATTAGTAGTCTGAGGGAATTAAAAGTTTTTATTTGCTATTTCTTTTGTTGTATTTTCTGTACTATAACTGTCTACAGTATGTCTTTTGCATAAAATGCATAAGGGTTTGGGGATGTAAATGGAATTTTATTCATATTTTGTCCAAATACCTCTTGTAATTTGTATCAAAATTCTTGTACAATTTTTATATTAAAGATTTATCACTGATCTCTTCTTACCTTCTTGATTTGAAGAAACCTCAACAAACTCCAAGAGACCTTTATAAAACACACCTAGAAACACTTCAGCCCACATCGTGACTCACCCTTATTTAAGCACACTTGTTGGATAACTCAGTCTTCATTTTGGTCTGAGTTATGGTATTACTGAATTCACTTCTTAGGAAGATCAAACTCATCTCTTGCTCAGATGGCAAAGCTGAGTCAGAGCTACGGAGATCCTAGCCAGTCCCGATGCAACCCAGCAAACACTGACTGAGCCTTTTCTCACTAAAGCTATCCCTTTGGGGATGCTTTTCCAGTGTCTCTCAAGAATTTCTTGTCCCCAAAGCCTTGGCACAAGCTCTTTTAAGGAAAGGAAGACCTTAGGTATATTTGCCCCTTGGCTTTCTGCAAATATCTTCCACCTTGACCCTGTGAAATTTGTGGACAGCAGCCAACTGGATGATGACTATATATATGCTTTTTTCATGCTAGATACTTGTGTTTCAGTTTATATTCTCTTGACAGTGGTTTTCTGCAGATTGTGCTTGTTATCATCTAGAAATAAAACTAGCAGATGGAAAGATGTTATCATCTAGAAATAAAACTAGCAGATGACATCTGTCATACTGCTTGAGGCCAATGGGAAGAGGCATATAGGGTGCTTCTGACTCGGCAACTGTTTCCTATTACCCCACCTTTTAAACCAATTCTAGCTAAACATTAGGCTAACCCAGACTACAACTTCTGCTGGAGTCTCCCTTCCAATGTAGTAGTTCCTGTTCTCCATCCCTGGAGCCACACTTATCCAAGTCTCCCCGGCTTGTACCACCCCCTTCTCCCATTTCCTCTGACCTCTGACCCAGAGAAACAAGCCACCCAGACTCTCTAGCAACCCCCTTGGCCCCAGGCCTCTGGCCAGCAAGGGACTGGACAGGCTGCTTGTACCTGTCTGGCTGTCATCAGACCCACAGAAAGGAACTGGCCAGCCAGCTTCAGGTACCACTGACTGAGGGTCCCACTCAAGGTAGCAAAGGTGCCTACCACCAAGCATTGATGGCGAGCGGGGGGAGCCCCCCCTCCAATTTCCTCTGAGCACCCACAGACGGTTTCGGGGGTGAGAGCGAAGAAATGAAAGGTGAAACAATTTGGGGGAAGTCAACCTCCACTGAGGCATGTGGTTATTAAATGTCACGGATGTGTTAACGCACCCCTACAGGGAATCCAAGCATAATTATGATCTTTTCATCAGTCATAACATGTCTGTAATTGGCAAGAATCCTCCCTCAAACAGCTCCTTCTTCTTTAAAAAAAAAAAATTGTTTTAAATGTTATTAAATGGTGGAAATCCTCCTTTTTAGCGAAGAGGCCCCCATGAATTCAACTCTTGGCACAAAGCTAATCAGAGCTGCCTGGGTTGCGGCCAGTTGCTCTTCTGAGCCACTGGAAGACTTGCCGACTGCTAGTCTGCCCCGTGTCAGTTGACAGTATGACAGTAGATTAAGTGCTACTAATTTAATAAAGCTGCTCTGAGGATGGAGCCGATCTATCAATGAAGACCAGAGATGATCTCATGCCTGGGGGCTCGGGAGGGGCAGCTGAGAATATCGAAGTGCCTCAAGTAATACTAGGGGGAAATCTATCGATCCTCTGTAAGGTGCAGTTATTTTTAGTCACCTGACTCTCAGGCACCCAATCATTACCCATATTCATCAGAGACATAATGAACAGAGGTATTGATTAGCAGGGGTAGCTGAAGAGATTTCCCAACAGTGCCAGTTCACGCTGATAGGTCTCCAATGGGAATACAAGCCATGCAGCCCAGGAATATAACTTACTCTGTTCTAGGTCCTTCCATCGATTTTATGTTGGGGGGAGAAGGGGAAGGAGGGAGAGACAGACAGTCTTGCACACAGTGGTGCTCCCTTGACCTTTCCCTGAAACCTTCCTTGAAAAGAAGAGAAAACCAACGCACTACAACAGTCAACAAGTACGCAGCCCTGCTCCAAGTTGCCCGCTTCTCTCCAGGCTGGCTGTCCTACCTCATCTCTGATTGCCGTGTGTGTTATCTTGACTTATAGAGATGTGCTCGAAGCTGGGACGTGCCAGTCAGAGCTCAGAGCCATCAGGCAGACGAAGCCTTTTCCCTCCCCTAAAGATCAACATATGGCTTCAGGAAATTATTGTGTTAGGCTAATTGCACCAAGTTGGCATGGTAGGAGCGTAATGAGTCCCGGTTTCAGCACACTGACCCCAAACCCAGTGATGCCAGCGCAGAGTAACTTTCCAAGCATTTTGCCTCATGGCAGGAAACCTCATTGAGCTGCTGTCTGCAAAAGGCATTTGGTTCTATTTCTAGCGTGCGCCCTGATCCTGCACTGCATGCTCCAATCGTACAAGGGAGTTTGCTGTGCGGTTCAGGCGAGCGCTTGTCCTTCCAGAGAGCTGGTGGTGACCCACAGCCCACAACCATCAGAAGCCATGTCTTGCCTGACGGGTAACTAGAAACCGTTATGAAAATGCTGATAGGTAACTAGAAACCATTAAACCCCAGGGAGGAAAAAGACTGTAAAGGATTAACACAAGGACAGCTATAAAAAAATAAATCTCAGATGCATGATTAGAAACCAGAAATGCACAAAGTCCAACTGTCTGTCATCCACACTGGATATTAGCAACACTTGACTTGGATATTAATGAAATGCTGTAGGAACTTGAAGTCACCTCTTAACCACTGAAGCTGGAGGCAAGTTTCTCTTTGCTCCAGTCTCTTCTTACCTGAGTCCAGGGTTCTGATGACGTGCAATTTCGTTTGCCTCCGATTATTCTTGCCAGCGTGCCTTAATCTGTCTTACCTTGGCCAGCAGACTTGTTCACCTTCCAGTCCAGGAGAGGTCCAGCGTCTCCTTGGACTTTAGACTTTTGTATGTACCGCCTTCAGCCTTTTCTTTGCCCGTCTTCATTCTCTTCATCATGATGTTCAGTTCAATTTCTGTTTTCTTGGCTGAAACCATTAAAAAAAATCAGTTCAATATATTTGGATCCCCTGGGATTAGACTGTACCTTAACTTCTTTCCAAACGTAAGAACTTACAGGGAAAAAAATATCAAAGATTTCAATAATTTTAAATCCTGAGTTCAGTGCATTGTGCAGCAACTTCAAGTTTTTGGAATGCTCCAAAAAACATGGTCATAAGCAATTGAATTTGGACGTTATCAGGGTTTGGGGCATGTGCTGTGTGAGGGGATTTAAAATTATTAGGCCACTTCCAGGTTTTAGAGAGATTCATTTTTATAAATATAAGTGCTATTAACAATTCAAAGCACTCTCATAATTCCCCATCTTTGTTCTTCCCCGATCTCAATTTCAATTTTTTTAAGATTTTTTTCTTAAGTGGAGAATTTCCTTCCCAAGTTTCACAAAGTCATTTGCAGACTGAAAACAAGACACTTATTTGATTATTTTCAGATGTCACGTCAATTGGTCTTGAGCAGAAAGTAATCCTGCAAGATGTTATGCTTTATGCTTTCTGTTCTTTCAAAAACCACAAACCTGTGTGTTTGAAAGTATGTCTCTTTCCAAAAAAGCCCTCAGCCACACCCACAGAGTGCACATGTGAGGATGGCTTCAGGCTCATACACAGACATGCCTTTTCAAGGAAGCAACAGAGTCCACTCACTTCACAGATCTACTGTGAGTGTAAGCAGAGAGTGAAAGAGAAAAAGCCAGGGTGAAATCCAGCAAGTTGTGTCTAGCAGGGAATTGTGTTCTCAACACTTCAAAGATGGGCTGTTTCTCTAACCCTCATAGCTTGTGGTACATAGTAGGTGATCAGTGCTCATTCATAGAATAAATGGGTACGGTAAATGGGGACTAGAGGTGGGTGGATGGAGCCCTTTGTTAAATGCCAAAGTCAGAGCCAGCCTTAAGATTAGGCAAAGGTGAAGGCTGCCACGCCTGTGTAGAATGCAGGCATCAGCTATCTGAGGACTCTGGAAAGCAAATAGTAGCAGAAGCACTGAAGAAGACAGGCAGGATTCAAAATACTGCCGAAATGGCCTGACTTTGCCATTTCCACCTCCACGTGCCCCAGCCCGAACTCATGGAAACCTGAAACACACAAGTGGTTCTCAGGGCTGGACACAGAGCTCTCCAGGAGAAGCCCTCTGGTCAAGGAGCCAGGAAGAAAACAGTGGATGCTCAGGGAGAGTGGGGGAAATTCCCTATTCTTTCTTTTTGCTCTGTTTTTCCCTGCCTGCCTCAAACCCAAGCAACCCTGTGACAAAAGGAGCAGCAGTAGGGGAACCAGTAGGCACCTAAATTCTCTGGGAAGGAAGCTGCCCTTCTGGACTGGAGGAGCT
Source organism: Orcinus orca (assembly GCF_937001465.1). Lineage (NCBI taxonomy): Eukaryota > Metazoa > Chordata > Mammalia > Artiodactyla > Delphinidae > Orcinus > Orcinus orca. Next base: position 55,382,416 of record NC_064564.1, read on the forward strand.
GCTGTCCCGAGAGGGTAGGGAAACTCCTTTTGCTTTTTAGCTCTGTCTGTCCTCCCACTTGGTCTGGGAGGTGAGCACAGTCCCAGGAAGTGACCCACAGAGCACCAACTTTCCAGCCAGAGGACCAAAAGGGCAAGGCGGGGAAGTTCCAGGGAGATCATGGAGAGGGAGGTCCTTGGGAAAGTAACCCCTTCAAATGAATTCCTGGGCTCACCCCTGAGATGCGCATGCATGGCTCTAACCCTACAAGCACAGGCTGGCTACCGAGCGGTGCTCACGTGGGAGAGATCCAAACAGTGCTTCAAAGGTTTTGAAAACTGAACTGACACTGGAACTAAGACCCACAGAAGACTGGTTGGAACTTGCAACCTGAACTAAGGTTGAATGCCTGCTAAAAACATGTTGACATTCTCCACAGGATTTAAACAAGGCCCAGAATCTCATAATATGTGTGGTAGGCAAACTTCTTGATTTTTGTTTGTTTTTCAGCTGTGGTAAAATATACATAAGCAAAAGGTATCATTAACCATTTTAAAGTGTATCGTTCAGTGGTGTTAAGTACCATTCACATTGTTGTACACCATCACCACCATCCATCTCCAGAGCTTTTCATCTTCCTCAACTACAACTCTGTACCCATTAAACATTGACTCTCCATTGCCCCTATCCCCACCATTCTGCTTTCTATCTCTATGAATTTGACTACTCTAGGTACCTCATCTAAATGGACACATACAATATTTGTCCTCTGTGACTGGCTTATTTCCCTAGCGTAGTGTCCTCAAGGTTCATCCATGTTGTAGCATGTGCCAGGATTTCCTTCCTTTTAAGGCTCAATAAGATTCCATTGTGTGTATACACCACATTTTGTTTATCCATTCATCTGCTAATGGGGAGTTGGGTTGCTTCTACCAGTAGGAAGTAGGAAGACTTCTAAAATGGTCCCCAACGATCCTCTATAGGAGTTTTCATATCCTTGTGATCCCATCCCCTTAAGTGTAGGCTGGACCTAGTGCCTTACTTTTAACAACCTGACTGTGATAAAAGTGGTAAGATACAGTCAGAATATAATCCAAAATTTTTCAGCCTATGAAGAATTAGGAAAATCTTTCACACAGAAGACAATCAATAGATTATATTACCAAGATGACAAAGGCAGAATTACTTGAAAAATACTTAAAAGCAAGTATTATTTAAATGCTCCAACAATAAGGGCAAACTCTCTTGAAACAAATAGAAAGCTAGAAGGTCTCATAGACCTCTAAATGGAAACTGTAGAACTCAAAAATAAGATTATTAAAATTAAAAATTCACTGGATCAGTTCAATAGCAGAATGGAGATGACAGAGGAAAGTCAGTGAACTTGAAGACAGGTCAACAGAAATTACCCAATCTGAACAACAAAGAGAAAAAAATTGAACAGAGCCTCAGGGACCTGTGGAATAATAAGAAAACATCTAATGTGTGTTATTGGAGTCCCAGAACTACAGGAGAAAGTTCAGTGAAAAAAAATTATATGAAAAACTGATCGCTGAAAACATTCTAAATTTTGCAAAAGACATAAACCTATAGATTCAAGAGGCTCAGTAAACCCAAACAAGATAAAGCCAAAGAAATGCACACCCAGGCATGCATAATCAAATTGCTAGAGTCTACAGAAAAAAAAAAAACCCAAAAGAAAAAAACTGAGAAAAGATACATTACTTATAGGGGAACAATTGGAATGACTGTGTTTTTTCATCAGAAACTAAGAAAGCCAGAAGGAAGTGGAGCAACATTTTATAAGTGCTGAAGGAAAAGACCTTTCAACCCCAAATTCTAAATCCTGGAAAAATATTCTTCAGGAATGAATGTGAATTAAAGACATTCTCAGATGAAGGATTTCTCAATTTCTTCCCCCACCCCAGCATATATGTTCCAAAAGAACTGCTAAAGGAAATTCTTTATAAAGAGAGGAAATAATACCAAAAAGAAAGTTTGAACTTCAAGAAAGAAGGGAGAGCGACAGAAATTATAAATGTATGGGCAAATACAATAAATTATTTTTCTATTAATTTTCTGATGGTTTGAAAGCAAAAAATATAGCATTGTCTGGTGGTGTTTTCAATGTATGTAGGTGTAATACATAAGACAATGATGACATAAGGTTATACCACATATGATTCTATTTATATGACATTCTCTAGAAGACAAAACTGTAGCAGTAGAGGACAGCTAAGTGGTTGCTAGGGCTTGGAGTGGGGGCAGAGTATGACTACAGAGAGATAGCAGGAAGGAATTTTTGGAGTGATGGAACATCACTGTATCCTGTTTGCAGTGGTGGTAACAAATCTATATATATCCTGAATTTTATAAAATACAGGGAGAAAGTCAATTTTACTGTATTTTATTTTATTTTTTTAAAAAGGAATTAGAGTTAGGTCCCCTGGTACTCTGATTTCAGAGAGTGAAATCTGCCTCCGCCACCCTCTCACCCTCAGCTCTAAATGATACATCCCTTACTCTTACTTGTTTGCTTTTACAGGAACATCCTTTAAAAAGGGCAGAGTCCTTCCCATCAAAATGATGAGGCTTAAAATAAAACCCTGTAGGGGAAACTCATTGACTTAAATTCACCTTCAGTTTTAAATATTCTTTAGCTTATTTACAGCAGTGTGTTCTGATTGAAGAGAGCCTGAAAAGGGAGGCACAGGACATTTTGACAGGAGGTGCCTCCAGTGAATATTTAAAGGATCGGTCTGGAATTATCTAACAGCCTTCATATTGATAGACATATCTTGGAGAACGCTTCAAATATTTGCAATGGAGAAGGACAGAGGCAGAATGTTTGTGATATTAACCACCTGGAGCCCTTCCTTCTAGCACAGTAAGCAGCTCCTAATTCCTGACCATGGCACTAGAGTTCTTCAGTACCCTGCAATTGCTGACTGGAAACTCTGAATCCCCAACTACTCCCTCCAGATTGCTCCTCATGCACATACAGGCTGCAGTACCACTGGGCAACAAGGGCGTAGGTATGAAGGACATCTTGGATGTTATGTCTACATTGGAAAGTCCATGGACTAGCTGCTTCATCAAAGTAAGCAGGGAGTGGAGTACAGAAACCAGCAAGGGAGATTGACAAGAGTGGTAAGGAGAGAACCAGACTTGTGGTAGGGAAGGTAGGGAACTTAGAAGTGTCAAAAAGTAAGTGGTCAGCCATATGAAACACCCCAGAGAATTAGGTATGGTGAAAATTGGGAAGCATTCATTGGATTTGATGATTAGGGAAATTGTTAATACTTTGGTGCAAACAGGGCATGTCCATGACATATGCGTCACAGTGCCTACCAAGTCCAGCTTTCCTTGCTAGTAAACACTGCTCCACCCTCAGCACCAACACAAGAAAAACATGCTAGGTGGACTGCTACAGGACAGTGGCCAGACACTGTACCAGACATGGGTGACTGACCCAAGAGCAGTCCATTTGTAGGCTGGTAGGTGACCTATGAGGAGGTCTGGTACAAAGCAAACATAATAATTAGCTATTTAAACCAGCTCTGTCCAGGCTTTGGACTCTGATACATAGAGTAGATTGAGCAGTTGGATGTTAGAAGAAAACAGAGCCAGCATTAGAAGACAAAGAGAGAGAGAATAAGAGAGACAGACACAGGCTAGGAATGCTGAGAGAGAGAGAGATGGATAAAGAAGCAGGCCCCTACGGCTGCTCTGGACTGCAGGAGTGCATGGATCAGGATGTGTGTGGGCTTCATTAGGAAGTTTGGTGGCAAAGGGAAGAAAGCTTGTGTTAGATTGCAAAGGAGGGTCAAGGGTAGCAGTGTGTGTGTGTGTGTGTGTGTGTGTGTGTGTGTTTAATAAGAGGAAAGACTCAATCATGAGGGAGGATGTGGGGAATGCTATTATGCTTACTCATTTAAGTCCTAACTCTCAACCTAGCCCTACAGTCAGGGGAATTGTGCTTCTGCTACAAATACCCAAGGGGTACAGAAATGCCTAGAGATGACCACCTACCCAGCAGACAGAGGAGCTACTGAAAATTCAAATTGATCAGAGTGGGAGGAGGGAGGAGCACCGTCTATGAATCTGAAATATGCACGAGACTCCCTTCTAAGCACTTTACCTACCTTTCCTCATGTTTGCCCCCCACCACACCTGTAGAATTAAACGTTATCCTACTTTATGGTTGAGAATTTGAGGCTTAAGGAAGTTAAGTAACAGAGACCATTGAAACTGTACTTTGAACTCAGACCTGTTTGTCTGAAGTCCTGCTCTTTCCACCTTTCATCCTTTCTCCTACTCACGAATCTTATACACTTATCAGTCAACAAGCAAATTTTTGTTGAGTTCCTTTGGGTGTAGCTAAGAGTACAATAAAGAAGGTTTCCAGTATAGTCGAGAAATAAAAACATGTGTAACATGGTAAATTACAATTCATGGTAGGCCAGTTGGGGTCCAATCGGGAAAACAGAAACTTCACTAAGTATTTCAACAGAGATAATTCAATATGGGGAATTGGTTAAATGGGTGTTGGAAGCCTGAAAAAGGAAAAGGAGAATACTGAGGGAAAATAGATAATAGCTACAGGGAGTAGCTACTACCCCTAAGGCTTAGGGGACAAAAGGAAGGAAGTGATTGGGTCATCAGAACCTTGAAGTTCAGAGGAGAGGCCTGTTGAACTGGGCCCTAGAATTCTGAGAAAGTAAAGGGCCTCTGGTAACTCAGGAGTACAGACCAAGTGCCTCATGGAGCTGGGGCTCAGACCTGGGTAGGCGGGCTGCCTGGCCAGGGCTTTTATCTCAGGAGCTTGAAGAGGGGGAGCCGGAAGAACTGAAACTCAGATGAGGTGAGAGCATTGCTTGGCTACTGCTGGTACCTCTGAGGTTGTACGATGAAGCTGGTTGTGGGTACAGGGAAGGAAGTTGGAGGTCAGAACCAACCTCTACTGCCTGGGGGCAACATTGACAGCAATAGCAGGCATGCAGGAAGAAGCAAACCCATTTTCTCTCCCTCCTGCCTTCTAATCTCTCTGGAATTACCACTATTGGCAACGTGTAACAGGAAGCCAATTGGCAAAGGAGAAATGGAGGTGGCAGAGTTCCAGCCTTGGCATCCCAGAGCAGAATCTAAAAGAGTGTGTTTAGACCTGAAAGACTATAGTACATGAAGCAACATACACTAATTGCCAAACAAGGTGTAGAAGGCCAGAATGGAAGGCGGAAGCCATCCCAGAGGCTGTGGTGGTTGAGGGCGGCAAAGAGATGGGACTAGGGCCGAACTCTAAGTGTTGGCCGAGAGTGGATGAGGGACCTCGGGCAGAGCTACAGGAAAGCTTAAGGTATGTCTGGGGACAGATTAGAAGCAGGAGACCAAGATGGAAAAGTGGGCTTAGGGATATTTTTAAAACTTAAATAAGTAAATTCAGCATCATTTTTATGGAAGTTGTTAACTGCAGAATGAGGTGTTTGGCATTTGTCTCTTTAAAATGAAAGAAAGAACCAAGCAGTGAAGAAGCCCCCTCCTAATGATTCCCTTCATTACATCACCAGCTCAGTGTCTAGGATATGGAAGTTACAGAAGTAGAGCAAGTTTTAGGAATCTGACTGTTGAAGTCTGAGAGATTATCCAGGCCAGTGATTTTCGTGTGTGTGTGTGTGTGTGTGTGTGTGTGTGTGTGTGTGTGTGTGTGTGTGTGTGTGTGTGTGTGTGTATTTCTTATTGAAAGAACACTTTTTCCAAACAAAAAGTTAGGTACAACCACAAGGTATGAAACAAACACTCTGGGAGTGTCAGAGCTTCCCCCATTTAGCCTCCACTTTTTCCCACTGCAGGGGACTTTGAGATAGGTCTTGAAAACTGGAACACAATTTGCCAACCAGTGATCTAAATGAACTCCTCCACTTTATAGATGAGGAAGTGAAGGTTCAGAAAGTTTACTGGTTACTCCACAAATTAGTGCTACACTGTGATTACAATGCAGATCTTCCGACTTCTGGTCCGGGAGCATTTCCATTACAGCTAGAGTGGAGTGGTCATACAATTTATTGCCTCAGCTAGGATATGTTTTAGAGTAAAGGAGGACAATTAAAATAACTGATAGGCACGAACAGATTCACAAAAATTGTAACCTGGGACTGTCCTGAGCAACCCAGAATATCTGGTCATCCTAACGAAACCTTACTGCATTTTTTATACTTTCTAACTCAAGATTACCCCAGTCCCTACCTAATAAAGCCCTTCCCACATTTAGTTTTTGACATCCAGTACCTCTCAATCTAATGAGTGCACAGAATCCAAGACTGATCCGGGCCCCTCCCAGTCTTTCCTATCCAATATCTTTTAGTGTAAACTGCCCTGATATTTTCCTAGGCTTTCATTTGTACAGGGGTAACAGGGCCTTGGGCAACAACTACCTGGTGTTCAGAAGTTGAATTGAGGAAATGTTTGGGTTGGCCGAAAGCCATACTGTATCAATCAGGTTTTTAATTGAAAGCAACAGAGAATGATTGACTTATATTTATACAGAAAAGATGTATCAGGTACTACTGGGTGGCTCACAGAATTGCTAAGAAGACTGGATCACTAAACCCATGAAGCAAACAGGAACAAGCGAGGCTAAAACTAAGCAAACAACCAAAATCATATCACAGAACTAGTCCAGTGAGGACCTGGAAGATGTCACCAGCCCTGGGTGTTGGATACTACAGCTGGCATCGCTGCCTTTTAGACCCAGAATGACTTCTCCATTGACCTTGCTGCTTTTCATAGCCAGCTCTCAATTCAGAGAGTCCAAGTGGGTTAATCTGATTAGCCAATCCTAGGCCATCCCTGTTAGTCTAGTCTTTTCAAGCTCTTAAAGTGGAAAGGAAGGTTCTGTCTACAATACTATATTTTTGTTCCCAAATGTTTGCTGCCCCTCCCTAGGGGCAGTATTATACTTTCCTGTCTCTTTGACATCTGGCTTGACCATGTTGCTTGTTTTGGCCATTAAAATTATAAGCAGAAATGATATGGATAACTTCCAAACGGAAGCATTAAGAGCCAGTGTGTACTTTCAAGACCAGCCAAGATGGCAGAGTAGAAAGACCCTGTCCTCTCACAAGAACACCCAAATCACAACTATTTGCTGATGAAAAAGACTAGAACCTATCAGAAAATATCTTCTACAACTGAAGACATAAAGAGGGAACGATGAGATGGATAGGAAGGACAAATGTGCCATATAATCAAGTCCCATACCCCCCAGGTGGGTGACCCTCAAACTGGAGAATAATTATATTGCAGAGGTTCTCCCACAGGAGTAAGGGTTCTGAACCCCATGTCAGGCTCCCCAAGCCAGGGGTCCTGCACTGGGAAAATGAGTCTCCATAGCATTTGGGTTTGAAGGCCAGCAGAGCTTAATTTCAGGAGTCCCAAATGACTGGGAGAAATAGAGACTTCACTCTTACAGGGCATACACAAAATCTCAAATGCTCTGGGACCCTAGACAAAAGCAGTAATCTGATAAAAGTCTGGGCCAGACCTACCTGCTGGTCTCAGAGAGTCTCCCAGAGAGGCAAGGGTCAGCTGTGGCTTACCCTGAGGACAAAGACACTGGTGCAACCATTATTGGGAGCTTCCTCTACCACATGGATACTGGTGCTGACAGCACCATTATAAAATTCTCCCTCTAGCTCATTAGCACCAAGACCTGGCCCCACCCAATAGCCTGTAGGCAGCAGTGCTGATAGCCTCAGGTCAAACAACTAACTGGGTGGGGACAAAGTCCCACCCATCAGCAGACAGCTTGCCAAAAGATTTCCTGAGCCCACAGTTGACTATAGACGTGCCTCTAGACACAGCTCCACCCACCAGTGGGCAAGTACTTGTCCTGCCCTCCAGGAAGGCTCCATTAGCCTCTGGACCAGCCTCACTCACCAGGGGGCAGACACCAGAAAACCACAAACCCACAGCCTGCAGACCCAACCTGCCCACAGGAGGCCAGACCCTACTCTGGGATCAGCTGGGCCCCAGGCCTACCCACTATCAGGTCAAACAAGCTTCAGGACACCATGGACCCCATACCCAACTGTGTCAGGAATCCTCCCCCCTGCCCCCTGGAGAGCTGACACAAGCTCTAGGGTCTCTGGGCCCTGCAGCCAGATTTCAGGATCTGGCTCTGCCTGCCAGTAATCTAGCACTAACCCTAGGACCTGGCTTCATCCACCAGTGGGCAGGCAACAGCCCTGGAGTCTTCTGACTCTGCCCACCAGTGAGCCAGCATTAGCCCCAGAGCCCTCGGGGGTTCTGCAGTCAGATGCCTTGTGACCAGGCCCCACCAACCAGCAGCTAGAAGCCTCTGCACAATGCAGGGTCTGACAGCCAACCAGACTAGGGGCCAGTGAAGCTACCAGACTGCCCACACAGTCATCCTGCCACAACTGAAAGACCCACGCATCCCTCATAGGGGGAACCACTTTAGCATATAGCTTGGGTGACAACAAGGGAGTGCACTGCTGGGATGCACAGGATGTCTCCTACAGAAGGCCACTTCTCCAAGGGTGGGAAAGGTAACTAACCTACCAGATACATAAAATTACAAACAGTGACTTAAGCAAAATGAGATGGCAGAGGAACATGTTTCAGATAAATGAAAATAATAAAACCCCAGAAGAAGAGCTAAGTGAGGTGGAGATAGGCAATCTACCTATCCTAAAGATAATCAAAGAACTTGGGAGAAGAATGGATGCACAGAGTGATAAGGTAGAAGTTTATAATAAAGAGTTAGAAAATAAAAATAACTTCAAAACAGAGATGAAGAATGCAGTAAGTGAAATGAAAAATACACTAGAAGGAATCAATACTATACTAAATGATACAGATGAAAAGATCAGTGATCTTGAAGACAGAATAGTGGAAATTACTGCTGCTGAACAGAAAAAAGAGAAAAGAATGAAAAGAAATGAAGACAGTTTAAGAGACCACTGGGACAACAAGTGCACTAATATTTGCATTGTACGAGTCCCAAAAGGAGAAGAGAAAGAGAAAAGGCCTGAGAAAATATTTAAAGGCATAATAGCTGAAAACTTCCCTGACTGGGAAAGGAAACAGTCACCAAAGTCCAGGAAGCACTGAGAGTCCCATACAGGATTAACCTAAGGAGGAACACATCAAGACACATTCTAATTAAAATGACAAAAATTAAAGATAAAGAGAAAATATTAAGGGAAAAACAGCAAATAGCATACAGGGGAACTCCCATAAAGCTATCAGCTGATTTTTCAGCAGAAATTCTGCAGGCCAGAAATGAGTGGCACAATATATTTAAAGTAATGAAAGGAAAAAACCTACAACCAGGAATACTCTACACAGCAAGGCTCTCATTCAGATTTGATGGAGAAATCAAAAGCTTTGTAGGTAAGCAAAAGCTAAAAGAATTCAGCATCACCAAATCAGCTTTACAACAAATCCTAAAGGAACTTCTCTAAGTGGAAAAGAAAAGGCCACAACGAGAAACAAGAAAATTACAAAATGAAAAAGCTCACCAGTAAAGGCAAACATACAGTATAGGTAGGAAATCATCAACACACAAAGCTAGTAGGGAGGTTAAAAGACAAAAGTAGTAAAATCATCTGTAAGCACCATAAGCAGTGCAGGGATACACAAAACAATTAAATGTAAAATATGATACCATAAAGAGTAATCGTGATTGGAGGAGAGTACAAATGCAGGGTTTTTTAAACAAATTTAAAATTAAGAGATTGGCAACTTTAAAAATTCACACACATATATATAGACTGCTACACAAACACCTCATGGTAACCGCAAACCAAAAAGCTACAAGAGATACACACACAAAATAAAGGAATTCAAACATAACACTAAAGATAGACATCAAATTACAAGAGAAGAGAACAAAATAAGGGGGGAAATGACCGACAAAAACAAATCCAAAACAATTAACAAAATGGCGATAAAAACATACGTATCAATAATTACCTTAAATGTAAACAGATTAATGCTCCAACTAAAAGATATCAACTCACTGAATGGATACAAAAACAAGACCCATATATATGCTGCCAACAAGAGACTCACTTCAGATCTAGAGACACATATGGACTGAAAGTGAGGGGATGGAAAAAGGTATTCCATGCAAATGGAAATCAAAAGAAAGCTGGAGTACCAATACTTATATCAGACAAAATAAACTTTAAAAGAAGGACAAAGAGACAAAGAAGGATGCTACATAATCATCAAGGGATCAATCGAAGAAGATATAACAACTGTACATATGTATGCACCCAACATAAGCGCACATAAATATATAAGGTAAGAATTAAGAGATATAAAAGGAGAAACTGACAGTGATACAATAATAGTAGAGGACTTTAACACCCCACTTACATCAATGGACAGATCATCCAGGCAGAAAATCAATAAGGAAACACAGGCCTTCAATAACACATTAGACCAAATGTACTTAATTGATATTTAGAGAGCATTCCATCTGAAGGCAGCAGAATACACATTCTTTTCAAGTGCACATGGAACATTTTCCAGGATAGATCACATGCTAGGCCACAAAACCGTCATCGGTAAATTTAAGAAAATTTAAATATCAAGCATCTTTTCCAACTACATGCTATGAAACTAGAAACCAACCACATGGAAAGAACTGCAAAAAACACAAACATGTGGAGGCTAAACAACATGATACTAAACAACCAATGGATCACTGAAGAAATCAAAGAGGAAATTTAAAAAATACCTAGAGACAAATGAGAATGAAAACAGGATGATGTAAAACCTATGGGATTCAGCAAAAGCAGTTCTAAGAGGAAAGTTTATAGCAATACAGGCTTACATCAGGAAATAAGAATAATCTCAAACAACCTAACGTTACATCTAAAGGAACAAGAAAAAAAAAAGTGAACAGAAGGAAAGAAATCATAAAGATGAGAGCAGAAATAAATAAAATAGACAAAGAAAACAATAGAAAAGATCAATGAAACTAAAAGCTGGTTCTTTAAAAAGATAAACAAAATTGATACACCTTTAGCCAGACTCATCAAGAAATAAAGGGACAGGGCCCAAATCAATAAAATCAAAAGTGAAAAAGAAGTTACAACTGACACCACAGAAATACAAAGATCTTAAGAGACTATTATGAACAACATATACCAATAATATGGACAGCCTAGAAGAAATGGACAAATACGTAGAAAGGTACAATCTCCGAAGACTGCACCAGAAGAGATAGAAAATATGAACAGATCAATTACCAGTAATGAAATTGAATCAGTAATTTAAAAACTCACAACAAACAAAAGTCCAGGACCAGATAGCTTCACAGGTGAATCCTACCAAACGTTTAGATAAGAGTTAACACCTATCCTTCTGAAACTATTCCAAAAATTGCAGAGGAAGGAACACTTCTGATCTCATTCTATGAGGCCAGAATAACCCTGATATCAAAACCAAAGATATCACAAAAAAAGAAAATTACTGGCCAATATCACTGATGAACAGAGATATAAAAATCCTCAACAAAATATAAGCAAATCAAATCCAATATATTAAAAAGTCATACACCATAATCAAGTGGGATTTATCCCAAGGACGCAAGGATTTTTCACTATCTGCAAATCAATCAATGTGATACACCACATTAACAAACTGAAGAATAAAAACCATATGATCATCTCAGTAGATGAAGAAATACTTTTTACAAATTGCAACATCCATTTATGATAAAAACTCTCCAGAAATTTGTCACAGAGGAAGCATACCTCAGCATAATAAAGGCCATACAAGACAAACCCACCCCTAACATCATATTCAACAGTGAAAAGCTGAAAGCATTTCCTCTAAGATCAAGAACAAAACAAAGATGATCACTCTCAATACTTTTATTCAACACAGTATTATAAGTCCTAGCCAGAGCAATCAGACAAGAAAAAGCAGTAAAAGGAATCCAAATTGGAAAAGAAGAAGTAAAAGTGTCACTACTCACAGATGACATGATAGTATACATAGAAAATCCTAAAGACACCACCAGAAAACTACTATAGCTAATCAATGAATTCTGTAAAGTTACAGAACACAAAATAAATATAGAGAAATCTGTTGTTATTTCTATACACTAACAATGAACTATCAGGTAGAGAAATTAACAATTTCATTTACCATCACATCAAAAAAGAATGAAGTACTTAGGAATAAATCTACCTAAGTAGGTAAAAGACCTGTACTTGGAAAACTATAAGATACTAATGAAAGAAATTTAAGATGACACAAACAGATGAAAAGAAAGAACATGTTCTTGGATTGGAAGAATTAATTTTGTTAAAATGAACATACTACCCAAGGCAATATACAGATTCAGTGCAATCGCTATTAAATTACCAATGGCAATCTTCACAGAACTAGAACCAATAATTTCTAAATTTGTATGGAAACATGAAAGACACTGAATACCCAAAACAATCTTGAGAAAGAAGGGAGCTAGAGGAATCATGCTCCCTGACTTCAGCAACAGTAATTAAACTATACTACAACTATACTATACAGCAACTATACTACAAAGCAACAGTAATTAAACAGCATGGTACTGCCACAAAAACAGACACAGATCAATGGAACTGAATACAGAGCCCAGAAATAAACCCCCACACAACTATGGTCAATTAATCTATGACAAAGGCAACAATATACAGTGGAGAAAAAGACAGTGTCTTCAGTAAGTAGGTAGTGCTGGGAAAACTAGACAGCTACATGTAAAAGAATGAAATTAGAACATTCTCTAACACCACATACAAAAATAAACTCAAAATGGAATAAAGACCTAAATGTAAGACCAGAAACCATAAAACTCACAGAGGAAAACATAGGCAGAACACTCTTTGCCATAAATTGTAGCAATATTTCTTTTGATCTGTCTCCTAAAGCAAAGGAAATAAAAGCAAAAATAAGCAAATTGGACCTAATCAAACTTAAAAGGTTTTCTGCAGTAAATGAAACCATTGACAAAATGAAAAGATAACCTACTGAATGTGAGAAAATATTTGCAATTTATATGACTGATAAGGGTTAATATCCAAAATATATAACTAGCTCAAACAATTCAACATCAGTAAAACCACAAACAACCTGATTAAAAAATGGTCAGAAGGGGCTTCCCTGGTGGCTCAGTGGTTGTGAGTCCGCCTGCCAATGCAGGGGACAGGAGTTTGTGCCCTGGTCCGGGAAGATCCCACATGCCGTGAAGCGGCTGGGCCCATGAGCCATGGCCGCTGAGCCTGCGTGTCCGGAGCCTGTGCTCCACAACGGGAGAGGCCACAACAGTGAGAGGGCCGCGTACCGCAAAAAAAAAAAAAAAAAAAAGGTCAGAAGACCTGAACATTTTTCCAAAGAGGAAATGCAGATGGCCAACGGGCACATGAAACGATGCTCAACATCACTAATGATCAGGGAAAAGCAAATCAAAACCACAATGAGATATCACCTCACACCTGTCAGGATGGTTATCACCAAAAAGAACACAAAGAACAAATGATGAGGAGGATGTGGATAAAACGGAACACTCATCCAGATAAAATGGCAAAGTAGAAGGCCTTGAGCTCACCCTCCTCATGAAAACACCAAAATCACAACTAACTGCTGAATAACCATCGGCAAAAAGACTAGAACCTACCAAAAAAGACGTTTTACATCCAAAGACAAAGCAAAAGCCACAATGACACGGCAAGAGGGGTGCTTACCTGCCCCTTTCCCATACCTGCCAGGCGGGCAACCCACAAACTGGAAAATAATAATATAGCAGATGTTCTCCCACAGGAGTGAGAGTTCTGAGCCCCACGTAAGTCTCCTCAGCCTGAGGATCTGGCATTGGGATGAGCAGCCCCCAGAGCATTTGGCTTTGAAGGCCAGCAGGAGTTTAGTGCAGGAGTTCCACAGGACTGGGGGAAACAGACTCCACTCTTGGAGGGCGCACACAATGTTTCACATTCACTGGGACCCAGCACAAAGCAGTGACTCCATAGGAGCCTGGGCTAAACATACTGGCAGGTCGCGGAGGGTCTCCTGGGGAGATGAAGATCAACTGTGGCTCACTGTGGGGGCAAGGACACTGGTGGCAGAGGCCCCAGGGAATACTGATCCACACGACCTCTCTCAGAGGTCACCATTTTGGCACTGAGACCTGGCCCCACCCACCAGCCTGCAGGCTCCATGCTGGGACACCTCAGGCCAAACAACCAGCAGGGTGGGAACACAGCCTTACCCATCAACAGACAGGCTGCTTAAAGTAGCACTGAGTTCACAGACACCTCTAAACATACCCCTTGACATGGCCTTGCCCACGAGAAGGACAAGACCCAACTCTACCCACCAGTGGGCAGGCACCAGTCCCTCCTACAAGGAAGATTGCACAAGCCCCTGGACCAACCTCACCCACCAGGGGGCAGTCACCAGAAGCAAGAGGAACTATGTCCCTGCAGCCCATGGAAAGGAGACCACAAACATAGAAAGTCATACAAAGTGAAACGGAAGAGAAATATGGTCCAGATGAAGGAACAAAATAAAACCCCAGAAGAACAACTAAGTGAAGCGGAGATAGGCAATGTACTTGAAAAAGAATTCAGAGTAATGATATTAAAGATGATCCAAGATATCGGGGAAAGAATGGAGACACAGACTGAGAAGATACAAGAAATGTTTAACAAAGAGCTAGAAGATTTAAAGAACAAACAGAGATGAACAATACAATAACTGGAATGAAAAATACACTAGAAGAAATGAATAGCAGCATAAATGAGACAGGAGAACAAATAAATGATCTGGAAGACAGGGTGATGGAAATCACTGCCATGGAACAGAATAAGAAAAAACAATGAAAAGAAATGAGGACAGTCTGAGAGACCTCTGAGACAACATTAAACACGCAAACTTTCACATTACAGGGATTCCAGAAGGAGAAGAGAGAGAGAAAGGGCCTGAGAAAATATTTGAAGAGATTATTGTCAAAAAGTCCCCTAACATGGGAAGGGAAAGACTCACTCAAGTCCAGGAAGTGCAGAGAGTCCCGTAGAGGATAAACCCAAGGAGGAACATGCCAAGAAACATATTAATCAAACTGACAATAATTAAAGACAATAAGATATTAAAAGCAGCAATGGAAAAGCAACAAATAACATACAAGGAATCCCTATACGGATACCAGCTGATTTTTCAGCAGAAATTCTGCAGGCTAGAAGGGAGTGGCAGAATATATTTGTAGTGATGAAAAGGAAAAACCTACAACCAAGAATACTCTACCCAGCAAGGCTCTCATTCAGATTTGATGGAGAAATCAAAAGCTTTACAGGTAAGCAAAAGCTAAAAGAATTCAGCACCACCAAACCAGCTTTACAACAAATGCTGAAGGAACTTCTCTAAGTGGAAAAGAAAAGGCCACAATTAGAAACAAGAAAATTACGAATATTGCATAACACAGGGAATATAGCCATTATTCTATAATAACTATAAATTGAGTATAACCTTTAAAAATTGTGAATCACGATATTGTACACCTATAACTTAAATAATATTGTACAGTAACTATACTTCAATTAAAAAAACAAGAACGGCAATATTCTAGATTGGAACTGCCCCATCAACCTGGGTACAAGAAGTGAAGATGATGTAGAGCAGAGCCATCACCAACCCATGATGGATATGCAGCATTAGCAGGAATTAAACCTTCTTAAGCCATTATGATTTGAGGGAGTCATTTGTTATCATAGCATATTTAGCTTAACCTGACTGATACATGCTCTCACCAAGATTCAAGATTCATATGATGGAGAATTCCCAAACATAGAAACAGACGTTTGACCAAAAAAACCCCCCAAGAAACCAAAAAATTTTGAAAAAAGAAACCCAAAAAACAATGACAAGTAAATTTCACTTCAATGTATAAAATTTATTCAGACATGTAATTTTTAAAGCATCACCTTCCTTCTTCAAGGTCTCACTTAACCTTGCAGCTCTCCCAAGCACTAGCCTAAGGTTCTCATAATACTAGGAGTACAAAGTTCGCTTGAGTAGAACCCTTGGGACTAAATCAGCAAATTCTTCACAATCTCTGTTGTATGTATGTTAGAGAGATTATTTATATTGATCTTACTTTTTAAAGAATCACTGAATGTTAAAATTGATCAGGGAAGTCTTCCACTGGGAGAGAATGGTTTTTGAAAAACACTCAGGCAGATTTAGACAATAAGAAGTTGTAAAGCAAGTATGTGTGTGTGTATGCATCAAATTCGTTTTTAGGTGATGTTATTTCTAGAAGATTAGTTACATATTTTATTTTAACATATTTAATGAAAATAGGAATCCATTATTTCTCTAGTTATATAATCAAAATAGTTCTGGCTGTTTACTATAGAATTATTTTTCGTCTCCTAAGGAAATTAAGTTCAACATAATTTCCTTGCTTCACCCAAGGTTTTAAGGTTCCACTAGTTCATTCACATCTGCTCATGATGTTGCAGTCCTAAGGACTCAGTGCACAGACTGAAAAGAATCCTTACTTTAAAAAACAGGTCAACCAGCAAATTCCAAAGCAAATTTACCTTAGAGGCTTTTCAGAAGAGTCTGGGCAGAACTTGGTGGTGATGCCAGGTGTTAGCTAACCCAAGGCATGGAGATAATTTTGGGATTCAGCTTCTTGTTATCTTGGTCTGAGAGAAGCAATTTATGTCCTGAGAAGTCATCTAAAATGGTGTGGGATTTTTGTTTTAATTTTTAAAATTAATACCTGTTAATTCCATACACTTCATTTTCTTTACTCCTGAATCAATCCTGAATCTGGTTTTCCTGCCATTTTTCTCCTACCTGGTCAATCCACAAGTATCTTTTGAATACCTACAATGTGACCTTAGAGTGTGCATCAACTTAGGCTTCAAGGAATAATACAGCTATTTCAGGGGTGGAAAAAAATATTACCTTAATCACTAGCATCAGAGTTCCTCTTAAGGATAAGCAAGGCTTTCT
This sequence comes from Orcinus orca, assembly GCF_937001465.1. Lineage (NCBI taxonomy): Eukaryota > Metazoa > Chordata > Mammalia > Artiodactyla > Delphinidae > Orcinus > Orcinus orca. The sequence continues at coordinate 55,399,429 of NC_064564.1, forward strand.
GTAGTACATAATTTTCCAAGCCTTTTTTATCAAAAGAGAGTGCAGAGGGCATTTTCCCTCTGGAATATACAGAAACAAGCAGACAGATGGACTACTCTGCTTAAGAAGTTAAAAGGGGAGGAAAAGGTGGGTGAGAGGTATTGGGCAACAGGTTGGCAGAAAAATGGTCAGTGAGAAATTTCCAGGGACAACTGTAGGTAAGGATGCCTAGTACCAACCAATACTAAGGCTTAAAATATTGTTAAAATGCGGAGAAGGAATTCAAGACGGCAGAGTAGAAGGACATGGAGCTCACCTCTCCCCACAAACACATCAAAAATCCATCTACATGTGGAACAATTCTCACAAAATACCAACTGAAAGCTGGCAGAAGATCTCCTATGGAACCAAAACCACAAGAAAGATCCCCATGTAACTGGGTAAAACGAAAGGAAAAAAAAAGAAGGAATTGAGATGGGACCTGCACCCCTTGGAGGGAGCTGTGAAAGAGGAAAGGTTCCTTCAACCTGGGAACCTCCTTCGCTGGCTCAGAGGTCTGCTGGAACATACAGGGAGGGGGAGTGGCTTAGAATTTGCTCAAGAGGAGGGTGTGGGAGTTGGCTTGCTGCCAGGCAGGGTAGAGAGGGGCCGGCACAGATGGTCGCTGCCGTGTCACCACATTTCCCAGCCCATGATGCACACTTGCTGGTGCATGCAGTGGCTGGGTGGTAAAACTCGGGCTTCACTGGACAGACCCAGTGAGAGGCCTTGGTTTGGTTGTGGGGAGACAGCCTCAAGGGCCTAGACTGTGGTCTGGGCTGCCATAGTGGGTGCACACAGGATGGAGCGTGGGTCTGCCCTAGTAGCCCCATTGTCAGCATGCTCATGGTGGGGCGCAGCTCTAGCCATGTTGGGCTTTGGGAGCACACCCTTGCTGGAGGCAAGACTGACATCTGAGCCTTATATGTGCAATTGAAAATAGGACACAAATGAACTTATTTACAAAACAGAAGTAGACTCACAGACACAGAAAACAAACTTGTGGTTATTAAAGGTGAGAGGGGGGAGGTATAAATTAGGAGTTTGAGATTAACAGATACACACTACTATATATAAAATAGATAAATAACAAGGGCCTACTGTATAACACAAGGGACAACATTCACAATCTTTTAATAACCTATAATGGAAAAGAATCTGAAAAAGAATATATATGTACACATAACTGAATCACTTTGCTGTACAGCAGAAACTAACACAATGTTGAAAACCAACTATACTTGAATTAAAAAAAAAAAAAGGAATGATGGCTGAAAACGTTCCAAACCTAAAGAAGGAAACAGACATTCAGGTACAGGAAGCAAGGATGGTCCCAAACAGGATGAACCCGAACAGACCCACAACCAGACATATCATAATTAAAATGTCAACCATTAAAGACAAAGAGAGGATTCCATATACAGCAAGAGTAAAACAAAGAGTCAGTTACAAGGGAACCCCCATAAGGCTATCAGCTGATTTCTCTACAGAAACTTTGCAGGCCAGAAGGCAATAGCAAGATATATTCAAAGTCCTGAAAGGGAAAACCCTGCCTAGGTAGGATACTCTGCCTAGCAAGATCATCATTTAGAATAGAATGAGAGATAAGAATTTCTCAGACAAGCAAAAAGTAAAAGAGTACAGAAATACTAAACCTAACGGAAAAGAAATATTGAAATGTATTCTCTAAATAGAAAAGAAGCAAGAATCTATAGGAAAGGGAAAATCACAATAGGAAAAGAAAATATATAGAAGGACTGAATATCACTTAAATAAGCCAGTACATAGATTAAAAAACAATCAAAAAATTTTGTGACAGTGATTATAAACACAATGAATAGCAAAAGGATAACCATGAAGATGTAAAATGTGGGGGGGGGGGCGGCAGGAATAAGAAAATGTAGATCTTTCAGAATGTTGTTTGAAGTTACATGATTATCAGTCTAAAGCAAGTAGATATAGTTATGGCTTAACATACTTGAAAACCAGGGTAATCACAGATCAAAAACAGGCAATAGAGTCACAAAAACCTAAAAAAAAGGAACTCAAGCATAATATAAAAGGAAACCATCAAACCACAAAAGGAAAAATGAAAAGAAGGAAGGAACAAAGAAGAACTACAAAATCAACTGGAAAACAAGGTTTAAAATGGCAATAAATACATACTTAACGATAATCACTTTAAACATCAATGGACTAAAGGCTCTGATTGAAACACACAGAGTGGCAGACTGGATAATAAAACAAGAATCTACTGTATGCTGCCTGCAAGAAACCCACTTTAGGGTGAAAGACACACACAGATTCAGTGAGGGGATAGAAAGATATTTCATGCAAATGGAAATGACAGGAAAGTGGGTGTAGCAATACTCCTATCAGGCAAAATAGACTTTAATACAAAGGCCATAAGGAAAAAAATAGAAGGACACTGTATAATGATAAAGGGATCAATACATGAAGAGGATTTTTCATTCATTAACATATATGCATCCAATATAGGAGCACCTAAATACATAAAGCAAATACTAACATACATAAAGGGAGAAACGGACAGAAATATAATAATAGTAGGAGACTTTAACACCTCACTAACATTAATGGACAGATCTTTTGGACAGAAAATCAGTAAGGCAACAGAGATCCTAAATAACACAATAGTTATTTACTTAATTCATTTCTTCCAGATATTACATCTAAAAAAACCAGAATACACATTCTTATCAAGTGCACATGAAACATGCTCAAGGACAGACCACATATTAGGTCACAAAACAAGCCTTGAAAATTTAAGAGGATAGAAATTATTTCAAGCATATTTTCTAACCACAACTGTATGAAACTAGAAATCAACCACAGAAAGGAAAATTGGAAAAGAACGAACACATGGAGACCAAACATGCTACTAAAAAATCCAATGGATTAACAATAAAACTGAAGAAGAAATCAGAAAATACATCAAGACAATTGATAATGAAAATACAACCTTACAAAACCTATGGAATGTAGCAAAAGCAGTCCTAACAGGAAAATTCATAGTGATCCAGGACTTCTGCAAAAAACAAGAAAAATCTCAAATAAACAACCTAACCTACCACACAAAAGAACTAGAAAAAGAAGAACAAACAAAATGTAAAGTCAGCAGAAGAAAGGAAACAAGATCAAACAGGAAATAAAATAGAGATTAAGAAAAACAACAGAAAAAACTAAATAAAATCAAGATCTTCTTTTTTAAAGGATAAAATCGACAAACCAATAGCCAGGCTCACCAAGAAGAAGAGCGAGGACTCAAATAAAATACAAAAGAGGAGAAATAACAAGCAACACAACAGAAATGCAAAAAATTATAAGAAAATACTATGAACAGTTATATGCCAACAAATCGGACAACCTAGAAGTAATGAAAAGGTTTCCAAAAACATACAGCCTGCCAAAACAGAATCAAGAAGAAACAGATAATTTGAACAGACTGATCACTCCATGTGAAACAGAATCTGGAACAAAAACAAAAACTCCCTGCAAACTGAAGTCCAGGACTGGATGGTTTCACTGGAATTACACCAAACAAACAAAGAAGAACACATACCTATCCTTCTCAAAATCTTCCAAAAACTCAAGAGGAGGGAACACTCCCAAAGTCTTTCTATGAAGCCACCATCACCCTGATAACAAAACCAGACAAAGCCACTACAAAAAAAGAAAATTACAGGCAAATATCTTTCATAAATATACAGGCAGGGGAGAGCTTCAAGATGCCAGAAGAGTAAGACATGGAGATCAGCTTCCTCCCCACAAATACATCAGAAATACATCTACATGTGGAACAACTCCTACAGAACACCTACTGAATGCTTGCAGAAGACCTCAGACCTCCCAAAAGGCAAGAAACTCCCCATGTACCTCGGTATGGCAAAAGAAAAAACAGAGACAAAAGAATAGGGACGGAACCTGCACCAGTGGGAGGCAGCTGTGAAGGAAGAAAGGTTTCCAGACACTAGGAAGCCCCTTCACGGGCGGAGACTGGGGGTGGTGGAGGGGGGAAGCTTCGGAGCCAAGGAAGAGAGCACAGAAACAGGGGTGTGGAGGGCAAAGCAGAGATTCCCGAACAGAGGATCAGTGCCGACCAGCACTCACCAGCCCGAGAGGCTTGTCTGCTACCCCACTGGGGCGAGTGGGGGCTGGGAGCTGAGGCTCGGGCTTCGGAGCTTAGATCCCAGGGAGAGGACTGGGGTTGGTGGCGTGAACACAGCCTGAAGGGGGCTAGTGCGCCACAGCTAGCTGGGAGGGAGTCCGGGAAAAAGTCTGGAGCTGCCGAAGAGGCAAGAGACTTTTTCTTGCTTCTTCGTTTCCTGGTGCGCGAGGAGAGGGGATTAAGAGCGCTGCTTAAAGGAGTTCCAGAGATGGGTGCGAGCCGTGGCAACCAGTGTGGACCCCAGAGACGGGCATGAGACGCTAAGGCTGCTGCTGCAGCCACCAAGAAACCTGTATGCAAGCACAGGTCACTATCCACACCTCCCCTCCCAGGATCCTGTGCAGCCCGCCACTGCCAGGGTCCCGTAATCCAGGGGCAACTTCCCCGGAGAACGCACGGTGCATCTCAGGCTGGTGCAATGTCACATTGGGCTCTGCCACCACAGGCTCACCCCACATTCCGTACCCCTTCCTCCCCATGGCCTGAGTGAGCCAGAGCCCCCAAATCAGCTGCTCCTTTAACACGGTCCTGTCTGAGCGAAGAACAGACACCCTCAGGCAACCTACACACAGAGGCGGGTCCAAATCCAAAGCTGAACCCCAAGAGCTGTGCAAAAAAGAAGAGAAAGGGAAATTTCTCCCAGCAGCCTCAGGAGCAGCAGATTAAATCTCCACAATCAACTTGATGTACCCTGCATCTGTAGAATACCTGAATAGACAACGAATCATCCCAAATTGAGGAGGTGGACTTTAGGAGCAATGATATATATATATTTTTCCCTTTTTCTCTTTTTGCTCTTGGTGCTCCAGCCAGGCGTCAGGGCTGTGCCTCTGAGGTGGGAGAGCCAAGTTCAGGACATTGGTCCAAAAGAGACCTCCCAGCTCCACGTAATATCAAATGGCGAAAATCACCCAGAGATCTCCATCTCAACGCCAAGACCCAGATCCACTCAACGACCAGCAAGCTACAGTGCTGGATACTCTATGCCAAACAACTAGCAAGACAGGAACACAACCCCACATTAGCAGAGAGGCTGCCTAAAATCATAATAAGGCCACAGACACCCCAAAACACACTAGCAGACGTGGACCTGCCTACCAGAAAGACAAGATGCAGCCTCATCCACCAGAACACAGGCACTAGTCCCCTCCACCAGGAAGCCTACACAACCCACTGAACCAACCTTAGCCACTGGAGGCAGACACCAAAAACAACGGGAACTATGAACCAGCAGCCTAAGAAAAGGAGACCCCAAACACAGTAAATTAAGCAAAATGAGAAGACAGAGAAACACACAGCAGTTGAAGCAGTAAGGTAAAAACCCACCAGACCTAACAAATGAAGAGGAAATAGGCAGTCTACCTGAAAAAGAATTCAGAATAATAATAGTGAAGATGATCCAAAATCATTTAACAAGGACCTAGAAGAACTAAAGAGCAAACAAACAGTGATGAACAGCACAATAAATGAAATAAAAAATTCTCTAGAAGGGATCAAGAGCAGAATGACTGAGGCATAAAAACGGATAAGTGACCTGGAAGATAAAATAGTGGAAATAACTACTACAAAGCAGAATAAAGGAAAAAGAATGAAAAGAATTGAGGACAGTCTGAGAGACCTCTGGGACAACATTAAACGCACCAACATTCAAATTATAGGGGTCCCAGAAGAAGAGAAGAAAAAGGGACTGAGAAAATATTTGAAGAGATTATAGTTGAAAACTTCCCTAATATGGGAAAGGAAAGAGTTAATCAAGTCCAGGAAGCACAGAGTCCCATACAGGATAAATCCAAGGAGAAACACGCCAAGACACATATTAATCCAACAATCAAAAATGAAATACAAAGAAAAAGTATTAAAAGCAGCAACGGAGAAACAACAAATAACATACAAGGGAATCCCCATAAGGTTAACACCCGATATTTCAGCAGAAACTCTGCAAGCCAGAAGAGAGTGGCAGGACATATTTAAAGTGATGAAGGAGAAAAACCTTCAAGCAAGATAGGATCTACCCAGCAAGGACCTTATTCAGATTTGATGGAGAAATTAAAACCTTTACAGAAAAGCAAAAGTTGAGAGAATTCAGTACCACCAAGCCAGCTTTACAACAAATGCTAAAGGAACTCCTCTAGTCAGGAAACACAAGAGAAGGAAAAGACCTACAATAACAAACCCAAAACAATTAAGAAAATGGTAATAGGAACATACATATCGATAATTACCTTAAATATAAATGGATTAAATGCTCCAACCAAAAGACACAGACTGGCTGAATGGATACAAAAACAAGATCTGTATATATGCTGTCTACAAGAGACCCACTTCAGACCTAGGGACCCATACAGACTGAAACCGAAGGGATGGAAAAAGATATTCCATGCAAATGGAAATCAAAAGAAAGTTGGAGTAGCAATTCTCATATCAGACAAAATAGACTTTAAAACAAAGACTATTACAAGAGACAAAGAAGGACACTACAAAATGATCAAGGGATCAATCCAAGAAGAAGATATAACAATTGTAAATATTTATGCACCCAACACAGGAGCACTGCAATACATAAGGCAAATACTAACAGCCATAAAAGGGGAAATCGACAGTAACACATTCATACTAGGGGACTTTATCACCTCACTTTCTCCAATGGACAGACCATCCAAAATGAATATAAATAAGGAAACACAAGGTTTAAATGATACATTAAACAAGATGGACTTAATTGATATTTATAGGACATTCCATCCCAAAACAACAGAATACACTTTCTTCCCATGTGGCACGGAACATTCTCTAGGATAGATCATATCTTGGGTCACAAATCAAGCCTTGGGAAGTTTAAGAAAATTGAAATCGTATCAAGTATCTTTTCCGACCACAATGCTATGACACTAGATATCAATTACAGGAAAAATATCTGTAAAAAATACGAACACATGGAGGCTAAACAATATGCTACTTAATAACTAACAGATCACTGAAGAAACCAAAGAGGAAATCAAAAAAATACATAGAAAAAAATGACAATGAAAACACGATGACCCAAAACCTATGGGATGCAGCAAAAGCAGTTCTAAGAGGGAAGTTTATAGCAATACAAGCCCACCTTAAGAAACAAGAAACATCTCAAATAAACAACCTAACCTTACACCTAAAGCAATTAGAAAAAGAAGAACAAAAAAACCCCCAAAGTTAGCAGAAAGAAAGAAATCATAAATATCAGATCAGAAATAAATGAAAAAGAAATGAAAGAAATGATAGCAAAGAACAATTAAACTAAAAGCTGGTTCTTTGAGAAGATAAACAAAATTGATAAACCATTTGCCAGACTCATCAAGAAAAAAAGGGAGAAGATTCAAATCAATAGAAATGAAAAAGGAGAAGTAACATCTGACATTGTAGAAATACAAAGGGTCATGAGAGATTACTACAAGCAACTATATGCCAATAAAATGGACAACCTGGAAGAAATGGACAAATTCTTAGACAAGCACAACCTTCTGAGACTGAACCAGGAAGAAAAAGAAAGTACGAACAGACCAATCACAAGCACTGAAATTGAGACTGTGATTAAAAATCTTCCAACAAACAAAAGCCCAGGACATGATGGCTTCAAAGGCAAATTCTATCAAACATTTAGAGAAGAGGTAACACCTATCCTTTGCAAACTCTTCCAAAATATAGCAGAGGGAGGAACACTCCCAAAGTCATTCTACGAGGCCACCATCACCCTGATACCAAAACCAGAAAAAGATGTCACAAAGAAAGAAAACAGGCCAATAACACTGATGAACATAGGTGCAAAAATCCTCAACAAAATAGTAGCAAACAGAATCCAACAGCAAATTAAAAGGATCATACACCATGATCAAGTGGAGTTTATCCCAGGAATGCAAGGATTCTTCATTATACGCAAATCAATCAACGTGATACTCATATTAACAAATTGAAGGAGAAAAACCATATGGTCATCTCAATAGATGCAGAGAAAGCTTTTGACAAAATTCAACACCGATTTATGATAAAAACCCTCCAGAAAGTAGGCATAGAGGGAACTTACCTCAACGTAATAAAGGCTATATATGACAAACCCACAGCCAACATCGTCCTCAATGGTGAAAAACTGAAACCATTGCCACTAAGATCAGGAGCAAGATATGGTTGCTCACTCTCACCACTCTTATTCAACATAGTTTTGGAAGTTTTAGCCACAGCAGTCAACGAAGAAAATGAAATAAAAGGAATCCAAATCGGAAAAGAAGTAAAGCTGTCACTGTTTGCAGATGACATGATACTATACATAGAGAATCCTAAAGATGCTACCAGAAAACTACTAGAGGTAATCAATGAATTTGGTAAAGTAGCAGGATACAAAATTAATGCACAAAAATCTCTTGCATTCCTATACATTAATGACGAAAAATCTGAAAGTGAAATTAAGACAACACTCCCATTTACCACTGCAACAAAAAGAATAAAATATCTAGGAATAAACCTACCTAAGGAGACAAAAGACCTGTATGCAGAAAATTATAAGACACTGATGAAAGAAATTAAAGATGATACAAACAGATGGAGAGATATACCATGTTCTTGGATTGGAAGAATCAACATTGCGAAAATGACTCTACTACCCAAAGCAATCTACAGATTCAATGCAATCCCTATCAAACTACCACTGGCATTTTTCACAGAAGTAGAACAAAAAACTTCACAATTTGTATGGAAAAACAAAGACCCCGAATAGCCAAAGCAATCTTGAGAAAGAGAAACGGAGCTGGAGGAATCAGGCTCCCTCACTTCAGACTATACTACATAGCTACAGTAATCAAGGCAGTGTGGTACTGGCACAAAAACAGAAATATAGATCAATGGAACAGGATAGAAAGCCCAGAGGTAAACCCACGTACATATGGTCATCTTATCTTTGATAAAGGAGAAAAGAATATACTGTGGAGAAAAGACAGCCTCTTCAATAAGTGTTGCTGGGAAAACTGGACAGCTACATGTAAAAGAATGAAATTAGAACACCATACACAAAAATGAATTCAAAATGGATTAAAGACCTAAATGTAAGGCCAGACACTATCAAACTCTTAGAGAAAACATAGGTAGAACACTCTATGACATAAATCACAGCAAGTTCCTTTTTGACCCACCTCCTAGAAAAATGGAAATAAAAACAAAAATAAACAAATGGGACCTAATGAAACTTCAAAGCTTTTGCACAGCAAAGGAAACCATAGATAAGATGAAAAGACAACTCTTAGAATGGGAGAAAATATTTACAAATGAAGCAACTGACAAAGGATTAATCTCCAAAATTTACAAGCAGCTCATGCAGCTCAATATCAAAAAAACACAAACAACCCAGTCCAAAAATGGGCAGAAGACCTAAACAGACATTTCTCCAAAGAAGATATACAGATTGCCAACAAACACATGAAAGAATGCTCAACATCATTAATCATTAGAGAAATGCAAATCAAAACTACAATGAGATATCATCTCACACTGGTCAGAATGGCCATCATCAAAATATCTACAATGATTGCTGGAGAGGGTGTGGAGAAAAGGGAACCCTTTTGCACTGTTGATGGGTGGGAATGTAAATTGATACAGCCACTATGGAGAACAGTATGGAGATTCCTTAAAAAACTAAAAACAGAACTACCATACAACCCAGCAATCCCGCTACTGGGCATATACCCTGAGAAAACCATAATTCAAAAAAGAATCATGTACCACAATGTTCACTGCAGCTCTATTTACAATAGCCAGGATATGGAGGCAACTAAGTGTCCATTGACAGATGAATGGATAAAGAAGATTTGGCACATATATACAATGGAATATTACTCAGCCATATAAAGAAACGAAATTGAGTTATTTGTAATGAGGTGGATGGACCTAGAGCCTGTCATACAGAGTGAAGTAAGTCAGAAAGAGAAAAACAAATACGGTATGCTAATACATATATATGGAATCTAAAAAACAAACAAAAAATGGTCATGAGGAACGTAGGGGCAAGACGGGAATAAAGACACAGAGCTACTAGAGAATGGACTTGAGGATACAGGGAGGGGGAAGGGTAAGCTGGGACAAAGTGAGAGAGTGGCGTGGACATACATACACTACCAAATGTAAAATAGATAGCTAGTGGGAAGCAGCCACATAGCACAGGGAGATCAGCTCTGTGCTCTGTGACCACCTAGGTGGGTGGGATAGGGAGGGTGGGAGGAAGGGAGACGCAAGAGGGAAGAGATATGTGGATATATGTATATGCATAACTGATTCACTTTGTTTTAAAGCAGAAACTAACCCACCATTGTAAAGCAATTATACTCCAGTAAAGATGTTAAAAAAAAAAATCCTGAAAAAAAATAGAGAGGCAAAAATCCTCAACAAAATATTAGCAAAATGAATCCAAAAACACATAAAAAGGATAATACAACATGATCAAGTTGGAATCATCCCAGGGTCACAAGGATGGTTCAACACATAAAAATCAATGTGATATACCACATCAACAAAAGAAAAGACGAAAACCACATGATCATTTCAAAAATGATAGATGCACAGATAAAATTCAACATCCATTCATGATCAGAACTTTCACCAAAGTGATGATAGAGGAAACATATCTGAACATAATAAAAGTCGTTTATGGCAAACCTGCAGCCAGTACAATACTCAATGGTGAAAAACTGAGAGCCTTCCTGCTAAATTCCAGAAGAAGATAAGCATGCCCACTCTCAACACTTCTATTCAATATGGCATTGGAAGCTCTAGCTATAGCAATCAGACAAGTAAAAGACATAAAAGGTATCCAAATTGGAAAGGAAGAGGTAAAGTTTTCATTACATGCAGATAACATGAAACACTATACAGAAAATCCTCAAGACCCCACACAAAAACTACTAGAACTGATAAGTGAGTTCAGCAAGGTAGCAAGATACAAGATTAACACACAGAAATCTGTTGCATTTCTTTACACGAAAAATGAAATATCAGAAAGACAAAGTTAAAAAAATTCCTGTTTAAAACTGTGTCAAAAAATAAAATACCTAGGAATAAACTTAATCAAGGAAATGAAAGACCTGTACCCTAAGAACAATAAAATGGTGATAAAGGAAACTGACAATGATCAAAAAAACTGAAAGATGTCCCATGCCCTTGGATTGGAAGAATATTGTTAAAATGTCCATACGACCCAAAGCAGTCTACAGATTTAATGTGATCCCTATCAAATTACCCATGACATTTTTCACAGAACTAGAACAAATAATACTAAAATTTATATGGAACTACAAAAGACCCAGAATTGCCAAGGGAATCCTGAGGGAAAAGAATAAGACTGGAGGCATAACCCTCCCAGACTTCAGACAATATTACAAAGCTACAGTAATCAAATCAGCATGGTATTGGCACAAAAAACAGACACACAGATCAATGGAATGGAATAGGGCACCCTGAAACAAATCCACACACCTATGGTCAATTAGTCTTTGACAAAGGATGCAAGAACATACAATGGAGAAAACACAGTCTATTCAGCAATTGGTACTGGGAAAGCTGGACAGCCACATGTAAATCAATGAAGTTAGAATACTCCCTCGCACCATATCCAGAAATAAACTCAAAATGGTTTAAAGACTTAAATATAAGACATGACACCCTAATATTCCTAGAAGAGAATATAGGCAAAACTTTCTCTGACATAAATCATAGCAATATTTTCTTAGATCAGTCTCCCAAGGCAATAGAAATACAGGTAAAATAAACAAATGGTATGTAATCAGACTTAAAAGCTTTCACACAGCAAAGGAAACCATTAACAAAAAAAAACATACAGACTGGGAGAAAATATTTGCAAACTATTCAACCAACATGGGATTAATTTCCAAAATATAAAAACAGCTCATACAAGTCAACAACAACAACAAAAACAACCCAACCAAAAAATGGGCAGGAGACCTAAATAGAGATTTCTCCAAAGAAGATATACGGATGGCCAGTAGGCACATGAAAAGATGCTCAACATCGCTAATTATTAGAGAAATGCAAATCAAAGCTACAATGAGGTATCACCTCACACTGGTCAGAATGGTAATCATTAAAAAGTCTACAAATAACAAATGCTGGAGGTTGTGTGGAGAGAAGGGAACCTCCTACACTGTCGGTGGGAATGTAAATTGGTACAGCTGCCATGGAAAATAGTATAGAGGTTCCTCAAAAAACTAAAAATAGAGCTACCATGTGATCCAGCAATCCCATTCCTGGGCATATAACCAAACAAAATTATAATTCGAAAAGATACATGCACCCCAATGTTCATAGCAGCACTATTTACAATAGCCAAGCAGCACTAATTACAATAACCAAAATGCCCATCAACAGATGAATGGATAAAGATGTGGTGTATATATATACAATGGACTATTATTCAGCCATAAAAAAGGATGAAATAATGCCATTTGCAGCAACATGGATGCAACCAGAGATTATCATAATAAGTGAAGTCAGAACGAGAAAGACAAATACCATATATGATATCACCTATATGTGGAATCTAAAACACGACACAAATGAACATATGTGCCAAACAGAAACAGACCCACAGATATAGAGAACAGATGTGTGGTTGCCAAGGAAGGGGTGGGGGAGGGAAAGATTGGGAGTTTGGGATTAGCAGATGCAAACTACTATATAGAGGATGGATAAACAACAAGGTCCTACTGTATAGCACAGGAAACTGTATTCAATATCCTGTGATAAACCATAATGGAAACAAATATGAAAAAGAATATATATATGTATAATTGAATCGCTTTGCTGTACAGCAGAAATTAACACAACATTGTAAACCAACTACACTTCCATAAAATTAAAACAAAATTCTACAAATAATAAATGCTCGATAGGGTATGGAGAAAAGAGAATTCTCATACACTGTTGTTATAAAAGTAAACTGGTGCAGCCACTATGGAAAACAGTATGGAGGTTCCTTAAAAAACTAGAGTTGCCATATGATCCAGCAATCCCACTCTTGGGCATATATCCAGGAAAGATGAAAACTCTAAATTGAAAATATACACGCACTGTAATGTTCATAGCAGCACTATTTACAACAGCCGAGACATGGAAGCGACCTAAGTGTCTATCGACAGATGAATGGATAAAGAAGATGTGGCAGGGGGAGGGATAAATTAGGAGTATGGATTAACCGATACACACTACTATACATAAAATAAACAACAAGGATTTACTATATAGCACAGGGAACTACATTCAATATCTTGTAACAGCCTATAATAGAAAAGAATCTGAGAAAGAATATATGTATACATGTATAAATGAGTCACTTTGCTGTACACCTGAAACTAACAGAATATTGTAAATCAACTATACTTCACTTAAAAATATATCATTAGAATGGATTTGTCTTTAAATCTGCTTTGCCAAGAGTCCCTGGTGACTAGTGCAGCGGGAAACATGGTCAGCACCTTCAAAGTGGTGAGATGATCCACAAAAGGAACCAAAGCAGTGGAGACAGGGGCTTGACTCAGAGGTCTCTGGGTAAATAGAAGCTTCACAAAGACTCCCTAGGGAGTTTGGAGGTAGGCTTGGGCAATGTCCAACCACTGACATATGACGGGAGTCACACCATTTTCACTGAAATCTCAAAGGAGACGATGACCCAGCTACCATCTTGGTTACAGGTCTGAGAAGTGTTTCCATCCTTTAGGACATTACATGCTCCTGAACACGTTATTCACTAAATAACACACACCTGGCATCTTCCCTCTCTCCTTCCCTTTCTCCTCTCCACAACTCAAGAAAAAAACAATAATAAGAAAGTGTTGAGGTATGTATGATGCCTTTAAACCATTGAGTGAGATGGAAGGAGGAGAACTTTTCCAACAGTAGCATGGCATTCTAAGTGGGTGCTAGAAGGAGGGACTAAAGTGCAGTGTTTGGCATATTGATAATAGTACAAAATTAGGAACAACCTACATTTCCATCATTATGGGGTGGTTAAGTGAACCACAGTTCATCCATACTATAAAATGTGCTATGCATCATTTCAAAGTAATTTTGGTATATTTGCATGTACTGATATGGAAAGACCTCTAAGACCTATAGCTAAGTTTAACATGCAAGGTGAAGAGCAGTATCTACAATTTCTATGGGAAGAAACCCCACAAAATATAGTTACATATTTGAATATGTAAGTACATTTCCCCTGGGAAGGGCAAGGACTCAGTAAAGACCTGGAGACCAAACCTATTTTGTTTGACAAATTTTAACCATGAGAATGTATTCACATAGTGCTTGTATAATTAAGATAAGTAAGAAATTTAAAGTATATAAAAATGAAAAAAAAAAGCAGTGCGAGGTCAGCACTTCTGGAGGTCACTAGGATTCACACTTAGAAATAAAGACAATGCCGATAATGTAAATGTAGATAAAAGAACCCACTACTCAAAGGTAACCCAGCAATACTGTCTTTCCTCACTTCAGAAAAACCCAGACGGTGGGAAATGTGACTTGATGATACGCACGCACAGCATGTGACCTTTATCCTCCTGGGAAATCTAAAATTTTGGGCCTTGCCATGGGTCCAACATCTGATCGTAAGTCTGCCACAATTACACCCACTTTTAGGTGTGTCATGAGGAAGCAGTCACCTGTTTTCACTCTTATTTTTGACACAACAGAGAGTTTTCAAACAGCCTGTGGGAGGGTCCATAACTGATCTCATCACTGTGAAATTCTCCACGAGGAAAAGTCACTGAAGATGAAACCAATAATGGGTCCCCCTACTGGGTGTGAGGACCACACAGACATGGGCCATATCCCATGCCGCTTACTGGTTCATGTTCTCTATAGCCAGATGTCCGACTTTGATGAAGTTATTCCCTATTTCCTTGTCCTGTATGAGTCTCCTGATGCCTTCGTCTTCTGTCTTCTATGAATTCCCTCTGTCTCACATCTTCAGTCTCTCTCTTTCCCCTGGGTTCTTTCCTTGTATCAATAACATGCCCAGTCTCAAAGAACACTCCCTCTTCAAGCTACCGCCCTGTGTTGGCGGCTCAGGCTGCTAGAACAAAATAGCATAGATTGGATGGCATATAAACAACAGAAATTTATTTCTCAGAGTTCTGGAGGTTGGAAGTCCAAAATGAGGGTGCCAGTGGTCAGGTTCTGGTGAAAACTCTTCCAGGTTGCAGATTCTAATTGTATCCTCACACGCCAGAAGGGGCACGGAGCCTCTTTTACAAAGGTGCTCATCCCATTCATGAGGGCTCTGCCCTCATGACCTAATCACCTCCCAAAGGCCCCGTCTCCTAATACCATGACCTTGGGGCTTAGTTTTCAACACACGAATTTTGGGGAGACAAACTTTTAGAGCACAGCATACCACCATTGACTTCCTCTTTTGCTGGCTGGTCATCTAGGATGTCCAGCCCCTCTCTTCTTCAGCAGTTCATCCATTTGTTCCTCAACCTTCAGAGTCATTTTTTTAAAAATTTATTTATTTATTTATTTTTGGCTGCATTGGGTCTTTGTTGCTGCATGTGGGCTTTCTCTAGTTGTGGCAAGCAGGGGTTACTCCTCATTGAGGTGCGCAGGATTCTCATTGTGGTGGCTTCTCTTTTTGCGGAGCACGGACTCTAGGCTCGCGGGCTTCAGCAGTTGTGGCTTGCAGGCTCTAGAGCACAGGCTCAGTAGTTGTGGTGCACGGGCTTAGTTGCTCCGCAGCATGTGGGATCTTCCTGGAACAGGGCTCAAATCCATGTCCCCTGCTTTGGCAGGCAGATTCTTAACCACTGCGCCACCAGGGAAGTCCCCAGTCTCATTTCTTGACTGGCCACTCTGTCACTTTGACAGAGATCCCCCGAGTCCTTCCTATCACTTAATCAAATGGTTTCTTCTCTGTTGCATAGACAACTGCAGTTTCTGGCCACAGCATCCTTGAAACTTACCTCTCTTTGCTCCTTTGAGATTTCTCTTTCTTGCTTTCCTTCCTCTAATCATTATTTCTCAGTGGCCTTTAGGGGCATCTCATTGGCCTTGTTCTTCCTGCCCTTTCTCCCTCAGGTCTTAATCCAACCCCATATTCTCAACTGTTTCCTTTATGATGCTGGCTCCCACATCTGCTTCTCTCGTCATCAGCCTGTCTTGGTGTTCCAGGCATACCTGCCGAATTTCTCCCACAGGTGATATGATTTTGGTATTTAAGTCTTGGCCTGCTTAAATCTAGAGTGGGAGTCCTGCTTCTCTGCCTCTTAGGTTCCTAATTTAATTCACTCTCCAGGATCACAGCCATTGTTTCTCTCTCCCCCAGATCACATCAGTAACAACACTCACATTCCTTCATTTGACAAATACCTCTCCTCCCTCTCTACTGCTCTTGGCTCTCACTTGGATCATCGCTGCAGCCTCTCAAGTGCTCTCCCTGACTCCCGTACACCAGTGTGGACATCCCAAGGAATCATCCCCAGGTCTTCAAACCTCAATATCTTCAAGAATAAAGTCTAACCTCCTTAGAATAACACTCAAGACCCTTCACAATTTGCTCCAACTTACCTAAGGGGCATTATTTGTTCCCTAAGAGACTTCTCACTAACACCTATGAATCTAAGAAAATAAAAGCCTCCCTAAAAGTCTCTCTCTATAGAGACTAGGAGATCCTCTGGAACCTCTAGAACCCAAGATCTCAAAGAATATCTGGAGACTGGGCTTTACCTGCCTCCAGGGATAGGGCAGGAAATAGTGACTTGCCTTATTCACTTTTAGCCCTTTGCTCCACTGCCACTTCTTCCAGCACAGGCTACCTTGACATCACTTCCTCTCATTAAGTCCTCATCTTTGAAAGGCTCCCCTTTTTTTCCATTGGGGTATAGTTGCTTTACAATGTTGTGTTAGTTTCTGCTGTACAATGAAGTGAATCAGCTATATGTATACATATATCCCCTCCTTCTTAGATCTCCCTCCCACCACAGCCCCCATCCCACCCATCTAGGTCACCATAGAGCACCAAACTGAGTTCCCTGTGCTATACAGCAGGTTCCCACTAGCTATCTATTTTATACATGGTAGCGTATATATGTCAATCCCAATTTCCCAATTCAGCGCCCCTTAACCTTCTGAGTCTCCCAGCTGGACTCCTCTCAGTCTCCAAGCAATCATAACAACTTTGATTTTTTTAATTAATTACTTAATTTTTAAAGATTTAATTTTATTTATCTTTGGCTGTGTTGGGTCTTCGTTGCTGCACGCGGGCTCTCTCTAGTTGTGGTAAGTGGGGGCTACTCCTTGTTGCGGTGTGTGGGCCTCTCCTTGTGGTGGCTTCTCTTGTTGCGGAGCACGGGCTCTAGGCGTGCGGGTTTCAGTAGTTGTGGCGCTCAGGTTTCAGTAGTTGTGGCTTGTGGGCTCTAGAGCCCAGGCTCAGCAGTTGTGGCACATGGGCTTATTTGCTCCACAGCATGTGGGACCTTCCCAGGCCAGGGATCGAACCCGTGTCCCCTGCATTGGCAGGTGGATTCCTATCCACTGTGCCACCAGGGAAGTCCCAATTAATTTATTTTTATTGAAGTATAGTTGATATACAATATTGTGTTAGTTTCTGGTGTATAGCAAAGTGATTCAGTTATACATTACATATTCTTTTTCATAATCTTTTCCATTAAAGTTTATTACAGGATAGTGAATATAGTTCCCTGTGCTATACAGTAGGACCTTGATGTTTATCTATTTTACATATAGTAGTTTGTATCTGCTAGTCCCATACCTCTAATTTATCCTCTCCTCCCTTCCCCTTTGGTAACCATGTTTGTTTTCTACATAAATAAGTTCATCTGTATCCTATTTTAGATTCCACATAGAAGTGATATCATATGATATTTGTCTGACTTACTTCACCTAATATGATAACCTCTAAGTCCATCCATGTGCTGCAAATGGCATTATTTCATTCTTTTTTATGACTGAGTAGTATTCCATAGTATATATGCACCACATCTTCTTTATCCATTCACCTGTTCATGGACACTTAGGTTGTTTCCATGTCTTGGCTATTGTAAATAGTGCTGCTATGAACACTGGGGTCCTTGTATCTTTTTGAATTATGGTTTTCATCTTTTCTGGATATATGCCCAGTAGTGGGACTGCTGGGTGATATGGTAATTTTATTTTTAGTTTTTTAAGGAACCTCCATACTGTTCTCCATAGTGGCTGTATCAATTTACATTCTCACCAACAGTGCAAGAAGGTTCCCTTTTCTCCACATCCTGTCTAGCATTTATCATTTGTAGACTCTTTAATGATGGCCATTCTGACCAGTGTGAGGTGATGCCTCATTGTAGTTTTGATCTGCATTTCTCGAATAGTTAACGAACGATGCTGAACGTCTTTTCATGTGCCTATTAACCATCTGTATGTTTTCTTTGGAGAAATGTCTATTTAGGTCTTCTGCTCATTTTTTGATTGGGTTGGGTTTTTTTACTCCTGAATTAGGATGTGCTGTGCCTTATCTCTTGCAAACCTGCAGGAAAGTAGGTCTTCTTCACCAGGGCCACCCTTAACCTTTCTTTTTCCTAGCTCTTGTAATTGGTGACCCCAGACAAGTTATTTCTGCTGCCTGAGCCCTCCGTAATCTCTTCTGTAAGGTGGGAATAATATCTCACCTCACACTGTTGTGAGAATTTACTTACTTAGCTACACGTGGCCGTCCAGCTTTCTTAACACCAGTTACTGAAGAGACTGTATAACCCCTACTGCATGCAGTAGGCAGAGAAAATACATTTTTCCCACTGTCTCCTGATCAGGCACGTTTATTTTTTTAACCACTAAGGCACTGTCTTAGCTGTTTTTTTTTTTCCCATGTTCACTCGTTTATTCATTCAATATTTACTGATGACTGTGCATGCCAAGCGTTGTTCTGGGTTCCAGGGATACCTGAGTGAACCACACAGATGGGGCCCCGACTTCATTGAGAGCCTTGGTCCTAGCACAGAGGTGGGGCTACGTCCTCCTCTAGCTACGCTGGAATTAGTCTTTCCCAGTGTGTGCTCCCAGCTGGCACAACCTGGTTCCATTTCCCCATTTTCTTTTACTTCGATTTCTGGTGTTTTCCTCCAATGCTCATAAGCTTTTGGCAATATATGATTTGGAAGGCAATAACTTGGAAAAACAGACTAAATGCTTAAAGATGCATAAAGGGTTGCAAAAGAACCCCCATGGTGTTTGACAATTACCAATGCTCCAAGAGACACAAGGCTAAGAAATATTCACGTTTAACTAAATCCAGCATTCCTCACCAGCAGAAGTCCTCAGCGCAGATAGCATGAGAGCAGGAGGTGCTTGGATCAAATTGCTGTATTGACAAACTCGCCTTCCTCCACGTTGCTACCAGACAAATTATAGTCAAATGACTCTCAGATTAATTTGTTTTGACTCATTCCTCTGAATCTGCAAGCTGAGGTTCTGCTCTTTCGTGAGTCTCTAGTATGGAGCTCAGTGCAGGTACTAGGTAGCCTATGAGCTCTTCTTTGTCTCCTCCTGGGATGCCCTCAGCTCCTCATAGGCTGGGCCACCATCCTATTTGTTTCTGCATCCTTAACCTGAGCACAGGGCTTGGTACACAGTAGATGCTCAGTACATGTTTGATAAATGAACAAAGGAATGAACAAAGGGATGGAAGGGTGTGAGTGGAGATTTTGGAAGCTTGTTCTCAGCATACAAGCTCTGACAGAGCAGGAGGGGAGAGGCTGGGCTGGGCGGGGGTCGTGACTGCCATCTGAGGGCTGGGGCCCTCCAAGAACTGGGGACCCAGCGTCAGTGTCCCTGCCCTCATGGTGGCACAGGGTCATGTCTGTGAGGCCACTCCCCTCCCCCATGGCATAACAGGAGGCCTGCTCTGATCAGCCTGCTTTGGAAAACTGCTTGCACCTGGCCTGGAAGAACACAATTAAAAGACGCCGTAAAAATTGACAGATCCCAGTGCGGAGGGCCAAAAATACATTACAATTCCAATCGAACTATAAATAAAGCCCCTAAATTAAATAAATCTCGCACAATTATGGATTAAAACATGTTTAGTGTTAATGGCCTTGCACATGGACCCTGACTCCCGAAATTGTTGCTGAGGCTGCATGGCTGGGGGATTGCATCATAATTAACACCAGGCCATCCTGGGAGGGACTGGCCTGAGGTTCAACTGTGGGCCTTGAGGAAGCGGGGAGGGGACCGACCAGGCCCGTCGCTTTCTGATGCTTCCCTAGCTCCTTCTCGGTGACACTGACTCTTTCCTTGCAAGACTATGACCTGGAGATGGCCACTGCTGCACAGCGCCTGACCTTGGACACAGAGGTTTATTCTGGGCCGAGCATTCTGGCTCCCCTGTGTGCTGTGTCCCCCCACAGATCCTTGTGCACCAAGTAAGTGAGTCAACACCAAAAAGGGAATGCTGAAGAAATAGTTCGGCTGTTTGCTCATGCCTGTGCTGCTGCCTTGAAGCCCATAAACTGTATGGAATACAATTAACCAGCCATAGTATCGTGCATTAGAATGTCTCATGTTTTCCTCTAGCAACCCTCCAACTTCAATTTATAGAACCAAGGAGGTTGGTAACATCATGAAGGAGAATTAAAGGTACAAGAGTTCTAGCTACCCCAAACCAAGTCTGAGTCCTAAAATTTAGGAACTCTTACAGGAGAAAACCATGGAGCCTGGAGTTTTCACTCAAGACAGATTCTTACCTGTAACTGAAGTTGAACAGAAGGAACAAGGTCACCGGCCCTGCGTAGCCGCTCCCGGGAGCCGGGCGACGCTGTGGCCACTGCCGTCAGGCTGCTCGGGGCCCGCTGCCAGCGCTAGCACTGACTGAGCGCACGCTGGTCTCTGCTTCAGGGTCAGGCCTCCAAACCTGGGATGATAATAGTACTTATCTCTTGGCCATGAGGATCTGGCAATAGGAAGCACCTGTGAATGCTTGCTGTTGTTATGATCACCACTGTGGAGTAAGTGAGCCCCGCCCTTACTCACCTGCTCCAAATCTGGAGGGTACGTGCCTCATTCCCCCAGGAGAGGGGCTGCAGGCTTGCCCGACGGGCTTGCGGGAGTGCAGAGGGCACACGCTCCCTTAGGTGGCTAGCTTTTACGTATATAAAAATCTATATATAGATAAAGAGTTAGTTCAAGGACTTGGGTTATGTGATTGTGCAGGCTGGTTAGACAAGCCTGAAATCCACAGGGCAGGCTGTCAGGAGGGGCAGCTGGAACGCTGAGGCATGAACTGAAGCTGCAGTCTACAGGTGAAGTTTCTTCTTCAGAGAAGCCTCAGTTCTGTTCTTAAAACCTTTCAACTGGTTGAGTCAGGCCCATCTGGATAATCTAGGATAATCTTGCTTAAAGTAAACTGATTGCAGACTTTAATCACATCTACAAAATAACTTCACAGCAATCCCCAGATGAGGGTTTGATTGAATAACTGAGGGCCGAGCCGGCCAAGCTAACGTGTTGAGCGGATCCATCACACCTGGGGTCGTAAGGGTGACCATGCAGTGAAAAGCCAGGTCTCCTGCCTCCTGCCCTGGCTGATCCTCTCTGCCCTGTGCACTCTCTTCCTTGTCGTGCCTTCCAGTTGTCTGAGGCAAAGGAGACTAGCCTGCGCTGCTGCGAGGTCTTCTCCAAAGGCCTCCTCAGAGGGTGACCACAGGAAATTTCGAGACAGCATGATCTCCAGAAGGATGGGTTTTCTCTTGTAATGAACTGCAAAGTATCTGGAAAATAGTGGTTTCATTATGTAAACGACCATATTCAACCTCCAAAAAGAGGAATGACGGAAGCCTTTCCCTGTGAACCAGGCCCAGAAGATAGACAGAGGCAGGGCTCATCAGCAGCGTGGATGCACCAGTATGGCTGCTGGGTTGTTTGGGGCTGGACCCCATCAAGATCATCAGTGCTGGGCCATTCTGATTGTTAAATAGTTTGCCTATCAACACCGGGCAGAGGTTGGACTTCCTTAGGCTGGTGTGGTTTCAGGAGAGTAGCCATTTAAGATACCCCTGACAGCTTAGACAGTCTCTCAGACACAATCCCTTCTGTCAATTCCAACATGGAGGTGAGGAGATGGTCACACCCTGGGGTGGCAAAGATTGTATCATTAGGTTAATGCTGCAGAAATCCTTCTGGAGGGATGCCTGGCCCTAGGGAATCTCACAGCTGACCAAAGTTACAGAGAGACTGTAAAAGTACATGGAGACTGTTGTTTGCAGAAGTTGGAACTGGAATCAGAAGCATGATAGAAGGGGATGTACAGACTATGTAATCCAGCAACGGCTAAGCTCTTCTCATGGGTCAAACAAATCTCTCCGATCTCCCTTCTTCCTTATCTACCTTCTGCTTTCTTTTTCCACCACATCTCTCTGCCTCCGGCTTGAGAAATTTCTCTGCTTTTATGAGCTCAAGTGATTAGACTGGGCCCACCTGGATAATCCAGGCTGCTCTCTCTCTTTTTTAAGGTCAGCTGATTAATAAACTTAACTACATCTGTAAAGCCCCATTCACAGCAGTACCTAGGTTAGTGTTTGATTAAATCATCAGGGGACAGGAATCATAGCTGGCTTTGAAGATGGAGGAAGTGGGGCAGGAGAAAGCCTTCTCTAAAAGCTGAGAACCACCTCTGATGAAAGCCAAAGGAAATGGGGACCTCAGTCCTACAACCTCATGAAATTGAATTCTGCCATGAGCCTGGAAGCAGATTTTAACCCAGAGCGTCTGGTGAAGCACACAGCCCTGCCAACTTCTTGACTTTAGCCCCGTGAAACCCTGTTAGACTTCTGACCTGCAGCATCTCCAGATAATAAATTATGTTGATTTAAGCCACCAAGTTCATGGTAATTTGTTACAGTAGCAATAAGAAAACATATATTCTCTCTTCCCACTTTGGGTTAGATCTATGCTGGTGGCCTCACCCCACCATCTCCCTGAAGAACAATCTGTCTGCTTAAGAAAGACACCTTTTGTTTACTATGAAGAACAGATTGGCTCTTCTCTGTGTCAGCTTAATCCTTACAGAACACGGAACAGACTCGAATAGTGCCTCACCGTGGCCTCTCAACAAAAGCCTCATTTGTGATGAATTCTCTCCCCCCACTAGAAGGCAGAAATGGTTGCATTAAAAATACTGCACCTCTAGCACTATTCACAATAGACAAGACCTGGAAAGAACCCAAATGTCCATCAACAGATGAATGGATAAAGAAGATGCAGTGTATGTATACAATGGAATATTACTCAGCCATTAAAAAGAATGAAATAATGCCATTTGCAGCAGCATGGATGGGCCTAGAGATTATCGTACGAAGTGAAGTAAGTCAGAAAGAGAAACAAATACCACCTTATGTCCAGCCATCTTCCCTTGGAGAATGAAGGCAAAAAATCACAGGATGGAGCAGCAGGAAAAATGATACTCCTTTAGTTGTACAATGTGGTGTGTGTTTGTGTGTGTGTGTGTGTGTGTGTGTGTATGTGTGTGTGTGTGTCAGGGGTACTCTCTGAAATCCTGATAGCACCTGTGGCCTGAACCACACAGTAGCTTGAACTGTTATTTCTCTTTCTACAACTTACCTCCACAGCAAAATTGTAACATTGCAGATGGGGACCATATCTTCAAAAAGAAACTTCCGGAAAAACTGTTTTACTTGTTTTTATCCTGGTTGCACAGTGCTCCATAGTATGTTTGTTCCATAATATATAGTAGTTAGCTGTTCCTCTACTGAACATTCCAGTTATATTTGTTCCTTGCTATTATATAACACTTCCGTGAGGACCCTTGTACATGAAATTTTGCTGTCTTTTCTCTATTTCCCTAGGAAAGACTTCTGGATTAAGACCAAGAAGTGTAAACACTTGAAAAGAGTTATATATTTCCATGTTGCTCTCCCCCAAATGAGGAACATTTAACCCTCTCACCAGCCATATGTGGAGAATGCCAGGCTTACGTTCTCTAGGGCTATAACTACATTTAACTCGTTGCTGATATGATAGTAGGGAAAACTACAGAAAAGTTATCTCCTTGTGTTGTGTCTTCCTTTTGTAAATTACCAATGAGGTAAATATATATTAAAAATACAGTTATTATCTATTTGTGTTACCTCTTATATTTGTCCATTTAAAAAACTGAGTTCATAGTGTTTCTATCATTTTCAGCGAGTTTTTCATATATCAATGGCAATAACCACTATCTGTCTTTGTTGTAAAATATTTTCCCCAGTTTTACTCATGATGATTTTTGGTGTACAGAAGATAGTTTCAATTTTCTTTCTCTTTAATTTAATTTTTAAAAATTTTATTTTGGGCTGCATTGGATCTTTGTTGCTGCTTGCAGGCTTTCTCTAGTTGCAGCGAGCAGGGGCTACTCTTTGTTGCAGTGTACGGGCTTCTCATTGTGGTGGCTTCTGTTTTTGCAGAGCATGGGCTCCAGGTGCACAGGCTTCAGTAGTTGCAGTGTGTGGGCTCAGTAGTTGTGGCGCACGGGCTTAACTGCTCCACGGCATGTGGGATCTTCCTGGACCAGGGCTCGAACCCATGTCCCCTGCATTGGCAGGCGGATTCTTAACCACTGCACCACCAGGGAAGTCCTCAAATTTTTTAGTTAATTAAATACATAAAAATCAAATTCCTTTGTTAGTTCTTGCATTGCTTTTACATTTAAAATATTCTTTTTTCTCCAGAGATTATTCACTATTTGGTCTCTTTCTGGTTTTTTATAGACTGTTTTTATACCTAACTCTAATCCAACTAGAACTTATTTTGCTTAATGAGAAACTAACTTGAAAACTTCCTCCCCCAAAGCCTTCTCATTTAGGAACTTGATTTATTTTTGCAGTATAGGATTCTTTTTTTTTTCTGATTATAAAAGTAGTATTTGCTTAGTAGAAAATTCAAATAATTAATAAGCAGAAAAACTAGGAAGGGAAGGCCACCTATAATCACCTCCACATTCCAACAGTGCCTGGTGCTAACAGGTTGGTTGGTTTCCTTCCAGATTCTCTTCTATGTATAAACTTAAAAAAAAATAACAATGGCACTATACTGTACACAGGTTCTCACGGCGCCATTGCATAGCTTAACCAGGCACTGATGTCCAAGGCCCTCCAGCCCCAAAGACCCTTCCAAGTTGTTTGCTCCTTCCTTGAATTCACGTGTCTACTCACTCAAGCCAGTTCTTTTGGGAGACTCTGGAGGGTAAAGGATAGAGGCTTGGGGGCAGACAGACCTGCAGTGGAAGCCTTCCTCCCCCTGTTACACCTACACTTCTATGGGCAAGAACTCAACCTTCCTGTTTGGCTTTTCTCCAAAATGAAGGTAAATAGTACTTACTCCACAGAGTTGTTCTGGGGTTTATTTATTTTTCCTGTAAAGCACCTAACACAGTCCCCGACCCGAATGGGCACTCAGCAGATGATGTTATCACTTCCCTCAGCCGCTCCCCCTTTCCAAATGCTGGTCCCTGGGGCTCCTTTGCTTTCCCAGCCACCTTCATCTGGTGATGTCTCCCCACTCTGAGGCTCTTCTTTCTGGGGCATTTATTGCTCCTTATTTCATGTGCTCTCTCCCTTGATGGAGTTCAAGTTCCTTGGGGACATTGTTCCATAAGCCTTTATTTTCCCAAAAGACCAAAGAAGGTCTTTTCACAGGTCAGAACATTATTGCTTTTGGCCAAAGCTATCACAGAACTGACAATCATTGGGTCTTCAAAATACAACATAAGATGAATGTCCAACAAAATCAATGTAGATATTTGAGGGAAAGTAACAATATGTTAGTATTTGTTTCATGGGATAAATCATCAGGCAAATGCACCAGATTTTTCAAGAAGCTTTAGCTCAGTTTTGTTCAAGGGATGTGTGCACATAGAGAGACTTGACTCATTCCATACAGTTGGCAAGTTAATTTTTCCTTACGCTTTCAAGAGCTTAGGCTTGTTGGAATCACATGAACATTTCCTGTCGTGGTTCTTAAATGGGGTAATGCAGTCATGGGTGATATTCAACATAGTATAGAAGGCCCTTTAGCTCAGGGATCTTACCTGTTAAGCAGACTGGGGAATACACGGTTTCCATGTTCTCTGATGTCTGTCGACATGGTTTGGACGCAACTTGCCATCACTTCCCTATCACGTCCAGCCATCCACGTTCACTCAGAATCTGGCTCCAGACTCTACTGTTCTGGGCTCTTTTCTCACCCACCCCTCCCTGCCCCCATGCATTGCCTGTGCCAGCCTGTCTGGACATCCTGCCATTTCCCTCATACCGTCTCTTCCTGCTGTTCTTTCTGCTCTCACTCTCCACCCTCATTTCCTGACAAACTTTCCTCGTCCTACCCCCATCTAATCACAGTTATCTCATCCTTTGAGGTTTATATTCAATTCCTACCACCTCCAGATAAAATTAACTTCCCTCTGGACTGATCTCACAGCACTTTGTCCAGATCCTCACCACCACGCTGACCAGCCTCCTCAGTCTTGGCTGCTGTATCCTTCGTATCGTTCTGTCCTCCAGACGCTGGAGTACTTCAAAGCAGAGTCCTTGGTCCTTTGCGTCTCTGCTCCCTCTGTGCTCTCTCCCGAAGTGACTTATCCAGGTATATGATATTAAGTATTACCATCAATACGCAGATGACTTCCAAGTTTATCTCTTCTGTCTAGAACTCTCGCTGAACTCCAGGCCTGAATACACAGCCACCTCTTCGAATTTTCACTTGGATACTAATAGACATCTCAAACTCAACATGCCCCCACATCATCTCCTGATTTCACCTCCTCAAATCTGCTCCCATCTGAGGAAAAGAAACGAGCATTTACCCATTCGCTCAGGCATAAAACATTGGCCTCGTCCTTGACTTCTCTCTTTCACATCCCTCATCCATTCCACAAGCAAATCTTTTGGTTCCGGGATCCTCCTACATTTCATCACTCTCTTGACTGCTGAGTCCATCATCTCTTACCCGACTTGCCTCCCAAACTATTCTCGGAAAGCAGCCAGAAGGATCCTGATAAAATGAAAATATGTGACGTCAACTGCCACCCCTTAAAACTCTAATAGCTTCCCATCATACGCAGAGAGAAATCCACAGTCCTTCTTGCCTACAAGACCCTACAGGCTCTGGCCCCTGGCTCTAATTAAACACCCCAAGGACACGCCCCTTCAAGACCTTTGGACTTTGTTTCCTCTGCCTCATTTTACGGTTTTGCTCAAATGCGCCTCCCCAGGGAGATCCTCACTGACCATCCGCATTCAAAGCAGCAGCTCCCCTTCCATCTCCACCACGCTCTCCATCACCTGCCTTATTTTTCTTCATAGCATTTTCCTGAAACTTTACATTCACCTGTGTAACTGTTCATTGTTTGCTGTCCCCACAAGAGTGTGAGATCCCCGAGGGCAGGGACTTTGTCTCTTTTAGTCACTGCTCTGCCGCAGCACCTCAAACAGTACCAGGCACAAAATAGGTCCTCAATATACTTGTTTTATATAAGAATGAATGAAGGAGGCTATATTTCAGTTTGCCCAATATAATAGCCTTTTTCACACTTGCCTGTGTCTTCCCTTTATCCCACCAGCAATTTGGGGAAGAAACCATTTCTCAGTCCTTTGAATGGCCTGCACTATTCCCTAGCCCTTGATCTGTGCTTATGGACTTGAGGTCAAAAGGCTTATGCGAGCTCATGAGAGGTGAGATTAACTAGGGCTCACCCGGGACTACTCCAATTCTTCCCCTGGCTTTGAACCGTGGGGCTGTCCCTTTAAGAGGAAGAGGCAAATCTGTGGAGAAACCTGCCTCCGGTGGGTTGTCTCAAAAATGACTGAGCCTAGCAAAGCCATGTGCTGACGCTCTCACCTCGTGGGACATAATGGGGCTTCCCTCTGATGAGCAAACAAATGGGCAAAGATTAGCATCTGAGTTCACAGATGTCATAGAGCTGCTGCATCTTCCTCTCTGCTCCAGCTGTGGGTGACTCTGGGTGAAAGCAGAGGAGGAGAGGCATCAGTCTCGCCACTCTGGGGTGACGGTGGCAGTGCCTGAGTGCTAAGTAGTCCCTCGAAGGAGAAGTGACCACTCATCATTCAGCGGGAGCCACCCCGGGGATGGAATAGCCATAGAAGCTGCGGGATTGGCTGGCATGTGGGGAGCACAGTCCCAGGAAAGCTCCCCCAGCCACGTGCCTCCCTCCCTAGCAGCAGAGGGAACAAGGTCCCCCATTTATTTTGCAGTTAACCCCAGTTACCATTTCACTTTTCTCCACCGACCTTGCTCCACCGACTAAACACAAAGCTATAAATCTTAGTCAGGACATCTGGGCATGGGGCACCTAAGCAACCCTGATGCTGATTCCTTAAGAAAACTCATTTCTTGTAACGTGAGGCCTGCTGAGGATGGCCATGTCAACTGATTAGACTTTTTACTCGGCTGTATTGATTCCGCTCTACCCCGATGCGGCCCGTAATGCCGGCTAATGTTATTGACGAGCCATCAGTCTTGTGGAGGAGTGTGGGGTTGCAGCTCTTTCTGAACCACAAAAACCTACTGGTGGACAGTGATGGAGCGAAGGAGGAGACCATGAGTGGGACTCGTGGGCCAGCTCTGTGCAGGCTGGGATACATTAATGAAAGATGGACGCCCCATGGCCAGAGACAGATGCAGCTCTCCAGAAGCCATTTATTTATGAAAAATTATGAACGCACAGTTGAATCATGGATTTTCATTGCTGTGTATGCCCAACACTCTTTCTTGATTCATATTTTGTTGGAAATGAAGTGCTCTGGTTGCGGGTGGAGGCGGGAGGGCAGGGGGACAGCTTCAGGCAGGAACCCTGAAATACTTCCTCTCTCTCTTCCCTCTAACCCACTGGCTGTCCTCCGTTCCTAGCGCCATGTGTCCAAGCCGGGCCCAGCACTGTCTCCAGAGGGAGTTCCATTCTGATCTGTTCTCAGAAGGGCCCAAGCTTTCAACCTCCTATGTCTGCAAATCAATTACTCTTTCAAAGGAGCTCACCCTCAAGGGCCAGCAAAGTTGGAGCCTACTGACTCTGGTGTGCTGGTTTGGGAAGGAGACCTTTGATGGGGTGTTAAAACAGGTAAGAGGAAACGGAGCACAAACACTCCCCACTTTTCAAGCTCCTTACACATCAGATCCTAATTCTTATCTGCAGGAAATTTCCTATGCTGCCTATAGGCTTCTGTAACAAAATACCACAGACTGGGTGGCTTAAACCATGGACATCTCTCACAGTTCTGGGAAGTCCAAGATCAAGGTGCCAGCAGGTTCAGTGTTTGGTGATGGCTCTTTTCCCAGTTTGCAGACAGCAGCCTTCTTGCTGCGCCCTCATGTGGCAGAGGGAGAGTGAGCTCTGGTCTCTTCCTCTCCTTATAAGGGCACTAATCCTGTCATGGGAGGGTTCCACCTTAAAAAAAAAAAAAAAAAGAAGAAGGTGAAAAGGCTCCCCCACCAACCCACCCCTGGCTCCTTCAAAGTGAGGAGACTACCTTTTCTCTTCAGCTCATCACCTTCGCCCACCCCTCAGAGTTGCTCTGGCTAGAAGGGAAACCTCAGTGACTACTTAGTACTGTCTCCTGCTGCGTTTATCTATAGTAATGAATCCAATACAAATCCCAGTACATCGATGGTGAAAAATATAACTTATGGGGCTGATATCAGGCTTTTGCTCTTTGTGTTGGTACTAGGAGGGCAGAGTCATGAATTGGATCAGTCCTATGAAAGCTTGAGTGCAGAACTTCCAGAGTCTTAGGCTGAGTGAAGTCAGTTGTGGGATTATTTCTAGCAGGGCTGCTGGGGAAGCAAATGATCAAACCAGGTGTTCCAGCAGTTTTGCTGTGGGAGGCTTCAGCACCCCCTCCCTTTGGTCTTCCCAGCACCTCTTTCATCCCTGCCTCACACTGCTTTTCACGTGTTTGTCTTCCCACTACCCTGCAAACCCCTTGGGAGCCAGGACTGCATCACGGCAACTTTGAATCTTAGTACATGATAGGCACTTCATCAATGTTTGCAAGATGGATGAAGATCCCTATTTCATTACTAAGTTTCGGTCTTTCCCAGAGACTATAACCTCCAGCTACTGGCTGCCCATCTCTTCTTAAAAACCTGGTTGGTCTAAATGATCCTTATGTGGAAAATACGTGTTCACTGGTGATTTTTAAAATTTTAATAAAGCAGTAGAACTCTTTGCTCCCCAACAAGACCTAACCTGAACCCCCAAAGTATAAAACAAATCAAAGTGGAGCTAGTTTGGAGGAGAAGAAATGGAATGGTAGCCAGAAGAGGCAGTCAGGGATGAAGCAAACTTTATCCTTCAGCTCTAGTCACCTGTGCATGTCTGAAGGCACAGTCTCCAGGGGCAGTGGATGTGGAGGGACTAAAGATGCATGGAGGGCGTCACCCCATCCCTGAGCCTCCTCATTCCTGTCACACATGCACACGCACATGCACACTCACTCACACAGTCGCATTGAGGAAGGATTGAAAACAGCAACATTTGATTTTGACACATCAGAGGGTGATCTTTGCCTGATGGCCCTTTCTTTCCCTAGACGGTAGGAGTGTCACAGATGTCACTGCTCTGTATCCCCTCCAAGCTGGTCTCCTGTATTGACCTGAACCTTTTAGAGCAGCTGCTCCTCTGTGCTAGTGGCTTCGTGAATAGTTATCAGTTATCATCTGGGTGACCTTAGGAAATTTACTTACCCTTCTGTTTCTCATTTCCTTCCAGTAGAGAATGGGGATCATAATACTACTTGTGTCGGGGGTTTGTTGAGAGGATTAAATGACTTAATGGATGTAGATGTTTGGAATTGTGCCTGGCACAAAGTAAGCACTGAAATCCTGTTCGATGTTATTTCATCCCTACAGCAGCCCTGCAAGGTAGATGTTTTTTTAGATGAGGAAACTGAGACTTGAGGACAAACAGTTTACCCAGAGTCCCTCAGCTACCAAGTATCAGAGCAGAGATCGCTTCCAGCCACACTGCCTCTGGTCTGCTGATACTTCTGAGTCTTCGGAATGATCTCAAGTGAATGGTACATGCTGGGCTCATTGCCTGGAGTCTGCGGTCTCTGAGAAGGAAGTCACTGACACCTGTGTTTTCATACTCTGAACGTTTGGTCCCTTCAGACTGAGTCTCACTGGTCACCACTGTGAGGTCAAGTGCAAGGCTGGCATCAGGCTTTCAGGGAAGCCTACAGGTCGTAACTTTCATCACTGAGGTTGGGTGGGCCGTACAGAGCTTGGTGGCCTTGGGGGACATGCCCCGTTCTTACGGGAAGGGATTTTGAAAATAGATATAGTCAATATGTACCATTAATAGGAACTGCAGAGGCTGCCATATTCTTCAAGGTAATGACCTTCCCGAGGGTGAGGAGGGTGACTGCTTAATCACCTCCTGTGGACTCATGGGCACATTTGTCTTTAATCAGTCTTTTTCTTTAAGCTAATGGTAGCAAAACTAAGATCTTTCCAACTTGGATTTTTTTTTTCTTTTGAAAGTAATTTTTTCCTACTGCATACACACACACAAAGAGGAATATTTAGGAAATCGTTAAGATATTGTTATTTTGCATTGAGGACTTCGGGATAACTGGGGGAGTAATCCGAGCATAAATGTTTAAATGTTGGTGTGCTGGCCCTGGAGATGATTACCCTTCTTAACACACACTTCTCCATTCAGTACTGGCAAAATCGATGTAGCCCCTGCCTTTAGATAGTTCCTGTAACCAGATAAAGGCCCACAGTCTACACCAGAAGATGTTTACAGTGAGTGGCAAGGTAGTGCTAAGAGAAATCTGGGAACATAAGGACTAAGCAAAGGTCATCGGTGGTGGTCAGAGTGAGTCTAGAAGTTGACTGGAGTTGGAGAACCATTGCTGCCAGGGAAAAAGAGGGTACAGACCAGTCACAATCACTGCCTTGGAAACAACTACTGTAAAAGACATCTCTTGGGCTACAGCTACTGACAATTCATTCATGTGGGCATTTTCAAAGTATTCATGGAGTGTCTTTTATGGACATGGCCTCACTGGGATTGGTGAACGAAGATGATTCCATCCCTATCCTCCAGCCTTGGGGAAATGAGACCTGAATGCCTGAAATCACTCAATAACCCCGAAGACAGAGTTTATGTCTGACTGGGGCTGGGGGCGGTCTGGGAAGGGAGAGGTCAGTTTGTGATGATCCAGGGATGAATGCGGAGGCCCTGATAGCAGTGATGGCAGGGGAAATGCAAAGAAACCCTTAGGGGATGAACCCCTACATCTGAGGGACCTGGAAATGAGAGAGAGGGCTCAGGTCACTGGTGAATCCAGATTGCGAGCTGAATTCCTCAAACACCATCGTACCACTGAGAGAAATACAGATGGTGAGTGGGAAAGCGGATTGGGCTGGGGCCAAATCATGGCATTTGAGACTTCTTGGTTGGATGTGGTCGTAAGATGACAAGTGGAGACATCCTGCAGGCAGCTCTAGATCAGAGAGTTGCTGACACGGGGTCACTGAAGGAAACAGTCCTGTGCCTTAGAATAAGCACACCAAGGGCAGAGATGAAGGGCCTTCAGAGAGGTAGGAGAACGGGGGAAGTGAGGCACCAGGGAACCAAAGAAAAGGTTTGGAAGGGAGAGTGTGTTCAGTGCAGACACATAATTCTGAGAGGTCTGAAGGATTAAGGATCAGGAAATAGCCATTTGGTTTGGAGGTCAGGGTTTTTCTGAGGACCTTTGAGAGAGCATTTTCAGTAGCACCAGGAGGTGGCAACCAGTTAGAGAGAAGGGCTTAGGGAGGGAATGGGAGAGGAGGAGGTTATCTCTGCAGACATAACCATTTCTAGATCCAAAGGTTTGAAATGGAAAAGGAATTATGAACTATGATGCAGGCTAAACAGGTCAGTGGGGTCAAGGTTAAGCCTCTTCAAGTTGGCCGAGTGCTATGTATTCACGTCAGATGGATGTGACCAGAGGAACACGAGAGAGGGAAGACCAAGAGTGGGCAAAGGTGAGCCAGGGAGAAAATGCTTTCAAGAGTTAGGGTGGATGACCTGAGGGATGACCTCAGCAAAGACAAGAAGACGTCTAGATTATAGGGACGAGCGTGAGGATGACTGATAGAGGAGAGGTAGGAGGCAGGAGGATGGAATTTCTTGTATCAAGTGGCTTTCTCAAAAGTAGGAGATCAAAGAGCTGCTGGCAGGAAATTCAAAAGGTGAGGGGTGACCACTGGGGGTGCAAGACAGGGTGCTTCCAGGGTCCTCCAAAAAATAGTCATCAGAGCGACCACTCACCTCCTTTCTCATCTGCCCAGGAAGTCTGAGTACCTTCCTGAAGCATCTATGGGCCCACCTGGCAAGAGAGGTTGGAAGCAGCTGAAGTAGCTTTTCTCAGCTTGACGGAGAGGATCAAAGCAGAGGTTGGCGAGGGTGTCCCGGGAGGAGAGGGGGTGTCTGCAAAAATGGAGACATTTTCAGAGTGGGAGGCTCCATGCACCACCACAGACTCAGTCTAGGCAAAGAGCTGAACAGCATCATAGGTGGGGAGGCCCAAGAGGTGGGGAGTGAGACTGTTCAGAGAACTGTGAGCTTCTTCACATCAGTGAGCTTAAGCTTCGGTCTAGCAAAGCCCTGTGTCTAGTAACCCATGGGTCCCTGGGACCAACCCCGGGAGCCTGTGGTGGAGACAAGGTAGTTGATCCTAATGGGAGCCAAGTGCTTAATAATAATAATAGTAGCTAAGACTTTTGGAGTACACTGCTTTAAGCCCTTTACATATACCTCACTGAATGTACTAACGACCCAGTGAGGTAAGTCCCATTCCTCTCCTGTCCTTCAGATGAGGAAATGGGGGCACCACGACATTAAATGACTTGCTCAAGGATCCATAACCCATCCCTGAATCTATGGTCTGGACCCGGCAGTCTGATGTCTCTCGGGTGGCAATGGCAACATCGTGATCTCAAAGCTCGTGCTGAATGTCTATGCTGGGCAGGGTGCTATGCTAAGTGGTGAAAACCAAAAGAGGTGGGTGAGTTCGGCTGGGCCTCAGTGGTTAGCAGGTTATAGCAGGGGCACTACCATCACTATGAAATAGTAACTAATGTCTTTCCCAGGATTTCCTGTTTTCTTTTATGTCACGTACCCCCTGCCCCACACTGATTACTTGAATAAAAGAATACACAAATGAAGAGACGGATTTAAATAAGTGGATAATTACCTTTCATTCCTGGCCTATTAAATGTGTTGGATTCATCAGTTTTCTGAAACAAAACAGAGCAGTACAGTTACTACCAGTAAAAACCGGTCTGAATTGTGTTCCTCCTAGCCTGTCTTCCTCCGTGAGCAGCCAACTTCCATCATTGTCTCCGGACTCAAGGGCCAATGCAGTTCAATGCCTGCGGTCGGTGGTCCAGGCAGGAAGGACTCAGCAGTGCCTCAGCTCAGTCAGACTCGACTTCGGGTCTGATACTAAGTCCTCTGGATTGTTCTGACACAGGTCTTCTGTCCCACTGTGTTCTTCACTGTACCTGCCTCCGTGCCCTAGTTCTGGCCTTCACCATCTCTGATTTGTGCTATCGTAGCAGTCTTTGAACAGACAGACAAGGGGGCTTTCGAGTTAGATGGATCTAAGTTTGATCTTGGCTCTACTATTTATTTGCAGTTCAACCCTGGGGCAAATGTCTGGATTCCTTTGACTTCAGTTTCCTTATCTGCACAATCTGCAGAACAATAGTTGGCCTCAAAGGTGTGTGAGGATGACTTGAGAGTGATCACATTAAGTGTCTAGTACAGGGTCATCTCAGATGCTATTATAATTCATGGATATTACTGTTAGATCTCACCTCCAAATCAGCCTAATATATCAATGCCAGATTAATTTTCCCCAAATACAATTTTGATCATGTCACTTCCTATCCTTCTGCAAATGCCGTGGTTGCCAATAGAGAAAAATCTGTTTGTAAGGGGAGTTACTTACCTCATTTTTCCTATCTCGATGCCAGAATCTTGACGACAAGAGGCGGGTAGCTCCTACTTAGCCCACTCTTGTTGTAAAAATACCTGGAGAAGTTCTTGAATTTATAAAGACAATTACTAGGGTTTGTTAATCATGGTTGAACCCACCCAAAGGGATGAGACCAACATAAGTTTCAGTGTATGGTTACGTTATGCATTCTTACATGATGGGATAATAATTTTTGGAAATGTCAACAGAATTTTCTCTCCATTATAATTTCTCTGGCTCTTTGCCCCCTTCAATTAGGCTAGTCTCTCTGTATTCATTCCCTCAGGAAAGAATGTGATAGGGGAAGGAAGAGAAACGCGGAACCTCTTCTTGGCTTTGAGTGCCAAACGCTGAGGCCCTGTGGGGAAAGAAAGAACTAGTTGACAAAAGGTAGAGGAGAAATTCAGGATTAAGAGCAAGATTTTCCTGCCTGTACCCTATTAGAAAAGTCCCTGGGATTAGGGAAATAGAGGAAAGGGTAAGTGATGGAGGAGATCTGCAAGCGGAGGGGGGAGGTGTACCTCAGCTACCCTCATCCTCCATCCATGCAGTCAGCCTACCCGCTGGTCCTCAACGGCCCAACCAGGGCCCTGCTACCTCTTCTTCCTGCCATCTACCTAGGAATTCCCTTCCAGCATGTCCGTGACCAGCCCACAGGGAGGATGCTCTCTGTACTCTGAGACTTTGCTCCAACCCACTTGACTAATTCTGTGTGAACTGTCCTTAAGCTCTCCTCTAGGCTAACAGGGGTCCAGACAGATCCTGTTACAACTGTGTATTACTAACCAAATCACACACAGCTGGGCTCTGACTCATTAACTAAAGATGTCTCTATTCCAGTCAGACATGAATGTATTCTCCTCCAAAGAGTGAAGCTATGATAGAGAGAAGGCAGGGAGGGAGTGGGGTTATTTTTGAGATGGGGACCCTGCTTGGTATATCTTGAAAGTGATGCCACAGAGGTGTTAATACAGAAGGTAAACTTCTGATATGATAGAAAGAGGTTCTTGCCCCTTCCTTTCTGGCTTGGGACCTTCTCTCTAGTGCCAATCTCTGGGTTGGAACTTCCACAGGGAGGCTGGGTGCTAGGAACAGAGCCAGATCCAGTTACCTGGGAGAGGCTGTTGGTGGGTTCAGACAGCCTGTGAGGCTTTCTGTGGTAGACTCTTCCATCAGTGCCCCCCCCACCCCACACCATGAACCATGCCTCCCTGTGGCCCCTCTCCTACGCACTCTGGGCTGGGCCTTGTGACTTGCTTGGCCAGTGAGACGTTAGCAAGCAGGATGCAAGCAGAGAGCCTTGCCCAACGGGGCTCATGTTCTTGGGACCTCCCTCTTGGAAACCAGCTACTATTTGGTAAGGAAGACAAGGTAGACTACCAGAGGAAGAGAGAAAACTAAGGCACGGTAGCTCTCAGCCAGCACCAGTTACTAGACATGCAGGTGACACCGTCATGGACATTTCCCCAGCTGAATCCAGCAGCCTAAGGGATCCCAGCAGATACACATGCAACAGAGTTGAGCCATCCTCCCTGAGCCCTCTCCAAGTTACAGAATATGAGCAAATAATGGTTGTTGTCATCTCAAGCCTCTAAGTTTGGGGTAGTGATCTGTGCAGCAGAAGGTAATAGACATTCTTTCTAGGGGATGCTTTCCCTTCGAATTGCAGGGACTTTCCACAAGACAGGGACCTTGTTCATTTTGATCACTATATCCTCAGCCCCTAACAGACCATAACAGATGTCCAGTAAATATCTGTGGAATTCATGACACGAAATCAAGCACACAGCATCTACACTGCATTAAGATGCCCTTTTTTCCTGGCTAGTTCTCCCCCTTTTAAACAATGAGCCTTGAAGCTTCCATTTATTGTAAATGAATGGCTGGCAAATTTCTAAATATATATGTAACAGTTTGTTAAGTGGGACTTTGACTACTGTCTGTGGAATTTTGGTTCACCGAAAGCTGAGACCAATGAGTGACAGGTACCCTTGCATTCCAGAGACTGGTGCTACATACATTTGCTACACATGCTGAGATGACTAAAGTCTTTTCTGATACCTTGTTCCATTCTTTACTTTCAGCCTACATAAGAGAAACATGCAGAGTCACTAGACAATTGTGATTAGGGGCCAGAAGCTGGAGCCAGACAGCCTGGGTTCAAATCCCCACTGGGCCACGTACCAGCTGTGAGACTCCGGCCAAGTTACTTAACCTCTCTGTACTTCCATTTGCTCATCTGTAAAATGTGGGTAATGATAGCATCTACCTCATAGGGGTGCTGTGAGGATTAAATGAGTGCCTGTACAGAGACTGGGCAGTGCGATATATAGAACCTGGAGAACAGTGCCCAGCTCATAGCAAGGGCCTGTATCAACTATCACGAGTATCATCACAGTGAAGGAAAATCTCTTTGAGGAAAACTGGCTGCATTTCCTGGTGGGTGAACCCCAAGTTTGGGGCTGTTTGCCAGAGGGGAACTGACATCTTATGTGTCGCCCTGCCCCACCCTCCAGCTGAATGACTGTTGAACTGAAGAAATATCTTGACCCTTCCTGAGCTGTGGGAGTGGACACAGTGAGAGAATTTTTTAGAAGACGTAACCTGTCCCCTTGGCAATCGGAGGCACCAAGACTGGAAAAGTCCTAAGGGGAAAGGCCGGCAGAGTGAGGAGGAAGGGCTGAGGCAGATGTGGTGCACAGCTCCAGGCTTTGAGGGGTGAGCACGGTAAGTTTCCCACCAGCTAAGTGGACACTGTGGACAGCCTTATGAGTAGAGCCCCCTCGATTGTGCCATGCCCAAGAGGATAGCCTTTTCAGTGGCATGCCAGCCTCCCAGGGAGAGGTGAAGAGGAGGTGGCACCTGGGAGCCTGAGGCCTGAGCTGGGGAAGGAGAGGAGCTTTGAACTGTATGAGACATTGAAGTTTTTAAAAATTAAAAAAAAAGAAGGTTTTGTTATTGTATGGCAAGACTACTTATTCTACTAATTGTGAGTTTCTAAAAGCCAAGAATAAATTTTTATTCCTTGTTATCTGCCGTAGAACCTGTGCCACATGGCACAATGCCTTGCACATAACATACAAGCAAATATTTAAATGGAAAAAAATGACATTCCAGGGACTTTAAAAAATATATAAATTCCTGAAGTTTTAATATTAAAGTTGGCTGTACTTTATCAATTTCTGAGAATGAGACTTTTCTAATGCCTAAAGGGGACTGGCAATGTTCTGGGCTCCCTGAGGTACCATCCTGGGAAGACGGGTGCAAAATGAGTAGGCAGAAAGGAGATGGTTGAAAAAAATAAGGCTGTCGCTGCAATATATTCAGTTACATTGACATCATCTCATTTTATCCTCACAACAGCTCTGAGAGGTAAATTGCTCTAGTCCCACTTTACAGAGGCTTAGTAATGTTGACTAAGTCGCCCCTGGTGCCACATAAGGAGGTGGCAGACCCGGAATTCAGGCCCTGACTTCTCTGACCACAAGGCAGAAGCTCTTAAACACTCCTTGAGGCAGACGTTGCCTCGCGATGCTTGCATCCCCAGTGCTTGGCGCTGGCCCCAGCATCCAGGAAGTCCTCTGCCGACTTGTGAATGAATACATTCTCTCCATCAGCAACCTAGCTCTGCCCTCACCCAGCCAAAGTCCCCTACGGATAGGCAACACAGGATTCTCTGGGGCAAACAGACTGGGCTCATTGCTCTGGCAGACGAGGGGAGAGCTGCTGTGTTTCGCTGTAGCTGGTCTTGGGTTCTTCTGATGCACCTCCCACCCCCCCAAACAGAAAAATGTCTCCTGGAGGAGAGATGGTAGCAGACATTGTGCCAGACTTAGGGCTCAGGCTGCAGGAAGGAAACCCGGCCTCAGCCATCTTTCCAGAAGGTTTCACCAGAACGAAATTATCTGGTATCAGGAAATGTCCCCAACAGCCGAAAAGACTTGATAAACCGGCAAATATGCCTGTGTCTCTCTCCCTTTTCCCTCCATCCAATGACTGCGTGAGACGGATGATGGACAAGGGTTCCAGGCTGGTGCTTCGGGGGCTGATGATGTGGTATTTTTAATCTACATCTTGCACAGGCAGCTGACTGCACCGGTGGAAGGAAGGCAGGTCCAGGGTGAATAACCCTGAACAGACATGGGCCAGGATTCCCAGCACGCTTGGCTTGGGTGTGTTCCGTACTTACATCTGACCGTGGGCGTGTCTGATGTTCTGGGAATTCATATCATTGCAAATAAAAGCTCAAAGCCACACACTGAGAAGATGTCTCAGGAGGTTTGGAAAAACTGTTCAATTTCCCCCGAGCTGCCCGTAGAGCAACTCCTCCCTAATTTCATTTGCTGTTCACAAAGGATTTTCAGATATCCTTTCATTAGATCCTCATAACAACCCCCAGAATGGATGGGAAAATATTACTGTTCTTATTTTGCAGAGTTCCCAGAGCCTCACTAAGATGGAAACACTTGCCTGGGGTCAAACAGCCACGGGCGATGATGGTGCTTCACCCAATTCTGGCTCTGTTCGCCTCTCCACTCCCTACCCCGGGCCAGCCCTGGCCACCGGTTCCCAAGCTCCAGCCTGGGCCAGGACCTGGGGCCGCATTTGCTCAGAAAGGGAGGTCAGGTACCTGTGAAAGTTGTGTGTGGGGTTTGCTCCCACGATGTCACTATCTCAAGCTCCCATTCTGGTAGAACTTAGTCTTTTCCAGCATCTCTGACCCAGCAATTCCACTTCTTGAAATTCATTTTTAGATAGCATTCGAATCTGGTCACAAACATAGATGTCTAAGGTGTTCATCATCATGGTGTCATTCATAAAATGGACGCATTGCAAATAGCCTGAATATCCAAGGAGTCCAGTTATATAAATTTAGACATATTGGATCAAGGGAACATTGTCAGTTCTTAACAAGCCACCCAGTATTGATAGAAGGACACTGAATGACATGGTAAGTTGTTCATGGTCCTTTGTTAAATAAAAAAACAGGTTACGATGTTTCACGATGGTCCCATTTTTGTTTTAACAAATATTTATATCACTGCAAATTAACAAATACCCAGAAAGCTATACACCAAAATGATAATGGTGGCTATTTCTGGTTGACAAGATCATGGATGATTTTTATTTCTTTTCGTTGATTATCTAAGTTTTTAAAGTTTTAAAGTACTCTACATTCAACGTGAATTCATGTTCCAGTGAATAGCCATCTGGGATTTCCCCCTGCAGCTTTTGGGGATTACCCTCAAAACTTTCAGGCCCAACGTGTTAGTGCACGGCTCCCCCAAACTTCCCATTCCCCCCTCTTATTTCACGACATCTCGGCGCTTACAGGAGTTTCCTCGGTCTCCTGGCTGCTCCGCCAGTTGCTGGGCTGCACCCCTGTACTTGCCCGGCCTCAAGACCAAAGAAAGGGCCCGGAGTCAGCAACAGGGCCATTAGTGGTTTAATGGGAGGATGAGTTAACATGTCTGAAGCAAGGTCCTGGAGCAACCCCCCACAGGGTGTGGCCAGCAGGACAGGGTGGCGGTCTTTGCTCCTGGTGGGGAGAGGGAGGTTATATGGGGAACTGACATCAGGTTGACTCATCAGTTTCTAGGAAGACCAGCAGAGGGGCACGTCCCTCACCACCCGTTTGATAAGCTAACAGGTAAAGATATTCTGATCTAAAGGTGAGTACAATTATTAGCTGGGGCCGGGGCAAGGATGTAGGAAGGTCTGTCCTGTGAGTATAGGGTGTAAGTGAAGCAGGT
The DNA here is from genome assembly GCF_937001465.1 of Orcinus orca. NCBI lineage: Eukaryota > Metazoa > Chordata > Mammalia > Artiodactyla > Delphinidae > Orcinus > Orcinus orca. The sequence goes on from NC_064564.1 coordinate 55,440,450, forward strand.
GCTGGTGGCGCGGGGGATGTACAGAGAGCAAGAGAACAGTTATCCTGGGGGGCCTGACCATACACACGCTTTATCTAACTTAATCTTCAACACCATTCTGCAAGGGAAGCATTTCGATTTCTGTAGACTGAGGTTTAGAGAGGTTAAATAACTTGGTTAAGGGTGTGCAGCTAATTAGTGGTGGAGTTGGGGGTTAGACACAGGTCTGCCTGAGTACTCTGCCCCTGTTTCAAGCCCTGATTGCCTTTCACCACGGCTGACCATGAATGCCTACATTTTCCAAGGACTCATCCCAGGGGCTTGAATGGCTTCCAGTGCCTGCCCTGGTTGGAATTTAAGCCTGGTGTCGACTTGAGGAGGTGGCTGAATTGCCAGGAACAAACCTGAAGACCTGATTTCCTGAGCTCTCCATCACCTGGGGGAACCCAAGAGGATGAAAAGACACAGTGACCTACCTACACTGTACTGTGCATGGGCAGTCAACTTTCCCCACCTGCTTCCCATGTGCAAAGTGTCTGGATCACGTACTGCTATGGGTGAGGACTAATCCATTCCAGGGAATCCTGCAGGAGTGGAGTAGAGAGACCTTTTGCAGCAAAAGGAATTTTCGAGTTGGCATTTAAAAATTTGAAATCAAAGGAATGCATAAAGGAAACAAAAGCCAAAAACAAAATAAAAGTCCACTCATCGGCTGAGCTCTGGGTATCAAATATTCTCTTTGTATTGTGCAGAGGGAGGCATTGTGCATCTGGGGCTGGAGTTTTCAGTTGGCCATGCAGATAATGCTCCTGGGCACTCCCTTTAAAAACTAAATCAACACTATTTTTTTTTTTTGCAGGTACGCGGGCCTCTCACTGTTGTGGCCTCTCCCGTTGTGAAGCACAGGCTCCGGACGCGCAGGCTCAGCGGCCATGGCTCACGGGCCCAGCCGCTCCGCGGCATGTGGGATCTTCCCAGACCGGGGCACGAACCCGTGTCCCCTGCATCGGCAGGCGGACTCTCAACCACTGCGCCACCAGGGAAGCCCTCAACACTATTTTAATTTGTGTTCCCTGCTTCCTCATTCACAGTGGAGGGGATGGTGCGAGGCTGAGCAACGAGCATATTACTCTTACAAGTTAACTTAACATGCAATATGCAGGGGATTACTCTGGGCTCACTCAATACCACAACCCAGGGCTTTATAGAATTCTATTGATCTTAGCTAAAGCGGTTTAATTTTTTTTTGCTTTAATTTTCCTTCCTTATTTGCTCATTAAGTTGAGGTGAGGAAGAGGCGGGGGACTGATGACTAGTCACCATCCCTGGATTTAAGGCTGGTTTGACAGACCAGGAAGATGGTCTGGCCTCGCCCACTGGCAGCAGTGGCATGGAGTGGGGGGTGACTGTAGGGAAAAGGGGTGTAGAGTGTCCAGGCCCCCATGGAGTTTCTCTGCTGCAAATACTCATAGAATAAGGACCCTTCGTGCACAACACGGAGGGAAAACCAGAGAGTGAATCTGACGTGGATACGACCCACAGGGAACTTACCTTCTAGTAGCAGAGAGAAGCATATTAATCCACGATAGGACACAGGTGTGCCAGGACAATCGCAGGCCATATTCATTTTTGCTGTTAGGGGAGGCACGAAAGAATGAAAATGTAATTTCTCCCACTCACCCCTGAAATGTTTGACTCCAGGGGAGTCCCCACATAGGGTCACTGGGGACTTGAGAGGACTTGGACAGTAGGGGGAGTCGTGGCTGGAGCTCGGGCAAGTGCGGGAGGTGAGGGGGAATGGCTAAGGCTGATGGTCTGAGGGTAGAAACTTTGCCCGGCTTCCTTGCTGTCCTTCCTGGGCCGTGTGGCAGCACTTCTGAAAGGGCAGCCCATGGCTCTCTGGATAGATTATTAGGCTCTCATGCTTTGGGAACCTGGGTAGGGGAGCAAGCTGTGGCTGCAGTGTGCCCTGCACAGTGCACCTCTGGAGCCTGCCCGCTGCAGCAGGGCCAGCTGGTGGCAAGGACTGCTGCTGAACTGTGGTACCCTATAGTAGGAGGAGCCACGGTGATGGTGGCGACCACCAAAGATGGAGAACCAGGCCCATCTAATTTCCTTGAGTCCTAAAATCCTTGTAGGACCCAACACAGAATAGGAGGGAAGCCTAATAATAATAATAATGAATGGCATCCATTGAGCTTTACTCTGTGACGCACTGTGCTAAGTTTTCTACATACATTACTTTAATGAATCCCCACAAAATCTCTCTGAAATAGGTTCCATTCTTATCTCCCCCCCCTTTTTTTTTTTTTTTTTTACGGTACACGGGCTCCTCACTGCTGTGGCCTCTCCCATTGCGGAGCACAGGCTCCGGACGCACAGGCTCAGTGGCCATGGCTCACGGGTCCAGCCGCTCCGCGGCATGTGGGATCTTCCCGGACCGGGGCACGAACCCATGTCCCCCGCATCGGCAGGCGGACTCCCAACCTCTGCGCCACCAGGGAAGCCCTCAAACAGCTTATTTCTGATGGAAAAAAGTTGCTTTTTTGAGAGGTGGTGCTGTGAATGGACAAGTGAACATGCAAAACAGAAGTAAGGAGTTTCTTGCCGGCAGGGTGACCAAAACTTCAGCATATATCTGGAGACAGTGGGCAGTTCCATTGACTGTGGCATGGAATTGGAAAGTAGTAGGAGATAAGATAGGAAATGAAGGTTGTGTTCAGATTGTAAAGGGTTAAGGGTACTGGACTCTATGCTGAAGGTCAAGGTGGCAAAAGGGTTTCATCTCACGTGCTGTATGTGATTGGCAGTGGCTCCCTGGACTGCTCTGTGTGCAGGATACACAGAGTCAACGGGAAAGAGAGGTGGATCATGTAGCAGCATCCGCCATGTGCTGACATTCAACAAAAGACTCAGAGAGGACAGTGAGGTTGGGCCTTGGTGGGGTGATCCATGCCCCAAATTCTTACTAAACATCTGGTCATTCTGAGGTCCAGAGACTGATTCTTTCATGGTGTCAATTATTTCTATCCCCCCCACCCCCATACCAGTTTTATTGGAAATGCCTGGAAATAGTGAAACCAAATATATTTGGGGGTAGCTAGAGAGCTCTCACTGAATATGCTTCTCATCTGGAACTGCTGAGTCTGATCCAATGTGCAGAACCCTGCATGGGACTCCAGACCACCGAGTTCTGGGCTGAGCTCTGCCAGTAGCAGCTGGGGTGTTTTAGGCTCACACCTGGATCTCTCTGAAGTTGTCCTACATCACAGAGTTTTTGTGGGGTGAAAAGGAAGTAATATTTGAAAATACCATGGCAAAGAGAACACACTCTCCTGCTTAAACACCGTATTTTATCAAATAAAATAATGCCATTGTTTGTAAGATATCCTATCACTTTATGCATCATTGAGAAAGAAAAAAAAATACTGCAACTACAGTACCCCATCCGGTGTCAATTATATTCTGTTATCAGGGATGTTAAACTGCTGGAAAAACAGCATTTTAGAATCAATGAACATTGTGACAAAGACCAGCTCCCAGTGACTCACTCCCATCTAAACAAGTTAAAAATGCATTTGCTTGGGTTACAGACCAGTTCATTAAAGCATTCATTTCCACGTTACCTAGCACAAAAATCTGGACTCCCATTCTTACTTGGTAACTGAAGTTGAAGAAATAAGATTCTTAAGGGAAGACTGCCCCAATTTACAATGACTATGAAAACACCAGTTTGACTGTTGGTCCAGATATAACTGGCTCTGAATCATATAAATTGTCAAACAGCCTTGATTAAACACTTGCTAGAAATATGTTAAGGTCAGGGAGCCCTGTGATTCTGTGTGTGACACAGAAAAGCTGTGTTAGATGTCAGCTTGGGGCTGGAAATTGTAGAACGTGAGGCCCAAGCTGATGCTCAGAAGCCTGGAATTCACCCTCTTCTCTGTTTTATTATCTGTATAATTCTTGAGAATAAGCTATGTGAACACAAACTGTCTCCTAACCAAGCAGGCCTCCTCTGGGGAACGTGTACAAAATGCTCCCGGGGGAGCTTCAGGACAACCTGCTTGCTTGTGTTTATTCAAACTTGGGGAAAGAGTTTTGAAGAAAGGTAGGAGCACGAACTAGTCAAGACATGTTGGTTGCAAAGTGGTGGAAACTCAACTTGAACTGGCCTCAGGGGAATTATAAAAGGTCTGAAAGATGCCTGGAGACCTGGAGACACGACGCTGCCAGGACAACTACTCTGTCTTTGCCTCTCTCCATCTTTCATCTCCTCCTATGCAGACCAGCTACCTCCACTGGGCTGACAGCTCCCCGGGTCCGTATTTACAACTTTACCACCAAAGGGAGCCTGAAATTCTTTCTTTAGCTCTAGTTTGAAACATCCCAGGGAAGAATCCTGATTGGCCCAGTTTGAATCAGGTACCACTCTTAGAGAAATCAACTGGGGTCAAGGGGCTAGAGTACTATGGTTTTTGACCCCGACTACAGATACAGGATTTGAGAGAGGAGAAGGACCAATGTCTTAAATGGGATGGGCTGTATCCCAGAAGAAGGGAAGGGTTCTGGCAGACAAATGATAGATGCATCTCAATTGCCATATTTATTCTTGCAAAAGCCCTTTCATTGCCTGATATGAAGAAGAAAAGTCGTTTGAGGTTTAGCTAACAACAAAGCCATCTTATCATCATAACAGGCCCATTTAATCCATTAATCAATAATGGGACCTCCACAAAACCATATCTGCTGCCTTGGTGAGGGCTAACATGCCATTCTACAGACAACATACCCTGAAAGGCAATGTGTGTCCTCACTGCAGAAATTCCGAACCTTCAAAACACTGTTATTGGAGAACCTAGTCAAGTCCTGTCTGTCCAACTGCATTTGTACTTTGTAGAAGAGTGCGATGAACTATAATGCTCAGAAAGACTAATTCCCCTACTTTAACCTACAGACAGCCCTTCAAAGCTTCTTCAGAAGCCCAGTTACTTGTGTGCCCTTGACCAAAGACTTAGCCTCCTCTTCCCATAAGAAACAACCTATGAAGCTTATTGCTGTGATCAACGATGCTGCAGAAGATGGAGTCTATTACTTTACAAGGATTCTCAGGACAGCTACGTGATTGGTCTCAGCACCAGGAGTGGCTATGGTGCTTTCCTGAACAACTTTCCTGGTTTATTTTTACGTTACAGACACTAAATCCCAAGGCCTTTCACGTTTCCCTCCTAGTGGTGGCTGCTAGGAAGCTCAGGGCAAGTTTGCAACCCACCTGTAGTTCAAATTTGAATCCTCAGTGGCAGGTGTTTAGCGTACAAACTTACCTCTTGACTCCATCCTACTTCCTTGACCTTATTTTCCCTTTGCCTCATATTTTAAAACTTACATGAGAGTTATTTAATCTTGTAACAACATTTCCATCTTTATAAGCCAGTTAAATTTTTTTAAGATTAAGGCGGGGATATGAGTAATTATTTGACCTTGAGCTCAAAGGTTTTGAAGCCTCTCAGGCAGAAACATCTCAGTGGAGTGTGCCAGTGAGTGTGTAGAGTGTCACTCCTTCTGGAACACAGCTCATATCTTGGGGACATCCTTATGTTGTCCCTTTGCAGGGGTTTCTAAACTCATCCACCCATATTTTGGTTACAAGTTACATTGTGAATTTATTGATTTTTCTTCATAACATTTTTGGCCACAAAAACAGAATATTTGACGTTATTTTGTGTTTCTTTCCAAGACCTGGGAGGTAGATTCACTTCCTCATGGTGATGAAGTCCAAAAGAGAATTCAACTTCTTCTCCTACAATATTATTCTATGTTTTAAAAATATCTTCAAGGCTTCACAAGTCTGTAATTGCTGAGAGATTTGCAGTTAACAACAAATCTCAAATATTTAGGCTTAGAAATTAAAAATTCCAACAATAATAACAAAGAAAAAACGATTATTATCTGCAATAAATGATCCACAGCGATCGCTTTTAGAATACTTGATAAGCGACTTGCACTTCCATGATGGGGAGTGGGGTTGAGAGACTGAAGAACTCAGTCAGATGTAAGGGTGGGAAAGTGGATAATCTAGAGGAGCCACTCATTTCTCAACTGGGAAACAAGGGAAACGCTCCTCTGGGATGCTGGCAGCTCTTTCCAGTCATTTGCTGCACGGTCCTGCACTTCTCTTCCGGGAACCGCTACGGGCTCATATCCAAGGTGCACATCCGCAACAGCCCTGGTTTTCTGAAGCTTCTCCATGACACTGTAAGCGAGGCAAACGTTTTCAATGTGATCTGTATCATGTACTTTTTTGTGCAAGTTCGTATTTTGGTTGAAATGACAACCATAAATATTTAACATTCTAAAAGCTGTGGCTTTCCAGCCCCAACTGTCTGATGGGAGACAACGCTGCATGCATTAATTTACAACCCACTTTCATTTCAAGCTGGTCAATAATATTTCATAAGGTAGGTAACCAGACGGCATGATTGTGGTGGAGAGACAGAAAGAGCAGAGAGTGGTTTAAAGACCTAAGACCAAATTCTAAGAGGGAGGAAAGAAACTGTTTTCTGTTTGGGACTCTCTTTTTTTTTTTTTTCTTAATCTGGACAACCTTTTCTTTTTCCCAAACTGAAGAAATTAACAGTATCATTTTAAGACGAAGAAGTGAAAGATCTCCTTCTTGACTCTTCCCTTCCCCACACTCACGCACCTGGACACACTCACACCCATGCACACATACACAGAGCAGAGGATGTCCTAATGAGTGGCGGTGCCCTTCTGCTCAAGGACCCACAGAAAGAGGGAGGCCTCTGTCCACCACAGCTGGACACAGTGTGTCCGTGCATTTGACCCAGTTGAACAAAGGTGCTATTTTGAAAAATGACCCTCACTTGACATTTACATGATACCAAGTGATCTATTTGAATGTCATTATTTAAGCGATTGCTTTTCCAGCTTGCAGGCAGTCTAATTCTCATCAATTTCACCTTTAATTTAGAAGAGAAATGATAACCAATGGAGGGAAGAAAAAGAAGAAAAAACAACCCACAACAGAGGCCTGTGTCATTATGTTCCAGAGTGGTTTTTCATTCAAAGTGTTTTCCGTAAATGAGACTTTGAATAAACCCCACACTGACAAGTAAAAGGTTGAGTAGAAATAAATTCTTCCTTTTTAGCGGGGACTGTAGAAAAAAGGTTACTAATAAAATATTCTAGTTATGAAAGCCCTGCAATAGGATCTGTTAAAATACATAAATTGAAATTCAATCCCATGAAAGCAATTGTTATATATCTATATGCTGATGTGTGAACCAACCACTTTGACTGTGTATAATTCAGTGGCTATTGATTTTTTATTTTATATGTGTAATAACATGCTCCTAAGTTCAAAAGAATCAAAACATCAATGTTCAGTGATTTTCACCTTCAAAGACCAGTACCAATGCAACTAATGAAAGCTCAGGCGTCACTGCCCAGCGTCCCAGGTGAGGTCCAGGTGCTGAAAGCAGAGCTCAAGGCTAGCAGTCCAGAGCAAAGCGCCCTGTGGGATTGACTCCTCTCTGCTTCCTTTCCTCCTGAAATGAATGGCTCACTCCAGGGCAATGGCAGCAGAAGCAGCGAAGGAACAAAGCGAAGTCATGTGTGCACAGTTAGGACAAAGATGGACTCCAGTCTGGGCCTCGAGTCTGGGCCACTGTTGTGTCTGGACTATGCTAGGGCCAAATGCCCCTGAATCTCCATTTTGCATTCAAAGAACTGGTAGTTAGAATTTGTTTGGTGGTGAATGACTAAAAAAACTAGTTAGATAATGAAGAAAATGCATTGTGTATATAACTGAACAGTCTAGTATTGACACTATGTCAGACTTGATCCAATGGCTCAGATAATGTCACCCAGGACCTGCTTCTCTCTTTCTCACTGGTTAGCCTTTGGTGGCATTGGCTTCCTCCTCAAACTGCTCAGAGTGGCCTCCTCAGCAGCTGCAGCTTCTCGTCTTGTGGTAACAAAATTACTCTAGCCGTGTCCAACTTCACACCCTCGTATCTCTCCTCAAGGAGAAAGGAGAGGGTTTTCCTCAAGCTCCCACAAGTCATAGGAATCTCTCTTCTATTCCTGTTCCTGGGGAGACAGAATATGCTGCTTGGCCTAAGCCAACCAGAGCCTTCCTTGGAACAGGGAGTGTGGTCATTCCACATCCAATGGGAACAGAAGAGAACAGAGAGGCGTACGTGCCTAAGAGGAAAATCAAGTTACCTTTGAATGGTGGGGGCAATGGAGCCTTGGATGTAAACAACAATTGTTCACTCCAACAACTTGTAGCTTCTTGTTTAGCTATGCCTTTTACTACACATCTTGATTTTATTTTCTTTTGCCACAAAGTCACCTGAGGAAGTCAATGGGTGACATCAGTTCTGGTTGCAGGCTGGATTAAGGCTCAGATGATCCTTTGATCTCCATCTCCAAGTCCTGGTTCATTTTCTCCAAAGCAAGGGGCTGGCACTGACGGCTGACACCTGGCACACAGGCCACCATGTTCCCCTCTTGGTCCTATGGCAGACATCATCCATCAATCACAGGACTTCTGTGCAGTCCAGATGTGGCCCCAGAGACCTACTTAAAACAGCCCGCTGGACAGCCCCTGCAAATGTATTGGTGTCAACAAGAGAGATCAAGTGTATTTGCCATCCCTGGAACGCATCGTACTCCGATGACTCAAACTACCAATGCACTTCACTCATATACTAAGAGCACTCACAAACACGTACTCACACTTTTGTATACCTCAGTGTTTCTCAAACTGTAGTTTTCAGATCTTTTGCATGAGAATCCCCTTGTGTCCATATTAAAATACATATTCTGGAGATCCACTCTGAAGCTGTGGAATCAGAATATTCTCAAAATAACAGTTTTAAATACTCAATAAGCTACTACACACAGTTGAATAAGGAGCTTCATTCCTACTAGGTCTCTGAGATACTGGCTCATTCTTTGTGAATTCTTGTTTAGCTATGCCTTTTACTACCGTTTATGGAGTAGTAGTAGCAGTTTATGGAGCTACTATGTGTAGGCTCTGGGCTAGTCTCTGTGAATTAGATGAGGATGGTGCAAATAAAGAGCTCCTAGACTTTCTCTGTGAAACATAAGTGATGCTCTGAGGTAGGGGTTAATTGCAACAAGAAAGGACCAGGGCTCTGGGAACTCAGAGACAGACAAGATCACTTCTACATGAGGGAGCTAGAAAGAGAGAATGTCATGCACTGATGAAAGAAATCGAAGAAGACACAAACAGATGGAAAGATATACAATGTTCTTGGATTGGAAGAACTGATATTGTCAAAATGACTATACTACCCAAGGCAATCTACAGATTCAACGTAATCCCTAACAAATTACCAATGGCATTTTTCACAGAATTAGAACAAAAAAAAATCTTAAAATTTGTATGGAGAGAAAAAAGAGCCCAATAGCCAAAACAATCTTGAGAGAGAAAAATGGAGCTGGAGGAAATCAGTCTGCCTGACTTTAGACTATACTACAAAGCTACAGTCATCAAAATAGCATGGTACTGGCACAAAAAACAGAAACATAGATCAATGGAACAGGATAGAAAGCCCAGAAATAAACCCACTCACCTATGGTCAATTAATCTATGACAAAGGAGGTAAGACTACGCAATGGAGAAAAGACAGCCTCCACAATAAATGGTGCTGGAAAAACTGAACAGCTACATGTAAAAAAATGAAATTAGAATATTCTTTAATACCATACACAAAAATAAACTCAAAATGGATTAATGACCTAAATGTAAAACCAGATACTATAAAACTCTTAGAGGAAAACATAGGCAGAACACTCTTTGACATGAAACACAGCAATATCTTTTCTGAGCTGTCTCCTAGAGTAATGGAAGTAAAGCCAAAAATAAACCAATGGGACCTAATTAAACTCAAAAGCTTTTGCACAGCAAAGGAAACCATAAACAAAATGAAGACAACTCACAGAATGGGAGAAAATATTTGCAAACGATGCAACTGATGGGATTAGTCTCCAAAATTTACAAACAGCTAATGCAGCTCAATATCAAAAAAATAAACAACCCAATCAAAAAATGGGCAGAAGACCTAAATAGACATTTCTCCAAAGAAGACATACAGATGGCCAAGAGGCACATGAAAAGATGCTCAACATCACTAATTATTAGAGAAATGCAAATCAAAACTACAATGAGGTATCACCTTACACCAGTCAGAATGGCCATCATCAAAAAATCTATAAACAATTAATGCTGGAGAGGGTATGGAGAAAAGGGAACCCTCTTGCACTGTTGGTGGGAATGTAAATTGATACAGCCACTATGGAGAACAGTGTGGAGGTTCCTTAAAAAACTAAAAATAGAATTACCATATGACCCAGCCATCCCACTCCTGGGCATACATATATATATATATCCGGAGAAAAACATGGTTCAAAAGGATACACGTACCCCAATGCTCAATGCAGCGCTGTTTACAATATCCAAGACATGGAAGTAACCTAAATGGCCATCTACAGATGAATGGATAAAGAAGATGTGGTACATACATACAATGGAATATTTCTCAACCATTAAAAAGAATGAAATAATGTCATTTGCAGCAACATGGACGGACCTGGAGATTATCATACTAAGTAAGTCAGTCAGAGAAAGACAAATATCATGTGATATCACTTATATGCAGAATCTTAAAAAAAAATGATACAAACGAACTTATTTACAAAACAGAACAGACTTGCAGACTTAGATAACAAACTTATGGTTATGGGGGAGGGTGGAGGATGGGTTGGGGAGAGGGATAGAGTGTGAGTTTGGGATTGACATGTACATACTGCTATATTTAAAATACCAACAGATAACCAACAAGGACCTACTGTAGAGCACAGGGAACTCTGCTCAATATTCTGTAATAACCTAAATGGGAAAAGAATTTGAAAAAGAATAGATATGTGTATAACTGAATCACTTTCCAGTATACCTGAAACTAATGCAACATTGTTAATCAACTATGCTCCAATATAAAATAAAAATTAAAAAAGAGAGAGAGAGAATATCATAGATGAGTTGGCCCTGGAGCCTTTGTCAGGTAGGAATAATTGCGGCCCAGGATGAGGAGAGATAAGACTTATGGGAGGAAAAAATGGCACTGGTTGGAGGTGAGAATGTGCAGTAAGGGATCATGAAGAGAGAGTCATTAATTCAATCAGAGGTAGGAATGGGGATCTGAGGAAAGAAGTTAGAAAGACAGGATTAAATTTTCATTACATAGGGTTTTGCAGCTCTGGCTCCAGTGTTTAGACTTTATTTTGCAGGCAATGGGGAAGCATTTTGAGCAAGAGAGTGGCATGGTACTAAGTTATGTTTGAGGATCTGGAAATGAGGTAGGAGGAAGGAATAGAGTGGGAGAGGCTGGAGGCTTAGAGGTGGTGGAATGTTACTATAATTGTACAGGTGAGAGGTTGGGGGTCCAAACTGGAATCTTGGCAGTGGAAATGGAGGGGAACAGATGTGAGAGACTTTAAGGAAGGAGAGCCATTGACCTTGTTGTTTTGATAGCTTGCCCAGACTATCAAAGGTGTATTAGTCAGGATGTGCTGGGCCATGCTGCAAAAACAAATGACTCTTGAAATCTCAGTATACAACGTAACAAAGTTTTACTTGCTTATGTTGCATATCCCAGACTGGTTGGTAGGGGCCTCTGCTACACTCAATCCCTCAGGAACCCAGGTTGAAAGAGGCTCTGTTCAATTTTTCTGTACCACTTGAAGCATGTGCCTTCTGAATGCTAAAGAAGAGGAAGAGAGAGAGGAATGGAGGAGGCACAAAGACCTTCAACTGACTTGATTCAGAAGTGATCAGCATCACACCTCCTCATAGTCTACTGTCTTGAACTAATCACATGGTCCTAATATAACTGTAAAGGAGGTTGGGAAAAGTAGGGAAGCACATGGAATATTTGGTGGCCTCACTTTTTCAGCTATACTAGGGTAATTTCAGGATTTCACCAAAAGTCAGAAATTAAGAAATCATATACTTGAGTTGCCCCTAAGAACATAGAGGTAAATTGGTAAGAGGAGAGACTGGAGAATAAATTTTGTAATTCACCCAGTCACTTGTAGGAGCAGTAGGATTTCCGGCATATGGGAGGTGGTATGCCTTGAACCTGACTGGTTCTGTGTTAGTTGTTAGGAGTTAGTCAAAGGAGTGCCTGACTGTGATTACCTGTAGTAATGAACACACGTCACATAAGACAAATAGACACCCAGTTCATGTGCACGTGTGTATGTACCACCACCCCCCGCCCCACACACACCCCTGGGTTTTAATGAACACATTTTCACGTAAAACAAAAACAAAACCCCCAATTCCAAATCTATTTATCTTTTTCAACGACCTCAGAAATACAAGTATTTTAACGGGGTAAGAAGACGTCTGACAATCCCCAATACAGTAAGTCCCCTCCATACGAATGAGTTCCATTCTGAGAGTGTTCGTAAGTTCAATTTGTTTGTAAGTCCTACAAAGTTAGCCAAGCTACCCAACTAACACAACCGGCTATACAGTGTTGTACTGTAATAGGTTTATAATACTTTTCACACAAATAATACATAACAAACACAAAAAGTAAAGAAAACATCTTTAATCTTACAGTACAGTACCTGGAAAAGTACAGTGTACAGTACAACAGCTGGCATACAGGGGCTGGCATCGAGTGAACAGGCAAGAAGAGTCACTGACTGGAGGAGGAAGAGGAGGCGGGAGATGGTGGAGCTGAAGGATCGTCAGCAATAGGGGATGGAGGGCAGGCTGCAGTTTCACTCACGCCTGACGTTGATGGCACAGGTTCTGGTTCCTTGCTGGATTCAATTCTATCTACCCTCTTGAGAAAACGATCCAGTGGAGTCTGGGTAGTAGCTCTTTTTTTCTCATCATAGAGGACACGGGAGCACTGGATTGCATTCTGAACAGCCGCCGCAACCTTCGTGCACCGTTCTACGTCTGGGTCCCGTGCCTCAAAAACTAACAGTGCCTCTTCAAATAAAGAAAACCCCCTTGCCGTTTCCTGCATCGTGAATCTCTTTGGTTCTTCAGTTACTTTTTCTTCCTCTTGTCTCTCTTTGTCCTTTCTCTGGGCCTCCAGTTCCATCAGGTCTTCATTAGTAATCTCCTTGTGTTGCACAGCAAGGAGTTCAATGAAGTCGTCCTCTTGCAGATCTAGCTTGAAATAAAGATACTGTACTACTGAACTCTATACAGTACTATAAAGTACACAGAAGCACAACCACTTGTAGAGGATGCATGCGTGTGACAATGTATCCAAGACATATGAACTAACTTACGTGACTGGACATGCGAGCACATGTTCACATCTTTGAAAGTTCACAACTTGAAGGTTTGTATGTGGGGGACTTACTGTAACTCTTTTCTCTGGGAAAATTCTAAGACAAAAAAAAAAAACCTTCCTAAGTCTACAATGCCCTTCTCTCCAAAAGAATCATGGCTATTGTCAAGCAGACACATTCACGCAGGCGACAAATATTTACCACGTGCTCACCAAGTCCCAGGCATTCTTTTAGGCCCCAGGGGATGCCACCTTTTTGGAGGTTACATTCAACTGGGTAGAAACCCAAGTAGTCAGCACACAGCTGGAACTTTAACTAGGATTTCATACTCCAAATCCCTTGCACGAACATGTCGTGTTAAAGAGTAGCTTGTTCTCCAAATGAATCTTCCAGCTTTCTTTATCTCCTAAACCACTAGCTCCTTCCCAATCCCCTTTTAAAAACACTGATCAGCCCAGTAGCACGCTGAACTGTGCTGCTATGAGGGAGATAGAGACAGAAAAATGCTCTCTTCTTGCTATCAGAGGGGCTTCTGATCTACTTCCTGGGTGCCAATCTATCTTTATCTGATGTGTCCCCTGAATTCCCAGCACTGATCTTTGTTTTAACAAAATTTCAGGGCAATGCAAGAGCATCTGAGCCACCGTGATTGCGCCACGGCCGGGAAAGAAAAAGCCTCTTTTTGCCCAACCTTATAGAGGGTAGGGAGATGTTCAGAAACAGAATGCGCTCCCGACAGAACTGTCCTGTTCCTCTCCTAAATGTGCTTCCAGGATAACTCCAATGCCATCTTCTCTTTGCTCTTGGGGACAGCGGGTCCACCAGAAAATACTTGGAATCACTGGTGCAGAAAATAGAAGTCTCTCTGGGAATAAAATGCTTCTGATCCCAGTCTTTTTATGCCCCCAAGAAAAGAAAAGAGGTCCATGTGAAAACCCCTCCTGGGGTTTCCCAACCAGTTAAACGTGAGGGAGAGAAAGAAAAGAGGAGAACATTCTAAATAAAAGCAACGTCTTTGAAAAACTTCAAAGAAACATTTCTCCTGTTCAGAAGTCAAGAGCACATCTGGCTGGTGGTGAAAAGAGAAGTGGTGTCATCTGGGCAGAAATATTCTCTTCAAACATGTCCTTTAAGAAAAGCAAGAAAGGAGAGCCCAAGAGATTGAGAGGAGAGAAAAAATGCAAAGAGGGAAGGGACGTTAAAGAGGAGAAAGAAAAAAGAAATTAAAAAATCCTCCTAAATCTTGTAATGTTTTAGGGGGGCTTTATTAGAACGAAACTTGAGTGCCATACAGAGCTGTGCTCCGGTATTGATGGCCTTTATTCAAAGAGCCATCACCCTGTAAACTCACTTTAACAACTCCCTTCAGATGAAATATAAAAATTAAGGACATTTACAACACAGCTTAGTAGCAGATGTAGTCGTCCTGTTGGGGCTTAGATCAAATAGTGATGTAAACCCCAGCAGGATAACAGGTCTTACAAAAAAGTCCTTAACAACAGCCCCCAAAAATCTTGGAAATCTTACAAAACATGTTTCCCATTCTCTCCCAACCTCAAGGGTCCCCCTTCCTTCCCCCAACCCTCCCCTGAACTGCTAGACTCCTTTTCCATCGTCATCCTTGTCTGGAGTTCTTATGAGTCACTCTATACTTAGCAACGGGACCAAAGAAAAATCTGGTTGGGCTTCTGGTTATCTTCTCCAACTAGTCATCTTCCCCCATCACTACCTGTGGGAGCACCAGGGTGAGGGATGTGCCCAGCAGTCTGGGAAACGAACTGAAATGTACATATAGCTCAAATGGGGACTGAGGTCTGACCTTTGCCTTGGTCACATCCCCATTCGCCTCTCTTCCTCCTACAACTCTCATTTATGCTCCCAGAGGATCCTCAAAGGAGGTTTCCAATTTGATGTGAAGGTTGGATTACTCAATAAGGTGGGAAACATTTATGTCTCTAACAGTGTAACAAATGCGGGTGAAGGCCTTTCCCCAACTCTACCCTGTCCAAAGATTTTCTCCAGGATTTATTCTGGGAACTATCTCCATCTATCCAGCCACTCTATGCACTCACTCATTCACTCACTCAGTATTTCAACAGGTATATCTGTGTGCCTATGACATGCCAGGCATATGGCAGTGCTGGAGGCATGGACATGGCCGTGCTGTTGGTTATGGTGCTCTTTGCTTTTGAGTTGACACGTCTGGGAACTGGCTTTGGAAAGAGAAAGAGTTTAGGGGAGGAAAGTGGAGAGGGGTATGAGTAAGCGCTCTCTGAGAATTTCTGGTTGCTAGGTCCAGTTTTGCTGTCACCCTAGCTTTTACAAATGAAGCCAGTGACCTCTCTTGTCCACATGGTGTATGGGAAAAGAGTCAAGTAGCCCTGCAGGCCCAAGGTCTTGTTCCTGGATTGTTTTTCTGGCAGATGATCATTTAGCCAATAATTTGGGAGTGGTGGTATTAGATGTTTGGCCATAATGTGGCCCTTGGACCAGACAGAGGCCAAGAGGCTGGAAAAAAGGGAAGACTCGAAAGGGCCTTCATGAACAAGGGAGCAAGTCCTGACCCTGTAATGAGCTCTATTCTGAGGGCAGGTCAGGGCCCTGCTTCACTGGGAGCAACCCGATAAAAAACCAAAATAAAATGTTATCACCTCAGCTGGCTAAGGCAAGGCCAGTGAGAAAATTGTCCTAGGAAGCCCTGAAAGCAGAAAATAAGAGGCTGGCTTAAATGTCACATGGAGCTTAAGAAGGTTGGAGAGGGGCTTCCCTGGTGGCGCAATGGTTAAGAATCCGCCTGCCAATGCAGGGGACACGGGTTCGAGCCCTGGTCCGGGAAGATCCCACATGCCGTGGAGCAACTAAACCCGTGCGCCACAACTACTGAGCCTGCGCTCTAGAGCCCGTGCTCCACAAGAGAAGCCACCGCAACGAGAAGCCCGCGCACCGCAACGAAGAGTAGCCCCCGCTCTCCGCAACTAGAGAAAGCCCGCGCACAGCAACGAACACCCAACACAGCCAAAAATAATAAATAAAATAATTTCAAAAATTAAAAAAAAAAAAAAAAAAGAAAGAAGGTTGGAGACATTCCAGGGCTAAGTGGGAGCCTTCTAAGGTCGTTCAGTCTAGAGTTTTCCAACACCGAAGCCAACATTTACAGCTTGAACTCATGCCCTCCCTGCCCTCTCCTCCTCTGCTTTACCCAAGAGGTCTGCAGTATGACTGGGTTGCAAATATCGTCTGGTCCATCCCCGTACCTCCCAGCTGGCTTGGCTGGGTTTCATTTCACATGTGCTCTAATCTGAAAACAAACACTGGAAATCAGCTGCGAGGAGGCCATGTTGATATGACCAATGATCAAAGAAGGTCCTCTCTCTGGATCCCCGTAAGAAATGACTGCAAAGGCATTTTCCTCACTCATACTCACTTGCACATCCTCCCACTCACAGGCATACATATACACATGTACACTCAGACAGGCACACAGATACAGATGGTCACGATCCCAGTGGGTTACTTCACTGTGTGCTTGGCCATTTGGTCAAAGACGGGGCAGCATTTACCTCTACGAATGCGAGGTCTAATCTGTGAAGAAAATGTGTGCATATGTAAAGAATCAAAGAAGATAATAGTTACCGCCTATGTCACAGGCGTGGACTAATCTTCGATTAAATAATGATATTCAGATGACATTTCTTGGCAATTGGCAGGGCAGCTGGAAAAATAAGTCAGAATTTCCACAGAGAATAGACTGTTTTGCCATCCAAAGCTGGCCAAGTACAAACAGCAAAGGTTCTAAATAAATATGAATAAAAGGTCCCAGCACTCTGGCTTGCAAACATGCTCCTTTTTCTCTACTCACAGAATTGCACACACCAGTTTACAGATGTCTGTGAAGTGCATAAGTAAATTTAATATCTGCTGTATACACTTGTCTGTCCTTTCTCCTGCGATATCTCACCTGGGAAACTTCCTAGTCTAGTTCCGCATTCTTCAGATGAGGGAACTGAAGTTGAGAGAGCTAGGCTGCTGGAGGGACTTACCCAAGGTCATGCAGCAAGCCAGCCGTCCTGACTTTCATTCCAATGCTCTTTTGAGTACGTTCTAAACTCCACAGAGCTGACTGGTGGAACCTGTCATCACCCATCATGGGATGGAATGCATGTGCACAGGAGCCAGAGTTGCTGGGGCTGATGTGTAAAAGGTACATGTGTGTAACAGGACGTGATGGAAAAACGTACACTCTGGCTCTGGCTAGACCTGGTCTATTGTCGGTATTCGAACAGGAAAGAGATGGAGACCCTAACATGGGTACCATTTACACAGTGGTGTCTGGGGTCAAGGGAAGCCCATAAGGGATGCTATAGAGACCCGTGTAAGCAGCGCCAGAGACCTGAAGGAGGCTAGTGGAGGGAGGCGTTCCCCAACCCAGAGAGAGTAAGGTTGATCTTTGGTGGTGGGGGGGGGACTCAGTCAACGAGGGGGACCTGCAGGGAGGACGCTGGGAATCAATACTGTGAACTCACCCTTCTCTATTCTCTCAACTCCTGCTTGTGCCTCCCACTGGGTAAACCCAACAGGAGCTAAAGCCTGGGGGCCATGATGTGGACCATAAACTGAGCCTCCCAGTGGGAGGGAGGGCTGACTGGATCTAGAGGAGCAAATAGAACTTCCCACATGTCTGGGTTCAAATCTCAAGTAGCTTTGCTACTTATGAGTGCTGTGACTTGGGACAAGTCCTACTACTCTCCGCCATTGGGTGCCTCATCTGTGAGCTGGTTATGGTGCCACCCACCCTGAGAGGTGCAGTGACTCTTAGAGCTGGTGTATGGATGGCTCCAAGCTTAACACCTAGCGTATTTGGTCCATTCCGTCTTCTCTCAGCAATGTCAGAGGCCCCTGGATAATTCGGTAAAAGGAACCCGAAGGCTTATACTTTTGCGGATCTTTTGATCTAGAAATTCTGCTTCTAGGACTTAGTCTCAAGGAACTAATCTGGCAAATGCACAAAATTTATAATTTTTTTGCCATACCACTACTTAAAATGTGAAAATTGGGAGCACCTGATTGTATCCATCAGGATTCTTAGATGCAAACCACAGCAACTGATTCTTGACGAGTTAGGCAGAAAAGGAATTAATTGAAGGATTACTGGATGACTCACAATTGTCAGAAGAGGCCAGGCTGCCTGGCGGGTGAGAACAATTGACCTCCTGCTGTACACTTGAGTCTGTGGCTGATAATTTGTGGGTGTCGATATGAACATGAACCTTGCCCCAGACGCCCAGGGTGTTCATACCCAGTAGTGTGGGGCAAACCAGCTTGTCTCTACCAAGTCAAAGTCTTGGTTCTCAGGCATGTTCTGGAGGTACAAGCTGGATGAGGTAGACGCGCTCGGCAGCAGCATTTGTGGAAAAGACTTGGAAGCGTCAGTGACCAGCAAGCTCCACACCAAGCGTAGACTTAGGTTCTTCAAGGAGCCTGGCAGTGCACCCCAATTCACAAAGTGCATCCTCTAAGGGGTCACAGATAGACCAAAGTGATCTTGGGGGAAAGTGGACCTACCTGGGGGATGCTGGTACCTTTGACTTGTACCTGCCTGTGCTTGGCAATGCTGATGCCACACCCAGGTCCCCTTTACTGGGCCAGTGTGCCCACCTAGATGCTGCGACTCTTGGTTGTTGACAGCTCAGAGCTGCTCGCCTTCTCAGTTGAGCGGACCAAGAGAGTGCCTTGCTTGGGCAAGGTTTCTTTGTCCCTGACCCCAGGGATCAGGCAAAAGATTAGACTTCACCTGAGACCACAACATTGCTCTGCTCTTTCTCCTTCCCCGATTTTCTTTCCCTCCTCCCTGCTTGGTTTTCCCTGAGGAGCACCCCCTTGATAAATCAGCTGTACTCAATCCGTATCTCAAGCTCTGCTTCTAGGGAAATGGGCCTAAGCCTCTCTTAGATTTGTGCCTGGTTTTGAATTCCTTCTTGCACGTGTGCCTAGCACCTGACCTCTGCCATCCTTTTGCTCGCAGCCTTTACTCTGACTATGGTCACCAAGCCCAGTGTGATAGCGAAAGAGAAAAGGTGTACAGTGTTGGGGACAGGACTGGCATTCATTCAGGGCTGCCATTTGGCTTTGGTCCTCTTGCAGAAGGAGCCACATCTCAAGAGAGCAGACTGGGGTGCTCGTTCTCCTCTGAGCCCTCTGCCTCCACCACTGGCAGCTCTCTTGTCACATGTCACACTCTGTTACAGTCTCCTGTCTTCTTGTCTTCTCCCTGGCGAGACTGTGAGCTCTAGAGCAAGGCTGAGCCTTGGTCTTACTGAAACTCCGCTTGGTGTCTGGCCTCAAGAAACGGCAGTGATCACCATTATTACTGATTGGCACACAGGTAATCCTTGTCAAATGAATGAGAGAATCTTCAGAGGACAGGTTGCCCACTGCTCAAAGGGACAGTACCACCCTGTGGGGAGAGTGGATTTGCCCAACTGCCCGCTCAGTTATCAGAGTAACCCACAGACGAGCTTAGGCTGAGAAGAGAATGAGCACAGATTCTCATTACCCACAAGTCATTAAGCTGTGATTAGAAAAAAGGGAGGAGAGGAGGGATGGACATTTGTAAAGGGGTACGACATCTGTATTCATCCGTATTCAGATACCACGACCGGCCCACTGGGCCACCTTTAATGAACAACATATGTTACGGGTTCTGTGGACCACATTGGATACCTGCTTTGTGTTAAGTGTTATACAACACAAAGATGATTTCATTTGAGGTCCCTGTCCCCAAGGACCTCACAATTTCAAATAAATAGGCCATTATAATATGGATAATATTTTTAAAATAAGTTTATTTATTTATTTAGGGCTGCATTGGGTCTTTGCTGCTGCACACGGGCTTTCTCTAGTTGCGGCGAGCGGGGACTACTCTTCGTTGTGGTGGCTTCTCTTGTTGAGGAGCACGGGCTCTAGGCGTGTGGGCTTCAGTAGTTGTGGCATGCGGGCTCAGTAGTTGTGACTCGCGGGCTCTAGAGCACAGGCTCAGTAGTTGTGGCGCACGGGCTTAGTTGCTCCGTGGCACATGGCATCTTCCCGGACCACGGCTCGAACCCATGTCCCTTGCAGTGGCAGGTGGATTCTTAACCACTGTGCCACCAGGGAAGCCCAATAATGGATACTATTTGAGTGTTCACTATGGACCAGGCATGGTTTGAGGCACATCACAAATATTAGTTCATTTAATCCTCTGTGTAACTGTCTGAGGCAGGTAATTCTACAAATGTAAAAAGTGAGGTACAGAGAGATTTATTAACTTGCCCAAGGTACACAGCTCTTAAGTGGGAGAGTCAGGATTTGAACCCACAGCCTTTTCACTTCCTTGCCCTGCAGCACGCCACAGAACAATGAGCTGTGAATTAAGTGCCATGAGAAGCCCACTCTTCACGTGGAAAACCTTTAACTAATATCCTGCCTGCACATCATAATTACGGTGTCCAGGATGGAAAGCATGCCTCCTTTCTCTTGATCATCACCCCCTTCTCCTCCTTCTGGCCGACCCTGTCCCTCTCAATGCACTACCATCCCATTATCTCCATCTAGAACCTCAGAGTTGTCCTTGATCCTTCCGTCTCTCATGTCACCTGTAACCTGGTTGCTAAGTCTGCTGAATTCTAGATGGACAAACCTCCACAACTCAGCCCCTTCTCCCCACGCTCTTGGCCCTGGCTTAATTCAGGCCCTTCACCTCCTGCTTGGATCACTGCAATAGTCTCCCTTATTCCTGCTTCAATATGCCCTTCACACCACTGTCTTCCTCACCTAACCCCAACCACACTGCAAGCC
Source organism: Orcinus orca (assembly GCF_937001465.1). Lineage (NCBI taxonomy): Eukaryota > Metazoa > Chordata > Mammalia > Artiodactyla > Delphinidae > Orcinus > Orcinus orca. Next base: position 55,461,633 of record NC_064564.1, read on the forward strand.
TTAAGGAAGGGCCTGGGACTTTGGTCAAATCCACCACGGCAGGCTTGGGTTCCGCCTTTTTAAGAACAATTCTGGCCAGGACTAGGAAGTGACTCATCTCCCCATGTGCAGGGCCAGACAGGCCAGCTGTATGCACTGGAAATCACACTGCTTCTCAAAAGTGGATGCCCATATGAATCACCTGGGAATCTTGTTAAAGCAAAGATTCTGATTCAGTAGGCCGGGGGTGGGGCCTGAGATTCTGCATTTCTAATGAGTTCCACGGTGAGGCCGATCCTGCCGGTCCCTAGATTACGGTTTGACTAGTAGGGTACAAGGGGACAGCTTCAAGAATTAAGGCAGGGGTTTCCCCTTAGGCCAGGACAAGTGGAGCTACAGAAAAAAATCACCAACAGTGTTCTTTGTCAAGCACTTGCTCTATGCTAAATGCTGTGCCAAGTCCTTGTTTTGCAGAGTCTCACCCAGTCCTCCTAATAACCCCATAAACTGAATCCCATTATTATTCCTACTTCCTGTATGAGAATACTGAGGTTTAGCAAGATAAAGGAAGCTTTCCAAGCTTACCCAGCTAGGAAATGGTGGAACTGCAGCCTAAACCTTTATCTCTCTGTTCCAGAATTAGTCCTCTTAACCCACCTGCCACTCAGAGAAAGGGCCGAGGGGCCACGAAGGTCTGAAGGTGAAGGAACGGCAGAGAATGAATGCTGTATCCTACCAGTGGTGACGACCGAAAAGCCAGCACAAGCTGACATCTTGGGTTCCTGACATGTATTTTCTCTAATCTTTGTGTTATTGTTAAAAATAGGTACTATTATCAGAAATGGTCAGAGACAGGTTTAGAGGCAGAAAGAGTGGAACCGAGATGCCAACGTTGTTGCCTGAACTTCCCATTACCTGTAGCTGTAAGCTGTCACAACTGGGCTGCCACAGCCCACACGGTGCTGGCCGAGGCCCACCTGTAGCAGACACAGCAACAGAGCACAGACCCCCGGGGCTGAGAAGCCAGAGTCTGACGTTCTTGCCCTAAACAGAGACTTAACGGCAGAGTGAGATCCAGTTTGTGATGGAAAAACACAGGATTGGGGGTTTCGTCCCGGTTTTATAACAAATGAGCAATGTGACCCTGAGTGGCCACTATCCCTCTCTGGGCTCGTTTTTTCATCTGGAAGGCCGTGGACAGGACTGGCTATACAATTTGCAGGGCCTGGTGCACAATGAAAATGTGGGCCTTTTGTTAAAAAATTACTATGAACTTCAAGATGGTGGCGGCAGAGCATTAAACCAAGAGTGGGGCCTTTCTAAGGATGGGGTTCTGTGCGAAGGCATCAGTCACCTGCCCAGGAAGCCAGCCCTGGCCATGGGCTGGGATGGTGCGGTGTCTAACGCCCCTTCAAGCTCTTCTGTTCGCTAAGGTTCTCTGCTGTTTTCTGCTATTATCCCCACCTCGTTTATTTATAATTCATGTGTCACCCAAAACTATTTGTGGTGACTCTCTACCCGGCTGTGCCTTTGTCTGGTACCTCCTGGGATCATCTCTCCCCTCTCACCGCCTGCTCGACCACCCACAGGCCTCGTAAGGATTGCTGTCTCACGAACATGAGAAAGTGGCCCCGATCTGTTGCCATCTTGGAAGAGCCAAGGGGCAGCATGGGTGGGAGGGATGACAGCATGTCCTGGAACCCATTCTTCCCAGACAGAGCCTTCATTTCCCAGTTCTTTCCTGACTCCTCAAGAATGGGAACAGAGAGATAGTGAGAGAGGGTGAGTCAGCAGCTCCAGTCCTGTCCTTTCCTCCTCCCTGCCCCCCACCCCCCCACCCCGAGGGAGTGAATACCTCAGTTCCCAAACTCTCTGAGTCAGGGAGGTCACCTTGAGGACATTAGCCTGTTTATCCGAACCATGCAGACCAAGCAACAGCTGCTGACATGAGCCCAGGAGGCGTCACTTCCTGTTGCCAGGAGACCAGACCAGGTGGACTCCCTGCCCTCCTCCTGGACGCCTGCCACACTGTCCAGGTGGCCCCAGGGCAGGGTGGGCATCGGCTGCCTGGTATGGCTCCAGAGACTCAGCCCAGCGCTCGGGAGAGCCCCTGCCAGCATCTTCTCCAGGGATGCTAAGTGTCGGGGTTATCAAAGGGTGGGAGACCCGACTCTGGAGAGATCACTGGAGCACTGGCAAGAGTGTCTGCAGTGCTGGGGCCTCTGTCTTGGGCTTTGCCACTGATGCTAGGCAAACAAACAAACAAACTAGACAAGAAAACAAACAAAAAACTTGTCACCTTGACTCTCCAGGCCTCATTCGAAAATCCTTTTTGCCCCCTTCCCTAGGCAGAATGAATTGGTCCCTTGCTGAGACCTCAAAGCATCACTCGATCAGGGGACTTAACAGTCATGACAGGGTTGTTTTAATATGTATGTGACCCTCCTTTCGGCAATCAGCTCCTTAAGGGCAAGAAACATCTTTTAGTCTTTCCCTGGTGTTCTTTTTAGCCCTAACACCTCATCCTTCTGTGTCTTAGATGCTCAGACTGCATTGGGGATGCTAGTGTACAGGAAACAACGACACGTCACACAATTGTTAAGGTGACAACATTATGTAACCACTCCCAGCAGTGCCCAGGGAGAGATGGAAACAAAGAGAAACCCAAGACCTCTGCCCCCAACGCGAGACCGAAGAACCGTATTGGAAACCGCCCTGCCCTGCCCCGCCCCACACCGGCATCCCATCTCTCTCCGTCCCATGCCTGCCACCGACCACTACTGAGTTTTGTCTTTTATCATCTGACTACCGTGGCCCTACGTCCTGTCAACATATGACTGACGTGCACAGTCCAGAACGAGTAGCACTGCTCTCTGGGGAGAGTTAAGGGTCTTGCCCAGAATGGTAGTAAGGACATTCCTGGTACTGGTCACTGGGGCAGAGGTGTGAACTTCAGACCAGACCTTGGGAAGGTATCTGAGGACTGAAAGGAGGTGAGGAAATTCTGGAAGCAGCAGCTGCTTCCCATAAGAGCCCTAGAGGATTGAGAAAAGGCCTGTGAGCCCCCTTGGAAGCACAGAGCTCCACCCCCAAGGCGGACTCTTGACGTTCCTCCCCGTCACTCCCCTCACGTGAGGGGAGCCTCATGGGTAAGGAAAGCTTTGGAGAGTTACAGCCGTGGGAACCAGGAGAAGGTTGGTATTACGGACTGAGTCCCCCTCACATTCATATACTGAAGCCTTAATACTGAAACTGAGCAGGACGCTGTGGGGCTCCTTGGCACAGAAGCCTTTCTGTGTCCCCCGTTTCTTGTTTGTAAGGAACAGACTCCAGCCTCCACGACCTTCTCTGAGTTCCAACAAGCAGATTCGAACAGCTGCTAATCAGGGAAGGGAGGGGATGCAGAGACCAGGGAAGAGACCACCTGAGGCCAGATTAAAGGCATCCAGGCCCTGCACACACCCTCATCCTTATCAGCCACTCCGCCCTTGAACCATTGCTATAAAACTCCTCACCAAATCCTCCTGGGTTGGGACACACAGTTTTGAGGGCATGAGCCCGCTGTGGCCCCCTTTGCCTGGCAAAGCAATAAAGCTATTCTTTTCTACTTCACCCAAGACTCTGCCTCTGAGATTCTATTTGGCACCAGGGTACAGAGGCCAAATTTTTGGCATCAATACCCCCAATGTGAGTGTATTTGGAGTTAAGGCCTTTAAGGAGTGAATTAAGGTTAAGGAGGTGACATTAATCTGACGGACTGGTGTCCTTATAAGAAGAGACACCAGAGAACTCTGTCTCTCTCTCTGTCTCCCTCTCTCTCCACCCCCCGACCCTCTCTTCTCTCACGCACAGAGAAGAGGCCAGGTGAGGACACACTTAGAAGGCAGCTGTCTACAAGCCAGGAAGAGAGGCCTCACCAGAAACCAATCTTGTGGGACCCTGACCTTAGACTTCTAGTCTTCAGAACTGTGAGAAAATAAACTTCCGTTGTTTAAGCCACTCAGACTATGGTATCTTGTTACGGCACAGCTGGCGTGTTGGTGGGCACCTCCTAGCATGCTCCAGGTTGGGGACAGATGTCCCAGTGCATGGGCTAAGGAACAGGCTTTATGGAGAAAGGGAAAGTATAAGGAGTCATGGAACGAAGGCACAGGTCTCCCTTCTCCCACTGTGCCCACGGGGAAGTTTTCTGGGTTGGCGAGCTTATTCACTCCCACGTAGGGATTCTGTCCTTCCTGAGGGTCTCCCTTCTTACAGGACAAGCAAGAGAAAAACCATGCCATTGGGGGCAGCAATCAGACCCCTTTAGTACAATGCAAGCTGTCCCTGGGGGCCAGCATGTAGCAGAGTTGTCCAAGGACACCAGCTCCCAGCACCTGGAGCCCTTGAGACCCATGACTATGGGCAGCTTAGCTTGGCCACAGGCCCTCCCCCAGGAAATTTGGGGCCCTTGGTACCAGCAAGATAATCAACCAGGCCACTTGGAGCGAGCACCAGGGTCCTTCCAGACAACTGAAGTTATTTTTGTTCACAGCAGTCAGGAGAACAATACTCCCCCTGGGTCGGCAGGCTGGTGAAAGTGGGAGTGAGGCCAAGAGAAGGTCAAACTCAGGGAAAGTACAGGTCACTTGGTCAACTGCACTCCCGCAGGGCCTCTCCTTCCTAGAACCGACTTGGAGATTCTTGATGTTCTCATTGAGAGAGCAGCATTCCTTCCACAGGATGGACAGATGGGGTGGGGGGAGGATCAGATGTCCAAGGCATGACTCTGTGGGACCCACATGACCATGGATAGTTGAGCACCTCCAGGCCAATGAGATCTCAGGACTCCAGATGCTCCTGAGATGGCCATGGCCTCCTCTGTAGGAGGAAGAGAATGCTGAGGAGACAGGAAGTTACGGGGCTCACGTATTGGAGGGAGGGGCCAGAGGCAAGACTCGGCAGCCTTCTGTGCCCAAGCCTTCCAGGGTCGGTGGGATGAGTCCAGGCTCTTTTCCTCCCCATTGTTGGCTGCCTTTATCAAAAAGGATATGTCTGGTGAGTTAGGGTCCGGGATGCAAAAGGTATTTGCCCGTGCTTGGTTCTGCTTCTTCCCAAAGATCTTGGTCCCCGAAACAAGCACCACCTGTCGTGTGTGCGTGCACACCTCATCGTACATATGCACGCACGTGTGTATATATGCACACATCTGTGCGTGTGCTTGCTCGGGAGCCAAGAAGAATGGAGACACAACAGACCCGGCAGGGCAGGCTGCCAGGCTCATCTGAAACCTCTGCCTGTGGCCCCATCTCATGTTGGTGCCCGAGCCCAGCTGGCTGCAGTGAAGGCTCAGGCCTGCGGCACCAGAGGGCAGCAGGTGCTTCTTTGCTGGTAGGTGGCGCTATGTGGGCCCTTTGGGAGATGGCGGGGCCGGCAGGGCTGTGGAGGCATCGCCCAGGGCTCAGCAAGCCTGCCTTCCTCCTCGGTAAACTTCTTCAGCATCTTCAGCGTCCCATCTCTCCAAGGCTAACTCAGGGGCTCCCTGATCAACCACCTCTCTCTTCCAAATTCTTATGACACGTTGCACCACACCCTTGGCACGTGCCACAGATGGCCCCCTGTGACTCATGGTTACTAAACTAGGGGATGCTTGAGGGCAGGGACGTTGTCAGAAGCAGTTTTCACTCTGCCAGGGGCCAGACCCCTGCGCTGTTCAGTCAAAGCTGGTGCCCTGCTGGTGACCGTTCTCTCCCTGCCGCGCAGCATCATCTTCCTCTAGCATGGACCACTTGCCTTGTTCCTCTGCCTGATGTCACCTGTGGAGGTTTGTCTCCATCCGTGCTTTCTCTGGAGCCCAACCATGAGCACCAGGCTTTGACCGCCCCCCTCTCACTGCCTTGTGGAGTCTGACTCTATGGGAAGGTAGCAGAGAAAGCGAAAAACAAAACATGACTCAGTACAGTTTTACCACTGCCTGTCCTTCCACTCGCCTGGGTAATATCCCAACTTTGGTAGATTTCATCACTTTCTGTTATTATCAAACAACTTCAAAATGTGTATTAAGAAGTCCAGTCCAGTCTAATCCCAAAGCTTCACTCTCTCACCCACTTTAAAGCCTCTCCCTGTTCCCAGCTCTGCCCAGACTCAGGGGGACAGCTGTGGTTAACTTCACTATTTTCCCTTCTGTCTCCTTTTCTACCAACCATGCAGCTTCTGGCTCCTCAGGATTGGAGCAGAGGAAGAGGCCTGACAGAGAGCAGGAAGGTCCTTCTTGCCTGGACTATTGTAATCTGCCACTTGGGACCACGCGTTGTAGCACACGTACAAACACTGATTCATTTTCTTGTGATGAGTGTGGGTCCTCCTGGGGTCCCCCTTTATGTGGCTTGGGAGATGCAATCTCTAGCTGACAGCTTATGACCCGCCCCTCTCAAGCTCTGTATTCTGTGGGCCACCACCAGTCTCTTTCTCCTGGGGTTACCTGGGCCCTGGCAGGAAGCCCGCTTGGCTGGAGGCCTTTCCAAGACAAACTGCTGCCTTCCTGGGTCCACCTGGCCCACAGAAAATGGCCTGCATCCTTGTCCTTTCTCTGCTTTCGGTGGAAGCACAGTTGTTCTCACTGTCACCTTCTCTGTCTCTTGCAACAGGCTGTCCTCATGCAGCCACTCACCTTCAGGCCTCTCCAGATCTCCAGGCACCAGCACGATATCGCCCACTCCCGAGTTCTACGCCAGGCTCTCTGAGGGCTCCCTTCCTGGGAGGCTCCAGTTAGTTGTGTCACCACAACTCAGATTTCTGTAGCTCAGTAAGCATCTGGCCAGAGGGCTGAGGTCACTCTCTCCTCGTGGGAAACACACCCGTTCTGTATTCGTGATTCCTGAAGCCTCCTTGTCTGCCTGGAGCTTGGGGCACGTCCTCTCTCCCTGCCTGAGGATCAAGGGGCTCAGAGCAGACTGGCCGACAACTCTTGCTCTAAGGAATCCCTCCCCATCAGTCTCTACTGACCAATCCCCTTCCGTGCCTTAGGGAAGGGCGGGGCGTGGACTCCGGGAATGGCCTTCCAAACTTTTTTGTTTGACTACCTCTTAAAAGGATTTTGAAAAACCATGTAGCCTTCCAAGTATTTTTAAGCATTTTATTTTATTTTACTTTTTATTTTTTGACAATAGAAGGATCATGATTTATTTATAAGCATTTTAAAATGCTTTTACTTTTAAGCAGTTAAGATTGACATCTAAAATGTTTCATCACAAGTTTAGGTAGTTATAAAGGATAAAATTTCTGGTGTCCTGAATATGTTATATGTGCTTTAAATATTTTTCATCAAAACCTTGAAGCTGGGGCTTCCCTGGTGGCACAGTGCTTAAGAATCTGCCTGCCAGTGCAGGAGACACGGGTTCGAGCCCTGGTCCAGGAAGATCCCGCATGCCGCGAAGCAACTAAGCCCGTGTGCCACAACTACTGAGCCTGCGCTCTAGAGCCCATGAGCCACAACTACTGAGCCTGCGTGCCACAACTACTGAAGCCCGCGTGCCTAGAGCCCGTGAGCCACAACTATTGAGCCCGCGTGCCACAACTACTGAAGCCCGCGTGCCTAGAGCCCGTGCTCCTCAACAAAAGAAACCACCACAATGAGAAGAAGCCCACGCACCACAACAAAGAGGAGCCCCCGCTCGCTGCAGCTAGAAAAAGCCCGCGCAGCAACGAAGCCCCGACGCAGTCAATAAATAAATAAATAAAAACAAAACAAAACAAAAATCCTTGAAGCTGCAGATCTGGGTTATTTAATTTATGGAAAACGGCCACCTTATAACGTAATTCGGCAAAAACCAAAGAGCTAGATCATAACTGTGTGTGAAAAAAGAAAATTCTGATCTCACTTTCAGCTCAAATATGTAAATTAATAGGCACTGGAAACGTCTGCACGCTCACCCCAACACAGACCGGGGGCACAGAGCTGGTGGGGACTCACCACTTGTATGGAGCACTCCTGGCTTGGATTGTTACTGGAATCCTTCTTGCAGTCCTGGGTCTGGCGCTGAGGATTTTACATGCCGCGGAGATGCACCACAGCCAGATTCAGGATGGGCAAGGCCTTTCTTTGTTTTGTGGGAAAACTGGAAGCCACCAGTGTATGCTTAGACACATTGGTTTTAGGAGAGAATGCCTAAAACGAAGGGGCTGGAAAGTGATGTCTTCAAAACTGTCAGTGCCTTTGTACTCTTGTGAACGTCTCCATGTGTCCCCAGGGACAGCCCACTGGAAGACTGCTGGGCTAACGGTGACTGTATCTTTTGTGGTCATCCCTGAGCAAATTCTGCATAGATGGTCCGACACCTCTCATTAGCATGGGGGTGGATTAACACCCTTTGTCTCAGACTTGAGGTCTCATCCAAGATGGGAATGACAGGCTGGTCGCATGCGACCACGCTGGTTGGCTCACACAGGGCTGGGCCCGTGGTGGGTGTGGGTGCCCGTGAGGGTCTGGGACCCATGTCTGATGTTGGCAGTGAGTCAGCTCCTGCAGCCCCTGCTGCCACCGTCCCTCCCTCCTGCCCCTCCCTGTGTGGGAAGGGGTGTGACGGGAATTCTGGGCTAGGCCACCATGTCCATGTGGTCCGGGCTTTGGAGTGGGTGGTGATGGGAGATGCAGCTGGCCAGCAGGGGCTGGGGGACGCCTCTGGGGGAGGAAGCCTGGGCCAGGGCAGAGTGTGTCGGCCAAGTGGAATCCCCGTGGCCTCGTCTGCAAAGCCATTTGCGAGGCTGAGCTATTCCTTTGTCTGTGTCTGAGGACCCCCACTTGCAGGCTCAGCCTGGGAAAATGTGTGCAGTTAGGGCCACTGTGGCCTCCAGAAGCAGCAGAAGTGGGATCGGCAGCTGTTCTGAGCCTCCTAGGAATCAGCCTGTCTGGCCCGTCACCAACCTTATGCTGGAGCTGGCCTCTGCCTGGGTGGTGAGCTTGGAGGACACGGAGATGGACTCGATCCAAATACCTCCCACACCAGCCTGTCACGGTGCCTGAACGGCCCACCGTGAGAGACAGACAGAGACAGAGAGACACGCAGAGACAGAGAAAGAGAGGGCGGCAGCCTCGGGGCTGGCACGTATCACTCCCCTCCTTCATTCTTCAATACTTGTGGTAAGATGACCTTGGGTAAGCCCACTAACCTCTCCAAGCCTCAGTCTGCTCTCTGTAAAATGGGGACAGAATTCAGGGCTGAGGGGAATCAGTTGGGATGGAGAATGTGGAAGTATCTGGCCCACAGCAAGTGGCCGGGAAAGCCTCGTTTCCGAGGCAGAGATGTCCATTATGTCCTCCCTGACCTCTCAGGCTCGCACGTGTTCTGAGTGCTGACCCTTGACCCCATGACCACAGCCTACTGTGCCTGCTGCGTCCTCTCTCCCCGGGTGGCCAACCCCCTAGGCTGCTCTGAACCAGTCAGATTTGCTTTCTTGGGATTTTGGGGGCAGAGGACAGAGGCGGAGGGCTCAGGGAGTTGCATCGTGGGAACAGCGGAGAGCTGAGGGGCGGCCTGAGACCTCTGATGCCAGGGCCCCAGACCCCAGGCGCCCACAACCAGGGGCCAGCCCACACCTGGCCCAACGCAGTCACGGTCAAACGTCAGTGGAGGGCTTATGACGATGCAGGTTCCTGGGTCTCTCCCTGAAGAGCAGCTTCAGGGGGACAGGCTGTGTGGGCCTGGGACAGGGAGGTGGTCCAGGTCACCTTGAAGCAGACCCCTGCCTCAAACCCCTCACGCCCCAGGCATTCTCCTCAGACTGATCCTGACGGAGGCCTGGGAAGGGGCAGGTTAAACTCGGCGAGGCTGTCTTCCAAAAACTCCACTTCCCGGATGACGGCATCTTACCACGGACCCCATGCTGAAGGGGGACCAGGGCTCTGGGGACGCAAGACTGTGACAGAAAGGCGCGAGGGGGAAAGTGTGGATTCAGTGCTAGAGGAGGGGCAAGAGAAGCAGGATCTGGACAATTCCTGTGGCCACAGAACATCCAGGACGCACCTGAGCTTGGACTCAATGTAGTGCCTCCCCCTCCTGGAAGGTAGTGAGCTGACCCTCCTGGGTGTGGATAGGATCACTGCGTACTCCTGACTGTAGTGCTGCCCCAGGCCCACCTTCTGACCACACAGAGCTACTGGCCGGGCAAAGACTAGTTACTAGAAGGACTAGTTGCCGCACACTCAGCCTTGTTGACTCTCCTGCACGTAAAGGCAGCCTGCGGACCAGAGCACTGGGCCAAGAGCAGCTGAGAACAGGCATCAGCACAGCTGACAGCCCCATTTCTCTTCTTCTCTTCCTCCAGGCCAAGATCAAACGCCTCCTCCAGGAAGCCTTCCCGAATTACTCCTGCTTCTAACCCCACCCCCCCACGCCTCGTGCCTTAGTTTACCAATCAGTTTGCTCTGCCTTGTGTCATGGGTCTGCCTCCCTGAGGGCACCTCCGTATCTCCAGGGACCGCAGCCTCCCTGTCCTGGGCCAGCAGAGGGCAGTCTGTCTGGTCCTGGGAGGCCAAATCATGATGTGACAGTTAAGAGCTTGGCTTTGGGGTCTGAGAGACCTAGATTCAACTCTAATTCTGCTAACGTGAACCCTGGGGAAATCATTTAACCTCACCGAGCCTCAGTTTCCCCATCTGCACACATGGAGGTAATGATAATTCTTACCACATATGGTGTGTTGTGAGGATTAAAAGAAAGAGATGATACCAATGAAGTATCATCAGGACATTGCACTTGGAACAATTAGAATGTACGTGGAGCTATAATTATTAATTATTATTATTAATGATACTCTTAATGATACTATTATTATTAACGACTCACTTTTCCTTCTCCTCTGAGGTTGCAATGTCTGCCATGTGCCAGGTGCTGAGCAGGTGCTGGGGACAGCAGGGTGAAGAGGAGACCTCCCTGCCACAGGACAACTTATGTGACACGTGCTCTCACAGAGCTTGGCCAGAAGACTCGGCAAACTATGGCGAGGGTGCTCTTCTGGGACCGAGCTGAGTTGGGGGGCAGGGGTGGCCTGCCAGGAAGGGTGACAGCAGGTAGTGACGCTGTACAGGACGCACAGCTTCCTGACACGTGAAGGAAGAGGGGGAAGGGCGTTCCTGGCAGAGGGGAGAACACAAACAGGGACATCTCCACTCTCGGGAGGGTGGGAGTCGCCAGTCACTCTAGGGGAGGGAAGGGTGATGGGGGAGAAGGAGAGAAGTAGCTCTGGAGAACCCTTCCCTAGCTTCCCAGTTGGGACATGAAAATCCAATCCCTCAAATGTTGATTAAAAGCTCTGTGCCTGGCCCAGGGAAGCTTGTACTGGGACCCCACGAAGTGGCAGGTGAGGCTCAAGGAACTTGCGCCTGCTTAGAGCAGAACCTACCCGGGTGAGTATCTCTCAATTGACCGGTGTGTCCCTTACAGCCCCTCACATGCAAAGAACCAGGTCCTAAACACAGTGGCCCTGCCTGTGGACCTCTAGAGAATTAGACAGATAGACAAAAGACCATCCATGGATCTCAGAAGAATGGCAGTGACGGGGCCCTTGGAGGCTCAGGTCACACTTGGGAAATCGGGTTTTGCCCCTGCTTTGCCCCTCTGGTCCTCTAGGCCGAGACCAGCTCTGCAGGAAGCGGGCTGCAGCCACAGACGTGCCAGACCATGGCGGAGCCGGTGCCCTCACCATCCCCAGAGCCCGTCTTATTATTAAAACTCATACATCACACACCGAAGCAAACACCTGGTGTGAGGGAATTGGAATCCTTCAGCGTGGAGATCCATCACCTTCTAAATCAGGTACATCAGCCCGTGAATCAAACACATCACCTCTGGATTCAATGGGCTCCCAGGCGGATTAGAGGCACCACCTCTTGAATCAAAGGCAACTCTGATTGAATCAGAAACCACACCTCACCTAGTAAATCATCTAAATATTACCACATTACAAGTTTGGGATGGCTGCCTCACCAATACGTTTTAACAAGACGACATGTTAAAGCCGCTATAACATTTAAACAATTACCTGCAGAAACGAACTCAATACATCACGCGGGCTGCCCAATCAACGTTTTGAGCAGGAGAAATCACCATCCGGATGAATGGGCTTTGCACTCTCGCTCTCTCCCTGACCACCTTCCTTCCCCACTGGAGTCGTTCCTCCTTCGGGCACACGTTGAGGTGAGGCAGGTGGGGGCTGTGGAGGCTCCTGACTGCAGCCCTGGGCGGGGGGCCGGCCTGAAACCTAAGGCAGTGTTTCAAAAATCAAAAAATTCATGGTAAAACCCTTAATTTGGGGCTTCTCTTAACGAAGTGCTATTTGCCAATAACAGGCCTGCATGCCCACTAACAGCTGAACCCGGTAAGAGTGACTATTCCCAGGTGCGCTTCCAGCCACTTCTGTGCAGGAAAGCCTGCAAATGCCTGCAGGGGGACATCCCAGACCTGGCCACCAGCTGGGGACAGATGGGGCAGCAGCAGCAGAAAAATGGGAGGAGGGAGAGTCAGCACAGACAGCTCTGCAGGCTCCCAGCTCTGGGCTGAACGCTGGGGGTCCACAGGAGAAGTAATAAGTGGCACGTCCATGGCCACCAGCAGGGAGGAGCAGACTCAGAAAGCAACCAGATCATCTTTCCGATAATCGAGCTAATTGGAGTCAGGCACGTCCTCGGTGCTTTCTTTCCATACATTATCTCATTCGATCCTTACAATCCAAGAATATCGGTTTTGCTTTTATTTTTACTTTTATGTATGAGAAAAGTAAAGTACAGACTGTTTAAATAACTTATCCCCTTTTTACAGGGTAGAAAACTGAGGCTCAAAGTCATCATTCACTTGCCTAACAAAGGTCTCAGAGTTAGCAGAGTGGCCGAGTTGGGGAGTAAATCCAAACATGTCTGACTCCCCAGTCTGTGCCCTTCAGGACCTGGGAAATGAGTGTGAAGTTTTGTGGTCGGCCCACGTGTACCACGGACACAGCCAGGAGGGTGCCGGAAGGCTGTGACTAATGCCCAGGAAGTGGGGCACTGGGTGCCCCTTCCAGGAAGCATTGCAGGACGGAGGGAGGGAGGGAGGTGAGGTGGGAAGAGGTGAGAAGGGGTGCTTGGGCCTCATCCCCAGGGAATAAGGATGAAAGCTTTTAAGAAGGAGAATAAAAAAATCCAGGATAGGACATTCTGGTTGCTATGTGATGACAGACTTAAGGGGACAGGGTATGACTGGCTGCCCAGTGAGGACATTATTACAGTGGTCTACGTGAGCCTGGGGTGGAGTTGTCTGTGTAGAAATTCCAGAAATATCTGTGAGATATTTTAGGGAGATAAGCTATTGGATTTAGGGAAGGGATGCTGAGGGAGAGGGAGGAACCAAAAATATTTGGCTGGTGACCTACAAGGGCCTGGAAAGAACAGGGCAGCGGCTGGACCAGTGCCCTTGAGAGAGAGGAGGTCTGGAACATGGACAAGTCAGAGAGGCGTCCGGTTGGGGCCAGGTACCATCAGGAGTAGCTCTGTGTGACCAGGAGGGCCATCAGGCAACAGAGAGCTCCCCGGCCCCACCCCCTCCTGCGGGCACACCTGTGGAAGCCTCTCAGCCTTAGGCCACCTTTCTCTCCCAGCAATGGGAACCAATGGCAAAGTCCTGGAACTGCGGGCCAGCTGGAGTGAGGCCTGTGCTTCGTACTCACCACCTCGGCGTCTCCTAAAAGATGCTCTCTGTGGTCCCCAGATGGTCCTGGCATGTGTATCTCCTGGAGAAGGCAGAGAAAAAGCAAAGCCAGCTGTGGCGAGGGAGGCCAGCAAAGAAACTGCTAACTCAGGTCCTGTCGCCCCTGTCTACCTCTCAAAGCAAGGGGTGAGACATTTCCTTAAAAACCCTGCAGTGCCTTGGAAATCAGCTGAATGGCCTTTCTGCGCAGCTCCTAATGTCCTGGGTGCGCTACCTAGCTTTCTGACAAGATATAAACGGTGGATTTTATGGGCAGCAGCATGGGCCAGTGGGCTAAGGACAGGCCGGGGAGCCAGCAAGGACACGGCCTCGGCGCCTTGTGACCGCTTGACTCGAGGTGTGACCTTGGGCCGGTTGCTTAACCTGTTTACACCTTAGTTTCCTTGGCTGAAAAATGGGAGTCCTGATACCACTGGGCCTCACAGCGGGGCCGTGAGCAGGAGCTAATTGATGGCTCAAGTGCACCCTGGGTGTCTCTGATGCTAGTAAACTGCTAAGTAATCACGCAGCGCCTCGAAGCGCTGGCAGCCGACATGCAGGGCACTCTTCCCACACTGAGGGGGCCGGGGAGCGAGGCCGAGGATGCCTGGCTCAGCTAAACGCCAGCCATTCACCTGGCCAACTCTTCCCCAGTGAGCCCCTCAACAAGGTCATTCTTCATCTCCTGGAGAGCTTTCTCTTCAGGGCTCTGACAATCTCTCCTCTCTCGGACCTGCTTTTAACCTCATTTTCTGCAAGATGTGGCTTTTTCTTTAATTGACAGCCTGGTGAACAATAAGTTTGTGGAACGGCCGCTCTATGCAGGACACGCTGTGAGGTGCTTTCTGTGTCTTCTCTCAGGGACTCCTCCCCACAGGCACAATTTAGGGGGACTCTTGCTATTCCCATTTCACAGATGCGGAATGTAAACACTCCTAAATTCTTTCAGTGTATCCTTTCAATGAAGCGTCTCCATCACTGTCTATGATTCTCCATCATTATCTATGGACTCAGCCTGTGTTGTCCTGAAGAATGAAGAGGATTCAAACCCAGAATTCTCTGGCCTCAAAGCTCAGGCCTTTCCATCATTCTGTGTTGCCTTCCCTGTTAACTCTTCATTTCACGTGGAGCTATGGGGTGGGGGACTGGGCAGAAACATCACATGGCTGGGGTGCAGGAAACCTGGATAACTTTTCCCATCTCTACGACAAATCTACTGTGAGGCTGGGGCAAATTACGTGACCCTTCTGAATCCATGCTTTTCCACTTAAGTCCCTTTTGTTTCTACCACGCTTTGACTCTACACCATGGCTGCACATCACAGTAATGGGTACCTACCTTCTGTGTGTTCTAATATATAACAGATACTAGTATACCTGCTGTGCTCAGTGCAATGGACTGAATGTGTCCCTTCCAAATTCACATGCTGAAGTCCTAACCCCCTATATGATAGTGTTAGGAGGCAAGACCTTTGGAAGGTGATTATGTCATGAGGGTGGAGCCCTCCTGATGGAATTAGTGCCCTTCTGGAAGGGAATGCAGAGTGTTCTCTCACCCCTTCCACCACATGAGGACACAGTGAGATGACAGCTATCTATGAACCAGGAAGCAGGTCTTCAGCAGACACCAAATCTGCTGGTGCCTTGATCTTGGACTTTCCAGTCTCCAGGATTATAATAAATTTCTGTTGTTTATAAGTTACCCAGTCCATGGTATTCTGTTATAGCAACTCAGATGGATTAAGACACCCAGCTAGGCTAAGTGATCCTTTTGGCCACGGACTGTACTGTGTATCTAAGTCTCTGTAACAAAATGTACACACAGAATGTCCCGGGCCCTACATTAGGAGGTAGCCACCTCAAGGAGCAGAGTCCAGTGGACTAGACAGACTCATGAGCAGGGGATTCTATACCCCAGTGGAAGTGGCCCTCCTTTCTTAGATCCACTTCACCTGACTTGTCAGTGGGCAAGAGCTGATCTGTGCCCCAGGGGGGCTGCTCTTGGAGAAAACAAGTGATTCCCAACAGCTCATCTGGTAAGGGGGCAGTGGGTGGAGAAAGAGTTGAGCCTGCCTTGAATTATGACCTGGCCCCCATCCTGTAGGGAGGTTTGGCTCTGGGGCTGCATCAGCAGGACCCTCCGTGAACGGATACACAGGGATCCTGGAGCAAAGCCAGTGGTCCTCCCATCCTGGGACTGAACAATGACACCAGATTTCTGAGCTACCCCAGAAGGGCCTTGACAGATTACAAGAAATAATGAACAACACCATCATCTATTTGAGGCAGGAAAGTGACGGTGACGCTGTTTACCCGTGTGCTCCCCAAACTGTTGATGGAACTGTGGAACATTTCATCGGTTGAGGCATCAAACTGCCAAGACTCAGAACTGTCCTTGTTTGGGTGACCCCAGAGTAGCAGCACAGAGATCTGTGTGCCTGTTCTCCGCCATCTCTGCCCCTCTGGGAAGGCTATGCCAGCCTGAGAGCATTCTCCCTCCTTCCCAAATACCCCCCCATCTTTCCCCCTTTTCAGTCTGAATAAAGGGTTTTACAGAAATAGAACAATCCTTGGTGACCGGTGCAGGGCCTGCCAGCCCCACCTCTCCTTTCATCCGAATCGCAAGGCCCTGATGCATTTGAGTCTACTTTTCTCACCCCTGTGTCTGAGCTCCCAGGAGAAGTGCCGCAGGAACGTGAGCCTCCTTTAAATCCTGCCTTCCTGAACATTTCCTACTAAATGGGATCAACCATCACTTCCTATTAGCACAGCCTGGCCTTTCCAACGGTGACGGGCGGCCACGGGCCGTTCTGTGGATCACTTAGAGTCATAAAAACTGCGCTCAGGGCTACCCCTGCAACACGGAGAGCTCCTGGGAGCAGCAGGAGGGGGGCGGGGGGTGAAACACAGAAAGCTCAGAATCTTCCGCTAAATGCCAGCCCTCCCTGCCCCGCGCTGCCCTAGCCTCATCCACTGGCACTGGGAACTCTCCAGGGACCAGGCCATGGAGGCCAGAGCATGTAAGATAAGTGGCTGCCACCTTTGGTGTTTGTGCCAGGAACTGTCCTCAGATCTCATTTAATCCTGCTGTCAAGTCTAAGATACATTTCAGTGTGGGGCTCAGAGAAATTAAGTGACGTGCTCAAGGTCATGGACAGGGCAGAACTGGGATTCCACAAGTCATGCTCTTTCTACTCCTGCAAGCTGCCTTGGAGAAGCCGCCTCCATTTCACCGGCCAGGGAGGACCCTACAGAGTAACTCAGATCACAGCCGGCTTCGCTCAGCCAGGGGGACATCCAGAAGGGCCACTTCAGGGTAGAACAACGAATGTCAGCTCTCCGGAGGTCACACTGACCCTCTCTTCAGGGCCTACCCAGGCACTCAGTGGTTAAAAGCGAACATGCAGGCTTTATTCCTCAACCTCCACGATGTGTGGGAACAACCAGGGTTGAAATTCCAGGCTCAGAAAGCTCATGTGACCCCCTCTGCACGAAGCATGTGGTATGGACCGAAGTTTTACAAAAACGAAATGAAATTACACGAAAATCCCAAAGTAGAGCTGCTGTGAACCTGACATAAAAGCAAGCACATGAGAGATGGACCCGCAGCTTGGTCCCCTCACCAGGCTCCAGGCTTCCACCATGAACATTTCACAGGGTGGCCGGTGGCTGGGTCCCTTTGCCAGAAGTGCACCGCAGCCGTGGAGCATTCCCAGCTTGGCCTGTGTCCCGTTACTTCCCCAAATGACCCTTTACTCCTTCATTCTTTTGGTACAAGTTTCTGCCAAAGGAACACAGATGGAGAGAGAAAAATCAGGGCTGGGTTTAGATAGGAAGAAAAAATTCACAGAACGTCAATATATTTATCCTGGAAAAAACCTTAAAATACTATCGAATGATTTTAAGGCTTTTGTGGGAACACACACACACACACACGCACGCACACACGGAGAACAGCTGTTTGCTTCTGTCCTCTGCATCTGTGAGCTGTTATGTCAGTGAGCATTGCAGGGGCACCTGGCTCACCTTCAGGCATTGCAGTCCTGGGCAGCCTCTCTTCGTCCTCTCCCTTTCTGTGTTCTTTTTTTCCTCCCACAAACACTGCCTCCTCTTTCTTCCCCATGTCCCCGTGTCCTCAAGCTCTCCTTTCCTAGCCCAACAAAAAATAGCTCTGCAGAAAGACTCTAGTGCTTTCTGCAGATCACAGGGGACATGAGGATAGAATTTTATGTGCCCCCTTCCGGGAGGCTGCAGTCCCAGGGACAAATGGCTGCGAGTATGCAGGAGCTCTTGCCTCCGGCAGCTGACGATGAGCCCTGGGTGGGGCAGAAGGCATCCTTGGGACCCTCTCAAGCACTCCACGGAGAGGGCTGCTAACCCCATTAAAAGGACTCTTCCGAGTACGAGCTCTCATCAGATGCTCCTGCCTCTTTGGAACCACCTCCGAAGCTGTGTACGTGCTTGGTGGGTAGACGCCTTTAACACTGGTTCCTTCTTCACACTCCAAATAACAATTTTATCGTCCCAAAAAGGTGCAGAGAGAATGGGCATGGATCCACCTGTGGCTAACTGTGTTTGTGGGGGACAGGAGTACTGACCTGGCAAAGGGCTGTCTGGCACGGCAGCTGCTGCCTGAGGTACGGGGGCCGGGTTGGGGCTCTGCCTGGTACACGATGTTCTGGCAGCAGGGAGAGGGCGGCGGGGGGAGGCGACAGCAAGATGCTGAGAGGAGCTGACAGAGGAACATGCCTTTGCCCTTTCCTCTCCTAAGCAACTGGTGCCTGGAATTTGAAAGTCCCCGAATGTGGCATGGCCTGACCTTTGGCCTCTTGGTTACAGCAACTCGAGGAGTGACAGGAGAAACTGCTCAGACTAAGATGTGTCATAACTCGGACAGAGCATTCCTCACATGATCTCACTAGGTGCTCAAGGGTGATGTGGGAAGAATCACTCAGCTCCCGGAGAATCAAACCTTCCTCCCAGGATATGAGGGTGAGTGTCGTTGCCAAGGTCACACGGCGTGTAAGTACTGACAGGACCAGAACTAGAACCCAGGGCTTCTAACTCCGCAAGGCTCTTCCTGTGGACTTCCAGAGGTGTGGGAAGTACGGTTGTCCCCCCTTATCTGCAATTTCGCTCTCCACAGTTTCAGTTACCCGCAGTCAACTGTGGTCCGAAAATATTACGTGGAACATTCCAAAAATAAACGATTTATAAGTTTTCAATTGCATGCTGTCCTGAATAGCACGGTGAAATCTCTCGCCCTCCCACTCCGTCCTGCCTGGGGAAGTGAATCTTGTGTCCAGCGCATCCTGCCCTGTGGTCACTTAGTAGCCAACTCTGTTATCATACCAACTGTCATAGTATCACAGTGCTTGTCTTCAAATAAACCTCATTTTACTTACTAATGGCCCCAAAGCACAAGAGTGGAGATGCTGGCAATTCAGGTACACCAAAGAGAAGCCAGAAAGTGCTTCCTTTAACTGAAAAGGTGAAAGTTCTCAACTCAAAAAGGAAAGGAAAAAAAATCACATGTTGAGGTTGCTAAGATCTATGGTAAGAACAAATCTTTTATCTGTGAAATTGTGAAGAAGGACAAAGAAAGTTGCGCTGGTTTTGCTGCTGCATCTCAAACTGCAAAAGTTACAGCCACAGTATGTGATAAGTGCTTAGTTAAGATGGAAAAGGCATTAAATTTGTATAATATTTTGAGAGAGACATTCGCCTAACTTTCATTACAGTATATTTTTCTGTTCTATTTTATTATTGTTGTTGTTAATCTCGTACTGTGCCTTATTTAAATTAGACTTTATCATAGGTATGGATGTATAGGAAAAAACAGTACATATGGGGTGAGTATGGCTTTGCCATCCACTGGGGGTCTTGGAATGCATCCCCCCCCTTGGATGAGAGGGGACTACTACAATCTCAGAAGTCCAAAGTTTGACAACAAATAGCGTGCAGGCCTAAGTTACACAGACCTTCTCTCAACGGCTTCTATTTAACCAACCTGCTAGATAACAGCTGCTCATCAGCCCCTTCCTAAAATACGTTTCCTGATGCCCGCGTCACAGGGAGTGAGCCTGGCTGGCAGTCGTTTTGTAGGACCTCTAGTGCCTCTACTGTGCTCTTTCCCCACACACCGGCATGCCCTACTCCAGCCGGCACTTCTGCTCCCACCAGGTGAACGTACCCTTGCTTTATAAGAGTCAGTGGATTTTTATTCCCAAACCTGTCTTATTCTTGCTTCGCCTGTCTTTGTAAAAGCCTTATTGCAATTAAGTAACTTGATGAAATGTTCTGCAAACAGATGATAAAATGAGAATGCAAAGAAAAAGAGTCATTATTCCTATGCAAACTAAGTTGACTATTTTGAGGAGATCAAATGGCAATGGGTTGCTGAAGTATTGCTGATGAGTTAGGTGTGGGTAAGCTACCATTAAAGATTGGGGGAAAATGCACACATCTATAATGATTCTTCACTCAGAGGACTTGGCAAGTGTAACTTCTCGCACCACTTTAAAGAAACAGAAACTGCAAATGGTAGACGACGCGTTACTGGGTGTGGTCTACTCAGGAAAGGTAGCTGGACACGCCCATCCATGGACTCGTACTCAAAGGAAAGGTGCTGGACTTACATCAAAGAACAGTGAATGGATGTATATTTATATGTTTTAAGTTAAAATGTTGAAGGTGTGTAAAATAATTTTCTCTGATTTCCCTTTCCAACCAGCTTCTTCCATTAACTGACCAACACCAGTCCACATTGTGTCAGATAAAAGGGATCCTGATCTAAAAGCTAGCAGTTATTGAGCAATTATTTGGTGCCAGACATCATACTGAGTGCCTTTTATGTAGCATCTCTTTTAATCCTCACAATCTACCCCTGAGTGAGTTACTGACATTATCCTGCAGTGGTACATGGGCCCATTTTTACAGGTCCTGGTCTCTCTTGCCTCCCCCCCGCCCCCACCACCTTCCTTTCTTTTGCCAGCCAGTGGCCCATTACCGGATCGCACCTCTATAAACCAGGTGGAGCGGACAGAATTCCCCGGCTCCTTGGGAAGACTGTGACCTGCCCCGGACAGCGCTATGGGGGAGGGAGTTTGGTTGCTTCGAAATAGTCCAGCTGGGTTCTGGGTTTTGTGCGTGGGTATGAAGAAACAGACAAGGTAAACAGGCATGGCCCGGGTGGGAGCTGTGGAAACTAGCAGGAAGTGCTCAGGAAGACTAAGCCCAGCATGAGGCCCTTTGTCATGACGCTGGGCAGGGCGGAGGGGCTGTGAGGTTGGCAATTCTAGGAGCAAGACACTGGACAAGCCCACCTGAGGCACTTCTTTGCAACAGAAATGTACTTGGTGGACTGCTGGTGTTGAGGTAGAAATCTGGTGTCTGTGAAGGTCACTGAGGTAAGGATTAGCAGGATGACACAGAAAGGAAGGTTTATGGAGCCACACACATTGGGCAAACATATTTGCTATATGCGTACCTGGCCAAGGACTTGCATCCGGGATACATAAAGAATTCTTACAGCACCGTAAAAGGAAGACAAATTTGCAGTCCAATTAAAAATCGGCAAAAGGTTTGAACAGACGCCTCACAAAAAGAGATGTATCAGCGGGCAAAAAATTCAAGTTCATCAGCCACCAGGAAAAGGCAAACTCAAACCACAGTGAGATACCACTACGCAGGCACTAAGGGAGCTGAGGTTAAAAAGACCCACCATGCCGACTGTTGGGGCGCAGTGGAGCACCAAGGGTGGGGCGGTGCAAGCAGTCTGTCCAGGGCAGCGAATAAGGGGGCGCACTGTCGGCAGAGAATTTAAAATCAGTAACAAAACCACAGAAAGTCGATCTGATTTTTATTATCACCATGCATCGGCAACTCTAAACAATGTCAGTGATAAGCTCTTCCTCTGCTGCCCTGTTCCTAGGGCAACCCACACACAGCTCCCTCCGCCGATACCTCACTCTTGGCCAGGACGTGGAGACATGCCGAGAGTGGGGGGTGTCACGGGGTGTGACCACCTTGGAGAGCTGCTTGGAAGTTTCTTTTAAAATTAAAACATTGCACTTCTACATATTTACCCGGGAGAAGTGAAAACACATGGAGTAAATGTTTATAGCAGCTTTCTCTATAATCAACCCAAAACGGAAACAATCCAAACGTTCATCAATAGGCTGAAAGGCTAAACATGTGGTACATCCATACATCACAGTGCTACTCAGAAACTGAAAACAAATGAAGGACCAATACACGCAATAAAATAAAGACCCTTACAAACATTATGCTGAGCGAAAGAATACACACTGTTGGATTCCATTTACTTGAAGACCAAGAACAGGCAAATCTAAACTATAGTGACAGCAAGTAGAACAACGGTTGCCTGGGGCCGGGGCCGGGGGTGAGTATTGACTGGGAAGAGGTACAAGGGAACTTTCTGGCGTGTGGGGTAGCGCTCATTACAACCTCAGAGATATTGCGGGTTCTGTTCCAGACCACGGAAATAAAATGAATATACAAATAAACTGAGTCACATGAATTTTTTGGTTTCCCATTGCATATAAAAGATATACTTACACTACACTGTAGTCTATCAAGTGTGCATTATGTTTTTAGAAACGATGTACAACCTTAATTTAAAAATACTTTATTGCTAAAAGACGCTAACCATCATCTGAGCCTTCGGCAAGTCGGAGCAGTAACATCAAAGCTCACTGATCACAGATCACCAAAACAAATATAATAGTAATGAAAAAGACTGACATATTGTGAGAATTACCAAAACGTGACAGAGACACAAAGCGAACAAATGCTGTTTGAAAATGGCGCCAACAGACCTACTTGATGCAGGGTTGCCACAAACCTTCAATTTGTAAAAAACGTAGTATCTCCGAAGCACAATAAAGCAAAGCATAATAAAACGGGGTGTGCCTGTAAACTGATTGCCGTGGTGGCTTCATGAGTGAACGCATTTGCCCAAACTCATCAAAACCGTGGGCCAAAAATGTGTGTATTTTGTTACGTGTAAATTGTGCTTTAAGAAGGTTGAGATAGTGAGTAATGCAAGAATACATCCCAAGCTCTTCATGGTTGGTTGTTCCTGAGTGGGACTCCATCAACATTCCAGAGACATTCCTGTAGACCACACTTGGAATGTTCAATCTGGATGTATATTGACATTAACCATTATGGAAAGCTGTGTATAGTTTAATCTATAGACATTATTTCTTCCCTCTGAAGGGTTTTCATGCTTCTCTCGAGTCCCTGTATTTTAAATTCCTTTAGTTGTAGCAAAAAACTGCTATTTGGATTATGATGATGAGGATGACGATGATGATAACGATAGCAGCTAACATTTATTGAACATTTACTAGGGCTAGACACTTTGCTAAGCGATTTATCTGCAGTATTTTATGTAACCTTTACATAACCCTGATTCTCTGAGGTATTATCCTCATTTTTCAGATCAGGACCATGGTTCAGAGAGGTGAAGGCTCTTGTCAAGGGCACACAGCAAGTCAGACCCAGACTGGCATTCAAGTCTGTCTGATTCGGACTTTGCGTTCTTATCCCTGGAGTCCAGGGCCTCCAACACTGGACCCATCACTACCTGGTAAACCACACCACACGGCCCTCCAGAAGGGGGCGCTAGACGTACCTGCAGCTGCAAAGCACTCAACTTCCTTCTGCTGCTAACGTCTTCAGGGTGTCTCCCTTCCGCAATGAGCCTTCTTAAGTACCTCTTCCCTGCAGTCACGATGATGCCTGGCAGATAGGCGCTTCATTTATGGCCAGCAACCACCGGCCGAGTTGAATTGCTTTGTCCTCGTGGGCTTTGGGGGTGGGTGGGAATTTTCCTCCTTGACCTTCCACTCCTGCCTGGGGCTTCACTCTCCCCCCTCCTTCCTCCTCTAGGATTCTCTGAAGTTTATTCTTTTGAACTGTGACCACGACCGTATATATCTCTGGGTGTATTCTAACAGGAACCTGCGTTCTTTCCACCACAGGGCTGGCTAAGGAAGTTATGCGAGACTCAGGGGAATCCTGAAGGAATTTGCTCAAGTCTGCTGGGGTCTGCATCCTGACACTCAAGTACATAAGTGCGGCCAGGCCTGTTTGACAATCAAACCCAGGCATGAACAAAGAGGGAGGGGAGATGGGGGCCAGTACGGACCCCAAACTGGATCAGCCTCTTGTTTGAGGAGGCCTGGGAAGAGACATGACAGGGAGGAGGGAGTGCGTCCACAGAAGAAGAGAGGAGAAGATAATGGAATCCAATAGAGCTCCCAAAGATGTGTCATCTTGCTGCTGCCGAAACCCTTTGAATACGTTAAATCCTTAATCAGAGTAGCCTAAGACTGCAATGACTACACGGAGACACGTTAGTCCGGATAAATCCTTGCAGGTTTCAAAGATCTGAAGGGCCCCGGCACTTCCCTCTGCAGCGGCTGCCCTCTGCCCTCTCCTCCATGATGTCATTATTGAAGTTTCGCTCTCACCATGCCTGGTGTAAGTTGACATTGACAGTTGTAGCACTCTCACACCGACTCTGGAGGATTATTAGCTTTGAAGCTATTTGGCCTTGAGCAGTGAATTCTTTTTTGAGCTCACACTGGCTTATAATATCTGAGAAGGCTTGCTCCACTCTGGCCCCAGCTTGCATTAGGAGAGGAGGCCGCTTTCCAACTTGGAACTGATACCAGCAGGAACAGAACGGGGAATATTATCCATTTCTGATGGGCAACAAAGTTAGTGTTCTCTAATCCCCCCGAGGCCTTCACACCGAGTTTCCAGTTTAACATCAGAGATTTTAACATCAGAGTTGGAGCCGCAGCTCGGCTCTCCTCTGCCTATAACCGCCGCGCAGCCTCACAGCTGGACGCAGAGAAGGACTTGAGGAATACATGCTCTTCTGGCCTCTAATCTGTTTGTTATTAGGCTGTTGGAAACCCCTCAGTGGGGCTGGAAGCGTATGTCAGAAGAGTATAATTCAAGTGTATGTTAAAAAAAAAAAATAGGAGGAAAAAAAAGCTCCCTTCTGTGGTAATTTGCATGTGGTGAATGCAAGTGTCTGGGGGGATTAATTAGCTGAACAAAGCTGGGGAAGGGACTGCCAGTGAATTGGCAAAAACAGTGACCTGGAGAGCATCTGACCTGCTCTTAATTTCCTCTCAGGATTTAAGCAAATATCTTGCAAAGCTTATTCCAAGGAAAGGGGAAACCCTCCACCCCCATCCCCAGCCTCAACCTATGGCTTTTTCATAATGAGAAAAAGTGTGTCCATTACTCTGCGCAAACTCTGCCACCATTCACAAAGGAGCTTGGGAAATGGGGTGTTGTCTCAGTTTCGCTGGACCATCCTACTGGAGTAAATGATGGGTCTGTTCTCGAGTTCTAGAGAGCTCTGAATAAAGAACATCCAAGTTTTCAGGTTGCTGATGTAGGGAGAAGAAAAGTTTGCTTGAGAGTATCACTTATTTATCTACGTGTTCTTATTTGTCTCACTGTTATCACTTATTTATCTGTCTGTGTGAAGGTCAATCTTCCCCAATACTATTTTTGTCCATAATTCATGGGCTGCATCTCTCCTGATGCAACTGGTTTTCAGCATGTACCAGCCTAGGAGCTTAAAGAAACCCAAATGATACACCTTCAGATTAGAGACGGCCCAGTGTTTTGGCTGGCTGGAAAAAACCCAGCACCACTGCCAAACATCAAAGCAGAAGAAGTAAGTGTGTCCAGGAGAAGATGCTAACAGAGGTGAAAGCATAACATTCATGAGAACAGGGGCCATGGAAGAACAGTTGGAGGGAATGGGGCAAGTGATAGGATGCAGAAACACCAAACAAACCTAAACTCATTCGTCTTTGCGGTGGTTCAGCTGAAGAAATTTCTTGCATATTATTTCTCTGATGCTCCGGAGAGTAAACTGCCATTTCCTTAATTCCAACGGATGTTCCCATCCCTCATCCCTTCTGAAATCTAGATGTCTTACAGCCTACATGTCTATCAAATGTATCAGTGCCCACTACAATGTGATATTAACACGACAGCCTGTCTTCCAGTCAGTGTGCTTGCAATAGGGAAATACAGTAGGGAGGAAGGTATTTCATCAAAGGGACCTGCAATATATTTGTTCCACAATATAACTCCTGGAGAGAAAGTTTGCACATGGTTAGAAGCACGTGCATTGATGACTTGGGTACATGCTGAGGTGAGAGTCTGTGAACTGGCTCTGTCCACTGATATACAGACAATGAATGAGTGGTGCCCATGCTGACATTTCCATTATTAACTTACCTAAGCAACTGATGGGTGCTCACCTCATCAAGACTTACTTATTTTGGCAAAATGATAAATTGCACTCACATTTTTTCTGCCCCAAGGTAAATTGGTGAGCTTTAGAAAAACACAAAACTCTGTTGGGTCTGTTAATAATTTCCAAAGAAAGGAGCAGCCAATGCTTGAATAAATAAACCATTCTTGATGACAATTTAAGAACTGGAATAACAATATGTGTGCATATGTGTGCTTATGTGCAAGTGAACACACAAGAGTGGAATCCACTCTTAATTAATCCTATTAATTTGAGAAGTACTATGGTAACTGATTCTGTATTTCAGTGTGTACATTTGTGCATATACATATTTTTCAGAGAATAGTAAAAAAAAAACTAGCTAATGTCTAATGTTAAATTATGGCTTCTTAACAATGCATAAGAATTTCCAAGAGTAATTTAGTAATTTATAACCATAAGGCTAGGATGGGCTGCCTTAGGAAGTAATGAGTTCCTGGTCACTGTAAGTGTTTGAATAGCAAGTGTTGAAGGACCACTTGTTGAGAATGTTTTGGTTGGAATCCTATTATAAAATGTGGGGAGCTGGATGTGGTGAATTTTTTAGTCCCTTCCAGTCAAAGAACATATGATTCTACGACAGAAAATATGCAATATTATCTTAAATGAGAGCACACTGAAGGCAGGGTTACATCTTATTTTAGCACAGTCCGTAGGACATACAATTAATGTGTATGGAACCGTGAACGGGTTGGACTGAATGATTTCTGATACCCTTTGTGGCACAAAGATGGGAGTTTGTGAATTAATTATATTAGTCAGAGTTCTCCAGAGAAACAACCAATAAGATATCTATCTATACATCTATAGATACATATGGATATCCTAGTGGCTATCAATATATAAATATGAAAGGAGATTTATCATGAGGAATTGGCTCACACAGTTTTGGAGGCTGAGTCGTCCCATGATCTGTTGCCTGCAAGGTGAAGACCCAGGAAATCAGGTGGTGTTACTCAGACTAGGTCAGAAGGCCTGAGAAGAAGGGTTGCTGATGGTGTAAATTCCAGTCCAAGGGCAGAAGATGACCCATGTCCCAGTTGAAGCAGGCAGACAGAAAGCAGAAGAAGGGGCCAGTTCCTCCTTTGTCTACCTTTTGCTCTATTCAGACCCTCAGTGGACTGAATGATGCCCACTCACACTGGGGAGGACAACCTGCTCTACAGTCCACCGATTCCAATGCTAAGCTCATCCAGAAACACTCTCACGGACACAGCCAGAAACAATGTAAATCTGGGCACCCTGCGGCAGTCAAGTTGACACAGAAATTAACCATCACATGAATGTACATCGGCCTAAGACAATATCATACGTGGAACGCGTGACTTCCTTCCTCAAGAATGTATTTCACTGAACCAGTGGTTTTCTCCCCCTTCGTAGTCTATGCTCTTTGAATCTGAGACATTTGGTAGCACTCAAAGGATGGGATTAAGTTACATCTACGGCTATTTCACTGTTGACTTGCCTGTCCTTCAGCCTTGAGTTTCCCTTGAATAGAATTGTTGACCACCTCGATCACACATTGTTCTACACTCCTGAGGAAAGTTCTCCCACGTTCCAGCTAACACTGATCTACCCTGAGCACTGGCTTCTTGTCATGCCTCACCTCATACACTTTCACAGGCAGGTAGACCCTGCTCCACACTTTTGCATGGCTGGCTCCGCTCACCTCCGTCTCACAGACATCGCTGGAACAGAATGCATCCCTGTCTTAACAAAGATCAATTTTACACACTGATCGGAATTTGGGGGCACACGGCTAAAAGGTAGGAGAACCATTATTCTAGATGTTTCTGTGCTGTTGAACATCTGATGTTCAGCAATAAAACAGGTCATACTTTTAATCTTCAATACTCAACTCTACCTATAACCTTTAGCTGAATCTTTCTGATGCTCTGTGTGTTTTGTAAGAAGTTGGGTTGCTCCACGTCCTGGCCATGATTTTCAGAAGCTGAGGGACATCAGTGAGGGCTGGCAGAGGCAGGGGAGAGCAGCTTCTCGGGATGGGTACTTTCATAACACAGCCTATGACAATAAAGTAGGCATTCAATAACAGTTAAGCACCTTGGAGGTGACCCAACATGTGCAACCATTTTCCTGACTCTGTCCCCCAGATACAGCTTCACTCTTGAACTTTAGCTTTTAGGCATCCTTGAAAGGGTTCTTGGGCTCTGCCTGGGCCACATATATGTGTGCATATGGTAAGCACTGCCCTGCAGAGGGAGGGCAGAGACCCTGGAGGGAGCAGAGATCTTGATGGCAATGGAGTTCTGCTCACTAACTGTTACTAGCTACCTCTCAGCATAAAATGTAGTCTTTCTTTCCTGTGCAGACCCGAGTCTGTCTAGTTGGCTTCAACACATTGTGGGTTCAACTGAGACTTTTAAAGGGAGATAAGCTCTTATGATTTTTCATTCCACGTCTCCCACTTCCTCCCAACAAGTTCTCCCCCGACCCCAAAGAATGCTGACCTCCACCTTTACATGGTGCACAGAGGGGCTTGGCAAGTCTTTCCAGCAGCTTTGATTTTAATTCAAGTGATGAGAGCACTGAGGACTTCTCAAGAGGATAGCTTGCAAACTCCAAATTGCTACTGCCTTTTTGGGACATTAAAGAAAGTTTCTCGTGCCCCTAGGCTTCCCAGAGGACACTTCCAAACACCACATTTGCTTTGACTTGAAGGAAGATGACATGTGCACGTTCAATAGAATGGCGAGGAATGGGGAGGAATAAAGATGTAGCAGGGATGCAGGCTCACCCTCTACTCAGACGTGCAATATCAAATAGTTTCTCTACTAGAGCTGGTCTGATCTGCCTTTGACACGCCCCCCACCACTTGCCAATTAACAATATCTGAGTCTCTTCCAATTTAAATTTTCTCATTTTCATTTAAATATTTTATTTATTAGAAACGCAACTCCTTTCTAGGGTTGGTTTGAATTTTCCCTTTTAGACTTCTTGTCCTCTGTATGTAAAGGCTCTTTCTCCATCCCAAGGTGGTGTAGGGTGGCTAAAGAGGTTTCCATGCAATGTGGTGGGAGAGGGGAGAGGGGACCAGGTGGGACCCTTTGGACCCTTGCTGGTCTTTGCTGCAAAGTGGCAGGGCTGGCCTGCTCCCCGTACTGGGGTCACTGTCCACCTGGCCTTTTGGGGTGATGTAATGGCACCCACTTCTGGCCATTTTTCCTGGTCTCAGGGCCCGTTACGGCCTCTTCATTCTGGTCACTGTTTTCATCCCTCCCACGTTCTCATCACTATACCCTGGCTCCTCCGTGTGCCATCTCAAGGGCATGAGAAACCTAGAGCATTGCCTTAGGCTCACAGGCCGGGTTCCCTTCTGCTTCCACTGTGTCCCATGGTCTTGTATCATGTTGAAGGTGACCATACAGGGGGCTTCCTGAGGCTTGTAGCCACCCCCAGGAATCCCCAAAGAAGTGTGACAAGAAGTGAGTCACAGTCCTTCTGATGTTCTCAGTCTTCCTACCAAGGCCCCCCAGGTCCACGACTTAGGACCAGAGAGGAGAGGCCAGGACCCCGCTGGTTTCCCTTGTCTGCCTGCCCCCTTAGCCTTCTGCGTCCAACCTCTCAGGCTCAAAGCAGCCAGCTTCACACTCCACATCCCATCGTGATGGCTAGAGTAAATCTCTTTAGGATCTATTCCACCAGGCATGGCTCTTGATAAACTAGTGGAAGCTGAAGGAATTTAGAAAATCCCTTTCCTTCTCAACAATGCCTGGCTTTGAGGATGATTTTCTTGCTTAAGAGGTGAAGAAAGTCAGCTTTGAGATTCAAACTGATCAATGGTCTCTTTGTTCTAGGCAGTATCCCTGGGGCCAGAAACCCCATGCCTCGGCCTTGGTGGTGGAAGACTGCAGGGGAAGGTGATTTAAGAGAAAACCAAAAAGTTAGATGTGTAATATTTGCAAAATATTATCCCTGTTACAGAAATACGATTTTGAGCTTTCAAGAAGCACAGTTACACACTTCCCTTTGAGGAAACGTCGATTTATACAATTTTCCGGTTTGAAACATCCATAATTTTCAACTTCCTTCCTAAAACACTTTCCCCAGAGTCATATGTACTTTGAAAAACTGTCTTTGAAGGATTTTATTCCATATTCTTCCTATATTTTTCTGGTTAACAAACAACACTGAATCAGCACTAAGTGTTATCTCCACCTATTTGCTCTCTCTCCCTAAAGACCCTAGATTCTCCGCATGCTTCGCACGCCCCTCCCTCTGGGGAACTCATACGTTACAACAGCCTTGTGCAGAACAGAATTACAATCCTCATGACTGGAAGGAAGTAGGACGGTTTGGTAGCAATATGCTGGGTGGTTGCTGTGATTATTACCAAGAAAGAACAGCCAACTTGGTTTTCATTAGGGGAATAAATTCTAGCTCTTCTTTGCATATTATCTCCACGGTAATGGCCATGACCCCAAAGAAAACGGACATGGTGCAGAGAAGAGTACGTTTTCCTCATGCTTGTCAAAGCATGTCAGTGTTCTCCCATGGATTGTGTTACAATTCTCCTAATGCAATTAAGCAGCACCTTCTTTTTCCATAGAAATGCACTCACAAATGTCAGTCTGGCTTGCGGTCACCAGGCTGGGAAGAACTTTGTTATGGAACCTGAAACCTGGCCTGATTATATGTTTTGCAACAAAACCCCAAAGTTCACATGAACTTTTCAACTGGTGAGTTTGGCTGGGAGTCATCATGGAGTCACTTGTGTTTTGGATGGATGACTTTGACTCAGTGGTGCTTAGTATCTGGTGTCTTATCAGCCTCCCCAAACCTTCTGGGCAGCACTCTGATACCCATTCTTTGGATGTGAGAGGAAGCTGCTTTTCCTCCACAAAACTCTGTGGATAGGATGCAATCTCCATGAGAAGCTTCAAGTCGAGGTCAGCTGCTCTCTGCTGATCAACCAACCGCCAGCTCTGGTCACTGGCTCCTCCCATGATTGCTTCTACCTGGGCTGCAGTGACAGTCTTGCCCTTCCTTGGGAGTGTATGTGTGATAAAAATCACAATCCCTTCTATGTGTAGATACGTAACAGTTATGCAGCGTGTTCATTTAATTCTCATAGACCCCTGGTAAGGGGGTTAGCTTTGTCCCTGCACTGCTTCTGAGGAAACTGAGGCTAGAAATTGAAGCTCAGCGTCATGGTCAGAGGAGTATATGACTGAGACAGGACACAGCGTAATGGTGATTACGTGGCCCTTCTTATCAAGGTATACACAATGGTTACAATGTCTTGGGGAGGTGTAGCACTGAACAGTGCCAGCTAGAGAAATTCCAAGACCATCTGCATTTGGGGGGCCCAGTGCTAAATGAAAATGCAGAGTCTCTTGTTCAAAAAGCAGGAAAAAGTGCTATTAAAGGTACTAAAATATGAAGCTTTTTCTTTTCCTCTACGGTCTCTCTCTTGACTTAGCCTGGTGTTTTTTATTTGCCATTTAACGTCATTCTACATAAAGAGAAGTTAAAATCTGTAATGAGGTGGATAGACCTAGAGTCTGTCATACAGAGTGAAGTAAGTCAGAAAGAGGAAGACAAATACCGTATGCTAACACAAATATATGGAATTTAAGAAAAAAAATGTCATGAAGAACCTAGCGGTAAGACAGGAATAAAGACACAGACCTACTAGGGCATGGACTCGAGGATACGGGGAGGGGGAAGGGTAAGCTGTGACAAAGCAAGAGAGAGGCATGGACATATATACACCACAAAACGTAAGGCAGATAGCTAGTGGGAAGCAGCCGCATAGCACAGGGAGATCAGCTCGGTGCTTTGTGACCACCTAGAGGGGTGGGATAGGGAGGGTGGGAGGGAGGGAGACACAAGAGGGAAGAGATATGGGAACACATGTATATGTATAACTGATTCACTCTGTTATAAAGCAGAAACTAACACACCACTGTAAAGCAATTATACTCCAATAAAGATGTAAAAAAAAAAATCTTAAATTATGAGTATCCCTTTTACCATTCAACTTTATGTTGTGGAATTTTAAATGTAAACATGATAGCATTTAACTAGTGAGGAATCAACAAAATTACACAGTTCCTATTTCATAGCTCACACATGTAGTTCATTGTTGCTAGAACAGTAGAAACATTACACAAATTTCATTCATTTGATCTGCATGCATTCTAGTCCCAGCAATGCTCTGTACCTGGCTCACTGCTGAGTGAGGAAGGACTGAACAGAAAGGCAAGTGTGGGCTGACCTCTGTCTTTCCTTCTATGGCATCATTCTCAGTGTAAGTAGCTGGCTAATAAAGGGAAGTAACAAGAGTAAGAAAGGATGTGATAGGGTTCATTGATTGTTTGTTTCTTAGAATGCCATTACCCTCTTTCTGTGTTAGAAGCAAGTTCTGGTTCAAATGGAAATGATGCAGCCTCTCAGGGCTGTCAGCACCCAGCCCTAGGCATAATATGCTTACCTTGTGCTCGCTTTGAGTCTCACTGACCCTCACACATCATGGGGCCACTGAAATTCTGTGCCATGGGGCACCCCAAATGCTATATGTAAATGGGGAGGCATGGGGCGGCATATAGATCATGGGCATCTCCTAATATGCTCCATTGTTCCTTCAGACTTCACTTACACACCCAAGTTCAAAGATAAAATTACTAGGAATCTCAAAGTGGTAACAGTAGAGCATCAAAACCAACACTGGGTCCTCCTGAGTATGAGGACCTGTGCCTGCACAGGTTGTATTCCCGTGTACCTGCTCTGCAACTCTGTCCCTGGCCTAGATTCAAATCATGGTCTTACCACATTCTGTGTGAACTTGAGGATATTAGTTAACCTCTTGGAACCTCAGTTTTCTTGTGGGTAGAAAAGGAATACAAATTGTGCTTATTTTCAGCGTTGTTACAAATGTTTCAGCATTTGTTCAGTGTCTGTAATACTCCTTGTATCTCCTCCAAACTTCTCAAACATCCAAGATAATGTACGTGCCGACGTATGCCTTTCCACCGGTATCCCATCCCAGTTGACCACTGGCTGGAGTGTTAACAACTGCATTGCCTATGAACCCTTTGAAGATAAGGATTCTATCTTGCAAACCACCACATTCCCAGTGCCTTGCACAGGCCCTGGCAAACAGCTGGTGCTGAATAGTGGATGCAGAGTTGCGCCAGCTGACTGTCTATATGAGGGGCTGGTGACGCCTGTGGTGAGTAAAGCTGAGATTGTCTTTGTTCCCACAAAATTTACAGTTTAGGAGGTGACACAGACGTTAATCTAAGCAAGAATGATGACCTGTGACTATGAAGACGCATTACAGGGAGCCCGGAGAACATACAAGGAGAAGTCCTGATCTTGTACAAGAAGTCATGGTAGGTGTCCCCTGGGCAGCTGGTTTCAGGATGCTGAGATCTTGAAGGAGCAGTGGGAGACACCTAAACCGTGAATCCAGGGTCCTTTTCTATTCTTATGTTCTGAGGACTACTTGATCCCAGAACTAGTAAGGAGATAGGAACATTTTATCTCAAGAATTAGGAATGAAAAAAAAAAAGAATTAGGAATGGCTAGAATAGGTTAGCAGAGAGGGGGCAAGTGCATTCTTGATTCTTCAGGTCTAGCTGTTATTTCCTGTCTCCTGTTGTGTGTAAGTATGTGAGTTTGCACACATTTGTAAGGGTCCCAGCAGTGCCTGCAGTGTCGCAGGGTCAATGACGTCTGCTTTCAGCCAGGTCATAGCTAGACTTCCAACTAGCCCATGGACAGTGGAAGCCAAAGCACTTTCTACCTAGCAGCTTTCCAGTGACGGTCTCTACAGCTGTCTCAGGCTTTTTAAGTGGTTGCCAAAAGCAATGGAGAATCCCGACTAAGCGAGTAGAAAGGAGATG
The DNA here is from genome assembly GCF_937001465.1 of Orcinus orca. Classification (NCBI taxonomy): domain Eukaryota; kingdom Metazoa; phylum Chordata; class Mammalia; order Artiodactyla; family Delphinidae; genus Orcinus; species Orcinus orca. Next base: position 55,495,537 of record NC_064564.1, read on the forward strand.
GCTTTCACAACAGTCTTTAAAACAAGAACTGGAAAACCCCTACTGTCCTATAGTCCTCTGCTTTCCAGGGGCAAGAGATCCTCACATTTCCTTATGCCCTTCTGTGTGCTGGGGGTTACCTCATTCTATCCTGTAAGATGAATAGTGCAAGATGGGTATGACTAACCCCATTTATTTTTTCAGATAAGGAAACTGAGGTTCACGGAGGTCACATTACTTGCCCAAGTTCTTACCATTAATGAGTGGCAAATGCATGCATTGTGTAACTGTATCCTAGTCCCTGGAATGTTAGACAAGCTGATCCTGGTGCATCCTTCAGTCTTCCCCATTCCATGATTCTCCCAGTCACTCAGGCCAAGAGCTTTGAAAACACCCTTGATTTCTCTTTTTTCCTCAAATCCCATGTCCAATCCATCATCGATAAATATCAATATAATAACAGTCACCATTTATATATACATAAATGACACTTATACATCAATTATTGTCAGGATTATTTCACCGAACACTCAAAAAAACCCCATAAGGTATGTGCTGTTACAAGTCCCATTTTTCAGACGAGGACACTAAGTCACAGAGAAGTTAATTTGTCCAAGCTCCCATGGCTCGTGTGTGGCAGAGCAAAAATCTGAACCCAGAAAGCTTGGATCTGGAGTGTATGCTTTCAAATCATTACATTTTCAGTGGGTCTAGTTGATTCTACCTCCAAAACCCACCTTGAATTCATTTTCTCCAACTCAACAGCTGCCACCCTAGTTCAAACCACCTTCACTGTGCCTGGACTTCGGCCACAGTCTTAGAAATAGTCTCTCTTTTCCCATTCCGTAATTCCCTACAATTCCTTCTTCATAAAGAAGTCAGAGAGGGCTCTTAAAATATAAATCAGATCATGAATCAATTCCAACCCAGAGCCCTCCAGACTCCTCCCCATAACCTGCAAGGCTTTCCATGATCTGTGGTCTGCCCCCTCTCTGACCTCATACCATGTTTTCCCTCATTCCCTAACCTCCAACTCCAATGGCCTTCTTGCATTCCTTGAATACACCAATTCCTGCCACAGGATCTTTGCACACGCTAATATGATTTTGTCCCAGACCTTTATAGAGCTCAGTCTCTGATTTTTTTCCAGGTCTTTGTTCAAATGTAACCTCCATGGAAAGTTCTCCCCTGACCACTCTGTAGTATGCAAATTTCTAAGGCAGCCTGCATGACCTCCACCCCCTGGTGTAATGTCCTTGTGCAGGTGGAGCCTGTGATTAATAGGATATAACCGCCATGATTAGGCTACTAATCATTTGACTCTGCGTTAATCAAGTGGAGATTATCCTGGGTAGAGCTGACCTAATCAGATGAGCCCTCAGAAGAGGAAGAAGCAGTAACAGACCTCCTTTTGCCTCCATGATTTCTACAGCTGCAAGGGATTAAATTCTGCCAACAAACACAGGAGCTTGGAAGAGGACCCCAAGCCTCAGATGCAACCGAGCCCTGGGCTGACCCTTTGCCTACAGCCTTGAGACCTAAGCAGAGAACCCAGCTAACCCATGCCTTGATTCCTAACCATGGAAAATGTGAGATAATACATTTGTGTTGCTTTAAGCCACGGAGTTCATGGAAATTTGTTAGGCAGCAATGGTAAATGAATGCAATGCCTAAGATACCCTCTCCACTACCTTCTTTCTTTCTCTTTTTCCTGCGTTATTTGTCTCCATAGCATTTTTTTGCTGCCTGAAATTACATTACGCAATTTACTTGGCTAGTATGACTGTCCCACTGGAATATCATCTCCACGAGGGAAGGGACGTTGGCTTGTTTACTGTTGAATTCCCAGCTTCTTAGAGCAATGCCTGGCACACAGTAGGTACTCAATAAATATGTGTTGAATGAAGGCATAAATACATGTATGTGCATTCACTGTTTACCTAATTTTAAAAGATGGTTCTTAGGTATACTTTAGTTTAAGCAAACTAGGCATGGGGAATCTCAAATTATGCATAAAAAAGAGTTTAGTGTTGATCTTTTTTATTTTCTAAAAAAACATAAAGTATGAGACAATTAACCAAAAATGCTACTTAGGTGCAACTTTTTAGGAGTATACATATTGCATAAAGCAAGGTAAACTCAGCTGTCTAACGGCCTCATTACTGTTACTTTTAACAGATGTTAGTGTTATTTTAACACACAGGATCAGGAAGACATGCAACCTTGACAACATGCACTTGTTGAAAGACGTCTCAGAAAAGCATATTGAATGCATGGAATATGGTCAAAGGACTACCAACGCAATTTAATGGCTGTCAGTAATCAATTTACTTTAAAAATATTCGAATGCTAGCAGTGCCCAGAACAATTTAATGGATTATTCAAAATTATTATAATTGTGAACTGCTTTATGAATTAAAAATTCATAACCAAATGAAAGTGGACAAAACAAACTTGCTAATACCCAGTACTCTCCCCTATTAGTTCATTTGTGATGACAGATGATGGCACTCTGGGGTACGTTTTCACTCACTTTTTGAGGGGGGAATTTTAACACTTAAAACAACATAGAGAAGAGGTGTGTTTGCTGCTCTGAGAATGAGATGCTTCCCCTCGCACTGGGGCTGAAACATGCCCTCCACAAAGGCCGTCTCCTCCCTAGGTGTCTCTTGGCATCAATGCTGTTGGTTTGGGGCGGAGAAACTCACAGGTGGGTGACTTCAAACAGGCCACCCAGCCATGTCCCCTTTGCCTCCTGCAGTGTACCAGCAGCAAGGCCGTGAAAGCACAGATCTGCTTTTGAAATCCTGAGCCATTTCTCACACCTGAGGTGGAGTTTACAAAAGCATGGATTCTGAGATCTTGGAGTCACGTCTGACTGACTTCATGGGCTGCACCGCTTGGCCTGCAGCCATGGGTGTTTTTCACACCTCCAGTAGGGGGAGCCGGGGGTCAGACAGTGAGAGGCAGCCCTGGGGCCAGAGAGCATTCACGGAACCCTGACTGTGAACACTCATTCCTATTTCTATACACGGAATGAAGTGACTTCTTTTCCTCCGAGAAAACACCTGATAAAAGGTCTGAGTGTCTTGCAAAGTTGCCAGCTGGATAGAAAATGCTGCTCTATCTGAGCAAACACTTTTCATCCATGTAGATGAGGGTCCCAGTAGTTCCCGTCTTCATGTCCCCTTGAGCTCTGGGATATCAACGCTGGCCTCCTTGGGCTGACTGCACCCCCAATTTACTGCCAGGGTTGCCTCCTCAACAGTCCCCGCCCAGCCAGCCTTCCCGGCTCTCCTCACTGGCCTGCTTTAATCTGGGTCCTCATTAGCTCTCCTCTGGATTACCACTAAATGTATTAACAGTTTTCTTCTATCTTGTTACTCACACACCCTCCCTCCACCTCCACTCCATTCAGCCTCTTCTGGGGCCCCTCCCTGAGGGTCAGCCACACTGAACTCGGAGTTGTCCGAATGCTCCAGGCGGTTTCACGCTAGGGCACATTTGCTCACTGTTGTTCCTCACTCCTCCCCCTTTGCTCCTCTAGAAAACCAGAAAAGTCAGTTCCAGCTCCCTCCTCTGGCAAGCTCGTCTTCAGGCTCAGCTCCTGACTTTTTTTTCAGTATAGTAGAATACTGACCCTGGGCTAGCTGCTGGACCTGGGGCAGGGGATAAATCAGTGAGCAAGGGAGGTACACAGAATAACCCCCCGCCCCCTGTGGTCCTCCATGGTACTCTGTACAGAGGCTTCCATGGTACTTGGAATGCTTCACTGTATTATGTGCTCACTTCTCTGCCTTCCCTCCTTGACGCAGTGCTTCTTGAGGGCAAGGACAGTTGCTAATTCATTTTGATCTCCCCAGCGCCTGGGACACCAGAGTTCGCAACAATGTGTGAGAATGAATAAGAATAATAATAATACTGGTAATATTTATTATTATTATAATTACAAAAGGCTTACCATATGCTAGACTTTGTCCTAAGTGCTTTATGTGTAACAACTCACAACAGTCCTACAAGGCAGGTATTAGTGTTATTTCTATTTTTCAGGTAAGGAAACTGAGAACAGAGAATTGAAGTAACTTGACCTAAGTCACACAGCTGTAAAGTAACAGGCATGCGGCTCCAGAGTCCCTTTTCTAAACTGTCCCTTTTCTAAACAGAGATCAATAATGATGGAAAGAGGGAGAGGCAGGCAGGATAGGGTACAGCCAGTACAAGTTGCGTCTTTAAGCTCAGATTCACCTTTGAATCTGTTGCTGAGGCAGGCACCAAGGGCCACAAAGGCTGGTGTGGGGAGACCTGTGGGCTAACCCACCACAATCGCGTCCTGTTTGACTTTTCGAGGAACAGACAATCTACAGAGAGGAGGGATGGGAGGTCACCTGGTCCCTGCTGCCTTAGCTGCCTTCCCCTGGGAGACAGCCACTAATCCTGTCACCACAGATCTGAGGTCCACTGTGAAGAGTTGTGCTCTGTTGCCAGCTGGAGGACCTGTATTAGAAATTCTGTCAAAGGTGTTTGCAAGTTACCAAAAGTTGCAGAAACAGTTCCCAAGACCAGCACTGGGGGAAACATAGACACACACCCCCCCCACACACACACCCAGTGCTTCACACTAGGACCTGCCATGAAGCTAACAGAGCAAAGCTGGCCCATACCTCAGTTCCTGAGGCTTCTGCTCAAGGTAAAAATACCTTTGGGGTAGAAAGAGCTACGGCTCTCAGTGGCAGCAGACCTTGGTCAGCGCTGTGATGGTGGTGCAGCCACAGTGGAACAAGGTCTGAGACCAACAGTGGCCCTGGGGTCCAGAAAAAATGGTCCGATGGAAAAAAAAATGGACAAGGATGTAAAAGGCAGCACACAGAGGGCTTCCCTGGTGGCGCAGTGGTTGGGAGTCCGCCTGCCGATGCAGGGGACACGGGTTCGTGCCCCGGTCCGGGAAGATCCCACATGCCGCGGAGTGGCTGGGCCCGTGAGCCACGGCCGCTGAGCCTGCGTGTCGGAACCTGTGCTCCACAACGGGAGAGGCCACAACAGTGAGAGGCCCGCGTATCGCAAAAAAAAAAAAAAAAAAAAAAAAAAAAAAAAAAAAGGCAGCACACAGATAAAATACAAATGCCCAATAAGCACTGAAAAGCCATCTAAGGATCAGACAAACCTGGCTTCTCCTTCCTAGCTATGTGACTTTGCCTAAAAAACCTGAGCGTCAGCCTTCTTAGCTGTGAGAATGGGAATGATCATGGCTGCTACCAACTGGGATTGCTATGAAGATTAAATGTGAAACTCAAAGGCTGAAAACAGTCTGGCGTTTCAATAAATATTCCTTCTGTTCCCTGAAACGCAAACTCCAGTTTTTCTCAGGACTTGTACTGGCCCAGGAAAGCAGAGGGTGAATGGTGACAGTAAAGAAATAGGGTTTGGTAAAGAATGGAGTTTGGGTCTCCCTCTTAACAAGATGGCCCAGGAATGAGTAGAAACATCATCCGATTTGGAACAATAATAATCCTAAGAGCAACTGATGACGTCCGGAAGGACCAAAACTTGCCCTCAAATACCACGCAGTTGCATACAGCTTCCTGGCACTTTCCCTGCAGTTGAGAGGGCCACAGACAAGGTCAGAGGCCACACCTGGATATCGCTGCTTGTCTTTGGGCTGCTGTGTGGGAGCCTAAGAGTTGGCTGTCTGCTTTTTGCAACCTTCACTTAGAGCAGCTTTCGCTAAGCACGTGGTCTCCATCCCCTTTGTGAACGGTTCCTGTACAAGTTCAGAGGCAGCAGATCCCACACAGTTCCTGGGGCCCTCTGCTCAGCAGGCTATAAAACACTATTGCTCTCGGCAAGCCCTGGTCATCAGCAATAATGAGACGGCTTTGAAACTGCCACTCTGAAACCCTAAACCGGGCCCAGACCCGTGTGCTGGGCCAAGCGCTTGGGAAAGGTTGGCCAAGGTTTGCAAACTCTAGACAGGGTTTAGAGGGAGCTTTCTCACCCTGGGTTTCTTTAGGGCCTGAGCCTGCTTCAGCAGATGCTGGTCTGGGTGGTATTCGAACTGGCTGATTTACTGAGTTTGGGCAGAAAAAAGGCAAAGCCTGGGGCTGTGAGCAGTTTTCACTTTGAGGTTTTTGGGAAAGTGATTGAAACCTGAGTTTCACCTCCTGGAGGGAATTCTAGCCCTCTCTCCCCAGCCTCATTCCCATAAGGCTCATCTATTTCTTTCACCCACTGCCCCAACCTTCCAAGACACAGGGAGCGAGTGAACTGAGGTACCTCGGGCAGAGTGGCTTTTCAATTATTTGGACATGGACACCTCAGAAGAGAATGGTTTTCATTTCAATAGAGTTTTTCAAGTCAGGCTCATGATGGTACAGGTCAGTACTCCAAAAGATAGTTTTAGGATTTTCCATCTTACTTAGAACAAAACTTGATAAATCAGATCTGGGTTGAAAAAATGCAAGTATACCTTGTCACCTGTTAGTCTCTGGGTCCAAGCAGTAGGATGAAGGGCTTAGTATGGTCCCATTAGCAAAGTCCCTAGAAAGGAACCCGTGGTGGCCCCCTTTATGCCACACCCCGTGTGTGTGAGTGTATGTAACTTCACAGACGGAGTGCCAGTCAGGGTCCCAGCACGAAGCAGGCGGCACATTTAAGTGGAGATTGAAAGAAGGATAGTGACGGGACCATTTTCAGAGGTGTGGGGAGGGGAAACTAAAAGGGGTGCTGAGGGAGCACCCAGGCTAATACCAGCGGAGAACCAGAAGGGCTAAAGGGGTGACGGAGAGAGCCATGACTGGCTGCCTGATGAGCTGTGGCCTCTGGTAGAGGAAGCAGCTGTGGTCAGAAGGGAGCTGGGGCATGACTACTCCCCCTTCCCTTGATCCCCTGCTGGTGCCGTCATGGCTGAGCCAATCAGCAGCGAAAGGGCAGGAGCCCATGTGAGTCGTCTGCACCTATGAATACAGTCTGTAAAGTTCCCCTTCCCTGGGCACAAAGGAAGGCAGTTCTGCCTGACGATCAGCTAGAGAGGTCTGAAAACAAGTGGACTCCCAGGCTGCCTCTAGAAGGTTCCATTTCAGGAGACCCAGGATGAGCACAGACAAGCGGCATCTTTCCCATGCTCTGGGTGGCTCTGCTGCTCAGCCAGGAGGGATAACCCCTTCCTGATTCACAGTGACGTTCTTGTGAGCAAGTGTCATCACCTGGATCCCAGCTGCGGTGCGCACTGAGCCCTGACGTCATGCTCAAAGCTGGCAGTGAAGTTGATCTGTCCACTGACTCCACACGCATTTGCTGAGCACCCACTGTGTGCCAGACGCGCTGCTAGATGCTGGGGCTCTAGTGGGAGATAAAAGGATCGCCCCTTCCCTCAACAGGCTTCTCAAAGTCTCTCTCGCAATCAGAGAAATTCTATATCCTTCTACAGCAGGATGGGAACCTTTCTGTGAGATCACCTGGTATTACTAGTGGAGGGCTTTGAGCCTGTTGCTTAATCTCCCTGTGCTTCAATTTCCTTGTTTGGAATACAGACATAATACAGGTGCTTTCTACAAAGGTTATTAAAAGGACTGAGTGAAATACTATGTGTCAACCTTAGTTCAGAGCCTTGTACATCATAAGCGTTCAATATGATTGTCACATTATTAATTTTACCATCATTATTTCTTAGTAGGTCTTTGTCAACCATCCCCTCATCCCCTGACTCCAGAACAACAAATAAATGAGAAAATGCCAGCTCCAGAGGCCCACTTTCACTACTTTTGACCACTTCCTTCAGAAGAAATCCTGGCCACATCTATGATGTGATAGTTTAATACCTACATGGCTGCTGTTCCTGTGTTTACTCCATACGTTTGTATATAATTTTCAAGATAGGAAGGAGGTTTGTAGGAATGTGGGGAATTTGGAAACGGTTTGAGGGTAGTGATTTTTAGGAGCTGGAAAACAGGCCTAATGGGGAAAGACGAAAGGAAGTACAATTATTAATTTGGAGAAGAGATGGCAGAGGGGATAGGGAAGCCATCCTCTGAGACAAAAGATTATTAAAGAGAGAATGGCAAACGATGCTTCTTTCGAAAAGACAGAACAAGTGGAAAGCAGAGAGTGTGGCAAGAGGGATTTCAGCTCTGCCTCAGGATCATTTCCTGGCAGAGATGGTTATGAGCTCCAGAATGGGCTATGAACCCCTTCACTGGTTCAGTAATACAAAGGATTTGCACGGTGATCTCTGCAGTCATCCCCTGATGGGATCACATTTAAATAGACAAAGAGGCGGAAAGGCAGGACTGGGGCCCACCCCGGCTCAGACACTAAAAACCAGTGTGGTGACCCCCGGCCTCTGAGGCTTCCAGTCTTCTCGTCTGCAAGGGAAGGTTTGGGACCGTGCCTGATACCCCAGATCTTCTGTGCAAGCCCCGAGGCCCACCTGATGTTTCCAATCACTGCGGACTCCCCATGTGGTGAACACCTTGCTGGCTGGCACACCTTCTGAAATGCTGAATTCCACTTTGAAGATGAAGAGTCTTTCTTGACTGGTCAGTTGAAAATTCATCATACCCGCATATGGAAATTGTGTGTGGCTCTAGACGTTTTTTTGGCTCGAAAATGATTTCACTTTGCAGTATTTCACAGCGTTTCCTACCTCCAGATCAGTAAAAAAGGACAACACACTGCCTCAGGTGGGAGGGCCCACCAGGTCTCATCAGCGAGGGCCTCCTGTGGGCCAGGTGTTTTGTCAGGTTGCAGGATGAGTCTCTCCTTTGCCCTTTTCCTCTTCCGTGGTCTGTACACACAAGGCTGGCGTAAGGTAAGGAGACAGACACTCTTTTAGCAAAGTACTGGTATAGAAGATGCGCTGTGAATCTGGGCTCGGTGAAAGTCCTGCCTGTCTCACAGGTTCTGCACTGAGAGCCCTGCCTGACCTCCCCATCCTGGCTGACCAGGGTTGTACTTGCCCAAATCACCCAGGAAGAAACTTGACCTAGCTGAAGGGAAGAAAAGAAGGAAGTCCTGGGGAAGGGATGAAAAAGGGAATAAATGCCCAGAAGGCTGAGAGAGAGACAAGCAAGAGGGTGGGAGGTCCAAATGCAGGAGGCTCCCCTGCTACCATTAAGGCATACAGCTTTGTGGGCTCCCTAAGGACTGAGAACTGAGAACCCCAAACCAAAAGAAACTGGAGAAGGCGAAACTAGCAGTTTGTACTAAGAAATGCTCCTGAATACTTAAACTCCCTTTGTGGTGCCTATAGCACTCGGAATGTCCAATTTGAACCGACAATTAAATGTTTTTTTAAAGCATTCTTCTAGAGCAGGAGTTGGCAATCTTTTCCGTAAAGAGCCAGAGAGTCAATATCTCAGGCTTTGCGGGCATGTTGCAGCTACTTGACATAGAGACCACACATAAACAAATGGGCGTGGCTCTGTTCCAATAAAACTTAATTGACAAAACAGGCAGCTGGCTAGAGTGGGCCCGAAGGCCACAGACTGCCAGCCGGGTCCTAGTCGAGGGCTTCTCCAATCTTGAAGTGATACAAATAGATCACTCAGGGAATCGCGTTAAAATGTAGATCCTGATTCAGGAGGTCTGTGCTGGGGCCTAAGGTTCTGCAGCTCGAACATACTCCCAGGTGCTGCTGACCAGCGGATCACACTTCAGGAGCAGAAGCCCGGAAGTCTTAAACCGTGGTGGCAACAGGAACCGGCGGCGAGTATGATTTGCTTGAGGGAGGTGCCTGTGCACGCGGCTGAGAGCTAGGGACCGTGGGACCTGCAACGAGCTTGCCAGTCGGCAGGCAGCATCCCGCCACAGGTCCTGCTGAGTTATCGCTCTCTGGGGATACCATCCGTGTGCCCAGACATTTCGATGTGTCAAGAGGATCTGGAAGTATGGTTTTTATAAGAAAACTCTCTTGATTTTGAAAGGTTTTGAAGCTCCCGACTGTTATGGTTTTTAAAGGCTTTGGCTCAAAAGGTTTTAAAACCCTGTGTGAGCCAAATAAAACCCCTATGTGGAATGGCCCTGGCCCACAGGCTGCCAGTCTGTAATCTTGGTTCTAGCTACCACGAATGCACTGGGCCTCCTTTCCACGACAGGAATGTGGGACTGGGCTTATGCACATAGCATCTCTCGAGCTCAGAACCTGGAAAAGAAGGTATGCTCTTGATTTTACGGAAGAGGCTGATGGGTCTTGAAGAAGTCAGGCGACAAGGGCTGCCGTCATTCCTACGGTGGTGTGAGTTTTGAAACCACCCTCTTCAGGCAGATGAATTACCAAAACTCAGCCCCTCTGGACAGCCTAATTACACAAAGCCCTTTTTCTGCAGGACAGAAACTCCACACCTGTAGGGGGTGACCGGCCAAGCAACTGTCCCAAAGTCCCTGGGCTTTGAATCCAGGTATGAAGCTGGTATTTGAATCCAGGCCTTGCAGACCCCAAATTCCTTGCTCCTTCCACCACCACACACAGACTCTAGTTTTGATGGATATTTGCGAGTGAAAAAGGTCAGCCTATCATCTCCATCTCCCCGTAAGCCACATTTGTAAGACACAGGCATAGCCTATGTGATATTTTTATCTGAAATATTTACAGGTGGAAAGGATTAAAGCAAGTGATGGACTATTGAAGGTTAATGCCATCTTTTAATATGGAAAAACTACTCTCTCCACAAGAAATATACTTGTGGGATAATCGTGAGATATGTGTGTGCGTGCTCAAAATGTCAGCCGGAGTTTCATTAATTTCAGCCTCCCCCTAGAACACTACGTTATGGTTCTGAGGCTGTGTTAGGACGCTGACACGGGTGGGACCCAGGGCGCCCGGCCCTCGGGGGTAAATTTATGGTACGACGTGTGAGGAATCCGTCATGCAATTTGGCCCATGCCCCCGGCTTCTTAATCAGAGATGGGAGACGCAGACAAACATTGCCTCCATGGCTTTGGGTGCTGTGTCTCAGCTTCAAGCTTTGACCCATCAGGACAAACATTTCTACCAGGCGGGCTAATTAGTAAGACTGCTTAACACCCAGCCTCTCAGAACACAGAGGAGTGCTTTGCCCTCAGCTTCTCCTGGGCTGCTATTTAACAATTCTCTAGGCTGAAGGAGCAGGCCGTAGAGTTTTCAGGCAAGCAAAGGGCCTTGTGAAGGTGTCGAAGACATAGCCTTATTTGTTCTGGCCTAGTTGTGAAAGATCACGCTCACACCTGAGCCAGAGCCAGTTTCTAAAGATGACGGGCCCAGCGACTCCGTCATGGGTGTCTGCTGTAGGAGCCCATTTTAAGGGCTCATCCTCCTCCCAGCGTAGCGCAGAGATTATGAGGCAGCCTCTAGAGGCAGCTGGCCTTGGATTCCACTCCCAGCTGCTCCAATTTCAAGCTGAGTAACTTGGGGAATTACATAAGCGTTACTTTCTTCACCCGTAATGTGGGGCCAGTATTACTTCCCACTTTGCAGCACTGTCGGGAGGTTAGAGAGACTGTGTGGACACTACCCAGCTTCGTAACTGGCATTCCGTAGACCGCTGCTGGGTTGTAGCCTGGGTTTGCAGGTTTCCCTTCCTGTGATTTTGCCCCTGTGCGATGTTCTGGATAAAGCATCAGTTTGGGGGCAGCTGGACCCAAAAGTTTGAGTTCTTCTCTGCTCCTTACCAGCTGTGTAATTTTGGTTTAAGTCTTTAATCTTACAAAAGATTTTTTTTCATCAGTAACATGGACATAATAATAGTACTTGCCTTGGAGAGCTGTGGTTAAGATTGAAACGGGCAGTTGTACATAAAATGCTTCTATTACAGTGCCTGGCATATACTGAGCACTCTATACATGTTTGTTATAAATATTAAGTAGGATAAACACTTTGGAATCTGCAAAAGCTTTGTCTACATGTGGAAGAGGATATTGCTACCCCTCCTCCAAAATATAGCAAGGAAATCCAGAAAGTCCAATCAACTTAGGGAACTTTTATTTTTCAACTCTGAGATTATGCCAAATACAGACTTGTTTTCACTTATTGGGAAAATAACTTTCGAGGTTGTGAAAAAAACATTAACTACAGCCCTGTTCTTTCTGAAATAAATACATGGGCCCAATATTGGGGAAATGCATACACCCCAATCAGAGTGCTGTTTTCTGAGAAACTGTAATGTGTGGAACACAGACCCGGATCCAGGGGGAGTGGATGCTGAGTCCGATTACCCTGCAAGGCTACCTTCATAGTCCTGTGTCTGAAGCAGGAGAAACCTCAAGCTCACTGAAGATGAATGAATAACCAGAGTCTCAGGGCTCAGAAGTGACTGAGTCTGAACCTGAGCCATCTCACTCCAAAGCTCCACGTTCATCACCGCCATCAGGGCTGCCCCTGGGTAGCCCCTGCTACATGTTATCTCTTTTGAGCTTCTCAGCAGGTGTTCACGTCTGTTTCCTGGAGGGGGAAACTGAGGCTCAGAGAGGTTGTGGAACTGGCATGTGCCAATGCAGCTAGGGGCAGAGCTGAGACCCACACCTCTTAACCACACCCGTCTTGCTCTAAGCTCAGAACCTGTATGGCTTCCCTGGCTGGCAGAACCTGCCCACGGGCATGCCTAGGGTGACGGAGGAGAGCTAAGTCTATCCAAGAGTCCCTTAAAGAAGTTACATTTTCCCATTATTGCTGTCTGCTGGCAACCCTTGTCACCCTGAGAAGAGATCCAGAGACTGACAAGTAGGCTGCGTTGTTGCCCTAAGTAAACCACGGAGAGCAGATTTCCCTGATGCCGAGACAGTTAGCTGGGTCTGTGAGAACATATTTCTCACTATAAAGCAAACAAGCCGACTGGCAGAGCACTGTAGGGAAAATGACATCACTGCAGAATTTTAGGGCTAATCATTTAGCTGGATTAGCCCCAAAGTGCTGTGTCTAAAATCAGCATCCCTGCCTCTTTATGTGCTCCAGATGAAACGCATTAGCAGAAATATGGCAAGGGACACTCACAATGCTCGGTTCTACACTCTCAGCAGTTTTTGCAAATCTGCAATTAGTCTAAAGGGCCTGGGTAAATTAGGCCTCTTGATAAATGAAGCACCTAGACAGGCCTCAGATTTATTGGATCCCGCTGTCCCGCTGTCCAGAGCCCTTGTCAGCTCCTTGCCGAGCGGGGACTGTGCAGGGGGAAAGGAAGGAAAGGGAGCCAATTCAGACCTAGAATTGCCCCCAAATCTAGGAATAAACTGGGCTTGAGGCTGCCACTTCTTTGGCCTTAAAAATTTCTGCTAGGAACGTACGCGGTAGGTGAAGTAGGAAGCCTTTGCCAGGAAGTTCAGGAGGCAGGGGCGGAAGACAGGAGACAGGACAGGTGGCAGGGGGCAGTGTCTGTGGGTGATGTGGTTTTGCTACAGCCAGGAGGGAAGGGGTCACAAGAGGCCTGTGAGTTTCACCAGCTCCTTGTCCCACTCTGGGCCACGCAGCGTCCTCCTGATCCTGGGACTTGGTGGCCATGGGTACTGATGGGCACCACCAGGGCTCACTCTCTCTCTGGGCTCTGGTTCTTAATCCATTACTTCTCCAAGTGCAGTTTTCCACATGCTTCTCACGACACACTACACGGGTGTTTTAACTACACAGATTCCAGAAAAGAACCCCCAACCCCAAAGGGGGAGTGTTGGTAATGCCTTAAACCAAACATCCAGGGACCAAAAGGCTATCAGTGGCTGTGGTGCAGATAAAGGGGACATATAGGGAGGGGACAGCACGCGCTTATTATCCTGATTTATATCTCCAAATCGTAGGAAGCGATTCCCAGCCGTATGAGGATGACCCCTGCTAGCTTTGCTGCTGCTGCCATTGTAGCTGTGGGTGCTGAGGTCGGCTAAACCAGGCCGGCAGAGGGGCCCAGCAGATGTGCAGATGTTTTGGGGGGTGGCAACAGTTATATTTTGCTAAGTTTCTCTGATTTATTTATTTTTACACTTTCTTTCCTGATTACTAGAGTAATGCATGTTTTGGGGTGGAGGGAGATGGTGGCCTCTTCAGTCCCATAGACAGTCATGCAGCAGGCCCCCCTCTGAGGTCACCCAGAGCACCGGGCTCAGATGGGACCACAGCTCCATGATGGGTCCGACCCTTATTTCTCTTCCCAGTCTTGGGGACCCACCAACTAGGGAGTGGTTAAGAATCCACCTGCCAGTGCAGGGGACACGGGTTTGAGCCCTGGTCCGGGAAGATCCCACATGCGGGGGAGCAACTAAACCCGTGTGCCACAACTACTGAGCCTGCGCTCTAGAGCCCACGAGCCACAACTACTGCACCCACGTGCCACAACTACTGAGGCCGCACGCCTAGAGCCCGTGCTCCACAACAAGAGAAGCCATCGCAATGAGAAACCCACGCACCGCAACGAAGAGTAGCCCCCGCTCGCCACAACTAGAGAAAGTCCGTGTGCAGCAACAAAGACCCAATGCAGCCAAAAAGAATAAATTAAAAAAAAAAAGGAATGAAGTAATATAGGCTCATGTAGATCATTTAAAGCTGAGGGGTGTGTGTGTGTATCTGTCTGTCTGTCGGTCTGTCTCCCCCTATCTCTTTGTTACAATGTCAGGATCTCTCTCTCTCTCTCTCTGTCTGTCCCCCTCCTCTCAGGAACCCTCCAGGCATGCTGTGGCCCTCTGGCCCCCTAACACTGTCCACCCAACTGAATGCTTTGTCACTCAACTCCTAGCAGCCCAGCCAGCCAGGCTGACAGCCTAGAGGAGTCAGGAGCACCCCAGAGGGTGAGCTTTCCAAAACCCCATTCTCCCAGAGGCAGCGGCGAGTGGTACCTAACCGACACGCTGCCTGCAGCCTGCTGTGATTCAGTGTCTCTGGTCTGCAGATCAGCTGGGCGATGCTCCTGTCAGCCCACATTGATTTTCCTGTAGATTTCATTACCTCCAATCACAAAGGAAACTGTGCTCCACTCCTGGAGTGTCAGGGCAAAATGAATAGCAAACATTTTCCTGCAGGCACCTTAGCTCTCCCGTCAAAGGCAGGCCACTGTCCATGCCCCACCCCTTCCCCAAACCTCTCCTCTCCTACTCAGTGAAAAAGTATCCGGGCTGAGGTGGGGCATCGAATCCAACTTGGAGTGTTCAGGATGCCCAATTATGCTGCAGTCAGATCCTTCTGGGACTTAAGACCTTCTAAATTATGGAATTAAGAGGGTTTAGAGGGGGGAAAGAAAGAGCTGGTGACACCAGATGTGTTCAGAATTTAGAATGGGCTTTCTCATATATTAAAAAGGACCCTTTGAATATCATCAAAGAGAGTGAGCAATTTTTATTCCTTTTAAAAGTTGCTTTAAGTACTGATGGGGGTCTCTGCTCTCTGGCGCACGCACGCACGTGTGTATGTGGCTGCACGCATGTGCACGTGTGTCACAAGGGCTTCCCTTACTATGTGTTTGGTTGGTGCCAGGTCCACCTTCCGAAACCCTGGTGTGTGGGGAAAGCTGCGCTCGTGTGGGCAGCTTTGGCACAGAGTCCTGGCACTGTGGATGAAGAGACGCGTCAGCACTTTTCAAACAACAAACTAGCAGCAGAAGGTAGGTGCCAATCTCCGAAGTGGGCTTTGTGGGAGAGGTGAGGTCTGTTCTAACAACCAGCCGGTAAAGACTGGACCAGGGAAAGGCACCAGACACTTGAAAAGTAAGATGGCCTCTTCTCTCTAGAGGCACTGGAGTGGCCACATAAGCACGCATCTCCACCCATCTGAGCATGGGTTTCTGTGTGTCCATGTGAGTGCACTGCAATAAGAGCAACAGTTTTACCTGATAACTTTAGCCAGTATTTATTAAGTACCATGTGCCAGACATGGGGTGAGTTCTCTATCACCTACCTATTCTCCCATTTATCTTGTAACTTTAATCCTCACTATACGGAGAGCAGTATCATCCCTGTTTTACTGATCAGAAACAGAGACTTAGACAGTGTATGTGACTCTCCAAAGTGTTATGGGTTGAACTGTGTCCCTCCCCAAAATGCTGAAGTCCTAACCCCCAGGACATGCGAATGTGACCTTATATGGAAATAGGGTCTTTGCAGATACTCAAGTTAAGATGAAGTCAGTAGGACTGGTATCGTTATAAAAAGGGGAATTTGGAGTGGAGAGAAGACCATAGGAAGACACAGGGAGAAGACAGCCACGATTGCCAACAAACCACCAGAAGCTAGGAGAGAGGCCTGGACAGATTCTTCCCTCACAGTTCTGGGAAGAACTAACCCTACTGACCCCTGGTCTCAGAATTTTAGCTTCCAGAACTGTGAGACAATAAATTTATGTTGTTCATGCCATCCAGCTGTGGTACTTTGTTATGGCAGCCCCAAGAAATGCATATAGAAGGTCCACAGCCAGTTACTGGTATAGGCGGGTGTGTATCAGGCCATGCCTGTCCCGGTTGTTACACAGCCTAGGCTGCCCACTGCCTTTTCCCAGGAGGAAGTACACTGTGCCTACACTTGCTCAAGTGGGCCTTGAATCTTCTGTAGTTGATACACTGGGGTGGTTGAGGGCAGAGGCTGAAGGGAGAATTTATTATGCATCTAGTGTCTTTTATATACTTTAGCTTAAGAAATCTAAAAACCTGCTAGTTTGATAATTTATGTAAGGGATGTTGAAATGCTTATATCCTTTGATCTACTTCTAGAAATCTATTCAAATAAAATAGTAACAAATACAGAGACATATTTATGTAGGACTATTGGTCACAGTACTATTTATGTAACAGGTAGCAATGCCCTAAATCTCAAAAAAGCATGAAATGCCATATTTATTTTTCAAAGTAAAATTAAATCTGGTTGAAGCCAATACTAGCCAAGGGTGATGAGCAGAGCTCTCAGTTCCTCCATCTCAAGCTGGGTTTGAGGACCCTGGCAGAGCCTCTTCAGTCCCATAGACGGTCATGCAGCAGGCCCCCCTCTGAGGTCACCCAGAGCACCGGGCTCAGATGGGACCACAGCTCCATGATGGGTCCGACCCTTATTTCTCTTCCCAGTCTTGGGGACCCACCAACTAGGGAGAAGCCAGTCTTTTTTCAACCTCTGCAGTTCCCAGCCTTCAGCCCTACCCTTGGACAGGGCCTCCACCTTTGAAACACAAAGGGTCACACTCTCCTTCAAAGTCTTTACCTTCCATCTGGGAGCAAAGAGAACTCTTTAGACATACCTTGTTTCCGTCTGTATCTCCGTCTCCTTCTCTTTTTTTCTCTCTCTTGGGCGGGTATAGGGCTCAGCAGATGTTTCACTTTTCTTTCATGTGACAAGAAAAAAAAAAAAGAAAGAACAGACACAAAACAAGAAGACAGCACTTAATTTTTAAATAACAAATCTCTATCGTAACGGCAATACCTAAATGCCCAATAATACAGGCTGGTTAACATCAATTATGATCCACACACACGTTAGATGAAGACATGAAAATTTTAGTTAACAATAATAGGAGAAAAGATTTAAGTTGTAATGTGAATGAAAAAGCAGAATATTTGGTTATTTTTCTATTGCTACACAGCAGATTACTACAAATGTAGCCATTTAAAGCCACACCCATTTATCATTTTGTGGTTCTGTAGGTTCAGGGTCTCATGATTAAAATGAATGTGTCAGCCAGGCTAAGTTCTCATCTGGAGCTGGGGTCTTCTTTCAGTCTCATTCAACCTGTTTGCAGACTCCAGTTCCTTGTGGTTGTAGGACCAAAGTCCCTGTCTCCTTATTGGATGTCAGTGGGAACTGCTCTTAACCTCTGGAACCTTCCAGAATTCCTGACCCTGTGGTCCTATCTTCAAAGCCACCAAGAGAGAATCTCCCTCCCTTCAAATCCCTCTCATGCTTCATATCTCTGTGTCGAAAAAAAGCCCAGTCTCTTTTAAAGTTTACCTGACCGGGTCAGACTCACCTGGGATAATCTCCTTTTCTTAAAGTCCACTGTAACATAACCTAGCCATGGGAGTAATACTCGTCATTTTCAAAGCTTCCCTCCTCCCCATACTCGAGACGGAAGAGATTAATCAAGGGTGTAGGGCACTGGGGAGTCATCTTAGAATTCTGTCTAACACAGATATCAACAGTATACACAGTTAGATCTCAGCCATGCAACATTTACATGCTCAGAAAAACACTAGTGTGATATAAACCTCGATGTTAATAAGATCTTTCTGTGAGGCAGGATTATGGACGCCTCTATTTTCTTCTTTACACTTTCTGTATTTTCCAAGCATTTTGTAATGAGCACGTATTAGTTTTATAATCAGAGAAAAAAACTCACATTTTTAAAATAAACAATCTAGCCTCAAACTAGGATAGTAACGCATGACTATGTGTGGCATTGTGTGTGTGTAGCTGAGTGGTTTTCTCATTTGTTTGTTCTTTCATTCGTTCACTGGCCAATGGATGAACGTGCAGGCAGACTGCCTCTTCCTATAGGACTGTGTGGTGACGGGGACCCTGTGTCCAGAATCTCCCTGGAATAGTTTCATACTTCTCAGCAAAAAGATTCCAAAAGGCAAGTGGCATTCATCTTCGTAATTATCTTGGGAAAAAATATGGAAGGCAAGTTACTCGAATTGTTGAGAAATACTTCGCAATTTCTATTTTCCCACCACTACCCCAACAGCTTGATAATGTTGAGGTTTTGAAATTTCCCATTGTCTCTGTTAGCAGAAAATACCAGCTTCTCATAAATAACCAAAATGAAGCAACAGAACTCTTGGCTCAAAATCACTTTTCAGCCTGACATGTCAGAAGGAGCCTGATGCCAAAATTCTCTCTCAAAACAGAAGTGTGGCCCTGGGAGACCCAGTAACACAAATGAACCAGAAACCCTTATGGTGGGAACCCCCTCCACTAACATTAGAAAGAGGAATTACTCAAGGAGGCTAATCTCAGCATGTGGCAATGTCAACAGGGGCACACTGACTGGCTATCGTGGGGCATTGTGTGCTGGGAACAAGTCCAGGGCTCAGTTCAGAGATGAAAAATGTGAAATCAATGGGGCTGTATAGAAAAACCAGGCAAGGCTGCCTGGACCAAAGGTGACAGTGGCCTGACTTGCCTATGAGGCTCTCTCACCTCCTCCACCTCTGCCATGTCCCTCCCCAGCATCCTACCCCCTCAGCGTCAGCGAAGATCATTCGGGTGTTGGTTTTGATGTGGATACTCTCAGGGGTGTTTGCATTGTAATCAGGGGGTATAAAAGGTGCAAAAGCCCTGAGGACAGTAAAGAAGGGTTTGTTAGCTGTGGAAGGACAAATAAGGAGGTTACTTTTGCTCAAGGGCTCCACCTCATTGGGTGGTCACCTCCAAAGCCAACTTCAAACACTCTGCATGATTACTGCACTTTTTTTTTTTTCTTGCGGTACGCGGGCCTCTCACTGTTGTGGCCTCTCCCGTTGCGGAGCACAGGCTCCGGACGCGCAGGCTCAGTGGCCATGGCTCACGGGACCAGCCGCTCCGCGGCATGTGGGATCTTCCTGGACCGGGGCACGAACCCGTGTCCCCTGCATCGGCAGGCGGACTCTCAACCGCTGCGCCACCAGGGAAGCCCTACTGCGTGTTATTGTACAGTGTTGACCTGGCTCAGGAACAGGCCCCAAGAACTCTAGTGTGCCGGCCTTAAATGGGTGTGTGCACGGCCAGAGGAAGTTCTCTGAAGCACTCCTGAAGAAGAAAGAACCTCTTCTCCCTGAGGTTCGGTATGGTCAGGCAAAGCTGAAATCCTGTCAATTTTAAGTTTTAAAAATTCATCAGTTTTTCCTTACAAATTATTAAGCATAAGAAATAAATGGCTAATCATGAAACTGCTACCCAACTAAAGATAACGTTATCGCTCCCACCCCATCTCCACGCTCTTCTTTCTGCTGGCTCCTTCCCTTCCCAGCCACCTCTACACTTAGCAAGTAACCACTACCACTATCTAAACGTTGCTTTTATTATTTTTTTTTAAAAAACATTCCTTATTCCTACTTTTTTCATTAGAGTTTGACCATGCATCTACTAACCACATGCTATTTAGTTTTGCTTGTTTTCTGAACTCTATATAAGTGCTATCACAATTATATCGTTTTGTAACTAGCTGCTTTTATTCAACATTATGTGTTTGTTATTCAGCCATTTTTAGGCCTATAGCTTTGGTTCATTCATACTCATTCCATTATATGAACATACCTGAATCTAATCATCTATTCTCTTACTGATGGACCAGCTTTACTTTTTAAATTGGTTTTAAACATGCTTTCACCATAGGATTTAGGGTAGTGTTTATTCAAATAGGGATAAAGACAAGGTGTGTTTAACAGATAGGACTGGGTGATGTGGTAGAAGAAGGAAACATTGCCAGGGTAAACCAGGTACTGCTTCCAACTCTCCCCAAAGTTTCTTTGTGCATATTATTTCACCATCCTCAGAAACACTGTTTCTACAAAATAAAGGAGTTGAAAAAACTTCAGGTTTCCCTCCAAAGCTACCCTTTAATTCATTGAGGTATTCACTCACTTAACACATAGCACCTGTCACTTGCCCCACCACCACCACTGCTGAAGACGCAGTGGGAAATGAAACAGATCTGGTCTTTGCCATCACAGAACTTAGACTCAGGAGATACCACAGAAAACAATAGCCCAAATTAAGTTGTTTTTAAAATTATACACCACGGAAAGTACTATACTGGGAACATACGGGGTGATGATACAGAGTTCCAGATGCATCTACTTTAGATAGAATGGTTGGGAAAGGCCTCCCGGAGAATGATACTTAAGCTTAAGAGGAACTAGCCATCCACGGTCAGGAGGAAGAAAACTCCAGACTAAGGGAAGTACATGTGCAAAAACCCCGATGAGAGCAAGAACTTCACGTGTTTCAGAACCTGCAGGATCGGTGTGAGAGGAAGCATGGCTCCCGGTGAGCCCCGGACACATCTGGGAGGGGTTCTGTGGGCCGTGGTAAGGGTTTTGGATTTTATCCTATTCGCAAAGCAAAAGTGTGAAAGAGTTTTTAAACAGCTTGACCATATCTGTGTTTTTTAAAAGATTACTGTGGCTGGTTTTAAGAAAATGGGTGGGACGGGGCTGGAGTGGAAAAAGGGCCCTAGTGGGAGGCGACAGCGGCTCAGACCACAGCTTCGGCCATGGAGATGGGGGAGAGGGGAACAGACTGGCTTCCATGATGGCTCGGAACCAAGAAGGGGGCATTGTTATAACTGGCGTTTAATGAGAAACACAGTCAGCATTGCGGATCAAAGGGGAAATAATCAGACCCCAGTTCACTTCACTAGGGAAGAGAAAGTTCAGAAAAGAGTGGGCTGGGCAGATAAGAAAGCTGTATTCCTTTAGTAACTGTACAGTATGGATCCTCTTTGTATCTCCTTCCCTTTCGCCCCTCCTCCCTCCTCCCCCCCACCTCCCTCTCTTCTATTTCCTAATTATTCTAGCTGCGCAGCATCTTTAAAAATCTGAAGAGTGGAGCAGACAAGAACCACCTCCCCCCGGTTTCCAGAGGAGAGCGGACACCCCCGCCCGCCAGCCCTCCGCCCCCTCCACTCCTTCCAATCCCTCCTCGCTACAAGTGCCTGAACACCGTGATGTCACACTGCAACCCTGCCTTAGGCTTTCTATCTCCCTCACAATAGACTGATCCTTTCAAGTACCTGAAAGGTGTCTGGCCCTGTCGGGAGCAGAGTCCGCCGGGGCTAGAGGAGACGGGAAAAGGTGTAGGATTCATGAGTACTGATTGGCTGAAGTGAGAAGTATTCTGGACGCTGATTGGCTGTGCCATTCACGGGAAGGCGCTTCTGGCGCCAGCAAAAAGTAGATCTAAGAGAAGACAGGTAATGGCGTAGGATTCGTGAGCACTGATTGGCTGAAGCGAGAAGCTTTCTGGACGCTGATTGGCTCCGTCATTCACCGGAAGGCGTTTGTGGCGCCCCGGCAAAGCAGATCTAGTGCCGTGGCCCCAACAGGGTCCTGAAGGGGCGGGTAAACCCACCAGGCCCGAACCTTCTGGCGCCCTTTCGTGAAGGAGTCGTGATTTATTTTAAAAAAGTAAAAATAAAAATAAAGTACCGTAAAACATGACCGAATGGGGACTATCGGGGGCTGTTTAGGGTGCTTTAAAATTCTTTAATTTGCTGTACCACAATAACTTGCACTTGAATACAAGCAATCTCGCGTCTTAATAGCCAGACAATAAAGAGTTATTTATAGGAGGCGGTGTGCAGGCCCGAGCCTTCCAGGTGTGCCCCAGATTTGAAGCAAGCACTCGGAGAGATCTGCGGGACGGCGCTGCCTGATGCAGCCCAAACAAGCCCTTCGACTCTGCTGCCATTTTGCGGCTCCAGGGCTGCACCGGCCCCGGGCTCCCTGCTCTGCACAGCACGCCCGGCGCGCTGATTTATTTCAGTATTACGTTTAATTGTTTCCTTCTTGTTGAAGCCTTAACATGCGATGCTTGTAAATCTGACCCGAATCCTCCATATGGCGCTCTGGTTTTCCATTTTCAAATGCATTCGCCCTGGAATAATGACTGTGGTATAACTCAATTTGAGTTCTGCTGCTGGGGACTTTATTACATAATGCTTTCTAATTGACCCTCATAGTTTAATAAGACAGAACATTTCACCAGAACATTGACAAAAGTTATTAATTTTCACTTCAGTAGAGACCCATGTCCCAATTAAATCCCCCGAGAATGCCTGGCTGACTGACTGACCTCATTATGGCTAATGCTTATTAGTCCTGCAGAGAGGATAGCATCACACACTGCTAAAATGCCTAAATGAGCACATACAACCATCCAACGTGATTACAATTTACATACATGACTAATTTTACTCCCCTAATCCTTGTCTGGTGCAATGAATGTGGTGTGCTGCTGTCATACCACGAGATCAGCCATGGAGGATTTGGAAGGTGTCGTAAAAATGCCTTGCCAGTGTGCTAAGCTACACCCAGTTAAATTATATCTGCCTTTCTAGGAAACTATTTCAAGCACGTGGGCGTCTTGAAATGGGGAGACTAACTTGCGCCCATTCCTTCTTTAATATGGAACAGCTAGTACCCATTTGGGTTTTTTAGCCAACTTTAAAACAAAAAAAAAAAAAAAAGAAAGGAAGAAAGAAAGAAAAACTATCACCAGCAGCGGCAGCAAACAATTATTCCAGCCTTCCTGCTTGGCTACCTCATACTCCCTGAAGTGGAGTTTTCTTCCCTGAGTCTAGCTGTATTTGCACATTTTCTCTGAGCTTTCATTTGGAGGGAGACGGTAGGCAGGAGCTTGTAGAGTCACCACGCCTGCCTGTTTCGTCAGCTTCGATGTGAGGGCATCACAGCTGCCACCTTGCCTACCAGTGATGGGACCACCTATTCAAACTAGTTCCCCTCTTGTGGGAGAATCAGCTGGAAGGTCAGTTGGATGAAAAATGCGTATTTGCCCAGGCTGGTAAAATGGAAGGCTCAGAGTGGCAAGAAAATGAAAGTAAACCTTACTGTGTCTGAGGCTTCAGATTGTTTTTTGACCTTTCTTTTTCCTGGTCTACACAACAGTGTTTATCTTTCAGGCGGTCTGACCGTGGCGCAGCGTCTGCTCTTCCCGTGCATTGTACTCATTCCCCCTGGGCTGTGTGATTTGACACATGACAACAATCTAACAATGGAGATCAAACTTCTCCTCAGACTCTTGCAATGTGACAAGTAATGTGTATTGACACAGCAAAGTGCACTCTGGAAATATGAGTGGTTGGGCAGGCACCCGACCTTCCCGCTCAGCTAGAGATAGCTTAAATCATAGGCTTCAGTTGCCCACAAAGATAAAGCCAAAATTTAAATAATGATAACCAGCTGGAAGCTGCAATTCATTGAAATCTTTTCTCCCTTTTTTTTTCTTTTGGTATTACCATATTGAAAGCAGGGATTTGGTGGGAAAAGCAATAGTAATAATAGCAAGAGCAAAAGACAAAGGCGAAAGAAATTAAACTAAACCTCCCCAGGGAATATCTGAAAGTTCTACACATTCTGCTCAGTCCCCATTCTGTAAGTGTTTACTAAGTACCTCCATTGTATTAGACACTGTGGACGAGACACACAACCCCCAGAAGCTCATGGTCTGTAGGCAATACTTTCAAAACTGAAATGCAGGTATACAGG
Organism: Orcinus orca; assembly: GCF_937001465.1. Lineage (NCBI taxonomy): Eukaryota > Metazoa > Chordata > Mammalia > Artiodactyla > Delphinidae > Orcinus > Orcinus orca. Next base: position 55,519,641 of record NC_064564.1, read on the forward strand.
ATGATCAATTCTACTGATGACAAAGGCTTATGGGATCCCAAAGAAGGGGCATTTAACCCACCTTTGGTGGTGGGGATGGGAGTTAGCTGGTCCAAGAAGGTCTTCCTAGAGGAGTCATTTAAATTGAGCCCCAAATGATAAGTAGAACATACCTACGTATATCAGGGAGGAGGGACTGGGCTCCAGGTAGAGAAAAATCAGTTCTTTTTCTCCTTCATTCTTTAACAAGTGGGCATTTAGTCCCACTATGTGCTGCCTGCTGTTCAGGTTCTGTGCCTGCATCTGATGCTGAAGAGTGCCTCCTGGTGGTGACCCGTGGTGTGGCAGCCTCTTCAAGGAGGTGAGGATTCACCAGGGAATCACGGAATGAAAGGGACTCAGTTCTGTGCATTGGGGGCAAACAGCAGATGCTATTTTAGCCGAGGTTCTGTCTCCATTTCCAGACCAAGGCACATGACTGTCACAGAATCTAAGAAAGGCATATCTATCGGCACGAGAGGTGGGGTTCAGAGGGAGGCCAGGGATTTCATTTTGAAATTCTTGAGGATGAGCTGAACCTGGGTGTTTTTTTTTTCTTTTTGTCTGAAAGCAGAGGTCAGAAAAGTGAAACTCTGAGGGGCAAAGGGGTCACAACCCTAGTGTATTTAAACCACGTGATCCCCCAGGCAATCTCACACCTACTGGTACTGAGGTTAGAGCAGCATCAGGTGTACTGGCAGAAACACTTCTTGAAAAACACTCTGTACACGAGAACCAGGAGTAAAGCAAGTACCCCACCCAAGGGTGTGACACTTTTGCATTGCCCCTCTTGCCCCAGGCTGACGGGGTGAAACGGCAGCTTGGATACATAGCTGGTAGTTGGTAGGGAAAGCTGGTGGATGTGCTAGGGGCACTGCAATCCATAAAGGAAAAATGGTCTAAACAGAGCAAGAGGGTTTTGTTGTTGTTGTTGCTTTTCCTGAGTAAATGAGCACTGATGTTCTCTCCCATGTAAGAAATCTGCTGCTGACCTAGAGACAATTTTTCTACCATGGACAAGGCTGTGAGGGCTTCTGGCTGATTAAAGGGAGTAGCTACTATTCACCGTCTCTCAGAAGCGAGAGCATAAAGGAGGAGATGCAGCCAAAACAAACAGATGGCTGGATCAGGCGGGGCATGCTGTTATGAGCAGACACACAGGTAGCCCAGGCCCTAGGCAACCACACAAAACCATTCAGAGGAGCCAAAACGCAGCGAAGAGTTCTAGAACCCTGGGAAACAGCATGTGCTCTGCCCCAGCGGGCTCGCCTTGGAACTGTCACAGATCCAAAGGTAGTGAAGTCTGCACAGAGCTGGAGGCACCCAGCAAGCAAGCAATCCTGGACGCCAGGGAGGACGAGGAAAAGATGCAAGTGAGAGGGAAGGGCTAAGTTAGCAAAGTCAGCAGAAACTCAGACCCCTCGAGCGCCTGGAAGGTTGAGCAGCAGTCAGTGTGGTGCCACCAGAACCAGCTCAGAGCCACTGAGGCATCTCTGCAAACACTGACTGAACACCATCTGGGTTTCAGGCACTAAGACAGGGTTCTGTCTTTGAGGACCCCGGGGTCTGGCGAGTGGAGTGTTTATAAATACCTAAATCACACCACAGTATAATGGTTATGAGCGGAGTTTTGAAGCATCATGAGAGAGGGAGCTGTTAGGGAAGGCTGCAGAGAGGAAGCAACATTGAAGCTGGATATTGACGACTAAGCAGGCATGAGCACCAGAAAAACTGTACCACGAGGCTACAGCTGGGTAACCGGGAGGTTATATTCGTTAAGACCCTGGCTGCCCAGCAAAGAAATCCAGTTACACTAGCTGAAGAGGAGTGTGACTACAGAAGTCCAGCAGATAATTTACACAAAAATAAAAGGAAAAGAAGTGCTGTTGGACTCTGTGAGGCCCCGAACCAGGAAATCAGGGATGTTAATTTATCAGATGGGCACAAGGACTCTGATCCACTCCACTCCGTGCATCTGCTCCACTCCTCTGGATTCCTGAGGTCCCCCCGACCCTCTCTGTTTATCATGTCCTTACGATCCCATATCCTTGCCTCCTAAGTGGCCCTGGTTTGCTCCGCCATCAACTTCAGGGTCAATTCTCTATGACCTTTCAAGTCAAGTACCCATCATCCTGGGGGTATACTTGACTCAATCTTTCAGGGCTCTCATTCCAGTGAAGGAGAGCTGGAAGTAACAACAAAACATGCTGCCTCACTGAAAGCTCTATAAGACCCAAGCAACACCATCTTGGCACTTGTGGCATAATGTGGGAGGGAGGAGTCTTCTACCCAAACACAGCGTGGCTTTGAGATATTGAGAGCTGCAGTTTTGACCGTGGCAGTGCAGGAGTCTGGCAGCAGCTAGGTGGTGACGCCAGTCAATGTGACAATACCGAATAGAGGTGGCAACAGTGCCCAGCATTAGCAACAGTGCCTGGTGGATAGAAAGGCATCCATTGGCCAAGGAGCCCAGAGGGTACCGTTCACACCTGACTCATCTTGTTAGTGAGCCCACAGGATTCACCCAGCTGCCTGGGGAAGCTCTTTGCAGGGGGTTGAGTTCCTGCCAGCATGCGAGGGGTACCACTCGCTGTAAAGTCTCGTACCCACAGGCAGTTTGACTTGGGGGAAGCTTGAGCCATGTGTTAATCAAGGTACCTAGCTTCCTCTTGACCTGTAGCCCAATGTCTGGGGGAACTGCTTATTCCAAGTAAGGCCCAGAAGGAATTAGGACCCTCTTAGAAGGACGTGCAGGAATTCCAGAGGGAACAAAAGTTGTCAGCTCCTACCAAGAAAAGCCAAGGGCACTGAGAGATTGGAAAGAATAGCCGCTGACGGAAGAGTGTAATCAGAGAGAAATGAGTAGAAACTGCCCAAAGAAAATACGTGCTCCCTAGCAACCTGCCGCATAGAAAATAGGCCAAAAAAATAGCTCTAAGAAGGATGTGATAGTGGTAGGGCAAGTCATCAAAACTAGGAAAGCAAGAAAGTATGAAAAAAAAATCAAACAGCAACTCAGCTGGAGAAATTATAGTACAAAGTTAAGAAAGTGCAAAAACATGATAAGCAAAGCAAAGGTGAAGAATGAAAAGAAGATTGCGAGAGAGGCTAAGATAAATAATAAGGTATTTTTCAAGTACAGGAGAAACAAGAGGTCAGTACAAGAGCCAATAGGGCCTCTAAAAGCTGGCAGAGGTAATTTATTGACAGAACATGAAGACATTGCTAAAAAATATGAAAAGGCTTTTTCCTTCCCCTCCTTGCCTCTCTTTTCACAAAGGAAGATGGGGACATATGCCAGAACAGACATAAATTTCCCAGGAGTGGGAAAAAGACATATTGAAAGAAATCAGGATCATGTCAGCACAGGTGATCAAGAAATTAGGACATCAGAAAAATTGCAGAAAGTCTAGAGCTGGGCCAGAGCCTCCTGGAATGAGGGGCCCAGAGGCCAGCGAGGTCCAAGGCCAGGGAAGGAAGGGATGGGAGGATCTGCGGTGTGTCAGAGCAGAGGGCCGGTGACCCACCCAGGAGCTGACGTAGGAAGCAGTCTCAGGCTGTGCCTTTAAGCTCATCTTGTATATGCTTTTTCACCTCTGATAAAGGGGACAGAGTCAGGGTTTTATCAGGCCTTTTACACTCCAAACTGTTGGCGATGATCCCTGATGGGGTGCTTGTTTTTAAGAGTACCCAGCATGATCCAATTTGGGGTAAAAGTTCACTTTCCTTCCCGTAAGAAGACTCCAGAACAAGGGCAGAAAACCTGGGTTCGAGGTATGATTCTGTCACAGACTGGCTGTGGAGTTCAGGCTAATTGCTTCATCATGAAGATGTAGCTACCTCATCTCAAAAACGAAGATAGGGCTTCCCTGGTGGCGCAGTGGTTGAGAGTCCGCCTGCCGATGCAGAGGACACGGGTTCGTGCCCCGGTCCGGGAAGATCCCACATGCCACGAAGCAGCTAGGCTCGTGAGCCATGGCTGCTGAGTCTGCGTGTCCGGAGCCTGGGCACCGCAACGGGAGAGGCCACAACAGTAAGAGGCCCATGTACAGCAAAAAAAAAAAAAAAAAAACAACGAAGATAAAAACTACCTTACAGGACCACAATACTCAAATGAAATTATTTATTCCTCCACCGATATAACAAAAAAAAAAATACTGAGTGTTTTTAATGTGCCAGGCACTGTTTTTTGGCCCCAGAGAGGCAGCATGAATAAGACAGGTCCTGGCCCATTTAGGGCTGACATTCTAGTATGGGGAGAGAGGTATCCAGCAAGGAAACAGAGAAGTAAACCAGATCATTTTGGAGAGTGAGGAGAGCTTTGGGAAAAAAACAAAAAGAAAAAATACACAGCTGTGTAAAGGTCTGCTCATAGGGGTGGTCAGGGAATATGACATTGAGTTGAGATCTGAATTCAGAGGAGGGAAGACCTGGGATAGAACATTTCAGAAAGAGGGCAGCAAGCCTTAGCCCCAAAGTTAATGTATAAAAAAGCATTGTATAAACCGTACAGAGTCACCGAAGTCCTGGCCCTGAGAGGTATTATCAAGAGCTTTGTCCAAGGCTGAGAATTTGGTTTTCTCCCCAAATCCTCAAGTGAGTAAACTATAAGGAATTGTCAAGCCTAGGCAGACTTCATTGAGCAAGACAAGCCTGGCAACAAAGGAAGAAATACAAAGCACACAACATTTACAGAAATACAAAACAGATTCTAAGAGGAGCAGGGAACGTAGGGCCTGACTCCCTCATCTCATGGATCCTGAGGCTGTGGTCCCTGCTTGTGGCTCAAAGTCCCAGACAAAAAAAAATCAGCTTTAGATGTGTTGCTCACCTTGGGCTGTCCAGGTTCTGTTTAAAAATGTCCAGGTTCTGAAGTAAAAAATGAGGCTGCATGATTTGCTTCCCTGCTCAAAAGCGTTGGCCCTATCTGAAATTTATTCCATCCCATACCCAAACTAATAATTGTGTCATGCAACAATTAAAAAGAAAAACTTCATTCTTATGTTTCCAAAGGTCCAGTTTCCTTTTCGCAAAACCAGTCAAGCTCTTGGTCTGGAAAACAAGCTGGGTGCTGAGAGAGGAAACTAAGTGGAACCAGAAACTTCTAATACTTTGTCTTAACACGAGTCCAATAAGACAGAAGTAAAATTTCATTTCACAAAAGCTTATAGAGAGACTAATAGTTTCAGGGCATCACCAAAAAAAATACTACCTGGCCCTTGTCCTTCACAAACTCATGGTCTCTGCTATGAATCGCACTCTTTCAAGATACAGTATCCACTGGATCAGGAGATAAAGCCTTTATGGTGATTTTCACCAAGAAATAAAGCAGAAGCACACTTCATGTGGGGACGCTAGACATTCACAGATGAACTTTTTTTTTTTCAATAAATGAACTTTCAGATGTCTGTCGGGATGTGCAGGCGTCGTCTCTGGTGAGGCCATACAGGGCATGAAGATGGCTTTGTCCTGTGGCAGGCCTGCACTAAAAGCCTAGCCTACTGCTCACTAGCTGTGTGATCTTGGGCAAGACATTTAGCTTCTCAGTTTTCTCATCTGTAAAATGGGGCTAATAATACCTTGTGGAGGTGCTGTGAGGATAAAATGAAATCATGCATTTAAACTGAGAGCTTGGCTATTACAGGTGCACCATGGTTACCCCTTAAGCCCCTTTAACTGGAGAAATTAAAATATAGGTGGTTAAATGATTAACATTTTACAATTTATTTGTATCTTCCTTTTTAAGAAGGGGATAATACCAGCTTAACATTTTAGAACAGATACCTACAATCTGTTTCCTGTCTCCCTCTCTTAAGAAGGGGACAACTCCTTATTTTAGAGCACGATCCTCTGATTTCCCAGGCCACATGTGAAGATCACAGTGACAGAACAGCAGTCTTCCTCATTTGGTTCTGGAGTTTCTAAGTTTCTAAGTCATTGAGTGCCTACTACGTGCTAATGAGAAGAAAGTGGTGAAAAGCCTGATGTAGCCCCTGGCCTCACAAACTTGGGCTTGAGTTGCTGCGTCCCATGATCACCCAGATGCGTGTCTGTGATCACTTGACTGCAACTTCTTGCAACCACAGTGGGAATTAAGGAGAAGAGGCACGTGGTGCTCGTAGGAACCTGAAATAGGGAATGTCCTAGGCAGGGAGATCAGATTGAGTTACCTTGAGAAAGTGGCGCTTGTGTTAACTGGAAGGCCCGGACAGACTTGACAAGGGGAAGAGAGGAAGGAAGAGCAGTCTGGGTAGACAAAACAACCGAGGTTAAGTGCCAGTGGCTGGAGTGATGAGAGAGGGAAGGGCCCGGTGGCCACTGTAAGGAGTTTTGTACTTAACAGCAACGAAGATCGACTGAAGAATGTTGTGTAGGGAGGTGACATGATTAGATTAGTATTTTGGAATAATCACTGATGTTGGAAGCTGGAAGGGAGGTATGTACATCTATAAGAGGATATTGCAGGTATCCTTAAAAGGGTCGATGGTGGCTTAGACAGGGTGGTGGAAGAAGTTGATGGGGGGAGTATTATAGATTTTAGGTACAGTTAGGAAATGAAATCAACAAGAGCTTGAAGATGGCTTGTACGGGGGATGGAGGGGACCATCAGTTGAAAGAGAAGGATGAGTCTTGGGATATTCCTAGGATTCTACCTTGTAAAGTGGGTGGGGTGGTGCGAGGGTGGGATTCATGGGCTGGGGAACTCTGGAAAGCATTTGGACGTGGGGAGGTGGGAAGACCATAAATTCTGTTTGGGGTATGCTGGCCTTGAGACCACCTTTGAGAAATTCAAGAGATGTCAAAGAGAGATTTAGATCCATGTCTGAAGATATGGATCCAAGTCTCGCTGGAGGTATAAGTGAAACCATGGTTTTTATTATCAGAGGAGTCCCCAGAAACAGACCCAGAGATGAGGGGTTGTGTGCAAATTACTCGTTAAGGCTGTGCTCCCCGGGAGCCTGGTAAGGGAAGGGGAAGAAGTGAGCAAGGGTTTGATCTTGGGCAAACCCTTGCAGAGGGGAGGTGTCAGCCTGATTCTGAAACCAAGCAGGATCCTGTGGGGTTCCTGGCCATGGAAGCCTTTCTGTGTCCCCTGATTCTTGTTTGTAGGAAGTAGACTCCAGCCTCCATGACCTTCCCTGAGTTCCAAAGGACAGATTCAAACAGTTGCTAATCAGGGAAAGGAGGGGATGCAGAGACAAGGGAGGAACAGTTAAGAAACAATAGTGCAGCCTTGGGGCAGGGTCCTGGTTCCGCCTCCAGGGATGCACATAACAGTATCTTTGAGCTCTTTACAGAAGCAAAACCCCTTACAAATGGAGTTAGCATTCTTCATTCCAGAGAAGACCACCTGAGGCCAAATTAAAGAAACCAGAGAAGCTCATCAAGAGATTACCTGAGGCCAGATTAAACGAGTGCAGGGCCTGCACACATCCTAATCTTATCAGCAACCCCACTCTTGAACCACTGCTATAAAACTCCTCACAGAATCCTTGCGGTTTGGGACACAGTTTTTGAGGGGCCTGAACATGCTGTGTCCCCCTTTGCCTGGCAAAGCAATAAAGTTTTTCTCTTCTACTTCACCCCAAACTCTGTTTCCAAGTTACAGCTCAGCACTGGTGCACAGAGGACGAGTTTTTGGCATCAGTATCAGCCTGATCTGCAAGGGGAATTCTGGAGACTCCATTAAGCCTCACAGCTTCCCCACCCGCCACAAAGGAACCACACTCATGGGGTGATACAAACCCCAGGCATGTCCCTGTCTTCGCCATGCAGTTAGCCTGAGGGCAGTCCTCCTCCTTGTCCTAAGACCTGTAGGTGAGGCACAGAGCCCTCGAAAGGGATCCAAGGCCCACAGGGTGTAGTGCTGACATGGTCACTACGGGGGTGGACAGGATTGCCCAGGGAACGAGAGTGAGAAGGGAGGAGGGTCAGGGCCCCTGTGCTGAGGAACTTCAACATCACTGACTGATCCAAAGAGAAGCTTATGAAGGAGCCTGAAAAGGTGTTTGTTTCACAACCACTCTGCAAAGGAAGGAGGATTATCTGCACTTGAAAGATGAGAAAACCAAGACTTGTGCAGGTGAAGTAACCACCAGGTTGATGGGAGAGTTAGGACTTGAACACAGGTCTCTGCACCCTAAGCTCTTTCCAATGCAACAAGGGAAGGTTTTCTAGTGCTGAAGGGCCCCAGGAGTCAAGGGAGCTGGTCCTCCTTTGAAGATGTTTAGAGATGTTCAATGTCATGGTTGAACACTTCACCTTGTTGGACTCACTCTGAGGAGGAAGAGGAAGGGAAACTCCCTTTTCAGCAAAACTACGAATCTACTTTGGAGACGATGTCATCACAAGGATTCTGATTTCACCCATGTGAGGCGGGGAGATGAGGTGGAGAGCTTTGAACATTCAGCCCCAGGTCTCCACTTTGAACAGCTAGCAGCCTGGCCTGGGGTGGCAGGCGGGGTGTGCCTGGGGCTACCCTCACCGGCACGCAGAAAGGACGAAGGTGGCTGCGAGGTGGGCTTTGAGGCAGGTGGTGAAGGGTCTCAGCTGCCCAGAGCACAGGCCCAGCTCTGCTCAGTGCACCAAATCTCTGAGTTTATTTTCTGACAGGGGTAGGGGGGGGGAGCAGCTGTTGACTTTGTCCGTTCAGCAGGCTTGCCAGATGTTTGCTGACCCCAGGTTCTTTCTCCCCCGAGGCAGCCCCACCGCCTCCAAGATCAGCAGGGGTGAGGGGTGTGCTAGTTCCCAGGCTTCCCCAGGCCGGAGGGAGCGCATCTGGGGTGGGGTGGGACTCAGGGCCGTGCCTGCAGGACACAGGGCATGACCCTCTGTTTGCCGAGTCTCGGGAATGAGGAGTGGTGAGGAAAATTGGAAGTGATAATCCCTGCCCCCTGAATTGCCTAGGATTAATTAGGAGACTGATAATGTACAGAGTGTGCCTAGGATGAAAATGAGTTATAGTCTCGTTATTAATATAGCTGGATGGATGATTAGTTTATATAAAACAAGGCCACTTCTCAATAAGCCAGAGGTCATTAGGTGTCCTCAGAGGGTGACATAAGGGGGGGCCTGTGGGTGTATTTGCGAGGAATTCCCACTGATTTACTGGAGGGTGAGAGACAGCAAATCAAAGCTGTTTTGCCCAGTTCAGTAAATAAAAAGCAGAGACCCAGCACGAGGCTTGTGTTTATTCTTTTCCTTAAAGAAAATATTTTCCATAAAACTGGACACTAACATTGAAAGTAAAAAGGGGGTGGGGAAGAAGAAACCTAAAACCGATGTAAACTGGAATCAAACTAATGTTCATTTCCTGTGGAGCAATTTTATGTTTTTTAATGGAGTTACTGTGGCTTTTTATTTCAGTATAAGGTGAAGAGTCAAAGCACGAGGATTTAAGGCTTCCAAGTGTGTGTCATTATGTGGACAGACCCTTAAATTTGCCACCATGCCCCAGGCACTGCTGCTGCATAACTAATGTCTCCCTGCCAGGGCCAGGGCTGAGGGCCCTTTGACTCCTCTGGAAGTTATGCAGGCATAAGGGGAGTGTCAGGAATGCAGGATTAGGCCCCATAATTGAGGCTGTCATTAGCTGAAGAGGCAGGCGGGTTCGTGAGCCTTTCCAAGTTTGCATTTATTATGGCATGAAGATATGGCTCCTTTGGTATAAAGGGGGTAGGGGAGGTTTCTGTAAGTAGGCAATAGTTTCTTCTCTCTCCCCCCCCCCCGCCATTTTTAAGTTGGCTGCTTCTGTAACATTCATTATGCTCTTCTTAATAGATCCCAGAAATGCTGAAATAGTCCTTCAGAGGAAGCATTCACTTGAAACAACAAAAGATTAGAGAGACCTTAAAAATGCTGGATTTTCTTTACCTTTTGAGGAAGGCCAGCTGGAACCTTCTGAAATTATTCCTATTCAGTGTGCAGCCACAACACAGTATTGATGGTGAGGGTGAAATATTATTTTTTGTAAATCACATGTGGATACAGCAATGCTACTTAATCAGACACTCCTTACTGGATGGTGGGAGTAGAAACCAGGGCCAAGGCAAAGGATCCTGCTACAAGATAAACAGGCCAGGGAGGGGAGAGGTCTTCAGACTCTGAAGAGAACAAGTGGCCTGTGACCATTCACGCACAGACATGCAAGTGGTATTCTAAATACAGCCATTCTCTCTCTTTTTTTTTTAAATTTAATTTTTTAAAAATTTATTTATTTGGCCACACCGCAGCTTGTGGGATCTTAGCTCCCCGACCAAGGACTGAACCCAGGCCCTTGGCAGTGAAAGTGCGGCGTCTTAACCACTGGACCGCCAGGGAATTCCCTTAATTTAATTTTTAAACTGTAATAAAATAGAAATAACATAAAATGTACCATTTTAATAATTTTAGGTACACAATTCAATAACATTAGGTAAATACATCCACATGGTACATCACTACCACCATCCAGTTCCTGAATTTTTCATCTTCCCCAATTGAAACTCTGTACCCCTTACACAATAACTCCACAGTAATTCCCCTTCCCGCCTCCCTTCAGCCTCTGGGAACCACTATTCTACTTTCCATATGTATGGTTTTGACTCCCCCAGGTACCTCATATAAATGGAATCATACGTATTTGTCCTTTTGTGTCTGGCTTATTTCATTTAGCACAAATATCATCAAGGTTCACTCATGTTTTATAGAATGTATCAGAATTCTATTCCTTTCTTAAGGCTGAATAATGTTCCACTGTATGTATATTCCATATTTCCTTTATTCACTCATCCACCCACGCACATTTAAATTGCTTCTACCTTTGGCTATTGTGAATAATGCTGCTATGAATACGGATATGTAAGTACCTCTTCCAGAACCTAGTTTCAAATATTTTGGGTACACACCCAGAAGTGGAATTACTGGATCACATGTAGTTCTAGATCTACCTTTTTGTTTAGGAACCACAATAGCAGTTGCACTATTTTATATTTCCACCAACTGTACTCATGGGTTCTGATTTCTCCACATGCTCAGCAACACTTGTTACTTTGCATTTTTTTATAGTAGTCATCCTAATGGGTGTAAAGTGCTACCTCATTGTGGTTTTGATTTGCATTTTCCTAATGATTAATGATGTTAAGCATCTTTTCATGTGCTTACGTGTTGATACAAATATCTGTTGGAGCCCCCATGTTTAATTCTTTGGGGTATATACCTGGAGGTGGAAGTACACACCATCAGATGTTGAAGCGGCCCCCCTAAGGACTTACTATAAATCTTTGAGAGTATAATAAAACTTTGATTAACCAGAATGCTTATAGGCAGAGGAGAGCTTGGTTAATGGAGGGTTAGTTAGACTTCTCCATTTTTGTTCCAATCACTCTTGCTGAAATTCTTCCCAAATGTTTTGTTTTGTTTTTTAGATAAGTTACACAGCCTCTCCTAGGAGGACTTTTCTTTATCCTAGAGGAATACTATAAAATGAGCACCTGGAGACTAGGTTCTTAGTAAGCTATCCTGGAAATTTAGATTAGAAGGTATCAGATATGTGTATTTACATTATAGAGCAAAAGGTAACTGTATCGGACTGTGAACTCCGAGTGAATTAAGTGTTCAGAGATGTGGTTTCGGAAAAGATGCTCTATAGCTCTTCTTTTTGGCAGTAATTGGAGAGCAGGGCCTGTTGTCTATTAAGGCCACTCCTAGTTCATGAAAATAAAACCATGTCAACTGCAAATAAAAGAATGTTTATCTTTCTATTCTCTATGGAGGGAGTTGGAGGGTCCAGGCTGGGAATGTGTCTTATTCATCCAAATGTGATAGCACATCAGTGATGTTTCAATGGGAAAGGAAGCATGTTCAAATTCACCCAAGTTTCACCTCATTGGAAATTGTGATTTAGGCTAGATTCTGTATTTATGCATCATGGTACCCCTGGTACTATCCCAATGCCAGGCACCTAGTAAGTGATCAGTAACTATTGACTGAATGAATCAGCATGGCCTGACCTTTTAAAAGCCTGCCTTCCTGGCTCTCGGCCTCATGAGGGGTTCAGGTGGCAGTTCTCTACCAGCAGTGGGATGGAGCACCTCGCTGGCCAGACCAGACCCTTGTTCCTGGCTGCTGCTAGTACAGAGGAGCCTACTCTTTACCTGCTACTTGTATCTGTTTGTGATCCTTCCTTTAATTGCGTGGGGAACATTTTTTTTTTTTGGCAACTAACAGGGGAAGGAAGCAGGAGATAAAGGAAGATGTTGGCTAAAATCGCAGGAAAAACTATTGTGAGTATGGTCTGGTGGGTAAGGTTTAAACTCACGATCAGAGGAAGGAGAGCCAGGGCAGGAGAGAACTCTTCTCCTGAGAATGTCTGTGAGCATGGACCTGCTGCTTTGCAGCCTGGGTGACAGTGTGGTTGGGAAGGTATCTATTCTCTCTTCTGCGTGGGTCCTCTGCCTGCTCCGGGCACACTGGAGACAGCAGCCTGGGTGGGAAATGGCACTGGAGATGCTCACTGTCCCAGGGCAGCAGGGGCCCCTTCGGGCAGCTCTACGCCACCCAGGGTGGGGAGATAAAGGACATGTGGGCACTTGGTACCCATGGAAGTTGACTGACAGACTATGGGCTCATGTAAGCTCCTTGTTGGGACTTCCAGAAGAAAAAGGAGGGATGCTTTGAAGTTCTATACTTCAACATATGTGGAGTTCAGAATCATAGTGTGTGTGTGTGTGTGTGTGTGTGTGTGTGTGTGTGTGTGTGTGTGTGTGTATAAAATCTCCAGCTGGTGAGACCTGAGGAATATTTATTTGTTCACCAAATTACTACCTTTGTATCTACAAGCAACCAAGACCATAACAGATACCCATTTAGGTAGTAAATGGATGAAGAAAGGGGAACAAAATCTACACACAAAAAATTATCTATTTTTCAAATAAATTTATCTACAGCTTGGTATAAATAATGGTCCTCATGCCAAATAAGACACTTGGGGTTTGATGATAATAATAAGGCTTATTATAATACTTTTTATAATACATAGTACTTTCTATGTATAAGGCATGGTTCTAAGCAATTTATATACTTTAATTAATTTAATTCCCCCAACAGTCCTGTGAGACAGAAATATTAATATGTCTGCTTTACAGATGAGAAAATTTCACAGAGAAGTTAAGTAACTTGGCCAAAAATCACACAGCCAGTATGTGGCAAAGTTGGAATCCAAACCCAAGAAGTTGGGCTCCAGAGTCTGAGCTTTGATATATATAGATATACATGATGACAATTTTATCGAGATAATTTATATACCATAAAATCACCCTTTTAAAGTGTGAAATTCAGTGGTTTTTAGTATATTCCCAGGCTAGTACAACTATCATCCCCATCTAATTTTAGAACACTTTTACCACCCAAAAAGAAACCCAGTATGCATGAGCAGTACCTCCCTTTCTTCTCTTTGTCCAGTCCCTGGTAACCATTAATCTACTTTCTGTCTCTATGGATTTGACTATTCAGGACATTTCATGTAAATGGAATTTAAAAATAGAATAAATGGAGTCATACAATATGTGATTTGTGCCCAGTTTCTTTCACTGAGCATGATGTTTTTAAGGTTCATCCATGTGGTAGTATGTATCAGTACTTAAATACTTTTTATGGCTAAATAATATCCCATGGTATGAAATATTACATTTTAAAAATTCATTCGTTGATGGACATTTGGGTTGTTTCCACTTTTTGGCTATTGTGAGTAATGGTACTATAGACCAGCACAATATAGTGGCTACCACAAATTTTTACAAACATAAAACCAGCATGCAGCATGCACTGCATTTCACATGCAGTGACTAATCAGCTAATAGGTCTATTTCCTGGAGGATTCAAAAATTGCCCTTCTAATCCCAGGCAGGCATGACTCTGCCCATCTGTATCCATGGAGCTGATGAAGGAGGTGGTGATCATACCAGATGACATAGGTGAAAGTGCTTTCTAATACCTGAAAGCATCTGTCCAACTATTAGTCATCAACGATGTGAGCCTGGCCAATTCTCTGAGAGTTCTAATTAGATACTTGAGGACAGTCAGTTGGCTAATTGAGGTTTTATTGTTAAAAACATTATTTAAGAGTTTCCATGAAATTGAAAATGATTCAAAGAAATGAAAAGATATCCCATGCTCTTGGATTGGAAGAATTAATACTGTTAAAATGGCCATGCTACCCAAAGCAACCTACAGATTTAATGTGATCCGTTTCAAACTACCCATGACATTTTTCACAGAACTAGAACAAATAATCCTAAAATTCATATTAAACCATAGAAGACCCAGAACTGCCAAAGTCATCTTGAAGAAAAAGAACAAAATAGGAGGCATAACCCTCTCAGACTTCAGACAACACTACAAAACTACAGTAATTAAAACAGCATGGCATTGGCACAAAAACATATGGATCAATGGAACAGAATAGAGAGCCCAGAAATAAGCCCACCCACCTACAGTCAATTAACCTTTGACAAAGAAGGCAAGAATATACAATGGGAAAAAGTCTCTTCAGCAAGTGGTGCTGGGAAAGTTGGACAGCCACATGTAAATCAATGAAGTTAGAAAACATTCTCACACCATGCACAAAAATAAACTCAAAATGGCTTAAAGACTTAAACATAAGACATGATACCATAAACTCCTAGAAGAGATCGTAGGCAAAACATTCTCTGACATAACTTGTACCAATGTTTTCTTAGGTCACTCTCCCAAGGCAACAGAAATAAAAACAAAAATAAACAAATGGAACCTAATCAAACTTACAAGTTTTTGCACAGCAAAGGAAACCATAAACAAACTGAAATGGCAACATGCAGAATGGGAGAAAATATTTGCAAATGATGTGACTGACAGGGCTTAAATTCCCAAATATACAAATAGCTTATACAACTCAACAACAAAAAAACAAACAACCCAATTGAAAACTGGGGAGAAAACCTAAATAGACATTTCTCCAAAGAAGAAATACAGATGGCCAGTAGGCACAAGAAAAGATGTTCAACATTGCTAATTATTAGAGAAATGCAAATCAAAAGTACAATGAGGTACCACCTCACCTCACACAAATGGTGGTCAGAATGGCCATCATTAAAAAGTCTACAAATAACAAATGCTGGGGAGGGTATGGAGCAAAGGGAATCCTTCTACACTGTTGGTGGGAATGTAAGTTGGTGCAGCCACTGTGGAAAACAGTATGGAAGTTCCTCAGAAACTAAAAATAGAATTACCATATGATCCAGCAATCCCACCCCTGGGCATATATCCAGAGAAAACTATAATTTGAGAATATACACATACTGCTATGTTCAGAGCAGCACAATTTACAATAACCAAGACACGGAAATAACCTAAATGTCCATCGACAGATGAATGGATAAAGAAGATGCGGTGTGTGTGTGTATATATATATATATATATATATATATATATATACACACATACATACAATGGAATACTACTCAGCCATAAAAAGGAACAAAATAATGCCATTTGCAGCAACATGGATGCAATTAGAGATTATCATACTAAGTGAAGTCAGACAGAGAAAGACAAATGCCGTATAATATCACTTACGTGTGGAATCTAAAATATGACACAAATGAACCTATCTATGAAACAGAATCATGGACATAGAGGACAGACTAGTGGTTACCAAGGGGGAGGGGGTTGGGGGAGGGATGGAGTAGGAGGTTGGGGTTAGCAGATGTAAGCTATTATATATGGAATGGATAAACAACAAGGTCCTACTATACAGCACAGAGAACTATATTCAGTATCCTATGATAAACCATAATGGAAAAGAATATAAAAAAAGAATGTATATATATATGCATAATTGAATCACTTTGCTGTACAGCAGAAATACACAACATTGTAAATCAACTATACTTCAATAAAAAAAGTATTAAAACTGAAAATAAAAGTTTCCATGGTGTGTTATTTGGGAAAAAAGAAAAGGGTCCCCTTGCATAACCACAGCCAGCCACAATGGGCTCTTCTTTCACAAATGCCTTTATGGGTCCCAGCCCCTCTGCTACCATTTTTCTCTTTCCTAGTTATTGTTCACCGTGGACGTTTTGTTGATTCTTCCTCGCGGAAAGCTGAAAGCACAAATTTAAATTTCTAATCCAGTTAGGAATGTATTTAGCTGCAAGTAATAGAACACCTAACGGTGGCTTACACAAAACTGGATTTTTTTCCTCACATAATAAGTCTGAAGGTTGCTTTGGTGGTTCAAGGGTATCGGGACTGATGTCTGTCTAGATCTATCTCTCATGTTCATAAAAAGATCGTCCAACATGAAGCATCATGTCTGTACTGAAGACAGAAAGGGGGGTTACACAGGGGAGGTGTCAGGAAAGCAGAAGCATTCTCAGAGGCCTCTGGCACACTTCCATCTCTTGGCCACAGAGATCAAATGACCACCCTTCCTCACAAGACAGGCTGAGAAAAGTCATAGTTTTTCCAGCTGCTAGAGTGGAGGAATGTGAAAAAAAAAAAGGGAATTGGAAATAGGTGTTGAGTTATCCAAAAAAAAAAAAAAAAAAAAGTTAGCCACACTCTCCTTTTAGGAGGAGGTAGGAAACCTAAACAGACAGGAGGAAGAGACAACAACTCTGACGGAAGAAGCTGGCACACCTCCTTTTCTTTTTCAGTTGGTGCATCGAGTGAAGTTCTCCATTTGCCTTTTCTGCTTTCAGACTTGGGATTATACTGGAACCACTCATCTCCCCACAGACTCTGGTTTGGCTTCATAATGGTTGAACGCCTGTCTGGATGTTTTAGTGATGTGACCATAGTACATTGTGACACGACGTGCTCTTGAGATGTTGTGACCGGAACCAATCTGGCTGGCTGAGCAATGTCTAAATCCCAGCAAGTTTGTCCTGGGATGTGGGGGCCAGCTTGAGATGTCAAAAGGATTCTGAAGAGAGTTTTCTGAATCTGCCCCTCTTTGTCAGGATTAAGATGCTCTTGAGGACGGGGCTGGGGTCTCACTCTATTATGCCTCCCTTTCCCTGTTCCCCTTTTCCACATGCTGAACAGTCCTGGGCACGTAGATGGGTCTCCATAAACACTTGAGAGGTAAACTCACATTTCTGGGGACTGGTCAAAGATGTGTCACTTGTTATAAAGTGTGCCAAGAAAGTCACTCACTCATTTGTCCAGTAAGCAGTTTAATAATTTAATCTGTGAACCAATTACTTCAATACAGTTTCCAGAAATAGAGTTCTCCATCCTTTGAAGCGGGTTAATTGTCAACCGATATTTTATCTGTGTTCATTCATCTGACAGACAATTAGTGAGGGCTTCCAAAGCATCAGGCACAGTGCTAGGCACAGGGGGACACACAGAAAAGTGTAATGCTGCCTGCCTGGACTCAGAGGGAAATGGGCTAGACAGACATGTCAGCAGTGGGACCAGGGATCTGAGAAGGGCTGCATCAAAGCGCTGTGGGCTCACGGGGGGAGGGTGACTCATGGCCCGGAGGAGTTGTGGCGTTTTGCAATCAGATTGGCTGCCAGAGTCGTCCTCCTCAGACATTCCAAGCTGACTGCTGGCTTGGTTCCACCAAGGGGATCAGGGGGACATGACCCTGTCTGGCTTCCCCCCTAGTTGGGTTCACTAGTGAGAGCATGCTACTCCCTGGAGACCAGCTCCACACATGCTCCGAATTGGCTCCTTTAAGAAACAGGACAAAGAAAAACATTAAGGAGAGTAAGGATGAGGTTTGGGGAGCCTGAAGACCAGGTGCCTTCTGAGTGAAGGGGCCCGTTTGGACCTTTTCCATTCCCCAAAGTCTAGAACACGCACCTTCGTTTTTCAGAGGGGACGGGGTGAGATGTGAGAGGGTGTTTGGGAAGGGCTGTCTCTACAAGATGGCTCACTGCATGAGACAGTCTGAGAGCCGAGCAAATACTACATAACTTCCTTCACAAAAATGTCAATTAAGGGAAAAAACAAACATATTTTTGGAGGCATCTTACTCCCTCATTCAAAGGCTTTATGGAAGCCAGCGGTGGGGATGGGGTCCAGTGTATGTGTATGTATTCCTGCACCTTAGGTGACCCACTGATATGAAGAGCAGAACAGCGCTGAAAAAAAATGACACTATTTTGTAGCCTCTAAGGGTTAATGTCAGGGCATATTTGAGACTCAGCAGCAAAAAAGCAGCCTTGTGATCTTTTATTGTGATAAGATTGGAGGCTACAACGCAAAGCTGGGGGAGGAGGGGGGAAGCATGGAGTGGGTGACCCTGAGACTGCAGGCTCGTGCCTGAGTTAGAAGAGCAAGGAGGATGCGGCTGGGAGCTCAGAGGAACATTTCCCAGCTGGCTGCACTTGAAATAAAATTTCTTCAAATAAAATTTGGTCTTCTTGCTATCCTTTTTCTTTTTACTATGCATTAACATAACAGATTTGGTAAAATGTGGAAGTGGGAAGGCACATAAGTGACCCCTGGTAATTCTTGATCCAAGAATCTCACCGAATATTTCATGTACGGCCTCGCTGACACCTGTTCCTGCCTATGAGTCTCTGGCCACTCTAGACACCACTCATTCCTATTTCATACACGCAGAAGCTGAGGGAGAGGAAACGAAGCATCTTCACAGAGAACTAATCGTGCACCAGAACCAGAAGCTCTGAGGGTTCTGGCTGCTGATGCTTGGCTCAGACAGCAGCACTGGGCTCCCTTTTCTTCTTGTAGGAATAACGGCTAACGCTTTGGCTTTCAGACTTTGCCTTTACAGGGATGATGACAAACATTACCATTTGTTGAGAAGGTAGTGAAATGCTGACTTCTTAGCCCTTTGGTCAAGGGAACTTCCTTGAAAGTGCTTTAAAGTAAGTTGATGGCCCCTACACTGCTGGTGGGAATGTAAATTGGTATAACCACCATGGAGAACAGTACGGAAGTTCCTTAAAAAACTAAAACTAGAGCTACCATACCACCCAGCAATCCCACTACTGGGCATATATCTGGAGAAAACCATAATTCACAAAAGATACATGCACTCCAATGTTCATTGCCGCGCTGTTTACAATAGCCAAGACATTGAAGCAACCTAAATGTCCATCGACAGAGGAATGGATAAAGAAGATGTGGTACGTATATACAATGGAATATTACTCAGCCATAAAAAACAAGGAAATAATACCATCTGCAGCAACATGGATGGACCTAGAGATTATCATACTTAATGAAGTAAGTCAGATAGAGAAAGATAAATATCATACGACATCACTCACATGTAGAATCTAATTTAAAAAGAAGATACATGTGAACTTATTAACAAAACAGAAGCAGACTTACAGCTATCAAAAACAAACTTATGGTTACCAAAGGAGAAACATGCCAGGGGGGGGAGATAAATCAGGAGCTTGGGATGAACATACACACACTATATAAGACAACCAGTAAGGACCTACTGTCTAGAACAGGGAACTCAAAAAAAAAAAAAAAAAAAAAAGATAAAAAATAAGGGGCTTCCCTGGTGGCGCAGTGGTTGAGAGTCCGCCTGCCGATGCAGGGGACACGGGTTCGCGCCCCGGTCCGGGAGGATCCCACATGCCGCGGAGCGGCTGGGCCCGTGAGCCATGGCCGCTGAGCCTGTGCGTCCGGAGCCTGTGCTCTGCAACAGGAGAGGCCACACAGTGAGAGGCCCACATAGAGCAAAAAAAAAAAAAAAAAAAAAAAAAGATAGAACAGGGAACTCTACTCAATACTCTGTGATAACCTATATGAGAAAAAAAACTAAAAAAGAAAGAATATATGCATGTGTATAACTGAATCACTTTGCTGTATACCCGAAACTAACACACTGTAAATCAGCTATACTCCAATAAAATTAAAATTTAAAAAGTTGATAGAATCCAGATGCATTTTTGTCTCAGTTGCAATGATGGCTCATCTACAAACAACCAAAAAACGACAAAACCTGTGGCTATACTGAATGCCTTGTTTCTTTGATTGAATTGACCCTTCTTTAAAATGCTTATTGAATTTACTGGCCAACTTCATTAAAAGCGTTAAAAGAGTACAGTTTCTCCTGTGGAAGAACTGTGCCCATGCCTTTCCTGTGACTGCCCTTAAGTGACATGTATATAACACATGGAGCTGGGTTGGAGGTCAAGCAAGTTAAAAATAATTCTTTCCTAAGGTATAAACTTGTCCCCTCAAGTGACCCCTGGGCACCTCAAAGCTCTCTGACAGTGGCCACAAATAGAGGGTGAAGAGGGGAATTTAGGGATTTTTAGACAAAGCTGGGAGGCTGCCTGTTTCACGTTGAACTGTTCGGACCCAAAATGTGCATCATAGGCAAGAACTAGAAATTGGGCCTAAGAAACAACGGGAACCACTTTCAGTCAACTAAACCCAGAAATAAGCAAAGATTTATTTTTTAAAATTAGAGTCAGAAGTTAAGCTTTAAGAAGGTACAATTCTATCCCATGGTATTTGTGCCTTGTCTATTAAATAGTATTTAATAACAACTAATGTTCTTGAGCAGTATTTTGTACCAGACTACTGGCTAAACTTCTGTACACATTATGTCACTTACTCCTTACAATAAGCACATGAGATAGGTACTCTTATTATAATGTATCCTTCACAGAGGAAGGAATTGGGAGATTTTAAGGAATCTAGCAGGATTTGAACCTTTATCTGCCGGACTCCAGAAACCACACTCCTACCTAGTTCTACGCTGCATCAGTATTTATTACATGGCTGCCACGAACAAGACACTTCTCACGTGTTTACAACTACACGAGCCATCCAAGAGGGCCTCAAAGGTGGCAGTCTTGGTTTTCGTCTTGGGCTACATGATGAAAAGTCAAGAATCTCATTAACCCGGGTGTATGAGACACAGACCCTAAATGAAGACATTCCTGCTGAGAATGGAGTAGAAGAATGACCTCTGGAGATCCTTTGGAAAAAAGGAAAAGAGGGTCTCAATCCGAGAAACCATACGAGTACTTTAGGCTTGGAGATTAGGAGTTAGGAATGAGAGAGGGAAGGGCCTCAGGCAAAAACAATAAAACTCGATTTTAGTTTGACATGGTGGCAACATGACTTAAAAGAGAAAGGAGGAGCTGGGAGAGAGATGGAAGGGAATAGAGGGAAGACAGTGTTTCAGGGTTTTTTTGTTTTTTTTTTAAGACATTCCCTCAAGTCTGCTACAGTTAAAAGTGAAGGGATAGAGGGGGTCAGATAGAAACAAAGTGCAGAGGGAGAATTGAAGGGAGCTGGGAGAACAGAAGGTAAAAGATCACAGGATAGGTAAGAAGAAAGCCAGAGGTAGCACAAAGCCCCAGGGAAGAAGCGTGGCAGTGGAGGCGAGTTTAATCAGCTTCGCCTAAGGCAGCCGCAGTTAAACAAAGGATGCAGGGCGGAGGAGAGCGGCAGTGCTGGAAAGGCGAGGGTCAACAGTGGTTTCAGCGACAGCTATTTGGGGGCAAAGGGACAAAGGTGGGGAGACAATGGGAGGAGCCCAGATGCAAGAATGAAGTAACAAAGACCAACCAGGAAAATGATGGAGGGACAGAGGCAGGAGAGCTGCCATATCCCGAAGGGGTATTCAGGAGCTGCAGGTTGCTGGCTGCTGGCGGGAGGGGGACGGGTAAGGCATAAATGACCGCGAGAGGCAGGGGAAAGTTTGGGGCAATCATAAAGTGAATATTTAGATGTGTCTCGGAAAACTGAAGTTCACCGTGGCTATAAATTGAACAAACTTGCCCCAGGCATGTACCGCTTTGTTGCATCTGGCTAGCTTAGTGCTGACCACAGAGACACCTGATCTGGTCGTTAAAGGCTGAAACACCAGCCCATTTCTGCCACGACCTGTATGTGAGTTTGCTTTCTGAGGGAGGAAGCAGGGGGCTGGGAGGAGGCACCCGAAGGACAGGTGTGGGTGAAAGTAAAAAAATAAATGCTGCAAGAAATGGCTCTCAAAAGAAAGTGGGGGGGCTTCCCTGGTGGCGCAGTGGTTGAGAGTCTGCCTGCCGATGCAGGGGACACGAGTTCGTGCCCCGGTCCAGGAGGATCCCGCCTGCTGCGGAGCGGCTGCGCCCGTGAGCCATGGCCGAGCCTGCGCGTCCGGAGCCTATGCGGACGGGAGAGGCCACACAGTGAGAGGCCTGCGTACCTGGGGGGGGGGGGCAGGGGGAAAGAGTGTCTTTTTTTTCAGAGGAGAGAGCCCAGTGAACTTCATTTCAGAGCACAGTGGAATCAAGGGGAGGGTGTGTGTTCTGGGTCAGACAGGCCAGGGGTTGAACCCCGGTCCTGCCACTTTTGAATTGAATCTGGGCAAGGTGTGCCCTTTCCTGGGCCTCATCTGTAGAAAAGCAACCGCTGAGAGGGCATCATGGATAGATGCTGTGCAGAGAGAAAGCATCCGGAGATGGGCTGGCCAGTCAGGTGTAGGGGAGTGACAGGAGGGCATGGGGGCAGAACAGTCTGGAAGGATCCAGACAGGGAACTTCCTGGGGCCAGATTTTGTTACATTGCTGAGTAATGAGAAATCTAATTCCAGAGCCACCCTTCTATCAATATGACTGTTGGGCTGCACCTAACAGGCCTAAAGCCCTATACTCACCCAGCTTCAAGACTGAATTCTGAGAACTTATGTAAGCACTTGAAACTGAGCAGGGCCCTGTGGGGCTCCTGGGCACAGAAACCTTTCTGTGTCCCCTGTTTCTTGTACGTAGGGAATAGGCGTCAGCCTCCATGAGCTTCCCTGAGTCCCAAAGGGCAGGTTCAAACAGTTGCTAATCAGGGAAGGGAGGGGCTGCAGAGACAAGGGAGGAGCAGTCAAGAAACAATAGTGCAGCCTTGGGGCAGGGTCCTGGTTCCTCCTCCAGGGATGCTCATAACAATATCTTTGAGCTCTTCTGCAGAACTAAAACCCCAACAGGTGGAAGATGTTAACTACTTGATGAAGCATTCTTCATTCCAGAGAGAAGGTCACAGTTTGATAACCTGGAGAACCACAGGAGCTCATCAGGTGACCACCTGAGGCCAGACTAAGGCGCCAGGCCCTGCACACACCCTGATCCTTATCAGCAACTCCGCCCTTGAACCATTGCTATAAAACTCCTCACCAAATCCCCCCAGGTTGGGACACACAGTTTTGAGGGCATGAGCCCACCGTGGCCCCCTTTGCCTGGCAAAGCAATAAGCTATTCTTTTCTACTTCACTCAAAATTCTGTCTCTGAACTTCGATTTGGCACTGGTGCACAGAGCCCAAGTTTTTGGCATCATACTTAATTTTTTTCTTAAGCCAATGAAACAGAGCTCATCCACGAACCAGTCTTGGCAATGCCATTCGCAGGCAGAGACACCTCGTATTTATAAGGTACACATAGACATATATGTATCTATATAGACACAGAGATCTCAGTTTTCCTGCTAGAGTTTAAGAGGCCTCCTTTTTTTCCTTCACTAGTAGGGATTAGGTTAAAATTCCTGAGAGCCCAGGTAGATCATTTACATCTCAAAAGCACAAGAAGAGAAATACCAATTCCTTCTAGAAAGTTAACCTCTCCTATGTGTAGAAAAACCAGTTTAAGAATATCAAAAGAGTTCCATCTTGGACATTTTCAGAGATTTTTTTTCCATTTCTAAATAGCCAATTCAGTTTAAACAAATGACAGTGATAGACAATAATACATATTCACTCACATTCACATGCCCTACTTTCAGAGAAACAAGAATCAGCACTCAAGTTAACCTTTGCCTCGGCAGTTAGCTCAGCCTCCGTGGTCTTTCTTAATACAAAAAGCAACAGCCAGTCCACAGCTGTGGCCACTATCTCTGCAACAGCCTTAAGGGTTTCTAGGAGTCCTCTGCCCTCTCTTGGCGGCCCCCAACCCAGGGCCTCACAGACTAGCGGACAGCCACGGTGGGATCTCCCCACAACTTCTGGGATCACCGTTGGAACTTCTGGGTCCCACATGCAAGTGGACGGCCACCCCAGGATCACCCCCTGCAACTTTCAGGCCTCATATGTTCGTGGATGCCCCACCCCCCGCCAACTTCCCATCCCCCGTCCTCATCTCTCGACATCTTGGCGCTCACGGGAGTTCCCTCGGTCTCCTGGCTGCTCCGCCAATTGTTGGGCTGCACCCCACAGGCCTACAGGCCCTGTACTTGCCCAGCCTAGAGACCAAAGAAAGCTCCCGGAGTCGGCGACAGAGCCATCAATGATTTAATGGATGAGGGACTTACACGTCTGAAGCGAGGTCCTGGAGCCACACCTCACCGTGTGCCGCAGATAAGGGGCAGGACAGGACAGCAGCCTTCGCTCCCAGAGGGGAGGGAAGGCTATAGGGGGAATTGATGTCAGGTTGGCTCATCAGTTACCAGGGAAACCAGCAGAAGGGCACGCCCCTTACCACCACTTCGATAAGCTAACAGGTGGAGATGTTCTGCTCCAACAGTTAGAACAATCACTAGCTGTGGCCAGTGCAAGTATGTAGGAAGGTCCGTCCTGTGAGTAGGGTGTAGGTGAAGCAGGTGCTGGTCCATTAGGGGACGTACAGAGAGCAAGAGAACAGCCATCTTGGGTGGCCTGGTCATACAACAACCATGAAGGATAAATCACATCTAGTTTCAAAATAACAAGTGCCAAATTTTAGGAGTCTGAGAGTTGGAGATTATGTGATAATAACATGACAATCTGTTTTTTAAAAAATAAGCTTATCATGGTATATTTATTAATTATTGGAATTCTATCTGTCTACCTATCTAGCTAGCTAGCCATGCCTGGAGACTGTTTGCAAACTGAGAAATCCCAATTGCTACCTTTTAAACATGCAAGTTTGAGCTTATGAAGTGCAAGGAAAGTCAATTTTATAACTGCCTTAAGTGCCACATTCAGACTGTGAAAGCAGCCATTTAAAAAACCTGTAGGTAAATATTTGAAATATTCTAAAACTGACATTCTGAATGATATTCTGATACCACTTCAATAATGTCTTATAAAATTCAGAGGAAAAATAGAATTAAGTAAATTTGAACTTTCCCTTTTCCGAGGCAGTTAAAGGCCGTACTATTTGCATATTCTAATGTGGGATCACTGTAGCTCAAGGTACAAAGCTTCAGAAGAAACTGTCGCTAGCAGGCCAACAGAGCAGCAGCCATTAACCTTCGGCCTTTCATCTGTATAAGACAAAAATCAAAGTCTCTTCTTTTCAAAGTGGCTTCTGAGTAGCCGCTCAGCACAGCCCATGCTTTCCAGACCTGTCTTTGGAAGCACAATTAAAAGGTTTAAAAAGCAAAAACACAAGCTCCATCCTATTTACACATTTAAAGTAAAGGTCATTCTCAGAAACTGGGCTTCCCAGATTTCTCCCCTTGAAATCCCTTAAGATATGTAATACCAACATAAAGGGAATCACAAATCCAGTTTTCAGAAAATGGCATTAAATATAGATTTAAACTTTGACCTTTAGTCCCAAGTGAGAGGACAAAAATTCTCTTTACAGTGAAGGGCATGTTGCTACTAAGCTTCAATGAGTAGGGGAGAACCTGCCTGGTAGTATGCAGGATTAAGAAACACCAATCGATTTACCTCCAATGCAGGTGTGCTGCAAATCCACTGGGTCGAGATGTAGCGCGTGATTGGGCCAGGCTCATCTATATTCTAGAGTTTGTAGAAGTAGCTTCTGGGAAACAGGGTCTTCTTGGCTTGGGGAATTGACGTTTCCACGGCAATATCTGAAATGCATTCAGAGTGAGCAGGAGTAAGAGATGGAATACACAGGGTCTCCCACCCCACATTAGGGTCATGAGCAATAGTGGGAAATCTGTGGGTAGCACAATGACAGACTGGGCAAACAGGGAAATCATGGAGGCCCAGAGCATTCATATTTTTACATCCCTTATTACCCTGAGTGCTCTGCAGGTGCTGACCAGGGCCCCAGGCAGACGACCCACTCTGCAGCTCACCTCCCTGCTACATCCTTGACAAGTTGATATTGGGGCCCAGGTTGGGCGAGGGGGTAGATGATGGACAGTGGGAAATGGAGCTTATTGGAGAAAGGGGCTATCTGTTATGTGCACACCCAGAGCCAGAAGAAGAAATTCTCCCTGATTGTGGAATTTGCTAGAAAATAAACAGAGAAGA
Organism: Orcinus orca; assembly: GCF_937001465.1. Classification (NCBI taxonomy): domain Eukaryota; kingdom Metazoa; phylum Chordata; class Mammalia; order Artiodactyla; family Delphinidae; genus Orcinus; species Orcinus orca. Next base: position 55,545,803 of record NC_064564.1, read on the forward strand.
GCACTGGCCTGGGAGTCAGTTTGTTTTGCTCTTAACTAGCTGGAAGAGCTCATGATTACTCATTTGTTTGTCTCTGTCACTAGACAGTGACCTTTAGTACAAACCTGATCTTGCTGATTTTACCTTGGGGCCCAGCTCACACTTGGGTCCTCAGCAAATGTTTGTTGATTGGATAAATGAGGGAAAGAAGAAAATTCTTTGTTGGGAGGGACTTTAAAGATAAAGAAATGAAAGCCGGGAGAGGTGAAATAACTTGACTGAGGTCCCACTGCTTGTTGGTTGCAGCAACAGTAATAACAGGAATGAGGAGGATGATGGTAATTAACATAATCAAGTGCTTGAATTGTGTAACTGCTGGTGTTGGTGATTTCTTAGTTGGCTCTTCGCTTTGTACTCACTCCTTTATTTTCTCCTCTGCATCCAGGAGTTGGAAGCATGAAAACTACATTTCCCAGACTTCCTTGCCGGCTTGGGTTAGGTTCTGTCATGGGGAAGCACTCACAGCACCTTGGGAAGTGGGGACAAGGGAGAAGTTGTTACATCCATGTTAACTAATTAACTGTCTGGTCCAGGTGACCGCCGGCCGCCATACCTGGTTGGCGAGTGGCAGCACTGGCGGGTTTGTTGGGCTCCCGCGGCCTCTGCAAGGGCTCAGCCTCCTGCTTCCTCACTGCGGCAGCGGTGGAGGCTCCAGCGGTAGGGCAGCAGTGGCCTTGTGAGACAGCGCCTGCAGGCATGGGTAACCCCACCTGCTCTTTCGTGCCTCCTGTCTCAAAGGGTAGGGTCTTCCTGCAGTTCCTAACCTCTCTGGGTAACACCGCCTTCCTGCTTTTGCTCCAACAGCCCGTCCCGACCTCAGTAATCTCTGGTATTCAGTCCCCCCTGATGAACAACCCCAAGTGCTTCATTTGGATTCTCTCATTGAATTCTCATAGAAACATAGGAGATGTGAGCTCTTAGGACTATACTCCTGTTTTACAGAGGAGGAAACTGAGGCTAAGAGACACTAAGTGACGGGCCCACGGTCCCATGGGGGCGTGGTGGGACATAAACCAGGGCTATCTGATGCCTAAACCCATGTATTTAACTCTGCACCATCAAGAGCAACCCTGCTTCCCCCAGCATACTATTTTACTGAGGTTGTTTAGGGGCTCAGTGATGGGGTCTTCCTCCCCTGTGCCGTGCAGGATTGATTGCGGTGGGCCCTCTTCTTTAGAATGCTCTTTCTCCAGGACCTTTGCTTTCTTACCTCTTAACTTGAGCCTGATGAAGTCATTTCCTCCATTAAAAGCTTTGTAGGGATGGTATATCTTTTAGCAGCAGAGTAGCTAAGGGCATGGCGCTGTCATTGGGAGAGCAGGGAGATTAAGTTGAGTGAGAGTTTGAGAGAAGAGGAAGGGGGTAGGATGAACAGGCCCAGGGTGATTACACAGCAGACAGGCCCTTCTCTGACAGGCCAACACTGAGGGCCTCGTCCCTGGCTGGGGATAGAGATGAACCGAGGACTGAGGATTGAAGGAGGGGTTCTTGTAAATGGCTTAGAACGGTGCCTGGCTTACCGTGAGCACTCAACAAATGTTAACTTAAAAAAGGCCACCAGGCATAAGGCGCTGCAAGAGATATTAAGACAAATTAAAAAGCCAGGCCAGCCCTAGGGGACGTTCAACAAGGAGAGGCTGAGACACGAGGGAGGAAAGGGCTGTGAAGCCAGCACAGGCATGCTGTCAGGGTCTTGGGGAAGGGAAGAGGTGTGCGCAGGCTCTTAAAGCAGGGGAGGTATGAAGAAGTAACAACGGGGGAGGGAAGTACCTTTTCCTTAGGAAAAGAAACTGTAATCAGAGGTATCTCCTGTTAAAGTCTCAACTTTCAAGGCAATATTTATGCAGAGTTCTCCCATCTCCCTTCTCAATGTCTGAGGGCAGCTTCTGTGGACCCACAGTGCCATCAGGTACTGCTTGGAGTTGAAGTGCCCTCTTCAGGAGATGAATTCAAGGACAAAATTGGCCTTTCCCACATCCTTTCTAATCATTCATCTTTCCTCAAGCACTGCCCACCTCCCCCAAGACCCCAACCCCCAGACCCCAGGACTCCATCACTATAGTGACCCAGTGGGGACAGAAATCCCCTCCCTTCTGTCAAAGCCCATCTGTCCCCTTGGCTATTCTTTAGCCCCCTGCTATTGGACCGGATAGCTATTTCGATGAACTCACTTGCAATAGGATGTCAGTGACTTGTTACAACTTAAAATGTTCTTCTCTCAAAGAGCATTTGTATTTTAACACTGTCCTTTAGCACTTCATTCAAAGGAGTAACGTGGAATTTAATATAACATAAAATATAGAACTTGCATCAATTAAGAATGCATTGGGCTATAACAGAAAGCCATACTGCCCTGGCTTAAACAAGTAAAGGTGTTTACTTGCTCCAGAAACACACACACATGCGCGCGCACAGAGTGTTGATTTGTCCAGGGTGAAGGGGAGCAGAACATGCCGCCCCAAAATATGCCACTTTGGCATGTGGATTATTTTGAGCTGAAAGCAATCAAGATGTAGCAGACTCAGGGAAAACTTTTACCTCTCCCTAACTACCTAAAAGAATTTAGATTGGGGTCTATACCAAAAAAAAAAAAAAAAAGCTATTACCAGTGATGTTTTTATCTGAAAGGCCTGTTTGCATGGCACAGCAAATTTCTAATTACCAAACATCTGCTCTTCTTATTGTCCTGTGAATCGCCCTCTCCCCACCTTTGAAGCCACAGACCCCTATCCCATTCCTTAGCTTAGGGTGGCACATAAGCTCAATTACCTGATTTGTCCTTGAGTCTCACATCTTTGGGAATTCTGTACATATGAAATTTGTTTTTCTCCTGTTAATCCATTTTACGTCAATTTAATTATGAGACCAGCCAAAGAACCCAGAAGGGAAGAAGGGAGCATTTTCTGCCCCTACAAGTGGCACAGTATGGCAACTCTGTAATGTCACCACCTGCCTTCTCTCTTTCTGTGTCATCCCTATAGTTGCAGGAAGCTGCTGCTCCTTCAGGCATCACAACCACACAGGAGCAAAAGGAAGAAGGCGGAAGGCAAAGGGACACAGAGCGGGACAGAGGCGGCTACCCTCCCCAGGGACGCTGCCTGCATCTCATTGGTCAGAAGTGAGTCACACAGCCAGCCACCAGCTGCAGGGGAGGAGGGAAGTGAGCTTTCGGTTTTTAATTATTTATAATGGTTGAGTGAAGTGACACTGAAAACCCCAATTCAGGTTCTGTTAGTCAGTCGGAAAGGAGAACAAATGGGGAGTTGGCAATAGAAGTGTCTGCCACAAAGGAGGCACGTGCTGAAGCTGGGGAGACTTAGGGGACATCTTGGCTCACCCACGGTCTGTGGAGAAGCTGCAGAGTCAAGTGGAGAGAAGTGAAGCGAGTCTGAGCAAAACTAGACCCCTCCCCTTCCACTCACTCTACCCATTGCATCAAGTGTCCAATGCTTACCTCTGACAGAGTTACAATGGCTTCATTTTTTTACCAGCCCCCCGCTTTTCTTAACCATTTCAACCATTTTTAAGTGTACCAGTCAGTGTCATTAAGTACATTGACAATGTTGTACAACCATCACCGCTACCCCATCCTTTACTTTTCATTGCTAATCTAATGTTGGTTTGTTCCGGCATGGGGGTTCAGAGATGGGGACTGGAAATAAAGGCAATGTAATTTTAACTGATTGAAAAATACAAAGTATTTTTACTTTTCAAAGTGGCTAACAGTTTAGTAACACATGTACTTTCTGCCTGGAAACATACGATTTCTTATCTGGATTATTTATCCCCTCCAATAGATGTTGCTACATGTAATTCTCTTGCACAGAGAGCCAGCATCAGGGCTGTTAGCTGCTCCATCTTTTATTCAAGGGCATCAGTATCAATCCCCCTGTGTTTTTACTCAGAATCTACAAATAAATTATTTCCTTTGAATGTTCCCAGGGCCATTTTGTGATTTTGGACGGATGAACATTTCTCTGGATTTCTAAACTCTCCAAATTGGGCCATCACCAGAACAATGAGGAGACATTTGGGGCAGGTAAAGGCAGCCCCCAGCTCACAAACGATCTTCCACTCTTGGAAAAATTCCCACCGAGTCTCACAGGCAGAAAATCGAGTCCCGTAACTTCAGTAGACCGTGGAACTCTAGAGGGAGCCAACTGGTGCAATTTCCATCTCTTGAAACATTTAAAATGTATCTGATCAAAGGAGGAGAAAATTAACCACAGTGTAGGAAGCTGGCAGGGGGACGGACAAGATGACCTAATTTGCCTTTCCCATTACTAATTTCAGTAGGAGTCTTCTCTGGGAATTCCACACTGAAATTCCAAGGCAAGATCACCTCAATGGGATTCTGAGGGCTGCGAGCATGGCAATCAGGACCTGTGATTTTTGAAGCCTCTGCTGTTGCATCCTTTGGGGTTTAGCAGGGAACTAAATTCTCCTCAGATGGATATACTGGGCCCCATTCTTATCTACATAATAACTACGGAGAAATTTTCCCTTTGGGTTTCAAAGGACGTGAGTTTGGTCTATCAAATTTGGGGCTGTGCAATGAATTTATTACTCGCTGAAATAAAAATCAACACAAATATGTCTTTGCCTTAAGAAAAAAAACAAGAAAAACCCACACCACTTACCAACTTTACCAACCTCTGGATTCAATTAATTTTTAACATGGAAGTAAAGTTCCCTTTAATTTTTTTTCTCCTTTCAAGCCAGACATTTATTTTTAACAAGGGATGAAATCATCTGAGAACAAAACAGGACATCTGTTACTTTATATTTGTTTATTTTAAGTACTTAAATCTGAGTTTGATTTCACACAATTTTGACATTGTTGCTTCATTAATAATCCTTACGTAATTGTGACCTCGGAGTGCGCCCTGTGATTGCAGCATTCACTTCCCATTAGGGCAGAGTCTGATAAGAAAGCCAGAATCGCCTTGGAATGGGCGAGGCTTCCATGTTCAAAGCTGGTCCAAATGCTGACCTCAACAACAGCAAGAAACCACCTCAAAAAGTGCAAGGAGAAGGCTTCTAATGGGGCCCAACACGGCAAGCAATGGTCTGTGGTCTGCTGTCAAGGTTGGCACCATCCCATTTTGCAGGAGTTGTTGGATGGGCAAACTAGAGGCAGCATTTGTTGCAAGAGAAATAAAAGACTGAGCATGAAACATGTGATTAACACATGCACACATGTGCAGAACACTGTGTTGGAGCATAGGTACCCTTCATGCCCAGGTCAGCCGATCTGCCTTTCAAGGGCACTGGGATGCTGGTGGAGCAACGGGGAGGCTGGGGCAGTGATGGGCAGAGATGGAAGCATGAGGGCCTCACAGAGCGGCCACAGAGGGGTTGGCAAAAGGAATGGCCTGGTACCTACGACTGAGAAGCAAGGTACCAGGGGGCCCAGAGATGGAGATTTGGAATAAGGGCAGTGGAATTTTTTTTTTGAATTTTATTTTATTTATTTTTTGTACAGCAGGTTCTTATTGGTTATCTATTTTAGACATATTAGTATATATATGTCAACCCCAGTCTCCCAATTCATCCCACCACCACCCCCGCCACATTCCCCCCTTGGTGTCCATATGCTTGTTCTCTACGTCTGTAAAGGGCAGTGGAATTTTTTTTGTTGGGGGAGGTCTGGGATGGGGAATCAAGCATTCTGCCTGGGACATGCTAGCTTTTACACGTCAAACTGGCAGTTGAATATCTGAGTCTGAAGTTCCTAAGAGAGGTCTGGCTTGGAGATAAAAATGCAGCATTGTTGGCTCGTAGATGGTTTTTAAACCAAGACAATGAATGACGTTACCTAGATTTTGAATAAAAGTGGGTAAATGTGCTGGCTAGAGGTTCTCCGGAGAAGAGAAAAAGATACCATATTTACTTCACAATATGTTTTTTTGGATTTTAAAAGTAAATTATAGACATGCTATTTCACCCCTAAAATCTTCAGGCTTCAAAAAATAAGGCTGTATTCCTACTTAAGTAAAATCCTAGGAAATGAATAAGGTGTGACTGGCCCATTCTACCAGTGAGGACACTACAGCTCGGAGAGGGTTAGTAAGCTGTCCACAACCAGAGAGCTAGAGACTTGTGGATCCAGGACCCAACCCCAAGGCTGACCAGCTCCATAGCTTTCCGTCTATCCCTCCTTAGCTGTATACAGAGGCCTAAAGACCCATCGTCATGGAAGGCATATAATTCTTCTCCCTCTCTGAGCCATATCTTTATCTTGGCCTCTTATTCTTAGAGAATCACCCCCTCCTCTGAGCATTTGACCCCATGTTTCCCATTCTTTGCTGAGGTCAGAGAACTGTGCTCTCCTTTGGCCAGGCTGCAGTGGACCACTCCCTGAAGACATCAGGGGCCAGGAGGAATCTAGCTGCAGCCTTCACCCCAATTATCATAGGTTTGAAACGTCAACTTTCATTCAATCCTAGGCTGCCCACAGGATGCAAGGGATGGGGGCAGTGGCCTTTTCCCAGAGCTTGGCAAGGGAGTGGTGATGGAATGAGGGTTCTGATGCAGTGACAGGATGGGGCAGGATGCCTCACCATTTTGTCTTCTGTAGTCATATCAATGCCTCATCCTCCCAGGGCTGCACTCCACAGGAAAGCTTGGGGTTGTGCTCCTGGGGGCCCTGCCTCAGCTTCCTGCAAGCCATGGCAGGGAAGCTATGGGGAGGGGGCTGTTGGCTCAGGTACACTGCCAGTTGCACTCTCCCCAGAAAGAGTATTCTTAGCTCACTCCCACCATCACCCTTATTATAGAATTTAAATGTAGAGAGGCCTCTGTCATTCAAAGGACCATGTATGGACAAAAGGGCGCGCATGGGGGGCTCGCCATCACGCTCCAGCCCCTTACCCTGCATTATTTTTCTTCACATCATTTATCATCATCTGCTGCTAGAATTTAAGCTTCATGAAAGCATAGCCTTTACCAGGTTGGCTCCTGATTCACCTACAGCACCTACAAGAGTGCCTGACACATAGCAGGCATTTAATACACACTTACTGAATTAACAATTGAATCAACCAATCATATAGAGTAAAAATAGTTCATAACACACTTCTGTCTACCCACCTCCAACAAAACTCTAAAACACCTCCTTATCCGGCAAACCTTAATGACAAAAAGAATGATGAAAGAAAAAAGGGAAGGAAGGAAGGAAGGAAGGAAGGAAGGAAGGAAGGAAGGAAGGGAGGAAGGGAGGGAGGCAGGAAGAGAAATAGAGGTGAGAGTGAATACAGAGAACATCAGAGCACACGAGAGGGAGCCCCATTCAGAGCAAAATGGAGACCCAGGCTGGTTTCCAAGGCCTGGGGGTGGGGCACGTGAAGGTCGCATTACTCTAAAGCCAGAAAACCTCAAGGAACTGGAGCTTTCAATCAGCAACTTATTCCAGGCTGGCTTAGAGGTCTGGGGAGGACATTCAGATGCTCTGAAATACAGCGATAATCAAGAGAAAGAGGGAGTCTTAAATTGAGGATGGAGAGCAATATAGTCAGGTTAATGGAAGCACCAGCAATATTAAATGAAATTGCTCTACCACTTCTTCATAAGGCGGCACTGGGGAGCCTGCTCTTTGCATAAGTAGGGAGGGTCCTGGGATTTAGCGGGGGGTGGAGGAGCTGGGGAGTCAGTCATGCAGCAACCATTACAGTTCACGGGAGCCCAGCTCGCAGCCCCTTGGCACACCTGCCTCATATTTACCCAGGCCCACGCAGGAGCCCCACAAATTTGGCCAGGATTTCAAGGGAGCCCGGAGCCGGGGGAGCCTGCTTTAGTCCAATTAAATGAAGCAGTATCAGGTGGAGAGTAATTCTGAGTATTCACCATTACGGGGAGTTTTGTGTTTAAGCCCCTCTCTGGACCTTCTTTTAATGAAGAACTAAACTGCAGGGTCTGGAGGTGGGCAGGAGGAAATGCTCCAACAGAGCTGAATCTCCTCCCTCAAGGAAGGCAGACAAGGGCCTGCAAAGTTTCCCAAAGGCTGCAGCTTCCAGCTCCCTCAAGCACTCCCACGTGGGCCCCGCGATACCTCTATGGATATGCCACTTCCATTTTGTAAAGATAATGGGAACCTCGCCAGGCCTGGGGGTCTAAGAACCTGTATCTAAATGATCATAGGTGGAGTCAACTCAGTGAAATCTTTGGGGGGTCTTCTTTCCACTTCCTGCCTTCTTTCTTCCTTCCCCTGCATCGGTCTTCCAAGGCAGTGGAAGCTGACGCAGTGAAAGTGAACTAATAGGGTTGCAGAGAATGAAGACTCTTACATAAAGGTGTTAGGGAAGAGCAAGCCCACTGGTGTAGGTAATAAACGCAAGAGGAGAGGGTGTGATTCATTTCACACAGCACAGAGAGGACGAGTTGCTTTTAAACTGTGGAAAATACTGATTAGAGAAATATTATCAGTGGACATTTACAGAGCAGTAAAGTGAACCAAGCACTGTGCTACACCCAGGGGGCAGGCAGAGGAGGCGGGTAATACAGAGAAGCACAAACAGGGTCTGGGCCCTCCAAACGTCTCTAGATGGCAGTGCCCTGAAGATATCTGTAGAGCTAAAGAGACAAAGTGGAAATATGTGGAACGAAATAACAATGCGTAATTGTACCCTTCAAACAACACAGACCCTTATTTCAGGCCCTAATTCTTCCTTGCCTGCAACAGTCCTCTGGGCATATCTGAGTACGCTCTCCTGCTTACCACCCCTATGATGGGCTAGCAGTGGCCCCCGAGGGTAGCAAGAGCAGAACGGCACAACTACAGGTGTGATGTTGGTCAACTTTTATTTTCACCATGTGCCAGTGATTCTAAAGAGTGCCAATGACAAAATATTCCTCCTCCCACCCCCCAAAAGTCTTTTGTTGGTCTAAGTTAAATAATTGTTGCAGTTACTGTTGAGTTTTAGTTATATATATATATATACACACACACACACACACATATGTACACATATATATGCACATTTTTATTGCTTATCACTTAATAAATATATTTTTCATGGAAGTAATTTTCATCCATGCAGTCTCTAATACAGGCAGACACACATTCATGTTCCTTTTGGGAGTAAATTCTTGGTTCGGGAGCCTTTGAATTCACACTGGGTGCTGTTTATGTGTTCAACTCCTGTGAGAGAACATATCCCTGCATTTAAACAATAGAAGAAAAAAACAGCAATAGTACAAGATGACAAAGATGAAACAACAAAATTCTGTTATTTTACGTGACCTCTTAGAGTTCTTGTTTCAAAAATTCAAGGCCATGAAACAGAGTGCAAACTGTGAGGTGTAATATTTTCTTTAATACACGTACACTTTAGTGCACACATGAAGTATTTTGCTGACTTTGAATCATATCTTTAAAACTGAGATTTCCCTTTTTAAGTTGCTAATTGCTAGTTTTAAAACTAAATGAGAAATAGAAATAATTACTGTTGAATACTACACGCTGATTCCTAAACATTGATGTTGTAGCATAGAGGAGAGGGTGATAAATAATGCCCTGCTCTTCGTGTCAAATACACAAGGGACACCACGGCTCTCCAGAGATTCCAAAACTTGTCCTGGAAGGATAGGGCCTGGACTCACCGCCTGGATGTCGCTTGGGTTGGTGGGGTTATCTCATTTTCATACACCAAGGCAATTCAGCTTCCCTTATCCCATGTCTTCTCCACTTTTCTCCTTCTTGTTCCCCAGTATTTTCCACTCTGAACCCCTTCTAGTTCCCCTATCTCATATTCTCCCCAAAAGAATTTAGGAAAACAGAGTTGGCTATTTTTTTTCCTCTGAAGCCTGCCACTTGGTTTACTCTACTTCCACTCCCAGATTTCTTTTGGCCCTGCCTTAGTTCTTTGATATCTACAAAGGAAGCCTACCCAGGAAAGGGTGCCCTTGGAAAGAGTACAGATCAGTAGATTTGAAGTAACTACCCTCCCCAAGCCCAAATTAGAAAACTGATCAAAACGATTGCTTAAGAAGCCTACTTATTAAAGGACTGAAAACTATGAATCATGATGAGGGGATTTATCAGAAGTATTAAAAGAAGACATGTGGGACCGATTTCCAAAATAGGAAAGCATTATCTCCCTGGAAATAATCCAGGGAAAACAGAGAACTGGGAATTTCACTATTTTGCAAGAAAATGGAACAAATCTTAAGAGAGAAAGGCTCAGTGAGCAAGACAACAGGGCAATGAGAAGTTAACACAGAGTGTTTGTGAAAAACCGAGCTTGCCGAACAAACTGGATATCTTCTAACATTTCAGCTTCAGGATTAGCAAATGAGGTGGCTTTGAAGCACTCCACAGATCTTCGTTTTTTTGTTTGTTTGTTATAAATTATTTTTGATTATATTTTATTTTAATTATTTTTTAAATTTATTTTTGGGGGCTGCACTGGGTCTTCATTGTTGCACGTGGGCTTTCTCTAGTTGCCGCAAGCAGGCGCTACTCTTCATTGCGGTGCACGGGCTTCTCATTGAGGTGGCTTCTCGTGTGGAGCATGGGCTCTAGGTGCGCGGGCTTCAGTACTTGCAGCATGCGAGCTCAGTAGTTATGGCTCACGGACTCAGTAGTTGTGGCTCACGGGCTTAGTTGCTCCGTGGCATGTGGGATCTTCTCAGACCAGGGATCGAACCTGTGTCTCCTGCATTGGCAGGCGGATTCCCAACCACTGTACCACCAGGGAAGTCCCAGATCTTTGCTTTTGTGATGGATTTGATACGAAGACTAGAAAAGGGTTTGCAGTAACGGGAATTGGAAAGTGACTAAATGACTCACAAACAGGTGGCACTGCCTCAGACCTGGACAGGAAGTTCCCAGCAAAGTGCCAGAAGGATGTCTCTTTGGCCAGGGTTGTTTCCCTGATGTTCTGGAAAGGGAATCAGCATCTTACTGGGTGGAGGAGTGCAGGCTTAAGAGCAATCTGTGTGATAGAGACCGGGGAGGATTAGTACAGTCTGTGGTTAACACGAGTCAAGCTCTGCATACCCAGGCAGCTGGGAGCGTGGACTCACGGAGCTGACATGAAGTAGAGTCTTGGGCCGAGGGAGCGGGTCCTCAGAGCCCAGCTGGCAGACTGCCACCCTCTCAGCCACTGACAAAGAGAGGGGTGTGTTCGGAAGAGACTCCCAGGACAGAAGAGTCTGGCAAAAAGCTGGAGGTTTTTAAACAAGGAGGAGAAGCCTCAGGGAAACACAGGGGCCTTCTTCTTATGTCTGAAAGGCTGATGTGCAGAAGAGGGACTGTTATGCGTTGAATTGTGGCCCCCTTCTGCTCCATTCACATGTTGAAGCCCTAACCTCCCCACCCACGCCTTTACCTCAGAATATGACCTTATTTGGAAACAGAGTTGTTGCAGATGTAATTAGTTAAAATGAGGTCATACTGGAGTAAGGAGGGTACCCAACCCAATATGACTGGTGACTTGATAAGAAGAGGAATTTTTGGAGACAGACACGCACACAGGTGGGATGCCAGATGAAGTGAAGGCAAAGATCTATCAGCCAAGGAACGCCAACGATGGCCAACCAACCACCAGAAGCTAGGAGAGCGGGATGGAGGAAATTCTGCCTCACAGCCCTCAGAAGGAACCAACCCTGACAGCCCTTTGATTTCTGACCTCCAGACTCCAGAACTGTGAGATATCACCCAGGTTGTGGTACTTTGTTATGGCAGCCCCAAGAAGCTAACACCGGGGCTGAGGTCCTTTGGTGGTAGATGTGAATCTTGATGGGTGTGGTAGGCAGGCACTCAACACGAGGCAGTGGAAAGAAGACCTTTCTAGCAATTCAGGCTGCCCAAGAGCAGGCTGAGCTGCCTTTGGTGCAGTGTGCTTTCTAGCTTTGAGGGTGCTTAAGCAGAGGTGACCACCTGCTTGGGATACCGTAGGAGCAATTCCTGCCTTGGCAGCAATGTGGGGATGGATCACCTCTGAGGTTTCCTCCAGTTGCAAAAATTCTATGGTTCTAATTCTAAAAGTATTCAATGACGACAAAAAATTAACTTAAAATTTAAAATTGGAAATTGTTCTCTTCTTAGAAAGGACAGAATCTAAAGGATCTTAAAATCAGAACCAGTATTCCACACGAGAAGAAGTACAGGTATTAACAAGGGAGATATTTTAAGAACACAATAGGCAGGAAGTACACGAAGAACAGTGATGCTGAAAGTAAAGGGGCACTGAATGACATAAAAAATGTATTTATGGGATGTGGCTGCAAACCAGGGTGACTTCATCTGGGCATGAGCCGTAGGGGTTAAAAGCATGGAGTTGCAAGTCAGACAGGTTCCTCTCCTGCCGCTCAAGAGCTTTGTGGCCTTGGCCTACCTGCTTAACTCTTCTGAGCAAGTTTCCTCACCTGCAGAGTGGGACAGTATCACCTGGCTCCCAGTGTCAGAAGAATGACTTGAGATAATCAATGAAAAGTGTGGGGCGCATAGTAAGAATTCAATAAGGGATTACTATTTTTGTTATGAAATTATTGTGCCCAGCACCGAAACAGAAAGCTGATTACACACACACACACACACACACACACACACACACACACACACACAGGGAAACAGGGATGACAAAAATCAAAGCTTTAAAGGAAATTTTTTGCTACATCCATGACTTGAAAAGTGATCTTTCCGATTGAATGTGAATGTCTCACTCTTACTGACAATATATCTAAGTTAAATTATTGGGAATCACACTTTGTTACCTCCTTCCACATACATTTCAAGTAGAATGGTAGACAAGATTTTAGGGGTGACCAGCTCATTTGAAAGTACACACTGAAGCCTGGCCCATGGTCGAGACCTCGGTCTGGTGTGTGGCCTTCTCTTACTCCTGGTTTTCTTGTCTGTAAACTGGAACCAGACTCACCTACTTGCCCAGCGTGGGGTGACCAGATGGAGGCAGGCGGGGTTGCAGTATTAGGGAGGGGGCAGGGTCAGCATTGCATCCGTGTAGCTTTGGGATGGTGACTGTAGGCGCTCACTCTGCCCCCAGTGTAAACGCCCTAAATCCCAGAGGAAGCCAGGGCCTAGTTATCCTGACAGAGCCAGTCAAAAGGAGGAGTAATGCATGAAATTAAGGTAGATGAAGCTTTAAAGAAAGGGGAAACTTCTGTTCAGCAGGATCTTTTAGATAACGAAGTGGTCTCTAAGGAAGCCTGAAGAAGCCCTACACTGGAAGAAACCCCGAAAAGGCAGTAGCCCTGCCTACAGAAACGTGCGCGGTTCGGAGCACCACCCCCTCTTAGTCTTCGCAGCTTTTCCCCAGCACGTTTCCTGATCTGAACTGCTCCTCTTTTGAGGCTCCAATCCATTCCTGGTGTCGTTTAAACGGGCCCGTGTTTGTAGTATCTGGCGATGGAATAGTGGTCCCCCTCCTAGGCCGCCCTCACTGCCTTCCTGCCACCCCATTCCCAGTTCATGGCAGGCCCTCGCAGCAGCCCGGCTGACTCTTCTGCCTCGGTGTCAGCCGCCTCATTAGGCATGCTCCGTAGCCGGCGGGTGTCAGAGCTGGCCGACGCATCAGAATGCAGGGCACGCCTCGGGCTCCTGGGAAGCTGCACATTCCGCATGAAATATGAAGGCAACAGCCAGCCCAGGGGAGACCCAGGGTGAATTCAGTGGAATAGCAGCAAACGTGGCTACTGGGGGAGGGGGCCCTGCAGGGTCAGGGAGAAGACGCGGGCACCCAGAACATACTGTAAAGGCACCGTTTGGTGGTGGAGAGGGGAGGCGTGCAGGGTGGGGACACCTGGTTTATGTATCGTCTTGGCTACTCCTGACACACGCTCCCCCATTCATTCCTTCTGCATATGCTCACCGCGTACCCGTGATTATGGTGATGTGCCCTTTTGAGATAGGCAGCCGGCTCCCTCTCCCGCCGTGCTCATCACCGATTCTTGAGTTTCTCTTTTGGGACAACCTGAAATCGTAAGAGCAGTCCATGTGGATTTCGGAGGACCTGACAGTAGGAAGCATAATAAAAGTAATGATTGTCCACAGGCCCTGGGGAGCCTTGTCGCACAGCACCTGGGGCCTGCAGAGGTTAAGCGTGCTTAGTGAGCAGTGGCCTCGGATGGCTCCGAGGCCTGACACGGACGCCCGCCTTCACCTTTCTCCCATACCTCCTGGTTTCCAGTCAAGCCTCCTTGCTGGGGCTTCAGGCAGCCATTCTGAGGTGAGGGGAAAACCATTTGTTTCCACCATAAGCCCTAACACCCACCGTGAGTCTTGGACACACGAGAGCGCGTCATTTGCTTGCTGCTTCCGCTAGACACGTTCCCACCGTAGTGTGGTCCTTGTGCTTATCACTCTATCATGAGGCAGAGATGCTGGATCCTATCTACCAAGGGATCGGCACGTAGTAGCTACTCAATAAATACTGAATAACTCATATGAGGGGAGTCCTCCCTCCCACCCTATCACACATCCAAGCCACTAAGAAACACAAATCTACTGGTCTCTCTACATACAAACATTCTGAGAAGCCATTTTTTCTCCCCTAACCTAAAACCACAGTGCCCATTACAGAACAGTCCACCAGGGCACAGGGTTGAGTCCATTTCTGCTGCTGATTATACAGCATGCCACCTTCTTCTGACCAGAGATCAAATAATTATATATATACATACATATATGTGTGTATATATATTCCCCCTTTATATATATATATATATATATATATTCTGCCCTCCCCCTTAAAAAGAATAGTTGGTTTTTAAGGTCTTCATGAGCTCCTCAGGAGAAACTGACAATTCAGCAGAAGCTGCATGACTCTTATCTCTGGAAACCTCCTGCAGCTGGATAAGCAGGGCAGATGCCACGAGCGGCAGGGTCGTCCTGCTTGCCCCCACCAAGGATGGAAACCATCTGCATTCCTTGTCCGAATTTTCTGCAAGAAGCCCCAAAGCCGTGACGTCTGCTCAGAACCTAAGCCGTTCTGGCTGGCGGTGCTGGCTGCCGCTCCCCTCCACCCTTCACACTGAGGCTGCTCTGCTGGTTGGAGTGTGGAGAGGCCACAGCACACGTGCCTTATGTGTGGGAACCTTTAGCACACAGAATGCTACTTGGTGACTTACTGTTAGTTTTGCCAAGGAATTGGCTTCTTTGGGGAAGAGAAAGGACCCTCTTTCTGTGCCGTTCCTGACAGAGCATAGCAGGAGGCATCAGGGTTCCACTAAAACGCTGGCCTCACAAGACTGTAAGCTACCTGGGGGCAGGGAGCTCTCGTGCTCACTGGTGGGTCCCCAGTGGCTAGAACAGTGCTTAGCACAGAGCTGGTGCTCCGCCAACATTTTGGTTGACTTTGGCAAAATATAGTACCTTATCCTCTAGCCAGTGATAAGTTCGGGGCTGGGTCAATTAGTCTTCCCTGGCTTTGATAGACAGAGGTTGAGAGACAGAATTTCTCTCTCTGCCGAACTGCTAAGGTGAGAGTAGGAAGTTAATTACAGAGAGGAGAGGATGAGGCTATCAGACAAAATGAAGAGATGGTGAGTGAGAGAGAGGGAGAGAGAGGGGGACAGAGGGGGAGAGAGGGGGAGGGAGGGAGAGAGGGAGAGAGAGAATGAGCAAATGAGTTAGTCCTAACAACATAATATGACTGTTTATTTAGCCCCAGCTGAAGATCTAACCAGAATGTCTCAGTTATATGAATGCCTTAAGTTAGTTATTTGCTTAACGTCATATTAGAAGAGGGTTTCTATCACTTAAAACCCAAAGTGGTCTGACTGATACACTCGTTTCATATTATATCTCCTTTCAAAGCCATTCATTTACTCCGTGCTAACAGCTGACTCTCTCTCTACGTCTTATGCATGTGGATCTTCTCAATGTCCACTTTCACTGAGCCGTCATCTTGCCCATCTCTTTTGCTCTGCCTGAAGCAGAACAGTGTTTCAGCCACGCCTCTCAGGGCAGATGGATCTTTCCCATAGACAGAGGGAATTCTTCAAATTCCCTGGATAACAGATGTAACAGTTCCCACCGGTGACAGATCCTCAAGTCCCTAGTGCAAACAGCACCCCCTCGGCAGCACCCACTAACTGTGCTGTGGACCCCGGCAAGGACGCGCTGCTCTGTGCTCACCTCTGCTGGGACAGCACTCAATTATTGTAGCTTATTCCACGGGAATGGGGTTTGTCTCCTCAGCTAGACTAGAGATGGGCGGTTTTCAAAGAACAAAGGAGCGAACCAGATCGACGGTTCCTTGGACATTTACAACGTGATGAACCCCGTCCCTGGCACTGCACATCCCTGTGAGATAACTTTCCTCGTCCACAGTCGCGGACACAGGCTCAGAGTGGCTCAGCTGCCACTTGCCCGTGGACTGAGGTGCTAAGTGATCTGAGCATCCATGCTTTCTCTCCCTCCACTAGGTTGCCTCTGGGGCCATGTTTTGATAGGTTTTGCAAAATCCAGACCACTCAGTACCATGCCGGACACGTCGTAAGGCCAACGACGACAGCACTGTGTTTATCGCCATCTCATACTAACCTAATGAGGAGGGAATGTTACAGACCACCCCCTCCATGGTGTGAGAGAATTGCTTGACATGGAGATGCACAGAAACAAGAAGATGCTTGGAGTCCAATTTCCTTCCTCTGTGGCCCACCCAGCCTCTGGGGTTGAGAGCGTGGCCCGGGGAAAGCGTTCTGTTCCCAAACAGGCAGGGATGCCTCTGGCTGGGTGTCAGCCGCGGACCCACCTTATTTTTGTTCTGCAGGTGTTGGAAAGAGGACGCAGCCATCCCCAGCCAACAGGGAAGGGTGGGAAGAGTGCGTACATGTGTGTATGTGTGGTCCCTGGAGCGAGGGCCGGGTAGGGGCCTGTCTGCAAAACAACATTAAGAAACTGAAACATTTTCCACCGAGAAACAGAATTACTGCATGGAATTCTTACCCAGCCTGAGAAGCAAGCAGCCCCTCCTTTTCATTAGTTAAACAAAGAGGGTTATTTTCCAAATGAAAACTTTCAGTGTGGAAAACAGTCTAATTCCCGAGGCTTTTTGAGAAGCGAGATTCTCAGTGCTCATATAAACACGTCTATGTGGACGAGCAGCTACAAAGCGCGGTGCAGTTGCCCCGATCCAGCGAAGGGGCAGGCCTGGCCGGTGGGGGACCCAGGCCTCTGCTTCAGGCCTCTCGAAATAACCCCAGGTAGGAAGGCCAGCAGAAGGCACGAGCCGTGACTTGGGAAGATTAGACTGTTCTGCTAGGGGAAAAATTAGGTGAAAATAAAAGTATCTTCTACGTCCATTAAATGATCCTCTTTTTTCCACCAGCTTAATGAACTCCCTCCGGTTAGAAAAGACTCTGCAGACTCAAGCCCTGCTTAGTTCTATTCACAGACCCAAGTGGCGGCGTCACGGCTCTCTCCTGCAGTGTTCTCTTCGTGAAAGCTCCTGGGGACTTGCACTTGCTTGCACTGGGACCTGCAGACAGGTACCAATATGGAGGCAGAGTGCCAAGGTTCAGATTCCAGCTCCGTCACTTAAGAGTAGCATGCACGTACTCCCGCAGGGCTGTAGCCTGCCCATCTGCAAAGGGGCATAGCAACGGTACCCACGTCACAGAACTATCAGGAAGGCTAAATGATGTTTGTAATGTGCCTTAGCACAGTTTCTGGACAAAAGAAGACCTCCCTACAGTTGTGGCAAAGCTTATAAAATTAGAGGGACGTGGCATATGGTCATAGGCCCAAGTTTTTTAAAGTAATAAATATTGTTCTTTGAGGTTCCTACTTTTCTCATCTCACTTGTGGAAAGCGTGTTGCTCAAAAAAATAAAAGCAAGCACAAAATAGCCTCGCTTCACATCAGAGCTTCCTTCTCCACTCAGTCCATGAACGTTTTGGGGAGAGCTCTATTTAACTTGGCCGGCCCCTGGTTTTGCAGTGAGTAATATATTGGGCTTAATTTCAAACTCCACACAGCCAAGATCACTGGATACCTGAGCTTCCCCAAGCTGAGTTGATACAGCTGCTCTGCCCCTGGTCACTGGTGAGTTGTCCCCGTGGGTTCCAAAGGGTCTTGACACTGACAGGTCGAGGTGCATGGGCCAGCGCCATACTCAGGGACAAGGGCTTCCACAGAGAGGTTCCTGAGGGAGACAAGACCCAAAAGCCTAGAGGACGAGTGACACAAGGCTGAGACAGGAAGAGGATGGCCGGAGATGGCAGAGAGAGGCGGCTCGATGCAGGCGGTGGGGAGGGCAGGGCTCCTTGGAGCACCCTTGCTCCTGTGAAGGGAGCACGGGAGGTGTGAAGAAAACATTCTGAGTATGAAGTTACCATGGTGATAAAAGAAGGGTGTGACCCCCTTCCAAATCAGTATTTCTGAGACCAATTAGTGCAAATGACGGACACTTGCTTTAAAAAGGGTTGAGTGGAGCTTTCTTTTAAACACAGATTTCATTTCAAACTAAATTTCCTTTAGACATTTTTTCCCTGGGACCTTAGCTCTGGCCTTCTCGTGTGCAGCTACCACAGACGCGTTCTGTGAGACAACGATGCCCATGGACAGAGCGGAGTGTTAATCCGGAGGCCAGTCTAACCTCAATGACAGGCAGGCTGGTAAACAGACTGAAGGAGCTAATGACTATTTAGTGCTCTCTTTCGAGGTTAGCAAACGCTTCTTTGGCTTCTAAGGTGGCAACACCCTTACATTAAAAGGTTTGGACTGATGGACCTGATAAAAGCCCCTTCCCAAGTCTGCTGGGAAACACAAGCATTTCAAAAGTGAAAGATAATGTAGATGTTCTAAGAGCAATGTGATTAGGAGTATACATTATAAATGATAATTACAATGAATCATATTAGCTCTCGTAGTCTCCCAACATTATAACTTCACACTGATAGATTAATATACCTCATGTGTTTTTGAAGAAAAATTTGTCTCAAACTATAAAATTTCCCTATTGATCTCTATCTCTTGAAGATAGGCATATGATGGGGAGTTGCGACATTCTGTAAGTTCTAGGCCTTCATAATCTACATGGCCCCTGAATGAGGTCCTCAAGGTCACTTCCATACTGTCACAATCCATTTACGCCCCTGCATGCCATCCATGGTGAACATTCCCTGACCCCTCCCTGCTTTCTAAATCAAGCTCCTTTCATTCTCTCCCATAATCCTTTCTTCTTTTGCCCTGCTCATGGTTTTTTAAATCATTTCTTTATATTTGTGGGATGTTTAGCTCCTCTTATAGATGTGAGCTCAGTAGGGGAAGAATCATGTCTCTCTTGTTCACCACCATACAATGAGTACCTGGCATGGGGCCTGACAATTGGAAGGAGCCAGTGAAGAATTGCTGAATGTAAGAAAGAGGGAGTTGCACAGCTAGGAAGAGCAGGCCCGTTCAAATGAAGCTCTCTCTTCTCTTCCCGTTGACACCAAACATTTGCAATCTCCTTAAATACCACGAAGGTCAGCAGTGATTTCCCACACGCCAAGCCCAGTAGCTTTCTCATTCCTCGTCACTCAGCCCCTCTGTGGAGGCTGATACAATGAACTCTCCCCAACTGGAAGCCCTGCTCTCTTGGCTTCCAGGGCTCGTACTCCCCTCTCTCTCCCAAGCTCCCTGACTCCATTCCCTTTTTACTTCTTAAAGGGAGCTAGAAAAAATAGATAGCTAGTGGGAAGCAGCCGCATGGCACAGGGAGATCAGCTCAGTGCTTTGTGACCACCTAGAGGGGTGGGATAGGGAGGGTGGGAGGGAGGGAGAGGCAAGAGGGAAGAGATATGGGAACATATGTATATGTATAGTGGATTCACTTTGTTATAAAGCAGAAACTAACACACCATTGTAAAGCAATTATACTCCAATAAAGATGTTAAAAAACAAAAAACAAGGGAGCTAGTCAGTGACTCTGGACTCAGCCTGATCGTCTCCTTGAGCTACTCCCTCCCTTGATAACTCATTCAGTCTTGCCTCCAGCCTTCTGCTTTATGCTGGTACCCATGAATCTACATTTCTAAACACTGAAATGCTCTTTCTCCTGCCTGCTTTTTTTTTTAGAAATGTCACCATCCTCCCAATCGCCAGGCTGGAAAAAAGACTTGGAGTCTTTTCTCAACATCATTCCTCATGTTTACAAATAGTCAAGATAACAAAATATTGAAAATATTGTTTTCTCATTGTCTATGCCTCAAGTCCCTTGATAGTCTGGACCTTCCCATCTTTCAGACTTCCCGCTTTCCCCAGTTCTCTGTTACACTTTATCCAAATGACTACTTCCAAGTTTCCCTTTTGCCAACGATGCCCAACTGCTTCTATTTACACTGTCGAAATCCTACCTTTCCTTCAAGGATTATCTCAAATACTTCCCACTTTATAAGTCTCTCTTGAGCTTTCCAGGCAATTATAATTTCTTCTGCTTTAAACTACCAACCCACTATATACATTTCAGTTGGTGTTCTCTTAACTCTTTATTGTATAATGGGTTTCTGTGTATTTGTCTGTATCCTTTAGAGGAAGACTAATAAATAAATCTCTGGAAAGACTGAACTAGATAAAAAGAGAGTTGGCATAAATTACCAAGACACACTGTACAGACAGTAAAAAATATTAAGTGGATATTAGAACTAATTTTATATTTGAAAATGTAGATAAAATATGGATCATAGACTTTAGGTGTAAAAAGTTAAACAATAAAGCTTCTAGAATGTAATGCATGAGGATATCTCCATCATTTTGGTGAAGGTAAATTTGAACAAGACATGAAATTCACTAGCCCTAAAACAAAAGATTACCAAATTGGTCTTATAAAATTGAATGAAAGAAGAAGAAATAAAAAAGAAATAAATATTGTAAGACTCTATGTGACTTTCACAAACAAGCAGGCTAATCGATGATGGATATCTGATGAGAGGTCACACTTGGAGAGCAGGAGTACAGACAGTAGTTTTAGGGGTAACGGTGATGCTCCACGGCCACATCCGAAAGGGGGTGCTCACTCTGAAAATCTTCAAACCGTACACTAATGATAGGTATATCAGTTACACTTCACTTTACCGAAGTTTATCAAAACAACAACAGCAAAAACCCCGGACGGAGGAACTGTGTAAATGCATTACGTCCTAGCGCGCATCTTTTGCAGGCTGCTTTATGTCTTTGTAGCTCTGACACCGTCTCCGTTCATGGTTTCCATTGCTTCTGTCTGTTGACATGGTTCTAGCACTTTCCTCTATTCTGCCCTTTGCTTTCAACCGGAATTTGATATACTGACCCTGGTTCCCCTCTAGGTGTTTTGCCCTTGGAGCTGATTTCTCATTCTCAACTTCTGTTTCAATACTTTACTAATAATTCCCCGTTTCAGGTTAGTTCTACTTCTTTTATAAATTTTTGTTAAGGCCTTGTTTAAATCTTTACTCCTTTATTTAATGTTTTCCTGTTTCTGCTAACGATTTTTTATGTTCTTGCTATCTATAATTTCCTAATTACTATTAGATTATTTGCTTGGCCATCATTTTCCTCCTCAAATCCACAACTGTGAAAAAAAGCCTTCATCTCTACTTTTTTTGTCCAATGGGGTGAAGTGGGGAGGGAGGTTTGAATAGGAGAAGCTCTTTCTCATTCTTTACCCTCCAGCTCTAGCACTGAGGAACCAGGCAATCTGACATGTAATAGGAAAAGAGAGGGAGAAAAAAAAAGAAGATTCAAAAATGATAACTAAAACAAGTGCTTCCCAGCCGCCTAAAATGGTGAAACAGATTACTTTCCTTACAGATTTAGCTAAGAAGCTGTCTGACCAGAGTCCATTTATGGAACTATTTGACCTCGCTTTTATTTTTTCTTTTTCAGAATAAATCCTTTAGTCCTCAACTGGAGACACTGCAGAAACAAGGGAGTGTGTATTTTTTTAATCCATATGAAGGTTTGGGTCGGGAATTTTTCAAACACTGGAATAAATTTTTAATTTGGACTTTGATATCCAGACAAGCCCAGCTCATGTTCTCTTGGGTCTCCTTCCCAGAGACCAGACTTCAAACAGACACTGCTCGCCGCCTTAGCAGAGGCAGCAGAAAAGCACCATGCCAGCCACGGCGGCAGCAGTCAGCAGAAGCCCTGCACATTCGGCCTGTCTGGGCTGAACCCTGGTTTGCTACCTCACCTGGAAACCAGCACAAACTATTCCATGGACCCAAAGCACAGTTCCTCAGAGGAGAATGAATGAGCCTGGCATCCATCAAGGCAGGGGATGCTGGGATGTCAGGCTGCCACCTGGGGACCCTGTCTGGAGCATTCTCAATAACACAGGATTCACCTCTTGAAGGGAAATGGGCAAATAAACGTTATTTCGTTTGGCTTGACTATTTGCTTCTTATTCTTTCGGTTTCCTACTTTGCCTTTTAGAGTTTGGACTGTGAGAGAAATAGATGTGTTTCTTACAGATGAGGCCCCAGAGAACGTTTAATTTAACTCTTAGTTTAACTTCCTGAAAATTGACAAAACAGAGAATGGGAAGGAGAAAAAAAGAAACTGATTTTCTCTGACAACTATAGAAGTAGCTCATTTCCTTTTGGAGACCTAGATCAGAGACTATAAGTAATTGAAACTTAATACGCAGCCTCCCTTGGAAAAGTGACCACCCTGGGGGTGGTTATCATCATTTCCTGTTAATTGTCACCTGAAATAACCAGTTGTGGAAATGGCATGGGGCCCCAAGCAAAGGAATGTCGTTTGGGGAACGGCTAGCCCACTCACGTCCCATAACGAAATACAAATGATTTAACAGCAATACCGACAGGGTTCTCAGAATAAATCATTTCCATTCCCACCACTGCAAATCACTTGCTGTGATGGCCTTGAGACAGATTTGGGGAGTTGGCTATTGGTCACCCAGGCTCTGGGACAATTCCCCCTAGTTACCTATGGAGATAAATTGCAATTCTGACCTAATTTACTGCTCTTCCCCATGGCGAAGGGGCAAGTATTCTCTGTACTTCAGGAAGTCTAGAAGCTAAAGGTGACCAGAATGACTGTGAAGTCTCTCCAAGAATCCCCCGCCCCCAGGCAGCGGTGCTGATTCCTGAAAGCCCGAGCCCGTGCTCGCGGTACCGTGGCTGCGCCAGCCTGGTTTTTCTACCAAACCAGGTGCCTGGTCTGACCAACCATGCACTTCTGTGTATTAACCCCACTTTCTCCCAAGCTTTCTCTCACGCCATTGCAAGGAATCAGGTTTGGAACCTCTCTTTTCCCTTTTTGCAGAGGCCAAGTTCCTGTGTGCACTTGACCAGTCCAGAGGTATGAGCTTCCGTGAGCTGTAGCTCTCACTTGAGTTAGTGACATTGTCCCCTTGGCCCCCTCAGCACCTTAGCCATGTCTGTGTATCAGTTGGCCTGTCTGCTGTGGTCTGAGAACAGCAGGCAAGAGGGACCCGGTGCCTTGCATCTCTGTGTGCCCACTACCTGCCGGAGCGTGCATGGGATGGGTATCTGAGGAAGCAGGAACAAGGGAAGGACGATGGGAAAAAGTCTCGGCTTAGTGATCCGGTTCTCTGGATCTGGTTGCAAAGTGACAACATGCACAGAAATAGAACTTCCAGGAAAGCTGCCTGAAAAGTCTCTCTTCCAACTCAGAAACTCTGATATGAATGCCACCCCGATATGGGGAGGGTCGGGACGGCTGGGCAGCCTCCCCGGAGATCTGCCAATATTGTATAATTTCCTTGTCTTGACCCCCGGAGCCTTAGCTCTGGCCCTTGTTACTCCACACCAGGGTGGCTGCCCCAGACAGATCCCTTGTCCTGACTCCCTGTGGCTCATTTATCACCATTCCATTGTGGCCAAGGAATCATTCCCAAAGGACAGATCCTGCCAGTCTCCTACTCATAGAATCCAATGCTCACTCCTGGGCTGCATCTGGCATTCAAGGCTCTCCGACATTGCTAGTGGCCCCATCCAACTCTCCAGACTCCCTGAGGCCCCTCAGGCCAATCCTCTTATCACATCTTGCTTGGTCCCACTTGAGTCTTCTCTGCCAGTGAGTATTTATCTGTTACTTCATAACCCAGTTAAAGTATTCTTTCGAGAAACCTTCCTAAGGGACCATAATCCAGCTGGACCTCCCTGCTAGTTTGCATCCCCTCCTTCCTTGCTGCCCCTTCGGCACCATATCCTCACCGTCTGCCTCTTCCTCATTCATTCCTTCTGTCGGTGCATATTTAGTGAGCCCCAATGGCTGCTGGGCCCACACATTTTAAGTGGCAGAACTGAGATTCAAATCCAGGTCTAAACAACTGGGGAGCCCAGCTCTCCATCGCAACACCACTTTGCCCTGCCTGAGACAATGGGCCCTGTTCCCCTTGCTCCGGCAGTTACTTCCTGTCTCAGTGAAAAGAGAGGTAGCATTGGCCATAAAGGTAGGAGTCTTACAGTCCCCAGGGTCCCTCTCTTCAATAGTTACCGTGCACCACTTTTGAAATGAAATCGCTATGCAGGCCCAGGGGATGCCCTTCTTGGAGTGCAAGACAGCAGCCCAGCTCCAAAAAGAGATCTAGATGGGGATAGAAAAAGAGAAGCGTTCATCCCTTCTCACCTAGTGATTTCTCCCTTACACACTAAGTGGAGAAACTCAGACTGGGGTGTCTGTCCCATCCTTGGGCAAGGAAAGAAAGGAAACAAGTAAGGAAGTTGAAGGCAGTGGTGATGAGATGAGGCCACGGGCCAAGGCACAGTGGCTGGACCAAGAAAAGAATCTGGATTTGGACACAGGGGCTGTGCCCTCCTTGCCTTCTCTAGTGGTGTCAGCCTGATCCATAGTTGGCTGGGCTTGTGTAGAAGGAATCTTTGGACGTGGGCCTAAGGTTTTGAGTTCACTCATAGTGGGTGACAAAGACGAGATGGTTATTTGTTTTATGGTAATGATCTCCATGAGGCTCCAAACTCCGGGGCTGCCGTCGGCACGCCACACGGCAGGTCTTCCTCTGGGTGCGAGAGGATTTCCTTGGTTTGGTGGGATTCATTTGTTTTTTAAACGAGGCTGTTTATTTTCTCTTCTTTTAATGTTATGGGTTTTTTTTCAGACTCACGAGGAGGATACATAACTACAGCCGACTCTGCAATCTCCTATTTTGTCAGCTGCTTATGTTGATTAAAACTTCAATAAAGATCCTGTGATAAAACAGAGCTATGTTCAAAGGATCTTGTTATGTTTTTAAAAGGCTGAGCTTGGCAGAAAAGATGTAGAGTATAGGTTTGCTACCTCGCTATTTCCCCCTTTCTCCAGGTTAGAAAGGGAGCAGACTGGGGAGAAACTCAGGGTGGGTTCTCGTACCTGCAGCGTAGTTCGAGAGCCTGTGTTTAACTGAATCCCAAACCACAAGCAAAGTCCAATTTAAGTGATATGGAAATTGTTTATCAAACTAGTGTTAGAAGTGTGACCCAGCTGCCCTCTCCCCACCCATGGGTCCGACACACAACTTCTCTCTGCAGGAGGCCTCAGCCTTACGCTGGAGTCCAGGACGTGAGCCACGGGCCAAGTGAGGTCACCGAACTCCAGGAATTCCATACCCAGCGATTCAGCCACCTCACGCGTGATGACCAGTTCCAGCGAGGTTCCGCAGAACTGCCAGAACCCATCGCTTTAAAGACCTGGGATCACTCAAGAGTCCCAAGGGGTGAGTGTAGGCTGTGCCCACCTGCTTCCCACCCCGCCCACCCGCTCCGCTCCAGACAGCCCATTCCTGGCAGCAGCAGAGGTCTCTCAATTCTTCTTCTGAAAGAGGCCGACAAGTGGCTGTGCGTGAAAATCAGGCTAGCCCAAGTCGCTGACTTTATGCAAAGCAGGCAAGCGCAGTCAAAACACTTAGAGCAATCAATTCAAGTTGTTGGGTAAAGTTTTTTCCATGTCCCATACATTATTGAACAGTTAATTTCGTCTTTGTGCCTGTAAGACATTCCAGCTCTCAGATGACAGCTTTATCCATTAAGGAGCACGCGGTGACAGGCATACAGTGAGAGCTTTGCCAGCCCTGCCTGCCGGGAGGCGAGACGGCATCACCACCGAGAAATCCTGGGACACTTCAACATCTTAATCAATATGCGAGAGTCAATTACCGGGGAAGCGAGGGCTTAAGCAGGAGATGATGATGAGGTTCACGTGCAAATGGGCCGGATCAATATGCCGTTGAATCTCACACGTGGATTCACATGGGTCCTCCGCCCCCAGCACCTGGTTCCCACACTGGCAGGCCGACCACGCCCTCTCCCAGCATCATCTCCAACCTGCCAATTATCTGCTTTACTGGACTTGCTTTGATTCGTTTCCTTGACGGATGCGTTGGGAATGGAGAAAGCAGGGGTGAGGGGAACCACCAAAGCCAGATTTGGTCTTTGGATGCACAAGCTGGGCTCTTAGGATTGACTATTCAGTGGCGAGAATTCTTCCACAGGCACATCCAAGGGGACAATTAAACCCAGCATGTCTAGCTGAGAAGGGGGCCCTGCTAGTACCCCTCATTCAGGCCTTGATCCTCTCACCTGGATGACTACAGTCACTTCTTAGCTGGTCTCTGAGCTCCTCTTCTACTCCTCCTCCAATCTACCCTACACTGGCTGTCCGCTTCTGTTGGATTATGTCACCTGTGTCGTCAAATACCTTCAGCGTATGTCTGGGTAATAACATCCCAGGTCCAGGGAGTGTTTTCAAGACTCCCCCTGGTGGAGGCCCCCATTCTTGATATGAGTCTTGTGATAGTACTCAACCGCGCCCCAACACCAACATGCTCCTTTGCACCCCCCATGTGTAAAGCCTTCATCATCTCCACCTACGTCATTTCTTAAGGCCCCTGAAGCCTTCTCTGACTTCCCTGGTCAGAAGTTAATAGCCCCGCCATGATTGGTTTGAGGTCATTGTGTGTGGATTCAAGCTGGGTGTCTGCTTATTTGTTTTCTCCATTAGATCACCTGCTCTATGAGAACAGGCATCGTAAAGTTTTTCATGACTGCCAGGAAGGTGGGTAGTTCTCAGAGCGTGTTGAATTTCTTAATGAGCAGGCTGTAAGGAAACCGCCATGGCTCTGACTCCTGTCCTCATTATTGTAGCTGTGGACACCTTGGAAGCCAGGTATCCTCCAGCTCCTGCCTCTGCTTAAGCTCTACTGTTGTCCTGCACCAACCCTGTGCAGAATTCAGCTCCTATGGGAGTTCCCAGGAAAGAATCCATTGGCACAGTGCTTTGGTGAGCAGTGCAGATCTTACTGAAAATTTGGTAAGGGTCCACAGGGACTCTCCGGCAGACAGTGGAAATCTCCATCCATATTTCTGGTCTCTGTTGTCCCTCCTCAGTGCCACCTCTGGTTTTCCTCTCCCCACTGCCCCCGTGCAGCCTCCGCCCACGGAAGACATTCTTCAGCTTCTTGCTTCTGTTCTCAAGCTGTCACCCTACTGCTTCCACAACATCACACCCCTCCTCCAGAGGCACTGCCATGCACACTTCTAGGAGAACCGAATGTTGTCACATTACAGTTAGTGTCTGTACCCTCCTAAAGCTCTTCCCAGCTGCTTCTTCAGGACCTTGAGAGTCCCAAGGATGTACAGTAAGAAATGCGGAGGGGCCACCGAAGAAATCAGAAGTAAGAGGCTGGGGAAGGAAGACAACACTTCTCTCCTCTCCCTTCTCAGCGGGTGAGGAGAACTTGCGCAGGCTGGCTGGGCGCAGAGAAACAAGAGTGTGGATTCAGAAAGCCTGGAGAACAGGCACCAGTGGGGCTGTTTCCAGCAGGGTTTTCTGGATCTTTAGAGAGGCGCACTGTTGGCTCTGAGAGCCAGAAAGGAGCCTGGTGGCGGGCAGGGAGAACAGGCCGTGCTGGTCCCTTCTGACTGCAGGCTCTAGGAGCTGGGACCACCACACAGACTTAACAGGAGAAGACAGGAAGTCAGGACTTGGGGGAGGAGGG
The DNA here is from genome assembly GCF_937001465.1 of Orcinus orca. Taxonomy (NCBI): domain Eukaryota; kingdom Metazoa; phylum Chordata; class Mammalia; order Artiodactyla; family Delphinidae; genus Orcinus; species Orcinus orca. Next base: position 55,573,750 of record NC_064564.1, read on the forward strand.
GTCTGCTTTTGGCTCCTATGCTGATGGTCCAGAAAGCTAAGCAAGTGCTCATAAGAAGAGTCCTTTTACCTCTCATGGGATTCAGAAACTCATAAGGACGTTTGCATAGTGCATGGCAATTTTGTACAGGGCGAGAGTGAAATCCCAGCCCCAGGAGGACTGGGGCCTCTCTGCAGGACTGCTTCCTGCCCATAGGGGAAGGGGGGGTGCGGCAGGGAGAAGGAGTGTTAAGAAGGGCAGGCAGCTAACCGCTATTATGCACCTACTCTGCAGAAGGCCTGTTCATGAATGCTACCTTCTTTAAGTGGATCTTCATCACCTCCCAATGAGATGTGCATTGCTGGCGCCACGGAAACAGAAACCAGAAAGGAGAACAGGTAAAGTGGCTTTACTAGGATCACTTGGCTTTGCAACTGCTTTGCAACTGGGGAGGTAGAATTCCAACTAGGGTCTAAAAGGTGCATGGCGAATGGAGTAAGGTCAGTTCTTTTCCATGGTAGACAGTGAACACGACCCTAGAAGGGTCCGAATAAAGTTCAGGTTGGTGGGTTGGTCACACCTGAGCACGAGGCGAGTGAGGGCCCATCTGATGATGCGTGTGAGTAGGTGCTCTGTGTCTCCCCTCTAGACTGCCAGCCCTTTGAGGCTGGAGACAAGCCACCCATCGCAACTGCAACAGCAACAGTGACATCTACCATTTATTGGATTACTCTGTGCCAGGCTCTGTGCCAAGGATTTTACATGCATTATTGTATGTATTCCTCCCAGTCACCCTGGAAGGTCAGGATTATAATTCTCATTTTACAGATAACGAAACTGGAACAGAGAGGTTAAATAAGTCTCCCAAGTTCACACAGCTAATAAATGGAGGAAGATTCAAATCCAGGTCTACCTGACTTCCATCCTTGATCCCTTGAAACTCTTAACCTGGAGTAAAGAGCCTAAAGGAAATACGGTTTTGATGGAATTTACCTTTCAGGAGATGCAAAAGTGTAGGCATGATGAAAATTTTAATAAATATTGTAAATGGCATGATCTCTACATTAATTTCATCCAAAAGCATTTCGTTGTTCATTCATGTGTTCTTTGAACAAACGTTTATTGAGAGGCTACTCTGTTCCAGGTACTGTCCGGCCCTGAGATACAGGTGGACAAGGCAGGCCTGGTCATCTTGAAGCTGACCACCAGCTACACTTAGCACACTGTCAGGCTTTGAGAAGACCTGGAATAAAGAAATGTATTTAGTTTCCTTTAACCCTATGTACACCTATAAACACCCTATGGATCTTCCTAAAAGGAGCCTCCCTGACCAGCAGACTGGATGAGATTAGTTCACTTTTTAGGGGTTCCCATAAGCATTCTGTGCTTTTCCTCAAAACATTCATCACCTCTGTAACTTTTATTTAATGTCTACCTTTTTTATTAGACTGACAGCTGTCTTGCCCCCATCCTGGACCAGAGCAGACTCTTGCCCCTCTAATGAGGAGATATATGTGGAATGTCCCAGAGCACATCTTGGGTAAGGCTGCTCTCATGGGGAACCACTAGAGGTTGGTTCTTGCTCAAAATAGTAAACACATATCTTCATGAGGTGAGCACTCAATAACGTTTCTGATGGGAAAAGCCTGAATCCAGGGAAATCATGGTTTTAGGAAATCAGTGTAGGAGAAAGAGGGTGAGAAGCTAGGTAGACTGGGACTAGACCAGGACTGATGACTTCAAGAGGCATTTCCTAGGAATTCTGGTCAGACTCTACCTGACCGCCATATAACATAGAGTGTTATGTGTGGGCTCTGGAGAAAGACAGACCAAGATCTGAATGGAAACTCACTACTTGTAGTTTCACTCAGTAGTGTAACCTTGGGCCAATCACTTCCCACCTCTGAGTTTAGTCCTCATTCATAAAGTGAAAATAACAACAATATCTACTTCATAGAATTGTGATAAAGACTCAATGAGACTATGAAGCCAAAAAAGGCAAAGCACATGGCTACTGTCTATACTTAAAAAGACTAAAGCCTGGAGAGTCAGAATGGTCTAGTACTTCAGATATGGGTAACTGGGAAAATGGGCTAAAGCAGGGAACACTGGGAGAGAAAGAGTTCATCTGGGGCCATGCTGAGTTTGAGATGCGGCCACCAGGTTTAAATGTCCCACAGGCAGCTGGGCACACAGGACAGATGCCCTAAGGAGAAGTCAGCATGGGGCATAGAGATTAGGAAAGAAATCATGACTGAATTTAGAGTTGATGAGCAACTCCAAAGGGAGAATAGAAAGAAAGGGCAGAGAGCAGGGGGCTGCCGTGGGCAGCTGCCTTACTTTGGGAGCAGGAGAATGAAAAGAAAAAGTCGACCTCATTGCCATTACCAGTTGATGCTGTGGTTCTCAGCTGCTTTAGACAGTTGAGTAGCATCTCACCAGCCCGGGCCAAGGCAAGCCTGCCGTGTGGGCTAAAGCTTAAGTGGTACCCACGGCACACGTGGAAAGTTCCTGTGGCAACTGCTTGCTGAAAATCCTCACGCCAGTTATTTTCCATTCCTGCAGAGACATCCCTGTGTCCCTCAGGTTAGGATATAAATATTTTACAAAGTACAGAGACTTGAGATATCTTAACACTTTGACTAAAAACTTGTTTTTCTGAAAGTTAAAGGACGTATTTTTCACTTGCAAAAATATGAACCTCTAGATTAGACAAAGTAACGGAAGTGGCACATTGCAATATTTTATGCAGGGCTTCTCAGGGTACTTAAAATATTAATACCCTTCCTTTATTCATGAGGTTTATAAGATTTGTCATACAAGTTTAACATTGAGTAAGGACTAAATGCCTCAAACATAGTAGGTGTTCAATAAAAACATGTCCTCTTCCCTTCTTATATGATGAAGGTTAAAATGTAGTCTACGGACTTGGGGAGGTGAGTCATTTGAGATATTTCCAGCTATTTCTAGACTAAACTTTCATTAGCTGGAGTTAGGGGAGAGGAGAGAGAAGAAACTTGATTAGTAGCAGTAGAGTAGAAAACAAATTCTAAAAGGTAACTAGAGGACTCTGTGATGGGGTCAAATTGCAGGAGTCCAGGATAGGAAAGATGACCCCTAGTTCATGAATGGAGTAGAGGAGTCCAGGATAGAAAAGATGACCCCTAGTTCATGAATGGAGTGGAGTAGACATTGATACTAAAAAAGGATCCTTTTGCTAATTGTGCAGAGAGAGTTGCACATCTTTTGCCAAGCCAAATTTCTGGCAAAAACATCTGAGGGACCACAGAGTTCCAACTCTCCCTGTGGATCACAGTCACACTATAAATAAAAAGGACAAGTGAAGTGACCAAGGAGTAAATGCCACCAGGCTACATCCAACCTGCTCCCCTTCACCATCTCCATGGAGTCTCACCTGTCCTATTCCTTAATTTGATCTGTGGCTTAGGAAATTAGGCAGCTTTGGGGAAACATGGTTTCTGATACTAAAAGAGCATCTCACAACTCAAAGTCTGTGTCCTGGCCTTGGTCTGCCTTCATTTTTATCAGAAAAGGGTGGGTAACATATGAGAAAAAAAAAATTGGCCCTGTAAAGAGATCCCGAAAGAATGACATATTTGTCTGTTAAGTATAAATACGAACAGCCATGGAGATATGGTCCTGTGGTGCTAGGTTTTCACTTCAGTAACATTCATCTAGTGCCAGGAAACACTAGATTTAGTACCTGAGGGACTGGAGTTTCAAATACCTTATACTTTTTTTTTTAATATTCTGCCAAGAATTTAAATTGGTAAAAGCTGGGGACTGACAAAACTTGATCCCCAAGAGCTTTTCTGGCACTGGTTTATCAGAGAATATGGTGCCATTATTTTTATTGTAATTATTATTTTTTTTCTTTGGTGGTGTGAGAGCTCATTTATAACCCAGTGACTTCTACTCCCAGATGTATTTTTCTTTAAAAAAAAAAAAATCCCAATGCTTAAATAAACAGAGGCTTTGCCTTTTGTGGTGGTGGTAGAAGCTGTCATTGGACTTACATGCAAGGGAATTGCAAGCCTTTTCATGTTTTTAGGTCGGATCAGAGAGAGTCGAAAGGAGAAAAGCTAATTTTAGGATCTGTGTTGTCACTAGCTTCCCGTGTACACGTCCCCTTCCCAAACTCCCCGCTGTGCCCTGACACCCAAATCACTTAGTGGGCTTTGCAAAGAGAGTGCGCTGCCCCAAAACAGGGACATGGCAAAGTCTAGAAATGAGCTAGAAAGTCCAAGTTTGAGCCCCAGCACTATCACTTTTTAGCAATGTAACTTTGCACAACTTTGTCTTTCTTGGCTTTTTTCATCAGTAAAATGATAATTGGATTTTCCAAAGAGAAGTGTCAGGAGGATTACATTAAACAAGTAAATTATGTGAAAAGGCCCGGCACAGTGAGTTTTCTAAACAACAATCTACAAAAGATGAGAGCCAGAGCCGGGAAGGGGGAAAGAAGGAGAGAACATCGTGGGGCAGCATGTGGATTCTGCTCCAAGGTTAGACTCTTGACATAGACACTCGAGCTGAGAAAACAACTGCCACCATGGAGACACATAAAACAAGAAGATGCTGTTTACGGTCCACCATCTTTACCCTCCCTCATTGCTCCCTGCTGCCATATTCCCGACTCCCTTCAGTCCCCCGTCGGATTTTACCCACAAGCAATTTCCAGGGTCAGCTCACCACTCTCCTGCCCCGGGCAGCTTTCTTGAACAGACCCGGCAGGTCCGATCCCGCCTGAAATGATTCGAGTTTTATTACACAATTAGATCAACTCTCTTAGGTGTAGTAGCCCTCCTCATACTTAGAAGAATAGATTAGCCATTAGGACTTTGTATATTTTTCCCAGTAATTGACACCACATCCCATTTTCCTCACCAAAGGGAAAAAGAACCACATAAAACAATCATGATTTGGGGGGTAGGAGGCGGGGGCCGGGGGCACTCAAAATGCAACAATGTCTGGGTCTTCGCCTCCACCTACTTCCCTCCCCAGCTCTGAATGGCTCCGGAAGGCAGGCAGAGCGAGCCTCGTTCTGTTTTTTTTTTTTTTTTTTTTGCCGTACGCGGGCCTCTCCCCGTTGTGGCCTCTCCAGCTGCGGAGCACAGGCTCCGGACGCACAGGCTCAGCGGCCATGGCTCACGGGCCCAGCCGCTCCGCGGCATGTGGGATCCTCCCGGGCCAGGGCACAAACCCGTGTCCCCCGCATCGGCAGGCGGACTCTCAACCACTGCGCCACCAGGGAGGCCCCCTTGTTCTGTTTTGTTTGGTGGTTGCTCTTCCATTCCTGAGCCCCCGGGCTCACGCTCCCCGAGCACTTTACTAAGAATAAACCAGGCATCATTCTGCCACCGGTCCGCGGCAGCCACCACTGGCTGGCAGCCTGGGCGTTCTTAAAAAGCCCATGGAAGCATGACCAGGATGTCACCGCTCCTTCTCTTTTTTTCCTTTTTCTTTTTTTTCAGTGCTTCCTCCCAGGACAGCTCCTTTACACACCCTCTCCCTCAGCATCACCTTTCCTGTCCTGGCCAGGGAAGAAGGGGGGTTTGTGGGGCAGTCCAAGCAGCAGTGACTTGAAGCCCATTAGCATTCCCCAGTTGGGAAAAGGAGAGAAAAAAGTCATTCCAAGCCTAGAGAACAGCTGGTGCCCAAGACACCCAGGTCCGTTTGTGTCTTCTCCCTTCAAACACCGAATGTTTACATTTGGAATAAACCAGGAAGAAACTTATCTTACTGAGGGATTTAAACAGGGGAAAATGCAGTCACCTATGTTGACTTTGCCCATACTTGGCACTGCCCATGTTCGCAAACGGGTGTCCATTTTGCATCTCAGCCAGAAGCAGACACCTCAGGCCAAGCAGGCTGCATCCGCACAAGCAAAACCAAACAGATGTTCTCAGCTGTCTGGTCAAATATTTGTTTCCTTTGGTCATGTCCTAGCAGCCCAAGTGCCGATCCCAACTACAAGGCCTGGTGGCACCAGCAGACACTTCGCACGGTCTACCCTCCTGCAGAACACCTGTGAGCTGAAGGCCCTTCCCGACTGCAAGGATGTTTGTGCCGAAGCTTAGTGGGTCCCTGAACTGCCCCGAGGCCTGCTGTGAGGCGCCGGTGCTAGAGCAGTCTGCAGAGAGAGGCGATGCCAGCCTCCCCCCACCACTCCCACCCCGGCTTTCTTCCCGCGTAGCACATCAGACGATTCAGCCAGTAGCACCAGCACCAGGAGACATGAAATGTTTTAAGCACATTTTTCAGTTTGGGTCGATGTGTCCAAAGGGACTCTTTGCTGACACGTCCCGGCTGATTCCCTGGAAAGAAGCTGAAGTGCCCATGTTCCAATAAGATCAATAAACCCACTCATCCCTGATTATAGAACTTTCTTCAAAGTACATCTTCAGGTACCTTCTGACCAAGTCGGGCTGTGCTGAACTCTTATGACGCTAAGGTGACCCAATGTGTCACCCAAGACTTATACTTCACCCAGAGTGTGCTTTCCTGAAGAAAAACGTCCTAAAGCTTTCCATTTGGTCCCCAAGGACCGTGGAAAATCATAAGATGGAAAGTGACTTTTCTTTGGACACAACTGGTGATGACTTGTGAACATGTCTCTTTTGCCCAACTTGGCTTTAGCTAAAACCTACTGTTTTGAATAAAACTTGGGCCACTCTCCACCCCTTTAATATGCTACCTCTAGGCACCTCCTGCCAAGTCCTAACTCCCATCCCCACACACACTTCTTGTAACTAGGAATCCAGAATGAAACTGTAGTCATACCCTCTCTTGCTGGTTCTGACAACAGGCCGATTTAACTGTTTTCCTTTTTTTTAAACTTCTCAACATACACATGTCCCTTCATTATTTTCTTAAGTTTCCCTTACGCTTCCCCCAGCCCCTGCTTTCACTGCCATACACCCGGGGCTGCCGAGCCGAGCGCACCTCTGCACCCAGTGAGCACCTGAGGGTGACAGGCTGCCGTGTGCCTTCCCCCCGGGCCCTTCTCCCATTGCCAGAAAAAAACCCAGCTGGATGCCTCAACCAACACAGGTCCCTAATTTAAGTTTAACAGTACAGCATTTTTACTGCTTTCGGCCAGGGCGTTCTGAGAAAGGTTAAAATATGTGAAAAATAAACGCTAAAAAAAAAAAATCTGTTTAGAAAACAACTCCAGTGTAAGTGCTGCATGCTCCCAGCTTCTGGCCCCCTTTCCAGGAAAGGAACTCCAGCAACCACACAATTTAGCTCCATTTGGGGGGTGGGGGGTTTCCATTTCCTTCCTATGGGATTTTTTTATTAGCTTTTTTTTTTTTTAACTGTTTTTCTTTCCCTATGCTGGTTTACTGCCTTGTATCTATCTACCCCCAAGGAGTTTAAAAACCTCAAGTCAGTATTATTGGATTTTTCTTAGTGTATTTTCTGATTCTCCTGGTGTGAGAGCATGTGGTCCGGATCTGTGCATTCGTGTGTTGGTGAGGATGGAGGGCTGGGTGCCAAAGAGATGATGTCCATAAAGGCCTGGGGAAGTGTTAGCTGAGCCTTCGAAGTGTGCACCGAAAAATGAATTGCCTTGTTCTTTTCACTGTTGTGCAAACCTACTGGTTAAAGATCAATGCACACAGTAGGCACTGAACAAGTATCCATTGTCTGGATAAGGGAATAATTGAATACTAGGTACTGTTTCTTGAACTTTTACTCTGCTTATCATAATTGACGCTTTACGTAGTTTATCTCATCCAACCCTTGCGACAGCACCGTAAGGATGGTGATCTCAACTCTGTGGAGGAGTAAACTTCAAAGGTCACTTCCTATGGGAGGGGGATGCAAGGGAGGGGATATGGGAATATGTGTATATGTATAGCTGATTCACTTTGTTATATAGCAGAAACTAACACACCATTGTGAAGCAACTATACTCCAGTAAAGATGTTAAAAAAAAAATAAAAGGTCACTTCTTCTAATCACATGTGGAATAGGGCAGGATTCGATTCCAGTCCTGTCTGTCCACTGGAAATAACTTAACTGGGAGAAATTATGCATATATCATGACCCCCGTCCCTTCCCCAAAGACGAAAGATATTGATGAGCAAATGTCTGGACCTGTTAGAAAAAAGCTGCTCGTGGTAGAATCACAGACTTAAAACATTTGAATGGTTCAGTTAACTTCTCTGGGCTTCATCTTCCTTTGGGAAAGGAGCAGGTTGGCTTGATCAAAGAGACCTCACAAGTCACTCTTAGTTTCCCCCAAGCCTGCCTGGTGCCCCAAGGCAGGCATCACTAATAGATAACACATGAGGCCTCAGAATCCTTCTCAACACAAAATTCGAGGCAGCTAGTAACAATCTCCCTGCTTTCCTGCTCTGTGAGGCCGTGTGGCTGACAGCAGTGGTCGCCAACCTCTAGTCATTAGGTTGGCCTCCTTTGTGATGTTTGCCGTGTCTGCACTCTCCACCATCTCAATATAGTTTACTTAATTGCTTTACATTGCTTGCCTTTCTTTTTAACCAAAAAATAGCCCTTCTCTAAGAATAATATTCATGAAATAGGGGATTTAATGTGGTAGCAGTATAATTTTTAATATTGGTTAAAAAGAAGTATGTAAGGGCTTCCCTGGTGGCGCAATGGTTGAGAGTCCGCCTGCCGATGCAGGGGACAAGGGTTCGTGCCCCGGTCTGGGAGGACCCCACATGCCACGGAGCGGCTGGGCCTGTGAGCCATGGCTGCTGGGCCTGCGCGTCCGGAGCCCGTGCAACCTTGGGCAAATATTTAACTTGTTGAGTCTCAATTTCCTTTTTCATAAAATGGGGAAAATGACTTTCTTTGCCACACTGTCCAGAGGATTAGAATTAATTTAACGCAATAACGCACAGAAAGCAAGTCTTTGGTACGTAGTGAGATGTTCAATAAATGGCAGCCACTGGGACTCTCACAGGCTAACGTGCTGTGCTGCCAGCATCACCACACCCAGTACTGTTTGAATATCCCCTCCCTTCCCTGACTACAGGCTAGACCACCTCTGCCTGGAGGCCTGGAAGTCCTGGAGTACAGCACCACTGATAGCACTTCAGCGGCAAATATTTACTCAAAGAAGGAAGAGCTTTGAAGAAACTTGCTCTCCCTGTCCTCTCAGAGGAGTATGGCATCCCTGTCACGGAAACATGGCTTCGGTGATCAGACTCCCTCGTAATTAGGGAACCATTTTATTTTTGTGGCCACCATCAGCCCCAGGGCTCGGCACACCTGATCACATAAGTGGGTCTTCTCTCCTGCCTTGTCTCTGTTATTACTTCTAATGTTTTTTCTTCTTCAGAGGGACGGGAAGAAGGAAGCGCATCATGAACAAGGCGTCGAAGGCTCAGGACCAGAACAGAAATGACTAAACAATCCTCGCCTGTCCCTGGGACCAGAGGCCTGTGAGGCTCCACCTTTATTCTCCAAACCCAGCTGAACACACCAGTTTTCTCAGTTGACTTCCTGTGGATCCAAAGCAGCAAGTGACATTGAAAAAGCCGTATTTAGAGGCCCCTGTCATCCCGATTTATCTATGAAGAGTGGATGACAGAGGGCTAGGACCCTCCCCCATGCTTTAGTGTGAAAGAAAGACAGCTGCGTTTATTTACTTAGAGAAAGGGAGGGGAAGCAAAGGCGGGCATGTCACACGCCCCGTGAAGGTTGTCAAACTTTTCCTGAGCTGGGCTTCTGTGAACTGTAAAGGTAGGGCTGAGACTCAGAGACACGAGATGGGAAGGTGTGTTTCCTAAGGAAACGGTGAGTCTGTTTTCAGGTTGCCGTGGGCTCTCTCTCCTTCTGATGGCCCTGGGACCAGATAGAGGTCTGAGGGGGATCATTTCTGCCAGGCAGAGGGGAGGGAAATTCCTGATAAAAACAATATGACTCAAAGTGAAAGGCAAGAACCAAAATCACGCCCGGAATGTAGGGAATTCACGGGGATGGGAAAGAAGATGTATGAAAAGAAAATGTATGAAAAGGATGCTGGTAGACCAGCAAGCAAGACATCTCTGACTCTGAAAAACAGACAGCAGTAGACCCTTGGGCACCACTCTCCACCTTGTTTTCTGACCATGAACTCACACCCTCGCTTTGTGTGAGTATGTGTGCTTGTGTAGACGGAGCAATTAAAAAGGAAGCCCAAAGACCGAACAAATCAATGTTTACAGATTCATAATAAGTTCCTTTCCATATATTTATTTATTTTCTCTTCAGCCGCTGAAGAAACAACAGCAAACTTGCAGGGAGCAGTTGTTGCCAGAGGGTGAATCATGGCTGTATTGATTTGATTATGTAGAAGCTCAGAGGAACCTAAAGCCAGATACAGAAATATCTCATAGCCCTGGACCCTATGGGATACACACTAGTAGAAAAGCAATCTTTATATTGTTCCTGATAAAAGCATCATTAGCTTCCTCATAGTGAAACCATTTCTCTGCTGATACAGTATATGGTTTTCTTTTTCTCTAGAATCCACTCAGACATAATTAACACTCAGTTACTAGACTTGAGGTTCCCTGGGGTGAACTGCTCAACTTGGGGAGGGGGCGGGGGCTAGAGGTGGGAAGAAAGAAAGACTGAGAGAGGAGAGGGAAGGAGGAAACACAGGAGAGGGCAGCGAGAAGAGAAGAGACGGGAGGGGGAGGGAGACAGAGGAGGGGGTACGGTATTGAACCGATCCATCTTTGGCCTTCCCGAGCATCCCCCCCGCCATTCGCCTGTACCGCGCAGTGAGATGAGAGTCAGCGCGGTGGCGCCCTCTGCTGGTCATGCTTATCATCCCAGCTGCCTAGAGATCTGGTCGCCCCTTCCAGGGAGAGAAGCCTGGACTGACACTTCTGCAGACAGACAAATGCCCGCAGTGTGTGCTAAAAGGCAGCAGCAACAGCGTTCTCTGTTTCCTTTCCCCTGTCTGCTTGTCTGCTTGTAGGCAGCAGCAACTTGAAAAGCCTCGTACACATAGTGTTTCTGGGGACAGCAGGGCTGGTCTGGAACGGGATCTTCACGTTTTAAGGGTTTGGGGAAATAGGACCTGGAGGGCTCTTTGAAGTTCCTAGTTCCTGGCCAGATGGTTGGTCCCCATGAGCCAAGGGGGTAAAGTCCTGGCTGCCCACAGGATGGGCTGTGGGTTTGAGGGGCCAGCACGGACTCTGTGGTCCTCTGCAACTGGGCCTCAGCTTCTTTAAAGGGGTGCAAAAATAGCCAACTGTACTGCTCATGCTATGGACTTCTGAGCAAATAATGGCCCTTTCAGGAAAAAAAAAAAGTTTTAATTTAAAAATTCTCTCTTTACTTCTCCTCTCAGCTTCACTTTCCTTTGGCTCAAGGAGAAGGGTGATCAGAGTCATGACAGGGAGAACCAGGCACTCCTGAGGCAGAATGAACCCAGATGTGGATACAAACTAACTAAGCAGGCAGAAACCAAGTCCCTTTAGGAGGTTATTCTAGCACCTTCCGTGGGCATTAGCAAGCCCACGGGTGCATACACACACACACACACACACACGTACACATGCACACAGTGGGTATAAAAACATGAATGCGTAAACACTTTCACACACAACCAGAACCCTGTGTGCAGACTTCCAAAAACATATATACACATGTCTTCATGTAATCCCATATGGACTGCGTCTTAACATCCTCAGCCTCGCCCTCACCCACATTCCTCCCTCTGATCCCCAAAAAACCTGACATTTCTGTGGGAAAAAATCTCATCTGGGTGTCTTGTGTTGCTCTATTGTTCTATCCTGCGGACCCTTCAGGGACCCCTTCCCAGCCAGTGAAGGCTCTATGCTCTCACCAGCACCATATCACCCCGTTTTCATTACTTTAGGTGGATCACAGGGGATTACAATAAAGGCTTCTGGAAAAACTAGGGGCAGAGCTCTGTAGTCAGGCTGATTTAGTGGTTACCAGCACAGAGTCTGAGCCAGACAGTCTGGGTGCACCCCAGCTCTGTCATGTTGCTAAGCTGCGTGTCTCAGTTTCCCCAGTTGCAAAATGGAGATACCAATAGTACCTGCCCCAGGGGGCTGCTACCATCATGAAATGGGTCCATATTCAGAATCTGCCTGGAACAGTGCCTTTCATGTAATAACTGCTATATAAATGTTTGTCAGACAAAGGTGTATAATCCAGGCTGGTTGTGTTATTCTCAAGAGTAATCCTGGGTAATCACAAGTAATCATGAGTAATTCCTCTTCCCTATTTCTTACCAGGTCAAAGAAGAGAAAGAACACAAACAAAGGTGATGACCAGATGGACACATCCTTCAGACTCTTTCTATCTTGGGGATCCTTTTCCTGGATATCATTGATGATCTCTTAATTATTGGGTTGGCCAAAAATTTCATTCGGGTTTTTCTATAACATCTTTTTGGCCAACCCAATATACGTTGTAATGGCACTGTAACCTGCAGCAAGTCACTTTGGACAGCAGTCTCCTCATCTGCAAAGGCTCTTAGATCATTTTTAAGATCCTTTTTAGTATAGATTTATTTTAAAACCAGATACAGGCATTTTCAAAGCTCATTTTAAACACCAGTTGCAACCTCTTCCATTCATTTTCCCCCTTCTTAAAAAAGTTAGAGCTTTTAAAAAGTAGAATACTTGACTGCTTTTGATCCCTTTTCTTATTTTTTTAAATCATTCCCACTTTCTGATGAAAGCATAATCAACAGTGAAACAGCAGAAAGTGGGGTGTTTGGGGTCATGGGAGAAGTAACCCAGTGAGCTTTAGACAATCAATGCATTAGGAGCAAAGCCAGACAGAGACATGACAACCTTCCTGGGAAGCCTCATAATTCAGTGTTCCTCCAAAATAATTTCTTTAAATATCTGTTCAATATTATGTGGAGGGGTGGGAGGAGAGGCAGAGGATAACTGACAACAGCCTTAGGCACCTCCTCTGTTCTCAGAACAATTCTGTTCGGTCCCAAATTTTCAGACCCCACTCAGATAAAGAAAAGCTCGACAGCAAACCAAACGGGCCCTCTTTTGAAGACATTATCACGCGACTATTATGAAACCTCAACCCCTTCAAACAATATTTCTTTTAAATATTTCAACTGCACAAATACTTCTGATAAATACAACTTTCTCCATCTTGTTATATTTCCAGCAAGATCTAGCGCCCCAGCGATGCTCTAGTGCTCTTAGGAAGCAACACCTCTAGAAATTGCACTCTCACCCACCTTCAAAGCTGGCTTTGATTAGCAGGAAGTTTTCAACAGATGTCTTTCTAATTATGGGTCAGGAAGCTCCAAGACTCTATCTGCGGTGGCATCTTTCCTCTAGCGTGGCCCTGCGTTCCTCTTTGAAGGTCTGCTCATTCCAGGAACAACCTGGAAGATGCATGATTTCCTAAGTTGACCTCCACACTCAAAGGCCAGAGCAAGCTTGGTGGCTTCCACAGGAAAATATTCTTTGCCCTCTTTTTCCTTCCCAACATCATCTACCTAACCTTACCCTCATAATGTGGACTTTAAGAACCCACAACATCTGTAGTGCCTTTGAGTCTTCACAGAAATATTAAATCATGCACAGACTTATTTTAGAAAAAAGTGGTGCCTTGCTGGATTCTAATTCTTTGAAAACTGGTAATGTATGGATGATTTCTGTAGTAATCCTTTGTTAACCAAAATATTCAACTAACCACCACAACCTTACTTAGTTGGGCCAGACAGTAGTTTGCTGTGGCAATAATGTGCTTCATCATGAAGTTTCCTTCACGCAGAAGGATGGTTCCTGTCATTAAGATGTGTGTTAAGATGTGCTCCGCATTCACCCCTAATAAAGTGCATGAGGTTTAACCACTGAGTGTGACCAGCCAGACATACCAGTGGGATGGCTGGTCAAGTCAGAGCTGGCCGTGGTCACTGTCTGTGGCATGGATCAAAGAAGAGCAAACTAGACCACGTAGGAAATGAACTTAAGAGGGCAACCTCATTCCCTGCCTGCTCTGAGCAACATGCTAACTAGACACAGGTAAGACGCAGACATTTTTCTCTTTCTTACACACCCACAACTGTCCCCTTAAGGATCTATTTGGTGCAGGAGTTTCTGTTTGGGGATGGACCAAAACCAGACCGTGGGCGTGAGCTGTGTAAAACTCAGATGTGAATTCTACAAAAAGTTTGCTCACAGCCACCAGAACATATGAGAGGACTGTGGGAAAATTCCAGCAGCTCTCTACACCCTAGACCCAGTGTTCACAATTCACTATCCAGACTGTATTCTTATATCTCTTTTACCTTGTCTTCTTAAAGAACGCCTACTCTTTACAGCCCAACTCAAATATTTCCTCTTTCAGGATGACTTTTATGACTCTTACCACCCACCACCCAGGCAAAAGGAGGCTCCTCCTCTCTGGGCTCCCTTGGCTCATGTACCTTTCATCTCAGCTCCACCAGTTACTAACTGAGCTCATAAGTCAATGGGGGTCAAATCAGTACCGACCTCAGGGGGTTGTTGTGAGCGTTAGGTGACTTAATACACACAGAGCCCTTCTGATAATGGTGGGGTTACAGTAAGTGCTCAATAAATCTTAGTCATGGTTGTTAGCACACCGGATGCAATGTATAGTAATTATCTGCCTGCTGTATTTGTGACTGTGTGCTTATTAGAAGAATGACCGCATCTTTTTCAGCACTCCATCAGAATAATCCTATAACCTACCCCTGACTAGGTGCATTGCTAAAAGAAATCCTCATCCTTCTGCTTCCATTACCTGAGTGTTGTTAAGACTCAGGCATTTCTTGAATGTCATTAAGATTCCTCAGTACTCCAGTGCGCCTGTGCGGTGGGTGTAAAATACACAGATACCTTGATACTCCCTCCTTAGGGCAGTAGACCCTGATTCCCTCCCTTAAATGTGAGCTGTACTCAGCAACTCAGGCGTAACAAATGGAGCATGACAGAAGTGATGCTGTGACTTCCAAGACTAGGACATGAAGGGCCTTGGGGCTATCTCCTTGTGCTTTCTCCTGGGTCCCCTGCTCTGGAGGGAGCCAGCGGCCATGTTGTGAGGATGCTCAAGCAGCCCCACGGAGGGTGCATGTGGTGAGGCAGTGGGGCCTCCTGCCAACAGCTGTGTGAATGAACCATCTCAGAAGTGAATCCTCTAGCCCCAGGCAAACCTCAGATGCTGAAGCTTCTAAGAGACCCTGAGCCAGAAGAACTAAGATGAGCTGCTCTAAACTTCTGATCCACAGAAAGGAAGATAATTAATGTTTACTGCTTTAAACTGCTAAGTTTTGGGTTTAATTTATTATGCACCAATAGGTAACAAATACAGACGGTGACTAAATCAGCAATACACTTTGGGTGAGATTTCTGTTTCAAAGTGATATACCTTCGAGTAGAAAATGAGAAGGAGGAGAAGAGGGTAATTTCCTGTAAAGGCGGAGAAGAGTGGTAATTTCCTGTAAAGCTTTCTGTCTTGGGGACAGAGACAGCTCACGTTACCCACTAGGGGTGGCCAAGCTGCCACTCACCTGGGGGCACCATGGGCTGCTGGAGGCCATCCTCAGGGAGTGGAGCTGGCCTGTCCATGGGGATGGGAGGGCCCATTGCCTGCTACTGCCCTGAACCCTCCTGGCTGCTGGTCACTGGCTAAAAAGCTGACCTAGAACAGTTTGTATCTTCAGTTCCCTGGAGAGTCCGCCTAGAGTAGAAAAAATAAAAGCACTCAACCCAAGGACGTGAGTCATATCTAGACTCCGCTTCTTATATACAGACTTCAAAAAAGTCATAGAATCTCCCAAAGCCTCAATGTTCTCATCTGAGAATTGGGAATAATAAGAACATCTATCTTATCTATCTTTTGAGTTGTTGGGGAGATGAAATGAGATGATATATGAAGCATTTAGCCAACCACAGATTTAAGGTACTACAGAAATATTAGAGTTGTGTTTTGTTTTTCTCCACAGCTCACATAGATGCCCAGTAATCTCAAATTCACCAGTAACTCTCCACTTCTCTAGAGAAAAAGTTATTTGATATGTTTATATAAAGATCAAAAGAAGATGCTTGGAGATGTGTAACCCAAAGAAATGACTTTCAATCTACAAAATTTTAGGCCACAATGGATGAGAGAGTCAAAAGAAGGGCAAATACCTGGTACCCCATTACATAGACACCATGTAAGATCAACTCTTCTTGGTTTAAGTGGCTTTTGGTGACTTGAGATGGATAAGGAAAAATGAGTGTTGATATATATATATATATATATATATACATATGTATGTATGTATATATTCACTGCAAATTTGAAACAAAAGGCACATCTACCTCGGTTTCAAGGCAGCCCTGCCAGCAAACAGAGACTGTAGCCTCTGACCCCTTGAAATTCTTCCTGTTTCATGGTTTTGTCTTCACTACATCCTTTCCTTTCCTCCCCTCCCCACGTCTATCTCCATGCATTTCTACTTTGTCAGACAAAACCCAGAAATATTGAAATGTGGTTTGAGTATCAAAGCAGCCAGGAAGTTGAGAGAACAAGTTAAAACTATTTTCTTAACTCACGGCTTCTTTCCAGGAAATATAGCACTTACAATAGATAGATAAATAGCCTGGGCCATTTAGATAATTTCACTTGTCCTTTCCCACTTGTCAAAGCATTTGGCTACAAGCATGACGGGCCCTATTTAAGTGAACAGATACCTCCCTCAGCTACAAACAGTGGCTGGTCTCTAGGGTTTTGTTCATAGAATTAGGTCACAGGCAATTCAGAAGATGATTCCCAACCAAGCAAACTTTGAGTTTCTCCTTAAAGACCTGAAAACCCAAAGACTGCTTTTCTGAATTAGACTCTTCATTTAAGGTCACGGGATGTACCCCTTCTCAGGACAGTTTGTTCTTAGTAATAACAGTTTTCAGACCACAGCCAAAGTCACACCAAGTGAGGCCAACTTCAATTTCCAGGCTTCTGAGACACACTGCAGAGAGAGACTTTCAAGGTCTCTGCCTCTGAATATGTCCTCATAGGGTGAAACATTTGGCCTCCCAGACCCTACCAGGGCTGAGATTCTAGGGTCTGGCCGCTTCTAGGGCGAGAGTGGGTCAGAGAGCCTTGGATGGTAGAAGAAAGGACACGAAGACAGGTCCTGGGGTTTGTGTTTACCCGGATTCATCATCAAGATGCATCTAGACTTACCAGCCTCCCCTCCTCATTTGTCTGTCGTGTGATTCAGACCCCTTGGATTGCAGGGAAGAGACCAACTCTTAGGAAAATGAGGGTTTAATGGGAAGATACACAGGATCATGTACAGGAATTGGAAAACTGTTAGCCTTAGACAGTTTTAGGGACTAGCCTTTCTCTCTCCCTCCCTCCCTCCCTCCCTCCCTCCTTCTCTATTTCTCCCCAGGCATCTTTCTCTTCTATCCTTTCAATGACCAGTTTTCACCCTGGACACCATACCTTTTCTCTGCCTCACAGCTCCTGCTTCCTTGTCAGAATTTGTTTCCCCAGCATCTTGTCTAGGCCTACTCTACCGCATAATATCCTTTCTGCTTTGCCTCCATCAATGACACTTCATTCTCTCCTCTCAGCTGAAATAGAGATCTTGGTTGACTCAGCTCATCTTTTGGGGGGCAGGCTATGTCTTGCGTCTTTGGCAAGCTTTAGCTTGGCTTCCTTGGGTCAGTGCCTACCCCTGTTCCACTCTGCTGTGCCTGGGATAAGTCACATGTTATAAAATACGGCTGCCCAGGGCTGTCTTCCATCAGGAGCTATAGGCATAGAAGCACCGCTAAGAAGAGGGATGGGGGCGTGGAGGTGGTCTTAGTGCTGTACCAAGGTACTCATGGTGAGGCAGGAGGGACTGGCAGAGGGACTGGCCTTAAGCCAGAGCCATTCAAGTTTCCTTCATTATCCCATTGTTAGAAAGTAAAGGCCTTTAAGCTATCCCAAACTCGGCTTTTCATCAGGCACCACTTGCAGGTTTATAGTGTTCTAGTTAAAAGTATATTTGGGACTGAACACAGGAGAACAGGGTTCTGGGCTGGTTAACCCCAGGCCTTAGGAGTGCTGAGTCTATTCACCATTCACAACTGGGCACCTGAGTACCTTGGCACTCACAGAAGATCCACAAGCTCCCTGAGAATGATCTGAGGCTCTGTGAGGCCTGATTTACTTATTTGCTAAACCTGATTATCATATACGTGGGATCAGGTTCCCTGTGTGTCATATAATGAACCCATGGTTTAATCTGGAAACTCCTTAAAGCGTAAGCATATACCAATGACGTCCCAAAGAAAAACAATTTTGTAACTGTCAGGCACATGATGGAATGGTCACAGGGACATGAAATCAGCTATGCAAATTGTGAGACATAAGTCACACTTCTATTTGTACCGTGACAGTGTGAAAATTGGAATTATTTTTTGTCAATATAGAAAAAAAGTTGGAGACGATATGCACTGTCTTATGAAGAAAATGACTCTACGATGTCCAAATTATCTGTGACATACCCCACAACACATTTGATTTTTTTTCTCACTTAACCTATGGCTCAAGGACCATCAGCACTGTGTTTAATTTGATATTTTAAGAATCTAATACAATGAAAGTATGCATGTGACTATTTAATAAACACCCCACTGGTTGATAATGAAGAAATAAGCCATGCCATTCTGTTGATAACTGATTAGTTTAATTTTGCCAATTCAATTTCAAAGAAGTAGAAAGTAATTTTTAAAAAGGTGTAAAATGTTCAAATATGTCACCATCAACAGGTACATTGGTTAAAAGACACAGAGCACTGTGTTAAAATATAAGTTTGACGGGTAGGAGTGGCATTAAATTGCCTTTTGGAAGAGGGCATAGTTTTGCATTAAGAATTGGGCTCAGCAGACGAAAATCTTCTGCCAATTATGTAACTCTTCTAACTCCTGCTTTCCCTATGTGTGAATTGCTCTGGAATTCTTGCAAGGACTTAATGAAATTTTATTTTAAAAATTCACATGAGTGTTGAATTCCACTTTATAATATATTTGTTTCAGTTTTAAAACAAAATAATATTTATTTTCTGTCTTTGCATAATCCCAACACATTAACCCAAATGTCAGTGTACCAGTGAACAATGCTTTCAATCACAAATAACAGAATATTCAAATAAAGTGGACTAAGCCGTAAGTACCTATATGATTACTTCACATGCCTAGAGATGCACTTCTATTATCAAGGACCTGATTCATTCCAACACAGGTTAATCCACCCTCTTAAATGTGTTGGCTTCTTATGACTGCCCTGTTTTTGTTTTTATTTTCTTATCACAAAGTGACTGCCAAGCTCCAGGCACCACTTCTCGCACTATCATCCCAAGAATGCAAGGGAGGAAAAGGAGTCCTCTAAAACACATATCTTAAAGTGTCTTTGGCCAGAACTCATCATGACCCCTCCTTAGCTACAAGGAAGGCAGGAGAGCAAGTTCTGGCAAAGGGGAATGGAGCTTCCATGACTGGCTCAGACTAATACTAACTCCTCCTCCCAGTATGGCTAACTGGGAATAAGGAGGTGGCAATGTCCACTGAATAGGCAAATAATGGCATCTGCCACATTCAGTTTAAAAAACACAGAGGTAGGAAGTTTTGCTTTTCCTGCCTCCTCTGAGTCCTCTCTCTTCAGGTATCCAAGAAGAAAGAAATTGCCTAGCTTCGCCTTACAAATCTATACATCTCAATCTATCTCTCTCTCTGAATCAGAAAGAGATGATGCCTTCCTTTTTCTTTAAAAAGAAAAAAGAAAAACATTTTCCTTCCCAGTAGGATTTTCTAGCACTAATGGTGTCTTAGGAGTTCATTTCAAATACAATTCCAGGAGAAGACTCTCTGCTTTAGGGTTGCATCCTTCAGCTCAAGGGAGGTCTACTGCTGAGCCTGGAGGGAATCTGCAGGGTTTGGTTGGGAAGCGAAGGGTTCTTGAGAAGAGGGGCAGTTGAGGGGCTAAGAGGGGTAAGCCATGTTTTCAGCCTTAGGGGGTTGATGGGAAAGGGAACTGCAGGTGTGAGCTGCCTCTGAAGGGCTCTGGGGCAAAGACTACCTCTCCCAGGGCTACCTGAGTTGGGCCAGGCACCTGAGCCATGGATGCACTTAGCACAGACAATGGAACCGCACCATCTGCTGGGTGTACAGCCCTGGGAAGGCCTCTCATCCCACTTACCTTGGCTGCCTTCAAGGGCAGCACCAATCCTGGAATGAACAGCTTCCCTTCTATAGCTTGGGGACAGCACATCCTTGTCACTAACGGAGACTCATAAGATCCTAGAGGGCTGCCCCCATAGCCCAGGCAACAGAACTCAGTTCGCTATTCTGCTGGTAACGGGTGGGGAAAATATTTTGCGTCTCCTTTGGTTACCTGCCAATCTTCCACCATACGTGTATGGCCAGGAGACACTGGTAGCCTTACCTACAGAGGTGCCAAAATAACTCACATATGCTAACGTAAGTAAGCAAAGAAAGATTGCAGATGAAATCAGTAGCCTCCAAAATAGAGGAGACCAAGGCGAAACCAGAGAGGTGGCACATATGAAGGATGATTTAATGATAGAAACAAGATACAATGTGATACAAAAACAAAATAGAAAACTAAAATGAAAACTCTTAAAGTGATATAAAATGATGTTGCAATAAAACAACCCAAGAGCATAAAAGTTTCTGAAAAAAATAATAACCTCTAAATGTTAAAATAGAGCAAGGAAATTGAACAATAGACTGGACCATGATGAATATTCAACTAGTAATTTAGAAGATTAAATGGACAAAGTGTCTCACAACACGGAGCAAAAACACAAAGAAACAGTAATAATGAGTGAAAAGATAGTGATACAGAGGACATATCCAGGAAACCTACCGTGAAATAATAGGAGTCCAGAAAGAGAGAAAGGAACAGGTTGAAGGGAATAATCAAATACATTACAGAAGAAAATTTTCCTGACCTAAAAAATGACTTGCATTTTCATATGAAAAACAGGGCTTACTAAAAGCCAGGCAAAATTAAAAAGAGAAAAACAGACCAAAAACTCTAGCTATATGTTGGTAAAGTTTCTGAAATTAGAGGATAAAGAGAGAACCATCTACTTACACAGAGAACAGAATGAGACTGGCATTGATTTTCCTGTCTGGTAAGTAAAGGACGATAATTTCAAAACTATCCACCTGACCAAGACATTGGGAAGCCAAAAAAAAAAAAAAAAAAAAAAGGCATTTCCACACATGCAAAGACTTTTGTACTTTTTCTAAAGGAATTACTTAATGAAATGTGCAAGTCAGATAAAAATAAAATTAGAATACAGATCTCAAGGTAGCAGATAATGGAGTACAAGAATTGGGGGAGACCCAATGCCATAATGCAGCAATTTCCAATTCAATCTAATTGAATGAAAATAATATTGTCTTACAGTTTTTGCCTGCTTACTGTGTCTCAGGTATTTTTCTAAGTATGTTATATGTATTACTTACTATTACTTTCCTCACATTATAGGAAAAAACCATCACATTTTACTATTACTTTTTTTGGGGGCTGGGGGTTAACTTACCCAAGGTCATGGAGCCAGGATTTGAACGCAGACAGATTGATTCTAGAGACGGCACACTTACCCTCTACACTATAAGACCTCCATAAATAGCCTCACAATAGTGCAGGCATAAATTATAATGCCAGTGTTAATAAAGAGTATTTGAAAAGAATGAGATAACTGGAAAAAAAATTTAATAATTGGTTGGAAATAAAATGCCATATTAATTAAACAATACCCAGAAGTGGGGTAGAGACATAGGAGTAAAGAGTGGGGAAGCAAAAACCTGCTAAAAATCTTGTGCTTTTGGGGCGGGGGCAGGAGTAGAATTATGTTTAAATATGACTGCTAGAAATATGAAGTTACTTAGGAACAAAGTAAGATACATAACTGAACTTCATATTAAAGAACAGAAAAAGGATGTAAAAAATATGAAACCAGAAAAAAAAGAAACAATAAGTAAGAAATAAATAAGTAAATAAAAGAAAATCTAAAATAAGATAGATGATGGCATCTGAGCAAAAATGTCAGATATCACAATTAATGCAAATGGCTTTACTTTCCTTATTGGCAGACAAAGACTCGCAGATTAGGTTAAAAAAAAAACCAAACCAACCAGCAAAAAAACAAAATTGAGCTAGGTTTGTAAGGTATATACCTTAAATAAAATGAAAAACAAAGTTTAGAAATAAAGAATAACTGCAGCTATATTATACAAATACAAACCAAATGAAAGAAAGAATGGCAAATTAATGTCAGATAAAGTGAAACTTAAGGCCAAAACATGAAATTAGGTAAAGAGGAAAAGTCTGAATTGTTGAAATCAATAAAATGTATTATACAAAAACTTTTAACCATATAAGAATAATTTGATAAAACCATAATCATAGTGAGGGACTTTGGCTTTCTCAGATTCTACTGGATAAGTTTTGGGGTAAAAAAAAGGATATAAATGTTTAGAATAACAATCAATAGAGTCTATCCAGTATATGTGTGTCTTGTGTCTAGTATATGTGTGTATAAGTGTTTTTGTGCATGTGTGTTCACGTGTACATATATATGCACAGATATAATACATGTTACAAAGAATTACTTTTTCCTCTTATGTCTAATACACACTCAAAAAAATTGACAGTGTTCTTGGCCAGAAATAAAACTGTAAAATTCCAAAATGTTGGTCATATTCCCTTATCATGATGAAAGAAAGCTAGAAACCAGAATTAACAACACTGAATCTCACTCATTGCTAATTAAAAGAACTCTAAACAATTCCTATTTCAAAGAAGAAATCAAATTGAATGATAAATTACCCAGAAATTAGCAGAAAAATGACACTCTATACAAAAAATTTATGAGCTGTGGCTAAATTTGTATTCAAAAGAAAACATATAGCTTTATTAATCAAGAAGATAAGTAAACTAAACATGCAACTTAATGGAATAGGAAAATAAAACAGCAAGAAATAAACTAAAAGGATGCTGGAAGAGGAATTGTAGGGAAAAAAAGCTGGAATTGATTAATTTTAGAAGTTTAAATACAAAACATAAATGACTAGTAAAATCAAAGTGGATTCTTTGAAAAGACAAATAAAATTTACCAACGCCCAGCAAGCCTAAGAAAGATAGGAAACAAAAATATACAACATGAGGAATGAGAAAGAAAAGGCACAATTACAGACACCAAAAGGACTAAATTCATTTCAAGAGACAAAAGCAATCATATCTCTGAGCTGCTGAGGTTGCCTTGGAAAATTTCAACTTAATAACTGCCTTGGATAAAGACTTCTTTGTCTCCAGCTCCTCAGAAGCGGTCTATAAATGGATTTGTATTTCTACCAGAACGAACCATTTAAAAACTGCACTAAAACAAACCATAACTAGAGTTTAAATAGAGTGTTGTGGGGATTTTATTGCATATGCTCATACAACTCTGTTTTAAGTGACATCTGTCTTCTCTAGAGTTCCAAGTGTAATCAAATGCCCTAGGCCTTGCTTTGGAAAGAATATCAACCTGTTATTTTTATACTCAAATCCCATCTAGTTACTTGCTGGAAACAGAGCCCCCTTGAAGTGTTTCTCTGTTATCTCTTGGTGTCCCTAAAGGGATGCCTTGCATGTCCCAACCTGTGACAGCAGCTACCACCTGGTGTTGGCCCTGCTCTGTCTCTCTGTTACCTGCTTCTTAGAGAACACCATGCTTTCTGCTGGTCCTGCAATCTGGTTTTTCAACCATCTTTTTTTCCTCTGGGGAACCACCTGATCCTCCTCCCTCAATTCATGTACTTGGGTGGATTTTGTTTCTCCTGGTTCCAAGGGTGGGCCTATGACTCAGGCCTGACCAATCAGAGCATTCATTCCCTAGACTTGGCGATGGGTTCAAGAATGGTCAGGTGGCCCAACCAGAGGCAACGAGATACAATGGCGGGGCTCCCCTGGTGACACAGTGGTTGAGAATCTGCCTGCCAACGCAGGGGTGCCGGGTTCCAGCCCTGGTCCGGGAAGATCCCACATGCCGTGGAGCAACTAAGCCCGTGTGCCACAACTACTGAGCCTGTGCTCTAGAGCCTGCGAACCACAACTACTGAGCCCACATGCCACAACTACTGAAGCCCGCGCACCTAGAGCCCGTGCTCCGCAACAAGAGAAGCCACTGCAACGAGAAGCCCATGCACCGCAACAAAGAGTAGCCCCCGCTCACCGCAACTAGAGAAAGTCCACACAGGGCAACAAAGACCCAACACAGCTAAAAATAAATAAATAAATAAATAAGTTTATTTAAAAAAAAAAAAGGATACTTAAAAAAAAAAAGAATACTTAAAAAAAAAAAGATACAATGGCATTTTTGCTGGGCATCCTGGGAGACGGGCTAACATTCTTTCCACTGGACTCCAATTGCTGGCAGCCATGTTGCCACGCCATGGAGTCTCATCATGAAACTATCTGGGAAAGAACAGAGCCAAGAGAAGGAGGATGGTGACATCATTTGGGCCCCTGGGACTACCCTATAGCTGAAACTAGACTATTCCTGAACTTTTCAGTCACATGAACAAATATGTTCTTTTTCTCTATTCCATAAAGCCAGTTGAGTGAGTTGTCATTGGAGCCAAGAATCCTAACCGAATAATTTGTCTGGCAGAGTAATACTAAGTATTATCTATGGCCCAAAGCAGCTATGCTTGGGTCTAGCAATTCGCCAAGTCTCTTTTGAGCTGTTCTGATGATTTTGATTTTTTACCTGTCTTTCCAGAGAAACTTACAACCAGCCCAAGGAAATGGCTGCAATTCTATCCCCTCTCTTCATATAGCCCCTTGGTTTGCACTTCCAACCGAAATGCTTCCCTTTGCTTCCCATGTACACTAGCTCCTATCAGAGAATGCATACAGATGTGGGGAGCAGGGGAGGAGCAGAGTTGGGGGGTTGTTTACAAAGGTAGCATCTAGGCTCTCTCAAAGCCAGCCAAGGTGTCCTAATTCACCACATTCTCAACCTGCATGACAAGAAATCTGTCTCTTAAGCAAAAAAAGCAAGGGCATAGAAAATGACCTTAAAAAGAAGAATGAAATAGAGACGAGAATCTCTCTCCAAGTTAACATCAAATATTTTGGTTCAAGCTTCATATATACGTCTTTAAGGTCTTTTAAAAGTCTTCCTAACATTTAAACATTTTCAACTCACTGACTCAGATTTTTAAAGATTAATAAACCTTCGCAAATCTCTTCTTGTCAACCATTTTAATAGATTTGTCCTGCAGTGGTCTTAACCCCACCCCCTCAAAATAAAACAAAGCAAACAATAAATCAAGACCACTGAAATGAAATCCAGTCTCACATCACAGAGCAACGGTTTTATGGTTGAAACGTGTGCTTGCTAATTTCAAGAACAAATTATTGTGCTTTATTTAGTGCAGTTCAATTTATACACTTTTAGCTACAGGAAATTAAAAAATAAAGCCCACAGGCTAGTTTTAATTCGGTCAGTTTTTTCTTTCACAAGCATCCCATGGTAGAAGAAACTGGCTGACATCAAATTGGAAAACCCCTCTCTGCTCTCTTGCCTGAGAGTGTAAGCTCAGCCACTCAGACTGAGAAGTTGTCTCACTTGGAGTATCAGTGATGCTTGGTAGACTTGCATTATTAACAGAATAACGTTTCTGCCTGGAAGAACTGGAGTCAATATTTAATAGATTTAGGTCCTATTTAGCCACTGGATTTGGGGGCAACCTGACAAAATGAAACTCAGTATGAAAGCTAATAGATTCAAAGATTACAGAATGAGCATTTCCATAAATATGCATTCTTCATAAATAATTGAGGCAATGAATGGATGGCGATCCAATATCCTTTAATCATTTCCTAATGAATATTCTGTAGATAGGGCAATCCTCAGTAAATATTAGGCCTCCTTTAAAGAGTTCTGTTAAAAAACAAAATATCCAACCAAATGTTTTGGGGTTTTGTTCATTGTCGTTAAGGAGGTATTAGCAAGATTTTTCTACATAAAACAACTTGTTTAGCTTCAGTGAGAAGAAATTCCTTCCTACAATTGAATCACCGTTAAAGAAAAATGGAAGGAGCATTTGTTCTAATGGCCAAGAGAGGTGACTCTCCAATTTGTAGGCTCGGAGGAGCCGCCAGAAGGACCTTCAGGAATCGCCGGGCTGACAGCTACACTCTGCAGAGCCTCAGAGCTAAGCGGTCTAGACCTACCAAAAAAGAACAGGTTTCAGACTCCACTCTGCCCCAGTCAAATATCCCTGGACATCTCTTAAATTCTGAGAGTCAGTTTTCTTGTTTGCAAAATGGGAACGATCATTCTTATCCTGCTTCCCTCCTGAAGCTATATTAAGGAATGAGTGAAATAGCTTTGCAAACTCTCTAATGTCTCCAAACAAAAGTCGTGCTGCCTGGGCCCCAAGTCCAGCCATACTAATTGACCTGCTGAGTAACTATAGATGAGTCATTTAAACACCCTGGGCCTCAGTTTCCTCAACTGTGAAATGGGGATAATAATAATAATATCTGCATGGCAGGGTTCTTGAGAGATTTGACCCACACAAAACACTTAGGGGGTAATAATCCCGGACACATAAGAAGAACAGCATAAATGTTAGCACTTCTTCCTATGATTAGTATTGTTGTTATTGTTGTCTAACGTGAGGAAACTCAGTTCCAGGGGACTTCAAAGGCTTAGTCAATGTCACGATTCCAGAGAGAAAGTATGATGAGCTGTTGCATTAAAGCCCCTTTCTGTAACGTGATGGGGTGCTTCATCCTGGCACATTCTGGCAGGGCGTCACCCAAGGTGGCATTGATGGTGCCCTCAAGGGAGAAAGACCTGACTGGAAACTGTAATTGGTTGAACTAAAACCAGCCACAAGAGCCCCCAGGATGGGTCGCCGCCTTCACAGCGAGGACTGGACATCAATAATCAGCAGCTAAGAGTAGACAGGAAAAATCCTCCATGAGGCGTGGTGGGAAAGAGTGCAGCGGGGTCACTGAACATTCTCAGAATGAGGGAAAACAAGAGAAGCCCAACTGCCCTCTGGCTGCCCTTGGGCTGGGAAGACAGCCATAAAAAATGTCATTCTGATGGATGAAGAGGTGATAAGGTGTGGAGTGATGGACCCACTTCATTTCAGGGTTGGTATGTGTTCTTAGGCACATCCTTCCTAAGGGCCGGGCCTGTAAATCTCAGGCAGGGTTGGTCATTATAAATATGGGGCTGGTCTGGAGCATGACAGCTGCTTTATCTTCTAATGTGAGTACTCCATGTGCAGGGACCCTCTGCAGGGGCCGGAGAACTTTCTCAAGAGAGCATAGGAGTGTCCAGGCCTACTTCCCAGCCCACCCACTTGGCCACAGTCTTCGACCTCTCACCTTTCCAAGCTCCATATACTGCTCTGCTCAGCCCCCTACAAGCAGACTCCCACTGGCTCTCCTTTCATAACAACTGGGGGTCTATCGCTTTTGCTTCCTGAGGGAGAACAGTCAGGCATCACCCAGAGATGCCGAGGAGATGCAGAGGGAAACGTTAGCGTTTCTTTGCCTGTGGGCTGAGGGCTTTCACAGTGGTTCATGGGACCCATTCCTGGTGGCCAGGACAAAGCACTGGGCTACTGGGGAGGCAGGTGTTGTGAGGACTAAGATACTGGTGTGGGAGCTTCCTTGTTATTCTCGTCACTCTCTTCTCTCTCTCTCATCGCCCCGTCCTCTTCTTCTTCTCTCCCAATCCTCTCTCTGACTTTTCCTCCCTTTCCTTCATGTATCATTTTCTCCAAAATGTGAGTATTCCAGAAAGGAGTTTCACAGAGATCAAGTTATCTTACTTTGTTTTCTACTGTCACTCAAATTACATTGTATAATTATATACATCATTTCATAAGCAAACATGAAAATTCTTTTAAGTAGCTTGATATACAGCCCATGTTTTTAGGCTGCTCTGTAAGCTGAAACTCCTCCTTGTCAATAAAGAGGGGGACTCATGAATAGCTGAAAGGTACATTTCTACCTCGACATGTCTTTTCTGTCTGAGAAATACACACATTTTATCCAATTTGATATAAATAAAACACTCAAAAATGCAAATAAAATAAAATAAAATAAAAAATAAAGAGGGGGACTGACGATATGATTTCTCAAGTTCCTTCCAGCACTGATTTCCCAGGAAATTTTTAGAATCCACTCACTCCTCTTCCTTAATGTGGGTCTCTCTGGACGTGCAGTCACTTTCCAAAAGGAAATGTACCCCAAACAATGTGGAAGCAGGGAAAGGCACCAAGAAATACAGAAAGGGATGGCAAGTCCTTTGGGGACAAACCCTTTTCATGTTTATCAGGGCCTGCTTCTTAGGAAGGTGCGTCAGAAAAATACTGCACAGGGTATCGAACAGAAGCCGTGCTGCACGGCAGCAAGACACTCCCTCCCTGACCCTTAAACTCTCTCACGCTGACCCCAAGACCTTTTCAACCCTTCAGTGACAAGGGTGTGTTTCCACAGTTCAGTTGGGCTTTATGTGAGGCCAAGGTAATAGCTCAGAGATCCCACAACCAGAATCGATTGAGTTTATCTACTAAGTCACCTGCCTCTGAATCAACAACCTATGGGAAATAGGATGTTCCCCGGCTGGTGTCCCATGTGTTCGATGTAGGCCAAACCCACACCAGTCATCCCTTGATGTCCTAGGAAGTAGGCAGAAAGGCCAATCTTCTTATTGTGATGCTGAAAAACATACCAATGACTTTGCCCCCGTTGGAATGAATACACACACAGCAGGTACTATTATTGCTGTTAATAATACACTAAGTGGATCCAGAAGTGCCTGCATACAGACAACAATCACAACCCCAAATCAGTGAGAACTAACTTTGGAGTAGAGGATATCACCCTCACACAGCCAATTAAAAAGGCATGTCATCTTGTTTGGAAAGTACCTATTGATTTCCCAGTTCATCAGATCAGGTTGATGTTCTTTCAATGGCCTCGATGATATCATCAATATTTTTCTATTTAGAATAATGACTTATTTTCTATGCCAACAGCTATAAAAAACAACCCACCTATATATATTTCTACCGACACCCGCTTAAGAGCCATGTGGTTTTCTCTCCTTAACATACGATATTGGTAATCTGGGGCAAAAGAAATGTTTTGGTCTTGTCATGAGACTCATTTAGAGACCACAGTAAATTTGTTTAGTTTAAAAACCAACCACTAAATCATATTTTCTCTATTAGAGGCCGATGCTCTCCACTGCATTTGGTGTCCAAATTACATTCATTTTAGAGTGAATTACATTCATTTCAGAAGCAGCCCCCAACTCCCTTCTCCCTCCTGTCCAAGAAGGCAATATACTGACCAGCTGTGTGATCTTTGGCAAGTGACTTAATCTCTCGGAAACTCATTCTTCTCATTTACTAAATGGAAAAAAAAGTGCTAGGGTTCTCAGGCATCTTACCTCTTCTAACCCCCACGGTTGCCCCAAGAGATTGACACTGTTATCAGCCCCATTTTACAGATGGGAAACCGAGGCACAGAAAGGCTAGGTAACTTGCCCCAAAACAACACAGCTGGTATGTGATGAAGCCAGAATATCTGACCGCAAATGTTCATAACCAATTGCACCTGCCTCAAAGGACTGTGTGGGGATTCAATAACACAGTCAAAACACCACACCACCAATTTGGGCACTTGGTGGGTGTTAAGGAGGTATTATGACAGGGGGTAGGGAGTCATACCACCAGGGTTCAAATCCCAACCTTACTGTTCAGTGCCTATATGACCTTGGGCCAACCACTAACCCCTACGTGCTTTAGTTGCCTCGTAAAATGGCGGGGATAGCAATGACGCCTGCCTTCTATGGTGTTGTTTAGGATAAAATAGCCTGTGGCATACAGAGTGCCTGACACAGAGTTAGTGCTCACTAATGGTAGTTGTCGTTACTATTCATTGGTACTCCATAAATGCTAGACTTCCCTCCCCTTACATCCTTAGTGTTGCCCAATTGTTTTCAACATACAGTCAATCTCAACCTATGGCTTGTGGCTGAAACATTAAGTGCCATCGTGACTTTGCAGGAACCTCCCTGCTGGAACAATTTATCTTTCTCTGTTTGGCTAATCTCTCCACCCCGTTTTTGTCTTCCCTTTTCCAAGTCCAAGCCTCAAGGATTCAGCATTTGCCTCTATAAAAATAAGCCCAGCAGCCCTTTCTCTTCGATTAAGCGATGGAGGAGAAGGAGGCTGAGGGCATGAGGTCTTGGGAAAGACTCCCTGGGGGAAGAAACTGAAAGCAGAAGGCTGGGGTCTCAGTCTTAAATCTGTCTCTAATCATCCAGGTGACCCTGGGCCAGTCCCCTCACCTTTCAGGGCCTCAGTTCCCTCCTCTCTGAAGATGGGAGACTGGAGAAGTAACATGGTCTTCACGCTGTGTCCCATGGAGCCTGGTGTCCCATGGGAGTGCCCTTGGGGCTGCCGTAGGGGCCTGAGGCAGAAGTCAAAATCAAGGAGCTCATGGTCAGCTTACAGATGAGTTTTTCTTGACGTGTACAGTGGCTTTGTCTTCCTTACCTATTGAGTTAGTGGCTAAGCTTTCAAAATCAGGAGTTTTTAAATTAATAGACATTTTTAGGTTTACAGAAAAATTGATCCAGAAATCAGAGTTCCTAGATACTAACTCTTCCCTCTCACCTCTCTCTGGCCCCCAGTTTCCTTTATTATTAGCATCTTGCATTAGCGCAATATACTTATTGCAATTGATGAATCAGAATCGATACATGATTATTAACTAAAGTCCATGGTTTACATTAGGGTTCACTCTTTGTGTTGTACATTTTATGGATTTTGCAAATGCACCATGCCATGTATCCAGCATTACAGTATCACACTGAATAGTTTCTCTGCCCTAAAAATCCCGTGCTCTGCCTGTTCATCCCTCCACCCTCCCAACCCTTGGCAACCACTGATCTTTTTACTGTCTCTATAGTTTTGCCTTTTCCAGAATGTTATATGGTTGGAATCAGACGGTATGTAGTGTTTTCAGATTGGCTTCTTTCACCGAGTAATATGCACTTACGACGCCTCCATGTCTTTTCATGGCTTGATAGCTCATTTCTTTTTAGCACTATGGGTATATCACAGTTTATTTACCCATTCACCTACTGAAGGACATCTTGGTTGCTTATAAGTTTGGGTAATTATGAATAAAGCTGCTGTAAACATTCACGTGCAGGGTTTTGTGTGGACACAAGGATTTCAAATCATTTGGGTAAATAACAAGGAACATCACTGCTGGAGCATATGGTAAGACTATGCGTAGTTTTGGAAGAAACTGCCAGACTGTCTTCCAAAGCGGCTGTACCATTTTGCATTCCCACCAGCCATGAATGAGAACTCCTGTTGCTCTACATCTTTATCAGCATTTGGTGTTATCAGTTTTGGGGATTTTGGTCATTCTAAGAGGTGTGTAACGGCATCTCACTGTTTTTACTGGCAATTCCCACGGGTCATAGTATATGATGTCAAGCATATTTTTATTTGCTTATCTGTCATCTGTATATCTTCTTGAGTGATGTGTCTGTTCAGATCTTTTTTCTTTTTTTTTTTTTTTTGCGGTACGCGGGCCTCTCACTGCTGTGGCCTCTCCCGTTGCGGAGCACAGGCTCTGGACGCGCAGGCTCAGCGGCCATGGCTCACGGGCCCAGCCGCTCTGCGGCATGTGGGATCTTCCTGGACCGGGGCACGAACCCGTGTCCCCTGCATCGGCAGGCGGACTCTCAACCACTGCGCCACCAGGGAAGCCCCTGTTCAGATCTTTTGCCCATTTAAATTGGGTTGTTTGTTTTCTTACTGTCGACTTCTTTGTATATTTTGGATAAAGTCCTTTATTGGATATGTGTTTTACAAATATTTTCTCCCAGTCTATGGCTTGTCTTTTCATTCTTTTAACAGTATCTTTCACAGAGCAGAAGTTTTAGAAATCAGGAGTTTTCACATATTCTAGCCTCCTGGCTTCCCTTGGAAGTAGAAGATCTGGTAACACTGGGACCCATTCCTGCAGGGCTGAAGCCACCTAGTGGCTGCCTCTTTAGACCAGGGACGTTCTCTCCAGTTCAACAGAGATGCACCCAGCCCAATTCTCTCGGCTACATGACCTACCTTGAGATATTTGACTGGTGTGACTCTGGCCTAAGGAAGTTCCACCTTTATCTGATTTCTACATTGGGTTCCACATAGGTTTGCTACATATAAAAGAGATGTTTAAAAAGAAAATTAAACTTAGATGATCTTCACGCTCTTTCACACAAGAACTACCCACTCGTTGCATTTGACTTGCATGAGAAAAGAAATAATTTCATAAACACTCTCTGCATGGCATCTTCTAATTGGCCTGTTGAGCCTGTTCTAATCCACGCCATGGAGCACAGCACTTACATGGGGGTCAGCCCGTATGCCACTGTGCCCACTGGAAGTGCCCATGCCAGCATTTTTGTGGGGTCACCGCCTATGTAGGGATGGGTGTTAGAGTCATCTTATAAGGCAAGGTAATTTAAACCCCAAATACTGAAAACTAGGCATCTTTCTACAGAGGAATCACCCAGGCCTGGGAAGGTGCTGTCACATGAAGGCAGGCCAGATTCGAGAGCAGGTGGAAACAGCAGGTTGGGGTAGCAACTCCTGCCTCTTAGCTCCTACTCATTCTGAAGCATAAACCTATTGAGTGGGATGGTGGGCAAACTTGCCAGCATCATTTAAACTGCTCTCTTTCTCTTTCTCCCCTGCACTGGTGTAGTCAAGTTTTTTTAAGGTACATGTGTATGCCATGAATCTCTTGGACTAGGGCCATTGGTGCAGCTGGGAAAATGATTCTCAGATTCTAAAAAGCATCAGTAAAGACAAATTCTTGGGGGCTTAGCACAGAACTTCACAACAAATTAGAGGGGAGGAAATAGTTTTTGCATAAATACCTTGTCCTCAGGCTAAGCCTGGTATCCTGTTGTGTATACCTGTTGAAGTGATGTATGTGGAGGCCTGTAAAAGTTTGCTAGGGCTGCTGTAACAAAGTACTACAAATTGGGTGGCTTAAATAACAGAAATTTATTGTCTCAATTCTGGAGGCTAGAAGTCTTAAATCAAGGTGTTGGCGTACAACTCAACAACAAAAAACAGCCCAATCAAAAAATGGGCAGAAGACCTAAATAGACATATCTCCAAAGAAGACCTAAATAGACATATCTCCAAAGAAGACATACAGATGGCCAACAGGCACATGAAAAGACGTTCAACATCACTAATTAGAGAAATGCAAATCAAAACTACAATGAGGTACCACCTAAAGCCAGTCAGAATGGCCATCATTAAAAAGTCTACAAATAACAAATGCTGGAGACAGTATGGAGAAAAGGGAACCCTCCTACACTGCTGGTGGGAATGTAAGTTGGTGCAGCCACTACTGAAAACTGTATGGAGGTTCCTTTGAAAAGTAAAAATAGAATTACCACATAATTCAGCAATCCCACTCCTGGGCATATATCCAGACAAAACTATAATTCAAAAAGATACATTCACCCCAATGTTCACAGCAGCACTATTTATAACAGCCAAGACATGGAAACAACCTAAATCTCCACTGACAGAAGAATGGATAAAGATGTGGTACATATATACAATGGAATACTACTTGACCAAAGAAAAGAATGAAATAATGCCATTTGTAGCAACATGGATGCCACTAGAGATTATCATACTAAGTAAAGTAAGTCAGAAAGACAAAGACAAATACCATATGATATCAGTTATATGTGGAATCTAAAATATGACACAAATGAACCTATCTATGAAGCAGAAACAGACAGATATCGAGAACAGATTTGTGGTTGCCAAGGGGGAGGGGGTGGGGGGGCAAGGGACGGGGGGGTTTGGGATTAGCAGATGTAAGCTATTACATATAGAATGGATAAACAACAAGGTCCTACTGCATAACACAGGGAACTATATTCAATGTCCTGGAATAAACCATAATGGAAAAGAATTTTTAAAAAAGAATATATATATATATATATATATATATATATGTATAACTGAGTCACTTTGCTGTACAGCAGAAATTAACACAACATTGTAATCAACAAGACTTCAATTAAAAAAAAAAAGGTGCTGGCAGGGTTGCTTCCTTCTGAGGGATGTGAGAGAAGGATCTGTTCTAAGCCTCTCTCTGTGGCTTATGGACAACTGTCTTCTCCTTCTGTCTACTTACATCATCTTCCCTCTATGCATGTCTCTGTGTCCAAATTTCCCCTTTCAATAAGGACATTAGTGCTATTGGATTAGGGCCCACTTTAATGACCTCATCTTAATCTAACTAATTACAAGTACGATGACCCGATTTCCAAATAAGGTCACATTCTGAGGTACTGGGAGTTAGGTCTTCAACACTGAAATTGGCGGGGGGGGGGAAGGGGGACACAGTTCAACCTATAATGAGGCCTCTGGTGTAGGAGGACAAAAAAAATCCCTTGTCACCATGAGCCAGCTGAAAGCAGGTCATTGGGAAAGTGAATTAATGAAGAAAGACCACAGAAGCAAAGCTTAATGATGGCACTCGCAACTTTCTCCATTGTTCTAGAGTCTTGCTCCTCTTTTTCAGCTAATATAGACAAGGTGGAAACAAAGAGATGCTAAAAATTAAAGGAAATTTATTGTAAGTCCCTGAACCCTGTTCCAGTGTTTCCCCAACCCCCATGATATCTTTATAAAAGCTGTTCTTAACAGCTGCACGATGAACGGCCCCTTCCAGCAGTGGCCCTGACCAGGTAAACAGGACTCTGGAATAAAGGACAGTCCCACCCCTTGCACAGCATTCAAAGTCCCAGAAGATGGTCATCTGACTTCCTGAGCTCTGCATTATTCCTCATTCTATTGTCCTGACAAGGTCCACCACCTACCCCAGCCACCACCTCACCCTGCTATTCTATCTATGCCTTGTGCCTCTAGAGACTCACGATGCCCTATCCCAGGCAACCACATTCCACCAGCTTCTCATTTCAGTTCTGTTTTCATCTCAAGCCATTTGATTTACTTGTAGGGGCTTCTGGCCTTTAGGACATCCCTTTCTATGCAGTCTCTCTCCTCTACTGGGACATATTTTGTTTCCTTTCTCTAGTGAAATGGTGAAGGCACAAATTAAACAGGGTGGGGGTGGGCAGAAAAGGGGGAGGATCGATCCACAATAGGTCTGAAAAGACAGATCAGCAGTTCCTAGGAGATGGAATATTGGATCACTAGTGTTGCCTAGTAGGGAAAGCATAGGTTTTGTCATAAACAGACTCATGTTTGGGGATGTTAACGACACCAGTAACTGGAATAAGGTCACTATATCTCTGAGTGTGGCTTTAAACATCATCTAAACACTGACAACTCCTCAATTTGTATCTCCATCCTTAATCTTCCTCCCAAATTGGAGGTCAAAATTCCAACTTCCTTCTAGACATTTCTATTTGGTGTCTGATAGTCATCTCAAGCTCAATATGTATAAAACCAAACTCTTAATTTCACACCAAAACCTACCCGTTACCCAGTCTTTCCTGTCTTGGTAAATGGTAAGTCCATCCTTTTAGTGCTTACATCAAAAATTTTCAGAGTCATCTTTGACTCCTTTTTCTTTCTCTGACACCTTGCATTTTTATCCACCAAGAAATCTTTCTAGGGGGGTACAAACTACTATGTATAAAATAAGCTACAAGATTACATTGTACAACACTGGGAATATAGCCAATATTTTATAATAACTATAAATGGAGCATAACCTTTAAAAATTGTGAATCACTATATTGTACACCTGTAACTTACATAATATTGTACATCAACTATACTTCAATAAAATTTTTTAATTAAAAAATAAATCTTTTTAGCTTTACTTTTAAATATACCCAGAATCTGTATGCTTTTCACCATCTTCACTTCTGTCACCCTAGCCTGTGCCATCATTATTCTTTACCTGGATTATTAAAGTCGCTTCCTGACTAGTCTCTTTACTTCCATCCCTGCCCCTCCAGATGATTTTTCAAGACAATGCTTAGAGCAGTCTTTTAAAAACATAAGTCAGATCATATTACTTGTCCACTCAAAATCTTCTGTGACAGACTCCTAGCAGTCCCCCAACATCCATTCTCCCTTTCTTCCTTTGATAACAGACCCACCAAAATGTACCTGAATAATGACAGAAGACTCTATTTTCCACCTGCATTGCAGTTGGTGTGCCCTTGCGACTAGGTTGGAGTCATGTGACTAGGTTGGACCCTATGTGCCATGAGCAGATGCAGCAGGTACAATGTCCAGACGAAGCATTGAAAGAAGGGGATGCACCTCTGCTTCTTTCCCCCTTCCGGCTGGTGCACTGATGTCCACCCTCACATGGCCACCCTAACAAGTCTGGGTTTCCTACCTCTGGGTATCACACGAGAGAGAACCAGACTTCCGTCTCATCACATTATTACAGCAGCTGAACGTGTGCCCTAGCTACACACCCGCCAGTGCCTTGCTTTTGCAATTAGAATAAAATCTAAAATCTTCCCGAAACCCACAAAGCCCTGTGTAATCTTGCACTTGACTAGCTCTCTATCTTCATTTCTTATCCCCCTCACCCTTGTTCTCTGTGCTCCAGCCACCAAGGATACTCGCCCTCAGGGCTCTGCTTACATGTCATCAGGGAGCCTTGTCCTGGCCCACAGTGGCACCTCACACCCTGCTTTACTGTTCTTTTGCTCTTATCACTACTGGACATGTAATTGTCGTCACTCTCTGCCCTGCCCATGAGAATGAGACCTTTGTGGTTTTGTTTGCTGCTTTAACTATGCTATACTCTCCAAAATATTTATTGGCTAAATAAACAAACAATGTTTCCTCATCTGTAAAATGGGGACAGTAATTTCTGCCATATAGGCTTGTTGTGAGAATAAGGGGACATGATGCCAATGGCTTCAAGTGGTTTCTGACACTTGCTGCATCCTCAGGAGACATTAGCTACCCAATTTGAGAGACTAGCTCTGGTGCACAAATGGGTGTGTTCTCACAGGATGTTTTCCTATTTAAACTAGAAGTTTTATTTTCAATCAGAGACGTCCCTTTCAATTAATATTTTCTGTGTTATAATATCTCTCTGTTCATCCATTACCGTCTCCCAATTTCTCTCACATTTGCCCCTGTTCCCTGGCAATATCCATTTGTTGGCTCTGTCATTGATCCAGACATCTCTGAAAATTGGGGATGCTGTTTCTTGTCATCACTATGGTCATACCCAAGCCTGGAACTTTCAGAAACAAGAGACATCCCTGAGACGGCAACCTCACGGGATGCTTCCTGCTGATCGTCTCATTCAAGCTGGTGGAGGGAAAGTGTATCACGTCCTGTATTTCTCCAATTTGAACAGTTATGCTGATTTAGCACAAATTTCCCATAAAAAGCTGACCCCCAGGGAGCAGAGATTGAACTTGGAAAGTTTTATCCCAAAAGGAGAATTTGTCATAAAGTTATGAGTGGTTGAAATGTGAGGGGCTGGGGCTGCTGGAGTGGGGTTGCACGGCCGTGGTTTTACAGCTCCTGCGACTGCATTTCTTCCCATGTACACCTGACTATTCCCCCACGTGCCACACTTCCCCATGACCCTCGGCCAGAAGCATCATTTCCCTACTCACCTGCTGAAAACGATTAGGACTGTTACCAACAAAGCTACTTCCCATGGTAAAAAGAGGATCTTGGATCAAGTTTTCCCTCTACGGTCACTAATAGCAACAATTCATTTCTTCCCCACCAGCCAAACGCTGTCTCCTGATGCACACGTGTGCATCCCACTGGAGTCAGAGAGGCCCCAAACATGTCTGAAGTCTCCTCTTGGTGACAAGAAAGTGGAGCTGTAAAGACAATCTCTAGAGCGGGAGTGTGTGTGTGTGTATGTGTGTACGTGCATGCATGGGTGCAGGGTTCTTACCAAGGTCTGAAACCCATTTTTGAATCTTTATCGTTTACTTATTTATTTTTTTTGGCTGCACCAGCCTGTGGGATCCTAGTTCTCTGACCAGGGA
Source organism: Orcinus orca (assembly GCF_937001465.1). Lineage (NCBI taxonomy): Eukaryota > Metazoa > Chordata > Mammalia > Artiodactyla > Delphinidae > Orcinus > Orcinus orca. Next base: position 55,611,851 of record NC_064564.1, read on the forward strand.
TTGAAACCATGCCGTCTGCGTTGGAAGCACAAAGTGTTAACCACTGGATGGCCAGGGAAGTCCCTGAATCTTTATAGTTTAAAAACAACCAACCTGATTGTCCTGGGAATCATCTAACATTTATGCTCCAATGTAACAGCAAAGATGATGGAAAAGTTCTTTTGAGAGCAACTGCCAAATTTACAAAGCCATGAGATCTGCAGGTCAGGAGGCAGACACAGAGTAGCTGACAGCAACATACACAGATTCTGAGGCCACAGACCTGTGTTCAAATCCCAGTCCATCACCTACCACCTCTGTGGTCCTGGGCAGGTTCCTTAATTTTTCTAAGCTCTAACCCTCATGCATTCCTGCCTTTTGGTCTGTAAAATGGAGATATATATGTAAATGACTCGTGTGTAATAAGCTCAAATGGAGGCCATTATCATTCCGTAACAGGAGCTAGAAGACTTCATGAACACGGCCCCCTCCAACGCCATCTCAAACACACACAAAAATGCGCACACACACACACACACACACACACACACTTAATTGACCAACCAAGCCTCCCAAGTGTGCTACACTCTTGTAAGAGCTGATTTCCGGTCTCCAAGTCTTTCTCATTCACAAAACTGGGACCTCTTCCCTCTACCTCAATGGAGAAGTTTCTGGAGGGTCCCCTAGTAGCTTACGCAGTTCAGCCTCCAGCCATTCTCAGTGCCTACTCCCACTTGGAAGTACAACTGGATTCTGGTCTTGCTTCTACTCTTGCTAGCCGTTGTAAACTCTGTCCGTTCTGGCTTTAACATGACACATGCTGATGGATACTTGTCTGCAATCTTCACAAAAGTGTAAAACTCAAGTAAAATAAGATGTAATGATACCGTCCTGATATTCTGTTCCTTTTATGCATAACACTATTTGTGGTTAAAATCATCTGTGCAGGGCTTCCCTGGTGGCGCAGTGGTTAAGAATCCACCTGCCAATGCAGGGGACACGGGTTCGAGCCCTGGTCTGGGAAGATCCCACATGCCGTGGAGCAGCTAAGCCCGTGTGCCACAACTACTGAGCCCGCGTGCCATAACTACTGAGCCTGCGCACCACAACTACTGAAGCCCACGTGCCTAGAGCCTGTGCTCCACAACAAGAGAAGCCACTGCAATGAGAAGCCCGTGCACCGCAACGAAGAGTAGCCCCTGCTTGCCACAACTAGAGAAAGCCTGCGCGCAACAACGAAGACCCAACTCAGCCAAAAATAAAATAAATTAAAAAATAAATTGAAAAAATAAATCATCTGTGCAATGATTCATTTAAAATCTGCTTCCTCCACTAGACTGTAAGCACCCTGAGGCCTAGTTTGCTCCGTGTAGCACACTGTAGCAGAGCGATTAGAACAAAGCAGGCTTCAGTAAGTATTTGCTGAATAAATACAAGAACAAGAAGGTTAAAGTACTTTGAAAACTGCAAAGCACATGCTAATGTCAGATACAATTACTATTGTGAGACATCATGCAAATACTGAGTGATTGGTTACGGGGTTGCCCTGTTCAACCAATTTATATATGTATTTTAAAAGCTTTCCACTGTACAGTTTTTAGGCATATCATTTCTACATAAATGAGTATGATGTTTTCAGTCATTTCTAAAGAAATTCAGCCAAGGGCCCTGATTCAGGAGTATAAAATCATGCATTTTAATCTGGTGTCTTTGGAAAAATAGATTTTCTTTTTGACTGGGCAGGTATGTGTGGGCTACCCATATTTTACCTTTATTTACCCACTCATCAATTCATTCATACACGGAAGAACTATTTATTAAATTTCTGTTTTGTGCTGGGTATTGTATCAAATATTGAGGAGACAATGATAAATACGGCCAATGGCCCTTGTATTCAGCTCACTGTCTACTGGGGGAGCCCAATCTGTATACGCAGTTACGACAATGTGGTATGAGCTACACTGGAGAGATACAAGGAGTGGGGGGTGCATAGGGGGATAGTGTTGATTTTGGAATGGGGGAAGGATTGTAAGGACCCTTTCAGAGGAGACATCCGAACACAGCCTTGAAGGATGAGTATGGGTTTCCCAGGTAAATTAGGTAAAGAAGCAGTATTTCAGGCAGTGGGTAGTGCATATGATTTGATGAATTAAAAAAAAGATGAATAAATGGAGGGATAGCTGAGGTCACAAAGGAAATAAGCCTAAATGATCTGCCACTTTGTATTCCAATTGCATGGCTCTTTGTGGATGGAGGTGGGTGTAATGAGCTCCTTTTTACTGCATATGCTGTCCAAGTAGCCAAAAAGGGCACCTGGAGCCGTGAAAATAGGGGGGATATCAAGGAAGGAGTTTTAGGCAGATACTAGCCACTTGCCCACTTCCAGGAGGAAGAAAAGAAATAATCCTCAATGTGGTTTCAACCAATCTAAAGATGTCAAAACGCTACAGAGGACTTAATCTTCAAATGTCACACAGACGTTCCAAAGAATGCATGGGGGGATGGCCATTTTCCTCCTCTCCAGGATTCACAAATGCACTTTGGTTCAAAGCAGGGGACATTGTTAGAGACGACATTCTTCTTCCAGAAAGCCAAACCAAGTGCTTTTGAAAGCCTCCGACTCCATTCTGAACATAATCTATGCATTTAAAATCATTTTCTGAGCTGGGACAATGACACAAACATCCACACAACACAAGTTGCCTCGGATAAAGTTGGGCTGCCTGGTCTCATTGAGCTGAAAAGTGCTGTGCAGGGAGTTTTCATTTAAAAATTCTCCTTCTTATTTTTTAAAGAAATCTTGTTATAAATAAAAAAAATTATTATTATTCAAGTGCATGTTGAAACTGAATCACGCCATTCTTACATAATTTTTCATTGGATTGTTGCAACCCATAAAGAAATCCAATTAAATTTCCCTTGCAGGCACAGGCCTTCATTCAGAGGGCCTTGAAAAAGCTGGTTTGTTGTATTGTACGGCAGGTCGATGAATCAAGAAGCAGAGAGGGCCTGTCCCGTTTCTTGTCTTGTGTGACATGATGTGAAGAAAGTCTGCCAGCAGTGTTTCAAAGAGCTGCATTATCAGACAACATAAAGGCCCTCCGTCCAGCCTTTCTGCTCTGTACCACAGGATATGCACACGCCGGTGTCTCCATTCGATGAGCAGTTCTGAGCACTGTATGGTTAATATACTGCTTTCTGGATCTTGGGAGCATCCTCATCCTTCTCCCAGACATCGGACCAAGGTTAAGCGGGGAGTGAGCCAGAGATAAGATAATGTTTTTGAAGATACTTTAAAGGGAATGTCCTGGAAACCAGACTACACAAACATGTGTTTTCATGACCTACGAAGAAGGCAGAAGCCAACGTGTCACCGAATTATATTATTTTATGTTATGTTAATCTGTTTCTCAGTTGCTATCAAGATGGTTTATGCGTTTTCCCTCACTGATTTGTATATTATGTGGGGTCTCAATTATTTCCAGACACACAGGATTTTTGTTTTTAAATACAAATTCTGCCTGAGCAGATGCACAGACACAGACACTTTTTTCCCCCTTATCTTCCCTCTAGTATAGAAAAAAAGCTCTTCTAAACTTCTACCATGGAACTGAAACGTCCTGTAAGACATCAACCACATTGAAGAATTCAGCCTTCTTGCCATCTATCACACTAGATGTGGAGAACAGAGGTTGGAGTCAAAACAGAGAGAGAAACATGGATGGGCACGAGGGAGAAAGATGCTGCCCTTCGTATTCCTTATCCAACTACTACCTGGCAACGATTTTACATTCCCTTCCCCTACTGGCTTTTTTTTTTTTTGGTTTTTGTGTTACTTTTCACAGTCTTTCAAAAAAGTAGCAATTGCCTAATTCTTGTCGACCATTATTTATCAGCACATATGAGAAGCTTAGTTCAGTAAGCTGGGGTTTACAGGGCATGGATGGATATTCAACTCTTTCTTTCATATTCTCTCTCTCTCTCTCCAGGCATATCTCACAATCAAATTTTCAAAATAACTCACCTATGCTTTTTCCTCATGTAAGGAATACATTTGTCTTGCTTTAACACCAACCAGTGATTTGACTGGTGACAAGACACACAGGCAGGTATAATCGTTTTCTGTAAAAAGAACCTTGGGAGCAAAGCAGGCATGAGTGTTTGTCTGTGCTCGATAATTGGGAAGCCACACCAATCCGGTGTTTGCAAATTATTGACGTGTCAGAAACGTTTCCTTAAAGTTGGAGTTCCGAAGTTAGCACTAGTGATTAGCACTCTTCCTCCCGGAGGGGTCTAGTCAGAGGAGGAAAACAGGGGCTGCCGTAGCCCATGGCGGGGTGCAGCACACTCTCTCCTTTGTTTCCAGTTTCTGAATTTCTTACCACAGAAAATGTCCCTTTATTTTTCAGTACAGTTCTTTAAGCCTGAAAATACCTAAGTGAAATGTAGTTGGAACAGCCCCTCACACGCAAATCTTATAAAACCCAGGTACAGTGTTTGTCTGTCTGTGTGTGTGCAGGCCTGTGTGGCTTCCCTTGAGAGGAACCCTAAATTGTTCTTCAGATCACAAGTAAACCCTCCTCGCCCATCAAGTCATAATTGGACACAGACTCTCTCCCACAAACTGACCCGGGGTCCCCCAGAAACCAATCCTGATGAACTATCAAATTTGCCCAGTCCTCAAGGGTCACAACCGCAAATCAGGCTTTTGCTGAATTTGGCCCATGCTTTGGGTTTTCAGTGAAACTTGAGCTCCGGGAAGAGCTCTTAACTTCAAATTCAGTTACAAACATTCCCTCCAAGATGCTTGGAGCTGTGCTCTTCTCACCAGAACCCTGCAACACACACATGCATACAGCACAAACATATCACACGTACACACAAACACACACAGCACAAGCACATCACATGTACACACGTATCACATTTACATACATAGCACAAACACAGCATATATACATACATACACACGTCATACACATATACATGCAGCACAAACACATCACACATATACAATATCACACACACACCCTCCACAGCACAAACACATCGCAATACACACACACATCACACACACAGACACCTTATAAGCACAAACACATCACGCCCCCCCACCCCACACACACACCAGCTCCAGAGTTACAATTTCACTAAAAAGGATAACTTCAAAAGGAATTGGGTTTCAATGAAACTATCTTACCCTTGAGAAGAACCGTAACAGACTGTTAACTAAATTATTTCCCTCAGAAAAACAAGTAACATTCTGAGAGCTTATTAGAAGTTTAAAAATTAGATAAAGGCTCTTTGAAATGTGAGGTTTTCATTTTCATCAGACAGCATTTATAAAATGTCCACCAACTGGTAGGGGAAATGGAGCAGAACAGAGACTTAAAAAAATGGCTCCTCTCTTCTGCACACACAGTGGGATCGAAAAGAAACCCGGAGCTCTAGGGAATGGGGCCAAATGACTCATGCACTGGAAGATTAACTGCACGTCTAATCAAGTCACTCATTTGTTCTGAGGAATCTATCTGCATCTCATTTTGCCATTTGTAAACCAAATCTCCTCATCACTGTGCAAGAAAATTCAATTACCCCAAGTACCTGGAGCCACAGGAGCCAGGGAGCGACATTAGGTAAAGACAACATCTGACAGTGAGGATTCGGGCACAGCGAAAACCCCAGGACGCTGGGAAGTCACACACCCTGAGGGGCAGGCATTGGGCAAGCAGGAAAATTAAGGGATTTTCATTATGCAAAAGCTGAGGGAGCTGGAAGGATGAAAAGATGAAAAGACGCGCGTGCACTGTGTGTTGAGGTACATCACCAGCATCCCTCCAATGGGCAGAACGGTCACTGGGAAGGAAGTGGGGTTTCAGAAAACCTTTGATAAGTGAAAGCAGAAGCTGGGCACACGGTAAGGAATAAAACGGCATTTCCGTCTCAGGACCAGAAAGAGAAAGTGGTGGTGCCCTTTTCTTAGGAGAAAAAGAAGGGGAAAGAGAATAGGGCTATGGAGTCCTTAAGGACTTTGAAGTTGATAATAGGGGACTTGGTCTCTCTCTAAGACTAAAGGAGGAAGAATTTAAGGGTCGAGTTTGGGGATGAAGTTGTGTTGAGAAGAACATGTTTCCAATGCCTGTAAGAAATTTGAAAGACAAAATCCTAAAGAAACAGAAAAATGTCTAGGGGTAACCGGCATTGAAGTAAAACATCAAATAAAGGACGGAGTGATGGGCTCATCCTTGTTCAGCCATTTCTTAGGAAATTTCACGATGAACCAAAAATGCATTAGGAACACAGACACACACACAAAACTCAGGAGAAAAATCCTGAAGTCCTGATGGCAGTAAACATTTGGGGACTTCATTTCCTTTGCTGCCGGAGATCTAGGATGACTTTAGAAACCTGAGACTTCCCTGGGATCGTGATATATTGGATTAAAGGGTCTATTCCAAAGGGATTCGCAAGGCAGCTTAGAGCTCGCAGCCATTCTCCTTCACCCCAAACGAGAGAATCTTCGGTTAGGAAGGAGCAGAAACTCTGACAGACTGACTGAGATTCACCTTCAAACCAAGCTTTGCCAGATGTTCTAGGGCCAGAAGACCTGATCTAGACTAGGGAGTGGGGCAAAGGGAAAGACAGGCATTCTGAGATGGGCGCCATTAGAAGATGCCATCAAGCCATTCAAAACACTATTCCGAGCCAGGCCGGTTCTCCGAATGAGCCCAATACCACCCAAGAGACAGCAGGCCTGCCAAGCGATGACCAAACATTATAAGCAAAATTAGCCAATTAATGGGCTCTCCTGTCTCGTGGCTGGATTGCTGTGTTTGCTGCTGCTGACCAGCCTGGCCTTGGAGCTGTAAACCTGCCCACCCCCCATCCCTGGGCAGGCGCTCCACCAGGTGAGCGATAGAAGGGTGGTGGGGAGTAGGGCGGCCAGATGGCTGAGCTGCGAGGAGCTGTGCTAAGCTTTTTCTCTGCTGCAAGTTACTCTTAACGCACGCACTCCATAACCTTCCAGAAGTGCTTCCTGATCTGTACATAAGTGGCCAAGTGTTACCTGAATGAGTGATTTTAACATGATGTCTCTCTTTTTTTCCCCACACACAAAAACTAGTTTTTGAGAGATTTTCCAACAATGAACTGAAACCTCGACTAATGCTTTGGGTTGCTATGGCAACTTTTTTTTTTTTTTTTAGGAATTGGAAGTGTTTGAAGGATTTTCTTTTTATTTATCTTTACAACGCAGCTGACAAATGACCATCAGGAAAATGAACACTGTCCCCAACTTCCAGATGGAGAAAACCCAGTGAAGAAGTGTTAAGGAACTAGTCTCTACAAGTCCAGAAAGCTAATAATGGACTCTTGATTTCAATTACAAACTGAACGAGGTATTCCAGCTGCACTTTGGGCTCTGTTAAAGAATGCTTTTAAGCAAAAAGAGGCAAAAACACTTTACCCCTAAATTAAGACAAGTAGAGCTGTTTGTTTTCTATGTCACAGACAGAATAAAAATCCTGCTTTTTTGGGCTTCCCTGGTGGTGCAGTGGTTGAGAGTCTGCCTGCTAATGCAGGGGACATGGGTTCGAGCCCTGGTCTGGGAGGATCCCACATGGCGCGGAGCAACTGGGCCCGTAAGCCACAACTACTGAGCCTGCGCATCTGAAGCCTGTGCTCCGCAATAAGAGAGGCCGCCATAGTGAGAGGCCACGCACCGCAATGAAGAGTGGCCCCCACTTGCCACAACTAGAGAAAGCCCTCGCACAGAAACGAAGACGCAACACAGCAAAAATAAATTAATTAATAAACTCCTACCTGCAACATCTTCTTAAAAAAAAAAAAATCCTGCTTTTTGTGACATCTGTAATGTGACTGATGTAGGAGCCTGAATCAATGCTGTTCCCAAATAGGAAGTCATTATCATAATAATATAATTTGTAATATTAATCAAAATAGTCCAATAAAAGGCAAGAAGTACATATCACATGCTGACTTTTTGCCAGATATTGGACTAGGCTTTTTAGAGATTGTATTTTATCCTTAAGGGGAGGTATTATTCCCAAATTTTATACGTGGGGAAGTTAAGAAAGTAAAGACTTATGAAGGTGTAGTTGACAGAACACCTTATTACTTCCTGCTCCATTTCCCACCTCCCACCCGGAGCTAGTGAGGAAAAGACCTGGTCCAAGAACCTAGTTTGGCCATGACCAGCTTTGCATAGGAGACTCTGAAGAGAAGGGCATGACCTCCCATGAAAGAATCCAGGAGTTTAGAGGCGTTTGTGAGTGCGGGCTCATTGCAGAGCAAAAAGCCACGGGGGCAGGAAGGAGAGCAGAGGTTGTTGGGAAGAGGGTGACACCACCCCTTATTCCTCTCCCTCCACCATCACCTCCAAAAGAAAACCACCATCACTCTCTGCAAATACATTTGAGGGAGACGATCCCCAAGGAGGAGGGGACAATGGACCCAAGTGCCTCAGGTGCGGCAACCATGGCTCGTTTTCTCCATGGAGTTGTGTAGAGACACCTCAGTCAGTGGGGAAGGCATGGAATCCCACCTTTGGAAACTCTGGAGCAAACGGAAGCTCCAGGACTCCAAAGGACATGCAGGGCATGAATGATGGAAAACACACCACAATCCTGAAAGGGCAGGATCCATCCGCCATGGAAATAGGAAAGTTACACAGGTAACTCAGTTCAGGGAATGAGCCACTCAACTAAGTCTGAACTTTCCTGAGGCTTTTTAAAGCCAGACAAACAAGGAGCCAGAAGCTTCTCATCCAAGTCTCGTGCATTGTTTCCTTCGAAAGAGCCCTTCCCTTAAACACAGGCCTCTTTCCTGACTAAATATGTCATTTCAGCCCCGCTCATTCTGCTTGTTACCATGATGGTGCTAATTCGAGCATGGTTCACTTCAAAGTTGACATTGATCCTCCTCATAAGCAGTTGTTTTGCAGCCAGACCCATCAGTGGCTCCCGTCAGCCCCTTGCAAGCATGGCGCCAGCTTTTCAAAATGCTGACAAGAGTGCCCCTCTGTTGCCTAGGACAAGCCATGGTTTTCCTATTCAGAGCATGTAATTGTCTCCTGCAGAGAGCAGACCCCCTACCCCATAGACCCAGCCACCTGTCTTTCCCATCGCAGCAACTGGGAGCTCAGACTCCAACAAACGCCGGGGAAAGTTGAAATCGTTTTAGAGGTTGAAGCCAGAATATAGTTATGAACCAGAAAACAGGACTAATTAGTGAAATCCATTGGAATCTTTAAACCGCTGCCCTGGAATATACTACCAATGGACTAGAGAGGTTTCCTTTTCTGTTTCTAGGGAGGACCAACCTGTGCCACTCCAATGGCAATTTGATTTCTTTTTTAAAGCAATGGTTTTCCAACTTTAATTTGCATCGGGGAACTTTTCAAAAACACAACTTTCTGGGCTCCAACCCCAGAAGCTGTGATTCACTGAGTCTGGGGAGAAGCCCAGGGAACCGTGTGTTTGATAAGCTCCCCTGTGACTCAGATGCAGGTGGCCTTGAACTACATACTGCAAAACATTGCTGTAGAATCTTAAGCAAACAAAAGCCTTCTCCCTCCCTTCAGAACTCATTTGGGAATTTCAAAACCTTCAAAAAAGTCTTCCTTGTACCTATTCCCATGGGTGTTAGGACTCAGAATGACAGTCCTTGAAAATAAAATAAAGGCATTTCTCTAAGCCGGAGGGAGATAAGAGCCAGATGTCAGCCCCTGCCTCCCTTCCCCAGCTCTTCCCATCCCTATTTCCTCCCAGGTACATCTTCTGGTGGGCTCCTCCTGCAAGTCCTGTTGGACCTGCAACCAATCAGGATTGCAGGAAAGGATATGCTGTAGCCTCAATCCCCCACAGTGGGAGAAGATGGATCTGGAACTGAGTTGTCCATCATCCAGACCCAATCCCCAGGGACAGCCCTGGGGTAGGCATGGCTACTGAGACGCAGCACGCCTCTCTGCAACCTCGGGCTTCCCACCTCCACTTTTCAGGCTCAGTCTCAAATCCTGGGCTTCTGCCTTGGCCCCTCCATTCCCCATTCTCCATATTGTCGCCCTCATTCTCCCAAACTCCCCAGGATCTCCAGCCCTGACTGAGACAACCCTCTGCTCATTATTTCCTGAGCACCCCACAGGACCTGGAAGAGGTTGCATGAGTCATTAATGTTATTCACCAATTGTTTCCAGTTTTCAGCCCTCAACCTACCCAATCAGCAGGATTGTACTTTCCCCTGTGTAGGTGCTGTGAAACTAGTTCTGGCCAGTGAGCTGTAAGCAGAATGTCTGTGGGTCACTTCTGTGATAGAGCATTTCATTACCAGCACAAGACCCCCCAGAGCCTTCTTTTCTCTCCGGCAGGGTGACTGGCAACATTTGAGATGGTGAATGCTCCACCAGCCCTGGCCCCTGAATGACTATGACCAGCTAAGCCTCTTGCTGATATGAAATAACACTAACAGTATGAGCAAGAAACAACCCTTCATGGTCTTAAGTCACTGAGCTTAGGGATTATTTGTTCCCACGACGTAACTCAGCTTGCCCTGGCTATGAAAGGTCTTTGTGCGTTTTCAGCTCTTGCTCATCCCTTTCCTGGGCACCTGAGTCCTTTCCTTTTAACCCCAACTATCAACTGAGACATTTCCATGAATCAACAGATAGATTGACCAGAATAAGTGTGCAGCCCTGCTTGCCACTGGGGTCATGATTCTCTCTACCGTTCACTAACTCCGCTGCCTGACTCAGTATCACCTGTACCTTTATACCCTTGGGATACTGATGACTCTCCAACCAGGTACATTTCCCCCTTTCACACAGCACGCTGGTAGGTGGACTCTTTTCTCTTTCCTCCTGTCCAGAGTTGCTGCTGATCAAAGCTTTTCAGAGCCTGTTTTCACAATGACAAGGAAAGGAGCTAATATCATGCTTTCTAGAGATATCTTCATCACTAAAAGTTTTTGCCTAGAGTTGGGAAATTATTACAAGTAGATCCAACCTTGCTGCCTCTATTTTTCATGACAATGATAATATAACTGCTTGAAATAATTCATTCCCAGCAGTTGCCCTGTCTACCTTGTGTTCCAATTCCTAAGGACAGTTGGCAAGTGAACTTCCTCTGCTGCAGCCTTTGGCAGTTCACGTGACTCTCTGGTTTTGCAATGATGACAAATGAAATTACTGCAGGTCCTGGAGCCTCTGTCCCTGGAAACCATCAACAGGATGACAGCTCCTTCTATTTGGCTTGTAACAAGCTCTTCCAGGCAAACTAATCACCAGACAGGGCCTTCCATCCAGAATGCAGAGTTTCTTAATCTTATTTTGAAGAATTAATTGTGTGACCTCAGCACTGGGATTATTCCTCATAAAGAACTCTAAAATTGCAACTCAGTGTAAAAGAGTAATTATAATCCCAAAGACAGGATGATATAACAAGGAAAAATATAAAAGAGTGACAAGCTTAAGAACCAAGTGAAATTTCAGAACATTACTTGAGTGTAAACAAATTTCTCACGTAAATTTTGTGTCATAATTGCAATAAGTAAAACAGATTTGGTTGAGTCAATGGAAAGGGGTTTTGCTGGAGAGAGAAGACCATTTTTGTTCCTTTTTCTAGGACGTTCCTCTTATCCCCGCACCTGGTAGAGGACTTTGCCCTAAGACAGTGTTCAATTAATGCTTAATGAATTTGAAATGACCTCATGCCTAAGCGTTTTGTGCTTTGTGTATGTTTGATGTGTGGTGTGTGATGTACGTGTGTGTGCTTGTAAAAAAATATAGAGAGTGATATGAAGATATGTGAACACTAAATACAAGGCATTCATTCCATTCTTCTACAAATATTTATTGAATACCTACCTACTATGAAGGAGACTGGAAATAAATATCAAAAATATTAGTTTTATACAGAAAAGATGAGATAATGGAAAATGATGGATGGGGTATTACAGGGTGGTGGTCAAGGTTCTCTGAATAGAAATATGAATGAATCATGAGTTAGATATACGGCGATTTGCCCAGAAAACATTCTAGGATGATAAAACAAGTTCAAAGGTCCTGAGGCAGGCCCTGTTTTGTGTATTAGAGAAACAAATGTGCCCATGTGGTTAGAACAGAGTGAAGGACAGAGAATGGTAGGAAGTGAAGCCATGGAGGTTGCAAGGGCCAGATCATGTAGGGCCTTTTATGCCATGTTGAGAACTTTGAATTTTATTCTGAAAATGAAGGGCAGCTACTGGAAGATTTTGAGCAAGAGAATGACATGATCGGATTTAAGTTTGGGAAAAAATTTCTGCTACTGCAGGGCCAAAAAGAGAATGCAGGTTACAAGAGCTGCTTAAATCTGGTTATATTGAGTTCCATTATTGTGATTAAGATTACAATTGGACTTCCATTTCAAGGCAGGATGATCACCAGAATCCTGCTTGTTTGATTTTCAATGAATTCCTGCCTTTGTGCGACCACCCTTTTCTCTCAGAATCTCACTATGGGAACATTGCAATAAAGTCATAGAACCAGGATACCAAAGATCATTCCATATGGATTTGAGAGCACAGGGGAAATTTATGGACTCCCAGGAGAAGGGGGAGGGATAAAAGTAGAATCTATGTCACCCTTTTAGCCTATCTACCCTAAATGCTCTATCTAATAATTCTCGGCTCTGAAAAATGATGACACAGAATAACACCCACATTTAGAGCATCTCTGGTTTGGGGTATTAACCAAGGTGAGTCTTCTCTGACGTCTGGCTCCTTACCAGTTTGAGTTGGCTTCAAGACATTTTCAAAGGAAGGATAAAGTATGTCAGAGGCTCTCCAAGTTCAAGTTTTCTTCTGCCACTTAAGAACCTCAAAAGAGGGCTTCCCTGGTGGCTCAGTGGTTGAGAGTCTGCCTGCTGATGCAGGGGACGCGGGTTTGTGCCCCAGTCCGGGAGGATCCCACCTGCCACGGAGCCACTGGGCCCGTGAGCCATGGCCGCTGAGCCTGCGCGTCCGGAGCCTGTGCTCCGCAACGGGAGAGGCCCCAACAGTGAGGTGCCCGCGTACAGCAAAAAAAAAAAAAAGAACCTCACAAGATAGTTTCCCTAACATAGGCATGCCCTTGGAGACATTTGCAAAAGACAAAAGACCTCCAGATCCTTTGTTTTTAGAGAATGAGACTGGAGTCAGAGAGATGGAAAGGTGAAGAGAAAAGGTAGCAGCCCATGAAAGGAGGTGAGTTCATGGAGCTGGTAGTGGCCCCTGAAAGGTTTTCATGTTCCACGAGGAAAAAGAAGCCCTCTTCCTGTCTGAAGTTGCGACTGGCTCTATTTCTCCAAACTCAGAATTTAGGACTTGTCTCATCTGTGTGATAATTTTCAAGAATCTTAACTTCTCTGGCCTTGGTTTCCTCATTTGTTAGAAGAAAAGGGAATTGGACTAGATGGTTTATATGTGATGCATTTAGCTTTAAAATTCTGTTTCTCAGAAGCACACACAAAGATAATCCAAATCAACATATTCCAAGACCAGTGACCTACTCCTATAATACGATGATTCAAGCATAAATTCCAGACCTACCCTAAGTGGTTTTGCTTACTCTTATTTATTTCATTGCATTGTTCTATTTTCTATTTGTTCTATTTTCTGCATTGTTCTATTGTTCTATTTCATTGCAATACTGTTCTATTTTCATCAAGGAAATGAAAGCGGAAGGAAGAAAGTAAGAAAGGGAGGGAGGGAGGGAGGGAGAGAGGGAGGGAGGGGAGAAGGGAGAGACCTAAAAAATATGCAATTGATATCCACTAGATAGAGAATAGCCTTCTTTTCCAAATATCAGTGGAAGTATGAGCTTCCTGCTATCCTCCAGTGTAACCCATGTGTTGCAGGGCTGGAAAATTTGGTAGCACTGGCTCATGTGTCAACCTTCCTGCTCACACCATTTTCTTGAGCAAATAGTTGTTTTGAAAGACATTTTCTTCTTCTTTTGCATTTTCCTCTGATCCAAGTGGAGAGAGTACATGTGACTACCTTCTGTGGTAGGTCTTCACAGGGCAAGATACTCTTTTGTGCTCTAACCAGCTCACTGCAATAAGAGACAGCTGGGGACTTCCCTGGTGGCCCAGTGATTAAGAATCCACCTGCCAGTGCAGGGGACACAGGTTCGATCCCTGGTCCAGGAAGATCCCACGTGCCACGGAGCAACTAAGCCCGTGCACCACAACTACTGAACCTGTGCTCTAGAGCCCATGAGCCACAACTTCTGAGCCTGCGTGCCACAACTACTGAAGCCTGCGTGCCTATAGCCCGTGCTCTGCAACGAGAAGCCACTGCAATGAGAAGCCCATGCACCGCAACGAAGAGTAGCCCCCACTCACCGTAACTAGAGAAAGCCCGCGCACAGCAATGAAGACCCAACACAGCCAAAAAAATAAAATAAATAAATCTTAAAACAAAAAAAGAGAGAGACAGCTGGCCACCAGGAGAACCCTCTAATGGTTCGATGTTTGTCTTGCCCTCAACTAGTGCTCCCAGAAGAGCAGATCTCATGATGAGAGGGATCCTCCTGGAGACAACATTATTGGGATAAAATGCTATCTAATAAGTTCTCTGATAAAGAAAATGGAAAGGAAACTCAGGTTTCTATGCAGAAGATGAGACCAATCAATTGACTTATTCAGACCTAAGTAGCAACTTCGAGAGGCCCACACGCCACCACCTCGGATTTCACATCTCTGCCCATAATGAGGTTCTGTGTCCCGTTGTAACTTGGCCATCTTGGCTCAAGGTGAGAAACACCTGTGGTATTAGAATCTCAGGGAGCCAGTGGCTCCTAAAACTCTGAAACCTGAGAAGCAACATCTGTCTGCCTTTCTCCTCTTCCATCAACCAGTCCGTGGCACTACCAGGGAGTAGATGCTGAATAAGGGCCAGTGGCTGGTACTGACCAGGAGGGACCCAACAAAGCAGTAAACACAGCACCGTCAGCATGTGGGGCTTCCTGTCCAAGCTGGCCGGCTTCTCTCTTTCCTTTCCCCCTCACACAATGGAAAGGAAATTTATTAGGCAAATTCCTCCACAACGAAGAGAGTGTGGGAGTCTCAACAGTTGCTGCCTACTTGACTTGGGGTGAGCAACTTGTCAGGATCATGATTTGTAGCGGCTAGAGCCATTTGTCTTGTGCTTATGTATGGGCTGGGGGACATCGGCTGATAGGAGTTAGGGTGGTCATTTCACTGACCCTCTTCGTCCAGCTCAACACAGAGGTGGAGGCTGAGGGGGAAGAGGCCCAGAGACCAACGGGAGAAAGAGCCGCGTAAGGGGGTGGCTGGCAGACGGAGCACAGAGCGGACGAGTTCTTTCTTGCCTCATTTTCTTGGGTTCTGCATCCTTCTCTAGAGGGCCTGGAGCTGGAAAAGAAATTTTGCTTCCCAATTCAAACTCATCGTTTCTCAAGCTCTTCATGGGACTTTAAATTTCTTCTTTTCTCTCCTTACCTTTGGCTAAGAGTTAGAAGAAGGATGCCTGGTTTTCCAAGCACAGGCAGGAGAGTAATGGGGCCTTGACCCCCGGCAGGGAAGGCAGGAGGTAGATGGCCTGGGCCTCTGGATGTTGATGGGCACCCCAGTTTCCAACCCTTGGGAACCCAGCCACTCAGACAACCACTGTGATTGGTTTAGGAAAGTAGAAGCCCCCAATCTAACCGGAAGCCTTTTGGGAATCCATAAGTAAGTGAACTTCTGGGAAGGGTCTCAGAGAGGCAACGACCTGAGAATGAATGTGCTTATGGAGTGTAATATAAAAGAGAAGAGAAACCACAAATGTGCAGGCATTGCCCCCAGCGCTGGGCGTCCCCATCAATGCCAGTCAGGTGTCGGTGCTCCTGATGGGAAAGGTTGAAAACTGCTGACCCTGTGGGTAAAAGATGATCAACCAGACTGACTCACTAGCATGTCTGGCTCATCACAGATAATCCCAAATACTTGAAAGGTGGAATGAGCAAGAGAGTCACTGATCATTATTTAACAAGATACCCTTCCCAAGCACATGTGGTTTTAAACAGGGTCTCTGGGAACGAAAGCAGGGAGGCAGTGCAGTGCACTGGCTGAGGGTGGCCTCCAGAATCAAACGATCCCGATTAAGAGGCCCGGCTCTGTCACCTGCTAGTTGTGTTATTTCTGGCAACTTTTTCTCTCTTTTTTTTAAAATTAATTAATTAATTAATTTTATTTTTTGGCTGTGTTGGGTCTTCGTTTCTGTGCGAGGGCTTTCTCTAGTTGTGGCAAGCGGGGGCCACTCTTCATCGCAGTGCGCGGGCCTCTCACTATCGCGACCTCTCTTGTTGCGGAGCACAGGCTCCAGACGCGCAGGCTCAGCGGCCATGGCTCACGGGCCTAGTTGCTCCGTGGCATGTGGGATCTTCCCAGACCAGGGCTCGAACCCGTGTCCCCTGCATTAGCAGGCAGATTCTCAACCACTGCGCCACCAGGGAAGCCCTCTGGCAACTTCTTAACTTCCTTTAATATCATTTAGGCCTATAAATGAGGATCACACTAGTGGCTGCTTCCAGAGTTGTGAGGATAAAAGAAGTAAAGTACGGGTGATGGTTCATTTTATGTGGCAACTTGGCTAGGCTATAACGCCCAGTGGCTTGGTCAAGCACCAATCTACCTGTTGCTCTGAAGATATTTTTTAGATGTGATTAACATTTAAATTAGTAGGTCTTGAGTCAAGCAGATTACCCTCCAGAATGTGATTGGGTCTCATCCAATCAGCTGAAGGCCTTACAAGAATAGACTGAGGTCCCCGGAAGAGGAAAGAATTGTGCCTCCAGAGTGTCCCTGGGCTAGAGACTGCGACATCGACTCTTCCTTGGGTCTCCAGCCTGCCAACCTGCCCTGCAGATTTCTGACTTGCAGACACTGCAATCATGTGAGCCTGTTCCTTAAAATAAATCTCTCTCCCCCTTTATCTTTAGATGGATGGGTGGACGAGTGGATGGGCGGATGCATGGTTGCATGCCTGGATAGATCTCCTACTGGTTCTGTTCCTCTGGAGAACCCTGATTAACACAGTATGTACAAAGTACTGAGCACAGTTCCTGGCACAGTATGTGCTCAATAAGAGTTTTCTCTTATTATGACTAATTCCCTAAGCGATAAAGCTTTCCACATCTGGACAGAATTCCAGGTGCCTGTAGGAGGGTTACTAAGGGGCTGGGGATTAGGGAGAACAGAAGATCTGCTCATCAGCCCTGAAGCATGTAATTTAGGTAGCACCCACTCTGGGAGAGGCATCGGCTGGACACCTGCTGTTCTGAGGGGCAAAAGGCTGGGCCCTTCAGCCCCCAGTCCCTCTAGGCCTGCCTCTCCTGCCCCCCTCACAGCTCCTCAGCCCTCACCAGGGAGATGATTTGTGATTCAGGCTCCTTGGCCGCTGCGCCCGTGGATGCCGGCCTCTCGCTGCCCATCCCCGAAGCCCAGCCTGCAGATGGTTTCTCGTGGCCTTTCTACTTTTAGACGCTGTTCCCTAACTGACCCAAGCTCCCAGCGAGGCTTTTTGGTAAGCTGTGCTTTTGTTCCAGAGTCTCTCTGACTCTTTTATCATCACTCAATCATCTGAATCATCAGCTCAGTATGGAGCCACTGACACAGGACAGAGACCCCCAGCTCACCCTTCTCCGCCCTTCCTCCCCGGGGTGGCATTTATAGGAGGAGAGTAGGAGAGGGCAGACACTGCAGCACTAAAAAGCCTGTTGTTCTCTGTCCCCGAGCCCAGAAGAGCCACATTTTCCCCCCTGCCTGCCCTTCCTCAGTGGCCCCGCCTGCTTTGGGCTCTCCTTGCCTTTCTGAGAGGAGCCCTGCCCTGTAACTGCCCTCCAGCCTGGGCCCTCTCCATCTCAAATCTCCAACCTTCTTCCCTTGCTCTCTGGTTACCGCTCCAAGGACAGATCTCTCTGCTGGCTTGAAGCCACTCTGCTGGGCTCCCTCATTGCCTCTTTTCCATGAGCTGGAAGACAAGGTTCAAGCTTCAGATACTTGATAATTCAGCTGAAGCCTCAAAGAGTCTGTGGCTTTCAGTGACTGTGGTTCCTGCACCAAAGGCCAAGGGTGTGATGGCTGTGGCACCTTCAAAGGTCACTTGCAGAAAACCATATTTTGATGGGCTCCAGTAGACCGCCTAGGCCATACCCTCCTTTGACAGAGGCAGCAGCTAATGCCTGGAGAAAGCAGGAGTCCTACTTAAGGCCACACAGTTAACTGGAAACCAAACTGGAGCTCAAGAGTGGGTCTCCTCCTACTAGAGAATGGACTTGAGGATATGGGGAGGGGGAAGGGTAAGCTGTGACAAAGCGAGAGAGTGGCATGGACATATATACACTACCAAACGTAAAATAGATAGCTAGTGGGAAGCAGCCACACAGCACAGGGAGATCAACTCGGTGCTTTGTGACCACCTAGAAGGGTGGGATAGGGAGGGTGGGAGGGAGGGAGATGCAAGAGGGAAGAGATATGGGAACATATGTATATGGATAACTGATTCACTTTGTTATAAAGCAGAAACTAACACACTATTGTAAAGCAATTATACTCCAATAAAGATGTTTAAAAAAAAAAAAAAAAAGAGTGGATCTCCTGATTCCAGCAGAGTGCTCACTATAGACTGCCTGGAATAGGCCCTGGAGATGGTATTCACCTTGGTAATGACCCTGGATGCTGTATCTGAGGGTTGTTGATAGGTTGATCCAAATTTTGCTCATTCAGGAAGTAGGAGAGAGGACTTCTGTGTAGCTTGTGGAATTTGTATACAGAGATAAAGGAGAGGGAAGAGCAGAACAGCCCAGCACGGATCTCCCATCTCATCTGTTCACTGAGTCATTCACTGATTCATTCACAGAGTCATGCTTTTATTCCACTATGGATCTACGGGGTGCCCTGGCTAGCCCCCACCAAACAATGCCACAGGTTCTCCCTTGGAGAATTCCTAGCCATACTCCAGGCATAGAAGGTTTGAGCTCTGGGCATATAATGGCCTTCGCACAGACACACACACAGACATATAAGACACCGACACAGACACACACAGCTTTGGCCAAACTGAAGCCCGTCCCATGAAAGAGACAATGTTGGTATTGAAGGGTATGGGGCGTCTCCTTCTTCCCACTGATCCTGGAGTCACAGACTGCTCTCTCTTTCTCTGCTTCTTAGAGGACCACTAACCTGGAACCCCAGTGGCTGTAGGGGCCGTGGCTTCTGGGGTCCTAGCTGGACTCTGTGGGTGGGTCCTAGCCCTCCATGCTGCCTCACTTCTCAGACCCACTCCTCAGGGCCCGATTGTGTGACCTCTGCCCCCTCCAGCCCTGGCCATTTTCACTGGCTCCCACAGCTACTGGAGCTTGGCCTACCAAGTCTCCCTGAGTCATCTGGGTCTCGCTGTCCAGTGTAGGTGGGAAGGACATGGAGATGCAGTCAGCTCAGTGGGAAGGCCTCTCCTCGGAGGCAACACTCTGAGGCCCAAGCCAACCCCGCCCTGACTGAGTGGTATTTTCAACAGTCCCATGAGGAGCATTGGAAAGGACATTTGGCCAGCAGACCACTGCTCTTCACAGCTCTGCTGCTCAGAAACCTGGTAGGGGTTCTTTAAAAAGCTCCCGGAGCAAGTGCACAAGCTGAAGGGAAGCAGAAACAAGGAGTCAGCTTCTCCCCAAGGAGAGGCCGAGGGCCTCGTGGACCCTGAAGATTTAGAGCTGCTTGTGGTCAGTCCCTGTGCAGCCCATCGAGACAGAGAAAAAAGAGGACAGAGAAGAAGTATTAGGAGGCTATGGGTTTTCTTAGGACAAGCTTAGACTTAGACTGCTTCTAACACCGCCTAGCTCTGCTTGGGCAAGTTACTTAGCTTCTCTGTGCCGAATCTCTAAAACGGAGATAATGGTGCCTTTCCTGCTAGGCTGGTGAAAGGATTGGAAAAAACATGCAAAGCACCGAGATGATACCCAACAGTACCTTGATAATGATGATTATGCTTAAAGTCTGGGGAGCACTTATTATGTTGTCAGGGGCTGGTAGCTATTAGGTTATTCCTCTTGGTGGAAGAAAATGGATGTTACAGGTACAAACATTTACTGGGTCTGTGACTTTGTGACTCAGCTTTCTAACTTCCCTAGTAGACTTGAAGCCCCATCATCTTCTCGTGGCGGCAGGTGACTCAGAAGAGGGGATGCCAAGACATGAGTCACAGGCCCCTTTGTCTCAAAGCACCCTGGTCCCCTGGGGAGGCCTCTGTAGCACCCAGAGATCAGGCCCAGCCCTGCTTTGCTTCTGCAACCACAAGGTGGTATGGCCGGCAGCCACTGGAGAGTCCTTCTTTTTCGGAAGTATGTTTGCTGTATAAACACAATCGTAAAAGGAGAGCCAAGTGTCGGCGATGGCCAGCCGCACCCAGCCAGCCCCGGCCAGTGGGGGAGGAGAGGTCCTGCATCCCATCATGTTGTCAGGCTGCACAAACCCTACCCTCTTCAAACTCCACTTGGCTGGAGCACTTTAGAGAGGCTTAGGGGAGGAGAAGGCAGCTGGGAGAAGAGGCGGAAGAGGCAGCCAGGGAGTTATGCTAAACCGCTCCCAGGCTCCAAGGCTTTGCTGGACTCAAAAATAATCCAGTTTCCGCTTGTCATTTGACCCATAAAATGCATTGTTTGGGTACTTAAGATGGTCCCCTGGGCCTGCATCTGTGTGATTCAGATTCAAAAGCAGAATTACTGACCGTGTAGATGGCTCCACCATCAGTAGCCTGAAGGATGAGCAGGGTTCTCAGAGACCCTCTGGCTGTGTCTTCATGGGTAGCAGCAAGTGCAAGATTGGAACAATGATTTTAGGCAACTCAAGTCTCTGCCCCTTCAAAACATGAACCAAAACTTGCAAAAACTTGTATAAATCAGGAGGAAGTAGGTATACGAGTTTGACTGACCAAAACAGCTGTCTCTACTCTCAGCATCACATTGGCTACAGGATTCTGGAATTCCGTTTCTTACATCCCCTGCCCCCTGGCCCTGCCTGCTCATTCTCCCCCACCCCGACGCCTACTGCCACGACTTGCGGACTTCAAGCTTCCCCCCCAAAATAATTCCAAATTACCACTGGTTCTAGCCACCCTACATTCCATCTCTTGCCCCTTCAAGCTCCACTTGCTTGGAGAACTTTGGTTCTTCAAGGAGAGTGAGGAGTAAGGGGGGCTGCAAGGGTTCTGGAAAGGGCATGCTAGGTTCAGAATCTAATTCATATATACTGTACTCTGTTTGCTCAGAAGGAAAACTTACGACTCGCAGCTGCGTTACAACAAGCACAGGGATGAAGCCATCCAGGGCCCCCGCATATTTTCCTTGGCCTCGGCACAGGCCGTTGACATCAGTGCAGGCTTTGCCATTCATCCACTGCTGTTTGGAGCTTGTGGCTGCGTGGGGCTGTGTTCCAGGGTCTGGGGAGGGTCTGACTGCAAACTGGGTGGTGGTGGGGATGAAGGTGGTCACACTGAGTTTGTAAAAACAAACAGAAATGCACTGAACCTTGCCTTTCCTCCACTGGAACCATGAGTGAAACGAACTCCAAGCCCCTCTGCCCAGCACACTCCCCCAGGGCAAACAGGCCCAGGCCAAGGCTAGCCCAGAAACCCAGAAGCTTTTGTTCTGTCTGCGCTATTTTCGGGAGTGATGACAAATGTTCGCCACAGGTAAGAAAAGGGGTTCCAGTAGCAAATTCTATCACATCCTTCCAGATGTCACTCAGGCTGCACTGGGCCCATCTGCATTCTTCTGCAAATCCTGGGCAGCAGGAAAACCCTGTTAATGGTTCCCAGAGGTCTCAGAAAAGAAAATGGCAAAAGTAGGAAATGTGAATGTTAGGAAACAGGGCATGTGCGTAGGTGCATGCGCTGCAGGATTAAGAATCATTTTTAGGAGACAGCTCTGCTATATGGGGCACGTTGTAAAGGAGAGCCTTTTCGCCGAGCTTGCTAACTGCTCAAAAGCTCTCAATTCTGCTGGCGTGGAGACCAGCTAGGGCAGCGGTCAAGACAGGGAATGCTGTGAGGCAACTTAGCGCAGGCGGAGAGTGCCTCTGACCTTAGCAAATGTTGCTTCCAGGTCGAGAAGGTGAGATGTTGTGGGCACCATGGGCACAACTCTGGACTTTGTCACTGGGACAAAGTGTGGCTTCGTGACAAGCACGCAGCCCCCAGAGGCTGTGAACCGAATGTGATTCCTGGCAAAGGCCGCTCTTTGTTCCTCTTCGCTCCTCAGGGCCTGCTCTTCTGCACGACTCCTGAATAGGGTCACTTCTTTCCCAAACATCATTTGACACAAAGTGCTTGAGGAGAGAGCTCAGCCCCAGGGATGCCCATCTAACTCAGAGCCGAAGGGGACCAGGGATGTTCTTGGAAATGTTTAACAGCCAGTTGTCTGGGGGAAATAGTCCTGATTTGTAGCAATTACTGATTTCTGAGATGTAAATACTCCCATTGTGGCCAATTTCAAGCTACCAACTTTTGGGAGACAATTCATTGGTCTCTTGTATTTCTGCACATCTTGTGAGCAGAGGTACTGACAGCTTTTGTTCTTGTGTGTATTCTCTTCCTTTCTCTCTCTCTCTCTTTCTCTCTCTCTCTCTCTCTCTCTCCCTCCAGTGCTGGAAACATGGGACTTCATGTCCCTAGAATATGAGACACAGGCAATGGAAAGAGTCCTGACCTCTGAATCCATTCTCAGGGAGGAGCCACCCAGGAGAGCCATCTATCCAAACCATCTATGTTAGACTCTGCATGAGCGAGAAATAAACCTTTCTCATGGTACGACATTGGTATTTAAGGTTGTTGGTTATGGTACCTAGTACTACTTATTCTAATACAAGTCGTCACTATTATTATCTCCATTTATTGATGAGAAAACTGAGGACTGGAGATAATGGACTAAGTCTCATTACCAGTAAATGGCAGAGCCAGGACTCAAACCTAGGCCTGTCTGCCTCCGAAGCTTTTTTTCCTGCTTTGCTGACTCTTCATGACAAAGGCCCATGTGTGGCAGAGGTTCTGAGGTCCACAGATTTGCCCAGAGTGGGAAACAGGTCTCCCTGCCAGAGAAAGCCAGTTTTCTTTGGTAATCAGTCCTGCCTCCAGGGGAGTCTGGAAGGAAGTCTGACCATCTGTGGCTTCCAGGAAGATTGATTCCTCATCTCCAAGCCTCTGCTGTTCAGAGCAAGGCAAGGACCCCCTGAAGAACTCTTAACCTGATGAGCATTGCGCATTCAGGACAGCTGGCGGACTACGTGAGGGCCCCCCACGACCACTGAGAGACCCCCGTCACCATGGGATTGCAAACACTGCAACAATTCAGTAGGAACTCACACCACGAAATTGCTGGACACCCGCAGTCAGCGTTGGATGGGGGCTCCTAGGGCGTCACAGCCAGGATGACAGGGACCTGGGAAGCAGCTGCCTGACTTTACCTTCCAGAGGGTCCCATGCGACTCAGGTTAGACACAGTTTAAGCACTTATTGAGCACCTGGTGTGTCCATTACAACTACAGTGGTTACTTCTGAGACCTTGCTTCAAAGACTGACGAAGGATTTGTGGTTCTGATTTCTGGAGATGTTTAAGAGAAAAATCTGACAATGGTACTAAAATAAGGTCACATTTGGTTTGACATATCATGAATCATCTCTGATGAAAAGGATCAAAATGCATAAATTCAGGACTGTCTTGGAAAATAGTTGACATGGAAATGCTGCTGGGTGATAGGAAGGGATCGGAAGAGGGTAAGAGCCTCATCTGTCTCATCTGCTTCTATGTCCCAGCGCCAATGTAGAGTCAACACTCAGAAAATACTTATGAAGTGTTTGGCTTATTAAACAAGAGATTTTTTGAGCTGTCTTGGTAGTTCTTTCATCTTTTCTGGGCCCTCAAGAGATCCGTGAGGTTCACCTAGATGCTAACTCAGGATGGCATAGGGGCATTTCTGCCATAGTCTTTCCTAGGAGTTTTGAGAAACACATGAGCTGCTGAGCATGGGTCTAAGTAGCCGTTCACCTTCTGAGCCTGTGCCCTGTGTTTCTACCATCACCACTTCCAGGTTCTTGGTGCATCTGATGCAAACTGAAGAACACAGATTGAGGTAGGGGTGAATGAGCGTCAAATGACTAGCTGCAAGGCTGAGGGCCCGTCTGCTGAGCGCTGGAAAATGCAAACTTCACAGACTCTGGGTCCTGCCCAGCTCCTCGCAAGCCTTGGCATTCAACGGTCCAAGAGTAGTAATAGTAACTAATAATAGAAATCATTTCCAATCAAAACACAAGGCCTGATCTTACTAAAGAGTCACAGGGATTAAAATATTCTCTGCATGAAAGAAACTGTTTGTTTCACAATTCGACCTTTGGCCAACACAGCTACTAGATCCCCGGCCGGCTCCCTGGGCTAGCCATTGCTTACGTGCAGTGGGAAATTCCAGTCTGCGTGTAATCACAGGGGCCCTGGCCCCTAACATGACTATCATCTTACTCATCTTACCCTTCCCTCCTCCACACTGCCACCATTTATGTTCCAAAAACTTGCACGTGAGATTGTTTCTCCCCTACTCAAAAGCCTTGGGTGCTGCCCCATTGTTTAGGTAATAAAATCCAACTCCAACTCCTTTGGCATTAAATGTCCAAACTGTATACCAGCCTTACATGCTACTGTATTCTACCCCTATTCCCTCATCTAGAACCCAGGCTTTAATCAAAATTACCCATTCATTTTGCCAGAACATGTTCTTTTTTTTTTTTTTCCTTAGTTAACATTAAAGTAAAATTTATATACAGAGAAAATCTTCAGGGTACCATTTGATGACTTTGGATAGACGTACGCAACCATGTAACCACTCAATATTTCCATATCTCAGAAAGTTCCCTCATGTCCCCTTCTAGTCAATTCTCTCCCCCCAGAGGCAACCACTATCCTGATTTATGTCACCATAGATTAGTTTTCCTGTTTTGAACTTTATGCAGAGGAATCACACAGCATGTACTCTTTTGTGCCCCGCTCCTCTCACATGACGTAATGGTTTTGATATGTATACACTTTGCTGCATGTATTGATAATTCATTCTTTACCTACTAATTATTGCCAAATAGTATTCCATATATGAATATGCCACAATGTTTTTATCCATTCACTTGCTGGCAGATACTTGGACTGTTTGCAGTGTTTGGCTATTACACTCCAGCACAAGTCTTCTGTGGACATATGTTTTCATTTCTCTTAGATAAATCCCTAGGAGTGGAATTGCCAGAACATAGGATTGGTGCATTTTTAAGTTTGTAAGAAACTATCACAGGGACTTCCCTGGTGGCACGGTGGTTAAGACTCTGTGCTCCCAATGCAGGGGGCCCAGGTTCGATCCCTGGTCAGGGAACTAGATCCCACATGCTCCCGCAATTAAGAGTTCGCATGCCACAACTAAGGAGCCCGAGTGCCACAACTAAGGAGTCCTTGAGCCACAAGTAAGGAGCCCACCAGCCGCAATAAGGAGCCCATGTGCTGCAACTAAGGAGCAAGCAAGCCGCAACTAAGACCCAGCACAACCAAATAAATAAATAAATAAATATTTTTTTAAAAATAAAGAAACTATCACACTGTTTTCCAGAGTGGTTATACCCCAAATATAGAACATTTTAAAGTCAATAATGTCTCCTTCTTATTCACATAACGTTCAAGGTAGTTCCGTGGTAGCAGGGCGCTGGGAGGAGGTTCTTGCACAGTCACTTAGAGGCCAGGCTACTGGAAGCCCTGCCATCCCCAAATGAGGCTTACGAGATAACCCTGAGCAACAGTGTTTGGCCAGTGGATGGAGAATGAGAGGATAGAGAAAGAACACTCCTTTCTTTGCTGACTCGGTCCAGAGGTAAGTGTTATCCTTTTGGTTGACATTTCACTGTTGAGAGCTAGTCTCCACCCTCACCAGGAGAGCTGTGAAATGGAGACCCCAGCTGGACAGCTGCTCACCTGCCACGAGTCTGTACCATGGGAGGGGAACGCCAGTCTTCGATGTAGAGTTAGCCATCTCCACTACCCCAGGGGTTAAAGTCTTACCCTCCTTTCTAGTCTGACTGTGCCCATTGAAACTGTCCCATAATCTGTGTGGAATAAATCCTTCCCTTCTCTATACTCCTGTTGTACTTGCTGTCCCTCTACAACAGCACTTGTTAAGATCTGCCTTTCATGATTTATTTCCATGCTTTGCCCACTAGATGGCGTCCTCTTGGAGGCCTCTGAGGTCTGGCCATGTTGGACCCCGGTGCTCCGCCCACAGTGGGATCTCCCTAAGTGTTTGCTGAACTCACTGTGGTAGAGACACAGGGTGCCCACCAACTCCTCCTCTGGACACACCACTTGTCTGCACTCCCCAATTCCCCTGCATGGAGCTGAGGCCATGTGACTCTTCTGGACAATGCAACGTGAGCCACAGCTCCATGGCAGCGTCCAAGCTGATGCAGTGAGAAGTGGGCATGCCTCCTGATATCCTGCCAGCTGGATGAGGCGGCTCCAGTGAAGCACCCAAGACCTGACAAGCAGAGCCTGTGTCCGGAATACCTGGTGGAGCAGAGTCCCTCTGCTGACCTCACTGCTGAGATTGGGTACTGTTTGCTAGATAAGTCAGCCTACACTAACTAACAACTCACAGTGTGTGAGCCCCACCACTACACTCAGGAGGGACGATGGCTTACCTCGTCTTTCCATCACCTTTCCTTATTCGCACTAAGTGCCGACTGTGTGCCACCGGGCCTGTGCTGGTACATGATGCCCATGTTCAGGTAAAGAGAGTTTTCAAGGTACATGTTCAATGTTTTTGATTTTGTAGCTAAACTTGACAATGATTCCACTGAGTCTTAAATGGTATGCATTTCTTCTGTACCTCATTCGACTACAAGCTCTTAAAAGCCAGGTACTAATTCTTGCTCTATATCCTGGGTATATAGCTATTCATTCATTTAGTAAATAGTTACTGAGTGTCCACTATATCACTCACTCTTGTAGGCAATAGAGATGAGCAGTGAATCAAACAGACAAAGTCCCAGTTCTCAATGAGAGAGGCAGATAATAAACAAATAATGTGATTGTTGAAAAGGCATGAACAGGAGACATCCCCTCACATAGCATCATGGCCTTCTTCCCAGCTTCTAACATAACGGGTCGATAATTAATTAACGTCTGTCTCACCCAGAGAACTGTGAGATCCATGAGCCTGGGGTTCCGCTCTTTCCCCGGCATCAAGCACAGTGCTTGCTCAGAGCAAACACTCTATAAATATTTATTGAATCAAAAAAATGAATAACGATGATTATATCTACTATCTGCTGGCAGCCCGTTATTTTCCAGGTACCATGGGAAAAGTTTGCTTGCATTATCTCATTTAATCCTTACACCATCCCTGCAAAGTAGTTATTACTACCTCTGTTTACCCGGGAGGGAATTGGGGTTCAGAGAGGTTAAGTGACTAGCCCATTGTCACATGGCTAACAGTAAGTGACACAGACCTGACATTAGAATCCACACACTTTCCTCAGGACCACACTGCCACACACAACAGCAACAAGGTTTTGTTTTTTTTTTTTTTTTACATCCCATATATCCTTTGTCAACAATGAGGAGCAACCACTACGGGTCACCGTTCCTGTGAACGGGACAATTCATCCCCCTCTGCAGTTTGCCCTGACCAGCCCAAGGCCGCCTTCTCCAGCAGATGGAAGATGTGCGTTTGTGTTAATTACAGACCATGCTGTCCTTTTCATTTACGTCTTCACAATCCAGTTTGACATTGTGTCATAAAAGTTTATGTACTGTGTTCTCTCTGCTCCTTACTAATATTCTCTGGCGTTCTTCCCCGACCATCCAGAATCAATACCATAGTGCCTCTCTCAATAAAGTAGGGAGCTATGAACAAGGCCCAAATGGGCACAGTGACTATCTGTGGCAATTAGACGTCACGCTGAGAAATGGTCACGCTGAAGGAGAGTGGGTGAGGTCTAAAGACCAGCAGCATCACTAATGTCCCTCACCAGGGACCCTGGAAATTGGACTGCTTAAGAAATACCCTCTGTCCTCTCACCTCTTCTCTTTTCTACCCTCTGCCTCTTTCGTTCTCACCAGAGATAAGGAGAGAGAAGCACATTCAAATTAGGGACCCTAGCAATCGATTTTTACTTGCAGTTGGTGGATTGTAATCAATGTTAATTAACCAGATTCTTTTTCAGCAAAGCTTGGGACAGGAGAGTAACTGCACAATATTTCTGACCACAACAATGGGTATTAAGGGGCTTTGGGATGGCCTGAGGGAGAAGGAGGGTGGTGCTGAGAGGCTCCACAGAAGAGAACGCAAGCACAGGAAGAGGAGAGACCGGGATGATTTTAAAGTGGTCCTATCCATGGGCCCTGGCAGCATTTTTTGGAAGCTGGAGCAGGGAAGTTGAGCTATTTGTATGTCCTTCACCTTCTTTCTGCCCCAGGAAAAGTGGGCTTCATCAGGGGATGACTCCTGCACTGTCAGCTAGGTCAGTGGCAGCGAAGCATCCACGCTCATCACTCTGGAGAGCTGCTCCTACCTGGACCATGTGGCTCAACGGGAAGAACAAGGAATTTAGCAACAGAAAGTGGGTTTGAGCTTTAGGAGGTGCTTCCTGGCTATGGAACTGTGGACAAGTTACATAACATCTGGTCCTCAACTCACTCACCTACGATGTACGTGATTACAGCAACTGACCTCAGGAGCACTGACGCAAGATTCAAATAAGATTCTACGTGGAGGTACATTGTAAGTAACATGCTAGAGGAATGTCAGCAGCTACCACTCTTGCAAGTCACAAGGACAAAGTTGCGGAGCCTCTGATCTCAACCGGACAGCATACAAGATGGGACCTGAGGTTCCTTTCCAATCTCGACCCATCTCTAAGGCTGTAGGAAGTTGTCTTGGCAGTTACCCATGCCACTTTTTATTCAAAAGATTACTTATTTCTGAATGTAAGTGTCAAATGGAGAAGAGGACCCTCAAATGTGCCAATGCTACTTTTCAATATCCCAGAGGAAATAAAAGAAAGGTATAACAGTGGGAAACATGACAGAGCTGCCAAAAATAAAACCAAAAGCTGTATCTGTTTTGAAACAGTGCACGCATTACAACTTCTTGGTCAAGATAGCAAATAGAAACCGAAGAAGCCGGGCGCTGTCTCCAGGGGAGACCCACTGCAGCCAAGTTCGTGGGGTTTCCTCCACACCATTTTACTCAAGTGGTGCCTCGACCTCCAAGAGAAGCTTTCAAAGCCTTCGATCAAGAGAAAGGCACCAGTATTTTTCAGGTCTTTCAAGTCCCCTGCGAGTGAGGGAGACTATTGGGGAACATGATAGCAGGTCATATTGCCACGCAAGGAAAAGATTCCTAATTGCCCTAGGTGGTCCCTTGGCCTCTGGGACAGGGAAGTCCCAACCGTGGTGATACACACTAGCACCTGTAGGCGTCTTCCACTTAAGAAAGGTGAATGAAAGGAGAGGAGGATGGGAGAGAGAGGAGGAAAGAAAGCAGAAAGAGAGGAGGAGGGGAGGTTGTCAACAATTCACGGGTTCAGTAAACAGTGCTGAGTGTAGGCCATGAGGTGGCCTCCCCCCACCCCCACGCGCAGCTCACTCTGGAAGCCCAGAGGGAAACACATCTCCACCCTCAAGTTGCTCACAGGATCCTGGGTCGGCTGGAGGGAGACAAATTCACAGATAATCACCACGCGGGGCCTGGGGGAGTGCAGAGGAGGGGCGCATCCCCTGCCCCAGAGCTGAGGATGTGGGGAAAGGAGGAGTCTTTAAAGAAAGGACATTGTCAGTGAAGAGAAGGACAAAAGAGCAGAAGGGAGAATGAACTGAGGAAACAGAAAGGGAGGGAAAATCAGGAGATAGCAGGGAAAAAATTATTTCCTCGCCCCAGGATTTATACACTCAGCTCACATGCAAATCTTGTCCCATTGATCTGTGATTTCAGTGAATAAAGCTGCCTTTTCTGGAGCTATCGATTGTGATCGCTGATTGCCAAGCGAGCTGAGAAGGCCTGGGCAGTCCTGAACAGACCTGGGGAGTGAGTTCACAGTGGGTGGGCCTTGCACTTAATCAGAGAAGAGCAATTGCTCACAGTGATGAAGGGTCATCCTTGAGGGAGGAAGCATCTTCAATCACACCTCCCTCCCCAGTGCAAAAAACATTCTAGTTTCGCAGACAGGGCCTGCCTCCACCACCCTGGAGCGCTACAGGATGGGGCCCTCTTGGCCCGGTCTGTGGGTGGGGACCTCTTTCCTCACGGGAATGTCGTACAGAAGCACATCCTATTTCCCCCAACTGTTCAGATTTATCCATGCTCAAGGCTTGGCCTCTCTTCGGTCTATGTTGAATCCCACTGGTTTCTGGGGAAAGAGTCTGGAAGTCAGCCCGACTTAGGAGAAGAGAGACTTCAGTTTTGGACCCACTCCAGCTAGCACCTGGAAGATACCAGGGGCCAAGAGAGAGTTCAGCCTGGGGCCAGGACCTGGGAATCTTTCTTCCGCAGGAGCATGAAAGCTACGAAGTAGGGAAGCCCAGAGGGACAGGGTGTGGAGAGAGAGAAGCACGGGGCTCAGGGCTGAAGCTTCAGAAGTTGCCATATTTAAGGGTTGGGAGAGAGAAAGACGGATCTTGGAGATGCTGACAGCAGGGCCAGAGAGAAGCAAGAAAAGGAGATCATGAAGGGACACAGGAGAGGAGAAAACTTCAGACACACCTGAGCAGGTGAGCTGAGTAAGAACCAGATAATGACAAATGCATTCAGTGCTTATCCTTGAGACCCAGCAGGACCCTATGGGGCTCCTGTGTACGGAAGCCTTTCTGCGTCCCCCGTTTCTTGTAGGGAACAGACTCCAGCCTCCATGACCTTCCCTGAGTTTCAAAGGGCAGATTCGAACAGCTGCTAATCCAGGAAGGGAGGGGCTGCAGAGACAAGGGAGGAGCAGCCAAGAAACAATAGTGCAGCCTTGGGGCAGGTCCTGGTTTCACCTCAAGGGATACACACAACAGTACCTTTGAGCTCTTTACAGAACTAAAACCCCCAACAAACGGAAGATGTTAGCATTCTTCCTTCCAGAGAAGACCAGCTGAGGCCAGATTAAAGGAACCAGAGAAGCTCATCAAGATTACTTGAGACCAGATTAGAGAAGTGCAGGCCCTAATCTTATCAGCAACCCCACCCTTGAACCACTGCTATAAAACTCCTCATCGTATCCTCCCCGGTTGGGACACAGAGTTTCTGGGGCAGGAGCCTGCTGTGTCCCCCTTTGCCTGGCAAAGCAATAGACCTGTTCTTTTCTACTTCATCCCAAACTCTGCTTCCAAGATTCGATTCAGCACTGGTGCGCAGAGGCTGAGTTTCCAGCCTCATCCTGACTCAAAAGTTCACGAAGCACGTCTTCATTAGGCATTGTAGCAGGACCCATGAATACAACAGAGAGCAAAGCTTACCTGCCCTCATGATGCGTGCAGTCTCATGGGGAACATAGAGGACTTGTGGCAGGCAGGGCTTCTCAGACTCTGTGGGAAAGACCAAATGCTACTGTTTTACTGACTACCCATTGTGGATAGATACCAATCATGTCTCTTACATTTCCATACTTATCTGCTCACAGATGGACATGGCCTGCCTACCACATCTTGAGTAGTTTAGATGACAGAGATGCCGACTGCCTACCAAACAGTTCCTCTCTGCTCCTACCTTACGAAGGGCATCCAGTGTTTTTCAGGATGCTAAGAAACTACATTTACCAGGTAAGGATAGGCAAGTAGATGTCTTTTGGTAGAGCTTATAGGAAAGTTTCATAAAGGGGTCTGACTCATCTGGTAGACATTTCCTTTGGTTCCTGCCCCTTTCATAGATGTGGTGGCTTGTATTCCAACAGCCATCTTGGAATCAGGAGGCAACATTCAGGATACTAGAACTCAAAGCTTTAAGGATCTGGGTCCCTGTTGACCGTAAAGCTACCACATTGACTCTGGAGAGCATATCTCTATACTTTTTGTTACATGAAAGAAAAGCTTTTATCTGGTTTAAGCCATTTAGTTTGGGGACAAACATCAAGTACACTTTTTCATGTGTCTCATGAGTTAACAGGCACTTACCATGTAGGGTGGTAAATACTATCACAACAATTAGGAAAGTTCAGAGAATGTATCTCTGACACAGCTTGGAGGAGGGCCTCTGAAAGAGGCAAGGACTGAATGAAAGCCTGAGGGAGGAGGGGGAGTTAACTAGGGAAAAGGGTTAATGGGGAAGAGAGTTTTCCAAGCCAAAAAAAATATACCGAGTTTATGCAAAGAGCAGGAGGTGAGAGGGAGTGGGGCCATATGAAGAACTCAGAGTAGTTTAGTGTGGCTACAACAAGAGGGTCAAGTGGGAGTGGGAAGGGAAGAAATAATGGGAGCTGCCAAGGGGTGGGAGGCAGTTTCCACATGAAGGAAGCAGACACCTGACCTTATGGAAGTCTCCACCCCAACCGGATGCAGCGTCTTTCAGAAGGCAGTGTTCCATGCTAGAGATCAGCTGGAAGACACTGTCCCTGGTCTCATCTCTGAGGGGGGAAACCACGTTCCGTTTAGCCAAGTCACTCACCTCTTGGGTGTCCATTTCCAAATCTGCACAACAAGCCTCGTGCTGCTGTCCCATCAACCTCACAAGGGATCTGTGAACAAGAGGTTGTGATATCTTACCAATAAGGAACATAAAGGCTCCCTGCTCAGCCCTCTCATTTTACTGATCAGGATTATGAGGCTCAGAGAAGTTTTCCCACTTAGGTGGGGAGAGCTGAGCCTGGAATTTCCCTCTCTCCCAACTCTTAGGCTATTATTCTTTCCCCCTAAAGAGCTGAGTGTTTTGCACTTGAAGTAGATGGTTATTGTTCC
The DNA here is from genome assembly GCF_937001465.1 of Orcinus orca. NCBI lineage: Eukaryota > Metazoa > Chordata > Mammalia > Artiodactyla > Delphinidae > Orcinus > Orcinus orca. Next base: position 55,644,807 of record NC_064564.1, read on the forward strand.
TGCCAAAGGGAACACAGCAGAGCGAGATGATAGAGTTTCTTATTTCAAGAAACCTAGTACTTGAAGGTGCTTTGAATAACACATACTTTTGAAACTAACTAAATATTTGGAGTGTGTCTTCCCATCCTTCCTTTCTGCTCTAAAAGCAAAAACAAGTCTCTGTAATTTGGTGGGGGGTGGGGAGGCAGGGTGTTGAAACAGATAAAAGGCAAAATTTAACTCAGTAACCACAGATGTGAAAGTGCCCCGAAGTATTTAGACAGGATTCACATCTTTGGAGGTAACTCTTAAGTTTCCACTGAATCACTGAGAAAACAGAGCTAACCCCCTTCGGTGACTTCACAGTTTCTCTCTGAAAAGGTCATTGTAATCCACCCTCTTCATTCCATAAACGAACAACTGCTAGAGCCCTGTTGGGATGACCATTGTTTGGGGGACTACAGGGAAAGTTCACAACCCAATGAAATGATATTACAGGAGTAACTGTTACTTATGAAAAGTTTGCCCATTATTTCGCTTAGTGCTCATACTAACCCTGAGGGATGGGAATTGTTGTCCCCATTTTTAGATAAGAACACAGTGCCTCCTGACTTCCTTCACAACGAGTCAGTCACTCAGCCCTGCTGAATCATTCTTCATGACGGCTCTTTGGCGCATCACAGCTTTCCCTGTGCTTCCTGGAAACTCTGATGCCTTCTCCTCTCTGGTAGTTCCCATCCACCCAACACCCTCCATTCCCAGAAAGATGTGGGATATTTCTTCTGAGGTGTCATGGCATCACTGCAAACCCCAAATGTCTAAACCGCCAGAACTTAATGTTCTCTTGCAAACTCACCCTTCATCTTAACTTTTTATTGTAAGCCAACTGCTCAAGGTGGAGACCACAAAAGTTACACTTCACCCAAAGATGTCTATTCACAGACCCCCGAGTACACCTCGTAGTTTCCATCCTTGTTCATGCCATTCCACCCTCCAGGCTCTATTAAAATTCCACCATTTCTCTGAAATCTTCCCTGATCTTCCCAAGAAGTTGGTTTAACAACTGCAGAAAAATACATGAACAAGGATGTCCACTACAACACTGTTTCCAGTGGAGTAAAAAAATCTCAGAGAAAGCAACAAGGATACATTGTACAGCACAGCAGAATACAGCCATTATTTTATAATAACTTTAAATCTAGTATAATCTATAAATATATTGAATCACTATGTTATACACCTAAAACTAATATAATATTGTAAATCAACTCTATTTCAATAGAAAATAACTCAGAGAACTGAGTCCTGGTGTCAATAGGATGATACACACATACAATGGAATAGTACACAGCCAGTGAAAAGTAAGACAAAAATAAGGTATAACTCTAGGTACTGATAGAGGTTAAAGAACAATAATGTATAATATGATCCTCCTACATAAAAATACGTGTTTCTATATACATAAAAATTCTGAAAGACTCAACAAAACTCTTAATAGTGTCTATCTCTGGGATGAGAGATGGAGAATTAGAAATTTCACTCTCTCCACTAAATACATTTCTAGGTTAAATTAATTTTTATGGCAGTGAATTACTTTTGTAATAAATTTTTTTCCATTTTGGAAAAAAAGGTTTTTGTTTCTCTTTTTTTCCTTTTTTGAATTACTTATAGCCCATAGTATACCTGGAGGGTCTGAATATGTCTTACATATCTTTTAGTCCCTATGGCATGTAGCACACTGTCTCACATGTCAAGTTTCCTTAAGTTGGGATATTTTCATCAGTTGTACAACAGCTGACACAGGAGATTAAATTTAAAAGCCCTGCTCTCTGGCATTCCCTCGATTATATCATGGATGCTCCTGACACCTAAACACACACATAATTCACCACCACCTTTACATACCTGGGTGGAAACTAAATAAGGCAAAGAATGCATAACCATCCTTCAAAGGGAAAACCTTTTCATCAGATTTGGAGAGAAGAGCTGGAACACTCAGATATATAAAATAAGGAGGGAGAAAAATGAGGACAAATTTGATTGATTCTTACTCAATCCCTGCTTTCTCTTGGTTTTAAGGTTTTAAAATGTTTTCTCTGGGAAATACCGAATTATAACCAGAGTCAAAATCTAACACCAAGATAGGGGAAACTATGTTCAAAGTGGCACTGAAAAATGAGAATGTATAGGTCCTTATATTTACCTCTCCCTGGTTGTTTGTTTGTTGGGAGCTTGTGTAAATAATTTAAACTGCTGAGTTGTATTTTTGAATCTCAGTCATGTGGAAAGGTATGAAGCACCGGCAGCCGGAGCATCTCGCCAGAGGACCTTCTATGGGACAGCAAACAGGGTGCCACGTACCCTTTCAGCAAACAGTAGTTGTGACTGTAGGCTTCTTTAGAGACCCAGAGGGACATACCTAAGAAGTAGAGCTTCAAAAACAAAAATGTCTGGTATATTGAGAAAGAAAACTAGGCTCCATAACTACCCACAGATAATAGCAAAGTAGTCTCAATGGCTAAACGAGGATATCAGTGTGTGGTGTCACTTCCAAAATCAGTGCCCCACCCCCAAAAGATACTTTTTTTTATTTATTATTTTTTCTAATTAATTAACTTATTTGTTTTCACGTTTGGCTGTATTGGGTTGCTGGCGCGGGCTTTCTCTAGTTGTGGCGAGTGGGGGCTACTCTGTTGTGGTGCGTGGGCTTCTCATTGCGGTGACTTCTCTTGTTGCAGAGCATGGGCTCTAGGCACAGGAGCTTTAGTTGTTGTGGCTCGGGGGCTCTAGAGCGCAGGCTCAGTAGTTGTGGCGCACGGGCTTAGTTGCTCCGTGGCATGTGGGATCTTCCTGGACCAGGGCTCGAACCTGTGTCCCCTGCATTGGCAGGCGGGTTCTTAACCACTGCACCACTAGGGAAGCCCCCCAAAAGATACTTTTAAATGTTAGCTCTACCTCCACCACACTAGTCCTTGAGAGATTTAAGTTCACCAAAATCGCCTTGCGGAATTGTGATCGGTGGGGAGACAATACTTTAATATTCTCATCCATTAGTCATAAAGGCTTTATTGATGCCAACTCTATGCCTATAGGAGAGAAGAGAAGGTACTCTATATCTGTAGGATGTAGGGCAAAGAAGAAGAAGGTGAGAAATTCTGCCATCGAGGAACTGAGACAAACATGGAAGAGTGCCTAATGATGAAGTTTGGTAGGATGTAATGTTATGCAAGGTTTCAGAGGATTAGTTCATCAGGAAGTTATTATGAGCCCTCTATGAGCCCTACAAATGCTGGGAATCACACGGGATACCAAAGAAATATAAGACTCAGATGCTGTTCTTCAGAACCTTAACACCTCCTTGGGGAGTGTAAGACTTTTAATGGGAATCAATATAAGAACCACAGTATAGCATAAAATACTAAATTATGTGATACAAAGATAAGTGATAAATTGAGGGTTAAAAAAGTAGTTGAAGATGTCAATTCAATTCAATTCACTTCAATTCAACATTTTGGGAACTCCTTATTATGTAACAGGCATTAGGTAGACCCTTTGGAGATGAGAATAATAGGACAACTTGGGACAAAATGACTTCCTCCCCCAGAAGAACCTATAGTTTAATAGGCAAGACAAGACATATAAATATAATACAATTAGTTCCAGATGCCACCAATTGGACTCAGTTTCTGGGCTCTATACGGTCAGTCCAATCAAAGACTGGTACTGAGTTACAAATCAGTTAGAAAGATTTTGGCAGCAAAAAGTAAAAAATACGAGGAAAAGAACAAGAAAGAGGAAGACAAGAAGAAGCAGAGAAAAGAAAAAGGAGAAGGGAAGGAAAGACCTTGAATCAGATGGCTTAAACCGTGAGAAATTTGCTATTCACATAACTTCAAGTCCAGATGTAGGAGGATCCCAGGCTGAGGTTACTCTCAACTCTCTACCCAGGTGTCCTCATTACTGGCTTCTGCCTAAAGCTAGTGCCACGTGGACAATAGGATGGCTGCAGCAACTCCAGGCATCACTTCCAGATATGACACCAAGGAGAAAACAAGGGACAGTGTGTTTAGAGGTTTCTCTTCCAGAGCCTCCACGCTCCCCTGCACTGGCCAAAACCAGTGTGGCTGTGGAACCATGGCCACTAGAGTCATCTACCATGAGCCGGGCCCTGCGTGAGGTGCTATGAACAAGATGAAGTTTCTGTCCTGAAAAATCTCGTTCACAGGGCTTCCCTGGTGGCGCAGTGGTTGAGAGTCCGCCTGCCGGTGCAGGGGACAGGGGTTCGTGCCCCGGTCCAGGAAGATCCCACGTGCCGCGGAGCGGCTGGGCCTGTGAGCCATAGACGCTGAGCCTGCGCGTCCAGAGCCTGTGCTCCGCAACAGGAGAGGCCACAACAGGGAGAGGCCCGCGTACCGCAAAAAAAAAAAAATCTCATTCACAAAGGGGGAAAACAGATGAATAACCGAATTACAGGACCATGTGCTATCAGAAAAATTTAAGAGAGGCATTTGGGAGAGATGAAGAAGGAGAAAATTCACAGAGCAGTAAAGCTACCTGGTGGAAGAGGAGGGAGTTATGGGCAGAGAGAGAAGTAAGTTCTGGGGCTAGAGGTGGATTCCATGAGTGTTGGTCACATCATGTTCTAGGCACTACCGGATGTGGTATATTTCTAGTGTTTGGGGAACCTGCTGGAAAATCAATGACAGTCTGATGTCTTAAATGAGTGAATTAATGAACTCAGAGTGTAAAAAGTAGAAGGCAGTTTCAGTCATCTGGTGGGATAGGTAGGGGTCTTTCATGCTGTGCTAAGGAGTTTGAATTTTATTTTGAAGACCATGGGAAGCCACTGAATGTTTTAAGTACAGGAATGGCATGACCAAAATTTGCTTTTGTAAAAGATCATTTTTGCTGTAGTATGGTGAAGGAAAGACTGGGGGCCGCTAGAATGGTTAGCAAGAATCTGCACAATAATAAAGGCCAGAGATGATTAGAGACTAGTCACTACCACCTGTGAGTCTACCACACAGAAACTCCTGGATCTCCCTTCTCGTTCCATCCATTTGGCAGAAACATCTGCAGACAGGGAATTTTTGCCTTCATTTCCTGAGCTCAACAAGACTGAAGTTTGAATAAACAGTCTTCCTTGTGGCCTTTGCAATTACTCAGGTGTAGTTTCAATTCTATTTCTACATGACCTAGAAGTATCCTCTTAGAGGAGAACCCTCCTGCTAGTTAAAACAGACAAAAAAAAAGCCTGTTCGTTGACCAGCGTCTGGGGCAAGTTATTATATAGACCAGGACTTTTTTTTTTTTTTTTTTTTGCAGTACGCGGGCCTCTCACTGTTATGGCCTCTCCCGTTGCTCCAGACGCACAGGCTCAGCCGCCATGGCTCACGGGCCCAGCCGCTCCGCCGCATGTGGGATCTTCCTGGACCCGGGTACGAACCTGTGTCCCCTGCATTGGCAGGCGGACTCTCAACCACTGCGCCACCAGGGAAGCCCTCTACCAGGACTTTTTAAATGACTGTGCTCCCTTCCGTATGTCTATGCTGATTGAGCATGGGGTTAGCCGAGAGATTTTCTGCCTCCATAAAGGACTCTTACCAAATCAGCTCTTCCCTGCCTGCTTCTTGTTACCCCAACAAGCTCACTCCCAGAAAACAATTGCTCTGGGCTGTCATTTCGTCATCTATTAAAAAAGAAAAAGAAAAGGCAGTGTGGGGGGGAATCAAAACCTGATTTAGCCTCAGGGAGTGGTTGAGGGTGAAGAGCATCCTGTCTGCTAAGTGCTCTGAGCTCTTCCAAAAGGGCAAAGGAGAAAGCGTATTATTCATGCAAGACAGTGTTTTCCACTCTCCTCATTGGGGAGCCCTCGCTGGGGGAGGGAGGAGTTGCAGCGCTGTCCTCCCGCACCCCCTCTGCACACTGTCTCCCCAAGCCTGGCCTCGGGGAGGCTCTAGGGGGGAATAAATCGCCGGCAGCACAGCTCTGAGAGAAGAGAAGCCGAGTCGCAGGTGTGCAGTAGGCAGTCCTGGAGGAGGCGCCGGCCCCGGGGCCAGCTTCTCTCCAGGGCGGAGACTCTCCCACAGCCGCCGTCTCGCCGTCACATAAGTCCCACCTCCAACCCGGGTCAGAACTTGGGGCCCATTAACAATGAATCACTGGGACTTGAATTCAATTCAGCCAATGCACATTCATCGGGGTAATAATCAGGGTTTTGTTTTTTTAATCCATCCTACATATTGCCCTGTTTTTCCTTTTTGCTACAGTCACCACCTGAATAGGATTAGAGAAAGCAAAATACTGCAATTCGCTGGAGATCACGTTTCCCTTTCCTCCACCTTTGCCTTTGCCTCCACTTGCTGCTGAAAAACAAACGATCAGAAAGGCTATGGCTGGGGCTCTGGCCCGACCAGGCTCATCTCCACCTGCTCGTAAGCCCAGGCACTTAGTTATTTACTTAGCCAAAAGAGGGCACTTGGCTTCCAAAAGGCCTGTGCAGAGGCCAGAAGAGTTGACGTTTTTGCCTTGAGGCAGAGGCCTCTGGGTGGAAAATGTTCTTGGAGAGAAGTTGTGCTGTGTCTTGTGTTTTTACAGGGGTGAGCAAAAGGTCTAACGTCCTCAGCTATGCTGATAAGGGGACAACGGTGGGTCCCAAGCGCCATGACAAGCAGCCTTCTCTCTCTCTCTCTCTCTCACGCACACACACACACCCCCTACCCCCTGCCTTCCTGATTAGGGAGAGGAATTTGATGAGCTGTTTTTGTGGGCACCCTGTAATGGTTTGGGGGCATTTCCCAGATTGTTTCTTCCCCGGGACAATTGTTGGATCTGCTCAGAAGGGAGCCTTGATGGGATATTCAATATCATGCATTTGTTGCTTTAAAAATACCAGTGCCCCAGCAAGAGAAGGTCATGTACTTCTTATTGGCACATGTCCCCAGACATGGTGTTTTCTTTGTCTTGGAGAATCGCTTAGGTTTAATGGGTGTTGCATACAAAGAATGATGGGAATTTGGTGATCATTTTTGAAAAACAGAAAAACAAAAATAAGAGAAATCAAGCAAAACCAGGCCATTCTCAGTGCTGTACAGACCCTGAGAAGCCACTTGGAACAGTTCTTGTCCTCCCTCAGGAAAAGCCTTTGGTAGCACCAGGGAACCTCTGGATGCATTTGGTGTCACAGAAACCTTCCTCTAATGCCCAGGTCCTCATCTTCCCTCCATGGACCACATGAGCTATTTCATTCCACCTCTCCCACAGGCCTCCTCTGCTACCCCCAACCGATCCTATTCCTCTGTCCTGTGAACCCTGGGAAGTGATTTTACTGTGGACATTTCCTGGGTGACCCCACAGAGGTAGGAAGCTCATTCCAGGGTGTTTGGCCCTAGGATGTCCCAGCTGATTCTTATACCTCAATAAGCTACATTCGATCCAAGAAAACAAGGTAATAATTATTGGCTAAATTGAAGAGTGGGGTGTTACCAATGATCACTGTGTTCCTCTCCCCCAAGCAACCTGCTCTGTGGGTGCCACTTTTGGGGCATGTCGGCTGGGGTGGGAGGGCTCCACCCCTACATCTGAGAAGGGACAGAACCCCGATCCACAAAGAGCCCTGGGCATTCCACCCCCAGCCCTAACCTGCCTGGCCTATACGTACTTCAAACAGGAATCTTTTTTTTTTTTTTTTCTTTTTAAAATCAGGGCTGCTGGCTTTTCAAGGCAATGCTGGGAGCATAGGCCTCAGCAAGTTCTGCTTTATCCTCCCAGAACAAGCTCCTTAAGGGAAGGGCCTGGTCATATTCACCTTTGTATTCCCAGCCCCATGGCATATCATAAATGTATGTCTGTAAATCATAGTAGTAGCTACCACTTAGTGAGTCCTTTACCTTGTACTAAGTGCTATGTAGATATCATTTCTCACCATTAAGTATGCTGAATTGAATTTAACTAACACACGTAGTAGGAATGGCATTGCTTTCAGGTAACTCAGTTGTGGAATCAGAGAGACCTTCATGCAAATCCTGACATTGTCATATGTTAGTCACTTGAAATTTGAAAATAATATCTGCCCTATCTGTTCCATAGGGCTATTGTGAAGGAATGTGAAGAGATATATTTGTAAGCTATTCCTTTGTAAGTTCTAAAGTTCCCTACAAATCTAAAGTTTCCTGCAAATCTCAGCTGTTGTAACATCAACATCCGGATCACACAATGGGGCCGCCACAGTTTATGAAGAGGTAGGGTAAGAGGAAAAGCCACATTTCCCCATTGATCTATTATAAATTGTTCCCTCTCATCTAACTCATAACTCCCATGACTGGCACGAATAATAGCATGGACAGCAAAAGAGGTTGTGGCCAAGTTACCATATTAGCTATCTAATGCTGCATAAGAAATTAGCCCCAAATTAGGTGGTTTAACCACAATAAACACGTATGACTTCACATAGTTTGTGTGGGTCAGGAATTTGAAACGGCTTTGCTCCAGGGTTCTCGAGATTTGTGCAGTTCAGATTTTGGCTGGGGCTGAGGTCATCTGAAGGCTTTATTTGGCGCTGAAGGATTAACGTTCAAGGTAGTTCACTCACATGTTGCTGGCTGTTGGTAGGAGACCTCAGTACCACTTCATATGAGCTTCTGCATGAGCTACTTGCATATCCTCAGACATGGTACCTGGCTTCCCCCAGAGTGAGCAGTCCAAAAGAAAGAGCAAGCAGGAAGCCACAGTAACTCTTATGGCTCTGGGCTACCAGGTCATAAAGTAGTTAGGGGGAGACATTCATGACTGTGGAACATTCCCTGGGAGAGAAGTTGCCCTGGTCTTGGCTAAAGGCTGACCGGAGGTTTTTATCCCAGAGCAGTTAGTCTTGCTCTCTCTTCTTGTTGAATGGCTTGTTCTTCCTATTGGCAGGGAAGCTTGTAGAATCACTTCCGGTAGATTTGGCTGGTTTGGGGGATGGAGGCGAAATCTTCTTTAAAAGGCATGTATTCTCTTTCTGTCTGTCAGTCCTATTTTCTTTCTGCTTTGCCTACCCTATTATAAAAACCCTCACTCTATAAGTCAAGAAGTCATTGTGGGGATTCTACCAGTTGCTGAGTATATCTCCTCAAGCTACAAGCCACCTTGGTCCTAACAAGGATTGAGCACGGGATTAGAGCAGAGGATCATGAACTCGAAGGCCTCCAGGGGATAGCCAAATGGAGCATAACAGATCTGAGAAACAAATAACAGTGGTAAGCACTGTGGCAGACTAGAAAGCAAGTTATGGATAATTTCACACTAGAGAAAGAGAAATATCTGGACCTTTCAGGAATTACTGGACATTGATTCAGAACCAATACTAATCAGTAGTGTTCCAGAAAACCACCATCACCCATAGATAAAAATAGATGTTTATCAGATTCCATTGATAAATGGAATTTGGGGCTACTTCCATCTCTTAGTGAGCCCACTACACCCACAAACATACTCTTTTGTTATTTCCATAGTTCCTGAAAATGTAGTTTGAGTAGATATATACTCAGCAACTGGTAGAATCACCACATTGGCTCCTTGACTGACAGAGTGAGAGGTTTTATAATAGGATAGCCAAAGCAGAAGCACCTGCAGCATTCCCCTCGCTACCAAGATAATGAACTAAGCATAATATCACATGCCTGGGGGACTAGCACAGGTTTGTAAACCAACAAAAACTCTAAAGCTATAAAGGTAATGATCTCTATCACATCTCTATTCAACTTGCCTATTTGGCCTCTGAAAAAGACAAACAGGTCTTGGAAAATGACAGTGTATTATTTTAAGTGTTACTAGGTTATGGCTACAATTGAAGCTGCTGTTCTAGATGTTGTTCCTTTTCCCTATGGGTCTGCTATATGGCTATTGATCTGGTGAATGCATTTTCTCTATTAGAAGAAGTTTGCTTTTACCTGACAGGAATAACAGTACATATTCACCACCCTGGCCTAGGGACTATGTTCATTCTTTTGCTTTGTGCCATAATTTAGATCAAGGTGATTTTTGATCCTCTTGTTACCCTACAGAACATTAGGTTGCATCAAAGTCTAGATGATATCAGGTTCATCAACCAGGTAAGCAGGCAGAAGAATATATCCCAGTAAAACACATGTGTGTCATAGTCTGGGAGATACCATTGGAAATTCAGGGATCTCAGAGATATTTCTAGAAGCTCATGTCTCCATAATATTACAACATTTCCTCCAAGGTGAAAGAAAAATTGCTGCCTCATGCATATATCACCACTAAGAATGAGCAATACCTTTACTGGCTCTCTTTGGGGGCCAATACATACATACCACATATGGATGTCCTCCTCTGACCCTGTTGCTGAGGAATGCATAAGGTTGCTCTTCCTTTTAGTGGAGTCCAAAGCAGGAGAAGCTGATTCAGGCCACAACACAAGCTATTCTGCCAATAGGTCTTCTGACTAATGAATCTAATGGAGCTTGAAGTGTTGGTGGCTGTTCAGGATGCTCATTGGAACCCATGTCGATCCCTGAAAGAAGATTCACAATGGAGAGTTCAAGCCCTGATAGAATCGCCAGAATGCTTCCTTATGCCCCTTCACACCAATCCCCATCCCAACTCCTGGCAACCACTAATTCTGTCATTATAGATTTGATTTATCTTTTCCGGAGTCTTACATAAATGGAATCAGGCAGCGTGAACTCTTTTGTAACAGAATTGTTTTCATTCAGTGTAGTATTTTTGAGATTGTTCCATTCTGTCACACGTATCAGTAGTATCAGTCGTTTGCTTCTTTTTATTAATGAGAAGTTACACATTTGTATGCGCATACCACAATTTCTTTATCCATTAATAAACATTTGAGTTATTTCCAGGTTTTGATTCTTATGAATAAAGCTGCTATAAATATTCTTAGAGTGTCCATGCGGACATACTTGTTTCTCTTGGGTAGATACCTAAGGAGTGGAATTTGGGGGGCATATGGTTAGTGCATATTTAACTTTACCAACAAACTGTTTTTCAAAGTGATTGTACCATCTTACAATCTCATCAGAAATATAGGAGAGTGCCAGTTGCTGTACATCCTCACCAATATTTGGTATTGTCAATGTTTTAAATTTTAGGTATTCTAATAGGTGTATAGCAGTATTTCATTACGGTTTGAATTTTCATTCCCTGGTGTCTAATGATGTCAAGCATCTTTTGATGGGCTTATTAGCTATTTTTATATCTTTTGTGAAGTGCCTGTTCAAATTTTGCCCCTTTTGAATTGATTTTCTTATTGTCGAGTTGTAGAAGTTCTCTATGTGTTCTGTAAACAAGTCATTTGTCAGATATATGTATTGTGAATACTTTCTCCTAATCTGTGACTTACCTTCTCATTTTCTTAATAGAGTTTCTTGAAGAGTAGAAGCTTTGAACTTTGATGAAATTAAATATATAGCATGCATTCTCCATGAGGCAATACTGTACTCAGTGAAATGGAAATTGTTCTTGGGGGCAAAGAAACTCACTCTTTTTCCATGTAAAGCTCATATATACAGAGTTCACAAGTATATTTACAGTAAATCTGTGGTATTAAAATTTCACAGCAGAAGCCAATCAGGAAAAACAATCTAGAAAGGGCTGGGGAGATGGGGGGCAATAATGAGAAAAGGGTTGAGAAACATTGGAATACAGGAAATCTTTATCCACTTTTTACAATTTTTCTGTAAGTCTGACATTATTTCAGAACAAAAAGTGTAAACATTGCCACGTGCCAGTGCTGGGAGAGTTATGAGAGCTCAGATGAGGCTGCCCCAATTCTGCAGGGCAGGTGAGGGCAGTTCTGGGTCAGGTGACAAGGGAAGTCCCCATCAGAAAGGTGACATTTGCCCCAAGTCTTGAAGGAGAATCGTGAGTGTGCTGGGTAGATAAGGACATGGCCTAATCCCAACAAACCTCAGAGGAAGATTAAATTCTATATTATTTAGTTGTATTATTTAGCATCTTTTACCATATTTTAATGAAACACAAATTGATAAGGCAAGTCCTTTCTAAAGGATGACTCACAATTAAATAACAATCCTTTGTTAGGCAGAATCTCCAACTACTAAACTTTCTAAAGAAATGGGAGTTTGAGGGAAAACCTTCTTTCCTCTAGGATTCACTCTTTTCCCAAACTTTCAGTCTCCGAGGGAATGTTTCTCAATTCATAATTTATGGACTTAGGAAACCCTTTGGGATTTTGGACAGGGAATGTACCATCCTGTGAAATTTGCCTTTAGCTCTGATGTTGCATTGGGTCAGGAGGCTTAAGAGAGGCAGAGGGTGGCTTTTACATTCCAGAGCAGTAAACCCTGCCTTGCTGTCAGCTGGAAATCTGACACTGAGCTGTGGAAATGCACAGAGTCAGAAATCATGCTGTGAGAAGAGGCACAGAAAGGGGCAAATGTTGGAAAAGTTGTACTTTTCTCCCCATGACAGTTGCCTTTTGTTTGGACAAATAATTTGAGGAGAGAACAAAAAAGCAGCTGTTTGCTTAATGCCAAGCCACAAAAACACGGAGCCTTTCTGGCTCCAGCCAGGAGAAAATTCCTTGTCCTAGGCATTCCTGATGATTCGCCTTCTGGTGCTGCAGACTGAGGTGACAAAGAAAGCACCCACTGTCCCCAGAGCCCCTTTCACTGGGCAGAGGCCACCTCACTCGTTCATAACTCAGTAGGACAGGAGACCAGGGAGGCAGGGATCTCAATGCCAGGTCAGGCCAAGCCAGAGGGTGGCTGTGATGGGGAAGGGTGACCTGAAAGCAAGTCATTAATGCATATGGATGCCCTGCCTGCTAGTTGCCTGTTTTCTTGGCCAGAACAATCTGTAAAAAGAGCCCAAAACCTTGTGCTCAAAGGTTTTGGAGTTTGTAACATATACAGACTCATACACACGTACACACATGCCCAGAAACACACAAACTGCTTGTGATACATACATTTGGTGCCAACATAAACAGGATCTTGGCCAAAACCCGTGTTGGTTAGCAACTGGCCAATGAAGTGTTTAAAGTTAGAGGCCAACAGAAAAACCCAAACAGTGGTGTTTTTCCTAAACTCGAAGTCACCAGTCAGTATTGCTTTTCCTTTGCAGAATGGTTTTCTAATATCTTCACTCAGGAAAGATCCTGTCTGCAAAGAGGCCCGTGATGGGTTTAGCTACTAGGTGAGTTCATTACCGTAAATCCATCCAAGGCGAGTTCCAATAACAATTACAAGGCAATCGAGCCATGAAACTCAAGGGCCGCTTTGAATGTGTGACCAGTCCCGGTGAGAGGGAGGAGGGAGGTGCTGGGCTTCTAGAAGGCCTAGAGGCCCCAAAGAAGGAAGGAGCTGCTTGCCGGGCCAGCCAACTGACACCTGGAAGGGCAGGCTGGGGAGGAAGCATATGCTGTCCCCTCAGACCCTCAGAGTCCACCCCTAGCACCACGCAGATGAGCACATCATCCCAGGGGCACATCCACAGACTAGAGATGACTCTTCCCCACAATCTCCTACCTTCAGGTGTCAAATGCCCCTTCTACCCCCACATAAAGTCTGTTCCCAGGGAAGGACTGATGACCATTATTTACTAGTTAGACTGATTATACTTAAGTCACTGTTACCAGGTCACAGGATATGTTGCCCTTGAAGCTTATGGCCCAACGGCTGTGACTTCTGCTAGAAGAACTAGAGTCCTCGATCTGCAAATTGGGAGAGGATTTGGTAGGGTGAGGAGTGGCAGGCTTTCTCAAAAGCTGTGCCCACTGCCTACGTGTTCTTCCCTCTCAGCCTTCAGATCTCAGCCTAATGCCCCATTCCTAAGTAGGTCTTTTCCTGATGAGATGGTCTCTTGGTACCATACATCTCTCCTTAGTCCTTACTGAAGTTAAGACTCATGTCTAGCTGGATCACCATTCTCTCTCAAGTGCCTAGCCCAGTGCCTGGCATATAACACATTTCAACAAATATTTGTTGAATGAATAAATCCACGAATGATTAAATGAAGGTGTGGATGGAGGGATGGATGCATAGATGGGTGGATGAATGGATACATGGATGGGTGCATAGATGAATGATGACTGATGGATGATGGAATTCCAGTACAGCTCCATCTGGGTCCTGTCCATCTTCCTACGATCCTGTCTCCCTGAGAACTCCCTTGCTTTCATGCAAGCTTAAAGAAATCCAGTCAATAGGTGATAGTGTTACTGGACGCTCATGATGAATTACTGCGGTAGCAACTGAGAAAGGCCAAGAGAGAAACCAAAGAGGAGGGCTGGGAAGATAAAAGGCAGAGAGGGGGAAATAAGTTGAGAGGTGCACAGAAAAACAGACCACGGGCAGCTGGAGGAGAAAGGCGGAAGCTTTAGGGACCTGAAGGAAAAACAGAGGGAAGAAAGGTACTGAGACTAGCCATGGGGAGAGAGATGCAGCTGAGAGGAGCGAGCCATGGAAAAATAATCTGTATTATCAGGAAAACAAAAACAACAGGGGCTTCTCTAATAGGACTGTAGGGAGGTGAAAGTGGGAGGCTTGTAAGAGAGGAGAGGAATCTTAACCAGAAAAATGTAAGTAGCAGAGAAAGACAGAATCAAGACAAGAGAAAAATGCTGGCCCTGAAAGCTACAGAAGGGGTGCCCGGCCTGAGACAGCCAAAGCCACAGCCATCCTGCCAAGGGAGGAAAACTTAGGAGACCCGCCCAACCAGAGTCCCGAAGTCTCAGACTTTTTCCACCTTATGAGCTGTAAATTGATCTATTCAGTTAGAGAAACCTGGTTTTTATTGAGTAATTTCCTCTGAACGACCTCCAGTTTTGAAAATGTCCCCAAAGTTCTCTGACTCCCGCCTCCCCCGCCGGGTCCCTGCGTCAATGCCCATAAATCACGGGAGGCAGGCCCCCCTTGCTGCTCGTCAGGTCCCCGGGCTAATCCTGACATGGCACTGGGTCCTGCTTGGGGCAGAGACCTCGGATCTGTTTGTTCTGCCGGCCAGGTCCCAGCATGCCCCTCGCTGAGCTCACATCCAGGCAGCAGCTCAGGAGCCCCCAGCCACAGAAGGGAGTTCTAACTGGTCCTGAGCCACGTCCTCCGCCTGGCCTCGATATCAAGGAAATTTCTCCATTTTTCTTCTTAGCCCTCCAATGTGGCCTCTTGCACATGCACACAAGGGGCTCTTTATGGGAAGCATTGCCCATCACTTGCTTTTACATTGCATCTTTTATGCCAGTATCCCTCAAAGCATTTTCACAGACAAGTGTCATTGTCTCCCCCTTACAGATGGCACAGAGAGGAAAGCACAGAGAGTTAAGTGGTTCAACGAAGGTCACTCGAAAAGTCAGAGCAGAGGTGGGAACTGAACTCAGAGCTCCCTGCTCCCAGGCCTATCACCTGCCACTCCCAGGCCTAGATGGGAACAGCCAGCCTCTAAGAGGGCCCTTCCCACACTCCCAGTGGCAGCATGCCACCTTTCCATCTTTGCTACTAAAGTTCAGAACTGAAACCCCGTCTTCCTAACCAGAACTGCACAGATCTTTGGATGGAAGGGGCCATCTTACAAAATCAAATGAAGGCCCATGGACTTGCCAAGACCCAGCAGGGTGGGAGGGGGGCCTGAAAGCCCCCTCAGGAGGTGAGATGCAGGCGTCAGGCTCAAAAAGCAATTGCGTTACCTGTGTGGCTAAGGTTTTACTGCCTGTTCAATCTGAAAGTTAGCAAAGTAGTAATCAATGAAAAGGAAATATAATTGAGAAGATTAAAAGCCGAGGGTGGGTATGGACTGGGGAGGGAAGTGATTGCTAAAGAGGTCCATTTGTATAATTCAAAGGTCGATGCCTCTCATTAAACTCACACCTCCAGACACTCAGGGGATGAAAGAGAATCTCTCCATGCTGACTAGCTGACACCTAAGAGTTTCCTCTGGCCACTTTTAAGGGTAGTGTGAGGCCAGAGGGACAGAAGAAGCTGTTGGAAAGAGAATTTAGGGGAATCCATAAGCAAAAGAACTTTTTTTGGAGAACTGAAACACAAAACCAAGCCTTCTGACCCTTTTAAAAACGATATCCAAGTTTCTTTGAGACTCTGAGGGCTTGTTTACATGATCTGAATGGAAGCTGAATTGATGCCCAAGGAAGGTCTAGACTGGCACAGCCCTCCCCTTCTTTGTTTATATTCACACCCACGCTCCAACACACACACACATACACACACACAGATTTTATCCTTACGTGAAACACATGTGTTTCTATAGCTTTGGATAAGTAATGGGCTCTGGCTGACACCACATGTTTAAGCGCACAACTAGTAACTGTATCTGTCTCTGAGACAAGTGACAAGCTTGTCTTCCACATTCCTCCCTGGGAAAGAAGGTGTATAGGGGTGTGTGTGTGTGTGTGTGTGTGTGTGTGTGTCTACAGGTCTAAACTAAGACTTGGGGGCCGTGGGGTCCAGGAGGCCAGACCACCTCTGTCTGCCAGGACACGAACACCAGATCAGTCAATACTGTGGTTTGCCTTCCTGCCTTTGCTCTTTTTCTATTGAGGTTGCTAACAAGAGGATGACCAGTATATCCAGGTCTCCCTTGCCCCTTCATCCATCTTCTATCCTTGCTACCTACACCAGGAAGCCCTACAAGTGTGTCTTAGAGACCACAGGATACAGCTAGGGCTGCCAGATTGAGCAAACGTATTTATTTGTTATTGCTGCCTAACACACTACCACAAACTTAGCAACTGAAAACAACAAAATTTTTCTCTCACAGTTTGCAGGAGTCCAGAGTCTGGCACATCGTGGATGGGTTTTCTGCTTAGGGTCTCCCACAGCTCAAATCAGGGTCAGCCAGCCTGCCATCTCTCCTGAGGCTGAGTCCTCCTCCAAGCTCTTTCAGGGTGTTGTCAGAATCCAGTTCATTGTGGTATAGGACTGATGTCCCCGTTTTCTTGCTGGCTGTTAAATGGGGACTGTTCTCAGCTCCTAGAGGCTGACTGCTGTGCCCTGCCATGAGGCCTTCTCTGCAACACAAGAGTGTTCTCCTTCAAAGCCAACAGAGAATTCTCTACTGCTTAAAATCTTGGACTTCTTCTGTCTCTGGCTTCTAGATCCACATTGAAAGGGTTCAGATGGTTAGGTCCAGCCCATACAGATAATCTCCTTTTGATTAACTCAAAATCAACTGATTAGTAACCTTAATTACATTTGCAAAAATCCTTTCTGCCATATAATGTAAGACAATCACAGAAGTGATGTCTCATTTAGTCACCAGTGTCACCCACACTCCAGGGGAGGAGATTATCCAAAGGTGAGGGTCATCAGTGGTGTCCAAGAATCATACCTAACACAACAAATAAAAATACATGACACCCAGTTAAATTTGAATTTCAGATAAACAATGAAAACTTTTTTAGTTAAATTATGTCCACACAACATTTGGGACATACTTATACTGAAATATTATTCATTGTTGATCTGAAACTCAAATTTCACTGGGCATCCTGTATTTCATCTGGCAACGCTAGATGCAGAGCCTCAGGGCCTCTGCTCCACATGCAGGCCAAGACTGGACTGCAGTAGAAGAAGGCATTTCCTTTGTGAAGCAGGCAGCAGTAGAACTTTCTTCAGCTGGGGGCCTTCGGTGATAAAAGAAGGCCTCTGTGGCCTTCTTTCTACAGCATCACTGTTTCTGCTTCCCTCCCCCAGCTCCCTCAGCCCAGGGCTGTCAACGCCCTGCAAACACAAGGAGAGAAATTGCTGTTCCCAGGCCATGTGCAGAAGCGACCCCAGAGGTCGGCCACGGAGTCTCACTTGCCTAGAATCACAGCCTGGTGGGTGGGGTAGGGGATCGGGGAGGGGAGCCTGAGGTGCAGGGGGAGGCAGAAGCAACCCTAGGCTCTCTCCCTTCAGCCCTGTATGGAAGACTCCTGCCCCAGAAGAAGCTCTCCCCCTCGAAGTGGGCCCTACAGGCTCTTGGGGCAGTGGAAAGCTCCCCTCACCAGCAGAGTTTTCCTTGTGAGAGACGCTTGGCTCTCCTCACGGCTGCTCCAAACCCTTGCCAGCAACACTTCAAACTCTGGCCGGCCCAGTGTTACATTTTAACAGGCCAGGCCCTATTAGCCTGATCCTAGGATGGGTTATTCTTTCCAGTTTTCACTAACAAAAATCCCCTTTTATTTGGACACTCAAGTGGCCTCTAGGAACGAGGCTTTCATGAGTTGCCAAAAATGTTCGGATGCGGCAACATTTGTGTGTGTGGCCAATTACATCGGTACCTCTGGGGCTGATCCCACAGGCTTTTCTCAGGCAAAACTTCTATGAACTTCCAGCAGACCCCCCACCCTTTTTCCTGAGCTCTATCTGCAGGAGCAGGCCCTGGGTGGCTGCCTGGGAGGCTGGAGATGAGTTTATGCATGGAGTTCTTACTCATGAAATCAATCTGAGTGGGGAGAGTGATTTATATGAGCACTAGTCGATGCATTATTAGAATTAATATCATTATTTCACTGCTTCCCTTTTTAGGTTTTTCCTCTCATAAATCAATTTAGTTCGATAAGATTGGGCTGAGTTTTGGCTGCACACAGACCGGAGTGTTCTGCGTGGTGGACGCAAAGGACCATTTGGCGAGTTCAGACAATGCCTCCATTGTTTTCTGATTTATTGAAAGCTCAGGTTTTGTACGTATTACATGTACTCGTTGATGTTTTGCAAAGCAGGGATTAGTGAGAATTTTTCTGACCTGAAAGCCATCTCCCTACAGTGCTGGTTTCTTAGAGTCTCTGGTTTGTCGTAAGCTGCCTTTTCCATAGCCATGTCATGGCCACTGAAATGGTGGGTAGGTGTTTTTATAATCATTCTCTCTTTCCATCTTCCTATTTGGCCAGCACACGCTAACTTGTCTCATGTCTGCTCTGAGTTTCCTAACTGCCGGCAGAAGAGTATCTGTTTGAGTCTTTTCCTTCATCATCACACTTATAAAATATGTTGGTTGTGCAATCTGTCTTGCTTGTCGATGCTATCCCCTTTGCCAAGCCAGTGCAGGCTGGAGACTCCTGTCAGAAGCCCATGAATATGGGTATCTGGGGCATATTCATTAGGGTTTAGATGCTCTCTTTAATTAACCTCTTCATGCACCTCATATAAACGTTCCCTCCACTACCTACTTCTCAGAAGTCTGTTGCAGAAGACGTCACTAGGGAAACCTAAGGTATTTTTCTTATGATAAGGACAATATCAGAAATGTTTAGAAATTAGTCTGCAACAGGAAATCAGAAAGAGCTGACTCAGCTTCAAGTGCAGTCACACTCACTTCACCCTTCCTCTTGTTCACCCACCACTTCTTCACCCTTACATCATTACCCACCTGCTTGTCAGCCTCTGCAGAGCTCCATGCAATGGCTTTGCTATCTATACTTCTTGCCTGGGGATTCCTGTGCCTCTTTTCCTCTTTTCTCTGAAAAGGAAACAGGAGAATAAACTTAGGAGAACAGGGTGCAGTCCCACTGGCACATGCAGGTGCTCCTCAGAGGCGTCTGGGTGGCCAAAAGGCTGGTCGTGCTTTGCTTTATTAACTCTAGCAGAAATTAATGTTGAAATAAGTCTTAAAGAGGTGGGGCTTCCAAACCCAGGGTCTTACATAACAGTCACTCACTAAACAGTTGTGGAATCAACTAGATTTGATATTGATTAGTGTTTTTCTGTTTTAAGAGAAATTATTAGAAAATAAAACAAACCTTCCACAAGTGAAAGCTTTCCCAAATAAGGGCTTCTCATAATATCCTTAGTGACAATCCCCTGTCAGAGCTACAAAATGAGCCACCCTGCCCTAGTACTTGGTGCTGGGAATCTGCAGAGCAGCCTCAGTTTTCCTGGAAACATAACATGCGTACATGTGAGCACAGCACATTATACCACCATCATCCCCCATCCCAGTTCACACACCGTCTCTGGCCAACACATGCCAAGTCTATTTCTTCTAAGGGGAGGACATTAGAAAGGAAAATGAATCAAGAAATTGCTTCTGGGGATTCCCTGGTGGCGCAGTGGTTGAGAGTCCGCCTGCCGATGCAGGGGACACAGGTTCATGCCCCAGTTCAGGAAGATCCCACATGCCGCGGAGCGGCTGGGCCCGTGAGTCATGGCCGCTGAGCCTGCGCGTCTGGAGCCTGTGCTCCGCAACGGGAGAGGCCACAACAGTGAGAGGCCCTGTTACCGCAAAAAAAAAAAAAAAAAAGAAATTGCTTCTGGAAACTGAAAGAGACCTTTAAAATGTTGGTTCTGGAACGCACACCACTGAGATGGAAATCAAAGGTGGCAAAAACTCAACAAGTGCTGTTACAAGTGAGGAGCTCTTACTCCCTTAATTCCATGTTCTGTGACAACAGTCCCCAACCTTTCTGGCACCAGGGACCGGTTTCGTGGAAGACAATTTTTTCGTGGACCGCGGGGAAGCAGGGGTTGATGGTTCAGGCGATAATGGGAGCGATGGGGAGTGCTAGATGAAGTTTCCATCACTCGCTCGCCACTCACCTCCTGCTGTGCGGCCCCGTTCCTAACAGGGCCGCAACGGCTACTGGTCCGCAGCCCCAGTGTTGGGGACCCCTGTTCTAAGGTGCTACGTCCCATTTCATCTATGTATATCACTATCTCAATATTCTGGGGAGCTGGCACGTTATTAGCCCCATTTTACATATGCCAAAATTGAGGTTCGGGGAAACCAGGTGGCTTGCCCCAAGACGAAAGGGTATGAACCAAAGCTGGCTCTCTTGTTCTCCTTTTGAAAAACACTATTCAGAATGAACACATTTTTTTCTAAATAGCAACTCTTAGTTGCATATCCTTCCAAACAGGCTGTGAAGTCCTTGATGATGGCGATGATGGCGATGATGACGATGGTGATCATTTATTTTAATCCATCGCATTTCAAACACTGTATTATACTTACAGGTAATTTAATCTTCAAAATGACCCTCTAAGTTATGATAATAATATTAGCACCATTTTATTAATTGGGAAAGAAAGGGCTCAGAGATGTTGATTAACTAATCCAAAGTCACACAGCTAAAAGAGAGGCACGCTCCGATGTGGACTGGGCTGTCTGTGCGCTCTCAGTAACTGCTGGATTGCACTTAAGAGTGCTTGCTTAGAAAGCCCAGGGTGATTATGTTCATGTCTATTTCCCTCTAAAGCTCAGACTTTCTTTCTCATTTCTCACAGTAGGCAATTCCAGCCGCCAGCCCCAGAGAATACGTCCTAGTGTGCAACTCACTGATACCAACCCAGGGCTGACCGTCTGGAGCACAAGGCACGGGGTACAAAGGAGCGCAAAATGTAAGCCTCTCTGTCTCTGTCTCTGTCTCAAAAGCTACATTTGAGGCTCAACATTGTGCTACTTCTGGCTTCTCACTAATAACATAGATCAGGGCCTTTAAGAGAGATCCACTTACATACTTCCATGAGTCTCTAGCAGAGCACAGAAGTGTACAGTCATGCCTCAACTACTGGAAATGTTCATGGATCACTCTGGATAAGGATGCATCATTTTTGAGTTAGTGTGGTTGCTCAGTTAAATCAGAAAATCTGTGTTCAGCTCCCACCTCTGAAACACACTAGCTGTGTAGCTTCAGGCCAGTTACTCAATTTCACTGAAGGTATTTCCTCACCTATGAAATGGGGATAATGCTATTCTACTTTCAGCTGCTATGAGGATTAAAAAACACCTGTTCTGGCAAGGAGTAGGCCCTCAACAAATATCGTTTTCCCTTTTGGAATACATGGAATATAATGCAGGTTCATCTCAAGATGCTAGATTATATACATTTTAACCATCAACTCCTAGACTGTGTCTTTACACAGTGAAGTGCTCAGAGGTTACTGCCTTGAGTACAACTCAATTTACCCTTGCACTACGCACTCTAGCCCACCTGGGTGGACCACCTTGTGTGGCTTGACACCTGGGAGGTTCTCAAGGGCTGCTGAGTCCAAGTGTGACAGGTGGTCCCAGACTGCTAGGCTGGTGTTTCATCTCTTTGCCCCACACATCACTTTTCTGCTCCGTTGGTATGACCCACAATTTATTTCTCACCTTCTCTACTCCTCTGTCCTCCAGTGATACTCTCCATCACCCCCATACCCTCCCTCCTTTCTGATTTTCTATTTTCTCCTTTTGCCTCCTTTCCTCCAGTTTTCTCAGTCTTTAGTACCAGTGAGACTTGGCTGGTATCACTGCTAACTGCCCAGCAGGAAACAGATGGCACACTCAAATCCAAAGAACTCTAAAAAGGTTTAATTAAAGGCGTATTTGCAGTGTGGGCAGAGTGTACCACATGAGGGATGGTACAGTACCCCGCGTCTAAAGACAAGGGAGATGTTACCGCCTCTAGGCCCAAAGGGGTCACGGGAGGGAACCTGGAACGTAACTTCTAGAACCTAGAAGGAGAGTGTCAGAGAAGAGAGACCCATTGGAGAGAGACAAGAACCTCAGTAGAGAGAATCAGGGGCATAAATACCTCAAACCTTCTCTCCTCCCTCCCTCCCATATCCTACAAGGGTTTCCCATTGGACAAACCCAACACGAAGCTGGAGAGAAAGGCTTCCAGGGCCCAGAGCGGGGTGAAGAAGGGTAGAGGGTCTGGAGGGACACAGACACCAAAGAGAGCTTGGCTTGCTCTGGCTCATGAACCCAGTGCTCACCAGCATTCCGGAGAGCCCACAGTCCTGGGTAGGGGGGGGCTGTGGGATAATTGGGGTGTGGCTGCCATTTTATGCAGACTTACAGGCTAAATCGTGTTTTCCATCCTCATGCCATTTCCCTTCCTTTCTTTAATTTACTACGGCCTGCTCCACATTTTATGGAGCTATTTTAAGCCTACACAGGAGATCTTCTTGCCATACACAGGGAACAATCAATGTTCTCACTTAATAATTCATGCTTTCATTAAATGCCCCAAGTAATTAAATAAAACATGAATAAATTCCACATTGATATTTGCTAAAGTTTTGTTTCTAGAGAATTTTTACCTGTTGGCTCATATGCTGGGACGATTATTTACTACCATGAACAATGCAACAAGGAAATCTCAGAGTGTACAAAGTCACAAAGTGACCAAGTCACAAAGTGTAGTCACAAAGTGTACCAAGGGTCACAAAGTGACCCAAGTTCATTCTCACTGTTATCAAAATGCTTACTAAACGCTCAATATTTTGTAGACATCACCTCCAACACTGAAATAGGCCAATGAAGTTTTAAAGAAACTGAGGCCCAGAGAAGCTCAGTGTCTTGCCCAGGGCCACATCGAGTAGAATTCGACATTAGTCCCGTCTGGCACCAAAGCCTGGCTCTTTCTACTATTCCCCCCAACTCCATCTTCCTTACACTTCTGTGGGGAAGTAGGTGATACAGAAAAAATATCCTAGTAAGTCAGAGTTGTCCATATTTCAACACACAGGTACACGTGGTGCGTGTTAAAAAAAAATAAAGAGAGAGAGAGAGAGAGAGAGAAAGAGAGGGAGGGGGAGGAGGGGGAAGAGGGGGAGAGGGGGGAGAGAGAGGGAGAGACAGAGAGAGAGAGAGAGAGATAGAGAGAGAGAGAGCGAGCGAGCGCAAGCCAAGTGTGAAGTTCAGAAACTTGGGAGAAGGGGAGAAAACTGGCAGAAAATAGGATCTTCTGCTCTACTTAATTTGCCTGAGCATCCTTTCCCAAAAGAAGTTTGGGCAGTGTTTAATCACGGGCCCAAATGTTTACCTCAGTTCTCCAAAGAAGCCCACCCTCACTGAAGGTGATTGTGTCCTGGCCTTGCTGTGGATCTGTAAGAGGCACAACTGCTCCTGAAAGGGCTTTCAAATCAGTATTGGGGTCACACTCTTTTCAAAACCTGGTTTCCTTCATGACTTTTCTGTTAGCATGTTCTGATTATTTCATATCATCATAAAATATACTTCTTTGCTTTCACATTAGTTGTTTTTTGTTTTTGTTTGTTTGTTTGTTTTTTGGCCACGTGGTATGTGTGATCTCAGTCCCCCAACCAGGGATCGAACCCGTGCCCCCCACGGTGGAAGCAAAGAGCCTTAACCATTGGACCACCAGGGAAGCCCCCTCACATTAGTTTTGTAGATGGCGTGGATTGATGCTAAACCTGTGCACTGTCTCTAATGTCAGGATAGCCTCATTACTTAAGGAGGAAACTCATTTCCATGTACATCCTCCCCACTCCCCTGCCCCTACCCCAAAGAGTTCCTCTTTCTGCATGTCCCTTTCGGAATAGCGGCCCTTGTCAGTCCCTTTGTGGTCTCAGTAACCCTTGAGTCCTGCCCCTCCCTCATACCCCAGCAAATCAGTCATCAAGTCTTGTTGGATCTGCGTCATGAAGCCCTTTCTCCTTCTTTTTCACAGTGACCTCCACAGTTGAAGCTCTTATCCACTCTCCTTTGACATCCAATGAGCACTCCCTATAGGATTTTTCTAAATAACTGAACAAAAGGGCTATTAGAGAGAGATTCTCCTAACCGCCTCTCCATTCCCGATCCATGTTCCACTGAGCCGCTAGAGTTAACTTGGTAATACTTAGATTTGATCATTTCACTTGCTTAAGGTACCTCCTAACGTCTGCCAATTGCCTAAGAGAATATTCCATATCCTTTAACCTGATACAACAGGGTCCCCACCCTTCTTTCCTGGTGCTCCCTCCGGCCTACCCTGCACTCTTTATTCATTTAATCCTCCCTGCTTTGCTCATAGTGTCCTGTCTACCTACAACACTTATGGCCCTACTTCTTATGGGACCTCTCGCATGAGCGTGAATCCATGCTCTTAACGACTACACTATGAAGAGAAGGAATTCATTGGCCAGACTGGCTCAGTTAGCTATGGCTAGGGGAACAAAGCCACTTATTATACACGTGGCTGGGGGGGGCACTCATTTGTGGGGAGTGGGCATGGCAGGGTGAGCCATTATTAACAGGCAGCCACCCCAAGCTATCTATTATATTTCCTATGTTGCCGTAGGAACACAGAGAGGAGGACAGGCTTGGTGTCCATGAACTAGTGTGGCAGATAGGACCAAGGCGTCCCAGAGACCTGTTTGTCAACTAAGAGAGGCTGAGGCAGGGGAACCACTTATTATACTGGTTAGCTAACACGCTTTTCTTGTCATTCACAATCTACAGAGACATAATTCTTTACTAGTTCTTCTGGCTCTTGATAACTCAACCTTAAATTACCATGCAAACCCTAAAGGAAGGAACAGAGGGTGAAAGAGGGAAATGGGGGGGAGGGGCGACATCAGAGAGAGGCGGGTCACAGAAATCAATGCACTTCTTGTGAAACTGTTCTTTTCTCCTCCTTTCTTCACTGGACCCACCCATTAAAATGAAGGTGAGATCAGAGTAGATTAGAATATTCTGAATGTCCTTTACCTGCAGAGGCTTTTCCTCAAAGGATATTTTAGTGGCACTACACGGATGCATCCGATAGACATGGAGCCAGTTGGTGTGCTGTGTGGCCCCTCCACAGTGGCCTGGGAAGCAGTAGGGCTGGAGCACGATTGGAAGGCCCTAGAAAAGACCAATATCAGGTCGATCTGCCCACCAGAGACGACTGAATCTCAACCTGGTCAGAAGAAGGGCAGACAAGGGAACTCTCAGGCCAAGCCCCAGTGGAGTTTTCTGTATTCATCAAAGAATTCTAACAGAGCTGTTTTTCTTTCACCTTTGCAGGTCCCTTGCTTGAGAGGAGAAAATGGCTGTATCATTTGTGGCCTGCATGTGCTGTGTCTGGTTCCCGTGGTTTGTTTTCCTGCTTTGAAAGCGAAACCGTGCATGGCTCTGAGATGGAAAGCAGACCACGGTTTGTCAGCGCGGCCATTCGTCATGTCCCCCAGAGGGGGCTGTGAACTCCTGCAGCCTTGAGCTCTGCCAGCGCCTGGACCACCCACCTTGCAGAGCTCAGAAGGCCACCAGGCAGCGCGGGCACGAGGCTCTGCTACCCAGCTGGCCCGAGGCTTCAGCCAGCTCCCACCCACCCCTAGGGACGCAGGCCTGAAATAAACCAGTGTGATGGACCCTGGACCCAGCGGTCCAGGTCTGTTGCGGGGTGAATCTGAAGTGGGCTCAGGGTAAACGTGCAAAAAGACCCAGAGTGAACAGAGCTTCTCAGATCCCCTTCAGAGCAGAGCCGGGTAGAAAATCACTTTACTGCTCCGTGAAAAGCCATTTGGCTATGTTTAAGTTGCACTCTTTTGTTTTTTACTGTTCTGCAGAAAGCTAGTTGTAAAATGCTCTGACGTACAGCAAAGAGCAAATGTCTGCACCTGTCTGGGCGGGGAGGGTAGGGGTACAAAGGAGGCACGCAGAGGCATCGCTGCAGGAAGTTTCTAGTGCAGTGGTCCCAGGCAGGTCGGCAGTGCTCAGCAACTCCATCAGACTCACCTGGGAACTTATGAAAGAGGTCCTGGTCTGCAGCAGCCCACCTAGACCTTTGGGGCTGACAGCCTGGAATCGGCATTTGTTAACAAGTCTCCCTGGTGAATGTTCTTCGAACTCATTTGAGAACCAGAGCACAGGGCCATATTGATTATACGACTCCATATCTGGGGAATGTTTCTCCAAGTGAGCCCAGAAGGTGCTCTGGTCCCCGGGGAGTCAGAGGCAGCTGGGGCTGGTCTCAGAGCTGATCAGCAGGGCCAAAGAGGAGGATCCCGTTTGCTTTGCCTGGTTGTGTCAAGGCTGGAGAAAAGGAGCTTGGCACTCAAGCCTTCTGAATCCGTAAAAGCCTGGTATAAATATGCCACCTCGACCAGGAACAACAGCATATGACGGAGTGGGAACTGACTGTCTCTGGGCTCAGGGAGGAGCAAGTGGAGCGTAGAGCCTGTATTTAAGACTTTGTTCACTCTTATGTTTGTGTTCATTTTTGTAGGACTGTCTCACCTTGTAATTTTAATAAACATAAACCTGTAATAGAAAGACATGGAAGTATGTGCTTTCTCACTTTCTCTCATTTAAACCTATAGGACATCCTATCTCGTTCGCTGTGGGCATATGCACCCATGACCCAGGGTAGACTCCAGGCGCTTGGCATCAATCAGCAGCATGGATGGGACTTCCCCTGCAACTGCAGGGACACCAAGGCCCCAGTTTATCCTAGTCTTTTGGGGTTTCCCAGAACGTCCTCAAGTAGTCCCAAGCCCCCAGTCTCCGTCCCACTGACCCCCTGCCCAAGAAAGCCCTCAGATCAGGCTTGGGCTCCAGGGACGGGCGGGGTTACCAGTTGTCCCAGACCACGTGGTGCTTCGTCAGCCCTCACACTGGATGGCGACTCCTGAGTCAGGTTTCCTGACTTCATGACTTCAGCATGTGTGGCCAAAGGGACCGAGTGGTCATGCTCTCCACAACATCTGGCAGGCTCTGTCTCTTGGGCTTCGTCTTGCAAATTTTCTAAGGAAAACAAAAATCCTAATTATCTCATTTCTTTCCCATTGGGTATCAGGGTGAGTTTTGGTGGGAGGAAGGTAGGCTGGAAAAAAATGGCTCTTCCTGCTTCGTGTGCATTATCTGTCTTTGCAATCCAGTGATGAAAATGTCTGTGGGAGGGAGGAGGGGCTTTGGCAGGAGAACACATTCCAAGACCTACTGGCTGGAGCGGTCGGCTATCGTGTGCTCTCCACAAATGATTTATATTAACACAGTCAGTGTTCCTGAGGTGGGAGATGACCATTACTGGCTACGGCCAAGTCTCCTTGGAAAAACACAGAAAAGGAAGAGTTAATGGCACAATTGGTGTGAGGAGAGAAAGAGGGATTAGAGAAAAAGTACATGATGAAATGGGGATTAAGAAAAAGAAACAGCTGGAGGGAAGAGCCAGAAGATGATTTCCTACTTTACAAGAATTAGTATTTCTATTTCCCTGATCATCCCCTTTCACTTTTAAAAGGAAAGGTGTTTTTCTTCACTGTATTAATACTCTGGAAGTACTTCATTGCATCAGACATTTTGAGAACTGTTGATTTAGGAGTCTCTCTCCTTAGGATAGAATAGACAACGCTCAGTCAATATCTGAAATTCACTCAGACTTGGTAAAGACTCAGGGAGTAACTGGAATGACCCATATGAATTTTTTTTAAATTACCTCCACTGGTGAGTGAAGTTGTTTGCTTTGGGGACAGAAACGTAGGTCAAAGTGAAGCTACCGTTGGTTTCCTGCTCACTTCTTTTTTATTTCCCTACTTTTTTGCTAAAAGAGCAATTTTTTAAGAGGATAAAGACTACTAAACTCATTCATATTTGTGATCGTCATGAGGCCTTGGACTCGCGCATTCTCACGTGGTGACAGTGTTTTGCACGTGGTGAGGACTGAAGAAAAGGTCTTTAAAATGGATACAGGCAATGTCCTTGGTCGTCAGCTAACTCAGCATCAACACCACCTCCTGCTACATTCTCCTCTGCATCACAGGGGAGAAGCCTGGAAACACATTTCTCAGAAGTCTTCCCCTGTATGGTTGGGAGTTAGACTCTGCCTCTCAGAGGCCCTTGCACAAAGTTTGGAAGCCAGAGTTCGCCGGCAAGATTTCCAGGCATACACGTCAGCAGATACGGGGGTTTCCAGGCAAGCTCTAGAGAATCACCTGCTCTGGAGCTGTAGGCCAGCTGTGTCGGCTTCCTGGAGACTTGAAATTCATCGTGACTTCCGGGCAAGCTTTTGAGCACTACCCGCTCCAGAGATGCAGGCAGCTGAGATCTGCAGTGGGAGATGACCTTAGCTCCCAGAACTTCCAACAGTTTTGCAAGCCTCTAATTCTCTGAACTGAAGTCATGACTGCTTATAATACTTAGAGTGGCTTCTATTTTCCTGAGCAAGCTCTGAAAAATGCAGCAAGCCGTTGGGATGGGACAAAATCACTTTGGGAGGGAGTGCAGATCGAGTAGAGGACAAGGAAGCACATGAGCTACTTCCTTCCTTCCCCTGCCTCGCACTGTCTGACAGGCTGCCCTCCAGCTCAGTGGGCTCACTTCCAGCATCCAGGACCACCTCTGATGCTCCTCAGCGCTGAACAAAAATGGCGTCCAGGCCCCAAAGATACTCCTTTCCCGTTTTAAAGAAACAGCCTTTATTTCAAGCATCCGGCTTTACAGATTTCAAATGTTAATAGCACGACTTCTAGAACATATTGACTCATATTAAAAGGAACAACCTGTGTCCAACATTGACTCAATGGAATATTCTACTACTTGAGCACAGTATCTCAAGTAGTAAAACAGTGTTTCAGTCTCCTTAGTTTATCACTAATCTCAGCAAAATCAACTGCTTGCTTCTGAACATAGTCCCTGTAAACTAGAAAACATGGTGAGATCCCCAAAGGGAGGGGCTGAGCATTGCCAGCATATACAGACACTCAAAAAATTCACTGAATGAGTTCTTGAAAGCACAGAGAGAATTCCAAGAGATGTGGCAATCAGGACAAAATGGTATCTTTAAGATGCAGAAAGAGCACTGAAACTTTCTAACTCTTCCATGCGGGAGCTAACAACTCAAAAGATCCTTTCAAAACCTAAACCTAAAGAGGTTTCATCCCCAGAGAATCTGAATTTCTGGGTCTCTAAGAAAGGAAGGAATGGGAAGCTATGTCCTTCTAGAACCACCTCCACCCTTGCCCTAAGAAGTATGTAACACAGAAATGATTTAACTGGCATGCCAGCCAGAGTACCCAAATAAACAGTTCCATTTTCCAACAAAGGGAGTTACTTAAAATCCCCTTGAAATATCTCAAAAAATTAATGTCAAGAACAACACAGGCAATAATTTGGAATGATCTCAGAGTACTGTTTCAACCTTTGTTTCTTCCTCTGGCCAAAAGAGAGTGGAATTTAGCAGCTCTGATTTTGAACCCCAGGACTGGCCACTTTTTAACTGAGTGGCCTCGGGAAAAATCACTTTGCTTTGATTTGATTTTCTTCAACTATAAAACAGTGATGATGGCATGTACGCATGTACCTTCCTAACCCCCATGATTATTGTGAGGATAAAACGATAAGTGTGAAATGTCTTA
The DNA here is from genome assembly GCF_937001465.1 of Orcinus orca. Lineage (NCBI taxonomy): Eukaryota > Metazoa > Chordata > Mammalia > Artiodactyla > Delphinidae > Orcinus > Orcinus orca. Next base: position 55,674,809 of record NC_064564.1, read on the forward strand.
GAAAACAGTAATATCCTCAGCTACTAAAATCTTGTATTCCTGATTATGATAACACTATCTAATTGCTCCAATTTTAAGTTATCACTCTTTTAATGACAAAATTAAAACCCTTGATAACCGATTCCTATGGCATGGGAGTGGACAGTGATTTTATTCCACTGACTTACAAAACAGTAAATCTGCAACCACACAGCATAGCCATTACACAGACATACTTACCAATAGGAAAGTCCATAGCAAAGTTGTTATGGCAACAGCTGGACTGTGAGTGTGAGATTGGAGTGGACCATGTCCTCACTAATAAATGTCAGCTTGATTTGAATTACTTACTAAAGTAGAGCTTAGACAAAGCCAAAAAGGAAAACCAAAGCTTTCTCGATAAAATGGAATCCCAAAGCATAAATAAAAGATTCCACCTGAGAAGAATGATTTATTATCTCTCACTCAAGAAAAGGATGCATAGTCCATTCTATGTGACCACATCTCTTAAGCTGTTTGCTACTGGTTTATAAAAAGCTCAGGCATGTGTGTACATAAACACACACACACACACATCAATATATAAGTTCAACTGAAAGAAAAACTAGACGTCATCCGTTACTTGAAACGAAACTAGGTACATCTTTGCCCTAAAAAAGCAAATTACCCCGCCTTCAGGTCAGAAACACTGATGAAAGTTTACATCAGCCAAAGAGAGCTTGGTATTCAGGAAACTCGAGGCATTAAAGTGAGGCTGTCACAAAAGAAAAGAGACTGAATGTCTAAAACTTAAAAACCCATCACACCTAGCATGAAGATGTGAATGAATTTATTCTGCTTCAAACTGGTTTGGACCATATATAATTCACTTCCTTATACGGTATTTGATTAGAAATGCTGGAAATAATCATTTTATAGCATAAAACCCTTCATTCTCCAAGTTCTCCAAGCCACCAGAGATATGACACACTGTGAAGAATATTTACATTTTTGTTAGGAAGATACCAAGTACCTTTCCGAAGAGCAGCCATCTTGGAATGAACGGTCATAATGAATTTTTTTTTTTAGTCATACATGAACTAAACTTCTCCCTTTTCCAACATAATTTAGACAGCTGTACAAAATCAACATCAGATTTTTAAGGGTTTTTAAGGCTCTTATAGTTAGGTATCATTTATAAGACATGACCAGATATGACATGATCATTACTACTCTATAATTAAGATAAACAGAGTAATTGGGATAAAATACTGGATTGGTGAAGAAGAATTTATTTGAGGGCCCAGTGACATCTCTGTCTTGTGTTAAAAAAGCCAATCAATAAGAAACAAATATTTCAGTTGCACTATACAAACAAAGCTGACAGTTCATCATTAAAAACCTGGGTTTCCCCCGCCCATGCAAGCCCACCTCAGGACCTCTACCATACCTGGCAAGAACACAAGATCCCCATTTCCTTAAGAAGCTGCATCAATTTGAATGTGTTTGACTAAAACAGGTATAAACAATGAGGGAATGTATTACCTCACATATCAGGAAGGCTGGGCACATCATGGCCCAGACTCTGATACTCTGAAATTCTCTCAGTTTGGCCCTTTTTTTTTTTTTTTTTTTTTTTTTTTGCGGTACGCGGGCCTTTCACTGTTGTGGCCTCTCCCGTTGCGGAGCACAGGCTCTGGACGCGCAGGCTCAGCGGCCATGGCTCACGGGCCCAGCTGCTCCGCGGCATGTGGGATCTTCCCGGACCGGGGCACAAACCCGCGTCCTCTGCATCGGCAGGCGGACTCTCAACCACTGCACCACCAGGGAAGCCCTCAGTTTGGCCCTTTTGTACTCGTTGGCTTTGTCTTCAAGCTGTCTTCCTTCATGATTGCAAATTAGCTCTCAACAGCATCTAGGGCTACCTTTTTCTTTATTCATGTTCAGTGAGCAAGAGACCAAAACTCTCTCCTGATTGTGGAATGAAAATCCTTCCCTTCAGTCTTATTTGGCCAACTTGAGTCCCATGGCCACCCAATGGACCAGTAGTTGCCAGGGGACCATCAAGTATGAGCTGTCCTAATCACTGGTTCCAGAGGTAATGACCAGCAAAGGAGATGGGGTGGCAATGACTGGCTTGGACCAATCAAGACCAATCCGTGAAACGAGAGATTGAATGAACCTCTCTTGAGTTATTGGGCTGCACTGGGTCAGAGGTCGAACACCGAGAAGAAAATCAGGGTTTTGTCCGGAAAGAAGAAAGGGAGAATGGATGCTAGTAAACAACTGACAATGTCCATCTTAGAATCCAATGGGCTTACCAGAAGTGGTGAGAAGAATTTTGCCTCTGATGGTGTGTCTGGAATTTATGTGGAATAGTGGTCTTCTGGCAGTAAGAAGGGGTGTTTCAAATTGTAAATCCACATGCTTATACGGAGCCTCAGGAAAATAGATTCCAGGTTCCTTAAGAGAGAGGGCTGCAAAGATATTTAAATAGACTGATGAAACTTTACCAGAGCCTGTTATAAGAGCCATAAAATCAGTAAAAACAAAGACATCCCCATATCAGCAAGAATAGAAATAGCAGCTACTGATTTAGGATAGCAAGCGGCAGAATGGAGAAGCACAGCAAGGCAGCAGCAGCAAAGCCCAAATGCCTTCAAGAAGACAAAAGTCACCCCACCATCGAGAAGAAGGAGATGGGGGTGGCTTTGGGGATCAGTATTTCTATTAGATCACGGTTCGAAGCTGAAAATGTGAAGATAATTCCAGAGTCCTTGGTTAACTGCTAAGAATACTTGCTTAGCACTTCTCTCTCTCCCAGGCTGGAAAAGAATTGTTTCTCATAAAAGAGGATCTTTCAAGAACTCCCCAAAGGTGAGTAGACTGGATTTCCTGACTCGCTGTGTTACCACAGGAAGGTCACAGAAAAAGAGACTTAATAGTGCTCATCTTGGATAGATCAAGCCTAGAACAAGGCATGGCCTTTTCATCTGAATGTGCTTCAATATTTCTGTTTTGAAGCTAGGGAAAAAAAGGTAGGAAACACTTAAGGAACTTAAAAAAATCAAAGATAACTGTGGGCAAACTAAATTTTTAAAAACAGAAATATAGTACATACCAACACACACACACACACACACACACACACACAATTGCCTGAAATTTTCATATCATTAAGACCAAAGTAACTGCTTGGCTAAGTCATCTTGAATTGAAGAAAACAGATAGAACTTCCCAGAAGACTAGTTATCCGTAACATACCCCAATGAAGAAATCCACTATACAGTGATAAATGGCCATGAGTTATAGAATCAAGATTCAGGTAATTTTGACAGTCTAAATGTTGGAAAAAAAAAATGATCAGTGACAAATGCAAAGTTCATTACTTTGGCTGAAAGAATCCATGGTCCAGACAGGATGATGCTGGTTTAACAGCTATGAGTTTTGACTAGGTCTGTTAGTTGACCACAAGTTTAATACGTGATCATTAGAGTAATGTAACTTCTAAAAAATCAATATAATATTTAGATCACGGCAAGTGATAACTCTACCATTTTCCAACTGGATCAGACTGCATTTGGGGTTCTGGATAACTGGTAAATTAATGACGATGTTGACAAAGTAGGGCTTATTCAGAGGAGAAGGCAAAGGGGAAAGCCTCAGGAAACCATATCATAAATGTAGCAGAAACAGCATCATTCAGAGTTGAAAATAAAGGTGTTCTGTTACTCTAGAGAGCAAAGACCAAGCCAGCAGATTTGAGCTCTCTGCACGAACAAGTGGACACCATTAAATGTCCTATGTCACATGCCTGGAAAGCAAAAGGACAGACCCTGGAGCCAGTCAGCCTGGGTTCATAACCTGGATCTGCAACATATTGACTTTGTAACCCTGAGCAGGTTGATGGAAACCCCCATACCTCAGTTTCCTCAACAGCAAAATGAGGATACTAGGAGTCCCTGCCTCAGAGGATTCTGATGAGGAATACCTGAATTATAAGTAAAGTGCTTAGAACTGGGTCTGGTGAATTGTAAAAACTGTAAACATCTTTGCTATTAATACAAAGAACCGGCTTTTTCACAAACAGAGATTCCATGTGTATTGGTTTGCTAAGGCTACACTAACAAAATACTGCAAACTGGGTGGCTTGAACAACAGAAATCCATTGCCTCACAATTCTGGAGGCTACAAGTCTGAAATCAAGGTGTTGGCAAGGTTGATTCCTTCTTAGGGCTGTAAGAATCAGTTCCATGCCTCTCTCCTAGCTTCCGGTAGTTTGCCGGCAATCTTTGGTGTTCCTTGCTTTTAGAAGAATTGACCTGATCTCTGCCTTCACCTTCACATGGAGTTCTGCCTGTGTGAATGTCTAAATCCAATATTTTCTCTTTTCATCAGGACACCAGTCATATTAGACTAGGGCTCACAGTAATGACCTCCTTTTAACTTGTTTATCTCTGTAAAGACCCTATATCCAAATATGGTCACATCATGAGGTACTGGGGGTTAAGACTTCAACATATGAATTTGGAGGGACACAGTTCAAGCCATAGCCATGTGGCTGGGGAGCTTTAAAAAGAGGCCAGAGGGCCTATAATCAGAGATGTTGCTGGTTTAATTCTCCAGTGCAGATGATTTAGGACATCTTTTTACAAAACAGTTATAGGTCAAATCAGGACTTGCAGTATGCAATTTAAGGTGCAATAAAAAGCTTGATTTCTCAACCCAGAGACCTGACCTGGCCTCACAAATTACAGTAGTAAAAAGACCGGGCAATGTTACTGTTACTTCCTTTATTCGTGTTCCTGTAGAGACAGCAGGGGGAAATATCTCCTTATGACCCCTTTAAGGCCGAATTCTTGCTTGAGCATTCTTTTTGCTCCACAAGTAACAAGCAACCAATACAGTGGTGCCTACGGGAAAATAATATTCTATCTCTTCTGGAGCACTGCAGACTTTTTCCATCTTCATCTCATTTTATCCACCCAATGATGACAGAGACTATGGACATCAAATAGCTTCATGCTCATTTCCACATGTGGGAACTGAGAGGTTAAGCTTTTAGTCTGGGGTCATGTAAGTAATGAATGGCACTGCTGTGATTAGTGCTGTGGTAATCTATCAATTACAAGTCGATCTATTGAGCATTTCCTATTTGTTTAGTACTGTAATAAATATTGAAGATTGAGACAGGTTATCAGACAAATCAAAGCTGTGAAACTTCTAGCGCTGAAGTAGAAGCCATATCAGTGGAGGCAATGAGGATCCCTGCTCACTCTTAACTAAGTCATGACCACAAAAGTTCTCGGGACATTTTTTTTTGTCTTGGCACAACTCCCCGCAGATCATCCGGAGGACTTCATTTCAACCTCCCACTACAGGCAATGTTCTGAAACACTGTTTTCCTGCTCCTTGCTAGAGCTGCTCTCTCAATTCTTCCCACACCTCAGGAAGTTCTGGAGACCGTGTCTCTGACCCATGCCTTGGAGAAAATGGCACTGCCATTTTGATCGGTCATCTTGCCACAGAAAGCAATAGCTTAGAAGTTTCCAGGGCTCTACAACCACCTCCACTTCTTAAACTTCTCAAACCAACTCAGCAAAGAGCAGAGTGTGCCTCCCCCCAGTGTCCAAGGGCAACCCTGCTAAGTAAGTGCATCTGTGAGGCGCACTGCATAACAACCAACCATAAAAATCTCAGCGGAGATCAGCAAAAGTCTCTTATGTTTTGCTCACACGTCTATGAGTTGACAGAGGTTTGGCTAGTGATGGAGGCTGAGCTTGGCTGGGCTTGGGTCCAACCTGTGGTTGGGTTTCAAGCTCCCCCACATGTCTCTCATCTTCCTTGGAAGAGCACTTTCCTGAGGCATGTCCTTTTCATGGCAAAAAGCAGGAGCACAAGAGGGCAAGTCCAATCCCACAAGTGTATCTCAAACCCATGTCCACATCACACCCACACACCTACCATTCGCCAAAGCAAATCACTTGGCCAACTCTAAAGTCAAAGGGTGGGGAAGTACCCCCAATCCACCACGAAGCAATGTAAAAGATGGGCAGGTATAACACTACTCCAAGGGAATGGCGGATCAGACCAGTCATTTGCTTGCCCTGGTGAGGCAAAGGCCCAGTTCTTCAGGTTGCCCACAATGCCTCACCCCCTAGGTACCTGCCCTTCCAGCAGCACAGAGTTTTGTCTTTGACCTTTGACCTACCCTGCCTTCTCCTTTCCTCCCCAGATTCCATGACACCACCTCAAAAGCAGCTCCTCCCTTCTCATGCTGCTTTATTAAAAGCTTTCTGCCAGCCTGGGAAGCTGAGGAATCCCACCTGCATCTAATAGATGATAATTTACTAATGTAACCCAGCACTGTTTGCTTTTTCCCTCAGTCTGTTGCTTGCCTGTTGCATTGTTTTTGGCCAAGTTCCAAAAATCATAATAGGAAAGGGAAAATAGAAACTATTTAAAAGATGATTATCCAAATATCCAAGCCACTCTCCAGGTAATGAATCCATATTGAGGGAGACCAGCATTTGGAACAATAATGTAAGAGGAAAAGAAAATGAAAAATTCCCATTAAAGTAAATAGGTCCTACAAGTCTATCTTTGCGGGCCCACAACATGGAGCCTCATAGATTTAGTTGTTCACACCTCTCCCATATTTTCAGAGCCATTAACCAGGCTGGACTTGTCAGGGTTTCAACAATGTAACTGTTTAGCTATAAATTTCCCTGCCGACTGGGGCCTGAGGTTTCCAATAATCACAGGCAAAGGCAGAAGTCAAAATAGACAGTGCATGGGAGAAGGGAGGCATGAGGATTTACTGAAGTGGGAGGGCCTGGGGTAGCGTGGATAGAGGGTGAAGGCTGCCAGAAGAAGGGATGCCAAAGGGCAGGGCATGGGACCGTGGCGGCTCTGCGTTAGATTGCAAGGAAGGTTTCTGCTTCCTGACAGCACAGACACAAGCCTAAGACCCTGGCTGCTTCCCACACAGCCAACCTGGAAGAACCACAGAAAGAAGAAGCAAGACTGGATTTGGGGAACTAATACAAAACTGTGGGGAAGCCCTTGGTAGACTGAATATGGGTGAGGACCAACTTGACGCAGCGGATGTGAGCGAAGGGATGGAGGAAGCTCCCAAGTTCTGCTCTTGCCATTCCCTTTGGAGGATAATCGCCTGCCTCACTGTGGAATAGAAGGCAGTGCCATCAGCCCGGTGGTAGGTGGGACAAGGACAATGCAACACCCTGTGGGGTGACAAACTGATGGAAAAATGTAGACTGGCCAGCTGGCCTTGTACAAATGAAAGTTTCAAAAAGGAACGGGCTTACTGTTAGGATGCCCTCCACATTTTCCAACCTATTCTATTCTCTTCCCCCTCCCCTTTCCCTCTCTTCTTCTTGTTTCCTCTCCTCCTCCCTGACACCCATACTGGCTGACTCACTAAATTGTTCATGACCCATTAACGAGTGTGAAAAACTTATCCATTGCGATCATTTCCATCCCAGGTTGCTTTCTCAGAACATTTAAGAGAGGATCCTGACCAAAGCTGTCGCCTAATGAAGGGGCAAAAAAATTGGGGTGATGGGCTATAGTTCTCAGGGACTTGGGGCGCTCTGCCTTGGCGCTCACCTCTGCCTCTCTTCTAGGAGGTCCATTACTATAGGAAAAAACAATTTTTATATAGAATGTTATATTCAGGCAAATTGTGATTTAAATCTGGGAGCTCAATAGATATATTCTGAAGCATACAAGGCTTTATTTAGCAGGCCTGCTACACAATGAACTATTTAGATAACTCAGGTAAGAAATAAATCCAGGAGATTACTAGAAGAAATACGGGAAATAAAGGGATTTAAATAATTAGTAGAATTTTTGTTGTCTAAAAAATTTAGAAACAAAGAAAAATAAATAAGTGTATCCATAATAACCCAGAACAAAAGTTTCAAACAATATTAACAGAGGAATGGGAGAAAGGCATGGACAGCAAAGAGATATGAGAATGTGCTAACACATCCAACTGGTTCAGGATAAGATTATAGGTGGATGATAGATGATAAATAATAGATAGATGATAGATGGATGGACTACAGATAGATATGAGATACTTATAGGGATAAGTAAATTTAAGTATAGGACAGACAGAGCCTCTCACATTAGCTAAAATTATTTTGCATATATATCAACAATATGTGGTCTGTGAAAAAAATTAAAAGAAAACAGAAAGGTGAAAGGATTAAAAAATATTCAGGGCACATATGAATCAAAGACGGTAAGAGCATCAATTTCAACATCTGACAATGGAATTCAAGACAAAAAATAATATGAAGAACAGTAAAGCAAGAACCATAAAACCATCATCGGGATATATGAACCTCACAATATAGATTCAACATATATAAAGTAACAATGATAAAACTGGGAGAAATCGAAAACAAGGCAACACCCTCCCCCCCCCCCCAAAAAGCATAAATCATATAGTCACATTCGTACTTAGAGCATCTGATGGCTTCCTACCGTCCTCAGAATCAACATCAGGGCGTGTGAGGCTCCACATAATGTGGTCCCTCTTACCTCTCCAGCCCCACTCTTCATACCTCACTCTCTTCAATACGTTCCATATTTTTAAAATTGATTTTTCTTCTTCATATGTGCCTTTCTCCCTTATTTCCAAACCTTAATATTTGTGGTTCTTCTACCTGGAACGTCTTTCCCACCTCTTTCACCTGGCTAGCTCTTACTTATCTAAATCACCTTAGATTAGATATTACTTCTTCCACAAGCCTTAAATATTTTTGTACTTTCACAGTATTTCTCTCACTTGTAAATTTCCTGTTTGACTGTCTATCTCCCCCACTAGACTGTAAGTGCTGTGAGGAAAAGGCAGTGTCTGTGTTGATCACCAATGTAGTTCTAGTGCCCAGGACACTGACTGGCACAGGAAGGCACTGAACAGAGTATTTGCATAGTAATAAAAATTTTTTAAAAAGGAAATCATCCCAACTTCTGGTTCAGCATGGCAGAGTTAACATGTGCATTTATCTCTACTCTGTCCCCCAATAAAAGTTCATTAAAATGCCAGTAAAATGATTTTTTAAATGCATAAATCCTCCAGAACAAAGAGAAAGTTATTGCAGATAGCTTATGAAAATCAATTAAGATGAAGCCTAACTGGGTGGGGTTGGTGGACATGGAAACCAACAAGAAGCCAGATCAAAGAGAAAAGAACTGGAAAGGCTCAGTAACTTAATGTACTGGGTGTTTCAGAAGATGGGGGGTAGAATATATGGCTGAAAATAAGGAGATTGATTGAAAGTCTTTATGGAAAATGTAGACACCCACACCCCATCCCCTCATCGAGCCCAATGACACCAGGAAACTACCTTATAGCCAAGCAAAAGAAAAGAGGAAAACTACTAACTTAGAAGGTAGAGACCAAAAAGGAATTCACAGGAAATAGAGACAAGTAGGAAACGGAACAAATATATTTAAATATCTTTTTGCTATAACATTTTTTAATGTCCAGATCTCCTTTCCTAGCAATAATAATAATCATCATCATTATTATTTTTATTATTATCTTGCCAACCCTATTTTGTTCATTCTGACTTGCATACCTTCCCTACAGGGCTTCTATCTTTCACTAGAATAAATGCCTATTTTTAAATCAACATAATGAATATTCTAAGAGAGATAAGAGAAGATCCGACATCCATGAAACAAGAACAGAATGCCTGAAAACAGGATTTTTAGCAAGTAAGAGCTCTTGGAATTTAAAAATATAATTGACAGCTTTTCTGAGAGCTGGGACGGAAAAAAATACATAAAAATATGCCGTGTCTCAGCCCAAATTATCTCTCTGCTGATCTTTACCCAAAGCTCCTAAACCAAACCTGAGTATGTGGATGCTTTTCTATGCAAGGTGTGCCCGAGGAGGAAACAACCTCGATCCAGCTCATCCATCAACCCCCAGTTCCTCATTTATGGTCTTAGCCCCAGGTCCAGTCTTCAGCTCCAATCTGCGTAACCACGGATCCTCCCTGGGGCCCTCCGGAAAACAGAGATCAAAAGATTTGTGTGGGGCTTCCCTGGTGGCGCAGTGGTTGAGAGTCCGCCTGCCGATGCAGGGGACGCGGGTTCGTGCCCCGGTCCGGGAAGATCTCACATGCCGCGGAGCGGCTAGGCCCGTGAGCCATGACCGCTGAGCCTGCGCGCCCGGAGCCTGTGCTCCGCAACGGGACAGGCCACAACAGTGAGAGGCCCGCATACTGTAAAAAAAAAAAAAAAAAAGATTTGTGTGCACAAGACAGACTAGACTAGAAGATGATACACAGGCTTAGAGACATAAAGTGACTTGCCCAAGATCACATAGATAAGGGACAGAGACACTAAATCCTAAATTTCCTGATACCTTCTATTTGTTCATTAATTAATTCATTCAAGAAACATTATAGCAGGGATAACAAAGATAATTAGTTCCTGCAATTAAGGAGCTCACAATCTGCTGAGCAGAGAAAGAGGTAAGCAAGTCTGTTCCCAGTGATGCTAAGATGGAGCTCTGGTAAGTGGGCTATGATAGCTCAGGAAGGATGGCTGAGGAGGGTATCATGCTTGAGCTGGGTCCTAATGGATAAAGACAAGAGAAGGAGAAGATGATGGAGAGGACCAAGATAGAGGTGAGAGTGACCACTGTGCTTTGGGGGCACTATAGTGGTTCCTGAAGTCTGGACGGCAAAGATCAAAAGTAGTCACAAGGAGAGAGGAGACTGACGTATCGGGCAGGGGACCAGATCAGCCACGAGCCAGTGCGCCATGCCAAGGAGGCTGGACTTCATCAAACAGCCAGATAATAGGGAGACTTTTAAGGGTTTTGATCAGGCGGGTGACTCTTGACCAGTATATAATCCATTTATTGATCGGGATTCCAAAAGCTACCAGGGTATGAGAAGGAAGAGATTGCTGTGAGCTGGTGATTAAGCCTGAAAGAGGCAGATGATTTAGGCTGATGAAAAAGACAGGGGAGATCACTTGGAAAAGGAGACAGTGGCATGAAACAAAGTTGGGAATGAGAGCACTGAGTTCAAAGAACAACGAGCAAAGCCCTCTACCTCCAGCAAATAATGAGAGACAAGGAGGAGGGTAGGAAAGATAGGGTCAGTTGAGGTAGACACCAAACTGAGGAGGTTAGACATGACTCAACATGTTGGTGCTTCTCCAAACTTCCTTCCCAGTGGCAGAGGAAAGGGAATCCCAGAACTCTTGAGTGGTGGCCAGAAGTGGACTTCTACAATCTCAGAACTTCTTTGAAATCTATGCTTAATCTTTAAAATTCATATGAGTTTTGCATTCTTCTTTACATGAGATCTGTTTTAATATAAAAATGTTTTTAATTACTTTCTCATTAAAACACTTAACTTCCCACACCCCAAGAAAGATTTCAGATGAAATTAGTGTTCCAGAAAGATGCTTCTGTGACTTCTCATGCCTCATGAATGCCAATATCTGAGAGGCACGGATATGCCCAACGGTGAGAAATCCAGTTTCTTCAGGTAAGCCGTGAGGTGAAAGAGGTATTTGAGGAAGTTAAATACGCTGGAGGGTGCTGCACAGATGGGACAGTTTGAAATGGATGTTAGAAAGCCAGGTAAGAGGCTTTTGAGATAATCATGATGAGATCTTAGACCAGAAGATGGTGGCAGATGAAGGAAAATGACATAGACAAGAGAAATGTTTGAAGACTTGATAATGCAATATGGGGCAGGAAGGAGGAGAAGTAATCAAAGATAATCCTGACTTTGAACTAGAGGGACCAGATGCCAAGGCTAAAGAGGAGGAAGCTGAGAAGGGGGGCCCTCATCCTTCCCAAGGATCAGGAGTAACACGTTGACTTCAGCCAGCTGTGCGTGCCCATGTGTGTGCTGCACGTGTGGAAATGTATTATAGGTGGCTGGATGCAGGCAACAAGATCTAAGGTAGAAACACAAACGTGGGAGTGGGGATCGTTCTCACAAAGGTAACAGTTGACACCACAAGAGTGAGTGGAAAGCCCGAGTGAGTACAGAGAAAGAAGAAAGCACAGCAAGCTGAGGACCCAACTTTGGGTGATATGCATGGACGAGGAGTGGAAAGGGGCAGGAAAGACAGAAAGGTGTATCCACCTAACATACAGATGTAACACTTTCAATCACAAGTAGCAGGAAAAAATTCAAACAATAAAGGAAAAAAGGGGGAAATTTATTGGATGGTAAGCTTGAAGAGTCCAGGTGTAGACTCTGATCTCAGGTATGATCAGGTCCCAGTGCTCAAATGATGCCATTAGAAACCCATCTCTGTCCACCTCTTTACTCCTCTCCCCTTTCCAGTAGCTTCACTTTCAGACAGATTTTCATATCCTGATGGCCCCTGGAAGCACCAGGCTCTTATCCTCTCATGTCATCAACCAAGGTGAGAGAGAACTTCTCCATCCCCAAAGTTCCAACAAAAGTTTCCAGTAGAAGTTCCAGGTTTGGTTCTGATTGGACCATCTTGGCTCACAAGATCAAACACCCTGGCCAGACCTGGGTCAGGTGCCCCCAAATCTCTGCACCCAAACCTACTGGGGAAGGGGGCTGCCTTAAATGAAAGATGGTTATGCAACTTCCATAAAAAGAGTGAAACAGAGAGAGGGTCCAGTGAGAGAGGGGAAGGTGTTAGGAAGCCCGGGGGTGAGGGGGGTGGAGAGAGGGTGGCCAAACATGGGCAATGTCAAACAAAGACTAAAGGGGGACAATGGAGGCTGCAGTGCACTTGGCTAGACAGGAAGCAGGCAGCTCCTCTTTCCTCTACGTCTCCTTCCTGCCTCAGGAGAGTGAGTGTGAGGACAGTGAAGCCCCATCCTCAGCCTTCCTCCCCCCTCATTCCCAACCTGGCATCCAGAGCCCTGGCACGCAGCCCCTCACCACCATGCCCTTCCAGAGACATGCCACGGCCACTGTGGCGGGAGCCTGCAGGCCTCTCAGGCAATAAAAAGTCCCTCTGGCTTCAGAAAGCGGCCTCGTAATGTGAGAGCCAGGTCCTTCCTGGCTGGACTTCTCACCACACACATCATACAATTCCTTCTTTCCCAGCAGGTAATTTTTCCAGTGAAAGAATCACCCCTCCCCTGTCCTGTGCCTCTGACCCACCGACTGTTGGCCGAGGCAGGACCAGCAACACTCCTTGGCTGGACTTCAGCGTTTCAGTTCAGCCGGGGGTGCTAGGCTGGGATCTAACCAAGGACTCCGAGGGGCTCACGTTATATGAATCATCTCTCCAGAGCACCAAGACATCAAACCACACTTCAACCCTCGCTCTTTCTTTCCTGGCCGCTTTAGCTCATTGGCGTTTAAAGCAACATGGCTGGCAGCAGCTCATCTGGAACATCCTGGCATGCTCCTCTTTCATGAGAACAGGCACTCTTTACCTCAGAGAAACAGGAACAGAGAGGCAGACAGACAGACAGACAGATGGACAGGGAGAAGGGAGTCCTGCGGACGGTACGGATAAATACGGATTTCAAGCTTCTGCAGCAGGATGGGGAGCCAGGGCAATCCCACCCAAGGTTGCACTCTAGCTTGGGATGGACCAACAGCTTCCCCTTAGGGATCTGAGTGGGTTCTTTCTTGTGTGATGTTCTGAAGCATGTCAGCATTCCTGGGGACTATCAGCCTCCTCCAAGTGACCTGAGTGAGGGTGTGAATAGCGAGCTCTCACCGCTTTGGGCTGTGCAGAGGGAGAGGCTGGGAATACCGCTCCAGAGGTTTCCTCTCACTGTGAAAATCAAGGCAGAGATGCCTCATCCTCAGTTCCCCAAATACTCTTGAAGATCAAGGGGCAGATAAGTTAATAATCTATTATAAATTCTAATGCAACACAGTTCCCTGACCAGAGCCTCTTCTCCTTCGGTGCCCCGAGCGTTAGCCAACGTTTCATCAAAACCAGCTCTCTTCTGCACGCCCGTGTCTGCTCTTCCCGCTCACCCCAAGAGGCTCGCATGCATGCGCCTTCTAGCTGCATGTGCTACACACACACACACACACACACACAAGCACACATGTTCATGGACAAACACAAACACACACGAAGCCAGACCCTGATGATCCTTCCTGATTTATGACCCTACCTTGCCCAGTCTGGCTTAAAATGATCATTTTTCACTCTCAGAATGTTTGAATCCCACAAAATGATGCTTAAAAACACCAAAAAGTGAACACACACACGTACACAAACACACATCAAGGAGACTCTCAGAGTTTTTCCACAAGATATTCGTTTCTGAGAACCTGTCTTCTTGTGAGTTCAGCATTACTCCTTGTTCCATCTAGGCCTAATCTCCAGGGTAATGAAAGCAAATCCCAGGCCCAGCAGTAGCCCGGCCACGCCTACGGGCAGCCCTGTCCATTTCTTGGCAAGCAGGAAGTCCACCTCATCAGCTTGGAGACCCTCATAGCGCCACTTCAACACCTGCTCAGTCTTAACTCTCCCTCTTATAAAGTGGGTCTAACAAACGCCACTAGGAGTCAGGCTGTGGGAATTCGTGTGTTAACCCTTTGGAAGATGAACACATGATTATCACCATTCAGCCAGGCGGAGGGCGGGGTCATTCTGACCCTGAGACTCTGTCTGGGTGACCAGTTTAAGAAAGCATCAGGGGGCTTCCCTGGTGGCACAGTGGTTGAGAATCTGCCTGCTAATGCAGGGGACATGGGTTCAAGCCCTGGTCCAGGAGGATCCCACATGCCACGGAGCAACTAGGCCCCTGTGCCACAACTACTGAGCCTGCGCTCTAGAGCCCGCGAGCCACAACTACTGAGCCCATATGCCACAACTACTGAAGCCCGTGTGCCTAGAGCCCGTGCTCCACAACAAGAGAAGCCACCGCAATGAGAAGCCCACGCACTGCAACGGAGAGTAGCCCCCGCTCACCGCAACTAGAGAAAGCCCACGCCCAGCAACGAAGACCCAACACAGCCAAATAAATAAAATAAAATAAAATAAAATAAAAAGAAAGCATCATAGTCTAGCAGCTGGGTGCAAACAAAGGAGAAATAGCCCCCTTAGGAACCGCATTTCCAGTAGAATATACTGCCATCACAGATTTCTACTGAACATAATAATAATCCTAAAAGAAAGCCTCTGCAGGGCTTCCTGCGCGCCCTGCACCGTGTGTCACGTGGATTAGCTCATTTGCTTCTCTGAACTACCCTCTGAGGAAGGTTCTACCATGAAGCCCTAGTTTATAGATGAGGAAATGATAGTGGAAAAGTTAAATAATTTGCCCAAGTGGTGGAGCCAGACTGCACTTTTTTTGCGGTACGCGGGCCTCTCACTGCTGTGGCCTCTCCCGTTGCGGAGCACAGGCTCCGGATGCGCAGGCTCCGGATGCGCAGGCTCAGCGGCCATGGCTCACGGGCCCAGCCGCTCTGCGGCATGCGGGATCTTCCCGAACCGGGGCACGAACCCGTGTCCCCTGCATCGGCAGGCGGACTCTCTACCACTGCGCCACCAGGGAAGCCCTAGGCTGCACTTTTAATGCCTACAATATACTGCAGCAAACTAGGGCCTGAACAAGTGAGCATGGGTGTGGGTGTGGAAAGGAACCTGGAAGAAAACACAGCACAGTACCCTAGCGTTACAGGCAGTAGGATTACAGATGATTTTTTTTCCTTTCACTATAGCTTCTATATTTCACCTAGATTTTCTCATTTCTACAGTGAACATGTATTGATTTTATAAGAATAATTTTTAAATGTTCTTTTGAGAGAGCATCTCCCATTCCTGTTTCTCAGACCACTGAGTTTTTCCAGCCAGAGCAGCAGAGACAAGGAGGGCCTAGGCTCACATGGTTCGGCAGGCTCCAACCATTCCTCAGATACAGCCACCAAGACAGAATGATCAAGAAGCAGTTTAGTCTGCTGTCAAGAAATACCATCATTAGGGAAGTGGAACGTGGCTTCTCGCACCCCAAATCCACCCATGCTCCCGATGTCTGTGGACAGCATCAGGGAAACAGTGGGAAGGATGGAAAGAAACCTGGATGGGTGTCTGGAGACCAGGTTTCTAGACTTCTTTCTTTCTTTTTTCACTTGTGGTAGCCAGCTAATTTCTTCACCATCTGAACCAGCTTTCTCACCTTGTGTCCTCTGAGGGCCTCCTGGATTCTAAGATAACCCTAAGAGATGCCGTGTGAGTGCCAGCCACTCTCCATGCTCTTTACATGTACTATCTCACTTCATTACCACAAAAAGCCCGGGGAGTTGATCTTGATATTCCCATTTCACAGATGGGAACCCTGAAGCTCCAAGACTAAATAACTTGATCAAGGTCACAAAGCAGGTAAGCCAATGAACTTGGATGCAAACCTAGGTACAACCAAGCCCCAGATTTTGGAGTTCTTTTTGAGTTAATCACATTGTCAGAATTCTAATGCTAACATT
The DNA here is from genome assembly GCF_937001465.1 of Orcinus orca. Taxonomy (NCBI): domain Eukaryota; kingdom Metazoa; phylum Chordata; class Mammalia; order Artiodactyla; family Delphinidae; genus Orcinus; species Orcinus orca. The sequence continues at coordinate 55,691,218 of NC_064564.1, forward strand.
CCAAACACAAATCCCTGGCCCAATCCACTAGCTCCAGCTATGTGTCAAAGTGGTGTCAACATTATCCTTACTGCTTTGGGGATTGATTTTTAAGCAAAGAGCCTTTGTAACTCTCACTCTATTTCAGCCCATCCTTCTCCCCTTCTTGTCATGCAGGCTTCACAAAGTCCTTCAGGGTCTCTCAAGCTTTCCCAGGTTCATCAGCAAGAGAGCTCAGCTCTCTGGCACCCACAGAGAGACAATCACACATTAGCCCCTCGGTGCTGGCCCATAAGCTTTTCCCAGAATGGACCAGAAGTGGGAGGGAGGAGGGAGCTTGCACTACACCCAGCCTGTTAGCTCTTAGGGCAGCCAGCAATAATGGAGAATGTGATAAGCTGTCACTAGAAGCCAGCTCAGTTCTCCGAGACTTAATGGTAGAATAACACAATAGGGTCAGACTAAAAAGGTTCCCTTATGAAAATTTTATCAGCAACTTTGGTAAATGGCTATGCGAAAGGTGCTTTGCTCCCAGGCAGACCTGGGACCCGATTTTACAAGGTACAGGCAGCCTGCATTGCATCACCCCCACAAGATATTAAGGGCACTCAAATTGAATTAACACCAAATCAAGCCGGTGCACTTAACAATACAAATGCACTTAAGGGATGCCTCAGGATGATTTGTGACTAAAGAAAGCAAAGAAGAAAACGGCCTGCAAGCCACAAGGGTGGTGTTGTGTGTCATATACAGGAAAGGCCATAAGTAGAACTTAGAATACCGGAAAACCATGAACTTCGGGGGCTCTCAAATACCTTATACCCAGCCGTAGAGTAGAAGGCCGCTTTTGTGGTATGCAGGAACAATTGATAAATTACAGCCAATTTTCTTAGCGGCATGGTCTCCATTACCTCTGACAGTGGCATAACTACTCTGCTAAGATGATAAGAGGTAATAACGGTGTATCAGGTAGCGCCCCAGGAAATTCTTCGCCAGTTGCCAGGACTCTTCGTGACAGTGATGACACAAAGATCCGCAGTGAGAGCCAAGTGATGAGAAGTGACAGCTCGCCAGGCAGACTGTGACAGGTCCTAAAAAGAATCAGCTGAAAATGTCCCTGGCAGATGGGACCCCAGAGTCAGGGCTGGCCCTTTGGTTTCTTTCCTTTTCCTGTCAGCATTCGTCGGCACACATTTTCTCCTCGTATGTCTTACTCTTTTGCTCTCCGTCTCCCTCACCCTCTTCCCACACCCCTATTCTCACCCCCTCACCTTCTCTCTAAAACAGACCCTGTCTACTGAGCTGGAAGACAATTTGGCCATCTTCATAGATGAATAGCTCTTCTGAGATTATCTTGGAAACTTGGATACATTCTGGACTTGGGAGAATTCAGGGGGAAAAAATGGCCTCACTGGGGATTCCTTTCCATCAAGTGAAATACACACAAAAGCATGCTTTTGTTATCCTTCCAGGAAAGAGCTGTCTCCACGCAGGGTCTTAGTCTGAAAACGGGCTCCATTTAGGTTGGAGGTGGCCTAATTTTGTCAGAGTTAAAGCAATTGCTTGTCGAATCAAGAGGGGGCTGGGAAACTGAGGCAGGCAGGTGCCATTTTTCACTGCAGAGAAAAGTTCTCGAATACCAAGAAGGACCATTTCTAGCTGCTGGTGGGTTCCAACCGGGACTTGCTTGCTCAGGAGGCAGGCATTATCATAAGAGAAACTGGGAGGACACGAATGTCTCTGTGTCTGGAATGACAGACCTTGGGCCCTTGCTCTGCTAGAATTCAGCCGTGTGACTTTGAGTGAGTTGCTTGACTTCTTGAGTCGTACTTTCTCCTTTAGTAAAATGGAGACATTTGCATCTTTTCTAATGTCCTCACTGGATTGTCTTGAGGAAGCATCAAAAGTAATTACGGGAAAGGTCTTTGAAACTAGGAACCACCTACACATATAAGGCATTGTTATTATGAAAATAATCTACGAAATACACATGCAGACCCACTTCTTACAAAACCAGTGCTAGGTCCCAAGAAAGAATATTCAAACTACCTAGCTTTCAATAACAGCAGCCTCCTCTCAGATAATCAGAGGAAGAGAAGAACAAACAAATGTGAAGGAAATCCACTGAAATCCCCAAACTTCACTGTACCAATTACGTGCTTGCTTCTCCCACATTGAACTTTGAAGCCAAACAATGAATGGTATCATTCCTGGCATCCCCAAGCTCACCAAATACATCTGAAGGCTGTGTTAGGACATCTTGCTTCTCAAAGGGGAAGCCAGAGATTTGCCGCATCTTCAGATCATCCTCAGAGAAGTCAGCTAGCACGACAGGTGACAGCATTGCATGATACACATCCTTCTGGGTCCTTTACCTTCACCCTGGGCACCTGGAGTCCCTGCCCATGTTCTGCCCTTTATTCTTGTACAGGACCCTTTATGTGCTTAGGGATCACTACTTATACATTGCTTACTTCTTACCTATTATTAGTCCTCTTTCCTCAAACAACCTTCTTTGAAGCTCATAAATCATTATTCAACAATGGTTCATCCAGGCAACAAATATTTATTGAGTGCTTACTATGTGCCCTGCATGGTGCTAGGTGTCAGGAATGTAAGGGTATATAGACAACATCCCTAACTCAAGGAGCTTACTTTCTGAATCACTGTCCCTTTCTTAGCCCCATCTTTGGTTTCTCTATTTAGTCAGAAATGCAGAGTTCTAAGCTTTGCACACCTCTCTAGTGAGGCAAACCTCTCTATAAATTGGAAAGGAAGCAAAATTTGTGTTACCTAGGAGCCTCCATGTATATGTTGCTAACTCCATCCTTCAGGTCCATCCGACAGAATTCATTCCTCCCTTACCTGGGCTCCCTTAAACGCACACATACTTCTATTATATAATGTGTTCAATTATTTGTTTAAGTGTGTGTGTCTCTCTCTCCCAAACACACTCTGGGCTTTTTGGCTTGGGCACCCTGCTTACCTTACTCATACCTGAATCCAAAGCACATTTCACAAGGCTTGGTCCTTAGCGGGTACTCAGTAAGCCTTTGTGGAATGAATGAATGAATGGATGGATTTATCTCTTGAGTTTCCTGTTCATGACCATCTTCCCTTTCTTCTTTACTATCCCCAACCCCAGCCTATGATCCAGGGAGGCAGTGCACCTCAGTGGTGGCAACTCTGGCTTTTTCTGTAGTGTTTTGGGGTTGGTTCCTATTGGCTTGCATGAGCAGACTGTTAAATATTTGGGAAATTTTTTTGAGCTGATTTAAACTGTTAGAAACTTGAAATTGGCTGTGGTGGAAATATTTATATGATGGAAATCAGTAAACACTCCGTATCAGGCATTTAGGGTTTTGTTTTGCTTTGTGTTTTGGGAGCCTGTTTGTCAGCACACCGCTGCTCTGATTTAGCCAGACTTGGATTTGTGGCTCAGCGTTGCCACTCACTACTTACGTGACCTTGGACAACTTGCCTGGTATCTCTAGGACAAAGTTGCTTCATCTATAAAATGGGGATGATCATTATGGCTTCACAGGGTTATTGTGCGACTTAAGTGTCCTAATGTTTATAAAGTGCTTAGCACGGTTCCTCATACATAGTAAGTAGCCAATAATGTATTAGTTTTAGTATTATTCTCCGGCTTTCAGTTAATGCATTCTTTCATCCAGTTTGTCATACTTTTTCTTTCTCATACCTCAAAGGATTTGTGACAACTTAATAAAGCAAAAGCCATAAAGTAGAAAATACAAATTCAAAAATCAGAATAAGGGAAAATAAAAATCATTCTACAAAGTCAAAATCACAACGCTATCATCTGATGGACTCTAACAGACTAAGGCTCACTAGAGTGTTAGCTGGAGATTTCTTAAGTTGTCACCAACAGAGTCACAAAGTGTTAGGGTTGACAGGGCCTCAGAGATCTTCTTGTTCAATTCCTTACCTTACAGATGGAAAACTGAGGTTGGCAGACAGGAAGGAATCATTTCTTGAGCACCTCCAGGCATGATGGCAGATACTTTCACTTTCATCGTCTCCATGCCGTTCCATTTTACAGAGGAAACCACTGAGGCCAGGGAAATTGCAGGCCCCTCCCAAAGCCACTAGGCCAGTAGTGGTAGACTGAAATGGGACACAGATCCCCATTTCCCAGTCCACTCCCCTCATCTTTCCAGGTACCATGTTGTCTCCTCACTCCAGGAAGAGCCGTACTGTGATAAGAGCTTCCTGAAGATCAAAAAGTCTCTCAAGATCCAACAGAATCATAGTCATATGGAGAAACTGCAGGCACTGTGGTGGAGGGGACTTCCCAGGGAATTTCCGAGGTCTGCTTGTGACATATGAAAGAAGGACATGCATATGCCCATTGGCAGGAATAGCTGCTTTTGTATAAAACCCATCCTCATTTTGTGTTGGCTTTTGAAAAGACAGCTGTGTTCTTAATTCATTCATTTGTGGCCCCCTCTGAAGTTCAGGTCTTTTTCTGCTGATCTTATAACTAGATTTTTTTTCTAACTTCTACTAACAGCTTCAACATCATTCTTCACACGACCTTCTGTTGGAGTGGTTAATAGGCACAGAAATCAAATCTCTTTTCCCTTCTTCTTCATCTGAAAGAAGCAGCACCAAACAAGAAAGGGGTTAAAGCAATAGATGGGATGGACATGGGAGGGCAAGGAAGAGCCTGCATAATTCACAAAGTGAATGAGTTGACAGCAATGTCTCATTTGTTAGGCCACCACCCTTCTTTGGCAGCAAGCAGGCCGGTGGCCCAGCCTGAGAGTTCCGGGTTGTTTTTTTTTTTTTTTTTTTTTTGCGGTACGCAGGCCTCTCACTGTTGTGGCCTCTCCCGTTGCGGAGCAGAGGCTCCGGACACGCAGGCTCAGCGGCCATGGCTCACGGGCCCAGCCGCTCCGCGGCATGCGGAATCTTCCCGAACTGGGGAACGAACCCCCGTCCCCTAGATCGGCAGGCGGACTCTCAACCACTGCGCCACCAGGGAAGCCCGAGAGTTCTGTTTTATGAGAATTGTGTTATTGCCCTCAGAGCTGTAGCCGACCTCACACCAAATAAACACGTCAGCCACTTCTCAAGTCCCTGTTCCCAGGTGTGGCATGGAGGCACTGTTCAAGGACCCTAATGGCTGCCGCTCCCTTTCTCCCTGCCTCCACTCAGAAATGGCTCTCGAAGTTCTGGCGTCCATGCTAACAGCCCTTTTCCTCTCTTTCCTTGTCCTGTTCCCCAAATCATCTGTCACATCTGTCCAAGATCTCACTAACCGGACATGTATTGCCATCTGAGTGCAGGGCAAGCCACTTGCCTTTAGAGAAACTTCTGGATATCAAAGAAGTTCCTGGAGACCTTCAACATGGCGGAAGAGTAAGAGGCGGAGATCACCTTCCTCCCCGCAGATACATTAGAAACACATCTACATGTGGAACAACTCCTACAGAACACTACTGAACGCTGGCAGAAGACCTCAGACCTCCCAAAAGGCAGGAAACTCCCCCACGTACCTGGGTAGGGCAAAAGAAAAAAGGAAAAACAGAGACAAAAGAATACGGACGGGACCTGCACCAGCGGGAAGGAGCTGTGAAGGAGGAAAAGCTTCCACACACTAGGAAGCCCCCCTGCGGGCGGAGACTGCGGATGGCGGAGGGGGGGAGCTTCGGAGCCGCGGAGGAGAGCACAGCAACAGGGGTGTGGAGGGCAAAGCGGAGAGATTCCCGCACAGAGGATTGGTGCCGACCAGCACTCACCAGCCCAAGAGGCTTTTCTGCTCACCTGCCGGGGCGGCCGGGGCTGGGAGCTGAGGCTCGGGCTTCGGAGGTCGGATCCCAGGGAGAGGACTGGGGTTGGCGGCGTGAACACAGCCTGAAGGGGGCTAGTGCGCCACGGCTAGCCGGGACGGAGTCCTGGAAAAAGTCTGGAGCTGCCGAAGAGGCAAGAGACTTTTTCTTTCCTCTTTTGTTTCCTGGTGCGTGAGGAGAGAAGATTAAGAGCACTGCTTAAAGGAGCTCCAGAGACGGGCGCGAGTCGCGGCTAAAAGCGCGGACCCCAGGGATGGACATGAGACGCTAAGGCTGCTGCTGCCGCCACCAAGAAGCCTGTGTGCGAGCACAGGTCACGCTCCACACCTCCCCTCCCAGGACCCTGTGCAGCCCTCCACTGCCAGGGTCCCGTGATCCAGGGACAACTTCCCCGGGAGGACGCACGGCGCTCCTCACGCTGGTGCAACGTCACGCCGGCCTCTGCCGCCGCAGGCTCTCCCCGCATCCGTACCCCTCCCTCCCCCCGGCCTGAGTGAGCCAGAGCTCCCGTATCAGCTGCTCCTTTAACACCGTCCTGTCTGAGCGAAGAACAGACGCCCTCAGGCAACCTACATGCAGAGGCGGGGCCAAATCCAAAGCTGAACCGCGGGAGCTGTGCGAACAAAGAAGAGAAAGGGAAATCTCTCCCAGCAGCCTCAGGAGCAGCGGATTAAATCTCCACAATCAACTTGATATACCCTGCATCTGTGGAATAACTGAATAGACAACGAATCATCCCAAACTGAGAAGGTGGACTTTGGAGGCAAAGATATATATATTTTTTCCCCTTCTTCTCTTTTTGTGAGTGTGTATGTGCATGCTTCTGTGTGTGATTTTGTCTGTATAGCTTTGCTTTTACCATTTGTCCTAGGGTTCTGTCTGGGGTTTTTTTAGTATAGTTTTTAGTGCTTGTTATCATTGGTGGATTTGGTTTTTGGTTTGGTTGCTCTCTTCTTTCTTACTTTCTTTTCTTTTTTTAATTACTTCTAAATTTTTTAAATAATTATTTGTTATTTTAATTATTTTATTTTATTTTTTTCTTTATTTCCTCCTTTCTTTTTTTCTCCCTTTTCTTCTGAGCCGTGTGGCTGACAGGGTCTTGGTGCTCTGGCTGGATGTCAGGCCTGAGCCTCTGAGGTGGGAGAGCCGAGTTCAGGACATTGGTCCACCAGAGACCTCCCAGCTCCACATAATATCAAACAGTGAAAGCTCTCCCAGAGATCACCATCTCAACGCTAAGACCCAGCTCCACTCAACGACCAGCAAGCTACAGTGCTGGACACCCTATGCCAAACAACTAGCAAGGCAGGAACACAACCCCACCCATTAGCAGAGAGGCTGCCTAAAATCATAATAAGGTCACAGACACCCACAAACACCACCAGACGCGGTCCTGCCCACCAGAAAGACAAGATCCAGCCTCATCAACCAGAACACAGGCACTAGTCCCCTCCACCAGGAAGCCTACAGAACCCACTGAACCAACCTTAGTCACTGGGGGCAGACACCAAAAACAACGGGAATTATGAACCGGCAGCCTGTGAAAAGGAGATCCCAAACACAGTAAATTAAGCAAAATGAGAAGACAGAGAAATACTCAGCAGATGAAGGAGCAAAGTAAAAACCCACTAGACCAAACAAATGAAGAGGAAATAGGCAGTCTACCTGGAAAAGAATTCAGAGTAATGATAGTAAAGATGATTCAAAATCTTGGGAATAGAATGGAGAAAATACAAGAAACGTTTAACAAGGACCTAGAAGAACTAAAGAGCAAACAAACAATGATGAACAACAAAATAAACAAAATAAAAAATTCTCTAGAAGGACCCAGCAGCAGAATAACTGAGGCAGAAGAACGGATAAGTGACCTGAAAGATAAAATAGTGGAAATAATTACCACAGAGCAGAATAAAGAAAAGAGAATGAAAAGAATTGAGGACAGTCTCAGAGACCTCTGGGACAACATTAAACACACCAACATTTGAATGATAGGGGTCCCAGAAGACGAAGAGAAAAAGAAAGGGACAGAGAAAATATTTGAAGAGATTATAGTTGAAAACTTCCCTAATATGGGAAAGGAAATAGTCAATCAAGTCCATGAAGCGCAGAGAGTCCCATACAGGATAAATCCAAGGAGAAACACGCCAAGATACATATTAATCAAACTATCAAAAATTAAATACAAAGAAAAAATATTAAAAGCAGCAAGGGAAAAATAACAAATAACACACAAGGGAATCCCCATAAGGTTAACAGCTGATCTTTCAGCAAAACTCTGCAAGCCAGAAGGGAGTGGCAGGACATATTTAAAGTGATGAAAGGGAAAATCCTACAACCAAGATTACTCTACCCAGCAAGGATCTCATTCAGATTGGACGGAGAAATTAAAACCATAATACACAAGCAAAAGCTAAGAGGATTCAGCACCAGCAAACCAGCTTTACAACAAATGCTAAAGGAATTTCTCTAGGCAGGAAACACAAGAGAAGGAAAAGACTTACAATAACAAACCCCAAACAATTAATAAAATGGTAATAGAAACATACATATCGATAATTACCTTAAATGTAAATGGCTTAAATGCTCCAACCAAAACACATAGATTGGCTGAATGGATACAAAAACAAGTCCCATATATATGCTGTCTACAAGAGACCCACTTCAGACCTAGGGACACATACAGACTGAAAGTGAGGGGATGGAAAAAGATATTCCATGAAAATGGAAATCAAAAGGAAGCTGGAGTAGCAATTCTCACATCAGACAAAACAGACTTTAAAATAAAGACGATTACAAGAGACAAAGAAGGACACTACATAATGATCAAGGGATCAATCCAAGAAGAAGATATAACAATTGTATATATTTATGCACCCAAAATAGGAGCACCTCAATATATCTGGCAAGTGCTAACAGCCATAAAAGGAGAAATTGACAGTAACACAATCATAGTAGGGGACGTTAACACCCCACTTTCACCAATGGACAGATCATCCAAAATGAAAATAAGGAAACACAAGCTTTAACTGATACATTAAACAAGATGGACTTAATTGATATTTATAGGACATTCCATCCCAAAACAACAGAAGGCACTCTCTTCTCAAGTGCTGATGGAACATTCTCCAGGATAGATCATATCTTGGGTCACAAATCAAGCCTTGGTAAATTTAAGAAAATTGAAATGAAACTAGATATCAATTACAGGAAAAAATCTGTAAAAAATACAAACACATGGAGGCTAAACAATACACTACTTAATAACCAAGAGATCACTGAAGAAATCAAAGAGGAAATTAAAAAATACCTAGAAACAAATGACAATGAAAACACGACAACCCAAAACCTATGGGATGCAACAAAAGCAGTTCTAAGAGGGAAGTTTATAGCAATACAATCCTACCTCAAGAAACAAGAAACAACTCAAATAAATAACCTAACCTTACACCTAAAGCAATTAGAGAAAGAAGAACAAGAAAACCCCAAAGTTAGCATAAGGAAAGAAATCATAAAGATCAGATCAGAAATAAATGAAAAATAAATGAAGGAAGCTATAGCAAAGATCAATAAAACTAAAAGCTGGTTCGTTGAGAAGATAAACAAAACTGATAAACCATTAGCCAGACTCATCAAGAAAAAAAGGGAGAACACTCAAATGAACAGGATTAGAAATGAAGAAGGAGAAGTAACAACTGACACTGCAGAAATACAAAGGATCATGAGACATTACTACAAGCAACTCTATGCCAATAAAATGGAAAACCTGGAAGAAATGGACAAATTCTTAGAAATGCACAACCTGCTGAGACTGAACCAGGAAGAAATAGAAAATATGAACAGACCAATCGCAAGCACTGAAATTGAAACTGTGATTTAAAATCTTCCTTCCAAAAGCCCAGGACCAGATGGCTTCACAGGGTAATTCTATCAAACATTTAGAGACGAGCTAACACCTATCCTTCTCAAACTCTTCCAAAATATAGCAGAGGGAGGAGCACTCCCAAACTCATTCTATGAGGCCACCATCACCCTGATACCAAAACCAAAGATGTCACAAAGAAAGAAAACTACAGTCCAATATCTCTGATGAACATAGATGCAAAACTCTTCAACAAAATACTAGCAAACAGAATCAAACAGCACATTAAAAGGATCATACACCATGATCAAGTGGGGTTTATCCCAGGAATGCAAGGATTCCTCAATATATGCAAATCAATCAATGTGATACACCACATTAACAAATTGAAGGAGAAAAACCATATGATCATCTCAATAGATGGAGAGAAAGCTTTTGACAAAATTTAACACACATTTATGATAAAAACCCTCCAGAAAGTAGGCATAGAGGGAACTTACCTCAACGTAATAAAGGCCATATATGACAAACCCACAGCCAACATCATTCTCAATGGTGAAAAACTGAAACCATTTCCACTAAGATCAGGAACAAAACAAGGTTGCCCACTCTCACCACTATTATTCAACATAGTTTTGGAAGTTTTAGCCACAGCAATCAACGAAGAAAATGCAATAAAAGGAATTCAAATCGGAAAAGTAAAGCTGTCACTGTTTGCAGATGACATGATACTATACATAGAGAATCCTAAAGATGCTACCAGAAAACTACTAGAGCTAATCAATGAATTTGGTAAAGTAGCAGGATACAAAATTAATGCACAGAAATCTCTTGCATTCCTATACACTAATGATGAAAAATCTGAAATAGAAATTAAGGAAACACTCCCATTTACCACTGCAACAAAAAGAATAAAATACCTGGGAATAAACCTACCTAAGGAGACAAAAGACCTGAATGCAGAAAACTATAAGACACTGATGAAAGAAATTAAAGATGATAAAAAAAGATGGAGAGATATACCATGTCCTTGGATTGGAAGAATCAACATTGTAAAAATGACTATACTACCGAAAGCAATCTACAGATTCAATGCAATCCCTATCAAACTACCAATGGCATTTTTCACAGAACTAGAAAAAAAAATTTCACAATTTGTATGGAAACACAAAAGACCCTGAATAGCCAAAGCAATCTTGAGAAAGAAAAACAGAGCTGAAGGAATCAGGCTCCCAAACTTCAGACTACACTACAAAGTTACAGTAATCAAGACAGTATGGTACTGGCACAAAAACAGAAATATAGATCAATGAAACAGGAAAGAAAGTCGAGAGATAAACACATGCACATATGGTCACCTTATTATTGATAAAGGAGGCAAGAACATACAGTGGAGAAAAGACAGCCTCTTCAATAAGTGGTGCTGGGAAAACTGGACAGCTACATATAAAAGAATGAAATTAGAACACTCCCTAACACCATACACAAAAATAAACTCAAAATGGATTAAAGACCTAAATGTAAGGCCAAACACTACAAAACTCTTAGAGGAAAACATAGGCAGAACACTCTATGACGTAAATCACAGCAAGATCCTTTTTGACCCACCTCCTAGAGAAATGGAAATAAAAACAAAAATAAACAAATGGGACCTAATGAAACTTCAAAGCTTTTGCACAGCAAAGGAAACCATAAACAAGACGAAAAGACAACCCTCAGAATGGGAGAAAATATTTGCAAATGAAACACCTGACAAAGGATTGATCTCCAAAATTTACAAGCAGCTCATGCAACTCAATATCCAAAAAACAAAAAAACCCAATCTAAAAATGGGTAGAAGACCTAAATAGACATTTCTCCAAAGAAAATATACACATTGCCAAGAAACACATGAAAGAATGCTCAAAATCACTAATCATTATAGAAATGCAAATCAAAAACACTATGAGGTATCACTCACACCAGTCAGAATGGCCATCATCAAAAAAATCTACAAACTATAAATGCTGGAGAGGGTGTGGAGAAAAGGGAACCCTCTTGCACTGTTGGTGGGAGTGTAAATTGATACAGCCACTATGGAGAACAGTATGGTGGTTCCTTAAAATACTAAAAATAGAACTACCATACGACCCAGCAATCCCACTACTGGGCATATACCCTGAGAAAACCATAATTCAAAAAGAGTCATGTACCAAAATGTTCATTGCAGCTCTATTTACAAAGCTGGGACATGGAAGCAACCTAAGTGTCCATCAACAGATAAATGGATAAAGAAGATGTGGCACATATATACAATGGAATATTACTCAGCCATAAAAGGGAACGAAATTGAGTTATTTGTAGTGAGGTGGATGGACCTAGAGACTGTCATACAGAGTGAAGTAAGTCAGAAAGAGAAAAAAAAATATCGCATGGTAACACATATATATTGAATCTAAAAAAAAAAAAAAGTCAGAAGAACTCAGGGGCAAGATGGGAATAAAGATGCAGACCTACTAGAGAATGGACTTGAGGATACGGGGAGGGGGAATCGTAAGCTGGGACAAAGTGAGACAGTGGCATGGACATATATACACTACCAAACGTAAAATAGATAGCTAGTGGGAAGCAGCCGCATAGGGAGATCACCTCAGTGCTTTGTGACCACCTAGAGGGGTGGGATAGGGAGGGTGGGAGGGAGAAGCAAGAGGGAGGAGATATGGGGATATATGTATATATATAGCTGATTCACTTTGTTCTAAAGCAGAAACTAACACACCATTGTAAAGCAATTATACTCCAATAAAGATGTTAAAAAAAAAAAAAGGTCCTGGGAGGAGAAACACCAATACACAATTAAATACAAATTCTATTATATATTTCTTTCAAAGTGAGATCAGGCACTTTGTTTTTTTAATTATTATTTTTTACCATTTTTTAAAATATGTTTCTTATGGTTCGTTTTTCACACAGCAGAATTAACTGCTCCAGAATTAATCCCAGGTTGGCTCAACCACAAGCATAATTCGGAGCCCCATCATGCTGCCACCTGCTGGGTGAGCTTGTGTAATACTGACTCACTCTTGAGTTTTTAAATGAGGCAAGCACGATCAAAAAGAAGATCTGTTACCAAAAATGAAACAAAACCCCCACAATCCACTGGAAAGCCAACTCTAGGGGCCCGTCTGCAACATCCACCGTGTGGAAGGCCTCTCCGATTGTCCCTCTCTGGACGCTGACGTGTTCAGCTGGGAATGTCTGTAGTTGGGCCATGGTTCCCACAAAAGATTGATGTGGATTACAGCTCTACCACTCACCACCTCTGTGACCTTAGTCAAGTCCCATCGACCTTAGTCCTTTAAGTGTAAAATGGGAATATTAATAGCTGCCTGACGTCCTTCACGTAGCAAACATGAATGTGCTCTGTAAACAATGATGTGGTTTTTAAAAATGGCAGCTGTTGTTATTGTGATAAGATCAAAAGTGAGCTGAGCGTGTGTTTCATTAGCTAAAACCTGGGGCGCCGGGTTCTGGAAGCACTTCTTTTGGAGCTGGCGGCAAGGCCACCATGGAGACAGCACAGCCTGACCTGCGGTGTCTGTGAGAGAGGCTCCAACTCGGGATGGAGCAGAGCCCATGCATTCTGGGAAAGCCCACAGCTTGCCCGTTGCCCAGACGGCCAAACTGAAGCCACATTCTTTCTTTCTTTCTTTTAAATTGTTATATTATATTGGAGCATAGTTGATTAACGATGTTGTGTTCGTTTCAGGTGTACAGCAAAGTGATTCAGCTATACATATACATGTATCTATTTTTTTTCAAATTCTTGTCCCATATAAGCCATTACAGAGTATTAAGCAGAGTTCCCTGTGCTCTACAGTAGGTCCTTGTTGGTTATCTATTTAAAATACAGCAGTGTGTACATGTCAGTCCCAAACTCCCAATCTATCCCTTCTCCCCACCCTTCCCCGCTGGAAACCGTAAGTTTGTTCTGTAAGTCTTGAGTCTGTTTCTGGAAACCATGCTGTTTAGAAAGAATTGCGTGTACTCCCTGACAAAAAGGATTCCAACCCTTGGGCTTACTCTGAGATGGTTTTCCCAGGGCTAATCCTGCCTTAGAACTTTGCTGAGGAATTTACTTTCCTCATTACTTGAGGGAAAGAAGAAATGCAGTTGAGACAATTATGACTATTCTGGAGGTGAAACGACAATTCTGGTCTGGCCTGTGTTTTACCCACACCTTGCCTTCGGGCTTTACCTGAAGTCTCCTAAGGGAAACAGGCCTGGGAGTTCGTATCTTTGTGGGCCTATTACAACGTCTTTTTGTAATAAACTTCCCAAGTTTCTGAGTCTGTAACTTGTGAAATACAATTTGCAATGTGCCTCCTTAGGCAGAAGCACCCTTGAAATTCATGACCTCCTCCTCCTCTGAGGACCAGGGAGCAGGCATCCACATGGAGGAGGCCCTCACCCTTGCAAACACGTCTGGACCGGGTGAGGGTGACTTGTGCAGGCCAGCAAGGAACTCCCACATGCCAGGCTGCCACTGCAGGGTAACAGGCAAGGGGCTGAGAAGTGGAGGGAGGAAGAGGCAGGCGAGTGTTCTCACGGTGGCCGGTGAGGGGAGAGGGGAAGGATGTGGTCATGGGGAGAGAGGAAAGAAAGATGAATGGGGCCTGAGTCAGTCATAGGCTAAAGCAAACAGGAAGGTTTTAAAGTGAGATTTGAGGAGAGGAAGTGGTTCTGAGCAAGGGAGGGGGAGAGTTCCAGAGATCTGTCTTGGAAAAGAGCTACTCTTCATTTTTTTGGATAGTCCGACTCATGTGAATATTTCTTGGCGGTACTGACAGACGGGTGAATGAATTTTTTATTATTATTATTTTTTTAAATCACAACTGGCTCCAACCTTCCCCTAGAACTTGAACCAAAAAGGATTAAGACTTTCAGTTTGAAAACGTTCAGTGTATTCATTTGTGTTCAGTTGCGCTGCTGCCTGCTGCTCTTAGCAAACACTCAGGGCCACCCAGAGGAAAGGAGCACGGGGACGGGGGTGGCCTATCCAACTGAGGTCACCTCTCGAATACTATGTCCACTGCGTCTCCCTGTCCAGGGAACATGATCCCGGGAGAGCTCGGCATCTTTCTAATTTGCTGGATGTGGAATTACGATGGGCTAGCTTTCCACCCGGCAAGAGGGGCAGTGCGTAGTGGAGGGAGGGGAGAGGGACGGAGGTGCAGGGCGGGGGCGAGGGGGGTACACTCACATGAAAGGATAAGGGTTTTTTGCTGGCATTCCCATGGAAAGCCTTAAGACACAGATGCAACCAAACAAAGGGCAACCTTTGATAGATGCACAGCGCCCTGCCTTCTGCGAACTAGTCAGGACAGTTTTAAAAGCCAAAACAAAGAATAAAAAAAACTTCATTTGAAGGACTTAAAAACAGCAAATCGTTCCCGCTCCTTGGGGAAGTCCCTTTCCCCAGACAGTTTATCAGAAATTGTTTTGTCCATATTGTGAAAGATAATAAATCTTCTGGGCTTCAAGAGCTAAGAGGCATTGCTTTTGCTTCTTGTTTTATGACTCTGGGAACTGAATCTTCATAAGCCTCATTTTTCTCATCTATAAAATGGGGATAACAAGCTTTGTCCCCACCTCAAAAGATATTACAGGTTTTGAATTTACATAAAGATCTGGACATGTTCACAGAAGAATATTATTCATAATAGCAGAACTTTCTGCAGAACAATATCAAATAACATCCAGGTTATCATTTGTTTCTTCCTAGTCTAAAACTGAACTTGGGCATGACCAACCTTAATGCTGGATCATTTTTTATTGAGCTAGAAAATAAACTATTTAAATAAAAACCCCAGTGTTTTCCTGTGCTCTGTCCACATTCCCTATTATGAAATCCAAACTCACTCCACATTGCAATAAATTTCAAACCTTGGTATAGTGAGCATATTTGAAATACATATATTATTTTTAATAGCTTATTGAGGGCTTCCCTGGTGGCACAGTGGTTCAGAATCCACCTGCCAATGCAGGGGACACAGGTTGGAGCCCTGGTCCAGGAAGATCCCACATGCCGCGGAGCAACTAAGCCCGTGCACCACAACTACTGAGCCTGCACTCTAGAGCCCACGAGCCACAACTACTGAAGCCTGCACGCCTAGAGCCCATGCTCTGCAACAAAAGAAGCCACCACAATGAGAAGCCCGTGCACAGCAACGAAGAGAGTAGCCCACGCTCGCCACAACTGGAGAAAGCCCGCGCACAGCAACGAAGACCCAATGCAGCCAAAAATAAATAAATAAATAAATAAATAATAGCTTATTGAGATATGATACAGGTTCCACTATCCGAAAGGACAAGGTTCCCATGAAACCTTCCATAAGCCAAAACGGCGTAAAGGGAAGAAGCAGTTACCTTAGGATGCATCTTTCTAACTAACGCATAAAATAAATCAAGATGAAACACAGATGCTCACAGACACAGTTCAAGGCTATGGCGGCTTGATGCTGAGATGCTGAGTGTAGTTCCCTGGAAGGAGCTTGGGAGGGCCACTCTTCCAGCCCCGATAACAGGTCGCTGCAAAACCCATCTCTGAACGTTATTTTCACTTTGTCTTTTTCTGTAGAAGTGAAATCGTCTTTGGATTTCTTTTGGTTAGCGAAATGAGTACTAACACAGGTCTTTCGTAAAAGTGAAGTGGCGAAAAGTGAACTTTTGAATAGCAGAGGATACCTGTATTATTTTGCACTTTAAAGCTTTACTGTCAAATATAGTAGTCACTGGCCTCAAATGGCTACTAAAATTTAAATTTAACTTAATAATTTGGTACAATTAAAAATCCAGTTCCTCAGTCACACTAATCACCCTTCAATTGCTCAGTAGCCAAATGAGGCTAGCGGCTATGGATTAGACAGTAAAAAACATGCACTGTTTCCATCACTGCAGAAAGTTCTAGTTTAGAAACATTGTTCTAAAATAATGTCAGGCATACCTCAGAGATACTGTGGGTTAGGGTCCAAACCGCCACAATAAAGAGAATATCACAATAAGGCGAGTTACCCAAATTTTGTGTTTTCCTGGTGCATGTAAAATTTATGTTTATACTGTACTATAGTCAGTATATTAAGTCTGCAATAGTATAATGTCTAAAAAAAGTACATTCTTTAATTAAAACATTTTACTGTGAAAAAAAGCTAACCATCATCTGACAATGCAGGATTGCCACAAACCTTCAATTTGTGAAAACCACAATATCTGCGAAGCACAAAAAGCAAGGTATGCCTGTATACTCATCACAGAAATTTGGAAAATACCTAAAATCATGAAAAAGATAAATATATTTCTTATTTTCTTACCACCCAATGAAAACCACTATTAGATTCTTTACAATGTTTTCCTTTTTCTGCACATCTGTTTCTTTTGTTTTGTTTACATTGCATGGCTGTGATCTATTGAATATACAATGTTATAGCCTGCCTTTTTAATATTAAAATACAAATATTCTTCGCGTTATTTTCTACTTTTCAGAAACATTGTCAATGGCTGGAGAATACTGCATCAAGTAGCGGTGCCATTAGCCTATTGTTAGGCATAGAGAGGGCACATGTTTGAATTTTTTAAAATAAAAGTAAACTTTAAAAACTCGATACCATTTGCTAGCTTAAAGGGGGCAGAGAAATTGCTTCATTCTACGGTAGTTTGTCGTCAATTGTATTTTACTAGAAACATGCACACAATCCAGGAACAGCTGACTGATATCCAGGAATAATCCACCTGAACCAGTGGGGGCTTCCTCTCCCTGCTTGAGCTCCTGAAAATGGTTGAGGCTGCATGCAGGCCGTCGTGCCTCAGAACACCCATCTCCCACTACTTGAAGGCTGTGCTCAGCAGATGCTAAGTGAGGGCAACATGCTGCAGAATGAGGATAATCATCACCAAATTATACGTTTCATTTGCCAAAAGCTAAGCAGAAGGATTACGCTCCAGCAGAGCATCTGCAGTACCCCATGAGCCTCACGGGGCTAAGAGGTGAGGTACCTGAAAGGGCCCTCCACAGTCCCTGGCACACTCTGCAGCAAGCTTCCAGAAGCCTCCCTCTGCTGGCTCTTCTCCTCATGCACCGGCTCTTCCTTCTCCATCCCCTTGGCAGGATCCTCTCTGCTTCCCGAACTCTGAGTGTCCAGGGCCCCGGGTTCTGCCTCTGAACTTCGCTCTACTTAAACTCTCTCTTGGGTGATCTCAGCCAGCCTCGTGGCTTTAACAACCATAACGACCCCCAAATTTCTCTCTGCCTCCTGACCTCTTTTGGAGCTCCAGTCTCATAGACCCCCTGAACACCTCCTATAAGCATCTCAAAAGTAAAATGTAATTTTACCCCATTCTCCCCAACAAATGAATAAACCTAGGGAACAGGTTACAAATTTTCAAAAGGGTCCTCCTTGCTCTCACCTTTCTCTACCGCCTTGTTCATCATTAAATCCCACTAGTTCAACCTTCCCACCTCCACCTCCCTGGCCTAGCGGCTGTCCTCCTAACTGGTCTCTGCTTCCACACTTGCCCCTCAGGGCATGACTTCTCCACCTACCCTCACCTCTCTGGGGTGTTTGTAAAAACACAGGAACATCTGGGGTTATCACAATAATGCTTGTCAACTTTAGTGCCTAGGGACTAGTATCCCTAGTTAGACCAGTCCCTCACAGCTAAGGATTATCCCTCCCCAAATGCCAAGAACCTACCACTGAGAAGCTGGGAACTACAGTGATCCTTTTTAAACCAAAGTCAGATTCTGTTTGGCCCTGTTTAAAACCTCCCGTGGGTCCCCATCCCATCCAGAATAAAACCCAGTTTCTTGCCATGACCTAGGAGGCCTCCCCAACTCCCCGATCCACCCTCACCTCTCAGCCTCCCACTCCCCTGACTCTAGTCCCCTCCCCCACGTGGCCTCTGGTGCTCACTGATCTGGGCCTTCACACTGGCAGCTCTGGCTGCCTGGGGGCCTCCACCTGGCCCCCTCCCTCCTGCACTCAGGCTTCTGCTCAAATGTCACCTTGAAGGCCTTTCTGCCATTGATGTCTCTAATAGACCCCAGCCCCAGCAGTCCCCTGGTGTCCATCCCCTTTGCTTTCTTTCTCAGGGAGGCAGCACAATGGGTTCCCTGGGTGTGGTTCCAGGAGCCCTTTGCCCTTTCTGGCCACGGTCTGGCTGTTGTATATGAAGCCGTATCAGGATCAACCTCCAATATCCAGGCAGGACCCAGGGTTCAGAGCGTGGATCTGGAGAAGGACCACATCCCTCCCTGCACTCAAAGACACGAAGGCCTCATGAGCACACTTTGAAAAACAGCAGAAAAAGACAGGCATGTCGTGCAGCAGGCCAGAGAGGGCATCGTCAGGCGAGGCTACAGGTGCTGGGAACTAACGCCAGCCCCCTCCCCCCTTGACAAAGGCCAGCTCAGGCCTGGAACTAAAATGAGAGCACTAACAGGGGCAAGGAGTGAACGCATCAATTACACGAGAGGCAACACGCCCAGGGAGAAGGATGTCCAGATTTACACTCATCTGTGGACTCAAAAATCTTCTGGTGGAATAACTTTGAAACTGTGCCTTAAAACTCAACACTGTAAAAAGCTCGTAAAATGAAGAAGTGCAGCCACGGTAAGGCAGCCAGCATCTTGAAGGCCGTAGCAGGTGCCAGATTCACGTCAGGAGCGCTCCCTGGCCCAACAGTGCAGCATTTGGGGATTCAGCCTTCATGACAAATAGCAGCTGCTGTCACCATTGATGGGGAGGGACCATACTCAGGAGGCAGGCTGACCGGCAGACTGCTTTCTGGAGAGGCAAAGGAGCGTGAGGGGGAGAGAAGAGAGGCAGGCGTTCTTTGACCTGAATCTGCACCTTGCATCCTGCTAAGTTATTTACATCCTCACATCCTCAAAACAAGTCTCCAAGGACAGGAGACCAAGGCTTGGATGGGCGTAGTAACTCGCCCAAGGGCATGGTGTCGTTGGCAGAGCTGAGATGGGGGTCCTTACTTGTCCCCACTCCCCCAGACCCCTCCCTGTCTGTCCGTTACACTCTCCCTCACCGAAAGCAATCTCATGAAGCAGGAGGTGGAAGAAGGTGCGAAATGGGCGGAAAGATGCCAGGTGCTGCCCGAGGCTCAGCTCACCCGGGCGCTGGTTCAGGCTCAGTTAGCGGGTGACTTTGGGCAGGCCCCCTGGGCTCTACGGTCTCAGATTCCTCATCTGTCTCCAGTGGACCCACCTGGAGATCCCCGAGAGGCCTCCCAACTCTAAAATTCTATGATCTTCAGAACTTACACCCATGGGTGAGAATTTGTCCAGCTACAACTCTGAGAAAAATTATTCCCGCAGATACAAGACTCGGATTGTTAAGGCTTTGCAAATGTTACCGCTGCAGTAACAATGTGTGCATAGAATAATCTTGGCCGGGGAGGGATATTTGGGAAGAGCGGAAGTCCATCTGTCAGCAGAGGGCTTAAATGGGCTGAATGGCGAGGGGGGTGATGGGAGGAGGGAATCTGGAAAGGCTTATGGTCTGTTTGAAAAGAAAAAGGGTTTTAATGGGACGTGCTCACTCACTCTGGATTTTAAGGACCTCTCAGAGTGTGACTGGGGGTGGAGGAGAATTAAGGGTTTGTGGTGTGAACAGAGAGGAAGAAAGAGAAAGTGATAAAAACAAATTCAACCCATCAAGCAGAGGGCAGGCTCTACAAATGAGCTGGCCCCTGGGGAGGGAGGCACACAGGTGGCTCTCAAGAATATTTTAACACCAGGTTTGAAAAGCAAACATTTCATTTTAAAAATTGAAAAGCTCTAATGTATATAAGGCAGGTCAGTTAGTTAACCTCTTTGGGCCTCAGTTTCCTTATTTCCGGCGGGAGGAAAAGTTTGTACCTCATGAGGATTTCGTGAACGTAAAATGAGGCGGCGCACATGTCACCCAGCAGTGCCTTTAACCTGCAAGTGCTGTCGCTCATTCAGTGAAAGAAACAGCTTCAAGGAGCAATAGCCTCATGGCAGCGGCAGATGAGGATGGCCAGATCCTGCAAGGTCAGCTTCCCCAGTGACAGCCCTATGGCCACATGCTGGAGAGACTGCGGCAGGAAACTGGGACTGAGACTAAGGGTGGTCTCCTCAGAGCGTCTCTTCCTCTGTTTGTTGGCCCCTTTGGATGGAGACAGGCAATTCAGAGGGATGGAGAGGCCCCAAGAGAACACAGGGCTTTCCGCTACCCCAAGACGGAGGCGGCTCAAGTCAGGTTCAGTTAGAAGATGAAAGAGATGTGACATCACTTGTACCCTGAGATGAGGAGAGTAGTGTAAGTGGTCGAGAACTCTGGGTTTGGATTGCTGGGGGTGGATTTCAGATCCGTCGCAGCACACACAAGATGGGTAACAAGGAGAGTTTGATAAAGAGATTTTTTTTTTTTTTTTAACAGTAGTGTGGGCTGGGTTTAGGGAAAACAACAAAGGATGAGGTAGGTGGTACCTGACAGCTGGACATAGCAGAGAACTCTTACCAAAAGAGCCCCAAAAGTCAAGGAGGAGCTGTCCGGTAGAACCCTGAGAGACAGCTCCCTAGAGATGGGGAAAACAGAGCAAGCCCACCCAGGCCACCGAGAACAGAGGATGAGTGTGGACGGCAGGGAGAGAGTACAGCCTGGGACCCTCCTGGGACAGGGTACAAACCGAGGCCTCCTGGGGCCTGCTGGCTGCGGACATACATTGTCCCCAAACCATCTGTAGATAAAGGAAACGGAGGTCAGAGGGGAGAGGTGATGTGGATAGTCAGACACACAGATGAAACCAGAACCCAGTACTTCTATCCCTCGGTCTGGGGTTGTGGCCTAAACGCCTCCATCGTTGCTAATACTCCCGTCCACAGCACTTATCACGTGCCAGGCACGGTTCTAAGTATCTTGAGTGTAATAACTCACTTAAATCCTGACAGCAACTCGATTAGGTGGATTCTATTATTACCCCAACTTTACAGAGGAAACTGAGGCTTAGAGAGGTAAAGCCATTTACCTAAGGTCACACTGGCCAGTCAGTGGCAGAACTGAGGTTTGAACCCTGAGAGCTTCCGCCCAGATCTGTGATCTAATGGATAGCCTCTAACAGAGAACTGTCAGAGGGGGACCCTTGAAGAAACCGAGAGGACTGTCACTGGTACTGAGGTAGCAGGACTCGAGGTCACCACTTATTGCTAGAATGGGGTGCCCAGTGCCTCCAACTCACTCTGTAAGGCGGGCCCCTTAAGGGCCCTCCCATCCTCTCTCTCCCCCAGCCAGCTCTCCTAGAGATTTCTGGTGGGGGGCCTGAAGCACACATGAGGACCCATGCCAGCCTGTACCTTCTCTGGCCAGCCTAGCTGCCACGCAGAGTGCCATCTGTATAAAATAAGGGCTCCACACGGTCTCCACCAGTTCAACTGGTCAGGCAGTGTGTCCTGGGCACACTCTAGGCCCCTTAATTGTGCTCCCCAGGAGGCTCACGGGACAGAGTGATGAATTCTTGGACAGGAGGCAGCTCAAGCTTGGCCGCCAGTGTCAAAATTTGATGAGCCAGTTGGTGCCTGGCCGAATCATAAGAGCTCATCGCTGGACACAGCACAGACTCAAAACTCTGTTCCTCACCCAGGCACCCTCCACGTGCCCTTTTCCACTGGGGCCTTGCCTCCTGAGTGATGTGCCTGTGCTGGCGACATGTTAATCCTTCTTCATCCCCACTGCCTACCCAGCCCAGAGCCAAGGATTCTGCGTCACAGATAAGGAACAGGATGCAGCAATAAGATGCTACATTACATGTTAATGATGATAGAGTACATTTACTGATCTCTTAAAAGGGGCCAGGTTCTGATAAAAGTACTTTTTATGGATTACTTACACAGGTACTGTTGATCCCTGTTTTACATTTGAGGAAACTGAGATTGAGAAAGGACAGGTAATTTACCTGAGACAGCAGGATCTGAATCCACGGAGTAGTGACTCTAAATCACTCTGATATTCTTCTCCCTCCTCAGGTAACAAAACACTTGGTATGCCTGCATAAACTATCAATATTCGATGTTCGTTTGGAAAGTGGTGGGAATTAGAGAACGTGGTGATGGTCGTATTTGCCTTTCGTGGAGACAGGGAGGTCAGCGTGGAGGCTGCCATGACATCGCAGGGATGGATAACAAAGGCTCCGGCATTAAAGCAGTGGCAGGTAGTGAAGAGGAAACAGGTCTAGGAGATACTGGAGTAGAATGAGACTCGCAGGGTGGGAGATGGATGGAGGGTACAGGGTGAAAGGGAGAAGTTTAGGACCCTCCCAGATTTCTGCCTCAAGAAGCTTCAAAGATAAGTAGTCACCAGGTGAAAGGAGACTACAGGACCAGGCAGATTTAGGGGTCATTGGAGGGGGATTAGTGGGCTCTGTTTGGGGCTTGTTGAGTTCAAGTTACCCATAGGATATGCAGACAGAAATGCATCCTGCTAGGGATTGAATGTTTGTATCCTTCCAAAATTCGTATGTTAAAACCTTACCCCACAGTGTGATGGTATTAGGAGATGGGGACTTTGGGAGGCAATTAGAATTAGCTGAGGTCATGAAGGTGGCCTCCCCGCGGAGGCCTTGGTAGAGGGCAAGCGGCCACACTCCTTTAAACCCTCAACTCCCCACACTCAGGACCCCATTTCTTTTCTCGCTTTGTTTTTTCAGCATTCATCCACGTGTTAGAGTCTCCTGAAAAATGTTCCTCTTTATAACATATTCTGCCTCTACCCACCTGCCCCAAACTACTGATTAAATAGGAAATCCATGCACTTTAGATACAGAGAGAGCTGAGTTCAAATGTGTCCTTTGCCCTCAATAGCCGTGCGTCAGTGGGTGGCGACCTCACCACTGCGTAACACAGGTTAATGAGACCTTTGGTGCAGGGCTGATTTGAGGAAGAAATGTGATAGCCCCTGGGAAAGTGCCTCACTCCTCAGGCTCAAGAAACAGTGTCTTCCTTCAGCTCAAGGCTCTCCAGGCCCTGGGAGTGTCGGCAGCCCGGGGAAGAAGAGCCTGGGTTTATTTCATCTTTTGTCAGACAAGAGTGTATGGGGGTGAAGGGTGAAAGGACATCCAGGTGATCGGTGGTTCTGTGGTTTTATCTCAGGCCTGCCCCCTCCCCGGAGCTGCGTGCACTCAGCCAGCAGCTCTGAGTGGCCACCGCTCCCCTCACTCCACGGCCTCCAAAAGTGCAGCAGGCACCCCAGTGCCCACCACTGGGCTTTATCATCTCTGCCAAACTTCCAATGGCCACACTTCACCTTGCCCGGGGTTCCCCGTGCCTCTGTAGTTCTAAACCACAAGCCCTCAGCCCCCGCCCAGGTGGTATCTGGCACTGCCTGGAGGCATGTTTTATTGTCACACCCGACAGCTGGAGGGTTGCTACTGGCATCCAGTGGGAAGAGGCCAGGGATGCTGTTAAACCTCCTACAATCCTCAGGAGGTTGAGAAACTCCCAGCAGGATCAAGACCCCACTGCCTGTAGTGGCCCCTAGCTTGATGAGGTGCCTACAATGACCTCCTTCCCCACTACTTTACTGGGATCTCCTGGGATCCTCTCCCAGTGAGCCATTTGCACTCAAATCACTGTCTCAGGTCTGCTTCTGGGGGTCCCCAAACAGGCCAGGCCTCTACTGTTTCGAGTCTGGTTAAGCAGGTGGAATCTATCTCCTAATCCCTGCTAGAAAAAAGCACTTTCCACCACCAAGAAAAAATGTTTTAGCATATTTATGGAGAAAAGGGAAAAGACCAAATGAATAGAACTCAAATGGTGACCTCTTAGGACACACCCTAGAGAGAGCTAAAAAGAGCAGAGACTGGATGTGGGCAGAGTCCACCCCAGCGTGTGTCCTTAGGAGGTGAGTTTAAGGGAAATTCAAAGCAATGAGTAGGGCAAACTGGGAGCAAGAAGGAGAACGGGCTTTCTGAGGAGACAAAGTGGCCTGTGCTGCTCCCCAGACTCTAACTCCAGGTTGCAGCCCCCTTTCAAGGCCAGGTTCATAGGGTGTCTGGGGAATTGGAAGCACGACCATGGAATATTACAGGGAGTGCACATGGCCCAGGACCTCTCCTTTCCATGCACTTCCTCTCTGTGGGAGGGAACAAGACGGCTGCAAATGTCTCCAGCAAGAAGGGAAATCTTTGCTGGTGTCACGGCCAAGGGATTACATCTGCCTACAGTTACAGGATATATCACTTGCAGAGAATTCCTTCCACAACATACTCAAAAAACCAAAAAAAAAGTATTAAATGGCTGGCTAAATTTGATCTATATTTTTCATTCATTTTTTTTTTTCCTCTTGTGGTTTTTCACCAAAGTCCACTTTGACATGCCATTAAAAGAAAACCCTATGTGTATGAGCAATAGATTTAGAAAGAAAGAAAAAAAAACTAATATATCGAACAACCCAACGTATACGATTTGGAAGAAGTAACCAGATCCTCTGCTCTGGCGGCCTGTAAACTGGGCTAGGGAGGGACATTGTTTTTCTTTTGGTCATTCTGCCAAGTTAAAAAGGAAGTTGGAGATTAGAACAAAATATTTAAATCAAAAATGAATCCTTCAATGAAAGTTTCTTGATCCCCTTTGCTACCACCCCCTGCCTCCCTTCCCCCTTATTGGAAGCATATTTCTCTTTGAAAAGAAGTAGTGTATTGTTGCTGAATAGAAGGGGGACAGCCCACTGGGGAGACACATCGATCTCATCTATTTAAAAGTGGGAGATAAATGACCTAAGGCCTCTTCCCAATCAAATGCTGTTTCTGCACATTCTCAGAATAAACGGCACGGTTTTCCCTGGTGAGCAGGGAGTGCTCTCCCCGAAGCTGGGTTTGGCTAGGCTAGCCCTGCATCCCAGCTCCGGGAACAAGGGTAAGCACAACTAAGATGGACATATCTGAGTGATACCAAGGCGTCGCACTGTTCCTTGAAAGCAAGAGCTAAGCAAGACCCAAGTTCCCTTCCTAATGGGGAACTTGTAGAACAACCCTTGTACTTAGATTCAGTATTGTGATTTCTTGAAATGTCCCTCAAATGCACCACAAGAGATGGATAGATAGCTTAGGTTCTACTGAAGAAAAAGATCCAAGAAAGGAGAAGTGAGGAACAGAGCCACATCTAACCTTCAAAGATCCCCTCTTCCACTGTATCTTCCAGTCTCTCCTCAAAATGATTCCACTTTTGAAGTGGCCCAAGTAAATGTGTTCTTCTTGGTGCTAAGCTCACTTGATACTCATTTAAAAGAACAATGCCAAACAAATAATGCGTTGGGACTTTCTGACACCAGGTCCTTCCTATTAGGAACATAGTTCAATAATTCATGGAGAAAAGGGAACCCTCCTACACTGTTGGTAGGAATGTAACTTGGTGCAGCCACTGCAGAAAACAGTATAGAGGTTCCTCAGAAAACTAAAAATAGAATTACCATCTGATCCAGAAATCCCACTCCAGGGCATACATCCAGACAAAACTATAATTCAAAAAGATACACGTGCCCCAATGTTCACAGCAGCACTAGTCACAATAGCAGAGACATGGAAACAACCTAAGTGTCCATCGACAGATGAATGGATAAAGAAGATGTGGTACATGCAATACATACAATGGAATACTACTCAGGCATAAAAAAGAATGAAATAATGCCATTTGTAGCAACGTGGATGCAACTAGAGATTATCATACTAAGTGAAGTGAGTCAGAAAAAGAAAGACAAATACCATGATATCCCTTATATGTGGAATCTAAAATATGACGCAAATTAATTTATCTATGAAACAGAAACAGAATCACGGACATAGAGAACAGGCTGTTGCCAAGGGGGAGGGGGTTGGGGAAGGGATGGAGTGGGAGGCTGGGGTCAGCAGATGTAAGCTTTTATATATAGAATGGATAAACAACAAGGTCCTACTGTACAGCACAGAGAACTATATTCAATATCCTATGATAAACCGTAACAGGAAAGAACATATAAACAAAAGAATGTGTATGTATGTATAACTGAATCACTTTCCTGTACAGCAGAAATTAATACATTATAAATCAACTATACATCAATTAAAAAATTCATAATCCAAAAAAAAAAAAGAATACATGGAGGAAAAAGTTAGCAGGAATGTGATTCTAGAAGAGCTCGGGCAAAGGGGGAAATCAAGAACAATTTTTTTAGATCTGCTAGCATCTTTGTAAATGGCCAGGTTCTACACACTTCAGTACTCGCCCCCATGATTCTGTGGTCTTGCAAACCAATGCATCTGTTGCTCTTCAATACACTAAATAAATGTTGGTAATGTAGCCTACCAATATGAATCATACAGTCATAACAAATAAACAACAGAATCATCGAAGATATAAAAACAGAAGGGTATATTGATGGCATTAATAACAACATGGCAACATATAATAATGGTTCCTCAAATGGAATAATTATACAGAACCCATACATATCCTGATTTTTCTCCCCCACCTCTCTGGCTTCACCATCCTGTGACCTCGTGTATTTCAACGCTGATCTTACGTGAGAGATGACTTGGGATTATCACACTTCCCTGACTTAACAGCCAGCCAATACCTGTGCGAATAACCTGGAAGCCTGGCATTCTTCCCTGCAAGCACTAAATATTTTAGAAAGAGATTTCAAAACTGGAAAACGGCAATATTACCAAATGTTGCTTGATAAATCCCCAAATGGGCATGAACCAGTGCAAGTCTTTGCCACGGTCCACTTTGCTCACCTACAACATGTCCTCAGCAGGAGGCAGCCACTCGGTTTTACCCAATTTGCGTGTGTGTTTGTACGTGCACGTGTGTGTGTGTGTATGTTTCTTCTGCCTGATCTTCAATGATCTATTAAAAACAATAACAAAAAGAGAGCTCCCTCCCCTTAGAGGCTCTTTATTGTTTTTAGATGTAACCCCCAACACCATCCTCGTGCCTAGACAAACTGCATGTCTCCGTATCGCTTCTAGCTCACCAGCTTGCTCATTCTTAACGGCATACATTTCAAAAAATCTGTATTGAATACAGCCATGTTCCAGGGACTGGGCCAAATGCTTTGCCCCCATCTTCTCATCTAACCATCCTGACCCCTTGCCATCAGGGATTATAATTCAGTTCATTTTGCACAGGAGAAGTTGAGGTTCAGAAAAATCAAGTAACTTGCCCAAGGTCCCTGGGAGCCAATTGCCGTCAACCCCTCAGCATCTTTGCTCAAGCTGGCTCTGCCCTGCAGACCTTCTCTGCCAGTGCGATGCCACCTGGCCTCTGGGGACTGTCATTTGGGTTGGTGGTGTCACTCTCCCCTCAGGTCAGAATCCTCATGTTGTCATTTTCTTACCTCATCCCCAGTCATCTTGTCATCACCTCCCACCTGCCTGTCTGGGACAGCCTCTCTGGCTAATTGGGTTGTCTTCCTGACTATATATCTGCACCTCTGATACCCTGGAGCCCATGCACTGACAACTCACCATTCCAAGGATACTGCTTGGACCCCTCCAAGCTCCCAAGAGTCTGGCTTCACCAAGAACTAGCTGTGTGAATCTGGGAAAGTCATTAAAACTTTTTGACAGTTTCCCCACATTTATAATAGACATCATAATCCCAGCTATATCTCTGGAAGAAAACTCAACTGAAGATCGAACGAGACTCAGAAAGAGTCCTTTTGGGGGCCATAATTTCCATGCTAGATTTTGTCTCCAAAATGGCCCAGAAATGCAAATTTTCATGCAAATTTGCTCAAAATGTGGTGCTTCTGGATCTGAATCCAATGCCAGTTTTTTCCAGCCAAAATTTGCCCCTCTGCCTACAAAGAGTGACAGTTGGTCAGTCCACTTTTCCCTGCCAAACGTGAGTTCATAGTCTGTGCTCCAGAAGGCGTGGCCAAGAATTTTACTCAGTAATAAACTCTGCATTTCTCATTTGTGAAATCACTGATAAGGAAACTTCAATAAGGAGTCTTATTTTTAATACCCTCAAGTCATATTTAATTAATCCAATCTTAAGTCTCTAGATTAAGTCAGTTTCACTGAGGTAGCCAAAAAAAAAAAAAAAAAAGTTTTGGAAGTATAAATTGTTGAGAATCCTGGTGCCCAGACTGGTTCAGATCAAAATAAATATCCCAAAGCCTTCAATGCAGCCTCTTTACCATGCAGTAAAAATTCCAGCTCCTCAGCCTCACTTCCCAATCCACTTCCAGCGTCAATCTGCCGTTCCCACCTGAAGTTCCTTTTCTCCTACATGAACCATTTGGTGGATTATTTGCTCTTCTTTTAAAAGCTCCTTCATTTTCCTTCCTCTGCATTTTCCTTCAGGCCTCCCCCAACCCAGAATATCTCCCTGATGCCCCTTGACCTAACCCAGTCCATCTAGTTCAAACCTGGACTTCTTCCACGAAACCTGCCCTCACCACGTTAGCCTGAACAGACTTCTCCTTCCCCTGAGCACCTGTGGCAAGCTCATCCTCTTACTTGCTATGTGCTGCCTTCTGATGCTTCTCCTAAGTGTCATCCTGAGCTTTCCCTTTCACATTTTAACGTTTGGTTCCCCGTTCTGCCTGTCTACCCAAGAGCTAACTCGTGTAGCACTTCACATACAGTAGCCACTCATTAAAAACCTGATGCTTAAATTTGACCCATATGCTTGCAAACTACTCTGATCAAAAGAAATATTTCTCATGCATGAAGTAACGGAATTGTAGAAATCCACCCCATCAAATATTTTTGGCTAAAAAGGAAGGAGCATCTTTCCACGGTCCCAATGGAAACCGTGCATGTGGATGTGTGTTTGGGGTTCAGAAGTACAGCGGGGCTTGTTAATTTTAAAGCCACATAGCATGTTTGGCTAAGACTACGACTCCATTTGTGTATTTCAGCCACGTAAAATACACCCTGGGATTCTGGACTGAGAAAAATAGCCATATAAGGAGAAAACAAGACATTCCCTATAGCTGCCCTTGTAAAACACTCTATGATTTAACCCTCTGTTCGGACAGATCCGAGCCCCTGCGCTTTACAACTGCAAACCATCAGATTCCTGGGAGGAGCTCAGCGAGTGACCTGCACCACTGGGCACAAAGGATCGCAAACAAAACCTGACGGGTCACACATACGGGGCAGCACGACCAAAGCTTTGTAGCCACCTGCCTTTCTCTCTGCAGTGGGCTGTCCCAGCCGGAGCAGTGGAGCAGGAACTGAGATGAGCTCCAGCCCAAAGACAACTCTGAGGGGCTCATTAATCCTTCTTTCCTCCAAGAACACAGGGATCTGGGGTCTGCCTCTGCCTTCCAGGTGACAGTCCATCAATCTGCAGAATCCTTCACTGGGGAGGTGGGGAGGGAGACAGGGGACCAGGGAAAGGAAAGAGGGGCTCCAGGAAGAGCAGCCAGAGGCAGGAGCAGGTCACCTGTGACACACGCCCCACACAGCGCCCGTGGTCTTGCGGGGCCTCTGCTCTGGACAGAGGAGGGATTACAGAGCCGGGACCCACAGTGAGCCCTGAGAGCCCTCACTTTCACTCTCTTCATCTTGACTGCTATTAAGAACAACTCTGTGAGATATGGTTTTCTAGAAGGTAACACTGAGGTTCTGCATGGTTCCAACATCCCTCACAGGTAAAGAGCAGGGCTACGATTAGAGATGAAGTCTGATGCTGAGGCTGACACTGCTCGTTATTTTCTGCTCTCCCATCTAATCTCCTTCCTTCTAGCAATAGAATGACTCCCGCCCCCCCACCACACACACACACACACACACACACACACACACACACACACACACACACACACACACACACAGAGTTACTGAGGACCAAGGAAGATGGCTGCCCAGCTGGGGACGACGGTGCCCAGCTCCCATGCAGCTCCGAGTGGTCAATGTGACCAGGCTCCAGAGAGAGGAAGGGGAGTGGAAGTGATGTGGGCAAATTCTGGGGGCACATCTTTAAAAAGGAGCTGCTGGCCCTGCCCCTGGGCGGACGACGTTACAGGGCAGTGCCATCTATCCGCCCAGCGCTGCCCGCCTGCATCTTGACTGTTCTGCGAGAGAGAAATAAACAATCTCATCTGAGCCACTGTATTTTTCAGTGTCTTTGTGACAGCAGTTTAGCCTGCACCTTAACTAATGCATGTGACTTTCTGCTGCCTCAGCTGCGTGCAAAGAATCTTGAGGCCATACCAGCTTGTGCTAATTTAAAAAGCAGAAGGAAAAAAAATCATAGCCAAGTTACATAAAAGTCAGCAGTATTCATGTGCCAAAATCACCCCTCCCTGAGGCAAGGCTGGAAAGGGCCTCATCCACACCAGGGAGCCCTGCACAGGTTAGAGTAAAGGTCAGAGAATCCAGTTCCCTCCTTCCCACAAAAGAGTGTCCTGAGGAAAGTTTGCCTGCCTAAATGAATTTCAGATAGAAGGACCCTAAACATTTTTGAGCTGGAATCAGAAGGAATATTTAGTCAATTGTCACTGTCATTCCAAAAATGACTTATTCAAATCTTCCTTAAAAATTTTAAAAATTTGTTTTACCTATCTCAAGAGATGTGTTAAAACATCTCCTCCTATTATGACTGTATGTTTGACAACTAGTACTGGGAATTGAATCTTTGCCTTTTATTTGAGGCTATTAGGTATATATTAGAATTGTTCTATTTTTATAGTAATCTTTATTCATTAGGTATATATTAGAATTGTTCTATTTTTATAACAATCTTTATTCCTAATCATGAATTTTGCCCTAAAGTCTGGTATACATGTAATTCTACTAATGCCTTTTTTTTCACCTGATGGTTCCTTTTCCATTCTTTGCCTTTGTTTTTTCTTCTGCCCTTATATTTTAGAGGAGTCTTTTATAAACCACATAGATTTTTTTCATCCAAGTTAACAATCTCTGTGTTTTAACTGACATATTTAGTCCATTTACATTTATTTAGGATTTATTTCTGCCATCTTAGTTTGGGCTTTGTATTTACCTTGCTATCTATGATCTTTGCTTTCTTTTTTCCTGCCTTTTAATGGATTGATCCAGTTTTCTTTGTTCCTTCTTTGCCTATTCTACTGCTTCAGTACTTATTCATCTCATTTTTATGTTTGTATATACATACAACCCTTTTAGATACAATCCTTACATTTTTATCACATAGACTTGACTTTAAAAAGTATAAAATAGGGCTTCCCTGGTGGTGCAGTAGTTGAGAGTCCGCCTGCCGATGCAGGGGACACGGGTTCGTGCCCCGGTCCGGGAAGATCCCACATGCCACAGAGTGGCTAGGCCCGTGAGCCATGGCCGCTGAGCCTGCGCGTCCGGAGCCTGTGCTCCGCAACAGGAGAGGCCACAACGGTGAGAGGCCCGTGTACCGCAAAAAAAAAAAAAAGTATAAAATAAGTCAGCATCTCTACTTACCTACCAATCTTCAGAGATCCAAACATCTCCCACCTTCTTTCATATTATTGTCCAATATTTCAGTTACACATTACTTGGTACTCTTAAAATTTGTCAATATTATTGTTATTTTCTACAGATGATGCTTAAATTTAGTACCTCTTCTTTGATCTCATTCATTCTCTTTTGGTTTAATTTTCTTCTACTTGAAATAAATCCTTTAGAAGCTTCTTCGTGAGAGTCTCTGGTAAGTTAAAAAAAAAAAAACCATCATTGTTGTTGAATAATAATTTAAGTGGATGAAGAAGTGACCGTTATTTTCTCTTAGCATTTTGAGTAAATTATCTTATTGACTTTTGGTTTCTGTTGTTATGGTTGAGAAGTATGCTGCCTATGTAATCATATTTCCTTTGTAGGAAATCAGAGTTTTCTCTGTGGTTTCTCTGAGAACTTTTTGGCTTTGGCGCTCTGCATTTTCATGACAGTGGACTTAAGGTTTGGATTTACTCTTATTTATTCATCTCATGGCTTGATGTAGCTTTCTGAACCTTATGATCCTTATCTTTTAACTATTATAGAAAATCCAAAAAATCAGTCTTTTTTGTCTTTGAATATTTCTTTTCCTCATTCTCTATTCTGTTCCCTTGAAATTCTTATTATTTCTCATTCTATCACCCATATCTTTAATTATTATTTAATATGCTTACATCTTTGTGATGTATTCTGAATTGGAATCAGATCTCTCTTCCAGCATATTAAATTTCTCTTTAGCCATATCTAATCCATTAAAATTAATGACTATAGTTGTTCTTTCTGAAATATCTGTTTCTTTTTCAAATCTGTATTTTCTTTTTATGTGTTACTGTACCTTGTATATTTATTATGTTTTCAATTCCTTATTTTAATGTCCTAATCATTTTAAACACACTTATAGTCTCAATACAACAGATCTGCTATCTGAAGTTACTGGGAATCTGATCTGAAGTATGTTCTACCTGTTGATTCTCTTTCATGGGTATTGTTTCCTAATATGTTTTGTAATTTTGGAGGGGAAACTTGTCTTCCGGGTCACTTTCTTTATGGGAATCCTGTGTGGGCTCCACTGAGGGTATGACTCAATGGAGAGTTTTGTGTTTGGTTCACAATTGTATAATATCATGGTCTAGAATCACATTTTGGTGTTACTATCTCATCTCAGATATTCATGGGCCACATAGATAGCATAAATTCAACCCTCAAACCCAAGTAAGGCATTAGGTTCTTGGTTCAGAATTCTTGATTCACAAATTAGACACACTTCTTTGTACCCAGATCTCTGGTTAAGACAGACAAATTCCCTTGTCTCCCTGTGCTGATGGCTTCCTTGTCAATGCCTGCATTTGACCCATCATGGAGGCTGCAAAATGTAGGTCTCAGCATTCATAATTACTTGCCTTTCCAGTTCAACTTCCCAAGACAATTAATGTGGTCTCTCTGTCTTTAGGTTAAAGGTGGCTGGCTTATCTTGGGTCAGGAATCCACATCCAATGCAATCAGCTGTAGACAGGGACAGGGTCTCATAGCACTTAAGGAACTCCCTTTGGGACTGTTTTTGGAGAGAGAACTTCTCTAGTAAGAAGGCCTAGAGGAAAGAAGGAAATAATCATTGGAGGAAATAATTAGCTTCTCCATAACCAATAACTTTTCTCCAAAACTCCTCTTGTGTAAGCTCTGCTGTCATTGATTGTGTAGCCTCCATTGTGGGCATAAAATTGTTAAGTGTGAGAGTCTGAACGGTTGTAACCAGGGAGGGCGTTGATAGTGCCTCTCAGTAAAGAGCAAGGTGAGCATGTTCTGCAGTGGAGTGGAATTTGTTTTCAACTCAGACTAAATTTGGAAGTTGCTCTTCCACACAGCACCTAGCCCAATGCTTGACAGAGTAGACATTCAATATTTGCTGGAGTAAAATATCAAACATTTCCTCCACCCTTCAGTAAGGAGATAATGCAATGCACAGAGGCAGCAGGCAGAAAGCATTCAAAGAGAGACAGAAAGCTACAAGGCCATGGCCAAGAGAAAGATAAATCTTCCCCAGAGAACTAAGTAAATCAAGGCAGGCAGTTAGCAAAGAATGCTGGAGGAAAGTAACCTCTTTAAAGGCTCAGAACTTGGAATGGACTTTGAATTAGCCCCTAGTCCAAGATGGAGAATGCTCTCCAGTTCATAAATAAGGGCTCCATCACAGGTGGTGACATCCCACACAGACCCTCCCAGCAGGGGTCACTGTGAACTTGGGTATTACATTAAGATAAAGCAAAGGCAGTTCTCTTAGGCACATCTGCATAAGGAATTTAGGGGGAAGGAACTGAAAAATGTTTAAAGGGACACACTGTGTTAGTCTTTTTACATATACAATACCCATGTTAATTATGTGTTAAAATATATGTAGTTCAAATCATCTTGTGGGTTTCTTCTTAGTATGTTCTTTTTGGTTTTTGTTTTTAACATCCAAGTTAAAGGATCTCACCAATCGCTATTATAACTAGATATTGGGATTAGCTGAGAGCTGTGGTGAAAGTTGGGGAGCAAAGAAAGCAGTACCCCTTACAGAACGCCTTACCCAGGATTTCTTTTTTCTAAGTGTACTACTTATTAGATTCAGTCTACTAATGGAGTCTCCAAAATTTCTTTACAAAGTCTTAGGGGTGGCCATCTGGTTGAGAGATGGGGCTAGCAGACTTAATCTGAAACTGTATTTGCATACCAAGTATGCTATGCTTCTACTCAAATTGTGTGTTTATTAAGGCTGACTTGTGGGGGAGGGAGATTAGACCTCATTCCCCAAGCTAACCTTTGGTCCCTCAGAAACTTGAAACCGAATGGAGGACTCCCCAGGTAAAAACTCTGGAGAATAAAACCCATAGCATGAAAAAGATTGTAGTGCCAACCCAGGGCCCAGGGAAGCTTTGTTAGGCAAAGTTTTGGCTTTTCAAAATACTCAAACCACCTGTCCCCCAGGCTGGTGGTAACCTCCATCTCGACGGTGACATGCTGGCCCCCTGCCTGTTCTGAGGCACAGAACTCACGTCGGGGAGTTTCCTGGATGAATTCAATAGAACTTATAGAACTTAACTCTGTCACAGACTTGGAACATCTAATACTAATAATGACCTCCACACTAAACCTAGGGTTGCATTCCCAACACTAGCTCCTGCAGTTGTTCCCAGATGAAATCAAATTTCTGTGGAAAAAATGTGTGAGACCTCCTTTCCCACAATGGAGTGAAAAGGGCAGCTTCCTGGGTTACCATCCATGGAAAACACCATCTCACCAGTTTACAGGTGGTGTTGGTGTTATTCAAGCGCCAGAATGTGTGGAATGGGTCAAATGTGTGTGTCAAATGTGTGTCAAATTAGGTGGCCTCCCTCTTGAAACCGTTAAATCTTTACATCTCTTCATCGCGGGGGCTCACAGGCGGGCCGGCGGTGGGAACCCAGCAACATAACAGCTGGAACCATGCATCTCACTGCAGAAACAAGGTGCTCTGCCATGGCCCAAGGGCGTGCCTGAGCCTTGCACATTTCACCTTCCTTTCCCCAGGTAATTCTCTCCAAAAACGCTGCTGGGTGGCAGTTCCCTCTCTTCCAGCATTCCTGCAAAGATTTATGGTACGGGATAAGCACTCAGACTTCAAATTTATATTAAGAAGGTCAGGTGAAAAGACTCTATTGTGTGTAGACGGAGCATTCAGAACTCTGGGCAGCTTTGGGCTGGAAAATACCATTGCACTCCCCTCCCCACAGGAGCTCCCTCTGTGGGCACCACAGAGAACCAGAAAGCGCTCTTGCTGAGGGACCCCTGACTGGATGCCAGCCCAGGGTGTTGTGAGTCCCAGGACACTTCCTGAGTCCTCACCTGGTTTCCTCTCTCTCAGGGTACTTGTGAGAAATAAATGAGGGAACAACATCAGACGCGTACTAACCCCTTCCATTCCATGATGCCCTGGTACCCGAGACATCACCTTGCGGTGGATTTGCCCTAGCCTGTGCAGTGGGTGGGCACTTGTGTTCTCGCTTGCCCAGCTCCTGTTCCCTCTTGCTCTGATAACAGCATGTCAGTTTTCTCCTGGAGAACCCCTGTGCCACTGCCCATGGTTTGGGTGCCCTCCTCTGGCCAACGGCTGAGAACGTGACCCACACCAGACCAACTGGAATGGCCCTTCTGGGAATGTGGATCTGGGGCAGGATGGCATCTGGACAGAAAACTTTCAGAGCTACTTAAAGCTGGGATCAGGACTTAAGAGCCTGTCCATCGGTCCCTGTTTCGCCGCTGCCCTGATCCTCACTCCTCCCTCGGGCTCTGGGGGCTACTCCCTACCCTTACAATAGATTCCCGGTCCACTTCTTGGAGGCAGTGCGGACTTCCACACCCTACAACAAAGTGTCCCAGTACTCCCTGCCCCGCACAGATGAAGAAAGCAATCCCCAGGTCCCAGGAACTAACGTGGAAGGGGGATGAGAAGCCACCCTCCAGACTGGCAGCCTGTGTCCCCTTCCCAACCTCCTCCCAGGGACTGTCTTCCTGGGCCTCTTGCCTTCCCCCTGCTGCCACATCGCTCTCCCGTGTCCCACGTCATCCCCGCTCACAAACCAGCATCTCTTTCAACTCTCAAGGCTCTTTTTCTGCTGGTACCAGGCCATTTTCATAAACATTTCATTTTAAAATAAATCTCGGTGTCTCATTTGTCACAACATTTCTGAAGTTCATTCCTCTGCCAACGTGCTCATTCCAGAGGAAGGCCCTTCCCATTTGAATGTTGGCAACGTCCTGGCCTTTTGGCTTCCTCTCCTGCCACCTTCCTCTCTCCCAGAGAGAAAGTGAGGTTTGGACTTGGGTGGGTTGAAAGCCCATCCATGCGTGCCACGCATAACATTCCCTTCCTCGGCACTGATGCATTCTGAGACAAAAAAGCCTTTGGTAATGTTCCTCTGGGGGCCCAT
The DNA here is from genome assembly GCF_937001465.1 of Orcinus orca. Lineage (NCBI taxonomy): Eukaryota > Metazoa > Chordata > Mammalia > Artiodactyla > Delphinidae > Orcinus > Orcinus orca. Next base: position 55,728,267 of record NC_064564.1, read on the forward strand.
TTGGCGCCATCTTGCAAACTGAGCGGCCTTGGCCAAGCTCCCCCAGCTGGAGGGCAAGCGGTGGGAGCTGACCAAGGGCATGCTCAGTCCCCGCCCAGGTCTCTGGGCTGCCTCTGCAACCCAGCCCTGTGAGTTGCCACATCCTCCCCCAACCCAGGGGTTGAGGGCATGGTCACAGTCGTGGTACCTATTCCACCTGAATATGTTTCACCGAATCGAGCCTCTACAAAAATGGCCCTGTTTGGCAGCCGGGGATCGTACCCACCCCTCAGGAAGTCGTTACATATTAGAATTCAGGGTACCTCCTGCAGCTGGGAAATACATTCTACAGGGTGTCCTCCGGGGGCCCATAAGGAATTCACACCTGTGATTAACTTAACTGGCCATCCCATTTCCCTAAAGCCCTGAACAGATCCAGGTGAGAGAGCAGCTCTCTGGCAATGAACAACTTGAGTTTTTTAGAGAGAAATCAAAGTATAACAGATTCAAGTAATTCAGCATATCACAATAAACACCGTGACCGGAGCTAGGCTAGATTTTCGCCGACACATACAGTGAAGTGTGGGTATGCCAGTCCGTGTATGTACAACCTGACACCTATTATTAGATTCGTCCTGGACCTTTGTAAAAGTTTTTCTGGTGTGAACTATTGAATTTGCTATTCACTAGAAACTTCCCATGCAACTTAAAATCAGATTAGTAATTTACTTTTGTGTGGAAATCAGAAGGAGCATGTTGTACAATGGAATGACCGCATATGTGGAACATGTATGTGTGTGTTCCAGTTGGGAGAAATTACTTTTGTAAGTGCAGGCTGAAGAACCTGTTTTTAAATGAATTCTCTTAAACTCAAAATTCATTTTAAAGCTAAGCCCCTACCACCATAAAAAAAAAAGAGAGAGAAAGAGAGAGGGAGAAGGTGGGCAGATTTCAACAACTACTTTCATGGCCGTGTTTCATTAGACGAGTTCTCTAAATGATCTCTTCAACTCAAGGTTCTGGCCTCAAAACTAGACTTGCTTCTGTCCTTGTCTCCAGTGCACTCTTGTGCCCCTGAAAGTTGAATCATGGGCAGGAGTTTCCAGTATTTTCATTCCTTCCCTGCATTGAAGGCCATTCATCTTCATGTTGATTTTCCCTCCACCCTCTTGAAAAAAATGTATGCGTCCCCAAGATGGAAAGCCAGGAGTTGGCACCTGGGGACGAGATCACATGGAACAGGAAAGGCGAGGGCCTGGCCAGTGTGGTGAGCCACCACCACAGACCACGGCCAGCATCTCAGGAAGGGAAGTGAGTCAGTCTTCTGAATTCTGTGGTAACGAACCCAGAGCCTGTGTCACCCTCTCCCCTCCCTGTGGACGCATGCCTGACCAAGCGTGGGGTCTCCCAGCGTGAGGCAGGGCCAGACAGTTGCTCTTTTGCCCTTAACCATGCAAACTGCTGCTCTTGAATATCAAGTGTTTTTCATATTCTTAATCTAGGCTCACTTTCAAAATACATGCCATTTCCAGTAAGGAGAACGTGAATAATACATGTCTACAGTGGACTCTAAACTCGGTTTTTCTGAAGTGACTTCAGAACAGATGAAATTACTCTAGATATATGTACGTTTTTAAAAAATTTATATACCTTAATAAGAATCTGTGCATTTGGATGAATGCAACTGAATAAACTGAATTGAATTGAATGGGTCTATTTATCCAAACGTTCCATCCATATAAAAGCACACACAGTACAATGGCTTTACAAAGTCATGCTGATGACAATGACGGTACTACCAGCACTACCACTGCGAGGCTTCCAGAGAGTAACTCAAATGACCAGCCCCAGCTGTCAAGGAGCTTACTGCCTGATTACACACACACACACGCACACACACACACACACACACACACACACACTATCCAGTCCCTAAAACCTCAGAATCTCACCTGATTCTTCCCTCTCCTTTACCTTGTGCACCAACTTGCTTCCCAAGTCTTTCTCATTCTAGCTTCATAAATATGTACTAACCTTCCTATATTTTCCTCTCCAACCCAGGCTGCCTCAAATCTATTTCAGGCCCTCTTGCTTCTTTCCCAGACAACCCCAATAGCCTCCTTTCAGGCACAGGATGTCGCCTGTAAGAGCCCACCAGTGTGGGCAGGGCTGACAAAGGCATAGCACTCATCCTGCCACCCCAACTCCCTCAACCATAACAGACCACACTCATCAGTCCCAGTGCTCTTTCCTCTGAGCCCAGACGTGACTGCACAGCCCCTCACAGCACACCCCTCCAAGGTCACTACCAATTCACCAGAGTTCTCTTGGAAACAGAATCTATTTATCACCCCTGATCCAGGTCCTTTAAAACAAGATTCTTCAACCAGGACTGAGCATCCGCATCACAGGTGCCTGAACAGGACCTAAGATCGAAAACAGAATCTGTGGGCATGAATACGGGCATTGTAAAATGCAACCTGCATGATTTCTGATGTGCAGTCTTCATTAAGGACTAAGTAAAACTAACCCAAACCGGAAAGTTTTGCCCCCTTCAAATCCTCTCTCTCCTCTCCTTTGCCACCTACTGCCTTACAACCTTCACTGGTTCCTGTTCCACAACTACGAACCCTGAACTTTTCCTAGCCAGCTCCTGACAGCTTCTGTGTGGACACCAGGCACATTAGTCCAAGACTAATACCAAGACAGGTATACCCTACAAGGAGCAGATGTCAGGATGGGATTAGATGTGCAAAGCTTTACTAGAGCAAAGACCTATGAGAGAAAATGTGGAAGGAGCCAGAAGGGGCTGGGAGAGTTGACCAGGGAGGGGTCTGACCCCTTGAAAAAGAGAGGGAGATGGAAGGAAGGTTGGGTGCAAACATCTTGGACTGCAGTGAAGTACTAACGTGAGTTCAGCAAGGCCTTTAGGAGGTCCTGGAGCCAAAGTCACCCATCAGAGGAATCTGGTGTTTTGGCATCCCTGGCATGCTGGGTCATTAGCCGGGAGCAGACCATGGGAAGCATGGCTTCGGCACAAATGCAGCAGCTTCAGAGTGCAGTAGCCGAGCATTCAGCCAATTAGTGACTCCTTGCAATTGCAGACCTGAGAGGTGTATTCTCAGAGCTGCTACACCACGTCACTGACAGCGGCTGGGACCACTGGATTTAACAAATAAATATATGGGATGCGGATCACCAGGGGCCGGGGGAGTGGGAGGAATGGGGAGATATTGGTCCAAAGGTATAAACTTCCAGTTATAAGATTAACAAATTGGGGGATCTAATGTACAGTATGATGATTATAGATAATAAAATATACTGTATCATATACTTGAATGGTGCTGAGAGTGGACCTTAAGTGTTCTCATTACAAAAAAGCAATGATAACTATGTGACCAGATGGAGGTGGAAGCTAATACTATGGTGGTAAAATCATTTTGTTATAAATGTGTCAAATCAATGCTCATACACCTTAAAATTATACAAGGTTACGTGTCAATTATATCTCAATAAAGCTGGGAAAAAAATACAGGACACCAGGTTGGATGTGGATTTCAGGTAAATAACAAATAATTTTTAGTCTAAGAGTGCGCCAAATACGGGTGTCTGGTATCTGGCTTGCCTTAGACTGTATCCCTGACACCCCTTATCTTCGGAACTGGATCTGTAATTTGGTACAATCCCAACAGCTCCCTCCCCTGTTGGTCTCTCTCCTACCCAGTCATCCATCCTCCCCTCCCCACTACTCTAGATCATCTCCTGGAAACACTATTCTGGTCATGCCAGCCCCCACCCAAGGAACTTCCAATAGCTCCCATGACTTTCAGAATGAACCTCAAACTCCTCAGGCTGCCATTTGGCCTCATTTTGCAACGCTGATTCCCACTGACCTTTATGGCCCCTGGGCTCTAATCAGACCAGACCTTGTAGTTATCAAGACACACTCTATATAATTCCAGACATCCTGCCTTTGCTCACGCTAGTCCCCCACCCTGGAATGCCCTTCCCAGAGGTGCCTTCCCCCAAATCTCCACATTTCCAACTTTGACCTGTGCTTCAGGGCTAGCTCAAGTGCTGCTTTCTCCTTGAAGAGATAAGCTATGTACACCATCGCCCTGCCCCGAATCCCTTCCACCTAGTGGCACAGGAAGAAGCCAAAATAACATAGAAGGAACGTAACCTGATATGTCCTGAACACCGACCTTTCCGTATGGAGTGGATTTTAGCAAACAACATTTCCCAGTTCCACGGGTGGCATTAATAGCAATAGCTCTTGTACAACCAACAGGGTAAGTTTCGCTTTTAGCCCCGGTGCAGATGTTTAATTAATCAGGGCCGCCGTCCTTGTTCGCCCTCGACTGGGTTTCCCTGGTGATTACCCACCGGAAAACTCAGCCCTTTAATGCAAACAATGTCCTGATTAATGTTTTGTGCTGTGCACCAGGTTAGGGGAGCAGGTCCTTCATTAGTGAGCCAGCCTGGACTGCAAACGTTTAGTCCTGAAAACTCAAACCTCATTTCATACACAACTATCTTTCCATTTTCTTGTGTGTCAAACCTTTCCTTAACTCCCTTTTCTTCCTCCCAACTTTGATTTGGGGGAAGGAAGTTAATATCAACTGAATATATAAAATATTAAATTATTCTGACTTCAGCATAGTTTTGAGATTGACTCGAGCAGTGAGAATACCCTCCACCTAGCCGTGCTGCGGCTGCTCCGCAGGCCTGAGCTTGGGTGTGCCTGGCCTTTCGTCCATGGCACACGTATTCATTCCTTCAGTGTCTTTCTGTCTCCCTCACTAGAAAAGGGGAGGAAATCAGATGATGAAATGAAAACCTTTAAATAAAATATCATTCAGACAAAGGAAAAGAATTTTCCTCTGGGTCATTATCACTGGAAACCCAGTGAAAAGATAATAAGCACAAGATTCCTGATTAATTAAACATTTGTGCTCATTGTATGCAATTATTCTGGGGAAGATCAACTCCGGGACATCTGTTTACTCAGCCTTGGGTTGAGAAACCACCAAACTACCTCTGCCCTGCATCTCCAGGCACAATGTCAAGCCATAGAACTGATAGCTCAAAAGGCTGAGGAATATACTCGCTAATTTTCTAGGTTGGAAACATATGACAACACTACGTGAGCAATACATTATGAAGGCTGAGTAAACTCCTAGAGGGTTAACTGGGGAAATCAAAAGTGACAATATGTTAATATAATACATATTTACCAATATACATAATCATTTTACGCTATTAAATATAGTTGATAAACATTTTCACGAATGCTTCAATTGTTATTGTCTTTTATGCAGTGAAACCACATTTCTAGCTTTTTTCTCCTTCTCACCCAGTGTCTTAGTCTGTTTGGGCTGTTATGATAAAATACCACTGACTGGGTAGCTTATAAACAACAGAGATCTACTGTTCTGGAGAATGGAAATCCAAGATCAGGGTGCCAGCACAGTCAGGTGAGGGTCCTCCTCTGGGTTGCAGACTGCCAACTTCCTGCTGTGTCCTCACATGGCGGAAGAGGGCAAGACATGTCTCTGGAGCCTCTTTCATGGGAGCACTAATCCCATTCATGAAGGTTCTGCCCTCATAAACTGATCACCTCCCGAAGGCCTCACTTCCTAATACCACAACCTTAGAGATTAGGATTTCAACATATGAATTTGGCAGGGGGACACATATTCAGACCATAGAACCCAGTTAGGTCTCCAGTTTCAATGATTTTCCTAATACCACGAATCCCTGAATTGTCATCCCTGTCTTATCTCCGTATCCTGGCAGTTGGGGCCAGAGACTATCTCTGCCCAGTTTCGTGGGAGTCCAGGAATGGGGAAAAGTAAGTGTTTCTCCCCTTGTCAGTTGATGAGCAAAAAACCAAAAGCTGCGTATTCGAGAGAATCAAGGTCCAAGAGTGGGTTAAACAGAAAGTGAAACTTAGGACCAGGAGGTCAAATGGAAGGAGACCCAGGGCAGGGAAGGAGCAAGGGCTAGAGAACTCACCGGCTGGAATCCAGGTGCCTGGAGCAGCCTCCTGTGAATCTCTCCTTGGCAATCCTGGAGGCCTCAGGGAGGAAGAGTCTGGATTCTCAGCCAGAGAACCTGAATTAGATGTGATCAAATGAGCAAAAATGTTTAAGGAATTGCTAACAACTGGTTGATTCTCTCTGTGCATCCAATACCACATTCATCTGCTGAGACCCGGGTTCTGGTGCGCCAGGGTTTGGGCGTCCTCAGATCTACCTAGAAGAGGACTCTAAAACCATAGGTTCCCCTGTGAGGGGAGAGATGGGTTACCACACCCATTCTTCTGAGTGAATGAACCACACTGTCTTAGGAGCCACTGCAGGAAAGCTGTGACTCTGGGACCTGGCTGATAATCTCCATCTGGCCATAATCTGTGGGAAGAAGAGGGTGGCTAGGGCAAGCATTATGATGAAAGTCTTTGAAAGCATCTTCTAAAATCAGGATGCCCACCAAGGGATGAAATGAAAAAGTGAACAATGTGTTCCACTCCTCCCACCCCAAACAAACAAACAGGAAGAACACAAGAAGTGACTTGGGAATCCATGAAGGTAGAAGATCTTTTTTTAAAAAGAGTATAGCTGATGCAGATGGAGATCCTGTGCAGGGCATGGAAATGATCATTTTCATGAGGTTATCTATAGAGTGCCAGATTCTAAAGGACAAGGCATCCCAACATGCTGGGCCTCCAAGGGCTACCTCTGAGTGGTCCTAGATCTCAGGTGCCGTATGTGTAGATAGCCTTTCTCTGTATATGCTCTTGCTTATTGTTTCTGTTTGTTGTGTCCAAGATGCGTGGCCAGAACTTCCTTTGGTCATGTGACTTCCAGAAATGGAACAACCTCTTGACATGTGCTCTACTTTCCAGGATGCAGGAATTGTTCAGGGTACTGGCTACATGGTGTACAGCAGAAGATAATATCACACTCATGAAAAGACGGTGTCCAATGGTCACTGTTCTGCACACAGTTCCTGTTCTGGACCTATGCTCCTTAGTCTCCCAACTGCCCTTGCTTCTGGGGGTCTGAGCATGCCCTTTGAGGCAGTCCCTCTATGCTTGGAGGCAGCCATGACAGCAACCGATAACTCTTACGCCCCTATGGTATAATGCCTCTCGTAGGGCCTCCAGCTTCCAGGAGTTAGGCAGAAAGGGTGTGATGTTAGGGCATGGCTCTTCTTAGTTCAAAATAATCTCCTTTTAGAGTGGGTGCTCTAGGTTTGATTATGTGGGTCTGGGCCAGTTTGAGATAGTACAGGATCAAGGCGTTGTATTAGTTTCCTATTGTTGCTGTAACAAATTACCACAAACTTAGTAGCTTCAAACAATACAAATTTATAGTTCTGTGGGTCAGAAGTCCAAAATGAGTCTTATCAAACTAAAATCAAGGCTTAGGCAGGGTTGTATTCCTTCTGGAAGCTTTAGGGAAGGATTTTTTTCTTGTCTTTTCAAATTTCTAGAGGCTGTCTGCACATCTTGGCTAATGGCCCCTTCCTCTTTCTTCAAAATGTATCACCCCAACCTCTGCTTCCGTTGTTACATCTCCTTTTTCTATCTTTGACCCTCTTGTCTCCCTCTTATAAGGATGCTTATGATTACAATGGGCACACCCAGGACATCTCCCCATCTCAAGATTCTTTTTTTTTTAAATTTTTTTAGATTTATTTTATTTATTGATTTTTTTGGCTGTGTTGGGTCTTTGTTGCTGTGCGCAGGCTTTCTCTAGTTGCTGCCAGCAGGGGCTACTCTTTGTTGTGGTGCGACGGCTTCTCATTGCGGTGGCTTCTCTTGTTGCAGAGCATGGGCTCTAGGCGCGCAGCCTTCAGTAGTTGTGGCGCATGGGCTTCAGTAGTTGTGGTGCACGGGCTTAGTTGCTCCGCGCCATGTAGGACCTTCCCGGACCAGGGCTCGAACCCCTGTCTCCTGCATTGGTAGGTGGATTCTTAACCACTGCACCACCAGGGAAGCCCCCCATCTCAAGATTCTTAACCACATCAGCAAAGTCCCTTTTGCCATGTAAGGTAACATATTCATAGGTTCCAGGGATTAGAATGTGGACATCATGGCAGAGGGGGGTAGGGAGAGCATTATTCTGTCTACCACAAGTGTATTTGAACACCAGGAAGCCTTGCTGGGACTAATACACTTGGTTGGGACTGATCAGGTGAATTCCTTACTGATCTTGAGATGATCAGTTACTGGAACATACAGAGTGAAATATTTTTTTAGATGTTGAAGCAGCAGTTGGTAATGCCCAATGAACCCTGGAAATTCACAAACATCTTTGCCTATTCTGGAAAGGGCTGACTCCTTGGGGGACTTCATGTAAACAGCCCGGCTGGACTGAACATGGTCCATGAATTTCATCTCTAGCCTCACAAATTTATGTCTTTGAACAAGACCAGAGGTTGTGTTGCCCCAAGTCATGAGGAATAAATTAGCGCAGTAACTCTTAAGTCAGTGTGTCAAGGTTCATTGTTTCTCAGGATGTTAATCATTTTGTTGTACTAAATAGGGTTCGTGGTCAAATTAAAACAAATTTGAGAAAAAACGTTCCAACCTAATTACATCTATTTGAGTCAAAGAGATTCTTTTTATTTGAGGAGCTGGTAGAGCCTTTAATATGCTAACAAGCAGTTGAGCCCACTAAAGGGGAATGAATATAACATACTCCAAAAGGCTTTGACCTTGAAACCCCTTAGTAGCAGGGTACCTATTCATGTCTTCTAGAACTTGGGTTCTATGGAACAGAACTGGGGAAATAATGGATCAGAATATTAACTATTTAGATGATGGTGTTCTGTCCAGGGTTCGACCAGGAGACTGGTAATTCAGTGTATGGAAGGTTGTTTATTATTCATCTACTTCTTGGATGTGGGTGAAATGCCAGCACCCCAGGGTTTCCAGCTACAAAGGTCTATGTTGCAGGAGGAGGCAACTGACTCAGCTGGTGAGACTAAGGAGGACATTGTATTCTATCAGAGGCAGAACACCTTGGGATGCTGGCATTTTTCTTCTTTACAGACAATGTAGGAGCCTAGAAAGAGACAAAACAGGGCCTGAAGAAGCTTTCCCATAAATTCATGCCTTTTTGTTTGCAAATGATGTCAATTTCAAGCTCAGCAATGAAGTCTACCCACCTGGTGGGAATACAGAGCAATTACTTTCTGTGTTTGAAAATACATCCTGGTAGACAAAATATTTTTCCAGGAACCCAGACATAGACATCAGACTCCCTCTGGAGGACCCCTGGGTGAATCTGACGGACAGATATGGTAAAGGGGTGAGGCAGGTTCCACTGGTGACTCGCCTCTCCATAGACCTAGCAGGCAATGGTGGTGCATCCCACTGCTGGGCAGGGGGCCTCACAGCCACAGTCACCCAACTTGTGATCCTCCCTCCGCAGACATTAACATGACCTTTCCATCCTGTTGGTTTTGACAGGTAAAAGAGATGGTGGCTATTAAACCATGTGGGAGGTCTCTAGACCCCTTTAACCTCCCTTGAGACTTTCCTGGAACCAAGCCAGTAAATTCAGTATCATGTCCAGTGAGTAGTATTTTCCTTGTTTCAATGTCTTTAGGATACGAGGTTCCATACGTACTCTACTGCTCACAGCTGAAATGCCCATGGCCTCCCTCCAGTCACAGCCACTCTGCCTATTGCCCCTGGTCCAGTGTGCTGTCCTCATCATCTGTCTCTCCCTGCGTTCTAGACAGGCTAGCAGTGGAAGCCTCTGGGTTCCTTCCTGCATCAGTCAGGAGAGGTTGCTTAGGCTACAGTAACAAACAACCCCATGTTTCAGTGGCTTAAAGCAAAAGTGTGTTTCTCACTCATCCCACACGTTCACCCCTCATCAGCATGGGGGATCCCCTCCACAGTGGCCTCACTCAGGGGCTCAGGGTAACAGATCCTGCACCATCTAGAGCAGGGGTCCCCAACCCCCCATCCAAAGCCTGTTAGGAACCAGGCCGCACAGCAGGAGGTGAGTGGTGGGCCAGCGAGCGAGCGAAGCTTCCTCTGCCGCCCCCCATCACTCGCATTACCACCTGAACCATCCCCTCGTCCGTGGAAAAGTTGTCTTCCACGAAACCAGTCCCTGGTGCCAAAAAGGTTGGGGACTGCTGATCTAGAGCACAGCTAGCCAAATGGGAGGGAGGGAGGGAAATGGTAAACGTACTGACTCTCAGAGACTTTTGCTCACATTCCATTATTAGTATTTTTCATAGCAGCTATCATTTACTGAACACTTACTCTGGGTCAAACACTTTAAAACCATTTAATCCCAAGCACAATAAACTTAGGACATGTTTATTTCCTCCATTTTAAAAGTAAGAGACTAAAATCTTAAAGAGATTAAGTAATTTACTGCACATCTAGAAGTGGCAGAAACTGGCTTTGATCCCTAGTCCAGCTCGCTCCCAAATTCCCGCTATAACTAACCTGCCTTCCTCACTAGAGAAGTTTCTCTGATTTCTTATTTATTTACTTATATTTATTTCTTACATTTATTTCTCACTACTTATTTATGTGAAAAAAGCTTACAAAAATATAACAATTAAATCACAGTTATATATTAAAGAAATTGTCTTATTGAAAGGGGAAAATTTAAGTGAAAAATATATAATATAGCAAAAAGCACATAACAATTAGTATAGTATTTACATTCATCTTTGCTATCCATCTGCTGGTGGAGTTAGTAGCATGTTTCCCCGCTCACACTTGTAAGAAGAACTTCATTTGTTCAGTAACTATTTTCCTTTTCTGACCCCAAATATCTCTTGACAAGTCTCTGAATAATTAATTTACATTTTAAGAGACTTTTCAGTGCCAGAGTCCATTGATGACTTCTCTGCTGCCCAGAAGCTCTTAATCAGTGACACTGCGCTTCCATTTGAGGTCCTTGAATTCATGCTCAGAACCAACAGAATGAATTCACATATTTGTAATACTTAGTGACTTGATTCATTCAGTTAACCACTTGTCAAAATATTTGCATTTCCAGAATATTTTTGACGTTTTATAGAGATAAAAAAGACAAGTATTTAAAATCCAGACTGTTTTGGAAAACAGAGAATATATGGTAATTACAGATTGTAGCCATTCCAAAACCACCAACAGTGCTAGGAAAAAAAAAAAGGAATTTTCTCCTCCTGGTATTTATATCTTCTTGGTATAAATCAACTAATCAACTGACTTAGCATTGCCCAGGTAGAGGGTTATTCCTCTTCCCACAAGGGAAATTTCTCTAACCATGTCTTGTCTTCCCCCCCGCCACTTCCCTCTCTCTCTCTTTCTCTTACCACTACCAACCCTTACCCAAACCCAGATTGTCCTTACAGCTTAACTCTTGCCTATGGGAAAACTGGAAATAATGATTGAAAAACCTGGTAGCCTTCTGTCTCCTTACAACAGAATCTGAAGTCCCTTCCATAAGGAATTAGGCTTTATTAGGGACGGCCCTTCATCCATCCATCCATAGAGGTCACCCAATTTATTTTTAGCAGGCATTGGATGGAAATCAACTCACCAACATATGAAAGATGTTCATTCTAGAGACTTGATTCTGGTTCTCAGGAACCGCTGGAGAGAAGAGGTCAGAGCTCAGAATTCTCCCTCTAGGTATGCAGGGCAATATGGTGCAACTCGAAAAAGTCACGGGTGAGGAGTTAATTCCCAAATCAAAGGCTCTGGAGAAGGATTTTGAAAGCAACAGATTTGTTCCCACTTTCTTAAATTAATCCACTACTTCTTTAGATTTAGTCAGTCTTCCGAACAGCCCTAAAAGTAAAGGCCTATTATCCATGGGCAAAATTGTTCAATCTTGGCTGTTAATTCAAATGACAAAAAGGCCTGACTAGAAAGGGATTTCTCTGGAGAGTAACATTGGTGGCCCGAGGTGATGTCTCCTGAGTTCACACTATCTCTAAAAAAAAAGGCTATTTTAGGCTTCTAAGGGCCCAGTTCCCCATAACCCTCTGTAGCTGCCCAGGGTATCAGCATCTTTCTGAAAAGCATAGTAAGGAGAAAAAGTAGAACCAACCCTCTAATGAACTGAGCAGTTGACAGGGTCCCGGCATCGCCATCGAAGTACAACTCTACAGGGTGCCATTCAAATTACTTTCTGTGTGAATAGTGATCTCTGGGGCTATGCAGCCCTAGGAAGTAAGCTGAAGGTATGATGGAGTCTGATTTATTACTGATTAAGCCTAAATGGTCATAGTTTATTCAATGAGGAAACAAGTTGCTTAAGAAGCTAATGAATGTATAAGGTCCAAGTATTATCAGGAAGAGAAAATAATAATAATAATAATATTTAAATGACGATGCTGTTGTTAATACAGATAAAAATTTATCTCTTTGGCTAAATATTACTTAATTTGCTTAAATATTGATACATGTGCAAAGAAATCCACTTTCAACCTTTGGACACCCCTATAGTTTGGGAGCCAATGGAACCATCTCCTGCCCTTTCTCACTTTCTCCTGGCCTTCAGTTTTACTAAGGGCAAGACTACAAGCTTCTTAGAAATAATGACATCATGTCTTTCTGGCTGCTAGCAGCTTCTTTTACAAGATAGCCTACAAAGGGTTAGAAAAATGACAATTCATTTAAGAGGCAATAAAACGGGTTAACAAACATCCCAGACATACTAAACAATGTTGTGGGGATATGGAGATCAGCTCCTAACATCCGTCCTGCCCTCCTCCTCGTGGGTCTTTCCTGAAGCTGGAAATCTCATATCTACACTTACAGGACTCCCTTGCACCTAGAGTTCCAGGTGTGATTTAAATTGGAAGGCAAAACTGAGTCAAGGCTGTGTTTTGTGCTCCTCCTACCATTTCCGCTGGCAAACACTGTGGTGGGCTGTGGTTTTCCTGTAGAGACTACTCCCCCGCACCCCTCTCCACCGCCAGCTGCGGTGGCTTCACAGGGCAGAAGCAGTTCTTTCTGTGATCTCCGCGATGCAGCTCTCGAAGTCATATCTCAGAGCCCAACGCAGGCCTGTTTCTTCTGCAAAGCATGTAATGAAATAAGTCTTCTCCATAAACCCAATCAGGTGAATTCTATTCCCAGCTATGGAACCTGACTGATTCCAAGTTTATCCAACCTCAGTTACAACCAAAGAAATAAAAACTGCCTCTTAAAGTAGCAAAATACTTTCACAGTGCTACTTAATGCTTGTGTTGGTGCCCCAAAACAGGTATTCTCAACATCGTAGGTTAAGGAGCAAATAAGTATAAGCCCTTAGGAAAGCAATTAGGTAATAAGAATTGAGAACTTCTAAAAGTCTATATCCCAGGAATCCTTCTTCTTAGAATCCTAATTTTAAAATATAGAAAAAAGTTGTATGTACTATGAGGTCCACTGCAGTATTATTTATAATGCTTTAAAAGTGGGAACAAGGGACTTTCCTGGTGGTCCAGTAGTTAAGAATCCACCTGCCATTGCAGGGGACACAGGTTCAATCCCTGATCCAGGAAGATCCCACATGCCATGGAGCAATAAGCCCGTGCGCCACAACTACTGAGTCTGTGTGCTAGAGCCCACGAGCCACAACTACTGAGCCCGCGTGCTGCAACTACTGAAGTCTGTGTGCCCTAGAGACCGCGTGCCACAACTACTGAAGTCCATGCGCCTAAAGCCTGTGCTCTGCAACAAGAGAAGCCACCGCAATGAGAAGCCTGCGCACCGCAATGAATAGTAGCCCCCGCTCGCCACAACTAGAAAAAGTCCACGCGCAGCAAGGAACTACCAATGTAGTCAAAAAAAAAAAGAAAAGGAAACAAACTAAAACTACGATCAATCATAGGGAAGGTAAAATAATCATGTGTTATCCATGTGGCTTGCCCATAGCAACATGAGGGTATGTTTAATTGACTCTATTAAATTTTAAAATCAAAACAGTAAATTTTTTGTGCAGTATGATAAAAACTATCACAATAAAACATGCAAACATGCATAGAAAATATAAAGTCAATATGCCAAAATGGAAAAATAATCTTCTCGGGGTGGAGAGTCCGGGCAGCTTTTTTGAAATTTCTTTCACTTTTCTGTTTTTTTCCCCTTCTTTAATTAAAATGTACATTTTTAAATAGAAAAAAAAAAACCTTTAAAAAAGTTATCTCTAATACACCAGCATAAAACCTTTTGTAGTTAACTTTCTACTGCTCAAATTCATCATTCCCCTCCCCCATCATCCAATATTTATTACGCAGGCCCTTTAATGTCACAAGACTCTGCTGCCATGCATTGATTTTTATGATCTTACTGGAAAACTGCTAGGTGCATAGAATGATATCTGTGCCTGGTGTCTGCATGCACATCATATATCACTTTGGATTGCCAGACAGCAAAGGAAAAAGACCATAAACACTAATTTTTACTCCTAGATGGCTTAGTAATTTGCTAAATTTCCTTGTAATTGCTTCTAATTATTCATACATTAGAGTAGAAGGGGGTGGCTATAAATTTTCCATGAAAACAAAATTTAAATACAATGCATCCAATAATGTCTACACAGACCCAGGTGGCAACCTGCTTTCCTTATTAGGCAAATCCGACAGACACTGGCAACACATGCTGCTTCTTAATGTGACAGAGCAGACTGAGCCAAGGAAGCAACACTTAGAGCGTGATGCTGGCTTTGCGAGGATGCAGCGCGAGCAGCTCACCACCATCATTCAGGTACGAAAGCATTTGGGGAGCTGACTTCTGGTGTGGAGAGTTTCCACTAATCCCCTGCATTCTCCCCTGAGAGGTGTCAGCATCTCCTGGTAATTCAGAGCAAGGCTGTTGATTACCTCATTCATTCATTAACTCTTTCATTCACAAAATCCGTATCAAGCACCTGCTCTGAGTGAGGCGGTGTGGGAAACAAGCTGCTCCTGAAGGGGGCTGAGGGAAGGCGATCTACAAGTAAACACCATAACCCAAGGTGGTAGAGTGCCTCCCAAGGGGCACAATCGTGGCCCAATTCCAACGCTACCTGAGTTCTGTCTAGAACGGGAACTGAAGAGCTTCAGGGAGGAGGTAGCCAACGGAACTGGACCTTAAAGGATGATTAAAATTGACAGTGTATGTAGCTGCTCTGGAAAACAGCATGGCAGTTCATCGACAAGTTAACCAGAGAGTTACTATATGATCCAGCAATCCCACTTCTGGGTACATCCCCAAAAGAAGGGAAAGTGGGGACACAAACAGATATTTGCACACTTATGTTCACAGAAGATTATTCACAATAACCAAAAGGTGGAAACAACCCAAGTGCCCAGTGATGGATGAATGGATAAAGAATGTGATAGATCCATATGCTAGAATATTATTCAGCCTTAAAAAGAAGTGAAATTCTGATACATGCTACAACCTGCATGAACCTTAAAGACATTATACTAACTGAAATGAGTCAGATACAAAAGGATAACATATTGTACGGTTCCATTTATTTGGGGTATCTGGAAGAGTACAATTCATAGAGACAGAAAGTAGAATGGTGGCTGGCAAGAGCTGGGCGGGGAGAGGAAATGCAGAGTTCTCGTTTCAGTCAGGCAAGATGAAAAAGTTCTGGGCATGGATGGTGGTGAAGGTTGCACAATGATGAAAATGTACTTAGTGTCACTAAACTGTACACTTAAAAACGGTTCAAATGGTCGATTTAATGTTACATCTATTTTACCACAATTTTTTAAAGTGTTGAGAAGAGGAAGGGCACTTGAGCCAGAGCACAGAAGTGGGAGGGATGGGCTTCACTCAGGAAACAGGGAGGAGGGCAATTTGTCTGAAAGATATTGGATTCAACAACAACAGTAACAATAGTGGTAGCCATAAGTATAACTTTCAAATACTGTTTATTATCATGCCCTGGGCCCTGTACTACTTCTTCTGCTAGTATTATCTCATTAAGTCTTCTCAATGATCCGTAAAGTAGGTACTTTCATTATCCCACAGTTAGAGCTGAGAAACCTGTGGCTAAGCGAGGGCAAATAATTTGCGCCGTAAGCATCAGAGCCAAGACCTGACTGTGCCTATCTCTCCCCAGAACCCACCCTGCATGTTGTTGCCTCCTGCCAGCAATGTGGGAGAAGTGGGTTGGACCCTTGAACACCAGATTAAGGAGTTGGGCCATCATGAGTAAACAGAAGGGATACAGGAAAGAATTCTGAACAGCAGAATTATGTAAAGAGAACTTCATTCAGGGAATATCAATCTGGCAGTGAGAGATAGGAGGCTAAAGGGACACTTGGAATTTTTCCAATGAATAAATAATGACAATCTGACCGGAGAGGCTAAGATGGGAAGAAGAGGACGGACAGAGACAGGAGATATCTTCAAGGGCTTGGGAACAGACTAAGTGTGGAGAATAAGATCAGTCTGATATTATTCTGTGGTTTTTAACACTGGGAAGATAGTGTAGCTATCAAAAATAGGAAGCCCAGGGAAGAAAACAGGACTGGGAAGGAAGAGAGCATACTGGGGGCGTGAGGAGTTGAAAATGCTAGGAGATCTGATTGGTGGAGATGTTCCTCAGACTGTTAGAAAATGAAGGTGTCTGATGTTAGTTTCGGAAGCTCAAGCACTCAGGCAGGAAAACTATGGCAGCTAGTGTGAAGGCTGGGACCACACAGCTGAAACCTCCCCTGGATTCAAGCATTTGGGAGTTCTCAAGATGCTGGCTGGCTCCCTGCCCGCTCACATCCCCCCCCCCCCCCCCGCAGTCTACACTCCCCACCCACGCACACCAGCCCCATCAATCACCCATTAAGTGATAACCAAGGAATATCAGACACGAGGAAATCACAAACACGAGTAAGAAAGACCGAGATGAACAAATACAAATGACCCCGGAGAAACTGGAGATAATTCAGTGAACCAAAATCACTTTCACTGGTATTCTGCAAGAGATTTGAGACAAAACTGCATCCATGAAATGAGATCATGTTGCTATGATAAAAGAAAAACCAGCAATCCATAAAGAATTCTTTGAAATAAAAATGACCAGGGCTTCCCTGGTGGCGCAGTGGTTGAGAGTCCGCCTGCCGATGCAGGGGACACGGGTTCGTGCCCCGGTGCGGGAGGGTCCCACATGCGGCGGAGCGGCTGGGCCCGTGGGCCGGGGCCGCTGAGCCTGCGCGTCCGGAGCCTGTGCTCCGCGACGGGAGAGGCCACAACAGTAAGAGGCCCGCGTACCGCAAAACAAAACAAAACAAAACAAAACAACAACAACAAAAAATGACCAGTGTCATAGTGACAGTGTTTCCACAGAAAATTTGGAGTCGGGGAAATAGCCCAGAAAGCTGACCAAGTAGTTAACAAGACCTAAGACTCAGTAAGAAGAGAGACCCAGATTACCAGTCCAGAAGGACCAACTTCTGACCAATCAAAGACACAAAAGCTCATGAGTCTACGTGTCAAAGCAGTCCATTGAGTTCCCAGCATGAGGAATGAAAAGAACCACACCTAGATACGCCCTTGTAAAACCTCCACACCAACAATACAGAGATCCTGAAGTCTTCCAGAGTTCAAAAGATAAGCCACCTTCATGGATGCCGTGGGCACGGGAGCAAAGAAGACAGTGGAGGCCACACGTGAGACACCGTCCCTGTGAAGGCTCCCGTTTAGAAGGCCTGCCTTGGGCAGCACAGACAGTCCCAGTGAGCCAGAATTCAACTCCCTCCCATGTTCACCCTAACTTCCAGGAGAGAACTTCCTATTTGCAGAGCAGTCCATGTGGGTCTGATGCTATCAGCAGGTCGGAGTGATCAGGGAATGAAAGGAGAGTCTCTCCTCTCATCATTTCCCCAGGCTCAATAGAGAAGGGACGGACACGGGCTCAGTGGGGACGAGGCTCTGAGTCGCTAGGGTGTCTCAGTGTCTGTGACAAAGCCAGCAACCCTTGAGAAGGAACCAAGACAAACTTCTGACTGAGGCGTGGGGAGGTGAGAACCCCCTCTGAGAAGGGAAACACCTGTGTTTCAGCTGAGCTTCTCACACTACTGTAATTTCCAGTTCTTCTGTCTTCTCCATTCACCATAAGCTTTGGGAGAGCAAGGCCTGTGTCTTATTTAGCATTTTTTATCCTGCACTTACCAAGTCCTGGTACATAGTTCAGTAGATGCTGAGTGGCTGTCTGGACAGATGCAGGAGTGGATGAATTTCTCCTTTTGTTGGATAGAAAAGGTGACAGTGGCTGCTGGCTGGCTGTGCCTCTGAAAAGTAGTCACATTCTGCTCCATTATTAAAAGAAACTCTGCATAATTGGGCTCCGTTGTCACTCCTAACAACAGAGAAGACCATTTTGCCTGTCATTATTCAGAAAAATTGTGAATAATAAGTTCATATAGATTATTAAAACTTCACCTCTAAGAGAATTACACTGCAAAATATTTAACACACAGCATTTTCCATACCGCTACTCTTCCTCAAATGGTGTCTTTCATTCCTGCTTCCAGGACTGTCTTTCTGTGGCTGTTCCTCAACGTCTTTGTTGAAATTGTCTTTTTTGCCTGTGGCTTTAAAATACACTGACACTGGGGCTTCCCTGATGATGCAGTGGTTAAGAAGATGCCTGCCAATGCAGGGGACATGGGTTCGAGCCCTGGTCTGGGAAGATCCCACATGCCGTGGAGCAACTAAGGCCGTGTGCCACAATTACTAAGCCTGCATTCTAGAGCCCGTGAGCCACAACTACTGAAGCCCACGCACCTAGAGCCCGTGCTCCGCAACAAGAGAAGCCACCACAGTGAGAAGCCCGCTCACCGCAAAGAAGAGTAGCTCCCGCTCGCCGCAACTAGAGAAAGCCCATGCGCAGCAACGAAGACCCAACACAGCCAAAAAAAAAAAAAAAAAAAAAATACACTGACACTCACCGTGAAGGGTTTCTGCTCAGATGCCCAATCTGTATCCCTGCTTTGAAGCCCCATGTGGGGACTCCTCTGACTAACTCACTTCCACCATTGTTTCCCAAGGATCCCACAATCCCACTCATCATCCTCACTTAAAGCCTAAATGCTGTCTCTGAACCTTCCCCTAAAGGACATCCTATACATAGAAGTCCAGTGCCCTTCAACCCACAGGCAAATATTTCTCTCTCCTGATTCACACACATTACTGGCCTCTGGCAGGAGCTCAAGTCTCCTCTTTTCACCTCCCCTTTCCCGACACGTGGATCCAGATTGAGGTATTTCAGACCACAGTTGCTGTTCCTCACGTGCACCCCGAATGCCCATGCTCCCTGGGGTGCTGCTTAAGGTCCCCTCATCAGTAGTAAGAAGGGACTTTCTCTTTGCTTCATCTACTATGTGCATGAACTTGTCAGAAGCACAGTCTCTGTTACACTACATGTTATATTCTCCTGTTGCTCTTCCTTGTTAAAATCCACCTATTCTTAGGTATGATTTAGCAATATATAATGAGACAAGGAGGCTGTCTCCAGTGGGTGTCAGAGTTACAGCGTTTGGTGAGGGAGGTGGGGAGGAAATGGAGAGGGAGCATCATCACAGTCCTATCTCTGGTCCTTAGTTCTGCACAGTCCGAAGATGATTGGCTCATCCAGAAATGATTGGATGGTTCACAGTAATCAAACTTATAAGAGATTGATGTATAAATCAGAAAGCCAGTGCGTTAATTTATAATGGCAGATAGAACTTTCTATCTGCCTATCGAAGGTCGTATCTACTCTTGAGGGACCCACCTTTCCAGGACCCTGTTGCCTAGGGTACCAAGGTAGGAGTCAGATAGTTGATGGAAGAGTACGTGATCAGGGTGAAAGCAGTGGTACAGTCTTGTGCAATATTTCGTTCAGTTTCTGAAAGGCCTGATGTCTTATCCCTGCTCTTCTAAAAAAAGTTTATCTGATCAATGGCCAGATGAGGCGAGTCCACTAAACACAGAGCCTTTCTCCCTTGAAGAAAACTAGACTGCACCCTCAACTCGGGCTGCCCAGTTCAGTTTTCTGCACACTCTGCCTATCTTAGCACCATTGTGATTAACTTACCAAATGAATTCTTAGACGGATGTTTTCCTTTTTTTTACTTTAAAGATAGATTTTATTCATTTTATTTTATTTATTTTTGGCTGTGTTGGGTCTTCATTGCTGCATGCGGGCTTTCTCTAGTTGCGGCAAGTGGGGGCTACTCTTTGCTGTGGCGCGGTGGCTTCTCTTGTTGTGGAGCACGGGCTCTAAGCGTGTGGGCTTCAGTAGTTGTGGCACGTGGGTTCTAGTACGCAGGCTCAGTAGTTGTGGTGCATGGGCTTAGTTGCTCCACGGCATGTGGGATCTTCCCGGACCAGGGTTCGAACCTGTGTGCCCTGCACTGGCAGGTGGATTCTTAACCACTGAATCACCAGGGAAGCCCTGTTTTTCTCTTTTATATATATGTGGTGGGAGGTGGAGGGATTGAGGGTGGTCTTCCATTCAATCACCTAAATTCAAAGGTTGGCTGGTATCTTTGTATTTCACCACTATAATGTTCATACTGCATATTCGCCATATTTAGAACCACTGACATAATCTCTGCATCTCTGTCAGTGGTTGTGAAAAACAAAAAACAACCTCCCAATTTCCACATCCAGAGTTCTAGTCCTGTCTCAGCCATTGCCTTGCTGTGTGACCTTGAGCAAGTTGCACACCCTCTCTGTGTCTCCTGTATAATATCTACCGAGAGAGAGGGGACCAAGTGATTTCTAAGGTCCCTTCCAGCTCTATAATTCAAGAATTTTATGCCTGAGATCAGTGTCCCTCTCTTTAAAAATCAGATGATTACATAACACAATGGCTCCCTCATAGGTCCTGGGTACACAGCAAATGAAAATTTGCACTGAAATTGATTGCAGAAATTAGAAAAAGAGCAATGAGATGATGCATAAGTGTCAAGAACCTTCTGAGAAGACAAGATCCTGGGCTCGACTGAAGGTCTGTCTCAGGTTCCAAGCTGACAAGTATTACCTACATCACAAGCTGTTGGGGGTGGAGGACTTTTTTATGACTAACAAAAAAGGCTTCGAAACAATTGGATGAAAGGTACTATATAAGGACTAAATACTCTAATTGGGCCTTTTCTGTCTCATTATTTGCCAGTGAAACTAATCCTGCTGATCTCTAGATAATAGGGGAATTTAGAAATAGAATTCCTTGCTCAGATAAAATCCAAGTACTCACCCTTGACCATTAGTAAGTGTTACATGAATGAGAATCAGTGTGTCCTCTTTCCGCTTAACTACAAAGTGTCCCTTTGGAGCTCAGAGTTCACACCCCCATATAAAATGCACTTTGCTAAAATGTTTACTGTGGAGTGGGGCTCTTATAGAAGGGAGCTGAAGAGGCGAGGGCTGTGTGCAAACACGCGGTGGGGAGTCTGGATGGGTTTACAGTAAGCGCAAGCGTCCCACTGGGACTGCAGCCTTTTACCTCTCACCAGGGGGAGGAAGGCTGTGGGGGTGTCTGCCATTGACCAGGTGCTGCAGCCCCAGAGATCAATTCAGCACTAATGAGGGCTGCAGCTGGGAACAGAGAGAAGCCAGTGGGGCTTTGCAGGTAGCTAGGCTCACTGCAGACACGACAGAAGCACAAGAAATGGCGACCACCGTGTCTGTCCACCTCACCTTTGGACACTGCCAACTCTAAGATGGGTAATACAAGCCAGTAGTGAAGGCCTAAAGCAGAGGTTTAGATACAGGCTGCTTTCCTGGTTGAAATGGAGGTCTTAACTAATTCATCAGCACTGGGCATAACTAGCACCAGAGACGGCAAATAAGGGAAAGAAAGATGATTTTCTAAGACTACCTGGCCTTGAGAACACTGAAAAAAATTCAGCCAGGAAAAGGAAAAAGTGACATTACTTACAGCTACTGCTCATCTTTCGTAGATCAAAAATCAAGAACCCATGGCCCACGGGAGAGATCTTGCCCAGTGCTGTGCTTTCCTTGCTCGACACAGTACTGGCTCTGTGTTGTGTTTCATTCTGTTCCAATCTCGAAAGTCTCCGGTGAGTTATCAGGGCTGCACGTTTGTGCCCGTCACAGTGTGGCAGTTCCCAACTGCTCCCCCCATTCACCAAATGCCCCAGGGCCCCCTGACCCTCAGCGACATTTCTGCTACCTGGCTTGTCCCTACAGGTGTCTAAATTGTCTAAATTTGACACCAAGATGTAGAACATCAAGATTTCTCAGTAAAGGTAGGAAAGAGTCTATGGACTAGAGAATGACAGTGTTCTGCCCTTGAGGGCTGTTTGCAGGAGGTGGTAGATGTCCTTTCCCTGGGAGCCCTTCACATTATGGAAGAGTTTGGCCTTGGAAGGATGAGTTGTCCAACTGCATCTAAAGTGGAAGCCAAACTAGATGTATTCTTTTATATATATACGATATATATAGTTTTACTGAGATACAATTCAGAAATCACACAATTTACTTATTTAGGGCATACAATTCAATGGTTTTTAGTATATTTACAGATATGTGCAACCATTATCATAGTCAATTTTAGACCTTTCTCATCAACTAAAAAAGACACCCTGTATGTTCTAGTGCTCACTCTCCCTCTGCCCACCCCAGGCAATAATTAATGTACACTCTGTCTCTGTAGATTGGCCCATTCTGGACATTTCATATAAATAGAATCACGTAACATGTGATGTTCTGTGGCTGGCTTCTTTCACTTAGCATACTGTTTTCAAAGTTCTTCGATGTCATAGCATGAGTCAGAACTTCATTCTTTTTATGGCCAAATAATATCCCATTTTGTGAATATGCTGGATTTTATTTACCCATTCATCAGTTAGTGGACATTTGGGTTGTTTCCATTTTTTACTATTATGAATAATGCTACTATAAACATTCCTGTATAAGACTTTATGTGGACCTATGTTGTCATTTAAGTATGTATTGAGGAGTGGAGTTGCTGGGTCACATAACAACTCTGTGTTTAACCATTTGAGAGACTGCTAGACTGCTTTCAAAAGTGGTTGCACCATTTTACATTCCCACCAGCAATGTGTGAGGGTTCCGATTGCCCCTCATCCTCACCAACACTTGTTATTATCAGACTATTTTTATTATACCCATACAACTGGGTTTGAAGTGGTCTCGTTGAGGCTCTGATTTGCAAGAGGCTGAGCATCTTTTCATGCGTTTATTGGCTCTTTGGATATTTTCTTTGGAGAAATGTCCATGCCGATCCTGTGTCCATTTTTTAATGAGTTATTTGCTTCTTATTATTGAGTTGTAAGAGTTCTTATATATTTTGGATCCAAGCTCCTTATTGCAAGTATAATTTGCAAGTATTTTTTCCATTCTATGGATTACCTTTTCACATCCTTGGTCGTATCCTTTGATACACAGTTTTTAATTTTGAAGACGTCCAATTTATCTATTTTTTCTTTTGTTGCTCATGTTTTGGTGTCATATTTGATGTTCCATTGCCAAATCTGAGGGCACAAAGATTTACTCCATGGTTTCTAAGAGTTTTATAGTTTATAGCTCTGAAATTTAGGTTTCTGATCTACTTCGAGTTAATTTTTAGAGTATATGATATTAAGGGTCCAACTTCACTCTTCTGCATGTGGCTATCCAGTTGTCCCCGCATCATTTGTTGAAAAGACTATTCTTTCCCCATTGAATGGTCTTGTCACCCTTACTAAGTTTCTTTTAAGATCTAAGTCTGTGACATAGATGTCCCCACATTCTTAACCTTCAGAAGTCATCCCTCCCTTTAATACCATTTAGTATAGCCAAAGTTCCTACATTTCATGAATGCAGAAATGTCTTTTTTTTTTGCAGTACGCGGGCCTCTCACTGTTGTGGCCTCTCCCGTTGCGGAGCACAGGCTCCGGACGCGCAGGCTCAGTGGCCATGGCTCACGGGCCCAGCCGTTCCGCGGGACGTGGGATCTGCCCAGACCGGGGCACGAACCCGTGTCCCCTGCATCGGCAGGCGGACTCTCAACCACTGCGCCACCAGGGAAGCCCTGTGTGTTTTTTAATCCAGATAAACTTCTGAGTTATTTAGTCCAATATTATTTGGAAGGGAAGTGGAACTAATTTTTTTTTTTGGAACTAGTTTTTAACAAAATATATTTTACTTGGGCTGCTATAAAAATAAATTTGAGGAAAAAAAAAATCTTGAAAGTAGACAGTTAACAGCAATTATCTCCTAGATCTAAAAACTGCTTTACAGGCAAATTGAATGCTGGCAACTCTGTTAAAAATAAATAATGTTCTTTTTGCTCCAAAACAAGGATTGATCCACCTCAATTCTTCATTATTAAAATTCAGAAAAAAATAGAACTACTTCCTATTCTGAGTAATTTATATCCTTACATCCCAAATGCCTTTAAGAGAGTATCTAGCATAGGGTAGAAACCTAAACAAGAAATTGTTGATTTAAATAGAGTGGAAATGGGAATGTTCTCAAGTATGCCTCTGTGTGTGTGCTTGGTGGAGGTGAGGCAGCCCAGCTCCTCTACAAATTAGGCCTTCACCTACTTCCTGTGGGTGAATTTGATGTGAATGGTCCTCATTACCCAAACTTTATATAATAATTCTATAATGTTCGATAAAATAAAACCTTCTTGGGCTGAATAGTTTTAATAGCCAGATTGCTTACAAGATACTCCAGGCTAGCTAGGCTTTTGCAGGGATATCCGTGCAGATGTGTCACTGAGGAATGAACAAGCAGGAAGCAAAGTCTGTGCAGGCAGCAAAGGGTCTCTCCCTGGAATCAGCAGAGATGGAAGCGGGGCAGTTTCCCCTCTCACTCCTCCTCAGTGACCCCAGAGATCCCCAACATGACAGCTGCATCATAGAGAGATGGCTCCCATGGCCCTTTCCTTTCTGGGCTCCTTTGGTTTCCCCAGTCCTGACATTATTTGCATTCAAGTGATGTTTCCTGAACCTTGGCTCTGTACTAGGTTGTGGGTATACCTGGGTGCAAATGCAAGCTCACGATATAGTGTTCATGCAGGATCTTAAGGCCAACGGTCTACCAAAAAAGCTCTGCTCAAGGGAGCATGAAGCACTGAAAAAAGATGGGCTTGTACTCAATGGTGTAACATGGTATTGAAAGCCATGGACATGGGTGAGTGTGTCTAAAAAGAGTATAGGATGAAAAAGACAGGGTTTCAGGATAAGGCCCCCAGGAATATCCAAATCTAACTGCTGATCAGCTTCCCAGTATCCATCCTCCCCTTCTTCCTTAGTAACAGGGCCCTCATTATTCAGTTAAAAGACACTATTTCCCAGCATCTGTTATAGCTGGGAGGTCAACAGAATGTGGACCAAGGGGTGTGTGGGGCTTACGAGAAGCCTCTCTAATGACTCACCTAGAAGGTACAACATTTTGCCTTTTCTCCCTGCCTTTAGATGCCTCCTGGCACATGGATGTGATGGCGGCCATCCTGGACCATGGGGTGAACTTGAGGATGCTAGGATGCTGAAACAGAAAGATAGATATTGAATTCCTGTATGGCCTATCTTTGGGCTTCCTTGTTTGTAAAAGAATTACTCTTCTATCTTATTTAAGCTACTATTTTTTTTCTGTTAAGTACGTCCAAACTCGATCCTGACTGGAAAAGTAAGGCAGAACTGGATGAGTCAAGAATAAAGAAAATGAAGGAGCAGTCATTGAGGAAGGAGAGAAAACAAAGAGAATGTCACAGAAGCTAGGGGGACAAAAGTATTCCAAGAAGCAGTGAATGGTCAAAAGTGCCAAATCCTCCTGAGAGAGCAAATAAGGTAACACTAAAATATGTTCCTAAATATCCATTGGACTTAGTGGCCTAGAAGTCATGGGTGACTTTTATGAGACTGTACAGGTTCATGACTGAGACAGAAACCCATTGGAGTGGGTTGAGTGATGAGAGGCAAGGAAATGGAGATCACGGTATAGACAAACCTTTTGAGAAATCTGGCTGTGAAGGAGAAGCCAAAGACAGACTGGAGGCTGGACAGGGATGTGAATGGGGCCAAGAAAGGACATTTCTAAGATTGCGGGGACTTGAACCAGTCTTAAGAGGAGCTAGATGACAAGGAGATGTTAAATACATAAAGGTGGGAAGGAGTGTCAATCCTTGTCCCGACCAGGTGCTACGGCTCCTCACTATAAGCACCTCCTCACAAGTGCCCTCCACTTCCTTTCCTGTCTCCCCTTGTGTCTGGAGCAAACCCCATTCCAGAATGAACCCGACAATCTTCGTGCCTTCACCTGAACAACCGCTGGAGAAAATCACACAGCTGAGCTGACGGGCTCCATCTAAGAAGCATTCTTCCCCACTCTGAGATGAGTATTTCACATCTTCTTTCCTCTCCTCCAGTCTCCACAGTTCCTTCCCCACCTTCAGTTGGCAGATGGCCTGACCTCAGCTTTACTGGAAAATGGAGAGCATTAAAGATGATTTAAAAAAATTTTTTTCACTTCAAACCTTTTCAAGTATTAAACAGTTTGTTTTTCACCCACACCTCCTTGTCACAGATACACATCTCATTTAGGCAATTTGGGAGATGCACATTGCCTGAAGGAGGGTGGCTGCAAGCAGTAAAGTTGATTTTTTGTTTTTCAAAGGTATTTTATAGACAACGATCTGGAGAGAAAAGGCTTTGGGTTTGTAAGTTTACAAACTTTTTGAGTTTTACAGATCTTGGCCAGAGACATATGGAAATGTGTGTGCATGTTTTGGATTTCACAATGATGGTGGTTGCGGGGTGAGAGGGAGGCGGGGTGTGTGCTATGTGACTCCCGCACAGTGAGAAATTATCCTACCCCTGCGGCCAATAGCATCCCCATTCTGGTACTTCCCTGCCCAGTTTTGATAGTGAACAGACAAGGGCCTGAGAAAGGGATGGTTATCAGAGGCTCAGATACCTCAGGAATGAGGATTTGGGTAACGTCACCAGATAAGTCATTGAGACCAGTAGAGGTGAGAGCTGAGGGCAAGGGGAATTTGGGACAGATAGGAGAGGAGGGAGAGTGTGAGTATCACTTGCAGCCCTGAGACCAAATGCAGCAACAGGGGCTGTAGTGTGTCATTCTTCTAAATTTCCTCTCCCAAAGAGAGGCCCACTGGCAACCCGGAAGAGATACTCTTTGAACATATATGAAGTGGATCTGGACTCTGGCAGCTAAGGAAGTGTTGACCTGCTCTCCCTTTAAGAAATAACTTGCTGCTCTGATGCAAGGAGTCCTGGAACTAAGAGCCCCCAGCTGCTGGACCTTTGAGATCTTCAACAGTGCAGAAGGCGAGGCCATGCTCCTCTGGCAGCCCCCAGCCAACTGCTGAGCATGGTTGAGGTCAGAGGGTCTGGCCATCTCTGCCTAAAACAAGTCTCCTGTAATAGGCGTATTTGCTCTAGAGCTCACGTTGGATTGGCTCTGTCTGACCTGCATGAGTTTGGAGTCTCTCCCTGCCTAGTCCTTCTTCACTTCTTTGCCTTCTCTAGGTGTCAGAATAGCACCACAGTCTGAAGGCTCCCTCCCCAGTCTGGCTCCCTCCCCATCGACCTTTCACAGCCCTTACTCCTCAATACACTTCTTGCACGCCCAACTCTGGCTGAGTGCCTGCTTCCCAGATTGACACAGATGGTTAAAGAATATGAGACCCAGGACGCAAGGATACAATTCCGTCACCCTATACCAATTCAGGACTAAGCCTTGTGGATTATTCTTTCTCAATGCGTGATGTATCTGTTCTTCTGTTCCATTTTCATTACACAGTTTGAGGCTTTACCAAAATTTGCCTTCATATTTATTTATTTAAGTCATGTTTAAGATTATTTAAAAAATAATATAATGTAAATTCAAACAACACAGAACTAAAATTATCCTTTTAAATTCCAGTCCTAATCCCCAGAGTTAACCATTAACTTGTATATCCTTCCAGATTGATATATATACAAATGGGATTATAGTAAACACTGTTATGCAACCTGCTGGGTATCTTTAACTTAAAACTATTATTTTGGACATGTGAACATCTTTCCATATCAATATATGTATCTCTACTTCATTCTTTTTAACAGCTGTTATCATATTTAGTTAATAAGTCATGTCATTGAAGAACTTTTATTTCTAGGATTTGGCTATTATAAACAAGGCTGCAGTGAATCTCCTTGTATTTAGGTTCTGGGAATTGATGATCCATGTCTACCCATATTTTATTGGAGTGTTTATCTTCTTCATACTGATTTCTAAGAGTTCTTTAAATGTTAAAGAAATAAGCTCATTTTCTGATATGTGTTACAAACATTTTTCTCAGGTTTGTTGTTTATCTTTTTTTTTTTTTTTTTTGCGGTACGCAGGCCTCTCACTGCTGTGGTCTCTCCCATTGCGGAGCACAGGCTCCGGACGTGCAGGCTCAGCGGCCATGGCTCACGGGCCCAGCCACTCCGCGGGATGTGGGATCTTCCTGAACCGGGGCACGAACCCGTGTCCCCTGCATCGGCAGGCAGACTCTCAACCACTGCGCCACCAGGGAAGCCCTGTTGTTTATCTTTGGACATTGCTTGTGGTATGTTTTTCTCTATAAAATTTAAAATGTGTACATAGTCAAATTTATGAGTATTTTCTGTTATAGATTTTAGGTTTGGAGTTGTGCCTAGAATGACCTTTTCTTTTCTCCTTTTTTTTTTTTTAGAATGACCTTTTCCATGCCAATATTATGAAAGACAAATCATCTATGTATTTTTCTAGTACATTCATAGTTTTAAGTATTAAAATTTTTTTTCTGGCATTTATTTCCACATAAGTGATCTAGTTTTATTTTTTCCCAAGTGGCTGCTAGTAATTCTAATGCCATGTATTAAACGATCTATCTTTCTCCAGTGATTCGAAATACCACCTTTACCACACTCTAAATTCCCATAGTATTTCTTAATTACTATGCTCCCCAGCCCCTTAGGATCCTTGCAGAACCTGTGTTAATCGGTCATATGTGAAAAAAACAAATGAGATAAACAGCAGAATGGAAACATTGACCTAAATGTAAGTCAATAGGCAAGTTCTCCGAGGTCCTCAACACTTTTACAGAGTGTTCTGTCTAAAGTTGAAAGAGATGGTCCACATCTTCAGTGGGTGCCAAGCAAGCAAGCAAGAGGGCACAGATGGGGCAATCTGGGTTCTTGTTGCTCTCTTAATGTGAAATCCTTCCCATTAGAGTTCTTGGATTGTATTAAAGCGTGGTAGTTTTTAATGAGTGCATAACCCCAGCAAAGCTTTCACTTCAAAGCATGTTGCTATTACAGCCGCTGCATTAGTATAGTAAGTAGGGGGATCAGTTGCACACGAGAACTTTGAGTGTCTTATGGCCTCCCTCTGCCGCAAGACAGCCTTTCTGAAGGTGATTGCAGACGGACATGGCCCTGCATCTTTGAAGTATGCTCAATGCAGAATCAATTCAGGAACTCACAGATACTAGTTATCAGCCTGTGTTTATTCACTTCGCAGAGAAGGGTTTAATTAATGTAATACTTACTGGTCAATGCTTTGCTTTTAAACTTTACCTTTGGCCCATCAGCAGATCAATACGTATTTTAATCTTCTTCTGTTTTAGAACTGGTTTTAAGACTCACGGCAGAGGCCCAGATTTCACAATCATTAATTGCTATTATCAGCCCCTTTCATTTCCTAAACATCAGCAGTTTCTTAAAATTCTGCTTTCATTCCTCTACTGAGTTATCCCTTCTTGTTCATCACTTGGTTCTGTGGTGTCTTTCAACCAAGTACAGAGTTTACAACTAGCCAATAATGGGAAGAAAAAGAATGGCCTGAAATTCTCCATTGATTAAACAGTCTATCTCAACAGCTGCACACAAAACTGAAAAAGTAGTCTGGCCACTTCTAGATGGATGTTATCAAGTACTTCCAAGGCTCCAGGTGGGTCTGCCTAACAGGACTCATTTAGTTATCTCTCTTTTAACTAATTACTGAATTATCACCTTTTGGCGGCCAATTATTCTACATATCACAATATAACTTCTTTCTTCCCAAATTGTCAGTATTTTCCAGTATATCAAAGGTTGCGACAGCAGGAGAATCTGCCATTCCCTCACTGCCTAATTCGGGCAAGTCACAAGCTCTGTGGATCTAAATATCCTCATAGGTAAAAGGGAATCACAATAGCAAAATCTTGGATATTATGAGATAATATGAATAGAGTATTTTTCACAGAGCCTAGCTGCCAGGACCTATCCTAATAGGGAATTGTCCCTGTTAAAAGTATTGTTATCACTGGCGTCTTGTCGACTAAATAAAGGGTACTAACTGAATGTAGGAGTACTCTTACTAAATGGTCAGCTGCATTCCCAGCTGCGAATGCATCTCTCACTCGACTAAGGAAGAAAATGAATTTATGTGATGCATCAAACAGTCTTTTTAGCTGGTGTACTGCATTATTTCAAGCAAGAATATTTCCATTTGCCACATTATAGAACCTCCCTTCTTATACTGCTCTTTGTATACAAATTCCTTTGCTATTTTTATAGAGTTTATTTTATTCTAAACATAAAATTATACATGTTCATTGTAGAAAATATAGAAATACAGAAAAGTATGATAAAGAAAACAACACTTATAAAGAAAATCAAAATTATTCATAATTCCACCTCTGGTAGTATTTTGGTGTGTTTTCTCTCAATTATATACCAATGCAGCTATATAGATTATGTATATGTGTAGAAACAAATCAAAATCATTTTGCATACAGAAGTAATTCTACTTAAAAATAGGCTTGGTTCTCAAATGTAAATCCATTTGTGCAAAAGTCCATAGTGACTTTAAACTTATCACAACATGTGTTGTTGTTGGGTAAAATCAGCCCATTTTGTTCTGTTGTGTGGCTTAGTTCACATCTATAAAAGACTGTGAGTGGAAAGTCTATAAAAAGAGCAGCTTCTATATACAGTTTTACGTCCTATCTTTTTGATCAAATACCAAATCATGAGAATTTTGCATGTGAAATTTGCATGAGAACAATGCAATAAGTATTCTATGAAACTGTGATTCTCAATATTGCAGAATACATTGTTCTATGAATACAAAATTTATTCGACAATCCCTTATTTTGCTTTTATAAATAACCATGTGACACACATCACACAGAGAAACCTTAGTGTATATCACGGGTCATTTCCTTAGGAGAGAGTCCTAGAAGTTGGAGCAAGGGTAAAGAAATCATTTAAGAATTATGATATATAAGGCCAAATGCTTTCCAGCATGATTGTACTTATCTACACACTGCTCACAGTGGCACTATTACTGGCACAAAGTTATCATCGTTTTAAAAATCCTCTCTGGTTAGACAGGCATGACGATGTATTCCCTTCCTTCCATTGTGGTATGCTTTCGGAGCCCTGGATGTCTACTCTTTCTCTAACCATTATAGGTCGTAGGACTCCAAATGATCTGTAGTAGCTCACATTTGTGTCAGGGCCATGGCTCCACTGGCATTACCTTCTTTCTTGTCTTGTTGCCCACCTGGGCTCGACCATTCCAAAGCCGTACTGACCAGTTTTGTTTGATGTGAGACTACACAGCTGTCTCTTCTGACACCAAGGACTCCAAATTTGCCTCGTTTCTACTCTGCCACAGACTGGAAAGGGCTACTTATGTTTCCTCAATGGTTCTGGATGGGAGGATTGTTTCTGAGCTGAGTTTCTGGTTTCCCTACTTCAAATTCCCTCCTTATGTTGCAGCAGAGGTGAAGTTGTCACAGTAGTGCTTAGTTTCCAAAGTCCAACACACACACACACACACACACACACACAATTTCAGTTCGTGTCTTCCTACCTAGGGGTGAATAAACATAAGTGAAGTGATGTGTGTGAAGTGAAGTGATTACTATAGACTGCTCTGATCACAGGCAATCACATCCATCTCAATGAGCTGATTATTACAACTCCTTACACAATTATCCAGCACCAGTCAAAGAGATTTCCCAAACAGTATTCAACATGACGGTTTATCCAGGAACAACTGCCTGTGGGACTTTGGGAACAAGAACTGAGGATGCCTTAAAAGGTGCTAAATTCCTAATTGCTACTTTCCTAGATATTCTCTACATACTTCAGAGATACACACACACACGCACACATTACAAAATCCATAATACAAACTGCATAAAATATAAAAAATATTGCATATTACCAGGTTTCAAGCATTAATAAGAGAGTGTCGAAAATAAGAAAACAGTAAAAATTTCAGCTCTTAAGAAAGAACTTAGAAATTAAAGACATAAGAAAAAAAGAAAGGAAGAGGACTCCCATTTGCCTGGCAAGTAATGTGTTCCAAGTACTCTGTGGTTGAGTTCACCAAGGGACAGACGATTGGGGAAAAGAGAGCAGACATGATGACACAACCTCACAAAGTATTCATTATTTATGGGAAAAGAGGAAGAGGAGCCAGACAAGAAGAAGAATCTATCAAGAAAAAGTAGGAGGGTAACCAAGATCACATATTTACGTGGAAGTTGAAAAAGGAGCTTCAAGAAAGCAGGAACATATATATGTGTTAGCATGGGGATGTATGTATATGTATAGCTGATTCACTTTGTTATACAGCAGAAACTAACACACCATTGTAAAGCAATTATACTCCAATAAAGATGTTAAAAAGAAAAAAAAAAAAGCAAGCAAGCAAGCAGGAACAAGTCCATAGTTAAGCACTGCATAAGAAGTCAAGGCCAAAACCTGACAGAATTAGGTGGGATATACGGGTAGGAGGTGACCTTCAAGGGAGGATGAAAGTTCATGTTTCTTGAGTGACTTTTCTGGAGATGCCCATGATTTCCTCTTCACCCCACACCACTTTCTCATAGAATCTACCGTGTTCCCTTCCATCTCCATCTCTTCCCGTTGCCTCTGCTGAGCAGGTAACAGCCCAGAGGGGCCCCTCTCTGGACACCAATGACTATCGGGAAGTGGACCACAAGAATCAAGAGTCTCAAGCTAAGATCATTTTGGTTCCTAAACTGGAAAATTATGTGACGCGAAGCCAAGGTGGTCAGGCCTGGGCCACATGGAAACCGCTGAGATAGCCAGTCACCAAGGGAGAGGAGAAGAAGCAGATGTGCAGAGAGCAACAGTGATGAGAGAACAGGGAGCCTCAGCAACAGATGAGAGAGAAAGGCTCTGCTTCCTCTGGAGGCTGGGCTGCACTCCTTGCCCTGGA
The DNA here is from genome assembly GCF_937001465.1 of Orcinus orca. Taxonomy (NCBI): domain Eukaryota; kingdom Metazoa; phylum Chordata; class Mammalia; order Artiodactyla; family Delphinidae; genus Orcinus; species Orcinus orca. The sequence continues at coordinate 55,761,430 of NC_064564.1, forward strand.
GTTCCATGAATTACCCCCCTTTCCTTCCAATGATTTTAAGTGGGATTTGGTGCCTCATAATCAAATTACCCGTAATGGAGACAGTGACTACTCTGTGCCTTTGAGCTGTGTGCTAAGTATTCTCTCACAGAATGTTCACAAGAGCCCAGAAAAATAGGTGTCAGTATCTCCCTTTTCCCTGAGAGGAATCTGAAGTCCATGAGGTTAAATGATGTGCCTAAGGTCACACAGCTGCTGAGTGACTTTGGTTCTAAATTCTCATACTACCACGCTGGACCATAAACATGACACAAGCTCAATTACTGCTGATCGAGAAGGAGTCCTCAGAAGTGCAGAAAGGCTATGTCTGTGCTCTAATCTCTTCCTTTATATTAAGTTATAAACAGAACAGTTTAATTTGCATTACTTATGCATTAGCATTCAGTATGCTGTATGAGAGAGGAAGTGTGTCGGAGAGAGATGGAGGCTCGGAAAAAGAAGTCGGTATTCTCCTGGTTCATGAAATACACTACAACTACAATATGAAATTTATCAGAAGTTCTTAGAGACTCTTAACAGAAGTATAAGCCTTTTCAGTTATTAAAAGGATTGAAAGCTTTTTATGGTGCATGAAAAAGACAAACTCCTCCCTTTCAAATTATTCTACTTTATAGTACAATTCCTTTAGCTGGGAGGACAACTTCAGACACTTTTTCAAATAACCCCAACCATTTAAAATGTACCTTTAGGAAGTCATGCTGAGAGTATATGGAAAAGACACAGACAGAGTCAAAAAAGGGGGGTGGGGAAGGAGAAAGAAGGAAGAAGAAAAGGTAAGACATTGTTTCCGAAGTAGTAAGAATCTCCCAGTTGTTCTGGCCTACTTTAAAATGAGCTGGCTATTTCTATCCACAGAGAACACCTAACATTGTTTAGGTAGCTACAACTGAAAAATCTTCTTGTCCACTCCAGACAGATCTCTCCACCTATCTGTCATCCCCATCACACATAAATCAGGACCACTTACATTAACTAGACACTTTCACTGAAAGTTAGGATGCTGTCTTAGCTCAGGCTGCTATAACAAAACACTATAGATTGGGTGGCTTAAACAACATTTATTTATCACAGTTCTGGAGGCTGAGAAGACCAAGATCAAGGTACCAGCCAATTCAGTTCTTAGTGAGGACCCTCTTCCTGACTTGAGAGAGAACATTGTGTCCTTACATGACGGGAAAAAAGTGATCTCTCTCTCTCTTCTTTTTCTTATAAAGCCACTAATCCAATCATGGGGGCCCTACCCTCATGAACTCATCTAACCCTAATTACCTCCCAAAGGCCCCATCTCCAAAAGATCACACTGGGGTCTATGGTTTCAACATATGAATTTTGAGGGGATACAATTCAGTCTGTAGCAAAACTTTGAACTATTAAAAGAAACTACTGAACTATTAAAAGAAAAAACATATGTGAGCAACACCCCAGAATATCAGCCATGATATTACAACAGGATACAAATATCTACCCAAGTAGAATGAGAACCTTTAAACAAACACCAAGGAACTTCTATATTTTAGGAAGTTTGGAGAAAAGATCTTTGAAGATGGTTTTAGGCATCTTAAACCATGAGAAATGATGTTTAAGCAAAGAGTTTTAGTAGATCTTCATTGAGAGAAGATCAAATTGGAAAACATGGGCATGAGGTGGGGGAGCAGAGGCCTTACAGGTAGGCCACTGTCCCAGGAACAGAATCCAGATGCTGAGGATGCTGAGAGGAGGAAGGTCAGCTGCTACATCCTCTCTCTGGGCCATGTGCTAAGGAGACCCCTGGGACTGAGGGAACTTCAAAAACTCTGACTTGAGACCAGTTTAAAAATCGATCCTGTAACCTTTGAAATCCTGAATACAACATGTAATTTCAGAAATTCAGTTGTGGCTTGAATTCAGTTTGGGGGGATAATTGTTGTTTTTGGAAAACCTCTTCCATTAGACCTTTTGGTTCTACAAAAGTAAAGCCAAGATCCTAATTTGAAATTAAAAATTTCCAGAAAACATTAATTGCTTTGTATAATTCTATCTAAAACTCTCTTTATTATGTGTGCAGTTGTCTGTCAGCAGACTGTGGCTAGGAAGTAGGCTGGAAGGAAAGCTGAGATTACTTTCCTCACCCTTTCTAGGACTCACTGTACGGGTAGAGTATGTGGACTCCAAGTAAAGGAGACACACAGCAGAGCACACCCATTGTCAAGAAGTAAGGTGGCTTCTGGGACACGGCAACAGACCAGGAGAGTCACTCTGTGGCAGGGCTTTTCCCAAGAACATTGGGAGTCTTCATATTTATTACCATTTTAAGATTTTTCTCTTCTCTGATAAAATTCCCTTCAATTATTCTCACACCTTCATTAAAGTTTTGCTAAATATTATAGCTTGGTCTTAGTAAAGAGATTAAATTAATAGCAAAAAAATTATTAAAATAGTAAATTTTATGTTATGTAGATATTGCCACAGTTTTATCCCACAAAGAAAAGCCCAGGCCCAGATAGGTTCACTAGTGAATTCTACTGAATGTATAAAGAAAAATTAACATCAATTCTTCCCAAGCTCTTCCAAAAAACAGAAGAGGAGGGAGAATTTCCCAATTCATTTCCTGTGAGTCCAGTATTAACCTAATACCAAACCAAAAAAAAAAAACCCCTTCAGACCAATATCCTTTATAAACAGAGATGCAAGATCTTCAACAAATCCTGGCACATGGAATCCAGCAGCATTACCAGCCGAGATTTATCCCAGGGACACAAGGTTGGTTTAATATGTGAAATTTAATCAATGGAACACATCACACTAATAGAATAAGGGCCAAAACCACATGATCATCTCAAAAGATGAAGACAAATCATTTGACAAAAAGCTGATCCTAAAATTCAGATGGAAATGCAAGGGATAGAGAATAGCCAAAACAATTGTTAAAAGAAAATTAAAGTTGGAGGACTCACATGTTTCAAAAGTTAATTTCAAAGCTATGGTTATCAAGACAGTGTGATTCTGGCTAAGAATAGATATATATAGATCAATGGAACAGAACAGAGAGTCCAGAAATAAGCCCTTATACTTAGTCACATAATTTTTGAAAAGAGTGCCAAGACAACTTAATGGAGAAAGAACAGTCTTTTAACAAATGGTGCTGGGACAACTGAATTTCATATGAAAAATAATAAAGTTGGACCCCGACCTCACACTATATACAGAAATTAACTCAAAATGGATAACTGACCTAAATGTAAGAGCCCAAACTATAAAACACTTAGAGGAAAACATGAAGTAAATCTTTGTAAACTTGGGTTAGGCAATGATTTCTTAGCTATAACATCAAAAGCATGTGACAAAAGAAAAAAAATAGGTAAATTGGACTTAACCCAAATCAAAAACGTTTGTGCTTCAAAGGACTATTAAATAAGTGAAAAGACAACCCACAGAATGGGAGAAAATATTTGCAAACCATATACAAGGAACTTGTATCCAGATTATATAATGAACTGTTACAACTCAAGAATAAAAAGACAATCTGCATTTCCCTGATGATTGGCGATGTTGAGAATCTTTTCATGTGTCTGTAGGTCCTCCTCTGGAAAATGTCTGTTCAGCTCCTCTGCCCATTTTTTTTTAATTGGGTTGTTTGGCTTTTTGATATTAAGTTGTATAGGTTCTTTTTACATATTGAATATTAACCTTTATCAGATGTATAATTTGCAAATATCTTCTCCCATTCAGTACATTGGCTTTTCATTTGTTGATAGTTTTCTTCACTGTGCAAAAAGTTTTTTTAGTTTGCTGTAGTTCCATTTGTTTATTTTTGCTTTTGTTGCGCTTGCATGAGGAGACAGGTCCAAAAAATCTTGCTAAGACCGATGTCAAAGAGTGTACTGTGTCTGTTTTCTTCTAGGAGTTTCATGGTTTCATGTCTTACATTCCAGTCTAATCCATTTTGAATTTATTTTTGTATATGGTGGAAGATGGTGGTCCAGTTTTCTCAACACCATTTGTTGAAGAGACTGTTCTCAATTGTCTCTTCTTGCCTCCCTTGTCATAGATTACTTAACCCTTACATGGGTTTATTGGGCTCTCTATTTTATTCCGTTGATTTATATATGTCTGTGATTATCAAAAAGATGAAAAATAACAAGTGTTGGCAAGGACGTAGAGAAAAAGGAACCCTTATGCACTGTTGGTGGGAATATAAGTTGGTGCAGCCACTATGGAAAACAGTCTGGAGGTTCCTCAAAAAATTAAAAATAGAACTACTGTATGATCCAATAATTCCACTTCTGGAAGATATATGCACACTTATGTTCATTGCACCATTATTTACAGTAGTCAAGATATGGAAACAATTTAAGTGTCCATTGATAGATGAACAAATAAAAAGGATGTGATTATATACATATATATACAACAAAATATTATTCAGACATAACAGAGAATGAAATTTTACCATGTGCAACAACATGGATGGACCTACAGGGTATTATGCTAAGTGAAATAAGTCAGACAGAGAAAGACAGTTACCTTATGACTTCACTTACATGTTGAGTCTAAAAGACAAAACAAACAAAGCAAAACAGAAACAGACTCAGAGATACAGAAAACAAACGTAGTTGCCAGAAGGGAAAGGAGTTGGGGGTGAAATAGATGAAGGGGATTAAGAGGTACAAATTTCCAGTTATAAAATAAATAAGTCATGGGGGTGTAGTTTACAGTATAGGAAATATAGTCAGTAATATTGCAATAACTTTGTATGGTGACAGATGATAACTAGACTTACCTTGGTGGTCATTTAAAAAATGTGTATAAATGTTGACTCACTATGAGGTACACTTGAAACTGTTACAATACTGTATGTCAATTGTACTTTAATTAAAGAAAAGAAGATGAACAGACCAATTGAAAAACAGGCAAAGGACTTGAATAGGCATTTCTCCAAAAAAGATATACAAATGGCCAATAAACACATGCAAAGATGCTCAAAACCATTAGTCATTAGCAAAATGCAAATAAAAACCACAATGAGATACCACCTCATATCCACCAGTATGTCTATTATCAAAAAGATGGACAATAACAAGTTCTGGCAAAGATGTGGAGAAATTGGAAAATTCATACATTGCTGGTAGAAATGTAAGACAGTGTAGTCACCTTGGAAAACAGGCTGAAAATTCCTCAAAAGCTTAAGCTTGGAGTTATCATATAACCCAGCCATCCCACTCCTAGGTATTTACACAAGAAAATGAAAACATATGCCCACACAAAAACTTCTACATGAATGTTCACAGCAGTAGTCTTTATAATCATCCCAAAGTAGAAACAAACCAAGTGGCAATTAACTGATGAGTGGATAAAGAAAATGTGGTGGGGGACGAGGGGAAGATGGCGGAAGAGTAAGACGCAGAGATCGCCTTCCTCCCCACAGATACACCAGAAATACATCTACACGTGCAACAACTCCTACAGAACACCTACTGAAGGCTGGCAGAAGACCTCAGACCTCCCAAAAGGCAAGAAACCCCCACGTACCTGGGTAGGGCAAAAGAAAAAAAAAGAAAAAACAGAGACAAAAGAATAGGGACGGGACCTGCACCAGTGGGAGGGAGCTGTGAAGGAGGAAGTTTCCACACACTAGGAGCCCCTTCGCGGGCGGAGAGTGCGGGTGGCGGAGGGAGGGAGCTTCGGAGTCGCGGAGGAGGAGAGCACAGCAACAGGGGTGCGGAGGGCAAAGCGGGGAGATTTCCCCGCATAGAGGCTTGGTGCCGACCGGCACTCACCAGCCCGAGAGGCTTGTCTACTCACCCGCCGGGGCGGGCGGGGCTGCGAGCTGAGGCTCGGGCTTTGGTCGGAGCGCAGGGAGAGGACTGGGGTTGGCGGCGTGAACACAGCCTGAAGGGGTTAGTGCACCACGGCGGGCCGGGAGTCCGGGAAAGGTCTGGACCTGCCGAAGAGGCAAGAGACTTTTTCTTACCTCTTTGTTTCCCGGTGCGCGAGGAGAGGGGATTAAGAGCGCTGCTTAAAGGAGCTCCAGAGACGGCCACGAGCCGCGGCTAAAAGTGCGGACCCCAGAGACAGGCAGGAGACGCTAAGGCTGCTGCTGCCGCCGCCAAGAAGCCTGTGTGCCAGCACAGGTCGCTATCCACACCTCCTTTCCAGGGAGCCTGTGCAGCCCGCCACTGCCGGGTTCCCGGGATCCAGGGACAACTTCCCCGGGAGAACGCATGGCGCGCCTCAGCCTGGTGCAACGTCACGCCGGCCTCTGCCGCCGCAGGCCCGCCCCGCACTCCGTGCCCCTCCCTCCCCCGCGGCCTGAGTGAGCCTGAGCCTCCGAATGAGCGGCTCCTTTAACCCCGTCCTGTCTGAGCGGAAAAACAGACGCCCTCCGCCGACCTACACGCAGAGGCCGGGCCAAATCCAAAGCTGAGCCCCTGGGAGCTGTGAGAACAAAGAAGAGAAAGGGAAATCTCTCCCAGCAGCCTCAGAAGCAGCGGATTAAAGCTCCACAATCAACTTGATGGACCCTGCATCTGTGGAATACATGAATAGACAACGAATCATCCCAAATTGAGGAGACGTGTGGATGAAAGGCTCTTGGTGCTGCAGCCAGGAGTCAGTGCTGTGCCTCTGAGGTGGGAGAGCCAACTTCAGGACACTGGTCCACAAGAGACCTCCCAGCTCCACATAATATCAAACGGCGAAAATCTCTCAGAGATCTCCATCTCAATGCCAGCACCCAACTTCACTCAACGACCAGCAAGCTACAGTGCTGGACACCCTATGCCAAACAACTAGCAAAACAGGAACACAACCCCACCCATTAGCAGAGAGGCTGCCTAAAATCATAATAAGTTCACAGACACCCCAAAACACACCACCAGATGTGGACCTGCCCACCAGAGAGACAAGATCCAGCCTCGTCCACCAGGACACAGGCTCTAGTACCCTCCACCAGGAAGCCTACACAACCCACTGAACCAACCTTAGCCACTGGAGACAGACACAAAAAACAACAGGAACTACGAACCTTCAGCCTGCAAAAAGGAGACCCCAAACACAGTAAGATAAGCAAAATGAAAAGACAGAAAAACACACAGCAGATGAAGGAGCAAGATAAAAACCCACCAGACCTAACAAATGAGGAGGAAATAGGCAGTCTACCTGAAAAAGAATTCAGAATAATGATAGTAAAGATGATCCAAAATCTTAGAAATAGAATAGACAAAATGCAAGAAACATTTAACAAGGACCTAGAAGAACTAAAGATGAAACAAACAATGATGAACAACACAATAAATGAAATGAAAAATACTCTAGATGGGATCAATAGCAGAATAACTGAGACAGAAGAACGGATAAGTGACCTGGAAGATAAAATAGTGGAAATAACTACTGCAGAGCAGAATAAAGAAAAAAGAATGAAAAGAACTGAGGACAGTCTCAGAGACCTCTGGGACAACATTAAACGCACCAACATTCGAATTATAGGGGTTCCAGAAGAAGAAGAGAAAAAGAAAGGGACTGAGAAAATATTTGAAGAGATTATAGTTGAAAACTTCCCTAATATGGGAAAGGAAATAGTCAATCAAGTCCAGGAAGCACAGAGAGTCCCATACACGATAAATCCAAGGAGAAATACGCCAAGACACATAATAATCAAACTGTCAAAAATTAAATAGAAAGAAAGCATACTAAAAGCAGCAAGGGAAAAACAACAAATAACACACAAGGGAATCCCCATAAGGCTAACAGCTGATCTTTCAGCAGAAACTCTGCAAGCCAGAAGGGAGTGGCAGGACATATTTAAAGTGATGAAAGGGAAAAACCTACAACCAAGATTACTCTACCCAGCAAGGATCTCATTCAGATTTGATGGAGAAATTAAAACCTGTACAGACAAGCAAAAGTTGAGAGAGTTCAGCACCACCAAACCAGCTTTACAACAAATGCTAAAGGAACTTCTCTAGGCAAGAAACACAAGAGAAGGAAAAGACCTACAATAACGAACCCAAAACAGTTAAGAAAATGGGAATAGGAACATACATATCGATAACTACCTTAAATGGAAATGGACTAAATGCTCCCACCAAAAGACACAGATTGACTGAATGGATACAAAAACAAGACCCATATATATGCTGTCTACAAGAGACCCACTTCAGACCTAGAGAAACATACAGACTGAAAGTAAGGGGAGGGAAAAAGATATTCCATGCAAATGGAAACCAAAAGAAAGCTGGAGTAGCAATTCTCATATCAGACAAAATAGACTTTAAAATAAAGACGATTACAAGAGACAAAGAAGGACACTACATAATGATCAAGGGATCGATCCAAGAAGAAGATATAACAATTGTAAATATTTATGCACCCAACATAGGAGCACCTCAATACATAAGGCAAATGCTAACAGCCATAAAAGGGGAAATCGACAGTAACACATTCATACTAGGGGACTTTAACATCCCACTTTCACCAATGGACAGATCATCCAAAATGAAAATAAATAAGGAAACACAAGCTTTAAATGATACATTAAACAAGATGGACTTAATTGATATTTATAGGACACTCCATCCAAAAACAACAGAATACACATTTTTCTCAAGTGCTCATGGAACATTCTCCAGGATAGATCATATCTTGGGTCACAAATCAAGTCTTGGTAAATTTAAGAAAATTGAAATTGTATCAAGTATCTTTTCCGACCACAACGCTATGAGACTAGATATCAATTACATGAAAAGATCTGTAAAAAATACAAACAAATGGAGGCTAAACAATACACTACTTAGGGCTTCCCTGGTGGCGCAGTGGTTGAGAGTCCGCCTGCCGGTGCAGGGGACATGGGTTCGTGCCCTGGTCCGGAAGGATCCCACATGCCACGGAGACTGAATCAGAAAGAAATAGAAAATATGAACAGACCCATCACAAACACTGAAATTGAAACTGTGATTAAAAATCTTCCAACAAACAAAAGCCCAGGACCAGATGGCTTCACAGGCGAATTCTATCAAACATTTAGAGAAGAGTTATCACCTATCCTTCTCAAACTCTTCCAAAATACAGTAGAGGGAGGAACACTCCCAAATTCATTCTATGAGGCCACCATCACCTTGATACCAAAACCAGACAAGGATGTCACAAAGAAAGAGAACTACAGGCCAATATCACTGATGAACATAGATGCAAAAATCCTCAACAAAATACTAGCAAACAGAATCCAACAGCACATTAAAAGGATCATACACCATGATCAAGTGGGGTTTATTCCAGGAATGCAAGGATTCTTCAATATATGCGAATCAATCAATGTGATAAACCATATTAACAAATTGAAGGAGAAAAACCATATGATCATCTCAATAGATGCAGAGAAAGCTTTTGACAAAATTCAACACCCAATTATGATAAAAACCCTGCAGAAAGTAGGCATAGAGGGAACTTTCCTCAAGGTAATAAAGGCTATATATGACAAATCCACAGCCAACATCGTCCTCAGTGGTGAAAAACTGAAAGCATTTCCACTAAGATCAGGAACAAGACAAGGTTGCCCACTCTCACTGCTCTTATTCAACATAGTTTTGGAAGTTTTAGCCACAGCAATCAGAGAAGAAAAAGAAATAAAAGGAATCCAAATCGGAAAAGAAGAAGTAAAGCTGTCACTGTTTGAAGATGACATGATACTATAAATAGAGAATCCTAAAGATGCTACCAGAAAACTACTAGAGCTAATCAATGAATTCGGTAAAGTTGCAGGATACAAAATTAATGCACAGAAATCTCTGGCATTCCTATACACTAATGATGAAAAATCTGAAAGTGAAATCAAGAAAACACTCCCATTTACCATTGCAACAAAAAGAATAAAATATCTAGGAATAAACCTACCTAAGGAGACAAAAGACCTGTATGCAGAAAATTATAAGACACTGATGAAAGAAATTAAAGATGATACAAATAGATGGAGAGATATACCATGTTCTTGGATTGGAAGAATCAACATTGTGAAAATGACTCTACTACCCAAAGCAATCTACAGATTCAATGCAATTCCTATCAAACTACCACTGGCATTTTTCACAGAACTAGAACAAAAAATTTCACAATTTGTATGGAAACACAAAAGACCCCGAATAGCCAAAGCAATCTTGAGAACGAAAAACGGAGCTGGAGCAATCAGGCTCCCTGACTTCAGACTATACTACAAAGCTACAGTAATCAAGACAGTATGGTACTGGCACAAAAACAGAAAGATAGATCAATGGAACAGGATAGAAAGCCCAGAGATAAACCCACGCACATATGGTCACCTTATCTTTGATAAAGGTGGCAGGAATGTACAGTGGAGAAAGGACAGCCTCTTCAATAAGTGGTGCTGGGAAAACTGGACAGGTACATGTAAAAGTATGAGATTAGATCACTCCCTAACACCATACACAAAAATAAGCTCAAAATGGATTAAAGACCTAAAGGTAAGGCCAGAAACTATCAAACTCTTAGAGGAAAACATAGGCAGAACATTCTATGACATAAATCACAGCAAGATCCTTTTTGACTCACCTCCTAGAGAAATGGAAATAAAAACAAAAATAAACAAATGGGACCTAATGAAACTTCAAAGCTTTTGCACAGCAAAGGAAACCATAAACAAGACGAAAAGACAACCCTCAGAATGGGAGAAAATATTTGCAAATGAAGCAACTGACAAAGGATTAATCTCCAAAATTTACAAGCAGCTCATGCAGCTCAATTAAAAAAAAAAAAACCAATCCAAAAATGGTCAGAAGACCTAAATAGACATTTCTCCAAAGAAGATATACAGACTGCCAACAAACACATGGAAGAATGCTCAACATCATTAATCATTAGAGAAATGCAAATCAAAACTACAATGAGATATCATGTCACACCAGTCAGAATGGCCATCATCAAAAAATCTACAAACAATAAATGCTGGAGAGGGTGTGGAGAAAAGGGAACACTCTTTCACTACTGGTGGGAATGTGAATTGGTACAGCCACTATGGAGAACAGTATGGAGGTTCCTTAAAAAACTACAAATAGAACTACCATATGACCCAGCAATCCCCCTACTGGGCATATACCCTGAGAAAACCAAAATTCAAAAAGAGTCATGTACCAAAATGTTCATTGCAGCTCTATTTACAATAGCCCGAAGATGGAAACAACCTAAGTGCCCATAATCGGATGAATGGATAAAGAAGATGTGGCACATATATACAATGGAATATTACTCAGCCATAAAAAGAAACAAAATTGAGCTATCTGTAATGAGGTGGATAGACCTAGAGTCTGTCATACAGAGTGAAGTCAGTCAGAAAGAGCAAGACAAATACCGTATGCTAACACATATATATGGAATTTAAGAAAAAAAAATGTCATGAAGAACCTAGGGGTAAGACAGGAATAAAGACACAGACCTACTTGAGAACGGACTTGAGGATATGGGGAGGGGGAAGGGTGAGCTGTGACAAAGCGAGAGAGAGGCATGGACGTATATACACTACCAAACGTAAGGTAGACAGCTAGTGGGAAGCAGCCGCATAGCACAGGGATATCGGCTCGGTGCTTTGTGACCACCTAGAGGGGTGGGATAGGGAGGGTGGGAGGGAGGGAGACGCAAGAGGGAAGAGATATGGGAACATATGTATATGTATAACTGATTCACTTTGTTATAAAGCAGAAACCAACACACCATTGTAAAGCAATTATACCCCAATAAAGATGTCAAAAAAAAAGAAGAAAATGTGGTATATCCATACAATGGAATATTATTCCACTTTAAAGGAATGAAATACTGATACATTGCTCCAATATAAATAAAACTTGAAAACATCATGTTAAATGAAAGAAGACAGGTAAAAAAGTCAATACATATGATTCTATTTACATGAAAGGTCCAGAATGGGCAAATCCATAGAGACAGGAAGTAGATTATAGTTGTCAGGGGCTGGGGGTAATGAGGAATAGAGAGTGACTGCCAATGGGTACAGAGCTTTTCTCTGGGGTAATGAAAATGTTCTGTAATTAGAAAGTGGTAATTGTTGCACATCCTTGAAATATACTAAAAACTATGGAATGAATTACATAATATGTGAATTATATCACGATAGAGCTGTTTACCTTTTTAAAGATAAGCATGTGCTGTAATGTAAGTGTGTGAACTCTTATTTGAATTGTTATGAAGTAGATAAACTTAGTCAATGTGTGACTGTAAATTGCAAAGTTGTTTAGTGATAAAGGGACACAGGGTTTCTACTCTGATTGACTTGATATTCAGGGAAGACTGTGTCAGACTTCCTCGGGACTTTCTCTTACGGAGAACAGGATTCTGCCTCCCTACAGATTGAAGAGAGTAAGAAGCCCTACAGATTATTAAGTGACTTTGAAGTTGAAAGTGGCACCCACGTGCCAGGACTGCTATGTGCAGCCCTATGGGTTGTGCACTAGTCATACAGATGATGTTGTAGATGGTGCCCTCTGAAGGTGTGCTGGCAGCCCTGCTGTGTCCTTCAAGGAGTCTTGGACCCAGGCACACTTCAGTAAGAACATCACCACCATTAATTACCTGAAAGCATAATTTTAATTCTCACTCTGAATATGAACTCTGCTTCATAGGAATCTCTCTCTAGTCTTCACAGGTTATATTTAGAATTATTTCTCCCCAGCCCAGAGGAAAACTTAAGTGTAATCACAGGTGATGCTTCTGGAACCATAAAAGGACTCACAGTGAGTTCAGTAGTCAGCTGTACATCAAGCTCACTAGAATGAACTGCTGCCTTTATGCCTCAGGTCCTAAATGATTCTCATGGAGTGTTCAAGTGCCATAGCTTTCCATGCACAGTTTTACTGTGACAGCCTCTTACTTTCAGACCAGAAGTGAGCTTAGAAACAGTAAAGAAAAATATATTTTGCTTATTGCTGGAAGAAAAAAGGCAAAATTAGATATCCTATTCTATATTCTAGATTTATTTCTTGTTTGGTGCTCTCTACGAGGCATTCAATATGATTCCATTCACTCTGGATTGCATTTAAGATTTTTCCCTTATATAAATACACCAAAACATAGAAGGGATCTATTGAGAAGAGGTAGCTCCCCTTATATTCTTGTCATTAGTGAATATTTATGAATATCTGATAGCTCTTAACCTGTCAGCTGAGCCTTCTACAGATCTAAATAAGACTTTTTTATTTTACATAGTTTCCTACAGCAGCACAACATTTCTGGAGCCGCTTCACTGGGAGGACTCTGTCAACAATCAGCATTTCACTGGCATTAACATGCAGTAAAAGACAATGAAGCATGACTCAATTAAACAGCAAAAAAAAAAAAAAAAAAAAAAAAAAAAGTCTGTCTTCAGATAACATTAACCCAGTAGTTTTCAAAACCTATGTGGGGTTTCTGCTGCATGACTAGCATTAAGGTCAGTAATTTGAAAACCTGTGCCCAAGCATCTAACAAACCCGAACACAAGAGGATTTAGAGGAAAGAGCAAAACTCTGTTTTGATTTATCTCCTTCTCATACTGTATCCAGATATTTTACCATTTATAGCATACAATATCAATTAGATCTCACTGCTGCAAAGATTAAGAACAAATTTTCCATTTGAGATGTCAATGGAAATTTAATTTGCACAGAAGATACAGTTTGGGAGAACTGTTTGGGAGTCAGCTGGATTTAAAACAAACAAACAAAAAAGGCCTGTGCAGGGAGTGGTTCAGAGGAAATATGAAAGCACCCAGGTATGAACTCACAGGACATCTGATACTTGGGTATGCCAATCGACACATTCCATAGCCAGAAAAGAGACATACTACAATTGCCAAGGTTCAAGAGAAAAGATGGCACTCTTCTATGATATGTAAATGTACATGCTTGTATCTCACGTAACCAGGAGGGATGGATGTGTTCCTTACAGACCCAGAGGTTTTTTTCTTTGTTTTGTTTTTGTTGTACTTGAAATATTCAACACCTTAGGTTTAAGCTTTCAATATTTTAGGTTTCATTATATTGAACACAATCATTTCAGTTCAAGTTGCTCTCATTGAACTGCACCATTTTAAAAAAACTATATGATTTCACCAAAGTGAAGATAAAATATATTCAAACACTATACAACAAAATTTTTTGAAGATTTCACTGTTTGCGAAAATTATTAAAATTCTTTCACTTCAATGGTAACAAAAAGCATGGATAAATGACATATGTTGAACTCACGGGTAAATAGCAAAGAAAAATGCTCTGGCACACTTAAGATATGATTTATAAATTCTGAATCATTATTTTAAGCTATGATTAACATAAATTCTTTCAAGTTTGAATTTCTTTTGTAAGAAAGCTATAAAAATATGCCAACAAAAGGGGAACTAAATTAAAACAATAGACCTTTAAGATAAATTTACACATTTAAAGCATGATACCTTTTTAAAGTTGTAGACATTAAAATGCATACTGAAATCACAAGTTAATTTAAAAGTCATCAAAAATGATGGCAATAGAATGTAACTAAATGTCCTAATTAGACAATCACTGTTTATTATATTCAGAAGCTAGGAATATAAAAGGGAAACCTACAAAAATGGGGATTTCAAGTTATGAAAGCAACTGATCAGGATAATTTAAAAGAAGAAATGATTTTTCTGTTAGAAAATATTAAAAGATCAATGTATTGATCTTTCCAAAGAACACTAAAAGTTTACTGGTTGAATTAGTTTCCCACGGCTGCTGCAAAAAATTACTACAAACTGTGGCTTAAAACAACACAAGTTTGTTCTCTTACCTTTCCGGACCCTTGAGAGGAGAACCTGTTTCTTGGTCTTTGTTAGGCTTCTAGCAGCGCCTGTATCCTCAGCTCATGGCCCCGTCCTCCATCTTCAAAGCGCATTGCCCGAATCTCTGCTTCCATTATCACATTGCCTTTCCCTCTCCATAGTCAAGTCAGCCTCTGCCTCCCACCCCTAATAGGACAACTGTGACTGCATTTAGGGCCCACCCAGATTATCCAGGATAATCTCCCCATCTCAAGATCCTGAACTTAATCACACTCATAAAGTCCCTGTTGCCATTTAAGGTAACAGACACAGGTTCCAGGGATTCGGATGGGGATATCTTTGGGTTCATTATTCAGTCTGCCACAACAGTCCAAAAAATATATTTTAAAATCCCAATCTCCATCCTAGGAGTTATACAAGTTAATGCTTTCTTGATCAGCTTTACTTAGCATATGTCATTATTTTCCATTGGGAAGTTACAGCTTGGTCAGGCTGGCTTACCATCAATATCTTTCAACTGAGGGTCTGTCCTAAGAGCATCCATTTGGTCTCTCAGCCCAAGCTAGAGACACTGGGCAACATAATAAAGGGGGCTGGTTCCTTTGAAAGGTAGGGACATACAGCACGATTCTTCCCATTACTAGTCATACAGATAGACGGATGTGTTTTATTTTGTTTTGTCTAATCACTGGATAAGTGATCTAGATTTCAAACTAAAACACACTTCTGAAAATTATTCCTTTGCTGTCCAACAGCTTTTAAGTTTAATTATGTCCCATTTATCTTTATTTTTATTTTCATTACTCTAGGAGGTGGGTCAAAAAAGATCTTGCTGTGGTTTATGTCAAAGAGTGTTTTTCCTCTAAGAGTTTTATAGTGTCTGGCCTTACACTTAGGTCTTTAATCCATATGGACTTTATTTTTGTGTATGGTGTTATTTGTAGTGAGGTGGATGGACCTAGAGTCTGTCATACAGAGTGAAGTAAGTCAGAAAGAGAAAAACAAATACCATACGCTAATGCATATATATGGAATCTAAAAAAAAAAAAAAGGTACTGATGAACCTAGTGGCAGGGCAGGAATAAAGACATAGATATAGACAGACTTGAGGACACAGGGGATGGGGAGGTGGAAGCTGGAGCAAAGTGAGCGTAGCATCGACATATATTCACTGCCAAATGTAAAATAGCTAGTGGGAAGCAGCTGCGTAGCACAGGGAGATCAGCTTCATGCTTTGCGACGACCTAGAGGGGTGGGATAGGGAGGGAGGGCGGGAGGCTCAAGAGGGAGGGGATATGGGGACATATGTATGCATATGGCTGACTCACTTTGTTGTGCAACAGAAACTAACACAGTATTGTGAAGCAATGATACTCCAATAAAGATCTATTAAAAAAAAAAAAAAAAACCTTATGTGTTACCTGGGAGGATTAGCTTAACACGAATCGGTGCTGCAAAGATGTAAGGTTTTAAAAGTTTATTTTCTTTCATTATTAAAATATGTGTTCGTTGAAGAAAATGTGAAAGCTATAGATTACAAAAAATGAAGAAAATAAAAATCACCTGTAATACTGAAAAAAAAAAAAATTATCCCTGGGCTTTCCTGGTGGCGCAGTGGCTGAGAGTCCGCCTGCCAATGCAGGGGACACGGGTTCGTGCCCCGGTCCAGGAAGATCTCATATGCCGCGGAGTGGCTGGGCCCGTGAACCATGGCCGCTGAGCCTGCACGTCCGGAACCTGTGCTCCGCAACGGCAGAGGCCATAACAGTGAGAGGCCCGCGTACCGCAAAAAAAAAAAAAAATTATCCCTAACTAATCAGGAAAATTGTTTTTAATTTGTCCTCTTTTAAAACTGCTAATTATTTCTGGAAGATAGGCCTAGTAAAGTGGAAATAATGTGGGCTTCGGAGTTATAGCTCTGGGCTTTACTAATTACTAGGTTCTGTGTGATCTTAGGTAGTCAAATGCTTAACATTTTAGATGC
The DNA here is from genome assembly GCF_937001465.1 of Orcinus orca. NCBI lineage: Eukaryota > Metazoa > Chordata > Mammalia > Artiodactyla > Delphinidae > Orcinus > Orcinus orca. Next base: position 55,778,226 of record NC_064564.1, read on the forward strand.
TCAGTTATTCATCTATAAGATGGTGATGGAAATACCTAAGAAGTTTATTGTGAGAACATCAGGTTTTGCTATAATAGCTGGCATAAAATAGCTGCTCAGTAAATATGTTACTTTCCACCTTTTACATGAGAAAACTTGTCTATAAAAAGTACATAGTAAAATAAGATCGATTTACCATTGTTCAGTATTGTCTATAGAATAAATTCAGATATAACCGGTAAATAAAGTAACATGAAAATAGTAATACTCTCATTGAACGCTTGATAATAGCATGTATTATAAATGTGAAATAAGTAGTGTTGCCAAGTTTAATAAGAGTCAGACATTCGGTAAATTAAAGTTATCATTCTACTATTTTAAGAGGTTATTTACCTATGTCATTAAATTATCACTGAATTGGCAATTCTCCCAATTTCCTGCACCTCTCTGCATTTGCATTATGTCAGCCTAAAATGTTTATGTTAAAAATGCTGGCAACGCCTCAATAAGTATGACTTAGGTGTCAAAACAGTAACTTTAAGAATCCCTTTGATAGTGATGGATAATACAAGTATTTTTCTAGATCACAAAAGGTAAGAAAATCTACATACTAAGGTGTAAAGTAAAACTTCCTTTCCCCTCCAAAAATATTTGAAGTCGTTCTCCTGAGAAAAGTCTACTTTATACATCATTCTTAAGGAAGTAAAGAAGCTGATAGAGCAACCGTCCTTGTCAACACAACACAGATCTCAAATATGCAGCAACTGGTCACTGAGGAGCTCGGAAGCAGTCTAGAGTTTCTCAGATCTCCATAGGATGTGTCATTAAATCTTCTCCTCCTGCTGGGTCTGACTTCTGGGGAAAAAAGCATACGGTATAAAAATTACTATATTTGGTAGTGAGTACTAATGATCACTCAAAAGCCTCATCCTTCAGTCTCTATGGCCTTTAGCATCTAGTTGGTTATGAATGTGACATGCTTTGATTTGATTTAATAATCTTTTTGAATTTATAGTTCAGAACTTATTGTATAAAAATTATCTGTAAAATCAGATACTCCCATATATGGAGAGACATATACATTTATTTCTGGTGTTATCCCATGAACAGATTGTAAAATTAAGGCAAGAAGACCAAGGTCTGTCCGAGGCAAAGTTTACAAAGGTGCTCTTTCCCCTTAAATTACTAGGATCTGAAAACAGATTTAACACAAACATACACACACAAACCAGACATATAAGTGATGTAAAGTAACACTGTTTTTCTGCAGTGTGAGAAGTGGAAACTCAATGATGTCACATGAACTAAAAAACTGTATTTGATTTCTATATGGGCAATATCTTAATCACTGTATGGAACGGCCGAGGAAAGTATTTTGAAATGTGCAGGAATTATTCTATGATCCATACAAAAACTATAGCATCTTCTGTGTTACAATAAATTTTCAAGTTGAATTTCATACATGTCATATTATATTACACAGGGCATATTCTTTAATATTCAAAACACAGAATGGTTAATAAAAAGAACTCCAAGGAAAGAAGTAGAGAAATTTGGTTAAAGATTAATGTTACTTCACAGAAACAGCTTTCGAAAGATTTATATAAAGCCTATTATATTGTCCCACTACTATGAGAAATAGTATTGTGCTACACAGTACGACAGTAATAGTGCTGTTATCTCAGATGGTATAAGTCACTTGGTTGATTTGGCTAATACATAGACAGTACACCAATTTTATTTACCAAGTCCATTAAAAAAAAATTCTTAGAAGTTGGGTATATTTGAATCAAATGTCACTGTAAAGTTACGACAATACAGATTACATAATACATACTGTTATTCTCTAATGCATCCATAATGAAGAACTCAAAAATGAAAAGTAATATAAAATATGGATTTTGTATTAAAATTCTTTGTCAAGAAGCACCATTCACATCAGAACTTAATATCACTGGGGAGTTAAACGATTAAGACAAAAACAAATACATATTACAAATATCCTTTTGTTCTTCACTTACCATGATGCAAACTGCAAGGATTTAACCTTTAAGGGTTAAAGAGTTTAATCAATGTCAATGTCTGATCTTCTGAAGGCAATAAAGAACAGTCTGCCTAGCGATACCCAACAGAACATCACTTTGTCAAGCCACAAAGCACCCAAAAAGCTTGTCAAGTAAGTTACCAGAAACCTCTTTGTGGTTAGAACTCGGCTCCTTCCTGCTTGACCTATTATTTGATATTTGACCACTTGGTTGCAAGACACTTGCTCTTTCTAGCTGAAATGTCACTGGGGCGTCTTGTCAGCTCCCCGACATCTCGGCCTGACATACAATTTTACTTTTGTGTGCTACAAGGCAGAAAATGCAGGGCAATGGCCTTGTTTTAAATTCTGTCAGCATCAAAGATGGGCGTCACTCTTGGGTCCTACCAACAACACAAACAAAAAAAGGAGTCTATTTTGAAGGTCAAAACAGCTATTACCTTGAAGTTTTTCAGCTTATACAAAATATATTACCTGCTGTACTGGTGTGGGAACTGTCCTTAAAAAGTGCCTAAACACACCACAGACATCTTCCCAGCACAACTGCTCTACTTTCTTATCAAATGCAGGCTTGATAAAAGGATGAGTTTTCAGCGCCTGCAGGGACCAGATTCAGCAGTTAACTTAACTTGTTCAAATGGGCAAGTGGTATCATGTAGCTTTACAAGGAGCAACCTGACCTTCTCACATTGACCAGGAGTGACATTGTGCAGGAGGAGAAGCAGTCACATCATTTCTGTTTTGCACAACCTGCTTAAAGTTTGCAACTAAATGCTTGTCTTCAGTTGAGCTGACAAGAGAGAAGAGGGGGCTCAGTGAACCATGGCAGGGCTGCCATGAAATGACAGGAATCATTGGCATACATTTCAAATAGCTCTCTCAATCCTATTAAAGTATTGCAGTCCTGCTTTAAAACAGACAAGTATGAAACAACTTTGATAGATAGAGACTAAAATGGCTTATTGATTTTTTTTTAAGTCTGAAGGAAATTACCCAAAATGTGTCATTCTTTAACATTTAAAAATATGTTACATAAAAATGAGCAACTGTGATAATAAATAAAACTTAGAGGGAAAAAAAAGTTGGTTATTTCATTATTCAAGGGACACAGATACCTGTACACATCAAGGTATCACACAATTTTTAAAAACCCATGGCCACTTGTGCTGAAGCAAAATTCAACTGATAAGAAAATCCCCCTTCAAAACAATTTTAATTGTACTGTTAACTCTTCCTGCATCCTTTTTATTTCATAAAGTCATAATCCAATCTGAGCTGGTCTCCCGGCAGTAGCAGACATCATCACTGGAGAGGAGTGAGATGACGACAGGGGCGCAGGATTTATAAGTGTCTCCTTTAAGAAAGTGTAAGTTGTGTCAGGTTCAGCTTTCAATGGCAAAAGATCCCCAACGTCAATTGTGTCAGCAGGAAGAGCAGCTCTTGAAGGAATGGAGAGATTTGAATGGTCTTGTGATCCTGTCTATGATATAAAAAAGAAAAGAATAATAAACATAGATTTGAAGACTCTTAAACAGACTCTGATACCATAAACAGAGAAGTGGACTAAGAATCACTGTAATATGGAATGGGGTGGAAATTGCCACTTAAATAATCGATATGATGATACATAAATATGAAATTATTTTCCAAGTTGTGATTGAACCTCATTTGTTCTATATCATAAACTTGTCAGGACATCAGGTGTTTGCCTAGACACTAAAACTTGGTATAAAACTTTTATCAAGTTATTGAATCAAAGGGTCAGTGCAATCAGGCATTTTTACCTCTGCTTCCATCCGCTGGCAAATGACAGAAACCAATGCTAATAATGTTTTCTCATTATGCTATATAATATATGCTATATAACTGGGAGATTAGACTGCTTAGAAAATGAACTATGGATCTTTATGTTTTTTAAGTTATCAGCCTGACTTATTTAATTGAACAACATAGCACAAAGAAAAACAAGTTAATCCTAGTGCCCTATAGAAAACGGCACACCAACATATAAAATGCCAGTGAGATGAACTTTTTGTCTTTACCTTTAATAATACTGCCACCACCCTGTTTTAATAAAGACTGTTTCTGTTACGAGTATTTGGAAATCATATATCAAAATATGGGAGTGCAACACGAAAACAATTTGTCACATATTTTAAAACATTAGTTACCCAGAAACTACTGGAAATCAAACTTAAGAAACCCACATACTCATTAAGTACTTAAAAACAGAATATTTTGTTGAAGCTATAATTTAAGCCTTAAGTAGTACCAGTAAACAATAGTTAACCTTTAACATAAATGAAGTTTTACCAGTAAAGCAGATAGGTGTTATTTTATGGCTTTTATAGATAGTAGGAAAATAGTAGTCAATTGTATATCAGAGTTTTCCATGTTCCCAGCAAATAAATGTTGCTGAGATAAGTCTAGTCTTAAGTGTCTCCACTAAAAAACACTTTTTATACGGAAGAGTTCTTTAAAAAAACACACAAACATCTTTTTGGTAGATTCTCTTATGGTTTTGACAACAAAATAGCGTGAACTCTAAGGATCTGCTTTATTATGTCATGTTACACAAAACCATTTCTACATGTGAAAACAAGAAGGAAGCTATCTCTGGCTTTAGGAACGTATTAGAAATTCAACTGTTGTATGTGTTACCATTTTTGTGGATTTTTTTTAAACTACAACTGGAGAAAAAAATCAATGGCTGCATCTAACACCTAGTTCAGCAATTTTCTTTGATCTCCGTTCTTTTGATTTCTTGATACTCCACTGCAAGCCTACAGCTGACGGAAATCATCTCTTGTTCTGCTGGAAGTTAAAAAAAAAAACTCACCTAAAATGACCACTTGAATGGCTTTATGAAGAAGGAGAGGATTTAGCTTATCCTTGCAGAAGGAAAAGAACTCCTGAGGTCTTGTGTTGACCCTGATTAGAAGCACTGATGAAGTTTCACTTGCAGAACCTTAATGCTGGGTCTAAGCATATCAGTTCAGAACCAGAACAGAGGCATCTCATTACATCAGCGGCTCGAGGTGTAGATTCCTGCACTTTTCCTGCTGCTAGAACCATCTTTGGTGATTTTTTTTTTTAGTTGCGTATCTGAATTGGAAGTGTTATTACTTGATTGATTTTGCTGCTGTAAAGACTACAATGCCATCTACTAACTGATTCTGCCAGACTTAGGGGTGAGAGGAATAATAGAAGAGCAGGACATGGTGGGGCAATCATACTATTTATTATGATAAAAAATATTGTCAGGCAGCCTTCAAAATTTTTTTGTTACATCTTTATAAATACTTCAAGTTCTGGTCTAAAAAAACTATATATGAAAAGAGAGGAGTGTACAGAATCAGACCAAGGAAGGTCACCTACTCTGAGAGTATTTTTTCTTGATGCTTTAGACTAGAGAAAGGCAACTGTGCCAAACTGACCAACCATGCCTGTGTTGCAGTGTTAGATGGATATATATTTTACTCAAATCTATATTCTGTACTTGAAGTTTCCTTTTCTTTTCTTATGAGTCCATCAACCTAACTCGTTACACATCCTTCAGGGAAGGTCTCTAACTGCCCATCTCCCCTTAATATGTTCAGTGGATCTTGGAACTCTACAAAGGGGCCCCTCTTTTGCCTTTCCTGATCTTACTTTTTCAAATGTCTATTTTCCACCATGTTGTCTGAAAGCATTTTTTAAATCTAATATAACATTTTTGACCAAATAACCTTGAAATGGGGTATTATTTCTCTAGTATTTCAAGTCAGAGTCTCACTTTTTGCATACTGTCTTCTGACCTTATGTCCTAAACATGGGAAATAACCTTAAAAAAGAGATTTCTTTCAAGATTTGCACCCCTCAAAAGATAGCCCTTCCATCAAGTAAACAGACTTACTTTTGTGTAAATGAAAACAATTATTTTTCTGGTACTGAGGTCATTTCCTACACTTCATACACTGCTAGAAAATAACCTTTTTCATGAAATAGGATAAAATTTGATTTTAAGTCACTTAATAGCTTAAAAACAAACCAGCAAAAATTCTGGTGAAATCTTGATTTGAAAATAGGATGTTAAAATAACAAGTAAATATGAACTATTTTTCTTGTTACAAATAATATTCAGAAATATATCATAACACTTTTAATATAACACAAAGAGTAAAAGAGAGTTAAATAACTTTTTATCAGAGACCATTAAAAGTTAATATTCAGGGCTTCCCTCGTGGCACAGTGGTTAAGAATCCACCTGCCAACGCAGGGAACACAGGTTCAAGCCCTGGTTCCGGAAGATCCCACATGCCGCGGAGCAACTAAGCTGTGCGCCACAACTACTGAGCCTGTGCTCCAGAGCCTGCAAGCTACAGCTACTGAAGCCCGCGCACCTAGAGCCCGTGCTCTGCAATGAGAAGCCACTGCAATGAGAAGCCCGCGCACCGCAACAAAGAGTAGCCCCCGCTCGCCGCAACTAGAGAAAGCCCACGCGCACCAACAAAGACACAACACAGCCAAAAATAAATAAATAAAATAAATAAATTTATTTTTTAAAAAGTGAATATTCACCATCTGATGTTATATTTTAAATCTGTGGTCGTTTAAGCTACTTTTTAAACTGCTGAGGTGTTCTGGTAGTCTCTCATGTAAATCCAAATTTAAGCAATTTTTAAAAAAGAAATTAGTTACCTTAAATAAAAGCTAGGTGTCATGTGAATCTTTATGGAGGCACTTTTATTTACTCAATAAGCTGTAAATGATTCTATTTGAACTGTTACAGTCCATCAGCTAAATATATATTCACAATACAAAATGTGCCTACTAAATTTCTGCATTTCAGAAATCTTATGAAATACAGTAATTAGACATGTCCATTAACCATTTTTCAAGACTTTAATATCTTCATTTTCTAAGGGTGTTTTTTCAACAACAAAAATAAATAAAGCATTAGTGTAATAATAAGATAATGACTCAATAAACTATCTATAAATCAAAGCCACTTTGCACACGAAGGCTTCTGAAACAATGACACTAAGCCATTTGTCTCCTGTGTAGCATTTATGATCAAGTTAAGTCTTCTAGAATCTAGTATTATAAAAAATGAGGAGTGATGTGATTTAGTAAGCCTGAAGAGTATTGCAAGGAGATTATGCCAGTCACATAGTATGATGGAAAGAGTATTAGACTAGAGATCAGAAGACTATATTTCCCCTCCCAGTTCTGCTATAATCTAGCTGGGTCACTTAGGCAAGTGGATCAGTCTTCCTAGTTCTCACTTCCCTTGCCTATAAAATGAGGAGCTAGACTCTTTCCAGCTCTGAAGTTTTACCGGTCCACCATGATTCCAACCCGTGATGACATATAAGGTTAACACCTAACTTTTGTGAATAATTTAACCCAGAAATCAGAGTTCCCAAACATAATTCTTAAGATTTTGAGGGGATATGGATGGGCCGTTCTTAAGGGGAAGGAATACATACTGCACACGGTTCTTAAAAAAAGCCAAAGAGGGCTCCCCTGGTGGCGCAGTGGTTGAGAGTCTGCCTGCCAATGCAGGGGACGCGGGTTCGTGCCCCGGTCCGGGAAGATCCCACATGCCGCGGAGCGGCTGGGCCTGTGAGCCATGGCCGCTGGGCCTGTGCGTCCGGAGCCTGTGCTCCACAATGGGAGAGGCCACAGCAGTGAGAGGCCCGCGTACTGCAAAAAAAAAAAAAAAAAAAAAAGCCAAAGAGATGACAACATTAGCCACAGTTTAGATGACGTGGCTATATGCAATTAAATTCTGATACATTTTTCATTACTTCGACCTCCATGATGATGTTTTAAGCCCTGTAAATTATTGACTGATTTTAAGTAGAGTGTGCAGCTCTACATAAACTGATGAAGGAATCAAAGTACCCACAAGAGGGCCTTACAATGAGGCTCCCTCGCCATTTCTACTTTAGCTCCTAATATGTTCTTACCACTAGAGTCTTAGTACTCAGAACACAGAATACTTCGAGTTAGTTAACCAAATTTTACCTGTCTGTTTTCCAGTTCTGCTGTGCTGGCCTCACAGGATGCTGCAGTTTATGCAGACAAACCGAGTTGACAATAATTACATATACAGTCTTCTCTTGAGGAATGCTCAGTTATGTACCTGAGATATGTCTGCCTATCTATCTCTCCATCCATCCACACACACACATATACATGTACCTGATAAATATATCTACACACATACACTTGCTAATATGCATATATACACCTGCTACCACATCATTAAATATTTATTCCTCGTAGTTATCAATTCTAACTTTTAGTTACCAATGCCAAAGCTGTAGAAATATTTTATGCATTCCTCTCTAAGTTATTAAATCTTAGTACAGACCAGTCTGGCTCTTTAGCTCAGTGACAACAAGATAGGCTAGGTGGGGATATGTGAGTCAGTCGGCAGAGCAGTGTAAAGGAGTCTCCAGATAGAAGAAAACGACCTGAGAGGTCTGGGTACCTAGAGATCAAGAAGGAGGGGCAATATGGAGGTAGAAGCAAATCAGAAAAGAGAGGTAGAAGACATTATCAACTTGATTCACACCACAACTTAGTCCTCAAGCAGACATTCAGCATTGGTTCAACAGCCAAAGCTCTTAAGACAGACTGGTTCAGTTTCAGCTTTCAACAACATGGTTAATGCGGTAGATTAATTGGATTATGGCTTCGATTCTTCAGGCTTCCTTATAGGCATGCCCTTTGCCATGTGACACTGCAGCTGTGTGCAGCCTGGTTCACAAGCGCTTTACTTCCTTGTCCAGCCTCATCTAGCATGTCCTCACTTGTACTCTGTAATCCGGTTACATGGCACTGTGAGTCAGGAAATATGCTGTTCCATAGTTCACACCTGCCTCCGGTCTGTCCACTGACTGGGATACACTTCTACCCTATGTGGGGTAAATGCCTTCTCCACCTTTCAGCCTCTGTCAAGGTTCCCCTCCTTGTAAGGCCTTTCCAGATCCTTGCCCCACCCTTCCCCAACTACAGTTAGCTGCTATATTCAATCACACGTTGGCATTCCTTCATGAATATTTATTTTTCTATTTTCACTTATTTGTATACTTTTATCTCCCCAGAAAACAAGAGCACCTAGTGTAATAGAATCATGATTTTGTATTGCTAGCACTTAGTGGAGTATCTGGAAATAAGATTTCTAACTGAATGAAACCACTCATGTTATTACTTCATGGTTTTGGTTTGATATTTGGTTATTTCATGTATATACACATTATGTCGCAATTAAAAGTAGCACAGTATAGTGGAAAGAATATTGGCTTTGAAACTGAAGAGGCCTCGGGTTCCAAACTTGAGTCTGCCATGTATTCACTATGTGATCTTAGACATGTTACTTAACCTGTGTGAGCCTGCATCCTATCCATAACATAAGAATCATCCCTCATGGAGTTGTTATAGGAATTAAATGAAATAATATACACAAAAATGCATAACATACAGTAGCTCCCTTTCACCTCTCTTTCTACTCTTCTCAAGTGATAATAAATTCCAAATTTTTAATTATAGCTAACATGTGTGAACATATATGTCAGCTAACATGTGTGAACATATATGTCAGGTACTGTGCTAGGTTTAGCTTTATAGGCCTTATCTCAATTCTCAGAGCCACTCAATGAGAAGGTATTACTATTACCCCATTTCACAGTCGAAGAACTAGGGCTCACAAGAGCAGAAAAAACTACTGCACGTTGCACAGACGCTTGGTCAGTGGTGAAAAGGGACATGATTCTTGATCCATGATTCTTCTCCCCTTATGCTTGGCCACTACCTTATCATGCCACCCAAAGAAGACATGGCCTCAGGCTTATTTATATCCAGAGCTGCTTCATAAAGACAGTAAGGGCTCAACAAATCTCTGTGAAACTGGAAAATAAAAGCACATACATTGTACTAGAGATTAAAAGTAGATGTTTATATTTTTGGTAATATATTTTCTCATAGTCCATTTGAATGTCCATGGTACCGGAGTAAATAAATAGATTTTATGACATTTACATAAAATAAAAGTTCTAGCCCTTTCACCAAAGAAGCTTATGTGTTGTTATATTCAGAGATAAAACTCAGCACTGAAGTTTTAAATTACATTAGAACATTTAAACTTTATTTTTAAATTACTTTAAAGGTGTCTTATGCCTGACAAGATAACGATTCCCATTTTCTTCTCTTAGATGTTTAGATTTCCTGACATGATTGAGGTTGGAAAAAAGAGTCAAAAAATTTTCCCAGATGGCTTTTTTTCTTTCTTTTCCTACTTTCCTTCACACCCCTGTGCTCCCAGTCTGCTCCTTTCCTGACAATTCTGGTATACCTGACGGTAGAGAATGCCAGAAATGGACAGAAAATGCAAAAGAGACCATTTTTCCCCTGTATCTTAAGAATGTATCTTTTCAAACAAACACAGAGAGAATTTGAAATGTAAATATATCCATATACTCAAGTATACAAAAAAGGGACAAAATTGAATAAATAAAAACTTAAGCGCACTATACAGAAAAATGCCATTGCAAAACTGAAATGACAAGCTGATAAAAATATATGCAACACACATGATAGCCATAGAGTGAGTTTCTTAATTTACAAAAGGCTCATGCAAATCAAGAAAAAGAAGAACCTAATTGGAAAATAGGCTTGGGACAGTGTATTTATTAATACTGGTTTCAGTTGTAACAGAAAACTCAAAATGTTGGTGGCTTTAATAAGATAGAAGTTTATTTCTCTCTGATATGGCTATATGAAGCTACCAGGAATCCAGACTGCTTCTATCTTGGGCTCCACAGCCTCAGTACGTAGCTTCCACCTCAGGGTCCAAAATGGTTGCTCAAGTTCCAGCCATTATATCTGCATTCTAGCCAGAAGAAAGAAGGATGGAGTAAAGGAGGAGGTATCACTTACATTTGAAAACACTTCCTAAAATTGGAGTGTTTCTGTTTACACCCCATTGGCCAGAACTTAGTCATATGGATAACTTAGTTTCAGGCGAGTCTGAAATATGTAGCTTTCCCCCCCGACCCCGAATGGCCTGGGTAATAGTCAGAGGTTTTGTTACAAAGAAAAGAGAAAAGAGATCAGGAAGCCACTGACAGCCTCCGCCTCAGATATATATTGGCTGTTTGGTGGAGGACACAGAAATACAATAACCAATAAACATATGAAAAAGAGCTAAACCTCATTCATAATTAAAGAAATGCAACACAAAACATGACAATGAAAGCTTACTTTTCACCTATCAGATAGCCAAAAATTTAGATGTCTGATGATACCCACTGCTAAGAGAGGGAAACAGGCAAGTTTCTACCACGCAGGCAGGGCTGTACGCTGGTGCAACCTTTCAGGAAGACAAAACTTAAATTGTACCTGCCTTGATCCAGCAATTCTACTGCTAGGCATTTCTTCTATGGCTACACTCACAAAAGCTCACCAAGATGAGCACACAGATGTATTCATCGAAGCATTTTTTAGAAAAACATTTGATAAATGAAACTAAAGTGTCCATCAACTGAGTGTTATTTAAGTGAAGTATGATACAACCAGATCATATAACAATTTTCAAAACCGATGTAAATATGTAAGTACTGATGTAGAAATATGTCCAAGTGAAAAGAGAAGGTTCAAGACAGTGTGTGTGTGTGTGTGTGTGTGTGTGTGTGTGTGTGTGTGTGTAAAGAGAAAGAACCCATTTGCATTAAAAAAAAAATAAGTATAGGGAATTCCCTGGCAGTCCAGTGGTTAGGACTCCGTGCTTCCACTGCAGGGGGCCTGGGTTCGATCCCTGATCTGGGAACTAAGATTCCATAAGCTGTGTGGAGTGACAAAGAAAAAAAAAAGGTATAAACACATACACGCATACACATATCTTTTTTTCTTTCTGGAAAAGGAATCACAAGAAAACTGTTAATTATTTTTAGAAAAAGGGAATAAATTCAAGCGTGCATTATGAGGAAAAAGTCTTGAAAGCCCAAAATTTTCTTTCCATGTTTTTTATCTTTAAAACTACTGAATCATGAACAAAGGCTATGAACTGGCGATTCAGAGAGGTCAAAATACAGCTGATTAACAAATAAATGGGAAAAATGGTAACTGCCAATAGTAATCAAAACTGTAAAGGAAAATGAGATGTTTATTGCCAATCAAAATTCGATTTAAAAAATTATGATACTAAATGTTAATGAAGGCATTATAAAACAGGCATTCATAAATTGCTAGTGATTGTATAAATTGATAGAACCATTTGGACTATAACTTGGCAACTGTCTTGAAATAGTTAATATCATTTGACCCAACAATTCCATTTATGATTAGTTTACTTATATTAATAGCAGACCAAAATTGGAAATAATCCCATATTCAACAAGAGAAGTACATTTAAGTAAGCTATAGCCACTTGATGGAGTATTATATGGCTGTAAAATTTATAGTTATAAACGGTTGGATAACATGGACAAATGCTTAAGCTTGACCAGGGGTCAGAAGCCTTTTTCTGTAAAGGATCAGATAAGTATTTTATGCTTTGCAAGCCATATGCTCTCTGTTGCAAGTACTAAACTCTGCTGTTGTAGCCCCAAAGCAACTATAGACAATATATGCAAATGAATTAGTCTGGCCATGTTCCAATAAAAGTGCATTTATGAATGCTGAAATCTGAATTTAACATATTTTTCACATCATGAGGTATTAATCTTCTTTTGATTCATTTTTCAAACATTTAAAAATGTAAAAACTGTTCTTACTTCTCAGGCTATACAAGAACAGGTGGAAGTACATTTGGTCCACAGGCTGTGCTTTGCCCATCCCCGAGCAAGACTATATGAGTGAAAAGGAGATGTGCAAAATCACATATGATACTTTTGTAAGGTACTGACATTGTAGGAATTTTTTTCCCTAAACTTCTGTATTTTCCAATTATCTACAACAAGCATGCCTTACTTTCGTAACTAAAAACCCTTCATTAAAAAAGACTAAAATTTTGTATACACTGAAACCCATATTTTAGTATAGTTAGGACTCTGAACTGTGTGGTCAAAATGAAATGTAATTGGTTTGTTAAAGGTCTCAGAGGGGAGGTTTTGAACCAAGTGTTTTGCAAGTTTTGAAAATCGGATTTTAATTTAGCTGAGAACACTCTGTTATTTCAACATTTTCAGTTATCTAACTCATATCCACAACCTGACATTAAGTCTACACATACACAAATAATTTGATGAAATAACTTGTACCTCTACTCTGCACAAACGCAGCTCTTTATGTAGAGTGGCTACTTAACAACTTGTGTGCCTTCATTTTACTCCAAATAGCACTTCCAGCTGCCAAACTACAACTTCTGTGGTCAAAATGTACACGTCACACTCTCTCTGGGAACTATTAGGCAAAAGTTTGCTGACCACTTTTTCATTACTGAAGAATTTCCTCTTAAAGTTATAAGCCCTTTTTATCCAATGTCAAAAATTAGTAATAATCTGGAAGCTATAAACTTAGACCTCTTAGCAGCATGTTTTTCTCTGAGTGGAATTACTGACCATGCATGCACTCAGGTAAAGGGGGCAGAAGGAAGGAAAAATCATCTAAAATTTAAAGGTGTTTGAAAGATGATTTTCCTAAATCTTATAACATTGTATCTGTCAGTCACATATTTCAACAAATTAGCAATAAATTCACATTTTAAAAGTTGAAACCCATTTTTTCCATGCTCCTCCTTTCCACTGCTGGTTTAAACCACGTTCCCTCATTACTCCACTATATCACACCTAGAATCCCCAGCAATTCTTCACGAGATGTTGCAAACAGTCTTGATTCCCCCACTGACCACCAAGGGATCAGTCCTATATTCTCCAGGGCTGTTGACCCTCTGACGAGTGCCACAGCTGGGCCTTTCTGGAGGGACTGGTTATATTCAGTTGAAAGAATGTGGCCTCTCTATTTCTCAGTGAGAGAGGGGCACTTCAGAAGTAAGACAAATCATGTGATCTGGAGTTCACATGTATGGAATGCCTTCAAATCACAACAAGCACTGGGGAGTGTGTTCCAAAACAAACCACTTAGCTGGCAATGACATTTCCTTTACATGACAGACAGGAATGTTATTTCTGATAGAACCAGGCCATTTCCAGCAGTCTCAAACCGAACCCATCTCTAGCGAGAACATCTTATTGAATTGTGAGAATAATGCAGCAACCACAAAATTCCAAAATAATATAGCTATAGGTTACATCTCAAAAATCTGTTCCCTACATGACCAATTCCATATGATAGACTTTCCCCATGGTTGCATAAGGCCTAAAGCATACCTAAACCCACACTCACCATTAGTATCCTAAATTAGCTCTATTCATTAATTCTTTTAATAGATATCTATTAAAAGAATAAAATCAAATAATTAACTACAAGTGCCTACAAGGACACTGTTCTTGGTACTGGGACAGCAGTGAATTACACACCAAAAAAATTCTCTGCCCTTAGAGAGTTCACCCTGTCCTTAACTACCTGTGTCCTGAGCCAGTTCTCCTTAATTTGTAATTTTCTCAATGCTCTAAAACCACACAACTGCTGTTTTCCTAGTGTTACGTTTTGATGCACAATGGCACTGAGAGTTTGCCAGATGCATTGTTCCATGGACACAAATAAGGTCCCAGTAATGAGTCATATTTCCCTGTTCTTCCCTGACCTGCTTACACATGACCTCAACCTCCCCGTCAAGAGTTGCTGGGTGCCTGCAATCCCTCCATCAGGCTCTGCCTCCAACATATTAGAGGGGTTCACAGTGCCATACGGGTAACACCTCTACACAGCACTGGCCCTACACCCACCCTTCCCTCTCTGTCATCTGAAAACTGTGGCAACTCTGACTGGAACCCAGTGTCTCACACTGTCCGTCGTAAAACATTTCTTTCAGCTTCCACCTGTAGGCATCTATTTCCAGATGTCAGTCCCTAGGCCTGCACGGAGGAGAAGCACTAAGACATTCACTCCATTTCCATTGCCATCTCTGGGCACCTGCCCACAAAACCTCTGCTAGTCCTTCAACTGTCACCAAAGCCCTCGCTCACATTAACTCCCGAAGAGCCTGCACACCACTTTTTCACAAGGGTCTTGACTTTGAAATGCAGCTCAGGTTCAGGGTAGGGTATCCACAAGACAGTGATTTTGACATAGGTTTCAAAGCTCTTTACTAAAATTTTTCATCAGTTATTTAAGTGCCTTGTCACTTTCTCTAGCCTATAAATGCACTTTTAATTTTTGTAAACAAGTCATCCCTTCAGGCTTATCTCTATCTCCTACTTCATGTCTGCGTTATTGTAATACATGCTTATTATTTGAGAATATTCAAAGTTGCTCTTGAAGACGAGAAAAAATAGGATAGATGTTAACTCATAATAAGTGTTAAGCACAGAGAATGAATCAGCCGGTAGTGTCAGGCAGAGGCAGAATCCACACGATAGGAAGAGATTGTAAATTAGTACCCTGTAGAACAGGCTACTAACAGATAGAAAGGGAAGGAAAGAGGGAGAGATGGGTCACCTCCAGGCTAACGTCATCCTCAAACTGCCCCCAGAACTGCAGATAAAACCCAAAGCTGTCCAGCTACCTAAGTGGCAAGCTACAGCGATTGGCCAGGAGTATTTGTCAAGGCAAGTGTGGATAAGTGGTCCCAGGCACCTTCGGTCCCCCAATCCCCGTTTCTCAAACCTCCACCCTGGCCCTCATAACCTCACAAAGAATGGAGAAGGCTAATGTGGCCGAGAGAGAGGTCATATGAACACCATAAAAGCAAGGCATCAGGGAGTATGGTCCGTCTCCCTGCTGGCTGCCTACCTTCCACTTCTTACTGCGTGTTTCATCGACAGATTGAAACCATGTGATCTGAGGATCCTAATTCCGTCTGTGAGACCTCCTGCTCTGTGACCTCTGGGATAACCTGCTTGGTAGAGTACTCAGTGGCTACCATTGCATTAAGGCAATTTCTCATAAGACACCTTTGCCCCCCAGTACTAATCAAAACACTGATCCTGAAGAAAGCCCTGCCTTCTCCTATCTCAGAGACTTTGCTTCACACTGCTTTTTCTAGTTAAAAGGAGACTTCTTCGTCAGGCTTTGACAGTTTTCACAGCTCACCTCAGGTATCACCTTGCCCTCAAACTCCCCCTGCCTTCTAACCCCCCACATTTGGGTTACGTGCCCCTTCTTTGCACTATGGAAACATCCCACACATACTGCTTTTATAATAGCACAGCGTCACAATCTGCTGTTTGCTTAACTTGTGGTGTTTAACACAGTAGCCACTGGCCACATGTAATTGTTTAATTTTAAATTAATTAAAATTTAATTTAATGTAAAATTAAAAATTAGAGCTCCTCAGTCACACTAGCTGCCCTCCACGTGCTCAAAAGCCATGTCTCCACCATCACAGTAAGTCCTAATGGTCAGTGCTGCCTTGGAGTGTCCCTTCCTTGGAGGCATAGGCTAGTTTGTTTGTTTGTTTGTTTGTGTATTATCAGTGGCTTGACTAGTGACTGGCACATCGCAGGCACGCCGTATGTTTGCTTATTGTTCACCAAATGGACTGTTTCTAATTCCAAAGAAAGCCAACAGGAGGGCATGTTTTGATATAAAACTTTTCTCTCTCTGAAAAATATTTTTACTTCACAAAGTTTAATTTTCATTCTTTAATTCTAACTTTCTCTGATTTCTCCTTTCTAAAGTGTCTAAAGTTTCAGAAGGAACCTCACTGTTCCTTTCTGTGTTTTATCTTTCCCAACTTTCTGGTGAGTGTCATTATGGCATTTCACCTTAGGCCGCTCTGAAAATGAAGGAAAGAAGCCTGGGACAAAAAGACAAGAGGACAAGTTACCTTGGCAAGTGTCCATTCACAAGACACCCAGGCCAGAATTCTAGCTCTCTTGAGCTAGGTTTTCTATATCAGAGAAAAATGCATTGCTTATCCTCTTGCTTTAATTTTCAATTTTTATACTCTCGAGAAAAAGATTCTATTATCAGCTAACTTTGGAGGCAATCTAATTGTTTGA
This sequence comes from Orcinus orca, assembly GCF_937001465.1. Lineage (NCBI taxonomy): Eukaryota > Metazoa > Chordata > Mammalia > Artiodactyla > Delphinidae > Orcinus > Orcinus orca. The sequence goes on from NC_064564.1 coordinate 55,795,302, forward strand.
TGTAAACCTTCAAAGTTTCCTTTGAGTTGAATGTCTATCTGCTTGGGCAGAAAAGGGGAAAAGAGGGAATTTACATTCACTTTGCTAAACATTAGCATCTTTTGTTCAATCATTTGAATGCAGGACAGTTCCGGGAAACAGCTTAGAGAACAAGAGTTGACACATACAGTGGAAAATCTTTTAAGGTGCTTGGATGCAATGAGGGAGAAAGTGAGACGGAACCGTATTTCAGCTCCCTAACTGTGCTGCAGTCTGCGGGAACTTTGTGACAGGTCTCTGTCTCTCAGCTACACTTGACTGGCTCTTGCTGACATTCAGCTGTCAGACAGCAACCCTCTACCAGGCCCCTAACATGCTCCACAGCTTCACCCAATTAGCTCGCTTTCACTTGACATGGCAGCAAAAAGCTTCATAATAGGTGGTCAAGGTGCACAGTGTCTGCCTGCCCTCGCGCTGCTCACATACAGCAAGATGGTTAACTACTTTCTTCTTGCTCGTGAGCTCAGAACTAGGAGGACTACAGTTTAGTCATTCCATCTATTGAATTGGACGGGAATCTAGGAAATATTACAGTGATGCACTAAGCTGCTCAAAAACAGGCCTCTAGATGACTAAAGTTAAATTTCAAATCAGTTCCTTAGGCCCTTCTGAGAGGAAGATATGATTTGTAGGTTATCGAAACTTAATTTCAACTAGCCATCAATTTACGGTTGTTTTTCCACTATATCACAAATAATAGGATTGTATAAAGATGACCTGGGATAGAAAAAGCATTTGACAGGTAAGAGCAGAAAGGTCTAGGCACAATTCAGGAGTATGGAATTTAGCCTTTGCTCGAAAAATATACTTTCTTCACAAACTCAACAATTTTTCTATAAATTTTTGTCATGCTACTTAGCCTTTCCGATGAAATATGTTGTACTTGAAAATACGTTTGGCTAAGCAATAAAAACTCTTATACTTATTTTGAAAAATGATCTGAATAATTTACACATTTTCTCTCATCTCCCAATACATTCAGACCTAAGCATATAATCAGTTTTCACTTATTTGCACTCTGGAGATCTGAAAATTATTTTTTTAATGTTACATAAAGAAAAAGAAAAGTAATATAAATTGTACCTCCTTTGGTTCCTGCATTGATTAAGCCATGTGATGAAGAGGCCACCAAAAATGTCACTTTATGATAGGACCCTTCATTATTGACATCCAAATGCAGATTCTTGTAGCTATTACCAAGACAGAGTTACAATTTCAATTCCAAGTATCCTATCAGTAATCAAAGCTGAAAATCTAATTAAAGGAATGGGAATTCTAGCCTCCAGCACCATGAACTAATGCTAGTAAAGATTTACCACTACTTTACACCAGGCAAAGTAGAGTTCAAGTATGCTTTGCCATCCTATACGAGTCTGAGATGACTCTCGAAGCTTCTGGAGTCAAGTCTGTAAGTAGCAGTGTTTCTGTGACATGCCTTCAAATTGAAGGAAATCTTTCTCTACATAAAATGCTTACTTGTTGTTTTGAACACTGCTCACTTCTTACCAGAAGCTCAAGGCAGGGATAGATCCTAACTGAATTGCTGGGCAATTAGGAAACCATCCAGCATCCATTTTATTCATTAAGTCCTGTCAAGGTTTCCATCTATATCTGGCCACAGCCTAATCCTTCTCCATCTCCACTGTTACTACCGTCACACAGGTGATTCTCACTTCTTACTTGGACTTCGTTATTATGACTTATCACAATTCATTACAAGTATTCATGTATATGTCTGTCTTCTCACAAAAACCTTCAGATCCCTGACAAAAGGTCTCTTATCTCATCCTATTAGGGGTGTAATATAATACAATGCTTAAGAGTGAGGACTTTGGGTTCACACTGCCTAGGTTCAAATCTTGGACTCTACACTGGTAGTTTCTTCCTCTGAAAGGAGGAGATAATAACCCACCTTAGACAGGACAATTAGGATTAAATTAGTAATATACATAAAGTGCTCAGCACAGTGGCTGGCACATAGTAAGCATTCAATAAATACTGGGTGTTGTTGTTATTATTCTTAATATAACATCCTTAGAACTTGGCAAAGTACATAGCACATAGCAGGTAATAAATGCATGGTAAAGGAATAATTAGGTATTCTTTTTGATTATTGTTTCATTTCAGGATGATGTAAAGAATAAAAATTGTTCATGAACAATATAGTGATCCTCTCGGCCTGAACCAAGATGGCAGAGTAGAAGGACGTGCTCTCACTCCCCCTTGTAAGAAGACCAGAATCACAACTAGCTGCTGGACAATCATCAACAGGAAGACACTGGAACTCACCAAAAAAGATACCCCACATCCAAAGACAAAGGAGAAGCCACAATGAGACGGCAGGAGGGGCGCAATCACAGTAAAATCAAATCCCATAACTGCTGGGTGCGTGACTCATAGACTGGAGAACAGTTATACCACAGAAGTCCACCCACTGGAGTGAAGGTTCTGAGCCCCACGTCAGGCTTCCCAACCTGGGGGTCCGGCAACAGGAGGAGGAATTCCTAGAGAATTCAGACTTTGAAGGCTAGTGGGATTTGATTGCAGGACTTCGACAGGACTGGGGAAAACACAGACTCCACTCTTGGAGGGCACACACAAAGTAGTGGGCACATTGCGACCCAGGGGAAGGAGCAGTAACCACAGGAGAGACTGAACCAGACCTACCTGCTAGTGTTGGAGGGTCTCCTGCAGAGGCGGGGGGTGGCTGTGTGGCTGTGGCTCACCGTGGGGACAAGGACACTGGCAGCAGAAGTTCTGGGAAGTACTCCTTGGCGTGAGCCCTCCCAGAGTCTGCCATTAGCCCCACGGAAGAGCCCAGGTCGGCTCCAGTGTTGCATTGCCTCAGGGCAAACAACCAACAGGGAGGGAACCCAGCCCCACCCATCAGCAGTCAAGCAGATTAAAGTTTTACTGAGCTCTGCCCACCAGAGCAACAGTCAGCTCTACCCACCACCAGTCCCTCCCATCAGGAAACTTGCACAAGCCTCTTAGATAGCCTCATCCACCGGAGGGCAGACAGCAGAAGCAAGAAGAACTGCAATCCTGAAGCCTGTGAAACAAAAACGACATTCACAGAAAGACAGACAAGATGAAAAGGCAGAGGGCTATGTACCAGATGAAGGAACAAGATAAAACCCCAGAAAACAACTAAATGAAGTGGAGATAGGCAACCTTCCCGAAAAAGAATTCAGAATAATGATAGTGAAGATGATCCAGGACCTCAGAAAATGAATGGAGGCAAAGATCGAGAAGATGCAAGAAATGTTTAACAAAGACCTAGAAGAATTAAAGAACAAACAAACAGAGATGAACAATACAATAACTGAAATGAGAACTACACTAGAAGGAATCAATAGCAGAATAACTGAAGCAAAGGAATGGATAAGTGACCTGGAAGACAAATGCTGGAATTCACTGCTGTGGCACAGAATAAAGAAAAAAGAATGAAAAGAAATGAAGACAGCCTAAGAGACCTCTGGGACAACATTAAACGCAACAACATTAGCATTATAGGGGTCCCAGAAGGAGAAGAGACAGAGAAAGGACCAGAGAAAATATTTGAAGAGATTATAGTCGAAAAATTCCCTAACATGGGAAAGGAAATAGCCACCCAAGTCTAGGAAGCGCAGCGAGTCCCATACAGGATAACTCCAAGGAGAAACACACCAACACATAGTAATCAAACTGGCAAAAATTAAAGACAAAGAAAAATTATTGAAAGCAGCAACGGAAAAATGACAACATACAAGGGAGCTCCCATAAGGTTAACAGCTGATTTCTCAGCAGAAACTCTACAACCAGAAGGGAGTGGCATGATATACTTAAAGTGATGAAAGGGAAGAACCTACAACCAAGACTACTCTACCCAGAAAGGATCTCATTCAGATTCGATGGAGAAATCAAAAGCTTTACACACAAGCAAAAGCTAAGAGAATTCAGCACCACCAAACCAGCTCTACAACAAATGCTAAAGGAACTCCTCTAAGTGGGAAAAACAAGAGAAGAAAAGGACCTACAAAAACAAACCCAAAACAATTAAGAAACTGTTCACAGGAACATACATATCAATAATTACCTTAAACGTGAATGGATTAAATGTTCCAACCAAAAGACACAGGTTCGCTGAATGGATACAAAAACAAGACCCATATATATGCTGTCTACAAGAGACCACTTCAGACCTAGGGACATATACAGACTGAATGTGAGGGGATGGAAAAAGATATTCCATGCAAATGGAAATCAAAGGAAGCTGGAGTAGCAATACTCATATCAGATAAAATAGACTTTAAAATGAAGAATGTTACAAGAGACAAGGAAGGACACTACATAATGATCAAGGGATCAATCCAAGAAGAAGATATAACAATTATAAATATATATGCACCCAACATAGGAGCACCTCAATACATAAGGCAACTGCTAACAGCTCTAAAGGAGGAAATTGACAGTAACACAATAATAGTGGGGAACTTTAACACCTCATTTACACCAATGCACAGATCATTGAAAATGAAAATAAATAAGGAAACAGAAGCTTTAAATGACACAATAGACCAGATAGATTGACTTGATATTTATAGGACATTCCATCCAAAAACAGCAGATTACACATTCTTCTGAAGTGCGCACGGAACATTTTCCAGGATAGATCACATCTTGGGTCACAAATCAAGCCTCAGTAAATTTAAGGAAATGGAAATCATATCAAGCATCTTTTCTGACCACAACACTATAAGATTAGAAATGACTTACAGGGGAAAAAACGTAAAAAACACAAACACATGGAGGTTAAACAATACGTTACTAAATAACCAAGAGATGACTGACGAAATCAAAGAGGAAACCAAAAAATACCTAGAGACAAATGACAATGAAAACACGATGATCCAAAACCTATGGGATGCAGCAAAAGCAGTTCTAAGAGGGAAGTTTATAGCTATACAAGCCTACCTCAAGAAACAAGAAAAATCTCAAATAAACAATCTAACCTTATACCTAAAGGAACTCGAGAAAGAAAAACAAACAAAACCCAAAGTTAGCAGAAGGAAAGAAATCATAAAGATCAGAGCAGAAATAAATGAAACAGAAACAAAGAAAACAATAGCAAAGATCAATAAAACTAAAAGCTAGTTCTTTTGAGAAGATAAACGAAATTGATAAACCATCAGCCAGACTCATCAAGAAAAAGAGGGAGAAGACTCAATTCAGTAGAATTAGAAATGAAAAAGGAGAAGTTACAGCTGACACTGCAGAAATACAAAGGATCATGAGAGATTGCTACAAGCAACTGTATGCCAATAAAATGGACAACCTGGAAAAAATGGACAAATTCTTAGAAAGGTATAACCTTCCAAGACTGAACCAGGAAGAAATAGAAAATATGAACAGACCAATCACAAGTAATAAAATTGAAACTGTGATTAAAAATCTTCCAACAAACAAAAGTCCAGGACCAGATGGCTTCACAGGTGAATTCTATCAAACATTTAGAGAAGAGCTAACACCAATCCTTCCCAAACTCTTCCACAAAATTGCAAAGGAAGGAACACTCCCAAACGCATTCTATGAGGCCACCATAATCCTGATACCACAACCAGACAAAGATACTATAAAAAAGGGAAATTACAGACCAATATCACTGATGAATATAGATGCAAGAATCCTCAACAAAATACTAGCAAACAGAAACCAACAACACATTAAAGGATCACACACCATGATCAAGGGGGATTTATCCCAAGGATGTAGGGATTCTTCAATATACACAAATCAATCAATGTGATACACCATATTAACAAACTGAAGAATAAACACCATATGATCATCTCAATAGATGCAGAAATAGCTTTTGACAAAATTCAACACCCATTTATGATAAAAACTCTCCAGAAAGTGGGCATAGAGGGAATCTACCTCAACATAATAAAGGTGATATACAACAAACATCATTCTCAATGGTGAAAAACTGAAAGCATTTCCTCTAAGATCAGGAACGAGACAAAGATGTCCACTCTCACCACTATTATCCAACATAGTTTTGGAAGTCGTAGCCATGGCAATCAGAGAAGAAAAAGAAATAAAAGGAATACAAATTGGAAAAGAAGTAAAACTGTCACTGTTTGCAGATGACATGATGCTATACATAGAGAATCCTAAAGATGCCACCAGAAAACTACTATAGCTAATCAATGAATTTGGTAAAGTTGCAGGATACAAAATTAATGCACAGAAGTCTCTTGCATTCCTATACACTAATGATGAAAAATCTGAAAGAGAAATTAAGGAGACACTCTCATTTACCATTGCAACAAAAAGAATAAAATACTTAGGCATAAACCTACCTATGGAGACAAAAGACCTGTATGCAGAAAACTATAAGACACTGATGAAAGAAATTAAAGATGATACCAACAGATGGAGAGATATACCATGTTCTTGGATTGAAAGAATCAATATTGTGAAAATGGCTATACTACCCAAAGCAGTATACAGATTCAATGCAATCCCTATCAAATTATCAATGGCATTTTCTACACAACTAGAACTAAAACTCTTAAAATTTGTATGGAGAAACAAAATATCCCAAATAGCCAAAGCAATCTTGAGGGAAAAAATCGGAGCTGGAGGAATCAGACTCCCTGCCTTCAGACTATACTACAAAGCTATAGTAATCAAGACAATATGGTACTGTCACAAAAACAGAAACACAGGTCAATGGAACAAGATAGAAAGCCCAGAGATAAACCCATGCACCTATAGTCAACTAATCTATGACAAAGCAGGCAAGGATATGCAATGGAGAAAAGACAGTCTCTTCAATAGTGGTGCTGGGAAAACTGGACAGCTACATGTAAAAGAATGAAATTAGGACACTCCCTAACACCATACACAAAGATAAACTCAAAATGGGTTAGAGACCTAAATGTAAGACTATAAAACTCTTAGAGGAAAACTCTTAGAGGAAAACATAGAAAGAACACTCTTTGACATAAATCACAGCAAGATCTTTTTTGATCCACCTCCTAGAGTAATGGAAATGAAAACAGAAATAAACAAATGGGACCTAATGAAACTTAAAAGCTTTCGCACAGCAAAGGAAACCATAAACAAGACGAAAAGACCTCAGATGGGAGAAAATATTTGCAAACGAATCAACGGACAAAGGATTAATCTCCAAAATATATAAACAGCTCATGCAGCTCAATATTAAAAAAACAAACAACCCAATCCAAAAATGGGCAGAAGATCTAAATAGACATTTCTCCAAAGAAGACATACAGATGGCCAAGAAGCACATGAAAAGCTGCTCAACATCACTAATTATTAGAGAAATGCAAATCAAAACTACAATGAGGTATCACCTCACACCAGTCAGAATGGGCATCATCAGAAAATCTACAAACAACAAATGCTGGAGAGGGTGTGGAGAAAAGGGAACCCTCTTGCACTGTTGGTGGGAATGTAAATTGATACAGCCACTATGGAGAACAGTATGGAGGTTCCTTAAAAAGCTAAAAATAGAATTACCATATGATCCAGCAATCCCACTACTGGGCATATACCCCGAGAAAACCATAATTCAAAAAGACACATGCACCCCAATGTTCACTGCAGCACTATTTACAATAGCCAGGTCATGGAAGCAACCTGAATGCCCATCGACAGACGAATGGATAAAGAAGATGTGGTACATATATACAATGGAATATTATTTAGGCATAAAAAGGAATGAAATTGGGTCATTTGTTGAGATGTGGATGGATCTAGAGACTGTCATACAGAGTGAAGTAAGTCAGAAAGAGAAAAACAAATATCGTATATTAACGCATGTATGTAGAACCTAGAAAAGTGGTACAGATTAACCGGTTTGCAGGGCAGAAGTTGAGACACAGACGTAGAGAACAAACGTATGGACACCAAGTGGGGAAAGCTGCAGGGTGGTGGTGGTGGTGGGATGAATTGGGCGATTGGGATTGACATGTATACACTGATGTGTATAAAACTGATGACTAATAAGAACCTGCTGTATAAAAAAATAAAATAAAATTCAAAAATTAAAAAAAGTTTGAGTTCTGATAGTATCACTTTATAGAAATAAATAAGAATTGAAAATACCTAAATTTTAAAAAATCACTAAGAATTTAAGAAGTTTCTTAGATATTTTTTCTGAGCAAATAACATGCTCTTCTGATCATAAAGAAAAAAAGTTTTTATTGTTCCATAAACACTTTTAATCTACCCTCCTTTTATAAGGATTCAATGGCTTGCTTATCCAATATGAGGAAAATCTCATTTACAGAATTTTTAAGGAATGTGAATAAAAGGTTTATTTGAAATGAAGGTTCTACTTGGATACCATTCAAACTGATTTTAATTTTTTTCCCCTGAAAATAGCTTTACATTTTTCTATCTCAAAGCTATTGAACATCTTAACCAGAGGAGGAATTTGGATTGATAAAATATAGGCGCACTTCCTGGGCTGAAATGCATACAAAATAACAGGCCATGTTTTATTAAATATTTTATGTCCTTTAAGTAAAGACATCAAAAAACAGAATTATCCTTTGCAATTTTAAAAAATGACCAGTATTTGAAGTATAAACAAAAATTTGCCACACTTTTTAACTTAATTTCAGCCTACAGCTACCCTAAGTAATGCCTTTTATAAAACTAAACCCCTAGGGCTTCCCTGGTGGTGCAGTGATTGAGAGTCCGCCTGCCAATGCAGGGGACACGGGTTCGTGCCCCGGTCCGGGAAGATCCCACATGCCGCGGAGCGGCTAGGCCCGTGAGCCATGGCCGCTGAGCCTGCACGTCCAGAGCCTGTGCTCCGCAATGGGAGAGGCCACAACAGTGAGGGGCCCGCGTACCGCAAAAAAAAACCCCCAAAAAACCAAAAAACTAAACCCCATAGTAAAGTTACCAACTTTATTAGTTTCCTAGCGCTGCTATAACAAATTGCCACAAACTCAGTGGCTAAAAACAACAGAATGTATTCTCTAACAGTTCTAGAGGCCAGAAGTCTGAAGTCAAGGTATCAACAGGACTATGCTTTCTCCAAAGGTTCTAAGGAAGAATTCTTCCTTGTCTCTTCCAGCTTCTGGTGGTTACTGGCAATCCTGTCATTCCTTAGTTTGGCGCTGCATCACTCCAATTTCTACCTCTGTCTTCACATGGCCATCTACCCTCTCTGTGTCTCTGTGTGTCTCCCCTTAAAAGGACACTGGTCATTGGATTTAGGGCCCCCTCTAATCCAGTATGAAGTCATCTTAATTTAACTGATTATATCTGCAAAGGCCTTATTTCCAAAAAAGGTTACATTCTATCTGAGCGAACATCAATTCTGAGTGAACATCAATTTTCTAGAGGACTCTATTCAGCCTACTACCCCAACTACTAGCAACATATGAAGGAATGAATTAGGGTTATTACTCTTTTAATTTTGGGCTTAGGTCACCTATGCAGTTCTACTTCAGACTGTTTTAAATAATAGCTTAAATATTAGTTCAGCAAAAACTCATGGATTTCCTAAGCCCTATTAACTTTTAAAGGTCATTGTTGATGAACATCATCTCTCATTAAAGCTATATGTTTAGCCTTCAAATGTTACTAAGCAAATGGAGCAAATATTTTTTGAGGCCTAGTTATATCTTAAAGTGAACTAAACTTTTTCCCCTTCATTTCCAATTGCTGAATATTTTACTTTCATTATAAACAAAATATTCAGAAAGTGGGAGGGTATTTTTAAAGTGTATTAAATGACGCCATGATAAACATAAGCTTTTATCCAAAAGTTCCACAAACACCCTATGAAAGAAATTTTTTAATGTCTGTAAACATTAAGGTCTCAGAATCTCTATAATATATGTGCAACTATAATTTTCTAATAAATACATGCAGAAATGGTTTATAACAATGGTGATACTCATGGGTTGTTGTTCCATTATTCAAATTCATGTTATAGCAATTTATTGCCTCTCCCAGATCCCAAAGTAGCTTGATTTGCTAGGATCATGTTTTTCACTTTAAATAAATATATAATTGTATTAATAATAGGATATTATTTATGCAAATAAATGAGACAGATTAAAATGTTAATTTTATAACCTATGAAATAAAACCCTTGTATTCAGGAAAGAAAAGTATTAAAATATAAAGCTGCTATCTCCTCCTGCCATCAATAAGCCAGGCATTTAACAATGCATCTTGAAACCTAACTAAATAAGATGATTTTAGGCAAAGATACAAAAATGCCAATCAGAAGGCATTCTAATGCTAACTCCAGCGCTCTGCCTAGAATAGGGGAGTTACTCTGACGCCTTGGTGGTTCCTTCCTACGTTGGGAACAGGTAAAAATTATAATTCTACACTCAATCGATTAGAACATGATAGAAATGGCATTAATCATAATAGCAGGGACTTTATAGGTATCCTTACTTTTAATCTTCATACAAACCTAGAGAGAGAAGCTATTATTATCCTCATTTTTACATATGAGGAAACTGAAGCACTCTTGAAGAGGCTGTTAAGTGAACCAGGTTCACATGGTTAGCAGGAGGTGAAGCCAGGATCTGAATAATCCTACTCCAGGGCCCCCAAACCCAGCCACTGTGAGTGAGTTCTTGAGTTGGACTGTCTGTGTTCAAATCTTTGCTTCAGCACCTGGTAAGCTGTACAATATGGAGATAATAATAGTACCAAAAAATAATATATAACCACAGGGGTGTTGTAAGTATTAAGTAAATTAACACATATTGGGGCTTCCCTGGTGGCGCAGTGGTTGAGAGTCCGCCTGCCGATGCAGGGGACACGGGTTCGTGCCCCGGTCCGGGAAGATCCCACATCCCGCGGAGCAGCTGGGCCCGTGAGCCATGGCCGCTGAGCCTGCGCGTCTGGAGCCTGTGCTCCGCAGCTGGAGAGGCCACAACAGTGAGAGGTCCGCGTACCGCAAAATAAATAAATAACATATTAAGTTCTGAGAATGTTGGTTCACACATGGAAAGTACTGGATAAATGTTAGCTAATCCTCCTCCTCCTCCTCTTCCTGCTCTATACCAACCCTCTGGCTTGAAAACCACATATATATCCATAAGCCCTGTTCTGTTTCACATTTACAGACTGTGCCTTTACCTGGAAGATACTTTCTCTTGGTCACAAGGGGGCTTCAATAAGAAAAGGATTTAGGCCAAAAGGAAAAGTACTGGCCACAGTGGCTTACAAAGAGCCCGTGGTCTCAGTTCTTTGGCTTACTAGCTGGCTGATGCTGCACAAATCACACAACCTTTCTCAATCTCATAAATAATACCTTTATCACAAAAAGTTATAAGGTTGTATACACAGGAATATTTTGAAAACTGTAAAGAATTGCAGAAACAAAATTATCATTATGGGGAAAGAAGCCAACTCATACCTTGACCTTGATTGCATATAGCTCAACAGCATCCTGTTTCTGCTCACACAGTTCTCCCTGTCCAGAGTTCCTTATTCATCCCTATCATTGCTTCAAAATCAAGCTCAAATACAAATTCTTAAGAACATCCTAGCCACCCCAGTCCAAATAAATCTAACTCTTCAAACTCTATGAATATTCATCATCTTATTGCTTTATGTGAGTCTGTCCTGACTCACCAACTAGATTATATATTCATCAAATCAGTGACTCTTCATTATGCCCTTTTTTTTTTTTTTTTTCCCGGTACGCGGGCCTCTCACTGTTGTGGCCTCTCCCATTGCGGAGCACAGGCTCCGGACGCGCAGGCTCAGCGGCATGGCTCACGGGCCCAGCCGCTCCGCGGCATGTGGGATCTTCCCGGACCGGGGCACGAACCCGTGTCCCCTGCATCGGCAGGCGGACTCTCAACCACTGCGCCACCAGGGAAGCCCTATGCCTTTTTGTATTCAAAACTCCATATGCAGATACAACTATCTTTCTTACATAAAATATGGGAAGAGAAAGAGCTCTAAAAGATTTCAGAACTCTTCAAAAAGGAATTAAGCTCATTGACTGATGCAACAAACTTTTGTTGGTCACTTAGTAATGAGTCAGGCACAATGTGGGGACTAAGGATATAAGGATGATTAAACACAATACCTGACTTCCAGACCCCAAGCTTAGCAAAATTAAAATGTACGTAGGCCTGAAGGCCTTGATCTTGATCTAGTGCTAGATGTACATGTCTGGTTTGAAAGAGCAGCAGTGATTTGACGTACTCCTTGAAGGTATTAAGTTGATTCTTGGGACCTGACCCTTTTTTATCTCGTTTCCTAAATTGTTAAGAATCACTAAAGGAAAAAGTTTACCAGTGCTCCCAAGATTTTTCCAAACCAAGGACAGTCCCTGGATCAGGCTGGAACCTTGGAAGGAGCTGAAGTGGGAATAGTACAGTCTGATAACTTAAAAATAAATTCATACGCCCAACTGCATAAAAAATTCCATCATAAGTAATTGGTGGGATATATCTCAATTCTCCTATATGATCCCAAAATAAATATATGATTTTTTTAAGATGGGATTTATTCATTTAATAAATATTAACTCATTGTTATTACATGCTTAATTGTTATGATTTCATATCAATGAGCCTGTTTTTTTAAAACATATAGTGTTCTCATCATTTATAGAAATAAAAGCAAGCACAAGTTCTTATCATCCTCTATATGATGTACTCCATATGCATCTCAGAGGTTCTGAATTCATCACTAAATGTTTGCATCTGACTTCTGCTCCTCTTGTCCTTAAACTAATGCCCAACTGCCATCATGCCAATTCTAGGGTTACTGAATTAAATGCATCAATGACAACAGTGACAAAGCTGTTAACAATGCTGAGAAACACATGTGTACTACTGGATCATTATTATGTTGCCATGAACCTGACAGAAAACAGGAAATCTTCAAAGGGAACACTGACATCAAACAGAGCTGACAAGACAGCCAGCATTTTAACTCAGGATCTGTCTCCTTACTCAGTTTGGTCTGGGTTCAGCAGCTACAGCTCAGGGTTCAGGGCTATTCTCTAGTGGGCTGACATTCCTACCACCAGATTCTTAAACTGTTCTTTTTCTTTCTTTTTTTCTTTAATTTGCTGTTCTACATTGCTACTAATGTTGTAGGAGCTCTTTATCAGAGTTTAAGATTTCTATCCATAAATAAAGCAAAGAACAAGTTAACATAAAAAAATAAATAAAATAAAATAAAATTTCTAGAATACCCTATATCTTTCTTACAGTATATTTCTTATGGTAAAGAAGCATAAATAGGACTTCCCTGGGGGTGCAATGGTTAAGAATCCGCCTGCCAATGCAGGGGACACGGGTTCGAGCCCTGGTCCGGGAAGATCCCACATGCTGTGGAGCAACTAAGCCCGTGTACCACAACTACTGGGCCTGAGCTCTAGAGCCCGCAAGCCACAACTACTGAGCCCGTGTGCCACTACTACTGAAGTCCACATGCCTAGAGCACTGGCTCCACAACGAGAAGCCACCACAATGAGAAGCACGCTCACTGCAATGAAGAGTAGCCCCTGCTCACCGCAACTAGAGAAAGCCCGTGCGCAGCAACGAAGACCCAATGCAGCCAATAAATAAATAAATAAATAAAATAAATTTTAAAAAAAGAAAAATAGTTTTTTTTCCCTTAGGGATATGGAATGTTAACACATAAGGATTATTTGTTGCAAAATTATGATTTCTACTAAACTAAAACATGTATCCTAAGCACTCTTTACTTGAACTTAGACCTTAAAAGAACAGTTCTTTTATTCTTTGTATTATTTTTAAGGCCTACAAGATGGTCAACTAGAATATCCCTTACCACCACCATCACTACTTATTTATTATACTTCAATAGTATGCTAGCGACTGAATAAGATAGAAACAAAGACACAATCCCTGATCTCAGGTGAACAGTTCAAATACAATCACATATGAGAAATTTCTTTCCTTTCCCATTTTCCTTCCCTTAAGAAAGGGGGTTGGGGAGACCATAGAAACAACATTTTCAATAGTAATTTGACATAACAAATGATCTTAATAATAAAGAATCTCTGAACCCACAGAGGCAGAGGACCAAACACAACCACAAGCTTGGTTTTTTGATAACTGAACTCCTGAACAGGCTGGTAAACTTTAAGCTGGTCTACGTAATTTGGAATTTGTGATGGAACTTTTAGCAAACAATTTCTGTGTTCCAGATATTGTGCTAATATCTAGGAATAGAACAATCTCCTATTCACGTGGCACTTCTAGTCTAAGGGGGTTAGTCAATTAACAATCAATTACAATATGGTATAATTAATGTTATAATAGTAATATAGGGTGTTTGGGGGGAGACTTGGACTTTAAAACTTGGGGAAAAAATCAACTAGGCACAAGGTAGGAAATAACATTACAAACAAAGGAATCAGCGTGTATCAAGGCTTGTGAGAGAGACAACCTGACACTAATGTTTACTAATGTTTACATTATCATCATGGATGTCCTGAATCGTCTGAAAAACCTGCCAGATGGGGGAGGTAACATAGAAGTGACAAAAACCCATGAGAAGACAGTCTTTAATTTGTACCTACATGCTTTGGAATGTTACCAAGTAGGACAGAAGGTTGTGACAGAATTAATAAAGTGAAAGAGAAAAACATTTGTTGAGTACTGAAAGGCACCCTAGAGATCATCTGGTCAAATCTCTTCCTTTACAATTGTGGGAACTCCCAGAGAGGTCACTCACCCAGGACCATACAGACAGTATGGCAGTGCCAGGAGTACGTTTCTAACTCTTGACTCCTCAGTCCAGTGTGTTTCCATAGCACTGAATTAGGAGCACATCCCTTCAAATCCTCTGCGCCTCAAAAATCACAGGTAGATATGCTGAAGAGGTAGAGCAGTGAGTACATGTGAGTTGTGATGAGAAAGACAGAGAGGGAAGATCAGTGAAATGTTTGATAGACTGGCCAACTTTTACATCTTTGTTGGCTCCCAAATTCAGTCTGCAAGGTTGGCTTTATGTAAAGTGTCCTCCCCTTACTCCCAATAAGGAAATTCTGTGAACGTCCCTACCAAAAAGGAAGTCGAGGCATGAAGTCAACTACCTTTGCACTTCTGTTCCCTTGTAAATTTCCTTCAGTCATTGAAAAAGAGAAATGACCATAACTGACTTAGAGTTTAACTGGATAAGGTGTCGAGATGTACAGGTAGATCAAAGACTGCATATAGGAAAGCCATGCTTCAGTGTGGTACTCTGAAGAGTATTAAGTTTACTGAAGTCAAGTATAAGATGCAGACTGAAAAACACACGTTAACATGTGCTAACACATGATTTTATTTCTTTAAAGGTTAACTATATGCTTTTACCCAAAATATGTGCATCAGTGTTCTCCCCAAATCAAATGATATAAAGTTATATATTTAATGAAAAAAATCAGCATCAGTGATCAAAATCTTATAACAGTTGTTCCTTAAAAAGTTTATGCATAAAGTAAAGCAAAAATATTTGTTGTTCCTGTCTTCTTGATATGACAGGGGCTCTCAAACTTTTTTAATGCAGAAGTCTTTTGTTAAATTAAATCTTACTCAGAAATTTAATTTCTAAATAAACTAAAAGTAAAGTTACCCTGCTTAGAATAGGGGTGGGAGTGAGAAATCTGTTCACTAGGCTTCCCCACTCCCACCCTGAGGTACCCATATGAAACAGGGATAAATACGACCGAGACTTACTAAATGGCTGTTTCTAATAAATGATAAACCCCTCTAAATCTAGCTTTCTTAGTTCTGAAATAGGGACCAATTTAAACTCTTTCAAATATAGCTAAAAAGCATTACTACACACCTGATGCCTTTGGTTATCAGTGTCATTAAAAGAAGAAACAATGTGGTTATAAAATCTGAATTATTTTAATAACCTTACTTTGAATTTCTTGGTTTTTTACCTGCTTTAGGAAAAACGCTTAGCTTATTTTAAAGAATTGGAAGATTTTATATTCAAATAAATATGAATCAGGAAATATAGGTACATGAACCAAGATATTAAATAAATATTACTCCACAGGCAAAATATAACAATATATAAATAATGAATACCTATTTCTATATAGAATATAGATATACATATGTATATCTAGATTCAAAACTCCTTCCTAGGCTGCCTTCTTTTCACCAAAAAAATGGTTATACTATCAAAAAAGCCAAAAATGGATAGGGAATACATAAGAATCTATAATAGCCAATATGTTATTTAATAAAATATTTTAAAATTTAAGTCACAAGCCACCAGGAGGATTATCACTTTATCATGATAAAATTAGATATAATCTATACTGTATACAATCTATATGATACATTTTTTCAACGAAATTCATATTTTCAGTTAGAACTCATCAGAAATAAGATGGTGGAGACTAGATACATAAAGCTGTAACCTTAGCTGGCCCTTACATTCTGGAAGGGTATCTTTCCAGTTGGTGTCAGACAAACACTGAGAACAAAAGGACATCCAAAGGAATAAGCTGAATTCAGATTCTATCAAAGTATGCCCTAAGCCAAAGTTCTGGGAAACCAAGACAGTTATTTCTTCCCAATTTCTCAGCTAACATAGAATCTTAAGAACAAATGCAATATATCCAAACTTCAAACCAGTATAACATGGAAGGGTTACACTTTCAACTCTCTGTGCAAAACACAACTTCAGAAGGAAAGAGGAAGGTCCTTTGTTCTAGGTAAAAGGCCTAAGGCCTTAACCATAGACCTAGTGAATTTGCCACTCTTCATACACACTTTTTACTGAAAGAAAAAAAATTAGCTTATTTTTGCACAGAAAACTATAAAACTTTTATTAAAGTTTAAATGTTCTTGTCCCTTAACAGCCTAAAGGCACATTCAACATAAACTTGGTCATTCTTAATGTTTCTCTACTACTTCATAACGTGGATTCCATTTTCTAAGAAAAATGTCTACTTCCGTCTTTAGTTCGAGCATGGGCTTTGGACACACAGAGAGTAGTTCCCATCTTGGATCCCACACAGCATGATCTTAGGCAAATTACTTATCCTCTCTGGGACTGAGGCGCCTTATCTGCAATATAGGGAAATAATATTTCTCTCATAAGATTGATATGAAGATCAAATAAAATAATAAATGGAATAGATATAGATAGAACATGTCTCTATAGCACCTGTCAATTAGAATATGTTACTGATATTATTTGGGGATTATTAATTTAAACTCAACTTTGAATTAGCTGCCCAGCTTTCTCCTTCAAGACATGTGCACTGTATCACCAACACAACTATTCATTCACCCATCCACTCCTGACAATCAACTACCTATGCATGAACTCTTAATTCAACTAGAACAAAAGTTTTCCTTGTCCATACATGGTTCGGAATGAGTCCCTTAATTGTTCAATGAGTCTGACTAGTAGAAAAAGATGTGCCTTGACCACCCACTTGGTTGGATTTAATGTCTTGGATGTGGGAGATTTCATTTTAAAGAAATCATTTAGCTCTCTCTTGAGTATTCAGTTTGGCATAAATCATGCATTTTCAAACAAAAGTTTCCTCCAAAATTATTATGAGAATTATGACTCTTTATGTTTGTTGTTCAGCTGCCCACCTTACTTTTTTGTATTGCTTTCTATTTAATGGCCACTTTTTAAATACTGACAAATTAAAAAAAAATTCATAGCATGTAAGGGGAGTTTTAGTCATCTAAAATACAATGGAACTAGAACTACTTTAAATATGTAGCTCTAAAATTTATGATATCAGTGACAATTGTATTGAAAATCCCAAAATATTGGAACCATCTAATTATTAAGACTTTTACTTTCCCTGCAGGTGTGAATACATGATTCTAATAAGCTTTCTCACTATGAAAAAACATACTTACATTAAAATATTAAAACTATTTAATGAGGTCCATTTCCTTCCAAAAGTAAACTAAGGTTGTGTCTGAACCAGCTTGAGGCAAGGCAAGTTTCAAACATAACGTTTTTAAAACTAGCCATTATTTCCCCCATTGAAAAAAAAAATTGCGATTTTATTTCCTAACAGCAAATGAAACTGTCAGGAAAATTTAGGTGTAATAAAATTGGGTGGTTAAACCAACATGCTGGACTTGAAATAAAACTGAATTAAAGGAATTAAAATTAATTCTTATGTCAGTCAACCCTTTAAAAATACTATTCAAAACTTACTGTTTTTACAAACAGAACTTCCTTGTTCTTAATAAAGTACAAAGTTAACCATCTCCTTAATGACCACTAATAGTGCTGCTGCTGAAATTGTGCATCGAACAATATTTTGCATAAAAATGTGTTGCTTGCTTCTGGCAACTTTTCTGCTGAAATAAAAAGTTGTCAAGCAGGGTGACTTTAGTGGTTCAGAGTTCGAAAATGGTGGATTCAGTCCAAGGTTAGCTAATAACGGCCGACATGCCCTGGAATCTTGAGGGCTAAATCAACATTGTTTTCACAGCTGTAATTAAGCCACCTAATCAGAAGCACATTTTGACGGGACAGTTTCTGGAAGCCAGACATTACAATTTCTTATGCCTGGAGCGCAGTGGCTCATGAGAGGTCCTCGTTTAATTTCAGGTTAAAAAGAGGGGGGCAGTAAAATAAAAGGACTATTTTTTTTTAAGCAACATACAACTGTTGAAATGAAGCAGGCCTACGTGTTCATGCCTTGACCAGCCTTGCATCCCACCCTCCTCGAGCTCTCTGCTGAGTCCCCCAACTCTCAAGTGGCAGCTGCACACAGTGAGATGAAGAGTCTCTGCCAAGATCAACAGATGAGCTGGTCTAAACTGGCTCTCTGTGTGTTCTGACTGTAAATTGTGCTGGTGATGATTAGAGAACTCTAACACAGGATGTCGACTCTTAAAACTGTCCAGAGAAAATAATTTTTTTTAAGCTCAGGAAAAAATTTTTTTTAACTTTTTTTGTGGCTTGGTGCATAGTGTTGTGTCTATAACTTTCATATGATTCAAATGAATTCACCCAAATTAAGCAACTCTATTATTAAAAAAGAAAAGGCCATGGCTTGGCTCATAGCAAGGACCTTCGTCTGGGGTTGTTTATGTAACAGTGCTGTAGAGGGTGGTTCTCCACCAGCACACCAGTCATGTGTTTCAACCACCTGCCAACTGAAGATATCCCTAAAATGATGAAAATCGAGGATGTGATAGTCACATCTTATCAAGTAGCCATGTGGATGTCTTTAAAACAGCTAAATTGCCAGCTGAGTTTGCTTTCTGCAGTGTTGTTGCATTCTGTAACATTTAAACTTTCAACCCCAGAGGCCATTGTAAAACTATCAATATGAAGGCACTAGTGGCTGGAGTCTGATTACATTTAGTTCTGCATTTTAATTACATATGGATTCTATTAACTAAACCTTTTGCCTTATAGGCAACATTTTAATCAAATTACTATAATTTTCAAATATGTTACAATAGTTTAACAAGTTAAAAGTTCACATTCCAAACATATTAAATATCAAAAAACTTTGCATAAAAAAAGGAAATACTCCTTACAGATACTCTAATATATTTTCAGATTACTTTGGGGACTTTTTGGCTACCTGGTTACAAGTTATATTGTGAGATTTATTTAACTGGTATACATTTGTAAATGGGTTATTGGTGTTGAATATAACCAAATTCAAAATACAATTATGTTATTATAAGTTTAGAAACATGCTCTCACTTTATTGTTGTAAATTAAAGCAAGAACAAAATAAAGCACGGTTAGAATCTAAGTACTAAAAAGTATGTATAACTTCAGTGCAAGAATTTTTGAGCTGAGAGGGAATTTAGATTTCATCTAGTTGAAACCCTTCATTTTACAGCCAGGAAAAACCAAGACCAAGGAGCTTGTGTGATTTATTTCCCAAAGCTTTTTGAGTTGATAACAGAGGTTGTTCTAGAATCCAAGTTTCCTCTGACTCTCTGTCATGCTACTTTCCAGTACAATACACTGCCATTCTGTGTAAGCAACAATCTAGCTGCCTATTCCATACCTCCCAAGAACTAAAAGAAACATTTTGTCAGGTGGCAAAACACACTGGACATAAAATTAACCACTTTAACAATTTTAAAGTGTACAGTTCAGTGGCATCAAGTACATTCACAATGTTGTGCAACCATCATCAGCATCTTAGCTCTAGAACTTTTCCATCACCCCAAAAGTAAATTCCATACCCATTAAACAGCCATTCTCCATTTCCTATTCCCCCTGCCCCAGTCAACCACTTATCTGCTTTCTGTCTCTATGGAGACAGAACATGTCCATTCTGGACATTTTATTTTAATGGAATCATACAATATGTGGCCTTTTGTGTCTGGCTTCTTTTATTTAGCAAACTGTTTTCAAAGTACATCCATGCTATAACATGTATCAGTACTTCATTCATTTTTATGGTTGAATAATATTCCATTGTCTGGATATAACACATTTGTTTATCCATTTATCAACTGATGGGCATCTGGGTTGTTTCCATCTTTTGGCTATTTTGAATAGTGCTGCTATGAACATTTGCTATTTTCCTTTATTTACAAAATATTTGTTTCATGGCATTCCTAGTAGTTGTAAAGTGGTATCTCATTGTGGTTTTGATTTGCATTTCCCTACTGACTAATGATGTTGAGCATCTTTGCATGTGTTTGTTGGTCATTTGTATATCTTCTTTGGAGAAGTGTCTATTCAAGTCCTTTTCCCATTTCTAAAATTAGGTTGTTGTCTTTTTGTTGTTCAGTTTTAAGAGTTCTTTACATATTAGACCCTAATCAGATATACGAATTATAAATATTTTCTCCCATTCTGGGGTGTGTTTTTTTAATGCACAAAAGTTTTTAATTTTGATGAGCTCTATTTTTTATTTTCTTATTTATGCTTTTAGTGTCGAATCTAAGAATCCATTGTCAAATCCAAGCTCATGAAGATTCATATCTAAGTTTTTTATCAAGAATATTAGCTCTTATATTTAGGTCTTTGATCCATTTTGAGTTAATTTTTATATATGGTGTGAAGTAAGAGTTCAAGGAAATATAGTTTTGAAAATGAGCTTTTTAACGATTTATGTAAATTAGACTTCTATTTCTGAAATAAATCTCACATACTCTTACTTTTTGCTAGGCCCAGGCACAGTTAATTTTAATTTGGTATATCATTGTTATCATCAAACACTTACTGAGTACCCACCGGGTGAGTAAAAGGCATTATACTGGTCATTTTATGGTCTATGTGAGTAAAGATATACAGTCAGGGACCCCATAGATCTGACAAAGTTTAAAATTATTTAAGTGGTATGCTGAAAAGAATGTTTTTCTTTGTCAGAAATAATTTTCAGTCTTGGGTTTTTTGGTTTTTATAGGAAGAGTAGTAAAGAGGAGAAGAAATATGCAATTTGGATTACCTGAAAGTATTTACTTTAAATTTTACGTTGGTATAATAATATATAAACTATTCATTCTCATTAAGTGTTTGCTAGAGACATACATGAAATATAGTTTGATGGGAATTAAGAAAAGTTTGTGTGGGAAAATCTGAGGTGGAACTATGGTTTGTGCGAAGTCTAAGTGCCATAACAAGTGCGTACTGAAAAGCAGCACTGAAGGGGGGCTCTTCCAGTTAATCTCAATTTAAATAAGCCAGCATTTTATTGAGGTGAGACCATTATAATGAATTACAAAAAATATCACCTCACAGACTCAAAATATGGTAATCCATACACAACTAATTGATTATATAAGTCAGACTACTATATAGTTCTCAGACAGGTAAATTCAGTGATGAATGAGCATAACAAAGGGAACCCTTAATTCTGCCAACTGAGAGATGAACTAAAAAACCAGATGGAGTCAGGATATGCCTCAATGCCAATGATAAAGAATTTTTGCTTTCATGAAGAAAGTGTAGAGCCAAAATATGTTTTGGGTCAAGCTATGGTCTGACCTTATCTGTGTGTTGGAAAGATAACCGGCATTAACGTGGCAGACAAGATGGAAGGGGAAAATCTACATATGGGGAAATGCATTGGAAGACCACTGCAATAACCCAAGGAAAACTTAATGTGAACACAAGGGTAGAAAGGAGAGACTGGGTCTAAGAGATCCTGTGGTGGTGGAAACATTAAGACTTAGCAACTGATTAAATACTGGTGGTGGAGGGAAAGTATGTAGAACAAATGTTAAGGGTGCTACGCTGGGCTGCGAGGTGAATAGCTATGTCAGACACAGGGAACATAATGAAAGGAGAGTTTGGGAAAATGGGGATTGGTAGAGTTAGGTAACATGTTCAGTTTGGGACCTCACTGAGTCTGAGGTTTTTGCAGAAAATCAGAATGGAGATTTCTGAAAATCTAGCAGGTGACTGAAGCCTTCAAAGAAATCAATTTAGTAAGAAAGATCAAATAGTAGAAGAGATACTCAGCATATTTAGTTGCCACCACTCTGAACAACTGGTAGGACTATTGAGAGCATTAGATTGCCAAACTGCCATCTCTAGTCTCTACAGCTTAATTGCTAATTGATTATAATGATCAGAGTTGGAAATTTTCATTCTTGCTACTCTTTGCTCCACCCTTGTAACATTTCATCACTGAAGAACAGAATTATATACATATATTTATTACATATAAACATATTTTATATTTATACTTATATATAAAATATATCTAATATTAAATGTTTATAAAATGTTATATCGGGTTGGCCAAAAAGTTCGTTCGGGTTTTTGTACCAGCATACCAAAAACCCGAATGAACTTTTTGGCCAACCCAATATATCAATTATATATGTATATACTTAATATATATATAAATATAAAATTTATAATATCTTGCCCCTACAGTCACTATACAGATATCTTTCATCATAAAAGTAGCTCCTCTTAAACTGCATCATACAAAAACTAAAAGGCTACAGAAGAGGTGTGAGGCCAGTGGAATATACATTATTATTATCTCTAGGCCCCTGTTTACTGTATAAAAGAAGCTTGAGTTTCTGGACTATGAAAAACCTTTAAAAGCTTGGAAATTTGTGTCAAGGATCAAGGAAAATGTTTGCATATTGACTGGGCTGTCCCACCTTTTGATGTTTTTGTTTCCCTTATTTAACTGTTAGTATCCAAAGGCCAGAGCTGGAGCTCATGATTAAAATGTGGAAGAATTTAATGAGCATCTAAGTAAGCAATATTTAGCAAAAGGGTAAAACAAGGGCTGTTATGATATAAAATGTCAGTGAATTTTAAGAATTAAATGGAAAAAATTAAATGTGCAGTTGGGAAGAGTAAATACATAAAGCAAAGGGGGTAGATGTTTTCCAGTGCCATTAATGGAGACGTATGAGTCAGAGGGCTTCTCAGAAAGCTGAGAGTCACAGCCACAGTGCTCCTCCACAAGTCTGCATCATCTCTCACCATTCTCCACCTGATGCACGCTGCTCAAGTCATACAGACGTCTTTCCATCCCTTCAGCATTCCGTGCTTTCCCTTGTCAACTCCTCCTTAACCTTCCTTATCACAACTAAGATCTCCATTCCTCAACTAGACCACCTGAAGCCAAGGTCAGATCCCCAGTTATGTGCTCTCATAGCACTCTGTGATTCCACTTTAACGTCATTCTTTTAATTATCTGTATAATGGTTGTAGTCTCTACTACACTTGAAAGCCCTTGATGGCACAGATTTGTTTTAACCCACACTGCAGTCTCATAGGAAAGCACCAGACAAGAAATCAGAGGCCTTGTTCTAATCTGATTGGGTTCTAATCAAAAACCTGGGAGTAAGACTCGAGAATCTGTACTTGATACCACTGAACTGCACTGCACAGCCTGTCTCAACAAATTAAGGCTTGGTTTATGGCTCATTTTTAAAGATTATTTTTCTTGAAAGATTAAAAACCTCAATAATAAACATCAGGAATCAACTGAGATAAAGTAAAGTTTATGAAAACAATTTACCTAGAGTAAGTTACTTAAATTCTGTCAGTTTCTTTAGCCATACAATACTAACAAACAATACTTCCTCTCGCAAGAAAATGTAATAAAAATAAATGTGACAGAATTTTAATTGAGAACTTAAGATAAAGGGGTCCTTTTTTTTTATCTTAACAGATAAAAATAACATTAACCAAAGTATCTAAACCCTTCTGCTTGATTAACAATATAACACCACTTGACAACTATCGAATCTGACATAATCTGAAAAATGATGCAATGATCTCTCCCCCGCAATATACTAAATGGAATGCTCCTCTGATTTGTCACTCACTATTTTCTCACAAATAAAGTACTGTAGAATCAAAAACATACTGCTTAAACATACAATGGAAATGAGGCAAATCAATACTGTAGCTTGAAGCACCATAACTCACAGCAAAGTATTTGGGTTTGGCATTCTATGTTTCACAGACTGAAATATCATGTGTTTCTCCACAGTTGTGGGTGTGCCGGTCTCCAAACAGCCACAAGTAATTGGTTCTGACTGCTGTACTGTTCTCTACTGGGCTGTACGGGATTCAAAAGCTCTTTACTCAAAGCTCTTTCTGGTTACTATTACTCAAGATAAAAGCTCTAGAACAGCCCTAAGTTAATGGGTCAAAGACCAAAATGCTGAAAATGTTAAAGTCCTGGCAAGTATACAATTGATGAGAACTCTTAGATGAACTCCAGCATCACTATTACATGTTACTGAACAAAAAATGAAACTGTCACCTAAAGGGGGATAAAGCTTTGAAAGATGACTCTTCATAGCTGCCATACAATCCAGCTCTCTCTATGCATCACCACACCATGGTATACTAAGTTTTTTCTTAACTAATAATGAATATTTATTTTTATTCTTATCTAGTGAAATGGTAGAAAATTTAGAAATGAGCATATACTGACTTTCCTGAGTTGATTAAGTAAGTGATAACAACAGCAGCTAACATTAATACTGTATTTAGTATTAAATGTGCTAAAAGCACTGATTTAAGTGTTGTTTTAGATCTTTTGCCTACTCATAAAAAGATTTCCTCATGCTTACATATACTTCGTAAAGCTACAAGTATAGCTTAGCTGTATGATATATACGTAACTATCAGAAAAATTTGTACGTGTAGGGAAGCAAGCCAATATTTACTGAGGATCTACCAATATGCCAAACGCTGTATCTTTGTTTAATCCTCACAACAATCCTACAATGTAGGGAATTTCACCTACATGTTACAAACACTGAAACTGATGCTTAGAGTATTGTGTGGGTAATAAGTAAGAGTGCCAGAAAGCACCCCCAAGTCTGCCTGACTCTAAAGCTATATATGAGGGGAAGGAGGTGATGGTAATTGAAGCAGGTACTGGAGCAGAGAGCTAGATCATCTGAGGACCCAGTAATGGAGTTTTGAGAATGGACCAAAATAACAAATACAGAGACCAAATAAGAACATCAAGAGCAAAACAGTCAGAGACAGAATCAAATTAGGTTATAAAGTAAGAAGCAGGGATTGGATGGTGCAAGAATGGATTGCAAACATGTGAAGGTAGGGTTTGGAGTGACTGCTGCAAGCAGTCTTGGGCTCCAGCGGGTACAGGCTGTTTGGGTGAGTTGGATGTCTTTGATTCAGAGGGGGAATGGAACTAAAGTAACAATACATTTCTATTACACAAAAAAACTCATTATATAATTTAATTCATTAAATATATGTACTACGCATGAGGCCTATTCCTCAAATCAAAATAAAGCAAAGATTTTTTACTGCTCTTCTCCCTTAACAAGGTGTCAAATTGCTAAACATCCTTCAAAGACTCCTGCAAACATTTCATCTTCTCAGTACCTTCTTCTAACAATGTTAGGCGGAATGAACTCCTCCCTCATCTATGTTCCCACATACTTTATACATGCCTATTTTTAGTATTGATATTTGCTTATGTGACCATTTCCCTTGCTAGAAGAGGAATCCACAAAAGCAGAGATCATGTCTTCACCTTCATCCTCATAAGAGAGCTAAAATGGTAGACAAAAATCCAAAAATGTCAATAATTATATTAAACTTAAATGATCTAATCACCCAGTTAAAAGCCAGAGATTGTCAAATGGAAAATACAACAAAACCAGCTATATCTTTCTACAAGAAACCCACTGTAAATATAAAACATAGGTTAAAAGAAAAGAATGGGAAAAGATATATCATGCAAACACTAGTCAAAAGAAAGCTGGAGTTAAAAAAAAAGAAGTAGAAGAAAGCAGCAGTATGAAAAAGGTGATAATTGAAATTATAAAAATGGACAGTATAGTGGACAGGGTCAAAACCAGACTGTGGGAGGCCTATTTTAAGAAGATACTGAAACATATTTAAGTCATTCCTGTCTTAGAACTCCCTGAATCCTCTGAACACTCCACTCCTATTTTTCACACTTAATAGCTAAATCTTTGCGACAGATGTCTAAATTCACTTCTTTTGTTCAACTTCCACTAATTTCGCCACCTCTTGCTGAAAGAACCTTTGTTAAGTTTACCAAGGGCCTCCATGCACTAACTCCAAAGGCCATTTTTCAGTCCTCATTTCACTTGCTTTTCAGCAGTATATGACACTATCGGCACGTCACCCTTCTTGAAATTCTCTCTTCTCATGGCATCATACTTCCTTGGTTTTCCTCTTCCCTCTTTGCCTGTTCCTTCACAGCTTCCTTTGCAACGTTATCCTCTTGTACTCAGGCATTATATGCTGGAGTTTTTCAAGCTTCATTCTTAGGCCTTTTTCTCTTCTTACTCTATAAACCGTCCCTATGTCGTCTCAGTCTTGCTGACAGCTTCAAGTCCTACCCGTATAATAGTGACTTGAAATTGTTATCTCCAGCTTGGCATCTTCCTTGAATTTCACATCAAGCAGCCTTTGTGACATCTCCAGTTGGATGTCTCAGTGGCACCTCAAACCTAACATACTCAAAATTAAACTCACAATATCCCCTCCTGTTCCATTGTTTCTCTCTCAGTAAATGAGATCATTAATCCATTTCCAAAAGCAAAAAAAACTAGGAATTGTTTGACACACCCCTATCTCTTGTTCTTCACATTCAATTGTTTCTTCACACTACAGCCAAAGTGATCTTTTAAAAAAAGCAAATCCGAGCATATCACTCCTTCTTTAAAGTTTTTCAATGACTCTTCCTTTGCTCTCAAAACAAAGACAACAAAGTCTGACCTCTGCCCTTTTCTCCAGACCTTTCTTATCTCAGAGTACTCTTGCCTTTGCTCTCTTTATTCCAGCCATACTGGTCTTCCTCAATTTCTTCAATTTCTTCCTCCCACCACAGAGCCTTTGTAAATATCTGTGCTCCTCTCCTCCTGATCTGGAACATTACTCTCTTCCACCCCTGGGTAACTTATACCCAGTCTTCAGATATTAGCTTAAGCATCACTGACCCAGAAAAGGCTTTACTGATACCTTAGTCTAAGGCAGGCTCATTTGTTTAAAAAAACTCTTATACACTTAAGTTCTTCTCTTTCGGTGAACTTATCCTATAAGTAATTACACATTAACTAGTGTGATTACATGAAAAATATTTACTTTCACTATTAGATTTTAAGTTCATGAGAGTGAAGATTGTCTGTTTAGGTTCACATGACATCCCCAGGACCAAAACTAAGCCTGTCACAGACCAGATGCAGAATAAATATTAAACTAATGGGTGGAGAAAAGAATTAACACACAATAATACAAAGAAGGCAGAGCTCAACTAAGTAGAGGCCAGAGAGCCAACGAAGAAAAGTCGATAACAAGAGAAACAAAGGAGATGAGTATTTAAAGAAGAAAGTAGTTGAAGCCTCAAATGTCTGAGAAAGATGAAAGGAGATGAGAAGGAACCAATGGATAGGCAGAGCAAGCAGAAAATTATTGGTAACCTTTAAGAAAATAGTTTCAGTAGAATGAGCACATAGAAGAAGAAAGTATAGACTGCTTTTCAAGAATGTGTCAGTGAAAAGAGGGGCAGACAGGCTGCAGAAAGGGCAGAGAGCTCAGCCACGGGAATATACTGATGGTGATCATAGAGCAGGAGTTACATGCTCAAGGTTACAATAGGAAGCAGAACAAAATGACACAGTTTGAAACTGAAGATGTTATGTTAGTAAATAATCCTTCCCTGTGGTGCAATCCAATTACTTTCTATAAATATAATGGTAGGGCTTCCCCGGTGGCGCAGTGGTTGAGAGTCCGCCTGCCAATGCAGGGGACGCGGGTTCGTGCCCCGGTCCGGGAGGATCCCACATGCTGCGGACCGGCTGGGCCCGTGAGCCATAGCCGCTGGGCCTGCACATCCGGAGCCTATGCTCCGCGGTGGGAGAGGCCACGGCAGTGAGAGGCCCGCATACCGTAAAAAAAAAAAAAAAAAAAAAAAAGATGTAAATATAATGGTAATAAAAATAATAGCTAACTTTTTTTGGATTATTCACTAAGTGCAAGGCAAAGTGCAAAGTACTTTAAGACTTCTCACTACCTTTTTTTTTTTTCTTAGATTCCATATATATGTGTTAGCATACGGTATTTGTTTTTCTCTTTCTGACTTACTTCACTCTGTAGGACAGACTCTAGGTCCATCCACCTCACTACAAATATCTCAATTTCGTCTCTTTTTATGGCTGAGTAATATTCCATTGTATATATGTACCACATCTTCTTTATCCATTCATCTGATGATGGACACTTAGGTTGCTTCCATGTCCTGGCTATTGTAAATAGAGCTACAATGAACATTGTGGTACATGACTCTTTTTGAATTATGGTTTTCTCAGGGTATATGCCCAGTAGTGGGATTGCTGGGTCATATGGTAGTTCTATTTTTAGTTTTTTAAGGAACCTCCATACTGTTCTCCATAGTGGCTGTATCAATTTACATTCCCACCAACAGTGCAAGAGGGTTCCCTTTTCTCCACACCCTCTCCAGCATTTATTGTTTGCAGATTTTCTGATGATGGCCATCTGACCGGTGTGAGATGATACCTCAATGTAGTTTTGATTTGCATTTCTCTAATTATTAGTGATGTTGAGCATTCTTTCATAGGTCATGAAGAACCTAGGGTTAAGACAGGAATAAAGACACAGACCTACTAGAGAATGGACTTGAGGATATGGGGAGGGGGAAGGGTAAGCTGTGACAAAGTGAGAGAGTGGCATGGACATATATACACTACCAAACATAAAATAGATAGCTAGTGGGAAGCAGCCGCATAGCACAGCGAGATCAGCTATGTGGTTTGTGACCACCTAGAGGGGTGGGATAGGGAGGATGGGAGGGAGGGAGATGCAAGAGGGAGGAGATATGGGAACATATGTATATGTATAACTGATTCACTTTGTTACAAAGCAGAAACTAACACACCATTGTAAAGCAATTATACTCCAATAAAGATGTTAAGAAAAAAAAAAAGACTTCTCACTAGACCTCCCAACAACTCTATTAGAGAGTAGTATCATTATCCTCATTTTACAGATGAAAACCTGAGACCCAAGCCACCTGATTAGCAACTGACAGAAGTTGAATTGGAATCCAGATATATCTGACTTGTATGACAGGTCAGATATACTATTAATTGGTTAACCCGGTATCTATTCATTCCTCATTTCCTTGTCCCTTGACTCATTATAGCTCAAGGTGGCCACACAACCCATTTCCAGCTGATGGACTATAAGCGGAAATATGTTTGGAACTTCCTTGGAAGGCTTTTTCTCTTTTATATATATAAACATTTAAATATACATTTAATATCTGTTATCTATTAAATTTATATTAAAATTTCTAAATATTTAAAAAATAAATGTATGGTATAAAAACTTAAATATTTTCTAAATGGAAAGCCTTGCAATGCTTTATCATATATATAAAACAGGTATTGCTGGGCCATCCCATTCCTCTGACTTGAATGTGATTCCAAATCCTACAGCTGTCTTCCATCTTATGACAATCAGGGAGTGGCAGAGAAATTACAGAGAAGCTGAACTACTAAACCGATGACAATAGTCACCTACTTCTAGACTTCTTGCTGTATGAGCAAAAAAAACTGTCTTAAACATGTTAGTCAAGTTTTCTGTTATTTACACTTGACTGTACTTCTAATGGTTGTAATTCCAAAGCCCATGCTCTTATCTACCAAACTATATATATATATATATATCACCTCTCATCTATGAAATTAAAAGATTAACCTCTCTGAGTTCTTAAGTAGTTCAAGTTAGAAAATGCGTATTTAAATGTCTTGAAAAATAGAAATTAGTATACAAATTTATTATTGTTTTCAAAACAATGATTCTCAACTAAGGGAAGAGGCTGGAGAGCATATATCCCATAGAAACATGGGATTAGGCAGCAGTGTCCTAGAAGGACACATCAGAATCTCATGGGGAAAATTTTCACATTACACACATTCCCTTTTGAGAATCACTGCTAGAGTGAACCTCCTCTTACTAATAAGATGATGAGCATATCCCGTAAATCTGTTCAGAAGGTTGAGAAGTGGAGCTTTATTATGATAGTGGGGGATATTAAGCACACCTCCATTAAGACATCAATAGCTTAATAATTGGTAAAAAATTTTTGAACCCATGGGAAACAATCCCACCTTACCAAACTTTCTCAGAACATAAGCAATTATTTTTATATGAATAACAGTAATAAACAACCAATAATGGTATGACCCAACAAAGCTGACATAGTATAATGTAATATTAACCAATGGGATCAGAGAATTAGCAGGAAAAAATGTAAATGTGTTTCAGAGAAAGACTAGAATGAATTCCAAATACTTACTCAAATCTTTATAAAGGTTTCCTCTTCATCTTGATTTCTCTTATTTGAGGTCAAATTTACTACTCTCTCACTAAGAAATTAACAAAGTAATTTTAAAAATTGAACTCAACTGAATCTCATCTCAGGTCCCAAATAACTAGTTTGTTCATTTATTGGATTAGGTCCCAGTATGTTTCATTCAATAACCATTTGTTGAACACCTACTGTGGGTCAGACTATTCTTGGCACTAGAGTACCTTTACAGCTGTGAAGAAAATAACCAAAATAGCTTGTCCTTATGGAACTTATATTCTATGAGGGTAAGGAGCAAACAGACAAAAAGCAAATAAATAAAATACAATATATGTAAGCTGGTAAGTGCTATAGTGAAAAAAATAAAGCAAGGAAGGTAGAAGGTAGATAGGCAACATGGGGTGAGAATGAGACAGAGCTTGTAGGGTGGGGGAGGGTTAGCGGTTGCAGTTTTAAATACCATGGTCATAAAGCTTTCATTAGGACGCTGACACTTGAGCTACGACCTGAAGGAGCTGAAGAACCAAACCACAACTATGCATCTATTTGCTTTAATGCTAACTCTTTTTCTGTTGAATATATCATTTGAAATTGGTCAACAGCTAAATGGCAAAATGATACTGTTTTTCCTTACAAGTCACCCAGATCCATTCTAATCAAACCAAATAGGGAAAAAAGACATTCTAATTATTGGCAACCCTCTGAATCTCACTGTTGAGGTATGTTGACATACCTGGCTTTTGAGGAGAAAGTTTAAATGTGTATTTTATTCCTTTATGTCACAAATATATTCATTTTTTGATACTCCCCAAACACGTATTTCAAATGTAGAAAATTTTGTTTAGTCTTAAATGAGCCCAAATTTCATCATGGGCTAAAATTTTAAGACATAAAATGACTGCTGAAACTGAATTTTAATCATATAGATGAATCACAACATGCATCTTTAGCTGGACATGTATTATGGATAAGACTAGCTTTCTACAGAGAATAATCACATGTTCTAATTACCATTCTGGTTATACGCATAATTAATAATATTCTGTCTTAATGGGACACACTGAATCTTCAGACAGTTGCAAGCTTTAACTATGCATACTGCCAAATCCAACTGTCAGCTGCACTGCCAAACACAAAGGAATCTTGATGTAGTGTTTTAGCATTGATAACAATATGCATATCTTTATACATGATACAATGGAAAAATTAATTGCTTTTCTTCCTTCAAAATTTTCTCCACACTTAATAATTTTACATTGCTTGATTGATTACTCACCCTAAATTATATATACTGGTGAGCGATCTTATGAACAACAAAAACATGAATGTAAATGTGACCCAAGATTCAAAGAAGAAAAAAATATTGTAGGACTTACTGATTGTAAACTTTCATTTTCACGTAAACAAGCTGTGTGAAGTTCTGATTTCAAGGTTGCAATGTGACTTCGATGAGATGTCATTTCCTTTTCTAATGTAGCAATTCTAGTGCTTGCAAGCTGGTAGACATCCACGAAACTTTTAATCATAGCCTTAAGAAATAAAAATAATGCCACATACAATTCAAATAAAGCTGTCCCCAAAGGAGAATTTCCATAATTTGAAAGCAAAATCATTAAAATTTTAAAATAAACAACTTTTCATCCTCCTTTAAAATAATAAAGCTAAACCTCACATTTTATATTGAGAACCGTGACTATTTTAAGAAAGTCTGGGAGAAAATAATTGAGACTTTTTTCCAGAATATTTATTTAAATAAGGTGTACTTTGATCTATTGTGCTTAAAATTTAGAATGCAGTTTTTAAAGATGGCACACTTATTACCTTTGTAAAGTTAAATTCAAGTTGCAATTTGACCTAAATTTCAATCTTAAGACACACAACAGACGGATGTATAAGCAAGATATTTCAAAATGAGCTCAGTAAAATTTTCAAACCACCTAGAACACAAATGTTTTGAAACAAAAGGAGCTGAACTAATCCTATGATTTTTTAAGAGTAAATAATATGATTCCTATATTGTAAGAAAAGCATAATAATTTTCATTCATATAACAGAGGAACATCCTTGCATTACACTGGATATAATAAAATAAATAACATAAGCAAGTGCTGGTAACTTTTTCTCTTCCCTAAGTAGTGTAATATTTGGGAGAATTGTTGGGCCTCTGTACCACAGTTTAATCATATTTTGTAGACTTTTGCTTCTAAAGCAAGCCGTAGTGAATTTTAAGTCCAAGAATACTATTACACCTTTGAAAGACTAAAAAGTCTTTCAAAATACTTCAAATACAGTAAAGTAAAATCAAACATTTCAAAGACATATTCAAATATAATTTTATGTTATTTACAAGAAAACCATGTTCCAACTGCAGCCACAACTTAGAACAATGGTAGACAGTCTGAAAATTTCCAAATTATATTCAATCTGAAGAGTCTGGTTTGAGAGGGCTTTAAGAAACTAGATATTTGGGCAATTCTGAATGCATATGAAATAATCTGGTGAACAAAAAGCAAGAAACAACATACACAATGTCTGAGAAAAAGAAGTAGATGAGTTATTTGTAGTTAAAAGAAAATTCATAGCTTTTTGCCTAACAAATTCCTATTTGCCCTCAAAAACCCAGTTCAGAAACCACCTCTTTAAAGAAGGCTCTTTTGAGCCCAAAGGCAGTGTTAACTTCTATTCTGGTTCTCTGTGGGTCCCTCATGCTTGCTTCTACTATTGCATTTATTGCTTTGGCAGAAATGCATTAATTTACATGTTTATAGTCACTACACTAAGGAGCTACCTAGGCCAGATGTTGTGTCAAATCTAATCATCTCTGTAACTTCAGGGATGGCTTGAATGACTCACAGGAAGGAAGGAAGGAAGGAAGGAAGGCAAGGAGGGAGGGAGGGAGGGAGGGAAGGAGGGGAGAGAGAGAGACTGGAAAAGATGAAAAGCCACATTAGTCATATTCAGTTTGGCAAAAAATACCTTATAGAAAAGGATGAAGATACTTGGGAAAATATAATCTTAACACTCTAGTAAATAAATTACTACCCATACTTTATTCAAAGTCGAAAAAAGAAGCAAAAGCATAGCTGTAGGCATAAAAAGATAAAGTACACAAAAGTTCATTCTATTACCCAACACTAAATAAGCATGGTACGACCTCATGTTTGGGAACATCTCACATGTCCTAACATTCCTTACCTTGAGTCATTTCAAGGTAAGCTGAGGGCTAATACTAACACAAAATATGTCCCTGGGTTTCAAAAGTAGATAAAAATCAGAAATTACAAAATCATATCTGTTTCTTCCTACACCAAGTCTCTCTCTACTTCTGTAAATTCACTTATCTTCTCCACTGAGATGGTGGACCAGGAATCACAAGTCCTATTTTTTTCTGGTTCTCATGCTGCCACTTACTTAGCTTTATCTTGTTGGGCAATGCCATGTCATCTCTCTGAGCCTCCACCTCCTCCCTCCATAAAATGGGAAGAAAAGTCAATTTTTTTGCTTATTTCTAAAACTGTTGTGAGGATCAGATAGTTAAAAATCTAATACAGGGCTTCCCTGGTGGCGCAGTGGTTGGGAGTCCGCCTGCCGATGCAGGGGACACGGGTTCGTGCCCCAGTCCGGGAGAATCCCATACGCCGCGAAGTGGCTGGGCCCGTGAGCCATGGCTGCTGGGCCTGTGCGTCCGGAGCCTGTGCTCCGCAACGGGTGAGGCCACGGCAGTGGGAGGCCCGCATACTGCAAAAAAAAAAAACTAATACAAAGCCATTCTCTTAACCCTTCAGCTACATTGCACCTAATATAAAAAAGCCCTCTAAAAATGGTAAGCTAGTAAATTTCATTGTAGTATTACCATTGTTCTATTTTTAAATTCTCCACTAAGATCTTAATGAGACAATCTGTGATAGGTGGCTTGTATACATGTGTTCCTGTTATATAAGGACCTAAAGTGCATAAAATGCATGAAAACTTACATAAAGGCCTTATTTAATAAAAAGAAGAAAGTACTCTTCTATCAGTAATAGGCTCCTGGATTATTATCTCAATGTAAGTCATAATAGAACTGGCCTCTAATATATAAAAAATTTCAACATTTAATAAGTTGTCCTGGGGCTTCCCTGGTGGCGCAGTGGTTGAGAGTCCACCTGCCGATGCAGGGGACAGGGGTTTGTGCCCCGGTCCGGGAAGATTCCACATGCTGCGGAGTGGCTGGGCCCGTGAGCCATGGCTGCTGAGCCTGTGCGTCCAGAGCCTGTGCTCTGCAATGGGAGAGGCCACAGCAGGAAAAGGCCCGCGTACCTCAAAAAAAAAAGTCCTATTTCTTAAATTTGGAGAAACACATTTCATGAATTGTCACATATATGATATTCTAAAAGGAATTATAATATAAAAGGCATTCCTTTAAATCTCTTTTTTAAAAAATAAAGTATTTTTTGAGAAGTTATATCTGAATTTTTAAGTGATGGATGGAACAAAAGTCATAATTATTTTGGCTCCTTCCTTGATCTGCTTTTAATAACTAAATTCTGATATTCAGTGCAGTATTAAGAGAAACCACATATTACTTCTTTATAACATTAAAAAGAATAAAATAATAATCTACTTTTTGCTTAGGATTTAGAGTCTTAAGCATTTAAAATTTTTAATGCAGTATTTGAGAGATGAAAGCAATTTTCTATAACACTTACTGTATAGGATATTTTTTTCAGAGCAGCAAAGGTAAGGTAATCAATACAGAAAGTATGTTTCATGGAACTAGTGTAAGTAAAATATACTACATGCTTCTAAAATGAAAACCTCCTTCAGAACTGAAAGGTAGGGAGGAGTGTCAGTGAAATCGTAAAGCTATTCAAAGAATCCACAGCTCTTTTGAAGAATAAAGAATGTTAACTTCCAGTATTAAAAAGTCATTCAAACTATGTTATAAAGGATGCCAGTGAAAAATCCAACTCTTTAATACAAAAGAAAGGTGCCAGCTTGGTAGAAGAAATGGAAATGACAGCTGGAATCAAGTGAGGGGGTACGAGGAGGAGTGAGTGAGCATCTCATGACCTCTCTATCAATCTCCTGAAGTCTAGCGCTATACAATACCCCTCACTCCTGTATTAAAACATCACACCTTTTTACATTAGGAAACAATGACAAAGCAGCATGATGCTGTCAAAAGCAAGCCCAGCACTTGAGAATATATCCCATGTCATCTTTGGCCCTTGGGATTTTGACTATACCATGCAGTGAGATATGAATCTCAGTAGGGTTTATCTAGTTATATGAGAAACAGAACAAAAAACAGTTTCTGGACAAAAATAGCCTTTTGTTTTAGAGATAATCTATTGTGTTTATAATCAGCATACCAAGATGAGAAAGTTCAAACATATAAAATTCCACATTCTATCTATTTCAAGGAAAAGCGTAAGTGTTTTAGAATACAAAAAATTCTGAGACACAAACAGGTGACTGTCACTTGAGGACTAGTATATTATTTATATAATTTGTTATGTACATATTATGTAGTTTAGACTGACTTCAAAATTGGACTTCAGGGAAAGTAGGAGCCTTGGGAAGCTGATGTTAGGAGAAGGAGCAATTAGTGGAAAATGTCATAAGGCCTAGATGCCAACAAAATAGTACATTTTCTATTTATATTTTTAAGTAAGTAATTGGGAAGCAAAAACCTCTGACATTTACATTAAATTTTGTAATTACGGATATACTTCATTTCTATATACTATATAAAATAAGTATACCATGTAAAATAGATATACCAGATATACCAAATATGTGAAGTACAATAAATCCCCATAATATGGGGAAAATGATTCCTACCTTACAAAGATTTTGTGGGGGTTAAATGAATATTAATACATGAAAAGACCTTAACTATCTGGCACGCAGTAAACACTCAGGTAAATGTTAACTATAATAATGACAACGATATCAAATTAGGAAAATTACTATTTTAACTCATAAAAGAAAGATTCAATATTTCTGAGGGGTATTATTGGACACATAAGTATTTTAAATACAAGTTATTCTACACATTGAATATATTAAAATTCTTTCAAAAATAAAGAATTTTAGAGGCTAATGAATATTTACTTCCTAACAACAAAACGTCCCATTGATAATAAAAGTTACTATTTAAAGAACAAAATAATGCCATTTGCAGTGACATGGATGGACCAAGAGATGGTCATACTGAGTAAAGTCAGAAAAAGACAAATATACGATATCACTTATATGTGGACTCTAACAAAAGGGTACAAATGAACTTAACTACAAAACAGAAATAGAATTACAGATGTAGAAAACAAACTTATGGTTACCAGGGGGTAATGGGAGGTGAGGGATAAATTGGGAGATTGGGATTGACATATACACACTGTTATATATAAAAGAGATAACTAATAAAGACTTACTGTATAGCCCAGGGAGCTCTACTCAATACTCTGTGATGGCCTATATGGGAAAAGAATCTAAAAAAGAGTGGGTAAATGTATATGCATAACTGATTCACTTTGCTGTACACCTGAAACTAACACAACATTGTAAATCAACTGTACCCTAGTAAAAAAAATTTTTTAAATTAAAAAATAATAAAATAAAAGTTACTATTTAAGATGTCTTTCCTACGAATGGAAGTCTTAGAATGATAACATTCTCATAGTTTTTAGTATTAAATTTTATTCCTTGGCACCTGGAATTAAAGGAAAATTATTTTCTTCATTATCACAAAATTACTCTGTAAGGTTGCTCATTTAGTTGACTTATTTTCATTCCAATATTTTATAAATGTAGGGATACAGAAGAGAATGAGGGTTAAAGCGTCTCTTACTAGTCTGCAAATAGCAACTACGTCCCCCAGTCAAGAGCCAGTCTAAGATCTGGAAATGGACTGTTTAGTTTGGATGTTGGGTTTCTGGCCCTGGCCCTAAATACTATTCACCATAACATTCCAGTACAAAGTTATGTAGGAAAGACTCAATCAGGATGGCAGACTGCCATCCACCTCCTTGCTTTACCACACAGAGTTGCACGTGTGTGTGTGTATATGTGTGTGTGCATGCATGTGCAGGCATCAAAGCTGATAAGAATGCTTTCAGCTGACAAGAATTCTGAGGAATCAATAAGGAAGAGAAAGTAGAAGAGGCCAGAAACAAAATTTTAGAGAAACCCTATCCAAAACACAAGCAAGAAAACACTTCTACAAAGGTGTAACCAAGTACAAGTGGGCTTGAAACTAAGCATAAACAGCTATGAGAGGAGGGAGAGGGCCTTAACTTGGCTTTATCAGTAGCCCTGAAACCTCTTACTCTCAACAAAAAGTTATTACTAATGATGGTTAGTGAAAGAAATATGATTGGATATGCTTTATAATTTTAAAAATCTTGTATAACTTTTTGTGATACAGGTATCCCTGCTCTTCGAAAGTTTGCCTTATGCCACTTCATTTTCACGAAAGACCTGCATTTGTACCTGTTTTCGATAACCGAAAGAAATCCGAAGAGGATTTTCGTTTTTACCAAAAAAGGCAAAAAGCAAAAATAGCGTTCACTGTTTGTTTTGCAGTGAGCCCTTTTGGAGGCAGTGCTCACCCAGAGCAGTGAGAGTCGCCCCTCCAAGCTCCTTCCCCGGGAACTACTCTCAGCATCTAAGCACCAAGTCCACACAGCTCTGAACTGTGTCTGTGAGCATCTGTGCTTTGTCTCCATTTATTTTGTTCATCCATTAGCAAGATGGGGCCTAGGGTAACTGCTCCTTCACTTAACGCCATTTCAGCTTATGACAGGTTTTATAGAAATGCTCTGCTTTTGGATAGTGGGGAAACGTGTTTGGAAGTCTAATACTGAATCCTCACCCTGACCAATCCCATGACGTGGTAAATAGGGAAGATGCACTTGGCGAAAGTACACCACTGGTTGTGTTTATTAAATCATGACATGCATGTTTCAATCCTATCAATCAAGTAAATGAAGTTTTAATTGGAATTTTGGCTAAAATATTTCCAACTTCCCTGAATTAATCAACTGTTCTTTAAACTAATATATGTCCTGTTTTTATATTTTCACAAATGCATTTTATACTAAATACATTTTATATTTTTAACAAAAATTCAAACACATTTTTTGGTTCAAAAAATTTGCTTCTGAACTTTCTATGTGTATACACATATATGAATTTTTATAGATTTAGATCAATTTTGGAAAAATTCCAAAATTCTGGAAACACTTCCAAACAACTATTTTCATAATGCTCCATAAAACTCCTTCAATAAAGCAGTTCATTTTTTTTAAAACTTCTTGTGACAGAATGTGTTTTGTCTTGGCTTCTTTAAAAAAAAATTTATAGATAGAATGCTTTTGATAGCCACTTGCCAGCAAAGAAAAGGTCTACAGATTTGGAACCCTTCTCTTTATGTTACAGAAAAGTACATAATTCACACTCAAGTTCAAGAGTAATTTGAAGCATTTTGTCACAAGAAGAACAGCAAACCTTATATAGAAGATTTTAAAGACTACCTCTTATCTCATTGTAAACTACTGTAAAGACTAAACTATGAAAAATAATTTAATCCATAAATTACTTAACCATACAGGGTACATAAGAGTTCGTGGTGAAATACAAAGAAAGTAAATAAACAAGTGAGGACACCATTCTCAGCCCTGCTGCACTGTAGAATCCTTCCACCTTTTCCCAAAATACCTAACAGGAAATATTAATGTCTAAAAAATGGACCAAGTGATGATACCAGTGCCAATCCATATCAAAGAATAAAAATTTTATCTCTTTATTAAAAAGAAAGGGAAAGTCCATTGTCTTGCATACCCACTGGGATGTATTCAGTCTCCAAAGTGAGTTAAAATGGAAAAAAAATTGGAGACTTCCATATATAGATTTTATTCTATTTTATATTTAGTTCTTTTAATAGACTACATTTTTTAGAGCAGTTTCAGGTTCATAGAAAAATTGAGTGGGAAGTACATAAATTACCCATATACCCCCTGCCCCTACACACCCAAAAACATCCCGCACCAGAGTGGTACATTTGTTACCATCAGTGAACCTACACTGACATATCATCACCCAAAACCTATAGCTTGCATTTGTGTTGACTCTTGGTGGTGTACATTCTATTGGTTTGGACAAAGGTATAATGACATGTACCCACCATGGTAGTATCACACAGAAGAGTTTCAGTGCCCTAAAAATTCTCTGTGCCTACTCATTCTTCCCTCCTCCCCAACCCCTGACAATCACTGATCTTTTTACTGTCTCCATAGTTTTTATATTGACTTTTTAATCTTCCTTTTAAAAATCTTTTAAAATCATACCTTTAAAATATTCTATATTTTTTGTTTTATGTTTAGAGCTTATTTAACAATAACACAAGTATACAATTTATAAAGGTATAAATATACATACATACATATATTGGAGATACTGGTTCAAAAATAAAAGTAAGCCATCAACAAGTATGGAGAGCACTCCTCTGCATCATGGTGACTGAGCTAGGCAGCTCTTCCCCTACTGGTTGAAGGAGAGCGGCAACAGCTGTGTTTGTGCCCACAAACCAAAACAGAGAGTGGCCTAGAGTCAGAAGGGCACAAGTTGCTGGAGAGGGTGTGAAAAAAAGGGAACCTTCCTACCCTGTTGGTGAGAATGTAAATTGGTACAGCCACTATGGAGAACAGTATGGAGGATCCTAAAAAAACTAAAAATAGAGCTACCATATGATCCAGCAATCCCACTCATGGGCCTATATCTGGAGAAAACCATAATTCAAAAAGATACATGCAGGCGTCAAGATGGTGGTGTGGGAAGATGCTGAGTTAGCGTCTCCCCAAAACTAGGGTGTCTGCCAGCTGTTGGTGGAGGACCCTGACACCCAAGAAGATGGGAAGAACCCCCAAGTGAACCAGTCACTCAAGTCCAGGAAGCACAGAGAGTCCCATACAGGATAAACCCTAGGAAAAATACACCAAGACAAATATTAATCAAACTAACAAAAATTAAATTCAAAAAAATATATTAAAAGCAGCAAGGGAAAAACAAAAAAAATAACATACAAAGGAATCCCCATAAGGTTAGCAGCTGATTTTTCAGCAGAAACTGCAGGCCAGAAGAGAGTGGCAGGATATCCTTAAAGTGATGAAAGAGAAAAAGCCCTAACCAAGATTACTCTACCCAGCAAAGGTCTCATTCAGATTCTATAGAGTAATCAAAAGCTTTTCAGACAAGCAAAAGCTAAGAGAACTCAGCATCACCAAACCAGCTTTACAACAAATGCTAAAGAAACTTCTCTAGGCAGGAAACACAGGAGAAGAAAAAGACCCACAAAAACGAACCCAAAACAATTAAGGAAATGGTAACAGCAACATACATATTGATAATAACCTTGAATGTAAATGGATTAAATGCTCCAACCAAGGGCTTCTCTGGTGGCGCAGTAGTTGAGAGTCCGCCTGAGGATGCAGGGGACACGGGTTCATGCCCCGGTCTGGGAAGATCCCACATGCCGCAGAGCAGCTAGGCCCGTGAGCCATGGCTGCTGAGCCTGCGCGTCCGGAGCCTGTGCTCCGCAACGGTAGAGGCACCAACAGTGACGGGCCCGCCTACCGCAAAAAAAAAAAAAAAAAAAGCCCCAACCAAAAGACACAGACTGGGTGAATGGATACAAAAACAAGACCCATATATATGCTGTCTACGAGAGTTCCACTTCAGACGTAGGGACACATACAGACTGAAAGTGAAGGGATGGAAAAATATATTCCACGCAAACGGAAATCAAAAGAAATCTGGAGCAGCAATACCCATATCAGATAAAATAGACTTTAAAATAAAGACTGTTACAAGAGATAAGGAGGGACACTACATAATGATCAAAGGATCAATCGAAGA
This sequence comes from Orcinus orca, assembly GCF_937001465.1. Lineage (NCBI taxonomy): Eukaryota > Metazoa > Chordata > Mammalia > Artiodactyla > Delphinidae > Orcinus > Orcinus orca. The sequence continues at coordinate 55,837,027 of NC_064564.1, forward strand.
AGATGTAACAATTATAAATGTTTATGCACCCAACATAGAAGCACCTCAATACATAAGGCAAATGCTAACAACCATGAAAGGAGAAATTGAAAGTAACACAATAATAGTAGGGGACTTTAACATCCTACTTACACCAATGGACAGATCACCCAAACAGAAAATAAATAAGGAAACACAAGCTTTAAACAACACAATACACCAGATAGATTTAATTGATATTTATAGAACGTTCCACCCAAAAGTGGCAGAATACACTTTCTTCTCAAGTGCACATGGAACATTCTCCAGGATAGATCACATCTTGGGTCACAAATCAAGCCTTGGAAAATTTAAGAAAACTGAAATTGTATCAAGCATCTTTTCTGACTACAATGCTATGAGACTGGAAATCAATTACAGGAAAAAACTGTAAAAAACACAAATACATGGCAGCTAAACAGTGAACTACTAAATAACCAAGAGATCACTGAAGAAATCAAAGACATTAAAAAATACACAGAAACAAATGACAATGAAAACATGACAACCCAAAACCTATGGGACACAGCAAAAGCAGTTCTAAGAGGGAAATTTATAGCAATTCAATCTCACCTCAAGAAACAAGAAAAATATCAAATAAACAATCTAACACTACACTTAAAACAACTAGAGAAAGAAGAACAAAGAAAACCCAAAGTCAGTAGAAGGAAAGAAATCATAAAGATCAGAGCAGAAATAAATGAAATAGAAACGAAGAAAACAAGAGCAAAGATCAATAAATCTAAAAGCTGGTTCTTTGAGAAGATAAACAAAATTGATAAACCCTTAGCCAGACTCATCAAGATAAAAAGGAAGAGGACTCTAATCAATAAAATTAGAAATGAAAAAGGAGAAATCACAACTGATACCGCAGAAATACAAAGGATTATAAGAGACTACTACAAACAACTATATGCCAATAAAATGGACAACCACGAAGGAATGGACAAATTCTTGGAAGGGTACAATTTTCCAAGACTGAACCAGGAAGAATTACAACATATAAACAGACCTATCACAAGTAGTGAAATTGAAACCGTAATAAAAAATGTTCCAACAAACAAAAGTCCAGGACCAGATGGCTTCACAGGTGAATTCTATCAAACATTTAGAGAAGAGCTAACACCAATCCTTCTCAAACTCTTCCAAAAAATCGCTGAGGGAGAAACACTCCCAAATTCATTCTACGAAGCCACCATCACCCTGATACCAAAACCAGAAAAAGATATCACAAAAAAAGAAAACTATAGACCAATATCATTGATGAACATAGATGCAAAAATCCTGAACAAAATACTAGCAAACAAAATCCAACAACACATTAAAAAGATCATACACCATGATCAAGTGGGATTTATCCCAGGAATGCAAGAATTCTTCAATATATGCAAATCAAACAATGTGATACACCACATTAACAAATTAAGGAATAAAAACCATATGATCATCTCAATAGATACAGAAAAAGCTTTTGACAAAATTCAATACCCATTTATGACAAAAACTCTCCAGAAAATGGGCACAGAGGGAACCTACCTCAACCTAATAAAGGCCATATATGACAAACCCACAGCAAGCATCATACTCAATGGTGAAAAACTGAAAGCATTTCCACTAAGATTAGGAACAAGACAAGGATGTCCACTCTCACCACTATTACCCAACATAGTTTTGGAAGTCCTACCCACAGCAATCATCAGAGAAGAAAAAGAAATGAAAGGAATGTAAATCACAAAAGAAGAAGTAAAGCTGTCACTGTTTGCCAGTGACATGATACTATACATAGAAAATCCTAAGGATGCCACCAGAAAACTACTAGAGCCAATCAATGCATTTGGTAAGGTTTCAGGATACAAAATTAATGCACAGAAATCTCTGGCATTCCTATACACCAACAACGAAAAATCAGAAAGAGAAATTAAGAAAACAAGCCCATTCACCATTGCAACAGAAAGAATAAAATACCTAGGAATAAACCTGCCTAAGGAGGCGAAAGACCTGTACTCAGAAAACTATAAAACACTGATGAAATAAATCAAAGATGACATAAACAGATGGTGAAATATACCATGTCCTTGGATTGGAAGAATCAATATTGTGTAAATGGCTATACTACACAAAGCAACCTACAGATTCAATGCAATCCCTATCAAACTACCAATGGCATTCTTCACAGAATTATAACAAAAAACCTTACAATTTGTATGGAAACACAAAAGACCCCGAATAACCAAAGCAATCTTGAGAAAGAAAAACGGAGTTGCGGGGGTCAGGCTCCCTGACTTCAAACTATACCACAAAGCTACAGTAATACAGACGGCATGGTACTGACACAAAAACAGAAATATAGATCTATGGTACAGGATAGAATGCCCAGAGATAAACCTATGCACATATGGTCACCTAATTTACGACAAAGGAGGCAAGAACATACAATGCAGAAAAGACAGTCTCTTCAATAAGTGGTGCTGGGAAAACCAGACAGCTACATATAAAAGAATGAAATTAGAACACTACCTAACACCATACACATAAATAAACTCCAAATGGATTAAAGGCCTAAATGTAAGACCAGACACTATAAAATTCTTAGAGGAAAACATAGGAAAAACACCCTTTGACATAAACCACAGCAAGATCTTTTTTGACCCACCTTCTAGAGTAACAGAAATAAAAACAAAAATAAACAAATGGGACTTAATTAAACTTAAAAACTTTTGCACAGCAAGGAAACCATAAACAAGACAAAAAGACAACACTCAGAATGGGAGAAACAACAGACAAAGGATTAATCTCCAAAATACACAAACAGCTCATGGAGTTCAATATCAAGAAAACAAACAATCCAGTTAAAAAATGGGTAGAAGACCTAAACAGACATTTCTTCAAGGAAGACATACAGATGGCCAAGAGGCACATGAAAAGATGCTCAACATCACTAATCATTAGAGAAATGCAAATCAAAACTACAATGAGGTATCACCTCATGCCAGTGAGAATGGTCATCATCAAAAAAATCTAGAAACAATAAATGCTTTCCAGTGTGGTGAAAAGGGAATCCTCCTGCACTGCTGGTGGGAATGTGAATTGATACAACCACTATGGAAAACAGTATGGAGGTTCCTTAAAAAACTAAAAATAGAACTACCATATGACCCAGCAATCCCACTATGGGCATATCCCCTGAGAAAACCATAATTCAAAAAGAGACATGTACCACAGTGTTCATTGCAGTACTATTTACAATAGCCAGGACATGGAACCAACCTGAATGTCCATTGACAGATGAATGGATAAAGAAGATGTGGCACATATATACAATGGAATATTACTCAGCCATAAAAAGAAACGAAATTGAGTTATTTGTAGTGAGGTGGATGGACCTAGAGTCTGTCACACAGAGTGAAGTAAGTCAGAAAGAGAAAAACAAATACCGTAGGCTAACACATATATATGGAATCTAAAGGAAAAAAAAATGGTACTGATGAACCTACTTGCAGGGCAGTAATAAAGATGTAGACATAGAGAATGGACTTGAGGACACGGGGTGGGAAGGGGAAGCTGGGGTGAAGTGAGAGGTGAGAGTAGCATCAACATATATACACTACCAAATGTAAAATAGTTAGCTAGTGGGAAGCAGCAGCATAGCACAGGGAGATCAACTCGGTGCTTTGTGATGACCTAGAGGGGTGGGATAGGGAGATGGGAGGGAGGCTCAAGAGGGAGGGGATATGGGGACATATGTATGTATAAGGCTGATTCACTTTGGTGTACAACAGAAACTAACACAGTATTGTGAAGCAATTATACTCCAATAAAGATCTATTAAAAACAAAAAAGATACATGTACCCCAATGTTCACTGCAACACTATATATACTATAGCCAGGACATGAAAGCAATCTATATGTCCATCGATGGATGAATGGATAAAGAAGATGTGGTACCTGTATACAATGGAATATTACTCAGCCATAAAAAAGAATGAAATAATACCATTTGCAGTGACATGGATGGACCTAGAGCTTGTCCCACTGAGTGAAGTAAGTCAGAGAGAGAGACAAATATCGTATGATATCACTTATATGTGGAATCTAAAAAACGGGTACAAATGAACTTATTTACAAAACAGAAACAGAGCCACAGATGTAGAAAACAAACTTATGGTTACCATCGGGGGAAGGGGGCAGGGATAAACTGGGAGATTGGGATTGACACATACTCACTATTATATATAAAAAAGATAATGAATAGGACCTACTGTATAGCACAAGGAACTCTACTCAATACTCTGTAATGACCTCTGTGGGAAAAGAATCTAAAAAAGAGTGGATATATGTATATGTATAACTGATTCACTTTGCTGTACAGCAGAAACTAACACAACACTGTAAATCAACTATACTCCAGTAGAAGTTAAGTTAAACAAAAGGCACAAGTAAGGCTTCAGGAAGCCTCCACATCCAGAAGACAATCTACCAACTCACTGTGCCCAACAGCGTGGATGTCCCATTTCTTTCTCTAACACCCAGATGCAAGCTCCAGTAATCAGAATCCTTATCTATATAAGCACAAAAGTAGCACCACACTCTAGGATTACCCAAAACTTAATGACTTAAAACAACACAAATTTAGTATCTCATAGTTTCTATGGGTCTAGCATGGGTTAACTGGGTCTTCCACTCAGGGTCTTACCAGGCTGAAATAAAAGTTTCAGCTGGAGCTGTGATCTCTCTGAGACTCAGGGCCCTCTTTCCAAGTGGCAGAATTTAGTTCTTCCAGTAGTAGAACGGAGGTCTCCATTTTTTTGCTGGATTCAGCCAGCAAGAAAATGAGCCAGGGTGATTCTCAGCTCCTAAGGAACCCCCTCAGGTCCTTGCCAAATGGACCCCTCCTTTCTCAGCTTGGCTGTTTGCTTTCTTCCAGGCCAGAAGAAGAGCACATCTCTGACACTTCACCTTCTTTTAAAGGGCTCATCTGATTAGGTCAGGCCCATCCAGGATAATCTCCTATTTACTAGTCTCACCCTCAAGGAGAGAGGGTAAATTATATAACGCATGTACAGTACATCAGGGGGAAGATCTTGGGGGTCATATTATAATTCTGATTACCACAACCTAAACCATAGACCTTATACAAAAATGAATTCAAAATTGATCATAGATTTAAATGTAAAATATAAAGCTGTAAAAGTTTCAGAAGAAAATGTAGGAGAAAATCTTTGGCATCTAGGGCTTGGCAAAGAGTTCTTAGATATAATGCCAAAAGCATGATTCATAAAAGAAAAGAAATCAGTAAGTTGAATTTCATCAAAATTTAAAACTTTTGCTTTGTGAAAGATCTTGTTACGAAGATTAAAAGTCAAGCTACAAACAGGAAACAATTTGCAAACCACCTATCTGATAAAGAACTAGTTTCTGGAAAATATTTTTAAAACTCTCAAAACTCAACAGTAAAAAGACAAACACTCCAATTAGAAAATAAGCAAAATAAGGTACATTTTACCAAAGAATTCTCTTATACAAATTGCAAATAAGCATATTAAAAGGAGTTTCAAAATCACTAGCCATTAGAGAAACAAAAAACCCACAGTGAGATATCACTACATACCTAACAGAAAGGCTAAAAGAAAAAACTGTGACAACATCAAAGGCTGACAAGGGAACAGAGAAACTGGATCTCTCAAACATCCTGCTGAGAATGAAGAACGGTACAGCCATTCTAGAAGATAGTCTGGCAGTTTCTTAAAAAACTAAGCATCCACTTACATATGGCCCAGCAATCACATTACTGAACTTTTTTTTTTTTTTTTTTTTTTTGTGGTACGTGGGCCTCTCACTGTTGTGGCCTCTCTCGTTGCGGAACACAGGTTCCGGACGCGCAGGCTCAGTGGCCATGGCTCACGGGCCCAGCCGCTCCGCGGCACGTGGGATCCTCCTGGACTGGGGCACGAATCCGTGTCCCCTGCATCGGCAGGCGGACTCTCAACCACTGCGCCACCAGGGAAGCACATTTCTAAACATTTATCCTAGAGATCATAGCTTCATATGTAATAGCCAAAAATCAGAAACAATGAAAATGTCCTTCAATGGGTGAATGGTTAAACAAATTATGCACATCCATACCATGGATACTAGTCAGCAACATAAAGGAACATACTATTGATAGATGCAACAACTTGGATGGAACTCAAGGGCATCATGCTGAGTGAAAAAAGAGTCAACCTCAAAATGCCACATTCTGTAGGACTGCATTTATGTATTCTTGAAATAACAAAATTATAGAGACAAAATATTTAGTGGTTACCACGGATTAGGGCTGATTTTGGGGGAGGGGTTGATATGTCTATAAAGTGGTTAGCTGAGGAAGATCTTTGTGGTGATGTAATAGCACTGTATCTTGATCACGGTGGTGACTACACAAATACACACGTGATAAAATGTCATAGAAGTATACATACACATTGTAGCAATGTCAATTTTCTGGTTTTAATATTGTCCTAAAGTTATGTAAGATGTAACATTGGGGGGAAATGGGTGAAGGGTACGTGGGGATTTCTTTCTTCTGTACTATTTTTGTAACTTCTTGTGAATCTACAATTATTTCAAAATAAAAAGGAGAGAAAAGTGTGTGTGTATGTGTGGTATGCTAACATTTAACTAAAAAGAGGATATATACACATATCTACATAAATTTTAGAAACAAATAAACTTTTTTTGAAGTTTAAATGGTAGCTATTTATCTGGCAAAGGCCTGGACTAGACTAACCTGTCTCCTGTCCCTAACTCCTAGAGACTCCTTTATACAGATACTTGGATTAAACAACCTAGCTTATCACACTCAACCTGACAGAGTGTCAGACAACTGTCTATATTTGCTCACTGACTGGCAAAGCAGTGCCAGAAGGAGCCATAGTAGAGCCTGAGGCATCAAAGAAGTCAATGCAATCTGACTCAGTGCAATATGCACTCAGCCCAACTCTCCACTCAAAGTCAACCCCACACCTGCCTCAAAGTAGCCCAAAGAGGGAGGTGAACCCACGCTCTACCACCAGAATCACCAAATGCGTTGGAATGTATGGGAGTCAGTAAAGCCAAGGCTTGACCAAATCTTTGCCCAAGGCGCTCTCACTTCCTCTAGAGTCCCATTCTCCAAGGCTTACCAGAACCCCAGTTTTAACAACAACAATTACTATGTGCCAGACACCACATTATGAGTTTTGCATATTTTTCCAATTCTGGCAATAATCCTGTAGGACTCATATCATCTCTATTTTATAGAACAAGAAACTAAGGCTCAGCGATGCTAAGTACATTATGCAAGGTCCCCTAGCTAATAAAGAAAGGAACTAGGTTTCGAATCCATGTCTGTCTAATTCCAAAGCCCATGCTTGTCCCATGTGTTGCAAGCTTTCCAGTTTGCTTTGGACTGGTTTAGTGTTTTTTTTGCTTTGTTTGTTTTGGCTATCTATCATACAAAGTTTCTCAGTGAAATCAGCAGAATTAATCTAGGCCTTCCAAGTTTCACAAAATTATGCAGATAGTCTATCACAACACTCATTTTTGTCAATTTAATTCATGTTTTCTCCTCTACTGACTGAAAAGGGTACAAAAGCAAAGCCCTCTTGAATTTTGCTATGAAACCAAGATTTTCAAAGATCTCAAACTCATTAATAATTATTATACTACATTGACTCTGAGCTACCAATTTTTGCTTATGTAATGGAAATATTTATTTCAAGCAAAAGAACTTCAGATGATATTTTCTTGGGGACTTCATTCATTCTGTAGAATGAGTTCAATAAACATTTCTAACAAATTAATGAATCTCTATACTATCCAAATATGTCACATAATTTCTACACTTCCTCCAAAGCATCTTTTGATTCTAGAAAAATGTAATATGAAAGAAGGTTGTGGGATTATTTTAATGAGAAAATAATTAAGATTAAAAATTATGGCAACTTTCCTATTACCCACACAATAGAAGATTACTTTGAAAAAAAGAGAAAATTTGGAAAACAACTTCTAGTGAATTTAGTTGACTTATATACATAAAATGACAATGTGCTGTGCATCTCTCAGCAGCCTGACTTAAGGATTCAATAACATCAGTAAAGGACTTTACAAGCAAAATAAGACAGTGATATCCCAAATCCCACCCACGCAGGATCAGCTCAGGACTCAAATTCTCATTCTGAATGAGATCTAGGCATATTAGGTATATGTACAGAAGGGAAGGGATTCCAAGGAATTATATTTTCATTTTTCGTACTAAGACTGGGGGAGGCCTTTATCTTGCCATATCTGAAAATCTTCCTGGCAGAAAAATGACCTTTCCTTTATGTAGAAACTAGAATTTTGGTAAACCTGATTTTCTTCCCCCTCTGTCTCATACAAGATGTTTTCTCATTCCTGGGGAGCCTACGTTTGACCGTCAATGTGCTAGGGGTTTGTGTGCGTATACTGGAATTACTATGTTTCCTTTAGAGACTGGTCTGGGGCACTGATACCCACTTAAGATTGTGTACTCCTATTTATTTAGTAGAGGGAATGGTTAAAATCACGTGTAACTAGATACTTAATGTAATATGCACACAGATACTGAAATGCTTTCTAGTGATGATGGTGACAATGATAAGGATAGTAAATGCGTCAAGTAATTAAATAGAAGAAAAAAATTTTTTTTGCAAATGCACAACCTCCTTAAGTCAAGCACAACTAAAGACAAACAACATAAATTGACTTAATGTGGTGTTGAATATAGTTCAGGTATGTTTTTGTTGGTGTTATTTTATATGAGAAAAAGAGAATCAAAGTTCATTTTTTCCTTTGCACCATTTGAAAGGGCCCTGGACTTGACTTACCCCAACACTCAAAATTTTTACTGGCACCACTTTGAAGGGTGTAAATATTGTAGCTTTTCAGGTATGAGAAGGAGCCTCATGGGAAACCATATTCAGCAGAGTTGCAGAATACTTTTGCAGCAGATTTTTTTAAATGATGTTTTCTTTGTATCGTGTTTAGACTCTCAACTTCTTTTCTGGCCTCCACTCAACCATGGCATATACAACTTAAATGTGCCAAAAACAAGACCAATTTTTTTTCAAATATTTTATTTCCAACCCGAATTGAATTAAGGCCAATTTGAGGCTAAATGTAGCATCTAGATTGATGGTGATTACTACTCTTATTATGCTAAAAGTTAATGTAAAGAAAGACCAAAAGGATAAGAAATGACATGTTGGTTTCCTATAAGAATATGAAAAAGAGATCATCAAAATAATCGGAGAATGAAATAAAGTTCCACTTGGAAACTACTGCATATGGACATATAATAATATATATGTCCATAATATAATAATAATAATGACTATAATAGTAGTAGCAATAATAAATTCCCTTACCTTAGAGACTTAAAATTTTAAGTAATATACAAAATGCTCATTATATAGGTAAATAATAGAATTTATTAATGTGTTGCAAAACAAGGCCTGACAAACTGAGAATAGTTTAGTTAGTGAGTAACACAGAAATAATTGTGGGTCATAGGAAACCATGAGGAAACTTAACTTCACTACTTTAGCTCTCCATCAGAAAAAATATATATATATTATTATAGTTACCATTTCTTGGGAACCTACTATGTCTTGACATCATTGTGAGTTTTACCATGGAGATTTATTAGCCTGCTTTAGATTCTATTCACATATAGATAAGACTTAGTATGGTATGAGTGTAAAAAGGAATATTTTGATTTAATGTAATGGCGTGAGCTGGAATTCAGGAAGTCTGGCTTTGTCCAAATGTTAAAACCATAACATCTGGCACTGATATGTGGAAATGTTTATATAAACTTTTGATAACTAAGAGTATATTCCTTGGAGATCACTGTTACTTTGACTATTCTCTAATTCTTATCAAGTAACAGATACACCTTTGCAGGATAATTTAGAGTCCTCATGAAAAAGAAGGGCATTTTCTTGCTATATTAAATAAAGTATATGAAAACCTGAGCATGGTCTGTTTTCTGTGGCAAACATGCATAATCTCTAAACTTTACACTGTCCTTGCAAAACAGGAATTACTTAGCACAATTTTACATATAAAACTACTGATGTTCAGAGTCCATAAATAACTTTCTTAAGGGCACATTGCTAACAAGTGGCACAACTGAAAATCAGGAGTTCATCTGATTCCAGGCTCCTTGCTCCTTTCTTTTATATGCACACAGCTCTGCCTCTTAAAAAGCCCACAATAGAGAAAACTGCAGTTCATTAGTTAATGTATTCAACAAATATTATTGAGCACCTATTATGTTGCAGGTGCTGAAAATACAGTGCTAAAGACCAAGCCCTGCTATCATGGGTCTTACATTCTAGTTAGGGGAGGATAACAGACAAATACATTAGGTCATGTGCTATGGAGGAAAATAAAGCAGGGTCAGGGCTATAAAGTGTGCAGGGGGAAGGGAGGCTAGTCTAGTTAGTGATGAGAGAAGGCGTCCATGAGATGACATTGAAACAAAAACATGAATGAAGTGAAGGACTGAGCCTCATGAAGATCTGGTGTGAGGCACACCAAGTAAAGGGACCAGCAAGCACAAGGCCTCCAAAATGGGACTGTGCCTGCTGTGTTCAGTTATAGCAAAAAGGCCAGTATTGCTACACATTCTTTGCTATAGACTCAGTGAGTGAGGCAGAGACCAATGGGAGATGGAAGTTGCAGAGTCAGGCCCAAGTCGTGAAGAGCCCAAGGGCAACATGAGACAGTTGGAGTTTATTTTAAGGGTGATGGGAAGCCATTCAGCTGTATGTGAAGAGAGGAGGCAAGGACTGATTCCCATTTGTTAAGTTGGGGCAATAATACATTTTAAAATTTCATACTGAAACTGAGTGGATAAAACACTAATAGAGGAGATTATCTCCTCCAAAAAGACAGAACTGTTCTTGTTTAAAACACTGTTTTTGAGGAGGATGTAAAACAAGGTTAGTGATACATTCAGGCCTTTTCCCAATCTTCACACTCTACAAAGGCTCATAGCCTCCATGTTGGCCCTTGACAGTCCCTGTATTAGTGCTTGTTTTGTTCCTCTTGTATTAGGAACTAACATTTGGGGTTCTTTATTTTTAAACTCTTCCTCCCTGAATGCACATTCATCCTCTGTCATTTCAGTCATCTGTCAAGCACAGGGCTGGATACAGAGCAGGAATTCCATACTTACTTGTTAAGACTGACTGAATTAACTACATGTAAGATGGTATGGTTCTTCATTTTAGAGTTAGTGAGACCTTCAATTTCTGTAATAATGTGGACAATATTGAGAGTGCCTATTTATCCAAATTCAAAAGCTATTTGGAGCTTAACAAGGGGCACCTTATATTCCAATAATCTCTCTCTGGTTGAAACTTTTTGGAGACTAAAGTGATAACCAGCACTCCCCATTTGTCTGTTCCATAGTCAACCTATAAAGATCCAACTGCTTTAATCAAATTTGAGCAGTATAACAAAAACACATCCTAGGGCTTCCCTGGTGGCGCAGTGGTTGAGTCCGCCTGCCGATGCAGGGGACACGGGTTCGTACCCCGGTCCGGGAAGATCCCACATGCCGCAGAGCGGCTGGGCCCGTGAGCCATGGCCGCTGGGCCTGTGCGTCCGGAGCCTGTGCTCCGCAACGAGAGAGGCCACAACAGTGAGAGGCCCGCGTACCGCAAAAAAACAAAACAAAACAAAAAAAACCCACCACACCCTAATTTTGATCTTTTGTGGGTTCAGTATGCAATTTTTTTAAGGAGTGGTGTTAATACAAAAAGAAAAGTTATAGAAATAAATTACTTACAGGGCTGAGAGCTAGTTGCTCACGACCAAAGAAAAACTGCCCAATCCAGTATCTCAAAACCAACAGCTTCCAGAAAGTGCACTTGATCTAAGCTACTGATAAAGAGTAAATGTGTTAACACACATACACACACACAATGTTGGACACTCATCTTTCCTCCTTTCACATAAAACTGTTAGCTTTATGAATCTCAGCAAAGGACATCCATTAGTGTCTTTACATCAATTTGTATGAAGATGCTAAAAAGCCATTTAGTTGGAATTATAAGAATTTAATGCACTTGTTTGTGGTTTAATTAAATGCAATATGAACAATTTTCAATATACCTAAAGAAAAGCAATCAGTAAAGAGAGAGAGAAAAAATTTTATGAGCTCTTTATTAAGAGCTAATCTTTTATTACCATGATCCCATTCTGATTCTGATATATATCAAATTGGTTTGGGAATCTACATGCTTCAGTCAGGGTTATCATCCTTGAATAACTCCTAAAATTTCTATTCTATGACAAAATTCATTGAAGTATATTAAACTACATCACTCAGAAAAAATAGTTACTATATTGTTTTAAGGACAAATTGGTTCTAAGGTGCTTTTTGATTTCAACTAAATCAATGAATTTATTTTTTGTACATTATGAAGGAATAAACAATAAGAAATCCAGCAGAGACCATAATTTATTCACAATACCACTGAGCTTAATTAACTGAAAAGAATCCTACCAATCATTTAGTTCTACCCTTGTTTGCAGAGGAGACAATCCCATAGATGTCACTGCTGCAGAGCTACCGAGCAGCTCAGGCTCAAACTCCAGATATTTCCCATCTGTATTTCCTGACAGTAACATTTTACATGAAAGGGGATTTTTAACTGCATAACCTTCAAGGCCCACTCAAATGCCACCTCCTCTATGAAGCCTCTCCTAATCTTCCCAGCAAGAACGAATTTCATTCTCCTCTAAAGCGCAGGCTATGGTACTTTATCTATGTCTCTCCTACAGCAATCATTTTTTCCCTCTCATTTCAATCTCAAATTTCATATTCCCTCTAGAAAGATTTTTGAGTCACCCCTGTATCCCAGAGCACAGCACAATGCCTTGTTCTTGGCAGGCGCTCAATACATCATTGGATGATGTTAGCCATACCCAAATCTATATGATTAAAAGAGCTGACCATTTTATTGTTTAAAGCCAATTTACTGGTTTGAGTTGGTCTCTAAATACTCTCAAAAATATATAAAGAACTCATACAACTCAGTAGCATAAAAATAAATATTCCAATGAAAAACGGGCAAAGGATCTGAATAGAATTTTTCCAAAAACACATACAAATGGCCAACAGGCACATGAAAAGGTACTCAATATCACTAGTCAAGAGGGAAGTGTGGGCTTCCCTGGTGGTGCAGTGGTTGAGAGTCCGCCTGCTGATGCAGGGGACACGGGTTCGTGCCCCGGTCCGGGAAGATCCCACATGCCGCGGAGCGGCTGGGCCCGTGAGCCATGGCCGCTGAGCCTGCGCGTCCGGAGCCTGTGCTCCGCAATGGGAGAGGCCACAACGGTGACAGGCCCGCGTACCGCAAAAAAAAAAAAAAGAGAAAAAAAGAGGGAAGTGCGAATCAAAGCCACAATAAGGTATCACCTCACACCTTTTAGAACAGTTATAATCAAATCAAAAAGACAAAAGATAGCAAATGCTGGTGAGGGTGTGGAGAAAAGGAAACCCTTTGTGCACTATTAGTGGGATTGTAAATTGGTACAGCAACTATGGAAAACAGTATAAAGGTTCCCCCCAAAATGAAAAATGATTCAGCAATTACACTTCTGGGACCATATCCGAAACAAAAACACTATGTCAAAGAGATATCTGCACCCCTATGTTCACAGCAGCATTATTTACAATAGCCAAGACATGAAAACAACCTAAGTGTTGATCAACAGATGAATGGATAAAGAAGTCTTTATATATATGTATATGTGTGTGTGTGTGTGTGTATATATAAATAAATAAATAAATAAATATATATATATATATATCAGCCATTACAAAAGCAAAAAGAAACTCCTGCCATTTGTGACAACATGGATGGACCTTGAGGGTAATATGCTAAGTGAAATAAGTCAGAGAAACACAAATACTGTCTGATCTCACTTAAATGAGGAATTTTTTTAGAAACTCAGGAAAAAAGAGATCAGATTTATGGTTACCAGAGGTAGGAGGTGAGGAGAGAGGGGACTAGATGAAGGTAGGGTGGTCAAAAGATACAAACTTCCAGGTGTAACGTAAATAAGTTCTAGGGATGTAATGTACAACATGATGACTATAGTTTACATTGCTGTGTGGTAGATTGGAAAGTTGTCAAGAGCATAAACCCAAAGTTCTCATCACAAGGAGAAAAACTTTTTTTTCTTTTTCTTTTTTTTTATATGAGATGATCGATGTTAACTAAACTAATTGCTGCAATCGTTTCACAACACTACATGTAAGTCAAATTATGCTGTACAACTTAAACTTATACGGTGCTGTATGTCAATTATATCTCAATAAAACTGGAAAAAATAAAGCTATAACCAATCCAATAAATCAATAAATACTCTCAAATGATATTTCCATTTTCCCTCTAGAATAACTAGATAACTTTGACTCAAAGGCCACCCTGAGGCTTCCCTGATGGCGCAGTGGTTAGGAATCCACCTGCCAATGCAGGGGACACGGGTTCAAGCCCCGGTCTGGGAAGATCACGCATGCCCATGAGCCACAACTAAGCCCATTCTGAGCCACAACTACTGAGCCCACGTCCCACAAGTACTGAAGCCCGCGAGCCTAGAGCCCATGCTCCACAACAAGAGAAGCCACCACAATGAGAAGCCCGTGCACCGCAATGAAGAGCAGCCCCCGCTCGCCGCAACTAGGGAAAGCCCGCGCGCAGCAATGAAGACCCAATGCAGCCATAAATAAATAAATAAATAGATTAAAAAACAAAACAACAAAGGCCATCCTGGTTGCTAAGACTCCTCGCTCCCAGTTACCTTGCTCTCCTTAACTAGAGTGTGCCTAGGAAAGCCGGTTTCTTCAGACCCTTCAAGAGTCTGCATTACCTTACCCAGTGGGAACAAATTAGAAGGATATGCAAGAAAAGATAAGCAGTTTATGTGACCAGGAATTTCATCCATTCCGCTTTCAGAATATAAAAAGGAAGGGGCCTTGAAAGAATGTCTCAGGAGACTCCTACGCACATGGAATTGAAACGTGCCTTTAGTTTCCAAACATGATCAGACTCGAGCAAAGTAAAGCCTATTAGAGCCATATCTGATTAGCCTATAACAACACAATTGTTGAAGTCCCTGAGTTTTTAGGGGGCACAAACTACACATGATTCTTTTAAGGCTCAAAACATAAAGCACGAGATACTAGGTATTAAATTCAAATTTCACTCAAGAATACACGCCACAGGCTGAATGTGCCTCACTATAAGAAAAACACAAGTCTTGCACTGAAGCAGTAATAGGTGTTATTTTGGTGGGAAAATGTTTTATAATGTTGATACAGTTCCCACAATCCCAATCTGAAACCTCAGAACGAGATGTGTTTTGGAGCTCGGGATTTTTCGGATTTTGGAAATATGGAGCATACACCGTATATTAACACTCTAGTTGGGATGTGGGGCAACACAGTCTAATCAAATACATTCTTCAGCAAACCTTGGAATGATCACACTGAGGGGGATAAGCTGAGCCACAGCTCTTCCCAGGCTTTGTCACAAAATTAGTTCAGGTCAAGTTTTGCCTCCGAGTTACCAGTTTTCAGAGCATTTTATTGCTACCTACCACTCAGTGCTAAAAAGAAGTCATTTAACCTCTTCATGTGCCGTAATCAAAAACCTGGTAATAACGTGAGACACTCAAAACTTTCAAAGAATCCCTTCTCACTGATGAAGAATCATAACATTCCTCAACTCACACACACTGTCTCAGTAGTAATAATCTTAACTGCTATCTTTTGAGGGCTTTGTGTAAGTCCCCATGCTAAGTGTCTCATATTCTTTTTTTCTATTTTTTCCCATGATAGAACTTAATAAATATACAACGTGAAGCTGCATATTTTATTTTAATCATGATTTCCTTCTCAATTTTAGAAGGATTAAAAACATGGAGTTTCTTCTTCTAAATTTTACATGTTGTAGGTAAATCATTCTCCCAGATAATCATTCAACCAAAGACCTAAGGTTTGAGGACTTTTTTAAGCCTTATTTGCAAATATACAACGTGGGCCTCTTTTAAATATGTCACAGATAGCACTTAGGCTTATGATATGCCGCTTTGCTAAACCTCCTACCACTGGCACAGAACCCAGGAGCTTTCTGCACCTTAGTGCTCTGTTTCCTATGTTGCCCTTTTAATCCTAATGAAGTTATACCAAGTCAGGTTCATTGTGATTAATATGCATTATAAAATATACTCCGGACAAAAATATTGCTCTGCAACACAGAAGCAATGTCATACACTCCACAGAGAAAATCTACCTGGGGTCTGTGGGGTGAAATAGCCCTCACTCGGAAGACATATTAAGATACTAGTATTTCACAGTTTCCTCAGCGAGTTACTTCTTAAGTTAGTCTTCCCCACAAAAGTTACACCTCTTTTTAATCAGCACTATGAAATTTTTGGCCATTGAAAGAAAAAAAAGAAGCTACTAGCACTTTACTAGAAGGCTCTGAAACTGAAAAGCATTTAAAGCTTCAAAATTACCCTAGGTTTCATTGGTGACTTAATATACAGCACTTATACAACCTCAGATAAAATATTTTTTAAACCATGATTCTGACAACTCCAAGTTTAAGTAAGTGGGGAGAGGAAGATTTACTATAATTTGAAAAGATTTAACATCACTTTTAGTTCTCTTTTTCAATTCAATCCTCTGTCTCTTTCTGTCCCTCTGTCTGTCTGTCTCTACCTACACAGCCCCCCACCACACACACACATACACTCTTGTGACTGATAACAGTCTGTTTAATAAAGCTTAAGGCATCTGTGGAACCATTACAAGAAATTACTTTTGTACCTAGTTTTAGAATGAATGATTTACTGCATTTCCCTTAATCCTTAAGTTGCATATTCATTGCTGTATTTTCCTCTAAACGCTGTCACTTAAATTGTCATGTAGAATAGGGCAAATCAGGGTCAGTTTATATAAGCGGCATCAATCTGAAGAACTTCATTGGTCTTTATTTCAAGGCATTATGCAAAGAAAACTGACGTTAAGAGAGCCTTAACTGACAGCAAATGAAATCAATCAGCAAATCACTAAGCCATAATAAACTCACTCAATTTGTAGATAACCCTTCCTTTCCCAGGTCTTCACCTTGGCAGTCCATCAAACACTGTTTTTTGCCCAAGTAGCTAAAATGAAGAGCAATTCTGTTGTAGCCCTTGAAAGTTCAAGTGCTCACAGGCTTCATTCTCTCAATAATAAGCATTAAAAGGTATTATCGAGTAGGGTTATACTTAAATAGGCTTCAAAAATAGAAAAAAAAAAAAAAAGAGAAAGGGTCAAGTTTGGGATTTAGTTTTTGCCTCTTAACATTAATGGCAAAGAAATGATGTTCATATCATTCAGCAGCTTTTCTGCTTTGAGCTACCTAGAACTGAAAATTGTAACTAAAAATAAAATGCTCTGTACTTTCATATCTTTTGTGCTTTTGTTTCTTTAACTAGGTGTGTCTCAAACATTTCACATACAGGCAAATATTGTCACCTTTTCAGAGTTGGAATTTGAAGTCCAAAAAAAAAAAATTCAAATGGTATAAATAAAGGCAACAAAATGAGTTAAAAGGACATATGAAGACAGTAGTAATGCTTGAATTACTTTTAAAAATAATTATTCAAATAGAAGTATATGGTGGACATTCACCAAAGTGTTAGCAATGGCTTTATACTGAGCTGTAAGAAAACACTAGAGTTGTGGAACATTTTGTTCTTTTTATTGCACACGCTGCTACTAAAGTGAAACCTGTATCAAACAGGTCATCAGCCAAAAGTCTCCAAGAGTCAAAACACTAAAACATTCCTTAACGTACTTAGGTTACTTTTCCTGAAACACAGGCCTGTTTGCAGTTCAGTCCAACACAATTTATATTAATTTAGCATTTTACAATATAAAAAGCACCTTACCTCTCTTGATCTCCCCACATTACATTATCTCACCTGATCTCCCCACAGCCCCGTGAGTGAAAGAAAGCAAGACAGGCTTCACCACCTCCATTTAAAGATGAGGAAATAGGGGGCTCAGGGCTGTTGAGTGACCTGCCAAGGTGGTTACATTACAGAGCCAGGACTTCAATCCAGGCATTCTGACTCTCCACATAGGCTTTCTCCAATACTACATTGCTTGCCTCTTTCCCCAGCAGACAGAGTTATTTTATCTCTTCCAAATTCCCCTTCTGATCAACATAATGTTTCCAGCAAACTCAGTGACATTCAGAAAATTGCACAGATTCATGGTTGCCAACTCCCCCATCATCTGATTTACTTGCTTTTCTTTTAGAAGGGCAAAAATCTCATCCTGAATCAGGCCCCTGACTTCAGACTATACTACAAAGCTACAGTAATCAAGACAGTATGGTACTGGCACAAAAACAGAAAGATAGATCAATGGAACAGGATAGAAAGCCCAGAGATAAACCCACGCACATATGGTTACCTTATCTTTGATAAAGGAGGCAGGAATGTACAGTGGAAAAAGGACAGCCTCTTCAATAAGTGGTGCTGGGAAAACTGGACAGGTACATGTAGAACTATGAGATTAGATCACTCCCTAACACCATACACAAAAATAAGCTCAAAATGGATTAAAGACCTAAGTGTAAGGCCAGAAACTATCAAACTCTTAGAGGAAAACATAGGCAGAACACTGTATGACATAAATCACAGCAAGATCCTTTTTGACCCACCTCCTAGAGAAATGGAAATAAAAACAAAACTAAACAAATGGGACCTAATGAAACTTCAAAGCTTTTGCACAGCAAAGGAAACCATAAACAAGACGAAAAGACAACCCTCAGAATGGGAGAAAATATTTGCAAACGAAGCAACTGACAAAGGATTAATTTCCAAAATTTACAAGCAGCTCATGCAGCTCAATATCAAAAAAACAAACAACCCAATCCAAAAATGGGCAGAAGACCTAAATAGACATTTCTCCAAAGAAGATATACAGACTGCCAACAAACACATGAAAGAATGCTCAACATCATTAATCATTAGAGAAATGCAAATCAAAACTACAATGAGATATCATGTCACACCAGTCAGAATGGCCATCATCAAAAAATCTAGAAATAATAAATGCTGGAGAGGGTGTAGAGAAAAGGGAACACTCTTGCACTGCTGGTGGGAATGTGAATTGGTTCAGCCACTATGGAGAACAGTATGGAGGTTCCTTAAAAAACTACAAATAGAACTACCATATGACCCAGCAATCCCACTACTGGGCATATACCCTGAGAAAACCATAATTCAAAAAGAGTCATGTACCACAATGTTCATTGTAGCTCTATTTACAATAGCCAAGACATGGAAGCAACCTAAGTGTCCATCATCAGATGAATGGATAAAGAAGATGTGGCACATATATGCAATGGAATATTACTCAGCCATAAAAAGAGACAGAATTGAGATATTTGTAGTGAGGTGGATGGACCTAGAGTCTGTCATACAGAGTGAAGTAAGTAGAAAGAGAAAGACAAATACCGTATGCTAACACATATATATGGAATTTAAGAAAAAAAAATGTCATGAAGAACCGAGGGGTAAGACAGGAATAAAGACACAGACCTACTAGAGAGTGGACTTGAGGATAGGGGAGGGTGAAGGGTGAGCTGTGACAAAGCGAGAGAGAGGCATGGACATATATACACTACCAAATGTAAGGTAGATAGCTAGTGGGAAGCAGCCGTATAGCACAGGGAGATCAGCTCGGTGCTTTGTGACCGCCTGAAGGGGTAGGATAGGGAGGGTGGGAGGGAGGGAGACACAAGAGGGAAGAGATAAGGGAACATATGTATATGTGTAACGGATTCACTTTGTTATAAAGCAGAAACTAACACACCATTGTAAAGCAATTACTCCCCAATAAAGATGTCAAAAAAAAAAAAAACCTCTCATCCTGAGATTGAAAACTAAGCGAGTCTACACCTGATCAAGGAATGTTTACAAGCCAAACAGTTAAAGGAAAACAATTTAAAAACTACCTAGTAGTGCTGTTTAATTTCCAAAGTTTTTTCATCCATGTCATGTGATCCTCACAACTGCCCCAAGATGCAGCAGGGCAAGTATCATCATCTTCATGTTACAGATGACAAGGTGATGCACCAGAAGAATTAAGGGCCGAAAGCTCACAGACAGTGATTCTAGGATAAAACTCCAGTTGCACTCAGCACCACAAGGATGATAATTCATATTCATCCTTCACAAGAAAGGACAATGTTGTTTCCCGTGAGAAAAAGACAAGACAACAACTGGATAAAATAATGAGAATTCCTGTTACCTGTGTAATTTGTGTCTACGGGTAAAGGATTCCATCTGTTCTGTGGCTAATCCTATTACTTTCTGGTAAAGTTGTATAACTTCTTCAACCTCTGTGATAGTGACTCTGCTATGACTTTATTTTCTTCCAAATTATTCTTCTTTATAATAAACAAAGGAAGAAATGATTTTTAAAAACTAGAGAAAAAAGACTTTATTTTAAATAATTCCTACCAGATTTTACTTAGTGTCAGTTCAGATCACTGATGCCAGGTCACTCCCACAGGGAATAATTCGTGAATATTTTCAGCTGAGTTAAGGAGTAGGGAGTCACTAGATTCCTCAGTATAAGATTCTGCGTAGCAGAAGCTTTATACAGATGCATTTCCTTGCCCTCATATGTCATCCTGTCATTTTCAAAAGGCAAAGAGAGATTAAAGTCCCAACAGGAAAAAAAACAAAACTGTTGTTTCAGACCACCACTAACCTGAAATAAAACCCATGATCCAAGATGTAAAATGTCCCATCAGGTAAACATTAAAAAAAAACTTTTTAGCATGCCTAGCCTTAACAGATTTTTTTCTTTTTTAGAAATCTTAGCTATCACTTAATGCCCAAGATTATGTTTTAACAACAGATACAAAGAAAAATACGGGTTTTTTGTTTTGTTTTGTTTGCAGTACGCGGGCCTCTCACCGTTGTGGCCTCTCCCGTTGCAGAGCACAGGCTCCAGATGCGCAGACTCAGCGGCCATGGCTCACGGACCCAGCCGCTCCGCGGCATGTGGGATCTTCCCGGACCGGGGCACGAACCCGTGTCCCCTGCATCGGCAGGCGGACTCTCAACCACTGCGCCACCAGGGAAGCCCAAATACGGGTTTTTTTTTTTTTTTACAAGTCTTTTGAAATAAAATATGGGGATTAAGAAAATAATGGTAGCATATATCACCTGGTAAAATATTTGGACCAAAAAGCATAATTCTACATTTTTACTCTCAAGATCCTGCCCTAAAATTCTGTTTGATGCGCCCCCCTACGCCCTCCTCCACCACCATCACCACCAAAAAAAAAAAAAAAAATGCAAATCAAATAGGCAGAGGAAGGGAACGGAGGAGAAAGGGAGGCAGGGAGGGTGAGAGGACTTAGGTGATAATACCGGAACTGCTCTAATAACGACTGATGGGCGAGGCTAAATTTCTAGCAAAGTCTTCCTGGTCAATGGAAACTAAAACGTCCTGAAACCTTAGGAGAAGATACAGATTCGGGACAACAAGGTGTAACTCACAGTGACTATAAATCAATGTTTAAATGCTACTATGCTATTATTTAATCACTGTTGTTCCAATTTGCAACACACTCTAAAATTAGTCCTTCTGTACACATTAACATCTTACTTCTCTTTATATTTTGTTTTATTTAGCATTGCTCACAGCTCTAGTACCAGCAAGTTTTGAAGAAACTTAATGTCTGCTTGTGTATTATCAAATCTTCACAGTAGAATTCTAAAATTTTAACTAGCAAATAACAAAAATATTTTCTCTAACAACATTACTTCAGGAAGTGCCATTTATTCTTCCTGGTGTCAACATGAAAAACAAACGCACTAATCCTTATATTCATCCTTGAGGTAGGCCTCAAATCCTGGACATTTAGATTCCTCATTGGCACAATTTTTATTCTGTGGAACTGGAGATTACAGCTGTCAAGCAGCTAGATGAGACAAAGGATGGCTTTTTTCCATCAAAATGTCTTTATTCTCAGATGAACTATATGATTTTTCCAGCTAATTGTTTTCCCCTAATAAACAGGTCTTCCCTGGGAAGCACCTTCCAGCCTTTGAAGAAGGTAGCATTTCAACATTCTTTTTGATGCCACAACTGAATTCTAAAATCATTTTATGTTTTGTAATTTAAAAGATATTTTGATTTATGAATTTAAAGAGAATTGCACACTCATTGATAACAACTTTAGATAACCCCAAAATCTTCTCGATACCTTTTTACAAAAATGACCCCACTTACCAAAAAGGTCTGACTTCCAATAATGCACAGTCATGGACCCAGAAATAAATGAAAAGGAATATCTATGAGACATACAGCTGTCACAAAATATATTCTCTTTACTTCACCATGGAGACTCTTAGACTAAACCCTGACAACTCTGTAAATTAGGAACCCAGCGAGAATGGACATCTGAAAATAAGGGAAGACCTGAACTATAAAAAGAAGGTAAAACTTTCTTTTAGTATCAGAAAATAAAGAACCATACTTTAAAAAGGAAACTAAAGAACTAATAGAAGTCATCTAGTCTTTCAGGGACAACTGGGCACTTTTACCTATTTAGTAGTCTACATATTTAGCAATATTTCCATTCAAAATGGCTAGTTTTCATGTTTTAAAAAATAATCAGAGATCTGAAAATTCACTTATGGGGATGGAATAACTTGAAGAAGAAAATATCTACATAATACAAGATTTCAAGTAAAATTGCCTAACATTTCTTTAACTTCTAACTATGCCCAAATGAAGACATTTCTTAAACAACAATTAGAAGGCTGCTGCATTAAGCAGTGTAACTGGGAACACATGTGAAAAATTATTAAGAGTGATTCTTGATATTTTTATTCCCTGACAGTTTAGGTACTTAGGTACAAGGTATTTGTTCCTACTCTATATTAAAAAAAAAAAAAAAAAAATCCCTTCAAGATGCCCTTTTATGATTTAACTTTATAAATACAACAAAATAGATGGAAGAAATTTCTATGCCTGGAAGGTAAGTTAAATGTAAAAAACCATGGTACCCCAAAAGTTGCGGGTATAGCACATAACAAACAACCATACCAAGTAAGGACTTTGTAATAACATGGTAGGTTATGGGTGATTAAAGGATTACTGGATTTACGGTAAAGACTCTTGTTTAAAATCTTCATAAATAAATGGTTTCACGAAGCCTTTCTAATGAAGTGTTTATAAACATATATTTATAAAATATACTACATTTCCAGAGGTATAGTTATTGTGCACTAAGCCTTAAACACTTTTATGAGATGGTTCGGGGAACTTTTCCTTTTAAATGAAGTGGGTTTAGAAGTTAAAAAAAAAAAATTGATCCCAAGTCTCTTAAAGGCGTGCACAACTTAGGCACAGCAGCTTCCTAAGGCACCTTGACCGGCGTCTGAAATCAAGTATTCATTCACCCATACATACTGAGGGCCTCTTCCATGTGAGGCAGGGTTCTGAGCTCTGATGATGCAGCAGTGAACAAAACCAAGTTCCTGGTCTCACGACCTTTCAGGTTAGTGGAGAGCTAATAAATAGTGAGTGTTTACAATGTACCTGTCACTATGCTAAGCACTTCAGGTGGATTAACCCATTCAATAGTCACACTGAGTTAGAAACTTCTATTATTTTCATTTTATAGATGAAGAGGCTGAAATACACAGTTTAAGTAACTTTCCCCATTAATCTCTTTTGGATTTCTATTCTCGCCATGATCTCCTCACAAACGAAATTGTATTTTATAGAGAGACCCTACCTTTATTCTTTTTTCCTCTCAGCTACCCTAAAACACACACACACACCACACACACACACAACACACAAAACACTATGCGATGGTTTACAAAAGGCAGAAAGGCACGATTAAAAAGAATGAAGGGACCGGTCACCCTACTCACTGGATATGTGACCTTTAGCAATTTACTTCATCTCAGTAAACTTCAGCTTCTTCCTTTGTAAACTAGATAAAAGCAGAGCACCTCTTTTTCATAGGGTTGTTGCAGGGGTTAAATGAGAGAGTAAATGTAAGGTGCTTAGCACAGTAACTGGTACAGAATAAGCACTCAATAATATCAATATTGATATTGTTCTGTGTTGGTTATTGTTGAATGGGAATGGAGGCACAAACATTTATTGGATGCCTGCTGATATCTTCCAGATAGTAAAAGCATCACATATCATAATTATTGAAAAAACACAATTCAAAGTATAAGACGATGAGTAACAGGTTTCTTTATAAAGTATGGGCAGAATATTTTTTCTTACAAAGTCCTCTGCATTCACACCGTACTGGGCTTTTCAGCTAAAGCTAACTTGTCTAATCTAGGTGTTTTATTTTTTTCCAGTATCCCAGTAGACTAATATGCTGTTATTTAGGAGATAGAAGCCCAGGTATAATAGTTCTAAACTTGCCATAGGAGCTTAAACAGGGGTTACATTGGCGACATGGCCTCACTGGAACATCAAGTAACAAGGAAAAGTAAATAGGGAGCTACAGTTGATCTTAATCAAAATTATTTGAAGCTTTTGAAGAAACAAGGAAGACTGAAGGAAACAAATGGAAAGATATAGAGAAAAGATTCTAAGTAACCATTTCTTTAAAAACAAAACCACCCACACACACCCCTCAAAAGTAATAAAATCAAGCTACTGTTGCTTACTTCATCTTTACAATGTTTCCCATACTGGTCAGCAGTAATAAGAGCCACCATGCGTTGCCTGCTTTCTTTGTGCTGGGCACTGTGCTCTCTGCTTTACATGCATTGCCTCATTCAAACTTACTAAAAGCCCGAGAAATTGTTAGCATTACACTTTGTTGCAGATAAGGAAATCAGGGTTAAAAGCTAGCAGATCGCAGAGACTAGATGAACTGAATTATCTCCTGTAGAAGAGTATCAGTCACATGCTCTTCTGGGTACAGAGAGATAAGGTAATCCACTCATCCTCTTCAACTTTCAATCATGCTCATGGGTCTTCCTTCCATCAAGGATTGTACCTATAATAAAGCTCGCCCCTTTGGAAAAGACAGACAGTGGCTGTCTAGGAAAACTTCAGCTCCTACAGCTCTAAATGATGGTTGTATATGTTGGCCAAATAATTCAGACGCTACCACATCCTGCATAGTGGTCCTCCCCTCATCATAATCGAAAGCTGTTCATGCTTTGAGTAGTCCGCTTCATCAGCACACAGTACAAAGCTAAACAAATACTGAATTCCTAAATATGTAGCCACACTTAGCATAAATATATATATTTACAAACTGCGAAAAGGTGAAAAGTAGAGTTCTATAATATTAGCCTGTCAAATGGAAACACAATTTTGTATCTGTGAATTTGTCTACAATACAGCATAAACTATGACCTACATCATACACAGATGCATAATGTATACTTTGTAAATGGAAGAAAAACTCCACTGTAGATTTCAAAGGTTTCACTCTGACCATTTAACACAGGCATCTAGATTTTTACTGTCAGATTTTACCAGTTCAGGCTTTGCAGTCAAATACACCCAGACTTAAACTCAGACTCTAGGCCTTACCATTTACTTGCTGTCGATCTGAGGAGAGTTACCTGCTATTGTTGTTGTTTTCATTGTAAAATGGAAATAATGCCATCTATCTGACAGGTCCATTGTGAGAATTAACTGAGATCATTTATTTAAACAGCTAAGCATGATACCTGTTACACAGTAAGTGCTCACTAAAATGGCACTTATAATAATAATTATTATTATAATTATAGTTATTGTTATAATTAAGGTCTTCAATTAATACAGTGCCTTTCTTCTCAAAGTACTCCATATCACCAATTGTGTCCGTGTGTGTGTGTGTGTGTGTGTGAAACACTATTAGGGCTCAAATATGTGCTCTTCTCTGCACAGGATACTAAACAAAAACATATATTACTAAACTACAATGCATGTTACAGCACGTCAATACAAAATTTACCCAAGTGTTTAGGTATCTGGCAACCCACATAACTATTTTTATTAGAACTTGGAAAAGATAGTAGTTTAAAATACAAGCCCATCCATTTCCTTCTTGTTATGCACAGATGTCAGAACTCTATAGAGTTCATGCTTTGCCTCAAAAAATGGCATTCCTAAGAAGCAGTCTCTTTCCAAATCATCACAATCTAGAGTTTGGGGGAAGTCTTTATTTGTGAATTATGACAAGTACTAAGCCCTGTGAGATTCCGAATTAAGATAACCAAGCAAAGGATTACTTTACAACCACTAGAAAAATCTCAAATCATATTGTACTTAAATATAATCAAATTTTAAATGTACATCTTAATCTTGTACTAAATAATGGTACAGTATTCTAGCCTATAAATGAAAATAAAAATGCCTCATGCTTCGTTTTACAATTACATATGTTTTAGATATATTGGTGGACAATCTAATGAAAGAAACAACAAGCATTTTTTCTTTGTTGAGCATTAATTTGAGTACTAATAACAAATTAAATTAGGGTATGGAGCATGTAGAAAAAAATTAACATAGCCCCACTTGGACTGACATTAATTTTGTACGAAGTTAAAATTTTACAGGGTCATAAACTGAAGAATGAAAGAAGTTTATCTTAAACCTCAAAATGTGAAAGGGACTGAGTTTTAAGAGATATTTCTCTTAAATACATTGAAAAATCTAGGGTGCTATTGAACAAGGACAACCTCTTTTGAATTACCAGGCGCCCTATAGTTCACATAATGTCGATAGATTTTTCTAATAAAGAAATTGGGGGGCTTCCCTGGTGGCACAATGGTTGGGAGTCCGCCTGCCGATGCAGGGGACACGGGTTCGTGCCCCAGTCCAGGAGGATCCCGCATGCTGCGGAGCAGCTGGGCCCGTGAGCCAAAAAAAAAAAAAAAAAAAAGAAATTGGGCATTAAAGGGAGAATAAAATACATACTAAATTTTGTTTTGTCTGATTAAAAAATATTTTTAACCCTAAGGAGAAAAATGATCACAATAACCTAATAGTAACCTAGAATAGAAAGCTAGCTGCAGCATCTGAAAATAAATATGTTTTTGAAAATAACTATCTTTATTAAGTTTATTTTAAAGTTACTTGAGGTTTTATGATTGGGTGCTTTGAGTTTTATAAATGAAATAACCTAGCTGACACATATAACAAAGTTCATTAAAACTAAACACTGAAGTATAAGATACTTTTCAATGCAAAGTGCAGCTAGGTTCTAGATTTGCTGAAATTAAATTGCCACCTGAGAAATGTTGGATATACTTTGGAATTAACACTGAAAAATATCAAATATCTCACCTGATAATTTTATCTAAAGTGATTTATTGTAAAACAATAAGAGCTACAAATTCAGACTAGCTTAAAGAGATAACAGCCTAGCGTCTTATTGTCCTCTGCTGCCCAAAAAGTATGCTCTTTTAATACTGTACTTAGCTATAAACCGCACGTTTTTCCTTGGTAAAAAATAAAAAACTTTTCTGGATTATTTAATTGGCTAGTTCTAGGCTTTAAAGAAAAAAACACAATTATTTGTGAACTATAGTGTTACATGACGGAAGAAAAATGAGGAAAAATTATTTGCATCTTCTTCAAGTTAGTCACAATACTTTGAGGCTTCCATTCTCCGCAGTTAGTGCAATTTCTTTTTCTACGTGTCTCGGTAGCAAACAATGTAATTTAGACTCTAACCTGGCACGCTACAACCTCTGGCCCGCCCTTGAGCCCCTCCATTGCAAAGGTCTCCAGGTGCAGTCTGGGTAGCTGCAGGGTGAAGTCATTCCTACTTGCCGCAGTCCGTGACAGCGAGATCTGATCTCTGACCTAAAGGGAAAAAAATAGCATCAATGGTAATTCCCCTTCAGACACATTAACTGGGATGAACTGGGTCCCCTTGAGCCCACTGAGTGGACTTGCATTGATCGCTGGACCTGAAATCCATGAATAAATTTAGGACTAATTGATTTTTCGTTGCAAATAAATCTCTAATTCAGAGTACTGGGGGAGAATGTTAAGAAGAAAAAGCATCCTTCTACTTGAAATGAGGGAGGGAAGGAGAGTCGCTGGAGCTCTTCTGATCAAGAGGTTTTGAATTATTTTTTCACTGTTCCACCCTCAGAAGAAAAAGGAAAGGAAAAAACATCTACAAAATCAAAAATAAACAGCAATCTCCTATTTATTCTCACTTTCTTAATAACATGTTTAATTTAACTGGTATTAACTGATATATATTAAACAAGATAGTTATTAGGTACTAGTCTTTGAAAAGAAAACTTCAATATGTACTCTAGAATAAAAACAAATATGCTCAACACACAAGGAGGCTTAAAAATATACCAGCTAGAGGTCTGTTTGCCCTCTTTACTCTAAATTAAACTTGAGGCTTAATGATTAAATACATATAAACCAACTTGGTCACACAACTTCTAAATAAGATAATGGATAAAATTAGTAGTGTTTGTACTATATTTTAAGTATTCAGTAAGGTAACAATACAAACACATCACAGATACAGAGAATTGGAGAAACACCAATTCTCTAGCTGGCCTCTGCATCACATGCGGTTGATATTACACTGCCACCTTCTGGACAAATGAGAAATACTCACTATATAATATAAACAGATAGAAGAAAATGCTCAGAAACAGGTATTTTCATTTTTAATTTCCAAACTTAGTAAAAGCCTCAAAAATTCCACAGTTTAGTTTTCTTTTAAGACCAGTGATCTCTCATCTTCAGTCACACAGTTTAATGATAGCAGTTTTCATATGTATACATATTTCCTAACTTTCCTTATACCTGAATAGGTTTTAAAAAATTATCTTTTTGACACCATATATTTGATAAATAGTATACAATTAGCTTAAAACCACAGGACAAAATGAGTTTTTATGAGGTAGCAAAGGTCAAGAATGGGGAGAACTATCATTGCTCAAATAAATGTATTTATATCTCTAGTTTTACCTGAGCAATTTCATATGTAACTTGGCAATAATATATGATAGAAATCCCAACCTTCATTTTTCTATTCCAGCTTGTAAAACTGTTTGAATTATTTCTTACTTTATGAATGAACTATCATACTACATAGGGTTTCCTTAAATCAGCAAACATGCGCAAATACGTGATGACATCTTTCATCGTTCGTGCTAATCTAAGTTATAAAAATCCTTATACTCTCAAGTTGAGCTGAAGAATTTCTGTCAATAAGTGAATGTCAAAGTGTATGCTGTAAAACATACACTATAATGCAATTTCTATAACAGTGTGAGTATGATATTCACGCCGGAGTCCTAATTCAGAATGTATATTTATCTGTAACAAACATTCTCCAGGTTTCAGTTAAGATGAGAATGCTTTTAACTCACTTAATAAAATAAAGCAAAGACATTTGTGAAATATGATTTAGGTTTTATATCTTATATGTATGGACACCTTCTCTTGCCTTTTTTTTTTTTTGTCACCAATGTGCACTCAGATAAAAGAAAACATTAATGTGGATTAAGGTACTGAGAATTTATCAACATCAAACCACTAGTGTTTTGCCTTCTACCCTTCTGAACAACAGTCAATAGATCTAAATATTTTACTGCACCCTGGCCAATTCATTGTTTGATGTTTAAAAACTCACCCAGAATCAAAGAAAATTTATTAAATTTGAGCCCCCAAATGAGATACTATTAGCTTTGAAAGTCAAGTTTAACTGCGATATTGATGATTCTCTTTTTTCTGTGACAAAATTCACTAGGGAAATCCTGGATGTCAAAGTACCAAAGCAGATTGCTAATATGGGCAAGGGGGGGGCGGGGGGAGGCTATGAGCAATGTAGGTATAATCCACAACACACTCCAAGCACTGGAGGTCCTTTAACCTGATTAATATCAGGCACCATACTTCATCTGTGAAGCCTGACATACAGGAACACTAAGCCACATTTTATATTCTCTAAATAAACTTTCTGAACAACATTAAGCCGGGGCATCTGGCATTTAAAACTGTGATTTATTGTCAAATTAACATTTTCACTACAACATTATTTAATTTGCCAAATGAAATAATTCTTTGTATTTGTATTAGATAGGGGAAAAACTCAAAATGCAGTTGTATTGCTAAACCTAATGATGGGCATCATAATTATAACATTATTTGAATAACATGCATGTGTTAAACTATCATTAAATTATAAATTATCTGTTGAATGTTGGCAGTGCCATGAAGAGACGGTGCCCCATGATATAATCTCACAAATATTTCTACTAAAATTTAAGAGTTTCTTCCCACTTTGAAATTAAATCAAAACTTTGAAAATAGGCATCTAAAATAGTCTCCACATATTTCAAGGAAAAGGATTTTTTTAAGTCTTGATAAAGGATTGACCAAGAATTCTTTTATTTTAATGGAAAAAGGGAGTGAAAGCGTCATGTTGAAAGAATACAAAACAGTGACACTAGGACAAGTGAAAATATAACGATGCAGCAAAGAGCAGCAAGGAAAGGTGACAGGGAACAGGAAAAAGAAAGGGCGAAAAGGGGAGACTGTTCAGAAAGAATGCAAAAGGCAAGTCTCAATATCAGTGTGTGAACAAGGATAAAGAGGGAAGAGATTCAACACAGAACAGTAAGTAAAAAGACTCTCACCTTATTTCATTA
This sequence comes from Orcinus orca, assembly GCF_937001465.1. Classification (NCBI taxonomy): domain Eukaryota; kingdom Metazoa; phylum Chordata; class Mammalia; order Artiodactyla; family Delphinidae; genus Orcinus; species Orcinus orca. The sequence goes on from NC_064564.1 coordinate 55,867,805, forward strand.
AATTAGTTCATAAGAAAAATAGAACAGCAGGCTGAGAACAAAGTGACTAAGAGCAGAAAGGAGATAAGCGGGATTTCTTTAGGAAATGCTGCCCACTGGATAAAAAATGGTCTTTCAAAAGTGAGAATTTAAAGTAAATTTCTTTACTGTCAAAAAAATTTTGAAGTAACAATATTAGAACAATAAAATTATTTTTCTTCTTACTCTTCCTAGGGAAAAGTAGGTTCACCTTTTAAAATAAAGATTTTAGTGTGAATTTAGGATTAGAACAACCATCATCACCTGTCTATGGATTAAATTATAATTTCAAATTAATCTGAAATTATAATTTCAAAAGCCAACATTTAATTCTGCTACAGTACATCATTATTCATCCTATCATTCAGATGCTATACCCTTTTTACTCTGATTTATTTATATATGTGAGCAATAAATATATATATATAATATTTTTCTACTTTAAAATGGCTAACAGTTCATTTTAACATATAATAAAATTTGTCAAAGAATTCTACAATATAAATCTCAACTGTAAAATTGTATACATTTTTATAACATTCTATAAAAACTGTACAATTTCATAATATTTTGATAAAGAAAAGCATACCTATATTACTCCACCCTAAATTTTTGATTTTTAGAAAGAGCAGTTTACTTTCTCCCTTTTGTATTACATACTTTCAGAAAGCAGATATTTCTCAAAGATAATGCCATAATAAACAAGAAAAACAGAGGCATATAGCAAAAAAAAAAAAAGAAACTTTTTAAGAAGCCAAAACATCATTATGAAATATTTATTTTATTGTAACAATCCAGTTCCAGGTTTAAGTGATTCTTCAGATCCATACTGTACTGTTCCTATTCCTCTGATTAGCGTTTTCTCACAAGCCACCAATCTTTCCTAATCTTCTGTACTGCTACCAAAACACAAAAAACTATTTCTGCTAGATACATCAACTATGAAATTAAACTAGTCATTTTTAGAAAAACTGCTCAACTCTCAAAATATGAACCTGCATCTTTTATCATGCACAGTTATAAAGCCCTCTGCACCCAATGTTCCAATTAATTTTTTAAAAATTCATGAAATATGGTACTAGTTGTGTTTTTACCAATAGGATACCCAGGATGAAGCAGTAAGGGTTTTGATAAAAACTCAGATACATTTGAGAACACGTGTAAGAAGATGTACACAATGTCTGAATCTTGAATGCCTGGGAAAAGCAACTGATAATCAGACTTTTATATCATACTCCTGACCTGCCTAAAACTTTATTAATTCCAATCTATTACGGCCCCCAATACTTCAAAATAAACCTTTTTAACCAAAGAGATTTCCGTCATATACAGATCCCAACAATATTTCCTGTAACTTCCACTTTTATCATCCTGTGTTCAGGTTTTACTATGCCACCATTCCCTGCCTTCCTTTGTCCTACTTCCTCCTCTGTACTTCCTTCCACTTCCATTGATTCCCAATTGCTTTCCCTTCTCTCTTTATTCTATTTTTCACCTTATACACTAGAGCAGCCTAGGCATTATTTTTCACCCTATGCACTAGAGTGCAGAGTGCAGTTGGCACACTACAGCCCAGGGACCAAATCCAGACCACCGCCTGTTGTTGTAAATAAAGTTTTATTGGAACACAGCCACACCCACTCACTTAGCTATTGTCTTTGGCTGCTTTCCTGCTATGAGGATAGAGTTGAATAGTTGAAACAGAGACCATATGGTTCACAAAGCCTAAAATATTTACTATCTGGCCCTTTACAGAAAATGTCGGCCATCCCCTGCCTCAGAGGTATAGAAGGAAAGACTATATTTTTCACCATCTATAGATTTTTTTTTAAATGACCACATCTCATCAGAGAATGCATGAAAAATTTCCAGTGAGTAAACCTTGTATCACTAACACAGGGTGCCATCTCACAAATACCTCTCGCTCCTTCTTTCAAGTTTTACATAGTCCAGTATACAACTTGACTGGGTCTAACTTTCCTGGTACAATGACTGATCACCACTCTAATACGTAAACAACAGAAAATTTGGCTAAACAAGTAGTATAGGCATACTGGAGAGCCTTTTATAAATACAGAGAGAAGGGAATCCGCCGGAGTTAACTATATAGTCTGCAATAACACTAGCAGCAGAAAAAACCCTATGCATACAGAGGTTCTTAGTAAGCATGTAATCAAATAAGAACATCATTCCAAACTTGCAAATTCTATAAGGCAGTAGGAAAGAGAGGATAACAAAAAGATATTTAGACAGTTCCAGCACCCTGGTATGTGCCCAGTGACAGAAGCAGGGATTAAAGCATGTCAATGCAATGCAAATGACATTCACAAATGGACAGTTACAACTAAATGGATATTTCCCTCTTTTACCTTTTCGTTAACTAATTAATTCATGAAATGGATAGAGTACAGTACTATTCTTATTAGTAACAATACCACTAGCACTTCCAAAAGTACTTCATACTTTTCAGAGTACTCACCACACTACCTCACTTCATTCTGTCATTCACCTTGTGAAAGAGCTACTGCCATCCCTAATATGAGGACACTGTGTCCAGTGCTCCTAGCAACAAATAATAATGCCTCTAAATGTCCACAATTAACAGTTAATAGATGAGGAAATGGCTCAAGATGTTGGTACTCCTTCCATTTCCCTACCTAAAAAGCAGCACTATCTTATTTTTCCTTTCCTTTGTCCCTTGTCTGGCAAGCTAGCAAAAATGTGTGTCATATAAGTAGTTTTGTGATAAGCAATGGAGACTATTATTGAAACATCCTTATTTTCCTCAGTAGTTTCATTGGATCTGTGGGCATTTTCATTCATTCATGTTTTTTCTCCCCAACCCGTCTTCCCTGTTCTCTCTCTCTCTCTCTCTCTCTCTCTCTCTCTCTCTCTCTCTCTCTCACACACACACACACACACACACACACACACAAAATTATCATACGGGGAGACAAGTATCTGTGCAGCAATAGTCCTTATACAATGGCCATAATCTCACAGAGAAGACCCCCAAACTATGAGGTTCCAAGATGTGTGCAGCAGTTCCAGCTGTGCTCCACACCTGCAGGAAGGAGACCTTGGCACTCGCAGCAGGAGCAGGCGTTCCACTGGTGCTGCAGCAGGCACGGAAACCCCTCACTTGAAAAGAAGGAAGTGAGAAACTAGCCTTATTTTGCTGGCAGGTTATTTAATTTAACCTACAACTCTGGAGCAGAGCCAGAACTCTCCAATGACGGCCTGCTGCTGTCACCAGAAAAAAGGGCAAAATCCACCACTACCACAAACACCCCACACATTATAGTTCCATCCCAATTATGGAAGTAAAAAACTGATCTTTTGAATCAAATTATCAAGCTGGCTACATCCCAATTAAGGATGTGAAAAACTGAACCCTCTAATCAAATTATCAAGCTGGAAAAATAGGGTGATTTAATCATGGACATCTTATAAAGGCACTAGACAGCATGATAAATTTGTGGTGTAGGTTATATACCATAGAATGCACCTCATAAATAGATTACTGCGACCTTGAGTTATTTAAACAAACACAAAACCCATATTCAAGAATAGAGAAAAGTATTTATGAATTGCTACAGTTCTCCACACAAAGATATTTTCTTTCCTAGGGTAAATTATTTCAAAGGGTAAAGACAGACGCACACTGAAATTAGTTACTTAGATGTGTTTAAGCTAAAAACTGGTAAGCACACGTACACGAAATTCTGTGGTCTCATCCTTAGTCTGTCAAGGTTTTTAAATCCCTCTTGAGCTGGAGTACCATTTTTAGCTTGGCTAGGTCAGAATGACACTGAACAATATGAATGATGACACACAAGACAGCTATATGGAAGAGTTGTCATCAGCAAGCCAGCTGTGCTAACACCTGTATGTCTTGCACAGCTGATCTTCAGAACCAGCATCAAGAAACTGAGAATGGAAAGGGGCTCAAAGATCACAAGTAACAGAGTCATTAATAAGTCACTTAAAGCTGCGTTATTAGAGGCAGATGACCATTGTTTCAGCTTTAAAATAACTGTCAGTTTCATTAAATAAAAATTATTCTGTGGTCTTTGTATTCCTTGTAAATGCATTGAAAATTAAAAATCAAAGTTAACTATGTATTACCAAATATTGCCATTAACCATTTTTTAAGGTAAGATTATAAAATCACATTTAAAGGTTTGGCTATTTAGAGTCTTCACCTGTCAGATTCTACTTGACTCTATTTATTCCAGAATCCACTCTAACAATAGAAGTAACCATCTTTCTACTTCATAGGAGTTAAACTAGCTATTACCTATAAATTTGTTGGTAGCATATCTCTCTTTCTTAGGGACATCCTTATAATTGAATCTAGGCTTTCTCCTCTAGAGCTTGATTAGGCAAAGTAAATACATATGCTATTTTTAGCAATCAAAAAAATAAAGACAGTATCAGCAAGACGTCCACTGGAATCTAGAGGTGGCTTTAGTTATGTTTAGAGACTGGGTGATGGTAAAAGTTTGACTCATTCAACAAACATTCATTAAGTGCCTACTGGGTACCAGGCACTGTGGTAGATGCTGAGGATATAAAAATTAAGGAGACAGAATTCCATCCCTCAAGGACTTCAAACTCTTCTGGCATAATTAATCTCTCAAAATGTATTTCCTAGCCTCCCATTTATCTATAATGTCTTGTTTCTCCTGTCAATTGCTATACTACCTTCTTTCTTTGCCAGAGAGAATTATGTTAATCAATCTCAAACCTTTACCTTTAGCCCTGACTTTTCCCCTGAGGTCCTGACTCACATATCCTGCTGATCACTCCATATTACCTTAAACTCTATTTCCAAAACAAAACTCGTCATTGTCTCCCTTTTTCTCCCTAACAAAAGAAAAAAAAAGAAAAAAGAGAAAAAGCCTCCTCCTCTCTTTGTTTTCCCAACATCAGTTAATCACACTGCCCATCTTGGGAGTCATCCTCCCCTGCCTTTCACATCTCCATGTGCCATTTTACTAAATGAGCTTCATATCCTTTCTTCTGACACCACCAATCATCACTCTCCTGGTCCAAACCTTCACCAGCACTCATCTAGCCTACAGAATCACAGTTCTTAAAAACCACCTTCATTACTCAGTATTTCCAGTCTGCAGATGTGCCCCCCTAGAGCCCCAATTCAGTACGGAAATCTGACCACATCACTCCTTAGCTTAAACCCTAGTTTAGTCTCACTTCCTCCATTATAAAGATCCAAGATTCTTAAAACGGCCAAAAAAAAAAAAGTTCTTCCGTGACCTGGCTGCCACCTGCCTCATTCAGCACTCTCCTTGCACTTAATACTGAATTGAGGCTATTTGGCTATTCATGCTTCCATGCACTTGCACATGCTACTCTCTCTGCTGGAATGCCTTTCCCGTCTTTCCTCATACTTCAAACCCCTTCCAGGCTTTAATTTTCTTCTAAGAAATTTCCAGCCCACCCTCGGGTTTTCTAAGCATGCGCATAGGTGAATAACCCTGTCTAAATGGCTATGGAACTGCATCTATGGATGCATATTTATCATAGTATACTGGAATTATCTGTGTCTCTACCTTGAAGAAAAGGACTAGGAGATATGTACCTACCTACCTACCTACCTACATACACATATATAATATTGTTGTTGTTGTTGTTTGTGTGTGTGTTTGTTTCCCCAAGGGCTGGTACAGTTTCTGGCCCATAATATACATTCAAAAAGCATTTGTAGGACTTAACTATTTACAGTAAATATCGTGTTTTATGTTGGATTAGAGGTTTTAAGTGACTTCATTGTACAAGCAAATCCAAGAGTGTCCTCAAAAACCCCTGTAACTTCCTAGTCATTGGTCTAGTGTCACTTCAGCCTTATAAGTTTACAGGATTTATAGATTCAGGTATTCTAATCTTCTGAGGTTTCAAGATTGTGACTTCCTGTTTTATCTTTTAGTCATCTTATTGAAAAGGCATCTGACACTTCTCATAAATGTTCAGAGGTAATTTTAAAGTTCATAGTACGCTCTGATCATACATAGGAAACACTTTAATCCTTCCAAACTCAAGCAATCTCTAAAAGCCTCAAGAATCCAGCCATTCTGCTAATTGAAAAATAATTTCAAAAAGACTACAAAAAATATTCTTCCCCACATTCCAACTTTACCAAAATCGACTTACTTTCACCCACAGCTACAGTAAAACAAGACATCTGTTAGTATCAAATAAATACTAACATAACTTAATTTTCTCATACCTAACCCTAAATAATCCAGACATTATCCTATCCATCCAATCATTACCCTGTCCTGAAAATTATTTTGATATAATTATTGTACTTTCTCTGTTTTCCTCACAATAGAAATAATTAAGCATGTTTGGAGGGCTCTTAATTTTTTAAAAATTTCAATTCCTGAGAGGATATATTATCAGTAATATTAGAAGCCGTCTGGTAAAATTATTAGGAAAATAAATGTATACAATTTTAGGGAGAGATGTGAGGAAAAATGGCAGAGTAAGGAACTCCAAAAGCCAGCCCCTACATAAAAGCAATGAATAAACTGGCAAAATTTATCAGAATCAACTTTTTCAGAACTCTGAAAACTATCTGAAAGTTTACAGCAACCAGGTGAAATCTTAATCAAGAAAAATCACCTGAATCTTGGTATTTAAGGAAATCTCCATCGAAATACTAACAGACCAATAAGTTAACAGAACAGAGATTTCAGTGGCCACACATGACCAAGAATACAGACCTTATGAAATTAGTTCAGGAAGTCACTGAGAAAACAAAAACTACTAGAGTAAACAGCAGCAACAAACACTAGGGTTGGGAGAGAATCTGATTTCCAGAGTTATCACATTATATATTCAAAATATCTACTTTTCAACAAAAAATTTTGAAGTATGCAAAGAAATAAGAAGGTATGGCCCATACATAAGAAAACCAGAAATTAATAGGAACTGTTCCTGAGGAAGCTTAGATACTAGATTATCACACAATCACCTTAAATCAATTATTTCAAATGTGTTTCAAAAGTTAAAGGAAACCATGTACAAAGAACCAAAGGAAACCACGAGAGTAACATCTTGCAAATGAGAAATATAAATAGATAAAAAGCATAGAAAGGAACCAAATAGAAATTTTGGAGTTGACATATTCAAAGTGCTGGGGGAAAAAAATTGTCAATCTAAAATTCTATATCCAACAAAAATATTCTTCCAAAATGAAGGAGAAAGTAAGCCATTCCAAGATAAAAAGCTGAGGGTGTTCTTTACCACTAGTCCTGCCCTAGAAGAAAGGCTAAAGGGAGTCCTTTGGTCTGAAATGAAAGGACACTAGACAGTAACTCAAATCCACAAGAAGAAATGAAGAATACCAGTGAAGGAAACTGAATACATAAATATAAAAGTCAGTATTAATGTATTTATGATTTGTAACTCCTCTTTTTTCCTATATGATTTAAAAGACAACTACATAAAACAATACTTATAAACTATTTCAAACCATACAGAATTACCTTATAACTAAATAGCAAAAAGATATCTGGAAAATGCCCAAATATTTTGGAAATTAAACAACACACTCTTAAACAATGAATAGGTCAAAAAAGAAATCACAGAGAAATTAGAAAATACTTTGAGATAAATGAAAACAAAAACACAACATACCAAAACTTATGGGAAGCAGTGACAGCAGTGTTCACATGGAAATTTATGGCTTAAACGCCTACATGTAAAAAGAACAAAGATCTCAAATCAATAACCTAACCTTCTATCTGAGGGAATTGGAAAAAGAGGATCAAACTAAACCCAAAGCAAACAAAAGGAAGGAAATAATAAAGATCGGAACAGAGATAAACACAATAGAGAACAGAAAAATAATAGAGCAAATCAAGAAAACCAAATCTGGTACCTTGAAAAGATCAACAAAATTGACAAAACTTAACTAGACTCACCAGGAAAAAAAGATTAATAAATTACTAAAATTAGAATTAAATTGGGGACATTTTACTACTGACCTTACAGAAATAAAACAATTCTAAGAAAATGAAAAACTTTATGTCAACAAATTAGATAACCTAGATGAAAAAGATAAATTCCTAGAAACACATGAACTACCAAAGCTGAATCAAAAAGAAACAGATAATCTAAATAGATTTATTACAAGGAAAGAGATTGAATCAGTATTCAAAAAGCTTCTAGCAAAGAAAATCGCAGGACCAGACAGCTTTACTGGTAAATTCTACCAAAAATTTAAACAATTAACACCAATCTTTCTCAAAGTCTCCCCAAAAAATTGAAGTGGAGGGGCTACTCCTAAATTCATTCTATGAGGCCAGTGTTACTCTGAAACCAAAGCCAGACAAAGATATAACAGGAAAACTGCAGACCAATATCTCTTATGATCATAGATGCAAAAATCCTCAAAAAATACTAGCAAACCAAATCTAGCAGCATATTCAAATGATTATACTCCACAATGAAGTGGTGTTTATACCAGAAATGCAAAGATGGTTTAACATATGTAAGTCAATCTATGCAGTACACAACATTAGCAGAATGAAGATTTTTTTAAAAAAATCATCTCATTTGATGCAGAAAGAGCATATGACAAAACCCAACAACACCCTTTCATGACAAGAAAACTTCAAAATGCTAGAAACAGGAAAGAACTTCCTCAATCTGATACAGGACGTCTATAACATTTAACGGTGCAAGACCAAAAGCTTTCCCCATAAGATTAGGAACAACACACAAGAAAGTCTGTTGTCATCATGTTATCATATGGCTAGGACTGGAAGTTCTAGTCAGGCAATGAGATGAAATAAAGGAATAAAGGGAGGGAGGGAGGGAAAGAAAAGGAAGAGAGGGAGGAAGGGAGGGAGGAGGGCAGGCATCCAAATTAGAAAGAGGTAAAACTATCTTTTATTTGTAGATATCATAATCTTATATACAGAAAGTCTTAAAGAATCCACAAAAAAGTCATTAGAGCTAATAAATTCAGCAAAGTTGCAGTATACAAGATCAACATCCAAAAATCAGTTATATTTTCATATGATCAATTGATTTGTCAATTGATATAGTCAACTGATTTTCACTAAGGCTACTAAGATTACTGAATGGAGGGAAAGAACAGTCTTTTTAATAAATGGTGCTGGGATAACTGGATATCCATGGAAAAGAGTGAAGTTGGATCCTTGCATCATACCACATACAAAAATTAACTCAATATGGACAAAAGACCTAGATATGAGAGTTAACACTATAAAACTCTTTGAAGAAAACATAGGGTAAAATCCTCATGACCTTGGATTTGGCAATGCATTCTTAGATATGAGACCAAACACATGAGCAACAAAAGAAAAAACTGGACTTCATCAAAGTTCAAAACTTTTGTTGATCAAAGGACACGAACAAAAAAGTAAAAAGACAGCCCACAGAATGGGATGAGGGGGTATAGGAGTGGCTGCTTAATGGCTACTGGGTTTCTTTTGGGGGTGATAAAAATATTCTGGAGTTAGATAGTTGTGATGGTTGCACAACATGTAAATACATTGAAAGCCACTGAACTGTACATTTTTTAAATGGTTTAAATGGTGATTTTTTTTAAAGTTCAATAGTTATGTTTTTTCTAAAATACAAAAAGTAGTTCAGAATTCAACTAAATAGAAAAGTGTGTGTATTAAAAAAAATGTACCTCATGAAAAGTTGTAATGATTTTGTTTTTCTCTTTGTCTTACTTTTCTTAACCCCAAATAACCTGAAATAAGCCCCCAAAAAGTTTCTTAATAAAAAGTTAACTTCTGGCCTATATTTAAAACAGCCATAAATAAAATATATTTAAATGTAATTTTTTTAAAAAAACTTCTGTTTCTTTGAAAAAAAAAGTATATGCTTTTAAATAAAAAATGACTAGCCTTCTTTATTAAATACTAGTATCAGTCCCAAATGGGATTTTAAAAATAATATAGAGTAAACAGCTGTGTATAATACAGTTTTAGGATTTGAAAAGTTGAATGTTAATGCGTCAAAGTTAAAAATTAACAAATATCCAAAAAGTAATCATTTTTCCTAAAAGCAAACATGTTTAGTTTAAGTTCTTTAAAGTACAAGAAAATAATTTCTACATGAAAGTAAGTTCTTTTTATTTGATTATTGTGTCAGAAGTTAGTATTAAAATTCAATTCAGCAGGTTAAAATTTGGTTCTATTCTAGAATAACTGGTGCATACCTTGCAAACGTATGTGGTTAAGAAATATGAATAGCTATACTATTTGTTTATGTACAGTAAACTATGCTGAAGAGGTTGGATGTAACCCCAGTCATTTTTACTGTACCATGAAAGAGCCTGGACCCTCCTTCTATACTACTCTTAGATTCTCCAAGACAGCAAAATGCCACTGGACAGTCCACAGTGGCCAAAAAAAATAAACCTGCAAACTCTGGCTTGAAGACAGGTGGGCTGCACCTTCCTGAGAGCTTCAGAGGTACCCTCTGGGTCTCTTCCTTATCACCCATTCATTGTCACCCATACTTCGTAGAAAAGAGAATTAGCCCAATAATCAATTAGCCTTTCCTAAATTTTCACTTCAAGCTTGAAAAGTAATTGATAATTTTAAAATCACTATACATATAGAAATTTCCAGAGACTTAAATCAAAATAACTAACTAATACATCTGAAGGGAGATTAAAAAGCCATATAGCAAAAGTAAATCTACAGTGGTTGTAGGCCAATTCTGCAGACATCTTTCTTTCCATATGACACGAAAATCAAAAGAACTGCAAATGAAGAAGTGTATGATTACAACTGTCCTGTTGCAATCAGTCTTTATTGTATTTAAAATACATATTTTGCCATTCTCATAATGAAAGGGTAAGGTACAACATTTATATTTCACATTGATGATGGTTTTTGTTTGATATCAAAGTCCATTCCCAAAACAGCTGCTAACCAACATTACTTTCCTCTGTCTGGGGAGATGACAAACAATTGATTTCAAAGGCAACATTAACTGGTATAAAAAGGTATGCCACATACATGACATAATTTATTTTTCCTATCGAAAGTCTCACCATATACCAAAAAAAATCTAACCAAAGATGTCTCTTTTCCTACAAATCTAAATTTCAGATTTCTAGCATGTATGGATTTGATGTGATTATATTTAAACTATACCGACAGGCTAAATTTTTTTAAGTGGGAAGGAGGAGAAATCACAATTTCAAATAATATTGCTTAAAAATAGCACTCAGAGTATTAGATTCCTTTTTTCAGAATACTCTCTGTGAGTCACTTTTTGCTAGTCACTTTCAATATCAAAGAATACAGAGGTCCATTGTTTTTAAAATGTTAAAATGTATTAAACATGTTTATTGATGTTATTTTGTATTTCCTTAACAGGATTAGTTTTTAGGATATTTTTAAGTGATTTTAAAACTATATTGTATAAAAAATTTGATTCACAAAATTATTCTAAATATGATTCATTCATAAATTCCATATATCTTAAAAGTACTAGGTATTTACATTATTCCAACAAATTGTCTGTTAAATAATAACAGAAACAAATAACATTTCTCTACTTTTAAATAATGAAATAATGAGACATCTTTGAATCTGGAGTGCTAACAAAGTACACAGTCAGTATTGAGTCAATACTTAATGATATTAAGTTTTTAGTAACATTGTAATATCCTTATTATGCTGTTCATCACCATAAACTAAAAGTCAATTTATCATACAGAAGTAATCAGATTGAAAATAACAGACTATTATTAAGTATATTCAATTTCTACTTTAAGAATACATTCCTATAAAAAGGTAAATTACAACTTGAAAAACATTACTGCCTAGGTTAACGTATATGAGTACTGCCAAATACAATACTTTATGTCTCTCTCTATATATTAATATATGTATATAGGAATAGTAGGTTTAAGAGTGGTAAGAGGTTAGACAGTGTGGTCAAACATTTTATCATTATGAGACATATATGAATCTTAATGACCTTTAGTTCAGTCAGCAAAGACCACAAATAACTCAAGTGCAATTATACCAGTTTGGGGAAAACACTATTTTCATAGTTTTATCACATACATAAAGTGAATTCTGAAAAAAGTTATGCAATATAGCATTGTTCAATACAAATTTTCAGTCATTTGAAAGGATCCTTTTGTTAATTTATTTTTAAAGAAAGCTACAAAATGAATTAAAGTACTTTACAGTTAATAAAATTAATGACTAGGAGAACTGTGTCATAATACAATTTGAACAATATTGAAGAAAAATTATACTACCTTATGAAGCACATTTTCTACTGTTCTCATATGATTAGCAACACATTCTTTGTCCCTAGAAACAAAATAAAGATTAGGTGTTAGTAAAACCCAAACCTTACTATAATTGTAACACATTTTAGTATAAGTGACTATTACTGAAAAATAAGGGTTGGTTTTTCCTAAAGTGTAAAACCTAACCATATTCACTAGTATATTTCCGCTTTTAATTCTTATCTTCAGTTATACTGCCTGCCAAAAATTAGAGGGGGGAATAATTCTTATGGATATTTTCGAAGTTAAAAGAGAGTGAAAAAGAAAGAAAGAAAAAAAGAAATCATGTGATTACATTATTGATTTACAATGTGCTGAAAAGGCTAAACGTGCATTCTTTTGGCTTCTAATGAAAAAGACTTTAGAAATACTAGTGCTGGAGATATAAATGGTCATACTGGGCACAATAATATTTTCCCTTCTCCATGGGTTTTTTGTGCTATAATAATTACACAAAAACCTTCTATGGCCTTGACTAGAAATATGCAAAGTTACTATTTTCTTCTCTAGCCTTGTATATTGAGTTTAGCCTTTATGATGAAATTAAAAGTTGGGATGAGAATGCTGAAGACAAAATTTTAATGGTGAATTATAAATTGAAAACTGTAAATAATGTATTAGCTCTCCAAATTTCAAATTAGCTTTCTTTAGCTTTCTTATAAGCACATGTGCCCATGGTCACAGATCTCAGACTTGACAAATTCCTGAATTACCAGCAGTATTCTGAAGGCACAATATGAATCTAGAGGTTTTATAATCTTGTTTTCATTAATCTTAGAATTTTCAATGCTCTGAGACGTACTAAAAATTACCTATGCTAAGCTTCTCATTTGACATGAGGAAACTGAGACTGAAAAATGACAGCAAAAAGCTGATTCAGTCAAACTTATATTTTTTAAAAATGACAATTACATATAACCAATATGGTAGTACACTGTTATAGAGCCTTACAATTTTCCAAAAATGTATTGGTGGGTATTCAAAATGCCAATATTGTGGCATTGTGTAAACTCATTTTTTCATTATGTGTGAGCAATATCCCAAGCCCACTGACAAAGCTGTGGGTATCCTAGGATTGCAAACTGCCCGTTTTATGATTTAGTTTACACATTACATTCATATTTCTTATGTTATGCTTAACGAGAGTTTGTCTCCAAACATTTTTAAGTTATAGTTATACATTTGCAAATATATATATACATACATATATGTATATGTGTGTATGTATTTGCAAGTACAGGAATCCAGAATTCCAAATTTAGAAAACACTGAGTTTATTAAAATTAGATGTTTAATCTATAAATAGATTTTCTTTAAGCCATGCTGTTGTAAAAAGGACTGTCTTAAAGTACTCCATGAAATTTGATGTGGGGAACAAATAAAAATACCCAAGAGAACTATTCAATTTGAACTTCACAGTGTATGTCAACTTGATTACCTGGTAAAAGGAAAAACACTCTCATCACAGTTACATAGTTGCCCACTCTGAAAATTGCATATTCTTCTCTATTTAACATATTTGAATATACAGCTATAAAATTAAATGAATTTTCCATGATCAATATGTTTTTACTGCACTTAAAAAGATGCTACAATACACATGTTGATTATATACTAACATTTCTTTATGGAAATATTACTTGCAATATTAGTATAATATATGCAGAAGAAAATTTGGGAGGCAGTGGGGCAGAAAGGGATGAGAAATATGTGACAGGAGAAACTATTCAAAACTTTAAAATAAAGAGTCTTATATCTCAAGTTAATGAAAACCTGATTTCAAACATGTAATGCTACAACAGAACCTAAAATACACAGCATTAGAGGTTATATAGAAACTTATTCTTTTCTAAGGTTTCTCAATAAAATATACATTTAGTATGTTAAGAGTTTTCTTTTTTGAGGATATATCAGAGAATTTCAAAGAGAGACAGCTGTACTTTTGTTTTCTAACACTGTATTATCCTGGGCTAAAACCCAGAGCATGAAAGTAAGAATTGATCTTTTGTCTGTTTTAAGTGATCTCCCCAAGGTCCAAATGCTCACTTGGCTGCCATGCGGAGGGCACTCTCTGCATCATGGATGTTCTCCTCCAGTCGACGCTTGTCCTGCTCCAGCTGGGTAAGATGTCTATTGAGCTGACGCAGAGATTGATCTTTTCTTCTCAGCTCCATCTTTGCCTCGGAGAGACTCTGCAAGCAGACAGAAAACAGAGTTACCTGTCAGCCCTGATAATTAACTTCAATTTATGCCATAGGCTATTAAACAAAGAAGGATACAGACTGACTGAGAAGTAGACTTGGGTCATTACACATCAAGGTTTAACAAATTTTCTGCAAAAAATTTTATATACTTACTAATTAGAAATGATAGAACTGATAAGATTTTGAAAAATGTTTAGCTGCAACATACAGCTCTGTTTTGTTTTTTTAAATACTGCAAGGCAAATACATTCTATTCTTACGAAAAATATCTGATTATTAAGAACCTCAGGTTGCATTTTCTTTTAATGATAAAAAATAAAGATTTCAATGGAAAAAGCACATGAAATTTAGAGTCTATTTAAAACAAGAACTATCATATGCCAAAGTATGTGTGTGATGGAGAGGAAGGTAGATTAGGATACCTTTAAGAGAATGGGGAACCCAAAATTTAAAAGCACCACTACTCTCTTTTTAAATGTATCAATAACAGTTATGTTGCTATACACATCTCAGTGAACAAACACACTGGACTCGAAAATAAAATTCACTTATTTCCCATAAAAAACTCTCATGTCAGAGAAAACACAAACGTGATCAACATGTTTCAACAGAGAGAGTTACAAACAATACTTGCATTTGGAATTATGTTCCGTAAATATTTTCCTAGTCATAGAAGTATAAAATTTGTTGATTGATATTTGCTATGTGCTTTAATCTGAAATATTCACTTAGCACAAAAATTTCAAGATAGAAGAGTACAATTTCATCTTGGAACTTTAAGGCTAAAGGTCTTAGACTCAAAAACTCGTAAGTTAAAGGAGTATTTTCTTATTTAAAATTCTAGGATGTAAAACAATATAGGGATCAGAGGATCTCTTAGCACTAAAAATCTGCTCATTCCTTTGCCTATGAAATTTCTAGCATATGAGCTTACCAACCAGTTTTTCAATTAAGTTTGTTGGACAGTGAACTAAATAATTGATTGCATACACATAATATTTTTTCTTCTTTCTAAGAGTGTAGCCACACATTAACATTCACAACTATGCTTCAAATACCCAGTAAAGAACAACCAAGATGCAATAATTTCTTGTTTAAAACTTTTCCAATAATATTATTTTAATGCACTCACAATAAGTAGTATAAAAACTCAAGCTGCCTGTGTGGAGCTAAAACAATTAATTCACTCTGAACAATATGAATTGAAAGCAAAACCAGGTTGTTGTTTTTTTTAACATCTTTATTGGAGTATAATTGCTTTACAATGGTGCGTTAGTTTCTGCTGTATAACAAAGTGAATCAGCTATATGTATACATATATCCCCATATCCCCTCCTTCTTGCGTTTCCCTCCCACCCTCTCTATCCCACCCCTATAGGTGGTCACAAAGCACCAAGCTGATCTCCCTGTGCTATGCAGCTGCTTCCCACTAGCTATCTATTTTACATTTGGTAGTGTATATATGTCAATGCTACTCTCTCACTTCATCCCAGCTTACCCTTAAACCAGGTATTTTTAAATGCTAAAAGAAACTTAATTCAGTATTTCACTTTCAAACAGTCAAGTTGCTGTCAGACAAATACAAGTCAAGAAACTAGAAATAAGCAAACTGTGACTATTTTTTAGATATTATGTTTTATTTTAAATCTTTAGTACTAACAGATCTTTAAGTATATCCCACTATGGAAATAGTCACTGATTCAAACCAACTTAAAAAGACAACAAAGAATAGATTTGAAAAGCCATGCTAAACCTACTTATTTTGTGCCAATGTTAAGATATTTAAAGGCACTGAAGTATCATGAGATTTCTTTCTTTGAAAAAATAAAACCCATTTGAGTCCTTTTAAAGGCAATATTTCTGACATCTTTCAGGTAATAAAAAATACTGTTTTTCAGATGTGAATATAAAATTAATGATCCACCACCAGTTACACATAAAGCTTGAGTTCTTTTTCCAACAGAAATAATAGAATGTGCCACTCCATTCAAATTCTCTTGCTCAGTAGTTCTTATGAGTTGAGGTGTATATTTGTGAGGGGTGTTCAGGATATTGATTCCAGCCTTACCCAGAGCGAAGCTCACTGGTCCAATCTGAGAGAACCCATGACCTTAAAATCACTATAAAACCATACTTGACTTTTCAGCAATTCTATGATCTCCTTCCAAAGAAGATATAACTCATAGAATTAGAATCTCCACTATATATCTAAATCTTTCAGTTTCCATCAGCTTTCATCTCCTTCTCTCAGGGGCAATGGCAGGGAGCCACCAAACTCTTCTGAAGCTTGCACTATTTCAGAGGTACAGCTGAATAGCCTACTCTAAGACTGAAATTACAGACAACAAACAAAAAAATGGTATAAATAGGTGATACGGATCATACTTCCTTAGTGTAAAAATGAAGAGATAACAGTTTTTGAAAAAAGAATAATCATAGTTATATAACTTATGGACACAGCATTCACATTTTAAAGAGCTGAGGAACATCACAATGGAATCTATATACATCAATGAGTCCTAAGGTTCGTGGTGATGTATGCAAAACACCAAGACATAAAAAGTGATTCAGTAATATGTCTTTTCTCTGATGTTCACATTTTTGTGTTTGACGACAAAAGTAAAATCCTTAAAAATCCTAACACTAAGCTTTAAAAAAAGAAAAACAAATTCATGTGTGTGTGTATATATATGATGTATATACATACGTACCTATACCATATGTAATATATATTAGACACACATAAAATTTTAACTTCAGCTTTTCTTTTCTCCCGTTCAGATTTATCTAATTAAAACCCATGATAAACTTTATGGACTCTAATATTTCCAACTGAAGGACTGAAACCAAGAGGGTGTACCTCTGGGCAGCTAGGCAATGATGATAAGCAAGCAGGTTAGCCACTAATTTCTCAACCAGGGCAGACTGTGAAAGTGTGATGTCCTGATATCCAAGAAACTGTTCAGGGGAGAATAGGATAAATCAAGTTTAATAACTCTGCTCCTAATTGTTCCCCCAATGCTCAACTCTAATTACTTGGAGAACTCTCCTGACTGTCACCTGATATTAAGTTGTTGGAGGCTGAGCCTGGAACAGCAAGATAATCAATAAACATTTAGTGGGGAGAAGAATGAAGATCCTGTTAAGCAGTGGGAACCTGCAGCACCCAAAGCCCTTCTGCTCATGAGAAAACCTATGGGACAACCATAGCGATTGCAAAGCAATAATCCAAAGCACTGTTTTTAGGCCTTGAGGCCTTTAGGCAACAGTACATTTGAGGAAAAAAGGTTAACACGGTCACCCCAATTACAGCCCACTTTCACATACTTCATATATAAGCGAAGACAAGCCAATTAGGTAGAAAGGAAGATAAGGGAAGTTTTATTTGTATACTAATTAAACCCCTGATGAAATTAAAGGAAAAACATACAGCTCTGTAATTGTGTCTGAGAAAGGTCACTTCAGGTTCAGTTATCAGAACAGCACAGCCTTAAGATATTTCACTTAATCCACAACACAGCCCTCATTTTGTACTCAGGTCTTAGTATTTACCAAAAAAAAAAAAAAAAAAAAAAAATTCAAAGCCTGATACTGCATTTATCTTTAAACTATGTTTTGAACAATTTTAGCTGCTAGAAAGTTAATGCTAAAAATGGTAACAAAAGTTTAAAAGAAAATATACCATCTACACAAGAACCAATGCCACAATACTATTTATCAAACATTCCAAGTTTTCACTTTAAATCCAAAATGTTTTAAAGCAAAATTTTACAACAAAATCCCAAGCTTACTGTATTTCAGAAGCTACTCTGCAAGATATTTATTGTATTTCTTTTAAGATAATGATCTCATTGCTCATGTACACCTCTCATAGTCCAGGAAAAAAAGCCAATGCTTTCACTCTTTTTTACTCTTCAATGCTTTCAATGCTTTTTTACTCTTATAAGAAGATAGTTTTACAACTGGTTGTTTTCCTAAGATGGTCATGAAAAGCTATGTACTACTAATGAAAGCCGGCAACGGGACTTCCCTGGTGGTCCAGTAGTTAAGAATCCGCCTTCCAATGCAGGTGATGCAGGTTCAATTCCAGGTCGTGGAACTAAGATCCCACATGCTACAACTACAGAGCCCACATGCCACAACTACAGAGCCCGCGTGCCACAACTAAGACCTGACACAGCCAAAAATAATAAATTTTAAATAAATAATGAAAGCTGGCAGGAAAAGTATGGATACCAAGGAAGTAGTTAAGTACAGAGAAAGCTTAGGGACAGAATACAGGATAGATGTGGATATTAAAATACCCACACATTTTTAAAATGTCTTTTCTTATCTAGAGTTTCTGAAGTTTCTATAATAAACATATGTTACTATTGAATAAGAACAAATTATTTTCTTAAGTCATACATAATTTCATATTTCTAAAGCTTTAAACATTTATTAAGGTTAACAATTTTTTTAAATTAATTGTGAATATAAATTGAAATTCTATTACTTTGCACCTATGAAAACATTTTGTACAGTGGAGTTTTTTAATAACAGTTTTATTGAGACATAATTCACATAATTCACACTTTTAAAGTGTACAATTCAGTGGGTTTTATTATATTCACAAAGCTGGGCAACAATCACCAATGGAGGTGGTTTTTTTGTTTGTTTGTTTGGTTGGGTTTTTTTTGCGGTACGCGGGCCTCTCACTGTTGTGGCCTCTCCCGTTGAGGAGCACAGGCTCCAGACATGCAGGCCCAGCGGCCATGGCTCACGGGCCCAGCCGCTCTGCAGCATGTGGGATCTTCCCGGACCAGGGCACGAACCCGTGTCCCCTGCATCGGCAGGCGAACTCTCAACCACTGTGCCACCAGGGAAGCCCTGGAGGTGTTTTTTGAAGAGAAGTTCTTAAAAAAAAAAAATCAAAACAACATGGCAACCTAAATGTAGTATATCTCATTATTTCACAGCAAGCTCTAATTTTAAATGACACAAGATATACAAGGTTTATAATTTTGTTCAGTAATAGTTTCAAAAGTATAAAATTTATAACATGAATTCCCTGAATCAGAATATTTGCTTAATAAATGTGGTATTTAGTAGAAAAGTTAAAGTTCCCTGAAAGAGTGTACACAACTCTCCAATTATTATTTCTGGATGTTAAGGGAATCATCCAACAGAGTTATTTCTCATAAGAGTACAGTACTACACTACTTTAGACCATTAGGCCAGCTAGGAAGACCAAGCCCCGAGAGATATCGCTTTTATAGATTTTCTTTTGTCTAATGGGAAATATCTATGGATCCACATTCCTACAGACTAAAAGCTAATGGCTTATTCAATTTGGTATAAAAGTTAGTCATAGAAAATGTAAGACAAGACAACAACACAAGAGTTATGAAGAACTAAGCTACATTTCCTAGGTTAAGAAAAAAATCTGTAACTTTTTTTTCTAAAATTTTACTACTGTCCAACTGTAACTTTTGAATAAACATTCCTAGATTGTGATAAATTGAGTAAAACATCTCAGGGCACTAAAACTAATGTTGGAAAAGGAAATGGCACTGTCTTCAGCCCTACCATTATAATGTGACAACTAGAAAATTATATTAATCAAGAATTAGTAGCTGCTGGGTAGGTCAAACTACACAGGCTGCCACAGAAAGTATAAATTTAAAATGATACAACCACCAAATTTACAATTGGGTACACAATTTAGGGATGAAACTAAAGAATGACATATTTTATAATAAAGCTTGAAAATCTATGAGATAAGCAATTAGAGAATTTACAATAAATATACAATAGTCGGGCTTCCCTGGTGGCACAGTGGTTGAGAATCCGCCTGCCAATGCAGGGGACACGGGTTCGAGCCTTGGTCTGGGAAGATCCCACATGCCGCGGAGCAACTAGGCCCGTGAGCCACAGCTACTGAGCCTGCGCGTCTGGAGCCTGTGCTCCGCAACAAGAGAGGCCGCGACAGTGAGAGGCCCGCGCACCGCGATGAAGAGTGGCCCCCGCTCGCCACAACTCGAGAAAGCCCTCGCACAGAAACGAAGACCCAACACAGCCAAAAATAAATAAATAAATAAAATTAAAAAAATATATATATATACAATAGTCAAAGATGTTAGTATGTGGTAAAATTAATATATGAATAAATTTCAGTTTTGGTAGTCTATATTTTATATGGATAATCTGAATTAAAATTTCTGCAATTTTAAGTTTTCTTAAGGACATTACCTTTTACTATTTTCTAATAATAATTCTATGAAAAACATAGGTGACATTAATAAACTGAAGTTAAAAATCAAATAACTTACCCACTTTGGGGTTCAGTAAATGACAGCCCTTGTTAGGACTCACACATCTAGTAAGACAACAGATGTGAAAGTGTCTTATAAACCGTAAAAGGCTACATAAATTTATTATGCATAATTAATGCAATACTTACACTCCTACATGTAGTGTCATTACAGTCTTCTTTAAATCCCCACCTATATGTGGCAACTTATGTGTTTCTATATTATTTCTACATCATCGCTTATATATATGCATATGTATAAACATACATAAATTGTTTAAAATAACTATTTGTATCACACTTGAAAAAGATAAAATAACATTAACAAAAAAAGTATAAAATAAGTCACTTTTATAAATAGACCATATGGTAGATGATTATGAAAAAATGGAGCGGATGAGCAATGAAAATGCACCTTTAAAATTTCAAAGTATGCTATAAGATTTTGCTGTATGCTTTATGATTATTGGCACCACATTCTCACATGTTCCTTTGAAAACGTTCTCTTAAATTCCATCAATATAAAAGGAAAAAAGTTAATCCTTCCCAGTACACTAACTGAAAGTGATCAATAGTAAAATATAGTGGAAAGAAAAGGAACCTCATAAAAGTGTTCAAAACATATTTAATGCTGTTTGTTCCAAGCCTCACACAGTACTACAAAACTCTGGTAGACTAAATGTGTTAGATAATAATGAGGTAAACTGGGAGAGAAATAGTTAAAGGACATTTTAAATGACAAAAAAAGAGAAGGATGATAAAGAGAATCATGAGAGTCCTCTCAACAGGAAAATACTCTCAGAAAAGTACAGAACAGACAAGCAGCAGCTAGATTTATTGTGACACATGGCATGTAAGCAGTAATGTGGCAGTAATATTTTCTCAGAGTATAAAACAAACTGTATTTGGCTGCACTACAGACCTCAGGAGACAGAAACTAGCTGCAGGTGACAGCCACCATGATGCTGCTATAATAAAATCAGCTCTTATACGACCTCTGTGTTCTCTCAATGAATAGCTAAGAAATAAACGGATGGAATACAGTAAGTCCTTCTGTTAGACTTTATCAGCCACAGACTACTCAGCAGGTTCTAAAAACTTCACCCAGTTGACAATCCTTAGCTATGTGGAGGTCCAAAAAGCTTCAGAATTCCCTGGCAATATTTTAAACGAGTCAAGCTATGAATTAGGTTGCAGAAAAATATCATTTAGAATATAAATACTGCTTTTAAATCATTTGAGAATTACCTAAAACAAATGTCTACTAAGAATTGAGAAAATATGAATAATTTATAAAGGGCTTCACATAGTTGGATTTCTGACATTTAAATAAAAAGAACTTATTGTCAGAAGAATTTTTCAATTTCAAGAATTCTTTTTGTGATGTAATTGAATAGGGTAGATAATCCTATACAATAATTAAAAGACCTTTACATTAATATTTTTATTGTACTACAGAATTTAAATGACTATCTTGAATTCTTGAATATGTTATATATTAAATAATATTAATAAAAGTAAATCCAATATCAGCGAGTAAAAATCAATTATTTAAGAGAATCTGAAGGTCAATTTTAAACTAGAAGGGACTTCCCTGGCGGTCCAGTGGTTAAGACTTCACCTTCCAATGCTGGGGGTGAGGGTTTGATCCCTGACTGGGAAGCTAAGATCCCACATGCCTCACGGCCAAAAAACCAAAACATAAAACAGAAGCAATATTGTAACAAATTCAATAAACAGTTTTAAAATGGTCTACATGAAAAAAAATCTTAAAAAAAGTTTAAATTAGAAAAATAAACAGGGTTTTTTTAGACTTAAATGTAGACAAAACAAAATCTGAGTTTTTTCTTAAAAAATGTATTCATCAGGTGAATTGTTTTGTATTAAGTATTTCACACTGATTTCTATCTTAATTTCAGAGGTATATTCACAGGGGAAAATTCTGAACCACAGACATTTCCTACATTTCTCAATCCAGAGCATTCCATCTTTGCATGAAGGCACTAGGCCTGTTCTTGAACCATGCCTGTCATATTGTAAGTGTGCAATAAATGTTTGCTATTTTTAAAGCTTATTTCCCCCAAATCCTGGGGGGAAAATAGCTTGAGTGACAACTGAACCATATTATCATCATCATACAAGCACTTAATATTTACATTAACTCAATTGGTTCTTCATAGTCCAGTGAGATAGATCACATTATCATTCCTATTTTACATGCAAGGAAACTAAGAATCAGAAAAGTTTACTCCAAAATATGAGCCCAGGTCTTCTAAATCTAAACCCTTAATCTTTTTGCAGTTGAGGTCACACTTGTTTCATGTGTACAACATTGTATGAAGATGTCCATACACACTTCAGCATGCTCACCATCCAAAGTTTTGTTTCCATCCATCAACATACAGTTGACCCCCTTTACCCATTTCGTCCTCCCCCTACCTCCCTTCTCCTCTGGTAACCAGTACTCTGGTCTCTGTATCTGTGTGTCTAAAACCTTATTCTTTATCCTGCACCACAACAGCAGTAACCATTTCTCCAGATTTTCCATAGAATCCACTAACTGGGAAGTCCCCATGGAAATATAAAACTAGTATTTCACCTATGTATCGAGTTCTCGGTAAGGTCAGTAAGGCATTTCAGACTATTTAAATGGCTGCTTTCTATTTATATTGAAATACACTCCAATAAGGACGTAAGTGTTATACAATGGCACTGCTTTAACATCAAAAATCAAAGCATGCACAATTCAGGATTCCCTGCGTGAAAGTAGGATGACTGTCATCACTTATGTACTAATGAAATAAGAAATAAATATTTGCATAGTAACGATGAATTATACAGCATGCTACTGCAGTACAGAATTTTATGTAATTCAGGACCACATTGGGCTGCTGCTTTTTTTTTAACCTTTCAAAAGGCAAAGGAGTTCTCTATGTCTCTTTCCTTTATAAGTTAGCATCAGCAATGAACTTTCCCTGCAGATCTTGAAATTTGGTTGCCTAGTATATGCCTCAACTTTTAAAATATTTATTACAGGAACTCTACGCTCTCACAACAGTATATCAACCTCTACAATATCAGCACTTGTATCTAAATCCTCCTGTTAAGGAGATTTTAACTCCTATGTAAAAAGTAATCTATGTGCCTAATTTAATCTAAAAATACCACTCTTAAAGCACTGCCACCATACAGGCTACATTATAATGTTATAGTAACAGAAGAATTAGTAATTAGTACTGAAATTTGTTAATCTGAGATATAAAAGTAGAGTTGCATTTGACTTAAAAGCATTCCATTATACTTACTCTGAAAGGGATAAGGGAGAGAAGATGGGGGAAAGGAAGGCAACTGAAAGGGAGATGGAGAGCAGCAATTCAAATCCCATAGTTCTGATGCTGCTCCAAGCCATAAACATTTATCCACAGCAAGCCTGCAATAGGTGACATGAACAAAGCAAATGGCAACTACAATAAAACCGGCTGTTTCACCCGGTTGCCCTCACATCCCAAATATCTCTACTACTGCAAATACTCGAACTAGGAGGTAAAAGTGAGAGTGATTCTCCTGTAAAAAAAAAATGTACCTTCATCTAACTTGGCCCTTGAATGTAAAGCAATCTCTTCATTTGGTATCCAACTGAAAGAATGGTAACATAGTCCAACATGGAAGAAAACCTGGCTGTTTTAGGTTTGTCTAGAATATGGCATCTCTAGTTTGGCCGCTCCAGAAAAGACTTTTTAAAGAAATAAAAACAAATAGGAACAGTTTATTGAATTGGGTGAACTGAAAGGAATTTAAAAATGAAATGGCTTAGGGCTTCCCTGGTGGCACAGTGGTTGAGAGTCTGCCTGCCGATGCAGGGGACGCGGGTTCGTGCCCCGGTCCCGGAAGGTCCCACATGCCGCGGAGCGGCTGGGCCCATGAGCCATGGCCGCTGAGCCTGAGCGTCTGGAGCCTGTGCTCCGCAGCAGGAGAAACCACAACAGTGAGAGGCCCGCGTACCGCAAAAAAAAAAAAAAAAAAAAAAAAAAAAATCCCTAAGGAAATCTAACAGGATATTTGAAGTTATTAGTGGAAAAATGATTAAGCCATTTCTTTTATTTTTTCACTGCTGCGGCCCCTCCCGCTGCGGAGCACAGGCTCCGGACGCGCAGGCCCAGCGCCCATGGCTCACGGGCCCAGCCGCTCCGCGGCGTGTGGGACCTTCCCGGACCGGGGCACGAACCCGCGTCCCCTGCATCGGCAGGCGGACTCTCAACCACTGTGCCACCAGGGAAGCCCCAAGATACTTTTGACTATACAAGATTTTAGCCTTATAGGCTGATCCTAAAACCTAACCTCAGCATAGGATGTGACTCTACTGTATTCATCTGTTCATTCAAGATACATTTATTTTACGCCTATCCATACCACTGCCATAAATAGTAGTAATAGTAGCAACAGTAATAATAGCTAACACTTCCTGAATACTTACCTTACGCCAGACATTAACACAGTTAGCCCTCATAACAACTCTATGAGGTAAATACTATTATTCCCATTTTACAAATGAGGTAACTGAGGCAGAGTTGAAGTAACTTGCCTAGATTACACAGAGCCAGAGTTCAAAACTAGCAGTATGATATATAAATTAATGAAACACAAAGAATATACTCCTCTTGGAAATGACTTCCTATCTAGAAAGATGTAGTTTAAAAAGCATCTTGTATTAAAGCCAGGTGACCAGTGTTGTGAAGAGCATTCTCAGCAGAATAAAATGGCATGTTCTGAGAAATCCAAGAGGTAACTTACATATAAAGATAAGGAGCTATTGACAATGACAGGAGAAAAGATGAGAAAGGTACATATAGCCCAGATATGGTCAGAAAACTAGACTTTTCCTTGCATATGATTTTTATAAGTACTCCACAGAGTTGCATCACTATGTCTTGGGGGAAACGCTTGACTCAGTGAACTCCCAACCCCCAACCTTCTTTCAACCAGAATTTGCTTTACTCTTCACTACGAGCTTTTGTGCGATTCCCAACCATACAGCAGCTTTCTCTTATCTGTCTCAGGGATCATACACACAAACTATAACTGCCAAATTAGAATGAATACAAGAGATCATTCTGGCCATAATGCAACCACTCATTTACATCTTCAGTTAGGCTCTAACGAAGTTTTGATAAGATTTCACCTTTGAGAATCACGATTCAGTGATAAACTAGATAAAAAGGGATTTTAGAAAAAACTGGTTTGTGACACATCATTTTCCTTAGTATGGTAAAGACTATTATCTCAAATTCATTTTTACACAACTCAAGCCGAGAGTATATATTAAATATTTACTTTATATAAATGTAGCATCCTAGCCATATATTTTCTATTTCTACTAATAACTACATGAAATCCTATAAGTTTTTTGACTCATATGACAGAAAGCCATAAGCTTTGAGTCACAGCAGAAATGTATAATGAAAACTATCTATTATTTTAGGAGCACCAAAAAGTGGATTAACAACTGAAGTTAGCATTTTTTTAAGGAGAACTATGCTATTTGGTCTATAGTTTCAAACATATTTTTTAGATTTTTACCAATAACAAATTGGTTATTATGTTGAGTTATTTGGGAAAAAAAAAGGTTAGAACAAAGTTACCACTGGCAATAATCATTAACTAAGGTTTCTAAATAAATAAGTAAAAGGGTGGGTACCAGTTTTCCCATTCTGTGATTAACGAACCACAAAAGTTAATTTTTAACATGTCTAAATGAAATATAAAAATTTTAATCCCTCTTCACTCCAATTAATTACAGAAAAAGAGACTGAGGCTGAGTAACACATAGGTTGCTAAAACGAAGCTGAAGGCTCACATCTAAAACAACCACAGTTTGGAACTTCCCTGGTGGTCCAGTGGTTAAGACTCCAGGCTTCCACTGCAGGAGGCACAAGTTTGATCCCTGCTCAGGGAACTAAGATCCTCCATGCCACGAGGCACGGCCCCAAAATTTTTTGAAATAAATAAATAAATAAAACAACCACAGTTTCAGCAACAGTTAGTAGATTCAAAGAAAGTATTAGGAAAAAGCAGTCAGATGGACCCAAGCCTCAGTACAATTTCTTGAGAAACTGTGCTTAGGAAAACTTGTCTCTCTGTTTGGGGAATAACGGTTGAAAATATATATATATACTCTGAGGAAGTAACTTAATATGGTAAAACATTATTTTGTAGCTTTTCTTCAAATAGAATTTTCTTGTGTGAGGATATGCGTTTGTGTACACACACGCACACACACACATATATATATATATATATATATATATACATACATACTCATAAATAGTACCATTTTGATTATAAAGACTCTTCCCATAACATTAGTATGGCTTACATTTCTGGTCCCTTTGTAACCAACCCATTCACCTGAAGAGAAACACACAGCCGTCCTATCCTTCTAAATGAGCGAGATCACCATCTAGTGGTGACTCCTTGAAATGCCAAGCATAAGGCTTCTGGAGCCGAGAAAATGCTTCATGAAACACAGTTAACAGAGTCTTAATAGTCTAGAACAGTGGTCCCCAGCCTTTTTGGCATGAGGGATCGGTTTTGTGGAAGACAATTTTTCCATGGACCAGGGTGGGGATGGTTTGGGATGATTCAAATGCATTACATTTATTATGCACTTTATTTCTATTATTATTACAGTGTAATATTAATGAAAAAATTATACAACTCACCATAATGCAGAATCAGTGGGAGCCCTGAGCTTGTTTTCACTTGCCACTCACTGATAGGGTTTTGATATGAGATTGCAAGCAGTTGATTTACTATGGTCTCTGTGCAGTCAAACCTCTCTGCTAATGATAATCTGTATTTGCAGCCACTCCCCAGTGCTAGCATCACCGCCTCAGCTCACGTCAGATCATCAGGCATTAGATTCTCATAAGGAGTGTGCAACCTAGATCCCTTGCATGCGCAGTTCACAGTAGGGTTTGTGCTCCTATGAAAATCTAATGCCACTGCTAATCTGACAGGAGGCGGAGCTCAGGCGGTAACTGGAGTGATGGGGAGCGGCTGTAAACACAGATGAAGCTTCGCTTGCTCGCCCGCCACTCACCTCCTGCTGTGTGCCAATTCCTACCTGGACATGGACTGGTACCAGTCCGTGCCCAGGGGTTGGGGACCCCTGGTCTAGAACATTGAAGTCTATTTAAAGGAAAGCAGAATAACATGCTGAACAATCTTTTTAC
This sequence comes from Orcinus orca, assembly GCF_937001465.1. Taxonomy (NCBI): domain Eukaryota; kingdom Metazoa; phylum Chordata; class Mammalia; order Artiodactyla; family Delphinidae; genus Orcinus; species Orcinus orca. Next base: position 55,895,879 of record NC_064564.1, read on the forward strand.
ACTAATAAGAACTCTATAGCAAAAGAAAAAAGTTCCAACTAGACACATGGCCCCCTGTTTTCAACCCTCTTAACAAACTAGGGGAAAACAGTTGCAGATGTTAAAATGTAAAGTTATACAAAATTTGGTCAACATAGCTTACTAGAAAACAGATTCTCTATCTTTTCTGTGTTTTATAAAGTGTAAATAATTAGTTATTGTAGTGGACTATATTTGTTCCACCTCCCTGAGGGGAAAGTATACTCTCCTGTCTCACTGATATTTGGCTTGACCATGTGGTGCCACTTCTGGAAAGATTATATATTCCCTGTCCTGTCAAAATCAAGAGTGCAGAAGTTACTTTCTTTGGCCAGTGAAATGTGAGCAGAATTTAAAAAATAATGCCACGTCCTAGCAGACAGAAGACCAGGAATGTCCTATAGAGAGACATTTCTTATGAGACCAACAGTGTCCATGATAGGGGCTGCTCTATCAGCCTTTTATAAAGTGAGGAACCCATGAAGCAGAAGCACAGCTGATCCACTATATGAGTATATGGGATATGTGAGAAGTCGCTTGTTGTAAGGCCACTGAAATTTTGGAGTCATTTGTTACTGCGACATTACACACAGTATACTGACTGATACAGTCCTATTACTACATGTGACAATTTATTCTAGAATTTATTCTAGAATTTTAACAACTATGAAATCACCTGTGGACACTTTAAAAAGTCAGTTTCTAGTCTGACTTAAATACTGGATCACCAGTCGAAGAAATAAATCATAACTGAATATTACAAACCAGAGCAATGAAGGAATGGAAAAAGATATTCCATGCAAATGGAAATCAAAAGAAAGCTGGAGTAGCAAGACTCGTATCAGATAAAATAGACTTTAAAATAAAGACTGCTAAAAGAGATAAGGAGGGAAACTATATAATGATCAAAGGATCAATCCAAGAAGATATAACAACTATAAGCATTTATGCAACCAAAACAGGAGCACCTCAATACATAAGGTTAACAACAATGAAAGGAGAAATCGACAGTAACACAATAATAGTAGGGGACTTTAACACCCCACTTACACCAATGGACAGATCATCCAAACAGAAAATAAATAAGGAAACACAAGCTTTAAATGACACAACAGACAAGATATATTTAATTGATGTTTATAGAACATTCCACCCAAAAGTGGCAGAATACACTTTCTTCTCAAGTGCACAGAGAACATTCTCCAAGACAGATCACATCAGGGGTCACAAATCAAGCCTCAGAAAATTTAAGAAAATTGAAATCGTATCAAGCATCTTTTCTGACCACAACGCTATGAGATTGGAAATCAATTACAGGAAAAAAACTGTAAAAAATACAAATACATGGCGGCTAAACAGTGAACTACTAAATAACCAAGAGATCACTGAAGAAATCAAAGAAGAAATTAAAAAATACATAGAAACAAAAGACAACAAAAACATGATGAGCCAAAACCTATGGGACGCAGCAAAAGCTGTTCTAAGAGGAAAGTTTATAGCAATTCAATCTCACCTCAAGAAACAAGAAAAGTCTCAAATAAACAAGCTAACCCTACACAAAAACATCTAGAGAAAGAAGAACAAAGAAAACCCAAAGTCAGTAGAAGGAAAGAAATCATAAAGATCAGAGCAGAAATAAATGCAATAGAAACGAACAAAACAAGAGCAAAGATCAATAAAACTAAAAGCTGGTTCTCAGAGAAGATAAACAAAATTGATAAACCCTTAGCCAGACTCATCAAGAAAAAAGGGAGAGGACGCAAATCAATAAAATTAGAAATGAAGGGCTTCCCTGGTGGCGCAGTGGTTGAGAGTCTGCCTGCCAATGCAGGGGACACGGGTTCGTGCCCCGGTCCAGGAAGATCCCATGTGCCACGGAGCGGCTAGGCCCGTGAGCCATGGCCACTGAGCCTGTGCGTCCGGAGCCTGTGCTCTGCAACGGGAGAGGCCAAAACAGTGAGAGGCCCGCGTACCACAAAAAAAAAAAAAAAAAAAAAAATTAGAAATGAAAAAGGAGAAATCACAACTGACATTGCAGAAATACAAAGGATTATAAGAGACTACTACAAACATTATATGCCAATAAAATGGACAACCATGAAGAAATGGACAAATTCTTGGAAAGGTACAATTTTCCAAGGAAAACTGAACCAGGAAGAATTAGAAAATATAAACAGACCTATCACAAGTAATGAAATTGAAACCGTAATAAAAAACCTTCCAACAAACAAAAGTCCAGGACCAGATGGCTTCACAAGCGAATTCCATCAAACGTTTAGAGAAGAGCTAACACCGATCCTTCTCAAACTCTTCCAAAAAATTGCAGAGGGAGAAACACTCCCAAATTCATTCCACGAAGCCACCATCACCCTGATACCAAAACCAGAAAAAGTTGTCACCAAAAAAGAAAACTATAGACCAACATCACTGATGAATACAGATGCAAAAATATTGAACAAAATACTAGCAAACAGAATCCAACAACACATTAAAAGGATTATACACCATGATCAAGTGGGATTTATCCCAGGGATGCAAGGATTCTTCAATATACACTAATCAATCAATGTGATAAACCACATCAACAAACTAAGGAATAAAAACCATATGATCATCTCAATAGATGCAAAAAAGGCTTTTGACAAAATTCAACACCTATTGATGATTAAAAAAACTCTCCAGAAAATAGGCATAGAGGGAAGCTACCTCAACATAATAAAGGCCATATATAACAAACCAACAGCAAGCATCATACTCAACGGTGAAAAACTGAGAGCATTTCCACTAAGATCAAGAACAAGACAAGGATGTCCACTCTCACCACTCTTATTCAACATAGTTTAGGAAGTCCTAGTCACAGAAATTAGAGAAGAAAAAGAAATAAAAGGAACACAAATTGGAAAAGAAGTAAAACTGTCACTGTTTGCCGATGACATGATACTATACATAGAAAATGCTAAAGATGCCACCAGAAAACTACTAGAACTATTCAATGAATTTGGTAAAGTTGGAGAACACAAAATTAATGCACAGAAATCTCTGGCATTCCTATACACCAGCAATGAAAAATCAGAAAGAGAAATTAAGGAAACACACCCATTTTCCACTGCTACAAAAAGAATAAAATACCTAGGAATAAACCTGCCTAAGGAGGTGAAAGACTTGTACTCAGAAAACTATAAAACACCAATGAAAGAAATCAAAGATGACATAAACAGATGGTGAAATATACCATGTTCTTGGAATGGAAGAATCAACATTGTGAAAATGACTATCCTACCCAAAGCAATCTACAGATTCAATGCAATCCCTACCATATTGCCAATGGCTTTCTTCACAGAATTAGAACAAAAAATTTTACAATTGGTATGGAAACACAAAAGACCCCAGATAACCAAAGCAATCTTGTGAAAGAAAAGTGGAGCTGCAGGAATCAGGCTCCCTGACTTCAAACTATACCACAAAGCTACAGTAATCCAGACAGTATGGTACTGGCACAAAAACAGAAATATAGATCAATGGTACAGGATAGAATGCCCAGAGATAAACCCATGCACATGTGGTCACCTAATTTATGACAAAGGAGGCAAGAACATACAATGGAGAAAAGACAGCCTCTCCAATAAGTGGTGCTGGGAAAACTAGACAGCTATATGTAAAAGAATGAAATTAGAACACTCCCTTACACCACAGACAAAAATAAACTCAAAATGGATTAAAGAGCTAAATGTAAGACCGGACACTATAAAACTCTTAGAGGAAAACATAGGAAGAACACTGTTTGACATAAACCACAGCAAGATCTTTTTTGATCCACCTCCTAGAGTAATGGAAGTAAAAACAAAAATAAACAAATGGGACCTAATGAAACTTAAGAGCTTTTGCACAGCAAAGGAAACAAGAAAAGACAACCTTCAGAATGGGAGAAAATATTTGCAAACAAGTCAATGAACAAATGATAAATTTCCAAAATATATAAACAGTTCATGCAGCTCAATATTTAAAAAAACAAACAACCCAATTAAAAAATGGGCAAGAGATCTAAATAGACATTTCTCCAAAGAAGACACAGATGGCCAAGAAGCACATGAAAAGCTGCTCAACATCACCAATTATTAGAGAAATGCAAATCAAAACTACAATGAGGTATCACCTCACACCAGTTAGAATGGGCATGATTAGAAAATCTACAAACAACAAATGCTGGAGAGGGTGGGGAGTAAAGGGAACCCTCTTGCACTGTTGGTGGGAATGTAAATTGATACAGCCACTATGGAGAACAGTATGGAGGTTCCTTAAAAAACTAAAAATAGAACTACCATATGACCCAGCAATCCCACTGCTGGGCATATACCCTGAGAAAACCATAATTCAAAAACTCATGTACCACAGTGTTCACTGCAGCACTATTTACAATAGTCAGGACATGGAACCAACCTAAATGTCCATCCACAGACGAATGGATAAAGAAGATGTGGCACATATATACAATGGAATATTACCAAGCCATAAAAAGAAACGAAATTAAGTTATTTGTAGTGAGGTGGATGGACCTAGAGTCTGTCATACAGAATGAAGTAAGTCAGAAAGAGAGAAACAAATACCATATGTTAACGCATATATATGGAATCTTAAAAAAACAAAAACAAAAAATGGTACTGATGAACCTAGTTTCAGGGCAGGAATAAAGAGGTAGACATAGAGAATGGACTTGAGGACATGTGGTGGGAGGAAAAGCCAGGGCAAAGTGAGAATAACATCGACATATATACACTATCGAATGTAAAATAATTGGCTGGTGGGAAGCAGCAGCATAGCACAGTGAGATCAGCTCGGTGCTTTGCGATGACCTAGAGGGGTGGGATAGGGAGAGTGGGAGGGAGGCTCACGAGGGAGGGGATATGGGGACATGTGTACGCATATGGCTGATTCACTTTGTTGTGCAACATAAACTAACACACTATTGTGAAGCAATTACATTCCAATAAAGATCTATTTTAAAAATTAAAAATAGGGCTTCCCTGGTGGCACAGTGGTTGAGAGTCCGCCTGCCGATGCAGGGGACACAGGTTCGTGCCCTGGTCCGGGATGATCCCACATGCTGCGGAAAGGATAGGCCCATGAGCCTTGGCCGCTGAGCCTGCGCGTCCAGAGACTGTGCTCCGCAACGGGAGAGGCCACAACAGTGAGAGGCCCGTGTAGTGCAAAATAAAAAAAAAAATAAAAAATAAATAAAAACTCTAATAATTCAAAAAATAAAAAACCAGAGCAAGTCATTTGATTTTTTGTCAGTATAAAGATATGATAACCGTATATCACTATCTTATAGAAAGATATTGAGTTTGCACACTACAAATTAAAATAAATTTATCTATACAGCTATAATTCATTTAAAAAGTTTTCTTCCAAAGCCTTCCCTAACTTATATATGCATATTTTAATTAATACTTTTCATTCTAAAAGATCTAATGAGGAGAAAATATGTCTAAGCAATTCTTTGTTTTCTTTCTTTCCTGTCTTAAAAATGAGTTATATTTACTGACATTTTAAAATGGCACAATATATTTCTAAATTTTAAAAAGGGGTACTATAATACTGTAAAACATGATACTATATTTTAAAATACAAACATGGTATACACATTACTAATATGTAAGTATGTATATTGAAATTTTTGAAAGGTATACATCAAAATGGTAACAGAAACACTCTTTTCTTATTAATATTTTTCCATTACTTTCAACATAATATATATAAAATTTATCTAAGAATGCAACTGACACAATTCTCTTAAGATCAGCTTTCATCATGAAATCTTAGTTTAAATTTATATACAGGATATCATAACAATAGTAATTGAAATTGATTTTTTTAATGTACTCTACTAAACGAACGGTAGGAGATTACTCAGTTATATAACCCTTTATAAAATGGTTAAAATATCTATATATATAGGTATATGTAATATTCAGTTAAATCTAATCACTATCATTCATCCAACCCCTTGGGAAAGAAGGCTTCAATGATTTGTTTCCCTTCCAGAGAATAAGCACTAAGAGCCTTAGTATTTCTTAAGCTAACAGTAACATCATAATACTTATCTGCCTGATTCAGGGGATTTAATCAAACCCCCTTCATAATTAAATTTGCCTCTTTTTAAGACTTTTAGCCATGACACAGCATAGAAGCCCTAAATCCACATTCTTCACAGACAAAAGATTTTCTGAATTCCACAAGGACTCTACGTCTGTTCTGTGTCACAGGACTTAGATCAGAAAAACAAATGAATTCTATTTCCACCACAGAAGTGCGCCTGATGATTCTGGTCCACTTTGATAATCTGCCTTTACTCCTGAATAAGATAAAGCCACTGTAAATGCGCATCCTGTTTCATCTACCATAGTGGTTTTCCAATAATCCTTGTAAAGTACATACACTTCCCTAACAACATTTTGGAATTTTGTGAGGTTTCTTTAATCAGAAGACAAAACTGACAAATATGTTTTACTCTTTATAGTTTCAGGCACTCTAATTTTATAGAGGTTAATACTACCCTATATACCTTTCTGGAATTAAAATATAGAAAATAATACTTGACAGCATTCCATAAGATCAAAGCACTACAAAGTCAATCATTAAGTAACCCTTTAATTGTTAAAACACTAAAATAAAATGCTCATTTTAAGATTAGTAAACACTGGTGTTTTCTGAAATAGCATGTTAAATTAGTGATGTAACAGTAAAATATCACTAAACTTCCATATTAAACTTGAGCAACTTAATTAGATGTTTCTTACAAACAGAAAGTTATAATGATTTAGAACATATAGCCCCACATCGGGGTAAAATTCCCTCTAAAATTAATTAAACACTGTCACCTAATCATGTCACAAATATAAACATATAATTAGATAATTTTCTCCAAAGTCTGAGACATTTAAAGTTACGCTCATTCCATTATAAATGTAATATTCTAAAGTTGGTTCCTATACCTGAACACAGTTAAATATATCTGAAACAAAACTAAGTCTCAGATTAATGAAAACTAAAACTAACACATTCAGACAGTAAATAAATTTTGATTAGCCCCTTAAATTATAATGTACTCTTTACTAATTTAAAAATGGGGCCACTGAAAGAACAAATAAAAGTATTTTCATAGTTAACCATGAAATACTTGTAATTAAAGTATACGATTGGAGTCATTGTTAAAGTGCATTCAAAGGAAATGATACTTCTCATAGAAAAAAGTCTTACTATTATCATCATCAATAAACATCTCCAGGTTCAGTCCGTGTTCCACCAATTACTAGCTCTGTGATCTGGGACAAGTTAAATTCTCTGTGCCTTGGTTTCCTCATCGGCAAATTATGGATAATAACATTTATCTCAAAAATTATTTTAATGATTAGGTGAGATACTATCTGCACATTACTTAGCAGAGTCCTGAGAAAATAATAACTATTTCAAGGACAAATCCTAACAAAATTTACATAGTTCCTGAAAAAACATTATACAACGGAGGTTTATAAGATTACAGAGGACCCCTGCTATAGTTAATAATAAAATAAACCACTGAGCAAATATGAGTCATAACATTATAAAATTGCATATTTATATTATATAAAGTATTTTTAGCATATTATCAATTCAATTAATCACAGAGGAAATTTTTTAAAGAAACTAAAGGCTCTCATTTAACATGGCAAAAATCAATTTCAGTCATTATGTATTTTATGAGGCATAATCTAAATGAATATCATCTACAAAATTCTAAATACTTTATACATACTGGAAAATTCTGGTTTTCAAACTGAAATGTATATTTCAGGCTAAAATTGTTTTTCACTGAAAGTATTTAAGATTTTATTGCATGTGTATAATGCATGGATGTTATTTCTAATTACATTTATTTTCCCTAGTCTTGTTTATTCTCCCCTTCATCATTATTACCTGTTTTTTTTTTAACATCTTTAATGGAATATAATTGCTTTACACTGTTGTGTTAGTTGCTGCTATATAACAAAGTGAATCAGCTACACGTATATATATATCCCCATATGCCCTCCCTTTTGTGTCTTCCTCCCACCCTCCCTATCCCACCCCTCTAGGTGGTCACAGTGAGCACCAAGCTGATCTGCCTGTCCTATGTGGCTGCTTCTCACTAGCTATCTGTTTTACATTTGGTAGTGTATATATGGCAATGCCACTCTCTCACTTAATCCCAGCTTACCCTTCCCCTCCTCGTGTCCTCAAGTCCATTCTCTACGTCTGCATCATTATTTCTGTCCTGCCCCTAGGTTCTTCAGAACCTTTTTTTTTTTTAGATTCCATATATATGTGTTAGCATATGGTATTTGTTTTCCTCTTTCTGACTTACTTCACTCTGTATGACAGACTCTATATCCATCTACCCCACTACAAATAATTTTGTTTCTTTTTATGGCTGAGTAATATACCATTGTATATATGTGCCACATTTTCTTTATCCATTCATCTGTCAATGGACACTTAGGTTGCTTCTACGTCCTGGCTATTGTAAACAGTGTTGCAATGAACATTGTGGTACATGACTCTTTTTGAATTATGGTTTTCTCAGGGTATATGCCCAGTAGTGGGATTGCTGCGGCGTATGGTAGTTCTATTTTTAGTTTATTAAGGAACCTCCATACTGTTCTCCATAGTGGCTCTATCAATTTACACTCCCACCAGCAGTGCAAGAGGGTTCCCTTTTCTCCACACCCTCTCCAACATATACTGTTTGTAGATTTTTTGATGATGGCCATTCTGACTGGTGTGAGGTGATACCTCATTGTAGTTTTCATTTGCATTTCTCTAATGATTAATGATGTTGAGCATCCTTTGATGTGTTTGTTGGCAATCTGTATATCTTCTTTGGACAAATGACTATTTAGGTCTTCTGACCATTTTTTGACTGGGTTTTTTGATTTTTGATGTTGAGCTACATGAGCTACTTGTGTATTTTGGAAATTAATCCTTTGTCAGTTGCTTCATTTGCAAATATTTTCTCCCATTCTGAGGGTTGTCTTTTCGTCTTCTTTAGGGTTTCCTTTGCTATGCAAAACATTTTAAGTTTCATTACGTCTCATTTGTTTATTTTTGTTTTTATTTCCATTTCTCTGGGAGATGGGTCAAAAAGGATCTAGCTGTGATTTACGTCATAGAGTTTCTGCCTATGCTTTCCTCTAAGAGTTTGATAGTGTCTCGCCTTACATTTAGGTTTTTAATCCATTTTGGGGTTTTTTTGTCTACAGTGTAAGGGAGTGTTCTAATTTCATTCTTTTACATGTAGCTGTCCAGTGTTCCCAGCACCACTTATTGAAGAGGCTGTCTTTTCTCCATTGTATATTCTTGCCTCCTTTATCAAAGATAAGGTGACCATATGAGTGTGGGTTTATCTCTGGGCATTCTATCCTGTACCATTGATCTATATTTCTGTTTTTGTGCCAGTACCATACTGTCTTGATTACTGTAGCTCTGTAGTATAGTCTGAAGTCAGGGAGCCTGTTTCCTCCAGCTCCATTTTTCTTTCTCAAGATTGCTTTGGCTATTCAGGGTCTTTTGTGTTTCCATACATATTGTGAAATTTTTTGTTCTAGTTCTGTGAAAAATGCCATTGGTAGTTAGATAACGATTGCACTGAATTGGTAGATTGCTTTGGGTCGTATACTCATTTTCCCAATGTTGATTCTTCCAATCCATGAACATGGTATATCTCTCCATCTGTTTGTATCATCTTTAATTTCTTTCATCAGTGCCTTGTCTTACAGTTTTCTGCATACAGGTTTTTGTCTCCTTAGGTAGGTTTATTCCTAGGTATTTTATTCTTTTTGTTGCAGTGGTAAATGGGAGTGTTTCCTTAATTCCTCTTTCAGCTTTTTCGTTGTTAGTGTATAGGAATGGAAGACATTCCTGGGCATTAATTTTGTATCCTGCTACTTTACCAAATTCCTTGATTAGTTCTAGAAGTTTCTGAAGGCATCTTTGGGATTCTCTATCTATAGTATCATGTCATCCGCAAACAGTGACAGTTTTACTTCTTCTTTTCTGACTTGGATTCCTTTTATTTCTTTTTCTTCTCTGATTGCTGTGGCTAAAACTTACAAAACTGTTGAGTAATAGTGGTGAGAGTGGGCAATCTTGTCTTGTTCCTGATCTTAGTGGAAATGCTTTCAGTTTTTCACCATTGCGAACAATGATGGCTGTGGGTTTCTCATATACGGCCTTTATTATGTTGAGGTAAGTTCCCTCTATGCCTACTTTCTGGAGGGTATTTATCATAAATGGGTGTTGAATTTTGTAGAAAGCTTTTTTCTGCATCTATTTAGATTATCATATGGTTTTGCTCCTTCAATTTGTTAATATGGTGTATCACATTGATTGATTTACATATATTGAATAATCCTTGCATTCAGGGATAAACCCCAGTGGGTCATGGTGTATGATCCTTTTAATGTGTTGTTGGATTCTGTTTGCTAGTATTTTGTTCAGGATTTTTGCATCTATGATACTCAACAGTGATACTGGCCTGTAGCTTTCTTTTTCTGTGACATCTTTGTCTGGTTTTGGTATCAGGGTGATGTGGCCTCGTAGAATTGAGTTTGGGAGTGTTCCTCCCTCTGCTATATTTTAGAAGAGTTTGATAAGGATAGGTGTTAGCTCTTCTATAAATGTTTGATAGAATTTACCTGTGAAGTCATCTGGTTCTGGGCTTTTGTTTGTTGGAAGATTTTAATTTTTTAAATTTTTTATTTTTTTGCAGTACGCGGGCCTCTCACTGTTGTGGCCTCTCCTGTTGCGGAGCACAGGCTCCGGACGCGCAGGCCCAGCGCCCATGGCTCATGGGCCTAGCCGCTCAGCAGCATGTGGGATCTTCCTGGACCGGAGCACAAACCCGTGTCCCCTGCATCGGCAGGCGGACTCTCAACCACTGCACCACCAGGGAAGCCCTGTTGGAAGATTTTTAATCACAGTTTCAATTTCAGTGCTTGTGATTGGTCTGTTTATATTTTCTATTTCTTCCTGGTTCAGTCTCGGAAGGTTGTGCTTTTCTAAGAATTTGTCCATTTCTTCCAGGTTGTCCATTTTATTGGCATAGAGTTGCTTGAAGTAATCTCTCATGATCCTTTGTATTTCTGCAGTGTCAGTTGTTACTTCTCCTTCTTCATTTCTAATTCTATTGAGTTGAGTCTTTTCTTTCTTGATGAGTCTGTCTAATGGTTTATCAATTTTGCTTATGTCCTCAAAAAATCAGCTTCTAGTTTTATTGATCTTTGCTATTGCTTCCTTCATTTCTTTTTCATTTATTTCTGATCTGATTTTTATGATTTCTTTCCTTCTACTAACTTTGGGGTTTTTTTGTTCTTCTTTCTCTAATTGCTTTAGGTGTAAGGTTAGGTTGTTTATTTGAGATTTTTCTTGTTTCTTGAGGTAGGATTGTATTGCTGTAAATTTCCCTCTTAGAACTGCTTTTGCTGCATCCCATAGGCTTTGGGTCGTTATGTTTTCATTGTCATTTGTGTCTAGGTATTTTTTGATTTCCTCTTTGATTTCTTCAGTGATCTCTTGGTTATTTAGTAGTGTATATTGCTTAGCCTCCATGTGTTTGCATTTTTTACAGTTTTTTTCCTGTAATTGATATCTAGTCTCATAGTGTTGTGGTCGGAAAAGATACTTGATACGATTTCAATTTTCTTAAATTTACCAAGGGTTGATTTGTGACCCAAGATATGATCTAACCTCGAGAATGTTCCATGAGCACTTGAGAAGAAAGTGTATTCTGTTGTTTTTGGATGGAATGTCCTATAAATATCAATTAAGTTCATCTTGTTTAATGTGTCATTTTAAGCTTGTGCTTCCTTTTTTATTTTCATTTTGGATGATTTGTCCATTGCTGAAAGTGGGTTGTTAAAGTTCCCTACTGTTATTGTGTTACTGTCATTTTCCCCTTTTATGGCTGTTAGCATTTGCTTTATGTATTGAGGTGCTCCTATGTTGGGTGCATCAATATTTACAGTTGTTATATCTTCTTCTTGGATTGATCCCTGGATCATAATGTAGTGTCCTTCTTTGTCTCTTGTAATAGTCTTTATTTTAACCTCTATTTTATCTGAAGGGGAACTGCTACTCCAGCTTTCTTTTTATTTCCATTTGCATGGAATATCTTTTTCCATCCCCTCACTTTCAGTCTGTATATGTCCCTAGGTCTGAAGTGGGTCTCCTGTAGACAGCATATACATGGGTCTTGTTTTTGTATCCATTCAGCCAGTCTATGTCTTTTGGTTGGAGCATTTAATCCATTTACATTTAAGGTAATTATCGATATATATGTTCCTATTACCATTTTCTTCATTGTTTTGGGTTTGTTTTTGTAGGTCTTTTCCTTCTCTTGTGTTTCCTGCCTAGAGATGGTCCTTTAGCATTTGTTGTAAAGCTGTTTTGGGTGTGCTGAATTCTCTTAGCTTTTGCTGGTCTGTAAAGGTTTTAATTTCTCTGTTGAATCTGAATGAGATCCTTGTTGGGTAGAATAATCTTGGTTGTAGGTTCTTCCTTTTCATCAACTTTAAACATGTCCTGCCACTCCCTTCTGGCTTACAGAGTTTCTGCTGAAAGATCAGCTATTAACCTTATGGGGATTCCCTTGTATGTTATTTGTTGTTTTTCCCTTGCTGTTTTTAATATTTTTTCCTTGTATTTAATTTTTGATAGTTTGATTAATACGTGTCTTGGCATGCTTCTTGGATTATCCTGTATGGGACTCTCTGCACTTCCTGGACTTGATTGACTATTTCCTTTCCCATATTAGGGAAGTTTTCAACTATAATCTGTTCAAATATTTTCTCAGTCCCTTTCTTTTTCTCTTCTTCTTCTGGGACCCCTATCATTTGAATGTTGGTGCATTTAATGCTGTCCCAGAGGTCTCTGAGACTGTCTGCAATTCTTTTCATTCTTCTTTTTCATTCTGCTTGCAGTAGTTATTTCCACTATTTAATCTTCCAGGTCACTTATCTGTTCTTCTGCCTCAGTTATTCTGCTATTGATTCTTTCTAGAGAATTTTAAATTTCATTTATTGTGTTGTTCATCCTTGTTTGTTTGCTCTTTAGTTCTTCTAGGTCCTTGTTAAACGTTTCTTGTATTTTCTCCATTCTAGTTCCAAGATTTTGGATCATCTTTACTATCATTACTCTGAATTCTTTTTCAGGTAGACTGCCTATTTCCTCTTCATTTGTTTGGTCTGGTGGGTTTTTACTTTGCTCCTTCATCTGCTGAGTATTTCTCTATCTTCTCATTTTGCTTAATTTACTGTGTTTGTGGTCTCCTTTTCGCAGGCTATAGGTTCGTAGTTCCCATTGTTTTTGGCGTTTGCCCCCAGTGGGTAAGTTTGGTTCAGTGGGTTGTGTAGGCTTTCTGGTGGAGGGGACTGGTGTCTTTGCACTGATGGATAAGGCTGGATCTTGTCTTTCTGGTGGGCAGACCCATGTCTGGTGGTGTGTTTTGGGATGTCTGCGAACTCAGTATGATTTTAGGCAGCCTCTCTGCTAATGGGTGGGGTTGTGTTCCTGTCTTGCTAGTTGTTTGGCATGGGGTGTCCAGCACTGGAGCTTGCTGGTCTTTGAGTGGAGCTGGGTCTTAGCGTTGAGATGGTGATCTCTGGGAGAGCTCTTGCCGATTGATATTATGTGGGGCTGGAAGGTCTCTGGTGGTCCAGTGTCCTGAACTAGGCTCTCCCACCTCAGAGGCTCAGGCCTGACACCAGCTAGAGCACCAAGACCCTGTCAGCCACATAGGAAAGGTGTTGCGTGCAGTGCCAACTCTCTGGTTCCACAGAGTCAGACTAAAATTTAACTTCATTTAAGGATGGGGTGCCAAGAGATCAAATGCCAACCACAACTAAACAAGGTCAAATCAGAGGGGAAAGAGATCTGACTTGTACATCACTGAGAAGTGGTTTCAGAGTGTGAATGTCCACTGTAGATTTACATGGCCTTTCTATGATGCTGTACAACAAAAAGCTTAAAAAGTAAAATCTTTTTAGACTTAAACTTTAGTGAAAAGGAAATGGAGATCATAGGGATATTAGATTAAGATGAAAAGTAAAGGTACCCGAAGGAAAATTCCTTGTAAGTAGTGCTTCTTCACAGAAAACAAGACAAACAAATAGCAGGCCAGGGCAAGGGACAAAGGAGAAATTAAAAACAAAATACTCAAACACCCTCTAACTATAAGGGACTTTAATACTGCAACAAAACCAGAGAAAGACAGAAACCCAGAAAAATCATATACATTGATATTTAGGCTACCAGGAAAAATATTATTTCAAACATTTTCTTAAAAGACAGTTTTGTAGGCCTATTGATTCCTCTTGCACATTTCAAGGTAAAGTAGTTACTCTGTAGTCGACTCAATAATGTAACAAAATCTCTCAGGAATCTGGATTTAACAAGAACCCTCTATTTTTGAAAGAAAATCTAAAGACAAGTTAACAGCTCAACCTAACTGGAATAAATAGTATGCAAGTACATGCGCTTAGCATGCAATCTGCTTATGCAATAATCCCACTTTTCTTCCAAAGCATGTCAATAAATCTTTCCTACTGAACTACAAATTCCAAGGTCATGGACAAAGATGTTTATTAGTATAATTACAATGTAGAAATAATACCATTAAGCCTCCAGTTCTAGGTTTCATAAATTAATAGAAATAGAAGATTAAGAAAGTGTCAAGTGTGGTTTTAATTCTTAGACACTAAAAATATTCCTAGTGTAGCACCTTTCTTTTACATGATCTAACTTCTGGTTTCATTTTCATTTGATCTTTGAAGTCGGTAACATTTTTTAAAAGTACTTACAAATACAGTACTGTGATCGTAAAAATTAAGATACAGCCTTAAGCAAAGACGGGGGAGAGAGCCAAAATTGGTAAATGGCTCAAAGGAACTCATTTATAATATGATGAACCACTCAACTTTAAAAAATTCTTCAACAGGATCTCTATGCTCAATTTCTAAATACTTAAGATTCTACATAATTCTTAAAACAGTATTTGAAATCTATCTTTATAGAACTGCAAAAATGCAAAATACTCATAGATTCTTGATTGCTCTATAATATCCAATGGCTTCACTTTCTACTCCCAGTAATAAGCAGAGAATCAGTATTTCAGAGAAACAAGTTTCTGACATTATGGTAAAAGACTGGGTGCATGGTTCCATGTGAGAAAGAGAATAGCATTAAAGGAGAAAACCTCAATCTCAATGTCTGTACTTCCTATTATTACAGACTTTATTATCTTTAGAATTGATTGGAAAGGCTTGGTAGTTGTTTGGGGGTTAGTTTTGTTTGGGGGAAATCTCTTTTTTTATATGCTTTCTGCCTAATAAAGAAGCAAACAGTATTACAGAACGTAGAAAATAAATAGCCCTGCTTTCTTCTGTCACTGGAACAATATATGAATTATATTACTAAAGAGGTTTATGTACCCTCTGTTTATAGCATATGTGAAACAGCTAGACTAAAGTAAATCTCAACAGGTTATCCAGATCTGGTAAATCCTTCATGTCTTACTTCTTAGAACTTTTTACCACCACAGAAACAGCAACAAAAACGCTTTCTTGTAAGGATATTTAAACTAGATATTCACTTAATGCCTTAGTCAATTATGAAAGAATAAAAAGTATTCCAAATAGCATTCCAACAAGGAATTATCTGGGTACTACCAGTTGTATCACTGCTTGAGGACCAATAACCTAGTCAAATCTCATCAAGTCTATAGGACACCAACTTCTCTACCAAAGATGACAGATAAGCTTATTATCCTTAACAATCTCCACAGACTTCCCCAATCTCACTCATTCAGTAGTGAGCTTCTTTTCTTATTTGCTACCATTATGACACATAGCTCTTACATAGAGTTTTAACATAGTTCTTATATATACTTTACACATAGTTTTAACATATATAACATCAATCTCTGTATAGCTAGTTTTGCAGAGTCCTCTCAGTAGAGAGAAAACACACGGTAAGCAGATTTATAGCTATTTAAGTTTTAGATGATTTAGACCTTAAAATTAGTAACTAACTTTCATGGTACCCTATTTACCCAATCTCACATCTTCAGATCTTTCACCTCTCTCTTCTTAACTTTCTTCTCATTGAATCATGGGCTTCAATTCAGACATACCTACGTGATCCTCATTTCTTTAAACTTCACTTTATCATAATCTTCCTTCAGGTTATCATGTATCATCTTTTCTTTTTGTCATTGTTAATTCCCCAAAAGTAAAATCTACATCTACTACTTTCACTTCCCATCCACACACCGGATGTAGTAACAGTAGGAATTTTAAAGCCAACAAATCTAAATACAAATTCCTACTTTAATATTTACTTTTTGAGGAACTTTGGTCAAATTACTAACATTTCTGAGTTTTAGTTCGCTAATCTGTAAAGGAGGAAATTATGCTGCCTGTATCATGGGTTGCTGTAAGGATTGAACGTGATAATATATTCAAAGTGTCTAGCAGTTATCACTCAATAAACAAACTAAAGTCTTTCTATTCTTTGCCATGTGAAATCTGGCCTCTGGTTCCACCATTGTTCTAGCTGAGGCAGTACTCAATGTGTCAGTGTCCAGTTCCCAGCCTCTTCTATATGCCAATCAAGAAGGAGAGAGCTCAGTTATGAACTAAGGATACACAAACCCTGGTGATTGTTGTTTCAAATAAACAGAAGCTAATTTTCTGACCTGTTTTTAGAAAATAATTTTAGAAATAATTTTACAGAGAAATAATTTTACAGAGAAATAATTTTACAGAGAAATAATTTTACAGAGAAAAATGGTTTTAATGAAAACCTCAACTACCCTCTGACAACCTACGGCTTTTACAAATAGTATCATTCGGGCTTCTGTAGTACTTCTGTAGTACCCTCTATCTCTATGCTGGCCCTCTTTATTCTGTATTACACTTACATGTACACTTACCTTTTCTCTCCCAGTAAACTGAGATGTTCCTGGGGACAGGAACAGCTATTCATTGAATAAATTTTTCCTTTGAAAAGTATCTTCTCTTAAAGAGTTTCTATATATAAACCTAAGCCTACGCAGAAATATTTTAAACAAAATTTTCAAAATTGATTCAAACTTACTACATAATATTTCTGGGCATTTGACACCATTGGAAATGCGTTCAATGAAATTCTTCAAATATTACTTTTCTAGGTCCTGTTTTTCTATACCTCTTCTTATTGTCTTCTAAATTTAGACCTTTCCTACATTTGTCTGCTCTTTCTTTCAAATCTTCAAGATATTTAGTCTACTCCTAACATCTTTAACAACACTTTACTACAACCACCAATTATATATTTCCTCACTTAAATTTACGATCATCTCAAGTTAAATAAAACCAAAACTTGAAATCATAATCTTTCTTGCATTCCCCAAACTGATCCCTCACCCTATCTCTTTATGTTAGAAATACTATTAATCTTACAAAGAAAATATTAATTCATCTTTTATTCCTCTCAATTCTATAGCCCCTATATTCACTCTGTTATGAAGCTCTACTATTAAAGACTTCTAAGAAAGAAAGGTCCTCAACTCAGATTTTTTTAAATGGGTAATAAGAAATAACAAAGTTAATACTTTTCCCTCATTCTGGCCCAGAGGAAAGCACGTCATGTATGGAGAATTCTAACTTTAATTGGTTAGGCATAGCTTAGAAGCAGAAAAGCTTATTCGGCTACAACAAACTAGAGGTTCAAGTATCACAAGATTTTTTAACCCAAGTGGCCTATTCAATGTACAAGAAACAAAACTTAGGCCACTCTCACCCACCTAGCTTAAACAGATTAAAAACATATACCCAAGATTAGGAACAAGAAAGAGGTGATGATATCAGACACGTGTTACCTTTTAATGATTATAAGGAAAGATATGGCATACTCCTAGGTATATATGAACACATTTTCAAAGTTGGATGAAATGCAAGATTTCTATAGAAATATATAGTCTGGCAACTGATTTAAGAAGGCTTAAAGTCCAGTTCAAAATGATATTTCTCCTCCCTACAAAAACTCCATTTTAGGGAGAAGTATCAACAAACAAAAATAAAGAGAGAAGGGATATCAACAGAAGAAAATTTTCAGAAAATATATATGAAAAGCAAAAACAGCTGACAAATGAAGTGCAGCAGAAGAAGCTTCAGCCTTCAGCCTTCAGCCTAGAGTCCATGTGGAAGACGTGTACAGAAAAGAGGCATGGTGGTGCTCTACAGCCTAGAAGAGCTCAAGACGTGAAAACATAAGGAACAATACAAGGCAGGCATAAGTCCAGGGCCAGAGGACAGAAATTATTTGAAAGACTACACTCAGAATGACCAACCACACCCCCATGCCCCTCCCCCAACCAGGCAAAACCCACTGTAAACAGACATCTACCTGCAAGGAAAAAAAAGAAATGTATTCCATAAAACGAACTAAAACCACACAAAAATTGGATGAGTTCTCTAAGAGAGAAACAGGCAGCTGGGTATAGGTGACAGTGCCACAGAACAAAGACCAGTACTGACATTTGGGGGTCACCCAGCCTAACAGCCAGCTCACAGCCCCTTCTTTTCTTTCCTTTTTTTTAACATCTTTATTGGAGTATAACTACTTTACAATGGTGTGTTAGTTTCTGCTTTATAACAAAGTGAATCAGTTATACACATACGTATGTTCCCATATCTCTTCCCTCTTGCATTTCCCTCCCTCCCACCCTCCCTATCCCACCCCTCTAGGTGGTCACAAAGTACTGAGCTGATCTCCCTGTGCGATGCGGCTGCTTCCCACTAGCTATCTATTTTACATTTGGTAGTGTATATATGTCCATGCCACTCTCTCACTTTGTCCCAGCTTACCCTTCCCCCTCCCCATATCCTCAAGTTCATGCTCTAGTAGGTCTGTGTCTTTATTCCCGTCTTACCCCTAGGTACTTCATGACCTTTTTTTGTTTTTTTTCCTTAGATTCCATATATATATGTTAACATACGGTATTTGTTTTTCTCTTTCTGACTTACTTCACTCTGTATGACAGACTCTAGGTCTGTCCAGCTCACTACAAATAACTCAATTTCATTTCTTTTTATGGCTGAGTAATATTCCATTGTGTATATGTGCCACATCTTCTTTATCCATTCATCTGTTGATGGACACTTAGGTTGCTTCCATGTCCTGGCTATTGTAAATAGAGCTGCAATGAACATTTTGGTACATGACTCTTTTTGAATTATGGTTTTCTCAGGGTATATGTCCAGTAGGGATTGCTGGGTCGTATGGTAGTTCTATTTGTAGTTTTTTTAAGGAACCTCCATACTGTCACAGCCCCTTCTAAAGGAAAGCCAACCAGCCACCAAGACTTGTCTCTGTACAAAGAGCTCCTGATTAGCTTTTCTTTTTCTTCATTTGTAAGTGTGAATGACAAAACAAATCTTTACCATAAATTTGAGGAAAGCTCAGGTTCCAGTTACTAGGGCTACATAACAAATTACTCCATAATGCAGTGGTGTAAAACAACTATTTATTAGGCTCATGCATTCCGGGAACAGGAAATACAATAGGGCACAGCAGGGACTGCTCGTCTCCGCTCCCGGATAAATGGGGTCTCAGCAGAAGGCTGTAGTGTGAAATCATCTGAAGGCTCATTCGCACATGTCTGGCAGTTGATGCTGCCTGGCTGCAAGAGACCTTGGCTGGGGCCATTAGCTGAAAACAGCCCTATGTAGCTCACCATGTGACCTGGGTCTCCTCAGAGAATGATGGCCAGATTCCAACACAGAACACTGAGAGAGATTCCAGAGGAAGACGAGAGTGAGAGCAAGAGAATGAACGGACCAAAGCCATGCTGCCTCCTATGACCTGGTCCTACAAGTCCTGCAGTGTCACTTTGTCCTTGTTCTACTTATAGCGGCAGTCAAAAGGCCTATCCAATTTCAGAGAGAGGGAAATAGACCTCACTTCTTGATATGAGAGCAGCAAGGTTCTGGAAGCATTTGTGGGACCAGAAATACTGCTGTGACCATTTGGCAAAATGCAATCTTCCATACCTTCAACATGAAAGAAAGGGAGCAACAGAAACAAACAGAAAAAAATATAGAGAGACCTCAGGAGAATGAGAACTTAAATAATTGTTTATTGTCTATTAAAACTCACAATAAAAAACCACAATTTAAGAAGATACAGAAACTATCTTTTTTTTCAGAAACTATCTTTTTAAAAGGATGTTATGAAAAGAGAACCAGAGAATTAAAATCAATTCTTAGAAATTAAAAATATGATACCAACATAAAATATTTAAATAGAAAAATTAAGAGAAATTTATAGACTTTACCAGAATCTAAAATGCAAAGACAGAAAATAGAAGAGAAATTATAAGAACCACAGAGATCAAGCCATGATTTTTGACTTCTGACAGACTAATAAGTGTTCCAGAAAGAGAAAAGAGGAAAAAAAACAGGAGGAAATGAGAATGAATTCTGAAGCGTCTATCGAGTATTATTGCACAAGGTAGAAACGTTAATCCTCCGAGGCTTACCATCTACCTCATTTTGGTACTCTCCTACCACTGGTACTGAACTGAACTTCAAATAGTCTAAATTATAAACACTCAGTTGAAGAAAAGCATTTGAAAGCTAAATAGCTGTAGATTAAGACACTTCTAGAATTATTCCAATTTCCATTTCTTGCTACTTTAACCAATTTTCTTTTTAAAAAACTCTCTCATAGAGAGAAAATAAAATTCCCCAAACTCTGAAAGAAAATGCTGTATTGGAAATAGAATAGGCTATGAAGTTAGGCAGATCCTGAGTTCAAATTCTGACTCCAAAATCTACAAATATGTGACTCTGGGAAAATTTATTAATAACTCAGATCCTTAATTCATTATATATCCATAATTTATTATGCTATTTTATGTTAACTTTCCAGGTAATTGCAAGGATTACAGAAAATGTGTATAAAGCATCTAATCCATAGGAGTTATATTTTTAGCATGACTCAAAATCCTCATGAGAATCCACAGGTGTGAGAACCACATTCCCACTTGGCCTACATCAAAGAAACATTCTCTGAGCTAATGCTAGGATGACTGATGCCCCCATTGCCTGGTTTCATCTACTCCTTGTCTGTACTTCCAGTTACCAATTATGGGATTTATGTTTTTAAGGCGGAAGCCTGTTGCAATATGAATTCCGCAAACGTGAGGCAGATCAATAGGTTTTATTTCTAACACTGTGAACTAGGAAAGTATTCTCATCTGAGATTCAGTCATAGATGGAAGAAGAAAAGCTGGGGTGATTCTGTTTCCTGCTTCCATGCCATGAGAGGAGAAACTTGAGAGAGTGAGACAAAAAAAGAGAAAAAGCAAATTCCTCCAACTTTTCTCGAAGTATAGTAAATGGATTACCACCATCCAAGTCTGAGAACCCAGGAGGAAAGGAAACATTTTAACAGCAGACTGGCCTAAAGTCTCAAAGCCATGCATGTAATGACTATCTCATAATAGTACTGTGAGCTATGATAGGACTCAGACAATGATTTGGCCACTAGAGGCTGTCAGAGTAAATTAGAATTCACCATTCCAGTCAAGGTGCGATGATGAGTCTAGGGATAAATAGTAAAGAATTAGTAAGAAAGATATCTAATTGTACACAGATATTCGTTCCTTAAAAGAGTTTATACAATAGAAATCAGCCAGCTCCCTTCATGAACTTTCTCCGTTCAGCAATTTTATAAAAAATTTTTCTTAATTGCAAAGAAAGAAAATCTGTGAAATCTGGATCTTACTAAAGCACAGGCTTTGTAAATTCAGACCGTAAGTGAAGCAAAGCACTTGCCACCACCCGGGGGCAGCATACCATCAACTGTTGGAAGCGACCAAAGGGCAAAGAGCCAACAAAAGACTTAACATGCAAACGACAAAGACCACACCCAAAACATGTCATAGAATAGGTTTCTAACAATATGCATTCCTAAATATATTCAGATATACATACATGTATAGCTTATATATTTACATAGACAATATATAAGTAGAAATATATAATTATATATAAAATTATACTGTTATAAATTGTATTTTATATCTGTATAATACATATAATTTATATATAATGAAATATATGACTATATAATTAGTATATATAATGTAATTTACACATACATGAAATATATGTAATTTATTTTTATAAAGTATATAATTGTATAGTATGTGTATGTATCTACATATAACTGAGTATATGTATATATACATGTATATATGCATGTATATAGGTATAATATATATGGATATTATTGAAAATGGAAAAGCCAATATGTTACTTTTTATCTACTAAAATGGGAATTTTGAAAATAAACTGTACAATTTCTTCTTGTAAAGCTCAAGAAAAAATTTTCTCTACCATGTAGCTTAATTCAGGATATTATTAAAAGGCTTGATAAGGGTAAATCAGATTCATCACTATTGAGTTTTCCTTAAGTGGGCAACATACGACAGGTGATAGGAATATGCATATTTTCAAGTGTAGAAGTAATAATATCTGTCCTAAGACTAACCTAAGAATGAATTTGTGAAAAGGCAAATACTTTTTACTCTGTCATGGAAATATTCTTATAATACACAAAGAAAACATAGCACTTATCAACTTTCCCTTTAAATAGGTGTGAAGCATTTTATTTTTCTTAAATATATGAAAATTTCCTGCTGTGACAAATTAATATTACAATCTTTCAACAGCAACAGTCTTTAAACCTATTAAGGTCCCAAAGAGAAGCCTTTCAAGCAATATTAACAAATGTATTTTCCTTTACATAAAGCAACTTCATCATATATATTCCCAAGTCCTCTGCAGATATTTTTGTTTCTTCATATATAAAAATAATAATACTTATTTCTAACATGTTATAACTGTTAAAATAATATGAAGTGCCTTACAATGTGTCTAACTGAAGTATATGCTCAGAAATGTTAGTTCTTCCTCTTTTCTAAAACTACACTACAAATAGCAAACTAACTTTACATAAAATTATGTGAATAAAAAACATCTGTGTGGGGGGAATTCGTTGTTCCTTTTTACGCTCGGTGCAAAATAAAACAGTATTCCTTTCCTTATCTGCCAAACCGGCAAAGCTTCCTAGTTTTGATTTGTTGTTACTGGTGTTTTCTGGACAATACGTAATGATACCTAAAGCTGATGAGAATGGAGTCAAGCAGGTGCTCTTATACTCCCCCTGCACATGTATACACCTGAAGTAAACACAGGTTCTGAAAAAATATTCACAGCTTTAAAGACATACACACCTTCTCAGGAAGTCTGGGACTTCCCTGGTGGGTCAGTGGTAGAGTATGCCTTCCAATGCAGGGGACACATGCTCGATCCCTGGTCAGGGAATTAAGATCCCACATGCCGCTGCGCAACTAAACCCGCGTGTCACAACTACTGAGCTCATGCGCCTCAACTAGAGAGCCCACGTGCTGCAAACTACAGAGCCTATGCGCTCTGGAGCCCATACCACAAGTAGAAAAGGTCAAACCCACATGCCACAACTAGAGAGAAGCCCATGTGCTGCAACGAAGACCCAATGCAGCCAAATAAATAAATAAATAAATAAATATTTTTAAAGACATACACACCACTTTAAAGTATCTATATCTTTTGACCCAATAAATCTACTTCTTGAGCTCTACCTTGAGAATATAATCAGCTCTATGATCAAACACTTAAGTGTAAGATGTTCATCTTAATTTTTAATAGTGAAAAACGGACACAATCTGAATATCCAACAACAGGAAAATCGTTAAATACATTTCAGCACATTCATGTGATGGAATATTATATGGCTCATTAAAATAATGTTTTAGGAAATTCCCTGGTGGTCCAGTGGTTAGGCCTCCGTGCTCTCACTGCAGGGGTTTGATCCCTAGTAGAGAACTAAGATCCCACATGCCGCATGGCACGGCCAAAAAAAAAAAAAAAGCCATTTTATTTTTAAAAATAACATTTTAAAATCATCTTAAATGTCAATCCCATTAACCCAGTTGCTGAAGTTCGTCCTTGATTCACCTCTTTCATACTTCACATCTAAATCATTAGAAATTCTGTAAGTTTTATTTTCAAAACGCAAATAAATCCAGAATCTCACCACTCTTTACTCCTACCAACCCATTCTAAACCACCATCATCTCTGGTCTAGATTACACTGTTAGTCTCTAACTGGTCTCTCTGTTTCCACTTTTGCCTGACTACAATGTATATTCCAATACCTGCTTGTATGATGTAAGTGTAAACACTGTCACTCTGCCCCCAAAAACAAAATATAAAACTGTATGTACAGCACACTTCCAGTTTTATTTGCCAAAATATTCTTAATGGTTATATATGGTTGATGACGGGATTACATACAAATTATCTCTGTTTCTTCTGTGTTTTTAAAGTTTTTCTTTCTGAGAACATGTTTAATCAGAAAAAGTAAACTAAGATAACGTTTATAAAAAAATTTTATACAAAGTTGAACTGCATGATTCAAAATATTTTAAGTAATATTTAAAATATAATCTAAGCAAAAGTTAGCACTCGATTAAGAAACATAACCCTAATCTCAAATTATAATTCACTGAGGACAAATTTAAACATGGAAAAAAGTACATTAAAATTAAATATGAGTACTTGTACTTTGAAACAAGGAAAATGTCATAATAAATTTAAAAGATGTATTTTTTACATATTTTTCTGTTGTGTTCAGTCTTACAAAAATGGAAAAACCTTTTTTTGTAAATCTTCTAGCTTCTAGCTTGAATCTTCTCTGTTAAATTATTATTTTTTAAAAAATTATCTGAGAGCTGTTGTTTTCTTAGTTCTTTGTTCTCTGACCTTGAAATATAATTGACTACCCTATAGGTCTCAATGGTGTAAGTCATTAGGACGATAAAAAAAATATGGGATTAAAGTAAAAAATAAGACTTTTAAATTAAGTAATGATGTTAATAATCCTACTTTATGAAAATGGGTAATATGATAGATGTTAATTATTATTATAATCAGGATTCATCAACTAAATAATGTTTAAATTTTTAAAAGTAAATGAACTTGAGGGCTCTTTTGTTTAAAAGATTACTAGAGAAAATATGGTTATTTATTCAAAATATGACTTCATTGCAACATTCACATTCTATAACCTCAGAGTATGGCAAATAATGTTATTAATAATATAGGACCTCCCTGGTGGTGCAGTGGTTAAGAATTCTCCTGCCAATGCAGGGCACATGGGTTCGAGCCCTGGTCCGGGAAAATCCCACATGCCGCGGAGCAACTAAGCCCGCGAGCCACAACTACTGAGCCCATACTCCTAGAGCCCATGCTCCACAACAAGAGAGGCCACTGCAATGAGAAGCCTGCGCACTGCAATGAAGAGTAGCCACCACTCACCGCAACTAGAGAAAGCCCATGTGCAGCAACGAAGACCCAACGCAGCCAAAAATAAATAAATAAGTTAATTAATTTTTTAAAAACTGCTGCACACTCATACCCCTGAAAAATTAAGGCTTCTCAATAAACTGGTTATACATGCATTAAAAATAAAAAAACAATAATAATACAAAGGTTAGGATACTCAAATAAAAAGAAGGTAAATATTCACAAAATGTGGACTTTGCCACAATTACTCCAACTCCAAAATATCTCTGCAAATTATTCCATGTGAAATCTGAAAAACATACCTCTTTTTCTTCTTTCTTATCCATAGTGTAAGCATAATTAAGTTTTGAGAATGGAAAATAATAAAGTACAGCATTCATTTTCTATTAAAATAGAGACATGAGCAAGAAAAAGCCAAAGCGGCTGCAAGAAGGTGAGGGATGACATGGAGCGAGGAAGAGGCACAAGCCCTAAGACCCTGTGAGGCGGATACAGCTCTGGGAGAGGAAAAACAGGATAGCAGAAGTTAGCAGAGGACAGAAAATGATGATCAACAAGAACTTATGATCAAGGACTTGGGTCAGAGTTAGACAAAGGAACTAGTATTTGGGAGACTTGCTGTGAATAAATCTTTATTTTTCTCCCGTAAGTCATTCTCTCTCAACCAATGTCTAGCATTTTGCATGGACAAAATTACAAGATTGTGACAGTTCCAGAGAGCTTAAGATTTTGTAAAAGAGTTTCAGAGGTTCTCATCCATTGTCATTTCAATTCTATCACCAATCATTAGGATGTAGGAAATTTTTTTCAATTAAATTCAACATATTCTCCACAAAGCTAAGTATTGTGCTTTCCACAATAAAGGCTCAAATATATGTATCAATTAATTAGATTATCAGAACTTATTTTTTAAGAAATATAAATCAGGAGGTGATTTTTTAAATGCTACAGGAAGATTATTTGCTTTATTAAATAATCCTATAAATATAAAAATATGTTAAATTTTTCTATAAATAATAAACACATCTAGTGTGTTTCCAATGTAATTGAAAGTTATAAGAATTTAATAGATAGCTAACTTTTCCCAAGAAAAATTAAGGAACAACGATAGCTATAGCTTTGTTCTAATCCTAAGTGAATCAGTCATTTTTTTAAATTTATTTATTTATTTATTTATTTATTTTTATCCGTGTTGGATTTTTGTTTCTGTGCGAGGGCTTTCTCTAGTTGCAGCGAGCGGGGGCCACTGTTCATCGCGGTGCGCGGGCCTCTCACTATCGCGGCCTCTCTTGTTGCGGAGCACAGGCTCCAGACGCGCAGGCTCAGTAGTTGTGGCTCACGGGCCCAGTTGCTCTGCGGCATGTGGGATCTTCCCAGACCAGGGCTCGAACCCGTATCCCCTGCAATGGCAGGCAGATTCTCAACCACTGCGCCACCAGGGAAGTCATTTTCAATGTCAAACTTACTAGAGAGAGAGCAAAATTTAAAAATCTCTTTTCATATAAGCAATGTCGTCTCAGAAAAGTAATTATGTCATTCTGTTTCTGTATCCTTCCCCTTGCTTGCTATCAGTTCATAAATTACTATCATTTCCTAAATTTTTATTTATAGGAGTCTAATTACCCCATCAGCATATTATCTATGAGCCTATGGTCTATTTTGCTTTTAACATATTATGCAAACATCAACTATACACTCAGTCAAAGAAATGCATCATCAAATTACAATTTGTAGGCCAACTAGGAGAAACCAATTCACTATGGGGCCATGGAATGGATTTTCAGAAGATGAGTCTAGTCCCAGGTTGGTACCAGCTACATGTATCAAAATTATTTGGGGAGGGGTTTCCCTGGTGGCGCAGTGGTTGAGAGTCCGCCTGTCGATGCAGGGGACACAGGTTCGTGTCCCAGTCCAGGAAGATCCCACATGCCGCGGAGCGGCTGTGCCCGTGAGCCATGGCCACTGAGCCTGCACGTCCGGAGCCTGTGCTCCGCAACGGGAGAGGCCACAACAGTGAGAGGCTCGTGTACCACAAAAAAAAAAAAAAAAAAAAATTATTTGGGGAGATAAATGGGCTATTTCAGGTGTTTTGTTTTTCAATATTTCTGTTACTAATAGAATTGGTTAACACTAGGAAAATTATCCCTTTCCTAAGGAATACCTCAAGTGCCAAAAGGAATACCACAAATGTCAATACCATGGCATTCCCAAGGCCTTCCATTCATTGAAACTGCAAATCACATGTCCCTCCTCTAAAATTTAATTATCCTGACCAATTATTCCACTGTATACGCAAGTGCAAACAGTAACTCTATTATTTGACTAAATTCAATAAAAAGTTATTGAGTTTCGGGTATGCACCAGAACTAGATCTACCTTGGCCCTGTCAGGAATTCAGTCTCCTTACTCAAACCTATAATACCTTAAAAAATGACAAATCTAATGCCCATTAGTAGACAAATAACTAAATAAATGATGAATTATTTACAGTATGGAATTCTGAGCATCAATTAAAATGATAAATGAATAGACCGTTTAAGGCTTACTGTTTAAGACTTAAACAGTATAAGGTTATTTTAGTCCAGATTTGTGATTTCTTGACAACACAAAAGTTGGTAGGCTTTTAATTTTTTTGATTCCAGTCAGTGCCATGTGCCAATAAATACAAGATTCTTTCTTGGAGATTATCCTCACTACTGGTTTTCCTGTTTCCACATAGCCATTTGTGCACACAGGTATAGTGTGTATACTTGAACTTAATGGTTGTTATCTTGAGGCCATCTAAGATAGCAGGTTAGAATAAGAAAGCCATACCCCTAATTTGTTCTTTGCCATGGGACTTAGTCATAATCAGCTCCTTCTAGGCCCCAGATTTCTAGACTCACTCTCTCTTCCCTTTTATTTATGCTCATAAGACAACTAATTCTTTCCTGAGTTCCTTTCTTTCTTGTAATAGCTTGTTCAAAGCAGAATGTCAAAGCCAACACATACTATTACTTCTTTCGAACCACTTCCCCTACAACTATAGGGGAAGTTTTCTTCCTAAATTATCACAAGTACAGTTTTATCAAATGTTGCCACAGCTTAATATGAATTTCTACCTTTACACCTCTGATATCAATTTCCTCACAAACCACCTCATCTCTATGCCAGTGCCTCATACTTTTAGGTATTGTCACAGCAGCAACCCATTTTAAGGTACACATTTCTGTATTAGCTCCTGCAAGTATTTTATCCACAGGTTCACTCTCTCATTAAAGTAACACTTTATTTCAGTTTTTCACCTACTCCATTAATATAGAGTGTCTACCATTAAATAGAAGCTGAGTTCTATTAAACATAAAAATATGAAAGGCAGGATCCCAGATAAAATGCTTAGTTTAAGTAGTTACTAAATTTAAACACAAGCTTACTTTAAGTCAAGAAAAAAAATACATTAGATGCATAGCTTTTGTTGTTTTACAAACTACCCATATTAAATAAAGAAATGTTGCCTAACAAAACTGCCTCAGAAGTATAGTAGCACTAAAGGTACTATCGACCAGGTCAACAATATAAAATATCTCAGGAACAGATTAGGGGAATGGGGAAAAAATAAAAATAAACAAATCTTTAACTTGTTCTACTTTTTTCCATACGACGTTTCCATATTCATTTGTCTATAGTCCCAACAATAGAGAGATGTGCTATATCTAACTAATTATAGTTCCTGCCTTCAAAGTACGTCCCCTTCACTGACTTAAGAGTTCTTAGAGAACTTTATAACTATTTATTAAACTAGTTCTATTCATTCAAGATCAGCAATAGGAAGAGCTTGTCTCTCCTAAGCCCTTTGGCTCTAAAAGGTTTCTGCCTAATGGAAAGAATATTACAGTTAAGTTTCGATTTCCATGCCTAAAGGGTCTGCTAAAGGCCTAGATGCACCTGTCCTCTACACCAGCTCTGTCCAATAGAACTTTCTGTTATGACAGGTATTTTCTATATCTGTGCTGTGAATACGGCAGTCACTAGCCACATGAGGCTACTGCACACTTGAAATGTAGATAGTGTGACTGAGGAACTGAATTTTTAATTTTAATTAATTTAATTAGCCACATGTGGCTACCATGTTAGTGTAGCTCCAGACGCTAGACTCAGTTACATCTATTGGAAATACTACTCACTAAAAATACGCTTATGCTGATTCTCAGCTACATGTAACAGGTTCATAGCTTTTGTCTCACTCCAATACCTACTCCATCAATCTGGGTAACCTGAAAGATAATATGGGCAACACATCTAAAAATATGACCTCTCCATTTCCTTGGCCTCTTCATGGCCTCTACTTAACCCCATTCCATACTCAAACTCTGAACTTTATTATCCCATAACTTGTTCTGCCTCCAAAAGCACTGATTCAGGTAGCCTGCTCTCTGATATCAAACAAATATCCTTTCATATTTACTGTTTAACCATAATGATCAGTCTCAAAGGGGCCCTCCAATTATATTTCTACTGGCACATTGGTCATATTTCTATGGTTGACTTGGTCTCCCTACCCTCTACAATGACTATTTCAAATCTACTCTACTCTCCAACTGCCTTCCTCCTCCAAATTCCCTCCATATTCAAAGCGTATGAGTTTGCCTCCTTCACAAAGAAAGAAGCATCAGTGAGAAAGTTTACTAATAACTGCCCTCATCTAACCATCCCTTTTTCTACATATATAATAAGGAGGTGTCCCTTCTATCTAAAGCCAGCCCTCCACTTGTACTCTGGCTCTTATCTTTCCCAGGTCTTCTCAAGAACTTTACACCAGTGGTTCTCAGAGCGTGGTTACCCATAAGGTAAAGTACTGAATACTTCCCAGAAATAAAGACATGTACTACACAAAATGTTAAAGGAAGTTCTTGAAGCAGAAGGAAAATGATACTAGATGAAAATATAAGTCATAAAAAGTAAATATGGTTCAAATATGGTAAATATGTGGGCATTGATGAAAGACAATTGTTTGCTTATTTTAATTTCTTTAAAAATCTACTATTTAGGGACTTCCCTGGTGGCGCAGTGGTTAAGAATCCACCTGCTGATGCAGTGGACATGGAGTTGAGCCCTGGTCCAGGAAGATCTCACATGCCGCATAGCAACTAAGCCCGTGCGCCACAACTTCTGAGCCCGTTCTCTAGAGCCCGCGAGCCACAACTACTGAGCCTGTGAGCCACAACTACTGAGCCCATGTGCCACAACTACTGAAGCTCACATGCCTAGAGCCTGTGCTCCACAACAAGGGAAGTCACCACAATGAGAAGCCCACACACCACAACGAAGAGTAGCCCCCGCTCGCCACAACTAGAGAAAGCCTGTGTGCAGCAACAAAGACCCAAAGCAGCCAAAAATAAATAAATAAATAAATTTATTTTAATCTACTATTTAAAGCAAAAATAATAATATGAATTGAGAGATTTATAACATATGTAAAAGTAAAATCTATGACAACAACAATGAAGAGAAAAGGAGAGGAGAAATAAAAGTATAATGCTATAAGATTCTTATGTCATACATAAAGTGGTATAATATCATTTGAAGACAGATTGTGCTAGGTGAAGGAAGCATATTATAAACACTAGAGCAACACCTAAAAAATAAAACGAAGAGGAATACCTCATTAGCCAATAGCAGAGGTTTTTTTTTTTAAGTTCTGAAAAATACTCAATACCTCTAAAGGGCTAGGTAGTAAATATTTTAGGCATTGCAGGCCATATGGTCTCTGTTTCAACTCAAAGACTGTAAGACAAAAGCAGCTATAGACAATATGTAAATAAATGGGCATGGCAGCATTCCAATAAAACTTTATATACAGATGGTGGGCTAGATTTGACCTTGGGTGATACTTTGCTGATCTCTGACCTAATAAATTTACCCCTTAATAGCTAGAAAAAGAAGAGATAACCTAACCCAAAGTATACATAAGAATGGAAATAATAAAAATAAGAACAGAAACAAGTATCATAGAAAACAAACAGTAGTGTAAGTTAACAAAGCCAAAATGTGTTCTTTGAAATGAACAACAAAACTGATAAACCTCTAACTAGAGAAAAAAAAGAGAGAAAGAAAGATCACAAATTACCGGTTTAGAAATAAATGAGGGATTAACACAACAGATCCTACAAACATTAAAAGGATAATAATGAGGGAATTCACTGGCGGTCCAGTGGTTAGGACTGTGTGCTTTCACTGCTGAGGGTGCAGGTTCAATCCCTGGTTGGGGAATTAAGATCCCACAAGCCGTGCAGCATGGCCAAAAAGAAAAAAAAAAGGAAAAAAAGGGTAAGAATGAAGTATTATAAGCAACTTTATACCAATAAATTTGATGTCTTACACAAAACTGACAAGCTTCTTCTAAAATTTGTATGGAAATTCAATGGACTTAAACTGCCAAAACAATTTTTGGAAAAAAAAAAGTGCAAAACTTACAGCACCTCAACAATATGAACTATAAGACTTCCTATGAAGGCACAGTAAATTAAACAATATAGAATTTGCATAAAGACAGACATACAGATGCCTGAAACAGAAATAAAGTCCAAAAGTAAATAAGTAAACACACACAGTGATTTTCAATATAGGGGCCAAGGTAACTGTAGAGAGAAAGGATCATCTTTTCAACAAGTAGCACTGGAACAACTCAACATCTATTCAACCCTTACATCAAACCATATATAAAAATTAACTCAAAATGAATCACAGACCTTAAAAAATAAATCTGCTAAAGGAAAACACAGGCAAAAATCTTTCTGCATCAGAGTAGGCAAACATTTCTTATGTAAAAGATAAAAATGAACCGTAACATTTAAAACTCTTCAAAATTTAAAACTTCTACTTGAAAGATACTGTTAAGAAAATGAAAAGGCAAATCATAGAATGGAAGATAATATTCTCAATACACACCTGACAGAAGACTTGTACACAGAAAATAGAAAGAATTCTTGCAACGGAATAAGAAAACAAACAACCCAAAGTTTAAAATATCAAATGACTGGAACATATATTTCACAAGGAAGACATATGAATGACTAATAAGTATACTAAAAGATGCTTAACATCATTAGTCATCAGTGAAATGCAAAATAAAACCAAAAAAGATACCACTACTCACCCACTAGAACAAATAAACTTAAAAAGACTGACAGTGCCAAGTACTCGCCAGGATACGAAGCCGATGGAACTCATATTCCACTGCTATTGGAAATGCAAAATCGTGCAGCCCTTTTGGAAAAAGACTTTGGCAATTTCTTAAAATTTTAAACGTACTCTTACCATACAACCCAGAACTTCCACTCCTAGGTATTACCCAAGAGTAGTCAAAACATGTGTCCACATAGGGATTTGTACAAGAATGTTCTTAGCAGCTTTGTTCATAATAGCCCTAAATGAAAACAATCTAAATGTCTATCAACAGGTGAATGGATAAACAAATTGGTGTATATCCACGTAATGGAATACTATTCAACGATATAAAGAAACAACATAGATGAATCTCAAAAATGCTACCCCAAATGAAAGAAGTCAGATACCAATAGTACATATTGTCTGATTCCATTTATGTGAAACCCTAGTAAAAGCAAATCTCATCTAAAGTGATACTGAATAAGTGGCTGCCAGGATAGAGCAGGGAGAGTGTAAAAAAAAAAAAAAAAGGGAATTGAGTGGAAAGGAGTACAAGGAAAATTTGGGGGATAAAAAAAAATGTCCTATATCTTGACTCTGGTGGTACTTAGACATATGTATACCTTTGTCAAAATGCACTGAGCCATGTATTAATATATTTTTTCCTCAGCTAACTTTCAATTCGCTAGTATTTTTTCACTAATGTCTACCCAACGTTCAAATCGTTCACTGAGTTTTTAATTTCAATGATTATATTTTCACTTCTTGTCTTATATCTACCCATACTTTATTAGAACATTTAAAAAACACTTCAAGTATCTTTTAAAGCACCTGCCAGTACTTTAAGTATTCCTACCATCTCAGATGTAAATGTTCTCAATTGATGTGCAACTCATTTCTTTACATGTTTTGTAATATTGAATTTTGCATAAAAGTCTTTTGTGTGTTCTGTGAGCTACAGAAACATTCCTCACTGAATATTTTCAAGTTTACCTCTAAAAGGTCACGCTGGTTCTACAAGGATTGGACCATTTTGAAGATAATTTCTCAGCTAAATCCTTGGACATAAAAGTAGCATAAACTAAGAACCTACATCCACGTGTAGCACAGCCTGGGGTTCCAATTTCTTTGTGACTTTTTCCTACTCCGTATCCAGAGTAAATATCAAATCCCCTGTAGCTGGTAGGTAGGGGCTTTCTAGGCCACATTTTCATAGTAGGGCAGCCCTTCCAGGCCCTAAGGTTCACACAGGCAGCTCTTTTCTAGTCCATAGGGCTTGAAGCCTAGATTTCCCTAATGTTATGATTATCAACTTCAGCCTCCAAATAGATTTGCACAGCCCAATGAGCCATGTAGACTTTACCTCCTCTCACCATTTGCTTTTAGATATCCTTTTTATTTCTAGTACATGAGCATTTTTCTCACTTTGTTTTAAGCTTGGCTATATACCCCACAATTCATTTGTTATATTTTATCCAGTTTCTACTCCACATGTTTGGAGTGAGAAGTCCTTTCATGATAGCAAAACCTTGATACCAAAAAGTGACAAGGACAGTATGAGAGAGATAAATTACAAGATGATTACGATTAGGAACATAGATTTAAAAGCCATAGGTGAAAAATTTAAAAACTGAGCACAGCAAAGTATTAAAAAAATGTCACCACAACCAAGTTGGATTTATTTCAGGAATGCAACACTGGCTTAACATTAGAATACTTAATAATGTAATAATTCAAGGGTCAGCAAACTTTAGAAAGGAAATATTTTAGCCTTTGTATGTCACATGCAGTCTGTCACTTATTCTTCTTTGGTTTTGTTTGATTTTTCATTGTTTATGATCCTTTAAACACGTAAAAACAATTATCAGCTCACAAGCCATATAAACACAGGCTATGGGCCATAGTTTGCCAATTCCTGATATATTTCAACTTGCTAACAGAATAAGAGAGAAAAATCATATGATTATCTCAGTAGATGCATAAAAATGTATTGATAATATCCAACATCCATTTATGATTTTTTAAATTGTGCATAATCTAGGAAGATAACTCCCTTAAGCCGATAAGGATTATCAACTTATAGCAATTTATAGCAACCTATACCAAACTTCCTTCTTAATGGAGAAATGATAGAAAAATTCTTGTTAAGATTGAGAACAAGATAAGGATGGCTGTTGTCTCTACTTCTCTTCAGCATTGTATCCTAGCCATTACAATAAGGAAGGGAAAGTAAATTAAAGGATTAAGATTTGGAAAGGAGAAACAAAACTGGTACTATAGAAGAAATAATATGATGGTCTACATAGAAAACCCTAGAAAGTACAGATAAAGTATTATTAGAATTTACAAAGAAGTTTAGCAATGTGGCTAAGTATAAGATTAATGTATCTCTTTATTCACAGGCCGGTTACTTGGTTGAGTTTAGCTTGCAGAAGCTCTTGAAGAAACGTAATTAGGCAAGCTTCCTTCCAGAGAAAATTTCATCTTAGTTTCTACTTAGACACTACTGACCTGAGACCAAAACCCCAAAATGTAAACAGTGGTGTTGTTAGATAAGTTATGAATAACTTGTTTTCTCTTTTGTATTTTCCATATATTCTATTCCTGATCTTATTTTATTTTTATACAGAAGCAGCAGCAATACAGTTTATTTTTTAAAAGAAGTTATACACAGGACACACAAAAAAACTATTTAAGTATTATTGAAAAGCACAAAAGAATATTCATCAAGCATATACTTACTTTTCAAACAGTATCTTAATTAATTCTCATAAAAATTCTGTAGCTTTAAGTATTATGATGCCTAATTTTGCAGAAGAGGAAACTGAGGCTCAGAAAGGTTATTTGCCCAAGTGACAGTACTGGGATTTGAATTTGAAAATACCTGTTCCAAGGCCAGTGCTTTTTCCACTGAACCACGCTGCCACCCACAAGAGAGCGTTTTCACATTACCTGCTAGTTCTAACTAAGAGATAGTAATTAAACAATTACCTGCTAGTTCTAACTAAGAGATAGTAATTAAACAATTCTCCACTCCCGACAACAATATTTAAGCTACTGACATTTTAAAGAAATTAATATGAACAGCTTTTTTATCTGCTGATAGATACTATACCTAAACTCAACTACAAGCTATTTCAAAAAGAAAAGACTCTAATATGAGTTAAATGCTTTTTCAAAGCATGGCTAATTACTTTATCTATTAATGGGACATGAAGCATAAAAATGTTGTCTAGTGACCAATATAATTATAAAAATGATCAACCTGACTAGCAATCAAATAAATAAAATTCAAGTAACAATGATATATTGATCAAATTGGCCAAAAAAAATTTTAATAGTAATAGCCAGCTTGGGTAAAAAGTGAAATTCTCATGCATTTTAGGAGAGAATGTAAAAATCTGCTGTAGGCCAGTTGATAATATTTACACTTTAAAACGTATGTGGCTATAGAGCTAGTAATTCTTTACCTAGGAATTAATCCTGAGGAACTAATTGCAATACGTGCATAAAGATTTAGCTACAGGGCTGCTTATCTTAGAATTACTTATAATAGCAAAAAAGAAAAAAATAATAAAGAAAAGGAAACAAATAAATCTAAATCTACCTAATTAACCTAAGAACTTCGGTTAATGATTTTTAATACATTTTTTAAAAAACTAAATCCCGGTTTCAACATTTACAGGCGAGGAGACCCTGAGCAAGTCCACTGAACTCTCTCAATTTCATCGAAAGGAGTGAGAACAATAATAGTACCAATTTCATAGCGGTAGTTTAAGAATGAAACAAAACAATTCACGTAGAGACCGCAGCACAGAGCTTGGCCTATGTATGCTGTCCATCAGTAATATAGTTAATGTCGTGATTAGGAAGGCAGATATAAAATCTGATTCCCTAGATTTGTAACTTACTAATGGTTGTGCAAGTTATGTGCCTCTCTGTATCTCAGTTTTCTCTTCTATGAAATGAGAATAATCCCATAGAGTTTGTGTGAGGATTATATGAGATAAGTATTTAGAAAGTATTTAGCACAGTGCTTGGCAAACAGTAAACTCTCGACAAATTTTGACTTTTATTTTAAGCATTTGTATTAGTATTGAATAAATATATATTATTTTTATAATAAATTATATACCAACTCAGAGTTGTTTACTGTATTAGGTATGTCCCCTGCATTGGCAGGTTGATTCTTAACCACTGCGCCACCAGGGAAGTACCATCCTTATAAGTTCTTACAGAATAAAATTTCATATCTTGGGATTTCTTCCCTGTTCAAGAGATGTACATGATTCCCTCAAAGACCCAAACCTGGAAGAAATAAACCCTTATGCAAGGGATGTTTTCCTACCTTAACAGCTTCTCCAAGAGTTTGGTTTTTGTCAGCTTCCTCACTGGAATGTAATTCAAGCCTATAATTCAACTCCTGTAGTTGCTGTGCCTGCTCATTCAATAGCATTTGAGCCTGCTGTTCCCGTAGTAATGCATTATTCAGTTCTTCACATGCACTTGCAAACTTCTCATGGGTGATCAATTTCTGAACAAAGAAAAAAATTTTAATTATAAGCTAACTGTATTGTTGTATCATTTAATCTTCAGAACTCTATTTGCTAACATAAAGAGAATACAAACATTTCTAAATAACTGATAGATGACAAAAGTACAATTCATTTTTCTTAATTTCCTAAGTCAAGATAAAAAACATCACTCTGATTTTTTTTTTTTTTTTTTGGCCGTGCCATGCAACATGCAGTTCCCCAACCAAGGATCGAACCCATGCCCCCTGTAGTAGAAGCATGGAGGCTTAGCCACTGGACCACCAGGGAAGTCCCACATCACTCTGATTTTTAAAGCACAACAGCTATACTCCCAAAGTTATAATTTTTAGTCAAATAAAATCTCAGGAAATATTCATGTTCTAAGTAAATCCATAACGCTCGGTTTAAATCTTGATACATGAGCACTTTTTATAAAGATAACGATGTGGGAATTAAAGCTTTTAACAAGTTCAAATGCTTTTAAAGGATCACCTGAAAGTCTGTGTTCAGTGTATGTTACCATTCAGGTTTCCCTGGTCAAACTACCCTCTCCTTGGAGAGTCCTTACCACACCATACCTCTCTCACTCCCACCACCACTCACGCTGTTGCCATCTTCTTGTATTTTCTTCACAGCCATTATCATTATCTAAATTCACCTTAGATAGTTGTTCACTTTTTTACTGCCTGTCCGCACCCTTCCACCAACCACACATTTAAGGATGTGAGCTCCACAGGGCAGAGACCTCCTTCAGCTTGCTCACCCATCACACAGAGGAGTGCTTGGCATTCAGTAGCTTCTCAATAGGTATTTGCTGAATAAAAGAATATCTATTCATATATAAACACCTGCCAATAAAACTCTGCACAACTTTTACAATATCATGACTGCATCTGCTCTGGAATAACTGACAGTTCTAGAGAGGGGCCATCTCTTAAGGGGTATGGAATCCAGGACAGGACATACTTGTATTATGTCCTGTGCAAAACTCTTAAACAAACAAAAATTAGTTACAACAAATGGCAAGAGACACCTTGATCTTGAGGTACAAAGAACAGAAATGTTTCACAAATGGTAGGTAACCTGAGAAATATATGTGGAAAACTAAAGGAAACCATGCAGGTCTCTTAATCACACTAAGTGTATATAAATCTATTTAAGACTGACAACTTTCCCATTGTTGAAAAGAATTTGAGGTGTCAACTTTTTAACATCCCTCTATTCGCTAATGGCACAGCACTTCTCTGGGTCTTGTGAACAAGTATTTTTGTACTTCTTCTACCTTTTACTTGTTATTCTGTTTTAAATTACCACTCCTTGCCATCAGAACATTCTGTTCTTTGCAATCTACTTGGCCTCTAGAAATGAAGATCCCCGTCATTTTGCAGGACTTCTTCCCACTCTTCCAAAATTTCTCCTTTACCTAAAAACTTAGCTAATGTTAAGACTTTCTCTTGTCCATATATCCCTCCCAGAGACTGGCGCAATTCTGTTCACTCTTCTGTGACTAAATAGGGTCAAACAAGTACAGCAATGCAGAATAAGAAACAGATAGTGTGTGAAAGCAGTTGTAGGGAGCTAATAAACCAAAAACAATAAAAAGATCATGGGAGTTAGCTTGAAGTACAACTGTCAGTAG
The DNA here is from genome assembly GCF_937001465.1 of Orcinus orca. Classification (NCBI taxonomy): domain Eukaryota; kingdom Metazoa; phylum Chordata; class Mammalia; order Artiodactyla; family Delphinidae; genus Orcinus; species Orcinus orca. The sequence goes on from NC_064564.1 coordinate 55,934,683, forward strand.
ATGATCATGGGAGTTAGCTATTAAAGAACACCTGTCAGTAGATGAACATGATATTCCAAAACAGTGCAGGTACTAAATCACTTTTGGTGGGCAGGATGTGTCCCTTTATGTTACAATTTTAGATGAACTATAAGAAGCTATTTTGTTTGCCTCCTGTATACTTTGCCTGAAATAAATGAAAGATGATGGTTGCAGGCACACTCCCTGATTTTTAAAGAGGAAAACAGCATCATTTTCCCATCTATTCTGTTTTTAGTAAAACGATCCTTTATTAACATAGCTGGATATGAACATTAACCACTTTAGTGAAGTGGTTAAAAGTTTGCGTTTTGGAGTCAGAATACCGAGGTTCAAATCCTGTCATTTCCACATACTAACTGTGTGACTTTCGGCAAGTTACTTAGCTGTTCTGTGCCCTACATTTCCTCATCTGTTAAAAAAAAACAAACAATGGATAATAATATTATTGAATTATTATTGATATGAAAGGACTAAATGAATCAATACCTTAAAGTGCTTAGGGGCAGTGCCTGATACATGTTCAATATGATCATTAAATGTTAGAAATCATCACTTTATAACTTTATACTACATAGTCGGATGTCAAATATAAAAATTACATACATCATTCCTTCAATTATTATTTCAATTAATCCTATTTTTATTTCTACACTTCAGTGGAAGAAATTCACACTAAACATTTCTTGGAACACGTTCTTTGCTCTTGCTGCGAGCCAGTTACTCAACCAAAGTTTATTTGCCATAGCAGTTAACCATCCTAACTACAGCTTAATCATTTTCTATACTTTCAGTCACAGTATACATTTTAACAGGGCTATAAGCTCTGCTGACACAATCAGTACTCCTTTAAGCATCTGGAATAAATCTTTTTTTTCAATGTTTTTTGAGATGATTTTAATGATGCTGTGCTTTTTATTTAATTGACACACAACACTGCTTAAGTTTAAGATGTACAATGTATTCATTTGATACACTTCTAACTTGCAAAACAATTACCACTGCAGCCCTAGCTAGCTCTATTAAGTCACATAATGATTACTTCTTTTTTGTGGTGAGAACATTTAAGTTCTAGTCTCTTAGCAAATTTGAAATGTAGAATACATTACTGTTGGGGAATTTTAGAAGGGAATTTTTCTAAAGAAAAAGAAATTCTATTAATGGGATTTGATTATTTGAAAAAGGAAACATAATAAAAAGTTAAGGAAAACAAACATATATATTTGCCCTGTGATATTTTATATACATATGTATATCATACGTATTTTATATCAGAGGAGAACTCACCAAAGCCATAGTTTTTAAATCATATATACTTACTGACTGCTTAACTTCATTTAACTGCATCTGAAGACCCTGGGTTTTGTCAAGCTCCTTCTTCAGTTCATTCACATTTCGTTTCAGTTCTGTGACCTCTAAGCGTAGTGAGCGGCGCTCCACTTCTGCTGTGTGCAGTCTTTGTGTAAATCCAAATATTTGCTTCTGTAATGATGCTGTGCTTTTCTATTGTCAAATAAGAGCAATTTTACAAAAAGTCACTTCAGATTTACTAGTAAGTCCGTAGCAATGGTCATTTTACCAAATTAAATGTAACTTAGGTTATACAGAAAACAATACCAGCTCTTACTAAAACTTAAAGTGAAGGCTTTATTTTTTTATGTGACCAATAATTTGCCTTATATGAAATGAAAAATGAAGAAAAGAAATAATCTAGATGGCTACAAAACAGAAAAGATAATTGTTTATGTCTCACACAATTCTGTTGCAGTATACTCATACAGAACAGTTAATTCAGAACTCGTGCCAGAACTTTTGTATTTTGATATTACGGACACTTATTTGGAAGTTCTTTTATTTATCATATTAAACTATTACATGAAATCTAAAAGAAATCTACATACACTCGTGTACAACTAATATAAACTACAAATAAATGTGATTCGGAATTAAATTTACAAGTCCTAAAATCCCTATTTAATGAAATTGCATACATACCAAAATGGGCATGTGGCCACATAGACCGTATTTCAGGGCCAGTGTGTTTACTTTATGAAGTCCACGGGCCAGCCTCTGAACCAGGGAATCTTTTTCCACATATCTAATACTCCTGCTCCTGTGCAAAGGTATACTGTCCATTGCCAGATTAATTTTATCCATGAGTTTTGCAAAAGAACTCTTGGCTGCTCCTATAAGCAAATGTCCACAAATTCTGGAATTTGGATCTTCAAAGAAAAAGAAAAAAAGCACAGAAAAATAAGAATTGTCTCTTGTTCATTTCACAACACTGCCAGTCACAACACAATGAAAATATTTTCTCAGTTATATCATTCCCATCCACCTGTAGTAATCCATTCAAGAAGTCCCCGCCTATATCAACTTTCACTATGTAAGAAATAGCCCACCTACTAAATAATGTATCTAAAGAAAATCTGCATGTATTTACAGTATGTCATTCATACTGAACACTATGACACTAAAAAATCATCATCACTCCTTTCTTTGTTTTAAAACCTAACAAATTCATTTTCTATTTACAACTACTGAAGCTTATTACTTTAATGTCACACTATTTATATTCTCAGACAAGAAAATATAACTTGCCTTATTCCAAGGCAATTAACATTTTACAACTACAATTACTCATTTCCCCGTAGGATTTTGGCAATCATTCCTCTCATATAATGGACTTAAGGTCCCAGCATATCCAACATGGCCTGCTTACTGCTAGATTCATCAGGTCTGTAATTAATAACTGTATTTAATGTTGATAAATAAAATTGTCAGTGTTCTTTCTACTAATTGGTATTCCAAATAATGGTTAATAGGTTTATTTATGCCTTAATAAAAGTCGTGTAATTTAGTTTTTCCTCTGCTAGGCATGTCTTAATCTGTCATTACTTGTGTTACGATACTATCCATGTAAAATGATGAACACGGAGAGACTCTTTAAATTCTGTAGTATACCATTCTACATTTCAAGAACCTCTGCTGTTGGGAGTTAGTTTAAATCTTGTCTTTATATCATAAGCACAAAAAGCATATTTGGCCAGTTTTATGCAAGAGAAAAATGTTCCACAATTCTAAGAACACATGGTTCGACACTGAAGAGCAGCACTGACTAAGAAGGTCAACGCCAATAAACCATCAGTGGTTTTCTATGTCAGAAAAAAACATCTCACGTAAGCTAGATAAAAGCTCATTGTTCTAGAAAATTTTCAGGAATACAAAAATAATGAAGTTTTCACAGATAAAGAGCCTTTAGAAGCAAAAGTCAACTATAATTAAATTTTAATGAATAGTGGTTTTTTACTATATCACAGCAATGTGTTGTGTAGACACTAACCACTCTGAGAGGTGAAATTAAGTGGCAGTATAATTCCATAAGGCATTCCTTTGAATTTTTAACAAGTGGGAAAGAGGCATACACTCTAAGTTACTGACTGCTACTCTCAATGAATTACAGAAAGAGCACAAAGCATAATTTTATGCTTTGATGAATAAGAAGTATTTTTACGATATACTTCACATTATACAGTATAGAGTACAATTAATTCAATATTAAATAAATGACGAAATAAAAAAAATCCTCTAGTGACGTAGTTGTAGATTTATTTGTATAATGATACAGAAGAGAAAAAATGTCACTAAAATTCCTCATGTCTAAACTTGTCTAGACTAGTTAAAATGTTTGACTTGTTACATTTAACAAATTCTTGTTTATGCTAAATACATTTGTTAATCACTTTTCCCCTATCTAATAGCATATCTTTCAAGAAAGAAGAGGACTCTATGGTCTGCAACTACCTTTTCCAATAGAAGGGGCAATAGTGCACATCTAAGGTTAAAATCTTCAAAACAAATTCACAGAGAATTGTTTTGACCAGTAGTTCTAAACCTGTGAATTACAGATCCTGAGGCGGGGGGAGGGGAGGTTGAAAAGTTATTATAAGAGTTCCACCACTTTCAACTGCAGTATTGCCATTTGACCTTTATTTAGCCCTAAAAAAATGTGTAGCATGAATAATATATGCTTATGATGTTGTTAGTAATAAAATTAAAAGTCCTTTGAAACATTGCAGAAGTCAACTGCTGCTAAAAATACAACTATCGTGTGGGATGAGCAGTCTACAATGTGATTTCTTATTAAAATGGAATCCTCACACTCAGATTGAGAAACATGCCTTTAATGAAAAAAAGGGAATAGTGAGTAATTATTTAATTAATATGTATGTAAATATGTCATTATTTAATTTAATAATAATGTGAGTCATGAATATAATAATAATGTCTAATGGTAATAATAATGTTAGAAATGTTAATCACGAGTAATGTTAACTGCATTAAAATTCGACTCAGTTCTAGACAGTTGGGAACATTTTCTCATCCTTGACACCTCCATCTTTCTTGCCATCTCCCTCACATCCAATCACATCACATTTCTACCATCTATTCAATTTTTTCTGTGATCATGGCATTGTCTCACCTATGTTCTTACAAGGGTCTCCCTACTCTTCTCCAGTCATTTCCCCTCTTCAATCCATCCTCCACCGTAGAAAAAATGACTTCTAAAACACAAATAGGATCTTGTCACAACCCCTGCTTAAGCTTCAGTGAATCTCTTCAGATCTGGGAATAAATTTCAAACTCCTTAAACATGGCTCATAAGGTCCTACATGATCTGATCCCTGCTTACTTTTCCAGGAGCATCTTTCACTATTATACCTTTCATGTATAACTCCTTTCAAGTGACCCCAACACATCACAATCTTAGAGCACTCTTCTGAGCAAAAAAATGCCTATGGCTTCAAAGAGCTGTAATTTGAAAATATGAATCAGTTTTCAGACTTGGGAGCCAATCATTAAGGTAAGATTCAAAACCGTGTTCTATCTAAAGATGAAACTAAAAATACTATGAAAAAAAGCCCAAAATACTATTTTCAAAAAGTAATAAGAGAATGTCTTACCATATTTTAAAACTTCAAGAAATACACATGAAAAGGGCAGTATGATACCGATACCAGAAGAGACAGGAAGACTAATGGAATTGACTGGAGAGACGGGAAATAGATCCAAGTACGTATAATAAATATATACTAAATGGCATATCTTAATTCACTAGGTAAAAGACAGATGATGGAATTAAAACATATTGGGGCTAGCTGGTCATCCATACACAAATAAATATTATTAATTTCCTCACTACTTCTCTGAAAATAATTCCAGACAAAATCCAAGATTTAATGTAAAAATCAAAAATACTAGACTAAAATATGAGCAACACCACCTGCGGTGAGGCTAGCCTTTCTAAATAAATCACCAAAAGAAAAACTATAAAGTAAATGATTAATAATGTTAATCATATAAAAATGCACAAACAAAATTAAAATACAAACTGGAAAAATTATTTACACTATATGGCAAAGTGCTAATATGTGTGATACACAAGTTCTTATAATTCTATAAGAAACTAACACACACCCATATATGAACATAATGAGACAATGTGTAAAAGAATATGAATGGGTGTAGAACAAATGAAAAGATTTGCAACCAGTCAAAATTACAAATAAGGAATGATATAGTTTCTTTTGCCTTTCAAATTGATAAAAATAAAAAAGACGGTTAAAACTTCGTGCACCAAAGGCATTATGAGAAAGCCAGAACTCTCAGTAGTGTTCATAGGAGTGTAATGCAAAGCAACTTTTACAAAAGGCAGACTGGCAATACTTTCCAAACGTAAAATACGCAAACTCATTTCTGAGGAGTTTAGCCAAGGAAATAATTGCACAAGTATAAAATGATTTTATGTACAAACATGTTAATTACAGCATAGTTTTTTATAATATTAATTAAAATAGTAAAAAAATATGAAAAAATGCCAATATCCATCAACAGGGAATTTTCAGAGTAAACTATATAAACAATGAAATAGTATATGATCAAATACAATTAATGACGTACACCTACCTTATTGACATGGAAAGACATTTAGTATCCAGTGAGTAGAAAAAAAATTATGATGAGGCATGATTGTATGACTCCCTCATATAAAACTGGGTGTGTTTGTATGTATACCTGTAGGTACACATGTCTGGGAGATTTGTAGAAATCATTAAACTGTTAAGAATGATTGGGGATGGCCTTTTGGGTGATTTTTATTTCTTCTGTGCAGGTTTCTATACTGTGTGAAGTTTTTATACCAAGCATAAATTTAATTATCCTCTAGATAATTTTAAAAAAGCATAAACACTTTTCCAGAAATAACAAAACTATTTTAAAAAGCACTGTATACTGTCTTCCTCATTCATTCATTAAACAGCTAGCTATAGGGCAACTCATATGCATGAAGGCACTGTGTTAGGCAATGTGGAGAGGAGATCTATAACACTGATTAAGAATCAGTAGCTCCTGTTTCTATCAGCGTTATTTATAAATAATACTATAGATACAAATGCCCAATAATAAAACTACTCAAAAACATATCTTGACTTAGACAAATGGTATTTAGGGGAATGATTATCAAAAGCAGGGGTTCTTGGACTTCCCTGGTGGTGCAGTGGTTAAGAATCCACCTGCCAATGCAGGGGACACGGATTCGAACCCTGGTCCGGGAAAATCCCACATGCCGCGGAGCAACTAAGCCCATGCGCCACAACTACTGAGCCTGCACTCTAGAGCCCACGTGCCACAACTACTGAAGCCCGTGTGCCTGGAGCCCATGCTCCGCAACAAGAGAAGCCACCACAATGAGAAGCCCGCGCACCACAAGGAAGAGTAGCCCCTGCTCACTGTAACTAGAGAAAAGCCTGCATGCAGCAACAAAGAACCAACACAGCCATAAATAAATAAATAAATAAATAAATAAATAGTATCCGGTTTTTTTAAAAAAAGCAGGGGTTCTTGCTCATTTTTTGTCCCGTGTATACCCTCGATAGCCTAGTAAAACCTATGGATCCCCTTCTTAGCATAATACTTTTAAACATGTTAAGTCAAAATATGTAGGGTTACAAAGGAAGCAAATTTTATTAAAATGCAGTTTTCAAACTATTTTAAGTTTTATTATAAATATATTATGCATAAGACAATACATTTAAAATATAGACTGAAATTTTTTTAAAAGACATAGCATAGGGCTTCCCTGGTGGCGCAGTAGTTGAGAGTCCACCTGCCGATGCAGGGGACACGCGTTCGTGCCCCGGTCTGGGAAGATCCCACATGCTGCAGAGCGGCTGGGCCCGTGAGCCATGGCCACTGAGCCTGCGCGTCCGGAGCCCGTGCTCCGCAACGGGAGAGGCCACAACTGTGAGAGGCCCGTGTACAGCAAAAAAAAAAAAAAAAAAAAAGACATAGCATAGTGAAAGTTGTTGCTTAGCCAAACTAAGAATATTGAACTATGAAGTGATCTTTATGAAGGCATCAAACATGTCATGCTGGACATCAAATATTTTTATTTTTTTATATTTAGAAGTGATTAAAATCCTGATCCACAAATATATACTGCTGCAAATGTAATTAAAGTTCCTATAGTTCACTTTACAAGGTATAGGTAGGCATCTCTCAAAAAATACTAGAGTACTCCAAGACTCTTAAATTCTTAACATATACACACTACTATATATAAAATAGACAACCAACAAGGACCAACTGTATAGCACAGGGAACTACACTCAGTATTTTGTAATAACCTATAAGGGAAAAGAATATATATATATATATATATATATATATATATATATATATATATACAAAAAACTGAATCAATTTGCTGTACACTTGAAAATAACACAGCATTGTAAATCAACTATACTTAAATAAAAACGTAAAATTTAGGCGCTTCCCTGGTGGCGCAGTGGTTGAGAGTCCACCTGCCGATGTAGGGGACACGGGTTCGTGCCCGGGTCCGGGAAGATCCCACATGCCGCGGAGCGGCTGGGCCCGTGAGCCGTGGCCGCTGAGCCTGCGCGTCCGGAGCCTGTACTCCGCAACAGGAGAGGCCACAACAGTGAGAGGCTCGCGTACCGCAAAAAAAAAAAAAAAGTAAAATTAAAAAAAAAAGAAAACCTATTGTGGAAAGTTTTTTGTTCAAAAGTCAGTGAGTTCATCTTTGGCTAGGTCAACTTATTCAATACGTTTATGTAAGAAAGAAAAACGATTGTGAATCTATGGTTCAAATTTGATGCTATAAAGATAGAAGGAACTTAAGTAGCACTTTTGAAAGAGTTCTAAAGTGTTTCCAGGTGCTTGCAGGTTGCACTTTCAAAGAAATCACAGAATTTTGTACTTAGGGAATACTGGAAAGCAACACAGACATGAAGAATATAGAAGCTCAACTGGATGGATGAACAACTACTAGGTGTACAATCGTCCTGATACATGGCCAGCTACATTGCACCAGCATCCATCTGTACATAGAAGACTGTGATTACATACCATGTATGTGATGAGCCTCATGATTACTGATCATCAAAGATGAGCATAAACAATATCTGAAGATAGCTGCAACAACTGTATTACAACTTGAAAATATCTGTTATTTCTATTAGTAAATAAGTCACCATGCTGCTAATATTATCATGGTCTGTCATCACCATTCATAATTGAAGGAAATGTTCATTAATGGTTAGTGAAACAAGACAATTATTTTCCATCCAAGTCTACAGATGCTCCCCCTCTGAATTCTATCCATGGACCATTTTGAGAAGGGTTCTATGAACCCCAGATTAAGAGATCCCTTATCTAAGGAATATACTACACAATCATAAAACTATATCCTTCAGCCTCTACTTCTCCGTCAACTTAAATAATAAGAAAGCTGCATACCTGGACTACTCTACTCAGAGAACCATAACATAATACGCTCTCAGTTTTCACTGAAGAAGAACATAAGCAACACTAACAAGAAAAAAACTTCTGCATCTTCTATGAAGTAGCCTTTAAAGATATAAACTGTGGGGCTTCCCTGTTGGCGCAGTGGTTGGGGGTCCGCTTGCCGATGCGGGGGGCGCGGGTTCGTGCCCCGGTCCGGGGGGATCTCGCGTGCCGCGGAGCGGCTGGGCCCGTGGGGCATGGCTGCTGGGCCTGCGCGTCCAGAGCCTGTGCTCCACGGCGGGAGAGGCCGCAGCAGTGGGAGGCCCGCGTATCGGAAAAAAAAAAAAAAAGATATAAACTGTGAATGTTATTCAATATTTTCAATATGATAATCCACGTAATAAATTCCTCTTAGGGTTTAGTAGCAAAAGAAGTATTAATGGTTTGCTCCGTATGTTTGGAGAAATAAGAAAGCATCTTATATCTGCAGAACAACATGCAGCTCAGTTTAGCTAAACTGAGAATCAGATCAAGAAAGGTCTTGTATACCGAGCTAAAGAGTAGGAAATGAGGAACAATACTGCTGCTTTTACAAAGATATGTGACAAACCAAGCACTGCCAACATGCAATAACTCGTTGAAACCATTACAATAGCCAATGAGATGGTACGATTATTATAGCCATTTAAAATAAGTGCGAGAAAAAGAACAATGAAAAATGGTACATAAAATGACCCAGTCATATTGAAATACACACAAAACAACTTGAAAGAAGTAGACACAAATATTAATCATACTCTCAGGGAGATTACAAGAGCTATCTTACAGTGATATTTTACAAATACCTGTAAGCTGCCATAATTTTTTTTCTGGAACAAGGTGGAGGTTTAAAATATTTTTAAATATACATGTATTATTTTAGAATAGATCTGAGAGGAAATTTTTTCTTTTACAAAAATCTTAAAAAATAATTGTGTCATTTTGTTAGACGGTATCTGGATATTCAACTAAATCTTCTAAGAAAAGGGTCTTAAAAGTTTTCTACAAACTGCTTATAAGTTGCAAAATATGTTAAAGCCTCATATATGTTTCTTAAAATAATTTTGATTTTGTATATTATTTTAACAAATAAATGTATTCTATGAAAATTGTGACACTGGAATTTTACACAGTCATGAACACTTCCAAGGATAAATTATTCATTCAAAAATTGTTCTTAAGAATGATAGGCAAATAAATTTTAATTTAGAAAACAAAACTTCTTTCACATTTTCCATATGCTTGAAAATTCTCAGAATAAAATGTTTGAAAAAATATGGGAAAATGCAAGAATAATAATTTTAAAAGTCACAAAATAAAAGTCAGTAAGTTAAATGTGGCTCAAAATAGACACTAATAGCTCAAGTACTAAAAATGATCCACGGTCAGATTGTACTTATTTCAATTTCAGATATGAGTGAAATTATGTGTATAACAAAATTCTCTAAACTACTTCTTCTCACACTTTACTGTGGTTATAAATCATCTTGTTAAAATGCAGATTCTGGCTGAATAGCTCTGGAATGGGGTCTGAGACTGTGCATTTCCAACACCCCACAGTTAATGCTGATGCTGCTGGTCGACAACCACACTTGGAGTAACACATCTCTTTTTATTCTTTGTTAGGATTCACTAAAGCCTTTAAGCTTTCAAATATATACTAATAACTACTTATTAATACAAGTATCTTTATTTACTGTTTTGAACTTCCTAATATGAAACCTCAGTGTTGTGCCGAATACAACCTAGATTTCTGAGTTTTACCTGGAAGAGCTGCTATGACCTCTACAAAGTTAACTCAAAGTATACGATGAAAGAAAGCTGTGAGTAGTAATAGCAGGAGCATGTATATTTGAGTCATCTATCCTCTAGATAATAAAAATTCAATTATAATTGAAATGCGTAAATGTGTAAGAAAATGGATGACCATTCTACTCATAACCATCTACTCCTGTATTTGTTCAGAGATATTTCAAAGCAAATCAGCACAATTGTTTCTATCTCGAGAAATTCAGTCTGAACAAGTCATATAAAAATGCTCAGCTATCTATAGGGTTCCTTAGTCCACTCCTATAATGATTGATATCCCAGCCCTTCAGTGGAAGTAACATTCTCCCCTGTTTGAGGTAAATGATCTCTTGCAGGCACACCATTTGGATACCTGGAAGAGGTCATTTATCTCAAGTGGGCAAACACTTTAATGAAAGCAAGAAGGTTGCCACCTGTCCAGTATTTACAGAGAAACATGGAAACTCGGGTCTTTGCCCACTGCCTGTAAATACACCGTCAAAGTTTAAGAAGGCAGCAGTGGCATCTACCTTTAGCAAACACCTCATTTTCTGAGCAATGAATTCAAGCTACCACTATTGAACTTCCAGTTTCACAAAAAGGGATAAACTAATATACAGGTTCCACTGAAATGTCAGTGCACAAAAAAGAGATAACACAACATTTATTGGACAATTACATATACAAGGGACTTGGTTGAGAAAGTTACATTTACTCCTAATAACTCTATGAGCTAGGAACCACCCTTAGCCAAATTTTACAGATGGATGAAGAAGGATGAAATGATTTTCCCAATGTCACACACATAGTAAGCACTGGAACCCAGATTCAAATCTAGAATCCAGGTTCTTAATCCATATTCTACTGCATATCCAACATGTTTCATTTTCTCTCCTAGACAATTTTAAAACTTTCTCTCCTAATTAGTTAATAGTATAATTCAGAACTTACTCTAAAAAGATAAGCACCTAACTTTTCAAAAGAGTAATTTACTGATTTTTTTTGAACAATGATAATAGGAGAAGCAATAGTTACTATTTAATATATTAAAAGCTACTACTTGCTATTGCCATACATGTACTAGTTTTCCTGGAGCTAAAAAGAAAAAAGTGAAAATGAATGAGATAATGCCATTTGCAGCAACATGGACGGAGCTAGAGATTATCATGCTAAGCGAAGTAAGTCAGAAAGAGAAAGACAAATACCATACAATATCACTTACATGTAGAATCTAAAATATGATGCAGATGAACTTATTTACAAAATAGAAACAGATTCACAGACATAGAAAACAAACTTATGGTTACCAAAGGGGAAGGGAGGGAGGGATAAGTCAGGAGTTTGCGATTAGCAGATACAGATTACTAGAGATAAACTAGGTAAGCAACAAGGTCCTACTGTATAGCACAGGGAACTATATTCAATATCTTGTAATAAACTACGATGGAAAAGAATATGAAAAAGATTTATATATATATATATATATATATATGAATCACTTTGCTGTACACCAGAAACTAACACAATATTGTAAATAAAAAGAAAAAAGTGACAATGATGCCATCAATAGGTAGTCCTGACATGTAATATGATTTAAATTTTCAGCAAGTTCTTCAAAAAGACAGAAGGAACAGAGAAGAAAAATCAGAGTTCTAAGAAATATCCTCTTTCATTTCAGAATTTTCACATTTCCTAAATAGACTTTCCCAAGATTTTGCCATTTCAATTTCCCACATGGTTGAAAGAATTAAGATACTATTCATAGTATTAGATGATTCAAGGGACAAGGAATCAATTGCAAATCAAAGCTGAACTGGTATTCTTGATACCTGCCCTATGATGAAAACCTCCTTTTGTAAATTGGTTAAATAGATGAAGGAATGCCCAACTGATATATATTACCCAGACATTACAATCATTCTCTAGAAGATTATTAACAGAAATAGAGAAAAATCCTCAAAAAGTATGATATTTTTTAAACTATAGCTATGATAGTTTATCATAAGCAAAGCACAGCATCACTTCTGTGATATTCTTGCTGAAAATGCATAAGCTAAATCTGATCATGAGGAAACAAACAAATCAAAATTAAGGGATATTCTACAAATAACTGGCTTGTAATCTTCAAGGTCACGATGGTCAAGGAAAAACTGAGGAACTCTTCCATACTGAAGAAGACTAAAGAGACATGACTAAATGCAACACATAATTCTAAACCAGATCCTCTTGCTAAAAATGACGTGGTTGGGACAAATAGGGGAAGTTGAATGGAGTCTGAATGGTAGTAATGTATCAATGTTGGTTTCCTGATGTTGATCATTGTACTCTGGTTACGCAGAAGAATGTCTTTGAAATACATGCTATAATACGAGGGAGTGATGGGGCATCAAGTAAGCAACCTGCTCTCAGGCCATTCAGGAAACAGAATTCTCTGTTGTGAACTACTTGCAACTTTTCCATAAGTTTGAGGGTATTTCGGAATAATTTTTAAATGAAGATATTAAAGAGTATGTAGCCTATGATATCATTTACATCATTTGTTAGTCTGCTAGTGGATGGATGAGTAGGTGGCATGAAGGGAGGAAGGAAGGGTGAATGGATAGAGAGAGAAAGACGGATAAAACAGATTGGAAGAACACATAAGAACACATAAAAATGCTTACATTAACTATCCCTATATGATGGGGAAATACGTTTGTTTTTGTTTTGTTATTGTTCTCTGATTTATTTCTTTTCCAAGTTTTCTGAATTGACCTGTTTTCTTGTATAATGGAGGTAGTAGAAGCGGAAGTAATTTGAAAAAAAAGAACAAACAAAAACAATCTTCTCTACTTCAGATGTTGATTAGCTGATTCATTCCATGCACAAACTCTTCCTTCTCTTTTGTCAATCTCCAGGTAGTCATCTAGGGAGAATCATGTGAATGACTCAGCTCAGGCCAATGAAACAAGCTCAGGCCAGGCCAATGAAACAACAGCAAAAGTCTGCTGGGGAAGCTTTTGGGAAAGCTTTTGCCTTCCTGATATAAAGTGATATATTCAGCAACACATGTCTTCATATTTTTAACAATTTTCTTGAGATATAATTCACACACAATATAACGTACCCATTTAAAGTGTACAAATCCATGGTTTTTAATATAATCACAGTTATGCAGTCGTCACCACAAGCAATTTTATAAAATTTTAGTCACCCCCAAAAGAAACTCCATATCTATTAGCAGCCACTTCCCATAACCCCAACCCCTCCCCAGCCTTAGGCAGCCCCTAATGTACTTTCTGTCTCTAGATTTGCCTAATCTGCATATTCCAAATAAATGGAATAATATGATATGTGATTTCAAATAAATGGAATCATATTATATACAATCTTTTGTGATGTAGCATATGGCTTTCATGGTTCATCCATGTTGTAGCAAGCATCAGTACTTCATTACTCTTTATGGCCCAATTATATTTTATTGTTTGGATATCTGTCCATTACCCATTTATCAGTTGATGGACATTTGAGTTTGTTTCCATTTCTTGACTATGCATTATGCTGCAGTAAACATTCATGCACAAGTTTTTGTACATATATGTTTTCATTTCTCTTGGATATATACCTAGAAGGGGAATTGCTTGTTCAAATGATAACTCTATGTTTAATATTTTGAGGAAATGCCACTCTTTCCCAAAGCAGCTATAACATTTTTTATTCTCACCAGCAATGTATGACTGTCTTCACATTGTGTCCCTCCCTTCTCCTTCCTGCACAAATACAATCCTGATGCCTAAAAGTAGAGTGACCAGCTTAAAACTAGGAGGCATAAACACGAAGATGCTACTGGCTTAGCAGAAAGACATAGTCTGGATTTCTACCTACCTCCAGACTTACTATTTGGGAGGAAAAAAAAACCTTATATGAATAAGCTGCTCTAAGTGGGGGTCTTCTATTAGGTACAAAGAAAGAAAACCTGTGATGCCCCCAAACATCCAATGTCATTATATTCAGAGGAAGAAATTTCTTCCTGATCTTTATACGTATACTAATTTATAACAGAACCATGTTTTAACAAGTTGGAGCTGTATGAGACGTGTAAATGGTCTTGAAATTTTAAGATAAACTAATGTATTTTCATTTTATTTACTCTAAATTTTTATGAAATTTCTTCATTATTATTCAGTTAATGCAATAAATCTTAATGAAGACCGATATCTGAACTAAGAAAAGTATGTGGAAGAGTAAACAAAGGCATTCTAAGCACTTTACAAATGAACTCATTTAGTCCTCTAAACTCTGAGCTAGGTAAAACTTACTATTCCCACTCTACAAATAAAGAAACTGGGAAACAGAGTTTAAATAACTTGCCCATGTCATGTGGCTAGCATCAGAGTCAGTATTCAAAGTCAGGCAGAATACCTGCTTAACCCTACACTATGTTGCCTCCACTGTACAGCAATTTAGCAATTTTAGAACAGAAAATTAATCATTAGTAGTCTAAAAATGTATACAGGTAGGCGTGTGTGTATTCATGTTCATTAATGCTAAATGCTACTTTCATGGTGAGATGGGTGGTAAGGGAACAACAATATTTTTTAGCACCCACTATGTACCAGATACCGTACAAAATATTCAACAAGCATTATCTCATTATTTCCTCATAACAATGGGGAAGACGATACCATCTTCATTTATGGGAAAAGAGTGTGAGGCCCAGTAAAGTTAAGTAACTTGCCCAATTTCACACAACTAATAACTAGCAATGCTGAATATAATATCAAGTCTGTCTTGTTCAAAGCAATGCTCTTTCTACTACTCAATAATGATTACCTATTTAGATTTTTCAGACACTTAAACTATAAACTCAACATGACTGTATAAACTGTTATGGCTTTACATTTATTACCCTTATCTGTTGATAATCACTCATAGACTTTGAAAATATTTTCCCACCTTTTCTGCTAAAATATCTAAAATTTCTACTAGGATACATTTAAAAATGAAAACACAATTGCCTAGATAACAATACATTAACCCTTCATCATGTTTTGAAAGAATTATTCTATAAGCCCAGCTAGTCACTGGAGAAGATCCACACTGATCATTTTTGTACTAGTTCAGTAACAATTATCTATCTGCCTGGACCATATCCTTTTAGGCTTGCCTAAAAATAAGTCTTCCTGAACTTGCTATTTCCTCAAGCTAGAGGCATACCAGGTTCTAACATCAAAGACAGCTTGCTCCTAGAGATAGGCAAGCACTTAAAACACCACTCTTGGTCTACCTTCTACTTCACAGGTCTTACCTACACATATTTTTATCAGGGTCTGAATAAAAATTTTGTCAATATTTTAACTTAAAAATGTTACAAGGGGCTACTTTTAGAAAATGTGCTCAGGGGAAATCGCTGCCTACTTTCATAAATCAACAATCTGATCCCATGGCAATGATCTACCCTTTCCCCCACTACTTCCCAATATGGTTAGAGTAGACAGTATATTTTATCCATAAGTCAGACCTGCTAGGCATGGATTTACGTTCTCACCTCTTGAATGTCCCTTCTTCCCATTCTATGCTTATTCCCACCTCTACATCTCTGCTTAAGCTATACCCTGCAGCTGAATGCCAGCTCTCCTCTCTAACTTACTGTCATTCTAGGCCCAACTAAATCACTAGTCCCTGAAGCCTTCCCAATACTCATAAGCCCACATTGAGCTTTACCTTCTGCGTATTCTTACATTTAAAGCCTGTACTTTCTCATCCAATCCTTGATTACATTCTGCCTAAGTTGTTCATGAGTTGTCGCTCTTATTCTTATGACCATTATGTATATTTTCTAGAAGATCGATCAAGTCACATCTTTTTCTTTCATCTCCTCAAGCATATAGCACAGTGATTAAAAAATGCATTAAATAAAGTAATAATATAAATAAGATTATAGCTTAAGAAACCAATCTACTTTTAGGTCCACATACCTGAAAAAATATGACTAACAAAAATCATCTGTTTATTAAACTAAACCCAAAAATTTATTAAGTTCTTTCAAGGATGTTACAATTTTGCTTTGAAGTTATAATACCAACATTCTTAAAATATATTTATTTGCACTTTTATTTCAGACTCCAAACCCAGTATGTTGAGATTTTGCCGATACATTAAAATATGCATATTTCTTACCAACATTTATGGCCACAACCTAAAAATAATCTTCGGATCATAAGTTTTGTACTATAAGAGCCTAGTTTACATGTTTGAAATCACAATACATGATCTATATTTACACAACAGAATTGTCTGAAGAATTAAATTACATCCCAAATTATCATTTCATTAATACTTAGAATATTCCATTATGCAGGCAAGTATTAACAAGTCTACTATACATTTTTTTCTATTAATGTGTCTGAAACGACCATAATTAGTCCAATGACATAGCTTAAGCAGTAGGTAACTGTATGTTACTCTTTAAGTGTGGAGAAATTAGTTTTCATTGAACCTTTCACACAAACATGCCACGCAATCTGAGTCATGAAAAAATAAACTTGCATTTTAGACCTTTGGAAATCACTGGTTATAGGTGGCTTCACACCTAGTGGAAAGGAGAAGACTATTTAAATTAACTCTATTTAAAATTAAATAGAAAAAATAAAAACATGTTGCCAAATGAGGGAGAAAAATTTTCTACTGATTCAGTTATTATTTGGATTTCTAAAGCACATGGCCAGAAACAGAAGAAAGATTAAAATTTGAAAGACTATTACCAGTAGTACTTAATAAAAAAGCTAATGATGAGTTTTCCATAGGAAAAGCATATCACAAAGGAAAAAAAAAGGTGAATGTATTCACCAAGAAGTGTCATTTAATTTCCCCATAAAGACAAAATTAACATCAAAAATTACATTAATTCACTACTTCATTAAATATAGATTTAGTAATCTCTCTGTACCTGAATAAAAGAAAGATAAAAACAAATACATTTTCTTCCTTGACGGTTTATTAGAATTTGTACCATAAAGAATTTCTGGACATTTTCTTTTTAAATGTATTTTGCAAGGACATAAAAAGGGGAATCATACCTGTTTTACTAATAGCTTCCTGTAACTCAGCCATAGAACTGATTATTGCAGCAAGAAGGTCAGAACTGGTGAGCCAACTGAGAGTTCGCAAACAACGTAACTGCTCCTTTTGATGTTCTGCAAAAACAGAAAAAAATCCATTATGCAATTCTACAAAAATTTATTAAAATCCGTTTAAAAATTATGGCAATATTTAGCTATTTAAGAAGTAGATCAAAATTTGTATGTAGAACTTCACCTAGTGCAGAGAAGTCTACAATAGATGTGAGATTTTATTGACTTTATTTACGGTTCAATTTTTCCATATAAGAGAAGTCAAATAATGTATTTGATCATGAAACAAACAGGCATTTTATTAACTCCTCTCTATAGATAATGGTAACTGATATCATAAAAGAAAAGGGAGAAGGAAATTTTATTTAGCTCTACTTACTTAATAGCTTGCTTTTGAAAAGTTAAAAACTGAAATAATTGTTTCCTCAGAATAGTCAAGCATTCAAAAAAGTTAGCTATAAAACTTACATTAGTTTCATTTTCATTCAATTCTTCAACAGATTTTTAACTCTGATCATTTTATACTAATTCAAAGAAAGTGAAAGTAAATTATGCTAATTAATTTTAAATAGGGAAGAGTTTCTGGATTGACTTTCTTGAAAAATCGCTGTACAAACTTTTCAATTTACTGTCAAAAGAGCATTCAAATATAATAAAGCTAGACAAAGTTGAAATCATATATATTTGCTACTTTCTTTATATTTTAATGTTTATAACAAAACATTAAAGCCTAATTTATAAATACACACTTATTCATACACATATACATATCTACATATGTATGTACATATGTTACATGATTTGACATTGTAAATGATTTTTTTATGTTTTTGCCCAACATATTCACTTCGTATGTCACTTACATTCGACTCAGATTTTTAAAAGCACAAATTATCTTACTTGGAAATTTATGCTTGTCTTTGGGCTCTCCTGTACACACTAACATGCCTATGCCTTCTTTGAAACTCTCCATCCAGGTAAAAAGAGAGGCACACGACTGGCCCAAAATCTTGAGTCTGTTTGCTGCCAAAATTGCAATAACACCTTTCCGGAATACACGTATTAATCCTTTGAATGCTTTTTTCTTCATCTTGGCTTCCTCTTGCTTCTTTTCCTCTACAATTGACAAAGCCTGGGCTAGAGTTCTAACTTCCAATTTTAACAACTCAAAGGTGTTGACCTGCTCCTGGAGAAAATCTCTCTGTGTGGATAAGGCAGATGATCGGCTATACAGAGGATATAAGGCACCAGCCATCAATGCGCAGGCCGCCAGCAAGGATGTTTGTTCCCTTTTAGTCTGTGATAACAAGTTTTTGAAATGTGTGTTTTCAACAACCAATTGTTCATGTGACTTCTCAATACGGTTCAACTTTTCTGTATTTTTTTCAGCAATTTCTTGAAATTTCTATAAGAAAAGTCAAATAATATATTTGATCATGAAACAGGCATTTTATTAACTCCTCTTTTAAAAAAGAAAAACTTTTGCTGACAACTATTTCTTTTTCTTCGAAAGATCTATGTTCGAAAATATCCAAAAAATACATATGATAGAGCAACAGTGGGCCAAACAGCTTAGATCTAAATGTGCACAGTAATTTTTAAATCCCTTATATGGAAGCTTTACACAAAGTAGACCACATACATTTAAAAATACTTTGTAAATTTCCTGTATACTTATGCATAAATACACATATTCAGAAAAAGAAAATTCCTTCTCCTCCATTCCTCAGTAACATGCATTTCCTACTTTTAAACAGAAATCACACCAGCATTAGAGGCTTTTCTATATGTAAAAAGACTTAACTTTTTGTCAAAATAGCAAAGGGTTAAATGAATAATACAATACACAGCATCTGACTATCTGCCATTTACTAGACAAGAGGGGACTGATTCTCAGAGCATACTCTGTTATTTCAGTTTCTTCCTCCCCAAGACAGAAGGCTGTACAAAGTACAGCTCCAGTGCTGGGAGTAAATACTAACTGTGGGCTGGGCCTCAGCAGCTCTCTGGTCCTTTTTTCCTGATCAAGATACTTATAATTCAAAACTTAACATGCAACACACAGAAATTTTAACTGCAGGCACTGGATTTTAATCACTAGAAAATAAACTAGCTCTCCCCATGAAATCTTATACCTAATCATTAAGGGACTGTTGAAATAGAGTAAATTTAGAAGATAACAGACGCCAATTTCTTTTACTGATGCATTTATCATTCGATAAACATTTCCTGATTGCTCACTAAATTCCACACGCTAGGAAAACAGACAAATAAATCAATGATTGTGGTATAATGCTGTGATGGAGCTATGCTAGATTGCCAGAGATGCACAAAAGGATGTTTATACCAAATGACGTTGACCAGCTTTTGGAGGAATATGGCAAAGGACAAGTGGGAGTGAGATGTGTAATAGAAAGAACAACAACAAAAAAATCTCAACTCCACCAATAAGGAGGCTAGCCAATAGCTACCCTTGTAATAAAATTTAATCTAATCTAGTCCATGGTGATTTAACAGCTTTAGCTGAATCTTTACTTAACCAAATAAGCTGCCCTGGCTTGTCCACGGACTTCGTTCTTTTTAAAACAGGCCAAGGGAGTTCAATTTGAATAAAGGGGTCAGTCAGAGACAGAGAAAAATCATGCTCTATATAAAGTGAAGTAGTATCTTCATTACGAGAGAATCCTTTTGGGGGCATTAAGGAAAACATTTCTCTTTGTATTATTGGTTCAGGTCACACTCCGTCTGAAATTTAACAATGGTCCTTGGGGAAGATTTACAGTGTCTGATTCAAGAGTTATCCACGAACAACTAGAACAATCAGAGGCATTTCCAAAATTTACATTGGCAGGAAGACTTCAAAGGTGTTCAGACTTAGAGAAAATCATACAAACTCTTAACTACTCTGCAAGATTTGGGTGTCAAAGCCTACCATGGACAATGTTGACAGGAAGTAGCCAAAAGGATTCAAACTTGTCGAAACACATGGCTGAGGAAAGTAACCCCCGGACCAAAACCAGTCCTGAGGCTAGGGGATGAGGTTCCCAAAGGTGCACGGTGAGTAGAAGGAGGCACTCAGAAGTACAGCCTGGAATACAAACGAGTAAAGGAAGTATACAAGAGGCCACTCTGATGGATTCAACTTCTTGAATGCTTTCCCTTGGGAAGGAGGGAAATTGGATTTAGTCTTGGTTTTAAATGTTTCTCTGTTATACTTTAATTTCCTTTATTTACTCCAACTATTCTCTGAAGTCTGATCCAGCCGTACCTGTGGTGGTACTGTGAGAAATAAAGGAATGGGGAAATAAGGGAATTGTAGCTTGCTCCAACCACATCTCTACTGATAGCCAAGTTGTGGCAGCAGTAGTTTATCAATGGGCCTGTGCCCCAGAGCTCCATATAAAGACCACTAGTAAAGGTCATGGTGTTCCACTGGGAGCAGCTGGAAGATGGAAGAAACTCTGAGAGCCAAGTAGACGGCTTAGAAGCAGATGTACAACAGCCTTTATGAAAAGGGAAAACTGACACAAGTTACAGCTAGAAAAAGCAGGAAGACTAGCATATAGCAAAGGAAGAGCCAGAAAACAGAGTAATGTGTTCTAAGGAAGTACAAATAATTCAGAATGTCTGAAGAGGAAAATGATGGAAATTTGACAAGTCTGTAGATAATAAATGATTAAGCTAAAGAATTTAAACTTTACCCAGAAAGCTATGAGAAACGATAAAAACTTGGGACAGTTGCTAAGCTTTAGTAAATGGATGGGAAAATTGGAAACATTAATAAAGACTGCCCAGGATAGCAGCAGAGTTGCAGGGAGTAGAGGGAGCAAATGGAAATTACGAACTTTAATTCCATATTCACTCCAAAATCAACTCCACCAGTTCATTTAGAGAAAAAAAGGAAAATTATAGAAAATCTAGGATAAAAGAGATGCACTGGTCATACCTAAGTAATGGAAATAAAAATGAACCTAATCAGGGTGGACCTGAGCGTCCTGAGGGGAAACGGCGAAAGGGAGGCGCGGGGTCCGGCTGGAGCATCAGCGTCCCTCCTCCTGACTGTGGGGAAAGCGGCTTAAAACTCATCCCTAGGCTCTCAAGCCCCTTATTCAGCCAAGTCCCTCTGAGCTTCTTCCTCCCTGAGCTAAAGTACCAGGGGGGACGGGACAGGGGAGGGGACTGGCGCAGGTAATGGGGAACATCAAAAGATGATTGTTAACTAAGGAAAACCAGCTACCCAAGATCACTCATCCTGGGTTAAGCCAGCTGCCGTGTCATGAGGACACTCAAGCAGCCCTAAGGAGAGATCCAGTGGGAAGGAACTGAGGCCACCTACCTACAACCACAAGTTGCCAGGCTGCCACCTGCTAAAGAAGAGGATATGTCACCAATACCTGCCATTGGAATTTCTCCCCGGGCACAGTCTGCACAACAGTAGTTCTCCTTGCTTCTGTGTCTGCCCTTTGGAGGATGAGGCTATCTAAGAGTCTTGTGCAGAGGACCTTCAAGATGGCGGAAGAGTAAGACGTGGAGATCACCTTCCTCCCCACAAATACATCAGAAATACATCTACATGCGGAACAACTCCTACAGAACACCTACTGAACGCTGGCAGAAGACCTCAGACCTCCCAAAAGGCAAGAAACTCCCCACGTACATGGGTAGGGCAAAAGAAAAAGGAATAAACAGAGACAAAAAGATAGGGACGGGACCTGCACCAGTGGGAGGGAGCTGTGAAGGAGGAAAGGTTTCCACACACTAGAAAGCCCCTTCGCGGGTGGAGACTGTGGGGGGCGGAGCAGGGGAAGCTTCGGAGCCGTGGAGGAGAGCACAGCAACAGGGGTGTGGAGGGCAAAGTGGAGAGATTCCCACACAGAGGATCGGTGTCGACCAGCACTCACCAGCCCGAGAGGCTTGTCTGCTCACCCGCCAGGGCGGGCAGGGCTGCGAGCTGAGGCTCTGGCTTCCGTCGGATCCCAGGGAGAGGACTGGGGTTGGCGGGGTGAACACAGCCTGAAGGAGGCTAGCGCGCCATGGCTAGCCGGGAGGGAGTCCGGGAAAAAGTCTGGAGCTGCCGAAGAGGCAAGAGACTTTTTCTTCCCTCTTTGTTTCCTGGTGCGCGAGGAGAGGGGATTAAGAGCGCTGCTTAAAGGAGCTCCAGAGACCAGCGCGAGGCGCAGCTATCAGCGCGGACCCCAGGGACGCACATGAGACGCTAAGGCCGTTGCTGCCGCTACCAAGAAGCCTGTGAGCAAGCACAGGTCACTCTCCACACCTCCACTCCCGGGAGCCTGTGCAGCCTGCCACTTCCAGGGTCCCGTGATCCAGGGACAACTCCCCCGGGAGAACGCACAGCGAGCCTCAGGCTGGTGCAACGTCACGCCGGCCTCTGCCGCCGCAGGCTCGCCCCGCATCAGTACCCCTCCATCCCCCGGGCCTGAGTGAGCCAGAGCCCCCGAATCAGCTGCTCCTTTAACCCCACCCTGTCTGAGCGAAGAACAGACGCCCTCAGGCGACCTACACGAAGAGTCGGGGCCAAAACCAAAGCTGAACCCCGGGAGCTGTGCGAACAAAGAAGAGAAAGGGAAATCTCTACCAGCAGCCTCAGGAGCAGCAGATTAAATCTCCACAATCAGCTTGATGTACCCTGCATCTGTGGAATACCTGAATAGACAATGAATTATCCCAAACTGAGGAGGTGGACTTTGGGAACAACGATATATATATATTTTTTTTCCCTTTTTCTCTTTTTGTGAGTGTATATGTGTATGCTTCTGTGTGTGCTTTTGTCTGTATAGCTTTGCTTTTACCATTTTTCCTAGGGTTCTGTCTGTCCGGTTTTTTTTTGTTTGTTTTTTAGTATAGTTTTTAGCACTTGTTATCATTCGTGGATTTCTTTTCTGATTTGGTTGCTGTCTTCTTTCTTTCCTTTTTTAATATTTAAAATTTTTTTTAATAATTATTTTTTATCTTAATAACATTATTCTATTTTATTTTATCTTCTTCTTTCTTTCTTTCTTTCTTTTTTTTCTCCCTTTTATTCTGAGCCGTGTGGATGACAGGCTCTTGGTGCCCCAGACAGGCATCAGGGCTGTGCCTCTGAGGTGGGAGAGCCAAGTTCAGGACATGGGTCCACAACAGACCTCCCAGCTCCACATAATATCAAACGGCGAAAATCTCCCAGAGAGCTCCATCTCAACGCCAAGACCCAGCTCCACTCAACAATCAGCAAGCTACAGTGCTGGACACCCTATGCCAAACAACTAGCAAGACAAGAACACAACCCCATCCATTAGCAGACAGGCTGCCTAAAATCATAATAAGGCCACAGACACCCCAAAACACACCGCCAGACGTGGACCTGACACCAGAAAGACAAGATGCAGCCTCATCCACCAGAACACAGGCACTAGTCCCCTCCACCAGGAAGCCTACACAACCTGCTAAACCAGCCTTAGCCACCGGAGACAGACACCAAAAACAATGAGAACTACGAACCTGCAGCCTGAGAAAAGGAGACCCCGAACACAGTAAGCTAAAGCAAAATGAGAAGAAAGAGAAACACATAGCAGATGAAGGAGCAAGGCAAAAACCCACCAGACCTAACAAACGAAGAAGAAATAGGCAGTCTACGTGAAAAAGAATTCAGAATAACGATAGTAAAGATGATCCAAAATCTTGGAAGTAAAATGGAGAGCATACAAGGAACATTTAACAAGGACCTAGAAGAACTAAAGGGCAAACAAACAGTGATGAACAACACAATGAATGAAATTTAAAATTCTCTAGAAGGGATCAATAGCAGAATAACTGAGGCAGAAGAACAGATAAGTGACCTGGAAGATTAAATAGTGGAAATAACTACTGCAGAGCAGAAAAAAGAAAAAAGAATGACAAGAATTGAGGACAGACTTAGAGACCTCTGGGACAACACTAAACACACCACATTTGAATTATAGGGGTCCCAGAAGAAGAAGAGAAAAAGAAAGAGACTGAGAAAATATTTGAACAGATTATAGTTGAAAACTTCCCTAATATGGGAAAGGAAATAGTCAATCAAGTCCAGGAAGTGCAGAGAGTCCCATACAGGATAATCCAAGAAGCATGCCAAGACACGTATTAATCAAACTATCAAAAATTAAATACAAAGAAAAAATATTAAAAACAGCAAGGGAAAAACAACAAATAACATACAAGGGAATCCCCATAAGGTTAATAGCTGATCTTTCAGCAGAAACTCTGCAAGCCAGAAGGGAGTGGCAGGACATATTTAAAGTAATGAAGGAGAAAAACCTACAACCAAGATTACTCTACCCAGCAAGGATCTCATTCAGATTTGACAGAGAAATTAAAACCTTTACAGACTAGCAAAAGTTAAGAGAATTCAGCACCACCAAACCAGCTTTACAACAAATGCTAAGGGGACTTCTCCAGGCTGGAAACACAAGAGAAGGAAAAGACCTACGATAACAAACACAAAAAAATTAAGATAATGGTAATATGAACATACATATGGATAATTACCTTAAATGTAAATGGATTAAATGCTCCAACCAAAAGACATAGACTGGCTGAATGGATACAAAAACAAGAAACATATATATGCTGTCTACAAGAGACCCACTTCAGACCTAGGGACACATACAGACTGAAAGTGAGGGGATGGAAAAAGATATTCCATGCAAATGGAAATCAAAACAAAGCTGGAGTAGCAATTCTCATATCAGACAAAAGAGACTTTAAAACAAAGAATATTACAAGAGACAAAGAAGGACACTACAGAATGATCAAGGGATCAATCCAAGAAGAAGATATAACAATTGTAAATATTTATGCACCCAACATAGGAGCACCACAATACATAAGGCAAATACTAACAGCCATAAAAGGGGAAATCGACAGTAACACAAACATAGTAGGGGATATTAACACCTCACTTTCATCAATGGACAGATCATCCAAAATGAAAATAAATAAGGAAGCACAAGCTTTAAATGATACTTTAAACAAAATGGACTTAATTGATATTTATAGGACATTCCATCCAAAACAACAGAATACACATTTTTCTCAAGTGCTCATGGAACATTCTCCAGGATAGATCATATCTTGGGTCACAAATCAAGCCTTGGTAAATTTAAAAACTTGAAATAGTATCAAGTATCTTTTCTGACCACAACGCTATGAGACTACATATCAATTACAGGTAAAAAACTGTAAAAAATACAAACGCATGGAGGCTAAACAATACACTACTTAATAACCAAGAGATCACAGAGGAAATCAAAAAATACCTAGAAACAAATGAAAATGAAAACATGATGACCCAAACCTATGGGATACAGCAAAAGCAGATCTAAGAGGGAAGGTTATAGCAATACAATCCTACCTTAAGAAACAAGAAACACCTCAAGTAAACAAACTAACCTTACACCAAAAGCAATTAGAGAAAGAAGAACAAAAAAACCCCAAAGTTAGCAGAAGGAAAGAAATCATAAAGATCAGATCAGAAATAAAGGAAAAAGAAATGAAGGAAATGACAGCAAAGATCAATAAAACTAAAAGCTGGTTCTTTGAAAAGATAAACAAAATTGATAAACCATTAGCCAGACTCATCAAGAAAAAAAGGGAGAAGACTCAAATCAATAGAATTAGAAATGAAAAAGGAGAAGTAACAACTGACACTGCAGAAATACAAAGGATCATGAGAGATTACTACAAGCAACTATATGCCAGTAAAATGGACAACTTGGAAGAAATGGACAAATTCTTAGAAATGCACAACCTGCCAAGACTGAATCAGGAAGAAACAGAAAATATGAACAGACCAATCACAAGCACTGAAATTGAAACTGTGATTAAAAATCTTCCAACAAACAAAAGCCCAGGACCAGATGGCTTCACAGGTGAATTCTATCAAACATTTAGAGAAGAGCTAACATCTATCCTTCTCAAACTCTTACAAAATATAGCAGAGGGAGGAACACTCCCAAACTCATTCTATGAGGTCACCATCACCCTGATACCAAAAACAGACAAAGATGTCACAAAGAAAGAAAACTACAGGCCAATATCTCTGATGAAGATAGATGCAAAATTCCTCAACAAAAGACTAGCAAACAGAATTCAACAGCACATTATAAGGATCATAAACCATGATCAAGTGGGGTTTATCCCAGGGATTCAAGGATTCTTCAATATATGCAAATCAATCAATGTGATAACACCACATTAACCAATTGAAGGAGAAAAACCATATGATCAGCTCAATAGATGCAGAGAAAGCTTTGGACAAAATTCAACACCCAATTATGATAAAAACCCACCAGAAAGTAGGCATAGAGGGAACTTACCTCAACATAATAAAGGCCATATATGACAAGCCCACAGCCAACAATGTCCTTAATGGTGAAAAACCGAAACCATTTCCACTAAGATCAGGAACAAGACAAGGTTGCCCACTCTCACCACTATTATTCAACAATAGTTTTGGAAGTTTTACCCACAGCAACCAGAAAAGAAAAAGAAATAAAAGGAATCCAAATCAGAAAAGAAGAAGTAAAGCTGTCAATGTTTTCAGATGACATGATACTATACATAGAGAATCCTAAGGATGCTAGAGTTAATCAATGAATTTGGTAAAGTAGCAGGATACAAAATTAATGCACAGAAATCTCTTGCATTCCTATACACTAATGATGAAAAATCTGACAGTGAAATTAAGAAAATTCTCCCATTTACCATTGCAACAAAAAGAAAAAAATATCTAGGAATAAACCTACCTAAGGAGACAAAAGATGTTTATGCAGAAAATTATAAGACACTGATGAAAGAACTTAAAGATGATACAAATAGATGGAGAGATATACCATGTTCTTGGATTGGAACAATCAACATTGTGAAAATGACTATACTACAAAAGCAATCTACAGATTCAGTGCAATCCCTATCAAACTACCAATGGTATTTTTCACAGAACTAGAACAAAAAATTTCACAATTTGTATGGAAACACAAAAGACCCCAAATAGCCAAAGCAATCTTGATAAAGAAAAATGGAGCTGGAGGAATCAGGCTCCCTGACTTCAAACTATACTACAAAGCTACAGTAATCAAGACAGTATGGTACTGGCACCAAAACAGAAATATAGATCAATGGAACCGGATAGAAAGCCCAGAGATAAACCCACACACATATGGTCACCTTATCTTTGATAAAGGAGGCAAGAATATACAGCAGAGAAAAGCCACCCTCTTCAATAAGTGGTCCTGGGAAAACTGGACAGCCACATGTAAAAGAATGGAATTAGAACACTCCCTAACACCATACACAAAAATAAACTCAAAATGGATTAAAGACGTAAATGTAAGGCCAGACACTACCAAACCCTAAGAGGAAAACATAGGCAGAACACTCTTTGACATAAATCACAGCAAGATCCTTTTTGATCCACCTCCTAGAGAAATGGAAATAAAAACAAAAATAAACAAATGGGACCTAATGATACTTAAAAGCTTTTGCACAGCAAAGGAAACCATAAACAAGACAAAAGGACAACACTCAGAATGAGAGAAAATATTTGCAAATGAAGCAACTGACAAGGATTAATCTCCAAAATTTACAAGCAGCTCATGCAGCTCAATATCAAAAAAACAAACAACCCAATCTAAAAATGGGCAGAAGACCTAAATAGACATTTCACCAAAGAAGACATAAAGATTGCCAGCAAACACATGAAAGAATGCTCAACATCATTAATCATTAGAGAAATGCAAATCAAAACTACAATGAGATATCATCTCACACTGGTCAGAATGGCCATCGTCAAAAAATCTACAAACAATAAATGCTGGAGAGGGTGTGAAGAAAAGGGAACCCTCTTGCACTTTTGGTGGGAATGTAAACTGATACAGCCACTAAGGAGGACAGTATGGAGGTTCCTTTAAAAACTAAAAACAGAACTACCATATGACCCAGCAATACCACTACTGGGCATATACCCTGAAAAAACCATAATTCATAGAGTCAGGTACCACAATGTTTACTGCAGCTCTATTTACAATAGCCAGGACATGGAAGCAACCTAAGTGTCCATCAACAGATGAATCGATAAAGAAGATATGGTACATATATACAATGGAATATTACTCAGCCATAAAAAGAAAAGAAATTGAGTTATTTGTAGTGAGGTGGATGGACCTAGTCTGTCATACAGAGTGAAGTCAGAAAGAGAAAAACAAATACCATATGCTAACACATAGGTATGGCATCTAAAAATAAAGGTCATGAAGAACCTAGGGGCAAGTCGGGAATAAAGACACAGACTACTAGAGAATGGACTTGAGGACACGGGGAGGGGGAAGGGTAAGCTGGGACAAAGAGAGAGTGGCATGGACATATATATACTACCAAACGTAAAACAGATAGCTAGTGGGAAGCAGCTGCATAGCACAGGGAGATCAGCTTGGTGCCTTGTGACTATCTAGAGGGGTGGGATAGGGAGGGTGGGAGGGAGGGTGACACAAGAGGGAAGAGATATGGGGAATATGTATATGTATAACTGATTCACTTTGTTATAAAGCAGAAACTAACACACCATTGTAAAGCAGTTATACTCCAAAAAAGATGTTAAAAAGAAAAAAAATGAACCTAATCATTCAGGTTCTAGGTGGCTGCCTATTCACACTTTTACAGATATCAAAGTCTCAGGCAGAAGTCGGTTTTTAACAAATATCAGTTTTTTGACCAAAAAAAAAAAAAATTGTAAAAAAATATATATTCTAATGTTATTTTAAATATTTCAAAAAAATTCAGTCACTGGTCAAAATCAAATGGATTGTGGAAGGAGAGATAAAAGTAAAGTAAACCTATTGCAAAAAGATTTAATTTTACTGCATGATAGATTCCTCTACTCTATATAGCTGTTCCACTTCCACAAAGCACCAGGTTAAAGTTAAAGCATTGCAGAGAGACAGCCAGAAACAGATAGTCCTGGGATGAGGATAAGAGAGTAATTAAAACATGGCTAGAAATGGATAAAAATCAGGAATATATTACAAAAAATACCCTACTTCTCTATATATAGAGGAAAAACAGGAGCACACTGGAATTTTTGGAAAACAGAATTGAGATTCTTGACTTACACAGCCAGTTTTCATTTTAGGCTACCTGGTAAAAGCAGTAATGATGTAATAAAGCAATTTTAAAGATCCTCATGTCATTTTTTGGCTCCCAAATTTTGATGATTTGTATTGGTTATTTATTTTAAAGTGCTAGTTAATATTAATTACTACCACTATGAATGATTTCATGAGACTCATCATATAATTTGTATTGTAAGAAGGACATGCTATTCACAAATTGCTAAAAGAATAAAAATAAGACTAAGAATATGTATGAAGTGGTAAATTCTACCAAATATTCAAAAATGATTCAATACCTATCATTCTCAAAATCTTCCAAAAAATTGAAGAGGAGAGAACACTTGCTAATGCATTTTATAAGGCCAACATTATCTTGATATCAAACCCAGACAAGCACAAGACACAAAAATAAAATTATATGCCAATATCTTTAATGAACATAAACGGAAAAGTCCTCAACAAAATAGTAGCAATTTTGAATTCCCTGGTGGTCAGTTAGGACTCCAAGCTTTTATTGCCAAGGGCCCGGGTTCAATCCCTGGTTGGGGAACTAAGATCCCACAAGCCACACAGCATGGCCAAAAAAAAAAACATTAGCAAACCAAATACAACAGTACATTAAAAGGATCATACACCATGATAGTGGGATTTATTCCAGGAATGCAAGGATTGTTCAGTATCTGCAAATCAATCAACATGATATACCACATTAACAAAACAAAGGATAAAAATCACATGATTATCTCAACAGATGCAGAAAAAGCATTTGACAAGATTCAACACCTATTTACAATAAAAGCTCTTAATAAAATGGGTATAGAAGTAAGGTACCGTAACATAAGAAAGGCTATTTATGACAAACCCACTAGCATCATACTCAATGATGAAAAATTAAAAGCTATCCCTCTAAGATCAGGAACAAAACAAGGATGCCCACTCTCACCACGCATATTCTACTTGGTATTAGAAGTCCTAGCCAGAGCAATTAGGCATGAAAAAGAAATAAAAGACACCCAAATTGGAAAAGAAGAAGTAAAACTGTCCCTATCTGCTGATGATAGTATTTTATATATAGAAAATCCTAAAGTTGCCACCAAAAAGCTATTAAAAATAATAAATGAATACAGTCAAGTTGCAGGGTACAAAATCAGTATACAAAAATCTGTTTTGTGTTTCTATACACTAACAACAAACTAGCAGAAAGTGAAATTTTAAAAAAATCACATTTACAATCACAACAAAAAGAATAAAATACCTAGGAATAAGTTCAACCAAGGAGGTGAAAGACCTGTAGACCGAAAACTATAAGACACTGTTGAAAAAACTGAAGACATGAAGAAATAGAAAGATATTCTCTGTTCATAGATTGGAAGAATTACAACTGTTAAAATGTCCATATTACCTAAAGCAATCTACAGATTCAGTGCAATCTCTATCAAAATCTCAATAATAGGGCTTCCCTGGTGGAGCAGTGGTTGAGAGTCCGCCTGCTGATGCAGGGGACAAGGGTTCGTGCCCTGGTCCAGGAAGATCCCACATGCCGCGGAGCGGCTTGGCCCGTGCACCACAGCCGCTGAGCCTGAGCGTCCGGAGCCTGTGCTCCGCAACGGGAGAGGCCACAACAGTGAGAGGCCCACACACCATAAAAAAAAAAAAAAAAAAAATCTCAATAATATTTTTCACAAAAATAGACCAAAAAAATGCTAAAATTTGTATGGAACCAATAATAGCCAAAGCAATCCCGAGGGAAAAAAAAAAAGTTCAAGGTATCACATTCCCTTATTTCATATTATACTACAAAGCTATACTAACCAAGACAGCATGGTATTGGCAGAAAAACAGACAGACAGATCAATGGAACAGAACTGAAAGTCCAGATATAAACTCTCACATATATGGACAATTAATTTATATTAAAGGAGTAAAGAACATACAATGGATAAAGGACAGTCTCTTCAATAAATGGTGTTGGGAAAACTGGACAGCCACATGCAAAAGAATGAAACTAGATCACTATCTTACACCATATACAAAAAAGTTAACTCAAAATGGATTAAAGACTTGAATGTAAGAACTGAAACCATAAAAATCCTAGAAAAAAACATAGGCAGCAGTATGCTCTCATCAGCTTTAGCAGTATCATTCTAGATATGTCTCCTAAGGCAAGGGAAATGAAAACAAAATACACAAATGGGACTACATCAAACTAAAAAGCTTCTGCACAGCAAAAGAAACCAACAAAACAAAAGGACAACATACCAAATGGGAGAAGACATTTGCAAATCATATATCTATAAGCCGCCAATATCCATAACATAAAAGAACTCATGCAACTCAACAACAACAAACAACTCAATTAAAAAGTGGGCAGAGGATCATTTTTCCCCAAGAAGAAATAAAGACAGCCAACAGGCACATGAAAAGGTGTTCAACATCACCAACTATTAGAAAAACGCAAGTTAAAACAGCAATGAAATATTATCTTGTTACCAAACCAGGTCCATTTGTCTAAGGCGCAGCAAGCCAAACGCTGAGACAAAGACTTGCAGCAGAGAAAGGGTTTATTCACGAGGCAGCCAAGCAAAGAGACGGGAGAACAAATCTCAAATCCACCTCCCCAAAGATGAAGGGCTTGGGATACTTCTGGGTAAAGCTGAGGTATAGGGAGTGTGGGGAAAATAACTGGAGACAAGAAAAACGTGAGGTATCATCATTCTGCACAGGCGCAAGTAAGCTACATGCTTCTCCTCGAGATGCACATTCTGTAGGTGGAGTTTTGGGCCTTCTGACGTCAAAAGGTCACTGATTGTACATTCATGCATGCCCATCTGGAGGGTTGGTGATCCCACCAGTCCTCACCAGATCAAACTCTAACTGGACACAGCTGACTCCAAGTTCCTGAACAACAACTCAGGCAAACATTTTTTAGGCTACCTGATGCTTACAGAACAAATAAAGCAAGCTTGATCAGTGAAGGCAGGTTACAGTTCATTACTTATTAAGCAAGTTACAGTTTAATGGATCTAACTGATGACTACCCTCAGTCTCAATCTCATGTGCATTAGAATGGCTAATTATCAAAAAGACAACAAATAAGTATTGGTGAGAAGTGGAGAAAAGGGAACACTTGTGCACTATTGGTGGGAACGTAAACTGGTGCAGCCACTGTAGAAAACAGTATGGAGATTGCTCAAAAAATTAAGTATATACTTAATTTACTACCATATGATCCAGCTGTTCCACTTCTCCAAATTTATCCAAATATGAAAACACTAATTTGAAAAGATATATTATTGCACTGAACTCTGCAGGCCTGCAAGTCTTGCAGTTGCCAAGCCTTGACACTGAAGAAAGAGCCCGGAGACAGTGACAGAGAGTAGTGATTTATTGCACAGGGGGATCTTACACAAAGGGTCATGGAGCTACACCCCACCATGTGGGGCAGATGCTGGGCAGGACATGAC
The DNA here is from genome assembly GCF_937001465.1 of Orcinus orca. Classification (NCBI taxonomy): domain Eukaryota; kingdom Metazoa; phylum Chordata; class Mammalia; order Artiodactyla; family Delphinidae; genus Orcinus; species Orcinus orca. The sequence goes on from NC_064564.1 coordinate 55,968,055, forward strand.
AACAGTCTTTGCTACTCAGGGGAGAAGGAGGCTACCATTTATAGGGGGAATTGATGTCAGGTGGGCTCATCAGTTACCAGGAGCTAATTAAGCCTTATAATTAAGACAACTGGATAGTCATGTGAGTGAAGCAGGGACTGGTCTAGCCGAGGATGTACAGAGAGCAAGAGAACAGGCATCTTGAGTGTAGCCTAACCATACATATATGCACCCCTATGTTCACTGCAGCATTATTTACAAGAGCCGAGATATGGAAACAACCTCACTGCCCATCAACAGATGAATGGATAAAGAAGATGTGGTATATACAAGCAATGGGATACTATTAAGCCATAAAAAAGATGAAATCTTGCCATTTTCAACACGGGTGGACCTTGAAGGTATTATGCTAAGTGAAATGAGCCAGAGAGAGAAAGACAAATACCCTATCAATTCACTCATATGTGGAATATAAAACACAAACAAACAAAAACAAAATAAATGAAAGAAAACAAACCAAACAAAAACAAACATGTAGACACAGAGAACAGAGTAGTGGTTACAGAGGGAAAGGGTCAGGGGAGGGCAAAATGGTTAAAGAGGGTCAACTGTATGGTGATATATGGAAACCAGACTTTTGGTGGTGGGCATGCTATAGTGTATTCAGAAGTCGAATTAAAACGTACACATGAAATTTATATAATGTTATAAATCAATGTTAGCTTGATTTTTTTAAAAAAGAAATTATTAAAAAAGAATATATGTGAAGTCTGTATATAAATAAAAATAAACAATCTCTGAAAGACTTTGTCTAACAACCATCTGTTGTCCTAAATCATTCTTGGTTTATATAATCAAGATACCAAGTATTAACGGTTATCAAAAAAAAATCAACCAGGACAACATTCAATTAAATAACTAGGATTAGCAGAGTGGGATATTTGAAATAAAGATTTTAAAATAATGAAATTAAGTACTTAAATTTTTAAAGCTCTTATTGACAAATATGAGATTAAGAAAACCACACTAATATTAATGCTAATAAATACTGAGAGTTTGGATTATTTCTTAACAATTACATTTCTGCATTCCTGGCAGATCCACTGCAATCCAGAATTACAGATTTGACTGCCCACTAGGCATCTCCCCCGAGATACCTCATAACCATCTCAAGTACTGCTGTTTTTCCTCCTAAAGGTGTTTATAATAGTCCTCTTTACGAGTACATTGAACCAACATCCACCCAATTGTTCCAGTCAAAAACTTTTTAGTAAGTCTTAATTCCTCCTTCTTTCACCTGATCCTCTCCATCCCTAAATCAAACCCATCAGCAAGCAATGCTAGTTACATGTCGGACTGTGTCAATCCAATCCTATTGCTGAAACTCTTTACTGAACCAAGGTCTCCCCTCAGGTCACAACACGCCCACATGCCTTCTCCTATAAAGACTTCACTTTCTCCTAGGATCCTCAACTTGATGAAAAAGGAGATGATCTGCTCCTTTGCTATCCAGACAGGAACCTCACCACCACTGTGACTTTTCACAATTTATCCATGGTCTCTAGCACCACCAGGTCCTTTCCTTCCAATTCCCCTAACACTATTCAAATTCTAACAATTTCCTGAGCCCATTTCAGGGTCCATCTATTCCATGACACCTATTACTAACATTCTCATTCATGCTGACTTCGACCTTCTCTGAACATAATTAAACCACTCAGGCACTTAATTCCTGCACTGCTACTTAACTTATTTCATGTGTATATATTTACTCTCCCTCAAATACAATAGAGTGCTAGTTCCTAGAGGCCAGGAATTATTTACTACAGTGCCTGTCACAATGCTCTATATGCTGTGGGTATTTTATAAATATTAAGTGAATTAAATAATCCTTTATAAAATGTTCCCTGATGCTTAGCACAGTGCTTTGCCTATAATAAGCACTGAGTAAATACCCAATGAATAAAAAGTCTTACAAATGTAAAGAGAAGAAAAACATAATCCAAAAAAGATATGATTTCCAAATATAATTTGGAACTTATCAACATGTCAGAATTCTGTTTTAAATTAATTCTGATATTCCAGAGAGACTTTCAGAGGCATTGCATTATTTACTGTGAATTATTCTTGAAGAACAAAGCTTGTTTGATGGTAAGGCTAGAAACAGCTATAAGAGCAAGTATTCCTTAAAAAAGAAAACCTATGTTCTTTACCAGAGAAGACTAAAGACCAATATTTTTCAAACAAACATAAGGAACATCACTTTCAAATGGGACAAAAGCATTCCTAGTACTGGTATAATCTGCTCCTTAGTGTGTTTAATTTCAAAAATAATATTCACAAATCCCCCAAAAAAATTCTTTAAAAATTTTAACAACCTGAAACTATAAAATTTATACCTTTTACACAGACTTTTTTTGGCATGTCAAAAATACTGTCTAATTTTATTAGTTTTCCTTGACTTTTAGATTCAAAGTGCACCCAAAATGAGGGGGAGAGGACAGTTTCTTTCCTTAATGAATCATGCACTTACTTCCTGAAACACAGGAGCCTTAAGGGATACGTTACTGGCTTTCAGCAGCCCGTGAACTTTGAGACTTTGGGCCAGAAATTAGAAACTTCCCTACGGAGTAAAATTCTTTTTTATCACTTTCACTTGCTGATTTCTTATTCTTTATGTTGGCAAAAAGACAAACTGCAAACTGGACAGTCAGTGACAAATAGATATCAAAGGACTACATTTTAAAAGTCTTTTATACGTTTCATATCTTGTCTTTTTATGCAATGGTAATATTTTAAAATATAATAAACAAATTCGCCAGCTTTTCCTACAACATAAATGTTTCTCTGTTAAAAAATAAAGCACATTTTGTGGAGAAATTGGAGCCTTCATACGCTGCCTGTGGAGATGTTGAAATGGTGCAGAGGCTTTTGAAAACAGTTTGGCAGTTCTTCAAAAAGTTAAATATAGAGTTACCATGTGACCCAGAAATTCCATTATCTGGTCTTCATATATATACTCAAGCCCCATAATGGCTACTCACTTAACTTAAAAACACTATCTTCACATTTTGTAAGTTTAGCACATCAAAAATATTGCAGTATGTGTCGAAAATGGTACATGCCTGTGTGTACTCTAGTTTCTAAGGCAGTACAAGTTATAAAATTATCCAAAGAGATAATTTTCTTTCTCTCAAAAGAAAAGAGTTCTCCTTATCATTAGACTGAGAATAAATTGTCAATACAGGCAAGAGGCTTGATTTACTGATTGTTAAAAGATATTATCTCAGACTGTTGGAAAGTTAGCATGACCTCTAAGTTCTGATCTGTCTGATGTCTCCCTTCCTTCTGGGCTTGCAGATCCTGATAACAGGGCCTAGGTGGCTCTAGTCTCCTCCAGGAAGCCTTCAAACTTTGACCACCTTCAATTCTGAGTTGATAGCATTCTTTTGGCAATTAATTACATACAGCCTTGTGATAAACCTTATATTATTTAATTTTTCATGTGTTTCTATAATGCCTCCGCAACTAAATTTGACACTTTTTGAGAAAATAACTAAGTATTATACCTCTTTGTTAGTATCACAGCATGAAACACAGTGTTCTATATATCTGATATATATATAACATGTATTTATTTAATTAATATTAACTATATTATATAAAAGTTATTTTGCTATTCTTACCTACAGTAGTAATTTTGCAATACAGTATACTAAAAATTCAGTCTCTCAGAAAAAAAGAAGTCTGAGAAAAATAAGAGATAGGGAACTACCATTTTTGAATGACTGACAGCATGGCACTGGTTAGCTCTTTCATACATTATCATGTTTCATCACCAGTTAAGCAAGATTCACTCGGAAAAGTGAGTTCAAGAAATATGAAACTGAGTTGTCACTATACCTGCTTTCAGATATTACTTCATACACAAAAATAGCATGTTTCTAAAAGAAACAGTGCTGTAGTATAATGCAAAAAGGACTGGAAGATAAGGATGATGATAATATATTTAAACAGCATGTAACATTCACTTTGTAATTCCTAAACGCCAAGCAAGGTGCTAAACATTTCACATCTGTTATCTCCATTCTAATTCTGACTCTAGAACTTCCTCGCTACACAAACGAGTGGTACCAGTTCTCTGAACCTTATTTTCCGCATTTGTAAAATAGAAATGATGTTTAAGTTACCTCTCACATGGTTGTTGTGGGGATCAAGTAAGAGGAGGCAAGGAAAAGTGTGAAAAGCGTTGAAAAATCGATCAAGCATTACAAAAATTCAATTGATAGCATTATTATTAAGAAAAACAGGGGCTTCCCTGGTGGTGCAGTGGTTGAGAATCCACCTGCCAATGCAGGGGACACGGGTTCAAGCCCTGGTCCGGGAAGATTCCACATGCAGCGGAGCGACTAAGCCCGGGTGCCACAACTACTGAGCCTGCACTCCAGAGCCCGCGAGCCGCAACCACTGAGCCCGCGTGCCACAACTACTGAAGCCTGCACGCCTAGGGCATGTGCTCCACAATAAGAGAAGTCACTGCAATGAGAAGCCCGTGCACCGCAACAAAGAGTAGCCCCTGCTCGCTGCAACTAGATAAAGCCAGCACGCAGCAACGAAGACCCAACACAGCCAAAATTAAATAAAATAAACAAATTAAAAAAATTTTTTTAATTGAAAGAAAAACAACTTCTAAAGCAATTATTTAAAAAGTAGTCAGAGGTGCCTTCCCCGGTGGCACAGTGGGTGAGAGTCCGTCTGCTGATGCAGGGGACACAGATTCGTGCCCCAGTCCGGGAAGATCCCACATGCCGCGGAGCGGCTGGGCCTGTGAGCCATGGCCACTGAGCCTGTGTGTCCGGAGCCTGTGCTCCGCAACGGGAGAGGCCACAACAGTGAGAGGCCCGCGTACCGAAAAAAAAAAAAAAGAAGTAGTCAGAGGACTTTCCTATATTTCATTAGAATCACCCAGTCACACCTACTCACAGTCCATCAAAACACAGTGTGTACCAGATTGTGTCTAATTCCCTGTGAATCATTTCAGGCAGGCATGTATCCCTATCACCATCAACAATATAAACAAGCTGCACTTTATCTCTGAATATTTTTGGAATTCAATTTAAAAGAAAAAAAGTTCAACATCTAATAACACTTTCATGATTAACTCAGATTTCTTGCCAAATGTACTCTTAACACGGTGATGTAAGAGGAATAAAATGCAATATATTATGATGAACCTGAATTTCTTTGATTTTTGTTCTCCATTCTAAACTCACTTGTTTTTACTAAAATGTCACATAAACCAAAAGTGTTTACAACAAACATCACATCAAGGGTTAACCATACTTAACTGACAAAGCAAAATCTTTAGTTCTAGAGAGGAAGTTCTTGTTCCAGTAATTTCATCTTTTTCAGGTAGAAAAGAAATAAGAATATAAATAGTAAGATTACAAAAGCAAAGTTAGTAAGGCAGTGTAACATGGCACTCAGCCCCGATCCTTCAGTAGGCATATATGCTTGAGATATATTTATATGATGGCTCCAAAGTATTTAAATTCAAGAATTACCAAACCATGTGGCTAGCACATTTTAACTAATGCTAAAAACCTGCTAAAAAACAAGCTTCCTATTCTACAAGTTTCATTACCTAATAGCATTTCCACTAATTGTTTTGGTTTTTTTAAAGATTTTTTTTTTATGTGGACCATTTTTTTAAGTCTTTATTGAATTTGTTACAATGTTGCTTCTGTTTTATGTTTTGGTTTTTTGGCCCTGAGGCACGTGGGATCTTAGTTCCCCAACCAGGGATCAAATCCACACGCTCCACATTGGAAGGCTAAGTCTTAACCACTGGACCGCCAGGGAATTGTTTTAAAAGCTTACACATCCAAATATCTTGCAAATTATAATACTTTACATTTTTTCAAATAAAAGCAATTAAAATCCAAAAATTGTTTTTTATTTAACTGTCTTTTACACTTCTTTACAGTAACCAGACACTAAACACAGGGTTCTATAGATAAGTCATTTGTTTTCCAGCAGATGGCATCTATTAGTGGCTATGTTCATCTGACATTAAATATCCTCTACAACCCACAATCCTATGCAAAACTGTGGATTTTTGCCTCTCATGTCCTTATCAACACAATTTTTGAAAATTAAGTGAGGTAAAATGAAAATATCTTTATTTGCATTGCAGCTTTGGGGAAAAGAGCAGAGAAATTGAATTAATCATAGGAAAATTTCCTAAAATAAAATTTATAGGTCCTGTAATATACATTATAATATCAGTTTACCAAATATAAACCCAAATGAATTGCTGCTGTGTATCCAATTACATTTTATGAAAATTCAAATATTGTAAATAAATAATATAGACAATATGCCAATATACAATATTAATGTACTTTCAGGGATAATGAAAATGATACTTTTAGTTTGCATATACAGGGATCAAAGCCAGGATGTTACACATTCTTCAGAGAAAAGTCTTCGGTGAGATCTCCTAAAACATTAGCATTTGTCATAATTGATTCCCTTACTTGAGAAAGTGAATTGCTATGCCTTTCTGCAGATTTAGGATAAAGGAAGTGAGTTCAAAACACTGATAAGATAGTTTGAAATCAGGAATTGTGATACCTCCAATTTTGTTCTTTTTTCTCAGGATTGCTTTTGCTACTCGGGGTCTTTTGTGTTTCCACACTAATTTTAGGATTGTTTCTTTTATTTCTGTGAAGAATTCCTTTGGTATTTTGATGGGGATTGTGTTGAATCTCTAGATGGCTTTGGGTGGTATGGTCATTTTAACAATATTAATTCTTGTGATCCATGAAGAAGGGATGCCTTTCCCTTTGTATTTTCCTCAATTGCTTTCAGCAAAGTCTTGCAGTTTTCATCTTCCAGATCTTTTACTTTTCTGGTAAATTTATTCCTAAATATTTTATTGTTTTTGATGCTATTGTGAATGGGATAGTTTTCTTTATTTCTTATTCCAATGCTTCCTCATTAATGTAAAGGAATGCCACAGATTTCTATAAGTTGATTTTGTAACCTGCTACTTTACTAAAATCATCAATTAATTACAACAATGTTTTGATTCACTCTTTGGGATTTCCTTATATATTGGGATATATAAGATCATAGCATCAGCAAGCCATAGTAATAAAAAACAATGTGGCATTGGCACCAAAATAGACAACTAGACCAATGGAACAGAATAGAGAGTCCAGAATTAAAACACGGCCTTTATGGTCAGCTAATATTCAACAAGGGAACCAAGAACCCAATGGGGAAAAGATAGTCTCTTCAATGGGGAAAAGATAGTCTCTTCAACAAATGGTACTGGGAAAACTGGAGAAATACATGCAGAACAATGAAATTAGACCGCTTTCTCACACTATTCATAAAAATTAACTCAAAATGGATCAAAAACTTAAACATAAGACCTAATACCATAACACTCCTAAAGAAAACACAGAGAAGAAGCCCAAATATATTGGTCTTGCCAACGATATTTTGGATATGACATCAAAAGCAAAATCAATACAAATAAAAATCAACAACTGGGAATACATCAAACTCAAAAGCTTCTGCACTGCAAAATAAATAATTAACAAAATGCAATGGCTGCCTACAGACTTGGAGGAAATTTTTACAAGCCATATATCAGATAAGGGGTTAATATTCAAAATATATAAAGAACTAACACAACTTTTTTTTGAATTTTATTTTACTTACATTTTTATACAGCAGGTTCTTACTAGTTATCCATTTTATACATATTAGTGTATATATGTCAATCCCACTCTCCCAATTCATCACACCACCACCAGCACCACACCCTGCCATTAACTCCCCTTGGTGCCCATACATTTGTTCTCTACGTCTGTGTCTCAATTTCTGACCTGCAAATCAGTTCATCTGTACCACTTTTCTAGGTTCCACATATATGCGTTAATATACGATATTTGTTTTTCTCTTTCTTACTTACTTCACGCTGTATGACAGTCTCTAGATCCAGCCACGTCTCTACAAATGACCCAATTTCACTCCTTTTTATGTCTGAGTAATATTCCATTGTATATATGTACCACATCTTTATCCATTCGTCTGTTGATGGACATTTAGGTTGCTTCCATGACCTGGCTATTGTAAATAGTGCTGCAATGAACGTAGGATTGCATGTGTCTTTTTGAATTATGGTTTTCTGGGTATATGCCCAGTAGTGGGATTGCTGGGTCATATGGTAATTCTATTTTTAGTTTTTTAAGGAACCTCCATACTGTTCTCCATAGTGACTGTATCAATTTACATTCCCACCAACAGTGCAAGAGGGTTCCCTTTTCTACACACCCTCTCCAGCATTTATCGTTTGTAGATTTTTTGATGATGGCCATTTAACTGGTGTGAGGTGATACCTCACTGTAGTTTTGATTTGCATTTCTCTAATGATTAGTGTTGTTGAGCAGCTTTTCATGTGCTTCTTGCCATCTGTCTGTCTTCTTTGGAGAAATGTCTATTGAGGTCTTCTGCCCATTTATGGATTGGGTTGTTTGTTTTTTTAATATCGAGCTGCATGAGCTGTTTATATATTTTGGAAATTAATCCTTGTCCACTGAATCGTTTGCAAATATTTTCTCCTATTCTGAGGGCTGTCTTTTCGTTTTGTTTGTAGTTTCCTTTGCTTTGCAAAAGCTTTTAAGTTTCATTAGGTCCCATTTGTTTATTTTTGTTTTTACTTCTAGGAGGTGGGTCAAAAAAGGTCTTGCTGTGATTTATGTGAAACAGTGTTCTTCCTACGTTTTCCTCTAAGAGTTTCACAGTGTCCAGTCTTACATTTAGGTCTCTAATCATTTTGAGTTTACTTTTGTGTATGGTGTTAGGGAGTGTTCTAATTTCATTCTTTTACATGCAGCTGTCCAGTTTTCCCAGCATCACTTATTGAAGAGGCTGTCTTTTCTCCATTGTATATCCTTGCCTCCTCTGTCATAGATTAGTTGACCATAGGTGCGTGGATTTATCTCAGGGCTTTCTATCCTATTCCGTTGACCTATATTTCTATTTTTATGCCAGTACCATATTGTCTTGATGACTGTAGCTTTGTAGTATTGTCTGAAGTAAGGGAGTCTGATTTCTCCAGCTCGGTTTTTGTCCCTCAAGACTGCCTTGGCTATTCGGGGTCTTTTCTGTCTCCACACATATTTAAAGATTTTTTGTTCTAATTCTGTAAAAAATGCCATTGGTAATTTGATAGGGATTGCTCTGAATCTGTAGATAGCTCTGGGTAGTATAGGCATTTTCACAATATTGATTCTTCCAATCCAGGAACAAGGTATGTCTCTCTATCTGTTTGTATCATCTTTAATTTCTTTCAGCAGTGTCTTACAGTTTTGTGCATAAAGTTCTTTTGTATCCCTACATAGGCTTATTCCTGGTATTTTATTCTGTTTTGCTGCAGTGGTAAATGGGAGTGTTTCCTTGATTTCTCTTTCAGATTTTTCATTATTAGTGTATAAGAATGCAAGAGATTTCTGTGCATTAATTTTTTATCTTGCAACTTTACCAAATTCACTGATTAACTCTAATAGTTTTCAGGTGGCATCTTTAGGATTCTCTATGTATAGTATCATGTCATCTGCAAACAGTGACAGTTTACTTCTTTTCCAATTTGGATTCCTTTTATTTCTTTTTCATCTCCGATTGCCATTGCTAGGACTTCCAAAACTATGTTGAATAATAGTGGAGAGAGAGGACATCCTTGTCTTGTTCCTGATCTTAGAGGAAATGCTTTCAGTTTTTCACCATTGAGAATGATGTTTGCTGTGGGTTGTCATATATGGCCTTTATTATGTTGAGGTAGGTTCCCTCTCTGCCCACTTTCCGGAGAGTTTTTATCATAAATCGGTGTTAAATTTTTTCAAAAGCTTTTTCTGCATCTATTGAGATGATCATATGGTTTTTATTCTTCAATTTGTTAATATGGTTTACCACTTTGATTGATTTGAGTATATAGAAGAATACTTGCAACCCTGGGATAAATCCCACTTGATCATGGTATATGATTCTTTTAATGTGTTGTTGGATTCTGTTTGCTAGTATTTTGTTGAGGATTTTTGCATCTATAATCATCAGTGATATTGGCCTGTAATTTTCATTTTTTGTTACATCTTTGTCTAGTTTTGGTATCAGGGTTATGGTGGCCTCATAGAATGAGTTTGTGAGTGTTCCTTCCTCTGCAATTATTTGGAAGAGTTTGAGAAAGACAGGTGTTAGCTCTTCTCTATATGTTGATAGAATTCACCTGTGACACCATCTGATCCTGGACTTTTGTTTGTTGGAAGATTTTTAATCACATTTTCAATTTCATTACTTGTGATTGGTCTGTTCATATTTTCTATTTCTTCCTGGTTCAGTCTTGGAAGGTGATACCTTTCTAAGAACTTGTCCATTTCTTCCAGGTTGTCCATTTTACTGGCATAGAGTTGCTTGTAGTAATCTCTCATGATCCTTTGTATTTCTGCACTGTCTGTTGTAACTTCTTTTTCATTTCTCATTTTATTGATTTGAGTCCTCTCCCTCTTTTTCTTGATGAGTCTGGCCAATGGTTTATCAATTTCGTTTATCTTCTCAAAGAACCAGCTTTTAGTTTTATTGATTTTGCTATTGTTTTCTTTGTTTCTATTTCATTTATTTCTGCTCTGATCTTTATGATTTCTTTCCTTCTACTAACGTTGGGTTTTGTTTCTTCTTCTTTCTCTAGTTCCTTTAGGTGTAAGGTTGGATTGTTTACTTGAGATTTTTCTTGTTTCTTGAGGTAGGCTTGTATTGCTATAAACTTCCCTCTTAGAACTGCTTTTGCTGCATCCCATAGGTTTTGGATCGTCGTGTTTTCATTGTCATTTGTCTCTAGGTATTTTCTGATTTCCTCTTTGATTTCTTCAGTCATCTCTTGGTTACTTAGTAATGTATGGCTTAGCCTCCATATATTTGTGCTTTTTTACACTTTTTTCCCTGTAATTGATTTCTAATCTCATAGTGTTGTGGTCAAAAAAGATGCTTGTATGATTTCAATTTTCTTAAATTTACTGAGGCGTGCTTTGTTACCCAAGATATGATCTATCTTGGAGAATGTTCCATGCACACTTGAGAAGAAAGTGTAACCTCCTCTTTTTGGATGAAATGTCCTATAAATATCAATTAAATCTATCTGGTCTATTGTGTCATTTAAAGCTTCTATTTCCTTATTAATTTTCTGTTTGGATGATCTGTCCATTGGTGTAAGTGAGGTGTTAAAGTCCCCCACTATTATTTTGTTACTGTTTTTTTCGGGGGGGGTTTTTTTGCGGTACATGGGCCTCTCACTGTTGTGGCCTCTCCTGTTGCAGAGCACATGCTCTGGACGTGCAGGCTCAGCGGCCATGGCTCACGGGCCTAGCCCCTCTGCGGCACATGGGATCTGCCCGGACCGGGGCACAAACCCACATCCCCTGCATCGGCAGGTGGACTCTCAACCACTGCGCCACCAGGGAAGCCCTATTTGTTACTGTTGATTTCCTATTTTATAGCTGTTAGCAGTTGCCTTATGTATTGAGGTGCTCCTATGTTGCGCGCATATGTATTTATACTTGTTATATCTTCTTTTTGGATTCATCCCTTGATCATTATGTAGTGTCCTCTCTTGTAGCATACTTTAAAGTCTATTTTATCTGATATGAGTATTGCTACTCCAGCTTTCTTTTGATTTCCATTTGCATGGAATATCTTTCTCCATCCCCTCACTTTCAGTCTGTATGTGTCCCTAGGTCTGAAGTGGGTCTCTTGTAGACAGCATATATATGGGTCTTGTTTTTGTATCCATTCAGTGAGCCTGTCTTTTGGTTGGAGCATTTAATCCATTCACATTTAAGGTAATTATCGGTATGTATGTTCCTATTACCATTTTCTTAACTGTTTTGGGTTTGTTTTTGTAGGTGCTTTTCTCCTGTTGTGTTTCCCACTTAGAGAACTTCCTTTAGCATTTGTTGTAGAGCTGGTTTGGTGGTGCTGAATTTTCTTAGCTTTTGCTTGTCTGTAAAGCTTTTGATTTCTCCATTGAATCTGAATGAGATCCTTGCCGGGTAGACAAATCTTGGTTGTAGGTTCTTCCCTTCCATCACTTTAAATATGTCATGCCACTCCTTTCTGGCTTGTAGAGTTTCTGCTGAGAAATCAGCTGTTAACCTTATGGGAGTTCCCTTGTATGTTATTTGTCATTTTTCCCTTGCTTCTTTCAGTAATTTTTCTTTGTCTTTAATTTTTGACAATTTGATTACTGTGTGTCTCAGCATGCTTCTCCTTGGGTTTATCCTGCCTGGGACTCTCTGCACTTCTTGGACTTGGGTGGCTATTTCCTTTCCCATGTTAGAGAAGTTTTTGGCTATAATCTCTTCAAATATTTTCTCTGGTCCTTTCTCTCTCTCTTCTCCTTCTGGGACCCCGATAATGTGAATGTTGTTGCGTTTAATGTTGTCCCAGAGGTCTCTTAGGCTTTATTCATTTCTTTTCATCCTTTTTTCTTTATTCTGTTCCACAGCAGTGAATTCCACCATTCTGTCTTCCAGGTCACTTATCCGTTCTTCTACCTCAGTTGTTCTTCTATTGATTCCTTCTAGTGTATTTTTCATTTCAGGTATTGTATTGCTCGTCTCTGTTTGTTTGTTCTTTAATTCTTCTAGGTCTTTGTTAAACATTTCTTGCATCTTCTCCATCTTTGCCTCCATTCTTTTTCCGAGGTCCTGAATCATCTTCACTATCATTCTTCTGAATTCTTTTTCTGGAAGGTTGCCTATCTCCACTTCATTTAGTTGTTTTTCTGGGGGTTTATATTGTTCCTTCATCTGGTACATAGTCCTCTGCCTTTTTATCTTGTCTATCTCTCTGTGAATGTGGTTTGTGTTCCACAGGCTGCAGGATTGTAGTTCCTCTTGCTTCTGCTGTATGCCCTCTGGTGGATGAGGCAATCTAAAAGGCTTATGCAAGTTTCCTGATCTGAGGGGCTGGTGGTGGGTAGAGCTGGCTGTTGTTCTGGTGGGCAGAGCTCAGTAAAACTTTAATCCGCTTGTCTGCTGATGGGTGGGGCTGCCTTCCCTCCCTGTTGGTTGTTTGGCCCAAGGCGGGCCCAGCTTGGAGACTACCCGGGCTCTTTGGTGGGGCTAATGGTGGTCTCTGGGAGGGCTCACACCAAGGAGTACTCCCCATAATTTCTGCTTCCAGTGCCCTCGTCCTCACTGTGAGACACAGCCACCCCCCACCTCTGCAGGAGACCCTCCAACTCTAGGAGATAGGTCTGATTCAGGCTCCTCTGGGGTCACTGCTCCTTCCCCTGGGACCCTATGTGCACACTACTTTGTGTGTGCCCTCCAAGAATGGAGTCTCTGTTTCCCCCAGTGCTGTCAAAATCCTGCAATCAAATCCCGCTAGCCTTCAAAGTATGATTCTCTAGGAATTCCTCCTTCCCTTGCCGGGCCCCCAGGTTGGGAAGCCTAACGTGGGGCTCAGAACCTTCACTCCAGTGGGTGGACTTCTGTGGTGTAAGTGTTCTCCAGTTCGTGAGTCACCCACCCAGCAGTTATGGGATTCGATTTTATTGTGATTGCACCCCTCCTGCCATCTCATTGTGGCCTCTCCTTTGTCTTTGGATATGGAGTATCTTTTTTGGTGAGTTCCAGTGTCTTCCTGTCGATGACTGTTCAGCAGTTAATGTGATTTCGGTGCTCTCACAAGAGGCAGTGAGAGCATGTCCTTCTACTCCACCACCTTGAACCAATAGCGAACTAACACAATTTAATAACTAAAAAATGATTTTAAAATGGGCAGGGAGGACCTTCAAGATGGCAGAGGAGTAAGATGTGGAGATCACCTTCCTCCCTAAAAATACATCAAAAATACATCTACATGTGGAACAACTCCTACAGAACACCTACTAAACCCTGGCAGAAGACCTCAGCCTTCCCAGAAGGCAAGAAAATCCGCACATACCTGGGTAGGGCAAAAGAAAAAAGAAAACACAAAGAGAAAAGAATAGGGATGGGACCTGCACCTCTGGGAGGGAGCTGTAAAGGAGGAAATGTTTCCACACACTAGGAACCTCTTCACTGGCAGAGACGGGGGGTGGGTGGGGGGAGCCACAGAGGAAAGCGCAGCAACAGGGGTGCAGAGGGCAAAGTGGAGAGATTCCCACACAGAGGATCGGTGCTGACCAGCACTCACCAGCCCGAGAGGTTTGTCTGCGCATCGACCGGGGCGGGTAGGGGCTGAGAGCTGAGGCTCAGGCTTCAGAGGTCAGATCCCAGGGAGAAGACTGGGGTTGGCTGTGTGAAGACAGCCTGAGGGGGCTAGTGAGCCACAGCTAGCCGGTAGGGAGACTAGGAAAAAGTCTTGACCTGCCAAAGAGGCAAGAGACCATTGTCTAAGGTGCCCAAGGAGACGGGATTCCTTCCCCATGTGCCCACAGAAAGCAGAGCACTGCCTAAGCAAGCTCCAGAGATGGGTGCGAACCACGGCTATCAGCTAAGACCACAGAGACATGTATGAAACCGATAATGCCGCTGCTACCGCTACCAAGAATCCAGTGCGCAAGCACAGGTCACTATCCACACCACCCCCCCACCCCGAGAGCCTGTGCAGCCTGCCACTGCCAGGGTCCCATGATCCAGGGACAACTTTCCTAGGAGAACACGAGGGGCACATCAGGCTGTTGCAACATCACGCTACCATCTGCCAACACCCTGCATTCCAATTATGACTACCATACCCCTCCCTCTCCCCGGCCTGAGTGAGCAAGAGCACCTTAATCAGCCACTGCTTTAACCCCCTCCTGTCTCAGCAAGGAACAGATGCCTGACGGCAACCTACATGCAGAGGCGGGTCCAAATCCAAAGCTGAACCCCAGGAGCTGTGTGACCAAAGAAAGAGAAAGGGAAATTTCTCCATGCAGCCTCAGGAGCAGCGGATTAAATCCCCACAATCAACTTGATGTACCCTGCATCTGTGGAATACATTAATAGACAACAAATCATCCCAAAATTGAGGTGGAGGATTTTGGGTGCAACTGTAGATGTGGGGTTTGCTGTCGGCAACTGATTTGTTTCTGACTTTTATGTTTATCATAATTTACTTTTTAGCGCTTGTTATCATTGGTGGATTTTCTTATTGGTTTGGTTGCTCTCTTCTTTTTTTTATTTTTGTTTTATTTTTATTTTATTTTATTTTTTTATTTTTTTTGCAGTACGTGGGCCCCTCACTGCTGTGGCCTCTCCCATTGCAGAGCACAGGATCAGGACACACAGGCTCAGCAGCAATGGCTCACGGGCCCAGCGCTCCACGGCATGTGGGATCCTCCCAGACCAGGGCACGAACCCGCGTCCCCTGCATCAGCAGGCGGACTCTCAACCACTGCGCCACCAGAGAAGCCCTATTTTTGTTTTATTTTAATAATTTTTTTTCTTTCTTTTCTTCTACCTTGTCTTCTGAGCCATGTGGCTGACAGGGTGTTGGTGCTACGACCTGGTGTCAGGCCTGACCCTCCGAGGTGGGAGAGCCGAGAGCAGGACGTTGGACCACCAGACACCTCCTGGCCCCACACAATATCAATTGGCAAGAATTCTCCGAGACATCTCCAACTCAATGCTAAGACCCGGATCCACCCAACGGCCAGCAAGCTCCAGTGCTGGACATCCCATTCCAAACCACTAGCAAGACAGGAACACAACCCCACCCATTAGCAGAGAGGCTGCCTAAAATCATATTAAGTCCACATACACCCCAAAACACACCACCAGACACGGTCTTTCCCACCAGAAAGACAAGATCCAGCCCCACCCAACAAAACACAGGCACCAGTCCCCTCCACCAGGAAGCCTACACAAGCCACTGAAACAACCTCATTCACTGCGGGCAGACACCAAAAACAATGGGAACTACAAGCCAGCAGCCTGCAAAAAGGAGACCCCAAACACAGTAAGTTAAACAAAATGAGAAGACACAGAAATATGCAGCAGATGAAGGAGCAAGGTAAAAACCCACCAGACCAAACAAAAGAAGAGGAAATAGGCAGTCTACCTGAAAAAGAATTCAGAGTAATGACAGTAAAGATGACCTAAAATCTTGGATATAGAATGGAGAAAATACAAGAAACGTTTAACAAGGACCTATAAGAACTAAAGAACAAACAAAAGATGAAAAACAAAATAAATAAAATTTAAAATTCTCTAGAAGGAATCAATAGCAGTATAACTGAGGAAGAAGAATGGATAAGTGATCTGGAAGATAAAATAGTGGAAATAACTGCAGCAGAGCCGAATAAAGAAAAAATAATGAAAAGAATTGAGGACAGCCTCAGAAACCTCTGGGACAACATTAAACACCCCAACATTCGAATCATAGGGGTCCCAGAAGAATAAGAGAAAAAGAAAGGGTCTGAGAAAATATTTAAAGAGATTATAGTTGAAAACTTCCCTAACATGGGAAAGGAAATAGTCAATCAAGTCTGGGAAGTGCGGAGAGGCCCATACAGGGTAAATCCAAGGAGAAACACACCAAGACACACACTAATCAAACTATCAAAAATTAAATACAAAGAAAAACAATTAAGCAGCAAGAGAAAAGCAACAAATAACATACAAGGGAATTCCCATAAAGTTAACAGCTGATCTTTCAGCAGAAATTCTGCAAGCCAGAAGGGAGTGGCAGGAAATGTTCAAAGTGATGAAAGGGAGAAACTTACAACCAAGATTACTCTACCCGGCAAGGTACTCATTCAGATTCGACAGAAAAATTAAAACCTTTACAGACAAGCAAAAGCTAAGAGAATTCAGCACCATTAAGCCAGCTATACAACAAATGCTAAGGGAACTTCTCTAGGCAGGAAACACAAGAGAAGGAAAAGACCTACAAAAACAAACCCAAAACAATTAAGAAAATGGTAATAGGAACACACCTATGGACAATTACCTTAAATGTAAATGGATTAAATGCTCCAACCAAAAGACACAGACTGGCTGAATGGATACAAGAACAAGACCCGTACACATCCTGTCTACAAGAGACCCACTTCAGACCTAGGGACACATACAGACTGAAAGTGAGGCGATGGAAAAAGATATTCCATGCAAATGGAAATCAAAAGAAAGCTGGAATGGCAATTCTCATATCAGACAAAATAGCCTTTAAAATAAAGACTATTACAAGAGACAAAGAAGGACACTACGTAATAATCAAGGGATCAATCTGAGAAGAAGATATAACAATTGTAAATATTTATGTACCCAACATAGGAGCACCTCAATACATAAGGCAAATGCTAACAGCCATAAAAGGGGAAATCACCAGTAAAACAATAATAGTAGGGGACTTTAACACCCCACTTTCACCAATGGACAGATCATCCATAATTAAAATAAATAAGAAAACACAAGCTTTAACTGACACATTAGACAAGATGGACTTAATTGATATTTATAGGACATTCCATCCAGAATCAACAGAATACACTTTCTTCTCAAGTGCTCATGGAACATTCTCCAGGATAGATCATATCTTGGGTCACAAATCAAGCCTTGGTAAATTTAAGAAAATTGAAATCATATCAAGTATCTTTTCCGACCACAATGCTACGAGACTATATATCAATTACAGGAAAAAAAAACTGTAAAAAATACAAACGCATGGAGTTTACACAAAAATCTGAAAGAGAAATTAAGGGAACACTCCCATTTACCACTGCAACAAAAAGAATAAAATACCTAGGAATAAACCTACCTAAGGAGACAAAAGACCTGTATGCAGAAAACTATAAGACACTGATGAAAGAAATTAAACATGATACAAACAGATAGAGAGATATACCATGTTCTTGGATTGGAAGAATCAACATTGTGAAAACGACTATACTACCCAAAGCAATCTACAGATTCAACGCAATCCCTATCAAACTACCAATGGCATTTTTTACAGAACTAGAACAAAAAATTTCACAATGTGTATGGAAACATAAAAGACCCCAAATAGCCAAAGCAATTCTGAGAAAGAAAAACGTAGCTGGAGGAAACGTAGCCCCCTTACTTCAGACTATTCTACAAAGCTACAGTAATAAAGATAGTACGGTACTTGCATAAAAACAGAAATATAGATCAATGGAACAGGATAGGAAGCCCAGAGATCAAACCCACACAATATGGTCACCTTATCTTTGACAAAGGAGGCAAGTATATACTATGGAGAAAAGACAGACTCTTAAGGAAGTGGTGCTGGGAAAACTGGAGAGCTACATGTAAAAGAATGAAATTACAACATTTCCTAACCATCATACACAAAAATAAACTCAAAATGGATTAAAGACATAAATGTAAGGCCAGACACTATCAAACTGTTAGAGGAAAACATAGGCAGAACACTCTATGACATAAATCACAGCAAGATCCTTTTTGACGCACCTCCTAGAGAAAAGGAAATAAAAACAAAAATAAACAAATGGGACCTAAGGAAACTTAAAAGTTTTTGCACAGCAAAGGAAACCATAAACAAGATGAAAATTCAACCCTCACAATGGGAGAAAATATTTGTAAATGAATCAATGGACAGAGGATTAATCTCCAAAATATACAAGCAGCTCATGCAGCTCAACATCAAAAAAACAAACAACCCAATCCAAAAATGGGTGGAAGACCTAAATAGACGCTTCTCCAAAGAAGATATACAGATTGCCAACAAACACAAGAAAGGATGCTCAACATCACTAATCATTAGAGAACGGCAAATCAAAACTACAGTGAGATATCATCTCACACCAGTCAGAATGGCCATCATGAAAAAACTACAAACTATAGGGCTTCCCTGGTGGCACAGTGGTTGAGAGTCCGCCTGCCGATGCAGGGGACACGGGTTTATGCCCTGGTCTGGGAAGATCCCACATGCCATGGACCGGCTGGGCCCGTGAGCCATGGCCACTGAGCCTGCGTGTCTGGAGCCTGTGCTCTACAATGGGAGAGGCCCCAACAGTGAGAGGCCTGCGTACCGCAAAAAAAAAATAAAATAAAATAAAACCTACAAACTATAAATGCTGGGAGGGTATGGAGAAACGGGAACCCTCTTGCACTGTTGGTAGGAATGTAAACTGATACAGCCACTATGGAGAAAAGTGTGGAAGTAAAAACAGAACTACCATACAACCCAGCTATCCTACTATTGAGCATATACCCTGAGAAAACCATAATTCAAAAAGAGACATGTACCACAATGTTCACTGCAGCACTATTTACAGTAGCCAGGACACGGAAGCAACCTAAGTGTCCATCGACAGATGAATGGATCAAGAAGATGTGGCACATATATACAATGGAATACTACTCAGCCATAAAAATAACAAAATCAAGTTATTTGTAGTGAGGTGGATGGAACTAGAGCCTATCATACAGAGTAAAGTAAGTCAGAAAGAGAAAAATACCATATGCTAACACACATATATGGAATCTTAAAAAAAAAATTGTTCTGATGTACCTAGGGGCAGGACAGGAATAAAGACGCAGACATAGAGAATGGACTTGAGGACACGGGGAGGGGGAAGGGTAAGCTGGGATGAAGTGAGAGAGTTAAACTGACATATATACACTACCAAATGTAAAATAGATAGCTAGTGGGAAGCAGCCGCACAGCACAGGGAGATCAGCTCCATGCTTTGTGACCACCTAGAGGGGTGAGATAGGCAGTGTGGGAGGGAGACACAAGAGGGAGGGGATATGGGGATATATGTATACGTATAGCTCACTTTGTTATACAGCAGAAACTAACACAATATTGTGAAGCAACTGTACTCCAATAAAGATGTTAAAATAATAAAATAAAATAAAAATGGGCAGAAGGACTAAATAGACATTTTTCCAAAGAGGACATCAAAATGGTCAACAGACACATGAGAAGATGTTCAACATCACTAATCATCAGGGAAATGCAAAACCACAATGGGATATCACCTCACACCTGTTATGATGGCTATCATCAAGAAGACAAGAGACAACAGGTGCTGGTGAGGCTGTGGTGAAAAAGAAACCCTTATACAATATTGGGGAGAATGTAAATTAGTCCAACCACTCAGGAAAACAATATGAAAGTTCCTCCAAAAATTAAAAATAGACCTACCATACGATCCAGGAGTTCCACTTCTCAAAATATACCCAAAGGAAATAAAAACAGTAATTCAATGAGATATATACACTCCCATGTTTACTACACCACTAGTCACAATAGCCAAAATATGGAAACAACCCAAATGCCCATCAACAAATAAATGGGTAAAAAACATGTACATTACAATGTAATATTTTTCACCCATGAAAAAGGAGTACATCCTGCCATTTGTGACAACATGAATGAACTTTGAACACACTACATTAAGCAATATAAGCCAGACAGAGAAAGACAAGTACCGTATGATAGCACTGATGTGCGAAATCTAAAAAACCAAACAGGTTAAATGTACAAAGTTGTAACAACTACTAAAATAAACAGAGATCTCATAGACAATAAGATTGTACTATAAATATGTGATATAATAAATATCATTACAATGGCAACCATATTACAATATGTTAATGTATCAAAGTTATACAATGTATATGTTAAATTTACACATTATGTGTCAAATTTATACAATTAAAAAAACAGATAGGGGGCTTCCCTGGTGGCGCAGTGGTTGGGAGTCCGCCTGCCGATGCAGGAGACATGGGTTCGTGCCCCGGTCCGGGAGGATCCCACATACCGCGGAGCGGCTGGGCCCGTGAGCCATGGCTGCTGAGCCTGCGTGTCCGGAGCCTGTGCTCCCCAACGGGAGAGGCCACAACAGTGAGAGGCCCACGTAACGCAAAAAAAAAAAAAAAAAAAAAAAAACAGATAGGAATTGAAGAAGTTGGAAGACTCACACTACCTGATTTCACGATGTACCAAAAACCTAAAGAAATCAAATCAGGGTGGTACTGAAAAAAGAACAGACACATAAATAAATGAAATAGATGAGAAAGTCTAAAAACAGACACACAAATACAATCAATTGATTCCCGAGAAAGGTGCAAAGGCAATTCAATAGATAAAGGATAGTCTTTAAACAAATAGTACTGGAACATGGACATCCACGTGCAAAAAAAAGGACACTAACCCACACCTCACACCTGTATAAAAATTAACTCAAAATGGATCATAGATCTATACGTAAAACCTAAAATTATACAACA
The DNA here is from genome assembly GCF_937001465.1 of Orcinus orca. Lineage (NCBI taxonomy): Eukaryota > Metazoa > Chordata > Mammalia > Artiodactyla > Delphinidae > Orcinus > Orcinus orca. The sequence goes on from NC_064564.1 coordinate 55,989,291, forward strand.
TCTAGAAGAAAACATAGGAAGAAATCCTGGTGACGCTGCACTAGGGAAAGAGTTCTTAGATACAATAATAAAAGCACAATACACAAAAGAAAAAAACTGATAAACTGAACTTCATAAAAATTTAAAATGTTTGCTCTGCAAAAGTACTTTTAGGAGAATGGGAAAGAATACTTGCAAATCACATATCTGACAAATGACTTGTATCAGAATATATAAACACCACTGGAAATTCAGCAATAAGAAAACAAACAACCTAATTACAAAGCGGGCAAAAGATATGAACATATAACTCACCAAAGAAGATATACAGATGGCAAAAAAGCATATGAAAAAATGCTCAACATTATTATTCATCAGGGAAAATGTAAATTAAAACCATAATGACATACCACTACACCCCTATCAGAATGGCTAAAAAGAAAAAGAAAAAATGATGAAACCACATGCTGGCACAGATGCAGAGCAATGAGAACTCTCTTACATTGTTAGTGAGAAGGCAAAACGGTACAGTCACTTGGGAACAATTTGATAGTTTCATATAAAGTTAAATATATACTTACCATGTAACCCAGAAATCAGACTCCTAAGTATTCACCCAAGAAAAATTAAAACTTATGATCACACAAAAACCTATCCATGAATGTTTAAAGCATCTTTAATCATAATTGTAAAATTAAAACAACCCAAAGTCCCATCTGCAAGTATGTGGATAAACAAACAGTGCTACATCCATACAATGGAATATTACTCAGCAGTAAAAATGAGTGAGCAACTGATACAAGCAATGATGTGAATAATTTCCAAACATATTTTGTTGAGTGAAGTAAGACCTAAAATGCTACATACTGTATGATTCCATTAATATGACATTCTGGAAAAGGCAAAACTGTAGGGATGCAACAAACCTGCAGTTCCATATTCAGTTGTTTTTTCACAAAGGGACCAGGGCTACTAAATGAGGTGTGGGAACAACAAATGCAGGGAGAAAATGAACCTCAGCCTCCATCTAACATCATACACAAAAATTAATCTGAGATGGCTCACAGACCTAGACATAAAAGTTAAAACTGGGCTTCCCTGGTGGCGCAGTGGTTAAGAGTCCGCCTGCCGATGCAGGGGACACAGGTTCGTGCCCTAGTCTGGGAAGATTCCACATGCCGCGGAGCAGCTAGGCCCATGAGCCATGGCCGCTGAGCCTGTGCGTCCGGAGCCTGTGCTCCGCAACGCGAGAGGCCACCACAGTGAGAGGCCCATGTACCGCAAAAAAAAAAAAAAAAAAAAAAAGTTAAAACTACAAAACCTTTACAAGAAATGATACATTATCTTCACAACCTCGGGGTATAGAAAAATTGCTTACCACATAAAAATAAAATACTCAAAAGAGTAAAAGATGTATAAGTTGAACTTCGCCAAAATTTTAAAACTTGTGATCATCAAAAGAAACATTAAAAAATGAAAAGAAAAGTGAGATATTGAAAAAAAATTTGTGATACTTATGTATGACAAAGAATTTACTATATCCAGAATATATAAAGAAATTTTACAAATCAACAAAAACACAAACAACCCAATTTTTTTCATGTACAAACACCTGAAGAGACATTTCACGAAAGAAGATACATAAATGGCAATAAGAACATGAAAAGTGCTCAACATCATTAATCACCAAGAAAATGTGAATTAAAAACCACCATGAAATCCCATTTTAAAACAACTAGAATGGCTAAAATTTAAAAGATTGACAATGCCAAATTTTGCAGAGGATGTAGAACAATGAAAACTCTCATAAACTGATGGTAGAAATATAAAACGATAGAACCATTTTGGAAAAAAGTTTGATAGTTTTTAATAAATATACACCTATCTTATGACCTAGCAACTACACTCTTAACTTAAAAAAAAAGAAAAAATATGTCAATAAAATACTTATACAATGTTTGTAGCAATTTTATTTACAATAGCCAAAAACTGGAAGAAAGACAAGTATCCATCAATTCACAATTTATCAAATTGTGGTATAATTATAAAATGGAATACTACTCAACTATAAAAAAGAATGAACTACTGATAAACACAACAACAGGATGAATATCAAAAAACATGCTGAGTGAAATAAGCCAACCACCAAAGACTACATACTGAATGATTCCATTGAGATGAAATTCTAGAACAAATGAAAGTAATCTATGATGACAGGTATGAGAACAATGGTTGCCTATGGGGAGTGGAAACTGACTGGAAGAGGTCACAAAAGAACTTTCTGAGGTAATCAAAATCTTTAAGTCTTCAATGGGGTGATGGGTAGATGGGTGCTTACATTGATCAATCATCGACTGGTACACTTAAGATCTGTTCATTTCACTGCATGTCAATGTTACCTCTAAAAAAACTATTTAGGTCTTTTACTATAGTGGTAGAAAGTGCAGAACATATCACATGGCACCGTGCATGTAGTGAACAAAAGGCCACTTTTAGAGAATGTATGAATTCATTCAAATTCATAAAGAAATGCTTAATTTCATATAGGGTCCAAATGCTTGGGAAAACAGAATGGTCTTATTTTAAGCAATCTGAAACTGTTGGCTACTTTTTAAAATTTGGTTTCTGGAGAAATAAGGAGATTAGTTCAAGATGGCGGAGTACAAGGACACGCTCTCACTCCCTCTTGCAAGAGCACCAGAATCTCAACTAACTGCTGAACAGTCATCAACAGGAAGACACTGGAACTCACCAAAAAAGATACCCCACATCCAAAGACAAAGGAAAAGCCACAATGAGATGGTAGGAGGGGCGCAATCACAATAAAATCGAATCCCATAACTGCTGGGTGGGTGACTCACGAACTGGAGAACACTTACACCACAGAAGTCCACCCACTGGAGTGAAGGTTCTGAGCCCCATGTTAGGCTTCCCAACCTGGAGGCCTGGCAAGGGAAGGAGGAATTCCTAGAGAATCATACTTTGAAGGCTAACGGGATTTGATTGCAGGACTTCGACAGCACTGGGGGAAACAGAGACTCCACTCTTGGAGGGCACACACAAAGTAGTGTGCACATAGGGTCCCAGGGGAAGGAGCAGTGACCCCAGAGGAGCCTGAATCAGACCTATCTTCTAGAGTTGGAGGGTCTCCTGCAGAGGTGGGGGGTGGTTGTGTCTCACAGTGAGGACAAGGACACTGGAAGCAGAAATTATGGGGAGTACTCCTTGACGTGAGTTCTCCCAGAGTCCACCATTAGCCCCACCAAGGCGCCTGCGGGACTCAGGCCAAACAATCAACAGGGAGGGAACTCAGCCCCACCCATCAGCAGACAAGAAGATTAAAGTTTCACTGACCTCTGCCCACCAGAGCAAAACCCAGCTCTACCTAACACCAGTCCCAAGAGGCTTGCACAATCCTCTTAGATAGCCTCATCCACCAGACGGCAGAAAGCAGAAGCATGAAGAACTACAATCCTGCAGCCTGTGGAACAAAAACCACATTCACAGATAGATAGACAAAATAAAAAGGCAGAGGACTATGTACCAGATGAAGGAACAAGATAAAACCCCAGAAAAGCAACTAAATGAAGTGGAGATAGGCAACTTTCCGGAAAAAGAATTCAAAATAATGATAGTGAAGATGATCCAGGACTTCAGAAAAAGAATGGAGACAAAGTTCAAGAAGACGCAAAAACTGTTTAACAAAGACCTGGAAGAATTAAAGGACAAACACCTAGAAGAATTAAAGAACAAACAAACAGAGGTGAACAATACAATTACTGAAATGAAAAACACACTAGAAGGAATCAATAGCAGAATAACTGAGGCAGAAGAATGGATAAGTCACCTGGAGGACAAAACGGTGGAATTCACTCCTGCAAAGCAGAATAAAGAAAAAAGAATGAAAAGAAATGAAGACAGCCTAAGACACCCCTGGGACAACATAAAATTAAGAGACCTCTGCACCAACAATCAAATCACAGGGGTCACAGAAGAAGAAGAAAAAAACAAAGGGTCTGAGAAAATATTTGAAGAGATTATAGTTGAAAACTTCCCTAACATGGGAAAGGAAATAGTCAATCAAGTCCAGGAAGCATGGAGAGTCCCAGGCAGGATACACCCAAGGAGAAACATGCTGAGACACATAGCAATCTCACTGACAAAAATTAAAGACAAAGGAAAATTATTAAAAGCAACAAGGGAAAAACAACAAATAACATACAAGGGAATTCCCACAAAGTTAACAGCTGATTTCTCAGCAGAAACTCTACAAGCCAGAAGGGAGTGGCATGATATATTTAAAGTGATGGAAGGGAAGAACCTACAACCAAGATTACTCTACCTGGCAAGGATTGCATTCAGATTCAACGGAGAAATCAAAAGCTTTATAGACAAGCAAAAGCTAAGAGAATTCAGCACCACCAAACAAGCTCTAAAGCAAATGCTAAAGGAACTTCTCTAAGTGGGAAACACAAGAGGAGAAAAGCACCTAAAAAAACAAACCCAAAACAATTAAGAAAATGGTAATAGGAACATACATACCAATAATTACTGTAAATGTGAATGGATTAAATACACCAATCAAAAGACAAGGCTCACTGAATGGATACAAACACAAGACGCATATATATGCTGTCTACAAGGGACCCACTTCAGATCTAGGGACACATACAGACTGAAAGTGAGGGGATGGAAAAAGATATTCAATGCAAATGGAAATCAAAAGAAAGCTGGAGTAGCAATACTCATATCAGATAAAATAGACTTTAAAATAAAGAATGTTACAAGAGACAAGGAAGGACACTACATAATGATCAGGGGCTCAGGCCAAGAAGATATATCAATTATAAATATATACGCACCCAACATAGGAGCATCTCAATACATAAGGCAAACGCTAACAGCTATAAAAGAGGATATCAACAGGAACAAAATAATAGTGGGGGACTTTAGACCTCAATTACACCAATGGACAGATCATCCAGACAGAAAATAAATAAGGAAACACAAGCTTTAAATGACACAATAGACCAGATAGATTTAATTGATATTTATAAGACATTCCACCCAAAAGTGGCACAATACACTTTCTTCTCAAGTGCACATGGAACATTCTCCAGGACAGATCACAACTTGGGTCACAAAAAAACCCTCGGTAAATTTAAGAAAATGGAAATCATATGAAGCATCTTTTCTGAACACAATGCTATAAGATTAGAAATTAATTACAGGGAAAAAAACGTAAAAAACACAAACACATGGAAGGTAAACAACCAAGAGATCACTGAATAAATCAAAGAGGAAATAAAAAAATACCTAGAGGGCTTCCCTGGTGGCGCAGTGGTTGAGAGTCTGCCTGCCAATGCAGGGGACGTGGGTTCGTGCCCTGGTCCGGGAGGATCCCATATGCCGCGGAGCGGCTGGGTCCGTGAGCCATGGCTGCTGAGCCTGCACATCTGGAGCCTGTGCTCCGCGACAGGAGAGGCCACAGCAGTGAGAGGTCCGCGTACCGCAAAAAAAAAAAAAAAACCTAGAGACAAATGACAATGAAAACATGACAATCCAAAACCTAGGGGATGCAGCAAAAGCAGTTCTAAGTGGGAAGTTTATAGCAATACATTCCTTCCTCAAGAAACAAGAAAAATCTCAAATAAATAATCTAACTTTACACCCAAAGGAACTAAAGAAAGAAGAACAAACAAAACCCAAAGTAAGCAGAAGGAAAGAAATCATAAAGAGCAGAGCAGAAATAAATGAAATAGAAACAAAGAAAACAATAGCAGAGATCAATAAAACTAAAAGCTGGTTCTTTGAGAAGATAAACGAAATTGATAAACCATTGGCCAGACTCATCAAGAAAAAGAGGGAGAGGACTCAAATCAATAAAATGAGAAATGAAAAAGAAGTTACAACAGACAGTGCAGAAATACAAAGCATCCTAAGAGACTACTACAAGCAACTCTATGCCAGTAAAATGGACAACCTGGAAGAAATGAACAAATTCTTAGAAAGGTATCACCTTCCAAGACTGAACCAGGAAGAAATAGAAAATATGAACACACCAATCACAAGTAATGAAATTGAAACTGTGATTAAAAATCCAGGACCAGATGGCTTCACAGGTGAATTCTATCAAACATTTAGAGAAGAGCTAACACCTGTCCTTCTCAAACTCTTCCAAATAATTGCAGAGGAAGGAACACTCACAAACTCATTCTATGAGGCCACCATAACCCTAATACCAAAACTAGACAAAGATGTCACAAAATAAGAAAATTACAGACCAATATCACTGATGAATATAGATGCAAAAATCCTCAACAAAATACTAGCAAACAGAATCCAACAACACATTAAAAGGATCATACACCATGATCAAGTGGGATTTATCCCAGGGATGCAAGTATTCTTCTATATACTCAAATCAATCAAAGTGGTAAACCATATTAACAAATTGAAGAATAAAAACCATATGATCATCTCAACAGATGCAGAAAAAGCTTTTGAAAAAATTCAACACCGATTTATGATAAAAACTTTCTGGAAAGTGGGCATAGAGGGAACTTACCTCAACATAATAAAGGCCATATATGACAACCCACAGCAAACATCATTCTCAATGGTGAAAAACTGAAAGCATTTCATCTAATATCAGGAAAAAGACAAGGTGGCCCACTCTCACCACTATTATTCAACATAGTTTTGGAAGTTTTAGCCACAGCATTCAGAGAAGAAAAAGAAATAAAAGGAATCTAAATCAGAAAAGTAGTAAAACTGTCACTGTTTGCAGATGACATGATCCTATACATAGAGAACCCTAAAGATGCCACCAGAAAACTACTAAAACTAATCAATGAATTTGGTAAGATTCCAGGATACAAATTTAATGCACAGAAATCTCTTGCCTTCCTATACACTAACAACAAAAGATCAGAAAGAGAAATTAAAGAAACACTCCCATTCACCATTGCAACAAAAGAATAAAATACCTAGGAATAAACCTACCTAAAGAGGTAAAAGACCTGTACTCAGAAAACTATAAGACACTGATGAAAGAAATCAAAGATGACACAATCAGATGGAGAGATATACCATGTTCTTGGATTGGAAGAATCAACACTGTGAAAATGACTATACTAACCAAAGCTATCTACAGATTCAAAGCAATCCCTATCAAATTACCAATGGCATTTTTTTACAGAACTAGAACAAAAAACCTTCAAATTTGTATGGAGACTGAAAAGACCCCGAATAGCCAAAGCAGTCTTGAGGGAAAAAAACGGAGCTGGAGTAATCAGAATCCCTGACTTCAGACTATACTACAAAGCTACAGTCATGAAGACAATATAGTACTGGCACAAAAACAGAAATATAGATCAATGGAACAGGATAGAAAGCTCAGAGATAAACCCACACACCTATGGTCAATTAATCTATGACAAAGGAGGCAAAGGTATACAATGGAGAAAAGATAGCCTCTTCAATAAGTGATGCTGGGAAAACTGGACAGCTACATGTAAAAGAATAAAATTAGAACACTCCCTAACACCATACACAAAAATAAACTCAAAATGGATTAGAGACCTAAATATAAGCCCGGACACTATGAAACTCTTAGAGGAAAATATAGGAAGAACACTGTTTCACATAAATCACAGCAAGACCTTTTTTGACCCACCTTCTAGAAGTAAAAACAAAAATAAACAAATGGGACCTAATGAAACTTAACGAGCTTTTGCACAGCAAAGGAAATGATAAACAAGACGAAAAGACAACCCTCAGAATGGGAGAAAATATTTGCAAACGAGTCAACAAAGGATTAATCTCCAAAATATATAAACACCTCATGCAGCTCAATATTAAAAGAACAAACAACCCCATTAAAAAATAGGCAGGAGACCTATATAGACATTTCTCCAAAGAAGACATACAGATGGCAAGAAGCACATGAAAAGCTGCTCAACAACACTAATCATTAGAGAAATGCAAATCAAAACTACAGTGAGGTATCACCTCACACCAGTTAGAATGGCCATCATCAAAAAATCTACAAACAATAAATGCTGGAGAGGGTGTGGTGAAAAGGGAACCCTCCTGCACTGTTGGTGGGAATGTAAATGGATACAGCCACTATGAAGAACAGTATGGAGGTTCCTTAAAAAACTAAAAATAGAATTACCATATGACCCAGCAATCCCACTACTGGGCGTATACCCTGAGAAAACCATAATTCAAAAAGACACATGCAGGGCTTCCCTGGTGGCGCAGCGGTTGAGAGTCCGCCTGCCGAGGCAGGGGACACTGGTTCGTGCCCCGGTCCGGGAAGATCCCACGTGCCGCAGAGTGGCTGGGCCCATGAGCCATGGCCACTGAGCCTGCGTGTCCGGAGCCTGTGCTCCGCAACGGGAGAGGCCACAGCAGTGAGGGGCCCGCGTACCGCAAAAAAACAAACAAACAAAAAGAAAAAAAAAGACACATGCACCTCAGTGTTCATTGCAGCACTATTTACAATAGCCAGGTCATGGAAGCAACCTAAATGACATCAACAGACAAATGGATAAAGAAGATGTGCTACACGTATACAATGGAATATTACTCAGCCAGAAAAATGGAACAAAATTGGGTCATTTGCGGAGATGTGGATGGACCTAGAGACTGTCATACAGAGTGAAGTAAGTCAGAAAGAGAAAAACAAATATTGTATATTAACGCATATATGTGGAATCTAGAAAAATGGCAAAGATGAACCGGTTTGCAAAGCAGAAATAGAGACACAGATGCAGAGAACAAATGTACGGACACCAAAGGGGTAAAGTGGGTGGTGGGGAGGCATGATGGTGGTGGATGAATTGGGAGATTGGGATTGACATGTATATACTAATATGTATAAAGCAGATAACCAATAAGAACCTGCTGTATAAAAAATAAATAAAATTCAAAAGAAAAAGAAAAAGGAAAAAAAATTTAAAGTGAATGACAAAATAAATAAATAAATAAAAATAAAGTAAAATAAGATGCGGTTTCCTTTTTTAATTAGACTTGCCAAGATAAGCATGAGTGGATCAAATAAAGAAGATATATACCGAATGAAGTATGGGAAAAATATACAGCCTTCTGGTTTCTAAGTATCTTATCTTGAGAACAAGTGACCTATTATTAAATTCAATACACAAAAAAGTACACACTATCTTTGTTATTCCTCATTGTGCAGGGATGACAGTTAACCATATAAATTATGTTGACAATATTTTGTACTGGAAAAAAATATGGTTCTGTTAAGTACCCATAATTTCTGTTCTCAATCGAATCCAACATAGAAGACATATTATATCTCACAGACAATAGTTTGCTATAGGGTCTACAACTACAACTCTAGTCCTTCAACAATGTTAGGAGGTATGACAAATTTCAACCCCACATGAATTAAAATCATGGTTCACATAGAAACCCCCACGAATGGAATAACCTGGATCAAAGGATATCTACACTAAAACAGACAATATTTTACCCAAGTTTCTTAACCTTTATTTCTAAAATAAGGGAAATAGGGGCTTCCCTGGTAGCGCAGTGGTTGAGAGTCCGCCTGCTGATGCAGGGGACACGGGTTCGTGCCCCAGTCCGGGAAGATCCCACATGCCGCGGAGCCGCTGGGCCCGTGAGCCATGGCCGCTGAGCCTGCGCGTCCGGAGCCTGTGCTCCGCAACGGGAGAGGCCACGGCAGTGAGAGGCCCGCGTACCGCAAAAAATAATAATAATAAAATAAAATAAGGGAAATACAATTTTAGTATTTAATTGATCCACATATTCTAGGATGTTTTAACCAGAAACCCATCTACTTCCAAACTTAAATAAAAGACAATCCGTAATACGCCAGAGTGCACACAGGCCCATTTGTGTGTGTGTGTGTGTTTGCATGATCACATGTATGTGTACCTAACAAGCAAGTTCTGTGTGGTTCTCCAAAGTTGTAACTGACTTGCCATGGGTACTGAAAGAAAACACTCGTAAGTAAAAGACTGAGCATTCCATTTTAAAGCTCTTGGTGGAAGTAGCATACCTGTGCCCTCTTCTGTACCTCCACGAGGAGTTCGGAGTACTGCAGCTCCAGTTCCTTCTTTTGCTTGTGCCAGCAGCTCTCCTGGGCTTTGATCTGCTCTGCCACTTTGTTAAAGGTGTCTTCCTGGGTTTGCTGAAGCTCTCTCATCGTATCAGACTTGTTTTTACAGATATACTCTAGATGATTTATCTAAATGGGGAAATGCAACAAATAAGATAGGCTCACAAACAAGTCCTTTGTATCATCTCCCCCAAAAGCTATTCCAGAATTTTCTACTACATTTTATTCCTTAAGATCATATAAAAATTTTAAGTTAAAATGAAAACAAAATTAAGAAACAGGAATTAGTAGAACAAAATTATATTTTAGCAGAAAATGTGTGAATTGCATGTATAGATGACATCTATTCTTTTTCTCTAATAAAGTTACTTATTCTATAATCAATTTTACTGAGAAAATTAAGAAGAATATTTTAACCTCTAGAAGCAAAGCTCAAACTGTTCAGATACCTCAATGGGAAAGAAGTATTTAAATGAGATTTACAAATCTACAAACATTTTACATATAACAAAGAAGAATGTTCCGACCATTTTTTATTTCACATTCAAAACACTGGAGAGAAAATCCTCATCATCTAATGTGTATGACAATTAATGATGTTTGAAACTAGGAAAAACTATTGAAACACAATACCATCTCAGAGGATTAAAACATGTACTCATTTTCATTATCAGTACTTTTCAAATCCGTTATACACAGAGTCACAATCAAGAACAGCATCTCCACTTCTCACAATTTATTCCCTCATTTCCTCAATCCTACTTCTCAGTGCCTATGATTGTTCGCCAATCAGACCAAGACAAAATGCTCTTACTCTAAAACTGGACCGAGATGCTGATTACTTCAACAGAAGTAATGAAAAAAAAAACTTAGGGAACAGTTTTTCTCTCTGTGTCCCTTAAGAGCAAATGTCACTGCAACTAAGATCTGGAAACTAGATCACATAAATATAGTTCTGACTAGTTCAATAGACCTGGGATAAGAATCAATACCTTAAATGGAGGAATACATTGGACTGCTAAGCCACTTTCATTTTCAATAACCAAAACGAGGTTTTTAAATTTTTTTTTGGAAAGACTGAATTCCTAGGTTTGTGAATGATAAAGGCACCATAATAGTCTACTGTTTTCTCCTACAATATATCCTTCTTACATTCTAAAGCACTGAATGGGTTTTGCAATATACAGTTTGTTATATTACAAGAAATATGATAAACATAAGTTTTAAATTTTAAGTGCTTTTAAAGTAACACCTCATTATTTCCTGAGCAAAGAATTTTAAGATCATGTTTTGAATAACTGTATCTTGTTTCTATTTTATGCTAACATAAAGTGTTGGTTTATTAATGTAAATGACTAAGTTCTTTGAATTGCTTCATCAGTAAGATTAATTTATTTTCTTTTAATTAGGTCCCTGTGGCTAACACTGGCTAGCAGTATTAGCATGTCCTGAACAGAAAGTGGAGCTCAGAGACTTCATACAGACTTCAGTCACATTTACATGCCCATAGCAATGGCATCAAACTGAGTTGTAGACAAGCCATAATTAATGGTATTGAATTATTAACACCCAAATTCTTTTTGAAATAAGATGAATGTCAGCCCCTCTTAATGATACTGTGATGTGGACAAATGTCACTGAATTTAATAGAGGTATCTGGTGCCTGAGGACAGTTACCTTCTCATTAGCCCTGTTGAGGTCTACGATCAGGGCATCAACATTCTCCTGCAAAACTGCACAAAGCTCAGACCAAGAGAATTTATCCAGCATGCCTTCTGGTTGTTTTATGAGCACAGAGCCTGCTATCAAGTGCTGATACAAGGTATGAAGGAAGGTTAGCTTCTCCTACAAGAAAAAAAGAAATTAAATCCAGTATATAAACACCGTAAGAAGTAAAACACGTAAGATACATGGTGAAGAATTTATTTCAAAAATCCTGGAAAAAAATGAAGATACTCAAGTATCAGAATATTGCCATTTTGGTGACTTTTTTTACATTCAAAATTAAGCATCAGGCAGAAACTTGAAATTGCTTACATTTATTTTCAAAACCGAAATCTCAAGTCTGGAAGCCAGAAGACCCAGGTTCTGACACCAGCTCTGCTACTGCTAAGGACGTGATCTGAGTAAGTGTCTGTTCAGAGCTCACCTTCCCCAGCTGTAACATGAGGTATCTGGACTAGTTGTTTCTAAGCCCTTCTAACTGGAACTTAGTATGGAAATTCTATAATTTCATATTTACATTTACCAAAAAAGATGTTATTTAAGTCAAAAAACCAATATAAAGAGAAGAGCGTTACCCAGCTCTGTTGAAGAGAAAGTTATACCAATATCTGTACTTTACATGGACACAAGTATTCAGCTCTCCTCCTCCTCCAGAGATTCCAGTTTACTTACCACTTACAGGAAATCTATCCCAAGCCCCCTAGGCAAGGCAGACAGTGATATGAAAGAGATGGAAGATCGGCTCATTTTTCTTCCCCACTTAGAAGTTCATACCGTATTTGGCACACTGGGCATTTGTAGGTGTTTAAATATTACAAAGTTAACAGTCCAAAAAATGGACATAGCTGCCCAAGATATACTTCCAAAACTGTCTATTTAAAAATATGTTTAAAAAAATCCTTTAAAATTATATTGCCATTGTCATAGTTAAACCATCCATTGTTTAATGGCCTAGAAACTCTATACTGCAAATTCAGTAAAAAGCTGATCCCATCTTGAACACACAAGGAGAGTTTACTTACTAAAATGCTAAATGGCTCTCTTTATAAGGCATTTCATCTATAAAGTCAAAGAATGGAACTCAAGACAAGGTAATTGTGAGGCTGCAAAATGAGTATTTTATGTAGATAAAATAAGTTCCCTCAAGATTTTTTAACAGAGCAGCAGGAAAACTTTTAAAAGAAGAAAATTTAAGAGGAAAAAATAGGAATTCTAATCTTCCAGATAAGAAAAACTGAATGTAGTATATGTAAAGGTTTTATAGTTAGAAATTGTGGTGAAAGTTTTCCAATATATATAAAATTGTGCATCTTTAATTCTCCCTGTATGTCACCTTAGTTTTTTTTCCAAATATAACAATTTAAAAACCCAAAAATTTGAATATGTAGTTATATCCACAAACTTGAGTTAGGATATCAGAAGAGTCTTCATAAATATGCTATGTCTTTTTCTTTTTTAAGCAATTAAAGATGTCTTTTGCATTTTCAACCAAGTTGAGATGTTTAAAAATCTTATTAAATATAACTAACCAAACAGAATATTCAGGCACTAAAAATCGTTCCTCTCCACATTTTGCCAAGTGATCGAGTTCTTCCGAAAGGGTAATTCATTGTGTTGCCATCATGTCCTTTTCGCTTGGGCTGTGATGAACCGTGCATGATAATCATCCATTTGGCGTGAAAAGAGAATCTCAAGATCCAAAATCAATTCACACATGTTGAACCCAACCACAATGCTGTAGACATGCTGACTTTACAATACAGTCAGGCTTCTAGTTTCCTTTACTTTAATCATTATCTGATGTGTAGAACAATTCCAGCCCCTTCATGTGGACACAATTTAAATCCCAGACTGTAAGAAGAGTGGAAAGAATGTTTCCTTTTTACTCTCTTGGCATTCATGTTCGTATTTGTTGGAGTAATGAACTCAATATGCAGGACGACTCAGATAAACTAGTTCCACACTAGCTAGACTAGCTCTACCTCCCATGGGTAAAAGAAAATATAAGATAACAATTCTACTCACACAGGCTCATACAGTTATATAAAAGTTTGTCATAATATTTTAAGAAGCCATTAATAAATTAACACAGATCGGTAACTCTCAAGGGCATCCAAATAAACTTTTAACTTTGTGGGACTTGCATTTTTCTAAATTTTGTTTAATATTCTACAATTATAAAGAGTAAGGTGACTGTCTATTAAAGTAGATATGATTCCTGTTTTGCAAATAAGGAAACAAAGATGTGGAGGGACCAAGCTATGTGGCTTGTCCATATTCACAGTTTGTAAATAAAAGTACCTCTATCCATGTCAATTCTTTCTGATTACAAAAAAGATTCTTTCCACCATGGCAGGCTACTAAACTACTGAAATAAAAAATAATTTTGTCATTGGCAAACAGGACTGTTAGGAGCATAGCTACTTGGGATAGGATGTTCTAATAGCGAAAATTACTTGTACAAATGATGAAAGGGTTCAACTACTTTATTTCTCTTGCAAAATAGTATCATACAAGAGTAATGGAATGACTGATTTTGCAGCTGGCATGAACATTTCAAAATAGCTCAGAAGAATTTTTTGAATTAAATCAAATAAGAATAAAAACAGACACTTGACAGATGTAAACTTCTAAAACTGAGATTAGTGCAAGGCCTTTCCTGACAGTCATCTTGTCTCAGGTAATACCTCGGTATCCGTATGGAAAGTCTGGGAAAGCTTCTGCAGCTCACTTTCAGATTGGGCTGCTCGCGCCTTTTCTTTCTCCCAACAGTGCAGCACATTTTGTAGTTCCACTTTTAAAGTGCTTATTTGAGCCTCTCTGTCTGCACATTTAGTGCGTAAATGACTTAACTCTTTATTGACATCAGCCAATTTATCCTGAAGGTACTGTTGGAGACACCAAATAAAGAGATTGTATCAAGATGATAACATTTAAATATAAAATGTTAATTACTTACTCCAAAAAGCTCTTTGAGAGTTTTCCTTTCAACTCATTATAAGATTATAATTTGGTAGACCAAAAAATTTTTAAAACTTGTAAATTACATTTTAAAAATAAATCTCTTACATTTACTATAAGAACATTTACTTCCCAATGACATTCCAAATACCAATAGAAATCTCAAATATGTGACATAAAATTCTGCTGAACTATTTACTCCTTACCCTTAACAAATTCTACTCAAGTATGTCCATGACAAACGACATGAACCAACACCAAAAAATCCCAACTCTGAACGTTTGACTAGTACAATTTTGCAAAGATGTAGTACATAAGACCAGCACAGAAAATAAAATAAACTGTTGCCCTAGACCTTAGCCAGGTGTGGTCACAGCCCACTATTAGGCATGATGTACTAAAAACAATGGCTCCACCCCAAAATGATGAAAACTGACCCCAAATACTGATGTGCTATGTAAAATATGCTGAATGTGTATCTAAGGCTGGATATCAAATCTTAAATCATTTTTTGAATCTATGGTATTATAATTAAATCTGGGAAATGAATTTTTCCTTTAACCAAAACAATTTCCAATCAAGTTTTATTTTTTTAATGAAAAACATTCTTCTTACTTTGACCAACAACAAAAAGAGTTTTTAATTGTATCTAAACATACTTAATCAAATATAGGAAGATACATTTTCAGATATCTCTACTTAAAAATATTCCCTAAAAAAAAAAATTCCCTAAATAATTATATTTGTTTCTTAATAAAAAAGGAAAAAGTTATTCTAAATCACAATACCTTTATATTTTTAGCATGAGACTCTACCTTCTGTTTGGTAGACTCAAGTTCATTAGATGTCTTTTCCTTAGCATGATTCATGTTGCTTAGCTGATGAAAGAAAATGTAAGTAAACTTTTAAAATATTTTTCAACGGTGGGTAACTCAAAAGCTAATCTTTAAATGTTTTTTATGCAATTACTTAAATACAAATTTTTTATAGTAATTCAGAGACTTAAAAAATTATTTCTTTTGGTTAACTATGTAATTTCTGTCCCAAGTTCACATGGCTAAGAAGAAAAGAAAGCATTCAAGCTTAAAATGTCGGTAATGTTATTGTGTTTTTACTAGATATCTGGATAAAGTATTTCATTCTTACTGTAAACAAATACAACTTTATTCTTAAAATCCTACTGGACCAAAATGCCAGAAGCAATGGTATCTATACAGAAAGAAAAAAGGACAGACCAGAAGACTGTTCTTTCTACATCACGAGAATATTCACTGGTCTCTCAGTCCATATGACAACTTCAGGGTCGGTCACATGCTGTCCTACTGGGAAGGCTTGTGGCAGGTCATCAGTTGGTCCTGCTCCGCTTGTGATTTATTTTCTTTGACAGTTCATTCTTCTTTCTGTCAGACTGCTCTTTTTGCTTTCTTTGCAGCCACCCCTTGGTCTCCCCACTGCTGTCTCTGGCACTGGTTCACAACAAAGCGCATTACTAAGCCAAAGCCTGCTGAGTCGACTTTTCAACTGTGCTGAGGATCATGTGACATTCATCCTCCCAAATAACAATTCGCTGTGGGTAATATGTTCCTAGTTACCCTGCAGCTTCCAGACCTAGGCCTCAGAAGAGTTTCATAAACTACTAACAATACAGGCTGTCTTATCTCACTGAGAGTTAGCAATGTTTGCTCTTTATAGAAATTTAATTATTTCAGTGGTCACTTTCTTTTATGCCTTTTGAACAATTACAATTACTGAGGGCATTAAGAAGACTCACTTTTCCTTCTTTATTCACCTTAGCAAACTAAAGTAAAATATGCCTTTTCTTATGGGCAATATAAGGGTTTCAAGGCCTTTGTATTACATAAAAGAAACAGATAAACAGAGGGATAAACACTAAATTCCATGCTATGTGGATTGTCTTTGGTTGGAACAATCGTTTGTTGCTTTGCTAACTAATTGTGTTTAATGTAGTTACTTCATATTCTCTAATTTAACAAGATGTAACTAAATAAACTCTTCAATTTTTAAAGCACAAATTCATAAAACGTTTTAATACCCAAGAAAATTATCAACCCACAAGTTAAACAATACAAAAGAGAAAATAAATAAAAGCATGAGCTTTTTCAATCAGGAAGCTAAAAACCTCCAAGCTACATCAAACAGATATTTGTTTTTAAAACCTTCTAATGCTTTACTCCCTTTAGAGAATGCACACTAATTTCTTTTTTATTGACTTCTACAATTTGTAGAACTCCTAAGCCAAAATACTGGCAAACCCTGAATTTCCAGTACCTATTCCAAATTTCATAAAAACACATTAACATTTAAATATAACATATATTAACTAAGTGAGTTGCATAGCTCTTTTGTTAAATTAAAATAGATAAATTATGAAGACCAAGAAGTGACAGTCTTTATAACTTTGAAAATAGTAGTGTGACAGAAGAGAGACTGAGACCCGACTTTAGGCCACACTTAAAGAAAGAACAGTGACAGACAACTTGTTATTTTTTGTATCTGTGAAGCTGTCAAATCAACATTCCCAATACTTCTGACCTCTGTAACAAGCAAGTAATACGTACTGCTGCAGGCCGAAGGCTATGTGTGTGGAGCCAAACAGTGCAAGTGTTACCTCATTAGATGCATCTTCCAGCTTGTTCTGGTAATCTGTCAAGGTACGCCTCAAACTCTCAAGGACAACAGAGAAGCTGGGAGGTTTATCTTTGTCCCTGTGGATGCCTAGAGAAAAATACAGGATGAAAATATACCGTTAAAGTCGCAAAGAGACAAAAGCTAAGCAAACAGTAACAGAGATATTACAATTAGATATAACTGAAAAGACATCATGATATACCGAGTAGAATCTTATTCTCCTAAGTATACTGCTGTATAGCCTAGTATTAATAGCTTTTCTAAATAAGTGATCAAATTAAGTTCATAATATATCAAGTCCAAATTTATGGCTACTTTGTACCTTACTATGCCCACCTTGTAGTTAGTAGTAAAGCTCTTTTTTTTCCCCTATTTCCAAGGTAACTAAAGTATTTGTACACACCTGTTATCCAACAATTAAATAAACAGTCTATACTAAACACTGTTTGGAGGAGTTACATACATTTACTTTGGTCCTTGTGTTTCTGATCAGTCAGGCCTATTTTTCTTAAACAATTTCTGAACACAAGAGCACATAATTTTCTGTTATGCTTGGAAATAATGTTCTTCAATCCTTAAAATTCTCAAGTTACAATTTGAAATAAATAATAAAAATACTATTATCTACATAGGCCACATCATGTTTCAATTAAAACCCTTAAAACTGATACTCATTGTAAAAATATGAGTATTTCCATATTATGCCCTCAAACCATTTTAATTTAGGGAGGCCATAAGTTAGGTGAGCTAATCAAGATCACATGGTCAAATGTAGTTTATTTTTAAATTTTTTTTTAAAGATTTATTATTTATTTATTTATTTTATTCATTTTTGGCTGCATCGGGTCTTAGTTGCAGCATGCAGGATATTTGTTAAGGAACGCAGGCTCTTCATGGTGGTGCATGGGCTTCTCTCTAGTTGTGGCGTGTGGGTTTTCTCTTCTCTAGTTGTGGCGCACAGGCTCCAGGGCACGTGGGCTCTGTAGTTTGCAGCATTAGGGCTCTAGTTGAGGCGTGCGAGCTCAGTAGTTATGCACACGGGCTTAGCTGCCCCTCAGCATGTGGGATCTTAGTTGCCTGACCAGGGATCAAACCCCGGTCCCCTGCACTGTAAAGTGGATTCTTTACCACTGGACCACCAGGGAAGTCCCTCAAATGTAGTTTAAAATAGTAATCCAAAATAATCAAAAGTTTAGTTTCAAAAACCACTTTGAACTGATTGCTTATTGTACTACTCATTAACTGTTAAAAATTAAATAGCAAATTTTAAAACATACTTACTAAAATTACTTTTATTTTCCTATATTTTCTCCCTATCATATTTTACAATCTAAATATTAATATCAATAAGAAGCATTCACAATACCTTTTTTATTATTCATTGATTCATCCAATCAACTAATTTAATGCATTTAATGCATTCCTACTATGTATTAATCCTAGGCATTAGGCACATGGAGGTAGATAAGAATGGTGTAGTCTCTATTCTCATAGAATTTACAGTCTAAAAAGAGGAGGTAAGATTGTAAACAAATAATTACATAAGATCATTCATCCATTCTTCAAGTACTCAGTTGCTGGAACTTTGGGGAGAGGAGGGACAAAGGCAGTAATACAGGAAAGAAAGAATGAATAAAGGGGAAAAAAATGCTTGGTTAATAACAGAACGACTTTATTCATATCAGAGTATTAGTGATAATTATTATTTTAATTTTGGACAAAATGTTATTAATAAACTTATTACATTCACCAAAGTATAATTTAAACACTATCTTAAGTATGGATACACCTTAGATTTTCTTAAACAGAAGAATAATAATTAACTTAAAAACCAAACGTAGGGCTTCCCTGGTGGCTCAGTGGTTGAGAGTCCGCCTGCCGACGCAAGGGACCGCAGGTTCATGCCCCGGTCCGGGAAGATCCCACATGCCGTGGAGCGGCTAGGCCCATGAGCCATGGCCGCTGAGCCTGCGTGTCCGGAGCCTGCGCTCCGCACCGGGAGAGGCCACAACAGTGAGAGGCCCGTGTACCACAAAAAAAAAAAACAAAACAACAAAAGTAATATGGAAACAACATATATCCCAGTTGGGGTGGGGGGGGGCGGGAAAGCCAGCGCTCTCAGCCGTGAAAATGAAGAAGACAACACTCTTTGTAATGACTGTGAGTTGGAGAGAGAACTCATTAAAATTTTTATTAAAGGTCTTACCAAATATATTTTTAAAATATTGCTCTCTTGCACAAGATAAAAAAAGTGTAATGTATAATTCTTTTCTTCTGCTACTACACAAGTAGGTCATGAATAAATCATTCGAGGACACCCAGGAAATCTTAGCTTATACAATAAGGGAGAAAACTTGCTCTTAGAAATCCAGAAGAATAAAATCATCATAATATGGGTGTTGAGGAATAAGGAGACAAAATGCCCTCTCCTTACTGACTCATGCACATCTTATATTCTACATAAAAAAGTTTCTTTGCCTGAAAATGCTTTTACAAGAAAGTTCAGCTGAAGTACCAAGTATGCCTTATGTCCCACCCACATTCATTATAAAAAGAAATACTTACTGGTCCCTTAACATGAAGAAAATATTTACAAATAAAAAGAAAGGGTCGCTCAGGACCCAGGAGCTTACTGACTAAAATTTTATTTAACCTAATAATATCCTAATCACTGTACTATTGCCCGCAAAACAATAAACTATTAAAGCTATCCTACCAGTGGATGGTCTAAAACCTCACAGTAAAGATTAATAAAATAAAATAAAATTTTAACAGTAGTCATAAATAGCTTTTCAAAGGTTAAAGTCCAAATGAAGAACAGAATGTGTCAGCATGTGTCATTTATACTTCAATTACGCCAACTCAAAAATCTTCTGAGTTTCTCTGTCCCTGTCCCTATACACGTGTGTCTCTATACATGGGTGCCAGCCTATACTTTCACATCACTGCTGCCTGTCTCAGTCTCTTTCTCACTTTTAAGTATGTTTCGACAAGATATACCTTGGCAAATCTTTTCTTTGAATTAGTAGCCCATAGGAGGGAGTGAGGAAGAGGAACAGGTCTCAAACCTTCTATTTAAATGTTCCCTTTTGGGGGCTTCCCTGGTGGCGCAGTGGTTGAGAGTCCGCCGATGCAGGGGACACGGGTTTGTGCCCCGGTCCAGGAAGATCCCGCATGCCGCGGAGCGGCTGGGCCCATGAGCCATGGCCGCTGAGCCTGCGCGTCCGGAGCCTGTGCTCCGCAATGGGAGAGGCCACAACAGTGAGAGGCCGCGTACCGCAAAAAAATAAAAATAAAATAAATAAATAAATAAATGTTCCCTTTTGGACAATCTGAAAAACTAAATACTTTTAAATGACTCAAATAAACCACTGTTTTTCAAGATGGTGTTATCACCTCAGTAACCCCACAGTTCCACAGGAGAAACAGTAGGTTGTAATGAATGAGGTGAGTCTATTTCCTCCACCTTGTCAACCATTCTCTTATCTACTTCAGTATCCTGCAAGACCTCAATTATTAAGAAATAATAGACAGAAACTATAAAACAAAAGACTGAGCTTTTTTTAAAAAAAAGATCTCTGTTGTAGAACATGAGCAGTCACGTTCATCCTCAAAACAAATAGGAAAAAAAGAAAAGAAAAACCCTGTTGTTTAATGCTGATTTTTAATCATGTAATAAAACACAGAAAATGACATTCAAATGGGTTTTTCACCTGAGAAAATCTAAATATTTAATACATTGATGACTAAGAAAATTCTTTTTTCATTCTAAAAGCACTGAATATAAACATTTTGTTGGCAGTTATACTTTTGAAATTCAGACTACATTCCATATATTAACTTGTCTTATTCACTGAGATCATAAACAAACATCTTCATTATCTTGCAAACACTGGTACCCATTCTAGAGTTTTTAAGGAAAATGACTCATAACTTCTCTAACATATGGACAGTATTTATCATGTAAATCCTGCTCACCCACCTACTCTGTCCCCAGGAAGAGTCCAAAAATCCTTTCCTTTACCAAGGTTTGAGAAATGTATTGGTTGGGGGGAGCCTCAGAATCGTCGATGAGCTCTGTATGGCTTGGTAGTAAGCATCTAGGCCAGGTAGCTGGAAAGCCATGGGTAACAGTGGGAAATGGTGCCGCAAAGCTGGGTTCCCTGAATTCAGTGGGGATGCTGGAATCTCACGTGACAGGCCAAGTGGTAGCACTTAATTTTCAGAGACAAAATGTACATGGTTACCATAATGGGCAGTGGATTCAAAGCAATAAACAAAATGGTTTTACCCACAGAGACCGCTGGCTTTGGCTAACTGATCATGGTGTTCCTAGGACTAAAATAGGCACTCTACTTGAATGTTACCCGATCTGTATAAGCAGAAAAGCTCTGGGTCTAATTACCAGAACTAGGAGTTAAATCAACACAAAAGACAGTCTTGGCCCTCAACCAATTCTCAGTCTTGAGCTAGTTCACAGACCCAGTGTCCCTAGAATAAAGAGGATGGATCCTCTTTAGGAATCCTAACATACTGCCAAAAGCTTATACTGTATGTAAATCTTTCTCCTAGCCTTCCTCAAAGAAACATGCAACCATTTACCCGGGTGACCACGTACTGAGGAAGGGGAGTTACTCACATATACCATGGATAACTGGACACTGGATCGGAACTGACACTAATTTCTGGAGACCTAATATGCTATTGTGGTTCACTAGTTAGGTAGGAGCTTACAGAGGTCAGTTTTGGCTAAAGTCTATCTCCACTGGGCCCAGTAGGTACCTGAACCCACATAGTTATTCCCCCAGTTTGGAATGCATTGTTATAAAAGACAAATGCAG
This sequence comes from Orcinus orca, assembly GCF_937001465.1. NCBI lineage: Eukaryota > Metazoa > Chordata > Mammalia > Artiodactyla > Delphinidae > Orcinus > Orcinus orca. Next base: position 56,011,563 of record NC_064564.1, read on the forward strand.
AAACTGGCACAATGCCCATAGCAGTTACCTGACCCATGGAGTGAGGGATTTACAGAGGAAAACAAAACAGAAAAAAGGCAATTGGAAGTCACCAAAACTTTTACCTCCCAAAATAGTAAATCAAAAATAATGCCACATTCCTGGAGAGACTGAAGAGATTAGCCCCTCTGTTAAAGAGTATAAAGGGGTGGAGATTCCAACCACATCAGCATTTAACTCATCTGTCCGGCTAGTGCAGCATACAGATGGGTCTTAAGGAATGATAGTGAATTACTGTAAGCATGATCACATGGGACTCCAACTGCAGCTGCAGTTAAAGATGTAGTTTCATTGTTGGAGCAAATCGATACATTTCCTGGCAATTGGAAGGAAGCTATTTCTTCTATCCTTTTAGTAAAAATCACCAAAACAGTTAGTTTCTGCTTGCAGGGCCAGCAATCTACCTTCATGGCCCTACCTCAGAGCTACATCAACTCTAGCATAATCCAGTCTGTAGAAATTCTGATCAACTCTTCATTCTGGAAGACATCCCGTATTCCACTTAGTTCTCTACCAAGTTGATGATATCATTCTGACTGCTTGAGTTTAAGCAGGCCAAGTTTGGCAGATCCTTACAGGTGAATGATAGTGTAAACTTTCAGGATTTTGGAACAAAGGAAGCCATCCTCTACAGATAACTATTCTCTTGAAAATCAGCTTTCAACTGGCTACTAGTCCTTAGCAGATACTGCATTCATGCCCACCAATTTGGCACGTGACCCGTGTTGCCCGTCACAAAATGTCTGATCCACCAGCCCATGAACTTGGGCATGCACGATATCACTCTATCATCAAGTGAAAGTGGTATATACAAAACTGGATTCAAACAAGTCCTGAAGGTACAAGCAAGTTGCATGAATAAGTAATCCAGATTCCCATGGGCCCTATTCTTGTTACACTGCTTCTTCCCTCTTAACCTACACCCTGGACCCATGGAAAAGTTCCCTAAAACCAGTTGACTAATGGTGGGGAGGGGGCGGAATGGGCTTGTTATATAGATGTTTCTGTATGATGTGCTGCTACTACTCAAAAGTTGACAGTTGTGGCATGACAGCCTTATTCAAGGGTGGCCTTGAAGGACAGTGGTGAAGCAAAAATCCTCCCAGTATGCAGTAATGGACCCAACTATCATTTTGTCTGGAATGAGAGATGACCAAAGGTACAAATATACACTAATTTGGAGGTAGTACCTAACAGTTTGGCTAATGGTCAGGCACTCGAAAAGAACATTATTGGAAAACTGGTAACAAGGTGGTCTGGGCAAGAGTGTGTGGACAGACCTCTCCAGATGGTCATTGTGCCCAGATCAACTTAAGTAGAGGAGGATCTTAACAATCAGGAGGACAAGATGAAGTATTCTGTGGATGTCAGCTAGCATATTTTCCCAGCCACCTTTGTCCTTGCTCATCTTCGTTGCCCCTACAACACAGGAGTCATGGCAGCAAGAACAGAGGTGATGCATGGGCTCAGCAACATGGACTTCCATTCGCCAAGGCTGATAGGATTACAACTCCTGTTAAGTGCCAAATCCACCAATAGCAAAGAAAAACACTGAATCCATGATATGACACTACTCTCTAGTGGCACTGCCAGTCACCTTGTGGCAAGTTGATTATACTAAGTCATTTCCATCATGGAATAATCAATGCTCATTCTCACTAAGGTAGACACTCTAGAAAGACATTTTCCTTCCCTGACCATAATATTTCTGCTGAATTGTCATCCATGAATTTACAAAATGTCTTATTCACCATTATGTATTCCACGTAGCATTGCTTCTGACCAAGGAACTCATTTCATAGCAAATGAAGTATGGAAATTGGCTCATTTTCATAGAATTCACTGGTCTTACTATGTCTCCCAACACTCTGAAGTAGCTGGCATACAGAATAGTATAATGGCCTTTTGAAGATTCATAGCACTGGCTGGATGGCAACATTTTGTGGGACAAGGGTAATATCCTCCAAGATACAGTTTGTGCTCTGAGTCAGCAATCGATATATGGCATGTTTCTCCCATAGCCAGGAATCACACGTCCAGGAATCAAATGTTGGAAATGGGAGTGGCTCATATTACACCTAATGATCCACCAGTGAAATGTCTGCTTCCCATCCCAGGAATTGTGGGCTCTATTGGTCTAAGTCTTAATTCCCAAGGAAGAAATGCTTCCACCATGGGGCACAGCAATGGTTCCATTAAAAATGGAAGCTGACACTGTCACCTGGTCATTTCTGAGCTCTTCATGCCAGGAAACCAAAGAGCAAAGAAGGTTCTTCTATACCAAGACAATTGGTCTTGCTTACCAAGGGAAAATTGGTGGTAAGAAAGAGTATATCTAGAATGCAAGACATCCCACAGGACTCCCACTTGAGTACACTCAAGTTCTGTGATAAAAGTTGATGGAACAATCCCACTTCTGGGTGTATATCCAAAAGAACTGAAAACAGGGTCTAGAAGAGATATTTGTATATCCACGTTGACAGAAGCACTATTCACTATAGCCAAGAGGTGGAAGCAACCCAAAGGTCCATCAGCAGACGAATGAATAAACAAAATGTGATAAATACATACAATGGAGTATTATTTGCCTTAAAAAGGAAGGAATTCCTGTCATATGCCATGTCATGGATTAAACTTGAGGACATTATACTAAGCAAAATAAGCCAATCACAAAAAGATAATATATGATTCCATTATACGAGGTACCTAAAGTAGTCAAATTCATAGAAACAGAAGATAGAATGGTGGTTATGAGGGGTTTGCAGGAAGGAGAAAAAGGGGTGGTTAATTTTATGTGTAAACTTGACTGGGCTAGGGGCCCAGATATTCAGTTAAACATTATTTCTGGGTGTGTCTATGAGGCTATTTCTGGATGAGGCTGACATGTGAATCAGTAGACTGAGTAAAGCAGACTGCCCTCCCCAACGTGGGTAGGCCTCATCTAACCCACTGAAGGCCCAAATAGAACAAAAGGCTAAGTAAGAAAGGATTCTTTCTCTCTGCCTGACTATCTTCAATGGGACATCAGTCTTCTCCTGCCTTTGGACTCAGCCTCAGACTGGAACTTACACCAGGGTCTCCTGTTTCTCAGGCCTTCAGAGTCAGACTGCCTCTCCTGACTCCTGATTTCTCAGCCACCTTAATTGTGTGATTAGTTAATGATCTCATTAGAAATGCTGAGCCCTCTTAGTGCAGTCACTTCTTTGGATTTCACAAACCAAAGCTATGAGCATGATGAATTAGGACACGTTTGGTTTGTAAACCTCAGTGAATTGGGAGGTGAGGGAAGCAAGAGAGAAGAAACTGGCAAGTGACACCAAAGGAGACCTGTGTGCTGCAGGCATCCTCAACTTCTCCGTAAACCATGAACCTCTAATTAAAAGGTACCAGCCACGGGGTTCACAAGGACAATTAAAATTCTCAAGAAGATGCTAGATCTAGGCAATAATCCTTTACTAAGGATAGAAAGGAGGAGAGAGGAGAGGAAAAGTACCATTTGTTGTCCCGATTTTCCTAAGAACAGTCCCTGAAACTGCCCAATTCCTGGGTGATATGCACATACCTAAAGGCATCAAATGCTGTTGCTATTATTTCCTAGGGTCCTTCAGCCTCTCCAGTAGAAAGAAAAAGAATACATCTGATTTCCTCAAGGAAGGAAAGGTTGAAGAGGGTTGGAGGGGCTCTGTCTCAGTCAACACAAAAGTCAAGCACCCTAAGGAGGATCCAAGATTGAGTCAGAAGAAAAACTTTCTTTCATGAACCTAATGAAGGAAAAGTCACATTCTATATGTTTGCTAACATCCTCAGGCAGAGGTAAAACTATAGTAGAAGAAACACTTGAGGCAGAAAGACTACATGGGTTCAAAGTGGGAAAGGATTTCTCCCCATACACACTCTAAGAATTTCTATCAAAAGAAATATGAGCAGCTGTAGTGTGTCAACTTTAGTGGAAAGTAGAATGCAGAAATAGGAAATAAATGTCCCTAGTTGAGTAAATTGAGGCTACCTTGTCTAATAATAGTAGGCAATCAAGGTGACATTTCTATAACCCATGAAAGACTGTACATCTTTTCCAATGAAGATGGAAAGTCAATCTTCCTGGTGACTCCTTATGGATTACTACCCAAAGGGCTGCTAAAATTTTGAAAGAGATTCCATGACTACCTTTATAGCCTCAAAAACTATAATTTAAAATAGAACTTCAACCTATCAATTCATTCATGCTTTTTTATTCATTCATATTCAATAAATATTCGAGTGCCTCCTTTGTGCCAAGTACTCTTCTACCTGCTTAAAATCCTTTAGTAAATAAAAGAGACAAAGATCCTTGCCCTCATGGAGCTTGGATATTGTGATGGTTAATTTTATGTGCCAACTTGACTGGGCTAAAGATATGCCCAGATAGCTAGTAAAACATTATTTCTGGGTGTGTCTGTGAGAGTGTTTCTGGAACAGATTAGCATTTGAATCAGTAGACTAAGTAAAGAAGATCTGCCCTCACCAATGTGGGAGGGCAATATCCAATCCATTGGCCTCCCTTATCCACCCCCTACTCCTATCCCCTCCTCCTCCCATCCCAATAGAACAAAAAGGCAGAAGGGAAAATACTCTTTCTTTAAGCTGGGATTTTCTTCTTCTTCAGCCCTCAGACATCCTGCTCCTGGTTCTTGAGCCTTTAGATTCTAGAACTTATGCCAGTGGCCCCCAGTTTCTTGGGCTTTTGGACTCAGACTGAATTATATCACTGGCTTTCCTGGTTCTTCAGCTTGCAGAGGACAGATCATGAAATTTCTTAGCCTCCATAACCATGTGCAACAACTCCTACAATGTATCTCCTCTTGTGTGTATCTATATATATCTTATTGGTTCTGTTTCTCTGGAGAACCCTGACAACGCTGATATAATAATAAATGCACCACATAGTCTGTTAGAAATGTTGGACACCAATAAGTGCCATGGGATAAAACGTAGAGCAGAAAAGGGACAGAGGTAGGGAGGCAAGCAGCATGGGACTGGGTAGTGGGTAAGCTTCACGGAGAAGGTGAGATTTGAGCATAGATTCAAGGAAGATAAGAAAGAGAGCTATGCTGATATATCTAGGTGAGGAACTTTTCAGGTAAAAGCAATGGCCAACACAAAGGCCCCCAAGGCAGGAGCTTGCTTGGTATGGTCAAGAAACAGCCAGAGGACAGAGTGGCCCAAACAGGGAGAGGGATGGGGAGAGTAGTAGGAAGTGAGGACAAAGAAGTGATAAAAATAGGGGTAGACCATGTAGGGTCTTGCAAGCCATTGCCCGCACTTCAGTTTCTAGTATTAGCAAAGCGCAGAGCCCAGCGAGCTTTACAGCAAAGGAATGACATGCTCTAATTTAGGTTTTCAAATGCTCATTCTGATGGCTTTAGAGAAAGAGACAGAAGGGGAACAAGGTGGAAGCAGAAGAGAGGGAGGAGGTGTTGGAGGCACTAGGAAACAAGGTGTAAACTGTCACACTGATTTCTGGTGTAAAGATCAAGTTAAATCCTCTAAGTAAATAAATTCCTGAATGTCTTAGACTAACTGAAACTTCGTCTTATCTGCTACATGAAGGCAAACTGATGAGTTACTCTTGCTTCAGAAAGATTTCTTCATGTAGAAGACCACAAAAACTGAAGACAGGAAATAGAACACCTGGCAACTGCTGTCAACTCTGGACTAAAATTCATTCAGAAAATTAGCTTTCATTCCTACCATCTTAAAGAGCAAGTCAAAAAAAAAAAAGAAAAATTTGTAACCATCCCTCTAAATTTCTACCATGGATTATTTTTCCTGAAATGGAGGGCGGGGGGCGGTAGGTAGAGTATATATTGAACTGAAAGGTATGAAGAGGTAATAAAAGGGGGTAAGGTACTATGGCCTACTTGCCATAACTACAAAACAGAGGATCTCTCTGGAAAACCCTTTCCAAGATAACAAAATTAATTGTGTAACAAATTCTGAAGCTGTGCTACCATCACATAGTAAGAATATTTCTATTTGAAATAGATTTTTTCTTAAAGACATATATACTATATATACATGTTTATATAAATAATCTCACACACACACACACACACACACACACACACACACACACCCTTGAATGATCCTAAGATAAGTTTTTTAATTACTTCATTTCAGAGGAACAAATTATTTGGTCACCTCTGTGTAGCTGAAGCCAGGTCTGATGCAGTAAGGCAATCTCAATTGTTCAGGCACTTCCATAAAATGTTGAGCAATAAGCTTTATTAACTACATCCCTCTTTGTTAAGTAACAAAAGCCCAACCTGAGGTGGTATGAGCAGAAAGGGAGTCCATTATAGTTATACAGGGCTATTTCACGGAAGCCAAGAGCAAAAATAAAATCAAGTCTGAAGCAGGTATGTGACTGAGTCAGGGTATCAGCAGGAAGAAATGGCATACTCAGAAGAATTCACTGGAAGAAAATTTAATGAAGATATTTACAGAAATGTGAACAGGTTAAGAGAACCAAAAAGATATGATGAGGCACCAAGAACCAGCAAGACTGGAAAACCAGTACCATGGCTTAGGGGGGTCAACTGGAAGGAATGTTGTTACCATAGTCCAACACAAGCCACAGCTACGGGAAGAGGACCCAACTTGACAGAAGCTGTAGCTGCCAAAAAGGAAACCACTGCCAGGAATGCACTGGAGCAGAGGGAGCAGGGGAAATAAACACCCTGACTTTCTCTGCTTTCCTTTCTTCCTCCACCCTCTTAATCTCCTGCTGGTGCACCCACTGTCCAAATCCAACCCCAAAGCCAGAGGGCAAAGGAGCCCAGATCATGCAGTCCACAGAGGTCAGCCTCTACAAGGCAAAACAGAGACCATAGGAGAATGATTCTAGGGCAAGTAAAAAGTGAATAACCAGCACAATATGGAAACAAAGACCACTATAACAGTACAAAAATCACTAATTCAGCACACAGTCCCTTTCCCAGGAACACTTTCTCTGTAATACACAGGATGTGCATATATATATATGGGAAGCTAGGACATTCAAAAAGGATTGTTACTAGGACTTCCCTGGCAGTCCAATGGTTAAGACTTTGCACTTCCACTGCAGATAATTCTTTTTCTATACGTTTAGTAATAACTAATGAGTTGCTTTATTATCAACTAATTTTAAACCTCAAAGGAGACATGACCTCATTATTCTTAGCTTTTCTAATTCAGCTCTGAATATTGAAGCATTAAGATATGCTATGATAATAATTTAACAACTTTTAAAGATCCTAAAACCATTAAACAATGATACATCTCAATAATAAAACAGTACCACTGCAAAAGAAAATTTTATACTCCAAAGCTTTATTTAGCAAATACAATTAAAAAGTGGATATCTATATTTTTATGTCACTTGTATACACCTTGATTTTTCCACAGTAACAAACCATGAAACACTAATGCTTTTAGAAAATGTTTAAATAAAAACAAAGTTAAAAATAGATAATAGCAAATCACACTAAATTTCTACTGGTTCACCAACAGAAATCTGCAGATCCATAATGTGAAAATAGGCCTTGTTCATATCTTTCTGCTTTTTTGAGGACCACAAACTTTCCTGAACTTAAGTGTTTCCTAAAGAACTCATTTGCCAAATATCTGTTTGATTCCTTTAGAAAAACAGAGTCTTCAAGCTATTTTAAGGTGTAAGGAATTTAATTTTATATGCTTTTTTGAAAAATATAACTGAGTTAGAAAGCAACTAAATAATTTGAGGTTGACAGTATGGCAAAAGAAAACAGGTAGAAAAGTGAAAGTATTTAAGTCAAAGCTACTATAGCACACATAATGGCATACACACAAAAAAATTAACGAAGTAGAAATCATGGAATGGACGGAACTCATTAGCCAACTAATGTTTTTCCTAGTTCCCAAAATATGCCTAACCAATATACAATCTTTACAGTTCTTTATCATATTAAGTGGGCTAATACTAAAACCAAAACATTTTATCTAAGCACTTTTATCTGGAGAGTATGTATACAGTAGTAGGAAATCAAGGAGAAAACCAGCCTAGAAAGCAATAGTGTAGAATATGCACTGCGTTACAGCCTGTGTCCTACATAACCTTTTGAATGCATGACCTTTAAGTTGCTGAAGGTTGCTCAGAATTTGGCTCAGTTTGATGGAAACATCTGTTCCCCTTGCAGGTATACTGTAAGGACTTTTTTCTCAGTTGGATTCAGAACACAGCAAGTGAGCCCTTGTCTGTCCAATCATACAGACACCAACACTTGTAAATCAAGTTCTGGGAGGACAACAGCAGGTCCACAGTCCGTCACCCTTTCTTAGCCAGCTAGGCCAACTGACTGCTGTGAGAACTGCTCTTATCATGTCATCAAATCAAAACATGTTGAGATGAGGGACTATAAGAGGCATCTGCAGAATTCCCAAAATGCAGTGACTTTGGAACATTGACAGATGCATCTGTCATTTCATACCTTCAACTAACCTGATGTCCACTGGCCAGACACAGAAAAGCTGTCCAAGATTGATTCCAACTCTTTCACGTTATTTTCACATGTCTCTACCAGAAAAGCCTGGTGCTTCTTAGCCTTTTAATTAAGAAAAAAATTACACATAATAAGGTCACGCATTATAAGAGTTACAGATTTTTTATGTGAACACATATAGCACAATTAAGTATAAACAAGCTAATAATTACTCCATTCAAATCTATTATTAATAAACTTCTTTCTGTCGTAATCATACCTTTTACTTGGCTTAATGCAACACTGTGTAAGGTCTCAATAACAGTTTACTGAGGTCTTAGTGCCTGGCACTATTCTCAGTATTTTAACATAATAATTCTTTTTATCCTCCCAACGAATCTATGAGGGAAGGGCTATCATTATCCCAATTTTATAGATAAGGAAACAGAGACACAGAGAAATTAAGGAAAACTTTAAAAGATCACACTTGCAGTCATGTAGCAAATTGCCAGATGGTGTTCAAAAGTGAATGCAGTATGAGCAGTTAGAAGGAACTGCAGCAGTTTACCCAAGAGGTGATGGCAGCTTAGATTAGGGTCTTAGCAGAGCAAAAGGGGTGCGGGGTGTATGCACTGAAGGATGTTGGGGGTTGTATACTTAGAAGGTGGAATGGCCAACCTTGGTAGCGCTGCACTGGGTTAGATGACATTGACTGGATTGGATTGGATTGGACTGGATTAGATGAGATTGGAGAAGTGCTCAGATAAAATGAGGAGTCAAGACTGACCCCACTTTTTTGGGAGGGGGCGATGCTGAGATGGGGGCAGTGGCAGCCGAAGCGGATGGTACTCTCTTTGTGGGCAACCTTGAAACGAGTGACAGAGGAGCTGCTTTTCCAGCTTTTCTACCAGGCTGGGCCAGTAATAAAAGTGAAAATTCCAAAAGATAAGGATGGTAAACCAAAGCAGTTTGCATTTGTGAATTTCAAACATGAAGAATCTGTTCCTTATGCCATAAATCTGCTTAACGGAATCAAACTTTTTGGAAGGCCCATCAAACTTCAGTTTAGATCAGGAAGTAGCCTTGCCTCACAGGAGGTCAGTTTGTCATATTCCCAGCATCATGTTGGAAGTTCAAGCCCTACTTCCACATCTCCTAGCAGGTATGAAAGGACAGTGGATAACATGACTCCATCAGCACCAATAATTCAAAGGTCTTTTTCTTCTTCAGAAAATTTTCAGAGACAAGCAGTGATGAACAGTATTTTGAGACAGATGTCATATGGAGGGAAATTTGGTTCTCCACATCTGGATCAATCAGGATTTTCCCCATCAGTTCAGTCACATAATCATACTTTTAACCAGTCTTCAACCTCCCAGTGGCGCCAAGATACACCATTATCATGGCGAAAAGTCAGAGAGAATTCTCATCCCTACATAGTGGATAGACATTATTGCCATGAACAGCTTTACACTGATCACGGGTCCAACCATCATTACAGAGGAAACAGAGATGATTTCTTCTATGAAGAGAGAAATCACGATGGCTGGAGCCATGACTATGTTAACAGAAGAGACAGTGGTAGAGATGGAAAATGGCGCTCATCTTGACACTAACAAGTGTTAAAAGGATGTTTTCATAGGGTCTTTATAGGCCCTTTTTGTTAAGTTGTTTCTTGGAATGTTTTCTTAAAAAAACTCTAGAGCAGCTTTACAAGTTGCCACATTTCTTTATAAAATTTTTTAAACCTAACTGCAGTCCAATACAGAAATGAGAAGAATTGTGGTTCTAGTTTTATTACATTAATAACCTTTCACCTCAGGGTTTTAAGAAGAGGAAACGGTTTTATGCAAAAGAAAGTGCTACAATTCCTAATCATTTTAGACAATTGAGGAACGGATGTATTATACTGATAAGTTGTATTATGAAGCAAATATTTTAATTATCTGTTATCTTTTTGTATTGCAAGAAGTTTCTTGTTAGGGAATCAGATTTTTGGTGTATATAATGGAAAACATTCAAGTTGACAGCCTGAAATGACTCAGTATTTTGTTAATAAATGAGAAAATGTAAATTCAGTGATGCATTTTACTAACATTTGAGAAAACCTTTTGGTCAAGTTTGGGGATAAATCATATTATTTAACTTCTTAGAGAACTTAAGTGTAAATTCTGTGACATGATTTTGAGTTTTATCGTAAGTGAGCATACAGGTATACATCTACACTTGCTATTTCATTATAAAGTTTTAGAATTTGCTCATTAAATCATGTTCGATGTATGACTGAAGTCACTCAGGAAGTTAAATATCTCTAAATGTATTTTTTTACAGTAAAAATACAGTGTTAATGTAAATCTTTTTCTGGAAGAACAAAAATGTAAATGCATAGTCAGATAAAATGGTAAAGTGTTTTATCGAAAGTATTCTTTTTTGGGAAAAAAAGGTTCACGAAACCTTTAAGTGCTGCCTCTATCACTCAAATTTCTAAAATTATGACATTTTCAAAGCTCCCAGGACAAGTGTACAAGGACACATTTTATTATGGAGACTGTACAGGTTGCTTTTTGTTTTCATTTGAACATTTGAAAGAATTTAGTCTAAAACACTTTGATTTAAAAATTTTTAAATCTTGTTTAACAAAACTTTTATGTATCAGATGCCGTTTCCCTTTCATTGTAGATCTTGTTTATAAAAATTCATCCTGGGCTTCCCTGGTGGCACAGTGGTTAAGAATCCGCCTGCCAGGACCTCGGAAAAAGAGTGGAGGCAAAAATCGAGAAGATGTACGAAATGTTTAACAAAGACCTAGAAGAATTAAAGAACAAACAAACAGAGATGAACAATACAATAACTGAAATGAAAACTACACTAGAAGGAATCAATAGCGGAATAACTGAGGCAGAAGAATGGATAAGTGACCTGGAAGACAGAATGGTGGAATTCACTGCTGCAGAACAGAATAAAGAAAAAAGAATGAAAAGAAATGAGGACAGTTTAAGAGACTTCTGGGACAACATTAAACGCAACAACATTTGTATTATAGGGGTCCCAGAAGGAGAAGAGAGAGAGAAAGGATCAGAGAAAATATTTGAAGAGATTATAGTCAAAAACTTCTCTAACATGGGATAGGAAATAGCCACCCAAGTCCAGGAAGTGCAGCAAGTCCCATACAGGATAAACCCAAGGAGAAACATGCCGAGACACATAGTAATCAAATTGGCAAAAAGTAAGACGAAGAAAAATTATTGAAAGCAGCAAGGGAAAAATGGAAAATAACATACAAGGGAACTCCCATAAGGTTAACAGCTGATTTCTCAGCAGAAACTCTACAAGCCAGAAGGGAGTGTCATGATATGCTTAAAGTGATGAAAGGGAATAACTTACAACCAAGATTACTCTACCCGGCAAGGATCTCATTCAGATTCAATGGAGAAATCAAAGGCTTTACAGACAAGCAAAAGCTAAGAGAATTCAGCACCTCCAAACCAGCTCTACAACAAATGCTAAAGGAAATTCTCTAAGTGGGAAACACAAGAGAAGAAAAGGATCTACAAAAACAAACCCAAAACAATTGAGAAAATGGTAATAGGAACATACATATCGATAATTACCTTAAACATGAATGGATTAACTGCTCCAACCAAAAGACACAGGCTTGCTGAATGGATACAAAAACAAGAACCATATATATGCTGTCTACAAGAGACCACTTCAGACCTAGGGACATATACAGACTGAAAGTGAGGGGATGGAAAAAGATATTCCATGCAAATGGAAATCAAAAGAAAGCTGGAGTAGCTATACTCATATCAGATAAAATAGATTTAAAATAAAAAATGTTACAAGAGACAAGGAAGGACACTACATAATGATCAAGGGATCAATCCAAGAAGAAGATATAACAATTATAAATATATACATATATGCACCCAACATAGCAGCACCTCAAAACATAAGGCAACTGCTATCAGCTATAAAAGAGGAAATCAACAGTAACACAATAATAGTGGGGGACTTTAACACCTCACTTACACCAATGGACAGATCATCCAAAATGGAAATAAACAAGGAAACAGAAGCTTTAAATCACACAACAGACCAGATAGATTAAATTGATATTTATAGGACATTCCATACAAAAACAGCAGATTACACTTTCTTCTCAAGTGCGCATGGAACATTCTCCAGGATAGATCACATACTGGGTGACAAATCAAGCCTCAGTAAATTTAAGAAAATTGAAATCATATCAAGCATCTTTTCTGACCACAACGCTATGAGATTAGAAATGAATTACAGGGAAAAAAAACGTAAAAAACACAAACACATGGAGGCTAAACAATACATTACTAAACAACCAAGAGATCACTGAAGAAATCAAAGAGGAAATCAAAAAATACCTAGAGACATATGACAATGAAAACAGGACGATCAAAAACCTATGGGATGCAGCAAAAGCAGTTCTAAGAGGGAAGTTTATAGCTATACAAGCCTACCTCAAGAAACAAGAAAAATCTCAAGTAAACAATCTAACCTTACACCTAAAGAAACTAGAGAAAGAAGAACAAACAAAACCCAAAGTTAGCAGAAGGATAGAAATCATAAGTATCAGAGCAGCAGAAAGAAATGAAATAGAAACAAAGAAAACAATAGCAAAGATCAATAAAACTAAAAGCTGGTTCTTTGAGAAGATAAACAAAATTGATAAACCATTAGCCAGACTCACCAGAAAAAGAGGGAGAGGACTCAAATCAATAAAATTAGAAATGAAAAAGAAGAAGTTATAACAGACAGTGCAGAAATACAAAGCATCCTAAGAGACTACTACAAGCAACTCTATGCCAGTAAAATGGACAGCCTGGAAGAAATGGACAAATTCTTAGAAAGGTATAACCTTCCAAGACTGAATCAGGAAGAAAGAGAAAATATGAACAGACCAATCACAAGTAATGAAATTGAAACTGTGATTAAAAATCTTCCAACAAACAAAAGTCCAGGACCAGATGGCGTCACAGGTGAATTCTATCAAACATTTAGAGAAGAGCTAACACCCATCCTTCTCAAACTCTTCCAAAAAAGGAGGAAGGAACACTCCCAAACTCATTCTATGAGTCCACCATCACCCTGATACCAAAACCAGACAAAGGTACTACAAAAAAAGAAAATTACAGACCAATATCACTGATAAATATAGATGCAAAAATCCTCTACAAAATACTAGCAACAGAATCCAACAACACATTAAAAGGATCATACACCATGATCAAGTGGGATTTATCCCTGCAATGCAAGGATTCTTCAATATATGCAAATCAATCAATGTGATACACCATATTAACAAATTGAAGAATAAAAACCATATGATCATCTCAATAGATGCAGAAAAAGCTTTTGACAAAATTCAACACACATTTATGACAAAAACTCTCCAGAATGTGGGCATAGAGGGAACCTACCTCAACATAATAAAGGCCATATATGACAAAGCCACAGCAAACATCATTCTCAATGGTGAAAAACTGAAAGCATTTCCTCTAAGATCAGGAACGAGACAAGGACGTCCACTTTCACCACTATTATTCAACATAGTTTTGGAAGTCCTAGCCATGGCAATCAGAGAAGAAAAAGAAATAAAAGGAATACAAATTGGAAAAGAAGAGGTAAAACTGTCACTGTTTGCAGATGACATGATACTATATATAGAGAATCCTAAAAATACCACTAGAAAATTACTAGAACTAATCAATGAATTTGGTAAAGTTGCAGGATACAAAATTAATGCACAGAAGTCTCTTGCATTCCTATACACTAATGATGAAAAATCTGAAAGAGAAAGTATGGAAACACTCCTATTTACCATTGCGACAAAAAGAATAAAATACCTAGGAATAAATCTACCTAGGGAGACAAAAGACCTGTATGCAGAAAACTATAAGACACTGATGAAGGAAATTAAAGATGATACCAACAGATGGAGAGATATACCATGTTCTTGGATTGGAAGAATCAATATTGTGAAAATGGCTATACTACCCAAAGCAATCTACAGATTCAATGCAATCCCTATCAAGTTACCAATGGCATTTTTTACGGAACTAAAACAAATCATCTTAAAATTTGTATGGAGACACAAAAGAACCCGGATAGCCAAAGCAGTCTTGAGGGAAGAAAACGGAGCTGGAGGAATCAGATTCCCTGACTTCAGACTGTACTACAAAGCTCCAGTCATCAAGACAATAAGGTACTGGCACAAAAACAGAAACATAGATCAATGGAACAAGATAGAAAGCCCAGAGATAAATCCACGCACCTATGGTCAACTGATCTATGACCAAGGAGGCAAAGATATACAATGGAGAAAAGACAGTCTCTTCAATAAGTGGTGCTGGGAAAACTGGACAGCTACATGTAAAAATGAAATTAGAACACTCCCTAACACCATACACAAAAATAAACTCAAAATGGATTAGAGACCTAAATGTAAGACCAGACACTATAAAACTCTTAGAGGAAAACATAGGAAGAACACTCTTTGACATAAACCACAGCAAGATCTTTTTTGATCCTCCTCCTAGAGTAATGGAAATAAAAACCAAAATAAACAAATGGGACCTAATGAAGCTTCAAAGCTTTTGCACAGCAAAGGAAACCATAAACAAGACGAAAAGACAACCCTCAAAATGGGAGAAAATATTTGCAAACAAATCAACGGACAAAGGATTAATCTCCAAAATATATAAACAGCTCATGCAGCTCAATATTAAAGAAACAAACAACCCAATCCAAAAATGGGCAGAAGACCGAAATAGACATTTCTCCAAAGAAGACATATATATGGCCAAGAAGCACATGAAAAGCTGCTCAACATCACTAATTATTAGAGAAATGCAAATCAAAACTACAATGAGGTACCACCTCACACCAGTCAGAATGGGCATCATCAGAAAATCTACAAACAACAAATGCTGGAGAGGGTGTGGAGAAAAGAGAACCCTCCTGCACTGTTGGTGGGAATGTAAATGGATACAGCCACTATGGACAACAGTATGGAGGTTCCTTAAAAAACTAAAAATAGAATTACCATATGATCCAGCAATCCCACTACTGGGCATATACCCAGAGAAAACCATAATTCAAAAAGACACATGCACCCCAATGTTCATTGCAGCACTATTTACAATAGCCAGGTCATGGAAGCAACCTAAATGCCCATCGATAGAGGAATGGATAAAGAAGTTGTGGTACATATATACAATGGAGTATTACTCAGCCATAAAAAGGAACAAAATTGAGTCATTTGTTGAGATGTGGATGGATCTAGAGACTGTCATACAGAGTGAAGTAAGTCAGATAGAGAAGAACAAATACCGTATATTAATGCATTTATGTGGAACCTAGAAAAATGGTACAGATGAACCGGTTTGCAGGGCAGAAGTTGAGATACAGATGTAGAGAACAAACGTATGGACACTAAGGGGGGAAAACTGCGGTGGGGTGGGGATGGTGGTGTGCTGAATGGGAAATTGGGATTGACATGTATACACTGATGTGTATAAAATTGATGACTAATAAGAACCTGCAGTATAAGAAAACAAACAAACAAAAAACAACTAATACTAAACTTTCTTTGGGTTATTTGTATGGAAATATGTTAATATAAATGTTTCAGACATTACATGAAATGTCTAAAAATCTTGTATGTTGTGGTATAATGTTATAAGTCATAATTCTAGTTATTACTTTAAAATGTGTATCTCAGAAATAACTAAATTTCCTTGTCAATTGCATTATTATGAACTTGCATCAAATCTTTAACCATGGTCATTTTTAAGTCTTCTGTCATTTACAGACAATTCTGGGTGTACTCTGATGCTTTTGCAAAAATGTTCCTATAAAAGGGTTTCATCTTCAAGGAATTCATGGAAAAGACTCTGACAAGTACAGGTTTCTGGTAACTGACTATACTGCTGAACTGAATTAATAAGCATTTTTAGAACTCTAATGGAAAACTGATGAATTCATAAAAGTGCTAACAAAAGATCAAGATGAGAAAAAAAAATTAATTACATGGGACTGAGTGAACTGATGAGGATGACTATGATTTTTGTGACTTTCTGTTTGAATTTAAAAAAAAATCCCACAAGGATTCAGAGGCAAAAAATATACAAATCAATTTTCACTGCAAAGTAAAGGACCTGTTACAGTGGAGGGTTACTGGACTGAATGTCAATATTATGACACAGTATGATTGTGTTTCGTGTTTGATAATTGCAATCACTGCTGCTTTTGTTGTGGCCATCCATTTACAATGCTTGGTGTCAGTTTATTTATAACCTTTTTTGTTTGTTTGTTTTTGTTTTTGTTTTTTAGTTTATTTATAATCTTGTAAAAATAAAATACAGTGTGTGTGTGTGAAAAAAAAAACAACAAAAAAGAAAAATTTATACAGAAAATCTGATGGAATCCACAAAAAGTTATAAGGATCATAAGTGAGTTTAGCAATGCTGTAGAATATAACATCAAAATTGAAATTCTATTTCTATATAGTAGAAGTGAATAATAAGAAACTTAATTTTTTAAATACCACTTATAATAAGTAAATATGATATAGCTAGGAATAAATCTGACAAAAAAGGTGCAAGACCTGTATACTACAAACTTCAAAACATTGCTGAAATTTTAAAGGGCTTAAATAAATGGAGAGATACACCATTTCAAAGGTCAAATGACTCAATATTGTTAAGATACTAATTCTTCCCAATATGATCTATAGATACAATACACTAAGGATACAAGAAAAAAAAAAAAGAATCCGCCTGCCAATGCAGGGGACACGGGTTCGAGCCCTGGTCCGGGAAGATCCCACATGCCACAGAGCAACTAAGCCCGTGCACCACAACCTCTGAGCCTGTGCTCTACAGCCCACGAGCCACAACTACTGAAGCCCGCGTACCTAGAGCCCGTGCTCCGCAACAAAAGAGGCCACCACAATGAGAAGCCTGCGCACCGCAACAAAGAGTAGCCCCCGCTCACCGCAACTAGAGAAAGCCCGCGTGCAGCAATGAAGAAAACGCAGCCAAAATTAAATTTAAAAAATAAATTTAAAAAAAAAGACTGATTCCAAGGTTTTGGACTAGAAGAATTGGGCATATTTCAGTACTTCAGTGAGAACGACGGAAGTAGAAAAGGTCTTATTTTGGCTATTTCTGTTTGTTTATTTACTTGTTTGCTTGTTTTTGGCAGGGAGTGTAAATCATAAATTCTGTTTTGATCATATTCCATTAAAATACCTTTACGAGACTCCCAGCACCAGTAGAATATCTGGCAAATAACAGACCCTAAATATATTTGAATTAACAAAGAACAAATAAAGTAGAAAAATACTGGAGGCAGCTGGACATAATGGTATAAAGCTCAGAAGAGAAGTCAGATATAGGCTTGGGAATCATCTAGGGATATGTGAAGCTTGCCTTGAGACTGTTTGATGGGAAGAGAAAAGAGCCTTGGATAAAGACTAAGGAACTCCAGAATTTAATACTTAGAAAAGAAAAAGTCAGCAAAGAAGACCAGAAAAGGAGGAAGAAAAACAGAAGAGGATAATGTCATGAAAACCAAGATTAAAAAAACATTTCAGTGTCACCTGTCCAATGTCCAATGTCACAGAATATTCAAGCAAAATGGAGACTAATAAGTGTTCACCGGACATGGAAGTCACTGGTGACCATGATGAAATCTGTTATAACCCAGACTAGAACAGGTCAAAGCAGGAGTAAGCCTGTACTTTTTTGTCTTGATTTTGTGAGAGATAAGTAAATGGAAACGGGAAGTTTAGACAACACTTTTTTGGTAAGAAGAGAAGGGGAGATAAAGGGCAGTAGTTGGAAAGAAGAGTAGGGATGGAGAAGAGTTTTGGTTTTTTTAATAAGTGAGAAACTTAAGCATGTTTAAAAGCTCACGAGATAGAGGCATGCTTAATAGAAACAGAAGAAATGGATATAGATATTACAGGACAAAATTCATCTGTAAAATATGCAAAACTAATAATTCTGTCTTTAGACATCAGTTCAACTATCACTTTTTTGGAAAAGCTATCTTTTACTCCCTGAGTATATCAATTCCCTCTATTAGAATCTTCTCAGCACTTATTAGAGTTGTAATTCCACATTTATTTGAGTAGGTCTTTTATTAATGTCTATCTCATTGAATTCAAGCTCAATAAAAATATGGTCTTTTATTTTTTGTCCTCATCAATGTATCCCCAGCACCTAGACAATACTGAGTAGATAAAATAGGAGTTAAATATCATATTAAACATGCTACCAACATGCCATCAACAGAAGATGGTTAAATCAATTAGGATTCATCCACAATGACTTTAAATAGAAGGAGGAAGCTCTTCTTCATATCCTAATATGGAAAGATCTCTAAGCTATATCTTGGAGTTAAAAACAAAAGAGGAGGTGGAAAAGGTATGTTCTACTATAAAATAAAAGATCCAATGTCCAACTGAAAGCCCTCTGAGTTGGGAAGTAAAACTAAACAAACAAAACCAGACTTTAAATTTTCTGCATTAGCATATCATTAGTAACATGCTTTTTAATGTCGTCATATTAAACAAGTTAATATCAGGGGGGAAAAAGAGAACAGTATATTTAATATGCTACCATTTTACTATGTGTGTAAAATTCATGTGTGTGTGTGTGTGTGTGTGTGTGTGTGTGCATATCTGTAAATATAGAGAATCGCTACACAGAATCACAAGAAAGTAGTAACTAGGGTTGCCTCTGGGAAGAGAATCTTGGTGGCCAAAGGTTGGGAAGAAAGAAATTTTACTTTACACTGTATAACGTTTTATCTTCGAAATCATGTATTATGTGTACCTATTAAATTCAAAATTCAATTAGATTTTTGAAAAACTGCAAATAAAACAAGCCAACAAACAAACAAAAAACACTTTCCCATAGCAAATAAGCATACATATTGTTAACGTGTTAGGAAACACTATGAGGACCAATTGAGCAAAGAGGCCCAAATGAAGATTTCTGGATATTATCAAAGTACAGACTCACAGACCGACATAAGATTTATATCCATAGAAAAAGAAACACCAAATTTTAGTTATTAAAAGATTAAATAAGTAAGAGTCAAAATGGAATATATTATTACCAATGGGCACCAATCAAAGTTGATCTGAAAAAACATAGTATTTATAAAGCACCAATTATATATATGTGATAATACATTGTAAAGTTATTTTTAATCATTACTTTTTTTTTTTTTTTTTTTTTTTTTTGCAGTACGCGGGCCTCTCACTGCTGTGGCCTCTCCCGCTGCGGAGCACAGGCTCCGGACGCGCAGGCTCAGCGGCCATGGCTCACGGGCCCAGCCGCTCCGCGGCATGTGGGATCTTCCCAGACCGGGGCACGAACCCGTGTTCCCTGCATCGGCAGGCGGACTCTCAACCACTGCGCCACCAGGGAGGTCCAATCATTACTTTTAATTATTAAACATTTAAGTATTCTATTAAATTCTTTGAGTTTATCTATATTATCCTTGCAGTAAAAAATCAAGCAATTGAGAAAAAGAGAAGGTAACTCAATCCTCATAGGTACGTTTTATTCAGAGTTTGCTTTATAATTATAGAAATTTTAATATATAATTTTATATATAATAAAACTATATTTTAGATAATAAAAATTTTATTTATATAAATATATATTACATACAATTTTAAATTCAAATAGGATCATAGTATATAACTTATTTTTTCATTCATAGTATGTCTCTTAACACCTTTCCTCATCACATTTTTTCAGTTGCATAGCACTTCATTGTTTAGATGAATTAATTTATCCATTGTAAATGAATTTAACCAGTCCCCTACTGCTAAGATTTATAGGTTATTTGCATTTTTTCTACTAGTGACAATACTACAATATACATCCTTACGTGTGTACTTCTATATCTTTGCATGCACATTCAACTATATCTACTCAATAAACTCCTAGAAATAAATTTGATGGGCAAAGGGGTATGTACAGCTATTTTTAGACAAGGGTTATCAAACTGCTCTCTAAAGAGTCCAACTTGTGTAAACTACCATGAATAGCAGAAGTGCCTATTTCCCCATACCCTTCCAATGGTAAGCATTATCAACTTATTTTACTGTGTATTTCTTTAATTTTAAATAAGATTAAGCATTTTTTCATATGCTTATGAGCCACCTGTATTTCTTTTTCTGTGAACTGCCTTTTCATGTGCCCATTTCTATATTACATTGTCCACATTTTCCATAGTGATTTATTACATTCCTTTGCAAATTATGGAAACAATCACTTTGTCATACATGTTGCAAATCATTATTGCCAATTTGTCATTTGCCTTCTGACTACATTCTTAGAAACAAAAATTTTTTAGGTAATCAAATTTATCAATAATTTGCTTTGGGACTTCTAGATTTTGTGTCGTACTTTCCTTGCTCCAAGATTATAAAACACTTAAATTCTCTTTTTCTTTTGGGGCTTTTTTTTTTATTGGAATAAAATTGCTTTACAATGTTGTGTTAGTTTCTGCTGTACAATGAAGTAAATCAGCTATATGTATACCTATATCCCCTCCCTCTTTATCTTCCTCTTTTATGACTCTGATCAATCTAGAATTTGTTTGATATAAGCAATATGGCAGGGACTTATATTGTTTCCTCTTATGTATAGCCAGTTATTTAAAAACTATGAGATAATCTATCTTTATACATTGATTTGGCATACTGTATGACATTGTGATTTATAATAAGGAATATATATTTGATCTTCACCCATGGTTCCTGGCACAAAGCTCCTAAAACCCTTGTAATTTCCTGTATAAGAGCCATAAAGGCATCTTTTGTTATACTATTTAGTTTTGCTCCCAGTTCCCAAAATAGCTTCAGAGTGATAAAGGTGAAACGGGTGTCAAAATTCCTTTCAACCAAATCTGAATTTTATGTTAATGAGTTGATTTTTGGAAAGACCCTAGATAACCTAAGGATGGGGGCTGGTTGCCAGGGGAACCAACCATGTGATTAGAAGGTTGGAACTTTCAGTTCCACCCCCCCCCCCCCCCCGCAACCTCCTGGGAGGAGAGAGAAGCTAGAGGTTGAATCAATCACCAATGGCTGGCTTCACTGGTGGTGCAGTGGTTAAGAATCCACCTGCCAAGGCAGGGGACACGGGTTCAAACCCTGGTCCCGGAGTATCCCACATGCCGTGGAGCAATTAAGCCTGCGAGCCACAACTACTGAGCCTGCGTGCCACAACTACTGAAGCCCACATGCCTAGAGCCCATGCTCTGCAACAAGAGAAGCCACAGCAACGAGAAGCCCGTGCACCAACACAAAGAATAGTCCCTGCTCACCGCAGCTAGAGAAAGCCCGCGCACAGCAACGAAGACCCAACACAGCCAAAAATAAATAAATAAATAAGTAAAATCACCAATGACCAGTGATTTAATCAATCATGCCTACATAATGAAGCCTCCATGAAAACGCAGAAGAATGGGGTTCCAGGAGCTTCTGGGTTGGGAAACACCTGGAGATGCCGGTAGGATGGCATATCCAGAGAGCATGGAAGCTCAGAGACTCTTCCCACATACCTTGCCCTATGCCGTTCCCGAGTTATACTTTTATAAAAACAAACAAACCTGCAATCTAGTAAATAAACTGTTTTCCTATGTTCTGTGAGCCCCTTTAGCAAATTAATGGAACCTGAGAAGGAAGTTCTGGAAACCTCCGATTTATAGCCGGGTGGTCAGAAACACTTGCAGCTGGCCTCTGAGTGTGTGTGTGTGTGTGTGTGTGTGTGTGTGTGTGTGTGTGTGTGTAGGGAAGGGGGGGAGGGGGGAGCAGTCTTATGGAACTGAATTCTTAACTTGTGGGATCTGACACTATCTCCAAGTACATAATGTCAGAATTGAGTTCAGCTGTAGGACACGTAGCTGGTGTGGCAGAATTGTTTGGTGCGGGGAAATCTACACACACTTGGTGACTGCCAGTGTTCTGTGTGAGCAACGTTGCATGTAGAGAGAGGAGACACATAAGTATGTTTTTCCTCAGAGCTGAAGTTTTTTCCTTTATGCATGCAACTTTACCACACATTAAATTCCCATACATATCCATAGCTATTTTTGAACTCTCTGTTTCATTGATTTCTCTATTTTGTCAGTATCAATTCTTAATTATGGTAACTTTACTTTTTATTTTTACTGAGATATAATTGACATAACATACAATTCACCCAATTAAAGTGTGCAATTCAATGTTTTTAGTATATTCACAGAATTGTGCCATCATAACCACAGTCTAAATTTAGAACAATGTTGTCCCCACTAAAATATATGCCATATGCATTGACTACCACTCTCCATTCTCCCATTTCCACACCCAGCTCCTGAGCAACCACCATTCTTATTTCTGTTTCCATAGATTTGCCTCTTCTGGACACTTCATATAAATGCAATCATAAAATACAGCCTTTTATGACTGACTTCTTTCACAAAGAATAATATTTTCAAGGTTCATCCGTGTTATAGTATGTATAAGTATTTTGTTTATTTTTATTGCTAAATAATACTACATCATAGGGATAAGTCACACTTTATCCATTCATCAGTTGAAAAACAGTTGGGTTGTTTCCACTTTTTGGTTATTATGAATAATGCTGCTACGAACATCCATGTACAGGTTTTTATGTGGATGTATGTTTTCACTTCTCCTGGTTATATACCTAGGAGTGAAACTACTGAGTCTTATGGGCACTCTACGTTTAACTCTTTAAAAACCTGCCAAATGTTTTTCCAAAGGGGCTTCGATTTTTTACCTTCCCACCAGCAAAGTGTGAGGATTCCAACTTCTCCACATGTTCACCAAAACTTGCTACTGTCCATTTTTTAATTATAATCATGTAAATGAGTGTGAAGAGGTATCTCATTGTGGTTTTGATTTGCATATCCCTGATTAATGATTTTGAACATCTTTTAACATGCTTATTGGCCATTCGTATATATTCTTTGAAGAAATGTCCACTTAAACTTTTAGCATATTTTTAATTGTTATTTCTCTATTATTAAGATGTGAGAGGCATTTATACATTCTGAATACAAGTTCTTTATCAGTCACTTGATTTGCAAAAGTTTTCTAGCACTTTGTGATTGTGTTTTCACTTTCTTTACAGTATCCTTTGAAGTACAGAAGTTTTTAATTTTGGTGAATTATTGTATCTATTTGTAGATACATTGTATCTATTTGTATCTATTTTCATATCATTGTATCTATTTTTTTGTCACTTGTGCTTTTGCTGTGGCTCCTAAAGAATCATTGCCTAAGAGTTTGTAGTTTCAGCTATTCTACTTGGGCCTATGAACCATTTAACTTTTGTGTAGGGGTTCAAATTCATTCTCTAGCTTGTGGATACCCAGTTTTTTCAGCACCATTTGCTGAAAAATATTACTCTTTTAATATAATTAACTTGGCACCCTTTTCAAAAACAATTAAACATAATTGTAGGGGTTTATTTCGGTACTCTCAATTCTTTTCCATTGATCTATATGCCGACATTATGCCAATACCACACTGTCTTGATTACTATAGCCCTGTAGTAAGCTTTAAAATTGGGGAGTGTTACTCCTCCAACTTTACTCTTCTTTTGCAAGATATTTTAGCTATTCTGTCTCCTGCATTTCCATACGAATTTTACAATCAGCTTGTCAGTATCTCCAAAAATCCAGCTGGGATTTTGATAGAGATTGCACTGAATCTATACATCAGTCTGAGGAGTACTAATATCTTAACAAGTAATAATATTAGTTCTTATGATCCATGAACATATAATGTCTTTCCATTCACTTAGATCTTGTTTAATTTTTTTAAGTGATGATTTCTAGTTTTCAGCATACAATTCTTGTATTTCTTTTGTTGTTACTCCTAAGTACTCTATTCCTTTTGACACTATCATAAATGAAATTGCTTCCTTTATTTCATCTTTGGATTGTTCATTGCTGGTGTATAGAAATACAATTGATTTTGGTATTGATCTTGCATTGTACCCTGCAACCCTGCTAAACTTATTTATTATTTCTAATAGTTGTGTGTGTGTGAATTCCTTATAATTTTCTAATATACAAGATTACATGATCTGCAAATAGATAGTTTCCTTCTTCCTTTCCAAAATTAATGCATTTTATTTCTTTTTCTTGCCTTATTGCCCTGGCTGGAACCACCAGTACAATGTTGACTAAACATGGTGAGAGTATACATCCTTGTCTTGTTCCTGATCTTGGAAAGAAAGCAGTCTTTCACCATTAACTTTGATGTTGGCTCTAGGTGTTTCATAGATGCTCTTTACCAGGTTGAGAAAGATCCTTTCTTCTCCTAGTTTGTTGAGCATCTTTATCATGAAAAATGTTGAACTTTATCAAATTTTTTCTCTGTCTATTGAGATGATCATTGGTTTTTGTCATTCTATTAATAAAGTCTATTAACTAATTGATTTTCAGATGTTACACCAGTCTTACATTATGGAATAAATCCCACTTGATCATAGTGTAAAATCTTTTTTATAAATTGCTGGATTTGGTTTGCTAGCATATTGTTGAGGATTTTAGCATCTATACTCAAAAGGGATACTGGTCTGAGTTTTCTTTTCTTGCTATGTCTTTGGTTTGTTATCAGGGTAATAAAACTAACTTCACATAATGAGAGGGGAAGTGTTGCCTCCTCTCTTTTTCGAAAGAATCTGTGAAGAATTGGTGTTAATTCTTCTTAAACATTTAGTAGAATTCACCAGTGAAGCCTTCTGGGCCTGGACTTTCCTTTAAGAAAAGTTTCTTGATTACTAAGTCAATCTCTTTATTTGTTATAGGTCTATCCAGATTTTCTATTTCTTCTTTACCAGTTTTGGTAGTTTGTGTCTTTCTAGAAATCTGTCCACTTCATCTAAATTATCTAATTTGTTGGCATATAGTTGTTCACAGTATTCTCTTATAATTCTTTTATTCCTGTATAGTCAATAGTTGTGTCCCCTCTTTCATTCATGATTTTAATAATTTGAGTCTCCTCTCTTTTTCCCTTGATCAGTCTAACTAAATGTTAATCAATTTAGTTATCTTTCCAAAGAATCAACTTTTGGTTTCATTGATTTCCTCTATTATTCCATATTATTATTTCTTTTGTTTCTGCTTTAATCTTTATTGTTTCTTTTCTTCCACTTGTTTTGGGTTTAGTTTGCTCTTCTTTTTCTAGTTTCTTAAGGTGAAACGTTAGGTTACTAATTTAAGGATGTTTTTTAATACAAGTGACTCCAGCTATAAATTTTCCTCTTAAGCACTGTGTTAGCTGCATCTTATAAGATATGATACGTTGTTTCAGTTTTCACTCATCTTATTTCAAATAAGGTCAGTCCCCTTAAACAGAGCTGCAGAGCTCTTTCCCCTTACAGCCAGCCAGCCTATCCCCCTGGGTAGAACTCCTGTGCCACTGCATTGGAGTTGGGAGTGAGGACCCACTTTTCCAAAACAACAATCCTGCTCTCTAAGGGACCAAGTGCAAGCCGTGGTGTTCTGGGGCAAGGGCAGTTGGCCCCAATATTCTTGGCCTGCCATGCCTGGGGTAGAACTACTACATTCCAAGTGAAAGCTGGGTAGAGGAAGAGAGATCTGGTCCTCTCAGCCCCGCTTGCCTGGAATAGAGTTGCTACAACACAGGGGTCTGAGAGATGAGAAATTCCAGCAGTGTACCTCTCCTACAATGAACGCATAGCCCCAGCCTTGGAGCTACAGAGAGAGGAAGGGATCATCCTCTTGGCTGCAACAGCCCAGGGTAGAGGTTCTGTAACAAGGAGCAGGGGGTAGAAAAGGGGTTATGGAACCAGCCATCACTCAAATGCCACACTCTTGCTGTTCTTACTGAAATTTACTAGATTTTCTTATTTTCAATAGCTTGAGATACAATTTACATAATTCATCCATTTAAAGTACACAATTCAATGGTTTTTAGTACATTCATAGAGTTGCTCAACCATCACCACAATCAATTTTAGAACAATTTCATCACCCCAAAAAGAGATCCCATTCCCATTAGCAGTCACGCCCCATTTTCTCCCAATCCCTTCAACCCTAGGCAACCCTAATCTACTTTCTATCTCTACAGATAGCCTACTCTAGATATTTCATATAAATTGAATTATAGATTATATGTCTGGCATTTGTGTCTGGTTTCCTTCACCTAGCTTAATGTTTTCAAGGTTTATCCATTTTTAACCACTGATCAGTACTTTCTTTCTTTTTATCCCTGAATAATATTCCATGTTATGTTTTTATCAACTTTTGTTCATCCATTCATCAGCTGATAGACATTTGCGCTGTTTCAATTTTTTTGCTGTTATCAAAAATGCTGCTGTGGGGCTTCCCTGATGGCGCAGTGGTTGAGAGTCTGCCTGCCAATGCAGGGGACACGGGTTCGTGTCCCAGACTGGGAAGATCCCACGTGCCGCGGAGCGGCTGGGCCCGTGAGCCATGGCCGCTGGGCCTGCGCGTCCGGAGCCTGTGCTCCGCAACGGGAGATGAGAGGCCCATGTACCACAAAAAAAAAAAAAAAAAATGCTGCTATGAATATAGATGTATATTTTCATTTCTATTGGGTATATACCTAGGAGTACAATTACTAAGTCATATGGTAACTCCAATTTTAACATTTTGAGGAACTTCCAAACTATTTTCCAAAGTGGAGGCATCATTTTACATTCCCAACATAACTGTATGAGGATTCCAATTCTTTTTTTTTTTTTTTTGCGGTACGCGGGCCTCTCACTGTTGTGGCCTCTCCCGTTGCAGAGCACAGGCTCCGGACGCGCAGGCTCAGCGGCCACGGCTCACGGGCCCAGCCGCTCCGCGGCATGTGGGATCTTCCTGGACCGGGGCACGAACCCGTGTCCCCTGCATCGGCAGGCGGACTCTCAACCACTGCGCCACCAGGGAAGCCCTGAGGATTCCAATTCTTTCACATCCTTGCCAATAATTGCTATTACATGTCCTTTTTATTATAGTCATCTTAGTGTATGTGATACAATATGTCATTATGGTTTTGATTTGCATTTTCCTGATGACTAGGGATACTGAGCAGCTTTTTATGTGTTTACTGGCCATTTATATATTTTCTATGGAGAAGTCTCTTTTCAGATCTTTTGTCCAGTTTTCAATTAGGTTGTCTTTCTATTGTTGAGTTATAAGAGTTCTTTCAGTTA
Source organism: Orcinus orca (assembly GCF_937001465.1). Taxonomy (NCBI): domain Eukaryota; kingdom Metazoa; phylum Chordata; class Mammalia; order Artiodactyla; family Delphinidae; genus Orcinus; species Orcinus orca. The sequence goes on from NC_064564.1 coordinate 56,039,347, forward strand.
AAACTCCTTTATCAGATATATGAGCTGCAAATATTTTCTCCCGTTCTATAAGTTGTCTTTTTACTTTTCTGATGGTGTTCTTTGAAGAACTAAGGTTTTTAATTTTGATGATTAGTAGATTTTCTTGAATGAAAGTTTCTCCTTTGCCCTTAGGACACTTTTCAGAGCTTTATATGGTTGGTTTTTTGTGGTTGTTTTTTTAATTTTTCACCAATTAAATTTTTTTTTGTTAGGTTCACCAAGCTCCTTACTCCATCATTTCAGAAGTTCTTCCCTACAATATATTTTAATGTCCTAAAGGTTTAGTATCCTAGGACTTCTTATTCAGCATTTTCCTAATATTGTCATAGAAGTATATTTCCAGAGGAAATCCAGCATCATATTCACAAATTACATGCATATACACACACTCTATTATTTCAATACATATATTATCTTTAATGCTCACTGAAAATCCTGCACAGTAGATATTATTAGCACCATTTTACAATGAGCAAACAGATTCAGAGGGATAATATCACTAAAGGTCACACAACTATTATGAGATGGAGTTGTGATTAAAACCCAGATCAATCTGTCACCAAAATATATGTTTTTCTATTATGAAATGCCAACTGAGGTAAGTCCCCATCAATCTCAAGGAATAAAAATTTACATAAGTATAAATGTAGAATTCCAGAAAAATTGCATACTTGGAGTCAGCTTAATATAAAGGTTCAGTTAAATTCCTAGTTCAACAATAATTCTTCTCTTTCAAGTGTAGGGTTCGGTACTGACTAAACAATGAGCTAAATATGTGAAATAAGTCAGACAGAAAAAGACAAATACCATATAATCTCACGTGTGGAATCTAAAAAACAAAACAAATAAACAAAACAAAATGAAAACAGACTCATAGATACAGAGAACAAATGGTGGTTGCCAGAGGGGAGATGGGGGAATGGGTGAAGTAGGTGAAGGGAATCAAGAGGTACAAACCTCCAGTTATAGAATAAATAAGTCACAGGGATGTATTATACACCATAAGGCATATCATCAATTATACCATAATAACTTTGTATGGGGACAGATGGTTACTAGATGACTTACCATGGTGATCACTTCATAATGTATTTAAATGTTGAATCACTATGTTGTATAACCTAACATAATATTGTACATCAGCTATATTTCAATTTTAAAAAGATGAACTAAAATTTCAATACCATTACAGTTTAAAACCAAATTTAATGTCAAATTAGCCAGGAAACACTGATTAGTGTAAAATTTTTCAAACAATAAAGAAAAGATTTGATGAATGAAAGGCTTAAAAAGAATTAATTAACTATGCCTTAAAGTTGCTATTCTATTTATAATTAGTAGTATTATAATTTTCTACAGAGATATCTGGGTCATAGTCTCATAATACAGCCAATACAAACTTTACTTACATCTAATAGGTTTATGAACCAGGTTATGACCGGAAAAACTGTCCTTTTCATTGTTTTTTACTGAAGTAGAGTTGATTTACAAAATTGTGTTAGTTTCAAGTGTACAGCAAAGTGTCCTTTTCTTTTTACAGTTGACAATTTTTTTCCTAATAAATTGTTTTTGTTTTATAAATGAAGCTTCCATTCTTCATTCATATAGAGAAAACATCTGGGACTTTTTTTAAGTGTGGATTGCACTTATATTTAAATTTTGTTCTCAAAGCTGTTAGTTCTCTTAGTAGCCTTTTGATATGCAAGAAATTCTACAGAACCTACCAACTAAATAAACAAAACTGCTGGGTCAAAAACAAAGTGCAAAGCAAGATAAAATACTAAGTTTCTAATTTTTGATTAACATGCTTTATTGTGTGACATAAAGAGTAAGTTTAGGTTAAATGTTAAAATGCTGATTCAACAAATTCTGTAATTCTAAACATGCACAGAAGTTTAAAAGACAAAATGGTAGGATAAAAGAACTCACTTCTTTTTGCCTTGGACATAATTCACATAAAGAGTTTATTACCCTAGGAATAAAAGTTCCTTACTGCTATGTTGGCTAACCAGATGACGTTCGGATGAACATTTATTGATCACTCACCATGAACCAAGAACTACTTTATAGATGTCATGATGAATCTACAACCAGTGTAGAAAGGGGACTAAAAATATCAAAATATTCAAAGAAAGTTCAGAAACATTTGTGACTGACAGACCTTAATGTATTATTAAAGAGGAGTCAAGGTTGGTTATAGAATATCTTTAACCAGAAAGATAATGAGATGACAAAGAACTATGTAGTATTTCCACCTTGGTATACTATACACACTGCTAAAGTAAATGAATTTCTGGCTTAATCTAACATGTCATTCTATCATCTTATCTTTCTTTGAGCCTATAAAAACTCATCCCTCACTTTTGCTAATCATGTATGAATATCATAAATGGATATGCATGTAACTAAAAATTTCTAATACAAACTCATGAAAAAAACATAAAAAAGCATATGCAAACATTTATATCTAGAAATTAGCGAAATGAGCCCTGCTGATCTGCAATGGAAAAGTTGACTCAAACCATAAATAAGAATAAAAGCAATTAAGGGGAACTTTTAATAAGGTTAAAAATTATAGAAAAAACAAACAGGTAAAAAATAAATACCTTTACTTAGTCACTAGATTTGTTTAATGAAATTAGCATTTTAAAAATAGGTTGAACTTTTGTAGCAGTGATACGTAACACCTATAATTTCTGAACAGTTTTGAACTCACATAAGCTTTTAAATTAGTTTAAGTATATTTTAAGCCATTACAAAGGAATTCTGAAAAGAACAGAGGAGCATCAGAACCTGCAACCGACATCACATACTTATGCTCCACATCTCACCTTTTTATCTTATCTTCCACCCAGTTACCACATAGGCAGCCCATTTGTAAGGACTCCAGGAGACCCTGCTCAGCTAAACTGAATTTGATCTGGTTAGCTTTCATAATCATCACCATCTGCAGCTTTTCCTTTGATCATATTGAAGATAACTAATCTCTCTTACTTCTTCATAAAACAGTTTACTATTTTTTTCCCTCCTTGCTCACCTATGCTGCTTCCATGGATGTGAGCATTCTATGATCCCAATTGCTTATGGCATATGATGAACTGTCATCTTCCCTTACACAGCTTTACACTTAGTTTATTTTTCAGAAAATGCTACTGTCCAATCTCAATTTAGGCCCTGACATATAAATATCTCCCTCTATCTCTATCTTTCTCTCTCTCTCTCCTTCTCTCTCTCTCTCTCTCTCTCTCTCTCTCTCTCACACACACACACACATGCACATGCACACAAACACACACACACGCACACTCACATGTGCACACACGCACACAAACACAATACCATTTTATTTTTTCCCAGGTCAAAAATGAGATTTAAATTTTCAAAACTTAAGAATATACATATTAATAAATTTCAAAAAGCTTTATGCCCACATTATAAATTTAGGAAGCCAGTCATATAATGCACATTTAAATACACAAATACAAACATACACACATTTGAGAAATACTATTTAATAGTATTAAATTTTTAAGGACCACTAAGAGAGACAGAAAGTGATGTTTATATTAGCAAAAACAATGCTCATATATAAATACTACTCCTATTATTGGGAAGAAGCAGGAATCAACAAATTTTTAGTAAAAATTCAGAATAGAATTTTTATTAGCCCATTAGTTTTGAATGCCTCCTGCAAAACCAGAAACATGTCCTTCTAAAACAAACCTAACTGATCATTTGATGCAAAAATATTATCAAGAAACTTTTACTTTACCACAAAGTACAGCAATCAAAGCACTTGCCCAAATCCTATCTAATGCTAGCAATCATTATTATTATATAATCGGTCAAGCCCCCAAAGTACAGGGAAAAAATATACACTTGACCATTTTCAATCACAAGTTCTTTAGAGAATAAAATATTCTTTGAGCAAAACCTCATGAGAACTAGAATTCCCTTTTCAATATGTGGTCTCTCCTAGAGCCGTAACTAAATATTACTGAGTGGCAGAAAAACAAATCTCAAGAAATGATGGACTTAAAAAAATTTCATTGTGGAAAGCACAAAGCAAATCCTAATACCAATTTGAAAATGATAGCTCCCCTGCTTCGAGAGAAGCAGATATAAAAACTCACAGTACAAAAAAAAAAAAAAAAACCTCACAGTAATGACTAAAAGACCCAACTGGATCTATTGAACCTCTGAAGGGCTTTAATAAGCATGATCACTAAGCAGCTTAAACTTGAAATTCGGTTTTAATTAGTAGTTGATTAAATCATTATTAAATTCATAGAATTTAAAATTAATAGTTCAACTTTAATCAAAACTTTTTAAAGTCAAATTCAATAGTGTATAACATGAAACATGAAACTAATTTTGTTAAATCCTTAGATGTCCTATGTTGAAATTCTATTAATTCTATGACATTAAAAATAATAATATACTACTCATTTGCTAATCATATCTTCTAAATCCACACCTTGAATAGGAGTAATTTCACGAATATAAAAGTACAATTAATGTTAGCTGGGTTTATATTCCTTAAATATCAACAAAAGACTCAACATAACCAGTTTGAACTTTTCCAAAATTATGCTCTATATTTTTATTCTCTCTCTTGAAACAGGGAAGCTATCACTTTGCAACTGGCTTATTGACACTGTGTATATCCTGACCTGGATGACCTCTATGGTTTCTTCCAATTCTGAGAGACTATGTGACCTTAGGTTATACAATTGCTTTTTTTAAGTCTCAAAACTTCCTGAAGCCTTTGCATATATAATACCTTGATCTCACTAGTAAACCTATAGAGGAAAGTGGCCTTAATTTTCTCTTACAATGCAACATAGAAAATAAAGACCAAGACTTGAATAATGGTCATGAATGTGACCTAAACTAGAAAACAAGTGGTTACCTCAAAGGGAGAGGAAAATTACCTGTAGCTAACTTATGCTTCCCATCTATATTCTATAAAAGCTGACACTATTGTGTTCAATAGAAACATAACTGTGGGAAAGACACACTAGGGTACAGAGGATCATAGGATGTCATTAAAACAAAGTTTTATTTCCAAAAACAAAAGGTAAAAGTCTCTTCTTAAGGTATTTTCTCTTCAGTCAAAAACAATTATGAATTCAAAGCAAAAATAACAGACTGTAAGGATGCAGAACTAAAATAAACTCCATTTTTTATGGTTTAAAATTCTTGATTTGACAGATATCTCTTTAGAGAGAAATTTATAAGATTCCCCTCCCAACTCAAAGTCCACTAACCTACAGAAAAAATAAAAGGAAATAAAGGACTATGTACCCAAAAAATGATTTAAGAAAGCTACAGATGTTTTTTAATAAAAAATAAAACACTGTACTTACTATTTAAAGTAATAGTATTTTCATTAAATATTTTTTAAATTTCATATTATGGTTGGGTAAAGAGATAGAAAGCAACTGTTCTAAAAAGAATAAAACAGAACAAGTTAAAGGAGAAAGCTAATAATAAGGAAGGATAAAAAGAGGAGGACAAGAAAACAGAAAGATGGAAGAAAATAAGACATAAAGCTAGGGCTTTAAGAGAGATGAAAAAACAGAGAGGAACATATAAATAGTTAGGCTGAACCATGTGAACTGTAGATCACTTAGGCTGCAACCTGAATACGTTTCTGAACATCCCAGTGGCTCCTCCACCAGTCAGAACAATAGTGCTTTATAAGCTGAGTGCCAATGGTCCAAACAAGCAAACGGTGGTTGCTAGTGAGCTACAACTTGCCTATTTCAGACCATCCACCAAATTGTAAAAGTTAAAAAGTAAAAACCTATTGGCACCAAGTAAATTATTTTTAATCACAAAGCACCCTGAATTCAGTGGTGAATTCAGCCAGTCTTCTTTTATCTAGTCATTGGAGTGCTAGGAGACCAGAATCAGGAGGATTCACACAACTTATATTGGTGACAATGTCTTCACCATTGCATTCTCAGTTATAACTCACTTTCCAAACTGTTTGATTACAGCAAGACCAATACTCAGCTCAATGACTCTGACGTGTTTTTCTCTACCATGATTCACCCTCCTGAACCAGAAGTAAGAAGTGGGATAGCCCATGAAATTTAGGGTAGCACATAACAGTGAATAGGCACTACAGCATGCCACACAGAGAGCTCTAAGCTTTCTAAAATCCCACATCCAAAGAACTCAAACTACAAATTCAACCACAGTGTAAGCAATAATATCAATCCCTTTATCAGAACAAACTAGATATCCTGAGTTAAATGGAGACAGAGTTGAACATTAGAGGATATACAGACATTTGTTACGGGAAAAGAAGGAGCATTTCAGCCAATGTGGTCAAAAATATGAACAACCAAAACAGAAGCAAGAAAGTTATGAAAATATATAATTTGTTTAGGAAGCCAAGAGTACTCTAATGTGGCTGAAGCAAGACAGATAGAGGGCCACCTGTCTGGATATAATACTGGGTCATTTGAAAATGATGAAGAGTTTAAATGTTATCCCGTCATTACTTTCTTTGTCATTGTTACCTTTCTAACTCGGCAGCATTGATTTGGCTACCACTTCTTAGTATAACCCTGAGTTTCCATCTTTTTGGACAAGGAAAAAAATATTCATTTTCCTCAGTAACTAACATCGCTAAGAGTTGTGGAATATAATCGAAAGTGAAGTAGCCAAGTCTCTGGGGAAGGTATGTACGTGGAGAACAAGACAAAGAGGAAATAGGGTATTACTATAAACTTTATGCCCTCCCTCTTGGGGTTCCGAGCAAACTGCAGAGTAGGAGTATGTGCATCAACCAAATAAATCCATCCAACAAATGTCTACTGAGGCAAGTACTACTGTGGCATCTTGGCATGTAAAATGAAGTTAGCCTCAATGCACTCTCAACCTCTTGGCAGTGATAATACACATCAGATTTTGGTGTTATGATACAGATGCTAAACTAAGGAAACACAAAGTTGGGAGGGGGCAGAATTCTGAATTTAGATGGATGAAAAAGTAGTAAAAGACGGAACCATAGACAGCGTCACAGACTGCAAAATTTCAGAGCTGACCATCACAGGATAATATAGGAATCTGTTAAGAGAATGAGCATTTCAGTCAACGTGGGTCAAAAAATAAACAGTCTGAACAAACGTAAGACACTGTGAAGATATATAATGTGTTTATGAAGCTGAGAGTACTTTACTGTGGCTGAAGCAAGACAAAGAGAGGGCAACGGCAATAGAAGAAGCTGGAAAAGTTAACATAGAGCCACAAAGAAAAGGGCCTTAGATTACATGACATGAAGTTGGACTTTATTCTGAAAGCTACAGGGAGACATTGATTGTTTTTTAATAAATGGAGGGTGACAAGGGCAGATCAATACTTTAGAAAGATAAATTTGGTGATGGTGTGAAGGCTCGATTATTGGGGAATGGAGACAGAGTGATCAGGTTCAACATGATTATAAAAGGGAGTCTTTGGGGCTCCCCTGGTAGCACACCGCAACGAAGAGTAGTCCCCGCTCGCCACAACTAGAGAAAGCCTGCGCACAGCAACAAAGACTCAACACAGCCAAAAATAAATTTAAAAAATAAAAATAGGGCTTCCCCGGTGGCGCAGCGGTTAAGAATCCACCTGCCAATGCAGGGGACACGGGTTCGAGCCCTGGTCCAGGAAGATCCCACGTGCCACAGAGCAACTAAGCCCATGAGCCACAACTGCTGAGCCCGCGTATCACAACGACTGAAGCCTGCGCGCCTAGAGCCCGTGTTCCCCAACAAGAGAAGCCACCGCAGTGAGAAGCCCGCACACCACAACGAAGAGTAGCCCCGGCTCGCCGCAACCAGAGAAAAGCCCACGCACAGCAATGAAGACCCAACGCAGCCAAAAATAAAATAAATTTATTTTTTAAAAAAGCGGGGGGAGTCTTTGAAATCATTAGATCTACCGATTATAAACCCTAACCCCACCTCCATCTAGGTAACATTGTTTTATGCACTTAAAAAAAAAAAGAAAAACACCTGAATCAGTTTGAAAACACTCTGTAATTCAGACTTTCCACTAATTCATTTAGTTTTCCCAATTATTCCAAAGAACAGAGGTTTTATTATGTATAGCTTTGCTGTAAACAGTGTCTCCAGTTTTGAAATTTTATATCAATGCCACTAAAATTACTTTCATACAATTATCTCATGGCATGTAGTGAGAAAAAAAAAACCTGTTAAACATCCAATTTGACCCAATAAAGTAACTGCCATAGGGTTTTCTTTTTTATCCTTACCATTACAAGTTCTTCCTGTAATTCACTGCAACTGTTTTCATTATACTGGAGTCTCTTTGAAAGGTCTATAATTACTTTCTTCTGTTCCTCGATTTCTTCATTTAGTTTCTTGTTTTTGGAGAAATACTCTCTCTCTAATCTGAAAAGTTAAAGTGTCAGAGCAGGTTTTTCAAATATGCTTTTATCAGGTCCTATTATACAACTTTAACACAAGTCGCAGATGTATTATATATCATGGTTTCATGCCCAGAGGTTTTAAAGGTCACTTCTCATTTTCTCAAATAGAAAGAATTGTACATTCTTAAATGAAAGACTCTGAAGGAATAACAGTTGAGGCCAATAGATAACATGTAGAGGTGGAAGTTGAAAAAGTGGCATAATATGCATGTTATCTAGAAATACAAAGTTAAATATCAGAAGAAACAGCTATAAGAATTAAAATTGGTTGCTTCAAAGGAGCAGAAACTGGTCGTAGAAAGCAATGGGGTACCAAAATGTGGTTTTTCATGAGCTTAAAAGCACTATTTTACTTTTTAGATTATGTACAAGTGCTAACTTTATTAAAATCAAATTTTAATTTAAAAATTAGTAATCAGCAAATATAAAATTAAATGCACCTAGTATTTGGTGCTATTTTATAAATAAAGTCCAAGTTGAGTCCAGTGAAATGGTGAACAGCCCTTGCTGTCAGTAATCTCATGCACAACCCAAAGAAGTTGGCTCCTATGCTTCTGCCAACAGCCCCACCCAAGGGGAATGAGTAGGGCGGGAGTAAACTGAAGGTTCAAGGGAGCCCCAGTCTCTCTGAATCCAACAGAGAAGAGTCAGGACTGGACAGATGGAGGATTTTAGGCAAGAAAGGAAAGGGAGAAGAAGGAAACTTGTAGTTAAGAGCCATTCTTTCCTACTGGATTCCCATTTTGTTGTTGTTGTTGTTATTGTTGTTTAAGAGTTCAGCTAAGAATTTGACAACAGTACAGCTGTTTTAAAAAATAGCCATCTTCAGGCTATCTTTTACCAAGAACATAAACAATAATAGTGCCACAAGTTATAATACTGGGTTGGCTAAAAAGTTCATTCAGTTTTTCAGTAATTTGGCTCTAGTACACCTTAGTTGTCTTTACCTTCATTCGAAACAATTTTGTTACACTGTATTGTGACAGCTGTCATATCAGCGTGCATTTAAAAAAACTTATCAAATTTGGTGAATTTTTGTGTAGCCATTTGAATACTGAAGATGGAAGAAAACAGCAAATTTTTGGCATATTTTGGCAGATTTTTGGCATATTTTACGCAACTGAAACACAAAAAAAAGATTTGCGCAGTGTATGGAGAAGGTGCTGTGACTGATCGAACGTGTCAAAAGTGGTTTGCGAAGTTTTGTGCTGGAGATCTCTCGCTGTATGATGCTCCACGGTCGGGTAGACCAGGTGAAGTTGATAGTGATCAAATCGAGACATTAACTGAGAACAATCAATGTTGATTGGGTGATGAAAAGTGTACAATAATGTGGAACAGAAGAGATCGTGGAGCAAGCGAAATGAACCACCACCAACCACACCAAAGGTCGGTCTTCATCCAAAGAAGGTGATGTTGTGTATACGGTGGGATTGGAAGGGAGTGAAAACCAAACAATTAATTCCAACAAGTACTGCTCTCAATTAGACCAACTGAAAGTGGCACTCGACGAAAAGCATCCGGAATTAGTCAACAGAAAACACATAATCTTCCATCAGGATAACGCAAGACTGCATGTTTCTTTGATGATCAGGCAAAAACTGTTACAGCTTGGCTGGGAAGTTCTGATTCACCCGCCATATTCACCAGACATTGCACCTTCGGATTTCCATTGATTTCGGTCTTTACAAAATTCTCTTAATGGAAAAAATTTCAATTCCCTGGAAAACTGTAAAAGGCACCTGGAACAGTTCTCTGCTCAAAAAGATAAAAAGTTTTGGGAAGATGGAATTATGAAGTTGCCTGAAAAATGGCAGAAGTTAGTGGAACAAAATGGTGAGTACATTGTTCAATAAAGTTCTTGGTGAAAATAAAAAATGTGTCTTTTACTTAAAAACCAAAGGAACTTTTTGGCCAACCCAGTACTTTTGTACTTCTTTCTATACTTTTGGTTGATGTATTTAGAAAAATAAAGAAGTCCCTAAATACTGAATGTAATAAAATAAATAAATTTAGATTCAGTCTGTTCAGTAACATATCCTTGACTAGCATTATTTTAAACTAAATTTAAACTTAAACTAGATGTAAGGATTTTCAGGATCTTCTCCCTACCATTGCCCAACAATCAGTTAGTTACAACAGCTAATGAAGACCTGACACATTGAAGGGAATTCCCTGGTGGTCCAGTGGTTAGGTCTCTGTGCTTTCACTGCCAAAGGCACAGGTTCGATCCCTGGTGGGGGAATTAAGATCCCACAAGCCGCTCAGTGCGGCCAAAAATTTCAAGTATAAAAAAAATTACTGAAAAATTTTAGTTTTATATTGTAAGTTTTCAATGGAAAAAAATTTATAACTAAGAAAATTTAATTAGAGGAATATAGAGAATATATATTCTTTCTAAAATTATACATTATATGTATTCATTAAAATAGCCTGTTATTCAAATTCTTAGCTGAGTTCTTCAAAAGATATGTTTAATATATAATAATTTTACTTATTATATTATTATATGTAATATTTAATATATAATAATATATTAAATATATACATATATTCCATCTAATATATATGTATACATATGTATATTCCATCTACATATGTATACATATATATTCCACTGAAAATAGTTTCATGCAGGAATATTCACTGTTATGAAACTGTTGGCCAAAATTAAAACTCTAAAATACACACACAGCTTTTTCCTCCTGCCTTTTAATGAGATCCTGCCTAGATCTACCTGGAAGGAAACAGAAGTTTAAAACCCTTAACCACCTGCAAGGTTCAGGCAGCATTTCCTCTATAACCTCGCTATCACCAACTGCTAAATCAGATCTATCCAAAAGGTAAAACAATGTCCTACCCCAAAACTCACTGCTCTCAGAGTTGTAAATTAAAGGTATTATTTACCTTAAAGACCTAAAATATCAATTCTCCTTTTGAAATACATTATCCAAAACTTAGAACTACTTTGAAAAATTAATACTTGAGAGTTTGTGACTCTAAAAGATTTTAAAGACGATTCTGAAAAAGAATCAGACGTATAGGTAGAAAATGAAATAACTTATCCAATCATCCCTCATGTCATATCAGTCCTTCTCATACCACTGATAAATGGAAAGGAAGTGGCTGTCGTATGACATACAATGACAAGAAGGAGGGGATGGGGGAGAGAAGTCACAGAAACTATCAATGAGTCGTGGACTTTAGTTACTACTTAATTTTTACTGTTTCTTGTTTATTTATTAATATTATTAGTAACTTTTATTATAGCACAGTTATATAGGGATGAAAAACAGATAAGGGACATTATATTAAAGCATTTAGGACTGTCAGCTGGTGCTTAGCTGTAATACATAATTAATATTTAGAACTGTTAGTTTGTGTTTATTGGAATACAAAACTTGAGTAAAATTTTTCAAGCACCAAAACACAAATAATAGCAAAACAAACATAAGGAAAAAATTTGCTCTGGAGTCCAATTTTAAAAGTGCATAGGTTACAATCTTAGAGCTTAAACGTTAGCAATTATCTTAGAATTCCCCTAATCCAACCTTTGCAGAGCTCTCTTCTTCGGTATCCATGACAAAGAATCATCTACCCCCTGTTTCGAACTTTCCAAGGCAGAGAGTTCACTAGTTCCCCAAAGAAGCCTATTATTTCACTGCTGGAAAGCTTTAATTGTTGGGAGTACAGTCTGACTTCTTACAGTTTCACTAGTAGGTCATAATCATTACCTCAAAGCAACAGTAAAGAAGCCTGTACTATATGCTACATAAAGGCCCTTCAAACATATTTATATATAAATGTGCAGATTCAAGATATGATTCAAAGGAAATAAAGGAGCATAAGTCCTTAGAATAATGTTCACAGAATGTCATTTAAGTCATTCTGGAGGAAGCAAGAAAATTCAGTTAAGAATTACTCATTTAATGTATTATAAGCATTACTAATAAAGGTAATCACAGTTAAAGAGTTTTAAATTTTTTCAAACTTGTCTTTCAAGTGCCATCTTTATAATTCCTGCCATACTCACAACTCTAAATAATACTTTTCTTTAAATTAACTCACATCGTAAGTTAAATGAAGTATTTTAAAAGGAAACTATATTATAACTGTAAATGGAAAACTACTGTCATAAATAAACATTAAAAATAAATACATAACTCTAATATATCAACCTATTATCATGTCATGTACCAATGGTGGTACACATTTCCTCCTCTGAGAGGAAATGGCTTAAAATGTCTACTATTGACTTATTTTTGGAAGCATATTAAATAGCTATAAACTTCTTAAAAAATTTCACAGAACTTTTCAGATGATAGACATTTGAATTGAAAAAGGTTAAAATCAATAGGAGTCAGAAAGATCCTGACTCTGCACTTAGCTGTGTGTCCTTACCCTCGTTAGGCCTCAATTTTCACATCTGTAGAACAGGGATAAAAAAGAGTAGCTACCTCATAGGGTGTTATAAATTAAATAAAACCATGCAATGCTAGGTATGAAGTGAGCCACACACATGTTAGCCCCCGTAGCAGTATTATTCCTACTATTATTTCTACAGTTTACGAATATCTCAAACATTATCCATCTCCCACATAGCCCATTTTAGGTGGCCTAGAAGTCAAGGCCTTAAAGATACTATATTACATCAGTAAATATAAAATATATTAATATATTTACTTTCTAGTATAAGAAAGTATTTCTGCATTTCTGAGACTCCTAGGAATTCCCATGATACTTCAAAATCCAACAGAGCATTTCCATATTTACCTAGTACTACACATTCATACTCATGTAGATTTCATAAACTCTTAATATTAATTTAGAGAGTTTTACAGTATAACACTTACATATTTAGTTTTGCAAAGCTCTCTTGTGCATTATGCTTTTCTCGTTCATATGCACTTTCAACTTCTTTGAATTCATTCTTGATCATTTCCAAATCAGCAACAGCTTCTGCTTGGCTGGCCTTTTCTACCTGCAAAGCTCCTTCAAGGTCTCGAATCCGTAACTACCAGATGACAGAAAAGTAATTAAAGCAAGAAAGGAAACACTAGCACCAATCTCAAATTGAGTAGAATACTTTATCAAACAGCAGATTATCGTTCATCCAAACAAGTCTTTCTTTCTGTTTTTGGTTTAAAAAAGGAAAATAAACAAAGGGCAGTTTATTCCCTTTCTCAACATGTGTAATGAAAGAGAAGAGTGGAAGAATACAGACTCAACTGTGCTATGAAAAGGGACAGGCGGATACAATATAATGCGTCCCATCAAAGTGCCTAATTTTGATCTACTAACCCATTTGGACATTTTTTTATAAACATAATAAATTAAGTGGTTTTTGAAAACTAGAGGGAAGTATCCTTCCTCTCTTTTGAGAAACATTATTATATGAACATCTTTATAAGCCTGACAAAGTTAACAGATCTTTTTATTCCTGGAGATTTCTTACTGTAGAAAAGCAAAATTTTTATTATCAAATAATACTATTGGGCTTCCCTGGTGGCGCAGTGGTTGAGAGTCTGCCTGCTGATGCAGGGGACACGGGTTCGTGCCCCGGTCTGGGAAGATCCCACATGCCACGGAGCGGCTGGGCCCGTGAGCCATGGCCGCTGAGCCTGCGCGTCCAGAGCCTGTGCTCCGCAACGGGAGAGGCCACAACAGTGAGAGGCCCGTGTACCGCAAAAAAAAAAAAAAAAAAAAAAAAAAAATCAAATTTGACTAAAATATTTGTGGGTGTAGTAATATGATATCTAGGATTTGCTTCAAAATAATCTGGGGGTGGTGGAGTAGAAGAGCACTAATATTATAGATAAAACACAATTGTCCCGTGAGATAAGTCTTGAAGCTGAGTGATGGGTACACGGGGAGTCCATTTTACTATTCTCTCTACTTTTGCATGTACTTGAAATTTTACACAACAAGACATTTTAAAAACTAGATTCCCTGTATATGCCAACAGTAGAATAGATAAAGTGCATATCCATAAAAGAATAATTTGTAGCTATAAAAAGGCTACAAAATAACTTTTGAAAAGCAACTTGTCTACATGGTTCTCTGTGTAGTGTTAATACATATTGGGAGAAGCAGAGTCCAGATTATTGTATGTAGTATGCTATATTTTAGGTAAACAAGTGGAAAAAATAAGGATAGGCAGCAGGAAAGAGAGAACAATAGGAGAAACAAGAGTGAAAGCAAGAGTTCCCGATCGCCTCAATTTTGTTTTAATTTTTGAACTATGTGAATATTTTATCTTTTTAGAAAATTAAGTTAAGAATAAAAAAATAGCTTGCTAAAGCTCACAAAAGGAGGGTGGTAGGAAAAAAATGCTTCACACTAGATAGAAAATGGGGCTTTAGAACTGTAAGTCTCAGGTTTGAGTCGCAGCTCTACAAATCAACTTATATGCCCTTGGGCATATTAAACTCCAAAAGCCTGAGGTTCCTCATCTGTAAACAGTAAATACTAACAATAACAATAATAATAATAATATACAGACTCTACAGGGTGGCTACAAAGACCTAATGAGACAACATTTATTTAATATTAATATGTATTTAACATTAAATGTAAATATATAATAACTATTTAATAAGTGTTTAGATAAATATTTATTAGGCACTTTATATGTGCCAGGCAATGTAGTGCTCACGGTATATACAATCATCATGAAAATATACAGTCTCAGCTCTTGTTAGGAAAGGACAGACCATAAGAGAATATAGGCAAGTGCTTCCTGTCACAGAAGCAGGCCCAAAGGGCCATGAAATCAGAAAAAAGCTATGAACTCTGTGTGACACAAGCTTCCCAGGGATGGCAAAACATAACCTGAGTTAGGAAAAATGAACTCACCAAAAAACGAAGCGTAGGAAATATGAAAATGTTTCATAAATTAATCCATACAAATAGTAATCACCAGAATTATTTCTAATTATCCAAAACTATTTTGGATTAATTGAAACACCTATTCTCTTACACTAAAGTAAGGAAGTAGAATAGATATGTAGATACAATACAACTTTGTACATTTTCAAATTTGGTCTTTTAAACTATTTTTCTTTGTTGTTATTATGTCTAAACCCAGTGTACAAGTAAAAATTAATAAGTCTAGGAAACATTTTCTTCTATCTACATTGGTATGTTCTTTCAGAAACTATGCACATTCAATCACAAATGATAAACCAATCCAACTGAAAGAAAAATAGACAAACAATTCCAAGTCACTCTTGTGAATCTACTCTCATTTTTATGACATAGCATCCAAACAAATTTAATAACAGAATACTTCAAACATATTTTTAACTCCCATTTATAGTAAGATGGTGATTAATTACAACTCAGTAGTCTCATTTGCTTTTAAACTACTCTGAAACTGAATTTTACTGGGTGTACCTCACTAAAAATATTTGTCAATATTTATAGATCTATGATTCAAATACACACTTTTGCTTTTTTCCTAAGTTATTGCACTAAGTTGGGTATCAAATATTAATTTTTAATTATATGAGTAAAAAATACACATGTAACAATTTTTATACCTATTAACTATATATTCCCAGTGATATAACTACAATGAAAAACTTAATTTTGAATTCTACTTCTTGTATGAATTTAAAACTTCAGGCTTATTGCCTATTAATGCCATTTTGGGTAATCCAATCATTTTTTTCTAAAAAAAAAACAACCAAAAAACCTTAACTAAAAAAAAAAAAAAAAGCTTAACTTACACAAATTTGCTTTACATATAGATGCACTCAAATACATGGGTCTGACCACCTAGAGGGGTGGGATAAGGAGGGTGGGAGGGAGGGAGATGCAAGAGGGAAGAGATATGGGGACATATGTATATGTATAACTGATTCACTTTGTTATAAAGCAGAAACTGACACACCATTGTAAAGCAATTATACTCTAATAAAGATGTTAAAAAAAAATACATGGGTCTGATAATTTTGCAGGTAAAAGGCATTTCATTAAAGATAAAAGTAAAAAACAATTATTTTAAAATTCTTACAAAGTTAGTTGCATCCTAGTTAAGACCTGTTTAAATAATAAAACTCTGCAAATTCTATTAATTAATTTTTAATATAGGGGAAAAGTCTAAGTCTTTTTTAAAAAACCAAATTAAATTATGGACTTGGACTTATGGAACTTTATGTAAAACTATTTACAACAAAGGCTGAGGGTCAGACTTGGTCCACGACAGTAGTTTGCCAACCCCCAGTTAAAATGCCTTTGCTAACCTTAGGAGTTCCTTCTCATTCTCTAAGCCCTAGGGAAAAGGACGCTTTCCTTAGGATGCCTTCATTCAGTTCCCCTCTCAGATTTAATCCTTCTCTTTATTACGCTCCCATAGTACTTTAGTGTTTAATATTTCTACCTATACATCAACATATATAGGTACACAGTATCTCTGGTAATGGAATTTTGAGTCCCAAAAGGAGCTCATTCACCTTTATGCCTTCAGCTCTTAATATAGTGACAGGTGATATGCACAGGATATGCACTCAATCAATGAAGGTGCATATTTTAAAATGTTTTCAGAAAGAAATTCATCCCAAGGTTGTTGATAAAAAGAACACTCTGATCAGCAGATCTTCCTGTAACGCGCCAGATGGCAAACACATTGGACTTTGCAGAACGTGAGGTCTCTGTCGCAGCTACTCCACTTTGCCAAGGTAGCACAAAAGCCACCATGGACAAGATAAAACTTCATAAGCACGCTCAGTGGGTAAGATTCAGCCTGTGGGGTGTAGTGTGCCAGCTCCTCTCTAATACAGTAAAGACTATCTTCAACTATATCATTATAGTAAATAGAATAACGCGTGTCTTAACAACATGCTACCTGCTCTAAACGCACACCTTAGTTCTCTGAACACAATACTGTTTTTCCCAGCTTAATAAAATCCATTAAAAAAATGTTGTTCACATTTTACCTGAATAATTTCAGAATTAAATTTCGATTCCAAATGTGCTGCTCTCTCTGCTTCAATATCTTCTTCTAATTTCCTCACTCTTAGAGTAGTTGCCTGAAAACATTAAGTTTAAACATTGGAATTTAAATTGAATATAGGCCACTATATTTGGATTACTATAGGCCACACTTTGGATTACTATAGCCTCATTTTTTCATTTGCAAGAGTATAAAAGTCATGTTGCAAAAATAATGCTCGGGAAGAATGCTCCAGAGCTTGTTTTCTTTTTCTTTATTCAGTTATACTTTACATGTAATAAATTACACATATTGAAATTGTATAACTTGGTAAGTTTTGTATATATACACCCACGAAATCATTGCCATAATCAAGACAGACAAATATTTCTGTTACCCCAGAAGATTCCTTGTGTCCTTTGGTAACCCCGTCATCCAGTCCTTACCACCCCACCCCTAACACCCAAGTAAACACTGATCTGCTTTTTTGTCACTATAGATCATTTCCTATTTTCCAGAATTCAATATAAATTGAATCACACAGTGCATATTATTTATTGCCTGGCTTCTTTCTCCCCACAAAATTATTTTGAGTTTCATCCATGTGGTTGCACATATCAATAGTTCACTTTTTACTGTTAAAGTGTTCCACTGTGTTGATACACCACAATCGGTTTATCAGTTCACCTACGGATGGACATTTGAATTGGATGCTATACAAAGGAATATATATAGGGCTATATATTAGGGCTATACAAAGGAATCTTCTATGAGCAATTATGTATAAATCTTTGTATGGACATACACGTTCATTTCTCTAGGATAAATAGTGAAGGACAGAATGACTGGGTCAGATGGTAGGCGTATGTTTAATGTTTTATGAAACTGACAAACTGTTTCACAAACTGTTTCCAATTTCATACATCTTCACCAACACTTGGCATGGTAGTCTTTTGGGTTATTTGGGGGCGAGGGTTAGACATTCAAATAGGAATGTAATGGTATCTCATTTTAGTTTCAATTTTCATTTTCCTAATAACTAATGGCATTGAGCATCTTTTCATGTATTTACTATCTGTATATCTTTTCTGGTGAAGTTTCTGCTTAAATCTTTTTCTCTTTTTTTTTTTTTTTTTTTGCGGTACGCGGCCCTCTCCCATTGTGGAGCACAGGCTCCGGACGCGCAGGCTCAGCGGCCATGGCTCAAGGGCCCAGCCGCTCTGTGGCATGTGGGATCTTCCTGGTCCGGGGCACGAACCCGCGTCCCCTGCATCGGCAGGCGGACTCTCAACCACTGTGCCACCAGGGAAGCCCCTTTTTCTCATTTTTTAATTGGGCTGTTTGTTTTTTTATTATTGAATCTTGAAAATTCATTATATAATCTGGATACAAGTCATTTGTTGGGTACGTGATTTGCAAATATTTACTCCCAAATATTGTCTACAGCTTGTCTTTTCATTCTCTTAACACAGCAAAAGTTTTTGTTATGACAAAGTCTAATTTATTAGTTTTTCAAGCTGGAGTCAGCCCCGCCACACCTAGAGTCCTGTCTGTCAAATATAGATAGTTCAACAGTGAAAGAGAAAGACAATAGTAATTTCCTTTCCTTTCTTAGATAAAATTTGGGCAAGAAATGTTTCTATTCGTTATACTTACTCTGTCATTTAGCCTTAGCTATAGGTTTTTTTTTTTAAATGCTCGGCTTGATTAGTTTGATTTTTCCTCTTTTCTCCCACCATTTCTTTTTTGCATACAGAGATGGTAATGTATCACAACCAGAAGGGGCATAAATAAAAATAGGATAATCCAAAAACTAATCAAGTGGTCTGTGGATAAGTGAGAAATGACTACACTTTTCCTTGAGCAAAACATGTTCCTATGTCTGCTACAGTGCAGAGCATAAACACAAAAAAGGTGAAAAAAAACCCAGTGCCCATCAACTGATGAATGGATAAACAAAATGTGGTATATCCATACAATGGAATATTATTCAGCCATAAAAAGGAATTAAGTACCAACACATGCCACAACATAGATTAACCTTGAAAATATATGTTAAGCGAAAGATACCAGACACAAAAGACCACATATTAAATGACTTCATTTATATGAAATGGCCAGAATAGGCAAATCCATAGAGATAGAAAGTGTATGAGTGGTTTCCAATAGCTGGGGACAGGGGAAGGAAGGAATGAGCACTGACTGCTAATGGGCATAAAGTTTCTTATTGGGGTGATAAGAATGTTCCGGAATCAGATAGTGGCAATGGTTTCATAACCCTGAACTGCATACTTTAAAAGAGTGTATTCAATACTACGTGAACTATATCTCAATAAAAAATAAAAAGAATCCCTAAGTGTAAGAACCAATGACATTTCAAAGAAGTGACCGCCACCTATGTCAAGCTTCTTCATTTCTGTTTACAAGTTCCTCTCAATGCTGACTTTGAATCCTAGAACAAGGGATCCCCACTGGTTGTAGGTACGAAGGTGATACATACTAGATCAGAAAAATTCTTAATGGTTAGCCAGATTAAAATGAGTATTACCCTAGGTAGGGCCAATACTAGTAAAAAAAAAAATTTTTTTTAATGTAATGCCACAAGATGAAGTTCCTGTCCTTGAAGAACTAAAGTCAACTTTCTCAATTCAAAATACTTGTGTTAGGTTCTGCAAGTCAGAAGTCTAACCAGTGTCAAGGAAATAACCCATAGACATTGAGAATAAAGGATCAAAACAGGCAAAAAGCTAATAAAGGGCAAATAGAAGAAACCAGTCTAATAATGTTAATATATTCTTTCATATTCCAAAAGGCATTTACATAGTTTTATCAAAATAAGTGTTATTTTATTAAAATACAGAATATTCAGTGATTCCATGATAAAAGAGGCAAAATTTTCAGTTTTCATGTACATGTTGTCATATGAATCAATTTATCTGATTTCACTCCAAAAGTCACGAAGACTTTTTTTTTCTGCCTAAACCAAAATCAAATGGGTTGAAATAATAAACCAGAGATCCCACCTTTATTTCCATACCTTCCTGTTTTAAATGAAATGTCCAGAAGAAAACAAATGTATAAACTGTTTATTAATTACTAAAACAATAAATTAATCAGTAAGGACAGCAAAAAAAATCTTCACATATTTAAACAAATTTCTTCAAGAGTGTGTTTTGTTGACATAATTAAAGCCCTCCTAATAAATATTTTTTAAAAATCTTCTAGTCTGGTGAATTAATTCTTATCTCCAGCAGAGGGTGCTAGAGGAACATCAACTTGCTGTTCACACATATTTTTCTCCAATATCACCTAAGAGAACTAGTACAACAATCATTATCTCTAATCCTAATATAATCAACATAGCAAGAGCAGAAAGCATAAGAGAATTCAGATTAAAGTACAAAATCCAACACAAATTCATATATACCCCCGGCCAATTTAACTATATATAAATTTGCCTGTAGTACAAGGATTACACTATATACTGTCTGTTCCCTAATACTATGAACATAAGAGTTCTTTATGTGACACAAAATGATCACATATTTTATCATTTATTAGCTGGCTGTCACGTCCTTTCTGACTGCAATATACTGCCAAGAGATTTTTATTCCAGTAAATTCTGTGTTCATTGTATGGGTACAATTTTTTTTATTTTATGATTTGTATCTCACTAAATCACAATAAGCCCAGTTAGATAGTCTACTCCACTTAAGAAAAGTGAGTGTTCATTCTTTGAAGAAGGTAACATAGAAAACATTATTTTATCATAACACAGGGCATGAGCCGCCAACTCCAATTCACAAGCAGAACTAATGAAACACATCCAGACCACATTTGTTCTCCACACCACATCTGCTCCCATGGCTTCCACGGGCCTGTTCCAAAGTTTCACAAAAATTATGAAAACATATGTGTTCAAGGAATTTGCTGAGACGCTGGGCAAAAGCAGCTCCTACTACATTCTTGCCTCCTCAAATAGAATATGCCCAGCCCAGAGGATATACATGAACTTAAAGGGATTAGTCAAGCAGAAAAACCTTGATATATGAAATTTAGCCCACTAAAATGGACATCAAGAAAAATAAGGGAGTAAATATCACACAAGTACCTACCAATCAAAGACTTCTCAGTAGTGTGTTAGGTAGTACTGTTTCCAAAACAGTTGTACAAAGTTTACCCCAGAATATCAATAGCTGTATAAATAGGAAATGGTTGTTTATTTAACTATTGTTCCAGATTTTATCACCTGATATTTCCCATTAATGAAAACTCTTACAAGTAACCAATATAGTAATAATCCATCTTCAAAAAGATGATTCTAAGGGACTGATTAATTCTATAATGGTGATTTTAGTGGTAAGTATATGTATTATATTTTAGTGGTTGTAAATAATATATTAAATGTGTGTTAACAATTAATGACAATTAACTACAATCCTTATTCCCGACCTGTGTGGGAGAAAACAAGAGTAGTTACTATACTTGGAGCTCTTAAACTGAAGATCTCAAAGTATTTTTTGTTACCAAAAAAGATATCTTAGAGAGTCAGAATCTCTAAGGAACAGAATTTACAAGCCACAAATTCTGTTTGGCATGGTAATAAATTAATTTAGCATCTTTAAAATCATCTTTACCTTTTCTAGCAGTAAAAAGTCAGTATTTAACAAAATTTTTAATGAACTTCCAGTTTTAAAATCCATTATGAACATAAATACAAAAATGTATAATACTTATAAGCACAATAGTATAACCCAGGTGATTTATTTACCTTTTATAGTTGGTAATCAACACAAACAGGTGTTTAAAAATCATTCCTACAAACACATGATGGCTTTAAAAAGATGATTCATATGCGGTTGCTTCACGGACAATACAAAAGGTGAGAATCATTTTTCTTTTCCTTTTTCACTTGAGTATAGTATATGTATAAGTAAAAAACTACATTCTACCCTTCTTTACGTTACCATAATATAGAATATGACTGACAGAAGCAATTCAGAATTTATTTTCAAAGACTGCTCTCTCTCCACTGTAATCTTCACAAGATTCTTCAGTTCACTCAGAATTAGGTTTGCATCTTCTCTTTTCTCTTTTCTTATTGAGTTAAACTTATTTCCCATGATTTAAACAAAAAAAAAAAAACCTCCCCTAGTTGTAAAGAGGTTTATAAAAACCACGGATATTTCTTTTTCCAGTTCACTTTTCCCTTGGTTCTCTGGTATCCAGCACCACATTTAGAAAATTGGATTGGGAATTTGTTATTTTTTTAATCTAAGAAAACATTGATCCATGTTAAGATGATTAAGCCACACAATGGTCTATAGCATATCAGATTTTTTAAAATGTTTATACACACACACACACACACACACACACATATATAAACTTCTTTGGCCCAGGCACATAAAGAAATCACCTCTTCATGAAATGTAACTGTTGAAGCTTCATTAAAATTTAAAACATGTATTAGGCTAAACGTCTATTAGTTGCTTTAGTCTGATATTACTGACATTAAATAATGTGTTCTATTAAATTAAAATTTTAATAATTTTCCTCTTTATTATTATCTTATTTTATATTAATCCTTTTTAAAAAATACCAATGATGATTATAAGCGCCTAGAATTACTAGTACTTAATGTCTCCACAACTGAATGTTAAACTACATAAACTGCTCTCTAGGAATTTAACTTCTCCTTCATTATGTCATCACCTGGTCAAAGAGCCAATACAAAATACATTCACTTAAATATAAAGCAAAAATTTGTAAGGTGTCTAAACATGAAGAATTGTAGGTAAGTCACAGGACTATACTTGTCCACTTAGAAAATTCTTATAAATAGAATAAAACTAGACTCTCTGGACACCCTCAAAGCTTCAAATTCCCCCAAAGCAGAGACCTGGTATTATCAAAAGTATTTACAGAGTAGCTAAGAAAAAACTCAATATAAAACTAGTCTAAAACAATTTTATATTTACAACATTAATCAATTAAAAAAAAAAGAAATTGGGGCAAGTAAGTATTTTACAAGAAACTAAATCAATACTGAGTTATCCAAAAACAAATCCTAAAGTTTAGGCATTAGACACTACCTCAATTGAGTCAAAAGTGACTTATCAAGAATCTTATCAACAAAAATCACTGTTACCTAGCACTTCTTCATACCTATAAGGCAATTAAAATATTTTTAGTGATGATCATAGAGTTTTATAGCATCCTAAAGTGACTTCTAAATGATCTTTTTAAATTCTAAGTATATTCAGAACTTTATTCTAATCCTTTTCTAATAGGCCATCCACAAACCACATGATATTAAAAATGATGATATAAAATATGATGATGCACTCCTGAATTTTCTGGCCTGAAAAAATGTTCAGCACAAATGACAAATAAGCTAAAAATATTACTTGGAATATAATCTCACTTTTAAATTTCTTTCTCTAACCTCATATAAAATTAGACCATATGTGGTAAGCGTATGAGTAATTTATCTTTGTCAAGTTCAAGTTCATAATCTGGCATTATTACTGAGCGTTCCTATACACTCCACACCCCGTTTTCCCTATTAAAACATCTGACAATCATATAACACAAAGAACCCATTAAAAATGTATAATGGATCTGAATAACTACTTCTCCAACGATATACAAATGGCCAATAAGCACACGAAATGATATTCAGCATCATCAGTCATCAGAGAAATGCAAAGCAAAACCACGAGATACCATTATACACCCACTAAAGTGGTTATAATTAGACTAATAATAACAACTGTTGGTGAGGATCTGAAGACACTGGAACCCTCATGCATTGCTGCTGGGGATGTAAAATGGTGCCTCCACTATGCAAAACAGTCTGACAGCCCCTCAAAAAGTTAAACATAGAGATATGTCACCTAGCATGCCCACTCCTAGGTGAAACTGAAAACATGTCCACACAAAAACTTGTACACAAATGTTCATGGAGGCATTATTCATGATAGCCAAAAAGTGAAAACAGCATAAATGTCTATCAACTGATGAATGGATATACAAAATGTGGTCTATAATACAACGGGAGATTATTTAGTAATAAAGAGGAATGAAGTGCTGATACATGATACAACATGGATGAATCCTTAAAACATCCTGTTATGTGAAAAAAAATCACCAAAGACCACATATTGCATGATTCCACTAACATGAAATGTTCAGAACAGGCAAATATATACAAGCAGAAGTAAATTAATGTTTTTTTAGGGATAAGAGGAATGGGGAAAGAGGAGAGTGATAGCTAATGGGTGTGGGGTTTCTTACTGAGGTGATGAAAACATGCTCCAATCGACTGTAGTGATAGCTGTACAACTCTGTGAATATACTAAAAACCACTGAATTGTACCCTATAAATGGGTGAATTTGTAGCATGCAAATTATATCTCAGTAAAGTTTGGGTTTTTTTAAAATCATCAGTATGAAGAGTTTAACCTGCAGGCATCCACCTCCACCCTAATTAGCCTACAACTACCCCCCCACCAACCACTACACAAACTCACAAACTGGAGGTTTATTATCTGGAAAATGTCACTCTGAAGCCAAGGTTGGACATAGAGATACATGAGGTGGGCAGAGCAGGGGTAGGGGGGTGTTGGTGTACAAGACTGAAGCCAGGGGAAATTCTGTATACTGAATAGCATGAAACAGATTTTTCCTCCATTTCTTTCTTCCATTTGATAACCACCAAAGAGGAAACTAGCAGGTCACTCCTTGTAGAAACAAAGAGAAAAGTCCTATGGATTGTAACATTTCACCACTTCCCAATGAAATATTTGGCACATCTCATCACTCTACAGTAAGGTTTCCCTGAGGCCAACACTTACATTCAACTGCCTACTCAACATCTCCACATGGATGTCTAAAGGGCATGTCAAAGTTAACATCTCTAAAACCAAACTCCTCATCTCTCCCGAATTTACTCCACTTGCATTCTTGGCCAGGTTGAGTAAATGACAGTGCCATTCCCCCAAAGGCTCAAGCCAAAATCTTTGGCATTATCTTTTACTCCCTTTCTTTTTCTCTCACAAGCCATGTCCAATAAATCT
Organism: Orcinus orca; assembly: GCF_937001465.1. Taxonomy (NCBI): domain Eukaryota; kingdom Metazoa; phylum Chordata; class Mammalia; order Artiodactyla; family Delphinidae; genus Orcinus; species Orcinus orca. Next base: position 56,064,833 of record NC_064564.1, read on the forward strand.
GCAAATCCTACTGGTTCTATCTTCCAAAACACATACAAATCTGACTACCTCCTCTACCACTACTTTGGTCTAAAGCACCATAATCTCTCATGTAATTACTTTAATAGTTTCCTAAATGGCCTCTTACGATCTGTCTTTCAAGGAGTATACAGAATGATGCTTTTAAAACAAATTAGAGGGGACATGTCATTCCTCTGCTTAAAACCTTTCAATGGCTTTCCATCTCAGAAAGAAAGCCAAAGTTCTTACAATGAACTCCAAAAGACCTTCAAGACTCTATAACATCTGCCTACCATTCTCTACACCCTACTAGTCTCTCTCTTGCTCAATCCATTTCAATCACAAAGGCCTACTTGCTATTCCTCAAACTTTCCAAGCACACTCGCATCTCATGGCCTTTACACTTTCTATTCCTTCTACCTAGAATCTCTTCCTCCAGATAGCCACATGGCTCAATCCCTTTCTTCCTTCAGGTCTCTGCTCAAATGCCATCTTATCAAGTCAGGCTTCCTTGACCACTAACACAAGAAGGTAACCATTCCACCCCACCATTTATTACTCCCCTCGTCTCCTTTATTCCTCTCCATAGGGCTTATCAAATTCTATTTCATTTCATGTGTGATTCTCCCTGACAAGAGTGTCAATTTCAAGAGGGAAGAGGCTTTGTTTTGTTCACTGCTATGCCTCAAACACCCAAAAGTGTGCCTGACACTCTCGAGGTTTTCTGAATAAACAAATGAATACAGTAGTCATAATATAGGATCAGGATGCTATAAAAATGGTACAGAGAACAAGAGCCCTCAGAAACTAAAAAGAAAACATAAAATATTCAATTAGAAGATTAGAAAAGTCAAGTAAATCTCCCACGAACCAACAACAACAAAAATACAAAGAGAAAGACAACAAAAGGTAAGAAAAGCAAAACATCAACCAGTTGGCCTACCAACTGAACAATTAAAAACCCAAGAAAGAGAGAATAAAAAAACCCTGAGCGGGAAATTATGAAGAAATAACACAAGAGAATTACACAAAATAAAGATCATGAGTCTCCTAACTAAAATGGCCACCAAATGCCCTGCACACTGAACACAAAAAAAATCTATACTAAGAATCATTGTTTATCTTTGATGTTCTGAAATTTTATAGTTAGTGGGAACTCTATAGCAGAAATAGCTTGGTATCTTCACAAATACAAGGGAAAAAGAAAGCTATAGATGGAGAACCTATAGATTGAGAGACTTAAGAGACATATCAACCAATTATAATGTGTAGACCTACTAGGGATTCCGATTCAAACAAACTGTAATCATACATACATTTTTATGCCATATATGTAGCAATATGAAATTTAAATAATATCTGGATATTTGATTATATTAAGTAATTACTGTTAATTTAAGTTTGATATTGATAACATGGTTCTAAATAAAAGGCCCCTTATTTTTTAGAAATATTTATGGTTAAAATGATATGATGCCTGGGATTTGTTTCAATATAATATGGGAAGAAGGAAAGTGAATAGGGGTATGAATGATTCAAGATAACCCATAAATTAATAATTTTTTTTTTTTGGTACGCAGGCCTGTCACTGTTGTGGCCTCTCCCGTTGTGGGGCACAGGCTCCAGACACGCAGGCTCAGCAGCCATGGCTCACAGGCCCAGCCGCTCCGTGGCATGTGGGATCCTCCCGGACCGGGGCACGAACCCGTGTCCCCTGCATCAGCAGGCGGACTCTCAACCACTGCACCACCAGGGAAGCCCTAAATGAAAAATTTTTGAAGCTGGTGATGGGTACCATTACTGTACTATGCTGTCTACCTTTTTTAATATTTAAAGTTTTCTATTTAAAAAAAGTGAAAAAAAAAGAAAAGGGAACCCTCATGCACAATGGGTGAGAATGTAAACTGGTACAACCACTATGGAAAATAGTACGGAGAGTCCTCAAAAAATTAAAAATAGAAAAATAAAAAAATAAAACCACCATATGATCCAGCAATCCCGCTTTTTGGTATTTATCCAAAGAAAACAAAAACACTACTTAGAAAAGATATATGGGGCTTCCCCTGGTGGCGCAGTGTGCTCCGCAACGGCAGAGGCCACAGCAGTGAGAGGACCGCATACCGCAAAAAAAAAAAAAAAAAAAAGATATATGCACCCCTATGTTCACTGCAGCATTATTCACAACAGCAAAGCTATGGTAGCAAACTAGGTGCCCACCAACAGATGAATGGATAAAGATGTGAGATATATATATATGATATATATATATATATCATATATATATTTTATATACATATATAATGCAATATTACTCATTGATAAAAAGAATGAAATCTTGATATTTGCAACAACATGGATGGACCTAGAGGGTATTAACCTAAGTGAAATAAGTCAGACAGAGAAAGACAAATACTATATGATTTCACTTACATGTGGGATCTAAAAATGCAAAACAAATGAACAAACATGACAAAACAAAAACAGTTACAGCTACAGAGAACAAACAGGTGATTGTCAGAGGGTAGGGCATGGGAGGGGAAGAAAGATACAGGTGAAGGCGATTAAGAGGTACAAACTCTCAGCTGCAAAATAAATGAGTCACAGGTATGAAATGTGTAGGGTAGGGAATATAGCCAGTAACTAGGTAATATTTTTTGTGTGTTGACAAATCATAACCAGACTTACGGTGATCATTTTGAAATGTATAGAAATATCAAATCACTATGTTGTGTAATAGGAACTCACATAGTGTTGTAGGTCAATTATACTTCAAAAACAATCAACCTCATAGAAAAAGAGATCAGATTTATGGTTACCAGAGGCAGAGGGGTGAGGGGAGGGGTAACTGGATGAAGGCAGTGAAAGGTACAAACTTCCAGTTATAAGATAAATAAGTACTACGGATGTAATGTGTAACATGTTATACATAATTAACACTGCTGTATGTTATATATGAAAGTTGCTAAGAGTTGTTCCTAAGAGTTCTCATCATAAGAAAAAACTGTTTTTTTCTGTTTCTTTAATTTTTTTTATCTATATGAGATGATAGATGTTCACCAAACTTGTTTTCATAATCACTGCATGATGTATGTAAATCAATAATTATGCTCTATACCTTAAGATTATACAGCGCTGTATGTCGATTATATCTCACTAACTGGAAGAAAAAAGTCTTAAAAAAAAAAGAGGGCTTCCCTGGTGGCGCAGTGGTTGAGAGTCCGCCTGCCGATGCAGGGGACAAGGGTTCGTGCCCCAGTCCGGGAAGATCCCACATGCCGCGGAGCGGCTAGGCCCGTGAGCCATGGCTGCTGAGCCTGCGCGTCCGGAGCCTGTGCTCCGCAACGGGAGAGGCCACAACAGTGAGAGGCCCGCATACCGCAGGAAAAAAAAAAAAAAATAGAGAAACAGGAAAACTTTCAGAGAGGAAGAGTGAGAAAAGGGTCACCACAAGGGAACACAAACAAGAATAACATCAGGCCTCTCAACAGCGACAGAAGAGACTGGGAACGAGGGAGGCAAGGCCTTTAAATTCTGAAAGAAATAATTCCATCCTAAAATTCTATATTCAGCCAAATTCTATATACTTTAATACTTTATTGATTAAAAAAATCATGTTCAGATATGCAAGATCAAATAAAACTTAGCTCCCATACACCCTTTCTTTAGAAGCTACTAGTCTATGTACTCCAACGAAGTGAAGAAGGCAAGAGACCTAAGAAACTGAAGCTCCAACAGAGGATAATGAAAAAGTCCCCAGGTGACAGCTATGCCATATGCCTAGAAAGCAATGAGGAGATGGAACAGGAGAGAGTCCCAGAAGAACATGGTAATTTTCTGAGAACAGACCCTATAAAGCAGCCAAACAGAATTCCTTCAAGGTTTTAAAAATTTACACACCCACCATCATGGTACAAGAATTTTTAACACCATCCTCACCAGTGCTGGGTACTATCATTTTCTTTAATCTTATTTTGAGTGTTACTGTCTTTCTTACATTATGGTGAGGTGGAGCATTTTTCCTATGTTTGTTATCCATCTGAAATTATTCTTTCATATCTTCTTTGATTTACTTGGTAGATTTTTTCATAAAGACCTTCTCCCTTCTCTTATCAAATAGTAGGGGATTTAGAGAGACTGAAATATATTTACCCTTTGCTGTAAATATTTTTCTCATTTGGTTGTCTTTTTATTCGAAGTGGGGATTTTACTTACATATGACTTTAATCTCTCCTAGTCAAAGCTATAAATCCATTCCTAAATATTTTGTTCCTTGGTTTTTATGATTAGTAGTAAGTCATAATGACTCAGAGAGCAGAAAAAATTAAACTACATTTTCTTCTTATTTTATCATTGTTTTTAATATTTCACTCTTTTTAATCCAACTGGAATTTATTTTAGAATATAATGTAAGATAGGAATCTAATTTTATTTTGTCCCAAATAGTTAACCAATCATTTCAACACGATTCACTGAATAATTTTTCCTATCCTTACTGATTTAAAATGATATACTCTACAAGTCTACTACTGACCTTTCAATTCTGACATTGAAAGTCTGGTCTTAGAGGTATTGTACTTTTTGGCCACTCAACAATCTTTCCCCTTCTTTTTTTACCAGCACCCTAATTTCTATATAATAATTTATTTGGGGGGCTTTAATTTTAGCATAATTAGAGGAATTTACTTGGGGCAAATTACCTCTTTCAATCAAATATTCTCTTCCAGATTAGAATCCTGACCAAAGTTACAAAAAGAATGAAAACTATCGGTACCAATTCACCTCAGCTTCATCTATCATTTCTGCTACCAAGAACTCTGGAGATGCTCTGGGACTCATATGATTTCTAAGCTGATTCCCCAACATTCCTTGTGATTCTGTGGATATGATTCCCATATTCTTCTCCCTATTTATGTTAACCAAAGTCGGTTTCTGTTGCATACAACCAAAAAAACACAATTGCTATATTACTGAAGTTTTATAATCTGTACTAACTTCTGGTATAGTAAGTGCCCACTCATTACTCTTACCAAAATGTTTTATAGATCCTCATGTGGATGAACTTTAGAATCTGTCTTCCCAAGATAATTCCACTCAATCTTTGATTGGAACTGCTTTAACCCATAACATAATCTAGGGAGGATTCATAACTTTACACTGTTAAGGGTTCCCAAAATGTCTCATCATTTTCTTTTAAGACTCTCAGTTAAATTTCATAATTTTTAACGTATTTGTTGTTAACTGTATTCCTGTTTTTGTCACTATGGTGACAAAAACTTTTTTAGTATCTTATTCTCTGATTATTACTGGTATATTAGAGTGTAAACATAATTGCTATATATTATTTTCTTCTTGACCTCCTTATTGAATGTTCTTACTAGTGTCAATAATTTCAAAGATGAGTTTCTTGACCATTTAGGGTTATTAGCATACCATCTGAAAATAATCAGAATCATACCCCCCTTCTTTCCAAAAATTATAATTTTTTATCACTGTTCTTGCTTTTATATATTTCTTTGGCTAAAATTCTCAGCACAGTGTTAACTGACAGAAGTGAGTTTAATGAGAGTACCTCCAGCATTTTATCATTAAATACTCTTTATAAATGTTTATTTACTTTATAAGAATTATAAATTATGTTTAAGACAAACTTCTTTATCTATTGAAATACTTAATTTCCCACAAAGCAAAAGTAAAAAATAAATTAGCTATCTCTCAAGATTAAAGTGGTCATCAGTATCATTTACTCACAAAAATCATATTTTTTCATTTGTAAACTAATGCTCCTTTCCCATCTAAAGTCTAACCTGGGGACTTCCCTCATGGCACAGTGGTTAAGAATCTTCCTGCCAATGCAGGGGACACAGGTTCAAGCCCTGGTCCAGGAAGATCCCACTTGCTGCAGAGCAACTAAGCCCATGCACAACAACTACTGAGCCTGCACTCTAGAGCTCACAAGCCACAACTACTGAGCCCGCATGCCACAACTACTGAAGCTCACGTGCCCAGAGCCTGTACTCCACAACAAGAGAAGTCACCACAATGAGAAGCCCATGCAACGCAACGAAGAGTAGCCTCCACTCGCCACAACTAGAGAAAGCCCGCATGCAGCAATGAAGACCCAACATAGCCAAAAATAAGTAATATAAATAAAAATAAATTTATAAAAAAATAAAAAATAAAAATAAATAAAGTCTAACCTGAAAAGCACTCCACAAAACTATGTAGCTAGTACACAGCTTTCAAACTACAAAATTAGAATTTAATATCTTTTCTTGTGTTGCTTCCTCAAACTTGTAATATAAACAATTACCTTCAAACTTTCCAAATATTCCAGGACAATTAATTATTAAAAATGAATAGTTTTTTTTTTAATTCGGAGCAAGATATAATTTACTCAAATACAAAAGTTTTCAAGGAAGCCAATATTCAATATATATAAATGTCAAAAAATTATATTTTATTACAGAGTAAAACTTTGTCCTTAAATTACTAACTAGCCATCATATATGTGCTATAAAAGAATGAGAAAATATACCTCAAACTCTTTTCTAAGACGTTCCTCTCGTTGAGTGCTAAATTCGAATTCACTTGTCTGTCGACGTAAAAGGTCAGAGCACTCCATGTGTTCGGCTTCTAATTTTTCTACTTTCTCATGCATATTTTGTAAAGCATTATCTTGCTCCTAGAAAATAGTTCATTTTTGCATCAATAAAGTTTATAAGCCAACAATGACTAAAATTTATTCTATAAAATACAGTAAGCAACTAAACCTGTACTTCAACCATAATAATAGGTTAATTTATATAAGCAAGAGAGGCCAAGATATTCTCTAGCGATGTTTCAGAATATACATGTGTTTAAAAAGTGCTACTGGAGTTTTACAACTTAAAAAATCTAAATAAGGGAAGGACCTTCAAGATGGCGGAGAAGTAAGACGTGAAGACCACCTTCCTCCCCACAAATACATCATAAATACATCTAGGGCTTCCCTGATGGTGCAGTGGTTGGGAATCCGCCTGTCAATGCAGGGGACATGGGTTCGAGCCTGGGTCCAGGAAGATCCCACATGCCGCAAAGCAACTATGCCCGTGAGCCACAACTACTGAGCCTGTGCTCTAGAGCTCACGTGCCACTACTAGTTAGCCTGCATGCCACAACTACTGAAACCTGTGCACCTAGAGACCGTGGTCTGCAACAAGAGAAGCCACCACAATAAGAAGCCCGCACAAAGCAACGAGGAGTGGCCCCCGCTCACCGCAACTAGAGAAAGCCCGTGCGTACAATGAAGACCCAGTGCAGCCAAAAATAAATAAATAAAATAAATTAATAAAAAGGAAAAAAAAACATCTACATATGGAACAGCTCCTACAGAACACCTACTGAATGCTGGCAGAAGACCTCAGACCTCCCAAAAGGCAAGAAACTCCCCATATACCTGGGTAGGGCAAAAGAAAAAAAGAAAAAGCAGAGACAAAAGAATAGGGACAGGACCTGCACCTCTGGGAGGGAGCTGAGAAGGAGGAAAAGTTTCCACACACTAGGAAGCTCCTTCACTGGCGAAGACGGCGGGGTGTGGGGGGAACTTCGGAGCCACGGAGGAAAGCACAGCAACAGGGGTGCAGAGAGCAAAGCAGAGAGATTCCCTGACAGAGGATCAGGGCCGACCAGCACTCACCAGCCTGAGAGGCTTATTGGCTCACCCGTCGGGCGGGTGGGGGCTGGGAGCTGAGGCTTGGGCTTCGGAGGTGAGATCCCAGGGAGAGGACTGGGGTTGGCTGCATGAAGACAGCCTGAGGGTGCTAGTGCACCACAGCTAGCCAGGAGGGAGTCTGGGAAGAAGTCTGGACCTGCTGAAGAGGCAAGAGACCCTTGTTTCGGGGTGCGCAAGGAGAAGGGATTCAGCCCCATTTGCCCACAGGAGGCAGAGCACTGCCTAAACAAGCTTCAGAGACAGGCGTGAGCCATGGCTATCAGCTCGGACCCCAGAGACGGGCATGAAACGCTAACGCAGCCATGAAGAATGCTGTATGCAAGCACAGGTCACTATCCACACACACACAACCCACCCATGGAGGCTATGCAGACCGCCACTGCCAGGGTCCCGTGATCCAGAGACAACTTCCCCGGGAGAACACACAGCACACCTCAGGCTGTTGCAATGTCACGCTGGCTTCTGCCACCACAGGCTCACCCCACATTCCAATTCTGACTACTGTCCCCTCCCTCCCCATGGCTTGAGTGAGCCAGAGCCCCCCAATCAGCTGCTGCTTAAACCCCCTCCTGTCTGGGTGGGGAAAAGATGACTGACAGAGACCTACACGCAGAGGTGGGGCCAAAGCAGAACCCCAGGAGCTGTGCGGACAAAGAAGAGAAAGGGAAGTTTCTCCATGCAGCCTCAGGAGCAGCGGATTAAACCTCCACAATCAACGTGATGTACCCTGAATCTGTGGAACACCTAAATAGACGAATCGTCCCAAAATTGAGGCAGTGGATTTTGAGAGCAACTGTAGACTTGGCGTTTGCTGTCTGCGACTAATTTGTTACTGATTTTCATGTTTATCTTAGTTTAGTTTTTAGCACTTGTTATCATTGGTGGATTTGTTTATTGGTTTGGTTGCTATCTTCTTTTTTTTACTATTTTTCTTTTTATGTTAATATTTTTTTTTCTTTCTTTTTTTCTCCCTTTTCTTCTGAGCCGTGTGGCTGACAGAGTCATGGTGCTCCAGCCCGGTGTCAGGCCTGAGCCTCCGAGGTGGGAGAGCCGAGTTCAGGACACTGGACCACCACAGACCTCCCAGCCCCACGTAATATAAATTGATTACAGCTCTCCCAGTGATCTCAGTCTCAACACTAAGACACAGCTCCACCCAACAGCAAGCAAGCTCCAGTGCTGGACACCCCATGCCAAACAACTAGCAAGACAGGAACACAAACCCACCCATTAGCAGAGAGGCTGCCTAAAATCATAATAAGGTCACAGACACCCCAAAACACACCACCAGATGCGGCCCTGCCCACCAGAAAGAAAAGATCCAGCCCCAACCACCAGAACACAGGCACCAGTCCCCTCCACCAGGAAGCCTACACAAGCAACTCAACCAACCTCATCCACTGGGGACAGACACCAAAAACAAGGGAACTACGAGCCAGCAGCCTGCGAAAAGGAGACCCCAAACACAGCAAGTAAACAAAATGAGAAAACAGAGAAATATGCAGCAGATGAAGCAGCAAGGTAAAAACCCACCAGACCAAACAAATGAAGAGAAAATAGGCAGTCTACCTGAAATAGAATTCAGAGTAATGATAGTAAAGATGATACAAAATCTTGGAAATAGGTGGGAGAAAACAGAAGAAACATTTAACAAGGACCTAGAAGAACTAAAGAGCAAACAAACAAAGATAAATAACACAATAAATTAAAAATTCTCTAGAAGGAAGCAGTAGCAGAATAACTGAGGCAGAAGAACAGATAAGTGACCTGGAAGATAAAATGATGGAAATAACTACCACAGAGCAGAATAAAGGAAAAAAATGAAAAGAATTGAGGACAGTCTCAGAGAGCTCTGAGACATTAAACTTACCAACATTCGAATTATAGGGATTCCAGAGGAAGAAGAGAAAAAGAAAGGGACTGAGAAAATATTTGAAGAGATTATACTTGAAAACTTCCCTTACATGGGAAAGGAAATAGTCAATCAGGTCCAGGAAGCGCAGAGACTCCCATACAACATAAATCCAAGGAGAAACACGCCAAGACACATATTAATCAAACTATCAAAAATTAAATACATAGAAAAAATATTAAAAGCAGCAAAGGAAAAGTAACAAGTAACATACAACGGTATCCCCAAAAGGTTAACAGCTGATCTTTCAGCAGAAACTCTGCAAGTCAGAAGGGAGTGGCAGGACATATTTAAAGTGATGAAAGGGAAAAACCTACAACCAAGATTACTCTACCCAGCAAGGATCTCATTCAGATTTGATGGAGAAATTAAAACCTTTACTGACAGGTAAAAGTTAAGAGAATTCAGCACCACCAAACCAGCTTCAAAACAAATGCAAAAGGAACTTCTCTAGGCAGGAAACACAAGAGAAGGAAGAGACCTACAAAAAGAAACCCAAAACAATTAAGAAAATGGTAATAGGAACATATATATCAATAACTACCTTAAATGTAAATGGATTAACTGCTCCAACCAAAAGACACAGACTGGCTGAATGGATACAAAAACAAGACCTGTATATATGCTGTCTACCAGAGACCCACTTCAGACCTAGGGACACATACAGACTGAAAGTGAGGGGATGGAAAAAGATATTCCACGAAAATGGAAATCAAAAGAAAGCTGGAGGGGCTTCCCTGGTGGCTCAGTGGTTGGGAATCTGCCTGCCAATGCAGAGGACTTGGGTTCGAGCCCCGGTCTGGGAAGATCCCACATGCCGCGGAGCAACTAGGCCCATGAGACACAACTACTGAGCCTGCGCGTCTGGAGCCTGTGCTCCGCAACGGGAGAGGCCGCGACAGTGAGTGGCCCGCGCACTGTGATGAAGAGTGGCCCCCACTCGCCTCAACTGGAGAAAGCCCTCGCACAGAAACAAAGACCCAACACAGCCAAAAATAAATAAATAAATACATACATTTAAAAAAAAAAAAAAAGCTGGAGTAGCAGTTCTCTTATCAGACAAAATAGATTTTAAAATAAAGACTATTACAAGAGACTAAGAAGGACACTACATAATGATCAAGGAATCAATCCGAGAAAAAGATATAACAATTGTAAACATTTATGCCCCCAACATAGGAGCACCTCAATACATAAGGCAAATGCTAACAGCCATAAAAGGGGAAATAGACAGTAACACAAGAATAGTAGGGGACTTTAACACCCCACTTTCACCAATGGACAGATCATCCGAAATGAAAATAAATAAGGAAACACAAGCTTTAAATGACACATTACACAAGATGGACTTAACTGATATTTATAGAACATTCCATCCAAAACAACAGAATACACTTTCTTCTCAAGTGCTCATGGAACATTCTCCAGGATAGACCATAACCTGGGTGACAAATCAAGCCTTGGTAAATTTGAGAAAACTGAAATCGTATTAAGTATTTTTTCTGACCACAAAGCTATGAGACTAAATATCAATTACAGGGAAAAAAACCTAAAAAATACAAACACGTGGAGGATTAAAAACTATGCTCCTAAGAAACCAAGAGATCACTGAAGAAATCAAAGAGGAAATCAAAAAATACCTAGACACAAATGAAATGAAAACATGATGACCAAAAGCCTATGGGATGCAGCAAAAGCAGTTTTAAGAGGGAAGTTTATAGCAATACAATCCTACCTCAAGCAACAAGAAGAACCTCAAATAAACAACCTAACCTTACCCCTAAAGATATTAGAGAAAGAAGAATAAAAAACCCCAAAGTTAGCAGAAGGAAAGAAATCATAAAGATCAGAAATAAATGAAAAAGAAATGAAGAAAACAATAGCAAAGATCAATAAAACTAAAAGCTGGTTCGTTGAGAAGATAAACAAAACTGATAAACCATTAGCCAGACTCATCAAGAAAAAAAGGGGGAACACTCAAATGAACAGGATTAGAAATGAAGAAGGTGAAGTAACAACTGACACTGCAGAAATACAAAGGATCATGAGAGATTACTACAAGCAACTCTATGCCAATAAAATGGACAACCTGGAAGAAATGCACAAATTCTTAGAAAGGCACAACCTTCTGAGATTGAACCAGGAAGAAATAGAAAATATAAACAGACCAATCAATCACAAGTACTGAAATTGAAACAGTGATTAAAAATCTTCCAAAAACAAAAGTCCAGGACCAGATGGCTTCACAGGGTAATTCTATCAAACATTTAGAGACGAGCTAACACCTATCCTTCTCAAACTCTTCCAAAATATAGCAGAGGGAGGAGCACTCCCAAACTCATCTACGAAGCCACCAGCACCCTGATACCAAAACCAGACAAAGATGTCACGAAAAGAGAAAACTACAGGCCAATAACACTGATGAACATAGATGCAAAAATCCTGAGCAAAATACCGGGAAACAAAATCCAATAGCACATTAAAAGGATCATACACCACGATCAAGTGGGGTTTATTCCAGGAATGCAAGGATTCTTCAATATATGCAAATCATTCAATGTGATAAACCATATTAACAAATTGAAAGATAAAAACCATATGATCATCTCAATAGATGCAGAAAAAGCTTTTGACAAAATTCAACACCTATTTATGATAAAAACTCTCCAGAAAGTAGGCATAGAGGGAACTTTTCTCAACATAATAAAGGCCATATATGACAAACCCACAGCCAACATCGTCCTCAATGGTGACAAACTGAAAGCATTTCCTCTAAGATCAGGAATAAGACAAGGTTGCCCACTCTCACCACTCTTATTCAACATAGTTTTGCAAGTTTAAGCTACAGCAATCAGAGAAGAAAAAGAAATAACAGGAAGCCAAATCGGAAAAGAAGAAGTAAAACTATCACTGTTTGCAGATGGTATGATACTATACATACAGAATCCTGAAGATGCTACCAGAAAATTACTAGAGCTAACCAGCAAATTTGGTAGAGTAGCAGGATACAGAATTAATGCACACAAATCTCTTTCATTCCTATAAACTAATGATGAAAAATCTGAAAGAGAAATTAAGGAAACACTCCCATTTACCACTTCAACAGAAAGAATAAAATAAATAGGAATAAACCTACCTGAGGAGACAAAAGACCTATATGCAGAAAACTATAAGACACTGATGAAAGAAATTAAAGATGATACCAACAGATGGAGAGATATACCATGTTCCTGGATTGGAAGAATCCACATTGTGAAAATGACTATACTACCCAAAGCAGTCTACAGATTCAGTGCAATCCGTACCAAACTACCAATGGCACTTTTCACAGAACTAGAACAAAAAATTTCACAATTTGTATGGAAACACAAAAGACCCCGAATAGCCAAAGAAATCCTGAGAAGGAAGAACGGAACTGGAGGAATCAGGCTCCCTGACTTCAGGTTATACTGCAAAGCTACAGTAATCAAGACAGTATGGTACTGGCACAAAAACAGAAAGATAGACCAATGGAACAGGATAGAATGCCCAGAGATAAACCCATGCACATATGGTCACCTTATCTTTGATAAAGGAGGCAAAAGTATATAATGGAGAAAAGACAGCCTCTTCAATAAGTGGTGCTGGGAAAACTGGACAGCTACATGTGAAAGAATGAAATTAGAACACTCCCTAACACCATACACAAAAATAAATTCAAAATGGATTAAAGACCTAAATGTAAGGCCAGACACTATAAAACCCTTAGAGGAAAACATAGGCAGAACACTCTATGACATAAATCACAGCAAGATCCTTTTTGACCCACCTCCTAGAGAAATGGAAATAAATACAAAAAGAAACAAATGGGACTAAATGAAACTTAAAAGCTTTTGCACAGCAAAGGAAACCATAAACAAGACGAAAAGACAACCCTCAGAATGGGAGAAAATATTTGCAAATGAAGCAACTGACAAAGGATTAATCTCCAAAATTTACAAGCAGCTCATGCAGCTCAATAACAAAAAAACAAACAACCCAATCCAAAAATGGGCAGAAGACCTAAACAGACATTTCTCCAAAGAAGATATACAGATTGCCAACAAACACATGAAAGAATGCTCAACATCATTAATAATTAGAGAAATGCAAATCAAAACTACAAAGAGATATCATCTCACACCAGTCAGAATGGCCATCATCAAAAAATCTAGAAACAATAAATGCTGGAGAGGGTGTGGAGAAAAGGGAACCCTCTTGCACTGCTGGTGGGAATGTGAATTGGTACAGCCACTATGGAGAACAGTATGGAGGTTCCTTAAAAAACTACAAATAGAACTACCATATGACCCAGCAATCCCACTACTGGGCATATACCCTGAGAAAACCATAATTCAAAAAGAGTCATGTACCAAAATGTTCATTGCAGCTCTATTTACAATAGCCAGGAGATGGAATCAACCTAAGTGCCCATCATCGGATGAATGGATAAAGAAGATGTGGCACATATATACAATGGAATATTACTCAGCCATAAAAAGAAACAAAATTGAGCTATTTGTAATGAGGTGGATAGACCTAGAGTCTGTCATACAGAGTGAAGTAAGTCAGAAAGAAAAAGACAAATACCATATGCTAACACATATATATGGAATTTAAGAAAAAAAATGTCATGAAGAACCTAGGGGTAAGACAGGAATAAAGACACAGACCTACTGGAGAACAGACTTAAGGATATGGGGAGGGGGAAGGGTGAGCTGTGACAGGGCGAGAGAGAGGCATGGACATATATACACTACCAAACGTAAGGTAGATAGGTAGTGGGAAGCAGCCGCATGGCACAGGGATATCGGCTCGGTGCTTTGTGACCGCCTGGAGGGGTGGGATAGGGAGGGTGGGAGGGAGGGAGACACAAGAGGGAAGAGATATGGGAACATATGTATATGTATAACTGATTCACTTTGCTATTAAGCAGAAACTAACACACAATTGTAAAGCAATTATACCCCAATAAAGATGTTAAAAAAAAAAAAAAGACACAGACCTACTAGAGAATGGACTTGAGGACACAGGGAAGGGGAAGCTGAGACAAAGTGAGAGAGTGGCATGGACATATATACACCGCCAAATGTAAAACAGATAGCTAGTGGGAAGCAGCCGCATAGCACAGGGAGATCAGCTCGGTGCTTTGTGACCACCTAGAGGGGTGGGATAGGGAGGGTGGGAGGCAGACACAACAGGGAGGAGATATGGGGATATATGTATATGTATAGCTGATTCACTTTGTTATACAGCAGAAAGTAACACAGCATTGTAAAGCAATTATACTCCAATAAAGATGTTAAAAAAAAAAAAACGAACAACCTAATCAAAAAATGGGCAGAAGACCTAAATAGACATTTCTCCAAACAAGATATACAGGTTGCCAACAAACACATGAAAGGATGCTCAACATCACTAATCATTAGAGAAATGCAAATCAAAACAATGAGGTATCACCTCACACCGGTCAGGAGAGCCATCATCAGAAAATCTATGAACAATAAATGCTGGAGAGGGTGTGGAGAAAATAGAACCCTCTTGCACTGTTGGTGGGAATGTAAATTGATACAGCCACTAAGGAGAACAGTTTGGAGGTTTCTTAAAAAACTCAAAATAGAACTACCATAGGACCCAGCAATCCCACTACTGGGCATATACCCTGAGAAAACTATAATTCAAAAAGAGTCATGCACCCCAGTGTTCATTGTAGCTCTATTTACAGTAGCCAGGACATGGAAGTAACCTAAGTGCCCATCAACAGATGAATGGATAAAGAAGATGTGGGGCTTCCCTGGTGGCGCAGTGGTTGAGAGTCCGCCTGCTGATGCAGGGGACACGGTTTGTGCCCCGGTCCGGGAAAAGCCCACATGCCGCAGAGTGGCTGGGCCCGTGAGCCATGGCCTCTGGGCCTGCGCGTCCAGAGCCTGTGCTCCGCAATGGGAGAGGCCACAGCAGTGAGAGGCCCGTGTACCACAAAAAAAATAAAAGATGTGGCACATATATACAATGGAATATTACTCAGCCATAAAAAGAAATGGAGTTATTTGTAGTGAGTTGGATGGACCTAGAGTCTGTCAAACAGAGTGAAGTATGTCAGAAAGAGAAAAACAAATATTGTATGCTGACAGATATATATGGAATCTAAGAAAAAAATATATGGTTCTGATAAACCTAGGGGCAGGTCAGAAATAAAGATGCAGACGTACAGAATGGACGTGAGGACACGGGGAGGGGCATGGGTAAGCTGGGACGAAGTGAGAGAGTGGCATGGACATATATACACTACCAAATGTAAAATAGCTAGTGGGAAGCAGCTGCATAGCACAGAGATCAGCTAGGTGCTTTGTGACCACCTAGAAGGGTGGGATAGGGAGGGTGGGAGGGAGATGCTAGAGGGAGGGGATATGGCGATATATGTATACATATAGCTGATTCACTTTGTTATACAGCAGAAACTAACACAACATTGTAAAGCAATTATACTCCAATAAAGATGTTGAAAAAATCTGATTAATATATATTACAACTGAAAATGTAGATAGCTTACTATAATTTTACTCTAGTTCAAATGACCTCTGAGGGTATTTACATAATGTTATAGTTCAACTGACATATATTAGGTTTTCCCTTCTTATTAAAATTTGACTAAAATATTTAGTAATACAAATGTGTATTGCTCCTTTGTGTGATAAGGAATGATTAGCTTGAATGCCTAATAATGGCCCTTGAGAGATTTTTATGTGAGCTCACGGTACTTTAACTATGCTTAGAGCTTTTTTTTTTTTTTTTTTTAAACATCTTTATTGGAGTATAATTGCTTTACAATGGTATGTTAGTTTCAGCTTCACAACAAAATGAATCAGTTATATATATACATATATTCCCATATCTCTTCCCGTTTGCGTCTCCCTCCCTCCCACCCTCCCTATCCCACCCCTCCAGGCGGTCACAAAGCACCGAGCTGATCTCCCTGTGCTATGCGGCTGCTTCCCACTAGCTATCTACCTTACGTTTGGTAGTGTATATATGTCCATGCCTCTTTATCGCTTTGTCACCGTTTACCCTTCCCCCTCCCCATAGCCTCAAGTCCATTCTCTAGTAAGTCTGTGTCTTTATTCCTGTTTCACCCCTAGGTTTTTCATGACATTTTTTTTTTAAATTCCATATATATGTGTTAGCATACGGTATTTGTCTCTCTCTTTCTGACTTACTTCACTCTGTATGACAGACTCTAGGTCTATCCACCTCATTACAAATAGCTCAATTTCGTCTCTTTTTATGGCTGAGTAATATTCCATTGTATATATGTGCCACATCTTCTTTATCCATTCATCCGATGATGGACACTTAGGTTGTTTCCATCTCTGGGCTATTGTAAATAGAGCTGCAATGAACATTTTGGTACATGACTCTTTTTGGCTTATGGTTTTCTCAGGGTATATGCCCAGTAGTGGGATTGCTGGGTCATATGGTAGTTCTATTTGTAGCTTTTTAAGGAACCTCCATACTGTTCTCCACAGTGGCTGTATCAATTTACATTCCCACCAACTGGCACAAAAACAGAAAGATAGATCAATGGAACAGGATAGAAAGCCCAGAGATAAGCCCACGCACATATGGTCACCTTATCTTTGACAAAGGAGGCAGAAATGTACAGTGGAGAAAGGACAGCCTATTCAATAAGTGGTGCTGGGAAAACTGGACAGCTACATGTAAAAGTATGAAATTAGATCACTCCCTAACACCATACACAAAAATAAGCTCAAAATGGATTAAAGACCTAAATGTAAGGCCAGAAACTATCAAACTCTTAGAGGAAAACATAGGCAGAACACTCTATGACATAAATCACAGCAAGGTCCTTTTTGACCCACCTCCTAGAGAAATGGAAATAAAAACAAGAGTAAACAAATGGGACCTAATGAAACTTAAAAGCTTTTGCTCAGCAAAGGAAACCATAAACAAGACGAAAAGACAACCCTCAGAATGGGAGAAAATATTTGCAAATGAAGCAACCGACAAAGGATTAATCTCCAAAATTTATAAGCAGCTCATGCAGCTTAATAACAAAAAAACAAACAACCCAATCCAAAAATGGGCAGAAGACCTAAATAGACATTTCTCCAAAGAAGATATACAGAGTGCCAACAAACACATGAAAGAATGCTTAGAGCTTTTTAAGTTGCAGCCACTAGATGGCTGTATTTCATTTTCTCTTCAGTGTTCAAGTTTTAAATCTTTGTTGTACTACTGAAAGAAAAATAACATCAGGTAGTTCTACTTAAATCTCTCGATCTTCTTTTCCAACTAAACTCAGAAATCAGAGTTGAATTTTATGGAAGTTCAAATATAAAGTTAACACACATATCAAAAATATTTTCCACAGTAACTAATCTAGATTCATCTTTCCTACTTAAGGTCTTTGACAAAGCCCTTTTTCCCACCTTCCCCTCACCAGCATAATCTTACTCAGGAACATACAAACATATATTTATACATGCATCCAGGTATTCCTAGCCACTCAAAAGGTGTCATCAGAATCTGAGTGAGAATGTTGCAAGCACCAAGTATAATTCTCTATAAAAGATTCTAGTCTGGAAAGTAACCAGCAGTATAGTCCACAGTCAAAGGATGAAGAACAAAATTTACTTTAATTCCTTCTCTCCACATCCTCTCATTTATAATTACTACTCTATAGCCAAGTACACATAAACTCTTAAGAATTATTTTCTGCAGGTAATGGAAACTCCTTAATAGAAGTTCATCAACTTACATGTTTTCAATCTTTAAACTATCATAGATAAGAACAAAAGCTATGTAGCATAGCACGAGTGTGCCAACATTGCCTACAACCAACAGACAGCACTCACCGTTTTTATCATAACACTCTGGATTCAGAAGCAAATGGTATGATGAACAGCCTTATGTAATCTGATTACATCATAAGAGTACCTTCATATATGAAAGCACGTTTAAGACCATTAAGCACTACACAAGTATAAGATACCACTGTTATTCTGTATGATAGGACCTCCTCCTTCAAGCAATCAATAGTATTAATTCAAATCCACTGTTAAAATACATGCCTTCTTGATTTACAAATACATAATCTCCAACTTTCAACCATTCACTTAGACTACTGTGTACACATTAAAATGAATAAATAGAAATTTACAAGGCCAATCACAAAGTAACACAAATAATTTGAAATAAGAACAAAGTCTATAACCAAAAACACTTATCTCCTAGTTGATGGCAATTATTTCAAACAATATTTATTAAATCAGGTAAAAGAAATTAAAGGATTCAGGAAGTCTCACAAGATTTATTTATAAGAAAAGATGACTTGTGATTCCCATTCTATTGATAAATAGTATAGAAAGAAAACAATCATTCCAAATACTACACTAATGTATGCCCATTGTTTCATGTGAGTTTGAATTTAATCCTATAAAGAAGAACTGGAAAGTGAATGGCCGATCAGTTAGGGCTTTTACTTTGTGATACTTGACTTATATTAAATATTACTTAACAAACAGCTTTCAAATAAGTCTTTCAAGATGTAGAGGAAATTCTGACCTAAAAATCACAGTTTTAATGCAGAGGTCAAGTAGTCACTAATATTATGTGATAATTACTATACATTATTACATACGGATATAAACACACCTACATAGTTTTTACTAAAAAAACTGTTTTCCTCAGTGTAGTGTAGTTTTTAGGAATTCTATTCACATACCCAAGAAACTTATTACATAATAAAGTTAACAGATTACATTAATTAAAATTACCTTGATTGGTTTTCTAACGTTAGACTTAGTTGGCATTTCTTGTATAAAGGCTTTTTAGATTATATCTTTTTTCCATTTTGCTACATTCAGTTGGCTAAAAATCTGTATAATATTTTTACACCTATATTCATGAGTGAGATTGGCTATAATTATCTTTCCTTGTATCCTTGTCAGTTTAGTATCAAGATTATTAGTTTGGTATGTTATCAAGTTTTCTTTTCATTCTCTGGCAGAGTTTATGTAAGACTGAAATTATTTGCTCCTTGAATGTTTCTTTCTGTTCACTGGTGAAGCAGTATGAGCCTGGAATTTTGACAATGACTCAATCAAGTTCTACTTCCTACATCTTCTTAAGTTATTTGGGGAGGGTAGGATTTTATCTATCTCTTTCAAATATCCACCAGATAACCCTAGAGCGAAGATCATGGTTTAAAGAGCTAACCCAACACTCAAAAACTTCTAATAAGTTTTTCAGTCCCTCACTCTTAAACATAAGAAAACACGGTACTTGAAAAAATTCCCCAACATGAAAGATGGAATCTAAATCAAATGGGGAGGGCAAAATCATTCCCTGAGAGGAGTATATACAAAGAGAAGAAAACTTCAGAATATCTTCAGAGAACATAAGTAAGTTCCAGAAAGGCAGAGTAAGGACCACCAATAATTCTTTCCTCCATTAAAGTAACAAGAACACTGGCAAAAAATGTCAAAATCAAATTTTTCATAACTGAAAATTAACCAAAGGCTTGCAATAATCTAAGAAGCATTTATTCAAGAAAATCAGCTGAATCTCAGTAAGAATAGCAAGCTTTGTAGCATTTAAACTCGCCCTAATTCCACACTCCCTTCCCCCAACTCCTGGTGGCCTTGAAAATCAACAACCTCAATACAACAGCCAAGACATGGAAATAACCTTAATGTCCATCAATGGATAAATAAATAAAATATAGTATAAAAGTATACAGATGCGTACGTATATATATATATATATTATATACACAGTTGACCCCTGAACAACATGGATATGTGTTTGAACTGCATGGGTCCATTTATACGTAGATTTTTTTTTCAATAAACACATTCGATAATTTTTTGGAGATTTGTGACAAGTTGAAAAAACTCACAGACAAACTGCATAGCCTAGAAATATCAAAAAAATAAGAAAAATGTATGTCAAGAATGCATAAAATATGTAGATTCTAATCTATTTTATCATTTACTACCATAAAAAAATATATAAATCTAGGGCTTCCCTGGTGGCGCAGTGGTTGAGAGTCCGCCTGCCTATGCAGGGGACACGGGTTCGTGCCCTGGTCCGGGAAGATCCCACATGCCGCGGAGCGGCTGGGCCCGTGAGCCATGGCCGCTGAGCCTGTGCGTCCGGAGCCTGTGCTCCACAACAGGAGAGGCCACAACAGTGAGAGGCCCGCGTACCGCAAAAAAAAAAAAAAAAAAGAAAAGGCAGCTTTTATGTGGGTGCAGCATTGCTCTGAGAAAGGCTACCTGGGTGCAGCATTGCTCTCAGAAAGGCGTAACTATAGACTCTAATACGATTCGAGAAAAAGCGAAGTCACTATATGACAACTTAAAGCAAAAGGATGGTGAAGGATCTAAAGCTGGAGAATTTAATGCCAGCAAAGAATGGTTTGATAATTTTAAAAAGAGGTTTGGCTTTAAAAATGCCAAGATAACAGAAGAGGCAACTTCTGAAAACCAAGAGGCAGCAGACAAGTTCCCAGATGCCTTTAAGCAAATCACTGAGGGCTAAAATATGGCATAAATGAAGCTATCTACAAAACAGAAACAGACTCACCGACACAGAGAACAGACTTGTAGTTACCAAGGGGAAGTGGGGGAGGGAGAGGAATGGACTGGAGTTTGGGGTTAGTAGATGCATTTATCCATTTAGAATGGATAAACAAGAAGGTCCTACTGCAGAGCACAGGGAACTATATCCAATCTCCTGGTATAAACCATAATGGAAAAGAATATTTTTTAAATGTATATTGTGTATAATTGAGTCACTGCTGTACAGCAGAAAATAGCGCAACATTGTAAATCAACTATAATTCAATTTTAAAAAAGGAAATCATTGAGGAGAAATGATATCTGCCTGAACAGGTTTTTAATGCAGACAAAAATGCCCTATTCTGGAAAAAAATGCCCAAGGACATTTATTCATAAGGAAGAGAAGCAAGCACCAGGGTTTAAGGTAGGAAGGGATAGGCTAACTCTATTGTTTTGTGCAAATGCAGTTGGATTTATGATCAGTACTGCCCTTATCTACAAAGCTGCTAACCCCTGAGCTGCCAGTCCTTTGGTTGTACAACAAGAAGGCCTAAACAACAAGAATACGTTTTCTGCATTGGTTCCATCGATGCTTTGTCCCTGAAGTCAGGAAATACCTTGCCAGTAAGGGACTGCCTTTTAAAGTTCTTTTGTTATTGGAAATGCCCCTGACCACCCAGAACCCCATAAGTTTAACACCAAAGACACTAAAATGGTCCACTTTCCCCAAATACAACATCTCTAATCCAGCCTCTCGATCAGGGGGTCATAAGAACCTTAAACACTCATTATACACGGTACTCTATAGAAAGGATGGTCAACGCTATGGAAGAGAACCCTGATTGAGAGAACATCATAAAAGTCTGGAAGGATTACAGCATTGAAAAAATGCCATCGTTGTTACAGAAAAAGCTGTGAAAGCCATCAATCCGGAAACAATAAAAAAAGAAAACTGTGAGGGAAAACTGTGGCCAGATGTTGTCCATGACTTCACAGAGTTTACGACAGAGCCAATCAAGGAAATCGTGAAAGAGATCATAGATATAGCCAAAAAAAAAAAAGAAAAGGGGGGGTGAAGGGTTTCAAGATATGAATCTTGGAGAAGTTCAAGAGCTGAGGCAGCACACCAGAGGAATTAACAGAAGATTTCCTGATGGAGATGAGTGTTTCTAAACCAGTGTCAGATGATACGGAAGAAGACATAGAAGAAGCAGTGCCAGAAAACAAATTGACATTAGGCAATCTGGTAGAAGGGTGCTGATTTCAAGACTGCTTTTGACTTGTTTTACAACATGGACCCTTCTATGACATGGGCACTGAAACTAAAGCAAACAATGAAAAAAGGATTGGTATCATATAGAAACATTTTTAGAGAAATGAAAAAGCAAAAGCGGCAGACAGAAAGGACAATGTATTTCCATAAAGTTACACCAGTGTGCCTGCCTCTCCTGCCTCCCTTTCCATCTCCTGCGTCTCTTCCACCACTGCCGCCCCTGAGACAGCGAGACCAAGCCCTCGTCCTCCTCAGCCAACTCAACATGAAGATGACAAGGATGAAGACCTTTACATGACCACTTCCACTTAATGAATAGCAAATAATCATCATGCCATACAGTTAATAAACTTATCTGTTGTGTATGTGTGTGTTTTCGTGTGAAAACTGAATAACTGTACAGCAAGAACTATATGAGATGCTTTTGTCAGCATCATCACCTAAGTATTCATCACACTGAACATCATGTGCAAGATCTGTATTGAAGTAGAGAGTCTATCCTTACATAGGCATAAGGTGAGTGATATTTAATATAAAATTAATAATGTGTTAGTTTTCTGTTTTATAACTTTGCCTTCGAGGATTCACATTGCCATATCGTACATCTCTCTCTAATAATTGGAGAAACTGAGTATTAGCCCATGATCACAGGTAAGTGGTTTTTTTAATTTAACGATGTTTCCAATACTGTATTATGGAAAGACTGTAATACTGTATGCCATAAAAATTTTATTTTATAAAAATTTTATAGGGCTTCCCTGGTGGCGAAGTGGTTGGGGGTCTGCCTGCCGATGCAGGGGATGCGGGTTCGTGCCCCGGTCCGGGAGGATCCCACGTGCCGCAGGGCGGCTGCGCCCATGGGCCATGGCCGCTGAGCCTGCGCGTCTCCTGTTGCTCCGCGGCAGGAGAGGCCGCAGCAGTGAGAGGCCCGCGTACCGCAAAAAAAAACGGTAAAAATTTTATAAATTGAATATTAAGATATGACGTATAGCATGATGGCTATAGTTAACATTACCATATTGTATATTTGAAAGTTACTAAGAGAGTAGATCTTAAAAGTTCTCATCTCAAGAAAAAAAATATCTGTAACTGTGTGAGGTAATGGAAGTTAACTAAACTCGTAATCATTTTGCAGTATATATATATATATATCAAATCATTCATGTTGTACACCTTAAACTTACAGAGTGTATATGTCAAGTATGTCTCAATAAAACTGGAAAGAAAAAAAAAGAACTGTAGCTATGAAACCCAGCACCCTAGCTGCTTTTAATACTAAAAAACATTCAGTAAAACCAGAGCTCAAATATGAGTTGAAAAGTGAGACTCTAAGGTCTCAGAAGGTCATATGTAGAAAGAGCAGAAAGAGGGCACCACCAGTTAAACAGATTGGATCAAAGCTATCCAATCATCTCTGCTTGCTCCTGAAATCCCACTTAAATGAAGATAGAATAAAAATGAGTGGCAGAAAAGATGACAGCCAACAAGAGATGTCAAAAGCAAATTTGCAAGATGGAAAGTAAATGGACAAGTGATAAATGACAGGTTTCAGCTTTCTCAACTATGTTAAATACTCAAAAAGGGAAGAGCCTAATAGCAAGCTGAATTCATATCCATAAAAGATCAGAAATTGGAAGCAGCAATCATCCCCGAAGCCAAGCCATGGGGTAGCAATGAATACAGAACACTGTTGGAAGCCTCTGTAAGCAGCAGTTAGTTATATCCTCAGATCTCCTCTGCCAACTCCCTCCCTGACAAAGTCCCCTCTCCATCCTGGAAAAAGAGAAAGAGTTTATTTACTAACAAGAGAGGTTGCCCCAAAAAGGTTCTGAGGTCATGAAAACCAGACACGACTGAAGGTCAGGGTAAGACACCTTATTAAAAATTAGGAGATTGGGAAATAGTGGGCAGTGAGACTTCACGGCTCCCTTTCTCTCTTCAGCTCCCAGAACATTGACTCCTACACTTAAGGTACTACAAGCACAAGAAGACTAGAAGACTCCTTTGTGGGGAAACTACCAGTCCAAGGGAAAAGAGCTGCAGATCCTGGCATTTTTAAGGTTCCCCAATTAAATGGAAAGGCTCCACATACACAGAGCTTTCTCCCAGCTTTTTAGTGCTTCATTTTTAAACATGAACATACAGCCAAGGATCAGCAGACATTTGAGGAAAGCTTCTCATGTGAAACTCAGACAAATGGGGTCAAACACTCAGAAAAAACAAAGACAATCTAGGGGGGAAGAATGAGGGGAACCACCTTCAAAACAAGTATGACTTCCATCCTCAGAGAGCTAAAATAAGGTATTACAAACATGAAATAAGAAGACTCTACTATAAAAAGGTATAGCCAAGAAACAAGAAACAGCTCTTGTAAATTAAAAACCCAAAAGCAGGGGCTTCCCTGGTGCGCAGTGGTTGAGAGTCCACCTGCCGATTCAGGGGACAGTGGTTCGTGCCCCGGTCCAGGAAGATCCCACATGCCGCGGAGCAGCTGGGCCTGTGAGCCACGGCCACTGAGCCTGCGCGCCACGGCCACTAAGCCTGCGCGTCCGGAGCCTGTGCTCTGCAACGGGAGAGGCCGCAACAGTGAGAGGCCCACGTACCACACACACACACACAAAAAAAACCCAAATGCAGAAATGAGAAGTCAACAGAAAAGTTGCTATATAAAATTGAAGCAATCTCCTCAAAAATAGAACAAAAATATAAAAGGATGGAAAACAGAAGAAATTAAGGATGTCAATTTATGCCAAACTGACCTATAAATCCAATTCAATTCCAATCAAAATTACAGCAAGGTTTCTTGGTGGAATGTAACAAGCCAATTCTCAAACTCATATGGAATATTAAAAGGATAAGAATAACTCTCCTCCCCACCCCACCCCCAAATATTAAGAATATGGAGGAGGGAACTTGCCCTATCTGATTTACTCTAAAGCCATGGTAAATAAAACAATTTAGTATTGGTTCAGAAATAGACCAACATGTAAGTGAAACAGAACAGAGCACCAGAAACCAAACCTTAGATATAAAGGAACTTGATATATGACACAGATGACATTTTAAATCAATAAGTGGTAACAGAATAGACAAGTGAATAACTAGTACAGGGACATTTGGTTATCCATTTGGAAAAAATAAAATTAGACCCTCCCTCATGCTCTATACAGAAAAATATATTTTTCTTTATGACTTTAGATTATACGAGACACAAAAAGCACTATCAATAAAGGAAAAAACTGATACATTCAACTACATTAAAATTTTAAAGTGCACATCAAACACAATGTGGATAGTCTCCATGTCTCCCCAAAGAGGAAAAAGATGTTTGCCATGGAGATCCAAGTAACCAAGCAACCAAATATATTAAAAACTCTTATAAGTCAGTAAGAATATACAAACAATCCAAAAGGAAAAGGGGAAAAAATATAAAGTTGCAGTTCACAGAAGAAGAAACATGAATGGCCAATAAACATAACATGCTCCACGTCAGGGAAATAGAAATTTAAGCAAGAGCGAGAGACAATTTCACACGCATCCTATTGCAAAAGAAATTAAATCTGGGGACTTCCCCGGTGGTCCAGTGGTAAAGAGTCTGCCTTCCAGTGCCGAGGATCCAGGTTCGATCCCTGGTTGGGGAACTAAGATCCCACCTATGCCGCGGGGCAACTAAGCCCGAGCGCCACTACTGAGCCCGCGCTCCTCAACTAGAGAGCCCACGTGCAGCAAACTACAGAGCCCATGCTCTCTGGAGCCTGCGCACAACTAGAGAGGGGAAAAATCCCGCATGCCACAACTAGAGAGAAGCCCACATGCCCCAATGAAAGATCCCGCATGCCGCAACTAAGACCAGACGCAGACAAAAATAAATTTAAATAGAAATTAAATCTGAAAAATACCAAGTGTTCGAGAGACTGCAAGGGAAGAGAAACTCTTCTCTCAAATTGATACAACCCCTTGGGAGAATAATTTAGCATATATTTTACCTCTTAATAATTGCATACACATTAAATACATCCCACATAAACAAAAATATTTGATGTTCATGAAAGCATTGTCTGCAATAATTGAAACTTGGAAAGAACTTAAATCTCAATCAATCCAGTAATAGATAAACTAATTATGACATATGCATAGGATAAAATACTATAGATCAGTTAAATTGAATGAACCAGAGATCGTTTATTAACTTGGCTAAGTCTCAAAAACACAAGTGAGAAAGACAAGTTGGACAGAGACTCATACTCTGTGATACTGTATGTATATTTCAAAAATATACAAAATACTAAAAAAAAATGATGTATCATCAATGTTTACAGACAGAAAATTAAACACCAACTTCAGAATGATGGTTATCTTTTGGCGGTGAGGTGGTGGTGGGATGATGAAGTGATTCAGTCTTCAGTGATATGAAATTCGTTATGAATTTTAAGCAAATATGACAAACACATGATCTAGATGGTAAGTGTTGGCTATATTAATGGTATTGGTTGGTTATATTGAGTATTAATTATATATTATATATTAATCCCTGTTATTTTTTGTATGTTCAAATATTTATAATAGGTGTATGGTTTAATCAACGCAATCCATGTCTGGAGTACCTTATAACATAAAAGAAAATTCCAAAAGAACCATAAAATACCTCATGCAGTTATACATCAAGATTAACTTGCCTGCTCCAAAATAAATTTGTTTAATTTTTGTCACAGAATTTATTTTCTCATCAAACCAAAGCTACCTGGATCCTTACAGTGAAGTGTGTGTGTGTGTCTGTAACAAATAAAATCACATTAAGGATAGAGGAAACTGAGTGAGTTTTTCTTTTCTCCACTAGAGGGAGGTGTTGAACTTACAATATTTTAAAATGGAGCTTGTTTTTGAACTGACATCAAAGTAAACCACACTGTGCTCTTAGAAAATAAACTTGCTTTCTTTCCACACCTTCCAGAAACATAGCCCCAAAAGTATAATTCTTTATACTTACTCATATAAACACTATTTCTTGAACTCCAAAATATGGTTTCAAGTCTGAAGGATTAAAGTAATTAGAAACATATCAGAGCTAAAGTACTCCCCCTTCCTAACTTATGAAATATATCAATATAGATATAGTTACAACCTTAGTCTAGTACATGGTTATCTCTCTAAATCCCCAAAGCCAGCATAGTTCTACAATCAAAAATAGTGTTTACTACTGTAGAGTATAAACTAGTACTAACTTTATGTAATACCTATCACAAATTATAAATCCATAAACTTGAAGACCAAGCAATTATACTTCTAGGCATTTACACAGCTAAATCACATGTACAACAGCGCAAAGATATGGACAAGAATGTTAGTGAATCATTTTAAATTAAAGCAAAAACTTTTGAAGGAAATAAAATGTCTATCAATAAGGGATTTGTTAAATGTATTACGAACTTCCACATGACAGAAAAGCTTCAAACACTACAAGAATAGTGTAAGAATATCAAAAGATGGATGCCAAATATTACTGAGGCATATTTATGTAAATATAATAATATATGTTTATACACCCTTAGATGAGGAGTAGGACTGGAGCAGGCAGGCCTGCAGGGGAGGGGGGGATTCCTTCACTTTGTGCTTTTAACTTTCCCTAAATTCGGGGCATTTTTACAATAAGAACAATATTATGTAATTTTATAAACTGAATATTAAGATATTTCCTGTTTGGAAACAACAGGCAGTACCAGTGCCAGACTCACTTTCTATGCCATTTGCTTACAAAGGGCACCAGCAGACAGTTTCCCCGGAAGCTACCAAGAAAAGCTCCTTGCTACCCTAGATCATTTAAGGCAAAACTCTGAAATACTTCCTTTTCATGCAACTTACTCCAAGCTGTCCCTAGATCACAACTGTGCTTACCAGGTCAATCTCTGACATGTTGTACCCCAATCCCTAGCTGCTGTCTTATCATACAGCCAGTGATTGATGCCCACACCTAGTCTGATACCTTCCTTTACCCCCTCGCCCCCCCACTCTTCCTCCTCCTTCTTCAGTCTGCGGTATTATTTTCAGTCTACATTTCCCACGCTCTTTTGCCATCACAAAATCTCCCACCCCTTGATCACTAGATATATAAACCAAATTTAGTCAGTGAATGAGGAAAGGGCACTTTGTTCCCTGGCTTAGTTACAGAATTTTGGAAATAAATTAAATATGAAAAACATACATTCATCTTCTAAATGCTTTCAATCCTACTGATGAGTTATACACTGAAATGAACTATAAAAATGACCAAGGAAAGAGTATGATGGTTTACCACTGCACGTCCCACACTGCCTACAATAGAAAAGCTCATGGCTAATAAGCATCCTCAAAGTTCACATTTCTATTGCAGAAAACAAAGAAATAAATAAAAACAAATGTTCATTTTAAATAAAAATTTTAAATAAATAGAGATAAAAAATAACATATTTTTTCCAAGATCAATATAAACACATCATTCTAAAATTACCATGGCTTTGCTTTGGTTTGAAATTTCAAATAATGCTAAAGACATGGAATTTTTATGTTTATCAAAAGAGGACAGGCATTTAAAAAATGAAAAACATTTTCTTAAAATGAGGTAACTCCATTAATATTCCAGAGAAGTACACCTCTATTCAGCACTTCAATTACTGGGAAAGAAAGGAGACATGGCATAAAATTAAGATTTGCTTTTTATAGTGAGCCTGAATTCTAAAGCCCAGATGAGAGAAATATTATACCAGCTTTGTCTGTTAAAGATGGAGCTTCATGTAGGTTTATTTAAAACTTATTTTAAAAACTGAATTCCCTTAGAGAGCTACACAAAAGAACACTATGTGATACTAACATCTAATTATAGGAATGGAAACCTGAACCCATCAACAGCCAATAGAGAGAGAATTTCCATCTATCCCTCAAGTTGTTTTAAAAAAGACTTTTTTAAAATATAAAAGGTTTCTAAGCTTGCTTTATAAAAGGAAAAGCAGTTTTCTTTTGTTAAAATAAAAAGGACAAGAAATTAAGAGACAGTGTTCTGAACATTTTGGTTACAGAGTACAATAAAATCTATTTCACAGAAGGTGGTAGTAACTAAGGAGTATATTCCCCTATTCTTCCCACACATAATAATTAAAGATTCATACAGAATTTCAAATTATCCTAACACTTCATAATACAAAGTCTGATGTAACCACATATATTTCATTTGAGATTTACAGGATTGACCAGGAAACTGTTATCAAAATCACATCATCCACACATTTAAATACAGGTCTCTGCAGCATATTTTATAAGTTCCGGGCTTCTGACTGGTAGCGCTGGAAATTTCTGAGTATTTTTTAAAAAGGGGGGGGTTGGGACTTCCCTGGTGGTGCAGTGGTTAGGAATCCACCTGCCAAAAAAGGGGACACGGGTTCGATCCCTGGTCCACGAAGATCCCACATGCCATGGAGCAACTAAGCCCGCGTGCCACAACTACTGAGCCTGCACTCTAGGGCCCACGTGCTGCAACTACTGAGCCCATGTGCTGCAACTACTGAAGCCCACGTGCCTAGAGCCTGTGCTCCACAACAAGAGAAGCCACAATGAGACGCCTGCACGCCAGAACAAAGAGTAGCCCCCACTAGCTGCAACTAAAGAAAGCCCGCGCACAGCAATGAAGACCCAACGCAGCCAAAAAATAATAAATAATAAAAGGGTTATTTTCATTTACTTACGTGTACTTGTTTGTTCTAGGTAACCCTGAAGACAATTATCAACAACAGCTCAAATGTCCTCTGCTCTGTGGTGATCTCCCCAATCTCCCAGGCAATTAATTCATTTCTTTTTTATGATCCCATAGCATTTTGTTCAAAATGTTATTATATTACAATATATTTTCTCTCTTTACATGTCTCTCCATGTTGAGATATCTTTTAGGACAGAAATCATATCTTAATCAATTTTATATCTTCAGGACCCACAGTAGGAACTCAGAAAGTACTTAGGGAATGAATAAATGAACGAGTGACTGAATGAATGAGAGAACTAACTATACAAATTACAAGCAGACTCTAAAAATAACAGGAGCTAAAAACAGAGCTATCATATGATCCTACAATCCCACTCCTGGGCATATACTGGGAGAAAAACATGGTCCGAAAGGATTCATGCACCCCAGTGTTCACTGCAGTGCTGTTTACAATAGCCAAGACATGGGAGCAACATAAATAAATGTCCATCGATGAAAGAATGGATAAAGAAGATGTGGTACATATATACAATGGAATATTACTCAGCCATTAAAAAGAATGAAACTTGGAAAGAACTTTGCAGCAACATGGATGGACCTAGAGACTGTCATACTGAGTGAAGTAAGTCAGACAGAGAAAGAGAAATATTGTGTGTGATATCGCTTATGTGTGGAATTTTTTTTAAAAAAGATAGAAATGAACTTATTTACAGAAGAGAGACAGACTCACAGACTTTGTTGTATACCTGAAACTAACACAACATTGTTAATCAACTATACTCCAACATAAAATAAAAAGTTAAAGAAGCAAATAATAAATGGGGTTACTAATAAAGCATAAGTTATTCATGTTAGACAAATTTGAAGTCATGGCCTTAGAGAGTTCAAGTCTACTAATAAAGAGTATAATTAGCTTTATATCATAAGAAAATCTGAAAATATATTTACCATTACCTCTGCTTAATTTATTTCCAGTGGTTGGCGCATGTATGACAAATAAAGCCTTTATAAAATCTCAAAAACAAATAAAATAACATAAAATAAAATAAAAAAATACTAAGAGGTCTAGAGAGTGACTGTCTTTCCAAATTCCACAGAGGGAGAGACTGGGAAGAAAAGGATTGCGCAAGGACCAAAGGTTTGGTAAAGATATGATTTTGTTGGTATTGTGAACACTTACATATACAACAAATTCAGTATTTCCACTGTTTACTGCCAGCTTTCACTCTTAAATAAGGTGCTTTCTATTCTCTGCAGGTTTTGGGCCGCCTTCATCTCACAAAATTGTTCGTAACTCAAAGCAACTCTAAAATTTATTTTAGATGGGTATTTTTCATTCTGTAAAGAATGCATCTCTTTGACATCTATATAAAGACTATATTTCAATTTGTCATTTTGTGTAGAAAAAATGTTGTCTTACCACAGAATAAATAAGAGAAGAAATGATGGAAATTTATTTGAAATTTTAAATTAGTTGGTTAGTGAATGAACAGTTTTCATTTCTCCTACCTCTCCTTCAAAATAATTTACATATAATCTCCTGAAAGAATGCAAAGTGAACAGGAGTAAAAATCTGGAGACTTGTAGTCTTTTCCCACACTAATCACTCAGTCTATGGTGTGAGTAAATCACAGATTGCCATCTGCTCATCTATAATGGGGATTAGATGTAATCAGTGATTTTCAAATTGGACTACTGGAAGCCTGGGGGATTCTGTGACTTTGCGGGGAAGAGGTTAAAAGAACATGATTAAGAATTTGCACTTCTTAAAAAGAGTTCCAAAAAAATCACTATATTATATGATTTATAAGCATCCTCTAATACCAAAATCTGATTATTCTATTTCTTTATGTTGTTAAAGACTGCTAACAGTCTCATATTTTAAACTGGAAAACTAAATGCCAAATGTATAGGTGTCCTTTAAAAATCAAATTATTTATGCAGAAGTCACCCAACTCTAATTCTAATAGTATCTTTTGGAAACAGTTGCCCATATTGGCATGTAACTACAAATGAAACATGGCCTTCCAGAGAGCAAAGACTAAGAATTATTTTTTCCTTGAGTAAGCGAGTCAATTATCACACTAAGGTAATTTTTAATTTCATAAGCATTAAAAAGACATATTTATTATTATTTTTAAAATACCTGTACTATAAATTGTAACTCTCTTCTTTCTGCTTCCCATTGTTCTGCTTGTAATCTAAACTCCTCCAATGCTGTCTCCCTGATATGAGACTCCATCTCATTCTTCTCCTGCTGATGTTTTTCCAACGCTTCCTTTACGTGAATAAAATCTTGT
Organism: Orcinus orca; assembly: GCF_937001465.1. Taxonomy (NCBI): domain Eukaryota; kingdom Metazoa; phylum Chordata; class Mammalia; order Artiodactyla; family Delphinidae; genus Orcinus; species Orcinus orca. Next base: position 56,097,355 of record NC_064564.1, read on the forward strand.
TTTAGTATTAGATCAATAAAAGTTATCTTTCTTCCTTCATCCACAATTTAAATATACATAGGGCTCTCCTTACCTATACAGACTGTTAAAACTCATTATAATTTATGTTAAAATCATTAATTAATAGAATAATTATATTTTGGTCATCAGAATATATATGTGAATAAGAAGCTATGGTTACCCATTTAATTTAAGCAACATTTCATATATATATATAGATAGACAGATAGATAGATATAAATAGATATAGATATTTAATCCAATTTTTCCAAAAAATTTAACTGCTGGGGATTGAACAAAACGCATCATATGATAGAGACAAAACAAAGTAGATTGTTTGGCAAATATGTAATCTATATGTAAAGGAGATAATATGGAAAGCTCTAATTAGCTATAGAAACACTATTTGGATTATCCCTGATAATTTATATATAAATCTGACAAAGAACACTGTATTTACCAAAGGGGAGAAGGAGGAGTTTTGTGCAACAAATCAGTATAAGGAAACTCTAGAATGTTAAAAATTTGAAAAGTCAAAAAAATTTTTTTAGGTTTAGACTATTAACTAATTTCTAGTTCTACAGATAAACAATATCTGCAAGAGGTTTTTCTTCTGGGGTTTTCCGAGTTGTACTACATTTACAAGATCTAATCTGGTTCAAAATCTCAGAAGTATAAAATGCAGGTTTCCCAAGAAGCCCAATCTTCTAAACTATAGGGTTTTAAACTAAGTCTGCATTAACACAAGGAGAAAGATTCTGTGGTTTATATGAGACAGAGGGAAAGCCTCCTGTGTCCTTATAAACTGTAGCGTGGTTCTGCATAATAAAGACTGCCCTCCCAACTTTCACTAATGGAAAGGCAACAGGAGGAGCCTTGAGGTTTTTTCCCCTTAGGGCAAAAGAGTGACTCCTCTTCACCCCCAAAGGTCTCTGTGCAGATTAGTTCAAAGCCAATTGTATAAAATCAAAGCAAAGTTCTCCTACCAAACAGGTGATGAAGATCACATCAAGATCTATAAAAGAGATCTTGAGATGCAGGCTGATTGACTATAAGGATTGCTGCCACCATTACCCTCTTTCCCCATAGCTCTAGACATTTCACGTGGAGTTTATACAAAGCAGTTCAGGGACTTGTAGTTCCAGGTGCCACCTAAACTCCCCCCATTCAAATACTAATGGAGCCCTTGTATATGCCAGGCACTGTTCCAGGGTCTAGGAATATTACAATAAAGAGAAGAGAAAACTGTGACTGTTGACATGCAGGAAATCAAAAGGAGATATGCTGACAAGGTCAGGGAACCTTTGTGCTGAAACTTTTACATTTAACAAATGTTTTTGTAAAATTATTTTTAGTGAAGATTTATTTCCAATATTCTGAAAAGCCATTTACACCAGCGGTAAATGTAGAGCATTTTTATCATGTAATTTTATTTATTTATTTATTTATTTTTGGCTGAGTTGGGTCTTTGTTGCTGCACACGGGCTCTCTCTAGTTGCAGCGAGCAGGGGCTACTCTTAGTTGTGGTCCGTGGGCTTCTCACTGCGGTGGCTTCTCTTATTGCGGAGCACGGGCTCTAGGCGCAGCACGGGCTTCAGTAGTTGTGGCTCACAGGTTCTAGAGCACAGTCTCAGTAGTTGTGGCACACGGGCTTAGTTGCTCTGCAGCATCTTCCTGGACCAGGGCTCGAACCTGTGTCCCCTGCATTGGCAGGCAGATTCTTGACCACTGCACCACCAGGGAAGCCCTATCATGTATTTTTAAATTTAAATTGGTACTTCCAAAAAGTGGCAAATACAGACAATTCAAAATCTATCTTTTAAGTGGGTGGCAACTTCAACATTAAACCATACTTTTACTTTAGAGACTAAAAAGGAACAAAAAATGGGAGAATAAATAGCTCACAATAATTTCAATAAAAGGTCATCAAATATTTATATACTGTGCCTATATAGAATGTACCCTACACAGATAATGAAGTTTACATCAGATACATAAAAATTTTTCTATATTTATTGCATATTCAGGTCAAAATCTGGGGCCCACATTTTTAAAATTACAAATTTTCATGTTGCTGGACCAAAAGGGTTGTGGGTTCTTATCTTCTTACAGTATTCCCATATAAGTGAGTTGGTTTTTTTTTTGATCAGAGATCTCAAACTGTTTTTCACAAAAGAAACAATATATATATTAATATATTGCTAAAGCATATAAAAAATAGACCTGCAAAAATGCCCCTAAAAAGGAAAGAAGAGAGGGAGAAAGGAAGGGAGTTGGGCGGGGGGGGAAGAAATTAGATTTTCTTGCTTTCTGGTATTTTCCTTTCCAAAAATAACTTCAAATAATGTATAATACATATAATGAATATTAAATATAAAAAAATTCCTTCATAAAATATTTTACCTGTACAGTTTTCTCTAGTCTGCTTTTTTCTTTCATAAGTAAATCATATTTTTGATCACAGTTTTGAATTATATTGTCTCTTTCCTCCAAATCACATTCAAATCTTCTGCATTCTTCTTTCCATTTCTGCTGGGAAGTCTGGAATGCTTTCTCCATCCCACTTGCCTTTCCCTGAAGTTCTGCATTCTGAGCTATTAAAAATATAAAAGAATAATAGGTACATTTACAACCATAAATTAAAACCGTAGGAGTTCAGAAACCTAGGCATTGGAGCTGATTTCAATTACAGCATGATATTAAGACAAAACATTTAACCACTTCATACCAGTGAACTCTTGAAAAGTTCCTGTCCCAAAACCAATCTATTCTACAATTTCTCAATCTCTTCTTCCCCTCCAGACAGAGGTGATTTTGCTGTGAAATTGTTATGACATATTCCTAGAGGCACACCCAAGTTTAGATGCACCAGCTGCAACTCAAATGCTTTTTCTCCTATTCAAGAAAATAAAAATTTTTTAAGTGTGACATATAATAGGGCTACTTTTTAAAAAGACTTGATAGATTACAAATTTTGATTTTTGACTTGGCAACAAGTTAGTTGTGGCATATCTTACACTTGATACTGTCACAAAATTGAGGTTGGGAACCCTAGAACTATAGCTCTTTACTCCCCCAAAGTTAGGCTCGATTCACCTCTCATCCTAGTATTACCTCAACAATAACCATCACTTCCCAACTCACTATGGCTGCTGTTTGCCTCAGCACCTAGAAAGAAGTGATGAAAGGCTTCCAGGTCTGGCTCCATCACCTATCACCTGATTAAACCTCCCTGACTCTCTAACCCTCAGTGGGAATAAAGTTGTTGTAAAGATAAAAATGAGGAAATATGTACAAACGTACTTGTTAAACAAACCAAAAAAAAAAAGCCAGTTAGTAGTATTATTTTTAAATTATATTTGTGTTTTGAATGGATCATATGTTCAAAATACAAGTTATTATCAAAGGTACAAAAAGTCTCCCTCCCATCCAGTTACTCTCTCTATAAGACATTATTGTATGGTTTAGTATCCTGTATTGCAGGTAAAAAGTTTGAGGCCATTTTGATTCCTGTTCCTTTGCATCTGGCTTATTTTTCTTTCCTTTCCTTTCCTTTTCTCTTTGAAAGCTTTAGGATCTTTTTTTGGTCTCTATTTTTCTGGAATTTCATAATGCTATGCCTTCACATGGGTCTATTTTTTTCCACTGTGGTGAATATTCTGTGGACCCTTTCAATCTGGCAACTCATATCCTTCAGCTCTGAGATTTTTTTAAAGTAATTTCATTGATCATTTATCCCTCTCTGTTTTCTCTCTTATCTCTTTCTTTCAATATTACCTATTATTCAGATTGGCCCTCAAAGTTTCTTGCCTTTTCTCTCCTATTTTTCCACCTTTGCCTTTTTTAATCTAATTTTGGGATATTTCTTCCATCTTCATCTTCCAATGCTTCTACTGATATTTTTCATTTCTGATTTCACATTTTTTTTACATCTTTATTGGAGTATAATTGCTTTACAATAGTGTGTTAGTTTCTGCTTTATAACAAAGTGAATCAGTTATACACATACATATGTTCCCATATCTCTTCCCTCTTGCGTCTCTGTCCCTCCCACCCTCCCTATCCCACCCTTCTAGGTGGTCACAAAGCACCGAGCTGATCTCCCTGTGCTATGTGGCTGCTTCCCACTAGCTATCTATTTTACGTTTGGTAGTGTATATATGTCCATGCCACTCTCCCACTTTGTCACAGCTTACCCTTCCCCCTCCCCATATCCTCAAGTCCATTCTCTGGTAGGTCTGTGTCTTTATTCCTATCTTATCCCTAGGTTCTTCATGATATTTTTATTTCTTAAATTCCATATATATGTGTTAGCATACGGTATTTGTCTTTCTCTTTCTGACTTACTTCACACTGTATGACAGACTCTAGGTCCATCCACCTCATTACAAATAGCTCAATTTTGTTTCTTTTTATGGCTGAGTAATATTCCACTGTATATATGTGCCACATCTTCTTTATCCATTCATCCGATGATGGACACTTAGGTTGTTTCCAAAAATATGGAACGCTTCACGAATTTGCGTATCATACTTGCGCAGGGGCCATGCTAATCTTCTCTGTATCGTTCCAATTTTAGTATATGTGCTGCCGAAGCGAGCACCTGATTTCACATTTTTAATTTCTAAGAGTTTTCTTTTTTTTATACCACCTGGTTCTTGCATCATGGATGGAATATATTCTTTTTCAGCTCTGAGGATATTAATAATGCTTATTTGTTAAATCTTCTCCTTGCAGAGTTTCTGATTCTTCCAAATTATTTTTTTCTCTCCATTTTAGAGGCTTTCCACGAGTATCTGCTAATTCTTGGCTGCCTGCTCCCAATTAAGTGTAACTATAAGGGTGACATACCTTTTATACATCCACATAACCACTACCTAGATTCTGAGCTTCAGGATGAAACTTGATAACTGTGGTCTGATAAAAGTAGGCCATTTATTAGGAAATCCCCAACATCAGCATCATTAGGTTTTTCCTCTTGGCTTGGTCAGATGACCCATGGAAGAGTTTTCCAAGCTCCCACGTGAAGTGTAGAAATCTCAGTGCTAGCTTTTGGGAAACTCAATAGAAAAAAGGAAGCTGGAAGGAATAGTTCCTCAATATTTAACACTGAGTATGTTATCTTCCTGTTTTTGCCAGTCTGGAGACCCTGTATTTTATCATCTCCAGATATTAAGCCCCCCGAATTACACAGGAAGTGGGAGCAATCCCAGAATATCATACTCTTGGGAAGGGGATCTAAGAACCTAAGTGCCTCTAGAGCAAACAGATTTCATCTAACCCTCTTTATTTTACTTATGCTATTCCAATTCCTAATTCCAAAGGTAGCTGGTGCTTCCAGTTCATAAGCCTTTGATTATCTAGCAATTTGTGTGCCAGCTTTCCCAACCCCTGGCTTAGGATTCTGACGTCTCAGGTCTGCTAAGTCAGTTATCCCTCATCCATTCATTTTCCAGCTTCGAAAATTTTCTCTGTTATCTTGTCTCCTCTCTCAATCATTACGAGATTATCTCTTTTAATATCCCATAACTCCATCAGGCTGTTTTTTATTCTACCCTCAATATTTTATCATACATATAAAGTTTAAAGTATTGTAAAATGAACACCTGTAAAGCCCAGACTAGACTCTATGATTGTTAACATTTTGCCGTATGTATTTTCTTTACCACACATTCATCCATCTATCCATGCATCCACTCATTTTTTTCATCCATCAGACCATACTTTTTTATGCATTTCAAAACAAGTTGCAAATAAAAGTACATTTCACTGCTGAATAATTAAGCATTCATATCAATAATATAGAATTCAATTTTTTTTGCAGGTAAAATTTACATATAGTGAAATGGACAAATCTTAAGTGCTCCATTCAAAGAGACTTGACAAATGCATACACTCATGTAACCAAAACCCCTATCAAAATACAGAAAATTTCCTTCAATCAGAAAAGTTTCCCCCTACTTTTCCTAGTTAGTCCTCACTGCCAACCCATCCTAGAGGTAACCGCTGTTCTGATTTTTTTTTCACCAACGACTAGTTTTTTCTGTCCTAGAATTTCATATAATGGAATCATACAGGAAGTCCTCTTCTGTGTAAAGTTTCACTCAGCATAATGTTTTTGAGATTCACTCATGTTATTGAATGTATCAGTAGTTTGGTTCATTTTTATTGCTTAGTAATATTTCATTGAGTGAATATACAAAAATTGTTTCTTCATTCTTCTGTCAATGGACATTTGGGGTTTCTCTCCAATTTGGGGCTGCCATGAATAGAGCTGCTATGAAATTCTTATACAAGTCTTTTGTGGACAAATGTTTCTCAGAGAAACTACCAAAGAGTGAAACTTCTGGGTCACTGGATAAATATATGTTTATTTTAAAAGAAATTGCCAAGTTTTTTTCCAAAGTATTTGTACCATTTCACTTTCTCACTAACAAAGTATAAGAGTTCCAGTTCCTCTACATCCTAACTAACATTTGGTATTGACAGTCCTTTCAATGAGAGCCATCAGATGGGTATGCTGTGACAGTCACTGTGGTTTTAGTTTGCATTTCTCTGATGACAAATGAAGGTAAGCATTTTTCATATGATTAACGGCCATTCTTCTATGTTCCTCTGTAAAGTGTCTTGAAATCATTTGACTTTGGGCAAGTAACTTCCCATCTTCCCTGGACTTCAACTTCCTCATAATTAAATAAAAGTCATTAACTTGTACATCTAGTGCCTTTCAAGTCTTATAATCCTAAGTTCCAGATAGTAGTTTAGTAATTAAATGCCAAAGGTAATCAAAAGTATTTTTGACCAATGGCCAGGCCAAGACTAGGGATCGTAACCTTTATAATATTATAACGGGACATTCTCTTGGCCCCATGCAGTTAACAAAGCACTTTTATTTTCTCATTTCATCCTTAAAACAACCTAGGTTCAAGTATCAGTAAGTGGCAGAATCAGGACCTAAATCTAAATCTTCAGAATTCACGTTCAGTGTTCTCTTCATTAAAACCTGCTGAGTATAAGAATGTTCAGGGCAACACTATTCTTAATAAACAAAAAACAGACACTACCCACTACCAATAGAAATGGATGAATATAAGTGTGGTATGTTCACACTATATAATACTAAACATCAATATGAAGTTCATATGACAATAGGAATGAACTCACAAGCACAAAGTTGAAGAAAAGAAGCCAGATACAAAAGAGTACATACTATATGATTCCTTTCATATAAAGTACGAAAAAGAGGCAAAATTAATTATTGCTATTAAAAATCAGGATAGCAGTTATCTATGTGGAGGACTTCTGGTAATTTTCCATTTCATGACCCAGGCGCTGGTTATAAGTCATACACTTTTCTAGGCACACTTCTTTATATATATTATACTCTGTGGTTCCTAAACCTAGCTAATCAACAAATCACCTGCAGTGCTTCTTGAACATACAGATTTTCTCAAGCTAGAGATTCTGTTTCAGATTACATGTGATAGGAGGCCTATGAATTTTTTTAAAATCTCTATATGATTCTGCTGATTATTCATGAAACAAGTGCTCTAAAAAGTGATTAACAGAATTTTCAAACCATTCTTCTATACTTGTACAAAAAAAATAATGTAAGGTAAAGTAAATGAATGTTCACATAATTGCCAGAAGACATACACACACAGCAAAGTCTGTCCATCAAAGGCCAGTCAAAGAAATCAAAACCCTACCTCTGATCCTATATGGAATGCATACACAACAGGGAGCAATGATATACAATGACGTTACAAACATGGAAAGAAATAGAAATAGTTTTACCACAGAGTTTTTCTTGGATCCTACGTGCCTCCGCTAATCTTTCTTCAGCAGCCCGCCTTCCGAGTCCAGCTTCCTTTCTAGCAACAGCCAGGTCATATTCCAGACTTTGTCGCAATGCCTCTCCTTTTTCAACCTCGGATCGTAGCTTGGCAATCTGGCTCTCGTAGCTTGCCAGCTAAAAACAGACTTCTGATATCATGAACCAATATAAAAATACGTCTCCAAGATTATGAGATCATGCACTCAAACATTTTCTTAGAGAAATTTGTTTCTATAATATTTATAAGACAAGAATTTACACATTTATACTTTATAAAAGACTGGAAAAGAAGCACTAGCCTTACTCAGCAAACAACATTCATTAATTTTCTTATTTTAGAGAATCCACTAGAGAAAAAAATTTTTTAATTCTTATATGCACGTCTTATTAAAAGTAAAGAGAAATCACAGGTTTTAATCAGAAAAAGTCATACCTAAGAAGTGAAAAAAATGCATGACATACAGTAAGAACTTAAAAATTCATTCTTGGGCTTCCCTCGTGGCGCAGTGGTTGAGAGTCCGCCTGCCGAGGCAGGGGACATGGGTTCGTGCTCCGGTCCGGAAAGATCCCACATGCCGCGGAGCGGCTGGGCCCGTGGGCCATAGCCGCTGAGCCTGCGCGTCCGGACCCTGTGTTCCACAACGGGAGAGGCCACAACAGTGAGAGGCCCACATACCGGAAAAAAAAAAAAAAATTCATTCTCTCCTCTACTCCTAAACCCTAATTGAAATCAAGAAGCAAATGGTGGACTTCCCTGGCAGTCCAGTGGTTAAGACTCCGCACTCCCAATGCAGGGGGCACAGGTTCGAACCCTGGTCAGGGAGCTAATGTCCCACATGCCACACAGTGCGGCCAAAAAAATAAACAAAAAAAAATAAAATAAAATGCCTTAAAAAAAGCAGCAAATAGTATCAAAATTTGGTAAATATTGTCTATATTATTTATCTGGATTATGACATTACTCATAGAGCATAAAGTAATAAAAGTGCCTGTTTTACAGGGATTTTAATGAATATCTAATTTATCTACTATTTAGATAACCAGATAGTTAATAACTAGATTTAATTTATCTAATATCCTTCCATGAAGTAGTGTGACAGGAGACAGGTCAGAGAGTTAGAACCAGATGATTTATAAAGTCCCTTCCCACTCCGAAATTCTATGATCTAATCAATGATTCATTAAATGATATTAAATACTTGCTACATGTCAAGTACAGTGAAAGATATAAAAACAAACATTATAGAGCCCCTGATCTCAAGTAATGAAATGCTATAGAAAGTCATAAGGGATTAGTTTTACGAAAGAGGTAAAAATGTTATGATAGTTCAAAGAAAAGCAAAATTACTTCTTGCTGGAGGGAGAGAAAGAAATGATGGATGAGAGAGAATGCTAGGAAGATATCATACGGGAAAGCATCAAGCTACTATATCAGGCTAGAAATAGATGGTCCAATTACCATACAAGAAAAGACAAAAAGGATTTCTAAAGGGCAACATCAGAAATTACCGTAAGTAGCAGTTAATATGTAGAGTGCAGCAGGAGTTACACTCTTTTTAACATATATAAAAAAAAAAATTCCATTTTTATAAATGTTAGAAAAGTAAATGTCTTCAGCACACTTATACTCACAAAATAAGAATTTACAAATATCTTTCAATAAGTTAATGGAAAAAAACATAAAACCTTTATTACATCTTCAAGATAACTCCGTTTATTTCAGAATCACGCCATCCCTCCCTGCCCAGGAATAAAGTTGGTAACATTTGGGCATTCCCAGTTGTACCAGTCATTTACCTGTTTGCCCTCAGACACCCCCTCCCCCATCCTTCTCCAGCTCTACTCCATATTCTAGGAACTACATGTGCCAGACTTCCCTGCCCACTGGCTTCTTGGGAGTTTGGATCAATGAGAGGCACTTGTGGTATATGTGAGGACAGGAAAGGAGAAGCCAGGGTATTTGTCCCTCTCTAGATCTACCCTGAGCAGCATCTGTCTTCCCTGTGGCTGCAAATCCTTCTGGATAGCTAGCTTTTTTCAACCTTAGGAATGAAAGCAACTTCCTAATGTTGCTACCCTCTGGGTTACCTTAACATCCCCTATTTGTCTTTTTACCTCTTCTGGTACTTGTGTAATCAATTCCACTTGGACACCAAATGATATTACTCTTGGTATCAGAAATAGCCTCAAGATGGGTTTCTGATATTTTGTGGTAAACCTATGAGCCTAAATACAATGAAGACCTTTTTGCAGGTAGAAATGAGATACTTTTGCAGTGATCCATGGCCTCCAGTGGGATCACAATTATTTACATTATCATGTGCAATTGTTTAAAATAAAGTGCCAGTTGAGTTCAAGCCTTTGGGAAATGAAGTAGCAACTGCACTTGACCAACATGGCAGTTTTGTTTACTACAAGACCCATGGCATGGGAAGGCTAAATCTAACTATGCTAGAGAATTTACAAAAATGAAAAGGTAATCCCAGGGTTCTAGAATCTCAGCTCAAGACAGTCAGAAAGCCAGAGAGTTTCTACGTTGACTTTAAAGAATCTCTTATTTCTCATAGCCCCATGGCAGACAAGGCTAAAGACCAGATGGAAAATCTAATTATGGGGAATGCAGAATTAAAATACAAGTTGAATAAAGAGCCTCAACAAGTTTCTAATGTTAAGATGGTATGTATCAGCTGGGCATTAGGTAGAAAGGAAGGAGATGGATGAGGACTTTTGGAATTAGACAATCCTGAAAACTGTAAACTTCCAATCTCCTCTGAACACCCCTTCTCCCAACAACAGCAGCCTCTTCTCCCTGTCTGAGCTACTTGACCTTCCCTTGCTTTAAGACTTAGTGAGGACCACAACTGAAATAGCTGTCTTGCAACAAGATGTGCAAGAACCACTTTCACCTCTTTGTTGCCATCGATAGACTCAGACCTCAGTAAGCCACAAGGGGAGAAATGCAGTCTTCTCTGGGAGAAGATAGCATCTATAGCAAAAGGACTGCCAAATCTTGCTAATCTTGTAATAGAAGGAACCCGCAGAACATATATAGGCTTGATTTGGATTTAATAAGCTAGCTGTAACAGTTTGCTCGGAATGGGTGACTGTAAATTGAATTCAACATCAGCCTGCATCGCTTAATAAAGTCAAAATGCCGGTACTTTCCTGATATAATATGCAGACTTAAGAAGATGGGAGTGGTGGCTTCCCTTGTGGTCCAGTGGCTAAGACTCTACGCTCCCAATGCAAGGGGCCTGGGTTCAATCCCTGGTCAGGGAACTAGATCCCACATGCTGCAACTAAAAGAGCTCACATGCCGCAACTAAAGATCCCTCATGGGGGTTTCCCTGGTGGCGCAGTGGTTAAGAATCCACCTGCCAATGCAGGGGACACGGGTTCGAGCCCTGGCCCAGGAAGATCCCATATGCCACAGAGCAACTAAGCCCGTGAGCCACAACTACTGAACCTGAGCTCTAGAGCCCACGAGCCACAACTACTGAGCCCACGTGCCACAGCTACTGAAGCCTGCGTGCCTAGAGCCCAGCTCCGCAGCAAGAGAAGCCGCGACAATGAGAAGCCCACGCACCGCAACGAAGAGTAGCCCCCACTCACCGCAACTAGCGAAAGCCCGCACACAGCAATGAAGACCCAGCACAGCCAAAAATAAAAATTAATTAATTAATTAGTTAATTTAAAAAAAGATTTCGCATGCCACAGTGAAGATCCCCCATGTGGCAATGAAGATCCTGTGTGCCGCAATTAAGACCCGGCGCAGCCAAATAAATAAATAAATATTTAAAAAAGAAAAGAAAAGAAAAGAAGATGGGAGTGCTTTTTTTACGAGCAAACCAAAACCTCCCCTTTCGCCAACTGCATCCTCTTTGAGAGCCCAAAGGACATTATTTTCCTAATTAAAGTGCTCTAACATACACTGGCCAACAAAAGCACCCTTAGAAAGCTCTAGCAGCTAACCTCTATATACCAGAGATAATAGTAGATGGTAAAGATAATGGTGGGATATGTCATAATTGAGATGGACTCGCCAACCTCAATCAAAATGGTGAAATTCCAGAGTAGCAAAGGCCAAGTGGTAGCAATTAACCAGTAGAGACAAGGTGAGCACAGTTTCTATAATGGATGGCTGGAGCACAACAGTAATCATAGCATTTGACCTCCAGGTATTTGTGGTGGTATCTAATTGATCCTTGTGTACCCGGGAATTAAAGAGATGGGCAGTCTTCTAAAGCAGTGCTATGCAGTAGATATATAAGGCAAGAAATTTTAAATTTTGTGTAATTTTAAATTTTCTAGTAGCAATATTTTGAAAAGTAAAAATAAATATGTGAAATTAATTTTAACATTTAACCCAATATATCCAAGATTCTTTATTTCAACATAAAATCAACATGAAAAATTATTAGTGAGCTATTTTACTTTTTTTAGATATTTTACACTTTTTTGTACCAAGTTTATGAAATCCAGTGTGTATTTGTATCACATCTTAATTCAGACTAGTCACATTTCAAGTGCTCAAAAGATACATGTGGCTAATGGCCACCATATTGGAGAAGCGATTCTAAAGCATTATTTGCTCTAAACAACAGCAACAAAAACAAACAAACCAAAAAAACCAAACTGACAAAAAAACAGAAAAACTCCAAGTCTGGTGAGCAGAATCCTTACTTAAGTCTCTAAAACATGAAGTCATACCCTCCCATCAGTTCCCAGACTCCCTGACTCCTTGAGGCACCACCACAAGTACACACTGTAAACTTCCCCGAGCCTTTCCCAATGCGCAAGGTACAAGCTCTGAACTGGATACTAGCATTTACTATATCCCGCATACACAGATCCAGGAAATAAAGGATGGAAGTGGAAGTGGCCTCTCTCTATTAACACAGCCTCTAATAACCTTACCATCTACCAACCCACTCACCGGGTTCCCCCCCACCCACCCAAACATGCAACTTTGGGCTTTGATATTTTAGAAGAGATCTTAATTTACAAAGGGTGAATACTTCCACCAGGTGACACAAAAATGACCCACATTGATACATACTGCAACATGGATTAACTTTGGAAACATTATGCCAAATGAAACAAAACAAACACAAAAGGACAAATACTCTATGGTGCCACTTATATAAGGTATCTATCTAGAATATGCAAATGCACAGAAATATAAAGTAGATTAGAGGTTAGCAGGGGTGGGGATAGGGGAAGGATGACGGGGGAGTTATTGCGTAACAGGTACAGTTTCTGTATGGGATGATAAAAATTTTTGAAAATAGATACTGGCGTGTGAATATAAATATAACTGAATTGTTCACTTAAAATGGTTAAAATTGTAAATGCTATATATTTTTTACCACAGTAAAAAACATTTTTTTAAATCCATTATATAAGAAGCTGAGACTACCTCTAGGCTAGTTTGGGGCTCCTTGTGCCAGTGAAACAAAAGGCAAAGAAGGATGATGTTACCAGAGTCTTGATTACCAAGACTGGCTGGGGTGACCGATCCTGATTACCAAGGGGATAGTGAGGCAGAGGAGACCATGGAAACCTGGGGATTCAACGGTATGATTCTCAGTATATCCATATCTACAGAGATCCAATAGAGGTGGCACCATTAAGGAATCAAACTTTTCAAGAATGAAATGCGGTCACTCCACCAAGGAAAATGCTGGCAGAGGGTAAGTGGAACAGGAATCAGTTGTGACAGAAGTGAAGTGAAAAATATCAGCTTATAGGGCTTCCCTGGTGGTGCAGCGGTTGGGAGTCCGCCTGCCGACACAGGGGACGCAGGTTCGTGCCCCGGTCCGGGAAGATCCCACATGCCGCGGAGCGGCTGGGCCCGTGAGCCATGGCCGCTGAGCCTGCGCGTCCGGAGCCTGTGCTCCGCAGCGGGAGAGGCCACAGCAGTGAGAGGCCCAAAAATATCAGCTTATAACCCTAGGACCAGTTCTAAGAATAAGAACTGCAGCAGCTCTGCATATCTGTTATATGTATATATTTCTTTGCTCCTCATCTCTGGCATTATATGAAGAATGTTGGTACTATTGGTCTCAATTTAATTCATGAGACACAAAATTGTAAGATTCTGATGGTGAGGATACACATCATCTGTGAGATAGAAACGATGGACTAATAAGGCTTTGTGTCTCCCATTGTGGAGTGGGTGAGAGCATCTTTGTATAGAGGATATTTGAGTTGCCTTGCAAGATTATGCAGGAACAAGATATTATTGCATGGGAGTTACACATGAGCAGAAGAGTGATAATGAATGCTGAAGAGCAAAAAGTGTGGAGTGTCAATTATTTGTCCATTTGATCCATTTCTCAACCCCCTTCTTTTGCTCTACTCTATTATATCATAGGAACTGTAATTCCCATGCTCCATTGTTAAATGGCTCTACTTCCGGCAGTGTCTCTGGCAGTAGCTGCATCTCTTTTCAGGTTCCAGCTGCCTATCCTTCATTCCAACATCCCAACCTGACTGAACAGCCCCTACCATGGTTCTCCCTCCCACCAGACAGCTCCAACTTCTGGACTCTGGTAACATCATCTCCTCCCATTGGTCCTCTGGCCTAGAGGTGATGGTGGCTTCCTGATGTAACTAATCTCTAGGTGGCCTCATCATTCCCTGTTTGAATTCCTAGGTCTTTCATCACCTGTACAACCAATTCCGTCTATTAATGTCCCTCTTTTAGCCTTACTGGGCCTTATTTGATTTCCAGAGCTACCCACAGAGCTGTGAAAAACATATCCTCTAGCTGTGAAAAACAACCATGAGGTTGTTTTCTCATTTAAGCTTCAACATATGCACTACAACATGCAACAGCAACAAAATGGTATCTCCCTCCTTTTCAAAACAAGTCTTCATTCTTTTAGGTCTTATGCTCAACCAGTTGTCTTAGAACCTCCTCTCTGTGTCATCCTCCATGTCTTCCCTGATGCCCTCCTACAGCATGTCTCAGCCTCTAAAAGGTCTTTCACCATTTTTACGCCATGACTCTCTTTGGCAATCTGGCACAGCCTTTTCAAAATAATGTAATTACATGCATAAAATAAAATACACAAGATAACAAAAGGAATCAAAGTATAAAAATAAGTATATGATATAACAACCAATTTGTGATGCTGTAATCTACGTTACTTCTTTAATAACACATTAAATAAAAAGTTGTACTCACAAGTCTAATAACCATTTCAAAGTAATGACAAGTATAAACAATATTTCAATATATTTGCAGTAACTGAAGTATGGTATGTGTCTGCAATTTCTATTGGTGATAAATTCAAAAGTACTGCTAATCCTACTATAGCTTGCTTTTAAAAGGACGACAGGCTGGGCCAAGCCCTTCATAACTGAAGGAAATGCTTAACATGAGTTAGGGGTTAATAAAAATAAAAATATAATTTCTCCCTATCCAACTACATGGATTCCTTGATTTCTCAGTTTGTAAGGACCCCTGCTTAAGACCCCTACTCCTAAGAAATCTGGCAGGATCAGTCAAACACCTTTAGGTCTTGAACCCTAGAAAGCCTACTGCTTCGTCCTAGGTGCCCAGTAACTTTTGGCTAGAGAAAGTTACATTGCTTTTCCTTATTCTGTCCCATCCTCATTGCTCTAAAAGATTTTCTTGCTCTGTCGTCACTATTGGGGCCAATGAGATATCTGAATAGCTTCATGACCTCTTGTCCTACTTTGCACATCTGTATTATTGTGCTCAAATAATTTTAATAACCACTGCAAAAGTGAAAACCTTGTGGCATTTTCCCATCTCAATCACCCACATTAGTACAACTTAGTTTCATTCGGAAGCTGTGAGTCTGTAAGAAACTCCTCTCCCCCATACCCTCTGCCCACTAATAAATCTCAGCAGTGACCTATTATTTCCATACCTAGGAAAGAAAACGGGGGCTCAGAAAAATGACATAAGTTGCCCAAGAACCCACAATAATGAAATTTCTAGAGAAGTCATTTTAAAGATTTTTATTATTTTTTATTGTGGTATAATTGACATATTATATTAGTTTCAGGTATACAACATGATTTAATATTTATATATATTGCAAAATGATCACCACATAATTCTAGTTAACATCCATCACCATACATAGTTATAATTTTTTTCTTCTGATGAGAACTTTTAAGATCTACTCTCTTAGCAACTTTCAAAAATGCAATACAGTACATTATTAACTATAGTTGCCATGCTGTATATTACATACCCAGGACTTATTTTATAACTGGAAGTGTGTACCTTTTGACCCCCTTCACCCATTTCATCTACCTCCACCCACCCCCTGCCTCTGACAACCACCAATATATTCTCTGTATCTATGAGCTTGGGGTTTTCTTTAATTTTTAAATACCACCTATAAATGATATCATACAGTATTTGTCTTTTTTTTAACATCTTTATTGGAGTATAATTGCTTTACAATGTTGTGTTAGTTTCTGCTGTATAACAAAGTAAATCAGCTATACATATAAATTTATCCCCATTTCTCCTCCCTCTTGCGTCTCCTTCCCACCCTCCCTAACCCACCCCTCTATGTGGTCACAAATCACGGAGCTGATCTCCCTGTGCCATGCGGCTGCTTCCAACTAGCTATCTATTTTACATTTGGTACTGTATATATGTCCATGCCACTCTCTCACTTCGTCCCAACTTACCCTTCCCCCTCTCCATGTCCTCAAGTCCATTCTCTACATCTGCGTCTTTATTCCTGTCCTGTCCCTAGGTTCTTCAGAACCACTTTATTTTTTTAAGATTCCATATATATGCGTCAGCATACGGTATTTGTTTTTCTCTTTCTGACTTACTTCACTCTGTAGGACAGTTTCTAGGTCCATCCACCTCACTGCAAATAACTCAATGCTGTTTCTTTTTATGGCAGAGTAATATTCCATTGTATATATGTACCATATCTTCTTTATCCATTCATCTGTTGATGGACACTTAGGTTGCTTCCACATCCTGGCTATTGTAAACAGTGCTGCAATGAACATTGTGGTACATGTCTCTGTTTGAATTATGGTTTTCTCAGGGTATATGCCCAGTACTGGGATTGCTGGGTCATATGGTAGTCCTGTTTTTAGTTTTTTAAGGAACCTCCATACTGTTCTCCATAGTGGCTGTATCAGTCTACATTCCCACCAACAGTACAAGAGGGTTCCCCTTTCTCCACACCCTCTCCAGCATATACTGTTTGTAGATTTTTTGATGATGGCCATTCTGACTGGTGTGAGATGATATCTCATTGTACTTTTGATTTGCATTTCTCTAATGATTAGTGATGTTGATCATCCTTTCATGTGTTTGTTGACAATCTGTATATCTTCTCTGGAGAAACATCTATTTGGGATTTCTGCCCATTTTTGGATTCGGTTGTTTGTTTTATTAATACTGAGCTGCATGAGCTGCTTGTATATTTTGGAGATTAATCCTTTGTCAGTTGCTTCATTTGCAAATATTTTCTCCCATTCTGAGGGTTGTTCTTTTTGTCTTGTTTAGTTTTCTTTGTTGTGCAAAAGCTTTTAAGTTTCATTACATTCCATTTGTTTCCTTTTTGTTTTTATTACCATTTCTCTAGGAGGTTGGCCAAAAAGGATCTTCCTGTGATTTATGTCACAGAGTGTTCTAGCTATGTTTTCCTCTAAGAGTTTTATAGTGTCTGACCTTACATTTAGGTCTCTAATCCATTTTGAGTTTATTTTTCTGTATGGTCTTAGGGAGTGTTCTAATTTCATTCTTTTACATGTAGCTGTCCAGTGTTCCCAGCACCACTTATTGAAGAGGCTGTCTTTTCTCCATTGTATATTCTTCTCTCATTTATCAAAGATAAGGTAACCATATGAGCATGGGTTTATCTCTGGGCATTATATCCTGTTTCATTGATCTATATTTCTGTTTTTGTACCGGTACCATATACTGTCTTCATTACTGCAGCTTTGTAATATAGTCTGAAGTCTGGGATTCTGATTCCTCCAGCTCTATTTTTCTTTCTCAAGATTGCTTTGGCTATTTGGGGTCTTTTGTGTTTCCATACAAATTGTGAAATCTTTTGTTCTAGTTCTGTGAAAAATGCCATTGGTAGTTTGATAGGGATTGCACTGAACCTATAGATTGCTTTGGGTAGTATAGTCATTTTCACAATGTTGATTCTTCCAATCCAAGAACATGGTATATCTCTCCATCTGTTTATATCATCTTTAATTTCTTTCATCAGTGTCTTACAGTTTTCTGCAGACAGGTCTTTTGTCTCCTTAGGTAGGTTTATTCCTAGGTAATTTATTCTTTTTGTTGCAATGGTAAATGGGAGTGTTTCCTTAATTTCTCTTTCAGATTTGTCATCATTAGTGCATAGGAATGAAAGAGATTTGTGTGCATTAATTTTGTATCCTGCTACATTACTAAATTTATTGATTAGCTCTAGTAGTTTTCTGGTAGCATTTTTAGGATTCTATATGTATAGTATCATGTCATCTGCAAACAGTGACAGCTTTACTTCTTCTTTTCTGATTTGGATTCCTTTTATTTCTTTTTCTTCTCTGACTCCTGTGGCTAAACTTCCAAAACTATGTTGAGTAAGAGTGGTGAGA
Organism: Orcinus orca; assembly: GCF_937001465.1. Classification (NCBI taxonomy): domain Eukaryota; kingdom Metazoa; phylum Chordata; class Mammalia; order Artiodactyla; family Delphinidae; genus Orcinus; species Orcinus orca. The sequence goes on from NC_064564.1 coordinate 56,115,803, forward strand.
GTGGGCAACCTTGACTTGTTCCTGATCTTAGTGGAAATGGTTTCAGTTTTTCACTACTGAGAACGATGGTAGCTATGGGCTTGTCATACATGGCCTGTATTATGTTGAGGTAAGTTCCCTCTATGCTTACTTTCTGGAGGGTTTTTATAATAAATGGGTGTTGAATTTTGTCAAAAGCTTTTTTTGTGTCTATTGAAATGATCATATGGATTTTATCCTTCAGTTTGTTAATATGGTGCATCACGCTGATTGCTTTGCGTATATTGAAGAATTCTTACATTCCTAGGATAAACCCCACTTGATCGTGGTGTATGATCCCTTTAATGTGCTGCCGAATTCTGTTTGTTGAGGATTTTTGCATCTATGTTCATCAGGGATACTGGCCTGTAGTTTTCTTTTTCTGTGACATCTTTGTCTGGTTTTGGTATCAGGGTGATGTTGGGTTCGCAGAATGAGTTTGGGAGTGTTCCTCCCTCTGCTACATTTTGGAAGAGTTTGAGAAGGATATGTGTTAGCTCTTCTCTCAATGTTTGATAGAATTCACCTGTGAAGCCATCTGGTCCTGGACTCTTGTTTGTTGGATAATTTTTTTTTTTGCGGTACGTGGGCCTCTCACTGCTGTGGCTTCTCCATTTGCGGAGCACAGGCTCCGGACGCACAGGCCCAGTGGCCAGGGCTCACGGGCCCAGCCGCTCCACAGCATGTGGGATCCTCCCAGACCGGGGCACGAACCCATGTCCCCTGCATCTGCAGGCAGACTCTCAACCACTGCACCACCAGGGAAGCCCTGTTGGATGATTTTTAATCACAGCTTCAATTTCAGTGCTTGTGACTGGTCTGTTTATATTCTCTATTTCTTCCTGGTTCAGTCTTGGAATGTTGTGCTTTTCCAAGAATTTGTCCATTTCTTCCATGTTGTCCATTTTTATTGGCATATAGTTGCTTATAGTAATCTCTCATGATCCTTTGTATTTCTACAGTGTCAGTTGTTATTTCTCCTTTTCCATTTCTAATTCTATTGATTTGAGCCTTCTCCCTTTTTTTCTTTAGGAGTCTGGCCAATGGTTTAATCAATTATTCTTATCGTCTCAAAGAACCAGGTTTTAGTTTTATTGATCTTTGCTATCATTTCCTTCATTTCTTTTTCATTTATTTCAGACCTGATCTTTATGATTTCTTTCCTTCTACTAACTTTGGGGGTTTTTTGTTGTTCTTTCTCTAATTGCTTTAGGTGTAAGGTTAGGTTGTTTATTTGAGGTTTTTCTTGTTTCTTGAGATAGGACTGTATTGCTATAAACTTCCCTCTTAGAACTGCTTTTGCTGCATCCCATAGGTTTTGGGTCATGGTGTTTTCATTGTCATTTGTTTCTAGGTATTTTTTGATTTCCTCTTTGATTTCTTCAGTGATCTCTTGGTTATTTAGTAGTGTATTGTTTAGCCTCCATGTGTTTGCATGTTTTACAGTTTTTTTCCTGTAATTGATATGTAGTCTCATAGCATTGTGGTCAGAAAAGATACTTGATATGATTTCAATTTTTTTAAATTTACCAAGGCTTGATTTGTGACCCAAGATATGATCTATCCTGGAGAATGTTCCATGAGCACTTGAGAAGAAAGTGTATTCTGTTGTTTTTGGATGGAATGTCCTATAAATATCAACTAAGTCCATCTTGTGTAATGTGTCATTTAAAGCTTGTGTTTCCTTATTTATTTTCATTTTGGATGATCTGTCCATTGGTGAAAGTGGGGTGTTAAAGTCCCCTACTATGACTGTGTTACTCTCGATTTCCCATTTTATGGCTGTTAGCATTTGCCTTATGTATTGAGGCGCTCCTATGTTGGGTGCATAAATATTTATAATTGTTATATCTTCTTCTTGGATTGCTCCCTTGATCATTATGTAGTGTCCTTCTTTGTCTCTTGTAATAGTCTTTATTTTAAATTCTATTTTGTCTGATATGAGAACTGCTACTCCAGCTTTCTTTTGATTTCCATTTGCATGGAATATCTTTTTCCATCCCCTCACTTTCAGTCTGTATGTGTCCCTAGGTCTGAAGTGGGTCTCTTGTAGACAGCATGTATATGGGTCTTGTTTTTGTACCCATTCAGCCAGTCTATATCTTTTGGTTGGTGCATTTAATCCTTTTACATTTAAGGTAATTGTCAATATGTATGTTCCTATTACCATTTTCTTAATTGTTTTGGGTTTGTTTTTGTAGGTCTTTTCCTTCTCTTGTGTTTCCTGCCTAGAGAAGTTCCTTTAGCATTTGTTGTACAGCTGGTTTGGTGGTGCTGAACTCTCTTAGCTTTTGCTTGTCGGTAAAGGTTTTAATTTCTCTGTCAAATATGAATGAGATCCTTGCTGGGAAGAGTAATCTTGGTTGTAGGTTTTCCCCTTTCATCACGTTAAATATGTGCTGCCACCTCCTTCTGACTTGCAGAGTTTCTGCTAAAAGATCAACTGCTAACCTTATGGGGATTCCCTTGTATGTTATTTGCTGCTTTTCTCTTGCTGCTTTTAATATTTTTCCTTCATATTTTATTTTTGATAGTTTGATTAATATATGTCTTGGTGTGTTTCTCCTTGGATTTATCCTGTATGGGACTCTCTCTGCTTCCTGGACTTGATTGACTATTTCCTTTCCTTTATAGTTTTCAACTATAATCTCTTTAAATATTTTCGCATTCCCTTTCTTTTTCTCTTCTTCTTCTGGGACCCCTATAATTCAAATGTTGGTGCATTTAGTGTTGTCCCAGAGGTCTCTGAGTCTGTCCTCAATTCTTTTCATTCTTTTTTCTTTATTCTGCTCTGCAGTAGTTATTTCCACTATTTTATCTTCCAGGTCACTTATCCATTCTTCTGCCTCAGTTATTCTGCTGATTCCTTCTAGAGAATTTTTAATTTCATTTATTGTGTTGTTCATCATTGTTTGTTTGCTCTTTAGTTCTAATTCCTTGTTAAACGTTTCTTGTATTTTCTCCAATCTATTTCCAAGATTTTGGATCATCTTTACTAGCATTACTCTGAATTCTTTTTCAGGTAGGCTGCCTATTTCCTCTTCATTTGTCTGATCTGGTGGGTTTTTACTTTGCTCCTTCATCTGCTGGGTATTTCTCTGTCTTCTCATTTTGCTTATCTTACTGTGCTTGGGGTCTCCTTTTGCAGGCTGTAAGTTCATAGTTCCCATTGTTTTTGGTGTCTGCCCCCAGTGGGTAAGGTTGGTTCAGTGGGTTGTGTAGGCTTCCTGCTGGAGGGGACTGGTGCCTGTGTTTCAGTGGGTGGGGATGGATCTTTTCTTTCTGGTGGGCAGGACCACGTCCGGTGGTGTGTTTTGGGGTGTCTGTGAACTGATTATGATTTTAGGCAGTCTCTCTGCTAACGGGTGGGGTTGTGTTCCTGTCTTGCTAGTTGTTTGGCACAGGATGTCCAGCACTGTAGCTTGCTGGTTGTTGAGTGGAGCTGGGTCTTAGCATTGAGATGGAGATCTCTGTAAGAGCTCTCACCATTTGATTTTACATGGGGCTGGGAGGTTTCTGGTGGTCCAATGTCCTGAATTCGGCTCTCCCACCTCAGAGGTTCAGGCCTGACACCTGGCTGGAGCACCAAGACCCTGTCAGCCACTCAGCTCAGAAGAAAAGGGAGGAAAAAGAAAGACAGAAAGAAAGAAAATAATAAAATAAAAGATAAATTATTAAAAATAAAAAAGTAGTTAAAAAAGGAAAGAAAGAAGAGAACAACCAAACTAAAAAACAAATCCACCAATGATAACAAGCGCTAAAAACTATCCCAAAAAATGGAAAGACTGAACCCTAGGACAAATGGTAAAAGCAAAGCCATACAGACAAAATCACACAGAGAAGCATACACATACACACTCACAAAAACAGAAAAAGAAAATTATATATATTTTTTAAAAAAATGGAATTCCAAGAGCAACGAAATCAATAAACAAATTTACCAGTGATACTAAGCTCTAAATACTAAACTAAAATAAACATAAAACCAGAAACAAATTAGATGCAGAAAGCAAACCCCAAGTCTACAGTTGCTCCCAAAGTCCACTGCCCCAATTTTGGGATGATTCATTGTCTATTCAGGTATTCCACAGATGCAGGGTAAATCAGGTTGACTGTGGAGATTTAATCCGCTGCTCCTGAGGCTGCTGGGAGAGATTTCCCTTTCTCTTCTTTGTTTGCACAGCTCCTGGGGTTCAGCTTTGGATTTGGCCCCGACTCTGCGTGTAGGTCGCCTGAGGGCGTCTGTTCCCCACCCAGACAGGATGGGGTTAAAGAAGCAGCTGATTCGGGGGCTCTGGCTCACTCAGGCCGGAGGGAAGGAGGGGTACAGAATGCAGGGTGAGCCTGCAGCAGCAGAGGCCAGCATGACGTTTTCACAGCCTGAGGCACGATGTGTGTTCTCCCAGGGAAGCTGTCCATGGATCACGGGACCCTGGCAGTGGCAGGCTGCAGAGGCTCCCGGGAGGGGAGGTGTGGAGAGTGACCTGTGCTTGCACACAGGCTTCTTGGTGGCTGCAGCAGCAGCCTTAGCATTTCATGTCCGTCTCCGGTATCCGCACTGATAGCCACAGCTGGTGCCCATCTCTGGAGCTCGTTTAGGCAGTGCTCTGGATCCCCTCTCCTCATGCACCCCAAAACAATGGTCTCTTGCCTCTTAGGCAGGTCTAGACATTTTCCCAGATTCACTCCCCAATAGCTGTGGTGCACTAGCCCCCTTCAGGCTGTGTTCACGCAGCCAACCCCAGTCCTCTCCCTGGGATATGACCTCTGAAGCCGGAGCCTCGTCTCCCAGCCCACACCCATCCCGGCGGGTGAGCAGACAAGCCTCTCAGGCTGGTGAGTGCTGGTCGGAACCGATCCTCTGTGTGGGAATCTCTCTGCTTAACCCTCTGCACCCCTGTTGCTGTGCTCTTCTCCATGGCTCCAAAGCTTCCCCCCAACCCACCCCCCGTCTCCGCCAGTGAAGGGGCTTCCAAGTGTGTGGCAACTTTTCCTCCTTCACAGCTCCCTCCCAGAGGGGCAGGTCCTGTCTCTATTCTTCTGTCTCTGGTTTTCCTTTTTTCTTTTGCCCTGCCCAGGTACGTGGGGAGTTTCCTGCCTTTTGGGAGGTCTGAGGTCTTCTGCCAGCGTTCAGTAGGTGTTCTGTAGGAGTTGTTCCACATGTAGATGTATTTCTGATGTATTTGTGCGAAGGAAGGTGATCTCCACATCTTACTCCTCCGCCATCTTGAAGGTCCCTCCAGTATTTGTTTTTCTCTGTCTGACTTATTTCACTTACCATAATGGCCCCAAGGTCCATCTATATTGTCACAAATGGCAAGATGTCACTCTTTTTTTGTGTGAATAATATTCCATTGTATACACACACACACACACACACACACACACACACACACGGACTTCCCTGGTGGTGCAGTGGTTAAGAATCTGCTTGCCAATGAGGGGGACACAGGTTCAAGCCCTGGTCCGGGAAGATCCTACCTGTTGCAGAGCAACTAAGCCCATGTGCCACAACTACTGAGCCTGCACTCTAGAGCCCACGAGCCACAACTACTGAGCCTGCGTGCCACAACTACTGAAGCCCGCATGCCTAGAGCCCATGCTCTGCAACAAGAGAAGCCAATGCAATGAGAAGCCCACGTACCACAACGAAGAGTAGCCCCCGCTCGCTGCAACTAGAGAAAGCCCACACTCAGCAACAAAGACCTAATGCAGCCAAAAATAAAGAAATAATTTTTTTTTAAAAATAATATATATATATATTCATTTATATGTGTATATGTATATATATATACATATTTGAAACATTTTCTTTATCCATTCATCTATTGATAGGACACTTAGATTTTAAAGAAATTTTGTGCCAATCAGCCAGTGTGTTAGCATTAGGAGTACCTGATAAGGCAAATATCTGGCCTTAGTTTTTAGATAGTTTCATTCCTCTCTGCCTTGCTTTATAATGGACATATTTAGAAATTACATGGCTAAAAATATTACTATATAATATGAGTAAAATCAGCTAAACAAATAATTGAAACAGTAAAACTGAACAGTAATACAAACCTGGAGTTGAACCAACTATAACTACCTATTTTGAGAAAATTCTCTTCCTTCCGTGAGATAATTTCCAATCTCTTTAATGTGAACACATAATTCAAAATATTTTGATCAAATAAAAGATAATAAATGTATGTTCTGGTAAGAGAAATGTGATAACTATAAATATATGTGAAAGAATATATTTAATGGATGAATGATTATCATGATACTAATATTCTCAAGTAAAATGTACATTTGGTTTATAAAATAAGTTTTGGAGATTATGAACAATTAGCACCCATTTAACAAATACTACTTTATATTCAGTATGTAATAGGACAACATAAATAAAAGCAATTACTACTTCAATTATCACTTTAAAATTACCATTGCCCTTAAAAATACAAATAAAACAGTCATAGATTGATCGCTTGTTATTTTAATCATAAACCACTGTTCCTTAGAGAACCTGAAAAAAATCACTTTACCGAACGTTTATTCAACACACAGCTACTGAGGGCCTACTACGTGCCAATAAGCAACTTGACAGGTACAGGGACAAAGCATGGTCACTACTTTCAGCTCTCACGAAGCTTAAGGACTAAAGAAGCACAGGTAAGCGTGAAATAAATGTTTTAGCTCTAAAATATCTGTAACAGCAACATGTTATGGGAGAGGAAAGAAAGGAGTAATCATTTTCACCTAGCAAGGCTTTAAAAGGTTTCCTGACAGAACAGCGTCGGGATTTTAGCAAAAAGGGAAGGAAAATACACTGTTTATGCTTAACTGTCAATAAATGTCAACTATTACAGTGCACAGACACTTCTCAAATTCTATTTCATTTAATTATCTCAACAACCCTTTGGGACCAGCATTTCACAATGAGAAACCAAAGATGTACAGGATAAATAACTCGCCCAAGGTCACATATGTTGTAAATGGAAGGGCCAAGAATGAGTCCAGGTCTCTGTAACTCAATATTCTTTCCACTACATCTGGCTGCCTAAGCTGAGCTTTAAGAATGAGTAAGACTTAAATAACGAAAAAGAAGAAAACAGAGAAGAAAGACGACAGAAGAGACATAAACATATAATTCATGAATTATCCTAGAGTAAAAAATAACTTCTGTCCTTGGAATATACACATATACATATGAAATACAGATATTTATATATACACACACACATACTAATAAAAGATATAATGATACAATTGAAAAACAAACTAAGATAATTCATGAATTACACTGATCAAAAATTCCATACTCAAATCTAATTGTTTAAGAGACTGTTCTATGACTGAGACCATAAGGAAACTACATTAAGATTTCCAAAATGCCTAATTTACAAATCCCTTAGTCACCAAACGCATTCATCAATTAACACTTTTGAGCAAATATAATTCATTAATTAAAATAAAATTAAGGCAACATACCAATAAATACAATACTTCATTAAATTTCTACTTTAACACTCCTATACAATTCCACTGTATTTAAAAAAACCATCTGTTCTATTAATGTCCTTTTTAAGCACAAGAATGTTACAGTGATAAATGTTAAAACAAGTAGTTTCTAATATGAAATGAATCTAAAATAATCAAACTCTACTTTTAACATTATTTGAGAAGAAAATAAATTCTACCTCTGCATTGTGCTTAGTTGTTATTTCTAATTTTTCTTTCTTAGCCCGATGGAGTTTCTTTCTGAGATCAGCAGTAATATCCAAGTCTGTTTCATTTTTAACCATTTGTTTTATATCAGACGAGGCATTCTTCAACCTATAAAATGAGATCAAAATAAAATATAATTACTATTAAGTAAATTTCCAGCATTTCCCTATTTCTGATAACTTATTTTTCAAAAATAACAGGGAACATGTTACGGTCCTTACCCTAAAGAAACTTACATTCCAGTAAAAGATATTGATTGCAAAAGCTAGATAGAATTGCAAAGCAGTATATGACTAGAAACAAACCACTGTCCACTGGGAAACCACCATATTGTTTAAGATAGGCAATAAAGGTTATCTGATCCTATCACAAGCTGGCAAGTTTTGGAGAAGACTGAGTTCTTTCCTTTTAACCTTTTTAAATAATATATTTTACTTATTGCAAATATAACACATATTACAAAAAGAGAAAGTATAAGAGAATACACACTCATGCTTTTAAATGGCAGAGTAAAGTTCTACTCTCTCCCCAAAAATAAAATTAAAATTTTAACTAATCTAACAGCAAAGAGAATTTAGAGATATAAACTCACAAGGAGTATTAGTACCAGAGATGAGACAATAGCAATAAAATACTGGAAGTTGGAACACAGGTGGATAAGTGGTAAGTGATTTATATAAGAGAGCTGAATTCAAAGCCAACAGTAAGAAAAGCAACCTGATTTACACCAGAGTCCCAAAAAGCTCAGTTCACTGGCAACACCTTTTAAAATGGGGGTAAAAGCAGAGCAGAAAACAGGAGAATTGGTTGAAAGTCTGCCAAAGAAATAATAAGATCCTCAGATCCTCTACCCTATACACCACACAACTGGGTATTGATTTCTTCCCCACTCTGGCAGAACACTAGGGGTTTATCCCCAGGAGAGGATAAAACAGAATGTCTCTGGATTGGAGACATCAGATACAAATCGGGTAAGTGTTCCATACCAAAAGCAAGAGACTCAAGTAAAAAGTTGTATAATAAATTATATCCCTGGTCTTCTAATACTTATTGTCTAACAGAACAATGTCAGCCAAAGCAGAGACTAGAAGGATCTTCCCTGGAGAATCTAACCAACAAGGTGAAAAAGACCTAAAGATGCCAATGTTACGGGTTCTCCAGCAAAACAGCTTAACCAGATCACCCTACACAGAATGTCTCATACACTGAGCTTCCAATCATCTTTTTAGGCCTCTACTTTTAAATATGAACAGAGAGCCAAGGATCACCAGAAGTTAAACAACATCTGATAAGAAAGACAGAGACTACAAGGGGCAGGGAAGAAGTCAAAGATGATGCAGGGAAAAGATAACTTTAAAAAAAGATTAAGAAAAAACCCTTAACATTAAAATCCTCAGAAAAATAGGAGAGGATAAAAAAATCCATAAAACAAAATCTGGATGTAATTAAAAATGAAATATTCATAGAACAAAAAAAGAGCTCTTGGAAATCAAAAACACAAACTAAGAAATGAAAAACTAAATAAATAAATTTAAAACAAAAATCTTCCAGATGCCTAAAAAAATTACAAGAGAAAATAATTTCCAATTTAGAATTTTATGCTCAACAAGTACCATTCAAAGACAAGAGTATGGGGAAGGGAAGATGAAACATGCACGCTTTCATAACTATGATCAGAGTGTAAACTGGCAGAAAAGTTTTTAGAAGTTTGGTAATAAATGTCTAAAACTTTCAAAAAAAAAAGACAAGAGTATGAGAAAGACTATTTCGGATCTACAAGACATCAAAACATTTATAAGGGGCTACTGGAAGACTTGTTTCACCAAAATAAGGACCCACACTGAGAAAGAGAAAGAAATGGGATCCCAGAAGTAGGGTATTCAAGATAAGAAAACAGCAAAGGGATGTCTAAGATAGTGATGAAAGGAAGCACCCAGTGAAATTTGTGCAGCAAATCACTTAAAGGGTAATCTGTTCCAACTGTACTGGCCAATGCCTCCAGGAGTAATTTCTTTAAGATGAAAAGAGAAAATAAAAGAATACATCAACTATGTGAACATATTGAGAGATTTATAAAACTTGGTGGGAGTATGAAGTTGAATTCATAAGTTCATGGAAATTAAACCAAGTAAACAACAAATGAGACAACTATTAATTAAATCCAAGAAAAACAAAATGTATACGAGAAAAAAATTGTCACTGAATACTACTACATAACTCAACTAGGAAGTTTTGATAATTATACGATAATGTAAACATTGATTAATCTAACCAAGATTATATATCACTAAATGAAGAGAGAATAGAAAAGGGAGGCAAGTATGAATGAAAACTAAATTATGAACTTCTATAGTGGAAAGTCAGTAGATAATGGCTAAACATGAAAAATAAAGTAGCAATATAAAAAAAATTTTTGAAGAGGTATGGATTTTAAAAAAACATCTCAGAGAGTTGAAAATGATTCTTTCTAGGGATAAAGAAAGTTATTTGTCTCAAGGTAATAAGCACTGCTATTTTTCCTAACAGCAGTAAGTAAGCCTTTTAGAACAATTAGTCTTTAAATAACATGCATATGTAATTTTTTTTAAATAAGACTAAAATAAAACAACAGAGAATCAATGAAACCAAAATTTGATTCTTTAAATAGATGAATAAACTTGATAAACCTTTGGTTAGCTAGACAAAGAAAAAAGAGAAGAAACTCAAAGTATAAACAAAGAATAAAAAAGGGAATGGCACTACCAACGTAGAAGGATTATAATGAATACTATGAACAACTTTATGCTAACAAATCAGGACAAATTCCTAAAAAGACAGTAATTACTAAAACTAACTCAAAAAGAAAGAGAAAATCTGAACAGACCTATAACAGACAACAACTTTGAATTAATAATTTTAAAAATCTAATCATAGAGAAAGTCCAAGTCCAGATTCTACCAAACTTTAAGGAAGAAATAATACCAATCCTCACATTAGAGGAGGAGGAAACATTTCTCCAAATCATTCTGAGTCCAGCATTACCTAATACCAAAATATGGCAGACATCTCAAGAAAGGAAGAGTACAGACCAATATCTTTCATGAATAGAGATACAAAAAATCCTCAACAAAACATTAGCAAACCAAATCCAGCAACATCTTGAAAGAATTAAATTACAACATGATTAATTGGGATTTATCCCCAAAATAGAAAATTGGTATAATGTCTGAAACTCAAGTGATGTAATATACCATTTTACTAAAACAAAGGATGAAAACTATATGATCATCTCAACAGATACAGAAAATGTATTTGACAAAATCCAACACCCATTCACGATATAAAAAAATAAAAAAAAACTCTCAACAGACTAGGAATACAAGGAAATTTCATCAATCTGATAAAGGGCCTCTATGAAAAACTGCAAAAAGTAGCATCAAGCTTAATGTTGAAACACTGAAAGCTTCCCCTAAGACTGGGAACAAAACAAAGATGTCTGCTAGTAATACTTCTATTCAAGACTGTATTGGAGGTTCTAGACAGTGCAATCAGGAAAAAAAAAAAAAGGAAAAGAAATAAAAGGCACATATACTGAAGGAAGAAGTAAAACTGTCTTTAATGGCAAAAAACATGATCCTGTAAGATTATCCTAAGGAATCCATTAAGAAGCAAAAAGACTAGAACTAAAAAACAATTTCAGCAAGGTCACAGAATATAAGATCAATATGCAAAAACCAATCACATTTCTAAACACTAGCAATAAATAATCCAAAACTGAAATTTAAAAAATAATTCCACTTATAATAGCATCAAGTAAATAAAATAGATTTAGGATTAAATTTAACAAAAAAAGGGAAAGACTTCTACACTGAAAAGCATAAATTATTGTTGAACTAAATTGAAGACCTAAGTAAATGAAATGACATTCCACATTCACATTCATGTATTTGAAGACTAGTATTTTAAGATGGCCACTTTCCCCAAATTGATCTACAGATTCAACATATTGCCTACCAAAATCCCAGCAGGCTTTTTTTTGCAGAAATTGACAAGCTGACCCTAAAAATTATATGGAAAAGCAAAGGACTCAGAAAAACCAAAATAATCTTTAAGAAAAACTAATGGGAGGACTTGCACCTTCTAAATTCAAAACTTACCATAAAGCTACAGTAATCAAAACAGTGTAGAATTTGAATTAAGAATAAACATGTAGATCAGTGTACCAGAATTGAGACCACAGAAATAAAGTCATATATATACAGTCAATTAATTTTCAACAAAGGTGTCAAGACAATTCAATGGGGGAAAAGACAGTCTTATCAACACATGGTGCTAAAACAACTGATCTCCACAGGCAAAAAGATAAATTTAGACCCTTACCTCACACCATATACTACAAAGTAACTTAAAATGGAGCCTGGACCTAAATGTAAGAACTAAAATTATAAAAATTCTAGAAAAAAACTTAGGAGAAAAATCTTCATGACCTTAAGCTGGGCAAAATTTCTTAGATACGAAACCAAAAGCACAATCCATAAAGAAAAAGAATTGAACTTCATAAAAATTAATAACTTTTACACTTCAAAAAGCATTATTAAGAAAATGAAGTCAAGCCAACAAATGGGAAAAGATATTTGCAAATTATATATCTGATAAAGGATTTGTATCCAGAACACATAAGGAACTCTTTTTTTTAATAAATTTATTTTATTTTTTATTTTTGGCTGTGTTGGGTCTTCATTGCTGCACACAGGCTTTTCTCTAGTTGTGGCGAGCGGGCGCTACTCTTCGTTGCAGTGCACGGGCTTCTCATTGTGGTGACTTCTCTTGTTGCAGAGCATGGGCTCCAGGTGCATGGGCTTCAGTAGTTGTGGCAAACAGGCTTAGTTGCTTCGTGGCATGTGGGATCTTCCCGGACCAGGGCTTGAACCCGTGTCCCCTGCATTGGCAGGCGGATTCTTAACCACTGCGCCACCAGGGAAGCCCTTAGAATATATAAAGAACTCGTGAAGCTCGATAAGAAAAAGATGAATAACTCAATTTAAAATCAGGCAGAAGATCTGAATAGGCTTTTCACCAATGAAGATACACAAATGGGCAAAAAAAGCACATGCAAAGATGTTCAACATCATTGCTCACTAGGAAAACACAAAATAAAATCACAATGACATATTACTTTACTCTCACTGGAATGGCTATAATCAAAAAGTCAGAAAACAACAAGTGTTGGGGAGGATATGGAAATGTATAAAACCCTTATACACTGCTGGTGGAAATGTAAAATGCTTCAGTCACTTTAGAATACAATTTGGAAGTTTCTTAAAAATTTTAACGTAAATTTACTATATGATGAAGTAATGGTGCTCCTAAGAATCTACCCAAGAGAAATAAAATATGTCTACACAAAGACTTGCACACAAGTGTTTATAGCAGAGTTATTCATAATAGGCAAAATGTGGAAACAACCCAAATGTCCATCAACTGGTGAATGGTTAACTAAAATGTATATATCCATAAAATGGAATAATATTCAGAAATAAAAAGAAACAAAGTACTGACACATGTTACAATATAAATCTGAAGAACATGCCTACTGAAAAGAAGCCAGACACAAATGACCACATATTGTATGACCCCAGTTATATGAATTGTTCAAAAAAGGCAAATCTATAGAAACAGAAAGTACGTTCGTGGTAAACAGCAGAGTTTAAATAACTTCATCGGTCCAGATTCTAGAAGTCTGAAGAGTAATTTAACCATTAAAAATTATGACAGATGTATATTAATTTGGCAAGATGTTCCCCCCAAAATTGAAAAAGCAAGATACTAATGTAAAATATTATTCTAATTTTTGAAATATATATTTATATGTTCAAAAGAAAAGGTCTGGGCAAGTAAATACCAAAATACTGTTGGAGTTAACTCTAAGTGGTAGCATTATAAGCAGTTTCATCGTTTTATTCATTTGTATTTCTTAAATTATTCTAAAAACATATGCATTATCTGCATTAAAATATACATATCTATGTGTATATATACATATGCACATATATAAGACAAGATATCAGAGCAAAAAAGAACCTTAAAACACTCTCTTTAGCACTTTTTGAACCATCTTCCTCACCATAGTGGTGGAGAACCAGCTGATGAGACCTCACTCTTAACCCTTGACACATCTAAAAGAAAAAATTCTTTTTAAGATAAAATTTTAGTAAAGAAAAATATTAATATTTTACTCATTTATTCTCTGTCTTGCTCCAGAAAGGATTTCAGGTAGCTCCTAAAGACAGGTAGGAAACGTTTACATAGCAAATCCTATTTATAAAGCAAAGTACATGTTAGTCACAGTACTCACCCCACCCACACATCCTTGCTGAAAAGGTGCTCAAGATCAGTTCTTCTCAAACTAAACGTGAGCAAGGACTATCCCCACCCCACTCCCATTGCTTCTGTAAAATATATTTAAAAGGGATAATTAAAAAAGAAAATCTAAAAATAGATAAAATTCAACTCTAACTGTTTTATTATTAGATTCAACAAATAGAAAATTACTCTGTTACATGATTATAAGGTTCTAAACACTTGCTTTCAATTTCTGTACTTATTTCTTCGTAAACCACACTTTGAGTTGCACTCTCCGAAATGGCTCCATTTCACATTATGGACTCAGAGTTTTTATATTATTCACATGAGATATGAATAAACCAAAGGTAGGCACCTCACCCAAAGGCATATATGAATGGTACAAAAAAGATGAGCAACAGCAGTTCTTAGAATGTAAACTCCAAGAAAAGAAGCAGTTATGAACAGGAGCTAAAACTAACAGAACGCTTAAGTAGAGTGATGAATCAGAGTTGGGGCAATGAGGAAATAAGAGGAAACACAGCAACACAGATTGTGGCAAGCCAAGTAATAATGAATAAGCAGAAGAAAAGATTTAGAGAAGTGGAAAAGAATAAGCAAGTCTCTAGGGACTGGAGAAAGTACAGACACTGACTTTTGTACACTGAGTTAACAAAGGAGCATAAAGAGCCACACAGAGTCTCCAGACCCAGTTCTGGTTTCCATGAGGCATCATTCTTGCTCCTCCAGTCCCATGAAATTTCCACTTCCCTTACCATCCCATGAGAATTCTTACAATCAGCCTCTCCAACCACTTATTTCTCCCTGCTCCCTGCAACCAAAAGCATTCCTCAACTAGAAGAAGAGACTGGAGGCTTACCTTTGGATATCACCGGAGGCATTATTTGAAGTATTCAAACTCATGATGAGTCTTCCAACTCTTTCAAAATACCCCACTGTTGCTCAATGATATACTTCGTTATTAATGATTAAAACTGTCCAAGACGTCTGTGGCTTACAGGTTACATGGGCTGAAGTCTGTTAAAACAGTAAACAATATAACAGCAGTTATTTATATGAGTCCTGAGACTAGGGGTGATTTTTCTTTTGTTTTTTGACTTATCTGTATTTTTAAGATTATTCTTTAAAAAACATGTAAATACTTGTATTTTTAAAAGCCACAGTGTTTGGGGACTTCCCTGGTGGTCCAGTGGGTAAGACTCCGTGCTCCCAATGCAGGGGGCCCAGGTTCAATCCCTGGTCAGGGAACTAGATCCCGCATGCATAGCACAACTAAGAGTTCACATGCCACAACTAAGAGTCTGCATGCCACAACAAAAGGATTCCACGTGCCGCAATGAAGACCCCGCATGCCACAACTAAGACCCAACACAGCCTAAATAAATAAATAAACATTTTTTTTAAGTTATAAAAAATAAAATAAAAGCCACAGTGTTTTATTTCTTTTTAAATAAGATTAGAAACAAAAATGACAAAACATTAGAAATTCCTTCTTATAAGAATAAGCTAATACTATTAGATTATTTTAATTTCTCAAATAAAAAGTAATAAAATAGTGACTAATTGTTCTTAAACTGGAAGAGGAATAGCTAGTGCCTATCTCTAGGGCACAGAATTCAGTATGAAAGAAAATGCAGTCCAGGGATGTTTTGGGGTCCCAAAAGACTTTTTCATAAATGAAATATTTTTAATGCAATGTTACAATCAAAGAGGCCAAGGCACTCCCACATAAAAGATCTTACAGTAATTTTCAAAGGCCTTCTCCCAAGGGATTGAAGAGGAAAAAGGAAAGGAGAGAGCATTTGTCACTTACCCCGGCCTTCTCTCCAGAACACTCTTCTACCAGAGACACTCCAAACTCAACAACTCTAAGTTACTCAACAACTCTACAACTCTAAGTTACTCTAAGTTACTCAACAACTCTAAGTAACTCTAAGTAACTCTAAGTAACTCTAAGTAACTCTAAGTAACTCTTAGTAACTCTAAGTTAACTCTAAGTTACTAAGTAACTCTAAGTTACTCTAAGTTACTCTAAGTAACTCTAAGTAACTCTAAGTTACTCTAAGTAACTCTAAGTTACTCAACAACTCTAAGTTACTCAACAACTCTAAGTTACTACAGTGTGAAGGAATCTTTGGGTAAACATCTCGATAACTAACTAACTCCAAATAGACACAAATATGAAGATCTCACAAGGTCTCTTGGTATCCCCAGCAGAAGTCCAATATCCTAAGAAAGACCATGAGATTTGGTCTCAGAGAGATCTGAGCTAGGATTCCAATAAGCATCAAGTATGTGGTCATAGGCAAGCCACTTAAACTCTCTGAGCTTGTTTCCTCAACCATAAGGAGATAACTATATCAAGCTCATATATTTGATATTTAAGTAATATACACAGCACATATACAGTACACAGTCACTGTCAGTTTCTATTACTGTAACACAAACCCTCTGAGATCTCTGATAAAGGAAAGGAGTAGGTGACACTTGGGGTGATTTGGTCTGGTTAAAGATGTAATAAAAGAAGGCTTCCCTGGTGGCGCAGTGGTTGAGAGTCCGCCTGCCTATGCAGGGGACACGGGTTCGTGCCCCGGTCCGGGAAGATCCCACATGCCGCGGAGCGGCTGGGCCCATGAGCCATGGCCGCTGAGCCTGCGCGTCCAGAGCCTGTGCTCCACAATGGGAGAGGCCACAACAGTGAGAGGCCTGCGTACCGCAAAAAAAAAAAAAAAAAAAAAAAGATGTAATAGAAGAATTGTTTAGTGGGAATTCCCTAATGGTCCAGTGGTTAGGACTTGGAGCTCTCACTGCCAGGGGCCTGGGTTCAGTCCCTGGTGGGGAACTAAGATCTCACAAGTCATGTGGCGCAACCAAAAAAATAAAAATTAAAAGGCCAGGACACTGGCCTGAGAGGCCAGGACACTGAGTGATAAATGACCCACCAAGGCACACCATTACGGAAAAAAAAAGAATTGTTTAGTAAAATTGTAGGTATACAGGGATAGCTAGAAGATGCCCCCCCCCCAAAAAAAATCTAAACTGATCTGTCCCTGCTCGCAATAAACAACCCTGAGAGAGATCACTGAAAGAAAAGAGACTCAAATAAGCCAACTGAGATGTAGACTCAAACACAGTACTGGGAACTGACTAATGGCTCCTACAGCCAAACACTAAGGGATCTTCAAAACAGTCAGTGATTCACACAGCTGATGCAGAATAGTTTGACCTAGGACAAAGAAGACAGAACTTTTACCAAGATGGGGGGGGGGTGGAATCCCATTTCTCCAGGGACCTAAATACTAAGTTTGGGAATAGTGGTAGACAAACAAACACCACTATCATTAATCTATTGAGCACCTAGTAAAATGTCAAGCACTGTGTTTGGTATTTTATTTACACATAGAACCTATAGAACTCCAATCATTACAACACTGCAATGTAAAGATTATCCTTTTCAACAGAGAAAACTAAGAGATTAGAAGTAACTTGTCAAAAGACAAATAGTTACAGAACCAAAATTCCAACTCATTACTATCTATCTAACTCTAAAGCAGAAGCTCTTTCTACAAGGTCATTGTTGATACAGTTAAACTATAAATTACCTTACCTGAGGTTCATTATCCTCATTTCAATTACAGAAACTCATCTAATTCAGAAAGTCTTAAATGACTTGCCTAAGGCCAGTCAGGTACTAAGTAGGGGACACCAAGGACTCAATCAAGCTCTTCTGATACTGAGTCCCAAAATCTTTTCATCTTACCACCATGCCCCCAAAGCTCAGATTCCAGAGGAAGTGCCTTCAGAATGGAAGTTTAAGAGTTAGAAGGGACTCTTCCATACTTAAGAGTAATGTACAAGGCTCAAAAGTATATACAAAATGTTTCTATTTTTAAAGTGAAAAAGATGGGGCTTCCCTGGTGGCGCAGTGGTTGGGAGTCCGCCTGCCGATGCAGGGGACGCCCGTTCGTGACCCCGTCCGGGAGGATCCCACATGCCGCAGAGCGGCTGGGCCCGTGAGCCATGGCTGCTGGGCCTGCACATCCGGAGCCTGTGCTCCGCGACTGGAGAGGCCATGACAGTGAGAGGCCCGCATACCGCAAGAAAATAAAAATTAAAAAAATAAAGTGAAAAGGATGAAACACACACACATATGCATATGTGTCACAACAAGCACAAACAGAACCTCTATTTACCTCCCAGGGAAAGAATTTATACACTTAGGGCCTTAATAATGCCTGCGTTTTTTATTTTGTTTTGATCTTAGGCAGAGAAGTGTGGGAAGAGGTAGTTTACCAAATTTTAACATAGTTGTTTCAATAAAGCTAAATTGAAGGCAACCACCATTTTTCACTGTATTATTTTGCTATGTAACATCTTCAAATCTGAACGGTCTTCTAGAGAGAAAATGGTCTTCTATAGCTCAGGTGCAAGTTTCATTAACTTCCAGATCACTGAAACAGATACCGTAGTAGGCAGATGGTCCCCATGATCTCTGCCCCCTGGTGTTTCTCTCTTGTATAATACCCTCCCCTTTACTGCGGGCAGAACCTGTGACTTGCCTCTAACCAACAGAATATGGCAAAGGTGACAGGCTGCACTCCCATGATTATATTATGTTATATAAGACTCTATCCTAGCAGAGTGAAGTGACAGGCAACCTCTAGCTGATCGTGAAGAAGCACACTGTCACGCTGTGAACTGCCTACGGAGAGGGCCACATGGCAGGGAACTGCAGGCAGCTCCAACCCACAGGCAGTAAAAAGCCAGATCCCTCGGTCATATAGATGCCAACAGGAAATACATTCTGCCAACAACCTAAATGAACTAGGTAGCAGATTCTTTCCAGTCAAGCCTCCAGATGAGAACACAGCCAGCAGCACCTTGACAGCAACTTAGTGAAACTCTGAACAGAGGGCACATCTAAGCAGTGCCCAGATTCCTGACCTACAGAGACTGAGAAATAATAAATGAGGGCTGTTTGAAGCCACTAAGTTTTTGGTAACTTGTTACACAACAGAAGAAAACTAATATGTATAAGAAGCTTGAAAATGCTTTTACAGGGTTAAATAGAAAAAAAAAAGAGTGACATGTAAACTACAAAATGGGTTCTTACACCAGCCCTGCCTGTGTGTGTCTTTTATAAAGTCTCTTTGTTTTTCTATAGTTTAATTTCCTAATTAATTTACATAACAGAGTTTATAAAAATCCTATCTAAGGTAACTAGATAGAGAAACTAGAAAATCATGGGCAATATTTACAAAAAACAAATAATTACAAAATACAAATGAATAAGGGCAAACCACCAACAGCCACAAAACCTGCACAGAGTGGAGGTATGTACAGAGAAGCAAGCAGAGGAAAATAACAAGTATGCATCTGAAAGGACCCCCAAAGGGTCAACAGACAGTTAATGGGAAGAGCTGTAGTACAACCTGAGAGCAGGAGCTGAAACTGGCATATGAAACAGGCGTATGGTAAGAGAGTCCTGAAAGGGTTGGTACAGTCCAGCCTCACAGACCTTCATAACTGACTGTCAAGTTACTTCCTGGACAGGGGCCCACACTAATGAGAATCAGTAGAGGCTGGAATCAAAACTGAGCAGGGGCTGGGCTTCCCTGGTGGCGCAGTGGTTGAGAGTACGCCTGCCGATGCAAGGGTCACGGGTTCGTGCCCCGGTCCAGTAAGATCCCACATGCCGCGGAGTGGCTGGGCCCGTGAGCCATGGCCGCTGAGCCTGCGCGTCCGGAGCCTGTGCTCCGCAACGGGAGAGCCACAACAATGAGAGGCTCGCATACCGCAAAAAAAAAAAAAAAAAAACTGAGCAGGATAGGGGCAATGAAGACAAAGTAAAGACATGGCCCAGACCAAACTGTAGGAGGAAAGAGGACCAGGAAATCTCAGAACCAAGCCACCATAGTTTTTAACACTCACAACAAACAAAAGACAGGGTTCTGTGAAGTTAGAAAAGCTTTCCTGAACCTTGCTCAAAGTTCAGGTCAACTAACCTTTCATAAAAATAAGCAACAAAAGGGCTTCCCTGGTGGCGCAGTGGTTCAGAGTCCGCCTGCTGATGCAGGGGACACGGGTTCGTGCCCCGGTCCGGGAAGATTCCACATGCTGCGGAGCGGCTGGGCCTGGAAGCCATGGCCGCTGAGCCTGCGCGTCCAGAGCCTGTGCTCCACAACGGGAGAGGCCACAACAGTGAGAGGCCCGCGTACCGGAAAAAATAAATAAATAAATAAGCAACAGAAAAGTAGAGTGGTCAAATCCCATACAAACATAAGGAAATAGAGAGTAAGGAACAGAATGGACTCCTATAAATGAAAGAATGACAGAAAGACATGCCCACAAAACAGATGAAAATCATAACTTACTACTTCAAAATGAGCTACAAGACATTAACAAAATGGTATAAGGCATGAAAGAATAGGAATCAGAATTAGAGACTGAATAAGGCACTTAAATACTGAACTGACTTCTCTTAAATAAATAAATAAATATCAGATAAAATAAATTAAAATAAAATTTTAAAAAAACCTCAGAAATAAGGTGAAAAAGATCAGAAAGAATTAGAAATTAAAAATCATTTCTGCAAGGAACATTAAATTAGAGGGAACAAGAGTAAATACACATGATCAAAAAAATGCCTTTAAGGACGTATGAAACAAAAAAGAAGTAAAATTTTTAAATAAAAATTTAAGAAAGAGATCAAAATGATTCAAGAGAAAGTGAAAAAATACTGAAAATAGGCAAAGAATAACCAACATGCGGACAGCAGGAGTCCCTGAATAAGAAGATCAAAGCAAGGGAAGCAGAACAAACACTAAAAACTGTAATTCAGGAAAACTGTCCTGAAATACAAAGATTTTAATCCACACTTTCAACAAACTGCATATCTGAGAATACTGACCCAGCACAACCAACAAGACACATTCTAAGATAATTACTGGACTTTAACAAAAACTTGTACACAAATGTTCATAGCACCATTGTTCATAAATAGCCAAAAAGTGAAAACAACCCAAATATCCATCAATTGGCCAATATATAAACAAAATATGAAATATTATTCAAAGATAAAAAGAAATGAAGTACCGATATATGCCACAACGTGGATGAACGTTGAAAACATTATGCTAAGTGAAAGAAGCCAATGTAAAAGGCCATATATTGTATAACTCCATTTATGGGAAATTTCCAGAATAGGTAAATCTATAGAAACAGAAAATAGACTTGTGGTTATCAGAGAGTAGAGAGAGGGGGAATTGGGTCTGACTTCTAGCAGGTTATGAGGATTCTTTTGGCAGGTGGGGCGGGGGGGGTCGTGATGGAAATGTTCTGGAATTAGATAACGGTGATTGCTGTACAGCTTAGTGAATATAGTGAAAACCATCAAATTGTATACTTTAAAATGGTGAATTTTATGTGAGGTGAATTATATCCTAATTTTTTACATTCATCATCATAAAAAATATATCCTGTCTATAGTCTCCTTTGGCAAACTCTTATTTTCTTCCTCTCGTTGATATCAGTGCTTGATGACACTAGGGCTCAAGGTCCTACCTGTATTTTAGGAAAACTAAATAAACAAAGGGCCAAATGTAGGTCTGTGGTTGAATTTAAACTATGATGGGACTTCTATGCTATTGAATATAGCGGAGATGTAGCAAAATCTCCCTTTTCTTTCATCAGAATGGAAAGAGGAAATGATGAGGTAGCTAAAGTAGCTAGGTACAGTAATGAAAATATCAGTGGAATATTTTCATTTAGCTAAGCCAAAGAAATGCAGGGTCCCCACATAATGTTCCTAGCTTTACTTGAAACTTTCCTATGAAATGTTACAAGTTAAGATAAACAATAATTTGGCTAATCTATATGTGTAATTAAAAATTTCTTATGATATGCCATCAATGTTAGCCTTTCTCTTCAGCCTCAGTATCTGTGCAACTCTTTAAATAATGCTTTCCATTTGAAAATATCAAATTCATCATTATCTATAAACAAACTGATACCCCAAAGCCACTCCCTGCTGTCGTCATTCCTACTGTGGCAAACAACCCTTCTCCAGGTATCATGCTCAAGACTCTATAGATTATCTCATTTCACTCTACACCAACCCCAAGGGAAGATACCATTAATACCCCCATTTTATACCAGGGGGAAACTGGGGCTTAAAGATATTCAGTCACTTGTCCAAAGTCACATCTCTAGGAAGTGACAATGTCACGATTCAAAGCCCCATCAATCCACCTAGATTGAGAAATCCCTAACTCCAGAGCTCTGCTGTGTGCCTTGCTATTGACCTTCAAGACATGGCTCACCCCATGGCTTCCCTTGCTTGTCAGGGAAGCACTCTGCTCGATACTGCAGATATCTTTAAACACAGATCATTCTTTCACACTTCCAAACTAACTACAAGTCAGGGTCTTCTTAATGAGAGATGACTCAGACTTCCAGTGGATTTCTCAATCCAGATGGAATTTCCACTGGGCTGGGCCAAAACCAGGGCGTCCTTTGGGCAGTGATGGATAACAGCAAAGTTTAAATCAGCTTTTTATGTTAATGTATTAATATCTTAATCTTCTCCTGGTAGTGAAGTTGGGCTATTCTCACCATTCCCACTGAAATAGATGAGGGGATGTTATGTATATCATTCTTCAATAAGTTTTTAGAAATAGGTAATAGGGCAACTGAGGCCAAGAGATCAATGGTCTGGACATCCCGAGAGTAAGTAAGACAATTCTGCTTTTAGATTTCACAGCCACCACTGGTACTAAGTTTTCCTACCGCACATCTGAGTCCTGTGGGTCATCCAGAATGTACTCCTCTCTCTCAATGTGTCTGCACAGATCAAGGGAAAGGGGAGGGGTGGGGAGGATGAAAACATAAAAGCTATTATTGAGCACTTCCTACATGCCGGACACTACATTAAACATACCTGATCTCAGTGAATCTTCCCAATAACCTTAGAGATTATGATGCACATTTCACAGATAAGAACACTGAGGCTTGGAGAGGTGGAGTAACTTGTGTAAAGATATCCAGTGGGAGGGTTAGAATTCAAGCTCATATTCTGGCTGACTCCTAAATCCATCCTCTTTCATAACTCAGTGCTGTCTTCAACAGTAACCACAACTGTGTTGTGGGTGTCTATCAGCAAACTTACACATTTCACCTTTAAAAAAGATGTTTGGTTCTTTCATGAAAACAAGACCAAGACAAATGGGCTGAGGCAATCAAAGTATTTTAGAATTAAATGCGACTTTAGAGACCAAGTCCATCCTCCTTATCTGACAGATAAGGCATCTTAATGCCCAGGGAGCTTAGGTGATTTGGCTGAGGTCACAGAGCTAATAAAAGCCTCCACCAGACTAATACAGAAAGCTCCACACTAAAATTACTGCCTTCATCTTTCCTTTTAGAAGGTTGCACTGCCTTTGTTTCCTCTTCATTTCAAGGGAAACCAAGTGCATCTCCGACTCTAGGCTTTTGTTATTAGGCACTAACTGTTCAATAAAACAAGTGACAAAAAATGGTAGGTTCTTTTCACCAAAATTATGAAAACAACTATAAAACATACATGTGTAATGTCTTCAAAAGAGTCGGACACCTAGTGAAATTGCTTCTCAAGTAAACTTACGCAGTTATCATTGGAGATCTGCTTAAAACGAAAAAAAAGTGTATTTGCCTAGGATAAATATCACATGGAATAAATAAAGAACAGTGAAAAGTAGGCTCCACTTCTGCAGAAATTGCACAGCCCGGGAAAAACTCCCAGCCCTCTCTTCTGTCTCCTAAGAGTCCTGGCGTAGAAGCTACAGAAGACAGCCTAGCATAAACTCTTTCTTTGGTTTACCGAGCATTTATAGAATGTCTAGAGCGTGGCTGGCATTTTTATTAAAAAGGGATGAAAAAGACCTGGTCCTTGTCCTCGAAGGACTTATTGATTCTTGAGAGGGAAAGAGCCCAGCAGTCCGGAGTTGTAAACCTAAGAAACTCCAAGTCCAGGCCCTCTGGGTCCTGCCCTCTGGTCCCTACCCAGGCCTCTGGGTACTGAGGCAGCGGTCTTTGGCTAGAATGCTTCAGGGAGATCTTCCTCAGGTGGGCGCAGAGGCCCGGCGCAAGGCGCTGGAGGTGTGTCCCCACAGACGACACGAACTGCCACAGAACAGCCTCAAACTAACTCGGGGTCCCCATAACCCTCACTGCAGCCCCCTATACCTTTCCTCTGAACACCTTCCAGCCCAAATCTTTCCCCTCCAAAACCCCACACCCGGTGGTTACCTCAGGGGTCTCCTGTGATCCAGACTGCACACCCAAGACCCCTGGGGCAGCTTCGGATCTCAAAGGCAGAAAGAGGCCCAGGCAGGCCGCGGGGTCAGAGCAAAAACTGTTGGAACGCGACGGACTCTAGGACCCAGGGAGGAGGAACAAAGAGCACAGGGGGGAACAAGAGGGAGACCAGCCCCAGGGAGACGGTGTTTACAACTGCCACTTTCGGAGACTCGACTTCCCTGGCAGACCTCCGCAGACTTTCGCCGGCCGCGGCCCCGCCCGGGCCCGAGCGGCCCCTTTCCTCCCGCCTCCGGCAGCCGACAGCTCCAGGATACACACTCGGAGAACGCCGGGCTCCGATTGGAAGATCCGGGCCCGCGAAGCTGCGCGGCTTTTCTGGAAGGCGACCGGCGCATGCGCTGTTGCTGGGGAGCGGCGCGCTCGCGACCGCGCGCGGTTCCGCGCCTGGCGCGGGCCCTCCCCCCTTCTTCCTCAGCCTGAGGACCCCTCGGCCCACGTTCCAGTGTGGTGGTCTCAGTGTGAGGTGCCCGGGTCACCGTCCCAGAATCCCCAGAGAGCCGACTGAAAAGGCAGGTTTCTAAGCCCTAGCTCCTTTTCCCCGCCTACTGAATAAAAATCTTAAGAGGACTGATCCCAGATGCTGCATTTTTAAGCTGGCTTCCCTGCTGATCCGTAGGGTCACACGACAGCCCCTCGGGGTCCGTGGTCTGGTGCCAGAACCGGGGGAAATTCCCTGGGCTCGCTTCTGCACCAATGATTGGTTTCCCGCTGTTCAGACCGCTATCCGCCTGCCGGACGCTTCTACTCCCCTCCTCCCATCCCCATTGTATCCCAGCTGGTGGTTGTAAACGGGGACGCAAAATGCGGGCCAGCGCGCTGATGCAGCTGCAGCGCCTTTCGTTATAAATATTACGTAACGAGGTACCTCACGAAAAAGTCCTCAGAGCCTTAGCAAGTGCCCCAGCTCCCTTTCCTACCCTCGTCCTCTTCCCCACCCCCGACACAGACACACATATACACACGCACCCCACGCACGCTTTCCTCGTTGATAATTTATACTTTGGTTTCTCCTGGTAGCCGCTGCCGCCTCAGGGAGATTGGAAAACCAAATCCTCTTTTGTTCCTTGGCTTTTGAAAGCCTGTTCCCCAAAGAACAATGCAAATTGGCGGGATATTGACTCAGGATTTAATCTTCAACACCACCTCCTCCTCCTCCCGAAAAGGTGTTTAATACAAAAAGAACCTTTTATGCCAAAATAGTGCCTTGTGGCTTGTAATCAACCTGAAACCAGGTGTAGGGGCCGTCTTTCCCCTGTCTCCCTGGGATTAAAACCTCCTTGATTCCTGTAACACTGAAACTCTGAAACTTTAATTGGCTTGAGTTTAGTCATTTAGATTAGGAAAGGAGGCACATCCCGCTTCAATAGTTTAGTCAGAAAGAGGATAATTTCTTCAAAGAAAAGAGTGTATGGAAAGAAAAGAGCCCACTCTAACACTTAGAAACGAAATGGACAATTACAACAGACTAATGATATTAGGACCTTTTTTACTTTACAAGTTTTAAATAATATAAAATTTTTATTTGTGTTTTAGCAAAATCACAAAATTGAATATTGTACAGCAAGAAACGCCAAATGTACTATACTGCACACTTTTTTAAAATGAAAAAAATAGATGCAGCATGAAGACTTGCAATCTTCATTTATTTGTTCATTCAGCATTTATTGAATACAGACTATATATATACCCAGCCCAGAACTAGGTGGTAGAAATGCAGGATACATGATATAGGTGCAGTGGGATTCAGAAGAGGGAAGTATAGTATCAACCCTGAACAACCAGGAAGGCTTTATAGAGAACTTTGAGTTCAGTCTGGGAAGGTAGTTATAGATTCACCAAGTTAAAAGGAATTGGAAGACATGGAAGCTGCAAACAGGGCAGGAAACAGCAAGAGGCATTTGGAAAACTGAACAAAGCTCTGTGTGCGGTCTTGGGGTAGCGGATGTGGGGAGTAAGATGTCAGGCTGGAGAAGTAAGCAGAACCCAGATCACAGAGGGCCGTCTAGGTCCTACTTAGTTTACCAAGCAACAGAGCTAAATGAAGGATGTTGAACAGAAAAGTTCTAATAATTAAACAATAAATCAGACTGTTATAAAATACTTGGAGGTTTTCTGTGTTTTTCTAGTAGTTACAAGGTCAATTCTTTGTTGTCCCTTGTTTGCCTAACATGCTATACTACTTAGGAAAGCTGTACAGAAAGATGCTGTCTAGCCCACTTCTCTTTTAGCCTCGAGTCACAATTCTCATCTCATTCTTTCTCTTGAGATATTATTCGATCCACCACCCCCACTCTTCCAAAACAGATTTCGCAGTCAATAATGACCTCATTACCAGATCCCAGGCTCCTTGAGTTCGCTGACACTTTGATCACTCTCAGATTTCTCTCCAGCATAGGTGAGACTCAGGGTTTAGGCAGCTCTCTGACCTCTTTGCTGCTGCTCAGGAAACCATTATCACCTTGCCCCTTAAGGGGATACTTTCTCAGTTTTGCCCTCAACCTTCACCATTTACCATAGTAGCTTTCTTGGTGATGTCATCCATTCCTGCAAGTGTGAACTCTGGGTCCACAACTTTCAATTCTTTATGTCCACCTCACATACCATAATATCATAAGCTGAGCTCTGATCTTGAATTTTTAACTCTCATTTGAACAGTGTCATTTTAATGTCTGTCAGTATTGAGTTCAATATATCTAAAACTTAATGATATTTCTCAGCTTCTCACTGGAGCCCCACAAACTGCTCTACCTATTTATAAAACTTATAATCTCAGACACCCAAACAAAAAAAACTTAGAGAATCTTTCTTCTCTCTCAGGCTCTCAATTCCTTCATCTGAGAATTACTAAATCCTACTTACTTTGTCTCCTGTGGCCTTTCTATGCCTCCTACTAATCATCTCCATTTATTTGTTTCCTTATTGTTTCATATCCAGACACTTGTAATCAGGACCTTTGCTGTGGCTGACGCAAGTCACCCACCTCCTCCTTCTGTGCAAATTCTCAACATTTTTACAAGTTGACAGCTAACATCTAGGGCATTTTTAAACCGGGAAATATGAGAGGAGAAGATCAAAAAACAGAAAAAAATCAAAAGCAGGCCTAAGGGCACATATGCACCTTTCTGACACTAAGGGAGTGTTATGAGCTGATTGTGTACATGTGAGCCGCAGGGTTTTTTTGTTTGTTTGTTTTTTATTGCGGTACACGGGCCTCTCACTGCTGTGGCCTCTCCCATTGCAGAGCACAGGCTCCGGACGCTCAGGCTCAGCGGCCATGGCTCACGGGCCCAGCCGCTGCGGGGCATGTGGGATCCTCCCGGACCAGGGCACGAACCTGTGTCCCTTGCCTCGGCAGGCGGACTCTCAACCACTGTGCCACCAGGGAAGCCCCGCAGGGTTTTTAACACCAGATGAGCCACGTCCTTTTGAGCCTAGTAACCTCTCCCAGAAGGTTCAAACACCAGGTGCTTGATTATTACGCTGCTTTGGTATCAATTGTTAGAACTGCGAGCCCTGCCATAATTGTTGCTCTTGGTGGCCCTGGTTCTTTGCTCCTTCAATCCCCATACTGTGTGCTACAACGGAAATGATCCTTCTGAAGCATAACTCTGATTACATTACCCTTCATTAATTCTTTCAATGGCTCCTCAGTCCTTACTGGATAAAACCCATACTTTTCCTCCATCCATCAAGGGCCCTTATTCTTGTCCCTACCTGCCTTTCCAGCCTTACCTTCTCTTATCTCACAATAAATCTTCCCTCTCATTCACATTAGCAACAGAAAACACAAATAAATGTAATAAGAGGTAGATATGGACTTATATTAAAAGTTTTAAGATATATAGGCTAATATAAAAGATAACATTATTTATTAGACATATGTGCCAAGCATTATGCTAAGTGGTTTCACATGTATTCTAATTTTTTTCAAAAATGCATATGTCTTTATCCTTTGTTCCGATAGTAAACACATGGTCACTTAAGTCAGGGCAATTTTTTTTTTTTTGCAGTACGCGGGCCTCTCACTGTTGTGGCCTCTCCCGTTGCGGAGCACAGGCTCTGGACGCGCAGGCTCAGCAGCCATGGCTCACGGGCCCAGCCGCTCCTCGGCATATGGGATCTTCCCGGACCGGGGCACGAACCCGTGTCCCCTGCATCGGCAGGCGGACTCTCAACCACTGCGCCACCAGGGAAGCCCAAGTCAGGGCAATTTTAAAAGTAAAATTCTCCCCCAAGTCCTACTTTCCCAGTCTAGATTTAAAAACTGTTAGGAATGTATTACATTTCTAATACAACATTTTGATGCATAAATAAATACGTTTTAAAGAAGGCACATTTGTTCATTTATTTCTATATTTACGCAAGTGTGCATACACACAATAGTAGCAGACACTGCTTTTCCATTTCCTACACCATCCTTGCTGACAACCTTAATCTGTTTGCAGCAGTAATAGGTAGAACTTCAGGAGATGAATGGTCTGATCTATCCTATTTCCTCCTGCTAGCTACTGGCTCTCCAAAGCTCCCTGGTAGCTAGGGTTGGCTGTGTTACCAGTTCTGAACAATGAAATGTAAGGGCACACCTACTGAGGTGAGAATAAAAAGAGCCTTGATTCTCCATGACACTCCTTAGTTTCTGATCCAATCCTGGACTTCCTTCTGACACAAACGATTAATGGTCTTAGAACTCAAGTCTGTGCTAGTCATGTTTTCTGTTATTTGAAGCCAGTGGTGTGCTGATTTCCTTGATGTATACTAAATACTGCCACTGTGGCTAATTTCAAGCAACCAACATGCAGTCTCTTAACTGCAGAGTTCAGAAGAAATATGTACATTTGGCTCTCAAGAGTCCTGTGGGAGCCAGCTCCAGCACATCATTGCTATTGATAGGTAGATAAGTAGGTAGGTAGATAGATTTTTTTTTTAACTTAACAATACAGCTTTAATACATTTCTATGTTAATATGAAAAAATATACCTTTTTATGGCTGTATTGTAATCCATTTTATGAATGCCCATAATTTATCCCATCATTTAAGTTGTTTCTGCTTTGTTTCTTTACTTAAAAAATAAAAATAAAACACTGTCTCCAAAGGTATACTTTGCATATTTGTCTTTTTTTTTTTTTTTTGGCCACGCCATGCAGCATGTGGGATCTTAGTTCCCCAACCAGGGATTAAACCCACGCCCTCTGCAGTGGAAGCGTGGAGTCTTAACCACTGGACCGCCAGGGAAGTCCCACATATTTGTCTTTTTAAAGTCATAGTATAAATACCTAGAATAGAAATTGATGGATAAAAGGATAAGCATTGAAAACCAAAATCGATATAATTACCTTTCCCTATGTTAAATACAGTAAGTCCCCTACATACAAACCTTTGAACCTTCAAGTTTCAAACTTTCAAAGATGCAAACATGCATCTGGTTCCAACAAGGAACCAGAACCTGTGCCATCAACGTCAGGCGTGAGTGAAACTGCAGCCTGCCCTCCATCCCCTATTGCTGACGATCCTTCCGCTCTACCATCTCCCCCCTCCTCTCCCTCCTCCAGTCAGTAACTCTTCGTCCCTGTTTGAGTGCCAGCCCCTGGGTGCCAGCTGTTGTACTGTACGACTGTACTTTTCAAGGTACTGTACTGTATGATTAAAAAACGTTTTCTTTTTTGTGCGTGTTTTTTTTATGTATTATTTGTGTGAAAAGTATTATAAACCTATTAGAGTACAGTACTATATAGCTGATTGTGTTAGTTGGGTACCTAGGCTAACTTTGTTGAACTTACAAACAAATTGGGCCTACGAATGTGCTCTTGGAATGGAACTCATTCGTGTGTAGGGGACTTACTATAATAGTGGGACTAGACATACTTTCCTGTACTTTTGTTAGACAATTCTGGGACCAAACAAAAATAACCTTGTGGCTTGCTCCAGTTGACACTTTTTCCTGGAAGATAAGGCTGTGAACTTACTAAACAGATTACTTATGAAGGCTAACAGTTTATTTACCAAGAAATTATTCAAAACCATTGCCTTGGGGCTTCCCAAGGCTTTACCAAGAAATTATTCAAAACCATTGCCTTGGGGCTTCCCACTGTGGCGCAGTGGTTGAGAGTCCGCCTGCCGATGCAGGGAACACGGGTTCCTGCCCCGGTCCGGGAAGATCCCACATGCCGCGGAGCAGCTAGGCCCGTGAGCCATGGCCGCTGAGCCTGCGCATCTGGAGTCTGTGCTCCACAACGGGAGAGGCCACAACAGTGAGAGGCCCGCGTACTGCAAAAAAAAAAACAACAAAACATTGCCTTGCTGTGCCCACCAATCTAAGGCTGTTGTATCATAAACTCTGCCTAATCCCAAACATTTCACTGACTTGCTTCTCTCCCTAAAACCCTAAAAATAACTGGCCCTAATTTTTCATTTTGAGTCACTACTAAGGTTCAGTCAAGGTAGTGTTCTTCCTTACTACAGTAAATCTAATAAACTTAACAGTTTTTATGATGAGCTTTTAAGGAGTCAACATTTGAGAGCTGTACTTTAATTTTTTATACATAGTACCAGGTTACTTTTCAGAAAGAGTATCAATTTAAAGAAATATCAACATTGTATGAGAGTATCTACTTCTTTCTGCCCTTGCCAGCAGTAGATATTTTTGCGGTATTGAAACGTTTCCAATCTGATAAGCAAAAAGTGATATGCCATTGTTCTAATGTTCTTTTAATTTGCATTTATCTGATTACTGATGAAGTTTAGTAACATCCAGAAATGCCACTTTTATCTTATGTAACTAGATGCATTAACTCACTAATACACCACTACTGCCATCAGAATTTAAAAAGTTTGTACCAAGTCTAAGAACTTAATTCATAACCTTATAATGAATAATTATAAAGCTGCAGCCAAGTCATTGTAGATAAGGTAGCATCCTTTAAAGAAATTTAAATTAAATATTTAATTTAAACATTGAGCCTATTTATTATTATTCCTGGCCAATCTAAAAAGCACAATTTGAAAGTAGAAATGTTAAGGAGTGGGAGTGAGGGCAATAATGAAAGAAAGGAACCAAAGTCAGTTTGTATAACAGTGTGAAGTAATTATTCCAATATGACTAGTGGTGTTCTTGCAAATTATGGGCAATAGGAATGTGTTTTTCTTCTGCTTATAAATTTAAACTAGCATTCTCCAATATTTATCCTTAAGTGATATGAATGATATCTATTTCTAGTCCCATATTTACTCACTCAATAGACTTCCAAAAAAAATAAAGAAGCTATGTGCATTTCTCTCTAGTGGGAAGGTCTGAAAGAGGTCCAGATTTCTTAACCTGCGTGGGACTGCTAGACTATCCTCTTTGGTTAGAAGTTAGGATTTCCCAAAAGGAAAAAGGAAGCCCTCTGGCCTCAATCTGAAGACTAAGGAGAGAAGGACTGAGGGAGTACGTAGTGGACCTCTAAGTTTATAACTTAGTGGGCATCTTTGTCTCCAGCTTTGTAAAAAGGCACATTTAATGTATAGTCTTAAATGTTATAACTCTCACTAGAGAACAGCTTTATAGTTGGAGTCGTAGATGGAAGGAAGGTCCAATTCATGAAGCGAAGCTAGGCCTACCCCCATATTACCCTCTTCTTGCCTTCCGTAGAATCCCTTGTAGAGATGTCCACATTGATGAAGGAGGAAAGTGCAGTTAATGAGCTCCAGGTTTGAGCAACTCAAAGGAACACAGAAGCATTGAGGGGCTCACTGGCAGAGAAGCAGCGGCCAACTCAGAAGCAACTGTAAGACAAACCCCTCCCCTTTTAAAAAAATATACTTGAGAAGGATGACTCTTTAAGAGGACTGAAAGTTTGGGAGATATCTATCTATACATATACTTATAGATAGATATGCTTATAGATAGATATACAGATATGTATACACACATATATCTATATGTCTGCATTTTCTATTCGAATCAATGTATCTATTTGTCTATGTCCCAATATCACCATGTTTTAATTATTATACCTTTATAGTACATTTTTAACGTCTAGACCATCTCATTTTTCAAAATTTTCTATGCATGTAATTAATTAAGATTTGTTAACAAATATTTACTGAACGCTTACTATTTGCTAGATGTTGTAGGTTATAAAAATATAAAAGCAAACAACACACACAAAAATCTCTGCTCTCATGGAGCTTACATTTTAGTGAGGGGACACAGGGGAAACCAACATAATCCCTATCAATGAGTTACACCCTCATGAGACCAAGCATGCTTTCTTGTCCCTATGTTAAATAATACTGACACCAAGCAAAAATAATCTATTTGCTCCAGAAAATACCTATTCCTGTAAGATAATGCTGTGAACTAAAAAGTTTATTTATCAAGACCAAAAGCTTTCTCATTTAAGACTTGCCTCAAGACCTTTCTCCACACTTTGCCCAACAATTTAACCATCCCAAGGCGTTCCTTGCTAGCAAAATCCTTTAAAACCTCCCTAAAGAAGAGCCTTCCCTAATTTCCTCATTGTGAGTTACTTTGGAGGTGAGTTTAGGTAAGATAAGAAGGAAAGCTAGACACTCAGAGCTTTTAGCATGAGTTCAAAAGTCTTTTTAAAATGTTTTATATGTAAATATACAAGTTTACTTACAATTTTTAAAAGTCCATGTAATATTACTGATAAATAGATGATTCTTTGGATATATTAGTCGTACACCTTTAGCTTAAAACAACTTTGTCCTCTCTCTGACTTTCTCACAATAAAAATGTTAGCTAAATATATATATATATATTACATATTTTTTTAATACATGCCTTGGGTTTAGTTTCTCATGATTTAAACCTTTTAAATTTATACATTAATTCTATGGGCCCAGTAAGTTATTATTTCCATGGATGGTTTAAGATTACAAACATAAGGAAATTCCCTGGGGGTCCAGTGGTTAGGACTCTGCGCTTTCACTGCTGTGGGCCCGGGGGTAGGTCCCTGGTCTGGGAACTAGGATCCTGCAGGCCGTGCCATGCAGCCAAAAAAGAAAAAAGATTACAAACATAAAACTGTGTTTGGCTAAATGAAATTGCAGTAATGGATATTTTTTCTTTTTCTTTTTTTTTTTTTGGCTGTGCAGGGTCTTTGTTGCTGTGCACAGGCTTTCTCTAGTTGCAGTGAGTGGGGCTACTCTTCGTTGTGGTGCACGGGCTTCTCATTGCAGTGGCTTTTCTTGTTGTAGAGCATGGGCTGTAGGCACACGGGCTTCAGTAGTTGCAGCATGTGGGCTCAGCAGTTGCAGCATGTGGGCCCCAGAGCACGCAGGCTTCCGTAGTTGCAGTGCATGGGCTCATTAGTTGCAGCGCGTGGGCTCTAGCGTGCATAGGCTTCAGTAGTTGTGGTACACGGGCTCAGTAGTTGTGGCTCGGAGGCTCTCAAGCGCAGGCTTAGTAGTTGCGGCACAAAGGCTTAGCTGCTCTGTGGCATGTGGGATCTTCCCAGACCAGGAATTGAACCT
Organism: Orcinus orca; assembly: GCF_937001465.1. Classification (NCBI taxonomy): domain Eukaryota; kingdom Metazoa; phylum Chordata; class Mammalia; order Artiodactyla; family Delphinidae; genus Orcinus; species Orcinus orca. The sequence continues at coordinate 56,149,707 of NC_064564.1, forward strand.
GTGTCCCCTGCATCGGCAGGAAGATTCCCAACCATTGCGCCACCAGGGAAATTCCAGTAATGGATATTTTTAAAGGATATAATCTCATGGATTCTTACAATACTGTGCGTGATAAGGATTCAATGAGTTAACACAAATTGTAATTTCCAGATTTTTAAGTCAATCTTAAGACCTTAAATTTATATTAAAATAAGTTTGTTAACAAATATACTGTGGTTACTCAAATAATTTTTATGTAAGAAAAGACCACTAAAGATAATTTTAAACTACTCTTGATCCTAATTTTTATATATGGAATGGCTATAGAATAGCAATAGCAAGATGTGCAAATGTTTTTAAATTATTATATACACACATATATAATTCTGCCTACTTAAAATGTATTAAACTAGTATAATCTATATATCTGTACCTATATCCATGCTCAGTGGAAAAAATTAGCAAGATAGTTCTTGGTTTCCTACCTTCTAATTTCTCTTATGTTTTAAAAATCCAAAATTTGTAATAATGAGAATCATTAAATAGAAAGAGGAATATGCAATCAAAACTGTAAATATGGCATGCCTGTTTGTTGTTTAAGGATATTGTTGCAGTATATAAAGATGTTATATTCAACAACATATATACATTGCTCTGTTAATGCTAAATATATTTTAAAGTTATATTTTAAAGTTAGTTAAAACCATTAATTTAATCATCTATTAGTGTACAGTAAGTTCCCTACATATGAACCTTCAAGTTGCGAACTTTCAAAGATGCAAACACGCATTCCATCAACATCAGGCATGGGTGAAACTGCAGCTTGCCCTCCATCTCCTATTGCTGATGATCCTTCAGCTCTACCATCTCCCACCTCCCGTGCCTCCTCCAGTCAGTAACTCTTCTTGCCTGTTCACTTGATGCCAGCCCCTGTATGCCAGCTGTTGTACTGTACTACTGTACTTTTCAAGGTACTGTACGGTATGATTAAAAATGTTTTCTTTAGGGCTTCCCTGGTGGCGCAGTGGTTGACAGTCCGCCTGCCGATGCAGGGGACACGGGTTCGTGCCCCGGTCTGGGAAGATTCCACATGCCGCGGAGCGGCTGGGCCCGTGGGCCATGGCCGCTGAGCCTGTGCATCCGGAGCCTGTGCTCCGCAACGGGAGAGGCCACAACAGTGAGAGGCCCGCGAACCGCAAAAAAAAAAAAAGAAAAAAAAAGAAAAATGTTTTCTTTATTTCTTGTGTTTGCTTGTTTTCTATGTATTATTTGTGTGAAAAGTATAATAAACGTATTACAGTACAGTACTATATAGCCGATTGTGTTAGTTGGGTACCTAGGCTAACTTTGTTGGGACTTATGAACAAACGGGACTTACGAACACACTCTTGGAGAAGAATTCGTTCGTGTGTAGGAGACTTACTGTATTTATATATTTGTATATGTCTAAGTGCATGCATAAAAAGGTATACAAAGATAAATTCAAAAAGTTTATTTAAAATAAGAGCAATAATAAAAGACAAAGTTGAGATCCTATGTATTCTTTAGTGTTAATTTTAATATGGATGGAAAACAAAAAGTAATTAGAATCTGATTTTTTTTTCCCTGTAAAGTAACCTGATGATTTTGGCTCAAATAAATAAAAGTTCTTTTTTATTCCCAAAATAGTCTAATTCTCTAGACTTTTGGTATATTTCTGAATCATTCTGACAAGAAGTTAAAAAAGAAGTTAAGTTCAGGAATTCCCTGGCAGTCCAGTGGTTAGGGCTCCACACTTTCACTGCCAAGGGCACGGGTTCAATCCCTGCCCTTCAATAAGATCCCACAAGCTGTGCGGTGTGGCAAAAAAGAAAAGTTAAGTTTCTAATAACATTATTACATATTGTTGTGTATTTCCTATTTATTACCTGTAACTATTTCTTGACTTTGAATAAGATAACTCATGTTTGTATCTTATCTCCTCTGACAACTCTTCTTGATTTTTTCTGTCCCAAATTCAGAATAGTCAGACTGTTAAGCTTTCTTGTAAATCAAAACTTTCTTCAAGTTTACTGGAATAGCCACCAGCACAGCCAAAGACTTATAAAAGAAAAATAGTAAAAATAATTAGGCTTGTTTGACATTCTCCAAATTTTAATCAACTTAAAACTGTTGTGAGAACTCTTTATCAAATTTAGGATAAAAACAAAATTATAAAAAATTTTCAGTAACCAAGAACTTCTTATGCACAAGTCATCAATTTGATATCATTGCTCTGCTCCAAATCTACGCTTTTCTGCCCTGATTCATGATACCAGTGCTGGTCCCCACAATCATATCTCTGTGGCCAGCAAATGAAATGTTATGGTTTTTCAGTGGAATGACACTGCATGGCCACAGCTGCAGGAAGACATTTTTCCTTTAGGCTGTAGATCTCCATTATCATTCTCCAACAGAGGAGCTCCAGCTTTATTCTCAGGCTATTCTTCCTCTTCTTAACGCTACTTTAGATCAGGTCCAGCCAACTTACATCCTCTGGCGGCAGCTGGCCACTTCTACTGACTGATCCAGGCTGCCCACACTCTCCAGCAATGGTGAATCAATTCTACAGACCACTCTAGTGAGTTTCTTCACTCCTGGCAGCCTGAGTGGCTGTGTATGTGGTAGGTATGTCCTCTTTGAAGAGGTCTGAATCTCAGCCTTGGGGGAGTGTTTGGTGAGAGGAGGTTCTTCGCCTAGTCTCCAGTACTTTTATTGCTTATTCCTCCTCAACCTAGAGGTAGGAGCTGCTTTTTTGCACCTGCTATTCTAGATCCCTTAGACTCTTCTTTTATCTCTGTCTCCTATTAGTTATTAATTATTTTTATTAAATTTTCCCTGTTCAAAAAACTGATGTAGTTTCTGTCTCTCGTCTGGTCCCTGACTGACATATCTTAGAAATATACTTTTGATCATGTCCAAAGACTGATACAATAAATATCTCCAAAAAGTTTTTATTTCTAGGCTATTAAGTTCCAATGTCTCTGTCAATCAGGGACCATGATAATACACTTTGTGATACAAATCAAAAAGCCTTGGAGTCTCCTTTCTTTTCATAATATGCTTCAGTCACTGTAAAAAACAGACACTACAGCAAAATTCTAGAATGATGATCCTTAGAACCACTTCTTTTAAGCAGAGAGATTTAAGTCATTTAAATTACTGGAAAACTGTACTGACCAAAAATGACAAGATCAGGAGGAGACAGCTTCCACCTAGGACTCTTAGATCAAGAAGATGACTGCATGAAGTAGATAGTTTCCAACCAAGACTTGTGAAATAAGCTCTAAAGTCACATGGAGTCATAGACTGCCATGTGTCAATAAGCATGATTTTGCTACTTGCCAAGCTGTTTTCTTTCCTCTTGGTTGCCTTAAGGTTTTGGATCATTAACTATGATATTTGATATTAATCTTAACAATGCTATGATATTAATCTTAACAATGCTTTTTGCATCCCTAGTCACTCCTTGGTGAAAGTCTAATGCTTGGCTACAATTTTGTTGTGATTTGGCTAAAACACAAAATCAAATAAACTCTTGAGTTCATATTCTCTTTCCTTGGGGTGCCATTCATTTTCCTTTTATATTAGCTCCCTATAATAAATCAGTTGATTTCCTGGGTAACTGGATTCAACCACTAAGTGACTTTTTTTCAGAGTAACACAACAGGTCAGACAGCCAGAAATGCCCTATCATGTTCCCCCTCTAAAGAAAGAACACTTGGGGACTGTGTAATAAGTCATTTGACTGGCCTTTGTCCCTGGTTCTTAGGAGATAATCTCTAAACCCTTAAAACCTACTGGGTGTTAGGGGAGTCTTTGTTATTTGTGGTGGACTCCTCAGACCAAACCAGACAGTTTATGCTAATGAGGTGACTCAGATGGGGGCCAGACCACAAGGACAAACCATGTGATTAGAGGGTTGGGACTGTGAGCCATGTGATATCAGCTTGCCCTCTGGGGAAGAAAAAGAGCCTGAAGTTTAAGTTCAACCAGATGCGTAATGATTAAATCAATAGTGCCTAAGTAATGAAACTTCAATAAAAACTCTGGACACTAAAGCTCAGGTGAGCTTCCCTGGTTGGCCATACTCATTGAGTATTTTCACACTTTGATGCTGGAAAGGTAACACATCCCTGAGGATGATAGGAACTTCATGTTTGAAACTCTCCCTGACTTCATCCTATGTATCTCTTCTTTTGGCTGGTTCTAATTTGTAGCCTTTTGCTATAATAAAACTGTAACCATAAGTGTAGCACTTTTACTAAATTCTGTGAGTCTTTTTAGTGAGTTATCAAACCTGAGGGTGGTCATGGGAAACCCTGTATTTGCAGGCAACTGGTCAAAAGTGAGGGTCACCCTGGGGACCCCCACAATTTTGGCTAGTATCTGAATTGAGAGCAGTTTTATGGAGGACTCTATTCTCAGAATTTTCAGCTTGACAAACTTATTATAGGAAACTTTTGTAGGAGCTAGCCTTTGTAACCAACAGAAATAGAGCTTGAAAAGTGTTTAAAAACAGATGAAGCATATTCAAAGACTATATCACTTTTACAAGAAAAGAACACTAGTGCACTTAACCCCAAGCTCTTTCCCTTGAACCAACTAATGATCTCTTTATTACAAATATAATTTCCTGACACCAACAATACTTATATAATGTTGAAAAACATTACCGTACCATTTGACAACTCCATAGAGATATTATCACAAAAAATATACCATTGGTTGTCCTCTTGCTACTGGTATTAAATTTGTGGCACAAAAACTGACTGTTACTAGCAGATTGAATAGAGATAAGTTATCTTGGTTAATTGATGCCTGCTTTCAAGATAGATTCCAATATCACCCAGGTTTCATTTTAGCCCACAAAATTCCCTTCACAGAAAAAAAAAATCTTTAAACAATTTATTCAACATAGGAAAACTTGGATTTGATTTGAGTTCAAAAACTTTAAAAACTGAATATTTGGGGGACTGCCTTCTTCTATACCCAAGGCTTTTCATTTTATGCTTTCCAAGAGGCCTGAAAAGTAGGAGTAATCCTACATGCTTATGGTTCAGAAAATAGTAAAACTAGATAAGGTGTCTAAGACTATGAAACTCCTCACCTAAAATTTCATGAGGTTGGACAAACAATGGTTCAAAAGAGTCATTAGATGTTGTATTGGCTTCTTGAAAGAGAGCATGTGCTAAGGGAAATAATGTTGTACTTAGATTTCTGCAGATTTCTCTGGGATCTTTAATAGTACTAAAAAGATCTGGAAAAAACAAATATCATGAGACTAAATAATCTGGCTAATACCCAAATCTCTGGTTCTGAGAGCTCTTCATATTTGAAATGGAAACTATTCTATCAATTTAATCTTTATCCAAATTAGGTTAGCATTTGTTTGTGTCACCCTGCTCAAATGCAAAACTCAAGAATCTTGAGGCAGTTGAGCAGTCACTCTGCCTACTGATGAACTTCCACCAAAAACAAACAAACAAACAAAACAAGAAAAGTTGACACTTGTAGAAGTTAGAACAACTAATATCAGAAATTACACTCAATCACCGCATATCAAACATGGTGTAGATCCGGTTTGATTATGTCCCCGAATGATAATACTCCTCCACATTAGCCTAGAGAATGATAGAAGAGGGGACTGGGAATTTAAACCAACATAATTCTCAAGTCCCTGTGTTAAATAATAACAAAGCAAAAATATTGGCTTCTGGTTGGGGAATATAACGTGAACTAACTAGTTTGTTTATCAAAACTGCTAGCTCATCAAGACTTGCTTCAAAATTCTTGCTTTACTGAGTCCACTGATCCAAAGCTATTATATCATAAACTCTGCTCACCCTCAACCAGTTCCCCAGCTTGCAAGACCTGTCTTTAAATTGCCCAGCCCAGGTCCTAAATCTCTATAAATGCCTCTCCCTAATTTCCTCATTTGGAGGCAGCCCTTAGACACTGTCATGGTGATGCTTTCCCTTAAGTAAAAGCAAACTAAATTTAGCTTTTTTGATCAATGTGTTTTCTGTGTGCATGTGTGTGTTTTCTATTAGAAGGGGTCAACAGCTGATGCAAGCAATAAACAAGCAAGTAAAAAAAATATAGCATGCCAGATGAGGATAAGTGCTGTGAAAAAATAAGCAAAGAAGTGGGGAAGGAAATGCATGTGGGTGGTGGCGGGTAGGTCGGGTGTTCTAATTTTAGATCAGGTAATCAGGGAAGGCCTCCCTAAGTGGATAACATTTGAGCAAAGACCTGTAGGCGTTGAGGGAGTAAGCATGCAGCTATTTAGAGAAAGAGCATTCCAGAAAGAGGGACTAGCAATTGCAAAGGGTGTGAGGCAGGAACTTGCCTGGCATGTTGAAGAAGAAACAAGGAGGCCAGTATGGCTAGAGAAGAGAGAGCAAATGGCAGAGAGATTGGATATGGGGAATAAAAGCTAATGGGAGGGAAAGAGTTTGTATAGGGCCTTTTCTTTAAATGACATGGGCAACCATTCAGGTGAACTTTACAATCAGTTTATCAAGGAATTACTAGAAATGTTTAGATAATTGACATATTTATGGTATTGAATCCTCCCATCCAAGAATATATCTCTCCATTTATTCTAGATTTTCTTTTATATCCTTCAGTAAACCATATATAGTTATGCCCCATGAATCTTATAAATTTGTGTTAAATTTATTACTAGGCTTTTAAAAATATATATATATATATATCTTTTTTTATTATTATTATTATTTTGGCTGTGCTGGGTCCTAGTTGCCGCATGCTGGATCTTGTTCTGGCATGCGGGATGTTTAGTTGCAGGATGCAGGATCCTTTTTTTAGTTGCAGCACGCAGACTTTTAGTCGAGGCATGCGGGATCTAGTTCCCTGACCAGGGATCGAACCCAGGCCCCCTGCATTGGGAGCACGGAGTCTTACCCACTGCACCACCAGGAAAATCCCTATTACTAGGTTTTAAAGGTTTGTTTTTGTTTGTTTGCTTGTTTTTTATTGGAGTATAATTGCTTTACAATGTTGTGTTAGTCTCTGCTGTACAATGAAGTGAATCAGCTATATGTTTACCTATATCCCCTACCTGTTGGACCTCCCTCCCATCCCCCCATCCCACCCATCTAGGTCGTCACAGAACACCAAGCTGAGCTTCCTGCACTTTACAGCATGTTCCTGCTAGCTATCTATTTTACACACGGTAGTGTTTATATGTCAATCCTAATCTCCCAATTTGTCCCACCCTCTCCTTCCCGCTCCGTATTCACATGTCCATTCTCTACATCTGCGTCTATTCCTGCCCTGGAAATAGGTTCATCTGTACCATTTTTCTAGATTCCACATGTATGCATTAATATATGATAATTGTTTTTCTCTTTCTGGCTTACTTCACTCTGTATGACAGACTCTAGGTCCATCCGCATCTCTACAAATGACCCAATTTCCTTCCTTTTTACGGCTGAGTAATATTCCATTGTATATATGTACCACACCTTCTTTAACCATTCGTCTGTTATTGGACATTTAGGTTGTTTCCATGTCCTGGCATTTTAAGTAGTGCTGCAATGAAAACTGGGGTACATGTGTCCTTTTGAGTTATTGTTTTCTCAGGGTATATGCCCAGTAGTGGAATTGCTGGGTCATATGGTAGTTCTATTTGTAGTTTTTTAAGGAACCTCCATACAGTTCTCCACAGTGGCTCTATCAATTTACATTCCCACCAACAGTGCAAGAGGGTTCCCTTTTCTCCACACCCTCTCCAGCATTTATTGTTTGTAGGTTTTTTGATGATGGCCATTCTGACCTCACTGTAGTTTTGATTTGCATTTCTCTAATAATTAGTGATGCTGAGCATCCTTTCACATGCCCCTTGGCCATCTGTATGTGAAAGGTTTGTTTTTGCTTGGATTAGTGTTTTGCTTTGGGGGTTTTCCCTCCAGTACATTCTCTAACTGGACCACATCTCAGTTACTACTGTTACTCTAAGCTCAACTACTATTCTGACCTCTATCAAGACAGGTTATTTTTGCCTATTTTCACCTTTATGTAATTATTAGGATATTTTTAAAAACTACTAATTTTTAATATATTCCTCTTAATGACAGTTAAGACAGTTCAGAATTAATTCTAACATCCATTTAGCACATTTTCTTGGCATATTTTGGTAATAGTTATAGTGTCTCCAAATAGTGACAATTTTTTCTCTTCAGTCTTGGTAGTTATAACTTACTTCTGTTACCTAGCTTACTGCATTGGATAGAATTCTCAGGACAATTTGAATAAATCAGGCCATTAATGTGAAATAATTCTTACATTTAATCCCTTTAAATATAATTCCGACTGATTAGATTAGAAATTGTTTTATATTAAGAAAGTATCTTTCTCTCACTAATTTCCTTTTTTTTTAACCAAAAGTCTATTTTTGCATCTGTAGTGAGCACTATAAGTGGTATATTGAACAAGAAAACTAGTGGGATGTAATCAAAATGCACCTATACGTTGTTTCCCATGGTCTCTTTAACATGTATTCAAGGGGCAAGGTTTATTGCTTCCCCTTGGAAGAAACTCAAGTTTGACTATTTTTTTTTTTTTGGCTGCAGCACAGCTTGTAGGATCTTAGTTCCATGACCAGGGATTGAACCTGGGCCCTCAGCAGTGGAAGTGCACAATGACTGCCAGAGAATTCCCAAGTTTGACTATTCTGATTACTCTTAGGTGATTGGAAGTCCAGACATCATTGTAGGAGGCAAAATGTATTTTTAATTCAGTAATTAGAATGTCTTGTCCAATATATGAATCGAAATATACTAACGCTTCAATCTGCATTCAAAGGTAAGATTTCTCCACCCACACACTTTTAGGTGGGCCTGGTTTCAGGTGGGATGCCTGTTTTTAATGGAAGGAAATAAAGTCAATCTCTTCTCTCTTTTCCACTCACTCCCTTGGAGGAGGAAGTGAAAGGGAAATAGACAACTTATACTTAACTTCTACTATTGTAAGATGACCTCATATTCTCTGAGCCTAGAAAATTTGCTTGTGAGTAAATTTTAAAATAAAATATCACAAACATATAGAGAGGAGCATACATGACACAGCTCAATGAAATTTTGCAAAATGAGATTATCCATGTAACTAGGACCCAAATAAAGAAACAGACTATTGCCGGACTCCAGAATTCTCCCTTGTACCACCTTTTAGCCACATGCTTACTCTAAATTCAACCACTATGCTGACCTCTATTAATATGGGTTAGTTTTGCCTATTTTTTGACTTCTCTGTAAATGGCATTATAGAGAATGTAATCTTTTATATCTCATTTCTTTCACTCAACATCTGTGAGATTCATTCATATCATTGAATGATTGAGTAAGTCATTCTTTCACTTACTACTGGATAATATTCCATTGTCTGAATATACCACATTTACTTGTCCATTCTACACTTGGGAAGCCTTCAGTCTGGGCTAATACAAATAATTCTGCTATAAACATCTTGTACATGTCTTTGATATACAAAAGTCTATAATTTTGTTAGGCACATACCTATGATTGGAATTGCTGGATCAAAGGGACCATCAAATGTTTAAAGCTATCTTTTCCTGCATTGAGACTTTTGTGAACACTTCCTGAGGCTCCCTGCTGCTATCCTCCGTCTACAACTCCCATGACATGGCAACAGAATGGTCTGCCGCTCTCCACTCAGCTCCTGGGTTTCCAACGGTATTCCACATGGTTTCTCTTTTGGAGTCTCGTTGCTTTTTGCATGAGTCTTCTTGGTCAGGAGTCAACAAGGCTCCAGTCTGCCCCACCTTCTCTGTTCCCCCACCAGAGGGAGGTATGTTCGTTCTCTAAGAGATCTTATTAAAGACCCTGACTTGGGAATTGGGAGGAACTTTCTACCTCTGCTGCTTGGGGCATTTGAGACACAAAATATACCTTAAATTTTCTCTAAAAAAATCTCTTCAGAATTGTTCTTGAATCCCCCCCCCACCCTGTATCTGGTTCTTTTTAATGTTCTTAGAGTGGGAATGGGATCCAAGATGAGTTATCATTCGTTTGAAAATTTGAAGATTGGTCTGTCTCATGACTCACTTTGAAATTAATCCATCATTGCTCAGTACCTCAGTCAAAACTTCAAGTATAATATCCTACCACATAATCATTTTTTCCACTTTTCCCTATTAATATGTTATTTAAGTATTGTCTAGGGACTTCCTTGGTGGTGCAGTGGTTAAGAATCTGCCTGCCAATGCAGGGGACATGGGTTCGATCCCTGCTCCAGGAAGATCCCACATGCTGCGGAGTAACTAAGCCCGTGCACCACAACTACTGAGCCTGCACTCTAGAGCCCGTGTGCCACAACTACTGAAGCCCATGAGCTACAGCTACCAAGCCCACGTGCCACAACTACTGAAGCCTGCGTGCCTAGAGCCCGTGCTCTGCAACAAGAGAAGCCACTGCAATGAGAAGCCTGCTCACCACAACGAAGAGTAGCCCCTGATCACCACAACTAGAGAAAGCCCGGGTGCAGCAACAAAGACCCAATGCAGCCATAAACAAATAAATAAATTTATTTTTAAAAATATATTGTCTAACACTGAGTCATCTCTGCAATCCTGAAACTACTTGATCATCACGTTCAAGTTTGTATTTATTGTATTCGTAATAAGTGTTGGATTTGAGTTGCCATTTTTTCTTAAATTGAAGTGTAGTTGATTTACAATGCTGTGTTAGTTTCTGGTGTACAGCAAAGTGATTCAGTTATTCTTTTTCATATTCTTTTCCATTATGGTTTATTACAGGATATTGAATATAGTTCTTATGCTATACAATAGGACCTTGTTTATCTAGTCTATATATAATAGTTTGCATTTGCTAGTCCCAAACTCCCAGTCTATCCCTCTCCCACTTCCCCTCCCACTTGGCAACCACAAGTCTGTTCTCTGTGTCTGTGAGTCTGTTTCTGTTTCGTAGAGAAGTTCATTTGTGTCATATTTTAGATCCCACATATACCTGATATCATATGGTATTTGTCTTTCTTGTTCTGACTTACTTCACTTAGGGTGGTGATCTCTATGTCCATCCATGTAGCTGCAAATGGCATTATTTCATTCTTTTTTGTGGCTGAGTAATATTCCATTGTATACATGTACACATCTTCTTTATCCATTCATCTGTGGATGGACATTTAGGTTATTTCCATGTCTTGGCTATCGTGAATAGTACTGTTATGAACATAGGGTGTATGTATCTTTTTGAATAATAGTTTTGCCTGGATATATGCCCAGGAGTGGGATTGCTGGATGATATGACAACTCTATTTTGAGCTGCCATTTTTAAAAGTTTGTAATTATATTCATAAATGAGATTGGACTATAAGTTTTTTTAATGTTACCTTTTATATGTTTTAGTGTTAGCATTATATTGGATTTGTAAAATGAATTAGGGATCTTTTCATACTCATCTTTAAATACTATAAGAATAACCTTTCTTTGAAAGGTTGAAAAACTCAACTTTAAACTTCTATGCTTGATGTCTTATAGGGAGGAAGAATTTGACTTGAAAAAACCACAAGGGCCCCTAAAACTAATTGTGGAAGAATTGGGGGGGCCATATTGGAATTTGAATAATCACATGAAGGGGTAAGAAAAAGAGAAATAAACTTGCTACTGTTATTGGGATCTTTTTTTTCTTTAATCATAGAGAAAATATTTGCATTGAGAATTTGCTACGGTCAACAGAATCTTACTCTAGATATTCCAAGCAGAAAGGTATTTGTTATATTTAATGCAAGAGTTTACTGAATAATCTGAAAGACTGGAGAAGAAGGCTTTAGGTTGAGTGTAGTAAATAGTTAACATTGGCGGCTGTAATGAACCATGCTTCTTTGTTGTCAAACCCTTGTGGAGACCCCGTCCCTTGAAACTAGAATGGCCTTGTATCTTATCGTGACTTATTCTAACCAAAAGAATGCAATGAGGTGACACACTGCCAGTTCTGGGCCTAAGCTTTGGGAAGGCCTAGCAGCATTTGCTCTTATGCTCTGTCTATAAGAAGCCCAGCTACCCTGTGGGAGAAACCAGATGCAGAAACCACATGGAGAGTTGAGGGCACAAGACTAGATAGTGAAGACCTGAGGAACCCAACCAAATGTGAGAAACAAGGCCCCCTGTTTTCTGTGACCTATGTTGAGCTCTTCCAGCCAGCCTCTAGCAGCCTGAGTTACCCAACGTGAGGCACCAGACCTGTAAGTTTCACTTACATCTTGGATGGACCAGCCTCCTGCAGGCACCACGTGGAATAGATATGAACTTTCCCTCTGTGCCCTGTTCAAATTCCTGACCCACAGAATTATGAGAAATAATAACACAGTTGTTGTTTGAAGCTCCTAAGTTTTGAAGTAGTTTGTTACACAGCAATAAATAAACAGAAAACGCTCCCAAACCCCAAGGGAAAAAACCTTCCAAAACCAAATTGACCTGGTAAGAAAGTTTCCACCACCACCCATCTTGGAAACATTCTGCCTCCTGTCCTCTGCCAGACAAACAACTGCTTTCCACCCTACCCGTGTCCTCACCTCTGAAACAAAGTTTCATGCAAATGCTTGTGCCTGGTGCAACTTAGGTCACAAGTCCTAAGCCTCTCACAATGAACAGAGAGCCTGGGAAACATAAGTTTGGGGATTCTAATTTGAGAAAGGAGATTCTTACTACAAAAAGTTAGCAAACTTTGAGGGAGCTGTTCAAAAGATTTTAAGCAGGTAAAAAATGTTTAAGTGTAAAGAATTGTCTTACAAAGCTAAAGTTTGATGGTCATATCCAAAGCTATTATTTCTATTTCTGTTGTAGTTTATTTTATTATTATTATTATTTTATTATTTTTTTTTGCGGTACGCGGGCCTCTAACTGCTGCGGCCTCTCCCGTTGCTTAGCACAGGCTCCAGATGCGCAGGTCCAGCGGCAATGGCCCACGGGCCCAGCCGCTCTGCGGCATGTGGGATCTTCCTGGACTGGGGCACGAACCCGCGTCCCCTGCATCAGCAAGCAGACTCTCAACCACTGAGCCACCAGGGAAGCCCTATTTTATTATTTTTATCTTATAATTCATAGTGCATTTTTCTTATATTTTGCCCATACCACTACTACCTCTCACTTCAACTCCTAATAGATTAAAAGCAGCTTGAAGCAGCAGACATAGGTCTTTCTGCAAAAAGGTACAAGTTTGGCTAAAGTTTTAAGGTCCTTTATAGGTTCCAGAACAACTTAACTTTTATTTTGCCTTCTGTGGGTGGTTTATTTTGTCTCTAGTTTTAGAAATCATCCCATGTTTGTACTCACTTCCATTTTTTCAGATTTATCAAGGTCTATTCTACATGCCAGAAAATTTACCCATTGTATGTGTACAATTACATTTGTTTGTTTTTTATAAATTTATAGATCTGGGCAACCATCATCATAATCCAGTTTTACAGCATTTTCATCACCAGAAGTTTCCCTCATGCCTGTTTCCAGTCCCTTCCCACTCCCACTCAAACTCCAGGAAACCACTGATGTTCCTTCTGTTTCTGTAGATTTGCCATTGATGGACATTTCATATAAATGAAAATATATAATATCACATCGATTTTTAAAAGAAAAAAGATTTATGTTTTTTACATAAGTAATATATGTTTGTTTTAAAAACTTCAGAAATACAGGTTAAAAAAAGAAGATAAATATAAAAACCAATTGTAACCCCAGTACCAGGAACTAACAGCAGTTAATATATCAGTATACATAAAAAAGAAAGAGTAAAGCCCAAAGTCTTTATTGTGGTCTACAAGTCCTGCATGATCTAGACTCTTTCAATGTCATCTAATGCCTTATTCCCACACCCCTCTTCACACTCCAGCCAAATAGGTTTTATTTCAGTTTTAGGAATATTCCAAGCTCTTTGCATATATAATTCATCTTGCCTGGAACTCTTCCTTCATCCTTTGAATGATTAGCTCTTTCTCTTCCTTCAAGGGACTGTTTAAAACCCATCTCTAAGGACATCATCCCTCACTACCCTGCCTAAATTAGTCCCAGACTCACCCTCTTCTTCATATGTTTCCTTCATAACACTTGATTCAATCTGAAATTATTTTATTCAGTTGCCTGTTTGCCTTTTTGTTTGTCTCCTCCAATTGACTATAAATTCCATGAGGGCAGAATGGCCATATCAATTATATTTAGTGTTGTATCCCTAGTACCTGTCCTCAAACGGGTAAGTATTAGTGGAATGAATGAGTTGAATACAGTTACTTATCCTCTCCACGCTTTAGTTTTTTCATTAAAAATGGGGGGACAGGGGCTTCCCTGGTGGCACAGTGGTTGAGAGTCCGCCTGCTGATGCAGGGGACATGGGTTCGTGACCCGGTCCGGGAAGATCCCACATGCCGCAGAGCGGCTGGGCTCGTGAGCCATGGCCGCTGAGCCTGCGCGTCCGAAGCCTGTGCTCCGCAACGGGAGAGGCCACAGCAGTGGGAGGCCCGCGTACTGCAAAAAAATAATAATAATAATAAAAAAATGGGGGGACAAATTGCACCTTCCTCATAGGATTTTTTTATAAGCATATAGTAAATTATTATTATTATTATATCATTATCATTATTTTAGAATCTTTGTGGAGGACTTTTTTGATTTCTTCATTCCCTTTGGACTTTTCAGTTTTCTTTCGGCTTTGCGATTTCCTTCCCTTGAAATGTCCTATTACTTTGGGTTGTTTGATCCTATTCCCTTCAAGGTAGCTGGTATAGTAAAAAGGCCTAGAGTCTTATCCTCCCACCATCTAGCCTGTCTAGAAGACCAAGGAGAATTCAGAGTGTGGCCCAAGAGTAACAAGGCAGTGAGTGTGTAGATAGATGTCTGAAACCAATTGCTCTGTGCCTTTAAGAGAACGCCTTCCTTTTCCTTATCACTCTTTTTCTTGGCTTCATCTTCATGAGCCTCTTCTTAACTGTAGAGAAAAGTTTTCATGGCCCCAAGGAATGGCCAAGTTTGAGATGTGAGGCTATAGGGATTAAAAATACGCTGTAAGATCACCTGAGATTCAACCCAGCGCAACAGATCCAAGGGTTACACCTATGGGATCAAAGACATGATGCCACAGCAAAGAAAAGTGTGCATTATCTGAGCTGTTCTCTACACATGTCTCTTCAGAATGTCTGGTGGCAGACTGTTAACCATGGTCAAGATCCTCCTGTTCACACTCTCTTTCTATCAGGGACATGACTAACACATAGAATATACTATTTTTTTCTAATTTCCTCTCTACCCCAATAACCCTACTCTCCTACTAGTAAGTTAGGACAAGAAGTGTTCATTTTAAGATGAGGAAAGAGTTTTGGAGATGCAGAGTGGTGATGGTTGCACAACAATGTAAATTTACTTAATGCCAGTGAACTGTACACTTTAAAATGGTTAAAGTGGTAAAATTTATGTTACATGTTAACACACAAAAAAAGAAGTGTTTTTCTTGTTTGTTTGTTTTGAGGGTTTTTTTGGCTGTGGGGCTTGCAGGATTTTCCCCGACCAGGGATTGAACCCGTGCCCCCTGCCATGGAAGCACAGAGTCCTAACCACTGGACAGCCAGGGATTGCCCAAGAAGTGTTATTCTAAATGTAGCTATGCTGGCTTTTGTTAGGTAACCCAAAACAGGAAGAAAAATCCCTTGAAAGATTTATGGCACTATATTGGTAGTAAGTTAGAACAGCAGATAAGGATAAAAATTCAGTACATCTCTTTCCCTTTTTTTGTTCTACTCTAACCAGGAGGCAAGAAGTAGGAACGGGTAAAAGGACATTGAATTGAACTTGAGAGGCCTGACCAATCTAAGCTGGACTGAAGAGACTAGACTGAATAAGAAGCTGAGTTTGCCCCCTTCACAACTAATTCTACGTCTTAATTTTCCCTTTACCTAAAATGTCAGTGAAGAAAACACATGACAGCTTCTCAGCATCACTCCTGTGCAACATTTTTGACCATTTCCTCAGCCTTGCAGCTGTTTGGAAAACTGTACCTTAGGTATGTATAAATACACACTTGAACTTTATAATGAGCATGGTCATACTTCCTTTCTCGATCATATATACTAATGTGAAATTATAACTATAGACTAAGTAGTTTATGGTATTTAATTTTTATACAAAGAGGAAATGTATAACTGCATTTAAAAGATGAAATTTTATATATCTGCATAGTCCTCAAAAAAGTATTCTGGCATTCAACAGTGATGATGTTGCATATGGTTAAAATGCTCTAAAACCTCTACCAGTGTATTGCTTACTCATGCTGTTAAACTACAAATGTTATGATGAGAAAAGTAAGCTCAACTAAATTCATGCAAAACTAAATAATTCTGAATCCCAGACGTCCATGTCTTTGAAACATTGCATAAAGGAAAACAATTTCTGAATAGAGTTAGTAGAAATAACATTATAGCCTAGCTTTCTAAGTTCTGCATTTATATTTTCACAGCCAGTTTCTTCTATCTTTATGTAGTTTAAAATTATTATCTTCCTTTATGAATATGTTTATATAGCTTTTCCCAACACTGTTTATTTAACATTGCTTAAATCCTGTGCTCTAAAACAACTAATTTTACTGTTCCTAGCTATACAGATGGTCCCCAACTTATGATGGTTCCACTTACAATTTTTGACTTTATGGTGGTGTGAAAGTGATCCAAATTCAATAGAAATGGTACTTCAGATTTTGAATTTTGATTTTTTTTTTCCTGGGCTAGTAATATGTGCTTTGGATTTTCTCATGATGCTGGGCAGTGGTACCGAGCTTCTGATCACCAGGGTAAACAACCATTCTGTGACTATATAACCAGTCTATTTTTCATTTTCATTACAGTATTCAGTAGATTACATGAGACTTTCAACATTTTATTATAAAATAGGCTGTGTGTTAGATGACTTTGCACAACTGTAGGCTGAGGTAAGTGTTCTGAGCATGCTTGAGGTAGACTAGGCTAAGCTACAATATTCAGTAGGTTATGTGTATTAAATGCATCTCTGACAGGATATTTTCAACTTACAATGGGTTTATGGGGACGTTGCCCCATCATAAGTCAGACAGATCTGTAATATAAACACTGGGGCAATGTTATGAAGGTTTGGAAATCTTATACAAAGCTTTTTGATTGGAAAAGGTAAATAAAGAGCCCATGGGGAGGCAGAACCCAATTCTCTTCTCTGAACTCTGAGAGTTGTTTATTTGTTGCTCTATGGTGGTATTTTTTACTTCCTCTCTTGTTTTATAGATATTTTTGTACTTTGAGCTCCTATGGAGGCCAGGATGATATCTTAGATGTTCAATAAATATCTGCAGTTGAATATATATTAGTTAGTTAAAATAAAAATGGGCGAACTACATTACCCAAAGATAAATTACTAGCTAGAAGTAATGGTTCATAAACATGCTAAGGCAGGAGAGGAGCTGGATATACTAGAGAAAGTTCAAGAATTATACCCAGAATAGAGAAATAGAAGAGGAATGCCAACATAAATTTAAGAACAAAGAGAAAAAAAAAAAAAAAAGACTAGTAGAAGTTAAGAGACAAGACTGCCTGGGCAGCCTGTTATAGCCTAATTCCAAAGAAGGGACTCCTTTTTCCCTTGAGGAGATAGGTACCAGGGCAGAAGAAAACTATCTTGCACAGCGAGACCAATGGAACAACATATAACTTAAGAATCAAATTATTGGCTAGGACTAAAGGGACAGAATAAATGAATTTAGATACAGTCCCAGCCCTCCAGGCAACACAATTTTTTAAAATTAATTAATTTATTTATTTATTTTTGGCTGCGTTGGGTCTTCATTGCTGCATGCAGGGTTTCTCCAGTTGTGGCGAGCAGGGGCTACTCTTCGTTGCAGTGCGCGGGCTTCTCGCTGTGGTGGCCTCTCGTTGCAGAGCATGGGCTCTAGGCACACAGGCTTCAGTAGGTGTGGCACACGGGCTTAGTTGCTCTGTGGCATGTGGTATCTTCCTGGACCAGTGCTCAAACCCATGTCCCCTGCATTGGCAGGCAGATTCTTAACCACTGTGCCACCAGGGAAGTTCCAATAATTTTAATGCACTAGAGATTGAAGATTCAACTTCTATTTATGAAATTAACTTAGTCGTGGTGATTTGATTAAGCTAGTTTACATTTCCCCAAATCTCCTTCCCTGGAGGGTTCCAAATTAGAGTTGGCCAAAAGAAGAATTTGAGATAGATTTGGAAGGTGGAAGTGAAGCAGCAGCCATTACTCTGAAGTTCATTGTGGTTAGATGCAGGAAGAGACAGATATAGAGGACCAGAAAGGTCTAGCTTGTCCTCACTTTCCTTCAGTCCACACCTGGATCTTCTTCCCAGCTCCTGACCCCATTGACCAACACTGGTCTCAGGCTCAACACCAGATCCTTGAGAGATGATCCACAGAGGTGGTAGGTGAATAGAGGCACAACTTCCCATAGATCTCCCCATAAGCCTTCCATATACAAGTCTATTTTGGCAGCTGGACTTGCTTGATTTCTCAGATTGACTTGCTGGTTACTGTCTCTCTAATCTTCCAGCATACCTCTTGGACCTTCACTTCTCCAGTTCTTCCCACAAGAATTTCTACTTGCTATTTAAAAAGAAAAAGAGGGCTTCCCTGGTGGCGCAGTTGTTGAGAGTCCGCCTGCCGATGCAGGGAACACGCCGCGGAGTGGCTGGGCCCATGAGCCATGGCTGCTGGGCCTGCGCGTCCGGAGCCTGTGCTCCGCAATGGGAGAGGCCACAACAGTGAGAGGCCTGCGTACCACATACAAAAAAAACAAAACAAACAAACAAAAAAAAAAGAAAAAGAAAAAAGAAACTCTTGTCCTATATCTCGTAGTACTTCTCCTTCCCTGACTGAAGAAGCTATTAATTTCAGAAGAAACTGAGCTCACTGAAAAATTCTGAAATAATTATGTTTGGTTTTAAACCCCCATTTAAGAAGCCTATTTGTTGTTTGTAGCAGAGATATATGAAATTAGGAGGACCCTTACAGTCGTCTGGTATGAAGTACAAAATGACAAACTCTGATTAGATCTCTGATCTTAAATACCTTACAAATTAGGGAGACATAAGATTTACCCAAATGGATTACATAGATACTTATGCATATGTACGTCAGACATCATTGTTTTGTTAATTGAATTCCTATTCACGACCCCTTTCTCACTTGTACTTTCCAGCCAGGAGTAGATATGAATTCTGTCCAATGAGACAAAATAAGTCTGCTGGGTGTGACTTTTGGGAGAGCTTCTGTTTTCTAACTAAAAAGAGATGGACCTGGTTAGCCTATCCCTTCATCCTATGCCCTTTCTTCCTATCTAAAATTCACATGTGGTTCCCAGACAGCAATCATCTGCTTATAAGTAGACCAGCCAATATAAGGAAAAGGTCAAGTGAATTGAAGACACATTGGTCCTAAAGTCATCCAGCTGCAGTGTCAGCATCTATCTCTTAACTTCTTTTGTATAAGCTACTATAACAGAGTTTCTGTCAACTAAGTCTGAAAGCATTTTAAACTCAGACAATATGTTAATTTAAAAGTGAGTACTACAGAAAGTAGAAAATATGGGATTTTAGAATAGATGATGAGGCTAAAAATGAGACCTAAGAGGTATAACAAGATTTGGACTTTCAAGAGAAGGAAAATGGTGAATAAGCAGAGAGTTATTGAAGGACATTTCTTAGGGAGACAATGGTGTGGAGAAAGGCACGGGGACAATCATATAATAAATGGTGGACAGCAAAGGAACTTTTCTATACTTCACTCAAACTGGTAGTATGTCAACAGAAGTAGTCTGTGATAAATTACATACATATAATGTAATAACTAGAACAAAAACTAAAAAATTTATACAAAGAAATATACTCACAAACACTATGGGTAAATCAAAATGGAACTGTAACAAAAGTTAAAAGAAACTACAGGAAGGTATAGAAAAGGAAACAAACAAAGAGGACAAAAAACAAAAAATATGTAAAATGTCAGGATTAAGCCCTAACATATCAATAGTTACATTAAATGTAAGTGATCTAAATACTGTAATTAAAAGACAGAGATCGGCAGTATGGATTAAAAAACATGACCCAACTATCTGCTGCCTATAAGAAACACACTTCAAATATAAAAACATGTTAGCAAAAGGCTGGAAAATTCATACCATGAAAACATTTATTAAAAGAAAGCAGGAATAGCTATATTAATATCAGATAAAGTAGACTTCTAAGCAAAAAAAAATAATAATAATAATAGCAGAGACAGGAAGAATCATTAAACAATAATAAAAGGGTCTGGGACTTCCCTGGTGGTACAGTGGTTAAGACTCCATGCTCCCAATGCAGGGCACCTGGGTTTGATCCCTGGTCAGGGAACTAGATCCCACATGCATGCTTCAACTAACGAGCCTGCTGGTCGCAACTAGGACCCAGCACATCCAAATAAATTAATAAATTAATTTAATTTATATTTTTAAAAGTAATAATAAAAGGGTCCATCAATCAGGAAAACATAGCAATGCTAAATGTATAGTCACCAAACAACAGAGCTATAAAATATATGAAGCAGAAACTGACAGAACTGAAAAAAGAAAGAAAGAAAGCCACAACTATCATTGGAGACTTCATTTCTCTCTCAACAATTGTTAGGACAACTAGACAGAAAATAATGAAGTATATACAAGAACTCAACAATGCCATCAACCAGCAGGATATAATGGACATTTATTGAATATTCTACCTAACAAAAGCAGAATATACAGTCTTTTCAAGCACCCTTGGAACATATACAAGTTAGACCATACCCTGTACCATAAAACAATCCTCAAAAAATGTAAAAGAACTGAAATCATATGAAGTGTATTCTTTGTCCCTATTTACAGGTAACATAATTGTTTATGTAGAAAATCCATCGAAATCTATCACAATTTTTTTTTCCTAAAACTAATAAGTGAGTTCAGGAAGGTCTCAAAATATAGGATAAACATATAAAAATCAATTCTATATACCGGCAATGAACACATGGACAGTGAAATTAAAATTACAATAGCACCAAAAAATTAAATACTTAACTGTAAATCTAACAAACCATATATGGGGTTTGTAGGCTGAAAATGAAAAATGCTAATGAAAAAATTAAAGATGATCTAAATTAATGGAGAGACATACTGTGTTCATGGATTAGAAGACTCAACTTACTGAAGATATCAAATCTCCCCAAATTGATGTATAAATTTAACATAATTCTTATCAAATACCAGGAAGATTTTTAAATAGATATAGACAAGCTTATTCTAAAATTCTTATGGAAAAGCAAGAAACCAGAATTGCCAGAAAAAAAAACTTAAGAAACAAGAAGAAAGTAGAAGGAATCATTCTACCTGATTGTATGATTTATTATAGAGCATCAGTAATCATGACAGTGTGTTAGTATTTCAGTAATCAAGATTGTGGCTCAGACAGAAAGACACGATGATCAGCTACACAAAATAGAGAAATAAGCCCACACTAGTATGGCAAAGTGATTTTCAACAGAGGTAAAAAGGCAATTCAATGAAACAAGGGTAGTTTCAGCAAAGGTGCTGGAAGATTTGGATATCCATAGACAAAAAAAAAAAAAAGAAAAGAAAAGCCTCAAACCTTACCCAAAAATTAACTCAAATGGATCATAGATTTAAATATAAGATGTTAAATTATAAAACTTTTACAAGAAAACACAGGAGAAAAATCTTGGGAACCTAAGGCTTGGTAAAGACACGACAACAAAAGCATCATCCACAAAAGAAAAAAAGTTGATAAATAAAAAATTGATAAACCAAAATTAACAACTTTTAGTTGGTGAAAGATCTGGTAAAGTTGAAAAGACAAGCTACTGACTGGAAGAAAATATTTGCAAATCACATCTGACAAAGGATTCTTACCTGGAATATATAAAGAATGCTCAAAATTCAACAGTGAAAAAAGCAATCCACTTAGAAAATGGGCAAAGGACATGAAGAGACATTTCACCAAACAGATAACACAGATGGTAAATAAGCACATGAAAAGATGCTTAATATCACTAATTATTAGAGAAGTGGAAATTAAGACCATTGACCTATTAGAACAGTGAAAAGAAAAAATAGTGACAATTCCAAATGGTGGAAAAGGTGTGAAAAAACTAGATCTCTTATACATTTATTATTGGTGGGAATATAAAATGATATAGCCACCCTGGAAAAGAGTTTCTTAAAAAACTAAGTATAGAGACTTCCCTGGTGGTCCAGTGGTTAAGACTCCGTGCTCCCAATGCAGGGGGCCCCGGTTCTATCCCTGGTCAGGGAACTAGATCCTGCATGCTGCAACTAAAGATGCCACGTGCTGCAACTAAGACCTGGTGCAGCCAAATAAATAATATAAGTAAATAAATAAATATTTAAAAAACCCCAAAAAACTAAGTATGCAACTACTTATGACCCAGTAATTGCACTCCTGGGCATGTATTAAATTAAAACTTATACCTACATAAAAACTATTAAATTAAAACTTATACCTACATAAAAACTACACATGCATGTTCATAACAGTTTTATTTGTAATGGCCACTATCTGGAAACAGCCAAAATATCTTTCAATAGGTGAATGTCTAAAAAAAACTGTGTACATCTATACCATGGAATCTACTCAGATATAAAAAGCAATGCACCACTGATACATGGAACAATGTTTTGGATGGATTTCAAAAACATTAAGATGAATGGAAAAAGCCCATCTGAAAAGGTTACGTACTGTATGATTCCATGTATATAATGGAATGAAATGACAAAATTCTTTCCAGCTGTTCTAATGACCATCCAGACTCATTGATGCTTCTCTTATCCCTTGTGTCTGAGAATGACTCTCCTCATTGATAAATCTAGTCACTACCTCACAAACTAGTACATCTTAGTTTTGCCCCTCTTAACGACCAAAGTTCCAAATACTTTTGACTTCCAGAGAAAGCTAGGCTTAGACCAGATTTATGACATCTCTAACTGAACTAGCTCTTTGATTAATGTTCTTTATCTTCCCCATATTCTTGCTAACTTCCCCACCACGAGGCTTAAAATATCACATGTAAGGAAACAGTTCATACCATATGACCCAGCAATCCCACTACTGGGCATATACCCTGAGAAAACCACAATTCAAAAAGAGTCATGTACCACAATGTTCATTGCAGCACTATTTACAATAGCCAGGACATGGAAGCAACCTAAGTGTCCATCGACAGATGAATGGACAAAGAAGATGTGGCACATATATACAACGGAATATTACTCAGCCATAAAAAGAAACAAAATTGAGTTATTTGTAGTGAGGTGGATGGGCCTAGAGTCTGTCATACAGAGTGAAGTAAGTGAGAAAAAGAAAAACAAATACCGTATGCTAACACATATACATGGAATCTAAAAAAAAAAAGAAAGAAAAAATGTCTCTGACGAACCTAGGGGCAGGACAAGGAATACAGACGCAGATGTAGAGGATGAACTTGATACGGGCAGGGGGAAGGGTAAGCTGGGACAAAGTGAGAGAGTAGCATTGTATATATACACTACTAAATGTAAAATAGATAGCTAGTGGGAAGCAGCTGCATCACACCGGGTGATCAGCTCAGTGCTTTGTGACCATCTAGAGGGGTGGGAGGGAGACGCAAAAGGGAGGGGATATGGGGATATATGTATACATATAGCTGATTCACTTTGTTATACAGCAGAAACTAACACAACATTGAAAAGCAATTATACTCCAATAAAGATGTTAAAAAAACCCCAACAGTTCAGTAATTGCTGCTCATACCAATAAGTTTAAGTTGTGTTACTAATACTGTGTATTAGTGTGGGGAATTATGCACATTATATGTAAAAGATGTGAAGGAAGGGATTATCATTGCTAAATTTGGGGGATAAGTATCAACTCTTACTTAGAATGATTTCCATTAAAATGGTTAGAATGAAAGTATTTGTAGTCAATGAGAAATGTCAGTGCTTTTAAAGGGTTAGCCTTTAAGCACATGAAAATTTCACAAAGTCAAAACAAATTAAGTACTCTCAAGTGTCTTCATATCTGCTTTCTCGGCTTAAAGGATAATGGAGACCCTGTCAGAGTTTTTCACCTGCCCCTTCCTCTCATTTATTTAACAAATATTTACTGAGACAAATTTTATTGAGTGCCTGCGAATGCCAGGCACTGATCACTAAGATAGTGCCTTCTTCTAAGTATTTTAAAGACTAGTCAAAAAGATTGTAATTAAGAAATTATGTCACAGTGAGATGAGGTCCGAAGTCTTTCGAGAGGAGATTTTTGGGTTGAGTCCTCTAGGACTAGAAGGAGTTAAACAGAACGGTCTGGTGGTAGGACACGCTGTGAATGGGGTGGGGCAGAGGGAGGCGGTCAGGAAATTTGAAGCTGGGAATACTTTCAAGTGCAAAGACAGAAGGTGGAAGAGTGCTGGGCTGCTTTTACTTCCAGCATCTTTTTCTAATTACACAGTGCTGCTGGCCCCCTGCTCCACCTAGAGGTGGTGTGGGATCACACAAAGGCGGGGACTTGAGAACAGACTTGGGGGACCGTTGCCTTGGCCACTCGAGTAGATGTATGATTTGGGGCAAGTTGCTCAAATTCTGTGAGCCTGTTTTCTCATTTGTAAAATGGGGATAGTAACACCTGGATTAAATAAGAGACTGTAAGTCAAGCTCCTCCCTCAATTCATTTAGATCTCCTTTCCCCCTCCCCCTTGCTTCAGTTGTTTTGGAAATTGTATTTTCTCCTTACAACTCCCTTCATTGCTCCTCTAATCTCTATCTTGCTATACTTTTCCTGGCATCCCCACTAAGAAGGCTGACTGTGGGGGAGGGGTGCTTCGAGCTTGGCTGGAGAAGAGCACAAGCTCACAGTAGTTCTGAAAAGCTCTCCAAGGGGCTCTGATGAGCCCAACACTCGCGCCTCCCTCTCCTCTCTCCTCTCCCCTCCCCCTCCGCTCTGGAACTGCTGCTCCCAGGGATCCTGGGCTTTTGTTCTCTAGAGGCTTAAACTACCACCTGTTTTGCTTTGACTTATTGTTTAAAGGGTATCGCCCATTGTCTACAAACTATCAAAAATAGAAACTGCCGAAACTTAAAGATAGCAAGAGCTAAGTTTGTACTTTCTTTCTTTCTTTCTTTTAAAATACGAACACTAAAACATCAATGTTTTTTCATTTTCCCTCTATTTCCATTCCTTTTCTGAGGACCTCCCCACTCCCAATAATTTTACATGTTGGTACCATCATTAAGCACTAATAAAAAGTTATCTTTTAATATTAATTATAATTTATCTATTAATATATATCTGTCTTCCCTACTTGATTTTGAGTTCCTATGGCCTGTAGTATCTTGTACAGCAGTAGTTTCTCAAGCTTGAATATGCATAAGAATCATCTGGGGATCTTGTTAAAATGCAGATTCTGATTAGCAGTTCTGGCAAGGGGCTGCGTTTCTTCTAACAAGCTCCCAGGTGAAGCCCCTGGACCACACTTGGAGTTGCAAAGCCTTACTGGGTTTAGAACAAAGGAGGAACACAAGAAATGGTTGCTGGATGATGCCTTGGTCTCTCCTACTCAGTGCTTGGAATTTTCTTCAATACATCTTTTCCACTTTTTCCTGTGCACTATTTATGACTAACTGACAATTATTCCTTTGTGTACTTAGCTGTGCCCTTCCTTCCCCTTTTCATAGTCAACAGTCTCATCCAGAAACCAGTCACTTAAGGAGTACAACAGTAATCTCCAGCCTCTTTCTACTGTCATCTACTTTGTAGCAAGCAAGAATAACTTTTTAAAGAATCATCTTTACCTTTGTTGCTCAGCAACCTATAGTAGCTCTCTAGTATACATCGTATCAAATTCAAATTCACGATGAAAAGCTTCAAGACATTTCTCCAACCCTTCCCTCTCGCTTGCTAGTCAATTTCTCTTTTTGCAGCACTTGGAACTCTTTGCATATTGCTGAGGTATCAGTCAGTCTCCTTGCAAGACGTTTTGCATTGCGAATGTCTTCTTTCATTCTTTTTAAAGGCCTATGTGTATCTCTTTCAAAAAATTCTCAATTTTTATCTATTTAATGTTAAGCTTTGCTTGATTTATTTGTGAGTCCTTCGTTTAAAGGAGTATGAGCTACATACTATTATTTATTTTTATTTTTTTTGCTTTTTTCATATTTTGGTTCAGTTTTAAATGGGAAGTGTCTGTGCTTGCTGTTCATGGTTGTATCCCTAGCACATAAGAGTGCTTGACACACTAGGTACTTTGGGAGGGGACTCAGTGAAGGATGAAACACAATTTAAGATCAGCTTTTATTACTTTTCAAAATGCTTTCTTTGCTACATTTATTGGGAAACTGGGTGAACGTTAATGGTTAAATAAGACAATTCTGGTGATATAATTCTGGTACAGTAAAAATATTAAAGGATCAATTCACATCAGAAGGCTAGTAATAACTACCAACACATTTAAAAATGTACTGGCTACAGGATAAAAAAATAATTTTAGAAATCCCTTGAAGATTATTTTGAGAGATAAACATTTGAGGTTTAGCAGCACTTTACACTGTACTACCTACAAGCTACCATTCTACTAGGGAAATAAAATTTAGATGCATTTAAAATACAGTATGGGCCCAAACCCACATCCTATCGAAAAGGCTTATGCTTTCCTATCATTGTTTTCTATACTGCACGTTTTGCATTCGTTAGGACTGCCTATTTCTTAATAGTTCTTGGTGCTTTAAATTTAAAAGAAAATAAATGGGGCTTTCTCATATTACAGTTTCAAGGAAAAGGAGACTGCAGGGCCCCTTCAGCAAGGTTTAAGAGGCCTACAAGCTGCACACCCGTGCAACCGCCTAATGCTCCGATTTCATCTATGGGTTTTTGTACAGTTCTTTTTTGGATGGTGCAAACCGCGCAAGTGCAGCGTTAAAAACCTCTCCACCCTGGGAAACGATGCAAGAACATGCAGCTTAGGCTGCCAGATTCTCTCCAACACACAGCCAAGGGCTGGAGGCCCGTATACCCGCCCCCAAACCCCGTCCACAACAATCGTTTCCTCCCTCCCCGCCTTTTACATACAGTACACATACAAATACACACACGCAGAGCAGCCAGCAGGGGCGGGCCGGGCCCGACCACTCCGCAAACCGCAGGGGGGAGCCACAACGGGCCAAGCTGTTTGCTCCCCCTTCTTTGTTCCTTCTCACTCTTATCTCTCTCCATCAGGCTGCACCTGTTAGGAAAAAGCGAACTTGGGGATCTAGGATCTCCTGAAGTCCCGTTTCGAAGCCACATACCTTCAGCGGGTGTTGCGTTATCCCCCCTCCGTCGGCTAGCAGTTGGTCCCGCCCCAGTGCTAGCGGGCGCGGAGCGGGAGCCGCGCGGGAGCAGCGCAGCGACGGCGGCGGCAGCTGCGGCGCGGTTGCTATTCGGAGACGTTGAGACGCCTCTGCGGCAGCTGGTGGCGCAGGTGGCTTGCGTGGACGCGGGCAGAGGCGGCCGGCCCGCCACCGCAGCCTCAGCGCCCGCGGCCCCGGCAGGTGAGCGGGCGGCAGGGACTCGCCCCGCCCCCCCCCTCCGGTGGCCTCACTCCTGGCTGTAGCGGGGAAGTGGCCGCGGCCCGCCCGGGAGCAGAGGTTCGGCCCGGGGCTGCGATCGTAGGGAAGAAGGCTGGGGGAGAGGCCGTGTGTGGCTGGGAGGGGAACGTTCTCTTGCCTTTTGCCATCTTTTTCTTCCCCCCGACCCCCCACCCTCTTGGGGCTTAAGCTTGGGAGAAAAAAGCCAGAGGAAAGATGGGGCGGAAGAAAGGGGAATTCGGGGCTGAGAAGCATCTCTGCCTCAGGTGGTGGCGTCTTTTCGGTCGTCGAGCGGTGGACCTTGCGAAGCCTGGAGGGCTAGCTCTCGGGCTGCGGAGGCCGCGCACTCGCGCGGGAGGAGCGGGAGGCGGCTCTCCCCTCACTCTCCCACCCCCTCCCCACCCCTCCCCCTCCTCCTCCCCTTCCCCCGTCCCTCCCTTACGGCCCCTCCCTTCGGGTTTCTGAGCTTTAACCGCCCTCCATGCTCTCCCTCGCAGGCGCGTCGGGACACCCCGAGGCATCCTCCCCCTCCCGCCGCCGCGGGAGCCTCGGCTGCCGTCCGCCTTCCCGCATCCCCTCGCAGTCCGCACCGTCACACCTCCTCCCTGTGCTCGGACCCCCGGCCTCGGCCCTGAAACATGACTCGCGATTTCAAACCTGGGGACCTCATCTTCGCCAAGATGAAAGGTTACCCTCATTGGCCAGCTCGAGTAAGTGATTTTTAGCCTTCGCGTTTAGCGGTGCTACATTCCTCAGAGGCCTACTTCCTATACCCTCTTCTCTTAATTTTTTTTTCTCGTGTCCTTTCTCTCCCTCGCTTTCACTTAGTCTCATTTGTAACCTGACCTTTTATTTTAGTTTTTTGCCCACTAATCTTCCATGTAATTTAAAAATTCAGGTGTTTATACATATTTAGGTATTTTCCTGTGGTTTGTTTTTGACAGACTTTGGCAGGTTTTCTTAATATGAAATATTTCAAGGTGATGCCATTAGTGTTCCATTGTAGGTGAAAATAATCAAGTATGGATTTTGTGTTTAAAAATTAAGGGAACAGGCATTTTCTTAACTTTGAGTAAAATGCAAAATACCAGTGAAATCTATGCCAACTATTGGGTGTTAAAGAGTTCTACGTGATTAAATTAACATAGGTATTCGTTCCTGTTTTATGGTTGATGAGACCTTCTGGATTGACTTGTTTAATACGATAGAGAACTGGATATTCTTGAAAATTTTACAATAAGGTAGCATCACGGAACGTCTAGAAAGTTTATTTTCACGTTTTTATTGGTGAAGTTTGCCTTATGACCTTGAAGAAGTTGTTTTACCTCTTTGATTGTTTCCCACAGGCAAAAGGAGGAGTAGACCCATATTCCTGGGTTCACATGTAGTGCAGAGAGGTGATTAAGGACTGAGGGTTTTTTGTAACATTTAGGAATTGAGACTGTCTAAAATATCTAAGTACCATTGTCAGAAAAAGATCTTTTAGGTTATGGTAGGACTCAGGTTCTAAGGTAGTGATAGAACCTAGCAAATGTTGAGCTCAATTAGATTAGTAAGCTCAAGGTCCTTCTTAAATACAAACATGAGATAGTCTAAAGTTGTAATTTCCACTAATTTACTCTTCATTGAGGACTGTATTTCTTAAAGATAATTAAATCCTGTAGTTTTAATTATGTCAGTTGGGAGGAAGAGTAACCATTGGTTACAGAGAATCATGGAGTGAGTTGCTGAGTGCTATCCAAGTATAAAATATTCACTGTTTCTTAATTTTTCCCGTCCAGCTCTTTACAGACTCAGGTTTACTGGTTTCCTTCCCCAGCCTGGAAAGATTTTTTTTTTTCCCTAGTCTATTAAATCTACCTTTTCAGTGGAGTCTTATTGAAACAATCCTTGATCATAATTCATCTGTATATTTGATACTTTATTTCCTTTGTGATAACCTTTTATTTTAACTCTTATGCGCATTCTTTGACCTCCAGGTAGTTTGTAAGCTTTTCCAGAGAAATAGATACAAACTGAATTTCCTTATTACACACCCTCCCAATCCTTAGTACATAAATCATACGCTAAAAAACACCTTACTTCATGTTTAAGTAAAGAGCATAGGGAAGCTGAGCAGGTTTAAGGCCCCTGCAAAATACTTTTTTGTGGTTTTAGCATCATTTATTTTGAGGTGTTATAAAATCCGAGCATATGGGGTACATCTTTATTCAGATTTCTATGCGACAGTGCAGTTAAAAACCAAATGAAAATGTTTTAAAAATTATCTACTCTTCTAAATCATCTTCCCTACATGCTTCAGTCTGTTAGGTGACTAAGAATGCTAATAAAAGCAAACCTAGAGTAGCCTTAGGAGGACCAGAGTATTTTCTTTCTTTCTTTAATAAATTCTATATTTAACATTTTAATTTGGATTGAAATGGGAAATTTTAGTCTCTTTCCTTTTCCCTTTTTTTCTTAGAAGCAGTTGAACTTAGTTTTGATATTGTCTGTGTCTAAGAATTATGTTCCTTTTTCTGTCTTCTCTCCAATCTTACGAATTCTAAGTCTTTGCTTTAGAGAGTTTAAATATGTATTTAAGGTCTCAGCTGTGAAGGTGACAATCATTGTTCCAGTTTTGATTTTAATGCTTTCTGTCTGTGTATCCCAGGCTTCATTACTTTTTAAGTCTTGCACATTCTTGTAATCCTGTATCAGTAGTAATTGTTTTTAAAGTCAACTTAAAAAAATTGCCTAGCATTTATTAAACTCTTTAGGTGCTAGATATTTGCATAAACTTTTAAAGCTGTTTGCTGGCAGAAAGCATATGAGCTGAGGTGACAAATATATCCCTTATCTTAAGGCCTGTAAGGATTTTCACAATTTAACAATTTGTCACAAAGCCGAAAAGACAGTATAATCTTCATATAGGTGGGGAAGTTAAGTTCCCAAGGGTGTTGGGTGCCAATGATTCTTATTGATGTCTGAAACCTTCAGATTGCCAACATCACCCTCATGGTCTTCTCTTAAACATGATAATGCATGTGGAGCATCATAGGTCTGCTGGTGGTCTGCTCCCTTCTTAATAGTCAGCTGATTTTTTAAATTAAAGTGTCTTTGAAATTATGAAAGTTCTGAAATAGAAATATTATTATATAGTTTAAATAAATAAGTAATGAAGTAGAAATGTTAAATTCTGGCCAGATACTACTGCCTGATGGCCTTAACTCTGGTAAGCAAAAGTATCAAGTATTACAGATGTGTTATACATAACAGTACCTGATACTTTCTTCCTTACTTAATTAGAAGTATTAAAGTATTAAAAGAGAAATGAAAAAGGAACAGGTAACCTCATGTGATTCAGCCATGTAGGTCTAAGATCTTTTCAGAATATGTGTTTCAGACTTGGAGAAATACTGTTTTAAACTTGTTAATGTCTCCTATATTTGGATAGCCTCCCTGCGGAAATAGAATTTAAAATTTTTGAATAGGTTCAGACTCTCTTATCTGGAATTCTTAGGGCCAGATGTGTTTAAAAATTCAGAACTTCGGGATTTTAGAAAGGTAATGATGGTACATATGCCATATATCTTGCTCCTAGTAGGGTCTGGGATGGCACATGGTAATCTAACACGATATTTCTGTGGAGAAGCATCACTAGAAATGCTAGGTGGATAAAAGAAATGATGGAATAGCTTCAGTGTCAATCCAGGTTTTGCTACCAAATGAGTTTTGAGAGAAATAATTGGTTTTCAGAGCTTTTTGGGTTTCAGAACTGGAGGTAAGGGATTGTGGACCTGTAGAACTGGTCCATTTTATAGCAGATCCCTTTTGGATGTCCTGTTTTCAGTTTATTCTGATGTGTTTAGGTGTGTATGATTTAAAAGATTTTAATTTTTCTGATCTTTTTTTTAGGTAGATGAAGTTCCTGATGGAGCTGTAAAACCACCCACAAACAAACTACCCATTTTCTTTTTTGGAACTCATGAGACGTAAGTCCTTTTAGCTCTAAAAGCAAATCAGAGTTAATTTAGCACGTTCATTAGGCATATAATGAAAAACAAGTAGAGATTAATTTAGAGAGAAAATAAAGTAACAGGAGATGTTAAAATCATCTTTGAACTTGGAAAAAAATCTTCAAGTTTCCTTTTAAAATTTTATGGTAGAAAAATTAGACACTGTAGATTGAACTTTTATTGAAATGGATGTCCTTAATCATAAAAGAAAGATGTACATTGGTCCTCTCATCAATCAGAAGAATAACTGATAGATGAAAATATGTAAGGGAAGTTTTAACAAGGCATTCAGTATTCATATTTAGTATAATTAGTGCTTTTCATGACAGCCTGGCACCCTATTTTAGGCTTTGATTTTAGCCACACAAATGGTATATTGTGGGAAAGGTGAGAAGAAATCTGGATAGTTCCTTCTGTGTGTATTTATATGGTCCTGAGAGCCACTGTTACTGCTCTGCTGCCCCTGGTGGATTTGTGGGCAGAGAACTGATTTGGTGAAGCAAATAAATTTTTCAAAAATTGCAAAAAAAAATTTCCAGTAGAATATTGAACTGTTACTTCTGGGTACAGAGGATTACTCCAGGGGCTATCTCATTAGTTTTGAAAAATAATACACTATGTGCCTGTATTTTAATAGCCTTACAAGTTGTATATAACCTCGTTGATTTTGAACTTTAAGTTTAGAATTTGCAATAATTTTGGTAAAGTAGACTTGTTTACCTGGGATCAGGTGAAATAAAACTGGTGGTACTCTAATTAGAATTATGTATTCCTTAGAATGTGTACAGTGGCAACATTGGTTTAATGTTGCTTAGTTACTGTATGAACTTTCACATAATTTTAAGAAATAGCTTTATTAATATGTACTTTACATCATAAAGTTCACTTGTTAAAGTATATAATTCAGTGGATTTTAGTATATTTATTTCCATAACCATTAGCAGTCACTCTTCATTCCCTCCCCCTCCAGCCCAGGATACCCACTAGTTCACTGTCTATTTTTGCCAATTCTGGACACTTCATATTAATTAATTAATTTATTTTTGTTGTGTTGGGTCTTCGTTTCTGTGCGAGGGCTTTCTCCAGTTGTGGCAAGCGGGGGCCACCCTTCGTCACGGTGCGCGGGCCTCTCACTATCACGGCCTCTTTTTGCGGAGCACAGGCTCCAGATGCGCAGGCTCAGTAGTTGTGGCTCACGGGCCTAGTTGCCCCATTCATATTAATGATATCGTACAATGCCATGTAATTATCTGCTTTAAAATATAGTTTTGAGTCCAGAATTGTATTGGCCTTCACCGTAATTACTTTGAGTTGGATCCAGGTATATTCTCTGAATATAAAAATTCAATTTGTAAAAAAATGATGAGTTTCTGATTCTCTGGGATAATCTGTTTAAAACTCTTCCATAAATTTAATAGAGAAAGGTATCTTTTAATGAAAAACTGTGTACTCTCTATATGAGTAGGGGTTTTCAAAGTGTGGTACCAGGTCAAGCTGCACCCCATATGGGAACAGCACATGGGAACTTCAGATAGTAGGCATGCAAATTCTTGGACCTTACGTGAACCAGAAGCTGAGGTTTGGGGCCCAGCAGTCGGTTCTAACTAGCCTTCCAGATACTTCTGGTGCCTGTGAAGTTTGGGAACACTTTATCAGAGTAAAGTGAGTAGACATTCCCTAGAATTTTTATGTACGCTTATAGTACCATAGAACACATAGTTAATTTTTATGCTAAATTTAGAAGAATGATCATCCCTTCCCCAACATTTAGGATTTTTATGTTGTAAATATCTGTGAATTATACATCAGAACAGACTACACCAAATAATTAAATTTTCATAAGCATTGTTTGGTTAATAACAAAACAGTGGTATTAAGTGGTTAATGAAGACAGTGAATTACTAATATTCAAGAATTAGAATATATTCAGGAAATTAAAGTATAACTTTAAAATTAAGCTAATGGGGCTTCCCTGGTGGCACAGTGGTTAAGAATCCGCCTGCCAATGCAGGGGACATGGGTTCGAGCCCTGGTCTGGGAAGATCCCACATGCCACGGAACAACTAAGTCCGTGAGCCACAACTACTGAGCTTGCGCTCTAGAGCCGGCGCTCCGCGACAAGGGAGGCCACCGCAATGAGAAGCCGGTGCACCGCAGCAAAGAGTAGCCCCTGCTTGCCTCAACTAGAGAAAAACCCGGGTGCAGCAACAGAGACCCAGTGCAGCCAAAAATAAAAAATAAATTAAAAAAAAAATTAAGCTAATGATAGTAAATTTTCACTTCAAAATGCACTTGTAATTTTTGTGCATTAGTGATCTCATAAGTACACCATTACCT
Organism: Orcinus orca; assembly: GCF_937001465.1. NCBI lineage: Eukaryota > Metazoa > Chordata > Mammalia > Artiodactyla > Delphinidae > Orcinus > Orcinus orca. Next base: position 56,183,701 of record NC_064564.1, read on the forward strand.
TTGGAAAGGCGGTGCTGTTGTATCTATTGGCCTGGTGACTTAACTTTTTGGTATTTAAGGTTGATTTTTAGAAACTAGATCTCACTGATTATTTGCCTTTCCCCTCCCTCAAAAGTTGGGAGGGCAGTTATGTGAACCTTTCAATTTGGAATTTGTTTAAATGGGAGTTTTTTCTAATAGCCTGTAGTTAGTGAGATGGGAAAGGAAGAACATAGAAGAAGAAATGGCAATTTAGAAAACTGTACTTATTCATAGCTTATTTATAGATTAAGTTTTTTAATTGTTAATTTGGAGCAGAATCCTTTTGTAATTGCATTCTTTTCCTGACTTGCAACCATCTGACTTTTCATAGTGTTTTATACCTTTCACAGTAAATTCATCCAGCCAAGTTTTGAATATTAGATAACAATGAGCCCTTATGTATACCAAACATGATGGTCTACTAGGTATCTTAAAACTAATATATTCAAAACACATTCTTAGTAAATGAGACAAGGATGCAGTGCTTTGCTGGAGGCAAAAATCATGGTGTCATCCTTGATTTCCTATTACAGTCTTTTCCCTTCCTCCCCACATCTAGTCAATTAGCAAGTCTTGTTCTTTTCCTTTAATGTGCATTCTGATCTTTTTTCCATCTCTTCTACTACCACTTAAGTTCATACTGCAGTTAGTTTTAGAAATAGTGTCCTACTCCTATCTTTTTTTTTTTAATAAATTTATTTATTTATTTTTGGCTGCATTGGGTCTTTGTTGCTGTGCGCGGGCATTCTCTAGTTGCGGCAAGTGGGGGCTACTCTTCATTGTGGTGCGCGGGCTTCTTATTGCAGTGGCTTCTCTCGTTGGCGGAGCATGGGCTCTAGGCACGCAGCCTTCAGTAGTTGTGGCGTGCGGGCTTCTGTAGTGTGGCTTGCGGGCTCTAGAGCGCAGGCTCAGTAGTTGTGGTGCACGGGATTATTTGCTCCGCGGCATGTGGGATCTTCCCGGGGCAGGGCTCGAACCCGTGTCCCCTGCGTTGGCAGGCGGATTCTTAACCACTGCGCCACCAGGGAAACCCCCTAATCCTATCTTTGTCTCAGTTTTCACTCTTAATGTATAGTCAAAGTGAACTTGATATTCCAGTCAGATCATGTCATTTCTCTGTCCAAAACCCGTCAATGGCTGCCTTATTACAGACAAAACTCTGAAGTTTTGTCGACAAATGCTATTTATGAGACCCTATATGAACTAGTCTGTGTTTACCTTTCCAACCTCATCACGTTTTTTCACTGTTACACAAATATATTTCATCTTGTCTCAAGTCCTTCTTGGCTGTTTTCTCTGTTGGGAAAGGTATGTCTTCAGATTTTCAGTCATTTAGATCTTAGCTCAAATCCTCCTTTTTATGCTTTTTCTCCATTGCACTGATGACTGAAATTTTTTTCTTTTCCTTCACCCACAAGTGAAAAGCTTGGAGAGCAGGTACCTTGTCTATCTTGTTTGTCATCATTTGCTTAAGTGCCTGGCACATAGTAGCTGTTAAATAATGTTTGGTGAGAGATTGACAGCTTTATGACCTAGATAAAATCATTTATGGATTATGAATTTGCTGTCCATTAGCTAGCATTTGTATAGTTTTTAAGACAACTGATCGTAAGGCTGTCTTTGAATCTTGCCATATATCTGCTGTATGACCTGCTGTATGGCAGGTTACCTAGCCTTGTGTCCTTCCCTTCCTTACTTGTAAAATGGGAATAATAAAATATTCGACCTCAGAATTTGAGGTGCAAACAAGATACTACATGAAAGATGCTTAGAACAGTGCTTGGCATGTATTAAACACTAAGCATATGTCAGCTATTAATAGTTAAAGGTAACGTTGCATATTATTTTTTCACGACTAATACTTGTGTTTATTAAATTGTTTGCAGTGCAGTTTGAGTTTTGCTGACTAATTACCATTGCTAATTGAGGGAATACTCTCATCTAAGGTCTATTTATTTCTCTAAAGTCAGAAAACTTTAAATGAAGATGGTGTTTTTGCCGCTTTTATCTCCTTACTGCTCTTGTCTTAATTCAAAGATGTTAGATGCACAGTTCTAGGAACCTTAAAAATATCCATCACAGGCTGTTTCAAAACCTGCCTAATGTACAGTTTTAGGAGTGAAGGTGAATGGGGGAGGTACTGCTTGTTGGTCGGTTTTTTGGTATAACCTGTCCACAAGAAAGGAATAAAGAAATGAATCATAAGGATAGGATTTTATTTTCTTCTACACTAGTTTTTCTATACAGTTTCTGTACTACAGACATCGCTGTATGTGTTGGTGAGGGGCTTGTACGGTTTCTCATGAGCCTTATATAATGAGAGGAACTGTTTTTTCATCTCTATACTGTCAGGTTCGTGGCACATAGTAGATGTATCAGTTGTCTGTTGCATCATCTTCTATTATAAAATAGTGTGTGCTATTATAAAATCTAGTTTAAAACAGTATGTTTCCTATTTTGTGATTAATAATAATAGAGAAATGAAACAGCAAGTTAGAATCAATGTTTTAAAAGGTAGACGTTTCTGTATTATAATATGACTTGGCAACAGTTAAATGAGTTTTGAGCTTCATGTCTTTAGCTCTGATAAGCATTCGCATGCCATTTTTTATATGCAACTTTGGTTTGCTTTAAAGGAAAGGTTCTAGGTGTGTGATAACTGAGTTTTGTGAGACATATATGTGTATGTTTTCATGGGTATGTACATTGTTTCCAAAAAGTGACTTTAGAGAGAGAACTGCTTTTCTGTTTACTTACATTCTGTGAAAATTGGGATACACAGGAACACACTTACAGTCTTCAGGCATAGGCCACATAGGAAACACACTTGCAGGCTTTAAGTTGCTTCACAATTATAACATTAGTACTGTAGTTAATGTTTTGCTGTTTTCTTAGGACATTTTACATGAGCTTTGATCCTTGTGGGCTTTGACATTGGTATTTGGAATGAGTTCATACGTATAGGGATATAACATCAATAGTTTATTAGTAGATATTTCAAAGACTATATTACAGTGGTTATAGGAAACCCTGAAACCTTTTTAAGGGAACATTGTACAGAGTGGAGGCTATGCTGTTTAATAGCTAGATAACCTTGCCTGTGTCAGTTAATCTTTCTGGGCTTCAGTTTTCTAATCTTTAAAAGGAGGATCTTGGTGATCCCTAAGTGTTCCTTTCAGCGCTGGAATTTGGTGGGTAATATACTTTGAATTAATGTATATTTTTCATTGTAAAAATTTTAAAAACAATGTTAAAAGTTCTCTACAAAGGAAACAGTCATTTTTACTACTATTTTTTAGAAACAACCCCTAAACCTGTTACAGTCTTAGTATATTTTCTTTGAGATTTATATGTCATTTAAAAATGGAATGCTTTGAAGAATGAATCAGAGCCATAGCCACATAAGGTTGTGCCCTTGGGGACTAGTGCTGGCTGTTTAAAAACTAATCTGCGCCCTGTGTACCAAACCTGTGGGATTGCATCCCTGGGGAGGATTCTTTGTGTGTGTATGTGTTTTCTTCTTTTTTTAAATTGAAATGTAGTTGATATATATTGTATAAGTTTAAGATGTGTTGATTTTGATACATTTATATATTGCAATATTACCACCATGATTTGATATATTTATATATTGCAATATGATTACCTGCCACCATAGCATTAGCTAACATTTCCATTAGGTCCCTTAATTAGTCATTTCTTTTTTTGTGGTGACAACATGAGAGGATTCTTTTTTCATCCACCATAGTTTTTTGAGTCTCATTAAGGAGCTCTGTAGTCTTGAGCATATCATTTGAGCCAGCAGTTCTACTTAGAATTTATTAGGAAGATACGTGAAAAGATTGAGCAATACATTATTTACTGTAGCTGCATTTTATAATAGAAAATTTGATACAGAAAATGGTCCAACAATAGATAAATTTTGGGAAAGCTATTCAGTGAAATAATATTTAGCTGTTAAGTAATTGTTGACATGAAAAGATGTTCATTATAATTTGAGAAAGTATTTATGGATGAGTATGTATCATATCCATTAAAATGACATGTTTATATCTGTATATATGCCACAAACAAGTGGGTGAAAACAGTGGCTATCTGTAGTTGGTAAAATTCTGGATCATTTTTGTTTTCTTTGATGGGATGTGGTATTCACTGAAAAATATTTTTTTTTTTTGAAAAATATTTTAACAGCTTTGTTGAGATGTAATTCATATCCCAAACAATCCAGTTAAAACGTACAATTCAGTAGATCTTAGTATATCCAGAGAGTAGTGTAGACATTAGCACAGTTTTAGAACATCTCCATCATCCCAAAAACAGACCCTGTACGCATTAGCAGATACTTTGCATTTCTCCTTTCTCCCTCCTGTCTTGCCATATGGAACCACTAATCACTGCCTGTTCTGAGCATTTCATATAAATTGAACTATACAATATGAGGTCTTTAATGACCTTTTTTTCTTTTAACTTAGCATAATGTTTTTGTTTTTGTTTGCGGTATGCGGGCCTCTCACTGCTGTGGCCTCTCCCGCCGCGGAGCACAGGCTCCGGACGTGCAGGCCCAGCGGCCACAGCTCACAGGCCCAGCCGCTCCGTGGCACGTGGGATCCTCCCAGACCGGGGCACGAACCCGTGTCCCCTGCATCAGCAGGCGGACCCTCAACCACTGCGCCACCAGGGAAGCCCTAGCATAATGTTTTCAAGGTTCATCTATATTTTGTAGCATGTACTTTGTCTTTACAGTATTGCCAAATATTCCATTGTATTGGTCTGTATTTATCCATTCATCAGTTGATATTTGGATTGTTTTTACTTTGGACAAATATAAATAATGCTGCTGTGAACATTTGTGAGCAAGTTTTTGTGTGGACATGTCTTTTCTGTAGGAGTGGAATTCCTGGGTCACATGGTAACTGTGTTTAATCTTTTGAGGAATTGCCTGGCTTTTTTTTTGTTCGTTTTTTGGTTTATTTGTTGGCTTTGCTAGCTCTTAGTTGCGGGACATGGGATCTTTAATTGTGGCATGTGGGATCTAGTTCTCTGACCAAGGATCAAACCCAGGCCCCCTGCATTGGGAGTGTGGAGTCTTAGCCACTGGACCACCAGGGAAGTGCCTGCAAGACTTTTCAAATCAGCTGTGCACCATTTTATATTTCTGTTAGCTATGTGTGAAGATTCTAATTTCTCTATATCTTTGCCAAGACTTGTTATTGTCTTTTTTATTACAACTATCCTATTGGGTGTGAAGGTAGTATCTTATTCTGGTTTTGATTTACATTTCACTGATAGCTAATGACACTCAGCATCTTTTCATGTGTGAATTTTTTTTTTTTTTTTTGCGGTACGCGGGCCTCTCACTGTTGTGGCCTCTCCCGTTGCGGAGCACAGGCTCTGGACGCGCAGGCTCAGCGGCCATGGCTCATGTGCCCAGCCGCTCTGCGGCATGTGGGATCTTCCCGGACTGGGGCACGAACCCGTGTTCCCTGTATCGGCAGGCAGACTCTCAACCACTGCGCCACCAGGGAAGCCCATGTGTGAATATTTTTTTAACCGTCTATATATAACATGAATTATTTAGATTTGCAAAGGTCTTCTCTCAGTTGGAAAGGCATAGTTATTTAATTTTTGGTATATTGATAAACATGTAAATTTAAGTATGACTTATAATATGAACATAACAGTAAAATAATAGAAAGTAGTGCTTGAAAACCTGACTGGAGGAGGAGCAGGGAGAGAAGTTTTTTAAAACCTATTCTGCAAAATTAAGAATAAAGGTTAACCAAGTGTAATAAAAATGTATATGTAAAACAAGGTGGTATGAATAAGACCAAATATAAGTGACTACACTATGTGAATAGAATTCTCTGTTAAGACCTTTTGATTGGATTAATCCTATTAAACTACCTGTGTCGTATTTTCTGAGACAAGGCTCAAACAAGTCACGGCCAGGTAACAATATAATGTCACAAAGAAAGCAAGAATGGGACCATTGCTGTCTGATAAAAGTAGAATTTAAAGTCAAAGCATGAAGAGGAGAGAAGGATACAGGCATTCCTTAGCTTTGCATAGTTCTAGTATGTTTAAATTTTGGTCAGCATGGTTTAGGTAAACAGCGCCAGTCCCCGCAACAATGTTTCAAATTTCACTTACTCAGGAATACTAACTAACTGTAGACTACAAAATTTGTTGCTAGTTCTTCAGTCCACAAATCAAGATGTAAATAACAGATGCATAGCATGTCACTTTTTTTTGAAGTTTCTTGGTGATTGGTCAGTGTGCATCTGTTTCTCACTTCAAGCATATATAGCACAATGTGTAGTAGTGTTGTTGCCTCTTTGTCTTTCAATGATATATCCACCCAGGTTACATTTAAAGAAAAAACAAGATGGGGAATCGGCCAACAAAGAAACTGATAATGCCAGAAGTGAAATTTGAATTGAATGTAAATGCAGTTATAGAATAAATATCCTTGTGAATAATAACCTTGTGAATGTAGATGTGCTGTATATAGGGAGACTAGATACACAGCCAGAGCAGCTTAGGGAAGGCAAGCTTATCAACATAAATGAGGAAAGTGGTTGTAATAAAAAGGATGAAGATGTCTCAGAGGAAGTGACACCAACAAAAAGCATTAAAGATATGCCATAACATTGAAAATAGAAAAGACAAAATGTTAGAAACTGATCAGATTTAGAAAGGAGTATGACACATTGCCTTAGGCATAGAAAATATGCTTACTCCGTGTCATAAGTTATGTGATCAGAAGGGGCAAGCACTGTTAAAACTATTAAGTTTTTTACAAAGACATGAAACACTTTAATCTCAATGTTTCTAATGTTTTAAATTACAGTGTACTAAATAATTAGTATTAGTTTTACTATATTTAAAATTTCCTTACACACTGTCAGTAATAGTGCATTTAGTGTTTTGACAATTTTTGAAGGTTTTGGAACAATTGTAATTTTTCCCATTGTTCAGTAAGATTGCCTTGCACAGTCAATTTTGTGTTCTCTCATTGTCATACAAAGTGAGGACTGCCTATTTTGGGGAAAGAAAAATTATATAAATTGAACTGTCAAACCTTTATATGCTAAATAACATCATGGTAGAATCAGTTTTCTCTTTTGAATACTTTTTTGGTTTAGAATCATATCTAAAAATGACCCATGTTTGAAGTTTTAAGACATTTTTCTGCAATTTTATTAAGTATTTAAGGTCCCTTCCACTTCTTCAAGTTCCTGATGCCACCAGTTTTGAACCCTTTGGGGATTTTGAACTATACATTAGGGTACTGGCTCGCTTTCTTCTATATTGCTGTTTAGTATCCAACTTTCTTAGTCTTCCCAGCTTTCAAACCTGTTGATAATGTCCTTTGTCATCTTTAGCCTTATGAGTTATGGGGTTTTAGGAGAGAGAATTGCTTTGCTCTAACTAGAAGTATGTTTTATTTTTGATGGTGTTTTTAACTCGAGCCATCTACTTGGAATTTGAAGCTGATTATGCAGGAGGAATTGCTTTACTGTTTTAACTAAATGTGTTAAATTTTCTAATTTTAGATTATGGGTAGGAATGAATGATGCCTAGTAAAAGTCTGAATTTTTAGATCAAATGCAATCATATAGCAATGATGATTTAAATGTGCCTTAACTGATGTGCAGTTAAAATACATGGATACTTTGAGTATTTATAAATTGCAGAATTTAAATAATAAAGCTGACTTATATGCATTTGATTATATTTAAGTAGAGCCCTAAGTCTCTTTTTTATTGAAATTTTATCTTAAAGCCTTTTAAAATATTCTAAACTGGAATGTGAGCTATAGTCATTAGGTCCCTAATTCTTAAAGAATTTCAGCAGATATGGAATTTGTGATAGATAATTAGTAATTAATAATCTTAAATTGTAGCATATTTTAGAGGAAATGAGTAGTAATTTGATTTTCCTCTTGCTTTGGAGAATACATATATATCAGCCATTATAGCAAAAAACTGGTACATTCTCTGCATCTACCTTTATAGGATTGACAGACTTCTACAGAACTGACTGACATAGGGAGATATATAATGGGGCTGTTTTGGGGATTATATCTAAATATATATGTATATATACACACAAAAAATAGTTGTCATCATTCACGGGTTCCATATTTATTAATTTGCCTGCTCACTAAAATGTATTTATAATCCCAAATCAATACCTGTGGTGCCTTCATGGTCATGTCTGTGTGTGAAATGGCAAAAAATTTGAGTAACTTGATGCACACATTCCTAGCTGAGGCTGAACCAAGGCCATGCTTTACCTTGTTTCAGCTCTCATATTGTAAACAAGTGTCCTTTTTGCAGTCTGTAGTGCCACGGCTTTTGTATTTTTGTGCTTTTTCTTGGTCATTTTGCCGTTTATAATAGCACCCAAATGTAGTACTTGAAGTGCCATTTGGTGTTCCTAAGTGCAAGAAGCCTGTGCTTTGCCTTATGGAGAAAATATGTGTTACGTAAGCTGTTGGCTCTGAGTTCAGTGTTAATGAATTACCAGTGTATATTAAATAAGGTGTCTTTAAACAGAAACACATAAAACAATGTTATGTACTGATTGGTTGAAAAAATGTTGTGACCAGAGGAACCTACCCTGTATTTACCCTGGAGCAGTGGTACAGTATTCCTTAATTCAGTGTTCATGGTGTTCATCATTATAGAATATAATTACCATGAATACAAGAATTGACTCTAATATATATGTGTGTGTGTATATATATATATGAATGAACAAAGCAGTTACAACATCTGATTCCCTCATTGAATAAAGTAAAAGTCTTAACATACTTATTTTCTAAAAATCTACATGTATGTATACACAAATATTAAAACATACATATAATATACCTTATTGACAATGTTTTGAGTTGTATATTCCAAACTACTTTGTAGTAAAACTATATTTAGAATGCATTTAAATGTATAGATTAATGCAGTCTTGTGACACTCTTTTTCATTTTTATGCATTTTTATAGTAAAATCTGTAAAATTATAGCAAAATTTACCATTTTACCATTTTTAAGTGTGCAGTTTAGTGGCATTCAGTACATTGACATTGTCGTGCAATTTGTGTGGTTTTTTTTTCAATTAGGATTATGGATCTAGGAGTTTGTGACTGAATTTAATAAAAGCATTTGGAATTAAATATTATTTGTGACTACCTTTAATTTATGTATGATTTTTAATGCATTTTAGATTAAGAATTTTTGATAATTGCGTTCATAGGGTAGTGCTATTTAATCACTTATATTTGAGATTGCTTTACACTCACATTTCCCCCCCCCTCCTGTTTTAGTGCTTTTTTAGGCCCAAAGGACATATTTCCTTACTCAGAAAATAAGGAAAAGTACGGCAAACCAAATAAACGAAAAGGCTTTAATGAAGGTTTATGGGAGATAGATAACAATCCGAAAGTGAAATTTTCAAGTCAACAGGTGCGTCATATTACGTAAAATTTAGTTTAGTATTATTTACTCAGTTTTGGAGAATAATCACCATTCTAGCTACAGGAAAATGATTGAAGAGCCTTATATATTTCAGATTAAATTGTTCTTATTTGTGAGGTTGAACCTTGGACTTTTGTATCTAGATAACTGATGAAATTCTTGCCTTCGTGGTCAAATAGATCTCAGAAAACTGGGAAACACTCAGTTATTTAAATCCTGATTGAGGGTTTATTTAATGTATTGAATTTAAAGTCACATGTACTGTTTCCTTAAATTCAGGTTTAATAACTTGAAGGGTGTGTTTTTTTCTCATTTTAATTTCTAAATCCATAAAATTTATTAGAATATGAACTTCATGTGGGTTAAATTAAATATGTGACAAAAATACTTATAGCACTATGCAAATTATACTTATTTTTGGTTTCTAGAAGAGCAACCTTTAAACTTTTTTTATTCTGTTGTGTGTGTGTGTGTGTGTGTGTCTCCAGACTTGAATTAGTAAAAACTAGGATGAGTATGAGTAAACCTAAAGAAGGAAATAACACACTGAAAATTTTGCAACTTTCTACCTTTAAATCTATATAATTTTTAGTTCTTTGCATGTACCATGCTTTTTTCTCGTGTTTGAGAACTCTTCAGATGCTGTTCTGTCTGGAACACTGAAATCTTTCATTGATGTTCCAGGGCTGCATTAGATGATCCTAAGTGCCTTCATTATCCACCCAAAAGTTATTTGTTACAGTATTCATCATATCACATCATAATTGCTTCTGTACTTGTGTTGACTGCCACAGGCTTATTAGTTCCATAAACAAGGAAGTTGTATGTGTCCTGTGTGCTGTCATTCTTACACGTGTGGAAGGAATAGTTACCCACTAAATGTTGCACAAATGTAAGAATGGATGAATGGTTTCCCATCCTTATTGCCTTGGGAGTCCAAGGAGACTGAGTTGATTGTTTCCTGAAAATAACATTTTGTAACTTAACTTGGATCATACATCCTATGATTGTGCTTTCAAGGTCGTTTTCATCCTCCAGATTGCCTAGCATAGTCACTTTATCCTTTGTTCCTATCTACCTACTTAATCTCCAGGTAGTTTTCACAGTACATACTTGGAATTTTCCATTTCACAGTGAAATTTTTCGTTGGTTGTGTGCATAAAACCCAACAATTTTCTGTTCTTAACAAAAGTATGAATGATTATGGTGGTGTGATGTACTCTGTGTTCCCAGCCCAGACATCCCCAGTGGCACATTCCTGTGGTTTGGTGCAAGCATTGATGCCCAAGCCTATACAAAAGAAACAACAAAAAAAAATTGGCCATCATAATTTATAAATATTTCTATCGTGCTATAAGTAATTTTGGGCACATTTTTACATTTTTTATATACCTTTATAATTTGTGGGTTATCAGCATTGCCCTTCTTTACAGAAAAGGAAATGGGTTTACAGTTTAAAGACTTGCCAAAGGAAACAGCTAGAAAGGTGCACAGTTTGGATTGCAGTCCCTTCATCTTGTAGATTGGGAGCTTTACCCTCACCTCCCAATATATACTGTGTTGCCTCTGGTATTCATCATTTTGGTTAGTTTTATGAAAATCTAGGGACCCTAGGTTACATGCTTAAGTATCTCATATGGGGGTATTTTTAAAATTTAATGATTACTGGACTCTCCCACTCAGCGTCTGTTAAATCAGAATTCATTTAAGTTTGGGTCTCAGGAATCTGCATTTTAAATAAACTAAGTTTGAGATATAGATCAATAAGAGTCCTTAAAGTTGTGATATATATATCCTTTGTTAAGGCTGTTCGTCTTAGAGTACATAGGTTAGCTTCTTTATCCAGAATATTTCAATAGTTGAGTACAGTGTAGGTCTGTGCTCCTCTAAATCACCTTACATTGTATCTTGTTGGGCATTTGCTGGTTAGAACATCAGAATGGTATTCTTTGTAATTGTACTTTTAATTTCTGCCTCACCATTTTATCTGCTGAGATTGTATGCATCAATTGCAGGAATATAGTTCCATGTAAGACTTTCCTAAATAAAATAGTAGCATTTAAAACTTTTCAAAATTGTGTATATTAAAAGTATCCTGTGCAACAGAAATGAGGGTACTTTTCTAGCTTTCTTACAAACAGGCTTTGATTTTTCATGGGTACAAAATTTTAAAGTTGGCGTAAAATATTATTTTGTGAAACTAATAGACTTGATTGTTTATAGGCATCAACTAAACAATCAAATGCGTCATCTGATGTTGAAGTTGAAGAAAAAGAAACTAGTGTTTCAAAGGAAGATACTGACCATGAAGAAAAAGCCAGCAACGAGGTGTGTTTAATTTCTCTTGCATTCTAAACCCATTTTGTTGTAAGGAAGAATTGTAAAATGAGTTGATTGTGGCACAGTAGAAAGCAATCTTTAAAGTAGTTGAGTAATGAATGGGAAAATATTAAAGGCTTATTTCCTTGTGTAAATATTAAATATAGTATTGTAAAATAATTTTTGCATCTTTAAGATGCATGGGTATTTTTATTTGAAGTTACGTTGCTGTGCAAAATATGAGGTACAACTGGGAGAGTCGCTTACTGTTTGTTAGGAGTATTTTTAAAGTGAGGTATTGTTGGATGGATGTACGGGAAAGGATATTGAACCGAAGTTTTTAAAACCTAGATTTATTTCCAATTCTGTATTTGATTATCTGAGTGGGGATACTCATTTAGCCTTTTTAGGCTTCATGAAGTTGTTACTTGATCTCCAGAGTCCCGACCCTCTTAACATTCACAATCCTAAAACCGAGGATTCTACTGTAGAAAGAGTGTTTTGTAAATTTAAATAGACAAACCTCCCAGTGTACGAGCAAGTGTGACTTTTATATTTGATCTGACAGAGGAAAGCTTTTTTTTTTTTTAGGTGAATATACTGGTGATTACTTCCACTTTATAATGAATTAATGTTAAGACTTTTAATGTTTATAATTTCAAAGGTCAGAGAAGCAAAACAAGTTTCCATAGTACTTTTAGTGAAACGTGCTTGTGATTTTTAATTTAAGAAATTTTCTTTCAGTCGTGGCATAATTATCAATTTCATCTGTTGTGTTTTGTTTTTTTTTAAGGATGTGACTAAAACAGTTGACATAACCACTCCAAAAGCTGCCAGAAGAGGGAGAAAGAGAAAGGTAATTCTACTGCTTAACCACAGAGATCTTAAAAGAATTTTTATTTTAGTTGGATTGAGGGAGTGTAGATAATGAAACGGTACCATTTAATTTAGACTTAGCCCTTCACTCTAAGTCCTTTAATTTTTTTAAAGGATAGGTTATGTTGTTCACTTATCAAAGCTATGTTTCTTTTCTTAGTGATACAGCACCCTTAAGTTGAATGGTATACAAAATAAAACGCACCAATTTTCATTCCTTTGAATGATGCTGTCTCAAGTTTTCTCTATAAAATGGATAATATATATACTCATAAGACTGTTGAGAGAATTAATGAGTTAATACATGTAAAATATTTATAATAAATCCTGGTACATAGTGCTTTGTAAGTGTCCATTATTATGTTGTTATTACTTTACAGCATTGTTGCATGAAATGAGAGTATGTGACAGTTTAGGACAAAGTACCTCTTATGCTTTTAATTAGTGTTTCTTCTTCCCTATGTGAAGTTTTGTTCATCACACCTTTTTCTGACCTATTTATGTCTCAGACTGTTATTATATGACAAAGCTACAAAGAAAACAAGAGTTCAGTCTTTAAAAAAATTTTTTTTGTAGTATTCTGAGTTCAGTGTCTTATAAGGAAGTAAAATGAAAACAAATAATTACAGTGGCTTTCTATTCCCTGTGGGGTGTGTGTGAAGGGGCTATGATAACTTTAACAAGATTTTAAAAGATAGGCAGAATTTTAGGCAGATGAAGGAGGAGGAGAGGAGCATGTGAGGCAATTACAGGGGCATAGAGAGAATTTTGCTTCAAGCATTTCCAGTATTGCATTTCAGTATTATCAGACCATAAAGTTTGAGGGAAACAAGTACAAAAAACCCCAATGTGTTACCCTGAAGAACTTGAACTTAGAGAAGGGGTGGGAAGCCACTGAATCATTTTAAATTTCAGGTATTTCTCTTTTTAAAGCAGTGTGAATGATGGGGATTGGACTGGAGCAGTGAGACCAGTTCACTGATAAATTCATTCAGAATTTTGGTCCTCACTTCACTGGCCCAGACAGAAAATCAGCAGCAAATAAGGAAGATAAGGTCTCTGTACTTACTGAACTTATATTTTCGTTGAGACAGACAATAAATACATAAAACAAGAGAATTAAAATGGAGAGCTATGATTGGGACTTGGTAACTAAATTATGAAAGGCCTTTGAAAAGAGTTAGCATGACATTTTAGTGGTGTAGATGAGAGAATTTTAAGAGCACCATAGGAGGTAAAGTTAATAGTTGATTGGAAGTGGGTGTGAAGTGAGGGGGAGGTATCTAGGATGACTCAGGGTGTCGGCTTGGATGACTAGATTATACACTGAGAATGCAGGAGATGTTTTGGGAGCAGAGGCATGAGGAGGAGGATGTGAAACACCTTTGAGAATTAGACTGAAGATACATATTTCTCTGACACCAAAGGGGGGAAAGGTAGAAGTTACAGTTGCAGTCTCTGACATAAAGATAGGATTTAGATAGGTAGTCAAGGGAGAAAGTTTACTGAGAAGAACGCAGAAAACCAGAATCCTGAGAGATTATAATGGCGATGAAAGGCTGCCTTGTAAAATTATGGCTGAGAATGAACTGTCAGGAGAAAAATCTAAGAGAGGATATCAAGCTGAACAAGGGAGGAGAGAATTTTAAGAATGAGGGAGTGGTTAGTAGTATCCTGATGCAGAAGGGGTCCAATAATAATTGACAGTTAGGATCCCCCAGGATACCTTAAGGTCAAATGGTAAGAACAGATGAAGTAGGTTAAAGAATAAAATGTTTAATGTTGAAATTACACTGTGCTTTTGAAATCTTTGAAGGGGAGGAGAGAGAATGCAGCAACAAGGATTTGCATGGTTAAGGGAGGGTGTTAAAAGTGGAAAAATATAATAGAGGCTTTAACACTTTTTCTTTGCGAAACCAGGAAAGATCAAAGATGTGGAAAGAGTATAAAATTACTGTAAGTTAAGAATAATGCTGGGTGAGAGAAAAGGGAGGACACATTTGAGGGAATTGACTTGATGGGAAAGAGATGGACATTTCACCTTTTTTCACATTGAAGGGAAGGATGGGCAAGACTATTACAAACTTCTAGGGAGACTTGGAAATTAAGGGAATCCCTTCCTGCTGGCCTCAGTCTCTCCCTTCTCCCTCACCAAATTCAAAGCGAGACTGCATGTGTGGTGTAAGGCAGAAAGAAAGGATTGAAAGTTTATGCTAGAGAGAGAAGGAAAGGGCATGACAAAAGACAGGGTAAAGGATTAATGGATGGCTTTGAGATCACAAATGAAGTTGCATAAAATGAATGCATGTTTGTATAATGTTTTTTCAGCAGGGCTCAGCAGCAGGGAATAATAGAGCAGGGAAGGTAGAGTTTTATAGTAACTCTGTTGGAGATTTGCGGGACAGGTGCAGCAAAACGAGAATGCAGATGAATAGTAGTTCCATGAGGTTTTTGAGGGATGGGGCGGCCTTTATGTAAAGTCACGAAGGGAGTAGAGCTAGAAAGTGGGGTAACAGATGGGGAGAAAATTTGTCAAAGTCTTAGAGGTCTCAGTGAGATAAAGTAAAATATGGAAGAAATTAATCTAGAGTCAATATTTGCATTTGAGATATTTAAATATATATGAAATAACTTAATAGTCCTTTCTCTAGATAAAATATTTCTTTGAGTTAATATTTTCACGAGGAATGGTTTTGACTTGCATGATTTTGCTGTAGTAGTCAAGAATATATGTCTATGGAAGGGCTGTATTTTTGCTTCGTATAGTGTTTATTTATGGCATTAGTTATTGATGACCTTGTTACCTCTTATTGGTATCTCAAAAAGATTCATACCTGTAATTCTTATGCGATGTCATGATTTATTTCCAAAAGTTGAAAGTGTAATTGAAGAGGGGATTTTTTTGCACTGAAGAGTTCATCAGTTTGATCTGAATTTTGGAGAACTTTTGCCCTCTTAACTGCTCACCCTCCTAACTCAATAGAAGAGCTCTCATACAGTCTTGGGTTCTCAACCTTTGGTATAAAAACAGATGCCCGGCTCCCTACTCCAGAGCTATCATCAAATCAGGATTGGGGTGGGGGGTGGTAGGTGGTCTGTAAGTTCCTAAAATTGGAAATACAACTTGAGCTAATGTTTTTGAAGCAATTTTTGTAATGTTCCTTGAGAACAATTCAAGGGTTACCTTAGATGAGTTTCTTGACTTTTAATAATGCTTTGAATATACATTATTATATTGCAATTACAAAGGCAAAAATAATGTTTAAAAACTAAGAAAGAAATGGATAAATTCTCAGAAGTGGGATTGCTGAGTCAGATTTGCATATTCTGTATTGCTGATATAATGATCAGAAATGTATTACCAGTTTATTGATTTGATCACTATTAATCAATATATGAGTAATTCTCCACATTCTTACCAAAATTGGGCATTACCTCTTAAGTGTTTGCAAATCAGATTGTTGATTAAAAGATTAAAAAAATTTTTATCAGTAAGGTTGGATTATGCAAGTTTTGGCATGATGCTTTATTGCCTTTATTTTTATTGAGGTAGTTCAGGCTGAATTCTAAATAATTGGGGGTGGGGGAGCAGCTCATAGTAGTCCTCCCATTCTTCTCTTTGCTATTTATTTTCTCTCTTTTCTATTTTTTTTAGATGTTGGGGGTAGGAGTTTATTAATTAATTAATTTATTTTTGCTGTGTTGGGTCTTTGTTTCTGTGCGAGGGCTTTTTCTAGTTGTGGCAAGCGGGGGGCCACTCTTCATCACGGTGCGCGGGCCTCTCACTATCGCGGCCTCTCTTGTTGCGGAGCACAGGCTCCAGACGCAGACGCGCAGGCTCAGTAGTTATGGCTCACGGGCCTAGTTGCTCCGCGGCATGTGGGATCCTCCCAGACCAGGGCTCGAACCCGTGTCCCCTGCATTAGCAGGCAGATTCTCAACCACTGCACCACCAGGGAAGCCCTGTTTTCTCTTTGATTATGATGTTATGTTTGCATTTCCTTTCTAATTGGTGGTTATTAACCTTTGTTCTACTCTAATACTTGAATTGATTAAACTGATTCTCGTTTGGGGCTATTGTCTCATTACCTGGGGCATTATAGTTTGCAAAGGGTCATTGCGATTTCTTTACAGTAGTAAATCCTTCTTTATGGAAAATCAGAATAACTCCTAGGGAAGAACAGCAGATGTCTCAGTTCAAAAATAAAACATGTACATATTAACAAAGTTAAAGAATGGAAATATCAGCAACTGAATTTCTTGCCTTTTCTAACATTAATTTAGGTTGTACATCATAAGTACGCAATATAAAGGTGTTAGCATTTTGAGATACTCAATGAAAGTACATTTATAAGCAGTGTGTGGGATATTACACTGTAATTACATTATACTTTAACATTTTGCATCAAGAATATTCATTTTATTTTTATAAATGACTTTTTTAGGTTGAGAATATCTAAAAAGTGAGTTTTTGTTTCCTAGAATTACTTACTAGAATTATAAGCTAAATTTGAGGATATCACTCTGATGAGTTAACTGTTGAAAAATAATGAAGATCAATATATGTTATGCTTGTATTTGAACTTGTTATCCTGTAGTGGCACGTTTTTGCCATTGAACTAAATTTGGAATGCCTACTATGTGCTAAATAAGTTAATTTAAATCTTTGTGATTCAGGCAGAAAAACAAGTAGAAACCGAGGAGGCAGGAGTAGTGACTACAGCAACAGCATCTGTTAATCTAAAAGTGAGTCCTAAAAGAGGACGACCTGCAGGTAGGATTATTAATGTTTAAATAGCTGGCTTGTGATTAATATTCTAATCCATTAAAGTGTTGTACCTCAGCTACTTTGGAATAGGGGAATAGGTACTTGGTTATGTGTAATATATAAATTTCAAAGGAGATAAACATTAAGGTTTCTGCTCTTTGTAATAAAGTATTTAAATTTGAAATAACTGCTTGAGACTTTTTCATTTTCTGTTTTATCCCCATTACATTTTCCTTTAATAGCAGCAAATGAGGCTGTGGTGAGATTTAAAATCCATGAATGATGGGTTTATTTTACCTCTTACTTTAGAAATATTAAGCTTTCCAAATGGAATCATAATGAAAACAAGAGAAAAACAGCATTTGAATAATCAAAGCTATTAAATTATTGCATTCTTTCTTTATTAGGGCCTGTACAATATGCAGATGTCTTCAGCACTGCCTATTTAAAGTATTTTCCGAATTTGGCAAATAGGAAATAGTTTGGAAGGATCTGTCTCTAATACAAAGTAAAACAAAGAATATTAGCCAAGATAGAGCCAATTTTTTTTTCTACTTCATAACATAGGATTCTGTTTTCTTTCTTTTTCTTGGCTGCGTCTGGTCTTAGTTCGACACACGGGCTCTTCATTGCGGCACACGGGCTTCTCTCTAGTTGTGGTGTGCGGGTTTTCTCTCTCTAGCTGTGGCATGCAGGCTCCAGGGCTCCTGGGCTCTATAGTTTGCAGCACGTGGGCTCTCTTGTTGAGGTGTGCTAGCTCAGTAGTTGAGGCACGCAGTAGTTGCCCCGCAGCATGTGGGACCTTAGTTCCCTGACTGGGGATCGAACCCGCATCCCCTGCATTAGCAGGCGGATTCTTTACCACTGGACCACCAGGGAAGTGAAGTCCCATAACATAGGATTCTTAATGAAACAGGATAAAATGAGTAATACCCAAAAAGAAAAAAAAACAATTTACCTAATTTTTACTTTGGAATTTAATAGTGTAATGGATCACATTAATGGTGTTGTTAGAAAATTCAGTGAATTCTGATAACAAATTTTCAAATATGTGAGCATACATATACAAATGATACTGTAATATGTATTTGAATATAAGTGCTGCTATCTACTATAAAGTTGAATTTTGTGACATTCCTATTAAACAACAATGAGGGATGTTCTTTTAAGCCCTCAGCCATACTAAGGACAGATTGAAAATACTCTTGATTGACCTTTGTAAATTTTCTGCTGTTAACTCATTTGAACCACTGGAGGGGATATGACTTTTAAAACCTAAAGTAATTGTTATCTGTAATAAACTAATATTCTTAGTATATATCATTTGTAACTTTTATATGTGAGATCTACATCTTAACGGGAAAGCTGGTAGTTACAAAATTTTTTTTCCTGTGAATGTCAGCTACAGAAGTCAAGATTCCAAAACCAAGAGGCAGACCCAAAATGGTAAAACAGCCCTGTCCTTCGGAGAGTGACATGTGAGTATAATTAGTTATGCAGTAAATGAGACATTTCACTTTCAATATGTATAAATTTCTTTGCATTTTTACCAGTTTTATTTACAGGGTGTTCATTGCTATTACTATTTTGTATTTCTAAGAATTATGGGCAAAACAGTTGAAAAATAGTTTTCATTATGTAAAAAGTTAAAATTGATAGGGAATCAAGAAAAATCTGGTACGATTATCATTTCATTAATCTAAGACATTTTCTTGTATGTTAGGATATAAGATACTTGGATAATGCAGGGTAAAATGTATAATAGTTCCCTTTGTTTAAGGGAATTTTTAGACAAAGTATTTTTGAAGCAATTTCCACAAATCTTGCTCCTCCAGAATAATCTTTATTTAAAAAATAATAACACTTAACATTATTTTTGTAAATTTAAAGTTTTAAAGTATTTTGGAATGATAACTAGTTATTAACAAAATAATCAGTTCTTTTTTTTCTTGCCATCTTTCTTTTCCATAATGGATATTGTTTGTGTTGGATTTTCTGGTAGAAACTTCACCAGCAGGAATATATATTTAGACAAAGAGGGCAAAACTTTGTAGCTATTGTGTTTAAAGATTTTATAGAAAAGGCTTAAGTGAGTATGTCATTTAAGAATGGATTTTACAGTGTTTTGAATGAAAATATTTTATTGGAAATTTCAGTTATAGAAGTGTTGGTACTTTTCAGCCAATATATGTTTAAAGAGTTTTATTTTACTGCCAAGCTAGCTGTTTAAATATTCTCGAAAATAGTGGCCAAAAATTACAACATGGTTTTTACTACTATAGTGAAATTAAGAAATTAGGTACATGCAGGTGAGTTTATGTTTTTAAACATACCAAGTAAATCTCACTTATCTCCTCCCTAAGATGTCTTCTCTAATAAGGGCATCAAGCATCAAGTCTAGGATTTTATGATCAACATAAGGCCTTGATCTAGAGAGTTAGGAACTGAAACACAGATTATCTGCTCCCCTCTCCCTTTTATACATGCACATTGATCTGGGAGGGATAGGGAACCATAATAAATATTCCCAAGGAGAAGATTAAGAGGCACACAGCAGTCATTGTTCCCCAGGAAATCTGTTGGGAAAATATTGTGAGATCCCCGTTTTAGATAATAAGGAATATTTCCTTGATTAGGTCCGTCCCAATTTTCCCTGAGAGTATCTTCCTAGTCCATTTCTCTCCATGGCTTTTGGCTGATTCTTGGACTGGAAAGTATTAACCCTCCTTATTAGCTGAGCAGCTTTCTTATTCTGCTTTCATACTTTACAGAGTTGGGCCCAAGATTCCTTTTTAAATCTCCATTAGTTTCTCTTAATGCAGCCTAGCGTCCCTTTTGGTAGTAATAATACTTTATTGTTAGCGTGTGTCTGTTTAATTCTAGTCAGCTTTATGTGCTGTGGTCTCACTCATAAGACTTCTCCAGACATGATTATCTTTTTATACTTAACTAAAAGCACTTTTGAGTTTATAGGTTTTCCTGAAAACCTACTCCCTGGTTTCTTTTTCATAGAACCATTTGTTCATCAGAAGGATCAAGGTATCCCAATTTGAATTCTTAAGGAAAGGCTGGCAACTTAACAACCTTGATTGGATCTTTGACTCCAGTCTTTGTCTGAATTTGAAAATCTTTTACTGGATGGAAGTGACTTTCAACACTGAAATGCATGGGATTTTTTTCTCCTTCCTCTGTCGTCCTATTATTTTTTAAACTTACCTCTTTCTTGAAGTACCCTATCAAATTTATGTTGATAACAATCAACTCAAAATGCCAATATTCTATCTTGAAACCTCTTCACCCAGAGCCACAAGTTCACTGAATAAGTTTTCTCTCCAGTTATCACAGATGACAGTTTTACCCATTGTATAATATATTAGGGTTTCAAATGCAAAGCAAGTGTCAAACGTTTTAGGTTTTGATGATGGACAACCCCAAAATACCAGTAGCTTACAATATTTATTTTTCACTTGTGCTATATGTAGGCTGGGCATTGGCTGTTATAGATACTGTCAGCTTTGTATCTGGGCAAAAACTCAGTGGAGTGTAGAGCAAAACTATATAAGCTCTTCTGAAACGTAAGCTCTCCACCATGAGAACAGCGTGTATCTGCTAGCGACAGCTTCTTTGCTGTGGGTCCTAAAATGACAAGACAGTGGATAGAGTCCGGAAGAGCTGAAACCATCTCATAATCCTCATGTGAAGTAAAAATATTTGTTATAAGCCACTGAGATATTTTGGGTTGTGTTTGCATTAATTTTTGCTATTAACATGTATTTATAATTTTCTTTATAACATTTTAATATGTTTCCTATTGTACCTTGACCTATTGAAAAGGGAATTATCACCATGAGGTCTGTTTTTCATGGAAGATGGTAAGGAGGGAGGACCATTGGGAAAAGACTTAATTGCAGCAAGCAGTGACAGTTACGTTTACGGGAGTTCTCTGCTTTGACACTGTTTTAAAAACTTTGAAATAATAATCCCATTTCTTAAAAACTTAACGATACCCTTAAATCTACCTTTAAAAAAGAAAAACAGCTGCATGGTATTCCACTGTGTATGTATCATAATTCTTAAAAGTTTATTTCTTGTATGGATACATTTTTTTAGACATTGTCATGTGTCGTTTTGTACATGTGCAAACATATTGGTTAGAATACATTGCTAGAAGCAGATTTACTGGGTTAAAAGGATATTTTTAATACCTGCCTCTTTGCATAGGGGGTAACATTTTGGGGGAGGCAGTTCATCAATATCTATTAAGAGCCATGGGAATGCCTTTTATATTTGATTCTCTATTCCCATCTCCACAAAACAATCATTATTAAAATATTTGCCCCCTTGTGGAAGTATTGAATAAAGTTAAGTGATTTTACTTGCCTGCTTTTTCTTCCATTGATTAAAAGTAAAGGATGAAACCTATATAACATTTAAAAATAAACATAGCCAATGGTAGTTACGTGACAAAAAATTTCTAAAGAAATAAAGTGATTTTTTTTTTCTTTTCCTATTTAATAATCTTAAGGGTTCAAGGAAGCACTTGTCTGGTAGGTCAGTGGATTTGGAATTGAGATATTGGGCTATTTGACCTTTTGCACCATCATTTTCTCATTCGTTAAATGGAATGGGTTGGACTAAATGATCTGGGGTCCTTTCCAGCTTTCAAATCCATTGATGTAATTATATAATATGTGTAAGTCTCAATGAAATTCCTTGAACAATTTAATATTAAGGTTAATTGGCCATATATTTTACCATTATATGTGTCAGTTGGGAGCCTTTTACATTGCAAAGCATATTTCTTTAAATTTTAAAATGACCGTATTTCACCATTACGCAGTTCGATTCTGCAACTGTATTTTTCCCAGCATGGCTACTTTTATAAATATGTAGAATATGAGCTCCATAAAATCTAGGCATCTTACACATCTTATACACGGCTGTTCCCCAAAGTCAAGAATGGTACCATGGCATATGAGATAGTACTCAATATTACTTTTAAGTGAATAAGGCACATTACAAAAAACATGGAAAACAAAGGGGAAAAAAATCACTTTTCTATTACCCTAATGCCACTGTAATTTTTCTATCTTCTAACTCATATTAAAAGGCATTTTCCTTTTATGATTGGTTGATAATGACACTCCATTATATTTTACTTAAAGATATTTAAAATTTGTTTTTAAATAAAAAACAAACTGCATGTAGCTTATTGTTATCCAGAGTACTTACTCAGTTAACTCAGAGAGGTGGCTGAATGACAAGTACTAATGATACATAAAAGATTATTTTTCATTGTTGTGCCTGTGAAATAGGGTAACTGAAGAAGACAAAAGTAAGAAAAAGGGGCAAGAGGAAAAACAACCTAAAAAGCAGCTTAAAAAGGATGAAGAGGGCCAGAAGGAAGAAGATAAGCCAAGAAAAGAGCCAGATAAAAAAGAGGGGAAAAAAGAAGTTGAATCAAAAAGGAAAAATTTAGCTAAAACAGGGCTTACATCAACCTCTGATTCTGAAGAGGAAGGGGATGATCAAGAAGGTGAAAAGGTAGAATGTTTGCATATCAAATAAAATATTTGTTCTATTTTAGTTTCCTATGTAGTTCTTAATCTTTAGGAAAGTTTCAGTATCTTTATGAAAGTCTATAAATGTGATTAAAAGTTAAAATGAATTTCTTTACCTTTCTGAATAAACTTGAATTACCTGTGTTAAAAAGCATATTTGAAACTTTATTGTACATCCTAAGTTTATCTTACCTTTTCACAATTACATGGAAATTAAATGTCACATGATAAACTTCCAGTAACCCCACCTACCTATTGACAGAAAAGGTAGGAAAGTAGCGAATTAAGCCAGATAGGTTGTGACCAGTGAAGACAGATGTAAAAAGGTACATTTATACATAGATTTTTATTATTTACCTCAATGAAATTCTTAACACTTCAGGCCTATTTAGGGTACATTTTATTGGTGGTACTTTATTTGAATACAACAGTTGTTTAGGAATTTCATTAAAGCTGTACGTTCTTTTCTGTATAAAAACACAAGTTTTGTGTATAGCCTTGGAAATCTACAGACCCAGGTTGTATAGGCCTTTCATTTATGTTTATCTAATTTATTAGTACTTCAGGACCCCAAAACTAAATTCGGTAGGTTGAGCAGGTACTTGTCAGTAAACAGGTACTGAAGTCAAAGTCATAGTACAGAGGCAAATAGCCTGAGGTACTTCATTGTAACTCATCTTAACCAAAGCATATCATTCCTATAGCAGTGCAGTAAATAGATTATAAATCCCAAAATCATCAAGGGGAAAGTTAAATTTATATAGCAACAACATGTAATTATGAGGGTTTTATTTAAATTAGTAATTTATTCATCCCTTAAGAAAACTAGTTGCTTCTTTTCTCCCAAGATTATAATCATAGAAGCATTAGTCACTGACTTGATAGTTAACTAAAAGCATCCTAATTCTCAAATAAAACAGAAGAGAAAAGGTGGAAGAAACTTTCAAACTGCTCATAGAAGGAATATGCTGAAAGGCCAACATGAGAAAGAAACAGCAGAAAGAAAACGCAAGCAAGAGGAACAAATGGAAACTGAGCAGTAAGTATATTCTTTTTCTAAATTTCGATTTCTTTTTTTAAGCTAGCATGAAATGTTTAAACAATAGAATCTCGTTTTCCAGACTTTCTGAAGCCTTTTAAAGAAGTGACTTTTCCAGTGTGTTAGAAAAATGTCCTCAGTATATGATAATCATGTTTCAGGCTTCATTCTTTCCTGAGTAAAGAGGATGAAATTTACTGAGATAATCACCCTGTGAATTATTTTTAATTTAAACTGAAAGTGCAGATAGGGCTTAACTGTTATAGTGGCTTTGTAGAAAATGTCCTTATCCTCTACTATTTTCCTGTATAATATTAAATAGAGAAAGATAATAAATTGGTGGAGAAGGAATGAAAGAAATACCCGTATTTGTCATACCACCAGCAGCCCTCCCCCAGAAGACCAGCAAAAATAACAAAAGCACAGTTGGAAACCCAAGAAGCCAGTAAAAGAAAATTTAAAGGCTGACAGGGTTTGCATTAGATGTGTGCAATATAAATCAAGTTCAAGCTAAGAAGTTTTGATACCTGGAGACAATATACTTACCATGGGGAATTTCTTTCCCCTTTAAGTTTATTCTATAAAATAATTTTATAAGAGAGAAAATAGCAATGCCAATGATGATTAGGCTTCATGTTTATTACATTTGTTTTCCTAGTTATCTTTAGACTGTCACTTCTGAGTTCTTTCTCTGAAAGGCCTTTCTTTCTTTGTGAAGCGTCTTGCATTATTCTGACTAAACTGTTTTTTTTTGTTGTTTTAGTGAGGAGGTGATTTTAAAAACATGCTCTAGGTCACTAAGACAAACTTAATAAAAAACAGTGAAATTCTTAAAACTATTCTTAAGTAATTTTGTACTTTTTTTATATATAATCTGTAAGCCGAAAGTCTTTCTTGATAAGTATAGCATTTGACCATCTGCTTTCTTAGTTTTTTTGGAGGATATATAAGCAGTTTTAGCTACTTGAGGGAGTAATTTAAAAATTGATCTAAAGCTCAGAAATGTTACTCCCTTTAATGTTAAACTTTGACCATTTATGTAAATACTAGAGTTATTTTTTGTTACCTATCCTTTCCTGTCCTTTCACTGAAAAGTTGTTGGACTGTTTGTTGCTTTTAACTTTATTGTGCTCCCCAAATTAAGATATAAAAATAGTTGTTGCTTAGTAAATCTAGCCCAACCCTTCTTCAGTATCTCAGTTAATCTTTATGTGTTTCAATTTCTTTTTGAATGTCCTCCGAATGTAACTTTCTCAAATTCTAATATTTGTGTTTTCTTTCCTTCTCCTGTTATTACAAAACTTTGTACTTGGACAGTTTTGCTCTGTAAAGCATTTCAGATGCAGCTTGTATGAAATGCATTATGCAAAATAAAGTTTATTGTATTGTATTCCCAGCCAAACAACATGTAATCTACAGTAATAAAAAATATATCTCATTTTGGGCTCAAAGCATTAATCCAGTTACTGAAAAGAGAATACAAGTGGAGCAAACAAGAGATGAAGATCTTGAGACAGACTCATTGGACTGAATTTCCCCCTCCCCCCCCTTGATGGAAGAATGTTCCAGATTCTAAATTGAGGACTTCATTAATGGCATTATTACTGTGTTAATGATTGTTAAAAAACATTTCCTGTAAGATACACACTACATACTAAGGTCGGCCATCATTCCTGTTAAAAAAGTTTTTTTACCAAGCTTAAAATGAAGCTTTGTGTTTGAAAGTTATAATAAGCTCAGATGAAGATGGTGGTTGTACATTATTTCATTAGAAAATATAAAAATTCATTTTGTTTTGAAGCTAGGTGTTAAACTGGAGTAGCTACTATACCCCCAGAGAATGGGGCAGTTGTGCCCTTCCCCTTGACATTCCTTTGTTGTTCAGTTCTTTAGAAGATTAATCATTGTTTTTTAATCCTGAGAGATTAAACAGTAGACTTGTTAAGAAAACAAAAATGAAACTGTAACCAAAATTTTAAAATAAAGTTTTTTTAAAAAAATACCTGATTTTTAGATATTTTTTTGTTCTTGTCTATTTCAATTGGTTTATTATAATAGGGCCCGAACTCCAAGTCAAGGTACTAGAAATGATTAACAATTCATTTTTAAATGGTTATTTTTGTGATTTACAGTAAAATGGTACCTTTTCATTTGTGAAATGGTATGTAAATGTTAGTGAATGTCATTTAAGTTTGATATATTGGCACAAAAAAAATCCCACGCCATTTTAATCTAGTAGTATTATAAACAGTCTATTTAACCTTGAAACTAACTTTGAACCCCTCAAATTATCTACCCTTGGGAGATGTGGGAACAATTAAATCAGTCTATTTTGACGTGCTATTTTAAAAAATAATTGTGATGTAGAATTCATGAAACATAGGCATTCTCTTCCCACTATGGCCTGTTTATCCACTGACCCTAAAGTTGGTCTTTTAACATTTAACAACAGTATTGTTGGAACAAAATTTCACCGAGGCAGCCATTAAAATTTATTTGTAATGCCACTGTAAAATTAAATTGTTAGATTACTTTAGCATGTTAATTTTTACGTTTTGAGTTTTGCTTATATTTATACTAATTAATACTAATGTGGCATTACCGAGTTCTAAAAATTATAGTCAATTCCTTGTGATCTAGGCCACTGACTATTTTAAATAAAAAAAATTTTAACTTTTACATAAGGGATTGTGGGCATTTGGTAACCAGTCACAAAGTTCCAATGTTTTTGAAATATTTGTGTTAACATTTGATAGGCAGAATAAAGATGAAGGAAAGAAGCCAGAAGTTAAGAAAGTGGAGAAGAAGCGAGGTTAGTTATTTCACTTTCTAAGATGTATAAAATTGTATTCTACACAGAAAGGAAGTTTTACAGACACTTAACTGTATAGGTTTTGAAACTGGTCATTTTATGTTCTTATCCTCCAAGTACACATTTCACATCCCTAATGGATTCTATATACCTTGCATTGTTTTTAAGTGTTATCAGGTGAACTTGCTAAGGAGTCATGTTTATTATTTTACTGCTCAATATATGATGAAGTCAAATTTTTATAACATGGCCTAAAGCTAGATATTTTACAATTTCTGACAAATCTAGTTTCAGATGGGTTTTTTAGTTTTGGTTAAATGTGTAAGGATGAAGCAGTGCCTTAAGGATTGCAGAAGAGGAGTTATTGGATGCAGACTGGTTTTTTTAGCAACATGCAGCTAGATGGTGATTCTTTGCTTATATGATGAATGTTGGTTTCCTAAATACTAAAAATGGCAGATAACTTCTTAATGATGTAGGCAGATTACAAAGAACATTTTTATAAATTTACCAAATCTTTCCATTATACTTTGCTTAGATTATACAAAAATACTGGTTTTGGAAAATCTATTTACTGTGTTTCACATTTTAATTTATAGAAACATCAATGGATTCTCGACTTCAAAGGATACATGCTGAAATTAAAAATTCACTCAAAATTGATAATCTTGTAAGTGTTTAATTTAATACCTCATTTAAAAATACAGTGCTGCTTTTATAGCTTCATATTTTATTTTCTCACATGATTTTATAAGTGTGTAAATTTGAGATAACAGACTATTACTGGTTATTTTGTACTGCCTTGTGATTTGAGATTTTAAAAGTAATCTCTAGAAATAGATTATATGGGTTGTGGTAATTAACAGTTACGAAATTACTATTTTGTCATGAAGGATGTGAACAGATGTATTGAGGCCTTGGATGAACTTGCTTCACTTCAGGTCACAATGCAGCAAGCTCAAAAACACACAGAGATGATTACAACACTGAAAAAAGTAAGTGATCTTGAGTCATGTGGATTTTTAAAATTTCCTCATTATCACCACTTCATTAAGTAACATTTAAAAAATTAAGAAAATTATATGTTTTGTTTTCTCAGATACGGCGATTCAAAGTTAGTCAGGTTATCATGGAAAAGTCTACAATGTTGTATAACAAGTTTAAGAACATGTTTTTGGTTGGCGAAGGAGATTCTGTGATCACACAAGTGCTGAATAAATCTCTTGCCGAACAAAGACAGCATGAGGAAGCAAATAAAACCAAAGATCAAGGGAAGAAAGGGCCAAACAAAAAGCTAGAAAAGGAACAAACAGGTATGTGGTAACTGTTCGCTGGAACTACTTTTAAAAAATGGCTTCAATATTTAATCCTATTAATACCTTATCTATATTGAATGATGAGAAAGTCTCATAAAGCCCTTAGCAGAACATGATCAGCCTTAGCTTCTGGGTTTCTTTTTCATCAAGTTTAAATTAGTAGTAGTAGTGGTTGCTATTCTTTCTCCATTTAAATTAGGAAACATTTCTAACCTACACAGATAGTCGAGGGAAATGAACTTCCCATGTCCCCATCACTCAGCTTCTGCAATTATCAATACATGAGCATTGCTTTTTTATATCCCCATCAAGTTTCTCTGTGACACCCCTGAAGATTACTTTGAAGCAAATTCCAGATACACTATTTCAATCATAAATATTTTAGGATGTATATATGACAGACGCTTAAAACAGAATCCATAGTTACAGGCATACCCCACAGGTTTGGTTCCAGACTACTGTAATAAAGTGAGTCACATGAGTTTTTTGGTTTCCCAGGGTATATTAAAGTTTTTTACCCTATACTGTAATCTGTTAAGTGTGCAGTAGGATTATGTCTAAAAAAACAATGTACATACCTTAATAAAAAAATACTTCATTGCTAAGAAAATGTTAACAAATCTGAGCCTTCAGTGAGTCATGAGTCATAGTAGTAACATCAAATATCACTTGACCACAGATCACTATAACAAATATAACAAGAGTCAAAAAGTTTGAAATACTGTGAGAATTACCAAAATGTGACACAGAGAAGTGGAGTGATCAAATGCTGCTGGGAAAATGGTGCTGATAAACATGCTTGATGCAGGATTACCACAAACGTTGAATTTGTAAAAAAAAAAAAAAAATGCAGTATCTACGAAGCACAGCAAAGTGAAGCGCAATAAATCGAGGTCTGCCTGTACCATTAGCCACTTTCCCCAAAATTAGCAGCTTCCCCAATTCCACGGTACTAAAACATCTTAGCAGCAACTGCTTAATGTAGAAAAAAAATGTTCCAAAGGAGTTGAATTTTGTTTACTCACTTATTAGGGAATGATATAGGTCTCCTTAGAGATTTGTTAATGAAATAATATTTACCGGGAAGCCCTCACCATTTTGTCATAAGACATGAAATCATGTTAATTAACTACTTTGCCACGTTTTGTTGTTAAATACAAAATCTTACTGTGATTCACACTGCTTTTTCTAAGAACTAGAATAAATCATAATGCTCCAAAGAGTTGTACCACCCTTTCGTGTTCCTGATAACAGTAACAAATGGAATAATCAGATTAGTAACCACTTCTTATATGGATAGATATATGTCGTAACCCCATTTCTTATTGTGCCTTGTCTACCCAAAGGATTACAATGTAATTTCAAATAAAATACAGTATTAGAAACTTTGGGACTATGTTTTATTTTTGATTTTGGGTCTCTCTAACAGTTTTTCCATTGAAATCTTTATAAAGGTTCAAAGACTCTAAATGGAGGATCGGATGCTCAAGACAATAATCAACCACAACATAATGGAGACAGCAATGAAGAAAGCAAAGACAACCACGAGGCCAGCAGTAAGAAAAAGTGAGGACATGTTTTAGTGGGTTGTGATGTATGTTTTAATTTTTAAATCACATTGCTGTTCCAAGGTTATTTGTGTAAGGGATTTATTTTCATCACTCACTTCCTGAATTCAGGATTCAAGACGCGAATTAAAATGGCCAAGCTGTAAAGAAACCGCTTGAAACTAATATGCCACTGTATTCAAGGGAATAGAGCAAGGCAGGACTCATGTTAAAAAAAATAACTATTCCTTGGACTTCTTCCACTGATAGTACCTTTAATAATGACCCATGTCCATACTTCTTGAATTTTGACAGGATACAGAAATTAGATCTAGAATCATAGGCTGTGTTGTATTATCATACCCACTCTAAAATAACTAGGTATGTAACCGTAGTTATCCAAATCTTGGTTTGTCCACCATACACTTCACGGACTTGGAATCAAGCATCCTTTAATTCTGAAATTCAGGGAAATCTTGTCCGTGTGTATATTACCCTCTCTACTTAAGATGTATAATATGTTGGTATCACAGGTATAACACTTTCATGTTCTTTAAAGAGAATTCATTTTAAAGCTGGAAATGGTGGGAAAGGGCCTGGGCCATGATGCTTCCCTGAGTTATTTTGCTTGATGTGCATATTACTTTGTGAAGAAGACACAACATGGTAAAATAAAATTTTGGACGGAAAATAACAATTAATAATAAGTCACGGAAAAAATTCTTTCGGTGATTTTCAAAACAAATGCACAGACTTAATATCTTTTTTCCTCCTGAGGAAAAAATCCTAACCCCAGTTGTCACACCTTTCTTTCCCCCTTTTCTTTAGGCCATCCAGTGAAGAGAGAGAGACTGAAATATCTCTGAAGGATTCTACACTAGATAACTAGGTTGACATACCTGGAATATAAAGAACATTTGAGAAGTTTGTAATGGTTTTCATTCGAAATATTTAGACTGCTGAAAGTTTTAAATTTTTATAAGCATAGGTTTTGATGTTTAAAACTTGTTTTGAGGGAGAAATCTCCTTATCTTTGTTTAAAAGTGACTAAACATTGCTGATTGTACTTGTGCAGTATTAACAGCTACATTATACAGTAAATGTGAGGGAAAGTCCATTTTAGGAAATGTTAAACTGCTTTTCCAGACATTGGTTGTAGTATATTTTCAATTAGTGTGTGTATGTAATTGATAGTAGAAAAAGGTTACATTTTTAAAACTGCTACTTGTATAAACCTTTCCTCTTTTCCCAAATACTGTGGGTTTTGTGCATAGTTTTTACAAATCTTGGATTTACCAGACTGTCTTTTCATTGTTTGTGGGTTTTGTAGAAGTTAATCATTTTTATGGTAGATAAAATGTTACTTCTATACAAGTATTCACTCCCTCCCTTTTATCAAAAGTTAATTTTAATCGCAGTCTACATTGTGCTACATTATCCTGCTGCTTTGTAACAATGTGTGGTCTGTATGCCTTTTTGTATGACAACTAGATATCCAACTGACGTTGAACTGTTCTACGGGGTACAAAACTCATGTTAACTTTTGAAGGTAATTTAGTTTTGTGGCTGGGAATTCAGAGAAGTCACATGAGTTTCCTGCAGCATGCAGGAGTATATATAGGAATGAATCTGGCTTTAGGGTTCAACCATTTAAGATCCTTTACAGGCACTAGTAGCTGAAACTGAAAACTAAATGATAAAAGTTTATTTTTGAGAAATGTCTCGAGTTTCTGAATTTTTTAAAAAGTCACACATTAAAGAAGTCACTAAGTATTTTTTTAATTGGAAAAAATGCAATCCATAATACTTTTGCAGTAAATAAAAGTAAATACTATATAAGGAAACTAACCCATTTGAAAACATGGCTATACCAGAAGGGAATTTTTATTTCTATGTCATACATGTGACAGGATTGCAAAAAGTGGAAACACAGTAGACAAAAGTAAAGGAGTTGTCTGTATATTCATGGATACGGACTAAATCAGGGTGAACCAAGGTTAACACAAAATTAAGGGTAACTTAGCATTTCTAAGGTATTTTGAATACTAGGTCAGTTGGTGGTTTGCAGTAGCTTAAAAAGACACTTCTCATGTTTAGAAACTGAATATGGGGAAAAGGCTTAATTACCAGTGTTTGCATGTGACATGCATCTTATGCTTTGACCTCTCGGGTAATTGTTTTCATCTACAGATGAAAAGTTTGAAACATTTCAGTAATTGGGAGTTTTGCTTTTGAGAGGTCTTACAATGGAACTAGGACCCACTGTTTTGAGGGAACTCTTGCTATTATATCTGTTTGGTCCTTAATACAATTTAAATTTGGACAGATTTATTCTAGTTAAGCCATAAGTGTCAACATGTAAACTTGTTTTGATTAAAGAATTTTTCTATCAACGTCTACTAGTATATTACTTCTTTGCCATTTATGAAACTGTGCTGGAATTCTGGATTTGTTTCCAAGAGAGTATACTTGGTCATAGAAACTGTATTATTTGGGGACACAGGGTTACTAAAACATAAGCTCAAAATGCTAAAAATAAAGGAAATGTTATCTTTTGGTTTACCCTTCCTTTTTTTTCGGTGACCCAAAGGATCTATATAGTTTTACCAAGAAACCACAAACTATTCAAATGCTGGAGAGAAATATAGTAGCATTCTGATTATTTATGTCTGCTTTTATGGGCTGACCTTGCTCTAGCCAGTTGATTCATGTAGCGTTAAAACACTGTTGCCTTCTCTTTACCCTCATTTCAAGAAAAAATTTTTTTGTCATAGGTTGATTCACAGATAACTACTATTCTCAGAACTCTTAAGAAAAAGTCATATAAACAGGTATCAATTTTCGGGAGCGCTGGCTCAATTTAAATTTGTATTTGACCAAAACTACATAGCTGAACAAGCCAGTAAGAGATACTTTAAATGAGATAGCTAGCCCCAACCCAAACGTATTTTTTTTAATACATAAGCAACATCTCTTGTGATTTTTTTTTTTTTCTTAACCATCAGATAACATTTAAAAGAGTAAGTTACACATGACTTGGCAGAATCAGTTGTTGCATGTTTTCTCAGCTGCTCTAGACAAATTTCAGCTGTATCATGTAAATTGGAGAACCTGAAACAGCTTGACTGGAATGATTTCAAATAGTAGGATGACAGATTTTATCCAGTTTTTGCTGACACATTGATTGTAGCGTACCCATACACACTTACCTGGTTAAAGACGTCAGGTCAAGATCAGGTCTGCCATCTAATCCTGTACAAGAGCAAAGGCTTTTACAGGGCTCTGTGAGGGCTTCACTAATACAACTTATCCAGAGAAAGGATCTATTGGAAATAGCAAACCCATAATTACATATTAAGAAATGGAGAAGCTGCTATATAGTCCAAAAATGTGTTTACATATTTATGCCGTGTAATTTTCCAACCTCAGAGATGACAGAGACACTGAAATTTGATTGGGAGAAAGGTCAAATTATCCTTAAAGGATACTGAAGCCTAAAATAGGTATTGCTTTTCTAGGTAATCATTTTGTGCCTGTCCATCCACTAGTATATCAAAATTTCATTCATTTCTAACTACAGAGGACATTGACTAATAAGTTCATAACATTTTCATATTTGGCTTCTTGAGATAAAATGTTGACTGTAGTTTGTCATGTGTTTAAAACTGAATTTTACAGCTACAAAATCCCTGATTCAAGACATCTTAAATATGCCTACTTCAAGTTAGGGGTTTCTTTTGAGCTCAACATAGTGGGAGACCTGTGTAACTGATATGCAATACATTGGCAAGTTCTGAGAATAGTATGGTAGGCCTTTAGACCTCACCAGGAAATGATAATAGAAAGGTATCCGAGCCTTTGTAACTTTGGTGAAGAAGTTAACCTTAAGAACCAGCAGAAGAATAATCTCAAAGAAGAACAAAATAAGAATTTCAATAGCAGTAATGTTTTAACTGACAGCCTTCTTTGCCAGTAAAGTAAATTGATTGGTGTGACGCATGGATTAATGCTGCTTTATGACAATCCACTTTCTGGAATTTGCTGTTTTGAGATATGAAATGATGAAAATAAAAGTAAACAGTCCCTTGCATACTAATGGAAGACCTATAAGGAATGCAGTTTAAAAATAAAGGAAGCAAAAATTCATTTTTACCTGTGGAACTTTAAAGAATTAGATAAATCTTTGGTTTTCCAGCAGGATTTTCGATCTGTTCTAATTCAGCATCATTGGAAACATGAAAGTAAACATGTAGGCAATACCAGCCAGCCAGCCATGGAGGGACCTCTTATTTCCTTATGCTGATTTTCTGGTGTATTGACTGAATCGGTGAATATGACCACCGCTAGAAACAGGTCCTCGTCTTCTACAAACCAATCGACTTAATTGACTTATGTGGCATTTAAGTCCATAAAACATTTCACTGTCAACCTTTTAAACACACAGTCTTTTAGGCTTCATCAGTTTTTGATTTATATAGTAAATGTTCTTAGCCATCCAGGGAAAGCGGAATCCAGCCGAATTTAAATATAACCTAGAAGAAAGAACGCGAAATTTAAGTGCAACACATTTAAAATGTTTAATTCTGTTTAATATTTGTCCAGCATTCCTAAAAGTATTAAACAGAATTAAATTTTCCACCAATAAAGATTGCCAGAAAACGTTTCAATATAGGTAGCTATTTTCTCTCATGGATCTAGACCTCAGAATTTATCAAAGTTGCCCTTTGGTCCAGAATGAGAACAGGATAACTAGAGTATCATAACCAGAAAAATGAAGAGCTGGGATAGAAAAACAATTATGTTCTTGCATACAGGATGCTGTGTATTATTGCCTAAGAATCGTGATCCACAGCTAGCAATCCAAAGGATCTTGATTTCCCATGTCCATTCATTGGTCATATTAGATAAAATCTATTCCTTTAAATCATGAAAATATTAAATTGACATACATTTTAAACTAATAGCATTTGTGATTCCAAAACTTCTGGTCAAGAAAGGAAGCTTCAGTTAGTGTTATTTCTGTAAGGTATGAGTGTATACTCAAGATCTTTATACATTCGTTATTCGTGTAGTGAGTCTTTCTGAAGTGTTAAGTGTGCCTAGTTTCTACCAAAACAAAACCTAACATTACAAAAGCGCTCAGTGTAAGATTAAATTACACAATAGCTACTCTTAATATTGTATTTATTAAATAAGCTGCTTTTATTAACTTCTCCCTCATTTTTATTACAGATATTTGGAGGATCTTTACCTTGGAAGCCTCATGGTACAAGGTGTAGCGCCCACATTCTTCAAAGAATTTTCAAAACACTTCCATCACTTGACGTATAATGATAGATGAGCAAAAAGCCCTCTGGACAAAGTGAATAGGCATACTACAGACTGGGAGAAAACCAGAATACTTGTATCTGACAAAGGATTTGTACGCAGGATACATAAAGCACTCCTACAAATCAATGAGACAACTCAAAAATGGGCAAAAAAGCACTGAATAAAAACTATGCTTTGGAATATTAAAATAATTTAATATATTTCAAAACATTTAAATACATTCAAGTTGCTTAATAAGACCTGTGATTTGAACTTTCTTTGCTGGGGTGGTAACTTCAGCTGATGGTCTCAGGTAGATCCTGCTCCTCATGGCATTTCTTGGAAGTAAAGGGTACACATTTTGATATTAACTAAAGGTTCCAGGATCAACATAAGGATAAGCGAGGAATTCCCCCAGTTTGTTGCCTTCTGAATCATAGTGGAGCATTCGGAAGCAAACATCACAAAAGAAACATGGGTCCTCTGGTGCAAAACTGTCATTGTTCGTCACCCATCTGTAGTTAAAAAAGATGTATATTATTATAATCGACTTTTTCATGCTTTAATATGCTGCAGTAGTTATGACCTGTAATAATATGTATACATAACATTCCCACTATTGCCTTATTTTTGCTTATTTATAGTCCTTTATATAATTTTGTATACACATGTATACATAAGACATATCACTACCAATACCCTACAAGGCAAAAGGACAACTACATTCTGAAAGACTTCTCCTTAAAGGTAAGTGGGAAAGAATGTAAATTCATACTTGAAAGCATCACATACTTGCCATGACATACCTATCCTTCAAAGAACTGTTAACATAAACAAAAATGTTTTCTTCTAATAGGCCATCTTGAAAATGCATAATATTAGATATACTACAGGTTTGATACACTTTTTGCTTAATCTTTCTAACTGGTAAATTAGTACTGGTTAACATGAAAACTCCAGCTTTTATTTTTTTTTACATCTTTATTGGAGTATAATTGCTTTACAGTGGTGTGTTAGTTTCTGCTGAATAACAAAGTGAATCCGCTATACATATACATATATCCCCATATCCCCTCCCTCTTGGGTCTCCCTCGCACCCTCCCTATTCCACCCCTCTAGGTGGTCACAAAGCACCCAGCTGATCTCCCTGTGCTATGCAGCTGCTTCCCACTAGCTAGCTATTTTACATTTGGTACAAATCAATGCCACTCTCTCACTTTGTCCCAGCTTACCCTTCCCCCTCCCCATGTCCTCAAGTCCATTCTCTGTGTCTGCGTCTTTATTCCTGTCCTGTCCTGCCCCTAGGTTCTTCAGAACCTTTTTTTTTTTTTTTTAGATTCCATATATATGTGTTAACATACGGTATTTGTTTTTCTCTTTCTGACTTAGTTCACTCTGTATGTCAGACTCTAGGTCCATCCACCTCACTACAAATTTCGTTTCTTTTAATGGCTGAGTAATATTCCATTGTATATATGTGCCACATCTTCTTTATCCATTCATTGTCGATGGACACTTAGGTTGCTTCCATGTCCTGGCTATTGTAAATAGTGCTGCAATGAACACTGGTACATGTTTCTTTCTGAATTATGGTTTTCTCAGGGTATATGCCCAGTATGAGGATTGCTGGGTCATATGGCAGTTCTGTTTTTAGTTTTTTAAGGAACCTCCATACTCTTGTCTATAGTGGCTGTATCAATTTACATTCCCAACAAGAGTGCAAGAGGGTTCCCTTTTCTCCACACCCTCTCCAGCATTTATTGTCTGTAGATTTTTTGATGATGGCCATTCTGACTGGTGTTAACTCATTGTAAAAACTCCAGGTTTTTAACCTAGAATTTAGGATTAAAATGTTAGAGAGTGTATACAAATGGGAATATGGGCAACATTATTCAAATGAGATTTTGGTTTTTGACCTGAAATGTCACATTACGTGAAAATGACATTTTTCAGTCTATCTGAATTCTGCATCCCATGGAATGTTTTGACATCCCCTGATTTCCATTTCGATCTGATAACTGATCTATCATGTTTTCCTATTGATCATTTAGGAAAGCATACTGTGAATATATGCAAATCAATCAATGTGATACACCATATTAACAAATTGAAGGATGAAAACCATACGATCATATCAATAGATGCAGAAAAGGCTTTCAACAAAATTCAACACCTATTTATAATAAAAACCCTCCAGAAAGTAGGCATAGAGGGAACTTACCTCAACATAATGAAGGCCATATATGATAAACCCACAGCCAACATCCTCCTCAATGGTGAAAAACTGAAACCATTTCCACTAAAATCAGGAACAAGACAAGGCTGCCCACTCTCACCACTATTATTCAACATAGTTTTGCAAGTTTTAGCCACAGCAATCAGAGAAGAAAAAGAAATAAAAGAAATTCAAATTGGAAAAGAAGTAAAGCTGTCACTGCAGATGACATAATACTATACATAGAGAATCCTAAAGATGCTACCAGAGAACTACTAGAGCTAATCAATGAATTCAGTAAAGTTGCAGGATACAAAATTAATGCACAGAAATCTCTTGCATTCCTTTACACTAATGATGAAAAATCTGAAAGAGAAATTAAGGAAACACTCTCATTTACCACTGCAACAAGAAGAATAAAATACCTAGGAATAAACCTACCTAAGGAGACAGAAGACCTGTATGCAGAAAACTATAAGACAATGATGAAAGAAATTAAAGGTGATACAAACAGATGGAGCAATATACTATGTTCTTGGACTGGAAGAATCAACATTGTGAAAATGACTATACTACCCAAAGCAATCTACAGATTCAATGCAATCCCTATCAAACTACCAATGGCATTTTTCACAGAACTAGAACAAAATATTTAACAATTTGCATGGAAACACAAGACCCCGAGTAGCCAAAGCAATCTTGTGAAAGAAAAACGGAGCTGGAGGAATCAGGCTCCCAGACTTCAGACTATACTACAAAGCTACAGTAATCAAGACAGTATGGTACTGGCACAAAAATAGAAATATAAATCAATGGAAAAGAATAGAAAGCCCAGAGATAAACCCATGCACATATGGTCACCTTATTTTTGATAAAGGAGGCAAGAACATACAATGGAGAAAAGACAGCCTCTTCAATAAGTGGTGCTGGGAAAACTGGACAGCTACATGTGAAAGAATGAAATTAGAACACTCCCTAACACCATACACAAAAATAAAACTCAAAATGCATTAAAGACCTAAATGTAAGGCCAGACACTATCAAACTCTTAGAGGAAAACAAAGGCAGAACATTCTATGACATAAATCACAGCAAGATTCTTTTTGACCCACCTCCTAGAGAAATGGAAATAAAAACAAAACTAAACAAATGGGACCTAATGAAACTTCAAAGCTTTTGCACAGCAAAGGAAACCATAAACAAGACCAAAAGACAACCCTCAGAATGGGAGAAAATATTTGCAAATGAAGCAACTGACAAAGGATTAATCTCCAAAATTTACAAGCAGCTCATGCAGCTCAATATCAAAAAAAAAAAAAAAAAAAAAAAACCAATCCAAAAGTAGGCAGAAGACCTAAATAGACATTTCTCCAAAGAAGGTATACAGATAGCCAACAAACACATGAAAGGATGCTCAACATCACTAATCACTAGAGAATTGCAAATCAAAACTACAATGAGGTATCACCTCACATTGGTCAGAATGGCCATCACCAAAAAATTTACAGACAATAAATGCTGGAGGGGGTGTGCAGAAAAGGGAACCCTCTTGCACTGTTGGTGGGAATGTAAATTGATTCACCCACTATGGAGAACACTATGGAGGTTCCTTAAAAAACTAAAAACAGAACTACCATACGACCAAGCAATCCCACTACTGGGCACAGACCCTGAGAAAACCATAATTCAAAAAGCATCATGTACCACAATGTTCACTGCAGCTCTATTACAACAGCCAGGACATGGAAGCAGCCTAAGTGTCCATCGACAGATGAACGGATAAAGAAGATGTGGCACATATATACATGGAATATTACTCAGCCATAAAAAAAAACGAAACTGAATTATTTGTAGTGAGGTGGATGGACCTAGAGTCTGACATACAGAGTGAACTAAGAAAGAGAAAAACAAATACCGTATGCTAACAAATATATATGGAATCTAAAAAAAAAAAAAAAAAAAGGTTCTGAAGAACCTAGGGGCAGGACAGGAATAAAGACGCAGACATAGAGAATGGACTTGAGGGGGAGGGGGAAGGGTAAGCTGGGACGAAGTTAAGAGAGTGGCCTGGACATATATATACACTAACAAATGTAAAATAGATAGCTAGTGGGAAGCAGCTGCATAGACCAGGGAGACCAGCTCGGTGCTTTGTGACCACCTAGAGGGGTGGGATAGGGAGGGTGGGAGGGAGACGCAAGAGGGAGGAGATATGGGGATATATATACATATAGCTGATTCAGTTTGTTATACAGCAGAAACTAACACACCACTGTAAAGCAATTATACTCCAATAAAGATGTTTAAAAAAAAAAAAACATACTGTGGTGGGGAACCCAAAACAAACTTATGACACTAAATTCTTCCCTTTTCGTCTAAATGGCTTTTGACTCTGAGCCACAGTTAAATAAAATCTAAACATGCAAAACCACAAAATTTTATGCAACCATATTCTGACCTCATTAAAAAGGAGATGCAGTGTTATTTTTATCATCGAGAAGCTGT
This sequence comes from Orcinus orca, assembly GCF_937001465.1. Classification (NCBI taxonomy): domain Eukaryota; kingdom Metazoa; phylum Chordata; class Mammalia; order Artiodactyla; family Delphinidae; genus Orcinus; species Orcinus orca. The sequence continues at coordinate 56,223,468 of NC_064564.1, forward strand.
GGGTGAAGCCAACTTTGTAAACTGCTAACAAGAGGCAGAAAGAATATGGCTCCCTGATGACATACATCATCCAGCATAAATTATCAACCAAACTAAAGTTCGACCTAATCCCTAGACTTCCATTATACATAATTCCTTATTGTCTAAAACATGGCTCTAACCTACTAAACTGATTTGTACTACTGTTTGTACTGCTTTCCTACTAGATAAAACCCTGTATATTATTTATATTCCGGAGTGTAAATCCTCAATTCAAAACAGAAAAAACCTGAAGTACCAAAAATCTAAAGTACTTGACTGTTAAAAACCAATACTTTTCAAGGAAAAATCAGAATCACTTACCTAGCTGTGTACATTTTACAAACAAAACATTTTCTGGTCCACAGCCAATGCTTCTTGATAAGAAGGGGATAGAGTGTCTTATCCAGGCAGTCATTATGATGCACAAGCCTTTTGTACATGAAAAAACAAATGACACTGTAGTGCAAATTTTTGTGATCCGTAATGAAATATATCCTTACCTCAAAATTAAGAACACAGTAGGTATATTTTTCAATTTACTGTGTTCCACAAAACACTTTCTCCAAAAGAGCATTTGGGATTAAACAATGTTTTCTTTCCTGTGAAACTTCCCAAATCCCTTTTTGGCCATGTGCACTATGACTCTTAAGAGGGAAATACGGTAGGCAGCATTTCTTGAATGTATTCCTTCAGAGAATCCTTGCTTTGCTCAACACGTAGTACACAGTCTGAGCAAGTGTACTCAGTACTATTTTACCTAGATTAAGTGGTTTTGTGTTACAAACATGGCTCCTTTTTTGCTAAAAGAGTTCTCATTAAAATCCAAATCTGGCTTCTGTTATAATGTGAATTGGTAGGACTTTAGTTTTAGGTGTCAGAATTCAGAAATTTTAAGTGGGAGTCAGTTCTCACTATGCCACTAATCAGCTTAGTGGGTTTGGATAAATCCATTAACCATGCTGGACCCCAGATTCTTCATCTGAAAAATGAATGGAATGCACAACAGTATTTTAAAGGCACCTGATAATTATAAAATTTGATTTTTTTTTTAGTAAGAAAGGGTAGCAATACATTAACTGCACCATCAGAAAATGATTAATAAACTTTTAATAGTTTACCAACTATTAAACTATGGAATGGCACTGAATGATTAAATCCTCCTATAAGACAAAAATTACTTGCAGTCAGTTACATTAAAAAACTCCTTAGGAAAGTCCTACAGTGCACATGCTTAACAAGTGTAAATTGTTTTTCCAAGTTGCCTTGAATTTAAGGAATGACACTACAGCAATATGCCTACACTGTAAGAAATGTAAGGAAACTCAGATCACCAGAAAAAAGCCGACTGTCTTCCATCTTATGCTTATATTGAGGCACACTCCCCCTCATTTGAGTGAAGAGCAAGAACATTTTATAAAAACTTAAAGAACACTTTATCAAAGAAGTAAACCCACATAATTTTTTTTTTTTTTTTTTTTTTTTTTGCGGTACCACCAAAAGACACAGATTGGCTGAATGGATACAAAAACAAGACCCATATATTTGCTGTCTACAAGAGACCCACTTCAGACCTAGAGACACATACAGACTGAAAGTAAGGGGATGGAAAAAGGTATTTCATGCAAATGGAAACCAAAAGAAAGCTGGAGTAGCAATTCTCATATAAGTTATATATATATATATATATATATATATATATATATGTAGTTTGCTTGAGTGCAGTGTTTTTTGTTTTCTGTACTGAATTCATTAGCATGGGTCGGTATAAAATTTAGCATAGGTCAATATGTAATTTGTAAACTAATAAGGTCTTAAAAGTGAGGAATTAAGTCTTTTAAATTTAATTATTTATTGTAAAGAGCAGAATAGCATACATAAACAGGTGCCTAAGGAAAACTTGTATTCTAATATGGAACTCTCATGAACACCTTTTTTTTTTTTTTTCTTCTAACGGTATGATAGTAGGCCATTTGATTATTTTTATGGCTTTAACTTTACAACAATGAAATATTCGTAAATTTTAAAAAGTATTTTTCTTTATTTGATGCGGGTGGGATACTGGAGAAATGAAAGGTCAAACATCTATTGAGGAATCCATACTTGTCTATATATTGTGTACTTTTATTTCAAGAACTGATTTAAAATTCCTAAAAGGATGCTATAATAAGTTATTATGCCATTTTACAGACTGAATTAAGTGAATTTCAGGGAGGTATGAAACTTGCCTAAGGCTATCCAGCTACCAAGCGGTAGAAGTGAGAATTAAATCCAGGTATACCTATAAAAAAAAAATAAAAAAAATAAAAAAAATAAAAAAAAAGAAGGCGAGGGCAGCACCAGGGTATGGGGTTGTTAGTTTTATAGGGGTGAGTAATTTCATACGCTGATGAGTGGGAGGAGTATTCCAGCTATTTTGGGGAAGGGGTGGGGATTTCTAGGAATTGAGCCACCGCCCACTTTTTGACCTTTATGGTCATCCTTGGAACTGTCGTGGCACCTGTGGGTGTGTCGCTTAGCTTGCTGATGTGTTACAATGAGTGTATACTGAGGCTCAAGGTCTAGTGGAAGTAGACTCGTCCGCCATCTTGGACCTATTTTGTTCTAATCAGTTTATGTTGTGTCCTCGGGCTATGTAATTCTTTTAAAGGTTGTGCCCTGCCCCCTTTCCTCCTGTTTCATATTGAATATATAATATTTACCAGAGTATGTTTTAATAATTAATACATGATATATTGTATAATTAATTTATATATCATATATATAATGATATCTATAGGTATTTGTTCTAATAAGTCATTAAAAATAAATGAATATTCAAAAAAAAAAAAAAAGAATGCTTAAGACAGGAATAAAGACACAGACCTACTAGAGAATGGACTTGAGGATATGGGGAGTGGGTAGGGTAAGCTGTGACAAAGCGCGAGAGAGGCATGGACATATATACACTACCAAACGTAAAATAGATAGCTAGTGGGAAGCAGCCGCATAGCACAGGGAGATCAGCTTGGTGCTTTGTAACCGCCTGGAGGGGTGGGATAGGGAGGGTGGGAGTGAGGGAGATGCAAGAGGGAAGAGATATGAGAACATATGTATATGTATAACTGATTCACTTTGTTATGAAGCAGAAACTAACACACCATTGTAAAGCAATTATACTCCAATAAAGATGTAATAAAAAAAAAAAAAAACTTAAAGAACACTTTATCAAAGAAGTAAACCCATATAATTTTTTTTTTTTTTTTTTTTTTTTGCGGTACGCAGGCCTCTCACCACTGTGGCCTCTCCTGTTGCGGAGCATAGGCTCCAGATGCGCCGGCTCAGCGGCCATGGCTCACGGGCCCAGCTGCTCCGCAGCATGTGGGATCTTCCCGGATCGGGGCACGAACCCGCGTCCCCTGCATCAGCAAGCGGACTCTCAACCACTGCGCCACCAGGGAAGCCCCCATATAATTTTAAGTCATATAAATCTATGAGGTTTATGAGCTCTCCTGGCTCTTGCTTCATTAATTCTTCCCTAGAGGCAACTGTTTTCCATTCTTTTAACTGCCTCTTTTTAATTTAGCTCAACATCCCTCTGCAGAACTACGAAACTTTGGTTAACTAGATATTTAATGTTTAAATTATGACAAATGAATTAAACATCCCCCTAAACCACAGAATTGACTACAGGTTCATTTTACTGGGTAACACTTTTGTTTTCTAGCTACTAATTCTCTCGTTGGCATTTGCTTAGGTTTCAGTGTACATGTCACTAATTCAGTTCCGTATTTGCTGACAGAATGGTAAACATGCTTTCCTAATGGGCTACACACCAACGGGAGGTCTAGCAGTCTCAGGACATGCTTCCTTTGTCCCCTGTCCTGCTGCAATCTCTGGACTAAGATGTTCTCTAGGTCTGTTCTACAGCCATCATTCTGGGGGGAGTTTGCTTTCCCATCATTCTGAGAGTTCCTTTTATGTCTTATCTATTCTGCTTTGCATTCCATGTTTTCTTTTTTCAAGGTTTACTCTTTGTGTAAAGTACTTCTGGTAGCTTCCTGAGAATGAGGGCATGGGAGGTAAATTTTTAGAGACCAGTCACTAAAACCCCAAAAAAGTGGAAGCAGGGACTTCCTAAAACCATCAGAATGAGTATATCATTGCTCCATAAAACAATCTGAATCGTCTCTCAGAAGAAATCAAGCCAAGGATAGAGCAGGGCTTATTCCTATATAATGGTCCTTCATAAACTGAGAGTTCCTAAATAAGGAAATGAATAGCCTTATTCATTAGAGGTACCAGCTATACAAAATTTATAACTAATCCCTAAATCTCATTTTAGACTATTTCATTCCTGACCACTCTAAATCTTTATCAAAGCATTAAAGCCTTCATATTTGTCAAATATTAGAATTACTCTTCTCTTTCCCCAGTTCCCTTTTACCTCCTTCAAATTTGGGCAAAAAGAGAAGAAACCTAGAAATATAGCTGCAGATTTGCAAAGCAAAGGGCCTATCTGATATACAAAGTGGATGACTATTACCTGAATAATAGCTGTCCAATATACAAAGATACTTACTTTTATTTACAGATTTTTAACCCTTTAATAAACAGTAAAGTATCTTTTTTTATAATAAATATCCAGCTTGTATTGTTTGTCTTTATACCAGCACTGTCATAAAATATAATTTTTTAATATTTTTTAATGAAGGAAGGGGCCCATGGAGACTCACAGAAGTCATACACTGTCCTCGGGCAAAGGAGAAGCTTCAGTTATTTTTCTTTATTTTTGGCATATTCTACCATTACAAATGGCTCACACTGGTTAGTCACTAAAGTAATTATTACAGATTTTCCAAAAGACAAACAATAGAAGACGCAAATAGATGCAGAGTTGGTCACTGCATAGCAAGCAGTTATTTTTGCTGCTCCTGAACGAAGCTGCAGTGATTACCTTTATTCCTCTTATTTCAAACAAACAAAACTACCTGTGCTTTTATACTGTGAAATAAAGAAAAGGAAAACAGGACAAATAACAAAATGTTCTGAGTTCTATCACTTACCTTATGTCAGTAATGACAACAATATGTTCACAGTCTCCCTGGTGACAGTATAAGTAAGGAAAACCCAGTTTAATACACAAGTCATTGAAGGTGAAATCTTCCATCTTAGCAGTCTGAAACTTTCCATACCCTCTATCATGGGACTCTGACCACTCAATGATGGTTCTGAGGAGGAAAACGGCAAGGATGTATCACTGCTCCAAGCGGTTTGCAACTGCATATTTCACAAAAGCCAGCTCACCGAATTACTGGACAGCTACCAACTTGAAATGAAAACCAGAGTGGATGATACATGTTGCAAGTAGGAAGGAACTCTGAATTTTTCTGTATCCATTAGAGCAGCAGTTCTCAAAGTAAGGTCCTGAGACTCCCACAGAGGTTTGTGAGGTCAAAATTATCTTTACGGTAATCTTAAAACTCTTTTCAATTCTTATTCTCTCATAAACGCCAGTTATCTGGAGGCTATGTGATGTGTGTTATCACTTCAGATTGAATGGAAAATGTATAACGTCACTCTTCTCACTATTTTATTTTGTTCTGGAAAAGTTATTTTTCACAAAATTGTTATTAATGGTAACTGGAAAATTTAAATTAGTTAATAAAGTATTTCTTAGTTTCAATTTCTAATACAGTGAATACTTACAGCTATAACCCACATAAACAAAAGCTCTTTGGAGTCAATTATTTACAGTATAAAGGAGTACGGAGACCAAGTCTGAGAACTGCTGCATTAGAATATAGATACAGATGGCTATAATGAAAGTTTACATAAACACTCAGAAAAAATATACATATATACTCTATTTGCCAGGATACCAATAATAAAAGTATGGTAATACTTTTATGTAGATAACATGATGTCAGACATAGATTTTTCATGTTATGTACATAAGCAACCTTACATACACATATCCACTCCAAACAGTATACACTGGACAAGCAGAAAAAATAGTGAAAGATTAATTTACTATCACCTAAACATGAAGAAGAGAGATTAATAAAGTGTTTAAGTGGGATTTAATCTTTTTTTTCAGATGTATCTAAGGCTCAACACAAGATTTACTATAATTTCTGGAGGAAGAAATAATTCTAGATAGCTGGCAAAGATCTTGAAATGGTCTATGTATGTCTTTGGTAAGAAAATTTTCTTCTTGGGGTAAAAATTTGATTAACTTACTATAACCTAGGCCAACCAGATAACTTTGAAAATATTTTAAAAATTCAGAGACACTTTTTAACCCCAAAACAAACAAAAAACAATCTAACAAAATAATTCCTTGGCAAAGATTCTTAAGAGACCAACAACAGAATTTGTGGTGATAACCCTATTTTGACAACGGGAAACAGGAAAAGACTTTAGGATTTTTGGAAAGTTATACCTGCTCAAATCTCTGCATTCAGGGTATCTTTTATCATTGTAAAATGTTCCTTCAAAATAAAAGAAGGCTGATTTATATAGGTCCTGAAAGAGAACAGATGGTATTGAGAGAAAGTACAGTATTAACAATTATAAAATTGCTCTAAGTATTAATTCCACATTTGTGTGTCATAAAATCACACTAATATGTTTTACAATAATGTCATGCAACTTCATAGAATATGTTCAGTTCATTAATTTATTATTTAACAGGAACCTCCTATGTGGGAAGTATTATGTTGGTTACCAGGGATAAAGAAATAAAGACACAATCCTTGCTATTTTCAATTTTATCCTTTTGTAGTTTTAATCACTAGGTTTGATTTAAATTTGTATATTGAGATTCATGAAAGGAACCCAATTAGAAATGAAATAAACTTTAACATTATTTTATTATATGCATACACGGCAGTGACAGTTATTTTGGATACCAGAACTAAAAACTAAACAAAGCCACATCTTTGATGTTTCCCCAGTGTTAATGACAATGATCATGGAGCTATGTTGTTCTGTCCTCTTTTGTATTTTCAATGGGCTTTTATAAAAATTCACCCTGTATATTTTCAGTAACTCTTAGGCAGGCAGAATGTGAATATCTATTCTTATTCAAGCAATCTTGCCCAAAGTACCATAGGAACCCTCAGGTTTCAACTTTCAGACTACCAGACTTTCCATCAGAGGGGTGGTCTCTTAATCCTGACCTTATAACAGAATCATAAAAATACCACAGACCAAGTCTCACCTCAGATCCATTAAGTGAGAATCTCTGATGATGTGGCTCAGGCACCAATATTTTCCCAACCCCCTCGGGAGAATCAGATGTGCAACCAGCGCTAAGAACCACTCTGTTAGACTCGTCCTTCACCATTTGCTTAGAATTAGACCCCTGGGTGAGAGTCAGAAGACCTATGTCTTTTTCCTACACTTACTCCTCAGACCTCAGTTTCCTCACCTGTACAGTACCTGCCATGCTATGCTACCTTATAGGACTGTGGTGAGAATCAAAAGCAGTTTATGAACTATAAAAGATATATAAGTTTCAGGCATTAAAATAATATCACCCTAAGATAGCTTAATTTCTCTCCTTCAAAGCTTCGATTTTTCTTTCTTATTTTTCTTCATTCCCCCACTTACAGACACCTGGCACTGGTATCAGACACCCTTCTAAGACTGGCTATGCAATTTCTTCTCAGACTACTCAACTGAATCTCCTGACCCTCTGTTTCCCCGTGTAAAATCTGAGTAAAACCAATACGTTCTTCCCATGTGGTTGCAGAGGTAAAAGGATATAACGTACTATAATGCCACGCCTAGTTGCTGTAACACAAAATACACCACTTACTATACTTCTAAACCTTCAAACAGGTAAGCTAGGGTCCAAAATAAAGATTCTGAAAGAATCACTACTGCCTTATTTTGGAAACAAAACAAAGTTTAGTGTATATAAAAATATGTTCATATAGAACTTCATCTTAAGTGATTCAGGCAGTTTAAAACCTTTGGTGTAATTATTAATTAGAATGGGGACTCCAAAAGAACAATCTTTTCATTATATCTTTTTATTATGTCATTATATAAATGGCTAGAAAAGAAGATGTGAGTAATCTCACTATCAGTTACTTTTCATTTTCAATGGTAACCAGGGATCCTCAACAAACTAGTTTCCCTATCTGTCAGCTAGTTTAGCTGACCAAGTTGCAAGGGAGGGAAATAACCAACTGACTTGGAAAAACTATAAGAAGTATAAGAAGTTACTTCTGTTATTAATCTAATGTAACCTAAAGGTCTACCTGTTACTATTTCAAATTTATAAACAAAGTAACTATGGATAACTAGTATGATCATTTGAACGAAGTCATTATCTATATGTCATTTTAAGCATCTAATAATCATGTACTCTCGCTATCATTCAAGTCAGCTGCGTTAGAAGCTCAGCAACATTCCTAAGATTTGCTGTGAGAAAAATAGTAATGGAGGAAAAGAAGTGTCAGAGAAGGCTGGGTAAGAAAATTTTTACAACTTAAATTTATGTTACCATTTTTCCTATACCCAGGCTTTACTTATAATAAGTAACAATAATGTGTGTGTAAAGTATTTTCTCAGAGTTCCTCTAAGTAAGACCCTTAAGAGACTATTGACAAAAAGAGACTGACTAATCTGAGCTATGTTAAAAGATTGATAGATCAGACATTAAAACCTGAAGGACCATTAAAAACAAACAAACAAAAACAAACCTGAGCAGAAAATACTGACACTGATTTTATACATATATTTTAAAAATGTACTTCATTCTTGAACTACTATAGTCTAAAACAAACATTAGCAAAACATTATTTTAGACATGGCTTTTCAAAGAGATTTAAATACACTGGCCCAATTCTCCTAGTCCTCTCACACACCAAATTCATCAAAGAAAGTATTTTGTTCAAATCTTGTTTATTGGCTGGAAATAAGATTCTCATTTCCTCAGCTACAAGAGCTGCAAGTCACTAATTTGTTCCATGATTACCAGTGAAATACATGCCAAATATCTCCCTGTCAAAAAAACCATTATAATAACTTAAGGACCTATTTTCAGTTTGTTAGGTGTAACAATGGCATGGGGTAAACAGATGAAATAATTCTGGCAAAATGCTGAGAACTGTAATGGGTACATAAGGGCTCCTTATACTATTCTCTTTTACATGTGTATGTTTAAAATTTTCCAAAGCAAAACTTTATTTTAAAAAAACACTGTAAAATACAAATGCCAATCATTGAAATAAAAATCTTTCCACAGGTCAAACAACTATGAGTTCACCTTTCTAAAACACAGCTTAGAAAAAGGAGGCAAATGAAACAGGTCCCTGAACAGGCAAAGATTCCACAAAGCCCATGTACTAGAATCTTGCCGTTAATCACAGCACAGCTCAAATTTTCACTCAGTGCTTGTTCACCAAATAAATAAAAGGGTAGGGAAAGATGTCTAAAGCCAGGCATAGTACCAACATGGCAAAGAACGTACGTGGGGCTTTGAAGGCAAGCTGGCAATGGTCTGGATCCAGCCTCTACCACTGCTTACTGAACACAGGTAACTCATGACGATGCTTTGACCCATCTTTTTCTTACCTGTAAAATGGTGATAATTCTTTCCAAAGATCCTGTACTATCAACTAGTGTACTATACAACTGGCACACGATAAGTGCTAAATAATCAGAGGATATTATTTTAATACATGGAAGAGGCAGAAACAATAAAACAGCAGATGGATAAATGGGACTATGGGTCATTTAGTCCCCTGCTTAGAAAGCTGCTGAAGGCATGAGCACTGATGTACAAACACAATAAACTAAACACGTCTGGTTAAAAACACTCTCTAGGATTCCTGGAGCTAAGACTGATTCCCAGATCTGACTCATCGCTGTGAGCGGTCATGACATGGTCAGAATAAGTAGGGTGAATTCAGATTTTTCTTCTTAAATTGATCTTATAAACTTATAGCTACACCTTGTTATTCTTTTTTCCCCCAGAGTGGAGAAACTTTGCAGAAGACTGCTTCTCCTTTAAAAGATAAATCTTCTATTTCCTGGTGTGCATACAGCCTTGAGATTCCACTTGTTTCTCTTTAATGTTTACCTTCAAAAGCGCCAAGCTGGCAAACCTGAAGAACCCAAATATCTTAAAACTACTTTCAATATAACTCAAAAACTATGCTGGTCTCCATGCCAGTCACCCAAAAGACTGGAATACAGCCAGCCTTGTGGGGCAGACAAACATATCAAATGGTATCAGCATATTATTATAAAGCACTATAATGGACAAACGAAATGGGGCCAGAGTGGCAAACAGAGGACAGTCAAGAAGAACCTCATATAATAAGTGAGAGAAAGGGCTTCCCACCCATGTTCAAACACTCAGAGGCATAAAAAAAGTATGGTACGCTTGAGCCAGATAATTTCATTGTGGCTGAAAGATAAGGTGTAAAAGCAGGGGGTGAACAATATAGAAAGTTAACTTGAGAATCACCATTACAAAAGGCCTTATATGTCAGCCTAAGGAGCTTGGACCACAGGCAACAGAGAACCACTGAGACTTTTAGATTGGAGAATGATAAGATCAATTAAAAAAAAAAGTTTTCAAAAAGAACAGACTTATTCTTTTAGAGCAGTTTTACGTTTATCATAACATAGAGAGGTACAGAGGCCTCCCATACACCCCCTACCCACCCCACACGCACAACCTGCCCATTATCAACACCACTCACCAGAGTGGTACATTTGCTACCAAGGAGGAACCTAAACTGACAAATCATAATCACCCAAAGTCCACAGCTTACTTTACAGTTCACTCCTGGTGCTCGATTTGTTTTTGAAAGACATCTTCAGTGGCAGGTATGGGACAATCTAAAGGTGGGGAAACCAGTTAAGAAGTCTCTGTAATAGTTCCAGGAGAAGATGCTGAGGGCCCAAACTAAAGCATATGGCAGTGGAAAAAAAAAGTCTGGAGCTATTATGGCAGGATAAACAGCAACGGAAAGGGAGAGTTTCATCTGAAGAAAAAGGGAGATGGTAGAATAATGAGTTTAAGACTAATTGAGCTTGAGGTATCTGGGTTCATTTATTCAGCAAAGACTCGGGCACTTCCTCTGTGTCAGACATCATCACAGGAATACATCATTGAACAAAACACAGTCCCTGCCCTCATGATTCAAGGGAAGGAAGACAGATAAATATATAACATGATGTTAGGTAGTGATGAGTGTTCTTAGCATGTCAGGGGAAGAGAATACTAATACAGGGAAAGACCTCTCTGTCGACACAACATCTAAAAGAAGAAGAAATGAGGGAGTGAGCCATCTGAATACCTGGTGAAGAACACTCCAGGGTGAGGGAACATAAGATACAAAGGCTCTGAGCAGGACCCTGCTTAGCATACATGAGAAAGAGCAAGAATGGCAGGTTGTTTGAAGGCAACAAGTGACAAAGAGGGTGTTAGGATATGAAGTTGGGAGGCAGACAGGACCAGATAATGGACCACAGTAAGGACTTTGTATTTTATTCTAGATATGAGAGAAAGCCACTATAGACTTTCAAGCTGAAAAGCAGCGGGATCTGACTGATACTTTACAGTATCATCTGGCTGGTACAAAGGATAAACAGAAGTGTGGAAAGGGGCAGGAGGAACAGTCACTAGGCTACTGCAAAGGTCCAGGCAAGAGATGATGATTTAACCAGCCTGGTCCTGTGAAGGAGCAAAGACATGGGCAGATCCTAAATATGATTTGAAAGTAGAGCCAAAGCACTTGCTGATGCCTTCAATGTGGGATGAAAAGGAAGCAAAGATGATTCCAAGGTTTTTAGCTAAGTCACCAGGTGTAGAATGAGTGTATTTACTGAGATGGGAACACTGGGGAAAGTACAGATTTGAGGAAGAAGGGAGAACTAGAGTCTGTTTTTGAACAAATTAAGTTTGAAACGGCTATTAGACATTCAGTAATTGTCAAGGAGGCAGTTGGATAAAATAAGTCTGGAGTTCAGAGAAGATGTTGGGACTGGAGATAAAAATCTGGGCTAGGAATCTGGATGAGATCGCCTAGGGAGTATACACAGAGGAGAGGTCTGAGGATTGATTCAAAGGGCTTAATAACATTTACAAGTCACAAGGATGAGAAGCATCCAACAGAAGAATTAAAAGTCAGATAGGAAGAAAATTAGGTGGGTGTAACATCTTTTTTTTTAAAATAAATAAATTTATTTTTGGCTGCATTGGGTCTTCCTTGCTGCACACAGGCTTTCTCTAGTTGTGGTGAGTGGGGGCTACCCTTCGTTGCGGTGCGCAGCCTTCTCATTGCAGTGGCTTCTCTTGTCGCAGAGCATGGGCTCTAGGTCCATGGACTTCAGTAGTTGTGGCACATGGGCTCAGTAGTTGTGGCTCACGGGCCCTAGAGCACAGGCTTCAGTAGTTGTGGCACACGGGTTTAGGTGCTCCGCGGAATGTGGGACCTTCCCGGACCAGGGATCGAACCCGTGTCCCCTGCATTGGCAGGCAGATTCTTAATCAGTGCGCCATCAGGGAAGTCCCGGTGGCTGTAACATCTTAAAAGCCAAGTAAAGAAAGTGTTTCAAGTAAGAAAGAATATTCAATTGTGTCACGTGCTGATGAGAGGTCAAATAAGATGAGAACTAAGTCTATGGTGGCATCAGTAAAGTGATTTTGGTGGAGTGGTGATGAATAAAAGTGAGTGTAAGACAAAGTGGGGGGAGAAAAAGAGAAACAATGAATTGAGGTACTATTATTAATTCTTCTTCTTCTTAACTCATTAACTCTTGAGACAGTTTACTGAGAAGAAAGCAAAAAGATGAGATGGTAGCTAGAGGAAGATACAGGGTCAAGAACAGGTTTAGAATGGGAGATGGGAGATATTACAGCCCACTTGTGTACTGATGGGACAGCCAACAGAATGGAAAAAACTGATGATGCAGGGAAGAGAAGGGATAAATACAAGAACAAAGTCCTTTGTTATGCAATGGTGAATGGAATCCAGTAGACACCTAGATTGGCTTTTGATAGCAGCAGGCTTAGCCCATCCATTGTAACAGGTGCGAAGGCAGAATGCATGGGCAAATGGGTAAATGTGGGTAAAAGACAATGGAAAATTCTTTTCTGATAACTTATTTTCTCAGTGAAATTAACAGCAAGGTTTTCAGCTGAAGGTAAGCCACAAGGAAAGGATGTTGGCAGTTTCAGAAGGAATAAAACAGTTACCTTGAAAAGTGGCAGAGTGTATCGACTACAGAGAGGTGGTAAAAATGCCGGGCAGCACTGAGGCTAAGAGAGAATGCCCAGTGACGCTTACAAATAATGGGTTTGGAAACCAAGAGAGAAAGAGATTTACAAAGATTGGAGTATACTTAAAACCATGAAAACTGCGGGGAAAGCCCAGAAGAACAATTTAGAATAAGAATTAAGATGGGGCTTCCCTGATGGCGCAGTGGTTAAGAATCCGCCTGCCAATGCAAGGGACACGGGTTTGAGCCCTGGTCCGGGAATATCCCATATGCCACGGAGCAACTAAGCCCATGCGCCACAACTACTGAGCCTGCGCTCTACAGCCTGCGAGCCACAACTACTGAAGTCTGTGTGCCTAGCGCCTGTGCTCCGCAACAAAAGAAGCCACCACAACGAGACGCCCATGCACCACAACAAAGAGTAGCCCCTGCTCACTGCAACTAGAGAAAGCACGTGTGCAGCAACGAAGACCCAGTGCAGCCAAAATAAATAAATGAAATTTATATATAAAAAAAGGCTGATCCTGCATTTATTTTTTTAAAAAAAAGAATTAAGATGAAACCTAAGTTATAATAACACCTATATGGCTGGTGATAAAGGAATGAGCCAAAAGAAGAGATTGTGATGGTTCTTGTCCAAACTCTTATCTCCATTCTAGTTGTTCCAAACATGCTGCCCGTCTCAAGTATGCCAGTAAATCTGAGGTCCTCTGCCAGAGTTGTACCAGGTAACAGAATTAGGTCAAGCTTGCTCTATGATGAAATTCAGAAGGATCAAGGCCCTACTGTTATTGAGTAAGCAATCCCTTCTGGAAACTGTAGGTGGCCAGTCTGTCACTTGGGTCCTTTCTATCCTGATCCAATGAGTATGCAGGTTTTCTCTGTCCTTTTGAGAGCAGCACCCGGGGAAACACCAGCAAGGATCATCACCAGATATTACATCCCTGTTTGCTTCCATCCTTGAACTAACAGGTTCTTCTATGGGCACTGATGCTCTCGGGTGGACTCCAACGCTTTGCTGGGGGCAGTTATGACAGACAAACTCATAGAGTTTGAAAGAGAAGAGTGAACAGCAAATTCCAATGCTACAGTGATGTCAAAGTGTATGAACATGGAATAGAGACCTATTGGTTAGACAATTAGGTGGCCTATGACCTCAGAAAGAAGAGTGTACAGAAAATGGTTGAGAAATAAATGGGAAATGAAGAAATCAAAACTGAATATAGCCTCATCTTTAAAAAGGTCTTGATGACAAAAAGAAGGGAAGAAGGACTTCCCTGGTGATGCAGTGGTTAAGAATCCGCCCACCAATGCAGGGGACACAGGTTCGAGCCCTGGTCCAGGAAGATCCCACATGCCACAGAGCAAATAAGCCCATGCGGCACAACTACTGAGCCTGCACTCTAGAGCCCACGAGCCACAACTACTGAGCCCACGTGCCACAACTACTAAAGTCCATCCACCTAGAGCCCATGCGAAGCAACAAAAGAGAAGCCACCGCAATGAGAAGCCTGCACACTGCAATGAAGAGTGGCACCCGCTCGCCATAAATGGAGAAAGCCTGCATGTAGCAATGAAGACCCAACACAGCCAAAAATCAATCAATCAATAAATAAATTTAAAAAATATAGAAGGGAAGAGATAAGCTTGATGGAATGGCATAGAAGAAGAAAGCATTTACCAGAATGTTTATGAGCCTGTTCACCTAAAATCACTATTTCCTTAGCTTATTATTATTATTTCCACTTGTTTTATGAGTGTTAGAAAAAAAGATCACCTTACTTTGCTGATGTGTTCAGGGGCTTGGTCAGGAGTGTTGCTGAATTCCCCACCAATCTGGAGGTCACTGACACAGCAAATTGAATCCCTCAGTTCCGTGAGCTTTTGACTGCCCAATACCAGCATCGTCTGGTATGGTTTGTGTTCTTTGTGCTACGAGTCAGAGAGTAAATAAATCAGTGTTCACTTAGAGACAAAGCAATTAAACTACAAATCCTGTCACGACCAGATCTAAATTAAGTTACTAGTTTTCTTACTTTAAGTTATTCCCATAATACGGTGTCCTGTGTTTTCTTAGATTCTGCATTTGTCTACTCAGCATCGATTAATTATAGCTCCAAACTAATCGCCAAAGTTGTTTACATCTCCCCTGTGATCCAGAGCCCATACTCTAAAACCATCTCTTTTATCTAACTCTCATATACCAAGTCGATATTTCCCCTGTCCTAAGTCAATCCAGAACCAGGTATCAGAAACTAGGGACAGCCTGATAGCCCAGAGCCCACTGGAATTATTCAAGATAGTCAACCCTAAACTTTTTACTCTGCCCTGCCATGTCTTTCCCATGGAAACCCAATAAAGGCTGTGGTCTATGCTTTTCCCTTGCCTCCTGAGTGATACTGGCGCTTCCCCCTGTGGCACTGCATGATGTGGCATACCCTTTCCCCTCAGGAAATGTAAACAATAAAAATCTTTCAATGGCACTGGCCTCTAGTGCTGTCACTCAGTCACCTCCATAAATTAAAATTCTATGAGTACAATTGAGATACTTGGTGCTGTGGTCTGACTGCTCATGTTTGTCCAAAATTCACACATTGGAATCCTAAGACCCAATGTGATGGTGTTAGGAGGTGGGGCCTTTGAGGGTGATTAGGTCATGAGGGTGGAACCCTCATGAATGGGATTAGTGCCCTTATAAGACAGAAGTATGTAACCCAGAAGAGGACCCTCACCAGATGCTGGCATGCTGATCTTAGACTTCCAGCCTCTAGAACTGTGAGAAACAAGTTTCTGTTGCTTATAAGGTACCCAGTCTGTGCTATTTTGTTATAGCAGCCAGAAAGGACTAATACACTTGGCAATAAAACTTTTTTAGTTTAAGCTGAATTTTATAATCAAGATGCTACTAAAGTGACACTGACATGAAGAGCCTTTGGAATATAACTTCACTGTCTTTTAAATTTTCCTGGAAGTTACCTCATTGAAGTCAAGCAATCTATACACTACCCGCATGTTATAAATGCAGAGGTTTGGTTTTATTGGTTTTGTTTTGCTTTGTTTTGATTGATAATTTGAGGTCTTAATCAAACAAGGTAATTAGTACTATTTCCCAGATAATTCATAAAAGTCTATTCACAAGTGCAATTTATGTAGAGTAATATTTCAATGAAACCTTATCAAAGTTTATGATACATGTATTTGGAGAATCAAGAATATATACACTCTGGGCTGAGATAGAGTTCTCTTTATTAGAGACTCCTAAGGAATTCCTGGATACCCCTGACCTGTTAACTTTCTGCATTTTCATCTAAGGAGAGCTGAATTTAGCTAGTTCAATAACTTCCCAAAAATTTTGAATCGGTGAAAAAAAAACCCCACCCCCCTTCCTTCACCAGTTTTTCTGCAAAAAAAAACACAAAAAAACCCCCGATCCTCAAGAATTCATATTTTCAGAATCACTGTGGATTTACATACCCTTCCAGTTGCTACTAATACAGAAATCAGGTATACATTCCAACAGTGTAACTGTAATCCTATTACTCAAGAGATAATTTGAAATCTGACCTAATTTACCATATTCCTTATATAAACAAGAACCCAAGAATATAGACAGAATGTCATATGAGACAGCATATGCTTGCATTTATTTTGGTTCAAATAAGGTTCACATAATTAAACTTCAAATAATTAAATTCTTTGACAAAAGTCAAAGTCACTCACATTATCTGTGAATCCAAAAGGTTTTACTACTGACCTTATGAAATATAACAGGGTACAAGATATTCACAGATAGGATAAGCTCTCCTTCTTCAATCATGTCTGCTGGATTTTCAGGCTTTTTTCCTATGGCATGTGACTCCTGAAGAAGGAAAATAAGTTAATAAGACATTAAAATCAGACACTGTGACCCAGATCAGAGGCAGTGTAGAATAAGGGTTATAAGCAAGGGCTTGAGTCAGCCCTGGGTTTGACTCCTAATTCCACTTCAAGAAAATTGTTAAAAACCTCTGTAAGCTTTAGTTTCATCATCTATAAAGAACAGAAAATACTTACTTTACAGAATGGATGCTGGAAATGTATAATAAAGCATCTAATAAGACATTTGGCACTAAGTGCTTAGCAACTGATGATAAGACAGGAGTATCACCTAATGTTGGTATAATACTGGCAGTTACTAACACTTTTACATGCCTCCTCTCATATTATCATGAAAGTTACTTGATGGATGAAGCTTAGGTTCACCAATTTACCCAAGGTAAATCAGAGTTAGAATGCAAAAACAAATCTATTTGACTCTAAAACCCGTTTTTTACTACACTGTCACATCTTTAATCCATCAATACATCACACTCTCTTTTATATGTGCTTAATAACTATAAAATAGAGGCCAGCAGGGAGGACTGGTTAAGAAGTAAAGGTGCAAAAGATGTTTTAAAAACAGGTGGTAGTGACATTGTGCAAAATGGCACAGCAGGAAGCTCTAGGGGATCAGTCCCTCCAGCAAAGCAACCATTAAGATGGAAAGAGACTGGAATCAACTATTTTGGCACTCTGGAACCTCATCAGACACTTGTATCAACCAGGTGAGTGCCTGATGAAGGAGCAAGCTGCTGATCTTTCCTAGGTAAGCAGAGGGTGTAAACTAACTACAATGGGCTAAAAACTACCATCATTTAGCCCTGTTGCAGACGTGGACACAGCAGCCTGTGGTCTTGGAAAAGGTGGCCGACACCAGGACGAGCAGTGGGATCTTGTTCTCCCAAAGCTGGGAGTAGTGTGTTTTGGTTGGTCTGGCAATGCCCTGAGGGCCTGGTACAGATACTTGCCTTCAGTTTTACCAGCAGTGGCTTCCCCCAGCAGCATCTACTGGAAAATTTAAAGACACAGGACCCTTTGTGAAGTCCGACATTTAAGGAAATCTTGGTCAGGTCACTGGCTGACCAAAGTGATAATTAATCAGAAACATCAGTGACCACACGGGCACACCTTGGAGATATCACAGGGTCACCTCCAGACCACCGCAGTAACAAATACTGCAATAAAGTGAATCATATGAATTTTTTGGTTTCCCAATGCACGTAAGTTATATTTACACTACACTGTACTCTATTAAGTGTGCAATAGCATTATTATGCCCCCCCAAAACAATGTACAGACCGTAATTTAAAAAACTTTTTGCTAAAAAATGCTATCTTCTGAGCCTCAACAAGTTGTAGTAATAATGTCAATGTTCACTGATCACAGATCACCAAAATAAATATAATAATGAAAAAGTTTGAAATATTGTGGGAATTACCAAAATGTGACAGAGACATCAAGTGAGCAAATGCTGTTGGAAAAATGGTGCCAACAGACTTGCTCAATGGAGGGTTACCACAAACATTCATTTTGTAAAAAAAAATGCAATATCTGTGAAGTATAATCAAGTAAAGTGCAATAAAATACAGTATGCCTGTACACAAGGACTACACATTGGAAAAATAGTTTGGAAATGTCACAAACAGGTCCAGCTCTCAACAAGTAAAAAACACACTCAGAATGTCTAGTTCTCAACAAAAACTTATAAGATACACAAAGAAACAGGAAAATATTGCCCATTCACAAGAAAAAAAAGAATTTGACAGAAACTACCATTGAGGAAGCCCAAACACTGAAATTACTAGTCTAAGATGTTAAATCAGCTGTCTTAAATGCACTCAATTAGCTAAAGGAAACCATAAACAAAAGAACTAAAGGAAATCAGGTTCCTCAATAAGATTAAATATGATTTCTCGGGACTTCCCCAGTGGTCCAGTGGGTAAGACTCCATGCTCCCAATGCAGGGGGCCTGGGTTGGATCCCTGGTCAGGGAACTAGATCCCACAGGGATGCCACAACTAAAAAGTCCACATGCCACAACTAAGAAGTCCACATGCCGCAACTAAGGATCCGCATGTCGCAACTAAGAGTCCGCATGTCGCAACTAAGTTTCCGCATGTCGCAACTAAGACCCGGCACAGCCAAAAATAATAAATAAACAAACATTGTTTTAAAAAAGATGGTCTCTCACCAGTAACCATGTAGATAATAAGGCAGTGCAATGATATATTTAAAGTTGTGAAAAAAAAACAAAACAGTCAACCAAGAATTCTACACCCTGCAAAACTAGCCTTCAGGAACAAAGAAGAAACTAAGCCATTTTCAGATAAGCAAAAGCTAAGGGAGTTCATTACCAGTAGACCTGCCCTATAAGAAATGTTAAAGAGAATTTTTCAGCCTGAGATAAAGACAATAGACAGTAACTTGAAACTATAAGAAATAAGGAACACCGGTAAAGGTAAAAACATAAGTAAATATAAAAGTCAGAATTACTGTACTTTTGGTTTGTAACTTCTTTTTTTCCCTATGTGATTTCAAAAGCAAATGCCTAAAACAATATTTATAAATTATGTTAACAGACACAAAATATATAAAGATGTTATCTGTGACAATCACAATATAAAGCGAAGAAACGGAGAAATATAGAACAATATGTGTGTGTGTATATATATATATACACACACACACACACACACTACTGAAAAAGTTGGTATTACTAAAACTAGGTTGTTCTATATTTAAGATGTTAATTTTAATCTGCAAGGTAACCACTAAGAAAAGAAGAACACATACAAAAGGAAACAGAATGGAATCAAAAGGACACACCACAAAAATTCAGTTAAATACAAACTGAATGGAAGTAATGGAAGAACTGAAGAACAAAAACCATATATGACATACAAATAGCTAAATAGCAGAGGTAAATCGTCATCAGTAACTACTCTAAATGTAAATGGACTAAACTCTCCTATTAAAAAGGCAGAAGAGATCAGGGAAGATGGCGGAAGAGTTAAGACGCAGAGATCACCTTCCTCCCCACAGATACACGAGAAATACATCTACACATGGAACAACTCCTACAGAACACCTACTGAACGCAGGCAGAAGACCTCAGACCTCCCAAAAGGCAAGAAAGTCCCCATGTCCCTGGGTAGGGCAAAAGAAAAAAGAACAGAGACAAAAGGATAGGGACGGGACCTGCTCCAGTGGGAGGGAGCTGTGAAGGAGGAAAGGTTTCCACACACTAGGAAGCCCCTTCGCGGCAGAGACTGTGGGTGGCAGAGGAGGAAGCTTCGGAGCCACAGAGGAGAGCACAGCAACAGGGGTACGGAGGGCAAAGGGGAGAGATTCCCGCACAGAGGATCGGTGCTGACTGGCACTCACCAGCCCGAGAGGCCTGTCTGCTCAGCCGCCAGGGTGGCCAGGGCTGGGAGCTGAGGCTCGGGCTTTGGTTGGAGCACAGGGAGAGGACTGGGGTTGGCGGCGTGAACACAGCCTGCAGGGGGTTACTGCACCACGGCTAGCCAGCAGGGAGCCCAGGGAAAAGTCTGGACCTGCCGAAGAGGCAAGTGACTTTTTCTTCCCTCTTTGTTTCCTGGTGCACGAGGAGAGGGGATTAAGAGCGCTGCTTAAAGGAGCTCCAGAGACGGGCGCGAGCCGCAGCTAAAAGTGCGGACCCCAGAGACAGACATGAGACGCTAAGGCTGCTGCTGCCGCCACCTGCGAGCACAGGTCACTCTCCACACCTCCCCTCCTAGGAGCCTGTGCAGCCCGCCACTGCCAGGGTCCCGTGATCCAGGCACAACTTCCCCGGGAGAACGCACGGCGCGCCTCAGGCTGGTGCGACGTCCTTTTGGCCTCTGCCGCCGCAGGCTCGGCCCACATCCGTACCCCTCCTTCCCCCCCGGCCTGAGTGTGCCGGAGCCAGTGAATCAGCGGCTCCTTTAAACCCATCCTGTCTGAGTGAAGAACAGATGCCCTCCGGCGACCTACACGCAGAGGCGGGGCCAAATCCAAAGCTGAACCCCGGGAGCTGTGCGAACAAAGAAGAGAAAGGGAAATCCCTCCCAGCAGCCTCAGAGGCAGTGGATTAAAGCTCCACAATCAACTTGATGTAACCTGCATCTGTGGGATACATGAATAGACAACGAATCATCCCAAATTGAGGAGGTGGACTTTGAGAGCAAGATTTATGATTTTTTTCCCCTTTTCCTCTTTTTGTGAGTGTGTATGTGTATGCTTCTGTGTGAGATTTTGTCTGTATAGCTTTGCTTCCACCATTTGTCCTAGGATTCTATCTGTCCGTTTTTGTTTATTTCCTTAAAAAAATTTTTTTCTTAATAATTATTTTTTATTTTAATAACTTTATTTTATTTTATCTTTTCTTTCTTTCTTCTTTCCTTCCTTCCTCCCTCCCGCCCTCCCTCTTTCCCTCCCTCCCGCCCTCCCTTCTTTCTTCCTTCCTTTCTTTTTCTCCCTTTTATTCTGAGCCGTGTGGATGAAAGGCTCTTGGTGCTGCAGCCAGGAGTCAGTGCTGTGCCTCTGAGGTGAGAGAGCCAACTTCAGGACACTGGTCCACAAGAGACCTCCCAGCTCCACGTAATATCAAACGGCGAAAATCTCCCAGAGATCTCCATCTCAACACCAGCACCCAGCTTCACTCAACGACCAGCAAGCTACAGTGCTGGACACCCTAACGAACACAACCCCACCAATTAGCAGAGAGGCTGCCTAAAATCATAATAAGTCCACAGACACCCCAAAACACACCACCGGACGTGGACCTGCCCACCAGAGAGACAAGATCCAGCCTCATCCACCAGAACACATGCACTAGTCCCCTCAACCAGGAAGCCTACACAACGGGAACTACGAACCTGCAGGCTGCAAAACGGAGACCCCAAACACAGTAAGATAAACAAAATGAGAAGAGAGAAAAACACACAGCAGATGAAGGAGCAAGATAAAAACCCACCAGACCTAACAAATGAAGAGGAAATAGGCAGTCTACCTGAAAAAGAATTCAGAATAATGATAATAAAGATGATCCAAAATCTTGGAAATAGAATAGACAAAATGCAAGAAACATTTAACAAGGACCTAGAAGAACTAAAGATGAAACAAGCAACGATGAACAACACAATAAATGAAATGAAAAATACTCTAGATGGGATCAATAGCAGAATAACTGAGGCAGAAGAACAGATAAGTGACCTGGAAGATAAAATAGTGGAACTAACTACTGCAGAGCAGAATAAAGAAAAAAGAATGAAAAGAACTGAGGACAGTCTCAAGAGACCTCTGGGACAACATTAAACGCACCAACATTCGAATTATAGGGGTTCCAGAAGAAGAAGAGAAAAAGAAAGGGACTAAGAAAATATTTGAAGAGATTAGAGTTGAAAACTTCCCTAATATGGGAAAGGAAATAGTTAATCAAGTCCAGGAAGCACAGAGAGTCCCATACAGGATAAATCCAAGGAGAAACATTCCAAGAAACATATTAATCAAACTGTCAAAAATTAAATACAAAGAAAACATATTAAAAGCAGCAAGGGAAAAGCAACAAATAACATACAAGGGAATCCCCATAAGGTTAACAGCTGATCTTTCAGCAGAAACTCTGCAAGTCAGAAGGGAGTGGCAGGACATATTTAAAGTGATGAAGGAGAAAAACCTACAACCAAGATTACTCTACCCAGCAAGGATCTCATTCAGATTTGATGGAGAAATTAAAACCTTTACAGACAGGCAAAAGCTGAGAGAGTTCAGCACCACCAAACCAGCTTTACAACAAATGCTAAAGGAACTTCTCTAGGCAAGAAACACAAGAGAAGGAAACGACCTACAAAAAGAAACCCAAAACAATTAAGAAAATGGGAATAGGAACATACATATCGATAATTACCTTAAATGTAAATGGATTAAATGCTCCCACCAAAAGACACAAACTGGCTGAATGGATACAAAAACAAGACCCATATATATGCTGTCCTCAAGAGACCCACTTCAGACCTAGAGACACATACAGACTCAAAGTGAGGGGATGGGAAAAGATATTCCATGCAAATGGAAACCAAAAGAAAGGTGGAGTAGTAATTCTCATTATCACATAAAATAGACTTTAAAATAAAGACTATTAGAAGAGACAAAGAAGGACACTACATAATGATCAAGGGATCGATCCAAGAAGAAGATACAACAATTGTAAATATTTATGCACCCAACAAAGGAGCACCTCAATACATAAGGCAAATACTAACAGCCAAAAAGGGGAAATCGACAGTAACACATTCATAGTAGGGGACTTCAACACCCCACTCTCACCAATGGACAGATCATCCAAAATGAAAATAAATAAGGAAACACAAGCTTTAAACGATACATTAAACAAGATGGACTTAATAATTGATATTTATAGGACATTCCATCCAAAAACAACAGAATACACATTTTTCTCAAGTGCTCATGGAACATTCTCCAGGATAGATCATATCTTGGGTCACAAATCAAGCCTTGGTAAATTTAAGAAAATTGATATTGTATCAAGTATCTTTTCCAACCACAACACTATGAGACTAGATATCAATTACAGGAAAAGATCTGTAAAAAATACAAACACACGGAGGCTAAACGATACACTACTTAATAACGAAGTGATCATTGAAGAAATCAAAGAGGAAATTTAAAAATACCTAGAAACAAATGACAATGGAGACACGACGACCCAAAACCTATGGGATGCAGCAAAAGCAGTTCTAAGAGGGAAGTTTATAGCAATACAAGCCTACCTTAAGAAACAGGAAACATCTCGAATAAACAACCTAAACTTGCACCTAGAGCAATCAGAGAAAGAAGAACAAAAAACCTCCAAAGTTAGCAGAAGGAAAGAAATCATAAATATCAGATCAGAAATAAATGAAAAAGAAATGAAGGAAACGATAGCAAAGATCAATAAAACTAAAAGCTGGTTCTTTGAGAAGATAAACAAAATTGATAAACCATTAGCCAGACTCATCAAGAAAACAAGGGAGAAGACTCAAATCAATAGAATTAGAAATGAAAAAGAAGTAACACCTGACACTGCAGAAATACAAAAGCTCATGAGAGATTACTACAAGCAACTCTATGCCAATAAAATGGACAACCTGGAAGAAATGGACAAATTCTTAGAAATGCACAACCTGCCAAGACAAAATCAGGACGAAATAGAAAATATGAACAGACCAATCACAAGCACTGAAATTGAAACAGTGATTAAAAATCTTCCAACAAACAACCCAGGACCAGGTGGCTTCACAGGTGAATTCTATCAACATTTAGAGAAGAGCTAACACCTATCCTTCTCAAACTCTTCCAAAATATAGCAGAGGGAGGAACACTCCCAAACTCATTCTATGTGGCCACCATCACCCTGATATCAAAACCAGACAAGGATGTCACAAAGAAAGAAAACTACAGGCCAATATCACTGATGAACATAGATGCAAAAACCCTCAACAAAATACTAGCAAACAGAATCCAAAAGCACATTAAAAGGATCATACACCATGATCAAGTGGGGTTTATTCCAGGAATGCGAGGAGTCTTCAATATATGCAAATCAATCAACGTGATACACCATATTAACAAATTGAAGGAGAAAAACCAAATGGTCATCTCAAGAGATGCAGAGAAAGATTTCAACAAAATTCAACACCCATTTATGATAAAAACCCTCCAAAAAGTTGGCATAGAGAGAACTTTCCTCAACATAATAAAGGCCACATATGACAAACCCAAAGCCAACATCCTCCTCAATGTTGAAAAACTGAAAGCATTTCCACTAAGATCAGGAACAAGACAAGGATGTCCACTCTCACCACTCTTATTCAACATAGTTTTGCAAGTTTTAGCCACAGCAATCAGAGAAGAAAAGGAAATAAAAGGAATCCAAATCGGAAAAGAAGAAGTAAAGCTGTCACAGTTTGCAGATGACATGATACTATACATAGAGAATCCTAAAGATGCTACCAGAAAACTACTAGAGCTAATCAATGAATTTGGTAAAGTAGCAGGATACAAATTTAATGCCCAGAAGTCTCTGTCATTCCTATACACTAATGATGAAAAATCTGAAAGTGAAATTAAGGAAACACTCCCATTTACCATTGTAACAAAAAGAATAAAATATCTAGGTATAAACCTTCCTAAGGAGACAAAAGACCTGTATGCAGAAAATTATAAGACACTGATGAAAGAAATTAAAGATGATACAAATAGATGAAGAGATATACCATGTTCTCGGATTAGAAGAACCAACATTGTGAAAATGACTCTACTACCCAAAGCAATCTACAGATTCAATGCAATCCCTATCAAAATACCAATGGCATTTTTCACAGAAGTAGAACAAAAAATTTCACAATGTGTATGGAAACACAAAAGACCCCGAATAGCCAAAGCAATCTTGAGAACTAAAAACAGAGCTGGAGGAATCAGGCTCCCTGACTTCAGACTATACTACAAATCTACAGTAATCAAGACAGTATGGTAGTGGCACAAAAACAGAAAGAGAGCTCAATGGAACAGGATAGAAAGCCCAGAGATAAACCCACGCACATATGGTCATCTTATCTTTGATAAAGGAGGCAGGAATGTACAGTGGAGAAAGGACAGCCTCTTCAATAAGTGATGCTGGGAAAACTGGACTGGTAGATGTAAAAGTATGAGATTAGATCACTCCCTAACACCATACACAAAAATAAGCTCAAAATGGATTAAAGACCTAAATGTAAGGCCAGAAACTATCAAACTCTTAGAGGAAAACATAGGCAGAACATTCTATGACATAAATCACAGCAAGATCCTTTTTGACCCACCTCCTAGAGAAATGGAAATAAAAACAAAAATAAACAAATGGGACCTAATGAAACTTCAAAGCTTTTGCACAGCAAAGGAAACCATAAACAAGACCAAAAGACAATCCTCAGAATGGGAGAAAATATTTGCAAATGAAGCAACTGACAAAGGATTAATCTCCAAAATTTATAAGCAGCTCATACAGCTCAATAACAAAAAAACAACCCAATCCAAAAATGGGCAGAAGACCTAAACAGACATTTCTCCAAAGAAGATATTCAGACTGCCAACAAACACATGAAAGAATGCTCAACATCATTAATCATTAGAGAAATGCAAATCAAAACTACAATGAGATATCACCTCACACCAGTCAGAATGGCCATCATCAAAAAATCTAGAAACAATAAATGCTGGAGAGGGTGTGGAGAAAAGGGAACACTCTTGCACTGCTGGTGGGAATGTGAATTGCTACAGCCACTATGGAGAACAGTATGGAGGTTCCTTAAAAAACTACAAATAGAACTACCATGTGACCCAGCAATCCCACTACTGGGCATGTACCCTGAGAAAACCATAGTTCAAAAAGAGTCATGTACCAAAATGTTCATTGCAGCTCTATTTACAATAGCCCAGAGATGGAAACAACCTAAGTGTCCATCATTGGATGAATGGATAAAGAAGATGTGGCACATGTATACAATTGTCATAAAAAGAAACGAAATTGAGGTTTTATTAGTGAGGTGGATGGACCTACAGTCTGTCATACAGAGTGAAGTAAGTCAGAAAGAGAAAGACAAATACCGCATGCTAACACATATATATGGAATTTAAGAGAAAAAAAAATGTCATGAAGAACCTAGGGATAAGACAAGAATAAAGACACAGACCAACTAGAGAATGGACTTGAGGACATGAGGAGGGGGAAGTGTAAGCTGTGACAAAGTGAGAGAGTGGCATGGACATATATACACTACCAAACGTAAAATAGATAGCTAGTGGGAAGCAGCCACATAGCACAGGGAGATCAGCTCGGTGCTCTGTGACCACCTAGAGGGGTGGGAGGGAGGGAGACACAAGAGGGAAGAGATCTGGGAACATATGTATATCTATAACTGATTCACTTTGTTATAAAGCAGAAACTAACACACCATTGTAAACCAATTATACTCCAATAAAGATGTAAAAAAAAAAAAGGCAGAAGATTGGCAGGTTGGATAAAACTAGATCCATCTATGCACTCTCTACAACAGACTCACTTTAGATATGAAGACACAAAGAGACTGAAAGTAAAAGATGGAAAAAGATATTCCATACAAATATTAACTGAAAGAAAGCTGAGGGGGCTATATTACTGTCAGGCAGAATAGACTTTAAGTCAAAAAGAGACAAAGAAGGGCATTATATATTGATAAAAGATACAATCCAGCAACATACAATACTTATAAACATATGCAGCTAACAGTAGAACTTCACAAGATATAAAGGAAAACTGACAGAATTGAGGGGAAAACAGATGGTTTCTACAATAATACTTGGAGATTTCAATACCTCACTCTCAACAATAAGTAGAACATTCATATGGAAAATTAATAAGGAGATAGAAGACTTGAACAACACTAGAACAGTTAGAACTAACAGACATATATAGAACACTCTTCCAACAACAGCAGAATATACATTCTTTTCAAGGGCACAGGGACCATTCTCTAGGATAGACCACCAAGTCTTAATAAATTTAAAAAATTAAAATCATTAAAAGTATCATTTCTGGGACCTCCCTGGTGGCACAGTGGATAAGAATCCACCTGGCAATGCAGGGGACACAGGTTCGAGCCCTGGTCCAGGAAGATTCCACATGCCATGGAACAACAAAGCCCATGCGCCACAACTACTGAGCCTGAGCCCTAGAGCCTGCAAGCCACAACTACTGAGCCCATGTGCCACAACTACTGAAGCCCAAGGGCCTAGAGACTGTGCTCTGCAACAAGAGAAGCCACCACAACGAAAAGCCTGCACGCCGCAACAAAGAGTAGCCCCAGCTCGCCGCAACTAGAGAAAGCCCGCATGCAGCAACGAAGACCCAATGCAGCCAAAAATAAATAAATAAATTTTTTAAAGAGTATCATTTTTGATCACAAGGGAATGAAACTAGAAATCAGTAACAGGAGGAAAACTGAAAAATTTCCATGTAGAAATTAAACAGCATGCTTTTAAACAAGCAATGGGTCAAGAAAGAAATCACAAGGGAAATTACAAAATACTTTGAAACAAATGAAACAAAAACACAACATAAGAAACTTACGGGATGCAGCAAAAGGAGTACAAAGAGGGAAACTTACAGCTCTAAACATCTACATTAGAAAAGAACAATCTCAAACCAATAAACCTGAGGAACCAGATAAAGAAAACTAAACCCAAAGCTAGCAGAAGGAAGGAAATAATCAAAACTAACTCAAGAAGAAAGGGAAAATATGAATAGACCTGTAACAAGTAAGAAAATTAAATCAGAAATTAAAAACCTCCTAACAAAGAAAAGCCCAGGACCAGATGGCTTCACTGGTGAATTTATCAATACTTCCTTAAGTCCTCCAAAAAATCTGAAGAGGAGGGAATACTTCCTAATTCATTCTATGAGATCAGCATACTCTGATACCAAAGTCAGACAAAGACACTATGAGAAAACTACAGGCCAACATCCCTTATAAGTATAAATATAAAAATTCTCAACAAAATACTAGCAAAACAAGTCCGACAGCATATAAAAGAGATCACATATCACAACCAAGGGGGATTCATCCTCAGGATGCAAGGGTAGTTCAACAAATGCAAATCAATGCAATATACCACACTAATAGAATGATGGGAAAAAACACATCATCTCAATTGATGCAGAAAAAACATTTGACAAAATCCAATACCCTTTCTTAAAACATTAAATAATGTTAAATAATTTTTTAAAACATTAAATAATACCCTTTCTTAAAACATTAAATAATGATAAAAACATTAAATAAATAGGAATCGAAGAGAACTTACTCCATATGATAAATGTCATATATGGAAAACCCACAGCTAAACTAATACTCAATAGTTAAAGATTGATAAGGATGTACACTTCTGCCACTTCTATTCAACAAAGTACTAGAGAAATTCTAGCCAGAGAAATTAGAGGGAAAAGGAAGGAAGGAAGGGAGGGAGGGAGGAAGGGATGGAGGGAGGGATGGAGGAAGGAAGGAAAATAGGTCAAGTGAGCAACCAAATTGGAAAAGAATAAAGTTATCTCTGCTGATGACATGCATGATCTTCGATGTAAAAAATCCTAAAGAACTCACACACACACAAAAATCCTGTTAGAGCTAATAAATTTAGCAAAGTTGCAGGATATAAAACCAACACAAATATCAGTTGTATTGGGCTTCCCTGGTGGCGCAGTGGTTGAGAGTCCACCTGCCAATGCAGGGGACACAGGTTTGTGCCTCGGTCCGGGAAGATCCCACATGCCGCGGAGCGGCTAGGCCCATGAGCCATGGCCGCTGAGCCTGCGCGTCCGGAGCCTGTGCTCCGCAACGGGAGAGGCCACAACAGTGAGAGGCCCGCGTACCGCAAAAAAAAAAAAATAATCAGTTGTATTTCTATACAATAGCAATGAACAATTTGAAAAGAATATTAAGAAAACAATTCCATTTAAAATAGCAAGGAAGGGCTGCCCTGGTGGCGCAGTGGTTGAGAGATCGCCTGCCGATGCAGGGGACACGGGTTCGTGGCCCGGTCCAGGAAGATCCCACATGCCACGGATCGGCTAGGCCTGTGAGCCATGGCTGCTGAGCCTGCGCATCCGGAGCCTGTGCCCCGCAACGGGAGAGGCCACAACAGTGAGAGGCCCGCATACCGCAAAAAAAAAAAAGTAGCAAGGAAAAAAATAAAATACTTAATAAACAGTGTAACAAAGGAGATGAAAGACTTGTACATACAAAAAAACTACAAAATGTTGCCAAACAAAATTAAACACAACCTAAACAAACTGGAAAACATCTTTTGTTCATGGACTGGAAGACAATATCGTTAAGATAACAATGCTACCCAAAACAATATAAAGATTTGATGCAACCCCTATCAAAACCTCAATGCTTTTTTGGTTCTTATTACAGAAATAGAAAAACTCATCCTAAAATTCGTATGGAATTTCAAGGGACCATGAATAATGAAAACAATTCTGAAAAAGAACAAAACTGGAAGACTAACATTTCCAAATTTCAAAAATGACCGCAAAGCCACAGTAATCAAAACAATGTGGTACCAGGATATGGACAGACATACAGACCAATGAAATAGAATAGAGAACTCAGAAATAAACCTTATTTGGTCAACTGACTTTTAACAAAGGTACCAAAACCACTCAATAGGGAAAGGACAGTCTTTTGTGCTGGGAAAACTGAATATCCCCATGCAGAAGAATGAAGTTGAACCTTTACCCTATACCATACATAAAAATTAACTAAAAATGGATCAACAAATTAAGAGCTAAAACTATAAAACTCTTATAGAAAACAGGGTAAAATAAAAAATCTTCATGATGTTGGATTTGGCAATTGTTTCTTAAGTATGACACCAAAAGCACAAATAACGAAAGAAAAAAAACAAATAAATTGTATTTTATCAAATTTTAAAACTTTTGTATATCAAAGGACTCTATCAAGAGAGTAAAAAGACAATCCACAGAATGGAAGAAAATATTTTAAAGTTGTACATATGGTAAGCATCTAATATCCAGAACATACAAAGAACTCACAACTCAAAAACAGACAAACAAGCCAATTTAAATACTGGCAAAGGACTCAAAGGACTTTAATAGAACTTTCTCCAAAGAAAATATACGAATGGCCAAAAAGCACATGAAAAGATGTCCAACATCAATAATCATTAGGGAAATGCAAATCAAAACCATAATGAATACCACTTCACACCCATTAAGATGGCTATTATCAAAGCCTAGAAAATAACAAATGTTGACAAGAATGTGGAGAAACTGAAACACTCCTGCATTGCTGGTGGGAATATAAAATAATTCAACCCCTGTGGAAAACAGTTTCGTAGTTCCTCAAAATGTTAAACCTAGAATTACCGTATGACCAAGCAATTCCACTCCTTGGTATATACTGAAAAGAGCTTAAAATGGACCCAAACAGATACTTGAACACTAATGTTCATTATAGCATTATTTACGATAGCCAAAAGGCAGCAATTACCCAAATGTCCAACAACAGATGAATGAATAAACAAAATGTGGTGTATCCATACAATGGAATATTACTCAGCCATGAAAAGGAATGAAGTTCTCATGCATGCTACAGCATGGAGGAACCATTAAAACATTATAGTAAGTAAAATAGGCCAGATACAAAAGAACAAATACTGCATGATTCTACTTATATGAAATATTTATAATAGGCAAATCCACAGAAATGGAAAGTAGAAGAGGTTACCAGGGGCTGGGGGAAGAGAGAATGGGGAGTTGGTATTAATGGGTATAAAATTTCTGTCTGGGATGATGAAAAAGTTCAGAAAATAGTGGTGATGCTTACACAGCATTGTGAATGTACTTAATGCCACTTAAATGAACATTTAAAATGGTTAAAATGTTAAATTTTATGTTATGTAAAATTTACCACAATTATAAAAATGAGTGAGAGAGAAAACAGGTGCCCTTCTGCACTATTAAGTGCCTAAAACAGCATTTGGCTTGTAATAAGTTGTCAAGAACATGTACTGAATGAACCTATCATGTCTACTAACACTTAATTCCTCATTATTCACCATCTTAAATTATTCTGAGGGTTTTAGCTAAGAAATAATGGATTAGAAAAGAATAGAGTTAAACCAAAATCAGGAGCAGAACAAAAATATCAGAAAGAGGGTGGTGAAAGGCATGAAATTAGCCTAATACAGAGGGCAAGACCAAAGTAAAAGCAAAAATAAACGCCAAGATCTGACAGGAAAATGTGCCATCACTTGAATTTCTTTTCTTTTTTTTTTTTTTTTGGCTGCACTGCATGGCTTGCAAGATCTTAGTTCCCTGACCAGGGATCGATTCTGCGCCCTTGGCAGTGAAAGTGGAGTCCTAACTATTGGACTGTCAGGGAATTCCCCATCACTTGAATTTTATTGGTCTTTTTCTCCTACTAGTTCCCAGTCCCAGTGAAGTTTCTCTAATTTGTTTCCAACTAAGCACATCCAATATAAAGCCCCCATACAGTCATCACTAACATCAATGAGAGTTTGTTTCATGGGAAGAGGTGGAAAAGATAAGACTTTTTACCATCTCATAAGCAAATGTTTCTTGTCTGCAGACCCGGTCTATCGTTATGGTTTCTTCCCGGTGTTCCAGAAGTCTCTTTCTAACCCTGTTACAAGAAAAATCAAACTTCAACATTCTTTACTGGGGCTTCAAAAATATCTTTAATATTTAGCTTTTTATTCTGAACTAATTTTAGACTTAAAGAAAGGCTGAAAAAATAGTACAAAGAATTCCCTTATATCTCTTACCTGGCTTTCCCTGTTAACATCTTACATGTTCATAGAATAATTATCAAGACCAGGAAATTAACATTAATACAGTATTATTAACTAAAGAACTTTTTTGAATTTCACAAATTTTTAACTTTAGTGCCTTTTTTGTCCCAGGATCCTATTCAGACACCACATTGCATTTATTTCTCCTTTCCCCTCCAGTCTTCTACAGTTCCTCAGTCTCTGCCTTTCATGACCTTGACACTTTCAAAGAGCCCTAATCAGTGTTTTTATAGAAAGTCCTTCAATTTGGGTTTAATTGCTGTTGCCTCATAATTGGAGTAAGCTTATAAACTTTTGACAAGAATACCTCAAGAATGATGTTTTCCTTCTCACTGTATCATCCTGACGTTCATAATGTTAATATTAGTATGTCTTATTCCTGTAGATATTTACCTTGGTTAAGCTCCTGTCTGCCAGGTTCCTACACTAGAAAGATATTTTCTTTTCCTTTGTCCCTGATAAGTGTTTGCGGGGAGCTACTTTGAGACTATGCAAATCTTGTTTCTCCTCAAACTTTCATCCAGGAATTTTAGCACTCACCAGTAGATTTTGTCTACAACACTTATTACTGTGGTTTATACCTAACAGTGATTCTCTATTTTCCTCCTTTAACATTTATTGATTGGTATTATGAGGAAGACCTGCCTCTTTCTTCCTATTTATTTATTTGGTTATTTATATTTTTAGTATGAACTCATAAATATTTACTTTATTCTACAGGTTAAAATCTAATACTACTGTTATTCTGTTGCTCAAATTATTCTAGTTTTGGCCACTAGGAGCTCCTTCAATTTGGCTCTGTTCTTTTTTTTTTTTTCTTGTTAAGTATTTCCTTGCTTTCTGGCACCACAGAAGATGCTCAAGGCTCACCCTGTATTTTCGTGTCTCAGCCCTGGAATCAACCACTTCTAGGAGCCCTAGTTCCTTCACTGGAGAGAGGTTTAGACACCTGTACCTGAGCATGAGGTGTTCTCATTGTTACTGCAGTCACTGCTTCCAGGACTCTCAGCAGAGAGAGGTACGAAACATACATATATATACTAAACCACACATGTACAAATATCTGTGTTTCTGTATTTTTCTGTTTATATATTTTTTAACTTCAATAATGTAGTTTATTTAACCCAATACTCTGTTATATATTTTTAAAGCCATTGAGTTTATACTAATACTTCTAATCCCAAACTAAAATCAGGATTCATTTTAGCCTTCAGCCTTTCCTTGTTTGTAACTTTTCTCCACAAGAAACCCAGCTCCCTGTATCTATATTCACTTACACATTCAGTTCTTTAAAAAACATGGTTTCAGAATTGCTAACCTACACCCCTGTGAAAAACACTAAAAATTAATAGTTCTTTTTGTCTTCAGCCTTACAACACTGAATCCAAGTACACTTTTATACAGAATCAGATTAGATCTTTCTTACTAATTCTCTTCAGTGTTGTGATGCTATTCATTTGTAACACAATTAGACTCATTTGTTAGTTTCACATTCTATTTTGGGTCTTCCCCTACATCTTGGCTGGTTTTAATTGTCTGATTACTTTTGGGTTGTGTAAAAGATATGGGAAACACTACTATGATTCTAAGAGTTATAAAAGGTATACATATTCAGAAAAGTATCATTCCCTCTTGGTCCCGAC
Source organism: Orcinus orca (assembly GCF_937001465.1). Classification (NCBI taxonomy): domain Eukaryota; kingdom Metazoa; phylum Chordata; class Mammalia; order Artiodactyla; family Delphinidae; genus Orcinus; species Orcinus orca. The sequence continues at coordinate 56,257,631 of NC_064564.1, forward strand.
CACTAACCTGTACCTATTTCCTCCTTTCTTTCCACCCCTGTCCTACCCACCCACCGCAGGCCACCAATCTCTACGGTTCTGGTTTACCCTCTCCATTTCTTTTGTTCAAACACACAGATACCTATGTATTTTCTTATATTCCTTTTTGTGTCAGTCTGAGTTCAATTAGGAGAAAAAAACTAAACAGTAATTTGAACAAAGTTTAATCTAAAGAATTATTAACTTTTAACAGAGGACTGGAGTAATGAGAGACTGGCAAGTAAGAAGTAGAGAACGCTAGAGAACAAAGGAATAGCATACAAGGAACCCTACTCCTTGCGCTAAGAAAGAATACCCAAGGAAGGCTCCCTTTTCTTCCCCCAGGACTGACAGCCAGACCTTATTGGAGAGGGAATGGCTGTGACTCGCTGAATGGCAGAGAAGTTGCTAGGGTGCATCAGTGGAACCTGCTGGAAATCTGCCCTCAAGGGTGACAGGAAAAGCTTTTCCAGGGAGGTTTCAAGGGGAGTGGAGCAGCAGGGAAAGCTCTGTGCTACTGACTGCCGGGTACTGCGGGAGCTGGATGCTGGGGAAGCTGTGTGTGCTGCAGGACCCTGCTGAGCCAGCACATGGCACCAAGCAGCAGAACTCCTTCCTCATGCAAAGTCTCTCCTGTGCCCTTTACTGACAAAGCTTAATACTGTGCCAGTTGGGAAAGGAAAAATATTTAAAGAGCTGAGACTCATTTTTACAGAGCAGGCAAAAAGGGTACACTTTTAGATGAGAGCCAATAAACTGATACCCAATGAAACTTCGTTTTTACAAGAAGGGTAACGTATGCTTCTGGGCTTTGCTTTTGTCACGTAACAGTATTTCCTAGAAATCTATTGGTTCATCCTTCCTTATCCTTTAGCACAGCTACACAATACTGCACTGTGTGGATGTCCTATAATTTCTTCAACACTCTCCTATGTATGTATATTTAGGATATTTCAAATATTTGCTATTACAAACAATGCTGCAACGAATAACCTTATGCATAATAAATTTTCATATTGTTGGAGGTATATCTTCAGTAGAGAGTGCTAGAAGTGGGACTGCTAAGTGCCTATGTAATTTTGTGTTGGGCATTACCAAATCTCCCTAGAGGAGGGCTGCTATCAATTTACGTTTCCATCAGGAATGTCTGAAAATGCCTGCTTCCCTCAGCCTCATCAAAAGAATGTATATTTTAAAATTTGTGCCAGTCTGATAGGAGAAAAAAGGTATCTGTCACTTTAACTTGCATTTCTCTAATAATGAATCTGCATGAACATTTCTTCATGTTTGTGAGTTATTTTTATATCTTTTTTGTGTGTGAGTTATTGGTTCATATCTTTTCCCCATTTTCCCTTTGGGTTTTTGGTCTTTGTCCCTCAACTTTTAAGGTATTATATATTTGGGTTACCAGCTCTTTGTGTATATGTTATATTTTCTCCAAGTCTGGCAGCTGTCTTTTGACTTTGTTTATGGTGGTTTTTGTCATGCAAATTTTAAATTTTTATATGTAGTCCATTTTATCAATCTTTTCCTTTTATTACCTCTGGATTTAAATCATAGTTAGAAAGCCTTTCACTACACCAAGGTAGGCATGTTTCATTTTCTACATTTTGATCCCACTCCCTCTGGAGTTTATTCTTGTGTATAGCGTCATACTAAATTTCCATATGCATTTGAATCTAACTGGACTTTCTCTTCTATTCCACTGGTCTATCTGTCTATTCATGAGCTAGTACCCACTGTTTTAATTATAAAGGCTTTGTAGTATATTTTAATATATGGTAAAATTACCAGGCACTCACAATTTTCTCCTCCTCACCCAGTTTTTTCCTAGTTACTCCTGAATATATTCCATATGAACTTTATTATCAACTGTCTAACTCCATAAAATAACCAATACTTTTAGCATTTTTATTGGGATTGCACTTAATCTGTAAATTAACTTAGAAAGAACTAACAACATTATAATGCTTAGTATTCCTATTCAAGAACAGAGGATATCTTTCAATGTTTTCAAGATTTTTTCTGAGTCTTTCAGGAGGGTTTAAAATTTTCCCTTACCTCAGTTTTACACATTTCTTGTTAAATTTATTAAGTATTTAACCTTTTTGACTATTGTAAATGGGATTTTCCTCCATTATGTCCTCTAATTGTTTACTGTTTGTATCTACGAAGGCCATTTTTTTTATCAATTTTGTATCCTGCTCTTACACTAAATTCTTTTTTGGTTTTTGTCTGTTTTAGCATTGATTTCTTTTCCAGGTAATACCATTAAATCATTCACAAATAGAGCTAGTTTTTCTTCTTTATCTACCCTTATGCTTCTAATTGATTCCTCTTGTCAAACTGCATGGCTAATCCTGTAATACAATGCTGCAAAGCAGTGAGATACTAGGCATGCTTGCTTATTCCAGATCTTAGCAGAAATATATGTACTGCTTCCTTATTAAATAAGATACTAGCTTTACAACTAAGGTATATATATTTTACCATGTTGTAACAGTAGCCCTGTTAGAACAGTTCCATGTTAGAATGGCCTGATTTTTGTTTTTGTTAGTAAATTCTAGTTTCATTATGTTGTGATCAGAGAGTGCTGTTTGTTTTATTTCTACTCAATGGATGTTATGATGTTTCCTCTGTGACCTAATATATAACCAACTTTTGTGAATGTGCCACACAGTCTCTAACACAGGGTTATAAATTTTATGTATATATATGTATCTCCATAAGACATACCCTACTGATTATGTTGTTTAGGGCTCTTACCTCCTCACTTTTTTTAGCCAGTTGATCTGTCTTGTGCTGAGATTGGTATATTAAAGTGCCCTATTGTTAGTGTGTTTCTAGCTATGTTTCCTTGTATCCCCTATAGTTTTGTTTTATAAAGTTGGCTGCTATATTCTTTGGGGTATATATAAGTATTCTATCTTAACTGTGGTTTGTGGCCTTTAGCACTAAAATGTGTCCTTTGTCATATTTAATGTTTGGGGACTTGAATTTTATTAGTCTGTTATCAGGACCATTACATCTGCTCAATTTTTCTTTCCATTTATCTGGTATACTTTTGTCCCACCATTTATTTTTAACCTCTCTGAATTACTTTATTTTAGATGTGTCTGTTGTCTCTGAAAGGTTTTTGTTTTGTGAGCCTAATCTAAACCCTTTTATGAGACTGTAGAAAAACTGATGCCTTTGGCCTCAATTCTATTACATTTTCTAATTGTATGTATTTTGTTATATTAGCTGTTTTTTTCATTATGAGACATGTCTTTCTGCTTGTCTACTTTTTTAGAAATTGCAGAGGGAAGTTTGGTATTTGCATTTTTGTTCCAGTGGTTACCTTTGCATTTATATATTTTTTAATGCCCCTTGTTACCCGTTTTCTCTCTGAAATATAATTGTTTTACTAGGATACATCTCAGAGTTGATAATTCTGAGTTAATTTTCCCAGGTAACCAGTGAGCCCTTTTAATTTGTTCAGGTTTTCTTCCCCATTCTGGAAATTTTTCTTAGATTATATTCTTAAATATTCTATCTATAAGCTATTGTACTAAAAACAATGTTGCTTAATCTTTGGAGAAAAGAAGTGCTAGAAATGTATTTTATGCCACAATAAAGGGATCATGTACTTAGGTTTTGTTTTTACTTTACGTTTTTAAGTTATTGGTAGGGAAAAGAATGGAAGGTTTAGTGAAAGAGAAAGCAGAGAGAGACAGATTTTTGGCTTTTGGCACAAGCCTAATTCACTTGTGGTACTGTTAAGATTAAGATTAGTCTTATTTTAAATATAATAGTTTTAAAGTACATCAAAATAATCCCAGCTAAGGAATGCTGCACTAACTCCTTTTACATTAGATTATACATATAATTCTACTCACATTTCCTATGGAAGGGACTAGAAGACAACCAAGGAGATCCAGTTGATCTAGTAACAGAAAATAGCCAGGGGAAGCACTGTGTAAAGCAGTCTGAAAATTACTATTTCACATAGCTCAATAACATCATTATAAGCCAATTAGCATGTAATTAACTATAGAAAAAAAAAGTCTGCTTTATAAATATCAACTTTCTTCTTTTAGCCAATCTCTAAAAAATCGCTTCCTTAGGTTTATGCAAGTTTCATTTATTCCACTCATTCTACAAGTATCTACTGACTCCCTATTATTATATGCCAAAATTCTAGGAATGAGGGACATGGCAGTGGGTGTGACAGACACAGCTTATGGAACTTTTAAGTCTAGCTAGAAAACAGAAAATTAAATAAGTACAGTATAAGCGTGAAGAGTATTTCAATTAGAGAAGTATCGCCAGCTACACGAGCATAAAAGGGGAGCTAGATGGAGTCCTTAGTCCTTCAGCTAAAACTTGAAAGATGAGTAGAAGTCAGCCAGACCGGGGGATAAGGAAGTGTGAGTGTTCTAGGCAAAGGCCTAGGATGAGAGAGCACATTCTAGGAACTGAAAAACAGTGTAACATGGCTGGAGCACTGCAGCGATGTAGGGCCGAAAAGACCAGCAAGATCCATTCTATAGAGAATCTTGTGATCCATTTAAGAACTCAGGACTATGCCTAAGAACGACTGAAAGATTTTATGTAAGAGAGTGAGACAATCAGATGTGCATTTTAGAAAAAAATCCAAATAATCAATCAACAATAGTTAAAGGGTACCAAATGGAGTAAAGCAGTCCGACAGGCTTAAGCGCAATTCACAGATGATGGAGCTTGGACTCTCAATGAACCTTCAAGGACTTTAGAAGTGTTAGAAGAATTCTAGACATTACAAGTGTGTCTATTTCCAAAGGGAGATAGATGGGTTGTAGAGATGTGGAAATGAATGTTAGGGACTCAAAGACTGGTTAGGTTAGGGTTCAGTTGGGAGAGGGGCCATGTGCATCCTGAGGCACTGAAAGAGAAAATGGTTGAAAACAAGTCAAGAAAGGCAGATTTGCGCTATGTGGAAGGTTTCAAATGTCTAAGTAAAAAATTCTGAAATTTGCCCATAGAGGAGAGGTTGAGCCATTGACGATTTCTCAGCAAATGAGCATGCTTAGGTGATAGCAGGATGGATAAGTCAGGAGAAAACACAGGACCTAGGAAAGACAGGAACCTTTTATAGTGCTCCAAGTGTTGCTAATGTAAGTGTTAGCAACAGGGATAAGAGAAACAGATTCGGCAATTACAAAAATAAGCCAACAATAAGGTAGGGTCGAAACGCCTGCAGGATAAAGTATGACAACATAGCTGATGCAAAGTAAACGGGCTACAAACTGGAAATTACAAATTTCACTATTACATGCAGTTTCTCTATAATAGTATTATCATAGAGCGGCCTTTCTCAAAATGTGGTTGGCAGACCGGAATTGATCTATGAGCTATTTGTAATCCAATCAGTACAGACAATGAGAGTAAGCATTTAGAAATGTTCACACCTATATGACAGTAATATTACTGTTGAATTTAATGATAAAAAACTTGGAGTTTTATTATGTTTGCCTTTTAATTTCATTTTTCTAGTAATTCATTTTTATCCTATTTTACAGAAGTATGGATCTGACAGAAAATTTTCAAAAACGAGTCCTTTACCACACTATCAAGAGTATTTAGCTTGCCACCCCAAAATCTAAGCAGATTAACTGTACCTTTGTAAACACTTAAAAATAAACACAAATTTGAATATGGACTGGATATTAGAGATAATGCTGTTACTGTTAATTTTCTTAGGTATAATAATACCACTCTGATTAAGTAATAGGATCATACTTTTAGAAGCTATACGCTGATGTACTTAGCGGTAAATTATCATGATGTCTGCAACTTACTGAATAGTTCAGCCATAGAAAAAGACACACACGAGGTATCTCAAACACATACAGCTAAAGCCAATACGGCCACATGTCAACAATGGTTGAATTTAGGAGGTGGGATAACAATACCATACTCTCAACTTTCGAATAATATAATGTTGAAAAAAATATTTAAATAAGTAACAAAAGCAAAGTCCTCCATACCCCAAAGTCACTAGGTCAGTATTTTCTGGGATGACTTCTGGATCCTCCCCTTCCTCAAGGCACTTCAGTTTATCAAGACTAAAACAAAAACAAACAAAGTAATCACCGCATCCTGTCCTTAGCAAGCAGGAGTTGTGTCCTAAATACATCACTGAATAATTAAGCAATCAGATAACCAGAATTAAAGGCGAATTCTGTGCCAATATTGTATAAAGAAAGGGATATATGCCTGGTTGAAGGCGGCCAATACTGTTAAATGGAGAAATAGATCGTTATTTTAATATTTTCATTTAAAATAAATCACTTTGAGGAATATCTCAATAACAGTATATCCAGGAGGTCCCCAAAAGAGACCAGAGATAATCAAGGTTTTGACACTGCTGTGGTTAAATATCCTTCCAGCCTCATCATAAACTAAGGTTCCTCCGTCGTCAAAGTGTCTTGTCAAAGACATACACGTCGCTGTTACTCTGATTGCTTTCCTACATTAATAAGCACTTTAAAAACTAGTGAATAGAAAAATTAATCTTTCATGCGGCTCTCTCGTCCCTTCAATCCCACTAGCAGAAATTGTGCTTTCCCATCACGGGACTTCTCCCGTTGTTCCGGGAAAGCTTTGATAGGGCGGCCCTTCTACCCCGGGGAGTAAACCACAGGCCCGCCCCCATGATGAGGCCCAGGGGCGCGCAGGAGCAAGGCTGCACCCGGGTTGACTCCAAGCCGCAAGCGCCCCTCGGCCCCGCACTCACCCGCACACCGCCCTCAGCTCGGCTGCCGCTTCCAGGCTGCAGCCCAGATCCCGGGCCACGGCCTCATCCTCCCGGCCGGAGTCTGCAACCCCTCGGCCCCCGGGCAGCGCCGGTGCCGGCGGCTCCTTCAGCGACAAGTCCCCTTCCCCGCGCAGCCGGCCAAGCCACAACTCCCCGAAAGCGGCCACATGGAAAACGCGCGTATTCGACTCAGGAAGCTCGTACTCTGGGAAGTTGCAGCCGCCACTGCTGGGAACCGGGTTCTGCCTGCCGCCCTCCCCGCCGCCGCACGTTGAGCCGCCCCTGCTGCCTTCAGCCATGTTCGCCCCTCTCCCTTCCCGGCGAAAAGCGGCTGATCAAGGCCTCGAGGGGCTTGCTGGGACTTGTAGTTGCGCGGAGCCCGGGCCGGCGAGCAACTGAGCTGCACTGGCACAGCTTTAGACACTACGTTTCCCGTCAGGCCGCGAGTTGGGCCCGCCCCCGGGCGTGGCACCCCGAGCCTCCGCGTGCAGGGCTTGAACTCATTGTTCTCTGGTCTCGGCTCACAGGAGAGTGGCTGCGGCTTTCTTTTCACCGCAGCTTGTCTGGGGGGGTTCTCAGCCCGCTCGGTTACGCAGCATCGCTCTATGCGGGATAGGGCGGTTTTGGCACGCCCCTTGGTCCCCCTCGTTGTTTTCCTCTCGGCCCTGAGGTGCGGAACTTCTCCTTGACTCCAGGGTTCGAGAGCTGCGCTGCTGCCTCAGTGACCCAAAGCCTGAGAGACTTGAGGGTCGAAGGCTGAGACCCGGGGCATGACTGGCCCTCCAGGTCCGGTTCGTTTAGAACCTCCTCAACGGCCCCATGTATATACGTATCATTGCTGTACTTGCGCAGAATAATGTTTATTGAGCGCCTACTGTGTATCAGACGCTGTACAGTATTATCCCTAACGTATATTTTTAAAAATCACAACAGCTTTTCCAGGCAGGTATTATCATCCCAGTTTTGCTGTTGAGGAAGGAGTTAACTGCTAGGAAATAGAAGCAAGGTCGGAACTCTGGGATTTTATCTGTAAACTAAGAAACTCTCCGTCCAATCTGAGGACCTGAGGATGTGCCCTTAGACATAGCTTGTGTCAGACTGTGGAAGGGTTCGAAGGAAAAAAGCCAAGAGTTTAAATAAGCAAAGGCAGAAAACAGAGAAGTCACGGTGACCTGGAATAGTGGGGCTGAGGCCATCTTCTCCCCTAGACTTGCCATTATGTAAGCCAGTAATTTCTTTTATCTTTAGATAGTTTGAGTTGAATTCTCACAACCTGAAGACAATTAGTCTTCCCAGTGCCTGTAAACCTTGCTCTAAATCCCTTAACAGGGGAGCTCTCACTCCAGAGAATGAAGTCACGTTTCAGATGTAAGAACTCTAACATGTATCTGGAGATTGAGTAACATTGTCTTCAGGAGTGGAGACCACAATGGTTCCTGAGAAGCAGTGGGAAGGGGCAGGACCAGAAAGAACACAGCAAGGGAAGGTGGTTCACTATGAGGTGTGGCATTTCAGAACAGCATCTTTAGATGTGTGGATCGCAAGGATCGGGGGGAAAGAAGGGTTAGTGGTCGGCACCAGCGGAACTCCTTTGAGTCTTAGCGTCAGCGGCCACTCTTTGGAATAAGTCTAAAGAGGTCCAGAATAACCACTGCAGCATAAAAATTATTTTGAGCTGAAGGCATTTGAGAATTGGCTTTTTTTCCTGAACTCCATTATCTTCCTAAATGTGGAGCCTCCCCAAAGAACTCAATTGTCATAAATCCCCTCCCACAACTTGAGAAGATTGACTACAAGTGGGCATCACACTTACACATTGTCACAAAGCTGTATCTCCCATCTGTTCTCCTAAGGACCTATTTATCTTTCCTGAAAGTCATTTGTTTTCCAATAAGTGCCCTTTCTCCCCCTCCCCTATTAAGAAGTCATTTGTTTTCCTGTAAGTGCTGCGCTCCCCTTCCCCTTATCTCATTAAGATAGTACATAAGCCCAAATTCTAACCGCCTCCTTTAGTCAACTTTTTCTGTGAACTCTCATTAATCTGTCTTTTGTCAGTTTAATTCACAGTTCCCAAATGACAATATAAGAGTGTAGAGGAAGTTTCTCCTCTTCAGCCATGGCAAAGGAAGCTTCTGGCCCTGTTGCAAGTTTGGCAGAAAATGGGAGCATTTTTAGACCTGGAACTAGGACCAGACAACAACAGAGAAGAGATAGAAAGATTCTAAGATCCCAGGATAGATATAGTCCTTGTAATTCTGGGTGAGTTTTGTATGATTCCTGAGGGAGGAAAAAAAACAAAAACAAAGGTTTCCCAATTGTGGATGTTGGAACCAACCACTGGGTTGAGGTCGTGGCATTAATTTAGAGACAGGATTCTGAGTAGTTGCACAAACCAAGCTTATGACTCTTGATTGGAGAGTAGGAATAGGGAGACATGAGCTCTCAAAGTTTGCCTCTGAGCATTAGTTTCCCCACTTGACACGCTTACATGAGCTCATCAGGTGATGAAAACTGGCTTGCTGGGGGGAGCCGTGGCAAACTGGGGAGTACCAGCCTCTGTCTACAAAGCTACCATGGCTGCCATGTAGGAATGCAGGATTTCTCCACCAGAGCTTCCAACATTTCTAAAGAAGTCAGATATTTAACTTTTTAACAACAACAACAACAAAAGTGAAATCTCCTGATCTTCAAATGTGGGCAATTAATTTTGTTAAATTACTTAAACAAGGAGGCCATTAGATTGAGGTGGCTCTAATTCAATGGCAGCCTGCCTCAGAAAACCAAAGTCTAAGTCTGTAAATGCCTCAAGGTTACAAAATCAAAATGCTAAGGACAACCAATCGCAAACAGCCAACTAGACTTCAAGCTATAACCATTCAATAATTGCTTTGCTTCTGCCTTTTCTCTGTAAGATTCTCTCCCCAGGCTCCAGTCAGTGGAGTTCTCCTAACCACTTTCTGTTTGGTGCTGCCCTATTTGAATTGATTTTTGCTCAAAGAGAGTCAAAAATTTTAACATGCCTCAGTTTATCCTTTAACCGTTCATATAACATTTAAAAACAGTATTCAAACCAAACACAACACACATAGGCATCTGGCCAGTGGCCTACCTGTTTGTGATCTCTGATCTACTGTATCTCTAAAATTCACCCAGCTCCCAATTTATGTAATTCCAAAAGTGAACTTCTTTCGTCTTGGTTTCCAAAGTAATTCTACCACTGCCCCAAGGCCTCCTTTCTCAGAATTAGACTACAGGTAACTGGGAGTCTCACTTGGGGTTGAAACCATATGTTTCCCACATTTCAATAGTAACTGTCCAAGTTGTATTTCCATCTAGTTCTCTCTGATGTCTAAATCTTTCCTACAGCAAAGTCATTTATTTTATTCTTCTCCTCTGGCTTTGGCTTTTTTCCCTCTGAGTGGACAATTGGTCTGGATTTTTTAAAATAATTTTTGAATCAGCACATAATTTAAAAGGTAGAAATATCAACTGTATTATTATTGACTATATTCCAATATAGTCAATAACAATGTAATATCTTTGTATGGTGAGAGATGGTAACTACACTTATGGTGATCATTGTGTAATGTATAGAAATAACATATCGCTATGTTGTGCACCAGGAACTAACATAGTGTTGTAGGTCAATGATACTTCAAAAAACAAACTCGTAGAAAAAGAGATCAGACTGTGGTTACCAGGGGCAAGGGGTGGAGAGAGGGAGACTGGATGAAAGTGGTCACAAAGTAGAAACTTACAGTTAGAAGATAAATGAGTACAAGGGATGTAATGTACAACATGATTAACATAATTATTGCTGCTATATATTATATATGAAAGTTAAGAGAGTGTATCCTAAGAGTTCTCATCACAAGGAAGAAAATAGTTTTTTTCTTTTTCTTTTACTTTGTATCTATATAAGATGATGGATATTCCCTAAACTTATTGTGATAATCGCTTCATTGATGTATGTAATCATTATGCTGTACACCTTAAACTTATACAGTGCTGTATGTCAATTATATCTCAATAAAAGTGGAAGAACAAAAAGATACAAACATCATGCAGTGAAAGTCTCCCTTTCTATCTTTCCCCCAGTCATGTACAGCCCCTTCCTAGATTTCCGGAGGCAACCATAACCTCCAGTTAGCAATTTCTTGTGTATCTTTCCAGAGAAATCATGTATTTTATATAAATATATATGTATGTATGTATACATATTGCACACACACATATGTATGCATGTACACACGTATTTTGCATACAATACATGCTGTTCTATATTCTATACCTCATGTTTTTCATGTGAGGTTATATCTTAAGACATCCTTTTATATAACTATAAAGAGCATCCTATTTCTTCCACTGTATCTGTCAAATTTCTTTAACTAGTTCTCCCTTGAAGTACATTTAGGCTGTTTGTAGTCTTCTGCTTGTACAATTAATGCAGCAATGAAAAATCTTACAGGCAGTCATTTTGCTGATTACTATCTGTCCTCAGGCCCCAATTAAAAACTCTATTTAAAAATTATTCTTTTGCACTCTCTTGGATTACTCACCCTGGGGGAAGCTGGCTGCATGTCATGAGGACACTCAGATGTCACTATGGAGAGGCTGATATAATGAGGAACTGAGAAGAGGCCTCTTACCGTTGATCAGCACTAACCTGTCAGGTAGCTGAGGGAACCACCTTGGAAGCAGACCCTCCAGCTCAGTCAAGCCTAAGAGAATTGCATTCCTGCCAACACTAACTCATCTGTTCCCAGATTCCTAACCCACAGAAATTGTGTGAGATAATAAATATTTAAGCTGCCACATTTTGGGGTAACCTGGTACACAGCAATAGATAACTAATAGAGGGAGTGAGGTGAATACAGCCATGTATTAAGAGGTTAAATCGGGGCTTCCCCGGTGGCGCAGTGGTTGAGAGTCCGCCTGCCGATGCAGGGGACATGGGACCGTGACCCGGTCCGGGAAGATCCCACATGCCGCGGAGCGGCTGGGCCCGTGAGCCATGGCCGCTGAGCCTGCGCGTCCGGAGCCTGTGCTCCGCAACGGGAGAGGCCACAGCAGTGAGAGGCCCGCGAACAGCAAAAAAAAAAAAAAAAAAAAAAAAAAAAGAGGTTAAATCTATACAATGGACCTTGCCAGAGAGGCAAGAAGTAGGGAAATAATTAAGGAAACATTTGCAATAATCCAGTTAAGAGGCAATGGAGGGTCTATGAAAAGAGACAAGGATGGGCTCATCCAGCCCTGGAGAAACAACCTGAGTTTGTACATTAATGATGATATCCTATAATAGCAATTTTAGTACATTAATGATGTTATCGACAACAGCAATTTTAGTCATCTGACTCTGGTTGATTAGAGTTCAGTTGGCACAGAATTGAGGTCAGAGGGGACAAGAAAGGGAATAAAGTTTTGGATAGAGAGATTAATCACAAACTCAGTAAGGGAACTTGGTTTTAGGGGGACTTGGTTTCGATAATAAAAATGCATGAAGATTCATCTACTTGAACAGCAATATTTCTAAAAATGACTGATTCTGAGAGTATTAAATGCTATTGCACCCACTGAAATCACCTTTCAACTGTGACCTTGGTCAGGCTCCTCGTATTGAATGGTGACTTCCTTCTCCTAGTCATCTTCTTTTGACTCTCTGTTGATCCTATCTTGTTGAATAGCATTTCCAATTGTGGGACACCATTTGGGGAACATTCTTGCCTTGAGGTGCTGACATCTTGTTTGGGAAAAATCTGGATAATCAAGATTATGTCCTGTTTTGTCTGTTCTTTCCTTTGCTTTTACCGCTGTGAAATACACACACACAGACACATACACATATAAAGGATTCTTTTGGTTAAGCGTTGTCTGTGTTTCAAAGCACTGATGAGTTTTATCTAAAAATAGAAATGATGCCTCTAAATTTACAAATACTCTTTTGCAATCCAACCGTCATCTTGACTAAGCATAAATCTCTACTGATCAATTACCAAAGCTACACTGCTGTGGCCATATTCTACACCAATTGATTTTTCAACTGGGCTGGGCTCAGTCATTTACATGTGACCCATGATTAGCAGGGAGCATACCTAAATTTAAGTGGCAATTACAGCATGCTGGATCTTTCTTAGTTTCGGGTTCTGTGGGGCAGGCATTCCCAAAAGGTTCAAAGAAAGGCCCTGCAAGAGCAACTGTGGAACAGCTTCGGCTACAGCCACGTCTTCTTTGGTACTTCTACTGAGAGGGGTAGGGCCAAATGCCCAATTCTCATTCACCCCTTAGGCACCGAGAGGCTTTAGGAAAATAAGAACTAGCCAGCTCTTTCCACAACACAGTTGAGGACACCTTGAAGATACCAAAAGGAGAAAATCTTTTGCTTTGTGCTGTTCCTGGATTCTCTGCTTCAACAGATTACATGTTCATGTGGAGGATTGCTTTCCTGAAGCCAGGGGACCATGTGGGAGTTTATCTCTGCCAAAGAAAGGAGTAGCAGAAGGACGGAAAGGGAATGTGTGACGGGAAAGACAGCTGAAGTACCCTTAGTCGTAAAGGCAGTTGGTAGAATAATAACAATAATTTAGTGAGAAGTAAGATTTATAACCTTTCAGAGGCCTGATATGAATTATAAGGAATTTTAACAACCGAGGTGGAAAACCTGAATTGAGTGTCCTCTTCAATTTTAAGCAATGATCCTTTTCAAAGCTGAATGACTGTTAATAGATATATATTTGCATAATGAATTTTTTAAAATAATCATTGTTTTTTTTTTTTTTTTTGGCTGCGTTGGGTCTTTGGTGCTGTGCGCGGGTTTTCTCTAGCTGCGGTAAGCAGGGGCTACTCTTCGTTGCGGTGCACGGGCTTCTCATTGTGGTGGCTTCTCTTGTTGCGGAGCATAGGCTCTAGGGGTGAAGGCTTCAGTAGTTGTGGCACAAGGGCTCAGTAGTTGTGGCTCACGGGCCCTAGAGCACAGGCTCAGTAGTTGTGGCGCACAAGTTTAGTTGCTCCGAGGCATGTGGCATCTTCCCGGACCAGGGATTGAACCTGTGTCCCCTGCACTGGCAGGCGGATTCTTAACCACTGAGCCACTAGGGAAATCCTGCATAATGATTTTTTTTTTAATTCTCTAAATTGTCTCCAACTAATTGTTTTAGGATACCTCTATTGTTTGCTGTTCTCCCACCATCCCCACCTCTGTTCCACTGATAAGTACAAATTAGGCAATTAGCTTTTTCCAAGAACAATGCCAAATTTATTGGAAGGTATTTAAAATCTTGGATTACCAAAGAGAGTGAGAGGGTCTACTGGTAGAAAATAATAGAATCAGAGAAAAGAAGTATCAGAAAACATTTTAGTCCCTTTTGATGATAGGGACTGTGGACATGGAGAGATGTGGAAGAAGCTGTCATTTTTTGGAGGGAGGCTTGAACCAGGACATTGTCTGACTCCCATGATGTGAGGTTGGTATCATCCTAAGATTCTGCAACCAAGGATACTTTTTTAAAATCTGTTGAAGTTCACCTATTACCTCTATGAGACACATTCACTGATGTAAGAGGAAAAGATCCTGGAAATGGTATAAAATGATTGAAGGTTAGAAGCTGTGGGACCAGGTAATGAAATACTCTCTGATATTAGATTTTGCCCTTATCTCAGAAGGAAAGCATCTTTCCACTGTAAAGTTTCTTTCTTTCCATACTCCTTGGAAGCAAGTCACTAAGCACAGTTCCTACTCATGGGGGTGTGGAGTGGGGAAGGAGTGGGAATTAAGTTTCATCTTCTGGAGCAGGAAGTAGTTACATATTGATAAGTTATTTGAAATCCTATAAGGGAGATTTGTCTCTTCTCCTGCACTTATTTAATTATTCAATCTTTTATTTATATCAGTGTGGACTCATGGATATTTATTTTATGTTTTGGACTATCATCCATCACTATGTATTAATCACGTGCTTCAGATGCTTTGACATCGGGGTCTTGCTGAGCCTGGAGAGACTGCCGCTCCCAGGGAGAGCCCATTTCTAGAGATAGTAAAGGATTCTCCTTTGAGTGTGCCTTTCAAATGCAAACCAATCTACCCAGAATGGGCACCCCGCCCCCCCCCCACCTCCTCTATCAGGTTCTCACTCTCAAGGTTACTATTCCTCTGCCCTAATTAGCCAGGTCCAGGTACCAGCCAACTACAGGCAGCCCCTATGCCCCAGAACCACTGAAATTATTTAAATCAGCCAATCCTAAACCTGCTTACCTTGCCTCACCTGTTTCTTCCTGCAGAAACTACAATAAGGGCTCTTGCCCACATTTCCCTCTTGCTCCCTCTGCCTCCTGATCAATCCTGGCGCTTCCTCCTGTGGCCCCCTGCTGTGTGGCATGCCCCCTCTTAGGAACCGTGAGTAACAAACCATCTTTACACTGGCAGTCATCTCTTGATCTGCTAGCCTTCACCATAGATGAATAATAATAAAACCTACATTTTAAAGCTACTTATTTATTTTATTGCTCACATTGTTCCAGCTCTGGTTATTGAGAGCTATTTCAGATCAGCTCCTGTGTCCCTTTCACATCCACCCTGTCCTCTTGTTTTTTGAGCACTTCCTTACTTTCCGGGGCAACAAGATGCTTCTGACTCATATACTCCCTGCCCAATGCCTAGAATCAGCCATTTCTCCAAGAAACCATGGTTCTTTTTATTGGAGAATGGTATCACCATTGATTTTTGTAAATAAAGTTTTATTTACATGAACACAGTCATGTTTATTCAATTTCTCATTGTTTATGACTGGTTTTGCATTACAACAGCAGAGTTTAGTAGTTACAAGAGACTGAATGGCCTGAAAATCCTGAAATATTTGCTACCTGGCCCTTTACGGATGTTAACTAGACTGTGTGACCATTTCACAATACATACAAATATTGAATCATTATGTTGTACATCTGAAACTAACATAATGTTACATGTCAATTATACCTCAATTAAAAAAATATGTAATTATAGTAAAAAAATGTTTGCTGACTCCTTTTTTAGATGAAGGTGACGTGCTTTCTTTCTCTTTAAAATTTATTTTATTGAAGTATAGTTGTTTTACAAGGTTGTGTTAATTTCTGCTGTACAGCAAAGTGATTCAGTTATACGTATGTATATTCTTTTCTCGTATTCTTTTCTATTATAGTTTATCACAGGATTTTTTTTTTTTTTTTTTTTGCTGTACGTGGGCCTCTCACTGTTGTGCCCTCTCCCGTTGCGGAGCACAGGCTCCGGACCCACAGGCTCAGCGGCCATGGCTCACGGGCCCAGCTGCTCCGCGGCATGTGGGATCTTCCCGGACCAGGGCACGAACCCGTGTCCCCGCATCGGCAGGTGGACTCTCAACCACTGCGCCACCAGGGAAGCCCTATCACAGGATATTGAATATAGTTCTCTGTGCTATACAGTAGGGCCTTGTTGTTTATCCAATCTATATATAATAGTTTGCATCTGCTAATCCCAAACTCCCAATCCATCCCTCCCCTATCCCCTTGGCAACCACAAGTCTGTTCTCTATGTTGCTTATTTCTATAAGAATAGAGAGAGGTCTTATGGAAGTCCAAAAACTGAAGTGTTCATGAGATCTGACACCAGGAATCAACAGTACATTTTCTTCCATGGCTTTCTGGCTTCCATTGTGCATTTCCCCTCCATTCCTTTCCTCTCTATCAGGTAGTTCTTACTGGCCCCTTATGTAGGCTGCTAAGTTGCGGTGCGGGGAAACTCCCCTTCTAGCTAGGTTAGAAGGGAGGAGCTGGTAAAGAGGAATTTAATTAGAGTTGGCACCACCTTCTAGGATGGTAAAGAGAGCCACGTACACCTCTGGTCATGTAAGCTAGGCCCAGGGAGAAAAAGAAAAAAAGCAATTCCTTCCAACACAATTATGCTTTTGTAACTTGTCGAATTAATGCCATTTTCACATACATTTTCCTTGTATATGATTAGACACTGTAGCTGAGAAAAAAACTACTCACCTTGAAGAGTGTTCCCTGCTTTTTAGGAACATTTCTAAAGATGTCAAGCACATCAAACGCTAGGGATTATCCTCGTGCTTCCAGAGTCAGCAGTGACTAAGCAAAGCAGAGCCTCTCAGGTGCTCGAGTTTGCAACTCCCTGCAAAAGACAGAGAGGAGGACTGTCCTCTTCCTCCAAGGAGGGCAGGGGTTTACTGAGGGAGTGGGCAGGCATGGGGGCACCTTGCTGGAGGCTTCAAAGAGAGGCTACATAGGTGGAGAGGGGTTGAAGAGAGGGAACATTTATATTAGACTCCCTGCTTTTGAAGACCTAGTCTGGAAGGCATTTGCTGGTGTCTAGCAGAATAAAAAATAAAGTCCAACACCATTACAAGCCTAATCCTGGGTGATGAACATCTGTAGCTCATTCATAATACAGTGTGTATCTGGTCAGGGGAGACTGAGCAGCAAAGCTTCTCGGGAAGGAGCAGTAAGTGCTCTCTGATGGCTTAGTCGTGCTCCAGCAATGAGAGGGCAGGAGACACGCCTGCAGCATCGGGGCAGTGTCTCGCAGCACCAGAGACAGTCAGACTGCCTTTTCCCTTAAGGCAGAGAAGAAGAGATCTGTACTGCTTTGCCCCACATGCTTCATATTCGCGTGCTGCATAAGGACACCTGATAAGGTTGCCAGATTTAGCAAATGAAAAGTGCGGGACATCCACTTACATTTGAATTTCAGA
Source organism: Orcinus orca (assembly GCF_937001465.1). Classification (NCBI taxonomy): domain Eukaryota; kingdom Metazoa; phylum Chordata; class Mammalia; order Artiodactyla; family Delphinidae; genus Orcinus; species Orcinus orca. Next base: position 56,275,145 of record NC_064564.1, read on the forward strand.
TATACATAATGAATGAATAACTTTTTAGTATAAGTATATCCCATGCACTATCTGGGATATACTTTTACGAAAAAACGTTTTGTTGTTTTTGTTGATCTGAAATTCAAATTCAACTCCTCTTTATTTTATCTGGCAACGCTATGCCTGGGTCTACTTCATAACCTTTCAGATCAGCTCATGGAGCTGCCAGAAACTTCCCTCTAGATCTTTTGAGGGAGAGAGCAAAAGCTAGAGGCAGGAAGAGGACAGGACTGGCCCAGTTTTTCCTGTTTTGGAAAAGCCCTGCGTACCAGGCCGTGCTAGGCCATTGGTCAGCATTCAAATGGCCCTGTCCTGTGTCCACTTCCAGTCTAACTAGTGTGGCCATGGTCATGGCTGTTGGGAGGTGTGGCGGCCCATACAGAGTTTGTTTACATAGGTAGAAGGCAGTTAGGCATATCATTATGTCCAGGGCACTTATGTCTGCCAGCAGGTTCCTTCACTCCAGCCCCTCTCCTCCCCCACTTCTCTACCTCACGCCAGAAGAGGCTCCTTTTCTAGAACCCGTAACCTGAACTCAGTGCTGGCCCCTCTCCTCCCTTAGTCTGAAGACTCTCACATATGACTCCGATGTTTTTTGACCTGCTTAACTGCCTCCTGACACTCACTCACTCTTGCCCCCATCAGGTTGACCTTCCAGCCTGCTTCTTTTCCTGCACTATTTTCCTCTGTTCATCCAGATCATTTAAGGCTCAACTAAAATCACTCAGTTCTGTGAAGGCTTTCCCACTCCAATCTGTACTGTTCTGTCCAAACTTTATACATTGTCCTGGATCACCTCAGAAGTTTAATTGGCCTATGTTTGTTTCCTTTCTTTTAAATTGAAAATCAAAATCATAGAACTAAAAACGTTTTAAGCACTCATAATGCCAACAATCCCAACCTAAAATGACTTTTTAAAAATTTTGTAATATGCATATATCATTTATATGGCTGCCTGCTGTCCCATATTTACATCTTTCAGCTTTTGTGATCTGAGAGGTAAGACTCCTTGTCACCCAGCTCCAAATAGCAACAACCCAAGAGGATGATTAATCCACCTTAGAGCACATGCCCACCACATAGGCTGTGGCTAGAGAAATGACCTGTTATGTTTGGCTAGATCTAGATCACCCTGTGGCCACGGGATTAGGTACTATGATTGACAGAGTTCGCAAGTAGATGGGAGAACAGTACTCCAAAGGAAGGAACGTAATCATGGGTAGACAGAAATAAGAGCTGTCTACAAAAACCAAGATTCTTCTAAGTTTTGGTAGAATGACCCAATCCCCTCAAATCTGGTCATCCTTTGGTGAATTGAAAACAAAATTTTTGCAACTATTACATTGAGGACTGAACTCTCAGGCAATGGTATGTGTCAGAGGACACTCTAATTTGAGAGACACTGATTTTACTTAATTATACCTTCTTTCCTTTGAGTGTCTGAATAAATTTTATAATAATCAGATGGTATGGAATGTCTAAGGAGGATTATTGTTCTCCTTCTTTTAAAGAGGAGGGCACTGAGTCTTGAAAGAAAGGAAAAAGTTTAAAAGGCCTAACGACATACCCTGGCCCGTTGCCTGAGGTAAGTCAGAACTTTTCCGCCTTGTACCTTATACCCTCCATGAGGGAGGCTCCTAAAGTTAAAAATATCAGTGGATTTTTTTAAACTGGAAGATGACTTTAGGGTATGCATTTTTATTTGTTTCCTCCCCCGCCAAAAGTGTTGTAAATGAAAATCCTTCACCTCCTTTCACGAATAAGGCAGAAGGAATGCTGTTTAAATTACACCCACATCATAAAAGTTCTGCTTCCAAATCTATCTGGTAGGTTTTCCTGTTGACAACATTTTGGTTTCACACAAGCCAAAAATTTCCTCTAACGTCTGTGTTTTTAAAGGTGCCTAGTCTCACATTATGTAATTGCTGTGAACAGTTAGCTATTAGAATATTACTACCCACATAAGAGGGAGGTGAAGCAAAACATTCTTCCCTTATTTTCTTTTGCCAGCCAGTTGCTGGCTCATAGAGCAGTTTTAAAAAACTGTGTTGTCTTCTGAGCCCTGTCTAACTTTGGTATTTGCTTGCAATGTATTTTTTGAAAAACTGTTTACAGTGTTGAATAGATAACATTTTCACTTTGTTCAAAACTAAAAAATGTTCAGTGAAAAGTCTCACTCTCACCTCTTTCACTGCCTTTTCAGTTCTTACTGCCCCATACGCAATGGTAACCAATTTTATCAGATGTATATAACTTGTACAGCTTTTTAATATAAATGTGAACAAGTATGAATATATATATATATATATATATATTCTCATTTTACCCCACTTAAAACGAAGGGCAGTATTGTTCTAAACATTGCTTTTTTACTTAGCATTGTATCTTTTTTTCTTTTAACATCTTTATTGGAGTATAATTGCTTTACAATGGTGTGTTAGTTTCTGCTGTATAACAAAGTGAATCAGCTATACATATACATATATCCCCATATCTCCTCCCTCTTGCAACTCCCTCTCCCACCCTTCCTATCCCACCCCTCTAGGTGGTCACAAAGCACTGAGCTGATCTCCCTGTGCTATGTGGCTGCTTCCCACCAGCTATCTATTTTACATTTGGTAGTATATATAAGTCCATGCCAATCTCTCACTTCATCCCAGCTTACCCTTCCCCCTCCCCGGGTCCTCAAATCCATTCTCTACATCTGCATCTTTATTCCTGTCCTGCCCCTAGGTTCTTCAGAATTAGCATTGTATCTTAAAGATCTTTCATATTGGTAAATAGAGAACTTTCTCAGTCTTTTTAAAGTTGCATAGTCTTCCATCAAATGGATACGCCATATTTATTTAATCAGTGCTCATTAATTTACACGTGTTTTTTTTTCAGTCTCTTACAAAAAATGCTGCAATGATTAATCTTATACATAAGTCATTTGTTACATGTACAAATACATCTGTAGGACAAATCTCAGAAATAAGATTGCAAGGTTGAATAGTTAACGAATTGTCATTCTTGCAGTTTTCCTAAAGCAGTCCTACCATTCTTCCCTTCATGAATTCATCCTTATTCTCCAAAACTCATTTTAAACTTTAGCTACTCTGCAAAGACTTTCTGATCCCCTTTCTAAAGATTGTCATTTGCTTCCACATCAGTGCTCTCACTGCCTCATATTTGTACCCTCATTATAGCTCTTAGATTTTGTACTGAGATTATCTATTGGTATGGCAGTTACTTTCACTGGTCTATGATGTTCAAAAGCAGGGATGCTGCCTGTACATTTTTGTAACTCTAGGACCATGGACAGTGCCTAGTGTGCAGTAGATGCTCAATACAGATGGATGGATGCATATATTGATGAATAAATAAATATGACCAAAGAAATTTCTATTACTGGAAAAAGTTCCAAAAATTATCCTATAGAGAACCTTGGACAAATATCAGTGTTAAATACAAGTGTGCATGATTATGCACTAAGATTTGGCTTGGCTAGGTGAGTTGACTGAAAGAGAGGTTCTGAACCAGGAGCAGGATACATTGAGCTCAGATAAGTAGTCAACAATTGAGATCTGGGGCTTCCCTGGTGGCGCAGTGGTTGAGAATCCGCCTGCTGATGCAGGGGACATGGGTTCGTGCCCCGGTCCGGGAAGATCCCACATGCTGTGGAGCGGCTGGGCCCATGAGCCATGGCTGCTGAGCCTGCGCGTCCGGAGCCTGTGCTCCGCAACGGGAGAGGCCACAATAGTGAGAGGCCCACGTACCGCAAAAAAAAAAACAAAACCAACAATTGAGATCTGTACTGGGTAATGTTCCTATGGATGCAAGAACCAGAAACAGATCTTCTACCACTTAAGCAAAAATTAGATTTATTGTGGAAGTTTACAATAGAAGGCAGAGCTATTGTAAACAGCCAAGCCTCAGGAAGGGTTGGTAACAGGGTCAGTCCTTTAGAAACAAGAAGAGCTTGTGGGTTTCTCTCCTGAACATTGCCAGAGATGACTCAGCTCTTATCACTTTCTGTCTCTGTTTAAGTTCTCAAAGTTCCCAGGAAAGTACCGGAGGGGTCAGGAGTCTCTTCCCTTGGATCATTCAGGCATAACTAAAGGACAGAATGGGTAACATAGGCATAGCCTTTTGGGAAACCATTATGTGTCAGGCCGCCATTGTAATTCTTGACTACAGAGGAACCAAGGTGACGAGGTGTGGGTTTCTTATCAGGTGTGTATGTCAGAATGACAAGGAAGCCAGGGAAACCTAGAAACCAGGTCAGTGGGGTAAGGAATAGGATAGGAGAGCAAACAGAAGCCTAGACATCAAGACTAGGGCAATAGGTCAGAAGGGGACTGACAGGCAGCCAAATGTGGAGTTGGAGTCATCTGAGCACATCTGGCCCCAGGTCAGGATTGGCTCTGGGAACTAGAAGAGGCCAAGCCTGCCCTTGGGAAATGAGTTGGGGAGCCAGTAGGAAGGATGTGCAGGCTGGGCCTGGCATGGACCATTCCTTGACGCAGAATTTGGAGCAGAGCTCTTCATTCATACGTACTTCCCTTCACTCATTGGCCAGCTGGCAGTGTGAAGGACTGGCCCAGCATGCCTCAATCCCAACAAAGTGTACCAATAACAATGCTCATGTAGGTCATTGTCTCTCGGTTATTGGTGTTTATTGGTTTTTTTCTAGTTGTTGCTATTTGGCCTTGAATCCAACTTATATGCTGGTGTGACTGAGAAAAGGGAGGACATTAGTGTTCATTTTGTGTCTACTATGTTCTAGACATAGTGATAGAGATCTCATATGCATTATTACATTTTAAAAGTATCCTCAAAATAGCTCTTTGAGGGAAGGATTAGGCCCCTTTTTATAGATAAATTAACTGAGGCAAGGAATGTGTCTTTGTCTGTTCAGGCTGCTATAATGAAATACCACAGACTGGGCAGCTTATAAACCACAAATATTTATTTTTTACAGTTCTAGAGGCTTGGAAGTCCAAGATCATGGCCCTGGCAACTTTGGTGTCTGGTAAGGGCCCACTTCGTAGATAGCTATTTTTTGTTGTAATTTCACATGGCAGAAGGGCTATGAGGCTCTGAGGCTTTGAGGCTCAGGCTATGAGGCTCTGAGGCTTTCTCTCTGAGGCTTCTCTTAAAAGAGCACTAATCCCACTCCTAAGGGCTCTGTTTTCAAGACCTAGTCACCTCCCAGAGGCCCTGTCACCTCATACAATCACCTGGGAGGTTACGTTTCAACATATGAATACTGGGGGAACACAAACATTCAGACCAGAGCAGAAGGTCTAATAACTTGAACAAAGTTCTCTCAGACCCCAATGCTCATATTTCCTTCTTCACAGCACTCTCTAGACTCTTTAGGGCCTCCTCACATGCACACTGGGACCTGTTTTCTTGATAGTGACTGTATGACAGCCATACTGCCACAGGCAATGGAACGTACTTGGAACCAGGAAACCTCAACTCTGGGCTCAGCTGTGTTATCAATTAGGTGGTGGCTTAGTTTTCTCATCTGTAAAGTGAGTGGGTTGAACTAGCCAACATCAAGGCCCTTTTACTGCTCTAAAAATGCCGTGCCTCTGGTTTCATAGCCTTTGAGGCAATTAAAGATCACTTCTGCTTTAGAGAACTTTAATTTGGTCTGTAGCTATATGCCATGCTGGTGCCACGTTTTGTTAGCCTCTGCAAAGATATGTTGTATTCTTGACATTTTTCTTTATTCCTTTGCTAATTTTTTCCATGTGATATCATATATGATTCAGGGAAGCAGACTTGTACACCACAGCAGTGTGCTCTGGCATTCCCAAGGAGTCTTTGAACTTACCTATATAGTTTCTCAGGGATAAGGTACATTGCCATTTTCACTTTCAGGATTGGCCCATAAAAGTTATTTTAAAACTTTCTCCCCCATTTTTAGTGGTGAAAATTGTTTTTCAAATGTAATTCTTATTTAGAACTCCAAACTGTAAAGCAAATGTAACTGAATGTGAAAAAAAAAGTTATTACATCAACAGCTGAGAAAAAAAAATCCTGCTGGGGGAAAAGTGGTTTTTGGATTGGAAAAGACTTCTATGTAAAGAAAGTGAGACAAACTTTTGAGCACTAGAAGTGAACGGAAATTTGGAGGTGGAAGGATTGTACAAAAGAGTAGAGAAAGGGCCCGGCCGTACAGTGGTAGGCTGGAACTCAAGGCCCCTGAAACTGATGGAAGGATCTTTTCTAGGAGTGGCGTGTGTCTAATATTCAATTTTTAATTCTTAGGTTTCTGTGACGGAAATCTGAGTGTAAGTGCCTGACATTAAGCTTTTGATTGCCGAGGCATCCATTTCGAAGATATCCATCTTGAATAAACATACTGCCAGCATTGTGCTTTATAAGGTTGATAGATAGTCAAATCATAGAAAGTAGTAGAACATAGCAGTTAAGAGCACAGGTCTGATTTCTTAGTGTAGACACATCCTGGCTATATGAAACCAGGCTACTTATCTGTATTTTCATTGTCTCCCCTATAAAACGGAGTTTACAGGCTAGTTTTATTGCTTTATACAGCTGCACTTTCATTTTTGACCTAAACTGAATCACCCCACTTTGTCATTGATTTTTTTTTCTCCAGACTTGGATCTTAATGATTTTTAGTTTATCCCAAATACATGAAAATCTTCATAAAATAAAAGGGATAATTACAGATAAAACAACAACTAATAAACAAACTTCTGAAAGCAAGTCTATTGTAGAAATTTTAAACTACATCTAGTAATAGTATCTAATTGAGCATAGAGTTTCCCATGAAGGTAATTTTTAGTGGGATGGTATAACTTTATCATTATCTCAAGTACTATAAAATAGGAGAAATCACACACACCTTCCACTTGTGGGCATGTGGATCTGCACAGGTGAGACCCCAGTGTGACACCCACAGAAAGATGGCCAAAGATGAGTTCCCTGGTAATTAGCATGGGCACAGTAGGAATAGGCCACAAAAGATTAGGGTTGACCAAGTTTAGAGATGTGGTACTTATTTTCCCTAATAACTAAATCCTTACAGATACCCAACATTCCCAGAGGCTGCGTGTCTTTGTCCTTTTGTCACCCACCCCCACCCACCCTGTCTACTATCTATTTAGCTCTACCTGTGATGTTTCTTACTTCTTTTGGAATTTGCCAATAGGCTGCCTCTTCCCAGCTTAGATGCCCTGGACCATCTTCCTATTTGGATATTAGCTAGCAGCATTCAAATCCTGTCTCTTGTTTCTATAATAACCAATCGCCAGATTCAGGTTTCCCTAAATTAACTGACCCCTAGCTTTGTTCCTAAGTTCATACCCAGACTTCATTGGTTTGGCTCAGTCAGATAGCATCCAGGATCCAGTTAAAACACAAAGAACCTATATTCTAGAGCCTGCAGGTAGAGCAAATAAAACAAAACGTGAATAGAAGGAAAGAACTAATAAAAGAGAAGTGAGAAAGGTAAGTCACAGAAGTAGTATATTAAATTATTAAAACAAACAGTGGATTATTTGAAAATATTAATGGAATTGAGGAGGAATGATAAAGAAAAAAACAGGAGAGGCAAAATTATAAATATCAAGAACAAAAGAGTCTCTTTAGACAGTGGTGCTGGGAAAGTTGGACAGCTGCATGTAAATTAATGAAGCTAGAACACACTCTCACAGCATACACAAAAATAAACTCAAAATGGCTTAAAGACTTAAATGTAAGACATGACACCACAAAACTCCTAGAACAGAACATTGGCAAAACATTCTCTGACATAAATCATACCAATGTTTTCTTAGTGACCTAAAAAAAACCATCTACCAAGGCAATACAAATAAAAGCAAAAATAAGCAAATGGGACCGAATCAAACTTATAAGCTTTTACACAGCAAAGGAAACAATCAACAAAATGAAAAGACAACCTACACCCTGGGAGAAAATATTTGCAAATGATGTGACTGACAAGGGCTTAATTTCCAAAATGTACAACAGCTCATACAACTCAATAACAAAAAAACAAACAACCCAATCAGAAAATGGGCAGAAGACCTAAACAGACATTTCTCCAAAGAAGACATACAGATGGCCACTGGGCCCATGAAAAGATGTTCAACGTCACTAATTATTAGAGAAATGCAAATCAAAACTACAATGTGGTACACCTCACACTGGTCAGAATGGCCATCATTAAAAGTCTACAAATAATAAAGGCTGGAGAGGGTGTGGAGAAAAGGGAACCCTTCTACACTATTGGTGGGAATGTAAATTGGTGCAGCCACTATGGAGAACAGTATGGAGGTTCCTGAAAAAACTAAAAATAGAGTTGCCATATGATCCAGAAATTCCATTCTTGGGCATATATCTGGACAAAACTGTAATTAAAAAAGACAGAGTCAAGGGCTTCCCTGGTGGCTCAGTGGTTGACAGTCTGCTTGCCGATGCAGGGGACACAGGTTTGTGCCCCGGTCCGGGAAGATCCCACATGCCGCGGAGCGGCTGGGCCCGTGAGCCATGGCCACTGAGCCTGCGCGTCCGGAGCCTGTGCTCCGCAATGGGAGAGGCCACAACAGTGAGAGGCCCGCATACCGCAAAAAAACAAAACAAAACAAAACAAACCATAGTTAAAAAATGGGCAGAAGACCTAAATAGACATTTCAACAAGGAAGACATACAGATGGCCAAGAGGCACATGAAAAGATGCTCAACATCACTAATCATTAGAGAAATGCAAATCAAAACTATAATGAGGTATCACCTCACACCAGGCAGAATGGCTATTATCAAAAAAGCTAGAAACAATAAATGCTGTAAAGGGTGTAGTGAAAAGGGAACCCTCCTACACTGTGGGTGGGAATGTAAATTGATACAACCACTATGGAAAACAGTATGGAGGTTCCTCAAAAAACTAAAAATAGAACTACCATTTGACCGAGCAATCCCACTACTGGGCATATACCCTGAGAAAACCATAATTCAAAAAGAGACATGTACCACAATGTTCACTGCAGCACTATTTACAATAGCCAGGACATGGAACCAACCTGAACGTCCATCGACAGATGCATGGATAAAGAAGATGTGGTACATATATACAATGGAATATTACTCAGCCAGAAAAAGAAATGAAATTGAGTTATTTGTAGTGAGGTGGATGGACCTAGAGACTGTCATACAGAGTGAAGTAAGTCAGAAAGAGAAAAACAAATACTGTATGCTAACACATATATATGGAATCTAAAAAAAAAATAAATGGTACTGATGAACCTAGTTCAGGGCAGGAATAAAGAGGTAGACATACAGAATGGACTTGATGACATGGGGTGGGAGGCCGAAGTTGGGGTGAAGTGAAAGTAGCATCGACATATATACACTACCAAATGCAAAATAGTTGGCTGGTGGGAAGCAGTAGCATAGCACTGGTAGATCGGCTCGGTGCTTTGCGATGACCTAGCAGGGTGGGATAGGGAGGATGGGAGGGAGGCTCAAGAGGGAGGGGATATAGGGACATGTGTATACGTATGGCTGATTTGCTTTGTTGTGCAACAGAAACTAACATGGTATTGTGAAGCAATTACACTCCAATAAAGATGTATTAAAAAAAAAGATACATGCACCCTTATGTTCATAGTAGCACTATTTACAATAGCCAAGACATGGAAACAACCTAAATGTCCATCGACAGAAGAATGGATAAAAATGTGGTATATATATACAATGGACTATTACTCAGCCATAAAAAGAATGAAATAATGCCATTTGCAGCAACATGAATGGACATACAGATTATCATACTAAGTGAAGTAAGTCAGAAAGAGAAAGACAAATGCCATATGACATCACTTACATGTGGAATCTAAAATACGACACAAATGAACTTATCTACAAGACAGAAATAGACTCACAGACATAGAGAACAGATTTGTGGTTGCCAAGGGGGAGGAGGGGTGGGGGAGGGATGGATTGGGAGTTTGGGATTAGCAGATGCAAACTATTGTATATAGAATGGAGAAACAACAAGGTCCTACTGTATAGCACAGGGAAATATATTCAATATCCTGTAATAAACCATAATGGAAAAGAATAGGAAAAAGATATGAATATATATAATATATTCTCTGAATCACTTTGCTGACACCAGAAACTAACACATTATAAATCAACTATATTTCAATTTTAAAAAAAGAAAAAATGAGGGCTATCACTATAAATCCTATAAAAAGAAGGATAATTAAGGAATATTATGATCAGCTTTATGTCAATGAATTTGACAAATTAGATAAAACATACAAATTCTTGGAAACACCTAACTTACCAAAACCAATACAAAGAAATAAAATACCTGTATAACCCTATAACTGCTAAATAAATTGTATTTGCAATTTAAAAAACCTTCTCAAGAAGAAAACTCAGGCCCAGATGATTTTACTTGTGATTCTATCAAAAATTTTAAAAAGAAATAATATCAATCATACACAAACTCAGGAAAAGGGAAGATATAACACTTCCAGATTGTTTTATGAGGCCCAAAAAACCTGACATGATTATCACAAGAAACAGAAACCACAGAGTAGTATCTCTCATGAACAGAGACACAAAAACCTTAACTAAATATTAGGAAATTGAATCAAGAAATATATATATGAGGATAATACATCATGACCATGCAGAATTTATCTACGAATGAAAGTTTGATTGGCTTAACATTCAAAAATCAATCAGTATAATTCATTGCATTAACAGAATAAAGGTAAAAAATGTTATAGCATCTCAATAGATACAGAAAAAGCATTCCACAAAACTCAACATCCATGTATGAAAAATTTCAGCAGACTACAAAAAGAAGGGAATTTCCTTAATCTGATAAAGATCACCTACAAAAAATTACAGCTAACTTTATACTTAATGATGAAAGACAATGCTTTCCCCCCTAAGGCTGTGAACAAGGCAAGGATGCTGTTATGGACTGAATGTTTGTCTCCCCTCAAAATCATATGTTGAAACCTTACCCTCCAATGTGATGGTATTAGGAGGTGAGGCCTTTGGAAGGTAATTAGGATCGATGAGGTCATGAGGCTCGAGTCCCCATGAATGGGATTAGTGTCCTTGTAAGAGTCATGAGAGAGCTTGCTTCCTCTTTCTTTCTGCCATGTGAGGACACAAAATGTCAGTCATCTGCCACACAAAAGTGGGCTTTCACCAGAACCCAACCATGCTGGCACCATGATCTTGGACTTCTAGCCTCCAAAACAGTGAGAAATAAGCTTCTGTTGTTGATAAGCCATCCAGCTTATGGTATTTTGGTATAGCAGCTCAAACTGACTAAGCCAGATGTCTACTCCTACCACTTTCATTTGATACTGTATTGGAGGTCCAAGCTAGTTTAATAAAGCAAGAAAAAGGAATAAAAAATATAAAGAGTGGAACAGAAGAAGTAAAAATGTCACAAACAACATGACAGTCTACATAGGAATTGCTACAGAAACTGTGAAAAATCTACTAGAAATAGTAAATGAGTTAGCAAGATTGTAGGACACAAGATGAATAATAAAAAATAAACTGTTTCTGTATTACAGCACAGAACAGTTGGAAGTTAAAATCAAAAATCAGTATGATTTAAAATGTCATTAAAATCTGAAACACTCAGGGATGAATTTAATGAAATAACTGTACACTGAAAACTACAAAACAATACTGAGAGAAATTTAAGAACACCTATTTAGGAGATGTATACATGTTCAGGGATTGGTAGACTCAATATTATTAAAATGTTAATCCCACCCCCTCAAATTATCTGTGGATTGAATGAAATCCTAATCAAAACCCCCACAGTTTTTTTTTTGTAGACAATAATCAGTTGATTCTCCAATTTATAGAGAAATGCAAAGGACCTAGAATAGCCAAAGTAAACCTGAAAAAGCAGGAAAAAATTGGAGGACTTGTACTTCCTGATTTAAAGGCTTACAATTCACATGCCATGTAATATTTATAAAATGGTAGCAATTGAATAGAATATCAAGTTCAGAAATAGACCCACACATATATGGCCACTGATTTTTAACAAAGGTGCCAAGGTTCAATGCAGGAAGGCATAGTCTTAAGGGTGTTGGATCAACATGAAAATATATATGTATGAAAAAAAAAAACCTAGAACTTTACCTCACATCCTTTATAAGAATTATCTTGAAATTCATCATAGATATAAACATAAGAGCCCAAACTGTAACGTTTATACATGAAAATAAAGGAGAAAATCTTTGTGGTGTTGGGTTAGGCAACGGTTTCTTAGGTAGGGAACAAAAGCATAACCATAAAAGAAAAATTAATAAACTTGACTTCATCAAAATGAAAAATTTTGCTCTTCCAAAGACACTATTAAGAAAATTAATGGCAAGCCATGTAGGGAACATATTTGCAAAATTCATATCTTATTAAAAACATGTATCTAAAATATATACTTTACAATAATAAGCAATGCAGTTAAAAATGGGCAAAAGAGTAGAATTGACATTTCACTGAAGAATATTTTAAAAACTGGCAAATAAGCACATGAAAAGATGCTGAACATCATTATTCACTAGAGAAATATAAATTAAAACCACAATAAGACAACACTACAAACCACTGGAATGATAAAATTCAATAAATGACAAATTTTGGCAAGGATATGAAGCAACTGCTACTCCGAAAAACAGTTGGACTTTTAAAAAAAAAAGTTAAAATACACTTACCATACATCCCAGCAATCTTGCTAAATATTTTCCCAAGAGATATGAAAACATTTGTCCACTCAAAACTTCTACTCAGATGTTCATGGCAGCTTTATTCACAATAGCAAAAACTGGAAATAATCCGAATGTCCAGCAACTGTGGAATGGATAAACATATCGTAATGTTACAAAATAATCACGAAAACCAATTCGATTCTATACAATGAAATATTACTCATCAATAAGATGGAATAGACTGCTGATATACACCAACACAGAGATAAATGTCAAAGGATTATGCTGAGTAAAAGAATTTCTATTTCTAAAATCACTGTGACAGAAAATTGACTGGTTTTTGCCTGGGCCTGAGAGTTGCGGGAGGGGAATGACTGCAAACTGGCATGGGTCACTTTTTGGGGCTATGGAATGTTCTGTATCTTGTTTGGGGTCATGATTATAGGACTGTCTACATTTGTCAAAACTGATCAAACTCCACTTAAAATGTGTGAATTTTATTGCATGTAAGTTACATCTCAGTAAAACTCAATTTTAGGAAAAAAACATTGTCTTTACAGAAAGGAGTAATTTTATTTACTTATTAAATCAAGTGAAGCCCTTATAGCTTTTCTTAAAAGTATAGCAATTGAATAGAATATCAAGTTCAGAAGCTTCAATTTGTGTTTAATAATACTGAGAGTGGGGCTTCCCTGGTGGCGCAGTGATTGAGAGTCCGCCTGCTGATGCAGGGGACACGGGTTCGTGCCCTGGTCTGGGAAGATCCCACATGCCGCCGAGCGGCTGGGCCCGTGAGCCATGGCCGCTGAGCCTGCGCGTCCGGAGCCTGTGCTCCGCAACGGGAGAGGCCACAACAGTGAGAGGCCCGCGTACCACACAGACACAAAAAAATAATAATAGTGAGAGTGAAACTCTATGAGACTTACTAGAAAAAAAGAGACAAAGTGGCTGCTTAGAGAGAATTACCTGGGAATTGATTCACTAGGTTTGACCACATCTCACAATAGATCTGTGTTCCCTGAATTTTCAATAGAGGGTTCCTTATTAACACCTGGCAGTCAAGGTAAGGCTGCCTTGCTCATGCTCAGCACACCTTGCTTAAATTCAGGTATCCGAAGAGGGTTGCCAGGTATCTTCACTCCACACTCAGAATAGACTGAAGGGAACATACTTGTAAATGCAAACACAGGCTGTGTTCTGTCCTGGGCAGGCTCTGGAGGGTTCCCGCAGGGCTGAACATAGGCCCACATTCAGCTCCTCTAAATGTCTGATCTGGAAAGAAGACAGCTTGTGATGAAAACCAATCTCTTGGCAAAAGCTACAAATTACCATTTCAGAATTTTCTAGCACGAAATAACTATACCATATGTTGTTCATACCCCTTGGGAGATGCCCTTTAAATTATGTCTTAATGCATGAAAGAACCTTTACTAAAGGGAGAACAAGAAAGGCAGTTCCTATAAAGGACTCCGAATAAAAGAGCCAATGAGCTAAAAAGCAGGAGTCAGCAATTATGGAGGAAAAGGACACAGGATTTGGTTTCTTTAACCAGCTTGACACAAAGCAATCCCCAGCAGAAATCTCAGAGCTCAGAGCTAAGCTCAGTTGTTTGCAAAGTCTAAGCTAAATATACTGATACCAACTTCAAGGATGAGGTGGAGTGGCAGCAAAAAGCAAAACAAAGGATGATAATACCTGTTTTGCTGTTCTTAGAGGCAACTTGGTACAGAAAGATGGTTTTGTGGCTTAAGTCACTTCACCACTCTGGGTTGGCCTCTCTCCCCCATTTTCTTTAAGGTTAATAATATCTGTCTTGATGAGCAATTGTGAGGTTTAAAGAGAACGCATGCAGGGCACCTTAGCACAACGTCTGGCTCCAAGCAGTTCAGTGAGTACTAAATATTATAGGTAACAGGATGTTAAATGTCACATGTTGCAGATTAAATTGTAAATATGCTATGTGAAGGATGTATGCATTTTCTGTGGCTCTCCACATGGGGAAGTGGTAACATTGCAGGATTAAATTCCCAGATGGTTAGGAAAGAGTAAGCAACTCATCACAATAGAGATGCACTTGCCTTTATCAGGGGACGCGGAGAGATCCCCAGTGGCAGGGGTGTCTTGGTTATTCTGTGTATCCTCCTAGATCCATTATTCTCCCCAGGAGGCTAACCCCAGAGAACTCTATTACTTGAGTTCCCTTGCTGGCTAGCTACCAGGTGGGTTTGGCCAATGCAAAGCACTGGCAGGAAATCACTGAGCAAGAGGAGGGAGTTCTAGGCATTTCTTCCCGCTGCCTCCTTGCATAGGTATTGTGTCTTTGGCAATGTTTGCATCCTTCCAGGACAACACTACAGAGAGGCGTCTCCTCTTTTGCAATCTCAGCCTTCACTGGGCTCTGGTGCTACTGTTCCCTTCCCTTGCCCTCTCCTACCAGGAGTGGTAATGGCTTTCACTGTTACAAATCTGTATGTGACATCATCCCTTCTGTGTTCCATTAATCCTGTGCTCACCTCTATAAGCAGGCCCTTCATTAGAGTCTCTTTGTTTGAACCATCTGGGGCAAATGTTATTGTCTGCTAGATCAGGGGTCTCCCCAAAACTCATAAATGCACTCTCTAGAGAAAGATAAAGCTTTGATTATCAGGCAGTTTCAAAGAGTGCCAACTAGTTAACAGTGCAAGTAATAATTTTCCTGGAAATACAAGAAACACAGGTAGTAAAAGAGAGGCGAAGCAGTAAAAGCCCAAAGTGAGAGAAGGAAATGAGTTGATAACATCTGGCAATAAGCCAGAGCTGGGCAATGGGAGGAGAGGCCCCAGCTGAACATGAAGTTCGAAGTTTGACTATTACATGAGACTTGAAATACTGAAAATTGACCAGGGGATCTTGAATTACCTGACGATAATTAGAAAAGCCATAGGATCTGCTTCCATTTTTATGCAGGGGAAGAGGAAGAACAAGCCCCAGTGACTATATTTCAAAGGAGAGTGGGAGATAAATTTGTTTATTCTTATACACTAAGGGCATGCTATTCAATATAATGCTTACATAATGACAGCTCCAGAAAGACTCATTTATACAGCACAGGTCATGGAGTTGGGGCCCAAGCTGGATTTTGCTTGCCTATCTACTTAGCTCTAGACCTGCTGCTAAATCATCAACTTTATACTGGCACGGCAACCTGTTCACTTCCTTATTTTATGAGCAGAGGACATTTCCTTCCTATTCCTTTGCCCTGGTATAATCTTTTACAAATGCCACACTGACATGCAGATATATAATATTTATATACTTACACGGCACCATATAACAAATCACCATGGCTTGATTAGTTTAACTATTAATCTCTACTCTCTGGTTAGATGGAAAGAGAAGATGAGTGTTGTTCCTGTTTAGATTGCACGCAGAAATCCGTGGTGGACTTGCAGGAGGGCGGTGGATCACAGAAGCACGACCTAGGAAAGGACTGTCATCACCGAATCCAACTTCATATCATGGCCATATTTTGTGCTACTTTCCAAGGGATGATACTTAGCGTTTTAGCATCTGAAATGCAATTGTTAGGGCATCCTAAAGTGTTTGGGCCTGACTCCCTTTGACCAAACACACATATATAAACCTAAAATGCCTATTTGTTAATTAACCACTAGGTCTATACTGATCACGACCAAAGAGTTATGTTGCTGATCAACATGTTCTTGTCCTATTTGCAAAATCTATGTGGGAAGCCAGAATCCAATAAGAAGATTACTCAGGGAGCACAGAATTAGCGCAAAGGAAAACAACTGGATGACTTTAATGGCTAATGTCATCAAGGAATGAGAAATGGCAGGAATCTAGCTGTTAGACTATCTTGGCCCAAGGGTGGGGACAGCAGCGTGCACCCTGGCCCCGTGCTAGATGCATCAAGTCCGCGTCTGTGTCTCTGACTCTCGTTCATGCGGGTTGGGTTCATTTACCAACCCAACCACAACCAGATAGACACTCTTTCTTTAGGTGTGTTAACAAAGATACTTCAAGTTATGGTTACCTTGGCTGGCCTAGAAATCTTGGCATCCTTCTCTTTACCATAAGATTGCCAACCTCTGATACAATTCTTTCTTTGCTTATGATATAATCCAGCTCACAGAGGGCATCTTTTTCCCCCTTTATCTCCAACTTCTAATCGAATCCTCATTTTGGGCCATGTCTACCACCTACGGCTACCAGATGGGAATGCATGATCTCTAGAACTAGTTTTCACGGAGCGCTGTGCTTCTTAATTTCAGACTTCCAAGCAGAGGGCCAGATGGTTATCTGTCTGTAGATGTTTCTCTAAATAGTTTCTGCCCTCGGGACCTCATATCAAAGGTTATTGCTTTTTAAAAAATTTTATTTATTTAATTAATTTTTGGCTGCGTTGGGTCTTCTTTGCTGCACGGGCTCAGTAGTTGTGGCGCGCGGGCTCAGTAGTTGTGGTTCACGGGCTCTAGAGCGCAGGCTCAGTAGTTGTGGTGCACGGGCTTAGTTGCTCCACAGCATGTGGGATCTTCCCAGACCAGAGCTCGAAACCGGGTCCCCTGCATTGGCAGGAGGATTCTTAACCACTGCGCCACCAGGGAAGCCCTAGGTTATTGCTTTTTAATGGGCACATCTTGGACCTGATGAGCTATCATCTCTAAAATCAAAAACTCCAAAAGTCCATGCTCTGACCACAAACTCCCATCCTTCCAGCTCTCACTCCAGCTCTAAACCCTAACCCTCAATCTCAGTGGAACTTTGAAATACCTTAATCTCTTTATCTACCCACTCCTGGCCATATTTCCCTCACCTAATCCACAGCCTGATGGATTAACACGTAACCGCTCTCTCACTAGGAGGCTCAAGACTCACATCCTAGTGCTCCTCCGTACTTGCCCTGCACTTCCATGAGCCAGACCTTGGCCTTCTTTGCTTCCACACAAAGGCAGCAGTTTTGCTGAAGGAAGAACACTCATTAAGCAGACTGGAACCACTTCAGGTTCATAATCTTCAATTTTAACTGTACTCACCTTTTTTTTTTTTTTCTTCTTTCTTGGCCCGGAGGCTTGTGGGATCTTAGTTCTTCCACCAGGGATTGAACCTGGGCCCCGGCAGTGAAAGCGCCAAACCCTAACCACTGGACTGGCAGGGAAGTCCCTGTACTCATGTTTCAATAATTTCTTTACCTGATAACAACAAGCTCCTCTCTTATTTATCAGTCAGAGAATTTCACCATTCTCCTCCAGGCTTCTAACTCACCCCCCAGCTCTGCCTCCCTCAGTTGTTCCTGCTTATTTATTTCATAGATAAAATAGGGGCCGTCCCACAGACATTTACTTACTACCTGCGCTTCCCCACATCAGCATTTATACACAGACACATGCATCCTTACTTCTTTTCTCTCACTCACAGGAGCAGCTGTTTCTCCCTACAGCATTTTCAGGCTAATCCTTCCACCTGGGCTCTGATTAGGTTGTGGCTTTTAAAAAATCATGTTTTCTTTCTGACCTTTCTCTGCTAGCTCCTTCTTCTCGGCCTAAAAATGTGATCAAATCTCTTTTATCTTAAAAAAAATAAAACCAAAGTCCTTCATTAATTCTACATTTTCCTCTACACATGAGCCCCTCTATCCTTCCATTCACAATGAAGCTCCTTACACGTCTACACTCTTATCTCTACGTTTTCATCCCCCATTCATTCTCCAGTTTACTACCATCTGTCTCCTGCCCGCAGTATTCCATTGAAACTGTTCTGGAAAATGTTAACAGTGGCCTTTTTGGAGAAGTCAATGAACTCTTATTTGATCTCAATACATACTGTTGTTGTTGAAAGTTGGTCGCACTTTCATTAGAGGGCTTTTCTAATTACTTCGGCTGCCCAACTTAGAACCCCCCTCTGCTGAATGATTTCTTCACTCCATGAACCTTGGGGGAGGCAGATACTACATCTCACGATGGATGCTAAAAATAGAGTCACTGTCAGCTTCCTTGATAGAGGGCACAGCTCGTGAGGTAGGCTTGGCTATTCTGATGCATCTGCTCCAGACACTTATTCCAGCTAGTGATGCAAAGAACAGTATTCAGTGTCTTTTCATTCAGGCACTGCAAGTAGTCTAGTCTGCAGAGACTGGTGGTGGCCTCACCCAACCAATTCTGTGGTGTGATTTGTGGATGTGATTCTGACTGCGTAGCCTCTGGGCCTTCCAGGGGATTTAATGTGCTACCCAATAGCCTTAGATCTTTTCCCCCTTATGTTTAAGTCAACCAGAATTGGTTTCTGCTCTTTGCAGCTAAGAGCTCTGACCACCGCAATTTCATTTTTGAACTGAATACCGCCTTTGATTGAAGAATTCTCCACTCCCACTTCCTTCTTCCTCCAATCGGCGACCAGTCTAATGTATTAACTATATCTTTGAACTTGAATGTGTTCTCATATAATGTGTAATGTTTTGTGTGCATGTTTTTTAGTTCACATAAATGGTATTTTGCTAGGAGCTTTTTTTCTTTTGTACCTCTAAAAAAACTCAGCACCAAGTTTTAAAAATCTGTTTTGTATATCTAGTGTGTTGTATTTAACTGATTCATGGAGCTGTTTCCACACTAGGTCTCTGGCTTAAAACTTCCTTCTAACACATAAATGTTGCAATGAACCCCTTTGTACATGTGGCCTCACGCTCACCTGTGGGTGAATGGCTCTGGTATGGTTTACGAGGTTTATGGGACATACGGAATACACTGATTAAATGTAAGTACTGTCATATCGCCTCCTAGAATGGTCACAGGAGTCATCTACTACAGGGGAAGAAACAGTTTTCCTTGGCTCTCTTAGGGTCCCTGGCTGGGTCTGAGAAGTAAACAGACAAAGACAGATGAACGGGAGAGGAGCATACACATCTTATTGAATTTTCATATGTACATGGGAAACGTCACAAGAAAATGAAGACCCGAAGAAGTGACTAGAGCAGGATACTTTTATACCTTTCAGACAAAGAAACAAAAAAATTGTGAAGAATTGACAAGATAAAGGATTTGGGGATGGGAGTAGTACACGTTGAAGCAGTAACTGGGAAGATAGGGGTTAGTTTAACAAGAATTGTTTGTACAGGTTTCTTGGCCCCAGATTTCCTGTCTGGTGATAAGAATTTCTTCCTGGTGCAGGGAGGGTACCTCTCACATGGGAGTCTTATGCCTTGTTTCAGGAAAGAAGGGCAAGGGAGAATGGGGGTCAGAGTGACGTTTTTGCTTTTGCTGTTTTCTCAGATTCCTTCACCTGAAGAGATTCAATATGCCAAGGTGCCATATTTTGGGGTACTGTATCCTGAACCCCTTCACTACCAACTGTATTCCCATTCCTCACATCCTTACCAAAACTTAGCATCTATCATTCTAATTCTTAATGACCAGTTGTATGTCATAATTTTTTAAATAGCTGCCACAGAAAACTCATACAAACCGCTTGATGATTTGTTTTTTACATTAAGTATACATCCGTGAAACCACCTTCTCCAACATAGAGGTTGGAGGTATATGCCTTGAAGAGGTGCAGTGGAAGCAACGGAAGTGGCCTGAGGCAGATTCCCTGACAGCAGAGGCCCTGACAGCAGACATCTTTGAAAGGAGCCAGAACAGAACATGAAGGTAGTAACAGATGCCACCAGGGTTCCTGAAAATACCTGGGAGACTTTGCAAGGAGATGGTTGACACTGAGAACGTGACCGCCATTTGATCAACTCTGGGTTGGATGGGCTGGGAAATACGTAACTACTTTCTGCCCCCTCCCCTCCTTGACTACGGAGCCTAAAAACTATATCTTACACGTGGCTTTATTTCTAGCTCCTGGAACATTTCTTGGCCTAGGGTAAGTACTCATTAAATGTTTGCTGAATGAAGAGCTACAGTCTCTTGACTCATTCTTTTCTATTTGCAAAATGGAGAGTTTTTCCTATACTAAAATGACATTTATTTTGCCTTTTACCTTGAAGTCCCAGCTAGCACTTAATCCTAAACTTCATTTCACTGCCAGCCTTGGCTTAAAAATGTTCAGTACTGGGGCTTCTCAGTTTCAATACTGCCTCCACAGCTTGGTCTCAGTCTTGTACCTCGTGATCACAGCACTTCGTAATGTGCACCTGCAGTATCCAGGCTTTAGGATGGGACCCTGAGTCACAAGCCCCTGGGCTTGGTGAATGGTTCCTACAGTGCCTCTCCCTGGATGACACCTCCTCTAGCCCTCATCAGCCCTGGGATGCCTACTTACCCTTTGAGACCCAGGTCACCTCTACGAGGTCAAGTTCTTCATCCCCTCGGGCACAATTAGTCACCTCCTTTTTGATTTACACAGCACTTTATTCTCACTCTAATAGACCTTACCATGAGATCTAATTTCTCTCTGAACATGTTTCTTCTGCAGTTAAGAAAGGCCATCTCATCGATGGGTTTATCTGGGTCCTCACTGATTAGCACAGTGCCTAGCACACAGTAGGTGCTTGTTTTCATCAGGGTTTTCCAGAGAAATAGAACCAATTACAGAGATAGATAGAGATGGATAGATAGATAGTAGATAGATAGATAGATACACAGATACATAAATACATAGATACACAGATACACAGAAACATAGATACACAGATACACAGATACATAGATACACACATACACAGATACACAGATGCACAGATACATAAATACACAGATACATAGATTTATTTTAAAGAATTGGCTTACATGATTGTGGGGGCTGGCAAGTCTGAAATTTATAGAATGGGAATTCAGCTAACAGTTGGTGTTGCAGTCTTGAGTCTGAAATCCATAGGGCAGGCCTGCAGGCTAGAAACTCAAGCCAAGTTTCTCTGTAGCAGTCTTGAGGCCGAATTGCTTCTTCTCAGCAGCTGATTAGATGAGGCTTCATGCAGGTAACCTACTTAAAGTCAACTGATTATAAATGTTAATCATATCCACAAATACCTTCACAACAACATCTAGATTAGCCTTTGACCAAAGAATTTTCACCATAACCTCGCCAAGTTAGCACATAAAGTTAACCATCCCAGTGTTCAATACACATTTATTGCAAAAATTAAACAGATGTCTAATAAGTCTTCCGGAAGTCAAGAGAAGAGAGCAATGGGCTTTGGCACAGATTTCCAAACTTACAATGCTCTCAAGTGATAAAATAATCGTATTTGTTCATTGAGCAGGTAGCCATCAGAACCCCGCAAAAGACAGAGAGAGAGGGAGAGAGAATACATACATCTGCTGTGAATCAGACCAATCTATGTATGTGGACACAGGCAATACATCCATCCACTTACTTTAATTCTACATGGTGGCAATAGGGCTTTAATAAACTTTGATCAAAATTATTTACTTTACCATTAATTGCTGTGGCACCAAAGAAAACACTCTCAGAGGCAAACAAGAATGCTTTAAAGTGGTTCTTTGTACAGACTGAAAATGATGAATTCAAGGGTGTCATCTCCAGGGTTTGTTTCTCTTTTTAACATCTTTATTGGAGTATAATTGCTTTACGATAGTGTGTTAGCTTCTGCTTTATGACAAAGTGAATCAACTATACATATGCATATATCCCCATATCCCCTCCCTCTAGCGTCTCCCTCCCACCCTCCCTATCCCACCCCTCTAGGTGGTCACAAAGCACCGAGCTGATCTCCCTGTGCTATATGGCTGCTTCCCACTAGCTATCTATTTTACACTTGGTAGTATATATAAATCCATGCCACCCTCTCACTTCCTCCCAGCTTACCCTTCCCCCTCCCTGTGCATCTCCAGGTTTTGACTAAGTTGTGAAACCAACAGGGTGCTGGAAGGAGTGGAACTGAGGGCCAGTATTTAGGGGTCCTGAACAGAGCCTCCCTTCATAAAATGGTGTTTCCCAGGCTGGATTCTTTCCTTTAAGTAGCTCAGGAGGCAAGAGTGGAAAGATTCAGGGCTTTAACAGAAAAAAAAAGTTTCTGCATCTATAAAATGGGCATAATAATAATGACAAACATTAGGCTGAGCCATATGAAATTACTGATGTCCAACCACTTCTGGATGCCAGAAATGGGAATTTCATGTGACTCAGCCAAAGAGATAAGCTATTAAGTGAGGAGTAGACGTGCATTATAGGTGATCAGTAACTACTGAACCTCATCTTTGTCATGAGGCTTGGGCTGGAGGCTGAGGCAGGTCCTGGTCTAGAGAAGCCAAAGTTAACTCAGCCCCCGAGGTAGGCAGGCAGCATGAGGAAGCCCAGCGCTGGGCTCCAGTGCGTGGGGCTGAGTCTTTAACAAGACCTTGGGGTTTTTCCTCCAAAATATCCTGGTTCCGTACACTGAGTAAAAAGAACCTCAGTGTTGAAAAGACTAAGAGAACATGGAAAAATAAATGGGGAACTGGTGGATAAAAGTCCTTATTTGTTCAGTAGCCCTCCCCGACATGAAGTTGTGGAAGCAGAAGCAAGAGTAACTGATTTTCCTACTGTTACACCCCTATGTGCACACGTAGGTGGAGAACTGAAAGGGACTGAAGTTCTCAAAAGTCACACGGAGGAAGAAAAAACAAAAACAAAAGGGTGGAGAAATATTGAAACTATTATCAGCTCCTCAACTCGTCACACTGAAATCAAATTATCACTAATTAGATAAATGCATGAGAACATATTTAATTCTTGTGATGCCTCTGTTGGTGTTACCATTCCTGCTCTATAGAGAAGGAAACCAAGGGGAGAAGAGATTAGACAATTTTTAAAAAATGATTCCAATTAAGTCAAGTGCTATTTCCCACCAGTTGTTAAGAATGCCATTTAGTACACAGACAGCTGGCTCTTGGTACATGTCTCCTCTCGATTTCAAACGTTCTCTTGTAATAAAAAAATGATTGCCTGGGCAGTCTCACAAAAACACATTCTGTTTCATGTTGTCACACACTCAGCTTCCCCAGGACACTGTGTAAGTACTACTTTTCAGATTGACTTTCTTATGCAATTGCCAATTGTTTCTTCTGGTCCTAGAATATTTATTTTTAATTGTATGATTTCGATTATTTAGGTTATGTTCACATTCTCTCAAAAATCCTATTGAACAAGGATGCAAAATCGGGGAAAACTCTTCTGCACTACAGAGGGTAGAATCTAATAGTCATGTTAATAGGGTTCATGAATGCACGCTGCTTGGCCCATCAATTTTTCCATCCAGGAAGGCAAAAATAGAAATGCCTAACAGTCTGATTTTTTTTTTTTTTTAAAGATAAGTCTGGGGATTGCCCTGGTGGCGCAGTGGTTAAGAATCTGCCTGCCAATGCAGGGAACACGGGTTTGAGCCCTGGTCTGGGCAGATCCCACATGCCGCGGAGCAACTAAGCCCGTGTGCCACAACTACTGAGCCTGTGCTCTAGAGCCCACGAGCCACAACTACTGAGCCCGCATGCCACAACTACTGAAGCCCGCGGGCCTGGAGCCCATGCTCCGCAACAAGATAAGCCACCACAATAAGAAGACTGCACACCGCAACGAAGAGTAGACCCTGCTCGCAGCAACTAGAGAAAGCCCTTGTGCAGCAACAAAGACCCAATGCAGCCAAAATAAATAAATAAAATAAACTTATTAAAAAATATATATGTATATATAAGTCTGAAAGGTAAACAGCATCTTTTTCTACATATAGCATCCATGCTGTCTCATTATGGAAACTTCGAAAATTACGGGAAAACATAAAGAAGAAATAACATTCAAAATTCTTCCTCCGTGAAAGTGCCACCGTGAACCTTGTAGTGTGTGCTTTCCCTCAGTCTGGCAAAGAGGTTTTTTCAGCTGAAAAGAATCCTGCTGCAGAATAATCAGTGAGGTGATTGTTCAAAATTCAAGGGAGAGGGCTTCCCTGGTGGCGCAGCGGTTGAGAGTCCGCCTGCCGATGCAGGGGACGCGGGTTCATGCCCCGGTCCGGGAGGATCCCACATGCCGCGGAGCGGCTGGGCCCGTGAGCCATGGCCGCTGGGCCTGCACGTCCGGAGCCTGTGCTCCACAACGGGAGAGGCTGCAACAGTAAGACGTACAGCAAAAAAAAAAAAAAAAATCAAGGGAGAAAGGTGAACTGGTTGGGTAATCATTTAATGCTTCTACCATTGCTCTGATATAATCATTTCTTAGTAACAGAGGACAGTGTAAACTTTGAGATTGCTGCAAAATGCTTTCAGGCTCTCACAGATACAATCTTTTCACTAGAGCGGCTACATTAATGAGCAATACCAGTCCGATGTCAACTTCATTAGATCTTTTCACAATTAGGCATACTCCTGAATATTATAGTAGAGCACTGGAATTTGGAATTTAAGGGCTTTTGGGGGAGATAATTTTGATTTAAGTGCAACTGATTTCCATGAATGCTTCTACTGGTGCAAACATTTTGGGAAAGGAACAAGTGAATACACGATAACCTGATTTTGAAGTAACTGAAGAGAGGGACTTTAATATTGGAGGATGGTGTGGTGTGTGCTTCTAGCCGAGCTCTCTGCAAGGGTTAAGCTGGAAGTTGGAGGAGCTGATTTGTTGAGAAACTTTAGGGTCTTGGGACCCTGATCCTTCAGAGCTGGTGGCACATGATGGCACAGAGCCAGGGCAGATGCCAGCCTTCTTGGGCACTGGGTTTAGATGTGGGAGATAGCACATTTGGGGCTGGCTCTGGAGATCTCCCAAAGATACCATTAGCAGTGGCCCTGGCGGAGATATTCCAAGTGGCATAAAAGGCAGGGGCTGTCCAAGGAAGAAGACAAGGAGAGGAAGCCAGCATATTGCCCAGAAAATTTGAGAGGAGGTGGAGGGAGGATATTGCAAGGAAGGTTAGAGAGCCTGGCTGAGTAAAAAGTGCAAAATTAGTAACCAGGTACTTTCCTTAGGAATTGCATTTGGCTGCCAACACAGAGAACCGACACAGCAGAAGCCTATACAAGGCGGGCTGGAGTGGCTCCAGAGTGTCGCCCGTGTCCTGGGTTTATTCTAACTTTCTGCTCCACACCCTTAACAAGGGGCACAAGGTCTTTCGTGGTTTCAAGACAGGAAATGCAGCGCCTCCTACCACATCCACTTTGAGGCAGAAAGATGGAGGAACGGATATTACTGGTTTACTAGTGCTACCATAAAAAAGTACCATAGTCTGGGTGGCTTAAACAACAGAAATTTATCGTATCACAGCTCTGAAGGCTAGAAGCCAGAGATCAAGGTGTTGGCAAGGTTAGCTTCTCCTGAGGCCTGTCTCCTTGGCCTGTAGATGGCCCCCTTCTCTTGTCCTTACACGGTCTTCCCTCTGTGCTCCTCTTTGTCTGTGTCCTGATCTCTTCTCACAAAGACACCAGTCATATTGGATTAGGACCCACTTTATAACTTAATTCCCATTTTAACTTAATTCCCTCTTTAAGGGCCCTATGTCCAAATACAATCACATTCTAGGGATTAGGACTTTCACATATGATTTTGGAAAGGAGCACAATTCAGCCTGTAACAAGGGGTGGAAAGGCAAAAGGGTGGGTCTCAGCTGGCAGCCCTCCTTTAATGGGTTTTTCATGAAGCCGCTACCCAAAACCTGTCACTCTCACCTCTCAGGTCGTTCTTCATGAAAAGGTGGGAAATGTAGTTTTTTATGACTTGACAGATGGCTGCTTCACTTACTAAACTTGGGTTTGCGTTGGTAAAGAAGAGGAAATGGATATTTGAATGATCTGGCCAGACCAGGGTAGTGAAGCTAATTATTCTGACTCAGTGACTCGTATGGCTCTGTAACACATGGCTGTGTCTGTGAAGAATGTACATCTTTGGACTATGGATATCTAGTCACCAGGATTGTATATTGGGGCCAGTGTGGTATGGCATGGAGTTGGTGGCTGGCCATCCACAAGAGAGCTCTGCATCCCCCGTGGGGCAAAACGTGTGGCTGCCTTTGTAAGGGCGCTAAGGCTTAGGGTGCAAAGTAGGGCAGCAAAGGTAAAGCGGGAGAGAGAAAAGAGAAAGGAAGTGTGGGAGCAGGGAATGAGGACGAGGACAGGAGGAAAGGATAAACCGTGAAAACAAATGCCGGGACGAGGAATAAGCAGGACCCCTTTCCAGACACTGCAGTTCCCACCCCCAGGGACACGGTGGGAGGGGAGGGGCAGTGAGCTGAGGTTGGGGGATGTCCTGGGACCAAGTTCCCTGGCAGGATGTATGGATCACCCAGGCGAGCAGTCACTCAAAATCAAACCGGAAAGGAAACAGAAGCGAACAGAAGAGAATGAAGGCGAGAAAAGAGAGGAGAGAGGGGGGGAGTGAGGGAAGAGGGAGAGAGAGGGGGAGAGAGAGAAAGAGGTCCTGAACAAGCACTGAGGCAATGTGTTGGGGGCCAGGTCAGCTGGGAGCAGTCCTAAAAACCTGGCAGACTGGCTGGGGAAAGCTCCAGTTCTCTGTTATTTCTTTGGACAAGAGGGAATTCTCGTACTTGGTACTAACCTCTGCTCATCTACAAGCTTCCTGAGTTCTGAGTCACTGATTTCCCACGCTACTAAAGGGTGAAATGATGCTAAGATGAATATTACAAACATTGGTCTAATTCTGCTCATTTCCTTCAAGGCTACTGCCCGTGATCCCTGTGCCTTGGTCCTTGTGCTTGCATTAGTCATTGAGGTTTTTACTGGAAAGTATTATTTGATTTCTAATGCAAATGCGGCAGTGCTCCTTCCCTCAGCTGAGGCAGGCAGAGCTCCCCAGAGTGGGAAGGGATGGTGTTACCGTGGTGATGAGATGACTGGCTGAGCACAAGGCTAAGCACCCTGCTGTAGAAGGGCAGGAAGAAGTCATTCCTTACTCTCTCCCCGTGAGTCATAGCTGATTTACATAACTCCTTCGTTTTTCATTAAAAGCTGATATCTACTGGGAAAGAAAGTCAGAACAATGGTCAAGGTGGGAAAGGGTTGCCTCTTCAACCAACACCATCTTGGTTTTCTGGTTTAAGCTTCTAATTAACATATTGGTGGGAATTCCCTGGCAGTCCAGTGGTTAGGACTCCGCGCTTCCACCGAAGGTAGCGGGTAACCAGGTACAATCTCTGGTCGGGGAACTAATCCCGCAAGCAACGTGACACGGCCAAAAAAAAAAAGATATTGCTTTCTGCTGAGGGCATGTATAAAGTGATTAAATTTTAAAATGTCAGCCAAAATTTGAAGGATGGGATAAACTGGCTAGTAAACTGGGTTATCAGCTATGTCACACTGAACAGCATACTCTACCTTTTAAACTTGTGTGAGAATACATGTATTTCCTCCTAAGGTTGATACTTGGAAGTAGAAAACACTCTTTTCGACATTTGCTTACAAAGTCCTGAGGATAGTACTGACATTTTCTTTATACCCCCAGTACTTGTGGCAAATAGTATACGTATAAGCATTGAATAAATGAATGCTTTTAATAAATCACTCACATGAACACTCATACCTTGCTGGTGGGAATACAAAAGGGTACAGCCACTTTGGAAAACAGTTTGGCAATTTGGCTAGGTAATAAGGCCCAATTATTTGGTCAAACACCAGTCTAGATGTTGCCATGAAGATATTTTTTAGATGTGATTAATATGTATAATTAGTAGACTTTGAGTAGAGGCAGTTACCCTCCATAAAGCGGGTGGGCCTCATCTGATCAGTTGAACGCCTTAGAAGCAAAGGATGGGGTTTCCTGAACAAAAAGTAATTCTGCCTCAAGATTGCAACACAGAAGGTCTTCCCTGGTGGTGCAGTGGTTAAGAATCCGCCTGCCAATGCAGGGGACACGTGTTCGAGCCCTGGCCCGGGAAGATCCCACATGCCGCGGAGCAACAAAGCCCGTGCACCACAACTACTGAGCCTGAGCTCTAGAGCCCGCAAGCCACAACTACTGAGCCCACGTGCCACAACTAGTGAAGCCTGCACACCTAGAGCCCGTGCTCTGCAACAAGAGAAGCCACAACAATGAGAAGCCTGCGCACTGCAACTTAGAGTAGCCCCCGCTCACCGCAACTAGAGAAAGCCCACGCAAAGCAATGAAGACCCAACACAGCCATAAATAAATAAATAAATAAATAAATTTATTTTAAAAAAAAAGATTGCAACACAGAAATCCTCCCTGAGTCTCCTGTTTGCCAGTGCCTGCCCTGCAGATTTTGGACTCAGGATTGCAACATCAACTCTTATCCCTCTCTCTCTCAAAAAGTATCAGTAGGTATAGATGTAGATAGAATTTCCTATTGGTTCTGTTTCTCTGGAGAACCTAATACATCATACAATTCATCAATCCTAGGCCTAGGTATTTACCTATAAGAAATGAAAAAATATGGTAAAATAAAGACCTGTATGTGAATGTTTCTATCTGCTTCATTCATAATTGCCAAGAATGGAAACACAACCCAAATATCCTCCAACTGGTGAATGAAGAAACAAACTGTGTTTCATCCATGCAATGCAATATTACTTGGCAACAGAAAGGAAAAGACTATTGCTACACACAACAACTTGGATAAATCTCAAAGGCATCATGCTGAACAACAGAAGTAAATTTCAAAAGTCTGCATGACTCTATTTTTTTTTCTTTTTGGCATGAGTGTATTTAAATGAAATTCTGGAAAAGGCAAAACTATATGAATAGAAAACAGATCAGTGGTCGCCAGGGCCTGGAGTTGGGGGTGGGATTGCCAACAAAGAAGAATGAGGGAATTTGTTGGGGTGATGGAACTGTTCTACATCTTTTTTGTTGTTGTTGTTCTACATCTTGATTGTGGTTACATGACCATATGTACTTGTCAAAACATAAATCTATACACTAAGAAGGGTAATTTTACTGTACACAAATTATACCTTATTGAATCTGACATAAAAAAAAAAAACCTGTCCTTTTATGGTCATTCTTGTAATCTCTTATTCTGTGGGAAGACATGGTAAAAAAATTAATTCTAAAAAATCATTGCATTTTTCAGGGAGACAGAAGTATTGATACTTGATTGGTAGGTTATATTTAAGCTAACTGAAGTTATGTTTAGTAAACAGAGATTTGCTTTTCTTTTTTTTTTTTTCCGGTACGTGGGCCTCTCACTGCTGTGGCCTCTCCCATTGCGGAGCACAGGCTCCGGACGTGCAGGCTCAGTGGCCATGGCTCACGGGCCCAGCCGCTCCGCGGCATGTGGGATCTTCCCGGACCGGGGCATGAACCTGTGTCCCCTGCATCGGCAGGTGGACTCTCAACCACTGCGCCACCAGGGAAGCCCCAGAGATTTGCTTTTTAGATAGCTATATCCTTTGACCTAGTGATTTCCTACTTAGTATATTCTGAGAAGACAATTAGACAAGAGTATGGGACATTCATGCAGTTTTGTTTATAGCAGTGAAAAATGAGGAATAACCTAAATGATCATCAATAAAAGATTGGTGACATAAGTAATGCTGTACCCATTAAAAAGCTATAGGTCTATATTTATTAACACCAAAAGAGGTATGATATAATAAGTGAAAAAACAGGTCACAAAGAAGAATATATGCTATGATTTCATTTTTTAAAAAATGCATGTGAATGTATATTTATTTTGTGAGTGTATTTAGAAAAAAGTTTGGAAGCTTACAACAGACTATGAACAGTATTAAATTAGTTACTCATGGTGGGATTACAGAGCCAACACTTTCCATATTGTTTGCATTTAAACAATTAAAATACTTTATAATTAGAAAAACAAATCTATTTCTACTTTGTAAAAGAAACAAAACTTGTCTACTGTTCCCCACACATCACCAAATCATTAAAAACATGAAAATAATTACATGGGCATCATGTTAATGCAAAAACAAAAACAGTTTTATTTATGTAAACATAGCTAATCCAGGCAGTTTAGCCTTTATAAATATGAAATATATAAGACTGAAGGAAAAAATTGGAGAGGGGTACAAGTTTTCAGGGCATGCAACAAAGATATGTAAAAATAGCACAGCGGCTCAGTGACCTCAGAAAAATGCTAGCAAAAATATACCCTCTGGGGCTTCCCTGGTGGCACAGTGGTTGAGGGTCCGCCTGCCGATGCAGGGGACACGGGTTCGTGCCCCGGTCCAGGAAGATCCCACATGCTGTGGAGCAGCTGGGCCCGTGGGCTATGGCCACTGAGCCTGCACGTCCGGAGCCTGTGCTCCGCGGCGGGAGAGGCCACACCAGTGAGAGGCCCGTGTACCACAAAAAACAAAAACAAAAACAAAATTCCCTCTGGAAGTAAATACTGCAAATAGCAAGGCCAGGAAAACTTTCCGTAATGAGTAATAACAAGAGAACTGTCATGACACCAATACCAAGATCCTAAAATATAAAAAGTGGGAAAGAGCAGCAAAACTAACCAGAGAAGATTCAGTTGAAAATAGTGGTGAAGAAAATCACCAAACATTGTGCTATGAGTTTTCAAAAATCATAAAACATTGCTTCTCTAAAGGAAGACACAAAAGCGATATATTGTTTATGGATACACAGATACAGTAAAAGAATAAGAACCTGCATGAGAAGTATAAACATCAAATTCATGATAATAGTTACATTTTTAGTGGGAGTGCACAGGGGGCCTTAACAGTATCTGTAATGTTTCATTTTTAATATCTGAAGCAAATATGACATAAGGGAAAGATCTGATAAATCTTTGAGTTGGATCCACAGATATCTCCTACATTATTCCCTATAATTTTTTCTGTATGTTTGGTAACCTCATTATAGGTAACTACATTTTTTAAAACTTTGTAAAATGTCTTCCTTTGAATCTACTGTCCGCCAACACGATCATTCCTCCTCCTTTCCCAGGTTGGGAGCCTCCCAAGCATAAAATACTGCTTGAACAACAGCTATTCCCACTGATTAACGTGTCATCAGTTGAAGTCTTTTTGTCAAAAGGGTACGCCTTACCTTTGATTGTACTAAATCACATTCCTGAATCTATAAAGCATTCAATTTAGACCTTTTTTTGCCTGATGCAGGCCTCTAGGGCCACTTTGTTTAAAACAATACTGAGAAAAACAAACATTACGTTGACTGCCTTGGTTTTGCAAAAATGACAGATGGTTAAAATGACTTAAATGGTGGCACCACTGACCGATTTTTTTTCCCTCCTAAGTTAACAACTCTTCTGTTCTGTGAATGAGCTGTATCAACGCTGGCTGCCCTTGGATAGTTAAAAAGGAAAAGCCAAGTCCAGCTTCAATCCAGAAAAATTAAATCAGAATCTCAGAGATAGGGTCAATTTGGGCTTTCTTTAAAATCCTATATCAAACTCCTCCCTCTTCCTCTTCCTCCTCTTTCTTCTCATGAAGTTTAATAAATATAAGTTAATAATGCATCTAAAGCTTTTATGTAGCCCTCCTACCCCTACAGAAGTAACCACTATCCTGATTTTCTCTTTTAACTTAGGAGATTTTTATAGGCCTTTTGACTTACAAGTCTGACTTACGAGTCTTGTTCTACTCTTTGCCACCCTCTGAGCACACCTATTAAAGTTCCCAACTAAACAGCAGTTACTGGGCTTCCCTGGTGGCGCAGTGGTTGAGAATCTGCCTGCCAATGCAGGGGACACGGGTTCAAGCCCTGGCCTGGGAAGATCCCACATGCCGCGGAGCAACTAGTCCCGTGAGCCACAACTACTGAGTCTGCACATCTGGAGCCTGTGCTCCGCAACAAGAGAGGCCGCGATAGTGAGAGGCCCACGCGGCGCAAAGATGAAGAGTGGCCCCTGCTTGCCGCAACTAGAGAAAGCCCTCACACAGAAACGAAGACCCAACATAGTCAAAAATAAATAAATAAATAAATAAGTGGCATTAGTTGTTATTAAAAAAAAAAAAGAGCAGTTACTGTACTTCCTATTCTGAGCAATTCTGAACAATGTCCACCGACAAATGATCATTACAATCAGGAACTGTTGCTTCTACTAAAATTTGCTTACAAACTGATCTGCTATATGCAAATTTATCCCACGATAGACTTGTTATTTTATCCTTCATAGCTATTTTTGTTCCATAATGTTATTTAGTAGGAATAAAATTGAATGAAGGGCTTCCCTGGTGGCACAGTGGTTGAGAGTCCGCCTGCCAATGCAGGAGACACGGGTTCATGCCCTGGTCTGGGAAGATCCCACATGCCACGGAGCGGCTGGGCCCGTGAGCCATGGCCGCTGAGCCTGCGCGTCCGGAGCCTGTGCTCCGCAACGGGAGAGGCCACAGCAGTGAGAGGCCCGCATACCGCAAAAAAAAAAAAAAAAAAAAAAATTGAATGAAGATATTTTGAAAGTAAAGACTCTTGAAAGTTGTTGACATAGTTGGGAGTTTCTCAACTCAGGGTATATCTCTAAAGAAATAAGCTTCCTATGTGTTTTATGGAAACCAAGGAGGTGTAGTCACAGTGGGAATGTGACATATCCTGGGTGCTTAGGGTTGTTCTACTTCCTATGGTGAATGGACATGCATAACTGATATGAATAATTGAGTTCCACAAGTTACTGATATTTGAATTAAATAATATGGAACTCCATGCAAAATTAACTGCACGTGAGACACTTGACACTTTAAAGAAGATAATTAAGATGAAAAGTAAATATCTGTAACCAACATAAGTGACTGAAAGAAAACAGGGAACTTCTTTTTAAAAGGATGGTGGGAAAGATGTCTATGATATTGTAGCAAGCTCTTTTCTAGAGGTTTAATGTGTTCAAATAGATGATTAATTATGAGAGTGAAAGGGGTCAGAGTATGCCACCTGTAATATGCCACTTTGGCATATTTATTTTGGGCTGAAGAGAGTTGAGAATCATCAGATGCAGAAAGAAGTCTTCTCAGAGCTTCCCTGTCTGACTGAAAACAGAAACTTCTGAGAAATGAGTACAGCCAGAAATCCCCTCTCCTGGGGGACTTTTCTGGCCTTGAAGAAGATGGAAAGTGAGAACCAAGATGGACCTGCACAAACAAACATTATTAAAATAATACAAAAAAAACCCCACCCCACATAGTTTGGGAATTCCCTGGCGGTCCAGTGGTTAGGACTTGGTGCTTTCACTGCCAGGGTCCTGAGCTCCATACCTGGTTGGGGAACTAAGATCCTAAAGACCATACCATGTGGCCAAAAAATAATAATAATAATACTTATCTTCCATTAGTTTCCCCATATATTTATCTTCCCACTCTTTACTACTCCTAGAAGCTAAAAACCCTTTTCCTTTGTCTTATCACTTCTCCACAAATTTATTGTCCTTTGTTAAAATGATATATAAGCCTCTGAGTCTGATTGCCTCTTTGGGGTTTTCATTTTATTTCTGTAAGCCCCCCACCATATGCATACATAATAACCTTTTTTTTCTTCTTGTTAATCTGTCTTTTGTCAGCCTAATTTGTAGGGCCCCATTCACTGAACATAAGAGGGTATAGGAAAAAGTTTTTTCCTCCCCTACAAACATGAAGACTAAAGAATTGTCTTTTAAAATGAACCACAAGAGTTAAATTTAGCTAAAGAAATTTTTGTTCTGGGAAAAAAAAAAACTTGAGTGGAAAAATATTCGGTGAAGGTTTTGACCATTCAGCTAAGTGATGAACAGAAGAGCCAAGAATATCCTTCTCTTCTATTAAAGAAAACTGGGAAAAGGTTGTTTTTATTATTTTTTTAAACAGTAGGCAGTAGGCTTAGTTTTCTGCCATGACCTGGAAAAAACATATTGAAGTCTGTGGCAGAACACTGCTCCAAACCACCAAGTTGTCAAAATCATAGGCAGAATCATTTGCAGCAACATGGATACAACTAGAGATTATCACACTAAGTGAAGTAAAGTCAGAATGAGAAAGACAAATACCATATGACATCACTTATATGTGGAATCTAAAATATGGCACAGGGCTTCCCTGGTGGCGCAGTGGTTGAGAATCCACCTGCCAATGCACGGGACACGGGTTCGAGCCCTGGTCTGGGAAGATCCCACATGCTGCGGAGCAACTAAGTCCATGCACCACAACTACTAAGCCTGTGCTCTAGAGCCGGTGAACCACGACTACTGAGCCCGTGTGCTGCAACTACTGAAGCCTGCGCACCTAGAGCCCATGTTCTGCAGCAAGAGAAGCCACAGCAATAAGAAGCCCGCGCACCACAACAAAGAGTAGCCCCCGTTCTCCACAACTAGAGAAAGCCCGTGCTCAGCAACAAAGACCCAACACAGCCAAAAAAGTAAATAAAACAAAGAAATTTAATAATAATAATTATAAATATATGGCACAAATGAACCTATCTACAAAACAGAAACCGAATCACAGACACAGAACAGACTTGTGGTTGCCAGGGGGGAGGGTGGGAGGGAGAGGGATGGACTGGGAGTCTGGGGTTAGTAGATGCAAACTATTACCTTCAGAATGGATAAACAGGTATAGCCCAGGGAACTATATCCAATCTCCTGGGATAAACCATAATGGAAAAGAATAAAAAAAGAATGTATATACATATATAACTGAGTCACTCTGCTGTACAGCAGAAATTAGCACAACATTGTAAATCAACTATACTTCAATAAAAAGCAGAGAATAAAAAAATCATAGGCAGAATCTATGTTGAAAAGCTTCTATGACAATCAAGAATACATCCTGTAAGCAAAAGTAATCAGTCAGAACATTTTAATGGTTCGACCCAATGGTTTTATGAGTAAAAGCCAGTAGTGAGGGGAAAAAAAACCCCACAGTGGCATCCAGGCTCATAGCCTGGCTTTTCTGAAATTGTTTTGGACCCTCCCAAGCTTTTCTAAAATCAGCTGTGAGTGACTTCTGGCTTTTTCCAAAATGAATAATCCTTAGCAAATAAAATAAAAGACAAAATTTGAAGGGGGTTATTTTGATGAGGAATTATTAAAATTATACGTGGAGTAGTGATAAGGTTATGAGAAGTGGTGTACTGCCTCCTAAAACAAACAGGGGGCCTAACATTCACTGGACATTTTTTGAGTATCCCCTGTATGGAGCAAATTGCAAAGTTCTGGAAGAGATGAACACTCATTTGGATGTCTCTTAACCACTAGTATGTAGCAAAACTGGTTGGTCTTGGGACCCATAGCCACCCTGACGTGTAAGCCAAGACTACATTCCTAACACATGTTTCAGGCACACAACCATTGCTGGATCTTTATCCCCAGTGTTTCTTGACAACCATTTCTTGTCTATGCTAGTCAGCAATACTTCTCTATCCCCATCTCATCAGTTTGTCTCTCCATGGACCACGATTCCAGGTCATATACACAGGTTCACCAGAGCAATGCTTGTCAATGTACATGTTTTAAAAGGCATTTTGAAAAACACATTAAAATGTGAATCTTTATGAAATAAAGAAGAATTCACACACATATTTAACTTCTTACAAAGATGCCAGTCACAGTGTTGCTTAAAAATAGGAAAAACTGGGTACAAATGACATGTCTAATATCTGGGGATTGTTAAATAAATATGGTAAATCAAAACAAAGGAATACAATGCAGCTGTTTAAAATGATGTTATAGAAGGAAACATCTTGATGTGGGAAAGCTGTTCATGAGTTATAATATTGTGAAATGAAACCAGATGATAAAAATGCATACTTCCTATGAACCTCATTTTATAAATACATATGAATATCTTTCGTTGGAAAAAGGTCTGGAATGATAAATTCCAATGGACTTTAAACTTTGCTCTTAAGAACTCTAAGGTGCCAAGAGGTGCTTCAGGGCTCAACTTGGGGGCTGTTTGAGGGCCAACCCCTTGGGCTTTCAGGCCACCACCCTCTATTTTTTAATCTGTTTTACATACTGATCTCCTACATAAGATTCATTTGAAGAAAAGGTTTTGGAAATTTTAAAAATGTGCTAATCACTAGTATATACTGTGCAATTAAGTAGTAGTTATAAAGCATCACTAGGTGTTTTTCTCTATTTTTTATTTAAACCCTCAAGTCCCAACTGACCTATTAGTAGGAAGTCCAGTTACCTCAGGGGTAACTTTCTTATCTTCTCTTTCCTTATATGCATTTTCAGATTTTTTTTTATAATGCAGAGCATTGCTTTTGTAATAAGAAAAAAGGTTATTTTAATTTTTAAAAAGCTAATGACATAAAGCTGACTGCTGATTTAATATCTTCAAATGTCACTGTCAAGTGGATTAAAGGCATAAGCATAATTGAAATGCTCTATTAAAAATAAAACATACAATCATATCTTGATTTCTCAAACTCTTGATAGATTTAAGATTTTCCCTTTGAGTTTAGGCCTGCTCTTGGAATTACCATCCACTTTCTTACTTGAACCACCCTCTTAATTTCCACCAACACCAAGTTCTATTGGACAGCGCTGGCTTGTCATCCAAATACCACAATGCCATGCAAAAGCCGTAATGCTTTTCCTTCCAGCCTGACCTTCTGTTAGTCCTTCATGCTCCCTCTAGGCTGAAGTCACACTAATAGTACCACTTATATATCTAAACCCAACAGCTGTTCATATGTCACTGCATTTGCACATGCTGTTCCGTCAGTGGAACAGGGCCTGGTGAGTTCCTTTCCACTGAATAGGGCCCTTTCCATTGAACAGGGCCTGATGAATTCCTCCTACTCAGTCCTTTGTGATCTAACACACTTGACAACTCTCCTTGTCTTTCCTGATTCTCCCAGGCATAGACAGTTGCTTTGTTCTGTTTCTTCCAAAAACTCTGTTTACATTAGTGCGCTTTCCACATCCTCTCTTCTCTGGTACACTGAATTCACGAGGGCAGGAACCACATCGTACCCATCTTCATATTGCTAGCAGCGAACCCACCTCCTGCCGCATAAGTTCTTGATCGAGGTTTATTGATAAGTACTGTCTTATGATAGCTTTTTTTTAAAAAAATAAATTTATTTTTGGCTGCATTGGGTCTTCGTTGCTGCACAAGGGCTTTCTCTAGTTGCTGCGAGTGGGGGTTACTCTTCATTGCGGTGCGCGGGCCTCTCATTGCAGTGGCTTCTCTTGGTGTGGAGCACGGGGTCTAGGTGCACTGGCTTCAGTAGTTGTGGCTCGTGGGCTCTAGAGCGCAGGCTCAGTAGTTGTGGCACACGGGCTTAGTTGCTCCGCGGCATGTGGGATCTTCCCAGACCGGGGCTTGAACCCGTGCCCCCTGCACTGGCAGGAGGATTCTTAACCACTGCCACCAAGAAAGTCCTTATAATAGCTTTTCAAGTGTATGTATATCTTGTGCAAGACTAAGCTCCATCTCATGTGACAACCAAGATGCTCTCTTGGGAAGGGATGCAAGACTATGACTGAGTGGGGAAGAGAATTGTGACTGTGGGCACAAGGGGGCAGCTGTGTATTTACTGATCCTGGTCTAGATTGGATTTTTTTCAGTTTCCCTCTGTGGTTACTGAACAATGCTAATACATGTGGCTTTAGTCCAAATGATATCACATGCAGAGAGACAGATTTCTCACCCTAAATAGTAATTTGACTGGCTAAAATGAATTTCTCATTCATGTGCATAGGTAAATCAGTTACTTGACACCCTGGCTACCAGTTAGAGTCATCCAAAGAACTTAAGCATTTTTAAAGTCTGGGCCTCACTTCAGACCAAATAAATCAGAATCTCTGGAGCAGAACCAGGCATCAACATTTTTAAAGGGCTTCCCAGGCGATTTTCATGGCCAGAGTGGCAAAGCACTGAGTTACATCGTTTGCATCTTGTCATAATCAGATGTGGGTTTTTCTTAGTCAATTGCGTCCGGAACATGATGGTGGAACATGTCAAGTTGCTGTTATTACCAGTGAAGTGTAGCTGTTTCACCAGCTGTGTTTACTGCATGACTAGTGAAAGTCAGAGAAAATGACAAAGGTCAGCATGGGTTTATTTGGTATCTTTGGTGAAAGAGGAGTTAAGATCAAATTTTAGGAGACTTCCAATCTACCAAATTGACTGTTGATAATACTTACATGTCTCTGCTACATGTTCACCACTTCCACTGACTCTGGGTGGAAGCACAAGCAGTAGAGATGAGGTCTCTGTGCTCAAGGGAGAAAGGGAAGGGGAGGGGAGGAATGGTGACAAAGAGTTATGTGTGTGTTCTAGGCACTTTTTATAGCTCATCGCATGTAAGCCTCATGACAACCTGGCATATTAGATGTGACTATCATCACTTTACACATAAGAAAACTGATTCTCTTAGTTTCTTCCACAAAATGGAAATATTAATGGTTTTTACCTCTTTTTTTTTTGACAGTTCAGATAACATTTATTTTTTTTTCATATTGTAAGTCCATAAGCTTTATTTTATTTTTAAAACATCTTTATTGGAGTATAATTGCTTTACAATGGTGTGTTAGTTTCTGCTGTATAACAAAGTGAATCAGCTATACATATACGTATATCCCCATATCCCCTCCCTCTTGCGTCTCCCTCCCATTTACCTCGTTTCTTTTTTTTTTTTTTTTTTAGATGTTGGGGGTAGGAGTTTATTGATTTATTTATTATTTTTGGCTGTGTTGGGTCTTCGTTTCTGTGTGAGGGCTTTCTCCAGTTGTGGCGAGCGGGGGCCACTCTTCATCGTGGTGCGCGGGCCTCTCACTATCACGGCCTCTCTTGTCACAGAGCACAGGCTCCAGATGCGCAGGCTCAGTAGTTGTGGCTCACGGGCCTAGTTGCTCTGCGGCATGTGGGATCTTCCCAGACCAGGGCTCGAACCCGTGTCCCCTGCATTGGCAGGCAGATTCTCAGCCACTGCGCCACCAGGGAAGCCTTACCTCCTTTCTTGAAGAGTGAATGAATTAATGCATATTAAGCTCTCAGCATCACTGGAACATATAAGCTCTCAATGAATGTTGGAAATTATTGTCATTGCCCAAGATCTCAAAACTGGTAAGAGAGAGGATTAAAAGCCAGGCCCATCTGATTCCAGAACCATGAACTTTCCTCTCTACCTTGCAGCACTGGTGGGGATTTAAAATTAACGCCATGATACTGCAATATAAAGTTGCAATAGGTGCAAAACACAATGAAATGTCAAAGGCAGGTATAGGAAAGAGCGTGAGATCTGCACATCTGTACTCAGCGAAGGAAGCCAGTGAGTGTGAAGCACAAGACTGAGAAATAAAAACTCTGGAGGTTTGGGTGGTGGCCGCTGCTGGGCTTCAGCTTCCAGTTGTAGAGGGCAAGGTGGCAGAGACCCTGGCACCCTGTGCCCCACCGCTGATGCCCAGATGGAGGTTGTCAAGTGGGTGGTGGTGGGAGACGGAGTTGTAAGTAAAACTTGCCTACTGATGTGGGATGCCAGCAATGCATTTCCTGGAGAAGAGATCCCCACCGTCTTTGACAACTATTCTTCCCATGTCATGGCAGATGGAAAACTGGTGAGTCTGGGCTTATGGATGCAGCTGGACAAGAAGATGATGGCAGATCACATCCCTATCCTCTCCACAAGCTGACGTACTCTTAATTTGCTTTTCTCTTGTGAGTCCTGCATCTTGTGAAAATGTCCATGCGAAGTGGCATCCTTAAGTGTGACACCGTTGTCTCAACACGCCCCTCGTCCTAATGGGAGCTAAACTTGACCTTAGGGATGATAAAGACATGACTGAAACTGAAGGAAAGGCTGACTGCCATCAGGTCTCCTCAATGTGTAGCCATGGTTGAAGAAATCTGTGCTGTGCAACACCAAGAATGCTGGGCTCTGACACAGCAAGGTTGCTACATGGTGTTTGATGAAGCTCTTCCAGTGGTTCTCTCCCATCTCCCGTCAAGAGGAAGGGAGAACGCCTGCTGTTGAAAATGTCTGAGCACCTCCTTGCCCCATGCCCCTGAGAACTTTTGTACACTTTGCTGAAAAACGTTGGCACCTTTGCACTGAATGCCAACTTTTTGTTACAGATTAGGTTCCCCATAAAACCATTCTGAAACAAGCAGGAACTTTAAAGTTTTGTTTAAGGTCTAAGAGTTAAAACTTGCATGCTCTATTAAAATTTACCCCTAAAATGGAAAAAAAATCTGGATTCAAGCCCTACCTTCACCATGTACTAGCTAACTGACATTAGGCTAATTACATGTGTAGTGGCCTCAATTTCTTCACTTGCATAAAATAGGAATAATAATAGTACTTATTTTGTGATATCTTTTTTTACAAAAAATAAATGTGATCATCTATGTAAAAGACTTATGCTAATTAAATAGTTTGGTTTTAGTTAGGTAGAGGAAAGATTTTGAAGCTAGGACAGAAGAAACATGGGTCTGCCATGACCCAGCTCATTTTCTTTGGGCAAATTCCCTGACATCCTTACTTTCAGTTCACCCCTTGTTAACTAAGGTTGGTAAGCAGGTAGCAGTGTGGTAGGCATTCAGTAAATGTTAGCGCCATCTTTCTCCTTCCAATCTCTGATAAAATGAGATAATTGGAATGGGTTACTGCTTTACAGCCTGGCTAATTATCAGAATAATCTTCGGAGCTTAAAAAAAGAAGAAAAAAACTAATCAGTCAGAACGTGTGTGTTCAGAGCCATGGACTAGATGATCTATGAGATTCATTCATGGTCTGATGATTGGTTATTTTTAACCTCATGAGGAAAATATGATTTGTGTTTGATTTTAAACCATTTGTTTATTCTTCTTTTTCTACAAATTAGTTGAGTCCATGTATAATATTACATAACAATAAAAGGGACAACATATGAGGATCAGCGAACCTTGAAGGGTTGTTGTGAGGATGAAACGTGATAGTGCAGGCAGGCATTTAACACATGGCTGGTAGAGGTTGAGAATCAGTAATGGCAGCTATTGTTAAATGGGTGAATAGATCAATTATCACTCTCCCTAAACATCACTTTGAAAGATGGGTTTGGAAAACAGTGGGTGACTGATGGATATTGTGTTCTCTAGAACACAGATATTCTGTAATATTAAGGGCGATTAAAGGAAGTGTAGAAGAGTGGGGGGGGGAATAGGACTTTCCAGAAGAAGGGGACCATTTGGGCAGAGTTCCCAGGTTCTGACTCGGTGTGTTTGGGTGATTGATGAGACAACCTGAGAGGGGGGTGGGGTGCTGGGAAATAAGGTCAGATTACAGAGGTCTTGAAGGCTGAGTAGAGATATGTATATCTGGTGGAACTACTGAAGCTTAGTTTGCTGAGTTTACGGCTATGGCCACCTCTCACAAACGCGTAAGACTATCTTGTATTTCCAAAGCAATTTTAAGGACATATGCCCAGGAGAAGGCACTAGGAGGCAAGCCCGTCTTTGTTTTCTTCTGGGGGAAAGAAAGTAAAAAGAAAATGTTCAGGACACTGTTCCCCTCGGACACAGTTTGTACCTCTAAAGGGCATGATGCAGATTGGCGGTCACACTTTCCTTCTGTGAATTCCTATTGGTGATGTGAACTAAGAATGCCGCCTGCTGTATCATAAACAAAGGATGTTGCAGCCATCAAGCCACCACATTACAGCCACCCTGACAGTGAGTCCTGAGGGAACTCAGGATGGAAACAAAGAATGCCTACCATCTAGCAGTCAATGACTGCAGCCACCCCCAATGGTGCACACTGAGGAGAATAAGGATGAGAAAACACAGGATACTGCCCCCCAACCCCCTGCCAATAGCTGAGCTGCATATCAAAGGAATAATTTCAATAGGCCCAGACTTTGCATCTTCCCATACATAGAAATGTGCTAATTTCGTTAACTTGAGATGTCTGGTTTTCTTTTATTAACAGTAATCTTTTGATGTTCCCAATACCTGGTCTTTTGTTGCTAAAACTCCTATATATCCTGGCTCCCTGAGCCCTCTGCCTCTTTGGAGTGGTCTCTCAGAGTTATTTGAGATGCTGTCTCCTGCGCTTGAAGTCCTAAGAATGTTTGCCGAATAAAACATAACTCTCAACTTTTAGGTTGTGTATTTTTTTTCAGTTTTCAGTCGATGGTGACAAGCCCTGTGCTCTACCACCAAGTCACCCCAGAATGACAGAAGCCCATGGTCCTCTAATGGATGCCTGATCCAGGTGCCTGCCATGGGGCAAAAAATATCTGAGTAATTGTAGCTCATTTAAAGGTAGCTATTGGGAAGAATTTCACTGCTCCACCTGGGCACCCAGTATGACTTGTGACAAACTTCCATTATGGCCTGGTTGTCCTTATCTTTAAAATAAAATCATTTATGTCACAATTTGTACTGATCCAACTCCAGGTATTTTCAAGTGGTTTATAGTCTGTGTCCACATCCCAAGCACATTTTTAGGGGAGGGGCCACTGGGCTTTCCTCCTTCCCCCTTTCGCCTCTTGGATTCTCATTAGTGTTCAAGAGCCTTGAGGCTGAAACTGAGCAGGACCCTGTAGGGCCTTCCCAGCGACAGACCACCACCCCCACCACACCCCCTATCCCCCACCTCTTGTTTGTAGAAAAGCTTTAGACTTCTAGGCCTTCCCCAAGTTCCAAAGAGCAATTTTAATCAGAGAAGTGAGAAAATGCAGAAACAAAGGAAAACAGTCAAAATAATAATAGGTTATTATTATCAAAACAAGACAAAATAATAATAGGTTAGCTATAAAACAAAGTCAAGGACCTTTAGTTCCTCCTCAAGGGCTACAGATAATATCCTGAGCCATATCCTTGAGTTGTTTTGCAGAAACTAAAACCCTCACCAGGTGGAAGAAGTTAACTGCATGCTGACCACAAGCATGTAGACCCCAGACCGGATGATGATGTTAATTCTCAAAATCCACCCTATTACCTCATCATCAACCAATCACAAGAATGTCCACAAGCTGATCAGGCACCGTACAACCCTCACCCCTAATGTTGCCTTTAAAAACCCTTCTGTGAACTGTAAACAAGATGAAAAGACAACCCTCAGAATGGGAGAAAATATTTGCAAACAAATCAACGGACAAAGGATTAATCTCCAAAATATATAAACAGCTCATGCAGCTCAATATTAAAAAAACAAACAACCCAATCCAAAAATGGGAAGAAGACCTAAATAGACATTTCTCCAAAGAAGACATATAGATGGCCAAGAGGCACACGAAAGCTGCTCAACATCACTAATTATTAGAGAAATGCAAATCAAAACTACAATGAGGTATCACCTCACACCAGTCAGAATGGGCATCATCAGAAAATCTACAAACAATAAATGCTGGAGAGGGTGTGGAGAAAAGGAACCCTCTTGCACTGTTGGTGGGAATGTAAATGGATACAGCCACTATGGAGAACAGTATGGAGGTTCCTTAAAAAACTAAAAATAGAATTACCATATGACCCAGCAATCCCACTACTGGGCATATACCCAGAGAAAACCATAATTCAAAAAGACACATACTGGGCTTCCCTGGTGGCACAGTGGTTGAGAGTCCGCCTGCCGATGCAGGGGACACGGGTTTGTGCCCTGGTCCGGGAAGATCCCACATGCCGCGGAGCGGCTGGGCCCGTGAGCCATGGCCACTGAGCCTGTGCGTCCGGAGCCTGTGCTCCGCAACGGGAGAGGCCACAACAGTGAGAGGCCTGCGTACCAAAAAAAAAAAAAAAGA
Organism: Orcinus orca; assembly: GCF_937001465.1. Lineage (NCBI taxonomy): Eukaryota > Metazoa > Chordata > Mammalia > Artiodactyla > Delphinidae > Orcinus > Orcinus orca. Next base: position 56,319,410 of record NC_064564.1, read on the forward strand.
CACATACACCCCAATGTTCATTGCAGCACTATTTACAATAGCCAGGTCATGGAAGCAACCTAAATGCCCATCGACAGACTAATGGATAAAGAAGATGTGGTATATATATACAATGGAGTATTACTCAGCCATAAAAAGGAAGGAAATTGGGTCATTTATAGAGATGTGGGTGGGCCTAGAGACTGTCATACAGAGTGAAGTAAGTCAGAAAGAGAAAAACAAATATTGTATATTAAAACATATATGTGGAATCTAGAAAAATGGTACAGATGAACCAGCTTGCAAGGCAGAAATAGAGACACAGATGTAGAGAACAAACGTATGGACACCAAGGGGGGAAAGGGGGAGGCGGGGTGGTGGTGGGATGAATTGGGAGACTGGGATTGACATATATACACTAATATGTATAAAACAGATAACTAATAAGAACCTGCTGTATAAAAATAAATAAATTAAATTAAATTAAAAATAAAATAAAATAAATAAATAAAAATAAAAACCCTTCCGTGAAAGCCATCAGGGAGTTCATGTCTTTTCAGCACAAACTCCCCATTCTCCTTGCTTGGCCCCTCGTTGGGTGCCTTGCAATAAATGCAGTAACCTTCTTTACCACAACCCATTGTCAGTAGATTGGCTTTACTATGCATTGGGTGAGAGGACCCAAGTTTGGTTCACTAACAAGGTCAGGGACTGAGCTTCACTCTCTTTTCACCTGCCACCACATCTGCCACCATGCTGGCCCAGACCGTGCGCATGAGACCGATAGCTGCTTCCACTGGGATTTTCACAGGGGTCTCCAGCTTACTCAGCACAGAAAATACATATTGCCTTGTCATTTATATGAGCAAGAAGCACTTTTAGAGAGGATAACTAAATTTCAGTTAGCAGCCAAACTCCTACTCCTGCACAGTGATGGTTATTTTTATTTTTCTCAGATCAATGCTTTTTTCCACTACCATTCCAAACTCCACTCACAGAGCTTTGTGGAAATTTTAGAACAGCAAAATGAATGGTGAGTGTATAAATGCTTGTGGGTGGTATGTGCACGTGTATGACATTCTGTGTTTCCTGGCTAAAAGTTTACAAATGCGTTGGTATTTTGTGAGTGTGTTGGTCAGAGGGACGATCAAAAGAGTAGGTGTAACTACTCTTCCAGTCATACCTTCTTCCTTCCAAACCTCAGAGGTATAAATCGGACTGGCACTAAACATTATAAATAATGTTCAGGGATTTTTTTTCTTCTAAAGACAGGTCGATTTGCTTCTTACATTTTCAGGGATGGTTCCTCCTGACAAACAAACACAATGTTACTCTTGGTCAGTTGTTGTCATTTCTAGTACAGGCTGCCTCTACTTTCGTACATCACATGTTCTTGGAAATGTGTTTCTAAGTTGAGTACCTGAAAGCAAAGTGTCAGACTCACTTGCTATAAAGAGCGTTCTATTCCCAGAGGCTCAAAACATGTCAAGTTTATGCAGGGGCACCTTGCCCTGGGGTGAGGGGAGGGACGGCAGAAGGTGGAAGGGAGACACTGGGCTCTGTCAGGTGATTCTAGATGGACTCCCCAGAGCACGGCGGGGTAGGGGTGGGGAGAGTAAGCGCCAGGGTTCCAGATGTCAGGGTGTGCAGGTTCCTTCAGATAAGGGAGGGACAGGAATGTTAGAGCAAGTTTGTGTGCCTGACACACAGTGAGGCCAAACAAACCGTAAAGTCAGAGTTTGGCGCAGAGAAAGGTTTATTGCAGGGCCATGCAAGGACGCGGGTGGCTCCTGCCCTAAAAAGCCCCGAGCTCCCCGAAGGTTTTGGCAAAGCATTTTTAAAAGCCAGGTGAGGGAGGGGGGTCGCCAGGTAAGTGATCAGCTCATGCCCAGTTCTCTGATTGGCTGATGGTGAGGTAACAAGGTGGTGTCACAGGGGTTAACATTATTAGTCCTTAAGCTCCAGGAGGCCTGGGGTGATGTGCTCACGGTCATCAAGTAGTTAACATCTTCCACTTGGTGGGGGTTTTTCACATCAGTAAAACAACTCAGGAAATGTGCATCAAATACTGTTATCCAGGTACTTCAGAGAGGAGCTAAAGCAGAGGATATGCGGGAAGGCCCCACAGGGTCCTGTTCGGTTACGGGAACGTGATCATGATAAGACCCGAAGAAGGGGTGTCTATGCTGACCTGAATGATCACAAGCGAAGGCAACTTTCCCTGATATCTTGCCTAAGACTGACGCTCCACAGTGCAAGTAGCTTATAGATGATGGTCAGTTATCACTGGCCAGCTGGAGTAGGAAGACTAAATCCAGAGAGATGCTTTTCCAGGATGAATGTACTAAGTCAAAAACACTCGAAGGCTGCTGTCTTGGTCCCTTCAGGCTGCTATAACAAAATACCTCAGACAGGTGGATTATAAACAACAGAAATTTGTTTCTCACATATCTGGAGGCTGGAAGTCTGAGATCAGGATGCCATCAGGGATACGTTCCTGGGTTGCAGATTTCTCACATGGTAGAAGGAGCATGGGAGCTCTGTGGGATCCCTTTTATAAGAGCGCTAGTCCCAGTCATGAGGGCTCCACCCTCATGACCAAACACCTCCCAAAGACCCTACCTCCTAACACCTTCACATTGGGCACCAGGATTTTGAGATGACACATTCAGACCACAATGCTTAGAGTGGAGTTCCTTCACATAACTGAACATCAGTCTTGCTATATGTAACCCATGGTCAGTTACAGGTGTGCTCTGCTTGAAGCTTTCCAAGTTAGTCAGATACTGAATTTAACAAATTGAATCATGTTTAAAAAAAAGTTTCCTTGTTATTTTCAGGAAACTTTTAGTGAGCATTATTTAGTGAGTATTTTAGTGAGTATTATAATAATTTTTATAATTTACCTTTCCGGTAATTTTAATTTTTTAAAATATTGAGTCCAGTAGCCAACTCTAAGATGGCTCCTAGTGACCTTTGCCTTCTGGTATTCACATCTTATATTGTCTCCCCTCGCACTGAATTAGGGCTGGCCCTGTGTGACTTCTGAGGCTGGGTACTACAAGGCATTGTAGCTTTTGCCTTACTCTCCTGGACCACTTGCTCAGCAGAAAGCCAGCCATCATGCCACGAGGACACTCAAGCAGCCCTGTGGAGAGGAACCCATGCTCCTGAACAACAGTCAGTACCGACTTGCCAGTCACATGAGTGAGTCCCAGTCAGGTCTTCTGGGAACTGCTCCAGCTCTCATCTGACTAGAACCACCTGGGAGACTGAACCAGAACTGCTGAGGGAGATACTTCTGAATTCCTGACTCATAGAAATTGTGAGAGAAAATAAATAATTATTATTGTTTTAAGCCATGAAGTTTGGGGATGATTTGTTAATTAGCAATGAGTAATGAACATATTAAGTTTCTGAAAGTAGGGGATACCTGTATTATTTAGTCACACCATGAGAAGTTTCTTATTATTTTTGTGATTTGTTTAACCTAAGAAGTTTAACCTTCTTAGACATGTGGGTTTATAGTTTTCTCCAAATTTGTAAAAATTTTGGCCATTTCTTCAAGTATTTTCTCTATTTCCCCTCTCCTTTCTCTCCTCCTGTGACTCCAATTACACATATATTAGGGTGCTTGACATTGTCCTACCGCTCACTATTGCTGTATTTACTTTTTTTTTTTCTTTTTGTTGTGTATTTTTTTTTTTTTTTTTGCGGTACACGGGCCTCTCACTGCTGTGGCCTCTCCCGTTGCGGAGCACAGGCTCCGGACGCGCAGGCCCAGCGGCCATGGCTCACGGGCCCAGCCGCTCCGCGGCATGTGGGATCTTCCCGGACCAGGGCACGAACCCGTGTCCCCTGCATCGGCAGGCGGACTCTCAACCACTGCGCCACCAGGGAAGCCCTGTTGTGTATCATCTTTAATGCTGTGTCTTAAAGTTCACTAATATTGCCTTCTGCAGTATCTAATCTGCTGTTACTATCATCTAGAGTAGTTTTCATCTGAAACATTACATTTTTCATCTTTAGAATCTCATTCGGGTGTTTTGTTATGTCTTCTATGTGTCTATTTAACATGCTTGATCTTTCCTCTACCTTCTTAGATATATGGAATATCATAATAACTGTTTTAATGTTCTTGTCTATGAATTCTGTCATATCTATCATTTCTGGATCTGTTTCTAGTGATTGATTTTTATTTTCCTCTGCATTATGGGTTATTTTTTTCCTACTTCTTTGCATGCCTGGTAATTTTCCACAGTAACATGACAGACAATTTTCCCTTCTAGTTTTATTGAGATATAATTGACATACGGTACTGTGTAAGTTTAAGGTGTACAGCATCATGATTTGACTTACACCACAAGCATTTTGTATTTAATCTGTTGAGTGCTGTATATATTAGTATTCCCATAAATATTGTTGAGTTTTGTTCTGGGACACAGTTAAGCTACTTGGAAACACTGGTATACTTCTGGGTCTTGCTTTTAAGCTTTGTTAAGCAGGACCAGAGCAGCATTTGATCAAGGGCTAATTCTGCCCCACAACTGAGCCAATTCCCTTCTAAGTACTCTACTTGATGTCCTATGAATTATGAGATATGCTACTCTGTCTAGTGGAACATGAACAATTACTGGCACTGTATGATCTCCCAGGATTGCTCCTTCTAATCACTAATATAGTGATGATTAGTTAGCTGCGGACTCAAGCAGGTGCTTCTGCAGATTTCCAGAATTCTCTCTCTCTGCAACTCTCTTCTCTCCAACCCTCTGCTCTGTGAACTTAAACTACTTTGGCCTCCCTGTGCTTTCATATGTCTCCTCAATTCAGAGAGGCTATTGGGCTTCCTCCAGTTTCCCTCACGCTAAGCTGCAGCCTGGAAACGCTTTCCGGATAGTAAGGTTGGCCAATTATAGGGCTTATTTGGTTTGTTTCCTATCTTTCAGGGACCACTGTCTTGCACTGCCTGATGTACAATGTCTGAAAACCATTGTTTTCACACATAATTGTTATACACACTATTTTTCAGTCATTTCAGACAAATGGATAAATCGAAGCCTTCTTACTCTATCTTGTTGAGAAGCAGAAATCACTTTCTTACTATTTTTGAGGTTGGAATATATAATAGAACTGCTCCATTTGAGCTGCAATGTGTATATGTTTTTATGTTTGTTGATGAAAGTGTGTGATAAGGAGGAGGGATGGGAAAGGTCATAGAAATCAAGGCCATCCATTTCTTTTAAAAAATAATTTTCGAATGCATTTTTAAAAAGTAGTAAAAAAGATATGAAAATAATACAAACTTAAGTAAATAATATAAATACAACACAGATAATAATGTGGAAGTTAAGTCTCTTGACTGACTCACAACTCTATCATTCAATCCCACCTTAATTCTCAGAATAGACTGCAGTTAACAGTTTTTTTTGGTGTATTCTTACAAAAGTGTTTCTGAGTGGGAATGTAGTGCTATGTTTTCATGAAATATAATCAAGCATAGTATAGTATTTTTGACACAAATAATCATTAGAGGTATAATTTAAATTCTTTATATTCTATCAATTCTTTAAGAACTGATATATTTAAAATAAAATTTTTACGTTTATCTTTTGAAATCTGTTTGGATTACATATTTTGAAGAAAGCTGAATACAGCTACAGCATTTTCCATTAAATTTCCACTGCTCTATTCATTAATATGTTAATGAGTTAAAGTCTTTACAGTAATGTATTAAAATAGTAATACATGTTCATGTGCTCATTTGAAAAAGATCAGAGAAATATAAAAAAGAAAACCTATTTTGAATCCTACCACTCAGAGATGATTTGGCCACTATAGCTGTTTGATAATTTTTTATCAATTAAATTAGCAGAAGACACCCTCATCCCTTATTAATTACATGACATAGCACATAAGGATTATTTTGGCTGTATGTGATATGTACCTAATAAGCATCTCTCTCTCTCTCTCTCTCTCCCCCTCCCTCATTCTCTTAAATGAATGTTCTCCTGATAACATGTGATGTTCAGTAAACGTACGCTGATAAAGTAATTAAAATAGGTCAGTTGATTTCATTTATTAATTCAAACTACATTTGTTGAGTTAAATAGTTATAGTCCCCGCTTTCATGAAGCTTTTACAGTCTCAGGAGGGACTAATATTAATCAAATAATTATACAAATAAATATATACTCACAAACTGAGATAAATGCTATAAAGGAAAAGAAGGCTATAAAAGAGTATAACAGGGACCTGACCAAGCTAGAGGAGCCAGGAAGGTTTTCCTTGAAAAGTGATTTGTCAGTTGAAAAGTCATCCTGACAAAAAGTCATCCTGACAAAGGATGAAGGAAGGAGTATATGGGCATAACATATGCAAAGGCCCCAAGGTGGGTGGCAGTTGAATTTGGGGGAAATAGAGAAGGCTCATATGCTGAGGCACAGAAAGTTAGATGTAGTATGTCTGAGTTAGAGAGGGGCTTCCCTGGTGGCTCAGTGGTTAAGAATCCACCTGCCAATGCAGGAGACACGGGTCCAAGCCCTGGTCCAGGAAGATCCCACATGCCGCAGAGCAACTAAGCCTGTGCACCACAACTACTGAGCCTGCTCTCTAGAGCCTGTGAGCCACATCTACTGAGCCTGCATGCTGCAACTACTGCAGCCCATGTGCCTAGAGCCCGTGCTCCGCAACAGGAGAAGCCACCGCAGTGACAAGCCCGCACGCTGCAACTAAAGAAAAGCCCATGCGCCGCAACGAAGACCCAATGCAGCCAAAAATAAATTCAAAAAAAAAAAAAGAGTTAGAGAAAGACCACATCACAATGGGCCTTGCAGGATGTGAGTCTTTAGCCTAAGGGTGGCGGGAAGCCAATGAAGGATTTTAAAAAGAGAAGCGCCAATATTAGATTTTTGGTATGAAAATATCCTTGACTGCTGTGTAGAAAATAGTTGGAAGGAAGCAAAATTAATATAGGGTGGGACTGCCCTGGTGGTCCAGTGGGTAAGACTCCGTGCTCCCAATGCAGGGGGCCTGGGTTCGATCCCTGGTCAGTGAACTAGATCCTGCATGCATGCTGCAACTAAGAGTTCGCATGCCGCAACTAAGACCTGGTGCGGCCAAAATGAATAAATAATAATAAAATCTTAAAAAAAAATTAATGTAGGGAGACCCATTAGGAGGCTGTTGAAGTGTAACAAGTGAGAGAATAGGGGCTTTGACTAGAAGGGCAGTGGTAGAAATGGAGGTAAAAATCATGATAATGAGACGATGTGTAGGCGAGGGAAGTGTTAAGGATGACACCTAAGTTTCTGGATTTCAAAAGTGCGTGGACCAAAAATGTATAAGAGAAATTATACACCATGACCAAGTGGAATTGATTCCAGGCTTGCAAAGCTGGTTCAATGTTCAAAATCAGTCAATATAATCTATCATATCAACAAGCTAAAGAGGAAAAATCATATGATCATATGAATTGATGCAGGAAAAGCATTTAATAAAATTGAAAATCAATTCATGATGAAAAGTCTCAGCAAGTTAGGAATGAAGGGAAATTACCTCAACTGGATAAAGGGCATCTATAAACAGCCCACAACTAAGATCATATTTCCTGATGAAAGACTGAATGCTTTCCCTCTAAGATCAGGCACAAAGCAAGACGTCAGCTCTCACCTCTCTTGTTCAACATAGTACTGGAAGTTCTAACCACTGCAATAAGAAGAAAAGTAAATAAAAGAGATACAGTTTAGAAAAACAGAAATCTGTCTTTAATTACAGATGACATGATAGTCTATGCAGAAAATTCCAAGGGTTCTACAAGAAAACCTCCTAGAACTAATAAGTAAGTTCAGCAAAGTCACAGGATCAATATATAAGTAAGTAACATTTCTATATACTAACAATGAACATGCAGCAACTGAAATTTAAAAATGCAAAATCATTTACTGTTGCCCCAAAGAAAATGAAATACTGAAGTATATACTTAAAACATGTACAAGATCTATATGCTGAAAATTACAAAGTACTGATTTAAAAAATCAAAGACATAAATAAATGGAGACACGTACTGTACTATGGATTGGAAGAGTCAACATGGTAAAGATGTCAATTCTCCCCAAATTGATCTGTAGTTTTATTGCAATTCCTATCAAAATCCTAGCAAGCTTTTTTGGGATAGAGATGAAGTTATTCCAAAATTTAGGCATGGGTCCCCAAATAGCTAAAACACTCTTGACAATGAAGAATAAAATAGGAGGAATCACTCTACCTGATATTAAGGCTGACTGTATATCTGTAGTAATTAAGACAACGTGGGGAATTCCCTGGCGGTCCAGTGGTTAGGACTTGGCCTTCTCACTGCCAGAGCCACGGGTTCCATCCCTGGTCGGGGAACTAAAATCCCATAAGCCACGCAGTGTGGCCAAAAAAAAAAAGAAAAAAAGACAATGTGGTATTGGTAGAGAGTTAAGACACACAGATCAATGGAACAAAACAGAGAACCCAGAAGCAGACCCACACAAAGATGCCCAACTGATTTTTGACAAAGGTGCAAAAGCAATTCAATGGAGGAAGGATAGACTTTTCAAAAACGGGTTTGCAGTTTTGGGACACCTATAGTCAAAAAATGAAACTCCATCTGAACAAAATTCAATCTAACACCAAAATTAACTCAAAATAAGTCATGAACTTAAATGTAAAATGTATAACTGTGAAACTCTTTGGAAAAAAGATAGAAAACAAATTCTTTAGGATCTAGGCACAGTTTTCTTAGATGATCTATAAAACGAAAAATTAATCCATTTGAACTCAACAAAATTAAAATTTTGTTCTGTGAAAGCCCATGAGAAGAGAGTGAAAAGACAAGCTACAGAATGGGAAAAATTATTTGCAAACCACATATCCAACAAAGGAAAAATACCTAGAATACCCTCAGAACCCAAGAGTAAAGACACAACCCAATTAGAAAATGGGCAAAGGCATGAACAGACATTTCGCCAAATAGGATACATAGGGGGCAAACAGGCCCATGAAAAGATGCTCAACCTCGTTATCCACCATGGGAACGCAAATAAAAACTACAATGAGTTATGACTAAACACCTTTCAGAATGGCTAAAATAAAAAATGACGATAACCTCATCCACTGGAGAAGGTGTGGAGAGACTGAATACTCATACTCATTGCTAACGGAAATGTAAAATTGCCATTTCTTATAAAATTAAACATCCAATTCCCATACAACCCAGAGAGTGCACTCTTGGGCATTTAACCCAGAGAAATGATAACTTATGTTCACACAAAACCCTGTACATGAATGGTCATAACACCTTTATCTGTAATAGCCAAAGCTGGAAACAACCTAGAAGTCCTTCAACAGACGACCGGTTAAACACACTGTGGTACAGGTCTTTCCTGGAATACTATTTAGCAACAAAAAAATAATCGATTGACACATGTAAGAACTTGGATGAATCATGAGGAAATCACATGTAGTGGAAAAAGTTAATCCTCCAAAATTACATACTGTATAATCCCACCTATGGAACATTTTGAAATGACAAAATTTTAAAAGTGGAGGACAGATTAGCGGTTGTCAGGGGTTAGGGATGAGGGTTGAGGGTGATGTGAGATGGCAGGGAGGCGGGTATAGTTACAAAAGGATAATACGAGGTATCTCTGAAATGCTAACACTCCTCAATTTCTTGACTGTGGTTGGTGGTGGATCCACAAAGCTACACATGTGATAAAATCGTATAGGACAAAATACACACACATACAAATGAGTACAAATTAAACTAGGAAAATCTGAATAGGTTGGTAAATCGTATCAATGTTAATATCCTGGATGCCATTTTATACGAGTTTTTTTTTTTGGCCGCACTGCACGGCTTGCAGGATTTCAGTTCCCCAGCAAGGGACTGAACCTGGGCCACGGTAGTGAAAGCCCGGAATCCTAACCATTAGGCCACCAGGGAACTCCCCGTATGAGTTTTACAAAATGTTACCATTGAAGGAAACTGGGTAAAGTGTATACAGGATCTCTCTTAAGAAAAAAAAAGAGGGACAGTGGGGACATTACTGAAAAGAGCCGTAGCCTAAGACGATTGGTATCAGGATAAACTCCAAATTCCATAATCAGCATTTTGTACTTTATGCTATGGCCCCAACTTATATTTTCAAGCTGTCATCCATGACAGACACTTAAGCAACCCAAGCATTGCAGGCCCTCTGAGCTCCTTGTCATTTCCCCAAATGCTTAGCGCATTCCATATGGGAGAGTGTATGGCTCAGGGCATCGGTCCCCCAATCTAGCTGTGTGTCAGTCTTTCCTTTGCCTCACCCAGTACAGGGTAGGGATTGGGATATTTGCTTGAAGCAAGTAGTCACCCACGAGCTTGAAGTTCTCACCCTTAGTTTAGTAGCTTACCAAAGAATTTTCCAAACAAAGAATGTTCTCTCCTATTCTGGTGCTAGTGATTAAGACAAAAAAGTCATCTTTTTTGTCTTCTTTTCTAGCAGTTCTTTTGCCTGGCATTTCGTGCCCCAGCTCTGCCCCTCCCTCTGCTACCACTCTTAAAGCTACCTCCTTAGTAAAAAAAAAAAAAATTCTTGTCCATTCGGCCAGAGAAAAGTGCTTCCTTCTTTGAAATTCCAAAGGCCTTTCATCAGTAGTTTACACTTGTGCTATATTTTTGGTTATTCATACACCAGTTTAATGTTTTCACTAGACTATGAATGACTTGGGGGCAGAGTCCATTCATCCTGTAGTCCCTCATACTGGGTGCTGTGGAGACAGACATCGGTAAAACAATTCTAAGTCCTTGAGGCTCTTACAACCCAGTGGGGGAGATGGTTTTATCAATAAATCCCTCTGTCTTTCACAAGGTGCAGAGGAGCCAGAGATCAGTGCCCCATTTCAATGTTTTCTGAAGCCCCGTCACAGTAAGAGGCAGATTAAATCGGCAATAGTTGATTCTCTCTACACATTACTTTGTGCTGACTGCTTCACTCAAGCTGCTGAAGCCAGAAACTCTTGGGAAACAGGAATGGATCACTTGGGAAAAGAGATGTGGAGGGTAGAATGGCTGATGGGGGAGTTTCACCCCATCTTGGAAGATAGCAAGTCTCCAAGGCTTTGATACACGAGGCAAAGAAACAAAACAACATATAAACATGCTTATTCACGTGTGTGTATACACACGCACACACACACACAACCCAACAACAGGAAAGGAAAGAAAACCATTTATACTGTTACACTTTTTTCCTTTTAGATTTCACATTTGATAACATGAATCATGTAAATGTAATCTAAAGTCACAAAGCTCTGACTAATTTTATAAGCCTACTACACATGGGCCTGGTGGGTAATGGGAGTGGTATGTAGCCGAAAGCTTACTATTTTGAACCTTACAATGCACTCAGAGGAAAGATGGTCCTTTCATGGTAAGGCAAATATGGTAGGTTTTTACCTTATCGTTGGGACTTCTTCATAAAGTCCCTTATCTGGTCACACATTCTGTGAACCTGTTATTTTTACCTATCCTGTGTTCATTCACCCTGCTTTTGGCAGCAGTATCTTGATTTTTCCCGGGGAACTTCTACTCCCCTGTTGCAGTCCATGTGTCTCCCCAGAACCAGCACACAACTTGGAGCAGCTAATCAGAATATTGTATTCCTCTGGTCACCGTAACTGGTTCTGTGGGTGGGTATGTGACTCAATTGGGTCCAATTAGCGTGAATGCCAGGACCTTTGCCAGAACCATTGGGAGAAAATAACTCTTTGAGCTGAAGTTGCTGTGAGAGAAAATAGGGTGATCCTGGAAGTACTGGCAGCCATTTTTTTCAATAAAAGAGACTTTGCCAGAAAACATTGTTGTCTCTCTCACACACACACACACACACACACATATACACACAAACAAAAAACAGAGCTGAATCATGGAACGAGCAATACTAAGTCCTTGATATCTAGCCTAAGCCTCTGTATTCAGCATGCCCAGTGCTCACTCTAGTCTTGGACTTTTAATTTATGTAGGTTAATAAATTTCCTATTTTGCTTAATAAATTTCCGATTTTACTTAAGCCAGCCTCATTTGTGCGTGTTTTTTTTAAAAAAGTCACTTTCAAGTAAACGTATACAGAGATAATAACTTTGAAAAATAAATGAAAACTACAGACATTTTTTTGTCTCTACTTAACTAGAACTTTTGGTGTTTGCTGGTCCATCTATTTTAGGAGATCTTACATGTGTTAGGGCAAATCACTAGGTTTGAGCAGTGAGAAATGAGATGTCCTGTATTAGACAGGATAGAGCAGCTAGGCTCTGCTGTGATAATAACTTCAAAAATCCCCTGAGTTGCTCACACTATGTGTCCATTGCAACATTCTGTGGGGCTCTGCTCTGTGGTCACTTAGATGGACACGGGCTGATGGAGCCTCCACCACCTTGTAGAAGCACCATCTGGAACATATGGCTTCCTTGGTCATCAAATGGGAGAAGAAAGCACATCAAAATCTCATACCTAGGGGCTTCCCTGGTGGCACAGTAGTTAAGAATCTGCCTGCCAATGCAGGGGACACGGGTTCAATCACTGGTCTGGGAAGATCCCACATGCCGCGGAGCAACTAAGCCCATGCGCCACAACTACTGAGCCTGCACTCTATAGAGCCCGCGAGCCACAACTACTGAGCCTGTGTGCCACAACTACTGAAGCCCACGCGCCTAGAGCTTGTGCTCCTCAACAACAGAAGCCACTGCAATGAGAAGTCCGTGCACCGCAACGAAGAATAGCCCCCGCTGGATGCAACTAGAGAAAGCCCGTGCACGGCAACGAAGACCCAACACGGCCAAAAATAAATAAATAAATAAAAAATAATTTAAAAAATCTCATACCTAATCTTCTATATTTAGAGTCCATCTGTTAGAACTAGTCACATGGCCCCATTATTTGGAAAGTGGCTAGGAAGCAGTCTTCCACGTACCTCAAAGGAGAAAAAGCCAGGATATAGTGTGTTCTAATAATGTCTAACACATGACAAAGTTTATATTTTTAGATCATAACTCTGATAAGAATTATGATAATAACAGGTAAAATGTATTAAGCATTTCTATATACTAGACATTTTATATACATCATGGTATGTACTCCTTACAGCATCTTTATGACTTATAACTGCCTCCATTTCCTATATGAAGAAATTGAGGTTTAGTTTAATTAAGTGACTTGCTGGCAGTCACAAATCAAGGGAGCTGAGGTTCTGCTGGAACCCATGTTAGAACCTGGCCACTTACACTGTGCCCTAGTGCCTCCCTGATGTGAAGGATGCATTGATGAGCCAAGGGATTGGACTCAGTGAGATCAGCTGAAAATTCAATTAAGAAATGATGAGCTGCTGCTACTCAGAACCTGGGTGGATGGAGAGAAGAGGCATTACCATGGTGAAATGATAAGACTTGATGATAGATTAACTGTGGGAATGTGGGGCAGCAATGAGTCAACAGTGACTGAGTTTTCAAGCAGTTTGACTGGGAGGGGTTCAACATGCTATGAGAAATGTGGGTGGGGATGTCAGGCTGGCAGGCAAAACACAGATTTGTAGCTGAGGTGGAGATGCTGATTTGGGAATCCCACACTTAGATGATGGTTTACCTGGGTGGTGAATAAGATCATCCAGGGTGAAAACAGCATGGAATGAGAAAAGGGTCAAGACAGCTTGTGGGGTGGGGTCAGGGGAGGTAAAGGGTCCTAGAGTTTCCAAGGAGGAAAGAGAATGAAGAGTAAGGAATAATAAGGAGCAAAGTGCATCTATCATTGAGTCTCAGACCTCTGTCTCCATGACAACAAGGACTTCACCAATAACAAATACCCTTTTATGAGACAGTGTTCATCTCTGTTGGTTAGAGCATGTCCTAACTAGGATTTTTCCATTAGACATAATTTTTTCCCCTAACCTGAGTATTAATAAGCTCTGGTGTTCAGTTTTAATCTCTTGGATTTTAAGAATGGGTATTCAACTGAAAGGATTTGAAACCAGTGAATCTAAAACATAAGAGAAAAAGAATGTGACATCTTTAACATCACAGTAAGACAAAGGTGGAAGATCAATACTACAAAGCTACAGTAATCAAGACAGTATGGTACTAGCACAAAAACAGAATATAAATCAATGGAACAGGATAGAAAGTCCAGAGATAAATTCACACATCTACCGTCAACTAATCTATGACAAAGGAGGCAAGAATATACAATGGAGAAAAGACAGCCTCTTCAATAAGTGGTGCTGGGAAAACTGGACAGCTACATGTAAAAGAATGAAATTAGAACACTCCCTAACACCATATACAAAAATAAATTCAAAATGGATTAAAGACCTAAATGTACGGCTGGATACTATAAAACTCTTAGAGGAAGCCATAGAGAGAACACTCTTTGACATAAACCACAGCAAGATCTTTTTTGATCCACCTCCTAGAGTAATGAAAATAAAAACAAAAATAAACAAATGGGACCTAATTAAACTTAAAAGCTTTTGCACAGCAAAGGACACCATTAACAAAAAGACAACCCACAGGATGGGAGAAAATATTTGCAAACAAGGCAACTGACAAGGGATTAATCTCCAAAATATACAAACATCTCATGCAGCTCAAAATCAAAAAAACAAATAACCCAATCAAAAAATGTGCAGAAGATCTAAATAAACATTACTCCAAAGAATACATACAGATGGCTTAATTTTGTACCCTCAAATGCTCTTTTGCTTAAAGAGGGCTCCCCAGTCGTTACAAGTTTCAGGTCCACCAGACATGGATCTGCTGTGTATGTGCCGTTTTTATCACCAGTCATTAGTGAGTAAATTGTCCCAATCCAAGACCCTTATCTTAGCCATCTTTACATCTACAGATCCAGCATGCTGCCTTACTCATACTAAACTACAATAAACGTTTGCTGAATGAATAAATGTGGAGGAGCAAATTATGAATTAAGAAAAACCCAGAGTTTGGGAGAGGCAGTATGGTCGTGGGTCCTAAGATGCATGACAGGATGTTCATGATCACATGAACAGCTCTGTGATGGGGAAGAGTGATCAGAAGAGCAAAAATTTCTGGGGTTTTCAATTTTGTCTGGGGAAGCTAGACTTGGTAGATATGGCAGTTTTTATTTTTTAAAAAATGTCTAGGGCTTCCCTGGTGGTGCAGTGGTTGAGAGTCCGCCTGCCAATGCAGGGGACACGGGTTCGTGCCCCGGTCCGGGAAGATCCCTCATGCCGCGGAGCGGCTGGGCCCGTGAGCCATGGCCGCTGAGCCTGCGCGTCCGGAGCCTGTGCTCCGCAACGGGAGAGACCACGACAGTGAGAGGCCCGCGTACCGCAAAAAAAAAAAAAAAAAAAGATTCATATGACCCTCCCTCTGCTGGCTGCAAAATGCACTAAAAATTCATAGAAAGGAGGCTACAGTAGAGCTAGTCTCTCTGGTATAAAGTTTTATATTCTTCCATTCAAGATCAGGTGAGAGATACTTGCTGTAATAATTTTATGTGATAAGAGCCTTGCTCCAGTTTTCTGTTTAAGGAAGCAGGACAAAGGTCAGGTGTTTTTAGTTCTATTTTATACTACAGGAATCTGAAAGCTGGGGACTATCCATTTTATGGGGTACAAAAAGCAGATAAAATTTCACTAAAACCTGTTTTCTGCTTTTATAAAATCCTCCAGTTTTAGTTTATATAAGTGATCATCACGATTCTTGTCTTCTAATTTTGTTTTGTTTTTATGTAGATTTTTTAAATGACCAGGAAGCTAAAGTGAGAACCACTGGGAAACATTAAGTTTGACTTGACTGTAGGTTGAACTCATTTCAGGTCTAGGTATTACCTGAGTTAGAAACAAAACTTTGTCGAAGACAACAGAATCAAATAAGAGTAGAAAAAAATTAGCCTAAAAATATATTCTTCATTGCTTCATCAACTTTTCACTGTTCATAGTTAATTAACTAATAAATAAGTGTCTCTAAGTGAATCCTTGCTGGCTCTGGAGTGAAAAGCAGCCCGTCGATTTAGAGTCTGGATATTCAAAAAGTGCATGATAATGTTATTTTTATTTTATTTTAGGTGAAGAAAAAGGGAATGAAGAAAATCATAGAGGGTGGAAGTTTAGGAAAGTAGGAGGAGAAAAGATCAGTCCTCTCCTCTTCTCTGCCCTGAGAAAAACAAGATTTCTAGAGCCTAAATGGAGAAAACACTATTATTACCAAATTCTGAGAGTGGTGTGGTCTTCTTCCAGATCTTTTTGGATTTAATATATGGTGGCACTGAGGCACCACGGCTCGGTAGAGAGAGTGCAGTGGCTAAGGACTCTGGCACTATGCTTCATTTCCTGTCTCATCACTAGCTGAGTGATTTGGGGCATATTACCTCTTAAATTTGTTAGCATTCACCTCTAAACAACAGAAAATCCTAAACTAACAGTGGTTTAAACAAGATAGAGATTTATTTATTTATTTTTAACATAAAGGAAATTCAGACATAGGCAGTAGAAAGCTGATATGGTGGCTACATGGTCATCAAGGCCCTAGTTTCTCTCTATTTTGCTAGATCAACATTCTGATTGTGTATCCTCATAGTACAAGAGAGTCACTTGAATTCCAGCCATTACATCTACATCCCAGCAAATTGAAAGAATAAAAAGGCAAAGGTAAAGGCCAACTAATCTTTTAAGTAAGTTTCAAGGAGTAGCCATACAATGCTTATGTTTACATGTCATTGGCTCTTTTTTAAGGTTGTCACAGTTGGAAAAAAAAGAGTCTGAGAAATGTAAATCTCTGTTTTGGTTACTTGTGTCCAGCTAAAAATTGGATTTTCTATTGCTGAGGAAGAAGAGAAGAATGGATATAGGGGTGGTAACCTCATCCTCTACCATATACTTTTAAGCTTCAGTTTCCTTTTCTGTATAGTGAGAATCAATACAGTAACCACCATGTAAGGTTTTATATAGAGAATGGATAAACAACAAGGTCCTACTGTATAGTACAGAGAACTATATTCGATATCATATGATAAACCATATGGAAAAAAAATTAAAGAATGTATATATATATATATATATATATGTATAACTGAATCACTTTGCTGTACAGCAATTAACACAACATTGTGAATCACTATACTTCCATAAAAAAATACTGAAAACAGTATCTACCAGATAAGATAAATCAGATAATATAAGTAAAGTGCCTGGTACATTGTGCATGCTCAACACATGTTATTATTTAATCTGTTGTAATTCTGCTCTTTGTTAAAGCTGTCAAATTGAGACCAAATTGTTATCTAGGAGGATAATTCCATATATGTATGTATATATGTATCAGTCAGGATTCTTAGCTGCAGGCAACAGAAACCATTTCTTGCTTTTTTTCTTTTTCATTTTTTGGCCATGCTGCGTGGCATGCAGGATCTTAGTTCCCCAACCAGGGATTGAACCCACGCACCTTAGAGCGAGCACGGAGTCTTAACCACTGGACCACCAGGGAAGTACCCCAACAGAAACCATTTTTTGCTAACTGAGGCAGAAAAGGAATTAATTAAAAGGATATCTTGCTTGTTTTCCAGAGGGCTCATAGAACCAACTTAGAGACGTCACAACCGAAATAATGTCCATTATCATGCCACAATGTGGGTCCCACTGTACAGACTCTGCAGTTCATGTTGCCAGTGCTAGTGACACTACTGGACACTGACCACCTTCACTAGGACTGTTCCTCTAGCTGCTTTTGGAAATGGCTTATAGCAGTTTCCACTGTCACTACCCACATTGATATGGATTCTGCAGGATACCTGCTGGTTCACGTACAAGCCTTGAATTCAGCACCTGAGTTGGGCTCCTGTGATCGGTGGACCCTAGGTCATAACTTGCATTCTAGCTACAAAGGAGGCTGTGGAAGAAAGTCTGGCATTTTCAGCTTTTCAAGAGGGAGGTAAACTTTGCCTTAGGTGGGAGTTCTCTCACCACAGAGTTTTAGATGCTGGGTGGCTAAAAACAATGACAGATCATTTCTAAACAGCAGAACTTCTTTACAGAACTGAGAATAAATTTTTGTGTGTGCTCTGTAGTTTGTCATTCAGAGAAGTGGGTGGTGGTGAGAAAAGGACATTTATTAAGCACATACTATAGGCACTTAGCTAGCTGTTTAGTATTTCGTTATGAATGAGAAATCATTCCTGTCTTCTAGAGCTCAGAGTCTAGCAGCTGAGGCAAAACTTACATAGGCGATTTAAAAGATTCTTTTGTATTATAGTTTCAAATGGTAAAAAATAGCTATATAGTCTATCTTCATTATTTGTGGATTCAGTATTTTGAATTCACCAACTAGCTAAAATTTATTTGTAACCCCCAAGTCAACACTTGTGGCACTTTCAAGGTCTTTCCTATGCTCCCTTGAACCAGCATTACTATTGTGCTGGTTCACTTACTAATGAATTAAATAGATTTTTAGTGTGTGCTCATAATATGTATTAGAGTCATGTTTTAGCTTGTTGACATTCTAAAATTATAATTTATAGAACTTTAACATTTTATGTTCTGAATTATAATGTACAAAGCAGTGGAAAATTTGAGTCATCCAATGCTCACGTTCCCAACTGAGGTTAAATGAGGCAATACTCTGCTTTCTCATTTCACTGTCATGCTGAAAACCAATGTCCTTTTTGTAGTCTATTTAGTGCCTTTTTTTTTTTTTTTGCATTTTTGTGCTTCTTGTTGTTTGTTGGTGAATCTGTTGCTTAAACTGGCCCTCAAGCACAGTGCTCATGTGTCTAAGTGTATAGATAAGCTTTGCTCAGGCTAAGTTATAGTGCTGTTGTCTGTGAATTCAATGTTAGTGAGTCAACAATATATATTATATAAATGTCTTTAAACAGAAACACACATAAAACAAGGGTACGTACACTGATCAGCTGACAAAAATGTTGTGACCAGAAGCTTGCAGGAAACTAACCCTGTATTTCCCCTATTAGCAAGGGCTCAGTATTTGCTAATTCAGTATTTGCGGCAACTTTATCCAACATTATTACCATTAACAATGAGAATAAACTGCATTATTTTCCCCCTAATTTTTTTTTTTTTTTCGCGGTACGCGGGCCTCTCACTGCTGTGGCCTCTCCCATTGCGGAGCACAGGCTCCGGACGCGCAGGCTCAGAGGCCATAGCTCACGGGCCCAGCCGCTCCGCGGCACGTGGGATCCTCCCGGACCAGAGCACGAACCCTGCCGCCTGCATCGGCAGGCGGACTCTCAACCACTGCGCCACCAGGTAAGCCCTTCCCCCTAATTTTAAAAGTGATGCAAGTCCACTGTAAAGTAATGTAAACAGTAAAGGAATGTATTTAGAAGAAAGTGAAAAACACTCTACCCATCTCTCAGAGAAAAACGTTGTTGAATCCAGGTCTGTTTTTCCTGATGCGCAGCAAGCCAAACGCTGAGATGCCGACGTTTGCCGCCGAGAAAGGGTTTATTCTCCAGGCAACCAGGCGACGAGATAGGAGCACAATTCTCAGATCCATCTCTCCTAAGGCAAGGGGCTCGGGATATTTTTAGGATAGAGAAGCAGGGCTCTCTGAGGCGTGGGGAGCCTGCGGTAAAGTGATTGGAAATAAAAAGTTCCGGTAATTGTCGTTCTGCGCAGGCGTAGCAGCTACAGGCTTCCTCACTGGACCCGTGATCAGAAAATGGTGGGTTCGCACTTTCTGAGGGTGACGTTTTTGGCACTCAGATGTCAAAAGGTCACTGGTATACACCTAGTTGGAGGGTCGGTGGTCCTAAGCATTCTTAACTGGCTTGAGCTTGAACTGGACACAGCTGACTCGAAATTCCTAAAAAAAAAAAAACTCAGGCAAACACCTTATAGTCTAGGCTACATGCTGCTTGGCGGACATGAAAGTTTTTGTAGCAACAGTTAAAGCAAGCGTGATCAGTGAAGGCAGGTTCCAGATTTAATGGGTCTAACTGATGATTACCCTTGGTTTCAAAACCACTAACGTTAACTATCTTGGTAAAAATTACTTCAAATATTTCCTTCTTTTTCATATACATGTACACATTCATATAAATGGAATGATATGATCGTGGTTCTAAAATTTCTTCATTCAACATTTGAATTATCATTTTAGAATTTTCGGAAAGCTAAAAACATGACTCTAATACAAACATACTGTGAGCACATGTTTAAAAAGTATTTAATTCATTAATAATGAAACCACTAGGATCCTAACATTGGTTCAAAGGAGCATAGGAGAAACATATGTATCTATAGTCATTGAAAGAAAGAATATAAAATGAGGTTGATAAGTGGATGCAAAACTGGTTAATGTAATTCAGGGCAATAAAACTTTGGGGAAAACTTTTCTGCTGGACAGAAATTGTTTGCAGTTATCAGTCATTTACAAGCAGATATCTAACTGGGACCAGCCATTAGTAAATTGGGTCAAAGAAAAATTACAGAGAGCCTTGTGCTCTTTAGGCAGGATTATGAAACATTGCTCTAGTAAGTAAAATATTAAATAAGAAAAATTATAACGCATTAAATATCGACCCTAAGCTCCCTAAATTTCCTAAAATATAATCAAAACACTGTTAAACTGTTGGGTAGGATAAAAAATGCTCCGTGTCACCAAACAACTCGTATGGTTATAAACAATATTTGTTTTGCAGGCGGTCGTGTCTCTGCATCAGCACCATCTTTGAGGCAGAAACCTGGTGCTGACACTCAGTACACTTTTCAAAACCATTTAGGTGAGATTCTAATATTCTACCAATTGTTTTTGGACTATAACATAAGAGTTTTCCTGGAAAGTATTTCAGGAATGTTAATATAATTTTTTTCTTATGTAAATGTTGGCTGAAAAACGTCTTGAGAAGTATATATTCTAGAACCTTTGGGTATTTAAAACGAAGAGGCAGTCTACCAGAAAAACGGCAGAGACATTTTTTGCAGCGTATCTCTTTAGTGTATTCTGAAAATTCTTCTGTCCACTCCTGTGTTCGCCAACAGACAGTTTCTCTCCCTGGAGGCAAACAGTATTATCTGTTTGAAGACCCAGAGGCCTAAAAATAAAACAAAGTGTGCCAAGGACCCTCACCTTCACCCTTACAGGCAAGGTAGGCACTAGGCCATCTGTTGTAGCACATGAAAAGAGAGTGAGTTCCCGAACCTGCTTTGTGACCTTGGATTATTATCCACTTCAAGGTGATGCGAGAGAACGCTAAGAATTCTTGAGAGGTCATTGGAATAAAAAGAGTCAAGCTGATTCTAGGAGAGAGAACGGTGGTGTCCTCTGCAAGTTCTCCTTCTACTCCACTCTGGGGGGAAGAGGAGAGTGGGGTGGGGGCTCTTCCTTCCCTTCTATTCAAGCAAAGGAGCTTTCAGTAAAACCACTCAGAAAACTTGATAGGCATCCACCAGAGCTTTAGGGCAGAGGGATTGGTGTCTGCCTATGCTGGGGGAGGTGTATGTAAAGCCTGGCTGGGGACTCAGCCGGAAAGAAGGGCTTCCTTAGAGGCAAGCTGCACGTCCTCTGATGTCCGGGACAAGTGTGTGTTTCTTGTACACCATTAGATGAGATGCTCACAGATAGAGCTGACTGTACGTTGTCTTTCACAGGATCTTCAGACATTCTCCGGGAACACATGGTGGGAGTGAAGGGTCCCCCCCTTGCCAAAGAAGCATTTTTCTCTGGGAAGCACTGGGGACGAGGGAGGCTAAAATCCATACCTGCAGAAATCTCCAAACAACCCTCAAAAGTCCTTTGTGACAGGAGGAATCAACGTTTGTCATCTGTCCCACGAAGAGGGCACCAGTAGCAGTCAAGTGAGAGCTCTTGTGCCCTTTATCTCTGTCATTCCAGCCTTGGAGAGTCACCACATTTAAAATTTTTATTTATTTTTATTTTGACTTGAAACGTATTTGACATAAAACACTGTGTAAATTTAAGGTGTACAACAGGTTAATTTGATATATTTATATATTGCAATATGATTGCCATTGTAGCAATTGCTAATTAGCACCTTTATCATGTTACATAATTGTCACTCCTTTTTAGTGGTTGGAATAATTCATTAGTTCTAGTCTCTTAGCAAGTCTGATGATTATAATATAGTATGACTGTCAATATTCATTATACTGTGCATTAGATCTCTGGGACCTACTACTCATTACAGGTATGTACCCTCCAACATCTCTGTCCTATGAAGATCCCAAAATTGTAGCTAGTGATGGAGCTAAGGAGGAAGAGTGAGAAAGAGGAAAGAAAGAGTCTGTCTTCTCTCTTCCCTCTACAGAAGCTTGAAATGGGGTGGGGGAATTTTTAATTGAATGATGTTTGGGTTTTTATGATTATTAGGCTGGGCTACACTCTAGAATATCCCCGAGTGATGTCAAAAGCTATGGTACCTACCTAAGATTCTACCCAGGATCAGAAAATAGCATGACCAGAAGGGACAGTGGGAAAGAGAATTAAATTGCTTCCTGGTCATATCTTCTTATTTCCTGCTTGTTTGATATATCAGTCAGGGCTATGGATCAGCACACCCCACTCTGCTGGCCGGTGCCACATTCAGCAGGCAGGAGACGCGGACACTGGGTGAAGCCTACTGCTCTTTCTTTCTCTCTTTGAGGGGCAGGCATCCAAATTCTTGGTTTCCCACCAGGAAATAGGTCTGGGGCTGGTATTGGAGGGGACTCAGAATAGAAGAGAACAAAGCTCTAGAACCTGAAGAAAGTGAGAAGAACAAGAGCGGCCGGTTAGTTGAAACCAGTGTCAGTAAGGGAAGCTTCAATTTCTGAAGTTCCTTCTTGTTGGCATCGGTACCTCTGCCTGTCCTGGTGTCCAGGTTACATTTATGGGTCCTTTCTACCTGTCTCTGGATCCATTAGGCAGCCGGCAGCTGGCATCCGGCATCTGGTATCTGGGAGGCAACGCAGTGCAGCAGAAAGAGCTCTCCACCCATTCCTATAGTACTCGTTGCAGTGCAAATTGGCACAGTCTTTCTGGAGGGCAAATTAGCCAGATCTGGCAAAATCCTTGCAGTGTTAGGAATAGATTCAACTTCAAATAACTCAAGACCCAAAATAACTGTGATTTTTAACAAGATGGAAGTTTATTTCTCTCTCATGTAAAATTCCAAGTGTATGTGATCCAGAGCTGGTACTTGCCGGATCTCCAAGAAGCATTCAGGTTTCTTCCAGCTCAATCATGAACCAAGATGAGAGAATCCATGTTCTAGACAGCAGGATGGAGTGTATCCAGTGAAGGACGTGTCCAATGAAGACAAAGGGCAAAGGTCGCAGAATACCTGCGTCTAAGGAAGGGTCCTGGAAGCTGCCACATAAGAGTTTTGCTCAAACCTCATTGAGGAGACCTCAATCCCATGGCCACACCCAGCTGCAAGGGACACTGGAAAAGGCAGTCGATTCCAGATGAGGAAGTATCTGGCTAAAAATTTTGGAGGAAGTGTGAAAGGATATTGGAGAACAATGAATACTGCTTTGTGCCTTGTTTATTTCACTTAATAATATATGTCAGAGATGATTCAATATCAGCCCTTAAAGGGGTTCCTCATTTTTATGTATTTTATTTTTTAAGGCTGAAGAATACTCCATTATTTGGAAGTATCACGAGGTATTTAGCCTATTCTCTGCTGATGGATAGTTAGATAGATGTCAAGCTTCTATTATTACAGGTATTGCCACAGTGAGTAACCTTGTGCGTTAGCAGTTTTACATGTATGTGAGTATATCTATAGGATAAATTTCCAGCTGTGGGGTTTTAAACCCTGGATCGTCATTGCCAAACTTTTCAAGGCAGACGTGCTAATTTTCCTATTCCCACCTACAATGCTTGCAAGGAGATTACTTAAATAGCTACGAAGCAGCTACAAAGATAACTTTGGAATCAAATACACCGGAGTTTGAGCTGGATTCTTTTAGATCCTCTGAACAGTATTGACTGATTATTTTTTAAATCAGTTAATTTGGATAAACACAAACAATAAACACTCTTTCCCCTAGTGTGAGTGGCTGCTGAGATTTCAGCTCAGTTCTTTTAACCTTATCTGGGCTGCTTGGAGTTGGCCTCGCAGGTGTATGGGTCAGGGGTCAGCCAGAGATTTGGACAGGACTTTATAGTCCCAGGAGTTAAACCCTATCCCCACTTCCCTTTCCTGGATATCTCCTCTCAATTTCCAGCTGCTGTGTTTGCCCTGAACTCTGTCCTCAGGTTCTTTGAACCAATTAAATCACAGAGGCTCTCCTCAGGCTAATGCCATAAAAAACAAGTAAGCCACAGAGTAAGTTCTTTCTCGAGTATGAGACCCCAGCAGCCTTCAGAATCTGCCTTTTCTGGGTCTCTCTTCAGTGCCCTCAGGTAGATTTTTTGTGGTTGAAGGTTGTTACCTGCAGGAGGTACTTCTCTGGACTTGTGTCAGCATTCTTCACAGTTTGACATTTATGATTTTTATAGATCCCTTCTGCATGAAGTGCAGATTTTGAGTTCACTGAGTGTCTATGTCTCCAAAGGCTTTGGAATTGTCTGATAATGACAAAATAAACAGCCGGCAGTGTCGGGGGTGGGTTGTGGGGTGTGGGTGAGTGGTAGGTGGGCTCACCAGTTTCTCGGGTATGTTTGTTGTACTGAGGCAGATTTGGGGGTATTTAAGCCTTTCCTAGCCTCTCCAAAAAACAGCCTCCAGGCCACAGTTATATCCTTTATAAAGGATATAAACAGAAAAGGGCCTTAACATGTGGTTGATCCCCACTCAGTAATGACTTTGGGCAGGTCCTCTAACATCTCAGAGCCTCAGTTTTCTCATCTGTTGAGATGTAAGCCCTGTCCACCTCACGGTGAAGGTGCTTAGGAGGCAATAAAACAGTTCAGATGTGCAGAAATAATACTATGCTGCCTCTGAGCCCAGACTTAACTGCTGAGCGGTGTCAGAGGCTCTCAAACTGCACCTGAGGCCCATCACCCTGGAGCCTAGTTTTCAATGTTTATATATGTTTCTAGAAATCAATGCGAAATTCCAAGTCAGCTAGAAACATCAAAAAGCCATGAAAGTGTATAGATAGTATAAAGTATAGAGAATAGTGTAAATTATTTCCCCTTAAAAATCTTTTTTCCCCCCCAGCATATTAGCTAGTATGGCATTTGGGGGGAAATTACTTGAGATACCTGGTAACGTGGGAACATGTAAAATCACCTCCGTGGCTGCTTCCAGTCACCACATTCCACTCTCTGTCGTAACTGTGAGTCAAGGAGAGCTTCCTGCACTCCAACTAAATCCCAGGGTTGTAGTCTTGTGGATATGGAAAGTCATGTTCTTTTATCCCTCATTCTATATTTGACACCCACAAAAGAAGCTGAAAGAATTGAAGTTCAAAGATCACAAATCAGGGTCTCAAGGAGCTAAGAGATGAGGCTTAATTACTGATGGTCCAGTATCTGAGTGGGAATCAGGCTCACTTGGAGCAGTGAGGACCCACCTCTTTTTCACGTCAGTCAATTGAACAAAAGGAAAGATTGATGAAAATGAAATGAATGTGGTTTTATCGAATCACATGAAAATAAAGCTATATTTTCACCACTTAGATTGTTTTCCTCATTGTTGAAAGAATATCAAGGAGAAAAGGGTCACAGCGTTTCATTTAGATGGAATGTTAATGTTAGTCTTTGTGTGCTAAGTAGCAGCACAAAAGCACTTTTCTAGTTTTTCATCTTGATCCCTTAGAGGGTGGGCTATATCTGCCAGGTAGGCTGCTTGTGCCCGGGGAGCTCAAGTTGCTCACCACGGTTTAGAGCAGCGATTCTTAAGGCCTGGTTCTTGAATTAGCAGTAGCAGCTGCAGCAACAAGTGGACCCCACCCCAGACCTGTCTAATCAGAAACGCTGGGGATTGGAGCCAGCAATCTGTGTTTCAACAAGCCCTCTGAGTGATTCTGTTGCATGCTCAACTTTGAGAGCCATTGCCTTAGAGACACGTAGAGCTACATTGCAGTGCTGAGTCAAAACTGATTTTAGAATATAGATGTTACTATGTGTAGGTCTTAGGGAGGAGGTTTGTATCTGACTCTTCTCGGTGAGTGTAGGAATTGCCTAATATAAATCCAAAGTGCTCAGTCAGAAGTGTTGTAAGTACTAGGCCTATAAGTGGCTATGAGAATAGAATTGCCAAAGATGACCAAAGATAATTATTGGTTTACTAAAACTGTGCATGAAATACAATTTTTTTATCATAAAAAAGATGCTAGTATTATTCAGAATGTGAAGAATATTTGGATTGTAGGACAATAATGGATTCTAGCAATGTAAGGGGAAACATGCCAGAAAAGAAGGCACAACAGAACCCCGAGAAAGAGGACTTGAAGGAGGTGTCTTCAGGAAAGAAGGTGTGCATGGGGTGCAAAACTACTCTAAGTAGGCTACTCCAATCCAACACTGGGTTAGAAGTTCCAAATGCTTCAGCTGAAATCAGTGGGAAGGCATATGGGAACCCAGAACATCTAATAACACTTTGAATTAGATACTTACACATATACATTTAAGATTGTTTGCATCTAACAGAAAACTCAGTATAATGGTGACTTAAACAAGATAGTAATAGAAATTAATACAATTAATAGTAATTGAGAATAATAGAAATTTGGAGGCTGCTGGTCAAGTACTTGTGTGGTAGCTCCAAAGTCATCAGGAATCTGGATTCTTTCCGTCTTTTTGTCCCACTATTCTAGTTTATGGCTTCCATTCTCAAGGTATTACTTCATGGTCCAAAAGGGGAGCAGGAGCTCCAGCCATCATGTCTGTTCCAGGCTGTTGGAAGGATGAGAGGTAGAAGGGTAAAAGTGCCACATGCCTTTGTTCAGTCCTTTCCCTTTAAATAGCCTTCCTGGAAGTCAAATATAATATATTTCACTGACTGGAATTTAGTTACATTGGCTATTCCTAGTTGTAAAGGAGTTCTTGAAAATGCCATCTTTTAGCTGGACATCATGCTGCCTTATATAAAATCAGGTTCTCTTACCAATAGAACAAGGGGAGAACAAATAGCAGGTGGCAAAGAGCGCCTCTGCCACAGATTCCTTATTTATTCTTGTTTTTAAGTCCTCAACGCTGCACTCTGAGGTTTCATATTGCCGCAGTTAGTCTCTGTTCCGCTTTTCTCTTCTGTGGGTCTCTCCTCATCTGAAAAAAACAAGATTAATCTAATTTAAAGAGATATAGTGAAAATAAATAGGAAGGTGATTGGAAAGATTATAGGTATATGTGTGTGTGAAAAAGTGAACAACAGATAAACAGGGCAAAATGAGTGTTTACCCAGCTCCAAATGCCTAGAGCAGGGATATTCTTAAAGGAGAATTTCAGCCTCCACTAAATGATGAGGTTTTTTTCCCCTAGCATTTAAGCCTCTCTCAGGGACCTGAATTAATCTCCTTTAGGTCACTGAGGGACCTCTAAGTACTTAGCTCTTGTATAATTTTGAAAACAATGAGTAGGCATTAAAGATAGTCATCATGCCTGCCACATCACCCTATGAAAAACATTATTTACTTTTCAGATTTCAGGTAATTTGCATTCTTTAATCTCCCTCATTATTACTGGTTTTCTCTGTTTTTTAAAAAATCATTATGCTAAAGCATTGGCATTTCAAGGTCTAAACAAAATGCTCTGTGTACTATGAACTTTATATACTTTCATTCATTCACTCAATAACCATTTATGACATATCCATTTAGTGTTGGGCACTGGGGTTTTGCTGTATACACAAAACACAAGGTTCCTTCCCTCATGGAGCTTACACTACAGTGTATGTGAGGGTGCTGTTGAGGGAGATAGACCATAAGCAAGTAAACAGATAAATGAACAAGATATTTTCAGATAGTGATAAATGCTAAGAGGTAGTAGGAAGACACGATAGTAGGTGATGGAGAGGGAGGGGTAATTTAGAAGGGGAAGTTCCCATGTTGAGCTAAGATATGAATGTGAGACAAAGCCATTGACAAATACATGACTTACAATGATACAAGCACCTGAAAATTTTAATTTCTAAGTGCAAAATCATTCTCTCTCCTACGACACAAATGATAAAGAGGCAATTTTTATTTGAATCAAGTATCAACAAAAAAACCCTTACATCTGCTAAGGGTAACACGTTTAAGAATACTAACGATTAGATTGTCTGCAATATTAGATTTAATCTGAAACCTAAACAGCTACCAGTAGATGTATCTTCAAAATGAAACAAATTCAGACACTGCTGTTGCTGAACCCCTATGCTAGGTTTTTTTGGGAAATGGAATACTTGACTAATCTCATTTGACTGATAGAGTACGTCATTATCAGCAAACTGGCAAGGGGAATTCTGTTACAAAAATGAATTCATTCTAATTATTATTTGAAAAAATCTGTTTTATATTTGTGATTCATAATCTTGAGGAATCACACATGTGCGGGAAGGGGAAGTTGGCATCTGCCATGAGCGCAGCAAATTTGATAAGATGTTCCAGTGGCTAGAGCACACTTATTCATTCAGTGTTCATAATTGGCTCCCTTAGAAACAGGAATGGTACTTATCTAGTGGGGTGAATTTAAAGTACACAGGGCGGCACCTCCTAGAGAAATGGAAATAAAAACAAAAATAAACAAATGGGACCTAATGAACCTTAAAAGCTTTTGCACAGCAAAGGAAGCCATAAACAAGACGAAAAGACGACCCGCAGAATAGGAGAAAATATTTGCAAATGAAGCAACTGACAAAGGATTAATCTCCAAAATTTACAAGCCCCTCATGCAGCTCAATATCAAAGAAACAAAAAACCCAATCCAAAAATGGGCAGAAGACCTAAACAGACATTTCTCCAAAGAAGATATAGAGATTGCCAATAAACACATGAAAGGATGCTCAACATTACTAATCATTAGAGAAATGCAAATCAAAACTGCAATGGGGTATCACCTCACACCAGTCAGAATGGCCATCATCAAAAAATCTACAAACAATAAATGCTAGAGAGGGTGTGGAGAAAAGGGAACCCTCTTGCACTGTTGGTGGGAATGTAAGTTGATACAGCCACTATGGAGAACAGTATGGAGGTTCCTTAAAAAACTAAAAATAGAGCTACCATACGACCCAGCAATCCCACTACTGGGCGTATACCCAGAGAAAACCATAATTCAAAAAGAGTCATGTACCACAATGTTCATTGCAGCTCTATTTACAATAGCCAGGTTATGGAAGCAACCTAAACGCCCATCAACAGACGAATGGATAAAGAAGATGTGGTACATATATGCAATGGAATATTACTCAGCCATAAAAAGAAACGAAATTGAGTTATTTGTAGTGAGGTGGATGGACCTAGAGACTGTCATACAGAGTGAAGTAGGTCAGAAAGAGAAAAACAAATACCATATGCTAACACATATACATGGAATCTAAAAAAACAAAAAAATGTCTGAAGAACCTAGGGGCAGGACAGGAATAAAGATGCAGATGTAGAGGATGAACTTGAGGATACGGGCAGGGGGAAGGGTAAGCTGGGACGAAGTGAGAGAATGGCATGGACATATATACACTACCAAATGTAAAATAGATAGCTAGTGGGAAGCAGCCGCATAGCACAGGGAGTTCAGCTGGGTGCTTTGTGACCACCTAGAAGGGTGGGATAAGGAGGGTGGGAAGGAGATGCAAGAGGGAGGAGATATGGGGGTATATGTATATGTATAGCTGATTCACTTGGTTTTAAAGCAGAAACTAATACACTATTGTAAAGCAATTATACTCCAATAAAGATGTTAAAAAAAAAATGTACACAGGGCAGGACTTCCCTGGTGGCGCAGTGGTTAAGAACCCGCCTGCAAATGCAGGGGACTAGGGTTCGAGCCCTGGTCTGGGAAGATCCTACATGCCATGGAGCAACTAAGGCTGTGAGCCACAACTACTGAGCCCACGCACCACAACTACTGAAGCCTGCGTGCCTAGAGCCTGTGCTCCGCAGCAAGAGAAGCCACTGCAATGAGAAGCCTGTGCACCGCAACAGAGAGTAGCCCTTGCTCACCGCAACTAGAGAAAGACTGTGTGCAGCAATGAAGACCCAATGCAGCCCAAAATAAATAAAGTTAATCGTTATTAAAGTATACGGGGCTTCAGATTTGATCTCTCATTTAAAAAAAATTACCAGCTTTTATCTATAAGAATGATTTCTGGGGGCTTCCCTCGTAGCACAGTGGTTGAGAGTCCGCCTGCTGATGCAGGGGACACGGGTTCGTGCCCCGGTCCGGGAAGATCCCACATGCCGCGGAGCGGCTGGGCCCGTGAGCCATGGCCGCTGGGCCTGCGCATCTGGAGCCTGTGCTCCACAACGGGAGAAGCCACAGGAGTGAGAGACCCGCATACCAAAAAAAAAAAAAAAAGAATGATTTCTGAAAAATTAAACTTGATTCTCACTATAACATAGTCATGCCACTAATTAGTGCCAAGTTCTTTTGTACCTCTTCAAAATTTGAGGAGTTGAAATTTGAAAGACAATAATAAAGCATACAAGAGAGGAAGAAGCCACCACAGGATGGTTTAATGTCAAATAATGTGATATTAATTTAGAAGCCAACTAAATTTTAGAACTTTAAAAAACAGAATCATGCATGAGCAATACAGAGTGGAATCTGTATCCAGACAGGAAATCCAGCCTCAGAAAGCTAAGCATAAACAGGAGGTTGGGGGAGGAATGGAAACTTTCAGGTGTATTGGAATTAAATGACCCCTAGGTCCTTTCTAGCTCCACATATCTGATTCTAAGAGTGCTGAAAGAATGTGTTAACCTGTTTTTAAAAGTGGCATTATTGAAATATAATGTACATGACCATAAAACTCACCCATTGTAATTATACACTTCAAGGATTTGTAGTAAATCATAGAGTTGTGCAATCGTCACCATAATCTAATCCATTTTTTTCCATGTTGTTTGTGGGGTAGAAGCCATTTTATTTTTCTAGTATAAAGGTACATAGTGACGCATTAAAATTGTAGAGCAAGTTTCAAGGATGCTAAGGTGACTCACTGAAAGTATGTGTAATAGACATGTGCAGGCAGCTGATCTACTGAAACAAATAGGGAGAAAGAAAGGGAAGGTGGTGGCTGGAGGCAGTGCAGAACAATGGTTACCACCACGCCTTAAGGTCAGATTGCTGAAGTTCAGATTCTGGCATCCCTACTTCCTTAATAGCTGTCTGACCTCAAACAAGTTACTTAAACTCTCTGACCCTCATTTCACTCATCTGTAAGTTAACAGCACCTACTTCATGAGGTTATGAAGGGTAAAGGAGATAATTTATGCAAGGGGCCCAGCATAATCCTGGCACATAATAAGTACTCAATAAATGTTAGCAATTTTTATAATTGTCACTGGATGACCATTAAATAGCCCTTCATGAGCCAGACACAAAAGATCATGTGCTCTGTGATACAATTTATATGAAATTCTAGAAAAGGCAAAATGAGAGTGACAGGGCTTCCCTGGTGGTGCAGTGGTTGAGAGTCCGCCTGTTGATGCAGGGGACATGGGTTCGTGCCCCGGTCCGGTCCGGGAAGATCCCACATGCCCCGGAGCGGCTGGGCACAACAGTGAGAGGCCCGTGTACCGCAAAAAAAAAAAAAAAAAAAAAAAAAATGAGAGTGACAGAAAGCAGATCAGGCAGATCAGTGGTTGCCAGAGGCCAGGGAGTGGGGGAAGGAAATTGACAGCAAAAAGGCACAGGGAACTTTTTGGGTGTGTTTTCATGATTGGAATGGTGTTTTGTAAACATCTGTTATCAAATTACAAACTTAAACTTGGTGAATTTTATCGTATGTAAAATAAAGCTGACCAACACCCCCCCCCCCACCAAATACCCTTATAATTTTTCAGTTGGATAGTTCAGTTACCTTACATGTTATACGCAGGAATCAATTTCTAAACGAAGCCAACAAATATTTGTTGAGCATCTACCACGCGTAAGGCACTGTTCCAGGTGCTGGGGATACAGTTTTGAAGAAGACAAACAGCATCCGTACCCTCATGGATCTTATAGTTCAAGCACGAATTATGCACATATGTTTGGGGTTACAAAATGGGTCATCGTGACAGGATATTGGGAGGAGGGGTAGAGGAGCTCTAAGTTGTATAAATATATGTCCTGTGGTTTTTCTGTTATTTTTCAACCATACACAGAAGCAAACACAGCATTCCTGTATCTGAAGATGATGTCCCTGACTTAGTGTCTGGACAGGTGGAATGACAGAGACCTTTGGGTGACTTGTGACCTTGACTCAAGGCTGCTCTCTGGCCTCACCATCTGCGAGATGCAGTGCGCACCTGGCGAGGGAAGGGGACTGGCACTGGCCCAGAGACCAGGTGGACGGTTCAAAGGGGCATCAGGGTTAGGTGGCTTTGACCTTGGTTGGCCTCGTTAACCCAGCGCTCTCTTGGCTCCAGGCCTCCCCACAGAGTACTGGTAGCTGGTACTCTCAGGTGCCTTTCCAGAGAGTGGGCCAGACCAGCGAACTTCGCCAGTGACTCCGCCCACGAGGTGACTCCGCCCACGAGGTGACTCCGCCCACGCAATGACCCCTCCCATGTGGATCCTAAGTGGATGCCGTCTGGAGGCGGAAAAGCGTTGGGGAATCTGATTGGCTGCTCTAGTCAGAGCCGCGTAGAGGGCGGGGCGAGGCCTGCAGAGGGCGGAGCTTGTGTAGAGGCCCGCCACCCGGCGCCGGCTCGGGGAATGGATGCTCTTCTGGTGTGCGGGCGCCGGGGGCGGGGAAAGCACACGCCCAACGGCGCGCTGGCCCCGCCCGGGACCCGGCGGGAGCGCGGAGCCACCCTCTTCCTCCTTTGCTGGCGCTGGGCTGAGCCCGGAGCCGAGAAACTGAGTTGGCTCTGAGCTCCCTGTTTGGTTTCTGGGCGGCGGCAGCCGGAGGAGGAACATGGCGCTCGTAGGCAACGGAGCAGAGTTGGAAGCGGACGAGGTACTGGCTGGTGGGGAGTGTGGGAACTGCCCCTGGAGCCCGGGAGGAATGAGCGAGCTCGGCAGGGTTGAGCGAGTCCGGCAGGGACGGTCAAGGTTCCGCCCCCTTGGTTCCCTGTCTGGGACCTGCAGCCTCTCGCCCGGGGGAAGGGACAGGGATTGCGGCTGGGGACACGAGGCCTTGGGAGGTCTGTTCTCGCTGGAGCGAGGAGTGTCTCTGCGGCTCTGGGAGAGGAGGCGCTGCTGAAGTTGCGGGCGCCGGCATCGTGGGCTCTTGCGGATCGGAGGACACCACGTCCGGCCAGCGGGTGGATGGGTGCGAACGCGCGGGAGCGCAGGACCCGCAGTACAGAGCAGTACTGAGCCTCACCAGGGACGCCTAGGCTTTATGAGGTCTGACTCTGAAGTCCCGACATTGGCCCTTTAGAGTTTGTAGAATCGTCTCTTGACCTGGGAATTTCACCTTCTCTGGAAGTTTCCAGTGGCAGAACAGAAAGGCTTGCAATCGATGAGAGGAGGGGGACAGCCGGAGGAAAAAGGAGCCCTCGGGGTGTCTGCACCCGCGGGCAGTGCAGGGCTGCCCAGGGGCTGGAAGGCTAGGGACCTGGAGCAGCAGCCCAGGAATTGGTGCTTTCCCCTCCGTGTACGGGGCCCGGGCCTTTTCCCAGCAGGTTCCCAGTGTGGGTGGTGGACGGAGGGAAGGCGCTTGGAGAGCCGACTCCGGCCTCTAGTGGTCTCGACTGTCTTTAAATAATTAGCCACTTCCTTCTGTGGCTGGCGCGCCCGGGTCTGAGCACCCTCGGGCGGGCGAGCAGGACCTGTTGATTTATCGACTGTTCCTTTGAGCAGTTGGCAGCTCCGGAGAGACGCGCTCTCCGGCGCTTGAAGTTGAGGCCAGCGGCGGCGGCCGCAGGAGCAGCACCCACAGCGACTGCTGCTGCCATTTTACCTGACTTGAATTTTACAAGTCGCTGCCTGAGGAGGCTTAGTTTCAAATGATGCAATAGTGGAAGATCTGGAGTTGGCGGGTTAAGCTTCCTGTCCATCTCTTTCAGTGTCGGGAAACTCTTCTGACAACGAATACTGTGTTTGAAATGTAGCACTTAAAATAAAACAAAAACCGAGCTTCAGCTCCTTTACACGACTGGCCGACAGGAGGGCAAGCCTGACTGTCCAGAAGCTTCCTTACAACATGTGCCTTCCAAGGAGGGTATCAGGACCACAGATCAATGAACTAGAGCTTGCATAGCTGCATCTATTGTTGAAACTTTAAAATTACACATAAAGGCAAATGATGAAATAGCATATTTGTTGCCGTTTTCATCTGTGACAGCCTTTCTTTATTTACAGCTTTAGGCTGTCTTTTTGGTATGACCTGGAGCCGGCTTTTTTCATTCCTCCTGTCTTAGATCTTTCCTGTAACCAACATCATAACACTCATAGTGCTTTGACTATACATTCACTTTATCCCTTAAAGGTTTTTATCGCTCCCTGCTGTATATTAAATTATGTATCCATGTTCTTGGCATGCAAGGCTCTCTACAGTGTAGTCTCAATCTGATGTCCCAGCCTTGTCCCCAGCCACTTTTCTATTTATAACCATTTAGTTTAATGTGTTATGCCTGGATTAGAAATAAGGAAACAAGACTGGGAGTAGGGAATTCCCTGGCAGTCCAGTGGTTAGAACTCTGCCCTTCCACTGCAGGGGGCATGCAACCAGGGGGCATCCCCTGGTTGGGGAACTAAGATCCCACGTGCTGCATGGCACAGCCAAAAAAAAGGGACTGCGAGTAGCTAGTAAATGTGGAGTGAAATTTTTGAATCCCTGGGCTTCTTGTTGAAAAAGATTTGCTACACTTAGGGTGATATAATTGTCTAGACCAGGGCATTGTTGGGAGAGAACACTTGGACAGTAGGTGTAAACTGGGACTGTCTTGGGCATATTGAGACATGGCTACCCTAGCTGTGCCCACAGCCTGCAAGGTGAACCTAATGCCATGCGTTTGCTAGGGAGGAGGGCTCTGGCTCTGTGGGGGAAATTAGGTTTTAGAGCAGCAGAGAGCCTGGCACACAGATACTTGGTAATACGTATTTATTGAATGAATGAAGACTGTGCTTAATAACGTCTCAGTTTTTGCCATATCTTTCATTTGTGTTTTAAAATTCAGTAACTGTTAGGCTCCCATTACATGTTAGGTACTCTACTGGTCCTAGGAAATGAGCAAAGTACAATCAGAATTTTTTTGTTCATGCCAAATCCACTTTTGTTCCTCATGGTGCACCATTTCCATTGGAATAAATTTTGCAAACATTTATTGAACATTTGCTTCGTGCTTAAACTTAGTAGGTGTCTTAGAAACGGAAGGCAGTTTTGGCTCTCTACGGTTCTCAGTCTGGGTAAGGAGATATGGCACGTGAACAAGAACTCTAGAAAAGAGATCAAGGCAGGGTAAGCAAGTAAGAAGTGATGCATTGTCAACCGGGTACCCTTGACTTATTTGTGGAAAGTCCTTCACTTTCAGTGGGCTGAAGCACTCTACCACAAGCACACAAGACCCTGCTCTTCAACTTTCTGGATGTGTGAAACTAAAAGAGCTGGGAAGTTTTTCAAACAATATAAATTTGATAGTCTTTGAGGCCACTATTTGATATGCTAGGAGAGTAAAAAGGGACAAATTGGTGTAGTTGTAAAAGTGGTAGGTTAGGAATTAGGTGAACTGGGCTCTCAGCTCAGTCACTAATTTGCCCAATAGCCATTCATTCATTAAGTGTGCAAACATCTGACTGTGTTATGTGCCAAGCCTGGTCCTAGCTTGGAGATACAACAGTGACCCAGGCTGACAAGGTCTCTGTCTATAACAATATAGTGACCTTGATTGAGGCAGTCTCTCTACCTCTTAGGGCTCTTTTAAGTTTCCTCATCTGAAGATGGAGGGGCTCTATGAGCCCCGAGTGTTCTTCCAGCTCCAAAAGTCTACACTTTTAGAGGTGGGGGGCTCCTTTGTTTGGGAGAAAGGCTAATAGTATGGGAATCCCTTTTCTTTAAAAGTACCCAAGGAGATGATGGAGGTAGAGGGGCTCTTATTATCGTTGTGGGATGGGGTGTTTTCTTAGGTAAACTGGTGTTTTTTGTTTTTTTTTGTTTTTTTCTCTAGGTGCTAGGAGGATAAACGTGGGAACACAGAGGTTAGGGCTTGCAGCCTCAGGGGTGGCAAAAATTGGTTCTGGAGGGAGGCAGAAACTTCTCAGATGTTCCAGTGGTTTGTGGCCCTTCAAAGCTTGGTGGGCAAAATCTTACTTCTTAACATTTAAATTTCTCTCATTGGTTTTTCTTGGGTATTACACAAGCAACATTGACATTGAGTTCATGGAAGATATACAGAATGTATGCAGGGTCATTACTACAAACCTATGGCAACTAGATGGCTATGACTGGAGAACTTTCTGTCCATCAATAGCTTGATCCTGAAGCCATATCTCTGTTGGTGACTTCCTTATCCATTAGGGCTGCCTTTGGCTGCCTTGTGGCTGTTAAGTGCTTATGTTTGGCCCACACTACTTTGTGTGTGACTTGGGATTTGAAAATTAAATAAAAGTACTTTATATTTTATTCTTTAATCCTATTAGAATTATTCAACCCACTAATAACTATGCCAAGTATTGAAAAGAGAAACTATTGATGATATCTGAATGAATATGTAGCAGCTGGATAAGTTAAAAATTATTTTCTCATATAAAACAAGAGTTAAGTTCATGAAAAATAACTTTTAAGAAGATTTTGTTTTCAATTGTTTTACCTTTTCTGGAAAAATAGCAGTTTTGAAAGTTTGAAAAATTTGGTTACATTGCTATTATTATGTAGAAATTGGCAATTTTTATGTATAATTTGATACATCACATTTTTACATTAAAATTACATTAAAAGTTACTCAGCAAATACAAAGTTTAATGTTAATAGCTTTAAAATTTAAAACATGACTTAACATTTTTATTGCCATTCTGAACCCATTATTATATAAGAAGAATAAACTTTATACTTGCTCTTTTATGTATAAAGTACAGGTATATCTCTGTGCTATTAACATTTCATGGGGGATGTGGTTAGGAAAAAAAATGTCTAAAAAGGCTCCTGGGGCAGGAGGACAATATTGAAAAAAAGTTGAGAAACACTGGATTACGGAAAGAAATGGTTTATGTGACAAATGCTTTCATGGCCTGAATTTTTGGCCCAGGACTTTTTGGATCTAATTCTGATTTAGAAATTTTCCCCACTGGCGCTTTAGATGAAGTTTAGATAAAACTGATTGCTACAGTTTTCTTCGTATCAGATTCATTCTTTCATTCCATCAGTGTTCATTGAGCACCTCCCCAGGTGCAGCAGTCTTCAGGTGCTGGAAGTCCATACTGAGATAAGATGGCTTGATTGCTCTTGAGGAACACACGCTCTAGCAAAAGACACAGTTACACAAGTAACGAGTGCTGTCTTTGGGTCAGGGTAGATTTTAGGTAGGAGGGTCATATAATTTATCATTCACAGCAGGGCCCTGGGGAAGTCAGTGTGCTGCTTTCAGTAATTACTCCAGGACAACAGGTGCAAACAGAAATGGTTGGTTGCCCTCGTTTAGTGGCTGGCAAAGACTTTAAAGAAGAGGTGGTATTTGAACTGGGTCTTTAAAAAAATTTTTTTAATTAAAATATAGTTGATTTACAATGTTGTGTTAGTTTCAGGTATATAGCAAAGTGATTCAGATGTATGTGTGTATATATATATATATATATTTTTTTCTTTTTTAGATTCTTTTCCATTTTAGGTTATTGCAAAATTTTGAGTATAGATCCCAGTGCTATACAGGAGGCCCTTGTTGGTCATCTATTTTATATATAGTAGTATGTATATAAAGGAAACAATCCCATTTACCATCGCATGAAAAAGAATAAAATACCTAGGAATAAACCTACCTAAGAAGGCAAAATACCTGTACTCTGAAAGCTATAAGATGCTGATGAAAGAAATCCAAGATTACACAAACAGATAGAAATGCATACTGTGTTCTTGGATTGGAAGAATCAATATTATTAAAATGACCATACTACCCAAGGCCATCTACAGATTCCATGCAATCTCTATCAAGTTACCAATGGCATGTTTCACAGAACTAGAACAAAAACTTTTAAAATTCGTATGGAAACACAAAAGAGCCCGAATTGGCAAAGCAATTCTGAGGAAGAAGAATGGAGCTGGAAGAATCCGGCTCCCTGAACTGGATCTTGAAGGGTGTGCTAGGTGGAGCAAGTGCAATAAGGCAGAGGCGTGGGTGGAAGTTGAGATGGGGCGGGGAT
Source organism: Orcinus orca (assembly GCF_937001465.1). Classification (NCBI taxonomy): domain Eukaryota; kingdom Metazoa; phylum Chordata; class Mammalia; order Artiodactyla; family Delphinidae; genus Orcinus; species Orcinus orca. The sequence continues at coordinate 56,357,765 of NC_064564.1, forward strand.
GAGAGCACGCCCTGCGGTCAGCAGGGTGCTCAGCATATGGGGAGGAGTGCCTTGGAGGGCTGCGATCTCCTAAAAAATGGGGACCCAGAGGGCTTTTTAACTAGGCAAGAGTGATACAATTATTTATTTTAGGAAGCTAAGTCTGGTGAAGTTGGTGCAGCCAGACTGGGGGTGGTGGCAGGAAAGGCAAGAGGCTGTTGCGACAGTTCAGAATGGGAGGTGGTGTGGACTGGAGTGGAGCAGAGGTCTTGGGGTTGGAGAGAGGAGGCCAGAAAGGAGGAGCTTCTCAGGGAGGACTCGGAGGAGGAATTGGCCGGGTGGCCTGTTCCCTAGTTGGAGGGGCAGTGGAATGGGCAGAAGGGAGGAGCCGGTAAGAGATGATTCTTGGCTGGCTGGCGGTGCTGTTACCTAAGAAGACAACTGGGTAGGATTCAGCCTTCCGGTGGGTGTGGAGGGTGGGGAAGGACCTCATGCAGAATTGACTCACCTGCTTGGCTCACTGTGACTTTCCTTACTGAGGGAGCACGGCCATTTGCTTATGAGTGGATGAATCTGGGCAAGGTTAGGAAAGGATGTTTGTAAATTGGTCCTGCAGGTGAGCGAGAGGAAAAAAATAGCATCAGCTTACCGTCGTCAGCCTGGATGCCAGCTCCGGTTAACGAACAGGCAATTTTCCTGAAATGTTCAATTTTTTTTTTTTTTTTGCGGTACGCGGGCCTCTCACTGTTGTGGCCTCTCCCGTTGTGGAGCACAGGCTCCGGACGCGCAGGCTCAGCGGCCATGGCTCACGGCCCAGCCGCTCCGCGGCATGTGGGATCTTCCCGGACCGGGGTACGAACCCGTGTCCGCTGCATCGGCAGGCGGACTCTCAACCACTGCGCCACCACGTGCGCCACACGGTGGACATGCCACTGTGTCCCCTGAATGTTCAGTTTTGAATCATTTGAAAGATCATCTGTTCTGGGAATGCTACTTTCTCAGTGAAACTTGCCCTCATTTTCTGCTCACGTCCCCTTTGCCCCACACCTCCTACCTCCCCCTCAAGTCCAGAGGTGCAGGCGTGCTTCTTAGACAGGAATCAGTTCTTCCTTGGGTTAGCCGTTTGCTTTCCTTCCTATCTTAGCTCCCTGCGCACGGGTGCTGTTACTAATTATGCACCGTGTGAACTGGATACTGTGAGTTCTGAGAGGCTAGTGGTTTCCGTCTGGCTGTCTGTTGACAGTCCCCCGGCCCCCAGTCTCAGGTGCCCCGGTGGCCAGCTCAGGCAGGTCTCCTGAAGTTACTGTGTGCTCACTTCCCAGGAGAGGAGTGCCCGGGGATTCGCCTGGGCGCTGAGAGGCTTCCTGGGGAGAGCTTCCCTTTGTCAAACCTCCCCTCGGTCACTGTGTCAGAACTTTCCTCTTCCATCCCTGTGCTTAGTGGGAGTCGGTCACATCCCCAGACTCTGGCCAGTCGGCCGTACTGGCTAGGTCACCACACCTCTCTAAAGGCACTCTTGACGTGTTGACTTCCTGGCAGTTCATAATGCCATTATGCATCTTGAGCTCTTTACTGAAAGACTGGGTGTGTAGTAAGAGCTTTTTTTGCTGAGATCTGTGGACCTGTATTTTAAAATATTTTAGTGAAATGATGCACTATGTATATTTGTTGGGTCTGATTGTAACTAGTGAAGGAGAAGATTATTCAGTCTAAGTTCATGTATCGGGTTTTATGCCAGGTGCTCCTGCCCTAAGTGATGGTCTAGTGGGAGGTGGGGGTGTAAACAAATAGATGCAGTTATCTGTGCTGAGAACTACACAGGAGGGATGCCGAGGTGCTTTGGCAGCACGGAGGAGGGCATCTCACCTGGAGTGGGGAGAGGGAATGGGTAATCAGGGATGGTTTCCTCAAGGAGGCCATTTCTTAGACATTCTGGGTCTTGCGGGATGAGTAGGGGTTAGCCATGTAGAAGAGAGCTGGGGACAAAGGGGACTCTTGCAGTGCGTCCCGGGGAGAGGGAACAGCAGGCATAGGGTTCGGAGGTGAAGAAGTGCTTGTGGTGCTCTGGGTGGCAGGAAATGAGGCTCAAGGGCAGGAAGGGCTCTTCTAAGTTTTTCATGCTGAATCGTGGATATCATGATGTGCAATGGTGTGCATTTAAGGATTTCAGCTGAGCAGAGGTGTGGTGAGATCCGAGCTGTAGGTTGGTCCCTCTGGCAGTGCATGGAGGCCGATTGATTGGAGGAAGACAGGACCGGAGGTGGGGAGGGAGGTTGTTTTCTGGTGTTTTTGTTTTGTTGAATGACTGTTACAGCCCCCTGAAGGCCCACTCTGTGCAGCGCTAGCTAGGTACTGGGATAACACGATGGGAAAGACATGGCTTTGATCCCTCTGGAGCAGCCAAGCAGGAATATGGACACACAAAACCACTCTCACCTGGAATGGAGGGGCGAGTTCGGCGAGCTTGTAAGCAGGCCTGGGGCTTCAAGAAGGAGGAGGAAGAGAGGGCTTTCCTGGGGTTGTCACTCACCCTGAAGGTGCTGGTGAGGCGTGCCTCCCTGCCCCTCCGCCCCCAAGTCAGATCAGCTAACTTGGTTTCCAGACCAAGTCTTTACTGCCCAGCTGTGTGACTTAACCCCTTTGGGCCTTGGTTTCCTCTTATGTAACCTGAAGGAATTGACCTTGATGATCTGTTTCTGAAGTTCTCGGCTTTGACGTTTGTGATCTAGAAGGTGACATGGGATCTGGACTTTGAGGGGTGGAGTTTTAGCAGGCAGCCATGGAGAGCAGATCACGGCTTCATTCCTTCAGGCAGAGGGACCAGTGGGGAAACATGCCCGGGCATGGGTGAAGCTTGGTGGAGGCTGAAGTGCACACTGTGCGAGGGCTCTGTGGTCGAGGCTGGAAGACAGTGCTGTGTGTATTCCAGCAGATTTTGGTAGGTCTTGAACGCTCAGCTAAGCAGTTTGGCTTTTTTGTTTTCGTTTTTTTTTTTCAATTTTCTTCCTTGACATATGTATCCTCCCACATTTGGGAAATGTGTTTCTTTTTTTTGTTTGTTTTTTGATAAAGGAAGCAATGATGATCCCATTTCTTTTCCTTTCCCAGCCCCATTTCCAAAGTACTTAGTTTTAAACTGATGACTGTAACCTGCAATGCACTAGTTAAGGAGGCAGACAAGTCAGGCACGATTGAGTACTTCCATAGGCTGTATTTTGTCACATAGACTCTTACCCTCAGCTAAGTTCTCAGACGCAGAAGTCCTGGACCCACGACTCTGGTGCCGTCAGCAGGACCAGTCAGGGGTTCTCTGAGGGTGTCCCTCTGTCCTCCTTTTCTCTTGCCCTGCTTCTTTAGGCTGCTTTGCCCCAGAGTTCTGGGCTTCCTGGTCTATTTTCCATGCATGAATCACAGTCGTTCCACTCAGAGCTAAAGGCAACAAACCTCAGAGTCTCACTTCGTTTTTTCAGACCAAATGGGGTAGGGTCTTTTTGAGAGGAGGTGGGCAACACAGATGACAGAGTGGGAGAGTCCGGAAGAGAGGGGAATGAGGCCTGGCTCCAGGACCCTCTGCCGGAAGCACTCAGATGTCATCATCTGTGCAAAATCATCACCCGAGTGCTTGTTGTTCGAGAATAGCTACCCCTGGCTTGGATTCCGGTCTAGGCTTCTCGTCTCATTTGCTGTGTGACCTGGAGCTCGTTATTTAACTTGTCTGATGCTTTTCATTTATAAAACAGGAATAATGACAACTACCCCATAAGGTTGGCAAACAGGATGAAATACGAGTCTGTTTTACAAAGCACCTGGCACATAGAAGTACCCTTAACGTGCTAGTTTTCTCTTCCCTTCTGCTTTACCTTAAGGTATTGCTGCCACAGTTTATTATTTATGGGTTTGATGGAGAATCTGTTTTAGTGTGTCCGAATGTAGTTTCACCTTATTTTTGCAGCCTATAGGGGAGAAACTAATGCAGAAGTTCACAGCCTAGACACAGGCAGTGACTGGCTGAAGGCCATCCAGCTCACTTAGGCATGGAATGAGGGTTAGAAGCCAAGTGCTGTAACTCTACATTCATGGCCCTTTCCACTAGGTCAGGGAGTGGCAGACTGTGCTGCAAGAACAATGTAGCCTCCCTCCTGCCTGTTCTTGTAAATAACATTTTATTGGAATACAGACATGCCCGTTTGTTTAGGTGTTGCCTGTTGCCCTTTACACTCAATGTCAGAGGTAGTAGTTAGGACACACCGTATGGCCCACGTGGCCTAAATATTTATAGGGTCTTTGGGGAAACATTTTGCTGACCCCTGTACTAGATGATTTCTAGGGCTATATGTGAGTTTGTTTATAAAGCGTCGTAAGCTTTATGAATTAAATTTGCTTGTTTCCTTAATACTCCTATCATAGGCATCAAAAACGCGGAAAACATAGAAATCTATTTGACACACCCCATGAAGTGCTGTGGCAGAAGTTCTGGAGTCAGACGGGTTTGAATCCCTGCTCCTCCATGTACAGACTTAGATAAGTTTATCTCTCTAAGCTTCAGTTTCTTCATCAGTCAAATGGGGATAATGTTGTAGAACCTGCTTCAGAGAGTTATTTATTTATTTATTTATTTACTTTTGGCTGCGTTGGGTCTTCGTTGCTGCATGCGGGCTTTCTCTAGTCGTGGAGAGCCATGGCTACTCTTCGTTGCGGTGCATGGGCTTCTCATTGCCGCAGCTTCTTCTCCTGTTGCGGAGCATGGGCTCTAGGCGTGCGGGCTTCAGTAGTTGTGGCACGTGGGCTCAGTAGTTGTGGTTCGCGGGCTCTAGAGCGCAGGCTCGGTAGTTGTGGCGCACGGACTTAGTTGCTCCGCGGCATGAGGGATCTTCCTGGACCGGGGCTCAAACCCGTGTCCCCTGCATTGGCAGGCGGATTCTTAACCACTGCACCACCAGGAGAGTCCTCAGAGGGTTATTGAGAGGATGAACACCCTACAAAGTGCTTAGCATATGGGGTGCAAATGTTGGCCCTTAGTACTATTATTATTAAGGCTGCATGATGCGGATACTTGACATTGATTTCCCAATCCAATAAGGAACTGACCTTGCATAAACATCGGCCCATGCAGAGTCCTGCAAGACTCCTCTTCCACTTGGATTCCTTTAGGATGATGCAGATACCTCTAAGGCTAATCTCAGGACTCCAGCTAGGTCAATTCTGCAAGTTTATAATCCTCACACCTCTCCCTCCCTGAGCGGAGAGGGGAAACCACTTACCGCAAAAGAGTGTATAAACATGGGCTCAAAGGGCCATCTGTTTCAGCAGAACAGTGTTTATAATAGTCAGCAAGGGACTTGGCCATATCCATAATATTTTGAAACTGACATTTGCCCCCTGACACCTAAGTGGTACGTGTGGTAACCTCTAGTTTCTCCAAATGTGTGGTTGTGCAGGATGGTCCCCTCTTTAACATTGGTGAATGTCATAACATTCTTACGACATTTCCATAAGATCGTAAAGCACCTAGATGTTAATAGGAGACTGTAGGAGGTATGTTTGTGTTCGGCTACTTAGCCTAAGAGGTTAAAAGGTAAAGGAGGTGACAGTGTGTGTGCACTCCTGGGCCCTGGAGGGAGCTCTAGGGTTCTTTCTCTGCCTCAAAATCATGTGCCATGCCAGACTGCTGTGTTTAAAGTTCAAGTCCATCCTCACCTTGCTGCTTAAAATCTGTCCACAGTGTTTCTTTTGCTTTTGAGGTATTCTGCAAACACTTGAGCATGGTGTATGAGGCCTTACTTAGGACCTATCTTGGTGGTTCTCACAAGGTGCATAGGTAACCTGGTTAGGGGAGTGGGTGGCTTGTTAAGATGCATGTTCCTAGGTCCTCCCACAAGCCATTCTTCTTCAGTGGGTCTGGGGTGGTTCCTAGGAGTTTACCCTCCTAACAGGACCTTTAATATCAGCTGTGGTGAAGTGCTTGTAGCTCCCCTTCCGGGCGCCATCTCCCAAAGGGGCAGCCTTTCTCACTTCTCAGCTTTTTCATACACTGTTTCCTCAACTTGGATGATTCCTCTTCATCCTTGAAGACCTCCCTCAGGTACCATTTCTCCTCCAGCCTTTCCAGATATTCCCTTATTTTCTCCCCTCCAGGTACTCAATGACCATTTAACATTCCTGGCTGCTTCCAAGGAGAAATATTCCTCTTTCACCATACAGGCTATGACACCCAGCAGGGATAGGATGTAGGTGCCTTGGTGTTCCAAAAGGAAAGGGTGGGACTTTCCCCCCCCCAGAAAGCAGCAAAGGAACTCCCTTCAGTGCTTTCTAACAACGTGATATTTTTAGCCTTTCAACCAGAAAGGAGAATTTACCTCCATAATCTATTAGCTTTATCTCAGTATTCTTAAAAAAAAAAAAGCTTTATTGAGGTGTAATTTACATGCCATTCATTCACTCCTTTTAAGTGTACGATTCAATGATCTTTAGTAAATTTACATTGTGCAGCTATCGCCACAATCCAATTTAAGAACATTTCCATGACCCCATAAAGATTTCCTTTATCTGCTGCTCTCACCTCAATATACTTTTCACCTTTAACTTGATTGAAAAATTAAAAATCATTAGGATAAAATAGAATTTCCCAGGCAGAAGTAAAAATGAGCAGCCATTATATATGATGAGGACAAAGCAGATATGTTAGGCATCAAAAAGCAAGACTGTAGAGCAGAGTGCATTTGGGTCAGCGCTGACTTGGCTCTTAACACTGTGACGTCATCAGAAGACAGGCTCGAGGGCTGAGTGAATTACCCTTGTCGAGATGAATAATTTGTCCCATTTGCAATAAAGCAGAAGATGTGTAGTATATACAGATGATGGTTTTTCCTGATTTTCTGGTTCATTCCCCAAGGCAGATGCTACTTATCCAACATGTTTAGCTTGCTGCCAAAGCACAAACAAGCAATTGCATTTCTAAGCCATTAACAGTTGATTGAAAGGGACTGTCACCCTAGCACAAGTCTCAAATGGGGCAAAGAGTCAAAAAATTTCTGCCTCGGGCTTCCCTGGTGGCGCAGTGGTTGAGAGTCCGCCTGCTGGTGCAGGGGACACGGGTCCGTGCCCCGGTCCGGGAAGATCCCACATGCCGTGGAGTGGCTGGGCCCGTGAGCCATGGCCGCTGAGCCTGCGCGTCCGGAGCCTGTGCCCCGCAACGGGAGAGGCCACAACAGTGAGAGGCCCGCGTACCGCAAAAAAAAAAAAATTCTGCCTCTTTTCAGGCATCCCATCTGAATTTCAGATTTGTCGTATCTGTTCCTAGGAAGGCATGTGGGAGAGAGGAAAGAATGTGGATGGGCTTACAGGTTAGTGGACATGGATTGGGTTCTGTCACTTGCAGAGACACTGTGACCTTGGGCAAGTTACTTAATCTCTCTGTGAGCTTCAGTCTCCTCATAAGTCAGTGGGGGATTCTAATGGTCACCTCAGAGAGTTGCTACTAGCAGCCTTGGCAACTCATCCAGAGCCATTCATTTGAATAGCAATGATGTATAGATTTTGCTTTTTATCAGTACATAAGAATGGCTAGAATTTTCCAGAGCAGGAAAGAATCCTAGTAAGGTTGTATCAAATATTACAACTAGCCATATTGAACATCTTGCTATTCAATATGCATTTGCTGATATTCATTTTAAGATCTAGTTTTCAGAGAGAAGGGTTTTTTTTTGTTTTCATTTTAAAATACAAACAATGGTAAATGCCCTTGCAGACACTGGCCCAAGCTAGGTAACCAAGGGCAAGACACTTGGAGCCATAGCTTCCTCCCTCCTACAGTGGGATGAAGTGAAATAACGCATGTAATCTAGCTGGGCTAAATAGGGAGCATTCAGAAAATGAGGATGAGTATAATTTATTCATACACTTAATGCTTTTAGAAGCCTGAGGTGTTCACATTTCTAACAGTTTTCTATTTAGTAATATTAGCATACGTGCATAGGTGGTATTTCTCCCAACTTTTCAAAATGGAAAACATTGAGATTCGTGGACTTTTTCATCAGACGTCAAGCAAATTTACTCCGATTTCATAAATAGTAGCGATGACTTTATAAGGTGTTAGTTTCCACGAGTCCAACTGTAATGCTAATTATATTGGAAATTTAAAAAGTAAAGCTACTAGCTTAGAAAGAATCTTTTTTTTTTTTTTTAATCTTCTAAAGGCTTACCTGCTTTTACCTCCCTTTATAGTTTATGGTGGAGGAGGTTACATTTTAACCTAGATAAGAGTCCCCCTTTTTGATGTACACAGTCAGAACTTTAAGTCTGCATGCCTCAGGGAGCAGGTTTCACTTGAAAATAGATTAGGTTCAACGTGGTGGGGGGGGTGGACACAACATGTGACATACTAAAATGAACTCCTGTCTCTTTGTTAAAGACCAAAAAGCATTCCATTTCAATTGTGGCAATTTGGTGACAATCACCCCTTCCATAATTATTTTAGGAGGAAACACAAGACTGGGGGAACAATTTAAAGCAGCATTACTCAACCAAAAAAGCCCTCCCCGTGCCTCATCCTTGATCTTCCCTGTCTGTTCCCCTCAATTTACGCTTCTTTTGCCTCCCACGTCTCTGTCATCAGCTAGTCCTGTCGGATGTACCTCCAAAACATGGCTCCTTACTGCATACTGGCCCCTGCTCTCCATCACCGCTATGTCCCCAGGCCACACCACTGTCTTCTCCCCCCTGCGTCTCTGGAAGAGCATCCTCACTGGTCTCCCTACTTCCTCTCTGGCTCTGCAATCCACTCTCACTCTGCAGCCCAAGGGCGCTTTTACAAATAGTAATCACATTGCGCCCCTGCTTCAAACTGTTTATTTAGGATGAAATCCACACTTCTCTTCTTTGGCTTTCCTCTTCCAGCTCATCTCCTGCCCCTCTCCCCTTCGTTCCTCTGCTGTAGCCACCCTGGCTTCCGTTAGGTTTCTTGAACATGCCCAGTTCTTTTCCACCATAGTGCTCCTGCGTGAGTGTTTCCCCAGCCTGGCGGACTGCACCGGTTCTTCATGTGACCAGCTCCTTCTCGGCTTTCCATCCTCACTTTAAAGATCAGGTTCCAAGTGCAGTTTTCCTTGGGTTTCATCTTCAGAGCAGCCTTTCTCTTTCCTCTATTACGCATCCTGTCTATTTCCTCATAGATATAATCACCGTCTGTATTATCTTGTTTGCTTATTTTCTTCTCTGTCATCTGTCTCCATCAGGTTTCAGCACAGGAAGCAGGAACTGGTGTAGGTAGTTTACATAAGAAAGAGTTTAAGAAGGGAATACCCAGATGTTTACAAAGTGGACGGAGGGGCTGTAGGTGTGGTTCTAGGCTGGGCCTCTGTGAGAAACCCTCAGTGCTGTCCAGAACCGACTCACTAGGGCAGGTGCTGGTATTCTGTGGCTGATGGTTCTAGAGCTAAGAGTTCCCAGCGCTTTGCAGTAGCTGTGGTTCAGGGATCAGGAAGCCAGAATGGAGACACGTCTGCTGCCACTGTCTTATATATGCTAGAAGGTGGAGAAAGAATGCTGAGCCCAGCTGTTGAGACCACGTAAGTTCCCTCACCCTTGCTTGACAGCAGAAAAAGTCAGAAAGGGGCAGGAAAATGACCTCAGCCTTTTGGATCTTGTACGGGTATATCTTAATGGGTGTAACCTAATTCTCACCCAGAATCAACTTACTTCCTCTACAACCACAAATCTATCAGGCTCTCAGGAGCTCCTGTCTCTGTAAATTGTACTGCAGTTCCTCAAATTTCTCTTGTGATTGATCAAAACTCCATTGATTGTTCTGACTTGTTCTGTTGTCTCCAGATGTTTCTCAGCTTCCTTTTTTTTTGCGTTACGCGGGCCTCTCACTGTTGTGGCCTCTCCCGTTGCGGAGCACAGGCTCCGGACGCGCAGGCTTAGCGGCCATGGCTCACGGGCCCAGCCTCGCCACGGCATGTGGGATCTTCCCGGACTGGGGCATGAACCCGTGTCCCCTGCATCGGCAGGTGGACTCTCAACCACTGCGCCACCAGGGAAGACCCTCTCAGCTTCTTAATTTTGGCAGTTCTTTATTTTCAGGTTGGCTGCACACTCTTGCCAGTTTTCACTATAGATAGCGCTTTCTCTTACTTAAAAAGAAACAATTAAAGAGACTGAGTTTTAGAGGTCTGCACCATTATTCTGATACAAACGCCGACGATCCTTTAGATTCTCCCAGTATTTATTAGATCAGCTAAGAATTGGTAAGGAAACTCAGCTTCAGATGGCAGCAAATCAAGCAGACCCTTAATGTTGTCTTTTTTAACAAAGTCCATTTTGTAATGTATATCGGCGTGTCAAGTGTGTAGGTCAGTGGCTACATACCTCAGTTTTCATTAGGGGACTCGGAAAAATAATTGAGTCTTATTGCAAACGTTTAGATGTGCCTAACCTTATACGATTCCTTGGCAAAACAGAATTCTCATAATAAGCAAGTTCTAGGTATTAGAATTTGCTCCGAGGGGGTAAAGAGTGAGAGATGTAAAAGTTGCCTAGACCAAATTTGGGACAATCTGAGCACCGAAATAAGTAAGGACAGTAATGTATTATAGACCACTGAAAATAGGTCTCCTTGAGTCCATGTGGATGATGACCAACTAGATAGACACATGGAGGAGACGGGAGGGACTTACTTTCAGCAGAATGCCAAAGACCAACTGGTAGAAGTGGAGGGAGTGCTAGAGGTGGGAAAGCAGTGTTCAGCTCTCCTAGTAAAGATGGAGTCAGGTAGCCATCATCACAGGTGATATAGACAAGTTTGGGGGAGGAGCGTGATATTGATCTGCTCTTACCCTATCTCACCACAGATTCCTTATGACTTGCAAGACAAAAATGGTAACTATGCAGTGGAGAAATCAGACACCACTTTGACCAGGTGACCAAAATTAATATCACCAGTGGGGGCAGACAGCATCTGTGCCTCCAGATAGAAGTGACCTGACAAGGACACAGGGTCCCTTCTGTACTAGTCTAACCTGAATCTGATCACAGAGAAACTTTAAATAAGGAAGGTTCTATTAAAAAAAAAAAAAAAAAAGAAGAGGGCTGTACTCTCCAAAAATGTCAGTGTCATAAAAGACAAAGGCTGTGAAAATGTCCCAGATTAGAGGAGGCAAAGGAGATGGAACAGCTAAATGCAATAGTTGACCTAAGACTAGCTCCTGTATTGAAGGGAAAAATGCTACAAAGGAACATTGTTGGGTCAATTGACAAAATTGGAAAATGGACAGGAGTTTAAAGTAGTTAAATTTACTGATGTGGATAACTGTACTGTGGTTATGTAAGAGAATATCTGTATTTTTAAAAAATACAAACTGGAGTATTTAGAGGTACAGGGCCGCAATATATGTAATTTACTCTCAAATGGTTTAGAAAAAATTTTTTATCTAGATAGAGAGGAAGGGAAATGGAGTTGAAGAGGGAGAGGGAAGAACAGATTATAAGGCAAATGGGGCAAAATGTTAACACTAGATGAATCTGAATAAATGGCATACAAGCTTTCTTTGTACCATTCTGTAAATTTGAAGTTATTTCTAAATAAAAAGTTTTAGGGACTTCCCTGGTGGTCCAGCGGTTAATTAAGACTCTGTGCTCCCAATGCAGGGGGCCCAGGTTCGATCCCTGGTCAGGGAACTAGATCCCACATGCCACAACTAAAGATCCCGCATGCTGCAGGGAAGGTCCTGCATACCGCAACTAAGACGTGGTGCAGCCAAATAAATAAATTTTTTTTTGTGGTACATGGGCCTCTCACTGTTGTGGCCTCTCCTGTTGTGGAGCACAGGCTCCGGACGCGCAGGCTCAGCGGCCATGGCTCACGGGCCCAGCCGCTCTGCGGTCTTCCTGGACCGGGGCACGAACCTGTGTTCCCTGCATCGGCAGGTGGACTCTCAACCACTGCGCCACCAGGGAAGCCCAATAAATATTTTTTTAAAAAGTTAAAAAAAATTTTTTTTGGGGGGTGTTCCTTGGTGGTTTAGCAGTTAGGATTTGATACCCATGGCCCAAGTTCAGTCCCTGGTCGGGGAACTGAGATCCTGCAAGCCACGTGGTGTGACCAAAAACAAAAAAAATAAACAGTTTTCTAGAAACAGAAAGTGCTTTTCACTTAAACTGGGCACAAAAGGATCTGGGTTATGAAGCAATTTAGCTGAAATGTCATCTGACCTTATTGTGCTTGAATTTTTCTCTAGGTATGTTGGATCTACTTATTGCAAAATAAATAACTTTTTTTATATTGTTCAAATTGTTCATTCTTTTTTACATTACTCAAGCAATACATCAAAGCATTCCTGTTGTAAAAGATTTAAGTCATTCAGAAGCCACAGCATGATCTTTCACTTTACCATTCCTTCCCTGCCCATGCTTAGCAGAAATCAGCATTGAGTTTTGACTAATGTAAATGGGATCTTATACCATACACCTTTCCCAGGAACAGGCTTTCCATTTAATATATCTGGGAGGTATTTCTACTGTTTGCTTTACTTTTTATCTAATGACGGAAGAGAGTTAGATAATATAATTGTACCATAATTTATTTAACTAAGTTCTCTGTTGAAGAGCATTTAGGTTGTTTCAATGCAGTGTGTACCATAATAGGTGGACCCTTGTGCATGTGTATATTTTAATAGTATAGAATCCTGGAAGTAATATTGCTGTGTATGCATTAAAATTTTTTAATAAATACAGCTAGGGCTTCCCTGGTGGTGCAGTGGTTGAGAGTCCGCCTGCCGATGCAGGGGACACAGGTTCGTGCCCTGGTCCGGGAAGATCCCACATGCCGTGAGAGGCTGGGCCCGTGAGCCATGGCCGCTGAGCCTGCGCGTCCGGAGCCTGTGCTCTGCAACGGGAGAGGCTGCAACAGTGAGAGGCCCGCAAAAAAAAAAAAAAAAAAATACAGCTAGACTGACTTCTAAATAGATTGTAGCAACAGTATACGTTCTATTTTCCAACATCTCTGCCAACTGTGGATATTATTAATTTAAAAAATGTTTGCCAGTCTTATGGACAAAGTAATACTACTTTTTAGGTGCACATTTCCAAGTTTATTGGCTATTGGTTTTCTTTTCCAGTGCACAGTGTCTTCATACCCTTTATCTGTGATTCTTTTGGTTGTTTGTCTCTTTCTTATTGATCTGTAAGAGTTCTTTATATATTATGGATAATAATTTTTTGCTTGTTTATGGTACGTTAAATATTTTCTCCTAGCCATTTGCTTGTCTTGGAAGTTTTAAATTTTTATGTAGCCAAACCTTTTACTCTTTTCTTTATGGCTTCTCGGTTTTGTGTCTTATTTAGAAAGATTGTCCCTGTTTTCAAGATTTTGAAAAATATTCTGCATACATTCATCTTTTGTTTTTGTATTTATCTCTTTAATGCACCTAAAAATTTGAATATGGGTTTATTTTCACTTTGGTCCCAATAGATAACTAATTTATTCAGCATCATTTATTAAATAATTCATTATTCTTTCTCCAATTTAAATTTTAACAGAATCATAAAATAAATTCCTATGTGTACAGGAGTCCATGTCTGCATTGTTTTTTTTTTTTAATTTTATTTATTTATTTTTTTGGCTGCATTGGGTCTTCATTGCTGCCCGTGGGCTTTCTCTAGTTGTAGCGAGCAGGGGCTACTCTTCGTTGCGGTGTGTGGGCTTCTCATTGTGGTGGCTTCTCTTGTTATGGAGTGTGGGCTTCAGTAGTTGCAGCATGTGGGCTCAGTAGTTGTGGCACGTGGGCCCTAGAGCACACTGGCTTCAGTAGTTGTGGCAGGTGGGCTCAGTAGTTGCAGTGTGTGGGCTCTAGGGCACATGGGCTTCAGTAGTTGTGGCTTGCAGGCTCTAGAGCGCAGGCTCAGTAGTTGTGGTGCACGGGCTTAGTTGCTCTGTGGCATGTGGGATCTTCCTGGACCAGGGATTGAACCCATGTCCCCTGCATTGGCAGGTGGATTCTTAACCACTGCGCCACGAGGGAAGCCCCCTTCTGCTATTTTGGAATAAGTTTCTATATTTAATTGCTTCTTGTTAGAAGCAAACTGTCAGCATTTCACATATGATGGGATGGATTTAGTCATTTTGTCTTACAGTATAAAGTTTATTTCTCTACATAATACAAATGTGTAGGTATGCATTTAGCTTCTTGCTGAAATTTTCTTGATGTTGAGGGGGGAGTGCTGGTGGGAGAGAAGGAGAATTTAGTCTTGACAGAAATGAATATATCAGAGTTTTAGCCTTTTGTCTCTTAGACTCCCCCAAACGAACAGACTAGAGTTCTCAGCATCTCTGCTTTGCTAGCACCCATAGTTCTCATGAGAGTATGTACCCTGGGAGGGAAAGTACTGTCTGAGTGGTCCAGTATTTGGACATAAAACTTTCTCCTGCAGTAATAACAATGAAATTAATCATTTAATGAGAGCTGACATTATCAAATACTTACTATGGACCAGACACCTACATACAGCTCACTTAATTCTTTCAATCCCACAAATTTGGTATTATTGTTATTCCCATTTTACAGTGTTGAATATGAATCTTAGAGAAGCTAAGTAACTTGCCCAAAGCCACACACAGTTAAGAAGTGATGGAGCTGTTGGTGGGACTCTAAACCCATGTTACTAGCATTATTTATTTCCCCCTTGAATTTGAAGCTTGAAGGCTGTGAGTTTTTTGGGTAAATAATTCCTACTATTTTCTAGATTTTTCACATCTGTTTCTTACTTTATTCTCAAAATATCTAATGGGGTAGGGAAGGAAATTCGATGGTTTATCCATTTATGCAAAGGTGGGCAAACTTTTTCTGTAAAAGACCAGATAGTAAATATTTTGAGCTTTGTAGACCATATCGTCTCACTTGCAACTACTCAGCTCTGCGGGTGTAACAGGAAATATATAAATAGACAATATGTAAATGATTGAGAGTGGCAGTGTTCCAATAAAACTTTATTTACAAAAACAGGCAGCAGTTTGGATTTGGCTCATGAGTTACAGTTGGCTGACCTCTGTGGTGGTGGACTGATCGGATCTCTTTGGGGACACCTGGACATGTCAGCCGGGGGTGGGGCAGAATCAGAATTCCTAGTGCGAAGTGTTGTGCCCTGCCCACTCCCCAAGCTTCTCCAGGCTGCCTCACTTAGTACCACTCACTAGTGCCTTTAGGAGAGTCAAGTCCCAACAATAATAGTGATAGTGAGTGTTTTGTCCTGGGTGCTTTGTACTGTGTGCTTTGCACATGTGTCACTTAATCAGTGAATAACCCAGTGAGATGGGAAACTGAGGTACAAGAAAGGAGAAGGCTTGCCCAAGGTCCTAGAGCTAGTAGGTGGTGAAATGGATTTGAACCCAGGGAGGTTGATTCTGAGCATGTGAGCTCAAATCTTACCTTATCTCTCCCACATTATGGGCTTTATCAGCTTGAGGTTGCCTTTGAAGCCTTATTCTTCAGGAACTGCCTCTTCCCAGCACTCATATTAAGAGATAAGATTCTCTTTTTAAGACATTTACTTTGGAACCGAGCTACAAGTAAGGGAATGCTAACTCTGCCATTTTTCTGTTATAGTTGGAAAGTTTGAGGGTCAAATAAGTTGATGCAAGAGGTTTCTTTTTGCTTGTCCTTAGGCTGCACTGAAGACTATCAGCTGTAGAACTACTTTAATGATAACAAAAGAGATTATTTGTTAGTGTTGTGTCAACACGGAGCCGGTAAACCTGAAAACTGCTGTAAATTAAGTGGCATTATTCCGATTTCACAGATGAAAAAACTGAGGCTCATCTATGAGATGTTGATAAGTTAATTAAATCTCCACGAGTCTTAGTTTCCTTATTTGGATATAATAATAGCCCTATCTCGTAGGGTCATTATGAAGATTAAATGAGTTAAGGCACTTTAAGAATTTAGAGCAGTGTTTGGCACTGAATGGTATTACCTTTTATTATTGTTTTTATTATTATTATCAGAATATAGTAGTAGTAGTAGTAATAGTAGAGGTGAAATTTTTTTTTTTTTTTATGATTGTTTGTGAATTGGAAATAAGCATCTAAGTGTCTAACATAGTGCCTGGGTGTTAATAAATGGAATTTATGTTTATTTGTTCATAGGAAGAAGCATAAGCTCTGTTCATTTTAATTTAAAAATACCTCTACTCATGATGGTTTCAAAATTAAGCAGTTTAAAATGTTAAAACTCAGTCTCTTGGTTCTCTTTGTTGCTGTTTGTTTTGTGTAAAATTATTCTCCTGCAAAAATAGTATGCCCTAGGTATTCCTCTGTTTACTATAGATTAGGTAGGGCTGGTACTAGAGGACAGGAGTGCGTGACATATTAAGTGATTGCCAAGGTTCATTTTACAATCATAAAAATAGTAACTGAGGACTATGTACAGGCGAGTAAAGTAATTTGCTCATTTATGTTAAACAAATTCAACAATACACCATTGTAAAAAGACTTGTTTTGCATATATACTCTTTATTACACACCATACATTGCTGTACACATTTTCTGTTTGTACATGCCCATTCCTCTCTGAGGTTATATACAAAACCATGTGAACTCTATAATAATGGCAATTGAAAGTATTTGTTCAATGTCAATTTTGACTCTATGTGATTTTCCTTTTAAGTACTGGCCTTAGAACTGAACCCCTACTTTAAGCTGCAACTCAATTCCATATTTATAATGAGGTGCAGAAAGGAAAATATTTCCCCCTTCATAAAGTTAACTGTTTCATTTTTTAAAAACATGCTTCTCTATATGTTAGCAGAAACTAAAGTCATGCTGTCCAGTTCATTTGTTATTTGTGAGGGTGACATCTGGTGGTTCTTTTTAATTCTCACGTTTTCTCCGTGCTTGGCTAGAAGTTGTTAGAATTCCAAAGCATCATTGTGTGAACTGCTTTGCCTGGTACTTAACATACTAGCTGGCTATTAAGGATTGAGTTAGTACAACTGATAGGGCTTTGAAAGCCCAGCACTGCATTTAGATGCAGTCCCTCTGGATGTCAGCCGTCCCTGAAGGACTTTATTTTAGCATGTGTGATGGACAGACAGCCACCTTATTGGGGAGGATTTAATTCAGAGAATTTAGGGTTTTGAGTAAGGGATGGCATCTATACCAACCTCTTTGCTTTACTCATGAGGCGGCTAGAGCCCCATGAGTTTGAATATATTAACCAAGGTCACACTGTGTTGGCCAAAGTCACTGTTCCCCAGTGAGCTGAGGTCCTGGGCTCTGTGCCCATAAGTTATGTTTATTGTGCTGAGTAACCCACTGAGTTGGAAGGGTCCGGGCATTAAAGGATAGGAGACAAAGGCATTTTAAGATGGGAGAAGTAAAGGCGGTTAACATTTTTGAGTATTTATTGCAATAAATATTCCCACATTCAGCCTTTTTTCTCTCTTCCAGAAGAGGGTGCAGAATCTTTAGTGGGAAGGAGTTATTGAGGAAGTACAGTGAGGGATCCCAGCTGTGTCTCTGTGAGTTTACTGATTCATCCCATATCTGAGAAGTTAGTATCCTCAGGAGTTGTATTTTGTATTTATTGAGCCTGTTTTGTGTTGGATCTTTATATGCTATTAACTCACTAGCATCCTTCCAACAGTCTGGGGAGGCAGTTGGAATCCCCATTGTTAAGAGTTTGCAAAGTGCAAAAGTACTGTGCTGGGTTACAAAGTGGATTCAAAAGGAGGGTCATGGCCCTTGATTTCAGACAGGGCGTTAAGATAGGCTCTTGAAAGTCAGTGGAGGAGGATTCAGAAGGCTAGACCTTCCCGGGGTTGGGGTAGAGCTGAGATTCAGACCCAGACAGGTTTAACTTCCTGGCCTATATTTATGTTTTCCACTGTCCTATGTTGGAAATGCACTTAAGCGAATTTTTGAATAAAACCTAGCTCACTAACACGTAATAGTGGCTTAGTAAAAATATGCTCAGTTTATTTCTGTGTTCAATGTAATCCTTCCTAATGAAGTGACTACTACTGTATATCTCCTATGTTCACTATCAGACCTGCGATTTTTGGTAAATATGAAGCTTTGAAAAAAAAGACAGGACTTATGGGGTAATATTGGAGTACTTCCCTGGCATGAGAGAAACTAGAGAACTATGTTAATACTGTACTTGGAGAATGTGTGAAATCATTTTCAATCTCAAGTGATGAATGTTTAAAATAAAAATTTCTCAGGCACACATTTTTTTCTTCTGGCAGCTGATTTTTACTATTTGTATTATCTGAAATTTAAAAACTATTTTTGAATAATGTTGGAAAACTTCCAGTTTTTTTGTAAGCATATCCAAAAAATTAGATTTTATAAACCTTCTGGGCAGATTTGGAAGATGAACTCTGTGTCATGTTCTTTTTTTTTTCGTCTGCTACTTTTGAGAATTCTGTTCATGACTTTGGAAAGGTCACATTTTGTTCACTGCAAGGGCCAGGTGGGGACGAGGGGTGTGAGGGGTCTCTAGCGTATGGGCCCTCGTCGCTTTCCTTCTCTTTCATTAAGAGCTCTGTGGGTCAGTTAAGTTTTGATGTTAATCCTTCAAGGGGAGGTATAAGTGGTGTCTGCACCCTTTAGACGCAGTAATGGGGATACTGAAGCTGAGGTTTACATTTGGCTCCAGAGAGCCTCAGGGCACTGCTGTTCCCTCCTATAATACGAACTTTTAAAAAATGCAGGCTGTAAAATGCAACTAGGAAGTTTAAAGGCCATGGATGGAAGATGTGAGCAGATGAAAAGTTCTCCCTGACACAGGAGCTCAGGGTGCATATATTAAAAAGTGGTTTGCCCCAATTTTGCTCTAAGGGTCACTTCATGGATATATAATAAAGGTGTATTTTAAATTAATTAATCCTGATTTAGAAAAATCAGCACTTTATTCAAGTTATAGTAGGGAATGATGTCACTTAAGTTTATGCATTTCCCATATGATTCCTTTAACTAGCAATGTGCTTTTTCCTTTTATGTGCGAAAAGATTTACATCCAATATTTGAGGAGGACTCCTGGTGTGTCACTAAGATAATGGTAAAGTGTAACAACTGGTGTCAGTCTTGTTTTCCATTTTGGACGTATTGATTGACCAGGGGAGAATACCATGCAGAGAAGTGTTTGCAGTTCTTAGGGCCACAATACCCATGGCTCTTAATCCCTGCCCTAGTCCTGCAGGAGGCTGGGGCACCCTCTTCATGTCTCATCTCCCTGGGAATAGTCCAGATGTGCCCCAGAGCCAGGCGTGGAATCTGTGACTTCTCAGAGTTCTCAGCAGCTCTGGGCTTCTTTGAGTCCATGGTACCAAACACACACCTTCCTTAGTCATAGAATGGAATGTTGCGTAAAAGCCGACAGAGCCCCATCAGACCTTGTCATCCCTCCCTAAAGAACAACAGTTAAATGAGAACATGGGGGCTTCAGCTCTCAGACCCATTGAAGTCATCCATATGAGAGAGGGAAAAATAGAGGAAGAGGCAGAGGAGGAAGATGATGATGAGGAGAATAAGGAGGTAAGGGGAGAAAGGTAGAGGCCGTAGAGAAGTGATGCGACTTTTTGGATTTGCAGTATCTCGTTTTAATTTTTATCACGTTCCTTCCTCCTCCCCCTTCCTTCTTGGAGTAATATTTGCCACATAAATATTCCTTTTCACGCCACAAAGTGAATTAAAATTCAGATGGGGAGGCCTGAAAAGTTTGTAAATCTATTTGGTCTCTTTGGAAATTAATACAGAGTATTTAAATTATTGCTGTTAATTGCATATTTGTTGTCTTTATTTGCCTTTCCCCCTTAGGGATAAAAATAGTGTAAACATCTTCATCATTAGTATCTCCATTATTTAAGATTCTTAAAGAAATAAACATTTATTAAGAACCTGCTGTCACTTAAAGGCACTTGCATGCATTTTTGCTACTCAGAATGTTACAAAGTTAACAAATTAAGATGAACATTGTTTAGAAAAGCCTTAGCAGTTGATGCAGCACCGCTCTTCCCTTTCCTCACTTCTGTGTCTGTTTCTGTGTGTGCAGGATCCTCCATCCCTCTGGGGGCAGGGGGTAGGTTTCAGGCTCCCCACCCAGCAGGGAGCAAGCCCTGGAATGCTAGCTGGCATCTGGAAGGTGTCCCCCCCGCCGCCCCACCCAGGAATCTCTCACCTAACAGGGTTAGCCCACTTGCTGAATTGCAAAATGAAACTGTCACGGTAAGGACCTCCCATCTCAAGACAAGGGTTCTCAGTCCGCCAGTCAGCCAGCAATCATCTGCTAAGAGTCTTTGAAGTACCGAGTACTGTGTTAGGTTATAAAGTGGATTCAAAAGGAGTCAGATGGCCCTTGACTGCAGCCAGGAGTCAAGATAGGCTCTTGAGAAAGTCAGGTACCATCTGAGGCAAGGTATGCTTGGGAGCCAGGTGTGGCGCAAATAAATATTTATTACATTTATGCCCACGGGTAGTAGCTCCTCAAGGTTGGCCTCGGCATGGGAGTTGGTGGGGAGGGGGCAGTGCAGCAGCTTCGAGGACAGAACTAAACACTGAGGCTTTCCTATGAACACATCTTCTTTGTCAGCAGCGTGAGCTTTCCTGTGTTACTTTCCTTAAACCGGAAGGACTCTGGCTGCTTCTCTGACTATATGTGTGGTAAGCCTATCCAGTACTGGGAGGTTTAAGGGAAACCAGCTGTGGTGAAGCTTTGGGAAGTTGATGGTGAGTTTGGAGAAGCAAAGAGACCAGAGGTAGAAAAATCTTGTTATGCTCTGTGAGGAATGTATGTGGGGATATTTAAAGCTGGGTGGGAGACTGTTGACTAGCAGTCCCCTGTAGATCAGGTACCCAACCTAGTGGTGCTGACAGGAATCCACAGAGGAAATGTTCTCCCCAAAGCAGCAGCAGGAAAGGGATAGAATTTGAGCTGCGGGTTGGGACTTAGAGAGACAGGTATACGGTGTGGGAGGTATGAACAGTCCCTTTGACTTCTGGCAATCCATGCCTCGGGTGGAACCCATAGCAGTTTTCCCAAGGAGCTGGGAAACTGTATTTGCAGGTACCCAGGGAGAGAGTGTGTTGTTACTATTAATGTCAAAGTATAATTTCCAAACTCTGGTCTGAAGGGCTGCTGTGAGGCCTCTGCACATGGCACCCTCTGAGCAAGTGACACTAGACAAAGCAAAAAGGAGAAAGAAAAAGGTGACCTAATTTTGAGAAAACCTATGTGAGGAGTATTGACTTCATTGGCTATGAATTTTTAAAGAGTTTTTGTTTTATTTTATTTTGTTTTCTGTGCCTCGTGGAGATTTGGGGACTAGATTAAGCTCTAACTACTACAGCATTTAAATGCCATGCATAGCTCCTCTGGGATCAAAATGCACCTGAAATGTGGGAAGACGTTGAGCCATGGGTTCTCACTGCAGATGATGAAATTCACCTGAGACCACATAGCCAGAGAAGGCCGAATGGAGCTCTGAATCTAGGCAGTCTTGACCTCAGAGCCCTCCGGCCTAAAGCTGTGTGGCTGACAGGGTCTTGGTGCTCTGGCCAGGTGTCAGGCCTGAGCCTCTGAGGTGGAAGAGCCGAGTTCAGGACATTGGACCACCAGAGACCTCCTGACGTCACCTAATATCAGTCAGCGAGAGCTCTCTCAGACATCTCCGTCTCAACACTAAGACCCAGCTCCACGCAACGGCCAGCAAGCTCCAGTGCTGGACGCTCCATGGCAAACAACTCGCAAGGCAGAAACACAGCCCCACCCATAAGCAGAGAGGCTGCCTAAAATCATACTAACTTCACAGACACCCCAAAACACACCACTGTCGCCCTGCCCACCAGAAAGACAAGATCCAGCCCCACCCACCAGAAAAGGCACCAGTCCCCTCCATCAGGAAGCCTACAGAAGCCACTGAACAAACCTTACCCACTGGGGGCAGACACCAAAAACAGTGGGAACTACGAACATGCAGCCTGCGAAAAGGAGACCCCAAACACAGTAAGTTAAGCAAAATGAGAAGACAGAGAAACACACAGCAGATGAAGGAGCAAGGTTAAAAGCCACCAGACCAAACAAATGAAGAGGAAATAGGCAGTCTACCTGAAAAATAATTCAGAGTAATGCTAGTAAAGATGATCCAAAATCTTGGAAATAGATTGGAGAAAATACAAGAAACGTTTAACAAGGAATTAGAACTAAAGAGCAAACAAACAATGATGAACAACACAGTAAATGAAAGTAAAAATTCTCTAGAAGGATTCAGCAGAATAACTGAGGCAGAAGAACGGATAAGTGACCTGGAAGATAAAATAGTGGAAATAACTACTGCAGAGCAGAATAAAGAAAAAAGAATGAAAAGAATTGAGGACAGTCTCAGAGACCTCTGGGACAACATTAAACGCACCAACATTCGAATTATAGGGGTCCCAGAAGAAGAAGAGAAAAAGAAAGGGTTTGAGAAAATATTTGAAGAGATTATAATTGAAAACTTCCCTAACATGGGAAAGGAAATACTCAGTCAAGTCCAGGAAGCCTGGAGAGTCCCATACAGGATAAATCCGAGGAGAAACACTCCAAGACACATTTAATCAAGCTATCGAAAATTAAATACAAAGAAAAAATGTTAAAAGCAGCAAGGGAAAAGCAACTAATAACATACAAGGGAATCCCCTTAAGGTTAACAGCTGATCTTTAAGCAGAAACTCTGCAAGCCAGAAGGGAGTGGCAGGACATATTTAAAGTGATAAAAAGAAAAAACTTACAACCAAGATTACTCTATCCAGCAAGGATCTCATTCAGATTCGATGGAGAAATTAAAACCTTTACAGACAAGCAAAAGTTAAGAGAATTCGGCACCACCAAATCAGCTTTACAACAAATGTTAAAGGGACTTCTCTAGGCAGGAAACACAAGAGGAGGAAAAGACCTAGAATAACAAACTGAAAACAATTAAGAAAATGGTAATAGGAATATATATATTGATAATTGTCTTAAATGTAAAGGGATTAAATGTGCCAACCAAAAGACATAGACTGGCTGAATGGATACAAAAATAAGACCCGTACATATGCTGTCTACAAGAGACCCACTTCAGACCTACGGACTGAAAGTGAGGGGATGGAAAAAGATATTCCATGCAAATGAAAATCAAAAGAAAGCTGGAGTAGCAATTCTCATATCAGACAAAATAGACTTTAAAATAAAAACTATTACAAGAGACAAAGAAGGACACTACACAATGATCAAGGAATCAATCCAAAAAGAAGATATAACAATTGTAAATGTTTATGCCCCCAACATAGGAGCACCTCAATACATAAGGCAAATGCTAACAGTCATAAGAGGGGAAATTGGCAGTTACACAATAATAGTAGGGAACTTTAACACCCCACTTTCAGCAGTGGACAGATCATCCAAAATGAAAATAAATAAGGAAACACAAGCTTTAAATGACACATTACACAAGATGGACTTAATTGATATTTATAGTACATTCCATCCAAAAACAACAGAATACACTTCTCAAGTGCTCATGGAACATTCTCCAGGGTAGATCATATCTTGGGTCACAAATGAAGCCTTGGTAAATTTAAGAAAATTGAAATTGTATCAAGTATCTTTTTTGACCACAACACTATGAGACTAGATATCAATCACAGGAAACAAACTGTAAAAAATACAAACACATGGAGGCTAAACAATAAGCTACTAAATAACCAAGAGATCACTGCAGAAATCATAGAGGAAATCAAAAAATACCTAGAAACAAATGACAATGAAAACACGATGACCCAAAACCTATGGGATGCAGCAAAAGCAGTTCTAAGAGGGAAGTCTATAGCAATACAATCCTACCTCAAGAAATAAGAAACATCTCAAATAAACAACCTCACCTTACATCTAAAGCAATTAGAGAAAGAAGAACAAAACAACCCCAGAGTTAGCAGAAGGAAAGAAATCATAAAGACCAGATCAGAAATAAATGAAAAAGAAATGAAGGAAACAATAGCAAATAAAACTAAAAGCTGGTTCTTTGAAAAGATAAACAAAATTGATAAACCATTAGCCACACTCATCAAGAAAAAAAGGGAGAATACTCAAATCAATAAATTTATAAATGAATATGGAGAAGTAACAATTGACACTAGAAATACAAAGGATCACGAGAGATTACTACAAGCCAATAAAATGGACAACCTGCAACATATAGACAAATTCTTAGAAAAGCACAACCTTCTGAGACTGAACCAGCAAGAAACAGAAAATATAAACAGCCCAATCACAAGCAGTGAAATTGAAACTGTGATTAAACATCTTCCAAGAAACAAAAGCCCAGGACCAGATGGCTTCACAGTGAATTCTATCACACATTTAGAGAAGAGCTAACACCCATCCTTCTCAAACTCTTCCAAAATATAGCAGAGGAACAGTCCCAAACTCATTGTACAAGGCCACCATCACCCTGATACCAAAACCAGACAAAGATGTTACAAAAAAAGAAAACTACAGGCCAATATCACTGATGAATATGGATGCAAAAATCTTCAACAAAATAGTAGCAAACAGGATCCAACAGCACATTAAAAGGATCATACACCATGATCAAGTGGGATTTATCCCAGGGATGCAAGGATTCTTCAATATACGCAAATCAATCAATGTGATACACCATATTAACAAACTGAAGGAGAAAAACCATATGATCATCTCAATAGGTGCAGAAAAAGCTTTTGATAAGATTCAACACCTATTTATGATAAAAACCCTCCAGAAAGTAGGTACAGAGGGAACTTACCTCAACATAATAAAGGCCATATATGAGAAACCCACAGCCAACATCGTTGTCAATGGTGAAAAACTGAAACCATTTCCTCTAAGATCAGGAAGAAGACAAGGTTGCCCACTCTTCACCACTATTATTCAACATAGTTTTGGAAGTTTTAGCCATAGCAATCAGAGAAGAAAAAGAAATAAAAGGAATCCAAATCGGAAAAGAAGAAGTAAAACTGTCACTTTCGTAGATGACATGATACTATACATAGAGAATCGTAAAGATGCTACCAGAAAACTGCTAGAGCTAATCAGTGAATTTGGTAAAGTAGCAGGATACAAAATTAATGCACAGGAATCTCTTGCATTCCTATACACTAATGATGAAAAATCTGAAAGAGAAATTAAGGAAACACTCCCATTTACCATTGCAACAAAAAGAATAAAATACCTAGGAAGAAACCTACCTAGGGAGACAAAAGACCTGTATGCAGAAACTATAAGACACTGATGAAAGAAATTAAAGATGGTACAAACAGATGGAGAGAGATATACCATTTTCTTGGATTGGAAGAATCAACATTGTTAATAGACTGTACTGCCCAAAGCAATGCACAGATTCAATGCAATCCCTATCAAACTACCAATGGCATTTTTCACAGAACTAGAACAAAAAATTTCACAATTTGTATGAAAACACAAAAGACCCCGAATAGCCAAAGCAATCTTAAGAAAGAAAAACGGAGCTGGAGGATTCAGGCTCCCTGACTTCAGACTATACTACAAAGGTACAGTAATCAAGACAATATGGTGCTGGCACAAAAACAGAAATATAGATCAATGGAACAGGATAGAAAGCCCAGAGATAAACCCATGTACATATGGTCACCTTATCTTTGATGAAGGAGGCAAGAATATACAATGGAGAAAAGACAGCCTCTTGAATAAGTGGTGCTGGGAAAACTGAACAGCTACATGTAAAAGAGTGAAATTAGAACGCTTCCTAACACCATACACAAAAATAAACTCAAAATGGATTAAAGCCTAAATGTAAAGCCAGACAGTATAAAACCTCTAGAGGAAAGCATAGGGAGAACACTCTTTGATATAAATCACAGCAAGATCTTTTTTGACCCACCTCCTAGAGAAATGGAAATAAAACCAAAAATAAACAAATGGGACCTAATGAAACTTCAAAGCTTTTGCACAGCAAAGAAACCGTAAAGAGGAGAAAAAGACAACCCTCAGAATGGGAGAAAATATTTGCAAATGACGCAACTGACAAAGGATTAATCTGTGAAATATACAAGCAGCTCATGCAGCTTAAATATCAAAAAAACAAATAATCCAATCCAAAAATGGGCTGCAGACTTAAATAGACATTTCTCCAAAGAAGATATACAGATTGCCCACAAACACATGAAAGGATGCTCAACATCACTAATCATTAGAGAAATGCAAATCAAAACTGCAATGAGGTATCACCTCACATCGGTCAGAATGGCCATCATCAAAAAGTCTACAAACAATAAATTCTGGAGAGGGTGTGGAGAAAAGGGAACCCTCTTGCACTGTTGGTGGGAATGTAAATTGATACAGCCACTATGGAGAACAGAATGGAGGGTCTTTAAAAAATGAAAACTAGAAGTACCATACGACCCAGTGATCCCACTACTGGGCATGTACCCTGAGAAAACCATAATTCAAAAAGAGTCATGTACCACAATGTTCATTGCAGCACTATTTACAATAACCAGGACATGGAGGCAACCTAAGTGTCCACCGACAGATGAATGGATAAACAAGATGTGGCACATATATACAATGGAATATTATTCAGCTGTAAAAAAGAAATGAGGGCTTCCCTGGTGGCGCAGTGATTGAGAGTCCGCCTGCCGATGCAGGGGACGCGGGTTCGTGACCCGGTCTGGGAGGATCCCACATGCCGCGGAGCGGCTGGGCCCGTGAGCCATGGCCACTGAGCCTGCGCATCCGGAGCCTGTGCTCCGCAACGGGAGAGGCCACAACAGTGAGAGGCCCACATACCGCAAAAAAACAAAGCAAAACAAAACAACGAAAAAAAAAGAAATGAAACTGAGTTATTTGTAGTGAGGTGGATGGACCTAGAATCTGTCATATCGAGTTAAGTAAGAAGGAGAAAAACAAATACCATGTGCTAACACATATGTGTGGAATCTTAAAAAAGAATGGTTCTGATGAACCTAGGGCAGGACAGGAATAAAGACTCAGATGTAGAGAGTGGACTTGAGGACACGAGAAAGGGGAAGGGTAAGCTGGGATGAAGTGAGAGAGTGGCATGGACGTATATACACTACCAAATGTAAAATAGATAGCTAGTGGGAAGCTGCTGTATAGCACAGGGAGATCAGCTTGGTGCTTTATGTCCACCTAGAGGGGTGGGATAGGGAGGGTGGGAGGGAGACACAAGAGGGAGGGGATATTGGGATGTATGTATATGTATAGCTGATTCACTTTGTTATACAGAAGAAACCAACACAACATTGTAAAGCAATTAAACTCCAATAAAGATGTTTTAAAAATATAATTTCCAAAAATTAGAAATATGACTTTCATAAAGATATAAAGTGAACGTGTAGAAATTTTATTTAGCCTATCAACGAGGAAAACAGTGAGGTGGTAAACTGATTCTCCGGGTATTTGTGGAACTGGGTATTTATAGGCTTAAAACAAAAACAGTGTTAGATTAAGATTGCTAGGCTACAGGTAAAACTGGATAGTGTCCTACAGGGCTATAAAACTAATCATTGAGGTTTTCTCACCATTCCGAAATCTGCAAGCTAACATGTCATCTCACAGTATCTGGTTTCTAATCTCATAGTAAATAGAAAAGTCTCAAACACAAGGAAGTTCTCCTAGAGAATTCAGGAATCCTTGGGAGGATTTGTGTAACAACATGACAGTATGACCTGCAGAGATATGCCGCCACCTCCTCACCCACCCACTCTCCACTTCTGCCCAACTGCCTTAGCTCCAAGTTTTGGATGTGTTTTATTAACATTGAAAAAAATACTTTGGCGTTAAAGAAATGTGAGGGTGACTCTCACTTCCTTCACTTGCCAGCTGTGTAATATTGGGCAGGCAGTTACCTGCGACTGGATTTGCACGCTGCCAATTGGGAGGAGCTTTTGTAAAGTGCCTGACACATGATAGGCACTCCTTAAGTCTTAGTTCTTCTCTTTACCTTTCCTTTTTCTTAAGTGAAAAAAGTTTACCCTTTGTCTGGCCTTCAGAGACAAAGTTTTCTTCCCCTTGATAAGTGGAATATTTATAAATGGAGTATTTCCTGCCTTATCAATAAACAAAGGATTATCAACGATTGCAGCCCTCCAACGTGGGAGGGTGAGCCCTGAGGAAACTCAGGGCTGAAAAGAATACCTGCCATCTAGCAGCCATCAGAATGAAGCCACTCCCTGCGGTGAGCCCTGAGGAAACACAGGATGTGAAAATACAGGATACTGGCCACAGATATCTGAGGTGCACATCAAAGGAATGATTTCAGCGAGCCCAGACTCTTGCATTTTCCCATACATACAAAAGCGCTAAATTCTTTAACTTGAGATATCTGGTTTTCTTTAATTAACAATAATCTTTTGCCATTCCAGACTACCTGCCCTTTGTTGCAAAACTCCTATATATCATGGCTCCTCCCCTCGCCTCCTTGGAGCAGTTTCTCAGTTATCTGAAATGCTGTCTCCTGGGCTGCAGTCCTCATTTTGCCCCAAATCAAACTTAACTCGCCACTCTTACATTGTGCATTTTTTTAAGTCAATACCCTCCCTCCCTTCCTCCCTTCCTCCCTCCCTCCCTCCCTCCCTCCCTTCCTTCCTTCCTTCCTTTCCGTCTCCCCCTCTCTCCCTCCCTCCCTCCCTCCCTCCCTCCCTTCCTTCCTTCCTCTCTCTCACGCTCTCTTTCTCATCTCTAGTTTATTAGAATAATATCCTAGAACTCTGGTGGATTTTTTCCATTACTAAGAGAGGCATTCTCTTAAATTTTTATTATTCATCTAAGTGGAAAAAAATAGATTTTTAAATTAAAAATTTAAAGATTAAAAATTAAAAGATTCTTTTTTAATTAAAAAATTCCACCAGCTTTATTGAGATGTAGTTAACCTATAACATTGTGTGAGTTTCAGGTGTATAACTTGGCGATTTGATATATGCATATACTGTGAAATGATTACCATAGTAAGGTTAGTTAACACATCCATCACCTCACATAGTTATAATTTTTTGTGTGTGTGATGAGAACTTTGAAGATATACTCTCTTAACTACTTTCAAATATGTAATGTATTATTGTTAACTCTGGTTACCACGTTGTACAGAATGCTTTATTTAGAGAACCCTCTGCATATGACAAAATGGAGAGATGTTCCTCAAGTGAAGATGATTTCTTACTGGATATAACTTAGTGTTTCTTGTTTTGAGGTGGGGATGGGGGTATTACTTGTTTAAGTGTAAATATTATCCTTGTCTCCTTTTAAAAGGAGAACTGGCTTTCCGAGTTATCCTTTCTGAAGCCCACTCAGTATCTCAGTGTCTGCTGCGAGCTGCTCTGGGTTGAGGTTTGTGAGGAAGGGGTTGGATGCACAGAAGCTCCGAGGGGCATGCTCTCTGCATTTCCCCTTCCTGGTACAGGTCAGCCCAGGTGGGGTTAAGGGATGGCAGAGGGACCATGAGCTGGTGTCTGGCACAGGTAACAGGTCATCACTACCAGATCTGTATTCCTGGAGAGTATTCGTCTCTCCCCTTCTCCACAACCCCTCACATGTGGGACACTGAGCTGTGATTCAAAACGACAAAGTCTTCTGATATTGTTCCAATCACTAGTTTCTGGAGAGTGAGGAGTAAGAAAGAATTGCCCTTGACTGTGCCTCCCTCACAGAGTATGGTATTAATATAGATCAATAGGTCAGGGATCCCACATTCTAAACTCACTTCTGCCACTACTTATAATGTTGTTTCTTCTTTTTCGTATTTACACATTTTTTTTCCCTTTCCTGCCTAAATGCAGAATCAGTATGTTGTATACATTGTTCAGTATTAATGGTCACACGAGGGAAAAGCTCTGTAACCCTCTTTCCTCATTTCTGTGTCCTATCTGTAAATGAGGTGATGTGATCAGTGCTTTGATGGTCCAAGCTCAGTTCATTCATTCATTAGGCAACATGTAGCTGTTGAGCAACAGCTCTGTGCCAAGCCCTGGCGGTTTCTCTGTAAACATGATAAATGAGAACCTGCCCTAATGGAGATAGATTGTAACCAAGGAAACAAATTAGATGATTAGAGACTATGATAAGTATTATGAATGAAAGAAATCAGATGATGGGAAACTATAAGTAAGCTGCTATTAGTAATTTTAATTAGCGTTATCAGAGGTGGTCTCTTTGAGGAGGTGGCTTTCTGAACTGCAGATGGAAGGATGAGAATGAGTCAGTCATAGGAAGAGTTGAGTGAAGAACATTCTAGGAAAGAGAGACAATGCAGAGAGGTGTGGGATGAATTTGACTTGTGCACGGACCAGAAAGACAGACCTTTGGCTGAAGTGGAGTGAGTCTGGTGGGTGGAGAGGTGGACAGAGGCTGGCAGGGTCATTTAGGGCTTTGTAGATCATGGGAAAGAATTTGGGTTTATTCTAAGTGCAATGGAAAGCTTTTAAAGAGGTCTAAAGCAGTGGAATGGTATGAGCTTATTAAAGGAAGGGAAAGGAAAGAATAACTGCGGCTGTTGTGTGAAGAACTGAATGGCAGATGTCAGGCTTGGGAGTAGGGAGACCAGTGAGGTCCTGGTGCTTGGCTGTGGAGAAGGTGGTAGGGATGTGAGAGAAGGAGGCCTTGAAGGTTTGACTAGGTTATGGTGGGTCCCAAATCCCTGGATGAGGAGCTTGGATTTGATTTTTGCGGCTGTGAGGGAGCTTCGTGTGTGAGTGTGAGTTTGTGAGTGAGTGAGTGTATGTGTGTTTGTGTATGACTGTGAGTTTAGGGGTGAGACTGAGTGTATGAGCCAGTGTGTATGAGCGTGGGGTGCATGTCTGGATTTGTGAGCAGATGTGAGTGTGTGTGTTATGTGTGTGTGTGTGTGTGTGTGTGTGTGTGTGTTTGGGTTTTTCTCCTGTTGCAGATTTTGAACAGGCCAGTGGCATGAAGGAAAGGGCTGCCCTGTATGCTACAGATAAAGGCTGCTGACAGGGAGACTTGCTGGGCGGGTAGTGGAGTTAGACGTGACACGAAGGCCCAGACGTGCTAACGTGGCCAGCCATGGAGAAAGAGACGACTGAATCGGGCAGGTCCTGTTCTTTGTTTTATTCTGCTCTGGGTTGGATGAGACTGAGGAGTGAAGACCCCACTGAAGGAGTCACATTCTCTTCAGATTCGCCCAGTCTGATTGCTGGCTGAGTAGCTTACTCGTCTTATTAGTGACAAAACCAACCCTAAATTAAACCTCACTTAAATTCATGTGTTGGTTTCTCTGAAAGGAATGCCATTAGTAAGAGTTAAGTGGAATGGTTCTACTGCAGCCCACCCAAACTGTCCCCACTCTGCCTTGAGAGGTGCGCGCGCACACACACACACATGCACGCAGGGAGTACACACACACACGGGGAGTACACACACAC
The DNA here is from genome assembly GCF_937001465.1 of Orcinus orca. Lineage (NCBI taxonomy): Eukaryota > Metazoa > Chordata > Mammalia > Artiodactyla > Delphinidae > Orcinus > Orcinus orca. Next base: position 56,389,170 of record NC_064564.1, read on the forward strand.
GCAGGGAGTACACACACATGGGGTGTACACACACACGGGGAGTACACACACACACAAGGGGAGTACACACACACACGGGGAGTACACACACATGGGGAGTACACACAGGGAGTACACACACACATGGGGAGTACACACACACACACATGGGGAGTACACACACACGGAGTACACACACACATGCGGAGTATACACACACACACAGGGAGTACACAATACGGGGAGTACACACACACACACACACACACACACACACACACACACACACACACACACGCTCTCTTTTATATTTAAATTTCTTGATTCTTGAGAAACTCATTGTGCTTTTTGTTCCCCCCCAGGATATCTTTGAAGATGCCTTGGAAACCCTCTCTGTGTAAGTAGTAACATAATAAAAAAGTATGTAGTAGAGAAAAATTGACGGTTCTCTTATAAGAAATGTAAATATTTCTTCTCATTTTTTTGAATTTTTTGAGTGTAGTGGCTATTGTTGGAAAAATTCACTTCTTCATAATTTAACAGTTAGGATGTGATTAAGCTTAAGAAAGGATCTGTCTAAAGTTACTATCAAATATATTTTTGAGTCTTATTTCTTGTAACCTTAATTAAACTAAAATGAAAGAAAAAATGTTTTCCAACAAATTAAATTTTATTTGTTTATAGCTAACCCTTTTACATCTTGCCCATATTTATTTACATGGTTAGCCTCATATTGTAGATTTTTGCTTTTGGTTTGCCCTTAATTTTATTATAAGCGTTTCCTATAAGCCTACATAATTTTTGTAATGATTTTAAATGACATCATATGAGATCAAATGGAACATCGCAATTTACTTATTCATTTCTCCTTTGTTAGACATTTAGTTTTTCACTGGTTTAAAAACTTAAAACTAAGTAGTGAACATTTTGATGTGTATAGCTTTATCATATTTTTGAATATCTCCAAAAGGTTAAATTCACCCATGTAGAATTATTGGATTAAAAGGGATGAATATTTTTATTCTTAATGTGATATTTCTCAAGTTGCCATTCTGTGTTAGTTAGCTCAGGCTGCCATAATAAAATACCATAGACTGGGTGGCTTTAACAACAGAGATTTATTTTCTCACAGTTCTGGAATCAGAGATCAGGGTGCCAGTGTGGTCAGGTTCTGGTGAGAGCTCTCTTCCTGATTTACAGATGGTCACCTTCTCGTTGTGTCTTCACATGGCAGAGAGAGAGAGAGCGAGAGAGCAAGCTTTCTGGGGTCTCCTCCTATAAGGGCATTAGTCATGAGGGCCCCCCTCTCAGGACCTGATCTAAGCCTGATTATTTCCCAAAGTCCTCATCTCCAAATACCATCACACTGGGGATCAGGGCTTCAACATGTGAAATTTGGGGGCTCGCTATTCAGTCCACAGCACTTTCAAACGAGTTTCACCAGTTTGCACGGCTGTGAACTGCGTATAAGTGAAGTGGTTTAAAATGTAGCATTATCATCCCTAGGTATTATTTGAAACCATTTTGCTGCTTAAATGATACCTAATTGTTTTGTCTTAAAATTTTTTTCTGGGAGTTCCCTAGTGGCCTAGTGGTTAGGATTCTAGGCTTTCATTGACGTGGCCTGGGTTCAATCCCTGGTCAGGGAACTGAGATCCTACAAGCCATGTGGTGCACACAACCCCCCAATTTTTTTTCTTATAAGCATTGTTTAGTCCATTGCATTTCCTTTTGTATGAATTCTAGTCTTCTTTTGCCTATTTAACTTTTTTCTCAATGTTTTTTTACATACTTATGAACTTTAAAATTTATATACACCTTCATACTTTGTCCTACTTGCTACAGATACTTTCTCTTAATTGCTATTTTTATGTTAGAGTTGCAAATTTTTATATTGTCCAAAAGTTTTAGTGTTTATGTGAATAAAAAACTTAATTGTGATTAGGATTTTAAAAAATAACCTTTCTGCTGTGCAATAGTTTCAGATTTACAGAATTATTATGAAGATAGTGTGGAGAGTCCTGTATATCCCACACTTGTTTTCCCTATGATTAATTTCTTACATTAGAATGATACATTTGTCACAATTAATAATCTAATACAGATACATTGTTATAACTAAAGTCCATACGTGATTCAGATTTCTTTAGTTTTTATGGAGTATCCTTTTTCTGTCCCAGGGTCCCATTCAGGACACCACAGTACAATCATTCATTCTGTCTTCTTAGGCTATGCTTGACTGTGACAGTTTCTCAGAGTTTCCTTGGTTTTGAGTACTGGTCATTTGTTTTGTGGAATGTCCCTCAGCTGGGATTTGTCTGGTTTTTTTTCCTCATAATTAGACTGAGGTCATGTGTTTTTGGGAGGAAGATCACAGACCTAAAGTATCATTCTCATCACATTATATCAAAGATACATGTTATCAACCTGGTTTACTCCTGTTGATGCTAAACTTCATCACTTGGCTTGAGATAGCGTTTGTCAGATCTTGCCACTGTAAAGTTTTACTCTTTTCCCCCCCTTCCCTTTTCATACTGTACTCTTTGAAAGATAATCTACTTGTGTAATTTAAAAAATGACTTTTAAGGTGAGTGCATTATTTGCCATCCAGAAATCTTACTCAGCTCTGCTGTGGCTTCTCCGCCCTGAGCGTTGGCAGTTATTGAGCTTGGGCGGCCTGGTCGACTGAAATCTAGGAGGTAGAAAAGGATCTGACTGTGGGGCGGGTGACTGGAATTCACCAGTGGAAGCACTGCTGTTCCCAGTGAGAAGCTAGAACACTCGACACACACCAGAGAGGGGTTCAGGTCTTGGAGATGAAGACAGGTCAGACTGATATAATTGACATGACCGATGGGTGGCACACATTAAAACTTGTGTTTCTTTGAGCTTCCAGTGGCTGCATTAGACTGGCAGTGGCTTTACCTTTGGGTCTGAAAGGCGTTGTCAGCAATTTCTAACACCTATTAGTTTTTATTTTATTTATTTTTTTACAGCAGGTTCTTATTAGTTATCTATTTTATACATATTAGTGTATATATGTCAATCCCAATCGACACCTATTAGTTTAAAAAAAAAATCAAATTATAGGGAAACAAAAACCTTCTGAACTTGACTTGCGATTTCTGGTTTTCCAAGTAAGGAGCTTGAAGTTGCCACTTTGTCCTAACAACAAGTAAAGAGGTAAACAGACTTGGAAATTCTACAACTCATTTTGCATCCATAAGAAAGGAGAGGTACACAGAAAATCACTGCTCCCAAGCCTGGAGGGACAGAAGGGCAAATACAGGGAGTCATGGTGTACAGAGTTGAAGCCAGGGCAGGGGTGGGAAAATGTCACCTATGATCTATGAATTGCTGGGGGTTCAGTGTGAATAACTCTGGGAGTTGAGAACCATAGGAGACCCACTCATATGGAGCCCCTCCACCCCCAATGTGAAATTTGCCTCCAGAAGCTGTACCAGATTTATACAGTAAATGGAGGAGAAAAATCCCTTTGGGCTTCCAGTAGGGTGAGAAGAAAAAGAACCATTCTGAAATACATCAGAGTTTACTGTTCTTAACAAGGCCTGCCCTCAGGAGAGAGTAGTTAACCAGAACTTAACTGACCCTGGGGAGCTCTAGCCCACTCTGGCCATCCTGTCCCATCTAAGAGAGAAGAAAAACTGAGAAATACTTGAGAAGTTCCCAGTCCAGAGGCACAGGCTCCCTAAAAGACTGAGACCTCATCACAGGTCGATAGAATGCTTCCCCTCCCCACGCCTCACCACCACATGACCACAGGCCTATTTATAACAGTTCCTTTTATCGTGTACATCATGTTTAACTATGAAGAAAGATTACAAGGCAGACCAGTAGGCAAAAAACACAGGTTGAAGAGACAGAGTAAGCGTCAGAACCAGACGTGGCAGGGATGTGGGAATTTAAAAGAACTATGGTTAATATGCAATGGGCTCTATGGAAGAAGTAGAGGGACTGTAGGAATAGATGGGTAATGTAAGCAGAAAGATGGAAACCATAAGAAAGAACCAAAAAGAAATGCTAGAGATCAAAACACTCTAACAGAAATGAAAAATGCCTTTGATGGACTTATTAGACTGGACATGGCTGAGGAAAGACTCTCTGAGCTAGAGGCTGTAGAAATAGAATCCTGAATAGAGTGGAATAGAATCCTCAAAAACTGAAAAGCAAAGAGAACAAAGAGTGAATAAAACAGAACAGAATATCCAAGGACTGTGGGGCAACTACAGCAGGTGTAACATACGCATAATCGGAACATCAGAAGGAGAAGAAAGAAAAGAACAGAAGAAATATTTGAAACAATAATGTCTGAGAATTTCCACAATTAACGTTAGACACCAAACCACAGATCCAGGAAACTCAGAGAACACCAAATAGGATGATTGTCAAAAAATGACCTCTAGGTACGTTATTTGTAAACTACAGAGAATCAAAGATAAAGAAAAAATCTTGAAAGAAAAAATACACCTTACCTATAGAGGAGCAAAGATAAGTATTATATCCAGCTTCTCCTCAGAAACCAGGCAAGCAGAAGAAAGTAGAGTGAAATGTTTGTATTGAGAGAATAAAACCATCAACTTAGAATTCTGTACTCTCTGAAATTATCTTCAAAAGTAAAGGAGAAATAAAGACTTTCTCAGGTGAACGAAAACTGAAGCAATTTGTTGCCCATAGATCTGCCTTGTAAGAAATATTAAAAGAAATTCTATAGAGAGAGGAAAAATAAATATGGGTCAGAACCTGAGATCTACTTAAGGAAAAGAAGAACATCAAAGAAGGAATAAGTCAAAGTAAAATAAAACATTCTTTCATATTCTTAATTGATCTAATAGATAACAGTTTGTTGAAAATGATACCAACAGTGTATTTGGTTATATATGCTTATGTTTATATCTTATGTATATATACATGCTTATGTATGTTTACATATAAGTGAGATGAATGACAACAATGATACAGGGGTAGGAGGGAGGAATTAGGATTATTTTGTTATTATAAGGTACTCATACTACCTGTGAAATGGTATAGTGTACTTTAATGTAGACTTGGATTTGTTGTAAATCTGTACTGCAAACTCTAGGGCAACCACCAAAAAAAAGTAAAAAAAGAAGTAAAGCTGATGTGCTAAGAAAGGAGAGAAAATGGAGCATATAAAATGCTCAATTAAAACAACATAAGGCAGAAAAAGGGTAGAAGACAAGAATAGGAACAAAGAACAAGGGCAACAAATAAAAAACAGTAATGAATATGGTAGATATTAATCCAACTATATCAATAATCACTTTGAATGTCAATGGTGTAAATTTACCAATTAAAAGACATTGTCAGAGTAGATCAAAAAACATGGTCCAACTATATGTTGTCTACAAGAAACCCACTTTAAATAAAAGACACATGTAGAGTAAAAGTAAATGGACGGAGAGAAATATACCATGCTAACACTAATCAGAAGAAAGCAGGAATAGCTATACTAATTTTGGACAGAGCAGACTTCAAAGTAAGGAAAGTTATCAGGGATAAAGAAAGGCATTACATAATTGACAGAGGGGCCAGTTCTCCAAGAAAACATAACAGTTCTTAATGTGTAGGTACCTAACAACAGAGCATCAAACTACGAGAGGCACAAACTATATACAAGGAGAAATAGATGATTTTGTTATCATAGTTGGTGACTTCGACTGCCTTCTCTCAGAAATAGATCCAGCCGGGAGAAAATCAGTAAGGTCATAGCTGAACTAAAAAAAAGAAAATCCTGAACTTAACCCAACTGAAGTTAATTTAGATCCCTATCTCATGCCAACGCTAAAATTGCTAGCCCAGTAGTCCAATGCCATTTGCTAAGTCTGTGAGTAAAAGAAAATTTATGTTTGATGCCTACTTTATCAAATAATACACTCATTAAAATAATAATGCTGTGTTTCTGGGCTTTCTATTTTGTTCCTTTGACCTTTATGTCTGTGTTTGCACAAAAACTGCTCTATTTATCTGCTTTAGATGTTTCGACATTAGTATGACTAGTTCTCAGAAGAATAGCATCCAAAAGTGACCCATGTGATCGAGATGTTTTTGATTCATGACTATCAGAAACCCATTGTGAACTCTTAAAATGTGGAATTCTTGGAGGCTTTGTATGTCTTAGCTTCTTTTTTTTTTTTTTTTGCGGTACGCGGGCCTCTCACTGTTGTGGCCTCTCCCATTGTGGAGCACAGGCTCCGGACGCACAGGCTCAGCGGCCATGGATCACGGGCCAAGCCTCTCCACGGCATGTGGGATCTTCCCGGACTGGGGCACGAACCCATGTCCCCTGCATCGGCAGGCGGACTCTCAACCACTGCGCCACCAGGGAAGCCCTGTCTTAGCTTCTTTTATCCTATTGTCAACCATATTACAGTTTTCTTCTCATCTTGAAAACAATAGTTTTTTAATGCTATCTCACTTTCTTGTTATCTAACATTTTCTTTTCCATTCATTGCCTCTTTCAGCCTGTCTTCAGCTGCATTTATCTGCTGTTGCCAGCTTTTTTTTACTTCCAAATTTAACTTCCCTGTCCTGCTCAGTTTACCAAACCCAAAGGTTTACCCATTCTAGAACTTGCCTTGTTCTTTTAGTTTTCTGATGTGCATTATTTCTTGTGACACCTAAGACTGTTTCTTAAACAGTTTTGTGTTTCCTTTTCAATGTTGCCAAAATGTCCCTGGTACTTGCTTCTCTCACCTTAGTTGTAGCAACACATAATAGTAATGCTTTACCTAACTGAGAACCTTACCTCTTTGAAATAGAGCCCAAAGCCGGAAAGGGTAGCTAAAGTAGGTATTAGAGCCCATGCTCTAAAAATCTTGCCCTTTACTTGTAGTAGAGGATTCCATCCAGAGTCTATTTACAATGAATGTAAGTAGACTTATGCTTTTTGGCATAATTTCGCCAGAGTTCTAAGAGGTATGGTGAGAGGATGGTTTTATTTATTTATTTTTATTTTAAAATTTTTTATATCTTTATTGGAGTATAATTGCTTTACAATGTTGTGTTAGTTTCTGCTGTACAACAAAGTGAATTAGCTATACGTATACATATATCCCCATATCCCCTCCCTCTTGAGCCTCCCTCCCACCCTCCCTATCCCATCCCTCTAGGTAGTCACAAAGCACTGAGCTATGCAGCAGCTTCCCACTAGCCATCCATTTTACATTTGGTAGAGTATATATGTCAATGCTACTCTTTCACTTCGTCCCAGCTTCCCCTTCCCGAAGAGGTGGTTTTAGAAGCCAGTTCGTTGATAGTAGCAAAAAATGGCAGGGAAAGAAGAAAGTAAATATGACATACAGTCATAAAACTCCAAAGCACAGCAGTATGGTTTTACCTAGCTTAGGTGCACACAACAAGATGTACCTTTCTGGTGAGTCAAGCCCTTGGACTTGACAGGTGAACTTGAGCACCAGTCTCAGTTGCCATTTACTGCCTGGGAGATCTGGGACAGTTTCTTTCTTTTCCTTTTTTAAATAAAATTTTTTTTGGCTGCTTTTGGGTCTTCATTGCTGTGCGCGGGCTTTCTCTAGTTGCGGCGAGCGGGGGCTACTCTTAGTTGCGGTGCGTGGGCTTCTTGTTGCAGTGGCTTCTCTTGTTGCAGAGCACGGGCTCTAGGCATGCGGGCTTCAGTAGTTGCAGCATGCAGGCTCAGTAGTTGCGGCGCGTGGGCTTCAGTAGTTGCAGCGCACAGGATCAGTAGTTGTGGTTTGTGGGCTCTAGAGCGCAGGCTCAGTAGTTGTGGCACACGGGCTTAGTTGCTCCACGTCATGTTGGATCTTCCCAGACCAGGTATCGAACCCGTGTCCCCTGCATTGGCAGGAGGATTGTTTTTTTTAAAATTTAAAAAATTTTTATTTTTAATTTTTTTAAACATCTTTATTGGAGTATAATTGCTGTACAGTGTTGTGTTAGTTTCTGCTGTATAACAAAGTGAATCAGCTATATGCATACGTATATCCCCATATCCCTTCCCTCTTGCGTCTCCCTCCCACCCTCCTCATCCCACCTCTCTAGGTGGTCGAAAAGCACCGAGCTGATCTCCCTGTGCTATGCAGCTGCTTCCCACTAGCTATCTATTTTACATTTGGTAGTGCATATATGTCCATGCCACTCTCGCACTTCGTCCCCTTCCCCCTCCCCGTGTCCTCAAGTCCATTCTCTACGTCTGCATCTTTATTCCTGTCCGGCAGGAGGCTTGTTAACCACTGTGCCAGGGAAGTCCCTCTGGGACAGTTTCTAAGTCTCAGTTTCTTCATCCTCTCACAGATTTATTGGCAAGATAAAATGAAATTTAATTTAAATGTGATAATGGGTATAAACACGTAGCAGGTGCCCAGTAAATATCGGTAGTATACTACTCCCCCACCTTGGATGCTGTTAATCTCCACTGAGAAAGGCATGTTCATATTGCTGTCTCTGAGACATTGGAAAAAGTTTAAATTATACCTAGTATATTCTATTTAAGAGGGTAGAGACTTGTGTCACGTATGTTAAGAAAATTCCAAAATGACTAAAAATGTTTTCAAACAGCATTTGAAAGTTAGCGGGATGTGCTTCATTCACAGGGAAAGCTCTCTTGGATGCTTCTCTTTATCCCATAACATAGAGTGTGATGTTACTGTACTATGTCTCCTGTATTACTGACCCTTTCTGAAATGAAAAATATTACTGAAGTAATCTGTTATTCAAGATTTTTCTTTTAAAATATTATGTACGTTTTCTCTCTGATTACAAGTATGTGTTAATTGTAAAAAAAAATTCTTCAGTTGTTTTTTCTGTGAACTTTTATTTTGTCCTAATTTCAGGGTTTGCCAAAATTTCTCTCGTTCCCTCTTATTAAATTTACGATGCCACGACATTCCTCTTGTGATACATTAGCTGCTGAAATCAGTAGAGTTCTTTTTCCATATGCTGACTGAACCGCATATTTTGGTTTTATATTTTGGTTTTATGTGCAGGTAGCAACGCTTCCACCTCTCTGTAGCAGGATGTGGTCCTCTTGCCAACCTGGTGATTAATTTCTTCCTGTGAATACTTTCTCCTGAATTTCTAATGAAAAGATGCAAGTGAACAGATGAGGGAGACCTTAAAGTATTTCCACAAAAGAAAATTATCTCCTACTCTCCTTTTCTGCTTAATGAATTCACCACCACAGATGTAGGTTTTCCTAGTTCTGGATCTTTGTGGTAACAATTGTGTTATTTTAAGTGATTAACTATTTGGGGAAGTTGCTAGATTTACAAGCTGGTAGATCGTACAGACATCTCTAACATTTAGAACTGGAGGGAAAGTTAGAGATTTTTTTTTTTATAAAACAGTTAGTGGGACATTGAACATGTCCTTTCTAAAAATTAAAAAATTGTTTATGAAGTTTCTGACTTGTTTAGCATAGGAGGTAATCTCTCAGGGAGGAACCGTACATTAGACCCATCTCATGGCCTATAGAAATTTGCTAGAAGATTAGCTCTGCCTTAGTCTCTGGCTCCCTGATTTAACAATTCCATACTGGTATGTGCTTCTTGGTGCTCTGATGACTGGGTATCCTTCTTGCCCACTGTTTGTACACAACTACCATATCTGAAAATGTAGTGGTGGGTATGAAGTCTGTTCATGAATTAAGTGATATGACATGTGAAGAATAAATAAAATGTTCCAGGGTTTCCAAAGAGCTGTTTCTGGTTGGGAGATCGGAGTGGCTGGCATTGGTTTTGGGTTTTGAGAGATACCAGGGTTACTTGGGACACCTGTGGACACAAGAGATTTTGGGTCACCATGGATTCCTGGCTTCCGTTTAGCGAGGAGAGTAGACTAACTGCTTGGAATCAAGTGAATTGGTAGTGTTTTCAATTAACCTCTTTCTCATCAAAACCACAGTGGGCCATGGCACAAAAATCTAATTAACTGGGGGGCCTGGTCGGGTACTACTTAATCAAGATTTTCTTTTTATGATAGTTTAGAGAAGTCAGAGGAGACATCAAATTTATGTGCAAAGACTGTTAGAGCAGATTCAGGTTTAATATGTTTTCACCAGTGATCTCTTAATATTCCACAGTACCTTATTAAAATTTTGAATTTATCCTTATATAGAAATTCATAGGTGTTTAATCAAGTCCTGAGGCAATGGGATGTGTGTGTTCACGTACAGGAACTACAGTGAATTTGTTCTTACGTCTAGAAGTTGAAAGAGGCAGCCGTTTTTAGTCAGGTGATAAGAAGCTTACAGTAGAATTAAAAATATTTTGTAGTGTAGCTTTTCTCATGGATTTCGTCCTTCTTCACACCTTCTCTTTTGAACTACAAACGGTAGATTAGAATGAGGTAAAGCTTTTAAGGCAACTCCCCCCCCCCGCCCCCCATCAGTTTAGATCAGTTAATTATGGTGCAATAATTTTGTCTGTTTTAAGGTTATCTAGGGTGATATTCGGTGAATGACAGTTGAAAAACATCCAGTTAATATTTTTCTTCATAGTAGTTAAATTATAACTAGTAACTACAGGCAGAGTTAGATTAATTTTCATATTTCTGTGATCTTTTCCTTGACCCAGCTTCTCTGTCTAGGTAATCCAAATGTTCCTCAGGTCTGGAGGGGCACCTCTCTGCCCCGAGCTCAACCTGATTTTTCTTAACCAGGTTGGCATTTAATTATTTCATTGGATCTAAGATGCCGCTGGCATTGTATATACCACTGAGGAAGGAGAAAAACACAATGGAGAATTTTACAGGTGACTTTGCCGAAGGGAAGGGAAAAATAAAACTGTCATGCAGGAAGACACAGTAAGGAAATGTGTGTATTTCAATCTTGGTACTAGGTAGGGAGGGGAAAAAAACTTCTCTTGAGATTCTCTGCCCTGGGAACTTTAAAAAAATAGCTCTATCACATTATGAATTTATATCCTATAAAATCCCTGTTTTAAATTTACAATTCATTGGAGTTTATTATATTTACAGAATTGTACAACCATCATTACAATCTAATTTTAAAAAATTGATCACCCAAAAAAGAAACCCTGCACCCCTTTACAGTCATTCTCCTGTCCCACTCCTACTCCTAGGCAACCACTAATCTAATTTCTGCTTCTAGATTTGTCTGTATAGACATTTCATAAAAATAGGATTATTCAATATATGTTCTTTTGTGTCTGGCTTTTGAGGTTTGTCCATGTTGTGGTATGTGTCAGTATTTCATTCTTTTTTAGGGCTGAATAATACTCAACTGTGTGGATATACCACATTTTGTTTATCCATTCATAAATTGATAGACAATCAGGTTTTTTCCAGTTTTTGACTGTTGTGAATAATGCTGCTATAAACAGCTGTGCACAATTCTTTGTGTGGACACATGTTTGTAATTCTCTGGTGTATATACCTAGGAGTGGAACTGATGGGCTGTATGGGAATCCTGTGTTTAACTTGTTAGCACTCTCAGAATTTCAATCACAAGCTAGTCTGTGGTCTGAATATTAGGTACCAGTGTGGCCCAAACAGCTTCAAGCAGGTACTTTAATTTTAAGTGGATCAGCTTGGTTTTGCCTTCAGGTAACTGGCAGAAGCAAATGTGGATCCTTTCCCTAAGAATTTAACTTTGATCTAGGGTAATCAAAGTTGCTCTTGATTTTAAGATACATCTGGGTTTTGGGGATATTACATGATGAAAAATCTGTGTTACAGAGTCCATGGAATACAGTGAATGGAAATAAATTTCGCTAAAAAGCCCAGAGTGAGCAGCATCCCAAGCGTCTTTTCCCTGTATTGAATTACTTTTCTCTGTATTTTCTTTTGTACTGTTAGGTCTTCTTTAATCGTCCGCTATTGTATTGGAACCTTCCACGATAAGTAGTTCTTTATATAAGCTTATGGGGGGGGGAGGGAGCGTATGCACATTTTAAGTTAAGGTATGTATATTCTATGAATGCTTCCTTTCCCTCTAAGGAGGAGTGACAGTATTTCCTAAGCTCAAAGGAAAGCTTCTTAGTGACCCTTTGGTCCAATTGTCTCATTTGACCAAGGAGGCCCAGGGGAGGTGGAAGACTTGGTGGTGTTGGTGGCAAAATGAATGGAAAATGACTCGTAAACCCTTATGGACAGGGCCTTTGTCATTGTGGTTCCCTTTTCTGCAGGCTCAGGAGCCTCTCTGACCATCACTCAACCCCAGGTAGCAACACCCAAGTTGTGCCTGCAAGTCAGAGAAGCCCTGTTCCCAGTACTGACTTCCTTACCTCCTCCAAGAGCGGCCTGGGCATGACTACTACTCTGTCCGGGACTACCTTAACAGTTGTAATGGGAAATAGGTCCAATCCTTGTCTATTTGATCACTCACTTGGATATTTCACAAATGCCTTAATTAAAAAAAAAAAGATAATTATTTATTTTGGCTGCACTGGGTTTTAGTTGTGGCATGAGGGATCTTTGTTGCGGCATGCGTGCGGGACCTAATTCCCCAACCAGGGATCGAATCCAGGCCCCTGCATTGGAGTGGAGTCTTACCCACTGGACCACCAGGGAAGTCCCCGCCCCCAAATGCCTTAATTTCTGTGTTTCAAAGTGAACTTTTGGTGGCCGCCTCCCTCATCCCTCCGAAACCTTTTCCTCTCCCAGGCTTCTCCATCTTTGTAAATGTCTCCACCCACTTGCTCAAGCCAGGTGCCTGGTGGACATCTTTGATTACTTCCCTTTTCTTTAACTTCCCTACTACCAAGTCTGATGATTTCTACCTCCAACATTTATTTCCCATCTGTTTACTTCTCTCTCTCTCTCCTCTCTATTACATTAGCTCGAGGTACTGTCAGGTTTTGCCTGGATTACTTTAAGAGCCCCCAATGTGTTTTAGTGCTTCCTTTGTTCTCTATTCTTCCACCCTCCCAACTGCATCCTACTTTTTCTCCACACAACAGCCGAAGTTACCTTATTTTAAAATTTTAATATGAAAAATTTCAAACATATATAAAAAGTAAAGAGGATAGTAAACTGAGCTCTTGTATACTCACCACTTACCTTCAACAGCTGTTAACTCAAGGCCGATTGTTTTTCATCTATAATCCACCCCAAGGTTATTTGGAATCATATCCTAGACAGTATACTTTATTTCTACCTCTAAATATTTCAGTATGTGCTTCCTGAAAACAAAGACGTGCTCTTATGGGTAATTACCGTTCAGATAACAAGGCCAGGAAATTGCATTGAAACAGAACTATTATCTAATCTATAAGCCTTTTATGGCATCACTGTATCTGTATTTTAGTATGCATATAAAAGATAGGTCTCTTTTTAAAAACATCACAAGGCTGTTGTCACACCTAAAAAAATTAACAACATTCATCAAATATCCTGTCAGTATTCAAATTTCCCAGTTGTCTCATAATTTATTAACAGCAGGTTTGTTTGATTCAGGACAGAGTGATCCTTTTAGAAATTCAGTTGGATGATGTCACTGTCTTGCTTAGAATCTGTGCATGAGTTTGCATGTCTCTGAGGATGAAGACTCCAATCTACCTCAGCCTGCAAGGCTTGAGGTCAAGGTCAGGTCCCCACATACTGCTTCCACTCACCCTCAATCTCTGCCCTCGGCGAGAAGCCTCTTCCAGGGTTTTGACTGAGCTAGACCTTTGCTGCCCTAGATTTGTGCATCTGGCCTCTCTGACCAGAGCAACTTCCTTCCATTCCTCCCAGAGCTTCTTCCTGGTCATCCTCAGCTCTCAGGTGCTATGTCCTCCCACTTTGCTTAATGACTCCACCTAAATAGGTTACTCCTTCCTCATTCCTCTATCTTGGCATCCTGTTTGTTCCTCTCATACCCTTTCTCATTTTGTAGTTATTTTTTACTTGTTTTTTGACCGTCTGTTCCTTTGGACTCTTGAAGTTCCAGGAGGATGGGACTGTTCTCTTCTTTTTTTTTTGCAGTACGCGGGCCTCTCACTGTTGTGGCCTCTCCCGTTGCGGAGGGCAGGCTCCGGACGTGCAGGCTCAGCGGCCATGGCTCACGGGCCCAGCCGCTCCGCGGCATGTGGGATCTTCCCGGACCGGGGCACGAACCCGTGTCCCCTGCATCGGCAGGCGGACTCTCAACCACTGCGCCACCAGGGAAGCCCCGGGACTGTTCTCTTCTGCTCATCGTGGTGCACCCTGTACCCAAGCACAATGCTTGGCATATAGTAGATGCTCAATATGTATTTGTCGAATTAATAAATTTGTTGAATTAATGTACTAATCGGAAACAATAGATGAATATTCAGAGTAAACTGCAGGGATTTGCAGTGCATTAAAAAAAATCCAGCCATCATTTACTGAGAACTTAGCAAGTATAGGGCACAATGATATTGCTGTGATTGTTCAAAGAGAGAGTGAGTTAAAGGATGTTTTGGGATGTGTTTTTTTCTTCTTCTTTTTAATGATGACAGCTGGTTGTGTTAATCAACCCGTACATACATAATTAGGTAATGTCCAATTGTTTGGGCGTACTAAGCACTGTGCAGATTGTCAGTGACTCCTTTGCCTTTACTCACCTCTGGGCTGACTCACTTTCCATCTGAAGTTTATGTAAATGAGCTGTCATACTCTTACGGGTTGTAGTGAGCTTCACTACCTTTTGTTAACTTTCTACCATTTTTTATCTGCCTTGTTTTCTGATATGTTTATCCATCCGGATAAAAATAGCAACCTGAAATGAGTAATAAAACACCACAAAAGCAGATACTTGGGAGCTTTGCCTTTTGAAATGTGTCAAACTTCTCCATTGGCTATGTTTTGAAAATTAATCAGTATCTCTGGTTCTCCCTTTCTCCCCTTCTTCCTACCTTTCCCCTTTGTGTCATCATGCTTGTAAAACATTGTAGCTAGAACTCCTCAGAGACGAAGTGATGTTTGCATTAGGTACATTATTTATGAATAATGTATAGTTCAGTATCATGTATCATACACATTTAATAATCTGAAGACTTAGCCACTAACAAATTTAAAGGACTCTGAAATTCCTTAACACTGAAGAGGTATTTGGAGATTTATACGTGATTTTTATTTTTGTGTAATTTCTGTGTTATTTATTTTATGTTTATTGTCCAGAGTGAAAGTATTCAAGCCAGCAAGGAGTATTTTTTTTATTACCTGTGAGCAGAATGATCTCAAAATGTGTTAAAGCTCCGTGTAGCTCTGATAAAGTAGCATGTTTAAAGGTATAGGCATAGTTTTGGTCTCCCCTGTAGGCAATGCAATTATAAGCTTTTAATTTCTATTTGTTTTATCAGCAAAGAAAGTTTTCTGTGAGGGCACCTTGACTTTGCTTTTATGCAAACGTCAAAGCGAGCAGCATAGTCTTTTCAAATCACTCTGGTTCCATGGTCACATCACCTTGTGCCTTTTGTGTCACATACCCTGCTGCTTCCCTCTTATAAGGATACTTGTGATTGCATTTAGGGCCCAAAGCAAATAATCTAGGATAATCTTCCCATTTTAAGATTATTAACTTAATTACACTTGCAAGCCTCTTTTCTCATATAAGGTAACATTCATAGGTTCCAGGGGTTGAGACTTGGATATCTTTGGGGCCATTAGTTAGCCTAACTACAGGTAGAAATAACATGCATGGTGGATACATGTACAGTTTTAATTTCCTTCTTTGTTTCCAGTTCTCTGTAAGGACTTTATTATTTTAAAATCAGGAGATATCAGAGTACATTACCTGATACTTTTATAATCAGATTAAATTGTGAGCCACATCACAGAAACAGTCCAGTTCTAATATGTGTAAGAGCCCTTAAGGCAAGACAAGAAAGTTGTCAAGTCACTGACCATCTCTAAGCCTACTTTATTTTTTTGAGTTTCATCAAAATCAATTCAAATATTCTTTATCTAATATTAATTTTAAATTGCAGTTTCCATCTACAATGGAGTGACTTCATATGTATATTCCATTCACTTCACTAATTTAACTTTTGTGCATTTAACCCATTTGACCGAAAACTTCACAGAACTTGACTTTCCCTTATTTAGTGTTTTTAAAATGTCAGTAAGATATAAAATCCAATTCTAACTTGGGAGCATCAGACTGCTCTTACGTTTTCCTTAAAACAAAAGAGGTAATTCATTTTATTCCTCATTTAACCCTCTTTGATAGTGGTGAATCCCTGGATTAGATGAAAAATCATTAAAAGGCCCTGTGGATTTTATAAATCCAGGCTATTTGTATTTTTCTTGCTTGCTTCCCTAGGATAACCAAACAGTGACGGATTAGAATTAGGCTGCAGCAGAGATTGGGGAAAAAAAAAAAATCTCCCGGCATCCCTTCCTGCAGGAGCATCAGCTTCGGCAGTGAGTGTAGCTGCCACTTTAACTGACATGTCTTAAATTCTGCCCTGGGAAGCTCTGGGATGCTGTCAGCTGCCGGGCAACTTCTTTTCTTAAGCTCAGTAATTGAGAGTCTCACCAGAGACCAAGAAATAAAACAGAAATTGAGGATTTTTTTGCCTTTTAAATTGAGGATTGTCTCTTCTTTTCATTGGCTTTTAAAAAATCTGGTAGAAGAGAGGGCATCTTCACAGTGGGGCTATATTAATTCCTTCAAAGTTACAGCTGCTCTAAACCTGTGAGTATGTCGCATTTATTTAGCTGTTCCTGGGGGTGTGATTGCAGCATTCTCTTTGGATCTGTGAGGATTTAATTTAAGGAAAGCTATGCTGATTAAAAAAATTGGAGTGAAATTTCACTGGAGACCTGCAGTTTTTGTTAATTGACATTGACTTCATTAAAGCCTTCATGTCAAGCCTGCCAGGGCTCCCCCTGCCCCCCATATCTTTTTTTCTTAAGTTCCTGAGAGTGAGTGCTGAAATTGGAGAAAATAGTGAATCTTGCTGAGAAGGATTCAGTCTTCCCGGGATGCTATGGCAGGTTTACTGCTGCTGCAAGGTGTGCATGGGGCTGCAGAACAATGGAAGGATGATGACGGCTCACTTTGTATTCACTGTGTTTGTCTTATGTCCTTTGTTGGCGTCGTTATGGCGTTTTGTTTTGTTAGGGTGATTAAAACCTTAAAAATTAAGTACCGTGGCATGCTGGCAGAATAGCGTCAGTAGTCATAGACTTCACCGCTGTCTGTGCTGTGTTGGGTTCAGCCAGTCTCTTTGTAGCAGATCACAGTAAATGGGAGTTACCCAAGAGTGACCTTTGCATGACCACCCTTTTCTAATTGTGCATTTGAGTCGGTGCCATTTTTTTTCTGGTGACGCAGACCCTTTAGTCTAAACATCTGTCCTTAGTCATTGTGTCCCCTTCGGAATACACTGGAGGCTAGAACGGTATCCTTGCTGAATTTTTATTGAATCAATTTTGAACCGTTTTTAAAGAGAGAGGTTGGATTTTGGTTCCCTTGATAACCCCCATATGTTCTTTATTGGTCTTTGTTACACGAAAGTCTTATTATTTTAGTGATCTGATCCAGATCATTTGGTTCCTGATCTCATTCCTTTATCTTAAAATCACATTGGCTAAAACGATTTCTAAAAGTTAAGTTCAGAGATCAGTAATCAAAATACTTTTAAATACCAACTGTTAACAGTTGTCTTTGTAGATGCAGAATATATTATGTGAGTTTTTTTGGGTGTTAGTATTTTGATTGATTTCCTGCAGCATAAAAAATAAATCAAGGATTTTAAAAAAGAAACTCTCTACCACCCAGAGATCAAACATCTGCTGTTTTTATTTTTAAACATTTTGTCATTCCTAAATGCAGCAACTTTGAATTCAATGAGGAAAGAGTCCTAAAAATAGGAAATTCTGCCTTACCTAGACTGGTAAAGAACTTATATTCATTCATTCATTCATTAACAAATGAACGTTTACATTTGTCACAAAGCTCTTGTCAGACTTTGGGGACATGATGCTGAACGAGATATTATATCTGCCCTCGTGGAGCAGATACTATTAGCAGGTGAGGGGAACATTCAGAAACTACCTAATTATTTCATTATATGTGTTGTAATTTTTCAACTGTAGAAGTATTGGTACTTTGCAGCCACATATTTATATTAAAGACATACAAATACTTGCACGTAATTCTGCCCCAGATCTTCTGGAGCCACAGATCCTTGGTATGCTTGACCTGGAAAGAGATTTTGAAAGTAATTGAATTAGTTCAACAAGCATGTGATAGGCACTCTATTAAGTGCTGGTTTTTAGATCAGTAAATAAGGAACAAGCCCTGCTTTGGAGGAGGTCACAGTCTAGTCTATTGAGAGAGGGAGGGAAATTGGTTATGTTAGTATATTCTAGTATGTTATTCAGTAAATACTGAGTGTGTGCTGTAATGTTGGGCACTGCCATAGGCACTGTGCTGGGCACTGGGGGTGGGGTGGAGAGTAAGACAGAGATACCGTGCCCTCTGGAAGCTCTTAGGGGCCGTGGCAGAGAAATGATAGGCTGCCATGAGAATACACCTGAGGGGGAAGGGGCCTCAGTACCATTTACTGATCATCTGCGGTGGGCCAGCCATCAATTGGTACTCTCTGTGTGCATCAATCTTCCCTTCAATCCTATAAAGTAGTTACTATCTCTGCCGTAACAAGCAAGTAAATGGAGTTGCAGAGAGGTTAAGTAATTTGCTGAAGGTCACACAGGAAGTGAGTGGAGGAATTAGAACTCGATCCCAGATGTGACTTGACTTCACATCTCTGCCCCTTCCAGTGGTCCCCAAACCTGGCTGCTTATTAGAGTTATCTGAGCTCTGGAGGGAGAACTGTGTTTATTACAGGCGTCCCTGAGGACTATGGGCAGTGAGATTTAGGGACCATTCTTAGACTACCCCCTCAATTTACAGATTGGGGAGCGCGAAGATAGAGATCATACAGTACTTAAAATGGGGCCAGTAGCTAGATTTCCTAGTCACCATTCACTCCATTGCAGTATCTGGAAAGATATAGACTAAGAAATCAAAACCGGAATCAAGAGCAAACAACAGACCCAAACCAACCAACCAAATTAACAAAACAAAACAAAACAAAACAAAAACAAGATAGTAGCAATAAGAACCTGAACCTGTAAAGTGTTTGTCTGGTCTTGGCTCTGAAGAACCACCCCTGGTAGCCCAGACAGCCCCGATTCAGGGGTCTCCCTGTGCTGCCAGATGGTTACTACTTGAGAGTGAACTAGGTAGGACTTTTTTTTTTTTTTTTTTTAAAGAAAACAGAGCAGATATCTTGGCTTATTAATATTCATTCAGGCACTTCAGTTTATTCAAGAAACTGTTACTGGGATGTAATGGGATAAACTCTGTAGTATGGAGAAGGTCAGGGTTCTGTGGGAGCAAAGATGAGGGATGACCAACCTACACCTGGGTGATGGCAGGAGTTCAGAGAGATGCTGACCTTGTAGGGCATTCTGGAGGAGGGGATGTCTGAATTGAGGCTGATATTGCTAGATACTAGTGGCAATCAGGTGTAGCAGCAGAGTTTATTAGGGCAAAGACCCTGAGATATGAGAGACCATTGTAAGAGAGGAAAACTTTCTCCTCTGTTCTCTTAGGTTCATGCTTGGGGCCCTGCAAATTAAATGGATAAAAGACAGATTAGCAAGGGAAGAGCAAAACAAGTTTAATTGCATATGCACATACGAAAGTTCACAAAGAAATGTGCCTCAAGGAGGTGGTTAGAATTGGGGGCTTATTTACCATCTAAACAAAGAATGATGAAGTGTGGAGAAGAAGCTAAATAAAAGAGTTTGGGGGGCTTCTGGATGAGGGTAAGTTATGGGAAGATGATTAGAAAATGTACGTTAGAGAAGAATTGTTTAGTAAGTTTTTTAATGCAGCTAAGAGTCCTCTCAGGTGATAAGAGTTATCTTTGGACTAGTTTTCTTCCTGGTGTGGGAGAGGGAGACATCATTACAAAAGGAAATTGATACCCTGATTTTAGATAGAAAGGAAGAGAGCAGCGAGCTAATTGCCTTCACCTCAAAATAATCTTTACGTGAAAATGATATATTTTGGGGTGACATACTCTGATCCCCTTCACTATGGTCTCTTCAGGGTTTGCCAAGAAGCTCGAGAGGCCTGCAGTTCTAGTGAGGATAGTCTGGTTAGAGAAAGACAGGTACCAAGGGTACCTTGCCAAGAAACTGTGGCAAGGGCCATGATGAGCCACTGAAGTGTCACTAAAGTATGAGTGGTGAAGTCGTCTCGCTCCTGACTCTTAAGACTCTGGCCAGTTATTTATAATTTAGGGCTTAAATAGGCTTTGATGGCTTAGGTAGAGAATTTAACATATTTGTGTGCATATACATATGAATGTACATAGAGATATATGCATGTGTATATATATATATATACACACACACACACACACACACACAACGCATGCATAGAGATATATATTGGTATAGATATATATCAATCGTTGTTTTTATGGAAAATACGTTTTGATTTCCAACCCAGTACATCATAAACAAATTTATAAGATTATAACCCACTTGTGACTTTGTATGGTTTTTAATCTCCCATTTTTTGCATCAAATCTCTAATTTGATTAGCAGAAATCTCTGAGGCCTGTCATGAGATAAGGGATTTTGAGGCTCTGTGTGGTTTCCTGAACAAAGCAGTGAGGGAGGTTTAGCAGCTTTTTGCTGTGTCATCGTTTTCATATCTTACTGGAGAAGAAATGGATTAGATCCTTTTTAAAACGTCTTCTGTGTGAGGTCCGGTACCCACAGAAAGTCTGTCTTTGTATCTTAAATAACAACCGTGTTAATTGATCTCCCCTTTTACAGAGAAGGAAAACAAGGTGGGAAAATGTTAAATCAGTTGCCCAAAGTAATTCAGAGTGCTGACTGTGACTCCATGGTGCTAAAAGTTGGCCGATCTGTGCTCCTACAGGCTGTTGTATTGTGTCTCTTAGCCATGGGTTGATTGGGGGAATGTAGGCAGCCCCCTCCCTTTTTTTTTTTTTTTTTGCGGTATGCGGGCCTCTCACTGTTGTGGCCTCTCCCGTTGCGGAGCACAGGCTCCGGATGCGCAGGCTCAGCGGCCATGGCTCACGGGCCTAGCCGCTCCACGGCATGTGGGATCCTCCCGGACTGGGGCACGAACCTGTGTCCCCTGCATCGGCAGGCGGACTCTCAACCACTGCGCCACCAGGGAAGCCCCCTCTTTTTTAATAAAGTCGCAGTGCCCTCTGCATATGAAAAATGCTTATAGGTTTTTTGACCTCATGCTCAGAGATCTTCCTATCGTTTTGACTTGCTTTCTACTTTTCAACACAAAATTTACACTTATATCTTTGGAAAGACAGAAAGGGCAGGACTGTATCTATAGGCAGATTATACGAACAAGAGTTTGACATGAGTTTCATGCATAGCTTGTTTTTCTTTTGATAGTTCATCAGTTCACAGGTGTGGAAAGTCTTTTCTTAAAAAAATTATTTATTTTAGGCTGCCTTGGGTCTTTGTTGCTGCGCGAGGCTTTCTTTAGTTGCCCCAAGCAGGGGCCACTCTTTGGTGCGGTGCGTGGGCTTCTCATTGCAGTGGCTTCTCTTGTTGCGGAGCACGGGCTCTAGGCACGTGGGCTCAGTAGTTGTGGCTCACGGGCTCTAGAGCGCAGGCTCAGTAGTTGTGGTGCATGGGTTTTGTTGCTCCGTGGCTTGTGGGATCTTCCCGGACCAGGGCTCAAACCTATGCCCCTTGCATTGGCAGGCAGATTCTTAACCACTGTGCTACCAGAGAATACCCGGTGTGGAAAGTCTTTAGTGACCATTCAAGTGGTATGAATGGATTTCTTTGGTGATCGTTTTAGATTAGTGGGTTATAGAATATCTTATTTCAGGTCATTACAGGTGACTATATTTTAGAAACCAGGGAAGTGTGGGACCCAGACTTGACTTTCTCTTGTGGTTTGGGGCTGTAGTCATTATCTTCTTAGCTTACTGGGTGGGTCAGAATTTGAGCCTTGCCATGAGCTAGCAAACTGGGCCTTAATATACAGCATTATGTGCCATCACCCATCTTTAATATTAGCTATTTTTAAAGGCAATATCATCCCTGTATAACAAAACCATTTTATGTGCCCACTTGGTACCACAGGCTGAATATGAATATATACAGTACACCGCTGTGAAAACAGCCACACATTGAAGAGCTAAAGAGAATTAAACTTTGGTGCTTAATTACCTGAGTATTCGTATGTTTCCCCTTGTGTTTTGCTTGTCTCCTCTAATAGATGTTTGTGGGGGAAGCCGTAATATTTACTGATAGCTGCTTGCTTGTGAATGAGGACTCCATGATATTCATGGATACTTTCCGTGATCTACATAAGTGACATAAAATGCCAAGTATTGATATTGTGTTTGGCACAAGGGTGCTAACAGATATAGAATAAATACAAATGTCATTCATTCAACCAAAACTTTATTGAGCTTCTCTGGGCTAAGAGAGTCCCTGTCCTTAAAAAGCTTGTAAGCTACTCACAGCAACTGAAAAGTAGACCATTCATCATACTATGATGACTTTTTTTTTTTTTTTTTTTTGCGGTATGCGGGCCTCTCACTGTTGTGGCCTCTCCCGTTGCGGAGCACAGGCTTCGGACGTGCAGGCTTAGCGGCCATGGCTCATGGACCCAGTCGCTCCGCGGCATGTGGGATCTTCCCGGACTGGGGCATGAACCCGTGTCCCGTGCATCGGCAGGCGGACTCTCAACCACTGCGCCACCAGGGAAGCCCACTATGATGCGTTTTAAATTCTGACCATGGAACCCAGAGGAAAGACACATTATCTAGCCTGGAAAACTTTTGGGTAGCCTTAATTTTTCTTTCCTTCATGGATCATGAGACAAATGAAAGGAAAGCTTGTTTTCACCATTGCTTTTTAGAAATTTCTTTTTTTGCTAATCTTTGTTTTAGGTGGTGTTTTAAAAGAAATGATAAACAGTTACCCCCATTCAGTGTTATGCTGAAAACCTCCATTTGCTCTGCATCCTGAAAAGGGTCTGCATCCCTCCTTTGAGGGACTAAGGAAAGTGGCGAAGTGCCACTAAGTGGCCTCTGGCTGTGACTGAGGGAAACTTGAACTGCTGAGTAGCAGGAGTGCAGTGGTCTGTCTAATGGGAAGTTCTTGGCCCCAATCACTTAACTCTTCTAACAACATCAGCACCACATTTATGTCATGTTCCAGTTTAAAAAGTGATTTTACAAAATGGAATGCATTGGTTCTGCAGAGCATCCCTGTGAGGTAGACAGGACAAATGTATTGTTAGCCCTCTTCTGGCTTTTGTGTGTGTGCTGCTTTCCCCCCCTCCCTTTTTTTTTAAAATAAATTTATTTATTTATTTATGGCTGCGTTGGGTCTTCGTTGCTGTGCACAGACTTTCTCTAGTTGTGGTGAATGGGGGCTACTCTTCGCTGCAGTGTGTGGGCTTCTCATTGCGGTGGCTTCTCTTGCTGTGGAGCACAGGCTCTAGGCACACGGGCTACAGTAGTTGTGGCACACAGGCTCAGTAGTTGTGGCACACGGGCTTAGTTGCTCCGCGGCATGCGGGATCTTCCCGGACCACGGCTCGAACCCATGTCCCCTGCATTAGCAGGTGGATTCTTAACCACTGTGCCACCAGGGAAGTTCCCCATTTTTATTGTTTTTGTTTTTATCGTTGTAAAATACATGTAACATAAACTTTAACCGTCATAACCACCACTGCAGTAGTATTAATAATTACATTCATAATGTGGTGCAACCATCACCACCATTCACCTCTGTAAGTCTTTTCATGTTGTAAAATGGAAGCTCTACACACGTTAAACAGTAGCCTCCCTGCTTCCTACTCACCCCACCCCCAGCCCCTGGCAGAGGTGAGTGATTGGTCCATAGTCACACTGCTTGCACAGCTAGGGTAGAATCCAGCATTCTGCCTGTGTTGCAGCATGCTTTCTCCTAATTCGCACTACAGTAGGGAACTGAAGAAGGATAGTTAAAAGATTAGGTAGAAATTTTCCACTAGAAATAAGAGAACCTTCCAGTAGGGAAGGGATTTTCTTTTAAATTTAAAAAAATGAGTAAAAAAAAACCCACAGCAAAATGAAACAGGTGCCGTGTATATCTCTTGCCAACTAACATTCTATTGTTACTTGTTTTAAATAACGTGGAGTACAGTTTGCTTTGCCTAAGGAAAGAAGCTGAAAAGATACAGGCTCTGATTTTAGTTTCCAACTCTGTCAGTGATTTGCTGTGGCTCTGGGCAAGAAAAACAGCATCTATTGGGGTACTTTATTTTTTCTAAAAAGACAGTAAGTCCCACCCTCCATTTTCTTAGTGAGTAGCGTCTGGGCATGCTTTCTCTTTTATCCAGAAATGAACTTTTATTCTTTTCACCTGTCCTCACTTTGCCCTGGAACTCTCATCTCCCTTGAGGATGGGGAAAAAACCATTAAGTTGTCAATTAAAGATGACATCATCTGTTCAAAATTCAGAAAGCCTCTTTCGGAGGGACTCAGATTTTCTTGGGAGAGTAGGAGAGGTAAATGCCCAGGCAAGTAAAAACTTAAACTCTGCATCGGGCTGACATCTCCCTTCTCAAAGGTTCCCCCTCCCTCTCCTCCTTCCCAGATGGCCTCTGGGGGCAGGAGGAAGTGACACAGGGATGGAGCCCTGGTCTGGGTGTTGCTCTCTGGTTGAAGTCTCATTGGCTAGTTTTGCAGTGAGCTCTGTCCTTGCTGCCTCTGCTCCCGAAGCACCTCTGATGGCTGGACCTGTTGGTGTGCCCATGACCCCAAGGGCTTGGCATTCTCCACTGGTGTTGGCTGGTCCACAGGTGCCAGAGGCCTAGTGGCCACTCCTATTTAATCTCTGTTCTCTGCCCTTTGCTACAGGAGCTGTCTTTTAAAAACATCTTATTTTGCAGTAACTCCATACTTAAGAGTAAAGGTATGAGAATAATACAGAGAACTTCTCTATACCCTGAATCCCTTTTTAACATTTTGCGACATTTGTGTATTATTCTCTGTCTGTATACTCACTATTATGTATTTTTCTGAATCATTTGGGAGTAGGATACAGCTCCAGAGAAGCTGATCTAGAAGGATGAATTGGAACCTTCCAAGTGAACAAGGGAGGGAAGTGTCTGGAAATAGCTCTCATATTCTTTCTTTTTCTCTGCTTTCCTCTAACCCTTCTTTCTTCCAAGTTAAGTTTCTCCACCTCCTTGAGCTCTTCCTTTTATGGAAAAGCACAAAGAATGTAAAAACCACCCAAGTCCTTCAGATAATATGAAGGTTTATAATTTTGATCGAGGAAGCCTTCTTTAATAAGTCTAAGCACGAATTTTTTAGGGGTAGTTTATCTAGTTTATAAATTCACTAGTATCTCACCTAATAGAATAATTATATCCTGTGTTGGTGCTTGCCCTTTGGCCTTTTTCAGCTTTTTAGATCTTCCCTCTAAAGGATAGGACTAGTATGGCAAAAAAAAAAAAATGTTGAAATTTCTTTCCTTTGATTCTTTTTTAAAATTTATTTATTTTTAATTTATTTATCTTTGGCTGCATTGGGTGTTCGTTGCTGCACATGGGCTTTCTCTAGTTGTGGCGAGCGGGGGCTACTCTTTGTTGCGGTGCATGGGCTTCTCATTGCGGTGGCATCTTGTTGCGGAGCATGGGCTCTAGGCACACGGGCTTCAGTAGTTGTGGCCCGCAGGCTCAGTAGTTGTGGTGCATGGGCTCAGTAGTTGTGGCTTCCAGGCTCTAGAGCGCAGGCTCAGTAGTTGCGGCGCACGGGCTTAGTTGCTCTGTGGCATGTGGGATCTTCCCGGACCAGGGCTCGAACCCGTGTCCCCTGTGTTGGCAGGCGGATTCTTAACCACTGCGCCACCGGGAAGCCCCTTTCCTTTGATTCTGATAGCATAGCAGGCTAGGGGGTGAAGTTGACAGTAACATGTATTTGGGGAGTGCCTGGTAATTTCTGGGCTGTTCTGCTCTCCCAGCAGTAGGAGTAGCACCTCCCTTTTTCCTCTGATCGCTGGCCATGAGAATGGCTATTTGAAAACATCATCCATGGGACAGAATTTGGTCTGATGAGCAGTTTTCTTTGGTAAGAAAGACAGGTTGGTCATATGGGCAATAATATGAAGCAGTAGGTTTCCTGGAAATCTGTCGGTGGTGCCGCTGGAGTCCTGTGTCATAGCTCCAGTGGGCGCCATTCCAACTGTAGGTTTCATAATGGTGCCTCCTGGAGCACACCCACTGGTCTTTCTTCATGCATTTCTCTCGTCCCCTAAAGAGAGATTTTAACTTTGATGAAAAAGCCTCAAAGATATTAAGTGTCTTTTTATTAATTTTTGAAATTTTATTTTATTTCTTTTTTAAATGGGCTAGCTTATGTTTCATCGTGCAGGAACATAGCTCATTGTATCGGATTTATTGGGGGAAATTAAATTTGAATTGATTCTGCTAACTATGATTTGAATGAGAGAAAAAGTATAAAAAATGAAGCTGTAAGCTTTTCATCTGAGAACAGTTCTACCTAGTGATTAAAAATTAGAGCGGTATGAAACTCGATAATAAAAAGGCAAGTAACCCAATTAAAAAATGGCCAAAGAACCTGAATAGGCATGTTTCCAAAGAAGACGTACAAATGGTTAATATGTAGCTAAGCAGATACTTAGTACCAGTCATTAGACAAATGCAAATCAAAACCACAATAAGATACCATCACACCCCCGAAGATGGACAGTAACACGTGTTGTCTGAGATGTGGAGAAACTGAAACTTTCATACATTACTGGTGGGAATGTAACATCACACAGTCACTTTGGAAAATGGTCTGGCAGCTCTTCAAAATGTCAAACATAGAGTTACCATAGGATTCGGCAATTCCACTCCTAGTTATATACCAAGAGAAATGAAGTATATGTCCACACAAGAACTTGTACATGAATATTAATAGCAGCATTATTCGTAATAGCCAAAAAGTGGAAATAACCCATATACCCATAAACTAATGAAATGACAAATGAAGTGTGTTATATCTATGCAATGGATTATTATTTGGCAGTAAAAAGGAATGAAGTATTGATACATGCAACAGCTCAAATGACTCTTGAAAACATTATGCTAAGTGAATAAAACCAGTCATGAAAGACCACATATTATATAATTTCATTAATATAAAACATCCAGAATAGGCAAATGTGTACATACAGGAAGTAAATTAGTGGTTTCTTAGGGCTAGAGGTGGAGGGACATGCGAAGCGATTGCTGGTGGATGGATATAGAGTATCTTTTGGGTGACAAGATGTAAAATTAGATTGTGGTGAAAGTGACATACTATCTATGAATATTAAAAAACATTGTATAATTTAAGTGAGTGAATTGTATGGTCTGTGAATAATGTATCAGTAAAGCTGTTTAAAAACGTACAGAAATTAAAGAAGTAAAATCAGGGCAAAATAAGGACACATTTTCTAGCATACCTATACCTGTAAATGAAATACGAGGTACTGTTTTTCTTAGCCTCTATAAACCCAATAACAATAGTTTTCTCTAGCTAAAAATACATTTTTTCCCTGACATTTGAGTTTAACGTGTAGGTTATGCTCAGAAGTGGAACAGACAAGTCATTTTTTTCAGTTAAAATTTTACTAACTGTGCTTGCTTTGGTGGTACACATTCTAAAACTAAAGCAATATAAGGAACATCTAGCATGGCGTCTTTGCAAGGGTACACGTACCTCAGTGCAGTGTGTTATGTATATTTCCTTCCTTTATTGAAGGAAGTAAGAGAAGACCTGAATAAATGTGTATGGATGTGGAAAATATAATATTGTAAAGTTTACAGTTCTCTGCAAAATCTCTGAAAATATAATGAAGTCCCACTCAAAACCTCAGCAGGACTTTTCTTGGAACTTTACAATAACTGATTCTAAAACTTGTAAATAAGAATGAAGTTGCAATAGCAGTCCCAGACACCCCCCCTCCCCCAAAGAGCATTTAATAAAGTAGAGGGCTTGCCCATTGTCATACAGGATCTAATAAAGGCAAGCTAATGCAAGTTGTGTGAATGGTGCAGACAGAGGCAAATAAGTGAATGGATCCAAAGAGTGCCTGAAACTGCCCTGTACATGTATGGAAACCTGCCCTGGGTTAGAGACAACAGCGTCATTCATTATGTTGGAGTGTGATAATTTTAGCGTGAACGCATGTCAAACATTTACTTATCAATGAGGAAATCATCAAGATGGTGAAACCGTTCCAAGAGCATTTGGGGAATTGAAGGAAAAATGTTCGAATAAGATTTGTTATATACAAAACTGGTTAATCTCCTACAAGGCAATAAAACCATAACCACACCAAATTATTTGCATATGTACCAGACGAAAAAATCTGCAAGTTAACATATTATTTTATAGAATATAGACCTTAATCAATAGAAAATAGCAAGTCAAACAAGGATATATCCCTTATAGAATGAAATATTCCTTGGGTGGGCCTGTTAGACAGTGCTCCGAGATGGCATTGAGTGGGCATGCAATCTTTTTTTTTTAATCTTATTTCAAAGCTACTGAGTAGCTGAAGGATGAGTTATTCATTGCTGTTGAGATAATTCCTATCCATAGGGGAAACAATTAAATTTAGATCACACTGTACACAAAAGTGGATTCTAGATATACTTGTGTGTTAAATTATTTTCTCTATGTATTTAAGCATTTCTCATAAAAAAGGGGAAAATAGGTTCTTGATAAAATACTAGATAGTAGTTTACTATCTAGTAAGTGAATGAATTAGGTCTATAAAAAAAGCTGAATAAAAAAATCAGTTTGTAGCATGATGTACTTATTGTGATACTAATATGAATTTTAAAATACTGTAGAATTTCTGGGACTTAATCTACATGTATAGAAAAGCATAAAAAACTAAACTTTTGTACCCCAGAAAAATGAAAAAATATCTAGTATTGTTTTATTAATAATTATTAAGTTCTGCTAAATTTAAGTGTTTTCTGCCTGGTAAAGATGCTATAATTGTAGCTTTGAAACATGCAACAGTTACCTGACACAACAGACTTGATTTTAGCAGAACTTAATTAATTTAGTGTTTTATATATATGGTATGTCAAATCATTCGGGTAAAGATACAGGTTTTTAAAAATTATCTTGGGAAAAATAGCAAAAGATTAAGAAAAATGCACAGCACTATCTTGTACCATATACTCAAATTATAAATGGATCAACATATTAAATATTAAAAAAATAAGCAGCATGGTAAAATTATGTTATATAATCTTTGTGGAGGGGAGGTTTTCCTAAGTATGCCCTCAAAATCAGAAATATTAAAGGGAAATATTAATTTTGATTATATAAAAATTTCAATATTGGGGAGAATTTTAAAATTAAAGATAAGGCAAATGAGAAATGGGGACATTTTTATATACATTTCAGAGAACATATTTTTCTAGCCCTTATAAATGAATCTGTAAGGGAACAGATAGGCAAGAATGGTCCGAAAGGCTAGACAGCCCTTTGAATCTATCTTATTCCTCTTTCCCTGCTTGTAAACTGAGATGTCAGTCAGTACCCTGGAGTCTGGTTTACCTAAGTGCTTAGGGCTTCCTCTATTCTCCTGGTAAGAAGTTCTTGTGATAGAAAATAACATGCCTTCAAGCTACATTTCCACTTAACCGTGGCGTTTTCTTTTCTCCCATCACCCACACCCAACCACCCTTGTGAAAAGAACCTTGATTTTCCCCTAACCTGATATATGAAATTTAGGAAACTTGACATGTTCAAGAAAAGATGAATGTTGAATATAAAATATTACCGGGTATTGGGAAGTCTGAAGGTAGAATATAATCATACTCCACTTAATGTACAATAAGGGCATTGACATCTTAGAATTTTTAAAAAAAAGAAGCTTTCCTAAAGGGATGGTCAATAACCCTTTCCTCTCTTCTCTATGGCTGTGGACAGTTAAGGTGAATCGTCAGTGGGAGGTTGACGATTCTGTTATATACAGGGCAGGGCTTATTCTTAAGCTCTATGGAAGTTTCCTTCTCTCCAGTAGGCTTGCCTCTGTGTGTGTCTCTGCGGTAAATCTAGGTCAAAATGTGGCCTAAGAGTCTGCAAACCAGATTGGTCTCCAGCTCCTCTGTGTTACCTCAGCATTCTGTGGTATGAATATATAATGGGAAACAAGGCAGTTTTTAAAACATAAGATATTTTACAAAATACTTGCCCTTTCACTCCAGAATTTATCCTTAGGAGATAATCAGGCAAGTGAGTAAAGGGGCTTATTGCAGTATTGTTTGTATTGATAATTGCCAAACATTGGGAGCAACTAGCATGCCTCAAAATGAGGGATAGGTAACAAATTATGTTACCTCTATTCAGTAGACTGCTATGTGGACACTAGCTATGAAAGAGCAACTCTGTATTTGTTGAGAAGAAAAGATTCAGGATAAAGTAAGCATATAATAAAGGAAACCAGAATATGTTATCCCAAAATATGTATGCCTCTTTGACATAAAAATCATTTTGAGCTGAAGGCAATCAAGAAGCAGTAAACACTGAAAAAGTTCCCTCTTTCTATCTAAAGGTGGGACATAAATTCTGTTTTTACTGGAGACAGACTCGTACAGCTCAGAGTCTGCAGACAAATCTTGTTAAATTAACCCTTATTTATTCCAAGCTATTCCTTCACCATTTACCCCTAGGCCTTCACCATTTGTTTTTCCAATTCTTGACAAATGTATTGTTTCTTTGTCAGAAAGGTATAAAAGATTTCTGCTCTGCTCACTTCTTTGGGTCTTTATTGTCCTATGAAGGTTCTCACGTACATGTAACCATTCAATTAACTTTGTGTGCTTTTCTCTTGTTGATCTGTCTTTGTCAGTTTAATTTCCAGACCCAGCCAGTGACCCTAAGAGGGTTGACAAAAACTTTTTCCTCCCCTACAGTAATATTCCATTTCAATCAAGAAAAATATAGACAGATAGATAGGGAAAAGATTTGGAAGGATATATACAAGCTACAATGTTATCTTTGGGTGGAGAGTTTTGGGGGGTGATTTCATTAATTTCTTTTTTGTGTACTGGAATATAAAGAAAAATAAGTTTATTTTATTGGGGCTGTATTTCAGGAATATTCACCATGTAACTGAGTGGATTCTGCTATTTGATTTTCAAAACTGATAAGAAATGGAAGTGAGACAATATAAATAATTGAAGGACTTGTGTTGTATACTTTAATCTATGTAGACTTTTCCTGTAAGACAAAGAAGTAACAACCTCACTGCCTTTTTATTAACAGGCCTTCTCGTGTAGATATGGCAACAAGCAGCCAACACTTCTCATCGTTTGATACAAAACAGGCATCCAGACAGCACCGAACATCTAATGTGAAAAGGTCAGGAAAGAGGGGGGTGCGGGTGTTCCTGGGGGACTGGGGAGAGCAGTCCAACCCTTGGGTAAATTGCAGTGTTGATGTTAGATAGAGCTTTGTGTTTTACTAATGGGTAGGGTGGAGAGAGGCCTGGGCAGGTATAAGTGCCCATTTTACAAATTAGGGAAGGAGTCTCAGAGCTCCTAAGGGATTTAGTGAGTAGGTCACCCTGTTACATAAAAGCAGAAACAAAACCAAATTCAACTCTTGGGGTACAACTCCCTCTTGAGCCTTTTTTTATCTTTTAAAATTTTAACCATTTATTTTATTATGAAATAATGTAACCATATTGCCAAGCATCGGGCAAGATGGAGGAAAGAAGAATTATGAGCACTGTTAGAATTTTGGTATATTTCATTCCAGTCTTTTCTCTAGGCATGTGCTCCTTGAAATAGATGTAGCCATACCTTTTTCATTGAACATTGTATTGTGATTGTTTTTCCAATTGTATTCTTCTTGTAACTTTGGCTGAAAAGTGCATTTAAGAAGCATTTGTCATAGAAAATTCAGGAAATATACAAAAGCACAAAGGAGAGATAAAATATGTATTACCATCACCATAACTGTTTTTTGGGTGTGTATTCTTTCTTTTTCTCTTCATATATAGAGATATTAATTTTTTTTCTAAATTGGGATCATATTAATTTTACTGTTTGGTAACGCACTTCAAAGCATAATACATCGTGACATTTTTCCTTTCCACTGAATGTGTTTTATAATATCATATTTGATTGCTAAGTACTGTTCCTTTACGCCCATTTTAGAATTATTTTAGCCAGTTGTCACTTTTTGAATATGTAAGTTGTTCCTTTCTCGGTTATTAAGGCAACTTTGTTAAAGCTTTATTTTATACCATGAAAAAGTGCTTTCCATTTATCCTTACGGGTTTATTAAACTTTATACAGCACGTCTTCGGCCTTTTAGATTTTGCATTTGAAATTTCAGCTACTTTTGAGTATGTTCACAATACTCATGGGCTTGGCGGTTTGTCTTAGGACTCAACCCTCACAATATAAGGAAGCGGTGCAATATTTATAAGGATTGAGGAATGGAGATGAAGTTGAAAATAACTTCTCAGGATCTGAAGGCGTTTATTTTCCACACTACTTTTTGATTTCATATGTCTCTGCTCATGGAAATCTGAGCTATCTTCAGAAATATGTATTCCTCCCTCATAGTTGTCCTCTAACTGATCTGATAGTTTCCTAGGTAACCACTGCATCAACATTTATATAATGCTGAGTTTGAAAGCTGGGATAAAATAAATTTAAAAAATATTACTGAAAGCAGTGATAAATTAAGGGCATAGCATTCAGAGAGAGCTCTGGGTTGTATCGGTAGACTGGGAATTTTCAGCATATGTGTAGTTCTGAAGGCATGAACTGTACGTGCTCTTTCCAAGAGAGAGCAAAACAAATGAGAAGAGAGTGAAGGAAGGAAGCCCCATGAACACAGACATTGAAGGAGCAGCTAATGGAATGATTTCATGCAGAGCTATGGAGGTTTGAGGGACAGGACGATTAAATGAGATGGTAGCTGCAAGGTGGGCAAGGGGTTGGGGAGGAGTGAGTTCTGGAATGAGGTCAGCAGAGCCAGGTGTTGCAAAGAGGTCTACGTGGATAAAGGCTGGAAAGCATCCTTTGTATTTTGTAGTTAGGTCATCATAGACCTTTAGCTTAGAGGGTTCCTTGCCAGGCTGCAGTGGAAGATGAATGGGAGGAGGGGAAGTAGGGAAAGTGAGAGTCAACTCTTTTTTGAAGCTTTTGCCTATGAAGAGAAGGAGTGGGAGAAGTTCAGGAGAGAAAACAAAATCGAAAGTTATCTTTTTGGCTGGTTTTACTTTAAGTAGAAATGAGTGAGATTTGTGCGTTTTCTGAGTTGGAAAGAGGGCAGAGAGGAAAAGGTTTAAAGACATATAAAGGAAGAAACAGGAGGGAAACGTAAGAAGTATAGTATTAGCATTTGTAGGTTTCGTTTTAAAATTAAATTATTAAAATTAAGATTTTTCTTTAAAAAAATGAAACAATAAAAATTCCTACTCTGCCTTTCAATCAACAGGTCTTCTAATGCATTTGTAAAAACAAGCACTTGTAAATTTATTGTGAAGCAGCCCAGAAGGACATCTGCAAAGTTGAGCAATGCTTCTAACTTGAGCAAGTCTGTGGGTAGTTAGACCGCATAGAGCATAATGGCGCCCTAGCTAATGTATACTCCCCATGTGACTGCTCCACTGACACCCGGTGTATTGCTCCTCCACACAAAGCTGTGAGGCAGTCAAGGAGGGAGTTTAGTCACTATTTCACAAACGAGCAATCCTGGATGGCAGGTGACATACCCAAGGTGCCTCAGCCAGGCAGTGGTTGATCTGCATCTTGATGCTCCATCTCCTCATTTCCTGGCCAGAGCATCTTTAATGATGAACCCATTTGCTTCCCTGGTTGTAATCCCTCTCATCTGTTTAGTCTTACAAAGTGCTTTGACAACCATGGGTTCTTTTTTTTTTTCTTTCTTTTTTTTTTTTTTTTTGCGGTACGCGGGCCTCTCACTGCTGTGGCCTCTCCCGTTGCGGAGCACAGGCTCCGGACGCGCAGGCTCAGCGGCCATGGCTCACGGGCCCAGCCGCTCCGCGGCATGTGGGATCTTCCTGGACCGGGGCACGAACTCGTGTCCCCTACATCGGCAGGCGGACTCTCAACCACTGCTCCACCAGGGAAACCCATTTACAGACATTTTAATACTTCACTTATCAAGCCTAGATCATAGCTCAGCATGGGCACAGACCATTGGTAGCTTTAATTATTACCTGACGAAAGCTGGCATATGCGAATCCCAGAGTTATGCAAGGAGTTCTGGTCACCCGGAAGCCTGAGTTCTAAAGACTGTTTAGTAGGATGAGATTTTCAAATGGCTAAATCATTAAGGTTATGGGCAAAATTTGACTAGAGGCTTGTGAGAGAAAGGAGGGACCCTCTCTTGGATTGTTTAGTCAAGAATGCAGCATAGAGGGAGTTGCTGTTTAAAGGGTATAGGGTTTCAGTTTTGCAGGATGAAAACGTTCCGGGGGTTAGTTGCACAACAACGTACAGATACTTAACACTACTAAACTGTACACTTAAAAATGGTTAAGATGGTAAATTTTTAATTATGTGTGTGCTACCATAGTGAAAGAAAAAAGAAATGCAGGATAGTTAACCCAGACATTATTATATAGAGTTCATCCTAGTTTTCTTTGACCTCCTTTTTGTCTTAGGTACTAGGTACATTTCCCATGCTATTAAGACATGTGTATCATCTCGTCTTGGAAAAATCCTTCCTAGCTTGAGAAGGAAACCTCTGGACTGAGTTCAGGAAAGCTGAGACAGGGTTTTTGTGTGCATCTCACCTTCTTGCTGTACTTTCTTGCTTCTTTCTGACTCACTAGGCATTACCCTAAGGAGCTTCTTCTTCGTTGTTTATGGTTGACCAGCACATTCACTAGTAATAAAAACCAGGGGGAGTTAGCAATCTTTGCTAAAAAGAAGCCACTTCAAAATAAGTTTTATTAGAGATGATTGGGCAAAGGTTAAATTATTACCATACCAATGGGCTATTAAAGAGCAGCTTATTATAATTGTATTTATTAATAAATCAGGATAGGAGGAAAAGGCAATAAGCACAGGTAATTTAAAGGAATTTGATGTATCATGTTCTGGTTTTGAAGACTAAGTGCTTTTTAGGAACAATTGATTAAAAACTCCACTCTTGGGCTTCCCTGGTGGCGCAGTGGTTAAGAATCCGCCTGCCAATGCAGGGGACACGGGTTTGAGCCTGGTCCGGGAAGATCCCACATGCCGTGGAGCAACTTAAGCCCGTGTGCCACAACTACTGAGCCTGTGCTCTAGAGCCCGTGAGCCTCACTACTGAAGCCCGCACGCCTAGAGCCCATGCTCCGCAACAAGAGAAGCCACCGCAATGAGAAGCCCATGCACCGCAACGAAGAGTAGCCCCCGCTCGCCACAACTAGAGAAAGCCCGCGCACAGCAACGAAGACCCAACTCAGCCAAAGATAAATACACAAATAATTCATAAAAAAAAACTAAAACAAAAAACACCACCCTTGCTGTTAGTTAACAGATCTACTAAAATAGACATGACATGAAGCACTGTGGCACATAGGGGTGGCTCCTGATCAGAGCTCTGCTGTCCTGTTTGGTTCTGAATGATGAGCATGTGATTCAGGAGGAAAGACTAGGCACGTTTATTCTTTTAAAAAATAATAGTATTTCCCTATTCCTTTAAATGCATTATTTAGGAGCATTTTGACCTTATATCTTCTTTGTTGCTCTTCCTAACAGCAATGTTAATACCTGTTGAGTAGATATTGTCATATCCTCATACCCCTTTTCTAGATGAGGGAACAGAGTTGGAGAGATTAAGTGACTTGCCTAAAAGTCTACACAGCCTACCACAGATTGTGAACTTATTGGGTCCCTTCTCTCCCTTGGGTAGTTAATGAGTTGTACTGGGGGTCTCTGTAGTCTGGTTGTCCAGCTGTGCGTGCTCCTTGAACCTCTGGGCTCCACACAGCTGAATCAATAGGCCTGACGCATGTTGGCCAGGAGTTCTTGAGTACAGATGCGATCTTGGATTTGCCTGGGAAAGAACCCTGAGTACTCCCACACACGTTGGTAAAGGTCTCTGAAGAGTAAACCCTGACCCTGCTACCATTCTGTGCCTATAAATCTTAAGTGTTTAGTTCTTTCTTTGAAAGAACTGTCTCTTTTTGGCCTAAGTCTAGAGCCAGCTGAGATATCGGTAAAGGGGTCAGATCAATAGAGCTCAGACTCTCAGCTTTATTATTCTTAAAGACTGTATTGGAGGATGTAGATTAGATGCCTGGAGAAATGGGCTTTTGACACACCTCTGAATGAACTTCAGGTGCTATACTGCAAGCTTCCCTGGTGAGGATGGTGAGGGTTGTGGGGTAGAACCTGCCCTTCTTAGCTCACCGCACTGGGGAGAGCATAGATTATAATGTACCCACTTTCCCTATAGGAAGGGGGCCAGGTCACTTATGCCCAATCAGGTAACTCCTCTCCTAGAAGAGGAATGCAGAGGTGTGAGTGTTATGCAGAGGAGTGTTATCCAGCCAAGGCCCGCCTCAGGGAAATCTGAGGCGTGGGAGGAACTATTCCTCCCTCACAGCTGTTAACTTTCTAACTCATCTGTGAATTTCCTAGATAGCTCCATCAACATTCATAATGCTTACCTATTACTATTGATCCTTTATTACATAGAAGTGGATTTAAAATAAGTTCGTATTAGAGATGCATTTGGACAGTTTAAAAGTGTTAACTATTCGATTGGGTGTGCACTTATTTTAAATAATTGATTTATCAAGTAAAAGAGGCAAGGAACTTCGAAGTACAGCATTATTATATATTGGTTTTTTAGACTTCTATTCATTTTAACACAAATCATAAAAATCCCCTCTCTGCCTTTAAGCAGCAGTTCTCATGAAGCAGATAGGGTTAATATTGGGTCATTAGATTATGTGCAAAGTGTGGAGAAACTTCGCCAGGTCATAAAGTATGAGTGTGTATGTGGTTCTTATCAGGCAAGGTTGGGCAGTTTGACACTCTTAGATAATTATACTAATGCCTCAGTATATATAAGTGCTTATATTTTTATTTCCATGAGCATACCTGATTTTTATAACTACCTTATAAAGTAGTAACAGCAGGCTTGACTATCCCCATCATACAGATAAGGAAACGGAAACTTAGGGAGGTAAGGTGGGCTGTTCAAGGATTCAGAGCTGGGAATTGGTGGAGATGAGACTTTTTTCTTTATAACACTACTTTTATGTTTTAAAATCTTTATAAATCAAAATTTCATCATAAAAGTGACATGAACAGAGTTTAAATAATATAGAAAGAGGAGAAAAAAAGTCACCAGTTACCTCTCTACCCAACATAGCATCAGTATAAATTGTGAGTTCTCAGAGGACAGAAACAACATCTCCAGGTAAATAACTGAAAGTGGCATTGCGAGTCTGAGCGCAGGTTATCTGGGACCACAGTTTTAGTGGAATTAGTACACAATAAGAAAATTTTGATGGAGGGTCTTGAAGCAAAGGGGCTCCTGGGCTCTTGAATGCAGTAGAAACTTTTCCTGGATGCACTTAGCAAAGAACCCAGAATTCCTGTCTGCCTGCTGCTGGCTTGATCCATAATGGCCCTCTTCTCCCTGCGCTCCTGCCCCCATCCTCAAATCTTCATAAATAATAAAATTCTGGCATGTTGATTATCTTACAGGGAATATAACCTTTATGTTTCAAAGGGCTAAGTTTTCACTTCTGTTTGCCCTTATAGAACAGTAAGGTTTTTTTTGGGGGAGGGGGTTTGGCGGTACGCGGGCCTCTCACTGTTGTGGCCTCTCCCGTTACGGAGCACAGGCTCCGGACGCGCAGGCTCAGCGGCCACGGCTCACGGGCCCAGCCGCTCCGCAGCATGTGGGATCTTCCCGGGCCGGGGCACGAACCTGCGTGCCCTGCATTGGCAGGCGGACTCTCAACCGCTGCGCCACCAGGGAAGCCCCCTTGGCTGTTTTTAAATAGTCGGACTCATCACTCTAGGCTGGTTGGACCGGTGTTATGAGGCTGAGCGGAAGGGTTTATGTAGTAAGTGTGGCTGCCATTTTAGGTCCTTGATTGAAGGGGGCAGTGTGATTGAACCTCTGTTTTAGGCAGAATAGACTGAGGGTGGTGCCCAGAAAAAGTAGTATTATCTGGGAGCTTGCTGAGCCCATCCCAGGCCTACGGAGTCAGAAACTCTGGTGGTGTGGCCTAGAGGTATTGTTTTAACAAGCCCTCTGGTGAGTTGAATGCACGCTAAAGTTTGAGAGCCGCTTAAGCACAGCTGGTACTACGAAGGCATTCTTGGGAGACTGTTTCAGAATTCAGGCTTGAAGTGGTGATCGTCTCAGTTAATGTGGCGGCAGCGGGAATGGAGAGAACAGCTGACCCCCAGACGTGTGAGAAGTCCTAGCTGAGATTCCACTTGCTCTCTTGGTCATTCTTTGTGGAACACATGGTAGCACTGGTATTCTGGAGGGGAGGGGGTCTTAATTTCACGTGAACAGGTTAGTAAAACGCTTAGAAGGGTTGAGTTCACTGTGTTTGGAGGTGCCGAGCACCCACTTCTGTTTCTCCCTCTGAGCTGGGCTTGCAAGTGCATCCACCCAGGTGCCAGTGTGGCCAGCTGAGATGCAGAGGTGGCTGTTTCTGTGGCAAGGGGACCCGTATCTATTCTCAGCCCATTTCTTGGTAACAAAAGATGAGCTGTACTCTGAGAGAACTGGTGGGAGTGGAAATTAAGAGAACAGGTGAGAGGTAACACTGAAACACCTAATGGTTGAAGGGACGGGGTGATGAGGGAGGGAGTGGGCATTGCTGAGCTAAAAATTTCCTTTTGTTCTTAGAATAGAGTCCATCTTCTCGGGTGGGAGGGAGGGAGACGCAAGAGGGAGGGGATATGGGGATATATGTATACGTATAGCTGATTCACTTTGTTATAAAGCAGAAACTAACACACCATTGTAAAGCAATTATACTGCAATAAAGATGTTTAAAAAAGTAAATTAATTAATTAAAAAAATAAAATAGCATTGCTATTTAAAACAAAAACAACAAAACAAAGTCCATCTTCTCCGCCACCATGGTGTCTGTTCTGTGCCTGCTTTCTGTCCTCATTCCTCCCGCTCTCGGCCTTGCTCTCACCGCATTCCCAGCTTAGAACCTCCCTTCTCCCCTCAACCCAGGTAATTCTCGTGGCGGCCTCCATTCTGCAGCACTTGGATGTCACCCTCTTCAAGAACTTTCTATGAGCATCCTCATTAATGTTGGGCCTCACCCCACCCCCTTCCCCAACCAGTTTCTTCCCCAGACCACTTATCCCAGTATGAGATGATCTTAGTTACTGGTCTCCTTGTTTTAAGTCGGCCCTCCCTCTGCAGCTCTTCCACAGCCGGGAACCCTATGGGTCTGCTCAGTGTGTATTCCCAACACCTAGAAGAGTGTCTGGTGTGTAGTTAGAGCTCCATAAATATTAGCTGAGTGAATTCTAGGTAGAGATTTGCTTGCGGGGGGGCAGGTAGGGGGAGGAAGTAGGGGGAGAAATGTGTCTGTAGACACCAGGCAGCACATGACAGCTAACTTGGCAGGCAGTGGAGGTGAAACAGGATAAATCCAAGAGATGCTCAGGAACTAACACTGACAAAATTTGGAGCTGGACTGATATGGAAGGTATTAAGCAATTTACTTGTGAAAAATTTTCATGAGAGAGGTTTGTGAACTCCTAGCATTCGTATTTGACCTCTTCATTCACTAGAAACTTAAGGGCAGAGCAATTCTGTGTTAGTATTAGGGTTCTTCAGAGAAAGAAGATAGAAAGAGATATATCGAGATGGGGGAGAGAGAGAGAGAGAGAGAGAAGAGAGATTGATTTGTCATGGGAATTGGCTCACGTGATTATCAGAGCCGAGATGTTCCATGGTCTGCTGTCTGCAAGCTGCAGAACCAGGAAAGCCGGTGGTGCAGTTCAGTTGAAACCCGACAGCCTGGTAACCAGAAGCACAAGAGAGGAGAAGATAGATGTCCCAGCTCAGATAGAGAAGAGATCACACGTTCCCCCTTCCTCTGCCTTTTTGTTCTATCCTGGCCCCCAACGGATTGGCTGATGCCCACCTACATTGGGGAAGGCCATCTGCTTTACTCAGTTCACCAATTCAAAGCCTAATCTCTTCCAGAAACACCCTCACAGACCCAAAAATAATGTTGTACCAGCTATGTAGACATCGCTTAGCCCATTCAAGTTGCCTTAGAAAATTAACCATCACAAAATGAGCTCTCCAGCTAACCCCTTTTCCAAGAGCTTGTCTCCTTTCTGCACCACCCTGGAGGAGAGATGCTTTCAGGTCCCAGGCATAAGGAATTCTGTTTCTGAGCGTCTCACAGAGCAGCGCTCTATCCCCCCAACGCATCCGGCCACTCAACAATACTTACGGGGTTGTAGTATGTTCTAGATACAACCAAAGGCCCTGGGGGCATAACAGTGACTAAAACAACCTCCTTGCATTTATATCCTAGAGAGGGAAGATAGGCAAAGACAAACAGGTCCACAAATATAGGCACAAGATATTTTGGATGGTAATAAGTGGTATAGAGCAGACAAAACAATGAGAGAGGTTGGGCTGAGGTCAGCGAGGCAGGTCTTGAGTTGGTGCTTTTTGAGCTGATATCTGAATAACAAGAAGGAACCAGCCATGAGAAGACCTGGGGGCAGAGGGTGCGTGGTTCCCTGCAGCACCTTCAGAACCCACTTCTGGAAGATGAGTAACTGAAGTGGGATTTTTGTTTTCCTGCTTAAAAAATGAATATGGAGAGGATGGTGGCACAGAAATTCAACTTTCAGCACTTTGAAATGAATCATTGTACTGCTTATTTCCTTACTGACATACTTTCTTGTTAAATGTTGTTACACAAAACATTTTACAGATGGCTGTCATTTTAAAGGGCAGAATTTCGATCAATCATAAATAATTGACATGAGTTTCAAAAAAGGGTAAAATCATGACTCATACAGATGTAAAAATGAACAGATGTTAAAAATTTTACTTAACTCATTAATCAGGGAGAGAACTAGGCAGATGTTAAAACAGATTTGAAGGAGATATCAAAACAGCACAAATTTATATGGAGTAAAGGAATGTTGAAATGAATGTGCAAATTCAGGCGAAACTAGCTTCTTCCACAGTGGAGGAGGGAAGTCGATTGAAGGCCAGGACAGAATTTACTTGTGTTAAGTAACAAGTTCAACTGACTAAATTTGAAGATCTAATTGTCTTTATTAAACTCTTTGTGAATTGGGCAGCATCCCATCTAGCAATAGAAAGGAGCTCCTTCAGGCTGCAGGAAAGGAAAGGTTTTTCAAGGCAGAGAAGAAGCAGGGGAAAGAGGAAATTAATAGCAAAGAATGCATTGTTTTAGGCTAGGTTGCCCTCCTAAGGGGAGTGGAAGGGGTCTATCAGTGGATTTCCAAGTGCTGTTCAGGAAATTCCAGGTTGGCTGGTTATAGGTCACATTCTTGGAGAAGGTTGGAACTGTAATTAGGTTAGCTTTAAGTCCTGATGGGGCTTAGCATAAATGACTCCATTTTGCGCCTGTTGTCTCTTTTCTTTTAACATCTTTATTGGAGTATAATTGCTTTACAATGGTGTGTTAGTTTCTGCTGTATAACAAAGTGAATCAGCTATACATATACATATATCCCCATATCTCTTCCCTCTTGCGGCTCCCTCCCACCCTCCCTATCCCACC
The DNA here is from genome assembly GCF_937001465.1 of Orcinus orca. Lineage (NCBI taxonomy): Eukaryota > Metazoa > Chordata > Mammalia > Artiodactyla > Delphinidae > Orcinus > Orcinus orca. Next base: position 56,430,933 of record NC_064564.1, read on the forward strand.
CTTCTAGGTGGTAACAAAGCCCCGAGCTAATCTCCCTGTGCTATGCGGCTGCTTCCCACTAGCTATCTGTTTTATGTTTGGTAGTGTATATATGTCCATGCCCCTCCCTGTATCCTCAAGTCCATTCTCTAGTAGGTCTGTGTCTTTATTCCTGTCTTGCCCCTAGGTTCTTCATGACCTTTTTTTTTAGATTCCATATATATGTGTTAGCATATGGTATTTGTTTTTCTCTTTCTGACTTACTTCACTCTGTATGACAGTCTCTAGGTCCATCCACCTCACCACAAATAACTCAATTTTGTTTCTTTTTATGGCTGAGTAATATTCCATTGTATATATGTGCCACATCTTCTTTATCCATTCATCTGTCGATGGACACTTAGGTTGCTTTCCTGGCTATTGTAAACAGAACTGCAATGAACATTTTGGTACATGACTCTTTTTGAATTATAGTTTTCTCAGGGTATATGCCCAGTAGTGGGATTGCTGGGTCATATGGTAGTTCTATTTTTAGTTTTTTAAGGAACCTCCATACTGTTCTCCATAGTGGCTGTATCAATTTACATTCCCACCAACAGTGCAAGAGGGTTCCCTTTTCTCCACACCCTCTCCAGCATTTATTGTTTGTAGATTTTTTTGATGACTGGGCCTGTTGTCTCTTTTTTAACACGTGTCTATAGATAACAGTTATTTTGTATTGATATCAGTTAGGTATAATTTACAGAGCTGTAAGATAATTCCTGTGGAATCCAAAACAAATAACCTGGCAGGGTCTTCTTTAGATTTTAGACAATGCAGTTTTCCACTGACATACATTCTTACCCCTACATAATCAAACTAAAACAAAATAACCTCTGCTCCCACTCATGAATAGATGTAGTTCCTGCACTTGTGATCTTTGGAGTGATGGGGGGACTGTCATCTACTAAGTGCCTGCTATGAGCATTATTTGTCAATTCCATCTTCAAAACAGCCCCATGAAGTAGTTGGTGGTGTTCCCATTTTACAGATGAGAAAGTCAAGTTCCCAGAGGTTAGAGACACAGCTAGTAAGTGACAGAGTTAGAATTCCAGCCTGTCCTTCTGTCTCCAAAGTGTACACATGCGCGCGCGCGCACACACGCACACGCGCGCGCACACACACACACACACACATACTCCCTGTGACAACTTGCTAAAAGTAAAAACTGTAGAAATTCTGTGTATTTTTTTCTTGATCTTTAGGTCACTGTCAACCAAGGTGGATCTCAGGAGTGGCCTGGAAGAATGTGCAATGGCCCTGAACTTATTTCTAAGTAACAAATTTACAGATGCCTTAGAATTGCTTCGACCATGGTAATTAACTTTATTTCTTTTAGATAAAATATATTTTTTTGGATGCTTTTAATGATTCTGTCTCTGATGTCATTCTTGTCAGTTAATTTTTCTGCACTTCCTCCTGAATATTTATAAACTAATTTGGTTGAGACCCCTAAATGTTGATTAGTTTTAATATCCAGTTAAGAAATCTGTCTTTTCAACTTTAATTAATAGAGCATTTCTGATTCTTTCTCCTATCTTAATTTCTATACTTGTTCAAATAGTGTCATCTTATTAGTTTCAGAGAGCTTCATTTGGCTTTCTTTAGTGAAATATTTTTATGGATATTCCTCTGAAACTTAAATATCATTGAGAAAAGTTTCTTTTGAAATAGGCATGGGTGGACGTCCCTGGTGGTGCAGTGGTTAAGAATCCACCTGCCAATGTAGGGGACACGGGTTTGATCCCTTGTCTGGGAAGATCCCACATGCCGTGGAGCAAATAAGCCTGTGAGCCACAACTACTGAGCCTGCGCTCTAGAGCCCGGGAGCCACAACTACTGAGTCTGTGCGCCTAGAGCCTGTGCTCTGCAACAAGAGAAGCCACTACAATGAGAGGCATGCACACCACAACAAGGAGTAGCCCCTGCTTAACCACAACCAGAGAAAAGCCTGTGCCCAGCAACGAAGACCCAATGCAGCCAAAAATAAATAAATAAGATAAATAAATTTAAAAAAAAAGAAATGGGTGTGGGAAGAACTAAAATATGGTAATCTCAGATGCTAAAAAGAAATTTAGGATAATAAAAATCTTACTGGGACTCCCTATTTATGTGATAAATCACTTAGGCAGTTTCATTTCAATTAATAGTACCTGTTAATTCTGATGATGTGGCAGCAAAACCTATGCTTAGCCTTCTTACTAGGCCTCACTTTGACTCCAGTGTCCACCTGTACAGTGTGACTAGAGCTCGGCAGGAATAATCTTGCCTTGTGCCTCCAAACACAGTGTCTTACTTGGATGAAGCTTAGACCTCAGATAATAATTTCAAGACAGTTATGTGGGCACAGAGTGGGACTCTCATTCCTTTGAGGAGTCTGTAGGGTGAGCAGGGTGATGTGACTCTCTGGTCATTGCCTTTGAATCTTAGAAATTAACGTGCCTACTGAGGCTGTGGTAATTCTCAGACTTAGAAGAGCTGCTATCAGTTAGCATTTCAGAGGTTAAGAACAAATGATAAAATAGATGGTAAAGTCCCCGGCCTACGGAAATTGCCCAGGGCTGTCTCCACCCAATACTTTTCTCACATCCTCTACCTCAGGGGTTCCCAACTCCCGGGCCACAGACAGGTACTGGTCCGTGGCGTGTTAGGAACTGGGCCGCACAGCAGGAGGTGAGTGGCGGGTGAGAAAGTGAAGCTTCATCTGCATTTACAGCCGCTCCCCATTGCTCACATTACCGCCTGAGCTCTGCTTCCTGTCAGGTCAGTGGTGGCATTAGATTCTCATAGGAGCGCGAACACTACTGTGAACTGCGCATGTGAGGGGTCTAGGATGCTTGCTCCTTCTGAGAATCTAATGCCTCATGATCTGAGGTAGAGCTCAGGGGTGATGCTAGCACTGGGGAGCGGCTGCAAATACAGATTGTCATTAGCAGAGAGGTTTGACTGCACAGAGACCATAATAAATCCATGTGCTTGAATCATCCAGAAACCCCTCCACCCCAACCCCTTTTGTTCGTGGAAAAATTGTCTTCCACGAAACTGGTCCCTGGTGCCAAAAAGGTTGGGGACCGCTGCTCTACCTTGCCTGTATCTGCCTTTTTCCTTCTGTCCTTCTTAGTCCTTCAGACCTCTCTGTCTGTCTGTCTGTCTCTTCATCTTCTGTCTCTATATCCCTCTGTCTTCCTCTCTCCCTCCCTCTCTTTCTCTCTCTGCCTGTTGTTCTCTCCTTGTCTCTCCTCTCTCAATCTGCCTGCCTGTCTCCTTTGTTTTTTATTCAAAAAGTCTCCATTTTTTCTCCTTCAGTGACACCCAGCTGGTCATAATATGGAATGAAAATAAATGACAGTCTTACACTTAGTCAAGTTTTATATTCTCTGATCTTTATGCATGTTTCACTGTTAAACATACGTTTTTCCCACTTGGATACTTTTTTTTTCCCTTGGAGAAGCTTTTGGTTTAAAATGTGGGGTTTATATAACATTGTATATCAACTACACTTCAATAAAAAAATTTTTTTTTTAAATGTGAGGTTTAAAACCACAATTGCTGATTCACTTTGGGCTCCTCTTATTCCTTTTTTTTTCTTTCTTTTTTCTTTTTTTGAATAGGCAGTGCCCTCACTGTTTGGGACTAACTGCAAATTACCAAAGGTTGTTTAGACTGTTTCTTGGGGGGAAGTATACTGTGGCTTGTATTTGTTTTGCAGAGCAGCAAAAAAAAAAAAAAAGTATTTTAAAAATGTATTTGAATTAAAAAATAAAACCATGCATTAATATTGTAGATCTTATAAATAACTAATTAACATAGCTTAAGAAGTTTTGAGGAAAGAGATGATGAGGTTTTCATAGCCTGAGAGTCTGGGATGTGCCATCCATTCAGACTGAATGTCCTTAAGAATCGAACGCATAACTTGATAATTTGAATTATCCAGAACTTTAATCAGGATTCCCAGATAATGGGATTAGATTCGGTAAGAGATCTACCATGAATTTTTGTCTGGGCCCTTTGTGGCTGACCTAACTTATTGCAAAAGTCTTGCTTCCTCGTGGCCTCTGGCTGGGAGAAGGGAGGGGATGATTTTAAACAAGACTTACTTTTCAAAAAACATATCAGAATTTCTCTGTCACAAACTATGTTTCCAGTGGCCTTTATTTTAGCACTTATTTCAGAGCAAAAGACGGTACACTGCTTCTTGTACAACTGGGAAAAATTGGGTTTGCTTTGAAACATTTTCTAGGAAATGAGTCAGCAGGCTGCCCCCTTGTGCTCAAACAGGGAACAGCATATGCCGCAATCTGCTTCAACCTGGAAAGTTTTGTGCTGCCTGCGTGGGCTTGAATTGGAAAGTCCTCAGAGTTTGAGTTCTTTAGGGCATGTCTTTCATAGTCCATATTATTTCAGTGATCATGGTGAAGGAGTAAAAGTCGTTACTGTGAAAGTCACGTCATGGGTTTACTAGAATTTCTTGTGATTAGTTTCAGATGAGACCTGAATGCTTTTCAGTTGAATTGAAATGTAGTAATTTCCGTGTTCTCCCCAGGGCTAAGGACAGCATGTACCATGCCTTGGGCTACAGTACCATTGTGGTGCTGCAGGCCGTCATGACCTTCGAGCAACAGGACATCCAAAATGGCATTTCTGCCATGAAGGACGCCTTACAAACTTGCCAAAAGTATGAGCTGAGTAATTAAATACTTGAGACACGCCTACAAGCTTTTCTGTCTGTGTGACAAAATGGATGCACTTAGCCTGACAGAGAGCTCTGTTGGAAGTTGGCCACGGTTATAGAAAAGGACTTGAGCATCACAGGTTCCTGGTCTCATGTAGTTTTATGTACGGGAGATAAAAATATTTCCACTAAAGAATTATAGTAGGATGCTGGGATGGCGGAACACGTGGCATCTGAATCTTCCATTTTTCTCGTTGGTACTTGAACTACCGAGAAGGGCTGAGGATTTCAGTGGGATTAGCAGCAAGCATCTCTCGGGGTCCCCCTGGTGGAGCGTTTAGGTACCACATGCCAAGCCAGGCCAAGCAAAGAGCATTCTTTTATGTGGGAAATGCTGCGAAGTCAGAAGGGAGTCTTTTATTTGTCTAAATAGACATATTTAAACACTTTTGCTTGGTGGAAATGACATGGAATTTCAGTTTTATTTTAATCTTTGTGTGTATAGGAAGCTCCTAGCAAAAGCTGTTAACTAGCATTGGTGAATTTTAACATTGCTGAAATTATGTCCTCTTGTAATTATGTTTCCAGCCCCTCAAGGGAAGAGAGTTTCCAAACACTGCACTCTAACTCCATTCTTAACCCGTGACGAGGTGACCCTTAACAACAGAAATACTGATTTTAGCCATAGAGATCAGGGAAGGTGCATGACAGGGTTAGTATTGACTGTTATGTGTATGTTTGTCCATGCACTTGTTCAGTCAGCTTGGGTTAAATGCCCACAGGATGCCAGTGCTGGGAGCTGGGTGTGCAGGGTTCAAAAGGGTAGTCTCTGCCCCAGAGATTTTAGGGTTTAGAGTTCTGTTTTGGTGACTCTTTGGTGTGATTGTGACTGAAATGAATGTCAAATGAAAATGAACTTGATTATTGTTATTTTTTTCTTTCTACTTCCCATCTCCCCTTCTACTTATTCTCTGCAGATACAGGAAAAAATGCACAGTCGTAGAATCTTTCTCAAGTCTTCTTTCTAGAGGATCATTGGAACAGCTGACTGAAGGTAAGAGGCCTTTAAAAGGTTTTTTTCCTTTCTTTGAAAAACTAAAATGTGGTCATGCTCATAAAATTCAACACTTAAGTGTATAATATAAAGTAAATGGAATGTCTTTTTCTCTTCCCCTTAATACTCACTCTCTAGAAGTAACCACTGTTAATAGTTGGTTTTCAAGCCTTGCAGACTTTTCTGTGTATATGTACAAATATATACAGAAGGTACACATAGGATTTTTGTAGTGTTTCATTTTTTGCTAATGTAGAATCATGTGATACATGTTAGGCTACAATGTAATTTTTGGCAATTGACTTTTTCCATGTCAAGACATATAAATTGTACTTCATTCTATTTAATAGCTATTTAGTATTCCTTAGGACAGGTGCCACCAGTTACTTACTTTGTCTCTATTGAAGGGCAGTTACATTGGTTTTTTTGCTATTACAAATAATGCCTTCATGCATTTTTGTTAAGTATTTCATAGGATAGATTGCTAGAAGTGGAATTACTGGGACTATTTGAAAATAGAAAACATTTATAGATATTGACAGTTTTTTCTACAAAAAATTAGGTCAGTTTATATTCTTACCACCCATGTACAAAAGTTTCTATTTTTCCGCAAGCTATTAATTTTTTCCTCAAGGTCAAAGTAATTTTGATACCTTTAAAATAATGATGATGTTTCACAGTATGGAAGATGTTTGGTTTGTGGACATTTAGGAATATTCAAGAATCCAGGAATCTCTGCAGCATTTGATCAGATGGCTGGGAGGAAATGACTCCTTTTGCTGTCAATTGCTTGATATTCCACAGAGATTAGGGCAGAAGTTCTATGATCAGCCCTGTTTTATTAGTGTTATTCTCTAGTCAGGATGGTTTATAAAAAAGGAGCATCCCAGTACACCTGTAGAAGAGAAAATAACATCTTTCAAATGAGGCCATCGTAGAGTAAAGCTTCTGCCGTCCAAGGAGCATTTGTGCCTGTGTTGTCATTGTCAAATTTGTTCTCTGGAAGAGGTAACACAAAATCGTTAAAGTAGCTGTAGCCGATTAAGGCAGGAGCAATTCTGGATACATCTGTCTGTCATTCCTAGTGGTCAATTGTGTGCCAGACACATTTCTGAGTGTGTTTCATTATGAAGTTTTGTTTGCTTTGTTAGAAGAGTATTATCAACTTGTTATGGACATTGGAGAACTTGGGCTCACTAGAGTGTTGATAACAGAGGATTACAAGACTTGTTCCAAAAGGTATGATGCTGGCCCTGCAGCTGTCATACAGCAGAGTGGATTTCACTGGTTCCTCCAGGCAGCTGAAGCCAATCATCTTTTTCTCCAGAAACTGACCTCCAAGGACCCTTAAGAGTTTATTTATCCCCTTGATTTCAGATAGACTATGTTTTCATATTTTTCATCTTAGGGCCATTTATGTAAATTGGCCCCAGGAGACCTAAAGTCCACTAAAGTAGGTCAGTGGGAAATTAAATGGGCCCCAAAGAAATTTGACTCATTTATATTCTTCTGTTTTCCTCTATATGGCTTCTCTCCAGTGGCCCATTTCCCCCTGCCTCCCTTTTTCTTTGCAATATAAAGCCTGGCATTTGAGATTCTTTTTTAACCTTAGTTTACAAAAGAATGGCATGGTATTATTGGTATAAATATGAATAATAGTAATAACTTAAAACATAATAATGCCCTATTTTTTTTTTTTTTTTTTGCGGTACACGGGCCTCTCAATGTTGTGGCCTCTCCCGTTGTGGAGCACAGGCTCCGGACGTGCAGGCTCAGCAGCCATGGCTCACGGGCCAGCCGCTCTGTGGCATGTGGGATCTTCCCGGACCGGGGCACGAACCCGTGTCCCCTGCATCGGCAGGCGGACTCTCAACCACTGTGCCACCAGAGAAGCCCAATGCCCTATTTTTTAAAGGCACTCTCTATGTGTGAGACACTGTCGTTGATGCTTTCCTTAGCATTGTCCAATCTAACCTGTGTAACCTCCTTTTTATAGACTAGAAAGTGATGTTCAGAGAGATTAGACAAATGGTCCAAGATTACCTGCTTAGCAGAGCAGAGTTCAAACCCGATCTGCCTTTCCCTAAGCCACATAACCCCACACCTTCTCCTGTAGTTGGGTAGAAAAGGGCACGAAATGTGTCACATATGGATGAAGGAAATGTTGAATTATTTCTGTGTCAGACATCTTGAAAATAGATGGTACTGTTCTTATCTTTTTATTGTGTCTTTGGGCGTGGCATATTTAGAAATATTGAAAAATAAACAGCAATGAGATACCACTACATACCTATGAGAGTGTCCAAAATCTGGAACACTGACGACACCAAATGTTGGTGAGGATGTGGAGGAACAGGAACTCTCATTCATGGCTGGTGGGAATGCAAATGGTACAGCCGCTTTGGAAGATAGTATGGTAGTTTCTTACAAAACTAGGAGCTGAAAACTTGTGTTAACCCCAAAATCTGCAAATGAATGTTTATGGCAGCTTTATTCAGAACTTGTCCTTCAATGGGTGAATGGATAAATAATAAAGTATGGTACATCCAGACAGTGGAATATTATGCAGTGCTAAAAAGAAATGAGCTATCAAGCCATGAAAAGACGTGTAGGAGCCTTAAATGCATATTCCTAAGTGAAAGACACCAATCTGAAAAGGCAACCTACTGTATGATTCCAAGCATATAAGATTCTGGAAAAGGCAAAACTATGGAGACAGTAAAAAGGTCAATGGTTGCCAGGGGATGAATAGGTGGAACACAGAATTTTTAGGGCAGTGAAAAATACTGACACCATAGTGATAGATACATGTCATTATACATTTGTCCAAACCCATAGAATGTGCAACACCAAGAGTTCAGGCTAGTGTAAACTGCGGACTTTGGGTAATTATGATGTGTCAGTGGAGGTTTGTCACTTGTAACAAATGTACCACTTTGGAGAGCATGTTGATAATGGGAGAGGTTATGCGTGTTTTGGGGGGAAAGGGATATATGGGAAATCTCTGTACCTTCCCCTCAATTTTTCTGTGAACCTAAAACTACTCTTAAAAAATAAGGTCTTAATTTAAAAATTATGAAAATAAATCAGGCTGTGACTTGAACCTATTCTGAAATAAGGTTTATTTAGACTTTTATGTCTGAAGGCATGCTTAGCTGACAGTTCAGTGCATAATGAAGATATTTCCTTCCGTGAACTGAGGCATTTATAATTAAAAGATGTTCTGGTAGGTACCTATTTGTAAATGCCAAATGTCTAATTTTGAGAGCTAAGGGCTGCCCAATATAAATCAATCAGAGTGAAGAAATAAGACTTTTATAAATTAAATTGCATTTATTCCGAATGAGTTTGGCTGTTGCTGCAACCCAAACAGACTTTGTGTTCAAGGGAGCATGTCAAAACATTGTGGATTTAGGGTGCACTTTGTTTTTCCTCTTGGTAATTTCCATTTCCATCCTTGAATGGCTGGTTTTCTGCAGGAGCGAGGATATTTAATTAAACTTTTTGTGGGTTTAACATGGGACACACCCATTCTTCCTTCCTCATGGCTGGCATATTGCCCTAAATGGCTTTCAAATTGCCTTTAAAAACCGACGTTTATATACAGTCCTTAGAATGTGCAAGGAATTTCATATGAAGATTCCTTACGTGCAGAATACAGAGTTCAAACTTTCTTCCCTTTTATCTCTGGCTTCTTGTTACGTCGTTTGTGCTGCTCTTTGCCTTGTCCATCTTTAGCTTAACTCTGATCCATCTGCCCTTCTGCTCAGATGTCTGCAAGGACTCACCATTGTCTACCAAATGAAGCCCAGACTCTGATATTCAAGGTCGTCCATAATTCAGCCCCGACTTACGTTTCCAGGCCCATTGCCCACTCATCCCTGCACACACCTCGTGCTTCAGCCAAAGGTGCACCGCTGGACTTGCCACGCAGGGCTCCGTGCTCCTTGCCTTTGCTCATGTTGCTTCTCTCCCAGCAGCCGCTTCCCTGCCTTCTTGGCACACGCCCCAAGCCAGCCATCTGGGTTACTGAGCAGGCTTTCAAAGTGAATAATTACTAACAATTCCCACTTTGTTACAAGTTTCCCTGGAAGGAGGATATTCAAGTGAGTCTGTAAAAATAAAAGTTACCAGTTTTTCTCCCACTGAACACACGGAGAAAATTCAGGGGCACACTTGGAGGTGAGGTGTTCCGAAGGACGGAGACTGTGGCTGCTGATGCTGCCAGACTGCGCGGGGGCCACAGCTCCTCGACTTTGGCCTGTTGTGCGTCTGGCCCCATCTTATGCGTGCTGTTGGAAGATCTTAGTTGCATTGTTGCTTCTTTGTAAATCAGCCTTTGGAATATGAGCGTGGCAGGAAAGTGAACCTGTTTGTGAGAACTAGTAGTGTGTGTGTGTGTGTGTGTGAGTGTGTGTGTGTGGTCGGGAGGGGTCCTGTGTGTGTAAGTGAAAGCAATAAAGCGCTAGTTCTTATCCAGTTAGATTCAACAATGTTCCCATTAACACAGAGATACCCCGTTTTTCAGTTACTTACATCACATAAAGATGTTCTACTTTCTGAACTTTTGGCAAAAAGCATGACATGGACCAAGGGCAGTAATCTTAGTGAAAGTAGCTGTTGCATATTGAGGGCTTACTCTGCCCAGTGAGCTTCACAGGCAGCACCTGGTTGAATTCTTCTGCTCTGAAGTAGAGATGTCATTAGCTGGACTTTAGGAACAAGGAAACCAGCAGAGAGAGGGAGGGTAGCTTGCTCGAGGTTCTACAACTAGTACGTGGCAGGGCCTTCCCTGCCACCTAGGCCGTGAAATACCCCAAAGCTCATTTACTTAAATAACACACCAGTTTGCATCCCATGGATAAAACGGGAATCTGCTGATTTTGTTTATGCAAAAAAAAAAAAAAGAAAATGCAAAGATTTCTCCCTCCCCAATCTCTGCAGGTATCATGGATAGGCCACGTGTTTTGGGGCACTCCCCGTGTCCCAGGGATACATACGTAGTTTTATGTAGCCCTTTTGTGAGTGCCTTGTTCCTGCACTAGATATCTCAGTGATCCAAATAGCCCCAAACTGTGCTAGTGTGAACTTTTTTACATCAAGTCTTCCCTGAATGAGGAGTCATGAGTTGGGCATGCAGGCCAGTTCTTTTTCCTAGAACCCTAGGGAATTACTGCTTTCTCTTCAAGTTAATAGCATGCCTAACCATTGTCATGACTATCATGCCTTCATGTTTTAGAAGGTAGAATTAGTATATTTAAGTTAGATTTCCAATCTATAACTGTGTTAAACTTGCCTGTTCCCGTTAAGTTAAAAGATAAGTTGTTTCCTTTTTTCCAAGAATTGCTTTTACATTTTGGTTTTTACATTTTGGTGAGCTGAGTTTGGGTCTTTGACACCAGGGGCCTGACTCTTGGCAGTTATATGTGAATGGAGCCAAAGATAACTTCCCCGAAGCATTTCATGCATTCTGGAAAATTCTTGCTGAGGGCCTGAGAACTGAGGTCAGCATTCCACTTTTATGGAAGCACCAAAGCAACCTAGGTTTTTATTGTCTCCCTTGGGCTCATTTATCTACCCGTCTTTTCTGAACATCTCAGAGCAATTACTGTGGATATGGGATTTTCCTTAATATATTTTTATTTGTCTTTAATAGAGGAAATGCATGCCGAAATCTGTTATGCCGAGTGCCTCCTACAGAAAGCAGCCCTCACGTTTGTGCAGGTAATGAACATTTGGCTTAGAACCAGCGTCGCCCGGGAAGCCTGCCAAGTACGACATAGAAGAAATGTGGCTCGTTCTATGTCAGTGCTTCAGTTCTTCTGACTTAGAGTCGTAGTGGAAGATATTTGTTATTACTGATAAACTTTGGCTGAAAGAAGACCCTGGGTTTTTTTTTTTCCTACTCAAATGCACTTAAAATTCTGTTTTGAACTTCGCTTTATTGGCAACCACTGCCTTTTGAAGAAGCTGCCTTGCAACTACCTCACCTAATTTCAGGCTGCTGCTCTGTATGAGAACTGTGAGGGTATCCCTCTTCGTGCTTGCTAATGGTGGAGGGCTGCACACGGGAGTGACCGGCTGGAGGAGGCTTCAGCATCCTTGGCTGTTCCCTTCTTGCATCAGATGCTTCAGCAAAGCTTAGTTATGCATGCGTCGAGAGCCAACCTTCCCGTGTATACCTCAGATTTTATTTCCCCGCTCTTTGTATTTTCATTCCCCTTTCTTTTATTTCTTATTTTGGAAGGGCAGTTAAAAAAAGTCACTAAACAAAACAATGACTCCTTTTCTCATGGGGCATTCAAATTTCACCTCCAGGAATTGTTACCGTCAGTACCTTGCCTGTCATTGTAGCTTCCAGTTCTTCTAACAAATATGGATTTTAACATGGTGGCCACACAGGTGGCGGTGATGGATACAAGTGGGGTAGAAGTGGGATGGAGATTGTAAGGGGGCAGAAATTCAACTGTAAGATGGAAAATCTTCCTCAATGTCAATGATTTACATTGAACTGAGAGTTGCTTTTCTCTTTTTCTGGAGGGTGACCCCTTAGGTTGGATTCTGGTTAAGTAAAATTAAGTCAATCTGGTGTAGGGCCCTGTTTCCTAAAACCCCACCTATTATGACGGCTGGTTGAAAACAACAGTCTTACTGCCTCAGTAAACATAAGGCTAGTCACGGAGGCCCCCAGTTTTTTCTGATGTGTTTTTCAAATGATAATTTGATAATAAAATCATTGATTTGAAAGGTTTTTGTTTTTTATGTCTGGGGGGCTTGTAGTTCAGCATCTGGGAGATATCCACGGCTCCCCTCTTCCTCATGCCTCTGTATCCAGCCAGGCTCGTGGTCGTGCTGCTTTTGCCTTTTCAAGGTTTATCAGCTCCGTCTCTTCCTCTTTATTCTGACTATAATTGTTCTAGTGGGGGGCTTGTCAGCTCTTCCCTAGACTGCATGGCAACCCAGGGACCTTCGGTCTGTAGTTTCTCTTCCCTCCAGCTCGCTCTCCATTGTGCAATTGTGCACCCTCTCAAAGATGAGAATTTCACCTGGGCATGTCTCTGCTTCAGCATTTAGTAGCCCTCATTGACTATGGCAGTGGTTCTGTATCTGAATATCACACACGGGGAAGGCTTTTTCTAACCAAACTGGTATCTCCCCGCCAGTTCCCTACTCCCCTCTTACCAATGTCCTCAACTGCTACTGGCAGGTATGTTGCATACTTGAGTGGCACAGGTACAGCACAGGTAGCTTTCTTATTCCTTAGTCATTCCCTTTTTTGCAGCGGGTTTCTGCAGCAGTGCTGAGTTATATATGCACAGATGGCCAAGCCAAGCACACCAGGGTCTTGAATGCTTCCCTGAGCGTTTTTTTTTTTTTTTTTTGCTTGCAAAGTTCATACCTACCTTGCCTTCCTTCCTTCAGCTGGTTACTTCCCAATCTTTTTTTTGTGTGTGTGTATGTGTGTGCTTTAAGCATTGATGCTTCCAGGAGGCTTTTGTGGACCTCTTCACGTCCCCGCCCACCTTTGTGCTGTCACGACATCCCCCACATGTCTCCATCCATGCATATCTTCATCCCTTAGCGAGTTGTGTTGCTTTTGTCTGATTTTGTGTTTGGGTGCCTGCTGTAAAATAGGCATTCAGCAAATGTTTGGTGAATCCTGAAATGAAATATTCTTATTTGAGGCAGATTTGAATCCAATTGAAGAAATTCTTTCCTGGCCAGTATTGGAACTTGTGTAACCATAAGATTCCTTCAAATCAGAAAATAAACATTTAAATTGCATAGTGAATTTTACATTTATTGATTCTTTTAATAATTTAAAGATTAAGTATTTAAGTAACTGATGACATTAACAAACTAAAATTAGTTCTTCTTTTGTTTCGGAAGGATTCTCAAGTGCACAGGAAATCAATACCAGAGCATCTTTCTGATATTAACGGACTAGAAAAGAATGGGACTATCTCCATTAGCACCTTCTATTAGAGTAACATCTTCCAAGCAGTTATTATTTTTTAATTTTTATTATTATTATTTTTTGTGGTATGTGGGCCTCTCACTGCTGTGGCCTCTCCCGTTGCGGAGCATAGGCTCCGGACGCGCAGACTCAGTGGCCATGGCTCACGGGCCCAGCCGCTCCGCGGCATGTGGGATCCTCCCGGACCGGGGCACGAACCCGTGACCCCTGCATCGGCAGGTGGACTCTCAACCACTGCCCCACCAGGGAAGCCCTCAAGCAGTTATTTGATATGCTTTAGTAGGAGACTCTTGGGATCCTAGAATGCTCACCTTAAAAAGGTCATTCATTTAGGCCAGCTGACCCAGTTTTATGGCTGATGACCATCAGGCCAAGAGAAGTGATCTCTTTTCCCCTAAACAGTATTTCATATAAGTGACAACAACTTTAGAATCCAGATCAGTTATCTGTGGTCTGGAAATGTATATGAATGAGATTCACAATGTTAAATAGACTGCCTGCTAAAGTCGCCTCTAAAGAAGAACCATAATCCCATTACTTGGGGTAAGACAGACAGGAAAGTCCTTGGAGCATATCCTTAAAGTCAGCCATTTTGAATTCCATTGAACCCAGAAGAAAGTTGCTCAGTAGTTGATGATGTTTATTGAAGTACGTTTGGACTAACCTTTATGGCCCCAAATGGATGAGGATTACTTCCTTACTTCCTTAAAGTAATGCAAGGATTTAAGAAATGTTTCCTTTTTGTTGTCCTCTAACTTGGAAGAAAAATGACAAAAAAGCATTTCAGTTGTAAAGCAAGAAGAATGGTTTAATTTAGAAATCATATCCTCAAAAGATAGTGTTTTGTTCTAATCACGCAGCTACACAGCTATGGGGACAGTTTAAGAATCTTTTGCTAAATGATCTAATTATTTAATTGTTTTCAGGATGAAAATATGATCAACTTCATCAAAGGTGGACTCAAAATTAGAACAAGTTACCAAATATATAAGTAAGTTAAAAATTAAGATTTATAAAAAATATTTTAACAGGGTTTGTACCTTTTCGACCACGTTCTTGTGGTTTCTAAGTGATTCTTGTACTATGTACCATTTTGTACTTCAAAGTTCTCAGTCAGTATGACTATGTTTTTTAAAATTTCGCGTTGGTAGAAGTGCACTTGATTTTTGGCTTACTGAGGTGTATTCAATGCCATAGGACAACACAAGTTAAGTTTAAATGCAGTTTTAAAAGAAAAATAGCTGTAAAGAAAAGTACTTACATAATTTCTGATTAGATAATCTTAGTTTCTCTCTCATAAAAACAATTTATAAATTTAAAATGACAGGTATGTACAGGTATGTCTTTGGTCCAGACTCTAGAACATCACTGCTCCAATGAAGTTCTGCAGTGATTCAGATGTTCAATTAAAGTGGACCATAGTGTCATTCACATCTTCTGTATCCTTACTGATTTTTATCTAGTTGTCCTATCCTTTACTCACAGAGTTAAAAATCTTCAGCTTTGATTCTGGAGTCATCCATTTCTCCCTTTAGTTCTGTCAGTATTTGCTTTGTATATTTAGAACCTCTATTATTGGGCTTATATATATTTTAATTGTTTTATCTTCCTAATGAATTAATCTTTCATCATTATAAAATGTTCCTATGTAACTCCTTATAATATTCCTTGTCTTGAAATCTGTTTTGTCTGATATTAATAAAGCTACTCATGCTTTTTTATAATTACGATTTGCATGGCATATATTCTTTTATTTTAAACCTATCTTTGTTTTTGTATTTAATTTGCATTTTTTGTAAACATGCTTAATTTGGTCTTGCTTCTTTACTCAGTGTGACAGTTAATATGTTTGCACTTGTGAGTACCATTTTGCTTTTTTCCTTTGCCTTATTTGTCCCCCCCCCCTTATTTTTCTGCCTTCTTTTGCTTTAAATAAAAAAAAAATATGTATATGTATTCCAGTGGAATCCTTCCATTGTTTTCTTAGCTATAGCCCTCTTTAATTTTTTTAAGTGTTTGCTCTAGTGATTATAATAACCTTCTTAACTTATCATAGTCAACTTAGAGTTAATATTGTACCATTGCACAAGTATAAGAACTTTGCAAAAGTATAGTTTCATTTACCACCTGTTGTCTTTTATACTATTCTTACAATAGTACACGTATGTGTATTACACACTCCACAGAGTGGTACCCACCTTTTGCTTTAAACAATTTTATGTCATGGTCTTCACTATTAACCCATATATTTACCATTTTTGGTGTTCATTCATTCCTGTCTAATTTCAGACTGAAGCATTTCTTTTAAGATTTCTTACAGTGTGTGTCTACTTTCATCAATTCTCACTGTTTCATTTACCTGAAAACACCTTTATTATTTATTTATTTATTTTTTGCGGTACGCAGGCCTCTCACTGTTGTGGCCTCTCCCGTTGAGGAGCACAGGCTCCGGACTCGCAGGCTCAGCAGCCATGGCTCACGGGCCCAGCCGCTCCGCGGCATGTGGGATCTTCCCGGACCGGGGCACAAACCCATGTCCCCTGCATCGGCAGGCGGACTCTCAACCACTGCACCACCAGGGAAGCCCCATCTTTATTTTTTATTTATTTATTTTTTTTGCGGTATGCAAGCCTCTCGCTGTTGTGGCCTCTCCCATTGCAGAGCACAGGCTCAGCAGCCATGGCTCACAGGCCTAGCTGCTCCACGGCATGTGGGATCTTCTTGGACCGGGGTACGAACCCGTGTCCCCTGCATTGGCAGGTGGACACTCAACCACTGCGCCGCCAGGGAAGCCCACATCTTTATTTTTGAAGGCTCTTTTTGCTCAGTATAGTATTCTCGAGTTACAAGGTTTTCTTTTTCTTTTCTTCTTTTGCCCCTTTAAAACTGTCAATCCATTGTATTATAACCTCTATTGTTTCTGATCATAAGTCAGCTGTTATTTTAATTATTTTTCCCTTGTCTGTAATTTGTCATTTCTTCTGGCTGCTTTGAAGACTTGTATTTTTTACTCTTAGCACATTGACTGATGTGCTTAAGTATGGCTTTGAGAAATGTGTAGCTGTTATTTCTTCAAGTATTTTTTTCTGCTCCATTCTCACTTTTCTCCTTCTGAGACCCCAATTACATGTTAGTCACCTGATTTTGTTCAATAGGTCACTGAGCTGCTGTTCATTTAAAAAAATTGTTTTCTTCAGATTAGACATTATCTCAACATCTGGGCTGTCTTGGGGTCAGTTTCTATTGCCTGCTTTTTCTCCTGACTATATGTCATGTTTTTCTGTTATCAAGTCAATAATTTTTTGATTGTACACTAGATAGTGATACATTGTAGAGACTCTAGGTTCTGTTTTCTTTCTCAGAATAGTGCTGATTCTTGCTCTGGGAAGCATTTGACTTGACTAGGCTTAGAGCCCATACTCTTAACTCTTTGGTAGTGGGCAGCATCTGAAATCTTGGTTCCATTACTTCTTCTGTCTTGTCTCTGCTTTTCTTTGGAGTTTCCCCAGTGCTCACATAGATCATGAATCAGCCAAGAATTTGAGTGGAGTTCTAACACTGATTTTGCTGTTTCCCTCCTATGTGGTTCTCTCCTATCTGAAAATTCCCCCATTACCTTATAGGTAATCTGGCAGATTTGAACTCTGTGCTCCTTTTGAAGCCAATAAGACTGTGGCTTTCTGTGTGAGTTCTAGGCGTCCTGCACCAAGTGTACTAGGGAGTACTTCCAGGTGACTAGCCATATAAACTTAAGGTCCCTTCAAGAGTTGTTCTCTTTTTTCAAATTTCAACCCTTCTCCAGTTTCCCATTACTTTTTTTTTCAGTTTCCAGTGCCTACCAATATATTTTAAATATGCATTTTGCATTTTGTCCAGAGTTTATAATTGTTATCTGTGGGAGGGTTAATCTAATATAAGCCACCCTGCTATTACTGGAAGCAGAATGAAGATTTAGTATTTTAAGAGATGCTTTTACCCAACATGATTTCATAAATTATATTCCATTCAAAATCCTGGAAGGGAGTGGATTTGGGGAACCTGATATATTGTTTTTACTTTTCCTCTTGAAATATTTTTTAGAAGATATAAAAGAATGTTAAAGAGTTGATTGCTTTTTCAGTCATCAAAACTTAAAAACCAAAGGAATTAAAATAGTCTTGTAATGGCACAGAAATATATATCAGTGGAATGGAACATAGGGCTTAGAAACTCGTGTGTGTGTGTGTGTGTGCACGCGCATGCGCGCATACATGCGTGTGCATGCACATATGCATGCACATCATGCATGCACTTCTGTGTACACACACGTACATTTACCAGCGAATTCAAAGCATACTAAAAACCTATATATACATAAATCTCTTTAAAATCAGTGGGAAAATATGGGTACTTTAATAAATGGTTTTACGAAAATTGGCTCTTCGTTTTGGAAAAAAGACTGTATAAAAGATACATTCCAGAGAGAAACAGTCAGCTCTACCCACCACCAGTCCCTCCCATCAGGAAACTTGCACAAGCCTCTTAGATAGCCTCATCCATCAGAGGGCAGACAGCAGAATCAAGAAGAACTACAATCCTGCAGCCTGTGGAACAAAAACTACATTCACAGAAAGATAGACAAGATGAAAAGGCAGAGGGCTATGTACCAGATGAAGGAACAAGATAAAACCCCAGAAAAACAACTAAATGAAGTGGAGATAGGCAACCTTCCAGAAAAAGAATTCAGAATAATGATAGTGAAGATGATCCAGGACCTTGGAAAAAGAATGGAGGCAAAGATCGAGAAGATGCAAGAAATGTTTAACAAAGACCTAGAAGATTTAAAGAACAAACAAACAGAGATGAATAATACAATAACTGAAATGAAAACTACACTAGAAGGAATCAATAGCAGAATAACTGAGGCAGAAGAACGGATAAGTGACCTGGAAGACAGAATGGTGGAATTCACTGCTGCGGAACAGAAAAAAGAAAAAAGAATGAAAAGAAATGAAGACAGCCTAAGAGACCTCTGGGACAACATTAAATGCAACAACATTCGCATTATAGGAGTCCCAGAAGGAGAAGAGAGAGAGAAAGGACCAGAGAAAATATTTGAAGAGATTATAGTCGAAACTTCCCTAATGTGGAAAAGGAAATTGCCACCCAAGTCCAGGAAGCACAGAGAGTCCCATACAGGATAAACCCAAGGAGAAACACGCCGAGACACATAATAATTAAATTGGCAAAAATTAAAGACAAAGAAAAATTATTGAAAGCAGCAAGGGAAAAACGACAAGTAACATACAAGGGAATTCCCACAAAGTTAACAGCTGATTTCTCAGCAGAAATTCTACAAGCCAGAAGGGAGTGGCATGATATACTTAAAGTGATGAAAGGGAAGAACCTACAACCAAGATTACTCTACCCGGAAAGGATCTCATTCAGATTCGATGGAGAAATCAAAAGCTTTACAGACAAGCAAAAGCTAAGAGAATTCAGCACCACCAAACCAGCTCTACAACAAATGTTAAAGGAACTTCTCTAAGTGGGAAACACAAGAGAAGAAAAGCACCTACAAAAACAAACCCAAAACACTTAAGAAAATGGTCATAGGAAAATACATATCAATAATTACCTTAAACGTGAATGGATTAAATGCTCCAACCAGAAGACACAGGCTTGCTGAATGGATACAAAAACAAGACCCGTATATATGCTGTCTACAAGAGACCCACTTCAGACCTAGGGACACATACAGACTGAAAGTGAGGGGATGGAAAAAGATATTCCATGCAAATGGAAATCAGAAGAAAGCTGGAGTAGCAATACTCATATCAGATAAAATAGACTTTAAAATAAAGAATGTTACAAGAGACAAGGAAGGACACTACATGATCAAGGGATCAATCCAAGAAGAAGATATAACAATTATAAATATATATGCACCCAACATAGGAGCACCTCAATACATAAGGCAATTGCTAACAACTCTAGAAGAGGATATTGACAGTGACACAATAATAGTGGTGGACTTTAATACCTCACTTACACCAATGGACAGATCATCCAAACAGAAAATTAATAAGGAAACACAAGCTTTAAATGACACAGTAGACCAGATAGATTTAATTGATATTTATAGGACATTCCATCCAAAAACAGCAGATTACACTTTCTTCTCAAGTGCACATGGAACATTCTCTAGGATAGGTCACATCTTGGGTCACAAATCAAGCCTCAGTAAATTTAAGAAAATGGCAATCATATCAAGTATCTTTTCTGACCACAACACTATGAGATTAGAAATGAATAACAGCGAAAAAGAAGAAAAAAACCACAAACACATGGAGGCTAAACAATACATTGCTAAACAACCAAGAGATCACTGAAGAAATGAAAGAGGAAATCAAAAAATACCTAGAGACAAATGACAATGAAAACACGACAATCCAAAACGTATGGGATGCAGCAAAAGCATTTCTAAGAGGGATGTTTATAGCTATACAGGCCTACCTCAAGAAACAAGAAAAATCTCAAATAAACAATCTAACCTTACACCTAAAGGAAGTAGAGAAAGAAGAACAAAAAACCCCCAAAGTTAGCAGAAGGAAAGAAATCATAAAGATCAGAGCAGAAATAAATGAAATAGAAACAAAGAAAACAATAGCAAAGATCAATAAAAGTGAAAGCTGGCTCTTCAAGAAGATAAACAAAATTGATAAACCGTTAGCCAGACCCATCAAGAAAAGAGGGAGAAGACTCAAATCAATAAAATTAGCAATGAAAAAGGAGAAGTTACAACAGACACCACAGAAATACAAAGCATCCTAAGAGACTGCTACAAGCAACTCTATGCCAATAAAATGGACAACCTGGAAGAAATGGACAAATTCTTAGAAAGGTATAACCTTCCAAGACTGAATCAGGAAGAAATAGAAAATATGAACAGACCAATCACAAATAATGAAATTAAAACTGTGATTAAAAATCTTCCAACAAACAAAAGTCCAGGACCAGATGGCTTCACAGGTGAATTCTGTCAACATTTAGAGAAGAGCTAACACCCATCCTTCTCAAACTCTTCCAAAAAATTACAGAGGAAGGAACACTCCCAAACTCATTCTATGAGTCCACCATCACCCTGATACCCAAACCAACCAAAGATACTACAAAAAAAGAAAATTACAGACCAATATCACTGATGAATATAAATGCAAAAATCCTCAACAGAGTACTAGCAAACTGTTCCTTCAGTAAGTCCGAAAGAGAAAAACAAATATCATATATTAATGCATATATGTGGAACCTAGAAAAATGGTACAGTTGAACCAGTTTGCAGGGCAGAAATTGAGACACAGATGTAGAGAACACACTTATGGACACCAAGGGGGTAAAGCAGCGGGGGCTTGGGGGTGGGGGAGTGATGAATTGGGCGATTGGGATTGACATATATACACTGATGTGTATAAAATTGATGACTAATAAGAACCTGCTGTATAAAAATATAAAATAAAATTCAAAAAATAAAAAAATGATACATTCCATATAGATTTGATATTAAAATATTTTTAGAAGAGTACAAGCAAAAACATAGGAAAGTCTTTTTATAGTCCTAAAGCACAAAGGCCTTTAAACTTTTGATTTATTTAAAAATTTTTCACTTTGAAACGATTCCAGAATTTTTACAAAGAATTATCATATATTCTTCCAATATACAAATGTTAACATCTTATGGAACCACAGTATAATTATTATTATTTTTTTCACAGTATAATTATTAAAACCAGGAAATGAACATTGATATACTATTATTAACTACTTCATTGACTTTACTCAAATTTTTCTAATTGTCCCACCAGTGTCCTTATTCTGGTCCAGGATTCACTCCAGGATCCTGGATGTCACATGTAGTTGTTACGTCTCCTTAGTCAGTTTTAATCTGGAAGAGTCCCTCAGTCTTTCTTTGTCTTTCAGGACCTTGACATTTTTGAAGAATACTGGGCAAGTATTTTTTAGACCATTGCTCAAGGTGGACTTATCTAATGTTGCTTAATGATTAAATTCAGATTTTTCTATGGCAAGAATACTATAGAAGTGATGTGGTGTCCTTCTCAGTGTGTCATATCTGTAGATATATGATGTCAATTTCGGAAGCCTTTTAAATTATAAAACATAAAATCAGAAACCATAGAAGACTAACTTGACCAAATAAACATATAAATTTTCATCATGGCAAAAATATCCCGTAATAAAAAATACAAATAGAAATGTGATATAAATGACTCAGGGCAAATGACAGTGTGAGAAACTCATAGGTTGGTGGGGGTCTAAATTGATAGAGTTTTTATGAAGGATGTTCTGGCAGTATATACGAAAATTAAGAATATGCATTACCTTCAATCTCAGAAGTTCTTTTTCTAAGAATTTATCCTATGAACAGTTAGGATGGTATAAATATAGTTATAGTACTTGATATAGGAAAGTACTTGATGAAGGTATAAGAACACTTTAGCAGCATTGTTTGTAATATGGAATATTTTGAAACAACTTGAAAATTTAAGAATAGGAATTTGGTTAAATAAATTATTCCATAGAATGGAATAATATGCACTTGTTAAAGAATAAGGTAGCTTTCATGCATTTTCATGGAAAATTGTCAGTATAATCTATTGAAGAGTATATACTATGTGATCCCATTTGTGTTTTCTAAAGATTGCATTCTTTGTTAAGCATAAAAACAACTAGAAAATTATGTACCAGGCTGTTAACAGTGACCGTCTCTCTGTGGGATGATTGTGTAGGGACACTTAGGGTTTCTCCATATTATTTGAGCATTTTGTAATAATCATCTATTATCAGCAAATAGAACATTTACACAGAAAATAACTCTGAACATAATATGCATATCCTGCCATCCTGTTGATATTTTGACATTTGAAGTTTTATGCATGTATATAAGCATATATAATTATCTTTTTATACAGTGAGATTATATGCTTTGTGTCATTTTGAAATTTCTTTTTTCACTTCATGTCAGAAAATTTTAGATCATTAAGTATTTTTAATTCATCATGGCTTTTAATGGCTCCACAGTATTCCACTATTTGGATATACTACATGTGTATGTATAAATGTATGCATGCATGCAACTATCTTCGTAACCAATTTCCGGTTGTTGCCTATTTAGTTTGTTTATAAATTTTTATTACAGGTAGTAATACAGTATCTTTCCTTATAGGTCAAGTTTTGTGTGTATCCATGCTATTTCCTTAGAATAAAATTAGATTTGTTGGTTCAAGGGTATGCATGTGTGTAAGATTTCTGATATGTATTGCAAAATTATTCTGAAGAATAATTGGATTGGCAAACTTTTTCTTAAAATACCAGACAGTAAGTGTTTAGGCTTCTGGGTTGTAAGATCTCTATCCCAACTACTCAACTCTATGACCGCAAGGTGTAAGCAGCCATAGACTATAAGTAAATGGGTGTGGCTATGTTCCAATAGGTTGCCAACCTCTTTACTGTAACTACCATTTTACCATAAACAAATGAATGTGTCTATTTGTTCTTACCTTTGCCAGCACTGGTTTTCTATTTAAAAAATTAAAATAATGGTTTTTATCACAAAAGTGGCATATATATTTTGGAAAATAGGAAAATGTGGATGAGCAAATATTAAAATACACACACACACCATATACTTATCACCCAGTAATTATGGCTGTTAACATCTTAGTATATATTCTTTCAGAATATTTTCTACATGTATCTAAAGATATATATTTTTTTAAACGAAAATGAGATCACACTGTATGTACTATTTTTTAACCTACTTTTTTCAGTTAATGATCTTTACTTTTTCGTGTCAACAAGTCTTCATTTCATATAATACTCAATCCATCTTCAAATTTTGCCTGTTGGCCCCAAAGCTCTTTTACTGCTGGAATGTCAGTACCAGGATCCAACCCAAGACTGCCTTGAACATCCAGTGTTTATGTTCATTAAATACATCTTATTCTAGAAGAGTCTCTATATTCATGAGAGTTGTTGAAAAGCGCAACCCATTTGTCCTGCAGGATATGCACAGATTTGTTTGGTGGCTTCCTTGAGTTTTCATTTAGCTTGTTCCTTGTCATAGTCAGCTCAGGCTGCCATAATAAAATATCATACACTGGATGGCATAAGCAACAGAAATTTATTTCTTCACAGTTCTGGAGGATGAAAGTCCAAGATCTGGGTACCAGCATGATCAGGTTCTGGTGAGGACTCTCTTCTTGGCTTGCAGACAGCCACCTTCTCACTGTGTCCTCACATGGCAATGAGAGACCTTCCTCTTATAAGGCCACCAATCTTATCAGAGGAGGACCCCACCCTTATGACCTCATTTATCCTTAATTACTTCCTAAAATCTCTGTCTTCAAATACAGTCACACTGGGTGGGGGGATTAGAGCTTCAACATATGAATTTGGGGGAAATATAGTTCAGTCCATAGTATTCCTGTAGCCCTTTATATTTCCTGTAAACTGGAAATTAGATTCAGGTTAGTTGCATTTGGCTAGAATACATCATAAGTGAAGTTGCATGATTTATAAGTGCATTTATAAGTGCATTTATAAGTGTGATGCACTTATAAATTATTGGTGATACATAATATCTGGCTATTTCTTACTACCTTTAAAAAATATATCTGTCAGTTTGATAAGCAATTTCTGGTTATTGCCAATTTTTACATCTTTGTCATTGTTTTCATCTGCATTTCTCTGATTAAGTATTTGCCTTTTGAAGATGTGAAGGGAAAGGGAAAAATGCATAGAAAATTAATTAAAGTGAGAAATCAGAAAGATTGGCTTGGATGGAAGAGGGAAAAATAAGAGGACAGTTGCAGGCAATTGTGATCGAGCTTGCTTTCCTCTTTCAATCTTTCCTAGTTGTGAGTTTTATTTAGGTCTATTTGAGACCATGGTGATCATGCTGAAATTCAAGTCTTTTTGTCAGTAGCACCTCAGTTACTCAGTGGAAGGTAGGTTGCTGAAGTGTGCACAACGGCTGAGAGACTGAGCATTCCTAGCAAGTCTCCTCTAACACATTGCTGGGAAACTGTGAGATCACAGTCCTGCGGTCCTTTGGCTCCTGAGTCATGCTTGCTGATATTTGAACCCTCTTTTGCTTTAAGCCCAGAAAGATTGTGCTGATAAACAGTGTAGAAATGAGTGTGTCGTTTTTCCTTAATGATGATTACCCAGTAGAGGGGTGGGATAGGGAGGATGGGAGGGAGGCTCAAGAGGAAGGGGATATGGGGATATATGTATGCATATGGCTGACTCACTTTGTTGTACAACAGAAACTAGCACAGCATTGTGAAGCAATTATACTCCAATAAAGATGTATTAAAAAATAAAATAAAATATCGGCAAACTAAAAAAAGAAAAAAAGTAAACGCAGCACAGCTTCATCCACTTAAAAATTCTCTAGTATTTTGGCTAATGACATTTATCTTATGGTATGTAAATGCAAAATTTGACTTAAAATTAGCTTTTAGTGTCATAGTAAACTTACAGTATAACTGTTTTCTCAATCCAGAGAATGTCTTTCTATCCTGCACGTAATTCAGAAGAACAAAGTTGAGCAGCAGTTCTTCTATGAGTTTGAAGGTGGCGTCAAGCTTGGAATAGGGGCCTTTAATTTGGTAAGTGATCAGAAAGCAACCAGAATCTTTTGTACAAGAACCTTAGGTTTTCAGTGCCTCTGCTACTGCATTTGAACCTCACCCTGAACCACTACCTGGGTTTGGTTGGCAAGTGGCTACAGTGGGATCAGTTTTCTCGTGCTGTGAACCAGTGGGGGCTTTGGCCAGAATGTGCTGTAAAGTTCTGCACATGCTCAGAATAGTTTTCGATTGTATAATAAGGGAAGCATGCAGCTCTCTGAATGGACTAGTAACATTTTTTGGTAATAAGGAGCTTGAAATTCAGTTCTATGTCCACATCAGAAATATTATTGCTATAGCAATGGTGACTCTGAAATTGAAAATAGGTGAGGGAACAATATAGTTTGAGGGATGATGAAGCTCTGGGGTAGATGAAGGGTTTGAGTAGATATCTGTCCAATTGCTATATTATTTAGATATTTTGATATTAAGGTTTGACTGGAATTGGTGAGAAAATTAAGTGGTAAAGGGAATCGCACACATAAGTGTATACACTACCATGGCCGCTTTGTTCATGAGCCCACTGGTTGATGACAGAGGTGGCTGAGGAGAGAGGCTGGCTAGTGTCCACAAAATGAATCACCCTATCCACTTGATTATTAAAATCTTCCTCTGCTGAGGTCAGCCTTTGGTGAACATTCACATGGGACACAAATATCTTCACATTTTTTGCCCATTCTGAGATGTCTGTCCGTATACCTCTTTCCCAGAGCTCCTTGTCATCAATTTTCCCATCATGTTCTTTCTAAAGCCCTGACCATCCAACCAAACCACTGGCAACCACCCATGAATCAGTAAATAATTGCATATATGGCCATTTCTCCTTCCAAGCAAAGTGAACAAACAGGGCACTGCTCAAAGTTCTGCCCTGGGAGGACTTCCCTTTATCCTACCCTTTAGGGATGTCCCAGAGAGGGGCTGTAGTGCTGTAGGTGTCTACTTCTGGGTCATGCCTGCATATATGAAGAATACAACAGACATTTGCTTTTGGAAAAGGATGCTAAAAGAAACACTTTGGAGGTGGACACTGGGGGTTATCTTCTCATCACTTTATCAACCCACATGAAAGGAGCAGGTGTTCTTTAGAGCATTCTGAAAAAGCCAGGTTTTTTGTTTTGTTTTGTTTTTAATTTTTTAGGTGTATTGTCTTAACTAAATGAAATTAAGTCACAAGTAATGATTATACTAGGTGCAGTATGTGGTGATTGAGACATGTCCAGTGGTTTAAACTTGGTTCTAATTTTTCATATTACTGAATCATTAAAACTTTAAGTTGGTTAGAGTTTAACATTTATCTACAGTTAGATGTACTAACACTAAGTACACTTGTATTTTTTTTCTTACAGATGCTGTCCCTTTTACCAGCACGGATTATCAGACTACTAGAATTTATAGGATTTTCTGGAAATAGGGTACAAAATTAATTTTTTCTTAATTTTGACAAGGAAAATAAAAGTTATTTATTGAATATGAGGGAAATACAACATGTCGTCATAACTAGCAATTTGTTTTCAGAACAACAAAGAGGCATTGGGTCTTGATTATATTTTTCAGGTGTTAAGAGATGGTTTTTCTATTGAAAGTTAAAAATTTTCATCTTTGTTATTTAAATTCTGGGATTAAAATTTATGTTTTACTAATATTGCTGCTTGCTGGATCTTTAGTACTCACGTGAGGTTAAAATGTGCTTCCCTAACATTTTTGCAACCCCAGAGTTTCCTGCAAAACCAAGAAATTAGGCTAGATTTCCCTGTCTAACATTTTATGATTTGTATGGATCAAGCGTAGTTGCACTTGTTTTGGTTTTCCTTGTTTTTACACGTTTCACTATAAAACTAAGCAAGGAAATTTGTTTTCCATGAGTTTTGTTTGCTATAGTTCTGTGTGGTTGTTTTTGTAGTGTATAACATTTATTAATCATAACACTCAATATGCTATTACCAGAGTTGCTTTATTGCAAAAGTTGTCCCTGTTAGTCCAGAGAGCAGGTTTTGAGAAATAGATGAGAACAGGTACAAGAAGCTGTAATTTTTTCCCCTATTTATTCCACTGTCCAGGTTCTCCATAAGTATTATGTATTTATGGTGATCCCTTCCTGATATGGTCTATCTATTCAGACTCTGTATTTCATCGTTACCCTTCCCCTCTACTATTCATCTTCCACCTTATTTCTTTAGTAGCTCCAACTTGCCCCTTGAATAAAGTCCAAACTATAGCATGGATTCAAGGGCCCTAGGATCTGACTCTAGCCAATGCTTCTAGCCTACTACCCATCCTTTTTGCTTCCCTAGTGTTCCTGTTAAACTGGGCAAATGGTTGTTCACCAGATAGACCCTGTGCTTTTCTGTTTCCATGCTTCTGCTGGTGTCTGTTTTGGATGTCTTCCCCAACTGGCATCCTCCCAAATAATGTCTCTTGAGAGCCTCTCCATCCATTAGGATTGAGATAAATGTCACCTATTCCACAAAGCTTTCTCTTATCTTCTCCCAACAAAGCTCAAGTATTCCTAACTTTCAGAATCATTTACTTATCTCTCTTATGGCCCTTGCCATATTCCAATAAAATTATGTGTTCATGTACTACCTTCGCTATTTAATGGAAAGATCTTTGAAGACATAGAACTGTATATATTCATACCCACCATAGCATTTTGTACTTAGATCCTCAATATGTTTTAATAAATTAATATTTATATAAGAGAAATACAGCATTTTCTATGAAATGAGCTCTACCTTTTTCTCTCCCTAAGATCACATGATATAAGAATTTGGGAGATTGTCTTATGCCAGTTTAAAATGTAAAATTTGCTTCTAGTTAGATACTACTGCTATTCTAAGCTCTTGAAAAATAAACCCCACCTTCCTGGAGAGTGGGGATCCATGAGCTAGCATTTTAAAGTCTCTGAATATGATGTTTCAATCATGCTCTTCTCATTCTAAAATGCCTCTAATTCCCATAGGAGTTGGGCATCCTGCAGTTACAGGAAGGTGCCTTAGGAAGAAGCATGAGGTCTCCACTATGCTGCTTAACTATGCTAGCTTTTCATACTTATATCTCCCTGATACTTGGTAAGGACTGGATTATATTTCACGTCATTGAAAGTTGATTATCTTTCATCTGAGTAAGTAAAAATTTAGAAAAATCAGTAAGAGGTCGTAGTCTGTATTTACCTTTTTTTTGAGCAAAAGTGAAAAATTGTGACATTTCTCATAGTAACATTTGGCAGAGGGGGTGGAGGGTTTCTTTCATCAAATTCGTTGTAATCTGTTCTCAGCTAAAAAATTCTATAAAGCTTGTTTAAGGTGATCTATTTTTAGCATATTACATTTCTTTTTTTAGCAGAAAATTAAATTTTTGGTTAAAATAAGTTCAATATTGCTATTAAAACCAGAAATTTCAATTAGGAACTGAAGGCAACCACCTCTGCTCCTAAGAATTTGCCCTAGAGCTTTCTTAAACTAAAGTCATAGATGAGACTTGTCTTCTTTTATTTCCCAAATATTAAAATGACAAATGAACAGTTTTCATGTTTTCCATGAATAGGTCTTTGCTATATTTTAATGAAATTTGGAGAAATAGTTATAAATGTCAACCACATTTCTTGAAGACTGAGGCTTTTCCTGTTAAATTTCTAGGTACAGGAGAAGTGAATGTTGTGGAAGCAGAACGTCTCCTTGAACCCTACCTCCAGCAGTTTCCAAATGTACGCTTAGAATTTCAAGTGTCTTTTTCAACCATAATCAATCAACCAGGGTTGACCATTGAACAGTCTGTTTCTCCCTCCGCAGGGCTCCCTCATGTTGTTTTATCATGGCCGGATAGAGCTGCTGAAAGGAAATGTGGAAGAGGTAACTTATTTGAAGGGGCCATTTGGGGGGCTGTCTATATGGTGGAGTTGTGTAGTGCACCCATTCCATATGAGCAAGTCCAGCTATATGCACTAGACAGAAATAAAGGGAAAATATGTAATTAAAAAGCCAAAAGTTAATTGTGTGGATGCACTCTATGATGTATAGTAAACTACTGAATATACTCTACATTTGCACATAAAGTACTTGAGGCAATTCAGGGTAGGATATAGAAATACAGTTGGGCAGTTTAAGGGGCTTTCAAAAATCTTTGACTACTATCCATCTCGGTATTACATATTGGCTTTGGAATCTTGCCCCTGCATAAAGGTCACTCCGCTGTACTACATGTGTGCTCCCCATCAAAGGAAATTATTCACTAATTCCCTTGAAGAAGAAGAGTGAATAGCCTTTTATATAAATATACTCATGAACAATTTTCTTCTACACAAATGGGGTCAAACATGTATTTTTCCTTGATTTGATTTTTTTCTACTTACAATACATCTTGGATTTCTTTCCAGGTTAGTATTTCTAAATCTTCCTCATTCTTTTTGATGGCTGGGTTTCATTCAATGAGATGGATGTACTGTACTTATTAAAGCAGCCCACTATTGATAGACATTTGGCTACTATACATAATGCTGTTGTAAACATTATTATGTGTATATTTCTCTGCAAAAGTGTATTTATATAAGATCGATTCTGATAATGAGGATTTCTAGGTCAAAGATGTTTGCATTTTGATAAATTCAGACAACTTGCCCTCCTAACAAGGCTAGTCCATTTAAACTCCTGTAAAGATATGAGAATACTTGTTTTCAGTGCTCTTTGGCAATTCTGGTCATTATTTATCTGTTTTATTTTTGCCAATGTGATGGCTGAAAAATGATAATCTGATTTTTTAATTTATCTTTTCCAGTGTAAAAATTTCTTCATATGTATATTTGCCACTCATTATCTTTTTCTCTAATTTCCTGTTTATATCTTTAAACAATTTTCCCACTGAGTTGTTTGTCTTTTTTTAAGGATTTTATAAAATTGCTGTATAAGGGTTGATCCTTTGCCCGTTACGCATATAGCGATATCTTCTCCCAGTCTGTCCATTGCCTTTAACTTTGTTTAAGGTATATTTTACCCTCTGGAAGTTCTAAATTTATTGTCAAATCTTTTCTTAAAGGACTTCTGCATTTTACGTCTTACTTAAGAAAGGAACTTTGCTACTCCCACATTATAAAGTTCCATGGCCCTCTCACAAAGTTAAATAAAGAGGCAAAATTTAACTGTATTGTTGCATGTAAGGAAAGGAATGTGTTGTCGTATTGAGTGGTTTAATGAGTGATGATTTTGCTCTTTTTGTACAAAGTGTTTTATGTATTTTTCCATTAGGTTATTATCTCCTTGTCTAATATCTGGATGATCAGCTTTATGCAATTGACTTATAGGCACAAGAGATATTTCGAAAATGCATTTCAGTTCAAGAAGAATGGAAACAGTTTCACCATCTCTGTTATTGGGAGCTGATGTGGATTTTTGTATTCCAACAAAACTGGAGGGAGGCGTATTATTATTCAGATCTGCTTTGCAAAGAGAGTAAATGGTCCAAGGTAAAGTACAGTTTCATTAATGTCATCTGTTTGCTCATAAGTGTACAGGATGATTTTCATTTAGGACTGTTTCTTCCATAGTATGATATTGACACTGTTTTCTCAACTTAGAGATCCATCAAAGGACGAAGTGGACATTAAGTACCTGCTGTTTGTAACCACTGTCCTCAGCACTACGTGCTTTAAAAGCCATCCAAATAGTCTTTTTCAACAAAGAGGCTTTATCTGTGAAGATGAACTGTGCTTATATATAAAAAGTATTAGATATCAAGTATTGATAATTGTTTGTAGACTTTTTGATACCCTGATAACAAGGCTTTTCATAATAATCAAAATTAATTCTTTATCCATTCATCCGTTGCTGCACACTTAGGTTGCTTCCATGTCTTGGCTTTTGTAAATAATGCTGCTATTAACGTTATGATGTACATATCTTTTTGAATTAGTGTTTTCGTTTTTCTTCGGATATATACCCAGGAATGGAAATGCTGGATCATATGGTAGTTCTATTTTAATTTTTTGAAGAACTTCATTCTGTTTTCCATAGTGGCTGTACCAATTTACATTCCTACCAACAGTATACTAGGGTTCCCTTTTCTCCACAATCTCATCAACGTTTATTATTTGTTGTCTTTTTGATGATAGCCATTCCAACAGGTGTGGCAAGTTAGGGGAAGGAGATTAAGAGGTACAAACTGCTAGCTATAAAATAAATAAAATACAGGGCTTCCCTGGTGGCGCAGTGGTTGAGAGTCCGCCTGCCGATGCAGGGGACACGGGTTCGTGCCCTGGTCCGGGAAGATCCCACATGCCGCAGAGCGGCTGGGCCCGTGAGCCATGGCCGCTGAGCCTGCGCGTCCGGAGCCTGTGCTCCCCAACGGGAGAGGCCACAACAGTGAGAGGCCCACGTACCGCAAATAAATAAATTAATTAATTAAAAAGAGTTCTAAAAAAATTCTGATCCATTTGTGAAAAGTTGGGAGGAATGAGATAATGATCTCTTTTTCATTTTGTCCATTTTCTCATCCATGAACGTTACAGTTGTATAATAGGAAAATGGCCAAAATTAGGTGAAAAGTTTTGATCTCATTTGGAACAGGTGATATAAGACTTCATTTCCTTTTTTTAAATATATTTGATACCTCTTAAATATTATATCTGGAAGATTTGTAGGTCTTTCCTGATTTGCAAGATAGCAATGTCATGTACCTAGGATGCTCTCTGACTAGCTGCTTTTCTTTTCCTCAAGGCAACATATGTGTTCTTAAAAGCTGCAATTTTGAGTATGCTTCCAGAGGAAGATGTAGTAGCAACTAAAGAGGATGTGGTAACTTTATTTAGGTAAGCAAGACACTATTTCTATAACAAAGATCCTGAATGAATAGAGGAACACACAAATACTTTCTTTTTCCCTTAGTGCTCTTCCATGCTTCACCTTCATATTTCTTTAATTTATCTGATTTGATACAGAAACTCTTAAAAAATATATTTAGGGCTTCCCTGGTGGCGCAGTGGTTGAGAGTCCGCCTGCCTATTCAGGGGACACTGGTTCGTGCCCCAGTCTGGGAAGATCCCACATGCTGCGGAGCGGCTGGGCCCGTGAGCCACGGCCGCTGAGCCTGCGGGTCCGGAGCCTGTGCTCCGCAACGGGAAAAGCCACAGCAGTGAGAGGCCCGCATACCGTAAAAAAAAAATATATATATATATATATATATATATATGTGTATATATATATATATATATATATATATTTAACTAAGGGTCAAAATGTCATCCTTTTAGCAAGACTTTGCATATATGCCAGTGTAATTGGGAATCTTGAGAACACATGTTTTTTTGTTTTGTAATTGGGGCTTTGCTACTGCATTTTGAACACAGTTTCCTAAAATGGTATTGTTAGCTAAAGATGTTTACTGTTATAAATCAAAGGTATTTTGTGATCAGAAAAACTTAAGAATATAACACAATATAATATACCCTTAGTTTTCATTAGTGTGCCAAAGATTCTGAGAAGCTCTGCTGTGAAGTAATCTGTTTAACTTTGTTTAGACCAGTGTCCGTCCATCCATCCATCCATCCATTCATCTGTAACCTTTATGTTGAGCATCTACTGTATGAAGACTACTGTGTTAAGTGCTGAATTAACAGGCATGGATCCTGTCCTTGTGCAGTTCATAATCTTGTAGTGGAACTAGATATCAGTGAAATAATCACCCAGTAAATGCAAAATTATAACACATGACTGATTTTTCTCCTCCTGCTTGTCTCACCATTCCTTCTTGGTATCTTTGTAAGCTCATCCTACTTCCATCTATTAAAAGTTGATGCTTTTGATTTCAAAGGTCAGTCTTAGAACCTCAACCTTAGGAAATCTGATTCAAGCCAAATTGAAATCCCTAGTACACACCTTGTGACTGAGCTCCAGACCCATATATCTAGCTCCCGTTTACCACCTTCACTTAGCTATGTCAAAGCATTTAAAACTCACCACATCCAGTCTTCCCTAGCAAACCTGGTGTTCTTTCCTCTCTCAGTGACTGGGACTACCAGTTAGCAAGGCAGAAAC
The DNA here is from genome assembly GCF_937001465.1 of Orcinus orca. Taxonomy (NCBI): domain Eukaryota; kingdom Metazoa; phylum Chordata; class Mammalia; order Artiodactyla; family Delphinidae; genus Orcinus; species Orcinus orca. The sequence continues at coordinate 56,464,366 of NC_064564.1, forward strand.
CTATAACACTTACATCACCAACACTACCCACTGTCCCTCCATTCCCCGGTGGGAGGAGAGGTATGGATAAGAGCACAGAGGGAATGATAGTTGAGATGAGGTCTGAAGGTGGCTTGGGAGCTGCTGGGGCAGTGGGGAGTTGTAGTGATAACAGTTTCAGACCAAGGGAACAGCATTTGAGAGGATGCTGTTGCAGGAGCAGCATATGAGAGGATGCTGTTTCAGGAACAGCATATGAGAGGATGCTGTTTCAGGAACAGCATATGAGAGGATGCTCTTGCAGGAAGGAGCACTGCACATTAAAAGAACTAAGACAAAGCTGATATTGGTCAGGACGTGATGCTACATTTTATATATAGGTCTAAGGAAAATGAACGTCCAGGATTGCTCAAAATATGTCTCATAGAACACAGAATTCCTTTAAAAAATAAGACAGAGTCTCCAGGCGTACCACCCTGAGTGCGCCCGATATTGTCTGATTTTGGAAGCTAAGCAGGCTCGGTGCTGGTTCGTACCTGGATGGGAGAGCACCTGGGACTACCGTGTGCTGTAGGCTTAAAAAAAAAAATAAGATAAAATGTGTTTTAGGGACACAGAGCTCATTGGTATCCCGAGTGGGAGTTGGTAAGTTGATAGAACAGAGGTAGAAACCAGACTGAGATTGGCTAAAGAGTGAATGAGATACAAAGAAATGAAGAGAGTTGAGCATAAATAACATCCCTGGATAACTTTGACTATGAAGTGGAAGAGACAGAGAGAAAGTTGGAGGGAGATGTATTATCAAATAATATCTTAATGGGAGAGATCTGAGCATTCTCAAAAACCACTGGGAAGGATCCTTTGGAGAAAGAGAAGTTAGACATATAAGCGAGAAATGGTATAAGCGAGAAATGGGATAACTGATATTTGCAAGGCTCTTGAGAATGCAAGAGGAGATAGAATACAAAGCACTGATGGCAGGACTGGCTTTATCTAGAGGGAGGACCACGTCCTCTATTGTATGGGAGGGAAGAAGTCCAGAACAGGTGCGGAGGCATGCAAGCTCGTGGGTGGTAGTGTGAGATGGAGGGCTTCCTCCCTCACAGCTTCTGTTTTTCGTTATGAAGTAGCAGGCAGGGCTGTCTGTTGAGAGTGAAAGAGAAAGGAGTGGGATGGAGGTGTGAGGAGGATGAAGAATATTGGAAATCATTGCTGTAGAGGGTGGGACAGTGAGGTGATGAGAGAAACACAGGAGGGGGAATGTCAGGCGGTGCCAGGGCTTGTTCGAGGTTGGTGTTGATGAATTTACAGTGATACCAACTTGTTCTCAGTGCCGGTGCAGGGAGGATGGATACTGAGCTTCATCCGGATGAGTGCAACGACTAGGCATTAGCAAGGGAGTATGCAGTAAAGGTTGCCTGCCTGGCCGTCTAAGCAGGAGGATGGAGGGACAGGGAAAGAAAGAGACTGCTGAGCTGGGAGAAAGTTGAAAGGCAAGAGGACTGAAAGTCTTAGTAGAATAGCCAAGGTAGAATGAGGAGAGTGGTGTTCAAAGGGTGGTGTGCTTGAATTTGTACTTTGAGGTCGAAAAGCCACAGGTGATGAAGTGGTCTAAGGTGTGACTGTAGGGGTGGGTGGCTGTGGTGGAAAGGAGGAGGTGACCGCTGGAGATGAGGAAGTTAAGGAATGGAGAAGCCCAGCTGCGTTCTTCAAACATAATTGATGACAAACACTTTTTTAAAAATATTTATTTATTTATTTTTGGCTGCGTTGGGTCTTCGTTGCTGCTCACGGGCTTTCTCTAGTTGCGGCGAGCGGGGGCTACTCTTCGTTGCGGTGTGCGGGCTTCTCATTGCGGTGGCTTCTCTTGTTGCGGAGCACGAGTTCTAGGCGCACGGGCTTCAGTAGTTGTGGCACATGGGCTCAGTAGTTGTGGCTCACGGGCTCTAGAGCGCAGGCTCAGTAGTTGTGGCGCACGGGCTTAGTTGCTCTGAGGCATGTGGTATCTTCCTGGACCAGGGCTCGAACCCGTGTCCCCTGCATTGGCAGGCAGATGCTTAACCACTGCGCCACCAGGGAAGCCCAGTGACAAACACTTTTGAGTGGAATACTATATTATGTGACCACATTATGAGAAATAATGGCCTGGCTGAACCCTCTGACAAATTTGTCAGAACAAATTTGAAGGTATGACCAGGACTACTTTTTCATGCTTTTAGAGAAGCTCTTTTTAGCAATAGGACCATGTATACTAATAGAATCAACATTAGTGGAAGCCATGTAGATTAATGCCACCTCTTACTGGTAGAATGTATTGCCTCATTTCACACAAACAACAAATGGAATGGAATATTAAGGTACATTGGGATCTTTTACATCCACACTTCCTGTACTTCAAAGTAAATTTTCTCCATATCAAAATAATTTCTTTGAAATATGTAACAATCTTATTTTCAGGAGAAAGCTTGAGGTCTGCTGCATGTGTGATAGCATCTAATTTGTTGGGATAATGAGAGGAGAGTCCCCAAAATGAATGTTCTCTTCATACAGACTCTGTGATCCTTAAATGACAAGGTTTCATGTCCACTGCATGCTTCTGACCCCTTCCCTCAACTCCCACCTCACATTTCCACTGCCTCTTCCACTGATGTTAATTCACAGTAATGATGGGCATTCTGGTTTAAAAGCCATAGCCCTTCGTACACCTGAAAATAACATAATGTCATATGTCTATTACACCTCAATTAAAAAAATCCATATTCCCAAATTGTGCCCAGAAAGAATGTAACACAAGCTTGTCTTCATCCTGGAATGTTTTTTCCTCTTATTGCATCTTTTTCTTTCAGTATAGCTGGATATTTCCCTAAATTTCTTCTTGGCAACGTGTTTGGTGCATTCGCAAAGTTATGTATAAGAAAGTGCCTTAGGGACATGTAGTCTCATCATCCTATTCTCAATTTTATGTGCTTGTGAATTTTATAATTGGAATTTCTTAGAATTTTGAGAGAAAGGTTGTAAACATGGTATATGTTCTTAGTTGATTATTTTCAAAATCACCTACGCTTTGGAAACATTTTCTCAAATTATACGTGAATTGACGGCTATCTTTTGAGCCACATTACTTTACAGATCTGTGTCATACTTGCAGAAAGGAATAGGAGATGTACCAGTATACGCTATTGCCTCTCTCAGAAGTATCCACAATGTAAATACTTTGGACTTTTTCCTGCTTACTTATGGAAATTGCCAATTTTATATCTAGATTTCCTTGACTCTGTTTGATAGGCTAAGACACTTGCTAAGTTAACTAGAAAGAAATACGTGTCAATCAGTTGTTCTCAAACTTGTGCGTGCATCAGAATCCTCTGGAGGACTCATTGAAATCCAGATTGCTGGGCCCCAGCTCTAGAGCTGCCGATTTAATAGGTCTGGGGTGGAGCCTGCAAATTTGCATTTCCACAGGTTTCCAGGTGATGCTGATGCTACTGGTCTGGGGAGCACAGCGTGACAAGGACAGGTGTAAATAATGTATGTGTTCTTGATGACCTTTCGCTGGGGCTGGGGCTTTTCACAGACAGGTGGATGGCTTGAAGCAGAGAATTGCTGGGAAATCGATCCCTACGGAGAAGTTTGCTGTGAGGAAGGCTCGACGTTACTCTCCCTCGTTGCCCGCACCCGTGAAGCTCGTCTTGCCTGCCCTGGTATCTGCCTTTATTTTATTTACTGTTTGCATCCTAGAAATAAATTGTCTATTCACAGTAGCAGGGAGAACATCTAACTTTTGTTGTGAAGTTTGCTCAATTAAAAAACATTGTGTTTGTAAGGTGAACATTTATAAATAAATTATTAATGAATAATAAAAAGTATAGCAGATGTTTTTTGACTGATTGGTATGTTCTAGGAATTTTGATAAAGGCTATTTATAAAATATATCATTTAATTCTTATAGTAACTCTATGAGGGGAGTTTCTCTTTGTAGCCTCATTTGACAAGTAAGGAAATTCAGGCAGAGACAGGGTGAGTTGACTTAATCGAAATTGAGTTGAATTATAATGCAAGCCACATATGTAACTGTACCTTTTCTAGTAGCCACATTAAAAATCAAAAGGTAAAACATTGAAAAATAAAAGGACACATGATAATCATTTTAAGAGTATTGGTTTAACCCAGTTTATGCAACATTTTGTCATTTGAGCATGTAATCTCTAAAAACTTATTAATGAGATTCCTCATTCTTTCATATTGTACTCATCCATTGAAATCTGGTGTGTGTTCTATGCTTAGTTTGAACTAAGTTTGAACCAGTCGCATTGCTCCAGAGCCATAAGTGGCTGGTGGCTGCTGTGCTCTAGCCCAGCGCTAGAGCTCACATTCTTGATCGGTATGCCATTTAGGCTAGACTTTGTGAAAAGCATAATTTCAACTTAAATTGTCTTAATGAAGACTTTTTTTAAAGTACTAAATATATCAAATTATGATGACTCTTTGGGGCTTTAGTTCTGCGTAGGTAGTCACATAGCACAGGAGAGCTGTTTAGTGCAAGCTGACACCTGCTATCCTCCTTTGGGGGTTCATGATTTTCTTTTTTTGATTCCAGAGTTTATTCAGTTACCCCCTTTAACAGTTATGTAGTTTCCAGTTTTTACTACTACAAACAAGCTACAATTAATATTCTTTCATATCTCTCTTTTTTTTATACATGGGCATAAAATTGTCTTGGAGAGATGTCTAGAAATGGAATTCTGAGTTGAAGGGCATATGCATTTAATACTTTGACATTGCCAGTTTGCCCTCCAGAAAGGCTGTACCAATTTAAATTCCTACCAACAGTGTTTTACTGTTTAAATGTGCAGTTGAGCATCTTTTCACATGCTTGTTCATTTTTATTTCTTGTTTTGTGAATTGTTGTTCGTATACTTCCCTATTTTCATCGGTTTTTTATAATTTTATCATTGATACAGAAGCTCTTTAAATATTCTGTGAGAAAGAAAACTGCAGCCCCTCACAGGCATCAGTTGGGAGCTAGCCTGCACCTAGTACCTTGACTGAGGTTTTCCCAACTTAGTCTCGGAGAACACCACCCTCAGACTGGGTTGTTCTGTGCCTGTGATGGAATGAGATAAAAATATGACCACTCTGGGGACTTCCCTGGTGGCGCAGTCGTTAAGAATCTGCCTGCCAATGCAGAGGACACGGGTTCGAGCCCTGTTCCGGGAAGATCCCACATGCTGTGGAGCAACTAAGCCCGTGCACCACAACTACTGAAGCCCGCAGGCCTAGAGCCCGTGAGCCAGAACTACTGAAGCCCGTGCGCCTAGAACCTGTGCTCCACAACAGGAGAAGCCACCGCACTGAGAAGCCCGCGCACCGCAATGAAGAGTAGCCCCCGCTCGCCACAACTAGAGAAAGCCTGCCCGCAGCAACGAAGACCCAATGCAGCCATAAATAAATAAATGCATAGATAAATAGATAAATTTAATAAAAAAATATATGATCACTCTGTAATCATATCTGAGCTGATGATGTATAGCTTGCTCTGATCACTAAGGGTCTTACGGAAGGTTAACTCAGAGCACTTATTTCTCCACGGCTAAGGGTGTAGAATTGGCTTGAATTTGTGGTGACTAGGAATTTTACCAAAATCCTATATGTCATAAAATGGCAAGGTCAGGTATGAGCATTCCTTCTTCTGACAAAATATTCCTTCGATAAAAGCAAAATTTAAAAACATCATCATCAGTTAAAATAAATGTTCGGTTAGTTATTGAATTGAACTCTTACTCTATTAGCAATAAGCAGCTAGATGTAAAACAAAAGGTGGTGTTGTTATCTTAGTTTTCAGTACCATAATGTAAAGATGACTGCTGCAACTCCAATGGATTTTCCTCATTTCTACTGCTTCCCTGTAAGAGGCTGTTCAAACAATATCTCTATAATATTTTAACATTCATTTATTTCCAAGAAGATTCTAATTACCCTGGTTATTTCATACCTTTCAAAATATGAACTGCACTACCAGGAAGATTAGAAAAATATTTTCAAGCAAGAGCACATTTGCTTTTGGTCCAAAAAAAAAAAATTCTCATCTGTTTGCCTATTAAGTATAATTTGCAATGAGAAATCATTAGTTTACATTTTTAGGGGCTGTCATTCTGCCGTATGGCCTTTAAATGAATGCATTTTCTGCATATTGGATTGCATTACCGGACTGTCACATGTTTTTAATGGTATAAAAGAACCTGAGCCAGGTAAAATATTTCCTATGTTCATTTTCAGTGATGTCCTTGGAGACATTTTATATAAACAATTGGCAGATATTGAAAAATGTTTCCCTTTACTTAAGAGTAACAGCAAAAATCTATATTAAATAGAATTGTTCATAGTATCATTTTAAAACATTATATGTATTTCTGTATCTGTAATCCATTATCTTCCAAAAGGATTGGATACCAGTAGGTGCTTAATAAATACTTGTTAAATGAACGAGTAAATTAATTTTTCAGTAAAAACACAATATACTATATATATATATATATATATATATATATATAGAATACTTCGCAGTATAAAAGGCAAAAAGCATTAAATAAAGTGAGAAAAGTGGAAATTTAATCACTAAATTCCAAATGAGGAAAGCTAAGGAAAATGATCTCTAAATGTTGTCTTGAGATCACTAGCAACTGAGGCAAAACACACATATGTAGTTTTGTTGTTGTAAAGAACATTGAATAACCTCACATAATTGCGAATGGTTTCTCATTTTTCCTCGTTAGGAAATGATGTATGTTTGGAATGGTTTTCCACTATTGAGCAGAAGAAAAGATCTTTCTGAAAGTCTGTTGGTGACTGTTGAAAAGGCTGAGGCAGATCTACAAAGTGAAAGTAAGTATGAAACGTAAGAGCCTGGAAATCTTTACCGTTGCCCCTCTCGCGTCCTTTCCCAGTGCACACATGCCTGCGTTAATCTGTGTGCATGATGAGGACAACAGAGCTTGAGCCGAGGTGTCTGGGCGATTGCAATCAAGATGGAGAAAAGATACCTGATACAACATGGATGAGCCTTGGGGACGTTAGGCTCAGTGAAAGAAGCCAGCTGCAGAAGAAAACCGAGTGACAGAGATAATTTACATAAAATATAGAGGATAGATCAGTCTGTAAAGACAGAAAGCAGATGAGTGGTTGCCTAGGGGTGGAGAACTGGGGGTGTGTGAAAGCATTTGTTTTTGGGGTGATGCAAATATTTTAAAATTGATTCTGGTGATGGTTCACACCTCCGTAATATACTCACAGCCAGTGAATTGCATACTTTAAAGGGGTGAATTGTATGTTATGGGAGTTTTATCTTAAGGCTGTTATAAAATAAAAACATGAAGAAGAGAGTTGAGTTTTAGAGCAGCTCGAGGGAAACGTATACTGGTTTAGTTGGTTGTGTTTCTTTCCGTGCCTCATTTTTGCTCTCTAATGACTACTGTGTTTTTACAGACACAGAGAATTGTTTGTTTTCAAGTTGAAATCTTGTCACAATTTGATTTTCTTACTCATTACTTGGGTTGTACTGGAGGTCCCTTTCCAGTGTACTGGAAGCTCTATTTACTGGAAGCAGCTGGCACAGTAGGAGGAAAAGCAGCTGGTCTGGTCTTATAGTTCCAATCCTGCAGCTGTGAGGCTCTGGGAAGCATACCTCATCCCATACCCAGGAGGGCCTCCGATTTCTTTTAAAATGGGTGTGGTGTTGGACCAGATGATACCCAGGGTTTTCTTGCTCTGACATTTTCTAGTTCTCTGTCATAAATAGAGGCTTTAACTTTTGCTAAACAATACCATAAGTGATAGCTTTTGTTGTATTCCTTATCAACACCCAAATCATTTAGGTATTATTCCAAGATAATGGTCTTATCCTCTGGAATGTTCTAATCACAGAAGTAAAGCAAAAATTGCTGGGAGGATAAACATTGTAAGGGGCATAAAAATTCAAGAATAGCCAGGAAAAATTCTAACAGGTAACTAATTTTTCTTAGCTGGAAGAAAATGGGCACCGAAGGAGTACCGGCTCCATATGCAGTATACTCCCCACGTGGGTGATGCAATGATTGACTGACTCCAGGGATGAGCACCTCATTTGGATTATTTATTTATTTAATTTTTTGGGTAGTATAATTGCTTTACAATGTTGTGTTAGTTTCTGCTGCTCTACAGCAAAGTGAATCAGCTATACATATACATATATCCCCTCTTTTTTGGTTTTCCTTCCCATTTTGGTTACCACAGAGCACTGAGCAGAGTTCCCTGTGCTACACAGTGGATCATTTTTTACTTCAACCACAGTATGGGGCTGAAATGTTTAATGACATTTCTCTTTACAATTACTTTTAAAAAATTAAACACGTAATTACATTTGATAGATGTGTTACCGAGTCCAAGCTCACTCTGCTCGCCACACGACAGGCCAATGAATCAGAGACGAGGTGCTCAGGCAAGGAATATCACTTTATTCGGAAAGCCAGCAGACCGAGAAGATGGCACACTAGTGCCTCTGAAAAACCATCTTATCGGGGTCTGGATGCCGGTTTCTTTTATAGAATCAGAGAGGGAGAGGTGGTGAGGAAGTCAAGTAAAAGGGCCACCAGTTTTGCAAAACTCCTGGAATGACCAGCCTGGGGATGTGTTAGTTTCTTTTTTCTTGCAGCCAGTCACAGGTGGGCAGGGTTCCCTGAGGCAGGCCGTTATGTATGATTATAATAACAAAAGCAACGAAAAGCAAAGGTTAAAGTCAAAGAAACAGATCCAATGGGGAGTCCGTTTTAGCTCTTCCCTGTTACACATGTAGGTGAAAAAAGTCACCCGTGTTTTTCCTGCTATGCACAATTAATTTAGAATTTCTGTGTATACCATCCTAGCTTTATTTTTTTTTAAATTTATTTATTTTATTTTTGGCTGCATTGGGTCTTCGTTGCTGCGCTCAGGCTTTCTCTAGTTACGGTGGTGGATTCTTAACCACTATGCCGCCAGGGAAGCCCCATCCTAGCTTTCTTTTTATAGTTACAATCATAGTGTACCTGGACATACTCTAGCCTAGTTTTTTTCATTTATTATATCGTAAACTTTTTTTTCCCATTGAGATATAATTGACATATAACACTATTAATTTCAGGTGTACAGCATAATGATTTGATATTTGTATACATTGTAAAATGATCACCACAGTAAGTCTAGTTAATATCTGTCACCGTACATCGTTACAAAATTTTTTTTCTTGTCTTCAGCACTTTTAAGATCTACTCTCTCAGCAACTTTCAGATATGCAATACAGTATTAACTACAGTCACCATGCTGTATATTACATCTCCATGACTTAACTTATTTTATAACTGGGAGTTTGTACCTTTTGACCTCTTCATATATTTCACCCACCCCTCAACCCCTCGCCCCTGGCAACCAATCTGTTACCTGTATCTATGAGGTTTTTTCCTTTTTTTTTTGGATTTCACATAGAAGTGAGATCATATGGTGTTTGTCTTTCTCTGTCTGACTTTTGTTCACTTAGCATAATATCCTCAAGGTCCTTCCTGTTGTTGCAAATGGCAAAATTTGATTCTTTCTTATGGCCGAATGTTCTATTATATATATATAACACATTTTCTTTATCCATTCATCCATTGATGGACACTTAGGTTGTTTCCATGCTTGGCTGTTGTAATAATGCTGTAGTGAACCTGAGCGTGTATATATCTTTTCAAGTTAGTATTTGTTTTTCAGATAAATATGCAGAAGTGGGATTGCTGGATCATATGGTAGTTTATCATAAATGTTTTAACTGTTGCTAAGTAACCCTTATAATAATTTCAAAAGCTTCATGGCATTCCATGGAGATAATATATCATAATTTAATCAACTCTTTCAGAATTGTTGGGCATTTAGGCTGCCTTCCATATTTAAAATAATTGTAGCTTTAGATTCCCACCAATAAGGAGAAGAAATAGAAAAGAATGAAAGCTGAATCAGTGGGCTTATCTGCTAACAAGCTCAAGGTTTCAGGCTGGATAGATAAAGAATGAAATGGAACTAAGAGCAATGCTGTTCTGAGGCCACAGACCACCGCCCTCCCCACCTCCCCATTAGCCTTCTTGCAAATACAAGCAGGTGATCACAGGGATACCAGGTGAGTGGAATATTCTACTCCACTCTTGAAAAACAGTAGTACGAAAAGCTCATCTGTTGATGAAGGGCAAGTATGTCACCTTCCCATATTAAAGGCATCATTTTAAATAACAGAATGATGGTTTCCTTTCCCTTCTTCTTCCTTCCCCTTTTACAGAAAAGTTATAATACTTCAGCTCATTTTGATCTGGAGGTTAGGTAGAGTAGCCAAAATATTGAGGTATTCATCTTCATGGACTGATAATTCCCTTTGATTTCTGGGTACCAGGGAAACGAGTGGATGAGAAGGCTCAAGAAACTGGGACCCAAAGGAGGAACTCAAAGTTTGTACTATTTAACAAAGAACCAAAACAACGTATGTATAAGTACAGACTATATGGACATTTCAGACTTTCTTTGTCTGTGTCCTAGATGTTCCATCACTAACATTTTCTGCATAGTTTCTACTAATATAGAATTATGATAAGCCTCCTTACATTTTTTATAATTCTTTAAAATTTTTAATTGTAGAAAAATGCACATAATATAAAATTTACCATATTAACCATTTTTTAAACTGTATGGTACAGTAGTGCTAAGTATATTCACTTGGTTGTGCAACCAGTTTTGAGAACTTTTTCATACTCATTAAACAATAACTCCCCATTTCCCCCTCCCCACAGTTGTGGGCAATCACCATTCTACTTTTTGTTACTATGAATTTGACTATTCTAGAGACTTCGTGTAAGTGGAATCACACAGTATTTTTCTTTTTGTGGCTGCCTTATTTCCCTTATCCTAATGTCCTCCAGGTACATCCATGTTGTAGCACATGTCCGAATTGCCTTCCTTTTTAAGGCTGCATAATATTCCCTTGGATGTTTATACCACAGTTTGTTTATCTATTCATCCATCAATGCATATTTGGTTGCTTCCACTTTTGACAACTGTGAATAATAAATACTTCTATGAATATGGGTATGCAAATATTGTTTTGAGACCCTGCTTTCAGTTCCTTTAGATATATGCCCTAAAGTGCAATTGCTGGATCATACAGCATTTCTATTTTTAATTTTTTGAGGAATTGTCATCCTCTTTTCTCTAGTGCCTGCACCATTGTACATTCCTACCAACAATGCACAGGGTTTCAATTTCTCTACATCCTTGCCAATGCTTGTAATTTTCTATTTTTTTAAAAATTTGTTTTGTTTGTTGGTTGGTTGGTTGGTAATAGCCATCCTAATGGGTGTGAGGTGATTTTATTTTTACTCTTTTTAATATGGAATAATTTCAAAAAGGAAAAATACTTACTTTGATTTGAGTGGAAACTCAACATAGAGCCCCATCATTTTGAAATGTAATTTAGATGAAACTCCATAAATGTTTACTTCAAAAAATGAGATTTCACAAAATGTACTTCAGTAAACTGTATTTGGGCTTTTGAACAAATTTACTAGTGTTTATTTTTGTTGAATCAGTTTGGCCACTCTTCATTAATTTGTTCCTTTGAACACTCTTAGATTTTCCACACTAGGTATAGCATTGTGACAGGCAGAGAAAGCATTGCTCCTGTCATTAAGGGAATTATCTGTGATTAAACCCCACATATTCACAAATCAGATGGAAAAATGAATATGTTTTAAAATAAGTGGGTATGTGAAAACTGGGAGGTAAAGAAAAACCTCTTTTTATTAAGTTAAAACATTTGTAGGGTATTTTTCCCCCAGAAAAGCAGGCTAGCTTGCTTCTTCTGTTTTACTACAAAGATAAGGATTTTGGTGCAGTAGAATAAATTCTATTGTTTGAATGTCTATCCTTTGTAGTATAGACTATTACATACCACCAGGGAGTAAGGGCTTTGTATACAGCCGTACCTCAGTTTCTGCATGGAATCAGTTCCAGGACCCACCGTGGATACCAAAATCCTTGGATGCTCAGGTTCCATAGTCCACCCTCTGTATCTGCAGTTTCCGCATCTGTGGATTCCATCAACCGTGGGTCCTAAATGTAGCTCTAATCTGGTTGGTTGAATTTGCGGATGTGAAGCCCTCGGATACAGAGCACCCACACTGTTAAGAAGTCCTGAGGGACTGTTGAGTTTTCCTCTATTTAAGCAGGCTCTTCACCCTTTCCCTCTAAATTTATTTTGCCCCTACATTGGTGGGGGAAAAAAAATAAAGGAGTAATATTTGTATCAGACTACGCATGTAAAATGCAATAGAGGTTTAGAAAATCAGGCTGTTCTCTCCATCCATTCCTTTCTCTTTTAATGACATATTGAGATGATAGACTTTGAGAGATATTTAAGCAGGACTGGTGGGGGAGAAGAGCTCAGACAGACAGACACATTGTACTTTGTACAAACTTGTCTTTGTATGTCTTCCTGCTGGGTAAAAAAAACCCAAACAAACAAAAAACTGGTTTCTTTTCTGAACATCACTTTTGCTAGATGTTGCACATGAAATTTATGATGATCTCTTCTAGGTCCACGGTTTTACGCAAGATGATTACCTGATTCTATACCCCTACCCCCTTAGGATCTTTTAGTAATTAAGCTCTTATCCTTCAGAGTGAGGGAAAAAATCCACAATTGGAGAATGGAGTGAAGTGGTAAAGCTGAGGTGACTTCAGCCTCCACTAAACACCTCCTTCCCCCCTACCCACCCTCGCCACATACACATTATTAGGAAATGAATGTATTTTGGCTTCTCATACCTTTGTTAAGTGTCTCTAAAGTAAAAGATGGTAGAGGATATAATTGGTGTTCTCCTCTGACGATGCCACAGTTATGAAAGGCTGGTCAGAGATACAAAAGGAGGAATACTGTTTAAAGACAGAAAAGAACTTGGTAGTGTGCCTGGAGTCAGTATTTGCTATTAATTCCAATAGTGCTTCACTCGAAATCTGACTAACTTCCACATGTAGCCAGAAGTTGATTCAGCAGTTCTACTTTAACTATTTGTTATAACTAATTTGCTTGGTGAACTTATGTAGCAAGCATAGTAAGAGTTACATAAAAGGGAAAGTGTTACTTTCTGGCTCTTCACCTCTAAATCCATTTTCACATTTTTCCTTTGGTGCATATCAACTAGCTTCTGAAAAGTTCAATGTACGTATTTTGTAGCTTGGGCTTCAAAGTTCCTTTTCCCTAAGCCTACCCTCTGTTTTAAGTCCAGCAGATCTTTTGTGATGCAAGTGTGCTTTGGCAGCATTACTGTGTAATTTTCTTGGGGTGTAAAATGGAAACCATGTGTTGAAATGTTCATCCATGAACTCTCCCATGAGTCTCCCATGAGGTTGATAGTCATGACAAAGCCTTCACATTTTAAGGGAAAATAATCATCTGACAGGTAGTGGTCTGAGGAAATAATGGTTTTACTTTCTAAGGTTTTTGGAGGAACATGGTATTTTTGAATCCATTTTCCATATCCCTAAGTCATGATCTAAATAAAAGTTGTGTGTTTTAATGGTACTTCAACTTTCCATGGTGTTCCTCAGCAAAATTGTCCTTCACTGAGCACCAAAACGGTGAGATAAGACAAACTGTCATAAAATGTGACATAGAACTCAATAGAATGCACAAAAGTGATACTAAAACTTAGCATCCAGTATGGACCATAAGGGTTTGGTTCTAGGCCTGGAAAGATATTACTTCTTGAATGGATATTTCAATGAGCATCCATGATTAGAAGCATGAATAGATTTTTTTGAGGCAGAGGGGGAATGGATTTTAATAGGCAAGGTAATGTGGCATTGACATTTGTGATTTTCTTAGTGAATAACCTGTCAGATCTTGGAAGTGAGAGGTGAATGTCAGCTCTTTTCAGCACCCAGAAGTAAAGTGACCTCCTCTGAGTTGGTTAAGTAGCATCCTTAACCTCCCATAGACAAGCAGTTTACTGATTAAAACACCAGCATGTGTTAATGGTGATTTCTGACGTTTATACTGAAAGCAAGAGTATTTCAGTATGAGGGACTCTTAGAGCCTCATTAGTTTGGTTTACTGCCCCTTCCCACCTGTGTTGTCACAGCGTGAAATGTATAAATTATCGGTCTGTCTTGGAGTGATTTGTTAGCTGCACTTAACTTGCAAAAAAAAAAAAACACCCCAAATTCAAAAGTGATAGATGTGAAATGGCAACCTTTGTCAGATAGATGTCACACATGATACGGTTCCTTCTGTTAATATATGTTAGCCTTGGGCTGTAGAAGGTAACGAGTCATTTTCAAAAGGAAAAAAGTCCTGAAAGAAAATCTTCCTCATTAGCCTCACGCAGTTAGAAGTTTGTGGGGATTTTAGGAGCCTTGCACACCTCAGAACCATTTTGTCTAATTTTATGACATAATTTCTTCCCCAAAAGCACATAACCTGGGAGAACTGATAAGTTGTAAACATAATGATCTGGAGAGGGTGTGCTCCTTCCTGAATTTTTAATGGGGAGAAGGCCATCTGCTTCTCCATATGGAAGCATTACCCTCTTCTACACGAAGCCAGCACAGCTAGGGACCAGAACCACAGGAAGAGGCAGCGTGCGACCTCCTCACCGCTTTACCTTTCACAGAACTAATAAAGCTCTTGCTTTATTTACAGTTCAGACTTCCTATAATTATACGTAAGGTCACATAACTCAGAGTATGAGCACCCCAAAAAAATTTTAAGTGGCTAGAGTGAACCCCTTAATAAAATGGTGTATTAATGTAGTTAGTATTCTTTTCATTTGAAATATTTTCATTGTATTTTATTTAGTGAGGCATAACAAATGCTAAACATATTCTCCTTATTTTTAAATGGTCCCTCTGAAACCTAAGAGCTGTTAGTGCTACCTCTTAAATAGGATTTTTACAAGTATTTTTCTTTCCGTGTGTGAATTGTGTGTTTGTTTTGCTTTAAGAGTCCAGCGACTACTCTGTAGATGATGAATGCTTAGTGAAGTTGCTGAAAGGATGCTGCCTGAAGAACTTACAGCGGCCTTTGCAAGCGGAATTGTGTTTCAATCACGTTGTCCAAAGGTAAAAGCGGACAATGAAACCAACTTGAGTGCAAATTGTGGTTTCTGGGGAATCGCTGTGAGAAAGTGATGCTTTTATCTCCCGTTGCTAACCTTTTACTTGGTGTTACCAGAAAGAGAATCCAGTAATGTTTTCTTTATTCTTTGAGAAAAAAATTATAACCTAAGTGGAACGTGGCGTTATGCCTTTCTACCTGGTGTTCAGAGGTGACTTACAAAAGCTAAATTTACAGCCAGGCTGACATGTGTCTGTCTGAATTCTGGCAGCAATGTACAGAACATCTGATACTTTTTTGATTCATGCATTTGTCTGTCATTCATTTATTCCAGAGATATTTGAGTACCCACTATGTACCAGAGACTGTGATCCTGAATCCTAGGGATTCAAAGTTGAGTAGAAAGACTCGCCATCATTGTAATAATAATGTGACAGGAAAGAACGCCTGTGATGAATACTAACACTGCTTCTCTTTTGGCAAGGGGTACTTTTCTGTAGATGAATGAGTTTTAACCCCCCAAGAGCATTGATCATGATGTCCTGCTCTTTCACTAATTAGAGAGTTGAGTCAAGGTTCTGATGCCTGACCCTCTTCTCTACATCTGGAGTCACAAATGCAATTACAGGGGCCAGACAAGTAACCTTACTGAACGATGGCAGGAATAGGGATTAGTGGGCACTGCAGATTAGGGAGATAGTGTGTTCTCTTTAAAGAATGCAGCCATCCTGAGCTCTAATTGATTATTGCTCTGGACAGTGTGGGCCCAGTAGCAATAATCCCTACAATTTTTTTTTTTTTTTTTTTTGGGCTGCGTTGGGTCTTTGGAGGCTTTCTCTAGTTGCAGCGAGTGGGGGCTACTCTTCGTGGCGGTCCACGAGCTTCTCACTGTGTTGGCTTCTCTTGTTGCGGAGCACAGGCTCTAGGTGTGAGGGCTTCAGTAGTTGTAGCGTGTGGGCTCAGTAGTTGTGACACACGGGCTTAGTTGCTCCGCGGCATATGGGATCTTCCCGGACCAGGGATCGAACCTGTGTCCCCTGCATTGGCAGGCAGATTCTTAATGACTGTGCCACCAGGGAAGTCCCTACAATTTTTCATTGAAAGCCTGGAATCTGAATTTTGTATAACATCTCCAGATTTTTAAATCTTGGCTCAATTTTTTGGAAACCATTGTGTAAGCCAAATAGATCACAGCCATAGACTGCCGGTTGACGTTTTTTGTTCCATATCATATGCCTTTCCATCCATAGCTACTGATCTGCCTCTTTCTGACTATGTATTATGAGAATGTAGGAGGACCGGTGTCCTTCTAAGAAGCTGAAAGAGACAATATCTATTTCCCAAATAAGTAATATACAGGCTTTAGTAAACATGTTAAAGAAGTATCCGTTGAGTTCTCTTTTATTGGTGTTTTTATTAGGATCAAAAGGATGACCCATTTGTTGTATTTTTTGAATCTCATAGTGAATTGCTTGCCGGTGTATTTTATAGTTTTGGATTATGAGTTCACCTTCAGTGGGATTTTATCTTGAGGCTCCTATGAGGCTAGGATTGAGGAATAGTCTCTCTCTAAAGTGATTTTGCTTTTATTTCTGCCAGATGCCCAAAAGGCTTTCCCAGGCCAGGGCCACCTTCATGTTAATTTCATTGCTTAGAAGTTCTTGGATCATTTGGGCCACATAAATTTGAATTGCAGATTCATGTGAGGGCAGGCCTATTGGTTATTAATTTCCTAAGGGATGTGTTTTTTTCCACCCCCCCCTCACCTAGACCTCAGGCCAAGGAGCCAACTGCCCCTGTCTTCCTCCTATGCTGCAAGTGGGTTTTTCTCATCTGCCCTTTCTCTGGTGGAGCAGAGCCCCAGCTTTATGTAGAGTCTCAGCCCAGGCTCTACATACTATGTGGACCCAAGGCCTCACCTCCTGTGTGGACATTGAGACACAAAGCCCTGGCTGATTCAGGCTGAAACAGACCTAGGGGTGCTTTGGCATCATGCACACACTTAGAGTTCTGGTTTTGTTTTGCTTTCAGTTTGAGAGTTTTCCTTATGTCCTTGTGAGCTGAGCTCTGCATTTTAAAGGGTGTTGCTCTTATTTTTTTGAGTGCTTCTAGATGTTTTGTAGTCAGAGAATTTTCATAATACTGCTGAAAACCGAAGTGTTGACCACTTCTTTCTTGACATTTTGAAGCATTATAAGACAGCAGTGCAAAGAGAGTTGAACCTCAGTGAGAAATAAGTGGCATCATTTTCTGAGTGGAGTCATTTCCTGAACACATTCATGTTCAGGAGGGATGATCTTATCCTTTCTAGGGTTAATCTTTGAAGATCTGCATGCGTTTGTATACCTGAAGGTCAGTAACCAATCCTCAGTGCTGGATTTATATTAAGGAATAAAATAAAAGAGTAATATAAGGAATTCCCTGGCGGTCCAGTGGTTAGGACTCCGTGCTTCCACTGCAGGGGGCACGGGTTCAATCCCTGGTCGGGGAACTAAGATCCTGCATGCCAGAGCTTGGCCAAAAAAAAAAAAGAAAGAAAAAAAGAAAAAAAAGAGTAATATATTAAAAGCATACTATTTATTGCCATGGTTTATTAGGTTCTTTAACTGTATAATGACAGCTTTTCTCTGATAATAGTCTTAGTGCTGTAGCTGTTTTCTTAAGAATGGGGAAAAATACATAATATGTTGGAAAAGAATGATATGTTCCGTGTTCTGTTAAGACTTAATTGCTTTTCATTTGCTCTTTTAGTGAAAAGCTACTGAAGTATGACCACTACCTAGTGCCATTTACTCTGTTTGAGTTGGCATTTTTGTATAAAAACCAAGGGGAAATTGACAAGGCCGTAAAGGTCCTAGAAACTGCAAGGTAAGTGATAACGGCAGCTTCTCTTTGATTGCTGTGGAGTCAGGAATGTCAATACAATTTTAACAACAGCAGTAACTTGATACACTTAAAATGAACACATTAATGAAAAATTAGTCACCATTTTACACTTGCTAATTTATGCTTAGTTTCTGCCTGTGGCTTTTGCTGGAATTGTGCTGTTTCCAACCCTTTTTTTTTTTTTTTTTTTTTTTTTGTGGTACACATGCCTCTCACTGTTGTGGCCTCTCCCATTGCGGAGCACAGGCTCAGCGGCCATGGCTCATGGGCCCAGCCGCTCCGCGGCGTGTGGGATCTTCCTGGACTGGAGCACGAACCCATATCCCCTGCATTGGCAGGTGGACTCTCAACCACTGCGCCACCAGGGAAGCCCTCCAGTCCTCTTAATGCCTGACCCTGTGGCTGTTTACAAATGTTGTGATTTTGGGGACCTACATGACAGATTTCTGGCCTATTCTCTTCTATATCAGGGGTCAGCAAACTTTTTCTGTAAAGGGCCAGTTAGTATTTTTGGCTTTACAGTATAAGGTCTCCATTGCAACTACTCAATTGTATTAAAAGCAGCCGTAGAAGACAATATGTAAATAAATGGGTGTGCCCAGATTTGGCCATAATTTTGGTCATAGTTTGCCGATCCTTGGTGTGTTCTACCATCTCTCTCATTTCCTTAAAGAGCCACTGATTTGAAGAAGCCCTTTGAATCTTCTCCTCTTTCTTCTTTCTGACTACTGTGGCAGTTTCAAAGCACTTTATCAATTCTGCTGTCCAGTGGCTCTCAGACCTCCTGTGATCATGGCTCACTTACTGGGGGCACAAACCCTGTGGTCTGCTTGCTTTGAACACTACTTGCCATGGAGAAAGAATGCCATGATCGCTGTAGGCCATAAATAGCTTGCTGATCCACTAGTTTGTTCATTTACTCAAATTCAGCAGAGCATTCACTGAGTACCTATTATGTGCTAAACACTAGAAAAGGTTCTAGATAGACAACTGTGCATAAACAGGCAATGTTTCTACCTTCTAAGTTGAGGGGCATTGGTAAATAAACAAATAAGAAGAGTAGCAATGGTATGTGCTTTGCTGAGATTTACGATATGATACAGGGTACTCGAGTGCTACTTGAGATTGAGTTGATTCTGGAAGGTTTCCTTGAGGGGGTATGTAGTTGAGATTAGCATAATTAAAGCCAGTCCTGAGAAGACCAGTCACCAGAGGACCGTGTGGGGAGCATTCTTGGCTGGGGGGTGGAGCGGGGAGGGTGTTGAGCCAGGAGGTTGATAATGCTTCTTGATTGAAATGGGGAATACTTAGAAGATAAGGATTGAGGAGAGAGAGAGAGAAAAAAAAAACTTACTCCTGTTTGGACTGTGATATTTTGAGGTGCCTATAGGTATTCATGTGGAGATGGTGAATTGGCAGTCATATATACCAGCATGGAGTTCAGTGTAAAGGTCAAGGCCAAATGTAGATATTTCAAAGTCACCAGAACAGAGACAGTGATATTTAAAGCTGTGGTGCTTGATGAGGTCATTTGGGGAAAGTTATACAGCTAGAGAAGGAGATCCAGCATAGCCCTGGGATATGCCATCATTTTAGAGATTAAACAAGAAGATTAAGAAGTGGCCAGTGAGTTAGGAGGACATCCGGGAAAGCCAAGTGAACAAAATGTTTCAAAAGAAGAGAGTGGTCAGTTGTGAAGATGGCTGCCAAGAGGTCAATCAAGGTGAGACCAGAGAACTGGCTGCTGAACTTGGCAGCATGATCATCGGTGACTTTGACAAGCAAGGTGAGAAAGTGGAGTCTGCTACTCCAGGCAACTCCTTCAGGATATTTGGCTGTGAATAAAGCATAGTAATGGGGCAGAAGCTTTGGAGGCACAGTGGAGCCAAGAGAGGTTTCATTATCTTTTTTTTTTTTAAAGCCAAGGATATGAGAGAAAGTCACTTTTAAAGTTAATTTGTTGAGAGTGAGTATGACTCTTATGTCAACTGACATTCGTGTATCTTCAAATCTATTGAAAATTTTTAGTCCCATTGGAAAATCTGGGACTAAAAATACGGTTTCTAAGTATTCATATCATTTGGACATATTTGGTGTTATCTAAGCAATGCACAATAAGACAACTTTATAACAATGAAAATAAAAGACTAGTAATTCACTATGAAAAAGCAAGACCAGCAGTGATCAAAAGTCACCACTAACTCAAGAGAGTCCCAGTGATGTCAACATAAACAGACGTCCCATAATTTCAAGACTGTTGATTATCTGTAGTTTTCTTTGTGCAGTAGGAGCTTTGCAAAGCTTCCAAAGTTAATTAGGGAAATACTCAATTACGTCCTTTGGTAAACTCTAGTAAGGTGTTGGCTTAGCTTATGAATAATAACCCTCATTATGAATAATAACCCTGATTATCAAGGTTACCAGTAAGTAACCCTTAGACCTGTATAAAGTAAAGGGCTATAGAAAGGAATGAATGCCACTGCAAAGAAAGTACAGCTCTCCCATGGGCCACGGTGGTGTGTGAAAGCAGAGCCCAAGGTCCAAAGCATTCCATTTTGCTGATTCGGAACAATTCTAGCAAAGAGAAGTCAACATGGATGATCTAAGTGAAGTTTTTAAATAATCTATGGATTTCTAATGCCCCTCCTGACATTGCCACATAATAATTATTGATCAAACCATTGATATTTGCCCATCAGAATTGCAGTAAGTAATTTTGGTGTCACCGAGTAATCCTGCTATCTTTGTTGTAATTGTCGTTTTGTGCGAGTTTCTATATCTATATCTAAATCTATATATATATAAAAATTTGTGTGTGTGTGTGTGGTGGGGGTGAAGGATTATGTTCACCTTGTTTTTACAGGCTGCCAGAAGTTTCCAGTTTAGAAAAGGAGGTCAACTCTTTAAAAATAGTTCACAAAATTTGTTAAGCCCTCCATGTAACCTTCTTGCTGTTTGTGAATGGTTTGGTAATTACATATAAACCTTGCTAGTCGAAGCATGCTTTTTAGACCACCACCAGGAAGCTTCTAGAAATACAGAATATTGCAGTCCTCATCTCCTCCCAGGACCAGAATCTGCATTTTAACAAAATCCACTGTTATGCATATTAACGTTTGAAAGCAAATAAGGAATGAAGATGAGAGGAGGGGAGGAGGGTGGTGGTGCCCTGGTGTATAAACGAATTTTGACATCACAATATTATTGTTATTTATCTTTAGAAATAACTACAAAGATTACTCACTGGAGTCCAGACTACACTTCAGAATTCAGGCAGCTCTTCACCTCTGGAAAAAACCGTCCTCAGATTGATCAGAACATGAAGGATGGAATTTTCTTTCAATTAGTACCGGCATCTGCTATAGATTAGACCTTGTATTAAAGTGGAAAAATGATCTTGTAAATGTGAGACAAAAAACTAATTTTACTGTCAATATTTTCTATCATCTGTGTGGTTTACTATTGGTCTACATAAATGGGTTTTTTTTCCTATGGAATGATGTTCAATAATATCTAGAAAACTCTTATATTCTGCATCTCCAAAAAGAATTTCATATCCGATTTGAATTGGAGAGTGAAAAGTCTTTTAAAGGACTCACAGGTACAGTAAAGTATAATTAGATTATTTATTTTTTTAATGTGGAAATGAATATTGTGTAAGTAGCAAATGGCTTACAACCTAAGCATTTTTAGCATGTCGGTCAGTTAAACTTCAGAGATATTTTGTTGCCTAGCATTTAAGTTTCAGAGGGGAAATAAGAATCACCTACATTCAAAATAGCTCAATAACTTTCCGAAAACTCCTGAAAAAGACAGGCAATGGTGTGAACCGGACAGGTAATGTAGGTAATAGGTTGAAAGACCTGTATCTAGAAAAGGTGATGAAATGTTATTGTTTCTTATTCTTCATGTAAGTTACAGGTGGTGACAGTTTTGAGAGACTATCCTGTGTTTTGTTTTGTTTTTTTTTTTGCGGTACGCGGGCTTCTCACTGTTGTGGCCTCTCCTGTTGCGGAGCACAGGCTCCGGAGGCACAGGCTCAGCGGCCATGGCTCACGGGCCCAGCCGCTCCGCGGCATGTGGGATCTTCCCACACCGGGGCACAAACCCACATCCCCTGCATCGGCAGGCGGACTCTCAACTACTGTGCCACCAGGGAAGCCCTATCCTGTTTTTGAATGTACTTAAGTCTGTTATTATTATAACAAAATTCAAAAAAATTCCATATATCTAAAGGGAAAAAAAGTTATATTTTAGAAAATTTCCTTAATCTTAACAATGAGCACCTAAAATATATACGTTGACTATTTTTCCTATAAAGTTCCTGCTGCTTTCAATGATACGTAAAATAATAATTTTTACACTTGTAATGTTGGTGTGTAAGGTCTAATCTGCTCATTTCTCTAGCACTGTGATGGTTCCTTGTAAATATCTGGACTGTACTTAGTCCTTTAATTTGCAAACACAATCAGGGCATGGAGTGGAAGAGAGCCAGCTCTGTGTGGTCCTGGCTCTGCTGTCGGCAGTTACCGGGGTGACCTTTAGGGAGTTCTGTGCTCTCTCCATCACCATATTTTCCTCACCTGTGAAATGGAAAAAGAACAGATGAATTTCAAGGTCTCTTTTAGTTTTATAACTGTGGGTCTGAGGCTGAGATATTTATTTTCAGCAAACAATGTTAAAATGTTTAATCTAGATCATTCCCACTTAGTGTGTGTTTTATTTTACAATCATCACTGCCCTCCCCAGCCCCTCAGCTCTCCAATATGTATGTGCAGTGGCTGAGGACAAGACTGCATCCAGAGTGACAAAAAACAGTTCATGAATTGATGAATCAGGGTTTTGTCTTATTTCTATTTTGAAGAATAACTTGTCATGGAAGCCTCTGCAGTTTAACAAAAACAGCCCAGATTGGCAGTCAGGAGCCGAGTTCTATTAGTTAATAATATTTCCTCTACGTGGAGCAAGTCATTGACCCTCTCTGGCACTCAGTTTCCCTGGTGGGGATAGCAACACAGAGCTTGGTGCTCGTGAGGGCTCTATTAGATACTGCATATGATAGCTTTTTGTAAACTGAAAGGCTGCATGAATATGAGTTGTTGTAATAGTTACGGTTTTTATGTATGTATTACAGTATCAAAACAAAAGTATTGGCTTGAGTCTGTGGTCTCTGATATAAAATGAAAGTGTGGAGATTCAGACAAGTTTAAATTTATTTGAAGTGTTTGGCACTGACATGAGCTCACATTGTGAATTTGCTCCTTGCTGTTTATTCCCTGCTATATGAGCCTGTATCCAGCAGGTATTTGGTCTTGTTTTCTTTAAGGTACTAATTCTTGGCCAATACTGAGGATGTTTTTCCAGTGGAAAATGATGAATACAATTCAACTCGGAGTTCCACCCCTTCAGATAATATTGGTGGTAGATTCATCATGTGCTATTAATAGGAATTATATAACTTTACATTAGGACCAAATAAAAGAGAAAATAACTGTCATTACAACTAGTAAGGGAAAATCTGCTCAAAAATTTATTTGAATATTACTTGGGAAAAAAAGTCTCCAAAGTTCTTAGAAGAGTTTTGGTAGCATTATTTTTTTTTTTTAATAATTAAAAAAACGGTCATATTGCTTTTGTGAGAAGCTACAAGTCAGAGCAAAAGTGAGTAAAAAATGCACTTTCTGGTATGAAATGGAAACGATTTAAGGTAATGGTAGTTATTTTTGTTTTATTTTAACTCTGCATTACCAAAACAAATATAAAAATTCATATCTCCCATTAAGATTTTTCCTTTATTTGTTCTTATTTCGTTTGTATTTTCATTTCCTTTTCTTTTATAGTTACCTGATAATCTATCCAATGGATTTTTAAATGTTGTAATGTCATTTATTTATTTACTGTTAAACATCTTTATTGGAGTATAATTGCTTTACAATGGTATGTTAGTTTCTGCTTTATAAGAAAGTGAATCAGCTATACATATAAATATATCCCCATATCTCCTCCCACTTGCGTCTCCTTCCCACCCTCCCTATCTTACCCCCTAGGTGGTCACAAAGCATCTCCCTGTGCTACGCGGCTGCTTCCCACTAGCTAGCTATTTTACATTTGGTAGTGTATATATGTCCATGCCACTCTCTCACTTTGTCCCAGCTAACCCTTCCCCCTCCCCGTGTCCTCAAGTCCATTCTCTATGTCTTTATTCCTGTCCTACCCCTAGGTTCTTCAGAACCATTTTTTTTAGATTCCATATATATGTGTTAGCATACGGTATTTGTTTTTCTGTTTCTGACTTACTTTACATGACAGACTCTAGGTCCATCCACCTCACTACAAATAACTCAATTTCATTTCTTTTTATGGCTGAGTAATATTCCATTGTATATATGTGTCACATCTTCTTTATCCATTCATCTGTTGATGGACACTTAGGTTGCATCCATGTCCTGGCTATTGTAAATAGAGCTGCCATGAACACTGTGGTACATGTCTCTTATTGAATTATGGTTTTCTCAGGGTATATGGCCAGTAGTGGGATTGCTGGGTCGTATGCTAGTTCTATTTTTAGTTTTTTAAAGGAACCTCCATACAGTTCTACATAGTGGCTATATCAATTTACCTTCCCACCAAGAGTGCAAGAGGGTTCACTTTTCTCCACACCTTCTTCAGCATTTATTGTTAGTAGTTTTTTTGTACGTGGGCCTCTCACTACAGTGGCTTCTCCCGCTGCGGAGCACAGGCTCCGGGGGCCCAGCCGCTCCGCGGCACGTGGGATCCCCCCAGAACGGGGCACGAACCTGTGTCCCCTGCATCGGCAGGCGGACTCCCAACCACTGTGCCACCAGAGAAGCCCCTTAGTAGTTTTTTTTTTTTTTTTGGAGTTTTTTTGATGATAGCCATTCTGACTGGTGTGAGGTGATACCTCATTGTAGGTTTTTGTTTTTTGTTTTTGTTTTTTTTTTGCGGTATGCGAGCCTCTCTGTTGTGACCTCTCCTGTTGCGGAGCACAGGCTCCGGAGGAACAGGTTTACGGGCCCAGCTGCTCTGTGGCATGTGGGATCTTCCCGGACCGGGGCACGAACCCATGTCCCCTGCATCAGCAGGCGGACTCTCAACCACTGCGCCACCAGGGAAGCCCCCCCTCGTTGTAGTTTTGATTTGCATTTCTCTAATGATTAGTGATGCTGAGCATGCTTTCATGTGTCTGTTGGCAATCTGTGTATCTTCTTTGGAGAAATGTCTATTTAGGTCTTCTGCCCATTTTTGGATTGGGTTGTTTGTTTTTTTGATATTGAGCTGCATGAGCTGCTTGTAAATTTTGGAGATTAATCCTTTGTCAGTTGCTTCATTTGCAAATATTTTCTCCCATTCTGAGGGTTGTCTTTTCATCTTGTTTATGGTTTCCTTTGCTGTGCAAAAGCTGTAAAGTTTCATTAGGTCCCATTTGTTGATTTTTGTTTTTCCATTTCTCTAGGAGGTGGGTCTTGCTGTGATTTATGTCATAGAGTGTTCTGCCTATGTTTTCCTCTACGAGTTTGATACTGTCTGGCCTTACATTTAGGTCTTTAATCCATTTTGAGTTTATTTTTGTGTATGGTGTTAGGGAGTGTTCTAATTTCATTCTTTTACATGTAGCTGTCTAGTTTTCCCAGCACCACTTATTGAAGAGGCTGTATTTTCTCCATTGTATATTCTTGCCTCCTTTATCAAAAATAAGGTGACCATATGTGCGTGGCTTTATCTCTGGGCTTTCTATCCTGTTCCATTGATTTATATTTCTGTTTTTGCACCAGTACCATACTATCTTGATTACTGTAGCTTTGTAGTAGAGTCTGAAGTCAGGGAGCCTGATTCCTCCAGCTCACTTTTCTTTCTCAAGATTGCTTTGGCTATTAAGGGTCTTTTGTGTTTCCATACATATTGTGAAATATTTTGTTCTAGTTCTGTGAAAAATGCCATTGGTAGTTTGATAGGGATTGCATTGAATCTGTAGATTGCTTTGAGTCGTTTAGTCATTTTCACAATGTTGATTCTTCCAATCCAAGAACATGGTATATCTCTCCATCTGTTTGTATCATCTTTAATTTCTTTCATCAGTGTCTTATAGTTTTCTGCATGCAGGTCTTTGTCTCCTTAAGTAGGTTTATTCCTAGGTATTTTATTCTTTTTGTTGCAGTGGTAAATGGGAGTGTTTTCTTAATTTCACTTTCAGATTTTTCATCATTAGTGTGTAGGAATGAAAGAGATTTCTGAGCATTAATTTTGTATCCTGCTACTTTACCAAATTCATTGATTAGCTCATGTAGTTTTCTGGTAGCGTCCTTAGGATTCTCTATGTACAGTGTCATGTCATCTGCAAACAGTGACAGCTTTACTTCTTCTGTTCCGATTTGGATTCCTTTTATTTCCTTTTCTTCTCTGATTGCTGTGGCTAAAACTTCCATACTATGTTGAATAAGAGTGGTGAGAGTGGGCAACCTTGTCTTGTTCCTGATCTTAGTGGAAATGGTTTCAGTTTTTCACCATTGAGAACAATGTTGGCTGTGGGTTTGTCATATATGGCCTTTATTATGTTGAGGTAAGTTCCCTCTATGCCTACTTTCTGGAGGGTTTTTTATCACAAATGGGTGTTGAATTTTGTCAAAAGCTTTTTCTGCATCTATTGAGTTGATCATATGGTTTTTATCCTTCAGTTTGTTAATATGGTGTATCACATTGATTGATTCACGTATATTGAAGAATCCTTGCATTCCTCGGATAAACCCCACTTGATCATGGTGTATGATCCTTTTAATGTGCTGTTGGATTCTGTTTGCTAGTATTTTGTTGAGGATTTTTGCATCTATGTTCATCAGTGATATTGGCCTGTAGTTTTCTTTCTTTGTGACACCTTTGTCTTGTGTTGGTATCAGGGTGATTGTGGCTTCATAGAATGAATTTGGGAGTGTTTCTCCCTCTGCTATATTTTGGATGAGTTTGAGAAGGACTGGTGTTAGCTCTTTTTTAAATGTTTGATAGAATTTGCCTGTGAAGCCACCTGGTCCTGGACTTTTGTTTGTTGGAAGATTTTTAATTACAGTTTCAATTTCATTACTTGTGATAGGTCTGTTTATATTTTCTAATTCTTCCTGGTTCACTCTTGGAAAATTGTACCTTTCCAAGAATTTGTCCATTTCTTCATGGTTGTCCATTTTATTGGCATATAGTTGCTTGTAGTAATCTCTCATGATCCTTTGTATTTCTGCAGTGTCAGTTGTTACTTCTCCTTTTTCATTTCTAATTCTATTGATTTGAGTCTTCCGTTTTTTTCTTGATGAGTCTTGCTAATGGTTTATCAATTTTGTTTATTTCCTCAAGGAACCAGGTTTTAGTTTTATTGATCTTTGCTATTGTTTCCTTCATTTCTTTTTCATTTATTTCTGATCTGATCTTTATGAGTTCTTTCCTTTGGCTAACTTCGGGGTTTTTTTGTTCTTCTTTCTCTAATTGCTTTAGGTGTAAGGTTAGGTTGTTTATTTGAGATGTTTCTTGTTTCTTGAGGTAGGACTGTATTGCTATAGACTTCCCTCTAAGAACTGCTTTTACTGCATCCCATAGGTTTTGGGTTGTTGTGTTTTCATTGTCATTTGTTTCTAGGTATTTTTTGATTTCCTCTTCGGTTTCTTCAGTGATCTCTTGGTTATTTACTAGTGTATTGTTTAGCCTCCATGTGTTTGTATTTTTTACAGATTTTTTCTTGCTGTTGATATCTAGTCTCATAGTGTTGTGGTTGGAAAAGATACTTGATACGATTTCAATTTTCTTAAATGTACCAAGGCTTGATGTGTGACCCAAGATATGATCTATCCTGGAGAATGTTCCATGAGCACTTGAGAAGAAAGTGTATTCTGTTTTTGGATGGAACGTCCTATAAATATCAGTTAAGTCCATCTTGTGTAACGTATCATTTAAAGCTTGTGTTTCCTTATTTATTTTCATTTTGGTTGATCTGTCCATTGGTGAAAATGGGGTGTTAAAATCCCCTACTATGATTGTGTTACTGTTAATTTCCCCTTTTATGGCTGTTAGCATTTGCCTTATGTATTGAGATGCTCCTACGTTGGGTGCATAAATATTTACAATTGTTATATCTTCTTCTTGGATTGATATCTTGATCATTATGTATTGTCCTTCTTTGTCTCTTGTAGTAGTCTTTATTTTAAAGTCTATTTTGTCTGGTATGAGAATTGCTACTCCAGCTTTCTTTTGATTTACATTTGCATGGAATATCTTTTTCCATCCCTAGGTCTGAAATGGGTCTTATGTAGACCACATATATATGGGTCTTGTTTTTGTATCCATTCAGCCAGGCTATATCTTTTGGTTGCAGCATTTAATCCATTTAAGGTAATTATCGATATGTATGTTCCTATTACCATTTTCTCAATTGTTTTGGGTTTGTTATTGTTGGTCTTTTCCTTCTCTTGTGTTTCCTGCCTAGAGAAGTTCCTTTAGCATTTGTTGTAAAGCTGGCTTGGTCGTGCTGATTTCTCATAGCTTTTGCTTGTCTGTAAAGGTTTTAATTTCTCTGTCGAATCTGAATGAGATCCTTGCTGGGTAGAGTAATCTTGGTTGTAGGTTTTTGCCTTTCATCACTTTAAATATGTCCTGCCACTCCCTTCTGGCTTGCAGAGTTTCTGCTGAAAGATCAGCTGTTGACCTTATGGGGATTCCCTTGTATGTTATTTGTTGTTTTTCCCTTGCTGCTTTTAATATTTTTTTTTTGTATTTGATTTTTGATAGTTTGATTAATATGTGTCTTGGCGTGTTTCTCCTTGGATTTATCCTGAATGGGACTCTCTGTGCTTCCTGGACTTGATTAACTATTTACTTTCCCATATTAGGGAAGTTTTCAACTATAATCTCTTCATATATTTTCTCAGTCCCTTTCTTTTTCTCTTCTTCTTCTGGGACTCCTATAATTCGAATGTTGGTGCATTTAATGTTGTCCCAGTGGTCTCTGAAACTGTCCTCAATTCTTTTCATTCTTTTTTCTTTATTCTGCTCTGCAGTAGTTATTTCTACTATTTTATCTTCCAGTTCACTTATCCATTCTTTTGCCTCAGTTATTCTGCTATTGTTTCCTTCTAGAGAATTTTTAATTTCATTTATTGTGTTGTTCATCATTGTTTGTTTCATCTTTAGTTCTTCTAGGTCCTTGTTAAATGTTTCTTGCATTTTGTCTATTCTATTTCCAAGATTTTGGATCATCTTTACTATCATTATGCTGAATTCTTTTTCAGGTAGACTGCCTATTTCCTCTTCATTTGTTAGGTCTGGTGGGTTTTTCCCTTGTTCCTTCATCTGCTGTGTGTTTCTCTGTCTTCTCATTTTGCTTCACTTACTGTGTTTGGGGTCTCCTTTTCACAGCCTGCATGTTTGTACTTCCCGTTGTGTTTGGTGTCTGCCCCCAGTGGCTATGTTTGGTTCAGTGGGTTGTGTATGCTTCCTGGTGGAGGGGACTGGTGCCTGTGTTCTGGAGGCCGAGTCTGTATCTTGTCTTTCTTGTGGGCAGGACCGCGTCTGGTGGTGTGTTTTGGGGTGTCTGTGACCTTATTATGATTTTAGGCAGCCTCTCTGCCAATGGGTGGGGTTGTGTTCCTGTCTTGCTAGTTGTTTTGGCATAGGGTGTCCAGCACTGTAGTTTGCTGGTCGTTGTGTGGAGCTGGGTCTTAGCGTTGAGACGGAGATCTCTGGGAGGGCTTTCGCCTTTAATATTACATGGAGCCGGTATGTCTCTGGTGAACCAATGTCCAGAATTCTGCTCTCCTACCTCAGAGGCAGAGGCCTGACTCACGGCCGGAGCACCAAGACCCTGTCAGCCACATGGCTTAGAATTAGGAAAGGCAGAAAAAAAGAAAGAAAGAAAGGAAAAAATAAAGTAAAATAAGGTTATTAATATAAAAAATTATTAAAAAATTAAAAAGTAATAAAGAAAGAATGAAGAGAGCAACCAAAAAATAAATAAATAAATAAAACACGGATAGGCAGAACCCTTGGACAAATGGTAAAAGTAAAGGTATACAGAGAAAATCACACAAAGAAGCATATACATACACACTCACAAAAAGAGAAAAAGGAATAAAATATATCGTTGCTCTGAAAGCCCACCGCCTCAATTTTGGGATGATTCATTGTCTATTCAGGTATTCCACAGGTGCAGGGTTCATCAAGTTGATTGTGGAGATTTAATCTGCTGCTCCTGAGGCTGCTGGGAGAGATTTCCCTTTCTCTTCTTTGTTCGCACAGCTTCTGGGGTTCAGCTGTGGATTTGGCCCCGCTTCTGCATGTAGGTCGCCTGAGGACATCTGTACCCACTCAGACAGGACAGGGTTAAAGGAGCAGCTGATTCGGGGGCTCTGGCTCACTCAGGCCAGGGGTGGGAGGGGTACGGAGTGTGGGGCGGGCCTGCGGCAGCAGAGGCCACCATGATATTGCAACAGCCTGAGGCACGCCTTGTGTTCTCCCGGGGAAGTTGTCCCTGGATCCCAGGACCCTGGCAGTGGCAGGCTGTACAGGCTCCCGGGAGGGAGGTGTGGATAGTGACCTGTGTTCGCACACAGGCTTCTTGGTGGCTGCAAAAAAACCTTAGCGTCTCCTGCCCGTCTCTGGGGTCCACGCTGAGAGCCGCGGCTCGCGCCTGTCTCTGGAGCTCGTTTAGGCGGCGCTCTTAATCCCCTCTCCTCACGCACCAGGAAACAAAGAGGCAAGAAAAAGTCTCTTGCCTCTTCGGCAGGTCCAGACTTTTTCCCGGACTCCCTCCCGGCTAGCCGTGGTGCACTAACCCCTTCAGGCTGTGTTCACGCCGCCAACCCCAGACCTCTCCCTGCGCTCCGACCGAAGCCCGAGCCTCAGTTCCCAGCCCCGCCCGCCCCGGCAGGTGAGCAGACAAGCCTCTCGGGCTGGTGAGTGCTGGTCGGCACCGATCCTCTGTGCGGGAATCTCTCCGCTTTGCCCTCCGCACCCCTGTTGCTGCGCTCTCCTCAGCGGCTCCGAAGCTTCCGCCACGCCACCCGCAGTTTCCGCCCGCGACGGGGCTTCCTGGTGTGTAGAAACCTTTCCTCCTTCACAGCTCTCTCCCACTAGTGCAGGTCCCGTCCCTATTCTTTTGTCTCTGTTTTTCCTTTTGCCCTACCCAGGTACGTGGGGAGTTTCTTGCCTTTTGGGAGGTCTGAGGTCTTCTGCCAGTGTTCAGTAGGTGTTCTGTAGGCGTTGTTTCACATGTAGTTGTATTTCTGATGTATTTGTGGAGAGGAAGGTGATCTCCACGTCTCCTTCCTCCGCCATCTTGAAGGTCTCCTCCTAAATGTTGTAATATCATTAATGCTACAAATATTCATCTGTTTCCTGCCATGTTCAAGATACCATGGCAGCACTAGTTTATTGTGACATCAGCTAATATTGCATTTTTAGAGTTATTCTGTGATTCAGGGTGTTCTGTGAAGAATGAGTACTGAAGTGACAATGTTTTATCTGCTGTTTTGAGGGGCATATGTGAAGGAGTTGGTCTGCCAATATATCTGACAGTTTGTGCAATTTGTGTAGTTCTTGGTATAATTACCTTTCTTTTTTTGCGGTACGCAGGCCTCTCACTGTTGTGGCCTCTCCCGTTGCGGAGCACAGGCTCCGGACGCGCAGGCTCAGCGGCCATGGTTCACGGGCCCAGCCGCTTCGCGGCATGTGGGATCCTCCCGGGCCGGGGCACGAGCCCGTCTCCCCTGCATCGGCAGGCGGACTCTAAACCACTGCGCCACCAGGGAAGCCCTAATTACCTTTTTTTTAAATGAAGAGCCAGAGTTCTGATTGGTTCTGTGTAAACTTAAGACTCAAGTAGAGGTTAAGCTTTGTGGTGTTGGTGACAAAGAAGGCATGATTTCCACTTGACAGTTAATGGAAGATTAGCTATATCAGCTCTTATATGAACTTATATCTTAATATTTCTGTGCTTCTCCTGGATATAAGAACATCCCACGTTATATAGGAAAAGGAAGTTCATTGATGCTATGTCTTTACTACAAGTGAGTAGAAGCTATAGGGAGGTAAATTGCAGATTAATCAGCATCAAAGATTTTTAATCATTGAAACAATATAAGAGTATAACCATTTCTTTTGCAAAGGAGTAAGTTTAGCAGAGCTATGTGACTATCATTCTTACCTGGCCTGGAAACCTTATAGTTGAACTTTGAGGTCACTGTGAGTCTTTGATCAGGTTTCCAAATCAGTGGGATGTGCGTAAAGAAGAAAGTTACCGCCTTTCAAAGAAAAGTGAGCTTTTCTTCTTTTGAAACTGCTTTTAGAGGTAGTTACATTGTGTTAGCCACTAATAGCCCCTTTTATTAATACTCATTATGATTTCACTTCTCATCCATTCCTTTAAAGTGAATCTATCGATGTTTTCGAATAGAGATTTTTCTTCCTGTGGACGTTAAAACTAATTATTTTGAAAAGGTCTTTGTGATCAACGGGAAAAATTTCTGGCATTATTCTGATTAATTCTTCATTATTTTTTTCATATTACTCTTTTTTCCCTAGTTATTTAATCCACATTTATAAGTCATAAATTCTAATGCCTTTAACTAAAATGAGTCAATGAAGACTCCAGTGGTGGTTCTGATGCCCTAAGATTTTGTGATTCATAGGGCATGGAATGGATCTTGGAAATCTTTTTTTTTTTTTTTTTTTGGCTGTACCACATGGCCTGTGGGATCTAAGTTCCCGGATCAGGGATTGAACCCACGCCCCTGCATTGGAAGTTGGAGTCTTAACCACTGGACAGCCGGGTAAGTCCTTGGAAAATTATCCCATCCTCCCCAACTGCTAAACAGTGTTGTTTCTCCTTCAGTCCTGCTCTGTCCAGTATGGTAGCCACTGGCCACATGTGGCTATAGAGAACTTGAAACATGGCTAGTGGCACATGTTGGAATGATGCTAAGAGTCAGGGAACATTCATTTCTATATGCCTCCCAATGTCATGCTTCCTGGAGTTCTGGCTTTTACTTGCTGCCTACTGTGATCACCTAATCACCATAGTTGCATTGTCAATCATGGTTCAAATATATATCTCTGAGGTTTGCTTTTTCTGTTTAAGTCCCCATAAACTTTTGTTTGATCATGTTTATTCTGCACATATCGTTGATCATTGGCATGTTTGAACATTATTATTCTCCCCCCCCAGCTCCTTATATACTAGACTTGAGAGATCTTATTTTTAAGATTATTATTTAAATCTGATTTTACAGACATTCCTCACTTTTTGAGATGTAACAGCACAAACTCTTAGAGTTGTAGAGGAAGTGACTCTCACCTTTGAGATGTTAGTAGATTTTATGATTAAAATATTTTTTAAGATGAACATTATTCTGAAAATGTGGGTGACCTTTTCAATCCCTTTATATTATCAATGTTTCACCATTGACTCAGCTAGGCCAGTATCGTCTTTAAAGATTTTTAGGCACTAGTTACCCACTTAGAGAATAATTTGGCAGATGGTTTATTTGAAGTTATATATTTATCTTTTGCTGCCTATTATTGATATTTTAATGTATATGATACCTAAGTGATATGCATACATATAATTGACATATTTTAAATGTCTAGACATTTCTTGATCTGACACATAGATAGGTCAATAGGTAGGTAGATAGAAAACAGCTTACAAATATTAAATAGACAATGCTTTATATTGTTCTCTCAGAAGGAGCACAGGGTTTTCTCGCATTTCCCATCCCCCAGACCAATTATTTACATATTTTTTCTTTATGTTATTCGATTGCTTGTTGTGAAACCCTGTTTCTGCTTCTCATTGTCGGTAGTTTTGTCCTTACATCCCTTAGATTTAGTTACCTCAGAATGTAGAACTTGAAATGTAATGAAAAGTACACACCAGAATTTAGCACGGGGGAAATATCTTCTATGTCGAGCAATTGCTGTCTGACCATGATGATGTTAAAGTCCATTCCAGTCTGTTTATAACTTCATAACCACAAAAAGAAGTGATGCAGGGACTATTGAGTAGATTGAGAAGGCTGAGTGGATTCTTGGCCTGGTCCATCTCTGAAGGACTATGTGGATCTAGCTTCAAAGGAAGTTCAACCCTCATTCTGTCCAGTTTACAGATGTGTAAATTACACTGTAGTAATACTATAACACGACTCTGCATGGGCAAATCAAAGCAGCCACCTCACTGTTATTTGCTAATAAAAAATGCATACCAGTGCCTACAGATTGGATATTTAATAGGAAAACTCAAGGTACTTTAATACCTTCATTAAGTAAAACTTTGAGGCATATTAGTATACAATATACCTTGTATGTTAATCCAATAGTTCTTAGACACACATAATTTAAATGACTAATATAAGGGATGCTGGTATATCTCAGTGGGAGCTTTTGTTTTATTGCTACTTAATATATTTTAGTAAATTAGTTTTAATTATTGGTAGCCTGTGTAGTATCACTTAGGGGAAAGAAAGTTGGTCTCAGTGTAACAGAACTGAACGCCAGAGAAATTGGATAAAATGAACGTGTTAAAGAATATTGCTTATTTCAGTTTTAAAGGAATTCTATTATTTTGAAATGCCGGAAGGTCTTCTGCATTTTGAAGGGATGACACTTTCTGCTTTGGAGTCATACAGATGTTTTAATTCATTCTTATCTTTATTGAAGCTAAGTGTCCAGGTGGCAAGTTT
Source organism: Orcinus orca (assembly GCF_937001465.1). Lineage (NCBI taxonomy): Eukaryota > Metazoa > Chordata > Mammalia > Artiodactyla > Delphinidae > Orcinus > Orcinus orca. Next base: position 56,499,100 of record NC_064564.1, read on the forward strand.
GGGTATAGTAAATGAGTTTAAAATTTTTTCATTAGTTACTCCATTTTTTTCCGGAAGTGATTTTATTCTTCATAGTAGACAACTGCTTTCTATATAGTGCTTTAAGAAAATAATTTACATGAAAAGAGAGATTATGGCAAGCATTATAAATCTTAGGCTATTAATTTAATGGCTTAAGAAAACAGTACCGGGCTTCTCTGGTGGCGCAGTGGTTGAGAATCTGCCTGCCAATGCAGGGGACACAGGTTCGAGCCCTGGTCTGGGAAGATCCCACATGCCGCGGGGCAACTAGGCCCGTGAGCCACAATTACTGAGCCTGCGTATCTGGAGCCTGTGCTCCGCAACAAGAGAGGACGCGATAGTGAGAGGCCCGCGCACCGCGATGAAGAGTGGCCCTCGCTTGCCGCAACTAGAGAAAGCCCTCGCACAGAAACGAAGTCCCAACACAGCCAAAAATAAATTAATTAATTAATTTAAAAAAAAAAAAAAGAAAACAGTACCATTGGGTTCTGTGTAACTAAGATTTGCAGAAGGAGAACACATGTATTTCACTGATGTGTGCTGTTCAGAAAAATTGCTTAATTCTCAACAATATGTTGCATTCTCATGCTGTTAGGAGAAAATTTTATAACTAAGTAGTTTATTATTTTTTTCCTTTGCTAACTGCTGCCATCCAAACACCTGAATGAATACCAGCTGATTCATTTATATACTTGTGTTTTAAAATATTTATTTGCAGATGTTCATAGAACTCTCGAATTTTTGATGTAAGTTGCTAAATCATATGTAAAGGCAAAATATATATTTAATAAGTGAGAAGTATTATTTTATTACTGAGATTTATTTCCAAAGCAAATTTATTTTGTAGGTACTTCACTTGGTAAGTTTTTCTTTGCCTTAAAACACACAAACCTGTCTAGTGATCTGGTCACCTAAAAACCCTTCATGTTACCTTAACATGTAGAGGGATTTTAGTTACAGGCCATAGCGTTTTGCAAATCAATGTATAGTTTCCTGTTGAATCATAAAGGCTACCTGTATATAGTTTATAATTTATTGTTTTATTAGTAAACATTTTCAGCATTTTATCTCACTTTTTCTCTTCTCATTACATTTGATCTTCCCTGTTCCCAGCGGTCACAGTTTTAAAGAGCAAAATGTTTTTAGAAATTGAAGATGTGTGAGTTCTAAGTAAGATAAACGTGTTTAGTAGCATCCATCTGCTGATCAAGTAGGCATTGGATCTGGTACTAGAAAGTGAAATAGATTGTAGCTATAAAAGCATTTTATCAATATAAGTCTAGAAGGAAGAAGAAAACTGTGAACTTCTGATATTTTTAATATCAAAACTGTGTTCCCAAATGAGTATTCGTTTGCTGATTTTGTATTAAAATGTTATCATCTATGATGTGTAAGCTCATGCTGATATGAGATCTAAATTTTCAGCATGAAGACATCAGTTCCTGTAGCCTGTTTTTAACATTATGACATTTTTGAAAACAGATGTCATCTTAAAAATTGTATTTTTAAGTGCAAATAAATCATCCCAACTTAAAAGTCAGTGTTTTTTTAGTATTACAGAATACTCTGTGTTATTAGATGCATGTTTAGGTTGCTGGATATTCTTGGAATTCTATATTTTCATATTGCTACACTGGTTTACCTACAGCGTGCATTTGAATTGTTATTTAAATAAATCACACTTGATGGAATTACAGTCTTCTGGTTGTTCTACATATGAAAGATGTACATAACGCCTGTTTTGCTGATAATTAATTGTAATGTGATGTACACTTGAATGTTTGTTTCTTGGTAAGACTTTCTTTTTTTATATAGATTTTTATTGGAGTATAATTGCTTCACAATACTGTGTTAGTTTCTGTTGCACAACAAAGTGAATCAGCCATATGTCCCCATATCCCCTCCCTCTTGAGCCTCCCTCCCATCCTCCCTATCCCACCCCTCTAGGTCATTGCAAAGCACCAAGCTGATCTCCCTGTGCTGTGTGGCTGCTTCCCACCAGACAACTATTTTACATTCAGTAGTGTATATAGGTCGATGCTACTCTCACTTTGCCCCAGCTTCCCCCTGCCACCCTAAGTCCTCAAGTCCATTCTCTATGTCTACCTCTTTATTCCTGCCCTGCAACTAGGTTCATCAGTACCATTTTTTTTTCTTTTAGATTCCATATATACGTGTTAGCATACGGTATTTGTTTTTCTGACTTACTTCACTCTGTATGACAGACTCTAGGTCCATCCACCTTACTACAAAGAACTCAATTTCGTTTCTTTTTATGGCTGAGTAATATTCCATCGTATATATGTGCCACATCTTCTTTATCCGTTCATCTGTTGACGGGCACTTAGGTTGCTTCCATGTCCTGGCAGTTGTAAATAGTGCTGCAGTGAACATTGTGGTGCATGTCTCTTTTTCAATTATGGTTTTCTCAGGGTATATGCCCAGTAGTGGTATTGCTGGGTCATATGGTAGTTCTGTTTTTAGTTTTTTGAGGAAACTCCATACTGTTTTCCATAGTGGTTGTATCAATTTACATTCCCACCAACAGTGCAGGAGGGTTCCCTTTTCACCACACCCTTTCCAGCATTTATTGTTTGTAGACTTTTTGATAATGGCCATTCTCACCAGCGTGCAATGATACCTCGTAGTTTTGATTTGCATTTCTCCAATAATTAGTGATGTTGAGCATCTTTTCATGTGCCTCTTGGCCATCTGGATGTCTTCCTTGGTGGAATGTCTATTTAGGTCTTTCACCCATTTTTTTAACTGGATTGTTTGTTTTTTTTATATTGAGCTTTATGAGCTATTTGTATATTTTGGAGATTAATCCTTTGTCTGTTGCTTCATTTGCAAATATTTTCTCCCATTCTGAGGGCTGTCTTTTTGTCTTGTTTGTAGTTTCCTTTGCTGTGCAAAAGCTTTTAAGTTTAATTAAGTCCCATTTGTTTATTTTTATTTTTATGTCCGTTACTCTAGGAGATGGGTCAAAAAAGATCCTGCTGTGGTTTATGTCAAAGAGTGTTTTTCCTATGTTTACCTCTAAGAGTTTTATAGTGTCTGGTCTTGCATTTAAGTCTTTAATCCATTTGGAGTTTATTTTTGTGTATGGTGTTAGGTAGTGTTCTAATTACATTCTTTTACATGTAACTGTCCAGTTTTCTCAGCACCACTTATTGAAGAGGCTGTCTTTTCTCCATTGTATTTTCTTGCCTCCTTTATTGTAAATTAGGTGCCCATATATGTGTGAGTTTATCTCTGGGCATTCTATCCTGTACCATTGATCTATATTTCTGTTTTTGTGCAAGTACTGTACTGTCTTGATTACTGTAGTTTTGTGGTATAGTTTGAAGTTGGGGAGCCTGATTCCTGCAACTCCGTTTTTCTTTCTCAGGATTGCTTTGGCTATTCAGGGTCTTTTGTGTTTCCATACGAATTGTAAAGTTTTTTGTTCTAGTTCTGTGAAGAATGCCATTGGTAGTTTGGTAGGGCTTGCATTGAATCTGTAGATTGCTTTGGGTAGTATAGTCATTTTCACAATGTTGATTCTTCCAATCCAAGAACATATATTTCTCCATCTGTTTATGTCATCTTTGATTTCTTTCATCAGTGTTTTATAGTTTCCTGAGTACAAGTCTTTCGCCTCCTTAGGCAGGTTTATTCCTAGATATTTTATTCTTTTTTGTTGCAGTGGTAAATGGGAGTGTTTCCTTAATTTCTCTTTCTGATTTTTCATTGTTGGTGTATAGGAATGCAAGAGATTTCTGTGCATTAATTTTGTATCCTGCAACCTTACCAAATTCATTGATTAGCTCTAGTAGTTTTCTGGTGGCATCTTTAGGATTCTCTATGTATAGTATCATGTCATCTGCAAACAGTGACAGTTTTACTTCTTCTTTTCCAACTTGTATTCCTTTTATTTCTTTTTCTTCTCTGTTTGCTGTGGCTAGGACTTCCAAAACTATGTTGAATAAGAGTGGTGAGAGTGGACATCCTTGTCTTGTGCCTGATCTTAGTGGAAATGTTTTCAGTTTTTTAACCATTGAATATGGTGCTTGCTGTGGGTTTGTCATATATGGCCTTTATTATGCTGAGGTAGGTTCCCTCTATGCCCATTTTCTGGAGAGTTTTTATCAGAAATTGGTGTTGAATTTTGTCAAAAGCTTTTTCTGCATCTATTGAGTTGATCATATGGTTTTTATTCCTTAATTTGTTCATGTGGTGTATCACATTGATTTATCATGGGATAAACCCCACTTGATCCTGGTGTATGATCCTTTTAATGTGTTGTTGGATTCTGTTTGCTAGTAGTTTGTTCAGGATTTTTGTGTCTATGTTCATCAGTGATATTGGCCTATAATTTTCTTTTTTTGTGATGTCTTTTTCTGGTTTTGGTATCAGGGTGATGGTGGCTTCGTAGAATGAATTTGAGACTGTTTCTCCCTCTGCAATTTTTTGGATGAGTTTGAGAAGGATCAGTATTAGCTCTTCTCTAAATGTTTGATAGAATTCGCCTATGAAGCCATCTGGTCCTGGGCTTTTGTTTGTTGGAAGATTTTTAATTACAGTTTCAATTTCATTGCTTGTGATAGGTCTGTTTATATTTTCTAAATCTCCCTGGTTCAGTCTTGGAAAATTGTACCTTTCCAAGAATTTGTCCATTTTTTCATGGTTTTCCATTTTATTGGCATATAGTTGTTTGTAGTAGTCTCTTATAATCCTTTGTATTTTTTTTTTTTTTTTTTTTTGTGGTACATGGGCCTCTCACTGTTGTGGCCTCTCCCGTTGCGGAGCACAGGCTCCAGACGCGCAGGCTCAGCGGCCATGGCTCACGGGCCCAGCCGCTTTGTGGCATGTGGGATCCTCCCAGACCAGGGCATGAACCCGTGTCCCCTGCATCGGCAGGTGGACTCTCAACCACTGCACCACCAGGGACGCCCCAATCCTTTGTATTTTTGCAGTGTCTCTTGTGATTTCTCCTTTTTCATTTCTAATTTCATTGATTTGCATCCTCTCACTTTTTTCTGGATGAATCTGGCTAAGGGTTTATCAATTTTGTTGTTTATCAATCTCCTCAAAGAACCAGCTTTTAGTTTTATTGATCTTTGCTCTTGTTTTCTTCATTTCTATTTCATTTATTTCTGCTCTGATCTTTATGATTTCTTTCTTTCTACTGACTTTGGGTTTTCTTTGTTCTTTAGTTGTTTTAAGTGTAGGGTTATATTGTTTATTTGAGATTTTTCTTGTTTATTGAGATGAGATGGAATCGCTATAAACTTCCCTCTTAGAACTGCTTTTGCTGCATCCCATAGGTTTTGTGTCGTCTTGTTTTCGTTGTCATTTGTTTCTATGTATTTTTTAATTTCTTCTTTGATTTCTTCAGTGATCTCTTGGTTATTTAGTAGCACACTGTTTAGCTTCCATGTATTTGTGTTTTTTACAGTTTCTTTCCTGTAATTGATTTCCAATCTCATAGCGTTGTGGTCGGAAAAGATGTTTGATGTGATTTGAATTTTCTTAAATTTTCCAAGGCTTGATTTGTGACCCAAGATGTAATGTATCCTGGAGAATGTTCCATGTGCACTTGAGAATAAAGTGTATTCTGCCACTTTTGGGTGGAATGTTCTATAAATGTCAACCTAATCTATCTGATCTATTGTGTCACTTAAAGCTTGTGTTTCCTTATTTTTCTGTTTGGATGATATGTCCTTGGTGTAAGTGGGGTGTTAAAGTCCCCTATTATTATTGTGTTACTGTCTATTTCTCCTTTCATGGTTGTTAGCATGTGCCTTATGTATTGAGGTGCTCCTATGTTGGGTGCATAAACATTTATAATTGTTATATCTTCTTCTTGGGTTGATCCTTTGATCATTATGCAGTGTCCCCCCTTATCTCTTGTAACAGTCTTTATTTTAAAATCTACTTTACCTGATATGAGTATTGCTACTCCAGCTTTCTTTTGATTTCCATTTGCATGGAGTATCTTTTTCCATCCCTTCACTTTTAGTCTGTATGTGTCCCTAGGTCTGAAGTGGGTCTCTTGTAGGCAGCATATATATGGGTCTTGTTTTTTTATCCATTCAGCCAGTCTGTGTCTTTTGGTTGGGACATTTAATGCATTTACATTCAAGGTTATTATCAATATGTATGTTCCTATTACCATATTGATAATTGTTTTAGGTTTGTTTTTGTGGGTATTTTTCTTCTCTTGTGTTTCCCGCCTAGAGAATTTTCTTTAGCATTTGTTGTAAAGCTGGTTTGGTGGTGCTGAATTCTCTTAGCTTTTGCTTGTCTGTAAAGCTTTTGATTTCTCCGTCGAATCTGAATGAGGTCCTTGCTGGGTAGAGTAATCTCGGTTGTAGGTTTTTCTCTTTCATCACTTTAAGTATATCCTGCCAGTCCCTCTGGCCTGCAGAGTTTCCACTGAAAAATCAGCTGATAACCTTATGGGGATTCCTTTGTATGTTATTTTTTGTTTTTCCATTGCTGCTTTTAATACTTTTTCTTTGAATTTAAATTTTGTTGGTTTGATTAATATTTGTCTTGGTGTGTTTTTCCTAGGGTTTATCCTGTATGGGACTCTCTATGCTCCCTGACTTGGGTGACTATTTCCTTTCCCATGTTAGGGAAGTTTTCAACTATAATCTCTTCAAACATTTTCTCAGACCCTTTCTTTTTCTCTTTTTCTTCTAATGGGACCCGTGTAATTCGAATGTTACTGTGTTTAGTGTTGGCCCAGAGGTCTCTGAGATTGTTTTAAATTCTTTTCATTCTTTTTTCTTTATTCTGCTCCTCAACAGTTATTGTCACCATTTTGTCTTCCAGCTCACTTATTCGTTCTTCTGCCTCCGTTATTCTGTTGTTGATTCCTTCTAGTGTATTTTTCATTTCAGTTTTTGTGCTGTTCATCTCCATTTGTTCTTTAGTTCTTCTATGTCTTTGTTAAACATTTCTTGTAATTTCTCAATCATGCCTCCATTCTATTTCTGAGATTCTGGATCATCTTTACTATCATTACTCTGAATTCTTTTTCAGGTAGATTGCCTATTTCCTCTTCATTTATTTGGTCTTATAGGTTTTTACCTTGCTCCTTCATCTGTGACATATTTTTTTGCCATCTCATTTTTTTTTTTTTTTTAATGAGTGGGATTTTATTCCTGTCTTACTGCTTGTTTGGCCTGAAGTTTCCAACAAAATTTGTAGGCTATTGGTTAGAGCTGGGTCTTGGTGCTGAGTTGAGAAACTCCGTGAGACCTCACTCCGATGAATATTCCCTGGGGTCTGAGGTTCTCTGTTAGTCCAGTGGTTCAGACTCTAAGCTCCCACCACAGGAGCTTCAGTGTAACCCCCGGCTCGTGAGCCAAGATCCTGCAAGCAGCATGGGGTGGCAAAAAAAACAATAACAAAGTAAAAAATAAAATTAGACTAGGAAACTGACAGATATGTTAGAAAGAATATAAAAATAAAAATATAGATGAATCAACATCTGGAAGGTACAACAGTACCACAATAGCAAAAAAGAAGAGAAGGGAAGAGAAAAAAAAATGGTGGGGGGGAAAGGCCTTGACTCTGGAGAGCAGGACCTAAGCAAGGGTGAGGTTTGGGTGATGGACTGGGCCTATGCTCAGGACCCACAGGGCTGGAAAAGGCCCTGGGGGCTCTGGGGGTGGGACTTAGGCTCAAGGAGCTGAAGAGGCCCAGGTGTGCCCCCCACCCCGGCCTCAGAGGGCAGGGGACCTCACCTAGAAGCCCAGCAGGCTTCCTGTGCTCCGGTGGATGGGGCAAACGCCTTCCTCTCATCTCCTGCTCCTTTGTCCTGGGAGGGCCCCTCAGCCTGCATCTCCTGATCTCCTCAGCCTCCCTCCTATGCCCCCAGGACCAATTCGGCCAGGGGGGGAGTCGGGGGGACCTTGGAAGTCAGGGGACTGGGCTGGGAGCTCAGCAGAATCCCTGGCTCGAGTGGGCAGGGTAGTCGCCCTCCTCTCCTCTCCTGCTCCTCCCAGATGGCTCCTCCCCGCTGCCTCTCCTGATCTCCCCGGCCTCCCTCCTATGCCCTCAGGACCTATGCAGCCTGGATGGGGCTTTGGAGGGAGGTACTGGCTTGGGAGCTCAGCAGGCTCCCCTGCCTGAGTGGGCCAGGCGATCACCCTCCACTCCTCTCCCGCTCTTCCCAGAAAGTCCCTCCCGTCTGCTTCTCCTGATCTCCCTGGCTCCAGGGGTGCTGATCCTGTCTGACCTCCACTTCACCTCCCTCCTCAGTCCCCCTACCTTCTACCAGTTCACTTTGGGGTTCCACCCATCTCCTTGGTTGTCAGCGGCTGGCAGGAGCCCTAGTTGTGGGGAGATGCTAACTCGACGTCTTCCCACAGTGCCATCTTGACTCCACCTCTTGGTAAGATTTTTTTATTGAGGTATAGTTGATTTACAATATTATGTTAGTTTCAGGTGTACAGCATAATGATTCACAAATTTAAAGGTTATACTCCATTTATAGTTATTATAAAATATTGGCTATATTCCTTGTACTGTAAAATATATCCTTATATTTTATTTTATATATGGTAGTTTGTATCTTTTACTCCCCTACCCCTACCTTGCCCCTCTGCCCTTCCCTTTCTCCACTGGTAACCACTAGTTTGTTCTCTATATCTGTGAATCTGTTTCTTTTTTGCTATATTCACTAGTTTGTATTATTTTTAGATTCCATATGTAAGTAATATCATACGGTATTTGTCTTTCTCTTTCTGACTTATTTCACTAAGCATAATACTTCCCAAGTTGATCCATGTTGTTTCAAATGGCAAAATTTTATTCTTTTTTATGGCTGAGTAGTATTCCATTGTGTATAAATCTCACGTCTTCTTTATCCATTCATCTGTTGATAGATACTTAGATTGCTTCCATATCTTGGCTACTGTAAGTAATGCTGCTATGAACATTGGGGTGCATATGTCTTTTGGTTTTTTTTTTAATTTTATTTATTCATTTTTGGCTGCGTTGAGTCTTCATCGCTGGACAAGGGCTTTTCTCTAGTTGCGGCGAGCGGGGACTACTCTTCGTTGCAGTGCGTGGGCTTCTCATTGTGGTGGCTTCTCTTGTTGCAGAGCAGGGGCTCTAGGCACACGGGCTTCAGTAGTTGTGGCACACGGGCTCAGTAGTTGTGGCTCACGGGCTCTAGAGCGCAGTCTCAGTAAGTGTGGCACACGGACTTAGTTGCTCCGTGGCATGTGGGATCTTCCCCGACCAGGGCTCGAACCTATGTCCCCTGCATTGGCAGGCGGATTCTTAACCACTGTGCCACCAGAGAAGCCCGGGTGCATATATCTTTTTGAATTAGTGTTTTAATTTTCTTCAGATATATACACAGAAGTATATATTTTTGGGTCATATGGTAGTTCTATTTTTAAGTTTTTGAGGAAACTGTATACTGTTTTCCACAGTGGCTGCATCAATTTACATTCCCACCAACAGTGTACAAGGGTTCCTTTTTCTCTATACCCTCTCCAACATTTGTTATTTGTGGGCTTCTTGATGATAGCCATTCAGACAGGTATGAGATGATATCTCATTGTGGTTTTGATTTGCATTTCCTTGATGATTAGCGATGTTGAGCATCTTGGTAAGATTTTTTAAAAAACCTTTACAGGCACATGTGAAGGCCCTTCTTTGGGCCGTGTTTTTGGCTGAGCACTGAGCATGAAGTGATAAATGGATGATACAGTTGTCTTGGAGGATTGCCTTCATGTTCATCTTTTTATAATTTATTTAGTAGTTCAGGGATTTAGATTAGCTGCTAGTATGTTCAATTTAAGGAAGAATCTTTAGCATTCATGTTTCATAGTAGAAAAGAAATTGGTCTCTGGACATCAGGAGGTCTATATTTGAGGCTGAACTTAATCTAGGAAGTGACATGTGATCCGCCTTCCCAGCAACTTAACTTCTCTGAACTTTGCCTAACACCTCTGTAAAAAGCGGATGATTCCACTGCTTCATTCAGCTCTAGGAAGGATCAAAGGAGGAGGTGGGCAAGAACCACAAGGGGCTAATTCAGCATAAAATGCTTTCTTCCACTCCTTCCTTCTATGAGTTAGAGCAAGCTAAAGTCTGTCACAGATCAGGTGTTCCTGCCAGTGGATGGCTTTTCATGTCGTGATTCAGTAACCCAGGTTCTTTCATTCTTGTGGCTCTGCCCTCTTCTAGCTGCCAAAGGAGAAGAAGCATGGAGGGTAGTGTGAGGGGTGTGGTACTTATCATCTTCTGCATGTTCTCATTCTATTGGCTAGAGCTCAGTCGCCTTGCTTCACCTAATGACAAAAGAGGCAGAGTAATGTCGTCTCTCTGTGGGCTCACAGAGAAGAGGAAACGGGTGTGGGCAGCAGTTAGTTTGTGTCTGCCACATCCGCATTTGGGCTGGATCTACCATGGTTTTCCCAATGTGTCCATGCTTTTATGTTTGCCTTTCGGTTTTTGGAATGAGCAGTTAGATGGATTTGGGAGGTGTTAGTTATAACTCAATGAATTGAAAGTGAAAAAATCAACTTGAGCTAGTTAGTGAAAAACAGAACTTGAGGAATATGTTAAACGGATAGAGGGTGTCTTGTGGAACCCAGGGGAAGGACAGTGGGAGATCCCCAGGAAGTATTTGAATTCAGAGTAGAAAAGCTTTGCAGATTGTTTTTCCTCTGTCTCTCCTGGGCATCCACTTCCTTCTCAGAAGATGAACCTCTGCTAGTGGCTCACAGGCTACATGATGGGAGGGAGATGTCCATGACAAAAAGGATTATTTTTCTCTCGGGTTCCATCTCTATTGCAAGCCAGTGAAGGATCCACTCCACGTTGTCCTCGCCCAGGGCCCTGGGCTGTTGGAGTCTTTGCCATCTGGCATGAGAGGGGAAGGAATCATGGTATACAAGAATTGGCTCTAGGGCATCAACTGTATGGTGACAGGTGGTATCTGGACTTAAGGTGGGGATCATTTTGTAGGGTATACAAAGATTGAATTGTTATGTTGTACACTTGACATTAATATAATGTTATATACCATTAAAAAAAAAAAGAGTTGGCTCTTAAAGCCTCCAGTTGGAAGTGACACATATTTCATGTTCAAAGCAAATCACAGAGCTTTACCTAACTTTAACTGGGTGGGAAAGTGCGACACTATCATGTGCTTGGAAGGAGAAGTACCAGAAATAGTTGTTAATGACCACCATGGTCTAGATATTTGGTTCACTCTCCTTCCTGCACACAACATAAACTCATTTCTGCCCCGAGGGAGATCGCCCCTAGATATCATCCAGTTGTGGCATCTTTGTGATGTGCCCTGTAGTCTATTTCAAATCCAAATGTAGATCTGATTGATCTGGTTACCATGAACTAAAAAGTTATTTGCCCTCTATGCACAGTTTATGTACTGGTTGGACAGAGGCACTATAAACACTCCAGAGGCAGGATAATCACTAGAAACACTCCCATTCTGAAAGTGATAAGTGAAGCATGGGAAACACACAGCAAACATTGGTCTGTTACAATTCTGAAATCCTATATTTTCAGGCTCCCACCTTGGGAATGGAGATGCTTCTTGATTAGGCCTTGATCCCATTTTCTGGGAGGAGCACCCTTGTCTGTTGTTCTCTCTGGCATCTGGCTCCACCTTCTGAGTGATTCTTTCTTTTCCATAATTTTTTGGCCACATTTGAAGTGGCTATCAGGGAAATTGCCCTCCTTAGGAAATGAGCAACTTTCTCAACACTTTCCTCTCCCATATTGGGGCCAAAGAGCCATTTTAAGTATCAAAAAGTCACATCTCTTTCAGTGCAGGTGGTTCTTAACAGTACCAGTCTCTGAAAATTTAGTGTGCTTTTAATCTATTTGATTCAGCACCAAAGTATTTCTAAGACATTATTCTCTCCCATATCCAACCTCCCTTGACTTAATTGGCTAAACTTAATATTGACTTGAGTCAATACCATTTCTGGAATTGATTTCCGTATTAATCAGAATGGGCTAGGATATGCTATAGTAACGACCAACTCCCAATTCTCAGCAGCTTAAAATAACAATAGTTTGTTTCTTGCTCATGCTGTATGTGCATTTTAGGTCAATAGAGAACCCTGTTCTGCATTGTAGAGGCCACTGGAACCCCCATCATCTGGAATGACACTTATCACTATGCAAAGGAAAGGGAGTTTGGCAAATTACACACTGGCTTTTTTTTTTTAACACCTTTATTGAGGTATAAGTTAAATACCATACAGTTTACTCCTTTGAAATATGCAAGTTTACATTTAGTAAATGTACACTCTTGTGCAACCATTACCACAATCCAGTTTTAGAACATTTCCATCACCTCAAAACTTCCGCCTTGTCTATTTGCTGTCAGTCCCCTCTCCTAACCCGCTGGCCCCAGGGAAACACTGCCCTGTGTGTCTCTATAGTTTTGTCTTTAGTATAAACTTTATATAAATGGAATCAAACAAGATATAGGCATTTGTTTATGGCTTCTTTAGCTTAGCATAATGTTTTTGAGATTCATCTATGTTGGATATATTTGCAGTTCATTCCTTTCTATTGCTGAATTGTTTTCCATTGTATGAAATTACTGCATGTCAATTATCCATTCTCCAGCTGGTGGACATTGGATTGTTTCTAGGTTTTGGCTTTTAGGAATAACAACACTATGAACTTTCACCTACAAGTCTTTGTGTGGACATAAGTTTTCATTTTCTTAGGCAGATGCCCAGGGATGGAATTCCTGGGTTATATGTAAGTGTATGCTCAACTTTTTAGGAAACTGCCTGCATGGAATGTACCTTTTTCATTGCCATCAGCAATGTGTACGGGTTCCCATTTCTTTACATCCTTAACAATCCTCGATGATGTCATTCTTTATTTTAACCATTTTGATATGTGTGAAGTGGTATCTCACTGAGGTTTTGATGCGTACTGTTTTTTTAATTGAGCAATAATTCACATAATATAAAATTCATTATTTCAAAGTGCACAATTCTGTGTATACAACTCAGTGCGTTTTCTACTATATTCATTGTTTTACACCCATTATCACTGTAAATTCTAGAACGTTTTCATCACTCTAGAAAGAAACCTTGAATCCATTAGTCAGTCCTGATGCCCTCTTCCCCCCATCTCCTGGCAACCACTGATCTAATTTCTATCTGCAAGGATTTGTAAATTCTGGTCATTTCATGTAAATGAAATCATATAATATGTGACCTCCTGAGTCTGGCTCTTTTACTTAGCATAATGTTTTCAAGTTTCATCCATGTTGTAGCGTGTAATAGTACTTCATTCGTCGTTGTGGCTGAATGGTATTCCATTATATGGATATACCACATTTTTTTCCCTCTGTTCACTAGTTGAGGGACGTTTGGGATGTTTTCACTTCTCGGCTTTTATGAATAATGGTGCTATGAGCATGCATGTACACATTTTTGTGTGAACAAATGGTTTAAATTTTCTTAGGTATATATCTAGAAGTGGAATTTATGGGTCATATGATAACTCTACATTTAACTTTTTTGGAGATTTGCCAAACTGTTTTCCAAAGCAGCTGTGTTACATTACATTCCCACCATCAACATATGATCTTCACCATCTTTTATTTTCCAGCTTTTGGTTATAGCCATCTTAGTGGGGGTGAAGTGGTATTTCATTGTGACTTCTTTGATTTGAATTTCTCAAATGACTAATGATGTTGGGCATCTTTTCTTATGTTTGTTGGCTCTTTATATATCTTTTTGATGGAAATGTCTATTCAAATTTTTACTCTTTAAAATTTTTGATTATTTGCCTTTTTATTGTTTAGTTGTAAGAGTTATTTATATATTCTGGATACTAGACTTTTACCAGATATATGATTAGCAAATATTTTCTCCCATTTTGTAAGTTGTCTTTTCATTTTTTTGATAGTGTCTTTTGACACACGAAAGTTTACATTTTATGAGGTCCCATTTATCTGGGTTTTTCCCTTTGGTTCTTTATGATTTTGGTGTCATAGCTAAGAAACCATTGCCTAATCCAAGGTCACAGAGATTTACTCCTATGTTTTCATCTAAGAGTTTTATAGTTTTTAGCTCTTACATTTCAGTCTTTGATCCATTTAGAGTTAATTTTTTTTTTTAAGAAGATGTTGGGGATAGGAGTTTATTAATTAATTAATTTATTTTTGTTGTGTTGGGTCTTCGTTTCTGTGTGAGGGCTTTACTCTAGTAGTGGCAAGCGGGGGCCACTCTTGATCGCAGTGCGCGGGCCTCTCACTATCGCGGCCTCTCTTTTTGCGGAGCACAGGCTCCAGACGCGCAGGCTCAGTAGTTGTGGCTCACAGGCCTAGCTGCTCCGCGGCATGTGGGATCCTCCCAGACCAGGGCTCGAACCCGTGTCCCCTGCATTAGCAGGCAGATTCTCAACCACTGTGCCACTAGAGAAGCCCTGGAGTTAATTTTTGTATATTGTATGAGGTAGAGGTCCAACTTCTTTCTTTTGCATGTGGATATCCAGCTGTCCCTGCACCATTTGTTGAAAAGCACACTAGCTTTTAAAGCTTTTACCCAGAACTTTCATATACATCATTTCTCTTCATGTTTCATTTGTCTAAGCAAGTCATGTTGTTACACCCAGCTTCAGGGGGACAGGTAAGTACAATTCTACCATATGCTTCCATAGTTCTAAGTTCACATGTCATGGTTCCAGCCACACAGATGACTTTTTTTAAGTTCAGCTTCCAAGTCTTTGCAGGGAGAGCTTTTATTGGTCTAGCTTGGGAGAGGTGCTGACCCTCCCCTCACACGATTGTGACTAAGGGAGCATAGTCATTTGGAGCAACCATGGCTGCTGGCAGTTGACCCCTAGGCACTGGTGAGTGAGACAGTTAGGGGAAGTGATCATTATAAAGTTAAATTTATCTTATTTTAAATCAGATATTGTCTGTGGGTCTAATATAATTCTGGTTTAGGTTACTTGAAAATTGGTCTGTATATTCCCTGATTGTACTTTTATTGAGCAGATAATTTACTGAGTTCCTACTATTTCTTTCAGATACTGTTCTAGGCACTTGAAAAATATTTGTGAATTAAACAGATTTCTGCCTTCATGGAGCTTATATTCCAGTGGGCTAAGACAAACAGTAAGTGTGATAAGTAAAATTATAGTATAGGGGTTGGCAGTATAAGACCTACAAGCCAGCTGCCTGCTTTTGTAAATAGTTATTAGAAAATAGCCACGCCCATTCATTTACATACTATCTATGGCTGCTTTCCCACCACAATGGCAGATTTGAGTAGTTGCAACAGAGACCTTAAGGCCCACAGACTTAAAATATTTATTATCTATCTACTATCTGGCCTTTGGGAAAACATTCGCTGACCCCTCTATAATATGAAGAATGTGAATGTGTGCAACGGAAAAAAGAAAAAATAGAGCCAAGGAAAGAGAGCTGGAAATGTTGAGGCAGGGAAGAGTATCTGTTGCTATTTTAAGTGAGATGATTAGAGTCTGCCTCATTGAGAAGATGAAACTAGAGCCAAGACTTTACAGAGGGGGAGGAGCTAACTAGATATATGGGGGAAGAATATTTCAGGCAGAAAACAAACTCAGTGCAAAGGCATTAAGAAAGGAGTGCTCCAAATGCATTCAAAGAACAGAGAGGACCACATGGCTGACCTGAAGTGAGCAAGGGGGATTGTTGTAGGAGATGGGTCAGAGAGGTGTCAGAACTGTGGAGGCTCTGAGATTTTGCTCTCTTTGCAAGCTAACAAGTTTAACCTGCATGGTTTTGTGGATTCTGGCAGAAGACATGAGATTCCTGAGTCAGAGGCAAAAACCCCTCATTACTCGTGGCACCTCAAGTAGCACGAGCATCAGTATATCTACATCAGTCCCCTTCTCTTTCCAAGACCCATGGGGGTGATGTGAGGCACCCAGGTGGCTGCTGCTTCCCCAGTGGGTTTCCGTCACAGCTGGGAACCCTGAGCTCAGGGAACCCGAATCTCTTATAATGGATTACAAGCCAGCCTGCCTGCCCTTTGCTCTGGAGGGAGACATTATCTTTGTCACACTGGACAGGTAGTACACCTGCCCTCTGCTCTGGAAGGAGACACTATATTTTGCAAAGCTGCTCGCTATCCAAAGATTTTTGAAAACATGACCTAGAACAAAGTTAGTGCCTCTTGCAAGATGTGCAGAAAGCAACAGGAGAATTGTCTCCCTATGAGAGGTTTATAAGGTACCTTTGTATGGTAATGGGGCCCTTTTAAGAACTTTACCCTGACTGAAATGAGGAGCCATTGCAGAATTTTCCTCGAAGAAGTGACACAAGGTGACATGTTTTGAAAAGTTTACCCCAGCTGTCATGCTGAGAATAGAGTGAGGTGGGCAAGGGCAGAGCAGAGAGACAGGAGGCAATTGCAGGAATACAAACAAAATGGTGGCTCAGACCAGAATGTGATGTTTTGGGTTTGGTCCTGGACACCTGGAAGAATGGCATTCCATTAACTGAGATAGAGTGACAGACGGAGCAGATTTTGGGGGGCTGCTCAGAAATCAGTTTTGGACATAATGAGTTTGAGATATCTATTAAATAGATGTGTTGATATTGAGAGGGTAGTTGGATAAATGACTCTGGAATTTGGGAGAGAGGAATTTGGGTTGAGATAAAAAATTGGGAGTCCTTGGCCTACAGATGGCATTGAAAACCATGTGGCTGGAGACTTTTATAAGGAGAGCTCAGGGAGTGCCCATGGCATTTCATCCATAGTTATGAATTGGGGTGAATTATACGCTCTGTTCACTCTCAAAGCTTCATTGAGCCTGTTGAGGTTTAGATTGAATAAAATATAATATAGATGAATAATATTAAGAGGTTAAAAACAAACTCTTCCGATAAAACAATTAGGGCCTTTATCTAGCTTTTTGCAGACTCTCAAATATCTAAAAGAGGCAGAGTGTCATTTGAGCTTTAAAGGGAAAAAAAAGCCAAGCATAAAATCTAAAATTTTAATTAAAAAAATTTGACAATGTTAAACAAGAAGCAGCTGTGTGGGGGAAGATTTGTGTGCATTTTTAGCCCCACTTTGAAAGCCTCAGATTGTCTCTGGAGCAGAATGCAGCAAATTGTCACAAATCTTGTTTTCTGAGAAATTGGTTATATCAACATTACAGCATGCCACTTCTACAGCCAGCATGCCAAAAATAACATGAAAAGAAATGACTGCAAATCTAGTTAGAATTAAGCCAGTAATTATTGCGTTTGTGATCATTTCCAAGAATTGTTCCTACCCAAATATTAAATGGAAAAAAAGAAGAGTTCATTCTAGCCCTGAAAGATTCCACTTTATTTTTCTCCTTCACTTAATGGTTTATGTTAGTAAACCATTAATAGTTTTAAACAGAGCACTTCTATGTTGAGATTAAAAGCAAAGTCATTTTAATAATATTTTGGAGACTATATTTTTCTTTATTACCAGAGGAAATGTTTTCTCTTTTTATTTTTTTTCTGTTTGAAGTTGTTTAGAATACTAAAACCCCAATGAAAATTATAATCTTTTAAAGTCCTGAGATATCACCTTTTTTTCTGATTTCCCCTCCATTATCAGATAAATTAATTTGGCAAAATATCTATTTGGCAAATGCTAGGTGAACATGGAGGTAAGAATGGTGATAATGGAACCAATGTAGGGATGGAACTAAGGAGTCTTTCTTTTGTCCATAAAATGGCTTCTCTGAAAAGAGATGGAATCCTTTATACCAGGAAAAGTAGTGTTTTTTTTGTTTGTTTTTTTTAATGATGACGGAATGATTATTTAGGAAAACTCCCTTTACTTAGAATTTGTCCGTTATCTTCTCCCATGGTTCGCATATGCCCCGTACAAGTTAGATCCACCAGTAGACCATTAATGGTGCCCATTAATCTAGTAGAAATTACATATATTCTGACATTTCCTTGCCTTGGGGAATTCGATTTTTCTAATCCTTGACAGAGATTTATGCATAACTCTTATCCAGTAAGAACAGGACACATTCCTCCTCCACCCTTCCTCAACCAGTGATCTTCCTAAGGCCAAATCAGGCTAAATTTGACCCTGAAAGGAAACTTACTGACTAGCTATCAGAAAGATAAATGCATCTTTTAAAAATAGCTGTAAGGACTATACTACAAAGCTACAGTCATCAAGACAGTATGGTACTGGCACAAAAACAGAAATATAGAACAATGGAACAGGATGGAAAGCCCAGAGAGAAACCCACGCACGTATGGTCACCTTATCTTTGACAAAGGAGGCAAGAATATACAATGGAGAAAAGACAGCCTCTTCAATAAGTGGTGCTGGGAAAACTGGACAGCTACGTGTAAAAGAATGAAATTAGAACACTTCCTAACACCATACACAAAAATAAACTCAAAATGGATTAAAGACCTAAATGTAAGGCCAGAAACTATAAAACAGAGGAAAACATAGAACACTCTATGACATAAATCACAGTAAGATCCTTTTTGACCCACCTCCTAGAGAAATGGAAATTAAAAACAAAAGTAAACAAATGGGACCTAATGAAACTTCAAAGCTTTTGCACAGCAAAGGAAACCATAAACAAGACCAAAAGACAACCCTCAGAATGGGAGGAAATATTTGTAAATGAAGCAACGGACAAAGGATTAATCTCCAAAATATACAAGCAACTCATGCAGCTCAATATCAAAAAACAAACAACCCAATCCAAAAATGGGCAGAAGACCTAAACAGACATTTCTCCAAAGAAGATACACAGGTTGCCAAAAAACACAGGAAAGGATGCTCAACATCACTAATCATTAGAGAAATGCAAATCAAAACTACAATGAGGTATCACCTCACACCAGTCAGAATGGCCATCATCAAAAAAATCTACAAACAATAAATGCTAGAGAGGGTGTGGAGAAAAGGGAACCCTCTTGCACTGTTGGTGGGAATGTAAATTGATACAGCCACTATGGAGAACAGTATGGAGGTTCCTTAAAAAACTAAAAACAGAACTACCATATGACCCAGCAATCCCACTACTGGGCATGTATCCTGAGAAAACCATAATTCAAAAAGAGTCATGTACCACAATATTCATTGCAACACTATTTACAATAGCCAGGACGTGGAAGCAACCTAAGTGTCCATTGACAGATGAATGGATAAAGACGATGTGGCACATGTATACAATGGAATATTACTCAGCCATAAAATAAAAAGCGAAATTGAGTTATTTGTAGTGAGGTGGATGGACCTAGAGTCTGTCATACAGAGTGAAGCAAGTCAGAAAGAGAAAAACCAATACCGTATGCTAACACATATATATGGAATCTAAAAAAAAAGGTTCTGATGAACCTAGGGGCAGGACAGGAGTAAAGATGCAGAGGTAGAGAATGGACTTGAGGACACGGGGAGGGGGAAGGGTAAACTGGGATGAAGTGAAAGAGTAGCATTTATATATATACACTACCAAATGTAAAACAGATAGCTAGTGGGAAGCAGCTGCATAGCACAGGGAGACCAGGTCGGTGCTTTGTGACCACCTAGAGGGGTGGGATAGGGAGGGTGGGAGGGAGATGCAAGAGGGAGGAGCTATGGGGATATATGTATATGTATAGCTGATTCACTTTGTTATACAGCAGAAACTAGCACAGCATTGTGAAGCAATTATACTCCAATAAAGATGTTAAAAAAATAAAAGCACCATTATCAAAACCCACCCCACCTCCCCCCCAAAAATAGCTGTAAGATGTTCACTGTCAATGAAACCATGGCTCTTGAAAAGGAGCCTTATGTTTGGAAACTTATGAGAAGGTTCATCTCATCTGTAACATAAAGATAGTTACTGGTGTCATGCTCTTTTAGACATCTCTTTTCACTTGTTTTCAGGACTGGAAGCTGTTCCTGAGACATTCAGCGATCTGTGTATGGAGTACTAGCCACAGTGTGGTTCGTTGTAGTGGCTCTCACCTTTCTACATCTTGAGTTCTACACATCTTCTTTTGGGGACAGGAGAAGGCCCCAAGGCTATCTCTAAATATTCTCACCTGTCTAAGCAGAAAGTGAGATGGCAAGGGCCATGGGGAAGGATGGTATTTCAGATTGGTGCACCTGTCTGTGCCTCCAGGATGCCCTCCTTATCTTCCTAGATGAGTTTTATGTCCCTACACGTAGTTTACTAGACACATCAAAAAATAGTAAATGTCCAAGATTTTTTTTTTTTCCGCATTGCCATGCATGCGGAATCTTAGTTCCCCAACAAGGGTTTGAACCCGTGCCCCCGGTAGTGGAAGCGCAGAGTCTTAACCACTGGACCATGAGGGAAGTTCCAATGTCCAAGATTTTGATTAACAAAATCCATGGCTGGATTGTCAGTGTTGGGATATATTGTATAGAACGTAGGGACCAAGGCAGCACAAATTCTCAATAATTGATATTAAAACCCAGTGTTGGGACTTTCCCTGGTGGTCCAGTGGTTAAGCCTTCGCCTTCCAATGCAGGGAGTGAAGATTCGATCGCTGGTCGGGGGAGCTAAGATCCCACATGCCTTGGGGCCAAAAAACCAAAGCATAAAACAGAAGCAACATTGTAACAAATTCAATAAAGACTTTAAAAATGGTCCACATCAAAAAATAAATAAAACTCAGTGTCTGCCATTGGTTATCAAGAAACAAGTCAACTCCAGGTCTAATTCAATAGACTTAGAATCCTTTTTCATGGCTCTTACTTATTAAATGTCCAAGCCAAAGGGAAGCACGAACTCAGCAACTGTTCCATCTTTCCTTCCATATGAACTCTCTTCTTCCATATCCCCCGTAGTAATTTTTCCATCAACGTTTGATGCTCAATTTTCATTTCCCTAAAAGCGATCCCTGGAAGTCTTCCCAAATCGGAAGCATGATCGATTTGATTTCACATTTTCCTTTCTCACCTGCTTCATCACAAAATTGGTTTCTGATTGACTTGAGCAATCTTCTTCCCTCTGAAGGAAGGGTTTGTAAAGCTTAGTCCAAAGGAAAAAGTCTCCTATTCCAAGACCAGCAATTTCTCTCCCAGATGAGAGAAAGCTCTCGCAGCCCTCCACCTACCAACTGTCCTTGCATTACTGCCGTTTGGTGATTCCTCCGTGAATGTTGCGAGCAATTCCTGACTCTCCAGCCATGTTTAGCTCTTCTGACAGTAGCCCCTTCCTTGGAGAGGACCTGACAATTAAGCTAAGGCTGCTTCCTTTCCTATCTTTGTTGGACAGGTAGCTATAGAGTGACATAGGTAGTTCACAGAGCTGGCGATTGCACTGAGGCTGGGCTTCCGAGCTGTCTCCTGGAACAGTCATCGAGGTTGTGCTTCCCTGTAGTTCAGGCATTTATTTAGGAAGAGCCCTGAAAACATGATGTCATAGAATTAGAAGAGCTTCTGGTAGACCTTGACCTGGCACTCACATTTACAAAGGTAAGCCATGCTTTTGGTCTTTACAAGCTGTGAATAGAAGAAAAGGGAACTTTCTAGGGCCTTTCATCCCATCGTCAAGTCCCTGGCTTTTGGCTTCAGTTCGAGTCTAATGTGGATGGTTGATGATTGCAGTGGCTGCAATTTTTGTTGTTATTGTTAAGCAAATGTATGCTTTTCTTCTCTATGATGTATTTTGTTTTATGCACCAAATCATTCAAATAATGCTGAGTATGAATGACCAGACACCTACTGAGACAAAAAGCATTTTAAATTGTAGGCAATTCTGCAAAATCAAAAGAATGAAAATCACTATTTACAGAAGAAAACACAGATACCAAAAATGAAAGATTGAGAAAAGAGTAGAAAGTCTTAACTAGGACATTCATTGCATCCTTTGATTTGGGGAAAGGCACTCATGTAACACTTCCTGTCAGTTGCCAATGGACATAGGTGTTTGCTTCTTAGTTCCAAAGCTTCTTTTCTGAGCAGGTCTTACTCAGAGAACTCAGTTCATAAGATAGAGGTAAGTTAACACATTTTACCACCATTTACCCCTACCCCTTGACCCAATGGGAAAAGGGGAAAGTAAGGAATAAAGGTTACAGCCCTCACTCTTCAAGGCCAAGCCCTGTAGAGAGCCGTGGTAGGGAGCGTGGCTCTCACACCACAGAACTCAGAGGTGTGTATTGTCCCCCTCTGCTCAGGGTGACAATTCTGCCAGTGGGACTTTAGCAGGTTACAGAAGGGTGTGGGTCAGCGTGTGAACCTGTTGTTTCAGGACGCCTCAGAGGAGGGTAGGATGCCTCTGAACTGGACTGACTAGTGGTCGTCATGGCACTTATCTAGAGGGGCGAGGTTTTCACAGGCCAGACCACAGGGGCACAAATACCCAACCAATCCTCTCAAAAACCAAGTTTCACTAATAATTCAACAAAGTTTAACTCACTGTACTTTAACAAACGTGGTATCTGTGATGTCTCTTTTTTGTATGCTAAAGTCTATAGACTTAAATTCAGAAGACGGTCTGTTGGCTAAAGAGAAAAATCCACATTTCCAGGTAGCATTTGCTTGGCGTTCCAAGGCTCCAGAAGAGATTTTTTTTCCTTCCTAAGATCACTACCAATGCAAAGTGCGTATACATGCGTGTGGTCTTCTCTGCACATGAGTACACACACACACACACACACACACACACACACACACACACACACACACACACACGGAGGAAAGTCTCTGCCTTGTGCAGAAACATTCTTACGTTCCAAGGTTGAATGGGCTGCCCTATGGCTTTCCCACCAGTCATAAGTGGGAGTGCAGGAAGTTCATCTCCAGGAGGAGCCTGTCCTACTGAAACGTCTTCCTTTGGTTTTAGTGCTGCAGGGACAGCAGGCTCAGGTAGGCCCCTAAATCCACTTTGTCAAGCCTTTGACTGTACTGCAGCTGGACCATAACACCACAGTGCTTTCTTTTTCTTTCAACGCCACAGAGAATTGATGTGCAGGGACAATTAAATGGCTACCTCTTGGTCCCTGCATGATGACCTTCATACCAAAAATGTGATGGTGTCGGGATTTTGAGCAGTCCCTTTCAAGCAGCCCTGGCAAAGCATGAGCCTTCAATATGTATTGAATGATTACTGGTGTCAGGAGTCCTTTCCTGGACTTGCCTCTTCTTGGTAGACCTCAGTTGAGTTGTCTTCTGGAAGGACTACATAGAATAGCTGGAAAAGAGAAGCCTAGAAGGTTCCTTCAGGCTTGACAGATGACTAAACCTGCGTGTAGAGGGGAAGTGGCAAGTGAAGGCAGTTCTTTAGGACTGTGAACAGGCAAAAATGGTTTTGCTAGGCAAGGTGAATAAGCTGCATGGGGATTGCTGAGGAGATAAACCTACGTTGGTTCTCTCATGGTAGATCATTGTTTTTGTTGTTGTTGTTATTTCAATATTGAGATTCAGTAGAAATCATTCTAGGTGCTTTAAGAAGAAAAGGATTTAAAACAGGAAACTAGGTGCTTACAAAATCATCAGACGGATTGGACAAGTAGATTCTAGGCTGGGCCTCCAGGAATGACTCCAGACATGGAAGAAGTGACTCACCTGGGGACATACTCAGGAAGGTGAAGCATTACGAAGCTGCCACATTTAACCTTGAATTAGAAAACATGCTG
The DNA here is from genome assembly GCF_937001465.1 of Orcinus orca. Classification (NCBI taxonomy): domain Eukaryota; kingdom Metazoa; phylum Chordata; class Mammalia; order Artiodactyla; family Delphinidae; genus Orcinus; species Orcinus orca. The sequence continues at coordinate 56,522,744 of NC_064564.1, forward strand.
TGTAGCTGTAATCCTGGTATCAGGAAGCCACCTGCTCTCTAGGTGCTGCACACAGACCCTGTTGCAGAAAAAAACCTGCGTCTCCCAGAGCTTTCTTGCCAGTGTAAACAGCCCAGAGTTGCAGGAAGATGGGCCTTACCCCTGCCTTCAGATCTCCTGTTACGACATCTAACCGAATTCATGCCCAGATCTACAGCAGCAAGGGTATCTGGGAAATGTGGTTTTTAGCTTTCAAGCTTCTTCGGTTTAGGAAGACCCACTAGAAGGATGTTGGAATGGATGCCAACAGTTGTCTAGAATTCAATATGTATCCCATGAGGGCTGGCCCCCTCAGCCTGGCAGCAGCTTCAGCTTCCCTGGCAGGGTGAGAGGGTGTGAGCTCACCGGATGTTACCAGGGCAAATTCCTTCACGCAACCTGAATGGCTGGGACAGCAGTGAGGATGAAGGTTGAGGGAGTATCGGCCGTGAAGATAGCAGGTCCCAGTTGGGTGAGTAAGAAGCAACGACAAAGCCCTTAAGGGTGGTGGGTGGTTTCAGTTTCTTCTGGTAGCTTTCTTGGTATCGAAATTCCCCATCCTCCTTCTGGCAGAAGCTTTGAGGAAGAAGCATGGGCCAGCAGGTGGGAGGAAGATACTTGCGGACTGGCTTCTCTCCAGAAGTGGCTATAGTCACCCTGTGGGCTTTTAAATAGGTGTTTGAATGGGCAGATGGGGAATGGGTACCTCTGGGACCTGCAATTTCCTCTGGTGGTGCCAGTGGTGTCAGCACAATAAGTGTGTGAATGGTGGTGGGTAACCTATGGGAGGTTTTGGGGGGTTAGTGGTCCTGATGAGCCTGTTAAGAGAAGGTGAGTGTTTACCAGCTGGCTTCTCCCAGCACCCTCAAGTTCCCTTCTGGCTATAAGTCTTGGCCCTGGCCATGGGGCAGGAGGCTATGTGACCACACTGAGAGAGTCACTTCCTAGCTGGACCAGAGGGAGCTGCCTTCTTCATGCAGGATCGTGCAGATGCCTGCTTTAAAATCTCCTGTGTAGGGGCTTTCCTGGTGGCGCAGTGGTTGAGAGTCCGCCTGCCGATGCAGGGGACACAGGTTCGTGCCCTGGTTCGGGAAGATCCCATATGCCGCGGAGCGGCTGGGCCCGTGAGCCACGGCCGTTGAGCCTGCGCGTCCGGAGCCTGTGCTCCGCGGCGGGAGAGGCCACAGCAGTGAGAGGCCCGCGTACCGCAAAGAAAAAAAAGAAAATCTCCTGTGGCTTCCTATTTGTATGAGACAAAAGTCCAAGGGTTCCTGTTGGACCACCAAGGCTATATGTGATCTGAGTCCTGCTAAGTCTAACTTTACTTCCTCCTGCTCTTCCTCACCCACTGTGTCGCAGCTGCCCTCACCTTCTCCCTGTTCCTTTCATAGGTCAACTGGTATTGACCCCAGGGCCTTTGCCTCATCATCGGCTCTGTCCAGGGTAGTCTTCCCTTAGGCTTGGTTAACTTCAGCTCATAGGCTGCGTCCCACTGTCATCACCTCAAAGATTAGAGTATCTAGTTCCCTTAACAGGGAATGGGTGAGTCCTCTGTGAGGAAAGTCCCAACATTTTAGTGGGAGATATAGCAGAAGATTTAAATAAAAGAAGAGATACACCATGTTTGTGGATAGTAAGATGAAATATTGCAAAAGATATCAGTATTTTTCCAAATTAATTTTCCCTAATTAATTTTCCACTCTCAATCAAAATACCAGCAGCATGACAAAATGATTCTGAAATTGACAGTGAAGAGTCAGCAGGCAATAATAGAGAAATTAAGAAAGAAAAAATTAAGGGTGATTTGCCCTATGAGCTAATAAAACACAAGGCTACTAAAATTGGAAAAGTTTGGTATTTGCAAATAGAAGTGACAGGACCGTGGTAAAGATCAGAGAACGCTGAAACCAATTCTTATAAAAATAGGAATTTAATGTATCATAAAGAAAGAATCACAAGGTCTTACTCCTAGGTATATGCCCAAGAGAATAAAAAAATATGTCCACATAGAAACCTGCACATGAATATTTATAGCAGCATTATTCATAATAGTCAAAAAGTAGAAACAACCCAAATATCCATCAACTGATGAATGGATAAAATGTATATATGGATACAATGGAATATTACTCAGCCATAAAAGGAATGTAGTACTGATACATGCTACAACATGGGCAAATCTTGGAAACATTGTGCTTTGTGAAAGGAGCCAGACATAAAAGTCACGTATTGTGTGATTCCATTAATATGAAATCTTCAGAATACACAGACAGTAGCTTAGCGGTTGCCAGGGGCTGGAGGAAGAGTGATTCCTAATAGGTATTGGGTTTATTTGGGGGTGATGAAAATACTTTGGAATTAGATAGTGGTGATGGTTGCACAACTTTGTGAATATATTAAAAGCCATTGGGACTTCCCTGGTGGGGCAGTGGTTAAGAATCCGCCTGCCAATGCAGGGGACACGGGTTCGAGCCCTGGTCCGGGAAGATCCCACATGCCGCGGAGCAACTAAGCCCGTGCACCTAGAGCCCGTGCTCTGTAGCAAGAGAAGCCACCACAATGAGAAGCCCGCACACCACAACGAAGAGTAGCCCCCGCTCGCAAAAACTAGAGAAAACCCGCGTGGAGCAGCGAAGACCCAATGCAGCCAAAACTAACTAATTAAATAAATATAGTTTTTTTAAAAAAAGCAAACACCAAATTGTACACTTGGAAATGGTGATTTTATGTGAATTATATCTCAATTTAAAAAGTATTGGGGAAATTGATTATACAGATAATATTGAGTTAGATCCATATATCAAAATAAATCCTAGATCAACTAAATCATTACATTAAATATACATGAATACTGAACCGCTCTAAGAATTATAAAATTTCCAAACGTAAAAATAAAAGGTGAAACCTCAAAAGAAAATATCACTAGATTTTACCAAATAAAAATGAAAAACTTTTGTATGCCAAGACACATCAAAATCAAACGTAATAATCTGGAATGATATTTTTCATAAATGTGGCAGGAATAAGATTAATACTCTAATGTTTTATAATTTCAATAATAGTTATAAGAAAAATTATAAGACCCTAGCAGAAAAAAAGGACATAGGCAATTCATAAAGGAAGAACTATAAAACACCAATCACGTGAAAAGTGAAAGGTAAAATGTAAAAAATGAGGTGTTCTTTTCTTCTACCAAAATAACAGCACTTCCACCTCACAGGTAAAGTGATATTTCTTGAATCCCTGGCATTGGAAGCAAAATGTGAGTCAAAATTTACAACCGAATTGTGAAATAGGAGATACCCTGGTGTGGATGCTGTGTGGGTATGCATCATGCTCTTTACTTTTAAGAAAATTTCCGATGTGCGAGTTTCTTCCCTTTTAGATTTAATTATTAAAACTGAACTTGATGGGAGCTTGAATTTTGTTTTTCAAAACCGTAATGTAGTATTAGTTTTTCATAAAATTTAATATATGTTAACCAGGATTTAACAGAATTTCATTGATTATACTTATATATTTTTTTCTCATAAAATCAGAAAATACCACCTATAAGAAATGTTCAAACTTGACAGTGCTCTCGGTATTATTAGAGTTCCTATTTCTTTTTCTTTTCTCGCTTATGTTGGCAGTAGACTATCTATACTGGATATATTTTTAATGGAGAAAACAAAGAGGCAGCTCAAGGGAAGTCCCCTTTTCCCAGCCATCTTCAGGCTCAGTAGAAGTGGGACAGTAATGTTGGAATTAGTAACGGAGACTTACAAGCTTATAAAGATGAACTACACTGCTCCCTCCCTGCTCTCCTGTCTCTGTCAGATTCACCTTCAGTTATGTCTACTGTGATTCAGACAAGCTCACCTCAGAACCAGAAAAATTGAGGGTTAGTTCTACACTGTATTAAAAGAAACTCAGGAATATACAATTACTTTTATTTTCCAATGATCCCTTTTATTATATAGGGGAAATTAAATTATGCATAAACATTTTATTATTTGATTTGAACATTGTCTCATCATGCATGGCCTCTGTGCTTCACTATATAAGCAGCTATTCTCTGCTACAAACAAAATTCCGGAATTCAGTCCGACGTGCATACTCTTGAGAAAGTGTTTCTGGGAGGATGTTGTGAACACCTTTAGGTATAGATATCGACACAAAGTTAGGGAAAAGCAAGAGGCAGCCTTTTGTCTATTCCTTGTCCTTGCTGTCTAGCTAAGGCTGCATTAGGATAATAAGGCAGTTCTATCAGAAAACTGCACTAATTAGTTGCGATTTCTCAACGTCCTTGGGCTGTTTCTGAAAACTAATTACTGGGAACCAGAGGGTGAAAGAATACACACCCTGCCTATATGTAGTTAACACACACACCTCTCACAGGCGCTGATGGGACAGGCTACTTAATTTCCCCAAAGAGGATGCACTGGGTTTTCCCCTCCCCATGTTTTAAGTTTTTCTTTTTTAACAGCTTTGTTAATTTAGGTTAAGTGGTTTGGTTGTCATGGAAACCAGTATTCCTCTCAGGCTGATTGTGTCAAAGGCATCATTAATCTGTTTTCTCAACTGCCTCTTCCTCATCCATCTAATTGCCGTCTCCCTCCCCACCCCTTTCCTTTGGATGACATCATTTTGTACATTTTTAGGACACCATATGTGAGATTCAGCACAATTTATTTTCTATTCAAATTTCATATCACTATGCTAATTGTCATATTCCCACCCCGAAGGAGGAAGATGGCTCCCCTATGTGGGGTACATAACACCTCCAAAGGTGAGGCTGAAAGTCACTTAATTTAATACAACTCATTTGCAATTCAGCTTCCTGGATAACTCTTTCCTTTTCACCTCTTGGGTTTTCTTCTTAGGATTCTAAATCACTGTTTATGATGTTCTGGGAACCACCATCTTTGAAAGAGTAAAGAACCTGTACTATTGGGTTAGGGAAGAGGGTGGATAATTCAGGTAACACTGTGGCCACCCTTCTACTGAGATGGCCTTGAACTTGGTGAGAGAATGTGGAGCCCAGTCTATTTTCTGTTTCTCTCAGATAATGCTCTTGGTGCAAGATGCTGTGTCATTTGTGTTCTTTTGCCATGGTATCCATTTTGACACAAACCTGGCCCAAAATACAGTGTGACAGTGCCTATTTGCCCCCTGCAGCTTTGACCCATGGAAAGAGTCTCAAGAGATTTGTTCTGTTCTACTTTGATCAGCGGGCAAGATTTTTCCTGCATAGCTCCGTCTCTATACAAGTTTTCCAGTTCTCTGTCCTTTATTATGATGGGCATAGGAGCATCAAGGACATTTTGGCTGTGAGTGAGGTGCAGGTCAGTGGGGTGCAGTACTTCAGGATAATTTGACACATGGTCCATTCACTCTACTTCCTGGTCCTCTCGATGGAAGAATTTTGAGAATTGTTGCCTCATCACCTTCCTCTTGGGAAAACCAAATCTTATCTTTTCCCTATTTTGCTGCTGTTTTTATGGGGTGGTGCTGAAAAGCTGGGAGAGAACGTTTATTTACATTTTACATGCAGTCACATCATTTATACATAAATCACATATAAAGATGAGTTTTTCTTATTTCATAACAACAAACACAAATGATATTCCTAACACTTTTTTGTGATATCTATTGATTCTGAAGGTTCGTATCGTTTTCTCATCTCTATTTCTTAGGCAGAATTCAGGGTTTCTTTCTCTATTTCCTGATATTTTTTATCCAGACATTTATTATCACATGAATACCATTTAATTGTTAGTTTAAAAGCATGTCTCTTCAAAACATGAGTTATTTGAATCACATTTCTTATCTTTATGCCCAGCAGAGTGTCTGACACATATTATTTAGTCAGATTATCTGTTGGATAAAGAAATGTTTACTTAAGACCAAAACAATTTTGATTTATAACTACATCAAACCATTGGTTTTGATTGTTGACAATGGTGGTAGAACTGATCAGAGTTTCATGTGTTAACTCTCTAAGAAGCGTTTCTATTTTAGGCCAAAGGAATGAGGCAATGTGTAAGAAAACTACACAAAGCCAGTTGGTGGCTGTCTTAGCCCGTTTGGGTTGCTATAGCAGAATATCATAGACCGGGTGGCTTACAAACAACAGAAATCCATTTCTCATAGTTCTGGAGGCTGGGAAGTCAAAGATCAAAGTGCTGGCGAATTCAGTGTACAGTGAGGGGCTGCTTCCTCTTTCATAGACGGTGTGTTTTTGCTGTGTCCTCACATGGCAGAAGGGGCAAGGGAACTCTGGGGTTTTTTTTGTAAGGGAACTAATCCCTTTCATGAAGGCTCCACTCTTATGACCTAAGTACCTCCCAATGGTCCCACCTCCAGATACCATCATGTTGGGGGTTAGGTTTCAACATGTGAATTTTGGGGTGGGGGCACAAACTTTCTGTCTATAGTAGTAGCTAAGATTTATGCTTCTGCAATTCTAAGTTGAGCAGATTTGGTGACACCTGGTTGGATATGAGGTATGAGAAAGGATCTAGAATGACTCCTAGCTGTCTGGGTTAGGTTCCTGGAGGGAAGCTGACAATACAGGGGAGGGCAGGTTTGGAAGGTGGAATGGGGAAGATGGGTGAGCGTGCTGGAACGTGTTCAGATTGACTCTGAACTTTCAAGAACCACTGCAGAATGAATTGGGCCTTTCTGAGTAAAAGACAAAGAAATCCTTCGGTTATATTTTTCTCTGATGGCTGAGTCTTTAATGCAACCATATGGAAGCAAAGTGTCCAATATCATGTTGTTCTAAGCAAGAAGCCCTCTCAGTTAGGGCTGTTGAGCACTGGAGAGGAATAAGGAAAATAGGCAACAAGAGTACTAGGAACTGGTGCAATATGAAAAGCAATTCAGAGTTGTAAGAAAGACAATATCAAGATTCTTCTTGTGCTCAAGACATCACTCAAATTATCTCTGTGAAATTTTTTAAAAATTAAAGAAAAATTGGGCCCACAGAAGGGCAGAAATCAAACATAGTTACCTCTGTCCTCTTCCTTCTCCTGGATTTCCCTATCTTTCTTTTATACTCCTTGGCCTTTCTGACATTGATTTCATCCTGTCTCCTGGCCAGCTTTGTCTATATCTTCATAGACCCTGATTCCTCAAAACTTTACTGTGTACAGGGACCATTTTGGCTGTCCCTATATGTCATGGGATACTTCCTCCTTCAGCTCTCCAGATAAATGACGTTATGTTTTATTCTCCCAAATCAGGATTCTCAGGAGGGAATGCTTATTGTCCATTTCATCTTAAAGGTACAGGGAGTACGGGCAGCGTTACCTGGCTGCCACCATTTATTAGATGTGTGGGTGAGGAGTACTTCAGAGCAGATCATGGACAAAAAATTCACTGAAAACATCACTTGAAGACATGCTGCACCCCTTGCAATTAAGATAACTGGTTATTTCCCTAGCTACTTCCACTGAAGAAACAAGGACTTACATCACAATAGTTCTTTTGTCATTATTTTTAATATAACGAGCAACGTAAGCTTCGAGCAGAAGTTGTTAAATCTTAACATTTCTGGGGCCCTTTTCCAGAACTCATGTAATATCTTTATGTTGTCACCAAATACTGCTTAAAATCCAGGCTTTATTTCCTGCCATAAGGAGGTGTAGTAGGACTTAGAAGCCACCAGATGTCACTATTGCAGATAGCATTCCAAACCCTCCAGCTTGCATCTGATATGGTTGGTGCAAATATTTTAGTTAACAGTCTACAGGCCCCAAGAAGTCATCTAGACTGTCCCTCCTGGTGGGAAGCTGCAGTGAACAGTGGTGGTTTACCTTTAAAGATCCTCAGACAAAGAGCAGTGTTTATGAAAGCACCCATCTCTGAGGGCCACCTGCAGGACAGACACCAAAGCAAGTTGGCTCCAAGGTCCTTACATTCCGAACATCTATGAGTCTGAGATTCTAAAGCCAAATAACTATGGTCTCTGCCTGCTGCCCAACCTTTGTGTGCTCTTGGTTTTCCAAGATGAAATCATTTTAGTGAACGGTATATGGTACATTCAAAATGGCAGAATCTCTAATAGTGAGAAACATGAAGGAAATATCACGGTGACGACAAAGGTTGGCTGTGTATTTAGATGACTTCCCTTGGCTTGGGAGGCCAAGGCTCAGAGGCTGAGGGCCTAGGGGGAAGGGCAGTCTTCAGGCCACTGGTCAGCTGCTCTCTGCTGGCTTAAGTTTTACTCAACTCTGAGATGATTGTGGAATGTGGAAGGGGGTGTTAATTGTGGTTTTACATCCCTTCTCACCTTGTATCTGTTGTCTTTTCATTTTTGTCTTTCCTTCATCTTCTCCTATACTCACGTCATCTTCCCTTGCCTAAATTATCCTTTCCCCTTTGCCCTTAGTTCCCAGTGGCTCCGAAGGCATTTCTTAGCTCCCTCAGTAGCAGTGGATGCTCAAGAAGTTATGATTTTGGAACCTGGTTTCTTGTCCCTTGTCCTCTTCTCCTAATATATATATATTTTTTATAAATTATTTTATTTTTATTTTTGGCTGTGTTGGGTCTTCCTTGCTGTGCGCAGGCTTTCTCTAGTCGTGGCGAGCGGGGGCTACTCTTTGTTGCAGTGTGTGGGCTCCTCATTGTGGTGGCTTCTCTTGTTGCAGAGCATGGGCTCTAGGCGCACGGGGGCTTCAGTAGTTGTGCCATGTGGGCTCAGTAGTTGTGGCTTGCAGGCTCTAGAGCACAGGCCCAGTAGTTGTGGCGCATAGGCTCAGTTGCTCCGCGGCATGTGGGATCTTCCCGGACCAGGGCTCGAACCTGTGTCCCCTGCATTGGCAGGCAGACTCTCAACCACTGCGCCACCAGGGAAGCCCTCTCCTAATATTTTTGACCACAAACAAAAGAGTCCCAGCTGTGGGACTCTTGATCAACTCTCAGCTGACCACAAACCATTAGTCCCAGCCTAATGGTGGCCCATTAGGAAAGTGGAACCTAAAGAATAACCACCTCCTAGCGACCTGTAGAACGGGTGTTCTGCGGAATATAATTTGGGGACTATTCCCACTGCAGGAAATTTTACAAATCCAGTCTTAACAAAGGAGCAAAATTGAATCCCTCTTCTCAAACAAGATCAAGCTTTTGTTTTTTTAAATTTTTATCGGAGTATAGTTGATTTACAATGTTGTGTTAGTTTCAGGTGTCAGGATGAATCTTTGATGTTTGTATTCTGAGACATTTTATTTAAAGCAAGTAGAATAGTATAGGGGATATCACTTTTCTATGATGTCATTTACATGACTAAAAATAAATACTGCATTACTGATAAAATTCTAAAACTTTCTTTGGAGGCATTTTCACTACTTGAATTAGTTACAGCTTTAGATCATTTAGTTTAATATTTATTTGAGTGCCCACTGTATGCCCAGTGATGTCCAGAGAATGCAAAGACAAATAAGACATAGTTCTTGTTCCATAGGAGATCTGGGAGCAAATCTTATAGTCTTTTACCTTTTAATTCTTATACTCTGCTAGCTGCGATGCCTGTGCCTAGGATAGAGTGAACCTTAGGTAGATAATGGTAGGCATTATTAGGTATTTGGTTAAATGCTTTGAGTCAAAGAGAACACTATAGGTCATCTAGACCCTTCAAACTTCTTTACCTTGTCTCTTAAGAAAACTAAAAACAAATCTCAAATAAGTGGCTTTTAATCTTGTGGTCAAGGCTCTGTTCTGAATGTGCAACATTGAGCACCAGAGCTATAGGAAGCACTCCTTAACTCCCCACCCCATCTTCCCTAAACCCAGGCAATGTGCCTGCTTTGTGGGGGGATCACTGTGACCACTTCATTTGCCACGTGTCAAGGCTAAGTGGAAGTTTGGTTGTATTTTGTGGGTATGGACAGTAGGGTGACCCAAGCAGATCACAGGCTTTCCGTCACTCTCTCACTTGGGTCCACCACCTCTCCAAGGCATTCAGTGCTATTTGCTTAGGTTTTTACTGAGTTCAAAGTCCAGGTTATGCCATTTCAGAAGTATCCTGCCTTTTTGCCTTCACAGCAGATGTGGGGTTCTCCTCATTTGGACTTAGACAAGCCATTCAAAATAATTTCACCCCCTTGCCTCTCTCGTGCTTGTGCCCTCAAGCCTCAGACACAGTGGACGTCAGAGTGAGGCCTTCAGAGACCATCGCCAGGGGCCTGTACAAAGCCTCCCACACTGGTCCACTCTGATAATTAACTGCAGCACACACCTGGCAGCTAGGGTTCAGGATTCCTGGTCTTTCCAGGAGATGGCTCTCCATGTTAGCCCTGTTGGAACCAAAGGCAATCATTATTTTCTAACTACTGTTAGGTTTAATGTCAGAGAAAGCCTGATAAATTCTTAATGAATTGACCTATACGTGTTGCCCCTTGAAATATTGTAACTCCTTAGAAATGGTCTCTTCTTTGAGGATAAATTTTTGTGGGATGTTGGCAACTTCCTTCTAGATAGATCTGTGATTCTATGCCTAAAAAGGCATAATCCCACTTGGGACAAAAGCCAACTTCAGTATCAGTTAAAGCTTAGCTCATGCATAGGATGAAGAAATTCTAAATAGAATTTAAGAAAAATCCTTTTCAAAGCTTCTCCTTGATTTATGGACCTTATAAATATGACCCCTGGAAGATAGCATGTGGGATTATGGGATTTATTTTGTGTGTTTGCCACAAGGATGAAATAGAGTTTTGGAATTATTCAGGCCAGACGCAAAGGGAAATTAAATAAGCTCTGTGGATGAAAAGAAATGTTTAAAAAGTGCCCTATAAGACATATCAGGTAATAAAGCACCAGGGCCAGATGGATACACAGCTGTTTTGTACAGAACATTCAGTCATAAATTACTTCCAATTTTAGAAGAGGTTTATAAACATGCTTCAGGAACCAAAGAAACCTCTCCCTGTTCCAGTTTCACTGGGAAGAAAAAAGAAATGTATAGACCATAAACTCATTCTACTCCTTAACTCTGACCAAAAAACCATGACTGTTAGATTTATAAAGCTGTTAAGCAGTATATTTGCCTTAAGTGGTTTATTCTGTGGAAAATTTCTGGAAAATAATATTTACTACCTACTTAATATTACAAATATAGTACTAGATCATAGAAAAATGGGTATGGATAAGGCTTTTACCTAGTGAACTGAGGAGCTGAGAAAGCACTCATCTCAATGCAATAGTCATAGAAGGTTTTTGTAGAAATTTCAAAACTAGCCTGAATCCAGGCAAAATAAAGAGGACTTCCTTATTTTTAGGAATATATCCTTGGAATAATCATGAATAGATTAAACTATTTAATATCACACATGTTTCTTAAAATGAGGTTTGAAATAGCAACAAACTGGAAAAAACCTTTATGTCCAACACCAGGTTTAGTTATGGTATGTTCATTCAATGGATATTATGCAGTTATTGCAAATAATATAGAGTATTTAATACCAGAAAGATGGCCATCATATTTTTTTAAGTGATAAAAATGGGTTTCCAAGCAGGCTTCTTGGTATGATTTGCTTTTTGTAAAGTAATAGAAAGACGTGTGTTTGTGTGTCTGCAGCGTCCACCAGGGTGTTTTGTTAGAGTCAATCGGACATTAAAACTCAAGACTATCAGAGCGTACATCTGGACCGGGCTGCTGTGGAGGGTGTCGCAGCAGGACACAGCTCATCTGCAGGGCAGCAGCATCAGGCATTCTTTTCCAGTGGGAGTCTCTGCAGCAGTACCTCTCTGCTGCAAGGATGGGAGAAACACACCAGGCAGGTCAAGAGATGCCATGGCTTGGAAGCCTCAGACCTCACGGTAGCTAAATATTTCTTATAACAACTCAGTGAGCTTCCTGGGTCTCCAAAGGACAATCCAGTTATAAGAGTCACCACACTCAGGGAGATCCACAGCTACCTGTCTGATCAGGTGTTTAGACCGCATTTATAGTCTCTCCCAATTCAAATGCAATTTACCAAAGATCGTCTTAATCATTAAGCAATGTTTGCTTAGTGCTATAGACTTCATATTCATGTCTCCCCCCAACCCCAATTCATATGTTGAAATCATAGCCCCCAAGTTGATAGCATTAGGAGATGGAGTCTTTGGAAAGTGATTGGGTCATGAAGACAGAGCCCTCGAGCATGGAATTTGTGCTCCTATAAAAGAAGACTGAGAAAGCTTCTTGCCCCTTCCTCCATATGAGGTTACAGTGAAAAGATGGTAGTTTAGGATGGTAGTTTCGCCCAACATTGAATCTGCCAAAGCCTTGATCTTGGACTTCACAGCCTTTAGGACTGTGAGAAACAAATTTCTATTGTTTATAAACTGCTCAGTCCATGGTATCTTTGTTATTATCAGCTTGAATGGACTGACAGTGTCATAGTTAACATCTACTTGTTGAGCGATCAAGTGTTTAGGTGGTCAATTTAAGACAACAAGCCAAACAGAATAATAATCCAGTCTTTGTTTACTTACTCTGATAGTAATAAATAAGAGAAATAAGCAGTGCCTGCACCCCAGTGTTCTATTTTCCCCATGGAGTCAGACTCCTTACTACCTTTATCAGTTCTCCAGAAGACAGAGCTGAAATGTTAACTGAAGGGCCAGTTTTCATAGAGAAGGACATTTAACCCTTTACCTGTACTCATAGTGTTTGTTATTATTTAACCTTTATTTACTCTTTTTGCCCTCCCCCCCCTTTTTTCCCCCTGAGGATTCAAATTACTTTCATGTGTGATCTCCTTTATATCTGTTCAGTGACTTGGCTGGAAGTACCACCCGTCCTGCCTCAAGGTAAAGCCTCTTGTGTTAGACCTCAGAAGGTACAGCCTCGGGCATGCCCACAGTCCCCCCTGGGATGACAGTGTCTTTAGCAGAGCTGGCTTTTATTGTCTTTCCCCTGATTGCTCTATCAGGCTGTTCACCTCTGGTGGTATCACACCCAGCTTTTAGGCTCTACTAATTTCCAGCTGTTTGCTCTATTGCTTTTAACAATATGCTGGGACATAAATTGCTCTACAGTCCTATCTAATTAAATTCGGGCCTTTTGCAGGAGTAAAAGTCTTTGAGACCAGTCTTTGAGTTTTGCTTTGACCCCAGGAGGGCTGTTCTTAGCTGTCTTCCCCACAAGTTCTCCCTGTTAAGCCTCCATTGGTCTACAATTTAGCTTCTCAGTCTTATAAAGCTACCAGCCTCCTCTTAATTGCTTACCACCAAAATCTCCACTGTTTTCAACAGTGCCCTTAGGCTTAAACTTCCTCACGTACTGTTCCAGATAAAATCATTCCTTTGAGGGATTCAAAGCTCTCTGTTGTTATGGCTTTCCTCTCCCCTTGGCCAGAACATTTGTGCCACTTCTCCAGAGCTTGGGGCAGGGACTTTGGTCCACTTCTCTCAGAATGACACTCTTGCTTGACAAGCAGTATGCTGAGTGGGGGAGTAGCCTACCTGTGGGCTTTTCACCTTGTTCTCCTGGCATGGAATCTCTGCCCACAAGTAAGCTGGGATCAAGGGGGTTTGACCCCATTATTCTTATCCTATCATGCCTGGAATAGAGCTTCTGCCCTATGAGTTGAGGGTGATGGAAGGTAGCCCTGAACCTCACAGCTCTTCTTGCCTGGAATAGAGCTTCTGCAACCTGGTCCTCCTGGGGAGATACTGTAGCTCCAGACTGAGAGCTGGGGAAAGTGGGGCCCATGTTCTTGACTGTGCCAGCCTGGATTGGTGCTTCCATCATGAGCTGGGGGTGGGGGAAATGCCACCAATTCTTGTTGTTCTTACTGAGATTTAATAGATTTTCTTGAACAAATATTTTTCTAAGGGCTCTCTCAGGGCTGTTTGCCCTTAGGAAAATTTCTAGAGACTTAAGCAATTTAAAAATATAATTTTTACTAGTTATGGTTGTTTTGCTGGGAGGTTTGTGGAACTCCTCATACTGCCATTCTAGAAATTTATTTCCCCTTCTTGTTTATAATTTATGTGTCTCAAGGACCATTAGCCTGCAGTCATTTCATTAGTACTATGCATTTATTAAAGAGATGGAAAAATATACAGGCACCTATTAATGTTAACCTCTGGATGAGGAATTATGTTGATTTAAATATTCTTATTTTGCTTATCAGTAATTTTTGCCTCAAACTTTTTTCTTTTTTTTTTTGAAATGAGAAAAAAGCTTTTAATGAAAGAAGCAAGTAAAAAAGAATAATTTGTCTCTTGGTGGATGGGAAGGAAAGAGACAGCACCAGGCCTGCAATTCATTCTCTCCGTTTCACTGAGAGACTTGCTGGAAAAAAAGGTAAATCTCCTTATGAACAGATTAATGACAGACGTCTTAGCAAACACACTAATGGTGTTCACTGGTGGAAGAATCCTCAATTGCGGAGTGTTATCGGCATAGCAGGAGGGGCCTGGTCTGTCTAGAACTGATCATGGTAAACAGGCCAGGAATCTATGAATTTCTGGGGCGTGGCTCTCTTGAAAATGTCACATAAGCTATTGTTGGGGGAGGTCATTGAGAGGACGTGACCGCTGTTTGACCGGAGAGTTGGACCCAGGCAAACAGAGGCTTCTCATCCCCTCCCCTGTCCTTGAAATATACATTCTACCCACCATTTCCACAGCCGGAGCCGGTTCAAAGATGCAGCCTTGAGAGAGTAAGGTGGTGTTCAGTCCATCTGGACTGAATACGTGACTGAACCCAGGTAAGACCTCTATATAACTTCTAACATTCTGGTGGGTGGATGTGGAGCTCTCCTTGTCTTTTGGCCACTCAAAACAAGCCCCGCAAGTAAGATCCCTTGCTTTTAAACCTGCCGGCTACCAATCTGGAGTGATCTGCCTCTTTCTTTGGCCTCTTCTTGCTCCCCATGTATGGGGGCCGGTTTTTTGTTTTGTTTTGTTTTGTTTTTGCGGTACGCGGGCCTCTCAGTGCTGTGGCCTCTCCCGTTGCGGAGCACAGGCTCCGGACGCGCAGGCTCAGCGGCCATGGCTCACGGGCCCAGCCGCTCCGCGGGACCGGGGCACAAACCCGTGTTCCCTGCATCGGCAGGCGGACTCTCAACCACTGCGCCACCAGAGAAGCCTTGGGGGCCGGTTTGTGAACCAACAGCTATATGACTACAGGACTATGAAAAGGAGATGTTTTAGGACAGAAATAGCTTTCTTTTGTGAAAGGGAGTATTGCACAAGTTCAATATTGCCAAATAAGGTAGGAAAGGACCTGGGAAGCCGAGTTGGAGGACCTGGAGCTCTCCCTCTCTGTTCTGTAAAACCTACTAGGGAGTAAGATCTCTGGTTCTGTTGAGTCTGATTTGAGAATCCAATCCTTTGGACTGTTTCAATATTAAAACAAGAAAAAGAGACACTTTCTTTGGCACCCTTGTGAGTTTAAACATTTTATTGAAATGGCATTAGAAATCACAACACTTCTCAGGTAAATAATAAGCAGTTAAACTCAGGAGAAGCAGGGAGTTGGAGGTTGTGTCTGCTCACTGCCAGCACCACTATTTATAACATAAATTATGTGTTATTTCATCCAACAATTGGGCAATGCAGCTTTAGATCTTTTTTTTTTCCTGAAAACCAATTTGCCCTAAGTCAATTTGGCAATTTACTAAAATAGTTTTCTGGGAATTGATTTTTAGTGAATTGGACTGTTTCCAGGCAATACAATTAAAAAATAAAAATATTTACCCCAGTTCCTCTGGCATTTCCATGGTGCCTGAGTATAAAGAGGAATTATTAAGAGTTGTGGGAAGTGAATACCTTTTCCCCCCAAATATGAGAAGTTTCATGTTTTTGGTCTGCTTTATGCCTTTTTGTGGCCCCATGTGGAAACATTTTTTTCCTCTTTATTTTAAACTTATACACCCATCAAAGAACATTTGAAAAAAAGAGAGAATATTTAAAACAGGACACCAACCAGTTTTTATACATTTTTAATAGAATTTCCTCCAGTCATCTCTTTACACGCCCAAGTTTTTCTCACATGATTGTAAATCATTCTGAACAGAGTTAAAACATTTTAATACCCCAGAATTCTTTTTTTTTTTTAAAGAAGATGTTGGGGGTAGGAGTTTATTAATTTATTTTATTTATTTTTGCTGTGTTGGATCTTCGTTTCTGTGCGAGGGCTTTCTCTAGTTGTGGCAAGCGGGGGCCACTCTTCATCGCGGTGCGCGGGCCTCTCACGATCGCGGCCTTTCTTGTTGTGGAGCACAGGCTCCAGACGCGCAGGCTCAGTAGTTGTGGCTCACGGGCCTAGTTGCTCCGCGGCATGTGGGATCCTCCCAGACCAGGGCTTGAACCCGTGTCCCCTGCATTAGCAGGCAGATTCTCAACCACTGCGCCACCAGGGAAGCCCCAGAATTCATTTTATGTAGAATAGTCACTTAAGTTTATTTTAAAAAATCATTCCAGATATCTGCCTAAATTTCCCAATTATTCAAAAGGGCTGAGTCATCAGAAACTCTCCAGATTCCTTGTTTTTGTTTCTTCACAGCATAGGCTGGTCCTGTGAACATAATAAAAGGCATAGAGGAGGAAAAAAATGTCCCATTTATCTAGGGGCAGCACTTTAATGGGTTGTAGGAAGGATACTGATTAAGGGGCTTTAGTCCTGAGTGCATTTACCCATCACCGGGTAAGTCATGTCCTTTCCATGACTGTTTCCCAGGTGTGATGAGGGAGTGCATCATGATATCACTATGGTCCTTTCTAGGTCAAATAGCTAACAGCCATCAAAAGGCATTACTCCATGTTTCAGCTGCTTTTCATCGTATGTAAAACATTGGTCTGAATTCTAAAATTCTTCTGTGTGAAATAATTGACTGTCACCAGTTTATAAATGCTTTGTGTTCAAAAGGATTTTTTTGTTAACTCAGTTTGGATGGGAACACTTTTTCCCACAGAACTGATGTTAAATTAATGGTTCAATTTCCAGCAAGGTAGCTAAGAGAGAGTTCTAGTAGCATTATTAGTTTTATTTGCTTCTGTGTCATACTGGATTCTATGATCTATCTAGAATCATAATGTTCAATAATATCTCACATATAAATAGCATACAGTAATGCCAATCTTTAAATGCATATCTGTTTTCCTCTCCTTCTTCATTGTCCCTGCCCCACATAAAAGCAGAGGGGATTAATAACATCAAAAATCATACCAGCTAACATTTATTGCAGGTCTACTATGTTCTAGTTATTGTGCTAAGCCCTTTATGTGTACTTTGTCATTTAATTCCCACTGCTTTCCCTATTCTACATGCGAGCAAACTGAGACTAAGAATTAAAGTGACTTGTTCAGAGAAACAGCTGTTAAAATGTGGACCCAGACCTGAGGTCGCCAAACCCTGTGCTCCTGCCTGCCCCCTTGTGGCGGCAGTGCCACTAAAGGCCACTCTACTGCAGCCATAACGCATACAGAAGTTTCCCCTTGTCCTCAGTTTCAGTTACCTGCAGTCCACCGTGGTCCAAAAATATTAAATGGAAAACTCCTGAAATAAACAATTCATGAGTTTTAAATTGCATGCCATTCTGAGTAGCGTGATGAAGTCTCACCCTATCCTGCTCCTTCCCGCCCAAGATGTGAATCATCCCTTTGTCCAGCCCATCCTGCCCTTTAATCACTTAGTAGCTGCCTCTATTATCAGAAGCACTGTCGTGGTATCACAGTGCTTATGTTCAAGTAGTCCTTATTTTATTTACTGATGGCCCCAAAGTGCAAGAGTAGTGATGCTGGCAATTAGGATGTGCCAAAGAGAAACAGTAGGGTGCTTTCGTTAAGTGAAAAGTTGAAAGTTCTCGATTTAAAGAGGAAATTTAAAAAATTTCATGCTGAGGTTGCTAAGATCTACGGTAAGAATGAGTCTTTTATTTGTGAAATTGTGACGGAAAAAGAAATCCATGCTAGTTTTGCTGTCACGCATCAAACTGCAAAAGTTGTAGCCACAGTGCATGATAAGTGCTTAGTTAAGATGGAAAAGGCATTAAATTCATACAATAAGATATTCTGAAAGAGAGACCACATTCACATAACTTTTATTGCAGTATATTGTTATAATTGTTCTATTTTTTAATTAGTGATTGTTAATCTCTTACTGTGTCTAATTTATTAATTAAACTTTATGATAGGTATGTGTGTATAGGAAAAAATCAAGGTATATATGGGTTTGGTACTATCCTGGGTTTCAGGCATTCCCTGGGCGTCTTGGAACATAACTCCCATGGGTAAGAGGGGACTACTGTAATGGTCAAATTTTGTTTCCTTGGTAAGAATCTCCCTACATACCTCCCTCCACCCTTAGACTAGCTCAGTTATCCCTACCTAGGCTCTCACAGCCTTGAATTTATAGTACTCATCACTTTTATACTAGTATTTGTGCAGCTTAATTAACATCTCCTTCCTTGCCTAGATGGTAAGTACAATGAGGGAAGAGACCATTTATGTCTTTTTGCTTTTCTCCCCCAATGCTAATGCCAATAACACAGTTGGTGCTCAATTAATATATTTAGAATAAATGAATGAAGTAGAAATGTGGGAGGACTGTTTTATGGGGGGAGAGAGAGAGGTGCATGTGTGGGCAGAATCGGGGCTTCAATGTCTTGGAAGGCAGGGTTGGGGCTCCAGTACTGATGGATCTTTCAGGTAGCCACAGGTGCTATAGCTTTTGGTATACTGGTTGAGAATGGTGGCCCAGGATGGTGTTAGGATCACTATTTTACCTTTCAGATCACTATGTCAATCTTTAATTTGAATAGTTTCCTCTGAGACAATTTTCAAAGAGTCAGGAGGTTTACCATTTGTGCAGTGATTTCTAATTGAACTGTTCCCCTAATCCATTAGTTCTTTTAAATTTTTAATTTGTTGTTTATTTTGCTTATTTTTAATTTTCACCAGCTTTATTGAGGTATAATTAACAAAGAATGTTGTGTAAATTTAAGTGGTACTGCATGATGATTTCATATAAGTACATATTGTGAAATAATTTCCACAAAGTTCTTTTTTTACTTTTTAATTTTTTAACATCTTTATTGGAATATAATTGCTTTACAATGGTGTGTTAGTTTCTGCTTTATAACAAAGTGAATCAGTTATACATATACACATGTCCCCATATCTCTTCCCTCTTGCATCTCCCTGCCTCCCACCATCCCTATCCCACCACTCTAGGTGGTCACAAACCACCGAGCTGATCTCCCTGTGCTATTCGGCTGCTTCCCACTAGCTATCTATTTTACGTTTGGTAGTGTCTTTATTCCTGACTTGCCCCTGGGTTCTTCATGACCATTTTTCTTTTTTTTTTTTAGATTCCATATATATATGTGTTAGCATACGGTGTTTGTATTTCTCTTTCTGACTTACTTCACTCTATATGACAGACTCTAGGTCCATCCACCTCACTACAAATGACTCAATTTCATTTCTTTTTATGGCTGAGTAATATTCCATTGTATATATGTGCCACATCTTCTTTATCCATTCATCTGTTGATGGACACTTAGGTTGCTTCCATGTCCTGGCTATTGTAAATAGAGCTGCAATGAACATTTTGGTACATGACTAGTTTTGAATTACAGTTTTCTCAGGGTATATGCTCAGTAGTGGGATTGCTGGGTCATATGATAGTTCTATTTTTAGTTTTTTTAAGGAACCTCCATACTGTTCTCCATAGTGGCTGTATCAATTTACATTCCCACCAACAGTGCAAGAGGGTTCCCTTTTCTCAACACCCTCTCCACCATTTATTATTTGTAGATTTTTTGTGATGGGCATTCTGACCAGTATGAGATGATATCTCATTGTAGTTTTGATTTGCATTTCTCTAATGATTAATGATGTTGAGCATTCTTTCATGTGTTTGTTGGCAATCTGTATATCTTCTTTGGAGAAATGTCTATTTAGGTCTTCTGCCCATTTTTGGATTGGGTTGTTTTTTTGATATTGAGCTGCGTGAGCTGCTTGTAAATTTTGGAAATTAATCCTTTGTCAGTTGCTTCATTTACAAATATTTTCTCCCATTCTGAGGGTTGTCTTTTGGTCTTGTTTATGGTTTCCTTCGCTGTGCAAAAGCTTTGAAGTTTCATTAGGTCCCATTTGTTTATTTTTGTTTTTATTTCCATTTCTCTAGGAGGTGGGTCAAAAAGGATCTTGCTGTGATTTATGTCATAGAGTGTTCTGCCTATGTTTTCCTCTAAGGGTTTGATAGTGTCTGGCCTGACTTTTAGGTCTTTAATACATTTTGAGTTTATTTTTGTGTATGGTGTTAGGGAGTGTTCTAATTTCATTCTCTTACATGTAGCTCTCCAGTTTTCCCAGCACCACTTATTGAAGAGGCTGTCTCTTCTCCACTGTATAGTTTTGCCTCCTTTATCAAAAATAAGGTGACCATATACGTGGGGGTTTGTCTCTGGGCTTTCTATCCTGTTCCATTGATCTATATTTCTGTTTTTGTGCCAGTACCATACTGTCTTGATTACTGTAGCTTTGTAGTATAGTCTGAAGTCTGGGAGCCTGATTCCTCCAGCTCAGTTTTTCTTTCTCAAGATTGCTTTGGCTATTCGGGGTCTTTTTTGTTTCCATACAAATTGTGAAAATTTTTTTCTAGTTCTGTGAAAAATGCCAGTGGTAGTTTGATAGGGATTGCATTGAATCTGTAGATTGCTTTGGGTAGTATAGTCATTTTCACAATGTTGATTCTTCCAATCCAAGAATATGGTATATCTCTCCATCTGTTTGTATCATCTTTAATTTCTTTCATCAGTGTCTTATAGTTTTCTGCATGCAGGTCTTTTGTCTCCTTACGTAGGTTTATTCCTAGGTATTTTATTCTTTTTCTTGCAGTGGTAAGTGGGAGTGTTTTCTTAATTTCACTTTCAGATTTTTCATCATTAATATATAGGAATGCAAGAGATTTCTGTGCACGAATTTTGTATCCTGCTATTTTACCAAGTTCATTGATTAGCTCTTGTAGTTTTCCAGTAGCATCTTTAGGACTCTCTATGTATAGTATCATGTCATCTGCAAACAGTGACAGCTTTACTTCTTTGTTTCCAATTTGGATTCCTTTTATTTCTTTTTCTTCTCTGATTGCTGTGGCTAAAACTTCCAAAACTATGTTGAATAATAGTGGTGAGAGTGGGCAACCTTGTCTTGTTCCTTATCTTAGTGGAAATGGTTTCAGTTTTTCACCATTGGGAACAATGTTGGCTGTGGGTTTGTTATATATGTCCTTTATTATGTTGAGGAAAGTTCCCTCTATACCTACTTTTTGGACGGTTGTTATCATAAATGGGTGTTGAATTTTGTCAAAAGCTTTCTCTGTATCTATTGAGATGAGCATATAGTTTTCCTCCTTCAGTTTGTTAGTATGATTTATCACATTGTTTGATTTGCGTATATTGAAGAATCTTTGCATTCCTGGCATAAACCCCACTTGATCATGGTGTATGATCCTTTTAATGTGCTGTTGGATTGTTTGCTAGTATTTTGTTGAGGATTTTTGAATCTATGTTCATCAGTGATATTGGCGTGTAGTTTTCTTTCTTTGTGACATCTTTGTCTGGTTTTGGTATCAGGGTGATGGTGGCCTCACCATCACCCTGGTAGAATGGTAGAATGAGTTTGGGAGTGTTCCTCCCTCTGCTATATTTTGGAAGTGTTTGAGAAGGATAGGTGTTAGCTCTTTTCTAAATGTTTGATAGAATTCACCTGTGAAGCCATCTGGTCCTGGGCTTTTGTTTGTTGGAAGATTTTTAATCACAGTTTCAATTTCAGTGCCTGTGATGGGTCTGTTTATATTTTTTATTTCTTCCTGGTTCAGTCTCGGAAGGTTGTGCATTTCTAAGAATTTGTCCATTTCTTCCAGGTTGTCCATTTTATTGGCATATAGTTGCTTGTAGTAATCTCTCATGACCCTTTGTATTTCTGCATGTCAGTTGTTACTTCTCCTTTTTCATTTCTAATTCTATTGATTTGAGCCTTCTCCCGTTTTTTCGTAATCAGTCTGGCTAATGGTTTATCAATTTTGTTTATCTTCTCAAAGAACCAGCTTTTAGTTTTATTGATCTTTGCTATCGTTTCCTTCATTTTTCATTTATTTATTTATTTTATTTTATTTTTTTTGCTGTACGCGGGCCTCTCACTGCTGTGGCTTCTCCCGTTGTGGAGCACAGGCTCTGGACGTGTAGGCTCAGTGGCCATGGCTCACGGGCCCAGCTGCTCTGCGGCATGTGGGATCTTCCTGGACTGGGGCACGAACCTGTGTCCCCTGCATCTGCAGGCAGACTCTCAACCACTGCGCCACCAGGGAAGCCCTCATTTATTTTTGATCTGACCTTTATGATTTCTTTCCTTCTGCTAACTTTGGGGTTTTTTTTTGTTCTTCTTTCTCTAATTGCTTTAGGTGTAAGGTTAGGTTGTTTATTAGAGATGTTTCTCGTTTCTTAAGGTAGGATTGTATTGCTATAAATTTCCCTCTTAGAACTGCTTTTGCTGCATCCCATAGGTTTTGCGTTGTCGTGTTTTCAGTGTCATTTGTTTCTAGGTATTTTTTTTATTTCCTTTTTGATTTCTTCAGTGATCTCTTGGTTATTAAGTAGTGTATTGTTTAGCCTCCATTTGTTTGTATTATTTACAGATTTTTTCCTGTAATTGATGTCTAGTCTCATAGCATTGTGGTTGGAAAAGATACTTGATATGATTTCAATTTTCTTAAATTTACCAAGGCTTGATTTGTGACCCAGTATATGATCTATCCTGGAGAATGTTCCATGAGCACTTGAGAACAATGTGTATTCTGTTGTTTTGGGATGGAATGTCCTATAAATATCAATTAAGTCCATCTTGTTTAATGTATCATTTAAAGCTTGTGTTTCCTTATTTATTTTCATTTTGGATGATCTGTCCATTGGTGAAAGTGAGATGTTGAAGTCCCCTACTATGAATGTGTTACTCTCAATTTCCCCTTTTATGGCTGTTAGTATTTGCCTTATGTATTGAGGTGCTTCTATGTTGGGTGCATAAATATTTACAATTGTTATATCTTCTTCTTGGATTGATCCCTTGATCATTATGGAGTGTACTTCTTTGTCTCTTGTAATAGTCCTTGTTTTAAAGTCTATTTTGTATGATATGAGAATTGCTACTCCAGCTTTCTTTTGATTTCCATTTGCATGGAATATCTTTTTCCAACCCCTCACTTTCAGTCTGTATGTGTCCCTAGGTCTGAAGTGGGTCTCTTGAAGACAGCATATATATGGGTCTTGATTTTGTATCCATTCAGCCTTCTATGTCTTTTGGTTGGAGCATTTAATCCAGTTATATTTAAGGTAATTATCGATATGTGTGTTCCTATTACCATTTTCTTAATTGTTTTGTTTTTGGTATTGTAGGTCTTTTTCTTCTCTTGTGTTTCCTGCCTAGAGAAGTCCCTTTAGCATTTGTTGTAAAGTTTGGTGGCGCTGAATTCTCTTAGCTTTTGCTTGTCTGTAAAGGTTTTAATTTCTCTGTCGAATCTGAATTAGATCCTTGCTGGGTAGAGTAATCTTGGTTGTAGCTTTTTCTCTTTCATCCCTTTAAATATGTCCTGCCACTCCCTTCTGACTTGCAGAGTTTCTGCTGAAAGATCACCTGTTAACCTTATTGGGATTCCCTTGTGTGTTATTTTTTGTTTTTCCCTTGATGCTTTTAATATTTTTTTTGTATTTAATTTTTGATAGTTTGATTAATATGTGTCTTGGCATGTTTCTACTTGGATTTATCCTGTATGGGACTCTCTGTGCTTCTTGGATTTGATTAACTATTTCCTTTCCCATATTAGGGAAGTTTTCAACTATAATCTCTTCAAATATGTTCTCAGTCTCTTTCTTTTTCTCTTCCTCTTCTGGGACCCCTATAGTTCGAATGTTGGTGCTTTTAATGTTGTCCCAGAGGTTTCTGAGACTGTCTTCAATTCTTTTCATTCTTTTTTCTTTATTGTGCTCTGCAGTAGTTATTTCCACTATTTTATCTTCCAGGTCACTTATCTGTTCTTCTGCCTTAGTTATTCTGCTATTGATCCCTTCTAGAGTATTTTTAATTTCATTTATTGTGTTGTTCATCACTGTTTGCTCTTTAGTTCTTCTAGGTCCTTGTTAGACGTTTCTTGTATTTTCTCCATTCTATTTCCACGAATTTGGATATCTTTACTATCATTATGATAAATTCTTTTTCATGTAGATTGCCTATTTCCTCTTCATTTGTTAGGTCTGGTGGGTTTTTACCTTGCTCCTTTATGTGCTGTGAGTTTCTCTGTCTTCTCATTTTGCTTAACTTACTGTGTTTGGGGTCTCCTTTTCGCAGGCTGCAGGTTCATAGTTCCCATTGTTCTTGGTGTCTGTCCCCAGTGGCTAAGGTTGGTTCAGTGGGTTGTGTAGGCTTCCTGGTGGAGGGGACTAGTGCCTGTGTTCTGGTGGATGAGGCTGGATCTTGTCTTTTTGGTGGGCAGGTCCACGTCTGGTGGTGTGTTTTGGGGTGTCTGTGGCCTTTTGATGATTTCAGGCAGCCTCTCTGCTAATGAGTGTTCCTGTCTTGCTAGTTGTTTGGCATAGGGTGTCCAGTACTGTAGGTTGCTGGTCGTTGAGTAGAGCTGGGTCTTGGCGTTGAGATAGAGATCTCTGGGAGATTTTTGCCGTTTGATATTACGTGGAGCTGGGAGGTCTCTTGTGGACCAGTGTCCTGAATTGGGCTCTCCCACCTCAGAGGCACAGCCATGATGCTTGGCTGGAGCACCAAGAGCCTGTCATCCACACAGCTCAGGATAAAAGGGAGAAAAGAAAGAAAGAAAGAAAGAAAGAAGAACATAAAATAAAGTTATTGAAATAAAATATAAGAATAGTTATTTAAAATTTTTTTTAAAGTAATAATAAAAAAGAAAGAAGAGCAACCAAAAAAAAAATCCACCAATGATAACATGTGCTAAAAACTGTACTAAAAAATAAAAAAACAAACACACAAAAAACCCCGACAGACCGAACCCTAGGATAAATGGTAAAAGAAAAGCTATACAGACAAAATCACACACAGAAACATACACATACACACTCACCAAAAGAAAAAAAGGGAAAAAAATATATATATCGTTGCTCCCAAAGTCCACCTCCTCAATTTGGGATGATTCGTTGTCTATTCATGTATTCCACAGATGCAGGGTGCATCAAGTTGACTGTGGAGATTTAATCCGCTGCTCCTGAGGCTGCTGGGAGAGATTTCTCTTTCTCTTCTTTGTTCGCACAGCTCCTGGGGTTCAGCTTTGGATTTGGCCCCGCTTCTGCGTGTAGGTCGCCTGAGGGCGTCTGTTCTTTGCTCAGACAGGAAGGGGTTAAAGGAGCAGCTGATTCAGGGGCTCTGGCTCACTCAGGCTGGGGGGAGGGAGGGGTATGGATGCGGGGGGAGCCTGCGGTGGCAGAGGCAGACATGACAGTTGCATCCATAAAGTTCTTAATTGAGTGTCATTTGCTGAGGCCTTGATAAAACTTCAGGGGTTTCTTTCTGCCTTTGGGGAAAAGTCGTAAGGCATCAATCCAAGACCTTTGGTATTGAATCTCATTTCCTGCAAGTTCCCAGTGCAAACACTCTGCCACAGCTAGGCTTATATCCTCCCTAGACCCTGTCCTATCATAGCTTTTGTCATCTTTCTGTCCCCAAACTATTCCTTCCACTTTACATACTCCCCTCACTCCCCTGCATGACCCTTTGCAGGTCCAGTAAGCACCTACCCCACACTAGCCTTCCAGATTGACCCATCCTGTACCCACAGCTGTAGCCTGCCAAGTCACTGCCATGCCCCCCCCCTTTCCTTCTTTTGCATAGGAGTCTCACCCGGTTACAGGATCACCAACTGCTTTTTCCTTGTTTCCCCATTATTTCCCCCTTGAAGCCAGATGTAATACTGCATGTTCTTCGGTAGGTGGCAACCTTCACAAACAGAATTCAGGCAGTTTTGTTGCTTTGCTTGACAGGACAGTATCCCTCATGAGAGGCACAGATGCCCGGAGCTGCTACCTCTGCTGATCTTGTTCACTAATTAGAAACATTTGTTTCCTTGGAGTCACAAAAATGTTCCCACTATTATTCTGTTTTGTAAGGGAAAACCATCTGAGTTGTTATTTAAGTGATTCCATTTTCCAGACCTCAGGAGCTTAGAAGATCAGAAGATATCAAAACAAAGCTCTCCTTTATCACGTTTTTTCAAGGATTTAGGGGAAAATCATGATTCTGTTTTTCAGTTTTGGTATGGAATTTTTATTTTCCCAAGATGGGGCTGCTGCCGAGATTTTGTATACGGATCTTTATCATTAAAAACAGTGAGAAGGAGAGAATGTTTTAAAAAACACAAGGGTAGACTGCTAATTGAAAACAAAGACATTAAAAAACTGGACATTGTTCAGAATTCATTTTCTCTTTAACAAGAAAATTTGAGAGTTGGTTGCTTTAAACAGTGGAGAAGTTGGTACATAACACTGGTACATTTGGTACCTAGACATTTCTGGAATAATGACACAGGCATTGCACTTACTTAAGACCACTCCTCCTCTGCATTCATACCTTATTTGTTGCTAGTTACTAAGGCATCTTACTTGGAAAATAAGTGCACTCCCTTTTTCTTGTTGTGTTCCTCCAGAACTTTGGTTCACCAGTGTGAATTTTACTTCTGGTGGGAAGTTTTCCTTGGATCATCCAATCCCTAGTGTCACCTTTCCCTCCAACTATCTTCATGTACATGTACAAAACAAGTGCATTATAAGGAAATGAAACTGAATTTTAGTAAGTGAACTGAAATGTGTACTTCTAAATATGCATTGTGCTCTTCAGAGAAATTGTGGAAGCCCATATATTTATTTTAATGATGATTCAGTGACTTAAAGCATTTAAAACCTCCTCTTTTGGTCTTATTTCAGAGCCTGTGGTAACAGGGTAAGGTCTGTTCTGGGGTCCTGCCATGGGTCCTGAGTTGTTAGTTCTGTGCATTGTCTTTTGCAATCTTGTGCTGTTCAGATGGCATTTACCTCATGAGCTTTGTATCTCCCTATTTTCTTTCTAGCTAGGGTTTGCTGGGCTCCCACACTGGGTTTATCATTTAATTCCTGAATCCCCACTGCTTCTGGGTTACACAAGCAACTCTTTGAGCATAATTTGATTTTTTTAAAGAGTAACTGTGCATTGTTTTGCAACACGTTTTTTTCAAAGTCAAAGTTTATTTTAGGGACTATTAGATGACAGACCCTCAAGGCAGTGAGGCTGCTTCAGCAATGAAAATATGTTTGTGAAAATTAAAAAGCAAAAGGAAAATATGTTTATGAAGATGTAGCTAGATAGCAGTAACATATGCGGCCTTCCCATTCAGAAGTTCCAATGCAGCAAGATCCTTTTAAATTAGAGCAGTTTTCTGGTGTGGTTAATTGCTTGTGTAGTCAGTTTTGGCATCATCATAATTTGTTGCTCCAAGTCATGCTACGGACTAGAGCGTTCTGTGCCTTTTACTCAGCTCCAACAAGGCAATTTACACTTCATTGTTCTAGTTAAGATGGAAGTGAATGTCCAATTAAAAAGTTGTGCATCAACCAAAAAGAGAAGGGAGGGAGAGAGGAACAGCAAATGCTGAGTAAATGAAGCCAGAAGAGAATAGTTTAAAAAATTTCCTCCCAAGAACACACTGGGGGGTGTGCGTGCGTGTGGTGTTTGAATAGTTAAAACAGAGTCAGTTCATATTAGCATTCTCTCAGAGGAACTCTTTCCTTCAACTTGCCCCTGGGTTCCAGCCAGTGCAGATTTCTATCTGTGACATATGTGACGGGGCCTTGACCTCAGGACTTGCTGAGGGTGATGAGCGCGTTTGTTGAGAATAATTGTACCTACACTGTGGAAGAGGCCATAAAACCCTGATGTGCAAGAAAATGAAAAACAGTATATGGTTTTATTCCTTTCCAATTTCCTTCTCACAAAGGGATTGATAAAAACTCTGAACCAGATGTGTTGAGAAAGTGGTCTCTCTTCTGCCATGTCTGTGTTCCTTTTTCTCTGGCTGTCCTTATTCTGGTGGTCCCAGCCTGCTTTCGGTGACTGAGGGGTGTCACTCTTTTGTGTCACAGCTCTTATGACCATCTGTGGGAAATTCTTTATATCTGTACTCACTCAGAGCCCTTTATTTAGTTTGATTAGTTTTGACTTCAGCATTATTGTATCAAAATAATCCATGTGCATATATAAACATAATGAAATGGGACTAAAAACTTATAAAGAAAAAGCTTTCCCCTCTTCCCTTCCTCTCACACTCTGTCCCAGCCTCTTTTAAAGTGGTCACATTAAACTCTTTTAGCTGTTGCCTTTAGTATTTATTATAATATTTCCAATTAATATGCTCATACTGATGTATATTTTTAAATCAATTTTAGACTTTATTCTCTTATTGTGGATGAAGTTTTAACTCTTTCTTTCTCCTCCATCCCCACTGCTTGTTCTGCTCCTGTCCCCTTCCTCATAATCTAGTTATGTCTAGATTTTGGGTTAAATTAATGCTCAGTGTTTGCATTATTATGACTATATCAGTTGTTCAGTGCAGAAGCAAGTAATATTTGATGATTGCATTTCCTTTCATGTATGACTTTTTAATCCTGATGTTAATAATTGCCTTATTTTTTCATTGCCTTAGTTTTCTATGTATGCATTGATACTTTGTTTTCCAAATGCTTCAACAGACTTGTCAAACACCTGTCAACATTTTTTAAAACACTCAAACCAGTTTTGCAAAAAGAAAAATCTATGGGTCCCATTCCCTCTTCCCACCCACCACCCCATTTTCCCCAGACCTCTGATTCCTCCCCAGCCCTGGAGAATTTGCTCTGTGTTTTTGTTGTGGGCCAGCAACACAGGAATCATTGTGAGACTTCTCTGGTTTTAGGACCCTGTTTTCCAGATCCCTTGCCTTTCCCATCCCTTGATTTTTTTGAGTTCTTGGGCAGTCTGAAAATGTCTTTATTCTATCCCACACCTTGATTGATTAATAATTTGGCTTGGTTTAAAATTCTGTCCCCATCTGCCAGAATTTTGAAGCCCTTGTTTACTGTCTTTGATAGTCATTTTTTTTTCCTCTAGCTTTATTGAGGTATAATTGACAAATAAAATTGTAAAATACTTAAAGTGTACAAAGTGATGAGTTGATATGTATATGTTGTGATTGGATTTCCCCCCACTGAGTTAATTAACACATCCATCACCTCACATATTTACATGCTATTTTCCTTTGGTGAAAAAAGCTCTATTCCCTTAGGAAGATAATCTAATTTTATTAATCTGTTAAGAAATCAGATGCTATTCCAATTCCCATTTTCTTTGTAAATGGATTATTATTGTTGTTGTTGTTAAATCTGTGTAATTCCTTAGAATTTTCTTTTTATCTTTGGTATTCTAAAATTTCATGGTAATGTGCTTTTATGTTGGTTTTTTATAATTCACTTTATGTGTACTTGTGGGTTTTTTTCGGTACGAAGACCCATGTCCTTCAGTTTTGGAAAATTCTTTATTTTTATTTCTTTAGCATTTCTTTCTCTGTTCTCTCTGTCTGGAACTTCTGTTAATTGGATCAGGGATCTTAATTCTAATTTTGGCTAGAAGTAAGAGTCCATACTAATTTTCTTCTATACTATTATCCTCGGCTTTTTCATTCTACTTTTCCAACTCTTATTTATCGAATTTTAAAAAATTTCAGCCAAGATATTTTCAATTTCAAAGAGGTCTTTGCTTTGATTTTTAATACTGTATTTTTCATTCCTGTTTCATGGATGTACTATCTACCTTTAACCTTAGGATTTAGGATAGTTTTTTAAAAATTAATTAATTGATTAATTTATTTTTGGCTGCATTGGTTTTTTTTTTTTTACATCTTTATTAGAGTATAATTGCTTTACAATGGTGTGTTAGTTTCTGCTTTATAACAAAGTGAATCAGTTATACATATACATATGTTCCCATATCTCTTCCCTCTTGCGTCTCCCTCCCTCCCACCCTCCCTATCCCACCCCTCTAGGTGGTCACAAAGCGCCAAGTTGATCTCCCTGTGCATTTGGTCTTTGTTGCTGCGCACGGGCTTTCTCTAGTTGCGGTGAGCAACTCTTCGTTGTGGTGTGTGGGCTTCCCATTGCAGTGGCTTCTCTTGTTGCGAGCGTGGCCTCTAGGTGCGCGGGCTCAGGAGTTGTGGCTCGTGGGCTCTAGAGCACAGGCTCAGTAGTTGTGGCACATGGGCTTAGTTGCTCTGCGGCATGTGGGATCTTCCTGGACCAGGGCTCGAACCTGTGTTCCCTGCATTGGCAGGCGGATTATTAACCACTGGGCCACCAGGGAAGTCCTGAGGATAGTTTTATATTGATCTTATAATCTGTTTCTGCATGAGTACCTACTATGTGTTTGGCGTTGTTTTTGCTTAGAGATGTAGTAGTGCATAAAACAGAGTCCCTGCTCTCATGGCATGTATGTCCCAGATTTTTTTGGTCTGAGCTACTTACTGAGAATGAGAATATGTATGTATGAGGATTTGGAGGAGAGGGATTGGGAGTTCACTTTAGGGGGTTGTGTTAGTTTCCTATTGTTGCTGTAACACGTTACCACAAATTCAGTGGCTTAAAACAACACAGCTTTCTTAGGGTTCTGGAGGTCAGAAGTCCGAGATCAGTTTTCCTGGGCTGCAATCAAAGTGTGGGCAGGGCTGCACACACTTTCTCCAGAGGCTCTAAGGGAGATTCTGTTTCCTTGACTTGTCCAGCAACTAGAATGGCAGTCCTTGCATTCCTTGGCTTGTAGCTTTTTCTTCCATCTTCAAAGCCAGCAGCCTGGCATCTTTAGTCATCATGGGTGAATATCTCATTCCTTCTTCTTTTGTAGTGAAGTCTTCCTCTACTTCCCTCTTATAATGATATCTGTGATCACATTTAGGGCCAATTTGGATAATCCAGGATAATCTCCCCATCTCAAGATCCTGAACATCTTCAAGGTTCCTTTTTCCATACACAGTAACATTTACTAGTGTCAGGAATTAGGACCTGGATATCTTTACAGGTCCTTATTCAACCTACCACAGGCATTCTGAGTTTGAGATACCTCTTAGACATTCATGTAGAATGGCAAGTAGCCTCTGGTATGTGAATCTGGAGTTCAGGAAGAGCTCTCCAGAGGTCTGGGATAATGATACAACTTTGAGAATCATCCCAAAATATTTACATGTAACATTTACATGTAATATTTAAAGCCAGGGGCTGAATTGGGATCACCTAGCAAATGAATGTAAAGAAAGAACAGAGGATTACTGAGCATGGGGAAATTCCAAGTAGATGTTGGAAAGACGAGAAGAAACCAGTAAAGTAGACAAATGAGAAACGGGTAGTGAGTTAGGAAGAGAACCAAGAAAGAAAGAAGGGTGACTCTAAGCATACCAAAAAGAAGGACATGAGAAACTGTATAAAACTGACAATCAAATTAGGAAACTTGAAGTCATCAGTGATCTAATAAGAAGAGTTTTGGTGGTGTGGTGTGATCTTAAGGCTGACTTGAAATGGGCTGCTAAGAATGGGAGAAAGGAAATAGGTTTGTTGCAGGAGAAGATGAGATTTCTTAAAAAAATCAACTTTACTAAGGTATAACTTCCATACAATAAAATGTATTGATTGTAAATTGTATGGTTTGATGAGTTTTGGCAAATGTATACACCTGGGTAACCATCACTATAATCCAGATTTATAACATTTTCATCACCCCCCCAAATTCCTTCATACTTCTTTGAGTCAATCTGCCCCCCTCTTTCCACTGATTTTCTTTGTCACTATGGATTAATGTTTTTAAAAAATTATTTATTTATTTATTTTTGGCCGCGTTGGGTCTTCGTTGCTGCACACGGGCTTTCTCTAGTTGTGGTGAGCGGGGGCTACTGTTTGTCGCGGTGCGTGGACTTCTCGCAGTGGTTTCTCCTGTTGTGGAGCACAGATTCTAGGTGCACGGGCTTCAGCAGTTGTGGCTCGTGAGCTCTAGAGTGCAGGCTCAGTAGTTGCATCTCACGGGCTCTAGAGTGCAGGCTCAGTAGTTGTGGCGCATTGGCTTAGTTGCCCTGTGACATGTGGGATCTTCCCGGACCAGGGTTTGAAGCCATGTCCCCTACACTGGCAGGCGGATTCTTAACCACTACACCACAAGGGAAGCCCTGGATTAATTTTGCCCATAGTTGAATTTCATATAAGTGGACTCATACGTTACATAGTCTTCTATGTCTAGCTTCTTTTCTTCTGCATAAAGTTTTGAAAATTTATCCATGTTTTATCTATTCCTTTTTATTGCTGAATAGTCTATATAGACATGCCACCTTTATTTATCCATTTATCCATGGGCATTCAGGTAGTAGAGGTATTCCAGCTTGGAACTATAATGAACAGAGCTATAATAAAACTCACACGCATATTTTTGTATAAATATATGTTTTTATTTATCTTGAGGAAGTACTTAGGAAGCAATTGCTGGGTCCTTTGGTAACTGTATGATTAACTTTAAGAAGTATATGGTTACCTGCCAAGCCATTGTGCCATTTTATAACCCCAGCAGCAATGCAGAAGAGTTCCAGTTGCTGTATATTCTTGTCAGCCTTTGGTATTGTTATTTTTAAAAAATTTAGCCACTCTAGTGGGTATGTAGTGGTATCTCAGAGATTTTAATTTGCAATTCTTTAATGACTAATGATATTGAAGCTATTTTCATATGCTTATTTGTCATTTGTTTATCTTTTTTTGGTAAATTATCTATTAAAGTATTTTGCTATTTTTAAAAAATTGGGTTGTTTGTCCTACAATTGAGGAGTAAGAGTTCTTTTCTGGATACAAATCCTTTGTATATTTTCTCCCAAACTGTGGCTGACCTTTTCGTTTTTAAATCTGTCTTTTAAAAAGAAAAAATGTAAAAATTAAAATTTTAAATGTAAATTATCAATTTCTTTTCTTTTAAAGTGGGTATTTTTTATGTTTCGTGTAAGAAAAAATTTTGCATACTCCAAGGTGGTGGGAATTTTTTTCTATATTTTCTTCTAGAAGTTTTATAGTTTTAGCCTTTATGAGTTAATTTTGTGTGTAGCATGAAGTTAATGTTTTTCCCATATGAGTATCCTATTGTTCCAGTACTGTTTGTTGATAAGACTCTTCTTTCCTTAGAGAATAACCTTGTCATTAAATGAGGTTTCTCAAAAATCTGTTTCTGTTTTGTTGTTTTGTCTGTCTATCCTATGCGAACATTACTGCAGCTTATAATAAGGTAGTATAAGGTGACCAATTTTGCTCAAATATTTGGGGATCCTTATCTATCTTCTCATTAAAACAATAATCACTTGAAAGCAAATTGGAAGTTGGTGGTGGAGTATGTGGTCTTTGGGCTGTGATCTGACTTTTTCATTAAGACATTCAATATTAATACCTGTAGAGTTTCCCCCCTCTCATGCTGTTCAATTTCTTTAAACAGGAACATGTTGATATCTTTCCTATAGGGTATATGGTTCCCAGCAGAAGGGTAAGGAGATGTAGACCCAATATTTACTGTGAAGGCTTTCCTTAATCCCCTATTTTGAGCTCCATGCTTCAGGTCAACTCCCCACTACCTAATATTTTTGAGTGTTCCTGGCCCATCTTTTCCAAAGGGTAAATTTCCAGTCTCCTAAGCAATGGGGAGAAGGCCAGTGGCCTGGGTGCAAGGAACTGAGGGAAGGGAAAGAGCCGTTAGCATTTGATCACTTCCTACTGTTGGATACAGGTTTTCATTCCTAGGTCTCCTCTTACTTTCTGATTCCTGGTGCATCTACTCATGAGCCTTTCCATGGTATTGCAGGTGATTTGGCTTTGTTTGTTTTTTAAAAAATAATTTTTCTCTGTCTTTTATACTGGATTACTTCCCTTTGCTAAAGTTGTTAGTACTCCCCTATCTGCTTTCCATCTTTGAAAATTTGTTGATGTCATTCATTGGCAGTTGTCTCCTCCCTGTTTTTTCTTTGTCCTTATGCAATATGCATTTTTAATTACTTTAATTTATTTTAGTGGCATTTCAAAAGGTGGTAGATAATTGCTGTTCTTCATTCCACCCTTTTATGCCAGATGTACCCTTTAAAAGCCTTTTAAATAATAAATACTTCATGAATGGGCTTCCTAAGGAGGTTTGCTATCCACAGTGTGCTTTGTACAATGCTTTCACTGACTACCTGATAATGACTTATTTTTCTGTTTGCTCAGTGTCATAGTCTTGCTCTCCAACCTGTGCATTCTGGGTAACTTCAGGGCTCTGCCTCTGGGTACTGAGTTCTTTGTTCTTCCCATGTTGCACCATGGTATTGCATGGTTATAACAGATTTTGCACAGGTGATTTCTATTTCTTTTGGTGTAAAGAGTTCCTTCTTAGCTAGAAATGATTTTCCCAGAAATATAGACAACATTAAACATCACCTTGGACATGAGCAGTTCTAAAGGATTTTTCCTACTTTCATGTGGTCTACATATGCATATTCAAAGACTTAAGAAATATGTGTAACTCTCACATCAACTGGGAGCCCTTTCTCCTTTTATGTCTAATAAGCTTACTTGAATGCCTCAAAACCAGAATCTGTAGAAATCCATCCTCAGCAAGATTTCTGCAAATTCAGAAGGAACTCACATCCTGATCATCTCCTCTGACAAGTGCATTTGTGTTTTGTGTGACCTACGCTGAAACAGCCTAGATGTGAAATGCAGGTCGCTTCAGATTCCAAAAGCTACCCTCATACACAGCACCTGTAGGGAACTCAGCTGAAGAGACTTACTTGAGTAGAGTTTGAATTAGATTGAGTTTGAGCTGATTCGGGTATTGTTTTAACTGAGTGGAGACTGAGTTGAAAAGAATTTGATCTGGGTAGAGATTGAGTTGAGAAAAGATTGAGTTGTGGAGAGATTGAGTTTTATAAAGATCGAGTTCTGCAGAGAATTAATTGAATAGTTGGGTAGAAGATATGGATGACATATAGACTTGGGGTCATATTTCACATTAAAAGTCTATAATAAATTCTCCAAAATCCTTTTGGGTCCCTCCTCTTGGGTCATCTTTTGGCTTGCTCCATATGGAAAAGGGGGAAAGGGCTTTATCCCAAGGTATTCTCCTGGTTCTGCTCTCTTTTCCTTTCTTTCTCTCCTCTCCTCCCCCCACTCATTCTAAAACAACAAAGAAATTCCTTTTCTGTTTCCTCAGAGCAGTTTAGAGGTCTTCTCTGACAGCTAGATCCTTACTGTCTCAACACTGCAAGTGCTCACCAAAGTTTCTCAGAGACTATTCCATTCCTACAAAGGTATGGTAAAACTGCTAAAATGATACATTTTTTCCTACATTGTTACCTTTAATTTCACGAATGATAAATTTTAAAATGCTTCCTTTCTCTCTGTTTTCGGAGTACACTGAATTGAATGCTAGGAGTATGTTCGTCAATATTGACATGGAGAACAAAAAGGAAAACTCAATGTTTGCTCATTGGAAAACACAAAGATATACTTGTATATCAGCCCATAAATTGGTATAGTTCTCTGTGGTTCCAGTCAGTGAACTGGTCAAAATGGCAATGATAGTTTATTTTAAAGCAAATGTGTCAAATTGACTATGATGAAAAGATACCGCTATACTGTAGTGTCACAACCTCACCCACCTACATTTCTCCATATGAGGTTATGAAATTCCATTTGGTGAGCATACAAAGAGCCGAAATGACAGTTCTCACATTAGATCTAACATTTCAAAGCAAATTAAGGTAATAGGCACTTAATGTTTACTAGGTGCTTCACACTGTGCTGGAGAGAAAGTTGCGTGAGTCACAATTCTTTCCTTTGAGGAAGCTGGGAATCTTATTAGTGAAATAAGACATAAATAGAAATAATTTTTAGATAATATGAAAGAGCATAAATTTAGGGATGAAATTGTGGGGTAAAGCTCTGTTATGGGATTTTGGGAATGGAAGGTTGTTAGGGTTTAGTGAGAATGAAAGCCTGTGTGAGGGGACTGGACCTTCACCTGTGCCCCAGCAGGAGAGGTTGGGCTTATCAGGTGAGGAAGAGGGTTTGTGGGAATGGGTTGAATGAGGGTGAAGAAAATAAGGAGATGAGATCCATGGTAGAGGAGAATTTCTTGGGGAACACTCACAGTTGAGGTCAGCTAGGAAAGGTTGCTTTGATTGGGTTCTAGGTGGAAGCGGCTGGATTTTGCCTCACAGAGAGGAAGGAGCCGCCCAGGTATGACTGTACATGAAGAACAAAGAAGGATGAAATTGTTTAACTAACAATCCATTTCACAAGTTGCAGAGTTCTTCATTGGCTTCCACGTGCTTACAGTTCTTTCTCAGCAGAAAGAGGGAGAACAATTTTTACTTTTTCAATGAGAATGTGAAGGAAAAAAAAAACTTTTGAAGAACTTTACTTTGTTTCGTATACATGGATTAAAATAAAAATGCTCTTCGCTCTGTAAGATTTTTACTTGCCTGTGTCTGCTGAATTGCCAGTCCACCTTGAAAGGAAATCACTTAAAAAACTTATTGTTTTCTTCAAGAGCAACAGGCTTGTGAAGCTTATTCCATGTGGTTGCTGAAGTCTCAGTAAGGGTGCCGGTGCCATCAAAGATCACCTTCAGGGGCTTCCCTGGTGGCGCAGTGGTTGGGAGTCCGCCTGCCGATGCAGGGGACATGGGTTCGTGCCCCGGTCCGGGAAGATCCCACATGCCACAGAGCCTACGCGTCCGGAGCCTGTGCTCCGCAACGGGAGAGGCCACAACAGTGAGAGGCCCGCGTACCGCAAAAAAAAAAAAAAAAAACACCTTCAATTATTTATCAAAGTGAGGAAGCCTCTTCTGCTTGTGTATTCTTTTGTGTATATTCAGATATTTCTGTCACAAATTTTTTTCCTATGAAAAAGGGTTGACGTGTACCTACAATTGAGTTTCAGTCTTTTTAGACAATTCTGCCAGACTGAGGACGCTGGAGATGGTCAGAGGAATCAGATGGCAGGGAGGGATGCCTATTTTGACCTTCAGATAGACTGTTTTGACCTTCAGAGGCTCTCAGAGCTCTTACTTAAAAAAAAAAAAGTTTAACTGGAGTATAGTTGATTTACAATGCTGTGTTAGTTTCAGGTGTACAGCAAAGTGAACCAGTTATACATATACATATATCCACTCCTTTTAGATTCTTTTCCCGTACAGGCCATTATAGAGTATTGAGTAGAGTTCCGCATGCTATACAGTAGGTTCTTATTAGTTATCTACTTTATATATAGTAGTGTGTCAGAGCTCTTACTTTTGGAGAACCTATCCCATATCATTCTAATAAGTGAAAACTTACCTATATTCTATGATAAATGTCTTCATGTGGAAATAGTATTTGAGTTGATGTAATGTTATATTTGGTAAACATTTTAATTGAATATTCATGTTAAATTTTTGCATGGTTTAAAAAATATTTTGGGACAAACAAATACTTTCTTTGGGTCTGTGTTGGGTCTCAACATTTTCACAGGCTATTGATTGAACAGCTGATAGGCTGTGAGCAATGTGTCTCCAGGGCCTAATGAATAAAAAACCTTGGAGGGAGGGCCACTCAGAGAGAGTTTTTTGTGGAGGATGAAGGGGACTGGCCCCCCAGTTCAGACGTGGCAAGCAGCTTGGGGCTTTGGAGCTGGCCCTCATACCCATCCCAGCTCTGCTACTCTGACTTCCCACGGGGACCCCAGAGAGAAAGCTGAGAAATGGACGCTGTGTGTTACCTGAAAAACCCGTTTCACCCGACCCTTTAGCCTGCCCCCATCTCAGCCCCAATTTATGACCATGTGGTGGAGAGGGAGCCCGCCTTTGCCTTCACAGTGCTCCAGAGATTAGCTGTTTCCATGCAGCCATATTGGAGAACCTGAGCGGAGGGGGCTGTTCCCAATACAGTGGTACAGCTGAGCTGTCACGGGGGAAGGCGTGGCCTTAGATTGACCGAGGAGAAAGAGAAGTGGTAGTCAGAACTGACTTGCGAGCACACGGGAGGTGCTGTCTGGAGAACTGCAGAAAGAATTCCAAGGAACTTTGCAAGGAATTAGATTGTGCCCCAGCGGCGCTGCTAGTAGGCGTATTGCCCTCCAGGCTGAGGTACGGTAGGCCCTCCCTCTCTCCTCCTCATATCTGCGGGCTCAGCATCCGAGGATTCAAGCAACTGGGGATGGAAAATATTAGAGGAAAAAAAACTCTAGAAAGTTCCAAAAAGCAAAACTTGAGTTTGCCAGGTTCCGGCAACTATTTACATGGTATTTACATTGTAGGAGGTATTCTAAGTAATCTAGAGATGATTTGGTGGTATACAGGAGGATGTGTGTAGTTGATATGCAAATATTATGCCATTTTATATAAGGGACTTGAGCATCCAGCAGAGTTTGGTATCTGAGGGGGTCCTGGGACCATTTCCCCCATTGAAACCAAGGGACAACTATGTTGGTGTTGGTGAGACCTCGGGTGTGTCCATAGGCTGATGAGATTGGGGCTCAGGTGCTTCCACAGGTCTGCTTTCCTGCCTTCTTTCCTTCTAGCACTTAGGGCTCACTTATTTATCAGACATGCTTCAAATTGGACATTAGATGCACAGATGAAGAGTCTATGTGCCTTACCTTTAAATTACTCCTGAATCATAGGAGGAGCTCTGTGTGTGTAAGACTCTGCAGTGGGGACACCAGCAGGGTAGTTCCTAACACTGCTTGGGGAGGGGAGTGGTGGCCAAGGAAGGCTTCCAAGTTCAGCAGGTCTGTGATTGGAGCAAGTACATGGGAGCACAGTTTCCTCTCAACGAAAAACACAGTAACAACCTGAAACTAATACAATATTGTAAATCAGTTATACATCAATTTAAAACAAGTGTGTTGAAAGTTCAGCAGGTGCCTGGCATTTTCCTAAACACTTAAGACATTATCTCAATCAGTCAGAACCCGTAGATGAGAAGCTGTTCTGAAGTAAATGTTGAGTGGAACTATATTTTTGTGTTTGCCCTTTTTTTTGGGGACCCTTTATTTTTTATTTTATTTGTTTACTTTTAAAATTGAAGTATAGTTGATTTACAATGTTGTGGTGTATAGTAAAGTGACTCAGTTAAATATATATATAATCTTTTCCATTATAGTTTAAGATATTGAATATAGTTCCCTGTGCTCTACAGTAGGACCTTGTTGTTTTTCTCTTTTATGTATATTAGTATGTATCTGTTAATCCCAAACTCCTAATTTATCCCTCACCCCCACCCCATTTTCCCTTTGGTAACTGTGAGTTTCTTTTCTATGTCTGTGCATCTGCTTCTGTTTTTAAATAAATTCAAAATACCGTATTTTTGATTCCACATGTAGGTGATATATTTGCTTTCTCTGAGTTACTTCACTTAGTATGATAATCTCTATGTCCATCCATGTTGCTGCAAATGCCATTATTTCCTTTTTTATGGCTGAGTAATATTCCATTGTATGCATGTACCACATATTCTTTTTCCATTCACCTGTCGAAGGACATTTAGGTTGCTTCCATGTTTTGGCTATTGTAACTACTGCTGCTATGTACATTGGGGTTGTGTATCTTTTTGAATTAGAGTTTTCTCCAGTTATTCCCAGGAGTGGGATGCTGGATCTTATGGTAGCTCTAATTTAAGTTTTTTAAGGAACCTGCATTCTCTTCTCCGTAGTGGCTGCACCAATTTATAGTCCCACCAACAGTGTAGGAGGGTTCTCTTTTCTCCACACCCTCTGCAGCATTTATTATTTGTAGAGTTTTTGATGATAGCCATTCTGACCAGAGTGAGGTGATACCTCATAGTTTTGATTTGCATTTTTCTGATAATTAGTGATGTTGAGCGTCTTTTCATGTGCCTGTTGGCCATCTGCATGTCTTCTTTGGGGAAATGTCTGTTTAGGTCTTCTGCCCATTTTTTATTTTTGTTTTTTTAAATAGAAGAAATTTATTAGTAACTAATAAATTAGTTTCAATTATTGTTGCATACTCAAACACAGGCTACCTCCACCTCATATCTTCAACTGTGTGTGTGTACACATACATATGATATTATGATATATATCAGCTTAATTGAGATATAATTCACCTTGCATAAAATTCATCCCTTTAAAGAGTACTGTTCAGTGGAGTTTAGTATATTCACAGTTGTGCAACCATCACCGATATCTAATGTGAGAATATTTTCATTACTCCAAAAAAGAAACCCCAAACCCATTAGCAGTCACTCCCCCTCAACCTCTAGTAAACAGTAACCTATGTTCTGTTTCAGTGGATTTGCCTATTTTGAATACTTCATGCAAATGGAATCATAATAATATATGGTCTTTTGTGACAGTATTCTGTTGCTTAGAATAATGTTTTCAAGGTTCATCTATGTTGTAGCATACTTCAACAGTATGGTGTAATGTTGAATGTTGTTGTAGAATCCATACTTCGTTTTTTTAATTGCTGAATAATATTCCATTTTAATGGATACACTACATTTTGTTTACCCATTCATCAATTGATGGACATTGGGCTGTTTCTGCTTTGGGGATATTTTGAATAATGCTGCTACAAACATTCATGTACAAGGTTTTGTGTGGACATGTTTTTATTTCTTTTTAGTATATACAGTTGGCTCTCCATATCCATGGGATCCATACCTGTGGATTCAAGCAACCATGGATCAAAAATATTTTTTTTAATTCCAGAAAGTTCCAAAAAGCAAAACTTGAATTTGCAGCACACCAGGAACTATTTATATAACACATTGTATTAGGTATTCTAAGTAATCTAGAGATGATTTAAAGTATACAAGGCGGGGGCTTCCCTGATGGCGCAGTGGTTGAGAGTCCGCCTGCCGATGCAGGGGACACGGGTTCGTGCCCCGGTCCGGGAAGATCCCACATGCCGCGGGGCGGCTGGGCCCGTGAGCCATGGCCGCTGAGCCTGCGCGTCCGGAGCCTGTGCTCCACAACAGTGAGAGGCCCGTGTACCGCAACAACGACAACAACAACAAAAGAAAGTATACAAGGGGGTATGCATAGGTTATATGGAAATACTACACCTTTTTATAAAAGCAACTTGAACATCTGAGGAGTTTGGTATCAGCAGGGGTCCTGGAACCAATCCCCCGTGAATATAGAAAGATGATTGTACATAGGAATGGAACTCGTGGGTCATATGGTAGCTCCATGTTTAATTTCTGAGAAACTTCCAAAGTGTTTCCTAAAGTGGCTGTACCATTTTACATTCTCACCAGTAATATATGATAACTCCAATTTTTCCACATCCTCATGAACACTTGTTATTATTGGTCCTTTTGATTATAGCCACCCTAGTGGGTGAGAAGTAACACTTTATTTTGGTTTCGATTTTTCTGCCCATTTTTTGATTGGGTTGTTTCGTTTTTTGTTACTGAGTTATATGAGCTGTTTGCATATTTTGGAAATTAAGCCCTTATTGGTTACATCGCCTGCAAATATTTTCTTCCAGTTGGACAATTTTATTAATGGTTTAACAGAGGTGTTACTTTTTCCGTTCCCTGCCCATAGTGTGGCATTTTATACCTCTTGGCACTGACATATTTACACATCTCTGTTTTATCAATTACCATCTAGCCCACCTTTTGGGCAATTAACCACACTCTCCTGGAACATCTCTTGAACAGTGGAATTTTTCAGGTTTGTGTCTTTTCCCTCCAGTAAGAACATAGGCCCCTTTTTTTATTCCCCATGACCCCAACTCAGAGTCACACCCAGGGTAGGTTTGTTGGTGCTTTTTTAGGACTTCTTACCATTTTGTCAAAGGTTGTCTAAAAACCGTGGGGTAAAGGAGTTTGATTTTTTAGGCTCAAAGCAAAAACTTCACGTGTCTTACACGGCAGCCATGTGGTGTACGTCAAGTGCCCAGTTTACAAACTCTAATATAGAACATATTTGAAAAGACTCCCAGCTAATCCACACTGAGAATATCTATGCGCTTTTGGGGGGATTTTGGCATGGGCGTTTCTTTTCCGGAACAGGTGGTGAAGCTAAATTTGTTTGGTGTGCTTGACATACTTGGAGCCTGATATTAAAAGACTTCAGTGGCTGCAATAAACAGTTCTTCCCTTCTTTGTTTACAGGGAATTGTGTCTTTCTCTGGGGTGTTGGATTTCTGCGTCTGCCCACAGGCAGGCTGGAAACCATCCTTGGCCTACATTCTTCCACAGGGAGAAACAGCTGGGCTGATTTGGTTTGGAAGCCTTGTTGCTTGACTGTGAGATGTGGCCCCAAGTTCTGACATTTGGGTCCAACTGATTTTAATGATTCCTTCAGGTTCAGAGAAACAAAAGAAATTCATACCATTTCTTCAAAATCCCCATATTTATATAAAAGTGATTTCTCACAGGGTTTCCAGGTTATAAGGTGGTGGGGAGGGGATGAGGGCACAGGTAGAGGCATTGATATAAAAAAATGGGAAGAGTGCCTGGTTGCTGGATTTGAAAATCTTTCAGGTCTGAAAGCAGATGATTTGGTTTTCATTTGTTTTGGCCAAATCAAATGACTGTCCCCAAATCAGCTTTGTGATGGAAAGCAAGGCTTTCCTGCTGAGGAGGAGGGTGGCTTGCTTTGTTATGTCCTTGAGACAGGCCAGCCCTGATTCTTTCAAAGCATAGATTTTGGACAGATAACTCTTCAGTTTCAGGCTCCAGGGTGCTACTGGGATTGGCTGTTAGAAACACTCTTGGTGAGTGGGGTGAGAGGTGGCCACGACCAAAGCACTTTGGTGCTGCCACATGGGACTTCAGCTGGGAAGTGTCACTGACACGGTGTTATCTCCATGGATTGTTTATGATGGCTGCTTTCTACAGCAAACCTGAATCCAGCCCTTATCTGCAACTGTCAGACTTGTGCTTGCACAGTCGAGGCTGATGGAAGGCCTTCCTTCCTTCCAGCTGTTCATTGGCGTTTCCTTTCAAGATCCGGAGGCCTGACCTTCCAATGTGAAGTGGTACAGGCTTGCTGCAGGCATCAAAGAGCTAAAATTAGTTTGCATTTGTCACCTTCTTTGGATGCCAGCTTGACCTCCTTTTGGTATACTTTCCTCTTTTGGTTTTTGCAGGCACTACTGCATGGTCTGTAAGAAACTGAATTCACACAGATTTGGGTTCAAACAGCAGGCTGTGTTATGTATTGAGGATGTGACCTGGATAATGAATTAGTTAAAACACGGATTCAGCTGTTGTAGCAAAGGACAGAGTACAGTGGCTTCAGTAGGAGAGAAGCTTCTATCTCTCTCACATAACACAGTACATGCTTTAGAGTTGATGTGACAACTTCATGGTATCTGGTTTCTTGTTGTTCTGCCATCTTCAGTATACAGCTTCTGTTTGTGGTTCAAGATGGTTGATCCAGCTCCTGTTGCCAAATCTGCATCCTGGCCAGTGGGAAGGGAAGAAAAGTGGGAGGGCATGTCCCTTTTAAGGGAACAACCTAGAAATTACACGTCACTTTAACTCAGAGGTTGTTGCCCAGGATTTAATTGCATGGCTGTTGTTTTA
Organism: Orcinus orca; assembly: GCF_937001465.1. NCBI lineage: Eukaryota > Metazoa > Chordata > Mammalia > Artiodactyla > Delphinidae > Orcinus > Orcinus orca. The sequence continues at coordinate 56,566,350 of NC_064564.1, forward strand.
TGTTTATATCCATCCAAAATTTGTATGTTGAGCCCTAACTCCCAATGGGAGTTAATTAGGTTAACTCCCATTAATTAGTTAATTAGGTTAATTCCTTATGAATTAATTAGGTTTAAATGAGGTCATGAAGGTGGGGTTCTCCTGATGGAATTAGTGCCCTTAAAAAAAGAGACCAGGGCTTCCCTGGTGGCACAGTGGTTGAGAGTCCACCTGCCAATGCAGGGGACACGGGTTCGTGCCCCGGTCCGGGAAGATCCCACATGCTGCGGAGCGGCTGGGCCCGTGAGCCATGGCCGCTGAGCCTGCACGTCCGGAGCCTGTGCCCTGCAACAGGAGAGGCCACAACAGTGAGAGGCCCGCGCACCGCAAACAAACAAACAAACCAGAGAGCTTGCTCTCTCTCTGCTCTGTAAGGATACAAGACAGCGGTCTATAAGCCAGGAAGAGGGCTCTGATCTTGGACTTCTTAGTCTCCAAAATTGTGAGAAATAAATTTCTGTTGTTTAAGTCCATGGTATTTTGTTAAAGCAACCCAGGCTAAGACCATGGCTATACAGAAGGAGTTGGGAAATGTTTTCTTTAGTCACGTGGCTATGTGCCAGGCTAAACTCGGATGTTTGTTTCTAAAACAAGAAGAGGATAATGGGTGTTTGAGGACAAATGGCCTCTTCCAATGACAAAATATTTACATTTACTGTGTCTAATCTCCTTTATTTGGAAAGTGAGATTGATCTCATAGAATTATGAGACTTAGATGATGCTTATAAAGCTTTTAATATGGTGTCTGGGACAGAATAACTATTTAGCTAGCTATGAGTAAAAGGAAACATGTGGATTTACTTGGATTCTTGCCTTTTGTTAGGGTAGTTATATTAAACGGTTTTTTTTTTTTGCTTTTATATTTATCTTAAAGCTTTATCCCCAGAAGAAGATTCACTGTATCACAATGGCAAAGTGATGACTTCACCTTTTGCATCAATTTAGAGCTTTATCTAGTGGTAAAAGAGCTAGATTTGAGGTGTTTGTGAAGGGGAACTTGCATGCTTATAAGTGTTTACCATTTCTCCCTTCATCCTATCAAGAACTGCCTCATTTGCGGTCTTCATCAGAAATGCCATAATTTGGAACTCTAGTTTCTGGAAATGAGAAGAGTGGTTGATTGCTTATGAATCTCAGAGTCAGAGAATGTTTGCTAGAGCTTTTAAGAAAGAGGCAGCTTCTGGGCTTCCCTGGTGGCGCAGTGGTTGAGAGTCCACCTGCCGATGCAGGGGACACGGGTTCGTGCCTTGATCCGGGCGGATCCCACATGCCGTGGAGCGGCTGGGCCCGTGAGCCATGGCTGCTGAGCCTATGCGTCCGGAGCCTGTGCTCCGCAACGGGAGAGGCCACAGCAGTGAGAGGCCCACATACAGCAAAAAAAAAAAAAAGAAAGAGGCAGCTTCTGGAACCCAGTGAAGGGTGCTGTGGTCTTTGTCAACCTTTAGACACTGACATTTGGTATCTGATAAAGCTGGGATCTCATACTTCTGAGGTGCTCTGATCTCTAGAGTGAACTAATTAACTGAATCTGAGGTTTTGACGTGAAATCTACACCTCTTTCCTAAGGTTTTCATCACTTCAGTTGATTATAAGTTGTCATTCATGCTCATTACAGAAGTTTCGCATTTAACAGTTAAGGATTTCTTCTCATTGGACTGCTTTGAATAACAAGCCAGACTACCATACTAGTACAGGTTACCAATTGTTCCCTGATCTGTGGTCTAAGGAAACAAGGGTACACCAGTGGGACCACACAGGGTGGAGGCAACCTCCACAGACTTGCTCATGTGGGAAGGAGCAGTGGAGGGTCAAGAAAGGTCTCCCCAACCCCTGAAAGGTATGGAAGCTGACAGCCTGCGAGGCTGCCATGCAACTGGTAGCCAATTCTAATCTTGCTCTACTGAACTGTTTTCTAAACTGAATAATTGTGAAATAATTTTGTAAGTTGTGATGGTCATTCTTTAAAAATTGAAATAGAGTAGAAAACACCAGTGGGCATCACAGGTTAACAAGAGAAGCAATATTTATTTTAACTATCTATCTCTATATATGTATGTGTGCTGAGTCATGGTGTGTTTTTCTTATTGTGAGCCATGGTCAAAAAAAGTTTGAAAGCTATTTTTCTAGCCAAGATGTGTCAGTGTTATCACTGTAGGGCTGATTTTCTGTAGTTTGTTTTATATTTCTCTGATCAAGTCAGACTGTGGTGATGGGGAGATAGACATTTCTGGGTTTTGTAATCTGTATCTCCCCCTTTCACAAGATGGGCTGAAGTCATTGTAAAGGCTAGATAGCTCAATCATTTCCATTTCACAAATCATTGTTGATCATAAACTGTGTACAGACACTGTGTTGTGGGAGGTACATAAAACCCTTTGCTGCCCTCTAGAGGCTCGTAAACTACTAATGGTGGCAAAAGATGAAGGAATATGCAGATAATTCAACCACGAGACTGACCATAATAGCAAATATAACTAACTTTGATTCAAACATCATGAATTAACTTCAAAATTTAAGTTAGATAATTAAAATAGTCTTATTGCCAAGAATCAATTATTTCGTATTAATACTCTTCCAATTTTACAAGTTTTGAAATTCGGTATAGGCAAAAGTTTGGTAAGGTGGGTACTCATACATTGCCAGTGGGAATGAAAGTTGGTATCATCTTTGTGGAAAGCAACTGATGGGCAATAATTGACTTAAAAATACAGTCTTTGCAGTAATTCCACTTCTAGGCATCCTTTAAAAAAATCAGATTTGGACAGAGATTAATGTGCAAAATGTTTATTGCAGCTTCATTAAAAAAATTAATTTATTTTATTTATCTTTGGCTGTGTTGCATCTTCGTTGCTGTGTGTGGGCTTCTCATTGCGGTGGCTTCTCTTGTTGCAGAGCATGGGCTCTAGGCACGCGGGTTTCAGTAGTTGCAGCAAGTGAGCTCTGTAGTTGTGGCTCACGGGCTCTAGAACACAGGCTCAGTAGTTGTAGCGCACAGGGCGTAATTGCTTCGCAGCATGTGGGATCTTCCCAGACCAGGGATGGAACCCATGTCTCCTGCATTGGCAGGCGGATTCTCAACCACTGTGCCACCAGGGAAGCCCTGCAGCTTCATTTTTTAGAGTAAAAAATTAAACACTAATGATTTATAGGAGGAATCTATATAAGGAAATATCACGTTTTTTTTTTTTTTTTTTTTTTTGCGGTACGCGGGCCTCTCACTGTTGTGGCCTCTCCCATTGCAGAGCAGAGGCTCCGGACACGCAGGCCCAGCGGCCATGGCTCACGGGCCCAGCCGCTCCGCGGCATGTGGGATCTTCCCGGACCGGGGCACGAACCCGTGTCCCCTGCATGAGCAGGCGGACTGCGCCACCAGGGAAGCCCTATCACATATTTTTAAAAGTCATGTCTTCAAGAAATAGGTAAAAATGCTGGAAAGTGTTTACGTGAATCAGTAAATGAAAAAAGCAGAGTCAAATACTGAATAGACAGTATGACCACAATTCTAAAAAAAACCCTCCTATTTGTACGTAGGGGAGAAAAACCCGAAAGGAAACCTATCAATATGTTAAGTATTTAATCTCTAAATTGTAGCATTTGGGTGATTTTTATTATCTTCCTCAATACTTTAATGTATTTTCTACAGTATGCAATTTTTTTGTTTTATAATCATAAATAAAAATACCATTTATAAAAGCTATAAAAATTACATTAATTAATGCCAAATTGAGTATGTTATTTTTAGAAGAGCCTTTCTTGGACTATAATGACATCTTTTTGGATTTAGTGCGTAGTCCTAATATTTGCCTCATTCCTTCACTTTGCCAGTGGGGGAGATGTTTGCTATGGCAACAGAAGTGATTAGAACAGTCACTTCTTTCCTTTTCTAAATTTAACTTTTTCGAAGACTAGAATGTGAAATGTCTTTCAAGTATTTGGCCCCGTCTGTATACCCATTTATATTTCCTAGAGTCCCTTTGGACTTAGCCTCCTAGATCAGGGCTAACCCTGAAGACCTTCACACTCAGCATGGAACAAAATGAGTGGTTGGACTTAATTATGGATGTATTTAATCCATCCATGCTATATCTAGTTTCCCTCTACACTGGGCAAATTTGACCAAGACAGACTAAATTGCCTTTGAAAGAAGAATTTGTATTATACTTTTTTTGTTTGGTAAACTATCTAAAGACAGTAAATATTTAATAACTGCCAACAATTACTGAGTGATTCTTTAATGTCTTGCCTTAACAGTTCAATTTAATTTATTTGCATTATCTCATTTAATTCTAAAAATAACCCATCATATAGTTCCTTTCATTATTCCTGTTTTATATACAAGGCACCTGATCTCTAAGGAGGTTAAGTAACTTGTCTAGAGTCATATCAATACTAAGTGACAGAGCTGGGTCCAAGCCCATAGTGGGGGGGAGGCAGAGTCCACGTTCTTAGACTCTGTGTCATTTAGTGTTTCCTTTTCTGCCCTCCGAGACCCACTGAGACCTCTGCGTATAGGCTAGGTAATTTAAAAAATTTCCAATGTCAGAAGAGGCGTTCTATCATGACTATTACTCTAATGGCTAAATTATTCTGAATTGATTAGGGATGCCAGCTGCCTTCAGGTTCACTCCATTAAAACTAGCTTTGCAAAAAAAAAAAAAAAAAAACAAAAACTAGCTTTGCATATTTTTGCCCTACAGTCGGTGAGACTCAAGTTTTAATCTCCTTGCAAATCCAGAAAGAAAAGAAACGAAAATCATTTTATTGCCAGTAAAAATCTTCCAGGTTTAGTCAAAGCAAGTTGTAATTTCTGGTGCTCCTTGGCTCATTAGCTCTTCCAGATGGTGCATGTAAACATGGCAGGAGCTGCAAACTGTGTGAAGGCCGAAATGTAAGTCAAGAAATAAGTACTCATTATAATTTGTATGACAAATGGAAAGCCTATAAAGCGAAACGGTGCATTGCTCAATCAATTTCATCCCGTTACTTTTGGGATCCCCCAGGGACTATTTTAGGAAAAGGACTTTCCCCATTTTGTCAAGGTCAATTGTCATTACAGTGTTTAGAGGAGTCCTTAGTCTAGCACAGATATGTTTGGGTGCATCGTAGCTGCATTCTTTCTGCTCTTGATGATCTGTGGGCTGATTTTAGTTCTTCCAAGAAGAATGAAAGAGAGAGAGGAAAATGTCACCTTAAAAATTTGAGGGTTGGGGCTTCCCTGGTGGCGCAGTGGTTGAGAGTCCGCCTGCCGTTGCAGGGGATGTGGGTTCGTGCCCCGGTCCGGGAAGATCCCACATGCCGCGGAGCGACTGGGCCCGTGAGCCATGGCCGCTGAGCTTGCGCGTCCGGAGCCTGTGCTCCGCAACGGGAGAGGCCACAATTTGAGGGTTATTTGAGAAGGAATAGGAGGCCGGTTGCACGTGTTCTCATGCCCACTGTAGTGGATGTGATGGTGCCCCATCCAGATTCCTCCCTCTCTAGGACAAAGGTACTCATTCCACTATCCTGCTGGGAGAGTTGATGGCAGGTAACTCTCAACGGAGGCCCTGAAGAGATCTTCCTGGCCCAAGGTCACATGTCTTCTGAGCAGTCCACATCTATTGGCTGGTTAGTGTGGGAATATAAAGGTTCAGGTTCCCCATCTCACCCTCTATCATCCCCCTCCTCAACTCAGGACAACTATGAATGGCCACCCCAGCACCTGAGATCCTCATAGGATTTGCTGAGGCCTTTCTTGCTACTGAATTGCAATCCCACTTTCTGTGCAAACTTTAATAATTTATCACCCAACAGAAGCAACAACATGAGGTGGTAGAAAGGGCTCCAGACCAGGAATCAGGAAACTTGGGGTTTAATGCAAGCTTTAACAGTGTTAAGCTCTAAGATCTCAGACAAATGATTTGTCTTCTATGTTCCTTATTTTCTTATCTTCCAAGTGTAAAGCTTGGTCTGGATCAGCAATTCTTACCGAGGGATCTCCCCAAGGGAGTGTCCTTCGACTCTGAAACTCTGAAATTATACATGACGTCAAAGGGCTCCACAGAAGTTTGAAGAACCAAAGCACCAGGTGATTATCAAGTCACCTCTGGCTAAAAACCGGTGCTTCTATGAATACTACATGAATTAAGATGAAAATTATAGAATCTACAGTGAAGAGACACCTTTACTGACTCTGGCTTGTAGAATCTGAGTCTAAGTAAGGAGAGAAGAAATTTCAATCTAGTGAGAGAAGTGAGAAATATAGGCAACCTTTGTAGCAGTTCACGGGGAATTTCTGGAGAAAGCTGGAAAGAACCCTGGCTCATTTGATCCTTAGGAAGTGGAGACTCTGAGGGATCAGCTTCAGCAATCTAAGGGCATCTGGCTGCATATTGAAAGTTATAGCTATGACAAAACAAGCTGACCTCTGTGCTGGGGGAGATTCGAAGAGCACTTCTTTATGCAGCAGCTTATGGGAGAGGATGACAGAAGTGCCCGAGGTGGTTGCTTCCTAGGAAGAAGCGATGGAGTTTATTCTACAGAAGGGAAAACGTAAAGTAGGCATCAGAATATAGCATAGGTGGGAGAGTTTCCTACCTTTGCAAGTATTTAAACAAGGCAGAGAAATCACTTGACGGTGTTGGGGGAAGGATTCCTACCCTAGAAGGAAGGTTGGGCTAAGCTGTCCTACAACTGTATGGGTCAGGGTTTTTATGAACCCGGAAGGATTCTAATTCATGATCATTGCATATAGAAGCTACAATTAATAGAAGGGCTACGACAATTAGAATATCATGTAATGATGAAAAAGAGATCATGAAACCAATCAAGAGATAATACAAAATTTCCCCAAGTGGAAATATTGTCGGCATGACCCAAACCTGGTGGATCTAGCTAAGGCTCGGAGTTGTTTTTGTTTGTTTGTAATACATCTATACATTGTAAACACACTTTCAGTTTATGAGGGATTACTAGTCATATCCAGTAGGTGGCTGACAGTATCTTACTGAATAACAGAGGATGCATGGGACAAAATAGATGAGAAGATTCTGGATTTTCCTGCATAAATCACACTGACTGCTCCATGCTGATGATCAAGGACCACGATGGAGACGTCTTGGCTTATGCTGAAGAAAACATTTGCTGTGCCGTGTGGCAGTGTTTCATTATTTCTGTCAGCCTCAGGTGACTTCTCACTTTCCTTGAACAGCAGAGTAAGCCTATTGAGCTTGTAGGAACTTGTTATTTAAAACTGGAGATTTGATTTTCCAGGCCCCAGTTCTGATGTTATTGCCTTGGTGCACAGTCTTGGATCTCTTGGGGCTCTCTGAGTCATTGTCTTTCTAATTGTGTCAATCATGCCTCATTGCTTGCATTTCACTGACATAGACTTCTCTTAACTCCTCAAAAATTTAAATGGACTATTCATACCTCAGGTTGGCCTGTTTTTATAATTTTCAGTACTGGTGTCCATTAATTTTCTGTTAGTAAATTCATCTCAGGACAGACAAGAATGGTCTTTTTCTTCATATTTTTGAAGTGAGTTGTACAGGAATCTCTAGAAATGCATGATTTATTTTTATCAAGCTTGATTCTTTTATCCTTGGATATTACCTTACACCTTCAGTTAATACAATTATTTTAAAAATTATTCATCAATATAAAATTGTTCTTCTAAATTATGAAATCATTTTTAATACCTTTTCACAATATGTGAAGAGATAATCTTACTGGCAGATATGAAAAAAGTATTTCTTCCTGAAAAGTTCATTAGCTGAATTCCCATTTCACTAGCTTTTTATGTACCATGTCTCAAAAATACATCAAACAATACTTGAATAAAAAATGACTGGGAAACTGCCTGCAGAACCAAAGACACTAACATGATGGATATATTATCCATCATAAGCATCATAACATAATATGATGGATATATTATCCATCATAACTCAAGTTATCTTTTACACAGTGGCTATGGAAGCATATTCTTTATATGTACGGGCTCATTAAATCCTTCCTCATGAGGTGTTATGCCCATTTTATATACAGTAAGCATTAAAGGGACACTTGCATAAATCCATCACATCTTGTTTCCTTTCCATTAATCAACCCCCAAACATCGTGGTGAGGCAGTTCTCTCCCTCCCTCCCTCTTGTCTCTCACTTGGTCTCTCTCTCTGTCTCTGTCTCTCTCTCTCATCACATCTTCACCTAGCTCACCACACCTAGCTCAGGCCCTCGTTATTTCTCACTTAGATGACTCTAGTAGCCCTGAACTTGTATATCATTCTCTACCTTGCAGCTGGCTTGTTTTTTCTAAAATAGTGGTCTTGTATTAGGTTTTTTTGCTTGCAAGTGAGTGAAACCCAATTCAAACTGTATTAAACAAATGATGTAGGGATTTATTGGGCTACATCATTCGGAAATCCAAAAGATGGGTCTGATTAAAGGCTCAGCGTGATGTAGGGTTTCCGATATACATGCTGCGTATGTTGGTCACTGGGAGCCCAGGACTCAGACTCTACCAGCTGCACAGCCCAGCAAAAGCAGGACATCTTCCCACATGGTTTTGGCAGAACAGGTCCCAAGAAGAGTCATGGGTCTGTACGTCAACCAATCACTGAAGCTTGAGTCATGCAGGCCTTTCTTTGGGTAGAACTGGGCTTGGAGGACAGAGTCAGCTCCACCCAAACCCCATGAATGGGTTCTGTTATCAGCTGAAGGGGAGAAGGGAGCCTTGGCAGGCGAACACAACAGATGTACATGACATTCCATATTGAAAGTCTTGCCACCACTCCCAGCTGCCTTTGGATAATTGCCAAACTCCTTAGCATGTTACATATGCCTCATCTACCTGTATGGTTTTATTTCTGCCTCTCTCTGTTTTTGACTGACAACTTGTCTAGGGTTCAATTTAGTCAGCACGTCACAACTTCCTTCTAGCCTGTCAAACTGGGTTAGGGATTCCTTGTCTGTGATTCCAGAGCACCTTAAACCTCTGCTATCCCAGCCCTGAACACCCTTTTTTTTTTTTTTTTTTTTTTTTTTTGGTAATTAGTGTTTATCAACCCTGAAATTACTAGAGGATCCTCTGCTCGGGAACTTAAAATATACCCATGCCCTAGCTCTACTCTAGCTCAAGTCCTTCAGAATCTCAAGGTGGGAAATGGGGGGACTGCCTATCTATCTATCTATCTGTCATCATCATTATTTATCTGTCTATCCATCCATCTATCATCAACCTACCTACGTACCTATCACGTATCTTATCTCACTCATTTTTTCTTAAGCTCCCCTGGTAATTCTGAGGTACAACGAGACTTAAGAACCACAGGGTTCCATCATGAACGTTCCATCCAGATCTACAATTCTGTGCTTCTAATCCAAGATTTGGTAGGAGGTTTACCTACTCTTTACCTCTCTTTTCTCCTGCTCTTTCCTCTATTCCCCTTCCCTCTTTCTATTTCTAGCTCTTGCACTGAGAGATATTGAAGCCAGAGTTCTATTAAAAAATAAATACAAGGGACTTCCCTGGTGGTCCATTGGTTAAGACTTTGCCTTCCAGTGCAGGGGGTGTGGGTCTGATCCCTGGTTGGGGAGCTAAGATACCACATGCCTCGTGGCAAAAAAACCAAAACATAAAACAGAAGCAATATTGTAACAAATACAATAAAGACTTTAAAAAATGGACCACATCAAAAAATCTTTAAAAAAATGAATAAATACAAAATATTTTCTCTTCATTTTAATTTTAATTGCCCTTAGATGCTTGGAGGCTATCTCAGTGACAGTGAGGTTATCAAAAGAATGAGTTACTTAGTCTGTTGCCTCTTTATCCTAGCTCAGCCCAGTCTTTCCTCATATGGGGCCCAGCTCTGGAGCTGTGCCTATGGGCCCCTTATAATTATGTCTCAACAGCACGGCCAGTCAGGCCCACAGTGAACAGAGTCATCTGAGGCGCTTTCTGTAATGTTTCAAACTGTTGTGTTGTTGACATTCAGTGCATGTGTTTGTCATTGACACACAGGCTCCCATTCCAGCTGGAAAGCCTTGCCTTTCATGTCAAAGCTCTTTAAAGGAAACGTTCCTACTTCTCTCAAAGCCAGAGAGAGTGGATGGGAGGGAGGAGTTTGTTTGCCCACATCTTCAAACGCACTGCATTTTGGGGATGCCAACAGGACTGTTTTCATTTGCTCCCCACAAAGGGAGATCTCTGCTGCTTTTCCTGAGATCCTGACGGAAGAGTGTTTGTCTTTAATGTCATGAGAGAGAGAGTGCAGCTGTGTTTATGGTGGGAGTTACCTGTAATTTATGTTCTAACTTAAACATTTGGGAAGATGAGCTGTTTCCTTTAAAGACCTGAATTCTTTCTTTCTTTCTTTTCTTTTTTTTTTAAAGCTCAACTCCTACAAATTTTTTAAGCACCAGGAAGGCAGTTGGAAAATCAGGACTTCTGTTGTCTGGAACAGAGTTGGAATTATTGAAATGGGAACATTCTAGAATGTGAACATATACTTAATTTCAATCCATAAAAGCATAAGCAAATGAGGAAAACCTCACCCAGCTGGTTTTCTAAATAAGAGCAGGACATTTCTTTGTGGGTTCGTGAGCCCCAAGCTGATCATATCATGTGTCTCCCTCAGCTCCCTTACTTTTTTTTATAGCTCAAATCATGCTAAATTTCATTATCCTGAAAAAGTGACTTCCAAGGACATTGGGGAAAGTGAGCTGGGTCACCACCACTCAGGTTTGGGGACTGGGAAGAGGCGTGCAAAGGGTAATAATTGTGAACTGATAGAATCTAATGGAACCCCAAGTGTTTGTTTTATAAACATCAACAGATGGATTCCTCCCCTCGGCTGACCCAGTGAAATATGGTTTGTTCTCATCTAGGACCTTGAGAGGAAAAATCTATTTGTCCCTCCTCTGCTAAAGAAAACCAGAGCCATTTGTTCATATTTATCTTTAGGACCTGTTCTCTAAAAACTAACCTTCCGCTGAAAAGTTTACCAGAATCTCTAAAGAAAATTAAAATGTAGCATCATTTATTTACCAATTCAGCAAACACTAAGTGCCCACTATATGCAGGTATTATGGAAGGAATAAAAAGATGGTAGTGAACGCTACATCTATAAAAATGCATTTAATAAATTATAAGTGCTTTAGTAAGTCACTGGACAGAATTGCTACTGGTCACAGACATCAAAAAAGACGTAAAGTACTTGGATGAGATCTAGATTTAGTCTATGATGTTTTCTTATTCTATGAATCTTGGGGCCCTTTGACAAAAAATTCAAAGAGGTTAATCTGGCTGGACTCATTTTTTGTGAGCCTACATTGTCTCATGGTGTTGCTCTTTTCTTTACCAAAATTTTCTAAATTCTGAGTAGCAGTCAGTTCTAGAATTTTCCTGGGAATTGATTGTCACTGGTTTGTACTTTTCAAGATCTCTGAATGTTATTTTAATCGTTTAGGTTTTTCTAACTGTCCTTTACAGGCAGCGCCATACACAGGGGATGGAGGGTTAGTATTGCAATTTTGTAACCAAGCCATCAGCAGTATGGGAGCTTACAGTCCTACATTAGCCTGGTCAAAGTCAAAGTGACTGTTGGGTTTCTGAGCTTGCACAGAAGTGTACTTTGTCCATATCCTCCCCACAAAAGACTTTCAGAATTGTCAGACAAACTCCCCTTTGGCTACTCAGAAAGCACCCACCAAAATGCCTTCCTAGGTTTTATGATTTCAGTTTGAATTTGTTCCAGAATTATTATAAACACCTCTTTGTACCGCTAAACACTTTTTGATAAGTGTAAAATTATTTTAAAATAAAAAGTTAAAAATAATATAATTTATTCAACTAATTATTGATCGTTAGACCTTTAGACTGTTTCTAAATTTTCTTTTTTTGCATAGCTTTGTAGTGAATATCTCTGCCATAAATTTTTGTGTATATCCTATCTATTTCCTTATAATACATTCCTAGAAGTGCAAATGTTGGGTGAAAGTGTATGCACATATTTTTTCCCCTTCCAGTTTTATTGAGATATGATTGACATACAGCATTGTATAAGTTTAAGGTGTCCAGCACAATGATTTGACTTACATACATCATGAAATGATTATCACAGTGAGTTTAGTGAACATCTGTCATCTCATACAGATACAAAATTAAAGAAATAGAAAAAAAAATTTTTCTTATTATAAGAACCCTTAGGATTTGTTCTTAATTTTCATATGCAACATATACGAAAGCAGTGTTAATTATATTTATGATGTTGTACATTATATTCCTAGTACTTATTTATCTTATAACTGGAAGTTTGTACCTTTTGACTGCCTTCATCCAGTTCCTCCTCCCTCAACCCCCTGATTTCTGGTAACCACAAATCTGATCTCTTTTTCTATAGTTTGTTTTTGAAATATAATTGACCTGCAACACTGTGTTCGTTCCTGTTACATAACATAGTGATTTGATATTTCTGATGATCAAATTTCAAAATGATCACCATTATAAGTCTAGTTATGGTATGTCACCATACAAAGATACTGCATATTTATTGACTATATTCCCCACGCTGTACATACCCGTAACTCATTCATTTTACGACTGGAAGTTTGTACCTCTTAATTTCTCTCACCTATTTCTTTTTTCCCCTCAATCCCCTCCCCTCTGGCAACCACCTGTTTGTTCAAAGTGTATGCATATTTTTTGATGCATATTATCAAACTGTTCCATAAAGTTTCTCTTAACATTACTCTTGGCTGTTAAAATTTTAGAAGTATTTTTTAGTTGGATAGGAAAGAATGATACTTCATTGTTGTTGTATCTTTTGCATTGCTTCTATTACTGAGGAGAGTAGCAGTCTTTTCATGTTTATTACCTGTTTTTACTTTGTGTGTGTGTGTAAATTACCTGCTTATGACTTTCACACCTTTTACTTTTGGCAGTGCTCCCATTTATCTTTGCGATTTGTATCAAGTCTTTCATGTGGTTCCCAGTCTTGTCCCCGTGTTGAGATTATTTTCTCAGTTGACAACTTTGGAGGTTTTATGTTTAATTTGTTAAGAGAGTGTGAAAGTTTTGTGTTATTAAAAAAATTTTTCTCCAAGAATTGGAAGCATAAGAGTATATGAGCAGCAGCATCTAAGTAACATCCAAAATTGATATCTGCCCTGGTAATCAATCTTTACCCTTAGACTTAGCTCAAACCCTCCAACTCTTTCCGATCAGAAGATGAGTTTCTGATTAATACTGGTCTCTCAGGGCGTGGCAAGGGCATGAAAATGAAACATATAATCTGTGTTCTACCAGCTCATGTTCCCATCGGTGCAAAATTCAACGCAGGACTCTTCTCTGTTTCGAAGCCCTACCTTCTCTCGCTTGTGGTTTTCTGAGAATTCAAATAAGGCCCGTCACTTCATTTCCCACCAGTCCTGCTCGCGCATAGACACCTCCCATGAGTCAGGCTTCTCCTCGTCCCCAAACCTTTTCTCTAACAACTTTCTGTCATTGCTCCCACCTTCAGTTAGTTTGTCCAGAAAAGTCCCCTCCACTCCCAGCCCCACTTATCTGCTTGGAATGTTCCTACTCATTCTTAGGACTTCAGCTAAAGGCCACTTGTAAGCCTGATGCGAGGTGAGTTGATTGTCAAGGGGAGAAGTACACAGAATCCTTAGATATAAGTTTGAAGTCCCAGATGAACCAAAGCATAAGTGACTCATGGCTTACAATCTATGCAGGTGATTTCATTACCTCTGACATTTTATCATACTATACTTTTAATTTATTGTTTCCATCTGAGAAGTTGGAGTACACGTTTTCTGAGCCCTGGGGGCTCATACTGCCATCCCCTTCAGTGGGAAGCCTTCTCTTTCTTCTTGGGCAGGTTCCCAGTCTCTAGCATCATGCCTGTGTCTCTCTCAGGATAGTTGCTTGTCGTCCTGATAGTTCTCCCTCGATACTTTCTCTTTTTTTTTTGCCTACTCTACTGCAAGCTCTGTAGGAGCTCCCTCTGGGTCTTATTCATTTTTATGTTTTCTTTACCCCCAGTGATGCCTGATATATAGAATGTGCTCGATAAAAGTTGAGCATTGTTATTCCTCTCATTGCAGAAATTATATTTGTAGGATGCTACAATTGAGAAATATGAATTTTACTTTATATCCAATAGTTTGTTAATCACACAGTACATATATATTATGAAAAAAGTAGAAAATACTGTTAAATAAAAAGAATAAAAGTAATGTGTTCTGTAATTACACTTCCCAGAAATCGCCACTGTTAATATGTGGGCATATATTCTTCCAGAATTTGAAGAAGAAGATGGTGAAGAAGACTATGTATTGAGTCCTCACTGTGTGTGCCAGGCATTGTACTAAACACTTCATATGGATTTTTTCACTCAATCCACATGTTAACACTGTGTGAGAGGGGGACTATTATTTTCTCCATTTCAGGATGGAAGACACTGAGGCTTAGGAAGGTTAAATGCCTTGCTCAGGATCACATGACTGACAAGTAGCTTAGCCTGGATTTGAACCCACAGTGTGAGCCCAAGCACACATGAGTCAGAAGAGCATGGTGATCAAAGTGTGAATCTCCAGAGCCAAACTACCTGGGTTTAAACTCCATTTCCTTCACTAACAAGCTGTGTGACTTTAGGAAAGCTGATTAATATCTCTGTGCCTCAGTTGCCATCCCCTCCTCTTTAAAATGGGGTTAATACTGATATTAACCCCAAACTCTGCACAGAGTTGTAAAGAGGATAAAATGAAATAGTTTGTGTGAAGTACTTAGAAAAGTGCCCACCTATAGTGAAATATGAATTGTTAGCTTTATATTACTATGTATATTAAATAAAAATCAGCATACTGTAATGTTTGTAAACTTTTGACTTACTATACTGTGAACATTATTTTAGTTAATAAATATGCTTGTACCACATCATTTATAAGACCATACAGTATTCCAGCTCTTCGAATATACTGTAATTTATGTAACCACTTTCCTGTTTCTCTAGGATATGAGCTTCATGAGATGCGTCCTGTTCCAAGTACTGTGGCCAGGCTAGCATAAGGTAGGTCCTCAATAAATATTTGCTGAATGATTGAATGAATGAATATTATTGACGTTATTTCAAATTTTTCACTTTTAATCATATTTTTAAGAATTCCTGGGCTTCCCTGGTGGCGCAGTGGTTGGGAATCTGCCTGCCAGTGCGGGGGAAATGGGTTGAAGACCTGGTGCAGGAGGATCCCACGTTCCACGGAGCAGTGAAGCCCGTGCATCACAACTGTGGATCCTGCACTCTAGAGCTAGTGAGCCACAACTGCTGAGCCTGCGTGCCACAACTACTGAGGCCCACATGCCTAGAGCCTGTGTTCCACACAAGAGAAACCACTGCACTGAGAAGCCCGCACACCGCAGCAAGGAGTGGCCCCCGCTCGCTTCAACTAGAGAAAGCCTGCGCGCAACAATGAAGACCCGATGCAGCCAATAAATAAGTAAGTAAGTAAGTAAGAATTCCTTTCTTTGCAGGAGGTTTTGAAATTTCCCTAACCTTCTAATTATTGCTTAAGAACCAAAATGTAATTCTTACGCTGAGGTAAAGACATGTTTTTAATTAATTAATTAATATTTGGTTGTGTTGGGTCTTCGTTGCTGTGCGCAGGCTTTCTCTAGTGCTGGAGAGCGGGGGGCGACTATTCGTTGCGGTGCACGGGCTTCTCATTGTGGTGGCTTCTCTTGTGGCAGACCACGGGCTCTAGGTGCACGGGCTTCAGTAGTTGTGGCTTGTGGGCTCTAGAGCACAGGCTCAGTAGTTGTGGCACATAGGCTTAGTTGCTCTGTGGCAGGTGGGATCTTTGTGGACCAGGGCTTGAACCTGTGTCCCTGGCATTGGCAGGCGGATTCTTAACCACTGCGCCACCAGGGAAGTCCCGTAAAGACATGTTGAGTCTAAGGATACCCATTTGGTCCAAGAGAAAAAATACTGCAGCTAAAGTAAAGGTGCATGGTTACGTTTAAAATAATAACTTTAAAAAGTCTCTTCCATGAAATTGTTTTCAAAGATTATTTTACCATGGGGTAAATTTTAACAAAAATTGCTCCAGTTAACTCCAAGCACAGTGACATGCATAATGCTTTGATTACACGTATGAAATTCATTTAGTCAAATAGATTGAGCAGGAAAAATGCAAGTTTGCGAGGGAAAAGAAAACCCCATTATGATAATGATAGAGTAGTTCCCCAAGATCTAATCACATGCACATTTAGAAGAAAGCTTTTAGATTCTTTGTCACAGCAACATGTGGTGACTTTCTAACTATTCCCAAACAGCTTCACTCTGCCTTCAAAATTCCATTTTGTGTTATACAGATCTGTGAAGTTGCCGGCAGAGACTTATGAAACTTGGACATTTTTCAATTTAACTTGAAAAATGTGCTACTTTTCCTCGTCCCTTGACCTAGGGTGGAAAATAGTGATGAATGGAGAGTAAAGTTGAATTGAGGTGAGGAGAGCCGCTTGACGTATTGTTCTGATGTAGTAAACACCTCAGGGAATTTCTTTAAGGAGGTGATGAGCCTGGCCGTATTGACCAGAAGGAAGATAAATAGACAATGACTAACTTGAGGAACAGCTGTAGCAAAGAGTTGCTCCAGAAAGGGAAGAAATCTAGAGTCCAGCCAAGAATATCCTTTTTGTCAGTTGAGATTGTGTCACGGTTATATTATGCTTCTGGGTAGATTTAATTTAATTTTATTCTTTGGCCTTGAGCTCAAGTGTAAACGACATAGTCCAATCTGCGTTGTAGGATAGCATTGAAGTTGCTTTGGATTTGAGTGTCAATTTCGCTTTCATTTTGGTTTTGTTCAGTGTGAAAATGGTAGTCCCTGGCTACCTGCAACTGTAGTTACATCACTTGGAGCCAAGACTCTGAAAACATAATAGGAGACATTGGAGACCTGTGAACAATGGTTAAACAGTTCACTAGGCATCTTAAAGGGAGATAACCTATGGATATTTTGGCCTAAAGTCCACTCACAACCTAACTGAATAGCAGAGTGTGACGTAAAAATAATCTTCCTAGGTTTGCCTTTCCTTTATCTTTTCCTCTTTTTGTCTGCTTCTCAGTTTTTTCTCTTGTTCTCTCCTTTCGATTCTTTCTCTTTTCTCCCCTTCTCCCACCTTTAAATGTGTTTCTCCTTTTTTCCTATATCCTCCTTCTCCCCCACTCCCTCACTGCTGCTGCCCTTTGCCTCTCTCTCTTATGACTTCCCCTTTCTTCTCCACGCCTCCCCAGTTTTTAACTGCCAACTTTTTAACTTCATGGAGCTGAAGTATTGTTTTGATGGTAATTGTGAAAAAGAATTTTACTGTTTGTAATTTTAAAAATAGTTTGAGGAAAGTGTTTATTTTTCCAAGGAAAAAATTGTGCTCCACTTTTTCTGATCTTAGTTTTATTACCTAATATAAAGCACTTGAATAAAGGCTGGCACAGGAAAAGCACTACATTAAATCTCGGCAATTAGTAGTCCCTTGATTCAGTTTTTCTCTCTGGATCGGTCAACCTTGAAAGAAAAAAGATTTCCTCTGTTTTCCTTAAGCAAATCAAGATGGGCTCTTGCTGTTGCCCTTATAGATGCTCTTAAGGATGGAGCATTCACCCTTTTTCCAGCCCCCGTTTCAGTAGATCAGTATTAACTTGTCTACCCAAACTCTTTCCACGTAATTTAAGCTTACTTTCTTTTGTTTGAGCCTTAGCAGAAAGAACAAATAAATAATGCCTCCATGAGATAACAGTCCAAGTTCTGGAAAATGGCTCTTGGGCCACCTTTGGACCTGTTGTAGCATAGTCCACGGACAGGGCATGGGCTCTGGAGCCTTACACTCGAGTCCATGGCCAAAGCATTTAACCCTCTCAGCATCTGATTCTTCATCTGTTGGGAAACATTCAGAGGACTGTTGTGATAACTAAAGAAATCCAAGCTGACAAAACAGCATAGTGCCTGTGTGTGGTGAGATCCTGATAAATGGTAGCATAAACCCCTGGAGCTCCCACGGTGGGAGATTCTTCTCATGAAAATGCTACCAATTCTCTCTCCTACCTCTACATAACCCATAAATAATGAGTGTGGTCTGGGAATATTAAAATCAGAGAGATCAAAGATCATTAGTTATGGAGAGAGAGGGAGAAACAGAGACAGTCAATCGGCCTACATACCTTGTGCCTCTGGGCACAGAGACCGCCTCTTTGGCACCTGAGTGACTAAACTTGGGGGCTTCCCAACATAGAGCCAGGAGAAGTAGTGGGCCTATCATTTGCTGAACTGACTTCTTTCAAAAAATCTTGTGTAGGAGGGTCTGCCCCTGGGGTTACCCCTCCTCCATTTCCCCACAGGCATTGCACAAGTATCTTGGTTGTTGGAGAAACCAAGCAAAGGTGATAAACTGTCTCTTTTTCAAGCATAAGGGTTACACAAGACAATGTCCTGTGTGTGTGTGTGAGACAAGGTAATAGAATTAAACCCTTCTTTTAGCAATACTTGAAGTGCCCCTAATACTTAATCTACAGTTTCTTGATACTTTCCTCAAAATAACCTAAAAATGCTGAGACCAAAACTGATCCAGGCAGGAAATGTTTTTTATAAAAATGTACATTGGATACACTCCTAAGGTTTCAGTGGTTCTTAATTGCAGGTCAGTGTTCACTGCTGCGCTGCCTGCCATCACCTGTGAGCTGCACTGCCAACTGTTTAACTTTGGGTTTTGTTTGTTCTTCTTTCTCTAGTTGCTTTAGGTGTAAGGATAGGTTGTTTATTTGAGATTTATCTTGTTTCTCTAGGTAGGACTGTACTGCTATAAACCTCCCTCTTAGAACTGCTTTTGCTGCCTCCCATAGGGTTTGGATTGTCGTGTTTTCACTGTCATTTGTCTCTGAATATTTTTTGATTTCCTCTTTGATTTCTTCAGTGATCCATTGATTATTTAGTAACATGTTGTTTAGCCTCCATGTGTTTGTATATTTTACAGTTTTTTTCCTGTAATTGATTTCTAATCTCATAGTGGTGTGGTTGGAAAAGATGTTTGATATGATTTCAGTTTTCTTAAATTTATCAAGGCTTGATTTGTGACCCAGGATGTGGTCTATCCTGGAGAATGTTCTGTGTGCACTTGAGAAGAAAGTGTATTCTGCTTTCGG
Source organism: Orcinus orca (assembly GCF_937001465.1). Taxonomy (NCBI): domain Eukaryota; kingdom Metazoa; phylum Chordata; class Mammalia; order Artiodactyla; family Delphinidae; genus Orcinus; species Orcinus orca. The sequence goes on from NC_064564.1 coordinate 56,585,566, forward strand.
ATGGAATGTCCTATAAATAGCAATTAAGTCTATCTGGTCTAATGTGTCATTTAAGGCTTGTGTTTCCTTATTAATTTTCTGTCTGGATGATCTGTCCATTGGTATAACTGGGGTGTTAAAGTCCCCCACTATTATTATGTTACTGTCAGTTTCCCCTTTCATGGTTGTTTGCATTTGCCTTATATACTGAGATGCTCCTGTGCTGGTTGTATATATATTTACAATTGTTATATCTTCTTCTTGGATTGATCCCTTGATCATTATGTAGTGTCCTTCCTTGTCTCTTGTAACAGTCTTTAAAGACTATTTTGTCTGATATGAGTATTGCTACTCCAGCTTTCTTTTGATTTCCGTTTGCATGGATGCCAACTGTTTAATAGTAACATGATTAGTAGTTAAAGTGATCAAGCTTGCAAATGATTTAATTTCTAACCAAATAGATGAAAATGAATTCAAAATTTTCTCTATAATGACCTCACTTTCACTTGCTTTCATTATGCTTTCCTGGGTGAAGAAAAAGAGGTTGGCATTGTGGCTGGCAGGTGGGAATCTTTCTTGACCCAAGATGTGAACATCATTGGTCATGGCTGTCGTAAAGAGTGGTATAAAGATGAACCTGGCAGAAAATGGGATGCATTGGGCCACTATTGATTCTGAGGTGAAACCATAATGCTTTAATAATTCACTGTTTTGCTTACTCAGATTCATCTTTCTCAGGTATGCCTATAGATGCAGTGTCTTGATGATGAGTGACAGTCTGAGGAAATAGATCTTTTGGAGGATCTGTATATGGAGGTGTAAGATGTTTCTAGTTCTGTGAGGACAACAGGGGAGAGATAAAAGTTAGACACCAGAAGAGGAGCAGGTTAAATCTGCAGGCAGCTAGTCTTTAAGGAAGCCAAGAGAAGGAAGGACAGCCGCCTTTCCTCCTCCGTGGTCATAGAAGAGATCCTGTGACATGATGACCCATTTCTCAAATCTGAAATGGTATAAGAACCTCTGAGTTTGAGGGATTCTTTGCAGGCTGCAGACTTCAAAGATGTGATGAGTTAGGCTGGGGAAGGGGTCTGAGTCTACTCAGTAGAGTTTTCTTTTTCCTACAGTTTCAGGAGGATCGGGTAAGAGAATGGAATAGTGAGAGGAAATAATGGGAGAGACAGTCTTCCATAGGCATCCTGTACTCCTACGCATCTTTGCTGAGCATGCCAAGAATGCAAGGCCATCATCACTTTATACCCAGGCCATTGCTCAGGACGGTGTTTGCAGTGAACAGGCTTGAAGCATGAAGTAAAATCTCCCTCTGGGACGAAGCAGGCTTGCTTATTGCTTCCTATGACATGGTAAGTTCCTGGAGCTCAGTGTTCCTCTCCGGTAGAGGAGTGCCTGCTACCCACTCTGTGTGGGCATCCATCTGGCCTCCGTGTTACCGCTATTTGGAAGCCAAGTGGAACTGATGCAAACATACTAATGCTCACACTGCTTGCTATGCCATGAGTAAAGTCCCCTTTCTCTAACCAGATATCTCGTGTCTTTTGCTAGCCTCCACGAAAATGGTAGCAGGGTAACTTGTTAGTTTGTAGACAGGTTAAAATCAAATCTCACACCTAACAGGAAAGGAATACAAAAGTTTATAGAAATGTCTTGAAACTTGAGCCTTCACCAGAGCACTTTCTTTTTCCCTGTCCTTCATGAAGTTGCTCACCCATCCTTAAAAACCAACAATAAACTCTAAGGTTATTGGCAAAGCTGTAGAATTCTTGGACTCCTTAAATTTGACCTCAAAAGTCACTGAACTTCCTGAATTCTTCCACAGGCACAAGAAAGACGCCATGAGAGCACTGATGCAGTGTGTTTGATAGTGGGCGACTGGGGTCTTGGAGAGGTCAGGCAGACCTTCTTGCCCTCAGGCTATGCTTAAGTCAGTCCAATTTTCAAACATCTCCAAAGAGTGAGTGCGTTTAGCCACATTCCCTCAGGAGTCCGTTGTAACATTTTCCCTTTTCCCTTTTAGGGCATTTCTCTGCTTTATAATTTAAATAGAATGAAAAGGCTTATTAAAATTTTTTTCCTTTTGTGGACTTCTGTGGGTATTTAGAAAACTGGTCAGACCCTGAGAGAAAGACAGAACAAAACCTCATGAAGTTCACTGTCATTGTCTTTTCTCAAGGCTGAATGGTGTTCCAATTTTCTTTAAAAATCTTTCTCTGTGGGCTTCCCTGGTGGCGCGGTGATTGAGAGTCTGCCTGCCGATGCAGGGGACATGGGTTCGCGCCCCGGTCTGGGGAGATCCCACATACTGCGAAGTGGCTAGGCCCATGAGCCATGGCCGCTGAGCCTGCGCCTCCAGAGCCTGTGCTCCGCAATGGGAGAGGCCACAACAGCGAAAGGCCCGCGTACCGCCAAAAAAAAAAAAAAAAAAATCTTTCTCTGTGAATTTCATTCCCATAACTGTTCTCTCTGTTGGTTCCTTCAGGGAAAATAGGAAATGAACTCAACTTATACCATCTCAAGATCTTTCCAGCCTGCTAATCCTTAATACACTTTTCTTTTTCTGCCAGAGACTTCCATGAGTACCATCTTCTAGGGATTGTATTAAGTGGATCCCTCAATTGGGACACTGGAATGATCAAGTTCTAAGGCTATTTCCAACATAAGTTTTTTTTTTTTTTTCTGCTGTACGTGGGCCTCTCACATGTTTATTTGGGCCTTACCTTGTGCAGGCAGCTGAGATTTAATTATCTGATTGAGTATAGTAATTTAGCATGTAGCTCTTTGCCATAAATTCTTTATTTTTTCCTCTTTAATTCCTTAGTGACACTTCTCTGGCACAGGATTTCCTGGGTTAGGGGTGGAGTTAACATGAGTGGGGAAAATTGTGCAAAGGAGGCCTTGGAGAAGACCCTGAGAGATCATTAAAACTCTGCTTAATTAGGTACTTAGCAGAATTTTATTTCTGCTCTTAGAAGTATTACTTTGGCTGTGACTATAGTCAACCATTTTAAGTGGTGTCATTATCAATACACTGACCATTTAAACATTATATTCTGCCTCTGAATTCAGCCAACTTTTAATAGCTTAAATGAAGTCAGAAAAAACATGATGTTGAATGACTGTTGTTAATATGAAAAAACATAAGTGATGATTGTTAATATGAAAAAACATAAGTGATGATTTAAATTTTCTTCATCTTGCTCATATCCATTTTCCAATTTTTCTATTGTTAGTACCTAGAAAACTGATGTGGGATGTATTGCTCAGAGTTATATTTTCCAATTGTTGAAAGGGTCAATAAAACCCAGTAGGGCTTGTGGTGATCTTGCCATATTGTGGAAAACTCAGTATTACTGAATGTAATGTTGGAGTAGATGAAAAAAAGCACCATTTAGAATTTGAGGAGTAATAAATACCTGGTCCTTGTTGTTTTATTCTATGGAAATGTTTCTGCTTTGAAGACCTATCTTTAATATACTTATGTGGTCTCTGAAGCAATTCCCAGTACTTCTGTTCATTGGCATAGCTCTTTTGGGGTCCTAGAGCCCTTAAAGGCCAATGGAGACTGTTTGGCCATCCTAATTTTAGGAGTGTCCCCTGATGTGAACATCTTATATAATCAGGTACAGTCATGAAAACTAGGAGATTAATTCGGTGCAGTGCTACTAGTAGCTAAATTACAGACTTTATCTGGATGTCATCAGTCATTCCACAGCTAAAGCCCTTTTTTCTCTTCCAGAACACCACATTGCATTTACTTGCCATGTCTTTTTTGTCTCCTTTCCGGTCTAGGAGAGTTTCTTGCCTTTTCCTTGTTTGTTTATTTATTTTTTATGGCCCTGACACTTTTGAAGAGTATTGGTCAGGTTTTTTGGTTTTTTAAAACATTAAAAAAAATGGAAGTATAGTTAATTTACAGTGTTGTATTAATTTCAGGTGTACAGCAAAGTGTTTCATATTCTTTTCCATTATAGTTTATTATAAGATATTGAATATAGTTCCCTGTGCTATACAGTAGGACCTTGTTGTTAATCTATTTTATATATAGTAGTGTGTATCTGGTAATCCCAGACTCTTAATTTATCCCTCCCTCACCCACTTTCCCCTTTGGTAACCATAAGTTTGTTCTGTATGTCTGTGAGTCTCTTTCTGTTTTGTAAATAAGTTCATTTGTATCATATTTTATTTATTTATTTATTTATTTTTTGTGTTACGTGGACCTCTCACTGTTGTGGCCTCTCCCATTGCGGAGCACAAGCTCCGGACGTGCAGGCTCAGTGGCCATGGCTCACGAGCCCAGCCGCTCTGCGGCATGTGGGATCTTCCCGGACCGGGGCACGAACCCATGTCCCCTGCATCGGCAGGCGGACTCTCAACCACTGCGCCACCAGGGAAGCCCTGTATCATATTTTAGATTCCACATACAAGTGATACCATGTGGTATTCGTCTTTCACTGTTGGTCATGTATTTTTAAAAAATTTTTATTTTTTTTTGGCTGTGTTGGGTCTTCGTTGCTGCGCACGGGCTTTCTCTAGTTGTGGTGTGCAGGCTTCTCATTGTGGTGGCTTCCCCTGTTTCGGAGCCCAGGCTCTAGGTGCACGGGCTTCAGTAGTTGCAGCACGTGGGCTCAGTAGTTGCGGTGCATGGGTTTAGTTGCTCTGCAGCATGTGGGGTCTTCTTGGACCAAGGCTTGAACCCATGTCCCCTGCATTGGCAGGTGGATTCTTAACCACTACGCCACCAGGGAAGTGCCTGATCAAGTATTTTTTAGACTGCCCCTCAGTTTGGCTTTGTCTGGTGTTTTCTCATGATTAGACTGGAGTTATGGAGTTTTTGGAGAAGATACCACTCTTCTCGTTGCACATCACAGGTATATAATATCAACATGACGTTTTACTGTTGATGAAAACTTTGATCATTTGGTTGAGGTGGTGTCTTCTACTCATGTCCACTGTAATGTTATTATATTACTCTTTCCACACTCTGTTCTTTAGAAGTCAGTCACTAAGTACAGCCTTTTCTCAAGTGGAGAGGAATTAAACTCCACCTCTTGAAGGGCAGATTCTCAAAGAATTGGTGGACATGTGTTAAAATCTCCACAGTAATAAATATTTTGGGTACAATCCTTTAAGGCTACATAAAATGTCTCATTTCTCTATAAAGTTTTCCTCATAATTTTAGCCTTCATTAGTGAATCTTGCCTGCAATAATTTTTACTGTAGTGTTCTAAGGTGACTTATTATAACCTTCATTACTATGTTTATTACTTGGAATTCTTCGGTAAGGAAGAGCTGTCCCTTCTCCCGGATTTGTTCATTTGTTCAATCATTTATATGTATCAGAATGGGCTCATAGATATTTGTTCTTATTCTTTGTTTCTAGCTGAAACTTCTTACTGACTTATATATACCTTCTGGTGGCATCTACCCCATGTAAGCAAATGCTGGAGGTCTCTTTCTCCCTTCTGGTACCTGTTTTTCTCAGATTTCACATTACTCTTTTGCCCTGTGATCTCAGTTGTTGGATGAGTTCAAGAAAAATAGGTCATTTGCAACTCAGCTTTTTTGTTGTTTGTGCGTGATACTTTTTCCAGCTCTTTACATCTCTACTCTGAAACCAGAAGTCTACATATTTTAATATAACATGTAATATAGTTCAATGTACTATAATACCATATAATATAATAAACAAACCAAATGTAAAAGGATATTCTGAGCATAAGTAGAGGAAACTATAATAGGTATTAGATGATATTAAGGAGTTTTTATTAGTTTTGGTAGATGTGATAACGGTATTGTGGTGGTGTTAGATAACGTCCCTTGTTTTTAGGATGGCTTGAGGAAATATTCTGGTATGAAATATCATGATCTTTTTGTCATATTTTGTTTTGTTTACACAAGGGTCTTTAAAGTGACTGTTTGATCATGGAGTCCTAAAGATTTAAGTTGAAAGGCAGGCAACCAAGATATGCTCAGTATAAGTTGAAAAATTGGGGCCTGATTTACTGCAGGACTTTGCCTGAATTGAGCCAGTGGTATAGGGAGCTGTTACTGTTCCCTCAACCTCTAGACTGACTTACTTTATAGACCCAGAGCCCTTTGAAAAGGAGGCAGGCACACCTGAGGAAGAAACTTCAGTAATATCACAAGCACATAAGGGGACTCGCCTTCCCCAGTGGGACCTGTAGACATTTTTCATGGTCACTGCACACTGTGGCTAGGCAACTACCTCAAACTTCTAGGAATTACTGAACACCGACTTTGCAACAACACTGGTACCTGGGGACACAGGATGCCATTGTAGCGCGAGTTCACGGAGTCTGCGTTTAGGAGATAAATGGATTTTTAATCAGGATATCTCTCAGCGGTCTCAGTGGAACCCTGATTATCACTCATGGTTTATTTTGTAGTTTCTGTGTGGTAGTTTAAATAGCGACCCTCAGCAGATAGTAGAATCCTCACTTTAGCTCCCAGACTCTTACAATAAAGGCTCTTATGGTCTAAAAGACCACAGGAAGCATATGGTATTTCACTTGCCAAAAAAAAATAATAAATCAAAAGCAATACTACATTCCTTGGGGGAACCTCAGGTATTAGAACCACCACCAAAGTTGTGAAAAGACTGGTGCAGTCTTACCACATCCTCATTATTTATTTATTTATTTACTTACATTTCTTTTTTCAAAAAAATTTATTGCAGTATAGGTGATTTACAGTGTTGTGTTAGTTTCAGGTGTACAGCAAAATGATTCAGTTATACATATATTCATTCTTTTTCAGGTTCTTTTCTCATATAGGTTAACACATAATATTGAGAAGAGTTCCCTGTGCTATACAGTAGGTCCTTGTTGGTTATCTATCTTATATATAGTAGTGTGTGTATGTTAATCCCAAGCTCCTGATTTAACCCTCCCCCCAACCTTGTTTCCCCTTTGGTAACCATAAGTTTGTTTTCAGTATCTGTAAGTCTGTTTCTGTTTTGTAAATAAGTTCATTTGAATCATTTTTAAGGTGTTTTGTTGTTGTTTTTTTGTGGTACGCAGGCCTCTCACTGTTGTGGCCTCTCCCATTGTGGAGCACAGGCTCCGGACACACAGGCTCAGTGGCCATGGCTCACGGGCCTAGCCGCTCCATGGCATGTGGGATCCTCCCCAACTGGGGCACGAACCCATGTCCCCTGCATCGGCAGGCGGACTCTCAACCACTGCACCACCTGGGAAGCCCCATTTGAATCATTTTTAAAAATTAGATTCCACATATGACTGATATCACATGATATTTGTCTTTCTCTGTCTGACTTCACTTAGTGTGATGATCTCTAGGTCCATCCATGTTGCTGCAAATGGCACCATTTCATTCTTTTTTCTGGCTGAGTAATATTCCATTGCATATATGTACCACATCTTCTTTATCCATTCCTCTGTCAGTGGACATTTAGGTAACTTCCATGTGTTGGCTATTATAAGTAGTGTTGCAATGAACACTGGGGTTCATGTATTCTTTCAGATTATGGTTTTCTCTGGATATATGCCCAGGTGTGGGATTGCTGGATCATATGGTAGTTCCATTTATAGTTATTTAAGGAACCTCCATACTGTTCTCCCTAGTGGTTGTACCACTTTACATTCCCACCAACAGTGTAGGAGGGTTCCCTTTTCTCCATACCCTCTCCAGCATTTATTGTTTGTAGACTTGTTGGTAACGGCCATTCTGACCAGTGTGAGGTGATACCTCATTGTGGTTTTGATTTGCATTTCTCTGATAATTAGTGATGTTGAGGATCTTTTCATGTGCCTATTGGCCATCTGTATGTCTTCTTTGGAGAGGTGTCTATTTAGATCTTCCACCCATTTTTTGATTGGGTTGTTTGTTTTTTTGATATAGAGCTGTGTGAGCTATTTGTGTATTTTGGAGATTAATCCCTTGTTGGTCGCATCATTTGCAAATATTTTCTCCCGTTCTGTGGGCTGTCTTTTCATTTTGTTGATGGTTTCCTTTGCTGTGCCGAAGCTTTTGAGTTTAATTAGGCCCCATTTGTTGTTGTTTTTATTCTCATTACTCTAGGAGGTGGATCAAAGAAGATATTGCTGTGATTTATGTCAAAGAGTGTTCTGCCTGTGTTTTCCTCCAACAGTTTTATATTGTCCAGCCTTACATTTAGGTCTTTGATCCATTTTGAGTTTATTTTTGTGTATGGTGTTAGAGAATGTTCTAATTTCATTCTTTTACATGTATCTGTCCAGTTTTCCCAGCACCACTTATTGAAGAGACTGCCTTTCCTCCATTGTATATTCGTGACTCCTTTGTCATATATTAATTGACCATAGGTGCGTGAGTTTATTTCTGGGCTTTCTCTCCTGTTGCATTATACATATTTCTGTTTTTGCACCAGTACCATACTGTTTTGATTGATTTAGCTTTGTGGTGTAGTCTGAAGTCAGGGAGCCTGATTCCTCTAGCTCCATTTTCCTTCCTCAGGATTGCTTTGGCTCTTCAGCATCTTTTGTGTTTCCATACAAATTAACATTTTTTTTCTTCCCAGTCTGTGAAAAATGCCATTAGTAATTTGATAGGGATTGTACTGAATTTGTATATTTTCTTTGGTCCACATCCACATTTTAAATCTCCTGTTTGGCCAGTGCCACAGACAGAAGGATTTTGGAGACTAACAATGGATTTCCTTAATCTTAATTAAGAGATGACTTCAACTGCATCCTTAATATAGTTTCCTTACCTGGAACAAATTGATTCTGTCTTGGCTACTGGATTTAACAATTGAACTGGCATTTCTCTCCAGTATTCAATTAGTAGAAAATATCAGGAAACATTTGCTTCCAACTGGAACAACAATAAACTTTGCCTAAATCACATCAGGTGATACCAACTTCATGACTTTATGCCACTCCACAGTGGTCTTGGGACCTTGGCCATTCCCACGTTTCAACAAGATGTTATATTGGCCCACTACACTGATGATGTCATCCTGGTAAGACCTGAGGTGTAGGAAGTAATGAACACCATGGATGCTTTGGTAATACACTTATGTGTTGGTTGTGAGACAATTGTGTGTCAAAGGGTAGGAAACAAAGTCCTAAAATATACAGGGCTTTCTTGTTTATACTTTAAATCCTCTCCGCCTCATTGACCACTGTAGAATAAGATCACCAGATGTGTGTGGGCAGTGACCAGCATCGTGCAGTTACAACCTGACAGTGCCTCACCCTGGGCCTCTGGCACGTGCCTCTGACTCCTCACACTGGAGATTCTCTCACACTCTTACCTGGGATACCTGCAGGTGCCACTGTGACATTCATGCATATGTAAGCTGTTAGGGTGAGGGAGTTATGGCTCCATAGCAATGTGACCCTGGATTAATTCAGTTGGCCACTCCTGCCTAGGACTTTGACTCTTCCAGGCGTAGCACAGAGATGCAGGGACAGCCAGAGATTATTCATACGATAGTGGAGGTAAGAGTCCCGGGGTGTAATGATGAGTGTTCAGTGTTGGCGCCCCCAGCGGTAGAGTCCAAAACAGTTCCTGTGGAATGAATCTGGCTGTGTCTCACTTGGCTTCCTTCCTTGGTTCCTGACCATTGGTTCAGCTTTGTTTTTCAGTCTTCATGTTGATTCTATGAGCTCTCCAGTACTTGTTTCCAACGACTTTTCTGCTTAAGTAGTTTCTACTGTTTGCCACCCTGAACCCTGACTCTGTAAAGTAAGAAAGTTAGACTAAATGACCTCTGCAATGATTACCTCATCTTTTTTTTTCCAGTCTATTATTATGCTCTTCCATTTCATCAATGGGTATGCTTTTGTGAAGTTTTTTTTAAGAAATAAAAGCACCTGAAATTAATATGATGTTGTAAATCAACTATACTTTGATGATAGTTAATAAAGAATTAGAAGTTATGCTTTAATAGACTTAAGTTTTTCTTGGGGTTGTCTTTTGAGAAGATGTGTGTAAAAAGCAGAGAATTTGTAAATATCAGTATGATTCTTAGCACTCATGAGGCTTTTTTTACTGGACGTTTTGAAATAATTTTATTAATTAAAACCCAACTGGGTGATTTATTTTAGAATTAATGGTGTGACATTTTATCAGGAGGTTAGTTCTGGTTGTTAATGACCACAAAGGCAGAATGTAAAAATTTCCACAAGAAAATTTTGTGAGCAAGAAAAAAGCAAGATTTTGATTGTTGTTGTTACTATTGTTATATACTATTAGCTCAATTTAACGCTTGGTGACTGAAGGATCTGATGTTTGCTGGTCTTTTCACACATGAAGATAGTATGAAGGATCTGGTTAAAACAAGAGAGAGATGCAGGGAGGCCCAGAGGAAAGATCGCAGCCAGGTGCTACAGCTTGAGGAGATTTGAAGTCTACATGGGGAAAGATAGAGAGAGAGGCAACCCTTTGGATGGTAGCTGAGGATACATTTTGGAGAAATGGAGATGTAGGATGGGGATTTTTGGAGAGAAATACTTTGTGTGTGATAAAAACAATCTCCATCTCCCCCAAGAAGTCATAAATTCCATATTGCTTACTGATGCCTGTGGGTGGAAGTCTCTTTATTTTAAAGGAGATAGGAGAAGTGTAGGGTGAAAATAGAGACAACATGCAAAGGTAGTCAACACTTGGATTACAGAAATCATATTTATAAAATCCTGTAAATGTCATTTTTCACTGTCCTTAACTGAGACTCAGTTGAGCTCTAGTAGGATTCTTGCTCAGAGGCTCTTTCCTTAAGATACATCTATTTTCACAGATTTGGCCCATTTCCACCAAGAAAGGAGTAGCATGTCCTGAGGTCCTACAATGCACCAGTCACTAAGCCAGTTGCGTACCAAGGTGGGGGAGGAGCACAGTGGGAGTTGCCTGCCTGGGTGAGAGAAGTAGCTGATCACTGAACTTCTTTAGGGCTGTCTATGGATTATAATAATAAAAAGCAAGTAAATTTTAGTCGGTTTTATTATTGTTTTAAAATTCTCTGCAGATAATGTACCCCCTTTTGACTTGCACCTGGGTGCACAGGTTCCTTTGGTATGCCACTGCTCTCTATATTATCTTTATCTATTTTAGATTTAGATTATCTATATTATCTTTAATATATTATATTAAAATAAAATCTATTTTAAAATAAAATCTATTTTAGATTTAGATTATCTATATTATCTTTAATATATTATATTAAAATAACTCTACAAGGCATTGTCATCCCATATTATAGACGAGCCTTGAAGAGATTAAGAACTTTATTGGAGACAAGAGCGGAGTCAAGATTTCAACCCAGCACCTTGGCATGAAAACCTTTTCTGTCCCCAGTACATTGCCCTGTCCTCCTCAAGGCAGCCCGGACAGTATATCAGGGGACGGGTTTTCTTCTAGTCTAGGATTTGATAGATGACCACTCCTCTTTCTTCCCCTTTACCTTCATGAAGGGTAGAGGACCACTTTGGGCAATGGGCAAGTACTCATTCTGTCCCTGGTGACAAAAATAATTTGGTTGTCTTTGGTCTATAAAGCTCTTAGAATGTCAGCTTTGATTGTGAAAAAGACTTTATAAAAGTAGTGACTAAATTCGGAGCCATAGGACAGGAAAGCTGTCCTACTTCTTAATGCATTTACCTCATCCTCAAGAAATAAACATACATAGCACTGTAGCTTGTTTATGATTAAAGGCAAGTGTCTTGCATGAAAAAGTTGATCTTTTAAAAAAGAGCTTAAAGCAATCCAACTGTCCTGATGAAGTATCAAAAGTAATTTACCCTTGGTTAAAATGTGCCCTTTATATCTGCCCCCAGTGAAAGGATGGATGCACTAGAGCAGTAAATTAAGAGTTCAAAATACTTGGGAATGTTCGCTTTGAACCGAACTAAACATTAAGCAGCAATAGAAAAAACGCTTCTTAACTGCTTTTGAATTGCAACCTCCTTTTTCCTGTTTTCCCCATTTTAGGCCTCCTGTCTTCAGTTCTGAATATTTATTGTTAAAATATACTTACCAAAGATAGATTAATTCTTCTTTGCAGTTTTCTTGGTTAAGTGTTTCTCTTGCTTATAGATTAACAGGCAAAATATTTTTGACTCAAGTCTGAACAAGACAAACATATGGATTATATTTGTTTTGAAATAAACATGGCTTTAAGGCTTGTCTGTGGCAGTAACAGCACAAACAGAGGGAGAGAAAAATATATTCTGGCCTTTTCTAACATCAAAACACTTAGAAATATTTGGGGCCAGTCATAACCCCAGCAGCACAGATGTTTTCATCCTTTGAGTTATCCTGCCATTCACCCAGAATCCTACAACTCTAGTCAGTTGTAGGGGATTGGTTGGAAACTTTCCTGCTCACTTTCCATCTACCTCCTACCCCCTGGCCCTCCTTATTTTATGGTGGAAGTTAACTAGAGCTATCAACTTCTTAATCTAATTTCAGATTAAATTATGCTGCTGCCCTTAGTATCATATTTGTCCAAGTGTGATCTATAGACCCCCTGCATCAAATGACCCAAGCAGCATATTAGAGGTGCAGAGCCCCAGGCTCCATGCCAGTCCTAACGAATCCATACCTTCATGGGTAGAGCTCAGGGATCTGCATTTTAACCAGATACCCAAGCACACAAAAGTTTGAGATCTATTGTTCCAATCACTTAGTATTAGCTAAAGGTTTCCTCTTGTTAAATTGTTAGCCTATTGAAATCCTTGGGCTGTTATCTCGGTAACAACAGTTTTAGTACTGCTTAAGCTTTCCATTCCACTAGTATTTATTGATCCCCTACATTTGTGCCAAGACTTTTCATGTTCATGATTTCAGGTAATGATAAATTGGCCAGTGAAGTATTTTATTCCACAATAAAGATGAGGAAACTGAGGCTCCCAGATATTAAGTGACTTTGCTCACCCAAGTTTACACAACTAGCTAATGGTGGAAGTAAGATTTGCATCAGGTTTGACTTCATAGCTCAACTTATATTTCTATTATAGCTGTTCTTTTGGTGAAATACAGGTGTTTATTGAGCTTCTACTACAGACCAGGCACTGTTCTAAATGATGGAGATGGAGTGAGAGCAGATGAGACCCCCCCAGACCACATTCCAATGGGAGGAGACAGACGGTAAAAAGCTCAAATGCACATAAATACCCGCATTAAAGAACACGTGACAAATGGAGAATCTAATTCAGAAAAAAATGTCATTCTTATAATCTTTATTGTCACATAAAACTAAATAAGACATTATTAGTGTTTAGGGCTAATAGAGTTCTCAATTATATCTAGCAGACGATGTAAGAATTGCCCATAAATGTTAATTAATGAGAATTGTTACCAAGGAAATACATAATCTGGAAATTCACTTCTATCTCATCAATAATCGTAGTTACCAATCAACTGGTCAGACTGGAAAGAATTTTCAAAGTTTTTAAGCACTTAACCATGTAACACATCAGGCAAACATTCTTCACCAATCACCTTGAGCATCTCAGCCTCCAGAAATGGATTTGAAAAAGGACAGAAGTAACTGTCTCCACGCTTGAATTAGTCATGGAGTCACATGGGCTTAATGCTCATTATATTTTGAAGCAAGCTTGAACAAATGCCTTTCTAGCACTCACCAGAGAGCACTTTTATTTATTTGTTTTACCTCATTTGTGGTTCTGTTCCTCCTGAAAGCGAAATTAAGATGAGTGACTAGTGAGAGAGAGAGAGAGAGATCTCCCACATGTTTCCTTGAATCCGATGAGGTTGCCGGAAAACAAAGCACTTAAATTCCCTTCACCTAGTTCCCGGCTGAAGTTCCTTCTTTGAGTTTCACTTCTCCATGCTGTTGAGGGAGTCGATGTAAGAAATAATCAGTTGAGGACTCTTTCTGCCTCCTCTCAAAATGGCTTTTGAGACATTGCTCCTTCTGTTTTCCTGAGCTGCTCTAAAGAGTTATTGGAACTTAATGCTCAGAGCAGTTTTGTTGTCTGACGAACTCTGCCTGGAATGTCTTTCTCTTTGTGAACGCCTGCCTAAACCTTTCCTTCAGCTCAGTCCCCTCTTACTTGCCGTCCCCCTTCTAAGGAGCTAATCATCCCACCTGCCTACCCAAGCTCTGCATCTTGAACACAGCTTCTGCAGCTGAGATTTTCACAGTTTCCTTGTCTATCTTCTTCAGCGTTACCCTGAGTTACCGTCAGGATCATAATCATGACTTAGCCATCTCTGAGTTCTTTGCATTCGTCACAGCAGGAGCCATATATAACATTTTTTGAATTCAATCCAATTGGTGTTAGTTTGAGAATAGGATTAGGCTTTGAATACTGGGAAGAAGTTGTTCTGATAACTGAGAGCAACTGGGAAGGTATAGAATCTGTCCCAGATGTCACCAAGGGACCTACAACTCGGTGGGAAAGGGGGCACAACACAATCAGGGGGTATCTAATGGAAGAAATTGATCTCTTTCTTGTGAATACTGCTAGACAGTTGAGACTGCTCAACAAACTGGTTGCAGTCAGGGTGGCTGTAAGTTACTTTATTCTTCTTGCTGCAGTGGTAAATGGGATTGTTTCCTTAATTTCTCTTTCTGATCTTTTGTTGTCAGTGTATAGGAATGCAAGAGATTTCTACGTATTAATTTTGTATCCTGCAACTTTGCCACATTCCTTGATGAGCTCTATTAGTTTCCTGGTAGCGTTTTTAGGATTTTCTATGTATAGTGTCATGTCATCTGCAAACAGTGACAGTTTTACTTCTTCTTTTTCAATTTGTATTCCTTTTATTTCTTTTTCTTCTCTGATTGCCATAGCTAGGACTTCCAACACTATGTTGAATAAAGGTGGTGACAATGGACATCCTTGCCTTGTTCCTGATTTTAGAGGGAATGCTTTCAGCTTTTCACCATTGAGAATGATGTCAGCAGTGTGTTTGTCATATATGGCCTTAATCATGTTGAGATAAGTTCCCTCTATTCCCACTTTCTGGAGAGCTTCTATCATAAATGGGTGTTGAATGTTGTCAGAAGCTTTTTGTGTATCTATTGAGAAGATCATATGATGGTTTTTATTCTTCAGTTTGTTAATGTGGTGTATCACACTGATTGATTTGCTGATATTGAAGAATCCGTGCATCCCTGGGATAAATCCCACTTGATCATGGTGTATGATCCTTTTAATGTGCTGTTGGATTCTGTTTGCTAGCATTTTGTTGAGTGTTTTTATGCCCATGTTCATCAGTGATATTGGCCTGTAATTTTCTTTTTTTGTGGTATCTTTGTTGGGTTTTGGTATCAAGGTGATGGTGGCCTCATAGGATGAGCTTGAGGGTGTTCCTTACCCTGCAATTTTTTGGAAGACTTTCAGAAGAATAGGTGTTAACTCTTCTCTGAATGTTGCATAGAATTCACCTGTGAAGCCACCTGGTCCTGGACTTTTGTTTGTTGGAAGTTTTTTAATCATTGTTTCAATTTCAGTACTAGTGATTGGTCCGTTCATATTTTCTGTTTCTTCCTGTTCAGTCTTGGAAGGTTGTATCTTTCTAAGAATTTGTCCATTTCTTCTAGGTTGTCCATTCTATTGGCATATCGTCGCTTGTAGTTGTCTCTTATGAGCCTTTGTATTTCTGTGGTGTCAGTTGCAACTTCTTTTTCATTTCTAATTTTATTGATTTGAGTCTTATTTATCTTCTCAAAGAACCAGCTTACTACAGTGTATTTTATGCATAGTTGAAGGCTAAGGTCCATCACTGGACTATGGCCTCTCCAACACAATGCTTGGGTAAGATGGGCCACTAGCCCCAGTTTTCTGGATGTTTCTGAAGTTGCCTCATCTTTGAAGTAGCTGGTGGCAGAGAAAAAGCTCTCTGGAGCTTAATCTCCTTGCTGTGCCTCAGTTTCCCTCTATATTCCATCTCCTCCTCGATCCAGGAAGGGTGGATATTTTTGTGCCTCTCCTCCCTGATAGGCTGGAACTTTGCCTCTCTCATTTTCTCCTCCTTCCTAGCCTCATGGCTTGTTTAGCTTTTATGGTAAAAGGGGATCAGGAAGAAAAACTAGCTTCTCCATAAAGGAAAAAAAATTAGGAAGCAATTAAAAATATTTGCTGTACTGTCCCTGATTATAAATCAGAAGCTCCTAGAATAGGTAGCCTATTGAGTCATACCATTAATATTTACCTTACTGGGAACAAATGAACAAAGGTATTTTCTTTGAGAGTTGGTTTTGATAGAAGGAGGGGAAAAGAAATGTTAAAGTCAGAAGTATCTATGACCAAGAAAAGTGCAAATGAGAGGTTAGGGAGATAAACTCACCCACTTCCTGCTGAAGATACCAAATGTATCTGACCCTACTGGTAAAATTCATGTTTTCCTCCCTAGATTCAGATGTGGGACAAGCCTTATTCATTTATAATATTTATTTAGGACAGTGCTTCATGCTGAGCTGTTTGAGAATCCAGTTGTGTTTTATTTTCTGGTATTTTGAGCTAAGTGAGGATTTTTCATCCCCTAACATTTCAGTGATAAGAATACTTTATTTTCCAGACACAGGTTTTTACAGACATTTCCATTCTGTGCATTGCCTGGTCTGGCTTTTGTCTAGAAAAGACAGTCCAGTCAAGCCCTTGCCAAATGAGAGATAACGATGGAGACTTTCTTTATGCCCCTGGGGTAGCACTTTGAGAAGAACTAATGGGGGAAGCCTGGTGTGTGTGTGTGTGTGTGTGTGTGTGTGTGTACGTGTACATGAGGTCTTTGGTTTCTCCATTCTTTAAATCTCAGTTTAATACTTTAGTTGGGAGTAAACATGGGAATTTCCTGGTTCACCCATAGGAAGGATGAGAAGCCTGGGAAAGCAGAGTCTTCATATGTTTAGGAATAAGTGAAGTCCTAATAGCTGTTCATAAAATGGGTGGGTTATTTTTCCTGATGGAGAATAAGTGATTCCATTATTGGTACAAAAAGTATAGGTAGAAGGTATAGGTATAGTATAGGTAAAAAGTATAGGTAGAAGTCTGGCCTCCACTGCTTCACTCCAGTGGGTAAAAGCCATCTTTCTCTGGGAGTGAAAGGGAATAATCAATTGCTTTGGAAAATGTGGGGTCATGGCCGTTACCTGGTGGATGAGAAAGGTGTGGTCTTTGGGTTCAGACCTGGGTTCCAGTCCAGGCTCTATTACACACTAGCTGAGTGACTTTGGGCAGGTTACTCACCTACTCTGAGCTTCTGTTTCTTCATGAGTATGAAGGAAAAAGTAGTACATACCTCACAGAATTGTAAAAAGGGGATAGTTACAGAGCCTGCCTCCTAAAAGGGCTTCATTGAACACCTTTCTTTTGTGGATGCTGCTTCTTTTTGCAAAGAAGGAAAGCTAACATCCAGAAAATTAGTGAAGACAAACTCCCAAGAGCTGATTTTCTCTTAATAATCATCTACAGTAAATGACAGGCGACTATTTTCTCAATGCAAGGAGTTTTATTCTATGAACTCCCCTCCTAGATAATCTTAGAGGTCTCTCTGAAAATTTGGTGTGTCATGTCTCATAGAAGTTAGTTTTAAGAAAATGCTAAAAGTTTCATATTGTGCTAAAGGGGAAGAAAATGAGAAACACTGGGCATGTACATAACAAATGGTGTCTTAGTTCAAGGACTGAGTGGTTTATAAACAACAGAAATTTATTTCTCACAGTTTTAGAGGCTGGAAGTTTGAGATCAGGGTGCCAGCATGGCTGGGTTTTGGTGAGACCCCTCTTCCGGGTGGCAGTCTGTCATTTTCTTATTGGATCTTCCCATGATGGAAGGCGGTGAGTGAGATTTCTGGGGTTCCTTTTCCATTCATGAGGGTGTTGCTCTCATGATCTCATTACCTCGCAAAGGCCCCACCCTGCTAATACGATCACACTGGAGTTTAGGATTTTAACAATGAATTTTGTGGAGGGCAGGGGTACACAAACATTCAGTCCGCAACAAATGGTGATTTTGTACCGAATTTGCCCACATTTGGTAGTTTTTCCTTGGAAAGGAAATCACCAATAATAACAGGCCGTCTACTACATGCTAGGTATTTTCATTACACATACCCTCTTTCTAATCAATGTGAAATACATACAAGAGTTATTTTTAAACATTTGCCTGTGACCCTTAGCAAGAAATACATTTGAATTATGTGTGTGTACATATGTAACATAATTATATATGAAGTTAAAGCAAAAATTTCAGGAAACAATACTGACCCTTATGCCATGAAATGAAGCCTTGATATTTTCTATTCTATACCATTTCATTTGGTTAAAATGTTGATTGTAACTCAAACTGGTGTTATGACCTGCTAATGTGTAGCAAATTGCATTTTGAAAACCCCTGCCCTACATTCTAGGTACTGGTATCCACATTTTGTTTTTTATAGCGGAAAGGACGTTCCAAGAGTCTGTAAGGTGTGCCTGAGGCCACGTGGCCGGGAGGTGTCAGAGTATGGATTTGAATCCAGAGTTCTGATTCTGAACTCCATGTAGCTTATACCATACTATGCTGCCTTTGGTGGAATTTTCCTCTCTTTTTTTGTGTGTGTGTATGTGTGTGTATTTATCTCCCAAACACACTTAGCTATACAGAGACCATGAAACCGTTTGTTAAACCAATCCTGGAAGTTATTAAAATAATTCCACTAGACACAAAAAGCACGGCCTCTAGAACTTTTCTTCTTTGCAGGGTTCTCACTAAACATGCTCTATATGCAGAAAAACTGGTCTCTTTATTCAGAAGTTTAAAAATATCATTTTATTTTCTTTCCAAAGGGAGGCACAAGTTGCTGGTTTAAACTGAAGAGAAAAATATCTGCTTTGTGTTTGCCTTTTATTTTGCACCCACTTGGCCTAGAAAAATGAACGAAACTGACACCAAAGTAATGAGGGCAATGTTGCACCCTTGGATTCATTCTGATGATGTTTTACTAACACCTTAAAGCAAATCAGAGAATATGACACACCCACATTTTATAGCCTATCATGTTATTCCAGTACCATGTTATTTTCTGGAATTCTTAAAAATAGCAAGGTTTGCATATACAATGTGAAGAATAGCTAGTGTGTTTATTTAAAAAATATTTTATTTGAGGAGTCTGGAAAGACCGTTACATGGCCTTTCACCATTTGCAGTTAGATGGAGAGACTTACCTTATCTGTGTGATTTTTCATTAAAAAGCTGTAAGAGTCTGACAAGCGAAAGCCCACCAATGCCTCACGGACAGCAACTGCCTTGATAACTCTGTTATGTCCAGACCAGAGCTAAGCCTGGTTAAGTCAGGCATTTTTTTTTTTTTTTTTTTTTTTTTTGCAGTACGTGGGCCTCTCACTGTTGTGGCCTCTGCTGTTGCGGAGCACAGGCTCCGGATGCGCAGGCTCAGCGGCCATGGCTCACGGGCCCAGCCGCTCCGCGGCATGTAGGATCTTCCCAGACCAGGGCACGAACCCTTGTCCCCTGCATCAGCAGGTGGACTCTCAACCACTGCGCCACCAGGGAAGCCCAGGTATATATTTTGACATTCTAATTCTAAGGCTTCTAATTGAAATGGCCAGAATGTATATGTGATTACTGCAAAATACTATAGTTTGTTTAAAAAAAAGAACAAAAAAGAAATGAAAGAGATTGCAGGCTTTGATATAACTCAATAGCTACTAAAGATTGGACTACTGCCCAGAAGACCAGAAAAATCTCCATTATGACTGGTCATTCATTCAGTCAATAAATATGTATCAAGTATTGGGACTTCCCTCGTGGTTCAGTGGTTAAGAATCCGCCTGCCAATGCAGGGGACACGGGTTAGAGCCCTGGTCCAGAAAGATCCCATGTGCTGTGGAGCAGCTAAGCCCATGCGCCACAATTACTGAGCCTATGCTCTGGAGCCCACGAGCCACAACTCCTGAGCCCACGTGCCACAACGACTGAGCCTGTGCACCACAACTACTGAAGGCTACATGCTACAACTACTGAGACTGCGTGCTGCAACTACTGAAGCCCTTGTGCCTAGAGCCCGTGCTCCTCAAGAGAAGCCACTGCAATGAGAAGCCTGTGCACTACAATGAAGATCCAATGCAGCCAAAAAGAACCCCAACACACTATGTATCAAGTATTTACAATCAGCCCTTCATATTCCAAGATCCTGCATCCATGGATTCAAGCAACCATGGATAGAAAATATTCATTAAAAAAAATTACAGAAAATTCCAAAAAGCAAAACTTGAGTTTACTGCATGCTGGTAATTAGTTACATGATATTTACATTGTATTTTCAACTATTTACATAACATTTACATTGTATTAGGTATTATAAATAATCTAGAGATGATCTAAAGTATATGGGAGGATGCACCTAGGTTATTATGCAAATGCTATGCCGTTTTATATAAGGAACTTGAGCATCTGTGGATTTTGGTATCCACGGGAGTCCTGGAAGCAATCGCCCATGGATATTGAGGGTTGACTGTACTATGTGCTGTATTCTGTGGCAGGCTGTTTATTCTCAAGGAGTGTATTCATTGCAAAATTAATTTCTTTATGCCTCCTCTGTTCAGAAAGCATTTTGGGTGATTGGGAGCTTCCTCTGAGCACATTTCTGGTTCTGATGCAATGTGCAATGACCTCTCATGGGAGGTCACTGGCGGCAGAGTTGAGGTTATAGCAGAAGTGGAGTTGAGCAGTCTCCTGTCCTCTTCTCTCATTTACTGGGTAGTTGTCTCCGTGCATGAGGATGAGAACAGTGACTATTAAAATTCACTTTGCTCTGTAGAGTAAGAGCCCTTTTCTTAGACCTTTAGAGTTCAGAGAGGTTTGGGAAGGGATCCTGATAAAGTATGGCCTTCGGGATCTGTGTATGTGTGTATTTTCATTCATTCATCTTTAAAAAAGAGACAAACAAAATTAAAAACCAAAACACAACACCTCTACCCTCAGGAGCATCTATTTACTTTTGACATGGTGGTACTTAATCCAGGAGCCATGTTCCTGGGGAAAACTAGTTGTTTCATAGGCTTCTTTACAGACTTTTGGTTTCTTTGGAATAAAGAATTCCAGGAAACAACAGGCTACATGTAAGAGAGCACAACAGGGCTTTTTAAAGGTTCACTGAACCGACCATTGTGTTGCAATTGAGTTTTAGGGCCAGGATCAAGAGTTCTTTTAAATAAATTTTATTGAACTTCTGCTTTGTCTGAAATAGATCCTACGTGGGCAAAATACCTGGAACACAATAAAAGCCTAATAAATATGTTTTGAAAAAATAGGTGGACGGTTAGTTCTTGGTCCCAATCTCAGTGAAGCTTGAAATCTAGTGTTGAAAACAGGCACTGATTTTCAGTGAATCATTTATTCAACAAATATTTATTAAGTGTCTACTATTTTTTTTTTTTTTTTTTGCGGTACGTGGGCCTCTCACTGTTGTGGCCTCTCCCCGTTGCGGAGCACAGGCTCCGGACACGCAGGCTCAGCGGCCATGGTTCACAGGTCTAGCCGCTCCGTGGCATGTGGGATCTTCCCGGACCGGGGCACGAGCCCATGTCCCCTGCATCGGCAGGCGGACTCTCAACCACTGTGCCACCAGGGAAGCCCTACTACTGACTGGTACTTTTCTGAGTTCTAGGCAACAAGATTATGTTAACAACGAGGAAAGTATTACCTTTGAGACCATTAACCAACCTTGAAATTGTAAGTTGAAACCTTAGCGTCATACCAATGTCTGTAACAGATAGCTGTTGTTCAGTGATTATTATGTACCAGCTACCATACAAAATGTTTTACATAATTATCATATGTTTTACATAATTATCATAGGTAATCCTTATGACACTCCTGGGGGGTACTGTTATACTATTTTAATTATTATGTCATTTTTACTGTTGAGGAAACTGAGGCTTAGAGAGGTGAAGTAACTTACCCAAAGTCATAAAGCAAAGAAGCAGTGAAACTAGGATTTTAATCTTTGTGGGATTTTTCCATTCCTAATAATTTTTTAACCTAAAAGCTAAAAGTAACTCTTTGCAATTAGAAAGCAGTCTCAAAAAAAAAAACCCTAAGAAAAAAGTAGTCTCATATTCTTTTACTGAAATCGTTCTGTAAGTGAGGAAGCAACACTTTAGTTGATGGTTGATTCTGCTTCGTCTTATTAACATAGGAGTCCAGGCCAGTGCCCGCATTTAGAGACCTTGAGTAATACTACATGAGTTTTATTAATGACTGCTCTTTAGTTAAACTTTATGAGTCTATGTAAATCTCATGACAAATGAGACTGAGCCTTGTTTTGAAATATTTCCTTTCTTTTTTTTTTTTCAAGTACTTAAAGGCTTCTCCTGCCAAATCTGGAGCTTTTAATTAGAAGTGCAGTGCCCTGGAAAGGATGAATTCTCTCCCCCGCCCTGCTCAGACCTACAGTTTATGGCCTCCTTGGAGGAGAAAGAGCTTATGCAGCTGTAAGAAGAGTGAAATGGTGGTCAGAGAGAAATAGCTTTTGGTTTCCTTCACTTTCTACTCATCTGATCCTCAAGCACCCACGCCAAATGCTAGGGTGGCTGCAGACTGCTGTTAGGTATTGAAGTTTAGTCCGATCATAGGCTGAAAAAACTACTGGTACAACTACTGGGGAGAGTATCTGTGACTTTCAATAGTCTTGCTTCATGAGAAACAGAGAGAGAAGATGAATAATATTTATAATCCTCCATGCTGGGCTGATAATTATTTCCTTGGGTTACACTATCTGAATCCATTTACTCTACCTCAATCCCTCTTTCCCTATCAAAGGGCAAAAAAAGAAAGGTACAGCTGAGTTTTATTTATTTTTATTTTTTAATATATTTAAAATTGAATTGTAGTTGGTGTACAATATTATATAAGTTGCAGGTATACAATATAGTGATTCACAATTTTGAAAGGTTATATACTCCATTTTATAGTTATTATAAAATATTGGCTACATTCTCTGTGCTGTACAATATATCCTTGTAGTTCATTTTATACGTAATAGTTTGGACCTCTGCCTCTATATTGCCCCCCCGCCCGCCTTGGGGATTGGTCAGAGTGGCACAGGTACCTCTGGCTCCTCTTCTCCATCTTCTCTCTCTCTTCCTCTTCTGGCCCTTCTGTCAGTCCCTTTCCACCATTCACTTAGAGCAAAACCTTTCTTTGTTTGATGCCTAAATGTCTAGTTTTTATAAGTATCTACCTCATGCATTAATGAGAATGCAGTGAAATAAATAAGAAGTGAAGAACTTAGAAAGAATTCTGAAGATGTCAGTCGCAGGATTGACATTGTGGGTGGAAGTCCTGTGAATTTGCCCAGAAACCTGGACTTAGTCTGATGCCCTGTTGTCACTGTCTTGAAATTATTAATAATTTTTGAATAAAGGGACCCACATCTTCATTTTGTAACTGCATTCCACACATCCTGGAGCTGGTTCTGCTTAGCGGTAAAGAGGCAAGACCATGCTTTTCCCAAGTGCTGTCATTTAACGCAATGATTGTTTTTGACAGTAACATGACTTAATATACTAAAGATTTACCTTTGTGAATGTGTGTTAGCACACCAAACTTCCTTTCCCTTTGTGGCCACTACAAGAGAGCTAAAAAATAATTGCCTTGTGGTATGTTTGACATAACTGGCTTTCACATACCACAAAGAAATTTGAGCTCCTTTAAAATTGAAGGATCAGCATTGTTAGGGGATTTACAGCATTTTCAAAAAGCATGCCCCCAGGTTCACATGCTTTCCTGATTCCCAGCACAGAGGAAATTCTGTAGAGAAGCAGTGAGAGCCCCTGCTCTCACCTTATAAAAAGAACCACTATGGAGTGTCATCTTTATTCATGAATCCATAAATCCCACAAATATCTTTTGGGTGCCTATGAGGTGCAAGACACTCTCTTACCCTGGGGTTCTAACCATGAATAGGACAGACCTGGCCCCTGCCCTCTCCAAGCCCCCAGTCTAGTGGGAGAGATCAGATGTTACAAGAGGTGCCGTGAGGAAGAGGTATTGAGTGCTGAACCAAACTTGGGTTTGCTCCCCTGTGTGCAGTAAAGCCAATCTACTGACACCAGGTTGTGGTGAAGGAAAGTACAGCGTTTATTGCAGGCACCAAGCAAGGAGTCCGGGGCAGCTAGTGCTCAGAACACTCAAACTCCCTGATGGGTTTCAGGAAAGCATTTTTAAAGACAAGGTGAGAGAGGGGAGTCGCAGGGTAAGTCATCAACTTGTGCACAATTCTCTGATTGGTTGATGGTGAGGTAACAGGGTGGTGTCATAGGGTTAAAATCAATCCTTAGGTCTGGGAGCTACATGTTCATGGTCATCAAGTAGTTAATGTTTTCCATTTGGTGGTGGTTTTAGCATCTGTAAAACAACTCAGGAAATGTGCATCAGATACTATTATCTAGGGACTTCAGAGAGGAGCTACAGCAGAGGGTATGGGCGAGGGGATCTGTCCTGGAAAGGCCCCATATGGTCCTGCTCAGTTACACTATAGGAGTACATGAGGAAACCTAAAGCAAGTAGGGAATCAAGGGGGACTCCTGGAGGAGGGGACTTCTAAGTTGACACCTGAAGGATGAAAGGACAAGAGGAATGTGATCCCCTTAGAGCTGACTTCAGGGACAGCTGGCCCAGGGGAGTGAAAGGACCTTGTATAGCGCTACACTAAGCATGGTTTTCAGGTCAAGTTGAACTGAGTGTTCTTTTTGCTGCTAACTAGCTGTGTGACCACATAGAAGTTACTTAACTTCTCTGAGCCTTTATTTATCATCTGTGAAATGGGCATAATTATGGTACCTACTTCACCTGGCTGTGGTGAAGATTGAGGAGCTAATTTCTCCAAAATCTAGCAGAGTGCTTGGCAAAATTTAAGTGTTAAATAAATATTGGCTATATTGTTTCAAGACATATTAGCTGTTTTCCTGGCATAGCAGCTGTTACTTTTATGATTAAGATATGAAGTTCTAAAGCAACACCACAGAGACTTACTAATAAGTTTGGCTTCTTGTCATTTATGGTTTGGGCACACATTCACTGCTTTTTAGAGCCTCACCATATCTGAGCAGCATTTCTACTGCAAGGAAGGGGTTTTCCCTTGTCAGTGGGGAAACACAGTGGCCAGGGACCTCAATGAGAGGGTCAGTCAAGACATGAGATCTGCTGTCCTGCAGGAGCCAGAGGTCTGAATCTCATTCACTGTGCTCAGTTGTGTTGCAAACAGGACATGATGTGGTCATTCTCAAAGGATTCAAACCAGGGATCCTTTTTAATATGGGTATTCAAGATGTTGAGGTCATAGCCCTGAGAAAGAACTGGGAACCCTCATAATCCCTTTGAAAAGCATTGGTTTTATGCAATTTAGTTGTGGTTTTAGCATATGGCATCTAAAGGATGCTGGAAACATGAACGTCAGTACTCACCCCTGTCACCTGGTCTCCTAATTATTACCATCTGTCCTTACTTCATTGATTCCCTGTGACAGAGTCATACCTGCTCCATGATGGCCTAACCAGGTCAGTTGGAACAACAGCAAAAACCATGACTGATGTTTGTGGCGCTCTGCCTAATAGTCTGCTCATCCAGAAATAGGATGCAAGACTGTTTGGTTTTTCTGGCCTAAGGTTTAAAAAAGTTCTAAGAGTAGGGCCAGGAACCTTTGGCTCTGATCTGGATCATCTGCTTTGCAGAATTTGTTCTGAAATATCAGTTTCAGTTTCTTTTTTTTTTTGCGGTACGTGGGCCCCTCACTGCTGTGGCCTCTCCCATTGCGGAGCACAGGCTCGGGACGCGCAGGCTCAGCGGCCATGGCTCACGGGCCCAGCCACTCTACGGCATGTGGGATCTTCCTGGACCGGGGCACGAACCCATGTCCCCTGCATCGGCAGGCGGACTCTCAACCATTGTGCCACCAGGGAAGCCCCAGTTTCAGTTTCTTGAAACACTTTGGACTTTCTGTCCATAGGTTTGTTTTTTTTTTTTTGCTTCTTACTCATCTACTGATAAATAATCAAAACCTATATCCAAAGCACTCTAGAAAAAGGAAGCTCTATTCTCTGTGATCAAGGAGTTACAATCTGATTGCAGTAATTTGTCCATCTGTGGCTGATATATGGGCTATTAAATCCCTCAGTTAATACAGTGGAAGATGGAATTCATGCTGCAGCTTTGATTCATATGTAA
The DNA here is from genome assembly GCF_937001465.1 of Orcinus orca. Taxonomy (NCBI): domain Eukaryota; kingdom Metazoa; phylum Chordata; class Mammalia; order Artiodactyla; family Delphinidae; genus Orcinus; species Orcinus orca. Next base: position 56,611,719 of record NC_064564.1, read on the forward strand.
TTCTAAGATTTCATTGGTCAAGAATCCAAGGGTCTGAGGGAGAAGGCTGATTCACCACCTTAGTAAAGCTGAGTGATGTAACAATGATACTGCTGCTGGTAATAACATCTGGGTTATCTGTTACTTACCCAGTGCCCATCTCAGCTGTTATATGTGTAATCTTCCCAACAACACACGTACTGTTATTACCTTTTCACAGAAGAGGAAGTCATCTCAGAGAGACTGAGCAATTTATTCAAGTCCACACAGCAAAAAAGTGGCAAAGCCAGGGTTGGAACTCATGTCTACCAGTCAGTGATTCATGAAACGTGTTTCTTCCTGTCTGTGTGATGTTGTAGACACCTTGAAGACAGAATTTCCTTTTCTGTAAATGGGATAAAAAGACAATTGGGGGGCTTCCCTGGTGGCGCAGTGGTTGAGAGCCCGCCTGCCGATGCAGGGGACGCGGGTTCGTGCCCCGGTCCGGGAAGATCCCACATGCCGCGGAGCGGCTGGGCCCATGAGCCATGGCCGCTGAGCCTGCGCATCTGGAGCCTGTGCTCCGCAACAGGAGAGGCCGCAACAGTGAGAGGCCCGCGTACCGCCAAAAAAAAAAAAAAAGACAATTGGGTTGTTGTGAAGATTAAAAGAATTGATACATTTAAAAGGGCTTGGAAAACTGTAGAATGCTATCAATATATAACTTAATATTATAAAGAAAACTTACATATGATCTCCCAAACTCATAAAGTGAGCTGTTTTATGCCAAAGCAGGCCTGGGCTCCCTCCCTTAGAATCTGTTGGTGACACAGCTCTACACATGTTCAGCAACTTCTGTGATATTTGCCATCAGATGAATAGGCCACTGGTCACATTTGAGAAACGTTTATTGAGCTCATTTGTGTGTCAAGCAAAATGCTGGTTGCCTGCTATGTGATGGGGCAGACCTGCTTTCCTGGAACTTGTAGCTCTATGGGGGAGGTTAGGATTAAGTCCATAAATTTGCATATATATATATATATATATGAAAATTTTGATGACTTCTCCAAGAGGGAAAACTGCCATTTTTTTGAGAGAAAACCAGGAGAATAGGCCTAATTCAAATGGGCCAGGAAGTAACTTTTGAATAAGTGATGTATAAGCTGAAACTTGAAGGTTGAGTAGAAGTCAATTGAATGCGGAGCAGGCAGCATAATCCAGGCATAAGGGCAAATTTGAAGGCCCAGTGTAAGGAAATAATAATAATAATTATAAAAGCTAACATTTAGTGAACTCTGATTTGTGTGCCAGCTACTATACCAAGTGCTTTACCAGTATTATCTCATTTCAGCCTCAAATGCCCTCTGGGGTAGATGCTATTTTTATTCCTGTTCTACAAATGAGAAAACTGAGGCTAAAGAGATGAAGTGTCTTATCCAAGGTCATATAGTATGTAAGTCCTGGAACCAGGATGATTACAAACTCACATTCTAAGCCATGATCTTGGTTCAGCTAAATAAGGAAAAGTTGGCCAGTCCATCTGTTAGGGCTCAGCTGCAGACAACAGAAACCACCTTAGCTAGTTTGAGGAAGGAGAGATTTACCGGGTACTCAGTGGTTTACAAAATCACTGAAGGAGCTGAAAGGGAAGCTCCTGGGCTTAGAGTCCGGGCCAAGCTTGCAGAGACAACCTCTTACCCCCAGAACCACATTGTTACTTCTGTGATTAGGAAAACTGCTGCTGCAGCAGCAAATAAAATCTGGAAGCCAGTGACTGCAGAACTGTGCTGATTCTGGCCCAGTTTGTACCAGCAAAAGGGATGCCTCATCCTCTGCCTCTCCCCTGCTTAACTGGGCCCTCAGGTCAAGTCTCACACAAGTGCTTGTGATTGGTACAATGAAATGACATGCTGGTTTCTAGCAGCAAAGGGGATCCAGGAACTGCAGTTCTTAGCTTTCCTGACATGCGTTGCAGGGAGACATGCTCAACGGCAGTGGGCTCCCGTCAATGGGCTCCTGTCAGTGGGCAGTCAGTCCATGGGCTCCAGCTCACCAGTGGGGCTGGACTGCAGGAGTGATGGGGAAGGGTAGATGGGACCACATCACGAAGGCCTTTGGGCTATGTTAAGGAATTTATATTCTATGTAGAATACAAGGGGGAGCAGGAGACTGTCAAAGTCAGATAATTTTTTAAAAAGACTAACCTGGCTGATGTGTGGAAGGTGGATTGGAGGAGACAGGAGTGAATGCAGGAAGATTATTTACAGGCTGTAAGATGGAAAGAATTGGACAGATTTGAAATATGTTTTGGATACTGAATCAATGTGGTATGGTGTTGAGTTAGATATGGGAAGATGGGAAAACCAGTTTTCAGGCTTGAGAAACTGGGAAGATTGGGGAGAATTTGCTGAGACAGAAAAGGCTGGGGAGTGACTTGCTTAGGTGAGTGCTGGGGGAAGAATTGGAGAATCAGGAGTTCTGTTTTGTAGATCTCAAGTTTGAGATCTCTCTTATGCCAGTGGAAATGTTAAATGATCAGTTGTGAATGACTCTGGAGTCTGGAGAATCAGGACTAGAGATAGAAATTTAGGCGTCATCAGTATATTTATTTAAAGTCAAGAGACTGGATGGAATCACCTACGCACAGAGGATGGTGCAAGAGGAGAAGGGAGCACAGGGCTGAGCCCTGAGCCATTCCAGCTGTTCTACGGTTAGGGTAGAGGAGGTGGGACCAGCACAGTAGAATGAGAAACAAACACAGAGGTAGGAGGAGAACAGAAGAAAGTGGGAGAAAGTGAAGGAGAGTGTGACTTTTTAAGAAGACAATTGTTCATTGGGCTAGACAGAATGGAGGGCTTTGGTGACTTCTGGTATCTTGGAGAGAGCTGAAGAGTAAGTTGAGGTAAGGAAGTGCAGAGAAGGTTTGTAGGCAACATTTCTGAGAGTCTCGGCTGTGAAGGAGAACAGCTGATGTACTTAGGGGACTGTGAGGTCAAGGGCAGTTTGTTCTGTATGTGTTTTGAACTCACTAGAGAAGGGGTCCCCAGGTCCCCAGGCCGTGGACTGGTGCAGGTCTGTGGCCTGTTAGGATCTGGGCCGCACAGCAGGAGGTGAGTGGTGGGCCAGCGAGTGAAGCTTCATCTGCCACCCCCCACGCTCGCATTATCGCCTGAACTATCCCCCCACCCTGGTCCATGGAAAAATTGTCTTCCACGAGACTGGTCCCTGGTGCCAAAAAGTTGGGGACTACTGGACTAAAGCATGGAGGATGCTATGGGAATGATCTTATGGAAAAGAAAGAGGAGTATACTGCTGGATGGGGTGCAACAAAGTGAAAAAGTGAAGTTCTTGAGAGGGAGAGGGGGTGGGATCCTGGCCCACAGTGCGAAGTGGCCTTTGATAGTCTCTCTTAACAGGAAGCAATTAACGAAGGGGAGCCACAGCCTTGAACGAGCCAGGGATTTGGTGGTGAAAGCATATTGGAAGGTTTGTCTGTTGGTTTCTGTTTTCCCACTAGCGCAGGAGGCAAGGCTGAGGCATCAGTAATTTGAGGAGAGCATCCTGGTCCCTCTGTCTGAAGAGACAGAGCTGGAGGTCTGGTTCAATCCCAAAGGCTGCTACCATGTTCTCAGCCAGAACACTGTGACCAATGGATCATTCTGGTATCTGGCCCTGATAAAAGGATCTCTACTCCGAAATGAGTTATCCTTTCCACCTCTGGAAACCAAAACTACCCAGCAAAACCCAGTCATTTCCCTACCATAATAAAGGAATTTAAGTTCTCTTCATCAGGCACATCAGTACACGTGTAACATGTATTTACTGTGGACACTGGGTACTTGCACTTGGATGGGAGAAATAGGAATAAACAGAACAATACAGAGAAATCCTGGGGTGGAAGGGGGGGTGAATGCTGGGCTTCTAGAGAACAAGAAGGAAACCCAACCCACTTACTTCCAGACATATTTTGGTCCCCAGTTTCTATGTTCTTTCCAAAATCTCCATCCCCATTATTCACAGCTTCCTTCTTTCCTGGTGGGGGAACTCCTTCTCTGAGGGTGGTAGAGAAACTCACTAATGAGAAATATTAGAATATTAAGAGCAGGAGACAAGCATTACAGAGAATCTTCTGGCAGTGTATCCTAATAGAGGAGATGCTGTATCTCCAGGTGGAGAATAAAGAAATCACATCCCCTGAAGCAGTTAAAAGGAGCAAGTAGCCAGACTATACAGGGTGTGGGTGCCCTGTCGTGGCCCCAGGCAAGACGTCAAAATGACTGTTTCCAATCAGAAGTTCCCAAAATATTGATACTATGATTTAATGCCTGTTAGAAGGCCCGTGTGAGTTGTGATTGAGTATGAAATGGGACACATGATTTGCTTTATAATCCATCTGAAGCCCTTATAAAGGCCAAATGTTTTGGAGAATATTTTAAGCTCTGGTGAAGGTCACAAGGCTTTAACTGGCAGGAAACTCAGGCGAACTTTATTAAAATAGCAGTTCTTGTGTAGCTCCCTGAACTAGAAGAAATGGTACAACAAAGAAGAGGAGGAGCACAGGTAATTATATTTCACTTACTTTTTCCAGTCCCTTTCTTTAATTTATGAGTCAGTCTTTCTTTAGAAACTGCTTTTGCTGTTACATTAGCTGTTGGCTTGTTACCTCAGCGATTCGCGGTCAGAAGACATCTCACTATCTCACTCTGGATAGTTTCACTGTTTTTCCTCCTTCCTCACCTCTACAACATTGGGTGTCAACTTCTCTTCCCCTTTTCAGAAGATTTGTCATTATTTTGTATGTGGACTTGGAAAAAAATCCTATTTTTTTTTTAGTGTTTTCTTCCCTCTGTCTCCTCTAATTATTGTTGTTGGACATCTCTCTGGGTTTTCTATTTTTTGCGTTTTCCCCCCTTTACAATTCACTTTGAGTGTGTTTCCTTTGAGCTGAAATCCCCAGAAGCTGGAGGACAGGTGAGGTGGCATCAGCTATACCCTTTCATTAAGGGTAAACTAAGAACTAGGGAGCAGTGCTCATTTCTCCAGCCTCCATCAGGAATGGAAAGGGTTCCTGGGAGCAGGTGGAAGCTATTCTCCACCAGATGACTCAAGGTCACTGGGATTTCTCCTTACCCTTCTGAACTCAGGGCCTCACAACTCCCAAACTTCCAGTCCATTTTTAGGGTGTGTGAAGTTTCCTGGAGGCTGAGTTGGTAATCCTTGGTCCTCTGATGCCTGTGTAACCCCACTCACTCCACCCCATAGCTGTGTAATGTTCAAGACAACGAGGGAACAGAGGAACGACTGATTGGTTCAGGTCCTGGGGCTTGGTCTTCAGTGAATTTTCTCATTGCTTAAACCTCTGAATGTTTGTAAAGTAGGGTGTTTGTGCATATGTATGTTTTTTAATAGCAGTATTATAATTACAAATTTTGAAAATGGGATATCTTCACGGGTACAAAGGAAGGAAGCCAGGATGGTGGTGTGTGTGCAATGCCGCGGTCAAACTCCCTTCCTGAACTTGGTCACCTTTGAGAAGCTAAAGTGGGCTCTCAGTAACAGTTGAAGCAAGAACCTTTGTTTTTCTCTAAGCCCGTTCCTCGGATTCCCTAAACTTTCCCCAAAACATGCCACAGAGGACACCACTTTTCATTTGGAAAAAACAGGTTTGGGAATAAATATTGCTGGTTAGGAGAAACAGAGACCTTCCTCTAAAGAGGATGTGGTAATGTGAGAACAAATTCATTTTCTCTAATTGCATTTCTTTGAAGAAACTTTTGCTACAGGTAGGGGTTGGAGGAGAATTTGCTGACTCACCCAAGAGACAGAGTCTGGGGCTCTGGTGAGTGTGGCATTATGGCTTGGGCATCCCTGGTCTAGGCTGTCAAGGCTTAGCTGGGGACATAGGGTCCCAGGGAGCATGGAAGAGGGTTGTTTGAAACATAGATACTCATGCCGTGTGGTTTTCTGCCTCTCTCTGTGATCAGCATTATGCTTAGTGTACTCAGACCCTTAGGTTGCAGGATGTGGCCCTCAACCCTACCTTTGCTCAGGGAAGGAAGGAGCCCTGTCATTGCAGGAATTTGTATATTTGGCTCTGCTGGGTGCTCCAGTTCACTCAAGGAAGAACTCTCTTTCCTTGCGTTATCTTCACACACACACACAAGTGCCACTTTCTTCCTTAGGATCTGGCCCTAGATGGACTTGTTCTTTGTGAGTTTCAATATTCCCTTGGCTCACAGAGGCAACTCCAATATCTAGTGGGCCTGGGCTGGGCACAGAGATGGCCGTTGTTTAGTCTTTGAGCTGTAGGTCTTCTTGTCACTTCTCTTTCATCTAAGGATGAAACCTGTGAAACAAATGCCTCGTGCTATTGTAAAATTTACTCTTTGATGGAGACTCTGGCAGGACCTGGGTGTCAGGTTGTGCTTTCCTTCCTACGTGCCTCTCCTTGAAGGGCTCTGCTTTTTAAGGACCAGCTCTAGGAATTGACGTCTTCAGCCATGGTGGCTCTGGGACCTCATGGAAAGGAGAGAAGAAAGATAACCCTGTTAGAGACAGGGGTTGAATAGTAGAACCTTACCTTTTAAAGTTCCCATTTTGTTCTTCCTGCCTCTACACTGATGCTGAAAGACAAAGAAAATGAGAGGCTGGGACCCATTATTCACTCTCCTCTTTCTAAGCAGGTAGAAGACATTCATTATGGAATGAATGATGTGATGTTCATTAATGAATTATGTGACTTTCTGCATTGATTTAATTGTGACTCTTTCCATGCTATTCATTGTTAAAGTGGATAAAAATATTTTCTACTGACCTTCCTGGAAAATTCAAATGAAGAAGGGTTTTCTGCATGTGGTCCTGATTGGTATTTCAGAGAGTGGTCCTCTACCAGAGAAAGATAGAATCTCAGGTCTTCAGGAACATGTATGTTCCTTTCTATAGGATTCTGCTTTCTTAGCACAGGTGGAGTAGTATCTGATCTCAGGGGCTCAGCATTGCTCACAGATCAGCTCTAACAAAATGGGGAGGCTTGGCTCACAGACACCTAAGATGAGAAGATGGCTGATGAGCCATTTGGAGGACCCGTTCACCTCAGGTGTTCTGAACTCTCCTAATAAGCCATTCAATGGCCCCTGAATCACAGTGTTTGGGGTTACTCTGGAGCCCTCTGCCACATGCAGGTGGATGGTCTGTGAGCTTTGGAAAGAAGCCCTGGTCCCCGTTGCCTTTTCCCTGCTATTCTCCTTGACTAGATGTCCTCATCTTTCCCTGGAGTTCCCATTCCTGATGTCATTCTGTTTCAATAATTGATTTAGAAAAACGTGAAGGAAGAGAAAAAGAAACAAGAGTCAGTCTCTTCTGACTGAGTTCCTAGAGTTCCTGACTGAGAACCTAGAGTTCCTCTACCTGATTGGTGTCATGGTCTTTTTCAAACATGGAATGCCACTGAATTCAGTAGCAAGACAGAAGGAAGACCCTGACCCCAAACAAAACAAAAGCTCCAGGACTCACTAAAAGGCAGAAGAAACCAGCCAACGTTCTGCATCATCTGACGTGCATTGCTGTCACAGGTGATGGGGCACGGAGAATGCGTGCTCCAGTCTGAGGTTCCAGGCCCCCATCAGAAGGCCATGGGACAGTCGCAAAGGGCTCCTGAGGACAAATGAGAGGCCAGGCCCTCTGCCACCATCCAGCCTAGTGCATCCCACCACCAGCTCATGGCTGCTAGATATCTCCACCCTCCCCTGGTCCTTCCTGTTTTCCTCAGCATACTGTAAATTTATATGTATACCCCTGAAAACAAAAAAAATTAATCATAGTCAACCTAAGAAAGTAATGGAAAGTTTTATTTGAGCCAACCAGAGGATTATAATCCAGGAGATGGTCATTCAGAAAACTCTGAGGACTATTCTTACTGTTAAAGGTCAAGGCACAGTTCTATGAGTTTTGGAGACAAAGGGTTATATACCAGAGTAACATATTGACAGTTTGTATAGTCCAACAAGGCAAGTAGTACGTTATTGTGACCCCTTACAGGATTGAGACAGGAATGTTTTCTATTAAGGAGCTACCTTGCTGGTGTCAGGAGGAAACTGCTTTTGTTTTTGGCGAGTAGACTTCCCTGTGTCTCCTAAGGGGATCTAGTTAATGTATAATCAGATGCGCACTGCACACTAAAGGGCAAGGGGTAGTGGCTCAAATGGGCAGAGAGAGGATTTCATGTTTAAAAATATTCTTGTCCTGCTTTAAAATAATTTTATTTCATCACACCTTAGTGTAATTTTCTCTCTACTCCACCTATAATCCAGTTACTACTTGGTTCCCTTTTACTCCTTCAAAATACAGGTTTGGACACCACCATTTCCACAGCCTTTGGAGATCTGAAGATCTCTCAGGAATTTTTACTAATTCCCAGGGACCGTTTTTTGTTTTTCCTTTTATAAAGTTCATTATTAGACGGGAAGAATACTATAGACTCTAGGGTTTGAAAAAGTATAACAGGTGACAGATGAAGAAACGTGAAATTAGAGATAATATTTTTATAAAACCTTTCATTAATGAATATTGTCAATCATTAACACTATCTTTTAAATACAATTATTACATTTATATGGTATTGTGACTTTTTTCCTGATCATTTTTACACTCATTATCTGGTTTGCTTTCACAACTATTCTATATTATAGCTACTATTATAATTACTTTCCTCATCTTAAAGTTGAAAAAGCAAAGGACCTTTGTCAAAGATGTTATAATATTCACAAAAGTATATACATATATATATATACACACAGACACACACACATACACGCACACATACACTCAGAAGTGTATTCTAATATATTGGAGACATTCAGAAAGTCCTGATTTGGTTTTGCTGTTGATTATTTAAGATCAACTATGTCTACAAAATTTATTTAATACTGTTTATTAAGTGCATGCAGTATGAACGGCATTGTTCCAGAGACTATGGTAAATATAGAAAGAGTAACGTAGCCTCTGATATCAAGACTTATATAACTTAATTGGAGAGAAAGCCATATGAATATGTGATTTTAAGGAAAGACTAAACAAAATAAGTAGCATAATAAAATATTAGTCCAAAATTAGCAATTATAGGGAAATTAAAGTCATGTTATCTTAGTTGACAGGGATCGTTGTTTTAAAAACTTTTCTTGGGAAACACAATACAGTTATGATCTAATCATGTATAGAATCTACAGTACATTTTGTTTGGAAATAGATCCTACACATTAGATTTATAAGGATCTTGTACACATCTTAATAATGGCTCTTATTACTTTCCTGATTTCTTCAAAGTTTTTTTCTTTTCACTATAGCAGCTAACATCTCCGATACTCCCCACCTCTCCAAACGTTTTCATTCTCTGCATTTTTTAATTTAGAAAGGCAAAACCCTTTCTTCCAAAATATTAAACTTCTTGAAGATTTAGATATTGTTGCTTTTCCCTGGGTTAGGCATAAAAGTAAATATTTGCAGGTTGTGCAAAGAACTAAGAACGAATTGCTTGGTACAGATGGAGAAATGTCAAGGATTCATTCAATTCTTCCTGGAAGAAGGTGGACATGCATATTTACAAATAGAAATACATATTGAGTGAAATGGGGATTTCTGGCAAGTCTCCATTTCCTTTTTCATATGTTTTCTAACTCAGTTTGCAGACTGTTTTGCAATGAAAAGTATCCACCCAGATTCCATCAAATGCTAGCAGTTCTGAGTGCCCGCAAACTCCAATTACTATGGGAAATTGTATGGGATGGGAGAGACTCTGGATATCTCTCATTCAGGTGTTCAGTTGGTATATCTTAGTTTTTTGTTTTTAGATTTTCTCACTGAATGATAAAACAGGAGCGTACAAGCTCCTGGAAGCAATGAAACCCTGCATGTCATGAAAAGGATTGTAAGCTAAGATCACATCCATTATCATGGGTAAAAAGTCTTTGATACTGTCTGTGTAATTCCTTCTGTGTAATTACATACACGACTCAGGTTTATGGTATATAGAGATTGAATTACAATCCTTGGCTACATGCTTACGAGTTTTTGTTGTTGTCTCCATCAGAAAGAAAGTTTTAGAGTCTATAACTCATGAACTACATATTTAATAAGCACCACTAATGATTCTCTCAATTTGTTTGTGTGCAGAACTGGCTCTAACTGACTGAACAAGCTATTTTTGCTCCAATTTCTTTATACTTGTTGAAATAGACAATTGTTACTAACTTAACCACGGGAAGAATAATTTCATTTGTATTGCGTGAAAAATATTGACTGGTTTCTAGTTTTATTATAGGTGTTTTCCAGTAAAAATTATTAAAACATGTAGATAATGCTTGCCAGTGCTAACTCAATAAGTAGAAAATAATTAGGATTATCATTAAGCTAGAGATCTCTATGTGTGTTGAGCAATTTTGGAGGCTGCACTGCTATACCCTCTATAACACTAGAAGCTATCTAGCAAATCGTAGGTGTTGTAACAGATTTGTAGTGTAGAAAAGAGTTAGTGCAGGGCTTCCGTGGTGGCGCAGTGGTTGAGAGTCCGCCTGCCGATGCAGGGGACACGGGTTCGTGCCCCGGTCCGGGAAGATCCCACATGCCACGGAGCGGCTGCGCCCGTGAGCCATGGCCGCTGAGCCTGTGCATCCAGAGCCTGTGCTCTGCAACGGGAGAGGCCACAACAGTGAGAGGCCCGCGTACCGTAAAAAAAAAAAAAAAGAGTTAGTGCAAAACTGAGTGAGAGGATGACATAAAGGGTAGGTAAAAGCTTAGCAAGTCAGAAGGGCTCTGATGAACCCACAAAAATTGTATTAAACTTTTTCAGGGATTCTTCTACTGATGGCATTAAAAGAAAAAAAAAAAAAAAAAACACACAAACAAAACAAACCAAGAAAAACCCCCCAAAGAAAAGACAAAAATCATCCCATATATCCCCAATTCCAAAGGGGAAAGAGGTATTCCTTGGTTTGTGGCCACATGATTCCAGTGTCTGCGTCTGTGGTCATGTCACCTGCTCCTTTTCTGTGTCTGTTCTTCCTTTGCCTCCCTCTTATAAGAGCTTTCGTGATTGCATTTAGGACTCACCTGGATAATCTCTCTGTTTCAAAATTCTGAATTTAATCACACTTGCAAAGTCTCTGTTCCCATATAAGGCAATTCATTCACAGGTTCCAGGAATGAGGACCTGGATGTCTTTGTGGGTCTTTATTCAGTCTACCCACCCCCACCTCTATCTTTATTCTTTTTCTGAACACTAACTAGTTGGATTGACTCTTTACTTACCTCCTCTCTCCTATTTTCCTCATCTGTCTTTGTGTTCTACCTTCTGTCTTTCTTATTCTCCATTATATTTTCTAAACCTTCTTTTGAAATTTTAATTTCTCCTGTCATATATTTAGTTTCCAATATTACTTCTTGCTTTCTTAATACTCTTTAAAATATGGCATTGTGTTCTTATTTCATGGGTGTAATATTTCCTCAAATGTCTTGTGGATTTTTGGCTATCAATTTCATTCATATTTAAGAGTGAGGCATCTAAGGGTCATTTCTGTCTATGGTTTATTGACAGGTAAGAAGGTGCTAAGACTTCATGGGTGGTTATTTTTTACTCAGCTGTTAATTTTCCCTAGAGAAGAAACCTCCTACATCGCCCATGTAAGTTTTCATTTACTCTGTAAGTCAATTGTCATTTGTCCATTTATTTGCCATCTTCTAGATTTTGTATTCATCTCTCATCTGGTGTCATCTTTAAAAAAGTGAGATAAAAGTCACGTAACATCAAAGTAACCATTTAAAAGTATATAATTCATTGGTATTTTGTACATTCACAATGTTGTGTGACCACCACCTCCATCTAGTTCAAAATATTTTTATCATCCCTCAAAGAAACTCCGTACCCATTAAACAGTCATCCCCCATTTCCCCCATAACCACCCAGCCCCTGGCAGCCACTAATCTGCTTTTGGTCACTGTAGATGTACCTTTTTAGATATTTCATGTAAATGGAATCATAAAATATGTGACTTCTGTGACTGGCTTCTCTCGCTTAGTGTTAAGTTTTCAAGGGTCACCCATGTTGTAGCATGGATTAGCATTTCATTATTTTTATGGGTGAATACTATTCAATTGTATGGCTGTGGCACATTTTGTTTATCCATTCATCAGTTGATAGACTCATCTGCTGTCACCTTACTATTCTGTTTGGCTGAGTGGACTTGTGCCACTTCATACTCTTATTGACATTTTTGTAGGATTTGGGAAAGAAGCAAAGAAAAATGTATGTGTTGCAATCTGCCCTACTTAACCCAAAGTGTATGCCATTGTTTTAAACTAACAATACAGACATATTGTGCTTCTCTTGAATAACACACAAATAAAAAATTGAGCTTGTACGAAACAACCTGGAATGGGCATTGTCCTCTAACAGACCACAGCTGCAAGCAACAAATAATGACTCATACTGGTATTCCTTATCAAAAATTCATATTCATATTCTTTAATATACTAGAATTGGCTTTTCAGATAGCCCCTTTAAAATACTTTATTCTTATTTCTTTGTTTTTACTTTTCAGTTACATGTAGTTATATGTTACGTCATCATTAATTTTCAAATTAGGGAGGACTGGCTCTAAAACTGGTCGCCCCCAAGAAACTTCAGTTACTAGAAGAATCAGACTAATTTAACAGCCCCACTCACCCTCCAGCATAATTCTGGATCATAATAATAGGGTGGATTCTAGATAGAAACTGTTAGATTCATTTAATTGGAAATATGTTGCATAATGATTTTAAAGATTTTATATATATTGTGTCCTTTATAATTCATTGTCAAGACAATACTGTAACAATAATGATAATCGAATACCCAAAAATCAGCCACAGTCTCTCAATTACAACAGATTAAGAGTTTTTAACACTCCCATCTAGCTCTTAGTTATTAACATTCCTAATGCTTACATAATTATAATCATTTAGATAGATATAATTCAATATTCTGCTTTATTTCACATATATTATATCATAAGCATTTGTTTTTATTGCTTTAAAATCTTCATAATCGTCATTTAGTGGCTGAATTATATTTCATTATGTGGGCATACCATAATTTACTTAATCATTCTCCTAAGATTAGGCATTTGGGCTATTATGAGTTCTTTTGAATAACTGTGAGACTTGAATGGAAGCAGTTAATACACAGCTAGAAGGAAAGTGGTCCTATTTATAGCTCTTAGACTTTGTCTCAGACAAGCCTGGGTTCTCTTGTGTTGGCTCAACTGCTAGCTTTCTGCCTTGAGTGAGTTTCCTTTTATTTATTTTTGTAATTACAGTACTTGATTGAGGTCTCTTTTACATACAATAAAATGCACAGATCTCAAATGCCTAACAATGAACTTTTACATATGTACACACCTATGTGACCACATAAACCCCTCCCCCCCCCAAGTGTAACCACTCTTCGATTTCTGGCACCATGAATTAATTTTGTCTTTCAAAATTCATATAAATGGAATCACACAATATGTTTTCTTTTGTATCTGTCTTATTTTCTTTGAAATGTCTTTGAAATTTGTCCATGTTGTTGTGTATATCAGTTTGGAAGTTTGTTCCTTTTAATAGCTGAGTAGTTTTTCAGGGTGTGGATATCCCACAATTTGTTTATCCTTTCTTCTGCTAATGGACTTTTGTGTTGTTTCTACTTTGGGGCTATTATGGATAGAATTGCTCTGGTTGCTATGAACATTCTTGCACAAATGTTTTTTTAGATACAGGCACTCAGTTCTCTTGGGAGTCTATCTAAGAATGGAATTGTATTATAAAGTAAGTATAGTTGGTGAAGTTGACAAACATGGAACAACATGGTGCAATCACAGTACTGAATGGAATGGAAAATATGCCAAGACCTGACTTGAGTAAATCTTTCAATCTCTCTGAACTTTAGTTTCATCAACTTTAAAATAAAAATGATAATACCTTCCCTGAAGAGTTGCTATGAAGATTAGAATATATGTGAAGAGTGTAAAGTACGTGGCATAGGATCTGGGGCACAGTAGGGATTCACTAAATGGGAGCTATGATGATGATGACGGTGGTGTTTGTGTAATGGTAGTGGTGGTGGTGGTGGTGACAATGAAGAAGATGATGGTAATATGATCTCTTTACAGGCACTGTTGAGTAGACTTGTTGAATTAAATATAGAGCTGACCTCTTTCTCTAAACCTTGAAAGAAAGTCTGAAAATGTTCAAGAAGGTCCCTCTTGCATTATACATTGGCTAGACCTTTGGTTCTTAAAAAGATGCCAGCAGCCCATCCCTGAGATTCCTCTTTAATTTTCTGAAGACGGGGCCCAGTCTTCTGTATGTTTTAGATGTTCCTCTGGTGGCGTTAATCTGCTGTCAGGGCTGAGGACCACTGCTTAGCAGAAGAGTTAATTTATAGCTCACCATGTCAGACTTTGCCATTCCTCAGTTCTTCGAGGTAGCAGACTGACTGTGTTACTTTTACATTCTTCTCTGTGCTGACCACTTCACCCTCATCACCTCTGAGACCCTGAAACCATCTCTGAGATTTATGTCTTATTGGTAAGCTGCCTCTCCTCCTTTTCTCTTGTTTCTCTTACGAATCTCAAGCTGTTGATTTTAGAAGACGTGCCTTTGTTTCCCATTTGCTGTTTGGCCTCAATATGCAGTCTCAGTCTTCTCAGATGTCACCTTCTCAATATTTTCTTCCTATTTCTCCCGATGTTTTTACCTTTTCATTTAAAATAAACACAAATATGGCAAACTCCTGCAGCCTCTGGTAGCTGGCAGCCTGCAAACCTGGCTGTTCCCACCTTGGAGGTACAGATTATCCTGGCAGACTGTTGAAAGTTGTTGTGACTTAAGGAGCAGCTGGTTTTTCTTCTCCTTCTTTCTTTTTTAAAATATTTAAACCTTAGTTTATTTTCACTTTTAATTGTCAAATTAATGTATGTTTACTGTGGCAGAAAATTTGGAGAATTAAGTCTAAAGATCCAAAAACAACAACAAAAATAATTTGTGTAACTTTGTCCCTTATATAGTCAACATCCAGTTTCAGCTCCAGCGACTCCTACATGTATGGCCCTGGGTTACTTCTCTTCCTGAGTCTGTAGCCTCGTATGTTAAAGAGGGAGGATAACAAAAACCTGATAGAAAAATGGGAAAAGACATGAATGATAACTCACCAAAAAAAACAGATAAAAATGGCTACTGAACACATGAAAAAACATTCAATTTCTCTTATCTTCAATAAGATAAATGCAAATTAATGGCAAAAAGTTTAAGGCTTGACAACACACTTTGTCAGTGAGGTAGGGGACAAACAGGCACTCTCAGATACTGCACACCCTTATAGAGAGGAATGTGGCAATTCTTAAACAGACTACACATATGTTTACATTTTGATCCAATAGTCCTACTGCGAAGAATTTACTCTGAAGATGTATCTTCACAATATGAAATATACATGCACAAGATTACTCATTGCAACATTATTCATGATTGCAAAATATTGAAAATAAGCTAAATCCTCAGATGTAGGACATTTTTATTGAATAAACTATGAAACATTTAAATTAAGAGGAACCATGCAAGTCTAAGAGAAAAGGATAAATAACTCCATAAACAGAAATGAAGTAATGTCTTGTGAAAGACGCAAAAGGCAAGGGAATACTATATATACAGTATACTACCTTTGTGTAAGAAATGTAGGTAATAATAAAATATACATTGCAAGAAGGATAAATCGGAAACTAATGAGACTGATTACCTACGGGGGTGGATGGGAACAGAGTAGAAAGTACAGGACAGTGAATGACACTTCTTTGAGTATATTCTCTTGTGTAGTTTTGATTTTGGGCATCATGCTGATGTTATTTCACTCTCAAAAAATTTGAATCAGGGCTTCCCTGGTGGCGCAGTCGTTGAGAATCTGCCTGCCGATGCAGGGGACACGGGTTCGAGCCCTGGTCTAGGAAGATCCCACATCCCGCGGAGCAACTAGCCCCGTGAGCCACAATTACTGAGCCTGCGCGTCTGGAGCCTGTGCTCCGCAACAAGAGAGGCCGCGATAGTGAGAGGCCTGCGCACTGCGATGAGGAGGGGCCCCCGCTTGCCGCAACTAGAGAAAGGCCTCGCACAGAAACGAAGAGCCAACACAGCCATGAATAAATAAATAAAAGAAAAAAAAATTTGAATCAACAAGAATGTAGGGGAAAATAACCTTAAAGTGGAATATAAACAGAAGTAGATGAACGCAATTTTCAATAAATTAATATAACCGCTTAGAAGGGTGAAGAAGAGCTAAATCGAGTAACTTTGAACATGGTATTTTGGCTATTGTTAGTCAAAAGACATTTTTTTCTTTTATATATATATTTATTTATTTTTGGCTGTGTTGGGTCTTTGTTGCTGCTTGTGGGCTTTCTCTAGTTGTGGCGAGTGGGGGCTACTCTTCATTCCAGTGCGCAGGCTTCTCATTTAGGTGGCTTCTCTTGTTGTGGAGCACAGGCTCTAGGTGCGCGGGCTTCAGTAGTTGTGGCATGTGGGCTCAGTAGTTGTGGCACACAGGCTTGGTTGCTCCACGGCATGTGGGATCTTCCCCTACCAGGGCTCGAACCCATGTCTCCTGCATTGGCAGGCAGATTCTTAACCACTGCGCCACCAGGGAAGCCCCAAAAGACATTTTTGAACTATATTTATTAGGTTACTTTTTTTTTGCATTGTATGGGTTTAGCAATTCTGAAATTACTTTCTGTATATGGTAGGACTGAGCAGTTGAGTAAATATATTGATGATGCTGGCAGCCAGACTTCTCACAGTTGGGGAAGAGGGATACAAGTATGGAACGGGAAGGCTGGGAAGAACACTGTGGTGATTGGTGTTGGACTGCAATTAGAGGTATCAGTAGGAATGTCTATATATCTATACATATACATATGTGTTGTTTAAGTCTGTTAGACCGCTATAAAAAATTACCATAGAGTAGGTGGCTTGTAAACATCAGAAATTTCTCTCTTACAGTTCCAGAGGCTGGGAAGTCCAAGATCAAGGAGTCAGCAGGGTCAGTGTCTGGTGAGAACCGCATCCTCATAGACAGCTGTCATCCGACTTTAATCTCACATAACGGAATGGACTAGGGAGCTCTGTGGGGCCTCTTTTATAAAGCACTAATCCCATTCATGAGAGCCTCACCCTCATGATCTGAGTACCTCTCAAAGGCCCCACTTCCTATCATCACTTTGGGCATTAGGTTTCAACATAAGAATTCTGGAGGGAATACAAATGTATGTAATCATACATACATACATATTATACATATGTAAGTGTATTTATATATACTTAGGTATTTATATATACTCACGCTATTTATATATACATATATAAATAGTGTATATTTATACATATGTAGATACATACATATGTGAATGTATACACACACATTTCTTAAATACACCCTGAAAAGACTTAGAAGCAACCCCTGCCCCCAACAGATTTTGGCTTTCAAATTATCATACCACATTAAAAATAGTTAGTGCTTCTTGAATTAATGGCCAATTCCAGGGCCAGGGAAGAGAAACAGGGCATGGGACATATTTTTGTCTAAAAAGTAAGGATGTACTTAAGGAATAATGGGAACTTGTATTACTCAGGTTTCCCCAGAGAAACAGAACCAATAGGATTTATATATTTATATAATATAAAATTTTGTATATTTATTAGAAGGAATTTAAGAATATATTTGGTAGTATATTTACTGTAAAGAATTAGCTCATGTGATTATGGAGGCTGGCAAGTCCCAAGATGTGCAGAGTGAGTAACCAAGCTGGAGATTCAGGGGAGCTGAGGTGTAGTTCCAGTCCAATGGCTGGCAGGCTTGAGACCTAGGAATAGACAGTGTTTCAGTTCGAATCCAAAGGCAATAAAAAGATGATATCCCAGTTTGAAGACCACCAGGCAGGAATTATTCTCCTTACCTGGGAAAGGCTCAGCATTTTTATCCTATTCAGGCCTGCAAGTGATGGGAGGTGGCCCACTCACATTATGGAGGGCAATCTGCTTTACTCAGTCTACTGATTTAAATGTTAATTACATCCAAAAACACCCTCCCAGAAACACCCAGAATAATGTTTAACCAAATATGTGAGCACCCTGTGGCCGAGTCAAACCGAAATGAAAATTAACCATCATAAGAGCTATGAAAAAAGAAAATAATGAGAGCAATGGATTATAATTCATTGAATAAAATATAGATTGTGAGTCCATAGAGACAATAAATAAACAAATAAGTAAAAGAAAAAGCAAATCTCTTCATTAAATGAGAAAGCCAGGAATGATGGAGGTAGCTCACTGTTTTATGACCATTATAGTAAAAACTGATTCAGACAAATATCTATAAATATTACAATAGTAGGTGAAAGTTTGATGAAGTGATGCATATGTACATACTCTCAAAGAATCCCCCTAAAAAGGTAACTGTAGTGGAGAAAACTGGCTGACACTACCTGATGGTTTCAGCTTTATTTAACATCTCCAATTATGTGATAAATGGACGTCATGTACCTCCTGATGTGATGCACTGAGGACACAATATCACATATATATCATTCTTGCCAAACATGAAAGAAAAACAAATTGTGGGGAAATCTACACAATACATGGCCCATGCACTTAAAACATGTCCATGTCATGAAAAACAAAAGTTGAGGAGCCGCTTCAGATCAAAGGAGACTAACTCTTTGGTACAAACATCTGAATGCAGTGAGTGATCCTGGATTGGATCCTGGATCTGAAAAAAAAAAGTGCTATGTAGGACATTATGGGGACAAGATAGTGTATAGTATGAATGTGAAATTTTCTGACTTGATCATTATACTGTGGGTATGAAACAAAATGCCTGTTGTAAGGAAACACACAGTGAAGTGCTTAGGAGTAAGGGGGCATGATGTATGCAACTTACTCAAGTTGTTCAGAAAATGTATGTGTGCCTGTGGAGAGAGACACAAAAAGAGAAAAATAAAGCAAACATGGCAAAATGTTAATTGGTAAATCCAAGTGAAGGGTATAGAAGTGTTCTTTGTAATATTCATGAAAGTTTTCTTTAAGTGCAAAGTTATTTCAAAATAGTTATTAAAGTTAAAGACAGGATAAGAGTACCTATACTATTTTTATAAGGACTAAATAGAATAATCTATAAAAGTATTTTAACCCAGGGCCTGGCATAGAGGGAAAAACTCAATTAATTGCTAGATATTATTAAACTAAAATGAATATGATATCACCATATTAATATTTTATTAATATAGCAATTGATAGTCACTATCAATATATTAATATCAACATATATCAAAACACTTGATATCAATATTATATTAGTATTTGATCAACATATATATTTACTATGTTGATAATAGCATTGATACATTAATATTACTACTACTAATATCAATATACAGATATTTACTGTTGCAGTAGCTAATTTTATTAAAATAATATTACAAAATAATTATGCTTTTTCACTTAAATTATATCATGAGTAATTTGATTTTTAATGATGTGTGATATTTTATTGTTTGTATATTTCACAATGAAAATCTTTTCTAATTTTGAATGTTTATGTTGTCTCTACTTTTAAAATTCTTTTATAAGTAACATCTTGCTTATAAATTTATAAAATAATTTATAAAAAGTAATATAAATTTCTGTCCCTCTTCCTGATTGTGTAGGACAGGGAGTAATATTGCAAAGTCAAAAGGACAGACATTTTAAAAACTCTTTTGTTAGCTGCCAGAGGCTTTCCAGAAAGATTTTTCCCCCTTTCTCTTTCACTAGCAGGATATAAATATGTCTCTTTTATCTGTCCTCACCAACATTGCATATTATCAATTATTTGGCTCTTTAGAAGGAGCTGATTTTTAGGAATTAAACTGTTTCTGAATGGTAGAATTTTGTTAGTTTTTAAAACTTTCCATTTTACTTCTGCTTATTGCTTGACATTTTCCTAAGAAGAATTACCAAAAAAGAACCCCAATGAAATAATTAAAAAAAAAATAAGATGAGCTTAGTAGGCCAAAGTAATAATGGGACCAATGTAGATTGTATGGTTTCTATATTCACAAGGAAAATCATGCTGTCACCAAGGAAAATTAGCTTCACAGGTGACTAGACTTGAGATAGATTCCCCATGAGGACAATAGGTTTTTGGCATCAGATAGGCACGGGTTCAAATCTTGATTCTTTCGTCTACTAGCTTCTCACTTTGGGCAAGTTATTGGACTTTTCTAAGCTTTTGTTTTCTACTGGCAAAATAAGAATAAAACCACCTACCTCATAGTGTTTTTGGGAAGTTTAAGTAATGTGGGAAAAATGCTTGGTAACTTACTGAATGCTTTATAAATATTAGTTAAAAAATTTATCATGCAGTTGACAATGTTTTCAGTTACAATCTTATAATAAATAAAATAGTGGGTACTGTAAGCTTATAGGCAGTGTCTCTTAATCTAAGTCAGGAGGAGAATATTGCCAAAGTGTAACTCAGAAAGTGAATTATCTGGGAGGTTAAAAGTTGTCCTGGTATCAGGATCCATGACTCCAGTGATTGTAGTTTAATAATGCACTGACCCAAAGGTCTGCAGGTCGGATGACCACATCCTAAATGTTTAATTATCTTCCTGCACTTGCCCAGGAGAGAGACCACCAAAAAACAACTTCTTGCTAATTTGATGCTGACCTAAGACTTTTAGATAGGAGAACATTGATTTGATTTGATTCTGAAAGTAGCAAAACCAACAGCTTTGTTTGTATCTAAACATGCTGTAAAATGGTACTTGGATTGCTTAGGAATCAAACATGTTAGAAAAGATATGGCCATTTCAAGTTTCTGTAAATCAACATTGCCTTGGGGTTAGACTGAAAAAATGTGTAATATGTTCCACCACCAAAAGACCTCTTCAAAAGGCGATCATCTATTTCGCCTGGAAAAAAAAATATTTCCCCTATCACTAGGTTATCATTGTAAAGCTGGATTATCAGCTGTAAAAGTGCTCTTAATTTAAGGTTTAAAGGGAATGGATGTTGAAAAATTAAGTTTCTATTTATCTTTCCAGGAAACAGATACATTCCCTTGCTTCTTGATAATTAGCAGATGCTACTAATCCCTCACAAAATATGCCCCCAAAGCCTTAGCCTATGGAGCAGAATCTGCCACAAATGTCAGAGGATATTTACCTGGCCCAGATTTATGTTACACATTGAAATTAACTCTAATATTAAGGGAAATAATCTATTTGATTAATATTTATGCATACTAGTGAATAATTTGAAAACACATGCTACAAACTTCTAAGGTAGAGTGGTAAGACAGTGTGCCAGAAATATGCACTGATGCATAGGCATAGAAATGGAACTTGGTTTGAAAAAGAAATTCCATCCCTCTTTGGATAGTGCCTCTTTTTTGAATTCCCTTTTCAATCTGTGGAATAGGGCGCCACTAATCTACACTGATGATAACTTGTTTTAAATGTCGAGATAAACTCAGTGATACCTGAAAATACCAAGGTGAAGGGCCTCTCTTTGTGGGAAGCTATGGAAAGAGATGGAAAATTTCATCAACGTCTCTAGTGAATTGCCTCCCTCACTAAATATCCAGGAGCATTTCATTATGGTGGTAGTTTGGGGAGTGTGCAAAAGCAGTGTAGTTCACAATTTCAAAGCTTGCATTATCTTCAAATTCCCCAGGGATCAAATGGCCCCACCTGTGACTGTGGTGGTTGGCCTTTCGAAGAAGGGAATTTATGATTATTTTTGCTGAAACTAAATTACTTCTGAAATGTGACTTGCTTGGGGGAGAGTACAACTTGGTGTTGACCAGCCATTCCCTTGCAAATCTAAGAGCACTTCATTAAGAGACTGAGGGGTTTCTCCCTTCCCACTCTCTTGTTTTGTTCTTGGCAAGTTGAGTGTTGCATCATTCTGTTATAAAAACAGCTCCAAAGCACCAAAATTTGGCAAATTCATCATCTTCCATTGTAATCATGATGGGGATAGTTTGGGATTACTTTAGTCAAATTTGAGAAAGTAGTTTCAAAAGAAAAATTATTACCTCACTTTCCATTCCAGCCGTCAAACCCCACTCTTTCTCTCTAATTCCAGTTTTAATTATAATACCAAGATGACTAATACCATCTGAATTTTTTCAAATATAAAAGTTGGAAATTCACACTTCACATGTTTGACATTTATTTGGAGAAGTCAGAAAAGCTCCATGTTAGTCCAAGGTATTGACATATTTTAAAAGTTATTGATAATTCATTAGTAAGTGTTAAAGTTGAAGAAACTGTCTTTCCACCATTGTGTAGTCTTGCTTCCTTTGTCGTAGATTAATTGACCATAGCTGCGTGGGTTTATTTCTGGGCTTTCTATCCTTTTCCATTGATCTATATTTTTATGCCAGTACCATACTGTTCTGATGACTATAGCTTTGTAGTATAGTCTGAAGTCAGGGAGCCTGATTCCTCCAGCTCTGTTTTTCTTTCTCAAGATTGCTTTGGCTATTCAGTGTCTTTTTTGTTTCCATACAAATTTTAAGATTTTTTTGTTCTAGTTCTGTGAAAAATACCATTGGTAATTTGATAGGGATTGCACTGAATCTGTACATTGCCTTGGGTAGTATAATCATTATGACAATATTGATTCTTCCAATCCATGAACATGGTATATCTTTCCAACTGTTTGTGCCTTCTTCGATTTCTTTCATCAGCATCTGGGAAGACTGGACAGCTACATGTAAGAAAATGAAATTAGATCATTCTTTAACATGATACACAAAAATAAGCTCAAAATGGATTAAAGACCTAAATATGAGACCAGACACTATAAAACTCCTAGAGGAAAACGTAGGCAGAACACTCTCTGACATAAATTGCAGCAATACCTTTTGTGACCTGTCTCCCAGCATAATGGAAATACAAACAAAAATAAACAAATGGGACCTAATTAAACTCAAAAGCTTTTGCACAGCAAAGGAAACCATAAACAAAATAAAAAGACAACCCACAGAATGGGAGAAAATATTTGCAAATGACATGACTGACAGGGGATTGGTCTCCAAAATTTACAAACAGCTTATGAGGCTTAATATCATCAAAACAAACAACCCAATCAAAAAATGGGCAGGAGACCTAAATAGACATTTCTCCAAACAAGACATACAGATAGCCAAGAGGCACATGAAAACATGTTCAACATTACTAATTATTAGAGAATGCAAATTAAAACTACAATGAGATATCACCTCACACCAATCAAATTGGCTATCATCAAAAAACCCACAAAGAGTAAATGCTGGAGAGGGTGTGGAGAGAAGGGAACCCTCCTACACTGTTGGTGGGAATGTAACTTGGTACAGCCACTATGGAGAACAGTATGGAGGTTCCTTAGCTAAAAATAGAGCTACCATATGACCCTGCAATCCTACCGCTGGGCATATATCTGGAGAAAAACATGATCCGAAAGGATACATGCACCCCAGTGTTCATTGCAGCACTGTTTACAATAGCCAGGACATGGAAGCAACCTAAATGTCCATTGACAGAGGAATGGATAAAGATGATGTGGTATATATATACGATGGAATATTACTCAGCCATTAAAAAGAATGAAATAAGGCCATTTGCAGTAACATGGATGGAACTAGCGATTGTCATACTGAGTGAAGTAAGTCAGGCAGAGAAAGAGAAATATCATATGATATCCCTTACATGCAGAATCTAAAAAGAAATGATACAAATGAACTTATTTACAAAACAGAAACAGACTCACAGATTTAGAGAATGAACTTATGGTTACCAGGGGGAAAGGGTGGGGAGTAAGGATAGTTAGGGAGTTTGGGATCGACATGTACACACTGCTATATTTAAAATGGATAACCAACCAGGACCTACTGTGTAGCACAGGGAACTCTGCTCAATGTTATGTGGCATCCTGGATGGGATGGGATTTTGGGGGAGAATGGATACACGTATACGTATGGCTGAGTTGCTTTGCTGTGCACCTGAAACTATCACAACATTGTTAATCGGCTATACTCCAACATAAAATAAAAAGTTTAAAAAGAGAAAAAAAAATCTTAATGATTATGAAGCTTAATTAGAAGAAATTTTACAAAATAAAAAATATGGAATAATGAAAGAAAAAATGTTAAAATTCTTTTATATTTAAGAATATTTGAAGCCTTTCTATCAACCTTGTCGTTTACCTATGTTAAAGATTCTCCTGGCTCTACCTGGTTCAGTCTCTTCAATTTATTGGTATTCCTGTGAATATAGAAATAATAGAACTTGTCTTCATGATTTGAATCTCTTGTTCACCTAACCTCAAATTGAAAGTAAGATCCTTGTCTGCTTAAAGCCAGACAACCTTAGTCAGCAAAGAGGATTAAATTTTTCTATTTATACACCATTTTTTGTTGATTCCTTAAATTAGAAGTTGACATGCCATTAATCTCAAGTAGAAATAGAAGCATCAGGTATCACTTAATCATTCGTTTAGGAAATTAATCATATTATAGGGGAAAATCCATCAAACTATTCAGAACATTAGAGAAAAAATGAAATTATCAGTATATCACAAAAGAACCAATGGCTGATTTTAGAAAATAATTGCAAAATCTGACTTTTTAAATTTAAAAACTCACTTGGTTTTCATAAGGTATTTAACTGCTATCAGTTTGCTGTGTTAAAGAGACAGCTTGCATTCTTTTTATCCAATATATAAGCTTAACATGTAGTCTGTCTCAGAAGATATATATTTGCTTCTAACCCAAATTAGACCATACTTACTTCTAGTGAATGCAAAGGCAAAATGGACATGCGATTCTTTTTTTTTACCCTTGAAGGATAAAGATACTTCCAGATAATTCACTTCTTTGAAGATACTTTCAGGTTTGGTAAAAGTAGGTTTTAGAGAAAAGATGATCTTGATTGTTTAGAGAATATTCAGATACAGTTCCTTCCTTCTGCTACATGGAAAGCACACTAGATTGGGAATCATAAACATCTACATTCCAATCCCAGTCCAGCCAGTTGGACTCACGGCCATGGATCCATCATGAATTTCTCTAGGTCAGTTTCATCATCAGTAAAATTGGAAGGATAATGCCTTCTCTATTAACCTCAAAGTTTTGAGGATTAAATAAAATCATGAATGTAAATGTGGAATCATGAACCATAACACTATTTATGGAGACAGGAAAAAATATATGCCCAATATTCTTTGAGGACAAAGTATAAACTCTATATTCTTTAATTTATTCCTTGCTTTGCAGAAGCCCTATTTTCTTTTATTCAATCTTGGCTAATGTAATCACAGCTAAAGCCAGGCTGTTGATCCAGGACTTGTTACATAAGGAGATTGGGAATGTTTGCAAGACATTGGCTTAGATCAATAGTTCTCAAACTTTTTGGTCTCAGGGTTGCTTTACACACTCAAGAAATTATTGAAGGTCCTGGGACTTCCCTCGTGGTCCAGTGGGTAAGACTCCACACTCCCAATGCAGGGGGCCCGGGTTCGATCCCTGGTCAGGGAACTAGATCCCACATGCATGCTGCAACTAAGAGTCCGCATGCTACAACTAAAAGATTCTGCATGCTGCAACAAAGATTCCCAGGTGACCTGGGGCAGCCAAAATAAATAAATATTAAAAAAAATTACTGAAGGTCCTAAAGAGCTTTCATTTATTTGAGTTATACCTATATTTAGTATATTAGAAATTAAAACTGAGAAATATTTAAATACCTATTAATTTCAAAGGAACAATAAATTTATTATATGTTAACATAAATAAATATTTTGATGGAAAATAACTATACTTTTGAAAGCAAAAAACCCTGAAAAAGTGGTGGTGTTTTACATTTTTGCAAATCACTTTAATATCTGACAATGCAAAACAGCTGGATTTTCACAGCTACTTCTGCATTCAATCTCTTGCAACATCACATAGCCTCTGGAAAACTATGTTTTATACTCATGAGAGAATGTGGATGAATAAGGAAGAGATTATCTTAATATTATAAAAATAATTTTGATGTCATAGAGGCCCTGAAATGATCTTGGGAACCTCCAGGTATTCCTGGCTACTTTTTCTTTTTTTTTTTTAATTTTTTTTTTTACGCGGGCCTCTCACTGTTGTGGCCTTTCCCGTTGCAGAGCACAGGCTCCGGACGCGCAGGCTCAGCGGCCATGGCTCACGGGCCCAGCCGCTCCGTGGCATGCGGGATCTTCCCGGACCGGGGCACGAACCCGTGTCCCCTGCATCGGCAGGCGGACTCTCAACCACTGCGCCACCAGGGGAGCCCTCCTGGCTACTTTTGAGACTGCTGGTTTAGAAGGTACTTAAAAACAAACATTCATCCTGTGTTGTGATGAGGGTAAATCCTATTAGCATGATACCTGAATCTGATTTAGTAATCAAAAACATTTTTCTAGGCTGCTGTTTAAAGACCCGTTAATGATAATCTCCTATGAATTTAACAATTATTCTTTTTAAAAATTGAGAAGTAATTGAGTTATAACACTGTAAGTTTGTGTACAATGGGTTGACTTGGTACATTTGTATTTTGTGAAATGATTACCACTGTAGTGTTAGCTAACCCTTAACAATTATTCTTATAGCTAAACATACTAATTTGTTTTCAGGGAACTGAGTTTTCTGTACTTCACTTGTATATAAAGGGATTAAAACTATCTTTTTATTGTCAGAGAACTATCAGTACTTCTCTGACTTATTTCTCTAGTGGGTTTTTGTATAACTGGTGACTAGATTATAGACTTATTTATCCAAACAATTTAAGAGGAACAATTTACTTTGATACAAATGTAAAATGGTATTATTATTGTGAGTGAGACCCAGGAAGGTAAGAGATTTGCCTCAAGTCACACAGCTGCCTGATGGGAAAACTACAATAGAAGCTGATCTTCTGACACCTGATTTAGCGCTTATATCACAACTCATTCTTAACTCTGTTGGAACTCTTTTAGTAGGAGCAGGGAAATGCCCCCGGCTTCAGACCGGTCAGACCCCTTGTTTGTATGCTCCCATAGTGCCTTGCACTTCCCGCTTCATAATACCCATCATGTTCTAATTTCTAGTTCACTGTTCACCACCCACGAGATGGTGAGCATCATGAAGGCAGGGTTCACATCTGCCTCTTTCACTGCTATGTTCCTGATATGTAGCAGACTCTGAACAAATTTTTATGGAGTGAATAGCATTGTGCGGAATCCACAGAATTTAAACTCAGGTTAGGTTTGACTGGAGTTGGAAGTTAATATTATTATTTAAAATTCTGCTTAAAATACTGTAGCTAAAATATACATTACTTTATGACATAGCAATTTCAGACCTGAAATATACCCAAGAGAAATTAGTACATAGGTCCACCTAAAAACAGGTACAAGAATGTTCACAGCAACTTTATTCATAATGGTCCCAGCCTGGAAACAGCCCAAAAAAGAGAAATAAATAAATTGTTGAAGATTCATACAATGCTATAATATACTGTAATAAAAAAAGAGAAACTATTGGTGAAAAACATGGATGAATGTCACAGAACTTATGCTGAGTGAAAGAAAACAGACACAAGATAACATACACTATACGATTCCATGTATACAAAGTTCAAGAAATGGCAAAACTCATCCATAGTGATTGAGGCCAGAATAGTGGACACCTCTGAGTTGGGGAGGAGGGTGTTGACTGGACAGGGAAATGAGGGAACCATTGAGAGTGCTGAAAATGTTCTCTGACTTGATCTGGGTGGTAGTTACATGAGTGAATGTGAGCATGTAAATTCATCATGCTCTATACTTAAGGTGAATGTACTTTACTATATATGGATGGTCATTTTGGTTGTTTCCACTTCTTGGCAACTGTGAATAGTACTGGTATGAATACACGTGTGCAAATATCTCTTAGAGATCCTGCTTTCATTTTTTTGGGGGGGGGTATATATCTAGAGGTGGGATTGCTGGACCATGTGTTAACTCTATGACTAACTTTTTTGTTTTTGTTTTTTGCGGTACACGGGCCTCTCACTATTGTGGCCTCTCCCGTTGCGGAGCACAGGCTCCGGATGTGCAGGCTCAGCGGCCATGGCTCATGGGCCCAGCCGCTCCGCGGCATGGGGGATCTTCCCAGACCGGGGCACAAACCTGTGTCCCCTGCATCGGCAGGTGGACTCTCAACCACCGTGCCACCAGGGAAGCCCTGATTAACTTTTCTGAAGAACCTCCATGCTGTTTTCTGTAGTGGTTGCATCATTTTACAATCCCGTCAACAGTGCATAAGGGTTCCAATTTCTCCATGTGTAATTCTTAAAGACTTTCTTTCCTCCTTGAGAGATTCTCTGGGGATTGTGACCAGAGGTACCATTTTTTTTTTCGACACTTTTGAATTTTAAAAATATGCTTATTAGATTTTATTTTTTAAAGAACTTTTAGGTTCACAACAAAATTGAGTGGAAGGTACAGCGATTTTCCTTATACCTACTGCCCCGACACATGCATAGCCTCCCCCATTATAAATATCCCTCACCAGAGTGGTATCAGATTCACCCAGAGTCTATAGTCTATGTTAAGTTTCACTCTTTTTTTTTTTTTAAGATTTATTTATTATTTATTTATTTATTTTATTTACTTTTGGCTGCATCAGTTCTTAGTTGCAGCATGTGAGATCTTCGTTGAGGCATGAGGGATCTTTTGTTGTGGTGCGCGGACTACTTCTCTAGTTGGGTGCATAGGTTCCAGAGTGCATGGGCTCTGTAGTTTGCGGAACTCGGGCTCTCTTATTGAGGCACACAAGCTCAGTAGTTGCGGCGTGCAGGCTTAGTTGCACCGCGGCATGTGGGATCTTAGTTCCCTTACCAGGGATCGAACCTGTATCCCCTGCATTGGAAGACGGATTCTTTATCACTGGACCACCAGGAAAGTCCCACAAGGTTCATTCTTGGTGTTGTATGTTCTATGGGTTTGGGCAAATTTATAAAGACATCTATCTACCATACAGAGTAGTTTTGTTGCCTGAAAAATTTTCTGTGTTCTACTTATTTATCCCTCCTTTTTCCCTATCGCCTTATTTTTTATTGTCTCCATAATTTGGCCTTTTGCAGAAGTCCTGCAGTCGGAATGATACAGTATGTAGCCTTTCAGAATGGTTTCTTTCACTTAGAATCATGAACTTAAATTTCTTCCCTGTCTTTTCATGGCTTGAGTACTCACTTCTTTTTTAAGCCCTAGAGATCTAATGTACAATGTAGTCAAAAGAGAAAATAATGTTGTATTATAACCATCAAACTTGCTAAGAGACTAGAACTTAATTATTCCAACCACTAAAAGGAAAAGGTAATTATATGAAGTGATAGCGGTGCTAAGTATCACTACAATAGCAATCATATTACAATATATAAGTCTAACAAATTAACATGTTGTACACCTTCAATTTATGCTGCATTATATGTCAGAAATATTTCAATAAGAAAGGGCTCCTATTGCCTCAAAGATTGAAACGGATGTCTCTCATGGTGCCTGACTGTCCTGCCCAGCTGCTTCCCCATCCCTATTCCCTGTTCCCATTCGGAAAATCTTTCCCCACTCTACCTTGTCCTGTTGAGCCCCTAGATTCATTCAAGGTATTAGAGAATTGTCTAGATTAAATGAATTAATAAATGCATGTAAGTAAAAATGTACATTAGGGATACATGTTCAATAATTATTAGTGATCCTTAATCATATCTCAGTATATAACATCTCTATATAGTTTTGTTTTTCCAACTGCATTGTAAGGTTTTTGAGAGCAGGCGCTAGGTCCTACTCATCTCTGTTCCTCCCAAGATTAGCACGCGGCCTACCTTATACCAAGGTACAGTAACTCTTGTTGAAGAGAATTTAACAGATCAGCATGTTCTGGTTTCTGTGAGACATATTTGTGTGACGTTAGCCTCATCTTTCTAAACAAGTCTTGGATTTAGTTAGTAGATTTGTGCCGTTTGCTCCTACAATGAGAAAATCATCTTTTGCCTGTGGGTGTGTTTTGGTACTTTCAGTGTACCCCACTTAGACTAAGCTGCCATGAATTTTTTAAATGTAATAACTGTTTTTATTTTGACTTTTTCTTTTCTTTTTTTTTTTTTTTGCGGTACGCAGGCCTCTCACTGTTGTGGCCTCTCCCATTGTGGAGCACAGGCTCTGGATGCGGAGGCTCAGCGGCCATGGCTCACGGGCCCAGCTGCTCCGTGGCATGTGGGATCTTCCCGGACCGGGGCCCGAACCCGTGTCCGCTGCATCGGCAGGCGGACTTTCAACCACTGCGCCACCAGGGAAGCCCTATTTTGACTTTTTATGTTACAAAATACATGTCTTCTGAGACAGTGGAGTTAGACTTTTTTTCAGAATCAGTAAGCAGAGACTCCCAACTGCTTGAGTTATGCTTGGAAATATAAAATTGTTCTTGGTGCTAAGCTTGTAAAGAGCGATCACTCCCAAATCTCACAAAGATAGTGAAATGTAAAACATCTTAAAATTAAATTGTTTATGCTGCTTTTGGTGCATTTCCCCCTTTGCTGAAAAAGGTGGAGATAAAAAGGATTCTTGATGATTTTTTCATGTTTTTAATGTATGTGTGGTAATCCTAATGTCTGTTTACTTTTTTTTCTTATTTATTAAAGTATGTTTGATTTACAATGTTCTGCCAATCTCTGCTGTACAGCAAAGTGATTCAGTTATACACATATATACATTCTTTTTAAATATTCTTTTCCATTATGGTTTATCACAGGATATTGAATATAGTTCCCTGATGTCTGTTTACTTTAATGCTAGCATTTGAAGCTGTGTTCAAGTTAATTATTAATGAGAAAAATGCAGCACACTGGAATGAAATGAGTCAGTTTATTGTGATTCCTGTCTCAATTTAGTGGACAAATGTGGAAATGATAATGCGATGAGTAAAATTTTTAGTCTAAAGTTTCCATTTCCACAAACAATAGCCTTGAATATGGAGGATGGGAAACATTTTCTCAAATAGATTCCATGAAGCACATGTAATCTGAGTATTAGTCCTCATAAAATGAAAGAACCTGAATCTTTCATTCTTTCAGATCTCCAGCTGAACCACTGGCTCCAGACATAAAACAAAGTGCTAGGAGAAGGATTTCTTTTTATGAACAGCTGTACTGCTGAGTGTGTACATGTGTGTATTTGGAAAAGGCTGTCCTTTCAGTGTCTCTCTTGTCAGGACACTCTCTTCCAGTACCCTCATTCAGAAGATTTCTTTAATATATTTTATAAGGAGATTCTTTTAGAAATCTTTTATAAATATCTTTTAGATTTTTAAAAAAGTCTTTTTTAAGAAAAAGTTTTAGAAATATAAGGTTTATTTTCTTCCTTTCCAATCCTCATGCCTCATTTTTTTTTTCTTGACTTATTGTATTGGCTAGGGTCTCCTATCCAATATTGAACTGTGGGCATTATAGCAGGCATTTTTGTCCTCTTCCCTCTTTAGTGGTTACTAAAAATTTACCATTAAGGATGACATTTCTGATAGAGGCCTTTGATTTGGTAAAAAGATTTCCATTCTATTCTTAGCTGGCTAATAGTGTTTTTTGGTTTGTGTGTTTAGTGAATCAGTGTTGACTTTTACTGAATACCACTTTTCTGCATTTATTAAGATGATCAGATGGCTTTTTATCTCCTTCAATATATTAAACTGCTAGATGTTTTTATTTTTGAACCATCCTTGCAATCCTGAAATAAACCCTATTTGGGTACAATATATTTAACAACACATAGGTAGATTAGATTTGCAAATGTGTTATTTAGAATTTTGCACTTATGTTTAAAAAAGTGATCTTGGTCTATACTTCTCAAATTTCAAACAGAGTGCATGGCTCTTCTTCCTTCCTTGCTGGGGTTTGTTTCATTCCCTGTTATCCCCTAGCCACCCTGAACTTTGAGGTCTGCAAGTCTCTGTCTCTAAATACACTCGCTGGGTTGTGTTTCTGTTCTTTTCTGGTACACAGGGGTGTTGATCTTACTTTAATTTCACTGACTTTTAAAAAAAAATTTTTTATTGGAGTATAGTTGATTTACAATGTTTACTTATTTGTTTTAAGTTGATTTGAAGTGTGAGCCCTTCCACTCCCGGCCAATAGTCTTTTTTGTTTCAGCATTGCTTCCCATAGCCATCGGGTTTTATAGATTCAGTAGAAACCCATCTTCACAATGTGTTGGATAACACCTCTGTGCTTGGTGCCATCAACAACATTTAATAGACCCAGTCCTAATATTTTTATATGGGCTGTTGGTGAAGGTGTTGGCTGTGCTCCTTACAGAATGCTGTATTCTACAGCAGTTCAACAAAATCATTCATGTTTACAATCCAAAAAGGTATGGTCATCTCCAACACATGACATTTTGTATTTTTCATATCATGTCAACCCTAAGGTTAGAAATAGAATGATTTCTTTAAAATGTGTTTCATTTCAGCACTAAGTTCAACAGCACATGCTTTTAGGGAAAGAATTCTTTGTTGTTTCTATGGCTAGCTCTTTTAAAATATTCTGGCTTTGCATTTCAACTTGTTTAAAGATTACTTTAGTAAAGTTGATAATTGTATTATTTCAACAGCCCCTATCCATCTGTGGAAGATATAAGAGAAAGACTGTATTTATATAAGCAGGCACTTCAGATTTCAAGATATTTGGGCTAACCAAAGTCTAGCTCTGTTTATTCTAGAATATGTTCAGCACAAAGTTAGGCCAAGCATCATGTATATAATTAACTTAATGAAAATTACATTTCTTGCAGATATTTTGAAACATGTTGCAATTTAAGTTTTGGGGGTTTTTTTGGCTTAGAATGCTGAAGTTATTTTTCCCCATAGAAGTGGCATGAAACATTTATTTCTGTTTCTAGATGAATCCATAAACTTTATTTAGCCCAGATGTTAGAAGAAGCACATGAACGCATTATTCCTTTTGTTGTTGTTGTTTTTTGTTTTTTGTTTTTTTTCCAGTATGCGGGCCTCTCACTGTTGTGGCCTCTCCCGTTGCGGAGCACAGGCTCCAGACGTGCAGGCCCGGCGGCCATGGCTCACGAGCCCAGCCGCTCTGCGGCATGTGGGATCTTCCCAGACCGGGACACGAACCCGTGTCCCCTGCATCGGCAGGCGAACTCTCAACCACTGCGCCACCAGGGAAGCCCTATCATTCCTTTATCAAAAGAGTTTTGTGGGGCTTCCTGCCGATGCAGGGGACACGGTTTCATGCCGCGGTCCGGGAAGATCCCACATACCGCAGAGCGGCTGGGCCCGTGAGCCATGGCCACTGAGCCTGCACGTCCGGAGCCTGTGCTCGGCAACAGGAGAGACCACAACAGTGAGAGGCCCAAGTACAGCAAAAAAAAAAAAAAAAAAGAGTTTTGTGTCTCAACTAATAGCATCTAGAATCATCTTTATTTCTTTTCAGGTGAGATATTCACAAGCTGGGAAATTTTTTTTTTTTAACTTTATTCTAGACATAGAATATTTATTTGCAGATAAAAGGATAGATAGAACAAAAATTAACATACTATAATAAAATTTTGAAATAAATAAAATAGAATTTTACTTGGAAGAAAAGAAATTAAAGCTATGCTGAACTTTAGATAATTAACTTCCTTACCCCATGACATGTTCTATTTTTTAAATTAAATTAAATTTATTTTTTTATACAGCAGGTTCGTATTAGTCATCCATTTTATACACATCAGTGTATGCATGTCCATCCCAATCTCCCAATTCATCCCCCTCCACCCCGCCACAGCTTTCCCCCCTTGGTGTCCATATGTATTTTCTCTACTTCTGTGTCTCTATTTCTGCTCTGCAAACTGGTTCATCTGTACCATTTTCTAGGTTCCACATATATGTGTTAATATACGATATTTGTTTTTCTCTTTGTGACTTACTTCACTCTGTATGACAGTCTCTAGATGCATCCACGTCTCTACAAATGACCCAATTTCATTCATTTTTATGGCTGAGTAATATTACGTTGTATATATGTACCACCTCTTCTTTATCCATTCGTCTGTCGATGGGCATTTAGGTTGCTTCCATGACCTGGCTATTGTAAATAGTGCTGCAGTGAACATTGGGGTGCATGTGTCTTTTTGAATTTGAATTTGGTTTTCTCAGGGTATATGCCCAGTAGTGGGATTGCTGGGTCATATGGTAATTCTATTTTTAGTTTTTTAAGGAATCTTCATACTGTTGTCCATAGTGGCTGTGTCAGTTTATATCCCACCAACAGTGCAAGAGGGTTCCCTTTTCTCCACACCCTCTCCAGTATTTATTGTTTGTAGATTTTCTGATGATACCCATTCTAACTGGTGTGAGGTGATACCTCATTGTAGTTTTGATTTGCATTTCTCTAACAATTAGTGATGTTGAGCAACTTTTCATGTGCCTCTTGGCCATCTGCATGTCCTTTTTGGAGAAATGTCTATTTAGGTCTTCTGCCCATTTTTGGATTGGGTTGTTTGTTTTTTTTAATATTGAGCAGCATGAGCTGTTTATATATTTTGGAGATTAATTCTTTGTCAGTTGATTCGTTTGCAGATATTTTCTCCTATTCTGAGGGTTGTCTTTTCACCTTGTTTATGGTTTCCTTTGCTGTGCAAACGCTTTTAAGTTTCATTAGGTCCCATTTGTTTATTTTTGTTTTTATTTCCATTACTCTAGGAGGTGGATCAAAAAATACCTTGCTGTGATTTATGTCAAAGAGTGTTCTTCCTATGTTTTCCTCTAAGAGTTTTACGGTGCCTGGTCTTACATTGAGGTCTCTAATCCATTTTGAGTTTATTTTTGTGTGTGGTGTTAGGGAGTGTTCTAATTTCATTCTTTTACATGTAGCTGTCCAGTTTTTCCAGCACCACTTATTGAAGACACTGTCTTTTCTCCATTGTATATCCTTGCCTCCTTTGTCATAGATTAGTTGACCATAGGTGCGTGGCTTATCTCTGGGCTTTCTATCCTGTTCCATTGATCTGTATTTCTGTTTTTGTGCCAGTACCATATTGTCTTGATTACTGTAGCTTTGTAGTATAGTCTGAACTCAGGAAGTCTGATTCCTCCAGCTCTGTTTTTTCCCTCAACACTGCTTTGGCTATTCGGGGTCTTTTGTGTCTCCATACGAATTTTAAGATTTTCTGTTCTAGTTCTGAAAAACATGCCATTGGTACTTTGATAGGGCTTGCATTGAATCTGTAGATTGCTTTGGGTAGTATAGTCATTTTCACAATATTGATTCTTCCAATCCAAGAACATGGTATATCTCTCCATCTGTTGGTGTCATCTTTAATTTCTTTCATCAGTATCTGATAGTTTTCTGCATTCAGGTCTTTTGTCTCCTTAGGTAGGTTTATTCTTATGTATTTTAATCTTTTTGTTGCAATGGTAAATGGGAGTGTTTCCTTAATTTCTCTTTCAGATTTTTCATCATTAGTGTATAGGAATGCAAGAGATTTCTGTGAATTAATTTTGTATCCTGCTACTTTACCAGATTCATTGATTAGCTCTATTAGTTTTCTGGTGGCATCTTTAGGATTCTCTATGTATAGTATCATGTCATCTGCAAACAGTGACAGTTTTACTTCTTCTTTTCCAATTTGTGTTCCTTTTATTTCTTTTTCTTCTCTGATTGCTGTGGCTAGGACTTCCAAAACTAAGTTGAATAATAGTGGTGAGAGTGGACATCCTTGTCTTGTTCCTGATCTTAGAGGAAATGCTTTCAGTTTTTCACCGTTGAGAATGATGTTGGCTGTGGGTTTGTCATATATGGCCTTTATTATGTTGAGGTAGGTTCCCTCTATGCCCACTTTCTGGAGAGTTTTTATCATAAATGGGTGTTGAATTTTGTCAAAAGCTTTTTCTGCATCTATTGCGATGATCGTATGGTTTTTATTCTTCAGTTTGTTAATATGGTGTATCACATTGATTGATTTGCATATATTGAAGAATCCTTGCATCCCTGGGATAAATCCCACTTAATCATGGTGTAGGATCCTTTTAATGTGTTGTTGGATTCTGTTTGCTAGTATTTTGTTGAGGATTTTTGCATCTATATTCATCACTGATATTGGTCTGTAATTTTCTTTTTTTGTGTATCTTTGTCTGCTTTTGGTATCAGGGTGATGGTGGCCTCATAGAATGAGTTTGGGAATGTTCCTTCCTCTGCAATTTTTTGTAAGAGTTTGAGAAGGATGAGTGTTAGCTCTTCTCTAAATGTTTGACAGAATTCACCTGTGAAGCCATCTGGTCCTGGACTTTCATTTGTTGGAAGATTTTTAATCACAGTTTCAATTACATTACTTGTGATTGGTCTGTTCATATTTTCTATTTCTTTCTGGTTCAGTCTTGGAAGATTATACCTTTCTAAGAATTTGTCCATTTCTTCCAGGTTTTCCATTTTATTGGCATAGAGTTGCCTGTAGTAGTCTCTTAGGATGCTTTGTATTTCTACAGTGTCTGTTGTAACTTCTCCTTTTTCATTTCTAATTTTATTGATTTGAGTCCTCTCCCTGTTTTTCTTGATCATTCTAGCTAATGGTTTATCAATTTTGTTTATCTTCTCAAAGAACCAGCTTTTAGTTTTATTGATCTTTCCTATTGTTTTCTTTGTTTCTATTTCATTTATTTCTGCTCTGATCTTGATGATTTCGTTCCTTCTGCTAACTTTGGGTTTTGTTTGTTCTTCTTTCTTTATTTCCTTTAGTTGTAGCGTTAGATTGTTTATATGAGATTTTTCTTGTTTCTTGAGGTAGGCCTGTATAGCTATAAACGTCCCTCTTAGAACTGCTTTTGCTGCATCCCATAGGTTTTGGATTGTCATGTTTTCATTCTCATTTGTCTCTAGGTATTTTTTGATTTCCTCTTTGATTTCTTCAGTGATCTCTTGGTTATTTAGTAATGTATTGTTTAGCCTCCACGTGTTTGTGCTTTTTACGTTTTTTCCCCTGTAATTGATTTCTAATCTCATAGCATTGTGGTTCGAAAAGGTGCTTGATATGATTTCAGTTTTCTTAAATTTACTGAGGCTTGATTTGTGACCCAGGATATGATCTATCCTGGAGAATGTTCCTTGTGCACATGAGAAGAAAGTATAATCTGCTGTTTTTGGATGGAATGTCCTATAAATATCAATTAAATCTATCTGGTCTATTGTGTCATTTAAAGCTTGTGTTTCCTTATTAATTTTCTGTTTGGATGATCTGTCTATTGGTGTAAGTGAGGTGTTAAAGTCCCCCACTATTATTGTGTTACTGTCAATTTCCTCTTTTAGAGCTGTTAGCAGTTGCCTTATGTGGTCCTGTGTTGGGTGCATATATATTTATAATTGTTATATCTTCTTCCTGGATTGATCCCTTGATCATTATGTAGTGTCCTTCCTTGTCTCTTGTAACATTCTTTAAAGTCTATTTTATTTGATATGAGTATTGCTACTCCATCTTTCTTTTGATTTCCATTTGCATGGAATATCTTTTTCCGTCCCCTCACTTTCAGTCTGTATGTGTCCCTAGGTATGAAGTGGGTGTTGTAGACAGCATAGATGTGGGTCTTGTTTTTGTATCCATTCAGCAAGCCTGTGTCTTTTGGTTGGAGCATTTAATCCATTCACGTTTAGGGTAATTATCGATATGTATGTTCGTATGACCATTTTCTTAATTGTTTTGGGTTTGTTTTTGTAGCTCGTTTTCTTTTCTTGTGTTTCCCACTTAGAGAAGTTCCTTTAGCATTTGTTGTAGAGCTGGTTTGGTGGTGCTGAATTTTCTTAGCTTTTGCTTGTCTGTAAAGCTTTTGATTTCTCCATCAAATCTGAATGAGATCCTTGCCGGGTAGAGTAATCTGGTTGTAGGTTCTTCCCTTTCATCACTTGAATTATACCATGCCATTCCCTTCTGGCTTGTAGAGTTTCTGCTGAGAAGTCAACTGTTAACCTTATGGGAGTTCCCTTGTATGTTATTTGTCATTTTTCCCTTGCTGCTTTCAATAATTTTTCTTTGTCTTTAATTTTTGCCAGTTTGATTACTATGTGTCTCGGTGTGTTTCTCCGGGTTTATCCTGTATGGGACTCTCTGAACTTCCTGGACTTGGGTGGCTATTTCCTTTCCCATGTTAGAAAAGTTTTTGACTATAATCTCTTCAAATATTTTCTCTGGTCCTTTCTCTCTTTCTTCTTCTTCTGGGACCCCTATAATGCGAATGTTGTTGCATTTAATGTTGTCCCAGAGGTCTCTTAGGCTGTCTTCATTCTTTTTTCTTTATTCTGTTCCGCAGCAGTGAATTCCACCATTCTGTCTTCCAGGTCACTTATCCGTTCTTCTGCCTCAGTTATTCTGCTATTGATTCCTTCTAGTGTATTTTTCATTTCAGTTATTGTATTGTTCATCTCTGCTTGTTTGTTTTTTAATTCTTCTAGCTCTTTGTTAAACATCTCTTGCATCTTCTCAATCCTTGCCTCCATTCTTTTTCTGAGGTCCTGGATCATCTTCACTATCATTATTCTGAATTCTCTTTCTGGAAGATTGCCTATCTCCACTTCATTTAGTTGTTTTTCTGGGGTTTTATCTTGTTCCTTCATCTGGTACATAGCCCTCTGCCTTTTCATCTTGTCTGTCTTTCTGTGAATGTGGTTTTTATTTCACAGGCTGCAGGATTGTTGTTCTTCTTGCTTCTCACAAGCTGGGAAATTTTTAAATTTTATCTGAGAAAAGATTGTCTGTCACACTGTGTTTCCTGTTATCATTAAGGCTTTATTTCTTATTTTTCAAGATCAGTACATGAATCATACACTGTCACTATATTTTGTGTGTTTAGTAAATCATGTTTGTTTACTTATAAAGAACCTAGTGATTCTTGGAGAGGTTTCACCCATTATTCTTCGAGCAAATGGAATGGATCAGAGATTCTTGAAGATTTTAAATTTCTTGTGACTTTGAGTAAGTGTATATGTACCTTTCCTTGCTAAAGTATCTATAAAGCATGTTTTAAAATGAAATAATTGTTTTCTCTCTCCTTTTGAATTCTTTTTCATTTTTTTCTTTGCTTTATTCCTTCTTCACATAATCTGCTTCCCTTTCTTTTCCATTTTCTTTTCTCTTCCTCTCATTTTTTCCAAGAGAGAGGGTAGTAGTGGTGACCTTGTTAAGGGAAACCACAGTCTAGGCTGAATTGGATT
Organism: Orcinus orca; assembly: GCF_937001465.1. Classification (NCBI taxonomy): domain Eukaryota; kingdom Metazoa; phylum Chordata; class Mammalia; order Artiodactyla; family Delphinidae; genus Orcinus; species Orcinus orca. Next base: position 56,650,976 of record NC_064564.1, read on the forward strand.
TACAGTGCCTTGTACTTCTGGTTAAGGTTTAGAATAGCCAGACGTGTCTCGATATAAACATTTTCCCCAAAGCAAGATAATACTCCTACTTGTCTATTTATGGTCAGTTTAAAAGTTAGCCCAGATACTATGCCATTATTTTTATTTTTTCTGGTGGAGATGAAATACAGGAAAGCATTTTATTATGCAGTTGTTAAGGAACAAGACTTTCACCCACCCACGGAATCCTGCCCAGTTTCACTGAATGAATCTGTGCTGAGAGGACATGTCTTGACCTGTGATAGAGCTGAATCATTGGGGTCATAAAGTATATGCAAATGAGATGAGATTAATAAAGTTTTTCTGGATTTTTAAAAAAGAACCAGACACATTAAAAGCCTTATAAACTGAAGAACTAAGGTGGTACTTAAAAACAGCCCCCTAGAATCTCCTCTTTTCCTTTAAAGGCTGTGACCAAATTTCAGAGGGGCCAGGTCTCCTCTCTCCTCCCTTCTGAATGCTGGACATCTTGTCTGAATTTGAATAAAAATCTTTCAGGATGGGAATTTGTTCCAAGAAAGGTTCAGGAAGAGTTTGAAGTTTCTGGAAAAAAACTTGTGTGAGTATGAGTGTGGGTGGGTATAAGCAATGTGTGTGTGCACCTACGTGTATGTGTGTTTGCACGCACGTGGGTGTGAGGGTGTGCACACGTGTGCCTGTGAACTCGTTTGTATGTGGGTGTGTGTGTGTGCACGTGTGTCGATGCCCGTGTGTGGTGTGTTTGGGTGATTGTGTGTATGGGGTGTGGGTGTGTGCCCATGTGTGTGTCTATGAGCGCGTGTGCCTGTGCACTGAGGGCGGGAGAGGCAGCTTCAGCTCAGCCAGTGGCGGAGCAGTTAGTACAGAACTAATAGTGAGAAAGGAAGCTGGGGAGAGACTAGGAAGAGACGCAACCAACCTTATTAACGAAAGCTCAGTTTTGTCCCTGCGGACCCAGCCAGCAGAAGGGACTGGAGAGCTTGGCTCTCTGCCAGGGAGGTCGGGCTCCCTGCAAGCAGTTGCAGGCATCCTTGATCATGCCCTTCTCCCAGGGAGCCCTGAGCTTGGCAATCGGGAAGTTTTCAAAGCCGCAGAAGCTGCAGCCCCGGAGAAGACCAGCAAAGACAGTGGAGTGTGTATGTGACCTTCAGTTTTCTATTTTCTTGTTGGGTGGGTTAATGGATTTTTAGTACAAAGAAAGCTAAAACTCAGCTGACCTGAAAGACTGGAATTTCAGCTCTCTTTCCCTCCCTGGGCTGTTTTTCCTCCCCCTTCCTCTCAAAGCCCTTTAAACCAGAGATTACCGGGTCAGTGACTCTTATCCTGCCTGCCTGCGCCAATGGTTTCTAGCTCTTTGGCTTGGCAAGGAAAACCACTACCTGTAAGTATCTGCTTTATGTATTTCCTCTCATCTTGACTGTGAATGTTCTGCTAGAATGCCCCAGAGGTTATCTGTGTGGTAGCTTCACTGGAGTCTGCTTGCAAAAGTTTAATTCTCATGTAAACTCCCAAGGTGGCAAATTGCGGTGTTAAAAAGCCATATGCCCCAAGTGGGAGGCTCTTTATTATGTAACGCAACTTTATAACTCTCTTCTGAATCCATCCCCAGTAGCACTCACCAGTGAAATAAACATTTGTCCATTCTGTAATTGTCCCCCTCAAATCAGAATATTTCTTTTCAGCGAAATGAAATGGCAAAAAGAAAAGATGCCAAAATTAACAAAATGGATAATATTCTCATGGTATAAAGATATAGAAATTTGGAGGAGGTGATTTTTGGGTACCTTTGCTTTAGTTTAGTTATCTTTGGATATGTATTTCTTAAAGCATGGTTTCTGTTTTTATGGGGATGAGAGCCGGTGTTGGAGAGGTAACGAAATAATATTGTTCTGAAGTTTCTGACCGATTTTTAAGCTCTTTCTTCTCATTCCTCGGATTTGGTCCAGAGACTTTGGTGCTGTAGTAAATAGTTTCCTTTAGTTGTCATCTGGATCCCCAAAATAATTTTCAAGGCATTTAATTTTTGTTTCTGTTTTTTTTTTTTTTTTTTAAACGATTGTGTGCAGTCTTCTTGTGTGGCGTGAATTAGAAAGCTTCAAAAGAGCATTTCCGAGGGCTGGTTGGAGTTTATGGCCTGGGAATCTTGCTGGAGAGATTAACCTTTTCAGGACTGTTTCACAGACCAGAGCTAGAGATCCAAATGCTTTTCAGGTTTCTGCTCCACAAAACTGATACCACCATACGCTGCTCCGGTTAAAGCTTGAAGATTTGCTTCTTAGTCCCCTGCCTTCGTGTGATACAAGTGCCTTCAGCATAACACTAAGAAAACGTTAACTACTTTTCCTCTTTCTCTCCATCCGAGGTCCTCATAACCCAGTGTACCTAAGAACCACTTGGGTGCTTGGTGTAAGGCAGGTGCTTAGGCCACACCCCGAGAAGAGTTTACATTTTGGGTAGAGCCGAGAATTTACCCAGGTGATTCTGATGCAGGCGCGATCACACTTGGATTAGCAGTGTTCTGCATCGTCCGTCCTTGGCAATTAAATTCTTGTCACGTCCTTGGTTAATGTTAAACCTCATACCTAAATAATAAACTTGAGTTTGAGCTGATGTTGAACATAAGTTACATGAAGCATGGTTTGGCATGCTTGGCCGGCAAACCAGAACTTTTAACCAGCTCTCCCACCAAACTCTTTTTTTTTTTTTTCCTTTGCTCCCCCTTTCCATCCTGCCTCTCCATTCCCATGAGTGAGAAAGGGAGTGAGGGAAAGGTACCCCAATTCCATGTGGCTATGTGGTCTGACCTGCTCTGCATGGATAAGCTATGTTTGTCTTGGAAACTTTAAACCCAAGGGTATTCTTAATTCTTTATCAACTTGCAGGGGATACTGTGCTCCTGGGGCTGAGTTGGGCAGAACTGAGCTGGATTATTTCTGGGGACCGTTCAGGAGTAGTTTGATTCCTAGAAATTTGTTTTGATGGGACCAACCCACAAGGATCGGGAGAGATAGGAAATGATACCTCCATCATGCTGAGGTCCTCGTTTGACAGCATATGACAGTAAGAACTCAGCTTCCATCCCCATCCCCAATGACATTGAATGGCTTGTATATTTATAGTAAAAAGAAAATAGGATGTGGTCACCAGTGCCCCTTCCTTTTTTTCCCTCTCCTCATTCCAAATATTTGTAGGTGTCTGCTAGATGGCAGGCACTGTGTTAGTACCAAGGACTTAGAAAGATCAGTGTGTATAATATGGATAGACTCTGTCTTCTTGGTGTTTCACATCTTAGGTGTTGCTAACCAATCTTGGATGAATCACCTATTCTTTTTATTTATTTTTTCACATTTTACAACATCTTTATTGAGATATAATTTCTATGCCATGAAATTCACCATGAAATTCATTATAAAATGTACAATTCAGTGGTTTTTGTATATTCACAAAGTTGTACAACCATCACCACAATTTGTTTTGAACATTTTTGTCACTCCGGGAAGAAACCCTATATTAACAGTCACTCCCCATTCCTCCCCACCGCCTCCCCTAGGCAACCCCTAATTAATCTATTTTCTGTCTCTATAGATTTACCTATCCTTGACTTTTCATATAAATGCAGTCATGTAATACGTAGTCTTTTGGAATCACCTATTCTTGCTAACCTTCTCTTCCTCTGTTAATATAACAAAAGGGTTGAATTCGGTGAGTTTTGATATCTTTCTAGCTCTGACATTCTGACATTGATGGATATAGCTCAGTTTCACTGTTTGCTTTGACAGCAGGCCCAAAGATTTGGCTTACAGCTTTTCTTAAAAATTTTTTAAAATACCCTTTAATTTTTTTTTTCTCTCACAAAGAACCAAGACCACTGATCTAGTGAGTTAGACAAATGCCACCTTTCAGAGCACACAGTCATTCCACACAATGGGATCCTGTAACTCTCTAGAAAGGCTTTTTCCCTGGACCAGGTTACATGGGATGGCAGCCTCTTATCTTGTCTGAATCTGGTGTTGCTCCCCCTTTGGAGAGCTGGGTGGTCTGAACAGGGCTTGCTGGCTTCCATACTTGCACAGCTTGCTCCCTGACCCTTTCATTCAAGTGATTTAATAGCTTTTGTACGACTAGGTGAGAGGCTCAAACAGAGACCTTTGAGGGGCTGGAGGAAAAAAAAAAAAACAACTCCCTAATGAAATCTCGCCTTTTGTCTGTACTCGAGTTTCTCTCACTGCAGTGACTGGGGCAACATTTCAAAGGGTTCTAAAACTTGGCCATCAAGATAAGAATATCAAAATATAGCTGTGATCTATGTATTTTTCTGACAAACATAGCCTCCAGCTGTCTGAAGATACTGTGTTTGGATGGGAAAGTGCTCACTGGAGGACAGAGTACAGGGATCTTGCAAAGTTAGGATATTTTTGACAAAACGTTCTTGGCTTCTCATTGGTAAGCTTAATGGAGATGGCAAAATAGACTTTGGTTTCCCTTTTATCCCTCCCTAGTTCTGGATTTGCTGATACGGCGTCAAAATACTCCTTTGGGGCATCATCAAAGGCTGCCAAGATTGTCACTCTTCACTCTCAATTTTATCCTTGAAACCTTCCTATCTGGCTTCCTTAGAGACGGGGGCAGGTAACACTCCAGGACTCACTAAGCTCCAAGTCCTTCCACTGGTGCAGTCCACTTCCCTGGGATCCCATCTCTGCATCCTATCAAGTGTTACCAGCTGCTCAGTCCTTAGAGATGCTTCCTGAATCCTTCTCTTACAATAAATAAACCGGGGCTTTGCCTCATGAGGTCACGCTCAATGCCATGGCATTTTCATTCCAAAGTCTACATTTCTTGTTAGCACAAAAATTCGTAATAAATTATTGATATATTTCTTATAAATTATTGATATAAGCCCAAATCATTAAGTAGTTAGGATAATTTCAGAAAGGATCAGAATTCCCAGATGAGGATTCATCCAAATGTTTAAGAGTTGTTTCCTATCAAATCCTGTTCATTGCCTAGATTTCCTTTTTTTTTTCTGTGAAAGTGATTCTTCTCATAAAAACAACACAGCAACAACAGAAGAGCAGTGCTTTAGTTCTCTTTTGTTATAACATGGTAGGATGAAATAGTTTGTCAAATAGGCATTAGTGATTTTTTTGAAACCAGAAGGTAGTGTTGATAGGAGAGCCCTATCAAATATTGAATCAGAGTGTGGTGTAGTAGAAAAAAAGAATGGCCTTTGAATAAATTTCAACTGGGTTCCAACCCTAGGCTGTGATGTTCTTTGGTTCTGTGATGTTGGCCAAATTACTTACTAGTTTCCTTGGGAGTAAAACAAATACATTTATACTTACCTCACCAGGTGTTTGGAAGGGCTAAAAGACATTTGGAAAGCACCCAGCATGGTGCATGACATATGATAAGTTCTCAATAAATATTTCTTCTTTAGGAGAGGACTAACAGGTGTGAAGGCTGGAAAGAATCAAACATGTGGCGAGCCAGGCAATTTATAGGTGAAAAGAAAAGGGAAATGGGAAATAGAACTTTCTTCCAGACCTCATGGACTGGGCAGGATAGATCTCCATCCACCACTTCCTCTGCCTATAACTCTGGGCAGCAGCCTTGTACTCCCTTGATTCCTTCTTCCAGATTAAGTGGAAGCATGAAACAAATCCATGAGCTCACACACTACCAAAGGGATTTGTTAAGGAGAAAACAAAGGCAATGTGAATATCATTCTGTCCTTTTCTTCCTGACTCTTCAGAACTGGAGACTTGTATAGCCATTGCACATAAATATCTGAGGAGAAGAATCATTTTGTTTCTCTTGGGATTTTTCTCCATTGTAGCAAGTGGCCTAACCTCAGGGGAAAGTATTTGTTTGAGATTTTGAAACTCTGCAATTGCCCCATGGTCAGCCTACGAGCTATCACCAAGTGGAAAGACACAGCCATTCAAGCATGTGGTGTGAGCTCTTGCTCTCCCTCTCTGTCTCTGTCTCTCTCTGTCTCTCACTCTTCTACCAGTTTTTCTTTTGAGTCCAAAGTTTGCATTGGGGTAAGTCAGTCTCTCAACTGATAACGTATTGATCTTCTCTGTGCCAAGCCCTGTGACCAGGACTGGAGATGTTTGAGTGAGCAGAACAATTATGGTTGTTATCTTCAAGAAGCTTACAGACTAAGGTCAAAGGCAGACATGTATAAATGACTGCAGATAAACATTTAAATGCCTGTAGGTGTGCAACATGTGGTAAGGGGTATTGCGGGATTCTATGCAAGCAGTTAAAACTGGTCTGGGAGGTTGAGACCTGAAGGATGGGTAGAATTTAGCCAAATGGAGTGGTAGGTGGGAGAGGGGAAAAGGGCATTCATGGCAGATGGGACAACATGGATGAAACATGTAAAGGCCTAGAATGGGCAGTGCCGCGAGTTTAAGGAAGGAACGAAGACCTGAGTGACTAGCTTGTCCGTGGCAAGGAGGAGAGTCGTGTGAGAAGAGGCTGGAGAGGTGGCAGGGGGCAACCATACAGGGAAATCCAGTCTCACAGTTAAAAGGGACCCCAGAAAGCACCTAACCCACACTCCCTCCCTGAGACAAAGACCCCTTCCTGTGTCTGTACCTCAGCCCTCACCATTACTGGACAGCTCTGAAGGAAAGTTCTTTCTGAGGGGAAGCTGAGATTCACCCATCCTCCCTGTTTCTGCACACAGGAACCACAGAATAAAGTCACTCCTCCTGCAGGTGTTTGAAGACAATTTTCTTTTTTTTCATAAATTACTGCCTGAGTAAATCTTCTCTTTCCCATATATTTGCAATTGATTTTTGGGGTTGTAAATTTATATGTTCGTGCTTGTTGAAAGTGAACTTGCTGGCTTCAGCCCATCATTCCAGTCTCCATTATCCAGGACGTCGATCTTGATTATGCCCTCAGTGGTAACAGTTAACCTTCCTGGGTTTTTGCTGTCTGTGAATCAGATAAGCTTGTTTCTATATCTTTGTTTAGGAATTTGGAAAATTGTTTAACCAGAAGGAGCCAAAAATGGAGCTATGGGCACCACTCAAGATGTTACTCACAGAAATGTCCAGGTATAAATGAGAAGAGCTCAAAGATGTTAATGTGTGTTGATAGTCTTGTTTTGACAAGAATGCTAAAAGCACAGTTCAACTATCATTGCTGATTTCATTTATTGATACATGTGTTGAATGTGTATCACATGCAACAGACAGTTCTGTCCTCCTGCTTTCAAAACACATAGTCACACCATCATGTAGGATATGATAAATGCCCCATGATGGGTTTCAGTAAAATGTGACTTTTCTGCAATCGCAGAAACCAAATGGACTGATCAGGTCTTAGGGCATCTTGGAGGAGGCATTTCACAAGGCATTGATATGTGAGGAAGATTTTAATAAGGATGGAAGCAAAGACATGCAGGGGGCAGACATGAGCAGGGGCTTACAGGTGGGAAGTGTCAAGCAGGTCACTGTGAATGTGTAACTGAGGTTACGGGAGAGGGAGGGCTGTGATTTGGGGCTACATGAGCCTAGAGGTGATGGCCAAAGACCATGGGAGTGGATATGTAGTGAGAAGCCAGTTGAAGTCAGATTTTTTTTAAATGTTGTATTTTCAATGATACAATGTGACCAAGAGAGGAGAAAACAGAGGGTGGAAAGAAAAGGAAGAGAAGATAAAAGAGAAAGAAGCATTGGTGAGGTAGAAGGAGAAGCGGGGAGTATACTGAGTCCATAAACTAGGGGAGAAGAAATTGTGCAGAAAGTGTGGGTGTAGCGCATTGTTGGGCGCTATAGAGATCAGAGAGGATTGTTGGAGAAAAGTTCAATTTGCTGTAACAGTTAGGTCACTGGCAGCCTTTGAGACAGCTATTTCAGTGGACTGGGGGCAATCAAAATCAAGGGTCCTTTTAGGAAATACAAGGCTGGTGAAGGAGTGGGTAGAGACAGCATTTTAAGGAGATAGGATAGTTGGTCAAGACAAGGTATATAATGGGAAGGGGGAAAAGAAAATGTTTGATGGGGATTAGTAGTTAATAGTCGCAATAACAATGTGCTTAGATGTGCCCACCCTAATGACGTCATTTTAATTTTCCTCCTTACAGACTCTATCTCTAAATATAGTAACATTCTGAGGTACTGGGGGTACCTCAGGAATTCAATATATGAATTTTGGGGGAACAAAATTCAGCCTATAACACCATACCAGCACATCAAGGCCTCCTCCTGGCATTAATTAGCTGATCTTCCAAATTCTCTAGACATTACTGCAGCAAAAGAAAATAGAATGAAACCTGTAGCCACATAAACCCACATTTAAAAATCAGTTTAGTTTCTGCTTTATAGATGTTAAAAAAAAAATCAGTTTATAGTGCACTCTGGATTTAGAGTTTGTCTTCAGGATGAGGTGACAGAGAAACTTCCTCAAGCAGGACTACCTTTGCACTTTCTGGGTTTTTTAATTTAAAAAAATGGTTTTCTATAAGTTTGCAAACTTTGGGCTTAAAGGTTTTCTTTCTGCAGGAATTCTTAGAGCCTTTAGTAAGCTCATATTACATTGTAAATCTTTAAAAGAAGATTTTGGCATTCTGTGCTTCACATATATTTGGATATAGAAGACTTATGCGGAAAACTTTTCAACGTCTCCAACATGTGCATTTTAAAAAACACAGTTTGAAAAATGTGGCCTTTATCAGCCAGATAGACATTGAAGTGTTGAAAAATCTAGGAAAGGAGACCTTCTAATGAGTTTGTGTGGTGGTCAAAGATTCATCTTTGCAATCTTGCCCTGGATGGTACAGCCTGAGGGATACTTTCTCTCCACAGAGTGAAAATTAGGGTGTCAATTAGTACCATCTTTCCAAGTAGCATGCATCGAGAGCCTCAAAATAAGTTTTACACCCTTTGATCTTATGATTCCACTTCCAAAAACTATCAGAAGGAAATAACTAGAAAAATAAGCTGATTTAATGAAGGATTTTTTCATCACAATCTATTGACATAGTAACTAGTTCAACACCACAATGGAATGACTCTAGAAATCCATGTAGAGGATGTAGTGCACAGATGAAAAGTAAGATCACAAGGAACGTTTAATAATACGGAAAATGGTTAGAATAGAATGTTATGTAACTGGAAAAGAATGGTACACTACTCTTTTTGTAGTGTGGTTCTAATTAAGTTTAAAAACTGTAGATACATATACTTACTTATGAAAACCGAAGGGCATTTTCTTTGGGTGTTGGGAAAGTGTAATGTTTTCCTTTTCTTTATGTGTGTATATTTTTATCCTTTAGTTAATGAGCATGTATTTCTTTTATACACATAAAAGGAAGTTATTTTCAGAAAAAAACAGGTAAATAGATAAAATGAAGGATACGGACTAGTTGATTTCTGAGTTTTCTCGTAAACCACACATCTGTGATTTAGATTACAGTTTAGAAAAAGTTGCAGAGTGAAGGAAGCAGAATGTTATAAACAAAATCAACATGTATTTTATTAATTTAATAGACTGGAATTTTGAAGTGGCCTGTTTGCTTTGAGGCCTTTAAACTGTGCTTGTAGTGTAAGGAGTTGGAACACTCAGATGCTGGTAGGCAAGGTATCTGCATTAATTATATGTTCTTAAAGTAACAGCTACTTCCTTGAGAGAACATTGCCTCCACTGAAATATTTATTTTTGTAATTTATTTTATTTATTTATTTTTGGCTGCATTGGGTCTTTGTTGCTGTGTGCAGGCTTTCTGTAGTTGCGGTGAGTGGGGACTACTCTTGCTGCACTGCGCGGGCTTCTCGTTGTGGTGGCTTCTCTTGTTGCGGAGCGTGGGCTCTAGGTGCGTGGGCTTCAGTAGTTGTGGCACGTGGGCTCAGTAGTTGTGGCTCATGGGCTCTAGAGAGTAGGCTCAGTATTTGTGGCTCACGGGCTTTGTTGCTCCGCAGCATGTGGGATCTTCCCAGACCAGGGATCGAATCCATGTCCCCTGCATTGGCAGGTGGATTCTTAACCACTGAGCCACTAGGGAAGACCGCCTCCAGTGAAACTTTAACTCCTGCAACAGCCATCAGTTGCTGTCTGGGACCATAAAGGAAGTTGTTAAGGGTTTGCATACTGTAGGAAAAAGACTCCAGGGATAGTGAAGGAATTGCAAAGAGTATATGATTTTGTTGTAATGCAAAGTGGTATAATATAGCAGTTAAGTGCACAGGTCCCGGGGTCGGCAAATATGGGTTATAAGACGCTGGAGTCAAGCTGATGACTTTAGGCAGGTAACTTAAACCTCTTTGTACCTCATTTTCCAAATCTGTAAAATCGCTGTCTACTTCCTAAAACCGTTATAGGAATTAAACAAGATAATGTATGTAAAGTCCTTTGAACAACGCCTAATCCATAGGAAGCACTTAATAAATGTTCGTTTTTATTATGATTATGATGTCACTTCCTTAAGTCACTGTTTATCTATAAAATCAGAATAATAATAGGAACTGCTTTATAGGTTTGTTGTGAGAAATAAATGAAAACAAATATATAAAGAATGTAGCCCAGTACCTGTATACAGTAAGTAAAAAGTACTAGTAGACATAAAATGAGAAAAGGAAGATACAGTCAGCCTTCCATATCTGTGCATTCTACATCCGTGGATTCAGCCAACTACGATTGAAAATATTTGGAAAAAAAACTCCAGAAAGTTCCAAAAAGCAAAACTTGAATTTGCCTGGCAACTATTTACACAGCATTTACCTTGTATTTACAACTATTTACATAGCATTTACATTGTATTAGGTATTATAAGTAATCTAGAGGTGATTTAAAGTGTGTGGGAAGATGTTCATAGGTTATACGTAAACACTTCGCCACTTTATATAAAGGACTTGAGCATCATCGTGGCGTTTGGTATCTGTGGAGGGTTGGGGGGTTACTGGAACCAACCCCTGTGGATACTGAGGGACAACTGTACTATAAATTGTTGAGGAAAATCAATCTTAGAAGAAAATCAATCTTAGAAGTCTTCTTCTCCACGATTCTATTCTCCCCGGAAATCCTGTGTTGGGTAAGATCGCCACGGATTCTCCACCCCTGTGGGGGGCATTGAACAATTAAAGCTCCATAAGAGGTGATGAGCTTCTTGAAAGAGAAGAACCTGTTTTGTATTTGTGTGTTCCCAGGGCTGCTTTTGCAGTGAGACTGTCAGCATAGAGGAGGACAGAGCCCTTCCCCAGGGTGCCAGAGACCTGCTTCTCCCAGGCTGTGCTGCCTCCGGCTGTGACCTTGGGCCAGCCTTAGACTGACTCCTTGTTGCTTATGACAAGGTGCAGTTAGACTTCTCTGTCTCTCTCAGGGAAGGAAAGTCAGAGGAGGCAGTGGATCTGAAGTCCTTGGTAAAATCTAAGTCTTAATTTCCTCAACTGCTACACAAAGAAGAGAGCCACTTTCTCTGAGTTTAGACAGTTAGTTGTTCCCTTGGGGGACCGTTCTCCTCATTTCCAGTTCATTGCTCTTGGGTGAATCAATTTATGTCACATATGATTCGGAATCATTTCAGTTATTCTATGGATAATTATATGCAGCTATGAGTTTATGCCTGAAACTTTTACATTTGATTCATATGAATTATTTTGGAAATCAATTTGAGTGAAAATCATGATGATTGAAAAAATTCATTATAAGTAATTCCACGATGGCTTCTATGTTTCTTCTGACTGGTATTTTAAAGACTTTAATGTAGAATACAAGTCACGGGCTTTCTTATCAATCTAGTCAAGGATATCAGAATCTCTGTTTGAGTGGGTGGGAATGGGTTGATCCTGAGTTGGCTACTTCTTTTTTTACTCAAAATGCCACTTCTCTATTAGTTTATTTTCTTTCTTAAAGACTATAGGGTACTTGTAGGATCTGAAGCTGTGAGTCATGAGGTAATAGCTTCAAGCACAGGGAAGATAAAATGTTCCATTGTTTACATCATCTTTGGTTGATTGGTAATAACTACCTGGAGTGCTGAGAAGAGTATCAGACCAGTAGGAGTTCTGCAAATAGCAAAGCAAGCCAGCAAAAGGTTAGGATAGATTATTGATATCTTTTGTTTTTTAAAAATTAATTAATTAATTAATTTTTGGCTGCGTTGGGTCTTTGTTGCTGCGCGCAGGCGTTCTCTAGTTGCGGCAAGCGGGGACTACTCTTGCTGTGGTGTGTGGGCTTCTCATGGCGGTGGCTTCTCTTGTTGCGGAGCACGGGCTCTAGGTGCGCGGGCTTCAGGAGTTGTGGCTCGCGGGCTGTAGGCACGTGGGCTTCAGTAGTTGTGGTGCACACGCTTAGTTGCTCCGTGGCATGTGGGGTCTTCCCGGACCAGGGCTTGAACCCGTGTCTCCTGCATTGGCGGGTGGATTCTTAACCACTGCGCCACCAGGGAAGTCTGATTATTGATATCTTGATATCTGTGCTGGGTGCAGGATGGGGAAGGTGCTTCTCTTGTGTCATGTAGCTTCCATTGTAAAATTCCACAGAGGAACAATAGTAAATATGATTATCTTCAGGGCACATCGTTAACATTGACCATCAAGAAGTTCCATCGCAGAGAGAGCCTGGGAGGACAGCTGGGATCCTGCTTTTCCTGTTGTGCACAGATTACCTAAGATAAATGACAGGAGTACCATGTTTATATCAGCATGGAGAATACATCCTCCTGTGGTTAAACTGAATGTGTAATTATGAAATGAAAACCAGCTCAGCTATACCAGATGAAATGTTACTGAATCATTTTCTTCTGTTCAGGAATTTACTAAGAAAGAAAGAAATTTACTAAGAAAGAACACTTTTTGAATTTTTATAAGGAAGAACTCAGAGCAGGATGGTTTTCCACTTTCCAAAACATCTTTTCACTTTTTTGTTGGCTTGTAGAGATATCCTTCGAATACATGATTTCCACATGAAGAAAAAAGGCAAGGGTGGGAAATGGCCTGTAAGAGCATAACTGATTTGCAGGATGACGTGAGGATTGTGAAATGCTGAGAAGCAGCTGAATCACACAAGCAAGCAGACAGGATTTGTTTCTATTGCAGCATCAAATTAAGTCCCATGTGGCTAAAAGTCAGTTGGTTTACAAGCTCCCTTGTAGAATCTGGCCACCTTTCTACTTCCCTTCCAAAGCTCCCACTGATTCTGCTGACGCTGTGGCTGCCCACATCAGTGACGAGAGCAAGCTACAGACAGCTGGATTCTGAGGATCTGACTTGGCCCTATGTTGGGATTAAGCAAACAGAGTTCTCAAGATGTGTTAGGTTTCCCACTAGGGTGTTGTCAAGTAAATGTTGGCTGCCTCTGGACATTGTAATTTTGTACCAGAAACAAGACAATTCTGTCATCTTCTTTGGTGGAGATAAAAAATCCATCATCATCTGAAATCTTGTTTGACTTAGAATCCTGATTTCCATTGCTATTGTTCTGTGTGGTTTTTGTTTTTTTGTTTGGCCTTTTCTCTCTCTGTTCATCCAAATCCTTTTCTCTTTCCCCTCCACTGCCACCTTCTTCATGTGAAAAATCAGAGCAATATTTTCCATGGAATGTCTACGTACTTGGCATTTCCTAACACCAACAGAAAAATGCAAGCGCAAAATTAGAATGTAAATAAAACACAAATAAAGCATACTCTTTTTGATCTTTATGGCACCTAATTTGGTAGCCCAGTTGATTGAAGGCTGAGTTTTGTTTGATTTTGAACTTAGAAATTGTTACTCTTGTACTGTTTACCTCCCAGCAGTGTTGAGGTAATACTGAAATATTAGCATTCAGTTTCTTACTTCGACCTCCTGTTTTAAGACTGTGAGGAAGAAAAGGAGAAATTTTGAATGTCATTAAAACACACTTTGACTTTTACTGAACCTAATTCTGCCCCCTTCATCCAGGACCAGGTCCTGCCATTCTGTTTTTCTCGAGACAAGCTTTACCCTCTTATTCCTTTGACATATTTTGTAATAATAACATTACATTTATATGGGGCTTTGTAGTTAAGAAAATATTTCCACATGGACTATTTCGTTTGGCCTCATGGGGGAACTGGAACAGGCAAGACAGATGGCCCCATTTTTGAAAGAGAAAACAGATGTTCAGAAGAACCAGGGTTAGAATCCAGGTCTTCAGATTCAGGTCTTCCCTTCCCACATCACTGTGGCACGGGAAGCCACAGAAATAGATTTCCTTTTCTTTCTCTCTTGTTTCTTCCTGGTAGATGAACATTAGAATCTTGGTCTTTGACCTTATCTGCTCATTAAGGACTTACTATGCTATAATTAGAGAATGAGCTATTTCCCCATATGCTGTAGGTAAGAAGTTAAAATATTTACCTGATTTGTGACTAAACAAAATTAACAAAAATTGAAGAATAAGGTAGTTATTAACAGTGTAAAGTTATACTGGTTTATTATGCCCATTGGAAGGTCTTGCATTTTCATGATTTTAATGATTTCTGCACATGGCTACTGAAATATTTGTCAGAAGGTGTAGAAAAAAATGCCGTCTTTCCTGTTTAACAGTAGGTTAAACAGGAAAGAAGTTTACATTCTCTGCCATGTAAAATTCTGGCAGAGTGGGCTGGTGTGGTGACTTCACTTTGCAAATGTCCCAAACACCCAGGCTCCTTCTGGCTCACAGCTCTGCTAGCCTGAGGTGTGGCTCTCTTTTTTATGTGCAGGGCAGCCTCCTCAGTCTGGGTAACAAGAGGGAGAGAAGCATAAAGATAAATCCATGAAAAAAAAGGAAGAACGAGGTCGCTAGGGAGTGAGGGTAGACAAAAAACAGGTCCCAGGACTGGACCCTAGGCTCCCCAACATGAAAAAAGTCAGGGATTCTAGGAAGAAGCAGCAAAGGAGAAGAAGGGAGATGAGAAGAATGCCTGAGAGTATAGAGTCCTTGCAGCCTTTATGGGTTAATTTAATTCATTGAAATCTCAGAAAGCCAAGTTTTTTCTCTTATCTCTCAGTTTTGGGTGATGCCTACCCACCCTGTTGCTTCTCTTCTTTGTGAAAGCGCTGCTTTTTTGAATGATCTTAGATGCCAAAGGTGAATGGAAACAAGTTGTGAAAGTTCAACAAGCAGGTTTGCATTCTTGCCCAAACAAGCCAACCTAATTCAGCCTGAGCGTGGGCAGCATGGTCAGTGGGAGGATGGGACTGTTTTATTTGGGGACCGACACCATAAAAAACAGGCTGCTCTGTGAAGTGTGCACCCGCCCGCCCCCAGGTGTTAGGTGACATGTCACGCACTGTCTCAAAAGTGAAAGGTTTCAAACAGGGACAAGAGAATGAGCCTTCCCTTAATGTATTAGAGGTGGGCAATAGTGGCATTTTTGTCTACACCTTCTGACAAACATTTCAGTATCCGTGTGCAGAAATCATTAAAATCATGAAAATGCAAGACCTTCCAATGGGCATAATAAACTACCATTATGGTCTATCATGGATAACTAATCGTGGATATGATTGGTTCACCTAATCATATCTTGGAATTAAAGATATATTTCAATACCTTGCACTTTGGATAAAATCATTTCTGTTCTTATGGGACACAGAGAAATAATCATGAAATTCTAAGTGGTTAAAATAGAAAAAAAGACTCCACTTGTGTGAATTCTATACTTTCTATGTAATTAGCATTGCAGATGATGTATAAATGCACGTACATCTGCCGTGTCATTAGCTGTGTATGTTGAAGCTACGTTACTGGATTCCTAGTCCTTGTTACACCTAAACAAAACCCCAAATGATCACTTAGAAAAAATATCTTTTCTCCAGTTTCCACTCAAGCGTTTCTTAGGCGTCTTCATTGTCCAGCAAAGTCAAAATTGTGCCCATGTGACAAATTATTAAGCCTTTTTTTTTTTGAGTGGGTTGTACTGATTTAGAATTAATCATGTTTTCAAACAGTGGGCAAGTAATTGTATCAGCTCTCTTGCACAAATGAGGTTACAGTCCTCATTTATCAAGTGAGAAGACAAAAGCAAAGAGTTCAACAACTTTCTCTGAACGCAGAGGAGCAAACGCTGCCCGTGGCCATGAGGCGGGCTGCCTCCTGTCGGACCACACAACTGACGTCCCTGTTGGGACCCGTTGAGTCCGGAAGCAGGAGTTACCGCCGGGGAATGAAATGGCTGCATTGCCTTTCAGATGCCCCTGGAGGTCAAGTTAGTTTATTTGTTTTTAATTTAGCTGAAATTACAGGCTGGTTGAAAGATTCCTTTGTCGGTGGGGGTCTTTTGAATAAGCCACATAAACCTTTTTGTTTCTCTCTCACTTTCCTCCAACTCCTCGTCCCATTTGCAGGATTAAAAAAGCGCTTGGGAGGCACATTAATCTTGCCGGGCGTTGTCAGGAGTGATCAGCGAGTTTTATTAAAAGCTCTGGGACTGCCTGAAAGACCTCCTTGTCTGAGTTTGAAATGAAAGGGACGTGTTAAGATCTTGGGGCACATTGTCGGGACCCCTTGCCCTGCCCCTTGGACTATGAGCTGACACCCCCGGAGAAGGCACAGAAGCCCTCCTTTGTTGAAGGGATTTCACTGGTGGATGGAAACGAGTTGGCCCCTGTCGGCATGAGCTCTCTACGCTGGGGTGGGCTCGGTGCCCTGCTGCTGTTGCTCAGGCTGCTCCCAGGCTGGGCCAGCCTCACCCTCATCCGTGTTAACCGAGGGGTCAGGGTGATGAAGGGCAGCTCCGCCTTCCTGTCTCAGGATGACCTGAAGTTCGCCATCCCCAAAGAGAAAGATGCCTGCAAAGTGGAGGTTGTGATGAATGAACCAATAACCCAGAGGGTTGGGAAACTCACTCCACAGGTAGGTCATATCTGAGATTTGCTATTTAATAGTGTGTATGAATGAGAGTGTGTGATAATGTTGGGGGTGGGGGAGAGAGAGAGCGAGAGAGAGAGAGAGAGAGAGAGAGAGAGAGAGAGAGAGAGAGAGAGAGAGAGAGAGAGAGAGATCAAGCTCTTCCTTCAAGCTACCAGAGGTGAGTGTTGTAAGGTGTTCAAATCTGAAACGGTGGAGTTGCAGTTAGCGGGCATAATACTGCACTGTTTTTTCTATGCAAGGTGAAACCTGTTAAAAAAAGTTTTTTTGACGTATAATGACATATAACATTAGTTTCAGGTATACGAGGTAATGATTTGAGATTGGTCAAACCTGTTTTTTGAATGTTCTTGGGTGACTGTGGATTACAGCCTTGAAACCAACAGGAGTTACTCCTATTTATGTCAACCCCTCTGGAGGAAGGATGGTTCGAACAGATATGGATGGATGCATTTTTAAAATTAGTAATACACCAAATTGACAAGTCTTTCCAATTTATCCTCTCTTATTGACGAAATCTTGTGTAAATATTACAAAACAGCTAATCAGCCAGGAAAAGGCATAATGGTAAGGGAATCACATCTTATTTTAGGTACATGGCCACTCTATGAGAATCTTAGGGGAGAGAGAGAAAAAAACAGAGCGAGGGGGAGAGAGAGAGAGAAGTAAACGAGAGGGAGAGAGAATGAAAACGGGTTGGAGTGGGCAGTCTCCTGTGTGGTGTGATAAGGTCAGTCTTTATGGGACTATTCCTGCCCCCAAATTGTCTCACCCATGGCCAGAGTGCCTTTGGATAAGATATCAGGGTTTCAGGACATCTTTAGGACACATTTGTGACTGCAGAATAGCAAAAGTTAAACACGAAGACATTTTAATCTATTACCATCCCTTGAACGTTCCCTTGAGTAAGGGAAGAGATCTGGAAACGATATACGAAGACACTTCATTTTAAATATTCATTGTTCTTCAAAAATGTCTTCATAAAATGTTTTTTTCCCTTTAATCACTACCATGGAGACCTTGTCATTTAAGGGTGTTCTGTGCTCAATCCTTTTGTAGGGTGGAGTTACCCTCTAATTCCTTGGGTTTAGGAAAGTCTGTATTATCATACATTTGCTTAAAGAGCTTATCTTTATACACAATAGAAAATTACTTCTGGTCTTATTACTTGTTCCTACTGTGGTTTAACTTTCTTCTCAAGGCAAACAGTTTTCAGAATATTCAGTGCTGGGTATGGCTGCTGCTCCTAGCAAAATACAGCATTTCTGTTTGCTGAACTGTGAGCATTAATGTTCTTCCTCTTCCTCTCTATTTGGCTAAAAAACTATTCTATTGGCTTATTCAAAAGTGGTATTAGATGTCGTAAAGATGAACTAAAGAGACTGAGATAGATGCTAGCTCAAGTTGACATCTCTGGACATTTCCTTTACTTCCATTACAGTTATAGTCTGATTCTGAAACACATCAGAATGCTGTGGCAGGCTCTCACATTGGGAGTATGGCTCATGTGACTGTGACTAAATGTCTCCCTCCGGTTTCCTGTGAGTTTTTCTTTTGTCAGTCAATGAGCTTCAGATGGGCATCTAAAAAATGTTAGTATGTGCTCATGGACCCAGGTCACCCTGGTTTTCCCATGTGTGTGGTAAGTGCAACATCTCCCCACTTTCACCCAACATAACTTATGCTGGAAAGTGTGTTTGATTGGCACCTATAAGTTAGGGATAGAGGAGACGCCTGGGATAGCTCATGTCTGGAGCCCCAATGCACTAAATGCGATGAGTAGGTGACACGAATAGGCTCAGCAGCAGGCCGTGGAGCCCTAACTACAGGCACGGGGGTCAAAAGCAAATCCTTGGAGTTTTGGGGAGCAGCAAAATAGGACCCGAATCCTAGATGTCTGGGATCCCTGATAGAGCAGAGACCCAGGGCTATATGGAAAAAGGTGGATGCCTCATAAAGACTGATGAACTGATAATTTGGTAACCCTTCCAATCAATATATTAAAAAAATGTGTGCAACATTTATTTAGAAGTAAGGCTGAATATATTTTGTGAGATAAGAAGAGAGGAAAGATTCCTCCTTGTAGCGCACTGGGGTAATCTCTGGTCCAGCTGTATTAAGCTCTGGCCCCAAGCATGCAAAACCAAAGGCCTATTATTCACCAGATTCTCCCTCCTTAGAAAGCATTTTGGGGAGGATCTCCTGTTACTTAAACCAGCCTCTTGGGATATCCTCTCCCCATCCCAAATAGCCTATGACTTCTCAAGTGCTTCATATAGCACTTTCTATGAGAGTAATGAAAAATATCATCATTTTCAGTGATATTTTAATAGTCTTCACTATGTGGCTAGCTCTGAGGCACTGGAGAGCAAAAAGGGATCCACGTGACTAGAACTAGGTAAAACATTTATTTGGTCACAAGGATCAAGTGTTGTGATCTCTAAGTTGTCTCATTTTCAAACTTTCGCTGATTTTCTGGCAAAAATCCATTATTAGAAAGACAATGTGGAACAGAAACAACGTATCTGTCTGATTTAGGGAAGTCTGCATTGCAAGGCAAAGGGGCAGGGCTCCAAACATCCCCAAAGGGTCCTCTAATGTGCTGATTGAAAGATAATGTTTAGTGTATGTCTATCCAGAGGTACATCTGACATCTCAAACAGATTTATATCATCTAAAGTAAATATGTGATATATAGCTGCTAACAGTTATTCTGTGGAAAGGAGTCCATTAAAATGTGGAGTTTCGTTGCCTTTTGGTCAAATATGAGAACTGTGTACTATCATGAAATCTGTATGTCCGGAAAACTTTGTTTCTCAAACCACTTGGTGATCCTATTTTTTCATTATGATAATTTCAACACAAACAAAATCCCTAAGTGAAAACTGCTTTTTTGCAATATGTAGCTGTACTAAATTCAGGTTGATGCAGTTCTCCCCAGGGATTGATTTCTTATGGAGTTTTTGAAATTAAACACAGCCAAGCATAGCCAAGCCAATTATGCACACACAGACACACACACACACACACACACACATCCTAAACATTACTCTTTAATAGAGCTTACTAGTAAGTTGAAAGCAGGCTTATTTGGGCCCATTCCTAGCGAGATGACTGTATTAACAACACCCTGCTGTGTAATGAACCGTTTCATGTGAGTTGTACAGAAAATGTTTTGTTTAACATCTGTTCAATCAGTGTTTTCATTCCATTACTGAAGTTTGTCGTAGGACCAACAGGTTCATTTTCCTATTGGTTATTTGGAAAGGGATTTCACTTGGTGCACACGAGTACCTTCTGTCTCGGTAACCTTCTCGAGATAGTCAATTAGAGAAGGTTGATGGCAATATGTTTTCCTCATGTTTTAGGACAAGACTTACCCACTCACAGTACTTCTCACCCCTGACCCAAAGCAAGAAATTTCCTGGGTGGAAAAGCACCCCCGTTTAGCACTGAGCTCGCTCTTTTGAATAGGAAATGCAGAAGTAGAAAATATCTCTAGTTTGAACGAGTTTGCTGTCATTAAAGTGAGTAATGAGTTAGGAATGTGTGACAATTTAATTATAAATTGTAATTGAAAAGCAATTGAAGTGGAAAAAAACAAAGCTAGACAGTAATTAGAAAAGGATTTAGCTCTCCTTTGTTTTAGTTAGTAAATTTATGGAATTATGGTTGTCGCCTTTTATAAAAGGAAAACATATTATGAAACATAAAACAGATGTTTCTTTTAACAAAGCAGATTGTCTCTTTGTTACAGTGACTATCTGTCAATGATATGGGAAAGGTCTTTCCTTTATCTCCTTCCTTGTTGTCAATTAAAAAGAGGAACCAAAGATGTCTGTAGGAAACGATCATTTGTATTAGTGAGAAAGTCTTCTCAGGGAGGATTATGTTGTTTGTAAATGTTTGAGGCTGTAACAAGGTACAGGCTAAATAGCATGAACTCAACAGTGATGATATGTGAATACCTCGAGGGTATTTCTTAGAACTCTACCAAGTCAGATCGGGCAGAATGAGGGTCATGGTGTGAATGGAAGAGAAAACTCTTCTTTTAAAAACTATGACTCCCAGAATATAACAATTAGCAATCCTTAGTAGTTCTGAGTGAGGTGATACAGTTAATTATAATTTTGTTTGAATAGAGAAAATTGCCTTGACATTGTTATTTGTCTCATCAATCATTTCTGCTATTACATAACTAGTAAAAGCAGGCTTTTGCAAGTAAATGAGAAACATCTGTGGGTCGTGTTTGGCTCTGATCGACCACAATAGTGTCTGTAGTAAGTGGCTTCATTTTTAAATATACTATTTGGAAAAGAAAGCAATAAAAGGAGAAGAAAAAAATACAGAGCTAATACAGCGTGTTTGTATGTGGGGTAATGCATGCCTGTTTCTACATACACAGAGGTAGACCTCTCTGACTCAGTTGCTATGGTGTTGGTAAATAACATTTTGAAAGATGGAACCATATTTTAAATGTACTATACACTGGAAAAAGATAGTTATTTAGAGATAATCGCTGCTTAATTTATCTGCCTGATCTGCTTGGATTTTCATAATTTAGATATTCTCAAAGCAAAACACAGCTATATAAGCAGGATGGTCATAGGCATGGGGGTGGGTAGAGGTGGTGATGGTTAAAACACACACACACACATATACACACACACACACACACACACACACACACACAATGCTAAGAGACCATAATTTCTTCAGGCAGTACTTTACTGCTGGAAAAATTAAAAAATGTACCAGTTTTCTCACAGATATGTATCCATTTCTTCATGTGAACTAGGTCTTTGACTGCCATTTCCTTCCCAATGAAGTAAAGTATACTCACAACGGTTGCCCAATTCTTGATGAAGACACAGTGAAGCTTAGACTTTACAGGTAAGCAGCATAGAAGCATTGTTCATTCCTTAGCAGATAACCACTCTGTGTACTTCTTTTTCTTTGGATAGATATTATTATGATGAGAGTTACTAGATTTCAAACAAGTAATTCGCAGTAGGAACTGGAGACCTGAGTGGGTGAGGCAAGAATTGTAGCAACCTTTCAGTTACTTTTATTTATATCATCTTCCTTGGGGCATTTCTGTGGCAAATTATTAGCCCTCTCCTGTTTCTCTTTAGAGTTCTTGTATGGGTATCTCTGGTCATTCAATTCCCCACTTATGATAAAAAGTGGAGATTACAAACTACAAATTTTTAATGAGAATTAGGAGGAAAATATATTCCAAAAGTGAATGAAATTCTTCTTTTTGATTATCAACTGCTTATTTATTAGAAGTGCAATATCTTCTATTTTTCAACATGTTATATTTTAAAAAGGTTCAAAAAATCAATTATAGAGTTGGACAAAGTGACCATATGACCCAGCAATTCTACTCCTAAATATACATAAGAGAAATAAAAGATATATTTACACAAAAATTTATACACAAATGTTCACTGCAGCATGTCTCATAAATGCCAAAAAGTTGAAACAATCTAACTGATGCATGTGTAAACATGATGTGGTATATCCATACAATGGAATATTATTCAGCCATAAAAAGGAATGAAGTACTGATACATGCTACAACATGGATGAACCTTGAAAACATTACGCTAAGTGAAAGAAGTCTGACACAAAAGGTCACATATTGTGTAATTTCATTTATATGATATGCCTAGAAAAGGCAAATCCATAAAGACAAAGTGGATTAGTGGTTGCCAGCTGTTGAGGAAGGGGTAAATGGGGAGTGAATGCTCATGGGTGTGGATTTTTATGGTGGGGGGGGTCATAAAAATGTTCTGGAATTAGGGAGCATGACGGTTGCATAACCTTATGAATATACTAGAAACCACTGAATTATAAACTTTAAAAAGGTAAATTTTAGGGTTTGTGTATTATATCTAAATAAAAAGTTAATTTAAAATTACATAGCACAGGGAGATCAGCTTGGTGCTTTGTGACCACCTAGAGGGGTGGGGTAGGGAGGGTGGGAGGGAGACTCAAGAGGGAGGGGATATGGGGATATATGTAAACATATAGCTGATTCACTTTGTTATACAGCAGAAACTAACACACCATTGTAAAGCAATTATACTCTAATAAAGATGTTAAAAAAATATAAGCTCATGGTTATGGTATTGCTCACTTTATAGAAGCAACTGAGAATTCAGTGTAGGTGGAGTAGGCCTTATATAGATTTTACTTGGTTTTTATTGCTTTTAAGAGTATTTAAGAGTAAAATACGGCAGCATGAATTTCCCTTAAGTACTAGACTAATATGAGTCTAGAGTTTTGTAGCACAGTGAATCATCCTATAAACACTTATGATCATCTGCTCTAGGTTAGGCCCATGCTAGACATAGGAAACAAAAACATGAGGAGACATAGACTGGTTCTCATGGTCTCATGCAAAAGATGGGTCGCTAACTGTGATTCAGAATGACAAGCGCCGAAAGAGAGGGGTGAACCGAATGCTGTGCTCAGGAAATGCGATGGCACCAAAGGGTTCCTTAGGAAGCTATGCAATCAGCATACAAGGCTGTTTGAGTTTCCTAAGACTTTAAAGTTAAAAAACAAATTAGCTTCAAAGAGCTTGCTGGGAAGGGCTGGAAAAGCTAATGAATTCTAGCTGTTCCTATTTCTTTCTTCCTTGAGTTTCTGAGGGATTGGGAGGGTAGAGGAGCACACATGAAGGGCAGAGTTAGAGGACCTGTCAGGTTCCCTGGTCTTGAGGATTTAAAATAGAATATTCAGAGGAGTTGGAGGCAGAAAACCAGGGAGCATGTTTATTACCCTCTTACCTCGTCTCTAGCCCTTTTGGCAAGCTACTTGACCTCCCTGTGCCTGTTTCCTTATCTGTAAAATGGGATTAACCACACTTATGTTAGATTCCTGTGAAGACTGAATGATATACTCTTCATAGAGTTTAGTATCTGCCCGGGCCATCGTGAAAGCACGTCAGTTAGGAGCTGCATTATTGATACACACCCATCACCCATTAATTTTCTCCCTTCAGTAAAGAGTGACAACCCCTATCTGCTGGTCTCTGTAAGTATCCAGAAAACAGAGTCACTAAGGGAATGAAGGGAATGGAGGTAACAATCACGGAATACCCTTTATATGCCAAGCGCTGAGCAGAGCACCCCAACTAGACTGTAGATGACTATTCATGTAGTGGCATTTCTGAAGAGCAAAAGGGCCTTGGTGCTTCAGAAACCCCTCACCCCCTCACTCCTGAATTAAAAGTCAATCCATAAATTATATATGCTGGATACTCTTAAGTTGCACACATGCTAGAGAAGGGACTCTGAGCTCATAGCAGTCTTTAAATACCAGTATCGATGATGGATTTGAGAGAAGGTGTTAAAAGAAGGGTCATTGGAAAGGGAAGAAACAGGAAAAGGAGTTGTCACCAAGGTAAGGAGAAGAAGGGAAAAGAAGAGAGAGGTTGGGAGTAGAGTATAAAATAAAATCCACACTCTACGTGACACACTGATTGTGTGAAAGCCAATCTTTAAGCTTCCAGCCAAGTTAGTACACATTATCAGAAGTACATGGGCACCAATAATATTGCCTTTGCTCTGTTCTGTCCACAGATTGACTGAGACAGACACCTTCACGGAAACCTTTATCCTGCGGGTCTATCTCCTGGAACCAGACTGTAACATCATCCGTATGAGTGACAATGTACTGGAGGTGTCTGAATTCTATGGCCTGTCCCGAGCCATTGATAAAAACCTGCTCAGATTTGATTATGAGAGGACGGCTAGTCTGGAGTGTACAGTCAGGCTGGACCCTGTGGGAACTCGGCTGCCAGCCCATGGCCAGCTGGTTGTGGTGGAGCCCTGGCCGGAAGAACCTCGTGGAGATCAACCACACAGTTTTTTCCCTGAGTCTCGTATGATATGTTTTAATACTTATCTGGATGTTACTAAAGCTGACAGATCTGTAAATGATCATCTTCTACCATGACAAAGATTTTTACTTAATATAATTTGTAGCTGGTTGAAAAATGTAAGTTAGTGGTTAAGAGTGTAGACTTTGGAATTGGAAAAACCCGGGCTTGAAAACTGCCTCTGCTATTTATTCCCTGTGTGCTTTTAGGCGAATTATTTAACCTGTCTAAGTCTCTGTAAAACGGACAAGGATAGTGGCTGTTCCATAGGATTGTATAAAGATGGGAGTGAATGAGATCACACACACACACAAAGTGCTTAACACAGTGTCTGGCTCATAGCAAGTGCTCGGTAACTGTCAGCTGTTATTATTAATAGTAAGTAGCAATGGCAGTGGTAGCAAAAGTAGCTGGTGAATTTACTAAGTATTACTAGACTTGGAGCAGGTTTGAGGTAGAGCTGGTGGGCAGCAGCCATGGTTTATTAAATCAGGAAGAGTTAATGGATAACGTTCTTTCTGTTATTCATTTAATTATCACATTTTGGGCACCTCCTAGATGCATAATAGTGTTTCAAGCACTGTGGGAAGACCAAAAAATATAAGGGAAAATCATAGTCACAGTAATACCTTGAATTTGGACAGAAATTTATTGCTGAAAACATGCACAATAAGTCATCTCATTTGGTCTTCACAGCCTTCACAGGGTAGGAAGTAGGATACCCATTTTGTACATCAGGGAAATGTGCAAAAGGCCACTAGAAAAATAAGTGGCCTGTGAGTATCATATACTGTGCAGGAGTGAAAAAGGCAGTTGGACAGAGACAAAAGACTATGTATTAGAGAGATGACTGTGGTTTTCAGTGGGAGACAGCAGGTTGGCTCAGGTGGTCAATGAATATTTGAAGAAAGGTTTAGAAAAAAGATTAAGTCGACCTGAAAAGGTTTTCAGGATTTGAGTGTGTGACAAGCACTAAGGGGAGTGAATTTCAGTGAGTAGAATATTGTAGCAGAGATGGCATGATGGTACCATGGAAGTGGATGCTGTAAAAGAAGACCAGAGCAGGACAGTGGAAGGCCTACAGTGAGCCTATTAGTCAAAGATGGTCCAGCACCAGAAAATGCATTTTATATATTTTTTCTCTTGGTCACTTTTGGTGGTTAAGAACCTGATTGGATAATTGGTCAACTGTTCTTTTCAGTAAAGGCAATGACAGGTTTTCAAGAAAATGACAACCTACTCAGTGAATGATTGGAGGGTACATGTGAGTAGTCTTTGGGTAGTGAGAGGGAATGAGTACCCATGGGAGGGAGGATGGGTTTTTAAATTTTTACAATCATTAATGTACAAGTGACTCTCTTAATTCACTGCTGTACATTCTAGAACTGGGAACAGAACTGAAGTGTCCTGGTGGCAGATGTCCCCTGGGACTGAAGAAAATAGGAAGTCTCAAAGTGAGCTGTGAGGAGTTCTTGCTGTTGGGGCTTCGATATCAACATCTGAGTCCCCCTTCTCCACACATTGATTACATCTCCATCCGACTGGACCTCACAGATAGCAGGAGTAAAATCATATACAAGGTAGAGTCCGTGGGGTTATGTGTCTGTGTCCCCAGCTGATCCACAGCAAGAAAGCCAGTTCCACGGGGGCGCTCGTGCTGGTTCCTGTATGGTTGTGGGTAGAACAGCTCAGCAAACTGCAGACTTGTTCTGCCAGTACGTGCTTGAAACAGTAGCTTTTGTATATAATATCAGTACATAGTTTCCCTTCTCTGCCTCTCTTGTAGCTCTATCATCACTGAAGCAGCTTAGAAAGGACCTGGGTCAGGTTACATGCTAACTTTCTTCTCCCGTTCCCTTCAGTGTTCTTCAGATTCCCATTTCTGCGTTTGTAACTCCTACTCTTTGATGCTTCATTTACTCCTTTATTAGAACCTCCTTTCATCTGTTAGAGGAAATCAGAGGGTCCACCCACCCACTCTGCAAGGCCACAGGAATCTGGGAGAGAGGGGGAGCTCAGTCCTACTTTTATGGCTGTAGCAGATGATATCATTTTCACTCTTTCAGACTTTGAGTTGGAGGACTGGGTTGTCAAGGAGACAGCCCCCCAAGGACTTCCTGCATCTTCCAATCTCTTTTACATTCTCCTGCCCTTTCTTTCCTTTGATCTCTTCCCATGGAAACGATGACAGAAAGTGAAATCAGCCTATATAAGAGATTTGACATGCTATTCTCTTAATTCATGTATGCTGTAACTTGTTTATTTGGGAAGCTGGGGTGACTGTGTACCTGCTGAAACAGCTCAGATTTTGTGCTGATTTAAGATGTTCTGAGATGACATTTGTGGAAGACCTCCGTCTTTCACAGGCTGACTTCTCACTAGGATTTCTCCTAACAGACCCAGTCAAATATTGAACATTATTACCACAGGAATTAATAAAACACGGAATGATAAGGAAATGAGTAAACAGGATTATAGAATTTTATAATTGAGATTTGGAAAAACCGTGAGGTAGTCTGGTCAAACTGATCAGGTAAATCACTTGGGGAGCTTTGAAAGAATAGATTTGAGTCTAACATTAACAGTTAAGAGCATGACTTTGGGCCCAGGTTGCCTGGGTTCAAATGTTAACTAGCTGTGTGACTTTGTACTTTATGCCTTATTTTAAAAATCTTAAAATGGGCATAGTAGTACTTACTTCTTATTGAGAGGATTAAATGAGATAATGCTTACAAAGCACTTGGCACAAAGTTGGACACGTAATAACCTCTATACATATTTTGCTAGTGAAAAAACTGATCATCAGCCAGGTTTGGAAATGATTGGCTTAGCCCAAGCCCCTTGTTTTATAGTGGTAGCCAGAGAAATCGTGAACCTCGCGAACCTTGACTCTACATGCCTGGCTGAGTCAAGACTAAACCCTACGTCTCTTAACGACTAGTCTGTGTCTTCTGTTTGTTTTGAGGTCAAACTCCTTTCCCTTTTAATGCTTTTTTGTATCTGTAAAAAAAAATTAGAGCCATTTTTCTTCCTAATTGATTTTTCTTCTTTTTCCTCTGTATATTGATAAAGGGTTTTATGTTTTCAGATCAGTTTTGTTAGGAGTTTCCCCTTTAAAATAACCTTCCTGTATTATTTAGAATTAACCTATTCCATAGTCAATTTGGCATGTCACAAACAGATATAAAAGTAATATGCTCAACAGCAGAGGATTTATTTTTTAAAAGCACAGAAAGAAAAATAAGAAAACAAAACTAGGGGTATTTCCACCATTTTTATATATATACACCCTTACACACACATACACAAACACACATACAGAGTGAGTGGGGAGGCATGCACACCAGAGTTAGTTTATGGAACTGAATTTATACTGTATTTGAAGTTTTGTATCTTGCTATTTTTTAATTTTTATGCTGGTATAGTCCTTCCTCATCAAGTGACTAAATGACTGTTCACCCGTAATTTCTTATAGATTTAAAAACATTTTCCTGTTTGTATTTGCCTTTTTATTCTGCCTGAAATGAATTTTATCATATTGTGAAACACAGAACAGTTTTTTCCAAGTAGCCAAAATTTTCAACACTATTTGTTGAATAATGGACATGTTTTTAGATGAGTCTTCTATTGTATAGAAAGATATTATGTGTCTATTTCAAGGCTAGCTCTTTTGTTCCTCAGATTTGCCTACCTATTCTTGTGCCAGTACCATATTATTCTAAATATAAAAGGTCTATAATAGACTTTAACATTTTACAGGCAAGTCCTTCCTCTTAGCCGTGAGTCCTTCCTCTTCAAAATTTTCTTATCCATTCTCACCTATTCTTAGTTCTAGGCAAGTAATTAAATATTTATGTTAGTTTTTTAAAAAAAGCCCCTAAATATTTTTTATCAGGATTGGATTAAAACTATAAATTATTTTGGGAAGAATTGGAGTATTGGAACATTTCCATATTGAGTTGTCTCATCCAGACAAAAGTTATCTAACTTCATCGAGGCAAATGATATTTTATATGTTTCTGTAAAGTTTGTAGTTTTCTTCATGTCAGTTGTGCACACTTAAGTCCAGTCCTAGACAGTTTGTTTTTGTAAAATTATTATGACTAGTCTTCTTTTCCTCCACTATTTCTTCTCATTGGTTACCGATGATAGATAGGAGAGCTATTTCTTAGACTAATCTTCTTTTGTCTGGCTTCTTTCTTGAATTCAATTATTCTAAAAATTTTTCAATTCTTTGGGCATTGAAAGACCATAATTACATCTTTCACTAATGATGATAATTTTTTCCTTTCTTTTTCAATAATTATTCCTCTTTTTTCTACTCTTTTCTCCACTGGTTTGGCCAGAATAGTATTAAATATAGTGATGCTTATAAGAATCTTTGTCTTGTACATTTCATCACTGTCAACTGCCCACACTGTCCTTTTTAATGTTTCTTGCCTTGAATTCATCTCTCTTTGAAATTCTTATGGTTACAACTGCAAACTTTACATGATAAGTTAGGATCATCCTTTTACTTTTAATCTTTGTATATAATTTTAAGTGCCTCTCTGGTAAGGCAGATATAATTGGATATTTAAATTTCAGAATATTTGTCTTGAACAAGAGAATATAGGCTATATTTCTGTAATAATGGATATCTGTGGGGTTTTTTTCTATCATCTTGTTTTCTGCTTTCTTGCTAGTTAAAAGAAATTATCTTGCACTCTAGTTTATATTTTCTCAGACTTTATCTTTACTTATTTGAAAAATCTTTATCCCACTTTAAAATTTATTTCTAAATTTAAAAAATTCTTTAACCTATATTTTTAACATTTAAAGTAAAAAATGAAGTCTTTTGCATCCTTCCTATATATTATGAGAATTGATCCTATCTATCCTTTCTCACTGCAATTACTCACCAGCAGGCTTGGTTAATATAATCTGCAACTTTAGTTCCAGTTTATCATTTTTATACCTTATGATTGCTTGCATCATCTTTTATTTCAAGTACACTCTTTTGACATTTGTATCCATTTTGTTAGTATGTTTCAAGTAACATTTTTTAGGCTTAACTCTAGGTTTAATTGGTCTTATTGTTTGGCACCAGTCCTTTCATACTGTAATTTCCCCATTCTTGTTTAAATTATAAATCTTCAAGTGTTTTTCAATGACTCGTGAAGACTAAATAATGTAAACTGTGTGCTGTCTCAGCATATCACTCCTTTGTCTTTATAAATCACGCAGTGAGAAGGGGGTGGGGTTGTCTTCTTCTGTTTCTCTCTTTCTTTGAGCCTTGCTGACTAGTTTCTGAATTTCCAGGCTGGGGGGTGGGTGGTTTGGAGAAGTTTGGAGAGAGAGGTCTTATTGGACCAGGCACTGATGGAATATGACTTCATGTTCTCTGAGTCTGGCAGATGTTTCAAGCTGCTTCTTAGTCTCGGGGCAATTTCATGGTTCCTCTGGAGATCCCCCATTGCGAAGGCCTCTCATCTTGGGAGAGTACATTTCTAGCCTTATTGGTCAATTGCAGTTCCTTTCGACACTCCTAGGATATGATTTCCACTTCCAGGTTCTTTCTGCTCAGATTCTTTGGCTTCTCACAGATGCACCCTAAAGGTCAGGGTCCAGGATGACCCTAGACCAACACTCTGTCCCACTTGCTCCACATCTGAGAACACTCGTTTATTCCTTCCTGCCGCAAACAAGGACTAGAGACTGATCCCAGCACAGATACCATTATTCTTCTGCCTCTGGCCACTGAGCTTCCTCAGGTATGAGCCCAGCATTAGTTCTCTGTGTGCCCCACCAGTAAGAGACACATACTCAGGCTGGCGTGAAGGAAATAGGAATGTGTTAAATATCATACTATTTACCCTGATTTTATAGCATCATTTATATTGTTTCCCCCTTCATCTTTTCTTTCTCCTTCAAAAGTCAGAGAGTGTGTGGTTACCCGTCTATATCAGAGCTGGCATCCCTAATCAGATTCCAAGGGCTGCATTCATGGCCATGTTTATTCTGGAAGTGGATCAGTTCATCCTGACCTCTTTGACTACATCAGTTCTGGACTGTGAAGAGGATGAGACCCCCAAACCCTTGCTGGTGTTCAACATTACTAAAGCCCCGCGCCAAGGCTATGTGACTCACCTGTGGGATCACACCAGACCGGTGTCCTCCTTCACCTGGAAAGACCTAAGTGACATGCAAATTGCCTATCAGCCACCAAAAAGCAGCCATTCTGAGAGGAGACATTATGAGGTAAGAAGGAAGAGAGACAAAGCTGCTAGCCTATTTGGTATTCATAGAGTCATTGAAGAGGCTCCGCCAGTGGAGAACCACCGCTTTGAGAGAGGCTCTAGTGGTCTGATGCTGGACTGACATAGTCTTCTGAGCAAATGCAGGGAAACATGTCTAGCATATTTGCTTATTTGGGGTTAAGAACTTCTTTCACAGAGAGGAAAAGTTAAAAACACTGATAAACTAAGGAACAAGACCTACAGCCTGAAAAAGTGATATTAGGTTGTCAAAAATGAGATCAGGCAACAGCAGAAACCTGAATCAGTTTTGCCTCCATCTGTGGTGTATAGCCCAGAAATAGTGGTATTTTATATTATAAATGGTCAATGTGTGGTTCATATGCAATTGTTTGTTTACAGGTGGAGTTGGAAGTATATGACTTCTTCTTTGAAAGGAGTGCACCTATTACCGTCCACATCTCCATCAGAACAGCAGACACAAATGCCCCGAGAGTGTCCTGGAACACAGGTAAAGTGCAATATAGGAGTCAAGCAACATAGCCTTGAAGGGAAGACAAGAAAGTGTATGGGTCAGGAAAAAAAGGTAGCTTTATTCCCATCTTACACATGAGGCATCTGAAACCAGACAGGTTAAGGGTATCAGATAGTTATCTTTTTGGTTTTGTTTTTCCTGCTGTTAGGGTGAGAAATTTAAATCCAGGATTCTTGTGTCCTGAAACTAAGTTCTTTCCTTTAGAGGAGATAAGCCAAAGATCCCTTTCCACTGATTGAGGCAAAAAAGTGACGATTTGTGATATTGAGCATAGTTGGACTGGGAGAGAAAAGGTCTCCAACTCAAAATTGTTCAGAAGCATCGAAGGAAGGTGTAGACTGTAATCCATTGTCTTATTGTTAAGTTGGGTTGCATGGAAATGAAAATGCATAAATAAGAGTTTAAACTGCTTTGTTTTATTTTTTTAAATTGTGTAACTGACTTACAATTTTATATTAGTTTCAGGTGTACAACATAGTGATTCAATATTTTTATATATTATACTCCATTTAAAGTTATTATAAAGTATTGGCTGTATTCCCTAGGCTGTACAATATATTCTTGTACCTTATTTATTTTACACATAGTGGTTTGTACCTCTTAATCCCCTCTCTCTATCTTGCCCCTCCCTGCTTCCCTTTCCCCACTGGTAACCCGTAGTTCTGTATATCTGTGAGTCTGTTTCTGTTTTTTTCATATTCATTTATTTTTTAGACTCCACATATAAGTGATAACATTGAGTATTTGTCTCTCTGTGACTTATTTCACTAAGCACAATATGCTCTAAGTCCATCCACGTTGTGGCAAATGTCAGAATCTCATTCTTTATTATGGCTGAGTAATATTCCATTGTATACATAAACCACATCTTCTTTACCCATTCATCTGTTAATGGACACTTGGGTTGCTTTCATATAGTGGCTATTGTAAATAATGTTGCTATGAACATTGGGGCACATGTATCTCTTCCAATTAGCATTTTTGTTTTATTCAGGTATACCCAAGTAGTGTGATTGCTGGGTCACGTGGCAGTTTTATTTTTTAGTGTTTTGAGAAACCTCCATACTGTTTTCCTCGGTGGCTGCACCAATTTACATTCCCACCAACAGTGTACGAGTGTTCTCTTTTCACCACATCCTTGCCAACATTTGTTATTTGCATTGTTTTTGAATGATAGTCATTCTGACAGGTGTGAAGGTTGGGGTTTTGATGTGCATTTCTCTGATGACTAGCAATGTTGAGCATCTTTTCATGTGCCTGATTGCCATCTGTATGTCTTCTTGGGAAAAATGTTAATTCAAGTCTTCTGACCATTTTTTTTTTAACATCTTTATTGGAATATAATTGCTTTACAATAATGTGTTAGTTTCTGCTTTATAACAAAGTGAATCAGTTATACATATACATATATCCCCATATCTCTTCCCTCTTGCGTCTCCCTCCCTCCCAATCCCACCCCTCTAGGAGGTCACAAAGCAGCGAGCTGATTTCCCTGTGCTATGCGGCTGCTTCCCACTAGCTATCTATTTTACATTTGGTAGTGTATATATGTCCATGCCACTCTCTCACTTTCTCCCAGCTTACCCTTCCCCCACCCCGTATCCTCAAGTCCATTCTCTAGTAGGTCTGCCTCTTTATTCCTATCTTGCCCCTAGGTTCTTCATGACCTTTTTTTTTTTTTTTAGATTCCATATATATGTGTTAGCATACGGTATTTGTTTTTCTCTTTCTGACTTACTTCGCTCTGTACGATGGCTGAGTAATATTCCATTGTATATATGTGCCACATCTTCTTTATCCATTCATCTGTTGATGGACACATAGGTTGCTTCCATGTCCTGGCTATTGTAAATAGAGCTGCAATGAACATTGTGGTACATGACTCTTTTTGAACTATGGTTTCCTCAGGGTATATGCCCAGTAGTGGGATTGCTGGGTCATATGGTAGTTCTGTTTTTAGTTTTTTAAGGAACCTCCATACTGTTGTCCATAGTGGCTGTATCAATTTACATTCCCACCAACAGTGCAGGAGGATTCCCTTTTCTCCACACCCTCTCCACCATTTATTGTTTGTAGATTTTTGGATGATGGCCATTCTGACTGGTGTGAGATGATATCTCATTGTAGTTTTGATTTGCATTTCTCTAATGATTAATGATGTTGAGCATTCTTTCATGTGTTTGTTGGCAATCTGTATATCTTCTTTGGAAAAATGTCTATTTAGGTCTTCTGCCCATTTTTGGATTGGGTTGTTTGTTTTTCTGATATTGAGCTGCATGAGCTGCTTGTAAATTTTGGAGATTAATCCTTTGTCAGTTGCTTCATTTGCAAATATTTTCTCCCATTCTGAGGATTGTCTTTTCGTCTTTTTTATGGTTTCCTTTGCTGTGGAAAGGTTTTAAGTTTCATTAGGTCCCATTTGTTTATTTTTGTTTTTATTTCCATTTCTCTAGGAGGTGGGTAAAAAGGATCTTGCTGTGATTTATGTCATAGAGTGTTCTGCCTATATTTTCCTCTAAGAATTTCATATTGTCTGGCCTTACATTTAGGTCTTTAATCCATTTTGAGCTTATTTTTGTGTATGGTGTTAGCGAATGTTCTAATTTCATTCTTTTTCATGTAGCTGTCCAGTTTTCCCAGCACCACTTATTGAAGAGGCTGTCTTTTCTCCACTGTATGTTCTTGCCTCTTTTATCAAAGACAAGATGACCATATGTGCGTGGGTTTATCTCTGGGCTTTCTATCCTGTTCCATTGACATATATTTCTGTTTTTGTGCCAGTACCATACTGTCTTGATTAGGGTAGGTTTGTAGTATAGTCTGAAGTCAGGAAGCCTGATTCCTCCAGCTGTTTTTCTTTCTCAAGATTGCTTTGGCTATTTGGGGTCTTTTGTGTTTCCATACAAATTGTGAAATTTTTTGTTCTAGTTCTGTGAAAAATGCCAGTGGTAGTTTGATAGGGATTGCATTGCACCTGTAGATTGCTTTGGGTAGTATAGTCATTTTCACAATGTTGATTCTTCCAATCTAAGAACATGGTATATCTCTCCATCTGTTGGTATCATCTTTAATTTCTTTCATCATTGTCTTATACTTTTCTGCATACAGGTCTGTTGTCTCCTTAGGTAGGTTTATTCCTAGATATTTTATTCTTTTTGTTGCAATGGTAAATGGGAGTGTTTTCTTAATTTCACTTTCAGATTTTTCATCATTAGTGTATAAGAATGCAAGAGATTTCTGTGCATTAATTTTGTATCCTGCTACTTTACCAAATTCATTGATTAGCATTAGTAGTTTTCTGGTAGCATCTTTATGATTCTCTATGTATAGTATCGTGTCATCTGCAGTGAGAGCTTAACTTCTTTTCCGATTTGGATTCCTTTTATTTCTTTTTCTTCTCTGATTGCTGTGGCTGAGACTTCCAAAACTATGTTGAATAATAATGGTGAGAGTGGGCAACCTTGTCTTGTTCCTGATCTTAGTGGAAATGATTTCAGTTTTTTACCATTGAGGATGATGTTGGCTGTGGGTTTGTCATATATGGCCTTTATTATGTTGAGGTAAGTTCCCTCTATGCCTAGTTTCTGCAGGGTTTTTATCATAAATGGGTGTTGAATTTTGTCAAAAGCTTTCTCTGCATCTATTGAGATGATCAGATGGTTTTTCTCTGTCAATTTGCTAATATGGTGTATCACATTGATTGATAGGGGTATATTGAAGAATCCTTGCATTCCTGGGATAAACCCCACTTGATCATGGTGTATGATCCTTTTAATGTGCTATTGGATTCTATTTGCTAGTATTTTGTTGAGGATGTTTGCATCTATGTTCATCAGTGATATTGGCCTGTACTTTTCTTTCTTTGTGACATCTTAGTCTGGTTTTGGTATCAGGGTGATGGTGGCCTCGTAGAATGAGTTTGGGAGTGTTCCTCCCTCTGCTATATTGTGGAAGAGTTTGAGAAGGATAGGTGTTAGCTCTTCTCTAAATATTTGATAGAATTCGCCTGTGAAGCCATCTGGTCCTGGGCTTTGTTTGTTGGAAGATTTTGAATCACAGTTTCAATTTCAGCACTTGTGATTGGTCTGTTTATATTTTCTGTTTCTTCCTGGTTCAGTCTCTGAAGGTTGTACACTTCTAAGCGTTTGTCCATTTTTTCCAGGTTGTCCATTTTATTGGCATATAGTTGCTTGGAGTAATTTCTCATGATCCTTTGTATTTCTGCAGTGTCAGTTGTTACTTCTCCTTTTTCATTTCTAATTTGTTGATTTTGAGTCTTCTCCCTTTTTTTCTTGATGAGTCTGGCTAACGGTTTATCACTTTTGTTTATCTTCTCAAAGAACCAGGTTTTAGTTTTATTGATCTTTGCTATCGTTTCCTTCATTTCTTTTTCATTTATTTCTGCTCTGATCTTTATGATTTCTTTCCTTCTGCTAACTTTGGGGTTTTTTGTTCTTCTTTCTCTAATTGGTATAGGTGTAAGTTTAGATTGTTTATTTGAGATGTCTCTTGTTTCTTAAGGTAGGATTGTATTGCTATAATCTTCCCTGTTAGAACTGCTTTTGCTGCATCCCATAGGTTTTGGGTCATCGTGTTTTCATTGTCGTTAGTTTCTAGGTATTTTTTGATTTCCTCTTTGATTTCTTCAGTGATCTCTTGGTTATTAAGCAGTGTATTGTTTAGCCTCCATGTGTTTGTATTTTTTACAGATTTTTTCCTATAATTGATATCTAGTCTCATTTCAATTTTCTTAAATTTACCAAGGCTTGATTTGTGACCGAAGATATGATCTATCCTGGGGAGTGTTCCATGAGCACTTGAGAAGAAAGTGTATTCTGTTGTTTGGGGATGGAATGTCCTACAAATATCAACTAAGTCCATCTTGTTTAATGTATCATTTAAAGCTTGTGTTTCCTTATTGATTTTCATTTTGGATGATCTGTCCATTGCTGAAAGTGGGCAGTTAAAGTCCTCTACTATGATTGTGTTACTGTCCTTTCCCCTTTTCTGGCTGTTAGTATTTGCCTTACGTATTGAGGTGCTCCTGTGTTGGATGCATCAATATTTACAATTGTTATTTCTTCTTCTTGGATTGATCCCTTGATCATTATGTAGTGTCCTTCTTTACTTCTTGTAATAGTCGTTGTTTTAAAGTCTATTTTTTCTGATATGAGAATTGCTACTCCCGCTTTTGATTTCCATTTGCATGGAATATCTTTTTCCATCCCCTCACTTTCAGTCTGTATGTGTCCCTAGGTCTGAAGTGGGTCTTTTGTAGATAGTATATATATGGGTCTTGTTTGTGTATCCATTCAGCCAGTCAGTGTCTTTAGTTGGAGCATTTAATCCATTTACATTTAAGGTAATTATCGATATGTATGTTCCTATTACAATTTTCTTAATTGTTTGGGTTTGTTATTATAGGTCTTTTCCTTCTCTTGTGTTTCCTGCCTAGAGAAGTTCCTTTAGCATTTGTTGTAAAGCTGGTTTGGTGGTGCTGAATTCTCTTAGCTTTTGCATGTCTATAAAGAGATCCTTGTTGGGTAGAGTAATCTTGGTTTTAGGTTTTTCCCCTTCATCACTTCAAATATGTCCTGCCACTCCCTTCTGGCTTGCAGAGTTTCTGCTGAAAATCAGCTGTTAACCTTATGGGGATTCCCTTGTGTGTTATTTGTTGTTTTTCCCTTGCTGCTTTCAATATTTTTTCTTTGTATTTAATTTTTGATAGTTTGATTAGTATAAGTCTTGGTGTGTTTCTCTTTGGATTTCTCATGTATGGGACTCTCCGTGCTTCCTGGACTTGATTAACTATTTCCTTTCCCATATTAGGGAAGTTTTCAACTATAATCTCTTCAAATATTTTCTCAGTCCCTTTCTTTTTCTCTTCTTCTCTGGGACCCCTATAATTCGAATGTTGGTGCGTTTAATGTTGTCGCAGAGGTCTCTTGAGACTGTCCTCAATTCTTTCCATTCTTTTTTCTTTATTCTGCTCTGCAGTAGTTATTTCCACTATTTTATTTTCCAGGTCATGCATCCGTTCTTCTGCCTCAGTTATTCTGCTATTGATCCCTTCTAGAGAATTTTTAATTTCATTTATTGTGTTGTTCATCACTGTTTGTTTGCTCTTTAGTTCTTCTAGGTCCTTGTTAAACGTTTATTTTCTCCATTCTATTTCCAAGATCTTGGATCATCTTTACTATCATTATTCTGAATTCTTTTTCAGGTAGACTGCCTATTTCCTCTTCATTTGTTTGGTCTGGTGGGTTTTTACCTTGCTCCTTCATCTGCTGTGTGTTTCTCTGTCTTCTCATTTTGCTTAACTTACTGTGTTTGGGGTCTCCTGTTCACAGGCTGCAGGTTCGTAGTTCCCGTTGTTTTTGGTGTCTGCCCACAGTAGCTAAGGTTGGTTTAGTGGGTTGTGTAGGCTTCCTGGTGGAGGGGACTAGTGCCTGTGTTCTGGTGGATGAGGCTGGATCTTGTCTTTCTGGTGGGCAGGTCCTTGTCTGGTGGTGTGTTTTGGGGTGTCTGTGGCCTTTTTATGATTTTAGGCAGCCTCTCTGCTAATGGGGTGTGTTGTGTTCCTGTCTTGCTAGTTGTTGGGCATAGGGTGTCCAGCACTGTAGGTTGCTGGTCGTTGAGTGGAGCTGGGTCTTAGCGTTGAGATGGAGATCTCTGGGAGATTTTCACCGTTTGATATTATGTGGAGCTGGGAGGTCTCTTGTGCACCAATATCCTGAACTTGGCTCTCCCTTCTCTGAGGCACAGCCTGACACCTGGCCGGAGCACCAAGAGCCTGTCATCCACACGGTTCAGAATAAAAGGGAGGAAAATAAAAGAAAGAAAGAAAAAATAAAGTTATTAAAATAAAAAGTTATTATTAAAAAAATTTTTTTAAGTATTAAAATAAATAATACTTAAAAAAATAAATAAATTAAAAAAAATACTTTTAAGTATTAAAAAGGAGAGCAACCAAACCAAAAAACAAATCCACCAATGATAACAAGTACTAAAAACTATACTAAAAAAAAAACAAACAAAAAAAAACGGACTGACACGACCCTAGGACAAATGGTAAACGCAAAGCTATACAGACAAAATCACACACAGAAGCATGCACATACACACTCAGAAAAAGAGGAAAAAGGAAAAAAAAAAAATATCGTTGCTCCCAGAGTCCACCTCCTCCATTTGGGATGATTCGTTGTCTATTCATGTATTCCACAGATGCAGCATACATCAAGTTGACTGTGGAGATTTAATCCGCTGTTCCTGAGGCTGCTGGGAGAAATTTCCCTTTCTTTTCTTTGTTTGCACAGCTCCTGGGGTTCAGCTTTGGATTTGGCCCCGCCTCTGCGTGTAGGTCGCCTGAGGGCGTCTGTTCTTCACTCAGACAGGACGGGGTTAAAGGAGCTGCTGATTCGGGGACTCTGGCTCACTCAGGCTTGGGGGAGGGAGGGGTACGGATGCGGGGAGAGCCTGCGGCGGCAGAGGCCGGTGTGACGTTGCACCACCCGGAAGCGTGCCGTGAGTTCTCCCGGGGAAGTTGTGCCTGGATCACGGGACCCTGGCAGTGGCGGGCTGCACAGGCTCCCCGGACGGGGGGTGTGGATAGTGACCTGTGCTCGCACACAGGCTTCTTGGTGGCGGCAGCAGCGGCCTTAGCATCTCATGCCCGTCTCTGGGGTCCGCGCTTTCAGCTGCGGCTCGCGCCCGTCTCTGGGGCTCTTTTAAGCAGCGCTCTGAATCCCCTCTCCTCGCACACCAGGAAACAAAGAGGCAAGAAAAAGTCTCTTGCCTCTTCAGCAGGTTAAGACTTTCTCCCGGACTCCCTCCCGGCCAGCTGTGGGGCACTAGCCCCCTTCAGGCTGTGTTCACGCCGCCAACTCCAGTCCTCTCCCTGGGATCCGACTGAAGCCCGAGCCTCAGTTCCCAACCCCGCCCGCCCCCGCGGGTGAGCAGACAAGCCTCTCTGTCTGGTGAGTTCTGGTCGGCACCGATCCTCTGTGCGGGAATCTCTCCGCTTTGCCCTCCGCACCCCTGTTGCTGTGCTCTCCTCCGTGGCTCCGAAGCTTCCCCCCTCCGCCACCCGCAGTCTCCACCCGCGAAGGGACTTCCTAGTGTGTGGAAACATTTCCTCCTTCACAGCTCCCTCCCACTGGTGCGGGTCCCGTCCCTATTCTTTTGTCTCTGGTTTTCCTTTTGCCCTACCCAGGTACGTGGGGAGTTTCTGCCTTTTGAGAGGTCCGAGGTCTTCTGCCAGCGTTCAGCAGGTGTGCTGTGGAGTTGTTCCACATGTAGATGTATTTCTGATGTATCTGTGGGGAGGAAGGTGATCTCCACGTCTTACTCTTCCTCCATCTTGAAGCTCCTCCTTCTGACCGTTTTAAAATCAGATTGTTTGGTTTTCTGCTGTTGAGTTGTGTGAGCTGTTTATATATTTGGATATTCAGTAAGTTGTCTTTTCATTTTGTTGATGGTTTCCTTTGCTGTGCAAAAGCTTTTACGTTTGATTAGATATCATTTGTTTATTTTTGCTTTTGTATCTGTTGCCTTAGGAGAAAGAGCCAAAAAAATATTGCTATGATTTATGTCAAAGAGTGTTCTGCTATGTTTCCTTCTAGGAGCTTTATGGTTTCCAGTCTTACATTTAGGTCTTTAATCCATTCTGAGTTAATTTTTGTATATGACATGAGATATTGTTGGAATTTCATTCTCTTACGTGTAGGGGCCTGATTTACTGCAGGACTTTGCCTGAATTGAGCCAGTGGTATAGGGAACTGTTACTGTTCCTTCAATCTCTAGACTGACTTACTTTACAGACCCAGAGCCCTTTGAAAAGGAGGCAGGCACATTTGAGGAAGACACTTCAGTAATATCACAAACATATAAGGGGACTCCCCTTCCCCAGTGGGACCTGTAGACATTTTTCATGGTCACTGCACACTGAGACTAGGCAACTACCTCAAACTTCTAGGAATTATTGAACAGTGACTTTGCAACAACACTGGTACCTGGGGACACAGGATGCCATTGTAGTGGGAGTTCACAGAGTCTGCGTTTAGGAGATAAATGGATTTTTAACCAGGATATCTCTCAGCGGTCTCAGTGGAACCCTGATTATCACTCATGGTTTATTTTGTAGTTTCTGTGTGGTAGTTTAAATAGCTACCCTCAGCAGATAGTAGAATCCTCACTTTAGCTCCCAGACTCTTACAATAAAGGCTATTATGGTCTAAAAGACCAAAGGAAGCATGTGGTATTTCACTTGCCTAAAAAAATAATAAATCAAAAGCAATACTACATTCCTTGGGGGAACCTCATGTATTAGAACCACCACCAAAGATGTGAAAAGAGTGGTGCAGTCTTACCACATCCTCATTTTTTATTTATTTATTTACTTACATTTCTTTTTTCAGAAAAATTTATTGCAGTATAGGTGATTTACAGTGTTGTGTTAGTTTCAGGTGTACAGCAAAATGATTCAGTTATACATATATTCATTCTTTTTCAGGTTCTTTTCTCATATAGGTTAACACATAATATTGAGAAGAGTTCCCTGTGCTATATAGTAGGTCCTTGTTGGTTATCTATCTTATATATAGTAGTGTCTGTATGTTAATCCCAAGTTCCTGATTTAATGTTTCCCCCCTTCTTTCTCCTTTGGTAACCATAAGTTTGTTTTCAATATCTGTAAGTCTGTTTCTGTTTTGTAAATAAGTTCATTCGTATCATTTTTAAAAATTAGATTCCACATGAGTGATATCACATGATATTTGTCTTTCTCTGTCTGACTTACTTCACTTAGTATGGTAATATCTAGGTCCATCCATGTTGCTGCAAATGGCATCATTTCATTCTTTTTTCTGGCTGAGTAATATCCATTGTATATACGTACCACATCTTCTTATCCATTCCTCTGTCAGTGGACATTTAGGTTACTTCCATGTCTTGGCTATTATAAGTAGTGTTGCAGTGAACATTGGGGTGCATGTATCTTTTCAGATTATGGTTTTCTCTCGATATATGCCCAGGTGTGGGATTGCTGGATCATATGGTAGTTCTATTTATAGTTTTTTAAGGAACCTCCATAGTGTTCTCCATAGTGGTTGTACCACTTTACATTCCCACCAACAGTGCAAGAGGGTTCCCTTTTCTCCACACCCCCTCTAGCCTTTATTGTTTGTAAACTTTTTGACAACGGCCATTCTGACCAATGTGAGGTGATACATCATTGTAGTTCTGATTTGCATTTCTCTGATAATTAGTGATGATTTTCATGTGCCTATTGACCATCTTTATGTCTTCTTTGGAGAGGTGTCTATTTAGATCTAATACCCAGTTTTTGATTGGGTTGTTTGTTTTTTGACATAGAGCTATGTGAGCTATTTGTATATTTTGTAGATTAATCCCTTGTCAGTCGCATCATTTGCAAATATTTTATCCCATTCTATGGGCTGTCTTTTATTTTGTTGATGGCTTCCTTTGCTGTGCCTAAGCTTTTGAGTTTAATTAGGTCCCATTTGTTTTTGTTTTTATTCTCATTACTCTAGGAGGTGGACCAAAGAAGATATTGCTGTGATTTATGTCAAAGAGTATTTGCCTGTGTTTTCCTCCAACTGTTTTATATTGTCCAGCCTTAAATTTAGGTCTTTGATCCATTTTGAGTTTATTTTTGTGTATGGTGTTAGAGAATGTACTAATTTCATTCTTTTACATATAGCTGTCCAGTTTTCCCAGCACCACCTCTTTTTTCCATTGTATATTCTTACCTCCTTTGTTATGGATTAATTGACCATAAGTGTGTGGGTTTATTTCTGGACTTCCTATTCTGTTCCATTGATCTGTGTGTCTGTTTATGTGCCAGTGTCATACTGTTTTGATTACTATAGCTTTGTAGTATAGTCTGAAGTCAGGGGGCATGATACCTCCAGCTTTGTTCTTTTTTCTCAAGATTGCTTTGGCAATTCTGGGTCTTTTATGGTTTTATGTTAATTTTAGGATAATTTGTTCTAGTGTGAAAAATGTCATGGGTGTTTTGATAGGGATTACGTTAAATCTGTAGATTGCTTTGAGTAGTATGGACATTTGAACAATATTAATTTTTCCAATTCATGAACATGGGCTATCTTTCCATTTCTTTGTATCATCTTCAATTTCTTTCAGCCTTCTGTAGTTTTCAGAGTACAGGTCTTTCACCTTCTTCGTTAAGTTTATTCCTAGGTATCTTATTCTTTTTGATGCAGTTTTAAAAAGGATTGTTTTCTCTTTATGATTGTTATTATTAGCTTATAGAAAAGCAACAGATTTCTGTATATTAATCTTGTATCCTGCAACTTTACCGAGTTCACTTATTAGTTCTAATAGTTTTTTGGTGGAGGCTTTAAGGTTTTCTGTATATAGTATCATGTCATCTGCAAATAGAGACAGTTTTTTGTTTGTTTTTTTGTGGTACGTGGGCCTCTCACTGCTGTGGCCTCTCCTGTTGTGGAGCACAGGCTCTGGACGTGCAGGCTCAGCGGCCATGGCTCACGGGCCCAGCCGCTCCGCATCATGTGGGATCTTCCCGGACCGGGGCACGAACCCATGTCCCCTGCATCAGCAGGCACACTCTCAACCACTGCACCACCAGGGAAGCCCAATAGTGACAATTTTACTTCTTCCCTTCCAGTTGGATGCCTTTTATTTCTTTTTCTTGTCTGGATGCTGTGGCTAGGACTTTCATTACTGTGTTAAATAGAAGTAGAGAGAGTGGTCATCCTTGTTTTGTTCCTGAGTTTAGCAAGAAGCCTTTCAGCTTTTCGCTGTTTAGTATGATGTTAGCTGTGGATGTGTCATAAATGGCCTTTATTATGTTGACATATGTTCCCTCTATGCCAACTTTGATAAGAATTTTCGTCATGAAAAGGTGTTGAATTTTATCAGATCCTTTTTTTGCACTTATTGAGATGATCATGGGATTTTTACCTTCCTTTTGTTAATGTGGTGTATCGTATTGATTGATTTGTGGATCTCGAACCATCCTCGCT
This sequence comes from Orcinus orca, assembly GCF_937001465.1. NCBI lineage: Eukaryota > Metazoa > Chordata > Mammalia > Artiodactyla > Delphinidae > Orcinus > Orcinus orca. Next base: position 56,694,518 of record NC_064564.1, read on the forward strand.
TACCTGAAATAAATTCTACTTGATAATGTTGTATGATCCTTTTAATATATTGTTGATTTGGGTTTGCTAATATTTTGTTGAGGAATTTTGCCTCTATATTCATCAGAGATATTGGCTGGTAATTTTGTCTAGTTTTGGTATCAGATTCATGGTGGCCTTGTAGAGTTAATTTGGGAGAGTTCTCTCTGTTTCAATTTTTTAGAAATAGTTTGAGAAAGATAGGTATTAGCTGTTTTTTAATATATATTTGGGAGAATTACCCAGTGAAGCTGTCAATCCTGGGCTTTTGTTTACTGGCAGTTTTTTTTTATTGTTTAAAAAAAAATTTTTTTTTATTACTAATTCAGTTTCACTACTGGTGCACAATCTGTTCAGATTGTCTGTTTCTTCCTGATCCAGTCTTGGAAGAGTGTATGTTTCTAGAAATTTATCCTTTTTCTCTAGGTTGTGTAATTTGTTCACATATAACTGTTTGTATTATTCTCTTATGATTTTTTTCTCTGTGATATCAATTATTTCTCCTCTTTCATTTCTTACTTTGTTTATTTGAGTCCTCTCTATTTTTCTTGATGAACCTGGACACAGGATTATTGTTTTTGTTTAACCTTTCAAAAAAACAGATTTTCGTTCCATTGTTTTTTTTCTATTGTTTTTTTTTTTGTCTCTATTTTTATTTATCTCCTCTTTGATCTTTATAATTTTCTTCCTTCTGCTGACTTCGGGCTTCCTTTGTACTTCTCTTTCTGATTCCTTTAGGTAGTAGGGTAGGTTGTTTTTTAAGATTTTTCTTGTTTCTTAGGGTAGGCCTGTATTGCTATAAACTTCCCTCTTAGAACTGCTTTTTCTGTGTTACACAGATTTTGGAAAGTTGTGGGTTTATTTTTTTTTTCATTTCTCTCAAAGTATTTCCTGATTTCCTCTTGATTTTCTTCATTGACCCATTGGTTTTTTTAGTAGCATGTTTTTTAGTCTCCACGTGTTTGTGTTTTTCTCATTTTTCTTCCTGCAGTTGATTTCTGGTCATACCATTGTAGTTGGAAAATGCTTGATATCATTTCTATTCTCTTAAATGTTCTGAGACTTGTTTTGTAGCCTACCATGTGATCTATCCTGGAAAACATTCTCTGTACACTTGAAAAGAATGTGTATTCTGCTGTTTTTGGACGAAATATCCTGTAGGTATCTGTTAAGTTCAACTGGTCTAAAGTGTCATTTAAGACTATTATTTCCTTGTTGACTTTATGTCTGGATGATCTGTCCATTGATGTAAGTGAGGTGTTAAATTCCCCTAATATTATTGTATCATTGTCAATTTCTCTCTTGATGTCTGTTAATATTTGCTTTATATACTTAGTTGCCCCTATATTAGGCATATTTGTTAGCAAATGTTATATCCTTTTCTTCTGTTTATCCCTTTATCATTATATAATGCCCATTTTGTCTTTTGGTAAGACTTTGTTTCAAAGTCTATTTTGTCTTGTACGAGTATGCCTACCCCCTGCTTTCTTGTCATTTCCATGAAGCTCTTTTTTCCATCACCTCACTTTCAGTCTGTGTGTTTTTAGCTCTGAAGTGGACCGCTTGTAAGCAGCACATGGATGGATCTTGGGTTTTATTGTGTGTGGTTTTTTTTTAATCCAATCAGCCATCCTATGTCTTTTCATTGAAACATTAAGTCCACTGGCATTTACAGTGATTATTGATAGGTATGTACTTATTGCCACTTCGTTACTTGTTTTCTGATTCTTTTTGTTGTTCCTCTCTGTTCTTTTCTTCTTTTAGTTGCTTCCCTTGTGTTTGATGGTTTTCTTTAGTGGTATGCTTGTGTTCCTTTACTATATATTTGCTTTTACTAGTGGGATTTTTCCTTTCCTGCAGATTCTTACTTCTTGTTGTAGCCTGTTCTTTTCCACTTAGAGAAGAACCGTTAACATTTCTTTTAGAATTGGTTTAGTGTTGATGTACTCTTAGTTTTTGCTTATCTGAGAAGTTCTTTATCCCTCCTTCAATTCTGAATGATAATCTTGCTGGATAGAATATCCTAGGTTGTAGGTTTTTCCCCTTTCAGCACTTTAAATATATCATGCCACTTCCTTTTGGCCTGCAAAATTTCTTCAGAAAAATCCACTGGTAGCCTTATGGGGGTTCCCTTGTATGTGATTCTTTGTTTTTCTTTTGCTACCTTTAGAATTCTCTTTTATCTTTAACTTTTGCCATTTTAATTATGATATGTTTTGGTGTGGTTCTCTGATTTCATCTTGTTTGGGATGCTCTGTGCTTCCTGTACCTGGATATCTGTTTTCTTCTTCAGGTTTGGAAAGTTTTCAGCTATAATTCCATCAAATAAATTTTGACCCCTTTTTTTTCTCTCTTCTCCTTCTAGGACCCATGTAATGTGAATGTTATTATGTTTGATGTTGTTCCAACCGTCCCTTAAACTGTTTTCATTTTAAAAAATTTGTTTCTCTTTTTGCTTATCTGATTGGATGTTTTCCATTATTCTATCTTCCAGAACACTATGTGTTCCTCTGTATCACTTAGTCTGTCATTAATTATTTCTAGTATGTTTTTCATTTCAGTTATTGTATATTCAGTTTTGACTGTTTTTTTTCATATTTTCTAGTTCATCTATTCCCTAGTTCAGTTAACATTCTTATTACTAATCTTTTTCTGGTAATTAATTCATCTCTGTTTCACTGGTTGGTTTTTCAGGTTTTTTTCCTTCTTTCGTTTGAAATAAAATCCTGTCTTCTTGTTTTGGTTAACTTTCTCTGTCTCTATAAAATTAGGTAAAAGTTACCTATCCTGGTCTTGAATGTGTGTCCTTGTGTGAGAGCATCCCTATACAGTCTGTGTGTTCCCAGTGGATTTCACAGGAGAGCTTGATCTGGTGTGAACATAAGTCATGTCTTTCCCCAGAGCATGCTGGCAGCTATCAACTTTGTAGGGGTTGGGGCTGGAGATGGAGGAGCTAGAGCCAGAGCCAGGTGTGAGTGGGAGCTTCTCCTCTGCTCAGTGGCCAACACCACCCTGGAGCTGGAGCGGAAACCCTGGGTTGGGCTCAAGCCAGCTCCCTCCCCCGCAACTGTGCACTCTCCTCAGCTGTGGCAGCCCTGATTCTAGTGGAGAACTGTGCCTCAGAGCAAGAGGGGTTGGAAAGGGTGCCTGGCATGGGCCAGGGCACGCACTGAGGCAGTTGTGGGAAACCAGCCAGAGTCCTGGGCAGTTTCAATCTGCTTTCTCTCTCTTGTCATGGGAGTGAGCGAGAATGTGTGTGTTCTTCATGAGCAGAGTCTAGATTTCTTACAGCCCTGTTGTCAGTCCTATTGGTTTTCAAATCTTCTAAGGGCACTCGTCCTCCCACTGTTGGACCCCAGGGCTGGGGGACCCAGTATGTGGTTCAAGCCACTCCCCAGGGATATCTCCACCCTTGTAATCCCCCTCCTCTTCTGTGTCCCCTCCTAGGGGTGCAGGTCCCAACCTGATAGATTCTCTTCCTTTCCTCCCCAACTCCATGTGGATCTTTCTTATAGCCTTGGTTGCATAAGGGTCTTTCTGTCAGTCTCCAGTCCATTTCCAGTGAGAATTGCTCCACATGTAGATGTATTTTTGATGCATTCACAGGGGTGGGAGGAGGACAGGAGGTGAATTCTGCATCTTCCTACTCTGCCATCTTGACCTCCTCCTGCTTTATTTCTTTTAAAAGAAGGCTTTGCACTGCCTCTCATTCCTGAGTAGATTTAAAATGCAATGTATATATTTAGATAAAATGTAAATGTGAAATGTAAATGAAGATTTTTTTTCCTTTCCCGTTATTACCATCAGGAGCATTCAAAACATACTTATAAACAGTGTTGGTAGGTTCAGTTAACACAGAAAATATCTGTGTGATTTAAATACTCAGGTGGCAGCTTAAACTGATTACCTCTTGTGCTTGTGTGTGTGCTTGCACATGGGTAACATACCATGTGTGCGTATTTGTATGTATGTGAGTTTCAGTAGAGATGGACAACGTTGGTTGGGCATCCTTGATTTATAATCTGCCTCTCCGTACTACTCTACCTCTGTTTGAGGGATAATGAGAGAAAAGAATGAATTAGTGATCTAAAGTTTAGTAATAATCAAATATTAATTACGTTATTGCTTGAGTGTAGAGACTTAATGGTCTGCATGTGTATGTGTGATCTGTGAAACCAGGCTTGTTAAGAGCTCCAAATCTGGTTTTGACTAGTTTGGACACCAGAATTCTTTTTTAAATGAAATTTTATTTATTATGAACTTAAGTTCATCATTGAAAACTTGGAAAGCACAATAAGTAGGATAAATAATAATGAGTTAATAGTAATGAATAAATGAATGAAATAATGATAATATTGATAATAAATAATGATAATATCGATAATATTGATATTATCAATATTGATATTATCAATATTGATATTATCAATATTGATAATATTGATAATAAATAATGATAATATTGATAATAAATGAATGAAATAATGATAATAATAATGAGTGAATAAAATCACTCATTACTTCACCACGAAGACATAACCACCATTACTATCTTGCTATATAAATTTCTAGTGTTCTCACTTGCTCCTCTCCTGCATCCCATGATGCCTTGTCCTGTGCTGTACTGTGCACTTTTGGCTTCAAAACCCTCATTACCAGTCGCAGAGGTTCTTTATATGTGCTTGTCCTCCCTCTCTCCCTCTTTCCCTGCTTCCCTTCCTTCTACCCATCCTTATTTCTCTCTCCCCCACTACCTCCTTCCTCCCTCCCTCCGTCCCTCCCTCCCTCCCTCCCTTCCTTCCTTCCTTCCTTCCTTCCTTCCTTTCTTTCTCTCTTTCTTTCAATATGCCATATGTCTTAGCCCAGGTACCATAGCAAACAGCCCCTTAGGCAGATTACATGCACTACGCTTTACTGAAAACTAGAGTAAGGGGAAGGGAAGTTGGGGGTTTGGGGGCAGCAAATAAAAAGGTGGTGTGACTGAGATGGTCATAGGTTTACAAGAAAATAAAGCTGATGTGCTCGATAGTGCTGATATCTCCAGTAGGAGATGAACCCACTCTGTGTGGGAAGAGTCAGGGGTGGGGTTGAGAAAGTGTGAACAAACACATGTCAGCTCCTTCCATCTCCTCTCTCACCCTGGTCAGTTTGCCTCACTGGATGTTAACTCCCCACATGCCTAGGTTGTGTTACCTGGCCATGGTCACAGGGAAGTTCACGCCAAAACCTCGTCTGGTGGGCAGTTGAGGGCAGCAACATCAGAAGATGAGGCAGTGGTGGCAGCCAGGGCTTTACAATGTGGGGACTGCGGGAAGCCTATTGGAGCTGCTGCAGCTAGAAAGCAGGCACATGGTCAGCATCAGGAGGAAGGGGAGCTGGGTAGATTTGAGGGGAAGCATTAACTGGGTCCACCAGTGCACTGTCTTTAAATTTCATCACCCTGCTTCTTTAAAAGGCTTTGCTCCTTTTCGAGAGTCTCTTCAGTCTGTTGGCCCCCAGCTCTACTGGGTAATGGGAATGGTTGACGATGCTGCCTGTCTCTTAACGGCAGTGTTCAGTCTGGAATCCGTATTCTTGCTCTGAGCAGCACCCATTCTCTCCCCATATTCCCTCCAGCGTGCTGGGTCCAAGGAGAAGGTTTTATTTTTAATTTCTTTAGTTACAAAAGTCCCTTCCTTATTAGAGTCTAGATTAAAACACAGCCCTCATTATAAAGTGTCAGACCTTTCCTGTCTGACATCATTAAATATTCCCTAGCACAGTAACTCTGTATTTGTGTATTTAACCACTTGAATTCTCTATCCCGTGGGACACTTATGCTCTTATAATTTATGTGTAAAAGCACTTCTGACTCTTGCCCACTTAAAATATGTGAATGCAGCCTTTGAAAAATTCCTTGTGGACCTTTTTGAACTAGAGACCACTGTGAGCATAACATCTGTTATTTCCTTCTAATATTTATTTTTGGCACCATCATGCCCCTAAAGGATATGCCATAAGGAACCAGTTGTCAGGTTGGAGTCAATAGTACTAATAGTAAAAATATTACTTAAAATAAACACTAAATTCCAGTTTCTCGAGAAGCTTTTGAAGATACAGTTTTTACCTAGTTTTGTGAGTGAAAATTCTTTAATCTTGTCTTAAAGTAGGCATCTTGGCATGTCATAGAACTTTCCAGGACACTTTTTGTGCTTTCTCTTGTAGGTCTGAATCTCCTAGAGGGACAGTCTCGGGCCATCACTTGGGAACAGTTTCAGATTGTTGACAATGATGACATTCATGCTGTCCAGGTAGTCATTGTGGATGGCCTGCAGCATGGACAGCTTACTCTGAGAGGTGAATGCACAAACTTTGTAACTTAGAAAAAAACCCAAGAAGTATTTTCTCCAAAAGCAAATCATATTTAACAGGATATGTGTAGTATCTCTTGGGCTTCATTTCTAAATGAATTATCATAATCCCCAGATCCAGAGATCTTGAAACCATTGGCTTTTGTATTAGGATGCTCAAATCAATGGATGACATTTTATGAATGGACTTTTGTACTTGAGTCATTGTTTAAATCTCAGATTTGCTTTCTGGAGCCATGTAGGGCTCCTTCTAAATATACTCCTTAACTGATTATCTTATCCCAGTTCAAAGACAAAATTTTTCATTTCTCTGCTTCAGAGAAATGCAGTGAAAAACATAAAAACTTATGTTTTTTAATTAGTTAGTAATAATTATGCTATTATGTTATTAGTAGCAGTTGCTGTGGTTTAAAAGAAATGAATTTATAGTTATACGGATGGTAGTTAACAAGGTAATGGCCCTAATAAAAATATCCATACTTAATGATAATATAGTCCATTTCTTGTAATGAGCTCAGAGGATTTAATTCTATTATCCTCTTAGTTTGCCAAACTGTAAAGTAGAAAGAGAGCTCTTATTTATCATTGTTTGTGATTAGGAAATTCTGAAAAAAATAAAGTCAAAAATAAAATGATAAATTCTCTTGCCTAATCCCAAGACAGTGGGAGTTTAGCTTAAGCTGGATGTATTAGTTAGGATGGATGTTCAGCTGCATGTAAGGAAAACACAACTACAGCAGCTTAAAAATTCAGGAGTCACTCTCTCCTTGTGACAAGCTGCACAGAGGTAGGTATTCTGTATCCATGATGCCAGTGGCTCTTTTCTGCTCTGTCCGTGGTCACAGGATGGTGCCTACACCTCTAGGCTTTTAATCAGTGTTAGGGGAAGGAAGAAAGAGAAGGAACAATAAAAAAAATAAGGCCATCTAAATTTGCTCTATTTTACACTTTTCCTAGGAGCCTGATACAATGAAGTCTGATTATATCTCTCATCAAGTTACATACTATCCCCCTAGGAGCAACAGAGTCTGGGAACCTGAGTATTTTTAAATAGTCATGTTACCATTCTAAATAAAACTAGGATTCTTGTACTGAGGAAGAAACAGAAAGTTCCTGTTGGGCATGTAACTCATAGTGTTCATTATACTCATGTTTAATCCATAAAACCATATGGAGTGGGGAAAGAAATAGGACACCTGCCATCAAGAATTGTAATAGTTTGTGCAGAGTGAAACAGTGTTTATCAGTACTATAGAAATGAAGTGGAGAGTCATAGCCCATAATGCAATGATGTTCTGGCTCAGAGGAAGAAAATAGTGTAAACGTTTATTAAGCATTTACTTTGTGCCAGATCGTACAAAGCACTCTACATACTTTATCTCGCATCAGCTTTATGAAGCAAGGTACTATTATTACACTCACTTTACAAATGGGAACCTGAGACTTAGAGAAGTTGACTTGTCTGTCTGGAAAATGGCCGAGCTGGGATTCGAACCCAGGCCATTTGCTACCAGAGCTCTAGCTCTTGCTCATTAAGCTAGTGATTCTCAAACTTTAGCATGCATTAGACTCCTGAAGGGCTTGGTAAAACATAAATTGCTGGGACCCACCAGCAGAATTTCTAATTCAGTAGGTCTGGGGTAGGACCTGAGAACTTGCATTTATAATGACTTCCCAGATGGTGCTGATGCTGCTAGTTTGAGACCACGACTCTAAGAAGTGCTGTCAGATGATGATAATGAGTCGAAGAACAATTAATACTTATTGTAGGTACACTGTTGTTTGAGTTCTCTCATCCTTACGAGGGAATGTTAGGTAGGTATTATTATCTCTGTTTTATAGATGAGTCTCAAATAAATTAAATACCCTGCCCAAGTCCACCCAGCTAATAAGTATTACAGCAGTATTCAAAACCATGTCTTTGGAGCCCCAGAACCCACTAAACAATCTATGGTTTTTCCAGGCGAGGGAAGCATTGGCTGCACCACTTTCCACTTCACACCCTCTCCTGCAGTGCTGCTTTCTCTAACCTGCTGCCTCCACACCTTTTTCATTCCGCTCCACCTCTGTTCTTTCCATCAGGGGGGAAGGGGTTTCTCTTCACCGTGGCTGACCTTCAGGCTGGAGTCGTTCAATATCATCATGACGACAGTGACTCCACCAAAGACTTTGTGGTCTTCAGGATATTCGACGGCCAACACAGCATACGACATAAGTTTCCCATCAACATCTTGCCCAAAGATGATAGTCCACCATTCCTCATAACCAATGTTGTGATTGAACTGGAGGAGGGGCAGACCATACTGATCCAGGGTTCCAAGCTGAGAGCTTCAGACATGGACTCCAGTGATGACTACATCTTCTTTAATATCACGAAACCCCCGCAGGCTGGAGAGATCATGAAGAAGCCAGCACCAGGACTGATAGGTAAGTTCTGGGCAGTTAAGATCATTTGTGTCAGAATTTGTGCTAAGGGGGACATCAAGTTTATGAGGTAAGATTCTATTATTATTATTACCATTTCGTAGATGGGAAGCCTGAGATTTAGGTTAAGTTGATCTATCCATATGGAATCTAGAAAGTTCCAGAGCTGGGCCTCAAGATAACCATTACATCATGAAAACTTAAGTCTGCTATGCAAGGTAAGAGAACAAATAAGGTTGAAGAGATATGTTTGACCTATTCTACATTATTGATAAAGAAATTTCATGAATAACATTTATTTACATTTTGTTAGAATAATTTCATAACTACTTTTTGAAGTAGGTAGGTCAGGAGCTTGACAAAATAGGTATCAAGCAATTTTACTTAAGACTGTTTCTTTTTTTAAACATATTTAATTTTATTTTTAATTAATTATTTAAAAATTGAGATATAGTTGATGTACAATATTTTATGTTTCAGGTGTATAACATAGTGATTCACAATTTTTAAATGTTATAATCCATTTATTGTTATTATAAAATATTAGCTGTGTTCCCCATGTTGTACAACATATCTTGAAGCTTATTTATTTTATACATAGTAGTTGGAACCTCTTAATCCTATATGCCTGTATTGCTCCTCTCCCTTCACTCTCCCCATGGGTAGACACTAGTTTGTTCTCTATATCTGTGAGTCTGTTTCTTTTTTGTTATATTCACTAGTTTGTTGTATTTTTTAGACTCCATGTGTTAGTGATATCATACATTATTTGTCTTTCTCTGACATTTCATTTAGCATAATACCCTCTAAGTCCATCCACATTGTTGCAAAATTTCATTCTTTTTAATGGCTGAGTAGTATTCCATTGTATGTATGTGTGTGTGTGTGTGTGTGTGTGTGTGTGTGTGTGTGTGTGTGTACACACCACATCTTCTTTGTCCATTCATTTGTTGATGGACACTTGGGTTGCTTCCATGTATTGGCTATTGTAAATAGTGCTGCAATGAACATTGGGGTGCATATATCTTTTCAAATTAGTGTTTTCATTTTTTTCAGTCATATATCTAGGAGTGGAATTGCTGGGACATATGGTAGTTCTATGTTTAGTCTTTTAAGAAACGTCCATACTGTTTTCCACAATGGCTCACCAATTTACATTCCTACCAACAGTGTACAAGGTTCCTTTTTCTCCACATCCTTGCCAATATTTGTTATTTATGTTCTTTTCAATGATAGCCATTCTGACAGGTGTGAAGTGATATCTCATTTGCAATTCTCTGATGATTAGTGATGTTGAGCATCTTTTCATGTGCTTGTTGGCAATCTGTATGTCTTTGGAAAAATGGTTATTCAGTTCTTCTGCCATTTTTTAATCAGGTTGTTTGTTTTTTTGCTGTTGAGTTGTATGAGCTGTTTGTATATTTTGGATATTAACCCCTTATTGGTTATATCATTTGCAATATTTTCTCCCATTCAATAGGTTGTCTTGTTGTTTTGTTGATGTGCAAAAGCTTTTAAGTTTTACTAGGTCCCATTTGTTTATTTGTGCTTTTGTTTCTTTTGCTTTAGGAGACAGATCCAAAAAAATCACTATAAATTATGTCAAAGTGTGTTCTGCCTTTGTTTTCTTCTAGGAGTTTTATGGTTTCAGATCTTACATTTAGGTCTTTAATCCACTTTGAGTTTATTTTGTTTATATGGTGTTAGAGAATGTTCTAATTTCATTCTTTTACATGTAGCTGTCCAGTTTTCCCAGCACCATTTATTGAAGAGACTGTCTTTTCTCCATTGTATGTTCTTGTCTCCTTTGTCATAGATTAATTGAACATAAATGCATGGGTTTATCTCTGGTTCTCTATTTTGTTCTGTTGATCTATGTGTCTGCTGTATGCCAGTATCATACTGTTTTGATTATTGTAGCTTTGTGGTACAGTCTGAAGTCAGGGAGTGCAGTTCCTCCCAGCTCTGTTCTTTCTCAAGATTGCTTTGGCACTTCAGGGCCTTTTGTGTTTCCATACAAATTTTAAAATTATTTGTTCTAGTTATGTGAAAAGTGCCCTTGATACTTTAATAGAGATTGCATTGAATCTGTAGGTTGTCTTGGGTAGTATGGTCGTTATAACAATTTTAATTCTTCCAGTACATGAACAGTGTATGTCTTTCCATCTGTTTGTGTTGTTTTCAATTTCTTTCATCAGTTTCTTAATTTCAGATGCATTTTAACAACCCTGCATTTGTACTCTCCTCCCCTCACAGCTACTGTTTTTGATGTCATATAGTACATCTAATTTTTTGTATATCCCTTAACTGCTTATTGTGGATGTAGACGATTTTACTACTTTTGTCTTTTAATCTTCCTCCTATCTGTGTGTGTGCATGATTTACTACCTTTATACTGTGTGTCTGCCTTTACAGATGAGCATTTTGCTTTTGCAGTTTTCACATTTCTAGTTGTGGTATTTTCTTTTTCTCTTAGAGAAGTCCTTCAACATTTCTTGTTAAGCTGAACTCTTTTAGCTTTTGCTTGTCTGTAAAGCTATTGATCTCTCCATCAGATCTGAACATGAGCCTTGCTGGGTAGAATATTCTTAGTTGTAGGTTTTTCCTTTGCATCACTTTAAATATATTGTGCCACTCCCTCTGGCCTGTAGAATTTCTGTTGAAATTCAGGTGATAGCCTTATGGGTGTTCCCTTGTATGTTACTTGTTGCTTTTCCCTTGCCATTTTTAATATTCTCTATCTTTAATTATGCCATTTTATTTTATTTTATTTTATATTTTAAAAAATATTTATTTTATTTACTTATTTTCCTTATCATTATTTTTTTTTTGGCTGCGTCAGGTCTTAGTTGCAGCACACGGGATCCTTGTTGAGGCACTCTGGATCTTTTCATTGTGGCGCGCGGTCTCTTCATTGTAGTGCTCGGGCTTCCCTCTAGTTGTGGCATGTGGGTTTTCTCTCTGTAGTTGTGGCGAGTGGGCTAGAGGGTACGTGGGCTCTGTAGTTGTTGTGTGTGGGCTTGGTTGCCCCGTGGCGTGTGGGATGTTAGTTCCCTGACCAGGGATTGAACCCGCATGCCCCGCATTGGAAGGCTGATTCTTTACCACTGGACCACCAGGGAAGTCCCAATTTTGCCATTTTAATTACAGTATATCTTGGTGTGTTCCTCTTTGAATTAATCCTGTATAGGACTCTCTGTACTCCCTACACTTAGATATCTGTTTCCTTTACCAGGTTAGGGAAGTTTTCATCTATTATGTCTGCAAATATGTTGATAGGTTCTCTGTTTCTTTTCCTTCTGGGACCCTTATAATGTGAATATTAGTGTGCTTGAGGTTGTCCCAGAAGTCTCTTAAGCTGTCCTCATTTCTTTTCATTCTTTTTTCTTTTGTCTGTTCAGCATCAGTGATTTCCACTACTCTGTCTTCCAGCTTCCTGGTCATTTCCTCTGTATCATTTAGTCTACTGTTGAGTCCTTGTACTGTATTTTTCATTTCAGTTATTGTATTCTTCATCTCTGTTTGGTTGTTCTTCATATTTTCTAACTCTTTGTTAAAAAGCTTCTAACTTCTTGTTCTATGCATCCATTCTTTTCTTGGGTTCTTTGATCATCTTTATCATCACACTACCCTTATCTCTTTCTCAGGTAGATTGCCTATCTCCGCTTCACTTAGTTCTTCTGGGGTTTTATCTTGTTTGTTAGAAACACGTTTGTTCCTTTGTTGCCTTATTTTGCCTAGGTTGCTGTTTTTATTTTTATGTATCTGGTAGGTTAGTTACATTTCCCAATCTTGGAGAAGTAGCCTTTTGAAGGAGACATCCTGTGTGTCCCAGCAGCACATCCCCCTCTCATCACCTGAGCTATATGCTCTAGGGGTTCCCCCAATGAGGACTGACTGTGTCCTTCTCTTGTGGTGGGCTGACTATGTAGGCAGTCTTGTAGGGTTGATTTGCCCCCTGTCCAGTTGGTTGCCAGGCCCTGCCTTGTGTGGAGGTTGCTGACTGCTGGTTGGTGGGACCGGGTCACAAGGTGGTGCTGACTACAGGACCCCAGGGGGCACTGGGGCTAGTGCTGGCTCATTGTTGGGTTGAGTCAAGGTCCAGGAGACTCCAGGGCTGTTACCCACCCACTGGTGTGTTGAACCAGGTCCTGGGGCTAATGCTGGCCTACTGGTGGGCAGAGCCAGGTCCTGAAGTCTGCTTGCAGGACCCAGGGGTCCTAGAGCTGGTTTTGGATCAGTGGTGGGTGGGACTACTTCCTGACACAGTTGGGTGCAGGGTCCAGGGAGTCCTAAAGCTTCTGTTGGTCTACTAGTAGGCGGGACCATGGTCCAGTTGGTCCCCATGCAGGTCCTGGCCTATTAGTGGGCATGTCGTGTCTGCAGGCTGCATATCTGTGGCTTTCTTTCAGCTAGTGTCTGCCCCTTGGTGGATGAAACTAGTCTGGAGGCTAGCGCAGGCTCCCTGGAGAGTGGGGCTGGGGCCCAGGCTATTCTGGAGCTGGTACCTGCCCAGTGGTGGGTGCAGCTGGATCCTGAGCTCTCTGGTGGACAGGGCAACGTCCAGAAGCAGCTGTTCATGCAGGAGGTCTTATGACAGCCTGTCTGCTGGTGGGTAAAGCTGCGTCCCCACCCAGTTAGTTGCTTGGCCTGAGGCATCCCAGCACTGGAGTCTACAGGCCTGTGGGCTGTGTCGGGGTTGGGTCTTCACCCTAATAAGCTAAAGAGAAGATTCCACAATGGCGTTTGCCAGTGCCAGTATCCATGTGGTAGAACAAGTTCCCAAAATGGCTGTTGCCAGTGTCTATGTCCCTAGGGTGAGCTGAAGTTGCCTCCTGTCTCTCCAGAAGATTCTCCTAGATCAGCAAGTGATTCTCACCCAGGCTTCTATCAAATGACTGCTTCTTCCCTGGGTCCTGGAGCATGAGAGATTCTTTATGTACCCTTTAAGAGTGAAGTCTCTATTTCCCCCAGCCCTCTGGGACTCCCAAAAGTCACCCCACTGGCCTTCAAAGCCATATGCCCTGGAGGCTCACCTTCCCAAGTGCAGGACCCCTGGGCTGGGGCTTGGACCTCTTAGTCCTTTGAGAGACTCTGCAGTTGTAATTATTTTCTTGTTTGTGGATTGCCCACCCTGCGGTATGGGACTTGACTATTTTGTGACTTTGCCCTTCCTACCCATCTTGTTATTGTTCCTTCCTTATATCTTTAGTTGTAGAAGCTCTCCTCTGGTAGGTTCTGGCCTTTTTCACTGATGGCTGTTCTGCAGATAGCTGTGATTTTGGTGTGCCCATGAGAGGAGGTGAGCTCAGGGTCTTTCTCCTCTGCCATCTTGGCTGATGTTAAGACTATTTCTTGAAAATATTTTTCTAATGCTAATTTTTCTATATATTAAGGCAGATGTAGTACTTTAATTTTTCTGCTTTATTATTTATAAGCTTTGATAAAAGCATTTAATAATGATTCCGTGGACAAACTACTATACATAAAATAGATAAGCAATAAGGATTTACTGTATAACACAGTGAACTATATTCAGTATCTTCTAATAATCTTTAGTGGAAAAGAATCTGGATATATCTATATCTATATCTATCTATCTATCTCTCTCTCTATATATATCTGAATTCCTTTGCTGTATACCTGAAACTAACACAGTATTGTAAATCAACTATACTTCAATTTAAAAAAAGGATTCCTTGGGTACATACGACATACTAGACTGAGAAAACTTCTGGAGATAAATCCAATATCATTATACCCCAACACCTGGCAGACTGTTACAAAGGTATGTGATATTTTGTGGACCCAATAGGCTATCCTGTCCCTGGCTTCCTTCAGAGGGATCTGTTCAATGGCATCATTTACTATCGTCATTTTGGTGGAGAAATCTTTGAAGATTCATTTGAATTTGTCCTGTGGGACAGCCATGAACCTCCAAATCTCTCAGAGCCACAGGTAAGAGTCCATCTCTGAACTCTTTCCCAAAGTCTTGTCCACAGATATCAGTTCTAGAAGATGTAATTAGAAACTACAGGAAAACAGATTTCAAAGCTCGAAGTTTGAGAAGCAATGGAGTAAGCAAAATTAAGTCAGTTTCTTTGCAACGTAACTGCTCTCTTACTTTTCCACAGAGTTATGTAAATTACCATGTATGCAGTGTTTCCAAGGTTATTTAACCATCAGACCCTTCTATAAAGAGCACCTCACAAAATTTGTTTGCTTCATAACAATAACAACAAAAAAACCCACTGACTTATTTTGTGTGTTGTGGTTAAAACATAGGCTCTGTAGTTAGACTGTCTTTGTTTTTGTCCTGTTCTTGACATTAACTGACCTGTGACTCAGTTTCTTTATCTATAAAACAACATCCTTATAAAGTGATTGTGAGGGTAAGTGACGTAATACATGTAAGTATTGAGAACTTTCTGGCACATAGTAAGTACTCAATAAATATATTAGCTATTATTTATCATTGCTTTTGAAGAACTAAGAGTTTTACTACCACTCAAGGATATTATTTAAATATATAGAATACAAAAATAGGCTTAAGGAGCCATCATCCTATACAAATTACAGATGAGGAAGGGTCTGGGCAACTCTAAAGGGGTAGACTCCTTGCAAGAAGAGGATGATTGGTGGTAAGGATGGAAAAAAAGGCTTCTGAAAATAAGTGGTACCCACTACATATAGTGTCCCTGTTGGTTATATAATATCATCTCATAGTGTCATGGTCACTGACATTAGCCAATGCATAGATGATTGAGCTATTCATCTGTCTGCCAAGATAAAGGTAACAAATGGAAGAGCCCAGAAACTGAAGGAAGTAGGTGCTCCTATTAAGAGGGAATGGAAAATGAATCAGAAAATTCTCAATTCACCTGCTTATTGACTGAAAAGGAATCAATTCCTTTATAAATAACAGCCTCCTCTTTTCATCAATGCATAAAATTATGCCATTTCTAGATTACATTTTTGCTTGAGGCCTTAGATGATTTGATAATCCAAAATGGAAACTATTAATAGGATTTATTTCTAAATCTTTTGTTGTATCCATTCAAACTGAGCTATGTTTCTGACTAGAATACTGTATCGTTTTTAGCAAACAATAGGCCTTTTTAAAAACAAAATTCAGGGCTCCTTTTTCCTTTTCTGCTATTGTATATTTTATAGGTCATATTTTTCATACCCACAAACATAGATGTCAGTTTCCTCTACAGTAAAGACCACAGTAATGAAAACTTTATTGAAATAAAATTATTTTTAAATCTTGGCAAATATGTCAGGCTGAATTCTATAGATCCAGTTATTCCCCATGATGGATGGGCTTCTTAAGAAGTCATAATCATATTTTTCTCTACTTTTATTCATCTTCTTAATCTGTGTTGGGGGGGAGGGAGGGAAGAAAGAAGGGAAGGGTGGAGAGAGAGAGAAAGAAACGGAGGGTGGGGAGTGGGAGGGAGGGGAAAAGGAGGGAGGGAGAGAGGGAGAGTGAGAGAGAGAAACAGAGAAACAGAAAGACTTTTGCTCTGTTTTCATGTACCGCCTATTTTTTGACTCCTAAATATTCTCCAGCTCAGACTTGTATACCAACATCTCTACCTGACATCTCTACATTCATTTTATTTATTTTTTCTATTTGGAAGATTTATTTATTTTTTAACATCTTTATTGAAGTATAATTGCTTTACAGTGGTGTGTTAGTTTCTGCTCTATAACAAAGTGAATCAGCTATACGTATACATATATCCCCATATCCCCACACTCTTGCGTTTCCATCCCACCCTCTCTATCCCACCCCTCTAGGTGGACACAAAGCACTGAGTTGATCTCCCTGTGCTATGCAGCTGCTTCCCACTAGCTATCTATTTTACATTTGGTAGTGTATATGTCAGTGCTACTCTCTCACTTCGTCCCAGCTTACCCTTCCCCCTCCCCATGTCCTCAAGTCCATTCTCTACATCTGCATCTTTATTCCTGTCCTGCCCCTAAGTTCTTCAGAACCTTTTTTTGTTTTTACATTCCATATATTTGTGTTAACATATGGTATTTGTTTTTCTCGTTCTGACTTACTTCACTCTATATGACAGTCTCTAGGTCCATCCACCTCACTACAAATAACTCAATTTCATTTCTTTTTATGGCTGAGTAATATTCCATTGTATATATGTGCCACATCTTCTTTATCCATTCATCTGTTGATGGACACTTAGGTTGCTTCCATGTCCTGGCTATTGTAAATAGAGCTGCAATGAACATTGTGGTACATGACTCTTTTTGAGTTATGGCTTTCTCAGGCTATATGCCCAGTAGTGGGATTGCTGGGTCATATGGTAGTTCTATTTGTAGATTTTGAGGAACCTCCATACTGTTCTCCATAGTGGCTGTATCAATTTACATTCCCACCAACAGTGCAAGAGGGTTTCCTTTCCTCCACACCCTCTCCAGCATTTATTGTTTATAGATTTTTTGAGGATGGCCATTCTGACTGGTGTGAGGTGATACCTCATTGTAGTTTTGATTTGCATTTCTCTAATGATTAGTGATGTTGAGTATCCTTTCATATATTTGTTGGCAATCTGTAAATCTTCTTTGGAGAAATGTCTATTTAAGTCTTCTGCCCATTTTTGGATTGGGTTGTTTGTTTTTTTTGATATTGAGCTGCATGAGCTGCTTATATATTTTGGAGATTAATCTTCTGTCAGTTGTTTCATTTGCAAATATTTTCTCCCATTCTGAGGGTTGTCTTTTTGTCTGGTTATGGTTTCCTTTGCTGTGCAAAAGCTGTTAAGTTTCATTAGGTCCCATTTGTTTATTTTTGTTTTTATTTGTTTTTATTTCCATTTCTCTAGGAGGTGGGTCAAAAAGAATCTTCCTGTGATTTATGTCATAGAGTGTTCTGCCTGTGTTTTCCTCTAAGAGTTTTATAGTGTCTGGCCTTACATTTGGGTCTTTAATCCATTTTGAGTTTATTTTTGTGTATGGTGTTAGGAAGTGTTCTAATTTCATTCTTTTACTGTAGCTGTCCAGTTTTCCCGGCACTACGTATTGAAGAGGCTGCCTTTTATTGGCATATAGTTGCTTGTAATAATCTCTCATGATCCTTTGCATTTCTGCAGTATCAGTTGTTACTTCTCCTTTTTCATTTCTAATTCTATTGATTTGCGTCTTCTCCCTTCTTTTCTTATGACTCTGGCTAATGGTTTATCAATTTTGTTTATCTTCTCAAAGAACCAGCTTTTAGTGTTATTGATCTTTGCTATCGTTTCCTTCATTTCTTTTTCATTGATTTCTGATCTGATCTTTATGATTTCTTTCCTTCTGCTAACTTTGGGGTTTTTTTTTTGTTCTTTCTCTCATTGCTTTTGGTGTAAGGTTAGGTTGTTTATTTGAGATGTTTCTTGTTTCTTGAGGGAGTATTGTATTGCTAAAAACTTCCCTGTTAGAACTGCTTTTGCTCATCACATAGGTTTTGGGTTGTCATGTTTTCATTTTCATTTGTTTCTAGGCATTTTTTGATTTCCTCTTTGATTTCTGCAGTGATCTCTTGGTTATCTAGTAGCGTATTGTTTAGCCTTGTTTAGCCTCCATGTGTTTGTATTTTTTACAGATTTTTTTCCTGTAATTGATATCTAGTCTCACAGAGTTGTGGTCAGAAAAGATACTTGATACGATTTCAATTTTCTTAAATTTACCAAGGCTTGATTTGTGACCCAAGATATATCTATCCTGGAGAATGTTCCATGAGCACTTGAGAAGAAAGTGTCATCTGCTGTTTTTGGATGGAATGTCCTATAAAAATCAACTAAGTCCATCTTGTTTAACGTATCATTTAAAGCTTGTGTTTCCTTATTTAGTTTCATTTTGGATGATCTGTCCACTGGTGAAAGTGGGGTGTTAAAGTCCCCTACTATGATTTTGTTACTGTCGATTTCCCCTTTTATGGCTGTTAGCATTTGCCTTATGTATTGATGTGCTCCTTTGTTGGGTGCATAAATATTTACAATTGTTATATCTTCTTCTTGGATTGATCCCTTGATCATTATGTAGTGTCCTTCTTTACTTCTTGTAATAGTCTTTGTTTTAAAGTCTATTTTGTCTGATACAAGAATTGCTACTCCAGCTTTCTTTTGATTTCCATTTGCATGGAATATCTTTTTCCATCCCCTCACTTTCAGTCAGTATGTGTCCCTAGGTCTGAAGTGGTCTCTTGTAGACAGCATATACACAGGCCTTCTTTTTGTATCCATTCAGCCAGTCTGTATCTTTTTGTTGGAGCATTTATTCCATTTACATTTAAGGTGGTTATCGATACATACGTTCCTATTACCATTTTCTTAATTGTTTTGGGTTTGTTATTGTAAGTCTTTTCCTTCTCTTGTGTTTCCTGCCTAGAGAAGTTTCTTTAGCATTTGTTGTAAAGCTGGTTTGGTGGTGCTGAATTCTCTTAGCTTTTGCTTGTCTGTAAAGGTTTTAATTTCTCCGAACCTGAATGAGATCCTTGCTGGGTAGAGTAATCTTGGTTGTAGCTTTTTCTCTTTCATCACTTTAAAAATGTCCTGCCACTCCCTTCTGGCTTGCAGAATTTCTGCTGAAAGATCAGCTGTTAACCTTATGGGGATTCCCTTGTATGTTATTTGTTGCTTTTCTCTTGCTGCTTTTATTATTTCTTCTTTGTATTTAATTTTTGATAGTTTGATTAATATGTCTCTTGACATGTTTCTCCTTGGATTTATCCTGTATGGGACTCTCTGCTTCCTGAACTTGATTGACTATTTCCTTCCCATATTAGGGAAGTTTTCAACTATAATCTCTTCAAATATTTTCTCATACAGTCTCTTTTTCTCTTCTTCTTCTGGGACCCCTATCATTCGAATGTTGGTGTGTTTAATGTTGTCCCAGTGGTCTCTGAGACTGTCCTCAATTCTTTTAATTCTTTTTTCTTTATTCTGCTCTGCAGTAGTTATTTCCACTATTTTATCTTCCAGGTCACTTATCCGTTCTTCTGCCTCAGTTATTCTGCTATTAATTCCTTCTAGAGAATTTTTAAGTTCATTTATTGTGTTTTTCATCCCTGTTTGTTTGCTCATTAGTTCTTCTAGGCCCTTGTTAAAAGTTTCTTGTATTTTCTCCATTCTATTTCCAAGATTTTGGATCATCTTTACTATCATTATTCTGAATTCTTTTTCAGGTAGACTGCCTATTTCCTCTTCATTTTTTTGGTCTGGTGGGTTTTTACCTTGCTCCTTCATCTGCTGTGTGTTTCTCTGTCTTCTCATTTTGCTTAACTTACTGTGTTTGGGGTCTCCTTTTTGCAGGCTGCAGGTTCGTAGTTCCTGTTGCTTTTGGTGTCTGCCCCCAGTGACTAAGGTTGGTTCAGTGGGTTGTGTAGGCTTCCTGGTGGAGGGGACTGGTGCCTATGTTCTGGTGGATGAGGCTGGATCTTGTCTTTCTGGTGGGCAGGACTGTGTCTGGTGGTGTGTTTTGGGGTGTCTGTGACCTTATTATGATTTTATGCAGCCTCTCTGCTAGTGGGTGGGGTTGTGTTCCTGTCTTGCTAGTTGTTTGGCATAGGGTGTCCAGCACTGTAGGTTGCTGGTCGTTGAGTGGAGCTGGGTCTTAGCGTTGAGATGGAGATATCTGGGAGAGCTTTCGCTGTTTGATATTATGTGGGGCCTGGAGGTCTCTGGTGGACCAGTGTCCTGAACTTGGCTCTCCCACCTCAGATGCTAAGGGTGGCAGCCGGCCAGGGTACCCAGATCCTGTCAGCCACATGGCCAGGTACGTGGGGAGGTTCTTGCCTTTTGGGAAGTCTGAAGTCTTCTCCCAGTGTCCAGTAGCTGTTCTGTAGGAGTTGTTCCACATGTGGATGTAGTGTGATGTATTTGTCGGGAGGAAGGTGATCTGCATGTCTTACTCCTCCACCATCTTGAAGGTGCCCCCTCTGGCTGGTGGGCGGCTGCAGCCAGCCGTCTCCAGGTGGCAGTGAAGTCGGGCAGCTGTTCTTGCTGGCTCCGGCAGACCTCTGCATTCAGTTTAAACTCAACATGTTCACAAGACATTTAGCATATTTCCCTGAAAATTTGCATGAAACCACTGTAACTAGAATCTTTGAAGTCATCCCTACCCCCTTTCTCTCGCGTATCTGCATAACCAGTTGGTCAGCTAATCTTAATAAATCTACTTGAGAAATTTCTCTCATCTGTCTCTACTTCCCCACCCCACCATCATTGCTTTAGTCTCAGCCTTCATCCTTTTTGGACTAGATTATCCTCCACATCTGTCATATGGTCTCTTAAGAATAGACGAGATTAGCCACATCCTTTTTTTTTTTTTTTTTTTTTCCTGTACGCAGGCCTTTCACTGTTGTGGCCACTCCCGTTGCAGAGCACAGGCTCTGGACGCGCAGGCTCAGTGGCCATGGCTCACGGGCCCAGCCGCTCCGCGGCATGTGGAATCTTCCCGGACCGGGGCACGAACCCGTGTCCCCTGCATCGGCAGGCGGACTCCCAACCACTGCGCCACCAGGGAAGCCCAGCCACATCCTTTTAATTGAGGACAGTTAAAACTCATTGTTGCAGTAGCAGTATGTTTAGTAGAGGACATCTAGTGTCCATTTTTTCCCAGCTCTCCCTCTTCTGATGTGTGGCAGCTTTAGCTCATTCAGACTGTGGACTGGCACTCAGCTATAGAATCACCTGCTCCAGGAATCATCCTCTGATGCTCCTATTCCATACCTGTTTCCCCAGGCTTGACCATCTGGTCCTTCTATACAATCTGATATGAAATTACTATAATGTGAGGCCATTATTTTATTGGATCAACTGTGAGCTCATTTATGACAGGGATCCTGATTTATTCATCTCTCTGTCTTCAGATCTTGGTATCTGACTCAGAGTAGAACCTCCAGAAATGTGTGTTGGTTCCAGAACAAACTCTGGTTCTTTGAACTTTTATTGAAATGAGGGGGAAATAAGAAGACCCAGACATGTGGCAGGGACTGGGGAAGGAGTAAGACGCGGAAGTAATAAGTGTAAAGCTTTAGTTTTAGGAGTTTTCAGGAATTAGTTGTGTGCATAACAAAAAAACAAATATTTTGTATGCGTGTGCGCTGTTAAGAATTACTGTGTTGTAAAACCCTGATATCATCACTGAAGCTCCAGTTTTTAAGGGACTCAAATGATCAGCTGGTCTGTTTGATGACTGCATCTTCAGTGTGGATGAGTATCCAGTCATGTCTTACAAATATAAATGTATTTAAAATATTCAACAAAATCTGTAACTTTCAGCTGTTCAACTACAAGTACAGATGAAATGGTTACTTGATGGGAGCTTTTGTGATCAGAAGGTTCCCCAGTCACTGATGATGATTAAACTCAGGCCCAGGATTGTTTTGGCCATACTGTGAGAACACCTCCTTTCATAGGGGCAGAAATCAAAGATCTCAGGTGAGAATCTATTTAAAACAGGAAGGAAGTTACACAAGTGGAGATGCTTCTTACTTCTTCTCATCTTTTCCATCTAGATACTCCTACTGAGAGATCTACCTGCACATCAACAAGATATTAGCAAGAACCCCCCTCTCTTTCTACCTTGGTTGCCATGACTGTCATCAAATAAAGCCTCACCTACTCAATTTGCTTTTGAAAAATATTTTATTAGGTTATTACAGAATTGTTTGTATCACTGCCCAAGTGCTTATCAACAGAAGACTGGTTTAAAAAACTATATCTATACGATGAAATACTATCAAACAAACCAACCAAAAATATCAGTAAATCCATGGAAAATATTCTGTATCTTAACTGTGGTGGTGCTTTGACAGGTATATAAGATTGTCAAAACTCATCAAATTATATACTTAAACTGAATGTAGTTCATTGTATGTAAAGTAGTCCTGACCAGAAAAAGGAAAAAAAAGAAAAATGTTTTCTTCTTTATTCCTCTCAGTAGCGGGCTTTATAGAATTTATACCTTAGATTTTAACCCGGGGGAGAGTAACGTTAGCAGTAAAATGGAGAGCGAAACCTAAGGATAGAAGAGAAATGGAGAAAGAGGACTAAGAAACAGGAAGAAAGGAGCAGATGCCACAAAGGCCTGGGGGCAAAGTGGGAGGAAGGAGTGCAACATGACCAGAGGAGAGAACAGGCACCCAGAGTGGGCATTTATCAGAAGTCAGACCGGAAAGGGGAGTGGGCAAAACTAGCATTGGAAATAACTCCTGGGGGTGAGAAATAGCACTGGATCATCTCAAAGGAAGATGCAAAAGAAGGAATCAGGCAGAAAGCAAAGCTCAGTGCAGAGAAGGGATCAAGAACCCAGGTCTACAAGGAAGGCAGATAGTAGCCAGTGGAGTATCATATTGTGAGCTGGATTCTGAGGGTCAAGTTTAGTGGTTGTCATTTTATATACTGATTTATTACTTTATGTTCCAGTTCCCTGCAGATCTGTCTGTGGGTGCTTGTGGCCGTAAGTAGACTGGATGCATGTAGGGGAAGGCAACAAGCAAGAGCCCAGTGCCTGGTATGGGCCCTAGTTTTCCACTTTGTGGGAATGGGTATTTAATTAGGTCTTTTTTACAACCAAATTTCAGTAAAAACGAGAAGACTTTATTTCTCTATGGAGTTTGTTAAAATAGGATCTTTCTCGCCTGCAGAACACAGACACAATAATTATTTGGACATGCATAAATACGTAAAGACACATCAACTTAAGCGATCAGAAAGCATGTTGAAAAATGTGCCCACCATGAATTACTACTGGGGTATAGAAAAGCATGCTTGTACATTCTTTTTGCACAAAGAACGCACTGGAGAATAAATTAGCATAGAAAATGGTCTCTTTGAAGGCACAATAACTATTGTTTCCTTATTAAATCTAGTTTTTCAATTAAATGGAGCTTCACTGATCCACACCATGGCTGGGATGTCCCATAGAGAATTTCTGAACTTTAGAGATTAGCAAAAAACTGTAACTGGAAAAAAATCATGACACAGATTCCAGGAACTGGAGAAATGACTGTCATTGTGTTCCTTTGTTTTGATTACTGAGTTTAGTTTCTAATTATTGAAATGCTTCATAATGGAATAGTAAATATGCTGTATGCTTTTGTAAAAGTAATGAAGGACGGAGACGGAATTAATTTATTGAGCACCTACTACCAGGTACTCACTGTGCTATCAGCTATCTCATTTGATCCTGACAGCACTTCACTATAATAGTCATCCTTATTATTCCCAGTGTAAAGAGAGAAAACCTGAGCCCCAAAAGGGTTAAATTATTTGCCACAGGCAGCAAAGTTTGTAGGTGGCTGAGCTGATGTTCCAGTCTTTTTCGTATCATAGCAAAAGCTTAACCATGTTTTAGTTTTTGCTTTGTATGTTAACTTAAAAAAGAAATTCTCTTCATTTTCAAATTGGTTATTGTGAACACCATTATCTTAGAAAAAATTGGCATTGCTGATCTGTACTTCAGTGACAATATTAAAATAAATCAAAACCAGAGTCAGAATACTTTCATGCATCAGGCTGTGCAACGACTCATGATGCCAAGCAAATGTACCATTTCAAGAGAGAGTAATTGCCTTCTCCCAGGCAATCATGGATTATTGTTAAAAAAAAATAAATGTGATGGTAAAAAGCTGTTTGGCAAAGTCTCCTTTCCCTCTTGCAAGATCCAAACCTATGAATGTTTGAGAAAATTCTTAACATCACAAACAGGGCATGTTGACTCATTCAGTGAGGAAACACCTATAAAGTGCCTCCTACCTACAAAATACCGTGCCAGATGTGGTGGAGCTATAGAAATGAACAGAATATTTGTTGAGCACATAATATATGCCAGACATTTAATCTTCATAGTGATATTTGATCCTCATAAAATTCTGTGAGGTTGTTGATATTATGCTTAATTTACAGATAGGAAAATTGACACTCAAAAAAGTTGAGTGACCTGTTCAAGGTCAGTAACAGCTACCAAGTGGTTTACCCAGGACTTTAACCGTCTGTTCACTGCCAAATTCCATGTGGTTTGCACTATACTATGATCCTCCTTGTGGAACTTTCAGTCTAGGAGAGATTTACATGTAAACTACTAACTAATAATACAAGACAGTGAAATAATGATGTTTATCAAGGGATAACCAAAATTCAGGAAAAATTAATTCCAACTGAGAAATTGGAGAACGTTTCAAGAAGAACCTTCAAGGGTAAGAAAGACTCAGGTTGCTGGAGAGAGCAGGAGAAAACCATTCCAGACTGAAGGAACAACAGGATTCAGAGCATAGAGGCATGTTTGAGGAGTAGGTCTGGGTCCACTGAGTGCAATCAGGATGCTGGATTAATGTTGAAAGGTCATAAAAGATAAAGTTGATATAAAGAGTGTGTTTAAACTGTGAGGGGTCTTGAATACCATGCTAAGGAGTTTGAATAATTCTATCCCTCCTGGGGGGTTAAGATTTTCTTTTTAACTTTCTTTTTTAAAAAATTTTATTGAAGTATGGTTGACTTACAGTGTGTTAGTTTCAGGGGTACAGCACAGTGATTCAGTTATTCATATATATGTGTGTGTATATATATATATATTCTTTTTCAGATTCTTTTCCCTTAGAGGTTATTGCAAAATAGTGAGTGTAGTTCCCTGTGTGATACAGTAGGTCCTTGTTGGTTATCTATTTTATATATAGTAGTGTGTATGTGTTAATCCCAGCCTCCTAATTTATCCCTCCCCTGCCTTTCCCCTTTGGTAACCATAAATTTGTTTTCTATGTCTGTGGGTCTATTTCTGTTTTGTCGATAACTTCATTTGTATCTTTTTATAGATTTTTGAGGAAGTGAATAACCTGATTTGACTTGTATTTTTTAAAAGATAACACCAGAGGTATGAAAAGTCAAAATGAGTTATTGGAGTTAGGGCTGATGGAAAGCCGTTGTGATGATGTAAGGAAACTATGAAAACTGGAGCAAAGTCAGGAACAGTGGGAATGACAGCTGTGGGACTAGGGTGTGGTTACTGTTTAGAAAATTTTGTAAGTACAAACTCCGGGACTTGGTGATGTGTTATATGTGGGTAGAGAAAGAGGAACCATAAGTAATGTCGAGGTTTCCAGGATCTATGACTGAGTGGAAAGAGGAAGAGAAAGCCCAGGTTGCTGGTAAAGGGAGGTGTAGAAGTAAAACCAGGAACATATTTTGTGTATTTTATGCCTATTCTATAGCACTCATGACTGCATTAACTATAATTGTGATAATCATATTCTTAAGTTAGAATGAAAAATGGGTGGAGAATGTTCCATTTTTCACGTTCCTACTAACTCCCCAATCTTTTCACTGGAAGTGTTTTACAAAATGGCAGGTTTTGAAAATCATACCTGTGACTGGATGACAGTGGGGTGGCTTTCTTTGGTGTCTTTTTGGTATTTCAAATTAATGGTAAAGATAATTTCTTTCCAGGTGGTGACAATCCACATCACTCCAGTCGATGACCAGCTTCCAAAAGAGGTTCCTGGAGTTTCTCGACATTTGGTTGTTAAGGAAACGGAGGTGGCCTGTATCACTAAGAAACATCTGCATTTTGTAGATACCGAATCATATGACAGGGAGCTGCTCTACACAGTAACCACTCCTCCGTTTTTCTCCTCTAGCCGCAGGTACCTCTCTGAAGAGTCATCACCTGGGCTATTAGTTGAGGGTTGCGTTCTAGGATTGAGTTGAAGGTGTCAATGTGTACTACTGTGGTTCACTTGCTTGGCTGGTCACACGTGAACTTATATTCAATTCAGCATTTATTCTGATCTCAAACTTGTCTCATACCTCCCTTCAAAAGCTATATTAATTTGTAAGTGGCCTGCAGCCTGTAGTGTCTTCAGCTTAGGGAGGCTTAAAACAGTCTTTAATCCCTTTTTCTAAAGAGAATACTTTTTTTCTCTTTAGTAAAATGTACTGAGTCTTCATTGTTTTATTTTTAGATATTGCAGCCCACAAAAGTGGTCATATTCTCTGATTCCAATCCAGGAAATATCATGAATATACCTTAGGTTTGTATTATCTACCAAAGGATAGGGAGGACACGTTTTTAGGATGAGTATCTAACTACATCTTATTGTAGTTAGATTCCCTTTCATCATGTCAGAGCAGAAATTCTGTACATACTTTCTGCAGTCATGATGAAAATGGCATTCATGATACTAGACTTAAGGCTAGAACCTCCCCCCGCCTTGATATAAAGAGAGAATATAAAGATGGAACATTTGATTTCTTCCTACAGTGAATACTTTTAGCTTCAGAAAATTTGGTTGTGGGCTACTATTTGATTTAATTTTTCTTACTGGGAAAGTTAGCTGATGTGTTCTCTTGTATTTTTGTTTAGACACTTGGATGCTGGGAAATTATTCATGGTAGACAGCATACCAAGGCTAACCAAAAACCCTGCAGCTCCAGGGTTGAAGTCATTCACTCAGGTATGATGCTATGCTCGTGTTGACAAACATGACGGAAGTGTCCTCTGAGAAGGTACGGTGCTCCTAACGTTGCACTTGAGAGTATTGGCCTTTGACATCTGTCACAAGCAACAAATACTTGATGTCTATATTCTTTCTGCTTGCACATTTCCATTAAGCAAGTGACATGTAACATTTGAAAATGCTTGATCAAGCTGGATATGATTGTAAAATCTCGTTATAATTCAACACAGTCTTTTGCATCAATTTAGGTCCCTGGCTTAGGGCTCTGATTTAGGGACCTGGTGCATATGTTTTTACTCCATCAAAGTCAGTTCGTCCAATATCCTACCATCTTAGTTTCCTAGGGCTGCTATAGCCCAGTACCACAAACTAGGTGGCTTAAAAGAACAGAGATGTATTGTCTTACAGTTCTGAAACTAGAGGCTAGAAGGCTAGAAGTCTGAAACCAAGGTCTCAGGGGGGCCACCATCCTCCAAAACCCTGTTTGGTCGGGGGGCAGTGGGGTCTTACCTTACCTCTTTCCATTGTCTAGTGGTTTGCTGGCAATCTGACATTCCTTGACTGGTAGATCATCACTCCACTCTCTGCCTCTGTCACGCCATGGCTGTGTTCTCCCTGAGTCTCTCTCTTCTTATAAGGAACAAGTTATATTGGATTAAGGGCCCACCCTACTCCAGTATGGCCTTACCTTAACTAATTACATCTGCAACAACCTTGTTTCCAAGTAAGGTCACATGCTGAGGTACTGGGGGTTAGGACTTCAACGTGTCTTTTTTTGTGGGGGACATAAGTCAGCGCATGCTATCTACTGCTTTCCAAAATCCTTCATTAGCCCTCTCCCTGCTCCTGTGGCCTCTGCTCTGCAGACCTGACTAGAGGCCCAGTAATGATGAGTGATTAGGCAGCAGCTACCCCTGAGCTGCTGAATCTCTCTGTAGTTAGAGGTTGTATTAAATGAGTATGTCAACCTATGTGCTAAGTACTATTATTTTTTTCATTTTGTAGGTAAGGAAACAGAGACCTCACAAGTTTAAGTAGCTTGACTGGTATCACACAGCTACTTTGTGGCGCAGCTGGGTTAAAATGCAAGTCTCCTGTCTTTCACAGAGTTGCCTGGCTTCAAGCACTTGACGTAGTCACTTAATTTCTTTGTTCTTTTCCCTCCTGCTTTTAGAAAATGCGATTTGTAAGATAGAGCTTTTTATGATCTTCAAATTGATGATGGTGGCATTTACAATGTTCCCTATCAGTGAATGAGACGGGTATCTTAGACTTAGGTCTCTAAATGTCTCTCATCCTGGGAAATTGGCACCCACATGTCCGTCTTCATTTGCTTTGCAGCATGCTGTGAACTATATGAAAGTGGCCTACATGCCACCCATGCAAGATATAGGCCCCCACCCCCGACACGTCCAGTTTGCCTTTTCCGTCAGTAACCAGCACGGCGGCACTTTGTTCGGGATCTGCTTTAACATCACGATTCTTCCGGTGGACAATCAGGTCCCTGAGGTAGGCGTAATGCTTGATGTGAAGGATGAAAAGGCGGGGAAGACCTAAGGGAAGAAAGATTTTGAAAGCCTTACTCAAAATGCTAACTTCTCTTTAGGCTCTTTCAAAGAACTTTTTTATTTTCCAGCTACAGTGTAGGAAAAGAAAGCATGGGGAGGGGGAGTCCTTCACCTCCTATGGGACTTTCTATCTAAAAGATGAGATTTTCTAGTTGCTGAATTTGGCATTATTTTCAAAGCTTTATCAAAATCTCTTTCCTTTCTGCTGAGTTTCATGTGTTGATCAGGTGAAGGGGATTAAATTAGGAGTCTCTTAGCAACCAGATAGGCTTATTTGCTCTCTCCGCAGGCCAGCTATGCTGTTCTGTCATCTAAATAAGCTCTTTAATTTTCTAAAATGAATTAAGATGGACCCTTGCATCCTATGCTGTTCCACTCCCCAATGTTTGTGTAAGCTTTAAAGCACTTGGGTCTCTCATTATAAATCAAATTACAAAGGCGATGCTACCTTGTGCATCTTATCTGCGAGGCTGGGATTCATGGTGAGAATTTGTTCCCTACCTGCTCCCTCCCCATCAGAGCACTAGAGTTAATGAGGGTGGCTATTCCTAGGTTTGCTTTTTCCCTCAAAAGCGGAAAGTGTGATTACCCATTCATTAGGAACCAGAGGGGACTAGAACTCACATGTGTCTCATCCCTAAGGAAAGAGGCCACCTTCCCAGGCAGCCACCTGGAATATGGCCAGGAAAGCACGGATGCTCCTTTTCCTTTGCTCTCCTCACCATCTCTAAGCTGCCCAAAGTTGTGGAGCAGAGGTCTCACCCTGCAGGACCAAGGGGCTTACCCAAACCACACAACTGTTTTGATGAGTCTAGATAATATTTGAAAATAATGAGTTGCCAACGCTTAAACATCAGGAGGTTTTGTATCAGGTTTGGATTTCTGGCTTCTCTTGAAAATTTGGAAGCTCTGGCAACACTGAGTCCACTTCCCTACCCCCACCCCACAGCAGCTGAACAGGGCACATTCCCCAGTCACCCAAGTCCCCACCCAACTCAAGACACCCATTTACATCACTGGCTTGACCCCGCCAGCCTCTGAGCTTGCAATATTTGGTAGAAGATGGGCCCAAGAGCTCACAAAAAAGGAATGTAAACTATGTTCTTTGCCTCCTTCCCTGTCAGGGACCAGATCATGTTCCCTGTATAAAAAATAGTTTAGAATGTCTCTTAATTTTTTTATTTTTTTTTGCGGTACGCGGGCCTCTCACTGTTGTGGCCTGTCCCGTTGTGGAGCACAGGCTCCGGATGCGCAGGCTCAGCGGCCATGGCTCACGGGCCCAGCCGCTCCACGGCATGTGGGATCTTCCCGGACCGGGGCACGAACCCGTATCCCCTGCATCGGCAGGCAGACTCTCAACCACTGCGCCACCAGGGAAGCCCAGGAATGTCTCTTAATTTGATTAGATGTTATTCAGACCATCCTTTTCTATGTATGAGATACGTGCCCTGAAATAGCCCAGCATCTAAAGAAGCTAATGTGTGTTATAGAACAATCACAGAGAAACAGTTTTTTATGCCAAGCTGTCCAGCCTCTTGCTAGAGAAAGATGATCTGTGGTAAAAACCAGAAAGGGTGAAGTGAATAGTTACCTCCATCATTTGAAGGTAAATGGAATAGTTACGAGGACTTGGGGCTCAGGAGGCTTAGTGGCTTCTGTCTTTTTTCTACAGTGGATGGGACAAATGAAATAGTACTGTAGAGAACTGAGAGTAGTAGAAATAAAATTAAATGAGTGGCTTCAGTGAACCTAGTCATGGGAGTGGTTCCCTGGTGTGAAAATCCACAGTTATCGCTGGGCTAAGTGATAACCGTTAGGGGATCTTGACACCATGCTGGCCTGAAGTTCCAGAAATCCAAGCACTGGGTTCAGGCAGGGACTAGAAAGTGAATAATTAATGGGGGGGGCAAATTAGCTTTTAGTTTTTTAAAGTTGTCCTGAAATACATATATATTTAAAAATCGTCTAATGAGGCAAAGTATATTCCTTGAAACTTAGCATCTTGGGATATTAATCGATGCAACTCAGGACAAAATGAGGTTGGCGGACATGGACCATGTTTCAGTGGTAATAATCCTCTTTAAATAAGAACTCCATTTATTTCTTTTTCCTACAAACAGTGAAAATGTAGGTTTGGCAAAATCAGAGTAAGGCACTTAGGAAGGGTGCGGGTGAGTGGCTGTAGGGAGAAAAGGCTCTTACTTTATGTCGTCCTTTGCTGGCAGAAGTAGTTTATTACAGAATACAAGGCAGCTGTCCCAGGGAGCATGGTCTCATCATTTCCATGATCCAAGGAACTGCCCTTGGGGCGGCTGTGCCCTGGTGGGTGGGAGGATGGAGCAGGGCTCTGGGTGGAGGCTGTGATTTCTTGCTCACTTCCCTTTCCTCTGCTCATTTCTCGGGCCTCCGTCCTCTTTACCAGCTCTTGCCTTAGGGAGTGCTCTCCTTTCTAGGAGTGGCAGCTGCTCTGAAGAGAGTAGCTGCTTCCTCGGAGAACCCTGTGTCCTCACGTTAGCAGAGCGCTCACCCCAGATCGTGTGTGAGGAGCCTTCAGAGCCCATGACTTGGTAGCCCAACTGTATCTCCCTGTTTTTGCTTCTGTGTAGTAATACAAATTTGAGAAAATGATAGGTTGAACAAAGTTAGTAGATTTTCCTACTGTAGGGTCTCAGAGTGCTGGATACACTTACGAACCTTATAAACTTCCAAGGTGAAGATACCGTATGTGACTATTTTCTAGATGTGTTTGACCATGGAACACTTCTTGCCAACTCCCAATGTGATGATAAAACAGCCCAAGCCCTTCTAACTTGCTTTTTACTTTCAAGTAAATTTTTATTGAGCGGTGAGTTTTTCTGTTAGAGAAAATTATCTTTATGGCTTTAATATTTAAGTCTAATGCTTGAATAAATCTATTTCCTATGAAATCTTCAATTTCTAGTCTTTCATTTCCCTGTTCTACTTCCATATCTAAAACACTCACTACCCTGATGCTTAAAAGCTCCAGTCAATTTCCCAAGTCTTTAAGAATCTTTAGGGTGTAAAAAGGGATGGATTCTTTCTCTAGGGGAATTTGATGTAGGTTTTGTTCATTTTGTAGATTAAGGTACATATGTGCCGAGCAATGGTAGGTGTGGACACGATGAGGAATGTTATTATTTTCTCAGTTTAGCACCAGTGATGGTAAATCTGACTGCTGCTTCTACTCTACAGGGTCTGAGATCAGTGAAATGCAGATGCTTTCAGTTTTCTAGATCTGCCTTGTTTCTTTGTGTCCATCAATGTTTAGAATTGGAAGCATTTAGTAAAAGATACTTTTCAGCCAGGATGTTCAGCTATGAACTTGTTCCCTTGAGCACATTCTTGAAAGTTTGATTGACATGTGAAAATGGTGCTGGAAGTTTTCTGTTGGTTTCATGAGCTCTGTCTTCAGGTACACCTCATGGAAAAAGGCTTTAAATGTTTCCTTCCTTCTTTCTAGGTATTTACCAACCCTCTGAGAGTGGCTGAGGGGAGTCAGTGTGTCATCAGCACAGAGCATGTCCTGGTTTCTGACGTGGACACCAAACTGGACAACATCCACCTCTCCCTGCAGAGACAGCCTCAGCACGGAAGGGTGGAGCTGAATGGATTTCCTCTAAACACAGGGGCCATATTTTCTTGGGGAGACCTCCAGGCCTTAAAAGTTAGGTCAGAACATTTCCTGGCTTCTTTGTTTTACGTGCTTTGGCTCCCATCTGAATCAATTGTGAGGCAGTGTAAGAAGTTTGTCCAATTCTTTCAGGGGTAGCAACATGCCACCTAATACTTTTCCAGGGTCAGTTGAAAATTAGAAATGACAATCCTTTAGTTTCCCCCTAAGGCATTTTCTTTCCCTCTGGCTTGCTGTACTGGTAGGAATGACATTATGAATATTTGAGCAACAAAAACTCGATTAGCATGAATATTAAATTTGCTGCAACTGCATGTATCACAAGGGGTAACAATCAAACTAGATGAATAGAGTCTGAGATAATCTATAAGGCTAATCTACATAATTGAACTTGGTTTTAAGAAAAGCCAATTTCTTAACCCTGGCAACTCTGGGATAGAATTCTGTTGATCGAAGTCCTTAGTGTGAATTTTTAATCCATTTTGCTGGGGAGGGGATTTGAGGGCAAATACGTAGGGTAGGTTGGGTAGGTAGGACATGGAATAGTACTTGGGTCTCTTCCAGTCAGGGGTGGAGTAATCCCTGTCTCATGGTCCTACAGTAGTTCCCCTCACCTTGAGGACTTTCATTTCTTCTACCTAATGCAGTTATGTAAGAAACTTTTTCTTTAAAATCTAGTAAAACATCTTCTTTGTAAAACAATGCAAGGTACTCAAAAGCAGTGGTCAGGTAGACAAACATACTGGTTAATTTCTCACTTGTACAAGTTCAAGTTATAAATGGGAATTTTGTCCTTTTTGATAAAGTGTAGTAGAAGGTATTAGGCATCAAATGCTTAGTTCTACATTTAGAAATTGATGGGGAAGGAGAATTTGTGTACAGGAAGATCATTTTCATCCAACAGTTTAGTTACACTGCTTTATTTTACAGTTTCCAATATCTTAACCTCTTTTCACTACTCTTATCCTCATTAAAATTTCCTTTTTTCCCCAAGATCTCAGCTCTTTCCTACCTGTTAGAAAGAGGGCTCTGTTTAGATAGTTCTTACTAGGGAATGAACGATGGATAGAAAAAAAAAAGTACCAGTGTTTGCCAGCACGTATATTTCAAGCATTCTTCTAGAGACTTGCAATTACGGTTTTTTTCATTAAACTTCACAGCAATCAAACCTGACAAGGTAGATGGTTCTATTCTCATATTATAGTTGAAATAACGAAGACACGAAGAGGTTAAGGTCACTTAGCTAGTGTGTGCAGGACTCTGGTTTTGAAAGAAGTTCTGTTTGATTCCATAGCCGTGCATTTGGATGTGTACTCCTAGACCTGTTTGGCCCTTTTAGAGGCATTAGCATGGTAAGTATATTTGAATTAGCACATTATCACATACCAATCTATTTTTGATGGAGATATCAGGGAGTATGACAAAATAAAGCATAGGAGGCAGTGTTGGGAGGGAAATTGGGAGTAGGAGGTGGGCTTTCTCCACCACTGGAATCGAATCCCTAGCCAGTGTATGGGTGAGTCTCGTCCTGAGTAAAACACCTTTTAGCCCTGGAATTCTTTCATATGTAAACGTTACATATGTTCAATGTACAATACAATTTTTAAAGCAACTTTTTTTTTTTTTTTGCGGTACGCAGGCCTCTCACTGCTGTGGCCTCTCCCATTGCGGAGCACAGGCTCCGGACGCGCAGGCTCAGCGGCCATGGCTCACGGGCCCAGCCGCTCCGTGGCATGTGGGATCCTCCCGGATCGGGGCACGAACCCGTGTCCCCTGCATTGGCAGGCGGACTCTCAACCACTGCGCCACCAGGGAAGCCCTAAAGCAACTTTTAATTTCATTTCCTAGAACTTATTTCCATAACTGAGTGTCTTGAATGGATCACTGATAAGCTAAAAATTTGACTCAGTTCAACAGTTATTTAGAACTTACTGTGTATCACTACAGTGGACTGAAGAGTAAATGGAAAGTCTAGAATTAGACAATTCCTTTAAGAAACTTGACTGAGAATTAAAAGGAAATAGGGTCAAGGCAAGACCAAGAAAAAATATATATATACATTTTTTGTAAGTTTATTTATTTATTTTTGGCTGCGTTGGGTCTTCACTGCTGCGTGTGGGCTTTCTCTAGTTGCGGCGAGAGGTGGCTTCTCTTGTGGAGCACGGGCTCTAGGCGCACGGGCTTCAGTAATTGTGGCACGTGGGCTTAGTAGTTGTGGCTTGCAGGCTCTAGAGCGCAGGCTCAATAGTTGTGGCACGTGGGCTTAGTTGCTCCATGGCACGTGGGATCTTCCCGGACCAGGGATTGAACCTGTGTCCCCTGCAATGGCAGGTGGATTTTTAACCACTGTTAACCACCAGGGAAGCCCCGAAAAAATACTTTTAAGTCTAGAGAAATTCAAGAATCTTTATAGGTTCAGAGGAAAAGAGTTAGTAAATAGCAAGGGGGAAGTGGCAGGAGAGAGGCAATGAATAATGCATAGATAAAGTTTTAGGGCAGAGCTGAATCAATCCAGAGCACAGGCAGAAGGAATAACCTTAAAAGTGGGGGAGGAGGGAGAATTACCAAAATCCACGTAGTGTCCCACTTTTACCTGTCACTGCTCAGTCTCAGTGTCCCCTTTGCCCCCAGCAGTGTTTTCGGTAAGTAGGCAGAGCTACACCCACTGGTTCCCATTTTTACAGTGACAATTTGAAGAGCTGCTTTTTGATTTGGGGACAAGTTATGAATGCATAAACACATTTTTCCAGGGTGGAGCAATTTTACATTTAAGGATACTTGAGTACAGTAGTTACATATGTGACTTCATGATTATGCTGGGGGTTTGGTTATTTATTTATTTGTTGAACATATGGCCAAAACCATGGGAAAGTTCTTGTGACAGGAATCTCAGTGCACTCTGACAGTGGCCTTGAGAGGTTAGTGACAGCTATCATCCCCACAGGTATCAGCATGATGGATCTGAGATACTTCAGGATGACATACTACTGGAGGTCACAGATGGCATAAATGCAGCAGAATGTGTGCTATACATTGAGGTACGTAGTAAGTTTCCTCCATGGTTCATATAGAAACAAACCTTCTAGTCTGGAAGCCTCTTGGGGTCTCTGATAGAAATTGAAGCACATGGACTTCAAAGCAAGAAGGTGTCTGCTTACATCTTTGATTATGTCAGGACAGGCAATAGAGAGCAAAGTTATATTGGTGAAATGGACATATGAGTTTCTTGTGCCAATCGATTTAAAGGTAGAACTACTCTGACCTCAAACCCAGAGACTTAATTTAAAAAGCAGTCATTTCCATGTATAAATTATTTCTAATATTTTTGATCTGTCATGCCCAGAAATATTTATTTAGCAGTTGGACAGGTTAGGCTAACATCGCTGGGCTTTTCCCTGTTGTGTGCAAGGAGCCGTATCTATATGTGCGATGTGACCCTTTGTGAATTCCTGTACTATATACCCCTGGCCTGTTTGAGATGATTATTTTCCCTCTTTTGAAAAATGAAGGAAAATCTGCACATAAAGGTTGAGTATATGCTCAAAGCCCTGATGGGAACCCCCGAGTTTCTCTGTTGGGTGACCATCCACGTCCACAAGCATAACTCATGGGATTTGCAGGTATTTATAGTTAGTGACAAAGGAGGGTCAGCAGAAGACTTATCACACTTCCTGAAGATCCACTAATTATTCTTACCGTACCAAATTCTATTTCTGTTTCAATTTTGTCAGTTCTTTGTAGTATGAAATTATTATTAATGGTCATAATAATGTGTTTGTAAGATATTTTACAGTTAATAATTAAGAATGATCACATCATTCTAGTGTTTTAAGAAGTACACAGAAAAGAAATTATCCCCGTCCTATAGCAAAGGTCTGAGAAGGTTCAATGACTTGTCCAAAGCCATTAACTTGACCATGTAGACCTGGGCTGGCATCTCCACTCTGGTACTCAGGCCAGTGTTCTTTCCTCCTCACCACTGCCCAGATCTAAATTAACAGGTGATTGTAATTACCATGCTCGCTAACATTTCCTGAGCACTTATCCATGCCAGTCACAGTGCATAGCCACTTCTTTTCATTTTTTCCACTTAGTTCTAATGATGGTCTTGTATCTAGATGAAAAGCAGTACGTTATTTCAGCTTCAAAAAGGAGAGTTTTCTTTATTGGCAGACTTTTACATATAAAGAAAGCTTTTCTGAGTTAATTTTTTTTCCTGAAAAGCAAATTTATGGTGAAAACCCCAACTCTGTCTTCTGTCCATGGCCATCTTCTCATTAATGACCCTAAGCAGTGAATTTGGGGAAAAGAATTTGTGTATTATTACTTTTGAGACAAAAGGGCATAGCCTTTGGAAACCAATCAGAGCTTCAGGAAAGTTTTAGACAATTATGTGTGATTTTTTTTCATTCAGGAGGAATGTTTTTAATTCTATTGCCTTTGGACTTTTTATGCATTTGAAAGCTGAGGATATTTTGTGAACTGCTGCAAGGTGATGATCATGAATGTATTGGTGAGGTTGATCAGATGGGGTCAAGAACAATGATAAAGAAGGTCTTCACTGAATCTACGCAGAGGACTTGAACAAAGATATTGTTTCCTAATAAGCCAATAGAAAATGGAATAGAGTATTGCATACTTTTCTATCTTTAGTTAAATAAATAAACCTGGGTTTCCATCACCCCATCTCTCTACCTGTTAAAGGAAAGTGTCTTCATAATTTCATGTATATTTGTTGTCGAGTTGTTAGCCTGTTGAAACAGTAGGGTAACCAGGGCATATATACGTAGTTACATTCATTCATTCGTTTATTCCATAAATACTTAATAAGTGCCTGCTATATGCCATGTCCTATGCTAAATTCTTGGGCTGTGTTGATGAACAAGATAAATAAACTTCCTCTTCTTTTAGAGTTATGGGCAAGGGATGAAGGCAGGCTTTAAACAGATTATCACTGAAATAATCAGTTAAAATGTGGATGTGTTCTACAAGTGAACAGGGTACTAAAAGAGAGTAAACAAGGGAAGTTTCTAAGTGAGTCTGAGTTGTCAAGAAGTTTTCCTGGAGGAATCCATATGTAACCTGAAGGAGGAGGTAGCCAAGCAAAGAGCTACGGGAGAACATACCAGGCAAGGGACAGACAGAAGATGCAAAGACGGGGCAAAGGCCTGACATGTGTGGAACACAGTGTCTTGGGGGTAGAAATGGACAGGAGTGGCAAAGGAACCCCATAGCATGAGATGAAGCCGAAGACATACTAGGAGAAGCTCTGGGAAGCCATTGAAGGTTCCCACAGTTAGATGACTTGATGAAAGCCACGTTTGAAAAAGATCACATTGGCTAAAGCGTGGGGCAAGGAAATGTAGGGGTGACAGTATTCAGAGGCCAGACTTGATAAATAAATGTGCAGCACACACCGAGTTGTGGTCGTGAACTCAGAGGAGGACTGTCCTTCATTCCTGTTTAGAAGACATACTTTTTCACATTTCTACAAAATCTTTTAAAATTTGGACAGCCAGTGTGATCCCATGTTGCTTTTTTTTCCCTTTCTGCTTGGAAATTTTATTTTCATGACAGTCAGAGAAAAATGTTTTATCAAGTTGAAAACTGGCATTGATTTAATGGTTATGGGGTTTCAGATTTAACTCAAAATGTTTGAAGTGCAGCTGCTGCTTATTATAAGTCCAAAGAAACTTCCTGGGTGGCAGGAAGTTGAGAGTAGAGGAAAGCCTTGTAATCATCAAGTAATTTGAAATATAAATAACTTTGATGTGGTAAATGTAAATGCTCAGACCACAAGGACTAGATTTCCTGTAGAATATGGGTAAATTTAGCAAAGGAGGATAGGGGCTTGGGTGAAGGATGCTTTATATCACATTTAGATTTTGTCTGTCTTGAAACAAACGAGAGCTTTGAGCCCCAAACCATAACCATGCTCTCCCATCCCTACCTAAAATGTCTCTCATGTGGGTCATTTCTTGCAAGTTGGTTCATATGGGGAAAGTTAAAAGATACAGATGGCTTGGCCAAATGCCATGGCTATTGTTTCACGTGTCTGGAAGATTGAAAATGCCTGTCATTCCAGTTATGAGCTATGAGTTACCAGTTGGGCAATTTGTCATTGCTCTTTTTTCTTGAAAACATGCATTTTTTTTCCTGCTTAGGTGTTGCCTGTAAATGATGAGCCACCAGTCCTAAAGGCAGACCTCATTCCCATGATGTACTGCTCAGAGGGTGAAGAGGTGGTCATTACCTCTGAATACATTTTTGCTACTGATGTGGACAGTGATGATATGAAACTGATGTTCATGATTGTTCGAGAACCTCAGCATGGGACAGTGAGGAAAGCTGGGGTCACAGTGCGTCAGTTTTCTCAGGGAGATGTTACGGCAGGGGCTGTGACGTACAAACACACAGGTAAGTGACAGTACTGTGACTAGTCTGAGAGTGGGGATGCAGCAACATGACAGAGTCTTAGCCCACTCCTTGCTGTGGGCTCTGATAATCTAACAGTCTTAATGCTTCCTTCCATTAAAAGAGTGGGAGCCCATCTCCCATTTTCAAGTATGATCACCATATTCAGAAGTATTTCTTGATCTCAGTAATATAATGAATTTCACAGAGTTGAGAAAGATCAAGTGTTATTGCTGCTCTGCTCCTGATGCTTCCACATAGACCTTCAATTCACCCTGGCTTGTCCTCGTTCCTGTTTTGGTCAATATGAAGAAGATTATTTGACCATCTCAGCTTCTGGCTCCCTAAATCATAACAGAAATGCCTGAAGTAGGCTCCCTAAGATAATTATCTTATTAACTGTAAAAGTTTCCTGATTATCAGCTAGCTCCTAAGAAGAAACCGGTCTGACCTTTGATTTCTTGAAAAGCAAAGATTGTGTCTTACACTTGTGTAACTTGTCCACAGCACATGACAGTGGTGGACATAGATGAGAGATACAGTAAATGCTAGTTTATTAGCACTGTAGTTACATTTCTGGCAATGCATTATATTGTTATCCGGATGGCATTTGTTCCTTATGTAAAATGTTCATGTAAAGAAGATGTGAATTCAACATCTGATGTCTGTGAGGCACAGTAGTAGGCACTGTGGCTTTTCAAAGGAGTATAACCCAAACCCTACTATGAAGGACTTTTGATTTAAAGGAGTAAGACAAACACATTCCCACGTAAAGATGACAGCGTGACACATCTGCCCATCGCCACATCACCACCCCTCCCACATCTGATTTCTGGGTTGGGGCCACTTCCTCAGTAATAATACATCTACTTCCTCTACCTAAGTTTTATCACACTCCATTACAATTTCACGTTTACTCATCCATATGCCTCTCTAACCTGGAAATTCCATGGGGGAAGTGTGATTGGGTGTGGGAGGCCAGGTGAGTGATACAAGAAATAAGAGGTATCGGAATTCAAATCATTTTCTTATTTGAAGAGACAGAGAGAGAGAGAATACAAGCAGGGAGGTGGGAGGGAATTCAAGGAGGGGGATTGAGATAGCAAAGGATTCATTTGGACATGGGAGAAAACATTTTGAAATAATATTTTTATGGGTACTTTAAAAAACAGTGATTCATTGCGATACCAGTTCTTCATCACTCAACTAAACATCTTTTTTCTTTAAATGCTATCTCCTTATCTTCTTCTTTATGTTAAGTCTTAGGAAAGGTTTCATTGGCTCTTTCCTTGTCCTGAGGAGCTTAGCCCACTTGTTCGATGTCTCTCAATGTCTCTCAAGAGTTTACAGCTAGGTGCTTCTTTTTAATTTCCCCAGTAGTTCTCAGACTAGCAGAAAAGTGATCCAAAGACCAGTGATTGTTGACTTTAACATAATTTTAACATCTTTGGCAGGCTCACACAGCATAGATAAATTAGTGGTGAGATGAATCTGTCTTCTCTTCCTGCGCTTTGTTCCAGACGTTAAGCAACAGTTGTACATGTGTATAACTCTCTTCTAGTGTGGTGGCCATAGAAGAGAGTGTTGACACTTTTTTTTCATAAGACCTAGTGGGACACTGGGGCAAATTGTTTCAGATAGACTTTTTTGTTATGTTAATAAATTAACAGAGGGGCAGAGTCAAGATGGCATACTAGGAGGACGCTGAATTCGCGTCTCCTCACAAATAGGGCACCTACTAGGCACCAGTGGGACCACGGACACCTAAGGGGATGGGAGGAACCCTCAGTGACTGGGTAGGATGCGGGGTATGGGGGAAGTGAAGGGGGAGAAGAAGTGGAGGCGGGATGGGACTGGAGCCCCTGCTGAAGGGTGGCTGGGGGAGGGGAAGGGATCCCATGCCTGAAGGGGAAAATTGGGGGACCATTGGGAGGGCAGAGGATCAAAAGGGAGCGTGGCCAGGTTTCCCCTGCCCACATGGGCCCCCAGGAACCTGCTGAGATCTGGGGCCTGATCCTCTGACCACCTGAGGCCCCCTCCAGCTGCGCAGGTCCTGAGGGAGTGGGAGGGAGGGAAGGGAGAGCAAAAGTGGGACCGGCAGCCCTGAGGGGCAGCTGGGGGAGGGGAGGAGTTCCTACACCCAGCGGGACCCACCCACAGTTAGGGGTCCAGCGGCAACGGGGGAGACCCTGGGGGAGATGGTGGGGGAGGGGAATGGAGGAATGGAAGGGAATGGAGCCAGTGCTTTCCCTGTCCACTTAGGCACCGGGGAGCCTACTGGGCTCTTGGGCCTAATCCTCTGCCCTCAGAGCCTCCCTCCTGCTGCTCAGGGCCCAAGCCCCGCCTCTACACCCCCACCCAGGGCCCCACCTCTGCACTCGGAGACCCCCTCCAACGCGCTGGGTCTAAACTCCACCCACACACCCTGACCCAGGGCCTTACCTCCAAACTCCAGAACTCCACACTCCAGAGGCCCTCCTTTCCACGTGCTGCCTCTCCCCTTCCGAGCAGGTCCTAAGCAGAGGCCCTGCCCCATGCTTGAATGTCTCCCTGCCTAGGCCCTGCCCCTAGGGCCTTTTCTGGCTACGTGGGTCCTGAGCCTAGGCCCCACCCCACACTTAAACGTCACCCACCCACCCGCCTAGGTCCCACCCCACCCTAAACCACTCCCCTACCTAAGTTCCACCCCCACTTAAACTCCACCCCCA
Source organism: Orcinus orca (assembly GCF_937001465.1). Classification (NCBI taxonomy): domain Eukaryota; kingdom Metazoa; phylum Chordata; class Mammalia; order Artiodactyla; family Delphinidae; genus Orcinus; species Orcinus orca. The sequence goes on from NC_064564.1 coordinate 56,736,112, forward strand.
TAGCCAAGGCTTTTTTTCTCTTTTAGATTGGGGTTCTGTTTTATGATGTTGATTCATTGTTGTTGATTCTTTTATATTTTTATTTTTCCTAATAAATCTTTTATTATTCTAATTTTATTTTATGCTTTATATTTTGTTATTGTTCTCTCCTTTTGGCTTGTTCCCCCCCCCACCTTCTTTTCTTTTTTCTGTTGTGGTTTTATTTTACCTTGTTGCAGGTGTTTTGATTATAGTTTTATTTTTCCTAATATATTTTTTATCATTCCAATTTTATTTTGTTTTTTATTCTTTGATATTGTACTGCTCCTTTTTTTTTTTTTTTTTTTTTTAACCATGCCATGAGGCTTGTGAGATTTTGGTTCCCAGGCTGGAGGCTGGGCCCGAGCTCCTGTGGTGGGAGCTCCGAGTACAAATTGCTGGACTAACAGAGAACCTCACACCCCAGTGAATATCAATCTGAGTGAGGCCTCCTGGAGGACCTCATCTGAGCACCAAGATCAAGCTCTATCTGCCTGCCTGCAAACTCCACTGCTGGACATCTCAGGCCAAACAACCAGTAAGACAGGAATAGAGCACCACCCATCAAAAAAAAAAAAAAAAAAAGACAAGAAGGAGACTACAAAATGATCAAGGGATCGATCCAATAAGAAGATATAACAATTGTAAATATTTATGAACCCAACATAGGAGCACCTCAGTACCTTAGGCAAATGCTAACAGCCATAGAAGGGGAAACTGACAGTAACACAATCATAGCAGGGGACTTTAACACCCCACTTTCACTAATGGACAGATCATCCAAAATGAAAATAAATAAGGAAACACAAGCTTTAAATGATATTAAACAAGATGGACTTAATTGATATTTATAGGACATTCCATCCCCAAACAACAGAATACACTTTCTTCTCAAGTGCTCATGGAATGTTCTCCAGGATAGACCATATCTTGGGTCACAAATCAAGCCTTGGTAAATTTAAGAAAATTGAAATCCTATCAAGTATCTTTTCTGCCTACAGTGCTCTGAGACTAGATATCAATTACAGGAAAAAATCTGTAAATAATACAAACGCATGGAGGCTAAACAATACACTACTAAATAACCAAGAGACCACTGAAGAATTCAAAGAGGAAATCAAAAAATACCTAGAAAAAATGACAATGAAAACACGAAGACCCAAAACCTATGGGATACAGCAAAAGCAGTTCTAAGAGGGAAGTTTATAGCAAAAAAATCCTACCTCAAGGAACAAGAAACATCTCAAATAAACAACCTAACCTTACACCTAAAGCAAACAGAGGAAGAAGAACAAAAAACTCCCCAAAGTTAGCACAAGGAAAGAAATCATAAAAATCAGATCAGAAATAAATGAAAAAGAAATGAAGGAAACAATATCAAACATCAATAAAACTAAAAGCTGGTTCTTTGAGAAGATAAACAAAATTGATAAACCACTAGCTAGACTCATCAAGAAAAAAAGGGAGGGGACTCAATAGAATTAGAAATGAAAAAGGAGAAGTGACAACTGACACTGCAGAAATACAAAAGAATCATGAGAGATTACTACAGGCAGCTATATGCCAATAAAATGGACAACCTGGAAGAAATGGACAAATTCATAGAAAAGCACAACCTTCCGAGACTGAACCAGGAAGAAATAGAAAATATAAACAGACCAGTCACAAGCACTGAAATTGAAACTGTGATTAAAAATCTTCCAAAAAACAAAAGCCCAGGACCAGGTGGCTTCACAGGCGATTTTTATCAAACATTTATAGAAGAGCTGACATCTATCCTTCTCAAACTCTTCTAAAGTATAGCAGAGGGAGGAACACTCCTAAACTCATTCTACGAGGCCACCATCACTCTGATACCAAAACCAGACAAAGATGTCACAAAAAAAGAAAACTACAGACCAATATCTCTGATGAACATAGATGCAAAAATCTGCAACAGAATGCTAGCAAACAGAATCCAGCAGCACATTAAAAGGATCATACACCATGATCAAGTGGAGTTTATCCCAGGAATGCAAGGATTCTTCATTATACACAAATCAATCAATGTGATACACCATATTAACAAATTGAAGGATAAAAGCCATATGATAATCCCAATAAATGCATAAAAAGCTTTTGACAGAATTCAACACCCATTTATGATAAAAACTCTCCAGAAAGTAGTCATAGAGGGAACCTACCTCAACATAATAAAGGCCATATATGACAAACCCACAGCCAACATCGTTCTCAGTGGTGAAAAACTGAAAAGATTTCCACTAAGATCAGGAACAAGACAAGGTTGCGCACTCTCACGACTATTATTCAACATAGTTTTGGTCACAGCAATAAGAGAAGAAAAAGAAATAAAAGGAATCCAAATTGGAAAGGAAGAAGTAAAACTGTCACTGTTTGCAGATGACATGATACTATACATAGAGGATCCTAAAGATGCTACTAGAAAACTACTAGAGCTAATCAATGAATTTGGTAAAGTAGCAGGATACAAAATTAATGCACAGAAATCTCTTGCATTCCTATAAACTAATGATGAAAAATCTGAAAGAGAAATTAAGGACACTCCCATTGACCATTACAACAAAAAGAATAAAATACCTAGGAATAAACCTACCTAAGGAGACAGAAGACCTGTATGCAGAAAACTATCAGACACTGATGAAAGAAATTAAAGATGATACAAACAGTGGAGAGATATACCATATTCTTGGATTGGAAGAATCAACATTGTGAAAATGACTCTATTACCCAAAGCAATCTACAGGATCAGTGCAATCCCTTTCAAACTACCAATGACATTTTTCACAGAACTAGAACAAAAATTTCACAATTTGTATGGAAACACAAAAGACCCCGAACAGCCAAAGCAATCTTGAGAAAGAAAAACGGAGCTGGAGGAATCAGGCTCCCTGACTTCAGACTGTACTGCAAAGCTACAGTAATCAAGACAGTATGGTACTGGCACAAAAACAGAAATACAGATCAATGGAATAGGATAGAAAGCCCAGAGATAAACCCACGCACCTATGGTCAACTAATCTATGACCAAGGAGGCAAAGATATACAATGGAGAAAAGACAGTCTCTTCAATAAGTGGTGCTGGGAAAACTGGAGAGCTACATGTAAGAGAATGAAATTAGAACACTCCCTAACACCATACACAAAAATAAACTCAAAATGTATTAAAGACCTAAAAGTCAGGCCAGACACTATCAAACCCTTAGAGGAAAACATAGGCAGAACACTCTATGAAAATCACAGCAAGATCCTTTTTGACCCACCTCCTAGAGAAATGGAAATAAAAACAAAAATAAACAAATGGGACCTAATGAAACTTCAAAGCTTTTGCACACCAAAGGAAACCATAAACAAGACCAAAAGACAACCCTCAGAATGGGAGAAAATATTTGCAAACGAATCAACAGACAAAGGATTAATCTCCAAAATATATAAACAGCTCATGCAGCTCAATATTAAAGAAACAAACAACCCAATCCAAAAATGGGCAGAAGACCTAAATAGACATTTCTGCAAAGAAGACATACAGATGGCCAAGAAGCACATGAAAAGCTGCTCAACATCACTAATTATTAGAGAACTGCAAATCAAAACTACAATGAGGTATCACCTCACACCAGTCAGAATGGCCATTATCAAAAAATTTATAAACAATAAATGGTGGAGAGGGTGTGGAGAAAGGGGAACCCTCTTGCACTGTTGGTGGGAATGTAAATTGCTACAGCCATGGAGAACGGTATGGAGGTTCCTTAAGAAACTAAAAACAGAACCACCATATGACCCAGCAATCCCACTACTGGGCATATACCCTGAGAACACCATAATTCAAAAAGAGTCATGTACCAAAATGTTCATTGCAGCACTCTTTACAATAGCCAGCACATGGAAGCAACCTAAGTGTCCATTGACAGATGAATGGATAAAGAAAATGTGGCACATATATACGATGGAATATTACTCAGCCATAAAAAGAAATGAAATTGAGTTATTTGTGGTGAGTGAATGGACCTAGAGTCTGTCATACAGTGAAGTAAGTCAGAAAGAAAAAAGCAAATACTGTATGCTAACACATATATATGGAATAAAAAAAAAAAAATGTTCAGAGGAACCTAGGGCAGGACAGGGATAAAGACGCAGTTGTAGAGAATGGACTTGAGGACATGGGGAGGGAGAAGGGTAAGCTGGGACGAAGTGAGAGAGTAGCACTGATATACACACTACCAAAAACATAGCTAGTGAGCAGCAACTGCATGGCACAGGGAGATCAGCTCAGTGCTTTGTGGTCACCTAGAGGGGTGGGATAAGGAGGTTGGGAGGGAGATGGAAGAGGGAGGGGATATACGTATGCATATAGCTGATTCACTGTGTTGTACAGCAGAAACTGACACAACATTATAAAGCAATTATACTCCAATAAAGATGTTAAAATAAATAAGTTAATTAATAGAAATACTGTATTCAAAAAGGTGTTTGGTTATTTGAATGTTATGTTTTCTGGTAATGTTCACTCAGTTACTCAGTTGGTAGTAATTTAGTGCTCTTCTAGGATGAGTAAAGAGAACTTCAGTACTATAGGATCTAAAATTTCAGTGGCCCCGCTCTTTCCTCCATACATTGGTTATAAAGATCACCAGAGAACAATTGTGTCACCATTATTTTACTTCATCGATTGATTTATTTTCTTATTTCTACGATTATGAAAACAGTACACGCTCATTGCAGAGAACATGAAAAAATATAACGAAGTTTTGAAAAAATTACCTTATTTACCTTTCAAAGAGAATCACTGTTAACATTTCAGTGTTACAGTATTTTCGTTTTTATAATCATAATTTTTAACATAATTGCAATCATGTTATATGTGCAGTTTTGTAGATTCCTTTATTCATTTAGATAATCACCTAAAAATGTTTATTAAAATATTTAGTAAATTTTATATAGTTATTGTAAACACGTTTTACTAATTGAATAATATTTTATGATATAAAATTACATTATTAATTTTCTATTCTCCAAGCATTATATATGAGGTCATTCAAAAGTTTTCTTTCAAATAGCAGTACAGTTAACTATTTTAAGTATAAATTATATCTTTAGACTGTATTTCATTTCAAGGTAAAGAATTCTTCCACCAATGCTGTAGCCTTTTTAGTGTTTAACCCTCAGCCAAATTTTCCAGCTCTTTCTGTAAATGTATCCTATGCTTCCATTATATTGAAATTACAGTTATTGAATGTACTATGTTTGCTTTTTTGATTAAGCTGTTTTCATTTCCTAGATTTTTCTACTTCTCTTCCAGCTCCCTCTCCCTACACGTCGTCTCTCCTCATCTCCCAATTCTCTGCCTTATCTGCTTTATAAACTACTCATCCTTTAATGCTCAGTACAAAGCCAGCAAGGCCATCTGAAAAGACTTCTCTGACTTTCTCTGGTGTGTGTGCCTTGCCCCCTATGCCATCATCAGCCAATATTCTCATCCTCGTTCACCCTCAGCACCTGGTACATAATCAGGCTGAGACAGATGAATTTTCCATTTAATAGGTAAAAAATGGCTTAATAGTAGCAATTTCATATGGTTCCACTTAATACATACACGTATCTGTGATGTTCTAACTGAACTGCATTTCTTTCTCTACCATTAGACTGTGTCAGCTCCTGACACATAGTAGGTCTTTGGACATTTGACATTCTTTTGAACTGTCTTTTGACGTTTTCAACACGTCTGCCTTTTTCTCTGCTGAGGCACCCAGAACACTAATTTTCATATAACAGGCATTAAGTATATATTTATCAAGTGAATGATGAATAAACAAACTTTATGCCAATTTGTTTTTTATAATTATGAATAGATGAGAGGTGTCTTTTTTTTTTAATTTTCCTGAAGTTGAAGGCAGATTGTTTAATTTTAGTTGTCTCAACTTCACTGTTTTTTAAAAATAAATCCAGTTATCTCATCCTTTAATCATTTGGTTGCTTAATAATATCATCTCGAGCTTTTCCTTGTCATTTTTTTCAAACAGGTAGAATAATGCCAAACACAATGCTCTGTAGATTTAACCAATGTGTCTTGTGAAAAGAGATGACATCCCTGATCTTTCGTGTCCTAGACTCATCAAAACTTCAAACATAATTGCTTCCCTCTTGGCACTTTCAGAGTGATGCCTGAGAATTATCAAAAGCATATCTGCAGAACTTTCCTGTCCCCTGGACAGCAAGCATTCCCACCTCTGTGCTGTTAGTTAGTAATCCAAGAGCAGATTGTTCTGTTTACTGGTAAACTATCTAGCCCTGACATTTTCTTCCTTCCTCCTCTCATTGCCTAAGTTGGGGCCATTTTGAATCCCATAGCTGTAAGCTCTAAAGAGTAAACAGAAAATGAAAATAAATGCCACTTCTTTTCCAGGTGCTGTTGCTATTTTGCTAACATCTTGGCTATTACGTAATGAGGAAAATACTGAAACAAATCACAAAAATGTGGATTGTATCTGTATTTCACCTATTCTGCTTCTTCTGTAGTGAATGGTTGTTCATTTAAGGTGGTTAATGCAAATGGGAAGACAATTACCAGAGGGAAAAGGGTGCCTTCTGTTCTCCCTGAGGTTGGTCCTAACACTAATAATTATGAGAGAAGAGTAAAGCCATCACGAGTCAAGCTTCGTGTCTATCCCTTATTCATTTATGAACTGTCAGACCCTTGTTAGCCCTGTTTTGCCCCTCCATATGGTGATAGATGGCTGGCAGGGATTTCACCAGAGGCAACAGATGGGCAAGCATTTTTGTGTTATTTTTATGACTCTATTTAATTGCATAGATAAAATTGAGTTTTACCTTTTAACCACATAAGTTCCTTCCCTTGCCATTTTATGCTTGTAGAGCAAGTGTGAGTGGGTTTCATCTTGGTATTCTATATTTTTAAAAGTCAGGCTTAAACTCTAGTTTTGTCTTCCAGGTGGTGAGATTGGCCTGGTGCCTTGTTTTGACACCATAACGTTGGTAGTTTCGGACACAGAAGCTGGCCCTTTTGTGAATGGACCTCATCCATCTGTTCCTCGTCATGAGTCCTTTCCAGTGTATGATCTCAACATCACAGTGTATCCGGTGGACAACCAATCACCTTCAATTTCAATAGGTGACAATTTTTTCTTTTAAAGTTCTATTATTTCACCTAGTGTCATACCCATGGTCCAGTGAAATGATGCACTTTACATATAGTCAAAATAGAAAACCACCATACAGAATTGCTTCCAATAATTGCCTCAGTACAAATTTGTGGAAACCCCCTGATCTATGAAAGATTACAAGGCAAAAGAATTTACTTGTTTAAAAATTTAGATAAATCTGAGGGACCTTCAAGATGGTGGAGGAATAAGACGTGGAGATCACCTTCCTCCCCACAAATACTTCGGGAATACATCTACATGTGGAACAACTCCTATAGAAAACCTACTGAATGCTGGCAGAAGAACTCAGACTTCCCAAAAGATGCCCTCAGGCGACCTACACACAGAGGCAGGGCCAAATCCAAAGCTGAGCCCCTGGGAGCTGTGAGAACAAAGAAGAGAAAGGGAAATCTCTCCCAGCAGCCTCAGGAGCAGCGGATTAAATCTCCACAACCAACTTGATGTACCCTGCATCTGTGGAATACCTGAACAGACAACAAATCATCCCAAAATTGAGGCAGTGGATGTTGGGAGCAACTGTAGACTTGGGGTTTGCTTTCTGCATCTGATTTGTTTCTGGTTTTATGTTTATCTTAGTTAAGTATTTAGAGCTTATTATCATTGGTAGATTTGTTTATTGATTTGGTTGCTCTTTCCCTCTTATATATATATATATATATATACATATATATATTTTTTCCTTTTTCTGTTTTTGTGAGTGTGTATGTGTATGCTTCTTTCTGTGATTTTGTCTCTATAGCTTTTGTCTCTATAGCTTTGCTTTTACCATTTGTCCTAGGTTCTGTCTGTCTGTTTTTTTTTGTTTTTTTTTTTTTTTTTGCATAGTTTTTAGCACTTGTTATCATTGGTGGATTTGTTTTTAGATTTGGGTGCTCTCTTCATTCTTTTTATTACTTTTTTATTTTTTTAATTTTTAATAATATTTTTTATTTTATTATTTTCTTTTTTTTTTTTTTTTTTTTGGTCCCTTTTCTTCTGAGCCTTGTGGCTAACAGGGTCTTGGTGCTCTGGCCAGGTGTCAGGCCTGAGCCTCTGAGGTGGGAGAGCTGAGTTCAGGACAATGGTCCACCAGAGACCTCCTGGCTCCATGTACTATCAAATGGTGAAAGCCCTCCCAAACATCTCCATCTCAATGCTAAGACCTAGTTCCACTCAACACCAGCAAGCTACAGTGCTGGATACACCATGCCAAACAACTAGCAAGACAGGAACACAACCCCACCCATTAGCAGAGGGGCTGCCTAACATCATAATAAGGTCACAGACACCCAAAAACACACCACCGGATGCGTTCCTGCCCACCAGAAAGACAAGATCCACTATCATCCACCAGAACACAGGCACCAGTCCTCTCTACCAGGAAGCCTACACAACCCACTGAACCAACCTTAGCCACCAGGAGCAGACACCAAAAGCAACGGGAATTACGAACCTGCAGCCTGCGAAAAGGAGACCCCAAACAAAGTAAGTTAAGTAAAAAGAGGAGACAGAGAACACACAGCAAATGAAGGAGCAAGGTAAAAACCCACCGGACCAAACAAATGAGGAAGAAATAGGCAATCTACCTGAAAAAGAATTCAGAATAATGATAGTAAAGATATCGAAAATCTAGGAAATAGAATGGAGAAAATACAAGAAACGTTTCACAAGGACCTAGAAGAACTAAAGAGCAAACAAACAATGATGAACAACACAATAAATGAAAGTAAAAATTCTCTGGAAGGAATCAATAGCAGAATAACTGAGGCGTAAGAACAGATACGTGACCTGGAAAATAAAATAGTGGAAATAACTACCGCAGAGCAGAATAAAGAAAAAAGAATGAAAAGAATTGAGGACAGTCTCAGAGACCTCTGGGAAAACATTAAATGCACAAACATTCGAATTATAGGGGTCCCAGAAGAAGAAGAGAAAAAAAAAGGGTCAGAAAATATTTGAAGAGATTATAGTAGAAAACTTCCCTAATATGGGAAAGGAAATAGTCAATCAAGTCCAGGAAGCACAGAGAGTCCCATACAGGATAAATCCAAGGAGAAACATGTCAAGAGACATATTAATCAAACTATCAAAAATTAAATACAAAGAAAAAAATATTAAAAGCATCAAGGGAAAAGCAACAAATAACATACAAGGGAATCCCCATAAGGTTAACAGCTGATCTTTCAGCAGAAACTCTGCAAGCCAGAAGGGAGTGACAGGACATATTTAAAGTGATGAAAGAGAAAAACCTACAACAAAGATTACTCTACCCAGCAAGGATCTCATTCAGATTTCATGGAGAAATTAAAACCTTTACAGACAAGCAAAAGCTAAGAGAATTCAGCACCACCAAACCAGCTTTACAACAAGTGCTAAAGGAACTTCTCTAGGCAGGAAGTACAAGAGAAGGAAAAGACGTACTATAACGAACCCCCAAAAATTAAGAAAATGGCAATAGGAACATACATATCGATAATTACCTTAAATGTAAATGGGTTAAATGCTCCAACCAAAAGACATAGACTGGCTGAATGGATACAAAAACAAGTCCCATATAAATGCTGTCTACAAGAGACCCACTTCAGACCTAGGGACACATACAGACTGAAAGTGAGGGGATGGAAAAAGTTATTCTATGCAAATGGAAATCAAAAGAAAGCTGGTGTAGCAATTCTAATATCAGACAAAATAGATAGCTAGTGGGAAGCAGCTAGATAGCACAGGGAGATCAGCTCAGTGCTTTGTGACCACTTAGAGGGGTGCGATAGGGAGGGTGGGAGGGAGACACAGAGGGAGGGGATCCGGGGATATATGTATATGTATAGCTGATTCACTTTGTTGTACCACAGAAACTAACACACGATTGTAAAGCAATTATACTCCAATAAAGATGTTAGAACAATATTTAGATAAATCCGTGGAGAGAGAATGCAAGTGTGTGTGTGTCTGTGTGTGTGTGTGTGTATCTGTGTGTGTGTGCACACACTTGGGAATGAAGACAACATTGCAATCCTCAGATATTCTGGTTTTATTTCACGTGGGAAAATATCATTTGCCTGCTGGAGAGCCAATAATTTATTTTATCCATAATTTCTATTAGAATTGAATGAGTATATTAACGAGACCATTTATATATACTTGACCTTATTTGCTTTTTAGAAAGTCATCTCTTCATAGGCATTGTGTATATGTTCTGTGTCTCAAAAAAAAATGCAAACATATGTATGAATGTTATTGTAATTTGCAAAGTATCTCCTAAGCAATGTTCTGGGGAGGAAGCATTATCCCTGCAGAATAATTAAGCACCAAGGCATGAAAAAATGTTCATTATGAGCAATTCATAATAGTTCTCAGGCAATTAATGCTCTGACAAACAGAGGCAACAGCTGATCTTGAGGAGTACATAGACCACATTTAGTGACTTATCATTAAAACAGTTTGGCAATTCTTAGTTTCATTTGTCACTTCTGTAGACACAAGGGAAATCAGAGTTCCTTGAGAGTGACTAAAGGGCTGTACTGAAGCATTTAGTATTTCTGCTCTCTTTCTATTATTGTCTGGCTTGCTTATACAAGAAAAAAATATAATTCCGCTAAGTCAAATTAAATTCCCCCCATTACCCCTGAATATATTCACTGTAAGGAGAATTATGCCAAAGGAAATGAATATCTCCCATGGAAGTATATTTGCATGTAGGATGCTTCTATGAATTGGAATTTCAATCACTCCCTTTTGTTCTCACTATTCTGATTAGAGGATTTCACGCTAAGTCACAGTTGTGTTATTATTTGTATGCAGGTACCATGTTCTTTGTAGATGAGGGTTTCTCAGCAGCCCTTACTGTTAACCATTTGTCTGCCACTGATGCCGACACTGCAGCAGATGACTTGGAATTTGTTTTGGTTGCTCCTCCCCAGTTCGGCTACCTTGAAAACACACTACCTTCTGCTGGTTTTGAAAAAAGCAATATGGGCATCAGCATAGGTAAGTCATGGCTTTGTGTCCAGCAATAATTAGCCTATGTTTGTGACTGATTGGTTAGATCATGTTTAATAACTGGGTTAGGACTTCAGAAATGTTCAAAGTACTGTATATACTCAAGGAATTATTATTATTACCAATACTTTTGAGTATTATTGTTTTTCGTTCTAATTTTTCATTTAAAATTTCCCCATGTATGGGAGTTTACTTCAAAATAAATGGACATTTCACTTATGAAAACTATAAGAATAAATACTGAAGAAATAATGTTTTTAAAGGTCCTGATAGCAACACAGAATTCTGTGATAGAATAAATCTGGTGGAGCTCACTGGTCTCATTCTCACAGTTTTTTTTAACACTTTTAAAAGATATGGGCAGAAAAGATTAGGAAACATACCATGGAAATGTTGAAGGTAATGACATTAATTTTGAAACCAAAATGCCTCTCAGATACTGAAATATCTCTGGTATTTCAGGCAAAAAGAAAACAACCAAAACAAAAACAGACACCAAAAACACAGTTGTCCAAAGGCACCACTTTAGAGTTATTCTCTAAGCACCTTTTGGGGTACATCTATCTTAAATATGAGAGAATCTGGGTTTAAGATTAATTGCATTAATAGAGTGACTGAATGGATAGAAAAATAAAAGACCCAACTACATGCTGCCTACAAGAAACTCACTTCAGCTTCAAGGACATACATAGGCTTAAAATGAAGGGAAGGAAAAAGATATTCCATGCAAATGGAAACCAAAAGAGAGCAAGGGTAGATATACTTATAATAGACAAAAGAGACTTTAAGTCAAAACTGTAACAAGAGACAAAGAAGGTCATTACATAATGAGAAAGTCTTAATTCATCAAGAGGATATAATAGCTGTAAATGTATATGCACACAACATTGGAGCACCTAAATATATGAAGCAAATACTAATAGATTTGAAGAGGATAATACACAACAATACAATAATAGTAGGGACCTCAGTACCCCAATTTCAACAATGGATAGATCATCCAGATGGAAAATCAATAAGGAAACATTAGACTTGAACTATGTGTTAGACCAAATGAACTTAACAGACATATACATACGTTCCATCCAACAAAAGCAGAATAAACATTCTTCTCAAGTGCACATGAAACATTCTCCAGGATAGATCATGTGATGAGTCAACAAACAAGTCTTAGCAATTTAAAAAGATTGAAATTGTACCAAGTATCTTTTTTGACCGCAATGGTATGAAATTAAAATCAATAACAGGAGGTAACTAGAAAATTCACAAATATGTGAAAATTAAGCAACACACTTCTGAACAACCAATGGGTCAAAGATTAAATTTAAAAAAGAAATTTAAAAATCTTAAATAAAAATGGAAACACAACACACTAAAATATATGGGATGCAGCAAAAGCAGTGCTAAGAGGAAAATTTTATAGTGATAAATGCTACATTAAAAAAGTAAATCAACTAGAACTAGAAAAACAAAAACAAACTAAGCCCAGGTTTAGCAGAAAGAAGGTGATAACAAAGACCAGAGCAGAAACAGAGAACAGAAAAATAGAAGAGATTAATGAAACTGAATTGATTTTTTAAAAGATAAATGAAATTGGCAAACTTTTAGCTAGACTTAACAAGAAGAAAAGAGAACTCAAATAAATAAAAGCTGAAATGAAGGAGGAAACATTACAACTAATACAGAGGATCATAAGAGACTACTCTGAACAATTATACACCAACAAATTGGACAACATAGGAACATAAAACTTACCAAGTCTGGATCATGAAGAAATTAAAAATCTGAACAGACCAATAATCAGTAAATAGATTTAATCAGTAATCCAAAACCTCCCAAGTAAGAAAAGCCCAAGATCAGATGGCTTCACAGGTGATTTCTACCAAACATTTAAAGAAGAGTTAGCACTCATTGTTCTCAAACTCTTCCAAAAAAAAGGAAGAGGAGGGAACGCTTCCAAACTCATTTTACAAGGCTAGCATTACCCTGATACCAAAGACAGATAAAGATACTACAAGAAAAGAAAACTACAAATCAATATCTTTGATGAATATAGATGCAAAAATTCTCCACAAAGCAATAACAAACTGAATTCAACAGCACATTAAAAGGATCACACACCATGATCAAGTGGGATTTATATCTGTGATGCAAGGGTAGTTCAGCATATGCAAATCAATAAATGTGATACACCACATTGATAGAATGAAAGACAAAAATCCTATGATCATCTCTATAGGTGCAGAAACAAACATTTAACAAATTTCTACATCCTTTTAAGATTAAAAACTCTCAACAAATTGTGTATAGAAGGAACATACCTCAACATAATAAGGCCTGTGTATGCAGAACCCACAGCTGGCATCATAGTCAACAGTGAAAGGTTGAAAATTTTCCCTCTAAGATAAGGAACAAGACAGAGGTGCCCACCCTCATTATGTCTATTCAGTATAGTACTGAAAGTCATAGAGCAATTAGGCAAGAAAAAGAAATAAAGGGTGTCAAGTCAGAAAGGAAGAAGTAAAATGTTTCTGTTTGCTGATGATATGATATATAGAAATTCCTAAAGACTTCACCAAAAACTGTTAGAACTAATCAACAAATTCAGTAAGTTTCAGGGTACAAAATCAACATACAAACATCAGTTGTATTCCTATACATGAACAATAAGCTATCCGAAAAAGAAATAGAGAAAACAATCTCATTTATAATAGCATCAGAAACAATAAAATATTTAGGAATAATTTTAACCAAGGAAGTGAAAGATTTATATGCCAAGAACCATAAGACATAGAATTGATGTCTTGATGAAAGACACTGAAGAAGACACAAATGGAAAGACATCCCATGTTCATGGATTGAAAGAGTTAATATTGTTAAAATGTCCATACCACCCAAAGCTATCTATAGATTCAGTGCAATCCCTATCAAAATCCCAATGGCATTTTTTACAGAAATAGAACAAACAATCCTAAAATTTGTATGGAACCACAAAAGACCTCAGATAGCCAAAGCCATCTTGAGAAAGAACAAAGCTGGAGGCATCACACCTCCTGATTCCAAGCTATTATTACAAAACTATCGTAATCAAAGCAGTATGGTATTAGCATAAAAACAAACACATAGATCAATAGAACAGAATAGAGAGCCTAGAAATAAACCAATGCATATATGGTCAATTACTTTTTAATGAAGGAGCCAAGAATATACAATGGGCAAAGCACAGTCTCTTTGAGAAGTGGTGTCGGGAAAAATGGACAGCCACAGGCAAAAGAATAAAACTGGACTACTATCTTATGACACAACAAAAATTAGCTCAAAATGGATTAAAGACTTGAACGTAAGATATGAAACCATAAAACTCCTAGAAGACAACATAGGCAGTAAGCTCCTTGACATGGGTCTTGATGATGATTTTTTGAATTTGACACCAAAAGCAATGGCAAAAAAGCAAAAATCAACAAGTGGGACTACATTAAACTAAAATGCTTCTGCACAGAAAGAGAAACAATCAACAAAATGAAAAAGGTACCTATAGAAAGGGAGAAAATATTTGCAAACCATATATCTGTTAGGAGATTAATATCTAATATATATAAATTACTCATACAACTCAATACAAAAAGCCCAAACAATCTGATTGAAAAATGGGTAGAGGACTTGAGTAAACATTTTTCTGGAGAAGATGTACAAATGGTGGAACAGGTACATGGAAAGGTGTTCATCATCCCTAATCATCAGGGAAATGCCAGTTAAAACCACAATGATATATCATCTCCCACCTGTTAGAATGGCTATTATCAAAATGGTAAGAGATAACAAATACTGGCGAGGATGTGGAGAAAAGGGAACTCTGGTGCACCGTTAGTTGGGAATGTAAATTGGTACAATCACTATGGAAGTTACTCAAAAAATTAAAAATAGAACTTCCGTATGATTCAGCAATTCCACTTCTGGGTGTATATCCAAAGAGAATGAAAACAGGATATCAAAGACATATCTGCACTCCCATATTCATTACAGGATTATTCATAATAGCTAACATATGGAAACAACCTAAATGTCCATTGATGGATGAATGGACAAAGAAAATGTGGTGTATATATATATATATATATATACACACACACACACACACACACACACACACATACATACATTAGGATATTATTCAGCCATGAAAAAGAAAGAAATGCTGCCATTTGCAACAACATGGATGGACCTCTGAGAGCATTATAGTAAGTGAAATTCATCAGACAGATAAAGACCAATACTGTACGGTCTCACTTATATGTGGAATCTAAAAATATTGAACTCATAGAAACAGAGAGTAGAATAGTGGTTGCCAGGTGCTGAGGGTAAGGGTGAGGAGTTGCAGGAGATGCTGGTTGAAGGCTACAAACTTTCAGTTATAAAATGAATAAATTCTGGGTATCTAAGGTATAGCATGATGACTATAATTAACAATACTTATTATACACTTGAAAGTTGCTTTTAGAGTAGAGCTTTGATGTTCTCATCATATCAACAACAGCAAAATAGTAGTTATATGAGGTGAATGATATGTTAATTAACCTTATTGTGATAAACGCTTTGTGGTATAGAATTTTCAAATCAACACGTCATACACCTTAAACTCACACAATGATATGTGCATTATGTCTCAATAAAGTCGGAAGAAAGAAAGATTAATTGCATTAAAGTTTATGCAGTTTCTCCTGTGACTCATACACAACACAGAGCATTTTTATCTTTTGATTTAAGGCAATGTCAGAATACCAAAATAACAGGTCAGTTAATTCCATTCATTCCTACCAGTTGATATGTAGTCAAGTAGGCAGATGATTGATGGACTCTTGTTTTGCCTTTATATGAAAGAGATGGTTCCTTTCTTGTTCAAGCATGACAAGAACTGCTCACACAGGAACACTGGTTTTAATCAAGGGAAGGAAAGTCTCTCTGACATTCATTCCAAGTGTATAAAGAATGGTCATGAAGTCCCTATAATCCTAGTTAGCAGTTATTGCCCTTCCGTTCTCCATGAAAATTTTAATTGTTCCTTATAATTTATGGATATCTGTTTTTATGTTGATGGGTATAGTGATTATAGCAGCCCCTGAAGCTGATTGTTAGGTCGACTGCTATGACCTCTTATTTCCTCTGCTGAGAAATAGGCTATCGGATTAAGGATTAAGGACAAGTAACTTGGAAAAAAACGTTTTTCTTATTTATGTGCTCCATCTTGGTGTGCTCTAGCTTCGTTTCAGTGGAAAGACATGAAGGCTTTACACATTAACTATGTGCAGTCCAGGCATCTGAGGATGGAACCAACAGCCGACCAGTTCATGGTGTATGTCACTGATGGGAAACGACGCTCCTTGGAGATACCATTTTACATTATAATCAACCCCACAAATGATGAAGCTCCTGATTTTATAGTGCAGAATGTTACTGTAAGAAAGATATCAGAATTTTCAATTTCTCTTTTATCATTTTCTAATTTTTATTTTCACCTAGCCCATTTACATTAGTCTATGTGCACTTAACACTTTAAGTTGATGAGAAGTAGAGAAGGCAGTAACCTGTTATGTAATGCAATCACTTGAAAAGTATTTTTCTAATAATAGTGATGTTGATAATGATAATAATAACTGCTAACATATAACAATTGCATGGTTACAATTATAGTTGCATATATAGAGAATGTAGTACTTACTAGGCTGTAGGTACTATTCCAAACCCTTTACATGTATTCATATTGAATCCTTGCAGTAGACTTTTAGAGTGATGGCATTATTATTGCCATTTAATAACTGCAAAAACTGAGGCTTAAGAGGTTAAGTTAGTGGCCCAAGATCACAGAGCTTGGAAGTAAGTAGCAAGTAGGGGATTTGCACCCAGGTGCTCTGATTCCACAGAGTGCCCTCTTAACCAGTGCTATAATAGCAAGGGCTCTTAATTCGTGAATCACAGGCATTTTTTTTTATACAGCTATTTATAAAGATATATGAAATGAAAAAATACAATTTGGACCATTATTTTTATGCAGTTTGAAAATGTCTTTATATTATATAATAATATTTGTTAGTTTTATTTAAAAATTCAGACATATACTTAAAATTGCCCAGCATATCACTGCTGAGACAACAACTGTTGTCTTAAAAAATAATAATAAATATCTATGGTTAAATAAGTTAGAATATTGAGAAACATACACAGTGAAATATGAAATTCTCCCTCTTCAACAGCCCCTACCCATAGTCACTCCCCATCAGTTGAGGTTTTAGTAATTAATTTCCACAGAAATAATTTGTGCACATGCCAGTGATATGTGTGTGTGTATATGATTTTTCTGTATGTTTTTACCTACAAATCAGGGATCGTACTATACCCTACTCTCTACTTAAAAAAAAAAACCTTAATTACGTATATTGTAAATATTTTCATATCAGCATATAATCCTTTTTAAACAGGTCTAATGTTTATACAGTTATTTAAAACAGACATGCACATAGCAAATCCTGATTAAATGAATGAGCACAGGCTTTGGAGTAAGAGGGACCTGGTGTAGCTGTTTACTAGTTGTAGGGTCCTGGGTAAGTTATTTCTCTTTGTTTCTGTTTGCTCGTCTGCAAAACGTGTATCAAATCTTCGTTTAGGGTAGCCATGACAATCATGATGGTCAGGCACATAGAAAACCCTTAATAAATAGGTGTCATTCATGTTAGTCTTGTTATGTGTGTCATCTTTTTTCAGACATTGACCAAAGCACATATTATCTATTTTGAAACCATTATCTTGCCTTATTTTGCACTAAAAATCATCAAACTCTAAATGCAAAAGTCTTTATTTGATTTTAATTTTCTACTGAATCTTAATGGTATATGAAAGCCACCTCAGGATGAGACTTAAGAGCCAGTTCCTGCTTTTCCTCTTCTGTTGGCACATGGATTTCTCCAGAGAGCACTTCAGTAATTATGAGAGAGAGAAAAGAATTACAGATGATTCCTTCTATACCTACCTCTATTGTCTTGTATCTGTCTAGGACTGGGGTTTCTGAAATAATTAGGCCACTGGGAATTTGTCTCTTGCTCTTCTCTGAAAGCAATCATGCTTTTTTTTTTTCCTGTGCATTCCTTAGAGAAGCTGTTGAAGAGTAACAAATATGGAGCCCCATGTGTTATTGGCAGAGCTGGCTTTAAGCTTCAAGTGATTTTTTAAAATAGTCATATTTATTTTGCCTTCTTGTGAAAAAGTGTATTTATTTTGTAGCTAGCTGGGCTTCCATCAAGTTGTGCTGCAACTTGCAAAGAAAAAATTGAGGTTTTAGTTTAAGTTATTATAATCCATTTCAAAGCTGTCTACTAGTGAGTTTCTGTATTTTATGTCTCTTGATCTAAACCTATCTTTTATAATCTCAATAAACAATTGAATGTGCAAAAAAGAGTCCCACATTTTTTCAATAAAATTTCCCAGTCATCTTATGCATGAATTTAGCATTTTGTAAATAAGAAAGGTTGCCATAACAGTGAGTCCAGGAGCCCCAAGCTTTATAAAGACAGATAATTAGAACATCTTTTTAAGTTGCCTTATGAAAGTTTTTGGAGAAAAAGGCAAATTATCATCAAAGATGATTGCCTAATTCTATCATTGTGTATTAAATTATGATGCCATCTCAGTTTTTAATAAGAAAACCAGCATGATTTTAGCCCAAATATCAGATATTATGATACTTTTTTATGCACGTTCAAGGAAGAGTGGTTGCAGAAAGGCTCTCTTCAAAGTCCTTAAGAGAGGCTGAAGGGAAAGGCCATTTTCACAAATCTAAACTGTATGTCTTCTTCACAGCTAAAATGTCCACTCAGCCACGAAGACATTCCTGGGCTCCTCCACTCTTTTGCACTTCTTGTTTATCCATATTTAGTAGCACTAGATATTTTCTTCCTTGTGTTATAGTTATTGATGGACAGGCTGTCACATTCTCATCTGACTTTGATTCTTTAGAGTATTCGTATTCCCACAGCATCCAGTGAACTGCAAATGCCCAATAAGCACATGTTAAACTTATACACTTATATTATTTAGATCTTGCTATATTTCACAATAGGAAACAGAAATACTTCTTTGTTCCCTTGCTATGAGAAAAAGAAGATAAAGATGACTAAGCACCGTGTCAGTGGTACTAATGGTACTGATGGTTTTAAATAACTAGATCCTACATGAAATGAAAAACATTCAGTTCTCTTTATGCTTAAAGGATTATGAAACCTGAAGTGGGGTGCAGGGTCGTTCAGGAAGATTAGAGGTGTGAAGACTGGGAAGAGATGAGGGACCCAGAATTAAAATATGTTCTATCGTGCATCCAGAAGCATCCTCTCAACTGTTGATGACTGTAATTGAAACATAGAAGGTTTTACTACAATGACAAAAGTTAAAAACACCTAATACCCCCAGTGTGCATAGCAGATATTTGTGCCATTTCTAAAACAGAAACGTGAGAATTATGAAAGCAACAAGGTCCAGGAGATTAAAATAACAGGTTAGGATCTGAAGGCAGGGTCTATACCTGGTGACTTCCAGAAAGCAAGCATCCTTTTGGTTGCTTTTTCCCCCAACCTTTGAGTTATGAAATATATATATGAGATTCTATGTATCTCTCCTTTAGTCCTTCATGTAAATAAAGTGCTTTGAAATCTTCAAAAGAAAATGTGAGAAAGATTAATAGATTTGTTCTTGTCTTCGAAGGTCACGTTGAACCAGCAATTTCTTTTTAGGACTCATTACACACACATCTATGGAAAATTTGCATGGGTATCTTAAAATTATATAGGATATGTTAAAATTATTTTTTGAGCAGTTTGCCAAAAGAAAGACAGGTTTTATTTAGCATGCAGCTGACTTTCCTGTTTTTGTTTAGGTGTGTGAGGGTCAGATGAGAGAGCTGGATTCTTCCATCATTAATGCTGTTGACCGGGACATTCCCAAGGACCCCTTGCTGTTCAGCGTCACTCAGAAGCCACGTCATGGCCTACTCATCAACGGGGAGTTTAGCAAAGACTTGCCTCAGTATAAGCAATCACCCAACCCTGGCCAGAAGCATGAACTTGTTTACAACTTTTCTATGGAACTTCTCAAGAATGGTATATCACGCTTCATTTCAATTTGTTTGTTGTTGTTGATTTAATAATTTAACCCAGGAAAGATAATAATAAATCACAGAAAGAGGAAGTGAAGAAATGGCATTCACCTACATTCATTATCCCTCAAGGGTTTTTCTCTGGGCTCTGGATTAATGCAGGGCATGAAGCCCCAGCTAGAGATAGTGGGTAATTGAAAAGGAAATAATATGTTTTCCTTCGCTTTTCGAGCATCAATAAAAATGGTATTTGTGATTTTTGGTAGTTTACCCCAAGCTTTTTTTTTTTTTTTTTCTTTTTTTTGCGGCCTCTCACTGTTGCGGCCTCTCCTGTTGCGGAGCACAGGCTCCAGATGCGCAGGCTCAGCGGCCATGGCTCACAGGCCCAGCCGCTCTGCGGCATGTGGGATCTTCCCGGACCGGGGCACGAACCCGTGTCCCCTGCATCAGCAGGCGGACTCTCAACCACTGCGCCACCAGGGAAGCCCTACCCCAAGCTTTTAATGTCATAATAAAAAAAATTTCTTTTTAAAACTATTGAGATCGTGGAACTAAATTGAAGAGATTTGTCTGCCCAAACATCCACATTTGAAACAAATATAGAACAAATATAATAACTCATTATTCTCTGAGGAGATAATTTGCCCTTTAAGGAAATGACACATTGGAATAGCAGCCTGAATTATTCTTTCATTACTCTTTCTGAAAAATTGATCTTATCCCATTTAACATGTATATATAAATGCTTTTAAATATTTGAGAAAAGTGTGTTGGCTCTAGAATCACTGCCTACTTGCCTTCTCCTTCCTGCCCTGCCTTCATGTATTCTGTTTACCCTGCCTGAGGGGTCCTTCCCTCTCCTTCCCCTGGCCACCCAGTACCAGCCTTCAGAACCAGTTCACTATCGACCTGCCTGTGGAGCCCACCTGCACACTCCAAACTCTTCCTTCTCTGTGTTTGATTTATCTAGCACTTGTTCCACATTTTTTTCTGTCTTTAAATTTTTCTTTCCCCAACTAGAGCTCTCTGCCCCAAAGTTTATTTTGCAATAGTTGCACAATATCATATCATGTTTGAATTGAAAAAGCTAATTAACATACTTCTCAGTTTTATCAATTGCAAAGAAAGAAATTCCAGAGCTTAAATGATGGTATTACCAAATGAATAACCCTGTGTAGGAAATAATACAATATATTGTTACAATATTTTCTTCAAATTTAAGGCCAAGGAAAAAGAAATAATAAATCAAATTTTACTCTCAGGAAAGTCAGTTTTTTGGGACTTCCCTGGTGGCGCACTAGTTAAGAATCTGCCTGCCAATGCAGGGGACATGGGTTCGATCCCTGGTCTGGGAAGATCCCACATGCCACGGAGCAACTAAGTCCGTGTGCCACAGCTACTGAGCCTGCATGCCACAGCTACTGAAGCCTGTGCGCCTAGAGCCTGTGCTCCGCAACAAGAGAAGCCACTGCAATGAGAAGCCCATGCACCACAACGAAGAGTAGCCCCTGCTTGCCGCAACTAGAGAAAGCCCGTGTGCAGCAATGAAGACCCAATGCAGCCAAAAATAAATAAAATAAACAAATTTTTTAAAAGTCAGTTTTAAAACAATAATATTCATTGTTTATTATTAAGTTAAATAAGTATTGTATGCATATTGTGTGAAGTTTGCACTACATGATCATTTTGAAGAAAAAATTTTCATCTAAATTAATATTTTGGTGACATTCTCAGAGATTAGATTTTCACCTGTATTTTATTTTTGGTTCATTTATGGCTACATTAAAAAAAAAACTTTAGTATATTCTAACCTCTGCCTCCACCAAACATACAGAACTTAAAAACTACCATATTATGTAATCTGTTTTTTTCTTATCAATTATTATAAGCATCTTTTTACCTTTTAAATATTGAGAACATGATTTGTGATAATTACAGTGTTTCATTATATGGACATACTGCACTGTAATTTTATACAACTATCTCCTATTTTTAAATATGCAGATAACTTCATATTTTGATCTTATAAGTTACATATCAATAAACATATTTTACATATATTTATGTAACATAAATCTTGGTGCCCATCTCTTAATATTTCTTTTGAATAAATTTTTATAATGAGATTGCTCGGTACAGAAAAGTCAGCATTTATAATACTTTTTGGGAAAAAGAATACCATTGCTACCACGTGCCTGGGTATGCCTTTTGTCCTAATCAATAATGGATATTATTTTTAAAAACCTTTGCAAACTTGGCGGTCAATTAATAGTCTCTCATTGTTATCTTGAGTTGAAGTTCTTAGATTGAGTGAGATTGAACATATTTTCATGTTCATTGACCAGATATGTATGTTTCATCTTTTGTGAATTTCCCGATAATATCCATTGCCCATTTTTCCATCAATTCGTATTGATTAATAAGGGATTGGTAAATACTGATGCTTTGTATTTTTGTCACGTTACAATAAGTTTTTCCATGTTTTATTTGCCTTTAATTCATGTTTTTAAATACAGAAGTCAAAATTGTAGGTAGTAAAATTTATTGTTATTTTTCTTTATGTAGTTTTCTTTTGTTTTTATATTAGGAAGATCTTCTACATCCAGGAATAAGATATTTATTTGTATTTTCTTCCAAATCTTTTAAAACAGCTTTATTGAAATATAACTCATGGGCCATAATATTCACCAATTTAAAGTGTATAATTCAGTGGGTTTTAGTGTATTCATCATCACAGTCGATTTTAGAACATTTTCGTTACCCCAAAAAAGTAATACAATACACATTAGCAGTCACTCTCATCCCTCCCTCCCCAAAACCCCGGGCAACCACTAACCTATTTTTGCCTCTATAGATTTGTCTGTTCTGAACATTTTACATAAGTGAAACCATATAAATGGAATATGTGATCTTTTGTAACTGGTTTATTTTATTTAGCATAATGTTTTCAACATTCACCCATATTGTAGCATGAGTCAGTACTCCATTCCTTTTTATTGCCAAATAATATTCAATTGTATGGACATACCACAATTTATTTATCCATTCATCAGTTGATGGACATTAGGGTCACTTCCACTTTTTTTGACTATTATGAATGATGCTGTTATAAACATTCATGTACAAGTTTATTATATGGGTATATACTATATTTTCATTTCTCTTGGCTATATATCTAGGAGTGGAATTGCTGGGTCATATGTAACTCTATGTTTAACATTTTGAGGAACTGCCAAACTGTTTTCCAAAGTAGCTGTATCATTTTACATTTCTACCGGCAACATATAAGAATTCCATTTTCTCCACATGCTCACCAACATTTGTTATTGTCTATCTTTTTAATTATAGCCATCCTAGTGTGTGTGTGTGAAGTACTATCTCCTTGTGGTTTTGATTTCCATTTCCCTAATAGCTAGTGGTGTTGAGCATCTTTTCATAGGTTTTTTGGCTATTTATATATCTTCTTATATCTTCTTTGGAAAATGTCTACACAGATCCTTTGCCCATTTTGTAACTGGGCTGTCTTTTACTATTGAGTTGTTAGAGTTCTTAATACATTCTGGATACTAGATCCTCCCTTATCAGGTATATGATTTGTAAATATTTTCTCCAGTTCTGTGGATTGTCATGTTGCTCCCTTGATGGTTTCCTTTGGAGTTCAAATTATCTATGTTTTTGTTGTCGTTTTGTTTTGTCACTTGTGCTTTTGGTGTCTTATCTGCAAAACCATTGCCTAACCCAAAGTCACAAATGTTTTCTTCGAACAGCTTTTCTAGCTTAGCTCTTGGTGTTTAGGTCTATGACCCATTTTGAGTTAATTTTTGTATATAGTGTGAAGTAGGGATCCAATTTCATTTTTTTGGCCTATGGATGTCCAGTTGTCCCAGCACTATTTATTGAAAGACTACTCTTTCCCCATTGAATGGTCTTGGTGCCCTTGATGAAAATCAGTTGATCAGATATGTATGAGCTAATTTCTGGGCTCTCTTTTATTAGGTTCCTCTGTATCTATTCTATGCCGGTACTACCCTATCTTGATTACTGTAGCTTTGCAGTAAATTTTGAAAATGGAAAATGTGAGTCCTCCAACTTTGTTCTTTTTTTTCCCAAGACTATTTTAGCTATTCTGGGTCTCTTGCATTTCCATATAAATGTTATATAGGTTTTTAAAAATAGTTTTATAATTAAGTTTTGATTCATCTAGAGTTTATTTTGGTTGTTGGCTTGAGGTAGGGATCTAACTATGAATTTCTCTATGTAATGAACTAATTTTCTGTTTCATTTAAACACTCTGTCACCATTGTTCTCCTGCAGTTTATTAAATAATATATACTTTCTCACTGATTGTAAATAAGACCCTTATCAAATACTAACTTATTTAAATAGGAACTTTTATTGAACGAGGACAGGTGCTCTTACTTCATAAAACAGTTTGATTTATGCATTTATCAATGCAACCTTATTGTATTGATTAATGAGCTAATGCTAATACCAATGCCTTGGAGGTTAAAACAAATTATCTGTGACGTGCTTTGAAGTGGTTCGATCATAAAAAAGATTTACTTTCTCTCTTTTTTCCCTTTTTCCAGGAATGAGGTTGATGTATTTGCATGATGACTCAGAGAGCCTTGCTGATGACTTTACAATCCAGTTGTCAGATGGGAAACATAAGATACTTAAAACCATTTCTGTAGAGGTCACCCCAGTTAATGATGAGAAACCAGTGCTGAGCAAGTAAGCTACCTGAAAAGAGTGCCTTTCAAATTCTGTATAAAATTCTGAGGTCTGGAAGACTAGATGCAAATGGAATGTGTGTGCTCAAGAGAGAAACAAGTCTTTGACAGCTCCTGCCTGTTACAACTTGCCCCACCTAGTCAGGCACCTAGAACCTTTGGTGCAAATATTAGTTAATATAACTTCTCCTTAACAATTCTCAAATTAGCCTTTTAAAAATTAATTTTTATTGGAGTATAGTTGCTTTACAATGTTGTGTTTCTGCTGTACAGCAAGGTGAATCAGTTATATGTGTACATACGTCCCCCCTTTTTTAGATTTCCTTCCCATTTAGGTCACCACAGAGAATTGGGTAGAGTTCCCTGTGCTATACAGTAGGTTCTCATTAGTTATCTATTTTATATATAGTAGTGTATATATGTCAATCCCAATCCCTCAATTCATCCCACTCCCCCTTCCCTCCTTGATATCCATAAGTTTGTTCTCTACATCTGTGTCTCTATTTCTGCTTTGCAAATAAGTTCATCTGTACCATTTTTCTAGATTCCACATATAAGTGACATTATACGTTATTTGTTTTTCTCTTTCTGGCTTACTTCACTCTGTATGACAGTTTCTAGGTCTGTCCACATCTCTGCAAATGGCACTATTTTGTTTCTTTTATGGCTAAGTAATATTCCATTGTATATATGTACCACATCTTCTTTATCCATTCCTCTGTTAATGGACTTTTAGGTTGTTTCTGTGTCCTGGCTATTGTAAATAGTGCTGCAGTGAACACTGGGATACATGTGTCTTTTAAAATTATGGTTTCTCCACCTTTCAGTTATTTGATTTTCCTCTAAAAGTTTTATTTACTTGTCAATAATTCAAAATAACCAAACATACAATATAGAATGAACAGTGTACTAAATATTTAAACACATGCATGCACACACATCAGAGTGTAATTAATATATAGATTCAATTAAAGTGTGGTAATATTAACTGCAGACAGTCCTCACTGTGGATTTGGTCAAACTTTGAACTAAGAGTGACTGAGGGAAATATATCACTGACACTTCTTTCATCATCTTGGTATTTCATTGTCCTCCAGTCCTCTACTGTGTTCCATAGGGATCAATGCCCCCTTGCCACCTGTTGTCAAAATGATCACTTTTTAAAAATTCTGTACTGATATTATTAATTGCAGACTTTCTCGGTGTCTCCCTCTGTAGCTGATCAGAGTTTGGTCATAGGGTACAGAGTCTTCATCAATTATATTTCTATAGCTCTAGCCATTTCTCTTATTATTGGAAACTGTACAGAACTGTCCAAGGTTAGAACTTTAGGAAGTCCGACTCTTCTCAGGTGCTGGATGGAGAGAATTGTCGGCTTCTTGGTACCTCTTTGACCATTTTAATGGTGTAGCAGTGAGGGGCATTGAGTAGACAGTCCAAGTCTTTATCAGGAAGTGAACAATTTCCTGAGGTGTGTAAACTCCCAAAGTCTCGTCCACTTTGCAGAAAACAGGACCTTAAACAAATCCCTTCCTTATTCTGCCAATTCTCCTGCTGTTCCCTACGGGCCACCAAGGCCCTTGGAAAGCATTATGGGAAATACTGGAGATAGTTTTTTGGAGGATTGCATCTCAGATATCAGTTTGACAAGGAGTATTCAATAGAAATTTCTATTTCCTTATTCTCTAGCTGGAATGTTGGATTGGTAAATCTTGATTTATAAAAATGAAAATATGAAGGATATTGTGGTATTATGAAACCTCCTTTCTGATGACCTCATTTTACCTAAAAAAGAGGGAGAGAGGTGAAAACTGGTGTTTATTAAGTGCTTACTATGTGGCAGTACGTTGGCTCCTTTCACATATAGTTGTTCCTTAAGTCCTCACCAAAACTGTGTGAAGTAGGTATCGTTATCCTCACTGAGACAACTGAGACCAGAAAGGTAAAATAACTTAACAAGGCACTCATTCAGTCCTATCTGATTTACTATTTCTTGCTGTGTTCTTGCTATTAAACTTCCTGGCATAGCTTCATCTACAGAATCACCAAAGCTCCTCTAACTTTGCCTCGAAATTCCTCCTTCTTTTCTTTTTTCCTTTTCTTCTTTCCCTTCCATATGTGTCCTTGGGCATATCACCTCTCGCCTTCTCCCAGAACTTGCTCCATTATTTTTTCCCTACCGCATCTTCCATCTCTCTCTTTTCATTCCTTCTGCTAATAAGACACAGGGATATAGTTAGTGGTGAAGGGAGCAGATTCTGGAGCCAGACTGCCTTCGTTCAGCCACTTACCGGTGGTGTGACCTTGAACGTGTTACTTAACCTCTCACTACCTCTTTGTCAACTTCTTTGTAAATGGCGATAATAGCAGTATCCTCTTCATGTGGTTGTTGAAAGGATTAAAGGAATTAAAATATGTAAAGGTACTTCAGAGACTATAACTATTAAGTTCTCATAAGTGTCAGTTATTAGCATTATTCCAAGCAGGTATTCTCATTCTAAAACTACAACGATGACCCAGTCCCTCATTTATTTCAGTGCCAAACTATTTGGAGGAATAGCTTGTGTTTGCTTCCTCTATTCCTGCCCACTCTCCAACCTCCCTTAAAAGTTACCCTTGGATTTCCCACGAAATCTAATGTCTCTTCTCATCTTGCTGGACCTTGTTAGGTCATCTGACACCATTCCTTTGATATTCCTTTTAGATGCTGTGCTTTTGGCTCCTGGGGTTACACCCCCTTAGCCCACCTCTGATTCTAGTTGCAGCTATGATGGAACGTACCCTGCACGCTGTCTGTGCCCCATCTAAGTGCCCGTAGTGCTCTGCTTTTTTGCCTCTGGGCTTTCTCTGAAGCAGCAGTGGCTCATTCAGCCCATGTCCAGGCACAGGGGAGAATACTTTGAGGGCAACCCTCCACCTATGAAAGGTAGTGGAGAAGATAAGTATCCCAGCCTCCTATCCTTCTGAAGCACAATTTGAGGCATATTCTACATGGCTCTTCAAAGGATCCCCAGCAGGATTGAGCCCCAGAGCAGTAAATACACCCTTCGTTGCCTTTTCCTCCTTTCCTTCCTCACTCCTCCCTCCCTCTCGCTTGTTCCTGAGATCACTTCCCAAATAAATTACCTGCACCAAGATCTTTGTCCCTTTCAGGGTAACTCAGACTATGACATACTTTCTTCTCTCTTGGACCCTCTGAAATTTAATTCTGACCCTTTCTTTCTACCAGACTCCTTATCATCTTCATTGTATTGGCTTCCTGTTGTGATTCATCTGTTTCTATATTAAAAGCACCACTGGGGGGACTTCCCTCGTGGTCCAGCGGTTAAGACTCTGTGCTCCCAAAACAAGGGGCCTGGGTTCAATCCCTGGTCAGGGAACTAGATCCTGCATGCCGCAACTAAAGATCCTGCCTGTGGCAACAAAGATCCCGTGTGCCACCACTAAGACCCGGCACAGCCAAATAAATAAATATTAAAAAAAAGAGAGAGAGACCTTTCCACACAGTCATGTGTTTAAAAAAAAAAAAGCACCACTGGGAATTCCCTTGCGGTCCAGTGGTGAGGACTCCATGCTCTGACTGCCAGGGGCCCGGGTTCGATCCTTGTTCAGGGAATTAAGATCCCACAAGCCACGTGGCGCGACCCAAAAAAAAAAAAAAAATGCCCACCACTAATCTCCATAAGCCCTAAACCATCATTTTAGCCTTCTAAAATGATAGGATTAATATTCTCTAGTAAAGAGGTGGGCAAAAGTCATCTCCTATGGCCAGGGAAGATGTCAGTTATGAGTAGGCAAGAAAAACCTAGTAAAAGAGGTTAGAACTGAGGTGCTTGGGCAATGGCTTGTCAGCAGAGGAGTGGAAGGCTGTTGAGAATGACCAGTTGATGCTACGCAAATGTTCTTAATCTAAATCCCAAGGAAACTTCCCAGTTTTTCTCAGAAACAAAGTGTCAAGTTGGACACAGGCCATGTGCGATGACCAAAACCAAGAGCTAGAAACACAGGTGAAAAGAAATCTCTTCTTCTCTTTGGTAGGACCAGGGAAAACAGCCATATTGGCTGTGAAAGCAGCAGCCCTTTATAGGAGACACAAAACCCATAGCAGCAGCATTTATGGTAGAAGCAGCACCTGCTCTCTGTCCCAGCCTTCTCTTCAAGATGCCAGGAGCTGACCGGGCAGCTGTAGCATTTGGAAAAGATGAATTACTGTGAAGAGAACACTAGTTACCCAGAACATCACCAAGGAGGAGAGTAATGTAGAGGGCTACAGATTACCTAAATATCACCAAATTCATAATGGTCTATCATAAAGGGTACCAGAACACCCGTGAATAAGTCATTTCCTTTCTTTAAGTTCCTGTCTGTAAAATTAGAACAATAATCCCTAGCCCACTTACTTCATGGTGCTGTTGTTGTATCAGATAAAATTTTGGAAAGAAAATCAGTTTATAAAATAAATTTTAACAGAAAATTATAAAGTTCTATACAAGTAGACAGAAGTATGTAATTACCTCGTGCCATACTCATTGTTGCTGACTAATTGTCCTTAGGACTTTCACATGTAAGGTGAAATGAAAGCATATTTTACAAATCTGACTCATCATTTTCAGTACTTTGGATATTGGATATCATTCCCTAATTATTTAAGGTTGAACGCTGTAATAGTCATTATCAGTGTCCCCTCCTAAGGTGATGTCTTCTATTTTTTATATCAACCCAGACATCTTCCTTTTTACAGGAAAGCTGAAATTACAGTGAATATGGGTGAAACTCGTATTATTTCTAGTGCAGTTCTCTCAGCCATAGATGAAGACTCCCCCAGGGAGAAGATTTACTACGTATTTGAAAGTCTTCCCCAAAATGGGCAACTTCAGCTTAAGGTTAGTGGCCTTTTTACTTTTATTTTTCAAAATGAATGTAACAGGTATACATTTTCTGAATGGACAGATTCCTATAACTGAAGTTATTCTGTAATAGCCATATTTTGCTCAGAGGTAGAAAATTTAATTTTCCTAGTTTGGGGAGAACTCACACTATTCTAAATTTACTTCCTCAATTCAGGGTAAATTCAACCAAAATTAAGGTTCATCATTGCTCCTTCCCCATTGGGACTGTACCTAAATTGGAGCATAGGGAGTTACTGGGGTAAAGCAAGTTATCTAGTTACTGATAGACTTTATTTTTTAGAGCAGTTGTTATGGGTATCAACAAACTGATTCTAAAGTTTATCTAGAGAGGCAAAATACCCAGAATATCTAACACAATATAGAAGAATGAAATTGAAGGGCTGACACTACCTGACTTCAAGACTAATATACAACTACAGTAATCCAGACAGTGTTGGTTTGGTACAAGAATAAACAGATCAATGGAACAGAATAGAGAGCCCAGAAATAGACCCACACAAGTGGAGTCAACTGATTTTTGACAAAGCAGCCGAGGTAATGCAATGGAGAAAAGATAGTCTTTTCACAAATGGTGCTCACCAGTCTGATTCAGACATTGTGTGTGTGATGTCCAAGAATCAGCCCAGTACAAATTATAGCTCAGTCACTTGAGAAGGTCACTTGAGTATTCCATCATAATGTCTGTTTGAATGGTGGATTAAGGCTAGCAGCAGTAACCACCAGCCATCTCCAATGTGATTATTTGACTGAATGCTTAACTTTTAATGTAATGTAGGTACAGCCTGAGAAAAGCAGCAAGGATTCATTCTGTGTAGAACAGCTTGATTGTCTTAGATTGTGGGCACCATAGAGGATCAAAGTGAAGAGCAATCACAGATTTAAATTGAGGTGCAGCTGTGTCCTTATTTCATTTCAAAGAGTAATGAAGCAGAAATGCAGTGACAGCTCACACATTTGGGTGACATGGGAACTGAAGTGTTTTGGTTATGAGAAAATCCAGATGGGTCCATGTTCCCAATATGGTGCCACAGAGTTCTCTCCCTGCTCTCTAGGGCTTTTCCAAGTCTCTCCAAGATCAGGGACCAGGCCTCCTGGACTTTCTCACGCATCCTGGTTTTCTGGTTGACTTTCCTGCGTTTTCCCCACCTTGAGACTGAATCTTATTTTCTTCCTCTTTTGGGGCTTGCAAATGATTTTGTTAAGTCAGAGCCCACACTTGGGAATGCAAGTGGGGAATTAGATGGAGATGACAGAGAGCAAAAGATATCATCTTCTGTATTTACTTTCTGGGAAAAGATTATAAAGAAAAACATTAAATAGAATTGCAGGCCGTTTGGTTTAAAACCTGAAAGAGAATCTGTTTTAAAAAATAAATTTACAAACAGATCTTATGATGCAGACAAACAATGTACTTAATTATTATAATTAACTTTCACCCAGTGAGCACTGGGGCAGAACATACCTGTGTGCAAACATCAGATGGGCACAAGCATTAAAGGGAGGGAACTTTATCAAATAGAATGACAAAGGGAAGTGGTAATACAGTGAGGGGAGAGAAGGCATGTGGAATAATGTGACAAAGGAAATTTTTTAAAAATCGTTTAAATTTCTGTTATAGTCTCTTAAACCAGACAGGAAAAGCACAAGATAATATCATATAGTAAATTTTTAAGATGACATTTTGCTTGAATTACTTCAAATGACTTTTATGAGCCCTTCTTAGGGAAAGCTATGCATTTTTAAGAGAAAACAGTAGAATTATTAATGAGACAGATTTATTATTATTGTATTTTCTAATAGTCTCAGTTGTCAGTTGTCCCTCAGCATAAGGACCTCTTTTAATTGAAAATGCCACAATTTCTGCACTGAGTTCTGTACAGAATATATGCTTAACTAATGCCAGCTTATTATTAGAAGAGCATGATACATAATACATATATAATATTTGCAGTTGTTTTTGTGCTGACTCAGGGTATAAATGTAGGGAGTGATAGGGACTTTGATCATTTTTGGTCTTTTGGAAGCCTAAAACTGTGTGGACAGTAAATACACCCATTCTATTTATGTTTTATCTACTTCAGATAAGCCCAGTGACAAACCAGTATGAAATAATAGGTTTTATTAGTTGTACAATGATAAGAACTAAAAACAAAAAAGGAAACCCCAAATGAGACACATTTAATTTTTAAAGAATCAATTCCAACAGCTCGATTACCCACCTGCTCTCAATAATTGAAATACTTAATCAGCTATGATTGCTTGTGTTAAATACCTTGGAAATAGCACTGCAGTTGAATTGCCACAAGACTTTGTCAAAAATCCTTTGGTTAAAGCTCGTTTTTTCCCCAAGGCCTGCAATTGTTTTAATATATTTCTTTAAATGGAAAATATGATGCAGAATGGCAAAAAATTAAATCTAGAGTTTTCCTGAAATATCATTCATATTGGAAGTTTTCAGAGGATATGGAAGATGTCCACTGACACAACGTGGGGGGAAAAAAACCCCAGGCAGCTGACTAATTCTGACACCTTTCAGACAGAGAGGGACTGGGTCCCTCTCCATCCTGGCATGAAATGCACTCAGGAAGAAGTGGATCTGAACTTGCTGAGATACACACACACGGGCGCAATGGATTCCCAGAACCGAGACAGCTTCACCTTCTACCTCTGGGACGGTGACAATAAGTCCCCTGCATTTGACTGTCACATCACCATCAAGGATATGGGAAAAGGTAAAGCATGTCTGTCAGGGTTTATTGGAACCAACTTTTACAACCAGAAGTGAGCTGGTGTAAGCCCTTAAAGCTTTTCCCCTCCCTCTCTTCCTCTCTTCCTCTCTCCCTCCCTCCCTCCCTCCCTCCCTCCTTCCTTCCCTCTCTCCCGACCTTTCTCCTTCCCTCCTTTCCTTTCTTCCTTCCATCCTCTATCTTGAAATTCCATCATTTATGATTTGATCCTTTGACTCCTCACTTGCTTTGCCTGGGATCTGTGAGGTTTATGAGGGTAGCCAATTCATTTGTTATTTTCAGTATTTCAAAAAGCCTATTAAAAACCCAGCCTTGCCCACAGGCTGCACAGGCTACTTTAACTGTCAGGGTTTTAAGCTTTAAGTAAAATTTTACCAAATCAATGTGATGACTCTAGTTTTATCTTCAGGGATTGAGTTATTACTTGAAAACAGAGTTTGAAAGGAAAAATATTTTCAATACAACAATAATAAAGGAAATACAAATAAATGTGTCTTAAAATAAAAAAATAATAGGAAGGAATTTTGTTATTGTAAAGGTTGGAGGTTGTTTCTCTGTTCACTTTGGAAGTGCTGACAATACTCTTCAGGGACAAGGGAGAATGCTGTAAGATAATTATCTTCTTGAATTAATTAAAGACCATTTGCATGATAGGACTCAGCAGCACATAAATGGCAGAAGGAAGAGATTGAAAAAAAAATACTGGAAAGGAATCTCGGCAAGGGAGAGTGTAAGCCCTTGATTCCCAACATGTCACTCACTACTCCATACTTTTCCTTAGAGCTTATGTGAGGAGGGTAAAGATCCTATCTCATTCATCTGTATAGTCCAGGATCTATATATTCCCAGGACCAAGCATAGTCTTAGATCCTCAGTATGTGCTTGATTGACAGTGCTTTCTTTTTTTGCCTTGGCTGCCAGGAAGCTCAGAGCTAAATTAAATTGGATGCTTAGGTACAGTAAAAGTCTTACTTCATATATATGGTAAAATTACAGTTCTGAATTTTTTTAAGAAAAATTTTAAGCTAGCTTGATTGATTTTCAGATGTTTATTTTGGGGCTGTATAATAATATATTTTATTTGCTTGTTTCCTTGAAGATGTCTAATAAGTGACTCTCAGATAAGCTACGTGTTACTGTACACATTTATTTCTCTCTGCAAAAGTAAGACTGCATTCATCATAAGTATCTGTCCAGGCAAAACGTAATACAAGTAAAATGCACCTAATGTATTAGGGCAGGTTATCCTGTCATTGCCTTACCGAGATGCATTCCCTAGCATGGTGGAGGAGAGTTCTGTTCCAAGCAGCCACCTGGAGATTCTTTCCTGCTAGGGGATCATTTGTCTCGGAAGTCCTTGGAGTCACTTTGAGAGTGAGATATGGAGGATAATGAGAGAATTTCATGGGCTAGGCTTGGAGTTAGGGTACCTGTGGCTGAACTGCAGTCACGGGCCACATTAAGGAGTCTGGGCTGTAGAAACTGGAGCAATGCATCCAGGAAGAAAAGGCATTGAGACTGGTGAGTGCCTCACTAGTCTCTGCTACAATTGACACGTGATTATTTTCTAAAAGTATTTGTGAAAACTTACATCAGGTAGATACATTAACCTGTTAACATTTTCAGAAGTTCATAATTTCTTTTCTTTTTTAAACGTAGTGGTGTTTTATCTCTGTACAGTGTTCTCTCCTTCCCCTCCTCCTTCACTGTTGCTGTCCTTCCTTCCCTCCTTCCTTCCTTCCTTCCTTCTTTTCTTTCTCTCTCTCTCTTTCCTTCCTCTCTCCCTCCCTCCCTCCCTCCCTCCCTTTCTCCCTCCCTCCCTTCCTTCTTCTCTTTCTCTCTCTCTCTCTTTCCTCCCTCCCTCCCTCCCTTCTTGCTCCCTCCTCCCTTCCTTAGCATCAGTTTTCTGTTTGCAGTGTAACTTTATAGCCATAATTGTTCATCTCTAAATGAAACTATACTGAATTGTTAGACTAAATCAACACTAATATTAGCATATTGAGCACTTGGGTTATTTCCATTTGGGAGCTATTATAAATAACATTATGTCTTCCCATTGTGCTGTGTCTTCTGATATGTGCAGTGGCAAAAATGACATGGACATCTTTGAGAGAAGTTGAGAAGGACATTGTCTATAGTTGACCCTGATCCATACTCTGTCATTACAGTGCTGAAAAGTTGGGTTCAGGCTAAACCTAGATGCTCTTCCTCCACTCAGCTGTATCTTCTGCTCCTGGTGAAACCTCCTGTGCATGATTTTTATTTCCCCAGCCTTGTTCATTCTTCTTACTTCCTTGATATATTCATCTTGACTCCCTGTGAAGAATCTGGGGCTCAGGTTTTGATTTAAAATTAGGTTGGTCATTGATTCTTAGGTTGGACATAAGTTGCATAGCATTTTGAGTTAAAAGCATAGTATACAAAAAAGACCAATTTGATCATCTAAAACAGGGTTTCCCTGTCTCGGCAATATTGACATTTTGGAAAGCAGAAGTCTTTGTTGTGCATTATCAGATTTTTAGCAGCATCTCTGGTCTCTACCCACTGGAAGCCAGTAGCATGTCTCAGATAGGATAACCAAAATGTCTCCAAATGTTGCTAAATGTCCCCTGGGGGGCAAAATTGTCCCTCATTGAGAAACACTGGGGTAAAATTATACCTCCTTGATGTTTTATTTCCTTATAGGACTAAATATCTTTTCAAGGTTTTATTGACTGTATTTTTAATTCAGAAATGACTTGGCATTTATTTTACACACATTTCCTTTTGGATAGTCACCATTTTAGTGTTAGTTTTCAAGAATTCCTTATATACTAAAGAAAGGACGCAAAATAATAAAATGTTTGAGTTTGTGCTCTTGGGTCAGATATTCAAGCTCCACCTTTCATAATTGTGTAATCATTAGCAAGTTGGTTAACATTTCTACACCTTAGTTTCCTCATTTATAGCCTGAGAAATATGACAATACCTTAACCCTGTAACTGTACAAAGTAGAAACTCTATAGTATTTTAGTTGTGATTTTTTTAATGAACCTCAGGTGAGCAAAATTGGATTATAATCCTTAGTTTGTGAAGCACTGTATCCTTTGTCTGTGTGTGATCCTCTTCTCCTTTGCTCATTCAGACACTCATTCATAGTCTTTTAAACATAAGAACACCTGTGTAGCCACCACACATACAAGGACTGGAATATTAACAGTATCAAACATCTACCTATGTGCTCTTTCCAACGTCCAGTGAGAACCACCATCCTGAATTTTGTGTTAATTTTCTTACTTTTGTTTATACTTTTCTGGGACTTGCTCACTCAGCTAATAAATGTTAGTAAGCTACATCTTGTGTGGTTGCATATGGCTCTAGTGCATCTATTTTGCAGCTGTACAAAATTCAGTTGTATGAATAGACCAGTTTGTTTATACATTCACCTTTTGAGAAGGCATTTGGGTTGTCTCCATTGTTCTCAGTTACAAGCAGTGCTGCCATGACCATTCTAGCCCAGATCTCCTGGGTACAAGTGCATGTGTTTCTCTCCAGCATGCAGCTGGAGTGGAATCCCTGGGTCAAGGCATAGGTGAGTATCCAACTCTTTACAAATAATTCCAGATTGTGTACCAGTTTACACTCCTACCAGACTCATATGCAAGATTCTACGTCCTCTTCAACACTTGGTATCATCAGGCTCCTACATCCTTGCCAATCAGAGGGTTACAAGATGACAGCTTACTGTGATCTTGATTTATATTTCTGTGACTATTCATGAGACTGAGCGTCTTTTGTGCCTTTGTTGGCCATATTGTTACGCCTTCTTTGTGGTATCTGCTCGTGTCTTTGGCTGAATTCTTCTATTAATCCTTGTTATAGAAATCTTGCTATGTCATATTAGTTTTGACTTCTGCACAGTTTGACCTTTGCTTTTTACCTTCACCTTGGACATTTTATTTTTAAAAATTTGGTTCTTGACCACAACCTCTTCTGCCACGCAGGTGATATTGTCATCCGGGCAAAACCACTTTCGGTGTCTAAAGGTGACAGAGGTTTCCTGATGACCACCACCCTCCTTGCTGTGGACGGAACAGACAAGCCTGAGGAACTTCTCTACGTCATCACCTCCCCGCCGCGATATGGCCAGGTCGAATACGTCCGCTATCCTGGGGTCCCCATTACAAGCTTCAGCCAAATGGACATAGCAGGACAGACAGTCTGCTACGTACATAAGAGCACGGCAGCTGCCCACAGAGACACGTTCAGGTGAGCCCCGAGGAAACTTTTCAGAACTCCTTCTTTGGATTAGTGCTTAGAAAGACAAAGGAGGGGAAAAAATGGGTCCTTTTCCAGCTCTGGTGTGAGTATGCTCTTCATCCACTCCCTCGATGGATGAAAGGGAAAGGTGCACAATTAAAATGACAGCAGCCAGCCAAGAAATTAGGGCTCGTTGTTTAAAAATAAACACCTAAGCAGATCTCAGTGCAAGCTGTTCCATGAAGAGACATGTGAAGACCTGAGGATCCCTGCTAATGAGGGCTGCGGAAAAGTAATTTACCTCTTTTTGAGTATGTTTTTCTATCTGAGGGAAAGGAATTTGCTAGTAAACATTTGGCATAAGCAGACAGTGCCTTTTGACACAATGTGTTCTGGTAACTACATCATAAATCATGTTGCCATAAAATGGATCGTATTTCCCCATAGAAACCGTGTTATAATTGGGGGCTGTGCACCTGTTCAAGGATTCTGTATCAAATAAATCACTGGAAGGAATAACAATCTGTTGAAAAGGCAAAGATACAACATTAATGAAGGTCTACATTCATTTAAAATACTGAAATCTGTTTCCAGTCACAGAAAGCAAGAAAAACTGCAGAGGATCTATCATTTAGCAGTTTGCAAAGCTGGCTGAACTTGAGTTTCCCCAAGGACCTCAGGGCTGGGATGAGAACCCGGAAATCTTAGACTAGCCTTTGGGGGACCATGGTACACATCTAACCCTGAATTTTACCAATTAAGAAGGAGGCCATGGGGTTTCCCTGGTGGCGCAGTGGTTGAGAGTCCGCCTGCCGATGCAGGGGACACGGGTTCGTGCCCCGGTCCGGGAAGATCCCACATGCCGCGGAGCGGCTGGGCCCGTGAGCCATGGCCGCTGAGCCTGTGCGTCCGGAGCCTGTGCTCCACAGTGGGAGAGGCCCGAGTACCGAAAAAAAAAAAAAAGAAGGAGGCCCTGAGAGCATTGATTCATTTTCCATACACATAGGACTTCTGGCCTCCAGTATAATTTTTACCATGTCAGAAAACAACCTTCAAAAGAATGCTATAAAATAACATAAATGTCGCAGACTCCTGTGTTATTTGAACGGCTCCCATAAACTATCAATTACACTGATATACCCGTGTCCAAATACCACTTTCCTCTATCATATATCTTATCTATCTAAATTCAATATGTCTGCTATGATAAACAGTGTTTAAATGTCAGTAAAGATGATTTTGCTTCCCTTTTTGGCATTTGGAATGATGATTTGAAAAGATGATTTGGATAGTTCAACTGTTAAACAAAAAAATCCAGGGGAGTTTGAACTAATACCTTCTTTTTTCCCTTGACAAGTGTTCTTAACAAGCAGATAATCATTTGGTTGGTCACTCTCTCAATAACGAATTCAGTGCTTGAGTGTTGCTCAGTATTAACTGAAACGTCAGAAGTGGGGAATACTTTTCCCACTGGTTCTTTGGCTTGGGAAGGCATAGGCCTGGGGTCAGTTCCTGCCTTCATTACATCACATCTCTGGTTTTCGTCAAGTCACACATTCTCCTGTGCTCGCATTAACTCTTCCATGAAAAGGAATGATGCTCATGTTAGCTGCCTCAGAGAGTTTCTGAGGGGTTTAAATGGGCTTGTGTACATAAAGTACTGAAAACAATACATGGCACGTAGGAAGAACAAGATAAATATTGGTTTCTATTTGTACTGTTACTATTGTTGTTGTCATTCTTGTTGTTATCATTGTTTACTATATTCTTTCCTTGGCCCCATTTTTTTCTCTCCAATCTTTACACCACTAAGATTAATCTTGGAGGAAAGAAGGTATAAAGAGCAATGATGATTCTGTTTTTCCTGTTTGTTAATGGAGGGTGGATGCTTCTTGACTTAACCTCGGTATACCAGATTCAGGGCTTTTCGTTTGATACCCATTTCTGGGACTTCTTGTTCCTGTCCATTCCTGCTTCCCCCCGTCAACGCCTATGGGAGAGTCTGTTGAAGACATTAATGACTGTATTGGAGAAACCAGAGATCCTACTGGTGAAGCCAAAGAATGAACATGTAAAGATGTTGAGAAATAACAATTAGGTCTTAATCAGATGGTAGGGATGAGCTGAAAATGAAAAACAAAATCCCTAATGTGAGGATTGGTGATACCATAACAGTTTCCTAATTCACATGCAGAGAGAGTCATACTAGATGGTGTTTTAGAAATCATTCATCCCAGGAATGTCTAACTTTCTAGATTCGGAAGAGACTTACCTGAGAGGTTTAAAAAATTCAAATTCTTGGGCCTTACCGCAGAGAGGCGACTTTGGTAAGTCCAGTTTCAGGCCCAGGAATCTGTATTTTTAAAAGCTCTCTAGGTGATTCTGATGCTATTGGGACTAGCCATCTCCAGTCTGGTCCAGTCCATTGTTCCAAGTATGTTCTGAGGAGTTTGAAGATTTACAGGAGGCTTCTGAGGGCCTCCCAGAGACAGAAAATGAAGGGGCTGAATTGGTGGGCCTCTGCAGCTCACATCCCAGTTTTCTGAGATAACTTTGTTTGGTTTAGTTTTTTGGTGGTTTGACTTTTAGTTTGTTTTGCGCACTGAGCTTCTGGGCAAGGTTTTCTTTTAGCAAAAAATCTGTGGTTCTATTTCCTAAAATGAGTGATTAGTACCATCAATGATACAAAGATGCAGAATGATGTGGGCTGGTACAGGAAGGAGACAATAAATAATAGGGATTCAAGAGTGGGAAACTACTCCCTTTTAATTCTCTCTATCCTTCTGTTTCTAGAAGGAAGTCTCAGGCCTGTGCTCATATGTACTTAGCAGCTCTTCAATATTAACTGTTTGCCCTTTTTAGCAAAGAGTGTACAGGCCTCAGGCTCTAAGCCATTGGCCAACAATATCTAGCTAGAATGAAAAATAGTTTGTTTTCCTGTATTTATTTTTATAGTATTTGTAGTGATTAAGTTTTTATGAGTGAAAACTTTGAGCTTTTAGTATTGAAAAGGTTTCTTTTCAAGTACATTTACTTAAGCAGAAAAGTGAGTTGATATAAAACAAAACAGTAGGTAATAAGAGTACAGGTAATACTAGAAAATGGCAACAATTGTGATGATGGTGTTTGAGTGACTTAAGATTAGGGAACAGGTCCATAGAGAGACAGTAAACAAACAACAAGGGTTGAAAAGCATTGATTTAATCCAATCCCTTCATTTATGTCTAGGAAAGCTAGTATTGCTTGAACACCTGTAATGCGTCAGGCAGTGTTCTAGACCCTTTTTGGTGTGTATATCATTTCCCTTAAGCCTTACACCACCACCTTGAGAGAGGTGTCTTGCTCCCATTTTATGGATGAGAAAACTGAGTTTCCAAGAGACAAAGAAAGTCACCTAAATTGACATAAGTAAGTATCAGAGCTGAACTTGGGCTGAGATCTCATTTTGGAGAGGTCTTTCCATTATACCTGGTTGTACCAAAAATTTGTGGACAATTTGTACTTGTGGGAAGGAACCTTCTCAATGTGTCATTCTGACGTTTGGCCAGCAGTTTTACATATTTATAGTGGAAGAGCCTAGCATCTGCTGAAGACCCTCCTTTTAATCTTGTCATTTCACTAACCCAATCATCGACTGCTGTGTTGTTTGTCAAGTGGCGCTCAACCAAAGCTGAAAGCCTGTTTTAATGAAAGTGTGATTATGGTGCTTTTTAAAAATTAAATATATGCAACCAATCTAATCACCTAAATTTATGTTGCTTGCTGTTAAATCTGGCAAGGAATTTGGCTGGGTAGAAGAGAGAAATTCTGCGGCAGAGAATTTTCCCCCTTCTCTTTTTAATGTAAGCTATGGCAGCATTAATTAAACGGGGGAGTTTCATGGTCAGATTTTTACCTTCTGCAAAACTATTTTGTGAATCATAAATTTCTCCTGTATTGTTTGGTGCTGCTGGCCTGGAAGAAAGATTTGGCATCGCATTCTGGGACAGATGACACCAAGTGATTAGCAAGCTGACTTCAGCTGCTAGCAGCCGGGGACTAAAAGAACATGCTAATGTCCTCCATTTTGACATGCCGGCTGGACTTTTTTTTTTTTTTTTTTTTTTCCTGAAGAACTGGCTCTATTTATGATTCCATTTTTATCTTTTAAATGCCATGACAGATGGCAGATTCTTCAGCCAACTCTATTGCCAGGAAATGCAGAAAGCTTGAAAGCACCATGGTAATGGTGAAATCAGACCAGGCAGGCACCCCAGACAAATCTAAGAGTCATTCCCCAAATTTCATGAGACAGTGGTCATCTTGGCTATGTCTCTTCTCAAGGGAGGGGGGGGTAATAAAGGAAATGGGACCCACAGAAGGAGCTGCTACCTCGATACCACCAGCTTCTTAAGCTTGGAGTGGATGCCATAACAGCAATGGCACTATTGTTTTAGAACTTGAAAATATGTTTGGAAGGTTTCTTTTGAGGGGGGTGGTAGTGCAGCATTTGTAAGATCATCTGGTCAACCTTTGTAGACACGAAGCACTGACCTTGTCTCACTGGTTCTGCTAGGCTTTTTTTTTTTTTTACTGGGAAGCCAACCGTGACCATCCTCCCTGTCTCTCTCTCTCTGATAATGTTCTCTGCCTGTGAGTAGTTTGCATTGTTACTGGTGAAGGTGGAATGATATGTGTGATCCAGTCCTGTTGAGACATTGTGTCCTTTTCACCACTGGCTTCTTAGCTTTCAGTCAGTGCAGACAGCTGCCTTGGGGTCCCAGCTGGGAACGCTGGCCTCAGTAAACATATTTCTTACTCTTACATGGTCCCTCTCCCGCTCGCCCTCATTCCCATCTGTCTGATGGCAGGCTGCCGGTTTCCGACATGGTCAAATGCCCATCAGAGGCAGGGAGGAGTCTGCGATGGACCACCTGGATCAGGAGAAAACTTCAGTGCCCCCCACACGGGTCACACACACAAGGATAAATGCGGCCGCCTCGAGACTGAGCTTGGAGGACCTTGTTGGGCATTTTTGGAATTCAGTCTCCAGGGAAGAAAGTCAGAATCTGATACTCAAAATGACTGCCTCTGATGAGCCCGTGGCAGTCGCTGGGCCTCCCCCTTCACCTCCTTGCCCCTGAGGGCTGCCTCTCCCCTTCCTTCTTTTTCCTTCTCCACCAGTATTTGACCTGCTTTTAATGGGGCACAAAGACTTGAATTCCACAATTAATGCTAATACTAGAAATACATGTCCTCTGGCTTAAATTTTTGCTCAACTCTAAATGGCTAATTTAAAACTCTCCACAAGAGCATGTGTGGATATAGGGATCTGGTAGGGAATAGAGAGCCACTTTATTGTGAAAGAGGGCAAAGTTGGAAGCCTGAAACGTGTTTCTGGAGGGGTTAAGTGAAAAAAGGAGAAATTGGAGGCCCTGAGGGAATGCCTAGTCTCCTTATTTTACCTCTGGTCAGATGATAGGCTCCAGGGAGGAAACATGAAAAAGTTAACAGGAAAACAGTGGAATAAAGGCATAATTCCACGAAAAGCTGCCCCTGAGAAACAGACCATGATTTTTGTTCCTAAAAAATGTATATCGCTTGATCTTTGAAACTGTCAAGGTGACTAGTAAGTAAAAAGTTGAAGTACACACACAAATATTTTTCTAGGTGTGCTTTTTTTTCCTTTTTTAAAAAATAATGAATTTTGCAAACACTTCATGATCCAGCAATGAAATTGCCCTCTTTGCTTAGAATAT
The DNA here is from genome assembly GCF_937001465.1 of Orcinus orca. NCBI lineage: Eukaryota > Metazoa > Chordata > Mammalia > Artiodactyla > Delphinidae > Orcinus > Orcinus orca. The sequence goes on from NC_064564.1 coordinate 56,778,807, forward strand.
ATTTATCTAAATGTATTGTTTTGTATTAAGGAAGCTATGTGATTTTGCTCAATCTACAATTCTAAAGTTAATTCAGTATTCTTTTCCAAACTGTAAAAATAATGCTGTGGACAAAACCAGGTCATATTCTTTACAAGACAAGGTGTGTGAAATGTCAAAAATGTGCTTTATCTGTAGTACTTCACTTAGCAGTTTTAACTTTTGAGACAAGAATTTCTATGCATCACATCCTATTTTCCTTGTCGGCAGTCTTATCAACTAGATAATTTGAAAGCTCAAAATTTTTAGCCTAGCCTTCAAAGCAAAATCTGTATCAGCCAAACTCATCTTTTACGTTTTGTTCAGCTGCTTTTTTTCCCTGGGTCCTTTGCCTCAGGCAGGCTGGTTGCTACATGACGCCCACACAACCTGGTTTCAGGTTCCCTCATGTTCAAAAGCAAAGCATCAACCCTCCAACCCTGGAGGATAAGACACATTTTGTAAAGAATGAAAAACTTGGTAGTCACATTTGTCAGATTAGTAAAGTAAAGATAAACCCCATATCTTCTCTAGTTTTGAAAAAGAACCTCCTAAGTAAATTATTGTATAATTTAATGTTATATGCCACTGCCACAGTTTTAGACATGTTTACATCCATGGAATATAAGAGTATCTCTCTCCCCCATGAATATTTCAAGCACCTGGTACATGGAGAAAAACGAATAGACACAACTCTGTGATTATTTCAAAGTACATTTCTTTGGCCTACGGTGAATGTGTCAGTTCCATTTGAGTAGTGATTTCCTAACTTGTTGGAGTTTTAATAGTGCATTCTGTGGGCTTAATTTCATGATGGTCTCAATTGTCCTTCAAATAGAAATTACATGTTGAAATGTTCTAAAGATCATTTCAATTAGTTTAATTTTGAGATTGGCAGTGCTGGGTGGAATGTGATTTAGTGATCAATATAATCAGAAGCACATTATGGTATCACAGAACCCGCGATTATAAGAAAGATTTTGCTCACCTTGGATTTGTATCATTTCAGTTTTCTCTTTGTAGGTCTGCAGTGGTACTCAGGCACCACAACTCTTTCTTAGTGGACTGCTAAACCAGCATTCATTAAAAACTCTGTAAGAGCAAAAGGTGTGAGGTCAGAAAACCTGGGTTCTGGTCCCAGCTCTGTCTCCTACCTGCCTTATGATCTCCTGCCACGTTTCTGAACCCTTGTGCTCTAATTTTCTTTTCTTTAAAGCAGGGGAATAATCGTTATCTAATGGCTCTCCCCCATATCTTGTCAGGGGCAAATGTGGAAGCTCAAAGAAAAGTATATGAATTGAGTGAATTAGCCAAATTTAGCCCACTCAGCATTTTATTGGATGAGCTTCCAATGATCAGTCTTAAGAGTTTAGCTTATTATAGCACAGGGAGATCAGCTTGGTGCTTTGTGACCACCTAGAGGGGTGGGATAGGGAGGGTGGGAGAGGGAGTTGCAAGAGGGAGGAGATATGGGGTATATGTATATGTATAGCTGATTCACTTTGTTATAAAGCAGAAACTAATATACTATTGTAAAGCAATTATACTCTAATAAAGATGTTTAAAAAAAAAGTTCAGCTTATTAAATTCTCACCAAAAAATACAGTTGCAAAAGTCTATATATATAAAATGAGTGTACTCTTCAAACTAGTGCAGTGGATCTGAAAGGATGTGAAATTCCTATTTGGGGCAAGGAATTACACTAAGTACTGACAAGCCTGAGAAATATCATTGGCACACTCTGCCCCATCATGTGAGTTACCATCAATGTTGATGAAAAAATACTTTGGGAGTTAGAATGGTCCATTTGTGCATTACCTAGTGATTGGTTTAATGGATAGGATAGTGTCCTCCTGAAAGATCCACCCTTGAGTTTTCATTTTCGTCCCAACACGACATATCCTTTAGTAAAGGTGTGTATTGTTATCATTTCATTCCAGTAGATGGTGACACAAGAATCCATGTTGAAGGCTACCTTGCCTCTCTTTGCCAGATTCATCGTGAGCAATGGACTGCAGACCAAGCCTGGGGTGTTTGAGATCACACTGGAGACTGTGGACACAGCCTTACCCGTGGTGACCAGGAACAAGGGGCTGAGACTGGCTGAAGGGGCCACGGGTCTCCTCTCCCCTGACCTCCTTCAGCTGACCGACCCTGACACTCCAGCGGAGAACCTCACCTTCCTTTTGGCCCAGCTTCCACGACACGGCCAGCTCTACCTGCGGGGGACAATGCAGCTTCCACACAGTTTCACTCAGCTGGACGTGGACAGCGGGCATGTGACCTACAGGCACTCGGGAGGGCACTCTCGCACCGACCGCTTTACTTTCGTGGCCACGGATGGGACAAACCAAGGCTTTCTTGTGGATGGGAGAAGGTGGCAAGAACCTGTTTCATTCACCATCCAGGCAAGTATGACAAATACATGGTCCTTGGCCAGAGATGTGGAGAGAACGACTTCCAGGAGAACTGTTGCCTTATTTCCTTCCTTCTTTCATTCAAATGTGTAGTGTGTGTCTACAGTGTGCCAGGCACTAAGGAAGGCACCAGGCATGTTAATATGAACAAAACAGTTGTGCTCCCTGTGTACGGGCTAATGACTGGCCTTTGGAGTCAGTGGTGGTACAGAAAGGACCATAGAACATGGGCTTTGGAGTCAGACACACCTAGGTTGGAATTTCTGTTTTAAACATTTTAATAGCTGTGTGGCCTTAAAAGAGTTCTTTGACTCTTCTGATTCTACTTTGCCTTCTTTGAGAAACAATCCTTACACATTATGGTGAGAATTAAATAAGATTAGGTATCTAAGGTACTAGCATATTGCCTGAAATACATCAGATATTCTATCTCTTGTGATTACTGTAACAACATCTAACTACACTATTATGTTGATGCCTTTTGGTCTGTGTTATCTACTGGCATTTTAATGGTTTTCAAGTAAACACATGGAAACTTACGAAGCAGCATCAATATTACACATGTATTAATGGTGGGGATAATAACGGTAGCAGCTACAGTTTTTGGAGTGTTAACTGTAGGTCGGACCCGCTTTCCATAAATCTCGTTTAATTTTTATAAAAATCCAATGAACTAAGTTTTATTACCTCCATTTTATAGATGGTCAGGAGTTCAAAAGTTTGGTCAAACACATACAGATCTCAAGTCTTTTTGATCCCCAATACTGTGTCCTTTCTGTGGTACTACGCTGCCACAGTTGTGTTGACTGTTACGATGGTTCTTGGAGGGCATAATGTGTGTTTCTTTTTTAGTCAAAACACATCAAGTATGTTCTGGCTCTCAAAGCCTTGAATCCAGTCTCCTTGGATATAGTTCACCCTGTTCTACACACTTCCACCAACAGCAAAAAAAGATGTAAATCTGTCTCTTAATTCAGGATACATTCTGATTATGTAAAATAATAATAATTTTCCCTTGCTCTTTCATCTCTGTCTTAGAGTTCTCCAGAGAAACAGAACCAAGAGGATGTATATAATTTATATACATATAGATTATGAGAGAGAGGGGGGAGAAAAAGAGAAAGGGAAAGATTGATTCAATTGATTTATGTTCAGGAATTGGCTCACGCAATTGTGGGGTCTGACACATCCAAAATCTGCAGCGCAGGCCAGCAGCCTGAAAATTCCAGCAGGAGTTGATGTTACAGTCTTGAGTCCAAAGGCAGTTTGGAGGCAGAATTCCTTCCTCTTCAAGAGACTTCAGTCTTCTCTTAAGGCCTTTAAGTGATTGCGTGAGGCCCACCCACATTATAGAGGGTAATCTGCTTGACTCAAAGGCAATTGATTGAAATACTAGTCCCATCTAAAAAACAAAAAAATGCCTTCACAGGAGCATCTAGCTGGTGTTTGACCAAACAACTGGACATCAGACCCGGCTGAGGTGACATATCAAATTAACCATCACAGTCTTTATCTAAGGTGGGATCTGAGGAGGAAGGTGGGGAGTTATGATCACATGGAGTGGATACAAGATGAATCTTTGGCATGAGGGAGGTCCAGAAAGTGGAGTGAAATTATGATGTACTAGGAGAAAAGAGAAGGTGTTGGTAATATTGGTACAGTATGTAAGAAGTACTTTGTACATAGTAAAATTACTGTTTCTTTTTAAATTATGTTTTACTTGTTGTTAGTTTCATCCCACTCTTCAGTCTGTTAATATCTTTTTCTTGACCCCTGACCCCCCACACAATGTAGAGAAATGTCACTGTACTGCCCAACCTGGAATAATGTTCTGGTCTATTTGGTTGCAAATTTGTAGGAGTTACTAATTCTGAGTGAAGGCATAAGAGTTCCGCACTACACTCCAGAACAGAGAGGGAAAAGGGGGTACAGTTTGAAGAGAGTACCAGAACTTAAATCAGGTTTCTCCCAACACCAATAATATCTTAAAGAACATGGTTACCATAGGAGAGTTATCTCTTGGAAGTTGTAGAATTTACTGATAGGGAAATATTCAATACTTGTTGTAAAGGTTTTTCATTAAAAGTACAAGGGTTTCCTTGCCTTGTGTGTTAAAAAGCAAGCAAGCAAACGAACAAAAAACCTCACAAGGAAGGCCTCAAACTTTCTCCCACAATTCCCCTGAACTTCCTGGTGTCTCTGAGCCAAGAAGTCAAACAATTTAGGAAATGACTCACCCCTCCAGCAGTGCAGGAGAGTGACCTCCTCAGTCTCTTGCTTTTAAGAGCTTTTTCTGGCAAGACAATAAGACATCAACCACCACTGAGGGATGAATTGGTCCAAATAGGTCTGCTAAGCATGGGTGCACTACTGTTAGGGTCCCAACCTGGCTAACTGAGGGCAAAGCTACTGGATTTAAACACAAAACTGATACCAGCAGGAACTAATCTGACATTCATTTTGTAGGAAATCATGTCTATCCGACCAAGATTCTGCAGTCTTTTTTTTAACTGAAGTATAGTTGATTTACAGTGTTGTATTAATTACTGCTGTACAGCAAAGTGATTCAGTTATATGTATATTTACGTTCCTTCTTTTTTAAAATATTCTTTTCCATTACACTTTATCATGGAATATTGAATATAGTTCTCTGTGCTATACAGTAGAACCTTGTTGTTTATCCATTCTGTATATAATAGCTTACATCTGCTAATCCCAACCTCCCACTCCATCCTTCCCCCAGCCCCTCTCCCTTAGGGAACCACCAGTCCGTTCTCTATGTCCGTGAGTCTTATTCTGTTTCGTAGATAGGTTCATTTGTGTCGTATTTTAGATTCCACATATAAGTGATGTCATATGGTATTTGTCTTTCTCTTTCGGCCTTACTTCACTTAGTATGATAATCTCTGGTTGCATCCATGTTGCTGCAAATGGCATTATTTTGTTCTTCTTTGTGACTGAGTAGTATTCCATTGTGTGTGTGTGTGTGTGTGTGTGTGTGTGTGTGCGCGCGCACACACCACATCTTCTTTATCCATTCATCTGTCAGTGGACATTTAGGTTGTTTCCATGTCTTGGCTATTGTGAATAGTGCTGCTATGAACATAGTTATGCATGTTTCTTTTTGAATATAGTTTTGTCCAGATATCTGACTAAGATTCTGCAGTCTTGGTGTAATGATTCCTGTCATCTTTCTTAAAAGGAGACAATGGGAGTGGGGGTGAGGAAGAAAGGACCATCATCACTGCTTTCTAAGGTTTAGGCAAGTGTGAGATGATTTTTAGTAAATCCAACACAAGTGATCATAAGGATGTAGCCTTTTTAAAAAAATGTCTTATACTCCAATATTTTAAAATGCCTCTGTTATACTGATCCAAAAGACCTGCTTTTGAAGAAACTAGAAATTTAATAAGACTAGAATAGATTTTAACACAAAGTAGGACTGAAGACACAACAGGGGACCATGTAACCAGAGTGTAGATATTAACAATTTTTTTAAAAACAAATGAACACAACAGGCATTTATTCATTTTGTAATACTTTTATTTTTAAGGAAAATATAACATTAAAAAAAAATCCCTATACTCAAGTATTTACCAACTTTGAGTATTACTTACATGGCTTGAAGTATTTGCATTTTTCCTCTCTTGACATTGACCGTCCTTCCTACTAGTCACCTTGGAGCTTCTCCCCCAGTGGCCATGATAAGTGTTTGACCCTCCACCTCCCACCCAACCTCACAGCTCTGAGGGTGCTATCCACACTTTTTTAGGAGAGGAGAATGACTAACTTTTGAAAGTGTTTGTTGCTATTTCAGCTTATAAAATAATTGTTGTAAAGAATTCATAAACTACAGAAAAGGACAAAAAAATAACCCTTCGTCATCCTACTGCTGTCAGTGGCTTCCTTGCATTCTTTTATTGCAATAAAAAAAGGATGATATTATATGTACTATTATGCATATTGCCTGTTTCCACTCATAAAAATTTCCTCATGTCATTAAGTCTTCCTTGAAAACACAATTTTTAAAGGCTGCATGGCACTCAATCTCAGGCAGAGGTGTTTTATAAATCCCCTGTTGGACTTTTATGTTTTATGGAATTTTTTGTTAATTGCTATTACAAATTATATTTTAGTCAACATCCATATATATATATTTGCGTACATATGTATTTCTGTAGGATGCATTCAAAAACTGAAAATTTTGGATCACAGTATGTGCACATTTTTAATATACATATACGTCTAATTTATTTCCAGAAAATTTTCACTAATTTGCATTTGTACCAGCAAAATATAAAAATGTCTGTTTTTCCAAACATTTACCAACATGAGGTATGATTACTTTCTTTAATCAAAAAGCAGCTTGCCAACTTAAAAGGAAAAAAAAATTTTGGTTGTTACAAAATTCCATACAGAAATACTCAAAGGAGAAGCGGTAATTTTTCCTCATCCCAAGACAAATGAACAGGTTTGTGCAAATGCTCCCAGAATTTTGTCTCTGTCTGTATGAACATATATATGTATTTGTTTTGATCAAAAATGGTAGTGTAGTTGTCTCCTATTCGGCAACTCGCTGGGCTTTGTTTTTTGGTTTTTACCAGTTAACGTTGAATTGTGGGAATTTTTCGTTACTAGTTTGTCCTGCCTCCTTTTCTTATTAATAGCTGAATAGCAGTTTATCACATGATCATACACAAAAATATATATAGTCTTATCATTGACACTCTTTGGTAGAATTACAAGAGGATCATTTGAGGTAAATAAAGTTAAAATTTGAATGATTAGGAGTGAAGGGAAGTACAAGTGTCCTTGTACCTCTTTTGTGGTATCAGTGATGAATTGTGCTAATTCATCCTAAAATGTTCCCTCCGTAACCTATAAGAGTCATTTTGAAGAGGGACTGAGCTCCATAGGATACCGAATGAGGCCCTTTGTAGTGTTTGAAACTATATATCTCTTTCACTCAGGAGTAGTTGCCCATCACAATCTTCACAGATTGAGTCTACCTGTTTAGTTACCCGGTTCTCACTGTCAATAAAACAAATATGCAAGTGCCTATAGATAAGCACCTTTCACTTTTTTTTACTGAGGTATTTTTATTTCTACTCAACGTTTTTGCTATCTTAACAAAGACGCGACAAAAAAAAAATGTTCAATGCATTTGTAAAACCTTACATGTTTTCTTCTGTAAGTCACCAAACACTGGGAAAAAGGGGAAACCCTTCTGTAGAACTAATATTAAGTTTGCAATACAATTCTTGGGTCAGTTTTAATGTATTCATTCAACAAGTATTTCTTGAGCTTCTGTTATAGCTGGGCATTGTGCCAGGTGCAGGGAATAGTTGGGGAGAAAAAGACATGTATCTGCCCTCAGGGAGTTTAGGTCCTAATGGGGTAGTCAGAGGGTGGACAAATAAATAAAGCTGGGTCAAAGTTTACAGTAGAAAGTTGGCCTCACTTCCAGGCACTATGATATTTGCTGAGAATATTGTGAATGAGATAGTTTTCAGCAGAAATTAACCAATAAGGAATCTGAAATTCAGGAGCGTTTGTCATCGTTGAACCATTAAAGCCCTGTGTTGCTTGGGGATGAGAAGCCTTTGTATAACACTGTGTGTAATTATTGATCATGCAGGTGGACCAGGTGGACAAAGCAGCCCCCCACATCACACATTTGCATTCCCCTTCTCAAGTGGGGCTCCTGAAAAATGGTTGTTATGGGATTTACATCACTTCCCATGTGTTGAAGGCATCGGACCCCGACACTGATGACAATCAGATCATCTTTAAGATTTTACGAGGCCCCCAACATGGACATCTGGAGAATACAACAACAGGTACTGCCTTCCTTACTCCTTGTAATTGCTCATTTTAAAATACCCAGTGGCTGGCAATGCTAGACAGTAATTTAATTAAGTGCAGGCCCATTTGGTAAACACTCCCCAGGGCTTCCTGATAGATGCAGTTTATAAATCAATATAGGTGCTAAAGAGGGTTTGAAGCTGAGTTTTCCTAAATTCATCTTGAGTGGGAGAACTAAATACTGATACACAGTTGTTTATTGTTTACAACTTTTTTTTCAATAACCAGATCGTAATATATTGACAGGAACACACATTGTCAGGACCAAATTCATATTTGTGACTCATTTTTTTCTGTCATGAATTCCAAGGTGATGTAAGTTCATTAAAAACAATTTTTTTGGTGTAAGTTTTCTCTGGATTGTATCTTATTTCTGCTTTATGAAGACAATGATCACAATATGTCACTAAACAGGATGGCACAGAATTTTAGATTTTATTACTATATCTTCCTACTCCCTCTCTATTTTCATATTTAAGGTACAATATTTCTGAGACAAAGTAATTTGGAAGCCTAATTTAAGTTCATTGAATTTGAATTTTAAGATAGTTACATTTTATTAATTTCTTTAAAAAATATACTTTGGCTATTTTTAAAGAGGAGTTTGAGATAAAATAGCCATAAAATTGTATATCAGCTCTTACCTAATATTTTGTTTGATTACCAGTGAAACTCATTTACTTCTTTTTTGTAGGTGAATTTATCCATGAGAAATTTAGCCAAAAGGACTTAAACAGTAAGACCGTTCTTTACATCATAAACCCATCTTTGGAAGTAAATTCAGATACCATAGAATTTCAAGTCATGGACCCCACGGGGAACTCTGCCACTCCTCAAATGTAAATTCTTTTGCTTATTCAATAGTCCTGCATATAATGTCCAGAATGTATCTTATTAGGAAAGCGAAATGTTATTTTTTAATCAGAATCTAAGAGGACAAATTGATAGATTATTTCACAAGCTCATAGAATTGATTTTGGAGAGGGAAACTTCTATTACTGCTTGATAATGGGAAAGCCAGTAGCTTCACAGAATATGGAAACGTTAAAAAGTTAAGTTCATTAACTTAACTGGGTCATTCATTTTATGCATGCATTTACAAATGCATATCCTTTCACACCCACAGAGGTTTCTGTCTTGACGATTCACTGGCATCCAGGACTGAGCTTGTAGGCTCATGTACAAACCATGCAGCAAGAGGTCACTCTAGGACCGTGTTAGTAACCACAGTTTCCTAAATCTAAATCTCTAAAATATCTAGAACTGGGAAGAATGAGGAAGTCAGGAAATGCTAGCAAAACATCTTCTCTTCCCAAAAACCCAAGCAATAACTAGTGACTGCTTTTGTAAGTCAGTAAACCTACCATAGGTAAGGTGAAGACAGTACAAAGAGGAAAACAGACTTGGGGAGATATTAAGTGATACTTAGAATTTGTATAAAGTGTATGTCTTTCAGAATAACCAGAGTAACAAACCCTCAAAATTAACAATATTCACAGACCATAGTAATTTCACTCACCAGGTCCCTATTCTAAACTTTTTTGGAAGGTGTACCTTGAGTAACTTGCCAGCTGTCAGATGATCACAGAAAGGTTAATCATAGCCCAGTTCTCCACGTGCAGTGTTTTTTCTTTCTTTTTAAGTTTGATACCCTTCCCAGTCACCTCGAAGGAAAGTTGTTCATTTATCCTAGTTTTAGTATTTACCTTATCCTAGTCAAACTACGTCCCATAAGTGAGGACAGCTCCTTTACGGGGCTTTTATGACAGAATATGGACAAAGGAAGAAAAGAAAAATTGAGAAATTCACCTCTGCTCCCTTCATTCTTGCTTTTTCTTTCTAATCCTGAATTGTAGTTCCAATATCTGCCAGCAGAGGTCTCTGTAGTCATTGTTAGAAAAACACGTCTTTAACAAAACATGTTCCCAGGGTCCCACCTCTATTGCCTGCAGTACCTGGTCCAGATTTTTACCGAGTGGCTACTATAGGCCAGGTGTGCAGTACAAGAAGCTGGGAAATAGGTATGAGCAAGGAAGTCCTGTCCCCTGACATTAAAATACAATCATGGTGCTATAAAACAGCTGCCCACCTACCATTAAAATGCTCTTGCCTCGGGATTACAATCGTTATAGAAAATATATTACCTACTTGCAATTCAGACAAATGTCTTCCAATTTTCAAGGAAATTTTTTTTTAAATCCTGCTCCAAAAATATTAATAAATTGATTTCACTTGCTTTTTAATAGTTCAACTAAAAAACCTAAGAATATTGATCAGACTTGCTACTCATCAAATGCTGACTGCTGGTCTTCCACATGAGAACACAGCATAGGTGCCAGAGAATTTTTTTCCCAAAATAGAGCTAGATTGATACTGCTTCACCTACATACCCTTTTCAGTCCTCATTGTTACCAAGGGCATTGTTTTGAAGATGATTTATGATTTTAAATAATCCTCAAACGTATTGCAGAATCACAGAATTTATAACCTTACTTGAGGCTTTTAAAATAGGCTCCTACTTGTACTGGATACCTTTTTTCAGGTACTTACGCTGAAGTTGTTTCTAATTCAGCTTGTAATGATTGGAACCAGTGGAATATAATGTAAAATATGCCTACGGATGGTTAATCCCAAATAACTTTGATTTGATCTAACATATATTAAGTTGTCTCCTCTAGAGTGGGTGGGGGGAGGTGGAAACTGCTCAGTGCTTATCTGTATAAATTTTGAAGGATATAGTTGGCCCTAACCTCATTTGTAAGTAGATGTTTTTTGGAACAAGAAGAACTTTTTTTTCCCAGCAGGAAACAAATGTTATGAATAGTGGTCTGTCTTCCCATGACAACCAGCAGGAAGCTACTTACACATACATTATAAATCACAGGCATTTACAATGTAGGTTTCTGCTCTAGTTCATTGCTCTTCGTTTAATCGTCAAAACCACCTTTAAGTTAGGTACTATCATAATCCAGAATTTACAGGTGAAGAGTCTGAGGCAAAAGGAGATAGGAAGTGACTTTTCCAAGCTCATACACCTAGCTAGTGAAGGAGCTAAGATTTAGGTCCAGAAAGTATGGTTCTTGAGTCCATGGTTTTCCTCACTGCGCTAAAGGACTTTTTGCCCACTTTTAATGAGTGTGCGGAAACGGCCTATAGGAAAAGAAGCAACAGACTCAGCTCCCTTCTTTCTCTCCAGTCTTTGGCCACCAAAGCAACAAGAAAGGGGGAATACTTACTCCTCAAGACCTTAAATGGCTAAGGCACTGGGGGTTATGGGACAGATAATACACAATAAACCACTGGACTGAGAGCCAAAGAACAGGGTTTGAGCCTTGGCTCTCCCACTGACCTGGGTCAAGGCTTACTTACCTTAGTTATCTTATCTGTAAAGTGGGGGCAGTACTACAATTTCTTCACTGGAACGAATGAGGTAAAACATATGTAAGCATCTTCTATATTTAAAGTCATTAACAAATGTGACCTGTGGTGGTGATTACTATTGTTGTTCATTCACAAGGGGGCAACAATTGACTGAAGAAGGATCCCAGAGACATTTGGTGGCCAGCTCAAGCACATCTCTAGTTAGAAATTGACTCTGCGTTGATCCACAAAGTGAATAATCCATATGCTTGTTAATCAATCAGCTAAATGCTGTGGAACTTTGTGTTCTTTTCTGGCTTAGACGGTATTAATAGATTAATATTCTGCATGTTTAAAGGGGTGGGACCTTCTATAACACAGCTGAAGAGACAGGTGGGTGCAATCTGGAGCAAAATGGAGGCTCTTTAAAGAACAAGAAGGACCCATGTTCAGGGGGAATTGTCCCAGAATCTTGATTGCTAGTAAGTTTTTGCCATGGCAGCATTTCTATAGAATATCATTCCTGAAGGGTCAGTAGATATTCCGTTAGAAATAGTGTTTGCAAATCTTAATGTAATCAAGTTATTGCTAGCTAGCTTGCGGGCTGCTTAATGCATCAAATGCTAGAGTCACGAAGATGCTTGTATGCACTGGGAATCTTCGAGAGAGGGGTATAGTATACAACATATCTCAACCTGATTTGACTATAGAACCAAGACCACCCTACCCCAGAATAGCTCATGAAACAAGTTTTTCAAGGGATACATTTGGGAGACATTTTATTGTAAATAGAAGTTATTTTAGAACACTGAAATCCATGGAAATTTGCATCAAGATTTAGATTTGGTTAAGTGCCAGAATTTCAGGCACTGTGCTAGGCGCTTTTACATATGTTGTCCAATTTAATCTACAAAACACAATCCTCTGAGGGTGATAAGAAAATCAGGCTCAAAGCATTTAAGTAATTGGCCAGAAGTCACTGAGTGAATGAATGGCAGAGGCCACAGTGCACCCTGACCTCAACGTGAGTGCTCATCTTATCGGCTCACGCCTTGGCGTGATTCGCTCATACGCCCACGACAGTTCTCTAGTCTGATGTGAATCTCAAGGTGGTCTGCATACCACCCAAACTCAGTTACACAGGACCACGTAAAACACCTCTGCAGACCACAGAATATAGCTGACTTCTGACCAAGCCAGTTTCTTAACATGCATTCAGGGTTGACCTCTTTCTTGTGCCCACTGCAAAAAGGTGAACTTCAAAAGAAAAGTTGACCCTTGCTGAAGTTCTGCATAACTCAGTAGCTGCTTCATGATTCTAAGCACTTTGATTCTTCTCCTGCCTTTGGCTACCCTCATTCTAGCTGTTCTGTTACTCATCCTTGGCCTTAAAAGAGAAGAGCCAAAGAAATCAAAAAAGAAAAGGAATTTCTAGCAGGCGAACTTGGCAATGCTTTAGCAGCTTTTATGAAACACATTGTAGGGGAAGAGTTTGAAACTCTTAGTTAGGTTGGGCTTTCATGTTACCTGCAAGCCAGAAGTTAAAGTATTTATCTCCAGACTAGATCTAAGAAACCACAGAGGAAGGGAAAGGAAATAGCCCTTATTAAACACCCACTGTGTACAGGTGCTTTATACATATTAACAAATTTTAATTTGCATCATTTGACGTGAATATGATTCCCCTCATTTTAAAGATAATGAAAACTGAGGTCCAGAGAGACTAACTGACCATAATCACACACTAATAAGTGGTTGTGAGATGTGTCTGATTCCAAAGCACTTGTTTGGGGTACTAGCTGTGCTGCTTCCCGGCTAAACACTGTTTCCCCATTATCATGCGAGAAAGACAAATATGAAAGTGCAGGTGTTCATAGCATTTTTACTGAGCTTAATAGCATCCCCTTTGAGTTGACGTCTTAGATTGAACACTTGGAAAAATATTTTTTACCATTTCTATTTTCTTAAGTCATGTGCTACTTGATTATAAGTGAAGATCTAGTTATAAGAATAATTTAATCACAATTTTAGCTACTATGAAACCTTTCACTGAGAAGCTCAAAGTACTTAATGAGTATTCATTAAGGTTCATTTAACCTCTTTGAAGTACAGACTCATTATTATTGCGCTTCGGGAAGTGAGGAAACTGAGGCATAGAGCAGCCAAGTACCTTTTTTACACACCCTTGTTAACCTGGATTAATGTCCCATATCCCAAAGTAGAGTTTTAATCCCAACTGGTTCTTCTGGTCCATTGTTCCTTCATATAAATGAACCGAGTAGCCACAGAATAAAATATCAGAAAGTATATACTTTTGACTCTACTTCAACACTATTGACTACTTGGTCCAGACAATTCTTTGCTGTGGGGCAGTGGTGGAGGGTGAGTTGGGTGTCCTATACATTGAAGGATGCTTAGCAGCGTCCCTGGCCTCTACCCGCTAAATAACCAGTATCACCCTCCTCCCACTGTGAAAAACAAAGCTGTCTCTAGACATTGTCTGATGTTGAGAAGCGTGCACAGGCCTTAGAAAACAAGAAATCATGCTTTATGATAGAATGCTCTTTTACCAATGCCACCTTTCTCTCTAGTCCAATAGGAGCTAAGGAATCCAGAGTGAGTCAGGGCTAGAAAAAACACGTGAGGATCATCTAGTCTAGCTGTTTTTTCAGACTGTGTGAAATACGTTACTAGGGCTGGGGAGAAAAAAAGTTTCAGTGGTCAACTTAGCTTTTCAAACAGGAAGCTAAACAAGGTTCATTATTTCCTTTAACAAATACTTATTGAGCTCTTACTATGTCTCAGTCACTCTAGAAGGGACTTGGTGATACATCAGTGAACCAAAGACCCCTGTTTACTTGGAGCTAAGTACCTAAATACTTAGCTAAGTTCCTTGGTACCTAAGTAAATTAAATAGTATGGTATACACGATACGTACTTTGGAAAATGAAAGTTGGTCAGATTAAGGGGGATCACAGACACTGGATATTGGGGACGGATTGCAATTTTAAATTGAGTGATTAAACGGATTTTCTCGTACTTGACTTAGAGTTAGAGAGGAACCGGAAGTCCCATCCCGTTTAATTTCTAATCCTCCATCCCGTGTCTTTCATTCACGATAGTTGTTGGGAACCAAAATTTAGCTTATACATTAAATAAAATGTTCTATTGTTTTGAGTCCCCACAATCACTTAGGGTAGGTTTCTCCCCTGGGGATGACTTTCCCCATGAGGGACATTTGGAAAGTTCTGGAAACAGTTTTGATTGTTGTAACCAGAGGGGAGTGGTGTGGCTAAATCTGGTGGATCTCACGAGTAGAGGCCAGGGATGCTGCTAAACTTCTTGCAATGCACAGGACAGCCTCCCATCACAAAGAATCATCTGGTCCCAGATGTCGATAGTGTCAAGTTTGAGAAGCCGTGACCTAGGGCCTTAAGGAGTTCTCATGTCCTGCTAAGTGACTTGAAATGATTGCGTTGTGGGCTTCACAGAAAGTGTATCTATAAACTTAATTTCTGACTTTAGAGTGAGCTTTACTTTGTGATAATAGAAGGGAGGGATCATTAAAATGTGAAGATTTGAACCAACTCTTGTCTGCATGACACCTCGCAATCCAGAGCTTCCCACATTTCTTTCATGGGGTCCTGCACCTGGTTACCTACATGATACCAAGCATACGTCTGTGTGGCTTCTTTCAGGGAGAATTCCCAAGTGATTGACTACATCTCTTACTTTTCTTTCAGGTGTTTGTGTAGAGTTTTAGCAACTGCAGTCTCAGTGTAGAAAAATCTTCTTCAATACAATACTGCAGAAAACAAAAAACACATTCAAAACATGTGTCACACGTATCCTCTAGGTATGCAAGTGCTTCGTGACTTAAGTATTTTTCTGGAAAATATACAGCCCGGCTTAAATTTCATGGCTTTTCAATAGATCTTTATTATTTGTAGGGAGTAGTTTTAAGAAAATAAAGTAGAACATTGTGTAATGACAATCTTAACCTCTAAGCGTTATGAAGCATTCTAATGGTGTATCAGGGTTATGTATGCACTTTCCCAGACACCAAGACCCTTAATGCTTTGAAGCTGAACAACACTCTGCATGGTCCCCTTATGGACCTAGATCAGCAATCAAATCACATTTCACTTTAGGCCTTGGGGTCACCTGGACCTGCAGAGTGACACTGATGAATTTTTGCTGGTCATGGTTAGCATTAGCAATGGATGGATTCTTAGAAGGTTGAACATTGAAACTCATTTGAACCTTACTGAGAGTTAGCTGAAATCCATCCCTGTGTATCTATTTCACTCCTTCCCATTGTTCCCGTTTCCTCCTCTTTTATCTTTCCCCAATCCCTCTCGCTGATTTTGTTCTCCTTTCTCATTTATCTGGATCCTTTAGGAACTCTTTGCAATGTGTTATTTCTATTAGCATTTATAACATCCTTGTTGCTTGTTATCTTGTGATTCTTTAAGCAGTCTCTTATTTCTTTATGTCTTGATTTGAAATCAGTTGCGTCAAAGACCCATGAGGGGTCTTTGAATACTATTGAATATAAGGATCCTATTTTCATGTCAAAATTTTGTGAAGCCCAGCATGCCAATAATAATAAATTTCATAGGTATTGACTGAATAAACATTCATACAAATTCATTCCACACTCCCACACTCCCCCTTGTCCCACTGGCCCAGGGTTGGTGGAGTAGGAGACAGTGCTACTGAGTTTGTTTCGCTCGTGAACTGAATCTATAGGATGTGACTGTGACACATGACTGGTACAAGGACATACAGTGATTATTAGAGGATAAACTTACTCTCTAATATGAATGATCTACAGGAAAGTCTGGAGAGCCCTGTGAAATTTGTGAATTCTATGCTCTACATAGTAGCACCCAGAATTTCTAGTTCTGAAAGGAAAAGAAAATTGTAAAGTAACTTTAAAAGTCTAGAGGAAAGAGCCTGAATCTAAGTGAAAGTTTGGGAATATAGTAAGGCAACCACTGAGGGTTTTGTGAATGGAGAATGAAAGGGAAATGAATAAAACACAAGCAATGGAAGTGGGTTAGATGATCATAGTGAAGATTGCTTATGTCTTTATTGCTGAAAGGTTACAGGGGGTAAAGGATGTAAAAACATATTTGAAGAGAAATGTTCAGGTGAAACATTTCAAGTTTTCTCACCTCAGAAAGGGAAACACTTCAGGGTAAAGATAAAATTGTAGTCCCCTGCTTGAGCTCAGACTGCAAGAGTCATGAAGAACTTCAGTTGGGAAGAAGAATGGTAGAGAAGGAATAGTACATTTGGTTTCAGGTTTATACTGGGGATTCCATCTCTGCTGTCTGTTAGCTTTGTCATAGCTTTTTGCCTTCGAGGTAGTTATTTAACCTCTCTAAGCTCAGTGTTCTTTTCTGAAGAAAAGAAAAGAAAAAGTCCCTCTCCATGCCATGAGGATTAAAGAAGTCAGTTTCCATCAAATGTCGGGCTTACTAAATATAGCATGGGGAAAAAAGACCACCCTGTATTTAGCAAGTTTATTCAGTTGTATAGCTGCATCCAAGGTACATATTAGCGTAGCCCTTTTATACGCACAGAGGAAGGGACAGATAATGCTTTAAAACACATGCACATTCTAACTCCTAGGCACATCCTCAAAGATATCTTGTTATTAAACTGAACCCAAGTTCAGAGAAGACCTGTGCCTGGAAATGATCTTGTTGTATTGATGAAGGAAGCCAAAAGATAGGAGAGAAGATTTCATATCAATGTCCTTTCCAAAAATGAACTTCTCCTTGAACTTAACACCTGCTCCTTTCCCTTCTGAAGATGCAAGTAGGAGTCTCTTTTCTATCACTAATAATTGTAAGACCTCTGATAGACTTTTAACCTTATTTCTGCACTTATAAATGGAATTCTTATCCGTGCTCTACATCACAGCATTGTTAAGAGCAATAAATGAGACAGTGACAGTAAAAGTTCTTTGTGAGCTAAAACGTCCCAAACAAGTGTAAGGAGCTTGTAGCATTGGTGTAGGTTGATGAACCACTTCTGTCTCCCAGTGTGGACCAGTGGTTCAGCTTCCTACCCAGCAGAGGAGCCCCCCAGGCATCCATTATGCATTTCTCATGATTTTCTTTCTTCTTTTCCTTACATGCATAGCTTGGAACTGAAGTGGTCTCATATCGAGTGGTCACAGACTGAATATGAGGTCTGTGAGAATGTGGGCGTATTGCCCTTGGAAATTACCAGAAAGGGATATTCCATGGACTCGGCCTTTGTGAGTGTAAAGGTAACAAGTCTGTCAATTTTCAAGCTAAAACCTCGGTTGCTGGTTGGTGCCTTTGATTATTTCCTTAGAAAAATTCAGAGTAACTAAGAAAATTTCAAACTGCACGAGTGTTGCACTATTCCCGAGAGTCTAAGTACAAAACCTCCTTGTCCCTCCATCACTTATCTAGGTGAATTAGCTCCTAGATAGGATATTTTTAACCCATTTTTAGTTTTTAAATCTGGTCTTTAACTCTTGAAGTTTGATTTCACAAGGGAGATCTATCCAACCTAGTGAACTTGGGCCAAACTCTGCTTTGGAAAGGAGAGTTGTAGGCAAATGTAAGTCCCCAAATGGCTTTCTCTTAGTATGCACCAGGACCATTTCCTGTGGTCTCAGTGGATGAAAAAATCAGGGAACACACCTATCGTAAGCTTCACCCAAGTCACGCAAAATTAAGAGACCATGTATCAATACAGGCACCCTGAAATATAAGGAATTTTCAATAATTATTTTTGGACTAGTCACCTGCTATTTCTTTACACTGCCATGGGCCGTGAAGCACAACCTATGGCTTCTAGAATTGAAAGATTTTTTTAGGAGTCACTATAAAAATTGCACTTCATGTGAACGAGAACATGAAAATCCTGTACATACGAATGCTGGTGAATGAGCCTGAAAGACTCCCCTCCTCAATCTAAGGAAAAAAGCAGTGATACTAGCTTCTGGGAAAAAAATGCCATCTCAGTTAAGTCTCAATTACAATAATAAGTTCAAATCACCCTCACAACCTTGTGCACATAAATCCTACTATATCCAGTCTCAGTATTTATCTTTCTAATGGGCATAGGGTCTTTTCCCCTGATCTGGGGTGTTTTATTATTGTTAAATCATCAGATAACTGGGTATCCCCTCTACCTTCCCAGTAGATAGTTTATGGAAAAAGAAAGAACCCGCCTGGATGGTTTTCTAATATTCTTCTGGTCCTCCGTAAAAAGCACCATATGCTCCAGTCTGGAGTTTCGGGCCACAGAACCGTTCACCATGCCAGGTAGAAACAACAGACGTAGTGTGACGGAACCTTTTGTCTGCTTAAGCTGAGTGCACACAGTGAAGCTGCCAGCTGAGTCTGCAGGCCTTTCGCAAACAGCCCGAGTCCTTCAGGGACCACTCTGCTTACAGCACAGCCTGCTGCTTTAGTCTGGAGCCTATTGGTTGCTTGGCTGGGAGGAGGGAGAAGAAAGCACTCTTACCCTACGTTGTTTGCCCTGGTTTGAATCACACACCTGCACCGGACTCATTTCTGCAGCCACCTTGACTCAGCCCATTCCTTCTCCCACGTAGGATTCTGTAAGCTCAGTGGTGGTAAATACTAGGTAATTGCACGTGCAAGAACCACATGGGGAAATGTAACTCCCAGCATATGATGGGTACAGGTGTGCAATGGGCTGCCTTTCCACAGGGAAAGGTTGTTGTGGAGGAGCCTTGGCATTGTGGAGAAAGAAGAAATGGGAGCTTAGGAGGCAGTACTCTTCTTGAGCAAAATGTTTCCACTGCAGACCACTGACACGTGTTAGGGCCTTTGGTTAGAAATACAGATAATGTCTGAGGCCAAAGAAATAGGAATTTGCAAGTTTTTACTTGTGCCCTTCATCCCTTTGTAAGAAAGTGAAGGAATAGAGTAACTCACTTTCTTGAACATCTCATTCAAGGACCTCTTTTTCAAACCAGCTGAAGCTTCTTTTTCAAACTCCTTTTCAACCATATTTCAAACTAAATATGTGTTCTTCACACATATTTAGGCTCCTCTGGGGGAAGTTAAGGGCACGAGATGTCAGAGCCCTTAAATCACCTCTGTTCTTTAGCCCTGGGGGATGGGGAAAAAGGGGTCAGCCAATTGTCTCTTTAGACTGGACCAATTTTTTTTTTTTTTTTTTTTACAACTTACTTGAAGGAGCTTCTGAAGCCCTTGGTTCTGGGTGTGGATGGCCTTTGTGTGGCTGTTCCCCAGGACTGTCATCCCCACAGAGCCCTCATTCATGTCTGTGAAGAGGAATGGTTTCATCCAGATGCGAAAATGGACCAGACTTGTTTTAGTTCATCTGGTCTAAAGGCTTTCAGTGCCCTGAGCTCGCAGGATACCTCCAAGCTGGCTGACAGATCAGCACCCCGGTTGTCAGCAGTACCCGCTTTTCCTTCTCTTCACTGCCCTTCTCCCTTTCCTCCAAGGCATTATTTTAGGACCTGGTTGGGGTAGAGGGAAGGCCATGAAATAAAATGATATTTGCAACAAAGAGAAATATACTGTTTAAAATTCACATTACTTTCTCCAATAACCAAATCATTTATAAAGGAGAAGAAAAAAATAAAAAAGTTTTATGTTTACTTCCATTGATATTAGTCTAGGAAAAAGTTAACTTTAAGGAAGATGGGTCAAAAATGATGTATTAGAATAAAAAAACCACTTAATGTTAAAAACAGATTTAAGAGCATGAGTTTAGTCTAGTATGAGATCAGACTAGATGTTTTTCTATTACAGAATATTTATTTTTATTAAAAAAAAAGATTTTGTTTTTCCCCTCTTAAGGTCAACCAAGTGTCAGCTACAGCTGGAAAGGATTTCACTATGACTCCATCTAAGCTGATTCAGTTTGACCCAGGTACGTTTTGCGTCTACACTTTGTTTCATGTTTTTGTAAGAAAGTCTGGAGATGGTGGAAAAGACAGACTATTATGCAACTTCAGCCAACTAGAAACTCCTCAGGGCACAGGATCACCCCTCTCCCAAAGAGATGAGTTTGTACTTGAGGCTTTGCCCCTCATATTTTATGTTATTACTAGTGAGTATTTATTTAAAATGAGAAGAGAGATCGTAACAAATAAAATATTAAGGCAAAAATCCAGAAAAAATGCCATTTAAAAAAATTATTCAGAGGTCTGACACAAAGCTGAAATAATGTAATTGCCTCATATTTTAATGGAAATTTTTTGAATGTTATAGTCATGTGGATTCCTAAAGGGTCATTTCTAAATTATCTCTCTTGGAATAGGCTGATATGAACAGATTCCAGGGGAAATTATTATTTAATTAGATAACACCTGTTTTGTTTTAAGCGTTTGGAAAAATTTTGCTAGGTGCAAAAGGGAATACAAAAGTATGGGGCCTGTTCTCAAGGATGTTCTATCCTGTGAGAAATATAGACATGAAAACAACTCACTAATAGAGTACATTGTGACCCCAAGGATGTGCCATTGTTCTGGCTAAGGAAAATCCTGGAAGACTTCCTGGGGGAGTTGGTAGCAGAAGAAGGGGACTTAAACTGCAGGACAGACATTCATTTGGCTAACTGTGCCTTAAGTACCAAGGCGGGAGCCATGCCCCCTTTCCCTGGTTTCTGTAGATGGGAACCAGTAGCTCTCCCTCACTGCACTGCATGGTTGTCTGTCTTTCCCTCTGGTATGGAGTGGACCTAGATCACCTGTCCAGGGACAAAAGGAAAAGGCCTTGAGAAGCAGCCAGGGCGTGTGGCTTTCTGCTCCCCTGCAGAGGAGGTGTTCTGCATTCTGAGAACAGGCCATCCAATCAAGACTTTAGCCATTGTCTGCCACTGACACTTGAAGTTTTGGGCAAAGGCAAAACAAAATGGCCTGAATACCATTACCACTCCAAAACTGACAACCTTAATATTAAACGTAGAGGAGACTTCCCTGGTGGCAAAGTGGTTAGCACTCCATGCTCCCAATGTGTGGGGGCCTGGATTCAATCCCTCATTGGGGAACTAGATCCTACATGCATGCCGCAACTAAGAGTTCACATGCCACAACTAAGGAGCCCGCATGCCACAACTAAGGAGCCGGTGAGCCGCAACTACGGAGCCCGCCTGCCACAACTAAGACCCAGCACAACCAAAAAAAAAAAAAAATTAAACGTAGAAAAGAAATGCCTTTCTGCAGTTCACCACAAGTTGTACGATGTTTAGTGACTGTATTAGTTTGCTGGGGCTACCCTAATAAAGTATCACAAACCTGGTAGCTTCAAAACAAGAATTATTTTTCTAATGGTTCTGGACGCTAGAAGTTCAAGATCATGATGTGGGCAGGGTTGATTCCTTCTAAGGGTTGAGAGGGAATCTGTCCCATGCCTCTCTTCCATGCTCTGGTGCTTTGCTGGAATCTCTGGCCTTCCTTGGCTTCTGTTGCATCACCCGATCTCTGCCTTTATCTCCATAGGATGTTCTCCTTGTTTGTGTCTGTGTCCAAATTTCCCCTTTGTATACTGACACCAGTCATAATAGACTATGGGTCCACTCTACTCTAGTATGACTCCATCTGAATTACATCTGTAATGCCCTTATTTCCACATAAGGTCACATTCTGAGGTACTGAGAGTTAGGACTTAAACATAGGGATTTTTGAGTGACACAACTCAACCTATAACAGAGAGCCTTACATTTGACATGGAACAATCCCGATATTGTTATTGGCCTCCTTCCTGTGATATTTAAGTTTCTGACTTGCATAATTTTGTCCCTCAGACTGACCACCCTTGAGGAGAAGAGCTATTCCTGTTATGTATTTGAAGTTTACCCTCGGGTTGCTGCAGGCTCTGGTTCTGATCAACCCTAAGATGAAAGGATTTGATGCATTGGCTCTGTGCTCTTCATGTACTTCATGTTAAGGCAGGTCCGGCCTTTCCTCTTTTCAAGAGGCAAGAGTGCTTGTCATATATCACCTTTATTATTTGAGGTCTGTTTGTCACAAGATCAGGAGTGATTTTGGCTTTTGGTGGATTTTGAGCAGCCCACCAGGTTCTCTGTTTGGATTGATAGGGACTAGAAGATATCACACTGGAGGAGCTCCTGGAAGCTAACTCTTGCAAGTCCCACTGGGTGAGGGAATGCCCATTTGCTTTCAAGAGTTTACATGCTGCTTCCAGTAGATACTAAAGACTTCTGAGGGTCTAAATCGTCATAATTTTAGAGATTATTTAGACTTTTTTTTTTTTTTTTTTTGGCGGTACGCGGGCCTCTCACTGTTGTGGCCTCTCCCGTTGCGGAGCACAGGCTCCGGACACACAGGCTCAGCAGCCACGGCTCATGGGCCCAGCCGTTCCACGCCATGTGGGATCTTCCCGGACCGGGGCACGAACCCATGTCCCCTGCATCGGCAGGTGGACTCTCAACCACTGCGCCACCAGGGAAGCCCTATTTAGACTTTTTTTTTGGCCACGCCGTGCGGCATGCAGGATCTTAATTCCATTTCCAGGGATTGAACCTGTGCCCCCTGCAATAGAAGCGCAAAGTCTTAACCACTGGACCACCAGGGAAGTCCCCATTTAGACATTTTAAGAAAATAAATAAATATAGCTTATAAATGAAAAAGAAACAACACTTGGGTGTTCATTGCTTTGGAACTTATTAGCCAGAAACTGTTTCATAAGCTGATGTCTTCCTT
Organism: Orcinus orca; assembly: GCF_937001465.1. Classification (NCBI taxonomy): domain Eukaryota; kingdom Metazoa; phylum Chordata; class Mammalia; order Artiodactyla; family Delphinidae; genus Orcinus; species Orcinus orca. The sequence goes on from NC_064564.1 coordinate 56,802,186, forward strand.
TAGAGAATGTTAGAATTCCCCGTGTCCACAGGTCCTGTAAATACTTATTTACTCCCATCTTGTTCATCCTTGCCTCTTTCAGATCTGGTGTCTTCATCCCCATTCCCACCCCTTTCACCCAAAGCAATCTGTTCATTTCTTTAAAAACAGCAGCTTCCATGATTGGTGAGGAAACAGAGAGTGAGAAATCAAAGACAGTGGAATATCATAGGGTTTGAGAGCTCTTGGAGGGAGCTGAAGAGAAACTGAGGGACTTTTCAGTCTAGTGAGCTACACTCAAGTAAGCTTGCCTTGCAGCTTTGTACCAAACCAAAAGCTAACCCTGACTACCTTGCCTTCTGCTATTGTGAATAATCTTGAGTCAAAGTGCAAATATTCTTAAGAAAATGATTGTTTTCCTTTAAAATAAATGTTCTTCAAAGGTTTGCTGCATTCTTAATTGAGACTTCATCGTGCCTGAGTCAAAATGTTTTCCAAAGAACAGCTCTCTCACGTGGCATTTGCTGAAAAACATCGAGAATATGTCTTTCAATAGTGAAATGTGTTTTGCAGGAAAATATCCAGGAATTAACTCACTCTGTAAAGTGGGCTATGTCTGCATAACCTGACACCTCTCTCTCCTCTTCAGCACCTTTTGTTTCATGGGAACAGGGGGCCAGTTCATGCCTTCTGAAATTGTTTATAATTACCGTGATTTCACAAATACTTTGCACCTTGAAGGCTGGAGAGGAAGGAAAAAGAAAAACTAAGAAAGTTCTGATTTCTAATCTCATTAACCTAAAAAAGGAGGTCCTGTGTGCCTACCTGGTAGACATATAAACAAAGTTGAAATGCAGCAAACCAATCAAAAGTACTTAAATGAAACTTGGAATAGATCTTCTCTAACCATCTGGTTCTACTTCATAAGGTTTTACAAAAACTTTAAGGTTTTTTGGGGGGTGGGTGGGGCAGTGGGGGGAAGGGGTACTATAATTTATTAAACAGTTCTTAAAATAAGAAGGCAAATGGTTGGGGCTTGGGGAAAAAAATTTTTTTGTATTGGATTTTTATTTGAATAACACTTAACTTTATGGGCTTTGAGAGTCAAAACAGCTCTCTGAATATTAAAACCTTAGTATTCATATGCCTTCTTCATTGTCAAGTCTCTTTTCTCTCCATGCCAATTTATTACAACAGCTGCCTACGTGGATTCCCAACTTCTAGCCTCTCTGCTTGTCTGCCCGGGCCCCTAAATCTTCCCACATACCACTTTCAGGTTCATGTTTTTAAGACATCCATTTTCAAGAGCCTTCCCTGTTGCCTGTGGTTTAAAGTCTGAGTCTGACCCACCTAGTGTCGAGGGTTCTCTGCAGTCTGGCTATACCTACCACCTCTCTTCCCTGGCGTGACCTCTCTACTCCAGCCGGGTAATCTGCTCAGCCCTCCTGATCAAGGTCTCTGCTTTGCTATCTAACTGACTTTGCTTCTGTTGTTTTCCCATTTCCTCCCAGGTCCTTCCAACTCTGGAGCCCACATACATGTAGTATTTACCATCTATTCTGTACCTTGTGGCAGCTAATTATACACAACCTGGAATAATTGACTTTTTTGGTATTTACATCTTGTCTCTTCAAGAAGCTTTTAAATTCCTTTATGTCAGGGCTTCCTTATGTTATACCTCTAGTATTCTCCCTAGCGTCCACCAAAGGCAAGCACATAATACAAAATATATATTTTGATGGACTGATTCATCCAGCCACGAGGTGGGAGTTCTGTAGTTTATATTAAATGCTTCAAATTTTGTCTTTGTAAAGACTATGAAAGTAATTGATTTAAGAACTCAGTGGAGGGACTTCCCTGGTGGCGCAGTGGTTAAGAATCCACCTGCCAATGCAGGGGACACGGGTTCAATCCCTGGTCTGGGAAGATCCCACATGCCACGGAGCAACTAAGCCCGTGCACGACAGCTACTGAGCCTGCGCTGTAGAGCCTGCGAGCCACAACTACTGAAGCCTGTGTGCCTAGAGCCTGTGCTCCGCCACAAGAGAAGCCACCGCCATGAGAAGCCTACGCACCGCAACGAAGAGCAGCCCCTGCTCGCCGCAACCAGAGAAAGCCCGCGCGCAGCAACAAAGACCCAACGCAGCCAAAAAAAAAAAAAAAAAAAAATCAATGAAGGACTAATACATGTTACAACATGGATGATACTTGAAAACATTAAAAAAAAAAAGTTCAAAAAAAAAGAAAAACTCAGTGGATACTGAAAGCTTAACAACTTACCTGTCAGCCTATTTTTTTTAAAGAAAATTATTTCAAAGACCCTTAATTTTTCTCTCTAAGTGCAGGCAAGAGTAGGATAAGTGAACAGTTTCCTCTTTCCATTGGATTCTGTCGGGGATTGATGAGACTTAGATTCCATGATGAACTCTATAAGCAACATACCTTCAAGAAGGAGGCCATCATCTAGCTAGCACAACTGAGAGGCATAAATCTGTAGAAAACAACCTGCAAGGAGAAAAGAATCCGATTTTCAGATGAGAAGACTAGAAAAAAATGTTTAACTGCTTATATAGATGGGTTTATGGGAATAAAATCACTCAAATAGCCAATGAGTAAATGACACAGAATAAAGTTTCAAAACTTAGTCCTCAAAGGTTAAACCATAAGTTTATCTTTTTCCCCTTAAAACTGAGCCATCTTTCTTCCCTAAACAATACTTTCGTTCCTTCCTGCCAACTCTTCTAAATAAACCCATGGGGGATGTCCTGCTATCCACGTCATGGAAACTGGTCAAGATTTGACAATTTCAGAAGTTTCTTCCCACTTTAATATTTTGTGGTTTTGGGGTTGCTTTGTGTCCCGTCTTGGTGGTGACAGGATAGCTGGGGATATGCTTGTAACATCAAAGCTCTTTTGCATTAAGTTCGCAAAGTTACTGTGAACCAAGCTTGATTGTAACTCCATGAACAGAGGCAGACAGAAAGAAAAAAAAAAAATTGGCTCCGTCTATTTCAAGAACCCCCCCAGCCTATAAATTCTCTGTAGGAGGATATCAAACTCCTGAGTATTACATCATCAGAAAAAGCATTTGTGGGCTAGAAGGATCTCAGGAAGTAGGGCAGCCGATGGAAGCAGCTGTCGTTAGAAATCAATCATTTCTGTGAATAGCATGAAGTACCATCCAATAATCACTTCTGACTGTCTGCATCAACATCTTAAGGTTTTTCAAACTATTAAGATTTAAAGATTGCAGTACTTGTTTATTCTTAAGGAGAGAAGGGGCAGGTCAGGAAAAAATTGTCTTAGATCTCAACTGCTCACCATTTTTTGTTCATCCCTTGCCTAATGCAGCTCGCTTTTTTTGTTACAGTGTTTGCATTTAAAGGGAAACATCATTGTCCAGGAACAAACGTGGTCTCTTAATATTATTTAGGAGAACAGCACGACTTCAGCGAGTTGGTAGCAGTACAATAGCTCACTCAGGCTACTGCAGTCTAGCTGTAGACATGTTAATTAATATATTTCTCTGACACCTAGGTGATTGAAATAGCAATTAAAGAGTAATTAAAATGTTTACTTCTTGTAGGAATGTCAACTAAGATGTGGAATATAGCAATTACCTATGACGGATTAGAGGAAGATGATGAGGTCTTTGAAGTAATTCTGAACTCCCCCGTGAATGCGGTTCTTGGCACAAAGACAAAAACGGCAGTGAAAATTTTGGACTCAAAAGGAGGTATTCTTTTGATCCTCATCTTGAAATCAGGAGCAGTCCTGGCACTGTAGTTGCTTGCTTTCAACAGCCAGTGTGCTTGATAACACCTTCAAATCAAAATGCGTAATTTCTTGTCAAGAAAGCAACCTCAGTCGTGATGTAGGCCCTTTATTCTGGTTTCTGCTTCATGTGGTTTTCCTCCTGCTAAGAATGACCGTTTGAGAAAAGCAACAAGTCAGAGCTTCGTTGTTTTTTTCCTCACCCGTTTGTTGTTCTCACCAAGGGGGAAACAATGTCGCTGAGAATCTATCGACAATTATTTTCCCCCCAGAGTTTATAGGACTGTAATTATCTTCCTCTGTTAAAGAGAGCTCTTAATGCCTAAAATCTGAGTCCCCACTGTAGCGTGACCCCGAAAATTCTGAGAGGAAGGAATTGGAGAAAAATAGATGTGAAAGATGCAGCTGGCTTGGGGATTCAGGAGCAGCTGGAGAATATTAATTAATAACCTTGGGTTGCACGGCCAAATAGGTCCTGGATAGTATATGCTAAAGAACAACGTGTGAACTAAATAAAATAAAGAGCAGCCCAAAGTCTTGGTGCTCTGACGTTTTTCCTACCAAATACCTTCTACTTATTTGTCTATTTAGCAGTTGACAAGTGTCCAGTTACTATGCTTGGTCTCACCTTCCTATTTTGACACATCACGCCCTACAGGCCGTATGTTTTTCTTACCTGAAATTTATTATCTCCTCTTTCTCATCCTATAATAAAAACAGACACTATCCTCTTTCCTTTACCATAGAATCTCTCCCATACCACCTTACCTCACCAAATTCATTTCTTTTTCGTAGAATTTTCTGGTCACATTAAGTACATAAATACATAAAATACACACTTTACGCATGAAGTGTAAAGTGTCCAGACGAGGCTGCTAGGTTTAGCATTTTTTCATACTTATTGGCAATATTTCTAATCTGGAGCTCCATTAAGATTTACTGGATCTTTTCTGTAACAGTTAAATGCTCATTTTTATAACTGTTAACTTGATTTCACTGACATCTTCAAACAATTCCAGTTTCTCCCTCTAGGAGATTGGGGAAAGGATGAACACTTTAAAGTGTTTGTGCAATGATACTTGATCAGGGAGTAAACCCGATAATATGGAGGCGTTCTATAATATGAAGGGAGGCTATTGCCCAGGTAGATGGGATGATCATAAAATCACGACAGTGATTTTCATCTGTGGTTCGTGAAATCAATTTCATGACTTACAGTCACCCTGTAGATGTGCAGAAGGGCACAGCCTGATGAAGAGTAAAGGGGTTTCTGGCAAATGGCAGAAAGGCAACATCTGGTGGGAAAATCATCCGTCTGAGTTTAATGACAAGCTGCTCCAGGGACTTTCTCCATGTGATCACTTATCTGTTTGTGTAAAATGAACTGACCTGCCATTTTGTGCGCCTCCAGGACAGTGCCGTCCTTCATATGCCTTCAATGCAAACATGCCCAGTGCATGGGAGAAGGGCATTTGGAGGCTGCTCTCCCCAGGGGCTTCCTCACGCACCACTTCTGGTTCCTTTCATCCGGAAAGAAGACCCCTTCCATCTTCCAAGCAGCTAGCAGTCGCCAAGGGAGACACCCTGCGGGACTTTGATTCTGAAGATCTTTCTCTCATGAAGCTTAGGACCCAAGGGAATGGCAAAAGCGTAAGGACGGGGACCTCTTTGGTTTTGATGTGTGGAGTGCATACTGAAAGGATCAAAAGATCTTAATAAGTATTCTGAAACACTGTGGAAGCTGTTCTGGTTCTCACAGTGACTGAGGGCCATGGTGATTTTCACGGTTCCTTATACCATCATGAAGTGCCTTTTGTATACAAATATCATAATGCCGACCTACTTCATTTATTGTACTGACTGAGGTGATAGATATACTGACTCATCCATATGATTTCTGCTTTGGTTCCTTTTGTGATCAAGACAGATGGGGAATGACCAGTGACGCTGAAATAGAATGAGATTAAATGATCTACTTGGGTGTGGAAACGATGGCTTTGACATTATCAGCCTAGTTTTCTAACCAGGCACACACTCATGGGTGTGTGTGTGTGTTTTCTTGGACCTCTGTGTACTATAGATGTACCAAAAAAATAAGGATGTTTTTTCTTTCTAACTGGGACTAAGAATAGATGAGTCAACATTGATAAAGTGCCATTAGGTCCAGTGATTTTATAAAAATTCCAATGATTTAGGCATGGAAAATCTTAAGAAAAACATATGTTTAAAAATTTTTCAGTCATTAAAAATATCTTATTGGAAGGGTTTTACCCTACTGCTAATTATTATTCAAGTCAATTTTTTTCATATTTTGTTCTCTCTTGATTTCAGGTCCATCCATCCTCTGTTTATAGAAATGGAACAGACATCATCTACAATGTAAGCATAGTCTGAGAGAATTTGCTAAATTTCTTGTATTTATGGATACAAAATATTTAGTGAAACTACCTTTCATAACTATTATATTTATGTATTTCTCTTAAAAACATGTTTTGAAATTTGTTTTAGAAGCTTGGGTGGTCAGAAAAAAAATACACCTTTTATCTTTTTGTTTTGATCCAATTTTTGGATTGCTCATTTTTGCAACAAATGTTTTTGTTTGCTCTCTTGGTGTTTATTTTTTCTTTATTGTTGTTTGTTGATTTCCTCAAGTATCATGGAATGATTTCCCTGAAACTGGAGGATGACAGTTCCTCAACTCACAAAAGTAAGGCCAAAGTATCCATTGTTAGTCAGCCACAAAAGACAATCAAAGTGGCAGAACTGCCTCAAGCAGATAAGGAGGAATCCACAACCGGCTCACACTTCCCCCAACAGGTATGAAAATCTCTTCACTTCCTATTCACTTTACAACAAGCTGTGTTCTGGGTCATAAAACAGCCTTCAAACTTGGGGATAGTTGATGCAACACAAATGCTACTCAACAAAGGATGACCTAAAAGAGGTACAAGCGTGATCAACTTACATCAAGTCTGAATCACCTTTCTTTGCCATAGGACCGTTTGCCCTCATTTCCAAAGAACTGCACACTGGAATTAAAGGGACTCTTCCACTTTGAAGAAAGCCTCCAAAAGCTGTATAAGTGCAATGGAATTGCCTGGAAATCTTGGAGCCCTCACACCAAGGTGGGACACAGGCCGAGCAGCCAACTACCTGTACTTGCAGCATGTCCCATGATAAGCTGAGAGAGAGGGAGTGCCCTGTCCACTCCTGCTACCTCGGCCTGCTCTGTTACACTTCGAAGGTGAAGAGGAAAAGATGGCCAGTTGGCGTTTTAAAAATCACAAAACACATTAGTTAAGCAATACAATTTGAAAAGATGTTTACTTATTTTATTCAATTATCATAATGTCAAAGTGTAAAATTAAAACACTGCTGACTTTACCAGTGTGTTCCATAAAAAGCCATTGCATTTCTCAAAGTAGAGGATTGGGATTAAGGCTGACCTCCTTTCTGGTGACAAAATTACTCACATTAGGGGACTCATAGGACTCTCTATGCTGAGAACAGACTCTAGATTGTAAAGACCATTATAATGTGAACATGGACAACTATTTTTCAGGTGGAAGATAAATCATGCCCAGCTGGGTGGCACCATCACTTAGGCTACTGCCACTCCTTGATCACAGAGCAGAAGGGCACCTGGATCATAGCCGCCCAAGCTTGCAGGGAACAGTAAGAAACCCTGTTTCACATTTGATTGATGTTTCTTTGCTGATGTTTCTCTGTTTTCTCATGGAACTGTAATGTTGCTTCATTCATTCAAGCGTTGAGTGTCTGATATCAACCTGGCTTTGTTTTAGGATTTTGGAGGGAGCTCTGTAGTTCAGAATGGATTTGGGCTGACCTTAATAATGTGTTTTGACTTAGCTCTTTTATGATAAAACTGTGCCATTGCCACAGTTCTATTTTTTTTAACATCTTTATTGGAGTATAATTGCTTTACAATGTTGTGTTAGTTTCTGCCGTATAACAAAATGAATCAGCTATACGTATACATATATCCCCATATCACAGTTCTATTTTTTAGCCTCTCTATCTTAAACTTTTGGAGAAAGTCAGAAGGAGATTCTCTGAGTCAGCAGTGTTGCAGATTCTAGATTTATTAAATAGTAATTCCTGCCCACTGATTTGAAAATATATAGCAATGAAAAGTCTTATGGCATCAGGCCTATAACCATGTAAGAGGCATTGATGATTATGAAACCAGACGAGTTGGACAAAGGGTGATTGGATAACAGAACACTCAATGAAAGATGACTCGTGGTCAGATAATGACAACAAAATTTATCTAGCTGAGGCAGACTTTAAAAATGCATATGTAACTATCTCTGACCCTCCTTTTTTGCCTCCCTGGATATTATCCAAAGCAATGCAATTAGACTAATATGTTCCATGGCTAGAAATTGAGACTAGATAATTGCTGGTGGATATCAGTCAGATTTTGCACTTCATCAAATTTTAAAAGTTATGTACATCTAAAGACACTATTAAGAAAATGAAAGGTTAGACCACATTTGGGAAAAGCTCATCTCAAATCATGTATCTGATAAAGGTCTCAAATCCAGAAAATATAAACATCTCCTACAAATCAGTGACAACCAGATTTTTATAAAATAGCATATACACTACCAAATGTAAAACCGATAGCTAGTGGGAAGCAGCCACATAGCACAGGGAGATCAGCTCTGTGCTTTGTGACCACCTAGAGGGGTGGGATAGGGAGAGTGGGAGGGAGGGAGACGCAAGAGGGAAGAGATATGGGAACATATGTATATGTATAACTGATTCACTTTGTTATAAAGCAGAAACTAACACACCACTGTAAAGCAATTATACTCCAATAAAGATGTTAAAAAAAATAGCAATTGACTTTGAGATTTCACAAGTAAAGAGAGACAGTTGGTCAATAAAGACATGAAAAAAGGTGCCGACCACCATTAGATGTCAGAGAAATGCAAATTAAAACCACAATAAAATACCACTTCACACCCACTAGAATAGTTGAAATCACAAAGACTATGTTGTAGAGCAAATGGAATTCTCATTTATTCTTGGTGGAATTGAAAAATGGTACAACCTCTTTGTAGAACTGTCTTGCAGTTTCTTATAAAGTTACATGCATCTGCCCTGTGACCTAGCAATTCTACTCCTAGGTATTTACCCAAGAGAAATAATAATATATGTTTAAAAAAAAGCACTTACAAGAATTTCATTAGTAACCTTTTTAATAACAGTAGTTTGGGTCATTTGTCTTCTTGTTATTGATTTATAGGAATTGTGTATATTTTCTCCATCAAAAAGGGAATAGACAAATTTTCTTTTCTTGATAAATTAATTTTTTTCTTTAGAATATAGAAATATTATTTTACAAATTTATTTTTTATGGAAGTATAGTTGATTTACAATGTTTCAGGTGTATAGCAAGTTACATATATATATGTATATATATTTATATTCTTTTTTTCAGATTCTTGTCCATTATCAGTTATTACAAAATATTGAATATAGTTCCCTGTGCTATACAGTAGGTTCTTATTGTTTATCAATTTTATATATAGTAGTGTGTAGCTGTTAATCCCAAATTCCTGATTTATCCCTCCCCGCCTCTTTTCCCCTTTGGTAACCATGAGTTTATTTTCTTTGTCTGTGAGTCTATTTCTGTTTTGTAAATAAGTTCATTTGTATCATTTTTTTTCAGATTCCGTATGTAAGTGATATCATATGATATTTGTCTTTCTCTGTCTTACTTCACTTAGTATGATAATCTCTAGTTGCATCCATGTTGCTACAAATGGCACTATTTCATTCCTTATTATGGCTGAGTAATATTCCATTGTGTATATATATATATATATATATATATATATATACACACACACACCATGTGGCTGAGTAATATTCCATTGTATATATATACCATTTCTTCTTTATCCATTCATCTGTTGATGCACATTTAGGATGCTTCCATGTCTTTGCTATTGTAAATAGTGCTGCTGTGAACACCGTGGTGCATGAATCTTTTCACATTAGAGTTTTCGTCTTTTCCAGATATATGCCCAGTAGTGGGATTGCTGGGTTATATGGTAACTCTATTTTTAGTTTTTTAAGGAACCTCCATAGTGGCTGCACCAATTTACATTTCCATTAACAGTATAAGAGGGTTCCTTTTATCCCCACCCTCTCCAGCATTTATTATTTGTGAGCTTTTTGGTGATGGTCATTCTAACCAGTGAGAGGTGATACCTTAGTGTAGTTTTGATTTGCATTTCTCTAATAATTAGCAATCTTGAGCATCTTTTCATGTGCCTGTTGGCCATCTGTATGTCTTCTTTGGAGAAATGTCTATTTAGGTTTCTGCCCATTTTTCAATTGGATTGCTTGGCTTTTTTTGATACTGAGCTGCATAAGCTCTTTATATATTTTGGAAATTAATCCCTGTCAGTAGCATCATTTGCAAATATTTTCTCCCATTCTATAGGTTGTCTTTTCATTTTGTTTATGGTTTCCTTTGCCATGCAAAAGCTTTTAAGTTTAATTAGGTCCATTTGTTTATTTTTGCTTTTGTTTCCATTATTCTAGGAGACAGATCCAAAAAAATATTGCTGCGATTTATGTGAAAGAGTGTTCTGTCTATGTTTTTCTCTAGGAGTTTTGTAGTATCCAGTCTTACATTTAGATATTTAATCCATTTTGAGTTTATTTTTGTATATGGTGTTAGAGAATGTTCTAATTTCATTCTTTTACAGGTAGCTGTCTGATTTTCCCAGCACCACTTATTGAAGAGACTGTCTTTTCTCCACTGTATATTCTTGTCTCATTTGTCATAGATTAATTGACCATAAGTGTGTGGGTTTATTTCTGGGCTTTCTATCCTGTTGCATTGATCTATGTGTCTGTTTTTGTGCCAGTACCATAGTCTTTTGATTACTATAGCTTTGCAGTATAGCCTGAAGTTAGGAAGTGTGATTCCTCGAGCTCCATTCTTCTTTCTCAAGATTGTTTTGGCTATTCAGAATGTTTTTTGTTTCCATACAAATTAAATTTTTTTTTTTTGTTCCAGTTCTGTGAAAGATACCATCAGTAATTTGATACGGATTGCACTGAATCTGTAGATTGTCTTGGGTAGTATGTTCATTTTAACAATATTGATTCTTCCAATTGAAGAACACAGTATAAGTTTCCATCTGTTTGTCATCTTCAGTTTCTTTCATCACCATCTTATAGTTCTCGAAGTACAGGTCTTTTGCCTCATTAGGTATTCCTAAGTATTTTATTCTTTTTGATGCAGTAATAAATGGGATTATTGCCTTAGCTTCTCTTTCTGATATTTTGTTGTTAGTGTATAGAAATACAACAGATTTGGGTAATTAGGTGGATCAATAAAATAAAAAAGATATTGGACGACTAATACAGGGTTGTCAAAATGAAGACATCAACAATATTACCTTAAATTGCCATTATTTCACAAGAAATGTTTTTTGACACCAAAAACCTAGAAGATCATAATCTCAGAATAATGGTATTAAGAAATACATAAATAGGTATTTTGTTCTGCAGTAAACTATTATAAAATCCAGTATAATAGTGATGGAAATTTTCTATCTCCCCTATTAATTCAAGAGGATTAGTGATCGTATATAGCAGATCAAACATTATGTTATAAGCAGTTTCAGAACTAACTTTTTCATATCATTGTGAAGTTAATTTTATAAACCTCTGGTTTCAGGGAATTGTTTTAACTGTAGTACTGAGACCTTTTTTTAGATGTAAAACTGAGACAGCTTTCAGAACAAGAGAAAGTTTTCAGGGGGCAACTGGAGTTTTTCCATCATATTTTAGAGAGTGACATTATGTATCTATCAGTAATATAAACTATTTTGACTTACATGTTATGTATTTACCATATTGGTCCAGAAATTAAAGCATTTATCAAATACCATTTCTGACGGTATTCCAGGGTGTGTAAGAGATAAAATATATTTGGTGTGAGATTTTTATTTTTTTTTCCTAAATTAATCAGTTTATTGTTAGGCAGATTGTTCTTTTTTTTTTTTTTTAATAAATTTATTTATTTATTTTTGGCTGTGTTGGGTCTTCATTTCTGTGCGAGGGCTTTCTCTAGTTGTGGTAAGTGTGGGCCACTCTTCATTGCGGTGCGGGGGCCACTCTTCATCGTGGTACGTGGGCCTCTCACTGTCGCGGGCTCTCTTGTTGCGGAGCACAGGCTCCAGACGCGCAGGCTCAGTAGTTGTGGCTCACGGGCCCAGTTGCTCTGCGGCATGTGGGATCTTCCCAGACCAGGGCTCGAACCTGTGCCCCTGCATTGGCAGGCAGATTCTCAACCAGTGCGCCACCAGGGAAGCCCGAGATTTTAAAAATATCATAAAAAGCTTCTAATTTTCAAATTTTAAGTGAAAAATGGGTATGAATATTTGACCTGATGGCTTTTGTATGATACTTCAATATGCATTTTATTTCAAAAGGACGATAAGAATGATGATCCCAAGAACAGTTAATACTAGTTACAGGCATTCCAGCAAATGCCTAGCAGCAGATTAAAAGCAAACTAAAACAAAAATAAAAGATCTGCACATTCTTTTGGATCAGTCATTTTAAGAGGAACACTTTTGGATGACAAGGCCACCTCCTCAGTATATTTTTCTCTGAACCCCAAGACCTCCCCTGTCATTCAACATGTTTTCATTCATTCTATGGACCTCTCTGCTTCCCTTCACCCATTACTTTTCAGGTTCATTTAGTCCTCTTCTCCAACCTCTTTCTCTTGAAAAATAAATATTCCTCTGGGAATTATCGATTCCTTCTGTGATGTAAAATTAATAGTTTCAACATTTTATAACCTGGCTATTTACCTTCTCGTGAATATTTTTAGGAGATGGTTTTAGATTCTATAATTAGAATTAATATGCATCTAGAGTGGTTTTGTTTGGTCTCAGGGACCATTTTTCAATTCTCGGTTATGTTTCCTCAGGCTCCCTTGCTACCTGATGGTCCTTTACATACGGTCATTTACAGCACCTGTGTTTCAAGAAGAACAGCAAATTTTACTCTATCCTTTGTCCTTAATCAGATTGCTAACTCAACCCAATCTTTATCTCCAATCTCCTTTGCTCCCCATTGGTGTTTTATTATTTTTCTAGCCCAGAGGAGCCAGACTTCTAGATTAGGTATTTCTTGAATTTACATACTGTAATCTCATCTGCTCATTTCCTTAGGCAGTCGTTGTACATTTGGTAATTCTATTATTATAGATCATTATCTATGAAACCATTTTGCTTTCCCACAGGAATGTCTGGAACCCCTGCTGACCTATCCTTAAAGATTTAGTCTAAAATACATCTATATTTAATCAAAAAGTTTCAAAGAAGTAGGTGTTTATTTCTGTAGCTGAAAAAATTAAGGTTTCTGTTTTTAATACTACACTTTGAATGCTTTCAACTTTCAGAGCTGTCAAAAGATTTTTATTTGTGTGTGTCTCTATATTTTATTTTTATATCTCTATAATATATACATATCTATATAGTTAATATTCTCTATTTTATTTGTATATGGGTATAAAAGAAAATGAATGGTATTTTTATAAAATAACATACAAATGCCTAAATATTTTTTTTGTAAATAACTATGGTCTAACATTTTACGTAGCCTAAACACAGCTGTTTTCCCCTCTTGCTCTTTTGGGACTTTTTGCTTCTCATACCATCAAAAAGGAAATCAAACTTGTACTTGACCAGCTAAAATGGATTTTACAAAGTATCTTTTAAAGACAGTTTCAAGGATCTTAAAGCAGGAGGAGATGTTAAATATCCTTGAATAAAACCTGTTCCTTCCTGATAAAGACACTGAGGTGGAAGTTACATCCATAAGGAAACTGGGGACAGAGCAGGAAGTGGAACCCAGGTGTCCCATGTTCTGTCTAATACACCACATTGACTGAAGCAGCCCCTCAAGCCCTCCCTCAGTCTATATTTTATACACATTTCATATTCCATGTTCTAAACCCGCAGCACCTCAGAATTACCATATTGGATGTGAGAGAGAGGGGAGAAAAATTGGCTATCATCTCTGCTGTAACTGTCAGATAGGAGCTGACAGTAAGTAGTAAAGTCAGAACCAAGTCACACAACCCAAATCCGGCAGCCCAAGGACATTCAGAAAAGTGGGGAAGAGCCTACCTATCTCAGAAGGCCCTGAAGTCACCACTGCATCATACAAAACTAAACTACTGTACTAGTAGGAAAAAAATCATTAAGAGACAGGTTAGATTATGTTCACTCTACATGATCTGGAAAAGCAGAGAAATGAATCTAAAGTTTGGAAAGATATAGGCAAAATGAAAAAAAATTCAACAGTCTAAACTTGTGACAAGTATGTATTACTAATGATGTTTCCTGCTTTTTAAAATATCAGTAGATATTAACCAGGCAAGAAGATCAAGGTGATTTTGTTTGTTTCTTTTTTCTTTTTTTTTGAGACTTTCTGTATTAGAAAAAGAAGAAAAGAAAAAAAATAATTATTTATTGGCTTTTTACTTAAAGCATTTTAAAGAGCTTTTAATGAACACTGTTGGGGAATTAGAATCAAATGTTGCTTATAGGAATAATTCAGCTAGCTGAGAAAATAATTCATAAGGAATTCTTATGCCTGTTAAGAGTGTCTGTCATCAGAAAGACAAGAGATAACAAACACTGGCAAGGATGTGGAGAAAAGGACACCTTTGTAAACTGTTGGTAGGATTGTAAAATGGTGAAGCCACTATGGAAAACAGTATTGAGGTCCCTCAAAAGTTAAAAATTGAACTACCATATGACCCAGCATTTCCTCTTCTGGAAATATGTCTGAAGGGAATGAAAATACTATGTCGAAGATGTATCTGCTCCCCCATGTTTATAACAGCATTTTTTACAATAGCCAAGACATGGAAATGACCAGGTGTCCATCAACAGATGAACAGATAAAGAAATTGTGGTACACGCATGCACGCGCACACACAAACACACGAATATTATTCAGCCATAAAAATAAGGAAATCCTGCCGATTGGGACAACACGAGTAGACCTTGAGGGCATTATGCTAAGTGAAATAAGTCAGACAGAGAAAGACAAATACTGTATGATCTCACTTACATGTGGGATCTAAAAACAAAAAGTCATAGAAAAAGAGATCAGATTTGTGGTTACCAGAGGTGAGGAATGTGAGGTGGGAGAGTTAGATGAAGGTAATCAAAAGACATAAACTTCCAGTTATAAGTAAATACAGGGGATGTAATGTATAACATGATGACTATTGTTAACACTGCTGTGTGGTAGATTTGAAAGTTGTTTAGAGAGTAAATTCCAAGAGTTCTTATCACAAGGAGAAAAGCATTTTTTTCTTTTCTTTTCTTTTCTTTTCTTTTTTTGTAACTGTATGAAATGATGGGTGTTAACTAAACATATCGTGGTAATCAAAGTTCACTATATATGTAAGTCAAGTCATTATGCTGTATACCTTAAACTTATTAAAAATAGAATTATATTTTGGGGAAAATGTTTATATATATTTGTAAGAACAGGTGCTTTAACTTCTGCACAACATACGAAGGTTTGACAGTGAGGCTGAGCCTGTTTCTCTGGGTGGGATGAAAGAGTCACACATATTGGGGTATTTGACTAAACATGCAAAGCTCAAAATGTCGGCTTCAAGTAATTTTATCTGAATAGTTTGGGTTACCTTACTGGCCAAATTAACTGGGAAATTGCAAAATTTATGCCATTTAGAGATACACTTCCCATGAGAAGAGTCATTTTTTGGCATTAAGTAATTTATATAAGTAAGCAGTTGCTGATTTTCTCAAAAGATGTTTAAAACCCATTGAATTTGTGCTTTAAAGCCCAGATATTATTACACAATATCACTTTCTTTGCTGTCACCTACCCCACCCTGCAGATACTCATTAATATAAAAAAATAGAGTATTAAAATCTTGGAAAGTTCTTTCTACATACATAGCTTTTTTTCTATTTTAAACTATCTTTGATTTGCATTATGCATTTCACATCAGCAGAAATGTTGAATTCCTTGTCACTGACACTCTCATTTCCGTGTGTTTGCACCTAGTCACCTGGGCAGCCTTGTAACTGTCCTCTCCAGGCAGCATATGCAATGGCTTTGGGACATCAGTGGAAGAAAGCCCTTTTGGATAGGCAAGTATCCGCGCTGCCCTGAGGGGGAAGGCAAGAATGTGAAGAGAACGTCTCCCTTCCTTAGGCCAAATAATTGTGGTTTACAATAATAAGCAATGGTTAGACAGTTGGACAGTCTGTCTTTTAAAACTCATCTTAATTACATAATACTTTCATTTATAGGCATCTAGCTCCAAGAAATAATGTGGAATGTGATTCAATTTATAAGTAAGAGAGTTTTTAAAATGTTATTTCTAAAAGTAAAAAATTGGAAACAGTTGTAAATAGGGGATGGTGAAATAAATTACAGTATAGCCATATGAAAGAATATTTAATGCTTTTGTAAGGTATCAAATATTAAAGACATGACAAAATACCTTATGTTTATGAATTCATTCAATGTTGAATGCATATTGCATATAAAATATGTAATGCACTGCATTTGTGGCAAGGTGCTAAGTGAAAAAGCACTGTCTACAGCCATATGAAGCATGAAATAATTTAGAATAAAAAAGAAGTGTATATATGTGTGATATACATACATATATACTTATATGTATAGACATAAAAAGAAATAAGCCAAAAAGTTAGAAATTTATTTTGTATCTCCAGTTAAGAATTATAGATCTTAATTTTATCCTTTGTTTTCTGAAGTTTTAATATTTTCTACAGTTTTAACAGTAATACAAATCTTTTCAAGCCAGTTTAGAAATAGAATTCTCAGGGTGCACTGAAGTTACTATTCTTACCATCTCTCCTTAAAGGTATTGTATTGCAGGGAATTATAATAAATGCACTCTTGGCTTCTCAAAATCTCTGTAATACTCAGTGAGCGTCTAATTCTGAAATCATCTGAGAGTATTAAATTAAGGCTGGAAGATAAATTTTCTCTATGTCCACAATGACTGATGTCAAGGCTCTATCCCCAAAAAGTCCTTGGGCATAGCATCACCTGATCAATAATTCAAAGAAACAGTCCAGAGGAGACAGTCATTCCCAACCAAAAATACTTCATTTTATTCTACCCCAAAATATAGAATGAGAACCAGTGGGGAGAGGGTTACATGCTATGTAACAAAGACTGTTTTCATGGTCAAATTTGGTTTGGGAGCTGCCAGGCCATCCTATTGCAGAGGATTCTTTTCTCATGCTATTATTTTTATTTCTATTCTGAAAGACAGGAGGAGGAATGCTTCTTTAAGAAAAATTACAAGAGCTTTACAACATTGAAGTGTAATTTTCAAAAAACTGCCAGTGGGAGTAGAGAGACAAGTTGAGAAAAGCTGCTTTTTATTAGAACTGTAGCAGATTGAAAAAACCTTAAGCTCCAGACTAAAAATAATACTTAGTAAGCTACTTTCAAATATAAAAACCGAGACATTTAAATCGTGAGGAAGAAGAATAGACAAGAGTGTGATAGGAGTTCTGCCTGTAGGATACTATGAATAATAATTGCTATTTATTAAACACTTATATGTCATGAGCTTTATATGAGTTATCTGTTTTAATCCTCAAAACAGGCTTGGATATATTTAGATATACACTTCTGAGTTGAGAAAACTAAAACTCAGAGAACTCAGAGAGGTTAAATAACCTGCCCAAAGATGTTCAACTAGCAAGTGGTGGAGCTAGGATTTGGGTTCCAATCTGCCTGACCCCAAAGCCTTGTGTTCTCACTTGTGTCTCATAGGATTCCCAGGTCCTAGTCCTTGTTTTAGAACGTAGGCCTACATTTGTATGTGATTACTTAACTTCGAATAACAGGTTGATATGCTGTCCAATTGTAAATGTAATAAAATCCTATGACGCACTTCTTTGGTTCACATTAGGTTTGAATGACCAAGTGCATGCTGGCCACTGGGAGTGGATCGGCGGTGAACCTGTGACCTTCACCAACTGGAGGAGAGGGCCTCCTCAACGTTCAAAGCCTGGCAAGAACTGTGTTTTGGTTCAAAGACAAGGAAAATGGCAAACAAAGGACTGTAAGAAGGGCAGATCTCACAATTATATGTGCTCCAGGAAACTCTAAATGTAACTGGCCCTACAGGTGCCCACTTGGGATTTCTTACCTATTTATTTCCAGGATTTGTGCACATGGCTCAATAGAAAACAGGGTGTCATGACTGACGGGTACATTTTTTTTTTTTTAATCATAGTGTTTGAAGGATTCTATCTAGTAAAGAAGAAACACAGTTAAATAGTTCCGGGAAGATTGATAAATGAATGTTACTTATAGGAAGAGATAAAATTTTTGCATCTCAATACCTTCCAAAATAAAACCCCAAGTATTATATGGCACAAGATTTGATTATTCCGGAGCCCTCACTCCATATTTCAGTCAATACGAATTTCATGGTCCTTGGATGTTTTTGGTCCCAATACCTCAAATGAGTCCATTCTGAAATCTATATTGCAGGTGCTTCTACTACTTCAATCTGAGGGAAGCTCACCCTGCCAGTTCATTAGATCAAGGTTGAACTGCAAAGGGTTGCTTTGTCCCTTTGGAGCCCTTTCACATGTGAAAGCTGAGAGGCTGTGGATAAAAAGGAGAATTCTCTGTGGTGAAAAAGGAAGGCTTTAGATGGAAGAATCTGGCAGATGGAAACTCATCTGCAAAGCTCTAGTTCAGGTAAGAATTCAGGGGCTACCTGTCCTTCAGAGGTCTACCCATCACTACTCACAAGACAGATCTCCTTTTCTAATAAGAATGGTGCACCATTCCAAAGCAAATGATTGGGTTTCCCCAGCTTTACAGGGTCATGAGAAATTTGAAGTAACATGAGCCTTTCTCTTCATTCATGTTTATAGTACTGACAGGCATTTCTCAAGGACATTTGGAATAAAAAGCATATATGAATGATGATTAACATATGGAAGAAAAATATGACTTTCTCAAAAGTGTCCCAATGAACTGTGCTGATGAACAAAGAAAAGTAATACTGAAAACAGAGCTCTTGAAAGCCTATCTTCTCAGAAAGGATTTTGATACAATTTTGAGCCCTTAAATATTTAATATTTGTAGAAACGCCATGTTAACCTGATTCTCTAATGAAAAGGTACCTTATTAATTTATAATGGCTGCTGAGTGAAACATTTTGTAGCAGTGATGCATGTTGCAGCCTTGCAAGGACTCCCTTCTGAAATCAAGGTTTAATTACAGGAAATTAAAAATTAATTTCTAAACCATTTACTCAAAATTTTCCTCTTTTCATAATCCCTGAAAAATATGGTTATGCCACATGTGACTTGCTATATGAGCACCAGGGTCACTTCAGAATCAAAATGGAGTTATTAAGTGGACCAAAGTTTTGGTGCAGGTTTTATTATAAAAATACCCTGAGAGAAACTAAAAGTGACTGAAGAAATTCAGTCCCGTTTCTGGTTATAAAACATGACAGGCTTATTTTATTTGTGTTCATTTATCAAGATTTTGGTTAATAGAAATATTTACAAAAAGAGGTTGGAATGAGATTTAGACATTCTACATCTTATTAAATTCCAACATCTTTGTGGAGTCGGGAGGCTCCTTACCTTAGATATCACAAGTAAGCTCTGGACTGCTGTGATACACAGGTCTTCTGTATGACACAAGTAGTTTCTGGTGTTTAACCAAAAGAAGTAAAACCCATTCTCTGTATCAGTTCAAATCCCTTCTGATCCACTGGCTTCCGCAATGTGGAAAGGTGGGATGCCGAAGAAAGAAATGAAGAGTTGTTTACCTAAAGGGCTGTATCCTAGGAGGGAAAGTAAAAGTTCAAGGAATGAGGAATATATTAGAACTATAGAACTATATTAACTATTTAAAACTGGAAATCCAGAACCATGGCAACTATGTAGAACCTGATCAGCGTGGTAGATTTTATTTTACATTCCTGCCATGACAATGATATTTAAATGTAATTGCAAGTGTTAGCACAAAGAGAGACTGCTTTGATTTTTATAGCAACTAGAAATACTAGAAGAATATTTAAAATATTCTTGATCATGAAAACATTAATTCAGGCAAGTGTAGGTGCTGGGCAGTATTCATCATGACCTTCATCTCCTTCTCATGATTGGGCTTTGACTGATGGGGAAATAGAAGTAAATGATGGTCATGGTTCTTTCCACCTTGATTGGTTACTGTCATCCTTTAGGTTCTGGTGGGGTGGGAAGGAAGGAAATGGAGTGATGGTAGAATGGCAATGGGAGGTTATACGAAAGGAGAAGAAAGGGGAGAGTGGAGGAAGAGATGAGGGTTGATTTGTAGCTGAGAAAGAGAGCATCAGAAAGAAGGACCTGAATGCCACCCAACTCTTCTCCCCAGACTTGAATACCGACTCAGGAAAAGTCCCAGTTAATCCAAGGGCATTAACTCAGCTCAATAGTGTGTAGCTTTTCAGAATCTTGTACCGTTGGTCTTCAACAAAAACATATATATATATATATAGTATATATTTGCTAAGCATAAACTTAAAAAACATATGACAATCACTTCATCTCCTTCCAAGGAGTGGTAAAAATGAAGTAGGTGACATTTACTTACATTTTTGTTTGTGTTTATTTTTAAGACAGCCAAAAAGAATATGCACATATTTTCATTAACACTATGGTTCTGTGTAATTTAAACCATAAGCTGGTGCTGATTAATTTCTGCGACAAAGCAACTTATTAAATATACTGTATCTAGAGTTGTATACAAATTAATAAAACAAACTTATTTCTAGTTCTGAATCACTGTCCCTTTAGTGTTTAACATTTTTTATTTATTCTACCCATTGTAAGAAGAAACGGAGAAGAAAAGTCAACATGTATGTTTCATCCTTACTGTTTGGATCAGCCTTTCATTATACAGCTTCCATCCATCCATCCATCCACCATCCATTCAACAAATATTGAATATGAAGTGCCAACCCTGTACCTGATAGTGTTCTGGATACTGGAGACGTGGAGTGAATGAGATAGGAAGGTAAAAGTATAAAGGCATAGTGCAAATATGCAAATTTCTAATAGTTCTTTTTAAGCATGGAGCTCTTTTTCTTAATCAGGGAGGAAGTCATTGATTACATTATCCCTTTTCAGAACTGGAGGGAAAGCCACACTGACACAAACAGCTCAGGCTGTCTTTTGTTTTATTTCTCAACTGATTAAGAAGCTGGTGTTAACTTCCTGAATATATAATCTGGTCAAAGTGTTATTGATAGCAGCTGTCTCAGATTTTCTGTCTCCAGATCAAGTTAGGAACTAAAGTTTTCAAATCTAGGTAATTAATTTTGTAACAATTATTTTTTTCCAAGAAGACAAGCAGTGTGTGTCTGTGTGTCTTTGAGATTCCTGGAATAACAGGAATGAAAATGAGAGAACTTTGATGTCATCTCATCTAATATCCCTTTTGTATAGCAGAGGAGACTGAAGTCCTCAGATGTTAAAGTAGGAAGAGATCAGCACTAAAGCTACAGTCTTCCAAATCGTAGGCTGGATCTCTTCTAATTATCCCATGTATTTATTACCACTCTGAGCAAATGGTTTTATTATTTTCAAGTAAGATATCTTTCAATGATGATTATGATGAAGTTAACCATATACTTGAAAACATTATTGTAAGTGAAAGAAGATGGACACAAGGCTGCATACTGAGTGATTCTGCTTATATGAATTGTCCACATTAGTAGATTAGTGGTTGCCAGACGGTTGTTAGAAGGGGAAATTGGAACTAACTGCTTATAGGTACAGGGTTCCTTTTTGAGGGAATGGAAATGTTCTGGAATTAGATAGTGGTGATGGTTGCACAACCATCACTGAAGTGCACACTTTAAAATAGTAAAGCTCGCACAGAGCCCTCAGCCACGCCGAGGTCTAGGCCACTGCACAGCTGGGCTGTATCCAAAGGGCCACCACTGCGTGAGCCTTGCATCTAGAGATGCCCTTGCTGCCCTCAGAGCCACCCGCAGCTCACAGTGACTGCAGGAACTGCCGTCACCACCACATATTTGTCACTTTCAAAGAATTACAGTACTGTACAGTATGCCTCTCTCTTGGAATTGGAGAAACCACATTATCAGCCCATTATCATAGTAGGTGGACCTTCAAGATGGCAGAGAACTAAGACGTGGAGATCATCTTCCTCACCACAAATACATCAAAAATACGTCTACATGTGGAACAACTCCTACAGAACACCTACTGAATGCTGACAGAAGACTTCAGACTTCCCAAAAGACGTGTGGCTGACAGGGTCTTGGTGCTCTGGCCTGGTGTCCCTCTGAGGTGGGAGAGCTGAACTCAGGATGTTGGACCACCAGAGACCTCCCGGCCCCACATAATATCAAACAGCGAAAGCTCTCCCAAAGATCTCCATCTCAACACTAAGACCCAGCTCCACTCAACAGCCAGCAAGCTCCAGTGCTGGATGCCCCATGCCAAACAACTAGCAAGACAGGAACACAACACCACACATTAGCAGAGAGGCTGCCTAAAGTCATAATAAGTTCACAGATACCTCAAAACACACCATCGGACGTGGCCCTGCCCACCACAAAAACAAGATCCAGCCCCACCCACCAGAACACAGGCACCAGTCCCCTCTACCAGGAAGCCTACACAACTACTGAACCCACTGGAAGCAGACACCAAAAACAACGGAAACTACGAACCTGCAGCCTGCGAAATGGAGATCCCAAACACAGTTAGTTAAGCAAAATGAGAAGACAGAGAAACACACCGCAGGTGAAGGAGCAAGGTAAAAACCCACCAGACCAAACAAATGAAGAGGAAATAGGCAGTCTACTTGAAAAAGAATTCAGAGTAATGATAGTGAAGATGGTCCAAAATCTTGGCAATAGAATGGAGAAAATACAAGAAACATTTAATGAGGACCTAGAAGAACGAAAGAGCAAACAAACAATGATGAACAACACAATAAATGAACTTAAAAATTCTCTAGAAGGAATCAATAGCAGAATAACTGAGGCAGAAGAACGGATAAGTGACCTGCCAGATAAAATAGTGGAAATAACTACTGCAGAGCAGAATAAAGGAAAAACAATGAAAAGAATTGAGGGCACTCTCAGAGACCTCTGGGACAACATTAAATGCACCAACATTCGAATTATAGGGGTCCCAGAAGAAGAAGAGAAAAAAAAAAGGTCTGAGAAAATATTTGAACAGATTATAGTTGAAGACTTCCCTAATATGGGAAAGAAAATAGTCAAGTCCAGGAAGCTCAGAGAGTCCCATGCAGGATAAATCCAAGGAGAAATATGCCAAGACACATATTAATCAAACTATCAAAAATTAAATACAAAGGAAAAATATTAAAAGCAGCAAGGGAAAAGTAACAAATAACATACAAGGGAATCCCCATAAGGTTAACAGCTGATCTTTCAGCAGAAATTCTGCAAGCCAGAAGGGAGTGACAGGACATATTTAAAGTGATGAAAGGGAAAAACCTACAACCAATATTACTCTACCCAGCAAGGATCTCATTCAGATTCAACAGAGAAATGAAAACCTTTACGGACAAGCAAAAGCTAAGAGAATTCAGCACCACCAAACCAGCTTTACAGCAAATGGTAAAGGAACTTCTCTAGACAGGAAACACAAGAGAAGGAAAAGACCCACAATAACAAACCCACAACAATTAAGAAAATGACAATAGGAACATACATATCGATAAATACCTTAAATGTAAATGGATTAAATGCTCCAACCAAAAGACATAGATTAGCTGAATGGATACAAAAACAAGATCCACATATATGCTGTCTACAAGGTACCCATTTCAGACCTAGGGACACAGAAAGACTGAAAGTGAGGGGGTGGAAAAGGATATCCCATGCAAATGGAAATCAAAAGAAAGCTGGAGTAGCAATTCTCATATCAGACAAAATAGACTTTAAAATAAAGACTCTTACAAAACACGAAGAAGGACACTACATAATGTCAAGGGATCAATCCAAGAAGAATAACAATTGTAAATATTTATGCACCCAACATAGGAGCACCTCAATACCTAAGGCAAATGCTAACAGCCATAAAAGGGGAAATCGACACTAACAAAATCATAGTAGGGGACTTTAGCACCCCACTTTACCAATGGACAGATTATCCAAAATGAAAACAAATAAGGAAACACAAGCTTTAAATGATACATTAAACAAGGTGGACTTAATTGATATTTATAGGACATTCCATCCAAAAACAACAGAATACACTTTCTTCTCAAGTGCTCATGGAACATTCTCCAGGATAGATCATATCTTGGGTCACACATCAAGCCTTGGTACATTTAAGAAAATTGAAATGCTATCAGCAGTTCTAAGAGGGAAGTTTATAGCAATACAATCCTACCTCAAGAAACAAGAAACATCTCAAATAAACTAGCCTTACACTTAGGGCAATTGGAGAAAGAAGAGCAAAAAAACCCCAAAGTTAGCAGAAGGAAAGAAATCATAAAGATCAGATCAGAAATAAATGAAAAAGAAATGAAGGAAACAATAGCAAATTTCAGTAAAATTAAAAGTTGGTTCTTTGAGAAGATAAGCAAAATTGATAAACCACTAGCCAGACTCATCAAGAAAAAAAGGGAAGAGACTCAAATCAACAGAATTAGAAATGAAAAAGGAGAAGTGACAACTGACACTGCAGAAGTACAAAGAATCATGAGGGATTACTACAAGCAACTATATGCCAATAAAATGGACAACCTGGAAGAAATGGACAAATTCTTAGAAAAGCACAACCTTCCAAGACTGAACCTGGAAGAAATGGACAAATTCTTAGAAAAGCACAACCTTCCAAGACTGAACCAGGAAGAAATAGAAAATATGAACAGACCAATCACAAGCACTGAAATTGAAACTGTGATTAAAAATCTTCCAACAAACAAAAGCCCAGGACCAGATGGCTTCACAGGCAAATTCTATCAAACATTTAGAGAAGAGCTAACACCTATTCTTCTCAAACTCTTCCAAAATACAGCAGAAGGAGGAACACTCCTAAACTCATTCTCTGAGGTCACCATGTTGCTGATACCAAAACCAGACAAAGATGTCACAAAAAAAGAAAACTACACACCAATATCACCGATGAACATAGATGCAAAAATCCTCAACAAAATACTAGCAAACAGAATCCAGCAGCACATTAAAAAGATCATACACCATGATCAAGTGGGGTTTATCACAGGAATGCAAGGATTCTTCAATATATGCAAATCAATCAATGTGATACACCGTATTAACAAATTGAAGGATAAAAACCATATGATCATCTCAATAGATGCAGCAAAAGCTTTTAACAAAATTCAACACCCATTTATGATAAAAAATTATCCGGAAAGTAGGCATAGAGGGAACTTACCTCAACATAATAAAGGCCATATATGACAAACCCACAGCCAGCATCATTCTCAATGGTGAGAAACTGAAACCATTTCTTCTAAAATCAGGAACAAGTCCAGGGTGCCCACTCTCACCTCTATTTTTCAACACAGTTTTGGAAGTTTTAGTCACAGCAATCAGAGAAGAAAAAGAAATAAAAGGAATCCAAATCAGAAAAGAAGTAAAGCTGTCACTTTGCAGATGACATGATACTATACATAGAGAATCCTAAAGATGCTACCAGAAAACTACTAGAGCTAATCAATGAATTTGGTAAAGTTGCAGGATACAAAATTAATGCACAGAAATCTCTTGCATTCCTATAAACTAATGATGAAAAATCTGAAAGGGAAATTAAGGAAACACTCCCCTTTACCACTGCAACAAAAAGAATAAAATACCTAGGAATAAACCTACTTAAGGAGAAAAAAGCCCTGAATGCAGAAAACTGTAAGACACTGGTGAAAGAAATGAAAGATGATACCAACAGTTGGAGAGATATACCATGTTCTTAGATTGGAAGAAACAGCATTGTGAAAATGACTATAACCCAAAGCAGTCTACAGATTCAATGCATTCTCTTTCAAACTACCAGTGGCATTTTTCACAGAACTAGAGCAAAAAATTTCACTATTGGTATGGAAATACAAAAGACCCTGAATAGCCAAAGCAATATTGAGAAAGAAAAACTGAGCTGGAGGAATCAGGCTTCCTGACTTCAGGCTATACTACAAACCTACCCTAATCAAGACAGTATGGTACTGGCACAAAAACAGAAATATAGATCAATGGAACAGGATAGAAAGCCCAGAGATAAACCCATGCACATATGGTCACCTTATCTTTGATAAAGGAGGCAAGAATATACAATGGAGAGAAGACAGCCTCTTCAATAAGTGGTGCTGGGAAAACTGGACAGGTACATGTAACAGAATGAAATTAGAACACTCCCTAACACAAAAATAAGCTCAAAATGGATTAAAGACCTCAATGTAAGGTCAGACACTATAAAACTCTTAGAGGAAAACAAAGAAGGGTCACTCTTTGACATAAATCACAGCAAGATCCTTTTTGACCCACCTCCTAGAGAAATAGAAATAAAAACAAAAATAAACAAATGGGACCTAATGAAACTTCAAAGCTTTTGCATAGCAAAAGAAACCACAAGCAAGACGAAAAGACAACCCTCAGAATGGGAGAAAATATTTGCAAATGAAGCAACTGACAAAGGATTAATCTCCAAAATTTACGAGCAGCTCATGCATCTCAATATCAAAAAACAAACAACCCAATCCAAAAATGGGTAGAAGATTTAAATAGACATTTCTCCAAAGAAGATATACAGATGGCTAACAAACACATGAAAGAATGCTCAACATAACTAATCATTAGAGAAATGCAAATCAACACTACAATGAGGTATCACCTCACACCAGTCAGGATGGCCATCATCCAAAAATCTACAAACAATAAATGGTAGAGAGGGTGTGGAGAAAAGGGAACCCTCTTGCACTGTTGGTGGGAATGTAATTTGATACAACCACTATGGAGAACAGTATGGAGGTTCCTTAAAAAATTAAAAATAGGGCCTCCCTGGTGACGCAGTGGTTGAGAGTCCGCCTGCCCATGCAGGGGACACGGGTTCGTACCCCAGTCCGGGAAGATCTCACATGCCACGGAGCGGCTGTGCCCGTGAGCCATGGCCGCTGAGCCTGCGCATCCAGAGCCTGTGCTCCGCAACGGGAGATGCCACAACAGTGAGAGGCCCGCGTACCACAAAAAAACAAACAAACAAAAAAACTAAAAATAGAACTCCCATACGACCCTGCAATCCCACTACTAGGCATATACCCTGAGAAAACCATAATTCAATAAGAGACATGTACCACAATGTTCATTGCAGCACTATTTACAATAGCCAGGACATGGAAGCAACCTTAGTGTCCATCAATAGGTGAATGGGTAAAGAAGATGTGGCACATATATACAATGGAATATTACTCAGCCATAAAAGGAAACGAAATTGAGTTATTTGTAGTGAGGTAAATGGACCTAGAGTCTGTCATACAGAGTGAAGCAAGTCAGAAAGATTAAAACAAATACCGTATGCTAACACATATATATGGAATCTAAAAAAAAAAAAAAAAAGGTTCTGACGAACCTAGCAGCAGGACAGGAATAAAGACGCAGATGCAGAGAATGGACTTGAGGACACGGGGAGGGGGGAAGGGTAAGCTGGGACGAAGTGAGGGAGTGGCACTGATATATATACACTACCAAATGTAAAATAAATAGCTAGTGGGAAGCAGCTGCATCACACAGGGGGATCCGCTCAGTGCTTTTTGACTACCTAGAGGGGTGGGAGAGGGAGGGTGGGAGGGAGACACAAGAGGGAGGGAATATCGGGATATATGTATACATATAGGTGATTCACTTTGTTATACAACAGAAAGTAACACACCATTGTAAAGCAGTTATACTCCAATAAAGATGTTTAAAAAACAATAAGTTGTATGTTATAGGAAATATTTCTGAAAAAACGCTAGTAAAAATCACCACATAAAAATGTATTTTAGAGAGCTATAAGTGTGTTGAGGTGTTAGCTGTGTGTTTATGTAATTCATCCAAGATACTTTTTCCAGTCTTTGCCCCAAGTCTCTCTCAGGTTTTTTATTTGTTAATACAGTTGGTTAAGGGAAAGAAAATACTGATTCGACATATTTTAAAATTTAAGGTACTGCTTTATTGATCTTCCTCCTCTTTCCCGCTATTAATCATGGGACAACAGTTACTGATGGCGGAGTGTGTCTGTAATATCCAGAATGCCATGATTTTCTTAAAATTTATTTTATAAGTCTTCAGAAAGGATTGCGCAGGAAATGAATAGACTATCCCCATAACTTACACATATAACTGTTCATTTTGAACAGTTTTTATGGGTCTTATATTCTGCTAGGCAATAAAGTTTAGTTTATCCTAAGACAGAAAGGAACAAAAATCAACCAACAGTTCCATTAAAGGCCTTATGGTAACCTGCAATACTTTTTCCAAGCAATGAAGTATGAGTTCACCTTTCACTTCTATCCCCATCTGTATTATTGCTTCCTACAGGTAATCACTGCCAACTTATCCTACAGAAGAAAAATGGAAAACAATACACTGTCCTAAAACTAGTCAAAAAGGAAGCTGCAGTGGCTATGTTATCAGAAAATTTTAGAGCAAAGAGTATTTACCAAGGATAAATAAGGTTAGCTTATAATTTAAAGGAGCCAGTACATCAACAAAACATAATAATCCTAAATAGTCATGCAGCTAATAACAAAATTAAAAATAGAGGTGTAAGGAGACATAGACAAATCTCTAATTATAGTCGGTAATGTTAATACCCCTCTCTCGATGATTGATAGAACAAGTAGGCAGAAAATCAGTAAGGATAGAGAAGTATGGATACTGTTAACAAATTAACCTAGCAGATATTTATAGAACACTCTACCCACAGACAGCAGCATGTACATTGTTTGCAAGTGCACATGGAACATTTACCAGGGCAGACCATATTCTGGGACATAAAATGGGTCTCGATATACAAAATATGTTCACTGGCCACAATGGAATTAAATTAGAATTCAGTAACAGAAATATCTCTGGAAAATCCGTAAGTGTCTGGAAGCTAAATTATAGACTTCTTTAATGCTGGATTAAAGAAGAAGTCAAAGGGGAGCTTAAAAATTATGGTGAACTGAATTAAAATGGAAACACATCAACGATTGTAGGATACCATGCAGTACTTACAGGGAATTTTATAGCACTAAATGCCTATATTAGAAAAGAAGAAAGGTATTACCCTCAGCTTCCACTTTAAGAAAATAGAAAAAGAAGAAAACATAAATAAGGAAATGAAAAATACCAGATCAGAAGCTAATGAAATAGCAAAACAGGAAATCAATAGGGAAAATCAGTGAAACCGAAGCTGATTTTCTGAGAATATCAATGAAATTGGTAAATCTCTAACCAGACTGATCAGGAAAAGATGAGAAGAGGACACATATTGCTAATATCAGGAATGATAAGTGACATCAGGTGACAGCACTACATATTCTATAGCTACTAAAAGAAAAATAAGGGACTATCATAAACAACTTGTATCAATAGACAGCTTAAATGGTCAAATTCCTTGAAAGAGACAAACGACCAAAGCTCAATCAAGAAAAAATAGGTAACTTGAAAAAAGCCTAGAACTCTTACAAAAGTTGAATTTGTAGTTTCTCACAAAGAAATTTCCAGGCTCAGATAGCTTCACTATTGAATTCTGCAAATATTTAAGGAAGAAATAGTACCAAATCTTTATAAAACTCAGAAAATCACAGAGGAATGAATACTTTCTAACTCATTCTGAGGCCAGTATTACTCTGACAGCAAACCATACAAAAGTATTGTAAGAAAAGAAAACTTCAGACCAACATCCCTCATGAATATAGATGGAAAAATTCTAAAAAATGTTTACCAATTAAAATCAACAATACATACAAAAGGATAATACATCTTGACCAAGACACTTAAGAAAATGACAAGCTACAGACTAGGAGAAAATACTTACTATGCATATATCTGATAAAGGACTTGTATCCAAACCATATTTTTTAAAAACTCCAATATAGAGAATATAAGACTATATTATATTTCTCTAGTAACCAGTGATGTTGAGCATCTTTTCATGTGCCTCTTGGCCATCTGTATGTCTTCCTTGGTGAAATGTCTATTTAGATCTTCCGCCCATTTTTTAATTGGATTGTTTGGTTTGTTTTATATTGAGCTCCTTGAGCTGTTTGTATATTTTGGAGATTAATCCTTTGTCGTTTCATTTGCAAACATTTTCTCCCATTCTGAGGGTTGTCTTTTTGTCTTGTTTATGGTTTCATTTGCTGGGCATATGGCTGATTCACTTTGCTGTACAACAGAAACTAACACAGTATTGTGAAGCAATTATACTCCAATAAAGATCTATTTTTTAAAAAAGACTATTATATTATTAAGAAATCAATAATAATTTTTTAAATGGGCAGAAGATTTGAACAGATGCTTCACCAAAGAAGATATATGGATGGCAAATAAATACATGAAAATATGTTCTCCTATTGTTCAGTCATTAAGGAATTATAAACTAAAGCCACAATGAGGTAGTATTACACTCCTACTAGAATAGCTAAAATTAAAAAGGCCGACTGTACTAAGTGATGGTGAGGATGTGAAGGAACTGGAGCTCTCATACACTGCTGGTGGAAATATAAAACAGCCCCACCACTTTGGAAAACAATTTGGTGGTTTAAAAGTTAAACTGTATATGAGCCAACCATTCCACTCCTACGAATTTATACAAGAGAAGAAAATACATATCTCCGTTCAAAGACTTGTACATAAATGTTCATAGCAACTTTATTTGTAACAGCCGAAACTGTCAACAGCCAATTGTCTATTATCATATGAATGGATAAATAAATTATAGCATATCCCTGCAATGAAATACTATTCAGGAATAAAAACAAATGAGACATTGCTACAACATGGACGATTGTTAAAATACTTATGCTGAGTGAAAGAAGCCTGACAAAAAAGAATATACAGTGTATATGTACTCCATTTATAGAAAATTCTGGAATGTGCAAACTAATCTATGTTGACAAAAAGCAAATCAGGTGTTATCTGGGAATAAATGAGGAGGACAGGAAATGGCAGAGGAAGGGATTGCCAAGGGACAGAAGGAAGGTTTTAGGAGTGATGGTTATGTTCACTATTTTGATTGTAGTGATAGTTTCACAGATATGCACGTGTATACATATATGCACATGTATGTCTAAATCTATCCAACTGTACCCTTTAAGTACATTTTGGTTTTTGTTTATCATTTATCCTTCAATAAAGCAGTATAAAGAAAGAGAAACAACGAAATAATCTCTACAACACAGTGGAAATTTTTCAAAAGAAAATGAAAGCTATATGCATGAGGATATCTTTATTTCAGGGCAATAAAAAATTGGAGCAAAGTTACATGATTTAAATGTCCAATGACAGAAGAATGCTTAATGGAATATTGCCTCCATTAAAATAATAATTCTATCCCATAATGTTAAAGTAGCAGAATTTAAAATAATATATGCACAAGTTTAATAGCTATATTGCAATAGGCAAACTGACCACAGAGAAAAGCATAAGGTAGGTTTAGATCTCAATCCCACCACTGACTAGCTATGTATCCTAAACTTAGGTTTCTTATCTAGAAAGTGGGAGTAATACTAGCTTCCTAAAAAATTGTGAGAATTAAATGTGAAACTATGAAGAATATGCCTAGGACAGAGTAGGCATTCAATGAAAGGTAACTTTGTAAGAGTTGAAGAGCTATGAAGTGTGAGTGTGTGTGTGTGTGTGTGTGTGTGTGTGTGTGTGTGTGTAATGCACAGTACTTGGAAGAGGGTGACAACTTCAAGCAGTGTTGTCCTTACCAGTAAGCAGGGAAGGAGGAGCTGGGGAGTAAGACAGTTGGGGTTTTAAAGTTGCATTTTCCGGTAAGAACTTTCCCATGTATTAGGATATTTTGTTGAATATAGAAATGTTTCCATTTGTTGGAAAAATCCAGAATTTTCTTTCTTTTTAAAACCTCAATATGCCTTGCTTTCAGGCATGATCTATGATACACAAATCTCATTATAAAGAGACAAGTTAGGGGATAGTTTTTCCCCTGACAGAAAGGATTGTTTGTTTTGCTAAAGGATTGTTTGTTGCTAAGGACTTGGATGATAGTTGTTTTCTAAGAATGGCTCTGCAGTGAGGCCATATTTTCAAAATTCCCTTTTACATACAAAAGTAACACACTTGCTGCATATATTGAGTGTTCATCAGGCCTCCAAATGAATATGTAAATGGTGCTAGATGGAGAAAAATGTGGTTTGGGGTGTACAAGAGTCAGGGAGGATTCAGACTAGAAGCTGAAGGACAGAGAAAGCCAGCTGAGACTGGCTCCCAGTAAATCACCTTCTTGCCTACAGATTTCCCACCCAGCAGAATCCTTAGGTCATTTTGGTGACTAGCTGCGAATAACAGGCTTCTAAGAGTTTCAGATTTGAATCAAGAGTCACATTTGAACTTTTGCACATGTGACTAAGGTGTGCCCAATTTTATAGCAAACTTGGACCCAGGGTCAGGTACACAATAGAAGGCAAGCCTTACCGGAAGTTTCTGCTTTGCTTTTGCATTTTATTGTCACGATTTTTCACGGTTTGTCTTATACCACCTTGTTACTTAATTCCCACACGTTGGAGGGAAAAATGTGTAATATTTTAATATTTATATTACAGATACTTAACATTATGTT
This sequence comes from Orcinus orca, assembly GCF_937001465.1. Taxonomy (NCBI): domain Eukaryota; kingdom Metazoa; phylum Chordata; class Mammalia; order Artiodactyla; family Delphinidae; genus Orcinus; species Orcinus orca. Next base: position 56,834,849 of record NC_064564.1, read on the forward strand.
TCTGCATAGGTGTTGCCAAGAGAGCAAAGCCAACCTTTATTTATAGAGGGTAGAAAATATAAATCTGTCTAAAATCTTTTGTGAAATAAAGGTCTTAATATTTCCAGAGTTGATTTTGGTGCCTACTCTTGGAGAGGCTTAGAGAAGCGTTGTGAATACAATGTACCATTGTTTTAGGTTTCCTATCCACGACTTGCATTTTTCCCCAACTTCCCTCTCTTTTGGCAACTTCTCCTCGCATTCTGTCCTACATTTGGCCCCGAGACAGTTGAAAGCTTTGCAAGTTGATTTTCCATTCCCATCTGAATTTTAGCTTAGCCGTGGAACTGTTTTCCATGTGTTTTTAATCATTTGTCCATGTGTTATGAGCTTATAGGGACAATATGTTTCCCCCAATCTGCCTGCATTGTATAAGCAGAAACTGGCAAGGTGGCCAGTGGGGGAACAGTTTTCAGAAGTTGCCCCCTACATTCATTTCTGTTGGTGATACACCATCCCCATCTTCCAACTGGAGGGAAACAATTTACAAGCTGCATAAAGTTAACTAACACAGAGTCCACTGGCCTGAGTTGGCTTTTTTCAAAGTATAATTATCTTTCGGAAGAGATTTGCCTGGGAACCGTGGCTGGTATGACAAAGTTCAAAGACCTACTCTGAGACTGTGGCCAGGCTGGGAAATAAAGTTTTATTCTGAGTCTTCCGAGGCTCAGTGGAAATTTGATTTTAAAATAGGGTCTAAACACAGAGAATTAAGGATAAGTTCTCCAGGACAAAGAGATACCTCTTAGAAAGTAAAGCACAACAAGGACCCATGTCAGAAGTTGCTGTCCAAAATTTTTACTGGATTTGGTATGTTAAAGCAAACATTCATTACAAAAAAAAAAAAAGCAAACTTTCATTAACCTAAGTGTAGAGCAAGGAGCCAGGAACAGGAAAGAAACAAAAATACATTAAGCAAAATCCCTGTTCTCGAAGTCTGTGTCAGACTGCTGTCAATGCAGTCTCCAGCAAACACAGACCTTGCCTCCAAGGAGCCTTCTCCCCGGGTTGGGAAGACACACATGCAGCCAAATTAAATCAATGCTGAGGAATTGCTAACTGGCAGAGTAAAGAAGGGACTTGGCTTCCGGAGCCCCAAATAAATCCTGGTGTTATGGGAGAGGTGACTCCCTGTACATCCTCTACTCCCCAGAAAGCTGGCTGGATGGCAGATCTGCTCTTGGAGGTTAAAATTGCAGGTTTCTTGTAGCTCTTTTGCCTACTCTGACCTCCCTTTCTTTCTCCATTTTATTTAGGACCAAATTCATGAGAAGTGAGTTTCATGTTGCAGAGAGTTCCAATAGCTACACGGAGGCATGGGTGATCCTGGGAAGAAAGATTTAAAGGAGGGCTGCAGCAAAAAGCTAGACTTCGGTGGGTTGATATGTCAGTGGACGTCAGAAAGTAGAGTTTGGGTTTGGACAATTCTTTCCAAACTTTGCCTGGGAAGGCAGAAGACAATACGGAAGAAAAGAACCTGGAAACCTTTATGAAATCAAAGAGACATTTTTAAAACTTGAAAACAAGCACACACTATATAAATGCTAGTAAGAGGCAGCCAGTGGAGTGAAGGGAGTTTGATGATATGGGACGAGACTATTAATAAAGTAGGTTGGAAAGGGTGGATTTCAAGAGCAGAGTGGAAAGGAGGAATGAATTGTTGTGGTTTGATGATAAAGTCAAAGGAAACGCTCCCATCTGATGGCTTCTATCCTTCTCTGTGGAAGAAGGGGTGAGTTCATTTGCTGAAAACGTTGAAAGAAGCAGAGCAGTCAAAAGTTTGAGATTATCAGAGAAGATTTTTAAATAATCTACCTGGAAAATGAAGAGAGAGTTGACTAGAGTCATACAAAAGCCTGCTGGGCAGAATTGAGGGTTCAGTTAAGATGGGAGATCATTTATATGGAATCAATTTTCTCCATTTTGTAATTGTCTCTGCCAGAATTCCATAGCCCAGAAGTGGTCCAGGAAAGAGGGACAGCTGGGTGTTTCCAGGGTTGGAATTTTACTAGATCATGCAAGAGAAAGAAAAAGGGATGAGGAAGTTGGGAATATTGCAAAAATTTGAAGTGATGGGCCATGGATACAAGCTGGATAGGGAAGGAAGTGAAGACCAGAGGATTTATATTCACTCATTCACAAATATTTTGAGCAGCTATTACACAGAAGGAACTCTTCTAGGGCCTGAGATGGTGACCGAGAAAGGCAGAGCCCCTACTTTCATGGACTTTAAAATCTAAAGTGGAGACAAATGTTAAACAAATGTTCATAGAAGTAATTATTTAACTGCAATTGTGGTAGCACTATTATAAGGGCAAAGCAGAAAACAGATGCTGTGGAAACAACTGAGAGAACGGAAACAACAGAAGGTTGTCCTGAGAGAGCGGAATGTGAAATATACCGGTCAGAGGTGGAGCAATTCCTGGGAATAACAGGGGTGCGAATGTAAAGGGGATGGAGAGGCCAGGCGGAGTGGAATCATCAGATCTCAGCCAGGGTACTGAATAGGACATCATGTAATACTGATGGCATGTTATTGGTCAGACCCATCCATGTGAATCCTGAAGTTACCCAGGGTAATAACAGGATCTGGGGTGAAAAGAAAGGCAATGAGCCAGATGAGGAAAGCATGGCAGGTGGTATTTTTTCTGGCAAGGTTTAGGGACATGAAGTTAAGTACCTGAGATCATGAGGCTTAATAAACTGTCAGGCCGAGCCAAAGTTTTTCTGGCTTCAAATCTGGAGTTACTCCCACTTACATTACTCTTTCTGAGAGCAGCTTTCTGCAAAATGAGAAATGATCCAGGTAAATTTTAAGGATTAGGAAGAAGGAGCATGACAGATGTTTATCATCAGTGAAGGCATCCTGGACTAGCTATAAATAGAGGCTGTAGGCAGTGGGGGATGGATGGATGGTGGATGGTGGTGAGGTCGCCTTGGCTGCCTTGGCCTCCTTCTCAGATTTGTAGGAGCCCTCTATGAGATCCTGGTAAGTAGCTTATTTGTCAAATTTAGGTATTGTCCATGACTTGTGCATAGTAATAGATACATCCCCAGTTGCAAAAAGTAAAATGCTTCTTTACGGTGTGGGAGTGTTTTGGACAGAGAGCAATAAGATCACTGAAACTGCTAACAGAATAATCTGACCTTAAAATGTAATGCTGAGATCAGTGCCAAAGAGTGGAAATGGGGAAATTTTATAATGTGGTACACCATTTGGTATTTGTCCTTTTCTATTGTCTACATATTTTTTCTCTTTGAGTGATGTATTAGTTTGTTACGGCTGCCATAACGAAGTACTACAGACTTGGTGGCTTAAACAATAGAAATTTATTTTTTCACAGTTCTAGAGGCTGGAAGTCCAAAGTCAAGGTGTTGGTAAGGTTGTTTCCTTCTGAGGGCTCTCTTCCGGGAATGTAGACAGCCGTCTTCCCCTTATGTCTTTACATGGTCTTTCCTCTGTGTGTGTCTTTGTCTCAATCTCTTTTTCTTATGAGGACATCAGCCTTATTGGATGAAGCCCCACCCTAACGGCCTCATTTAAATTTCATCACCTCTCTAAAGGCCCTATCTTCAAATACAGTCACATTCTGAGATACTGGGGGTTATGACTTCAACATGTAAATTAGGGGGAAGACAAAATTCAGCTCATAAGCGGTAACAATTTTAAACGATTGAATATAAGTTGACAACACTGATGGCCTCCATGGCAGGACAGGAAGCCTGGGAGTTCAGAGGAATATTTACTTTTTACCATACAATTTTTTGCATAATCTCAATGTTGTTGCTACACCTATTTATTACCTAATCAAAATAAAAGAAAAAATTTGCATGACATCAATTGCACTACCTGGTGCAATACTTATTTGCAAATGTTTATTGAATAAAATTAGTAGAAACACAGTGTGACAGTCCACGGTGCCTTTGGGATTTGGATCTGCCTGAAAGTCCCTGATTAGTGCTAGGAATGTTGTCTGCCTAGGTTTTCCTTGTGTAACTCATTTTGAATAAACTATACTCTCCCTCTAGATTGCAAACTTCATTAGGCCTGGACAAGGACACCCTCACTATTTTATCCTCAGGACCTAGCACAGAGCTGGCACTCAGATATATGCTGTATGAATGAGTGTATCCATGAGTTCAATAAGTGAAGTAGCTTTGGGGAGGTAGGCCTTCCTAATGTTTTCTTTCCATAGAAAGTGGAAAGGAGGGGAGTGGAGAGGGAGAGAGAACTATGTTTTAAATAATTTACTAAACTAAATCATGATAAGAGGTTTAAGGGGAAACCACGTACCCTAATTTGCTGTCTTCCTTGTCCTTTGGAAAAGAAGGGAAAGATTTTGCCTTCTTTTGAGTTCTTTTTAAATAATCTAAACTCCCATGGTCCTGTGGTTATTCTCTATTTTGAAAAGAGAGAGAGTTTTGAGGCAATGGCATGTACCCTAGACAGATTTCTTCCACAAAGCCATCAGCCCAAATTCCCCTTTCTGTCTCTCAGTTTTAACTCTAATGCCTATCTCCTACCCCAACGCTGCCTCTCACCTTTTGTTGATTTAGGTCTGGGGTTTTTACAAAAGAATTGAGTTTCTCTGTTTCCCCTTAGAGAGCACTGGACTGCTTTTAGCTCCTTTCTGAGAGTCTGTAAGAGGGACAGGAAAACATAGCTGTTACTGTTCTCTCACAGGCACACTGGGAGCTCCACCCAGTCCTGAAGACATCCTAGTGCCTAGGAAGCCAAGTCAAGTTGAACTCAGAGTTCAGATCACGCGGAGCGTGAGTTATAAATCGGAAAGAATGAAGGATGGGATTGGACCCTCTGGCTCGCACGAAGGCTTGAGGTGGTCCCAGAAAGCAGATTTAGGCAGACTTGGGCTCATGAAAGCTCAGGCCTGCCTTCCGCTGTGGCATTTGGTACTAAGGACACCAGCAATTTGTGGTGCTCTCTCCACACAGCGGCTCCCTGCTGTGTCTGGAGACCCCCTCCACACCTATATCTCCATTTGGCTTCATCAAAATTGGGAGGTCACTGTATGCTTGTAGGACTGAAGACCCACACCAAAATGTTTATGTTTTTAAGCATAAACTATAATGTACCACATACACAGCTTTAGAACTGATGTAAGGACACAGTGGTGGAAGGAGAATGTCATCTGCTGTTAACTGTAAAAGGCAGGGGTTGACTTTACTTATGGCATTTATTTTTTATAAGTATTATACTCTTTTGGTTCATTTGTTAGATTTATTTTGTTTTCGTTTGCACAAGAATAAATCATACGGAACCTGTGAGAAAAAAAAAAAAAAAAAAAAAAAAGGCAGGGGTTGAAGGTAGACTCCTGTACCGTAGTACTCGTCACAGAAGGCTTTACTTTGCTAGATTTACCCTTCAAGATATTTGCACATTTTCTCAACAGGAGTGACAGAACAGCAAAAGGAAATGCTCCATGAGTAATTTTTAAATGACATTTATAAACACCAAAATTAGTATCAGAAGAAGAGGGGTTTAGGACTAAGGAAAGGATAAATAGGCGTAACTGACATCCCTACAGCTAATTGAATAAAGTTATAAAATGTGTGATACCACTAGACTACTTGAGGGCAGGAAGTAAGTTTTCATCATTTTCTATCATATTCTAGTATCTAATATGATGCTTGGCCCACAAAGTGAGTCTTCTACAAATTTTAATTCAAAAGAAATTATTTGAATTGTACCCTATGTTTAGAGACAAGCAACCTGAGACCCCGAGTAGAATTTCTGGAATAGTCTTCAGTCTGGGGAAAAACTGTGATTGATGGCAATGGAACTTCAGGCACGAAAACGTAGAGTCTAAAAGGAATCAGGAAACCTATCATAGTTAGCTCCCACACCATATTTATAATTAAGTGGTCAGCTAATATAAATCATGTCATTTATATTTAGAGTGGCTAGCTCTGGAAGGCCTATTGCATTGGATGGCTGAGGGAAATTAAGAAATTCAAACAGCAGGCAACTTTTAAAAAGCACTTTAAAAGAAATGGCAAATACTAATGTTCATTTAGTATGAATCAACTGTACCTTAAGTAATGCTAGCACAGGTTCTATGGGTACTTGGTACAAGTAAAGTATATCTCTTCTGATAGATTTCTGGAAAAATGATGGTTCATTTAAAAATAATTCATTATTGTAGGTAAAAGGACTTGACGCTTTGTCTCACAGAAATCATGCCTGACTATTAAGAAGAACACTAGTGTCTGGAAAAAATATTCAAATGGATCACTTCTTGGAAAGAAAGATTAATCGGTACTGAAAAAAAGAGAGGGCATGTTCCAGGCTTACGTGTGTTACTGAAAGCAAACAATATGGTGATTAAATTAAAAGGGGAGAAATACAAGCAAGTACTGAGTCAATTCCCAATGGAAATGCTGTTCAGTTAGTGTAGAGGGTAGCTTGAACTCAACTCTGGGGTTCCATTTTTGTGGATGTGTTCCTTTCTCATACCCTCATCTGATTTATAACATTTTTGAATGATAGTCATCTAACAAATTTTCCTTTGATCCCTGAAGAGTCATGTTTGCCTTCATCTTTATTTAACCTGGTCATCAATTACTGCAGAATAAAGATGATGTGGATTCTGTAAGGTAAAGAATGGACCAGCCAGCTTCATGCCCAGAGCTATCAAACCTGGTTCTTAGAATCCACGTTCTCAAGTCTGGCTCTTTGTTTAGAGAAATTAAAAAAAAAAAAAAAAGTCAATAGGGTGGCTTGAGGGAAAGACACTTCCCCATCCTCAGTGAGGGCTAATGAGCTGTCAGTCTATTACTTAGGATCCTGTTGAGAAATTTGTGAACAATTGAAAAAGCTTATCTGATGATTGACCAGTTGTGAAATTTAGCACCAAGTATTTGATTCTTAAGGTGAGGGGATTACTTGGGAACTGTGAGTTTCCACGTGTGGAAAAGGAGAATATACTCCCTTTACTGTTACCATGCAAAAATCAACAACCCTAACCACATCTCAGCAACGGGGAGTGTCCTCTGCTCAACGAACTTAACATCCCTCTATTTCTTCCTTTCTTACAACTTTTATATACTTCTTTGGCTGCTTCTCTGTGTGTGTGTGCGTGTGTGTGTGCATGTGTGTGTGCGTGTGTGTGTGTGTGTGTGTAGAGCCTAACAGCCTGATCTTTGGCTAAATGTATGCGTTAATTTTTATCTGATATACTTCTCTCCTTAAAACATGTCTGTTCTATCCCAGCACAAAGCAGATGCACCACAAATATTACCTTACTCTGGTCCTTCTAACAACAGCGATGGGAAATCCGGGCAAAGAATGTGTTGTTTTCACAAATACTGCTCTTTAAATCTCAGACGATAAAGTGTCAGCTAATTACCCCCTGGGTCCCCGGCTTTCACTGAGGCCTTCTAAAATACACAAAACCAAAATGAAGGCAGGACACCATTAGCACTACATAATTCAAGCAAACAAGGAATGTGTTTACTCTGCCTGGCTACTGACCACCTGCCTTCCCATCCCACAAGGCAGGTATCTATATATAGCATCTCCCTGTTCACAGTCCTGCAGAGAGTGAACCTCTTTTGGGGCCTCACCATCTGTGAATCTGCAAGAAGCTTCGGCCCCGACAGCATGCATCTTCTCTTCCTTCAGCTGTTGCTACTCCTGCCTCTAGGGAAAGCTGCAAGGCACGGGGATGGCCGCCAGAGTCAGAATTCTGTTTCTCTCTTGCTCCTAGAAAGGCATCGCAGAGAGCTCTCCTTGGGCAACCATGAGGAAGCTGAGGAGAAGCCAGATCTGTTTGTGGCAGTGCCACACCTAATAGATGCCAGCACTGCAGGGGAAGGCCAGAGGCAGAGAGAAAAGATGCTGTCCAGGTTTGGGAGATTCTGGAAGAAGCCTGAGAGAGAGCTGCACCCACCCCAGGGCTCAGTCAGTGAGCAATTCTTCCCTGGGACCCAGGGTCTCACTCAGCCAGAGGATGGGATGCCAATGGAGAAATCTCCTCTTCGGGAAGAAGCCAAGAAATTCTGGCACCATTTCATGTTCAGAATGAGTCCAGCTTCTCAGGGGATCATCCTGCCCATCAAAAGCCATGAAGTGCATCGGGAGACCTGTAGGACGGTGCCCTTCAGCCAGGTATTTTTTCTGGGTAGGGAAGGGGATCCAGGTTTTCAGGAGCGGGTGGACAGCTGGGACAGGTGGAAAGTAGGGGACGAATGTGCCAGGAGCCCGAGTCTCACCTCATTCCCAGATTTGGTCCTTGGGCCTTCATCAGTGGATTTGGCAAAGTATGATCATACTCCCTACATTTCCTTCCAACCTTGGAAATGCTGCAAGAATGGTATGATGGTACTTCATATTGATGGCATAGAGCTTTGTTTTATGGGGATGTATTTATTTATTTCTACATCGGGGTGGTCTTATCTGGAGAGGTAATTGACTGTACCCCCAGTTAGGAAGTTGGGAATTTAGAGCAATCACTAGAACTTCTCTCTAGCTACATCTCTACACTCTATTAGGACATGGATGAACAGGTGGATTCCATCTGTAGATAAGATGGGATACATCGGACTCCTCCCCAGACATGCATGTATGGTGGTCTTAACCCCTGTATTTCACACCTAACTACTTCATAGGTCTATAAAATATGTTGAGGTTGTCAGGCAGAAGTTGCCATGTTAGTTCTAGCATTACTATCACAAAAATGATTTAACGTATTTTCTCATAAGCTTTCAAAAAGTAATCTTGATGTGAAATCACATTTCCTCCTCTTAGAAACACCTGTTTCCCAGTTCATGTTGGTTGGCTGATTTGCAGTTATTATGATTGATTCCACACTATTAAGACAAAGGAGCATTCTACTATCTACTGCCTCCAGTCAGTCCTGGCAAAGCCCACACTCCAAATGTTAAATTAAAATTGAGAAATTGCATCAGGTCCTTAAACACAAAGATACTGAACCAAAAGCAATGCAGGATAGAGTAAAATTTTACAGTCCAGTAAAGCTACACAATTAAGCAGGCAGTATTATAAGGTAATTGACTGTGCAAGGCAGTTAAGTATTCTGAAAAGGCAAGGATATGTAGCAACGACAAGTCAATGATCAAATAATAATGACTGCTTTGTTGGCCCATGTATAATTAAAAAATTGCTCCTAAGAATTGGGCAATCAAATTTCCTTTGAACTCTTATTTTGAATTCTATCACTAATTAAATTAAAAATAAGGTGTTTGGCTCATATATTTTGAAGGGCACATAAAGCTAGGTGTATGGGGTTATGGGAGACGCAAAGATGATGTCATGCATGATGATTTAGAGGCACAGGTGCTGCAACTTTGCTCCATGCAACTTAATAGATTTGAATGTACTATAAGCGCTGTAAAATAGGACAGAATTAAACTCTGGATGTTCTGATCTATTCTATGAGCAATTGAACAAACATGTATTGAGAATTTATTTTGTACAATGCACTGTGAAGGGTAGAAGGGTAAGGCACATTACTTATAAGAAGCTAACCATTAGAATTTTCAGACAGGTAACACCCAATTAGACAAAATGTCTTAGAGTTTGGCATTTAAGTGTAGAGTAAAATATTTTCATATTACCTTAGTTATTTTCTACAGGCTAATTTATTAATGTATCCAATAAAAAATTTAGTTAAGGTAGCTCCACGCTCTTAAGATGCCATCACTTGATTATTGCAAACTGTATCCAACATTGGAAAGATTTTTAAATCTTTTTATTTATTTTTTGGCCCCTGCACTGCACGTGGGATCTTAGTTCCCTGACCAGGGATCGAACCTGTGCCGCCTGTCGTGGGAGTGCAAAGTCTTAACCACTGGACTGCCAGGGAAGTCCCTGGAAAGACTTTTAAATTTTAGTCTAAGTTATCCTCGCTTACAGTCTATAGCTTCGGCATCATGTATGGTGAAGAAATGACTCAAGGTAATTTAATGGAGATGTGTTTGTCTTTTAGACTATCACCCATGAAGACTGTGAGAAAGTGGTTGTACAGAACAACCTTTGCTTTGGAAAATGCGGGTCTGTTCGTTTTCCTGAAGCTGCGCAGCACCCCTACACCTTCTGCTCCCACTGCCTGCCTGACAAGTTCACCACGATGCACTTGCAGCTCAACTGCACTGGCCTTGCCCCCGTGGTCAAGCTGGTGATGCTGGTGGAGGAGTGTCAGTGCAAGGTGAAGACAGAGCAACAGCATGGCCACCCCGAACAGGCTGGCTTTCAGGCAGAATTTCACGTCCAGGATCCCTTTATCCCAGGACTTTCAACATAAAAAAAAGCCATCCCACTATTATCAGCAAAGTTGCTGATTATTCAGTCTGAAATGTTAAGTGGGTATGTAATATTTTAAGAGAAATGTGGTTTACAAAGTAAGAACGATTTAGAGGTCATGGCGTTCATCTAGTTACCGGTGCACATTTGGGATCTGGTCTTGACTCTGCCGCTAACTGGCTGTAGGATGTTAACAAGTTGCAAAGGCTTTCACCCCCTTAAATTTTTCATCTGTAAAGGAGGGACTTGAACTAGATGATAGCTAAGGTCCTTTCCGCTACTAGTATTACATGATCTATTGTCTACAAGTTTTGGTAAAAGCTTTCCATCTGGAGAAAGAAAAGAAACAAGACCATAATAATGGGTTTCTTTAATAGCTTATCAAAGCATTAGCAGAAAACTATATGTATATATTTATACATATATGTATATGCATGTATATATACATATCTGTATGGTATTTGTAGAAAGGATTCCTCATACTTATAGCTGCCTTTGCCCTCAGGCCGTGTTTTATTTGACTTCTATCAGATGATTAAGTAGTTCCATAGATGGAAGGAGTAACTTGTTTGGTTGCCTCCTTATTTTTGATACTCCCCATATAAAATTCTTGATGTCAGATCTCCAGCTTTGAAGAAGGAACATTGACGTTACTTGTAGTGGTTTACATAGGGATAAGGAACAATCATCAGTAGCCAAACTAGTACTTAAAATATGGGGAAGGAAAAATATACGACCAGTACCAGGTTTAAAGGTTAATCCAGAAATGCTAATGCAAGTGACCAAGGAATTCCAGTAGATATCAAATTAAATAAACTGCAAATGATTTAAAATTTAAAAAACAATTTACAGGTGAAACCCTTATCCACATGCATTTTGGATTAGGTAGTTTAGTAAGGGTTCTGTGTTTGGATGACTGTGTTTTTGCTACTGTATAAAAACTCCGTATTACAAATTTTACTTGCCAATGTCACAGTTGCAAATTCTGAAAATATTCCAAATATTCTAATGTATTAAATTTTAGTGTATGAAGCATTCTGGGAAATGTTGTGGCATTCAATTGTCTTATATTTTGTCCTTATTTGTTTTGCCTGTCCCATAATTTAAAGACACTATTGGGAAATTACCTAGTAAGAGCATTTCTGAAACGGCTTCATAGGCTAAAATGACACTGGTCCAAGTGTTTCTTTTAACACTGCAAACAACTTTCTGTTAAGGTCCTTCAATCACTGTCTTTTAGTCATTACATTTCTCCTGTCTGTATTTATTTGTATGAAAAATGTGCAGAACTGGCTTTCCTTACCCATATTTCTTTTTCTAAAATCATTCTCTAAAAATTCATCTTAAAAATAATTTTATTTGAATCCCTTTACTCTCAGAATATACAAAAAAGTATTTCTCAGAATAATAATTGTTTTTTAAAAGAAATTAATGCCTATTTAAATTCTATTCCTCTTTAATCACACTGTTTAATCGTGTGTTCTGAAGAAACGAATGCATTTATATTTAGTGTATATTCTACAACACATCAAAGCAACAGGATACGTGCTACACAGATACACATGTGGCATTTACGTCAGAGTATATCATACCCTTCGGTGGTCAAAGACAACCTAATTGGCCAAGGTATGGTCATGAGGATAAAACTGTTAAGCATTAATGATATCCCAGCTGGTCAATATATTTTGGTGCCAAAAGCTCTTGAGCAGCTGTCTAGCTTGCAATTGCCTAACCTTGATTATGTAAACCCTTCTCTGCCAATTGGACTATCCTTCTCCTCCTTACACACTTGCAAATCCCTTTTATCTGTCCTTGCAAATAGACTCTCCAGCCCAAGCCCCAAACAATCATCAGTTTTATTCAAACTCTGCTCTGCCCTTCCCTCATGTGTGAATTCAAGATGAGGTAGATGATGGTTGTTATCAGAGGTCACATTCAAAGAGTAGCAGCATGAACCTCACAAAATTGTCCATATTCGATGATTTTTATTAAAAAAAAAGGCAATTTCTAACTGTTCAACATAATACATGGCAGCATAAGAAACTGAGAGGAAACACACAAATATTGAACAATCTATTAAGTGCCAGATACTATGCTGTGTCTTTTATATATAATATAATTTATGTCATACATAAATACTTAAATTATACAATGCTCACAAGAAGCAAATGAGGTAATGGGACTTCCCTGGTGGGGCAGTGGATAAGACTCCATGCTCCCAATGCAGGGGGTTGGGTTCAATCCCTGGTCAGGGAACTAGATCCCACATGCATGCTGCAACTAAGACTTCTTATGCCACAACTAAGGAGCTGGCAAGCCACAACTAAGGAGCCCTGGAGCCGCAACTAAGGAGCCTGCCTGCTGCAACTAAGGAGCCCATGTACTGCAACTAAGGAGCCGGCGAGCCACAACTAAGGAGCCCGCGAGCCTCAACTAAGACCCAGTGCAAAAAAAAAAAAGAATCAAATGAGGTAAGTAAATACCGTATTTTATAGAGGAATACAAGCCTTAAAATTTTAAGCAACTTGCCTAAGATCATGTGAGGCATATTTTCTATTTGTATTAAAATATTTACCTATTTGTTGTTTGTCAATTTAGATTTAACTCTTCTAGGTCTCTTGCCTATTGGCCTCAAAGCTAATTTTTTTTTTACCTCTGGTCTAGCCCTCATATTTGATGGGGCAGTGATGTTATCTCTTGAAAGAGAAATCATCCCTAGGTCAGGTTCTCAGCCGAGCATTGCCCTTATCAGCAAGCCCCCTTATCAAGCTTGGTCTCATTTTCCTCCTGTATAAAATAAGGCTGGTAATAATTACGTCAGAATTACTGTAATGATCAAATATAGGTAACAGCACATCAGAGAGCTTTAGATCCTGTAAAGCTAGGATAAATTCACTCTTCTCTATTCAGACCTTTAAAAAAAATTGTTTTGAGAAATTTAAAAAATAGAGAAAAGTACAAAAAGCAATATAACAGACACTCAAATTCTCACCACCAGAATAGTTAATGTTTGTCATCTCGTGCTTCTTGTCTATTTTCTTAAAGAAATAAACCATTTCTCATGTAAGTAAAGTGTCCTTTAACTACCGTGCTGAGTTCTATCCTCCAAGACTCTGACCGCTCAATACTTACCCCACCCCCCAAAATTCTTGTTTACCCTTCCAATACCTTTTATATTTTTGAAAAGGTACATAAACATCCATAGATAATACATAGTATTATTTTTGTGAATGTGTTCCTTTATTTGGCAGGTATTTATTTGTCCACCAGCTTTGTGCAAGATATAGCTCTAGGTGTATAGTTGTGTCTATAGCGAGGAAACAAGTCACACAAGGTCCCTGGTCCTCTAGAGTTCACATTCTAGTGGGAGGAGACAAGCAATTTGAAAAATCAATCAATTCATCAATCAATCAGCTGAAAAGGAAAAATGTCAGATGGTTGTAAGTGATATGCAAAGAATGAAAATAGAGGAGTGTGCTAGAAATTAGTTACCTTAGACTGAATAGTTTCTGAAAGGGTGACAATAAAGCTGAGTTTTTAATTACAAGCAGGATATTCTGTATAAATTGCTCTATGGTTACTCTTCTCTCCATGTAGGATTCTGGTTTGTTTTTACAAAAGTTTTTAGAGGTGTTTTTTCCCATATATTTTATCTCTATTCTAGGAAGTTGGCATTAAGTATTCCCTACAGAGGGTGGTTAACTTAGCTTTGATAATTTATCAAAGCTATTGGTGTACATAGTCTCCTTAACCTGTCAATTTAATTCCTAATTAAGAATGTTATGTGTTCTCTGAACTTTTACTGATCATTTATTCTATACATGACACTATTCTGAGGACCCTCGGTTAACCAAAGATAGATAAAACACATTTCCCCCTACCTTGTAGCTTATAATATAGTAGCAGAGAAAATATATGCAAATTATAAAGCAATAATAGTGAGCAAGTCCTGTATATTATACACCTTTGTTATTCTTCCATTTCTAATATGTTTTATATTTTATATATTACATTATTGTAATGTATTATTAGATATATCAGATATATTTCTGTATATATTATAATATCATGTATTTATATATTCTGAGATTGATATATTTGCATGTATACATGAACATACACCTATGCCTACAATGTATAACTTTAATGTTTTGTAAGGAATAGATGTTTATTACCTGTAAAGCTAAATAAATGAATTTTGGGAGATGCTCTTGAAAGGATAGGTAGGGTACATAGCGTGGGGCGCTTTGAAAGGCAGCCACCAGGTCTTAAGCATGTATTTGGTAGGCCATGGGGAGTTTTTGAAGGTTTTTGAGCAGATTAGGTGGTAAGGATTTACAACAGTAGCTTCAGAGGGGCTCATGACCCACCTGAAGTGTGCACAAATATTGTGGATATGGACATACTTCAGGGGAGATCTCCAGAACTTTCCTCTGCTTCTACAAAATTTCCATGAGCCAAAAATTTTAACAGTGGGGCTGGTCAGTTGGAATGGAGAGAAAGCGTGGAGGCCAGAAGAGCAGGAAGAAAGCTTGGAAATCATGTGCACAAACCTCTTCTGCCTGAATCTCAAGAAAGTCACATTTCCATGTCAGGAACAGCGGACAAGTTTTAAGTGTAAGTCAGTGGGTCCTCTTCACCTTGTTTAATCTACTGTTCACATTCAGGAGTTGGCAATGGTGAAGTGGGTGAGTAATAATACCTTGAGCAAAGGAATGGACTTTCCTGAAATACTAGTTTTCCAAAGCCAGGCCCCACTTATCCACCCACATATCCGGGAGAGAGCTCAGATTTTCATTTTATTGCCTTCCTCTCTCCTATTTTGTTTTGTTCCTCCTCCTTTCATCCAAAAGAAACAATCACCAGTGACCCATCTCTGGGTGGGGACTTGGGTTAATGTTTCTCAAGGAAATGATCACAACTTCCTCTTGTCTACCAGCTAAGGGAAACACACCTATTTATGTTCAATATACAAAGAACAAGAGTTTCCAGTACATGCTTCTTTATAAGTCACAATTCCATTACTAAAGGAAACCTGCATCCTGCCCAAACCTCAGGCAAGAAATAGATAAATATTTAAGTGGATACACAGATTTTACATCTTACAGCAGAACTAAGGATGCCTCCATCAGGGGCCCTGGGATCCATGGGATTTAGTAATCTTTGACCATTACAAAAATAATATCCTGGAGCTTTTCAGGACCATGAGAACACAGTGTGAACCTATCATGGAAGGGGCTCCCCCATGTGCAGAGATTGAAAAAAGAGGCTTTATGTCCCTCACTCTCCTGTTCGTCTGCAGAGGAGATCATGAGTCCTGGCATAGCTCTAAGGAAAATGGCAAAGCAGGTGGAATTTTCTTTGGTGTCTACTTTTCCTTCTTTCTGCCTCACCCTTGAGCTCCCTTCCCTCTCTCACCTTGATTTTAGGATATTCAAATTATCTACAGTTGCCCAGGGCTCCTAATTCATGTCCATTCATCTATGTAGCTCATCAGCGTATTCATCCAGTTAACATCTATTTAGAATGGATTAAGCGTCAGGCACTGGGCTGACCCACTGGGGTACCAGGATGGCTCTGACAGCTTCCCGTCCTTAAGGAGACAGAATTTACTGACTGGAGAGTTTGGGTTTCATTGTACAGGTAACTAGTTCTTAACCTTGGCTGTGTATTAGAATTATCCATGAGCATTTTAAATACAGAAATTCTGTTCTAATAGTTGGAGGTAGGGGTTGGGTACAGCAGGTAATAGTCGATATATTTTTGAAAGCTCCACTGGTGATTTTGCCACCAGGGCAGATAATGAGTAGGTGGGAGCCACTGCAGAATTCTGGTCACAGGAATTCTGAACACTTGCTCAGACTTCTTCTAGAACAAGAACATCATGCTGTTCTCCCAGACCTTCTTGATCCTCCTGTTGTTCTCCACCAAAACTCTCTTTTAAGTTCTTTAAATTTCATTTTCATGCAATTTATGAGTAGCATTACTCTCACCCGGTTAACTAAATTCCACTTTGTTGCCCACAGGAAATAGAGGTGTTTAATTGAGTTGATTTTTCTCCCCCAAATCATTTCCTCTTTTTCTCTTATACCTATTGCATGTATGCTTCCATTAGCATTTAGCACTGTAATTCAATAACTCTCATATTTTAGTGTGTCTAAAACTTACTTTGGGTGCTCACAAGCAATGCGTTTTTCGTTTCACACCCAGGGCATCCGATTCACTGGGTCTGAGATATGTTTGGGAGCCTGCATTTTTTCCACTTTTTCATTATGTAGGTTTTCAAACATACCAAAAAGTTGGAAAAAAATAGATCCAAGAATACCTCCATAGCCTCCACCTTAATTCAACAATTGTTGTTTGCCATATTTGCTTTATCTCTCTGTTTGTATGAATGTGTGTATATGTGTGCTCACTACATATTTTTATATTGTTGAACCATTCAAAAGTAAATCACAGATATCATGACATTTCACCCTTAATACTCCAGTATGCCTCTCCCAAGAATGAGGATGTTTTCCTATGTAATAAAGATAATGATATCATTATCACTCCTAAGGAAATTAGCAATATTTCCAACATGTTACCAAGTTATTTGCATTTTAACTGATGTCTCCTGGATCTAGCTCACTCTCTCAAGTATAGAGGTGGAAATTTCTGACTTTATGGTGGGCTAGTGGAGGAGATCCCAGGGGAGCAACCAGGACTTATGAGACAACCCAAATAAGTCTTGAGTTAGCTCTGAGTAGATTTCACAAATCAGGACAGGCCAATGTCCCAGCTGGCAGGAAGACCCATTCCACTTGACACAAAGCCTAAGAGAAGCCAGACAGGTCATACAACTCCTAGGGTGCACTCCCACACACTGGCTTGAACTATAAGAAAGGTGAAATGCTGTTTCCTGCCTTGGGAAACTTCAAAGAAAATCCTCCTGCCCTTATGTTTAAAATAGAAAGTTGGGTGGTGAGTGTACAAAAAGGTATCTACAATCATTAACTACAATCCCAGTTTAAGGGATAAGATTGGTTCCGTGGAAATGATGTTGAATGATTCTCTGCTGTGATTAAAGAGTTAAAATTGTGGTCCAGCGTCAGGCTTCAGGGGAGCTGTAAAGAACAGGGATGGTGGGAGTGGTAGCGTGATACTTTTGCATGCTCGCTAATATCGTCTCCATAAAACAGCATCAACTGCTGCTGCTGCACACAGTGTAAGTTTAACATGCTCCTTTAATATTTACAGCATGCCCGTAGAAGATTTCAGTGATTTCTGTGGCAAGTAATGAATGACAGCACAACCATGATCAGACATCTTCAGGAAAAAGTCTCTCAGAATGCTGGTATTCACAAATCCAGACCCGAGGACGATTCCTGGGTTCAGGATTTTCTAAACCTAAGGTTGGCACCATTTCATTATTGCCTACATGGTTCTGTAGGGTCATATCTCCAGGTTCTCCCCAAACAGCAAAAGTGGACTAGGAAAATGTGATGGGAACAAGGGGGTCACTTGCTAGAACAGGTATCGGCTTGGGACAGACTTTTTGTTTTTGTAATGCAGTTACAGTGAAAGTTACTCCTTGACTAAGAGAGCAAAGAACAAAGATATCAACAGAAGTGTGTGTGTGTGTGTGTGTGTGTGTGTGTGTGTGTGTGTGCCGTGCATGTCTATCAGTTTGGCAGGTATGGCTATCCAAAGCAGCACAGGTATTTAATAAACCCAAGATGTGGTCAGCACATTCTAATAGTACATCAGTCTTTCACCATTGCTTGCACTGAATTCCTCAATTACGCATTTGCTTGCCCCATGATCTTCTCCACTGTGACACTCTGAGCCTGCATTACCTATGGAATATTCCCAGGCATCTCTGTTTGGTGGTGCGCCCATGTCAATTACACTTTTTTTTTTTTACCACTTAAGGCTACAGCTTCCTGCTGTGGCACTGCAGGGTGTCAAAAGGTGAAATGCCTCGTGGCCTCAATTTTTTTCATCTATATTAGATGTAGATTCCATGAATCCAAACCAGGTCTGTTGAGTTAGTATATGTAGAAAACAACCAAAGTAAATCCTTTAAAGTGTTTTACAGCCATAAGTACTATTATGCAGAACAGCAGAAAGTACTATTTTTATTATCTCTGGCATCTGGGTTTTCTTTGAAGGACTCAGAAATTGTTTTATCCCCCTAGTCAACATTATCTCCACATGAGCCACGTGGGCTGTCCCTTTTAGTCTCTTCATCCCCTTTCCTAGTGCTGAATATTCCCCTATTTTCTTCCCCTTTCAGAGAGCCCAGCACCTCCTGTTCTTGTGTCTGCACAAAGATGGAAGCCATTGAATTTGAACTCTTAGCCTCCCTCCTCTCCCCTTCAAGATTTCCCACTTGGTCACCCTCTGGCTCTTCTTTGCTCCGACTTTGAGAATTAAGCAGCTGTTTCTTCTCTACCAAAGAAAACCCTCCTATTTGGACTCTTGATTCTACTGGTGCTCCTGCCTTTCACATTGTTTAAGCTCCCAATTCTAACTTGTCTTCCTCTTCTCTGTTTTTATGGTCTTGTCTTGTCGGTTTTCTCCGTCTCTTTCTGCTGTTTTCTTTATAATAACATCTCTCGATGAAAATCTCACTCAATCTTTCTCTGTCATGCAAAGAGGTCGGCATCATCAAAATTGCCCTATTTTTAATACATTGTTTGCATCGAATCAGGGCAGAACTTGCCATCGTCTTTCTAGACCCATTTTATTTCTGTCTTGGAATTCTGTTAATCCCATTTACTTAGAATAAGCTGTTTTCTGAAAATACCACTCACAAAAATAGTTTTTAAAAGCATTTAAAAACCTTCTATCTCAATCCATATTTCTCTAAAGGATGAAGGATCAGGGGGATCTGCCCAAAGCATCACTTCCTCCCATGTTGGAAGAGTCCACGTGTGAGACTGCTGAGTCTCATTGCTGAGAATGGCAGCTACTTTGCTGTGCCTTTGACACAGAAAGGGAGACCTCTTTCCTGAAGAACCTTGACTTTTGAGTTCTGACAACAGGGAGCTTTCATTATCAAATGGGTTCTTAAAACGTACTCAGCCAAAGACTACCAGGAACTAGTCTGTAGCATGAAAAAAAAGCAGATTTATTGCCTTGGAAAAAGGGAGGGCACATCAGAGGAGTGCCTGCCGCTAGACAAGCAGGAAGAGGTAGGCATCTTTTGTGAACTGGGCTCTCACTGAAGGACTTTGAAGAAGGTCTAAGGGAAGCAGGGATCAGTTTTGCATTGGTTGTTGTTTTGAGGTACGAGTAGAAAAAGAGGCAATTAACTAGGAACTGGGTGTTTTCATGAAGTGAAGGTGTCAAGATGACTGAGCAATTGGGTATCCCTAGTAAGAAATGAAAATAGCACGTGGTCTGGGGCATCACTGGTCAGTAACCACCCAAAGAGAGGGTCGTTATTGTAATTTCTAACTGCTCCTTGATCTTGGCAGAAACAGTGTTTTCTATTAACGTTGCAGCTGCCTTCATCTGTGTCTGTCCTCCCAGCCTGATTAGTGGCAGGGCTTTTTTCTTTTTTTCTCTTTTCAGTCCAAGTTGGTTTTCCCTCTTTCAATTCCAAACAGATTTTCAGCATCCCAGACTCTAAACTCACTGAAATACATTTCCCCACCTAACCAACTGTAAGTATTTGGGTTCATCTTGATTTAACTTAATAGAAAACTCTAGAGCAGACATCAAGCAACCTTAAAAAGTTGAGGCAAAGCCATGTGGTTTCACTCCCAGGTTCCAACTTAGGATATTTAGAACTTTTCCAAATGCCCCACCACTCTGCCTTTTGATGATGCCACTGCCCTCACAAATAGCCTTTCTAGATTAGAGCAGGTCTATTACCCTGCTCCGAAAGCTTAATGGCCCCTCATTGGAAATCTCATTGTCTTTGAAGCTCACCATGATTTGGCTCTGTTCTACCTTTCCATTCTCCTCTCTTTCTATGTGTTTCACATTTGAGCCACATCAGAGCGACCCTTGTGCTTCTACACTTCCATGCCTTTGCTTACGCTTTCCCTCATCCTGGAGGGATCCTCTGTCCCAATCAAAATCCTATTCTCACTTATCTGAAGCAAGAAGTTTCTCCAGGAAGCCACTCCTGAATCAGCCTGTTGACACTACCAGCTGCTTCTTTAGCATTCCCATAGCACTTTGTTTATGCCTCTGGTTAGTATTGCTTTTCTTCAGTCTCCTAAGAACGCAGTGTTTTTTAGAGTTATCCTTGATATTTGGGGGGAAAAGTGTTATTTTACTGACTCTCTACGTCCTGGGGAACATAGAACTCTCTACGTTCTTAACCTGAAGTTCATGACTTCATGTCTGGGGACGTGGGAAGGTGAACTATCTTGTGAAACTTTATGTATACATCTGTATGAACACGTTATATAATTGTGCAACTTGTTGGGAAGAGGGTCTACAACTTTCAGCAGATGCTCAAAGAGATGTGTAACCCCAAAGAGGTTAAGAATAACTATTAGAATATTAGACTGTTGTGGAATGGGCACTCTGCCACTCAAACAGATGGGGGAGAGGAATACAAACAACCCAGAAATCATGAATGTGCATCAGATGTGGGTGCTTAGGGCATGGTACCCAGCTGGGCAGGTGGAGAACTCTATCCACCCAAAGCTGCCAAGGGCTATTTGCCAGTACTGATTAAACTCTAGACTGTACTTTCACTGACTTTAGGAAATTGCAATAAAATTCTGTCCTCCCCCGTCAAGGCACAGCAGCACAGTCATTGGCTGAGTTTGTCCACATAAATGCCCTGACCGTGCCTTTGCTGAGAAGCCAAGTTGGCAGTGGCAGCAATGCCACTTGTCCTCATCTACTTTTTCTATTCCCAGATAAATTTTAGTTTGATTAATAATCACATTTCAGTCTGTCACAGGCACCATGAAGACTAAAATTCTGGAGGGAAAAAGTAGTGCATGACATATATCTTTTCTCCATCCTTAGACTAAATAGAAAAGCTCCTCAAAAGGATTATATGATGCCATATCTTCCTATTCTCTCACTTTAACACAGGTGTCTAAGTATATGGGTTGCAAGACAATACAGTCAATGTTGAGCATGAATGAGACAGCTATGACCTGACCTTCAGTGCAAGAGACAGGCCCTTGATGATACTGCCCATGAGAAAAAGACTCATGATTTTGAGAATGTTTTTCCTGCCACTTCTTCCATGCCTTTCTTAGAAAAGTCTCTGTGGAACTGACTTGGCTAATAACAGGTTAGCATTAGAAAAAGGCATGAAAAATATGTACACTTCCAATAGTCATGTGCATTCACATGCCCATCAACTAAGCCTCATTTTGGCACCTGTTGAGATCATTTGCCACAGCTTATTCTCTCCCACAAGGGTATGCAAAGAGAGAGCAAAAGAATATGCTATTCAGCACCAGGGTTTAGGGGGCAAAACTCCATGTTTCCTCTTCCTCAAAGTGACTAGTTATCATTATTACTTCTTTCTTTTCAAACAAACCCAGTTACAAAAATCCTACAACAGCAAAAGCATTATGAAAATCAATGATAATTCTTCCAAAAGCAAGTGTGACTGCCTTCAAACCTAGCTATTCGTGAGCGAAGGAGCTTCTCAATCTGAAAAGCAATAAAACTTGCATATAGTCAAATCAACCCCTACCAATGAGTTCCTTTGGGATTAACAGATAATATTTTAACTCAGTAATTTTAAAATGAGCATGCATTAGAATCATCTAAAAGGCCTGTTAAAATACAGATTGCTGGGCTTCATCCCCAAAGTTTCTGATCCAGTAGATCTGGGGTGGAGCTGGAGAATGTGGATTTCTCATGAGTTCCGAGGTGATTCTGATGCTACTGGTGTGGAAACCACATGCTGATAACCACTGATGTAGGACTTTAAGGTTGTGAGGTATTGGTAATTAATTCAGAAACCAGGACATAACATGTTCTAAACTACCTAGTAATACAAGGTAACATAAGGGTCCAAAATAAGCTACAGTGTGTGTGACATTGAGAGAGAGGGAATTCGGGGCTGGCAGGATTTGAGCGGACTCCCAAGTCCAGATGGAATTAAGATCATCAGAGAGGAAGGTGGAGGGCATTCTAGGATGGGCAGAAGAATCAAGTTAGTTAGAGGTAAGACTGGAGGGGTAGGTAGGGACCAGTTTGTGGAGAATGGCTTTCAATGCCATTCTATAAAGAGTTCAGATTTTATGTAGCAGGTAGTATTTCTTCCATTCCCACATTATTCCTCCCATGGCATGCAGTCACAAAGCTCTAGTTCCAGGTTACTGCAAACATTTTAGCCTTCCCAAAGTATTGTTCAGCTGAGGTGAGTGGGAAGAGGGAAGGTTTTAGCATATCTCTGATATTTGTTGAAGATATGAATTGAGATTGGGAGTTGGATTATTTGCAGTGTAGAGTCAATTTATTTTTCCTAGGTTGGAGGGATGGGAAAGCCAGCAACTTTTGGATGGCATCTGAAACACTAAGTAAAGCTTGTTTCAGTATGGATTTTGGTTGCTGACAGGAATACGAAAAAATCATGGATGTCTTGGGCAACTGTGGCTCTTGAAGTGGGCAAGACCATTCACTAGAGGCCAGTGCTTTTCAATCTTTAAGGTGCACATGTAGGAATCATTTGTAGATCTTGTTAAAATACAGATACTGATTCAGCAGGCCTGAAACGGTGCATTTCTAACAAGTTCCCAGAGGATGCTGATGCTGGGGACTGAAATTTGAAGCAAGGTACCAGAGGACATCCAGAGCGCGTTAGGGGTAGAGAGGCCCGTGGGGCATCCTTCCCGAAGTACGGAAGGAGGATAAATGCGATCCTTAAAGGCCCTTCTCCAGTCACTCAGGAGAGCGGGGACAATGGTGTGGAAGGAGGAGGAGAGCGTGGGCAGAGCTGGGAAGGTGGCAGCCGGGGAGGGCGGCGGCGCCGAGGTGCGTCAGGTACGGGTGTTCGGGTGATGGCTGTCCGGCAGGGCACATTGCCGCGGCGCGTCTCCGCGTGCTCGAGGCGCGATTTCTGGTCTTTAGGCCCTCAGCGGCTCCCATCGCGGCTCCCGGGCGCCCAGCTGGGACCGCGGCGGCGGCGACAGCCGGTCACTCCACCGCGCGGGCGGCGCACACCTAACCCGCCGGTCCCGGCGCTCTGGCTCCCGGAAGCGGAAGGGGAGCGCGGCCCGGCTAGGGCGGTGGCGGCGGGACTAGAGGAGGAGGAGGAGGCGGAGGGGGAAGAAGCGGAGGTGGAGGGGGAAGAGCTGCCGGCGGCCGCGAGAACAGCGGCGGGGAGAGGCGAGCCCCCGGCGCCGGTGAGTGTGTGCAGGCACGAGAACGCCACGGCCGCCCCCCCGCCCCCGGCCCCTGCAGCCCGGCGCCCGGCCGCCCGCCCCTGGCTGCGCCCCTGTTCCGCGCCCTGTTCCCTGCCCGCACCTGCCCTCGCTCCCGCTCAGAACCCCGGGTCTTCTGCGTGCCCTGCCCGCCTGGGGCCTGGCCTTTCTCCCAGCATCTTCAGCCAGAGCTGCAGCCGCCCGCCAACTGCCCCTCCTATAACTGGTGGTGGGTGGGTTCGTGCTCCAGTCAAGATGATTTGGGGTAGTTTTTCGTGTGTGTGTGTGTGTGTGTGTGTGTGTGTGTGTGTGTTTAATTAAAAAAAACCTTTGCCCTGAGTTTCTCGCGTGTGAACTGTAGTTTCTCTCTCTGTACCTGCGCCCGGAGACCTGCGTAGGGATCTGGGATTTATCCTTGCCATCACAGCCTTTCATTCATTTCCAGATCGCTGGGTGAGGCTTCAGAAGACTTGCAGGAGGAGAAATAGTTTGCTCCTTTACTGACCTTCTGCCTCCCTCCCCCAGATTCAAGAGTGGTTTTAAGAAAATGGCTTATGGATGGCAGCAGTTTGCACTTGTTACCATTCACTGTAACAGACCGCTAGATTTTAACTGGGGAGTCCATTTAAAGTTGTGCTCTTTCTCAAGCTGTATTTGGAGCGTATTTTAAGATCCCTTGTGAGTCAGTGGAGGATGTCTGTATCTCTAGGGCTAAGAAAACCTGACCAGTTTATTACTTGAAAATATTGCTATATAGCAGTCTATAAAAGTACAAGAGGAAAAAAAAATCAAGGTCGTTGTGAGCAGGTCATAAATCATAGTGTAAAGTTACAGTATAAAATCATGACAACTAACGATAATTAAGCATG
Organism: Orcinus orca; assembly: GCF_937001465.1. Lineage (NCBI taxonomy): Eukaryota > Metazoa > Chordata > Mammalia > Artiodactyla > Delphinidae > Orcinus > Orcinus orca. The sequence continues at coordinate 56,859,379 of NC_064564.1, forward strand.
CAGGTTAAAAATATTTGTCAGATGGATCCAAGGCCTAATATGTGTACTTTAAAAAATTCACTGCCTTCCTTGTAGTAAAAAGTAATAATAATTATCATCTGATGATTGCTTAGTATATGCCATTCCTGAACTAACAGGCCTTTGGTGTAATATCTTGTTAAATCCTTCCAACTCTTTAGATTTTATTTATTTTAAAGATAAAATCCAGAGAGATGCTTTATTTTGCCGTAGGTGTGCTAAGTTGTCATGGCAAAAAAGATTTTTGAAGAGATGAGAAATCAGTTGGAAAGAAGGAACCAAATGATTTGGTGTCGTGGAAAGAAAAACTAGATTTTAGTTCCATTGCTGTCACTGTTTAGCTGTGGGGTCATGGGTAGGTCAGTGACCCATGCCATTTTTCATCTATACAACCAGGAAGTCAGGATAAATTCTTTAATGCTTATTTTAGCTTTTCCATCCTTACTTGGCATATGCTAAGTTTGTAAATAATTTAAGACCCTTTAACATGTTAAAGTTACTTTTAAAACATTTACCTGAAGAAGTATTAGTAAAATTATATCAAAATATAACCAAAAAATGTATAATTCCATACTTTTAGAATAATATTTGGTGTAGTACTATTCCAGAATTCCTCATTTTGGAGGTAAAACAATAGGATTATATTAAGTCCCTTCAAACTTTTGTGACTTCTGTTAAATTTAACGTACTTTCGAAGCCGTAGTTGGAATAAATGAACTAGAGCATGTTTTAAATAAAACGGTGTCCCATTGCCTATCTCTGGGGTGTTTTACTTAATAAAAAGAAATTTAAGCATTTAAAAATGCAAACATGTAACCATCAGCTTAACAGGTATGTTCTAAAGAAGTAACCAGTGAATCATAAAATTTTTTTACTTCTTACTTACCCACTGCCTGATTTCTCTAATTCATAGAGACTGATTCAGAACCTGTGGAAAAGCACATGGATAGAATAATGTCATGTATTAGTGAAGAAATGAATTTAGAAGTCTAGTAATGTCTCCATGGAGCTTTTTTTCAGGAATTGTAATTGAATGTGAGTCAATAAAATCTTTTTCAGTGTAGAAGACTACATAGTGGCATTATCAGTACTACCAGGCATAACAGGGAAGGCGGAGGAAAAGCTATTTTTATTACCAGGAAGTTGTTCCCTAAGCTCAGTTTTACTTTTATATTAAGGAATGAAGACATTTTATATTACTTTAGTAAAACATTAGGGCTCAGTTTCAACTTTTCAAATGCACTAAGTATAAACGGCATCGTAGCATGTAGTAGAATAATCAATGAATTAATACCTCTTATTAAAGTTGAAAATGTTTTGCTTTGAATCAGTAAAAAATATAGGTGAATGACATGAAGAAAAATGGAAAAACACCAGTCTTGCTTATCAGAGTAGTGATTTTTTGTTTCTTTATTGGAGTATAATTGCTTTACAATGGTGTGTTAGTTTCTGCTTTATAACAAAGTGAAATCAGCTATATACCTACACATATATCCCTATATCTCCTCCCTCTTGCGTCTCCCTCCCACCCTCCCTATCCCACCCCTCTAGGTGGTCACAAAGCACTGAGCTGATCTCCCTGTGCTATGCGGCTGCTTCCCACTAGCTATCTATTTTACATTTGGTAGTGTATATATGTCCATGCCTCTCTCAGAGTAGTGCTTTTTTGGGTAAGAATCTTTGGTAAATTGAGTTAGCCTAGTTTAAAAAGCATATCTTAATAGACATGAAATAGCACTGCTCTCCATGGTAGCTACCTTCCCCAAAATATCTTAAAGTGATGGTAGATTATTTACTTATTTCCCTCTTTTGATGTATCATGGGAAGAAACGTGGTATTTTCAAAGTTTGTCTTCTGCCTTTTAGGCCTCTTCTTTCCCTGTGCTTTTCCTCTCAGGTAGATTGACTTGATCCATTTAAGAGACTGAATAGGTTTCTGCTCTCTTCATCTCTCTGTTGCTGCCACTTCCACAAAAGGGCAAGTTAGGTAAAAATTAGTATTTTACTACTCACTGATTCATTCAATTTTAACTTAATGTGCTCCACTGTGATCTCAACCAGGCTTCTGATTTTAAGCCTTTTATCTGTAATTATGGAATGAAGAACTTTTTTACCTGCTGCAGGATTTTCAACTTCAGCAAGCAAGGAGAGATTTTTTTTCTTTTAGTGTTATTGGTTTTAAATCATGTCTGCTCTGGTAAAGCCTGGTGTGAAGGAAATCTAATTTAGCCTTTTGGTTTGTGTGTTCTTTTTTTCAATCTGTTCTTGGTGCAGTGGGTACTAGATAGAGGTAAGTAGCTGGCTTGCCTTTCCTCATGGAAGAACATGTCTGATTCACACCCAGGAAATGCCAGAGTCTAACTTCTGGCTTTTACTGTAGCTGAAGTTTTTTCCTTGTGCTGTTTTTGGAGCAAAGGTTACCCGTGCCTTCTGTTCCTACCCTGCATTTAACTCCAGTTCTTCCCTTGCCTGTCCTGTCCTTTTTCCCACACCCATACCTTCCTAAATGAAGAGTCCTGCCTAGACATTTTGTACTGATTGAAACAGTATTTGGTAGTCTTTAATTCATATCATCACACACCTTCCCAGTTATTTTTGCTTTTTGTTGGGAGATTCTGAAGAAGTGTGTCGTTGTAGTGCAATACTTTTAATAAAGGTATTAATTTACATTTTTTTCACTCACGAGGCGGGTACACAGAAGAGCAACAGCTTACGTTCAGTTCTGCCCGGAATATAGTGATTAAAGACTTGTTCTAGGAAGTGGATTCTTGAAACCATTGATCGTACAGGTTTGATATGCTTTGACACTTTGTCTACCCACATTTTAACAGTCTTCCTGGAGAACTGAGCAATTGGGTCAGAATTCCCTACTTTAATTCTGCATTCTTCCTTAGCTTTTGAAATCACGTCCTGGTTTTCTGCCATGCTTCATTGCTTAATTTCCCAGTCCTTCCACTTTTACCTGAAAGAGATTTAGTTTACAGGCTTTAGTTCAGTCACTCTATTTTAGATCAGATCTCTATTTTTGGTTTTCTGCTTGAAGAGACCTCACGCCAGCCTTGTGGAAATACAACCTCCCTACATGCTTATAGTGTGATGCGAGGGAAAAGGCTGTGTACTGTCCTATCTGAGGTTTCTCATCTCTGACTTCAGTGTTCTCAGACTTCAGTGTTAGAGAAGGTAGGCAGCTGGGTATAGCTAAATTGTATTTAATGATGGTGACCCAGAAACACTGTTTCATCCTGGAGTTTGTAAGACTAGATGTACAACTCATCTTTAGTCCCCCCTGTCCTCCACCACCCCCCACAAACGCCCCTTTAAAGTTGCCATTGTTGGAGGTGCTTATCATTTGCCAGGCAATTTCTCTTTTAAGTATGACAACCACCTTGTGTGTTGATATTTTTATTACCATTTTAGAGATGGTTAAACCGAAGCTTGAAAAGAAACTGAAGTTTGGAGAGCTAATAAGAGGCTGTTTCATAATTTGAATGTGGCTCTCTTAAGTGTCTGTATAAGATTAATTTCCTACTCTATTGAAATAAACTGAATACCTCTGATATTTTAAAAATTGGATTACCTCTTTGGCTAATTATTAAAGACAGCTATATCCTGATATTTTAGGTAGAATTACTTGACCAATTTTTCAGAGTTTATAAAATCAGAAATTAAATAGCTGTATAAATATGTAAGATTCATTTTAAGCTGCAGTTATAAGGTTTAAATTTTATATATTTTAAAATTTTATATATTTGTATATTAACCATTTTGTTTTGACCCTCAGGGGGGATTTTTTTTTTTTTTTGGTTTGCCCTGTAAATTGTTGATTGCAGTCTCAGATGTAGCAATGTTAAAAATACTTAACATTTTGTAGTTATAGAGCTTTGAGATATTCTTTGTTATCACAAAATTTCTTGGGTTTTTAAGACTAGAATTGCTTTTATATCACGTGGGTGAGATTTGATTCCACAGTGATGGTGATGCTGAACTAGATAAAACGTTCATCTCATTTTGGATGCTATGGCTGTGATGTAGTTCTGATAACTGTAAACGTAAAGTAGGATTTTTTCCTTGATTTTAAGCCAGTGAGTGACTAGGGTTTGACTCACGGACGGTTGACTTGTGCTGTTACCTAATGTTACTGATGGAAACTACTGTTTTGCTGCAACAGTAAGAAGCCACCCTAGAGTCATAGCTTTAGCAGAATTACTGACTTTGGCCATGTTTCAGAGCACTTCATCGTACCACACTTAATTCTGCTTGAGATCTTTTCTAGAAGAAGATGAATTCATTCATTGCCACTAGAGTAGCAGCTCCTTTACTAAATCATTCTGTATTTTGTCTCTAAGAAGCAAATGTGCAGCCAAAGAGACCACTTTAAATTAACTTAGAAAGTTAGAGTATAAACAAGTTATATATATATCACAATCTAACAATCATGGACCATAGAAAAAGTGACCCTGGGAGAAAGTACAGTTTAAAAAAAAAAGTCTGTAAGGGGAATGGAAATGTAATGATAATGATTTTGATGTTTTTTTCCACATCCTCAGTATGTAATAGATTCCTATTGCTGTGGTAAGCAGTATGCATAACAAACTCACAACTTGTCCTTTATCTCCTTTCTTGGAGAATGGTACCACCATTCACCAAGACCCTAAGCCAAAAACTTGGGAGTCATCCTAGCATCTGCCCTTTGCATGATTGATCACCACGTCCTATCAGTTTTACTCATTAAGTTCTTATTCTGCCTTTTTCCAGCATACCTCCTGTCTAAAGTGTTCCTTCCTCACCCCCCTCCCCTCCCCACTTCCTTTAGAAGTTACTGTTTTTGGGATACTTACCATGTGCCCTCATTTCTCACCTGAATAACCAGTAAGCCTAGCTTATTCCATATAGTCAGTCTTGGAGCTTTATCCATCCACCCAAGTTCATTCTTCAAAGTGTTGCTCTTCTTTCCAAAATGCACATTTCATCATGGCATTCTTCTGCCTTTAATCCTTCAGTACTTTCCAAACTACTTTCTTCAGGGTGAAGTCCAAACTCATTGGCATGGTTTAACAGTGTTTTTTATTCTTAGATCACTCTCTTCTTGTAGGTCATGAAATCAGTCTAGTAGGCTGTGACCAGCATTATATATTTTTATTAAAGTGAAATATAATAAAATAGTACAGTATCAGAGTATGTCACATATAGTCAGGGTGAATATCACTTCATTAAACTTTTTCAGTTATATATTTTATATATGTGAAATATATACTCACATATCTCATATATTTCTGTGTATATATTACCAGATGTCCTGAACTATATTTCTTAAAGATGCTTGTGGTCGAAAGGTTAAACGCGTTTTATCCCATTCTTCTATATGCAATGACTCTAGTCATTTCAGTTTACTTAGATTTTCTTTGCCTGCCCTTATACCTTTGCGTACTCCGCTCTCTTGTTCAGAAGAGCCTCGATTCTTCATCCACAGGTTTTGCTCTCTCCAGAAATCTTCTCCTGATGGTAACGTACCAAAAGAAATAAATTTTTTATTGCAACCTTGTACACACAAATATTTACATAACTGAAAAGTTCCGTGAACCAATACCCTTCCTGTATGAGATGCATTATTGCCCCCTTGCCCTCTGTCTCACTTTGTCTTACTTGGTATTGATCATGTCTGTTTACTAGTTTGTCTCTATTGAGAATAGGGAGGGTCTCTTTTTTATCTATACCAGTGCCAAGGCGTAGTAATATAGATAGTGATAGAATTAGTGAGATACTGAATCAGTATATGTTTTCTAGAACTCTTTACAGTATTATTGTTTAAGCCTGAACTGTAGAAACTAACTTTAATGGTTGATTCTCTTAATGGTTTCATTATAGGAGGATAACTTTTTTCCTTAAAACATTTAAACTAATATGTGCTTCTATTTTAAACTCTTTATTTTATGTTTATCAATTGTGATTAGACAGTCCAGGCCTAATATCTTGATAGATATTACATTGGATTTTGTCACATCAGTGACCTCAGAATGTATTGTCATTTTGTGATTTGTGGTCAGTAAGTTTGATGAAGCCCAAATGCTGGACATGTAATACTAATTTGATTTTATGGGAACTGAGTGGTTTCAAAAGAGAGAACGTAGAACGTTCATGTATAATGGTAATCAAATAAAGATTTTGGGGGGCTGGCTGGATTAGATATGAAAGCATAGAATTAAGTGGAGTTGAATCATTTTATTTCTAAATTTAAACTTTTTTTTGTAATTGACATTTTTTTACAGTTAGAATATTTAGTTGCTTACAGTTTTTATCTTTGTTGTGAGATATTATTTGTTAAACCATTAATAGATTCGCACGGAGAACTGCTCTTGAGGAGAGATCCATTTGTTGGGATATAATAAAAAGAATGAATCAAGATAAAACCTCTAAATGCAAGTACCAGAAAAATTACAACACATCTCAGTGAATTTGCAGGTGGTAAGTGCATTTAATTTTAATGGGAATATGTTTCTGAATTGTGCGGCGTAGTATCCTTAAAGTGTTTTGTTTAGATGAATTTAACAATCTTTCATTTGCAAAAAAAATGATAGTTGCTTTATGTTTATATAAAATTTTCGTATTATCTTTTAACTACACATTTTCTTAAATAAGGCTTTTTCCATAGAGGAAAAAATCTGTAAATAATACAAGTTTCAGAAACATCTTCCTGAATTATAAGTTTTATATGGCTTTACAGCTGATGCTTCTGTGCTGCATTTTTAAAGATATTAATTTTAAAAGCATTTCATATAAGGATAATACATAGTGATAAAGAGACGCTAAAAGTAAAAATTTTGTTTGTGAGGTTGTAGTGTCAAATCACACCTTATTGGCTATCTTTATTTTTCAGTTGGTCGAGAATAATTTAGAAGTACATATGTCTATTAATAAACTTACATGAACACATAAATATATATGTAAAATGTGACAGCATTCCTTCTCACTACTCTTTCCTTTCTCAGCCCAGTGGTAACCACTGTTAACAGTTTGGTAGATGTGTTTTCTTCCACCCATACAGAAATTACTTATACATATTTTTTTTCTAACAAAAAAAGAAACATGTTATCCAACGTACATCTGAATACCCATCACCTAGATTCTACAACTAATATTTTACTGAACTACATCACATACTCACCCATCTCTCTGTCCACATATCAGTCCATTTTTTGAGGGGATCCATTTGAAAGTAAATTGCAGACATCAGTATACTTCCTTCCCCCTCTCCCCAGTCAGTTTACATGCATATCAGCAATGGATGAGATTGTCCTTTTCTCTGTGCCCTTTCAACATTGGATGTCACCTGTCTTTCTAGAATTTTGTCAGTACGAAGGGTAAATAATATACCTAGTGATTTCACATTTTCCTAATCAGTAATGATTAACCACTGGATTTTTTTTTCTTTTGTGAATTGCCTCTCTGTGTATTTACTTTGTATGACTCTTACTAGTCATATGGTATATTATTTTTTTCCAGGGATGCTTTGTCTTTTAATTTTGTTTCTGGTGTGTTTTGAACTTCAGAAATTTTAATCTTTATGTGGTCAAAGGTGGCTTATGGGTCTTGTTGAAGATCTTCCTCATTCTAAGATTATAAAACCACTTGCTATATTCTTCTACTAGTTTTGCTTTTTATTTGGAATTTTGAAGAGAAGGAGAAATCACTGTGAACTAAGGTGCCAGGAAAAATTTCATATGGCGAGTGAGATTCAAATTGACCTTGAAGTGTGAGTTGAATTTAAATAGAGTAGACAAAATGGTAGAGACATTTTGGACAGAAGGAATGAGAGAGGGAATATATTTTTCATATTCATGGAACAATAATAAGACCACTGGCTGAGGTGGCGAGTCATATAAAACTGCAAGTTTAGAGATATTCATTTGGCTCCATTTCTTGTAAATTATTTTGGCTCACTTTTTAAAATCTGCATTCTGGTGTTATAGTTTTCTGTCATGTAATAGTTTTCTGTCACTTTCTTTTCATAGTGACTTCAGTATTCTTCCTGAGGAAAATATGTGGTGAAATTTTGTTGCCTGAAAAGGCAAAAAAGGGAAAGGTGGTTTCCTACCAGAGGAGTTTGAACATTGTGAATATTTACTAGTCTAGTTTATTAGAGTTGAGTTATAATTTCTTTAAAAAAAAAGTCGTGCTGTAGTAATTTACATCATTAATGAAGTGAGAGCACTCAAGTATAGTTACCAGATATCAATCTTCAAAAATGTTGAAATACCAGTGTGTCCACTAGTTACATCAAAGAGTTATGAGCTCACCATTTAATATACAGATTAATATGTTGGATTCTCTAGCTGATGAAAGTATTTACAGATGCCACCCTTAAGACTGAGTAGCAGCATTGTGTTCAGTTTGGTTGTTGCTCAGGATGTGTAATAGTTTCTGTTCAGCCGTGAGCCACGCCTGGTAGATAATAACTGAGTGGAGTGATCCTGCAACTTTACCAGTTACACGTTTCTGGTTGTAATCTGATTTGGAGCTCTTGGAAGGCTACTGTTTTCTTTTCTACAATCTAGTTGTAAGGATTATGTGGCACTAATTATGTGGATTAATTTTCACTACTCAGGTATTTAAAAAAGTATTCAACATCTTATTTGTTCATTGTTTTATTTTTCTCTCCTTAGCGCACTTTTCCTTGGAGATGCTTGTTCTTTTAGAGCTTGTTGTCTGTGTATGTTTATATCCAGGAAAAACAGACACATTTTTAACTATACTTTTCATTTATAGTTTCTGTTGTGAGGAACTCTTGCAGTGATAAGAAAAATTTGTTATTCTCTGGTAGAGGAGAATAAAAATAGAGTTTAAAAAAACAAATGAGTGTTTGATAATTTTGCTACTTGTTTTGCTGGCTTGTATGCTTTTCTGTTTCTAATACTAATACATTTAGAAATAAGTAACAAAATTACTCTGTTCTGTATAGTTACTAGAATTCATTGTCTGTTTTTTTAGTCGTGAATGGAACTGAAACATTAAAAGAAAGAAAGTACATGAAGTTAATGATATTGAACATGTTGAGAGACAGAGCCTTCTGTCATTCTTTTAGCACTTGATGGTTGGCAAGACTATAAAAATAAACATTCTTTTTAATGTTTCTCTTTTTAGGTATGTTGATAGCTTGTCATTTGTATTTGAGTTCATTTAGCTTTTAAAATAATCTTCCCTAGAAAATTAAATCCTCTGTGACTTTCCTCACTTTAACGATACTGATAGGTCTTTTAATTTTTAAATTAAAAGGTAATGAAGTTCAACTTTTATTTTTTTAAAGGCCTAGGCATTATTCCTATTTTAAAATTCATACATAAGTGCTAACTGAGACCATATCTGATTTAAAGAGTTGGGTGGTGAGTTTGAGTTCTTGTCTTTTTTTCTGCTGTCCCAGTGTTTCCAGGTTCTAGGGATAACAGGATAGGGGTATTCTTTTAAAATTAATCCTTAATCTTTTTTTTTTGTTCTGGTAGCTTTGTAACTTTAAAGAACATTGGCAAGGCCTCCAACGGGTAGTACCCTGAGGCTCTTCAACTGATGATAAATTATCCTTAGAATGAAGTAGTCTGGGATATAAGCTGGAAATCTGGGAGTCATCCTCCAGAAGCTTACTGGTTTGATTCTGTTCTTCAGTTGATCTCTCCAAAACTAATTTTGGCTTTTGCCTTCTCGTAGCCTAAATGATCTTTGTCTTTAATTTCATCCTCCACACCAGAGCTTTAATCCTTTATTTAAAACATAAACCTCATTATGTTACCCGCCTGCTTTAGTAGCTTTCCAGTGCCTAAGAATGGCATCTTTATATCCATCATGATATAGCCTTTTATTTCTTACCACTTGCTCTCCACTGAAAGGTTTGTGATTTATCATGGCAGTTTGTAATACCTCCTACAATTTTTACTCTTGTCTACCTCCTGCTCTTCCTTCTGTCTGCAGTATTGTTGTCACTTTTCTTTGCTTGGATAACTTTTACTCTTTTAAGATTGAACTCAGTTCACTCCCCTGCAGGGGGGTCTTGCCCTGATTTAATCAGTCCCCATCTTTCTGTGCCTATAGTAAGATCTTGTCCACATCCCTGGAATGTATTATATTAAACCCATTTTATGGCTCTTTTCCCAATTAGACTGTTAGCTCCTTTAAGCAAAGACCATGTCTTATTCATCATTGTATCTACAGTGTCTAGCAAGTGACTAGTATATAGTGGAGGCTCAATGAATATTTGTTGAACTGAGTTCAGCTCATTGCTGTACATTGAAGTCTTAGTGAAGCTCCTGGATCCGTGGTTCCTGGATACCCGTCAGCTGTATCGAGACACCTGGGGAGCATTTTAGAACATTTTATAGGTTTTTGAGCATTACTCTGTAAAGAATTATGATTCAGTACATCTGGAATGAGGCCTGGGAATAAGTATTTTTAAAAAGCTCCTCAACTGATTCCAGTTTGCTTATAGGTTTGAGAAACATTGTCCTAGTGTATTATTGTATTATTCCATTGTATTTTAGGTAAAAAAGTTGCCCCCTAGACCTCATATAGTAATTTATTATTTAAGGTTTATAAATTATAGCTACTAAAGTAAGGATATATTTTAGGTCACTTTTTTTTTTTTTTTTTTTGCGGTATGCGGGCCTCTCACTGTTGTGGCGTCTCCCGTTGTGGAGCACAGGCTCCGGACGCGCAGGCTCAGCGGCCATGGCTCACGGGCCCAGCCGCTCCACGGCATGCGGGATCCTCCCGGACCAGGGCACGAACCTGTGTCCCCTGCCCCTGCATCGGCAGGCGGACTCTCAACCACTGCGCCACCAGGGAAGCCCTAGGTCACTTTTTAAATACCATATGTAGAAGTATCTTTAAGCCTCTCATTGTGAGGCCTATTAGCATTTTGTTAACACTGAACTGAAAAAAGCCCCATTTAAGCAGGAGTCTTCTCGAATTGATAGTAATATTAGTTGGGCTTCATTCCATGAATTTAAGTATTTTTGGCAGTTTGTAATTACTTCTCACTTTTTATTATAATTTTTCAAAATGATTTTTAAGCATTTTGTTGTGGTTTAAAATTAAATTAAATTGAACAAATCTTAAGTGTATGTAGCTCAGTGAGTTTGTACATATGTAGATATCTGTAAGGCAACAGGTCAACATCTAGAACATCTCTAGCTCCTCAGAGTTTCCCCCATTTCCCTTCCCAATTAATAAACACCCCTCCCACCACAAGATGAGCACTCTTTTGACTTGTATTACTATCAGTTAGTCTTATGTACAAAACCTTTTTGTAGTTTTAATCATATCTTTTGGTGAATATGTGCACTCATTTCTCTTGAATTTACACATGGAATTGCTGAGTTAAGGGCAGACTTGTGTTTAACTTCAGAAGGTAATGCCAGTTTATACTCTATGATTGCAATTCATATGAAAATTGAAATTAAATTATTTGAAGCTTATGGTGAAATTTTAATAGGCTGAAACTTCCCTTTGTTTTCCAAAGTGTTCTATTTTGTCAAAAATATACATAGAAAGAAAATTTAAGTGTCATTTTATAGTTGCCAAAAAGGTAGTTTTGTTTTATTCAAATAATTTTTCCTATATAAGTAAATTTTTCTTTTTCCCTTTCCTTAGGTTGATCTTTCCTTGTGGGTTGGCAGGCAGTCATAGGACTGCAAAATGGGTCTCCGGATTCACTTTGTTGCTGACCCACATGGTTGGTGCTGCATGGGTTTGATTGTCTTTGTCTGGTTATACAACTTTGTTTTAATTCCCAAAATTGTCCTCTTTCCTCACTATGAAGAAGGACATATTCCAGGCATATTAATAATAAGTAAGTTTCTAGATCTTTATTTATTTCTTTGGATAATTAAAGCTTTTTCTCATTGTGAATGTTTTGGAGTAAAATACCACTATAATAACCTTCCTTTTAATATTATTCAGTGCTATTAATATGAAGTTATTTACTAAATTATGGACATTTTTAAAAAGAACGGCCTTTATATATTTTGCAGGGTTAGATAAATGTGATATCTTCATACCTAACTCTACAAAATATATAAAGACCATTTTGTTTAATAAAAGACTGGCACAATAGTGCTATTTGTGTAGGTCTGCGTGTATTTTTAATGTTTCTGTTATATACTTATTGCAAATGTGGAAGGAGTTTTAAGAATGATTATGATACACATTATTGAGAAAAAGTTTCATGATATAAAAGTTATTGATTATGATTTTGATTATGATAATACTTTGAACTTCTGGATAATTATTTTCTCCTATAGTTTAATGGTGATGGTTTGCTTATGATTAAAAGAATAAGATTGAAGTGATATGATTTACATGTACATGGCATTTATCATTTTCATGTACATTATGTCATTTTGATCTCATAAGAGCTGTGGGAAGTATAATCTGTTTTACAAATGATAAAACTGACCAATACCATGCAGTCAGTCCTGGAGTTAGCACTTGAACTAAGTTTCCTATTACAGGTGCAGTGCCTTTATCCCCCCAACAAAATGCCTATTTCTTTTTCATCTAAAAGGTAGAATTATGATGAATGAATATATTTTCCTTTACTGTTATTTTTTCTAGTTATTCATTTTAAAACACAAAAATTTCTAGATTCTTTATTTTCAAATTAACTATCTTAAGATCTATTGAAAAGAGCAATTGAACATCACTAACCCAATGTAATTTTGAAGCTAGCCACTTAGAGTTAATGAAAAAGTTTAATTGTAGAATAGGTTTAAAAATGCTGCTTTGATTCTGTCAAATATAGTACATGTAATAATTAAAAGGGATTCATTTATACCAATATTAGTAGGGAATTTCTGTTAATAAAGAATCTGGTTTATAACAAGTTTATCAGTTATTATTATACAAAATAACTATTTAAAATTACTACATTTTAGATAATCCTCTTGGCAGTATTATTTGATGAATGAAATGAATTAATCATCTTTCCATCTTATTTTTGAAAATTATTTATCCTGATGGTATTAATTAAAATATACATTTATCCTTTAGATATGCTTGTTGAAAAATGTTTTGAAGGGTAAATACTAATTTTATTTATTTCCTTATTTGTTTGTTTATTTCCAAGTGTTCTATGGCATTGCCATATTTTGTCTGGTTGCCTTAGTGAGGGCCTCAATAACTGATCCAGGAAGACTCCCTGAGAACCCAAAGATCCCACATGGAGGTATGGTACCTTTCAGATTTATCAGTTTTACAATGCCAGAATTATCATCTTTATTAATGTATTTGACCGCCTTTAGTATATTAATTATATATGTCATGTAACGCCGCTTTCAAGTCTTTGCTCAGTTGTTTCCTTTCCAGACTTCTCAATTTAAAACCACAAATCTCAGCTGACTCCTCATATCCCCCACTCTCTGGCTCTCCTTTTCAGTTTACTTGTTTATTTATTTGTCTCTCCCTCTTCCCACTCTAGATCTGTATAACCTCTGTGAGGGTGTAGATTCTTTGTTTTGTTTTCTTCATTTGTTCAGTACTATATCCTTAATGCCTAAATAGTCTCTGTCACTTAGTAATAGTTGCTAGGTAAATATTTGTTGAATGCTATATAATTACTGAGAAATTATATTTTTATTTAGTAAAGGAATTTTTTGATGGTGCCACTTACCTCATGATATTATTGATATAATATTGCTTAAATATTTGTAGTATTATAATACTATTGCCTATATTTCTTCAAGTTCGAACAATTCAGTGAAAATTTTGAAAGCCTTTTATTCTAGTGTCAGTGAAGGTAATTTTTGGTCACTTTATTGCATAGTAACCATTCAGGCAACACAAAAAAATTACAAATGTATTGCTTGTTTTATTACATGCCAGATATAGTAAACCTCCTTTACCCTCTTTCCCAAGTTTCACTTTTCCATCATTTGCTATGTAAGCTTTAAGAACTCTCTGTACTTTCTTCTAGAAAGAAATTTATATGTCTTTGTTATACATTATAGAACCAGAAAAATTTTTATAGTAGTTTCTGAACTTGCTGTACATTAGAACCACGTGGGGAGCTTTAAAAAATCTCAATGTCCAGATCACATCCCATATTAATTAAATCAGAGTATCTGGGGGTGAGAGCCAGGTATCCGTATTTTTGAAAGATCCAAGGTGATTCTAGTGTGTCACAAAGTTTGGGAACCAATGTACTAATTCTTTCTAAAATTAGATAAACTGGCAAGTCACTTATATAGCCTCCCTTGAGTTTCTGATTGTTTTTTGAGATCCATCATTTGGGGCTTACTTGGTCTTGCAAGATTAAGTGGGAATTATATGACACTGATGTTTATGTAGAAGTTTCTGAAAATTATCTTGAATATTTAGTTTTTATTAATTTATAGAAGCAGTATCACTGTCATTTAGCGGTTATTTTGTGTGTGTGCGTGCACGTTTACCTGTGTTTGGTCAGGGAGGATGGCACTCTGTAATTTGTATAGAATCCCTCTTCTCTACTAGCCTAAACCAAAGGCTCTCTAAAATATTGATACATGTATTTTCTTTTTTTTTTTTTTTTTTTTGCGGTACGCTGGCCTCTCACTGTTGTGGCCTCTCCTGTTGCGGAACACAGGCTCCGGACACGCAGGCTCAGTGGCCATGGCTCACGGGCCTGGGCACTCCGCGGCATGTGGGGTCTTCCCGGACCGGGGCACGAACCCGTGTCCCCTGCATCGGCAGGCGGACTCTCAACCACTGCGCCACCGGGGAAGCCCTGATACATGTATCTTCTACTTCAACTCTAAAACCCAATGTTATCAGAAAATCAAAGAAGCAGGCTTTTCCTAACTCAGGACTCATTTCTGATGAAATCTTTAGTTTGCTGTGGTCAAACATTCAAATGCCTACATCTGTCAGATACTGCAAATCAGTGAAAGGGACCAGGGAGGAACTATTTTACGTTGAAAATCTCATATCTTATCTAAAGGGAGTGGCACTATTCAGCTACAGTGAAATAGTCATACAGGCTTGGTATTATTAGATACTGCAATTTTTGAAGAGAAAATATGGAATCTCAATTTTTATGAGACATTTCATGATTTTTAAAAATATTGGCAACTAATTCAAAATTTTTAAAGCATTGTTTTAAAATAAATACCAAACGGATTATATCTGTGGGTCAGATTGAATCCACCTGAAACTGCTGTGTTACCTTTAGCTTATAGACTCCAGTGATGGAGGACACCATGGCGTCTTGCCAACTATTTGGATATCTGCATTGTATCTGGTCTCATTGACATTTGGCCTGTTTTTCTTCAGTGAAGAGTTCCCATTTGCCCAACCAAAAAAACATGCATTCATTTATCACATTTTAATGTTTCCAAAGTCTCTTGGTATTGTTACAGAGCTACACTGGCAACCGATTCTGTCAGAAAACCTCTGTTAAAACCCAACCCTTGTATTGATTTTTGTAGTTTCAAGTTATATTTTTCTCCCCAAAACATTACTTTGTGATTAGAGATATAGTAATTGAGAAAAGGCCCCCTAATATGCGAGTCTTTTAAAAGACTCAAATAGAAGGTGATTCCTTCCTTTTTGAGGGATAAACCAAACCAAATCTTGCTTTATAGTCATTCATGCATTTACAGCATTAATAAGGTTCCCTGTTAAACAATGAGATGCTGTTTACCTTACATTAAAGAGCATCTATCATTTATAGAGTTTACCTTTTTTCTTTTATTTGTTTTATGTTTTGATTTTTCTTTCCTTTAAAAAATGTATCTGTTGATTTTTTATCTTCTACAGCTACCATAAATTAGGAGTTGGATTCTGTCTCCCATAGGCTTTTATTTTGTTAGATGGGTAGTACAAAAGTCTTGTAGGTGACCATCAGACACCAGAATGTATCAGTCACCAAGATCCTATTTGGACATGAATAAACCCTGAAGAAAAAAGGGAGAAGACTAAGAAATGGTTTATCATAGGGTGGTAGGTTAAGATGGATGGCTTTTTTTCTTGCTCTGCAAAGCAAAAACATAGATGATACTTTAATTTCTGGATTTTAAAAATAGTGATTTTTTTTTCTTTTCTAAAAACATAAATGTGTGTGTATACTTGTGCATTTTCATTTGTATTTTTCATTTTAGATTCTTACATTTTAAATTGAGTCTTAAATGGCTCAAACCCTTTCTTTGAACAAATTTATGTACCAGACCATAGGTCAGCACATTCTTCTGTACTGTTAAGGGCCAGATAACAAATATTTTTAGCTTTATGGACCATATGGTCTCTGTCACAAGTCCTCAGCTCTGTCATTGTAACCCAAAAGCAGCCATAGAAATACGTAAATGAACAGGCATAGATAGCTGTGTTCAAATAAAGCTTTATTTATAGACATTGAAATTTAAATTCCAAGATTTTTATATGCCACAAATTATTATTGTTATGATCATTATAATTTTCAATCATTTAAATTTGTAAAAAACATTCTTACCTCATGGGTCATACAAAAACAGGTGGTGGCCTGGATTTCTCTGTGGACTGTAGTTTGCCAACCATAGTCTACACTACAGAATGAATTACAGTCTTTCTCTGACTCTAGCCAAACGCTCTTTTCTGAGGATACAACATTTTAAGTATGAAATAAATAATTTATTCTTTGCAGTATTATGTGCTGAAATTGCCAATAGCAAATACCCCGTATTTATTTTTTAAGGGGCTGGTTTAAGAACATAAAGTTTTCATGTTGTCTTTTAATGAAAATCAGCTCATCAAAGAGAGTCTCCTTCCTGACCATATTCCTTGTAGTATGTGAATTCAAAGTTTTAACATTGGGATATTTGGGAACATCTAACATCCACTAACATCTAGGGGGGAAAAAAAAGTGACATGCTTGTGACCTTGTATTATGCTACGAATGAAATATTTCTGTTTCACTAACAGTTAAATTATCATAGTTCAATTGTACCTAAATTAAGCTTTAATATTGTTGCTCTCTCATGTAATATGTTTTCATTAAAATAAGAATTGTAAGTAAGAAACGGAAGAGAATTTTATTTTAAAGTGAAATATTTTAAATGTAAAAGATACTTTCTCAACTTTCATATTATTGGAATGAACAGTTGATTTGATATAGCTTTTATTCATACTTTATTGATTTCTTCGGAGACATTGGTAGCAGAATGTTTTTCCAACACTTTACTATAAAATTCCAGTATCTTGATTTTACTTCTGGCCATTAAACTAGAAATAATGGAATTAAAATAGGGTATCTTTTTAGAAAATTGAAAACTACCCACAATTCTATTACTTATATTTAGAATCTTTCATTAAAAAATTTTTTAAACTTTTCATGCTTTAGCAAGGATTTAGTTACTACCTACTGTGTGCTGGGTCACATTTTGCATATACTAATACTCACTCTGAGTATTGGAGTTAGGTTAATTTTACTATGCCCATACTTTTAGTGAGGTTAGGATATAGTTTTCCATAAGTGATATAAAGTTTAAAAATTTTTATAAAAGTAAAATTCCATTTCAAGAAATATTAAAATGATATGTTCTATATAACAATTGTCTTATCTTGGTAGATGACTGTCCCATAGAGTTTTTATGGATCTAATTAGAGCAGTGCTTAATGAAAACAAATGACTTTTCCCCTTTATTCCTGTAAACTTCATGTTTTTAAGCACAAAGCTTAATTGTGTGCTCTTTCACAACAGACTAGAGGAAATTGCTATTTGGTGGTAGGATAGAATTTTGTAAAGGACTCCTTTATTTCCATTAAATAGTAATCTTCTTCACCTCTGAAACTACTCTAGTACCTCTTAAACCCATCTGAAATCTTTTTCCAACCCTCTCTCATAAACATTCCCAAATGAGTCCATTAATAATTTAAAAAATGGTTTCGTGTGGGGAGTTTGGGAGGATGCCATCTCTGTTTTTCTTACAATATCATAACGATTGATTTTGACTTATTAATCTATGAAACCAATACTCAGCATTATTTCTTCTTTAGAGCCTTTAGATAATAAATTTCTAGAAATTAATTTGTTTAAATATAATTCTGTTTTAATGTAATAATTTGGTTGTACTTCGGGGTTTTGTCATTAAATTTTACTTACAGCAATATGCTTAAACTCAAATATGTTGTTTTCTATCTCTTAGTTTAACTATTAATAGTGTCTTATTTTTATAGTGTTTAAAATTAGAAACGTACAAAATAAAACATGCATAGAATAGAGCAGCAACATTTTTGGCAGACATTTTCACTGGACACTTAGACATATATATCGAAGAATTCCTATAAACTCTTCTAAACACTTGTTGCTAAATTTCAACATTATTCATGTGCCTTTATTAAATGGATTTTAATTTCCTCCTCTAGAAAGGGAGTTCTGGGAATTGTGTAACAAGTGTAATTTGATGAGACCAAAGCGTTCCCATCACTGCAGCCGCTGCGGCCACTGTGTTAGGAGAATGGATCATCACTGTCCATGGTAAGAAATAAGTAATTCACTTTTTGGGAAAAAAGGTAGTAAAAAATAAATCTTAGTACTTAGCAGATTTAAACAAAGGTTATATTAGAGTTACACAGTTTAAGAAAACCTTTTTAATGAAGATCCCTTTATTTGATCATATGGTTCTGTCATCTCCCAAAGTCTTCATTTTTTCCAGAGAGCCTATATTTTCTCACAAGGAGATATTTGAGCAGAAAACTAAGAATTAACATGCACCCAAATATACAAAAGAACTAAGGTGGTTTTATTAAATGAGGCAATGTATGTAAAGCATTCAGTGTAGTATCTGACATAGAAAATACTTAAATATAAATATAGTAGCTGTTATTGTTTCTAACTGTAATAAACCGTATACATCTCATTGTTTGTATTTCCCTTCCAGTTTGTTTAATTAAAGAGTAACACATTTCAGAAACCCTTATACCTCATTTCACCCACTTTCAGCCTTTTTCAGTGCTATGAATTGGTAATAGGTATTAACATTACATGCTGGCTGGATGTGTAAAAAGTGGTAGTTAGCTGATTCTGCTGAACTGCCAACATTTTTGGTCAATAGGGGGCTCTCTTGTAATATTTAAAGAAAATGTTCAGTTGAGAAATAGAATTTTTGAAAACAAATGCTGTGAGAGTTCTTCATTGTATCTCATTTCAAAGCTGTCACAAAAATCTGTGAAAAAGATATTGTATTTAATTCTGCTTTCCTAGCATGGGATCTCTGTATAAATATTTAAACTGGTATGGTGTAGCACTTTATAAATATATCTATATACATATATATTTATGTTTGTACACACATACATGCATATATGCAAAGTTAGCTACATAATAATCTCCTTAAATTTATAATTGCATTTATCTAAGGTTGACTCAGGGTAGAGTTTAGCTTTGCCTAGTAATGCTAATCAATTTAGAGTTTCCCTTGTTTTTGATAACACAAGTTATTATTAGCAAGCTTTTAGTAAGAATTTGGTTTTCACTATAAACTGATTGTTTAAATACAAGGTAATTTCCTGAGATTAAGAAAAAGTAAAAGCACTTTGTTACTATGTAAAAAAGTTGAAAATTCCATCAACAGGATAGTTTAGTATATAACATACAGTTGGTGTTGAAAAAATGTGCCTTGACTTTAAACAGATCAATTCTCAAGTGATTTTACAAACCTCAGTGTTCTGTTTACAGTTGCAATAGTAGTAGATTTTTTAAAGCTATATAAAACATGTATTCAGGTAAGGGATAATCACACTTAAAAATTCAATTTTATACACTTTTTAGAGTAATATTTCTGATTAAAAGTATAATAAATGTTCAGGATAGTTGGTTGGATATTGATACCTCCTTTTAAGTGAATGCAATAGCTTAAGCTTAAAAAATAATCAACTAGGAACCGTTTTGGTACTATATAGATGAGTGATTTTATTTATTGATTTATTTTCAAGGAATAAAGATTGACTTGGTGACAAAATAAAGTGCTGTTTAACCAAAATTCTAAGATTGGGGTGAGCTCTCTCTTCCTAGGCCTTGTGCCTCCATAGTTTTAGTCATCTTCTCAACACTGGTGGGAAGAAGAGTGAAAGTACAAAGAGCTGGAGCCTAGGAAGGGAGAGTAGACCAGGGGGCCTGCGTAGATTCAGGGATTTATGTGATTGAATTCCCTAATAGAGCAGTGCTGAGATATTCAGAGAGTGAGGGAAATGTACAGTATAACTAGAAGCAAGGAGAATTTTTGATTTTTTTCAGAAACTGCATTATCTTAGCTGCTTAACAGCTTTGGATTTGGAGGTCAGTTCTCTGATGACCTCAAGGTTTACTCTATTTTTGGCTCTAATCACTCCTTCCAAGGAACTTGCTACCAAAAGAACTCATACATGTAGATTATCTTAGTGTTTCTTAAAGTTCTGTGCTTAAGAAGAATGCCATGATCATAGCAGTTATTTCTCAAATTTTGGGGGGACAGAAAGGAATGGGGCACGTATAAGTCATCTTTCAAGCAACAGCTATTGAAGAGTATTTTTGAGTGCATACAGAAGCACCCTTCTGTGGTAGCCCTGCCTGCAGATAACAAAACACAGGAAGTTTTCTTGTTTACAAAGCATGCACTCTTTAGTCTAAGAAATGCCTCTTCCAGGTTTTCGGTTCAGTTATATATCTGATTTTAAAAAACAGTTAGCACACCTTTAAAACAACAATTTAAGTTAGGAATTTGACCTTATTTATTTATTTTTTCAAACAGTGGCAGTGTAATGCTATATTGAAATGAAAACATTTGTGAAAGGTAATTTGTAGTTTTGAACAAGGGTTTTCTGCTGGAATTGTAAAATATTTTGAAAATTTAGGTACAATAAGTAACTTTGGAACAATAAAATGGTCAGCTTGCATTAATCTTGAATATTTTGGGATTATGACATTAATCCTTTTTCCTAGTTGTGGTTCACTGTTGTATTGGTGGAAATGTAGCTCTAAGAATTTATAAATACTTTTGGATATGTGTTTATTTTCAGGAACCAAGGTTAGATTTTAAAAGTAAGAAAAATTGTGAATGCTTAGCAGTATCTCAGAGTGGCAGGTTTAAGTTATTTTACTTCACATCATTCAAATTGGTCTGCACAGCTAGAATGCTGCGCTGGAAGAGCAGTATACAGAAGAGGGTTCTTGTTCTCTTGACCACTGTCTCTCCTAACTGTACATCCGCTGGCAATTGTCCTAACTCCTTTGTTCCTTTTTTGTATCAGTGAAGCAAGGAGGCTGCCATCTGTTCTTCCCTGCCTCACTGGGTTGTTGTTGAGTTGAAGGGGAATCATATACAGGACTTCTTTAAAAAGTAGAATGTGCTTTACAAATGTGAAGTGGCATATTTGTGCCATATCTTATGTACTCTTTGCTTTTAGGTTTGAGTGACTTTAGCTTATCTCTGTGAAGTAAAGCACATATGAAGTTTGTGCTTTATGTGAAGTTTGTGTGTGTTTGCGTCTAGTTTTACCGTCCTAAAATTAACATTAAAGTTTGAAATAATTTTTCTTTTTCCTTTTTTTCTTCAGGATTAACAATTGTGTTGGTGAAGATAATCACTGGCTTTTTCTGCAGTTGTGTTTCTACACTGAACTTCTTACTTGCTACGCACTGATGTTTTCTTTCTGCCACTATTATTACTTTCTTCCACTAAAAAAGCATAACTTGGTAAGAAATGTTTATATCAACTAATGTTAGAGCAACTATATTATACAGCTATTAACATG
Organism: Orcinus orca; assembly: GCF_937001465.1. Taxonomy (NCBI): domain Eukaryota; kingdom Metazoa; phylum Chordata; class Mammalia; order Artiodactyla; family Delphinidae; genus Orcinus; species Orcinus orca. The sequence goes on from NC_064564.1 coordinate 56,881,116, forward strand.
TGGTGCTTTTAAGTGCAGAAAACTGAAAACAAAAACAACAAACATAAACCCTCAAATTGGTGCATTTTAAAATATATTGGAATTGAGAAAGTGGACCCTGTTCTGATATTGCCTTTTAACCACATCTATTTATGATTATTTATTAGTGTTGAGTGCTTTAAAAAGTGACATATTAGATCTCTTAATAATATATTGGTTTAAAAATATCTACAGTAATGAAAAACAAAGTGAAAATGTTAGCTTCTTGTTTCTTCTCAGGAATAAAAATAGACTTGTTTAATTCTTAAAGGTTCTCAAAGGAACATTAAGTTCTTGAGAGAAAGGACAAGACGAATTTGCAGGATGCCCTAAAAAGTTATTACATACACTGTTTGAGGCATTGCTTTTTCCATTTTGTAGAGGAACTACAATAGATGTTAACAAGATTTGCCCAGAATGGTGGTGTTAGTGGTGGTGGTGGTAATAGCATCACCTAGGAGTGTTAAGGCTTGACTGTATACCAACACTATGCTATGGGCGTGTGATTTTAATTCTCACGTTAATGCTCACTACAGCCACATGAGGTGGGTATGATTTTTCCCCCATTTTATGGATGGAAACAGACTAATAGAGGTTGAATAAATAGTTACTGAAGATGCAAAGCTAGGGAAGTGATTATTAAACTGGTTTTAGTTGTAGAGCTGGGATTTGAACCTGATTTTGTGTTTTCTGAATCATATCTTGTGTGCTTTGTGTGTAGAACTGGTATTTGAGCCTGATCCTATGTGTCATTTGGACTTAGATTGTGTTTTTAAAATGCCCTCTGTGTGTGTGTGTGTGTGTGTGTGTGTGTGTTTTGTGTGTGGGAGAGAGAGACAGACAGAGTATGAGCAAGGGTGCATGTGAGAAACCGGTAGGGAAGAGAGAGGGAAGAAGGAATAGATTCCCTGAGGGAGAAGGGTGTTTTCTTTCCTATTTATATCATTTTATACTGTTTAAATCTTTTTTTATTAAAAATAACAAGTTCGGTGGTGGTACATACAATTAAATTTTGTAATAAGAGAGCAATTGAGAGAAGGTCTTTAAGTTCTACGTATTTAGATCTTTTTTATACACATGGTCGTTTTGTTTAATTAAAAGAAGATATTTACTATTGTTGCTTAGTTGCATATATTAGTGGGGCCTTGTGGTAATTCTCCTTATTAAATACAGAGTGAGCAATTAAAAACTAATAACTGAAAAAAGTTCAAAAGGGAGAACTGTAAATATAGGTGTTTGACATCATCACACTGAGACTTTAGTGCATGCTAGTACTGTGGTTTTAGAAACGTTTTATTTATAGATGAATTTCTTTTTTTATGCTTTCTCATATTTTAATTTTACTTTCTAATAAGACCAGGTACAAAAGAATGGTCACCCAAAACATACAGATCAAAAGCTCTAATGCAATAGCAGCTAATATTTAGGGAGTTGTTAGGGTCGACAAGGTACTTTTTCTGCACGTGTTATTTCTTTTAATTCCCACAACAACTGTGTGAGGTGACCTAGCCATGAGCGTGACTTTAAAGCCAAACTCCTTGGGTTTGAATCTCAATTATAGGTTAATTTCTGATATAATTGGTATTGTAGTTAAAATATGTAAAAGGTTATACATATTCTCCCAAGAGTAACCTGTTTCAAGTAGATTGAGCCTAATAAGAAAAGCATTAAAATAAAAATTTACCAGTAAGATTAAGGTCAGAATGTTTTAAAAACTGAGAGAGAGGTAAAATTTAGTGGTATTAATGAAAAGCGACTAGAGCTTCCCTAGGAGGGAATGCATTGTAGGATAGTGAAGGGATTGGCAAACTATGGGCGTTGGGATAAGTTTGAACCTCTGCCTGTTTTTTTTTTTTTGTCTTCTTTTTCCTCTGCCTGTTTTTGTTAATAAAGTTTTACTTGAAACACAGCTGCTCTCATCTATTTACATATGTTTATGATTGCTTTTGTGCTACAACAGCAGAGTTGAATAGTTGTGAGAGAGGCATATGGCTTAAAATATTAAGTATCTGGCTCCTTTATTTTTTTAATTAATTTATTTTTGGCTGCATTGGGTCTTTGTTGCTGTGCGCAGGCTTTCTCTAGTTGCAGCGAGCAGGGGCTACTCTTTGTTATGGTGCGCGGGCTTCTCATTGCGGTGGCTTCTCTCGTTGCGGAGCATGGGCTCCAGGCACGCAGGCTTCAGTAGTTGTGGCAAGAGGGCTCAGTAGTTGTGGCTCGCGGGCTCTAGAGCGCAGGTTCAGTAGTTGTGGCACACAGGCTCATTTGCTCTGTGGCATACGGGTTCTTCCTGGATTGGGGCTCAAACCCGTGTCCCCTGCATTGGCAGTTGGATTCTTAACCACTGTGCCACCAGGGAAGTCCAGATTAATCCTTGTATCATTATAAATTATACCTTTTAATCTGTAGTAATTATTCTTGCCTTACAGTGTTTTTCTTTGTTATTAATTTAGCTATATCAGCTTTGTTTTGGTTAGTATTTTCATGGTATGTCTTTTTCTATCTTTTTACTTTCAACCTTTATCAGTTATGTCTTGTCAGTGTGCCTTGTAGACACCAAATATTTCTTTTTTTTTAAGTTTAGTTTGATAATCTTTGTCTTCTAATTGGAATAGTCCATTTTTATTTACTGTGACTGATATTAATCCTATCAGCTTACTATGTATTTTCTACTTGACCCATCTGTTCTTTGTTTCCATTTTTCTCCTTTTCTTACCTGCTTGGAAATTTTCAATTTAAAAAGATTTCCAATTTATCCCTTCTGATGGTGTTTCTCCTTTTACTCTTTTTAAAGTGGTTTTCCCAGAGATCAAAACATTCTTCCTTGGTTTTCTGAAGTTTAATATAAGTTGGTACTTTAAACATTGCTGTGATAGTAAATGTAGTGGCCTTAGAACCCCTCCTATCATCATTTTTGGTATTCTGGGCGCATAAAATAGATGTTGAACTAAAACTCATGACAACAAGAAGTAATTATTGTCGTTTATATATTATGTGTTATAATACATATGTTATATGAAGTCACTATTTGTTTAGAGTTACCCACATATTGATGCTTTTTCTAGTCCTTCATGTCTTTGTAAGTTTCTGAGTTTCTTTCTGGGAGTATTTTTTTTCTGCCTCTTGGTGGAAGTGTACTGGAACAGATTCTCCCAGTTTTGGTTCACCTGAAAATGTCTTTATTTCTCTTTCATTTTTGAATGATTTATTTGCTTGGCATAGAATCATACGTTTGGAGTTATTTTCAGGTTTTAAAAGATGTTATTTCCTTGTCTTCTGGTTTCCATCATTTCTGTTGTAAAGTCAGTTGCTAGTTTTATTGTTCCTCCACTGAAGTAATGTATCTTTTCTCTGACTGCTTTTATGATTTAGTTATTTATATTATTTCAGCTTTGCTGAGGCATAATTATATAATTAACATATAAATTTATAAGATACTTAAATTGTGCATTATGATAATTTGATATATGTATAACTTTGAAAGGATTTCCCCATCTAGTTAATTAACACATCCAACACTTCACATATTAATCTTTCTTTTTATGAGAACATTTAAGTTCTTCTCTCTTAGCGAATTTCAGTTGTACAGTATGGTGATAAAACAGTGGTCATCATGTTTTACATTAGATCTTTACCTTATTCATCTTATAGCTAAAATTTGCACCCTTTTACCAACCTCTCCCTATTTCCCACAACCCCAGCCCCTGGCAACTACTTGTCTACTCTCAGTTTCTATGAGTTGAACTTTTTTTTTCTTAATTCCACAGATATGTGATACCATTTGGCTTATTTCACTTAGTATAAGGGCATCAAGGTTCATCCATGTTATCACAGATAGCAGGATTTCCTCCTTTCTCATGGCTGAATAATATTCCACTGTGTATATATACATCTTTTTTATCCATTCATCTATTGATGGACACTTAAGTTGCTTCCATATCTTGGCTATTGTGAATAATGCTGCAGTGAACATGGGAGTGCTGATATCTCTTTGATATCCTGTTTTCATTTCCTTTGGATATATACCTAGAGGTAAAATTGCTGGATCATATGGTAGTTCTATTTTTAATTTTTTGAGGGGTCTCCATTACTGCTTTCCATAGTGGCTACACCAATTTCTATTCCCACCAACAGTGCAAAAGGATTTCTTTTTCTCCACATCCTTGCCAACACTTACCTTTTATCTTTCTGGTGATAGCCATTCTAATCTAACAGGTGTGAGGTGATATCCCATTGTGGTCTTGATTTGCATTTCCCTGATGATTAGTGATGTTGAGTACCTTTTCACATACCCATTGGCCATCAATATATCTTCTTTGGAAAAATGTCTGTTCAGGTCCTCTGTGCCCATTTTTTAATCAATTATTATTATTATTTTTTGCTGTTGGGTTGTATGGGTTCTTTATATATTTTGGATATTAACCCTGTATCAGAGATATGATTTGCAAATATTTTTTCACATTACATAGGTTGCCTTTTCATTTTGTTGGTGGTTTCCTATGCTTCGCGAAGGTTTTTAGTTTGATTTAGTCCCACTAGTTTCTTTTGCTTTGGTCACTTTGCTTTTGGTGTCAAATCCAAAAAAACATTGCCAAGACCAGCGTCAAGGAGCTTACCCAATATGCTTTCTTCCACCATTTTTATGGGTTTAGGTTTTATGTTCAGACCTTTGATTCATTTTGAGTGGTTTTTGTGTATGGTGTAAGATAGGGGTCCAGTTTCATTATTCTGCTTGCAACTGTCCAGTTTTCCCAGGACCATTTATTGAAGGGACTGTCTTTTCCCCATTGACTCTTCTTGGCTCCTTTGTCGTAAACTAATTGACCATATAAGAGTGGGTTTTTTTCTGGGCTGTCTATTCTGTTCCATTGATATAAGTGCCTTTTATGTCAGTATCATACTATTTTGATTACTATAGCTATGCAGTATATTTTGAAATCAAGACATGAGATGCCTCCAGCTTGGTTCTTCTTTCTTAAGATTGCTTTGGTTATTTGAGATCTTCTGTGGGTCCATTACAAATTTTAGGATTGTTCTATTTTTGTGAAAAAAATGCAGTCAAATTGTGATAGGGATTGCATTGAATCTGTAGATTGCTTGAGTAGTATGTCCATTTTAAGAATATTTAATTTTTCCAATTTGTGAGCGTGGAAGAGCTTTCCATTTATTGGTGTTGTCTTCAGTTTCTTTCATCAGTGTCTTCACTGTACAGATCTTTCACTTTGTTGGTTAAATTTATTCCTAGGTATTTTATTCTTTTTGATACAATTGTAAATGGGATTGTTTTCTTAATAACTTCCTGATAGTATATGGAAATGCAACTGATATTTGTATATTAATTTTGTATCCTGCAACTTTATGAATTTGTTTATTCTAACAGTTTTTTGGTCGAGTCTTTAGGTTTTCTATATGTAATACCATGTTATCTGCAAATAATGTCAGTTTTACTTCTTCCTTTCTAAATGGATGTCTTTTGTTTCTTTTGCTTGCCTAATTGTTTTGATATCCAGCGTTGAATATTGGTGATAAGAGTGGGCATCTTTGTCTCATTCCTCATCTTAGAGGAAAAGCTATCAGCTTTTCACTGAGTCTGATGTTTCTGTGGGTTTGTCATATATGGCCTTTATTATGTTGAAGTATGTTTCCTCCTACACCCAGTTTGTTGAGAGTTTTTATCATGAATGGATGTTGAATTTTGTCAAGGGTTTTTCTTTGTCTTTTGAGATGATCATATGATATTTATCATTCAGTTTGTTAATGTGGTATATCACACTGATTGATTTGCAGATGTTGAAGTATCTTTGCATCCCTGGATTAAATCCCACTTGATCATGATGTATGTTCCTTTTAATGTATTGTTGAATTTGGTTTGCTAATACTTTGTTGAGGATTTTCACATCTTTGTTCATCAGAGATATGGTTTTCTTTTCTTTCAGTGTTGTTGTCTGGCTTTTGTATCAGGTTAATGCTGGCCTTGTACAAAATTTTGGAAGTGTTCCTTCCTCTTCAATTTTTTTTGAAAAGTTTGAGAAGGATTAGTGTTAATTCTTTAAATGTTTGGTTGAATTCATCCATGAAGCCATTTGGTCCTGGACTTTTCACTTTTGGGGGTTTTGATTACTGATTCAATCTTCTTACTAGTAATTGGTCTATTCAGAGTTTCTGTTTCTTCATGATTCATTGTTGGTAGGTTGTTTGTTTCTAGGAATTTATCAATTTCTTCTAGGTTGTCCAATTTCTTGGTATATAATTTTTCATAGTAGTCTCTTATGATCCTTTGTATTTGTGCAGTATCAGTTGCAATGTCTCCTCTTTCATTTCTGATTTTATTTATTTGAGTTTTCTCTCTTTTTTTTTTAGTGAGTCTAGTGTATTTCGTTTATCATTTCAAAAAACCAGGTTTTAGTTTCCTTGATCTTTTCTATTGTCTTTTTAGTCTCTATTTCACTTACTTCGACTCTAATCTTTGTTTTTTCCTTCTTTCTACTTTTGGCTTATTTTGTTCCTCCTTTTCTAGATCCTTGAGATATAAAGTTAGTTTGAGATCTTTCTTTTTTCTTTTTTTTTCTTTTTTACATCTTTATAGAGTATAATTGCTTTACAATGGTGTGTTAGTTTCTGCTTTATAACAAAGTGAATCAGTTATACATATACATATGTTCCCATATCTCTTCCCTCTTGTGTCTCGCTCCCTCCCACCCTCCCTATCCCACCCCTCTAGGTGGTCACAAAGCACCGAGCTGGTCTCCCTGTGCTATGCGGCTGCTTCGTACTAGCTATCTGTTTTACGTTTGGTGGTGTATATATGTCCATGCCTCTCTCTTGCTTTGTCCCAGCTTACCCTTCCCCCTCCCCATATCCTCAAGTCCATTCTCTAGTAGGTCTGTGTCTTTATTCCTGTTTTACCCTTAGGTTCTTCATGACATTTTTTTTCTTAAATTCCATATATATGTGTTAGCATACGGTATTTGTCTTCCTCTTTCTGACTTACTTCACTCTGTATGACAGACTCTAGGACCATCCACCTCATTACAAATAGCTCAATTTCATTTCTTTTTATGGCTGAGTAATATTCCATTGTATATATGTGCCACATCTTCTTTATCCATTCTTCTGATGATGGACACTTAGGTTGTTTCCATCTCCAGGCTATTGTAAATAGAGCTGCAATGAACATTTTGGTACATGACTCTTTTTATTTTATTTTATTTATTTATTTTTTAACATCTTTATTGGGGTATAATTCCTTTACAATAGTGTGTTAGTTTCTGCTTTATAACAAAGTGAATCAGTTTTACATATACATATGTTCCCATATCTCTTCCCTCTTGCGTCTCCCTCCCTCCCACCCTCCCTATCCCACCCCTCCAGGCGGTCACAAAGCACCGGGCCGATGTCCCTGTGCCATGCGGCTACATCCCACTAGCTATCTACCTTACGTTTGTTAGTGTGTATATGTCCATGACTCTCTCTCGCCCTGTCACAGCTCACCCTTCCCGCTCCCCATATCCTCAAGTCCGTTCTCCAGTAGGTCTGTGTCTTTATTCCTGTCTTACCCCTAGGTTCTTCATGACATTTTTTCTCTTCTTAAATTCCATATATATGTGTTAGCATACGGTATTTGTCTTTTTCTTTCTGACTTACTTCACTCTGTATGACAGACTCTAGGTCTATCCACCTCATTACAAATAGCTCAATTTCGTTTCTTTTTATGGCTGAGTAATATTCCATTGTATATATGTGCCACATCTTCTTTATCCATTCATCCGATGATGGGCACTTAGGTTGTTTCCATCTCCGGGCTGTTGTAAATAGAGCTGCAATGAACATTTTGGTACATGACTCTTTTTGAATTTTGGTTTTCTCAGGGTATATGCCCAGTAGTGGGATTGCTGGGTCATATGGTAGTTCTATTTGTAGTTTTTTAAGGAACCTCCATACTGTTCTCCATAGTGGCTGAACCAATTCACATTCCCACCAGCAGTGCAAGAGGGTTCCCTTTTCTCCACACCCTCTCCAGCATTTATTGTTTCTAGATTTTTTGATGATGGCCATTCTGACTGGTGTGAGATGATATCTCATTGTAGTTTTGATTTGCATTTCTCTAATGATTAGTGATGTTGAGCATTCTTTCATGTGTTTGTTGGCACTCTGTATATCTTCTTTGGAGAAATGTCTATTAGGTCTTCTGCCCATTTTTGGATTGGGTTGTTTGTTTTTTTGTTATTGAGCTGCATGAGCTGCTTATAAATTTTGGAGATTAATCCTTTGTCAGTTGCTTCCTTTGCAAATATTTTCTCCCATTCTGAGGGTTGTCTTTTGGTCTTGTTTATGGTTTCCTTTGCTGTGCAAAAGCTTTGAAGTTTCATTAGGTCCCATTTGTTTATTTTTGTTTTTATTTCCATTTCTCTAGGAGGTGGGTCAAAAAGGATCTTGCTGTGATTTATGTCATAGGTTGTTCTGCCTATGTTTTCCTCTAAGAGTTTGATAGTTTCTGGCCTTACATTTAGGTCTTTAATCCATTTTGAGCTTTTTTTTGTGTATGGTGTTAGGGGGTGATCTAATCTCATACTTTTACATGTACCTGTCCAGTTTTCCCAGCACCACTTATTGAAGAGGCTGTCTTTTCTCCACTGTACATTCCTGCCTCCTTTATCAAAGATAAGGTGACCATATGTGTGTGGATTTATCTCTGGGCTTTCTATCCTGTTCCGTTGATCTATAGTTCTGTTTTTGTGCCAGTACCATACTGTCTTGATTACTGTAGCTTTGTAGTATAGTCTGAAGTCAGGGAGCCTGATTGCTCCAGCTCCATTTTTCGTTATCCAGATTGCTTTGGCTATTCGGGGTCTTTTGTGTTTCCATACAAATTGTGAAATTTTTTGTTCTAGTTCTGTGAAAAATCCCAGTGGTAGTTTGATAGGGATTGCATTGAATCTGTAGATTGCTTTGGGTAGTAGAGTCATTTTCACAATGTTGATTCTTCCAATCCAAGAACATGGTATATCTCTCTAACTATTTGTATCATTTTTAATTTCTTTCATCAGTGTCTTATAAGTTTCTGCATACAGGTCTTTTGTCTCCATAGGTAGGTTTATTCCTAGATATTTTATTCTTTTTGTTGCAGTGGTAAATGGCAGTGTTTCCTTGATTTCACTTTCAGATTTTTCATCATTAGTGTATAGGAATGCCAGAGATTTCTGTACATTAATTTTGTATCCTGCTACTTTACCAGATTCATTCATTAGCTCTAGTAGTATTCTGGTAGCATCTTTACGATTCTCTATGTATAGTATGTCATCAGCAAATAGTGACAGCTTTACTTCTTCTTTTCCGATTTGGAATCCTTTAATTTCCTTTTCTTCTCTGATTGCTGTGGCTAAAACTTCCAAAACTATGTTGAATAAGAGTGGGGAGAGTGGGCAACCTTGTCTTGTTCCTGATCTTAGTGGAAATGCTTTCACTGTTTCACCATTGAGGACGATGTTGGCTGTGGGTTTGTCATATATGGCCTTTATTATGTTGAGGAAAGTTCCCTCTATGCCTACTTTCTGCAGGGTTTTTATCGTAAATTGATGTTGAATTTTGTCAAAAGCTTTCTTTGCATCTATTGAGATGATCATATGGTTTTTCTCCTTCAATTTGTTACTATGGTGTATCACATTGATTGATTTGTATATATTGAAGAATCCTTGCATTCCTGGAATAAACCCCACTTGATCATGGTGTATGATCCTTTTAATGTGCTGTTGGATTCTGTTTGCTAGTATTTTGTTGAGGATTTTTGCATCTATGTTCATCAGTGATATTGGCCTGTAGTTTTCTTTCTTTGTGACGTCCTTGTCTGGTTTTGGTATCAAGGTGATGGTGGCCTCGTAGAATGAGTTTGGGAGTGTTCCTCCCTCTGCTATATTTTGGAAGAGTTTGAGAAGGATAGGTGTTAGCTCTTCTCTAAATGTTTAATAGAATTCGCCCGTGAAGCTACGTGGTCCTGGGCTTTTGTTTTTTGGAAGATTTTTAATCACAGTTTCAATTTCAGTGCTTGTGATTGGTCTGTTCCTATTTTCTATTTCTTCCTGATTCAGTCTTGGCAGGTTGTGCATTTCTAAGAATTTGTCCATTTCTTCCAGGTTGTCCATTTTATTGGCATAGAGTTGCTTGTAGTAATCTCTCATGATCTTTTGTATTTCTGCAGTGTCAGTTGTTACTTCTCCTTTTTCATTTCTAATTCTATTGATTTGAGTCTTTTCCCTTTTTTTCTTGATGAGTCTGGCTAATGGTTTATCAATTTTGTTGATCTTCTCAAACAACCAGCTTTTAGTTTTAGTGATCTTTGCTATTGTTTCCTTCATTTCTTTTTCATTTATTTCTGATCTGATTTTTATGATTTCTTTCCTTCTGCTAACTTTGGTGTTTCTTTGTTCTTCTTTCTCTAATTGCTATAGGTGCAAGGTTAGGTTGTTTATTCGAGATGTTTCCTATTTCTTAAGGTAGGATTGTATTGCTATAAACTTCCCTTTTAGAACTGCTTTTGCGGCATTCCATATGTTTTGGGTCATCGTGTCTCCATTGTCATTTGTTTCTAGGTATTTTTTGATTTCCTCTTTGATTTCTTCAGTGATCACTTCGTTATTAAGTAGTGTATTTTTTAGCCTCCATGTGTTTGTATTTTTTATAGATCTTTTCCTGTAATTGACATCTAGTCTGATAGTGTTGTGGTCGGAAAAGATACTTGATACAATTTCAATTTTCTTAAATTTACCAAGGCTTGATTTGTGACCCAAGATATGATCTAGCCTGGAGAATGTTCCATGAGCACTTGAGAAAAATGTGTATTCTATTGTTTTTGGATGGAATGTCCTATATATATCAATTAAGTCCATCTTGTTTAATGTATCATTTAAAGCTTATGTTTCCTTATTTATTTTCATTTTGGATGATCTGTCCATTTGTGAAAGTGGGGTGTTAAAGTCCCCTACTATGAATATGTTACTGCCGATTTCCCCTTTTATGGCTGTTAGTATTTGCCTTATGTATTGAGGTGCTCCTATATTGGGTGTATAAATATTTACAATTGTTATATCTTCTTCTTGGATTGATCCCTTGATCATTTGTAGTGTCCTTCTTTGTGTCTTGTAAGAGTCTTTATTTTAAAGTCTATTTTGTCTGATATGAGAATTGCTACTCCACCTTTCTTTTGGTTTCCATTTGCATGGAGTATCTTTTTCCATCCCCTTACTTTCAGAGTGTATGTGTCTCTAGGTCTGAAGTGAGTCTCTTGTAGACAGCATATATATGGGTCTTGTTTTTGTATCCATTCAGCCAATCTGTGTTTTTTGGTGGGAGCACTTAGTCCATTTACATTTAAGCTAATTATCGATATGTATGTTCCTAATCCTATTTTTGTAATTGTTTTGGGTTTGTTATTGTAGGTCTTTCCTTCTCTTGTGTTTCTTGCCTAGAGAAGTTCTTGTAGCATTTGTTGTAAAGCTGGTTTGGTGGTGCTGAACTCTCTCAGCTTTTCCTTGTCTGTAAAGGTTTTAATTTCTCCATCAAATCTGAATGAGATCCTTGCTGGGTAGAGTAATCTTGGTTGCAGGTTTTTCTCCTTCATCACTTTAAATATGTCCTGCCAGTCCCTTCTGGCTTGCAGAGTCTGCTGAAAGATCAGCTGTTAACCTTATGGGGATTCCCTTGTGTGTTATTTGTTGTTTTTCCCTTGCTGCTTTTAATATGTTTTCTTTGTATTTAATTTTTTTTTTTTTTTTGGTGGTACGTGAGGCTCTCACTGTTGTGGCCTCTCCCGTTGTGGAGCACAGGCTCCGGACGCGCAGGTTCAGCGGCCATGGCTCACGGGCCCAGCCACGCCGAGGCATGTGGGATCTTCCCGGACCGAGGCACGAACCCGTGTCCCCTGCATTGGCAGGCGGACTCTCAACCACTGCGCCACCAGGGAAGCCCTGTATTTAATTTTTGACAGTTTGATTAATATGTGTCTTGGCATATTTCTCCTTGGATTTATCCTGTATGGGACTCTCTGTGCTTCCTCGACTTGATTGACTATTTCCTTTCCCATATTAGGGAAGTTTTCGAGTATAATCTCTTCAAATATTTTCTCAGTCCCTTTCTTTTTCTTTTCTTCTTCCTGAACCCCTATAATTAGAATGTTGGTGCGTTTAATTTTGTCCCAGAAGTCTCTGAGACTGTCCTAAGTTCTTTTCATTCTTTTTTCTTTATTCTGCTCTGCAGTAATTATTTCCACTATTTTATCTTCCAGGTCACTTATCCGTTCTTCTGCCTCAGTTATTCTGCTATTGATCCCATCTAGAGTATTTTTAATTTCATTTATTGTGTTGTTCATCATTGCTTGTTTCATCTTTAGTTCTTCTAGGTCCTGTTAAATGTTTCTTGCATTTTCTCTATTCTATTTCCAAGCTTCTGGATCATCTTTACTATCATTATTCTGAATTCTTTTTCAGGTAGACTGCCTATTTCCTCTTCATTTGTTAGGTCTGTTGGGTTTTTATCTTGCTCCTTCATCTGCTGTGTGTTTTTCAGTCTTCTCATTTTGCTTATCTTACTGTGTTTGGGGTCTCCTTTTTGCAGGCTGCAGGTTCGTGGTTCCCGTTGTTTTTGGTGTCTGTCCCCAGTGGCTAAAGTTGGTTCAGTGGGTTGTGTAGGCTTCCTGGTGGAGGAGACTAGTGCCTGTGTTCTGGTGGATGAGGCTGTATCTTGTGTTTCTGGTGGGCAGGTCCACTTTTGGTGGTGTGTTTTGGGGTGTCTGTGGACTTATTATGATTTTAGGCAGCCTCTCTGCTAATGGGTGTGGTTGTGTTCCTGTCTTGCTAGTTGTTTGGCATAGGGTGTCCAGCACTGTAGCTTGCTGGTCGTTGAGTGAAGCTGGGTGCTGGTGTTGAGATGGAGATCTCTGGAAGATTTTCGCCGTTTGATATTATGTGGAGCTGGGAGGTCTCTTGTGGACCAGTGTCCTGAAGTTGGCTTTTCCACCTCAGAGGCACAGCACTGACTCCTGGCTGCAGTACCAAGAGCCTTTCATCCACACGGCTCAGAATAAAAGGGAGAAAAAGTAGAAAAAAAGAAAGAGAGGAAGGAAGGAAGGAAGAAAGGAGGGAGGGAGGAAGGAAAGAAGGAAGGAAGGAGGGAAGGAAGGAAAGAACGAAAGAAAGAAGATAAAATAAAATAAAGTAAGATAAAATAAAGTTTTTAAAATAAAAAATAATTATTAAGAAAAAAAATTTTTTTAAAGAAAAAAAAAAGGACAGATAGAACCCTAGGACAAATGGTGGAAGCAAAGCTATACAGACAAAATCTCATGCAGAAGCATACACATACACACTCACAAAACTAGGAAAAGGGGAAAAAATCATAAATCTTGCTCTCAAAGTCCATCTCCTCAATTTGGGATGATTCTTTGTCTATTCATGTATTCCACAGATGCAGGGTACTTCAAGCTGATTGTGGAGATTTAATCCCCTGCTTCTGAGGCTGCTGGGAGAGATTTCCCTTTCTCTTCTTTGTTTGCACAGCTCCTGAGGCTCAGCTTTGGATTTGGCCCTGCCTCTGCGTGTATGTCGCAGGAGGGCGTCTGTTCATCGCTCAGACGGGACGGGGTTAAAGGAGCAGCTGCTTCGGGGACTCTGGCTCAGTCAGGCCGTGGGGAGGGAGGGGTACGGATGTGGGGCGAGCCTGCAGCGGCAGAGGCCGGTGTGACGTTGCACCAGCCTGAGGCGTGCCGTGTGTTCTCCCGGGGAAGTTGTGCCTGGATCACCGGACCCTGGCAGTGGCGGGCTGCACAGTCTCCCCGGAAGGGGGGTGTTGATAGTGACCTGTGGTCGCACACAGGCGTCTTGGTGGTGGCAGCAGCAGCCTTAGCGTCTCATGCCCGTCTCTGGGGTCCGCGCTTTTAGCCGAGGCTCGCGCCCGTCTCTGGAGCTCCTTTAAGCAGCGCTCTTAATCCCCTCTCCTCGCGCACCAGGAAACAAAGAGGTAAGAAAAAGTCTCTTGCCTCTTCGGCAGGTCCAGACTTTTCCCTGGACTCCCTCCCGGCTAGCTGTGGTGCACTAACCCCCTGCAGGCTGTGTTCACGCCGCCAACCCCAGTCTTCTCCCTGCGCTCTGCTCCGACCGATGCCCGAGCCTCAGCTCCCAGCCCCGCCCACCCCGGCGGGTGAGTAGACAAGCGTCTCGGGCTGGTGAGTGCCGGTTGGCACCGATCCTGTGTGCGGAAATCTTTCTGCTTTGCCCTCCGCACCCCCATTGCTGTGCTCTCTTCGCGGTTCCGAAGCTTCCCCCTCCACCACCCATAGTCTCCACCCGCGAAGGGGCTTCTTAGTGTGTGGAAACCTTTCCTCCTTCACAGCTCCCTCCCACTGGTGCAGGTCCTGTCCCCGTCCTTTTGTCTCTGTTTATTCTTTTTTCTTTTGACCTACCTAGGTACGTGGGGACTTTCTTGCATTTGGGGAGGTCTGAGGTCTTCTGCCAGCGTTCAGTAGGTGTTCTGTAGGAGTTGTTCCACGTGTAGATGTATTTCTGGTGTATCTGTGGGGAGGAAGGTGATCTCCGCGTCTTACTCTTCTGCCATCTTCCCCTAGTCTCCTCTCTTTTTTCTTAATGTAGGCATTTATAGTCATGAACTTCCCTCAGAACTGTCTTTGCTGCATCTCATAAATTTTGGTGTGTTGTATCTCCATTTTAATTTGCCTCAATATTTTTTAGTATCTGTTTTGATTTCTTCTTTGGCCCATTGGTTGTTCAGTGGTATGCTGTTTAATCTCCACATATTTTTGAATTTTCTAGTTTTCTTCTTATAACATGATTTCCAATTTCATACCATTGGGGTTGGAAAAGATGTTTGATATGATTTCAGTCTTCTTAAAATTATTAAGGTTTGTTTTGCCGCCTAATATATGATTTACCCTGGAGACTGTTTCCTGTGAACTTGAGAAGAATGTGTATTCTACTGTTGTTGGATGGAATGCTCTTTAAATGTCTGTTAAGTCCATCTGGTCTAACATGTAGTTTAAGTCTGATGTTTCCATATTGATTTTCTGTCTAGATGATCTATCCATTGTTGAAACTGAGGTACTGAAGTCCCCTACTATTATTATAATGCTGTCTAGTTCTCCCTCAGGTCTGTTAATATTTGCCTTATGTATTTATGTGCTCCTGTGTTGCATGCATCATATTTATACAAATGTTGTATCCTCTTGTTGGAGTGACTCTTTATTGTTTTATATTGACCTTCTTTGTCTCTTCTTATAATCTTTGGCTTGAAGTCTATTTTGTCTGATATAAATATAGCTACCTCTGCTTTCTTTTGGTTTTCACTTGTGTGGAATATCTTTTTCCATCCCTTCACTTTCAGTCTGTGTGTCCCTAAAGCTGAAGTGAATCTCTTATAGGCCCTAGATGACTGGATCTTGGTTTTTTTTAACCCATTCAGCCATTCTTTGTCTTTTGATTATAGAATTTAGTCCTTTTATATTTAAAGTAATTATTGATAGGTATGGACTTACTGTTGCCATTTTAAAAATTGTTTTCTGGCTGTTCTGTAATTCCTTTGTTTCTTTCTTTTTCTCTTGCTTTCTTCCTTTGTTTTTTGGTGATTTTCTTTAGTGCTGTGCCTGATCTATCAATATAAGATTCACTCAGCTAGTTTCTGGACTTCATTCAAAGGGAATTGCTTCATGCTTAGTAGTAGATTCATTGTGTCTGTGGGAAGAGTTGAGTTCAGGAGCCTTCTCTCTTGCCATCTTGGACCAGAACTCCTGTGATTTCTTTTTGTTTTTGTATTTAGCAGTTATTCTATGATGTGCTTCATTGTTGTTTTCTTTGCATTCTTCCTGTTTGAGAGTTTATATAACTTCTTAAATCTATGGCTTGATGACATTTTTAAGTTATGGACATTTCTTGGCCTGTGTTACGTCAACTGTTACTTCTGCCCAACTTTTTCTCCTGCATTCCTGGGATTCTGATTATATGCACATGACATCTCACTGCACTGCATAACTTTTGCAGTCTTTCCTGCATTTTTCCTTTTTTTCCCTCTGTGCTTCAGACTGGGTATTTCCTACTGACCCCTCTTCTGGTTTACTGCTCAACTCTTCTGCTCTGTTTAATCTACTGTCAAACCGTTCTGTTGAGGTTATTAATTCAGTTATTATATTTTTCTCAGTTATAATTTCCACTTGATATTTTTTTCATAGATCACTTCTCTGGTGAAATTCTTCATTTGTCATCTAAAGTTTTGAACATTTTAATGAAAGTTATTTTAGTATTTATGTCTGATAACTTCAGTGTTGAGATCTACTTGTGGGTCTGTTTCCATTGACTTTTTTTCCTTCTCTCTTGTAGTTTCCAGATAGTTTGTCCTTTCTTCTGATATATCTAATAAATTTTGTTAGATACTGGGCATTTTGTATGACAAATTGTAGAAGAGCTGGTTGATTCTTTGTTTTTCAAGATATGATTTACTTCTTTTGTGGACTGTCACTAAGAGAAGACTCATCTTGATCCAGTCAAGGATTTGTATAATAAATATTTCTAAGACTAATAACAGAATATTGGTCTTAATACAGCAGTGCTTTTGAAGATGACATTTACTGTGTTTATTGAGACTTTGTAAGGATTTATGATTTCGGGTTTTGTCTTCATAAAAACTAGTTTCAGTTTGCCCTTTCTCTTATGTCATAGCCCTTCAGGAGTTTCTCAGCTGGAAACTTCAATGTTAACAGTGGATTGTGCCTTCTCCTTTTTGTTTCCCTAGTTCTCTGGGATTGCAGAAAACTCTGAGCCTCCACTTCTACTTGACCTTTCATATGTAATGTTTATGAGGTGGCAATTACCTTTAAGTAAAAAGTACTGAGGAATGTAGGACTCACCTTAGTGCATTTCTACTCTTTCTGGGATCTTTGTCCTTTAAGTCCTGGCTAGTTTGGCTACTTCCCAGTGTCTTCAGTTAGCTGTTTATTGACCAATTAATTGGATTTTATCTGGCTTTTAGTAATGTTCTTATTGGTAGAGTTAGTCTCATACAATCTTTTCCTGCCTAGGTGTCATTGGCAGTAAGATTTTGTTTAAAAAGTTCTTCCCAAGTGATTTTAATCATTGCTTCCTAACTACACAACTCCAGGAGACCACACTAATGTCATAATCTATGTAAACAATATCCTGTGGAGTTGTGCAGAACCATACGACTATAGCCATAAGGTTTGAGAACTATTGTGCTGTAGAAAATGAGACTGGTGATGGACTTGATAGTATTGGTAGAGATTAACCAGATGGAGAGATGAAGGAAGTCATTGCTGGACAAGAGAATAACAGAAAGCTTGAGGCAGTTAATTGGAAATTGGTTTTAAGGTCACATTTTTTTCTAAGATATTAAAAAACTCTATAGCAAATACTTTTAAAGCTAAATAATAGAAAATTATCCTTATAACTGTTTTTTTTGTTTGTTTTTTTGGGGTTTTTTTAGTGATGACATTTATTACATTTTTTTTATAAAGGTAGAAAATTGCCAGTAATTTCAGTACAAAAGTCACTATTGACATTTAAAAAAATTAATGTTTTGTAGTGGAATATTCTTCAAACAATCCTGCCCCATCAGTTTTTTTCTAAGTCCTTGCCTGTCTCTCTTTCATTTTTCTCTAAAACAAACAAAGTATATCCAGGTCTTCATTTTGTGTGTAAAGTTGTTCGTAAACTTTGTTATTCTTTCCATTATATGGGATATGGTATAAAGACCCCCAGATATCCCTAATTATCTTTAGAGATTGTGTTATTGATTACTGTGCTTCTTTCTTATGGAGAAAAAGTACAATGAAAGTATGCCATGGACTTTGACTCTATATTCTGTCAGCCAGAGGAAGTGAAAGCTTTAGTCTGCATTTTTCTTTATATCCTTTCAGGTAGATAGATGGCAGCATAGTATCTTTCGTTAAGTTCTAAAACTGAGTGCTTATCTCTGGGTGGGAAAAGAAAGTGTTAAAAACTCTTACTTAGGTTTTTGTTTCTTTTCTTTTCTTTTTTAACATGAAAGTGTTTATTCACTGGACTGACTTTTAAACTTTGTGGTGATGTCGCTTAACCTGTATTTAGTAGAAAACTGGTACATTAATGATTAAGCACATGGGAAAGAAAGAGTTGAGAGAAAGCAGGCTGTTCACAAACTCTGGAAAATAAAGGGTTTGGGACCTGATTTTCTTCCATTTCTCTCTCCCCTTGGCTTTCTCTTTTCAGGGGAGTGCTTTCTCTGCTGGATTGTTTGAATTGCTTTGCAATAACCCCATTGTTTTTGAGAGTAACTTAGTGCTTTTTAGATTTCTTCTTAATCTTTACTTTTAAAATATCCACCTATCATGGACTTTCAAGGATTTATGTGTTTTTACTATGTGAAGTTTTGAGGAAATACTTTAATATATCCTTTAGTTAGAGAAGGAGTTAATAAGAGGTAAGGAAGATAAGGAATTTATTCATCATGAATCAGTGCCCCCAAAAAGGATTTATTTTTATGCTGTAAGTATTGATTTATATCCTAAGTCTTATAAAGAAGGCCTACAAACCTGAGAAGAATTAGTATTACCATCTTCTTTGTAAATAGTAACTAAAAAAAAAATCTCTAAATTCTCAGTTGATATTAAGACAAAAATTCATATTTAGAAAATTACAGAAATGTAAGTAATAGGTATCTTTCCAAATAAATGGGGATAAATAAAGCATTTTTAGTTAAAATCACAGAATCCAAAATTAATGAAGATTATAAGCTTGGAGATATTTGGAGAAGTTTTTCAAATGTTAGATGTCAAATTAGTTTGACCGTCATTTGTATTTATCATGCTGCTATAATGTTAACTTTTACTTAAAATCCTCTTGAAACTAATGTCTTCCTTTAAGTAGTTATTGGGATGAAAATCATTTTAAAGATTTCAAAACCTGTAGAGTGGGGAGTGATGTGGCATTTTAAATGAATAAAATGGATAGAGATTAAATAAAATAAATTTTCTTTGGCCAAAGTCTATATTTGACTATTTTTCACATAGTTATTTTAAATGTTTATAAGCAAATGCCTGGCCATTTGGCATATTATTAAATTACAAAAATATACTTCGTCTTATTGTATGCTAGTTGTTTACCAAAACCATTATTAGAAAACTACAGCATTTTATTGGGTTGGCCAAAAAGTTCGCTTGGGTTTTTCTCTAACATCTTATGGGATAAAACCAAAAGAACTTTTTGGCCAGCCCAATGATTAAATATGAAGGAAGGTTTCATTATAATTAGGGAGTATACTTTCTAAAGATTATTATTTATTGATCCATGAATATTTCATTAGTCATATGTTTCAGGATTTTTATATTATTCTCAATTTGTAAGAATTGGATTAGTGGAAAATGTCAACTTATTTAAAATATCCTTGAGAGGATAAGTAGTATGGTTCCCATTGTACAGAGAAGGTACTGAGATTCAGAGAGGTCCAGTAACTTGTTTAAGCAGAGAATTATCCCACTTGGCAGAGGTGTGATTTGGGCCCATTTCTGCCTGTTCCTAAGTCAGTGTTCTTTCTATAGTATCAAGCTGCTATTTCCCTTTTTTACACTTTTCCCTGAGGATACTTTTTAGCAGTTTAAAAAATACTCAAGCATCACAAAATTTCTTCTTCAGGGACAGCTTATTGAATCTCCTGATTGGTAAATTCATACTTTGCTGTTTTCATTTTTCATTGAGGCAGTACGTTGTTAGTAGTTAATCTAATCTAAAGACTGTCAAAATACATCTTATAAAGGCATTATAGTAGGTTAAAAATATTTTTTAAATTATGTACCTGCTGATAATCACATATTGTAGGCAGTACTATCTCTACTTTCTATGTGAGAAAACAAGTTGTTTTCTTTCTTAAATAATTGGTAGCTATTAGTGTAGAGCTTATGCAACTAATCATTTGTGGCATAGTTCTAAAGTTATATGTTTTAAATTGTTTTTAGACAAAGTAGATTTAGATAATTCCCAGATGATTCTTTTGTGTCTATTTTTATGTGAAGGGCAAAAACTAATATACTAACTGCATTTAAGGTTATGGGTAGAGTGATAGAAGTGGGGAAGGAAGGGTGAGAATTTGAATAAAGGACATGCTGCCAATATTCAGAAGAGGAAAATAAATAATGTTTAGCAGTCCAGCCAACAGCTTCAGCTAGGAAGATACATCATTATTATTCTGATTAGCTCCTATCTAATAGTGTTGCTAGGGATTTGATGTCGGATAGAACTATGCCACAGAGTTATTTGCGTAGCTTTTTGGCTAACAAAGAATAGAAGTAGCCAGAGGACTTAGTTGCAGGTAGCTCTGAATATTAGTAAAGCTCTTTACAATTTAGTTTAATCTTTTTATATAATCAATCTCAAAGTATCCTGAGCACTTCTGTTATTTATTGCTATTTTTAAAAAATGATTTAGGCTTTACTCAATATTTATATAGGGTCATTTATTGTGGGTACTTTAGAATGAATAAAATTGCTGAAATATGTATTTAGTTTATTTTTGGCAAGAATAGCCAATAGTGTGGAATTAAGATAAATATGAAATGAAAATTATTTCATTAGCAAGTGTAAGGGTAATTTGGTGTTTTTGCCTCTGTATCCTGAAATGTTAGTGGAGGTAGTAGCATCTCTTGGTAAATTTTTCTTTCTCTTTTTCTTTTCTTTCTTTTTTCTTTTTTTTTTGCTTGGAAGGTATGGTGTCAGATATATAATTAGTTTACGTTTGTAAAAAAAAAAAAGTATAAGACTACCCTATTATTCTAACAATTGTCAATTCTATATGTCATATATCCCTGTGCTTTGACTGGCAGATGGAACAAAGAAACCTTATGCTAAATCTTGACCTTGCCTTGCAGTACCAGGTCTACTGAATATATGTCCTCATTAAATTTTATATAGCTAATTATTTATGAATATTATAGCACTTAGCATAAAAATTTAGCAGTTTTATTTCTCTGTGAGAATGTTTCAGTCACTTTGAGCTTAAATGGTTAAACGCTGGCAGCAGTTTTACTGTCTCACTCATCTTTTACTTTTATCAAATGCTATAGTACTGTATTAAATGCATACTGTATTAAATGGTAAATGTAGCAAGAAAATATGGTATCTTGTTTTCTTATTGAACAGCTATAACTTTTCTAGAGTTTTTACTGCTAAAAGATGGGAAGGCAGACAAAATGATTTTTCTGAAATATTGTACCCTCAGCCATGAACCTAGCAGTCAGGTGCCAGTGAAATTTGCTCCCTAAGAAAGCTGCATTTATATCTGTATCAAAATTGAATGTGTAATTCTGGTCACTCAGTGATAGCCATGAGTCAAGTATGAATAGTGATTTTTTTCATTTAGATATTAGTTTCCATTAGGATTTAACAAGACTGAAAAAAAAGTACATTTTACCAGGGGGCTGGAGGTGAGAAGGATATACAGAATAACCGTGTAACTTCTTTGCCTATAATTTTGAATGTAATGATAAAACTTAAGCTGAGGCCCATTCCCAAAAGTGCTGATAACCATACAGATATGGTAGGATTTTACTTTATGCAAGAGTAACTGCCACATGAACCTAACTTAGCATGTGAAGTTGGTTATTTAGCCATTTTGAAAATTCAAATCTGTATACTCTAGATATCTTAGTTGTGATCTAAGCTATTTTCATTTTTGAAAAACAGAAAACAAATCCCTTCCAGTATTACAGTGGGGGAAGGAGGGAGTCTCTGGCCCCCCTTCCCCCCCTCCACCCCAGAGACATTGGTAATGATATCTGGAGACTTTTTTGGTTGTCACAACTGGGAGAATGCTATGGGCATTTAGTAGGTAGAGGCCAGGGGTGCTGCTAAATATCCTACAATCATAGTACCACCTCCTACAACAAAGGCTGATCTGGCCCAAAGTATAGTAATGTTGAGCTTGAGAAACCCCTTCAGTAGGAGGAAGATAACAAATACCTCACTTGTTAATTTTCAGGCTAGTCTCATAAAAACACAAAACGACTTATAAATAATAGTTTGTAAATAAAATTGCTTCCTACTGATTAATATAAGACTATTATTTTATATGTAAAATTTTATTTGTAAAACAGTTGTTTATTTTCAAAAATTATGAAGAACATTCAGTAAATCATTTAACAAATATTTATTGAGTGCCTGCGATGTGCATGGTAGCCATTCTAGGCTCTGAGAATGCAGCAGTGAACAAAACGAAGTTCCTGAATTAAAGAGTTTACATTCTAATTGGGGGAGACAGGCAATAAACAAATATATGGTATACAAGATTAGTATTATGAAGTGTAATAAAGGTGAGTAAGGGATAGAAAGTAATGATTGATGATATAGTCAAGGAAGGCCTTTCTCATAGTGACACTTGAGCAGAGACCTGGAGCTCAAGCATGTCACTGATATTGGGAGGAAGAGCATTTCAGTGAGAGGAAAGAACCAATGCCAAGACTGTGAGGTGGGAGCATGCTTGACATTTTTAAGGAAGAGTAAGGAGGCCAGTGTATCTTGAGTGGAGTGAGGGAGAGAGTTGTAGGAGATGAATTGAGAGCAGTGAGGGCTGGGATTGAAGGTGAGACTTTGTTTTGTCAGGATGTTTAGTGGTTGGGACTTTGGAAGCTTTTGAAGGTTTTTTAGCAAAATTACACAAACTCATTTACATTAGAGAAAGAAACCTGATTGCTAGGAAGAATAAATTTAGGGACAATCATGGCAGCAAGAAGACCATTTACTAGACTGTTAAAATATAGTCCAAACAAGATGATGTGGGGAGTAGTGGAATGTTGAGAAGTGGTGCGTTATAGTTTAAGAGCTGACAGGATTTAGTGTTGATTTGGATGTGGGGTATGAGATAGAAAGTGACAAGTAGAGGATGACTGCAAGGTTTTATGTCCTGAACAACTGGAAGAATAGAGTTGTCATTTACTGAGATGGAGAAGCTTGGAGGAAGAGTAAGTTTTCGGAAAAAGTTTGAAGATTTTGGTTCTATTGAGGTGCCTATTTGATATCCAAGAAGAGATGTTGTTAAGTAGACAGATATGGGAATCTGGATTTCAGTAGAGTGGTCTGAGCTAGATATATAAATTTGGGACCTTTAGGTGTAAAGATGGTATTTAAAGCCATGGGACCTGATAGGAGATTTTCTAGGGAGTAAGTATAGCTAGATAAGAAAGGAGGTCTTAAGACTAAGCCTGGAATACTCTTAAATTTTAGAAGATAGAAAGATGAGGAGGAAACAGAAAGGTGACTAAGCAGGAGTACCCGGTGAAACCAGGGAGCACTAGTGAAAGAGATCATCAAGAAAGTTGACGGGGGCTTCCCTGGTGGCGCAGTGGTTGAGAGTCCGCCTGCCAATGCAGGGGACGCGGGTTCATGCCCCGGTCCGGGAGGATCCCACATGCCGTGGAGCGGTTGGGCCCGTGAGCCATGGCCGCTGAGCCTGCGCGTCTGGAGCCTGTGCTCCGCAGCGGGAGAGGCCACAACAGTGAGAGAGAGGCCTGCGTACCGCAAAAAAAAAAAAAAAAAAAAAAAAAAAAGACAGTTGACGGTATATATTGAAGGAGAAATTATAACAATGTAGTGTGGACTGTAAACAAGTAGGAAGTCAAGTGAAGGTATTGGAGGAAGGCATTGATGGACAGTGAAATGGTGGTTGGGTCAACAGATCGGACGTTCATTGAGGGTGAGAATGTGTTAACATTGATGGTCTACAGGGAGTTAGATTGAAAGATACAAGGTGGTATTCAGAAGGTGATGTGTTTGAATTTGCAATCATGTTATGAGCACAGTGATGGGAAATATTAAGGTAGAGGATATAATCATAGAATTTGGATTGAGATTGGAATAAGATTATTAGAAGAAATGAGTTCAAGGAATTCACAGACCAAGTATTGGAAGAATTATTTGCTAGATCATAAATAGCCAAATCTGATCCTTGGTTTATTTTCATTTAGCTTGCATCAGGAGGTGATGACCCCACTGCTCCCTAGTTGTGTACCATTTTGAAATTTTAAATGATGTAATTAGCAGATAGGAATATAGGAATATTATTTCATGTAAGTGTCCTTTTCCACCTCTCTTGGTTTGTGTGACGTGTGTCTATGTACATGTTGCCTATGTGTTTCTTTTTCTGTGTTTCTCTCTGCTGTTTCATGTGTGCAATAGTCTTTGTAGTAGTACTCTGACTCTTCATGTGTTGGGGGAGACTGCTTTTTTGGCTAGCTTTCTTCCTCATTTTCATTTATTCATTCAGTAAACATTTATTGAGCATCTACTGTGAGCTAGAGCGAGTTCTAGGCTCCAGGGACTCTTCATTGAACAAAACAGTCAAGAGTTCCCATCTTCAAGAAACTTACTGTTGTGAGAGACAGATAGTAAATACATACATAATTACATAAATGAGTAAATATCAGATGGAGGTAAGTACTCTAGAAAAAATAAAATAGACCAAGGCAGTAGGGAATGCTGGGATTTTCTGTAGTTTGGTCAAGGCAAAATAAGCAAATGGGCCCTGGTAAAAATAAACAAATGGGTCTCCGATAAGGTGATGTTTAAACAGAGACCTAAAGAAAATAAGGGAGTAAACCTGTGGATATCTGGGGAGAGATTTTGCTGGGAAGAATAAGTGTAACATCACTGATGTGGGGTTTGCTTCATATGTTGGAGAAATAGCAAAGAGCTCAATGTGGTGGGATCAGAGTGGTCCAGGAAGAAAGTGGTAGATGAGCTCAGAAGGCCAGTCCGACTCCTCCTCTCTCTTTCTTCCCTTTGTCTCTTGTATCCTTTTCTATAACTTATTTGACATTTTTTGTCTGCCCTTTCACAGGCCATATGTAACTAAACGTTTTCATTTTGCTATATATATTTTAAAAGAGTTCTGTTTCTATTCTAAAATTAAGAAAGTATTTTTGTATTTAATATTTCATGATCACAACTTTCTTTTTACTGCAGTTTCAGTTTTTGTACCTTTTGTATTGTAAAATATAATACACATATATAGGTGTGCACAAAAATAAAAACATACAGCTCAGTGAATGATGGCAAAGCCTCTTTGAGCAATATTTATAAGATTTATTCTTTTGTTACATTAGATACAGTTTATTTTCATTGCTATGAACATTGCTACAAATATTCATAGTATTTTATTTTATTTATTTATTTTTTTTGCGGTATGCGGGCCTCTCACTGTTGTGACCTCTCCCGTTGTGGAGCACAGGCTCCGGACGCGCAGGCTCAGCGGCCATGGCTCACGGGCCCAGCCGCTCCGCGGCATGTGGGATCCTCCCAGACCGGGGCATGAACCCGCGTCCCCTGCATCGGCAGGCGGACTCTCAACCACTGAGCCACCAGGGAAGCCCCTGTTTCATTTTCTAATAAATTTATTTATTTATTTATTTTTGGCTGCATTGGATCTTCGTTGTTGTGTGCGGGCTTTCTCTGGTTGCTGCGAGCAGAGGCTACTTGTCCTTGCAGTGTGCGGGCTTCTCATTGTGGTGGCTTCTCCTTGTGGAGCATGGGCTCTAGGCACGCAGGCTTCAGTATTTGTGGCACACAGGCTCAGTTGCTCTGTGGCATGTGGGATCTTCCCGGACCAGGGATCGAACCCGTGTTCCGTGCATTGGCAGGCGGATTCTTAACCACTGTGCCACCATGGAAGTCCATAGTATTTCATTTAATGTAAAATAGTTTATATATCCATTCTATTGATGGACATTTACATTGTTTCCAGTTTGGGGCTATTACAAATAATGCTGCCAGAAGCAACCTTGTTCATGTCTCTTGCCGTACAGGTGCATGTGTTTCACTTGGATGTACAGCTAGAAGTGGCTGTTTTCAAAGGTTATGTGTACGTTCCTTTAGATACTGTTAAAGTTTTACAAAGTGGTGGTACCAATTCAAAACCCCACTAGTAGAGTATGTAAGTTCACGTTACTTCATAATGTTGCTAATACTTTTTCAGGTTTTCCTTTTTTTTTTTTAATGGCATAATATTAAAAGTATCTCCTTTATTTTTCAATTGAAGTATAGTTGATATACAATATTACATAAGTTATGGGTGTACAATATAATGATTCACAATTTGTATAGTTATTATAAGATACTGGCTGTATTCCCTGTGTTGAACAGTACATCCTTGTAGCTTATTTTATACCTAATGGTTTGTACATCTTTTCCCCCTACCCTTATATTGCCCCTTCCCCTTCCCTCTCCCCACTGTAACCACTAGTTTCTTCTCTATATCTGTGAGTCTGCTTCTTTTTTGTTATATTCACTAGTTTGTTGTATTTTTTAGATCCCACATATAAATGATATCACACAGTGTTTGTCTTTCTCTGTCTGACTTATTTCACTTAGCATAATGCCTTCCAGTCATCTTAAAGTTTGTAATTTTAGTGGGGATGAGGAGTACTTCGTTGTGTTATTGAGCCCCTTTTCACATGTTTATCGACCATATGTATAACCTGTTTGATGCAGTGTGTCTGTTTATTTTGCATGTTTGGTAGGGGGGTTATTTAACTTTTTTTTTCTTGGTAATTGTAGGATGTTTTAGATTTGAGTCCTTTTATGATTATGTATGTTGTAAATATCTTCTCTGTAGCTAAATTTTTTACTCTCTTAATGCTATTTTTTGATGAACAGAAGTTTTAACTTTACTCCAACTTACCAGTCTTTTCCTTTTTAGTTAGTGCTTTTGAGGTTCAATTTAAGAAGTATTTTTCTATCCTAAATCATCATTATAATTCTCCTATATTGTCTTCCAAGTATTATATTTTTTATATTTCTACCCGGAATTGATTTTTATAATGCTTATGAGGTAGGAGTTAGGATTTCATTTTTTTCACAGATGGATATCCAATTGATTTAGCACCATTTATTGAAAAGATAATTCCACTGTGCTCTGCAATACCATCTTTGTCATAAACCAAGAGCCATATATGTGTGTATCTGTTTCTGCTTTTTTTCTAGTCCATTAGTCTATCTTTGTGGTTGCACCACACTGTTACAGCTGTAGTTTTATAATAAATCTTGCTATCCAGTATAAGAGAGTTTTTCTGCCTTTTTTTTTTCATTATTATTGCTCCCATCAGGAGCCTTTTTAGACACTTTCTCTTCTTTTCTCTGTGAAGTTAAATACTAAGGAATAAGATTTTGTCAGGTAGGATTGATTTGTGGACAGCCACAAATCACTGTAATAGCTAAGTTTTTTTTCCTCCAAGAACCAATTTTCTCCCTCCTGGGGGCGATACTACCCCTACTGAGAATGCATGCAGTAGAGCAGATCCTCCTCCTTGTTCTTTTTATATAGGAGTGGTATGCTATCCTTTGCTTTTGTCTTTTTCAGTGAAATATAGAAACAACTTACTTAGCAGTTTACAAATCAAAACAAAGTAAAAAACTCCTACCAGTATATACTCTACTGGTGGGGGAATTTTATTGGGATTGTATTGATTCTATACATCAGTTTGGTTAGTTGACATCTGTACCTTACTGAGTTTCCTGATCATAAGCATAGTATAGCAGCAAGAAGAAGTTGGAAACATGGGTAGTCCTATGATCATGAGTGAGTAGTTAAAACTTTTCCTGAAAAGAATATTCACACATTTACCAGTGAATCCTAGCTCTATCATATATGAAAGGAAACAGTAATTCCAGTCTTATGCATACTCTTCAAAACACCAGAAAAAGAGGAAACTCCCCAACTCATTTTATGTGTATAGCATATGTTGGGTATATAGCCTATTAAGGGCAATAAGAGAATGACAGGAAATTAGTCTGATTATGAACATAGATAAACAACCCCTAAACAAAATTTTAGCAAACTGAATCTGGTCATATATAACCAGCTTGATCAAGTTGAGTTTATCTTAGGAATGAAAGGTTGTTTTTACACTAGAAAATCCGTCAGTATACTTTTATCAATTAACAAATTAGGGGAAAAAAACCCAGATGTATGGAGACTGTATGTATTAGTGTGTGAGGACAAAGATAAAATTCAGCCTCCATTCATGTTATAAACTCTTAGCAAACTAGAACTAGAGAACTTTTTTAGTGAGATAAAAGGTTCCAAAACAAACAAACAAAGAAAAACCACACACAGAACCCAACACAATAGCTGTAGCATGCTTAATGATGAAATGTTGACCTTTTTCCCTCCAAGTTGAGGGACCAGGTGTTGATGCCTGCTGTGCCCCCACTGCCATTGTTATTAAATATAGTGCTAGGAATTCTAGTCCATGCAGTGAGGCAAGAGGAAGAAAGAGATGGTATAACTGCTGAAATGAAGAAAACCATCATTACTCTTAGATGGTATGATCATGTAAATAACTTACCTGTAGATTCTTTGGAATTTTTAAGCAAGTTTAAGAAGTGTGACTATAAAACAATATTTTTAAAAATCAGTTTTATTTCTATATGCTAGCAAACAGTGCTTTAGACAATGAAATTAACAGCAGAACCATTTATAATAGAATCAAGAAACAGGAATTAAATCTGACTTTAAAAAGCACAAGACCTCTAGGGGAAAATTGTGACTCTTAGTGGAGAGAATATATCGTATGTGTGTGTATGTCTGAATGTGTTGTAACTCGAAATCTAATTTAAAATTGTTATGGGAATACAAATTACAGTTGACCTTTGAACAATACACATTTGAACTGTGCAGATCCACTTATATGCGGATATTTTCAGTAGTAAATACTCCAGTAGTACAGGATCGATGGTTGGTTGAATCCGCTGATGCTGAGGAACCGTGGATACTGAGGGCCTGCTATAAGATATATGCAGATTAACCCCCGCCTTGTTCAAGGGTCAACTGTGCCTAGAATAACCAATACATTCCTTTTTTAACATTGAAGTTAGTTGATTTACAATATTATGTTATTTTCAGGTATAAAACATAGTGATTCAATATTTTATAGATTATACTCCATTTAAATTTATTACACAACAAAGACTGTATTTCCCTGTGCTGTACAATATATCTTTATTGCTCATCTGTTTTATACTTAGTAGTTTGTGTCTCTT
Organism: Orcinus orca; assembly: GCF_937001465.1. Lineage (NCBI taxonomy): Eukaryota > Metazoa > Chordata > Mammalia > Artiodactyla > Delphinidae > Orcinus > Orcinus orca. Next base: position 56,910,202 of record NC_064564.1, read on the forward strand.
AGTCCCATACCAAGATATTCTTGAAAAAGAACAAGTTGGGATAAGTTGGCCTACTAGGTATGGAGAGTTATTACAAAGCCATAGTAACTAAGATGTGCTCGCTAGTACGGGGATAAACAAATAAACCAAGAGAACAGGATAGAGAGCCCACATCAGACTCAGGCACTTATGGACACTTGACCTCTGATCCCTGAGGAAAGGACAGCTTTTTAAATAAACCGTCCCGGGACAATTGAGTATTCATATAGTAAAAGTAAATTCAGAACCCTGTATTTCACAGTACACAATCAATTCCAGGTGGATTAGTGACCTAAATGTGAAAGGCAAAGCTATAAAGCTTTTAAAGGCTTTAGAAGGTAATATAGGAGAATGTCATCATCATGTCAGGGTTGGGAAAGATTTCTTAAACAGGAAATAAAAAGCAATAAAAGAAAAGATTGATAAATTGGACTACATTAAAATTAAGAATTTGGGATTATTCAAAGATGCCATAAAGAGAATGAAAAAGCAGACTCAGAGTAGGAAAAGATACTTGTAGTATGCAACTGAAATGTAGTATCGAAAATGTCTGAAGAACGAATCAGTAACCTCTCTCTTTAAGGTAGGGATGCGGGAGAGGATGTGATGGGGAAGAAATGCACTGAGGAAAGCGTCTGCATGTTTTCAAATGTTTGCATTCTTTTCTCTAAACTGAACTTATGTTTTATGCATTTCTCTATATATAAGCACATTTCTTAACCAAAAAATGGAAAAGAATGAAAACGATAAAGAAATACGGTTACTGTATTAGTTTTCTAGGGCGACATAAAATACCACAGACTGGGGGCATAAACAACAGAAACTCATTTTCTTAGAGTTCTGGAGGCTGGAAGTCTAAGATCAGGATGTCGGCAGGTTTGGTTTCTCTGGAGGCTTCTCTCCTGGCTTGCATATGGCACCTTGTTGCTGTGTCTTCGCATGTGCTTGAGCATCCGTGGTGTCGCTTTGTGTTTCTGAGTTTCCTCTTCTTATAAGGATACCAGTCAGATTGGATTAATGTCCACCCTAAGGGCCCCATTTTTCTTGATCTCCTCTTTAAAGGCCCTCTCTCCAAATACTCTCACATTCTGAGGTGCTGGGGTGAGGGTGGGGTTAGGGCTTCCACATACGAATTTCTGGAGAGACACAATTCAGCCATAATAACACTGATTATGTCATAAAGATTTGAATAGCAAATGGATGCTTGTGATGTAGATAAAATTTCCCAAGCCAGTTTTTGGATTCAAAAAGTGCTAGATCTAAAAAAAAAAAATCTAAGATAGAAGTAAAGATGTTGTGCTCTGGAGAAGTATGTTAAATGACTCAAAATATGGATTTAGTACTGATGTTAATTGTGTGTGTGTAAAATTGGGATGCAGTTTTTTGAAAATGTAAGAGCGAGAAAAAGCAATTTCTGAATCAATTTACTATTTTACACAAGTACTCTCTAACATAAATGTATACCTAAGTGAATAAATGTAATTTTAAGTAGATCTTTTAGTCTCATCTTCATCCCTAACATGTATAAATTCTAGTGGACAAAAAAGTTTTTTAATCTTTTCACTGGGAGAAAAGAGGATGCATTTTATTTGGTCATATATGGCACAGATCTTCCTTGACTTACAGTGGGGTACATCCTGATAAACCCATTCTAAGTTGAAAATAGCCAAAGTTGCACCATCTTAAAAGTCAGAAAATTGTAAGGTGAACCGTTGTAAATTGGGGACCATGTGTATTTTTATTAGGGTAAGCTCTACTATGACACAGTATGTTCATTCCTAAAATTTGCCCCACTGTGCAAAATCATGCAATGAAAACCATAGGGCTTATGGGAAAATGAAGACACAACACTCAAAAACTTTGTCAGTGACTCTTAAAAGGGTTCCTAATAAAAATAGCAGCACAGTTTTATACATGTTAACTAGTCAAGAAATACATAAATACTATAAAAAACATTGCACTTTACCTTAGAAGAGACCTGAAATTTTCTTGTGGAAGTGGGCATCAGAAGGATTGCGTTATGTGAGTTATTACCAAGTGATGGAAGGAGAGTCATATGAAATTGGAGGGAAAATTGTGATACCAGGTACGGATGAGTGTGGCTCATAACACACATGACAAATTGAGTTAGCCGGTAGATGTTTGGGGGTGTGTGTTTTGTGTATTCCTGTATGGCTTGGTTTAGCTGGGTGAAGTTTTTACTGTTCATCTTGGGTTTCTTGCAGATAAAATCACACATAAACAAACACAAGAGTCTTGCTATGCTCAAGTTGTTGCTTAATGTATCAATCATGTTGGAACATATTTGTGTTTTCATACAGCATAATAGCAGAGTTTACTGTTTGAATTTTTAATATCATTCATAGCCCCATCTTTTCCTCTTTACATGTTTGGTAAGGATTTTGCATTAGGCTCTTTTTAGTGAAATTTTGAAATAGTCAAAACTAATATGTAACTGTTACATAACACCTTAAGTATCTTGGTGAATTTTAAGTTTTCCCTGGCTAATAAACTGAGTGGTTTGGGTGTGGACTCAGAGTTTTGCTTAAGTCAGATGGATGATCACTGTGCCACACAGAAAAGCATCAGTTCTTTTGTTTCAAACAAGATCATTATGTTCGGTGACCCCCTGTTTCTGATATTGCTACCAGGGTACCTTTAAGCCTTAACCTGAATCAGTATTAAAAGAGCATGTGTGTGGTTATGTTTTGGGGTCCTTCCCATTCGTTTGTTGCTTTTTATCCACTGTGGCTATTTTATTCCAAAGCTTAGTAACTACAGGTTTCCAGAAGTCTTTGTTCTTTCACTCTCTCTCCCTCGACTGGAACAGCCTGGCCAGACAAGGGAGAGAGAGTGAAAGAACAGTGAGGGTAAATGAAATGGCTTCTCCTGGTTTTCCTGACCTCCTGCCACAGTTTCTTTGGATCACTTTCAAGACCCTCATTTTCATGCCCTGGGCTGGACAATCAGTTTTCCCTCACAGCGTTTCCATTTCTGTCTCCTGTCTAGGCATTCCTTTATGTTTCTACTGTCCTCTGTGCACACATTCCTGTTAAAGTATATATCACATTGTTTTGGAGTTTTGCAGAGTTGGGCTCTCTCTCTGAATAAACTGCATACTTCTTGAGGGCACAGACCATATCTTTATCCTTTTTACATTTCTACTACATAGCTCAGTGCTTGGCAGTGGTAGTTGAGTGAGTGGATGGATGAATGAATGAGTTGGTCTTGCAGAGGGCTGTTCATGTGATCCTATTATTTGTGTTACCCCCTCATTTTGACTAAAATACATAATCTCTAGGTATCTTGGCCACTTGAACTTTAATATTATGAATCAGGTTTGTGCATTCAAGCTTTTTAGCAGTACCATAATAAAATTTCCTTTTGTTGAACCAGAGATTGTACACCATCTGTTTTGTTTTTGTTTTTTTGATTTTTGGAGGGTTTTCTGTTTTGTTTTTGCTCCAAATAGTAGATGAGCATGGCTAATTTGCAACTTTAGGATTAGGAGTTTTTATGACAATTGAGTAGTAAAATCCCATTTTTCAGCTTGCTACTATGAATTAAAAACAACTATTTTTGAAATTTTCAAATATTTATATGTTTATGAAGTGGAATAAACTAAAAAATGGGGAGAGTAGTTCTTTTAAGATAATAAGGGAAAATGTTATGGCTCAATTCTTTATTATTGCAACTGTAAGTAATTTTTGAATTGTTTTTAAGATTTTCTTTTTCTTCTTATAGGACCTCTTTGTTGTTAGACATGAATTGGCCATAATGAGACTAGCTGCCTTTATGGGCATTACAATGTTCGTTGGAATAACTGGACTCTTTTATACTCAACTAATTGGCATCATCACAGTAAGTATATTTTTAATGTAAAGTAATGTATTTGTGAACATATTGCCTAATTACGAACTTAATTCTAAAAAGTTACAGGAAGTTTAGAAATTAAAGAGGAAACTTATCCGTAGTCATTTATGTATTTCCATTTCCGTATGCCTGTGTAATTTTAAAGTAGTTATAATCAGTGTACAGAGTGTACATATAATTTTGTATCCTGCTTTTAAAAATTAGATTAAAGTATTTTTATATGGCTACAGACATCATGTTTATAGTTTTTAATAGTTGGATATACTATTTAGTGAACATAACATATTTTAATTAATCATTTTTCTGTTGATCAGCATCTACTATGCAATCTTTTTTTTCTGTATTACAAATACCTCTTTGAACATCTCTTTTTCCTCTTTAAACTAGTAACTTAAGGTAAATTCCAAAAAATGGAATGTTGCTGGTGGAAACATTTTATTAGTAATTAAACGGGTTTTTTTAATGTATTTATTAGCCAAAGTGGATTTGTCACAACAGAAAAGATTTTAAAAATGAGAAAAATAACATTGGTTAAGGATTTAAAAGTTTGGAAATACACTGCATTGCAGAAGATGCAGAGTAAATAGGCTTTTTCGTATGTTGTTGGCGGGGGTATAAATTGGTATAAACTTTTTGAAGGGCAAATTGTCAATGTCTATCAAAATTTTAAAGGCACAACCCTTTTGACCACCTCTAGATACTGTTTTTTCACACGTGTGTAAATAAGTGTGTATATTAAAAAAGATCTTCATTGTTATATTGATATAGTGTATGAAAACTTAAGTGTTTATAAGACTATATTCAGTGGAAAAAAATGTAAGAAAATGCATCAAAACTTACTTTAAAGCAACAGTAATCAAGAAAGTGTTGTACTGGCATAAGGATAGATGAAATAGAATTGAGAGTCCAGAAATAGACATATATATCTATGGTCAGTCAGTTTTTCAGCAAGAGTAGCAAGACTATTCAATAGGGGAAAGAAAAGTCTTTTCAACAAATACTGCTGGGACAGCTAGATATCCACATGCAGAAGAATGAAGTTGGGCCCTTACCTCATACCATATATGTAAATTAACTCAAAATGGATCATAGACCTGAATATAAGATCTAAAGTTATAAAACTCCTAGAAGAAAACATAGGATTAGGCAATACTAAGGATTAGGCAATACTAAATCTTAGACTAGGAAATAATATCCTAGATATGAAACCAAAAGTGTAAATAAAGAAAAAAAAGATAATTTGGACTTACTCAAAACTGTAAACTTTTGCACTTCAAAGGATGCTATCAAGAAAGTGAAAGGACAGCTCACAGAATGGGAGAAAATATTGTGTATCTGATAAGGGACTTGTATCTAGAATAAAGAACTCTTAAACTCAGTAATAAGAAGGCAATCTAATTAAAGCATGGGGAAAGGATCTGAATGGACATTTCTTCCAAGAAGATACAAATGGACAATAAATACTGCATGAAAAGATGCTCAACATCATTAGTCATCAGGGAAATGAAAATCAAAACCATAATTAGGTATCACTTCTCATGCACACTAGGAGGCTATAATAAAAAAAGGTAATAACAAAGGTCAGTGAGGATGCAGAGGAAGCAGAACCCTCATGCACTACTAGTGGGAATGTAAAATGGTGCAGATACTTTACAGAATAGTCTGACCATTCTATAAGTAAACATGAGTTATGTTTTGATTCAGCAATTCCACGCCTAGGTATGTACCTAAGAGAAATGAAATGTATGTTCACATAAAAATCTGTACATGAATATTTATAGCAGCATTAGTCATAATAGACCAAAACTCTCAGCAATCCAGATATCTATCAGCTGGTGAATGGATATATACAAAATGTGGTATATATCCATAAAATGGAATATTATTTGGCCATAAGAAGAAGTGAAGTACTGATGCATACAACACCATAGATGAACCTTGAGAGCATTATGCTAAGTGAAAGAAACCAGTCACAAAAGGTCACATATTTGTATCATTCCATTTAATGATATGTCCAGAATAGGCAAGTCTATAGAGACAAAGTAGATTAGTGGTTGTGTGGGGTTGGGGAGCTAGTGGGGGCTGGAGATAATGGCTAAAGGGTACAGAGTTTCTTTCATAGGGTGATGAACATGTTCTAAAATTGATTGTGGTGATGATTGTATGACTCTGTGAACATACTAAAAAACCACTGAATTGTATACTTTAAATGGGTGAATTTTATGGTATATGAATTATATGTCAATAAAGCTGTTAACAAAAAAAGAATATTTCTGGCATAAATTAAATGTTAATTTTATTCATTTGTTCACATTCATTCATTTATTTATTCATTTTATATATGGTTTGTTGATGTCCTTTGTCTGTTTTCTGTTCAGGTATTCTTTTCTCTTATGGTTTAATAAGAAATGTTAATAAAAACATTCAAAAAAAAGAAATAATGCGGAGGTAACTCTCTCTATCCCTCTATCTATATGCAAAGACTATCTGTGGAAAGACACATGAGATACTAGTAATGGTACTGGCCTCTGAAGAAAACTGGAAGAATGCAGTCAGAAATGGAAGGAAAACATATTTATTGTGTAACCATTGTTTTAATATTTTGCAAGGTACTCATAATAACCTTTCCCCTCTAGATTTTATAGGAAGAATTTTAAACACAGGAAATTTTAAAGAATCTTACAGTGAATCCTCAACCACAATTAACATTTTAGAGTATTTGCTTTATCTCACTTCAAATTGTCCATCAGTCCATTGTATGTTGTAATATATATCAAAGTAATTTGCAGCATCAGATAGTTCACCACACAAATCATTAACTGGAGCTCAGTGCTTGTTTATGTTTTTTCCTTTGAGGCAAATTTTACATACAATGAAAGACATAAATGCACACATGTGCAACTCAAACCCCTTTCACAACAGAGAATATTACCATCACCCTAGAAAGTTCCGTCATGCCTCATATCAGTAAGTCCATATCCTCTGCAGAGGCAGCAGTGATCTGTTGTATTTTTCCCATCCATCACAGATTAGTATTGGTTATAGAATTTCATATATACCCATTAATATGTCTCCTTTCTTTCAATATAATGTTTTTTTGATTCATCCATATTGTTGCATGTATTGATAATTTTTTTTATTGCTGAGTAGTATTCCATTGTATGACTATACCACAGTTTGTTTATCCATTCTATTAAAAGACAACTGGTCTGGTTCCAGGTTTTGGTAATTATGAGTAAAAACGCTGTGAACATTCTTGTTCAAGTCTTTTTGTGGAAACATGTTTTCATTTTCTTGGGTAAATACCTAGGAGAAGAATTGCTGGTCACTTGAGACAGGTTTATCTTTTATTTCATAAGAAATTGCCAGGCCTTTTCCCCAAGCAACTGTATCATTTTGCACTCTGACCAACAATGTATGAGAATTCTGGTTGCTCCACATCCTCATCAGCATTTATTGTTGTCAGTCTTTTTAATTGCAGCTGTTCTAGTAGGTTTTAATAGTATCTGGTTGGTTTAATTTGCATTTCCTTGATGACTAATGATACTGAACACTTCTTCATGTGCTTATTGGACATTCATGGATTGTATAATGTCTGTTTAAATATGTTTTTATTATTGTTCAGTGGCTTGAAATGTTTTCTAATATCTCTTGTGATTTATCTAGTGATGATGATAAATAACATGATATTAATCACATTCCTGTGGACGAGAATAGGTCTTCCCCTAACATCTTTTTTCTCTGCTTTTATACTCATTCATAATTACTTTATAGCCTATTCATAAGTCAAGTCTAAATTGCCAGGTTATGCTTGCATTTTTGAATTTCCACTTTTGAATTTGCCCAAATCATTGGTATATATTTATATTTCCTGGAATGAAGTTTCTCTGATTTCCCCCAATTTCTTATGATTAATGACTGGAAATGGATGTTTGAGAGTGTTGCTGTTAAGACTACAAGTTACTTCTGAGAGCCGTCAGAGGTTTATAGCTGAGGGTAACAGTTTCCTTCTCACCTAAGCAGAAAGTGGGGTTTGGCAGCAAAGACTTCAAGATATTTTAAGAATTCCTATTCTCAAATTTTAGTAATCACTTCTGAGTTGGACATAAAGTTATTTATAGTATTTGCTGGTTTTTGAAGGGTATATAGTATCAGGTTCCTTTCTGACTATTCCGTACTACCAGTATGTTAATATTAATTTTCAAATTGCATGATTTTCTCTTTTGCTATAATATTGAACAACATTTCACCATTTTAAGACAGGGAGATTGGGTCTGATGTTGTGATATTTCTAAAACTGAGTAGAAACCACATTTGTTAAATAATGCTCTCTCCCCAAGTCTCATCTCTTTCTGTATACATTTAGTACCCTCTCAGAACACTCTGTGCTAGACAGGTCTCATGTCTTTGGAAATTATATATTTGTGAAACATTTAAAAAGGAATGCAAGCATTAAGAGAGAGAATATATTCCATTTGTTAGTCCAACCTTTAGGCACTGTACTTCCTCTTGAATCTAAGTACTTAAAAAAATTACAGTAAATTTCAATTCCATTTACCTGGGCTTTCATAGTGAACTTCAAGTACCACTCTTTTTGAATGAAAAAAACATTTTTTAAAGGTTTCCAGAATTCACTCCTCCCCACATTGATTTAAGGTTCTTTAGGGCTTAATTATTTGAAGTTGTTATGCATTCAGTATTTAATTTTAAATCTAATGAATTATTAGTATTTAAAAATAGTATTTAATATTAAAATTAAAATTTAAAATATAGATTTTGCTTCCTTTCTTTATAAAATATGCTTGCTGTTTCATTTTATAAAAAATTAATACTGCCTAAAGGACATTTCACATCTGGACATGTTTTTGTCATAATCTGAATCCATGGATCTCTCTTTACAGTGTGAAAGCAGTGACGAATTTGTCAGTTAGCATAAGAAAGAAAAGGGGGAGAAAGAATCACAGTGAATTTAATTACTTCATCGATGTCTTCCTCCTTCCCCTACTCCTGCCCCCAAAGACCAAGAGGCATTTTGGGAAAACACTGGTGGGAGTATCATTTCATTATAGAAACTATGTAATTACATAGCTTGACTATAGGCCTATTAGACTATAAACAAGCAAAACAAGTGCTATCTCTATTTAGGTTTAGGTTGAGGTTTTGAGGAAGCAGTGTATTAATTTTCAGTAATTTTTCCCCATTATTTGTTCTTACTTGGAAAAATCATTTCTCTCCTGTATAAGAGGAAAAATCCCATCTTATTGATAGTAGAAGGTAACAGGATAATCATAGTAATGATAATCTGTTGTCATTTTAGACCTAGTAAGAGCAGATTATCTGTGACCCAGATAAAATAATTAGAAATTACTTAAATTTAAAAACAGTGGATTTCTAATCCCATTTCCAAGGTTAAAAGATCTCAACACAACCTGATGTTTCTATGGAACAGACTAATCTTAAACCCAATTTTAAAGGATTACCTTTGATTATTTTTAGATTTAATTTTAAACAAGATTTAACTATATATGTTTGTTCCTTTTTACTAAAATTAATACTGAAGTTAAAGTGTTTTCAAAGTCTGCTTTGAAGCATTCTTTATTTAGTTAGGGAACAGATTATTCTAATTATTCCTTACTTAGACCGTTTAGCCTTTTTGTTTGTTTCTGAATGAAATGGATAGTGATGTTGTCATTATTGTAATTGATGTCAGAATTTCTTATTGAGCAGTAGTTCACACACAGCCAAGAATAATGTCCATTCTGATGAGCACCAACACTAAGAGTGCTGGGTGATTGTATTAGTCATGTTTTGAGTTGCTGGGCTTGGAGAGAGTTAATCAAGAAGCTCTGTAACAGCTGGTACAGCGCCTTCTGGTGAGGGTCTGACAGTGAGCTATTGTATACCATGACACTGCTCTGACAGTTTATCTAAATTTTGTATACAAGCATTTTTGTTTTCAGGGCACCGTGGAGTTTGTGTAAAAGCTTAAGCTTTTGATGGCGTCTCTGGAGCTTAGTGCTTTTCTCAGTTGTGGTGAGATTGAGGGTGGGGTGGGGAAGATATATTTAGTTGAAATTTTGTAAAAGGCTTTAAATTCTCAAAGAAAGAAATTGAGCTTTTTATATTTGGTCTCACAGGTAACTATTGTTGGACTCTACTTGAATTACTAAAGATAGCTTAAAGCAAAGCTTTTCAAAATAAAGGGAGAAAATGTTTTCCCCCCTAAATACTGGCTCATGATTACCTAAATAAATATAGACAGAATCACAGATGCAGGAGTGACTTAATTTTAACTTGATTATGTTGTACAATGAAAAGTATCTTGTGTTCAAAATGTTAAATTAGTTTAAATGGCATTATCTATTAAATAACATTCTTATTAATCAGATGATTCTTGGACTTACCTGCCTTTTAACATGTACCTAGAAATGTAGTCCTGAGATTATTAATCCTTATAATGAAATTCTGCTAAGTATCCCCTGAATCAGTGTGGTGAATTAACAGCATTCGGTATAGTCTCTGTACAAATTACGTTTGCTTTACTCAACTCCAAATCAGCATTGCAAATATGGAAATCGTTGCTAATTATGCTGAACCCAGCTCACTTACATTTCTGTAAAGGGAGCTCTGTACAGCATTTTGTCTTCCTTTCTGAATTATGTTTTCATTTAATAAAAACAAAATATATTTTTAATACAGTATTTCTAATTATAATATTATAGGAAGTATCTTCTCTGTAGCTGTTTTAAAACCTAGAAGAATCATTAAAATTTAAATTGTTACTTCTTATATGTTTTTAATGTCATATTCTAATATTGGCTATAATATTTCTTTGAATTTTGGATACAGTAGAGAACTTTATAGAAACTAGGTTCCCCCTCGCCAAGGAATTAGTTTAAATACATACTGTGTTACATTGCATAGTAATAGAAAAGCTTTCTTTCTAAAAATTCCTGCTAGCATCGTAATTATTATGTGTGGAAGTGGATTGCTCTTTAGCATAAACGTGTTCCTATGTGAAAATGTATTTATATTGCATCCTCTCTCTTTACTCAATGTAATAAACTTCTTGAAAGTAATTTAAAACAACTTAAATCTATTTCTGTAGATTTTTTTCAATAAGAATAGTGCATTTTAATTTTCTTAAAACATGATGAATAGCTTGAGTGATTAAATAGATGCTTTTTTTTTGGTAAGGAAGCTAAACATTTATGAGTTGTAATTGCTGTTTTTCCCATGTTATTGTTCATGTTCTGAATCCACGTGAATTTTTAATCTGAATTTACAACTTTATAGGATTGGAGAAAACAGTGAATTTTATATTTATAGTTAACTTTTAGATCTTTTTCCACAGTGATTCATATGCTTCTCTCTGTCACAGTCTATCACTATATTAATTACTTTTCAAATTCCAGCCAAAGGGGCACATTATCCCATTACTTCTACTGATAACCGAAAATCTTATGAAAGTATAGTTTTGTACTAAAAATGTAAGAGTAGTTGACCTTGATTTGATTGTTGATTGCAAACGTAAGTTTTCAGCTGTTTCTAAATAGCGTATGGCTTATTTATATATGTTATTGTATATAATCCTCCTCTCTGACATCCTCGGTATATTCCTGTATAATTATTTCTTGTATGTTTAACTACTTTCACTAGACTGTAAGCTCCTGTTGCTAAGGACTGTGTCATAATATGTACTTAGTAAATTTTTGATAGACAATAAATGAGTAAATGAATCATGTTTTATGTACTTAGTACTTATTTTTTCAACTAGATTATAAGCCCCTTGTGGACATTGGATTTTATCTGTGTAGTCTCCTACAGTCCATGTCATTTTATCTTTGATTATAAAAAACACTTGTTTGTTTAAACATAAATTTTTCTAGTTACATTCTAATGTAATTAAGATAGCTCCAAGCCCTACAATAAAAACTTAGGCCTGTCATTTATTGAGGAGTTATTAAGGACTCTAACATATTAACTCATTTAATTTCTACAAAAATCTATGAGGTAAATAGTAGTATTTGAAAATTGAGATACAGAATTTTAGTAACTTTCTTAAGGTTTTATACAGCCAGAAAATGGCTTGATGAAGAGGAGTATGGGAATTGTGTTGGAAAGAAATGTTTTAAGTGGCTATCAAAGTAACATCTACTGCCTTCTCAGTTTGGTTTCATGATTGATTAAATGTCTCTGTTAACTTAAGATCTCTAATAAAAGATGTAGCTGGTCCTCTGTTGGAGATGGATGCTTATGAACCATTTATTTCAAGTGCGTAATATAGTAGTGAGTTCTGGCTTCAAAGGAGGAGAGAGAGCTAAGGTTAACAGAAAGTTTTCTCTTTTTGGATTGAAAAAAATTAAAGATAAGGAATCATGTTATTTCTGTCCATGTTCAATTAGTTTAGTGCTGCAAACATATATTGAGTACCCACTTTGAATAATTTGTGCTGTTCGGTGCTATGAAAGACACAAAGTTAAATGAGTTGCTCTCTGTATGTTGAGCAGAAATTCTAGGAAGTTAAGCAAAAGTCTATTTTAGAATTAGCAGAAATCAGTAGTAGACAAAACAGGTATATAATCTCTAGTTGTGATAAACTTTCCTTAATAGTGTTTTTTACTCCAGGTTAAATCAGCAGAGTCATTGAATCAGGTATGTGCAGTAGAGTTAAAAGCATCGACAAGACCTATGATAAGACTAAAGAGTGCAGGCGATCCTTGAGGTTAGATCGAACTGTCTTCAAGGAGACTTTCTGATAGAATGTTCTTACTTTCCTCAGATCTTCAGTTTGACAGATCTGGAAACTCCATTTTGAAAATGTTTCCAGGGTTAATCAGGCCCAGAAGCAGTGACTCTACTTCTAGACTCAAAAGTGATAGTCATATAAACCAGGTTGACTATTTATTCCCTTATGTATGATTGTCAGGTACCAAAGGAGTCTGCAGTACATTCTTTCTCCTGTACAACAACATATATGGCAAAGTGTTACTTTGTGAGAATGAACTCAAAGCAGAATGAGTTAGTTGGATGGATTGTATCATCAAGCTGTCTATTCCAAGAGGACTAGATTCTCAGGTCTGTTAACCAGGAAACATCTGGTGATAAATTCTTGCTCTTTGCCTCTCACCTCCCCCCCCCTCAATTTTTCCAATAGGCAATAAATACCTCCCTCCCCCTTCCTATTAGAAACTTTTTTTTTCCATTCCAGTTATAATCTTACTAGTTGAGATACAGTTTTCTTTTAAGTCAAACATATTTCCTTAGACTGAACCTGAAAGATAATTTCTTAGAGTAAGATGAGCCATCAGGAGAAGATAAAGTATAGTTGATAAAATACTTGAGCCCTATATTTCTGTAAGTCTTTCTTGTTTCTAGTTTATTCTTTTTTTTTAGAAGATAAACTTCCGGTTTTTAAAATAGGAAAGCATTCTCATTTATCTCAGTTATGCAGACTGGCAGAAGTCTTGGATATTTTTATCATTAGACCATAATCAATACATAAATATTTCTTTGGAAATAAGGTATTTTGATTGTAGATAATACAATAAAAATGTGTTTCTTATCATTCCTTGAAGAGTGAGTTTTTCTAGATAGCTGTTTTACATATAACTAAGAATTTATAAAATATACTCCGTGAAGATAGCAATTACCTTTTTGGTAATTTTTGTGATAGTCACTAAAGGTATTGAGTCTTTTATGTTGAATGGAATTAGCTGCACTAAAATCTATTTTAAATATTTTTAGTTTATTTTTCATGTGTGAAATATTCCACAATTCCCTGCTTAATAAAACAAAACAAAAAGTTTATTAAACCTAGTTCGGCACTTGGAAATAACTTATGGTTGTCAATATTCCTGCCAGTAGTAACCTCTCTTCTCTTCTAGTTTGCTGTTTCTATTGCGCATATAAATACGATAGCATGATAACTTGCGTTTCCCTGAGTATGCTGTATAAATGCCAGTGCAAAAACTTTGTGACATGTTTGGCTGTTCTTTTTTCTTATAATAGTACTCTGGATAGCTGAGAGATAAGCATTTGCCATTTCTAGTGGAAAAAAATAGTCTTTTTTGGCTAGCCTCACAAATCCTGTTCATAAAGTCATGGTAGACATCACATCCTTTGATTGAATGACAATCTGTTTATGATGACTTGAAAGGTAGTGTTCCTCGTATTTCTTGAACCAGATTCTAGAAAGATGTCAAAAGCACTTGCAAATAAGAGCTTTTCCCATATGAAGTCTAAATTCAAAGTCCTTAAAATTGATCATTTTATTGTCACAAATACATTCCTCAAAGTTATAATCGAGTTTTAAGTTTCTGCACAGTAAAAATATCCTGTAACATTGGCTAGTTCTAGTAGTCTAACCTTGTAATTGCCTTCCTTATCCTGAAATAGTTTCCACTTTTAAGTGTTATCTACACCTGCAATTTGGGGCCATTTATATACCTTTCCTGATAACACTTTTAAATTTCTTTCCTGTCTTTTCCTTTGCATTTTTGCGCAAGCTATCTTAATTGTTTTGGAATAACCTGTCACCATCAGTTCTAAGATACCATTTAAATTACTTCCTTCACTTTTTTTTTCTGATATGGAACCAGGACCCCAGCTTTCCTCTAAGTCTTTAATAAATTTTTTTATGTATTTGCAGACTGTGTTTTCACAAAGTAAAACATTATTTTGAGGAAATTATGCAACAGAACCAGGAAAGGTTAATTATAAATAGAATTGTCATTGGAAACCATGAATTTCAGAAAATGCTAGGAAATTAGTGACTATAGAGTGACTAATCTATAGCCTCCACACAGATTACTGGGAAATCTGGAAATGAAACTCTGTTACTAGTTACTAGTCACATAAAAAATGATAGATTTGTTTTCCTGTATGTGAGCCAACCGTAGTTAGACAACTGTTCATACATAAGAATTTAATGTTCTGAGCCATTCGTGTAACTTCTTTAAAGAGTTTTTTGAAGTAAAGGTGCTTTTCAGTAGTATTATTGGAAGAGAGTTCTATAGCTAAATAAGTTCTTCCAATTGGAGTTGCAGCCACAAATATTTGCATGAATAGTATTGCTTAATAACTGCAGTCCACCTGCTATATCTGAGGAAGCTAATAAAGGAAAGGATAAAAGGAGGAAGATTTTTTTGTATATTTAAAAGAATATATTTTCTTTTGTACAACTTAAAAGTATATTTAAAATGTAAATATATATCTAAAATAAGATTATATAATTTGTGTTTTGATTATTTGGATATTCCTTATCATCACTGTTTCTCAGTCTAATGATGGGTCTTCCATTAACATGAATTAGACCAGCATGTCTAGAAGCTTTCTTCTCTTTATTGAGTTGTTTTTCTTATATATTTGTGTTAACAGCTTTATAGAAAACACATAATGAGAAATTGCATTATTATGAAGGGACTGGTTTTTCTCTTGAAAAAAAAAAAAAGTTTTTTTACCAAAGAACACTAATCAGTTAGCTTTCCTTTTCAGAGTAATAAATGTTGTAGTACGGCAAATGCATACATTGCCTTGTTGAATTTGGCTTTGTTTACAGAAATCCATAACCAGTAGCGCTCTTTGGCTCTTGACAGTTTTCTGTTCAATAGTGTCTTTCATTTATCATTTTGGTATTTATTTTTTAATGCATTTTTAATGACAGTTGAATTAAATATAGACTTTTAAAAGAATTATCAAGAAGGCAAGTGTAATAAAAGGTTATTTTTTAATGAAGTGAGACTCCTACAATTTTGGGGGGGGGGTTGTAATTGAATAAATTGGTTCTCTTTAGCACAACATAATGTTGATTCTGTTTTTCCAAGGGAATTTCAGCAATGTACATAGATAATTTAAAATTCTTTTTTTTAACATCTTCATTGAAGTATAATTGCTTTACAATGGTGTGTTAGTTTCTGCTTTATAACAAAGTGAATCAGCTGTATGTATACATATATCCCCATGTCCCCTCCCTCTTGCGTCTCCCTCCCACCCTCCCTATCCCACCCCTCTAGGTGGTCACAAAGCACCGAGCTGATCTCCCTGTGCTATGCGACTGCTTCCCACTAACTAGCTATTTTGCATTTGCTAGTGTATATCTGTCCTTATATACACTACCACTCTCACTTTGTCCCAGCTTAGTACCCATATATAAACTTTTTATATCTTTAGAATATTCTCTGAATATGATTAAAAACATCATGAAATAGATATAGAATCAAGCCTTGATAACTGTTATATCTGAGTATTTTTTTTTGATTTTTAATAGGATACAACATCTATTGAAAAGATGTCAAACTGTTGTGAAGAAATGTAAGTATGAAAGTGAAGTCTGTAGTGTTCTTATTTAAAAATGCAAACACCTGGTTATATTTGAAAAATGTGTGCATGTAGTGGAAAGATAATATAATGATGGCTTTTTCTTGGTGCCTTTTCTAAGACCTGAGCTACAAGCATAACCCAGTCTTACAGTAGGGGTAGGGGTCTTCTAGCCGTGATAGTTTTCAAACAAAATAAGTACTGATCATTCTTGTTCCTTGTCCTACTAAAGTAAGTTAAATTATTTGTCCTGAAAATACATCAAAAGAGATTTGCTACTGTGTTGTTGACACACATTCTGTTAATCCTGAGATTCTCCTCTGCTTCAAAAGTTGCCCTAGGTTGATTGACGACACAGATACAATATCTGCTATCCAGAGTTAAAACTCAGCTGCATGCCATAATGAAAGAAAAGCTGTATTTGTGATGCTGGGACACAATTCATCAGAGTCCAGTAATGGATCCCCAGCCAACCTGTATTGTTTTAGCTGACTGAAGTGCACCATGGGAGTGCTGTCTTTCACTAATAATGCTGTCTTCTGTAGATCGAGGCCCCGAAAGCCATGGCAGCAGACCTTCTCAGAAGTTTTTGGCACTCGTTGGAAGATCCTGTGGTTTATTCCTTTCAGGCAGAGGCAACCACTGCGAGTTCCCTACCACTTTGCCAATCACGTCTAAACAGATGGATGGTGGGCACAGATGGGTCCTCCGTGCTGGAAATGCGTTACAGGTTTTCTGATAATAGAACTATGACAGTCTTCAAGTCAATTAAAATCCACCCACCAATCTTAAGCATCATAATGTGCCCCAGGCTTTATTTTAATAGTGATCTTGATCCTGTTGTGGGACTAATACATGATCTATATTTAAGTTTTAAAGCATGTTTACTTTCAAATTAGCTTTCCACATGGATTTCTTTAAATGCTTTTGTTATTAAACTCAAAAGGCAGTGATTGGGATGAAGTAATTGTACATAATTTCTTTTAGTACTGACAGTGTTACAGATTTTACTTTATGGGAAACTTCGGATGTTTATTTAAAATTTTCACCCTTAAGCAGTACTAACCAAATCTGAATTTCATTCTTTAGGTTTTACAAAAGTTGATACGCCTTATATGTAAATTTTCTTTTTCAAATACAATTTTATGTTATACTTCCTTTTGTATGTGCTGCAAGATTTTTTAAAATTTAGCATATAGGATTGAACAACAACAACAAAACAAAAACAGCAACAAAAAGGACAGTGTTTTCTTAGAAGTAGTTTTCTAATGTTTTTTTTTCTCTTCACCAAAAACACCACTAAAGTAAAACACCAACTACCTACCTTATTTTAAAGGAAAGATTAATTTTTTTTACATTAACTTTCCCATTTCTTTCCCCTGTACTGTTGTAATTATTGGTTTTTGTTAAAATATTTGCTCCAAGGGGAAATTTTTGACCAAACAGGCATGTGTTCCTATTTTACCCTAAGATTTTTATTAGCAAAAAGGGTAAAGAATTTGCAATAATTCCACTGATACCTTTTCTAGTGTAGTTATGTTAGAATGCATATGTTTTTAAAATGCTAGTATAGGGCTCCCCTGGTGGCGCAGTGGTTGAGAGTCCGCATGCCGATGCAGGGGACACGGGTTCGTGCCCCGGTCCGGGAAGATCCCACATGCCGCGGAGCGGCTGGGCCCGTGAGCCATGGCCGCTGGGCCTGCGCTTCCGGAGCCTGTGCTCCGCAACGGGAGAGGCCACAACAGTGAGAGGCCCGCATACCGCAAAAAAGAAAAAAAGCTAATATAACTAGATAATATATAATGTATAGTATAAAGAAGAATATCGTGCTTTAAAAAAATATATGTATACTTTTTACTTTTGTTTACCTACTAGTAGATCTAAAATTACACCTTGAAGGTTTTTATATAATAGATATTGGCCAACTAATTTTGAAATTTTATTTATAGCAAGTTACTAGTAAAAGTAACTTTTGTGTACCTGTAATCACCCAGATTGAAATTAAATTTTAATTGACCAACTATAATCTGGATTGAGAGACCATTTTTAGTAGCCAATGTTAGGAAATGACCTTAAAATGAGAAAATATAATCTATATTCATTGTTAGCCTTATACAAATTTAAATTGCTAATTGTGATGGTCTCTTGGAAAGCATAGAATATTTGTGTGAGAAAAAATTTAGCATGGTTTGAAAAAATTCAGTTAAAAATTTTTTTCCATTAGAATACTGCAAAATCCATATATCTTTAAAAAACTAATTATGTACTCAGCCTTTCCCTTGAAGAGAGGATTGAAGGGGTATCTAGTGTTCTTGGAGCATATCAATATTTTCTTTTTGGTTAGTTTTGGTAGTAAGGAGTCATACCTGAGAAATCATGAAACAGAAGGTTACCATTGTCAGCTAGTTAACTATACTGTGGTTATTTTTTAGAAATTATAAATATCTCCTAAAATAATAGAATAAGGTCTACTCAGAGATACAAGTACCATGTCTTTCATGTTCTGATTACAGTGCTTTATTATTTAAAAACTTAGTGGCAGATGGAAATATTTATTGGTGCTGATAAGATTCATAGTAAATTTAATATAAGAAGTATATTTATAGAGCTTAATGAACCACAAAATTAGTACATATATTCATTCCAGGCAGATGGGTTGGGTTTTGACCAAATTTGGCCTGGTGACTGAACTGTTATAAGGAGTAATGTATAGATAATGTAGATAGATGTCAGTCAGATGCCTTATGCTGTATACATTCCTTTCAAATAAGGACATTGAGAAAACAGCAAAGCCAAGTGAAGACCCCCTAAAGAGCTTTATGGACGAATTTATACTTCATATGGTAGCAGTAGCTACCTTGAAAGGTACCAGGGAGGTACTGAGTGCCAACCTCTGTCTCAGTAATGAGAATCAAGAGGTGGTCTCTTTCCCACTCTAATGGTTTCTGGTCTTGGTTTTCTTAGGTTCCCCACTTCTAGGGCACCTCTTCCCACCTTTCTCTTTACCTTCCCTGATCCCTCTGTACCTGATTTCTCTAAATTACTGGAATACAAACTAATGCACTAGGCAAGGCATATATTTATTTTTGTTTGAATGGCAGAAATGCTACATATCAATATATTTATGTAGGAATCTATATAAAGTATATCTATATATACTTATGCTGTAACTTTCAGTATTTCAGAGTTAGCACACCTAACTGGGTTTTATGATTCTTGTTAGACAACTTGAGAGAGAACACCTGGCACTTTCCTGGGGAGTCCATAAACTCTAGTGTGCTCTCTGCGCCCTCTTTTGGCTAATTGATGTAATTATACTGGCTCTAGAGATTTGTTGCCCAAATGAAATGTATACCCAAATTCTGAACATTTCAGAGGTACAAACTTAAGGGAAGTCTATGTACAAAAATGTAAGGTTTTATGAAAATTAATGTGTTCCTATTTATGATTCTGATGTCTGGTTCATACATATATGACTACTTTGCTTCATTTATGTATATTCATATTATATTTTTTACTATCAGACAAATTTATATCAGATCAGGATAAATAAATATAAACCATTTCATGAATTTTATTTTGAACCTTATTTTGGCAAATTAAGTCCTTAGAATTAAAAAGTCATTACCTTAAAATTACCAATTTATTACAAAACAAAATTATCGTAGTTACAATGGCAAGCCAGTGTCTAATGTGTTTTACTGAATATCTAAAAAAAAACATTCAGTTTTTTAATCCCAGTTTTGGAATGATTTTTTTAACTGATTCAATTGCATTAAAATAATAAGAGATTAATAATTCTTTCTATACTTCTCTTCATTCTTTTTAACTTTCCTACTGTGAGTTAGAGCTGTAGCTTTAGCAGCCAATTTATTATATATTCTGGATAACCCTGAAAATAACTAATGATGTTGAGCATTAGAAAATAATTATAAGCAGTGAGATTACTGATGTAATCTGTATATTGGATGAAGTATTTCGTTATAAACATTTCATTTCACTTTAAGCGAAATGTATTTTAAAGGATGTTTTACATTCAGCAAAGTCATTAATTGGACTTCTGGAAATGAAAGTAGTTGTTAAGTACTTGTTATAAATTGCACCTCTTGAACAATTATATTTGTTGCTCTTCTTTTCTGCAAACAAAAATGTTTATGGGCTCAAGATTGTAGGCAAAAAGTGACTGAGTTCAGAATTTTAAAAATATTGTTAGCTGATGTTCCATTGTGAAAAAAATACTATTTTGCTTCAGAGTTGTATTAAAAATATTTGTGGTTAACATAAGAGGTAGATATACTTAAAATATTAATATGTTAATGTCTTTGAACAGAAGAAAGCATAGTTTACTTTTAAGTAATAGAAATAGAGAACATAAGCATAAAGTTTAGTGTAACAGCTAAGTTAAAACTTCTGTCAGAATGAACATCAGTGAATGTTTGCTAATGCTTAGAGGTATTTTTCTCTAAGGATGGCGGCTAATTATAACTGTTCTTCATCAGGCTTTTTCAAGTCACTTTCCTACAAATAATTAGTTGAAGGTGTGTCACCCAAAAGGGTGTATTAATGCTCATCATAAAGACTTGAGTTAGGGCAACACCTCCACCCAGGAAGTATGAAGTGTTTTGATTATAACCACGTACCTTTCTATGTGTTAGATAATGGAGCAGTTTGAATGTTCTCACATATGTTGGTATAAAATCACAATGTATCCAGCTCTAGTTTACAATGGTATTAATATTAACAGAGCTGCTAGTCTTTCCCTGGACTTTACTCTAGTGTCTACTTCCCTTGTGCTTCATGTATGAATAGACTACTTAGCTCAAGTTTACTAGACTATTGCTGCTTCATTAAATAAGTTTTTGACATGACCTCTATATATGTAGATATATCTAGAATTTACTTGGTACAGTTTACACTTACAAACATTAAATAATTTATTAATAGATATAAGTATTAGATTTTTTACCCAATTCTACTACTGTTGCTTTCAAAAATATAAGTACTGGCAAATGTAGTTAGTAAGTCATGTACATTTAGTATGTTCTACTTGCTAGTATTAGTAACCATATAATTAACAAATGAATGAGTGTATTATTTAATGTCCACATTTGTTACTTTCGATCCTAAGAATCCTCTGAATTTCTCTGTAAATCACAAATTTCATTATGCTCTGAATTTAGCCATTCTCAATTGAATTCTAGAATATTCTTCAGCAGAATGTGAGAAAGTAATAGAACCAACTTGCTTGAAGTATTTTGAACCAATGTTGTTCTTATGTATATCAATCAGTATTTAGCATTTCAGCTGCATTTAGGATGATGATGGTTTAACTTCAGGAAGTGTTTTCTCTGATGTCTCCTTTCATTATCATTGTGCAATTTTTAACAACAAAATTTACTACATTTTTGTCTGTTCTTCAGATGTTGTAATACTGCCTGCTAGTGCTAATTTGAAACAGAAATAGTAATGGTGTTTATCCTTATGTCATTGGTATTTTCTATTATCATTATTTTTTTTACTATTATTATTTCCTTTTTCCCTTGTCTACCATAGAGGACAGGTACAAATGAGTAGTGAGTAGCCAGAATTAGATAAAGAGAGTATTAAGATGGAGAGAAGGCTAGACAGAGCATGTATAATCAGCATCTCAGCAGAAGGGTTTACTGGATACAGAATCTGTGACGTCAGAGAATTCCTCTGCTACAATCATTTTAGCCTTATCTCTTGTTGACACTGTTTCACTGTAAGAGTTGTTGATGCATGTAAGCGTTTAGTTTGAGTTATTTTATCCAAGGAGTGTATATTGCTGATTCTTGTCAGCTAGTCCGATGCCTTTAAGAAATTATTTTGAATTTTAAATATCGGAAGTGTAGAGTGTACGCTAACATGAAGTGTCAGGAATTATGCAAAAGTACAGCTACTTAATGCCAAGCAGAAATGAATAGGTTGCCCAAGGTTTGACTGAAAAAGCTGGGACCTTTTTATAAGTCTCCTCTTGCAGAGAAAGGATATACTAAGTATTGTAGTAAAATCTGTCAACAGAGGGAAAATCAACAGTTTGTATATAAAGGGTGCTTTTCACTTTAAAATTTGGACTATTTCAGTTTTTCATATCTTGAGGGTCTCCGTAGCTATTGGTATTTTGAATCCCTGTAACATGTAATGTGGTGCTTACCACAGTTGTTCAACACTCTGATCTTTTGGGTATTGATAGCTTTATATCTAAACAGAGATATGGACAAAACAGTAGCAATGTAAGGTGGTCTTTTTGTGGTTTTGCTTGTCTGTTGACTAAATAAGGGTTTACCTGGGTAGGCTGTCAAGTAAAGGGAGAGCTAGTCTGCATATTGCACACTCGGTGTTCTTGCCAGGGTGTGTCGGGTAACATTGGAACTACTGGTGCCTGAAGTTAGTGTTTCACAGCCTCAACAGCTAAGACATCCTGGTGCTACTCACTTTAGCATTGAGTGACATTTTTAATTCCCGTACCAAAGAGTTAATTTTCTTTTTGGTTCACTGAGTTTTCTTCTCACATCCTTGTGTTTATAAAGTAGAATTTAATGTCACTAAGAACAATTTTGATTAATAGATCTTAGTTTTTGCACACTGCTGCCTCAATTTAGTTGGCTTTAAATGTCTCTCACTTGGTCTGTTTTTTTCTTTTTTGCTTAGAAAGTAAAGTAAAAAAAAAAAGAGGTTTTTTTTTTTTACTTAATATGGTCTTTCATTTTGTATTTTCGTATAGATTGGCTACTTTAAAAAGTAGTTTAATAGGTCGAACTTAAAAAGATAATTGAAACACTTTACACAAGATTTTTTTGTTTTATTCTGCAGGAATAAATGAGAAATAATAAGTCTTATCTCTACAGATGAACTCTGTAGCTTGTTGGGTCCTTTTAATAAATGCTAAAGCAAAATGCTAAAAGGAGAAGTTAAGGGCCCATTCTGATTACAGATGAAGAATTTTGCATCTGTGTGTGTGTGTGTGTGTGTGTGTGTGTGCGCGCGTCTTTGTGTGTGTGATCCTTAGTGGTATTAAAGAATGATAATTGCCATTTGTCTGTTTTGCGAATAAAGATAAAATTAAAGAACGTTTTAAAAATATACGCATATGTGATATATGTATGCACACACACACATGCACACACACACACTCTTGCCCAAGAGGAAATGCAAAACTTTGATTTAAAAGCAAAACGAAAATTGAACTTTACCCAAAAAAAAGCCTGGATGTTGTTACTCACTTTACATAAGTTAGAGTTAAGAGTATTTTTAAAACTAATTCTGCTTAGTGATTCATTTTACAAAAAATGGGAGAGAACATCCTTTAGAAGTAGTTGTCCAAATGTAATACTGCTATGTGTACTATCCTGGTTCCCTATTTTTTTCCACAGATTTCTAAAACACTCATTTAATGTCCTTAAAAAAACTGTAGCTGAAATGATTAAAAATTTTGGCAAGAAGATAACTGTGTGTATGTACTGGAAAAGTAGACAATCACATTTGAGAATGTTTTGCATAGTTTTCAATCAACTAAAATCATTCTGTCTTTGAATGTAGATACAGTATATGGTTTTGCAGTGAATTCTGAATGGAAAAAAATCAAGTCAAACTAGTGTGAGATGTGACTTAGGATCATTTGAATGATATGTAGAAATACAGATGTACATATTTTTAGGGGTAAAGACAAATTTAAAAGCAAAACGGGAAGAGACAACATTGTCTCTCTCTGTCAACGATATATTTTCTAGATTTTGTTGTGACAATATCAGTTCTGAGTTACTCAGCTTGTTTATGTGTTACTTAAATTAATGTGGCTGAATGCAGTTATTTGTTCAAGTTATTGGATAGTAGAAGATTCACAACTATCTGCTCTCCTCCAGAGATGAATATTAAAAAGAAATATCTACTTTAGCATAGGTACAATAAAGCGACTAAATGATACAATAGGAAGAAGTTTCTCCACAATTGGAGATACTCAGACAAATAAGTTGCAGGTCTAACCTGGGGGAATAGAATAGGCTTTTGGGAGAACTGAGCGTAGATGATCTTGCTTGTAGGAGCTTTATGTCCCTGGAATTAGTCTTTTTAAAATGTGACTGGCAAGTTTAATGAATAGGCAAAATTTGTGATATTTCAAGCTCCTAAAATTTTGTGTCAACCTCAATGGTGTCTAATATTATATCCCTAAAATAAAAGACTTATTTCAATAGCGGTATGTTCCAAGTGCCATATGACGATCCTGTTTTTACATTTATCAGGCATTTTTTCATTCAGTGCATATGTTTAAATCTGAGTGCTGTTTTGCTGCGTGTCTGTTTTACCTTGTCAGTTACCCTAAGAGCATTTAAAGAACAATCTTCACTGACATTTCTTGTGCTAAAGGTGATAAGGAAAATGGTAGTTGAGGGATATGAGAATAGATTGAGAAGAGGGAGGAAAATGACAAGTGGGAGCCATGTATGTATCTGAGATATACTTGTTTAAATGAAAAGTCGACACTGGTTCTTAAAATGAAAAACAAACCATGTATCTAGCTTAAGAACGGTGTTTTGTTTTTAATTTATTTTAACGATTTAGTTTTATTCATGTAATATTTCTGTTTTCTTTGCAGATTGTTTTTAATTTAAATTGTGGAGTTTTTACTTCTCTTGAAATGTATTATGTACTGTATTTTTAGAAATCTTATTTTTAAATAAATATTTTTTAAAAACATAGGACTGTTCTTCTCCCCCACCTCTGTATTTATTAAAATCAACCCCAATTCTAGATTTCAGCACTATCAGTGTGGCAGGCCACTTTGTTTAGTTTCATGCAATTTGGATAATGATTCATACATAATAGCCTTAGGATTTTGTTCTGTTATAATCTCAAAATTGTTTATATATTCAAGAAAAACTGGGTATACATAGTGGGGTTGAAATTGACAAATGGCAGTATTTCTAGTTAGGCATATTTGTTTAGAGATGACCCAATTGGCTGGATTCAGTCACCCCGTTTATTTAACATTTATTGTGCCAGACAGTATTTTATGGAACTATTTTTTCTTTGTGGAATAATTTACATAAAATAAAATGCAGAGAGTATATATCTAGGCATTGTTTTAGATCTAGGGGTATTAAATTACCTAGAGCCTTTGCTGTTATGGAGTTACAGTCTAAGAGTATCTGGGTAGCTTTTTATTGACAAATTTCCTAAGTCTCAACTAATTGCTTTACTTGTATATGCGAGAAGTGAGAACAGAGACGTGTATATTAGTGGGTATAAATTGGTCAAAAATATCTGAAAAGACAAATCAGTATGTCTTAGAAACAATGAAGGTGTAGAAACTGAGATTGAAAGATAGGGGCTTAACTTTATTTTAAAAATCCCTTCTTAAATTTTTATTACCAGAAAAGTAATGTTGATAAATACTCTGAATTAACAGATAAGTTAAACGACTTGATAGAGTTTCAGATAAAACTATAAACTTTGCTGCATTGGTAAATGAAAGCAAATTGTTGCATGCTGACAAACCTTAAAGGATTATAAAACTTTATTCTTGTTCCTTTTTCAATTTCCTTTGCTCTGATTCAAAGCAGCATTTAAAATAATTGTGCTTTCTCAGTGATGATAAATTGTAATTCTCAAGCTTTTTGGTCTCAGAACTCCTTTGTATTCATAAAAATTATTACAGGCCCCAAGGAGTTTTTGCTTATGTAAATAGTCTTTATCAATATTGACTATATTAGAAATTAAAACTGAGTATTTTAAATGCTTATTTATTAATTCATTTAAACATACCAATAATAAACCTATTGCATGTTAACATAAATAATGTATTTTTATTTAGAGATCCATGATTTTACATTTTTTTCAAAGTTCTAATATCTGCCTTTACAAAAGAAAGTTGGATCCTGATACTCTTCTACACTCAATCCGTTGCATTGTTATTTTGGCTGAAGTATCTAGAAAAATCTGGTCTCATGCAAATAATGGAATTGGAAAAAGGAAGAATATTTTAATAGTCTTTTCAAGTGCCTGTGGATATTCTTTGATAATATAAAAATCTCAACAAGTTATGGTTTCTGAAAGTTTAGTTGCATTGTAGAACCGGAAACAATACCAAGGAACTTTTCCTACTGTGTTATATTAAAAGCCATTGGTCTCTTCTTCACTTTGGAAAGTTCTCTTCACCCATACATGATTTTGTGACATCATTCATTAGTCATTTGGAAACTATTGGAGTAACACAGATCTTCCAAGTGTTACACATTTCATTCGATAAAAATAAGATAAAATTAGATTAAATTAAAAATTTTAAACTAATATTACCACTGATCTGGTCAGAAAAGTAAGTACTAGAAAACTGTTAAGCTCATAATGACACATTACATTTTGTAAAATCCTAATTTTCATGTAAAAACTTGAGTTTTATTATTGGTAACCACAATGTCAGTGATTTTCCTTAAGGTGACAGGTTCACTTCATTCATTTTGAGAAAATGTTTGCCAGATACCCATGTCTGAAAAATGAAAGTTTGTCAGTTATTCTTTCAAGTAAAAACTGACGTTCCATGAAAAATGTTCAGCTTGAAACTCAGTAGCACCAGTGCTTTTTTCCTCAGGAATGAACAGTCATACTTGGGAATGCAGGTAAAGGGCTTCATGTTTACTTCCCATGTTGTCAAACAGAATATTCAAAATGTACTCAAAGGACAATATTTAATTAAAAAATATATATTTTTACTGATTCATCAAGGGCATATTAAGTGAAACTGGCTTGTCATTTTCTTTTTTAAGCTGAGGTTTGTTTGAGTCTACTTAATTTGAGTCTGTTTAGGGAGGAAAGCAGTGGGGAGTGGGGGGGAGGTAGGACAGAACACTGTGCATTTGAGACTCCAGTTCATTTACTCTATATTTGATAAGTGAAGAGGAGCATTAGCTGCTTAAAAAGAGAATTTGTATTTCTGTATGCCTGCTTTTGAAGTACTTAACATGTAGCGTTCTTAAAGATTCACATCTATTTAGCCTTGTTATAAAGAGACAAAAACTAAAAATACATGATAGTATTATAATACTGCAAAATCATTTGAGAAGCTGCCAGGTACTGTAAGTGAACAAATGCATACAAATGCTGCTCTAGGCTGATCAATTATCCATATGAGCAGCAGTTACATTAGTGTGCAAGGGCAATTGGAGGGAAAATTGGACCCTGTGGACATCCAGCTGAGCAAACAGGACTGAGGAAGGATAGAGGATGTGTGTTGCTTTGGGAAAAAAAAAACAAAAAACCAAGCTTCCTTAAAAAAATATTTGTATCAGTCACAGCATATTCTTTATATGTCCTCTGGTTAGTATTTATATGTCCCCTGGCCTAGTATTTTTCAAATTAGCCCTTTTCTCCAAACAAAAACGTGCCTCTGTTTAAGGATCAAACACCCAAATAGCAATGTGTTTTGCATGTGAAAAAGCCAGAATAATTCAGGAAATAGAGAACTTGGAATATACAAATCCAAACATTCAGATGCTACTGTACATATATGCTTAAGTATGTTGTTAGTAGTAAATTGTGGAATGGTCTGGATGATATTTATCTTTCTTAATACTGAAATTTACTATTTTTATAACTAGAAGTGTTCCCTCACTCTAATGAGTGATGGTTCTTGGCATAAACTGAATGATTGAGGATCTAATACAATGTGGAGTTGTTATAGTTCACCTTGAAGCTGTGGGTGAGTAATCTTGATGAATAAGGAATGACCATCAAGTTAATGAAATTTGTTCTATAAACTGTATAAGCTGTGTAGCTGTTGGACCAAATACCCTTATTCCATTTAACAGGTTCATATTTTAATGGCAACTAAAAATAACCAATATCAAATTTTTGGGTGGTCTACACATGTTATAACTTGATGTGTGATTTAGAGAGTTCTTGAGTGTTTGAAAGCATTTCACATGTTCTCAACTTGGAAAAGTATCCACAATATAAAATACTAATCCATACAAAGTGCTCTAATTTTTGCCATTCATTTTCCATGTGTATTTTTTATATTTGAAAAATAATTTCAGTAATTTGGGTGATCCCGGTGGTAGATAATCTCTAAAAGGACCTCGGGTGTTCCCCACCTCCTGGTATTCAAACTCTTGTAGAATTTTCCCCTTTTCCATCCCTGGAAGTAAACACTATTCTAAATTTGGAATGTATTATTCCCAAACATGTTTTTGTACTTTCACGTGTGTAAACATGAGAAATATTTTATTAGTTGATGATTTTTAAAATTTACATAAACCTCCTCACAGCAGTTATCTTTTGTTCTTGCTTTTTTTTTTTTTTCCCCTCCATAGCACTTACCACCATCTAAAACAAAATGTGAAAAATCCCCTCTTCCACTGTCCACTCCAAAGGTAGCTACTGAATAGCCTGGTATCCATCATTCCTCTCCCTTTCCTTCACATATCTCATATCTATCTATCTATCTATCTATCTATCTATCTATCTATCTATTCTCATACGCATGGTTATTTGGCTTTCAAGGGAGACCCAACTAACTTTTCTGTGATTTGCCTTTTTAACAATATATCTTGGTGATCATCCCTATCACGACATAATAGTCTATCCCATTCTTTCTAACTTTTCTGTAGATCTCATCATATTAATATCCTATAAGTATAAAATAAATATAAATAAATAAATAAAATAAGTATATTCAACCATGCCTCTATAATGAACTTCAAATATATTCCTTTTTTTTTGCTATTGGTAACAATGTTACAGTAAACACTTGTACAAAAACCTTTGTGTCCATTTGCTAGTATTTCTGTAAGTAGATTTCTAGAAGTGAAATAAGTCAAAGGATGTGCATATTTTTAATTTTGATAGGAAATACCAAATTGTCTCCCCAAATTCTTTAATTTACACACAGCCTCACTTGGTACCATTCATCTTTAAAATTTGTGTCAGTCTAATAGAGGTGGGCATCTGTTCATTTTTTTTCTTCTCCAAATTCCTTGTTTATGGCATTTGACTCTTTACTTTTCCTTATTGAGTGTTATTAACTCTTTATATTTTCTGGATATTGTTTTTAAATTTATTCAATATGTTTCTAAATTTTAGCCCAGTCTCTTGTTTTTCTTTAAATAACCGCAAACTTAGTGGCACAAAACAACCAACCGTTTTCTTATGGTCACATATTCTGTGGGTCAGGAATTCAGAAAGGGCACAGCAGTTTTTCTCTGTTCCATAGTGTCTGAGGCCTCAGCTAGAAAGTTTTGAACTGTGAAGGACTCTATTACTGGAAACTGCAATCAGCCAAAGCCTCATTTACTCACATGTCTGATGGTTGACGCTGGCTGTCAGCTGGGACCTCAGCTGGGGCTGTCATTGAGAACACCTGCCTGGGTCTTTCCAGATATCGGAACTTCCTCACAGTATGATGGCTGGGTTCAAGGAGAGTAGCCCAAGAGAACCAGGTAGGAGCTATATCACCTTTTGTGACCTAGTTTCAGAAGTCACAAGCCTGCTGTAGTCTCAACACTGCCTGAAAGAGAATGTGGACTCCACTTCTTGGGAAGAGTGTCAAATTCACATTTAACAAGAAAATCATCTTGGAAGGGAGGTATTATTGAGATATATGGAAAATAAAATCTGCCATAATCATTATATTTTATGGAAGAATTCAGTTATCTTGAAATTTAAACATTTTAAGATGTCTGGGGTTTTATCTTGTTTTAAAAAGCCTTTCCTCAATCAAGATTATATATTTTCCTTTATTTTTCAAAAACCTTTGATAGTTTTGCTCTTTTGTATTATGCTGCTGAATTCATTTAGATACTTTTATAAACTCCAGTGTAACTTTAATTTTTGTAAACTTCAGTGTTTTTGTGTATTTATGTAAACTTTTATTTTGTAATAAGTGTATAGTGGGAGACTAACTTTAAATTCTTTTAGATATACAAAATATCACCAACACAATTTTTTGCAAAGTTCATTTTTGTATATGATTTATAATGTCATTTGTGTTCTTAAAGGTAAGTAGCATGCATTTTATTCTTTTAATAGTTATTGGTAAAAATTTCAAAAGCATTCACCTATAGTTTTCTAATTGTTTTCTTCATGTAAAAATAGTATTTTTTAATTCCACCCATTTGAAACAATAATTTTTTTATGTTTTAATTCCCTATTTCCACTTATTTTTTAGTGAATATAATTTGGAATTTTATAGATTATTATTTTATATCATCCATTTTAAAATCAGTTTTATTAAGGTATAGTTTATATACAACAAAAGGAACCCATTTTAAGTGTACATTTCAATTAGTTCTTAACAAATATATACACCGTGTGACTACCAGTACAATCAAAATATAGATATTCATTCAGTCACCACAAAAAATTCCCTGGGCCCGCTCACTCCCAACTCTAGGAAACACTGGTCTGCTTTCTCTCACTCTAGATTAGATTTGCCTTTTCCAAAACTTCACATAGATGGACTTATATAATGTGTCCTCTTTTTTTGACAGGCTTCTCAGCATTATGTTTTTGAGATTCATTCATGTTGTGAGTATCAGTTTGTTTCCTTTTCTTACTGAGTGGTATTCTGTTACATAAATAAACCTCAGTGTTTTTATCTGTTCCACTTCCTGAAACAGTTATGAAGGATTGGTATTATTTATTTAAATGTTTGTTAGGTTTCACCAGTGAAGCTAACTGGACCTTGGCTTTTCTTTGCTAGAAAAATTTTAGTTACTTATTCACTTTGTTAACCTGTTATAGGTCTACTCAGGTTTTCTATTTCTTCCTTTTTTATTTTTTTAACCATTTTTTATTTGAAGTATAGTTAATTTACAACGTTGTATTAGTTTCAGGTGTACAGCAAAGTGATTCATTTATATATATATTATTTTTCAGATTCTTTTCCATTATAGGCTATTACAAGATATTGAATATAGTTCCCTGTGCTATACAGTAGGTCCTTGTTTATTTTTTTATTTTTATTTTTTCGGTACGCGGGCCTCTCACTGTTGTGGCCTCTCCCGTTGTGGAGCACAGGCTCTGGACGCGCAGGCTCAGCGGCCATGGCTCATGGGCCCAGCCGCTCCGCAGCATGCGGGATCTTCCCGGACCGGGGCACGATCCCGTGTCCCCTGCATCAGCAGGCGGACTCTCAACCACTGTGCCACCAGGGAAGCCCCCTTGTTTATTTTATATATTGTAGTGTGTATACATTAATCCCAAACTCCTAATTTATTTCTCCCCCCCACCCCCCGCTATCCCCTTTGGTAATTATGTTTGTTTTCTGTGTCTGTGTGTCTATTTTTGTTTTGTAAATAAGTTCATGTCTATCTTTTTTTTTTTAGATTCCATATGTGATATCACATGATATTTTCCTTTCTCTTCCTTACTTCACTTAATATGATAATTTCTAGGTCCATCCATGTTGCTGCAAATGGGCATTATTTCATTCCTTTTTATGGCCGAGTAACATTCCATTGTGTGTGTGTGTGTGTCTATATATATACACCACATCTTCTTTATCCATTTATCTGTCGATGGACATTTAGGTTGCTTCCATGTCTTGGCTATTGTAAACAGTGTTTCTATGAACATTGGAGTGCATGTATTCTTTCGAATTAGAGTTTTCTCCAGATATATGCCCAGGAGTGGAATTGCAGCATCATATGGTAACTCTATTTTTAGTTTTATAAGGAACTGCCAGACTGTTCTTCATAGTGGATGCACCAGTCATTCCCACCAACAATGTAAGAGGGTTCCTTTTTCTACACACCCTTTCCAGAATTTATTATTTGGAGACTTTTTAATGATGGCCATTCTGACTGGTGTGAGGCGACACCTCATTGTAGTTTTGATTTGCGTTTCTCTAATAATTAGTAATACTAAGCATCTTTTCATGTGACTGTTGGCCATCTGTATGTCTTCTTTGGAGAGAGATCTATTTAGCTCTTCTGCCCATTTTTTGATTGTGTTGTTTGTTTTTTGATATTAAGCTGTATGGGCTGTTTGTGTATTTTGGAAATTAATCCCTTGCCAGTAGCATCATTTGCAAATATTTTCTCCCAGTCCATAGGTTGTCTTTTCATTTTGTTTATAGCTTCCTTTGCTGAGCAAAATTAGGAAAAAATAGAAAATATGAACTGACCAATTACCAGTACTGAAATTTAATCAGTAATTTTAAAACTGCCAACAGACAAAAGTCCAAGACCAGATAGCTTCACAGATGAATTCTACCAAACATTTAGAAACGAGTTAACACCTATCCTTCTGAAACTATTGCAAAAAAATTTCAGAGGGAGGAACACTTCCGAACTCATTCTATGAGGCCAGCTTCACCCTAATACCAAAATCAAAAATACCACACAAAAAAAGAGAAAATTACAGGCCAATATCACTGATTAACATAGATGCAGAAATCCTCAACAAAATACTAGCAAACCGACTTTAACAATATATTAAAAAGATCATGCAGCATGAGCAAGTGGGATTTATTCCAGGGATGCAAGGATTTTTCAATATCTGTAAATCAGTGTGATACACCGCATTAAATAATTGAAGAATAAAAACCATATGATCACTCAATAGATGCAGGAAAAGCTTTTGATAAAATTCAACATTCATTTATGATAAAAACTCTTCAGAAAGTGAACATAGAGGAAACATACCACAACATAATAAAGGCCATATATGACAAACCCACTGCTAACATCATGAGCTCAATGGTGAAAAGCTGAAAGCCTTTCTTCTAAGATCAGGAACAAGACAAGGATGCCCACTCTTACCACTTTTATTCAACATAGTTTTGGAAGTACTAGCCACAGCAATCAGAGAAGAAAAAGGAATCCAAATTGGAAAAGAAGAGGTAAAACTGTCACTGTTTGCAGATGACATGATAATATACATAGAAAATCCTAAAGATGCTTCCAGAAAACTACTAGAGCTCATCAATTAATTACATAAAATTGTTGGATACAAAATTAATATATAGAAATCTGTTGCATTTCTATACACTAACAATGAAATATCTTAAAGAGAAATTAAGGAAACAATTTCACTTACCATCTCATCAAAAATAATAAAATACCTAGGGATAAACCTACCTAAGGAGGCAAAAGACCTGTAGTCTGAAAACTGTAAGACACTGATGAAAGAAATTGAAGATGATATAAACAGATGGAAAGATATACTGTGTTCTTGGATTGGAAGGATCAATATTGTTAAAATGACCATACTACCCAAGGGAGTCTACAGAATCAGTGCAATCCCTATCAAATTACCAGTGGCATTTTTCATGAACTGGAACAAAAAATTCTAAAATTCATATGGAAACACAAAAGACCCTGAATAGCAAAAATGATCTTGAGAAAGAAGAACAGAGCTGGAGTACTCACACTCCCTGACTTCAGACTATACTTCAAAGCTACAGTAATGAAAACAGTATGTACTGGCACAAAAACAGACCTATAGATTAATGGAACAGGATAGAAAGCCCAGAAATAAACCCACACACTTATGGTCAATTAATCTACAACAAAGGAGGCAAGGATATACAGTGGAGAAAAGACAGTCTCTTCAATAAGTGGTGCTGGGAAAACTGGACAGCTACATGTAAAAAAATGAAATTAGAACATTCTCTAACACCATGTACAAAAATAAACTCAAATGGATTAAAGACCTAAATGTAAAGCTAAATACTATAAAACTCTTAGAGGAAAACATAGGCAGAACACTGACATAAATCGCAGCAATATTTTTTTGGATCCATCTCCTAGAGTAATGGAAATAAAAACAAAAACAAATAAATGGGATCTATTGCTTCTTAAGTGTGTTTTGGGAATTTATGTCTTTCTAGGAATTTGTCTATTTCATCCAAGTTGTCTAATTTGTTTACACAAGTTGTTCATAGTATTCCCTTAGATACCTTTTAATTTCTTTTTTTAATTAATTAATTTATTTATGGCTGTGTTGGATCTTCATTGCTGCGCGCAGGCTTTCTCTAGTTGCGGCAAGTGGGGGCTACTCTTCGTTGTGGTGTGTGGGCCTCTCATTGTGGTGGCTTCTCTTGTTGCAAAGTACGGGCTCTAGGTGCCCGGGCTTCAGCAGTTGTGGCATGTGGGCTCAGTAGTTGTGGTGCATGGGCTTAGTTGCTCCATGGCATGTGGGATCTTCCCGGACCAGGGATCGAACCCATGTCCCCGGCATTGGCAGGCAGATTCTTAACCACTGCACCACCAGGGAAGTCCCACCTTTTAATTTCTGTAGTGTAAGTAGTGATGTCCCCTCTTTTATTCCTAATGTTGGTAACCTGTCTTCCTTTTTTGTCAATTTTGTGATCTTTGTAAAAGACGTATTTTGTTTTCACAGATTTTCTTTACTTTTTCTATTTCATTAACTTGTACTATAATTTCTTATTTCCACTCTAATTTCTTTTCTTCTGCTTGTTTTGAGTTTAGTTTGCTTTTCTTTTTCTAGTTTCTCAAGGTGAAAGTTTAAATTACTGATTTGAAACCATTACTTTTTTTAACATAGATTTTTCAAAGCTATAAATTGCCCTCTTAGCACTGCTTTAGCTGTATCCCATAATTTTGATACGGTGTAGTTTTTTCATTCCATTTTAAATACTTCAATTTCCCTTGTGATTTATTTTTTGATCATAGATTATTTGGAAGTATGTTTAATTTGCAAGAATTTAGGAATTTCTCAAATTTATTTCTGCTGTTGATTTCTAACTTAATTTCATTATTGTTGGAAAGTACACTTTTTTCAATTCTTTTAACTTTTTGAGACTTATTTTATGGCCTAGGATATCATGCGTCTTGAAGAATGTTCCAAGTATGTTTGAAAAGAATGTACATTGTGTTGGTTTGGGGTACAGTATTTTATAACTGTCAGTTATGGAAAGTTAGTTAATATGTTTGTTCAAGTCTCTCTCCTTGGTGGTTTTTTGTCTAGTTCTTCTGCCAGTTATTGAGATTAGGCTATTGAAATATTCAAATATATTGTTGAATTGTTTATTTCTCCTTTTAACTCTTTCAGTTTTTGTATCATTTATATTAAGGCTCTGTTGTTAGATGAAAATGCATTTATAATTGCTACATCTTCCTGGTTGTATAACTGTTTGGTTTATAACATAGATATTTTATAAAATACATATAACACAATAATGCAAAGGAGGAGAGGAAATGGACCATACTGAAACAAAGTTTCTGTATTTTACTGGAGTTAAGTGTCATTCCCTAGTTGATTTTGATGAGTTACAATGGACATTCTAGTAGCTGAAGTAACCACTGAGAAACCAGTCCCCCAAAATACAGTTTAAAATCAGTAGAAGAATTAAAATGATACACTAAAAATATATATTTAAGACCAAAGGAGGCAGTAGCAGAGGAACAGAGGGGAAAAAGGGTATAAGACATAGGAAACAAACAGTGAAATGGTACCTGTAAATATAACCACATCAATAATTACTATTACAATGGTACCTGTAAATATAACCATATCAATAATTACTATTATAAATTGAGTAACAACTGCAATCAAAAGGCACAGTTGGTCAGATTGGATAGAAAAGCAAGATCCAACTACTTGCTGTGTACAAGAGACAAAATTTATGTTCAAAGACATAAATGGATTAAAAATAAAAGGGTTACAAAAGATATACCATGGAGGCAGTAATCATAAGAGAGATAGAATAGCTATAATGACATCAAACAAAACAGATTTTATGCAAAGAAATATTACAAGAGACAAAGAGGGATATTTTATAAAAGAGGTACTTAAGAGTCATGATTTAATAATATCAGTAATTTTTACTGCTTCATGAAGAATTTTCTTAAGTGAGACTAACTCTTTTCTGTGCAGATTTAATGATAATGAACAATACAGTGATTGCCAGTACAGTTTGATGTAATATGTTGATTTCTGCTAAGGGACCATAAACCTCAGTTTTAGAACTGCTCAGGCCATTTACACTTAACGTAATTATTTTTATAGTTGTGTTTAAATCTGTCATCTTGCTATTCATTTATTGTTTGTCCTATCTGTTCTTTGTTCTGTTTTCTTATCTTTTGGGGATTAATTTAGTATTTTGTTAATACTTCATTTTATCCCCACTATTGGTTTATTAACTCTACCTCTTTTGATTTTTAGTGGTTTCCCTCAAAACTGTAATATGCCTCTTTATCATTCTACTTTTAAATATTATTCTACTTTATGTATAATATAAAAATTATATAATATTTTGCTTCTGTTTCCCTTTTGGATATAGTTGTCATATATTTTGATGATCCATGTGTTATAAACCTCACAATACATTGTTACTACTTTTCTTGTACCAGTCAATGATCTTTTAAAGCAATTTTAAAGTAGGAAAAATATTTTAAAGATTTGCCCATCTCTTTACCATTTCTGGTGCTTTTCATTTCTTTTGTAGATCTTGCTTTCCCTGTAAATCTTTTTTCTTCTACCTGAGAATTTCCTTTCACATTTCTTATGATGCAGTCCTACTGATAATGAATTCACTGAACTTTTGTTTGTCTGGACAAGTTTTATTTCACTTTAATTTTTGAAGGATATTTTTGTTGAATATAGAATTCTAAGTTGGTGGGGTTTCTATGCCCCCCAACACACACATTCATCCCCTTCCATTTCATTGTTTTCTGGCGTGCACATTTTCTGGTGAGAATTGTGGTATAATTTTTCCCCCTTTATCTGTAGTTTTCAGCAGTTTAATTATAATGTAGCTTGGTGTCGTTTTCTTTGTGTTTATGCTGCTTGGGTTTATTAAATACCTTATTAAATCTATGGATTTATTCATCAAATTTTGAAAACTTTAGCCATTATATCTTCAAATATTTTGTCCACGTCATCACTTTTAAACATATGCTGTAACACTTTGTGTTGTTCCATAGGTGACTGAGACTGTGTTTTATTTTTTATTTTCAGTCTTTTTTTTTTAATCTGTCCTTCTGTTTGAATAGTTTCTATTTTGATGTTTCAAGTTCACTGTCTTTTCTTCTGCAATGTCTAATATACTGTTAATCCCATGTAGTGAATCTTTCATTTTAGATATTGTATTTATAGAAGTTATATTTAGTTCTTTATGTCATTCATTTCTCTTTTTATTATGGACATGTTTTCCTTTAAATACGTAAACATGATTATAACAGTTGTGTTTTAGGCCCCTTGTCTGTTAATTCCATCATTTCTGTCATTTTTGCATCTGTTTTGATTGACTAACTTTTCTCCTAATTATTAGTTATATGTCCATACTTCTTTCTGTGTCTAGTGATGCTTGGTTGAATGCTGGACTCTTTGAAATTGATATTTTTGAGCAACGAATATTGTCTTAAAACAGTGTTGGACTTTGTTATGACGAGCAAAGTTACTTCTGATCAGCTTGATCCTTTGGAGGCTTTGTTTAAAAACGCTAGTTTGATCCTAGTACTGAGGCATGAGTGTTCAGCTTGAACTTCTCCAATCCTGTGTGAGCTCTGAAAATTGTTCAGCTCACAATTTCTCAGTCGTCTTTTGCTCAACCTTGTGGAGTCTCACCTTATACCAGTATGGCTCAGTATTCAGCAGCAGTCTCAGAGATCCTCACAAAGACTTCTGGAGTTCTTGTTCTGTGTGGTACCTTTCCTGTGGTACTCTGCCCTGCAAATCCCAGCCTCCTCTGCCTCTCTGAATTCGGTGAGAGTACCATGCTCTGTGTAGGATTCCCTTCCTTATCTAGCAGCCTACAAAGTGACTATGGGCAGAAATCCAAGGGGATTTTAGGATTTACCTCATTTGTTTTCCCTTTTTTAGGGGTCATAGTCTTGTACTGCCTGTCTCAGAATGGTTGATTCATACATTTTTGTCCACTTTTTTAGTTTTATGGGGGGGGGGGTTACATTACTTTTTTAACATTAAAAACATTTAAAATCTTCACCATCAAGGCTATACACATACCCATCACTATGCAAAGTTTCCTGCCGCTTGCTTTATTATTTTGTATGTGTGTGCTAAAAACACGTAACATGAGATCTACCCTCTTAGCAAATTTTAAGTATACAATGCGGTATTGTTAGCTGTAGGCACTAAGCTGTTTAGTGCATCTCCAGAACTTATCTTGCATGTCTAAACCTTTGTACCATTTGACCATCACTTCCCCAGTTTCCCATCCCCACAGTTGCTGACAACCACCATTCTACTCTGCTTTTATGAATTTGACTATCTTAGATTCCACATGTAAATGAGCTCATATAATATTTGTCTTTTTGTATCTGGCTTATTTCACCTAGCATAATAGCCTCCAGGGCCATCCATATTGTTATAAATGGTAAGATTTCTTTCTTGTTTGTGGCCTTGATGGCGGGGCTGGTTTCACAGCTGTATACTTATCCTCAAATTCATTGAGTTGTATACATTATATACGTACCACTTTTTACCCTGCCAATCATACCTCAATAAAGAGGTTTTTAAAAACATTAAAAATCTTTTAAGAGTGCTTTGGACTCTTGAATGCATTCCCTAGGTATATCCCTGTTTCAACTGGTCACAGGTTTCACTTAACTCACTAGATCTTTCTTCAGCTAAAAGACAAATTAGTGTATATTGTTTCCCTTCCAATTCTCTTTTCCAGGAGACTTTGACCTAGTGAACCTCTGCTCTCAGCAGATGCTCCTTCTTTACTGTGTGATTCTCTGGTGTTCTGAGCCAAGAAAAGGCATGGAGAAATACAGTGATCAGGGTGCACTTCTTTTGAGGCTCTCTCCATTAACCATTGCCAGTGCTTTGTGACATGGGCTGTAGATTTCAGACAGCACCACAGTTTGCCCTTTAGCTTCTGAGCCAGTTCTTTGTGTGTGTGTGTGTGTGTGTGTGTGTTACCTGCTTGGTTGTAAGAAGATGCTGATGAGGACTACTGCAGGAAAAATTGTTTTCATAGAGCATTCTTAATGCATAGAGAGGGATAGTAGCCTGGTTTCCTGGTTTGTACAGGCTCGATCAACTGAGTCAGTGGGCTCATCGTGGAAAGATGGGGACTCTTTTACGCCTTTTCTCAGGCTAATTTCTGTTTCATGATTTAAAGCCAGAGTTGGTTGTGACTTGAAGCCTTTATATGTGGTTCTCTTTTTAAATCTTGCCCCAACAGCCTTATAACTAATAATAATAACATATACTTTATTGAGGAATCTCAACATAATGAAGCAAAAACATGAAACTTTTTTTTCTAGTTATGCTCTGTTAACTGCCATTTCCATCACGGGTGGTGGGTCCCTTGATATTTTACCCAGATTCTGCAACGTTTTCAGTCACTTTTGGTTATCAAAACAGATTAATAAGCCTTGCTCATAATCAGTTTAAAATGTCAGTCTTACATTCAGTTCAAAGCTCTTTCTATCCCCATCCCTACCACAAATCGGGCTGGAGATGGGACTTCAGAGCTGCTTCCTCTCCAGGGGTTTGAGTGGGAGAGGACAAGAGGCAGGTCCTTTCACTGTTGGTTGTTCCTGCTTCTCTGGCTACCACTAGCGGGTTATCGACACTTCTGTGTGGCTAGTTTCCCCTTGCCGACTCTCTGATGGTCTCTTTGGAGGACCCTGGGAGAAACAAAGGACACTGTCCTCTGCAGAGCCCTTGATTTGAGGGATCGGGTTTCAGTTTGGCCTCTTTCCTCCCTTTTGATTCCAGTGAAAGACAGTCCCAGCAGCCTCTGTAGCTGGCATGCTTTTACATGGTAGATGGGGCTCCTTGTTGAGATATAGGTGAAATGAAAAAAGTCCAGCCACCTCTAAGTGGTATCCATCCAACCGTGGAACATTCTTGTATCCTTACTATGAATGCAGTGGAAGTGTAAGCAGCTTCTCAGCCACTTCTTCCCTCAATTCTGCCGTCTTTCACATTCATTTCTCTAAGCCCAAGGAACACATTAGATCCTCAGCTGACCTGTCGCCTCACCAAACTTCAGAGTAAGGATGATCATTAAATCTCTTGGTTAATGCAAAATGGGGGTGTTGGAATCCCCCAAACTTAGTTAGAATTTTTCTTAGGATCCCCCTCCCTTAGCCTCTTAGAGAAGAAACATCAGGTCTCCTCCCCCATGGGGAAGGGGAGGTTATTATAGACACTTTTTCTGAATATTCACCCAGAGGTCACACTTCTCTGCCAGTTCTTCCTTTGTATTAGTAGTGGAGGGGGGTTGGGGCTAGGGGTGGGGAGGACTAAAATGAGCACCTCGAAGTAAACGTAGAACATTCTGTGCCATTACTTCTGCATTTGCTACAATTCTAGGACAATGGAGGAAATCCTGTTTCACAATGACAACATTAATAACCATGAAACTATGCTACTCATGCTAACATTTGCTAAGTATTTACTCGGTGCCAATGCAGGGCGCTGAGGGCTTTACAGGCATATCTTCTCTAATCCTCAGAACAAGCCTATGAGACTGTCCCCATTATCTCTACTCTGCAGGTGAGAAAATTAAGGTTACTCAACTATTAAATAGTAGATTCAAAATTCAGAACTTGAATCTGCATTTTTAACCATTTTCCCCATATTGGGCATTGGGCTGGCAGTCTTTGTGATGCTACTGAGAGTTTCTGTTTTTGGGTTTATCTTTATAGGTATCGATTGGAGAAATTGCAGGGGGAGCACTGGTACTGTTAGAAGCCATTCTCAACCAGAAGTCTCATTTTCCCCTTTTTAGCTTTAGGATTCTGTGACTCAGATGTAAATATAAATATGGTTTAGCAGAGGTTAACAAAACACTCATTGACTTACTGCCAACTTCACTCTAAGTCCCAGGGGTTTTTTTTGTTTTTTTTTTAGGGAATAACTACCTCTCTGGGAATTAATTTTCCCATGTGTATTTGAAAGAATTCCCTCAGGCCACAGATCTGTAATCTGGAAGAGTTCATTTAGCAAATGGCACCCAGCTTTTCTCACCCTGGTTTGCCAAAGACACTGTGAGGCTCTGTTTGAACACAGGCAACAGTACTGGACAGCAGATGTTTGCAAATACAATTTGTTTAATTGCTCAGGCACTTTATAATAAATTTTTCTCCTAAGCTGTGGGAAACACATTCTTTATCAGTTTTAAAACAGTGCAACTTTGCAGAGCCACTCTGTCTGCCTTTTTTCCTTGTGCATTGGTCCAGACAGATCGAGTGAACAAAAAGAAGAGAAAGGGGAAGCTGTTGGCAGTTACCCTCAACTTTACCTCTTAGTAGCAGCAACAGCAATACAGAAATGAGTACCTTTTCCCATACAGCTCCCCACCCCCTGAAAAAACAAAAAATCAACCAACAGAAAAGCACTCATGACTATCAAGCTGAAAAGATGAAAAGACAGTCAAGGAGACGGAGATTCACATGGCAGTAGCCCTTCCTAGCAGCCCATCTTACAGTATCTAGTTAGTGTCTGAATTCTGGGAATTTCACAGGGACTGGGCATTACCTTGGGGCTGGTGCAAGAGCTAATGGGAGGTTCCCACGGGTGCAGTGAGTACCCAGCATGGCCTTTCAGTCTGTACACTGTCACTTCAGCCTCTTACACGTGCTACAGAGCCCCTGACAGTTGCACCCTAGAGGACATGGGTGTGTGGTAGGTTGGTCTAGGTTTCAGGAAGTTTGGAGAAAAAAAATTTTTAAGTGTTAGGAATCAACATGAAGGAGACTTCTAAGGCAATTATGCTAAAGAGGATGGATGAAAAGTACAATACCGCAGGATGGCAATGAACTTGCAGCTTAAGAAAAGATCACAACTTTTGATTTTATACCACTTTCCACTAATATTAGAGGAGAGAAAACTATAGCTTTTGGGGGAAAAAAATACTCAAGTCATTTCCAACCCAGACTCCAAGTTTCTGCAAACAGCTCGTAATGCATCTGGCTACAGACGCATTATAAACAAGACGGCTTCCTCATAGCAACACAGTATTCAGTGTTCTCACATTAAATGCTTCATTTCAAAGCATTCATCTCATCTCTTCCAACAGATTACAACAAAAGGACAACATTCTTTTGTTTTCCTTAATTATTTTTTTTGCAAGCTGCTGTCTCTGTAACGTGTTACAGTGATGGTCAGATTAAAACAGGCCCTTTCAAAAAACACCCAGTCGACATTGGAGTATTTGAAGAAGATACACAAACTTCCAGTTCATAAGCTGTGTGGATGTGGTAACTCTGTCTTGTGCTCTGGAATAAAACCGCGTTATGCAAAGAAGAGACTGATTCCAGATGGTCCAGACTTACCTCTGACTTCGAAAGACACACACACACACACACACACACACAAGCTAAAATAGCACAGTTAGTGAATCAATCCTCAGTTCTCTCCTTGAGATGTCAAGACCTATCCTTCTTGGGGTGTATGGAAGTCTCCGTTTTTTATCATTTTTACATATGGCTGCCTTTAAATGAGTTTGTCTTCTCATCCTGTACATAACCAAGAATCAGGAAACCAACAAAATGCTCATTGCTTACTTATGCAACCTTCCTACTTCAGGCCCTTACAACTTGAGACCAGGGTTTGCCCTATTCTTAAGTGTTCTTTTATTTAGAAAATTGTAGAATGTGAAACAGTTACTTCATTCATTTTTAATGTTATTTTAAATAAAACTACATTATAGAAGATC
This sequence comes from Orcinus orca, assembly GCF_937001465.1. Taxonomy (NCBI): domain Eukaryota; kingdom Metazoa; phylum Chordata; class Mammalia; order Artiodactyla; family Delphinidae; genus Orcinus; species Orcinus orca. The sequence goes on from NC_064564.1 coordinate 56,953,028, forward strand.
CAAAAAACAAGAAAAAATTACCCATAACTCCATTCTAAGAGAGACTACAATCTTTAAATTGGTGTATTCCCATCTAGTCTCTTTTTGCTATGCATATTTATTACATAATTGTACTCAACAGTCTAATAAAGTTTTATACTATTTTGCATTTAATTTTATGTCTGAAGCATCCATTCACTTTCCATGCCTCATCTTAAGGACTGACACAAAGATTTCCTACCTTGTCAAGTAAAGTTAGTGGGAGACTGGTATTTACCAACTCATCTCTGTTGAGGGAAATGCATTGGTTGGTTAGGTCTTAACCCAGCAGTAGCCTGTTTACATTTCTTCTGGTTCCTTAAAAACGAAGAGACTGCATAACCATCCAGAAGGCCTACTTGCGTCTCCTTCAATACTGTGGTAGTTCTTTTATCTTCAGGAAATCTGGAGAGAACTATGTTCTCACTTTTCTATACCATCTAATGCCTGCTGTCTAGACTCTTACACTTGCTAAAAACAAGGTCAGAACTGGGCTCCTCACTCGCTTCAGGATTAGCCTAGAATCACGACATGGGTTGCGTGATATGTACTGAGGGTGACAAATATTCTCATCAGTTGGCGGTTGTTGAACAGGAACCTGGGGTCTGTTTTATGTCAGTAGTAAAGTGTGATTGGTTGTTTAGCAGTGTTTGCCTCAGATACGGGGGAGAAGTTATGTGCCGAAAATTTGCCATCCCTTGAGAGAAATATTTACTTTAAGCCTAATATATGCTATGTATAGTACTACTATATTCATATATTATATGCTATATTCCTCATAGCAATACGAGGAAATGGTTTCATTCTCCCATATGGGCAGTGCAGGAGAGCAAAAGTGAAGTGTTCATTTGAACTCAAAAATTAGGAAAATTACCTCAGAGGGTTAAACTGTGAAATCAACACAACCTGAAATTCAGAGAAAGTATTTACAACTTTATGCTAAAGAAACTTGTCAGAAAGGCTCCCAGGATAACAGTATGTTTATTTGCCAATAACTGTATTAATGATTAAGCATATTTTAAAGAATGGTTGTCAGTCAGAAAGTGATTTGATTAATAATGGAAACTTAGATAAGCAGGTACCACTGAGTCCCATTTTGGCTGTATATTCCCAAGTGAGACCGTTCAGTTTCTTATATTCAGCAAACATTTATTAAACATCTACTGTGGGCCATGCATTGTTCTCAGTGTGGGGCATGCAAAGATAACTAAGATATAGTGATATAGTGCTTGCCCTTCAAGAAGCTCACAGTTTATTGGAGGAAACAGTTATAAACATATAATTAAAACTACTGCACAAGGTCAGCTTGGCTATGTGGAAGTAGGGAGGAAAAGCACCCACCCCACCTGGGAGAAAATGGTGAGGTTTCCTGGAGGAGGTGATATTGGAAAGGAGTCTTAATGTAGCTTTTCAAACTATCTATACTAAAGGGCTAATCCTTTTCTCTTTTTAATTTTCAGTCTGCCATGCAAATACAATAAAAATGATTGACTAGGAAAGCAAATAAATTAAAAAAAACCTCAAGCCCAGCTTTGTGATTAGAGTACAAAGATATGAAATTGCTCTAACATATTACTACAAAACATTTCTAAATGCTGTCTTTCAACTTGCAGACTTACCTCAATTCACCGGTTTAAAAAGCAAACAGAAAACTGTTCCTAGACTGGCACACATCCACGGACCACACTTTGAGTGGCCTGGTCTTATAGGATGAGTTGGCATCGGCCATCGGCTAAGGGAAGGAACTGGTTAGCGGGGAGGACAGATTGAGTGAAGAGCTGGCTGTGAGATTTCCTAAGTGGATGGTAGGGCTGGGGATGAAGCGCAAGCATGTGGCAAATTCTTTTGGCCATTTGAGTGACTTAGATGCCCTTCCTTCCTTCTGTCCTGCTTGTGTTTCTCATCCCTCTCTCCCCCACCCTTCTTTCTTTTGTTTTAAATAATATTTTGGTGTGACTTTTTAAACACAGGCTTCCCATCTGCCCTGATTTCTTCACTTACTTCTGACTGGATATGTTTTTACAAGTCAACTTAGATTCTTTTTAGCAACAAGACGAATTATAAATCGATAAATTAAAAATAAATAAAGGGAGAAAATTTTTGCCTTATGAAGTGGCCGTAATTTAATCTCCACTCCCTACCTCTCTGCATGTTGGGAATGAATGTCTTCTGAATGCCCAGCGTTAAATTAAGATTTCGCTCTGACCTCAAAAAGCCTAAAGCCTAGTAGAAAGGTGGGCAGTCGAGCAGATACATTAGCAAGTCCGGAAACATGTGTGTCTGAACGTATCTGCGTCGTGTTTGGGAAGTGAGGATTAGAGTTTGGCTGGAGTATAGGGTATAATGGACAGGGGGTAAATAAGGGAGTGGATGGCCCCCACGATAGGTTGTAAAAGTGGACCAAATTATTTTCCTCCCTTGATGCACAGTTCTTGCAACGTGACTTTGAAGCTTCCTCCACCAAGAGGAAGTCTTCTCCTCAGCCCCTGGAATCTGGGCTGGCCTGGTGATGGCTCTGGTCAATAGAATGTGGCAGAGGGACAGTGTACAGCTCTGACTAGGCCACAAGGGGCCTTGCATCTTCTACTCACCATTTTGGAACATGCCCACGTGCCATGAGCTCAGCTAGCCTTCTGGAGAATGAGTGACATGTGACCCAGTCTTCTCAGTCCCCCCAGCCAATAGCCAGTTGGTCCCCAGAAGGACCGACACACAAGGAGCTTAACTGAGACCAGAAAAAACACCCCTTCCTAGGACAAACCCTGGGGTCTGGGTGCCGGGACCACAGTGTGAATCAGACACCACATGGGGCACAGCGGCAAGGAGGGAGACAGGATGCATTGGTGCTGTAGGAATAAGCTAACTCAAATCGGGAGCTACAGGACTTAGGACCGTAAGTATATTCTTCAGTGATTCTGTATCATCTCCATTTCTTAGTAAAATAGTTTCCAAACTTCAGGGGAGGTGTCCTTTAAAGAAATGGGTTTGATAAAAGTACTGTGCAGTTAGGTAGTTCAGAGAGAATATGGAAGCGTGGGCATGAGTGGAAGGACGTAAGTGCTGTCACTCACTGAGGGTGACAGCTGCCAGGGTTTGTGCATTAGAAAACCGAGCCACCCCCTCTCCTCACCCCCCACTTCAGGTAACGTGGCCCCAAGAGGATGCATATAGCGTGGGTCTTCAGGTCACTGGTGATATTCTCTTATTTTAAACCTAGACACCTTACATTTACAGTACAGCAGGACACTTGGAAACCCTCTCCAAAGATCTTCTGACATGGTCTTAAGTATACCTTAAAAACAGTCAGCACTGAAAACAAAGCAGCTCTGTGGAGCAGATACACACGAGGACTTTCCAGAGGCTTATCCCAGGGTCCCTGAACATAGGATGCTTTTAATGTAGGTGATTGGAACTTCTACTTTTGAGGGAGAGCCTTGGTGTTACCGAAACCAGTTTTCCTCCAGCGTGAACGTTGTTTCTTACTCCTTGCCTTCCCTGTTTGATTCACTCCAGACTCAACCCTCTCTAGGAGTCGCCGTCGAGGAGCTGCAGTTCCATTCAGGGAATGTGTGCCGGGCATCTGTGACTTACCGTCCCAAGACTAAATCCCAGAGATGCAGAGAGGCCCCGGAAATGGCTTGCCTCCACAGCATTCACCAGCTCTTAAGGCAAAAAATTTTCTGTCTACTCTTTGATGTCATTACCTCCAATCTCAGACTAGGGGTTGACAAAGTATGGCCCGAGGGACAAGTTTGGCCATTCACCTCTCTGTTTCAGGAACATTTTTTTTTTAACTGTGGTAAAATATGCGTAACATAAAATCATCTTATTTTAAAATCATTTCTAAGTGTACAGTTCAGTAGCGTTAAGTACATTCACATTGTTGTACAGTCTTCAGAAACTGAAACTCTATACCCATTGAACAACAATTCCCCCTTCCCCTTCCCCCCATCCCTGGTAACCACCATTCTTTCTGTTTCTATGAATTTGACCCTACCCTAGTACCTCACGTAAGTGGAGTCATACAGTACTTGTCTTTTTGTACCTGGCTTATTTCACTTAGCATAATTCAACCGTGTTGTAGCACGTGTCAGACTTTCCTTCCTTTCTAAGGCTGCATACTATTCCATTGGGTGAATATACCACATTTTGTTTATCCATTCATCTGTCGATGGACATTTGAATTGCTTCCACCTTTTGGCTGTTGTGAATAATGGTACCATAAACAAGGGTGTACAAATATCTCTTTAAGTTTCTGATTCTGATCCTTTTGGGTATATACCCAGAAGTGGGATTGCCATATCATACATTAATTCTATGTTTAATTTTTTGAGGAACTGCTATACTGTTTTCCACAGGGCTATACCATTTTATATCCCCACCAACAGTGCACAAGGTTTCCAATTTTTCCACATCCTTGCCAAGACTTGTGATTTTTCTTTACTTTTGATGGAAGCATCCTAATGGGTGGGAGGTGGTATTTCATTGTGGGTTTGATTTACATTTGCCTAATGATTAGTGATATTGAGCTTTTCATGTGCTTATTGGCCATTTGTATATGAGCAGCCATTTTCAACTTTTAGCTGTTTTTTATGTGTTTACCTCTGTGCTTCTAAATAACATGATCAAGTGCCCTGTTTTGATTTTTCAGATTTAACACTGTTACCTTTATTATACCCTCTCCTGCATTCCCAATTCATGCACATCAACTTTCCCTTCCATATCCTCTCACTGTAATTATATCATAAATTTGATATATACATGTTGTCTTTACATTAATATAACTAGGTGAATATTTTCTCACAGCTAAGCCATGGTATATATTATGACTGCATTTCTTTTATAGAACAACTTTTTATTTTCCCTGGAGTTCATAATTGCCATGATTTTTAAAATCGTTTACTTTTCTATGCACCGATCAATGATTTAGCTCTAAGCTCATTGCCAGAAGTTAAAATAGTCCCTCAGTATATTCACACATGTCAGGTAGTCCATCTGTTTTATTTATATTCTTCAACTTCAGCTTCCCGAACCCCTCTGTCTCCTCATCTGATTTTCCAATTTGGGGGGAATAGAGATGAGGTTAGGGGGAGACACTCAGAAGCAAAATACATATATCACTCTGGCATTGGAGAGAAGAGAAAACACTTTTCCTCTTTATTTACTACTAGTAGTAAATACCAACTTATTTTATTTTAATAAGTCATCAGTTTATTTCCTGTGTCAAGGTATTACATGTCTCTTTGGGCTGTATGGCCTAGAGTTTACTCTGTTACTGGTTTGTGTAACTTACACAAACTTACACACAGCTGGAAAGCACTCATAAACCATAGATTTCTCCATCAACATATAATGGGATGATGACGATGGCTCTACAGAAGATAATGAACAAACGTCTCCAAATTATGTACATTTCATCTTTTAAGTACAGAGAGCAGTCCCAGAACAGGAACAGTGGGCAGCGGTGGTTTCTTCCCTGTGGAGCTGCACAGGATGCTTTGAGGAGCCACATGGCTCTTCCGTGGAACATAGATGCAAAACACGATGTGTTCCAGTTCATTATACCTTGTCATTCCCTTACCCTTCCATGTGTTTTGTACCTCTGGGCTTCTGTTATTGCTGTTCCACCACCATGGAATCCCTTCCTCTCCATCTCCACCTGGAAAACACTTATTCACCCTTGTGAAGGTTTAGATGTCACCTCGTCCAGGGACACTTTCTATGAACCTCCCAGAGGATTCCCTTCTCTCTGTTCTGCAGGGACACACTTTATCTGGCCTCCAGGAGAGCATGCCTTCTACACCAGTATCTAGCCCAGCACTTGGTTCTCTGAAGGTATGTAGTAAAGGTTGACTTAATTAATGTGCAAATGAATGTATGGGTGAATATTCTTAAGTAAACGTTCTCCATGGACAAAGAACCTTTCAAATTCTCCAGAACCACTTTCCCTGAATAAGAAAAATTTCCAAAGCTGTTCCGCCTCCATGATCCTTCTCCTATCTTTATTTTTTGTTATTTCTTAAAAGTATTACAGAATGGAAAGTGACTGACCCTTAATTTCTGACTATTTTTATTAAGCCCGACTGGTGACTGAGTGCAAGTAATCCATTTCACTACTTTGTTATTTTGTTCAATATTCAACACACAGATTTTTCATAAAAATGTGACTTCCTGCTTTATTTCCAGTGTAACACATGAGGGTTCCATAAAATCTACCAGAGAAAATGAAATGTAGTGCAGACAGGAGATTTTATCTATTCACTGTGGCTCCCAACTGTCGACTCATATCGTGTAATTCTACTTAGCACTTCTGGGCCCATTTCCTTCGAAGTACTTTCCAAGCATTACCTAAGTGATGTGAGCGGATGGGACGCCAGGAACTCGAGCTGTAAACGTAGAACTGTTAAACACAGTTCTGAGGAAATTAGATTTTAGAATTGGAAAAGAAATATGGTCCTGACACTAACGCCTATCTCAATTCAAATGACCAAACCTCCACCTTCCTCCAGCATCTCCTCTGTGAGAACAAGGGGATATTATATTAAATGCAAGTGCAACTGAGAAGTGACGTTCCAAAGGTTATGGAAAGCTATAATCCCTGATGGGCAGCCATATTAAAGGACACTTTGTTTTTCCAGGGTTGTCAGAAAAAGAACCGCCATCACTGCATAATCAAGACACAGAACACTACTCTTGGAAGAGCCAGTGCATTTTAAGAACAACCAATATTTTAAAATGTAATCACAGCAATCACTGTTTATTGCCTACTGTATACCAGGTGTTTTGCATGCAGTACTTTTAATCCTTTTCACAAAACTTAGAACAAGGTAATGATTCTACACAATTGAAGAGTTTTGCCCAGTCTCTGTGATTCCTTGTAACTTCAATCTAGGAAGGTTCTCTCACATAAGAAGGACACCTTTTAGAAAATGCCATCGAGGGGAGAAGAAGGCAAGAGACTAAAGGAATTCTGCTCAGAGAATGAACTTATTCAGAGCTTTCTGATCTCATGGAAAAGTTTGGAAAATGCAAGTCAGCACAGTTGTGACTCCTGAGGAGTGGGACTAGAGGGTGTTGAGAGGGGGTAGCTTTCAGTTCCTGGTTTGTAGACTTCTCTATCACTTGCCATTTTTTAAACAATAAACAGGTAGTTGATTTAGAAATTTTAAAGTATTATAATGAGAAAAAAAATAATGATTCTTTATAATCCAGGTCCTGTTTTCACGTGTTGCTTCTCTGTCCCAATCCGGTGTCACCTGCAAATCCTAGTATCCCTAGTTCAGTTCATCCTGTGGGCAGGAGCATGCTCTGTGTAGTTCATCACTGTACCTACAGCATCTAGAAAATGCCTGGTGCCTAGTCAGTGCTCAGCCATTCTTTTTCTAAAATTTTTTTAAATTTAATTTATTTATTTTTGGCTGTGTTGGGTCTTCATTGCTGCACGCGGGCTTTCTCTAGTCGCAGCGAGTGGGGGCTACTGTTGCGGTGCGCGGGCTTCTCATTGTGGTGGCTTCCCTTGTTGCAGAGCACAGGCTCTAGGCTCACAGGCTTCAGTAGTTGTGGCCCATGGCCTCAGTAGTTGTGGCTCACGGGCTCTAGAGCGCAGGCTCAGTAGTTGTGGCGCACGGGCTTAGTTGCTCTGTAGGATGTGGGATCTTCCCGGACCAGAGGTCGAACCCGTGTCCCCTGCATTGGCAGGTGGATTCCTAACCATTACACTACCAGGGAAGTCCAGCCATTCTTGGTTGAATGAGTTGAATGAGTTCTCTACAGGAATCTTATATTTTCTCTTTCCTTTCAATGACCATATGAAAAATGAAAAGCTCTAGTTGTCTTGAGATCAACATGGTATTTTGGTGCATGGGTTTGCTTTAGTGTTTAAGACTGTGCTTGTAACAAGTGGTCCAGGCTGATGAGAAAAGAAAACTAGACAACTGGACATGTAAATGATGCATGTGTGCTGAGCTGAGGCCAATGACACTGCATCAGGCTGCAGAAGGATGACTCACAGACATCCCCAGCCCCTTCCGGGATTGCCACGTGGAGCTCAAAAGCACCTGCCTGTCGCCGTCTGGACCACTTGAGGTAAGCCAGTGATTTCATGTCAGCCAGAGAACATCACCTGTCACATTAATGCTGTTCACTTGACTTTCACGGGGTTTGCATTTTATTTTTAACATTTAGCTTTGGAGTTATATAAAAGCCACCAGCAACATTTAATCTTATTTGTGCCTGTATTTAAGTAATACTATAATAAAATAATTTAAGTCAAACACTGAGGTCCGTCAAAACTTTCTTTATAAAAGGAATTACTTTGGAGAAACAAAATTTCAAATTGTGAAAATAGTAAACCAGACAAAACCAAAGACAGAGCCCTATGACATATACCTTGAACTATTGATATTAATCCACAGTTTGGGTACATTTGGTCAATCAGGTAAAAATACACATAATGGAACTACCACCCACACTGTGCAGTGCCCTTGTCCACAGGATATACTCACAGACCTCATCTACTGTTTATCAAAATCAAGACACACGGTATCTTGGGCCACTTCCTCACCTGTCAGTCTAGTCGCCCTATTAGGTGTTCATGTGATGGATATTTGCCGAGGGCTCCCTGGGTACCAGACCCTGTTCTGGGGCCTTGGAATCCCAGCTGTTGGGGCTTTTAGCATAGCCCTTCCAGATTCCTCCTCAGACCTCCACCCGGTAAGGCCTTACCACGTGTACTGTTTACTCAACTGCACACAGTTTTTAATCATTATATGTTAACTATCACACTAGGCAACTGGAAGTGGGATGTATGCAGTTTCTGTCTTCCCTGAGACTTGAATTCCACTAAGCTAAGCTTCCATTTTGTTCTTCTGGCCTCAGTCCTGAGGCCAAGCACTGCCCACCTTGCTGGGCTTTCTCTTCCTGCTCAGCTGCTTTCTCCATTGGGCCCAGGAGACATGTGTGATTTCACCTGAACTTAACACATGTGAAGGAGCCCAGGTCAGCCCCCCAGAGGAAGAGAAGCTGTGTGGAGAGAGGCCCCGATTGTGTCAGTTGTGCCAACTCTTGCGGTTTCCTCAAAGAATTGTGAGCTTAAAAAAAAAGGTAGTTATTTATTTTTTTCATATTTAAAAATTTTTTTTATTTTATATTGGAGCATATAGATTAATAATGTTGTGTTAGTTTCAGGTGTACAGCAAAGTGATTCAGTTATACCTATACATGTATCTATTCTTTTTCAAATTCTTTTCCCATTTAGGTTATTACAGATTACTTAGCAGAGTTCTCTGTGCTATACAGTAAGTCCTTGTTGGTTATCTATTTTAAATATAGCAGTGGGTACATGTCAGTTCCAAATTCCCAATCTATCCCTCCTCCCCCTTCCCCCCAGTTAACTATAAGTTCCTTCTCTAAGTCTGTGAGTCTGTTTCCATTTTGTAAATAAGTTCATTCGTATCTTTTTTTTTAAAGATTCTGAATGTAAGTGATATAATAAGATATTTGTGTTTCTCTGTCTGACTTACTTCACTTAGTATGATAATCTCCACGTCTATCCATGTTGCTGCAAATGGCATTATTTCATTCTTTTTCATAGCTGAGTAATATTCCATTGTATATATGTACCACATCTTCTTTATCCACTCCTCTGTTGATGGACATTTAGGTTGCTTCCATGTCCTGGCTATTGTAAATAGAGCTGCAATGAACATTGGGGTGCATGTATCCTTTTGAACCATGTTTTTCTCCAGATATGTGTCCAGGAGTGGGATTGCTGGGTCATATGGTAGTTCTATTTTTAGTTTTTTAAGGAACCTCCATACTGTTCTCCATAGTGACTGTACCAATTTACATTCCCACCAACAGTGTAGGAGGGTTCCCTTTTCTCCACACCCTCTCCAGCATTTATTGTTTGTAGATGTTTTGATGATGGCCATTCTGACCAGTGTGAGGCGATATCTCATTGTAGTTTTGATTTGCATTTCTCTAATAATTAACAATGTTGAGCATCTTTTCATGTGCCTCTTGCCCATCTGTATGTCTTCTTTGGAGAAATGTCTATTTAGGTCTCTGCCCATTTTTTGATTGGGCTGTTTGTATTTTTGATATTGAGCCACATGAGCTGTTTGTAAATTTTGGAGACTAATTCCTCGTTGGTTGCATCGTTTTGCAAATATTTTCTCCTGTTCTGTGGGTTGTCTTTTCGTTTTGTCTGTGGTTTCCTTTGCTGTGCAAAAGCTTTTGAGTTTAATTAAGTCCCCCAAAAAACAGTTGTTATTTTAAACTGTGAAGTTTTGGGGTGGTTTTTTTACCCACTGAAAGCTAATTGATAAGGCACTTTTGCCAAAAAACAGTCCACTTGCATGTCCAACAGGTGACTGGTTAAATGAAATCTCATTCATTCATGCATTGAAAAAGTGAGATGACCATCAAGAATAATGGCATTGATATATGTTTACCGACATGGGAAGCTATTCTTGATGTGCTTGTTAAGTTGAAAAGAATATTATAAGACATGTAAAATATCTCCTTTTGTGTAAAAACTCAAAACCTAAGTAAACAAGCTATGAATTTGTCTGGCAGGTTATACTTTAATGTGAACATTAGATTATTTTTAGTGTTTTGTTTCTGATGATTTTAAAAAGGTTTTAATATTAATTCTTTGGGTATCTCTATTGTCTCATTTGTCTACTTGGATTAAAAGAAATAATAAGGAGAGTTTTGTTTTATGTAGAAGAGATAGTGAACGTAGTTTGATTTCTACAGGTAATATTTTAATTAACTTTTAAAGAAAGCCATTGTCTCTATCTATGCCCTAGTCCCCAATACCGTGCTCATTTCTTTTCTCACCTCACCTCTGCTTTGTGTCTTTTGCATCCCTACTCTTGGGCTCCCCTTTTTTTTCTATTAATTTTTTTGGAGTATGGTTGCTTTACAGTGTTGTGTTAGTTTCTACCGTATAGCAAAGTGAATCAGCTATACGTATACATATATCCCCTCTTTTTTGGATTTCCTTCCCATTTAGGTCACCACAGGGGCTCCCCTTTCGTGTCTCTCTCTTTTTCTGCTTTCCTCCCTGCGGTTGTTGGCCTCCATGAAACATTCATTATAATTTTATTCTTTGCTTCTGTCACAGCACCTTTCTATCTTACGTTCCCATGCTGGATCTGTGTTTGTGGATGAAACCTGAGAGCACTTGGCTACAGACAGACTTTTGTCTTCTCAGTAAGCAAAGTAACCTAAGAAGACTGGGGACAGGACTAATGCTGCCAAGTGCATGGGGATGGCACTGATGGGGAGGTGGGAGATGGCAGAGTTAATGGATAGGGAAAATGCGTTCAGGCTCAACATCGAAAAGGAATGCAGAGATAACACGATGCACCACACGCTCTCCCTAATACCTGCTTAGTATTTATACTGTGACTTTGACTAACAAGCTGAATTTCCCTTTTTAAATTGTGACTAATCTTGAGGTAGGCAGACAGCCCCTTTCTACTGATGGAAATATTGAGTACCAAAAATGACTAAGTGATAGATCTTAGGTCAAAGGAGAATCTAGTGTCAAACTTCATCATCTGATCTCTACCAGTGGTCTGTGTATTTTCACTACAAATAGACACTCTGAAAAGAATAGTGTGGCAATACTGCTGGGTATTTTTACAAGTAAAATGACAATTTGCTATTAAAAATGCAAAACACCAATGAATGCAAAAATAATAATTAATGGACTTATAATGGGAAAATAGCAATAGTATTTGTCTCTTCATTTCTACTTATCTCCCTCTCTCTGCATCCGTCTTTGCCTAGAGTTTACATAAGTAAAGGCACCATGTTTATGATGCATTTTGGGGCAGTTTCTGAGTCTTTGTATCAGGTTTTTCAAACAATCAAAATGCTAAGTGATGCAGTGTAATTATGTGGTTTTGTGAGCTTCAGGATAGTTTTTATTTTTTAAATTGGTTCAGCCTCACATTTTCCCTAATGGTTACAAATGATTTGAGGCTTGGAGCTATGAACTCTGCTTAGTGGAAGGTAATCCTGCACTGGGAGTCATTCACTGTGCCTGGGGGGAAGGAAAAAAGGAGTGTTTCATCTATTATCAATGTAAATGGCTGCACTGATGCTAAACTGTAACAACTATTAACTGTGGGTATGTGTTAATCCATAATTACAGTTGAACCACTTTCCTGCAGTAACCAAAGATTTATCTATTTTGGGTATACTTTAATACCATGCGGTAAGTATGGAAATAAATTCCTCAAGCTATATAAAATCAGACTAAAGCACATTTCCCTTAAATGTGCTCTCTAAAATCTGTGCCTTTCTATTTTCTATTGGAAATCCATATCGTATTGAGTTACGCATTTTTCTAGCTGTTTTTCTTTATAACTTATTATCTTTTAAGTCCAAATATATTGAAGGAGCAGATAGCAGTGATACTAAAATAATGTTTAAACTAAACATTTTATTTTATTTACTTATTTATTTTTTTGTGATACGCAGGCCTCTCCCCGTTGTGGCCCCTCCCATTGCGGAGCACAGACTCCGGACACGCAGGCTCAGCGGCCATGGCTCACGGGCCCAGCCGCTCCACGGCATGTGGGATCTTCCCGGACCGAGACACGAACCCGTGTCCCCTGCATCGGCAGGCGGACTCTCAACCACTGCGCCACCAGGGAAGCCCTCAACATTTTATTTTTAATCACATAGAACTTGTCTCGTAGTTCTAGTGAACTCCACTTATTGCCCCCCACCCCTCCCCATGAGTGGAGGTTGGAAGCTAAAGTACTGCTATGTGGGGGGGTGGTAGGTGGCAGTACTTAAATGCAAAGGGAGAATGGTGTGCCAGTTTACTAAGTCAAATTAATGCTTTCAAATATAATGTGCAGAAACTATTTGCTTATTCATTATATCCTCATTACCTATTATGTGTCCAGAGTTTACGAGGACAGAGTCTTAGGAGGATGTAATCCAAGCCTAATTAGGGATACAGGCCAGCAAACATATCTACACTGCAGTGTGATAAGTGAAAACCGTGGAGGAAAGTATGCATTACAGTTACTTGGTCAACTTTGGTTGGAGAAGGCCAAAGAAGTCTTCAGAGAAGAAGTAATGATTGCACACACAAAGGTCTCCAACATAGGCACTGGAACAGAGAGCCCTGGATGTAAATCACTCTCTTCTACAGAGAAACTCACCCCATGACGTTGGGCACACTTACTCATCTGCACTCAGCTTTAGTTTCCAACAGGAGAAATATGATAAATAATACTAGTGAGGAAATTCATGTAAAAAGCTTTGCACAATCCTTGGTACATAGTAAATTCTCATTAGATGAGAATCTAAAGAACTCTGTGGAGTTCTTTGATAAGAGACCCTTGCACCTGTCCAAGGCTCCAGAGTCCCCTGGGAGGCAGCAAGAATGGGGGAGGGTGGTTGGAGTTGTGTTTCTTGGTGACATAAGGAGAAGGGAGCAAAGAAGGACCCTTGTGCCTCCTAAATCATCTTGAAACTCTGAGAGCTGAACTGCAGCTGGTAGCACCCATGTCTCCCTGTCACAGATGAGCCAAACTGACCTCATTCAAACTCCATCCTCCCAGGAAATCTATGTTTGTGCAAAACTCCACAGCTTCTTATCTGAACCTCCAAAGAGTCCATGCAACTAGCAGGCATGGAACACTGTCCTTCTCCTAAAGGCAAGGGCCTTGCAGTTCAGAGAAGTTGAATAATATATGCGGTTGATAAAGCTTATAAGGGTTGAGTCAGGACTTGACTTTAGGTTCACATTGGTATAATGAGGAAATTGTGTTTGTTCATACACAATTTATCCATGGCAAAGGGTCCTGGAATAGTGAGAGTAGAATTATAACCTTCGGTGGGAGAGAGAAAGAACCAGTAGCCTGCTGCTGTACTAGCAGCAGGAGTCCCTATCATTTGTAGTTTTAAATATTCAAGATAGAGACTTACCCCTGGGCTCCCACCCCAGGTTTACATGGCCTCCAGTTCATAGCAGGTTGTATGTACTCTTCCCATGCCCACCTTCGTGGCAGCCCATGGCTCACACCTCCACTTCTGATTGCATTGTTTCATCTCTTTTCAGCCTTGCTCTAATTTCCAGCATTTCCACTCTATTACTTTTGTATATTTTTTATATCTAAGATGACAGCCCCCAGCCATACTGACCTGCCTACTGGGCAGTCCAATTTATCTCCCCAGCTACCACGGATCACCTTTTTGTTGGTGCTCTGGTTACAAAATTGCGTAGGTTTTGAATGGACTGTCTCTAACTTTATGTTTCCCATTAGTCCTGTTACTTGATCCCTCAGCTTCTGATAAGGAATATGTATTTACTTTATTAAACACTTTATTCACATTATCATATGAGGTCAAGAACAGGTAATGTAAAGCAAGTTCTGTAATTGAGTTTTATTATTACTCCCATTTTACAGAGGAAAAAGTGGAGACTCTGAGAGGTTAAGTAATATTTCCAAGTGGCAGAATGGGAGTTAAAGCCAAGGTCTGCCTGACTCTATTCAGATGTGTAGATTGTGGCTACCATATTGGATAGCACAGCTCTAGACCATTGTGCTGTGCTCCCTGGTGTCAGTTCTCTGCGTTTAATGGCACTCTGGACTTGCAGTTTGTGAAATTTTGAAATAATGCCAAATGACCTGCCAATTGGGAATGCAGAATCAATGCTCAGAGTCATAAAATGGTAGTTTTATAAGGAACCCTTTGTTTTGTTCATATTATTATGAAGTATGGTGTTAGGATTTAAAAGAGTGTTTGATTTCCTGTTTTTGTTTTGTTTTTTTTCTCCCAAAGCCACATAGATGTGGTTAGCCTGAAAAAGAGAAAACTGGGAAATATTATAAAGCAAAGTACAAGTATCTGAAAGGCAATTTTATGAGAAAAGATTAGATTTCTATGTAACCAAACGGGCATGACTGGGAAGAGTGGACATGACCACAAGAATAACAATGGATAAAGGACAGTCAGCTCTGTTGGGAGAGAGAGAAGGCCAGCTTGGAAGGCAGTGGACTCCTAGCACTGGAGCTGTTCGTGCAGAGTCTACACAGCCACTTGGTGGGCACGTTGTAAAGCCAGCCCATGCACTGGAACATAATTGGCTTGCATTCTTATATCAGCAAGAGTCTGTGAGTTTGGAATGACAAAATATGTTTTTAAGCTTTGTATGATTCCCTTCTAAATCTAAATTTAGACCTCAGTATATAGATTTTGGCACCATAGTGAAGATGTCTGTCTAGTGTAAATGTTCAACATACAGTCAGTAAACTCCCTTGAAAACTCCCTTGTGTGATGCCTACCATTGGGTAGAGCTTGGATCTCTGCAAAAGAAAATAACATGCCTTCTTGTTTTATTTTGGAAACATCCAATAAGGATCCTTTAGCTTTTGAATTGATGTAGTGATTTCAAGACCATACCACCAAAATGAAATCTGCATTTCAGTAGATGTATCATTGGTTATCAACCCTAAGAAGCAGAATATGGTTGCAATCTGAGGATTACTTGTTCCAAAGACAGTGGTGGAAAGGTGAGTCTAAATAATGATAAAACACCCAAAGTCAGAAGGAGCCTTGTAGTTATCTTAGCGTTAAGTACAAATCAGACCACAGTAGTCATGTTAGAGTCTCAGGATGACTTGCTATACATTTTGGATAGATTAGGTCAGTGTTCCTAATACATATGAATTGTTAGGGACTGAATTGTGTCACCCCCCCAAATTCATATGTAGACACCCTAAACCCCCAAATACCTCGGAATGTGACTGTATTTGGAGATAGAGCCTTTAAAGAGGTAATTGAGTTAAAATGAGGCAATTAGGAAGGGTCTTAATCCAATCTGGCTAGTGTCTTTATAAGAAGAGGAGATTAGGATAACACCATGAATGCATGCAGAGAGAAAAGGTCATGTGAGGACACAATGAGAAGGCAGCCATGCAAGCCAGGAAGAGAGGCCTCAAGAGAAATCAGTCATTCTGACATCTTGATCTTGGACTTCCAGCTTCCAGAACTGTGAGAAATAAATTTCTGTGGTTTACGGCACCTTTTCTGCGGTATTTTGGTATGGCAGTCCCAGAAAACTAATACATGCATTATCTGGGGATCTTCTTAAAATGTGCATTCTGATTCAGGAGGTCTGGGGTAGAGCCTGAGACTACATTTCTAATGCTTTGAGTAGCAAAGAGCTAGGTTGGGTTGCAGCAACAATTTTATCCTGAAATCACAGTGGCTTAACAAAATAAAGTTGACTTCTTGTTGTGTATCTAAAGAGAGTGGGCTTGAGTGAAGCCATCCACATAGGCAGTCAGTAGCCATTCAGGAACTTACAGTGACAAAGTCTTTTCACTACCTGCAATATCATTTGTTGCCAAGTCAGGGAAAGAAGGCGTTGAAAGGCTGCCCGTCCACATAACTTCTGCTTATATCCCATTGGGCAGAACTAGTCATGCGGTCTTGCCTGGCTGCAAGAAGTCTGGGAAGTGTAGCCTTCCTTGTGCCCAGAAATGAGATGGTAATTCCACTACACTAGTAATTTCCACTACACTTCCATTCTGATTTTTCCCTTTCAGACATTTCACTGCTATCTGGCAATAGTGCTGAATGGGAACAGGAACACACTTGTTTTCCACTGGAGAGACGGAATGGTAATATCTTCCCCTTATAACCCACTAAACTATATTGTAAACAGATATTTGGGGTGGTGAATACAATTTATACCCTCAAGATATTAATATTAGGCTCCCTTTCCCTCGTGATGCTCTTTCAGAGACCATTCAAGATGCAGATCACTGGGGAAGATGTTAAGGAGTTTCACATTTTATTATTATTATTTTATTACTATTATTATTCTCAGTCCATGTATTCTTCCACGATATTTTAGAAACATAAACTTGCCCCCAGATTTCCATTTCCTTAGAGGTTTGGGATATATTCCTAGAAGCTATCTTTCAGAGAATCAGTCTGATTGCAAGTCTTTGAGAAACTCTAAAGTCTAGTTTACAGAAAAGGATGAAGCTAAAGCAGTGGTTAGAGGGTAATTTGTAGGTTTGAGTGATTATATCAGAAAGGAATACATGTATAAAATCAGTGATCTGTGGTCAACCTTAAGTAATTAGGAAGAGAGAAAATTAAATCCAAAGTTAACTTTTAAAAAGGAAATTCTAAAAATAAGAGTGGAAATAAATGAAATAGAAAACATGAGCAAGGAGGAAACAAAGTCAAAGCTGGTTCTTTGAAAAGATCAATACAATTAATTTAACCTTAGCTAGACTGATCAAGGAAAAAAGAGAGAAAAATAATTACCAATTTTAGGAATGAAAGAAGAGTTGTTATGATATATTTCACAGACATGAAAACAATAATAAGAGAATGTTATAAATAATTTTATACCAATTAATTTGGAAACTTAGATAAGATGACTACATTTCTTTAGAACATATTTTATCAAGATTGACACAATAAGAAATAGGAAGTCTGAATAGCCTATAGCTGCTAATGACATTGAATTAAATTTAAAATTTTTCCAGAAAGAAAACTCCAGCCTCAGATGGCTTCACTGGTGAATTCTATCGAATATTTAAGGAAGAAATAACATCACTCTCTTTCAGAAAATAGAGAGGAAGAAAACAGTTCCCAGTTCATGTAATGAGGCTGAAATTACACGGATATCAAAAACAGACAGGGTTTTTAGAAATTTCATGTAAAAATCTAAAATTCTAAAAATCTTATATGTTCTGGTATAATGTTATAAGTCATAATTCTAGTTATTACTTTAAAATGTATATCTCAGAAATAACTAAATTTCCTTGTCAATTGCATTATTATGAACTTTCATCAAATCTTTAACCGTGGTCATTTTTAAGTCTTCTGTCATTTACAGACAGTTCTGGGTGTACTCTGATGCTTTCGCAAAAACGTTCCTATAAAAGGGTTTCATCTTCAAGGAATTCATGGTAAAGACTCTGACAAGTACAGGTTTCTGGTAACTGACTATACTGCTGAACTGAATGAATAAGCATTTTCAGAACTCTAATGGAAAACTGATGAATTCATAAAAGTGCTAACAAAAGATCAAGATGAAAAAAATTAATTACATGGGACTGAGTGAACTGATGAGGATGATTATAATTTTTGTGACTTTCTGTTTGAATAAAAAAAAATCTCACAAGGACTCAGAGGCAAAAAATATACAAATCAGTTTTCACTGCAAAGTAAAGGTGCTGTTACAGTGGAGGGTTACTGGACTGATTGTCAATATTATGACATAGTATGAGTGTGTTTCGTGTTTGGTAATTGCAATCATTGTTGCTTTTGTTGTGGTCATCCATTTACAATGCTTGGTGTCAGTTTATTTATCTCTTGTAAAAATAAAATACAGTGTATGTGTGTGAAGAAAATAAAATAAAAAGTCAAAAAAAACCCACCAGACGGGGTGATTACAAGAAAATTACAGAAAATACACCTTATGAATACAGACACAAAAATCCTTATCAAAATATTAGCAAATTAAATTTAGCAATGTGTAAAAAGAATAATAGGGCTTCCCTGGTGGCACAGTGGTTAAGAATCCGCCTGCCAATGCAGGGGACAATGGTTCGAGCCCTGGTCCGGGAAGATCCCACATGCTGCGGAGCAACTAAGCCTGTGCGCCACAACTACTGAGCCTGCGCTCTAGACCCCGCGAGCTACAACTACTGAAGCCCACGCAACTACAGCCCATGCTCCACAATAAGAGAAGCCACCGCAATGAGAAGCCTGCGCACCGCAAAGAAGAGTATCCCCCGCTCACCACAACTAGAGAAAGCCCGCGCGCAGCAACGAAGACCCAATGCAGCCAAAAATAAATAAATAAAATTAAAAGAAAAAAAAAGAAAAAATATTTTCACCAACTGGAATTTATCACAAGAATGCAAGATTGGTTTAACATTCCAAAATTAATTATTAATTCAAAATATTAGATTAAAGGAGGAGGATTCTATGATCATCTCAATAGATGCAGAAAAAGCATTTGACAAAATTCCACTCACATTCATGATTTAAAAAAAACTCTCACCCAGCTAGGTATAGAAGGGAATTTCCTCAGTGTAGGTCACTATGAAAAACCTAGAGCTAACATCATACTAATGATGAAATACTGAAGCCTTTCCTTCCAAGAATGGGAATAAGACAAGAATGTATTTTCTCACCACTGTTATTCAACATTGTAATGCAGGCTGTGGTCGTTGAAATAATGGAAGAAAAAGAAATAAAAATATACAGTTTGGAAAGATGGAAGTATAACTTTCTTCACAGATGACTTGATTGTGTACAAAGAAAATCCTAAGGAATATACCAAAACACAACACACACACACACACACACACACACACACACACACACACACACACACACACACACCCCAACTACATAAATATGAGCAAATTTAGCAAGGTTGCTAGAAATTGGAAGTCAATATATAAAAATCAATTGTATTTCTATAGCAAGGAACAGTTGGAAAGTAAAATATAAAATTCCATTGGCAATGGCATCCAAAAACGTAAGACACCTGGAGATAAATTTAAAGACATGCGAGACCTCTACACAGAAGACTATGAAACATTGCTGAGAAGAATTAAAGAAAATCTAAATAAAGGGAAATATGTAACATATTCATGGATAGGACGACTCAAAATTGTTAAGATGTCAATATTCTTTGAAGTGATCTGAAAAGTCAGTGCAGTCCCAGTGAAAATCTAAGCAGAAATCGGCAAGCCAATTATAAAGTTCATATGGAAATGCAAAGGACCTACAATGGCCATTTTTCATTTTTGAAAAAGAAAAACAAAGTTGATAGGCTGACACTTCTCAAAGATGAAGTGCTAGTAGGACTTTCCTGGGGACGCAGTGGTTGAGAGTTCCGCCTGCCGATGCAGGGGACACGGGTTCGTGCTCCGGTCCGGGAAGATCCCACATGCCGCGGAGCGGCTGGGCCCGTGAGCCATGGCCGCTGAGCCTGCGCGTCCGGAGCCTGTGCTCCGCAACGGGAGAAGCCACAGCAGTGAGAGGCCCGCGTACCACAACAAACAAAAAAACAAACAAAAAAAAGTGATAGTAATCAAGACGATGTGTATTTTTTGTTAAAGGATAGACAAATCTAGCAATGGAACAAGTAAATAGAAAGTCCAGCCATTCATCCACGAGTATAAGACCAAATGTTTGTCAAAAATACAAAAACAATGCAACCATTTTCAACAAATTGTTCTGGACATGTTGCGTGAATTGTTGCGTGAACATGTGGTTAATGTCATCCCCTGACCCCCGCCCCAGCCCCAGACTGTTAGCGGCTCCAGGGAAAGGCGCATGTGTAGTTTTGCTCACCAGCACCTAGCACAGTGCCTGGCACATGGCAGGTAAACAATAAATATTTGCTGGAGAAATGGTGACTGGCAAAAGCAAGTGAAACAGTGAAACTCTGCCGTCCATCCTTCCCTCCCTCCTCTAATTCCAAACATACACCACCCTCCCCCAGACTGCCTTTGGAGGCTTTCTCTTCACCTTTGACCTTTCCCTGAGTTGGTTAGTACCAGCCTTTACTTGTGTACAGTGTGTAGAGGAGGGGAGTGGAGGGGGCAGGTGTTGGGCAGCAGGGAGATTTGTCTCTTAATGGCAGCCTCAGAGCCATAACCCTGCCCTTAAGGAGCCCTGCAGTAGGAGGCTTTGACAGTGATTAAGAAATCAGCAGCCCTCTGTATTCCCTCCTAAGAACTTTTACACGGGAGGGCACTCCAGGCCGCCTCTCACTGCTCTCCGGCTTGGAGTTTCATGCTTATCTGTATTATTCATATGTTGAACTTGTACTGCCTCCCTGATTGCTCTTAGGAGCCTTAGTTGTGAAACTCTCCTATCTTTTGGCAAGACTTGCCTTGTTAAAAAGGGGCAACATGGCAATATATTGTTACTCTGCCTTCGCTGCCGCTTTATCTTTCTTTGCCTTTTTTTTTTTTAACATCTTTATTGGAGTATACTTGCTTTACAATGGTGGGTTAGCTTCTGCATTATAACAAAGTGAATCAGCTATACATATATATATATCCCCACATCCCCTCCCTCTTGTGTCTCCCTCCCACCCTCCCTATCCCACCCCTCTAGGTGGTCACAAAGCACCGAGCTGATCTCCCTGTGCTATGTGGCTGCTTCCCACTAGCTACCTATTTCACATTTGGTAGTGTATATATGTCCATGCCACTCTCTCACTTTGTTCCAGCTTACCCTTCCCCCTCCCTGTGTCCTCAAGTCCATTCTCTATGTCTGCGTCTTTATTTCTGTCCTGCCCCTAGGTTCTTCAGAACCTTTTTTTTTTAAGATTCCATATATATGTGTTAGCATATGGTATTTGTTTTTCTCTTTCTGACTTACTTCACTCTGTAAGACAGACTCTAGGTCCATCCATCTCACTACAAATAACTCAATTTTGTTTCTTTTTATGGCTGAGTAATATTCCATTGTATATATGTGCCACATCTTTATCCATTCATCTGTCGATGGACACTTAGGTTGCTTCCATGTCCTGGCTATTGTAAATAGATCTGCAGTGAACATTGTGGTACATGACTCTTTCTGAATTATGGTTTCCTCAGGATATATGCCCAGTAGTGGGATTGCTGGGTTGTATGGTAGTTCTATTTTTAGTTTTTTTAAGGAACCTCCAAGCTGTTCTCCATAGTGGCTGTATCAATTTACATTCCCACCAACAGTGCAAGAGGGTTCCCTTTTCTCCACACCCTCTTCAGCATTTATTGTTTGTAGATTTTTTTGATGATGGCCATTCTGACTGGTGTGAGGTGATACCTCATTGTAGTTTTGATTTGCATTTCTCTAACGATTAGTGGTGTTGAGCGTTCTTTCATGTGTTTGTTGGCCATCTGTATATCTTCTTTAGAGAAATGTCTAGTTAGGTCTTCTGCCCATTTTTGGATTGGGTTGTTTTTTTTTTTTGATATTGAGCTGCATGAGCTGCTTGTAAATTTTGGAGATTAATCCTTTGTCAGTTGCTTCACTTGCAAATATTTTCTTCCATTCTGAGGGTTGTCTTTTCGTCTTCTTTATGGTTTCCTTTGCTGTGCAAAAGCTTTTAAGTTTCATTAGGTCCCATTTGTTTATTTTTGCCACTTTATCTTATTCTCTGCCTTCAAAAGCATGAAGGGAAAGTACTCTTACAATCCCACGGACAGGGGACGCTTATAGCACCACAATCCTCTGTAGAGTATCCATCCCTGGCTCTAGGGGTCAGAAGTTCAAACATTTAGCTGGAAGTGTATTAACTTACTTTCTTCTCCCAATTTTTTATTTTGAAATAATAGTACACTCTCAAGAAGTCGCAAAAATAATGTACAGAAAGGTCCCATGCCCCCTTCACCATACTTTTTGTTTTAATTTATAAATGTAACATAGGAGCAACATAAAATTTGAGTACAAAAGTATGTAAAGTACAAGTTTCTCCCATTAATAATTCTGTCAATATCCTAGCAGTTTTATATGCATAAATGCATATATGAAGACAATTGGAGCTGTTTATCAAAAAATGCGATCATGCTATACAGCAACCTTATTTTCTTACCAGAATCTAAGTCAAAAATCTTCCCGTGTCAGTGGCCAGAGCTGCCGCAAATTCTGGTAAACAGGTATGTAAAAGAGAAAATATTTCAAACACTCATATTCAGAAAATGTGGCATTTTTGGGGGGAAATTTACTTGAGAAAAGTTAGTAAGAATGAGCACACTTCAATTCCAGACTCATAAAAAAAATAGGCATGTTCTAAGGGAAGCTCAGCTGGTTCCTGTTTTCAGTCACATTATCCTTTTCTGGAAACAAACACCTGTCTTCAGGAAAAGTTTCAGGTGGGTCATTACTGGTATATCTCCAAATTTAATAACCAGTTGTTTCCATTCAAACCTCAATCTCCTTGTTTGAACAGGTAAGAAGTCTGCCACTTGTTTCAAAAATGACCTTTTGGCCAGCTTGCTGGACAGGGCTCAGGGCATTCCTTTGGGAGTCATTAGGGATGGGTGAGACCAATTAAGATCAAGTCAGGACAACACAGTGGGAAGGTGACCAGAAGCCATGGCAGCAGGTGGAGGGGAGCGGGGTCCTCCCCAGTGGGTGGGCACAGGATCGGCTCAGTCCGGGCTTCCTCCCAAAGGAGATGCCCGGAGGCCACCGACTCCCTTCTGACAGCATCCCCAGGAGGGAATGGTGAAGTGCAGCGTTGTGGATGACAGCTGCCGTTTTGAAGGGCTCAGGTACTGGAGGGGCAGCCCCTGGGGCAGGAAACTTTCTCGGTTCACCCTTTGGATTCATCTCTTCTCCCCCAGCTCAGATCAGGAGGGCTCTGACCTGAGGGGATTGCAGTGTATGATGATAGCACCCGAGGGTGAGGGGAAATAGCTTGTAAAAAGGTCAAGGTCTCTCCCTGAATCTTCACAGAGGCTGGAAAGTGGGACTCCTTCCCTCAGAGGAGAATCAGAATGATTTAATACTCCTTTGCCTCATTGCCCCTCACATGCCACCAATTCCCTTCTCTGTTACCCTCAGCTGACCGTGGTCCCAGTGGAAGGCTTACTGAACTTTCCTGACCCAAGCCTGGCTTTTTCTGTCAGGTCTAGGTAGATGATTGGAGAATGTGTCTGACTCTTCCAAACAGTTTCTTAGTGGAAAAGATTCACTTCCTACTATTAGCTGGACTTGCCATTCTCCCATGCTTTTACATTTTGAATCCACTAGGCCTCCCAAGCCTGAACCCCAGGAGGCATTGTACACCCCTCTCTCCATCAGCCCACACACCCAAGACCTGCCCTTCTCTTCTCCATAATAATAACTCTCCACTCCCATCACCACTGTTTGAGTTCAGTCATTCATTTGACAAGTATTTGAGTACTCGTGTGCCAGCCTCTGGGCATGGGGATGTGCAGACTCAGGCGTCACCATCCTTGCCCTCCTAGAGCATATGACTTAGGAAATTAAAGTCTTCATCAGTTTTCCTCAGGCCTTCTCACTGGGTTTCTCTGTTCATTCTCAGATTTGCTAACCAGTTCATCCCCTGTGTAATGTCCAGCACATTAAAAAAAAAAAACCAAAAAAGAAACTAACAAATAAACCCCCCAAACCACATCTTCATCCTGTCTCTCTTCCTGGTGGTAAGAGGGGAAGAAGCACTAGATGAAGAAGTCGGGGAGCAAAAGATGAATTTTAGCTCTTCCACTGTCCATGTGACTTTTGAGAAGTCTCAGTTCCCTAACCTTGAAAATGGAGCTGGAGTAGATAACACAACACTGTAATTTGTACTGATTTTAAAAATACCTATAGCTTGTGATGGAGCTTTACACGGTCTTATTCAATCCTCATAACGACCCTAGAAAGGATACTATTTATTGAGCACAGGGCTCACCTACTCAGCATTAGATGAGATTAGAATTGAACATCAGGGCCAAAAACCTAAAAATAAAATAAATCACAATAGTTTAAGAAAATGATTCTTCAAATAGCATCTAAACTTGTAGTCTTCCATGGGTCAAGAGCCCCGAGTAGTGACCACTTTCATCCACCGATCCCAACAGGACTTAGGTAACCCCACAGGCTAGGGGCCGTGCAGGGGCTGGACCAGAAGCCAGCAGGGGCCCAGGGGAGGGTCAGTGTGAGCAGAGTGGGCTCAGGAGCCCCTACCAGGGGCTACGGGGACACCAGAGGGCCTCATTTTTGCTTCTCATTCTCTGACTGTCCCTCTCTCTTTTTATCTCTGTATCTCTTTATTTCTCTCTTTTTTCTGATTATCTTTATAGCTCTCTTTTTTTTATATGTTGTTAAAATATCTCTCTTTTTTGGGAGGGAGGGAATTATTTCTTCCTTTCTCATCCCCCCTTAATTATTGACTATATGCTTTGGGTCAAATTATGAGCGCCTGTTTCCTTATCTGTAAATAAAGCAAAATGGCACATAGGTCTGCTTCACCAGGCACGATGTTAAGCCCTGTACTTACAGTAATTGATGGAATTCTGTCAATTATGAGGTTCTTTATTACAAATTCCATTCTCCAGATGAGAACACTGAGGCAAACATGTTAACTGACTTGCCTCAGGTTACACAGCTAGTAGGTCACAACCCTGTTATTTGAATCCTGGCCACGTGGCTTCAGAGCCCTTGACCTCGCCCCAGGCTCATTCTCAAAGAGGAGAAACTGTGAATCCCCAAAAGCAGTGGCGGGCATGGTAGTGCTGGGGTCATCCCGAGGTTATCTGCCTGTGAGAAAGACATCAAAGCACCCCCAGGACATAATAGATCAATAATTGGTGATTGCTTTGGGCTAAAGATCTGGCTTTTGCCAAGCTTTTGTTCTACTGAGTGAGGTGTAGAAACTGGGGGAGGTGACTACAGGCAGCATGGCTGGAAACAGGGGAGGGGAGCCTGGGAGTCAGGGAGAGAACTGGGCATGGACAGATGCTATGATGGAAAGAGCAATCTGAGGGGGAAAAGACTGAGATTGGAGGCATTTTAGGGCTTTAAACCAGGTGGGATGGAACATTCTACTTATCTCCCCACAAATCTTCCTCGCTAGTCATTAGTGCTTTGCGAGCTTAATTGGTGTTTTTAACATCTAGTTAACCTTTGACCTGAGTCAGGTGAGATTAGCTCGGCTAATGAATCCAATCACGCCGGCTTCTACCCATGAGTCCGTTCGCCTGATCTCTCCGTGCGTGCACTAGACTGGCACGCTAGGAAGTTTCACGTCGGTGAAAGACGCTCTCCAGGGCCGCACATGGTGAGTGGTCAGCCCCTGGGTATGCATCTTGTGAATACGACCCCAGATGCTGAGTTTATCCCTTTCTAGCTCCGCCAGGGATCCCCGGTCTCCTGTTCCGTGGTGCTCCCCAGACGAGCAAGTGAAGCGCACAGCTTTGTTATTTCTACCCCCGTGTCTCTGTTCCCCACGGGTCACACGTTCGTAGAGAAATGCCGCAGCCTCACTCCCACCGGCCTCTGCTTCCCCGTCATCTCTCATCATTTCCCACTTGTTGTTGTCAACTCACCAGAGGAGGTGTCCCCACAGTGACAATGATAACGGACCCTCAGCAGATAGACCTGTGCGTTAGCCGTGCCGTGTGCCAAGGTTCTTAAAGGATTCTGAGGCAGGCAGTGAAGTGTTGGTGGCTGAGGAGTGTTCTCATATCAGCACCCCAAAGTCAGGCTCTGCCCCAAGAGAGCCACTTGAAGGCAGCGCAGCAGAAAAAGGTAGAGGGGGGTCCTCCTTCCACGCAGGGCAACTGAGAGCGGTGGGCCCTGGCCGGGGCTGCCTGCAGGGGAGAGGAAGGAAGCGTGGAGGCCACGCTGGCCTCACCTCCAGCCCCACCAGCTGGCCCCAGTGAGGGCTCTGGAATGCACGCGGAGTGAGGTCCTGGGTGCCAAGGAGCTGCTGGGCCCGAGCAGCCCGAGGAAATACCTGCCTGAGCCCCTCCCTTCCCCTCCGCCCTGCCTGTCACGACTTTGGGTGAAAAGGGCTCTGAGAGGAACGGGACGCACGCTGCAGCTCATTAACCTCTGGAGCCCCCGTGTCCACCACGGGCTGCCTGACACACAGGAGGCGTTCAGCGGAGCTGCTGTTAGCTGAGCAGATTAAAACGGGAAATCATGATTACCATTACTGGGCTTATGATACAATCATTGCTCAAAATTTAAAAAAAACAAACAGAAAAACCCCAAACGAATAAGACCTGAAGAAGCGGGTGGGGAAAGAGAAAGGAAAAAAAAGGAAGCTTTGGGGTCACGGGATACTTCAAAGGCAGAGGCCTGGGTGGGGCATTCCTGTCCTTTGCTCCCCCCCACCCTCCTGAGAATAAACACATCCAATGTGAGGAGGGAGAAGCCAGAGTCTGGGGCCGGGAGAGGATCAGCCGGGTCTGCGAAGGGCAGGTGATTTTGCCGCCAGCCCAGAGGCAGGCCTCCGTAAGCTCCTGTCCTGAGACTGTGGCTGACAGGCCTCCTCAGTGAATATAAAAATACCTGAAGGACCGGGCTCTTCACAGCAGGCGCTTTTCCTCTTTGAAGTTCACAGGCCGAAACAAGTTGCCTTTGCAGCCTCACACAAACCGCATGCAGAGAAAAGAAAATGCCGGTAATGCAGCAATTTTTTTCTCCCTTCACTTTGTCTGAATCAAGTAGGAGTTTGTCCGTTTAAACTGTCTGCAGCAAATGTAAATTCTAAGCCTAAAAGTCATTCGGGGAACACTAGCAGTGCACACTGAAGAAAAAGGTGACTTCAGAGAGGTGGCTTGGAGGGGCGGTGTGCCGTAGGGGCCCTGGAAATCAGTATCGCCCGCCACGCATGGAGGCATCTTTGCCTTTTTGTGTTTTAGCAAAAGAGAGGGCAGCAATCCATCTACTTGGCCTGGATTTCTAATTGTGTGACTCCTTAAGATTCTCCCTGAAGTATTCGGATTTTTTTACTCTTTAGAAAAGAAAAAGCTATTCAGAGCAAGTGGTTTTATTAGTAAATGTTAGTTTCTACTTTCTGTGTGTGCGGAGTGGAAGAACTAATTCTAAGTCCAGGATGAAGCAAAAATGATCAGTGCTGAGGGGAAAATAAATGAATCCCTTTCCAAGAGTAGGACAGAGAAGGACTAGGTGAGGAATTAAGTCTGGAGTTGGGATTATGGGCAAACGCTGTCCTTCCCTTCTCATTTTTATCAGGTCTTCCTAGATGAAGGAAGTGTTTCTAGGCTATCTTCAGAAGGGAGAGAGCCCTGGGCCTGATGCCTCTTGACTGAGAAACTGTTCTCAATGCTGATTTATCTCTGCAGACTGCAGGGCTCTTCTTGAACAGAGATTTCAAAGAGTTAAACTACTTCCATATGTCCAGCATGAGAATGGAGTTTGTAGCCTTTGGCAACCTCGTCTGAATCCAGCTGCAGCTGCTACCTGTGTGTTCCACTGTGTGTGTGTGTGTGTGTGTGTGTGTGTTCGTGTTCGCACACACACACCCGCACACCCGTGTGTGCAGTGACATCTGAACCGTGTTCTGACTGTGTCAATGAAACTGTTATGTCTTTGTTGGGGGAGATATTAATTCTGAGCAATTACCGCTCCTTCTCCCCTCCCTCCCACCCCCTTCCCCTCCCTTCATCTGCTCAGCAAGGACCATGGACCATGTCAAACAATATACAACAGAGAAGAATGCAAATAAACTTTAGTCTGCATAGCCCCAGCAAAGCAGTTAGCCGCCCACTTGCAAGATACTTAACTCTTGTACACATGATACACAAAGAACGCTAGCTACTTTCACCAATCCCTTTAGACCAAAAAAAAAAAAAAAAAAAAAAAGCAAAAGAACTGATCCTTGTCTTTCTATCTGTGAGGTTGCAGTAGTTCCTCCTGCTAATAAAGGACCTTTTCCCATGATGCAGTGTGATAAGGATTGGCCTACATGTAGTCCAGAAAGCCACCGCCGATGTTTTCTTGATTAGGTGTCTTATCTTCCATTGAGCTGCATCTGATGAAGATTGCTGACAGCATAATGGCTGGGAAAACATCGGACAGCTCCATAAAATGGCAGCTATGTTATGACATGTCAGCCAGGACCTGGTGGATGGTAAGTTTGATGGGATCCCATTTTTTTCCACCCACCCGCCCCCAAACTTTCCGCCCCCCTGCTTTATTGTTCCATGCACATGTTATAAAGTTCCCTGCCTGCAGAGTGTTCAAGCTGAAGTTGTGGGAGCCTGGGGTGGCTCCGCACACCAGTGTGCGAGATAGGATTTCCCCGCTATTGTGGCCAGGGACATAGACCTGCTTTTTTTAAAAAAGGCAGTGTGAGTTTTTGTTCACTTCTTGAAAAAAAGAAAAATGCAAATGGTACAGTCGGCCCTGGGCTGGCTTGTGTGAAATGTATGGAGGTGGGACAGTCAGTGGGAGACTGGAGCCTTCTTGCCTAATTGTTCTTGCATTAGTCTTAGAACGGTAATGTAGTTCTTTCTGCAGCTTCTCTGAATAATGATTGAGATAGTGTATTGTATCACGTTGTGTGCGGTTCCCTCATCAGTATGCGACTGTCCCCCACGCTTCGCCTTAATTTGGAATCCACCTCCCTTTCAATGAATACTGTAACTGGAGCAACCACTGATTACTATGCCACTCAGTGTAATTAAATTTAGTTAATGAGGATATGCATATTCAGTTCATTATTTTTCTTTGCTCTGGCAAATGTGTGTGGGTTTGTTGTTGCTGGGTTTTTTTTAATCCTCATATTTGTCCAGCTGCAAATTTGGGGAAGAGAAAAAGCAGCATAAAAATTCAGGACATTGATGAATCCGGTGATTGAACTTTAAAAATAATATTGGGAGGAGAGAAGTCGTAACGTTCTTTAATCAGAGTGCTGGGATTCAAGGCTCTAGTTTTGGGAGAGGAAACCTTTCAGATCAAAAAACTGCTACATGAAAAATTTCAATCTAATGATTTCTGTTTTGTGGACAATGGTCTCTTGTATGCAATAGTCGTGACATGAATGGGCAAACCTTCTGCAGGGAAGCATTCCAGTATGAATATTAAATTCATTCTTGGGTTAATTCATCTGAGCATTTATTGCCTTTCTTTTTTCTTTCCTTCCTTCCTTTCTTTCATTTCTTTCTTTTCCTTTCTCTTCTTTTCTTCCTCTCTTTCTTTCCTTCTGCCCCTTTCATTTACATATTGATTGCTTTTTGCTTGCTGGCTTTGATAACTATTATGCTTACTGCAAGGGCTGTTTTCCCTCAATTAGTACAGTGTGAAACAATGGGCACTTTATTCTAAGTAGGGAGGGCTATGGCCAGCCCAGCCCTGGTGGTCAGCCCATCTCCCCTGCCCAGATGAAAGAGAGCACCTTCCGATTAGTCCGGGCTGCTGGCGCTGCTAGGCAAGAGGGTTTCTTATTAATGTGTTTGAATTTCCCGAAAGGTGGATGCTATGCTGTTGCTTCTGGGCTCTTCCTGAGGGCTCAGTGTGCAGAAGTTTCCCTGTACACTGCAGCTCTTCCCTGCGCCTTCTCACCAATGTGAGATGTGGCAGCCTGCAGGAAAACTTTTCCGCCGCTGCTACTTGTTGCTGTTTTGAGTTTCAGAAAGAAAGGCCAGTTCCTCAAGGAAAGACAGAAGCCTCTCTCTCTCTTTCTGTCTCCCTCCCTCCCTCTCTCTCTCTCCCCATTTCTCTCTCTCTCCCTCTCCCTCCACCATTTTACTCCAGTTGAAATACATTTTACAAGTGATAGAAGGTCTACGGTGGCAAATGTTCATTGATGGTTGTATCTCTCAGACTTTAGCACTGGTTTGTGCATGGGTGCAGTGACCTCTTAAAATAACTGGCAGATAATTTGGAGAAAGATATTGCAAAATGAGTGTGTAAAAGATTTGCTCGACATGACTGTACCAAGAATTGGAAGTGGTGTTTGAATCGTTACTGTGCCTCTTCGCTATCATTTTAGAATGTTCCCAGAAGCGAGTTTTAAAATCAATGTTTTTACTAAATGAAACATTTCTTTTCTGTTGGGAAAAAAAGTCAAAGGTTTTACTCTAACTTTTTTTTTTATAAAACTGAGATTCACATGGGTAGACTGAGATAATCACTGTAAATATTTCGCCCTTAAGCTTCATCATTCTGGTTCTGTGCAGAGAGATCTTAGCTTCCCAAGAGAAGTATGTTGTGAATACTATTGTAAAGGTTTGTGTAAGCTGATTATTCATTTTTTAAAAAATTATGTTCTTTTATTGCCTGAGAAGATGCAGAATGTGTATAGGGACAGGTTCAGAGGTAAAATATTAAGTGAAAAATGTTTGCATAAATTATTTTCATATTTTACCTTCGTTAGGTTATATGAATAATATGTAAGTTTCTTATTAAGGACAATTCAGTTTTAATAAGCTTGGTTAACTTGGGAAAAAATATCTAAGCAATTAATATATTATGTGTCACTGAAAACTTGGAATGACATGATTCATGGAAAACCTAATTAATTAAATTAAATTATTGTTTATTGTTAATAATATATCAGAAGAGGGAGGAAAGTGCATGCGAGCTACTTTATACCATGATTCCCCTGTTTTGGATTTAAGGAATAATTTTAAAAGGTGTTTTAAGATTCTTACCAACTAGTTTATTGTGATTCTTCTCTCACCATGACATTGCTGCTTTTATTTTTACAATTACTCTGGGACTTTTGTGTAAGAAAGGATATTGTATCCTTATTTGGCTTAATCAAATGAAGTTTTAGTAACCAAATCCTGAATTCCAAAGCTACGGTGTTCAAGTATCCCGGCAATTGCTTCCTGACTTATTGTCTGTTTCACTTAGATTCTCTTATTGTGTGACAATGATCATAAATTCTACTTGACAGGGAAAAAACCCAAACAAGACGTAGTTGTCCAATTCTACATCTGTTTTCCTTCCTAGATAGGCATGTTTTAGTAAAACAGAGGGAGGAAAAACATTTTATTGAGACAGCTAAAAATAAACAAACACAAGAAGAGCGAATTCGTGTGTGTGTATGTTGAATATGTACATACATGCAGTTTTTTTAATAAGGCAACCATATATGTTTTACTTCTTTAGATCATTTTGCCTGTTAGTTCTTTCAAAGAGAAAAATCATGTAAGCAGTTTAAATTAAAGTTGGTTGGCTATATTTAGAGCTCTGCTGATGACCTTTCACATTACTTAAAAGGAAATACCACTTGGAATGTATTAAAGATGTGTCTTATAAATAGCACTGTTTCATTAATGGTTATTGATGGTGCTGTATGTTTCCTTTTGAACTACTGAAAAATTAAAAAAAAATTTTGGACTTTCCATTCTATTTTGTACAGCTTATTTAAAGCTCTTTGTGAGACTTATTAGAACTTCTTTGTTAGCTATTTAAAACTTCAGGGTAACGGGTATGCACCGGACATTATTTTTTTTTTCTAAATTTCATAAGACTAATCCTTTGATCCCACAGAACCAGGCCAGAACATTTGTAAATTTACCTTAATCATGAAAGACAATTATATAAATATTAATCCATAAAATTAATTCAGAAAACTAATTGCTAGTCTGAGACTTGAAATTCTCACGGTCTCGTAAATATTAATCAAAGGAAACAGGCAGGTAAACATAAAAATTTAACCCGTTCTCACATTATCAAAGGCACAAAGGTGGTTCTTGGTTGAATACCAATGAATCTAGTTGGATGTAATATACTTTTAATTTTTCTTGAAAGAAACTAATTTTCTATTTGAGAAGTTGATGTGTTAAAATATGATACTTTTATATAATTTTATCATTTGGTTTAAGACAATACTAATACTAATAAATTTATCACTGTTTTAAAAGTCAAATTCTGTTCTCCATACAAATTTTAATTAAATGACTTGACAACAAGCGTCAGTATAGGTACAGTGACATTGAAGAGACTGTTTTCACGGCAAATATTTCTCTAAAGTCTTTGAGAAGTTGAGGTGAACTTAGGTTTACTATTAATTATTTTTAACTGAAAATCCTAAAATTAATGTATCTTCTTACAAATGCTAGAACTAGTATATGTTACAGTCGGTATTTTATTTTACTTCACTACAAGCAAGAGTTCCTAAACAATCTAATGAATAAGTTAAAATTATATATGAAAAAATTCCTGCCTAGCCTACTAACTACATTCACACTCCTTTGTAACCTACCGGCTATGCAAAGGTATATCTGAAAAATCAAAATTCAATATTTATTTAATTTTGAATTTTATTTTATTTCCTTTAGAAATGGGATAGAAACTAATACACACCATACAGATAATAACCATGTCAACTAGTTGCCTGAAGATATTATGTCTATACGTTGAATCTATTTCCAGAATTAAAAGCTATGAGACTTATGTTTCATTTAACAAATATCTGTTAAGAACTTACAATATGCCAGATAGTGTTCTAGATGCAGATACAAGCAAGGCTATGTCTCCATGTTGGAATTAAACCCATGTCCCAATGTTATAAGCAGGGGATACTCGTGATATTAGTAAAGGCTTCTGAATAATTTCTGTTTCCGCCATAGTGTTGGTAAACATGTAGTTATTACATTTCCAGATTTGTCACTCATTGTCAAAGGTAGTTAATACATCTTTCCAGTACTCTCTCTTAGTCTTGTAGGTAAATGTTAACATTACCATTACCTAAGCCATCTCCTGTGCAGCTAATGATGTGGGTAAAGATGAATAGTTGATTAAATATCAGTTCCTGAGTCAGAAAACAACAATAATGATGATGGTGATGTCTGAATGAAAAAAAGGATTTCAGCATCTGTAAATAATGTTCATACTTTGTCAATATTTCAAATTTTATCATAGGTAGATTGCACATTTTTTATTACACATCTTCCATACCTATATTCTTTAGTGATACGTTTTCATTTGAAATACCACTTTAGCGTATTTAAATAAAACTAAACTGTATGGAAGATGTAGCTAGATAAACACAGATACATTAATGTTCTTCCAAGACACTTTTATCTCAGAAAGATTTTTATTTCATGTTCTATGATTTCTTTTCACTTACGTGCTTGCATAACAAATTCAACCTATAAACTTTGGATAAGGAAAATATCCTTTGGATCCTGTCTTAATAAATAGTGATCAGATGGTTATTAATTTAATCAGAGAGTAAGGAAACACAAGTGCCAGTCTATCCTTTTTTCCTGTTCTTATTTGGAAGCAAAGGGTCATGTTCTCAAGGAGTGTTATCTCTTCAATCTATGAGAAAGCTGGTGTTGATTTTCCAGTTTAGAGACTAGTCAACAAAGAGAGATATATGATGCTCACAACGTCATTGAAACTACCGTGTATTTATGGAACATGGCTGAATGATGTCAAGGTAGTGTCAAGGTAGTGACCTTTTAGGCATTTTTTAATTCCTTGAGATTATTTTGTGACATTTTCTATACTATGTTTATAATATATATTCTGAGGGGCTGAGAAAGTGAATTTGGATATAGGAAAATATACCAGTAAAAATATACCAGGCCAGTGAAAGAGAATTACCTTCCTCTGTTGCATCTCAATGTGCAAAACAGGGTAATGCACTTCAGTGCAAAAGTTCTTTTCACAACAAGTTCTATTAAGGTCTATGTGTAGCTATCCTATGTATTTCACTGACTAAGCATTTAAAATCTCATTGCATTTTAAGTGCTTAGCAAAGAGCCGGGAGAAAATTCAGTAACTGTTAGTTATGATCATTATTGTCATTTCAACTTACACTTAACATGTTTTATAATGGGGCAGATTTAGAGTATCATATAATGGACAGCTTTGATAACAATTTTCATTTCTTACTGCTCTAATATAAATTTCAACCGGGCACCTCTCTAAAAAATACCTTTATTCAGAAAGCAGTTATTTTTTTTTAACTTTTCACTACTGTGTTCATTTTCTGAGGTTATAACATAATGGATATGTTGATGAGCACAGGGTTGAATCCTGGGAAATGTAGATTTTGTGACCTCTGGCAAACGAATTTGCTCCTCTCACGGCTGGGAGAACCAGCTGTGAAGTGCAGATAATCATACTCATTACTTGTTGCTCCGACCTGTCGTGAGGATGAATGAGATGGCATCGGTGAGGCATCTGGTGATTGCATTGTAAATCCCAAGTTCACGGTACAAGGGGCTACAACAAGCTGTGACTAAACAGACTCTTAGTCTGAGCACTTAGTAGGTGCTCCAAAAATACATAGGGTGGATTAAGTAAATGTAACTAGCATTTCCTATGGGGCTTTCATAACCACGTTGATTTTTTGAATTCATCTAAACTTTTTTGGTGGGAACCACGTACATTAAATGAATCCTAAAAATACAGTATTTTTCATTGCAAATTGTAACAGATTTCTTAAAAGCAGAGCCTCCTGAAGTATTTCCTTGGGTTTAGCGAGATTCAATGGCCAATGTTACATATTAAGGTAATTTTAAACATTAAATACTACGATTTTAAAGGCAAAAGACTTAATCAGTGATTCTTAAGGGCCTCCTATTTCCCAGGTGTTTGCTGGGTACTTGGTGGGGGGCAGTTTATATCTGTCATCTCATTCAGTCTTCAGCATAGCACAATGAAATAGGAATTATCAGCCCGTCTTTACAGATGGGGCCACTGGACTCTGAGGTTAAGAAACTTACTGGAGTGGATGCCATTAATGCGGGGTCGGGGGGTTTGTCTGTTCCGCCTCCTCCAGAACCCGACAGTCGACTGTCTCATCCAGTGACCTGGGTTATGGCTCATGATTTGTGACCACGGTCGTGTATTCTGCCATTGCCTCCTCTGCACCTGCCTGCCCCTCCAGCTTCGAGCCCGACCTCTTTCCAAGGCTCAGCTCTCCCTGTGCGTCCGGTGGGTCAGCTCACTCCCCCTCGAGCTGAGTCTGAGAATTCTACAGCTCTGGGATTGGAGGTGGCTGAAGTCTTTGGAAATGTGATTCCGTTCATCTTTCCTCGAGACAATTAGACTCGCTCTAGTCATAAGCCATCTGGGGGAAATTTTTTGAAAAGAAATTGGCAAGCAAAGCATTTCCATTTTCAAGTTTTGATATCTGTTTACCTCATGGGGTTTTTGTGAGGCTCCAATGAGATAATATAAAATAAACGACTTAAACTGTAAAATGCAAAACTAATTGAAGGTACACATATTATTATCTGGTGGTGTTAAATATGGGTAGGTGAAGAAAAGTTTCCCAGAATTTTGCCAGTGTTCTGGAGCTGGAGATAATGGTAAATTTCCACCAGGCACAGAGAAAAATGCTAGCTGTCTAAAATGCTATGTGATGCAAATTCTGCTGCGAAACTCAGAGGGCTTAATCCTTCGCATAACAATGCACTACTAGTTCACCAACATCCCATGCAATAGCAGTGATAATAATACCCACCACCTCCTTTTGTATATTTAATGAGAAGACATGAAATAAGGAAAATTTCCCAGGGGTCATCTGTACCATCTTGCAGTTCATCTCTTAGATTTTTCATTGATATAAGCTTGCTCTTTGTACCACACAACTCAGATTATAATAATTCTTTGATGAAGTTATTATTTTAACTCACACTTAGCATGTATTATAATGGGAATGATTTAGCTTGTCCCATAATGTAACGGACAACACAGTATGCTGTAGATGGGATTTTTTTTCTCTCATTTTCACGATTGTTAGAAGTAACAATATCATCAGCAACGGTTTAAACTGAGACACCCTAGCATATTGAATATGTTTTTATGCTGTGTGTAACCTGTGACTATTCCAATACAAATGAACCTACTTTTTTATGACATTATGTATGAATATAAGATTTGTCTTATATTATTTAGTTGCTGAGATGTACAACCAAAATTATAAGCCCCAAGAGGATGGGCACCAGGTCTTATTTACCAAACCTAAACAGTATTTTGCACATAAAAGGCCCTTAATAAATAACTGTTAAATTGCCTCGAGACTATTGCTAACCCATTTTACTAAGAGACACAGTAAGTTCTGAGTTGATCAGTGATGGGCTTCTAATCTGTGGCTCAAGTTATGAACACCACACTGCCCTTTTCAAGATGAAACTTAAATGTGCTAGAAGCATGTCGGAATTATGGTGAAATTAGCAGCAAAGTTTTAAAGCTGAGGGTGAGAGTTGGAAGAAGGCCCAGAAGCTAAAAGCAGCAAAATTATATTTCCCTTCCAGCAGACAGTCTCATGGTTGTTACCAAGTGGTAAGGCAGCAGGGGAATAAACCTTTGTTGTCCACATCCACGATCTCCTATATTCTCAACTCTACTTTTACCATAGTGTCTAAGATCTATCAGGAGTCTACAAAGTTAGAGATTTGGGGAAAGGCTAATAATGTATTTTGAGGAGTAAATGACCAAAGCAAGTAGACTTTGGAATAAGTGAACTTTTTGTTTAATTTTTTTTTTTTTTTTGACTGCGTTGGATTTTCATTCCTGCACATGGGCTTTCTCTAGTTGTGGCGAGCGGGGGCTACTCTTCGTTGCGGTGCGTGGGCTTCTCATTGCGTTGGCTTCTCTTGTTGCGGAGCACGAGGTCTAGGCATGCAGGCTTCAGTAGTTGCAGCAAGTGGACCCTAGAGCGCGCGGGTTTCAGTAGTTGTGGCACGCAGGCTTAGTTGCTCTGCAGCATGTGGAAGCTTCCCAGACCAGGGTCGAGCCCATGTCCCCTGCATTGGAGGGGGGATTCTTAACCACTGTGCCGCCAGGGAAGTCTTGTTTAATTTCTTATTTTTGATGAAATAAGTTTCATTTAAGAGGATTGATTATTTTCCCACTCTAAGGTTTCAATCACCTTTGCATGTGTGTTACCTTTATTGTGATGTTGGAAAAGGCCTCGGTTGTGGGTTGGCATTTTAACATCTGGTGTTTGGGTGAGGACTCAGGGAAACACACTGAGAATAACTAAAACCTAAAATGGAATTAGTAGATTAGGAGGGACATGGGTCTTTGGGAAAGTGAGAAAGAAGGTACCCAAGCACTTGTTAAGAAGTAAAGGTTTCTAAATGA
The DNA here is from genome assembly GCF_937001465.1 of Orcinus orca. NCBI lineage: Eukaryota > Metazoa > Chordata > Mammalia > Artiodactyla > Delphinidae > Orcinus > Orcinus orca. The sequence goes on from NC_064564.1 coordinate 56,990,609, forward strand.
TTTTGAGAAGGAGGTAAAGTGAAAAAAAAATCATCTATTTGGACTGGGCCCTTTTCGGACACTGTAAGTCTATGTCTAAATGCAAATGAGAACATTGCTTCCCAAAGCCAGCACTGGGAGTGCTGTTCCGGCATTAGAAACTCTGCAGCCCAATCTTCAGAGCCTGGAAGGCTACCCACCCCTCCTCCTAAGACCCCTTTCCTTGTGCTGTCATAAAGTGAATCTCGGAGAGTATTCTGGAGTCCCCTAGAAAATATTACAGCCCTCTCGGCCAGCTACTGCCCCTATATATAAGATTCATTTCCACGTCTAATAGAAACTAGTGACATGACAACTGCTTCTGTTTACTCGCCTCCTCCCATGCTTCTTTTGGGATATTTTAATGTGAAATGACAGTAGAGAGACATGGTAGAAAAAATTGTGGATCATTATTTTTGTTCCCGAACGCTCCGATCGCTGCTACAACCAGGGGCACTGTTCTCCCTTCCAAAGCAGAGCCTCTGGCTTGAAGGAGCAGTGGAAGAGCTGTGACTACAAGATAAGTAGTCTTCACTCTACCTTCCAGGTGTCTTCAGCTGTTCCGACCAAGTGTCAAGGTTTAATGCTGATGCGGACAGCTAATCTGGTGGAGGTTATGCAGAGGAAAGTAAACTTGGATTTCTCAAATGTGGACTTTGGGTAGATACAGACGGAAGGATATGAGCAACCTCACCGAACTTCTTTCACCTTGTCTGTAAACTTTCCTCAGATTTTCTCTAAGGAGGAATTGTACAATAGAATACTATGTCATACAATAATGACCAAGACTTTTGAAGAGGCAACAGTGCTTTTATTTATCCATAAGTAGAAGGAATAACCTTAACTTGCCATTTTATTTTTCCAGTAAGATAGTAACTATCTTATGTGAGGCTATTTATTATTTTGGCACCAGAGATGTTTATAAATGGTACCCCACATAATACAAACAGCATGTTTATGTAGCATGAATGTTCAATCAATTAGTTTACACACACGAACGCTGGAATATTGATGACACATGTTAGCTTTTAGTGGAGAAAAGCCAACCGAGCTAATTTGATGCATTGATCCTTGGGACATGCACACAGATGTGAACCTTTGACTTCATCACAAGCGATTTGGCTGACAAACAGTAGCTTGTAATTATTGTTGCGCCATCGTAAATTAATTAACAAATCAATCCATCAGTTCAGAACCAGCCACATTTGTCGGTTTGGGATGTTTCCCTTCACTTTATCTCCCTCCCAAGTGCTTTTCTTATCAGGTGCTTTGAAAACATTTGCTTGTGCAGATTGGCTTTTTTCTAAGCTTTAATAGGGAATTTCAAACAACAGCATGGGTATAGGGAAATGTTGCCGATGTATTGATTAATATTCTCTAAACTCTTGGCTGTAGGACTGTCAACCGGTAAAGTGAGAAATTATTGAGCAACCAAAAAGTTTTGGCCAAAGCCATCTCCCCAGGCAAGGAGTAAGAAAACAGCATCCCAGTCTCTCAGCAAATAGGCAGCATTTAGGGGCTACGTGATTTGTACGGTATCAGTTTTCAACATTGCCCCTAAAGGTACTTCTTTCATTATGTTTCCACGTCTACCCTGTATTTTGAAAGATTCCATTAACTGAGCAAGTTGCCTTTATTGGACTGTGAGTTACTGCATTTTTTTAGACATGACAATCTACTGAGCACCCCTAAGTACCAGCTTTTCCGCTGGGCACTTCGTATATATGATCTTATTTCATTCTTGCAACAACCCTGAAGAGTAGATGTAACTCCCATTTTATAGCAGAAGAAACTGAGGCTCCGAGGATTTAAATAGTTTGTCCAAATTTACACAGCTGGTAACGGGCAGTGCCATGATGAAGAATCAGGGCGTCAGCACCTCCCACTACACTGGGACTAACCAGAGACATCAAAGAACGTCTGAACAGCACATTACAACCCATGTTACAACACAGAGTTGATGTAATTCTAGCCAAAGCAAAGGAACTTGACATTTTCGTTAGAAGCCTTATTCCACTTATGAAAGGCCTTGTGAAATATTAAAAAATAGTTCTTGGATTGATTATTTTTCCAGCTTTATTGAGATATTTGACAACATTATATACGTTGAAGGTGTACAATGTGATAATTTGATGCATTGTATATTATGAAATGATTACCACAATAAGGTTTCTTAACACCTCCATCTCATAGTTACTTGTGTGTGTGTATGTTGACAACATTTATGATCTACTTTCTTAGCAAATTTCAAGTGTATAGAACAATTTTAAATATAGTCACTGTGCTGTATATTAGATCCCAGAACTTATTCATCTTTTAATTGGAAGTTCTTGGATACTTTCCTTTGAATCTAGTGTTGAGAGTTTCAGAAAGGCTGAGAGACTTCTGAATCCTTTGTCCTGCTCTGTCTCCTGTTACCTTAGAAGCATCATCCACTGCTGGGTTAACAGAGTGTTATTGCTTTCTTTTGTTTGGCTTCATTTTCTTGGCCTGAATCAATGGGGGCAGTGGAATGACAGTGGCACTGAGAATCAAAAGAACTAGATGGATGTTCCTGAACTCGTCTGTAAGCATAAGGAAGCCATTTAACCTGTGAGTCCCGCCTGCTTCTTTGAGCCATTGTAGGAAGCAAATGAAATGCAGTGGTTTCCAACTTTTATGGGCTTCCCATCATAACCTAGCATGCACGTACATAAATACATAGAATGAAAATGAAACATTCATAAAACACTCTTTACTCCTAATGCCTGAAATGCACTTTAGTTTTTATTTTATTCTATTTCATCTTTTTAAATGAAGGTGTTGTCCAACTAAATTGATACCTTGACCCACTAAATGGGTCATGATACCCGGTTTGAAAAACAGTGAGTGAAGGTGAAAGTTCTCTGTTGAGGCTGAATTCATTATCTGCATAGAGGGGCTTCAGATTCTTGCATTTAGAGGTCTTTTATTATCTGAGCCCCACCTTTTAAAGGACTTTCATACTCATTAGAAGAGAATGATTATTTGGGTGCCTGCAGTCTTGCTCTGTGGCCCCAGTGTAGAACATTCCACTGGGGTGTTTCTCCTCTGAGCTGCTCTAAGTATAAAAGAATCAGCCCTTGGAAACAGAACAGGAAGGGCTCAGAGGAGGTGATGGCTCCTGGGCTGGGTCCATATTTATAATGCATGTTGAAATCTTATCTTCATCAGAGAATTAGCACAACAGAATGGGCCCTCATTCTGCACATAAGGTGATGGAAGAATGTGAGGGGGAAAAATAACGTGTACAGACTTTAATGTTTAATTTCCCACTGAAAACATAAAGAAATGTCCTTTTGGTAAAAATCAAAGAAGACGGATAGAACAGGTGTTTTCCTAAAGAATTTTCTTTCCCCTGAAATTTTTAGTAGAAGGAAATCTGAGGTACTATGTAAGGTAATACCTTTTGCACTTTACATAACCTCATATGGAATGGATGAAAGTTAGAAAGTATAAATATTTTCTTTAGAATATGGAAACTTCATATTCTCACCAATCTGCATTTTATAATATTTATAAAGTAGAGAACTGGGGGCAGCTAAAATTAAAATGGAGGAGAGTATAGGACATAAAAATAGCTTTTAGAGGGTGTTTCAGATTAGGTTGGGAGTCAGAATGGCATGTATTTGCAAAAGCCATTAAGAGTCCGGGCTTCCAAGGCCAGACTACCTTACCTTTGGGATCAAATCCCAAATATGCTATCGACCAGCTGGATACACTTAGGTGACTTAGCCTCTCTGTGCCTCAATTTCCTTGACTATTATATATGGGGATGGTAGCAGGATCTGCTCTTAAGGCTTGTTGTGAGGATTCAGTGAGTTGATACACATAAACCTGCCCAGTATACAGAAAGTCTTCATGTTAATATTGATTATTGGCTGCATATAAAATATAACTGCAGTGCTTTCCAATAAATAAATTCTATACATAAGGAAAAACAAAAAATAAGGTTAAAAAATAAAATCAACCCCTCCTTCCCACCAAAAAAGCCATGGAAACTACATGTTGGGGAAATGATTCTTAGCAATCAAGTCAGTGATTTCAGTTCCCGAAAGACTCCGCTCATCACTTGTTCTGATAAAGTGATTTCTCCTAGATTCTGAGCTCCTGTCCATTTTAGTCTATGTACGACTAGTATCACTGATTTCATTTTTTCCCTGAACTCAATGGTAAACTTCTGGAGAAGAGATCATGTTTTACGTGGCCTCGTGTTTCTTCTCGACTTCTCTCCCACCCCCCATACCCTTGTTCAGAGGGTCATCTCTAAGACTTGTTGAATGAACTTGAGCTTGCCTTAAGTGCCAGTTTCTTAGCCCATCATTAGCGCTTTGGACACACAATTTATAAATTTTATAAATATCTAATAATAATGTATTAAATAATAATACATAAATGTATTTTTAAAAGCCCGTTCTGCTTTTCATAGAGACGCCTCTAAACGCATACACCACTTACAAATGAGCTGTGCTCTAAAGTGCACTAGACGTCAGTCACTAGAAATTCTGTAACGTGTGCAGTAGGTCCTCAAAGGACCCATCAAAGACAGTTTCACCCACAGTGTACCAGGTGCAACAGTGGCTCCAGGCAACCAGGGCCAGGAGCACAACACCTTTCCGTTTCAGGGGAAGGGCCCTTCCTCCTTTCATCAGTCCCTTTCTCTCAGGGGAGAAGGAATTCCCCATCGCTAAGGGAGTGAGAGTAGACTCCACTACTCTCATCCAGAGAGGGGAGCTGAGAACCAGCAAGTTGGCCTATTATCCTATTATCGACAAGGAAGGGAAGGAAGAAGCTTTCCTTCCTCTATGACTTGGTTTCCCCTTCTCTCCATCTTCCTCTCTCTGGGTTTCTTCCCGTGCCCCTCTTGAGCCCAGAAACTGTGGGACGGAGGTAGTGAGGGCTGAAGGTTAAGATTAGAGGTGGACCTAACTCACATCTTCCTACTCCGCTTTCTTGTTTCTACTCTATTCTTTCTATCCCATCAGTCCATCCGGGATCCCACCACTGGATACTGGATCATGATGACAGCTGGGGAATCTAGGCTATCTAGTTGAATAATAGGTGGTGTTGATTTAAAAAAAAAAAAATGAGATTCTCACCAGCAATGGGCCTCTCACTGGGTGGGGAATGATCACAGAGGTGGGGACAGGAGGCAGGAAAAGAAGTTCCCTTCTCAAGGCAGCTGTGTTCAGCCAGCTAGAGAAAGTCAAGAGCTGCCTGTGCCCATAAACTCAAACACCTGTTCTTCATTAGTTATCTTCCTCCCAAACATAAGGCCATGGGTTGACAGGTCCTTAGCCTCTATACAGAACATAAATATCTTTGTGATGACCTTGTTGCCAGCGTTTTATCATTTCGAACATCCATTTTACAATGGTTTATAGACCCAAACCTTTGTCTTCCTATTAACACTGCATTTATGACTGCATAAATCTACTCACTGTCAACAAATTTGCACGGAGCACGCAAAAAAAAAAATGTTGTATGAACAAGGCAAACTTCCTTCCCTTCCTCATGGAGCTTACGTCGAGTGTAGAGTACAGTGGGACAAGTCCTTTGTTGGTGAGGTATCGGCTGTCGTGAGACTATGTAAAAGAGACACCTAATTCATCTTGGAGGTGGTGTAGTTTCTGCAGAGGCAAAGGAGGGAGGGGAGAAGATTCATTTCTATGGAGGGATCAGCATGTATAAAAGCCCAGTGGCAAGAGAAAGCATGGCTCTTGACCTGAAAAGAACACATAGAAGAAGGCATCATACTCTAAGTGAGGGCACTTAAATTGAGCAGAAAAATCCACACCAACAGCCCTATTTTGCTGATTGATTTAACGAAAAAAATGTCCAGGAACAGGGCCATGGGCTATGCAAACACCCCTACCTATACACCATCGGCACCACGATGACACATACCACACATCCACTGCAGGACAAGGATTTCATTATAGTGAAACTTCACAGACATAGATCGAATGACACAGGACAAGAGTCTAAGCTCAGATGGCTGCTGTTTTCTGCAAGTTTCTGGCTTACCCAGCCTATTAGACTGTAGCCAGATGTACTGTGTTACCTACATAATCCTTATCAGCAGCATTCCATCTGTGTCACCCAAGTAGCAGGAATTAGGCAGGCACCCTTTTGGAAAGTGGCCCAAAGGGTACAGAAAGCAGGTACGGCTTGGAGGCATGTAACCCACGTCCCTCCAAGCCGGGAGAGAAGAAAAACACATTGAATTTCTGCCCCAGATACTCACTTGAATTTCTCCTGCATTCCAGAGAGAGGTTGGTGGGGGGGAAATTTAGAGGTTAGCTGTGGGCCTCGGAGTGATGATTACTTCGTAATGGAACAAATTAAATTACGTGAAATTTTAGATGCTTTCCCCCTGCCCTAGGGGCTCCCAATCTATTTAGGGGTAGTCAGGAAGAGGGGACCTTCACAACAGCTGCTTAGCTGCTTGAGCTCAGAGAGGAAAACCATAATTTGTCTGTAATCCCTAATGCCAACAGTTGTTCATTAAGAACCAAAACTAATGTAATCTTGATTATTTGCTCAGATTTCTACTCTATCATGTTTTGTACATCTGGCAGGCTAATGTAATTTTCCTCAGAAACCCAAAGCAATCTGGTGCTCAGACAACACCATGCAGATTTAGGTAAATTCCAGGCTCAGATTAGCATAATACTAACTAATCATGAATATCATTTGCATTCATTAGAGTGTTGGGGAAAAAATTGTTTCTAAATGGCAGAAAATTGAAAGAAAGATTAAGGGCAAGGGCTTGAAAATCCTGTTTGGCTTGATGCAACTATATTACAGCTGATTTTTCTCTTACAAGCCCTAATATTTAATGTGGAAGTATTAATTAGAGTATTGGAAAAAGATTACATCTAATTGGAAGAAAACTAAGAGAGATTAAGGACGAGGCGTATGGAGTTGCTTTTGCTTCATTCAAGTGTGGAACAGATAATTTCCCGTGCAATGCCAAGGAGCTTAAACGTGTAAAAGATAGAGTGATTAATTTTTCAGAAACAGCCAAGCCCTTTTTGGGAGATAACAGAGAAATACGATTTCTTTCCCTCATGAAGTAACAAGTTCTTGGTCAGTGCCTTTTTTTTTTTTTTTTTGCGGTACGCGGGCCTCTCACTGTTGTGGCCTCTCCCGTTGCGGAGCACAGGCTCCGGACGCGCAGGCTCAGCGGCCATGGCTCACGGGCTCAGCCGCTCCGCGGCATGTGGGATCTTCCCGGACCGGACCGGGTCACGAACCCGTGTGCCCTGCATTGGCAGGCGGACTCTCAACCACTGCGCCACCAGGGAAGCCCAGTGCCTTTGTTTTTATGATCAAGGAAGGAAGATAACAGAATTAAACTCCTAAGTCTGAAATACTCCCCAATGAAAGCGAAATCCCATAACGCCCACACACTGGGAAAACCGAGAAGTCACGGTAATAGATCCCAAATGTTGTACTGATTAAGAAAAAACAATACTAAAAAGATCTCAACCCCAGCTTTCTGGTGGTTAAGCTCTTTTCCTTGCAATTTCCCAGGTCCAGCCGTTTGGCAGGAATGGAATTGGTTCCAGGCTGTGTGCTGGGGCCGATGCCGGACTGTGGTTACAGGCAATTGCCTGTAAAGCCTGTCTCTCCGCAGCTCGGCTGCTGTGCGGCTATATTCAGCGCTGGCTTCCTGAGGGCTTGGAGCAGGTGCTTGCCAATGACTTTGGCTCTCCCCTCTGACAGATGAGCGAGGCGAGCTCTCACCCCTGCTGAGAAGCCGGCTGAGCAGCCATCAGCAGACATGCCTATGAATGTCCAGGCTGGCCTAGCTGCTTGGGAAGCCCGACTGCTGGGGATTCAGGCTTTGGCCTCAGTATGGTGGGGTTCCAGGCAGCTGGGTATAGGGAGTCGTTACTCAAAGTGTGGCCCAGGGATCAGCAGCTTTAGCATTGCCCAAAAGCTTGTTGGAGATGCAGAATCTCAGGCCCCTCCCTAGTCCCACTGAGTCACAATCTGCATTTTCACACGATCCCTGAGAGAGTCATTAACATTTATGAAGAGCTGGTGTGTGAGATACCAGGCCTCAAGCATTTAGGGGTATAACTATCACACCTGAGGACTTGTTACAATGCCCATTCCTGGACTCAAGATTCAGTTTCAGGAGGTCTGAGGAGGGTAGGGTCCCTGGCACCACGTTAGAGAAACTTGTGGGTAGAGGAACGAGCACGGATTCAAAGCCATCTTGCCAAATGCGTTAGTGGAAAGTTGCTTAAAAAATCTAAGTCTCAACTGCCTCATTTTTAACTTGGGGGAAATAACTCCTGTTTTAGAGGGTGGTCGTGAGAAGTGAGTGACCTTAGGAAGCATATTGTTTCAGCGCGGCGTCCTGTGCATTTTCAGCCCTTCAGAGATGCTCCCTTTCTCCTCTGCTTGGCTTCCTCCATCTGTGCCCTTTACATTTCCCCACCCCACGTCCTTCCCCATGTCCCCCAAGTTCCTACCTTAGCGGTAGCTGCCCAATGTCTCTTACAACTTCACCTGTCCAGTTATATCCTTCTGGCCAAGTCTCCAAACTCCAAGCTTCTTCTAAATCCTTCCGAAATGTATCTGTCCCGTAGCCTATTCTGTTCTCTGCTAAACTGGAAGATGACTCAAAGCTAATCACTAAGATTGAAATCTGCCATTTTTGTTTTGGACTTGGGAAAGAATGTCTTTATCCAGTGGCTCTCAACCATGGCTACACACTAGAATCATCTGAAGATCACTTAAAAAATGCCCAAGGTCCCTGCTCTACTGAGACTCTGATTCATCTGCCTGGCATGAGACCCAGCCTCCATATATTTTTTTAAATTCCCCAGGTGGTTAAAAATGAGCAGCTAAGATTGAGAACTGGCACCTTCAGGAAAGGAATCGAGGAAGCCAATAGAAAGGATATTTTAGCTCAGAAAGACCTTGCAGCACACATCAGATCAGACCATTTTGGCCAGCTCTTCAGTGAAACGGGTGCTAAGTGTTCACCACGTCTGATTCGGTTGTCCTTCATCCCCTGTTTTAGGTTTTTCATGAGAAATTCATCCTGGAATTAGCTTTAGAGGCGAGGTCCTCTTCTTTGTTAAGTTGCTTAAAAGCCCTGTGAGAAAGCCATTTCCTGTTTCATAAATGAATCTAGGAATATTAGGAATATTTGTTTAGTACCTGAGTAGTTCCACAGTGTCTTTCTCCTGTTTTCTGAAAACTAGTTTCTGGAAGAGAGCCAAGCAGGTGTGCAAACCCAGGAAGATGGTGAACATGTGGGTGTGCATTTGCACTCCAAAGATAAAACGCGTAATATGAAACTTAAGTATAGCATCATAGTGGAGGAATTGCAGGATTGGATAACAGACCAACATAGATCAGATTTCTGCATTCCCGTGTTAGAGCTCTGAAAGCAACCAGCCCTATCAACACAATGTCTCGCAATGTTCAATAAATGTAATTCGCTTCCTCCTTCATCCATCTACCTCAAAAGCTACATTGCCGGGCTTCCCTGGTGGCGCAGTGGTTGAGAGTCCGCCTGCCGATGCAGGGGACAAGGGTTCGTGCCTCGGTCCGGGAAGATCCCACATGCCGCGGAGCGGCTGGGCCCGTGAGCCATGGCCGCTGAGTCTGCGCGTCAGGAGCCTGTGCTCCGCAACGGGAGAGGCCACAACAGTGACAGGCCCACGTACCGCAAAAAAAAAAAAAAAAAAAAAGCTACATTGCCATAAATTTTATAGGCTAAATTCTCGAGCTGTAGGACAAAAAAACTAGCAATTAATAAAAATTATTAGAGACCTAATAACTGAAGTAAATAGGATTCAGAGTAAAAGTACAAATTGTTAAAAAAATAAAAAGGTAACATAATATTTATTTAATATTTACTATGTGTCAGTCACTATTATAATTATTTTGCATATATTATCTCATAATTCTCTCAAAAATCCTGAAGTGAGTATTATTATTTTCCTTTTACATATAAACAAACTGAGGCACAGAGAGGTCAAGTAACTTTCTCAAGGCCACACAGAGAATAAGTGATGGAGATGGATTTCAGATAAAACAATCTAGCTGCAGGATTTGCATTTTTCACCAGTATCCTGCATTTATTATCAAAACTTACAAGGTTTAGTCAAATCATAGTCAAACAAAAACTATAGCTTTTCATTCTTTTTCATTTCTATTTTTATTTAAAATTAAAATAAATGAATTAAGCCTTTACATAGGGAGATAGGGGTGAAAACAAAATAAACCTAAAGAGAGTTCCCACAGGAATTATTTTTTTTAAAGAAGAAATTAATGATTTAGAAAGAAGAAAACTATAGAATGAAAAAGAGTTGGTCCTTTGGGGAGAAAACTAGAGAAAACAATAATAAATGTATAAAGATAGGGTTAAGAGGTATTTTTTAAAATAATTTATTTATTTTTATTTTTGCTATGTTGGGTCTTCGTTTCTGTGCGAGGGCTTTCTCTAGTTGTGGCAAGCGGGGGCCACTCTTCATCGCGGTGCGCGGGCCTCTCACTATCGCAACCTCTCTTGTTGCGGAGCACAGGCTCCAGACACGCAGGCTCAGCAGTTGTGGCTCACGGGCCCAGCCGCTCCATGGCATGTGGGATCCTCCCGGACCAGGGCTCGAACCCATGTCCCCTGCATCGGCAGGCGGACTCTCAACCACCGCGCCACCAGGGAAGCCCAAGAGGTATTTTTAATAATAAAAAGAATATTTTATAAATTTCTGTGTGGGCATATTTGAAAGTCTACATGAAACAGATGTTTTTTAAGGAATATATAAGCTACTAAAAATTAGGTCTGGAAGTATAAAACCTAAGCAGTCATATCATCAGGAACCCCCTTTTAAAAGTTAACATAGATTTTTTAAATTAAAAAAACACTTGGCAATTGACTTTATAGAAAAATTCTTTTAAAGTTTCTAAGAATCTCCATGTTGGGAGCATATAAAATATGGAAAGCTATTCAAATCATTTTATAAAGCTAGCCTAACTCTGACGCTAAAACATGACAGAGAAAGGAAGGCAGGAAAGAAGGAAGGGATGGAGGAGGAGGGAAGGAAGGTAGAAGGAAAGAGAAACAGGGAAGATAGGAGAAAATTTACTCCAATTTAATTTATAAATAGGGATGCAAGAAGCGAAGTAAAATATTAATGTTGGGTCCAGCACTATATTAAAAGCGTAATAAATTGGTGAATCAAATAGGGGTTTTTTTTCCTATAGGGGTTTGGGGTTAGTTTAATGTTAAGACTTCTGTTTAGTCCACTACATTGGTAGTTCAAAAGAGGGGAAAAAATCATATAATCATCTAGATACATGCCAACAAAGGTCTACCTAGAAATAGGAAGACACTTTGTTAATATTATCAATATCTGGCTCAAAGTAATAGGCAGAAATCATACATAATAACACTGTTGAGCAAAATTTCCTAGAGTGTGTTTTCTAAAATAGTTGTCCCTCTGAAATCTACAAATGCTCCTCAAAATTAAGATTCTACACCAAATGCATTTAGGAAGCATTTCATACTTTGGCTTCCTCTTGAAGTTTCACCAGCCAAATATACGTAGGCTTTGAGAAGTTTTTCCTTAACTGTTCAGACTATGGAAACTTTTCCAGATCATTTCTTAGGTCTCCTGCTCCTCAGAGGACATCTTGAAAAATACTGAGTAAGAAAACATGATGGGAAGAAATTTCCTTCCCAATAGTAATACATATGTGAAATAATTAGGAATAAACTACACAAGTAAGGTACAGGGTGTAGGTGAAGAAAAGTACAAATTTTACTGAGAAACTCTTTAAAGACTTGACTATAGACATTCTAAATCTTTATTCTTAGATGAAACACTGACAAGAGGGCCTTTTAGATCAATGGAGAAAGATAAACTACATAATAGATGGAGATGGGAAACTGGAAAACTATTTAGAAAAATATCAGTAGTTGCATCCAAAGAATTATGCCACACACTAAAATAAAATATTAATGGTTAAAGAGTAAAAACCAAGAATTAAAGAAAAAAGAAAAAAAAGTAAAAGAAACTATAAAACAACTAGGGAAAATGTGAATATTTGTCTAAGTATCATAAAAGCAAAATTCACAATGGAAAAAGTCAATAAAGTTGATTACATAAAAAAAAATACATATAAATATATTATAAACAATACATTTATATATAATAAATATATATTAATTTACAATTTATATCTAAATTAAAATGTGAATGGACAATTTATGTAATAAAAACAAGTATAAGATTACTATACAAGATAATTTGAGAATATTATGAAAAAATGTAAAGAGGTAATACAACACACAAAAAAGAAATGCTAAAGGACAATGAATCCATGGGAAAATCTTTACAAGGATTCAAAGAAATTTAAATTTAACCAGTGAGCAACTACTTTCCTCCTAAGTAGTTGGTAAAAAGTGGATGATTCCTAGTATTAGAAGGAGAAAGAGTCCCTTTCATACATTGCTGCTGGGAGAGTAAGCTGGTAGGCACAACACAAACCCTTTGGAGGACACATAGGCAATATTTATCAAAAATCTTTAAAACTGGCACATCTTTTGACTTAGCAATTCATTGAGGAAATTACCCTGAATATGAGACACAAATTTAGTTACAGGGAACTGAAGCAGCTTTGTTAAAGCTGGAATCATCTGAAATATTAATGCTGTGGGGGAAATCTTCATTACACGGTACCGAGGTAGAAAAAGGAAAGGTTACAATTCAGTATTGCAATGTGATCACTAAGAAGAAACAAAAACACATAGAAACAAAGACCGAAAGAATACACACCAAATATTTAGTAGTGGTTATTCCTCCACAATGGGATAAGAGTCGCTGGTTTTTTAAAATGTGATTTTTCTTTTGTAGTGCTTTCATGAATTCTGCAATTTTATACAATGAGAAAACAATGAAGTGTATTTGTCTTTCAACTGGTAAAAAGGCTCACTTTAAAACTGATATGAAGAGACAAAAGAGAGATTACTTGAATGTCCTCTGTGGAATGAATCCATACAGTTTCCCCTGCAGTTATGATACATGTTATATGCAAAAAAGCTACAAATACTACACATGTGGTTCTGATATTAATATCCAATTTCCTCTCTAACACACTGGTTTAAAATCAACAAAACTTTTGTTCCAAACACAAGCATACACTTTAATCAACAGTGTCAAAGAAAATGGTGTCTATTCTAGCACCAGGTGGATTTCTGGTCTCTTTGGACCAGAAGGTCTCCATGGGATGCCTTCTTCCTGTTTTTTTCCATGTTTCCTCTGTAGCTTTTGTCCCAGGGCATGTCTGTCTGCACAAAGATGTTGCTTTCTTCTATCAGGGCTTTTATGGCTAATTGCAGATAATTCAAAGGCTTAAACTCCAACCCATCACATCTCACACTTAAAACGAGTCCTTCTAACTCCATGGTGAAGAAAAGCTGCTTCCTCAAAATGTTCGGAAAACTGCCTGCACCCGCTAGTTTTTAACCAGGAAGGGCCATTTTCGACATGATCTGGATGCTACGGCTTTCTGTCTCCTCTCTTCTCTCCCTCTATGTGTTGCCCTGGTGCTTCAGCGGTGGGAGGGTTGTTTCATCACCCGCTGGCCTTTTGACAAATGGAATGACTTCCAGATTGGACCCAAGGAAAGAAATTGCACAAAGGGGAGCCAAGAGTACTGTTGATGCACGTACTCCCTACCTGGCACAGGTTATATTTGCCATTCGCCAGGTAGACTTTCACTGGCCTATGATAGTGGTGTCAGTGACGCAGGTAAAAATGTGCTTCAGAAAGCACCAGAAACCAAAGGAGGTGGGAGATAATAAGTTTTAACAGTGCAATTGTTTGAGGAAGTGGAGCCCAATTTAGCAGAGGCAAGAAATGGTACAATGGTATGTTCCTCCTTGATAGAACGTAAGGAACTATTTCTTGCCACATTATCTTGGGTGGGAAAAGTGGGTGGAGGGGACTCTTCATCATCCGCCTTCTGTGAAACGTGTGGTTGACCATTGACAAAGGTGCCTAGGCTTCCAAATTAATTAGCACACAACTAACTGGCATTCTACATTATCCAGAAGGTTTCTGATTTACTTCTGTGGGAGGAAGAGGCTAGGATATAAGCTCTCCCAGGGAATGGCTTTTGGTCTGCTCTGCTGATTGATAATCTCCCTAGTGCTAAGAACAGTGCCCAGCATAGAGTAAGCCCTTGAAAAATGCCTGCTGAAGGGAACAACTCACTTCAAGAAAACAACTCCTTTCAAACATTTATTTTAAGTAATATCTCTTCTGTTTCCTAAAGTCAGTATGTCTGTGTTTCTCACGCCTTTGTCCTCGCTGCTCTAAATAACTGATAGCACCAAGGAGATATTAAATCATCGAAGAGACATGACGTTCAGTATCTTTTATTTTTTAAGGTGGGAGACCAAACTAATACGTTTTTGTTTGTGAACAGGGTTGTAGTAAAGAGGTCCCAGTGCTCAACTAATCAAATGTTTTAATTAAGCTGCATGTTAGGACTCCTTTGGTATTAAGTAACCCAACCCAGCTTGAACTAGTACAGGCAAAAGGGGGGACTTAACTGCTTCATGGATTCCAAGGAAATGTGGATGAACCAAAGTGTAGGAAGCAGAGGCATAGAGCTGGACCATGCTGGAACCAGAGGCCAAATACCACCTGGTTCTCATTCGGGTTCACATCCCAGGTACAGTGAGAGTGTTGCCTTCATTCCCACTGGCTGCAGAGAATCTTTCTCGGTGAGATGAGACACAGGGCCCAGCACTTCCTGGACTTTCTGTCATACAACTGTCACTGTCTGAGAGGATCTGTCAGTGTCAGTTCCAGATTTTATTTAAGTTGCTGGGAAGGCTTTGATTAGATTGGCTTGGCATAGATCCTCACCCCTAGAGCAGTCAGCAGTTTCCAAAAGGATGAGGTGATATAAGGCAACGAAATTTCCCAAAGGAGATTTATGGACCAGGTGTGGGGAGTTTCCAGGGGAAATGAGAGAGGGGGTTCTGGACAGAAAATTCCATCTGTGCCCACCGTGCTCAGCTGCCGCCACACCATGTGATAGATCGCTCCATGAGCATTATACTTCTATGCCAAACTGTTTGGACTGCTGTGCATCGCCTGTGTCGCACAGAAGGGAAAGTTTTGTCATCTGTCCGTTTCCTATGCAAGCAGCCTGTGTGATGGAGGCTGACGCCTCAGGAGCCTGGTGACGCTGGCAGGTCCTCAGAGTGCTTATCTGTTGAGATGGAGTGCCCTTGTCTGTTCCAATGGCCCCTTTTTCTCTCCTTCCGCCATCCAATCAAAGAGTGAGTTTTAGATCTCTAACCTCATTCTTCTCTCTCTTTCCTCAAAAGACCTAACAAACCCATGCTTGTTTTCTCCTATCAGCAACTACCCCCCAACACCCACCTTTCCAGAAAACACTTCTCTTTCGGCCTAGCCCCCTACCCATTCTCTCCAAGTTACAACAAAATTCAATGAAAATTCTGTTTTTTTTTGAAACTTTATCACTTAAGAGGAGGAGCGAGGAGGGAAAATGGGGAAAAGGTAAAGGGTGAGACTACCTAGAATAAATCTAATCACGTACTTAATTCAAAAATTGCAATAAACATGTGCTTCCAGCATCTCTCCGTATTCATTTATCTTCACAGTGTCTCCAGAAATAGTCCCCACTAATTATTTGCTTCATATTATATTATCCTTATTAAGCCTTCATGTTTACCATCTCTGGAGTTTGCCCATTCAACCTCATGCAGCAGCCTGTCCCCCTCCCATCCTTCTTCAAGGGCAAGTAGCTTCTCTCTGAAGGTCTGAACTTGGGCACATCTTTCCATCTTCCAGACCACCTCACATGGCTCATGCTGGATCTTCCTTATGGGTAGCAGGTCCATGCATTTCAGAGGCTGAATCTTCCACTATACCCAAGCACCCCTTCGGGCAATCTCCCCTCCCCCAACCAGCATAGAAAATGCTCAAAATAAAAATGCAAGATTCAGGTTAATAGTAGTATAAGGGGGGAAATCGAGTGTCTTCAGTTTGTAGGATGTGAAAGTTGTACAGTTTGGGGTCCCTCTGTAAAAAAAAAAAGAAAAACTTAATAATAGAATAAAATATAAGTACAAAATTAGGTATGAAGCTGAATAGTTATTTTGAATAAGAAAAGAAAGCATACCAAATTATAAACTTTATATATGTACATGTATATATATACATATATATATATCATAAGCTTCACAAAATCCAGGAAAATAAGTAATGTTTTAGTTTTGCCTGGCATGTTTCAATAGTCCTTTTTTCTTCATATTTGGCTGCATATTTTATATAGCAATTTTGTAATACAATTCTCTATGGGGATAATGGAAAGATAATCCTGGCTTCTAGCACAGTTGTTGAAAAAATGATTACTTACCTTATAGAGAA
Source organism: Orcinus orca (assembly GCF_937001465.1). Taxonomy (NCBI): domain Eukaryota; kingdom Metazoa; phylum Chordata; class Mammalia; order Artiodactyla; family Delphinidae; genus Orcinus; species Orcinus orca. The sequence goes on from NC_064564.1 coordinate 57,007,087, forward strand.
GTTTCAGCTTTACAACTTGTTTTCAGTAATGATACGTCCACCACTTCCTCTGTGGTTTCCGGCCCAGGGAGTATTTCTTGGTGGGTGTCAGAGGCCAAGCCATAGAAGGATTCCAGCCCTTTGATCCCCGGACAGGGCCCCCTTCAGTGCCTGTTGTAGCTGGTCCATCGCCATGGCGTCTGCCCCTGCTGTGCCCCGCACTCCCTCCTCAGCCCCAGCCCCCCACCAAGTCCTAGAGGTGGGGTAAGCAAACTCCCAAAGAGGGAGCAGACAAGCCAATCCTGCTGATTCTTCTTGGTGACAAATTCCGCGTCCAGACTGTTGAAGAGCCCCTCACCCAGGGGCAGATAGTCATGAAGGATGGGGGTGCCATCTGTGGGGTTTGTGTTGGGAGTCCAGCTGCCCCCAGGTCCCAGATGGTGACCCTGAGACAGGGGTGTGCTCCAGTTACTGCCTCATCCCTGCATCCTTGGAAAAGGTCCCCTCAAAGTGAGATGCTGCAGCTCAAGCTTCATTAAGCTTCCCATCTGGGAAAGGATCTGGACTATCTACCAGCATTTATGAAGAAGTAAAGGAAAAACGAGGCCAGCTAAATGTATTGCTCACCTGCTGTGTGAAAAATGCAGAGGCAAAGCACGTATATATTTATAGAAGGAACTGATTACCTGGATGAGTGGAATCTGATGGATTCCAGCAGAAAGGTTGTTGCACTACTCTCTTTCCAACTCCCACTGTTAGATTTCCTGCCCCTGGAGGATATTTTGGGCAGATTCTTTGGCTTCTCGGGTCACTTTCAAGCATCAATAAACATTTCACTTTGGGGAAACTTTCTTCAATTCCTTATCTACAATTTTAGAATCCTCAAAGCTCTAAGAATCAAAACTTTTTTGAAGTTTGCTACAGAGTCATTTGGTAGCAAAAAAACATGACATAAACTGATGGGAGGGTAGTTGCTGTCATTATGTACTGCCACCTGGTGTGGATAACAGTATATTTTGCTGCAGAAATATTGACATGTTTGATTATGGGATGCTGCCCTACACCCACTGATAACAGGATAAATAATATATACCCTTTCTAAATATTAAAAAAGAAATTCTGAATTCTGAAATCTATCTGGCCCCAAAAGTTGTGGATAAGTGAATAGTGCAGAAACCTGTACTTGAATTGTCAGGCTGTTCCAATATCTAGATGTCAATTTCTCATCCCATTCAAAGCTGCTCTCCCTGGGCAGCATGTACCTGACTCATGAATTCTGTAGTGAGCAATGGGATAGGTGAGACGGCCCTGCCTGTTTCATAGTTATTCTTCCAACTTGTTTGTCCTCTCACGCTCCCCTACTCGCCCAGCAGCCTCTGTTTCCTCCAGGGTGGAGAGAGAGGAGGAAGGACCGTGACATCCCTGGTGTTATTGGAAGCTGGGTTTGGTACCCTCTGTGGCTCTTTCCTCTGTGGCTCTTCTGAGAGAGTCCTCCTCTTGGATGCTTCTTAATGCACCCCTGCAGGAGGAAACAGGCTTAGGGCACAGAAGAGTTGGGGGAAAATCCTGCCTAGATGGTCCAACATCTCTATCTAGAAGGAGGGAGTCCTTGCCACCTATCGTTCTTGGCTTTGGAGCTTCAGCAGAAACCAGGAAATGCCCTGTTTACAGCTCTGCTACACATTCACTCTCTCTTTTTTTTTGGTACTCTTTGATCCCCTTCACTCATTTCTTTTACCCTCCACCTCCACCTCTGGCAACCACTAATCTATTCTCTGTATCTATGAGATTGTTTTATTGTTTTTGTTTTTTCAGATTGCACGTATAAGTGAGATCATACAGTATTTGTATTCCTCTGTCTGATGTATTTTCCTTAGCATGATGCTCTCGAGGTCCTCTGTGTCGTCACAAATGGCAAGATTTCATTCTTTTTTTTATGGCTGAATAATATTTCGTTGTATATACATACACACCACATATTCTTTTTCCACTTGTCTATCAATGGACACTTGGGTTGTTTTGATACCTTGGCTGTTGTAAATAATGCATCAATGAACATGGGGATGCATATCTTTTTTTTTTTTTTGCGGTACGCGGGCCTGTCACTGTTGTGGCCTCTCCCGTTGCAGAGCACAGGCTCCGGACTCGCAGACTCCGGACGCGCAGGCTCAGCGGCCATGGCTCACGGGCCCAGCCGCTCCACGGCATGTGGGATCTTCCCGGACCGGGGCACGAACCCGCGTCCCCTGCATCGGCAGGCGGACTCGCAACCACTGCGCCACCAGGGAAGCCCGGGATACATATCTTTTTAAGTGTTTTCATTTTCTTCAAATACATACCCAGAAGTGGAATTGTTGGATCATATGATAGTTCTAGTCTTAATTTTTTGAAGAACCTCCATACTGTTTTTCTACACTGGCTGTATCAATTTACATTCCCACCAACTGTGCACAGGGGTTCCCTTTCCTCCACATCCTCTCCAGCACTTGTTATCTCTTGTATTTTTGATGATAGCCATTCTTCATTATCTCATTTTCAAGGCTCACAATTAACCTGTAATGTAGGTATAGTCAATTTTACAAATGAAAAAGTCAAGGTAACACAGCAAAGTGAGGATTAAAACTCACATTTACTTATGCTGGTGAGTTGGGTGATTTCAGAAGAAAGAAAATTTAAATGCTAAGTTTAAGGGAGCAAAGAACACAAGAAGGCTATTAAGAAAACCTCTGTATTAAGGAAGCCAAAAAGGTGTGTTTGAAGGAGTTTGTACCTCTTCATTTTATGAGCATCCAGAAATAAAACAGCTTGTTTGAAAGGCAAGGCAAGTATTTGTCTCTAAAGAGTACAATCACGGAGCAGAAAGAGAGTACAGTTTCTAAAGGACCACACTGAGACAAGAGGAGAAAAGGACAGGATGAACAGAAATGACACCACTGTGTTTTCTGGAACTTTCTGCTCCCACTCGCCACTCATCAAAACCCAGAAAAATCTGTAAGTTTTAAAAGTCAAAAGTGGGTTTGCGATCCACTGGGATGAGTTTAGAAGCCTCCATTGTGCTCAGAGTGGATCTAGATTTGGAAATAAACTCAATCCCACAGAGTCATTATACAGTTGGCACGAGGCGGAGAGGAACTGAAAACTTTCCTTGTCTGAATTTCTCACTGCTTTTGAGAAAAAGATTTAACGGGAGAGGCTGACATTTCAGAGACAGAGCTTAGCTGAGTTTAGAAACCAGGGAGTAGGCGGTTTTCAGAAGGCACCTGTAAACACCATGTAGATTAGCTGTGGGAAACGCGTGAGAGTCCGAGATGGCATGAAGGGAAACAAAGAAGAATATTCTCCTCCCACCCAGAGGAGAAAAATGTAGGGCTCTAGGGCGGCAAGGAATGTTTCATTCACTCACTCATTCATTCAAGAAATACTTATTATGTTCGGATTTGTTGTTTTGTTTGTTTTGTTTTTGCAAGGGTTGGGCATTGGGGAACAGAAGAAAATGAAAGAAACAAATCACAAATGGGTATATATTTACAGACTGAGATCAGTGCTCTAAAGGGTAGTCTGACTTTTGTAAGAGGGGAACTGATCAAGACAGCAGAAACTGAGAAGGTTCCCTGAGAAACTGGTTCTTGATGTGAACTCTATGTCGTGAGCAAGATGATGGCTAACATTAATTCAGCCAGCCTTATTCTAATTGCTTTTTTGTGTATAAGTTCATGAAAGCTTTATGACAACATTGTGAGGTAAATGCATGTTCTTTCCTCATGCTGGAATGTTCTTTCCTCTTCATTCACTTTATGCCTTGAAGAAGGTACAGGGCTGAAACCTAGACTATGAAGGTGGACTTCCTGAGTCTGAATCCTCACTGCCCTGCTGACTTGCTGTGTGACCCTAGGCAAATTACTTAACCTCTCTGTGTCTCTGTTTACGCATCTGTTATACTGGGATCATGATAATAACTGCATGTGCTGGAGCAATTTAAAACAGATCAGTGTGACTGCTGGAAAAAGTCTTGTGAAATATGGCTGGAGAGACAGGGTATAGGTCTTGAATTCAGCGACAGTTGAGTGCCTACTATGTGAGTGGCTCTGCCCTGGGAACTTTCCATGTTATCTCAGTTGAGTCCCTTCTCTTCAAGGAAATGCTCATTAGCCAAATTCTTAAGTAAAAAGCAATCATGCTTTTTAAAGTCTGATGGGATATACTGCACTCGGGCTAGTATTCTTGAAATAGGAACTGTGCCACCGGAATAGCTCTCTGACTATTAATTAGCCTCTTTTTCCCTCTGCGTGGTTCTGATGCGCAGAGACTCCTGGGTTGAAGCAGAAGTAAGGTCTGCAGTTAGTTGGAAGGCATGAGCTTTGCACCCAAAAGATTGGGGCTCAGCTTCCATGCCTGCCATGTTTCCTGCTGGGTGAGCTTAGGCAAGTCAATTCCCTTCCGTGATCCCCATTTTCCTCAACTGAAAAAATACTTGAATCAGAGCTGCCTCTCCAAGTTGCTATAAAAAGCAGGTGAGATAATGTACATGAGAACGATTTTTATAATCCACGAAGCTCCATACAGTGTTACCGGCAGTTAGTCACCCGTCGAGGGCTGACAGCTGTCTCCCTGTTCCAGTAATTGTCCTGGGCCCAAGCTGGCCGCCTTGTTCAAGTAGGGCCTCAGGAGAGGAGCAAGCACAGCTGTCCTCAACAGCCTCCACAGGTCCCATTTCAGAAGCTCTTTTTCTCCTCGGGCTGAGTCTTCCTCCTTCCACCTCTGCCATCCTGGTCCTCAACCCCAAGGCTTTCTGCCAGCCATCAGAATTTCTACTCACACAGATGAGTTAGATAAGGCTTTCCTCCTTCTAGGCGTATTTGTTATGTAGATGCATTTTAGAAGGAGATAGCTCTACTGGCATAAATGGTGGTTCTCAGTATCAACATTCCAGATCTCTGTCTCTCTTTGCCGCTCTCTCTCTTTCTCACACACACACACACACACCCCACATGCACAGACACAATCACCAATGACTGGCATACGTGGCCTCCAACTGTAAAACCGTGAAGGCAGGAACCCCATCTTAATTGCTGAGTTCCCAGTGCTCAGCAGAAAGCCTGACACACAATAGGTGCGTAACAAATGTTTGCTGCAAAAGTGAATGAATGCATGAATGAATGAGTGGGGGAGTGACTGAAGTGACCAGTGTGACCTTAAGTGTTTCCAGGGCTGCCCATGGCTGCAGACAATTCTTAGACTAGCTACTGCAGCTGATATTTCCCAGTATCTCTGCCCCCAACAAGAACCCTGTCACATTTCCTCTGATTTGGAACTATTGGACACCCTGCTTTCCTCCGAAGTCCATGTCCCACATCTCCGTACATCCTTGGTCTGCATCTGGGATGGCCTGAGCTATTTTTCATCGTGTGAAGTAGTCCTTGAGAACATAGCCACTTGTTTTTCGACTGGGATTTAGCGTTCTGCCAGTCCGGTCCGCGTCGTCCCTGCTCACCTAAGTGCCCAGCAGGAAGTAGGAGTCACGTGGTGCTAGCAGGTTAGTTCCGTTCCAGAGCCTTTCGTTAGTAAGTTTTTCTGATTGGGCCCATTTTGGCTCACACCAAATGTGAAATCCACAGCAGACCCTCGGTCTGTTTTGCAAACATAATTAAACTTGGAGAATTCAGATGTCTGGAAAGTGTTCCACAACTCCTCCCGACCTTCAAGGGAGGCATCAGGATAGAAGGAGCACAAATTCTGGAGGTAAAATGACCTGGATTTAATGTCAGCCCTGCCATTTCGGGGGCAAGAAAATTTTCTTATCTGAGCCTTGGTGTGGTCACTCGTAAAATGAATATAATAGCTCTTTTATTTGTCTAGGACTCTTTTGATAGTTACAAGTGACATAAACAAACTGGATTCAGGGGAAGAAAGTGGGAAACCCATGGCAGTCTGTTCAGTTTCAGGCAAGGTTAGAACCAGGAGCTCAAATAATATTTCAAAGTTCTGGTACTTTCTCAATCTCTCAGTTTTACTTCTCTCTGGATATTATTTCATCCTGAGAATTCCTGTCAACAATGGCAAGAGAATTGTCCCTTACTGAGCCAGTCTAAAGAAAGAGAGCTTTGCTCCTCTAGCAGGTGTAACTCACAGAAGAAATCTGCTCAGTCTAGCCTGGACCAAATAACCATTTCAGTGTCCACGGGCTTAGGGCTTAGTAATTGACAACTCACCAGGGCTAAAGGCATAAAGGTACATGTAAGGGATGGTTACTGCATGGAAGGGATGCTGGAAGATGAATACAAGTGCATTACAGAATTCCCTCAAAGGAGTTCTTATGAGGCATGTAAAGTGCCTCATGTGTTATAAGGTGACATTTGAAAAGTCTCTAAAACAGTGTCAGACGCACAGTGGAATTCAATAGGTTTTAGTTCTTTTCCTCCCTTTCCCTACCTCCTTTTGAAGATCAGAGAATTTCAGTTCGAGATCCCAAACTCTGTACCATGAGTGAGTGATTCCCTAGAGCACAACCTCCCAGAAACTGATGAACTGCCATTTAGGAGGAGCCAGCAGGACTGCCTTGGCCAAAATGACTTGAACATTAAGACATTGCTTGTAAGGACCTTTATTTATGCATGTGTGTCCCTTAGCACCTGCCCCATGGTCAGCTCGTAGGGGATTCCCCCAAAATCAATGGAGTGACACTGATAGGGTATAGTATGAAATAATCCCAAACAAAGTAACATTTGGCAGCGTTCCTACCTACTAACAAGATGAAAACCAGAAACCTAGGGAGTCTCTGGCTGTCCAGTTTTTAGGACTTGACGCTTTCACTGCCATGTGTCCAGGTTCAATCCCTGGTTGGGGAGCTAAGATCCCCGCAGGTTCCGCAACACGGCCAAAAAACAAGCAAATAAAAACCCAGAAACCTGAATACCTGGCATATAACTTAAGCCTCCATTTCCCAAAGTATTTTTCTATAAAATTTGGCATTCCGTTCAAGTCATGCACCTTGGGCAAGGTCAACCCGTGTGCAGATTCTCGTGACTTTGTGGGCACCTTGTGATTTCTAGAATGATTATATAGCACCTCTGAGTGTGTGGAACATTGTGCAGCTTGGCCTTGAAAGACAGCAACGAACTAAGCTTTGCAGACCCGGTGAGCACCTCAGTTTGTAGAAAAGGAAATACAGAGTGCTCATTACATGTGTCACAAACGAAGCAGGAAGTGTAGACCATTTTATGTTCCTGGAAAACAAAGTAAAATGCAATGGTTGTTACTTTATTTCCCAAGATGTCTAATAAACTCCCTGCAGCCATAATTGGCTGAGACAATCCTTGGGGAGGAATCTGGCTCTAGGAAGGAAAGTCTTCAATGTTTCTAATTAGACATTTTCTTTGCTGGGAAGCAGTAAATGCCCTAGGGATTGTGTTGGTACTTCACCTATTAGGAGATATGGAAGTGGCTTGGTTGGGCTACAAACCACAACATGCTAAGGTTTCCCAATGTCACGATAAGAAGAAACTGAGATGGTGGAAAGGAAAGAGATGGGGAGCTCACAGATTCTGAAGGTGAAGCCGTTCATGTGGGTTCACTGCAGCTGAAATCAACAAAATCATCCAACTTAAATAATAGCAACAGTGGAGTGTACTTATTAAGTGCTTACTGCTTGCCAAGCCCTGAGCTAAGCACTTCAGATGCACTGTCTTTTTGAAATCTCACAACAGCCCTACCAGGTAGCTTTTATTGTTCCCATAATACAGATGAAGAGATTGAGGCCTGGAAAGTTTAAGTAACTTGCCCAATATTCCACAATTAGTAAGTGGAGGACATGGAACCTAAATTCTAGTCGGTACTAGAGCCTTAACCACTACACCATAATAATTTCTGAATTAGAGGAGGAGAGGTTTAAGATAAGCTGTGAAAAAAAAATTAAATACAGGAGAATGTACAAATAATGGAATTTTCTAACTCCCTAGTTTATCTTTAAACATAGTTCTGACCTAAGAATAGGCTTTTCTTATACACTAGCTTCTGTTGCCTCCCATCTGTGTTTTTAATAAAGATAATTAGGGTCACCTTGGTTCAACCAGTCCTTATTTATAATTATACTGCACCTGGAAACCTGAAAGAATGTACAGATTTATGTTCGCTCCCAGTCAGTGCTTGGAATGGTTTGTTTTGCCCTCAAAAGACAAGCAGTCTTTAGTGAAGAATTCAGGAAATTAGGCATTGGACCAGTCCAAAGAGTCCAGCAATTAAAATTGCTCTCTAGCTCTCTGTCACTCACACGCACAAAGTTCTCTTCTCTTCTCAGTCTATTGCTGCTGTGATGTTGACAAAAACACTGAGGAACTCTGCTGATCCTGGAATCCCTGTATGTCTGTTTGGGATGTATGAGACGAACTTGACTTTTCCTTCCCCTTGACCTCAGCATACCTCCCCTGCAATCTCTCAGAACCATGAACATGGCATCACTTGCCCTGCGATTTGTTTCCCGGAAGCTGTGGATACAGTCTACTTGCAGTAGTAACCTTCCTTGGACCAAACTTTCTCCCCAGTATTTGGTTTCACAGGAAGCAGAAGATGGATGTTAACAGGACTGCTGTGAATAGAGAGAAGACAAGGTAGTGGATCATTTTGTCTGTATCACAAACGTCAATACAGTCTGAAGATTTTAAACATTTTGCCCCATTGAAGATTAAGGAGAATGTGTTTGGAATCAGTAAATGGCTTTTCAAAAATTTAAGAGCCACAGGCATGGTTTGAAAGGAGAAAATAAGGCACAGCAGCACCACTGTTAGATGACTTTAATTGCGCAAATGTTCTGTGAGTTAATGAGTGCCGAGGTGGGAAAGGCCCCAGGGCATCATTTCTTGAGGAGAGGAGAGACTGGAAAACTGGGAAAGGCCAGGTCTGAATGGCCTCAGAGGTCCGAGCACTCAGGACAAGCAAGGGAGTAACCAGTCGTTCTACAGTAGGGTTTATGCCTAGAGGAAAGGACCCAAGTAGTCTTTCCCAGAGGAAGGAGTGGGTGTATTGAGTGCCTCTTTCAGAAATAAAAGCAGGTATCTTGTTAGCCATAAGAGAAGGAGTAAAAAACCATGGAACTATACTCTAGAAACCACTACTTCACCTGCTTTGTAGCACTGCATCTGAGCAATATTCTTAATGTGAAAAGAACTTAATCCCCTGATGGAGGAAGCCAGTCCGGGCTCAGAAGGACCTCTGCACACAGCAGCAGTCCAAGTACCCCTTCATTGTTCCATGATGCTGGTGGAAAATGCAAATGTAATCTTTATGATTTGACATGTAGTATGATAAAAGAGCCAAAAATGAGAACAAGAAATCTGACAACTAACCCCAAAGCATTCAACGTTTCCTAATGAGAACTTTGAAAATGTTGAGTCAAATATGACAGTGCTGGGGCTTCCCTGGTGGTGCAGTGGTTGAGAGTCTGCCTGCCGATGCAGGGGACATGGGTTCGTGCCCCGGTCTGGGAAGATCCCACATGCCGCGGAGCGGCTGGGCCCGTGAGCCATGGCCGCTGAGCCTGCACGTTCGGAGCCTGTGCTCCGCAACGGGAGAGGCCACAACAGTGAGAGACCCAAGTACAGCAAAAAAGAAAAAAAAAAAAAATGACGGTGCTATTTATTACCCTGAATAAAAAAGTCCTTCCATGAGGAAAGGGATAGTTTGGTTTTTATTGTTTTTGGTTTTTGCTGAATTTAAACATGGAGAAATAGTACTTGCCTAATGAGTGGAGGACTGAAAATGTGAATTCCACTCCAACATCCCACAAGGAATTCTTAAAATAAAAGACAAACTAGGAAATTCCCTCCCTTAAGAAAATTGCTCACGTGTCAGCCAAACCCTTAAATAGTTTTAAAGAAGAGGTGAACTTCCACAGGTCTGCTCAATGATGGTGGCTTTCATTGATGTGAAATCTGATCTAACTTAAAAGAGCTGATTCACTTCAAAGGAGAAGCTGGTCCTCTGATTCTGCCACTTTAATTAATGAGAAATAAATAATAATCCTTTGGCCTCAAAAGATCTTCCCCATATTGTAAAACAACCTTTACCTGCAAAGGGAAGAGGACGGAGGGAAGAAGGAAAAGAGCCTCGCGTGGAGATTAAAGAAAGTCTTTCATACTTTTAACTTTGTGGTAGACACGCTCATGTACAACCTTGTCCTGCGAAGGGTCCGTTCAGCTGTATTTTTATTTGAGATTCAATATTGATCCAAGGAAAATGAACAGACACCTACTTTGAGATGGGTAGGAGCCCGAAGTGTTCTGTTCCTAGTGCTCAGTACATAAAGGAGTTCTGACATCCTTGCCCCTACAGTGTTTATTTCATAATCTAACACATTCTTGAAATAGATGATTTCAGCATCAAGGTTATGCTATTGTGGGAGGATTTAACAATGGAGTACATTCAGAGATTTTCCTCTTTTAAAAGGCCTAATGATAAACTTACATGAAAACATGCTTTTTCCTTTCTAAAAATCTGTGAAATCACATTTAGCAAGCCAAAAATATTTCTGCCTCAATTATCAGTGCTTATTCCTGGTAATCCAAAATCTACAACAAAATCTATAACCCTATTGCCTCATATAATGTGGTGTGACAATTTCTATTGAAATGATGACAGTGTCTCCTGAAACATGGTAGAACAACACAAGCCTGAAGCATGGGAGCCAGGCCAAGTCTCTTAGAGACCTGACAAATGCAGTCCTACATGGCCCTCCACCCTATCCTTGTGGACGTATCTGTGTTGTAGCAAAGGAGAGAGAACGCTGCCTTAGTTTAAGAATTAAATGCATTCCAACCTGAGCTCTGCCCCTTGAACAGTCACTGCTGCCATAGCCCTGCTACCATGGGCTAAAACCTCATTGAAATGTTTACAAAACTCTGTGAGGCATACTCACCATCTCTTGTCAAACATTAAGAATATGAGGTTCAAAGAGATTAAGTAGTTTACCCAGCTGAGTAGCAGAGTCACAATTTAAATTCAGAACTGATCAGGTTCAACGCATTTCCATGGTGGACACGCCCCCTTTCATGTCACAGCCCTCAGTCCCTTTACCTGGAAAATGGACGCAGCAAGGCCTCTCTAAGAACATTTTTTTAAAATTAATTAATTATTTATTTTTGGCTGCATTGGGTCTTCGTTGCTGCGCGCGGGCTTTCTTTAGTTGCTGCGAGTGGGGCTACTCTTCGTTGTGGTGTGCGGGCTTCTCATTGCAGTGGCTCCTTTTGTTGTGGAGCACAGGCTCTAGGCGTGCGGGCTTCAGTAGTTGTGGTACGCGGGCTCAGTAGTTGTGTCTCATGGGCCCTAGAGCGCAGGTTCAGTAGTTGTGGTGCATGGGCTTCGTTGCTTCGCAGCATGTGGGATCTTCCCAGAGCAGGGCTCGAACCATTGTCCCCTGCATTGGCAGGCAGATTCTTAACCACTGCACCACTAGGGAAGTCCCTCTCACAACTTTGTTGAGAGGAATAATTTCAATGTGGTCATGAACTAGAAGGAGCCTTGTAAACTATGAAGTTCCATAGTAATGCATGAGATTCCGAGACACTATCAAATGGGATGAACCATTCATAGAACACGGATTCCGAAACAGAGTCATCATTAATGCTTTATTTATTTATTTATGACTGTGTTGGGTCTTCGTTTCTGTGCGAGGGCTTTCTCTAGTTGCAGCAAGCGGGGGCCGCTCTTCATCGCAGTGCGCGGGCCTCTCACTATCGCGGCCTCTCTTGTTGCGGAGCACAGGCTCCAGACATGCAGGCTCAGTAGGTGTGGCTCACGGGCCTAGTTGCTCCGCGGCATGTGGGATCTTCCCAGACCAGGGCTCGAACCCGTGTCCCCTGCATTGGCAGGCAGATTCTCAACCACTGTGCCACCAGGGAAGCCCCCATTAACTCTTTATCATTATGATTTTGATATTTTTAGTCTCCTTCATGAAAAAAATGGATACAGATTTTGTAGGGCAAATAGAAGTTACATGTCATTATTATCTTGGGATTTTTTTTAAAAAATGAGCCTTTGAATTAATAATTAACCTCCTGACCAGTGTGAGGAAAACAGAAAGAAACTTAAGGAGGAGTTTTCCCAAGATACGGAGAAACTTCTGGATTATCCTACCAGGATTTTGTCCCTTTGTGCTTTTTAAAATTTTTTTATTGAAGTATAGTTGGTTTACAATGTTGTGTTAGTTTCAGGTATACAGCAAAGTGATTTGGTTATTTATATATATAGATCATACATATAAAATACATACACATATATTACATATATATTCCTTATGTATATATATTCCTTTTATATATATATTCTTTTTCAGACTCTTTTCCCTTATAGGTTATTACAAAATATTGAGTGTAGTTCCCGGTGCTATACAGTTGGTCCTTGTTGGTTATCTATTTCATATATAGTAGTGTGTATCTGTTAATCCCAAACTCCTAATTTATTCCTCCCCACCCCACTTCCCCTTTGGTAACTGTAACAGTATATTTTATGTCTGTGGGTCTATTTCTATTCTGTAAATAAGTTTATTTGTATCTTTTTTTTCAGATTCCATATATAAGCGATATCGTATGATACTTGTCTATGTCTGACTTACTTCACTTAGCATGATATTCTCTAAGACCATCGACGTTGCTGCAAATGGCATTGTTTCATTCTTTTTTATGACTGAGTAATATTCCATTGTGTGGGTGTATATATCTATATATCTATATATCTATATATATATATATGTATACACCGCATCTTCTTTATCCATTCATCTGTTGATGGACATTTAGGTTGCTTCCATGTCCTGGCTATTGCAGTGAACATTGGGGTGCATGTATCTTTTCAAAGTATGGTTTTCTCCAGATATATGCCCAGGAGTGGGATTGCTAGATTGTATGGTAGCTCTATTTTTAGTTTTTTTAGGAACCTCCATACTGTTCTCCATAGTGGCTGTAACAATTAGTACAGCAATCTGTGACTGTCTTGAGAACGCCACAGTGCAATTGACAGGCAGTAGATTCTGAGAGACCTCTGCCCATCACCTTGAATCCTTCACGCCAGACCCCTGAGCTTGTCTTGGCCTTGTCTTCCATCATTCTTCTTCTTGCTCACATTCTGTGCCCCAGCATGGGTATTGCTGTCCTGGCACATTGTGTTCTTCCACACTGCCTGACACTTTTATGCATTGGGCCCTCTTCCTGGTTTTGATACATGCTTTTATTCCTAGATTGAGAACTTCTCCCTCCAGCTCTGTCCCCCATCACCTGAGCTTGCCTCCGGACCCTCCATCAGACAGTATGGGGACATGGATTGGGACAGTTAGCGGCAGTTGCCTGCTGAAGGATATCTTTCTCTTTTAAAAGTATTTGATTTCTTTTAGCCATGGAAGAATGTGTTCGTTAGAAATACTTTTGCAATTACAGAAAACTAAGTAGAAGAAAATCTTCCCATAATTCTTCTGCTCAAATACTGCTAACCCCTGGGTCTCGGTCATCCTGGTCATATTTCTTTTCTTTTCTTTCTTTTTTTTCTTTTCCAGAAGATAATTTATTTTTTCAATGTGATTCCACACCATCACGCATGATTTGCACCTGTTGATGTTTGCAGAATTCTTTGTTTCTAAGATGATTGCTTTGTGTAGTTTATACTTCTTCTATTTGAATTTGCAGCATCCTCTGAAAAACTACTTGTTTCTGAGCTAGGGTTCTCATTAAAGTTTTCACGGCTGATTGAAGTTGATGTGTACCATAGAATCACAAAGCTTAGTCACATAGCTGGGAACAAGTGTGGCATCTAGTCTTTTTTAGAATGTAATTAGGTAAAATTTAGCACTTTAAAACGAAGATCTCCTTTTCTTAAAAAAAAGTTCTTTTCCACCTGTCTTCAGTTCATTTTCATATAGAATTTTAGCTTTTTTTAATTCCCTTAATGATTCTCCTTTCTATGTTCTTCTATTTTTATTTATTTAGACCCATCATCCTCAGTAACTTCTGCATCTTTAAATATATACCTTTTACGGCTTATGATCTTAAAATCTGACCTTATTACTTGTTTTCTTTCTCATGAGAATTCTCCGTATTGATAATATTGTCATGTATAGATAGTCTTCCCTTATAGTGACTCAGAATAATATTATTTTTCATCCACTGTCTCATACCACGTAAGATCTAGTTGCTCTTTTAAGAAAGATTTTCTCTTCAATTCATTTATGAACATGAAACATACAAGGCCTACCATGAGGCTTCTTTGTTGACAAACAATTTAAAGAGTTAGTTATAATGTTGTGCAAAAGGCGTGTTCAGGAAAGGCTGGGTGGACGTGGAAAGATTGAATACCTGTACAGGGTACTTTACAGTGCGGTAAAGAAACTGTTCTTAAGGGTAATTCATGTCTTACGCTATCCATCATGCAATTTCATATCATTACGAATGCATTGTCTTCTCAATGATATATTAAATTAGACGTTCCACATGTTGAATTGTTAATCTTCTGAAGATGTCTGTGATGGCTAAAAGCTATAAATTTTGCAAGGCTTTATTAGTAAGCCAGTTGTTACAGCTTTAATTGTGTCTCTCAAATGATATAATGAACTCCTAACCCCCACCTCAGAATGTGATCTTATTTGGAACTAGGGTTGTTTCAGATGTGACTCGCTAAGATGAGGTCATTCTGAATTCAGCTGGGCCGTTAATCCAATATGACTGGTGTCCTTATGAGAAGAGAAGAGATACAGAGATAGAGAGACGCACAGGGAGATTCCCATGTGATGATGGAGGCTGAGACTGGAGTTACATAGCTGCAAGCCAAGCAATGCCAACATCCTGGTCATATTTCTTGGTGTAGTGTTCCCCCTCCCTCGCATGAATGTAACCAGGATAAATGGAAAGATGGTAAATTTTAAGTGCACACTTTTCCACTCCTTTCTTCCTTCAACCACAGTCTGCTAAGGGCAGTCTCTCTTTTGGTGCGAGGCCTCTCTCTCTTCTTACCCCTCTGCTCCCCTATCCACCCTAACATCTAAGGAGATTCAGAGGTTTCTTCCTCATTTGTTGACCTTGTTTTGCTCATGGGGATCAAGAGAGATGAAGTTACATTTTGGTAGGCAGTTGAAATTCAGCTCTGCAAAGAGACATTTCAAGGACACGTCTAAATGCTAGAGATATTGAGGATGAAAAGAATGGGGAAAGGGAACTTTTAAAAATATCATTTGAGGGCCTCCCTGGTGGCTCAGTGGTTGAGAGTCCGCCTGCCGATGCAGGGGACACGGGTTCGTGCCCCGGTCCGGGAAGATCCCACATGCCACAGAGAAGCTGGGCCGGTGAGCCATGGCCGCTGAGCCTGCGCGTCCGGAGCCTGTGTTCTGCAACAGGAGAGGCCACAACAGTGAGAGGCCTGCGTACCGCCAAAAAAAAAAAAAAAAATCATTTGAGGTTATAATTTGGTGAGGTTATTATCTCACCTTGCTTAGACTGCTATGCTGCAATGTTCCATAATCTCCAAATCTCAGTGGCTTATAGCAACATTAATTTTCATGTACATTACATGTCGATGGTGGGCCACGTCTGACTTAGCTCTATATACTCTGTTGCTGGGCCCCGGCTGAAGGACCAGTCCTATATGTTCCTATCACGACACGCAGAAGGAGAATAAAGACGGTAGAAGCAGTTGATGGCTCTTAAAGCTTCTGCTCAGAAGTGGCATTTCTCACTTCTGCTCACATTTCTATGCGAACGTAAGTGACATGGCCCAGCCTGACATCAACAGGTATGGAGCTGTAAGATTCCCACAGAGAGGGAAAGCCGTATATTTGCGAATAATAGTCTGCCATGCTATAGTAAATTGGATCTTTTTAGGAAACAGTCTTCGATGGATATTGGCTTGCAGGAATTTTATTGGGGATGCTCTTGGAAGAGCACCCATGGGAGAGCATGGGAAGCAGTATCAGGCAGAGGGGAAAGATGAACTGTGATGTTCATCAAAGTTTCAACGAAGACCTCAGCCGATCCCCAGGAGAACTCTAGAACTGGAATGGCCCTTCCTAATTATCCCAGTTCAAGGCAAGGGGTTTGAATGTTCATGTAGCAGCACAGACCAGCCATTGAAAAGAGCCTGTCTCTGCGAATGGTGGCATAACCTTGGGCGGGGCAACTCCCTCACCAAAGGCAACGTTCCTGGAAGCTGGAGGAATGAATATCTCCCACTGGGATGGGGCCATCTAGGTGGCACACACAGCATTCGTACACAAACTCTTTACCATTATTTCTGAAACACCTGTAAGCTCTGCAATTGTTTTTAGTCATTTTGGGCATCTGAATTGTGTTTCACTGATGCAACACCAGTCAGAGGCTACCATGGGGCATCCATCATCTTATACAAATGTTGTGATCACAGGGCATGTACAATTGGTATCCTGCTGTTTGTGTGTCCTTTAAAAAATATTCATAAACGTTGTGTATGCTGTGATTGAAGGAGACAGAAAATAAGCAAATCGAAAAGCTGAACAAATTTGTTAAACCAGTCTAAGACTACTTGCTTGGCCGAAGGTTTGTGGGAGCTAATGAGGAGCTCGGAAAGCTATGGTACTGCTGCTGAGTTAGCCGTGGGAGGTGTGTGGCGTGTAGAAGGAAGGAAGGAAGGAACAGTGCTGGTTTCCTCTGTAATCACATGTCTGATGTGTTCCAGCAAGGGTCTTTTTTGATTTTCTGTTTTCCACTTAGAATCACCTAGTTGCCATCCCTCTGGGAGTTTGGTAAGGAGCTGAGGGAGGGGGAGGGGGAAGGGAGTGTGTTGCTGGGCGTTAGACACTGAGGCTGCTTAAGTCAGCAGAGCTCTCTGTGTGTCTTCTGCGATCTGAGGGTTACCCATTTATTTCCTAAAAGATTTTAAATTTGAACAGCCTATTGCTTTCCATTAGATCTGAAAAGTGCTTTTCTCTGCCAGATACTTACTTGCTCTAAATATTCTGATTGAAACAAAGGTAACTATAAGGCAAACATGTCATTTTGAGTTTCCTGCCCTTTTACCAATTTTGGCTGAAACTGAGCAAGGCAAATGTTACCTTAACAATTTCTGTTGTAAAATTTCTGCTCTGCGTGAAGGAAAGAAGGACTATGAAAAGGTAGTATTTGTATGTGCTCAAAGCTTGTCTGAATTCAGGGCACATTTTCAATATAATAGTTACCCAAATTTGGAAGATGTCTCTCAGCCTCATAAAGCCAGTTTGTCTTATTTAGATAAAACTTTCCCTGGTATCTAAGCATATGAAACCTCGCTAGTTAGGGAAAAAAAGAAAGACAGAAAAATGCATTTGGAAAAACCGACACGAAAATAGAGCTACATTTACGTTTTGGTTCAGAGAGAAAGCAGCCCAGCTTTGTAGCTCTATATCTGCCATGCATCCCCTATGTATGTAAATCAATTTTGAAAATTAACTTCATGGTTTTTATGATACAAGAATAATAGATGTTTAACATCTAGAAAACATAAATTATAAAAGAGATAAATAAAGAAAAATGGCATGTTATCCCATGACCCAGACATACCCCACCATGCAGAAGAAATCATGGTTGATGCGTTTTGGTCTACCCTGCACATGCCTCTGGGTGTGTGTGTGTGTGTGTGTGTGTGTGTGTGTGTGTGTACTTATATGCATAAATACTCCATACGTGCTACAGTTATGCAGCGAAGGGCTCACCTGCAAGGGTACCTGATGTCTAGTTAAATTCCCTCTCATTGAGGCCGTTATGGTAGATGGGAGAGAGAGCAATGACACCTCTTCCCACCACTTCATTGAAACTTCTCTCCTCACATTTGTCAGCCACTTCCTTTTCCTTTGTGCTTAATCCCTGGGCACTTTTCCCTCCTTACTCTCAGCTTTTGACCCAGGCCACCACTCTCCCGTTTTGGAACAGTCTCTAGCCTCGACTTTCATGACAATGAACCCTCCTGGGCTTTCTCCTCCCTCTGGGCCACTCAGTGCCGATGGCATTGACTGTTCTCCCCTATTTGTGAAAGTTGCTGGTCCTGAAAGTTCTGTCCTAGGATCTCCTCCCTCCTCGTCCATACATATTGTACTACTTTTGCTCTTCCTAAGGAGCCATGCTCTCTCTAACCTCCAAGTCTTCCTTTCCATTAGTTCTTCCCTAGCTCTGGAAGGCATTCCCCTCCTTCCCCATATACATGGGGATTACTCTGACTTATCTTGACAATTTCAGTGTAAACATTACTGCCTTGGGAAAGTCCCTGCAGACACCCCAGGTGGGTGTGCTTCCTCTGTGTGCCCCTAACACTCTGTCCTTTCCCTTGCTCTAGTACTCACAGCACTCTTTTGTAATTACCTATTTACTTGTCAGTATGTCTTATTAACTTGTTAGGCCAGAGATCGTAATGATTAGTCACTACTACATCCTCAGCTCCTGGCAGTGTCTAGAACTTAGTAGAGTCACAATCTTATTGAATAAAGAGATGCAAACACAACTATTAACCCCGTTCTATGTGGTGTATTGTGTAGTTTAATCAGCGATGACTGGTACAGCATCTTCTAGCAGCTGAATTCCTTCATCATAGTGTCGTAGTCCACTCGGGCTGCTGTAACAAAATATCACAGACCAGGTGGTTTAAACAACAGCCATTAATTTCTCACAGTTCTGGAGGCTGGGAGTCTGAGATCAGGGTGCCAGCATGGTTGGTTCTTGGTGAGAGCCTTCCTTCTGGTTATGTCCTCAAATAGCCTAACTTGGTGCACACAGAGAGAGGGAGAGGGAGAGAGGTCAGTCCATCTTGTGTCTTTTCCTCTTTTCCTAAGGGCCTTAGTCCCATGAAGAAGACCTCACCCTCATCACCTAATCTAACCCTAGTTATCTCCCAAAGGTACTACCTCCAAACACAATCACATTGGGGATTAGGGTTTCAACATAGGAATTTGGGGGGAACACGTATATTCAGTCCATAGCAATATGATAGACACGATTAAAAATTTGAATCTCCTCTGAGGACAAAATAAGGCCTTACTTGCAACCTGAGGACTGAGATCAAATATAAGCACTAAATAGGGAGGGACTTTCTTTCTTTCTTTTTTTTTTTTAACATCTTTATTGGAGTATAATTGCTTCGCAATGTTGTGTTAGTTTCTGCTGTATAACAAAGTGAATCAGCTACATGTATACATATATCCCCATATCTCCTCCCTGTTGCGTCTCCCTCCCACCCGCCCTATCCCACCCCTCTAGGTGGTCACAAAGCACCGAGCTGATCTCCCTGTGCTATGCGGCTGCTTCCCACTAGCTATCTATTTTACATTTGGTAGTGTATATATGTCCATGCCGCTGTCTCAGAGAGGGACTTTCAATGCAAGAACCAGCCATGAAATGAACGTGTAATATCCCCTTCCTGGAGGTCTTTGAATACTGGACAAGCCTTTCTGAGGCCTCCATCCAGATACAGGATCAGAGAGCATTAACCTAATCTGTCTTGTGAACTATGAGTCCCTCCACTTTGAGTAGAGTCTGGCATGTTGCAGATGGTCAGTGATTATCTGTTAAATTAATGAATGAAGTTCAATGCATTACTGCCCTGAGGCTGGAGGTGGGAGGTAATGGAAGTAAAACTTAGATGGTAGTTCAAGATGTAGGTAAAATTGATTTACAGTCATTTGAATCCACACAGGCCTATGTTTGCATTGTTGTGTTTGTTTATTCATTTCTTGGATGAATTTATAAATTCCTATCTTTGTTTCTCCCAGAAGGTGTTGAGGTTGCTTGTGGAAACACACATTTTGCAGCAGAATAATAAAGAAATAGATGAGAAAACTGGAATAAAGATAGTACACAAGGTTGTACCCTCCAAGAACCTGCATCATTTGGCTCTGAACTTCCTAGAAGCCAAAACAAATTGTTGAACCAAGTCAGTTATAAGATTTGCAGCATCCATAAGATAAAAATAAACCAGTTGCCAAGGAGTTAGAAACTCCATGACTCAGGGTGGTGGTTTTGGTCTCTTTTGTTCACTTATTGTATTTTTAGTACCCAGAACAATGCCCAATAAAAACTAGTGAACAAGATACGGTCCTTGAATGAATTAATAAGGAAAATATTTTCCTAATCTTGGGCACTAAAGGGTCTTCAAAAAAGGGGGGACAATGTAATAACGTGTGTGGACATCCCCATGATAAATAAATATTTAATTCCCTAGAGCTGTTTCCTTTTCTGGCATGAAATGTAGTGCAACAAAGTGAATTCGATAATATCAGTTCTATAAATTCTATCATGTGTAGCTTTTTGATCTGTCTTGAGCTAAGGATAAAATATAGGGTATTTTCAGGCAATGTTCCATGAACGTTATTTCTCATAATGTTTGATAAGAAATGGGCAGCAGAGTCTAACATAATATTCTTCAGCAAGAAACTGAAGTGCACATGCTCATTGTTGCTGAGGAAGGTGAGCCATGTGCTTTGCCAGTCAACTGACTGTGAGGACAGGCAGCGTCACTCTTAGATATTCTTATCGCTAACATCGGTTAGGTAACTTCCACGTACCATGTGCTCCGCTAAAAGTTTCCTTGAATTCTCCCAACAACATTATTAGGGAGATGCTATCATTAAACCCCCATTTTACAGGTGACAAACCAAGGCTTAGAGAAGTTAATGATGAAAATTACAGAATGAGTAGCGGTGGTGTCAGAGGCAAGATCTGACCAAGAGGTCATCCGACCTCCTGACAGCTGTTGATGCCTGTGTGAAAATGAAGGAAGCTTCCCAAGATGTGCCAGTATGGATACCCTTCCTTTTCTCACCAACTACAGAAACACACATAAGCAGAGATATGATTTTCCTTAGAACCCTATTCAGGACCTTAATGTATTCTATATACCTTGCAGCAATGAAATAAGTAATGTGATAACAATAGGAAAAATAATAATAACATCATCTTAAAAATCTCCCAGATATATTTTGTTGTTGAATTTTAAAATCAGTTTACAGTCACAAACAAAAAGAAACTGAACAGAATTTTAGAAACATACAATTCTGTTTATTTTCACACAGCCTCAGCAGAAGTTGAATATGACTCAGTTCATAGCCCAGTTCCAAAAGGGCCATTTTCCTGTCTTTTCCTTGAGTAAATAATGCACAAGATGATCATTGTCTGAGTGCAGGATCATAATGGCTTTTATTTTTATTTGAATTTTCATTTATTGATTTTGTTTCTCTTCCACATGAATAATGCATCCTTTTCAGAAGGCATCTAAATTCACATCATTTGGCACACTAAATAAAAAGTCTTTTCTTTTGAGCAGTAACAAATAAAAATTATGTAGTCAATGTGTTTTTAAATTGTTTAAATATGTATTTACATGCTAAACTGAGGGATTATTGGAGTTGTTTGTATGGGAGGTGGAGTTTTAAATTGTCCAAATATCTGTTCATCATAACAAAATAACTTTAAATGAGGCCGTTGTGGTTCATTTGGGGGAAATAGCATATTTAAATATTGATATAAACAGCATTCCCTGTAATAACTAGGAGGCGGCCGTCACAGTTTAGTAAACAATGCAAGCCCTTAAAGGCTTTGCACAGACTGACACACTTGAGTAATGCCTTGTAGCACTCTTCCCAAGCATTCCTTGCTTTGTGTTCTTCTATACAATCAAAAGAGAACCTAAATAATGTCCAAACTGTCCACTCCCAATTCATCTTCCCAAGAACAGTGAATTGCCTGTGGGAGGGTTCCTGCAAACTTGAATTAGTGAGGGAAGCTGGCAGTACCCCAGAGGGAGGGCACTGAGCTGAGCGGGAGGGGATGAGCATCACCCCTCCTGCCCCAGTGTCATCAGAAAGGGGCAAAGATATGGTGATTTCCTTGGCCATGGCACTGTATTTGGCAGGGATGTGTTTGAAAGGAAAGAAACAGAGGAGCTCTTTCTGATACAGGTAAAGAACTGTAGCAAAAATGAGATATATGAACGAAGAAGAATTTTTTCAGCTCGGTAACCCAAAAAAGTCTTGTCTGTGGGAGAAAGGAGTAATCTCCTAGAGCATGGCATTTCAGGAAGAGTCTGGTGGTCATTTTCTTTTGGGCTCGTTACAGTATTTCAACTCTTACTTATAGAGGTTAGAAGGTGGAGGTGAGGTCATTGGAGGTAAAGAACTGTGAAGGGGTCTGGGAGTAATTTAGCCAGACTGGTACCTGGATAGGAACCAAAGGTGCACGTGACACCCATGCAGGGAATGAGGTGAGGGGGAAGAACCAGCGAGGCAGAGGAAGGAACCCTGCTTAGCAGGGTTGGGTGAGCCTCTGACAGATACGGAGCCCCTCTAGGTCTCAGCTTCTTGCCTGCCTAAGCCTAACATTCTGTGTGTTGCCATCTTCAACTTTTCAAGTAAAGAGAGACCTAGTGAGTGCTATGCTACCATCTGTCTGTAGGCATGGCCATGGAGGGGGGTACCACTCAATTTACAGATGGCAGGCAAAACCTTAGGACCTTAGGTGATTAGTCAATGGAGGAAGATTTCTGAAGGGATGAAAGAAATCCAAAACCAACAGGAGGAATAAAGAGAAAGGTCAAAGGCTTATTTTCTTTTATTTATTTATTTATTTAAATTTTTACTGATGTATTGTTGATTTATAACATTGTGTTAGTTTCAGGTGTATAGCAGAGTGATTCAGTTATACATATATATACATAGGTATATTCTTCAGATTCTTTTCCATTATTGGTTATTACATGCTACTGAATATCTTATTTTCTTAATGACTATACCCTTTTTCATTCAGAGTGTGTGAGTCACTCTTATCTAGTTTGGGTTTTTCCTAAAGGAGACTCTGAGACAAAGATTCTAATGCAAGTAGACTTTTGGGGAGCTAATTCCAGGAAACAGCAGGAGGGGAAGTGATGTGAGAGTGGGAAGAGAAGGATGCCAATAAAGGTGCCGTATCATAACAGTTGCCCAGAACTCTGGGGGACTGTGTAGAGCATGCCTCTGAGTTATCCCAGCCATGGGGCTAAATGCTGAGAGACTTATTCGTATACATCAACCCAGTCTTTGGCTATTTGTCCTTCAAACTCGTTACCCATCAGCTTAGTCACTGGATGAGGACAGTCATTGGATTCGCTCTCTAATATTCCCAGCTTGCCTTGCACTCGGGTCTATCATACTCCCCGGAGTGACGAAATCCTCAGAGATTTTACTACTGTCATGAGGTTCACAGTGAGCTTTCCTGAGGTCGTGGGTAAGGCACCCACAGTGTCTGCTATTATCCTTTACTTTTTAAACTTAATTTAAAAAGCCTGGATCTGAGATTTCTCAACTTCTCTAGCAGGAGTGGTGTGAAAGGCAGAATGGCTTTGTACTTGAGGAAGGAGGGTATGGTTAAAGGCACCAGGACATCTACATAACAGATGTAGTTGCATCTCAGCAGGAGGCAGCCGTGTTTCTCTAAGTGTTGATTAAACTGTTCCCCCATGGTGGGTCCCTTGTTTGACTCATTCACGTTGTTCTCATTTACCTCCTTTTGCTTTGGGAATTTGCCAGCATGGAACTTGTTTCAACGTCTACATTGATTAGATACCAGCTTATGTTAAGCTGGAAGCCAGTAAACGTTTGGCTGGGGAACCTGTGGGGCTCATTAACCCAAAACAGGGTTTGGGATTGAAAATGCAAATAGACCCAGGAAGGTTACAATGAATATATAAACACTAGACACATAATAGACTATCCTTCCCAGGCAGGGACACGTCACTTAACTTTTGAGGGTTAAGGTCAAGGTGAGCCCTCAAGTTCCTCCACGTAGAGTCTCTTGAAAGGAGACTGAAAGAAATGGGTCTGATGTCACTGATGATTCTGACTTGCTTTGAGCTTCTGACGAGGTCTAGAAGCAGCACTGTGCAATCGAAAGGGCTCAGGGTTAGGAGTCAAGAAGAGTTAGATTCAAATCCTAGGCAAGGTAATTAATTACCTTGTGATGTTGAGCAAGGTGTTGAAACTCTCTCTCATTTTCCTTACAAAATATGGATAATAATTTCTACATCTCAGGCTATGGGGAGGATGAAATTAAGGCATCATCTCTAAAGGACTGAAGAGGGCCTGACATATAAAATACATTCCAAAGAAGTGATTTCCCTTCACCTTTTGTTGTCTTTCCATTTTAGAAAGGTGTCTCTCTTTTTCCTTTTTTTCATTCTTTCCTTCTCCTTCTTCTTCTTTTTTTTTTTTTTTTTTTTTACAAGCAGTGACTTCTAGTATATTCTCAAGATTGTACAACTATCACCACCACTACCTAAGTCCAGGATCATTTCTCTTGACTTATTGACTAGGGTTTTCTTTGTTTGTTTTGCCGTGGTGTTTACAAAGACCTGTAGGAGAAGCTCCTTTCCTAACAAATCCTCACATTGGGAATCCAATTTGTGCTAAAAACTGTAATCATACCTATGATCTCATGTGGACTTTGCCTGGGAGGTATGTGAGGCATTACAGGGCCCGTTTTACAGGTGAAGAAAATGAGACACTTAGAGGTGACCTAAGGACAAAGCACCAGTGAGGGGCAGCTGACTGAGCCAGATATCAGATCTCCTGTTTCCATTCCCAAAATAGTACTCAGTGGTAACATTTTACCCCAGAAACTTTGCTAACATGTACAAAACACTGTCCCGTGGGTGAAGCAGGTTACAGCTCCCAGGGGTAAGTCTCAGCAGTATGGACAGCTTGTCAGAAGGAATGTGGCCAAAGGCTCAGCATACTCATGCCTATAGATTTACTGCTACTTCCATAGCTCTTTCTCAGTTGTGACTTCATTTCTGAAATCTGCTAGTATGGGTTTCAGTAACATGAGGTCATTTTCCATAAAAAGGAGGAGAAAAGGGCAATTCCACCACTACTTGCTGAAGCACTGACCCACAGTCTTGGGCCTCCTGTAATCCTGTTATGGGGTGCTTGTTTGCACCTTTCTTCCAAGATTCAGTGTAAACGTCTCTAAGATTAGCAACATAAACTAACCAGACCTAGATTCTCTTTTCATTCATTAGGTCAAGGAGTTTGGATCCCTATTGAGTTTTATTTCCTATCATTTTTTCCTATTATGTAGATTTACAGTGGGTTTAGGGTGGCATTGTTTAGGAATCACTTCCTGGTCTAATCCTAACCACTTAGCATCTTCAAGGATGATGTAATATGTCAGCGACTGTCTAAAATTGTTATAAGAGGCTTTAAAAATACCCCTTGTCAACATGAACCCTGTTGATGGGAATGAATACACACGCTACTTTGTGAACAGTTCGAGAGAGTCTATCAAAATTTTAAACATGCTTATCTCTTAACCTGTAATTCTATTTCTAGGGCTTTTCTAAGACTCTTCTATAGCAATCCACTCATACACATGTGAAAGTGTCATGTGCAAGAATGTTCATTGCCTCATTAAAATAGTGAAAAATTGGAGGGAAAGCTAAATATGTACTGGGGATTCCTAAATATAACGTACTGCAGAATACTACCCATAAGTTGATTTAAATGACATGGTATGTTATCAGTGATATTTTTTTCTCTCTCATACTGATGAGAGATAAAAAAAGAAAATTTCAGAACAATATGTATCATACGGCCGCATCTTGTAAAACATAACAATACCAAAGTGCTATCGAGTTGTATGAGTTCTTTATATATTTTGGATATTAGCCCCTTATCAGATATATGGCTTGCAAATATTTTCTTCCACTCAGCAGGTGGCCTTTTCATTTTGTTTACTTTACTGTGCAGTAGCTCTTTAGTTTGAAGCAGTCCCACTTGTTTATTTTTGCTTTTGTTGCTTTTGCTTTTGGTGTCAGATTTTAAAAATCATCAGCAGAACCTATGTCAAGGAGTTTACTATCTATGATTTCTTCTAGGAGTTATATGGTTTCAGGTCTTATGTTCAAGTCTTTAATCCATTTTAAGTTAATTTTTGTTGTATGGTTTAAGACAGTGGTCCAGTTTCATTCCTTTGCATGTGGCTGTCCAATTTTTCCAACACCATATATTGAAGAGACTGTCCTTTCCTCACTGTATAATCTTGGTTCTTTTGTCATAAGTTAACTGACCATATATGTGTGGGTTTATTTCTGGGCTCTCTATTCTGTTCCATTGATCTGTGTGTGTTTTTATGCCAATATAATACTGCTTTAATTACTATAGCTTTGTAATATAATTTGAAATCAGGGAACAATGACTCCAGCTTTGTTCTTCTTTCTCAAGACTGCTTTGGCTATTCATGGTCTTTTGTGAGTCCATATAAATTTTAGGATGGTTTGTTCTATTGCTGTGAAAAAGGCCATTGGAATTTTGATAGGGATTGCATTGAATCAGTATATTGTTTGGGGTAGTATGGACATTTTAACAAAATTAATTCTTCCAATCCATGAACATGGGATGTCTTTCCATTTGTTTGTGTTTTCTTTAATTTCTTTCATTAATATCTTATAGTTTTCAGTATATAAATCTTTCACCTCCTTGGTTAAATTTATTTATTATTATTCTTTACCAACTAAACTTGACGGTTTTTTCCCAAATGGTCTAATTGGTCAAAGAATATTGGCCTTTTCTCTCTTCTTCCTCATGCTGCCTCTGGCACTTGACTGCTATGGGTTTTCAGTTCCTTGACTGAACTATTCAGGATGGCAGGTTTTCTCTTCACTTCTTGAGGCTAAGAATACAGATTCCACAGCCTCTTTTTTTTTTTGTCACCTTGATAGTCAAAAGCTGTGATCTGTGTTTTGAAAGTGTCTTCTGGGGAATCTGAGAGGTGAGGCTTTGGAGCCAGACTGCCTGGGTTCAACTCCCATCTCTACCATTTACTGCTGTGTGACCTTGGGCAAGTCACTTAACCACTCTGTTAATAATTGTACCTCCTAATTAAAGATGATACAAATAGATGGAGAGATATACCATGTTCTTGGGTTGGAAGAATCAACATTGTGAAAATGACTATATTATCCAAAACAATCTACAGATACAATGCAATCCCTATCAAACTATCACTGGCATTTTTCACAGAACTAGAACAAAAAATTTCACAATTTGTATGGAAACACAAAAGAACCCGAATAGCCAAAGCAATCTTGAGAAAGAAAAACGGAGCTGGAGGAATCAGGTTCCCTGACTTCAGACTATACTACAAAGCTACAGTAATCAAGACAGTATGGTACTGTCACAAAAACAGAAATATAGATTAATGGAACAGGATAGAAAGCCCAGAGATAAACCCACGCACATATGGTCACCTTATCTTTGATAAAGGAGACAGGAATGTACAGTGGAGAAAGGACAGCCTCTTCAATAAGTGGTGCTGGGAAAACTGGACAGGTACATGTAAAAGTATGAGATTAGATCACTCCCTAACACCATACACAAAAATAAGCTCAAAATGGATTAAAGACCGAAATGTAAGGCCAGAAACTATCAAACTCTTAGAGGAAAACATAGGCAGAACACTCTATGACATAAATCACAGCAAGATCCTTTTGGACCCACCTCCTAGAGAAATGGAAATAAAAGCAAAAATAAACAAATGGGACGTAATGAAATTTCAAAGCTTTTGCACAGCAAAGGAAACCATAAACAAGACCAAAAGACAACCCTCAGAATGGGAGAAAATATTTGCAAATGAAGCAACTGACAAAGGATCAATCTCCAAAATTTATAAGCAGCTCATGCGGCTCAATAACAAAAAAACAAACAACCCAATCCAAAAATGGGCAGAAGACCTAAACAGACATTTCTCCAAAGAAGATATACGACTGCCAACAAACACATGAAAGAATGCTCAACATCATTAATCATTAGAGAAATGCAAATCAAAACTACAATGAGGTATCACCTCACACCAGTCAGAATGGCCATCATCAAAAACTCTAGAAACGATAAATGCTGGAGAGGGTGTGGAGAAAAGGGAACCCTCTTGCACTGTTGGTGGGATTGTAAATTGATACAGCCACTATGGAGAACAGTATGGAGGTTCGTTAAAAAACTAAAAATAGGGCTTCCCTGGTGGCGCAGTGGTTGAGAGTCTGCCTGCCGATGTAGGGGACACGGGTTCGTGCCCTGGTCCGGGAAGATCCCACATGCCGCGGAGCGGCTGGGCCCGTGAGCCATGGCCGCTGAGCCTGCGCGTCTGGAGCCTGTGCTCCACGACGGGAGAGGCCACAGCAGTGAGAGGCCTGCGTACCGCAAAAAATAAATAAATAAATAAAAATAAAAAAAATAAAAAACTAAAAATAGAACTACCATATGACCCAGCTATCCTACTACTGGGCATATACCCTGAGAAAACCATAATTCAAAGAGTCATGTACCACAATGTTCATTACAGCTCTATTTACAATAGCCAGGACATGGAAGCAACCTAAGTGTCCATCGACAGATAAATGGATAAAGAAGATGTGGCACATATATACAATGGAATATTACTCAGCCATAAAAAGAAATGAAATTGAGTTATTTGTAGTGAGGTGGATGGACCTAGAGTCTGTCATACAGAGTGAAGTAAGTCAGAAATAGAAAAACAAATACCGTATGCTAACACACATATATGGAATAAAAAAAAAAAGTTCTGAAGAACCTAGGGGCAAGACAGGAATAAAGACACAGATCTACTAGAGAATGGACTTGAGGATATGGGGAGGGGGAAGGGTAAGCTGGGACAAAGTGTGAGAGTGGCATGGACATATATACACTACCAAACGTAAAATAGATAGCTAGTGGGAAGCAGCCGCACAGCACAGGGAGATCAGCTCGGTGCTTTGTGACCACCTAGAGGGGTGGGATAGGGAGGGTGGGAGGGAGGGAGACGCAAGAGGGAAGAGATATGGGGACATATGCATATGTATAACTGATTCACTTTGTTATAAAGCAGAAACTTTATACACACCATTGTAAAACAATTATGCGCCAATTAAGATGTTAAAAAATAATAGTAATTGTACCTCCTTCATGAGCTTTTATGCAGATTAATTTAGTTATTGGGCATGTATTAAATGTTCGGTAAATGTTACAGGAAAAAAATCCTCTTTGAAAGCAGAGCGCATGTACTTAGTGTGGACCTTATAATCCTGTGGTGTGAAGTTGATCTCAGGGGTGTGTAACCCCACTCTCTCCTCACACCACGTCAAACAGCCTCCTGAAGATGCTGTTCAGTGACTCCCGTGTGAAGTGGAGCCAGTACCAGGCCCTGCAAGTATAAGGTGACGGTGAAAATCAAGAAGGACAGTTACTGAAAAAAAGCTATGCATTGTCCATTGGAAATCTTTCCTTTTCATAATTGGAATACAAATCTATGAATTTTTCACAGAGTGGTGACATAAGAAAAATCATTATGGTCCTCGATGAAATGAAAAAGGAATTCAAAGCACGTGGATTCTTTTTTTGTGGAGTACTATCTGAGAGCATGTGTGGCAAATGCCGTGCGGTACATACATGGGACTTGATGACTGATGTGGGGATTGGAGGGTGGGTGGTATGGCCTGGGTGAAATGGGAGCCAGGTAGGGGAGCAGTATCGCAGGACTGTGATGCTGGGAGAGGAAGCTATGAAAACCCAACCCAGAAATGAGTGCTGAAAAGCACATTAGTAAAAAACGGACTCCTTTTCACCTGATGAATTTGCTAATGAACGGTACCAACATCTGCAAAGAGCCCATTTTTAGTAAGCTTGGATTGACTTCTTTACTGAACTGGACCACTTCAAGGCTTTCTTCTCTGAAACTTGTTAAATGACAGAATCCGAAAGAATGCCTTTAATTCTAGTCTTAGAATCTTGGCCACGTGTCGGATGACCATTGATTTTCTACTACCACTAGGTCAAACATTATATCCTTTAGTGACAAGTGATGTGTATAATGTTTATTATACAACTGGATTTTCCCAGGGATCCCTACTGAGACATAACCTGTCCTTCATTGTTTCCCCAGTAGTGTTGAGGAGGGAATTCTGCAACACCCCAGGCCTCTGAGAGCTGAGAAGTGTTCATTTCATCACCTCCAGAACTATGAAAATTCCCTACTCTTGGGTGGTGTGTAGGGTGAGGGAGAGTCTACACCATGAGGTGCTGAACATTGGGTTCTCTCTGTAAAGCCTAAATGTTAAGATACTTAATGTGGCTCATGAAAGCTAGAAAGAAAAGCTGAAATAGTTTGAGAAGCATTGCTCTAGAATTATCTGTGGGGAAGAAGCAGTTTTGGTTTAGTTGGTTGTTTTAAATATATTAGAGACCATAAATTGTAATGAAAATGAACTATTAGACAATGAAATTTTATTTATTTTTAAATTTTATTTTTACTTATTTATTTTTGGTTGCGTCGGGTCTTCATTGCTGCGCATGGGCTTTCTCTAGTTGCGTCGAGCGGTGCTACTTTTCGCTGCAGTGCATGGGCTTCTCATTGCAGTGGCTTCTCCTGTTGCAGAGCATGGGCTCTAGGTGCTCGGGCTTCAGTAGTTGTGGCATGCAGGCTCAGTAGTTGTGGTTCGTGGGCTTAGTTGCTCCACAGCACGTGGGATCACTAGGGATCGAACCCGTGTCCCCTGCATTAGCAGGTGGATTCTTAACCAGTGTGCCACCAGGG
This sequence comes from Orcinus orca, assembly GCF_937001465.1. Taxonomy (NCBI): domain Eukaryota; kingdom Metazoa; phylum Chordata; class Mammalia; order Artiodactyla; family Delphinidae; genus Orcinus; species Orcinus orca. The sequence continues at coordinate 57,037,638 of NC_064564.1, forward strand.
AAGTCCCTAGACAATGAAATTTTAAAGTCATACAAATACAAGCTCCATATTTTAATTATTGCATTCAGCATACATAAAAGTCATTCTGTAAAATGGCTGTGACATTTCTAAACCCTTTCTCTCAATTTCTGTACTTATCCCACCGTGAGCCTGGAACAGAAGAGTCTGCAGATGGGCCCTAGTCCATGGACCACCACTTTGAGTAGCACCAGGCTAGAGAGTATTGAGAACAATAAATTTTCTTCCACGACTTGGACCCAGCCTGGGACCATTTCAGAACACAGAGATGTATGTGCATAGTTAGTGCTCACTTCAATGAATGTATCAGCAGGAAGACACTGTATTGAAAAGTATCATGAGGGACAGAAAAGCCATCTCAAGATTTCAGTCAACTCATGATCCATAAGTAATCCGTTGATCAGGGCAAATTGTCCATGATCCTCCATCATCACTACTTTTAAGTGTGAAAATGCCTGTTTCAGGAGCTATGCGGGCAGTCTAAAGAGCAGGGGAACTTACCGAGGGAAAAAAAATGTAACCTCTGGGTCTAGGTTGAAGGCAGAGCGTAGGTTGGCCAAGTAGCTCGGGGCAAGGAGACCTTGATGACGCCATCTGATGAACATGCTGGACCAGTCACTTCAGGAGTCTCAGATGATGAAGCCTCTTTTCCCAGCAGAGAGGCAGCTCAGACTGGACAGAACCATTGTGAGTGTCAGGCCACTCTGAGACAGAAAATCACTAATTGGTTTGGTAAAGTGGCAGACCAAACCTCCTGGGTGAGTTTGAAGGCCCTCTGACAGGCCAGAGAGTAGGTGTCAGCTACTTTTTAAGCAGCAAAAAGTGGAACCAGAAAAACCTTAAATTCTACTTTCAGCTGGTGAAAAGAGCTACATAGATAAAGTCTGTTTGAGGCATCCCATGTCCAAAGATGAGCAAATTTCTTGTTCTTCCTAAACAGTGGCTATAATTTTAGTAGCTTTGCAGTCTTTTGCTAACTTGGTGATGGAAAAAAATTTCATCTTCATTTTCCTGGTGTTATTGACTGCACATTTCTATTCCTATTAAATCAATATTTGGCCTAAGCCTTGGCAAAATACTTCTGGGGGACATTCCACCTGTGGTTTACATTTTACGATTCGACTTGTTTATACATAAGCCCAGCTACAGGACAACAGTGGTTAAAGACCAGCCACCACCTGACCTCAGGGAGGAGGCAGGTCTACTTAGAAGCAGTCCAGCTTTCATGCAGACTTCTCATCCTAAGCAACATTGCAGCGTTGGTGCCACGAGGAAGGAAGTTGGAGCTTTATCATCAGACCTGTTTAAGCGAAAGACAGGATCGGTGATTTGGAGTTTGTTGCTTCCTATGATGAGAGAAGTTTATATTTCATTTGCACAGTATTTTTAATAGCAACCTTATGCTAAGTCAACATATGCTTACCGTATAGATAATTGTCTCCAAGAATATCGATACATATGGAATTCTTCAGATAATTAATGCTTCAAACCAGGCATCAAGCTCAATTATCTAACCATTTCTGGTCCAAGATCAGATTTTAGGCACCATGCCTCTCCATTTCCATTTCTTTTTCATCTTGGAGGTAGAAAGAAATTTCTACCTCCAAGAATGGAATGGGGTGGGAGTTCATCCATCCCATTCCATTCTGTTCACAGATGAGGAAGAGATGGGGGATAAAAAGAGTTACCAAAGGCCTTACAACAAATTATGGAAAGAGTCTGGGTTCCATTCCCCCAGTTTGTTGTCCCGTGTTCTTTTAGGCATTACCTCCTGCTTCTTAGAGAAGTCAGAGTTCATAAAAGAAACTCTGAATATAATTGCTGAGGACATATGGTCTCGAATTTATGCTACAAGATGCTAATCATTGCCTGCCTGCCTGCTCATACCCTCACTGAAGGAAATCAGCCACCCTGAATCCCCGCTGCCTTAGCAGCCAGATTTTGTACCTGCGACTCCTCTGACCCCGCTATTGCTAATTTGTCTGGGGATGACCATCCCACCCCACAGAGTTCATCCACAGAAGGGACAAAAGGTGAGATAGGACAATCAGATTCTCTCTTTCAGGGGGATGAATCAGGGAAGAGAGAAAGGTTACCTTTTGGAAGTGAGATCATGAAATTGAAATCAGAATAAGTGGAAAGATCACAACTGTGGCAAACAAAAACCATATGCACTTCAGAGCCACGAGAGTGCAGGAACCCAAAGCAAGCAGGGAAGCCAGTGAGTAGAAAGAGAAGAAAACGGAGTCAACAGACAAAGCTGCCCACAGACCCTGCAACACGGGCTGCCATAATGACAGTAACAGCTACCACCAACACTGTTCCGGGCACTGCGCTGAACATCTTACCTCCATGAACTCACGTTAACCCTCTCAACAACCCAGGAGGAGCATATTAATTTATCTTTCTTTTCAGATAAACACACTGGGGCACAGAGAGGTTAGTGAACTTGCTGAGGGTCACGTAGCTCACTTCACTGCTGTAGTGCCTGCCAGTCTGTTGTATGCCACGTGATAATCCCTGATATAGTCCTTTAAAAAAAAATTGAAAATGTAGTTATTTAACCTCAACAACGATAAAAATAGAGTGTTTGGAAAATATTTGACTTGAAACGTTCAAGCCTATGATAGAGACTCACCTAGGAAAAGCATAATCATTTATGTATTTCATTCCTAATAGTCTTTCTCTCTCAGTCCTTTACCTGAGTTAGAGTTGGAAATCTCGCCAGGCAGAACCAAGGTGGGCAGCCTTGCCAAGGTGGGGGACTGTGGGCTGCAAATCAGGTTCTTGTGATCTAACGTCTGGAAGGGAATATAAGACGGGGGTAGAAAGAAGAGGTTAAGTGGAAACATAGTGAAACGCAGAAGAGCCCACATGCCCAGCTTCTAACTAATTAGTCACAGGCGCCTACTACGTGAGTTAGGAGCATGCGTGTTAAGCAAAGAGGCCAGTAAAATGCACAAGACTGAGTCACACCCAAACCTGGAAGTGTTCAGAGCACGGCGGTGGGCAAAGGTAACCCCAGTGACTCAGTTCCTAAAGAATATCAGTGGGAACGTGGGGCTCTCAAGAGAGCCACAACCAAAGCTGTGGTCCTGAGGAAACAGCCCTCTCCAGAGTTTTGAAATATACAGCAAACTGGGAGGGCTATAGAATTTTAAATACCTGGGATTTGGGCAGTTGGTCAGAGGTCAGGAGGAGAGAGAATAACAATATTGATAAATGAATATTTATCCATCACTAAAAACAATGTTTCTCAAACCTTCCTTATTCTGAGTATTAGAATATAATTTGGAGCTGCTTATCAATCCATCTATCGATCGATAAACAAATAAAACCAAACCATCGGCCACAACCTAATCCCACCACAGCCACGCTTCCAGGGAAGAGCCCTGGAAATCTGTACATCAGTAAGCGTCTGGGTGATTCTCATCTTCAGAGTTTGTGAAGCACCACACCGATGATGATTGTCCTGTGTCATCCTCACCCTGACTCTCTCAGGTTGATGATATGCTACTGTATCCCTTTGCCAGATGGTGAACCTGAGTCCCAGAAACCCGCCATAGACTATGCAGTTGGGAGCTGATAGAATCCGGATGACTCCAGAGGCCCTGGTTCCTTTGGTTGAGAGTGTGATTTGCCAAACCTGTATGTTGCCCACTGGGTAGGAAGGGTCAAGGTGGGGCCTCTGATAGGAGGGCTCTGAGTCAACCCATTGCTAAAGGAGTTCAGGGCCCTGCCAGGCTCAGCTGGCCCCTCTATATCCCAATGTTTGCACACCTGCCAACTTTGAAAAAACTGGACATCACAAAATAGTCTTGAACAGAAAAGAGACAGATGCAGACACAGGCCAGCAAGGGTTCAACCTGGAGTGTGCAGAACACGAGAAGTGGAGATTTCCCTGTCCCAGGCCCACCGCTGTTCCCTGTGTGGCTGAGCGTGGCACACTTAGGGATGGGCTGTGGTCGGGGTTATGGTGAGGGAGGAAGGAGGGCATGGGGTGGGGGGACAGAGGCTGGGAAGAGAGAAGCTACCAGTATCTTTGGAATTATTTTTTTTCCAATGGTAGCTCCCCCTCTCCCTCTGGTTTCAGAAAGAGATTTTATGAGGCTAGACTTTGTAACTCCTCACACTTGTTGGAGGTGTTCCTCCCTGCCTGTTTCATCATGGTGATTAGCAATAAAATCCTTAAAATGAAAAGGACCTGTGATTTCTTTGGGAAAACAGTAGAGAAGGAGGATGTGGTTCTGTACTTTTCCAGCTGTGAGATCTTGGGCAATTTACTTGTTAGAGCTGTCATTCACTGGTAAGTGAGTGTGATCATATCTACCTCTTGAAGTTGTCTTGAAATTTAATGAAATATGTATGTAAAACACCTAGCATGTAAAAATCCCTCATGAACATCAGCTCCTTCTTCATACATACCCTCTCTGTCTTCACCTCAGCTTCCGTCCTGTCCCTGTCAGCATCTTAATCAAATGGATTATACCTCAAGTTCCAAATCCTTCCTGAGAGGAGCACAAAGTAAAGGAACGAAGTGAGAGTCTTTTTATGCACAGTGGCTTTCACACACTCAGAAACAGTGCAACAAATTTAAAGTTCTCCAAACCAAATGGGAAACCCATTCCCACCCCTCTACTCCCCCTGGGTCCCGGTCAATAGATCAGTATGTATTTCTTGTGTCTATATTATGCGGGATGTTGAAAATGTTCACTACTCCTGAATGCCTTAAACCCATATCTTCTCATCTTATCTTACTGGCAGAGACGTTTTATTTAATTAGCTTTATTCCCTCTTCCACAAGGAGGAACAAGTACAAGCATTTTATCTGCATTGGTTACCTTTGTTGTAAATTTCTTCTTGAAAGCTCCTTATTCATTCACTTATCTTAAAGTCTTGCTAAATACTTATTATGTGACTGAGATCTGATAATTGAGTGCTTCGTAGTGAACATCCATCCTTTCACGCTCAGTTTGAGTGGGTCGGCTGAATTGGCTGGTTTTCTGCGTTTGGCACTTTGTGTGGAAGTTGGTTTGTTCCTCTCTGAGAATAATTTCCGTACGTAAGATCTGGGGAAACTATTGAATCCTTACTGCGAAGCGAACTACTCTTCCTTGGGTAAAGTGACATCTCCAGAGGATGGCCGTCAGGTTGAAAAGAACACAGACCTAGAGTCACACAGACCTGGCTTGATTAGCATTTCTACCATTTAATACCTACATTTTCTTCACCTGTAAAATGGGAAAAAGAATGCTTCCCATAAACATTTATTGTGAGGATTGAATCAAATAGAAGGTCCCTGACATCCTACAAGGGTTCCACAGACACAAATCTTTATTTTCTTCATTGGTATATCGCGAGAGACAAAAGCAGTGCCTGGGGCATAGTAGGGGCTCAATACATGTTTATTGAATGAATATTGAATCAGTAATACTCAGTGAATGGGTAAATAACTATTACTGAATGAATAAATATATGTTGAATGAATGAATGACTCTTGGATAAATAAATAATAAATATTGAATGAATAAACAGTTTATAAAATTCTGCACCAGAAGAGAGACACGCACCCACAGACATCCAGGAAGTGTTAATAGAAGCAGTAGCCACAGGCTCATTTGGCAGCCTCGAGACCGGTTCCATCCTCTCCCATCCTCTCTTGGGCTGCTGTGTGCAGTGTTTCTCCCACCGAGGCATCCCCACATTTTATAGGCTTCTTCATGCCATGATGATGGCTTGGATCCAAGTGTGAGCTCCTTGGCTACTGTGCACAGGCTGTGTCAGGAATGAGGACAACTTCCCAGCACCCCAGGTGGATGCAGGTCACAGAGAAAAGTGAGGCTGGTGCCCTTTGGTACAGAAGTAGCCTTTTCATCCAATCAGGACAGCCCACGGTGTCCTTGCTGACCCAGGGCTGGGGTGAACTTGCCAAGTGATAAACTCTACTGAGATTCTCAAGAAAGCAGCCACTACTTCCCCCAACTTCTTGAGCCGTTAGTGTGAGGATGCCCTTTTGCTGGTTCCCTGTCCCCTAGGCCTGGCACGCTGGGCTCCTACAGCTCCTTCCCACACCAAGGCCTTGGTTCTAGCTCCCGGGATGGGGAATCTCTGTAACTCTGGAATTTAACTTCCTAACTTCACAGAAACTCACTGAATTTCAGAGCCTTGGCTCCTTGTCAGGCAAGGTATAGTTCAGCTTCCTGGTTTTCTTTCCGCGGGGCTGAAAGCAAGGCCATCCTCCCTGGGTGTTTTCAAGATCTGGGGCAAATTACACTGTATCTCCTGTCACCTCAGCCCCAGCATCCCTGCCATAAGCCACATCTTTTTATCTGGTTAAAATGAACATCAAAGGCAGCCATAAAGGAGAATAAAGAGAGAGGAGACATCACAAAAGGGGCCTTGGGGGGCAGAGAACGGCGGGGGAAGGAAAGGCAAGAGAGGGCCCTTGCCGGTGGGACTGTGTCCACCCCTGCGGGGAGGAGGAGGCAAGGTTCTGAAACGGGAGGGTCCCAGTGCCTCAGATTTTGTTTTTGTGCAGGAAGCCCCCATCTTGATTGCTTTTTCCTCTGGCCTTATGATCTCCACTGCAAATGGAGCAGGGAGCGTGAGGGGCACATAGGACACAGAGCCCCAGGGGACGGTGCTGTGCAGAGCGTGTTCCAGGCCCCTCATCTGCATGCTCCAGGGCAGGTGCCCACCATCCTGCCTGTGTCTTCCAGGCAGCCCAGCCCCTCCATGTCTGATAGTTACTGGAAAATAAGAAAAGACATGTCCCCTGCCTTAGTACTGCCCACATGCTACCACCTGGCAGCGCCTCAGGATTTTATGACAAATAGGAATGAATAATTAACAAATCATTTGAGCTGTTACCAAAAGCCTGAAGAGAACAGCAGCGTCTCAGCTCACGCCACCCCAGACAGGCCTTGACAGTGTTTCCTCTCTTAATAAAGGCTGCCTGAGATGCCGGGTCTCTGATAACAGCCTCGGGGCCGCCAGGGGACCAGATCACTCCTTCCTGGGTTCTGCTTCTCCCTGGGCTGCTGGCAGGAGAGCGAGACAAATAGAGCTGGCGTCTCGACTTTCTTTCAGTTCTGCCACACTCTTCTGTCAGAGACCAAAGTCTGGGGGGGGACTCATGAGCTCCATTAGAGAAGTGGTTAAACCAGGGACCGGGGGGCAGCTTTATATATCCCCACCCTAGGGGACATTGGGCATTGCCAGGAGGTATTTGATTGTCAAAACCGGAAGGGGGTTGCTGTTGCTACTGGCATCTAGTGGGTAGAGGCCAGGGATGCTGCTAAACATCCTCTCGTGTACAGGACGGCCCCCACCAGAAAGCATTATCTCACCCGCAATGTCCACCCTGCAGCAGAGGAACAGAATGATGTGCCCCCCGTCGTGGTTCAGTGCATCCTGGTGCCTGGAGTGAGCCCAGGACTGAAGAAACGTGGGCTCCCTCGAGTGGTGACTTACACTATGACAGGCAGAGAGAAAGGCACAAGGCACAAAGCGGCAGGGGGTTAGGATAGCAATAGAGTGTGTGTGTGTTTTAAACAAGTCATTTTATCCATCGCAAAATCTGCTTTGCTTGATGGTGACAGCAATTTTCATGAATCATTAATGAGCCATTTTCTTCTCTCCATGTTGTTAATATCTATGCAGAGGGCTTTGAGTTGAGAGTAGATTTCTTTCTGATTAGTCAGAGTGTTTATTTTTTGAAATATGTTCTTCTCACTTAGCGGAGCACTTGAGTGTGAATTCGTGTGCTTTCTTTCTGTTTGTTTTCTTCCTAACTGAAATCTCCAAGACCTTCCATCATGTTTCCTAGTCCTTCTTTTGGAAAAAGAACATTCGAAGCGGCCAGAATGGACAGCTCGTAGATAATACTTCCACTTACATAAATATTTTTTTTAATTAATTAATTTATTTTTTTTGCGGTACGCGGGCTTCTCACTGTTGTTGTCTCTCCCGTTGCGGGGCACAGGCTCCGGACACGCAGGCCCAGCGGCCATGGCTCACGGGCCCAGCCGCTCTGTGGCACGTGGGATCCTCCAGAACCGGGGCGCGAACCCGCGTCCCCTGCATCGGCAGGCGGACTCTCAACCACTGCGCCACCTGGGAAGCCCTCCACTTATATTTTTGGCGGGGTGAGGATAGGGGTTGGAAGGTAATGGTACGGTTCCATTTCTGACTGTATGAACCCTAAATAGTGAAAATCTTGCACAGTCCACTCCAGTGTATCTGCAGTGAAGAGTTTGTAAAATATGTCTTGTCATGACCGACTGGTTTCCCAACCAAGCAATACTTTTTTTTTTTTTTTTGGCTTTAGCTACTCTGGTTTTTTTCTAATTTAATTTAATTTTATATTGAAGAGGGGGTGGAGAAAAGAGAACAAGCAATACTTTTTAATGGATTATTTAACATCTAACTGACCTTTCTCATGTATGTAGTAGCCTGTCACCATATCACTCTCATGTTCATAGTCACAATAATCATATTTATTGAGTAAATCCCACACGACAGGTACCATGTAACATTCAGTAATTCATCCAACCCTCATAATGATCATATGAGGTAATATTGCTGCATTTTACAGATGAGGAACTGGACACATAAGAAGATAAGTAACTTCACCAGATCACTGAGCCAGCAAGTAAGCGGTCGGGACAAGAATCCAGGTCTGTCAGCTCCCAAAGCATGCTACCTATCCCACTGAAATTTTCAGGGCTCTGGTCAATCAGAGCAGCTCTCCAAGCTGGCCCTCGGGGTCTCCACCAAGCTTGCGACCCCTTCCATCCAGCCTCCATGCTTGTAACCCTCTCTTCATAAGCCCTCTGTTTCTGAGATCATTTCCTGGCTGGGCCCACATCAACTTGGCTCCTTCTTAACTTCTGGTCAGCATGCTTCCTTTCCTCACCAGAAATGCCCTCCGTTTTCCTCCTAACACTTGAAGTTCTGTTTTTGCTTCAAATCCCAGTTCCCACCACCACCGTGAAGGCTTCCCTTATCTTTCCCATTATGAGAATGCACACTCTCTAGGTTTGGATGCAAGCCTGCCTGAATCTGAGGTCCTGGCTCTTTCCACAGACTGCTTTGCCTAAGAGAGAAAACATAACCTATCTCTGCCATTCACTGGTTTTACAATACAAGTTTCTGTGCCTCCTTCCTTATCTGCAAAATAAACCAAGTAGACTGAATTAAAATACCCAATCCAATTCACAGGATTGTTGCAATAAATACATGAGATAATGCAAATGAAAACTCTCTGTAAGAGTTTGTTAGATTATCACCTATAAGGCATTGTTAGAATATCACCCTGATCTTTCTTTTTCAATTTTTATTACTTGCATTTTTTTTTTATTCTCCACCTAATCCCACCAGTTTTGTTCAGTTGTGTACGAAATAGGTCGCTAGTGATGGGTTGGCAAGAAAGCGGGCTTTTTGTTCCCGTTTTCCAGGACTTTTCACTGCAGAAATGCAACATGTGATCTGCAGCCTCAGATGCCAACACAGGTTGTATTTTTAGAAAAGAAGGGAGAAAACGAAACGACTTCAATAATGTAAATTATCTGAATGGCCCTTATATCCCCCAAAATACAGATTTTAATAAAATGTGAGGAAAATCCACTTAATTATGCTACTCGACATGGGAAAGGGGTTTATAGATTTTCTTTGTCATGAACAGCATCACCATCCTGACATTGATAGGTGAAGAGAGTGACTGTTTTTCTAGGGTATTTAGTAAATGCACAGGGGAATATTCCTGTTGGGATTTTCCCTGGAATTGCATTGGCTACTTCAGAAAGAGTTGACATCATTACATGTTGAGTCTCTCCATCTGAGAACACGGTATAGCTCTCTATTCAAGTCTACATTTATATTCTTTGGTGCTTATGCCCATAAAGACATCTATATATTGTGTTAGATTTATTCCTAGCTAGTTGCAGTTTCTCATGCTATGGCCATAGGCTGTATTTTAAGTTATACTCACAGGTTTCACGTCCTTGTGTTTTGGTAAAACAGTCCCACTGTCTGAATGTCAACTTTTGAACAGTTGTTGGACACACACTCCCCGCACAGGAACCACTGTGGCCGGCCTTGGCAACAAATCAACACAGCGTGCTCTCTTGCCTTTGGGCAGCACTGCATGATTTTTAATGATTATAGCTCAATGAAAAATTAATACAGCAAACTGATGGGCTCTGACTCTGTGCTGAGATCCCCAGAACTTTCTAATAGGACTGTGGCCCCTCAGTCCTGGTAGACCAGAAAAATCTCACTTTCGAGGAGAGAAAATTTTCCCAAATGAGAGTCTCTTTAAGAAATCTAAAAGCCAAGGATAAAAATCGAACAGGCCTATGCCTTTCTTATTGGTTCTGCACATTCTGGAAGAATTCAGTGATGTGCCACACAGTACACTGGGCTGGGAAGCAGAAACTAGAGGATGTGTTCTGTCTGTCAACCTAAAGCACTGATTGCACATAAAGATTTTTGAGTAATTTGAAAATAATTGAAAACCTATTTCTATTAATATAACCAGATAACTTATGAGCTAGAATGCAAAATTTGCAGGTATATGTTTTCTAAAGTGCCAAGGCATGCTACCCAGGTTTCCCAGAGGTCCCCATCCAGTCCCCTCTGCCTTTGGTGCTCTTTGGAGCAAATGCCTGGATGCCCTGGGAGGAAGTGTCAGCAAGGATGTACATGCATGACATTCGAATCCAGTTCTCTCCTTGTTTTGCCATCCCTTGGTTGCTCATTGGACTCTTCTGGAAGATTTCTTGATGCTTTTCGTACACCTTTGTACCATTTGGGGTCAGTGGCCCTAGAGCACCCACTTAAAACCTGAAAGAGTAACTGTCACAGCCAAAGTTTCCACGGCTTACAGGGAACAAAGGGCAGACCTGGATCACAGAGTATGGTCTTTGGCTTCCTGTGTTTTGTGTTAGTACCTAAGAGGGACCAGGGTGGGCTGACTGATGGAACGGGGAGGGGAAGACACACACTGTTGCCTGTACTTCTATGGGGGAAGAAACACTGTAATTCTACGGGGGGGAAAAGGACTCCTGCTGGCTTCTGATCTGTAAGATTAGGCCTGGCAGAAAATATCCGCTGTGGTGGAATTTTACAAAGTCGATTCATTGGCTACGGCACATCTGTGGCCAAGTACTATCTGCTTTTCTTTTGCATGATTTCTCCCTATCACCTGTGTTACTCTATCCCCGTTGCCACCTCATGGTTGGATTCCTTCAACACTGGTTCATTTGTATTCTTATTCAAGAAACATTTAGCTTGAGTCAACTCTGCTGATTTTTGGACCAAGCATGGGGGTCCCTCAAAGCACTCACAATCTACTGAAGGAGATGAATGTATTAATTACCGATATAGTGGTGCCCCCGACCTGCAGTTTCAGTTATCTATGGTCAACCAGTTCAAAAATATTACATGGAAAATTCCAGAAATAAACAATTCATAAGTTTTAAATAGTGTGCTATTCTGAGTGATAAAATCTCGCAGCCTCCTGCTCTGTCTGCCCAGGTGGTGAATCATCCCTTTGACAAACTTATTCACTTATACTCTAACCACCCATTAGTATAGGAAAAAACACAGTATATATATGGTTCTGAACTATCCTCAGTTTCAGGCATACACTGGGGTCTTGGAACATATCCCCCATGGATAAGGGGGGAGCTACTGTAGTGGGGTAAGGACTACCATAGAGAATAGTGTGGGATGTTAAGTGACTGTGGAGAAGACTAGACCTAGCCAGTTTTGGGCGTCAGGGTGACTTGATATTTAATTACTGAAAAACAAGGTGGGGGAGGGGAGGGGGGAAAGTGAGACTTTTATAAGGTTAAAAAAAAAAAAGGAAATGTGGCAGATGAGCAGATATATGTTAAGGTCGAGAGTGGAGCTTGGTTCCTAAAGGCAAATTCAGGATAAAAGTAGAGAGAAGAGGGCTTCCCTGGTGGCGCAGTGGTTGAGAGTCCACCTGCCGATGCAGGGGACGCGGGTTCGTGCCCCGGTCCGGGAAGATCCCACATGCCGCGCAGCGGCTGGGCCCGTGAGCCATGGCCGCTGAGCCTGCGCGTCCGGAGCCTGTGCTCCGCGAAGGGAGAGGCCACAACAGTGAGAGGCCCGTGTACCGCAAAAAAAAAAAAAAAAAAAAAAAAAAATAGTAGAGAGAAGAGTGAGGAATGAAGCTGGAATAATGAAGCACAGTCCAGAACAACAGAAGGCCTGAGTGTTATATTAAGGAGCTCAGATTTTATTATTCTCAGGTCAATGGAGAGCCGTGGAAGGATTTTAAGCAAGGGAATGACATGATCAAATGTATGTGTTAGTTCACTCTAACTGCAATGGGGGAAATGGATTATCTACACATTCATTTACTTTAATTATTGTAATTACATATAGATCCACACGTAGAATATTATGGTCATTTATTACGTTGAGTCTGGATTTGTTTGTTTTGTTTTGCTTTCTACAAGTCCGATATTACTTTATCTGCAGTAGGAACAGCTCTCTTTCAAAGGATGTTGACGTCAATTAGTTTTAACTGATCTGTCACTTTTAATTTAATTTTGTGAATAGGTAATAGATGAAAATGGTTCAAAATTGAAAAAGTGCAAAGGATAGACAAGAAAAGTGTCACTTCCTCCTATTCCCAGCTATCCAGTCCCCCTTCCCACAACAACCAATGCTATTAGTATCTTGTATGTTCTTATCTAGAAGTTTTATACTTATGAAAACTATGTGTTCAGATGTTCTTTATAAGATATATTTGTTTATACATTCTTTTTTAGCCTTTTTAAGATCAATGGTAGTGTACAATGCACATTATCCTTTCCTTTCCTCCCTCATGTAACAGGATTTGGACATGGTCTTACGTCAGGATTTAAGAGTTTTCTCATTGGTTGTTACCGCTGCTTAGTGTTTGGTCGTGAACCTGTACTCTAACTTATTTAGCCATCTGCCGGTAATGGACCTTCAGGTTGTTTCCAGTCTTTTGCTTTTGTAGACAATGCTGCAATTAATGATGTTGCCATTGTCATTTCACACATGTGCAGGTGCATCTCTAGTATAATTTCCCAAAAATGGGATGGTTGGGTCAGACTATGTACTTAGGTAATTTTGATTGCTGAGACCAAATTTCCCTCCGTAGAAGCTGTACCAATTTAGACTCCACTAGAAATGCTTGAGTTTGCCAATACAGTGTGTTATAAAACTCCTAGATCTCTGAAATCCTATAGGTAAAAAATGCTCTCTTACTTTAATTTTGATTTGCATTTGCATATAATGAGTAAGACGGAGCCTCCTTTCATATGAATAAGAGCCAGCTGATTTTCTTGTCCTTTCAAGTATCTGTTCATACACCATTCTCATTTTCCTATTGGGTTATTGGTCTTTTGCATATTAATTTATAAAAGTTATTTATCTAAAGACAAAGAAAAATTACTCCCATATTCGTGACAAGAATTGAAAATATTGTTCCAAGTTTGTCATTCGTGTTTTGACTTTGTTTATGGTGATTTTTTCCATGCAGAAAAGTTCATTGTTAGGTAGTTGAATTTAGCCATCGATTATTTTATAGGCCTTCAAAATTTGTATAACAGTTTAAAAAGTCTTTCCCATCTCAAGATTCAAAAAAAAAACCCCTGAGGTTTCTTTGAGTACTTCCACAATTTCAGTTTTTATGAAGTGAGAGGTATAAAATCAAAATTTGACTATTTTTACTACAAGAGATGGTCATAGGGTTCAATCTAGTACATTCAGTTCTTTGAACTGCATGGAATTTATTCTGGTGCAAGATAGGAGGTCAAGTCCAACCTAATGTTTTTGTAGATGTCACCTCAACTAAGTAAGCCATCTTTCCCCACTGATTTTTTAATGTCACCTCCCATATACTAATTTTGCAAATGAAGTTATACATGTTTCTGATCTTCAAAACTCTTCCATTGAGCTGCCTGCCCAAATTGCTCTTTTAATTATTTAGATTTTACATGTTTTAATATCTCCTTATTATTGTTTTTCAGAATTTTCCTGTCTTTTCTTATGTATTTCTCCATCTGAATTTAGAATTTTCTACCCTAGTTCCTAAAAAAAAAAAAACTAATAATAATCTTGTTTGTAATTTTATTAAGATCACTTTGAATTTATAGACTGAGAGTGAATTGCCACTTTTATGAAGTTGCGTTTTCTGAACTGGTTTCTTAACTGTTTCCAGTCTCTGAGTTCTCTAACCCATGCCTTCTGCACTCTGCCACCTGACTAATCTGCCTCAAGCATCACCTTCATTAATTCCCATCCCTGAGTTTTCCCAATCCAGCCCTTTGCTTGTTTTCATGTATTTTCCCTTCAGAAATCTGCCATGTCCTCTTCTCACCCCACCACTAACTAAAAGCCCTGATAAACCCCCTTGTTCATCCAGTTCACATCTTCAAGTGAAATCTTGCTTGGCTAGTGTGACACTCCACTGTTCCCTCACTTCCATGAAATCACTGTTTCCACCTCACCAGTTGGCACTCAATTATGCATGACTTTTTTTACACACATGTATTTAACCTGAGTGGCTTAGGTTTCAAAAGCAGATAATTAAACATTGAATTACATTTACATTAAACCCAAACTTCTGTGGTTGAAATAATGACACGCACTCAGATTCCTATTACTTTAGACCTGCGTATGCCTGAACTTCTTGTGTGTCTAGATCATATAATCTCTACGGATTGATTCAGTCTGTCAACAAATAGGTATTGCATGCGTACCGTGTGCCAGACATTCTGATAGTCATTGGATATTTACATCAATCAAATTAAGCAAAGTTAAGCAACAACAACAGATAACCCCTAATCATAGTGGTTTATAACCATAAAAGTTCATTTTTTGCTCTTGTTACATGTCCATCCCCGCTCGGCTGTGACTCCACTCCAAATCTTTATTTCAGGACTCAGGTTAAAGGAGCTGCCCTACTTGGGCTAGGCTGGTCTCATGGCAAAGGGAAAGAGCAACGGTAAAGCCATGTGGAAACTCTTAAAGCTTTTCCTTAGAAGTGGCACGTGTCAATTCCACTCATATTTTATTGGCCAAAACAAGACACGTGACTAAGCTTGAGATCAACAGAACTGGAAATAGACTGCTCTGAGAGGACGGCGCCCTTTAATGAAAGGCATTGAATATTTTTAATAGGTGGTACAATGTACAACAGCAATAAATTCGTGAAAGAGACAGGTGTAGTACTAATCTGACAGAGCTTATAAACTAGCAAGAAATGTGGACATTAACCAAATAATAACATAATTGTGACAAATGCTCCAAAAGAGAACTAGAGGATATTAAAATGAGTTAGCCAACATAGTCTGCGTGGTTTAAAAGACCCCCTTCCTACCATCACCAAGAGATATTTCAGAGTTAATAGAAGTTAATTAGGCAAGAGAAAGGGTTGCCTCCTAGTCAAATGCTTTGAATAACTTGAAGTCATTCAAGACTCTTGAACATACTAATTTGACCAAGATGGGCAGAATTTGCATACTTCTATTTCGCAGATTTTCTGCATCTAAATTCAATAAGATAATCTCCTCAAAGGTTCAGAATTCCACAACTCCTTATTAATATGTTTTTCCCATATGACAGGTCAGATATAACATTATAATTACATTATTATGTTGACATTTTCATTGGTTTTGAGGGACCCTAAGTGACAACTTATAATTAGACTGAGATGTACTGTTCTACATGTGGCTACACTACCTGTATATTCACACAGTATGTGTAATACATGTTGTACTTTCTTCGGTCTAAAAATGTAATGCCATTTACAAAAGAAGTTGGTAGTAATTATAGAGCGAGGGAATGGTTTAATCATTTCGAATGGGAAGGTACCCTATCCCTAACATGTAGTTATTCAACTATTTCCACTTTCAGAAAATGATGATACTCTCAATTATTTACTGAGAAATAAATGAGTAAACTAATAATGATGCTGGGGTCTTAGTCTTCCTTTCCTAATGGATGCCTCAGAAGAGAGCCTTTGTAATTCCGTCTCCATACCATATGTCTCTGTTGACATTAAAGTGCTTAGTTCCAAATGAGTTGGCTTCCTTCAAGCATCTTAATTCAAGAGTGGATGATTAGATCTTAAGCTAAAAACCGATTAGGATGTAAGCACTTGTGTTTTTGAAAGGTATTAAGGGAACATCATAGTATGGTTGGAGATAAATTCTCCCTATCTAGTATTGGGTTGGCAAGAATTTCATTTCATCTTCAAACATAACTGACTAACTTCATGTCAAAGTTAAGCACAGAATGAGAAATCTGCCAAGTGTTTGTTATATAAATACACAGCCTGGATGGTGTCAGTTTTTATCCTCTGCCAAGAGTAGTTTCAGAGATATTGTCTCTGAGCAGAGGTAGTCAGAGAAAACCAAGTATCTTTTCCATGCAAAAAACACCCTGAACAAGATTCGGCGCTCAGAGCAGGAACCCACTTTCATGGGACTTCTAAAGTCAGTGCCACATTGTGGTGGGATTCTGAACCCATGAGGTTTCTTAACAGGCACCATGGTACAAAGCAATCAGTGTGAGTAGAAAAGAACAAATCATATTGCAAATACTTCCAATCCCTCTGAGAAAGCACATTCTGATCTAAATAAAACCCAGTGCTCTGATTGTTCCTGCTTTTATTTAACCACTTGTGTGGTCCAAACTGATAGAATTCTCCCCCTCATCCTGTTAATTTGCTTTGGTCCCTATGTAACCCCATCGTCAGCGGGGCACCATGATCTTCATATTGGGAATGGCAAAATCATTTGACAACCATCTGCCTAGTGTTTTGGCAGACGTTTGTTTAGCTTACAGAGCTACTGCCAGATTGGGACTCCTCATCAGGGATAGACGTTTCAACTAGGGAATAAGGCAGAATAGACTGTAAAGTCCCAGGATTGAGATTTCCTCCTTAGGTTCCGACAGGTGACCTGTAAGGCTGCTGACTTTACCACTCCTTAAGAAAGACAAGATGAACTTAGCATCATCTAACTTGAAAGGCATGAGCCAGTTTCTCCCTCCCTCCCCCCCTCTTTTCCTCTCTACCTCCTTCCCTTGCTCCATCTTTCCTTCTCCCTTTCTTTCTTTTTTACATTTTTATGTAAAAGTGCCATGGATACAATGAACCGGTAAAGGTGGGCTTTGATTAAAACTGCTTGGGGAACTTAAGGAGCCTGTGCCTCTAACTATATAATCCCTCATGTTTTCCCTCTTGGTTCACATCAGCTGTAGACAACTCTTTTATTGCTCATTAGAAACACAGATAACCACGAAGGAATAAAAAAGAAATGCTTTCTGATAACAGGAATGTAAATTGCTACAGGAAAACGTCAGATTTATATGTCCAAGTACTTATTGACTTAAACATGAAAAATTAGAGCAGACCTCCCAGATTAATTTGTATTGATAATACCTCTTAACTGCATCCTCTGCCATCCTCATGGAGCTTTGAGTCCCATAAAGATATTATCTGGTCCAGACATGAAAATTAAAATAGGACCATAGGTTCAGAACTTGAAAGAAATAAGGGCACACTTGAAAAAAGTAGACTTCATGAAAATTCAAATTTTCATGAAAATTCAAATTAAAACATTGAGAACTGATATCTTGGTGGGACTGAGGATGGGTAATAGATGCTGCATTATAAGAGAAATATCCCCATTAGGATGAGTTTTCATGCTCTAACTCAAAGCAGAGATGAAAGAAATCTTGAGTCACTGGAAGTTAATTAAATTGTACAAACAAACTCTAAAATATTATGATAGTTATGGGACAATTGGGTGATTGGACATTCACAAACTACTGTCAACTTGTTTTAGACCTGAAATGGTATTGTGGTTTTGTTTCTTAAAAAGTATTTATCTTTCAGAGATACATATTGGAGAAGTCGTAATATTTTGGAGATATATACTAAAATATTCATGAAAAAATTCTATTTCAGCTTTGATTTGCTTCATAATAATATTGGGAGGAGGAGTATATGGGAATATATATAAAACAGAATTGGCCAAGAGTTGATCAATATCGAAGCTGGGTGATGGACACATTAAATCTTCAGTATACTATGCTGACTATTTTGTTCATGTTAAAAATGCTTCATAATAACTTTTTAAAAGAAAGAAAACATAAAGTATATTAGGTACACAAAGATGTAATAAAGAATAATCTGGTAAACACTGTCCAGCTAAAGAATTAAAACATAGAAATGTAGTTGAAAAAAATTACAAAGCAACTCTTTTACTTCATCTGTCTGGCTACATTGGTGGTGTCCCATTGGGAAGGTGGCGGCCGGTGATGACTCATTAAAATTGGTAAGACCTCAAGTGATTACTCCAGCGAGGTAGAGAGATCAGTCCTCAATGAGGCAACGTGGTACCTGCCGTGGAGCTAACTCAGGTGTAAGAATCAAAAACACCTGGATCAGAGGCTTCCCTTGTGGCGCAGTGGTTGGGAGTCTGCCTGCCGATGCAGGGGACGCGAGTTCGTGCCCCGGGCTGGGAGGATCCCATGTGCCGTGGGGCGGCTGGGCCCGTGAGCCATGGCCGCTGAGCCTGCGCGTCCGGAGCCTGTGCTCCGCGACGGGAGAGGCCACAACAGTGAGAGGCCCGCGTACAGCAAAAAAACAAACAAACAAAAAACACCTGGATCAAAATCCTTGCTCTAACTATAGCTGTGTGACCTTCGGTAAAGTTCCAAACTTTCTGACTCTCATTACCTCATATATGAAAGATATGTTTAGCAATACCAACCTTGAAGGATTACAGTCAATGTCTGTAAATCACATAGTTGGCACTGGCCAGATAGTAGCTATTTTATTTGATGTTTTGAAAGAAGACATTTGGACATTTCTCAACTGAAATATATGAGCATCCCTGAACAAGCAGTGAATAAATACTTTATGCCTAGTCGATAAAACAAAGTCCAGTTTGCTGCTAATCAAAGGAAAGGAGAGCATCACTTTGACAGAGTTTTAGTAGCGTGCAGGAGAGGGGAGGGCAAAGTCAGGTAATTTATGAGTTGGGGGGTCTGAGTTAAGGTTGATCTTTCAGTGCAGTATAAGGGGACACTTAATTAGAATTGGGCAACATTTATTAAATTATGGTTAAATATTGGTGGACACAGATTTGGGAAGATTTCAAAAGGAGTCTTGAGGAGTAAATCATTTTTTGAAGCTATTTATTGTCCTGAGAAAGGGGTGATGAATGGAGAAAGAATAAATGAATTTGGGGAAAGTTCTTGAAATGAACAACAACATTACCTGCAACTTCAACTTCCTGGACAAGAGTTTCCTGAAAAAGTAAAGTTAGATTAAATGCAGTCAAATAGTAAATTATGTTCATGTAAATAGTAGGCTGAATGGGTATAGGTGATTTTTGTTCTCATTTATATAGAGGCTCTAAGAAATATTTTTGTCATTTGCATTTTTATATTTTGGCCCCCACAGGTGCAGGGATTACATGATACAATAATGCATTTCAAAAAAAAGTAACCTCCTTTATGATCATACTTGCCACTCATACATTCCCTATCGCTTTTTGTCCCTTCATTGGAATGTTTCAGATTGTCCTTAAAATACTCATAGCTTTATGCCAGAGATCCTCAACCTTGCCTGCACATCACAGTCACTTGGGGATATTCTGAAAGCCCCAAAGCCCAGGTCCCACCTCAGGCCAATTAAATTAGAATATCTGGAGTGGGACCTGGGTGTCAGTAAATTTAAACTCTCCCAGTGATTCCAATGTGCATCTAAGGTTGAGAACAACTGCTGGACACCTAGCGGGAGAAGTAAAACCTTGGCTGGGGAATTATTAGATCCTGACACTAACTGCTGACTGCTGAACTTTAGTATAAATATTAATAATGACACAGGTGTTAGGGACAAACATCCTGCCCTTTAAAATCTGAATTCAGGTCCGGCGGGGCCGCTTTGCGCTGCGGGCGCCTCACCTGGGGTGGGGGCCGCTGTGGGTTCCCCGCTTTCCCCGGACGCGCGCAGAAACTGGGGGCCCCGGTGGCGCTGCCCCAGCCGGCAGTGATATCCTAAGGGAAGATGGGAAAGGGCTGTAAGGTTGTGGTTTGTGGCTTGTTATCTGTGGGGAAAACGGCAATTTTGGAGCAGCTCCTTTATGGGAATCATACTATTGGAATGGAGGACTGTGAAACAATGGAAGATGTGTATATGGCTTCAGTGGAAACGGATCGGGGAGTCAAGGAACAGTTACATCTTTACGACACCAGAGGCCTACAGGAAGGCGTGGAGCTGCCAAAGCATTATTTTTCATTTGCTGATGGCTTTGTTCTTGTGTACAGTGTGAATAACCTTGAATCCTTTCAAAGAGTGGAGCTTCTGAAAAAAGAAATTGATAAGTTCAAAGACAAAAAAGAGGTGGCCATTGTCGTGTTAGGAAACAAAACTGACCTTTCTGAGCAGAGACAAGTGGACGCCGAAGTGGCACAGCGGTGGGCCAGGAGTGAGAAGGTGCATCTGTGGGAGGTGACGGTCACAGACCGCAAGACCCTGATCGAGCCCTTCACCCTGCTAGCCCACAAACTCTCCCAGCCCCAGAGCAAACCGAGCTTCCCTCTGCCTGGGAGGAGAAGCAAAGGCAACTCCAGCTCTGAGAACTAAACCCTAGGGTGCACAACTGTCCCTTGAATGGTGACTGCCTCGAGGTGTCTGTGAACTTATGTAAAACAGGCCATTTCTGTCTACCTTTGGTCCTTAGGAAGACCCTGGGGAAGTAATTTAATGCACTTCCAGTTATGATTCAGTTACTGTTCCCTGACATGAAATAATAATATATTTGCGTTCTCCTTGTTTCAGACTTGTCCCTAAAATTAGCACCTTTGTTATCTGTATTATGTTGCATTTGCCAAAAGAATAAAATAAAATCTGGGTGGTAAAAAAAAAAAAAAAAAAAAATCTGAATTCAAATTGTGTCAGATTTCTCAGGGGCTTAAAGTTCATGGCAACCTTCATCTTTGATCAGCCATTCCACCAACTTCCTTTTCTTTACTGTCTTATCATAGTGCTGTGCCTTTATTCCACTCTAGCATTAACCCAAACTGGGAGCCACTCCATTTCTTTGATTGGCACATGTACCTCACCATCCCAGCAACTCCCGACTCCACACACATGCTCATATAAAACTTCTGCAAGTGTAGCTGACATGGCTGGAGACTGGGAAGATAGAAGAGGTTTTTCATTGCAGAAACATGAAAACCTTAAAGTGGAATATCAGGTATCGATTGTCTGGAAAGTCATTGGGCCACTTTGCATCCTGCACAATTACCACCCCACCCACCTTTCTTCTCCCACTCTCTTTCTTCTTTGCTCTTCTCGCAAGGCAAAATAAAAATTCTTACTGTTGTCTTATGCAGAGCATTCTAGTTGTTTCTAGCCTTATCCCCATACTTAGCTTTGGAATTCCCTTTGCATATCCAAGGACTCATTACTGTCCTCTGATAAACAAGGAAGCATCTATTCCGGGCAGTACCTTCCCCATCCCCGCTAGATCCTTTAAGGAAAAGAAAGCACTGGAAAAATGTTACTACCATTCCCATGGGAATTATGACAGTCCCTTCCCAACTTCTTCGAATACATAAACAGTTAAATCAGTTTAGATTTTAAATAAAAACTTTTTTTTCTACAATAATTTAGTTCCTTAATTCAGCTAGTAGCTATGCCTACTATGGAAGGTGCTAAGAGATACATAAGTAGATGACAAATCTTCCTCAAAGAATTAGTTTAGTTGAGGACGTAAGACAGAATTGTAAGACATAGTTAAGGTTTATATACTGCAAGAAACTACGTCTGGTGAACTTAGCTTCCAAGACTTTATTTCAGTTCATTGGCCGTTAACTTTTTGAGATCCATATACTCAAATATTGTATGTTTGCCAAGAACCAGGCTTTTTCTCAATCCCATTTGTATGGTCAAACCACAAGTTGCATACTTTTTTGACTCTTGGTCAAGTTTCCTCTGATTTCATTGGTCAGAAGCACAGATCAGTATGGCTCAAAGGATGAATAGAGAACTTCCATTTCCAGGGTAGGTACCTGGGTCAACCTTCCTTCTGTAGACAATTAAAATTCTTGTCTAAAATATATCACCATCTTAAATCTATCAATGAACTCTCAAGAAAGGAAGGAACTTTCAGCCCAGGAACTGAGGCCATTTGTTGAACCAGATGAACCCGAATTTCTGTTTTCACAACTTCCAAGGTACGGGGAATGGGAGACAAATCCCAGGGCTGACCAAGATGAAGAGTCCACAAACTTTTATCCCAAAGGAACTGTACCTTCAGAGTAAAAATGACCTGGAAGCAGCTCTTCCACTTCTCTATACTCCCACCCTCAATCAGAGGACTGCTAGGGGAAAAAATACACTGTTTTTAACCTCGACAGCTGAGAGAAGGTGAGAAAAGAAAAGAAATAGTCACTACTGGGAACTTGAAACTACAACTTATCTCAAGTTTACAGCCTGAATTCACACTCCCTGAGTGGCCTGAAGAGCCTCAAGCCAAAAATTTAATTGAAAGTGACCCCAGACTAGTCATGCCACAGAAAAGCAAGGTAGAAACAAATGCAGATCTTCTCTGAAGAACACATCTTCTTTCCCAGCCCCAAAGAATTCTCATGAAAACAATTCCAAGAATAATGAGCAGACTGCAATAAAAATTAACTAAATGCACGAGGAAATAAAGCACCATGAGCAAGAGTTAAAACAAAAAACCCCATATACACAGAACAGACACAGACACCTAAGGACTTCAGATCATAGAAGGCTAAGATACAGATTAGAAAAAAACTATGTTTAATATTTTTAAAGAAATGAAAAATTTGGAAATATGTGCAAGAAATAATAAACTATAAAATGTGAAGCAGCACATTTTAAAAGAATTGAACTTCTAGAAATGAAATATAAAATTCTTTAAATAAAAAACTCAGTGAAGTAAGGAATTATTGTTGGTTTTCTTAGGTGTGATAATAGCATGATGGTTCTCCACCAAAAAATAAATCTTCTTATCAATTAGAGATGAGTGCCAATCAAATGCCATTTCAGATGAAAGTATATGATATCTGGGATTTGCTTTAAAATGCTCTAAGAGGGCTTCCCTGGTGGCGCAGTAGTTGAGAGTCTGCCTGCCGATGCAGGGGACACGGGTTCGTGCCCCAGTCCGGGAAGATCCCACATGCCGCAGAGCGGCTGGGCCCATGAGCCATGGCCGCTGAGCCTGAGCGTCCGGAGCCTGTGCTCTGCAACGGGAGAGGCCACAGCAGTGAGAGGCCAGTGTACCGGGAAAAAAAAAAAAAAAAAGCTCTAAGAAAAATTTGTCTGACGTTTGTGGGGAATATTAAATAAAATTATTAAAATATTGATAATTATTGAAGCTGAATAATGGGCATGTGGAGTTTTTTTTAGATATTATTCCCTCTACTCTTGTGTACGTCTGCAAGATTATATAATAATGTTTGCTTATTTAAGAGACGAGTGTATTTACTTAGCTATTGTAGGCCCAGCTATTTTTATTATGTCCATTAAATTAGCTTTTTAAAGCACGATTTTTTTAAATGTATGATTATATTAAGTAATTTCAAGTCATATTACTGCAGGTATAATACACATACACATTTTCACAGGCTGATACAAACTATAAATGTTATATATGGAAAAAAGTGAAATGGGTGTGTTTGACAGTAGACTAATGAAAACTGAAAAGAAAGTGAACTGTAGAAATTAAAATAGAGACCTGTAGGAATCATCCAGAAAGCAGCACAGAATAACAAAACAATAAAAAATACAAATGGAGACAGAGACGCGGGGAATATAACAAGAAGGCATGATGTATATTTGACTGGAGTCCTAGATAGATAGGAGAACAAGAATTAAGCAAAGACAGCGTTTGAATAGATAATCTCAGGATTTTCCAGAACTGATGAAATGCACCAACTCACAGATTCCAGAAATCCAGCTAATCCCAAGCAGTGTAATTTTTAAAAAATCCATACTTGGACACATTATAGTCAAACCAGAAACAAAAAGAAAGCATAACAAACAAAGCCAAGCCAAAATGAAGAAATGAGCTTGCAAGGATGCAGACAGAAAAGGCCTGTCTTCAGAGGGGCAAGTCTGGGATCTCCTTTCTCAGCCAGGAAGGCCAGAAAACATGCAATAATATCCCCAATATGCTGAGAGAAAAGGACTGACATCTGGAATTCTATGCCTAGTGAAAATGTACTTCAGAAATGGAGATTAAATCAAGACATTTTCAGACACAGAAAACAGCAGACTCTCTAATGACGATACTAAAGGATATTCTTCAGACATCACGAAAATGTCCCCA
Organism: Orcinus orca; assembly: GCF_937001465.1. Taxonomy (NCBI): domain Eukaryota; kingdom Metazoa; phylum Chordata; class Mammalia; order Artiodactyla; family Delphinidae; genus Orcinus; species Orcinus orca. Next base: position 57,062,045 of record NC_064564.1, read on the forward strand.
GATAAAACATCTGAGATGCGAGAAGGAAGGAAGAACACAGAAAGTGGTAAATATGTAAGCAAACAGAAATAAGTACTGGCTGTATAAAACAATAAATAATGTCATGCCAATCTCAATCAAGAACATAGCATAAATCCTACAGAAAATCCTAGAAAACCAAACCAGCAGTGCCCCCAAAATAAAATACATCATGACCAAGTTGGGTTTATTTCAGGAATGCAAGTTTGGTTTCACATTTGAAAATTAGTATGCAAACTGACAGACTAAAAGAGAAAAAGTGTATGATCATCTCAAGAGATACCAAAAAAGTATTTGCTAAAATTGAATATTCACTGCATGATCTAAGTTCTACAAGAGATAAAAATTTCTTAGGCAAACTGGCAGTAGAAGATAACTTCTTTAACCTGAAAAAAGTTACCTACAAAAACTTACAGTGAATATCATATTTAGTAATAGATTAAGATGTTAAGAGCATTTTCTTCAAGATCAGAAAAAGACAAGAATGTCTGCTATCATCCCTTTTATTCAGACTTGTACTGTATATCTTGGGCCAACACAATAAGACAAGGAAAAGAAATAGAAAAGAAGAGAAATTATCAAAATGATCATTGTTTGCATGTGATATATATGATTATGAACATAGAAACTCCCCCCAAAATGTACAGGTTAATTTAATAATTAATTAAGAATAAGAAGCAAGGTGCAAAGGAATGCATACTGTGTTGTTCCATTTACATAAAGTTCAAAATCAAGCACAATGAAACAATTTATGGTTGAGGAATACACACATAGGTGGTAATGAAATAAAGAAAAACAAGGGTATGATTATCACAAAAGTGAGGATACTGGTTTTCTCCATGAGGATGTAGAGAGCGTAAAATAAGGGCTTAGACGGTCCCAACAATGTTCTCTTTCTGACTTGGTTGAGCTTTTTTCCGGCTTTTAATTATTAATAATCTACATATGACATATTTCACAATATTTTAATAGTCAAAGAGTGAATGGGGATAAGGAAAAAATTCAGTCAATGTCAAATGTCTGTATAAGGGAATGGTAGCTATACCATCTACATTTGTTTTTTGTTTTTGTTTTGTTTTTCTGGTTGCATTTCTGAGTTTTCCAGCATCTGATCATGAAAACAAATCTTGCTTTCTGGCATGAGGTTGATAATATCTTCAGGGATAATCCACTCTTATTTGGCCAGAGCTTCAACAATTACCATTATGCTGATGACTTCCAAATCTCTATTTTCATTGCTTCTTGTAACTCATGTGTCAGCTCCTTCTAGACCCTGCCTTCTAGCATTGCTACTTGAATGACGTACTGTCACCTAAAACTACAGGTCTGATTTGAGAACGTATGTGGAGTTTGTGAATACTCTTCTTAATATACTCTCTCTCTAGGTGAATTCATTCATTGCCTTGGTTTTAATACCACCTATATGCTGCATCTCTCAGCATCTTATTTCAACCCTAAGTCTCTCTTCTGAGTTCTAGGTTCATATATCCAGTTGACTGCTTGATATCTCAATCTGGCTATTTCACTGACACCTCAAGCCAGCATATTGAATATGCAATTTTGCATAACTAGAGACATGAAAATCATAAGCATGCTTGGAAAATGACAAATAGTTTTTCTTTGCTGGTCTTAGTTTGGGGGACTGAACAGAGTTGTAGAAAATGTAACTAGAGAAATAGTTTGGGGATGTATACTGCAGAACCTTTAATGTTTTATTTAAGAGTTTGGACTTTGTGGATAATGGGGAGTCACAGATGAATTTTTATTTTCTGTTCATTCATACAATAAATATTAAGTGATGACCTACTGTGTACTAGGCACTGTGCTCGGCACTGGGGGATACATCTGTGTGCAAGCCAGAGTCGGCCAAGAAGGATTCCTGGGAGTGTTAGGAAGTAGAATGCATTGGAATTGGTGTCAGGTTAGAACAAATGGGATGGAGAAGCATGGCTAGAGAGAGGGACTGAGGATGGCAGCAAGTTTTCTTCTGGTTTGGGAGATTGAGGGGATGGCAGTGCCTTTACCTGAGGAAGGTGATATAGAAGGAGAGGAAAGGTGGATGGCTAGGAGGCACCTGCCTTCAGCTTGGACCATGAACCTGAGATGCCTACGGGACTTCCAGTGAGGAGGCTAAGTAGCTAATTAGACATGTGGGATTGTGTTGTAGGAAAGAAACTGAAGATGGAGGCATTGATTCGGGACTCCATCTTTAGGAAGTAATGGTTGAGCATGATGGGTGGAGGCGGGTGGCGTGAGATTGCCAAGGAGCAAGAAAGTGATAACTCACATTACATGCAAGAAAAAAAAAAAGGCATTGGCAAACCAATTAGTCCCAGTGTTGCCGTAACTAGCCGTGTAGCCTTGATCTACCTTTCCCAAGTTTCTGTGAGTCTGCCTCCTACTGTCCCATTACTTATTCTGGGATGGAGGAAGGCAACACCACATGTAAGCGGAAGAGTCACGGGATGGTGGGGTTGTTTTAAAGCCTTCTGAAAAGTTTTCCTGCCCCCTTGCCCAGGATTGGTTGAGTCACAATCATGGCCCTGAGTTAAAGCATGGGGTGTGGCAGTCTCTGGCAGATTGCAAACACTGTACTGGATAAAAGTTACATGTTTGTTGTTACAAACACTATTAATACCATTATTACTAATAAACATAGTAGCTCATGGTTTTGTTTGGGGGCAGTGAGTTGTATCTTCCTGCAGAAGATATTTTGGAGTGATAACACCAGTACCTCAGCCTGTGACCTTGTTTGAAGATTGGGTCTTCATAAAAATAATCAAGTTAACATGAAGTCACTAGGATAGGTCCTAATCCAATATGACTGACGTCATTTGAAAAAAGAAAAGAAATTTGGACACAGAGACAGACAAGCACACAGGGAGAATGCCATGTGAAATTGAAGGGGTGATGCGTCTGCAAGCCAAGGAATGCCAAGTGTTGCCAGCAAACCACCAGCAGCCAGACGACAGGCGTGGGACAGACAGTCCCTCACAGCCCTCAGAAGGAACCAGCCCTGCTGACTCCTTCTAGACTCCACAGCTGTGAGACAATAAATTTCTCTTGTTTAAGCCACCCAGCTGGTGGGACTTTGTTATAGAAGCCCCAGAAAACTAATACATGGTGTGTACTGCTGGACATTTTACCAAATACATTTTTTGCTCATTCTCTTTTAATGCTCACAGCCTCCTGTGGAAGCCATTATTTGTGATCTCCTTTCCGGGGTAGGAAACTAAAACTATCAGAGATCCAGGTTCCTGTGTGATAAGACATAGGGCATAAAAATTTTAATGGGGAGAAGATCAGGAAATTTCACCCGTGGGGCACAGCACTGTGTAAATGGTATATAGTGGAGGATGTTGGTGAAGCAGGTGGGATCCAGAATCAGTCTGGTAGGTTCGAATCCCAGCTGTAGTGGCTCAGCCTGTGTGGTCCTGAGCAAGTTCCTTAACCAACTCTGCACCTTGTACGATAGAGAAAATAATAATACCTAAGGTAATACCTAAGCCTCCTGTGAAGATGAAATTAGCTAATTCCTGTGAAATGTTTTTCATGGTGCCTGCTGCTTTAATATGTGCTCAACAAATTGTAGCTCTTTTAAAATAATTATTCATGGGAAATTACAGGGAGTAGAGAAAGCCCTTCAGTCATTGTGAGGGTCACACAATCATAGATGCCTCTCATAAATGTACTGTGTGAAAGGTCTGTACTAAATGCATTGTGTATATTTAATGGTCTCTAGGATACACGGCAACTGCTGCTTATTCCACAGGCAAACATGGCTGCGTGGTGATTCTGCCCCAGAGCCCATTCAGTCATCACTGGGGGACATCCTCTCCCTGGGTCAAGTCCATCTTAACCCCCCAGCAAGCTCTTTGCGGTAGGAATAAAAATTCAGGCCATTCCATTAGAAATAAACCAGGACAGGAAGGGCAAGAATTGGGAGTTATACGCAAGCTGGGAATCAAGCAGTTAAAAGGTCAGAAAGTAAAGCACAGGTTTTGATATAGATAGATCCTACATGCTTTGAACTTTAAAATCCTTGCATAAGGTTTCACTATAAGCAAGTGTACTCTAAAGGGATTCACCACACAAATAACGCGTACGGGAACTCAATCAGCACCCGGAATTTTAAAAATGCAATTAAACTTGGTGCAGACCCACAGAGCCTTGCCAAACTCTGCTTTAAATAACAATTTAGAGAATCACAAACTTCAATTACTTTTGGCAATGTCTTAGTTTTTCATGAGGCACTATAGGTTATTAAATGTCGCAGCTATTTAGCTTGCTAATGAATAGTTTATCCTACATTCAATTAGGCTGGTTTTCCCTCCTTTTTTTTCTCTCTCTCTCTCTCTCTCTCTTTCTCTTTTCGTTTCAGCCCACTCAAAGAATTGATGATAATTAAGGGAACGCTGTCAGGGGGCCAGGTTTTTCATCCAAGATATCTTTATGGTTCTAGGGTTACCTAGGGTAGAAATCTGGTTTCATCTTGTAAACTTAATCTCTATCTTCCAAATCAATAGTGGCTACTATAATGACGATAATAGTAAAAACAATATGGCAGTGGTATGCTCTATGTAACGTCATTCCAGCCACTGTGAATGTTTCACATCTTTCTCTTAATACCTTTGTATAGTAGGCAAGGAGCAGATTTATGATTCTTTTTTAAGTCAGTGAGGCAAAGAAGTTTAAATGAATGTTCTCAGAGTAGAAACTTCATCATGAATAAAGCAGAACAAAGCATGAACAGGTAATATAATCTTCATGCCATCAGGCTATCCAGTTCCCTGGTCTGTCGGTCTATCTGTCTGTCTTTGTCTCTCTCTCTTGTGATTGAAGAATTGAGAGATCAGTGAATACTTAGTAGCACAATTTTTCCCATATTTCTAATCTCCATATTACTGATGTCTGATCAGTTGGGTAGCAGTCCCTTCCAGATCTGTAATGGTGCTTGTTTATTTCATAGCCCCACCTCAGGGGAGATGATGGCCCCAAAGATTATTGACATTCACAGAGGATGTCAGAATTAGACAAAGACCCATATGCAATTCAACATAAGTGTACTTGTGATATGTATTGCAGGCAAGGCAAAATTAAGCTCATTGATAACAAAACACCTAAAGTTAAAGAAAAGAGGCCAATTTAAAAGCCCTTAAGCATTTAGCAGCTCATCCTGCAGCTCTAAAGGGAGACCAAACTTTGGAGTTCTGATGCACAACCAGGCCAATTTAATTTTTTAATCTAGTTAGCCTATGCCGTGTCCTAGGCACTAAGGTTAAGTGTGGGGAAGAGAGAAAGATGAGTAAGATATAGTTCACTCCTTTGCAGAGGTGTGTCGTGGGTTTCCCCCCAACGCTACCCCAACTCAGGCCAGGTACCTCATAGGTGTGAGAGCTCGGTCACGTTAAGGGCAAACTTGTCCTTGCCGTTATTAAAAAGAAAGATCCAGAGAAAGAGGAGGCCCAGCTGTTGAGCCGAGGGCCTTGATCCTTCTACACAGAGGGGCTTTGAGGGATGACTTCGGCTCCTACATGTCTTAACCATCCCTTCTTCCTCCAACTCCCATGCCACACATCTCCTGACTAAATTGCTTCCATTGTTGGCTCTCGTAGAGCAGAAGGGACAACATGACAGCCCGAAATTTGTCTCCACGTTGGGGGCCTTCTGGATTCTGACGCTGTGTTTATTCCTCTCTCCTTACTCTCACTATGTGTCCCAGTCACGCCCCTATCTCTGGGATGGGAACCACCTGTCCAGACCCTGAGGCAGTCTTCCTTCTGGCATCTGACTAGCCACTTGGCCCGGACGCCACTTATCATCGTAATCAGAGTCCAGTCAGTAAACCTCAGGCCACCTCTGGGTCCTGGCATATGTCCACCCCTCTGACACCTCCTCGTCCTGGCCTGAAGCTCACAGCAGCTCCCTCCCGTGTCTGGTCTGATTAAAACATAGCTAATATTTATGAAGCACTGACTCATTGAATGTTGGTTTGTTTTTTTTTTTGCGGTACGCGGACCTCTCACTGTTGTGGCTTCTCCCGTTGCAGAGCACAGGCTCCGGACGCGCAGGCTCAGCGGCCATGGCTCACGGGCCCAGCCGCTCTGCGGCACGTGGGATCTTCCCGGACCGGGGCATGAACCCGCGTCCCCTACATCTACAGGCAGACTCTCAACCACTACGCCACCAGGGAAGCCCAATTGTCCCTTTTTTATGAAAGAAACTTAAGCACAGAGAGATTAAATCATTTCTCCAAGGCTCTCAGCCCCAGAACCTCCAGCAGCCTATACTGAAGTTTCTTTAAGAAAAATAGCTCCAAGGTGATTGGCTAGAACCCTCATGGCCATAAATCCAGAATGCTAACTGGTCCCCATCCTGCCAACACTTCTTTTTCTTAAAACCTTAACTTCCTAATATGATGGGACGAGAAAATGTGGTCTTGGGCCATTCCCTGCCTCTCCACTTTTAGGCGATCCCATTCTCCACCCTCCCCCTTCCTAAGGGGGTCCCATTGCCACCACTTTTCCTAACTCTCTGCCGCCGCAGGCCTTCAGCTGTTCATATTATCACTAATGGATCGGCCCCCCTCATAAGGTTTCCAAATAGAGGCCTGGCCCGCCACATCGTAAAGGTTAGGCCCACGTATTCCAGAGGGCTGTATCAGATGAGGAATTCTATTAGAAAGCTTTGCATCTGGAGTTTTCTAATGGTGCCTCCAGGCAAAAAAAATTAAAATTAAACCAACAACCAACAAGCCTTCCCTCCACCCCCCACTCCCACCCTCGCCATTCCTGCTTTCCCCACAGCAAGATTTCTGATTTGGTTAAATCAAATTCATTAATAAGCAAGGGGGAAAAGCACTCCAGGCAGTGTACCCTTCAAAATGTAACCTGGTAGAACATTTTGTGGTTACGAGCATTCTGAAAATAAAGCATTTTCTCTCGTGCTTTGTGATTTCTCATGATCAAAAATTTTCTGATACACGCAGGAAATGCTATGGAGATGGTCAAACCTGAGACCATGGCGCTGTCAGCCTTCTTTATGGTAATGGTAACATGCTTGAAAGTGTGAAATCGGGAGCGACCATTTACTTGGACCTCCTCTGCTGTCAGCCACCTTATTTTTCCCCCCTCAAAGTATTCCCAGGGGTGTGTGTGAGCTATCCTTGATTCCCTTACATGGATCAAATTCTCTTATGTGTACCAAATTTGTCCAGCTTTTCCCTCCCTCCATTTCTCCCTCTTCTCTCTCTCTCTCTCACACACACACACACACACACACACACAAACACACACACACACACACACACACACGCACACGCACACTGCTCCCTGGGATGGGGATGAAGTTAGAGAAAGAACCCAACAAAGAAGTGGTTTTAAGGTCCCTATAAGGTCATAGCTGTCTGGGCCCTGGCTGGAAACAGGGCTTGGCAGGAGAGGACAGAGGGGCCTTCTTTGCAGGGGGTTCCCAACCTGTCTTTGTCTGAAAACCGGGCCCTGGGCCAGCCGCAACCCAGTGGATTGCTGCTCCTGGCCTCCAGCCCAGTGATGGATCTGACTGTCATTTCCCTACCCCCAGTGAGGGGGGAGGCAAGCTAAGAAGAGGGTTAAGAGGAGGAAGCAGAGCTGGGTCTGGGAAAAGGTAGGAGGGGCGACACTGGAGGAAAGACTCAGCTAGGGAGGGCGGGTGGAGGCCTCCCAGGGCCCCTCTTGTCAGTCCCTGCTCCCCTGTTGGAATCCAGTATGAAAAATCCGGGAAAGGAATGACTCCATCGGAGGGAAAATCTTGTACTCAGGCAGCAAGAGGAAAGGCAGAAAGTCTGTAGCTCCATCAGTTCTAACAATGAGACACTGGTAAGCAGCAATCGTATTAAGTTTAAAAACTTCCTGGAAAAGGAAGTCCACAATATTCTTCTTTGGGAATGAACTCCGTGGCTAAACGCTCCTCACAAGCAAGACATTCTTCTTTACACGCAGCTTAAATCCAGAGGCCAACCCCTCTGTATTTAAAATATGTTGCCACAGGCAGGGAAATAAGGTTCACGACATTTAGAAGCAGACAAAAAGGACAGCTTCTGTGAACTCAAGAAAAAAAGTATAGCTATAAGGACTCATCTGTTTGGATTGCTTTTTTCCCTTCAAAATCTTTACATTTGGCTCTTGTCTGTGAATGTCTTTCTCTAAATTAAATGGAAGGCACATCAGAAACGTAAACATTCTGACAGATCCTCTAGTCCAATTCCCCTTACCTTATTTTTTTTTAATTTTTAAAAATCTATTTATTATTTTTGGCTGTGTTGGGTCTTCGTTGCTGCGCGTGGGCTTTCTCTAGTTGTGGTGAGCGGGGGCTACTCTTCCTTGCGGTGTGCAGGTGGCTTCTCTTGTTGTGGAGCACGGGCTCTAGAGCACATGGGCTTCAGTAGATGCAGTGTGTGGGCTCGGTAGTTGTGGCTCGCGGGCTCTAGAGTGCAGGCTCAGTAGTTGCAGCACACGGGCTTAGTTGCTCCGTGGCATGTGGGATCTTACCGCACCAGGGCTCCAAACCATGTCCCCTGCATTGGCAGGTGGATTCTTAACCACTGCATCACCAGGGAAGCCCTCCCCTTACCTTACTGAGGAGGAAATAGAGATCCAGCGAGGTCTAGTGACTAGCCCAAGGTCACACAGGTAGAAGGACTGGAGAAAGGACTTGAGACAAAGCAGGCTTTCTCTCTTTCTCGCTCTGGTTCTCCACCACGTGGTGCTATGCCTTCCCTGGCTTTCTCTACTTCAGTCTAGCTTGAAAACTAACTTTAAGCCATATAGGTGTATATGTATTCCTTTCCATGACATCACCTCATATAGTCCATCTGGTTATTCATCTGTTATTCACCTGTATCTGTCTCACTAAACAAAACTGCATGAAATAATGATACTTGTCTCTCCTATTCTCTGTTGAATCCTTAAGATCCAGAAAAATGACTGGACTATAGTTGGTCCCCAACAAGTCTTTGTGAGTGATATATTAGCGGGAGAGTGATAATAACATCAGTGTTGACATAATAAAGTCAGAAAAAATAATCACCTGGTAGATTGCAAAGAAGTTGGAAATGCCATCAGAAACCATGTTTTGATTCCATCAATTTACCCCTTTGAAGTGGGTTGTACGTACTGGTGCTTGTAGAAGAAATCTTAATGTATATCCCTAAGAAGACAGTGATGGTCAGGAGAAAAGCCCGGTAGCTGTTCAGAAGCCCATATTCCTCTTTAATGGGCAGGAATATTTCAGAGTCCACCACAAGATGACTGACATCATCAACTAAACGGGAAGCCCATACAGATGCCAAAGAAAAGCCCTACCTGGTGAACCCAGAAGCTGGGAATCTCTCTCATGTTCGGAGGTCCTGCTCCACAGTCATGTCTGCCTTTAGACATACAGCCTCCCAGACTTCTCCAAGCTGGCGTTTCCACTAGTGCCATGGCTGGAAGTCAGGAACGCTGTTCACCTAAGATTTCCAACTCTGCCTTCCAGGCACGTGGCCCAGTGCTCTTCTTGGCGCTTTAGTAGCAGGGCAGAGTCACGTGACCCATTCTAGACAATGAGTTTTGAGAAGAGCTTTTAGTTGCTGGTTCCAGACACTCCAGAGCTCTCTTTCCATTTGTAAAGCAATGAAAAAATGTTCATGGAAGTAGCTGTTCCCTTAGCCTGGGTCCCTGAGTGAGGAGACGCAGAGCAGGGCCCTGCAGTGAACATGGAACAAAAGCAAGGGAAAACTTTTCTTATTCGAAGCCACTGGGATTTGGGGGTTGTCACATAGCATAACCTAGCCTGACAGATGCAATGTGTGAGGTAATCTCAGGGGTGGTAATGACTGTGACATTTCATAATATTGCATCCTGTGAAGAGAAAGTTACTCCCTTTTCAAATCTCTTCCAGTTATTCAGATGAGTCGAAGAGAAGCCTTGATCAGAGGCTGATACGTTTTTTAACATCTCTCCTACTGTTGCCCCCTTCCTTTTTAACTGAGAGCAAGACTTGGGCTCAGAATATCTGGCTAGAATTTAATTCTGTTGTTTTGTTTTCATAGTTTATTTCATAGTGATCTCTATTTAGGGAACATGATATGGTGTTTTTCAATTTATGGAATGGTACAAAATAATATAACTGTCATTTCTACAGTGCTTACCATGTGACAGGTCTACTTAAAGTTTTTGGCATGTCATCACCTATTCAGTCCTCAGAAGAATTCTATGAAGTAGTTACCATTATTATCTCCACTTTACAGATGAGAAAACCAAGGCACAAAGGTTCAAGAAGCAGCCCAAGTTCCTCCACTTAGTGACAGAACCAAAATTAGACTCTAGAAGTCTGTTTCCACAATTTGTACTCTGTGAGTTGATTTTTTTTTTTTTTAAAGAGAGAGATTTCCCTTATTGTTCAATTGGTATGCGCCTATAGCAAAAATTATGACAGTGGTACACAAATGATGGTGTTTCGGGAACCTCCCCTTTGCCAGCCAGGAGATTTGCTTTGCCTTCTTGCCACGGACTGACCTCTTAGCAAATTCCCCCACCTGCATTCCTGTTCAGGCCATAGGGCACTGCCTTGCTTCCTGCCCAGAATGTATAAGGCTTGCTCAGGAACTCAGGGCAATAGTTTTCTTTGTGACCATGGAAGAAAAATGGATTTGTGAGAGTTTGAAGGAAGATAGAGAAGGGGCCATAGATGATCAGAGGGGAGGGAGTGAGGGAGGGAGTGACCATTTGTGTCTGAAGCTTTTATCTGCAGAAATATCCTCCTTCCAGAAGCACTGGAGCTCTTGGCAGCCACCCAACAGATGGATTCGGTTCTTGCCATCCCATACACAGTGCCAACTAGCCCCAGCTGCTCCCAGGGCCTCTCCATTCAGAAGGCTTAAAGGAGACACCCGATTACAATCCAGTGATTAGAAAGAGGTTTTTCTGTGTGTTTCCTTTTAAGGTTTTCAAACCTTGGGGGATAGCTTGTCCAGACAACTTTAATTTTTTTATAACAAGGAAATTTCTTTAAAATGTCTCCTTGAAACTTATTTAGCATGGAGCATTCCAGTTTCTTTGTGTGGTGGGTTGCTAACGTTATCAGAAAGCTTTTTTTTTTTTTTTTTTTTTTTGACATTACTGTGGCTTAAGACAAATATTCCAGAAAGAAAAAAAACCTTTAGGGACCAATGGATTTGAAAGAAGGCCTTTCCTCAGTCAGGGTGTGCTCACCCCGGCTTCCTCTAATAGGGCAGAACAAGCCTCCCTGATTCTCTCCAGTCCTCAGTCCATTTTGTTCTTGCCATATTTTTTATGTCTCTGCTGCCTAAGCACATGGAAATAAGGGTAGCAGTGGAGAAACCACAAAAGAGGCTCAGGTTCATGTGTCATTTAATGCAGCGTAATTGGTGGTGGCAGTTCGGGGTGGGAAATCTATATTCATTATTGGTTAAAAGTAGGAAGCTTGAGTGAACAGGCTGGGTTCTCTCAGCCTTGTTACTTAGATTATCGTTTCCTGACGGTGACTCCAGTGAATCTTACGTAATACAATTGCGCCCGTCAGCCAAGGAGACAATATTAGTTTCATGTTCAGACACTTTGTTATTGTTCCTTTAAATAACTGGAGATTACTGAAACACTGCTCCTCTTTGCCAATATTAAGAAAATGTACATCTTTAGGCAATAGATGGCAGTGTTTCCACAGATTTTAATATCACAGTGACTCTTAAAGGACTCCTGGCGCTCAGCTCCCCTGTAGCTCGCCGTGATCGTATAGTGGTTAGTACTCTGCGTTGTGGCCGCAGCAACCTCGGTTCGAATCCGAGTCACGGCAGGAGAGGAGAAGGCTTTTGGAAGAGAATAGCGCAGGTCCCAAGCTGTAGCCCATCCCACAACATTTTGCAACCAGGCATAGAATAATAAAAATCAATAAAACAGAAACTGCTACAAATATTTTAAACTTTAGAGAGATGACATATGCAGAGTGGCTTCATTAATGCCCGAATCCTGTTGCAAGCGTGTTGTATGTGGGTTATTTTATTTGCCTTGACGGGATAATATGATAAAACTGGAGTGTAGTGGACATGTAATTATTATTAATTACAACTACTTAAGCTCTGCTTTGAGCAGACTCGTCAAGTCTGCTTGCTTTTGAGCCTTGCCAGGGCTGTACAGTAATAACAACCCTGAATTATTTGGAAAGATGTCAGCGGGAGATGTGGAAATCCTGTTTAACCAGGCATGAATTGTTGTTAGGAGGTTTTTTTCAGGATGACAGATAGAAAATGAACTGTCCCTTATCAGTAATTGCAGGAAACGTTTTGTTTCTATGATATGAACTGGCTGTAATTTAACTTTCCTGCCTCATTGGATAATGTAAGAAGTCAGTTGTTGCTCAAAACGAAATTCCATGAAGTGGGCATTTGGGTCTGATAAAGGGCATATTATAAGTAGACAATGGGGCTCAAGCAATAAATAATGTCCATATATGGTGGAACTTTTTAATTGACATTTTCCAAAAGACTGGGGTTTGTGTTATAAATGGCTAAATGTTGAACTAATGTGAGGAACACAGCTTTAATGGGCCTTTCTCCAGGACTGAAAAACGTGAACAATACAGCCTGAAAATGTCAAATATAAGTATGTTATAATGAGGTTTACTGCTCTAAAATTATAGTCCGCCATGTTTTAAATGAAGGATCACTAGAAGGTGCTTAAGGCCTGTAGGCCCTATTTTATGGATGACTGAGCAAAAGCTCATGTTTGTCATTTATGTAACACTAAAAACAATTTCAAAGAAAAATATATGCTGAGGGTAGGACCAGAGTCAGTGAATTCTTAGAAATTCCAGAGTCAGTGAATTCTTAGAAATAATATTCTAGAAAAATTACAATGAATATCGCCCCTCTCTTCCAAAAAAAAAAAAAAAAGGAGCCATTTCTATTTGATTAGGGGCTCAGAAAGATTGGCCTCAGACTGTCATGAAGTAAAAAAATATATATATATATGTCTATTTATTGTTTCTTCCACGACTCACTTCCAAAACCATTTTCCACTCTGAGGTCTCTTCTTCCTGTGGTTTATTCTCTAAACCTCCCCATCCCACCCCTCAGCCTCGTATTTCTCACAAATTCTGCCTTCCTATCTCCGAAGGGCCTCGCCTGGCCTCTGCCTCAAGTCTGCAAGACCTCCTCAGCTGGCTGGTACTAATAATGCTTCTAAGAAGACAGCTGAACTGCAATTGTTCTTTAATTTAAAACAGCTTAAAAAATAAGCCCAACCCAAGGCTTTTTGTATTCTGTTAGGAGACTGAAAATGCAATGAATTAATCATTTGAGGAAGGAGGTTGTGTCAGCCAGAATCCAGTGGTTGCGAGTGACAGAAACACAACATGTACTGATTTAAAGAGAGGCATAGATCCAGGCACAGGTACCAGGGGCCTTCAGAAACAACAGGAACCAGGTTATTAAAGATGATCAGGACACACTCTCTCCATCTCATCCCACATTTCTTTCTGAATGTTGTCTTTATTCTCTCAAACTAACTTCTTTTTTTTTTCCCCTTCAATGTTACTTTTATTTCTTTCCTTTGTTTATCCCAAAAGGACAACGTTGCGATTTTCACACATTTTGATATAAGATTCACCAGGCAAACTAAAACCGAACGCATTACAAAGTAGGGAAAACAGTGGGCCACTTGAGATGGACATCTGCTAGGTTGGTATTACGTTTTACTTTTTTTTTTTTAAACATCCTTATTGGAGTATAATTGCTTTACAATGGAGTGTTAGTTTCTCCTTTATAACAAAGTGAATCAGTTATACATGTGCCCCCATATCTCTTCCCTCTTGCGTCTCCCTCCCTCCCTCCCACCCTCCCTGTCCCACCCCTCTAGGTGGTCACAAAACACCGAGCTGATCTCCCTGTGCTATGCGGCTGCTTCCCACTAGCTATCTATTTTACATTTGGTAGTGCATATATGTCCATGCCACTCTCTCACTTCGTCTCAGCTTACCCTTCCCCATCCCCGTGTCCTCAAGTCCATTCTCTACGTCTGCATCTTTATTCCTGTCCTGCCCCTAGGTTCTTCAGAACCTTTTTTTTTAGATTCCATATATATGTGTTAGCATGCGGTATTTGTTTTTCTCTTTCTGACTTACTTCACTCTGTATGACAGATTCTAGGTCCATCCACATCACTACAAATAACTCAATTTCGTTTCTTTTTATGGCTGAGTAATATTCCATTGTATATATGTGCCACATCTTCTTTATCCATTCATCTGTCGATGGACACTTAGGTTGCTTCCATGTCCTGGCTATTGTAAATAGAGCTGCAATGAACACTGTGGTACATGACTCTTTTTGAATTATGGTTTTCTCAGGGTATATACCCAGTAGTGGGATTGCTGGGTTGTATGGTAGTTCTAGTTTTAGTTTTTTAAGGAACCTCCATACTGTTCTCCATAGTGGCTGTATCAATTTACATTCCCACCAACAGTGCAAGAGGGTTCCCTTTCCTCCACACCCTCTCCAGCATTTATTGTTTGTAGATTTTTTGATGATGGCCATTCTGACCAGTGTGAGGTGATACCTCATTGTAGTTTTGATTTGCATTTCTCTAACGATTAGTGACGTTGAGCATCCTTTCATGTGTTTGTTGGCAATCTGTGTATCTTCTTTGGAGAAATGTCTATTTATGTCTTCTGCCCATTTTTGGATTGGGTTGTTTGTTTTTTTGATATTGAGCTGCATGAGCAGCTTGTAAATTCTGGAGATTAATCCTTTGTCAGTTGCTTCATTTGCAAGTATCTTCTCCCATTCTGAGGGTTGTCTTTTCATGTTGTTTATGGTTTCCTTTGCTGTGCAAAAACTTTGAAGTTTCATTAGGTCCCATTTGTTTCTTTTTGTTTTTATTTCCATTTCTCTAGGAGGTGGGTCAGAAAGGATCTTGCTGTGATTTATGTGGTAGAGTGGTCTGCCTATGTTTTCCTCTAAGATTTTGATAGTGTCTGGCCTTACATTTTCAAACTAACTTCTACATGGCAGGAAACATGGCAACCAGCAGCAATTCCTGATCTTAACGTTTACAGCATTGCTGCCTGCAGGAAAGCCCCTTAAGTACTATTCAAAAAAATTCTGGGGAGAGATCTGATTGGCTTGGTTTGGGTCAGGTGTCCATTACTGGGCCAATCAGTGATGTCCATGGGGACAGAGTCATGTAGCGCAGAGAGTGCCCTTGCCTTGTCTTAAGGCCAGTCCCAAAGTGAGGGAATTGCCAGCCCTGGGACCACCTCACTATTTTCCCACTGCATTCCTAGACCCACCATTTGGTGGCTGTCTATTTCCACAGAACCATGAGTTCAGTTCCCAAACTATTAACATCTCTATTACCTTGTGAAACAAGAAAAGCAGTTGGGGGGCGGATGGTGGAGGGTTTCAGAATATGACAGTTTTGTGGACTCAACTTGGAGCTTAGGGACATAGTCGGAGGAACTGCTTGAGCAAGCGAGCACGTCATGTTCTCCCTGCTCTGTGTCACCCAAAGGGTGCGGGTGCTTTCTTGCCCTTGGTGACTACTTTCCCAGCCTGGCCAGGAGAGAGCACAAAGTCTTCTGACTCTGCAGGCAAAAATCTACTTGAACTTGGGCAAGTTACCTAAGCTCTCAGATTCACATAAATAAAGAGGAGGGAGTTAATGCAAGAATTAAAAGAGGAATGTACAAACAAATAAACAAAACACACTTAGTACTGAGGCTCGTAATACAAATGCAACACTGGCACCTAGTAGGGTTGCAACAAATAATATTTATTCTTATTCATTCAGGGCCACGTGGTGTCCTCCTCCTCCACCCGGCCGCCATGGGTAGAACGTCTAGAGTGAGATTTCCATTAAGAAACAGGGTCCTCGCCATGGTTTCAGACATTTTAAAAAGTGATGGTGTAGACTCTAAACCAGGGGTAGCACAAGTCAGAGTCCACTCAGTGACCAGATCTTTATTCAAGTTTGCCATCCTGGTTCACCCCTCTTTACGTGGTCACCATGACCGAGGGTCATAAAAATCAGGGGTTGTTTTCATCAACAGAGAGTTTGTTGACATTGGGTTTCCTATCTTTACTTCTTGCTGATGTTGAAAAAACTTGAGTTTTAGTTCTAAAACCCATATCAAGTTGGTTTTCAGAAATGTTAAAGCCTGAGTTATCAGAGGAAATTAATTCTAATTTTTAATTATATTAACTTCGAGACAATATGTGCTTTTAGTTTTTTGAAAAGCATTTTACAGATATCTCAACAGACCCCATTGTTACTTCCATGCTCACGTTGCCTGCCTTTTATACCAAAGCCAATACCTGCTGATGGAAAATCAGAGTGACTCTGATCTAATCCTTCAGAAAATGGCTCTCCAAAATGTCAACTATAAAGGATTTCAGAGCAAAAGTAAGTCATTCACAAACTAGACTCCCTGACAACTTTTTAACATTATGGATGAAACATTAGAGTATAACAGAATCCTTGTTTTGATCGCATGGCTTTGGCAGCTGTAGCTCTCACCAATCAAGGACATTGTTATCGCTTAGATTTGTTTATTCAAATTGTAAAATAATTTGCTTATTGAAAAGTCAGGAAACCTCCTTTGTCGTCTTTTCTTAGGCATCAACTAAAATAGCAAGAGGAAGTGTTAATTCTCTGTATAACCTATTACTTTATGTCCCTTATGTTGGTGTAGCTGCAGTGGCCTACAGAGTTTGCTCAAGTAAAACATTTTACCTGTGTAGCTGTAATGGAGTAGCTAAATTAAAAATTCAGAGCTACATAAGCTTGCTTTATTACCATAAGCTTATGGCTTTAGCTGAATGCCTCTCTCTTGCTCTCTAAGAGAGCCTAGAGTAGGCCAGACCTGTTTTCTTAATCTCCATCATTAACCTGTTGAATTGAAGAGAGTTTATATTCCACTATGTTCTATTCCATACTTTAGTGAGCTTTCATAAATAAAACAAATTAACATTTATTTTTCTGATCAAGTCATCCGTTGAAAAGCCTCAAGTAAATTGGTAATCAAACGAGTACTTCATTATTTCAAAATCAATATCTGTCTAGTCCCTAATTATAAAGAAGGTAAAGTTTGGTTTTGTGCAATAAAAATACACTAATGCATAGAAAATGGTTTCTTAGAACCACATCCGAACGGATGGAATTCACTTTAAGGGAGCAGTGTGGGGCAGAAATGATGGCTGGAGGTGTGGCTGCCATCCCCACAGTGGAGGCAGGAGGTGGCCTAGCTCATTGGAGTGGCAGCTGGTGGTGACTTGCAGCGAGAGAGCACGTGTCCACCATCAGGTGCAGCAACCTCACCCACAGGATCCGAGCCCTGAGAGACGACGTGTGGGCTGTTTCTGCTCTCCGTAGCTCAGCCGAGAGGAAGCGTGAGACACCTTTCTGGTGCCCCTGCCTGTTCTACGGTGCTGTGACTTATCTCAATCACATCACCCTGAAAGGCTGAAGATCCGTGGCAAAGGCCTGGAAACGTGGGCCTTCCAGGGAACTGACTGGCGGAGGAAAATTCCCACAAAAGCTGAATCAGAGCGAAAGCTTTTCTAGGCAGATGGGGGTTCAAATCCCACCTCTGCTGCTCTGACAGCTTGACTTTGCACCTGACCACTTTGTGCTTCGGTTGATTAGCAAAACAGGGGGAATATGAGGGTTAGATAAGGTGATGCATATCTGGTGTGACTCCCGGGGATGGTGACAGTGAAGGGAAGGATTCCAGAGAACACAAATTTTGTTCTCTGTCGCTTTTGTGGACTTACCAGCATTCGAAAGTCAACCCCTCCAAAAACAAACCAAAAAACATGCCTTGCATGCAACCTCTGGTCGGCAGCAATTTTAACACTCTCGTGTCTTCACCTAAGCCCTTCCATCAGATTTCAGATCACGTTGCCACTGGAAAGATGAACTTCTGTTCTCCTGCTTGTTTGATAATGAGCAAAGAGCTAAGCGGGGAGGTCAAGGTCAAGCCGACTCCAAGATAAACATGAGTTGCCACTAGATGGCGCTGCTTGTTGTTAGTCATCAAAGACAAGGGGCTTTTTTTTTTTTTCTTTCTTTCTTTTTTTTCTCTCTCCACGGACTCCTGGCTCAGGGTGTCTGCAACTGGGATCCTAATCATACCAGAATTCTTCTGTTCTCTGAAGGGAAGTTCTATTTTCAGCATATTATCATCAAGATCTGAGGACCAAACAGATTCCGCCTACAATCTGGGGGAATTACCCCAACAGTGTTGCCTTTATCCAGAGGTGATTTTAAAAGAATATGTTGTATTTGGACGTCAACGTTCAAAGGCTCCGAGGCAGAAAATTCCATTTCAAAAGAAAATGTGATTAATGAAGCCACATAAATCCTGTAGATTTATCGAGGCTGGAGCAGTTTCAGAAATCACACAATACAAATCAAAGACGCGGGTTTTCCTACATCCTCCCTCACTTTCTC
Organism: Orcinus orca; assembly: GCF_937001465.1. Lineage (NCBI taxonomy): Eukaryota > Metazoa > Chordata > Mammalia > Artiodactyla > Delphinidae > Orcinus > Orcinus orca. The sequence goes on from NC_064564.1 coordinate 57,080,547, forward strand.
TTATTCTTATTTCCGCACCATCTCATCCTTTCCTCCCCTCTTTCCCTTTCGCAGTTTCGTGAATACATGTATCCCAAACTCCAAAACAAGAGTGAACTTGTTCAGAAATCCTAAATACAGCTGGTTTCAAGTGCCAACCATCACCATTTCTCCTCATTCTTCCCCCAAGAGATGCAAAGACAAGGTTGAGGCTATAGCAATGAACTCACACACCTCACAGACTGCTTATAAAAGCTGAGTCAATTCTGGAACTCCATGTAGTAAGACTCCCAGCTTTCGTGAGGGGTCTCACTTAAAGAGAGCCGAATTTAAAACATAATGTAGATCCTTACTGAAGGTTTTCTAGAAGAGGTGGTATGGGAATTCTAGAGACTGCCTAACGTAGAAATTTATTCAAAAATCTCCTTTAGACCTAACTCTGTCTCCTTCAAACCCCCCACTTATATGAGCCTCTAATTGTGCCCCTGACTTTCCTCCAGGTTCTTGAACCATCTACTCTTCTATACTCCTACGTCCTGTTCACACTCCCTGCTCCTTTCATAAACTCTGTGCTCCCTGACATGCTGGGAGTCCCCTCAGGGCCCTGCAAGTGGTGTCCTCAGGCCAGTCTGACTACATTTGCTTCCACAAATGAGCCCATTACCCAGAGTTTCAACGTAGAGTACAGTACCATGTAATCGAGTGAGTGTCCTGGAGTGGTCTGGTGGTAAAGCACATGAGCTATGGAAGCAGATTCATATGTTGAAATTCCAATTCTACCCTTTACTTGCGAGGTGACCTTCGACAAGTTACTAAGCTTCTTTGTGCCTCCGCTTATCCATATGTATCTCCCTCAAAGGGTTGTTGTGAGGCGCGAATGAATGATCTAGTATAGGTAAAGCACTTAGAAGACTGTCTGGTTCAGAAAAAGTACAGTATTCACTGTAACTATTATTATTATCATAATTGCTAAATTATTACTATTATTATATGCCAGATATAATGATAGGTAAACAGATGGTAAGAGTATACAAAATAGACAGTATCTTTGTCTTCATGGAGCTTTCGGGATAATGGAAAAACAGATAAGTCAACTGGCTCTTGCAATGCAGCATGATAAGATTCTGAAAAGGAAAGCCACAGGTATGATACCAGTACACATAGATCTTTAGTCCCTAGTTGGGAGTCTAGAGAAAGCTTCCCTTTGGCACTGAGACCCAAAAGGGGTCAAGCATTCTTACAGAGAAAGCTACCAATACACTCATCTCTTCCGGTTTTTGTGGGAAGGGCATAAGCAGAAATGAGGGAACCTTGTTCCCATCTTTCTTGGGTGTCAGCCCAGATCTAATGCAGTGAGTCTTGAAGGGAGCCCAGCGCCATTTAGCAACTTGGGAGTTCTGCATCTTTAGGAACTCTAGGAGGCTCCCAGGACAGGGCACATATAAAAGCAGTCAAGCGAAAAGATAAAAATGGACTTATTTCTAATTTTCCTCCTGGGCACTCCCTGAAATACCCAAGCATCTTTTCAGCTAGAGGAGTGGTGAGGGCAAGGGTGGACAGTCTATGACATCTGCTAGGGTTGATGAAGCAGCCAGGAAACAGAAAGGTCTATATGCATTGGAAAGTAAGTTTTTCTTTTTCCTGCTTTTAAGGAATCATAAGCTATCTAGTTTAATCACTTAGCAAACATATACTAAATGCCCATACTGTAAAACATGAAGATGCAATAATGAAGACAAAGCAAGCTCTGAATGAGCTTGCAATCTAAAGGAGAAAATAGGCATAAATTTGATTACAATCCATCAGAACGTGTCACCATAAAGCCTCGTGGGAACACAGAGGAGGTACAGAAGCCATATAAACAAGACATGCAGCCTGTATCTCACTTACAGAGATTACGGTGGTAGAGGGGGGGAGGGTACAAGATGAAGGCAGCGACAGGAAAGTCATTTAGAGATTAGCAAGGTTATACTTTGAACAGAAGACTCTCTTTTTCCTTTAAGCCCAAAATTGTCATATAATTTTTTTTTTTTGTCATATAAATTTAAGATTCTTCCTGAGTCACAGTTCAGGAGGATTTGGGAACACTCCCGGACAAGACCACTCCTCCATCCTCCCAGCCAGTATCACCTTCATTTCCAAAGCATTCCCAGGGAAGAAAAGCAAAGGGAAAAGAAAGTAAGCCGTTGAAAACAGATGAAAGAGATAAAGAAAAGAAGAAAGGATGTTGTGCCTATACAGAAACATGGCTGCTACCAAACTCTCCAAGGAAGCTCATTTTTCTTCCTGTCATCATAAAGGATACCCAGGTTTACCCATTCTGTATATAATAGTTTGCATCTGCTAACCCCAAACTCCCAATCCACCCCTCTCCCACACCCCACCTCCTGCAACCACAAGTCTGTTCTCTATGTCTATGAGTCTGTTTCTGTTTTATAGATAGGTTCATTTATGTTGTATTTAGATTCCAGATATAAATGATCATATGGTATTTGTCTTTGTCTGTCTTCACTTAGTATGATAATCTCTAAGTCCATTCATGTTGCTGCAAATGGCATTATTTTGTTCTTTTTTATGGCTCAGTAGTATTCCATTGTGTATACGTACCACATCTTCTTTATCCATTTATCTGTCAGTGGACATTTAGGTGGCTTCCATGTCTTGGCTATTGTGAGTAGTGCTGCTATGAACATAGGGGCTACTGTATAGCACAGGGAACTATATTCAATATACTGTGATAAACCATAATGGAAAAGAACATAAAAAATGTATATATATATGTATAACTGAATCCCTTTGCTGTACAGCAGAAATTAACACAACATTGTAAATCAACTATACTTAAATTAAAAGAAAGGACTACCCAGGTGAGATTCCCCCCTGCAGAGAAACAAACTGAGATGCAGAGGCTGAGCATTTTTCTTTCATTCTTTCACTCATTCATTCATTTCAACTAACACTTACTGAATATCTGTTCTATTAAGGTGTTATTCTATGTGTTGGGGGAAAATGAATGAAATAAGGCCTGTGCAGTGAGGTAGCTCATGGTGCAATAAGACGGACAGCCAAGCAAACCAATATTACGGTTCCACACAATAAGCTTTCGACACGTTATGGCAATCCTGCAGTTTGACGTAAAACTGGGGATTAGGTGGCCTGAGATAAGCTTTTGTGAATATACGCACAGAAAAAGCATGTAGCAATATCTGAAATTTCGATCACACTAAAATCCAGATGTGCAAAGAAAATGTAGTCTCTTTATATTGCTTATTATCAATCTGGCCTTTCTTATAAGCCCCACCCTATGGGTAGAAAGGCAGGAAATAACTAACTGCCCAATTCAGTTTAAATTTTAGTCCAATCCCCAGATGTAAATACTCCCTATAGCTAATGCTCAGTCTTCATTACTTCTGCCCCTTTTCCCCAAATTCTCTACACGGTGGCCTCAGGTGCATGGTTGGGGCAAGTCGCAGGGCTCATGTGATATTTTGGGGGTTCAGGGAGGGGGTCATAGACCACACAGCATCCCTGTTTTTCCCTCTATTCCTGCTGGGGCACGTGCTGAAGGCAATGGTGGCGAACCTTGTGTTCTGGCTCCTTTCACCTTGGTCAGGTTCTCGTGGCCCTTCCTGGCCGACTCAGCCACGACCTGGCTCTCTCGGGCGCTAAGGATCCCTTTGAACCTCTGCCACATGACCTATCTGGCCCCATGGAAGGCTCACTGAGTCTCAATTCATCTGAGTACTATGGGAATTGGTGGGTCATCTATGTCATTCAAAAACCTAGAGCAGAGCAATAAAATTCATTTCAGATGCTCTGCCTGTCCACACCACAGACTAAACACCATGTCTCCTAGGTAGGGATCAGGGACTTGAGCCCTCCATATTTACCCAGTCTTCTCCCTCATCTCTAGTCCAAAGGCTCCTGAGGGGAAATTGGAACAGACCTGATCAGTTCACCCTTCATCCTCTCTCTCTAATTATCCCCCCAATGCTGGCAGACCTGGAAGAGTGGACTTCCCTTCTCCACCTCTTCTTCCTACCTAGATGTCCCTTAGGTAAAATTCTACCCAGGCCATCAAACCTAACCCCCAGATAGGTCAACGTGGAGGTAAAGGAATTTTAAAAAATCCTTTCCCTCTCTATAATGCCTGTCTCTCCTGCCCATTATCTCACTCAAGATGCCAAGAACCTACCCTCAGAGATCGGCCTCTGAGTCAATAAGCCCCTTGGCTCAAGTCTCTGAGAGATGCAGTGAAGCAATGATTTAAGAAGGAAATTAGGGCTTCCCTGGTGGCGCAGTGGTTGAGAGTCCGCCTGCCGATGCAGGGGACATGGGTTCGTGCCCCGGCCCGGGAAGATCCCGCATGCCGTGGAGCGGCTGAGCCTGTGAGCCATGGCCGCTGAGCCTGTGCGTCTGGAGCCTGTGCTCTGTAGCGGGAGAGGCCACAACAGTGAGAGGCCCGTGTAATGCAAAAAATAATAATAATAATAATAAATTTAAAAAATAATAAAAAAGAAGGAAATTAAATTCATGTCTTTAATATCTACCAAGAGCATATCAGTTGTAAGATAATAGAATTGTATTTCTCTGTCTTCTAATTGGGTAGTCCAAGGAATGTCATTCTGCAGGTCACCTCTGGGTAAACTGTGACAAGTGTTTCAAGCTCAAATAAATTTAGGGGATGCTGAGCTAAACAAGGTTAAATAGGTTTGTTTAATGGGAAACCATCAGAGCCCTTAATATACGTGTTCTGGGAACACGTAGTTTCCCAAAGTTATTTGACCATGGAGCACTGTTTTTCACATCTTCTGGAAACAGTGTCCTGCAGAATATAGGGATGAAAGACGCTGACATTCTTTGTCCCCAGAATCAGTGAATACCTCTATCCCTCCATCCCACCTTAAGTCAGCAAAGTGTTAAGGCAATTGTGTCTCTATTTCTTGTTTCCTAACTGGGCCCTCTCTCTACTCTCTCAAACCCTGTGCTTATTTTTAATGGAAAGAGCTGTGACATCAGTGTTAGAAGCATGAAATACCTGGAATTAGACAGTTGGAGACGCTAGAAATTATAAGCGTTTATACCAAAATAAACAAACAAGCATAACCCCATTTATTCCAAAATGAGAGGTAGAATTCCCAGGAACTCTCTGGTGGAGAAGCAGGCCGGCCTGAGTTGCCCTTGTGATGGATGGGAAATGGATGACGGCTCATGGTTAAGGAATGCAAAATAAAGATCTTATGACTTTCAGTATAAAAATATATATGGTGTAAGATTACTGTACCATTCCCCACAATCAGAAAGAATATTCCCTGCACGGCCTCAACAGAGAAAACAGAATCTGAGTAGACAGAAAATTGGGATCAACGGGAAAGTTCTGGCAAAACTGCTTTGCAGAGAACTTAATGATCTTAAAATAGGTTCCCTAAAAGGAGCATTATGTAGGAAAAATAACCAAATCTCAGGGGATACAGATGAGTTCCTTGGGGGGGGACAATGATGGATGAGAGGAGATGGCAAGAGAAAACCATAGACCCCTGGGATAATGGGCCCAGCGACCCTTTTACCTTCCTCAAACTTTTCTTCTGACCTTGTGTAAACAGAGGAGAGGCCTGACTCGACACGCAAAGTGAAAAAGGGGGAAAAATTTGATATTTCATGTGCAGCCACATGTGGGCTGAAAGTATAACTCAAAAAGAAAAAAATCCGTCTCATCAAACACATCTCTGTGTAAGCAGGATTGATTTACACGAGTAGCTTCAGTGTGAGAAAACACCGTGAGCACACAGGAAAACAGTAGGGAGTTCCAGGGCCCCAGAAGAATCAGATATTACTGGCCACTCTGTGCTTTCATGTAGAGGAGCAATAAAGCATCCTTAAGAATGAGGTTAGAGCAGGGCTTGCCTGGTGGCGCAGTGGTTGAGAGTCCCCCTGCCGATGCAGGGAACATGGGTTCGTGCCCTGATCCGCGAAGATCCCACAGGCCGCTGAGCCTGCATGTCTGGAGCCTCTGCTCCACAGTGGGAGAGGCCACAACAGTGAGAGGCCCGCGTACCGCAAAAAAAAAAAAAAAAAAAAAAGAGAAAGAATGAAGTTAGAACACTTTTTGCTCCTAACCCTATTGCCACTCCTGCTCTCTCAGTCTTCCTCAAAACAAAACATGATATATGCGTTATTTTCAATTTTCTACGTTATTTTCTATTTTCTAAGTACAAAACATGATACGTGCGTTATTTTCAATTTTCTACATTATTTTCTGTTTTCTAAGTACAAAACATGATACGTGCGTTATTTTCTATTTTCTACGTTATTTTCTGTTTTCTAAGTACAAAACATACGTGCGTTATTTTCTATTTTCTAAGTACAAAACATGATACGTGCGTTATTTTCTATTTTCTAAGTACAAAACATGATACGTGCGTTATTTTCTATTTTCTACGTTATTTTCTATTTTCTAAGTACAAAACATGATATGTGCATTATTTTCTATTTTCTAAGTCAATCAATCAAAAGTAGTTATATTGGTAGCACCCTTTGAATTAATTTGTAAAATTGCTATTGCTCTTTGGGCATACTTGTTCCTCAGGAAAGAGTCGTTAGAGATAGGAGTGGTAATTTGAGCTGCCATGAATCCCTATGGCTCTTAAATAAATAAAATAAAAGCCATCCATACCAAGACTACTGTTGTTGAGAATCCAGAACTGTGGAAACGCCTCTGCTGCTTCCAGACCAGGCTGGGAGACTCTGTGAGCATCATTGCTTAATGTGCCTACCAGCCTCCCCTCCCTTCAATTTTAGCAAATACTTTTTCGGTTTTAAGAACCTATTGGCCTATAAGCCTTACTGACTTTTAAATTTTAAAGTAGTTCAAGCTGGATGTTTATCAGGTGCAATTGAAAGGTGCACAATGAATACATGGACCTTAGCAGAATTAGGAAGGAGCTTTACTTTCTTCTTCTTACTCCCTAAGAATGTTTACAGGAGACTTTTTAGAATACATGCCAGACTGGAAATATGGTGGTGAGCAAACAGGTTCTACTGACGGTCAGGGAGATCATGGCCTATTGGGAAGAGCTAACACTCAATGATTGCTTGAAATTCATCAGTTTTAAGTGTTCGGTGTTCTATAGGGAAAAGTAGCCAATACCTAGAGGCCTCATGTCTGGGTGGGGAGGAGGTGACAGTTTCCACAAGGAAGTGATGGTTAGTCTGACCTGAGGGTGGTAGGGGTTAGTCCCATCCTCATGGGCCAAGGTCTTGCCGTCATAACCCTGCATAGCATGGTAGCTACCTAAATTTTAAAATGTCTCTTTTGATTTTTCAACTAACTGAGCTGACACCAGCCAGTTTATCTGATAACATTAATGGGAATATGAGTTTTCCTATACTTTTCATACTTCCTGTAACATTATTAAGTTGAAAACACATAAGAGAAAATTTTGATCTGAATAAAATGAAGTGCTAAGTAGAAAAGTGGAATAAATAACCTTCAGGAAAAAAAATATTACTTCTAATTCTTCTGTGATTAACTGACTTTAGAGTCTTAAATAGCTATAAAAATTCTGACATCTATATATTTTTTTTACTCAATCAAAAATCATGAAAAGATACAAAAACTGGGTATGGTTTGGTGCAAAGAATATATACTTTTGTTGGATGTCACCTCTAAAGGTATCTCAAAATGAATATGTGCTAAAACTATACTCAATATTTTGTAATAACCTATAAGGGAAAGGAATCTAAAATATATATATATATAATCTGAATCACTTTGCTGCACACCTGAAACTAACACAACATTGTAGATCAACAATACTTCAGTAAAAATTATTTTTTAAAAAATGAATCTGTGCTGCTATGCAAATTAGCACCTGCCCAATCCTAGTATGGCATCCTTTGCTTTGCTGAAATGTTTCCAGTTGTGATAAATCCACTGTCCACTGGTTTGTAGCAGGCAATTTACATTTGTCAACTCTCATATGTAGAGATCTCATATCTCATATCATATCTACATATGTAGATATGCTAACTATTATTGATAGCCCATCTTCTTATCTTCCTCAGTGGAAGAGGTAATCTGATTTACCATTTTTATACTGTATACTATGTATTCCTCTTAGTATCCATTACATTCCTTTTATATTTTTAGTATATACTATATGCTATGCATTCCTTTAGTATCTTAAATTCCAGCTAGGTTTTGAATGACCTGTTATGTTCATATACTTACGTATTATCTCCTGAAGGCATGTCTATACTCTTGAGATCAGGGACCAGGGCTTTGATGCCTTTTCAACTTTTTTCTATCATGTCCAAAGCATCTCATCCAATAATTAATATTGATATGAAGTTAACAAATATTTCTTGACATGTATAAGACACCGTTTCTAGGTCAAGCATTTGGAAAGTAAATGTTCTTTCCGTTGGTGTGACTGCTACTTATCTCATTTAACATCTGGTTAGAACTGTCATCTATGAAGAAAAAGGAAGGGAAGGAGGGAGGGAGGAAGGAAGGAAGGAAGGAAGAGAGGGAGGGAGGGAGGGAGGAAAGAAAAAGCTTACTTCTCTATATTTATGTATACTACCATTATTTCATGTGGTATTAAATGCCTCTTTTACATAAGATCAAGAGTTTAAAAATTATGTGCTAGTTCTGCAACAAAACAGTTGCAGGCAGGATGTGAAAAAGAAATCAATGCAATTTACTTATAGTTCATTTAAAATTAAGTTAAAAATGAAAAAAGTTGGCTTACTCTCAGTGGTGCTGCTGTTGAACTGTCATTTAAAAGCTTATATAATTAGTGGAAGCATGTTAATTGAATTATGGCAATTAAGTCAGCCTTGAGACAAGAGGGTCCCTTCTGATTGGCGAGACTGTGGTAATTCTGTAACCCATTGTCACCTGTTAGAAAGTTTCAGGACCATGTCTCATCCCGCCCCTTAGTACTTTAGCTACCGGAATGTAGCCAAATCTTGATTTCTCTGGTGTTAATGATCTACTTTGTGGGTTTTTTGAGCCCTTGGATTCTTCTCCTCCTTTCCATAGGTTACTGGGTTGTTAGCATTGATGGTAGGCTGGAGCCATGAAGAGGCCATGCGATTTACATCTATTGGTTTTTTGTTTTTTAAACTACCACGTATCCTCACCAGTAAAAGATAAAGTGTGTGTGGGAGGGAATGAAAATACTTGGGAAGTTGTTGTGGAGAAAGCAATTTTCTTTTCAGCCCTCTCTTTAATAATGTCGCTGTTGATTAAAGCTTAGAGAAAATACTGAAGCAGGAGTTCGCATGAGTTTGGGGGCTGTTTGGGGACTCTAACTGTCCATGTTAACCCCTTTTTACAGATGTTGTAGAATGAGCTAGCCATGTCCCTAACCTGATATTACTAAACAAAGTAGCCTTGGGAAATTTCCTGCCTCTTTCCAGGACTAAATTTATTCTATGTAGTGAGATCACCACGGTTCCTTTCAACCCTAAAATTCTCCAATATTTGGCCCATTCACAAGGACAGTGCCATGTTTTCTAGGACTCTGATATGCATTGTTCGTCTTCTATGTCCTGGGGTGATGAAGCTGTACAGGCAGAATGTCTGCCAGCCAAACAAACCGATGGGAAGTGTAGCTGATGCCACTAAGGACAGGCAAAGGGGAGCATCAGAATTGTAGGTTCCTGCAGAAGAGGGAAAACAAAAGAGAAGCCAACAGAGAAGGGAAGGGACAACCATACTGCCATGTCTGAAAACAGCAATCCTGGGAAAGTTCTGTGAGCAGGGCCAGCCCCATACTGTGCAGGAAGTGGTGCAAAACGAGAATGTAGGCCCCCTTGTTCCAAAATGAAGAATTTCAAAATGTCGACCCTGTCTGTGGGCCTGGCTGGGAGGGATTAATTCTGTTTTCCAGGGGTTGAAATCACAGGAACCTCCCTCTCTGGATCGCCTGAATCTGCAGGGCTCACTTCAAGTCTGCTTCTCATTCAGCGCTATGTTTCTTTCTTGCTTGCTTTTTTTTTTTCAACAGTGCTGCTAGCTGTATAAATATTTTACAGTTCCCCTATGAAAAGTTTCCAAGGGGCCCATGTTAAGGGAAAAAATCTTTGAAAGGATTTTTTCCATCGCAATTAAAACCTTTCAAAGCACCAAGAGCTCCCCAGTCTCACTTTAGTGCAACAAACCTCTATTTTTTTTGACCAGTTTGGATGGCTCTGGGTCTGAAAGTAAGCCAGTCTCTTTGTTTGGTGACTTTGTGGGCTGCCGATAGACATTTGGAATTTAAATTCATTAGATACATGGCAGAGCTGGGGATGGAACCCGCGGAGGGTTTAGGAATGCTGTGATCAGAAACTCTAACCCCGATTTCCTGTATCTCATTTACAGGGGTAAAATGACTATAAATCAAACTAAAGCTCATTTTGGCTCCCCAGATGAAGTCAAATGTACACTCTGACTTATGCATATACCATTTTTAGTTAACGCACCAATAAAAATAATTGTGCAAGCCTAAATTTGGAAGTATTCCCAGTGTTTATGACAAAACTTAATATAGCCAGGCGCATTGAATGTAATATGGGAATTTTATTGAAATGAAATTAGTCCATCATGTAAGCTCCACGTTTTCCTCAGATTTCTTGGACTTCATATGAGAGCTCTTCTGGGGACCCTAATAGGGTCCTGCAAAATTCAAGTACAGTATGTAGAGACAGAGTTCAGACTACAGCTGCACCCTGAGTAGGATGGTGCTCCCCGAGTTTCCGTGCAGCAAACTACACACGCTTTTCCAAGCATGCCCCTACTCCCTACCCTGGGCTATGAGCAGCAGACATATTCTTGTGGTTTTGCTCAGGACACAGGTCTCCTGGAGAGGTGGAGATAGGGTTCGTTTGTAACTCTAGTAAGCGTGTTATGTGCCAGAGACCTATTACGTAACTTCCCTGGGGAACCAGCATGGCAGCAGCATTGCCTATGTCCATGTAGTTTGGTTGCTTGACCGTATTTAGGGATGGAAGTCCGGGGGCTATGGGATGCTTTTTGGCTGCTCGAAGGAGGACACAATATTTGTGCCTTTGAAATTTAGGCTTGGGGGTGGTGGTGTAGGGATAAGGATATTAGAATGAAGGAATTCAAATTCTGATATGGGTTATATTTCATTTACAGTGGTTCACAGACTTTAATTTGTACATAAACACTTCCTGGGGCACTTGTTAAAAAAGCAAATGCCCAGGCCCCACCACAAGAGATTTTAACTCATTACATCCTTAGATGGACCTAGGAATTGGCATTTTAAACAGCACCTCGGATGACACTGACACAGTTGGTCCCAGGATCTCAGTTTTTAAAATACTGTTATCAGGTTGGTCATCAATAGCAACAAACAGACTTCGATTTATTTAATTGCTGTAGACTGAACGTTCCCCTCTAAATTCATATGTGGAAACCTAATCCCCAAAGTGATGGTGTGAGGAGGTGTGGCCATTGGGAGATGATTAGGTGGAGCCATGAAGGTGGAGCCCACACGAATGGGATTAGTGCCCTTATGAAAGAAACCCTAGAAAACTCTCTTGCCCCTTCAGCCCTGTGAGGACACAGAGAGAAGGTAACCATCTAAGAACTAAGAATCAAACTCTAACCAGACACCAAATCTGCCAACACCTTGACTTTGGACTTCCAAGCCTCCAAAACTGAGAAATAAATTTCTGTTCTTTATAAACCACTCAGTCTAGTTTATAGCATCCCGAAATGACTAAGACATTACTAAGTGTTTATTTTTAAGGTGTTACTATGTGCATAAGGAAAGGTCTGGACCATCTCCTTCACTGCCTTTGGACCACCATCTAGATAGGTGTCTAGCCTATTTTTTTTCCAACTCAGGAGACAGATATTTTATAGCTTCTTTTTATAGCCTGTTTCAGCGATTAATCATCATTACTGTTAAGACTTTTCTCCTTAGGTCTATACAGATTTCTTCTTGCTGAAATTGGAGCCCATTTCCCCCTCAGAAGACATAGAGAATAGTTGGATTGTGTCTTGATAATAATCCTTTATGGATTTAAAGAAGGTCAAAAGTATCTTCCCTTTAATCCACACAGCAAACAGTTTTGTTCATGGTCAGGGGCCAGTTTCCATCCTTATGACTCCAATAGGTCCAAGGATGGCTGACTTAGGCCTGGACCTCAAACACCTCAGGTGCCTACTCAGATTGCCTTCCCCGAAGCCATCTTGGAGGGACTCTGGGAATTTAAGGGCTGTTTTTGGACATTGACATCACCACTTCCACAGTTTACATGGAGAGAGTAGCTGTCTCTTCTTTGACCTTCTCTTAAACTCCGTTCTTTCTACTTTCCCTTGCCTTCCCTACCTTTCATCCTTCTAATTAACAGACTGTAAGACCTTGTCTGACCTCTGTGGTCGGAGCAGAAAATGAATTGCGGAATTTAAATGGAAGTTGGGCCCGGCCTTTCCCCTCTGGGGCAGTGGTGGAAAACCTCGAAGGTGGCCTCCTCCGCTCATGCTTTGTGTAGTTGTCTCCCTCTGAGTGTGGGCAGGGCCTGTGACTGTCTTCTCATCAACAGAATATAGTAAAGGTGGTGGGATGCCATTCACGTGATTATGTCATGTTTTATAAGACTCCGTCTGGCTGGCGAACATGCCCCCAGAGACTCTGCTTGCTGGCTTAGTGAAGCCAGTGGCTATGTGGGCAAAGCCCACGTGGCAAGCAACTATGGATGGCATTTGGGAGCTGAGGGCAATCTCCAGCCAACAGCCAGCAAGGAACTAGGGCCCTCAGTCCTACAACTGCAAGAAAATGAATTCTGTCAACAGCCTAAATGAGCTTGGAAGCAGATTGTTCCCTGGTCAAGCCTTCCCATGAGAATGCTGCCTGGGCGACAACTTGATTTCAGCCTTGTGGGCTCCTAAGCAGAGGACCAACGCAAGCCGTGCTCAGAGTCCCGACCCCCGTAAACTGTGGGATAATAAGTGTGTATTATTTTAAGCCACTAACTTTGTGGTAATTTATTACTCAGCCGTGAAAAACGAACAGAACGACCATTTGATTTGAGTTACCTGGCAGTGTGTAGGGGGAACTGTACAAGGCTGATGAGAGAAGGCCTCCAGAGAGACATTTAGCCTGGGAGGGCCAAGATCAAAGGGGACCTAGTATTTATATACTTGTAAATATTTCAGATTTTAGTGAATGAGGACCATGCTTGAAATCTTCTCAAACGTTTACATAAAAGCCACTTCCCTTAAAAATTAATGTTGATCATTAGAATAACAGCCCTCATTTACTAGCATACACTCTGTGTCAGTCACACTTTGAAGAGCTTTGTATATACTAATTCATTTAATCCTCTTAAGTGACCTATCAGATAAAAACCCCATTTTACAGGTGAGGAAGCTGAGGTACCCAGAAGTAAAATTATCAGCTCAACTATGAAATGAATTTGAAAACAAAGGTGGGGGAGGGCAAAAGGCAAACAAGTTTTTTGGCCTTTTGGTGTCCAATTATGCTCCCGTGTATCTCCATTTTTAGAATTATGTCTAGCTCTTATGAAACCTGGACATGGCATGGGCCTCACTAGACTTCTGAGAGGGCCTGTGTGAATACGTCAAAGAGGTAGTTTTCCTAATGATAACCATAAGTGCCAAGTAGACCGAAGTGAACACTTCAGTAACTTGATAAAGATGGAAATAGTAGAAACTCAGACTCTTGGACCAAATAGGATTCTAGGCCTATTAACTTTGGCAAATCATTGGCAATGTTGTCTCCATTTTAGCGGCTTTTACCAGCATATTCTAAGTTTTATTAATATTCTTTTGAAAATGTAGAAACAAAAGACTGAGCTTGACATTGTCAACGGAAGTACCATTTTGTGGCTCTTGTGGGTCCTGCTGTGTTTATGTATCCTAGAAGATATGAAATGACCTTTGGAAATCGCAGCGCAACATCCCAAGCTGGTAGGCATCCTATGGTTTACTTTGTTCTGCAGGCCTTAGATTTAATCAAGCATTCCCAAGTTCCACTTGCAGCTTTTGTATTTCTTTTGGCCTTGAGAACCCTATTCAGATTCAGCTAACATGTTTTTAGTGAGTGCTAGTGGGTAATTACTAGTGTCTTCACTTTACAGATTAAAAAAACTGAGACTCAAAAAAGCTAACTGCCTGTGGTTGAACAATTAGAAATAACAGATGAGAGATCTGAAATCAAACCATCCTGCTCCATGCTCAGGACTCCACGCACAATACCAAGCTGAGTGCTGTGTATTTCCCCCCAAAATGTTCGCATGGGAAGTGATCACGCGATAGACGATACTTCCCCCCACCCACATGCCTGAGCATGTGGGAAAAAAAAAGAGGAAAAGGTATTTAAATTAGCCTGATCATGTTCCCCCAAATGATGTGGTTTCTCAGCACACTGGGAAGGTTCCACCTGCCCTAAAATGGGATCTCTGTTATCATGCACTGCACTGGAGGTTTATTCCTTTCGAACTAAAGGCTTTTTGGTCTTTTCATAGTGTTTAATTAAGACTTTATCAACAGATTCTGAGAGTTAGTGCCTGATGGGACTTCAGAGCCATCCAGGGGTTCTTTGAAAACCTCCCATGTATGTTCTGCCAGTTAGAGAGGTATGGCTTGGGGGGAGGGGGAGGGAGGGTTTTAATGTGGCTCTCCTAGGGTGAGCAGGGCTGGGTCTTGAAGTAGAAGTGCCTGTCCTAGAACATTTGTAACCAGACACCACACCACTTAGAGCAGTAAGTGAACTTTTAGCCTCTTCTTAACAAACATTTTTAAAAGTTCCTTAAAAAAAAAAAAATCTAAAAGCCCCATGTCCCACCCTTAATTTTGCTTTGTCCCTTGGTCTAGTTTAACTCTATATCCCACACGTTGAGCAGTCTCCTCTGGGGAGTGTTTCCTGTGTCTGGGGAATCGTAGAAATTCTTCTTTCTCACTTCGAATTGGGAGGAAACCACCGAAGCATTCATTCTCTCCTCTGAGTCCTGCTCCTTCCTCAGACCCCAGATTACCGTTCCAAGATCTCCGTGGTGGTGACAGAAGAATAGAACTTGACTTGTGAGTTATTTGGGAGGATGGTAGGGAGGCCAGTAACAATAGAAGAGAGGAAATGAATGTTCTGTATGAATTTCTGACAATTCGAGAGAATAACCCAACTTGACCTGTGCTGACTTATTCTTTAGCGAGCAGTAATCATGGTGTGGTCTGAAACCATGTCCGTTATCTCATTTCACTTTATTCATTTCTTCAATGACATTTATTGAGACCTACTATGTGCTAAGCACTATTCTAGGTACGGAGGTTCAACAGTCAACTGGATTCCTTCCCCCAAAGCAGAAAAGTTTCACCAGAGGAGTCAGACACATGAATGAGTGATTGCAGTCTTGAGTAATAAATTATGTGGGACCATAGGGAAAGATAACCTAAGCCCCAGTATTATTTGTTGCTACATAAAAAATCACCCTGAACTTGGCAGCTTAAAACAACAAATATTTATTATCTCATGTAGATTCTGAGAGCCCAAAGTCAAGGAGTGGCTTAGCTGGGTAATTCTGGCTCAGAGATGATCGTGAGATTGCTGTCAAGATGTCAGCCAGCACTGCAGTCATCTGAAGGCTTGACTGGGGCTGAAGGATCCTCCCAAGAAAGCTCACTCACAGGGCTGTTGGCCTCAGTTCCTCACCATGTGGGCCTCTTCAGGCTGCCATCCTCCCACAGAGTCAGTGATCTGAGAGAGAATCAGAAGCTAAAGTGGTTTTTTTGTTCTGTTTTGGTTTTTTTTAAAGGAACATTTATTTATTTACTTATTTATTTATTGGCTGTGTTGGGTCTTCATTGCTGCACGTGGGCTTTCTCTAATTGCGGCGAGCGGGGGCTACTCTTCGTTGCAGTGCGCGGGCTTCTCATTGCGGTGGCTTCTCTCGTTGAGCACGGGCTCTAGAGCGCAGGCTCAGTAGTTGTGGCGCACGGGCTCAGCTACTCCGCGGCATGTGGGATCCTCCTGGACCAGGGATCGAACCCGTGTCCCCTGCACTGGCAGGCAGACTCCCAACCACTGCACCACCAGGGAAGTCCCAAGCCACAGTGTTTTTATAACCTACAATCAGAGGAGACTTACCGTCACTTCTGCTGTATTCTGTTGGTCACAGATCAACTCTGACACGATGTAGGAGGGAACGAAACAAAGGCAGAAATACCAGGAGGGGGCTTTGGGGAGCCATCATGGAGACTGACCACTACACCCAGTCTAGGAGCATCAGGGAAGGCCCCCAACCGAAACCAAGACCACAAGGAGAAATAGAACCCAGGACCACAGGATCCTTCTATCATTCATGAAAATTCACAGTAGCTCTCCCATTCAGTAACAAGGGATGGTTTCTCTTCTGCCACAATCTTTTTCCTTTTCTGGCTGCTTAAGATGGCCAGCTGCCCCCATATTGGGTGCATGCAATTTAAGGCCCCATCATTTTCTGAGCCAAGAGGAAAGTGGGATACAGGATATGCTAAACTCTTTGAGTGCTGTGAGCCCCACTCCCCAGCATCAGGAGCTTTATCTGAACTCTACTAAGACCTCTGAAAAAGATCAATTGATAAATTGTATAGGTCATAGATATGGATGTGTATTAATGTGTAGTAATAATGTGTGTCACTATTAATAATGCAATGTTGAGACCAAGATGGTCTAAGAATCAGTACCCACAACTATCTACCAAAATTGCCAGTATCTAGTAATGTGTGTTCACTAAGACTTATTTTTGTCTTCATTTAATAACAACTTGGTGAGAAGTAATGGAAGGACAGGGATGTTTAGATTTCTAAATGAATAGCATCTTCATATTTTTGTTCATTTTTATAACGCTGTCAAAATGGAAACAGACATCTCCAAGAACCATAGTTCATTACTTTTTACTTATCACTAATTGACATTTTTAAAGTATCCATTATAGGTCTGGTAAAAATTGCTGACATTTGCAAGGTGTCCAAGGTAACAGAGCTCTAACAAAAGACTAATTCCAGAGACTGGTTTAATCTTTAAAATTGATATTCCTTATATCAACATAAATGAGAAGGAAACTAATGAGACTTCATTTTATTCATTTAAAAAAAATTTTTTTAAGATTTTTTTCTTTTTGACGTGGACCATTTTTAAAGTCTATTGAATTTGTTACAATATTGCTTCTGTTTTACGTTTTTTGTTTGTTTTGTTTTTTGGTGGTGTTTTTTTTTTTGCCGTGAGGCATGTGGGATCTTAGCTCTCCAACCAGGGATCGAACCCACACCCCCTGCATTGGAAGGTGAAGTCTTAACCACTGGACCACCAGGGAAGTCCTGAGACTTGGTTTTAAATTCATCACTTCCTGTATGCATCTGTGTTCTAAGTCTGAATCAGGATGAGCCAAGCGTTCTAGGCCCCAGAGCAGAGGAGAGATGTCAAGTTTGAGAAGGTGGACGCTGTTCTGTGCCCAAATAGCTGCAACAGGAGGGTGGATGGATGCTCCTAGGGAGGCAAGAGCAGCAGGTACCTGAGGACTCAGGAATACATAACCTCAGTACCCACCCTCTCACTGCTCATCACCTTCATCCTCTGACTCCTGACTCTCTGTCACTGCCACATCCAGTGCCAAACTGTGCTGAAGGTGACTTGTGCCTGCTCGTAAGACCCAACTGTTAAATTTTCACGAAATTTGCGAACCTATGGTTAAACAGTTAGTGTTAAAAACTAAGTGATGTAACTTACAATTAAATCAATTATATTAAAAAGAAAACATAATAAATTCTCAAAACTCATCACTTCCTAATTATTTGGCTACATTTTGCTCTTATCTACGTCCTTGAGGTTATTTATCTATGGCGAGAGTATTTATACCACGGATATCAGCCAACACTATAAATCAGGGTTCCCCCCCTCCCCCGGAGAACCAGTTGTTAAATATTTACCAGCATATTGCTAGGGGCATCCTTCTATTAATCCCAACTTCGTGGTAGTACTTGAGCCAGACTGGCTGGTTTAAGCCCAGGTTTTGCTATTTAATGGCTTATGTGACTTGGGCACGTTATTTAACTTCTCTGTGCCTTAGTCTCGTCATCTGTAAAATGGAGATAATATAGCACCTACTTCATAAGGTTGCTATGAGGATTAAAAGAGTTGATATTTGTAAAGCATTTTGGAACAGTGCCTGAAACCTAATAAGTACTACTTCAGTGTTTGTTAAATAAAATAAGCTAAGTACAATTCTAAGGGCTGCTATTCCCTCTTTGATTCCATCTCACTTTTTTCCTCACCTCTCAAAATCTCTAATGTTCTTCTTCCACACTAATAAAGCAATTTTTGTTGGACTTTTGGCCACTTAAAATAAAGATTAGATTTCTCAGCATCCCATGAATAAATTCGGATCAAGACAATATAAACAAAAGTATCATGTGGTGGCTTCCAGGAATTTATTTTCAGTGACAGGAGGCACATTCATTTTGCCTCTTTTTCTTTTCTATTCCTTCTTCTATCTTGGTCTCTGAAACTTGAATGTGATGGCTGGAGCTCAAGCCACCATATTGGACCCTATTGGTGGAAGAAAGCTACACCTTAAGTATAGAGCAAAGAAATATGGAATAAATCAGTCATAGTTGATGGCAAGAAAGATATAAAAAAGTAGCTGAAATATGTTCATGGTTTAGAATGAGAATGAAGATATACAGAATCAGGTTTCAGCGGTCTTTAGAGATAAACTTAGATTCTGAATGATCTCATGGTTCTAGATCCATGAAATTTAGCTAATGTGGCTCATATTCTTGGATTTCTGGGAAATTCCATCTCCCTTATTATCATGTGGGTCTTTATAATAAGCCTTAATTACTTGAACTAATGTAATTGGCTATCCCTTGCAACCAAGAGTGAAACTAACTAAACCTTATGGTCTAAAATATAACCGTAAAGGTATAATTCTACCTACCTGCAGGTATATTTTCCTCATTAACATTGTCCTGTGCAGACAAACTTACACCATAGGAACTGAGGGCTTCTCCTTTGGAAATGTTCTACATCCTCGTGTGGTTTCTGGGTATTAAGTTTTATTCTCAAGTAACGCTTGTCGTTTCCCATACTGAGAAGGCTCTGAACTTTTATTCCACAGTATCTGGATTATTATATAGTAATGATATCCTTGGAAAAATTAAGTGGACAAAATTGCTTCCCATCTGATTCCTTTGAATGCTCATTCCCACCTGAGTTCAGCCCCTGAGTTGAGCAGCGACATGCACCTGACTAAATACTCCTCAGACCTACCCCAGCTCAGCAACATTGGAGACTTCCTCTCCCCATCTCATCGCAATTTACCAATAACATACAACATTTTCCTCTAGGCATGGTCAGCTGGTCAGTGAATCAGAGACAACAATTTGATTTGCATTGAGATATTATCTGACTTTATTATAGATTCTATTATTGACTCATATGGAAGTTATAAACTGGTTCTTCCAGTTAAACCAAAGGGAAATTTAACATTTGTAGGATGGTTAGGTGTCAGGCACTGTGCTAAGGACACTATTTAACTTTTACAACTAATCTACCAATCAAAGATTTTAGTTGCAAACAAGTAAACCAATTCTGAATGACACACAGAAAAGAAATAAACTGGAAGGATATTCAGAAGCTCACAGCGTGGCCAAGACCACACCAGCTTTGGAAAATGGGCAGGAATAAAGATAAGGCAGCAACCAGTACATTGTGATACAGACATACTATCTGTATTAACAGATAAACTGTGAAATCTCCGTGACTTAAGACAAGATACTGTATTTCTCGCTCAAAGTTCAATTGGAATCAAAGGAAAGGAGGTGAGGGCTTGCTCCATGCATTCACTAAGAATTCAAGCTGATGAGAGCCTTAACATTTTCAACACACGACTCCCAAGATCACCTTGAGCCCCAACATTCTGTCAGCAAATAGGAGAAAGGGGAGAGTGGAGGTCCATGTGTGAAATTTTTATAGGCCAAGTCTGGAAGCAACATCCATCACTTCTGTTCTCATGTTAGTGGTCAGAACTCAGTCACATGACCACACTTAACTGTAAGAGAGGTTAGGAAATATAGTCCAGCTGGGGCCCAGGAACAAAGAGGAACAGCTAGGCAATCTCTGTTCCAGCCCATCCTCTTGTCACCAAATACCTAGGCCATGCTTCCGTCCACAAAGAGAACACAATCATCTCCTCCCTGAGAAAGATAACCCCAAATACTGTCCAGTCACTGAATTTGGCTCGAAGCTCAGATTCTCTAGGGATGTTCGGTATTCTCCATCAGGTTCAGGTCCATCACTCCTCACGGTCTAGCTACCAATACCTAGAAGGACAAGTTACCTACTACCTCCTCCCAACAGCATCTGATATACAATGAGAGAACAAGAACAAAACGATAGTAAACCCACCCCTGTGGAAAAGAGAAGATAGCCAGCGATCACTGGTACGTAGAGATGTTAAATTCTAATGGGCAGGCTTCCTGAAAACCCTACCCTGGGAGTGAAGAAAGCTTCTAGAATAAACCCTAGATCTGCTTCCTGGGAGAAACTCTCTTGTCCATTGTTCTTCATGGGTCCTTGCTCCACTGTCTGGAAGTTTCTTCTTTGGCCACCTCTGTTACGTTTGGAGGAAAGTATGCCCTCCTTGGAGGCTGCATAGCTTTCAAAGCCCATATATTGCTGATAAATTTAGGGGCCCAAAATTTATTTTGATATTCAAAGGCTTGTTTTAGTCCAAGCTCATGGTTTCTTTGGCAGTATAATTCCCTCAGAAACCTAGTAGACTTCTAATCTATTTGCTTCCAACCAGCTTCATGTGCTAGTAACTGTACCCAAAGTTCTTTTCCTGGTCATAATTGTCAAACCCGATTTATGATTTGCTTCCTAATCACAATGACTGTCTCCATCTACAGCCTAAGGCCATCAAGCTTAGACAGGAAGACCACACCCTTGATTTGATCGTAGCTGCAGGGCTAAGTCATATTCAATCTGATTTCTTACTGTTTGAGTTTTGGAAGCAGTCAATTTTTCCAACTTTTCAGCAGCTCTGGCTTCTGACATTCGGTTTCACTTTTGTTTGAAAGCAAGCCAATTCTTGCCTGAGTTCATCCACTCTTTTGCAAATTGCTACAAACATTCTGTTTTCCAACCCTTTCCCCTAGAGCTAAAGAATCAGCATACACCTGACTTGTCTTCTGAGTTATATCAAGAGACAGTTTTATCAAAGATTTTTCCACTGCATAACATAGATCTTCGTCTTTCCAGCCTCCAAAGCCAGTTTCCTTGCCACTGACATCGCCGTTGCTTACCCCAAATCATGCATTTTAGGTTTTTGTTATGGAAACATTCCACTTCTGGTACAAATGGGTACATTAGTTAGGAAAATTTAGCTTCTATAAAGATAAATCCTAATATCACAATGGCATAATACAATAGAAGTTTCACATTTACTGAAATCTAATTGATGAGGAGGGTTCACTCCCTGCAGTCATTCGAGGACCCAGGCTGATGGAGGCTGTGCCGTATTAAACATGTGATTTCCAGGTTATTCTGGGTATTGTCAGTCAATTAATAGATGGAGGTAGAGGGCTTCCCTGGTGGCGCAGTGGTTGAGAGTCCACCTGCCGATGCAGGGGACACGGGTTCGTGCCCCGGTCCGGGAAGATCCCACATGCCGTGGAGTGGCTGGGCCCGTGAGTCATGGCCGCTGAGCCTGCGCGTCCGGAGCCTGTGCTCCGCAACGCGAGAGGCCACAACGGTGAGAGGCCCGCGTACCGCAAAAAAAAAAAAAAAAAAAAAAAAAAGATGGACGTAGAGAGATTATAAAGGATCTGGTGGGAGGTCTTTATGGATTCACCTTGGAAGTGGCATCTTTATTTTGACGGCTAAGAAGCCAGAACTTAGTAATAAGGTCACACCTAACTCAGAAAGGAGACTGAAAGATATAATCCAGCTGTATGCCCAGGAGGAATGGAAAATGGGTGAAAAACTAATGAGTCTCTCCCATAAGCTAGAACCCCTGCCAAAATCGTGGCAAACAAAAAATGAGTGAGGGCGCCATTGCTATTGCTGCTAAAGGCTGGACGCTGAAGCTTGTACCACTGATGCCCCCAGCCTCAAAGCAGGATGTTGTCATTACGTGGCTGCCCCTTGAAGGATAACACTGCTGCTGCTATTACACCATCCACACCCAGAATGGGTTCTCTGTGGTCCTAGTTTCTTTAACTCACTAGCTCCCAAGTCAAAGCCAAGAGCAAACATATCAGATTGGTTGAGCTTAGATCATGTAGCTACTCTCTTATTGCAAAGAAGATGGGGAAAACAACTCTGCATTTTTAGCTCATAGAGTGAGCGACAGATCCTTCCCCCATTATAGCTCCTAAGATGAGATAGTCTCCAAATAAAGACAGGGAGTCAACTAAATCAAAGGAATCAATTCCATGATGGAAGTTTCAGCCCCAAATGCCAAGCTGGTTGGAGAGAGTATTTTAAAAATTAGTAAGTGACCTACTTTATTCTGTGTGTGTGTGTGTGTGTGTGTGTGTATGATCTTATTTCCTGTCCAACGAGAATTTTGAGGTTTTGCCTTCATCCGGACCTTTCTTGTTCACTACTGTGTCCCCAGTGCCTAGAATAATGTCTGGTACTTGGTAGTCACTCAACAAATATTTACTGACTAAAAGAATCCTTGGCCCAGTAAGTGTGCTTATTGATGCTTCTGTTCCTGGCTCTTCTGACAGCCGGTAGGGACTGTTGAAACCTATAAAGACAACAAAAAGAGTAATATAGCTTCCATATTACATATCAAGCCCACAGCTTGGAAGTGTCTCCTGCCTGATTTCTGGATGTGGAAGCACTCATCTAGTTACATGATAGAAAGGAAAGTGAACACCTGAGGTGGGAGGAAAGACCAGTAAATATTGCCAGATTATTTTTAAGATTTTCTAAGTGTCACCTTTCAGAAAGGACCTACTAAGTTTTAAATCTGGAAATTAAAAAAAAATTATCCTAAGAGTTTCATGTCCTTGGTTCATGTATTTGGAACGTTCTCCTTGAGGTGTTTCCTTAGTCAGTTAGTGGCCTTGAGTCTGTTTAATGGGAATCTGAGCATAGAATTCCTTTCTGGGAATGCAAATTATGACATCTCTTTGGCAGAGAAAGGTTTGCATTTGTAGATATTTTAGGTGGCACTGAAATAACATGATAATATTTTAAAAGACAGCAGGCCAACAGGGGGCAAAAACATTTAATCGTTTCCTCTCTAAACAAGATAACCTTCTTTCTTTCTGTATTATTTTAGTAAAAAAAGTTGTGATGTGTGTTACTCCCTTTTTTGTCCTGACGTAGATGAGGTTAAAAAGTGATGTGCCGAATGAGAGCTTCAGAAAGAAAGGAAGAAAGATGAGGAGGAAAGGAAGGGAAGGGAAAATCCAGTGTCACTCAAATTTTGAATGAAGATTCTAAAAAATTACAAAATAAGAATGTCGGCCTCCATAAAAGCAGGAGAAATTTCAGGGAAAGGGGTACCCCACATTTACTTTCACACCCTAAAACAGGGATATGGGAGCATTGCCACCTGGCGTGAGTGCCTTGCGTTGGCTGCTGAGGCTGCATGCAAAAATCCATCATCTCTTAAAGAGACAAGACTTTATTTTGAGCAGGGCTCATCATGGCCTGGAGACCTAGCCCTACCCCTACTACATCATTTCATAGCCACAAGGCTTAGATTTCAGGAGTACAGAGCTGAGGAAAATCTTTATCCCATCAACTATATGTTTGGAGAGGGGCAGGGATAAAGATGCAATAGCATGACAAAAGAAATGTTCTGCTCCAACCATGCGAAAGTGGAGAGTCTCTATGTGTTGGCTGAAATGGTCTTAAAGAGGACTGAGAATATTAACCAAGGTGATCTTTTCCAGGTTCCGTATTTCAAATACTTCCTGTATACTGCAAACGGCCTTTGAGTAGGTACTGAAGGGTTGTTTTGTTTTTACAAGTTGAGTACTTTTTGTTGCAGGATGACATGAGGGAAGAGAAAAATGTTTAAAAAAAAGAATCAGAAATTATTTTTTTTTATTGCTGAGCATGTTGGAGTTAATAATTTTGGCATCTAGTGCTTTATTTCGAGGCTAATATGCCACGCCATCTGTCAAGTGATGGTGTCTTTATTAGGTTACCGTGGTATATAAAAAGCAAAATGCTTTGCAAAGGTTTTGGCAGGATGATTTTAATCTCCCCCTTCATTTTTTTTCAAAATGTAAATTAACATGTTTTCAACAAAACTGTTGAGATTAGAGTTATAAATATTGAGATGATACAACCCAATAATTTAAGCCCTTTATTTTCTTTAAGATCTATTTTTTAATCTGAAAATAATACTGGGGTTTAGAGGATTTTAAATATATATATAAATTCTGAAATCCATAACAGTGTTAACCATTGGAATAAATACTCAGAATTATCTTCTCAGAGTTTTTTCTAAAAAAAAACCCCCAAAACAGAACCTTTACTCCAGCTATATTTAAGAAAAGTGAAACTATTTTGTTCTTCTTTTGCATTAACTGGGAAGAAAGGACAGAAGGTGAAAAGAGAAAATGGGTTTTGTACACTTTTTGCCATAAGCTAATAATTTTCACCTTAAAGCTAATGATTTATATGCACTATTTGGCCTCCACCTTCCAAAATGCCGTTTGAGGTGGCAGTTTGACTCCGCTTTGTCCTAGGCCGGATAGTTTTTGCTAGTGTTGTTAAAGATGGTGCCTCATTAGTATGCCTCTTAAACTCACTGGCAAAGTTTCAGGCTTTCTCCTCCTTCTGTCTTTTGGGAGAGTTTTCCAGGTTTCATTTTTTCTATATGCTTTATAAAAAATATTTTTTTAAGTGAGTTGTTTATGTCCAGAGACTCATGCACACATATACCAGAAGGTACACACATGTATATGACACAGTCACATATACTTTGACACACTTTAGAAGTCATATAAGCAAAGGGTAGAGGGGGAAAGATTTCTGGCCCACCAGTTTCACTTTTATCGTTGAGATGAAGCATGTTAAGGATTGTTCTGGAGAAGAATTTCTACAACCCATGACCTGATTTTACTATTACAAACAGTAAGATTGTGCCTCCCATAAGAGATGAGATTGAAATAGTAGGGAAGTGAGCACTGGTGAGAGACTCAAAGAGTACTCAGCATCATCGCTTATTTGCAATTAAAACCAGTGTATCTACTTAAATATTAGAATATTCAGCTCTATTCAGATCCACCAAGAAGAAATTGCATTCCTAAAAGCAACATGGGGGAATATAGAATATTAAACTTTCAAAGTAAAGCAATCAATATTTTTTGAGTGACTATTATGTAGTAGGGACCATGCTAGATGCCCAGAAGATGACTTGAGTAAGATAGACCCTGTCCCAGGCTTCTCATACCTTCCAAGACAATGGGGACTTGCCTTTCCCAATGGTGGATAACACTGTGCTTAGAAAACTAAGACTGCAGAGCTTGGAAGCAAGTCCTCATGAGGACAAAATCTCCCAAACCTGATATCTGTGCAGTCAGATGGATTCCAGGGGAGAAGTGATGGGAGTAGAAGAGGGAATGACAAAGGTCAGATCTGGGACATTGACTTGATGAAGTTTCAAGAGGGTGAAAGCCACCGAGCTTGTCAGGCTGTGGACACACATTTAGCCTTTTAAAATAATTTAATCTCCAATGAGTCTTTTGGTAAAGACTTGAAATCATCATCTCTGTTGAGTATCTCGTTGACCACTACTTCTCAAAACGTGTAATTCTAATGAGAAATCCACCTATGTAGTATTCTGTCCCCTCTTAGGGTGATTGGAAAAACATTCCTGGTTATGAAGGTGAAACATCAAAGAGAGGAAAACACTGAGGCTACTCTTTTCTGGAGGGGCGGCCGCTGATTGGCCACTTTGCAGGCGGCCCATCAGGAAGGCCTTTGCCAAGCTCCTCCCCCCCTCCCAGTGATGCAGTATCACCCCACCAGAATGTTTTGTTCTCCAAGACCCTTGTTTCAATGGGTACATCCCATTAACAAGGCCAGCAGATGTCAGTCCTGATCCACTTTTTCTACCGAGGAGGAAGAGCTGACCTGATTTCCCAATCACTGCCTTCTATTCGCTGGCTTTTCTTCTTCCTGAGATGGAGGCCCCCTGCTTGGTTTGCGTTGTTAATATTTGCATTATTCAATAGTTATTGTGTGATAAGCATGTTGCTTGCTTTAGGTTTTGGTTGGTTTGTTTTCTGGTGCTTTTATTCTTAGCTGGTGGCTTAACTTCGGTTACAGCTGTGGTCTGTATATTACTCAGCTTGGGGAGGATATATGTTTTTACAGATTCTTACCTGATGCCTCAACAATCCAAAGTTGGGCCAAAACCCCAAAATTAAACAAAAAAATTCCAAAGGGAAAAAACGTATAGTTTTTTATTCTGCAACACCATCCCTTTGGTGTCAGCCTTGGATTGATCTCTTTTAGCATGAAGAAGCTTGGGTTTGCAAGTACTACGGCAAACATTTCTGAATACACATATTTTTAAGCTTTCTGAGTAAGAAATATAGCATCCCTGCACATTTATCAAGCAAGAATCTTGTCCTTGTGTGAAAACATTTTATGTCTAAAGATTAAGTATTTACTGTAAGTATAAACTGAAATGATTTTAAGTAAACAGTATAAAGCTACTGTTTATAATGCGTTCTGCTATTTGTATGATACTACTTATTATGAAAGCATGCCTTAGAGGTGATATTGAAATTTTAAATCCCAGGACTTGCTAGTGAAGAAAAATGTGTGTGTTTGCCTTTGATCTAGCACTTGTTTGTTATAGCTGATTAGCTGCTATATGCACCAAGGTAAAATCGTCATATAAGATGATCTCAACATGCGGGTGAAAGAATCTGAAGCCTGCGCGTCTTGGCCGGGCACAGAGTACACTCTGGCAAAACTCTGTTGCTTAAATTAAATGTTAAATATTTATTTACCAAGTTGCTTAATTTAAAAAAACAAGAACGTGCTTGAATTATTATTAAGAATAACGATAAAACCCAGAATGTGTATGCAACTTTTAAACATCTCCCACTGCATACTGTAATATTTTATTTCTTCTCAGAGTAGTGACTATATTCCCGAAATGCATAACATTGACTTTTTTTGACTTGAACATAACTTCTGAGTTTAAAGAATTTAAAAATCGAATCCAAGTAAACTTATTTTAATAATCTTTTGAGGGCTGGGAGATCAAAAAAAATATTTTTTTATGATTCTGAGAATGCTAAAAGTTAAAAACTGAAGACTGTGTATCTGCAAGTCTGTATTTCAAGCTGATATTTTAATTGTCTAAAAATTCTTTGCCTATTTTTTAATTTAAAAAGCGACTCAGTGCTAATAAAAAATATATCTGTACAAAAGATATGCACGTAAAATATTTTCTCATCGTGTATGTAGGAGTTTTGTATTATTGTCAACTGCAAACTTAAGAGCAAAGCAAAGGTAATTTCTAAAAATTTGCTGCCTTGGCCTATGCAATCATGTTTCTCTGTTCAACTATCTGGATGAGTGATATTCAATGGGGATGTATAATGCGAGCCTTAAATGCGAACTTTAAACATAAGCCACACACGTCATTTAAAATTTTTCTAATAACCACATTAAAAAAAAGAAACAGATGAAATTAATTCCAGTAATATATTTCCAAAATATTATTTCAACATGTAACCAATATTTTAGAACTGTACATGAAATATTTTACTTTTTTTTTTCTCTGTGTTCTAAATCTTCGAAATCCTGCAGGTATTTTCACTTGCAGCACATCTGAATTCTCACTAGCCCCGTTTCAAATGCTCAGTAGCCATATGCGGCAAGTGGCTAGGTTATCAGACCCCTGCCTCTCAAACACATTGGCTGAATGGCTTTCTAGAATATTACTGTTGAGTGAGTTGACACCCATCTAAATGACTTATATGTCAGAGCTAGACCTGTGAGTGGAGCAGAGACTTTGCATGTACAGGAACTCTTTGTTCCTGTTCTATTTTGTTTTCAACAGCCTGCTTTGCTCCGTAAAGATAGATCAGTCGCCCTCAAGCTGTGGGACCCTCTGTTTGTTCATGCCTGTGAAGTTGAGACAGTCACTCAGGAGAAGGTGACCTGGAGCAAACGTTCTCAAATGGCCCAACTGCGAGAGAGGCAGAGCCTACAGGAACCTAGTCAGAGATCCGCTCAGGACGTGGAAAGAATTCCAGTCTCTGCTGAATTTTGGGTTGCCTGGTGTGCAGTCCTGAATTATAACCCAGGGATTCCTAAAAAGATGTCAACGCTATGCCTTGGATTTTCTGGGAGAGTCTGAATTTCACAAAGTTTAGCCAGTTTTTCTTTCAAATGCCCCTATTTCTTAGGCTATGTGTCTTGCTTTGAGGTTCAGAAAATATGACCACTTTGGGGAAGGCTCCTCCACTTGCAGGGCTGGTTTTCCTGGCTTTCACAGAGCTGGCATAGGATTGTTTGGAAATCGTGAGGGAAAGAATAGAAGAGGCCGGAGGATAAATTGCAGACATTTCAGGGAGAAGAAATAGCACAGATACTCTGAGGTTTATCCCCTTCCCACAAGTCCTAAATTGCTGTGAGTTTAGTCAAGAAGAAATTAAGCTGAAAAATGGAAAAGAATTTACCAAATGCAGATAAATACCTTTCTTTGTCCTTTTCATATCTCTGCTGTTACACCCCACTCCAAAGTCCTTATTAAAAATAAATAAGGAGCCATTGGTCTTTGCCATTTCTGATAATGGAGTGGGAAATATTCATATTATATAAGCATATTACATGGAGCCTGGGACATAGTGGGCACTAAATAAATGGAGGCCATTATAAGAAACGTTATACTGGTGAAGATCCATTTGAGCAATGTGAGAAAACCATAAGAATGACAGAACGGCTCCATCCCTTGAATATCTGTCATTTTTCTGTTTTATCTTGTGTGCCCTGCAAGGCGGTGCATGCCCATTACATCTTCTTTGTGCCCTTCTGAATGTAATCTTATCTTCCTACTTATTAATATACCGTAATTAGTAGAGGTGCATTTGTATAGCTACTTCAGCAGAACACCTCAGTTGGATAAAGGTTTTGCATGATTTTGCTGGCTGTCTTGTTATTTCCCCATTAAACTGAAAGACAATATTGGTACGAAGGTATGATCATTACTTAATGTGGTCTTGAAGAGGAATTTAATGGTTTTCTTAAATTGGTTCCAAGTCTCTTTTTAGTCTTGAGTCAGATAGAGACTTGTGAAGAATTTCTCAAATCTTGAAAAAAAAAATAGATGTTTATTCTCTAACCCATTTTTCAAATTATAAAGAGAAGTATCACATTGGATATTTTAAAATCTCTTGGAAGTGAGAAATATGGATTGTTTCCCCCCAAATTATCACTTATTATCTTTACTACCCAAATTTCCATGGCCATTGCTGAACATTTGCATGAAGCAGTTCAAGAGAAATGTATCTAATAGCAGGAATACACAGTTATCTTTGCATATTTACCTAAGCCTCTGTTGTTTACCCTGTCTTCTTGTTTTTCTCAGAGATTGTATGAGAGACAACCAAATATAATACTGCAGAAACAGTAGGCAGTGGAGCAGGACAAGAGCAATCTTACTAAAGTTCAGTTTTAGTAGGCAGTGGGGTGTTTTTGTTTGTTTGTTTTGCATTTCCACTGCTGACCATCTAATATCTGTGGGCCTTTTATTTAAAGAGGAAGGGAAAGAGAAAGAAAGAGAGCAACAGAGACAGAGAGAGAATTGGACCTAGTTTATTACAAAGAAATGATGTCCAACCCATCTTCCCAGAAATGAGAAGAGTTTCTTTAGGATCTCTGAGTCTACCTAGCTTTTGGAAACAAAATTATATTTACTTCTTGCTAAAGTTATGGCACGCAGGCTAGAACAATGGCCTTCCAAAATCCATCTGCATCGCCACTCTCCTGGGGGCACCGCTCTTCTTTTTCAATGCCATTAACAGCTCAGCAGACCACAGGAACCTCACATTCTGCTACGGAGAATGATACTTGGTCACAGTCAGGCTCCCGTGACAATGACATTTTCTCTGAGAGTTCTGCACAGCTGTGTCACTGTTAACTTTTAATGAACATCCTTCCTTCCTTTGAAAAGTTTCAGTGAAATGAAACGGATGTACAATTTCTGCTTTCATCTCCACTTTATGTGGGATAATATACGGTAATTCTGTGAGCCCAAGTCGTCTGTGACATGCCGAATTTGGGGCGTTTCGAATCTAATAACATAGTTTTGCCCACAGTTACCCACAAACATAAAACAAGATTTTTTTTTCTTTGAAAGGCCAGGCCTGAAAATATCCTATAACCTCCAATATACCAAAAAGTAAAAGAGACTCACTTCCAGCCCGAATTTGGGCCGCACTGTTCATTTCAGGGGATTGCTGAGTCAATGGAGCGCTCCCGTGGCAGGCGGGCCAATAGATCCCCAGACAATGAGCCCACAGAGGCACCACCGGGTTATTTGGGAGCATTATTCTTTCTCGGTTTCCACAATAGCCGGGATCTGATAATTTAGCATTAAGCCTCTTTTCAACTATATGGAACTGTAATAAGGTGATTTAGCCCATGTGCTTGTCCATTGTCCTAAAGATTCTGTGATCTATTATGCGGTAATGGGTAAAAAGAAAAAAAAGGAAAGAAAAATGGGGGAGTGGGGGAGGTGGGACATCAACCAACTCATTATCCAAAACATGCAAAGCTGCTTTGAGAGAGCTGTTATTTATTGGCATTTTTTATGAATCAATATAGATATAGGAATCAACCGCAAAAGCCTCTGGGTACGTTCGCATAATGAAAGCCCAATTAATATCCCAAAGCACAGTGCACCGCGGGCAACGGGAGCTGCAAGGACAATCACGGGCTTCCGCAGCCAACGCTGACAGCTGCAGCGCCCGATAGAAAACAGCTTCAAAGGCCCGATCCCCACCCCGCCCCCGCCCAGCCTCCACTCCACACTCCCTTCGCATCTCGCCCTCGCGGAGGCCAGGCCTGCAGGAACAGATGGGATACCAGAAGCAACCCATGGCTATCTGTGATGTCACCCAAGGAGGCATTTGGGGCTGCTGTCTGGGTGGCACAAAATGTCAGAAGAATATGGAGGGGGAGGGGTGGGACAAGGGAGCATTTTTTAGGTGAAATCCAGCATGGCCCGGGAGCTCAGTAGGTTGGAGGACGGACAGTGACGCCGTGGAAGAGGTCACGCTGGGTCGGGGCTCCTGTCGGCTTACATTTCAGTTTTATTTTGGTGTGGATTAAGGGATCTTTACATTTGTTGGGCTCACAAGAAAAGCTCCACATCCTGTCGGCCCTTTTGCTTTGGATCTATCCAGGACGCCAAGCCCGTGCCAGCCTGTGGGAGACGGTATTCCGGCACTCACCATCTCTTGCCTTTATTCCCCTTCTTAATCACTACTACCTTTTTCAAACGGGATCCAAGCTTTCTTTTTTAAGATGTGGCATCTCTTGGTTTTTAATTTTTGTTTCTTTGTTGCCCCAGGATATGAACTGGTCTCTGACTAGACTGAAAAACAGGGTTCTCAAATCAGACCACCCAAACTGCTAACCCCATGGCTGAGTAGCCATGGGGGTGGTGCCTCTAATGATGCCTAAAATCTGTCCGTCAGGGTCTCTCTCACAGAATGTGTTGCTATTTGGGCACCCAGAGGTCTGAGGAAGCCACCCAATACCAGTCTAGTCAAAGCAGAAAAGTGCAGATCGATTAAATAGACCGTACAAAATTTTCAGTTCTTAAGGGGGTTGAGTTGGGCAGAGGAGGTTGTAAGGTGAAAATGTTCTCCTTTGCCTTGCAATAAATGTGACAGTAGTTATTCATATTCTTACAGCCCTTCAGAGTTTACAAAGATCTCCCATTTGATCTTCCCAGTAAATTTAAGATACTTTTAGGCAATAATTGCAATGATACTATTTTGCACAGAGGAGGAAGCTAAGACTCAGGGTGGTTTAGTGGCTTGCTGATGGTCAGAGTTAGGAAATGTCAGAGGCAGGGTTTCATTCTCAGCCTTCTGTATCCTCTGCAAGACAAGGAAGCTATTTGAAGAAAGCTATGAAACAGTCAGTGATTTTTTTTTTTTTTTTTGGCCAACCATTTTTCTACGAATATGTCCCACCAAGTAGAGTGTCCACGTTACTCTTATGATGACACCTATCATGTTGCCTTTGTATTTATTTATTTGTCTGTTTCCCTTCCCCCTCCCCCCCTGCCATCCCCCCTCCATTGCACTGGGAGATCTTTGAAGGCAGGGGCTTTCTTATTCATCCCTGAATCTCCAGTACCCAGCACAACACCTAGCACATCATATCAATCAGTAAATGCTGTTGAAAGAGGATGGATGGATGAATGGATGGATGGATAGATGATACGAGTCTTCTTTTATCTATTTGTATAATTTAGCAATCAGCAGTCCAACCTCAAAACTCCTTTCCTTGGTCTTGAAGAAATGGAACATGTTGGATTTAATCATTTCTATATTTGCTAGTTAGCCAGGAATACTGTAACTGGCACTAATAAGAAATAAAAAGAAAAGATGACTGATTCTGATAAATGAAGAGGGAGAATTATACTATGAAAACTAAAAAAACTGCTAGGGAAAAGAAGGCAGTCACTGGAGGCTTTTATTTGTATTTTATTTTATCATAGGTTCTTGGGACTTGTCCCTAGACACCTCAGGAAATCCCTCTCTCGTGTCTCTGCTAAGGGAGATGAATCCCCACATTTGAGTGCTTCAGTTGCTTTTTGGATGGCATCCAAATTAGCATCACTTTAATAAATGTTTGCTGGAGCACTGGATGTGCCCAACTTGGTGCTAAATGTGGAGAAGGTTACCAGGTGGAGCTGAAGTTGGCCTCAGCCCACAGGGAGTTGACAGACTGGGAGAGATCATGAAGAACGCCTGCAGTAATGTGCTCCAGTGCTCAAAAGCAAATCTAACTCAAACACTCAGAGGAGGTTGCTGTGACTTCCAATTTGAGTTGAAAGCAGGGTCAAAGAGGCTTAATGGACAAAGGAGAAGGGATGGATGTATAAGTAGGAGACAGAGATTTTTTTGGGGGGGGGGAGGGGGGAAGCAAACACCAGATGGTTAAACGCACTCTTTAGGACATATGCAGGGCTGTAGCAGTGCAGAGATGGTCCAGTGTGCTGGAGGTGTATGCAGCATGTTTCTCATAAAATGACTAAAGTTAAATTCATTGGATAAGGAGATGGAATTGGAATTGGAGTTATTAGAAGGAGCATTGCCCAGCTCTGTGCAGAGAAAGTTTAATAATCCAGAAGTGTTGTCCAATTCATTACTCAGAGTTCTATCGTGACATGCAGAATAATACTAGAAAAGTAAAGTGACAGGATAGACTCGCCCAGCAAAGATAACAATAATAGAATTCTCAAGATTACCGATGCTTAAAAACACAAGTAAATACGTAAGATGGTAGGATTCATTAGTTCTTTCTTAATGCTCCCCAAGTAATATAAGTATTCTACTTCTGGAATGAATTGGTAAGCTGCTCATGAATTAACTCTGCTTAAATCTGCTGAACAACAATAATTCCCAGGTATTAGCTTGTACTGTGTGCCGGGCACTGTGCTAAATGCTTTAAATCTGTCGTTTAATTTAACCCTCACCCCCACCCCGTGAGGTAACTATTAATATTTCTCATAATAACCTTTTAATTTTAGAAAATTTTAAACTTACAGAAA
Organism: Orcinus orca; assembly: GCF_937001465.1. Classification (NCBI taxonomy): domain Eukaryota; kingdom Metazoa; phylum Chordata; class Mammalia; order Artiodactyla; family Delphinidae; genus Orcinus; species Orcinus orca. The sequence continues at coordinate 57,114,333 of NC_064564.1, forward strand.
AGTTGTAAAGATAGTATAGAGGTTTCCTGAATACTCCTCCACCCAGTTTCCCTTATTATTAGCATCTTACATTAGTATGGTACATGTTTCACAATTAATGAACTAATATTGATGCATAACTATTAAACACAGTCCATACTTTATTTATAATTCCTTAGATTTTACCTAATGTCCTTTTTCTGTCCCAGGATCTCACAATGCATTTAGTCATCCTGTCTCCTTAGGTTCTCTTGGTTGTGACAGTTTCTCAGCCTTTTCTTGTTTTTGGTGACCCTGACAGTTTTGGAGAGCTCTGGTCAGGTTTTTCGGGTAGAATGTCCCTCAATTTGGATTTCTCTCATAATTATATTGGGAGGAAGACCACAGAGGTAAAGTGCCATTCTCGTCACATCGTATCAAGAGTGCCTGCTCTCGGGCTTCCCTGGTGGCGCAGTGGTTGAGAGTCCGCCTGCCGATGCAGGGGACACGAGTTCGTGCCCCGGTCCGGGAAGATCCCACATGCCGCGGAGCGGCTGGGCCCGTGGGCCGTGGACGCTGAGCCTGCGCGTCCGGAGCCTGTGCTCCGCAACGGGAGAGGCCACGACAGTGAGAGGCCCGCGCACCGCAAAAAAAAAAAAAAAAAAAAAAAAAAAGAGTGCCTGCTCTCAACATGATTTATCACTGATAATGTTAAGCTGCTTGAACTCCTGGCTGAAGTAGTGTCTGTCAGGTTTCTCCACTGAAAATTTACTCTCCTTACCCCCTACCTCCTTTCCGCAATAGTGTATTCTGGAAGAAAATCACTGTGCACAGCCCATGTGAGGGGGCAGTATCTACATGAATTATTTGGAATTTTCCCATATGGGTGACTTGTCTATTCTCCTGCATTTATTCATTCAATCATTTATTTATATCACTGTAGACCTAAGGGTATTTATTTTATACTTTTGGTTATAATCCAATACCACATTATATATTTTGTTGATTAAATTATCTCAGCTTTGGTCATTGGGAACTCTTTCATTTGGCTCTTATGTCCCTTTGGCATACACCCCCAACCCCTGTTTTGTTTATTTTGGGAGCATTTTCTTACTTTCTGACACTGCAAGGTGTTCCACTGGGCTTCCAGGCTCATCTTATGTAGTACTTGCCCCAGCCTTGGAATTAGGCATTTCTCAGGAACCAGGAGTCCTGGTTCCTCTTCTTGGAGAATACTATTAGAAACCAAGATCTGGATGTTGGTTATGGAAGTAACTATATTTATTTTCTGTACTTTATACATGAGGAAACTGAAGTTTAGAGAGATTAGGTAACCTGACCAAGGTCATGCCTTAGAAAATTGTAAAACCTAGATTCAAACTCAGGTCTGTCTGATCTTGTAACTATGGCATTTCTTGCTTTTCTTTTTCCCCCTCTTGGGATATCAGTCTGCCTTCCAATGACAGTTAAGTAGTATTGGAAGTTTCCCTGGTCTGCTGACATATATTGTATTTCAGCATTCCCTTTCTTACTGTCCCTCAGATCAGATTTTGGTAGGGTGTATTCAAGACAATGACACTTTAGTTAGTGGTTGTAATCTAAAATAAGCATCCCCAGAGGTAGTGCCGAGGGTCTGAAAGCGATTTTTCCACATTTTGGGAAATCTAATGGAAATCATACGTTTAACCATGACACAACTGTCCAGGCTAAGGAGAATGTCACATTTCTTTGATTCTATATCAACTCAGTGTGGCTGGCTACATGAGTTATTTCAAACCATTTGAAGCTCCGATTGGCTGATGATGACTTCATAGGAATTTCTGAAGTTGGAGAGGATAATAAAGAGCCTTTCGGGGTAGAAATGTTGGAAACGGCCACTTTCGTTACTGTTCTACTTGTGATCCAACTCTGATTGAAGTGGAGCCATTATGAGAGCTGTCTCTGTGCATGTGGCAGGGAAAGAGTAACTTTTTTGGATATAAATAGACATATATTTCGTTTATGTTTTACCATTTGCTGTAATGTTTTAATATTCAAAATTCTGGCCCAAGTTACTTTTAATTTCTGCTTCATTTTAGATGCCTACTTAAAATTTTTTAAGTGTACATATTGGAATGTGTTTTTTTTTTGTATTCTATTTTGTGAAGGAAAAACCTATATCTTACTATAGATAAGCATATGGATCTATTTAATATGTTCAAAAGCAATGCATACGAATGACTCAGAGCCTAAGTTTGTGGAGTTTGGATGACTTTCCTGCTGGGATGGTCTCAGAAAGGTGGTAGGAGAAAGGGGGAGAGATGAATGAACTAAATGGGAGAGGAGTTATATGTGGTTCTAGAAAACAAAAGATGCATAAGCACCCGGAAAAGATAACTGGTTTTGATAGAAGGAAAATTCTCAGTGAATATTAACAGAACCTGGCTTTTCATACAGTTGTGTTCACCTGAAACCATATGAGGAAACAGTGAAATTAAAATACTTAGAAAAAGAGAATATTGTTCGAAAGAAACTTTTGAGATCATCTAATTCAACAGTTCTGAACATTAGAATAACTGGGGAAGCTTTTCAATAATACCGACGTCCAGGCCCCATCTTAAGAAACATCTTGTTTCTGACTTGGTTGATCTCTGATGCAACCCTGTCATGGGAAATTTTTTAAACTCCTCAGTAATTTTAATGTGTATACAGGCTTAAAACCATTGATCTAGTTTTTTTTTTTTAATTTTGAGATATTTCAAATGCTCAAAAAATATAGTGAAAATATGTTAGAGACCTAGTATTTACTACCTAGATTTAACACATAACTTATAGCCACATTTGCTTCATTTGCTTTTGTTTCTTAAGAAATAAGATGGCACAGATATCCGTTGAGTCCCTCATCCACCATCAAATCCCACTGCCTTCCCTCCTTTTCCAGAGGCATTCACTACCCTGAAGGTGGTGATACCCCGCCCATGAATAATTTCATACCTTTACCTAACAGGTATGTGAGTATGTACAGTTTTGTCTGTTTTAAAATTTTGCATGCATGTATTATGCTATATAGTATATAGATCTTTTTACATTTTGCTTTTCCTTACTCAACATTATGGTTTTGCAACTCACCCCTGTATTCAAGTTCATGAGTTTTAACTGCTATATCGTGTTCCCTTGTATAACAGAATTTATTTATTCATTCCCCTACTAGTGGGCATTTAAGCTGTTGTTGCCACTTTGGTTTTTTTTTTTTTTTTTTGGTTTGGGTATAATAAAAACTCTGTGGTGGACATTTCTGTACACATCTCTTTGAGCGTACAAAGCAAGCTTCTCTAGGGCAGAGCTTTCCAACCAGTGCAGTACAGGAGTACCTTACAGTTGAGTAGAAGACCTGGGGTCCCTGAGCCCTCAGGGAAGCCAGGTGGGACCTGAGGGAAACACAGAGCCCTGGATGGGTCACCTCCTGCTGTGAGCAGCCTCCTCAGGTTACCCCAGTGTGTTATAAGAATATCATCATTCTCTATGTGTGCCATGATGCAAAAGAGGTTGGAAAACACTGCCCCCTAAAATGTACCTAGACATGAAAGTTCTGTGTTTTAGAATAAGCACTTTTTATTCTATAATTATTGCTAAGTTATTCTCCAAAATAATTGTACCAATCTACACGCCCACGTTGCCAGACTTGAAAAATTTTTGCCAGTCTCATAGATATGAAATGCTATCTTGTTTTAATTTGTATTTTCTTGATAAATCAGGCAGTCCTTTCACACGTTTATTGGCATATGTTTGTGGTTTGTGAATTGGCTGTTTCTATCCTTTGCTCGTTTTTCCATTGAATTGTTTCTTCTTCTTACTGATTTGCAATGATTGTCTGTTTTCTGGATATTAGTATTGTGTCGGTTATTTGCATTTGCAAACTATAACTTACCTTTTATTTTTAAGATCATTCTTCATTAAAAGTTTTCGTTTTCTAATTTATGTTTCCAATGAAAAAACTTGAGATTCAAGGTTGCCTAGTAATAATATTTCAGTACTGAATGTTGTCACCATGCTCGCCATGCTGCTCAAGCAGTGTAGCCAGGTTGAAAAGAATACAGGTCTGAACCCAAGGCTACGGAGGTCTTCGAGATCTGTTTCTAACAGTTATCGGCAAAAACTGGTCTAAAAATAATTTTCTCATATCAATTAAATGGTTACCTAAGTAAGCTGACACAAACAGTGATGAATAATTTAGTCACCTAGTCCCAAACCTTATACCTGTTTAGTGACAACGCTGCCAGAATCCCAAGGTGTGCTCTGCGGGATCCTACTCTTTAGAAAGTATTCTTTCGTCAATTTCATTTCCTTCTTTTAAAAATTTCTAAACTTATTCGTCTGTGGAATCCCCCTTTTCTGTGGAACACCTAAATAACATCCCAAGAAACTATTATCCTATAGAACAGACTTTGAGAATCTCTACACTAGAAAACATTCATCTAAGGTCTCCAAGCCAGCCTTCCCCTGTGCTGGTACTTTGTCTAAACAGTCTAATAAATGTATGAATATGGAAGCACCAACATCGGTTATACTGAACTCGACACACTGGTATGTAGCGAAGAGACATAATAAGGCTCCTTTTGTTTCCTGATGGAATCTTGTGTTTTACTCTATGAGGGTGCGTAATAAAACTATTTCCTTGTCCTTTATGTATGCATCTCTTTAAAATACGAGGATTTTTATGTGTATGGGATTATGATTGTTTATTGAGTTCTGTAGGTGTGGGTCTTTAGAAGGGTCTGTCACTTACCTGAAGACCTAGAATTCTAGGACAAAAGACAAAAACTAAGAAGTTGGACCTTTGCTAGAGGAAAAATGTCTCTTTGGACTTTGATTTCTTGAATCCAGAATTTAAGGAACTGGGTTATCCAGATATATGTTTCCAAGAAGTGGGTACTAAGACGATTGGGAGCTTGGACTTCCGAACTCTGTACAAGAAAGTATCCTTCTAAGTCAAGAGTAAGAGGCAGATTTTTACTACATATCTTTCTTCACATTTGAAATTTTGAACATGCCTATGTATTATCTATTCTGTAACTTGATGAAGTTAATAATGAATGACTAGATTTCATCTTATGATTCGGCGTGTGTTGACCAGGATCTTACTGTGTCTCTGACTGCAGTTAGGGACTATGGCAATCAAAAAAGTAGAAAATACCTGGGGGGGAAGTGATTATTATAATACTGAGGAGGAAATACAGGATTCAAATTTATATATACAGAAGACTACAAATATATAAATTATGCATAGAAAAATGGCAAGAAGTATATATCAAAATGTTAACTGTAGTGGTTTTTGAGCTGCTAAGAATATTGATGGGTTTTTTTTCTTTCTTCTAATTAAGAACTTTCTATATTAGCATGTGCTACTCTTCAAATGGTTAAAATTTTTAAATTTTATTTTTAGATGTACCAGAAAAAGTGTTTTTATATAAGTATACCAGATGCTGATATGATTTTAGTGTTAATATGTGTTTTGCAAAGACCTCCAAGCCCACTTTTGTATAACAATTGTATCATGGATAATGACTGCCCATCAGTTATCATCATCGTAATAGAGGAAGGCAGCTCAAAAGTAATAATATGCACAAGCTTCAGAAATAGAAAGACTGAAAGCTTAGGTCCGAAGTTTGGCACTTAGTACTGGGTGACCTTGGGTAAGTTTCTGTAACCTCCTTGAACCTCAGTTTCCTCATCTGCTGAGTGAATAAAATAATGGCAGCTACCCCATAGGATTGTTGTGAGGATTACGTGAGAATCCATCAAAGCCCCCAGCCCTTAGTGTGGCTAGCACATAGTAAGTCCTGAGGATTGTCAGCTCCTGCTGGGGGTGTGAGCCCAAGACTTTCAGCTACATAGGAGAAAATAAATGCCTCATGTGGGACACAGACAAATTAGCAGGCCTATGTACAATACTTGAAGAGGCCATTTACCTGAAAATCAAGGTGGAGAACTGGCTTTGGGGAGAGAAATCCCATGAAATACTTCTCAAGAAAAGAGTTAAAACATTTTTTTTCTACAGTAAAATGAAGGAAAAGGAGAAGATGGCAGGGTGTAAAATCAATCAAATGACCTTGGACACCAGGTATAGGGGTACCTGTGGGAAGGAGATAAGGGGAAGGGCTGTAAAGCTGCGGGTCAGACACAACCAAAGAGGGTATTAAAGAGAGGGTTTGATACCAAGGCCTGAATAGAATTTCAGGAATATGAATGATGGTCTGGGACTACCACGTCATAAATCAACAAGGTGACTCAGACGAGATCATAGACCAGAGGAACAAAATTCAAATGGATATTAATAACACCTGACCTTGGATATTAACCTTCAGCACAGCTATTTGTAATGTAAAATTCCTGGTTGGACAATCCTATCACCATCTTGTTCTTTTTTATTTATTTTATTTTATTTTTTGAGAGAAGGAGGTGGCAAGGGTTGGTTTTAGAAAGGGAAAAAAATAAAGGCAATTTATTTTTTTATTTTTTTTAAATTAATCTTTATTGGAGTAGTTGCTTTATAATGTGTTAGTTTCTACTGTACAGCAAAGTGAATCAGCTATACGTATACATATATCACCTCTTTTTTTGGATTTCCTTCCCATGTAGGTCACCACAGAGCACTGAGTAGAGATCCCTGAGCTATACAGTAGGTTCTCATTAGGTATCTATTTTATACTTAGTATCAGTAGTGTATGTATGTCAATCCCAATCTCCCAATTCACCCGACGTTTGGGCTTTGAAGGCAAGAGGGTTTGGAAAGGTTCGGAAGTGCTGAGCTATCAAGTATCATGATGGTGTCAGGTTTGTTTTCTGCGAAATATTTCAACTAATTTTATCGGCAGCATTTCTCTCGAGCTATTTACCACCTGAATATTTGTCAAGGCCTTTGGAGGAGACAGCAGGACAAGCACATCTGAAATTCTTTCTATTTGGAGCGCAACTTGGGTGGGGAAGGCTCTCTGGTGACAAGGGTGGGGAACTGACAGTAGATGTTGCTGTGAGAAAGACGGGATTTCAAGAGCTGTCATCAGGATTGCGACGTCTGGTTGCAGTCGATATTTTTCCAAATGCCAACCACACGAGGATTTAAAAGAATGTGCAAAGAAGCATGTGGCGTACTCCTCGTGAAGCAGGAGTGGGCTAAGTGGCTCGCTCAGCATCTCTCCCCCAACCAATCATGAGCTTGGGCACCCCGATCTCTTCCCTGCAAGGCCTTTGGCCACATGCCCTCCTATACAATTGTGAGGAGGTTGGATGAACCACGATGGTATTTAAAGCACTCTTCCATGGCGCTCTTGCAGTTGTAAGATTTCCCAAGAGGCAGTTGCCAAGATTATGTTCTTTCCCACTGGCTTTTAATTTGTAAATGTTAATGGGCTTTAGATATGGCAATAGAGGTGGCTCTCCGCAAGGTGGCCGTAGATGAGAAGGTCTCATGGAAATCTTCAGAGCGTACTCTCCGCCATCATGAAAGATGCTTAAAAAGGGCATAAGATCAAATTCTCTTATTGTCAGCGTGCTGCTTACAGAAACTCTGATTTTAAAAGAAATCTGTGAGTCAGCTATGTTCTTATAGCGACTTGAAAATCACACAATTTTCATTTAAAAGTAAACCACCCTTAAAAATGAAAAGGAAACAGATCAATACTCACTGGACCATATTTCTCTTTATGTTTTTATCCACCCTCATCATACACACCATGCTGGCAGCCTTCCCAGATTCTTAACACTGACTTGACACTCTTTTCTCTTCTCCTGGTGTAACAGCCCTATTTGAATGATTAATTCTGGGACACCTCCTTCCTCTCAACCCTAGAAGGCAAACAGATCCACCCTTTCTTTGGCATCAAAAGAGTAGTCAATGGGATATTAGGATCCACTTCTATTTCAGTCTCGGGTCCTTTTATTAAAAAGGAGATTTACTTGAGAGTGACTCAATATCCATTTTATGAATAAAACTGTACACAGGTAAACTAAGCCGTTAAACTTCACATAGATGATAAATTACAGACATTTCTAAGTGAATTTGCTACCAAGTTCTTTTTTGTTAAGCTATTAGGAAGGGTTTCAAGGACGGAGTGAGCCTATTACCTTTTGTTTTCAATTTTTATCATCTTCCTCTTGCCTAATAATTCTCTTATTAAGAGTTGCACTTTGCTTTATTGAGCCCAAGGCTAAGCTGATGTCTCTCCGTTGCTTCTTTCCAAGTTGTGCACTGTTGGGAAGCTTCCAGATGCCCAGCCCAAGAAGCTCAGTATGCAAGACATCTAGTATCACCAGGGTTGCCCTGTCTGCAGAACCTTCTACTAGGTCTTCTTTTTCTTGCTTGCTTTTTCTTTTCTGGGCTTTCATTCCCTTTTTGATGCATTTCTCCAGTCTTGCAGCTGTAATTCATTTATGCCAATTATTTTTGTTGTGGTGCAATATTCCACTAAAGGAATACATCACAACTTTTTTATCCCGTCGAGAGACACTTAGGTCGGTTCCATCTGGGGGCTCTTACAAACAGTGCTGCTGTGAACTTTCTTGCACATGTAACCTGATACACTTACATAAGAGTTTCTTAAAGATTTAGACCTAGGAGTAGAATTGCTCTGCCATGGGGTGTGCCTGTCTTATTAGATAATACCAAACTATTTTCCAAATGGGTTGTCCCAAGCAACTCCCTATTGAAGGGCTCCTGTGTGCCCAACTCTGTGGTGGCCCTGTGGCCAGCAAAATACAGCCCTGTCCCTCCCCTCACAGTGATTACTTACATTCCAATGGGAAGAGTGGTTCTGTCAAGTCAGCTTCCAGATAAACAGGAACCACATATGGAGGGATTTCCGTCTCCTTTCTCTCCCTGGGATCGCTCTTTGTCTGCCTGGTGTGGTCAACAATCGGACAGAAGCTCCACATTCCCTGTTGTGTTCTCTGAAGTGGTGTCGTTATTCATCCACTTCTCAGGATGCCTCTTCTTTCCATTGAAAAGAATTGCCTTCTGAAAAGTATCTCCCAGATTGTAACTCTTTTAGGAAGATAATTCAGACACTTCCTGGGTAACTCTTAGGGGCCATGTGCATTTGTCCCTGCCCTCAGAGACTGTAGATTATAATAAGGGAGACAAACTACATAGTCAGAAACAAACAACAGGGGCCTATTTTAACTGCCCTTGATAAAAAGCAAATGCTCAGGTTTTTTGCCTTTTTTTTAGATAAATCAGATGTGAATGGCCGGTGCTTTGTGCGAAACATCGTGGCACCACTATTTCACTGCCCTCTGTAAGTGGATTGAGCTGGGAGGGCGTAAGATACTCCACACCTATTTATCTATTTATTCATTCAACAAATATTTATTGAGTGGTTGCTACATGTAAGCCACTATTTTGCTATTTTGACCTTTGGGAGCTTACATTCCAGTGGACCCACGCTTCCACAGGGCTGTGTCACTGCCTGCCTCCTTGCCTGATGTCACCTTAACCATACCGAACCCCAAGTATATTACCAACCTTCCCTAAGCCCTGGATAAAATGTTTCCCCCCTTGCACTTATATAACACCCCTTTTCCAACAGTACTCGCTTGCTGTTAGTCACAAAATCTCACCAGCTGCCTGGATGTATTCACACCTTGTGTATCTACAACTTCCCTAGATCTTCCAGACATTGGCCCAAAATAATGAGAATTAATTACTATTTAAAGAGAGGTAACAGTTTAGAAAAATGTTTTTTACGTCCACGATGGTGTGCTTACTCACAAAGTTAGACGATACACAAATAGGTATTTTTATCTTTATCATTATTATGTTATTCTCTCTTTCACAGATGAGGAATCCAAGGCTCAGAGAGGGTAGGTAACTTGCCCAAGATCACACAGCTAGCAAGTAAAAAAGGTCAAAGTTTTGTTCTGTATGTTTCCCTCTCTAATTTGACCCCATCTCCCATCCCACTGACTATATTAGTCCCAACCAGACCTGCTCCTTCTCCCATTTCCATGTCTGGTTCTAAACCAAGCTGGATATTTACTTTTAAACATGACTCTGGATCCTTGGGGACTTCCTACTGATGAAGCAGCCCATCCTTGGGTTTCCCAGCAGTAAGATATGAGCCCCGGGCATGACCTAAGATCCCAAGACATCCAGAAATGTAGCCGTCTTTCAGCCTTCCTTGGATGCCCATCCTGTGCTATTCACTATAGTAGCCACGAGTTACACGTGGCCGTTTAATTAAAACTACAATTCAACCAGAAATTCAGTTCCTCAGTCACACTAGCCACATTTCAAGTGGCTACTGTGTGAAGCAGTGTAGATTATAGAGTATTTCCTTCGTTGTGGAATGTTCTGTTGGACGATGCTAGTTACAGCCATCTCCACACCCCCATTGGCGCTGGTGTGACAACCACCTGCTCATAAGTGGGTTTTAGTCATAAATACATGTTGGGATTGAGGGCTGAGGTCCATGGGTTTAAAAAAAAAACAAAACAAAACAAGAAGGAGAAGCTGCGGACCAGGAGTAAAAGAGGGGGAAGAGGGCAAAGGGCCAAGATGTGACCCCCCCCTCCCTAGCCAAAAAGGGAACAGGAACATAAATTGACATAAACTGGATGTTGTGGGCTAGTCAGAGGTGGCCACAAACCACAAATGCAGTGAGACTTGCCCCGTTAGGGGGTGTTAAGCCACCCACTGCAGTTTGTACGCAAAATGGTTGAGAAGGGATTCACTCTGCAGATGCTTTGATAATCTAGAGCACAGGAAATCAGGTGACCACAGCGAGGAAAATCCAGGGTCAGAGAACCTGGGCCCCAGTGTGGCAGAGATCTGGGCACAGATGAGGTGGGCTAGTGGCAGAATCCAGCTTCCCCCGACCTGGGTTTGAGTCACTGCTCTGCCCCTTCCTGGCTGTGTGGCTTTGTGTGTCCTCCTCAGATTCCTGCTCTGAGAAGCAGGGATGGAAAAGCCTTCTCTGCAGCATAGTTGTGTGGATTCGAGGTTATGATGAGAAACACCAAGCCCTGCAGAGAGCCCCGGAGATGGTACCCCTTCCACCACTGCTCTCGGCAATGACTCAGTGTTCTGCTACGAGGCTCTAGGCAGGGGTAGTCCAGGTGAGATGGCATTTCTCAGGCAGAACCCCCTCTAACCATCTCCCTTGTACAGTGAGAGAGAGAGAGTGTCTCAACTCTGGGAGGATGACTCTGCTTTCTTGTTTTCCGAATAGATGAATTCAAGGTTGGCTCAAAGTGAGTGAAGACATTTCCCTTTCATTCTGACCTGCCCGGGTAGACTTTTGTATTTACATCACCAGCTCATCGGGTCAAAATCTGGTGCAAGTATTAGGCAACGACTGGTCCCTGGTTTGTTTTTTGCTCCTTGTCTTTAGCCCGAAGCTTTCAATTCACCTTTTGTAACCCCTGTGCCACCTTAAGTCGTGTGGTTAAACTGTCTTTCCCCTGGCTGCTTCTTCCAGGCTTTGCCATGGTTAAAGACCCAGAAGCATTCTAGATCTAGGTGAAAGGGAAGGGTATTTTTGTTTGTCTTTTTGTGTGTTTGTTTTTTGTGGCGCTATGCGCCATTTAAAATTTTCCATTAGCCTGTGGCTCAGAGGTGAGTCTAGTTACTGGATTGAGTCCCTTTTTTCCAATATATCTAGAAAATTGTACATTATTTGGATAAGAAGTAATGGCAGAAGCCAGAAATATTCCTATATCCTGTCCTCAAAGGGTCAAATGATGCTTTTTTTCCCCTTAATTAAAAAAAAATTACCTAAGAAGGAGGAGAAGGGAATTTTGTAATTTGAAAATTAATCAAGCTCTCAGGCAACCCTCTCACCCAGAGTCAAAATGATGCCATACCACAGTGACATAAGGATTTTAAGATCCCTGGTTAAATGGGTCAGGTTATGTACAAAATATTATTCTCATTATCATTAAAATAACCAGTAAGTAGGGAATTTTCACCTGCATTCAGAACTTACAGCACACCACAAATAGCCTTTTATGTCTCAGCTGGTAAAACCATAAAGAGGTTGTTATTCTACAAAACAGCTTTTCATAGAAACCTAATTCAATTTTAAGAAAATGAATGTGAAGGGAAAAATACCTGTTCCTGCTCTTTCAATAGCTCCATCCTCCCACTCCCACTCCTACTGAGTCAGAGTTCCTTTATCCTTCCCTAAAAGGCCTCAGGAGTTTCCAGGTTGTCTGAACAAACAATTGTCATTCGTTGTTTGATATGTAGCTTCTGCCAGAGGGAGATCCATTAAGGGATGCTTTGGGGGAAATAATATATGGAAAGTGACACCATCTTATGATGTTAAGATGTTACCATCTTATGTGATTGGTTGTCAGTTCTCCTGAGCCCTCTTTTTGAAGTAATTCCATTAACAACAGATTAATACAGCTCTGCTGGTAAAGTACAAACGGCTACAGCAGTGTCTCTCCATCATTTCGAATAAATCTCCTCTTTTCTAGAGAAAACGCGCACATCCTTTTCTAATGCTATTGAAATTAAAAACATTTAATATCAAACCCAAATCAAATCAAGTCCGAAGTACAAAGTGCTGCTCTACCTTCAAACCACACTCTGATTTCCCTCTTCTGTAAGGCTGGGGGTAGGTGGGGATGATGGGTCCCGCCAATTAACAATCACTGTCCTGTACACACCTAATTTTTCTTCTTAAATGGCTATATCATGATCCATTGTTAGAAGATGATGACTGTTCACCTAAATGAATCTCAGTCAATAGAATTTTATACAGTTGTAAGAATGAAGTGGTCTGGCAGGGGAAGGGAGGAAAATGGTGAAAATATAATGATAATATAAATGGGTACATTTATTGAGCCCTAAATATGAACCAGACATTGTGATAAGCCCCTCACAGGCATTACTTAATCGAATGTTTATAATTCCACTATGAGGCAGTTATTACTCCCTTTAGAAAGCTGAGGAAACTGAGGCAAAGAGCAGTTAAATAACTTCCCCAGATCATGAAGCTCATAAGTGGCTAAGCAGGGTCCCAAGTAGACAACTCCCCACTGTCAGGTAATTTAGGCTGCCTTTCTAATCTTTGCAGCCGATCCTAACTACTTAATTTGTCAATTAGTTATTACAATGGTGATTACATAATTGTCATCCAAATTGGGACCATTTTGAGTATGAAAGTGGTCAAAAATTATGCCAGGACAGCAAGCATAAATGGGGGCTATCCTAGGGAAATCTAGGTGTGCCGTCAACTTAATTATTAGGAGCTTGGAACATTAGTTTCTGTAGGAAGTGTCACACGTGGGAATTAGAATCCCAGGCCAATCCATTCTTCTCCTTTCTCTAAAGGTTTTCCTTCATAGGTGCCAGGACACTGGTGCCTTCACAATAAAATATTAAAGCAAAATGCTCCATGCTCCAAAAATATAGAATTACTTCCCTCATTAAAAACTATTTTAACAGGGATTTTTAAAAATGTAGCAGGTATATATGCTGATTAAAAAATATTCTTCGGGGCTTCCCTGGTGGCACAGTGGTTGAGAGTCCGCCTGCCGATGCAGGGGACACGGGTTCGTGCCCCGGTCCGGGAAGATCCCACATGCCGCGGAGCGGCTGGGCCCGTGAGCCATGGCCGCTGAGCCTGTGCATCCGGAGCCTGTGCTCCGCAACACGAGAGGCCACAACAGTGAGAGGCCCGCGTACCGCAAAAAAAAAAAAAAAAAAAAAAAAATTCTTCAATGATATTTAAATAAATTTAAAGGTACAAAATAATGTACACAGTATATGATTATTTGGGTAAAACAAAAGGATTTTTATATATCTGCATTGTGTGTATATGTGTGTTAATATCTGTGTATGCTTCTGCATGCAGAATACATCTTTAGATAAATGTTTAGTAATTGTTACATCAGCAAGGAAAAGACTCCTGGAATCTGGGGTGAAAGGGAGACTTATTTACACAGTATATCTTTTTGTTCAGATTGAATTTTTTGCCACCAGTGTGTTTTATTTTTCAAGTGAGAAGAAAAACTAGTTAAATAAATACCTCCCATTCAGTGAAGTTGTATCATAGCCAGTAGGAAAGCAATCTGATTAAAGTAATTGGCACTGATTTCTGAATGACTAATAACTTTACCTCTTTTTAAAAATTGGCATTTTTAGAAGGGGATGCCTGGGAACCAAAGTGAATCTTTAATCGGTAGAATTTTAAGCAGCGTAAAACAGGGGAGTGAAGAAATTCAAGGGAGGGTAATCAGTCGTGCAGGAAATAGTGTCTCCTAAGTTGGTTGCTAGTCTTTACAGTTTCTTCCTTTTCTCCAATTTTGAACCCACAAATTTTCTAAAATGTCCACTTTTTTATGATGGAGGAAGTTTAAGCTCCAACAATGTGGGGAAGAAAAAGATTGAAGAAGATGCAATCATTTCTCAGTATAATTTCTAGACAAGAAACTGTATTTGCTCAATTTGGAGGTTCAGGAGTGTATGGAATTTTCTGCTTTTTAGTTATGCACCCAAAAACTTTTGTAGCTTAAACTTCACCAGTAGTGGAGGAAAAGATCAGAGGTGTGCAAAAGAATTCATTTTGGCCATGTGCACTGATAAAATGCAATGCAAAACTGGGTTCTTAAACTAGTGCCTTAAACACTATGTAATTCAAACAGAAGCAATCAATAATCCTTGGATAATATATTGGCATTAAGTATATTTTATATGAGTATGACAGAGACTTCTGGTTTTGAATCTAATACCTGCTCTTCCCTTGTTAACAGAAATAGAATCCTGATTTCATTTAGGGCAGTAATTTTTCTTCCTAAAAGACTACATTTCCCAGGCTCCCTTGCAGCTAGGTGCAGTCATGTGACAAAGGTTTGGCTAATGAATTGTAAGTGGAAATGTTCTGAGGCTCTTCTGGGAAAGCTCCTTAAAGGGAGTTAACCAAGCTAGGAGGGCTTTCCTTTTTACCTTGCCTTTCCTCTTTCATGCTTGGAGAGAACATATAGATGACTAGAGGGATATCATGGCCTCAGGATGGAAGAGCAAAGAGCTAGGAAGAGCCTGGGTCCCTGGTGACTTTGAGAAACCATGCTATGAGCCCCAGTGAGCCAGAGGTAGGATTTCTTTTAGAAATAATCTCTTACATATTTACGCCATGGAAGTCAAATCTCTGTCAATTACAGCTAAATGCAATTCCTAACTGATCAAACAAGTTACTTCTCTCCTTTGGGAGAAAGAATATGGTGGAATAAAATGAATATAACACTCAACCACCATCATTCCTAATCTGTGCACTTCGCTGTGCCTGCTTTTTGTTTTATTTTGTTTTTAATTAATTCGATTTTAAAAAGACATTTCACCTTTTAGAACAACCCAGAAGCTGAGTCTTCCGTTCCTCGTGCTCTAGAAAAGTTCTTCCCTTTTATGAACAACCCATCTTTCAACTCACAGAATCCCCAATTAATCATCATTTTGTTCACAAGACAACTCTGGGGGACATTTACTCAGACAGTGTGACTGTCACCACAGTTGTTGGAACTGAAGTTCTAGACACAGATGAACTTTTCTCATTTGCTTATTTTCCACGTGGGGTGTCTCATTTAAAACAAAGCCTTTGTAAGTCCCCAGGCCCTAAATGTAGGCTGTGTTATGGATATCCTTTGAAACCTCTGTCTTCTTTTCTCCAGGAAGGAGAGGAGGTAAAAGCTTGACTGAAAAGAAAAAATTTTAAAAAGAAAGAAAGAAAAAAAGAAACAAAATAAAAACCATATTTTTAACAAAAGGATATTTGAAAGCCTTGGAAAATGTTGTGTTCACTCACATAAGGCCCCACTGTTTTAAACATATTTTACTATAATTTTTCCTTCAAAATTCTGACATGCGAGGTTGAACAGCGCTCTTTCAGTGTACAACCCCGGGACATGGAGAAATAAAAAGAACAGGATTCCAACTAATGCATGCTCAGTGGGAATCATAATATCGCATAATTGCTTGAAATCCACAGGCTGATCCGATGTCATCTTCAGAAATATGCAAGTTTCCCTTTGTTTTCTGACTTAGAGATATTTTCTTGCTTTAGGGCTTAACCCTTCAGCTCCTACCCCTAATTATTGAAACATGATGAAAAGTGAACATAGAGCTGCCCTTCCAAAACCCACCCCAAATGTTGGGTAAGATCCCCCCAAATCTGCCAGCTTTTGTTCTAACAGAAACACGCAACATGTATTTAACTTTATCAGTGAACCTCAAGTGTTCCTTTTCACCCATTTCCTTTTCTACCTGTTTCTAAATACACGCACACACTCACACACACAGCCCGTAAACTTTCCACAAGAAACTTTGCAAGAACAAAGATTTGCTATTTCAGAGCATGTAATGACATGTTTAAAAGTTCATCAACTTCCCCCTTTAAAAAAAACCTGGCAATGAGTCTAAAATAATAATTCAGAAAGATTTAGAGAAAAAAAGTCCTTAAGACCTCTTCCTCTGCAACATTATGTAAATCGTAAATTTACCCCTGGTCTGGAAGTGATTACAACAAGCTATGAGACAAAAGATATTCCTCAGCAGACACTGTTGACAATAGGCTGTGTTCTCCCCTCAGCGTATTAGAGGATTGGGGAAGGTAAGTTCTCATAAGGGCTATTAAGAGTTTGAGGCCATTAGGAAGAATTCCCAAGTGTATGTGTTCCAAGAATTAACCCTAAGTCCTGGGACATAACTGATTGCGTGGACTCGGGACAGAAACGTGTCCTCTTATTCAAGGTGAATGAGCCTCTGGTGTTCCAAGCATTCCCTCACTCTTCTCCAGTTTTCCCTTTGCTTCTCAATTGTCATTGTCCCTGAGCTTCCAAACAGGATTCCTGGAAGAGGAGGAAGCACTATATAAACAGTTCATTCTAGAAGTGTGAGTCATCCCTGAATCAGCTCCCCCATTCCTTATATAAGGAACGCCCATTCAGATCTAAGCTTCTCAATTGCTTTTAGAAATCATTTCTTTGTTTTGTCTTTCCCTGTACCTTTTTCCTGAGGGCAAAGGTTTAACTTTTTCACTCTTCTCAAAGCATTTCAACACTTGGGTTGGATATTCAGTTAACAGAACATCTAGAACTGCATTTTGCTTGATCGTATAGCATTAGAAGCTAAGGCCAGCCAACTCAAAGGGACACTTGCAATGCCATTTTATAATTAAGCAGAGTACCCACTGGACCGCATGTTATAACAGATGTTTCCTGGCCCCAGGTACTAAGCCAGCACATAGTAAAACTGCCCAGAGCCTCTCCCTGAGCCAAGATGGGTCAGTGTCTGGAACAACTCCTGTCTAGTGTCTCTTACTGTAATTAGAGGTTGAGGCTAGCTTTTGGTCATTAATTCCATTTGAAAAATAGCCATGGCTAAATTTAAAAAGAACAAAAAAATATCGGAGTGCTTTTAAAATTGAAAAGCCCAGTAAGAAAATGGAGATAATTTATTGGTGATTTATTATTTCGAGCAGTGTTTTAGACCTGATATAAATTCTGTACAATGATTTGCAAAATTCTTCAAGATGTTTTGCAAAATTTTCACTCCATTTATAAAATGGATAAAATTAGAGGTTCCTTATGCTTAGGCTGGAAAAGAGTTTATAGATTGGTTTGTACCAGGAAATCAAACTCATATGCTGTAGCGGCCAGTTGGTGGATGAACAAGGCAACCAAGGGCAAGAAAACCATTCTACCTTTTTAAAATCTAGTTTCCTTTCATTTACTTGTTTTCAATAAGAGACATGGATACAGGAATATCGCTCTCTACTCTGAGAAAACAACAGATCAAGCAGGGCTTAGGTTCCGGAAGTGTGCCCCTGAGGTCAGCACAGTCCTTGCATTTGGCATATGGAGGCTGCTCTCAGCCCACTAAATGATGCTGCCCCTGCCTTTTCTCTAGGAGCTCTTGGACCTCCCCACGATACAGCAGCTGGGGAGAGCAGGGCGTCCCCTGGATGTTGTTCTAGCACAGAGGTATCCATTCTGATGGGTCAGTTCCCATGCCTTAGTACTTAAATGTTTTTAATATCACCCTTGAGTACAAGTGCATAGACAAATAGAAACTGGTATTTTGCTTCTGTGTAGGGCAGACTAAAGGTCAGTAGAAAATGATGAAGTCATTGGAGCCCTGGAGAGCCCATGCCATGTTAGAGGGTTCAAGGGGTAAGCTACTACAAATTGAGTAGGAATGTGGGACCCCTGTGGCCAGATCTGCTGATTTCTCAAGAGAAAATAAAAACCTATGTTCTTATATAAAATCTCCCAATTAAATTGTCACCTCATTCAAACACTGTAAGGGGTAAACAACATACATCTGTGGTCCAAGTCCGGCCTAGGTGCTCCAAATTTGCAACCTTATGTTTAAGTGACTTGCCCAGCCATCACTCAAGTGACTAGAGGCAGGTCCGAACTAGAACCTAAAGTCTCTGACTCCCCAATCCAGTGAGATCTTTCATTAAAACAGGTCCTGTAAAACACCGAATAGCCTTGAAGAGAGATTTGTAGACTGTATACCCTATGAAGTAGGTACTTAGATATTTTTAGAATTAACAGTTCTTTACGTGAGTGTTGTCTCCTACAACAGAAAAGTAAAAACTCATTTTCAAAGCTGACATATAAAGAGGAGAAGTTGACAGAAGTTTCAGAGATAACAGGCTATGTACAACTATAAGAAAATGTTGGTCCTCTGGCTGGTTGGAAATTACATTTTAAACAAAGAGATGGATAGAACTCCAAGAAGGATTTTAAAACATTTAAAACATCCTATGTTGAGTGTGACCCATAGCAGGGTAAGAAAGCAGGCAAGTCTAAAGAAACCTCACTGTTAGGAGTGATATGGTTTTAATGGATTTCCAGATTCATGTGATCCTGAGACCAATCTGTCCTTTTCATAGCTATTCTTTACCTTTGTTATTAAGCAAAGTTGTGCCTGGAGTGAGGTCAAGTATTTATAAAGTAGATTTGTTCATGAATTAACTAACATGTATTGAGTACCTCCTATGAATGAGACCCAAATCCCTAACATCTTATATCATCCCACCCTCCACATGACTTATCTTCCTTTGACTACTTATACTATTATTCATTTATTTTTTTAAAAGACCAATGTGCAAATGGATAACTAATAAGAACCGGCTGTATAAAAATATAAATAAAATAAAATTTAAAAAATTAAAAATAAAGATACAGAAAAAAAAAAAAAAGACCCATGTGCTCTTTTTCCCTAAATACAAAAAAAACGTAACTAGCTTTATATTGGGACAGGGGTCACATCAATGAATCAAGTAGTCCTTGACCTTAAGGCTCCATGGACCATTAATACATAAAGAACTAATTTTAATAAAAATGTGGGAAGTGCTGTGATGAATGCAAAGGAAAATTAATTTTCCTCGAGTCAGCTGGGGGAGGTGAAAAGAGCCTCACCCTGGATGTGAAATTGGGTTGAGCCTTAAGGAATGAGCAGGAATTTTCAAGGCCAAAAAGGAGGGGAAGGTCATTCTAGGCAGAGGAAGCAGCTGGAAGAAAGGCCCAAAGTCCCAAAGTATGTTGGGCATTTGGGGAAGGGCAAATGGTTCAGTATAGCTAAAGCTAGTGACTCATGGGAAGAGTGGCAGGAAAATCTGACTGGGCTCGGTTTTAAATAAAATATTACATAGTAGTGAGTATAACCTCTTACACTGGAGGTAAGGGGCACTGCCAAAGGTTTTAGAGCTGGAGAGTGTCAGATCTGTTCTATGTTAGAGGAAGATCATGTTGCCTTCAAAAGGCTGGTGAGGGAAGGGACTGAAGGGAAGAAGGTCAACTTGGAAGCTGCCCAAACCCTTCAGACAAAAGATGATGACGTATAGTCAGCCCTCCATATCCATGGGTTATAGTTGAAAAATAAAAATTCCAGAAAGTTTCAAAAGGCAAAACTTGAATTTGCCAGCAACTATTGACACAGCATTTACATTGTGTTTACAACTATTTACATAACTTTTACGTTGTATTAGGTATGATAAGTCATCTAGAGGTGATTTAAAGTATATGTGAGGCTGTGTGTAGGTTATATGCAAATACTGTGTCATTTTATATAAGGGACTTGAGCATCCCTGGAGTTTGGTATTCTGGTGGGGGCCATGGGGGCGAAACCAATCCCCTACCGGTACCGAGGGACCACTGTACTGAATTAGAGAGTAGCAGCTGAGGTGAAAAGGAAAAGTCAGATCTGAAAACCATTTCTGAGGTAGAAACAATAAAACCTGGTGACCAGTCAGATAAGGAAAATGGGAGGAGTAAAGATTGAAGCCAGAATCTTTCACTTGAGTCCCTGGGTGGAAAAAATGTCATCTATCAGGACATAAGGGGAAGCACGCCTTCTGGAGGGTGAATGTGGGAGAAGGGGGAGGTGGGGGCCGGTGGATGAGCCCTGGCTTGGAGATGTTAAGGCTGAAATGCCTTCTGTAGACTCCAGTAGGTGAACCTCACCTAGAAAGCATTAAAAACTGGAAATGGGGCTCAAGCAAAAAATGTAAGCCATGAGCTTGACCCTTGTATAAATACTCTGGAAATGACCTTTAAATGATATGGATGGAAACTACTTATACTGAGAACCCTAAAGGATAATAATCAAATCATTTGAGAACTGGTAGTAAGAGAAGGCACAAAAGAGCACTTCAGTCAGCTTCCATGTCCTTGTCTTTTATACAATGAAACTGGGAAATTATTAAAAGAGCACTGGACTTGGAATCGTGCAGACTTAGGTCTGAATCCTAATCATGCTATTTACTAGATGTTTGACTTTGGACAAGTTATTATTTAATCCCTCTTAGCAAGACACTTAGGTGTTTTGAGGCAGACACTATTCTGCAGACTGGAAATATAATGATAAACAAAGGCCCTCAAAGAGCTTAAATTTCCATTTCTATAAAACTAGAAGATTATAATGAGATACTATATTTCAAGCACCCAGCACAGCATAGAGCGTACTAAGACCTGTCAGCTTACTATGTGCCAAGCACTTTCTATTCATAGGCTCGTTTAATTCTTACACCAAAACTAGGAGGTAGACATTAATGTTGGGCCATTAAACAGTTGGGAAAACTGAGCTTACGTGCCTTGCCCAATTTCATAGGGAACAAATCAAGGGTCTTCTGATTCCCAAAATGCTGCACTTCACCTTCTTTTCTTTGCCAAAACCAAATCAGCGCATGTAGCCAAGAGCACCTTCTCTCTCAATGCCCTGAAACTATGAGTAAGGGAACTAGAAGTTATCATCCAGTGAAGTACAAAGTAAGTTGTGATATATGGCATATTAACACGCGGATAATCAAAATTCAAGCTAGTCAAGATAGTGCTGGTATGAGTTTCTTTAAATGATGTTCAGAATGACTGAACCAGGTATAATGTACTACAAAAGCTCTTCATTAGTTCATAGATGGCCAAGGTTACACAGTCATACACCGTGGCCCTGGCTGTAGCTACAGAATCTGTTTCCTACTTCAAATCAGTTTTGGAAGTAGGTGGAGAAAAAAAAATTTAGTGAGTCAACAATACTAAAAGCATTTTGGAGGTAATTTTCACTGTTAAATAATGAAATGCAATTGCTTAAAAGTCCTTCTGGAGTGGGAATCTTTACGATTCTACTACCTTTTTATGTCTTCCTCTTTGCTATCACTCTAAATCTTCCTCTCCATTCCCATCACACTGGCATAGCTCAGGCTCTCTTCATTTCTCCCTTGGGTAGCACTCAGCCACTTGTCCTGTTTCTGCTGATCATGCTACCACAACTGCGCCAAGTCTTTATCCTGTTCAGTAGTTCCCCTTCGCCTAAAAACTCTACCCACATTCATGCATGAACACAGGTTGCTTACGTTTTGAACTTCATTCCCAACGCACAGAACATCTTAGGTCCCAAATGCGCCATGCTATTTCACACCTCTGATCCTTTGCAATTGGTAGTCCCTCTGCATGGCATGCCCTTCCCTAAGTTTATCTGATGAACTCCTACTCATGTTTAAACACACAGCTCAAGAGTCATCTCCTCTGAGAAGCCCTTCATTACCTTTCCATGTCCTAGTCTTTGTATCCCACAAGATTCTGTTTATTAGTAAACCTGTCACACTAAATGACTTGTACTTGTTAACATGTTTATTTCCCCTAGTAGACCTTGAGCTCCTGGAAAGAATGTACATTATCCTCTACATTTTTGCGTCTCCATACCCAGGAGAACCCTGGCATATACAGTAGGGGCTCAATAAATACTGTGGCAGTAAACAGAGCTGATTCCAATTGTCATTATCATGGTCATCATCCCATGGTTAGTGGACGCCCACAGGAGTATAACTTGTTGGTAGGTGTTACATTTGGTGTTTAGAGTGGTTGAAGGAGAGACAGCCAGACTCTGCTGTTTCTGATGAAAAGGAACGAGGGTCTCTCTAAAACGGGAAGGAAAGAAGAAAAGCTAGAGGAGCCTGAAATGTGTTCATTTTGTCACTTTTGGATGCCAGAGATTGGGATTTTAGTGCAGGCCAAGCCACTTATCTTAGAAGGTTCTGACAAATTTTCTGGGAAAAATAAAAGAAATGAATAAAATTAAAAGCTGTGGTCAGAAGGTTACAGAAAGGAATGGCACACATTTCTGCTGGGGAATAGGAAGTGGTCTTGTCTTCCGCAGCAGGGCTGTCTAATAAATCTGGAGAGTTTTACTGACTTCATAGGCGCAAAAATAACCACCCGGAGAAGACATCGGGTTTCACTTATTTTTTTGGAAAGTAATTTTTCACAGACGCAAGGTTAAAAGAAAGTGGTTGCACGGGCTTCAGCTGTGGTGGTGTGTCTTCTGGTATGTGTAATGCAACTGGATCTCAATTCTGGGATGATGCCCAGTTTCAGAGGTCTAAAGCCTCTGTTGAAAGCCATGAGGACAGAGTGTTGCCAGAGTTTTATGTATGCAACTGTAGACCGGTTGTCTTAGTGCAAGGAGGGACTTTGATCAAGAGCGTCTGGAGGGAGGGGTTTCATTAAACGCTGTTTTCAACCCTTAATTCTACAGCTTTTATGTCTACTTGTTCCTAAGTCTAGCACAGACCCCAAACGGCCCTGACACAGAGAAGCCCCTCCCCAAACCCATGTCTGGCTCTCCGGCAGCAGCAGTGATGGGCATGGAAGGAGTTCTTGGGTAGAAAAGATACACGGTTTGGAAGGTTTTGCTCCTTACTCCCTGGATTTTGGTCTCATGTTGGACCATTCAAAGAGGAAAATGCTGGAAGCTCTCCCCCTCCAGCCTTATGTCTGCGATTCATTAGGAAAACTTCCCCTACATAGAGACAAGCTTTCCTGAGAAAAGGCTTGATAAGAGTGTATGTTTGTTGGATGAATTCTTCCTTTTAAAAACATCTGGCCAAGAAGAGAAAGTGCAGCCAGTCTTAGAAGGTTTAAGTGTCCCTTTCTGAACTCCTTTCAATTGTCCTCACAATAATGGATGAGATGGCAACTAGGTAATCTTTTTAACATTTTGTAACTTCCATGTTCAATTCTCATGGTGAACCTGCAGGGACCTTCTCCCACAGGGCAAGGGAAACTTTTTTTTCGTACGTTGATATGTCTTCCATAAATCAATGGGAATGCAGACAGAGGAGCTGTGATCTTGGCCACATTGTTGGGGAGTGGAGCCACCTGGTGTGTGGGAGGCCGATTATCCTCAGAGCCCCCAGCAGTCTCCGGGAAAGTGGACTGGGGTCTCAGAGTAAGATCATTGGATTGGGAAGCAGGAAATAAAATCTAACACCACTCCATCTGAAAGAACCACCTTATTTGCAAGATGACAAAAATAAATGGGTGGTTTTCAAGTGTATGTTTTAGCGGCAGAATCCGTTTCCAAAGGAAAATCGTAAATAATACATTAGTAAACATTCACTGAGTCCTTGGCATGTGCAGGGTATTTGGCTAAGCCCTTGACATGTACAGCATTATTGAATTTAATCTTCACTACTCTTAACAGGCACTGTTATCATGTCTATTTTATAGACGAGGAAAGTAAGGGATCAACTTGCTCCAGATAAGGCACTGTACAACCCACCATATGAAGCAGATCCCAGTGGGGCTCTTGTGGAATTAGGGTTAGAATACCATGTGCCTTTAACCCCTGCTGCCTTACTCCTCTGTCGACTTCTTCTGTCTCCCTAAAGCAACCCCAAATCTTCGTGGAGCAGAGGTTCGAAATCTTTTGACTGGATAACTCCTAAAGTTTCTTCTCAGTCTAATGCCCATTCATCCTGATTCTGGAGACATAAACCATGGTAATCCTCCGAATGAGCTCCTTCAGACTGGATGTTGGCAAACGTTGCTCTTCTTAAATGGCCTGACTCAAAGTCACTTTTCACATACCTTTAAAGAATAGATTTTCAAATGACTTTGCTCCACTAAACATAGGGGTGAATTCCAGGAATTGCGCAGATGTAAATATTCTGATGCTACGAGATCAAATGTGCTGTTTACGTTAAAACTGAGGTGCCCAAGTCAGGACTGTTTTATATTTCTTTCGTAATTAAGTTATTAAGTATTCTATAACTCACACATTTGCTTATGCATTCACTGGCCAATTGTCTCTAATCCAGCTAGGCGCAAGCATTAGGTGTTAGAATTTTCACCTCTCACATTAGCTAGATGTCTGTCTGGGTATTGGCTCACTCAGAGCAGAGGGTTCATCAAGGAAAGGGGGAGACTTTTGATGTCTTTGTTAGCTGTTCACAAAGGGAAAAAGCTCCACAGGCTGAATCTCTTAACTCCTAACTCACATCAGACATCCCCAAATTGCATGATCTTAGTGTTGCTAAGGTGGGGTGGGGAAACAGCCTCCTTCATACAGTGTGGTTGGGGGTATAAATCGGTATAAAATTATTGGAGGGCAATTTGGCACTAGCTATTAAAAACGAAGTGCTCATACCCTTTGACCCGATAATAAGCCACCTTCTGGGAATTCATCATAGAGAACTACTCCTACAACTGCTCAAAGATGTAAGTGTAAAATGATGTTTGCAAGAATCTGTGTTACGGGGAAAACTGGAAAGGCCCCAAATGTGCACTAACAGGCAATTGGTTAAGAAAAGTTTGGTTCGGCCATGGAATATAATACCATGGAGCCGTTAAAAAGAAGATTAAAAGGAAGATCATTTTTTACAGACTGGCATGGAAATATGTGTAAGACATGTTGCTAGGTGGAAAATAGCACACTTCGAAGTTGAGAATATAATCCCATTTTTGTAAAATAATAAATAAATTTTAATATATGCCTTGAAAAAATGTTAACTGGTTTTCTCAGCTGTGTGGGATTATGAAAGATTTTCACTTTCTGTGCTATATATTATAATGTTTCAAGTTATTTATGGATATATACTATATACATGCTGTTACTTTTGTAATCAGAAAAAAAATAGATGATGCTGTGACTTGGCCCCTCGAGAGCCCTGTTAAGAAAGTGTAGAAGCCTACTCCAAATCCGTCAACTTGAGTAGAAAACAAAACTTAGCCAATGTGGAGCAGTGATGCCACTTAACCAAAAGGAGGACCACGCATGGAAATTCTTCTGGCCTTTAGAGTCCGTAAGCCGTTGTAATAGTTAGCCCACAATGGCGTATTCTTTCCACTAGGAGCTAAGGAGAATACATTTAAACGGCAGCCAGTTTTTGAACCACTGCTCTAGTTGAGAGGACAGCTGAGGACCAGAGACACAAACCAAGGGGTCTCATCGTCAACAGTGACTTGCCAGGGGAGCAGGGTATCCATAAAAGATGAATAGGAGTTTGTGTTTAATTTTCACACTCTTTTCAAGGTAAGATTTGGTGCAATTTACAGGGGCAGATCCCCATTTGGTGGGGCGGGAGGGGGTGGGATTCCATAGCTTATGCAATTAAGGGGACTCAACCAAAAGAATGCAAAATTACAAATACAAAATGAGGTATAGGGCTTTGGAAGGGGTCCCTGAGAAAGAGGGCCCTTAAGCCATCCTTTGCTAGTTTCTCAGCAATCTGGTCTGCACTGACTTAGCGTTCTTAAGCCAAGATAACATGGAGGGTAACACGCACGCTTCCTTTTAAGAATTATCCTGCCAGAGGAGCATTTCCATCTTATACCTGGTGAAAGCTAGAGGCAGCACCCTGAGCCCTGGGAGACTGTACGATCTATGTTTTGGGGGATACTTGAGTTTCTGTGGCTGGAGAAGCTCTATTTGTTGACTATGGCAGATGCCCAGTTCTTGATGCTCATAAAACTATGGCAGTCAGAGACGGAAAGATGGATTAGGTCATCAATCTAGCTTCGGGTCCAAGGCAGGATGGTTCCCTATTGTAGTTGTTCCAAGCCTTCGTCCTGGCAGTTTGGAAATATCTCGGGGGCCAAACTCTTCGAAGGCTGTTCTTCTCCTCTGGTTCCTGGGCAGATGTTGAGGTGTTTAGATGGGGAAAAAAGAGCATTTTAGAGCCACACAACTACTTAATTATATCCACTCACCTAGATTCCTATCAATGTTTTCCACATGAAGAAAACAATTTAGTGTAAAGAAACTCTTGTATCTCTGGCATAAAGCTGCCATCAGGGAACAAATCACTGATTTTTTCCGGTTCCTTGTATTTCAGCTTTGGTGGTGAGTGAGTTTCTTTTTTTTGCTTTAGGAGAAAAGCAAACTTGCTTGAGTTCTCCATAGCCAGCGTTATCAAGAATGAGTACTATTTAAATGCTGCTTTTGTTCATGGGAACAAAGTAGCTTTCTAAACACTTATTTTGAGTCTGTTTACCTCTGTCTTTGGTGAACTTTATGTGTTCTCAATTTTTATTTTAGGCTTCTAGGGGGCTACAAAAATGGGGATTCTGAAAGCTAAGTTTTGATTTTCCCATGTTTCCTTGCAAGTCCAAATAGATAACGACTCTAATCTCCCCCCAAATTTTGGTGACTACCTTTTTAAAAAAAATTTATATTATTGAATTATAGTTGATTCACAATGTTGTGTTAATTTCTGCTGTACAGCAAAGTGATTCAGTTATACATACATTCTTTTTTCATATTCTTTTCCAATATAGTTCCTTGTGCTATATAGTAAGATCTTGTTGTTTAGCTATATATGATAGTTTGCATCTGCTATTCCCAAACTCCCAGTCCATCCCTCTCTGCTGGTGGCTACTTTTTTTTTTTTTTTTTTTTGGCTGCGTTGGGTCTTCATTGCTGTCCGCAGGCTTTCTCTAGTTGCGGTGAGCGGGGGCTACTCTTCGTTGTGGTGCGCGGGCTTCTCATTGCGGTGGCTTCCCTTGTTGCGGAGCACGGGCTCTAGGTGTGTGGGCTTCAGTAGTTGCAGCACACGGGCTCAGTAGTTGTGGCGCACGGGCTTAGTTGCTCCGCGGCATGTGGGATCTTCCCAGACCAGGGGTCGAATCTGTGTCCCCTGCATTGGCAGGTGGATTCTTAACCACCGCGCCACCAGGGAAGTCCAGGTGGCTACTTTTTTGTACAGGAGGAGTACTGTTCTAGACTAAGAGAGTAGGCTTGAACATTGACCGATGAATGTATGATATATGTCCTCAGTAAAATCTTTTATTCCCTATGCTTCACATACGTGTGTGTGTGCGCCTGCGTGTGTGTGTGTGTGTGTGTGTGTGTGCAGTCTGCTTGCTTGTTCTTTATAGGTTTGATGGTTTATATGGGTTTTTTGACTTGAAAATACTCCAGTTCTCTTTTTTGGTAAGTAATGCTACTGACAAGTATAAAATACTCAGAATAATGTAATATTTGGATATTTGCATTTGAAAGTTCATCTCCTTTTTAAATCAAGACAAGTGGGCATTCGTTTATTGATGCTAGTGACATCAGTATTAGAACTTTTAGCAACAAACAACGCTCAGCAACGTTTTTTTCTTAGAATTCCTAAAGATGGGTTCCCAGTTAATCAGCTATCAAGAAACTATCTGTTAATGCTATCTGAGTTAAACTTAGCCGAGTTTAATTAAATTTTAAAAGTTGACTGGGAATTCATCCAAAATGTGCTCATCAAAAAACAAAGGTACTTGAAAATAGAGGTAAGAGATAGGATTATGAGGGACAGAATTAATTTTAAACCTCCTGAACTGGAAAAATGGTTAGAGACAGAAATGCTAAAGATAAAAAGATTTTCTTTTTACTTTAAAAATAGTTCAATACAGTATGTCTGGCCTTAGGATTTTCTGAAGCATGCTCCTTTCGAAATGTGCTTGTCCACACTAACAAATTACTAAGGGGAATGGAAAATGAAAATTGCTGAAAGGTACAAAATTACCAAAGGTACAGTATTATTGAAAATCACTATATTTTCCCAACCCAAAAATTCCGAGAGATTTTTTTATTCACAGAGATCTGTGAATGTACTTAAATGTAATCTCATAAACAAGTTAAAATATTTCAATTGTGCATTAAACAAATTCTCTTTAGGAAAAATAATGAAATTACGTGAATTTAGCACTGTCTGGAAAAATATGGACTGTGTAATGAAAAGTTAATCCTGCTGGCAACCTCATTAATGTGGGCTACACACAGCTCCTTACGGGCAAATAAATTGTAAGCTCTTAGATAGATGGCTATCTGTCCTGAATGGAATGTTTTAGACATGGTTGGCTCAGTAATTGTGGAACAAGTGAACACGATTGAATTCAGGTAGATCTCAGATTGTTCACTGTTTGATATATATATATATATATATATATATATATGTATATATATATACATATATATATATTTAAAATATATATATTTTAAATTTTCTTTGTTAGTTATGCTTGATTTAAATAGTAACTAATGAAGTGATAGCAGTTGTTTGTATTTACAACCCTATCTGTGGTCTGAAAATTAACATGGCTTTATTGGATAAGAACTTGGTTTAGAAAGAAAAGAAATTAATTTGTTCAAAGAATTTTAAAAATTCAGTGGTAGAACAGATCTAGCTTCTCAAATGACATTTTCTGGACTCTCTCTCTCTTTCTCTTTTTCTGTCTCTACATCCCAACTTTACCACTTTCTGTGCTGTTTTCCTTGTTTGGCAAATAAATATGGTGGCAAAGATGGAACCACATAGCCACCCCTGGTAGAAGCAGAGTGTTTCGTTGACAATAGAAGCTGACCTCCCATTGTCCTAGCATGGGTCACATGCCCATCCCTGAGCCATGTATAATGCTGCAGCGTGTACATTAGTTTCCTATGGCTGCCGTAACAAATTACCACAAACTGGGTGGCTTAAAATAAGAGGAATTTACTTCCTCTTTTCTGGAGGTCAGTAAACCAAAATCAAGATGTCAGCAGGGCTATTCTCCCTCCAGAGATTCTAGGGGAGATTCTGTTTCTTATCTCTTCCAGCTTCTGGTAGCTCCAGACAATCCTTGGCTTGTGGCCGCTTCACTCAGATCTCTGCCTCTGTGGTCATATTGCCTCCGTCTCTTATCTGTGTGTCTCCTTTGTGTATTTGTGTTTAATCTCCCTCTGCTTGATCTCATACGGACACACGTGATTGTATGCATGGCCCCCTGGGATAATCCAGGATGATCTCATCTCAAGATCCTTAATTTAATTTCACCTGCAAAGATCCTTTTTTGAAATAAGATCATATTCACAATTTCCAGGGATTAGAGTACAGACGTATCTTTTGCGGGGGACACCATTCAACCCACTACAGCTAGTAAATGTTTAACAATCTCCTTGACAAAAAAGGGAGACCCCTCATATATAATATTTGCCTAACCTCCGTGGTTTAAATACTGCCACCATGTCCAATTTCAAGTTATCAACAGGAAGTCACTGAACTTGGAGTTGGGATAAGATGCACAGTAGCGGACCATTATATAGTACTTCCACCATCCAGACCCAATAGATGTCAGTAGCCTCAAGAGCACAGATAAGAGTACATAATGTATTCAAATAATTAGAAAGTGATGAGTTTTGAGTGCCTATTAACTTTGTTTTAAATATACTTTATTTAATTATAAATATATATACTTTAAATTTTAATGGTGATAACGTTTAACAACTGGCTCACAAAATTCCTGAAAATGTACTGGTTGGTTTAGATGAGCTGGTATGAGCCAGCTCCAATGCCACTGGGTAGAATTTGCTAATTGATCAGGTCGGAGTCATACAGCCTAAGGCACAGGGTCAGCAACATGCCAACCACACGGACTGAAAATGAGGTGGGTGGGTCCTTAAGAGAAAATCGGGGTGCTATTAGTTAGGAAAGGGAAAGGAATATGGAAAAGACAAAAACAACAAAGCCACTTCCGTATCATCATTCAAACAGGTATTAATGATTTCAGGCTAAGGAGAAAAATGTTCAGCAAAGTCCAAAACATTTACTGGTACAACTGTTGGGGCTACACATGGTTCTGCAAATCAGTCTCTCTACCTAGGAGAAAAATCACTGTTTCCACATTCTCATTTTACTTAGTTCATACGATCTGTTTTTAAGCCTAGACACATTTATCCCAAGGTGAGCAACTTCAGAAAAATACATAAACCAATGGTCGTTTTTAGAGTATCATTAAAAAAAGATTAACAGCTTTATTGAGACATAATTTGCACACCATGCAATTGACCCATTTAAAGTGCAAAATCCAGTGGTCTCGGTACATTCACAGAGTTGTTCAAACTTCACCACAATTATTTTTAGAACATTTTCATCACCCGCCAGAAGAAACTCTGACCCACTCAACTGTCATCTTCCAATGTCTCCACCCTGACCTATAGCCCTTGGTGACCAATAGTCTACTTTTTGTCTTTATAGATATACCTAGCCTAGGAACTTCATATAAATGGAATCATACAATAGGTGTTCCCTTGTGGCTGGCTTCCTTCACTTAGCATAATGTTTTAAGGTTCATCCATGTTGCAGCACGTGTCAATATTTCATTCCTTTTTATTGTCAAATAGTAATCCATTGTAGGGATATACCACATGTTGTTTATCCACTCATTAGTTGGTGGCCAGGCGGCCATTTGAACTGTTTCTCCTTTTCAGCTATTATGAATAATGTTGCTATGACATTTGTGGACAAGCTTTTATATGGACATAATTTTCATTTCTCTCAACCCAGTGGTCTTTTAAGTTAAAATTTTTGACGAGGTTTCTTACTTTCCACATGCTCGTTCTCCTTCCCTACCGTTTAGGAACGGAAATAGAAATGCCACATACAGAATTCCAGTTCTGTTAAATTTGGGGTCACTACCCCAACCCCTTAAGAATCCTGGAACTGGCTCAGCCCAAAGAAGGAGTCTGCTCACCAACTCTAGGGTGGGGGAGGGTGCTGTTTGTCAGGAGAACATAGGAGCTGACTTGGGGCCCACAGATCACTAAGCAGGTGTGATTGAATTCTTGTCACACCAAGGCCTGGCCTTGCCCACAACAGGTTCATAATAACTAGTACTTCACAGTGCTGTTCAGGCAGTCTCCATATGCAAAGTATAAAGAGTAATAAAAATTAAACCTTACTCTCTGGCCTGGAAATCAGAGTCATGGGGTTTGGGAAACTTGCAGAAAAGAGAGGGGGAATTTTTAGCTTCTCTGATAAAGACCAGTAGAGAGCTTCATTTTCTCCCTTGCATGATGGGAAGTGATCTATCTTCCAAGTGTCGTGCAGACCTGGGATTAAAAAAAAAAAAAAAAAAAGCTCTATATTAATTTATACAGCAACTTTCTTCCAAGAAATTCAGAGGGTCTCAAACAGTCTTTCACTCATTCCCCTGAGGGAGTTTGCATAAATGTGCATAAGAAATTACTTTTTTTTAAATGTACACTCTCCAGTTAGCCAGTACCAGGCAGAAATAGAACTAGAAAAGTAGACCTCCTGACCAAACATTCCGCTATAATATTTTCAGTGAGCTTCTATAAATCAATGCAGGGCCTTAAAAACAGGATCTCTCCATAATATCCCCGGGACTCTGCTCACTGATGACTGATGTTCCTTT
Organism: Orcinus orca; assembly: GCF_937001465.1. Taxonomy (NCBI): domain Eukaryota; kingdom Metazoa; phylum Chordata; class Mammalia; order Artiodactyla; family Delphinidae; genus Orcinus; species Orcinus orca. The sequence continues at coordinate 57,146,223 of NC_064564.1, forward strand.
CACCAGGGGCAAAATTTTCCCTTCCAGATGAGAGTCAACCGACATGGCATGCACCGTGACCCTCAAGAATCTCATTCATTTACAGTGGAGCGCTCAGGCCCACCTTGAAACAGGCAGTGCAGATTTCCCTCTCGCAACTCAGCACTCCTAACCCAGCCCAACTGAAAACCTCTCCAGAATCTCGGGACTGGCTCAGCCCAAAGGAGAAAGAATCCTGCTCCCCTGCTGTGGGCAGAAAACTGGGGTCTAGCCAGTCCCTCTCACTTTGTCACTTGCTGTGTCTCCATGTTGCTTATACAGTGGGCTGTACTGCCCCTCAGAGTCCTACTGGTCATACTGGGGAACATACTCAGTTCCAGTTTCCCAAAGCCCAGCTCGGTGCCCAGGTGGATGGCTCTGGGAGAGCTTCCAGCATCAGGCATATGCAGGGCCCAACCCAGCTCTCCATCCCAAACCAAACACTTAATTCCTCGTGTTGGGCCTTTTCTCAACATATTTTTTTTAAAATTTTTATTGGCATATAGTTGACTTACAATGTTGTATTAGTTTCAGGTGTACAGCAAAGAGAATCAGTTATACATATACATATAGCCACTCTTTTTTTTTTTTTAAGATTCTTTTCCCATACAGGCCACTACATAGTATCGAGTAGAGTTCCCTGTGCTATACATATATATACATATATCTATTTTATATATAGTAGTGTGTATATGTCAATCCCAGTCTCCCAATTTATCCCTCCCCTTTTTTCAGCATATTCTTTTTTTTTTTAAGAAGATGTTGGGGGTAGGAGTTTATTAATTAATTAATTAATTTTTGCTGTGTTGGGTCTTCGTTTCTTTGCGAGGGCTTTCTCTAGTTGTGGCAAGTGGGGGCCACTCTTCATCACGGTGCGCGGGCCTCTCACTATCGCAGCCTCTCTTGTTGTGGAGCACAGGCTCCACACGCGCAGGCTCAGTAGTTGTGGCTCACGGGCCTAGTTGCTCCGTGGCATGTGGGATCCTCCCAGACCAGGACTCAAACCCGTGTCCCCTGCATTAGCAGGCAGATTCTCAACCACTGCGCCACGAGGGAAGCCCCAGCATATTCTTATTGTGACGTTATTACCCATCCCTGAAAACAAGTTTCTTTTTTTTTTTTTTGGTTAGGGTTACACTAGCTCATGTAGAATCTCACACCTGGGGAATATCTGTGCCTTTCTTCCAACCCCCAGAAAGCCTCTGGGCTCTACAAATTTCTTCCCAGGGATTCTGGGAGAATGGGAAATCGTAATCCATTTAGCAAAAGAAAGTTCATACACGTGTCCCATGCTGCATCCAGCCTCAGACACATTTTGTTTCATACTCTTAGCCTTATTTAAACTTTATTTAACCTTAAACTTTATTCAAACTTCATGTTAGGACTGGCTCCATAGTTTGTGGGGTCCAGTGAAACGTGAAAATACAGGCCCCTTGTTCAAAGTTTAAGAATTTCACATTAAACCAAGCACCGAGGCCCTTCCTAGTACCAGGTCCTGTGTGACTGCACAGGTTGCATGTCTGTGAAGCCACCAGCCCTGCTGCCAAGAGTTAAAAAGCAAAAGACTCCTAAGCTCTCTTGAAAACTAGAAAAATTTGGTAACTCTATGTTTGCATCCCTAAATGGAGCATAGAATTGGCTGGTGCCAAGTTGCCGTTTGTCTTAGTTCACTAGGGCTACCATAACGAAGTACCATAGACTGAGTGACTTAAATGACAGAACTTTATCTTCTCACAGTTCTGGAGGCTAGACGGCTCAGATCAAGGTGTCAGCAGGGTTGCTTTTTCTACGGCCTCGGTCTCGAGCTTGCCTTCTCACTGATGGCCACCTTCTCCCTGTGTCTTCACAGGCTCTTCCTCTGTACCTGCCTGTGTCCTAATCTCCTCTTCTTATAAGGACAGCAGTCACATTGGATGGGAGCCCACCCCACTGACCTCCTGTTACCTGAATAACATCTTTAAAGGTCCTCTCTCCAAATAGAGTCACACTCTGAGGTACTAGGGGTTGGGGCTTCATCGTATGAATTTTGGAGGGGACACAACACAATTCAGCCCAGTACACAGCTGCTCACTTCAGAGCGGGCACAGTGCTCCAAGTCACAGCACTAGCCTGGTCCTCAGCAGCTGCCATCCGCCACGTTGCATGGGCTGTTCTTTTTCCTCCTGCTTCCCCTCTCAGAGAGATGGACCTGTCTCCTCCGGGGTAGCGTATGGCATGGTGACACTGTTTACCATGGGACAGTGGCTGCACACTCTCTCTACCTCGGCAAAACTAAGATTGCTACTCGGGCTTCCCTGGTGGCGCAGTGGTTGAGAGTCCGCCTGCCGATGCAGGGGACACGGGTTCGTGCCCCGGTCTGGGAAGATCCCACATGCCGTGGAGCGCTGGGCCCGTGAGCCATGGCCGCTGAGCCTGCGCGTCCGGAGCCTGTGCTCCGCAGCGGGAGAGACCACAGCAGTGAGAGGCCCACGTACAGAAAAAAAAAAAAAAAAAAAAAAGATTGCTACTCAAGTGATCCTTTGCAGCACTATAATCAGTTTCTTAAAAACGAAAACGAAAATGTACCCATTCTATAGCGATAAGACTTCAAGTGCAGAGCAGAAATTGCCGTGGGGTATAACTGGCTACTCGGACTCGATCTGCAGGTTTCAAGCGAGGGAACTTTCAGCGATCCTACTTAAAATCACCTGACCATCTAAGGGATGGCCCCAAATTTCAATGGAAACCCAACTATACAGCTCCTTGGAGGCAGCATACTCCCAAATTGGTATTTGTACCTATTTGCAGAAATGTTAGCCAGATTATAGCTGAAAATTCTGCTAATTCTGGGGAGGTTTTTGGTCTTGTGCCTGGAACTATTGAAACATACATTCACACCTACCACATGTAACACTTAGCAGCATAATTTCCAGCACAACACTTTCCTACTTTATTTTTAAAAGAAATAGAGCAGAGACTAAAGATCTGCGCTCACCCTGCTGCTTTTTGCAAGAGGCTCCACAAAAGGTGGAGGGGATGGCTTTTGTGTGAAAAGAGGATTATTTTGCATTTTTAAAAGGAAAGGAGCCACAAAAATCTTTGCTCAGAACCAGGGAACGTATGATGCCGAAACATGTAACATTTGCACCTGTGTGTCAACAGAAAAAAGTCATGTCAAATGTGCAAGGCTCTGGGAAAAGAGTAATGATTATCTCATAAATCCCAGTATTGGAGCTTGGAAGAGACCTTCAAAACATCTTACTGTATCCCCGTTTGTGTTAAGACTAGGAAAAGGAGGTTCTTAAATTTTTAAAGACTCTCTCCAGACCAGCACTCCACCTAAAACGCAGGTCTTTTCTCCCAGCCAGGGCAGTTCGCACCCTACCAGGCTACTTCCAAACAGGCATTGTCCTGTCGGCCTAAACTGCATACCACAATCACAAAACCCTCTCTCTTTATACCAGCGTCTCTATTTAGACTGCAGAGTTGAGAAAGCAAAGGCTATTTCAACTTCAACTCCCTTAGCAAACAGAAGAAAAGGCATCTGACCCGCCGACTTTTCCAGCTGGTCCCTGGGTCTGGCCGCCCGGTCTCTGCCGTAGCGTGCGGGCGCCGGCTGCCGGTGTGCCACCAGGGGGCGCAGCATCCTTTGTCCTGACACCAGCGTTGAAGGCAAGCTCTGCAGCCCGGCTAGGCCTCCAGGAAGATCTGCCTTGCCCTCCTTTCACGGTTTCTTTCTGGAACCCGTCCACTACCCAGCTCCCTTCATTCACTTTAAAACCGTTTTCTTCTTCTTGCCTGACGCTCAGTCTCCCTCCGTCCCATCTCATATCTGTGCGTGTCACCGGGCTCTGGGCATGTTTGTAGACAGGCTTTTCAGAGCCACCAGACCCCCCTCCCCAGCAGCTCTTCCTCTGCAAAGCTTAGGAGACCATGGCCGCAGCTTATCATTTGCTCTCACTTGGAGGCCCCTCAATTGAGGATATTTCTAAAGATTCTTCCAGAATGAAGGGGCCTCAATGACAGGACTAGCTCCCTGGAAAAACGATCACATCCGTCCTTTAATACCCCTCCCTTCCACTCAAAAAATAACAACAAACAAATGAAATGACTGGTTCTGGGAAGCTCATGCCCACCGGTATTCACCCTCACCACCGCTCTGGCCCCTAAACAGTCTCAGATCAGCCTTGGGAGGTAGACATCTACCCAAAGGAACCGGCTTAAGCATCCTTCCAGCCACACCTCTTACACCCCACTGTGCAACCCAGGCAAGGTAACTGCCTCCTTCTGCCCTCACCAGCTTGGCCGTATCTGTTCTCCAGCAGAAAGAAATCCACTCAGATTCCAAAGACTCAGTGTTGCCATCTTTCAGGGATAAATGAACAGCCCCTTCTTCTCTAAGACATACTTCTAGCGCTGCCCCACAGGCACAACTCACAAAATGCCAACCCTCAAATCCCCCAAACACACCCTTTTTGCAAAGAACCCTAAAAATCCACTGTTCTGAACGAATAGGGCACAGGGTCCTATACAGGCCTTTGAAAGGCAGCTGCTCTATTTACGTGGAGAGATTTCAAGTTTACGGGGTCCTTTCCCTGCCTCTCATTCTAGCTTCGGAACAACCCGCAGAGACAGGCAGGGAAATCTCAAGCCTAAGAGGTTTGCACCAGTCCTAGAGCTAGTAGAGGGTGTGGGCAGCACTTGGGTGACAGAACTTAGGTGACAGGGGCCTCAGAAGAGCTGCTTGTCTAGTTGACATCACAGATGAGCATCAGGTTATCTGCCCTGAGAGAGCCTATGGTCTGGGCTCCTGAAAAACTGTAGCATTAGTGGGAGCCTGGATGGGGCAGGAGGAGAGGAAAGGAAGGGGTGATATTAACTCTAACCTGACCCTTCTCTTTAATCTCTGGCTTCCTTCACTTCCGTTTTCTCCCCACTCACCTTAGCTAATGCAGAAGAATAGAAGTGCTGAGCCTGGAGACAGGTAGCCCCAGCCAGTCGGCCTGATGTGAGCCCGACCTCTCGTCATTCATAAAGTAATGATAAGGTCTATCAGATATGGAGAAAGTCACTAAAGGGCAAAAAAGGTCAGTGGTATTCTGGGCAGGGGGGAAGGGCAGAGTAGGAGACTTTCACTTTCATTTTATGCCCCTTTGTATTATTGGAAGTATTTTGATTTATGCATATCATTACTTTTCTAATTTTATTTTTTAATTTTTATTGGGGCTAATGATGCTCTTTAGAATTGCTGTCATGATGACTTATGTCAAGTGTCTGGCATGGCATGTAGTCTGGTATGGAGTTGATGCTTCCCGAACAGTAGTTTATTATTAGCGATAATAAATTAACTGAATTAATTTGCTCAAAACTGAGCAAATGGACTTCAAATCGAGAAACTCGGAGTCTGATGCAGACTCTGCTCTCAGCTCACTGTATGCCCTTGAGTAAGTCAAATCCTCCTCTGAGCCTTGGTTTCCACATCTGTAAAATTACAAGATACAGGCCAGTTGATTTGGAAAACTGGGGGAAGGACAGAGCAGAGCTCACCCCCAAAAGTGGCTGAGCCACCTTCTAAAATTCAGCCACAGGCTTTGCAAGGAGGTCTCTCAAGCTTGAGTTCATCAGGCAGAAACCCTTCCTAAAAGCTGTCAAAAGCTGTCAAAGTTGAAAGGCGGAAAGGGCCAGAGACAGTGGAACAAGTTCTAAAATAATACAGGAATTAAATTAGGAAACAAAAATGTGTGAACACTGTGAGGTCATCAGCTTGGGGCAGGGCAGGGGGAGGTGGGAAAAGACAGTTTAGGCTGTTCCTTGGGTGTAGTTGGCCTCATGATTATTTCCTGACAAAAGAGATGCCCTTGGTTGGCAGAGGGGATGAAATTCAAGGCCAGAGCCCCCTGGCCCGGCCAGAGCCAGCCCCAGTCCAATCTCCTAGGCTGAGAGTTCTGTGCGGGGCACAGGGCTGGCCTTGGTGAGACTAGACCCTCTCCTTAGCACAAGCAGAAGCAGAGCCGCCCAGTAGAACTGGATGGAGGAACCTCTTAAGTTTCTCCCAGCATTAACAGAATCACCACAACAGAAGCGGAGAGACTGGGTCATGGAGGGTGCAGATGCTCAGACACTAAAACTTCAGCAGCTGGGTTGGGGAGACCTGTTCTGGGGCAGCCCAGCTCCTGAGAATCCAATAGAGGCATGTTCCTGGAACACACACTGATTCATTTCCCACCCTGCTCAGAATCAGAGATTTTTCCTTATAGTCTCCTTCGCCAGTGCTGGGCCTTTGAGGATGGGAGGCAGGTGGTCTGGTGGGTAGGAAGGTTGAGACTCCTTTTGCCCTGTGGTCTTCTTCCTATTTAAAGCAGCACCGCCTGTCGTAGCAGCCTCTTGCCAATATTTGCAGGCAGGAAGATTTCCTGACATTGCAAGGGGGGTGTTCAGAGCAGATGGGAGGCCCTTTCTTAAGGCCATCAGGCAGAGCAGAAATTGGTTTCACCCGCTCCCCAGGAGGAATCTTCAGACCCCACTCTGGAGGTCAGAAGAAAACGTGTAATTTTTTTTTTTTTGTATCTCTGAATTATCTGGCCTCGCCTGTTACAATGACATCTCCCCCCAAAGCCCGTGTTGTCTCTGCCTGAAGGGAAAGTAGTGTTTTCAGTTCTCGTGGGATCTGAAATAACGGTTCCAAAGTATGCCAACACCTGGAAGACCCTTCCCTTTTTTATGAGGCCTAGCGGTCTAAGGGAGGGAGAAGAGGGAGGAGGAAGGAGGTGCCTGGTAGAGAGGCTTCGGCAGGTAGCAGCAACTCTGCCTGATTTCCAGAGCGCAAAACCAAATAAATAAAAACTGCTCCAATCATCATACTTTGATAAACCTATATTCTTCGAACTTCAGTGTTTTTAGAGAAACGCCTTCTGTTGTACGTTAGAAGTCACTTTCAAAGGCAGTTCTGAACGTCTGTCCACTTGTTAAAATGCTTTCCGCGCTTGCTTTTCCGCACGGTTCTTTTCTGTGCCCGTTTGTATCTCTAGTAAGCAGCATTGTTTACTACCCTTGGGTCCGTGCCCCTGGGACTGAACTGAAATAGAACAGGAGCGCCGAGGTTGAGTGCTGGAAAATACTCCGGGTTTCCCAGGCCCCCGAGGGGTCCCCGGGGCAGCCGAGCGGGCCGCGCGGGGAGAGCCCACCGGTGCGTGTGCGCCCTGCGAAGCGCAAGTTTGCGAGAGTTGTTCCAGACGCCCTTAGTTCTGGGCAAGGATGCCGAGATGAGTGGCCACAGGAAGAAGGCACACGGGGACGGGAAATACCACTAAGGTCTGGGACTAGAGGTGTGACTTAAGGGCCGAACAGCCCAATATTGCCAGGATCGTAAAAAGAGACTGCGGCGCGGGAAACGTTCTGAGCTGTCTTTTAGGCTCGAAGTCTCAACTCTCATCCCTGTGCAATAAATTCTCATGAATAAATTCTCGTTCTTCCGTGTAGCCCCTCAGCCTTCGCTGTCAAAACGAGTATCCTAAACAAGAAGAGGATTACCACCCCTCCTTTCCTGCAGTTGCCTAATATTTGTCCCCATTTCGTTTTCAGCCGAGTGCTTTGTGACAATGGGGGATGTAAGCGCGTGCGCCGAGAAATAAAGCGCCTCTGTACCCCTAGCTATAAAGAAAGTCTTTCCGTCCCCTCCGACCCCAAACGCGCCCCTCCGTGGGGCCTCTCCCAAATTCCACCTCTCGCAAAACGGAGTGGAATTCGCTATCAGAAAGCAGAAACCCGCGTCGGAGACACAACGCGGAGCGCCTTCAGCGTCTGGGGGAAATTTTTCCGGTTTAGCCCAGCCTGCGTCTCCACACCCACCCCAATTTAATGTCAGGGCAGGATCTGCTGGAGAGTTTGCCGGTAAGAATGTTATTAAACGCGCGAGCCAGACCCGGGCTGTGCGTTTCCCAAGTGAGATTTCCAGCCCCAGGGCCCCGGCCCGAACTGTCCTTCCCACAGGTTCCTGTGAAAGACAAGCCCCCTGTCCCCAGTCTCCGAAATTTCCTCCAACAGGCTGCAAAGATTGCTCCAATTGTCTTTCTTAGCTCCGCTCCCTCATCCAGTTAGGTTGTTTAAAAATACAGAGATTCTGTTTGCTCGCAAGAACACAGTGATTTCCCTCAAGCAACTCTTGCAAGAGCTTTAAGCAGCCTCTGGGTTGCAGCGAGTCCAAGCGTCGGAGGAGTTTTCCGAATTCCAAGATGTAGTAAGGTGAATTTTGGTACAGGGAAAAGTGCGGGGTGTTGGAGTGCAGGGTGGGAGTGGGCGCCGAGGAAGCCGCCTGGAGGCTTTTTGTCTTTTAAAGTTAGACTTGCACGGAGGTGCCAGCACAAACGGCACCGCTTCGTGGTTTCCGAATTTAGAGAATCGTGCTGAGTTTGGGCCCATCCCTGAAGTCAGGGGCCCCACTCAGCGTACTATTACCAGTTCCCCAAGAGCAAGCAGAAGCGCGGGCGCAGCTCGCTGGGCACTGCCAGGGACTTTGTCCGCTGCTCCCGGCTCTTCTGCCCTCTCCCTTCTCGTGCCAAGCCCAGAACCATCCTCATCGCTGCCAGGATTTTGCACGGGGTATAGGAGGGCTGAATGCCTAGGTTGCGGAATCTCCCAACAGGTAGTTTCACCCGGGAGCTGGCAAGGCTTAAATATCAAAGGCTGGGCCGCTCAGCCTGCGTTAAGCGGGAGCCCAGACGCAGTCGCACAGGGAGCCGGGGAAGGAAAGTCGCGTTCTGGGAGTCATCTTAAATAACCCTGTTTTCTCTCCAATCTCCAGCTTCTTTCGAAATAGCGCGAGCTGGGCCGTTTGGAATGGCACTCGATGAGCCTAAATAAACCGCTTCAGGCTGTAAATTCACATCCGATTTGAATTCTCCCTCCCCCCCCCCCCAGTAGTTACTACAGAACCCAGCTCGGCTTTAGACCCATAGGTATTTATTTGGGAATTGGGAGATTCCCCTTCGAAACGCCCTAGGCTCCAGAGCAAAAGAGGAAAAGGCCGTGTTGCACTTGGATGATATTATTGAATTATGCCTTTCCCTGGTGCGCAGTGAGGAAAAGCAGAATGCCAGGCGGTATGTGGAATGGGCGGCGGCGGCCTTGCGCTCCAGAGAGCGCACTACACTTCCTTCCCAGGGCGCAGGGAGAAGTTGGGTTGGGCCACTGCGTCCTGCCTCCAGCAAGGATGCGCAGGCCGGAACGTCGCAGAAGCCTGATCCTGGCTGCGTGGCCCCGTCCCCTTCAGGGACACTCTCCCAAATGTCCCCGCCAGAGGCCGTGGGCGCACGTGGTGCACGGAGACCCGGCGCGCGACTCGAAACTGAGCGCGTCACCCCGAAAGATCCCTGGCGCGCGCAAGGCCCTCGCCGGGTGGCAGAAGGTGGGCGACCGAGCCTTTGAGCCGGCGGATCTAATTCCCGCTTTGGCAGACAAGCCTTTCCCGCTGCTGCTCTGTGCTGTCGTGGGGTAGTGTTTTCCGCACCAACACTCACCGCGGAACCCCGGCTCTGCCTGCTCTGTCCCCTAGAGAAACGCCCTCAAACTCCCCAGGGTTACTGGCCCCTAGAAACCTCAGGGGCCGTGGGCGGACCTGATCCGGGAGACTTGGATCGTTAACCGCCTCAGGACCTGGCCTCCCAATGACACCCAGCCAGCTCGCCCACGCCTACCCTAGCTCAGCTTGCACGCCCTGCGCCTCCTCCGCTAACCGTGCTACCTAAACTTTCCAAAGTTTTCTAGCGCGTTGCCACCTCTAGTTCGCCTCGTCTGGCGCTGGCAAGAGGAAGAAAAGAACCCCCCCCGCCCCCGCCCCTTCCACCTCTCTTTCCCTCCTCTCCCTCCCACCTTCGGCCTCCCCTGTGAGTCCAAACCTTGCGAGTGGGAGCGCGCGGTGGTGGAGCCCCCGAAGGCACCGACTCTGCAGGGGACGGAGTTCGTTCCGCATCCTCCACTCTGCGCCTCGGCCGTTCCGCCCCCTCCTCCCCCACCTCGTTTGCGGCGCAGGGACCTGTGGGCTTGTAGTTTAGTTTTGTGCAAATTTAGGGGTTTTTTTTAAGATTTTTTTTTCTTTGAGATTATATCCTGCTGGAGCCTCAAGAGTCCGCCTGCCTTCCAGTTTCCCGGCGCTGGGCTAGGGAGACGCATCCTTCGCGCCGGGCGGGTTGTTTCCTGAGTGAGGCCAGGGGTCCCCAGGCCGCGATTTCTCCGCCTGGGCTTCGTCTCCCAAGGAGACCCTCCGTCCTGGTGTGGGGCAAATTCGTGCTGGAGCTCAGCCTCAAGGCAAGCCTCCTGTGCCTCCCCCCGGCCCTCGCCCCCAAGCCCCGCCAGAGCTGCGGATGCAGCCAGTGCGGGGGATATTTTTATACCTGTTTAGGAGACAAGAGTAGGGGGGAGACCCCGTTCTAACACCTTCCTGGGGGCTTCCTACACACGGAAAATTCGAGGTAGAGAGGTTCCCTCCCTCCAGGTCCTGCAGCAACGGGTGCCCCGCCGAGAGACACCCACAGGAAGGGCCCCGAGTTGGTTGGTTTGTGGCCTATTATGTTTTTATTTTGTCTAGGATTAGCGGAGTTGGAGATTTTTGCGGCCAGCCTTACTACCCCGGGGCTTTAACTCTCAAACCAAGTCAACGGGAACGTTCCGGGGAAACTGGATCTCTGGGTGCGCCGCACCGAGTGCGGGGAAGTGAAACGAAATCCGCTGCGGACCCGCGCGGGGTGGACTCCCCGGCCTGGGGTCGCCCGGTGTTTCTGAATCCCACCGGCATAGGATGGGGATCGTACTTGACCCCGCCAGGGTCGGGGGCCAGCCCTCTGCCTTGATCCTTCCACGTGCCGGATGCGCTCCCCTCGTCGGTCGCTGACGACGCCTGCCCTGCGCGACGTCCGTAGGGGCTAATGGGTTCAGCCCGGCTGCGCCAGCGTCCCCGGCAACAGAATCAAGTTTGCCTGACGCTCAAGGTTAGGAGGATGTCTATTACCTCGTGTGCCCACGGACGTGAAACGCCTACCCAAAGCAAAGGTGGCTACAAATGCCTCCCCGCGAGAGCTGCCGAGACCTGCCCCCACCGTGTCCTCCCTTTGACCTCCCTGAGCTTGGGAACACGTGCGCCACTCGCCCGGTGCTCCATCAGGCCGCGCCTCGCACAGGCCCCACTAGGGCTGGGCCGCCTGGGACCGAGGTCCCCCCTTCTCGCCACATCGCCCCACCCCCCTCCACCACCCCCCGCCGGTCCCTGCATGCCCTGGTCCACGTTGCCACCAACGCTGTGTCGGAGAAAACCCAGCGGAGGGCAGCCTGGGAAGGCGGGAGGTATCCCCCGCCCGTTCCAATGGCCCCCCAGCAATAACAGAAAAACCACGAGGCGCCACCGTCTGCGAGATGCCTGTGGCGGCTTTTTAAAAGGCGTGGCGAGTGGGGTGAGGGGGGGAGGCGAGAGAAGAAAAATTAACGTAGAGGAGGAGGACAGCGGCTAAAGTTGTGAGTGTAAGCAGCCCTGCTTCTTAACTCCTCACCCTGCCGCCCCCAAGTCTGAGCAGCTGACGAAATCGTCAGTCTCTTAAGTCCCAAACTCCTCAAGGGCGGGATGGAGAAGCACCTTAACCCCCCAGAGCCAGCGATACCCAGCCACACTTCGGAGGGCAGAAGCATCCACTGTGGTCTGTGTTTACTTTGAGTATAAAGGATCCATTCACAAAGGAGCCCCCCACTTCCCTTTGCCATCCCTACCCCGCCTACCCTTCTAGAGTCCTAGGGTTGTATTTATTTTTAATCTCCAGCACCCTAGATTTCATTGGGAGTGTTTAAGGCAGGAGAGGAGAGGAGAAAGACAAGATTAAGAAAAGGGCTGGCTGTGCTTCGGGCGGGAGGATTAGAGAGAAATTGAAAACCCAACAGAGATGAATTTGGGAGTGTTTTAAAATTTCATTTCCTACAGAAGCTGCTGTAGACCAAAAGCTAGTTAAATTACTAGGAGCACAGGAAGCAGGGAGTCTCTGTGGAAACAAAGAAGTGAAAGGCTTGCGGTACACCCCTTTCCCCTACCTCTCCTCAAATGAATAGAAAGCAACTCCGCACTCAGCGTAGTGACACTGGCACCTCGGCTCCCTGAGTGTGCGGGATGGTCATTTCCTTTCAGGAAGGCCAAGGAGGGGGTGGGGAGTGACCCAGGACAGGCTCCCAGAGCCGGTGGGCTGTGCTGTTTATCTTCTGGGATGGAGCCTGGGAAAAGCCCGGGTGTAGCTCTGAGGGAGCCGGCAGTGCCTTGGCAGAGTCAGGGGAGGGATGACCGAGCCATCCCTCTTCCTTCAAAGCCCCTCTTCTGATTATTTAAGGCTTCAAGTTTATATTTCGAATCTTGATGCTTAGGTTTAAAAAAAGTAGAACATCTACCAATGTGTTTGGAGTTATTTATGTATGTTCCCCATTACTTTTGTTTGCAGGATTTTCTTCTCCTTTTTGTCTTTCCTCCTCCCCCCTGCAGTGTTGGCAAACCCCTAGGAAGGGGTTGAGTGGGGAGGGTGAAATTGACCAGTTCATTCCTGTTAATCAGGCACAAAAAAACAGCATAAACACTGACTCTCCATTCTTAATATGATCCTTTAGAAAAAAGAAAAAAGAAAACGGTCACTTAGGCAGGAACTGGTTAGGACTGAGAAATTACTAATACTGGTAAACTAGCTAATCCTGTTTCTTTAAGAAAAATCCGTAAAGCTCTTCCATCAGCCCAGTGTCCGGGAAAGAAGCAAACTAACCGCTTGGAACAAAAGAGACAAAGAGGCCAAACAACAAAACAAACAAACAACTCCCCCTGCCCCCTCCACCCCCACCCCCCCCAGACAACAATAGACGAGACACAGCAAGTGCAGTTATTGCCTCGCCTGGCTGCCGCTGTCCCACTGCCAAGTCTCCCGCATTTGGCTAGAGACTTTCCCTCTCACCCCACTCGCCCCCTGTCACTCCCCTCCCTCAGCCCTTTCTGTCTTTCTCTCTGTGGCCCTCTATGGGGTCTGGCTATGTGTGTGTGTGTGTTTTGTCCCTGTCTGTCTCTGTGCTGCTTTTGCTTTCACTTGATGTTGCTCTGTCTCAGACCTTCATAGTCTCTCTCTCTCTCCCTCTCCCCGCCCCACTCCCCCTTTTAAAGGCTCTCAGCATATTAGCATACTCTGCCCTTTCTATATTTACTTGCTGGGCCTTTTCTGTGGCATCTCCGAACGGCCTCCACGGCACTTGTTCCTCTGGGTTGTCGCGGTGGCCTATTTTGTATTTTGTTGGTGGTGCTCTTTGCCGGGAGAACCCCAAGGTCCATTTGCACTTTGGTTTTTAACCGCTCCTCCTGTTCAGGTCTTTGCTCTTTTTCTATAAGGCTTCAGGCTCACTTGGTCCCCCTGTCCCCGGCAGCCCTTTCTCCGCTTCGTGGCCGCTGCTCGGGGGCCTCTCGTGCCTGCCTGCCTGCCTTCGCTTTCTCTCGCTGTCTTCAGCAGCCAGTGTCATCCCCCCCACCCTGTGCCCTCCACCATCCAGCCTCTTCCTTCCTCTTCCCTCCTCTCCACCAAACTTTAATACAATACTCTAAACATCGTTGCCGGGCGATTGTTTTTCTTTGTAAAGTGATTATAAACCCTTGGAAAGTAGGGAGTGGAGAAAGAAAGGGAAGGATCGATCAACAAAACCTGCAGACAGCAGAGGCTGAAGCATGGAACAGGCGTCCCTGCCAACAGCCCCATCCCTTTCACACTTTCTTTCCCTAATAAACCCTTTTGTGATAGCATCTCCTCCTGAAGCATCTGTGTCTGCTCCAGGGAGCCATGGGGTGGGGACTCGGGGAGAAACTGGTCACAGCTCTCCTCCCCTGGGCAGCAGGTGGCCAGTGGGAAGGGAGGTACAGCCTCATCACTGCATTCCCACCCCCAGCCCTTCTCCACTTCCTCTCAGGAAAAAACAAAACAAAACCAAAAAAACCAAAAACGTAGGGGCCCCTGGAAAGTGGGGCAAGGTCTTCAATGCCTCTTTAAGAGAAGTATGGAATGGCTGCTCGAAAAGAAGCTTCTCCAGGGATGGCTATTTTGAAAGCAAAGGGAGGATTTCAGCTATCAGCAGGTCGTGGGTTAAAGAGGGCTGAACTGTTTATCTAAAGGAGATCTGAGAATTCCCACAGTTGGTGGTACAGGGTGGCAAACAGTGGCATTCTCCTCCCCCCAACAATAAAAGAAAACAAACCATGCCCAGTAGGCAACAGAACCAGGACAAATGGTCTCCCTCGGCCTCCACCCTTCCTCTTTTCCTCCTTTCTTCAATAACACACAGGCAAAGTCTGATGAAAACAACATTGGAGGCGACTCCGAAGAGAGGAAAACCAACTAGCCTGAGAAGATTATAAAGAACAGAAAAATATAAAACAGAGGAAATTCACCCTCATTGTTTGGTGACAAGGGCAGTATTAAGAAACGCCGACGTGATAGAACACACATGCACGTGCATATATACAGGTGTATATGTATGTAGATTTAGTTCATGGAGACAAGAGGAAGAGGGAGGAATTTGGAAATCTGACAAACCTGGTTTGAACATAACCTGGCCACTTATTAGCTAGGCAAGGTAGGCACTCATGACCTACCTCACAGTGGTATTTCTAAAGATTCAGTGGAATTGCATGTATGAAAAAGCCAAGAGCCATGTCTGGCAAGCAGTCTGTACTCAATAAATGAATCCTCCCTAACTCCTTTCCTCCCTCCCTCCCTCCCTTCCTTCTCAGTCCACTGGCTTCCTCCCTGAGCTTTCTAAGGTGCGAGCAAAGGGGGAAATCATCCACATTGCCCCAATTTTCAGACCCTAATGGAAACCTGACTGCTCTCTGAGTCCCAGTATTGGAGCAGGGCAGACCACAGCATAGCCCACTCATAGTCTATGCCCAAATACCACCTGGGCTAATTTGTCCTTGGATGGCATTATTTGGCTCCAGTATTGCAGTCCCTCCCCTAGAGTTCTTTCTTTTCAATGGTTAACAGGGAGAGGACCCGTATCCAAAATCCAACCCATTTACGTGTTTTTATTAGAGACCATGTGCCCACAGAGCCTCTGTTTGGGGGCACATACTAAAAATCACACGCTGGCCAAAAAACCTAAGAAGTGAGAAGCAGACAAGCATAGGTTCTAATGAACTGTGATCCTGACCCAGAACTTCTCACTTGGGAAAGCTGTTTTCTTGATATGTTGACCTTGTCAAAATGACTGATTTTTTTCCCCTCCAGAGGACCCACTCTCTAGCTAAGCTGTTTCTCGGGCAGTGTCTTGGGAGAAAACTTCAGGGCATCTGGAAGAATTCACTGGCGGAGGCGCCTGTCCTGACCCTCCACCAGGGACGGTTGCTAGGTTGCCTTCTCTTCCTTTCTATTTCCCCAAAGCTGGGCCAGGTTGTGACAGCAGCGGGCAAGCCTGTGAGCCATGCATGGCTGGGGCCCCAACTTCAGTTGGTGAGAGAGTGAACGTGTGAAAAACGTTCCCACCTTGGACTTCCTTTTTCCGCGCGTCTTATTGTCTGTTCTACAGTTACTCCATTTCCACGTTTCACTGGCTTCCTGTACATTTTCCTGTCTCATCTCAGCCTTCACAGCCATTGAGAGGCACTGATTCGGGGCATATTCTGTGAGGGTGGGCAGTCCCTCAAGGTCCCTCTCCAACACTTTCCATCATTTCTTCTCTCTCCTTCCCTGTTTTCATCACAAGGCCCCTGCTACTTATGACCAGGATGTGGAAACCTGTTGTGTCTGTCTTTCTCCGTCTTCAGGCATCCCAATTTCCATGTGGGGCCTTTCTGCGAACTACAAATAGAACCATCTGTCCTTCCTGGAAACACCTCTTCCCGCTGCACATCTCAACCCCCATGCACCAGGCACCCTTGGACAGTGAACAACCTGTACAACCAAACACGAGTGCTCTGAATTCCCCTCTTTGAAAGGTTTGAGTATTGCTGGGCACATAGTCATGTAGGGATGTTCCCCTAAAACGGAAAAGACCACGAAGTATGATGCCAGGAGCCTAGCAGCCTCTGAAGCCTTCCAGAGCCTTGTCTTTTATTCTTCTTGGGCTCTTGTCCAGGAAGAAGCCTGAGATGATGTTTCCTTATTTTGTCTTTGACCTACATACTTCATCTGCTAAGGCTTCATTGCCGTACCAGCGGCAGGAAGGCATTTGTTACTGCAACGGGTACAATGAGTATTAATGTCTAAATAAGCAAACCCCTAAACACTGATGAGTCCTCTGTTCCTTGCTTGACTTTGCTTCGCTTCCAGTGGGCCAGCTTTTATACTAAAACAGTTACTCACTTTGGGACCACCTGAGAGGCTTAAGTTGGCACTACTGCCTACACAGTTAAGGTCTGGAAAAATTGCCAGGTGTAAATACTACCACCAGATTAATAGATTCCAAACAACATCATTCTGGGTTGGCAAGGTAATTTGCATTCTTTGCAAGGAAAAGGTTTGAAGAGCAGTCAGTTTCCTGTTTAAGAGAAAGGTTTGCTCCTAATTGCCAAGTTACAGCAGTTCTGTACTGACCCCATTCTGTAGAACAAAAAACTTCCCAATTTAGGAATCTTTGGAAAAACACTTTATCCTCGGAGGTGGCTCGCAACCCTGGCTGCATTAGAATCACCTGGGGAGCTTTAAAAAATTACCAGTGCCTGGTCTCTCCTCGATCCAATTAAATCCAGATCTCAAGGGCTGTGCTGTGGGCATTGGTATTTTTTCAAAGCTCCCTTGGGTGACGCTAATGTTTAGCCAAGGTTGAGAAGCACTAATTTATATGTTGAGAGAACAGTGCATCATGGTGAACAATGCTCATTTCTTTAATAAGTATGTAAAGAACTCCTACTATAAGGGATGATTTGCTGAGGACAACAAGATGAAGCTGATGGACACTGCTCCATGCATCTAGGATTTAGTGGGCAAATGCTAATGCGCAGGTGTCTGAGCAGAACCTCTGTGAAGCATGATCAACTTGGCTCCTGCAAAGAGCATGAGACAGGAAATTAGAGCCCCCAGTTCCAATTCAGGTTCTAACATGAACCAGGCAAGTGACCTTGGACAAGTCTCTTTACCTCTTTGGGTCTCAGTCCTATCATCTGTAAAAGGAAGAAGCTGAAAGCAAACTCTATAATTTGTACTAGTGTCCTCCGGCCTCACAGTGTGTTGCTAAATTATCAGACACCCATAAGTGAAGCCAGGCAGTTACCAAACTCTTTTGGAGGCTGGCTCATTTCACTCATGCATACTACTGACAACTGCCCTTCTGATGTTCCACCGAATCCCCTTCCAAAAACCCTAAGTATCAGAGTGTTAATTTTTAAATAATACTGGGCTCCCTTAATTCTCTCCCCTGGTCTCTTACAAATTAGCAGATGAAGGGAATGGAGTGGTGGTAATGTCTAGGAGCAGTGGGTAATGACTAACAGAAGTTTATCCAGTTGGATAAATGTCTAGTGGATTGCTGCTGGGGTCAGTGTTAGTTTCTGGTCTTAATTAACATCTTCATTAATAGTGTGGGAGAGGGAATAAACAATAGCTAATGATATTTGCAGATGGTAGTAAATTCAGAGGTGTTGCTACTACCAGTGAGAGCAACAAGAGCCATGGGGATATCAGAGATGTGAACAAGAAGTGATTATAATGATGTTTGTTCTGGAAAAGGCAGAATGAAACCTTCGGTGGGGGGAAATGACACAGGAGGCTGGGAAATGCTAAAAGAAACAACCATTGCTATGATTTGTAACTTGGGCAGGCAATTGGCAAACAAGGCAGCTAATGGCCTTACAACTTCGATAGCCTGTAGTGGGATGCTTGTCCTGAACAACAATAATAATCATAACAACAATAATAACAGTAATAATATCCAACACTTATTGGGTGCTGACAGTATGCCAGATAAGGTTCTAAGTGATTTACATGGAAGCAATTTTTATCCCTAAAATCATGGTGCAGCTCTCTCAGGCTCTCTAAAGATTCTGCCTGCAGCCTTGCTATGGTTCTTGGATTTCTAGGTGTGAGCAGACTTATGAGTTCAAGGGAAAAGGAGGAGTATAAAGAGAAGTGGGCATTTAAAGTGTGCTCTGTGCTCTTTCCTCAGGCTGCAGAGCAAAATCTTTCACCTTTAATTTTTCCTGTCCCCAACCTGCCTATTATCCTTTTCTTTCATTAGGGAATTGCTGGATAAATGTGGTTGATGAGGTAGGTAGAAAAATCTTGCGAAAGCAAAGGGTGGAAGGGAGGGAGGGAGGGAGGAGAGAAGAAGGAAGGAGGGAGAGAGGAAGAAAACTAAAATGTATTGCCTCCCTTCCAGAAGTCCTGCAGTAGCAGAAGGTGCAGAGCTAGGTACATTTCACAGGCTCTCTTGTTTAACCTTCACGCATCTAATTCTCACAGTGGTTTTCTCGCATAGTTTTCAGCCCTCACTTCCATTAACGAAAGAAAAGACTCAGAGAGGTTGGGTCACTGGCTTTGAACACACAGCTGATAAGTTGAGTGAGGTTCACACTCCGGTTGGTTTACTCCTAAATGCATGTCCTTTTCAACCATGAGTACATATTTTTCCTTTCTTTCACTTTAGCCCTGCCCAGCTAATGACAACATACAGCCACACATAGAGAGCCAGAAGGTAGAAATATTAAGAGGGGAATAAACACTGAAGAGCAGAGGGTTAAAGGGAAAGTAGCCAGCACACACATCCACTGCCCAATTCAATCTGATTGAATTATTTATAATTATATTTTGAAATTAGGAAAAATGGAATTTGCAAACAAGAAAGGCTTCAAGACAATGGAACCCATAATAACGTGGATTTGACCTTGAGGGAATTTGGCAGACAGCATTAGTGTCTGAGACGAAAGCAAACTGAAAAGAAAAACATTTGAATGCTATAAAAGCCAAGATTCTTCTTGGCAAATGTGGAAGCCCAGGGCCAGAAGGATGCCAAAGGTCTTCAAAATTATATCAGAGGAGCTTCAGGAAGCTGGAAACATGTGGCCTGGGCATGCAGCTGCCCCCTGGGGCCCACCACAAACCTCACTATGCAATGGGGCTCCAAATGCCAACTTAGGGTTAGTGCCAGGAACTGAACTTTTAAAAAGGATGAGATATACATTTCAGAGTCGATGCATAAAAGGTATAGTTCAAAGAATAAATATAAACAACAACGTAAACGTGACCCAAGTCAAGAAAGACAATATTGCCTGGACCTCAGAAGTCTCCTCCCTATCGTCTCCCTCTCCTGAGAGGTAACCCATATCCTGATGTTTCTTATGATCATTTCCTTGCTTCTAATTTTTTTATTTTAGTTTCAATGCTTATGTGGGCCTTTTTTTTTTTTTTTGCGGTACGCGGGCCTCTCACTGCTGTGGCCTCTCCCGTTGCGGAGCACAGGCTCCGGACGCGCAGGCTCAGTGGCCATGGCTCACGGGCCCAGCCGCTCCGCGGCATGTGGGATCTTCCCGGACCGGGGCACGAACCCGCGTCCCCTGCATTGGCAGGCGGACTCTCAACCACTGCGCCACCAGGGAAGCCCTGTGGGCCTATTTTTGAACTTTATATAAATAAAATCATACTGTGTATACTCTTTTGTGACTTGCTTCTTTCTTTCAATCATATGTTGTGGATAAATACACAACACTGTATTTAACCATTCTACCTTTGTGGGGACTTTTGGTTTGTTTCCAGTTTGGAGCATTCACGAACTGTTCTGATGTGAACTTCCTGTCCACCTCGCCTACTGCACATGTGCAGGACTTTCCCCAAGGAGGGGCCAGAAATCTACCACCCACAGGCTAAGTAGAACCCACTGCTTGTTCTTGTATGGCCTTGGAGCCAAGAAAGGTTTTCACGTTTTCAAATGATTAAGAGGAAAAATCTCATGATATGTAAAAATGATACTACATTCAAATGCAGCGTTCAGAAATACAGTTTTCTTGAAGCACAGCTGGGCTCACTCTTTACATATCATCTATGGCTGCTTTCCTCTGACATGGACAGAGACGAGCAGGTGAGTCAGAGACTTGTACGGCCCGCAGAGCCTACAATCTGGATTGGCTACAGAGTATTTCGTTTATAATGAAAATTCAGGGCCTCGTTTAAAGAAAAAAGCTATCGAGAGTTTCAACATGGGGACAGCAGAGCATGCAACCAAGCACAGAACCTTTCTTAGCATGTGGGACTGTGCAGATGCATGGGTCCAAGCCCGGGAAGTTGGCGCCCTCTAAAACATCTGGTCCTTTACAGAAAAGGTTTTGTGACCCTGTTCTGAAGCATATGCCTAGAAGGGAAATTACAAGGATCTTAGATAAAATGAGAGGCTGTATGCAAAACAGCTGGCGCAATGCTGGGTCACTTCTAAGAATTACTATGAATCGGAGGTGCCCTTCCCGCTCACCTTCCACCTGGGCTTTCCCACCCCCTTGCTCCAAGTAAGAAGAGTGTCTGTCTGAGTGGATTCAAGGTCCCTTAGCGAAAACTTGTTAAAAAACAAGCAAAACAAAACACCAGAAGAGTACATCAAAAGAACAACAGAAGAGTTCATCAAAACACAACATTAGGGCTTCCCTGGTGGCACAGTGGTTGAGAATCTGCCTGCCGATGCAGGGGTCACGGGTTCGTGCCCCGGTCTGGGAGGATCCCACATGCTGTGGAGCGGCTGGGCCCGTGAGCCATGGCCGCTGAGCCTGCGTGTCCGGAGCCTGTGCTCCGCAACGGGAGGGGCCACAACAGTGAGAGGCCCGCGTACTGCAAAAAAAAAAAGAACGAGAGTAACATGTTCTAGTGAAAATCCAAGAATTTAGAAAATCTTTTAAAAAAAATGACAACATTAACAAAGAACAAATTTAGAGAACTAACACTACTTGATTTCAAGTGTTATTATAATGCTATAGTAACTAAGACACGGTGTTATTGGCATCAAGAGAGACAAATGGATCAATGAAATAGAATAGAGAGTCCGGAAAATAGACCCATACATATAAGGACAACTGACTTTTGATAAAAGTATAAAGGGAATTCAGTGGAGAAAAAAAATAGTCTTTTCAATAAATGGTACTGACAGAATTGTATATCCATATGGGAAAAAATGAATTTCAACCCATACCTTACACAATATACAAAATTTACCTCGAAATGGACCTCAACATAAAGCATAAAACTGTAAAAATTCCAAAAGGAATAAAGAGAAAAATCTTAGTGATTTTGGATTAAGCAAAATGTCTTTGATGAAACTAAAAGCAGTATCCATAATTTTGACTTCCTCACGATTTTAACATTCTAGTCTTCAAAAGACACAGTTAAGAGACTGAAAAGCAAAGCTACGGTCTGGGAGAAAATCTTGCAAATCAAATATCTGATAAAGGACTTGTATCTACAATATACAAAAAAACTTTAATAACTCAACAATAAGAAAATAAACAGGGCTTCCCTGGTGGCGCAGTGGTTAAGAATCCACCTGCCAATGCAGGGGACATGGGTTCGAGCCCTGGTCCAGGAAGATCCCACATGCCGTGGAGCAACTAAGCCCGTGTGCCACAAGCCTGTGCTCTAGAGCCCACGAGCCACAACTGCTGAGGCCCACGCGCCTAGAGCCTGTGCTCCGCAACAAGAGAAGCCACTGCAATGAGAAGCCCGTGCACCACAACAAAGAGTAGCCCCTGCTCGCCACAACTAGAGAAAGCCCACGTGCAGCAACGAAGACCCAACGCAGCCAAAAATAATTAATTGATTAAAAAAGAAAGAAAGAAAAGAAACAGCTCAGTTTTTTAAATGGGCTAAAGATTTTGAACACTTTACCAAAGAAGATATAAGAATGGCTAATACACACATGAAAAGATGTTCAACACAATTTACCATTAGAGAAACAAATGTTCAGATGATAATGGACCACATTACGTACCTATTAGAATGGCTAAGGCGAAAAGACTTGATCATACTAAGTTGGTGAGGATGTGGAGGAACTGGAACTCTCATACGTTGCTGATGGAATTGTAAATGGTACAGCCACTGTGGATAACTGTTTGACAGTTCCTTAAAAAGTTGACCCTTTAGGGGCTTCCCTGGTGGCGCAGTTGTTGAGAGTCTGCCTGCCGATGCAGGGGACACGGGTTTGTGTCCCGGTCTGGAAAGATCCCACATGCTGCGGAGAGGCTAGGCTCGTGAGCCATGGCCGCTGAGCCTGCGCGTCTGGAGCCTGTGCTCCGCAACGGGAGAGGCCACAACAGTGAGAGGCCCGCGTACGCAAAAAAAAAAAAAAAAAAAGTTGACCCTTTAAAGAGATATTTACCATATGCCCAGAAATTTCATTCCTAGGCATTTACCTGAGAGAAATAGAAGTCTATGTCCATACAAAGTCTAGTACACAAATGTACATAGCAGCTTTATTTGTAATAGCCCCAAACTGGAAGCATTCTAATTGCCCATCAATAGGTGATGGATAAATTGTGATATAACATACAATATAACACCACTCAGTAATAAAAAGAGATGAACTATTGATACACATAACATGAATAAATGTCAAAATATACTGAATGACAGAAGTCAGATGAAAAAGAATACAAGCTGAATAATTTCATTTCCATAAAATTCTAGAACATACAAACCAAGTTATAATGACAGAAGCAGATCACTTCTTGCAGGGGACGGGAAGCAGGAGAGAGGGGTTACCATGAGACCCAGAAAATCTTTTGGAGGTGATTGAAACGGTTCCTATCTTGAATGAGGTATAGTTTCAGGAGTTTACTCATACAGTAAAACTCAACAAATTGTACACTTCAAATATGTTCAGTTTATTATATGGAAATTACTCCTTAATACAGTTTTTTAAAAAAACTCACAAAATTTTTACTACGTTAAATGAGTGAAATTGCAAGTCACAAAATGGGAAGAGAATCTGCAACAGATAGCAGTGGCAAGAGTCTCATATCCAGAATGTGTAAAGAACTCCTACGAATCAGTAAGGGAAAAAAAAACCAAACAAAAACCAACAGGAGAGCCCAACAGAAATGGGTAAAATATTCGAACAGACATTTCACAAAAGAGAATATCCAAGTGGCCAATAATGGACTTTCCCAGCGGTCCAGTGGTTAAGACTATGTGCTTTCACTGCAGGGGGCATGGGTTCGATCCCTGGTCGGGGAACTAAGATCCTGCATACTGCGCGGCCAAAAAAAAAAAAAAGGCCAATAAACAGGTGAAAAGCAGCTTAACCTCATTAGTCAACTAGAAAATACAAATTAAAACCACAGTGAGATATTACTATAATCCAGAAATAAAAAAGACCGATTATACAAAGTGTTGGGGAAAATGTAAAACAACTAAATCTCTCCTACACTGCTGGTGGGAGTGTAAATTAGTACAATCTCTTTGGAAATTTATCTAGCATTATCTACTAAAATTGTTCATAGGCTACTTCATAACCCAGAAATTCTTCTAGGTTTACGCCCAAGAGAATGCATACATACATACACTGGAAGACATGTAGAAGAATGCTTCTATTCCCTTTATTTGTACTGGCTCCAAACTGGAAACGACCCAGTGATTGTCAAGTATACAATAGATAAACCGTGTTGTATGCATACAATAGAATTCCATACTGCAATGTGGAAAAACAAAACAACTTTGTTTTTTCCAACAGGAGGAAGAACTCTTACATGACATGTTGAACGAAACTGTTCAGAAGTAAAAGAGTGAATATTATATGCTTCCCTTTATATAAAGTTCAAAAACAGACAATACAACTTTTTATTGTTAGAAATCAGGTTAGTGGTTATCTTTGGGAAGGATGGTGGGAGTAGTAATTGGCAGAGAATGGAGAATGGGATGTGGTTTCTGGATTGCCAGTAATTTTCCATTTCTTAATATGGACCCTGGTGACATGGGTTATTCACCTAGCTATAAACTTATGATGTGCACTTTTCTACATGCCTATTGTAGAGAAGTTTGTGCTTTTCCTTGCTGTATAACATTCCTTCATATGAGTGGACGACAGTTTATTTTTTTAAAGCCAGGAAGAGAGACCGAGGGGGTAGTCACTTAGGTCTCCTCCCTTAGGGATCCAAAGAATGAAACCAAGGCTGCTGAAGTGCCTCTTTTCTCTTTAGTGACTAAGTCTTGATGGCCTTTAGTGTCACTCTGTAGTTGTGCTAAGGTTACCCACACTTACGGCTTCCTGTTTGGGAGTTGGGGGACGTAGAATGAGCCCTGCAGGAAAGGAGGAAAGATTTTAAAGTTGGGCAAAAAGCCACTCTATTGCGGGGAGGAGCATGCAGAGGAGAGGAGAAAGTTTGCATAAAATTGGCGGTTAAGAGCCAGACTACGTAAGCTCAAATCCTACCTCTGAAACTTGGAAGCTATTGACCTTGGGTAAGTTATTTACTCTCTCTATACTCTAATTTTCTCATCTGTAAAGTGGAAACAATATTGTAGCTGTTCTTATAGGATGGTTAAGAAGATTAAATGAGTTTAGAGGCTTAATAAATGCTACAGTGCGTAAATGAACATACGTCAGCTTGAAAAGAAAAACATGACCCTAAGTATTCAGACTTGCACGATGCTGCAGAGGAGAGCCCAGGGTGGTTCTAGCTCAGCTGCCAAAGCTCTACAGCCCCCAGAGGCTGCTCCCATCCCCCATCTTCGCTAGATGCCCCTGATTGACTGTATGTAGCAAAAAGCTTTGCACACTTCTCTTTCTTTCTTTTGATAAACAGTTTCCTTCAAGGTTTCCAGAATTCTCAGACCCCCTCTTTGACCTTACAGGGAAGCCTAGCAGGCGTATGAATTTGGAACACCACCACACAAACTCTCTATCTCTGTTCACTCCCCTCCCCCTCCCCATTCCAGGTCTCTTTCCTCTTTTCCGCTAGAAAATTGTTTGGTTTGTTCACACTCTGTCTCCTGGACATAGCAGGTGCTCATTTGTTGCCTATAGAGTTACATCATCTTATTCAGTTGATGAATGACACTGTGTATGTGGATGGGTTCTGGGGTGTTCTCAGTTCTTATAATATGGGTAGCATCATTCTATGCCTGTCACTAAACCAGCCCTTTGGAAACTGTGACAACAGTAGTGCCCTTTGTCCCACGTTGAGCCAGGACCCGCTGTAGTCCATAAATGTGTAGGAAGGGGCACTTGCTTAAGATGCTATTATGTTTCGCACATTTCTAGAGAGTGCCGAGGAGTAAACTTGAGATAGAAACTGCGTCCCATAAACTTCAACCCACACCACACCGTCTTTTCAATCCATCTCCCCTAGCATCAGGGAACTAGGGACCTCACTCTTGATTTTTCAAGTATAATTGCAAATAAATGCTATACACAAGCCCCAGTGGCACTCAGAGGGGCGCTGGGGTCCGGTCACTGTCACAGACTCTGTTAACCCCTGTTTATCACCTCTCACCACATTGGAAGCACAAGGACAGAGACAAATAATAATCTGATAGTCAGATTCAGGAAATACTTATTGAGAAAGGACTAAATTTCAGACACTTTCCTACATATCCTGACAAAGAATATTTTTTGATCCTCAAACAACAACCCTGATGCACGTATTATTTTCTTATGCTGTTTTTGAAGGTGAGGAAACCTTGGCTAAGAATTATTATGTGCCTTGCCCAGAAACACGTAGCTTTTAGGTGGCTAAGTCAGGATTTGAACCCAAAACCCAGGTGCCTCTAAGTCCAACTCTAAATCCTCTATTCCGTTACCTTCAGAACACTCTGGAGAATGAAAATCATCTTGTTACATTCTGTCATGCCTTGTTTTCAACCCAAACTGGTTTACCCAGCTTGATAAGTTCTTTAATCACCACAGTGTATTGAGTGAATCAAGGATATATCCAAAACTCAAATCCCACATTTAAAGGAGGAAGATCTATCCCATCAATAATATTAAAAGAATGTACCTGGGGTTCTAAAGGCAATTTCAAAAGACCAGTGATAAAAGTGCTTTAAGGAATACTTGTGAAGCCTCCCAAGGCAACACCTGTGATGGGGCCACACTCACCTAGATGGTTACACACTTGCCCTGTGCTCTTGCTGCATGTACTGGTCTGCTATCGCCACAGGCTTTGGAATTAGAAAGACTGAGATTAGGAGCACTGTGACCTTCTGTTGGTGACTTAACCTCCCCTTGCCTCAGGCTCTGCATCTTTAAAAGAGCTGAGATAGGGCTTCCCTGGTGGCGCAGTGGTTGAGAGTCCGCCTGCCGATGCAGGGGACCGGGTTCGTGCCCCGGTCCGGGAAGATCCCATATGCCGCGGAGCGGCTGGGCCCGTGAGCCATGGCCGCTGCGCCTGCGCATATGGAGCCTGTGCTCCGCAACGGGAGAGGCCACAACAGTGAGAGGCCCGCATACCGCAAAAAAAAAAAGTTGATAATATATGTGACATTCGGAGCAGAGAGCAGAGCCATAGTTAGACCTCTCAGTATGTGGTAAATATTAGCACTTGTCATGACACTCATTTTAACCTAACAGGGAAAACCATCACCCTAGGGGAGACCTTGCTTAACTTAGGTGCTGCCATTGGTCATAGTAGAGGAGAAGATCCAGTTTGTAGATACTCATTTAAAATGCTCCAGAAGAAATGTGCATATCTGGTCCTCAGGGAAAGGGAAACGGGGCACAGAGGGTCTGGGCTCCTTAGTGCTGCTCAACTAAGGTGGTGCTTTGGCCAGAATGAGAGCCATTAAGGCTGCTTCTGATTTATCCCCCGCCCCCTCCACTTTTCCCCTTTGATATAAGTTAGGAGGTTGGAATTAACATATACACACTACTAGATAGAAAATAATCAACAAGGACCTACTGTATAGCACAGGGAACTCTACTCAATACTCTGTAATAACCTGTATGGGATAAGAATCTGAAAAAGAATGGATATATGTATATGTATAACTGAGTCACTTTGCCGTACGCCTGAAACTAACACACCATTGTAAATCAACTATACTCCAATAAAAAATAGAAATTAAAAACAAAAAAGACCGCTTCTGTGAATGAGCCTAGAGCCTGATTGAATATGGACCACTTCTGTGCCTGCCAAGAGAGTAACTGTAGACTCAACGAGTACATAATGCAGGAGCTTCTCAATTATTTACTGTGTTGACTCCATGACGTGGTCTGTGTGTTCTCAGGTCCTTCTCCATTTGGGAACAGAACCTAGAGAGTAGGTGTTCCGTCTGGAGAACAAAGCACTATACGAGCAAGTGCAAACTGCATGGGACACTTAATGGCGATCCAACACAGTGGTTACTGCCATCAAGTCCCACTTTCTAGGCAAATTTCTTAAGAATTGCCCACATAGATATAGAGACCAGGCATTCTTAGATGGTCTACATTTTTATCATTTGTCATAAAGCCCATTTATTAAACCACAGCTAACAATGAATCATTTTTTAAAACTTTTGTAAAACTTTCCAAAAATCTTAAATTCATTTTAAAAAGATTCTTGTTGGCACCATGTGTCCTGGTTTAACATTCCGAAAATACAGTCTCTGTACAGATATGGGAGTTTTATATTTTCTAGGACAGTGGTTGTCTGCTAGGGTGTTGGTAGATCGTCACGCCTCTATGAGGTAGGTCTGATAAGAATATCATAAAGTTTTTTATTTTACTTTTTAATTAGGTAGTTCCTTTATCAACAGCAGCAGATTGGATGTTATCTCCATAAAGTGATGAGCTTCCTTCACTTGCATTCTGATAGTTTGTTTTTAATGAGAGTAAGGAGTCACTGTGAGCACGGCCAGGATTTATGGGGGTATAGGTGTCTGGCTTATGGACATCAAATGTTAATTATGACCTGGAGCAAAAAGGTGGTGGGTGGCTAACCTGGGACATTTCAGTCTGTGAAGGAGGTTGTGGTCAAGGCAGTTCTAGTGAGGTTATCAGACTGGCGCCCAGAACCTCACTTCCCCACACGCTCGGAAATAAACGTGAATACACGTGGTGCTTGTTTAGAGTCTTGTAAAAGAGTCAGCCTCTTTTACAATGTGGGCAATGCTAACATTTAGCTTAGTAGCCCTAAGTAAGTCACTTTACCCCTCTGAAACTTGTTTTCCCGTTTTCATCTACAAGAAGAGCATTTGGCGTAGATCAGGGTTGTAAACTCGGGGAAAGAAGAGGCGAGTTGGTAACCGGTGTAACGGGACAGGGAGTAATCGGGACTGTGGAGACCAAGCCCCATCTAACAGGGGCAGCAGCTGCTCTCCTCCAGCCTGTGTGCAACACTCGTCCCCAAAGTGTCTCCCCTCCCACTTTTTCAAAAGCAGCAGGATATCTGGATTTTCAAGTAAAATATCCCAATTTTAACATGTTGACAGTGAAATCCAACATTCAAAATATGACAGGGCAATACACAGGATGTTGCCAGTTTTGTTTCTTTATCTCTTGTCTAGCAGTCCCAAAGTCTCTTCTAGTTCTAACATTTTAAATTTTGTGTCCTTTCACTAATGTCAATAATGTAAATAAGTGGAAATGTACAAAACAAAATTCTATCCACCTTAAGATTTTAACCATGCAAATAGTTTATGTGTGTGTAAGTAAATACTGGATTGGAATATGTGCAGACAAAACAAATGTATAGGTGATGGGACTGTAGGTGGATGTCCTTTATATTTGTTAATTTTCACTTAAAATATCTCTGCTCTTTTTTTGTTGTTTGTGTAACAGAAAAGAAAAAGATAAAAGAAATATTAAGGGCAGCTCAGAATGGTAGCAGACATGAGGAGAAAAAGGGAGAGGGATATTAGGTATGTTCTGGAAACTTCTATTTCTGTCCTGACCTCTGTATTTGCTTGTCAACCATGCTTAAACAATAATTTGTTAAAAAGCAGGCAGTATTAGTTGCACATAGGTAAACTCTTTGTGCCTGAAATTTCCCACTTCACACTGTGCTTTCTCCCCGTCGCCCCGTCATTTATAAAAATACGTCCCACCTCATGAAGTATAGTGGTATCGAAAGTTTCCCAACTTTGTTAGTTTGGCTTCTGAATATATTATAGAAGGCTTTTTTTTTTTTTTTTTTGCTTTTTCTGGGTGGTGGGGTGGGAAGGGTAACTTATTGTCCGTAATTACATTTTCCTTTGCTTTCTATCAACACTGTTTTCATTCTATAAATCCACATCAACTACCCGTAAAGTGAGCAGAAAACCGAACGTTGTTATTTAATGTGTTTATCTGAAGGCTTCCAAGATAACTTGGGAAGGTTACTTTCTTATAAACAAATTTAGAGGAGAATAGTAGCACAAAGGAATGGAAGGCCTTTTTATCATAAATGCAGAAATTCTTAAAAATCTACCCATCCTTGCAGCATAGTGCCCAGCCCCGTTACTAAACATGTGATGCATGTTTGTAGAAAGATTGCATTTTTCCTCTACTCCTTGGACTGCATCTAGGTCTTCTTAGTTGGGGAATATATCCACAAAAATGTGGTTATTGATCTTCCTTAGTAGTGGGCAAATTAAAATAATACCACCATGATCTGGATATGTCAAGAAGAATCTTTGACACTGAGGACAGTCAGCCCCAGGATGCGGATGTAGGGGACTTGAGTTTCACTTTCTCATTGAATATGGCCCACTGAGCAAAAAGCAGGATGGTCCTTTGCCAGCACTGTAGTGAAGGATCAGTAGACTGTCTAGCGCTTTCTTGCATCCTGTTGCCTCACTGATTTCTGGATTGCCAGATGCTTCTGTTTTTTGAAAATGGTTAAAAAAATACCTTAGTGATTCTGTTGTTTCAGAAACCTTACATATGGCACAAAATATCCTGAAAAGTTTTTGAGAAAACACTTGCTTTTTCTTTGCTCAGTTTAATCATCATTGCTGCTTAACTTCATTCAAACTTATTGTTTTCTTTTCATGGATATTTTGATGGTTAAAATTCTAAGGTTATATAAAAGTGAGTAAGCAAGTTATGAAGATTTAATTGCTCATAGTTTTTTGTGTCTTTTTTTTAAAAACTAAGTCTTAAAAACATATGCCGGCTAAGAAAGGTTGAGAATTTAACCTTGAAATTGAGAATTCATAACAATTGAGATAAAAATGATCTTTTTTTGAAGCTGGGAGATATCCTTGATTTATCACCATTGAATCAGAGAGCAGATTTTTCACACACTGAGTCATAACTAGAGGCTTTTTTTTTTTCCCTTGGGTAAACCACCTTAACCTGCCCTTGAAAACCTCTGGTTCATGTACAGAATGAGTCTGAGTCTGTCTCTATTTAGCCTGTGAAATTTACCAAGACCATAGCCTGGGGCTGAGGAGGCTGTGAGCCATACCACCACCTCAGATTTTTGATGACACTACAGGCCACTTGATATTTATTATGTTAGCAGATGTCATCAGATATATGTGTGCACAGGTGCAGCGTGCAGTTAGTGAAAGAAGGAACACTGCATGTGTATATTTATTTTTGTACCCATACTCTCAATGGTTAGAAAGTGACCTGGTGTGCCTGTCCTGGGCAGTGTGGAGTTTTGACCCCATTGCAAGGGCTTATCTGGTAATCTCTTGAAGTCTTTTCCACAAATATAATTCTGTGTGATGAGCAACTATGTCTCGTGGCAAAGACACTGTTTATTTTCCCAGTCAATGTCTAAAGAAGAGGCATAACGGATTATAGCTAAAGACGGCTGTAACCAATAAAAATAGTCACCAGAGGTTGTTATTTATACTTGGGTATCCCTCTTACACAACAATATTCTAGATATCCATTCTCCTCTCCTCAATAAAACTTGTATGGAGACAGCTCTCAGCTATGGAATGCCAACAAAATGCCAGAAGTTGGCACTTTATACAATAAATGTCCTAATTTAAGCCTCTCTAAATATTTTTAAAATAATTAAGAAATAATTGAAACTATTTCCCAGGGGTAATATTTAATACGAATGTTTACACAGGTTTATATCTTACACAGTTTTAATTCTAAAACGTAATCATTCAATTGTTTTAAAAGATGGTATTGTGTTTTATTTAGTATTGAGTTCTAAATATTCCATGTTTATTACATACACTAAGTTTGCACAAATGCTAGTACAATAATGGACTAAATAAAATAATCTAATAAATTAGTGTGTACCCTTTAATCATAAAAATAATAGAAATAAAAACACACCTCCTATATTTTTGAGAAATAGAGAAATAAGACAAAATAAAAACCTTTGGGGTAATGACTGAAAATTACTGGTTGAGATGGGGTAGAGGAATTACTTAATTATTACATAAAGCATTGTAATACTGCATGCCTTTTAGAAATATATTGTGATTATTCTCAAAGATAAACACACGCAGATGTTGCTTGTACACTAAAAAATTCTTAATTTAAAAAAAAAATAGAGAAACTGTTTTACCAGTTAATTGGCTTTAGGAAAAAAACAAAAAATCTAAAGTTTCAGTGTAGTGGAGAATCTTCTAGTTCTAAGGAATGAATTGTGCGTGTAACTAAAGGCAGAAAAAAATTAGCTTTTCTACTGGAATCACTTCAGTTAGATGTATCAGAAGGCCAAAATGCCTAAGTAACGTTAGATACTCCTTATTTTTTAAAACGAATAATTAGTTATAATTTATAAAAAGTTGAGTATAAAAAGATACTGAAATTTAAGTACATTAACAAAGGCTTCTAACCAAGATAATTTTAATTTTAAAAGAAGCATCTATTTTAAAACACTCCTGAGTTGAATTTCTACATATTTATTTATGTCAAAAAATGTGAAAACTGGAAAATCAACCAGTGTTGTAGACTAGAAGACCATGATCATTAGCCAATTAAAAGATTTAGGAGCAACAACCCGCTGAGGTGACTACAAATTAGTGAGACCGATTTCTATAGGACGTGTTGAAAATTAATCTCCTTATTTTATAAAATTTGGATATCATTTAATTATAATCTGTGTACGTATTTGACAGAAGAGTGATCGGTATACATACGAATGAGTACTCTTGTAAGCTTCACATGTCAAAAGAAACAAATGACACTCAAATAAAAAAAGATAATCTATGAAACGCTGAACATAACATACAATGGTACATTCTATTACTAAGTAATATACTTAGGAAGAAATTCTTTGACAGGTGACACTAAATCTAGATTCATTCAAGTCATCACCAGAAGCACAGGAAATCCTTCCCTTTCCCCTTTCCTGTTCCTTTTCCCATTTCGTGTCTTAGGATATTTCCTAAAGAAAACTGGATTCTCTCTGTAATGTCATTTCTCCTTTGCATGAAATAGATGTTGGAAAGGATTGGTAACTCTGCTATGGACTTCAAATAATTATGAGAAGAAGCTTTCTGAGGCACACTTGTAAAAGTCTTAGAATTTGATAACATTGCTCACTTAAACACTCCCTCCACCACCCTAAATAATATATTTTAGTTTAGCCATATTGAATTTTCATATTTTATATTTGATTCGTTAGTGCTAAATGTGATTTACTGAACCATGAAACTACTATTAGGAAATCCTAGAATGGAAACAGATCTGTTTGTTACCCACTTGAATTGACTGCCTGGGTATACTGAATTAGAGCTATACTAGCTGAGTGGTTAAAATTACCTAACTTGGAACAAGATAGATGTTAAAAATTAATTTTCCTTGGGAAGTTATAGCTAAATGTGGAGATACATACATACGTGTGTGTGTGTGTGTCCCCATCCTTCATCTCCCTCCCAAAGCTATATAGATATACACTTGTTACTTTTTTTCTGAAGGGAAATTGGGAACTGGTAATAACCCATTTTAAAGTTCGGCATTTTCTAAAGCTCACTTGGGTCAATCCAATTCTCAGTTTTGCACTTATCGTTGAAATGAGATATGTATACTATTCACAAACATCTACATAATATGTACATATTATATGTATGTAATATATGCATGTATACATGTGTGTGTGCCCACGCCGGTACAGGAGAAAAAAACTTTTTATTTTTGGATAATGAGGCCAAAATGTCTTCTTTGTTTTATAATGCGTGTTGTAGGAACAAAGAACCTGAACAATGTTGTTTAAGTTCTCTTGGACTTTGAGGGTAAATATAATTGGGATTAAAATACTGACATGCTCACATTTAGTAGAAAGATAAGAACAATTCATTGGGAGCTATTCCGGTCCCACTGGTAATCACATAATTGAACAGGGTTTTTAGAGGATATTTGAAGCTATTGCCTGTTGTGCAATTACATAATTAGTCAGGATCTCTGTAATAAAATCTTTTCTAAACACATGTGGGTTAGTACTAAGTAAATTTAGGGCGAGTGCTATATTTTTACATTTAATACTTCAGTTTTAAATCAGAGCTATATAACAACTTGGTTTAAACGTTAAACATTATGTTACCACACTACAGATGCTTAAAATGCAAATGACTGTATTACTTGCAAACTAAGCAAAAAACCTACATATATTTAAGTTTAAAAAATATTAATCAAAACCGCTTTATGAACATGAGCCCGCTACCACATCTCATCTAGAGTGTTTACTTCTTGGGGACCCAGGGGTTGCATATTTCTTTGGGGCTGATTATTTCTTCCACCTACCCCTGAATTATTGACAGTCACATGCATGCCTATAAATGATAACGCTACGCAGTGAGGTACATTTCAGAACTCCTTTTACACCCAAACAAACGTGGCCTGGCGAAGGGGACCGAAAACGTGGCGGCTAGTAGGGAAGAGCACCAATCCCGTGCTCGTTATTATCATTTGGTGATGAGTCTCCCGCGGCTGCTCCGCCCGGCTCAGCTCTCGCGCACGCCCGCGGGGAGGCCCCCGAGCGCGGTAGCACAAAGGCGCGCGGAGCCCGGCAGCCCCGCAGGCAGGCGGCGCCGCACTCCCTCGCCGCGCTCCGGCCCCGCCCGGGCGGCACAAAGAGCTGAGCCGCCACTCGCGAGGGGCCCCCGCGCCGGGCAGCCCGCCACACCCACTCGGGCCCGCTCCCGCCTCCGCCGCCTCGGGCGCCCTGATGAATATGCATCGCCGCGCTCCCGCCCCCGGCTCCTCCTTTTGGTTTCCTTCCCGCCGCCAGGCGGAAGCGAAGAGCCGCGCTTCCCGCGCGCCTGGCCGGTCGGGGCGGGGCGGGGCGGGGCGGGGCCGGGCGGGCGGTGGGCCGGAGAAAGAGAAAGCCGGGGAGGCGGCGGTGCCGGCGGCGGAGCGCGGGCGGGGCGCGGAAAGGGTGCGCGGGTGGCCGCGGTCCGGGGTAGCCTCGCCACCGGCCCGGCCGATCCCAGGGCGGGGAAGCGGCGAACGCGCGACCCTGCCTCCGCGCCGGCTGCATCTGCCTAGCCCGCTCGGAGCCCGGACGCGGGCGGGGAGGCAGCCCGCAGCCCCAGAGCAGCCCTGCTAAAACAATAAAACCCAGCAAACACGCGCGCGCTCGCGCGCGTACACACACACACACACACACACACACACACACACACACACAGCACTCTGGACGGCTTTCAAGTCTACCTCGAGAAACAGTCTTCTGCAAGTGAGAGGAAGCAAAACTGGATACCCAGACAGGCTGAGGGGCTGCCTGCTTTTAGACTTGACTTTTGCCGCCTTTTCTTCTTTGGGCCAAGAACTGTGGCATTGCAGAAATAATAATTAAAAACAAAAGTAAGAGACTAACTCCTGGATTGCGCTTTAAAATAAAAACTATTAATAAATACAATAAGCGACACCAAAACAACCCTTGAGAAAGTCCACAAATCTGTACCTCAGATACGTGAAGTCAGCGGCCCAGAGTTCTGTTTACAGACTCAACATCTCTTTTATTTAACGTAATAGAATGCGGTGGTATGTGGCTTTGCAATGACTGGCTTTATTTGCTTGTCTTGTTTGTCCCTTGCATCCCCTTCCATCCCCAGACACAGATTTTTTACTGTTTGTACATTGTAAAGAGACTTTACCTAAATGTCATTTCTTCTTTACAAGTTGGGCCATAGTGTTGGATTTTCAGCCTTAATGCTTTTTTTTTTTTTTAAGCTTTGGCAACTTTAGTGTATATGTCACACTTTTATAGAGACATTGTGAGTCCAAAACAGTGTGAAATGTAGCATTTTTCCTGCTTCAACTCCCTACTCCCCCCCCTTCTCCCCCATGATGGAAAAAATTACTGTACAAATGATACTTTAGTTGTACCTTGTAGCCCATTCTCTCTTTTTGGAGCATTTTTCTTCTCTTTAAGGTGAATATGCACAGATTTGTTACATATGCTCACTTAAAAGTGTCTTTATTTAGCTCTGGTGTACTGGAGTTTTTAAAGTCAATCTTCATTTTAAAGTTTAGTTACCCCTAGCCCCTTGTTCCTGAAGTGGCAGGATAGAATTGTTAGCCCTCCTCCCACTCTCCCCCTCCCTTAAAAAAAAAAAAAAAGATTATGATGGATTTCTTCCTGCTCCTGTTAATAATTTTTTTTCCTGCCCTGCTGTTTTTGCTCTAGGATTTTTTCCCTTCTGCCTAACTGTGTGTGTGTGTCTGTCTCCCTTTTTCCTTGTCCTCTCTTCGCCAGTATGTCTGGAACACATTTTAATGCACAATATCCCATCCATTAAGTTGTGGTTGAATGCGGAGTGTGTGAGGACTTGGCAGCTTTCAGGTTGAAGGGGGCGGGGAAGCCAGTTTCGACTTTGACACAAAATGCCGAAGTGGCGTGATTGGAATTATTATTAGTGCTGTGAACATGGCCTTCTTCTCCTGGAGTTAGTAGAACTGCCATTGAACTTGAGATGGGACAGACAAGATCTCCAACCCGCTCCCCCAACCAAGTACAGTAGCTGGCAGGGAAAAGGCGCCAAAATACACAAGATTAACTCTAACTTTCTTTGACAGGATCCTATAACACCATCCTTTGTAATTTTAACCTTCCAACGGGCGGGAAAAAGTTAACTAGTGAACCCATACTTGAACAGATATTTAAATCAGCCCTAAAATGGAATAAATCCAGAAAGTCATACACACATGCTTATGTGGTTAGAAAAGAATGCAAATGTAAATAAGCAGGATGAATGTGTGTATCTGACTGGGGAGTTCAAGATTTAATCAAAATGAGAATTAGTGTGACTTTTGAGTATATTTACTGTATGGGGGAGAGCATTGTGAGGCGAAGAAGCTGACCTTTAGGCAGCCTAAGTAAAAACTGCAAAGAGTTGTGAAACACAAAACGTTGTGGTTTCCAGTTTTACATCTGAGGTTTGATGTTTTCATTTAATGGTATGAGAGATGCAGAAAGCTCCAGTGCTGAAAAGTCCCTATTAAATCATATGTGGGCAAAGGTCAATCACTCCAACTCACTGATACACTATACTGCAGATTCCTGCCTAACTGATGGGGAGCACAGGAAAAAGTGCTTGGGCAATAAAAGTATTAGAAGGGTAATTATCGTCCGTGGTTGGGACTGCATTCTTGTGCACTGGCAAAAGGTTTTTACTGGCCCTGATGAATTTTAAAGCTGAGTATTGTTGAAAGCTGTTTTAATAGGAAATTGATTAGCTGAGTGTTTCATACAATAAATGGTGACAGTTTCATTGTTTGATGTCCAAAATAAATTCCTTTTATTCTTTAGTAGACAGAGGCATCCATTTAATTTTAAGATGGTCAGACTGAGCAGCAGTATAATTATTGGTGAATGTAATGTCACGAACATCTGTAACTTTGCTTTCAGAGTTTGTGACATCACACAATTTGACAATATTATTGCTTTGGAATTTATTAACTTACTGTGTATTGTGAAATTTTTTCAGATATATTTCAGAGATAAAGTTTACTTAAATATCAATATATATTTTGTATAGGCCCAACTGTCTTCTATCTTTGTAATTATGCAATTGTTGGCTAAATTTTATTTTGAAAGTTAAAATGCACAGTCCTGTTGTTATGCATTGTTTTGGTTTTGAAACAGAAAGGCAGTTTTCAAGGAAAGAATTAGAGAAAGGGGTGCAGAAAGTTTGAGTTGGTTTGCAACGCACTTTCTACACTTAATGCAGAATGTAAAGACGACTTAGCCATTCTGGATGAAGCTTTCTAAACAGATCTTTAAAACTCATCTGTTTTCATGTCACAGAGGCACATGTAGATGGGTAACAGAAGCCAATTTACATGTAGAAATAAAATGATAGTATAGTTTTACTTTAAAGGTCAGCTATCTTGAAAAAGGACAATAGCTACAACTCTCAAGACTGTATGTGACTCAAAAGAACTCAAAAGAAGACTGTACGTGAAAGTGCCTATAACTTTTCAAGTATTGTGAGTGAAGCAAGGCAATTATTACCATGATTTTCAAAGTTTAAAATAAATCATGCAAAAATTACAGGGCAACTGCTGACATTGTAATCCCGGAAAGCAAATGTCTTCAGAAGTTGGGAATCTCTGTTGATGAACTAGCCTCATTTCTGTACAGAAGTGGAAACCAGCTAATCTTAATGCTGGCCAGTCTGTGTTCAGATTCAGTGGTGGCTTGTTAATGTGCCCGAAATGTAGGCACACTTAGTGGGATGGTATTTTTTTTAAACAGTCGAGTACAGGCATTTCAGCAGCGACATTATTAACAGCGTCATTTTTCTCATTTAGTTTTGTCCTCAGGGGACACCAAACAGCTCCCAGAGGATGGGAAGAAAGTCCACGGTTATTTATTCATTTCAGTGAAAGGCAAAGTGCTGGCAGTGGGGCTTGGGGAAGCTAACCGGTTGTGAATTTTCTAGTACGGAAAAATCACTACCCTAATTTGACAGTAGTAGTTTAAGGGCTGAGAGAGCTGGGCATGATTTTGCAATTCCCATCAAGTGCAGACAATTTCAGTACTTGTTGGTTGTTTATATATGCATTGTTGAGTGGATTTTTGATGTTCTTGCTTGTGGATATAAAATTGTGTTTTACAGGCTACACGTGTATGATTTTTATGGTTCATTTGGAAGAAGAAAAGGTCCCTGGGCATGGTGTAGTGGATACTTGCAGTCTTGCAGGCCTGTTTCCTGGGGGTCAGGAGGTCATCTGTCTCTTTTGTATTTAGTTTTAAAATATTGATACTGGCCATGCAGCCAGGGTGTGTGGAATTGTTGAGCCTCCCCTCTAATCACATGCAAGAGCTAAAAAAAAAAAAAAAAGTCATCCGCGTGTAGTAGTGTATTGAAAATGACAGCTTTGTTAAGCTCCAAGAACCTTTCCTTAAACTGCTCAGGATTCACAACCTGTCACTGAATTTCTTTAGAAGGGAGAAGGTTAAAAGAAAATCCGTATTAGAAGACCCTTGAGATGTTAAGCTCCTCTCTGGAGGTCAATGAAAGGCTCCAATTGGGTAATACTGCTTACTTTTTCAAATATACAATTGAGTTTTGAAAAATCCAGTCACCTGAAGCACAGACACTCCAGCACGTCTTGAAATTAATAAACTATCTGTCAGAAAAGAAACTTTTCTCTCTATAAGGTGGCAGGGAATAGGTGGTCTAGGGAGGAGGTCTTTAGGAATTCTGAAATATCAGATTTTCCTGTTGCTGCAGAAGCCTTTCACTTCTTTCTTCCAGCCAGATTTTGGGGTGAATGAAATTGACTTGCTTTAACTCTTTCAGTGAGTGAGAGAGAGAAGAAAACAGGCAGTTTAGGAGAGGTAAGTACCAGTCTAAAAAGTGTTTGGCCCACTTTGATAGTATCAGAAGCTTTTCAGAGATACTTTAAAACCACTCTTAATTACCATGGCACAGAAATGCTGGGTAAAAGGGAAAGTGGCTAAAATACCGTATGTACTTTCTCACTTCCTTCTCTCTGCTCTTCTACCTGGAATTTAAAAGACTGGCATTTCTCAAACCACAGATAGTGAAGGGTCCTGCTGAGAGAAGACAGATGTTCCACACACCCCAATCCATCAGCTCCTCTTTCCAGAAGCCTCTCTCAGAGTTCATCCTGGGAAGACCTGCAGTGGCCTGGGCATTAGCTGTACAAGAAGTAGTGTTCTGGGGGTGGCGGGGGTGGGGGGGTCAGCCATCCCGCCCATGGCTCCAAGGCCTGAGAGGACAGTCAAAGCCATATCAAATGAGCACCCCATAAGCTACTCCGGATGTCTCTGTTGCCCATTCTTTCCTCCCTTTTAGTTTCCCCCTCCTCACCATTACTCCTTTCTTATTTTCCTTTTCCTCAGAAACAGATCCAAACCGCCAACTACCAAGCATCCTCCATGCTCATCCAACTGTGCCCAACCATAAGTGCCCTACAAACAGGGAGCGATTTGAACCCCTCAGTGATAGGCCTGGGAGGCCCCAGACGTCTTCACTTCTCTGGGGTCTTACCTGGGTCTGTCGCTGCTTCTTCACCCCTGGCGCTGCTGCAGCTTTTGTGGCCTCTTCTGTGTAAGAGTTGTCAATTTTTCATTTTTCTTTTTTAAGCTTGTGAGAAACTTTAGGATGCGACCTAGTTTGGGTGGCAAAAGGAAACCGTTTCTGTTGGTAAGGGAAACTAATAAGGGAGGAGGGGTAGCGTTGTCTGCAGACACTTGCCCAGGGCTCAGCACTGGGCCTCTTTTGCTAGGGGACAGCGGCTCGTTCTAGATCTCTGGCTGAACGAAGCGCTCTCTGGGTGCCAGGATTTCACTGGGGGTGGTGTGGTGAGGAGGGAGGGAAGTAGAGAGGGAGGGAGAGAAAGAGAGAGATGGGCGCTTGATTTTTAAAGAGACCTCGAAATAATGGCTTCTGTACGAGTTCAGGCATTCAAAGAGGTGTGTTCAAGGACAGGAGTGCATTCGTGCCAAGGGGAATGTCTTTTATGGTAAATTAACTCCGGTTAAATTGAATATTTGTTCAAAGGGAAACTCCAGTAGTTAAAGCTGGTATTATCAGTAGCGCTTCCCCGCCCCCCTCCCCTCAGACTCTGGTATGAGGGTGAGAAAAGGGATGCAGCATAATGTGCAATACAAAGTGATGCTTTGGGTTTGTTGTGTTGTTTTTTTTTTAAATCTAGCATGAGATCGCCTAAAATTTTCTGAGAGAGAAATGAGTATTTATAACGTGGACTGTCACCTCATTTCTTTCATCTATAAAGACGATCAAGTTTATCCTGGCTTTTCAAAAAAGAAGAAATGACCCACACAAAGGAAATTAAGGTTGTCAGAGACCTGACTGGAGGATTTGCCTCCGGGGGGAGCAGGGAGGCCGCTCCCGGTGGTGTGTGCCCTAAAGGGTTAACTCGGGAGAGTTCTCTAAATTTTCCCGACTTTACCTGTCTTCCCAGAACCAACGCTCCCCCCACCTCCACCCCTGGCCTTCTCAACTCCCCCTCTTTCGCCAGTGCTTTTTTTCTTTGGGCTCTTGGTTTACGGGGCCTGCAGCTGGTGGACTTGGCAGGCTCGCCTCATTAAGAGTGCTCTTTGAAAACGGACTGTGTTTGAGCATTTCCCTAATGAGGACAGGACGGGGTTAAAAAGTGACCATTTCATGGTTGACTTGAACCTGCCTACTTTTCTTGATGTGTCGTTGTGAAATGCTTGATGTGGATAACTCCCACTTGCTGAAGGAAAAAGTCACTGGTTCCTTCGGGTCCTCGGGGTGGGGTGATAAAGGGGTGGGGGGAGGTGGGCAGGAGCCGGAGAGACAGAGAGAGGAGAAAGTTGAGGGGAAAAATCGAGAGGGGGGAAGCGAGGAAAAGAGGAAAGGGAAATCAGAGTACAGCTGGAGGTGGGGGCGGCCCCGCCCCGGGGCTGGGGCCGTCGAGTCCTCTCCGCGGCCCCCGGCTAGGTAGACGCGGAGCCCCTGG
Organism: Orcinus orca; assembly: GCF_937001465.1. Lineage (NCBI taxonomy): Eukaryota > Metazoa > Chordata > Mammalia > Artiodactyla > Delphinidae > Orcinus > Orcinus orca. Next base: position 57,186,972 of record NC_064564.1, read on the forward strand.
CACTCACTTTTCCTCTCTCCATTGTCTGCACAGCCTTTGCTTCCACCTCTTCCCCACCCACCCCTGGCCGAAAACCGGAATTTGGGGGGCGGGGTGTGTATGTGAGAGTGTGTGTCTGTGTGTGCCAGTGCCCGTGCGCGCGCGCAGAAAGGGTGCAAGGCAAACCGCCGGCCTCCAAATATCCGAAATCAAGTTCATTCACTCGGGGCCCGCGGCTGGCGGCGGGGTGGGGGCGGGGCTTCGCGCGGGAGCTTGGCGGGCGCGGCCGCCTTTGCAGGGCTGGAGCGGCACACGCACCCCGCTCGCGTGCGCGCCCACCCGCCCGCCCGCCCGCCCCGCAGCCCCGGGCGCGCCGCGGCCCCACCCTGCTTGCACCCAGGCGGGGCGGGAGCCGTTTTCCGCCGGCGCCCCGGGCCCCGGGGGGGGTGGGGATTGGGGGCGAGCCAGAGGGGCTGCAGGAGAAAAACAGCGGAGCAAACCGCGGGAGGAGGAGGAATAGGAGGAGGAGGCGCCGGAGGCGGTAGCGGCGGCGGCAGCTCGGCCCGGTCCTCCCGCTCCGAGCGAGGCCACGTGCACCGGGCACCGCCAGGGAGGGCGGCAAACCGCGGCGAGGCGCGCCGCTTCTGCGGAGCTGCCCCGGGACGCGGGCCTGCGCAAGGGAGACCCCGGAGGGCCCCGCCCCCATCCGCGCCGGCGCGCCCCAACTACTTGAGACCAAGTTCGCTCAGGCCCCCGCCTCCCCCTCCTCCCTTCAGCCGGCGGGCATTGCGGACCGCGCCCGCCCGGGGTGCGAGAGTCGGCGCCCCAGCCTGGGCCCCGGGGCGGCCTGGGTGTGAGGGAATTTTCCATTCGTTCCTTTCTCCGGCCCAGTCCGGCTCAGTGCTTCTCCCACTCGGAGGTTCCCGCGGTTTAAAGAGTCCGCAGCGAGCACCGAAATACCTCTTCCAGGGCGGGTTTTCGAGGGGTGTGTACGTGGGGGGGGGGATGCGGGATTTGCCCAAAGGGCGGAAAGAAGATCTATTTAAAATAATAAAAAAAAGTCGTGGTGCTGTTGCAGTGGTATGAGAGCTTTAACAAATGAGAGAGAGAGAGAGAGAGAGAGAGAGAGAGAGAAGCAAGAGGAGGAGGAGGAGAAAGGTGGGGGGCGGGGGGTGTGGAGAGGCTGGTGCAAAAGGAATGCGCGTTTGCAGGAGGAGGAGTAAAGCGATGATTGTGTAATTAAATAATAAAACAATCCTTAAGTCTGATTTGGAGAGAGCTCGACCGGGGTCCAGAGGGTGGAACCGGTGAATTTTTCAACTTCCAAGTTTTGCAACGAAAGAAAGCGAGAGAGGGAGGGGAAAAAAAGAGCCCAGAGCAGAAAAGAGAGGAGTTTGGAGCCGAGCGGGAGAGCGGGATTTATCGTTTGGGATTTTTCAGGAGCGCGTTCCGATCCCTCTGGGCGGCGGCGGCAGCAGCAGCAGCCTCCTCGCTCGGCCGGGTCAGACGCGGGGCGAGGCGCGCGGGAGGGCAGCCGGGCGTGGAGGAGTCTGCGCGGGCAGCGGCGGCTGCAGCCGGGGACCGCGCACCGCGAGCCTCTTCCGCCCGGGAGACCTGCGCTCGCGCCCCCTCCCTCACCCCGGCCTCTCCCGGCTCCCCCACCCCACCCCGCCCCCACCCCGGCCCTCTCCCGCGCGCGCCCCTCCACCCGCGCGCACTCGCTCACGCTCCCCCTCGCGCACACACATGGTCGGCTCGCGGCAAAGTTTCGCCTGCGGTCGCCACTCCGGGATCCTGCCGCAGTGCTCGGGGCTGTAACCTTGAACTTTCCCAGCGCGGTGACACATTCTCCTCGCTCTCCCTCCCGCCCTCTCTCCTGCGCCCCCCTCCCCGCCTTTTTTAAAAAAGCATTTCACCACCAACCACCACCCCAATCCAACCCACACCGAATCTTCGCGCACCCCCTAGCCCCCAACAAAAACAACAACTGCAAAACAGAAAACAAATCCCCAAACCCAGGCGAAAAGCAGCCAACACCGGCGGCGGCGGCGGCCTCGGCGAGCACGGCCAGCGCGGTCGGACTGCAGGAGGGTTAAAAGTGTAGATTGGATTTCACCCCGGGAAATCTAGCACGCCGAGTGAACTTGAATCTTTGGCTATTTAAGGAGGACTGGGTTTGTTGTGAAGTTGCGGTGATCCAGCGCAGAGCCCCGTCCTGATTGATCGCATCGCGGGGCTCAGATGACTGTAAAATGAATAGATGAAATTCTTGCTTCTCGAAGATTTTCTTGGGCATCTCCGGGAAAGTGCGTTTTAAGGCGAAGTCATGATGTATTCTCCCATCTGTCTCACTCAGGTACATGCCTCGGTCACTTTCTCGAGCTTTCTCTCTAGCCCGAAATGCCTTTGTTTTGTTTTGCTGCTCTCGTCTGCGGACAATTAATGGCTTTAGTTAACCTCCGCACACCCCGGTCCCCCTCAGAAGAAGTGGCCCGGAGTTGCGGCGGGGTTTGCAGGGCGGCGCGGGAGCCGGCGCGCGGCCCCTAGCCCACGGCCACCGCGAGCGCCGAGCCCAGCGCCCTGGGCACGGAGAGCGGGCGCCCGCGCCCTGCCAGGGCGGCTGGGCCGGGCGAGGCCGCAGGGGATGGGCAGGGCCCGGGCCCGCAAGCGCTAGCCCGCGCGCGGCCCCACTAGTGCCCGCTGTACCCCTGCCCAGGCTGCCCGCCGCCTCGCTTGCGCGCCGAGGCGGACTCCGGCTTTAGAGGAGCTTTAGGGGAGGACAGAGCCCTTATAAACAACCGGTGAACTTAGGCGAGGGGACTCCAGTAGGAGTCCTTGTGGGCGCCTCTGGACTCCGCTGCAGGCAGTGGGCGGGAGACGAAGCGACTCGGAGGTTGTGGTCCGGGGACCCATTCCTTTGCTTAATTTGGGGATCTGAAACTCAGGTCCATCGCGATCCGCACTTTGAGGCGTCCAGTGACCACGCCACAAAGGCGGTCTGTACGTGGACTCGAGTTAGTTGGTCGTGGTGAAAGTTAAGGACTTTTAAAACATGTTCATTTTGTGGAGACCTGTTCATTTGACGATATTTGGGCGTAGGACAGAAAGAAATGCTGGAAAGTAAGGTCATTTAAAATTTTTTCACTCTGAAAATTGTCCTAAGACTTTAGGAACAGTGTTGTGAAATAAAATAGTGGCTTTATACTTTTGCAGGAACACAACTTATATAATTTTAAACCAGTCGGTCAAATGGAAAAGTGACGAGACCAAACAGACTTACCTGGGGGCATCTTTCATCGCTGCCCAGCTAACTAACCAACTGACGAGCTGACTAAATATCTTAGCCCAGAGTTGTTACTTGAAGCAGTATTTTAAACCTCTAAAGGTATGGGGCAGTTGACTTCAGCTTTTAGGAGGATATGTCACGATTAGTAATTGAGAACCATTTTCTTTGACGTTGGCTTAAAAACTAAACAGTTGAAGAAGTGTCGCCTAGTCTAAGGTGTGTTACAATTTTTTAAAAATCCAGTATCATGATGATGCATTTTTTCTGATGAACAAATGATTAAGGTTTCAATTGTATGACAATTAGAAGCCATTGTGATTCAAAAGGACTGAGGCATTCATAAATTGTGAATGAAGATGAAAACAATGATAAGGCTTATTCAGTGATTGGATACAGTCCTGTAGCTTTTTGGCTGACACATTTTTTATTGTTTATATTTTGTTTGGCATCGGAGTATGATTAACTTAGATATGGCTATTTTCAGCAAGTAAACGTGCACTTTAATTTAACAAAACTGGAAAAATGAATTGCTGAGCTATTTGTATTTTTAAGGCTGTGAATAATGGCCAATAAATATGATGATGAAACTGTTTCAGGTATAACGAATTGCCTTCAGCTGCAAAAGTTACCTTTCATATTACCCATCAGCAGGATTTTTTTCCCTCTTTCTGGTAAACCACATCCATTTGACATTATTTTTACGTTATTGAAGCATAGTGCAAATAAAACAAATTAAGGTAAGGTTTTCACTTGCAAAGTGCTGTACCACTTACTCTCATGTAAAGGATTGCTTTTCTATATTAGTTCATATTTCCAGCATCGGCTTTTCAGAAACATTGCTAGCGATTACATTGCATTTTCGGTTTCCTCTAAATATGTATTGAAAAGTCACTAGCTTTATCTAAATTTGTGTAAGTTAAAAATAATATTGTAGCATCGTGACATATGGAATATTACGAGCATATACAGCATAGTCATTCAGCTATCACATTAGTATTCAAGGGTGCGTGCTTACCAACACTAATTCATGATGACTGATATTCTCTACTGTTTTAATAATGTAAATCTAAGTTGACATATTGAAACTGTTTTGGGGATTTAAGGTCTAGACTAGAGAAGAAATTTTAGCTTTAGAATTCTCACTTTAATATCTGTGTGACTTTATAGGTAGTGTAAGGTGTTGCAAAAGTAACATTAACGGTGTTACTTTGATATCAGACCAGTAGTTTAGTTTTGTCAGCAAAACATTTTTTAGGGTATGTAAATACAAAATAGAGAAACATTCTTAATTGATTGGAAACTTTACTAAGTGTTTCAGTTATCACAAAAGGATATCTAGGTTTTAGAAAGAATTTTCAGAAGGAGCTACAGTTAAAGTTGATATTTATCAAAGTGTTACTCAAAAGTATCAGTACCTGGATATAAATCTGTATTTATGTATCAGTATAAATCAGATGTTTAAAGAAAATTAAGAACCATCATGATATGATTTTGTATTTGCTTTTTCTAAAAATAATGTAAATCCTTAATAGTATAACTTTCACTTGGAATGATTGCATTGAATTTTTTTCTTCTTTCGCTGTTTCTCAAGTTCTTAAGGTACATTTAAAAAAATGGTTTACTGTTATATAGCAGTGGTCCAAGAACATCTAGTATTTATTCTTCTGCCTCTATATTGGTCTAATTTTCCATCCCTTTCATGGAGACCACTGTTTCTGTGAAGAAAAAGAAATATTTCCAGTAGAATTAGGACTGTTTACTTTTATATTTGAAATTTGTAACTAGGCTATTTATTTTATCAATTTAGTTCAACTAAAGGAAGTTTAAAAAGAGAAAAAATTGGCATTACTGAATGCCAATGTGTTTTAATAAAAATTCTGGGAGAGCAAGGTGGCATATTACCTTAGCATACAGCCATTAGATCTTAGATCATTTACATGCTTTGCTTTCTTAAAAAATAATTTTCATAGTTGTTTAAAGTATTATTGTGATAATCTATTAATTAGGACATCTGAATACCTTAATCACGTTTTTTTTGATGAAGACAAATTACTATGCTCCACATTCATATCATTCAAAATCACTAAAAATATATTGTAACAGCATTAGAAAACAGTCATACTTGAGAGATGATATTTTAGTCATGGTAACACAGAAATATATGTGACTTGCTGAAAATCTCTACTTATCACTTTTTTGAGGATATGTCTCCATGTCAGAAGTAAGTGTTTTGCTTGAAAGGAATTCACATAATAGTAAAGCCCTGAAAGATATTTATAAGGCAACTGTGGACTGAGAAAGTTTGCTACTTCTATTTATCAATAGGAAAAAAGTATGTTTTAAAACATTACTTGGCAGCATTGGCAACAAACTCAAGGCAACCTTAAAAAACATTGTTTTGTGTGCATTTGCTAAGAAATTCCAAATTCAGCCCTCACATTTGCATTTTGATTGTTTAAGTTATTAAAATTTTGAGATCTGTTACATGATAGATGATTGGAAGCTCAAACAAATTTAATCAAAGTATGTTTGATGTCTTTATAGGAAAATGAAATGTTACTGAACATAGTACTTAAGGATAAAAGTACTTAGAAGTTAACACATTGCTTAATATCTGTTAAAATAATATCGTATTTTTAAAAGTATGGCAAGGGTAAAGTGAGTGAGGCAAAGCTCCTCCCGCCCCCATGTACTCTTTACATCTCAAGTTTTTAGTTCATGAGTATATATGTATGTTTTTTGATCATATCAATAAATCATAGTTAAAGTCAGAATATAGGAAGTGAGTTCCCAAAGCATGTTTGAGTCCACATCTCCTTGAGCAGGGTTTCCTTTTGCATATATTTCTAAGGGGGATAAACAAAGTTTTTGTAGTTACAGTGAATGCTGAAAGCATGGCATCAGAAAGTATATGGAGATAGGGAGGTCTTATCATGGGCTGTGGTTGCTGTGAGCAGGGCTGCCTTCCCACACAAAGAACAGATTGTGGTTTAACTCTTTCCATGGCCTAGTTTAATGTGCTCGCATAGTAACTGAATTGTTCAAATCTCTGCTGGAAACTACTGATCGGTTTAATGATTTCCTCTATGGCATTTGGTTATGCCTCATGCTGTGATGTAATCATCTACATTCTGTATTGTTATAAAATTTTGATTTAGGTTTATTCTGCTCTAGAAACATTTTACAGCAATATGTTAAAACACTTGAAAACTGCATTATTGATTGGATGGGATGTACACCTCTTCCGGATCTGAACTGCAGACTGCGAACATGCTGCAGTCTTTAGCGTTGAAACTTTGAATCTGATCTTAAAAATGAGTTCATAACTCTATGGGAGTTTGGGGGTGTCTTCTTTGTTAGAGTGTCATTTGTGATACTTTCATCATTTTTACCTGATGGAATTCATCAGTCTGCTGATTAAACAGAATTTATTCCACATAGTTCAGGGTGACCAGCCCTAAGATGTCAATGTTACCTTGGGATATAAACAGTTAGAGAAAGTTATTTTGTGGTTGAGGTGACAATACAGTGACCAGAAAAGTGGCCGCAGTGGAAGTTCTCATTTGTTTCAGATCTGGCCTTATTGCCCGCATACAGTGTGCACGACTGGATGTTAAGCTCTTTCTCGGAACAGTAAGAGGCCTGAGCTTAGGAGACAGGTTTTACCTATGGCAGGAAGTAATGAAATACTGACTGCTTTGGGAAGTAACTTGAAATAACTGGAGGTGCAAATTATCTGCCACTCGTCGCCGCCTCCCTCCCTTATAAAAGGCGTACATGAAACAGGCAGGAAAAACGCAGGAGCCTAAGGTAAACCACTTAATTCACAAGACGGGATCTCTCCACGTGCAGATTCACAAGTCCATGCATACGGGCACCCACAGCCCTGTCCAAGAATTCAGAGGCGTAGCAGATGAATTGTATTGATTCCACAAAAGCAGGGAGTGACCAGCGGTGCACTCCTGGTGTCACCCTGCCACTGCATGCAGAGACACAAAGAATGTAAAGTTGGTGCCAAGTTGCCATTTTTCATTGTTCACCTCAGATTGATTTTTAAGGGGTTTAGAATAATTGCCACACTCATGTGATCGGTTAACAAATTAACTGACTCTGTGGGGCTTCAGACTCTATAGGAAAGCTGCCGGAAGAACATCCGAGTCAATTTTGTTTCAACTTTAGAAACTTTTATTTAAAAATGCAAGAGCGTGTCTGTGGGTCTGTTAGAGAGTAGCAGCGCGCGCGTGCGCACGCATGTGTGTGTGTGTGTGTGTGTGTGTGTGTGTGTGTGTGTGTTGGGGGCCAGCGTTGCTGGTAGAGGGAGGGAATGCGCTGCTCAAAGTATGGAAACCTTCTGTTCAGGACACTGATACGACAAGCTGTGTCCTTTGCCCACTTTCCCTCACTGTATACCAGTTTCTCTAGTTACCACTCTTGGAATGGTGCTGTTTCAGTGTTGGAATGTTGGACGTTTGATAAGAAAATGGATCAAGTTTAATGGCGCATGCTCTTTGTGCCACCAGCAGCCTCTTGCTGAGAGCATGCTCCAAAAGCGGGAACTGTGTGGCATTACACTGAGCATCTATATGCTTTGTGTTTCTGTGCCACAGAGAAGAGAAATGAACTGTGGCATCGCTCCTGCCTTCTGAACAGCTCTGCTCCGATTAAAAAAAAAAATCTCACTGTGTTCTTTGTAAAATGGTACTGCTTAGTGTTAGTTGGTCAATCAAATATTTAAATATTGAATTAGGTGCCAAGCATCTTGGTCGCTTACGTTTTAAAGAATGTAGGATACATGGTGGGAATGAGGGGGATGGGGCCAGAGTGGAAATACAAATATAAACCTTATTTTCTTTTTTAGGAGGGAGAATCAACCTGTGAGTTTTGGTGGAAAGGGGGCAGCTTGGCATACTTTATTTTCTTCTGGTCCTGCTATTTTGATAATTTTAAATAAGAAAAGAATGTTATTTTTGTGCATAACTCTTGGTACCGAATTGGGAAGGGGTTGTGGTCTGATGTTTTGGAGCCTTTAAAAAACTAAACTGACTGTGTATGTCTTCTTTTTCCTCCTCATCTTCCACAGGATGAATTTCACCCATTCATCGAGGCACTACTTCCACACGTCCGTGCAATTGCCTATACTTGGTTCAACCTGCAGGCTCGGAAACGCAAATACTTTAAAAAGCACGAGAAGCGAATGTCAAAGGATGAAGAAAGAGCAGTCAAAGATGAGCTTCTCAGCGAAAAGCCTGAAATCAAACAGAAGTGGGCATCCAGGCTCCTGGCCAAACTGCGCAAAGATATCCGCCAGGAGTACCGAGAGGACTTTGTGCTCACCGTGACTGGCAAGAAGCACCCGTGCTGTGTCTTATCCAATCCCGACCAGAAGGGTAAGATTAGGAGAATCGACTGCCTGCGACAGGCAGACAAAGTCTGGCGTCTGGATCTAGTCATGGTGATCCTGTTCAAAGGCATCCCCTTGGAAAGTACCGATGGAGAGCGGCTCATGAAATCCCCACATTGCACAAACCCAGCACTTTGTGTCCAGCCACATCATATCACAGTATCAGTTAAGGAGCTTGATTTGTTTTTGGCATACTACGTGCAGGAGCAAGGTAGGAGCAGATTGTTCTTTCTTCTAGCCCGGCACACACTGCCTGCAAACCCCACACAAGGAACACCTGGCTTGGGTTAGATGGTCCTGGAGGCGCCTAGGTCTCATCCACCTGCTCTGGGGAGAGTGGCATGCCCTCCTCCACTTGCTTGTCCACTGCCATGCGCAAGCTATGGAAATAGACATGGAGCTTTCCTACCTGGATAGGCATGGATATTTAAAGACCACAAAGAGATGTGTTTTCAAGTGTCTTTGAAATAATACACTTTTTCAAAGACACAGAATAGTCCGAAGTGTTTATTACACTTCATTTTTTGTCCTCGGCTACATTCTTTACATCTAGTCATCTTTTCCCAGTTTGAAAATGTAACTTGATTTATGAATAGTCAAACCGTTCTTTAACACTCTTTGTATTAACCTCCTAACTAACGAGGTAGATCAACTTTTTTCATGGATCTAGTGCTATTGCCTTGAAAAAATAGAATTAACATTTCCTATTACAGAATGCTTAAGATAGCCAGTATCAGAAAGTATACCTTACGTAGACCTAGATTTATTTAATTTAAATATTTCTATCAACACCTACTTTTGATTGTGTAATATTCGCTGTAGATTAAAGGGATCATAGTTCTTATCTAAATAATTTATGTTATAATATTTTCCCAGAGTGACTTGGGAACACTTAATATTGTTCGTTTACTTGAGTGTAAATTCATAAAACTTACCGAGGAGGGAAGTCGCAGCTCTCCTTACAGAACAAAAACAGAAAGTAGACTGGTTACACTGGATTAAAATAAATCTCAAAAAGAATGCAGAAACCGCATACCGTACCTATTTTAAAAAATCCTTGATAAAGAGAGTGGTGTAAGTGTTGCCTGAATGATTCAAAAATAGGTGATATATTTTGCTGAGTGTTTTCTGGGTTCATGAAACATGTTTATTATTTTTATTTTTCTTAATATATTTTCTTTAAGGAGGTTTAAAGAAATGCTTCAAATAAATGTATCGGTATATAGATGTCCTTGTGTTAGCACAGTCCATAGGAAAACATTTTAAAAAACAACCTACCAAAAATGGACTGTAGTTTAATGTGCCATAGGTGGTGGGTCATTTTCTAACTTGGCCTGGTGGTAGGGAAAGTGGCCTGCAGATAGCCAGGTGGCAGACGGTTATCTGATATGTGTTATATAAGTGTGGGATTTAGTAAATGGTATGAACTTCATCATCATCCCAAAATATAAAATATCAGAATTACTCTTTTGACTCAGAAATCTAGGTACTTACTATGTGCTTTTTGTCTTTGTATTTCCTTGGTATAGTTTTAGAGATATGCTTACAAGTCATTTAAAAATTTCTAGTTTGATTTTAAATAATGGTGCTTGATATCATACATTTGGAAATATTGTTTTTTTTAATGAGAGATTGCATTTACTGTTTCTATACACTGAAAAATTAAAGTCCAAGTAATGACGGTTTGGGGAAAAAAATTTTTTTTTTCCCTGTGTGTCCCAAAATAAAAGCACATTAACACATGACACTTAATTTGATTGACAGCTGTCTAGGAGGTGACATTTTAAGGTGGGCTGTATATATGTGTTGGATTGACTGTCAGTGTGTTGTAACTCTGTCGTGAAAGTCAAGGCTGGAAGTAAAGTTTTAGAAAGTGGGTCATGTAACTTTTTAGTGCAGGGAGGGAAGGTTTGCAAGCACTTCACTGCTGCTCGCCTTTTAACTTGCTTGAAGGCTAGTCCTTGAGGTGTGCACGCATGTACATTCACTCCTGGGGCAGGCAGCCAACTCTCTTGGTTGATGAACTGACAATAAAGAACATATCCTTTGGATTTGTGAAGATAGATTGAAGAAAGAAAAATGCATAAATGCCTTCTGCATTGCACCATCGGTCATGATAGTCATAAAGTTGTAAGCAACTCTTGCAGACCACATTTTCAGATAAAACATTGATTTTGTTGTTGTTTTTAGTCTCTCTTTTAAAAACCTTTTATTATTTTACACTGCGCACCTAATTTATATCTTCTGCTACCTGTGAGTGCACCATATCTTCTTAACATCTGTTGGCTGTTTCTTTGAAAAAGTCACATCAGGATGCTTTTGTGTTTTCCTTTTTTCAAAATTTATATCTTTTTCCTTTGGTCAAATGTAGGTTAATTATGTCATTTTGCAGTGCATTTGATTAAAGAAAGAATTTTAAAATATAAGTCTGTAGTCAGTCAGAGGGCTGCATTATCTCCCATCGTGACTTTTTATTTCTCCTCTAAGTGCATGAAAACCCACTTAAGTATGTTTTATCAATCAGGTGAAAAAGTATAAAGAAAAACATGAAAGAAAAATCAGAAAAGAAAAATGTAATGTTTGCAACAGAATGAGCAACAGAATTACCTTTCCCCCCTTTTTTCTTTCTCTCCCCACTTCTAAACGACTGGGAGGAAAACATGAGAAAGAACAGAGAGAATGCCAAAGATGGTTGCCACTGGCACCAGGATTGGCATCAGACCCTCTTTGTTTAGCTCAGGATGCCTGTGATTTGTTAGTTGGCATCCGCATTGCAGTGTGGAGTGATGTTACAATATATTGACAATTTCCAGATCTAGAAATGTCAATAGTCCTCTTGGTTATTTATACAAGATCACAAACTGCATCTCTTCTGGAGGATGACATAAAGACCAACAAATAATAAAGTTCATTGTTGACCAACTTCCTATGCTTTTTCCCTCTTTCTCTTTTGGTTCAACCCACTTTTTTTTTTTTTTTTTCTTTCATGCCCAGCAGCCTCAGCCTCATCTTTTTTTGAAATGTGGGAAGAGTTACTAGAGCTTTGACACAAGCTCTAGTGCTACATCTGCATCTGATACAGTTTTGGGGAGAATGTATGCATTTTGAAATCAGTTTTGATATATAGTTCATTAGACTTGTGCATCCCATGGCCGCAAGGCAGAATTTCCTTTAAAGCTAAATAAATCTCTTTGTTATTCAGCCTCTTCTGTGCCTAGAGTCTGGTTGACCACAATTTAGTCCATTTTTGTATTGCTCCATGTTTAGGAAAGGGTCATGTTCAATATAGTCATTTATAAAATGATACCACCCCCCACTTTACCTAAAATATACACATCATGTGGGAGTCCCTGCGTTTAAATCCATAAAATCATTTGACGGTATTGATTCAGAGGGCTGCGCTTCGGCTGTTTCGTTGCTACAAGAACCGCCATTTTGTTTGTGAAGTGCCAGGCGAGGGGGAAAAAAAAGGCAGACACTGTGCTGGATGCCAATAATGGTTGCCAGTGGCACCGAGGTTGGCATCAGACCCTCTTTGTCTAGTTGCTGAATGCCTTTGATTCGTTGGTTGGCATCCGCATTGCAGTGGGCACACTGAAAAGTTTTTGACAATCCCTGAATGAAAGCTGCTTGCTTGTTTGCTGCAGCAAACCTTAGCTGATAGAAAACCCTTCCTTTTATCTATTTTTTTTTTTAGGTTTCTTTTTTTTTTTTTTCAAAGATGGTGACAGATTAAAGGAAAAAACAGCTCTGAAGTGGCCTCCATTTTCCCCAAGATATTAAAGATGTCCAGGGATTCTTGGGCAGGTGGTACCTATTCCCCATATTGTCTTTGTTACTGCCTTCTTGAAAGCAAAGCAAAACAAAACAAAACAAAAACCAGGCAAGCCTCGCGCAGCACACCTTCCCGGAACAGAAGTACTCTGTAGGATGCTGGATGTGCTCTGGGAAGGGTATGGAGGGCTAGCTGGCTGCAGTGACATGGAATGCACTTGCCAGGACTGACTGTGGCTTTCAGTCACATCACTGCGTATTTCTTAGGCAATTTTTAGTTCCTTCAGTTTCCACACTTCCAAATTTTACAGTAACCCACTGAGAGGACCTTTCTATTTTTTTTCTAGTTAGTAATGTGTAACAGGGTAAACGTTAAAAAAAAAGAAATGAGAAAACCTTCATGAGGAAACCTAACGTCAGGAAGACCAACCAAAAGGCTGAAATCATTTTGGTTGAAGTTTCCTAGATGGTCTGCATTCATATTGCTTTCTGGTTAACCACCATTATCTCGTTAATTAATAAGAAGGATTAGCAGTGCTACCCAAAAGGCTACACAGTAGGAAGTCTGGCCTGTGGAGGCGTTGAGTGGCCACACTGTGTCCTGTCTGAAGAGTGGCGAGGGGTAGGGGGCTGGGCTTTCTCTGAGGCAGGAAAGGGTTTTGAAGAAAGAGATGGGTCACAACACACTAAGATGTTTCAGGATCTCAAGAGAGAGTAACTGTTGTCATGTATTTAACAGATTCGAGTTTCAACTCAGCCTGACTGATTTTTGGACTGTGTTTTGCACTCTTATTAAACATGTTTTGGAGTGCTAAAGAGGCCTGGAACCTCGTGGCTCTCACGAGAGAGGAGTTTCCCTTTTAGCCTTGTGGAATCCTTAAAATCGTGGATGGTAACTTCTGTTGTTTTATTGGTAACTGATATGATGATCAAAGTGCATTTCAACATTGTGAAAAACGTGACTTGTTTACAGGGGAAGTTGTAATCATTATTATTGTTTTTGAAATAGAATCCTTCCTGGTTGTCACATCTCATTAGGGAGGAAGCAAATGCGAAGAATTGTTTTCCTCCCTCAGTTACTGACTTTTAGAATCCTTTTGGGTAACAATTATTTTTTTTTTATGAAAAGCTTAAGTAGATCATTGTTTGCAAGTTGACAGCATATTTTAACCTTTTAATAAATTTCACTTCATTTGCAGATTCCCATTATGGGGAAAAGGAAGCTTTCATAATCTGTTAAAACGGATTGGTGGGCTTACATTGTGAAATGCTCAGAAAGCATGACAGTTGTATGCATGTTTGATTTAGGGGAACACTGTTAAGTTTTCCCATCTAGCGTCCTGTCCTTGACTGAACTTATGAACTCTAGTGCACACTTCTTTGCATTCTGGCTCTCGCACAATTCAGCAGATAAAGAAGGGCTCTTACTGGCCTGTCTTGCTCCTAGGCTTAATGAGACCTTTGTGGGAACATATATTGTAATATGAGATACGTAGCAATTTTCTCACTGATAAGAAGAAAACACAGGCCAGAAGTTTGCCCTCTCTGTCATGATGTTCCTGCCCTGATAGCTTTGCTGGACAATTCAAGAGTTAAACTCGGAGGCCCCAGTTGCCAGCTGGGAAAGCTTGGCATCTGTGTTCTGATATGGCAAACCAAGCTCTTGAATTGCTCTTAATATGATCTCACTTTTCAAAAGGGAAGGAGAGAGAAGGAGAGAGGGAGAGAGAGGTATATCATTTGTTATATCAATTATGATTTTCAAATATTTAAAAAGTATGTAATGATCCACTTTTTGGAGGCAGCAAAGGTTGGTAAAATGTCCTGCTGACAGCATTGGGTGTCACTCTCTGCATGATACCCTCTCGCCGTATACGCTGCACTACACATTTTGTAATGAAAAATATTCATCTAGATTACACGTTTGGATTTGCAAATTTAGTGCACTATGCCTCTTGTGTGGGAAAATAACTCCATATGCAAAAGGACCAAAATGATGTTCATTATTCAGGAATCAAGGTAATTTGGGGGAACGGTGCAATGACAGGAGATGATGCTTAGGTCTTCCAAGGGGTGCTCCCTGACAGATACAGGGTGTGTGCCTGCAGACTCAGCTGGGCAGGAGCCATTGAGGAGGCCTGTTGCCACTGCTTTAATTCTTTAAAGTTTCTGTGTTCTAAAGTGGTAACCTAAGAGGTATATCCACACATAGCTGTACTATAGATTTCGTAGGATTTTTTATTTACTTACTTGTTTTTCCCTAAATTTGGAATTTACAAGGAAACTGCCAAAAGGAAGTTAAAGTTTTAATCCTCCATTAACTTTTTTTTAAAATTAATTTATTTATTTAATTTTGGCTGTGTTGGGTCTTCAAAGCCGCACGCGGGCTTTCTCTAGTTGCGGCCAGCGGGGGCTACTCTGCATTGTGGCGTGTGGGCTTCTCATTGTGGCGGCTTCTCTTGTTGCAGACCATGGGCTCTAGGCGTGCGGGCTTGCTTCAGTAGTTGTGGCTCGCGGGCTCTAGAGCACAGGCTCAGTAGTTGTGGCACACGGGCTTAGTTGCTCCACGGCATGTGGGATCTTCCCGGACCAAGGCTCGAACTCGTGTCCCCTGCATTGGCAGGCAGATTCTTAACCACTGTGCCACCAGGGAAGCCCCCTCCGTTAACTTTTTACTCTTAAGTTTGGCACTATAATTTGGAACAACAATCCAACATATCTGATGAGTAAAGTCTGTCTCATAAACTTTCATTCTGCTTAACTGAACTGAGAAACTAGACCAGTGGGCTTAAAAAAACTGTTTTGTGACACTTTTACCCCTGCCATCCCTGCCAACCAGTTGGAATTTCAGCACCTGAAGAGGGAGGGACCCGGTGGGAGGCTGCGCCAGAATTCTCTGGAATTCATAAAAGTTGAGATAAATAGGTTTTCACGTCTGTCATCCCAGTGGCTTGCATGATAACTGACTTTATAATCAAAAGAATCATTATTGCTTTGTTGGAAGGTTAAGGTTTCAGAGAGTGGAAGTAGCCTAAGGGGCGCTCATTAAAATAGGGAATTATTAAATATCTGAAAAAGATGGGCGAAGGCAAGAGTGATCCCTGGCTCTGAAACTAGTTTTAGGTGGAAGTGTCTCTGCAGTTTGTGGAAAGGTAGCATTTCCTAGTTTGAAGTTGAGGAGAGTTGAACTTGTGACGCTTGAGGAGTTTGTCCATGTATGCGCTGTGACAGAGCAAGTGATCAGCCAACGTTATGTTCAAAGCAGTTTTACAACCTTTTTTCCCTCCATCCTTGTGGCAGAGGAATAATTTTAGAAATCTCAAGGACTAGTGGTTATGTGATGGGAAACAGGAGTTATTACAGCAGCATGCCTCAGCGCCAAGCATAGCAAGAGGGGAGCTTCCTCTTCAAGCTCACTTTTCTGTGGCAGCGTGGTATGTCGTCTCATCTTAAAATACATTCTTGGGTCCTTGAACTCTAATTATGTGATGTGGTTAATTTCACTGAATTCCATTGTTGGGATTTGGCATAGAGAAAAAATCACCAAACTGCAGAGAACTTGCGAACTTTAAGTGCGTGCTGTGGAGGAGGGAGTCTGCGGGATTAGTTTGTATTAGACTGGATGGTATAGGATGTGAGGCTAATGGGACTTGAATGCTTGGGCTTTTGGGTTGTTATATTATTCAGAAAATTGGAAGAAATGGCCACCAATTAACCAATGAGGTGGAAAGACCTTGAGGCTGAATTGAAGGCCACACATACAAGAAAAAAATACCCTCAAAATTACATCAAGCAATGTTCTAAGAGGGGAATGCAAACTCTTCTTGTGCATAAATATATTGTTTATAATAAAACACTTAGATACACATATTCTCTCTGTTTATGATGATAGTTTAAACAGGACGGCACTGATGAATCACAGACAAATTAAAGAACTCTGAATAAGAACTATATAATTGAAAATATGGGGTGATGGATGAAGTAATTTTACTAGCTGAGAGTTGCCTGGAGGTTGTTTATTTTCAGAATCCCATTTTAAGGCAGTTCAGAGCATGTAGTAAGTTATGGATGAAGCACAAATCAGTTGAAAATGGGATTTGTTTAAACAAGCGCAAAAAAAGAAAATAAGAATTGCTTTTGAGAAAAAAATTCTTTAAATATAGTGCAGTTTTAAAATTCTGGCTAGCGTCAACTCCATGTCTCAAAGTAGAAACTTTAATAAATAGTATCGAGTTGAATTGTAAAATACATGTATCTCCCACAAAACTACACAAAAGCATTTAACAAGCATCAGTTCATAATTGTGACACTAATACATATTCTGATGCAGCGTGAAGCTGAGGATTTTTTTTAAAACTTCATTTTTCAAAACTCACATTGAAAAATATACATGGGGAAATGTATTGCTGTTAACAGGGAATGGTAGAGCTTAGGACAAAGATCTGATCATCAGCACAGATGTTAAGATAGTTATTTGAAATAGGGTGTATTTTGTAATTCGTGTGAGTAGGGGATTACATTTGTGCCCATGTTAATAACCCGAGTATGTCAATATGAAGTCTATACCCCTCTATTAGTGAATTCTGAAGTGTGAAAAATGTTCCTGCTTAGGACAACTTGTATTTTATTATTCTGACATCTGCAGTTTCTGGATGGATTACCTTAAATTTGCTATGCTATGTTAAAAGCCTTGTTTTATGAGGTTGGTCTCAGCTTCTGGCCTTAGTGTCAGGAACCCTGCTACGTGATGCAACTTGCCTTGTTAGGTTTAATTGACCAAAGCTGATGTGTTAAAACAATTCATTTGTGTTGTAACTTATGCCCTGGCTAACTTGCTACCTGAATCCTTTGACCTTGACTTGTCTGGGTCATGAAATGGCTGCAAGCTGTTTGACCTTTCTATTGTGTAGTAATGTCACTGTTTCCTCTTATTCTTTTATGGTAGTAGCTGACAAAAAGCCCCAGCCCTGACTTTACACCCCAGTGGATTCCAGGCGTCCCTTCGCAGTAGTGATGTCTTCTGTTTGACATGGTCTAGCCGTAGAAGTGACTTTCTTTTGTTTGCTGACAGCGATGGGGACAGATTTGCAGCTCTCCTTGCTCCAGGAGGTGGGGGGTAGTATTCTGGCATTTAGAGGGATTTGGATTTCTTCTGCTTAGATTTTCAGTTTCCGTGTTTTATGATTATTCATATCATCATTTCCTTTTCCCCTCTCTTCTGAGGTTGGCTTTTCAGCTTTTTATATTTATGATTTCCTTAATAATTGCTTTTCAACATTTTCGGCTGTTACAATAAAAATATTTTATTGTCACTATATAGGGTAAAACTGGTAAATTTAGTTATGCTTTGGATTAGCAATGCGTAAGTCCTAAAATGACTGACTTATAAACTTCACCTCTTAAACTTGTCTGGTATTGGAAAAAGCTGTATACTAAACATGTAGGATTAAAACAAAATTTTTAAGAAATGAGAGTCATGTTGTAACTTTACACAGTCCATCTTATAGTTTTAGGGGAAACCTATTCTTGCGACTTAGATAGGTAAATTTCAAAGCATAGTGAACCATTGGTAAATCTGAAGCTTTTACTTCTTTGGGGACATTTGCCAGCATGTGAAATTCAATGCTTATTTTAACAAATATAAAAATTGTTTTTTCCCTTCTTTATGAAACCCTCCTATGCAAAAATAGAGAATTTTACCTCTGTTCTCTTCCGAAGCAGTGAAATAATTTTATTTTTAAAATATTGGAAATGCCGTCTAAAATGTTAAAACACAGATATTTTTATCCTACCAAATTTTTCTTTGCCAAATATGACATTGTAGTTCATGATTTTTCCTATATTTGCCAGATTAAATATTTAAAATCCAAGCTGTTACATTTTATTTTTAAATTATTAGAGGGAAAAAAGGAAGTTTAAGTTAGAATGCGCATTTCCTTACTTGTATGTCCCATACTGTTTATCCATGTGTGTGGATACACTGACAGATGAGAGACAATGTGGTCCAGGCACAAGAACCTTGGAAGAAAACATGCAATTTTTCTATTCCCATTTTAAAAAATATCTGAAATGGCAGGTGAGAGAGTTTTTCTTTTTCTTTCTTTCTTTCTTTTTTTTTTTTTTTGGTTGTTGCTGTTTTAAACCATTTTTCCCCCAGGAATGTTCACAAGATCAAGGAATGTAAATGCTTTTCAGCATTAATTGTGTTGATAATCCAGCATCCTGCGGATCCAAGGAAGAAAGGTAAATGAAACGTCTGGTTTTGGTCAATAGCCTCAGTGTCTCTCTCCTGTCCATAAAATCCAATCTAGACTTGAAAACACCTCTCATGCCTTTCTGCTCACTCATTGGTGTTTTCAGTGGTGGAGTCCACCAAGAATCGAGTTTGGATGTGGTTAGTGGGCTAATGGGTCATATGCAGTGGGACTGTGATACAAGAACAGCGGCCAGCCCCCAAGGATTTAAAAAATGTCTGTGATTTCTTCCAGAAGTCTGCCTCAGTTCCTCCACCGAAATGATGTAAAACAATTCGCAGCTGCTGAGTTAAAGAGCCTAAGTTCCTGGATCATGTGTAATTGATGTGTGTGTGTGTGTGTGTGTATGTGTGTGTTGCAGAGTTGAAAAGAAGTGAAGGTAGAGAAAAAAAGAGAGAAGTAGAGCCTAGATCTTTCAGGAATGACTTAAGAAGGATGGTTCATTCATAGATTGAGGAGTAAATAACATACCATTTAAAATATTCTGTCAGCTTTGGATTTTGGATTCCTTCACAGTTGAGCACATCTCCCTTCTTCCCGCCTTTTAGTTTTTGTAGAACATAGAAGAATAAGCGCATGAATGTGACATGTCTTCGTAGTCTTGCTTCTTCTCTTTATCAGTTTTGTGACCTTGGCTACGTCACTTAAGCTCCACGTGCTTTAGTTTTCTGTCTTGTAAAATGAGGATTAGAATGCCCGCTTCGCAGGGCTGTTTTAGGATTACATGAAATAATTCATGTAAGTAAAAACAATGATGTTATTAATAAGAGTGATTATTGCTCTTTATAAAGGAACATGGCATAATATAGACATCCAGAGGAGATGCCCAATAGTGAAGAGAATGAGTGATTAGGTGTTGCAGCGAGAGGTCATCAATTAGTTTATGTGTATCTCAGGTGATAAGACCCTCCAAAGAGAAAATGAAAAGTCCCGATCACAGTGATGTGTATAGATATTTCCTAGTAGGAACATGTTCCTAGTTGTATATGGTTTTTATATCAACTTAAAGTAGAATTACTGTACAGTTTTAGCAGTCCTCTGTATCAGACTTATCAGAGAGTTAATTTCTTGATCAATCTAGGAGTCCCTGAAAGGAAGGAGTGAAATAATTTTATTAGTTGCCTCTTTGAGTAAATAACTTTGTGTTAAGTGAAGGGTGTAGTAGGAAGTACTTGTAATTCATTGTACTCCAGTGAAAACATAGGACTTTTAGTTATAAAAACATGAAATTGCCAACATTTGGGAGAGCTACACTTATGTTTTAGATTTGGTTGGACAGAAGTGGCGATGTTGTGGACTGGATTGTTCTAGAGGAGTAGGCTGCTGGTTTTTAGACTCAAGTCTGAAAGTGTCTTATTTAAAAATGATCCCTAGTTGGGTCAAAACTCAAAATGTTTCATTAGTTACGTGAATTGTTTTCACTTTATTGCCACTGGACTCTTCCTCTTTAAGTCAGTCTTTCCCACTCGTCCTTTTTTATGGTGTTAAGAAAATTAATTAAATAATCTTTAGAGGAAAAAAGTTAATATTTCTTACTTAAAGTGATGTCACTTTTTCTAAGAACAATTGAAAGCCAAATGGGAAGTGGTTAAAACATCTTCTTCTTCTTCCCAAATTAGGTTTAGGATTAGCGCTTGAGTTTTGTGGCTCTGGTTGGTTGGATCCGGTGGTCCTGAAGCCTCTCTTGTGGGCCAGATTTTCCTTGGGGAACCAGTCATGGTGCTTCTTGCCCATGGGCGGTGGGTTGCTCCTCTCACTTACTTTGTACAGCAGATTTGCAAAGTGGACAGGTTAGCCCATACCCACAGTCTCTACTAGGGAAATATCTTAAATCACACGTCACACTGATGCAGTGCAAAAAAATTTCATATTCTTCTATGCAGCATTTTAATTATAATTATACTTAGGGTTTCTGGCCAGGAGTCAATAGGAAAAGTTATCTCACTGTTTGTCTGTTAAAGGGTAACTAGGGTGTGCAGAAAGTAGAATCAGGACATTGATTAGCTTGCTCTGATTATGGCACATAATTTTTAATAATCTGTGTCATGTCTTTTCTTTTTGAGAACATTCCTGATGTTGCTATTCTGTTCAAAATCAAGAAGCATGTATTTTATTTAGTGCATAAAAAAGTACATCCAGAATTTTTTGACATGTGTAAACTGGATTGCTGTTGATGGCAGAAGGATTTAGTATTTTGTCCTTCTAATACATTTGAAAAGCTTTGTTTGCACTTAGGATTTAAAGTTGATATTGACCCGAAATGGTCAATATGCATTGACCATGTATGCAAATCGATGCATACATGATTCTTAAATACTGGTTGCCTTTCTTAGCCTCCTGGTGAAGCTAACATATTTCTTTAAATTTCCTGATGGTAAAGCATTAATATTTTTGGTTAAGACTTACAGTTATCATGTAACAGTATCTGTTCTATTTACAGTCTCCAAATAAGGGAAAAGCTGCTTATAGTAATATGAGGATCACTGGTCTTACAATAATTAAATAGACTTGTTATACTACATTAATCCCTTTTGGAACATTTGGAATGACTTCTTAGTACTAACAACACAGTATTAGGGCCTACAATTAATCTGCTTTTTGTATCCAACATTTGTATAATATAAAACGTGTATAGAGAAACATATTTCAGGTTTAAGATGAGTTCATAGGAGGACAAAATGAAATTATATTGGACTATTAAGGAAAATGAATATGATTCTAAGTACTGATAAAATATGGAATTCATTTCGAGTTAGCATAGGTAGACAAATTGTTTTTCATAAGTTTTTGTTTTTTTGGTGAAGACCTTTTTTTGGGCTCTCAGAATAACTTTTTGGGACTTCCCTGGTGGTCCAGTGGTTAAGACTTCGCCTTCCATCGCAGGGGTTGTGGGTTTGATTCCTGGTCGGGGATTCCACATGCCTCATGGCCAAAAAACCAAAACATAAAACAGAAGCAATATTGTTATAAATGCAATAAAGACTTTAAAAATGGTCCACTTAAAAAGAAAAATCTCAAAAAAAAAAAAAAAAAAGAATCGCTTTCCGCCGGAGGTCCAAGATTTGCACGTGACACACCAGATATATGCAGTATGAAATGGAAGCATTTGTTCAATCTAATATCCAGGAGGTGTGTTAACACCTTGTGAGCTGGTGTTTCTTGCTTGGTCCCTGCATTGATACAGCTATTTATTAATCCTGGAGAAAATGAAGCAGACCCAATTTCAAAGTCTGGTCCAATCTTGTTCTGTGTTTCATGGACATGGTTTAAGTTAAGGACAGACTGGGCATTCACTATTCAAACAGAATTATTACAGATTTGTTAAAGAGAGTTCTGAGTTAGGATTGTGTTTACATCTTCTATTGTGGAAGCCCCATGAGGCATAATTTCCTCCTCTATGTGGGTTCTTTTATTTTTGTTGAGTTTTTCACACCCGGGGATGTGAATTCAACCTTGGGTATTCCAGTTACAGGGAAAAAATTTTGTGAAGGATGTAGTATTAGTTCATTTCTGGGGCAGATTGCATGCATATGTACAGAGTACCATGGAAGTGCTGGGATTATTGAGTGGTTTGCAGCCATTTTAGAGCATGTGCCTGGGACCAGCTAACACATTGTCAGGGAAAACATGATGTAGCAACAATATTAGATCATGCAAATGAGACTACTGAATAGTAATAGTTATGGGCAATATTTTGGAAAACACTGATTAGTGACAGTTTTATTACAGCAAATGTATGTATCAAGTCCCCAGATTTCATTGTAATGCACTGAAAACAGATGTCAAAGTGTCCCAAACAGAATTTCATGGTTAATCTACATATTGCATGGAAAGTACAAACAAACCATTTAGAATTCTGTTATTTAATCCTTTTAGAAGGAATGAAAATATACAATTTAGATTTACTCCATTCTTTCTTTTAATTTCAGTTTTTGTTTCCTAGGGGCTGATGATAAATTATTTTTTTTTCTTTGCTATTTTCTTAAGATGCATATGGGAGAAGACATATCTGCATATGGACATGGTTTTACTTAACATACTTTGAACTGTAAGTTTCTGAACATAAGGTCTTTGCATTAAAAAAAAAAAAAAAGGCTCTAAATTATTTAGTGACCTGGTAATGGAATTAACCTTCTTCTATTCCTTTGTTTACTGATGTAGAGTTTCACTCTATGCCACATAGTGACTGAAGCAGCGTGCTGAAGCGGAAGGGAGGAAAATTGGTAGCCCTCCCTCCTGCAAGTACCTGGGAGACTTGGGGCCTCTCAGTGACTCAGTTTCTTTATCTGTCAAGTGACAGAGTTGGCCAGAAGACTTCCACTATCCCTCTTAGCTCCAGCATCTTAGGAATTTGGCTTCTGGTTACCCTGGCAGGGGGAAGATCCCCTTCACATTAAGCAATATTTAATGAAGTTTAGCATACTCTTGTTAAATCTGGGATTTTAATACGTTTTATTTATTAAAGAGAAATAGAAAATGTGTAACCTGACTCTTGAGTAACACTTTCATGTTGCTCAATTCAAAGTCCAATAGTCAAATCATTTGGTTCAATCTAGATAAAAAGCTTGCCTTTTAAAGAAAGAGGTCTTTAACTCATAGATTTTTAGAGCTGGAAGAATCCCTAGAGACCTTCTCACTTTACAGCTGTGGGTACTGAGTCTAAGAGAGGCCCAAAGCCACTTTGGTTGTTTGCATTAGTTTTACTGCTACATGGGCATAAATAAGCATAAATAATTAAAAGTGTTATTTTGTGAACATAGCAGCAAGTTTTTTTAGGTACAAAGAGAAAAATTGTGATTAAAAGATATGCGTTATCATTTGTAATTTATTGAAACCAATTGATTCAAGAGTTCAGTTTTTTTCTTTTATAGCTTTTCATAGGATATATTCTGAAGTCACCCTATAGCTATGGTCTTCATGAGGATGACTATCTTTATCTTTTTCAGTGGGTGAAAAAAACTGATTAAGTTATGGTCAACTAATATGGATTTGATCGTAGTTGGAAAACAGAAAGGATCCATTAAAAATGTACTGCCAGATTTCCAGTAACCATTAAAGGTCATGTTTGAGACTGGTTGTAAGAAAAACTTTTTCTTGAAAGTCAGGTATTGGAAGAAAAAATGGGAGCTGGTTATGAGGAGCTGATTTAAGTTCTGCTTCCTGGATGTCTACAATTTTCAGATTAGCTTGATAATTACTATGTCTCCATTTTCCTTTGTGTGGTACATATCTCTCATCTTAGTTTAAAAAACTGCTTTTTTTTTCCAGTTTAAAACAAACATTCATATGCCTTCTTTTATTTGAGATGTTTCTAAGAATTTTTTCTTAGTTCAATTTTAGAAACCCAAACATGTTAAATTCACAAGAGGCATTCAATTTTAAAAGGAAACTTTCAGTGAATCCTTTTGCTAAGGTAAGAATTCTTTTATAACATGAAAGATTTGTCTGTAAATTATATGAGTGTCCTGTAATGTACTTATATATGTCAAGGCACCCCTGAGTATAGCAGAGATTAATAACTTTTAAAGCAGAGATATTAGCAGTATTAGAAAAAGTTTAATAGCAGCTACTTTTAGCAGCTAACTTCTGGTTTGAGAGTTTATGAGGAAAGCTTGAAAGCATGTTTTCAAGGCACAATTGTAGATGGAAAAATAGATGAGTAAAAGTCGGGTATATGTAAGTGAATGACAGCAAAATCGGTAGAAAT
The DNA here is from genome assembly GCF_937001465.1 of Orcinus orca. Classification (NCBI taxonomy): domain Eukaryota; kingdom Metazoa; phylum Chordata; class Mammalia; order Artiodactyla; family Delphinidae; genus Orcinus; species Orcinus orca. The sequence goes on from NC_064564.1 coordinate 57,211,373, forward strand.
GTTGTGGGAGCACATTATAAAATAGATAATAAGTATTTATGGAATGAATGAATATAAATTACTTAAACTGAATATAGAACATTAAGGGCAAATCAGATAACTGCTACTGTGGTAGTTTAAAAGCTCCTCAAACTGGGAGGAACTGATTTTTACTGAGACTTGTTTTGTTTTCTTTTATATCTCCACTGGTGACTGGTCACTGTATAAGAAGTGTCTGTATCTTATATGTGCTTTAAGTTTCAGGTATGAGTAAAATAAAACCATATGAAGTGTAGTATCTGTATTAGCAATCGAACATATTCTGGAATCAAGCTGGGGCTTTAAATGTTTGTTTTACTGTTTTTCACTATGTGGCTAGGTAAATTGGTTATATTTTCTAAGATTCAGTTTTTTGAGCTGTGCAGTGGGTTGTGAGGGTGAAATGAGAAAATGCTTGTGACGTGCTTAACACCATGCCTGTCATATTGCAGATACTCAGTAAGATGTTTGCAATTATTGCTGTGACTTGTAATTAGCAACCACTATGGTGCTTGCTCATAGTAGGTACTGAGTACTTATTTGTTCAATGAATGAATGCTTACCACCTATACTAAGGATTCTGGAAGACTTGATCTCCCTTTTGTGGGGCAGAGCATTAAATTAGGGACAGTACTCTGCCGAAAGTAGGAAGAAACATATTATGATAGCAAAAATGAAAATATTTTAGTTTCTATGTAATGTCTCAAAATCGATCCATAAAGAAATGAACGATATAGAAGCACAGTGAATCATAATGCTCACTTCAGTGTCTATAGGTGACTGAACGAAATAGCCTTACCTAGGAGCATAAAGACGTGCTGGATTCCTGTATAAATTTCTGCTTAGAATCCAGTATACTTTACATTATCCATTTTTCATAAGGCTTTTCATTTGGGTTATCAGGAAATCTCAGACATAAACATAATCAGAAAGAAAAAAGAACATATCTGTAACTGTTGCCTAGCAGGGAATACCTGAGGCACTGGTATTTTATGCAGGAAACCGAGACTTTAAAATCCCAAACATTTTCATGGGCTCGAATGGAGATATATATTTTTTCTCCTTTGTGTCTCTGATAGCACTGAATTATAGTCCCGCAAAAAGCTGAGAAGAGAGATCTTATTATTTTGTGTAAGATTATTTTCTGAAGAATAATTTTGGACTGCTTTGTCTTATTCATTAAAAATACATTACCTAATTTTAAAAAATCATTTCACTAACATATATTTTAAGTGCCTAAAAAATTTTGGTGTTGGCAACTTTTCCTCAATAGTTATTCGGTAATAATCTTTATCCTGTTATTATTCATTTGACCAGTCATTATTAGGTTTTCCTGAAGAGTGTGTGTGTGTGTGTGTGTACGTAGATATGGTACATTAATTCTTTTTATTTGGTGTGTGATTAATATGATTCTGCATATATCATACAGTCAGGAAAGTGGACACGTATGGATTTATTAAAATGTATCTTTCAAGGAAAATATAAAACACTTGATATACAGGTGAAAAACAGTTGAGAAATGCATTTATTGAGTGGGAGCTCTGTACTAAGCATTTCAATATTTTAAAGGGTTAGGAAAAAATAGTGAAAATATAGATGACCTTTCCCAAATAATTTATCGGTAGAAAAGAGAGGATAATGGTCACCTGTAGTGAGAGAAAGAAAAATGACCAAGATAGTGGAAAAAGTATACAACTAACTAATGGTCTCACCAACTACTATATATAGTTGGATTTGCTTAGCTCTCTGGGTGGAGACCCTGTGGGACTGCACTGGAAAGGTCACAGAGAGGAGGTGAATCTCAAGCAGAGTTTTCTCAGGGGTTATATAACAAAAACAAAACAAAATGAGGTAGATAACCAAGAATCTGCATCTTATATAAATGAATTCTATTTGGCAATGACATATACTATATGAGAATTATATATTTTATTATTTTGGTAGCCTAACAGATTTGGTGTTTTTAATAATTTATTAATAAGGGAAAAATCTAATAGTAAGTTGTAACCCAGATGCTAAAATTCTCAATACTAAATGGCTTTGATTAATTAATCTCTTTTTTAGGGTAGATAATAATATTCTAATAATTCTAATTAAACAGCATTATTCTTATATATAGCTTAGCTTCAGATTTCAGTGTAATCCTGTATACATTGTTTAAAAATGTTTTATTTAATATCTTTTTAATTTATCTAATAATTTGTTTTAGATATTTTAGAATTGAGAAGATAATTCTATAGGCAGTTAAAAAATCTGGGAAGCAGAATATGCTGCAAAAATATTTTGCTTAAAATATACTCTAAAGTTAGGTGAATTCAGTTTCGTGTCCAGTTTACATCACTGTTATTATTTTAAAAATCAAGTGTGGCTCTCCAACTCACTAGAAAAAAAGAATTGTTTCAGTGTGATGAGGTATGTTTTATAGTCAGGCTGAAATAGCTGATCTGATGCAAACTTATACTTCTTTTACTAAGAGCAATGGATCGATACAGTGACACATCCAACAATAAAATAACCCCCAGCTTCATATATTGAATTTTCCTAATATATTTTTCTCTCTGTAAATGATAGCTATTCTAGAATATAATGTTTCCTCATAGAAAATTAGAGAAAAAATATAAATGAAAACTTTGATAATCCTTTGGCTGTAGCTATAACATAGGTAACTTCTTTAAACTAGCTTTCAAGCCTTAAAGTTTACCAGCCTTAACCCCTGAAGAAAGAATTGAATCCAGTGTGTGAAATGCTAAGTTCCTCTATGCTTCCTCACCTCCTCAGACAAATAAGATGTGAATATAAGTTCTTAGAGGGCACAGATCTTTTTTCATACTTCTCTTCCCCTTATTCCTCATGAGGGGATATATACAGTATTGATTGTATAGTTGAATGTTGATTATGATGTGCAGATACAGCGAGATTATAAACACTGAAATTTAAAAGGAAAGGTCTCAATTTGCCATTTTATGATGGCATTTTAAAGCCATCCTCCTATCTACAAACAAGTTGCTTAGTCACTCAGCAAATATTCATTGAGTACCCACTGTGTATCAGGCACTGTGCCGGGTATGGGGATTTCAATATAGAGAAGACGAGCATTGTACTAACTTTTCAATAGGGAAAGACAACTTAAGAGGAATCATCCGATGTTTATTATTTTTTTTCTTAACTGAAAAGTTGCTATTAGCTGCTTAGTAAACACTTGTGGAAAGAGTAATGTTAGTGATTATCATCTGAAGGAAATGACTTAGGAAAACTTGTGACAATTTCTGAGAAAGCAATGAGGCCATGGGAATCGATGATTTTGATGAACAAGCATGAGTTTTTCATCTGTATGGCAAAAAATAGTTTTGTCGGGTACACATGCTAATAACAAGCATGTTCTATGACATCTTATAGTGTGTAGCTTTTCTTGCAGGAAATTGAACACATGTCAGGATGCCTGCCTTTCTGCACTCTGGCCTTGCTCCTAACTCTGGCCTAGCCCTAGCCATTGCACTGGGCTCTGAGTGGCATCAGCGCCATTCAGAGGTGAGAGAATCAGGAACGGTAGTGAAGCTTGGAGGAAGAGTGAGTACGTGTTAGGCTTCGCGATGATGATGGCAATAAACAGAAGAAACAGAAGAATAGAAGTGTGGCATTGGAGGTACACTCAGTAATTTCTCCAGCTCCTCAGATGTCAGCAGATCTGTTGCAGATTTTGCAGCTAACATGGCAGCCTGAGAGGTGACTGTGATTTTGGAGGAAGTGACTGGAAGCACAGGGAGTTGAAATTTGCTGGAAGGAGCCATGAAAACAGTGTCATAAGTTTGGAATTGGAAGTACTGAGCCTAAAACTCTGTTTTTATCTTTTTTTTTTTTTTTTTTTTTTTTGCGATACGCGGGCCTCTCACTGTTGTGGCCTCTCCTGTTGCAGAGCACAGGCTCCGGACGCGCAGGCTCAGCGGCCATGGCTCACGGGCCCAGCCGCTCCGCGGCATGTGGGATCTTCCCGGACCGGGACACGAACCCGTTTCCCCTGCATCGGCAGGTGGACTCTCAACCACTGCGCCACCAGGGAAGCCCTGTTTTTATCATTTTTAGCTGTACGACTCTCACCAAGTGTTCAAAGTTCCCGAGGCTCCATTTCTTCTGTGTAAAATGGGGATAGTAATCTTAAAAGCTTTCAGTAGGGCTAAATGAGTTAATGACTTGGAAAAGGTCTTGCCTAGCGACTTCAGCCTCAACAGATAGTTTGAGTAAAGGAAGGTAGGATTTTCTAGGCTGTGGTGATTTTTCCACTATGCTTTTTAGTATATAGTTGTTCAGTTAACACTTAGTGAGCACTTACTATGTATCAGGCATTGTTTTGAGAGATTTATCTGTGTGACTTGTTTATCCCTCCTTAACCATGTGAGGTACTTTACTGTCCTTTCACAAATGAGAACCCTGTGGCCTAGTTTAGTGACTCAGAGCAAATTTAAACCCGTGTGGTTTGTCTCTGGAGCTCTTTCTTAACCCTACTTCTAGATGGTGAAGTTACTCTATTCACATCAGGGCAGAAGGAATAAAAGAAAATGTTATAGAGTGAGGAATAATCTCTGCATGTTAAAAAGATAAGCTCATTTTAACTTATTCACACATTTTAAAAAGGATTGAAATGATCACTTTTTTATCTTTGACTTGTAAGTTGTTTCTTTCAATTCTGAATAATTAATTCGGATATAGAAAGTAAAAGTTACAGTGATTTCCAAGCTAGTCTTTTCTCCTAAGCTAAGCAGTCTTTCTCATTTGTTGTTTCCTCTTATTCTAGTGTGCTTTTGTATGAGACCCTGAAATTGGATGTGTTTATTGTGTAGACCACAAAGGATACATAGGGAAGATAAAACAGCCTTAAAGAGAGGATTAAGCAAGTCAAGAGCCATACATGGTAATCCAATTCTTCAAGAATAGGCATCATGGCCTTTATGATTGGTTTATGATAAAAACCCTCCCTACTTTACTCATGCCATGCTAAACTAATGGTTTTCCTTACAAGTCTCAGAATATTTTTTCTTCTATCATTATTATTTGTTAGAAGAGCTGGGACATTTTTCTCAGGTTCATTGACGTTTGCTTACATCTGAGTAAATGTACTCTGGGTTCCTTCTGTGATGAGAGTTTTCTGAAGAAAATAGGTACGTGAACGAAGGACAGGTATTTTGATTTCCGTTATAGTTTCTTTGTAGAATTTTTCTAAACAGAGACAAAACTATTTTTGAATTTTTGGTGCCTGCTTTGTGCGTTATTTAGATCAGAGGTTATGAGATTCGTAAGTCATCCTAGGGTTTGCAGAGCAAACACTCCTCCATCCCCTATTCCTATATGTTTCATTGACCTTTTGGTTCAATGGATTCATTTCCTTTTTAGATAAGACAGTGAGCCTTTGAGAAGGATAATGTGATGGAAGCATCCAGAAATGACTCTGCTTTCTCTTCAGAAAAGACAGGGATCCCTCTTACTATTGCTGCTTTATTGTTATGGTAGTAATAATTGGTACTGATAGCAGCAATAACGAAAATAACTACCGTGTGTTGAGAATGTCCTGTGTATCACATGAATTATTTAATGTAATCATTATAGTTACCCAAAGAAGTAGGTATATTATCATCATTTAATAAACGAAGAAGTTGAGGTTAAATATGTTGAATAACTCTCCAGTCAGACAGCAAGTAAGTGACAGAGCTGAGTTTTGAACCCATGACTGTCCCCTTCACATCTCATATTCCCAACTTCACTACTACTACTTCTCCATTTAAAAAGCCTGTTCTTTAATCATCTCCAAGTAGAACAATTTCTTTTATTAAAGGGTCTTTCTTCATTTTCAAGTGATGTCAGTTGCATTTTATAATCATTACACCTGTCAATTAAAGAGGTGTCACCAAATCTGAGTGTGGTCCTTCCTACCTAGAGTAAGAAATAATTACATATATTTTTTCTGTGCACTGTAAATATTTCTTCTTTCTAGCTGCCTAGATGTGCATTGGTTTGTTCCTCAGACACTGCTGTTCTGTCCCTCAGTGAGCAACAAGTGACAGAAATTTCTCTGGTGTTCTTGGACATTGTCTCAAAACATTTAAACATGTTGGCTTTATATATTTGCCCCCAGACATGAATGTAGATACTTTTCTCTTCCTATTCCTTTGATTTCTTTTCAGAGATACTTTATAAAGAGACCAGTGAAAGCCCAGGCTGAATCAGCTTGAGTTCGTGCAGCCCTGCACACCATCGGGATTGCTCTTGCCCTGAATGAGGAGTCCATTGTCCTCCAAGACATTATGTTAAAGCCTTAACTGTGAACTTTCAGTCAAGATGCTAGACTTGCCAGTTAGTTACACAGAAACTATTCTGTCTGGGCTGGAATGTGGCAGTTAAGACAGGGGAACTTTGATCTTCAAGATAAAGTGGGTACAGACACTAGTGCACTGTTGCCATTTCACCACAGTTTTAATTTGTATAGTTTTTTCTCACTTTAATCTAAATTCCTTAAACTTGTGTCCAGTGAATGGTGGGATGACACAATCAATGAGTATATTGTTAGAAAACCTTTAAGAGAAGCCAGTGCAGTTCATTCCCTAAGACCAGGCCCTGCCAACCCCACAGCCTCCCCGCCCCAGTCAAGAGTTACAGGGATATTTAGTTATGTCAGTTTTCTTTTAGGATGTGTGCCAAACTTTAATCTCTGGATTTGATATTTATGGGGTTATTTATTTATTTTTTTAACCCTGTCAAAGTTGTCTTAGCTGGCTCTAAGATGGCAGTAACCATAACAAGGTCACAACATTTAATATTTATTAAGCTCTTACTATATGCCAGGCACTGTGTTAAAAGGCTTTGCATAGAGTTTCTCATTTAATCCTCACCAGTACTTGACATGGAAGCCATCACTCTTAGCATCATCATCATCCTGTTAGAAGTGGAAATACTCAGACAGAAAGAGGTTCAGCCATGACCCGAGTTTGTACAACAGTGGGTAAGAGAGAGAGCAGGGATTTGAATCTGGGTATTCGGGCACTGGAGCCCTGCACACCTGGCTCCCTGGCTTCTCATTTGTCCTGTGGTTTTGGGCAAGTAAAGCCCACCTTCAGGAACCTGTTTCCTGATCTGTAATAAAAGCAAATCCTCTTGCGTTCCTGATCAGCATATTAAGGAGATCAAATAAGAAAAGCATACGGAAAAAACCCCAAACAAATCTCTGTATACTTTTAAGAAATATACAAATAGATGAGATGAGTTTAATGGCATCAACACATACTAAAGATTATGTATGTATATTACCACTTCTATAAATAATCTCTGAAAATGAATCACTTCACTTATAAGTTGGACCTCTGCAATGTGGGCCACCACATATAATATAACGTTATCGTGATTTTCACACTTATGTTGTTGCTGATGGTACAAACCATATTATACTTTAGAGGAAAAGTCGTTGAAAACAATACTGTATTTTATTCCCGAGTATCATGCTTAAATAATGCTTATAGAGTATTTATTGCCCTCTTGATGCCCTTTGCTACCACTTTGCTGGGGGAGGGGAAGGCTGACAATTATAAAAAGAAAAGAAATGGATGTAATAGTTCTGTCTGTAGCCAATAAAATGAGGTAAATAGTTGGATAATCATTACAGAAATGTTATAAGTGTAAGTAGATGGATTCAGCATTTAAAAATTACTCTCCAAAAAAGGCAACCTAAACCCAACTTACACAGTAGCAGAAGTTTTGATACTGAATCAAATAGCCTCAATTCTTCTTTTCCCCTGAGTCGATACAGCTGCAAAATAGAGTGTTTTTTTAGAGCGAACACCTACCACAAAATGTTTCTTCTAAAATTTACGTTTGGATTTTTAAAATATAATGGTTTTGTAAAAAGTACAGATATTTGACCGATACAGTACCTATTTTGTATTCTTTTGGGTATTTCTGAACATATAATTTAGTAGTTTTTATGTTCACTTTATTTGTTTCCCTAAAAAAGACAAGTATGGGACATTCACCTGCGTGTGTGTGTGTGTGTGTGTGTGTGTGTGCGCGTGTGCGTGCATCTGAACGTGTGAAAATGCAGTTTAGGGATTACAGCAGTTTAGTCAGGGTCATAAGTGACCTGACATGACCTTGAGCATGCTGTTTATAATTGCTGTGGTTAGTTTTTCTTCTCACTGTTTTTACCTATAATGTCAAAACACAATTATATGGAGTTGGTATGTTCACTAATAGCAGTTTATCTCTGCATGGTTTATAGACAGAGTCAAAAGCCAACAACTATAATTACATCCATGTTTCTAACGTAGCAGCAAACTAGAGAAGTGTGGTTGAAGTATGCTGTGGGTATCGTGCAGCCAGTAGGAATTATAGGGTAAAATCATTGCTTTGCATTCTTTTGGTTTTACAATAATTGTTACTTAAGTTTTGTTTTCTAGATTTTACCACTGTCTGTTGTGTTTATATGACCACATAAAGGGTGGTTGAGTTACGTGTCTCTCCACTCTATTTTTCTTCTGCTTGCCTTCCTCTATAAACCTACTGGTTCTCCTTTCACTTTCTTCTGACTCAGCAGACAGTACATTACAGTTAATAGTTTTCTGAAGCAGCCTGATATTCATGCTCTATGGAACCCATAAGACTTCTACTATTTGCATTATATGTTTAATTGGATAATTGTGGGAACCATGGTGAACTGTTAACAACTGTCAAGCCTTTGATTAATCTTTTGAATGTTCATTGGCATGGTTCAAGTTAGCAACTGCAATGCAGATTTTTGTTTTTGTTTTGTTTTTGTTGCTGTTCTCATGATTATTTGACAGGATTCATCTAGAAAAATATATGTAATTTCCCATTTTGGCTCACCTTACGTATTGCAGCAAAGAAGAAGCAATGCGATTTATGGATCACTAATTTATTTTGCGTGTGAGGTATTGCAGTCTAATAAATCTCCAGAAAAATTGCTATAAGAAAACCTTTTTATATTTTTAATGGCCTCCACGATGTAAAATACAAAAGAGAATTTTTGCTTGCGAAATAGTACTGATTTGAGTCCATAGTTTGGAAGAGGTGATTGAAAGGGAACCACCATAAATGTGAAGAATATTTGGTATTGAACCATAGAACTAGAGATTAATTTATAGAAAATCATTCTTTTAACTGCGTGTATTCACTTATGGGTCAAGTGAACACACTTACGGGTGTGTTCAGCTGTGGGTCTTATATGCTATGAAATGAACATCAGAATTATTATAGCAGAAAATTCTATTCAAACATAAATAAACTCTCAGGCACCCTTAAATTTTTTCGTCTGTTTCGCTTTAAGTGCGTGTCAGTATGCTTGTGGAACAATAAAATATTTGCTTTTCCTTTAGTAGCCTGTAGGTATTTAAGATATTTGGCCTAACAGTGCACAGTTTTGAGGCTTCGTGTGCATGTATTTTGGTACTGGATAGAGAAAACAGGTGCACAGAGGAAAAGTTAGAATGAATAAATGAATATTTACCAAAAAAACATACAGAGTTTACATGAATACCAGAAAGACTTACAGGGGCTTCATACTATATTTGACTATTCTTTTTTTTTTCCTTACATAAGTGCTGCAACTCACTTTTATTGCAGTGTTCACTGAGAAATATCAGACTTCTTTCAATGTCACAAATTTCAGAGTAGGACTTTGGGTAGCACTATATCCAGGCTTTTAAATATCATTTTTCAGTTCTACAGTGATACTTAAATAGTTTCTCATTGTAAAAGCTGAAATAAATAAAACTAAAATTTCTCCTGATCTATTTCTGCTCATCCTCTGAGGAAACCACTGTTGTCAGTTGGGTCTGTAACCCTTCCGGGCCTTCTCCATATCTCGAGTTACTTTGTTTTTGTTTTGCTATTTACTGAGGAGAGTGTTCCATCGGTCACAAAAGATATGCGTCCTCCAAGGAACCACAGACCCTACCTATGTGCCCACCCCGAGCTGTCTTCTGGGTCCTACCTTTTCTAACACTGGCTGATGGAATTCTTTATGAACTGCCAATGAGATGCCTCATTTTCTTAAGGCATGTTACTATTGTAAATTGAATACTGAACATAGGAGCATTGATCTTGTGGGAAATACTTGCATCTAGTTTTAAAATCGATAAAATGGGGGTACAAGGGTAGGGAAGATTGAATTGCTAAAATTGGTGGGGATAGGTGTTACTGAGGAGGCAACATCTGAGTAAAGATTTGATGGAGTGAGTAGATACCAGCATTCTTTTTAAACACTTGAGTCTGTGAGTGTGTGTGTGGGTTTATGTGTTGAATGCACGTATGCACACACACATAGTCAACTGTTTCTTACATCAAGCCTGTGAGGCAAGCTCTGTTATTATCTTCTTTTTACCTGTAAGGAAACCAAGGAACAGAAAGGTTAAATCAGCTGTCCAAGTTCACAGAACAAGTAAGTGGTGGAATCAGGATTTGGACATAGGCAATTTTGTTAATCTATTATTTTAGATCAGATCTTAAGCTGGCTTAGTGAAGCTAATCCAGGGTAGGAATAACCTCTTTAGCAGACTTTGTACTAAACTAGATATATAGGACTCAAGATTAATTTCTCTTCCTCAGAAATAGGATACTGGATTCTACCTGTCATTTCCAAAGTGTGTCGTTTGGAAGTACCATCTTGGATCAAGTTAATAGGGTTGGAATGGGCACTTCAGCTGATCGCAAAGCAATTCTTTCACTTATGTTGAAAGTGTATTTTGATGCTTTAGTCAAATGCACCAAAGATGTGGGGGTGGGAGGATGGTTTTAGATGAAGAATATGCAAAAGGAATCTAACTCCATTCTCACCTCTTGAGTTTGCATTATTTTTATAAGACCATTGTTTGCAGTCGGGAGCCTTATGGTGATTGTACTTTCCATGAGGCTCAAGATGGCCTCCTCAGCCAGCTCCTAATAGGATAATGAACTGGAGAGGAAGAGTGAGAAAGGAGTGTGTAGAAGGAGCAACTTCAGATTAGAAGCCACACATGGTATGGCCCATAAATATTCATCCAGGAAAACGTCTAAGGTTCATTGAGCTGTAGATGAGCAACTTACCTCAAGCTAGATTTATGTTTTGTTCGCTGAAGTATGGTATTTCAATTCCTCCTGCCTCAGAACTCTTTCCCTGAAGTGTCCTTGAAGCCCTTTGACCTGCCATTTCTATGGAAACAGTCTGATCGCTGTTAGCCTCAACTTCCCTATATTTGGGTTTTCAGTAAGCTCTCAAGCGTAGCAGTCGAGTCTTAGGTAAAATGTTTGTGTGGAAGGTAATGGAAAGGGGATACAACTTTGAGAATATATTTATTAATGTTGAAAATAGTATTCACAGTTTTCAGGCCTGATACACTGTTTTTCATTCATGGGGATCGGTAGACATAATATTCTCCTATTAATATAGAAGTAAGAGCTGTGGTGGGAGACCTGGCTTCCCTTTTTGGTTCCATTATGTTACTGATACTTAAGCTTCAGTTTCACCATCTGTAAAATGGTGCTAGGGTTAACAGTCATTCAGAGGATAAATTTTCATAACGTGTATGGAAGGGCTTTGTGAACTGAATTGGGCGCTCTCCCCTCATATATGTGTGTGTGTGTGTAAATATATATAGATGTATATATTTTTGTTGTCTACCCTCTCTTAATGCACTAAAGTGAAAAATTCCTGAGACTATGAACTTTGACTTATTCTTGATACCTTGATTAATACGTATTACGGATAATGTTTTTGTATCGAGCCTATTTTGCATTTTTAGCCTCTCTTAGATGTTTTACTGAAAATCTAAAGTTGATTAACACATTTTTTTTTCTCAGTGTGCCTATAGTTGATAGGCAGAGCAGACTTCTGCTGCAAAGTGTAAGGGACACAGGACATGGTTTTCGTCTCATTCCCTGACTGGAGATATTTTCTTTGCGTCCTAGTTTTTCACTTTCTCCAGAGAGTGTCACCATTTATGAATCACGCTGAGCTTAAAGGTCTAGATTCCCTACTGCGCAGTCCCAACATCACACCATAGTAATGCTCCTTACAGGCTCCTGCCCCAATCCCCAGCTCACCTTTGTTTTACATGTTTTGTTCTCTAAACCCCAAATCTGAATGTTCTAGGCTGTGCTCACACAGAGGCTCACATCTCTTCTTTCCTTGGCCTCTGAGACAACCAGAGGGGATACACTGGTCTTCCTTCTCCCTAGTGTTGTTTGTTGATTTCCACATATGTTTCAGACCGTTGAACTGTCCAGGTTTAGAGGTCCCAAGTAAGACTTGGATTGAACACATTTTTCTTGTTAGCAGTGTCATGACAAAGAGCAGCAGCTGTATAAACTAATCTTTCTGTAGCTTCACACGGGGGACTCAGTTAACAATGGGCCACTGTCAGCATTTAATCTTTTTTACCTCTTGGTTCCTGTGAACTTTTCTATTAGATATCAGGATTATTCTTACGCACAAACAGAAGAAAACGTCAAATACTACAAGTCAATTGAACGTCCCTTGGTGTTCTCTGAGGTGATCTGGAGGAGGGCCGAGGATCATAATGATTATTGGTCCTGGTTAGAAGGACATACTGTCATGAGGATGGTTGTGACAGAATTTGGGATTCGCTTTGCTTTGGAAATGTTTCTGAATTTAGCACCGAAGTCCATCGTCTTGAGAAGCTGACCTCTGAAGTTTGGAGTGACTGTGGTGTAAATAGGGCATTAAGGACACAGCTTCTCCCAGAAACCATCATAGAGACAGACACATCTTTGTGAGCCCTTTGTCATGTAGAAGTCTACTTTTGTGTATGATAATTTGAAGACATGAGAAACAGAAATCTCAAGTGACCTTTTATCTCTTTAGGTAATTTCTGTCTTTGTTTCTTTGTCAGAAAAAAAAGAGGGCCCATTGGATGTTCAAGTACAGTGGGGAATTTGAAAAAGCAGAGTTATAGCTTTAGGCTAACAGTGAACAAAAGTTCAGCTTCCAGTTTAAATGTACTCGACATTTGAACCCCTGTTTGAAGCCCTTGCTTTAGGTCTATCTGCAGAGGACATCTGAAATTCCTTTGGCTTCTAATCTATGGCAAGTGAACAAGAATGGATGACAAAGGGATATAAAGGTAGAGCTCAAACAAGTTGTTGTTAATTCTTTCTTTCACCTAAGAGGACTAATGAAAAGCTTATATTACTAAATTCAGACTAGACCATTGTTGCTACTTGCCAAGCAGTACATGCTTGTGCGTCTGTCTAATCCATATTTGAAAGCCACAAACAGAAGCACATAATTTGGCAAAACACCAAAAACATGCCTCGGCACACTTCTGGAGATTCTTCCAAATGACTTATTGATTCAAAAATTTTAGTGTGTGTGTGTCTGCGTGTGTGCACGTGTGTGTGAGCGTGCACATACATCCATATTGCCCAAAGATGCTTAAAATAAGTTATGCTAGCAAACCATATGTATTATACTTGTTTCAGGGGAGGGGTTTGAGGACTTTGTTTCAAAATCCTGAATTGTAGACAGCAAAAAATATAGCTGATTATTGGGTAGTTACTTTCTATTTTCCTTTCAGGTTAAGTACAAACGTATTACTTAAAAAAGCTCCCCAAAACACAACATATAAAACGGTTTATCCTTTAGGAAGGTTAAAATATCCTATTTGTTTTAAAATGTGTTTTGAGGTTTTATTTTTTACAGATGGGTCACAAATAGTAACTCATTATAAGAAAACAAATTCTTCATAGCACCATAAAGAAATTTCCTAAGTTGATACTTTATTCTTTTACAAAAGTATTTTTCCTTTGCCACGTTTCTGCTTGATATAGGAAAGATATACTTTCTAAAAGCACATAATCTGAATTTAATCCAGAATACTTGAAGATATTTAGAAGGTAACTACATGAAGTTGCATTAACAAGACAGATGTGGAAGACAAACAGTCCATAAGAAATTTTTGGTGTGGTCCACTTCCCCTTGCATGAATATTATTTTTTTAAAGTCAGGGGCTTTTATGTGTAGTATTTTATTTAAACATCCCAGCTTCTTTTACAAGATAGACATTATTATTCCTCATTTAAAGAAGAGGAAATGAGAGTCCAAAGAGTTTAAAATAAGCTTCCCAAAGTCACACAGCTAGGAGGTGGCAAAGGCAGGATTAATCTGAAGCCTGTCTGACTCCACAAATAATGCCCTGGACACTACCTCTCAGCCTTCTCAGATCCATCCCTTTCAGTCATTCATCTCCTTTTATCCCTTGAATTGTAAGCCATACTGCTGTGAAGGTAATTGCATGTGGATTATGTTAATGTATTTCCTTATTAAGGGCTTAAAGTATACTTTATAAATTATTTACACTTCTGTCTTTTATTTACAGTATCTTATTTAATATTTATCTCAATTGGGTGAGATAGATATTGTCCCCATTCTACAGCGGAGAACCATTAAGTCGTCACCCAACAGGTAGTGGAGAGCTGGGCTTAAGTATGGGATTCTTCCCCAACTGTTTTTTCCATTACATTTTAAATGGCTCAAGTCCAAAGAATATCAGTGCTGGGCTCTCCATCTCATACTCAAAAGTTGAGTATGGTAAATCTAGAACTTTGGGGCTTGATTAAAAAAACAACAGAAAATGAATATGAAGTACCTGACCATGTAATTCTTTGTAAGCATCTTCTCACATTACAGATGCAAATTGGTAATAGGTTGAGCTATTGTATAGGGTTGAGGGTCTTCTCTCAGTATGAGTTCTTTTCCTTTCTTCCTAGTTTCAAGGAAGTTTGTGGTATACTGGTAGGGGTTTGAACATCAACAACTTTTAGTCTTTTGGCTTCATTAAGCATAATAGAATTAGATTAAGGTGACTGAATTCACGCAAAAGTAAAAAACAAAAGAAAGGGGGGGGCATGGGGAAAGGAGGGGAAGAAGGAGTTCGTTCTCACTGCTTTATCTATTTGTAGTGACATTTGAAAATTGCCTCAGGAAGGTAGCGTCTTTCCCCTTTCCTGCAGGCTTAGTTTTGCATCAGTTTCTTAGCATGCAATGATGGAGCGTTCCATACTCATGACCTTTCAGATAAATATGCACAACGAGGAAATAAAGTTGCTGAGGCCTTAATCCCCAGTGTGTAAAAGGGTTTTCACTTACATACATGTTCGTTGTTCTTCAAGGCAATGCTGGTGAATAGGATGACTCAGGAGATAGTCATGAGAGTCTTTCTGGCCTGGCAGGGTCCCCCCACCAGGGCTCCATGTATGTTGTCCTCACTGTTCACTCCAAGGGCACTGATATCCCTTTTCTGTTATCTCTTACTGTGACTTCGAGATTGACAATTACGAAGACCCTAAAACCATCGTTAACCCAAGTGTGTTCATTAAAGGAGGTGCATGCTGATTGACAAAGAAGTTAACATGAGGTAACCAGAAAGGTAATGCACTCTGGATTACTCATGTAAATATGTGACACAGATGGAGAATTTACAGACCTCGGTGCATTTAGGGAGGGGGAGGCCATCTTGGCCCAGTCCATGTAAACCCTCAGCAAAAGGACCAAAAGTGTTGTCCACCATTGTGAACTAAGGTCCATTGGATAGACTGAGGCAGGGACAGATTAAGAACTTTAAGCGATGGTTCATCCACTGGATTTTGTCATAGATTTTATCAGATTAGTGGTCTGGGACTGTTGATTTGACTTTTTCTTGAAATAAATCAACTAAAAAACAGAACTTCACTGTCTCTTACCGGTTGCCTAAACAATGTTTCCAAAAGTTAACTGTCTCTGTGCAGCTGACTTGATTTTCTCAAGAAATCAGTTAATTTTGCTAAAAAACAAACATAACTCTGCCACCTCTCGTGTGGTGCTTCAACGGTGTTTCCAAAAGATGATTATCCTTCAACACGCTATCAGAATGGAGGAGAACCATTGTTTAAAACAGATACTGCTCCCTGTTTATTTTGTGAATTTTAACCTATTTAGACTTAATTCTTATGCCTCATGTTGAATACTTGTTCTAGAGAAATGTGATCCCAGGAATGCTGGTGATTTGCTGCATTCAAATGGTGCTATGCTTTAGGTTTCTGTTCCAATCTAAGATTTCAGAAGAGTCAGTAACTGCAAATAATCTAAAAGGGGAAGAGTGAAGAATGCTTCTAACTTCCCTTTGAAATGAATAGCTCTGCTAGAGCAGCAGCTATTAGAAAAACAAAAACGACAAAGAAAAGCTGCTCAGCTCAGCACACAGAGGTAAATTTACTTACATCAGACTGAAAAATGAGGGCTGGGCTTTGAAAAGACATCCCTTCTGACTAGAGGAAAGCTTGTAATTTTGGCAAGGCTGCAGCCCTCCTAAGCCCCTGAGAAATTCTGAAAAACATTACAGAAGACTGTTCTTAATATTAATGGCTGTCTTCCTCTGTGTGTGTGTGTGTGTGTGTGTGTGTGTGCGCGCGCGCGTGTGTATGCACACAGGGAAGAAAAATGCCAGCCAGAGAAGGGGTAGAGAATGAGAGAAGAAAGGATTACGTAGAATGAAGAACTACCAGTGAGAATGTCTAATTTCTGAAAAATCATTTGCATCTATCATTTTCTACCCCTCAACCAAGAGTATCTCAAGATGAGATTTAGAGGAACCCCAGCCCCTTAGACACTTTAAGTTATTAGCCTTGCAAGAATGTGGCCCTCTTAAACTCTTCCTAAGATACTTTGTTTGTAGATAACATGGCTCACTGATACAATCTCAAATCATGGATTTATCTATTATATGACATCAGAGGTGAAAAAAAGACTGTTTCCCTGTGGCTAATTGTGGTGAGTGTCACATCATGTTGTACTGGAGTGAACAATTTCAGGGGCACTGAGGGCCTACAGCTCAGCCTCTTGGGAGGGGACTTTTCCTTTGCAGCTTAGCTTCAGGAAACGTGAACATTTGTGTTTTCAAGACCACATACCATTGGGAAGGAAGTAGGGGTGGAGGTGCGTGCTGAGATTAAGTGGCTACGAGAATCCCTGTACTGTGTATGATCTGGGAACCGCTGGGGTTTCTGTAGCCCTCTTTCTGGTGTGCCTTTAGAATTTGCAGAGGCCAACCGACAACAAATACTGATACTTGCTAAGGATATTTTTCACAAAATAATGTATTGACTTTTCAGGCCTGGCCAGACAGACTTCTGTACAGCATGCCTGACCAGCATGGCTGTGACTTGTGTGTGTGTGTGTGTGTGTGTGTGTGTGTGTGTGTGTGTGTGTGTGTCTCAGGAGACACAGACAGATCTGCTGCTGGAGAGTCCACAATCATACTTCTTTGGGATATGTAGCTGTTACCTGTCATGGTAAAGGAATTTGATAATTGTGGGAAGCAGTTGTTAAAAAAGCAACTTGGAGATTATTTTCAGGAGGGAGGCATTAACTCTTCCTAGCCCTGAGTCCATCTCCACCTGGGGCACTGACCCATGTTACCTTTAAGGACGCAAGTCCTATTTCAGCTCAGCATGTGGACAGTTATGAGGATAATAAACAGAGAGCTGAGGTTCTTTTCAGGATTGATGATGTGGAAAGAAACAGAAAATGCACCCATTCAAAAAGAGTGCCTTGATTTGCTGCGGAGTTTAAAACTGGGAACGTGTTTTCCCAGACATGCAACTGCTCTGTAGCATCGCTGATTACTTAATGAGTGATCTCCCTGGCCTGCTCTGGCTGTGCATGTTTTCTTGACTTAGGACTGACACTCTCCATATAATCTTAATTCATTTTTAGTCTAGGCTGACTAAATCTTCTGATTTGGCAAAGTAGAGTGTCAGGATTGCCATTGTTATGTTTGCTCTGGATTTATATCTTAAGTTGAGGTTAAGTAACACATTTACATAAATCAACTCAGCGCTGGACTCTGATACAAAATTGTTTTACTGAGAGAGAGAGAGAAAAAAACGAATTGTATTGCTTCCTGAGACTTGCTTTCATTTTATATTAAACCTCAAGGGATTTATAAATTTAATGTGTTCTGTGTTAAAATGAACTCTTCTGTGGGTTTTGCTTCTTATAAAACAGAATGAAAAGAACTTTATTTGCCAGAACTGGTTATAGCTGTTGCTATAATGGGATGACTTTCCTAGAGGTAGACTGTAAAATGTAGTAGGCTGATATCATTTAGCAAAATAGTAATATGCTTTTAAAGAAGGATTCGTGTTTTCTGATAGGCAGCGCAAGGACTCCAAAAATGTAAAAAAAGTTCTTTCAGTAGTAAAGATACTGCAGAAAGGTGAAAAGGCTTTACATTTATAGTTGCCAGTATTTAAGTGGGAGTGCTTTTTATTGTGCTTCATGCAAATGTCTTTTCAGAATTTTATTTCTTTTGAAATAATGACAAAGAATATGCCATGGCTATATTGGTTGGGTCATCATCTATTAAATCATGTTCTATTTGAAACAATTTTACTTTTGTTAAAATTTACTTGTATTCTAAATCACGATTAAAAACATTCAAAATTTGGGGATAAGATATTTTAAAAGATATGTTATCATTGCAAATGCCAGAAATATATAGAACAAATAAGAAAGAGATTGCTAGCTATTTTAAGTTTATTGAAAAAATACACTGAAAACTTGCCACTTTCAATACTATGAAATATTAGCAAAACACTCTTGACTATGAGATATGATGTTAAATGTCTGACATTAAATTTTAATATTTTTTATGGCTACTGAACAGAATTTGCCTTTTGACAATGCCAGTTCTATGCACTCATAAAACTAGGAAATGCTAAATAACTTCATGACAAGTTTTTATTTTCATCTTGAAAGTATTTTCTTCCTAGACTGTTATTAGCATTGCTAAAATATCCTTCTGTACCTAGAGGAAAGAATTCTCTCTCCTGGGTCCTTGCGAGTATACTTAAGATGGACCAAGTGACAGAGGGTCACATTCATTTTGAACAGCATAGTTTCTTTGGTGGGATGGCTTTGTATTGTGTTTTGGTTTGTTTAAAGAAATTATTATTGACTCCTTAAGTGTTCTCCTTGAGGTTCCATGTTCCCTGACTTTATCTCATGTTGCTTCATTTAACATGAGTGTGGCTGTCTGGCCAACCACTCATCCTTTTTCATCCGTTCACTTGGGAAGATAGGATCCATATTTCCAGTTTCTGCAAGGTGGAAGCATGTGTTTTGTCCAGCTGAGTCTCTTGGTCTGATTTTTTTTTTCTGGTCCTAATACATGTTTATTCCTACATGTGACAAATCTGCAGTCGTGTTTTCTTTCTGAGTTATAATGACTCAGATGTCATAATTAATTTGATGAGCAGGTGGGGGTTATTAGCCTTGTGCTTCACTTGCTAATAGCTGCACAGTTTTTCTAAAGTACTCTTTCAACTAAGGAGGCATTTCTTCACATAGAATAAACAGTACAGCACAAAAGCCTCAGTTAGATAACTATCCGTGGGCTTGAAAAGCTGCCAAGCAGATGTTGTTATTGGAGCTGGCCCAGGCGAGATTGGGCAAGGCAGATGCTTGCGGGGAGGGGAGGGGGGAGGAGAAGGGGGAGGAGATGTAAGAGAGCAGAGGTTGGAGGGGGGGAGAGGGATGTTCTACAGGACTCTTGCTTGCTTTACAGGGGTTGGGCCAGATTTTGTTGGGGTGGGAGTTGTCTTCTCACGAGCTACCTCCATGGTTATGGCGTCCCGTTGGTCTCTTGAAATGTACATAAATGAGGACGGGGTGGGGTTGGAGGGCACCCTCTCTAAATATCCACATGGGAATGAATCCGAGTGTTCATCCAGCAGTCTGAGACTTCTGGTTTGCATTAGTGCGGCTGTGTGCAATTTTTGAAGGGCCTACGGAGACTCTGCTTCATACCTACCCACATATGTAATGGACATGACAGCCCTGACATTTACCAGAACTCATAGGTTCTGCTTTATTGCTATAAATTAGATTGTGCAAATTTAAGACAAAATGCTGTTTTGTTTCCTGTCACCTCACCATATAATTTTTTTCTGAACCTTCCCCACTCTTTATTAAAATGTTGCAAAGTAACAGCATACTTTTAAAAATTAAAATCAATCTTGGAACGTGTCAGATTTGTATGAGGTAAACATGTGGAAGGTTTAATCTAAGCTGATCTCGGTTCTGTCTGCTCTTTTTTTCTCTTTCTTTTTTTTTTTTTTTTTTTTTTTTTGGTGATCTAAGGCTTTTTAAAACTCATCTCTCACTCCCCTTCACTAGATTAAATTCTGTAATCTCATTTTTCTTTGAGCTGATCTCAAGCCAATGGTCTGGGGATTTTATAGCCAAGGGATAATTTTTGATAATGGGCTATTAAAACACTTGCAGCTCCTATCCTGTCTTTCAAATTAGTGTGTGCACAGATTGTCTTTCTGGGGAAAAAGTCTTTCCCTTGGCAATAAGCAACTGATTATGTGCCACAAGCAGCATAAAAGCTTCCTGTAATGCTTATACGAAAAACATAGGTAAATAATAAATGATAAATAACAAGGGTGACTGTACAGTGGGAGCGGCAACTCTGCCCAGGATTTTTGCTTTATCCTTTGGAGAAAAAGTCTTGTTTTCCCTTATTCAGACAGATTTAGTGTGTTCTGACAACAGGGTCATCTAACAGTTTCCTTAACGATGGAAGTACAGTGGCTGGAGACAGCTGTGTAAGGTCACGTAACTTTCATTGTTGTTTATAGTGTGCTTATTAATAGGTTAAAATGAATAACTCCCTGGACAGAGGTCAGGTAACACCTGTATAAATAATGCATTGCCCTTCCAAAATATCTAATGTAAAATTAATATACATAGCTTGCCACTTTGTTTTTTTATGCAGTTCAGTTTCCTTTCCTTTCTTTAGTCTTCTGAGGTATGATTAAAGTAAAAATTAACTAGCTCTGAGAAGGCAAACAAGTCTGTTCCCAAATACTCTGTTTTAGTGTGACTGAGATTTTGTTAGCGTAAGATTAAAGCCAGTATCCTCTCTGATTAAAAAAAATACCTGATTCTATGTCTCAATCATTTGTCACAAGGAAAAATATTTTGGACATACGGGCATATGGAACATAAAGTGACATAAAGCCACCAGTTGTGAAACGGATACGACGTGAGCTGTGCTGAGAGTCGGC
Organism: Orcinus orca; assembly: GCF_937001465.1. Classification (NCBI taxonomy): domain Eukaryota; kingdom Metazoa; phylum Chordata; class Mammalia; order Artiodactyla; family Delphinidae; genus Orcinus; species Orcinus orca. Next base: position 57,232,493 of record NC_064564.1, read on the forward strand.
ATGAATGCTTTTCTTCTTCATATGCAAAATTAGGCTTCAGGTGTGTCATATGTGTGAAATGCATTGCTGCACCATGTGCAGATGGTAAGAACACATATGTCTCAATACGATTCTCTCAGCCTGTATGCTTTATCGCTCAATAGCCTGACAGATGCATATGGGCGAATTCATTCATTGCCCTCTCTGTTGATTGTTAGTACTTTTGGAAATGATGTTGTAATTTGGCAGACCTCATCTTGGTGGGGGAGTAGTACTGAAAGCAATGGCACAGTTTTTTAGTTCTCAACCAAGTACTTAGAGTTATTAAACTCCTTCAAATATAAGGTTTTCAGAATTCTGTAATCTTAAAAAAGAGAGGGAAAAAAACTAGTTCTACATTTGATGCCGAATTTGAAAATTTTGTCTGTTTATCAGCAAATGTGGCTGAAAAAGTCCCTGAATCATTTTAAATCTGCACAGAATGAGATACAGTGTGATATGTGATGTCAGATTAAAAAGTAAAAGTTCGGTCTACGGACGGAGTCTCTAAAAATGTTTTTAATATAGTAGAGCACCTTGTAACATGAGTCGTTGTTAGGAAAAACTGCGTATTTGTATACTGGAACATAAATAATTTTTCTGCAACAGAACTACATGCAACTATTACTAATATGATACTGTAAGCTAGTAAAGTAGACATTCATACACTTCTAATATAGTAAATGGTTTCCCTACGCCTAGGCCTTCAACTGTTCAAAATTGAAATCCATCAGCTAATCTAGTAAATGGTGGTGCTACACCCAGGCCTTCAACTGTGTAAAACTGAAATCCAGAGCAGTCACCATTAATGCCTCTTGAGTTGTTCTAATTATGCAGATGTTAAGTTCAATGAACATTTGTTGAGTGCCTCCTATATGCCTAGCAGTCTGCTAAAGATTGGGGAACTATGAAGATCAATGAAGTGTTGTTGGTCCTTGTTCTCAGGGAGTTCATAATCTAATCTAGTTATGGAAACAGAAGCATAAAACTAACCACCTAAATCGTATAGAACAGATGGTGGACAGTGCCATACAGACAGGTAAAAAGTACTATTGGAGAAGAGAGGAGGGACTTAGTAATTCACAAGAATCCAGAGAAGGCTCTTGTGCCTTAAGAAATGAGCTAGAAAGATGAGTACAGTTTCCTCAGACAGGAATGTGAGGAGTGGGGCTCCTGGATGCTGGGATTAGCACAAGGAAAGGTAAGTCATTGGAGATGGGTACGGGCATGTTGGTGATTTTGGGCCATGAATGACCAGGGGGACAGTGAGTAGATTTCGCTTGTGTGGGAAGAGTGAAGAGACTTGTAGAAGACTAGGCTTAAAGATTCGGGTTGCTGAGGGCTTCAGTTGCCACTATGAAGAGTTGCCAGTGGGTAGCTCTTCACAAATCTTGGAGCAGTTATAATTAGATTGTCTTATAGATGGCAGCTCTGACAGCAAAATGGAAGATGGATTGGAGAAGGGAGAAAATGGAGTCGGGGAAGAGGACCTTTTAAGCCAAGCTTTAAAATTTTCATATAAAATATTATCTTTGTCTTTTCCATATGTACGGGGTACAGCATACAAAGATTTAAAACAGAAAGCATAGACTACATCCTTATTCTTTTCAGTAATTTAAAAAGTTTTAATTGCGCACCTGCTACAAACCAGTGGTACTTCTAAGGGCTGTGGATATAATTTTGAACAAGACAAACATGAATTCTGCCCTCAGGGAGCTTACCTTCTGTTGGGGAAGAATGATCAGGTCAAATCAACAAGTTAATAAACAAGTCATTTCAGATTGTGGTAACTGCTTTGAGGAAACAAAGAGAATGATACGATGTCAGTATATAGATTAAACTGGAGTGTGGGAGGCGTCTTTGTTAGATAAGGTCCTCTGGGAAAGCTTTGCTGAGGAAATGAAATAGGAAAAGATGAGAAGTAGTCTAGTATCCTAGTATGTTTGGTACTAAATTGTGACCTCAGTTGCAAACATAGCTTTGGTTAAAAATCCCTTCGAGGCATTTGCACTTACAGAGATGGTCTCAGGGACAGGTGAGGCTTTCATGATTGTTAGAGAGCTCTCTATAAGAAACATTTCACTGTACTCCTGTGTAGACTGAATTTGCAGAATCATGATTTAACTTTAGGTGGCTTCACTGTAAATGAAATATTTAAGAAATATTTTATATGTAAAAGATCCATATGTGGAAGATCTTTGCTTATTTTACAAAACCTGCTTTTTCCTATTACGTTGTTCTGTTTCCCTTGTTCAACGCCCTAGTATTCTATGTCTCTGAGAAATCCCTTCCAAGCAACAGATTTCTTGGCATGCCTCTTTTCATCCTGTGATGGGAATTGTGTAGTCAGTCTCATCATCTTCTTTTCCCTGTATGATAGAAAGCTCAGAGCTCAAAATTTGTGTTCATTTGTCTGTTTATCTCTGTTTGGATTCTATGATAGCAACTTCCACTTCCTGTCTGTCTTTATCTCTTGGATTTTGTGTTTTCATTCATGGATTTTTGCAGCTTTCAATTATGTGAAGTGTCAAGTCATTATTTGTAATAATAAATCAATATAGGTTAGTCTTCAAATCTGATGCTTGGGACCTGACTGCACATTCTGGAGATATTGAGGAAAGGGAGCACGGTGATGGATGGACATGGAGGGTAAGGGGGGAGGAGGAGGAGAAGATGGCTACACTACTGGGAGAAGCCTGGGGCTATTTGCAAACATGGGCAATCCAAGAGGAACAGCAGATCTGAGGAAGGGATAAAGACTTAGATTTTAGACAAGCTATTGGTCACCTGCCCTGCTGAAATGATGATCAGTCAATTAAAAATAGTGCTAGAGGGCTTCCCTGGTGGCGCAGTGGTTGAGAGTCCGCCTGCCGATGCAGGGGACACGGGTTCATGCCCCGGTCCAGGAAGATCCCACATGCCGTGGAGCGGCTGGCCCGTGAGCCATGGCCGCTGAGCCTGCGCGACCGGAGCCTGTGCTCCGCAACGGGAGAGGTCACAACAGTGAGAGGCCCGTGTACCGCAAAAATAAATAAATAAATAAATAAATAAAATAAAATAAAAATAGTGCTAGAGCACAAGAGGAGGGTTCTGGTTAGGAATTCAGATTTGAATATAATTGAAGACTTGGAAGTAAACGGAGCTATTAAGGGAGAGATTGCTTCTAGAGAAGATCTGAGGGCTGCAGATGGACCCCTGAGGGAGGTCTACAGTGAGTGACTAAGGGAGAGGAACCCACATCTCCCAGCCCACAGCATGTATGTACACTGTCATCAGACCAAAACCCCCATTCCCCAACCTTTTGCTGACTAGTTCTCATTCATCCTTCAGGGCCCATCTGAAACATTTTGTACTGTAGTAAGTCGATCCCCCTTGTCTGAGATGGTAGCTTCTCCTTTGGGCTCTTACAGCACTTTGTACTTCCCTGTCATAGGACTTATCACATAGTATTAGAATTGCTTCATTCGTTCTTTTTCTCCCCACTGCCCTGTAAACTCATTCACAAAGGTATCTCACACGGAGCTCAATGCCTGCTACATAGCTGGTGCTCGATACACATTTGGTAAATGAATGAAATAAACTAGAAGGAGTCATCCTAACCGTGAGAGGAATTCTGTCTCAGAGATGTCAGGGAAGACAAATGAGTGTCTAAAGAGAGGGACATGTCATCAACATAAGGGTGTTCATGATATGCCTCCTGTCTCAGTCACCTTGGCTGCCATTACCAAATGTGTGTGAATGAGCAACACACATTTATTTCTCACAGATCTAGAGGCCAAGATGTCTAAGTTCAAGGTGTCAGCAAGTTATTTTTCATTCTGAGGCCTCTTTTCATGGCTTGTAGGTGACTGCTTTCTCATGGTGTCCTCACAGGGCAGAGAGAGAGCAAGAAAGATCTCTGGTGTCTCTTCTTATAAGGGCACTAATCCTCTTGGATCAGGCCCCACCCTTGTGACCTTGTTTAAGCTTAATTACCTCCGTAAAGACCTTGTCTCCAAACATAGTCACACTGGGGTTTGGGGCGTCAACGTATGAATTTAGGGAAGGTGTGTACACAAATATTAAGTCCATAATACCTCCCTCATAGCTGGGTACTATTTGTGGTTTGTAGATAGATAGATAGATATTCCTAGTTGCAAATATGATATAATCTCCAATCCACAGTGGGAAGCATCTGCCTTTGCGCTGAATCCTGATCCAAAGGACTTTGTTGTGATGGCCCACATATACCTAGCCAAAATAAATCAGTTCTGATCCAGTAATTTTTATGGCTGATCTTACAGAGTTTCTCATGTTATCCACTAAATCTGTCTTCTTATTCACTTGATGATGACTGAATGTGCTTAGGCTGTAACTTGAAAAGGAATTTCGTGAGTAGAAGGGTGTTAGGCACAGGAATGCGTTAGGGAGGGAATTTATGGAACCTGATTTATTTTTAAATTAGATTAGATGATTATCTGCTTAGGTTGCTCTAGGTGTGACTTTGCCTTAGGTGGGGGGGGTAGCCCAGATTTCCTTTCAAGTTTCTTATTGGCTCTAACAACCTGTGATTGGAATTTAAAAATTCATATTTTCAGGACTGTTTGAAATTCTTTTCTTCTCCATTTCCTAGAAATACTGTCTGTCGAAAATAAGACATAGTCAGGAAAGAGTATCTCTATAGTGTTGTAGCAGAAGACAGCAGAACAGAGCCTTTGAATAATTGATGAAAATATTTGTCGTCTTATACACTGGATAAACCTGAGACACATAAAAACTCATCGCTGATTATTTTTATTTTCCTGAGAAACCATCGTAAAATGTGTTTTTCTCACCTAAATGCTCCTAGGTACACAGACATTAGGGGTTCCTCTATTTTGATAATTATTTAACCTCTTGTAGTTACTTTCTTTATTCCTAAAAACATTATTATTACACATATACTTTTTTGTGTGTGTGTGTGTGGTACACAGGCCTCTCACTGCTGTGGCCTCTCCTGGTGCAGAGCACAGGCTCCGGACACGCAGGCTCAGCGGCCACGGCTCACGGGCCCAGCCGTTCCGCGGCATGTGGGATCTTCCCGGACCGGGGCACGAACCCTTGTCCCCTGCATCGGCAGGCGGAATCTCAACCACTGTGCCACCAGGGAAGCCCAGACATATACTTTTGAATTTTGAAAAAGTGACCTAAGTATAGAAATAATCTTCCCTGGATATAAGAATGGCTGTTGACTGGGCAGTGGTGTGTGATGGACCACCTCCCCTAGTAGCAGAGAGGGAGGAAAAAAGCATTTGACTTTTTGTAATATAACATATATCTAGTCTTAGTAGAAAGGTATATATATATATATATATATATATTTTTTTTTTTTTTTTTGGTCGCTTTTAAATGAGCATTTCTATATTTCTGTAATGTTCACTGGGAAATTTGTTTCCCTAAGGCCGGAAGTCTGGGCCAGAGGCAAACCCTCTGAAGTTTGTCTCCCTTCTTCCTTTGTACATTAAAATAAATCAAAACACAGCTCTAATCCCTTTATGATACTTGACAGCCATGGACTATTGTTCTGCCCTGCATCAGCAAAATCACTCTTTCTCACTGAACTGGGAGTTTTCTAGGATTGCCTTTTTACCTCCAGCATGTTTTAGGGGCAGAAACATGACACAGTAGCAATACTAGTTTCTAGGGGCTGGGGGATGAGTAGCTGCCAGAGCCTGAGCACAAACTCTGGTATTTGGGCTTCGTTTGCACCGTTCACTTTCACTTTCACTGAATGTGCTGCTCCATTTGTCTGGGGCTCACTTTCCCTCTTGCTTTCCCTGAGCTCTTTAATCACTGAGATCCATAATTGTTCTCCATAATGAATACATAAGGCAAATTCTTTGAGCTGTAATATGAGGAATCTAGGTGGCAAACCTGTGAATGCCTACTCAGCTCCCTTTGATGTCACCGGTGCTGAATTCCATATATATCAGGAGTTTGAGCCAGGCCACAAGGGAAGCTGCATCCCTCTTCTCTCTTTACCCCCCACCTTTTTGGAATGAGTTTATGTTTTAATATTTTAAAGTCTTTTTTCCATATACAAATACAGGTATAGAAATTGACTTAAAATCAGGGTATCTGCTCTATTTTGTCAGAGCAATGAGGGAGAATAATGGGGGAGAAAAATCCTGGAAGAGTTTTCCTGCACAGGGAAGAACTGATGGCAACCATTTCTTTATGATCATCCTTGAGTTTGCAGCTTTTGTGAAACAAACCCCCCTATGCCATTCAGAATGCCATTGAAACATTTAAATAATACATTAATGGAAAAGAAAAACAAACCCTTGTTTAACAGTAGTTTATTTAGAGGCTGCACAAGTAACAATATCATGTTATAGGTTAAAATAAAAAGCCACAGCAACCCACCCTATCAGGCCTTTCCTTTTGGGGGAAGCAGGCCAGATGTTTAAACAATATTGCGGGATGTGTGCAGGCTGCAGCACTTGGAGGCCTTGGGAAAGAAATCATGTCTGCACCCCTAGCGTCTCACAGTTTTAGACCCTTGACCTAGAAACAGTTTAAACAGATGTTTAGTTCAAGGGATTTATGTCGACATTGAATTTTTTTTTTTCCTTTGGAAGTGGCTGCCTCAAAAATTGGAGCTTTTTCCTAGAAAAAGGACCAGAGAAACAACATCTCACAACTTGGTAGTTTCATGTTGAAAGTGTCCTGGTGCAACAGGAACAAAACCAACCAACAAACGCACAACCGGCTCCTCAGCCACTACCGTTCACGTGTATGAACATCTTTTTATCCCCCTCTCTCAGTTCTGTGTATGGTGAGTACAGACTTCCAACAGGAAGAGTTTGCAAAGGAGAAAAGTCCTCGGAAAACCCCTTTTGATTATGAACCAGCATAAATTGTGGCTTTTCTTCCTCTCCTTATCTCCAACCTTCTTTCCCCTCCTTCTGCCCTCTATCCCCTCCAAATCTCCTTCTACCCCTTCTCCCAGAAATGATTCCTCCCAACTTTGATCCTGGTGTGTGAACTTCATTCTATGACTTGGGTCAGTCAGGAACGGTACATTGCATCATAGTTGCCTTTTTGAAAGTGTTTATTTCATATCTGAAATGTTTTCATGTGCATTCGCTCTGCTTTGACTTGCAGAAGGAGAAAGAAAGTAGTTTTACTGGAGGCAAAACAGCCACCTGTGAAAACTAATTGCGTAGGTAGAGGTTTGATGGTATCTCTGGGAGGGATCCAGCAGGAAGAAAGTAAATGTTCTTAATCTACAAGGAAATCACCTGTGTGCCAAACTGACCCTCTTCATCAAAGCCAGGGTTGAAATATGCCATCAGATCGGTGGCCTGTGTTTAGGAGGCCGCGGTGGGGAGGGCGACAAGTGGGAGGAGCCCTGGAAGGCAGGTGCGATTCGTGGAGGTGAACTGAGTAGATACGGGGAAAAAAGACGAATGTGACCAAGTCAGCTACGCCACCTCATTAAGGGCTGACATGTGATATGAATGGTCTACAGTTACTTTCAAAGAAAAGTTTGAGATGTGGCTGCTTTTGAGTTCCTTCTTTCTTCCCCTTCATCGAGTTTTCTTTTTAGTCTTATGTTCTGCTGTCTTGGCTTTTTTTTTTTTTTCCTTTCCTCTCCTTGATCCCACCATTAAAAGGGCAAAATATACTGTGATAGAGAAACAGGGATCAGTGATACAGGCTCCCTTTTGTCACTATCTGGGTAGCTCTCTGAACCGATTGTCCGCAAATTTAGAAAGAGCAGGTCCCATGGGGCTATACTATGTACCCGCCTGTTACCTCTGTCTAAAGCCAATCGATCTGTGATTGGTCTTCCAGATGGCAGGGTCTGACCTCTCTTGCCAGAGTCTATATTTTGCTGGTCACTCTAGGTGGAAATCAGCTATAGTTTTGGTACTAGATGTTGTCCACTCACACACCTACATGTGGCCTTAGCTGTGCGGCCAGAAAAGTTTGACAGCATGTATCTGCATGCTAGTGACTTCTCTAAATGGCTGTCTTCCATGGGAAATCAAAACTCTAGAGAAGAGGGGAAAGTCCCTAGTATTTGAAGCACCTTGAAATTTAGGGAGATTTGGGGAAAAGTTAGACGATCCTTTCCTTCTAGGAGCCCAATAACATTTTTTTTTTTAGAAAGCGACTAGTGAGTTTTATAAAAGCTATATAAAAGGATTAAAGGACAGTTACGTGTTTTTTTTTTTTTTTTTTTTTTTTTGGTGGTACACAGGCCTCCCACTGCTGTGGCCTCTCCCGTTGCGGAGCACAGGCTCCGGACGCGCAGGCTCAGCGGCCATGGCTCACGGGCCCAGCGGCATGTGGGATCTTCCTGGACCGGGGCACGAGCCCGTGTCCCCTGCATCGGCAGGCGGACTCTCAACCACTGCGCCACCAGGGAAGCCCCAGTTACGTGATTTTTAAAAGGAAGCATTTTTGTTTGGAAGCCTTTGGACACATTTCTTAGTGTGTCTTAATGTCTGGGGTGATCTGTCGTCAGCCCTCAGTTGGGCCCTCCGTGCAATCACACGGTTGCTGAGCCGCCCAGGGGAGCTGTTCAGCAGGAGGCCAGCAGGCTCCATTGCCTTTAGCTTTCACTGCCTGGAAGTAAGTGGATCCATGTCTCTGAAGTCCATGGGCCCTCACTTACGTCAGTGTACTTTGACTCCTCCTACCTGTGCTCCGTACCCCTGTGTCTTGTGGGTCCTCTGAGGATCCAGCAGTTCAGTCCCGCCCTTGTTCATGAGAGCGCTCCCTCGGAGCCCCCTACTTTAAACTGCCATCAGAGGCTGTTCTACAAAAGCCAAACTCGAACCAGTGTGAACCTATCTGGAGGTGATGTTGGATGCTCAGTTCTCAAATTCAAAATACCTGATTTCCATCAATACCATTCAGACAGAAGACCCTTCCAACCATAATATATCACAGTACCCCTGGGCCCCTTTTTCTAGAGCCTAAGCCAATGGACCCCCACTTGGTGTGAGAAATTTCTCCTCCATCATATGTAAGATAGGATTTTGTTCAGGGCGATCTACAGTTAAGTCCAGTTTATTTCCATGATGCCTAAACACTTAGACCATTTTGATATATAATGGACTCTTGACATTTATGAGAGATTTTTCCAAGGATGATCATGAGTTTCTAAACTTAACAGGTAGCTCTGTGGAATGTAATTTCTTCCCCGGGTATCTGTATTGGGGCAAGAAGCACCACTTCTGTAGGTCTTTTCACTTTCTCTTCACTTCTATTACCATCACAAGTAACTGGCTTTTCTTTCAGTGGCCTTTTATTTATTTATTTAAAAAAATTTTTTTTTTTGTGGTCCACGGGCCTCTCACTGTTGTGGCCTCTCCCGTTGCGGAGCAACAGGCTCCGGACGCGCAGGCTCAGCGGCCATGGCTCACGGGACCAGCCGCTCCGTGGCATGTGGGATCTTCCCGGACCGGGGCACGAACCCGTGTCCCCTGCATCGGCAGGTGGACTCTCAACCACTGCGCCACCAGGGAAGCCCCGGCCTTTTATTTTTTAAACAAAGAAACAATGTTATAGCTTCATGAGCTTTCTGTGTAACAAGGAATAGAGAGAGAACAACAAAATCACTCTGAGCTATGGCTGTTGAATTGTTGGCCGGGTTCATACAATACCTAACTGATTCTCTTCAGTCTTGTGTGCCTGTGGTTCGAATTTGTCCTCAGCAAAATGACAAATTTGGTTATAGAATTGTCCCTCTCTCCTTATAGAACTTTTATGAATAGTTCATGCACCTTAGAACTTGGTCTGGGGCAGCACTGGTATTCTGTAGCATCCCCTGAATGCAAGCAGATCCTAGAAAGAGGGTGTCGTAAAAAGAGCTAGGGATGGTATGTTTGTTAGTCCTGGGGTTCAATTTCAAGTGTAGCAAGTGTGTGTGTGAATGTGTACATAGACAGGTGCATGTGTGTCTATTATTGTTATAATGTTTCCATGTGATGTGCTTTAAAATGGAGGGACATCCTTACTAACCTGATTTATGAAGCCACTGTGTAACACTTTCCAAAAAGAGTACTTAGGAAATGAAGGTATAACAGAAAAGTAAACAGCTGGAATAGTGGGACTGTTGCTCAAAGTAGTTTCCTATTTCGCATCACCATTCAGCAAACTCTTCATTTAGAACGGTTTCCACTGTAAGACGTCCAGGGGCAAACTCAAAAATATATTGCTGGGGTAGCAGCAGCAGAAAGAGAATTCACGAGGCATGTAGTCGTGAGACCTCCTCAGGGTTCATCCAAGAAGTATGGGCTAGTTTTATGCCAGCTCCTTGCTCTGTGGCGGAAGCACAACAGGGCCACGTACCCCAGGTGGGTAGAATGTTCTCAGATACTTAAACGCCATCCTGTTCTCACCTACCAGCAAACGTCTTTGACTGGAAGGGCTGAATTATTCAGCATAATTCTGAAAGCATTGTTCCTTTACTAATAAGCATCCAAGGTTAACCAGCCTGTTGGTTAAATTGCATGTTGGAATCAATTGCCCTGTTAGATCAGAGCAGTTATAAAAGTAGAAGATCTGAATGAAAGTTCTCAGTAACGATAAGCGGTACCTTTGCTTCCATTGAATTTATATTCTAAAATGAGTCATCAAAGAGGTTCTTTTACAGCTTACTATGTCAATAAAAAAGCACTCAAGACGCTTGACAACAACAGCCAGCGCCACTAAAAATGTAAATGGAGGGGGGAAAAAAGCCCACACTTTTCAGACAGTTTACTCGGTTGCATTAAACAAAACCTAATTATAGGAGATAGTGATATAATGCTCTAAAAAAGCCATTGTCCCTTTTAAAAAAAATCTTATCTTTCTCTAGCACTGTGACAAATAATTCTGCCTATGTGTATTAATAAATTCAGACAAAGACACCATAGACGGTGCTCTGTAGACGTCATCCCTGGAATTTTCTCCTTATGACTGAAAGATTTTTGAGGTTTTCTTCCTTGTTCATTTAACCCCGAGTGAGGCACTGGGGATGCTGGGTTTTGCCGGCCTGGGGCATTCACAGTCTAATATCCAGCTTGTGAGAGAGCCGCACCTCCGGTGTCTCACGCGCTTTTGCAGCTGTGCAGTAGCTGGAATAAGGCACAGCAGTCACCTCGTGTCCACGACATTCTGGGACTGGCCTCCATTATACACGTGTATCATCTCATTTACTATTCGCAGTAACCTTGCATTGATTCCCATTGTATAGGTGAGGAACCTGAGGCTTTGTATAGAACTGACTTGCACAAGGCCAAACAACGAGTAGGTGTCCCAGTCAGGTTTAGAACCAGGTCAGTCTGGCTTTGGAGCGCTTGGTGCTTAAACCATTAGGAAAAACTGCCTCATCCCTACAAGTGACGGAGGCTTTGCTAGCAGTTGGGCTCTTCCTCTAGGTGCTCTCAGCTCTGCTCAGTTCTGATGAGGCACAGCAGAATCTCCTCAGAACTGGGGTAGAGGCAAAGCCAGGTCAAACCAAGCCGCGGGAGCTTAGTTAGTTCCTGGTTCTCTTTCGAAGGCAGGTCTGGAAGTTAGCCTGAGAATGCTGTCTATCTCGTCAGCTTTTGAAGAGGGTCTCTGTAATGTGTACCATGTTGGAGGAAGTCACCCTCAACTCAGATCCCTCTCACCCAACTGTTCTTGTCACCTTGGGTCCAATTTATGAGCTCATGACTATTAAGTAATCTTGATTCTCGTGGTTCTGTAACTGTGGCTGCCAAACAGTCTCGTGCTTCTAAACTGTGTTCACGGTGTGGCACGTACTCTTTCTTTTTGGAAGTTAGTGGACTCCAGGCAGGAATATGAATATTATATTTCACTCATCTTTCTTTCTTTCTTTCTGTTTCTCTGTATCTTTCTATGAGTCTTTCTCTCTTCCTTCTATCCCATTCTCCTGGTATGTTTTCTTCTTTTTTTTTTTTTTACATCTTTATTGGAGTATAATTGCTTTACAATGGTGTGTTCGTTTCTGCTTTATAACAAAGTGAATCAGTTATACATATACGTATGTTCCCGTATCTCTTCCCTCTTGTGTCTCCCTCCTTCCCAACCTCCCTATGTTTTCTTCTTGATTTATAGCAACGAAATTGGGCGTGTGGACTAAAGAAAAGATTTTCTTTCTTAAGGAGGGGAGCTTGTCTAGTTAAAATTTTGAAGGAAATGTATTTATTTCTAAACATGCACAATGAGTATGTGGTTCATGCATTTTTTGCCACATTGTTTCCCTCTGTAACTGCATTGTAGTGGGAGATGAAAGATGGAAACCCAGATCGTTAAGAACAGGAATTCAGTAGGAATTTTGTTACCCTCAGATTCAACCTCTCTGGAGTTTGATGGGTATTTTTGTTGGTTTGAGGCTTCTGGAAAAGGTAGTTCAAAATGAATGGTTTTGGTACAACAGAAGCTACATAACACGTTTCATTTTATTCTCACAACATCCATATAGGGCTGCAGGTACCATTATTACCATCCTTTTACGTATGAGAGAGACGTCAAGGTACTTTCCAAGATCACACAGCTGATGAGTGGTGGGTGTAGACGAGGTACTTTGATTCCGGAATCTGTGTCGTTCGCTACTTCCGTATTAGCATGACTGGGGGGTGGAGGTGGGAGGCTAAGGGGTCCCTGGAATCTGGAGCTACCTTGAACAGGATAGAGTCGAACTTGAGGTTTTGGAAAGGCAGTCAGACCATCATTTGATCATTTCTCCTGTGTGACATCCTCATAGTCTATTAAGTGCTCTACGAAGCACACCAAGGCTCATCAATGAGCTGAATTGTTTAAAGTTAATTTTTAGTGACCTTGTGCAACTTCTCTATCCTCCGCTGTTTCATCAGTAAAAGTGAATCATAATTTTTGTTATCTTTCAAAGGATGTTAGGAAGGTTAATCTGTTACTACCCTTAAAGTATTTTAAAGAAATCAGAGCACATCTGTGTCCACAATAATTATATTAGGTTCTTACCCCTTCTGCCTGGTCATCAGTATGCCCTGCATGTTTAGATCATGCTTGGTTAACATGAAGGTTATCGCCTCCCACCCCGACCCCAGGCACTGCCCACGTGTTCATTTCATGAGAAGAGTAAAACAAGGCAAGGTTCGTTGCTCAAAGTCATTGGTACGCATTACCATTGAGATTTAGTCCCCCTGTGGTTTTACACGAAGGATATGCCATTAATTTGTTATGGGCAGAATGGTCACCACATTCGGCAAGATTCTCTTGCAGCTGCAGAACAGAAAGTACCCGGGAGTTGACTCCTGGCTCAGCCGAGTTTATTTCATTTTCAAATTTGGAAACAAGGTCGGTCCTTTCATATGCTAATGATCTGAGGGTTGTAACTTAATGTTTTTATCTCAAGTTCACTGAATAGGGGTAAAAGATCAATGTTATCACTTAGCCCTCTACCCCCTGCCTGTTAACAGACACATATACACGTACATGTCACACACCTACACACACAAGCACACAGAATGCCAACCAAACAACATTAAAAAAAAACAAAAAACCTACCTTATTCCAATTCTGTTCTTGGTGAGACATTAATAAGCTTTGGATAACTCAGTTATTTAGCTCAGATAGCTGTGTGTTACTATAAACACTGGTATTTCAGCAGGTTGGCTTTTGGATGAGTGGATGGCCTTTGGGCAGCTATTAGAGAACTGATGCACTGGAGTCCAGTAAAATAAATGAGCCTCATCAGTTCACTTGCAGTCAGCAATTATTAGAGTGCAAGTCCCTGAAGGTGGACATCTCTGTGCTTATATGCTGTGTCGGGTGGAAGAGGTAGATCAGCAAGTAATGTAAACCCCTATCATGTTGGTCTTTAAGAGAAGTATAAATGTGGGAGCTACTGAGATGCAGTGGAGTCTCTGCTGGTTGTGGGGGAGAAGGGAACATCTTATGGAGAGGTGGTGTTTTTTTGTTTCTTTTCCATTATAGTTTATTACAAGATATTGAATCTAGTTCCCTGGGCGGTATAGTAGGTCCGTGTTGTTTATCTATTTTGTATATAGTAATTTGTATCTGCTAATCCCAAACTCCTAATTTATCACTCCCTCATCCCTTTCCCCTTTGGTAACCATAAATTTGTTTTCTATGTCTGTGAGTCTGTTTCTGTTTTGTAAATAAGTTCATTTGTATCATTTTTTTAGATTCTATATATAAGTGATGTCATATGATATTTGTCTTTCTCTGTCTGACTTACTTCACTTAGTATGATAATCTCTAGGTCCATCCATGTTGCTGCAAATGGCATTATGCCATTCTTTTATGGTTGAGTAGTATTCCATTGTATATATCCGTACCACATCTTCTTTATCCATTCATCTGTTGATGGACATTTAGGTTGCTTCTTTGTCTTGGCTATTGTAAATAATGCTGTTATGAACATTGGGGTGCGTGTATCTTTTCGAATTAGAGTTTTCTCCAGATATATGCCCTGGAGTGGGAATGCTGGATCATATGGTAACTCTCGTTTTTTAAGGAACCTCCATTCTGTTTTCCGTAGTGGCTGCACCAATTTACATTCCCACCAACAGTGCAAGAGGGTTCCCTTTTCTCCACACCCAGAGAGGTGGTATTTTTAATTGATCTCAAGACATGGGTTTTGTCAAGTGTGTGGGTTTTGTCAAGTGTGTGGGTTCAAAACATGGGTTTTGTCAAGCATTTAGACCAGGTGAACGGCGTGAGGAAAAGTCAAAGGGCGGGAAAATGCAGGAGCAGTTATGCAGTGTGGCTGGAATACAGAACTTATACATGGGGCAGCAGGGGCCATATGGGAAAAAATACAGTGTGGTTACCTCATGGGGGGCTTTGAACTTTGGCCTGAGCTCTATGTACTTACTGTACTAACTCCTCAAAGGTATCTGGAGGCAGCTCCCAGGATATTACTTATTCTCAGAAGAGAATTTCAGACAACTTGACTTAAAACATTTTATTCGTGTGTTATTTCTTCACTGTCAAAAGGATCAGAATTTCCCTTTCTGTTTTCCTTCTGGGATTTTTTTGGGCGTATTGTCCTAGTCAGAGAAAAGCACACGTGACACACATACAGGCTGTTCTCTCTTTGTACATTTCCAGCCTTCCTTGAAACAGTCATCTTGAGAACTGTCAGATTATCCAGCTATAATCTAATTGGTAGTGACTGCTTAGTCCCTTTGCACCAAAGAACTTGTATCTAGCAAGCTTCTCTCTTTCAAACATTTGTTAGTTCATTAAAGATGTTATGTTAGAGGTATACTATGATGATGCATCTGAGAAGCAAATGAAAGACCAGGACAAAAGACAAGTTGAATAGTCAAAGATGAGCTACAACCATCAGGGAGAGATAACTATAGCACCTGATTTTGATTGAATAAGTGGTGATCACATGGATTTTGAAGTTGTTGCCAATCTCCTTAAACTTTTTTCATGGATGGAATAAATGAAAGTTACGAAGCATTGATGTAAAAATAATTTTTTTGGGGGGTCTCTTTTCCTTCCTTTTGTCCTAAGGATCTTCCTTCCCATCTCCCTCTCATCCTCCCTCTCCAGTCTTTTCTTACTGAGCCACTTCCTTGACAGATTGACGTTTGATTGTAAAGGTTTACCTTGATTTAATACAGGTGGTTGTCATGGGTGCAGTCTTTTGCTGCAAGGAGATGGATAGGCCGTCCACTGCCGCCTGCCTCCACAATGAAGCTGTGGCAGAAAGGAACATGGCAGGGTCCATTAGGAAACCTTAAGACACCTTGTCTTCATAATCATCTTCTCAGTCACTTTGTTCAGAGGCTTCCCCAAGGTAATTTTTAGTAAGCATGTACCCATTAGTGAATAGTAGAGAATTCATTCACTCATTCATTCATCAAACATGGACTGTGTTTAATGCTAATAGTACAGTTAATGGAATTATTATCTTTCTTTATTTTTCTTTTGCATGTTAAAACTGAAGCAGTTTCTGTTTTGTTTTAAAAATTGTCATAATTCTTACACTAGTGCATATTTTTTCTCAGCAGTTTTACTGCTTTATGTACCAACAGGAAAGGGAAAGGATGGAAAAAGCTAAATATCAAAAAAAAAAAACCCCTAAATATCATGATAATATAGAAAATCTTTGTGTAATATTTTTAACTTTTAAAATATTTTCAAGACTTAACCTCTTTAAAAATGAGTTTTTAAAATGAATTCATCATAAATAGGTCTCACAGTGCCCTAAGAAAGAAATAATAAAGAGGGAAACTGGAAATAGTTTAAGGTACTTAAAGCATTGGGAAATAAATTCCAGACTTTGAAAGGGAAGTCCACAGGCTATACCAGCCCTTTTACTCTTCCTGACACTTATACTTTCTCCTAGAGGAAGGAAAGGTTAAAAAGTGGGTCTCATTTTTATTTCTCTGCCTTGTGTTTTGGGGAGTGAAATGGTTTCTCTTTTTGAGAGATAAGGGTAACCACAGTTTTAAAAACTGGCTACCCCTTGGATGCATGCGGTCTTGCAAATCCTGTAGCAACTGAAACATCTCCAGATAGATGTAAAAATTAATTAATGCCTTACTACCATGTAGGGAATGTGGGCACATGTGGATAAAGCTGACTAAATCCCACAGAGTTTGTGCAGCTCGCCTATTAAACCTCAAATAAATGTAAGAGGAGTGAAAGCCAAGGCCTGTTTTCTGTTGTTTTCCTACCCAGCTGGTTATTTATAAAAGTTGGACCTGTTTGTTTTTCGGCTCTAAGTGTCCCCTGTCCAGGGAGCCTGAGTCATTCCTGGTCGTGGAGTGGACTCCGGGGCACAGGACGCTGTGCAGGATCTGGGTCGCTGGGACTGACAAACGGATCAGCTGCCCTTGCACGGGAGGCTCCGGAGGCCCCTGGGCCCTGGTGACAAGGCCCAGCACCTCTGTGTCTCCGTGACCTCTACCAGTGAAGTGCCGGCCTCGCTCACTGATACCATTCGCAGGAACCTGAATGACTGGTTAGTCTGGTCAGAAGAAAATAGCACTGACATCATGTGATTCTGGCAAAGTAAACCACATTGGAACTTGGCCTTTGAATACCCAAGGGTCTGGCAGCAATCTCAGGGGTTGGCTGGGAGCCCCATTGAGTTCACTAGTAATCAGTTGACTGCTGAGCTGGACAAGCTGCCCTAGTTTTCCTGACAAGCTCTGTCTAAAAGAATGATGGGCAGTCTGCCATTAGGATTTTTGAGCAGAGTTGCTAAAGATTAACTCTTTAGCTGCTGTCCATATATCACGGCAAGCAATTAGGTACAACTTTGGAGGGAAGGTTCCAATTCCTCATTCAGTTCTTGCACACAGAATTCCTGTCTTGCACAACAAACACCTATAGGCAAGGAGGAGCTCTGTAAAGCCCTTTATGTGTATGTTTCAAAGGAATGCCAAGTGGATGAGTTTTCCTTGAAGTTTCTAGTTTGTTCTTTTTAAACAAAATTCCATCATTTTTAATTATGCAGAAAGTCAGATTTGCATCTCAGCCATCCCTTGGGAATAGATATTACCTAAGAGAAGCCTTTGAAAAACTATGAACATTTAATGTTTATTTAGTATGATCAATGTATCCATGCATGTTCTTTCCAATAAAACTTGATAATTCAGAGTATTCTAGAAGAAAGGAAGTATTTGCAGTCAGTGTGTCCTAGTCCAAAGAGACCCCTTTTTGGGGATAAACCTGACTTCTCAAGGTGCTTATCTGCTTATCTTTCTCTGGGAAAGGTGATACGTTAGTATCTTTTATTCCTTTTCTCACAAAGGTAAATTAAGATACAATTGATAGAGTTAAACAGGTTGATCAAATAATTCTATATGTTGTTCTCCCAGTGATGCATTTGGTATGTTTAATCTTGCTTTATACTGGTATTTCCCCTAAGGCACACTGTTTTCTGCAGATACGGTGACGGTCTCTCTTAGCCACCAAAGTTCTGTGACGGGACTTCAATACTCCCTTATATAGTCAGATGGCAGCAGTGGTGGCCCTATCGTGGGAGTGCAGTTCCAGTGATACATTGTGTGTCTTGGTCCACATTTGGGAGTTTTAATGGCAAAAGCTGAGGTTCTGGACTTCTTTCTTCCTCTTGGGTCCAGGCTTTCATTCTGACTCCACTCTGATCTTTTCTTCCAGAGAGCCATACTTGAGGAATGGTACAATGCCTCTCTCATGTTGAGGAGGTTTGTGACATTAGCCATCAGAGAATTTATATAAAGGGAACGGAAAGCTAACATATGCTCAGATGTTGTTTAATGAACTCTTCCTGGCCCCCACACCTCTTGTCTCCCTTCCCCCAGCACAATATCGCTCCATGGGCCATAGCCTCAAAAGAACCCTCCTCCACGGCAGAGCTAAACATTGAGAGTGATAGCCTCTCAGGTGCGTAGTTAACGGAACGTTTTAGTGAGTTTTTGATTTGGCTTGTCACCCTAAGACTCATCAAGAGAAGATGAAAGCGACTCAGGGGTTTTGAATAAGGGTTTACAGATAGGTGACACCTTTGAGTGCGTTTGTTCCTACCGGGTGTGGTTTGGGGGGTGAGCCAGTGGAAATACCCACAAGACTTTGACATTCCTGATGCTATTCCTTCAAGGTCCAGGGATGCGTCTGTCTAGCCCTTTGCGTGGGGACAGAATCACCACTGTTGCCAGGCCCTCATTTACCCCAAGAATGGACTTGGGGGTGGTGAAGGAGTGGTCCAGAGATGTAGGTTACCCTTCCTCCTTCCTTTCTTCTCCCACCTCCCTCTCTTTTCCCTCTCCTTTGTTTTTTAAACATTACTTACCTTAGCATCTGCTTTCACCAGGCAATACCCAGTGAAGAGCAAAGCAGTGCTTGCCAGCACTCAGGGAGTTGCTAGTCTAGTGGGAGACAAAGATGTCTCTAATCAGATGCTCACAAAACTAAACACAGAATGAAGAATTATGGTCAATAGTTTGATGGAGAGGCAAATGATGACAGAACGACACAAAGCAAGGGGATCTTATTGTATACCAGTGACATTTCTGGGTAATACCATTTCTTGGTAATACTTAAGAAAATCAAGAAGTTAGATCTGAGGTTGGATCTCAGCTCCACAACTTACTATTTCAACTTGATCAGTAGACTTAAGCTCTTTGAGTCTTAAATTTCCTTATCAGTAAAGTGAGGATAATAATATCTACTCCCCAGAGTAGATATTATATGTGATTGGAAATACTAACTTTGAAACATTTGGTTGACACAGTTGAGAATTTAACAAAATTATCTGTTATTATTAATGCTATAGTTCAGTGAACTAAATTAAAGATATCCTATGGGTTTTTTCCCCTGTCATTAAAATGCCACTGACAGCCTAGTTTAGTGCATACCCATGGTTTCCAGAACCTGTCTACTGAAACGTTATGAGAAATTAACCAATGTCTCAGGCTGTCTTGACACTAACATGGACATTCCTGTAGTTTCATCCACTAATTTAGCTTAACATTTTTAGGTATGTAATAACCCATTGACATTCCCTGAAAAATGCTGCCTGTAGCTTTGTCTCTCTTTCCTAACTTTTCTCTCTGTTTACTTCCAGGGGTCCTTTTGGTCACTGAAAAGTGTCAGATTCTTGCTGGCGTTCAGGTTGTATATTAATTGTAAGTGTCAGGAACTGAAGTCGTACAAGCTGAAGCGAGAAAGGGAATTTACTGCCTGATGTTAACTGAAAAGTTCAGTGCATCCTCAGGTGTAGCTTGATTCAAGTCCTCTGAAGATGTAACAAGGAAGGTTCTCTGACTCCCTTCCGACGCTCTTGTCTTGGTTACCTTCCTTCTTGGGCAGGCTCCCCCTTCATGGTGGAGAGCTGCACGTTTACCTTCCATCAGCTGAGCGCCTCCAGTGGGAAGGAAAGTGATCCCTTCTCAACAGTTCCAGCAAAAGTTCCTGGGCTGGCTCTCATCCAGCCCCCTGAGCCAGTCACTGAATTGGTACACCATTGTCATTGGCAAGGCCCACTCGCCTGCCTGCTCTTGGAGCTAGGGGGATGAAGACAGGACACCTAAGGGACATGATCGCAGACGGGGGGTGGGTGAGTGGCCCCCGGAGGAAAATTATTGATATTACTACCAGGAAGTCGTAAATGGTGTACAGTCAACACCCAAACCAAACAAACAAACAGGCAGAAATCCCACTATAGATAAGAAGAGGTAAATCACCCATTCTTGCTTTCAGTTTAGGTGGGAGTGAAATTGTTGAGGAGGTGACAGCGAGGCTTGGTACCAGCTAAGTATTGTCTTGACTCTGTGTCAGGCAGCGGGCTGTATCCTTCTGTATCTTACTTCTGATATTCACAATAACCCTACGAGGTAAGTATTAAAATCCTCCTTTAATAAACTAGGAAACTGACATCTAGTGAGATTGTATAAGGTTTGAAGCTAAACAGCTAGTCAGTGGTGGAGGCAGGCTCCAGCCCCCATCTTTCCTACTCCAAAGCCCATGCTTTGGAGACATCAGATCCCCGATTGTCATGTTGCCCTGCAACAGTGCCCAGGCCGTGTCAGGTAGCCCTCCAGGCCTGAGGCAGTGCAGAGCCGTGCCACTTATGCCTAGATTACTGGCACATTTTTCTGTGGACGTAGAGTAGGCTTCTCTTCCAGGGCAAGGTTTTGAAAGCCAGGACTTTAGAATTCTGTTCCAGTATGGGCACCGGCTCTCACTGGATTATTGGATGACTCATGGAAAGCCTCACACCCTTAGTCTCCTTTGTCTGTAAATTGGTGACAAAACTGTTACTGTTGGGAGATTAATTGGTCTGCTTGAAAAGTTATATATACTGAGCATCACACCAGACATTTGAAAAATCAGTCCCACCATTTAATCCTGGATTGCTCAAGTTCTTTTGACCAGGGTATGTGTCTTAGGTCCTGCTGCCATAACAAAATACCAGAGCTTGAGTGGCTTAAACAACAGATACTTATTTTCTCACAGTTCTGGAGACTGGAAGTCAGAGATCAGGGTGCCTGTATGGTCGGGTTCTGGTGAGAGCTCCCTGCCTGGCTTGCAGGTGGCTGCCTTCTTGCTGTGTCCTCATGTGTCAGAGGGTGAGAGCTAGCTCTCTAGGGTCTCCTCTTAAAAGAACACTAATCCTGTCATATCAGGGCCCCACCCGTATGACGCCATTTAACCTTAATTACCTCCATAAAGGCCCTGTCTTGATATATAACCACATCAGAGTTTAGGGCTTTAACATATGAATTTGGGGGAGACCCAGTTCAGTCCATGGCAGTAGGATATTAGTGGTTTTATATGAACCACACATCTGCATTGCTATGTCCCTCTAACCCTTTACATCTGTTAATGGCACTGAATAAGAGGGCTTGGTATGGGATATTTCCCTTTTTTTTGGCCATGCCAGGCAGCATGCAGGGCCCCCTACAGTGGAAGCATGGAGTCTTAACCATTGGACTGCCAGGGAAGTCCCTAGGGTATTTCCTGATACTCATTTATTAATTTTGGGCAAGGTGATTTTCAGTTACTCATTGAAGTTCCCAGTTAGAGCAACAGATTTTAGAAAATGATGTGACAAACATGTGGGTATTCACTCTACAAATCCAGATGTGAGATGTATAGAAATAGAGGTATTAACAAAGCGTCTGAAAACTCAGAGGAAGAAATAATCCAGGGTCAGCTGGGCAGGGAAGGCTTCAGAAAAGTGAATCTTGGTATCACAGGATAAATGGGATTTCACAAGATATAGGGCAGAGAGGCCTATCTGATGGCTGGGACACAGTCCTGTATGATAGAACTTGCTGTACCCAAGGAAGGGGGTATGGAGACCAGTGGAAGCTGTCTCCCAGCTAATTGAATCAGAATTTGGAGTCCCTCAGTTACCTGCCCATCTGGATTTTATTCTAGAGTGGAAAGCCCTGGAAGGCCTTATGGAAAAGGGGAAGTATCATAGTTCGACCTGGGCTTTGGCCAGGCACAGTCTTAAAATATAGAAAACCTAGAGAGCCTAAAGTTGGAGGTCTAGCACATGCTGTTCCTGCCACGTAGAATGCCTTTCCCTCTCTTTGTGTACCCACCAAACTCCCATTCACCCTCAAAACATTGTTCTGGAGCAGTGTCCACGCTAAAGGTGTTCCTGACCTGTCCAAATAGAATAGTCTCTCCCTCTTGTGCCCTCCTTCTATAGTTTACGTGGGTCTATTATTGCTTGTATAACATCATAGTATAATTATGTGTTTACAAATCTCTCCCACTACTTGACACAAAGAACCTTGACAGAAGGGCTTGCATGGTTTTTTTTTTTCCTGTTTTCTTTTGTTCTGTTCTATTTTGCATTCAAAGTGGACAGTGCTTGGCACATTGTTGGTGCTCTATTCATATTTGTTGAACACAACAACCAAGCTGCACTAGGGCTACTGTGAAAATCAGGAGAGAAGCAAGGACATGGAAAAGGCTGCATTGGTAGGACTAGAAAGGGGGGACACGCTATGGGTATAGGAAGAGGAATTGGGGATGACCCTGAGGTTTCTAACTTGGTCATCTTGGTAAATGTCAGTTCCCTCAACAGAGACAAGGAGCATGAAAGATGCAAAATTTGGAGGTGAGAGAATGAGTTTGGTTTTTTGGTTACTTAGGAACATTCCAAGTGGTGATGTCTGGTAGACAAATGAAAATACAGCTTTGTTGTTATCTCAGACCTTTGAAGCCAAGGGTTTGATTGCCACTGCAGAGGGTGAGAAAGTGGGCCAAGGATGTAGCTTTGGGGAAGGCTGACGTTTAAGGAAATGGTAGAAGCACTGGGATTAACAAAGGAGAATGGAAGTAGAAGTCCCAGAAGTAGGAGGAGAATCAGGACAGCTCAATGTCATAGAATCAAAGAGATGAGAGAAGGGGCACATGTTAGACCTGTCTGGCCAGTGAGTTTTATCATGAATTCTTTAATAGTAAGAAGAACAATAGTAGCAAGAATAATAATAACAGTACTTACTGTTTTCTCAGTGCTTGCTATGTTCCAGGTATTTTGCTAAATGCTTTTCTTGCATCTCATTTAATTCAAACCTTAAGCCTGTTATCCTTAAGCAGACTTGCAAATTCAAACTGAGAGGTTGGATAATTTATCCAAGGCCAAACAGCTGAGCATTGGAACTAGGCATGCTTTGCGAACTTACAAATACCGCAGAGCATACTAAGCAGTTACTTGATTTTACTTTTTGGAGGGAGGAATTCTGCAGGATAGTATAGAGATTAAAGTTTTTTGCAAAACTTAACTGTATATGGAATCTAAGAAAAAAAAAGGTCATGAAGGACCTAGGGGCAAGACGGGAATAAAGACACAGACTTACTAGAGAATGGACTTGAGGATATGGGGAGGGGGAAGGGGAAGCTGTGGCAAAGTGTGAGAGTGGTATGGACATATACACACTACCAAACGTAAAATAGATAGCTAGTGGGAAGCAGCCGCATGGCACAGGGAGATCAGCTCGGTGCTTTGTGACCACCTAGGGAGGGGGGTGGGAGGGAGACGCAAGAGGGAAGAGATATGGGAACATATGTATATGTATAACTGATTCACTTTGTTATAAAGCAGAAACTAACACACCATTGTAAAGGAATTATACTCCAATAAAGGTGTTAAAAAACAAACAAACAAACAAAGAAACAAACTTAACTGTAGTCATCCCTGTTAACTCAAAAGACATGTAATTCTTTCTCTCTTACTTGGGTGAGAGGATAAGTGGATGATTTACATTTTTTTGAACTTCTATCATTTAAATCAGCTGATTGAAAATATATCCATCCAACTGCACTAGTATATGGTATATATATATGTACATGTATACACACACACATACACATATATGTCTACACACACGTACATATTTTGAAGTATAGTCGATTTACAATGTTGTGTTAGTTTCAGGTGTACAACGAAGTGATGCAGTTATACATATGTGGTATATATTTTAACTTTGTTTTCTGTTGTAAGGTCATTTAAAAATAACGCTTTTCTACCATTTCCCCTACAACCTGACATTTTATATAGTAAAGGGCATTGTTTAACTGGAAAGAGAAACCTGGATATTTCTAGCAGTTATGTGGTTTAGTGATTTCATGTTGCGTTGTATGCTTAAGACACGTACACAGTAGTAATTCCTGAAAATATTGGCTCATAATTGCTGCACTCTTATTGATGTATTTTCATATATAATTCAGGAAAGAAAAATTATTGCATGTGATAGATTAGTATTACCACATAAAAGTACTGATTTGTGTATCCTGTTTTAGTGCATTGCTAGTTCTCAAGAGATATCTATACAGTAATTTCTAAGAAACCAGACAGTTTAATTTTGCTATTGGTGTCAGGTTAAAGCATTGGTGTATGTTTGCAGCTGTAGCTGTGGCTTCATCTGGTCCTTGTGCAGGACACCTTTGAGCAGCAAGGATTCTGTTCTGGGCTCACCCAGACAATTACTCTCACCCGAGCCTTAGCACTTGTGGTTTCCTGGCCTTTGAGTGGGTGAGTATCTCCAGCTTTCAGGCCATCTGAGGTTAGGTTGAGATTTCTCAGAAAGAACTGTTAGAAGAAGTATGGTGAGGGAAATGAAGGACAATACGATACCATATAAAGAAATGGATGAACGCAAGTTTGTTCATTTGTTTGACTTTTGAACCTTAATTAGGTGAATCTAACCATAGATTGATTTTCTGGCTGCACTTGAAGACTCATTTATGTCCAGTTTATCTTCCCTCAAAAAAAAAAGCAACAAAGGGAAAGCCTACCCTTAATCTAGATCCTGGAAGGGGTCAGGAATTGGGGTAGAGAAGGAAGGTCAAGACAGCTGTGATTGCTGTTTTTTATCCACCTGGTGGCTTCTCTTTCTCAGTTACATTTGTTTTGGAGTCACATGCCAGATTCTGCACTTTCAAGCACCTTATAATGCAGAATATGATCTTTTTTTAAAAGGTAAGGTAAATAGTTTCTACTGCTCTTTCCAATCGTTGGCTATCCTCACTCTGTTAGAAGTCAGAAAACCTCTTGGAATTTTCATCACGTGATTGGTTTTCATAGTTTCTGTGTCTATAGAGAGAGAAAGAATGAGATTTAAGTTTTTAAACTGTAGACTTGATGACTAAAATATTCGCAAACTTGGTTAAATCCGTGATCTCTTTATGTAAGTACTGGATTTCTTTCAAGGTGCTGTCTTCTTACCAACATACTGTGCAAATAACTGCAGTTTAATATAGAGATAACTTGATGTGGTTAGATTTGGTAAACCCTCTTATCTTTCCAACATGCATCGTTTATTTAAAATGCATAGGCATATGTTCAGAACAAAGTTATTTTCAGTGCATATATATTCATTAGCCTGTGTGTGAAAGAACATTTCAAATAACAACCATCTTGATACTTGGTTTTCTTTCAAAACTTTCTTCCCTCTCCACCTTGGTTTAATTGAACCCTAGGCCTGAACTCGTGAACGCATTCCCATGGAGCCAGGGTACATTCGAACGTCTCAGACTGATACAAAATTGCTTTGTTGATCATATACCCATGCATGATAAGATATGCATAAGAAGAAATCTGGTACAGAAGTATAAATAATACTTATCTTTAAGCCAGCATCTGTCATCTGCTTCAGCAGACAGTGCTTGCTTTCTTCCTAGCACAAAAAGGGCTGAAAGATTTATGGAGTAGCTTTGTTTGTGCTCCATGATGCTTAATCAATTTTTATTAAATTCTAAATTAAAACTTGGCTTTCACTACATCTCTGACGTAGAGCACAAGGGGAGAGATCATGGTGCCCTGAAAAGGTTAGGCATGGGTGATCTGAATCCTCGATCTATTTCTTCCTGCAGGACTTTTCTTAATAACTTTTATAAGTCTGACCAAATCCTTGTAGGCTTGAGTAGGAAAAGATAAATACAACACAAACTTTAGACTTTTAAGACTTCTAGGGAGAGGGGGGATTTGTAGTTTGTTTTTAATACTCTCATGCATGTTCTAATATCTGAGAAAAGAACACATCAATGATTTCAATGTGCAGGTAATGTGCTTACTTTGCATGTAGAATGGTTTGATAAGTGAAGACTCACTAGTTATGCTTACTGAGAATTCTTAAAGTTTTTGGTAATCGAGGCTTAACATGTTAAGCATCTGATGGAGACCTGGGCTTTGCAGCCTTTTTCTGCCTAGTTTACCTTGTAAGTTCTACATTTGCAATTTTCTGGTCTTTTCATACAGATGCTTTTTGTTGAGTATCAGCATATGGTAGGAGGCCCACTCAGAGAAGCCAGTTTATAGATGACCATCTTATTATCTCTGTAACCTTATGTATATAGGAAACCTAGATTCATGAGTCAAATTGAATTTTTCTTTTTCAGGTAAAAGTCAAAAAAATTATACTTGTGATTGGTTTTCTTACATTCTGTATCTGTAAGGAGAGGAAGAATGAGATTTAATTAAAAATATAGTTTTCTGTTAAATACTGATATTTCTGGTTGTGAATTTACTTTTTCTTACATCTGGTATATACCAGACTAACCTGTACATATTATTCCTTTGGAAACATATCTGTGAGCCCTGATCCAAAAGTAGTTTATGTATCTACATTTCAAAGTATAAAGTTTCTTGAAGAGAAGGGGGTAGGGGTGGACAACCATGAAATTTGTTAATTATTGTTTATTTTCTAGGAAATATGGCAAGCTGTAAACTTAAGATCAGAATATCTGTGTTTTTGAATTATTTAATATGCTAGAACAGTGAATTAAAGAAAAATTTGGAAGCCAGTCCCACCGTGCCCAAAGAATATTAATAATTCATGCAGCTCTTCCTCTCCCATCACTTATCTTTTCATTGCCACATTTGTACTTTTGTCTTATACATTGCCATGTTTTTCGTTATAAATGCCAAGTGTAGATGTAGATGCCCATATTGACATATTCTGCTTATCGACTTACTACCTAAGTCTTGACATTTCCCTAGCCTTGGTATTGCCTGGTATGCCATGCATATATAGCTAGGGTTGCGGTCTTTGATGATCTGGAATTATTCAGAAGCTCTGCCTGGAATGGTTAAATGGAAGGTTACTTCTGAATACATTTGCTCCTCACTTGCCTACAATATATTTGGTGCCTGAGTGTATTCTTACCATATGCCTTCTTTCTCAGCTGCTGTGATTCAGAAAGACCCTTTGGAATTACTGTGAGAGTAGGGAAGAAACCCTGGATTACCAAAAATTAAGACAGCCCAGCTCAACTTGATATGCAAATTAGCTTTGAGGATGCAGTGTAGTTGGTCCTGGCTTCCTAACCTTAGCACTGCATCTTACACTGTCACTTGCCAGTTCTACCACATTGTGATACTTAGAGCCTGTATAGCTAGAGAGGTTGTCTGCTTTCTGTGTTTCTGTGGAGTAATTTTGAGTAGATGAACTGAGGCGTGGGAGAGATTGCCAAATGAGGTAGTGATGATGGCTAAAGAGACTTGGACTTAGGGAGTGCTTTCTGGCAGAAGTTCAGCTCAGACAGTATCGTGTTTTTGACCATGGTACTTTAGACACTCTGCCAAGTGTTTGTAACGAGATAGGGCTGTTACTATACTTTGCTTTTAACTTTACTTTTGCATACAGTACGCCATTCTTGTTTTATAAACTGTGTCGCATACTTTTTGTACCTCTATAAACAAGTGAAGCTGTTGAGTTTTTGGATAAAGTTTGAAGCAGTCTTGTGTTGCTTCCTCTTTGCTTTATGCTCCAAGTTGAGAGCTGAATAGTGAGATCTTTTTTCACACCATTTATAATGCGATGCACATTTTGAAGGCAATTTAAATTCTTTTGGCTCCCCAGCCATATGCTTCAAAATGGAAGCATTATACATGTATGGATAGGGGAATAGGTAGGAAATTGGAGTGTAAAGATATATGGCTGGGTATGTTGTAGGGTAATACTATCCAGAGAGAAAGAGAGAGAGAGAGAAGGGAGGGGGGCATGTTTCACTCTCTAGGAATTTTTCCAAACTTTAGGCCCAATTTTGCTGAAGCAAATAATATTACACAAGAAGTTTAAAATGTTTCCACAGGCTATACAAGAACCTTTATCCATGTAATTTATATGTCTAATGAGATTTTGGAACCTTACCGGTGTATTATTTGAGAAATTGGCAATATAGTCAAGAGGAATGAACTTTAAGGTATAATTTTTAATGGAAGGACAAAAACTAATATAAGCTAAAACTATAGTCCTGTTTCATGATTACATTTTTCCTTTTTTTCTTTTTTTTGAGGATTTTATTTTTCTCCATTCTCACCTTTGCCCCTCAGTTTTTCTCAGTTTATTTCCACATTGGAAAAGTGAAGTGTAATATTCTCCTTAACACAGAAACCCTTTCACTCTGTCTCTCTGGAGACTCTTTTTATTGTTTTCATAATCCATTCTGCCTGAGTAGAAAACACCAGATTTCTCCAATGTTATGAAAATAATTTTTACTTTGCTTAGATGGAAAGATCCTGTTTCTGAACTTTCTCGGTATAATCATGTAAATTTCTTGTGGTTACGTCACATTGATCACAAGGATATCGTTATATATAAATTAATTTGGCTGGTCTGTGGATTGATATGCTTATAATATATTTATGTTAGACCAGGGGCCCCTTTCTCATTCTCGTTTAAACCTTGCTTCCTCATCTTATTTTCTTTCCCTTTTCCATCATAGATCACAAGTGACTTCTAATATTAGATCAGATACAGTACATAGTTCCTTCTATAACTTTCATCAGAAATGGGAGTGCTGTGTCAATCCAGGTGTTACTATAATGTACTTTTTCCTGAAGAAAATAGCCTGTAGGTTAAGTATACCTCTGAAGCTTTTTTTATTTAGAATAATATTCCTAAAATACACACACACACACACACACACACACACACACACTGTTTTCTCCTTTGCTTACTTTACACTTACAATTTATATATTGTTTTCTTTGCAACTGTTCTATAAAAAATAGTTTTCAAAGTTAAATTACTGTTCTAACATTTTAAAAGTAAAATACCACAAATCTTTTGGGTTAAATCATGGGGAATCATTTTGTTCTTTACAACAGATTTCTTAATTTTCATTTCTTAGATCCCTATGTCATGGGATACATTATTGGCCACTTTTATAGAATACAAATTTCTTTTAAACTTCATGGTCTAACATAACAGCCTTTAAATAATTACCATGTGGTGTACTTTCACCATCAGTTGACTTTATGTTGTTTAGGAAACACATGGGAGAGCTGGGAATTAGGAAACAAAAGAGAGAGAGAAAGAAAAAAACAAGAAGGACCTGAATTTCGGTCATTCATTCATTTATTTTTGAGAAGGGGTGGAAAAGCCCACAGATTCGTATCTCAGTAGGGTGAAGTTGTGTTACTGTTTATCTGTACCTTTTTCCCCCTGTGGCAAGAGACGTGAAGAATAGACACTCACTCCCAAAGACACCAAGTTCCAAAGCACTGACTCATGAGCCCACAATGAAATCCTAGGATGCAGCCATTTCCTACCTTTGTTTGGAAATGAACTGATTGGACCAGGCGGATGTAAGCCCTCAGCTGCAGAGCTTTACAGAAGGAAATGCTTTGGGTCTCTCTTAGGTACTGGATGCTGTTGAGCCACTTCTTTGTATTTGATGGGATCAGCCAGCGTGAAAATGTTTCCTAGCATGTAAAAAATTCAGACCAGGGCCATTCTGAGTGTTTGTGCTTATATAGTCTCCACCTGATGGCAGAGAGAAGCATCCCCCTCCTTTTCGTGCAGTGCATTTTAATTACGAGTTTATGTATCAAACTCATCACCCTGGTTCTTTCTCTCTAGCTTAGTCTCACTTGTTTGCAGTCTCCCCATCTTGTGGTGACTTCCTGGGGCTGTAAGCCCTGGCCCCTGCCTCCCTCTCCTGCCCAGGTCACACTCCCCCTGCTCTCTTAGCATCCGCAGCGCTGGCCTTCTCGCCACTCCTCCAGCACTTTGCTCTCCCTGTTCTTGCTGCTGGGTAAGCCTTTCTCCCCAGATCATTGCAGGGCTTGTCCCCTCACCTCATTCAGAGGTATGCTCAGAGAGGCCTTCTCCCACCACTCCATCCATTGCTCCCTCCTCCAAGCCTCTTTTCCCTTACTCTGCTTGACTGTTCACCCTATAGCTCCCTGGCATATTTTATATTCACCTGTTTCCTGGTTTACTGCTTCTCACCCCCACCAGCTGTTAGCCTCATGTGGGTTGGAACTTCCATCATTTAGCACTCTTTTGCCTGGGCCTAGAACATAATAGAACATAGGTCTAGTACCTAGCACAATGCAGAACCTGGCAGATTCACAATAATGCCTGTTGAATGAACAACGTAGACCTGATAGAGATGGCGCTTACCTCTTCTACTGGGCCGTTTGACAAGTTATATAGCTTCTGGGTGCCTTGGCTTTCCCATTGGATGAGTGGGGACAACATTTTGCATACCTCAGAGGCATCATGGGAAGTTGAAGAATGGTAAGTGAGCTTTAATCACGAGGAATAAAAGATCAAACATGAATTTTCTTTTATGAAACGGAGCTCTGAAATAATGAAAAGGGTCTGTGCCCGATGGGCAGGGATATATCTTAGATACTCAGGATTTTCCGTGTATGTGCTGTTCCTGGACACTTTTTCGGTGATATTGCTTGTAATGAGCCTCTGAGGATAGACGAGGAGAGAGCTAAGGATAAGCTTAAGGATAAACTTAAATTTGAAGGATAATTTGGCGGCTGTAGTAAAGCAAGCGAATGAGATAAATGAAAGAAGTTGGCTCTAAAGAGAGCATTTGAAATTCTAGCTCATTGTCGTATTTACCACCTTCAATTCTCAGACCTGATAGTTTTCAGTCAGTAGCCTTTCAGGGATTTTCTGAAGTGTGATTTTACCTTGAATGTATCAGAGCTGGAAATAATTGTTTATGTTTATGCAGTTCATAATTTTGCAGTTTAGTTTGTGTGGGTTAGTGGCCCTACTGTTCAACTGGATGGCAAATCTGTGCTAGGAGGATACCATATGTACAAGTATTTTCTTAAATAATGTTGGCGTTTGCCACTGGTGTTAGGGGAAGAAGGGAAAAAAATGAGAGTAATTCTGGAAGCCCTCCAGTAAGGGGTTAGGAAAGAACTTAGGGACAAATGCTCCTACTTGGAACACAACACCAAATAGTGGTTTTTTTGTGTTTTTTTTTTTTTTTAAGAGAAGCCAAAATTAAACACAGTAGAGTTTACTGTTTGCTAATCAGCATGTGTTTACTTTCTCTTCCAAAACTGAAGTTGCCAACCAATACATTTCCTACCCAGCGCTTGAATCTGTCCAAATAAACATGGGAAGTAGTAAAACAATGACACCACATGAAAAATATATCCTCATTCATTAAATAGAATCCAAAAAATTCTCTGGAATTTAATTCTAGCGATGAAGTGAGAATTGTTTGGTCTACTAAGAGAGGATAGTGACTTCCTGCCTCGGTTAATCCAGCCGAGAAGAATGTGTTTTTAAGTTTCCATACAACTCTACATACATTGGCCTAAACCTGGAGAAACATAAATGGACTATTTCATGGAAACCCCTCACCCACATTCCCAGAGGATGAGGGCATTTTGGGTATAACATAGTTTTATGATAATTGCGAGCATAAGCAGCTTGTAGAATTCAAATAATCAATTTTAATTTCTGTCTCCATCACTAACGATTACTGACAAGGAAGTTCTCAAGATGAAATTATGGAGTCTTCCTCTGGAGACTGCAAACATAAGGAAAAAGAGAAGTTGTAAAGAGATGGTTTTATTTTGTGGTCAGTCAGTTTTGGAAAATAAATTCAAAAGCAGTAGCTACAATCAACAGTACAGAGAACCTTACATTCATAAGGATACCAGTTTACTTTAGCTGTTAGTGAGCAGTTCCATGTAGAATTGTTATCTATAATGTATATGTATATCTTTGTGAAGAAGCTTTGTTGTAGGGATGCAAGATGGAGGTAGAGTGATTACTACGGTATTACTTTTATGGTTTAAATTTGCGTTTAAAAAATACCCAGTGTAGTCTTCATACTAGAGGCCAGACACCCACGGAGCTGACTCCTCTCTTCTATCAAAACCTGCTTTGGGGAAATTAGTCATTTACTCTTTAATTTGAGTTTAAATAAATGCATTGAGCTTTCAGTAGTAATTACATTAAAAACTCTATGAGTATTGTAGAGTTAAGTAGTTCAAGTTCAAGCCTTGGGGAGAAGCGGTGCAGTCTAGTAGGGACAGGCATTCTTTTTGACAGAACCCTTCCTGCAGAGGTGACTGATTCTTTCTCCTTGGGCAAATAAAGCCGGCCCCTTGATCTTTACTATCAGGCAGGTCCCAGTGATGCTTCCGGTGAGCAGCAAAACAAAAGGTAGTCGGTTCTTTGAAGGTGATTTAGCACCTAATTGTTATTCAACATTACATTTTAAGTCATTCTAGCTATTGCAGTACAACAGTGCTTTTTTTTTTTTAATAAGAAATTAATTACCTGAACAAATTTACTTCTTGGATTTAGTTTGGTAAATGGCATATAACCAAATAATAGTTTTGAGTAAAACTGACATCACAGCACATGAAAACCCAGAGGGGTCTTTTAGGATGAGATAGCATATGTCAAAGTCATCAACTAACAGCTGTATAAATATTGGTTGTTGCCCTTGTTATCTAATCTAATCATTTACAGATAAGGAACCTGAGGCCTTTGGCACTAAAAGAATCACCTAGGCTAGGTAAGGAGCAGTCCAGAAGAACTGAGTTCCTAAATACAGAACGCATTCTACTCCATCAGGCTGCCTCCCAAGTTTTAAATGGTATCCCATGAACACCAGATCTTTTTTTTTTTTTTAACTTTTCTGAGCTTGAATTTAAAGAAATAAAATGTAGAGACTTAGTGATTATGTCCTAAAAAACTAGTGTCAACAGCTGCTTTCAACGTTCAACACATACCTTAGTATATATCAGTCAAGCTGTATAAGAAAGTTATTTGTTCTGTGTAACTTTTCATCTGACAATCATATATATTGATATGCACATAGATTTACATACCTATATACTTCCTGGTGTTAGAGAATGAATATATTGTACATGGGAGCATTCTGTGTATCCTTTAAATTGAAGAAGAAAGTGGAAAGATTTTAGAATAGTCATAGAGTTCATTCAGCCAGCCACTCAGTAGTAGTACGGATAGTGGAAATGCAAAGATGAAGAAGACTGACACAGTTCTTGGCTTTATGGAAATCAGTACCTCAAGTAACTGTAGGGTATGGATATAGGGAGACAGTCAGTCAAGTCTGATGAAAGTATGGGGAAAGTTATGGTGTTGAAATATAGAATCTTACGGGGACAGAAAAGAGACAGACGCATACACCAGATCAGTGAAGGCGGCCAGAATAAAAATTAACCAGGGGTGCTTGCTTCGGCAGCACATATACTAAAAAAATAGGAACGATACAGAGAGGATTAGCATTGCCCCTGCGCAAGGATGACATGCAAATTCGTAAAGCATTCCACATTTTTATATGACCCAGCAATCCCACTACTGCACATATACCCTGAGAAAACCATAATTCAAAAAGAGTCACGTATCACAGTGTTCATTGCAGCACTATTTGCAATAGCCAGGACATGGAAGCAACCTAAGTGTCCATCGACAGACGAATGGATAAAGAAGATGTGGCACATATATACAATGGGGTATTACTCAGCCATAAAGAGAAACGAAATTGAGTTATTTGTAGTGAGGTGGATGGACCTAGAGACTGTCGTACAGAGTGAAGTAAGTCAGAAAGAGAAAATCAAATACTGTATGCTAACACATATATATGGAATTAAAAAAAAATGGTTCTGAAGAACCTAGGGGCAGGACAGGAATAAAGACACAGACGTAGACAATGGACTTGAGGACACGGGGAGGGGGAAGGGTAAGCTGGGATGAAGTGAGAGAGTGGCATGGACATATATACACTACCAAACGTAAAATAGATAGCTAGTGGGAAGCAGCTGCATAGCACAGGGAGATCAGCTCGGTGCTTTGTGACCACCTAGAGGGGTGGGATAGGGAGGGTGGGAGGGAGATGCAAGAGGGAAGGGATATGGGGATATATGTATGTGTATAGCTGATTCATTCTGTTATAAAGCAGAAAATAACACACCATTGTAAAGGAATTGTACTCCAATAAAGATGTTAAAAAAAGAAAAAAAACAAAAGTTAACCAGGGGAAGGGCAGTGGTATTCCAGGAAGAGGAAACAGCATGTATGAAGACTCAGAGAGAGCTCAGGATTGGAAAGAAGGTCAGTAAAGGTAAAGGTTCAATAGGCAAATCTGCAAAAACATTGTTTTAGGAATTTCTCAAAAGAATCAGTCTGCCAGTCTTCCTCATAAGTTTCCATTGGAGGCTCTTACACCATACGTGAGGTTGTTTTTTCTGACATAGTATTTGTTCTTTATATTGATTTTCAAGCATCTAACATTCTCCATAATGTCCTATTTGAGTAAAATTATCATTATCATCTATAGACATATATTTCTTAAGCTCCTACCAGTTGTGAAGGCCTGCATACTAAGACTGCCGCATCTGAACCCTGATTATAGTAGAAGATTTAAAGTTGAAAATATTAGGTTGTTCTTGGTCTGTTCAGAGAGACCAAGTGTACATCCTTGAAGCTAATTTTTTCCCTACAATTCTTTGATCCGGTGATTTCACCTCATTATTCCTATTCTAATTCCCTTGGTTCAGTTTCTTAAAAATGTATTTTGAAATATTTAAGACATACAAAAATAGAAATGTTTCAACAAACTCTTGCATGCATCACCCAGTTTAAGAAATAAAATTTTGTTTAAATTTATTTGAATAAGATTTAAAATAATTAAATAAAAATTTTAAATGAATGTATGAATAAAGAAACAAAAATTTAAAAATAGATTAATAATATCCCTGCATGCCTCTTCTCCCCAGTCTCATTCCTTCTTATCCTGCTACATCAAGCGGTAGCTTCTCTCTTACATGTTGCAGTTAATGGGTTCTTGTTCCCAGTACTTTTATTGCACGTACTTTTCTGGCACGTGCATTTTGTAATGTTTCTGATGCTGAGAACTCTAATCTCTCTGCCATCCAATCTAGAGAGTAATCCTCTGACATTTTACTGCAGGATAATTTCTCCTAGGTTTGACAGTGAGTCAGTGAGTCAAAAGACTCCAGGCTCCAGTGCTGTGTTTCCAAGGGTTACAGAAGTTCTCTAAGCATCTTTCCTTGACGTATAACATAATAAAAAAGCATTGCCCTTGACTTTTGTTTTGGTAATTATAATCAATAGATGCTTTAGATATGTAAGAAGATGTATACATTTCAGAACAATTTTCCTTTTGAGTATTGGAATGAGTGCTAATGATGACGAAAGTGTCCTCTGCTCATTATTTTGGATCAAAATTGATGGACTCTAATTAAACCGAAATATTTCAGCTCACAGTACTAGTTAATTCTGCCTGGTATATAGGCTCACTTTGCAATATATGCAGTTTGCAAACAGATATTAAAGAATAACAGCAAAAGAGCTGAATGCTGAACCTCAAACCTCTTTATGGTAAATTGTTAAATGTTTTTCATGAAAATTCTGGGGATCACTTTCTGAGAAATCCCTCCACATCTAGAAATTTCAGTTTCCAGTTACCCATGAAGGAATGGAAATGATTTACTTATTATTTGCCTTTGAAAAGAGTATTTTAAAGCTATATTTGTGTGGATATCACAATTTCAACATGATTTACTATCTTTAGGGTTAAACCACATGTGTATAAAGGATCTTTTGAAGAGCAGTAGTAATACAGTTAGTTTAGGAAATGCCACAACTTCAGCTTCCTGTTCTTTGCCTTGGCTTTCTTAAAAAGTGAAGACTTTCTGCTCTGTCCTGTCAAGAGCAAATGCAGAAGGAAGGAACCAGAGGCAGGCCTGCCCCCTTAACCTGTCCTGCTGGGCGTGTCAGTTTGCTAGATGAGACCTGGCAGCCCTGGGCTCTGTGTCCGGGGACCCTGCAAGTAGGTGGGGGCATTCCTGACTTCTGTGATCATAGCTCCCTGTAGGTGCAGAAGACACCACAGCGGCCAATGAATCCATCTAAATATTTAAGTAAAGTAGGACGAATAGTTCAACTCATCTTAGGAACTTGTCAAAATTTAGGATTCTAGGAATCATTTACGAGACATAGGAGTATAAGGAGTCTGTTAAATTTCTAATTTGAAAATTTCTAAGGTGATATCCATCTTAGAAAAGAATATAATACTAAGACTTGATCCCTAGCCCTCTAAGACGTTCAATGGACCTCTGGGCTTCCTTCCTTTCACCTGCTAACCTTTGTCTTCCAGTCTTCCTTTTCTCAATTCCCATTATGTGGAGTAAATGTGGTGGCTTTTATTTCTTCCTTGCCTTTCCCTGAGCGGGTGAGTGATGCCAACAGCTGAGTGTCTTCTTCAGAGAGCATCTAGGACCACTGTGCATTTTGTGTGTTTGGTGGTGGGCAGGCCAGGCACGCACAGAGTTAAGCCCACGGCCGCCCTGTGTTAACTGAGCATTTCTCAGTGTAGCCAGGTCGTAATCCCTAAGCAGATGCTTTAGGGGTCTTGGTATTGTCCAGAAGTGGCTCTTGTATGAGAAAAACGCAGCCATGCAGAAATGGCACACACACTGTTGACTCGCCCACCATGGCTTAAGGTTTTTCCTTTATAACATCCATGAACCCGTTTCATCTCTACCTAGCCAGAGAGTGTTGGCGCCTTCCCTGTCGCTACACCTTTAACTCGTTAAAAATAAAAAATTAAACAACAACGTCACATCATAACGTTCCCTACTGATAAGAGGTTCTGGTTTTCCTTGCGTTCTTTTCGGTTTGTCGTTGTTGGCCCAGACCTTGCCCCTTTCTCAGGTCTTTCAGCCGCATCGTGGCCTTTCAAAACTTTTAAGTCCTGTAATACTATATTTTGTGAAGAAGGGAAAAAAATGAGATTTTTTTCCTCCTTGCTTTTGTTAACCCATTCTTGTTTTAGGCTCCAACAAAAAGGGTTTTTGTTAACTGGAGCTTAAAATCGGCCAGCTTGCAAAGTATTCTCCCTTTTTATGCAGGGAGGATTAGCTTGGCATGTTATGCAGTTCCCTTGTATGAGCCATTCACGTGTCCTGTCAGAAGGTGTATAATTACTCACTTCACCATCAGCAATCATTCTTAAGTTAAAACCTGTTTTAAACCTCTCATTAATATAAATCATACCGGGAAGGTAGAAAATACACCTTCAAAAAGAACGAAGTGTTAGGGAGCTAATCTGTTCTTTTCATAATAGACCCAGAGTAAATAATTTTTACTTAGCGCTTTTCTCTCTTTGCAATCAAAATAGTTTGTGATAAAAGATCGAGTACCAGGGGTTGCATAAATGTGCAGTGTTTTATTCAGACAGGATTGGGCTTCCTGCTTGGTGCCAGCTTCGTTTTCTCTCTGTCACCCTTGAACAGTGAAGTGTGTAATCCTCCATTCTTTTAAAGTCAGCCCCCTGACAGAATTTCCTCTCTCTCCCTCTCTCTGTCTCTCTGTCTCTCTTTCTCTGCCCTTCTCTCTCTCTCCCCCCTCCCTCTCTCTCTTGCCCTCTCCCTCTCGCCTTCTCCCTCTCTCTCTGTCTCTCTCACAGACACACAGACACACACACACACACACACACACACACACAGATTCAGGAGTACAATATTTTCATTTTTCAGGTTTTTCTTTCAATGAACTATCCCAGCATGCTTGGCTAGCTAGCAAGCAGTCTGAACGTATAAACAATGCCTCAAAGTATGATTTTTCTTCATGGAAGAGCCTTAGGCCAAGGACTCAAATATCCATGGTCTGTTTATTCATTAGCAATGTGTTCTAGTACAGGTATGGTAGCTCTAAAGGCATAGCTTGAGTTACTTATCTTCCTAACATACAGAGGCTGCTTCTGCTCTTCCTCCATGCCTCCCACACCAGAATCTCCCTGCCACTGCATCAGACATGTTGTGGTTGTGGAACATTCAGTCCAAGCTGGGGCCTCAAGATGAGGGAGTTAGGCAGTCTCTGAAAAAATGTCTTAAATTCTTATACATCCTGAAAGGCCCAGCCAGATCTGGCGTTTCCAAATTCATTTCTTACTTTTCTCCCTAGCGCTTCTGACTCATTATCTTGACAGTCTCCTTTTTCTTCTTTAAATTTGCCAAAGAGCCCTACTCTTTTCTACCTAAGGGACTTCACTTCTGCTAATCCCATGTGTCCCAGTTAATTTTTACTCATTCGTCAGGGTCTAAATTTAAGCCAATGTGCTTTCTTTTTTCCACATTTTTTCAATTCAGTGCCAACGATGTACCAGAAGTTATTCTAGGTCCTTGAGATTCAGGGTTGCTTTGAACAGATGACATCCCTGCTCTCATGGGGCTTATATCCTAGGAAAGGCCTTCAACATAGAAGTCTTCTTGGACATTCCAATCCATGTGGACCCCCTTGAAGTTGTGTTTCCATAAAACTCTATGAGTCTTCATTGCATTTTCTTCACTCTGAAGGAATAAAGGAATGGCTGTCTCCCCGTCCCCAAACATCTTCCAATTATAGT
Organism: Orcinus orca; assembly: GCF_937001465.1. Lineage (NCBI taxonomy): Eukaryota > Metazoa > Chordata > Mammalia > Artiodactyla > Delphinidae > Orcinus > Orcinus orca. The sequence goes on from NC_064564.1 coordinate 57,271,118, forward strand.
CTTCCTGAATTCTTTTACATCACTCTTACACTGTCTGAAACATTACACTAATTAGAAATTCGTTGGGATTGACAGACATTTTCTTAAAAAATAAATGTCAATTACCAAAAGCAATTGTTTTAAATTCATATCATCTGCTTTTCTTTTAGCACCTGGTGGACATTAGTGGCTGCAGGAATGAGGACAAGGTTAGGTTGAGAGGTGATGCTTTTAGTGACTGGAACAGTGGGAAGTCCAAGGTGGCTGGCATGGGGCACAGTGCCTGGGAGGATGGGTGTCAGGGAGATGGGAGTGCCCACAGGGAGAGAAGAGGGTTTGGAAGTGAAGGTTGGCTTTCTTTAGGAATTTAAATAGAGAAGGCTACGGCCCCTCTTTTCTTTTTTGTCCCTTGGGAAAGAAGGAAAGGAACTAAAATTAGTTAATCTTTTATGTGCCGAGGACTTTACCTATCTTATTTCTTTTTTTTTTTTTAAATTTCTTTTAAGGCATTATTTTATTTCCAGTTAATATTTAAAGATCAGGTCTCTTTAATTCCAGAATTAGAACATGTAAAACTGACCCTCTGTAGCCTCTGGGTACTCAATTAATGTCTGTTGAATGAATGAATTCACTGTATAGAGACTTATTCTCCTCTTCGGCATGAGTCTTCAAGCCAGCTTCCCTAGACTCAGATTTCATGTTGGTACTATTGGTATCATAGCTGAAGTGCATTCAGAGTTGAGTTGGGCTTTGTGGGCTGGTATGAAAACCTAGTCACCTTGTATGATATTGTTTTGATAGGAGATTTCAATGTGAGGTCCAGACCACTGACTCGCCTATGAGCTTTTGGAGCTCTGTTCCTTAGTAAGTTGGGGGTTACCCATATGTGAATACAGAGGTGATATGAAATTAAATCTTACGTATTCTGTTTTCTTGTGATACTTAGGATACTTCTAATTGAGTTTAAGTGGTTCTCTCTCTTTTTTTTTTTCTCATAAATCTCCCCAAAGCCTTTTTATACGTAGGTAGTATACCTAATAATGTTAGTAATAAAAGTTATCACCTAAAAAAAATTAAAAGAAGTCAAAGGAAAACAATTTCTAAGATCCCCCAAATGTAAGATCTTTTGACATGTCCCTGTTTCATACTGAGTCACCAGGAACATGACATGAAGCTGATTTTGATTTGGGTTCAAGTGAGAGAGAAACCACGTTAGTGATGAATTCTAATAAGATTAAAATACAGTCACAGAGAGAGACCCCAGATGGACTGAGAGAGGCAAACCATGAGGTCCTTTCTTATGTAATGGTAAAGGCTGGCCAGAAAGGAAGCTTTTTCACTGGAATATTTGCAAAACTGCATACACCAATTTACAAGCAGTTTGAATTTATATGTAATTGACATATTTCAAAAACATTAAATGTTGGGATTGACATATATACACTAGTATGTATAAAATAGATAACTGATAAGAACCTGCTGTATCAAAAAAAATAAATCAAATAAAATTCGAAAAAAAAAAAGACATTAAGTGAAGAGCGACATGTTTGCTATTTTGACCACTAAATTTGAGTGTGTAGTGGGAGTAGGTAGGCTTTAGTACATGGGCTCAAGTAGAAGATTATTTGGTTGAGATGTGGGAAGCACTAGTAAGAAAAATAAGGTTCATATCGAGTCCAGTGCCTTTGATGTGTATGTTTCTATTCCTATATAATAACTTTTAAAGACAGCTTCAACACAGTATATTTTTACAGTTACTTCTACTGTTCCTATAACAATTTTTAAAAAGATACATAGAAATGCAAAGTTGGATGAGAAATCTGATTAAAGGAAGAGTAAATGAATGATTCAAAATGAGTTAAAAATGAAATTTTGTCTTTAAAAGGTATTATGTTAAAGTACACTTGGAAAGAGAAATTATGTAAAATTAAATTCATAGATACAGATTCTTCCAAAGTACCAAGAGACATGGTAGTTCAGTGGATGGAACACAGGCTCTGGAAACCTGGGAGGCTCTTCTCTGCATCTCACCAGCAGCATTAACTTGAGCAAATTACTTAACTTCTTGAGGCCTCTCTTGTTCCTCACCTGTAAGATAGGGCTGATAATAATAGTATCCACCTTGACAGTCTGTATTGAGAAAGCCAACTTTTGTGAGCTTCTTATAAATGCCTATTTATCAATGACCTCTCACACGGTGACTGTTCTCATCAACAATTATATAGCAGTAGAGGAAATAGATATTTAAAAAAAATTATTACAAGTAAGTCACAACGTATTGTTATTATCTTCCTGTTTTCATGACAGGATTCCTATTACTTAGGTTCGGGAAAATATCCAATTCATGAAAATCCAAAGCAGCTCTGCTTTTGTTCTATAGTACCTGTTATAATACATTTCAAGTTTAAAGAGGGACATTTCAGAACAATGTTCATTGATTAAAAAAATTCATCAATTTTTGGTTCATTCAATAAACAGTTTCTGAGTACCTAGTAATATTTTATGTCTTATATTAACCTCTAGGAATAAAAAGCAAAGGCTCTTTCCACAGTCATCCACAGGGACGTCACAGTCTAAGAATAAAGTTTTACCAAGGAACTGGTAATACACTAGACAGTGGTAAGTGGCAGAAAGCTTTGAACTGAAAAATAAGGTTTTAAAATTGTAGTATTTTGGGGGCATCCTTAGGAAGGATTCTACACACACACAGAGACACAAACACACCTTGAGTTTATAAGTTAGAAAGCCATTTGAAATGTAAACAAAAAAGTCATTTAAAAATTTTAGTCCATAGCAAAGACCGAATTATCTGAATAACTCTAATTGTTCATTTCTAAGGTGTCCTTGGCTGTATTAATCTAATGTTTATTTTAAAAATGTGATTAGCAATTATCTGGAATACTTTTAAAAATATATGCTTCAGTTAATAAAGGTCATGTTAAATTTTTTTTTGTTTTTTGTTGCTTTGAGACTCATAGTCTTATATATTCATTGCTGTTCTTGAGGATGTTTTTACTGAATAGATTTTAATGAAAAATATTCTTTAAATATTGCTTATTGGCTTACTGGATGAGAGATGATTCATCTCTCAATGAATTAATATTTTCAGTTTTGTTACAAAGCCAAATTGTCATCATTAAATGATTTTAGAAAAAAATAACATGTTCTTTAAAATGTAGAGTACATACCTTCTCAATTAATTATTTTGTCAATGTTTATTGAACAATGAGAGCCAATTTAAGATTACAATAATTGAATCTTCTGAACTAGTGTTAAAAAATTTACCGGATCAATGTTCTAAGTCGTTATTTTAATCAATTTTGTTGAAATGAGATCCATTCAAAAGGAAATAACACATATTTCACCACAATGACCAAATATTATGTACAACCAATGTAAAAGAAAAATTCATTAGAAACAATTATATTGGCCTGGACCTTTAAATATTTTGTTCTGTGTTTCCAAATACTTTTTGGATCTTTTTGTAGAGAATGACAGCAACTTTGGGAGTGAATCCTGAGAGTTTGGTAGAACTAGATCTGCTTCTAAGCTTAATGCCTGCTTATTAAGCTGGAAAACGTTATTATTTTTTTATATTAGACTTTAATATCATAAACAATGACAGGCTTTTCATGTTGTTTTCATAAAACAAAATTTGCTTATAAACCCAAAGCCATAAAACCACAAAAACCCCAGAAACAATCCATCACTTTGTTCCATCCCGAGTTCACTTTATTGCTTTCAAATACATAAAGTGCCCTGTACTTGAGGAAGAATATAGTGTAAGGATGAATCCAGTACCAGATAATCATTGGCCTCTCAAGGACAGCATTTATATTTATTTATTTTCTCATAGCATTCCCTAGGATTTAAATCCTTGGATATCCAAATCAAATGCATTCAAGTAAACAAAGCTACAGGTCATATTTAAAAAATGCTTTCAGAGGAAAATTTATACAATTCAAAAACTGCTTAATGTCCTTGAAGGGAAGAAACTATATACCTACATTAGTGGTAAAGAAAATATGAAACTGGAAAATATATAATTCTGGAAAAGAACAAGACAGGGCAGATGATTAAACTGAGATCATATAAAGCTTGATTTTTGTTCAGGACACTTTCAATTTCAATTATTCTCTTTGGTTCTTAGCTGTTTATTTTTAGTGGTGAGATCATAGTTTTCCATGATTAGGGAAATAGGGTCTCCATACGGAACTATGATGTGGAGTCCAGAAAATAACCGTGGTATCAGTGGAACAGAGGTCTCAGCAAATGCTGGTGTAGTTTCACCCCCAACCCCAGTATTAAGAAATAATTAACATACATCACTGTATAAGTTTAAGGTGTACAGCATGATGGTTTGATGTATATTGTGAAATGATTACCACAACAGCTTTAGCTAACATCTATTTTCTCATATAAAGAAAAAAAGGAAAAAAAAATTTTCCTTGTATTAAGAACTCCTAGGATTTACTCTCAACGACTTCCCTATATATCATACAGCTGTGTTAGCTATAGTTATCATGTTGTACATTACATCCCTAGTACTTATCTATCTTGTAACTGGAAGTTTGTACCTTTTGACCACCAGCCTCCAGTTCCCTCTCTGCCCACCTTCTGCCTCTGGCAATCACAAGTTTGATTTCTTTTTCTGTGAGTTTCTTTGTTTGTTTAGATACTACATGTAAGTGAGATCATACAACATTTGTCCTTCTCTTCTGACATATTTCACTTAGCATAATGCCTTCAAGGTCTATCCATGTTGTCACAAATGGTAGGATTTCTTCTTTTTTATGACTGAATTATAGATAGATAGATAGATAGATGGATCTCACAACTTTTTAATCCATTCACCTGTTGATGAACACTTAGATTGTTTCTATGTCTTGGCTGTTGTAATTAATGTTGCTATGAATGTGAGTGCAGATATCTTCAGAGTTAGTGTTTTTGTTATCTTTGGATATATTCCCTTTTCTCCACATCCATGTCAGCATTTGTTATCTCTTGTCTTTTTGATGATGGCCATTCTAACAGGCAGGAGGTGATATCTCATTGTGGTTTTAATTTGCATTTTCCTAATGACTAGTGATGTTGAGTATCTTTTTATGTACCTGTTGGCCTTTCATACATCTTCTTTGAAGAAATGTCTATTCAGTTTCTTTGCCCATTTTTAATTATATATATTTTTTGCTACTGAATTGTATGAGTTCTTTATATGTTTTGGATATTAACCCCTTATCAAATACATGGTTTTCACTTTGTTGATCGTTTCTTTTGCTGTACAGCTTTTTAGTTTGATGTAGTCCCACTTATTTATTTTTGATTTTGTTGCTTGTGCTTTAGATATCATATCCAAAAAATCATCATCAAGGCCCATATCAAGGAGCTTTGTTTCTATATATTCTTCTAGGAGTTTCATGGTTTCAGGCCTTACATTTAAGTCTTTAATTCAATTTGAGTTAATTTTGGGGAGTAGTATAAAATATGGGACCAGTTTCATTTTCTTGCATGTTAAGAGCTAATTATCTCAGCACCACTTACATTTAAAAAATATTTTATTGATGTATAATTGATTTACAATGTTATGTTAGTTTCTGCTGTACAGAGAAGTGATTCAGTTATACATATGTGTACATCGCTTTTTATATCCTTTTCCATTATAGTTTATCACAGAATATTGAATATATTGGGTTGACCAAAACATTTGTTTGGGTTTTACAAACTTTTGGGCCAACCCAATAGTTCCCTGTGCTATACAGTGGGACCTTGTTGTTTATTCATTCTATGCATAATCATTTGCCTCTGTTAATCCCAATCTCCCAATCAATCCCTCCCCCACCACCCCTCAGTACCACTTATTGAAGGGACTGTCTTTTTCCTATTGTGTATGCTTGGCTTTCTTGTCAAATATTAGTTAACCATATATGCTTGGGGTTATTTCTACATTCTCGATTCTGTTCCATTGGTCTGTTTGTCTCTTTTCACGCCAGTACCCTCCTGTTTTGATGGCTACAGTTGTACAGTATAGCTTGAAATCAAGAAGTGTGATGCTTCCTGCTTTGTTCTTCTTTCTCAGGATTCTTTTGCTATTTAGGGTCTTTTGTGATTCCTTATAAATTTTAGGAGTGTTTCTGCTACTTCTGTAAAAAATGCATTTGGAAGCTTGCATTAATCCTCTAGATCAGCGGTCCCCAACCTTTTTGGCATCAGGGACTGGTTTTGTAGAAGACAATTTTTCCATGGGAGGGGGGAGGGGATGGTTCAGGTGGTAATGAGAGCAATGGGGAGCGGCAGATGAAGCTTCACTCGCTCACCTGTCACTCCCCTCCTGCTGTGCGGCCTGGTCCCTAACAGGCCGCAGACTGGTACCGGTCCATGGCCCGGGGGTTGGGGACCCCGCTCTAGATGATTTTGGTAGTATTGACATTTTAACCATATTAGTTCTTCCTGTCCATGAACACAAGATACCTTTCCATTTATTTGTATCTGCTTTGATTCCTTTCATCAATGTCTTATAGTTTTCAGAGTAGAGATCTTTCAACTCCTTAGTTAAATTTATTCCTAAGTATTTTATTGTTTTTGATGCCATTGTAAATGGGATTGATTTCTTTAGTTCTTTTTCAGAAAATTCATTATTAGTATATAGAAATGCTACTGATTTTGCATGTTGATTTTGTATCCTGCAACTTTACTGAATTCATTGGTTGGATCTAAGTTTTTTATTGTTGTTGTTATCATTGTTGACTTTTTAGGATTTTTTATATATAAAATCATTTTTTATATATAAAATCTGCAAATAGAGACAATTTTACCTCTTTTTTTCCAATTTTGATACCTTGTTTTTTCTTGCCTGATTACTCTAGCTAGGACTTCTAGTACTATGTTGAATAGGTGTGGTGAGAGTGGGCATCCTTGTCTTGTTCCAGATCTTGGAGGAAAAACTTTTAACCTTTCACCAATGAGTATGATATTAGCTGTGGGCTTGTCATATATGGCCTTTATTATGTTGAGATATGTTCCTGCTATGCCTAATTTGTTCAGAACTTTTATCATAAATGGATGTTGAATTTTGTCAAATACTTTTTCTGTATTTATTGAGATGAGCATATAATTCTTTCATTTTATTAATTTGATATATCATATTGATTTATTTGCATATGTTGAACCATCCTTTCATCTCAAGGATAAATCTTACTCGAACATAGTGAATGATGCTCTTAATGTGCTGCTGAATTTGGTTTGCTAGTTTATTTAGAATTTTTGCATCTATATTCATCAGGGATATTGGCCTATAGTTTTATTTCCTAGTAGCATCCTTTTCTTGTTTTAGTATTGGGATAATGCTGGCCTCATAAAAGGAGTTTGAGAGTGTTCCCTCCTCTTCAGTTTTTTGGAAGAGTTTGAGAAGGACTGTTGTTCATTCTTCTCTGAGTATTTGGTAAAAGTCACCAGTGAAGCCATCTGGTCCTGGCCTTTTCTTCATTGGGAGATTTTTTGATTGCTGATTCAATCTCCTTGGACTATTCAGATTTACTATTTTTTCCTTGATTCAGTCATGGTAAGCTTTATGTTTCTAATAATTATTCATTTCTTCTAGGTTGTCCAATTTGTTGGCATATAGCTGTTCAGTGTGGCATAGCTTTTGTAGCTTAGGACTTAAGCTACAAAAAAACAGTCCTAGCTTAGGACTGTTATGCTTGTTGAATATGGCCTTCTGAGTAGGCCAGAAAGATCTTAAAAGTTGTTTATTGTTCAGGGAAATACAATAAGGGATGAGAATGGATTTAAGGAGGGACTCTTTTATTTTATTATGAGCTTATGTCTTTGAGTATTGTTTAGATTGTTTATGGGTTAGGTAGAAGCCTATTTGCTTGAAGGACAAAATCCCAGAAGATACACAGAATGCCCATCAGTGGCTTCTTGGCCAGCTGGAGTGTAGTTGAGGCGCTGATAGGATACAGGGTGGCTGGGAAGGAAGCCATGGCCAGAGCCTGTGAGACCAGGTGGGTTCCTACTGCTTCACTTCTCTATCAGTCACAGGCACTGCCATTTCCTTATCAGACATAGGTGTGGAGGAATTGAGCTAGAACTAATAGGAAGGTTTTTCTGCTTTTGCGTTTCATTGAAATTAGATTGGCTCTAACCTGTTCCTTTAACACAACTTCCTCCTTTTTTTCCTTTTTTTTAACCACTGAGGTCAAATGTAATTTTTCAAAATTTTACTTCTTGATTTCTCTCTCCCGTGGAATTGCACAACAGGGGAAGAACTTGAAGTATAAAGGAAGCCAGTGTAATTATTAAATAATGAATGGTTACATTTTCATAGATAAATGTCATAAAATAAAAAATTCTGGAATGCTAATTTTTAACAGTGTTCATATCTAAATGTGTTTCTTCTGGAAACTGTGGGTGGGAATTGTGCATGCTAAAATTGATGCAAATAGGTTGCAATTCAGAAAAACAATTCAACATAGAAGTTTGAACTGGAATCTAATGTAGTCACTTATCAGTAAGTGGAGGGCTTGGTTAAAGTAGATCAGCTCTGAGATCTGCTCTACTGCTCACAGTATACAGAGTGCAGCCTGGCTTCTGTCAGGATAGACTAAGATTTTTGTCTTCAAGTTCCTGCTCTGTGGTTCTATGATCTGGGCATAGTGCCTAACCTCTCTGAGCCCCTGGTTAGCTGTGTAACTCAGAAGACAGAGCTGCAGGTAACGTTCCAAGGGAGCAGCAGAAAGAAGGAATGGATTAATGCTGAGTCCAAAGACTAGGAAAAGTTCTAGGACAGAAAAGGCGTTTGATCTGGTCTGCATGGAATGCGGGTTCCTAAACACAGTGGATAAAGAGAAGGACAGACTTGTCTAGGGGAGTAGCATGGGCAAAGGTACAGTGGTCCAGCTCACTGGGGCTTGAAATGCATGACTTCCTGTCAGGGGAGCTGAACCTGGAGTTTAGGAAATGGCCTTTGAGGACCCCGAACGCCATATGAAGTGACTTTATTCAGTAGGTGTATATGTTTCTTGTGCTGTGTAACAGATTACCACCAATTTAAAGCAACACCCATTTATTTATTTATTTTCAATTTTTTTTTTTTGCTGTACGCGGGCCTCTCACTGTTGTGGCCTCTCCCGTTGTGGAGCACAGGCTCCGGACGCGCAGGCTCAGCGGCCATGGCTCACGGGCTCAGCCGCTCCGCGGCATGTGGGATCTTCCCGGACCGGGGCACGAACCCGTGTCCCCTGCATTGGCAGGCGGACTCTCAACCACTGTGCCACCAGGGAAGCCCAACACCCATTTATTAATATGCAGTTTTGTTGGTCAGAAGTCCAGAGCAGTGTGTACAGTCTCTGTGCTATTATAAGACTGAAATCAAGGAGGCTGCTGGGGCAAGTACTCATCTGGAGGCTCCGGGGAAAAGTCTGTTTTCAGGCTCATTCTTGTTGGCAGAATTTAGCTTCTTGTGGTTGGAGGATTGAGGTCCGCATTTCTTTGCTGGCTCTCAGAGGGCCGTCCCCTATCCTTACCATGTAGCTCTCTCAATTTTCAAGCCAGCAATGGCACATAATTCCTTCTCCTTCTTTGAATCTCTCTGACTTACCTTCTGAGATGAGCCAGAGAAAATGCTCTGCTTTTAAAGAGCTCATGTGATTAGATCAGGTTCACCTGGATTACTTCCCTAATTTAAGGTCAACTGTGTCACGTAACAACCTAATCGTGGGATTAAAATCCATCATATTCACAGTCCCAGGGACTATGCAGAGCATGTAGACCAGGGGGCAGGAAATTTAAGGGACCATCTTAGAATTCTGCCTTCCACAGAACTGCAGGTATCTGAGCAAGAGAGTTATGTGTTCCAAGCGGTATTCTAGAAAGTTGACAATAGTGGAATGTAGAGAGTGTTTTGGAAAAAATGAGAGACTGGAAGCAATTGACACAGGAGGAAGTCTTTGCAATATCAAAGGGCTTTAGTACTGCTTATGTCCTGTTCAGTACTGATTTAGTACAGTTTAGTTTGAGAAGGGCTTCAGGGCATTGGAAATAGGGATCCAAGGATCAAAAGGACTTGACAACTTGCTACCTTCAGCTAGGAGCCAGGATAGTATTCCTTTGTGGTTTTGGAGGGAGAAATAATGGGTGGTGCTAAGCAGATGGTCTCTCTGTGCCTCCCGCTCTGAATCATGTGCTGGCGCTTCACTTTTAAATTAAATTCATGATTTCCTCTTTATTGTTGAATCCAGAAGCCAGTTTGAGGACTGCTGGACCTTTCTAACACCTTCATTTTATAAATGAGAAAACAGAGGCTCATAGAGGAGAAATGGCATCCCTGCTAGAGTTTCTTAGTTTTGCCAAGTATGTAGTTTAGTTTGAGAAGAAACAACCCATTGGTAAAGAATGAGTAGAGGGGTAGAGGGCATAAGAAAGGGCAGCTCATGAGATTATCTCATGGATTCAAGGGAGACTGGGATTAGCTTGGTTTGGGATTCATTAGGAAAACTTCAGTCGTGTAAACGGGTCTTAGCCTGGCTATTGAAGGAACTAATGGAGAGAAAAATCAGAATTGCCTCCATAAAGGTCCGCAGACAAAGCCAGTTCTGTGCAAAGTTGGGGGATAAAAGATGCTCCAGAGGCAGTGTGGTACAGTGGCATGAGCTTTGAGGTCTTAGGTATTTGAGCTGTGTGATGTTGGGGAAACTATTTGTCTCCTTGAGTGTCAGTTTTTCCTGCTGTATAATGGGGCTAGTAATTTTGCACATATGAATGCATAATAACAGTTCTGTGGGTCAAAACCAGTTGAATATCTGAAACCTTATATGTTTCAACCTAATCTATTAATACCCGATAGGGTTGCTGTGAGGCCTGGCTGTGATAATGCGTGTTTAGCACAGTACCCAGCATATAATCGGTACTGAATGTATAACACCTGTTTGTAATATTATTCAAGGGAAAGGAGACTTCAGACTTTGGAATTTAGGAAGAGAGGTTAACCTTTCAAGCCAAGAGGAGCCTCTCACTTTGAGATACAGGACAGTAGCCGGGCTGCGAGGGAGAGGATTCTGGATTTCAAGTGAAATGTGAGAGTATCAACCAGAGGGTCAGGTCAGGAGGCCAGAAGGACTTCTGATGTGTCAATATTTGGCTTGACCTGGGCATACAAAGTTTAGTAATTTCACTGTGAATTGTAGTTCTAGAGAAGCTCATGGACTTGGGAGGAAGCTAGATGGGCTGTAGATAGGATAAAACCTAGTTCAGAGCAGAAAACCCTCCTTGGGAGGGACAGAGAGGGCCAGGAAGGAGGGATGGGATGTGTGTTCGTGGGCGGGGGGCGGCGAGGGAGGAAGAGCAGGGCTAGATCTCACTGGATGAAGAACAGAAGCTCTGGGTGGTGGAAACTCATCTGGACGGGGCTGAGTTTTAGTGACCAGATGGGCCAGAAGTGAGGAATTTACACTTTGTTGAAGGAGGTTTTCTAGAAGGGAAATGAGGGTTCCTTAGGGAAGAGTAAAGAGCTGGGAGAGTGGCCGGAGAAAGGGGAGGAAGCGTGGGGAGGGGTGAAATTTGTGAGTGTTAAGGACGTGGGGGTGACGGGTGCGCAGAGATGTGAGAGCTGTGGGCTGCGATCCACTGGCCAGGACACTGGGTCCAGTATCCAGAGTGACAGCAGGACGAAACCAAGGTTCCCGGGCAGGGCTCCTGATTTCTCCAGAACTCTAGGTCTGGTAGGAAGGAAGACCCCTTGTGCAGAATAATCCACCTCTTAGCCCTCCCCCCCCACCCCCTTACGATATTTGAGAATACTAAGTCTCTCCCCTACTCCAATTCACAAAACAGAATCAAAGCATCTCTGAGCCTGTGAATCACAAGGGCTTTATGACAGCTTCAGAGAGGTGCCTTGACCTTGTTTATGATGCCTGTGCTAATTAGAAAGGACTGTGTTCTTTTTGTGGCGTAAGACTTTGCGGTGGACCTACATGGTCATTATGATCAGTAATAATAAATGATAAAAATTTAGAACAGGTGTCTGATAATCCTTGGTAGAGAGGTGTCATGGGATCTTGTTCCCTGACTTTGCCTTCTCTCCACCTGGAAAGGAGGCTGATGAGCCCATCAGACCCCAGGCTGCTGGGAGGAGATGCCTTGGCTCACCGTGAAGAAGGCATGATATGCTGAGATGACTGTTTATCATGGACGAAGGGCTGCTTTGATGCTCTCCCAGGGCTGGAGATGGAGAATTAGCTTGTGTGCAGATTCATCTTCTCACAGGGAAGTTAGTCTAGTTCCCAGGTATGGAACCTTGGCCTTCAGAGTCACAGGGTGGGTTCTGACGTAACGGGTCAAGATATTGGCTTCTTCTCTTCCAGGAGAATGTTTGATATACTGTTTTATTCACCGTAGCTTTAATTCCACTGTATAAACAAGAACATGCCATTTTCTTGTCATCTGCAGAACCCCGGATTTCTTAAATCTCATCAAAGGTAGTGTTTTTTATTCAAGCTTTCTTCCTGAATTCTGCCCTGGAGTGTTTGTAGGCAGTTTAACATTACTCACCATTTAGTAAAGGTAACAAAAACAAAACAAATCCCAGCAAACATGCCTCCTCCATAAAACACACATAAAACAGGAATAACATGTGAATGAACAAATCCTAGCTTGAATTCGTTCTCTTGCAACAAATGTAGAGTTGTTTGTAATTTTGAGTAAGTGAGTCTGCAAACCAAAATAGTTAGTAGGTTTAATTTTAGGTTCACAGTTTTGACATGGTAACCCTAAATCACATCTTATTTGCAAAAATCTTTTCAACCCAAACTTTTTTTTAACCTAGTGCCACAAGATGACTCTATGTTAAAATTTCTCAGAAGACAATATAGCTCTATTAACCTAAATTAACATATAGATAATAAATAGTAATATTTATTATCAAGATAGTAAATAATACCATTATTTGCACCTTAGATTCGCTATTCTTGTTGCAAATGTTGGTAGTACTAAACATACCACATTTTAAAAAACAAAAAAGCCTTTAAACGTGGCAGAGAGGAAGTAGTCAGAGGATGTACCAAACTCCATAGGATGGAACATCTTAGGGGAGAAAAAAGGCTAAAGCAATCAAAATTTCTACCAGATTGGATTCTCTGCATGAGTTTCATTAGCCACCTTTTACTGAAGAACTGGCACTTAAGAAATGTTTTTGTAGTTGGAGACTGAGGTGATAATTTAATGGTCTCCAGTCAGAGCTAGTAGGAGACTAAGAGAGGAAAGGTTTTAGGTTCCCTAGAGGATAGGAAGTGTTTCTTTCAAAATCACTCTCTGTGGTGTCTCCAAGGGCAATGTCAACAAATAGGTCCTTGATAAGTGTCTTTTATGATGGCAGTGGTTGGGTGGATGGTAGATCAATAACTGAAAAGTGTCTGAACTTACAAGATTACAGGCTTAATAGAAATCTAGGCATCAGCTATGATCAAGACCAATGCATTTAAAATAAATACTTCTCCACTCTGAGCTCATGGGAAAAAAGGGACTGTGCATGTCAGATGCCAAACCCCTGACCAAATCTGGGCAGTAGTAATAGCCTCTTTGGCCCTTGGTAAAACCTCCAGTAAACTAAATACCAAAATCAAATATAGAAATGAAGGGATCTCTGTAGACTAGCTGAGTGACATGGGTAGTTACTGGTCTCTCAGGTGGCCAGGAGTCCAACTCAGAGTTCTATAATACCTCACTCCTGCTTGCCCAGGACCTTCAAAGTCTCAGATTAATGTATGAAAAATCTTTTTCAAGAGCCTTATTGAAGCTCTGTTGGCTTGGATAGAATGCCAGTGGGTAGAATCTGGGTTTTATCAGGTGCTACTTGAGGAAAAGCATTTATGGTAATTCAAGAAAAGCACTGAAAACAGAAACACGGTTTGGAAGTTGTTATTTGGAGTCAGACTCTTGAACGTATCATGGAAACAAAACAATTGTAAATATTTTTTTTAAAATTGGCATTTTATTTTATATCTGGCTTGAATATGGTGACCAGGTTTGTCTATATTTCCTGGACAACTGGCCTGTTCCTTCGGTAGTTTTCCTATGGGAAAATGTATCCCTTCCAAATGCTGCCTTGTAGCTCACAACTCATCATTCTTATTCCCTTGTTAGGCTCAGCAATCCTTGCCTTCTTAAAAATGCCGTTAGTTCCACAGAGTAATAGAGGGGTTCTCAGCAATCACAGAAGATTTTGTGCCCCTCACTGCCATAGATATTTTATTTTCTTACCCTAATTTTCCCTTCACTCAGAATGACTGTCCTGTTTGTTCGATCTCAGTGGTATGTGTTTTTTGGTAAGTGTTCCAAAAATCTTTGGGGGGAATGAAGTGGTCTTAAATGAAATAATTAGTAATATGGCCAGTCAGAGCAGGATTTATGAGTCTTCCAAAATAATGTAAATTTAGTTTGCTTAGTTTGTATCTTCTTTTCTATCTCCCAGCATTATTAAATAATTAGATAATTGATATCTTATCTTTTGGTTGCTCATGTCCACTCCAGAAATAATTTGTAATCTAATCTAATTCAGATTCTGTCTGCTTTAAATAGGAATTAGTGTGGGTTGCGTATAATATATGTAAAAGATGTAACCTGGGAAAAGTTACTGCCCAGAAGGTTTGGAAATTACTACTATTTTTCCTTTGGCCATCATAAGGCAATTGATCAAAGTGGTCAACTCAATACAAAGAATATGACTTTGGGGCATAGCATGCTTATGAATTCAAATATTAAATCATTTCACGTATATTCCACTTAATGTTATTAAGTTCTGCCCAACAGCACTTTCCAAAAATTACTCATAACTTATGTATGCTACTGTGGCAATATTTTAGAAGACAGATGGGGATAGCTGTTGTAGTGTCCAGTGTGAAGCACCATGTCCTGTACATAGGCTAGAGTAGTCCTTGTGAAATAAATGACTGTTAGTTGTGGGGTTGTCTGATACAGATTTGTACTGGAAAATTATACTTATTTTCCCTTCTTCAGCAAGACTCTAAAAGCAATTTTGGCAAATACAACATAGTCCTTAGTGTCACATGAGTATGATGGAATTGAAGTGACTGTTATGTGGCCCTGACCTTGGTGTCATGATCTGGGTGATGTGAACCCTTTGGAGGATACAGTATCTCTCTTCTGGGGTTCACTGATTTTTGTGGAAGCTTACCTCCTCCGCAACTTTGTACACACGTGCGCACGCACACACACAACCTTCATTCTTACCAGTGGATACAGATGAACCTTGGCGGGACCCACCTGAATCCTGCTTTGGGCCTTTCTCATACCAGAACTTCTTTAGTTTATGCCCTGCCTTCACAGGGACTTTTTGGGGTCAGCAAAGTGACTGGATAAACTAATATATGTCTCCACGTTAGTACAGAACTTCCCTGTGGCATAAGCCCAGCTTGCTTGTCAACTGATATATTTTTGCAAATGATTATTAATTTTAAAGATTTAGGTATTTTATTTTTTATTTAAAGTTATTTTAGAAAAATGCAAAAACAAAAATTCTTGACCAGCAGCAATTAGCTTTTCAGGTAACTTCTGCCA
The DNA here is from genome assembly GCF_937001465.1 of Orcinus orca. Lineage (NCBI taxonomy): Eukaryota > Metazoa > Chordata > Mammalia > Artiodactyla > Delphinidae > Orcinus > Orcinus orca. The sequence goes on from NC_064564.1 coordinate 57,286,667, forward strand.
GCCTATCTTTTCTAAACAAAACAAATCTGTGTTATTTCTTCATATTGACCATTATATCTGACTAAATTTGAATTATACCAGCTTTATCTTCATTCCTAAGAGTGATGATAATACCTATTTTTTATTGCATACTCACCATGAACAAGGCACTGTGCTGGGAATTTACATGAAGTGTCTCAATTCTCGCTACAGTCCCGCTTGGAAGAGATTACTATTTGCCTTTTACAAGATGATTAAAGGACATTTATCCAAGTTACAGAGCAAACAAGTGGACAAGAAGGTTGAGAATTCTTTATTAAATTTTGCTTTGATAACAAGAGTAACAGTTGCTTTTGTAGTAATATTGTAGTATTGTAGAAGTGCATAACAGGAAGTTAGACTCCATCTCAGTACATCATACAGAGAAAACCACTGTTAACAAATGGTGCATCTTTATCTGACTCTTGAGAATAATCCCTGGAGTTCATCTGATAATTTTTAATGTAACAGTTTCTAATTCTTTTTCGTATGACTTTTTGATGATGTACTTTTTACTTTCTTTACAATTGAGTCAGGATGCATTTTAAATTTAGAATAAGCAAAAATTCTCAGGTCAATATAACTTTTTACACGTTTGCTTTCTCTCATTTTTTTTACCCCCAAATACCCAAATCCTTCCTTATTTATTAGTTAACTTTTAACATTTATTCATAAAATAGCCTTCAACTAGTATGTGCAGGTGTTCAGTGCTGTCACCTCTGCTTTTCATTGGACACCATTAAATGTACACCAGAGACTGAATTTTTCAAGCTCCTTGTTTTAAGTATTTTTGTGTTCTTTTTTTGGTTACAGATACGCTAGAAAATCTATAGAAACCTATGTGAAAGTTGGTATCTTTGGAGATTAAATAAAGACTGCTTTAGCCATTACTCTTCTATTTCTTGCCTTACTAAGCACCCCATTCATGAGCTTGACATGTTATTTTTTACCCAGCTATTTACTTAAAAAATTAAAGTGAATACATTTACAGAAAAATCATTAACTACTGCATATGGGTAAAAATGAAAAGCAAATGTCCTTCCTCCTCCCGTTTCTCTCTCAGCCTTACACTCATTCCTAAATTTCTTCTGTTTCCAGGTTTTCTTAATGGACATATAAGCATATTTTAAGTAGTAGCATCTTTTTAAGTTTAAATTATCCAGGATGACCACCTTCACAGTGCATGCCTCCCTCACATGTTCACTGCACTGCTGAATAAGCAGGTCTCAGCAAGACTTTCATATTCAGTAAAATAAGAATACATTTCAAATGGGAAAGACAACCAGGACCAAGGAAATAGAAATGGAGAATGCAAATATGGAAAAGAGTACAAATTTGTAGTCTATAAAGCTCAGTAATGTTGCCTGCTAGATTAACAAGTATCAAATGAACACAAGTGTTCTGGTTGTCAGTATAAAAGGGAGGGATATAATCGGTAATACTTTTTTTTTTTTAATCTGAAAGACTTAAATGTGACCAGTTCTTAGAGGGAAACTTTGAGCCTGGATTTCTCAAGTTTCCATGGAGGATTTTTCTGTTAGGTTGCATGTTGGAGCAGCACAGGTCAAAATGGTAGGTGGTGATGTGAGATGTAGCCAGCTCCATACCTCACGTGGGGGCCTCCTGTTCAAAAATGAAGAATTTCAGGACAGTGATAGCAGGCATCCAATCAAGTGGCTTTGCAGGTCTGGGACATGAAGCCAGCCCAGTGTACCTGGAGGTCCTTGACCATGTGGGGGCCTCTGAGGAGTGGAACAGGCTGGTAGAGGAGTGGGGAGGTCGTGCCATATGCAGGGATGTGTTCCACTGAGTGTCCTCTTTGGGGTTTCCTGATCTTGGCCACATCTTAAGGAAGGGGCATTGATGGTGGGCTAGGATGTGGTGGCTTGGGGGAGGGGGAGGGGGGAGTAATGTGGGGAAGTGTAGAGGAGGCTCTGCTAGAAACAATAGAAATGTTTGATAGCTGACGTATAGATGGAAGGTAGCATTGGAATATTAAACAAAAGGGTGGGACATGAGGGGGACACTGTCCCTTAAATGTTGTGGGATGAGAGTCGGGGGATATTTACACACCAACACCAGTGCACGGAAAACAGAGATAAGTAAGTTCATGGTTCCCGTTATGTACGTGTAAGAGGAGAGAGGGAACCACGCTTCCTCACCAAACACAGCAGAGGGGCGCGAAACTCAGATTAGTGGCCTGGGATGTCGGGAAAGCCTTCCTGGATGAGGTGGCCCTGAGAGAGATCCTGAGGGACCAGCCTGGGTGGATACCAGGACGCCCAGGTCCTGTTATCCAGGAAGCACTTCAGACTCTATGTTCAGGTTTTGGGGAACCACTGAAGGCTTCAGATTTACATTTTCTGAAGTGCTTTTTGTGTTAGCGTGAAGCAGTGGTTCTCCAAGTGGGGTTCCCAAACCAGAAGCATCAGATCACGCATGAGCTTCTTAGCAGGGCAGAGTCCTAGGGCCCCATTCTGACCTATGAAATCGGATCTCTGAGGATGAACCCGAAACTGGGTCAGAACAAGCTCTCTAGGTGATTCTTAGGCACATTAAAGCTTGAGAACCACTACTGTGGAGAATAGATGACAGAAGGAACTTAGTGTTTATCATAAATCACTTATTTGATTAATGATGAACCTGCGGGCCGGAGTGAATAAGTAACTTATCAAAGATGAACTTAGTGGTGGGCCATAATTAAGACAGGAGTCTCCTGACTGCTCTTCCTCTCTGCTCTTTCAAACTTCCTAGGCAGTGAGAGGATTATTAGAGCATTTTTTAAAGGAAGATGTAATTATATGTTATATTACCTTTCCAAAACAGTGCCTACAAAAGTACAAATGGAAATAGGCAAATAATGTAAGTATGCAATGATTGATATATAACACTTGCTTGTATATTTCATGTGACGCATGTTATGTTTGTGTGTCTCTGAGACTGGCACGGGGAAGAAGGAAGTGACTTCTCTAAACTTTAATTACTCTCTAAGCAGTGAATTTAATAGCTCTATGACCTTGGGTAAAACATTCAGTCTCTTTGAGCCTTAATTTCCTTATCTATGAAATGGGGTTAATAATACCTACCCAACACCGTTGTTAGGATAAGGTAGCTTATGTGAAAGTGATTTGTAGGTTGTAAAGCATTATAAATGTGAGTGATATTATTTTTATCACATAGTTTCAATATAAGTCCATTTATCTAGCAAACATTTATTAAACATATATGATGGGCAATATCATAAGAGTAGACTTTTTAGAAACGTGTTTTTGTTTGGAAGAATTATAAAACTTTTCAGGTGATGTCCTAAATGATTCACATAATTACTAAGTAGGAAACCCACTCAGACTTAGTAAGGAAATTTTTGATTTGAAATTTCTAATCCTATATTTTGTATTGAATCTTACCTTAGGCTGTTAGTTCCCTTCTAACTTTTTCTTCATTCTTATTTTCATAGAGATACTTAACCAACGCATTGTCCTTTAATATTTTTAATTTTGTCCGTTAAGAAATGATTGAGTTTAAAAATTAAATGAGCATATCATTATTTACATAACCTTCCAGAACAGCAACAAAAGTGTTTAAGAAATTTCTAAGTAAAATTAAGTCAATGAGTGGTTTATGTCACTCATCCGTACCTTAAAATGAATTGGAGTAGTTTTGCTTTCATCAATTAAAATAAGTATGCTGGTTCTTAATATGAGTCTTTTGATTTGCTCATGTAAGCAGGTCATAGAAGTTCTTCATAGCTGTAGGTTAGATTCTCTCTGGGATTTTATTAACTTGTGTCTCTTTGGTGTGAGAACAGTTCATTTTTAAGGAATGCCCGTCTACCTCTAGAGGTGGCACTCATTCTTTAAGAAGCGGCACTTTATTTGCATTAACACTAAGGCAATAGTCCATTTAATACCAGCTAAATTGCAGTTATGTATAAAGCCCAGTGGTGTATTCCTTTGGTGGGGATATTCTGTTTAACTGAGAGACAATTCTTTAAATGTTTTAATCTTTTAATTATCTATTATTGATGTTGAAGATCTTTCCAACGTATATACTTCCTTTCCTTTAAGTACAATATCATGGTCACAAAAAAAGTTAATCATTTTTAATATCAATAACATGGCACCATATGGTTCAACTCACATTTCATTGTAGGGTCCAGGAGAGACATGACCTGGAGGGTCCCCCCTAGCCTGGGGAGGTATGAGAGGTGGAGAGACCATCAGGGCAGACGCGCAGGGTGGTTACCATCTCTGTGATAAGTGAACAAACCTCTGGCCCTCACCCTCATCACCTATTCCTTTTACCTTGCTTTGCTCCTGCCTCTGCACTCTGTCTTCTGGACTTGAATTACAGTTTGTTGGTTCCTTGCCTTGAGTAACTATCCTAGTATTTTTTTAGAGGTAGACAGTGTAGTGGTCAAAGCTTTTCTCCATTTGCACTCCTTTTTATAGTAAGGTCATTTTAAATTGACTAAGATTATGTTATTTTACTTTGTAAATTAACTACTGTAGACCAAATCTATATAGCCCATATATTCTGTTTCTGTACATTTCTATGTAGTTTCATACTATTGCTGTAGGAAATGAAGAGTATTTCTTTTAAGAAACCTCCCAGATCCCTTAATATCTGAATTCAGGTTGTTTTTTGAATGCAATTTTTGTAATTCAATTCTAATTCCAGATTGAAAAACATTAGCGCAGGTAGTATTACTATTAAACACACACAATACATATTTTTAAAATACAGTATCATGGACATGAAGCTAAGGGCAGTATTGTTTTTAAATGAAAGATTGCAGTTTTATCTTGGGTTTTCCCCAGGTTGGAGTGATTCCTAACATGGTAGAAATATAAGTATGTAATTAATATTCTAAATTTTAGGAAATAATTATTAAGTATCTGGCTTTTAGTCTAAACAGAGACAAAATAATCATGTACATGCAGATGTACGATTTCAATACAATTTCAACCTGTTAACTAGGATTTCCTTTAGTTTTACTGAGTCAGAAATAAATTACATAATAAGTTCCTGGAAAATCTGCAGTGTACAAGAGATACAGCTATCTTGATACATATTAAAACTGACTCTGAATAAATGAAATTTGAAATGGGAATTTTTTTTAGGACTCATTCAAGAACATTTACATTTGAAAGTTAAAAATATTCTTTCTGTTTTTTTCTTACTAAAAATTTAAACAGAACAAAATTAAAATAATGAAGATGTTTTCTCTTCTACTTATTGTAATTACCTCTTCTGCTTGAAATTTTATTTTTTGGCCTCATATGAAGCAACAGATCACTACAGCCAATTTGTGGTTTTAACAATCAGAAGTTACTGACTAATGATGCTATTCATATTTGGGTTGGGAATTAAAGGAGACTGTGTGTGTGTGTGTGTGTGTGTGTGTTTGTGTATGCTTATATTTTAGTATTTTCTTCATCACTGAAATGCCAAAAACAATTTGCAAAGCTATTCTGAATTTTTGGCGTTCTCAAACTCAAGGTCGTTAATCTCTTTTTAAGTTCTTTTTTCAATCTTGTAAATATTTCCAGTTATTTTTTGAAAAAAACATTTTTTAAGAGAAAATAGGAACTTTTGTCTCTATACTGGAGCAGAAGAAAAATGTTTTAAATGCCCTCCACATTTACTACTTTACTTGTACAACTTGGATGCCTTTCTATATATTTAGTTTCATTCAAGTTTTCCGCTCTTCATTCTGAAAAGGAAGCAAAATACTGAATCCTTTTTCCAAAAGAAAATGTTTGTAGTGTCATGAAAAATGAGAACAGATGGCCCTGCAGAGCTTTGGGGAGAATGTCGCACTCCAATTCAAATCGTTAGGCAAGTCAGAGACAAACTTGAAGCTACCAATCATTGCAGTGATTTGTATGACTCAATACAAGGGTGCAAAACAAAGAGTTACAAGGTAGAATTTTGCCTCTTACATTAACTAAAAGACCTTTTACTAATTTACAGTCCAGATTTGACTAAGTGGATGCCCCAGGTTTTGTTAGGAAAAAGAATAATCAGGGAAAAGCAGTCCTCATCACTTCAAATGTATTTTATAATTTTGGGCTTCACAGTGGGCAAGATTAGTCAGATGCAGTGTGACAGAGTATTAGCGAGATGAACAGATCTTCCGAACCTGGAGTCCTCTGCTCTTTTCCCTCCACTTTTAACTAGATTAGCTTTGCAGTGCATGAGGGTTTGGGTTGTGTAAGGTGCATTAACTTCTCCCCACACTGTTCTGATTGAGCAGCAAAGCATCTATTACGAATACCATATCCAAAGTGACGTTTCCATACAGGCTGCCTGCTGTTTCATTCATAACCACAAAACAGACTGAAATGACTTTACTTCTTTTTACAACTTGCAAAGAGTTAATGGACTGTGCTGGCCCCCTGCCAAAACCTTTAAGGAACTTTATTAATGTGTTATAAGGCTGGGAGACCATAGTATGGGATTCTGTTGGTTATTCATCTTAATGAATAAAAATATGTATGCACAATTAAAGCCACGTTCTCTATCAATTGCCTTCTAATAAAGGTTGAGTCTTTGTCAGGACTCGTCATTACATTCACTGATCAATTTTGATTCTTTTTTTCCTCAAACCTAAAGTTTTCAGCAGTGTAATAACGTGGACTTTGTTTAAAGAAATACCAGCTTAGTATTTGAAATGTGAATAATTATTTAATGATGAGATGAACATTCTTTAGCAAGTGGTAAAAATGACTATTTAAAAAAAAACCCATGGTGAAAAACCTAGTCATAATCTGCCACATTTTCTCATTATTTATTAAAAAAAAATTGGCCTAAGATCTATTGATTCTTCATTAGACAGAGATAACATAATTTTGTGCAGATCATGTGGGAAAGGGATATATGAATAGGCAGCATTAAATATTTTTTTTCTGTCTACTCTGTTCTGACATGTCAGTTATCAGAAAACATTTTTATTTTCATACAATTTTATTGTTCTTTCACCTCTGACATTTTCTCCCCACCGCCCTAGAGATGGAGTGTTTCAAGTAGGGAATGAGGGCAGAAATCATATATTGAAAATAAATTTTAAAACAGACTGAATGAATCAGTAGGTCTAGTCAAATTTAATGCTGTAGCTATTGGAAAAAAGGATGAATATTTTTGCATCTTTTGAAATATGTACTTTCTCCCCCAAATAGAATACTGCATACCTTCAAAAGAATGTTGAGGGCTTCCCTGGTGGCACAGTGGTTGAGAGTCCGCCTGCCGATGCAGGGGACATGGGTTCGTGCCCCGGTCCGGGCAGATCCCACATGCCGCGGAGCGGCTGGGCCCGTGAGCCGTGGCCGCTGAGCCTGCGCGTCCGGAGCCTGTTGCTCCGCAACGGGAGAGGCCACAACAGTGAGAGGCCTGCGTACCGGAAAAAAAAAAAAAAAAAAAGAATGTTGAATGGTCCTTTTCAGTTTGTGAAAATAACCCCAGGAACCTAAAATGAGGAAAACGTCCAGGGAATTTTTTGGCAAAATGATTTTCATATTATGGTCGGAGTGACCATAATATGGGGAAATTTTACACCATTTTATAAAAAGTAGTTGTGAAGAGTTATTTAAAACAAAACTTTGGGGCTTCCCTGGTGGCGCAGTGGTTGAGGGTCCGCCTGCTGGTGCAGGAGACACGAGTTCGTGCCCCGGTCCGGGAAGATCCCACATGGCGGAGCGCCTGGGCTCGTGAGCCATGGCCACTGAGCCTGCGCGTCCGGAGCCTGTGCTCCGCAATGGGAGAGGCCACAACAGTGAGAGGCCCGCGTACCGCAAAAAAAAAAAAACTTTGGTAAGTGAAACTACCAAGAGGATGTGAGTATATTACACTTGCAAAGCAGCAGAATAAAAGTTTAGGCCATGTCTGTTTTTATAGATTTAAGTAAGTTAGTATGAATAAGTATGAATCTTAAGTCATACTAAAGTTTCTGAGACATAGAGTCATCTCTGGTTTTGCCTGTAGTGGAAATGAGAATAATTCAATTTTCTTGAATTAACAAATTTAGAAATACGCGTAATTTATTTCTCTATTTGAGAATTAAACCTTGATGTTAGAATGGGTGCCGATTGCAATGAGAATTCAAACAGCCATTGAATTTAACACCTAGTGGTTTATTCTCTTAAAGATGAGCCAGCACTTTGCCTTGAGTTTTAAAAATGACCTACCTTGAGGTCATTAAAATAAGATTACAAATATGAGAATAAAATGTGAAAGATGATTCAAAGTGACTTGGGTTGGGGGAGAATAGAGCTGTTTGGGGAATGGGAAATAATCTTTCAACTTAGATTTTGAACACTGGGTGTAGCTGGCCATATTTTCAAGTGGAGGCATCATCCTGTGGTCCTTGACTTTGTAAGTTTGATAATTCTGTGCTCTGTGTTGTAACTAACCACCTAATCTGAAGCAAAGAAGTATTTTGACCTGTACTCGTTCTTTGAATCTCATTCACCCAAGGAGGAGGACATGGTGAGAGTGGAGTTGGTGGATCTCAGGTGGCAGGGGAAGCTGGCTGTCCTCTGCAGCCGTGTTGTATCAGTAGACAAATGATCAGACCCTAAACCCTGGTTAAGTACAGCTAAGACTGCAGTAACATTCATGGGAAAAATGGCACAGGGGGAGAATCAGGCTGTCATTTGCGAGATGTGGCTTAGAGGGGGAATTACTTGATCCTGTGGTGAAGTCTCAGGACTTTGGTGGGAGATTAGGAGGTTTGTGGGGAATGAAGAGGGCAGTGGCTTTGAAAAGGGTGTCTGGTGGTCACATGTTATCAAGGCGCTGAGCTGCTCATGCTGAGCTGGCCCTTTGCCTTTCAACTGCATGCACCGACTTAGTCCTCAATTTGTGGGCTGCCACGGGCAAAAAGGGTTTTCTGGTCTCATCCTTCTCCCAGCCTGTGCACATTACCAAACCACAACATAAACTCACCACAATCAGCAGGCTCCACTCAAGGGAGGCTTCCGCTGGGAACATTGGGACGTTATGTGTCAAAAAATAGGAAAGTTGCCCAAAGAACCTTGTAACTGTAGAGGAATAACCTCTACCTGGACTTTCTTTCTTTTTGGGTCTGATGGTGCCACTTCTAATTTGAGAAAACAGCAGATTTAGGTGGGACTCCAGAGTCAGATTTGCTTGAGCTTAATTCCTGGCTGTTTCAGTTGTTTGAAGAGTAGCCCTGGGCCAGTTTTCTTATCTGAAAATGGGGATAATAATAGTACCTGTCTCACAGTGTTTATTGCAAGGAGGAAATCCACATATGGTATTGAGAACACTGCTGGATATGTAAACAAATGCCCATTGACTGTTAGCCTTACTATTATCTTATTACTCTCTATCCACAAGGTATTTGCTGTTGAGGAGAGGATATGAGAACGTTTAAGAACATACAGTATATGAGGCACTGGTGCTTTGCATGACTAATTGCATTGATCCTCACTAGGATCCTTTCCAGTGTGGGGATCGGGTTTATAAAATGTATTTCAGTGTCTTGTGTACTCAACAAGACATAAAGTGTATGATTTTCAGAAACTTATATTTTAGTTGGGGACACAGACTGTACTTGGCAATATGTATCCAAAATGACCCACATAAGAAAAAAACAAAATCTGAAACTTTTTTAGTTTTTTGTGTAAAACATGTTGTCTTAATCTCATATTTCTGTGTACTATAGCAGAGTCTCTGCATATAGTAGGCGATAGATCAACATTATTGAATTCCTCTGTTTGTTGAACAGTTTGTCATTTTAGAATTGGGAACTCTCAAGGAAGGAAAGTTAGAAGTTAGCAGCATCAAACCATAAACTCACATGAAAGTAAAAAAAAACTCAAGTTTTGAAAGTATTTGTAAGTTAACAGTGAATTAGAGATATTTTCTGAACACACCAACTTTGGTTCACCAGTCACTTAAGAGTGGCCTGGTGTTATACAGCTAAGTGACTTTGACTCTCCTGATAACTAATTAAACAACGGCTAAAAATTCCTATATGTCTTTCACGCAGAATTATAATAATGGTGAGAAAATCTTCTGCCTTTAAAAGGTCCAAGAAGTATGTATATGTGGGCGCCTATATATATATATATACACATATATATATATATTTCAGGTGAGTACTGGGGAAAGGACAGCATTCAAAATATACCATTAAAGAGACGTTAGAGGTTCTTCTGTTATGATGGGGATTTTTAAAAATGAAGTAGAAATTATTGGTGTGGCTGCACTGAGTGTGTGGACTTATAATTAAAGCTAGAAAGCCTGGGCCTTTAGTGAATAAGCACTATGTGTATAATGAGTGCCACCGGTCTATGTCAGCATTATGGAATTCATCTTTCACCTCTGAATTATCTCTCGGCAGAGGCAATGTTGGATTCATTTGAAGCTTAGAATTACGGAACAGTAATCGCTGCCAGTAATGATTATAGGATAGTACACCAGGCCTACTGTGTCTCTCAAACTGAGCTTAAAATTGTGGGACACCCTAAAAGAGAAAAATCCAATGACCTCATTATGCAATGTTTGGCAGCTGTGGACACAGCATTTTAGCTGGGACTTAAGTTTAAGAGAAAAAAACAGGACAGAGACAATACGTATCTTGCGAGATCTAGCTGTACCTCGGAAGCATTTTACCTTTATTTGTAATTCAAATGTTTTGTACATTCCTACCACGAGCAAACTGGGTGGCTGGAGCTCCATGCAGCCCCCCTCTGCCCGGCCCTCCCTCCTTTTGGTCAGCCCTTGGAACTTGCAGTCACTATGGATTTGGTCTCAATTTTTACAATTAAGTGGGTTTTGTGCTATGTACGTTTGCCATAGAAGGGTATAAAACTTTTTTCCCCCCCTCAAATTTGTTACTTTAATGATATCAGAGAAGCATAGCCCCTTAACGAAAGAGCAGGAAGCAAATTAAATATTTTTTTGGTTTTCATTTTGCATACACATGTGCTTTGCCAAAGACTCTAAATCCAGGTCAAAATCATGCGTTGCAAATGGGAAAATGTGGCCTTTGCTCATGCTTTTCTGTAGTATATTTCCCTATAGTGAGGTCTTCTTACTTTTTTTCCCCCACAAAATTACGCGAGTTTCTCTCATGGGCAGCAATCGTTGTGGGCATAGGCGTCACTGAAACATGGAGGCGAGCGGAATTCAGAAAAGACCCCTGTCACCACTTTTTAACTGGGAGCCTTGCAGTATTACTTTGTAGTTAGTTTTTCAAGCAGCTCTTTAAAAAAAAAAACCAGTTGTGGTAGCAGGACTTCTTTCTGTGGGAAATGTGCGTCTTGGCTTCCTCAGAGGCCGCTGTGGGCCCGCCCGGCCGCCGCTGCCCTCTGCCCTTGGCGAGGCGGGCCGGGCCGGCGACATTTCAGGAGGCCGCCTGGCAGCCATTTTAGATCCTGCCCGCACACAGGGCTCCTGGCTGCCAAGAGCTGCCGCCGCTCCGTGCCAAGACACTCTTGGCAGTGGAGATAAACTTTGTAGAGATACACAGTCCAGAAATATCTTATAATTACAAAGCACAGGGGGCAGAATGTTTTTACAATACAGCTGTGCTAATGTAAACATTTAATTTGGCAGCCTTCTCCACCCACTTTTCAATTAACCGGGTTTATGCAGATACTTTAGGTCTGTAATAAACTTTATTTCTACTTCTCTTAGAGTACAGTTTATGAAACACAGATTGGAGGGTTTTTTTTGGGGGGGGGGGTTCCATCCATTTAGGAAAGCACATGGTGAAGTTGTGTTGCCATGAAGGGGAAGTGTAAGCTTTCTGTCTCAAAAACTGCCACAGACCTGGCTTAACTGAAACAATGGCTTTAAGGGAAAAAATGTGGAGGTGTGTCCTTTGGCTTCTGAAGGCTGCGAGAGCATATTAATAGAAAGAGGTAAAATCACTTACATGGCTACAAAAAGACACTTGTGTTGGTGATCATTAAAAAAGATAAATGTCTCCTGCAATGTACGAGACTGTTTCAGAGATAAATTCCCAGTAACAGTTCTTACAGATATAATTATAATAATTGTGTAATCGCCGTGATAATTATTCTTATAGAGTGAAAGAAATAATTTTCTATCTAAAGTAGCATTCAACTGTTCAGCTCGCAAAGCTAGTCAATAGATCCTTTTCAGCTAACCTAAAAAATGGTAGAGGTCATACAGTTTTAAAGCTAAATGTGGTTTTAATTGACATTGTGAAAAGGAAATTTTTTTCATAAGGAATATGACATCACATTTCAGGATATCTCTTTGCACAGATTTGCTTACACATTTCTCAGATAAATTAGAGAATATCATATAAGTGCCATACATATGAATAGTTTTTTTTAAAGACAGAAAACTATTTTCAACTTGTATTTTCATGTCTTACTATTTAGAAACTTTGCCTTGTTGTGGTTTTTCAAAATTAGCTTTTTATTTCGCGTAATGATGGATTTCCATAATAGAAAACCATTCTTATAATATTTTCCTCTCAGGACTCCTTTTGAGTCCCTCGTTTAATCTGGCTCCATCATCACTCAATCTATGGGTGTGACCGTAAAGTAATTTTCAATCTGAAGTTGTATTTGACTATTCAGCATCCAAAGCTCGTCAACAGATTCCTTTCAGCTACCTGAGAGACGGTGGAGATCAGAGAATTTTAAAGCTGTGGTCTCAGTGTTTTGTCTGCTCATCACAGCTAAACAAGGCATTTAGAACAGCTCTTATTCTCTCAGATGTTTTACTCGTTAAAAACAAAAATCAAGCAAAAAAAATGTTTGTCTCACAGCTAAATCTGTGTGTATCATGTTAATTTTATTTTCAAAATGTGATAATTGAGGGACTTCCCTAGTGGCGCAGTGGTTAAGAATCCACCTGCCAATGCAGGGGACATGGGTTCGAGCCCTGGTCCGGGAAGATCCCACATGCTGTGGCGTAACTAAGCCCATGCGCCACAACTATTGAGCCTGCGCTCTAGAGCCTGTGAGCCACAACTATTGAGCCCGTGTGCCACAACTACTGAAGCCCGCGCGCCTAGAGCCCGTGCTCCGCAACAAGAGAAGCCACCGCAGTGAGAAACCCATGCACCGCAACAAAGAGTAGCCCCTGCTCACCACAACTAGAGAAAGCGCGTACGCAGCAATGAAGACCCAACACAGCCAAAAATAAAAATAAATAAATAAGTAAATAAAATTTTTAAAACATGTAATAATTGAGGATACTGCTTATTTATAAATTTTAAACAGAGCTCATTTTACCTACTGGTAAGTGATGAAATTCAGCACAATGCAGATTAAATTGTAAGCTGCATGAAGAGAAGAACAAATCATGTTTTGTTCTCTTTGTAGACTGAGCCCCAGGGATGATACATGGAACACTGTAGGTGCTCAATCTTGTGTTTTGTTTTGTTTTTGTAAACAAACAGATGGGTAAATCTGGTAAGTACAAGTCAGAATCCTAAATATTGAGTTTTAATTAATTGTATAAACTGGTAGGTCATTGTGAAGCTTTTCTATAGATTGCTTCGTCTTTCTTTGGGGAATTAAAGCTCTTTGTCTCAGTTTCTTCATGGATGGTATATCCAAGATAACAGCCTTTCTGCAGCTTAAGTGAATTCCCAGAATTACACAGGGTGAATGCAATATAAGGAGGTCACAGTCTTATGCAGGGAAGCAGCATATAAGGCAACCAACCATAATGCAGTGTTCAAGTCCTATATTGGAGACATGAGCAAGCTGCTGTGGGCCCTGGGGTGGGGTGGCCTCCTTAGGAGGGAGAAAGTAAGGTTCAGAAAAGAAAGACAAAATTCAAGGGCTTTGAAAGATGAATTAAGAGTTTGTTTAGCTGTGAAGAAAGGATATTTCAGAAGTAGAAACCATATGGGCAAAGGCGTAGCGACCTGCAGTTGCACTGCGTATTCTAGGAATTTCTAGAGTGTACTAGAGTTTACCTGTTGGGAAGTTGGGCATAGACGGAAGAAGGGGTGAAAGAAGAAGGTTGTCTGATGGCTGTAGTGAGCGATGAGGCTAGGCTGGGGCCAGATGATGAAGAGGTCATGGGTTGTTCTGGGCAATAAGGAGCCATCAAAGTGTTTTAAGGTGTGAAGTGATGTGATTCCTGGTGGAAGTGCAGAGGTTGGAGTCTGGCTTCATTGTGAATGATAAATGCTAATGGCCTGAGGAGGTTGAGGCTATTGTCAGAGGACACATGAAGGCTCAATGAGGGATTTTAGCAGCATTTCAGAAGGAGATGAGGGAGTGAATGTAGGAGATAGAGTCTAGGCCAACAGTTGAACGTGAGATAGGGTTTCCAGACGCCTGAGTTTTCACCCTGGGCCACTGAGTGGGTATGGGTGCCCTTAATTGGTATGGATGGGGGCACTGAGAGTGTGCCCGGATTGTGCACTAGCAACACTGGGAGAGATGTTGCCGTTAAAAAGAGAGGTTAGGGCTAGAAATTGAGATTTAGAGTCCCCTGCAAATGCGTAATAGTTGTAAACATGGAGCTGGTTGAGTTTGTTCAGGGGGAACAAATGAAGACAAGATGGGGGGCCACTCGGTGGGCTGTCTTAGGTGTCACCAACATGTAAGAGGTCTACAGATGAGGAGATAGCCATAGAGATTGGAAAGAAGCCCCAGAAAGACAGGCTTAGAACTAGGAAGGACTGGTTTCCCAAAGGAAAAGGGAAGGAGAATTTTTCAAAGTTGGGGATACTTAGTGTCCAAAGTCAATTAGGTGGAGTTTGGGAAGTTCAAGGTAAGTTGCAGCTTATAGAAATAGTAATTTTGGAGTTAGGACACATCTAGACTTACTGACTCTGAGAGCTTGGTATTGGGCATAAAGATTATTATTAATATTTGCTCATTTTAAATGGTGATCAGGGAGTATTAAGTTTTGCCCTTGTCTTTTACCCCTCAAGCATGTAACTTCACCAAAACAGATTCAGTCAGACTGTGGTCCTGGGTTGCTTAAAGGATGAATGTTCTGTAGACCTTAAGAAATATCTGGCAGAAAGCAATGGATTATGTTTCTTTGTAATCCCTTCTTCTAATTCTGAGGGAAATTGGCAATTTTTCCATCTAACTTCACCATCGGCTACTCTATTGAAAGAAGCAGAAGCTACTTTGAAATTTTTGTGTGAGTTTTGGAGAAGGCATGAACAATTTCGTAGAAAATAAAAGGAAATTTTCCCAACCACTGAGCACACCCTTTTAATTGCTCTTACCAAGCCTTCAGACATTCCCCTGGGGGGAAATTACACTCCCAGTTCCAGGTCCCAGAATTCACCGTGTTAACAGCAGCAGCGAGGAGCAATATATTTGCACAGTTCCTACTGTACCCTTCTCCCTGTGTGACTCCCCAGTTGAGCAGTAAAAGACTCCAAAAATGGTGATATTATACTAGTACGTACAGATTCTACTAGAAAATATGTTTGCGCCAACTAACATGTAAGTGAAAACAATAGCCTACTGCAAACTGGGTGCAGTTCTGTGGTCTTCTGGGATATCTTAATGGGTTTTGTTAATTCCTTTTTTTAAATGCCTGTTGCCTTCAAATGTACTGAGGTCCATCCTCAGTACGCAATGTCGACTTCAGAGTTTCCTCTGAATGAAACTAAATGAGCAAGTAGAAGGCTTGTTAGTTAAAATTGAAAGCATGAACATACATGGCCCTTTCAAAAAGCAAAATGTACTGGACTCCAGTTCATCTTTACTTGGTTTTATCTCTCCAGCCCTCAACCATCCTAAGATGCTGCTTCACCACTTCCTCAAGGAAGCACAAACAGGAGCAAATCAAGTTTCCGAAAGTAAAGTTGGATCCTGTTTAAGTAGATTAGGGTCTGGCATACCATTTAACCTTATCAGGCATTTAAAGTGGAGGATGTACACTGTAGCCGGCTGTGACTTGCCAATTAGCTGGGCTTTCCCCACTGTTTCTGGTTTGGCAGGGATGAGGGTGGTTCACCCTGCTGCACTGCTGCCTGCCAAGGACACATGGCCAGTTCCCGGCTTCCTGTCTTCCTCTTTGTGTCCTGGCCTGGCCTTCCAGGGAGCTGCCAAGACACCATTGCCAAAAATCTTCCTTCGGAAAGGTCAAGCAACCTCAAGTCACCTATGCCAATATTTGTGTTTTCTTTTAAATCCTTCTGTGCTCGACTTGGAGAAAAGCGTACAGCTGAACACGCAGAGAGTGGAACCTGGGGTCACTTTGGATCACTTGGATAAAGCAACAGAACCCAAAGAATCCCTTGGCCAGTCAGGGTATGATGTTTCTCGTAGAATTCTATTTAAAGCTCTGTGAAGTGTGATAGAGTTCAGAATGGTTCAATGTGGATTTGGATTTAGTTTGCTTTTTAGGATTCACTCTACGCATGTGATTTTTGGCTGTAGCTAACTGCTGGTGCATCCCATGGCAGGGAGAGAGAGATTAAAATGGAAATTGGTCTTGGCTTGAGGACTGCATTTTTGTTTGTTTGTTTTTGATAGGACTCTGTAGTCGCATGCTACTTTTTGCTTTCCGGTTTGTGAGAAAGCATCCTTGGAAGCGGTGTGAGAACAGTGCACAAAGGAGTTAACCTGGGGTGCCTGTTGAAAGTGCCATTTCTTGGCCCCAGCACTGCTATAGGAATCACAGCCACTGGGGGTGAGGTCCAGGAATCTGAATTTTTAACAAGCATCTCAAATGATTCTGATGCTCGCTAAAACTTGTAGACTGAAGGTGTCACTGATTGTGAAATGAAGATAAGGCAAGTAGCATTATTGTCACCAAACAGCAAATGGTCCCACATGTTTCCTTCAGTTGATCTTTTGGGAGACCTAGATCTTTTTCTTTTTTTTTCAACTTCTACTCTTTTTATTTATTTTTTTATACAGCAGGTTCTTATTAGTTACCCATTTTATACATATTAGTGTATATATGTCAATCCCAATCTATTGGGAGACCTAGATCTTAATTTGAATCTTTAGATTGTATGCAAACCACCGACAACAAATGCTTTTCGGAAGATTGAAATTAAAAAAAAATACTAATAAGAAACATTAAATAAATGCCCCTTATTTGAACCTTAAATTTTAAGATTTTTAAAAAGGTTTTTCCCCATGACACATAGGGCCACCACAGGTTGTATACAGAACAACTCTAGCTGTCTTCCCCGCTGCAGTCCACACTGTGATGTTCCTTGGAGTTCTGTAGTGTGATGGGCCTTAGAGATACCTCTCATCAGAAGAAAGTTTCATGTTGCTAATATTTCAAAATACAAGGCAGTTTTTTTCTTTATTTTGAAAAGAGTCCATTGGAGGAATATGGAGAACTGAGCCACCTAGTAATTCTCATGGCTGTTGTCATTTAATAGGGGAAACACTGTTATGTTCTGCCTGTAGATTCAAGGAAAGTACAACGTAGCCCCAATATTCTCTTTTGGCTTTTCATGTAAAATTGTCCATAGCATTTCTTCCCTAAGCTCAGTTTAATTTTCTTGTATCTTGTGATATGCTACCTCTGTTGGTAAGGATGGTATAGCCTTGAACCTTTTTTGGTTCTTTGTTTTATAGCACTCCTAGAGTTAGGCCCAGGTTACCTTTGTAATTTTGCCTTTTTTTCTCCTAAATTATTTCCAAAATTTGCTGAAAAGCTGCAGCCTCAGGGACACCTCTGCCTTTCTGACATGACTAACGAACGCTCCACTAATGTGGAACACATGTTCTGTCCAAGTTTACATATAGCCTTGGGCTCCACATTTGCAACTTCAGCATCTTCCATTGAAAAGAAACAGCATATTTTTCCTTAAACTCCCCCTTTGCTTCCCCTTGAACCATAGTCTTTTATAACAGTAATAAGGAAATGTGGTCATGGGTATAATTGCCATGAGGCAATTGCACCCTAGAGGACTGGCAGAATTTACTTTTCTATATCTGAGGGCTGGGCTCCATCAAGAAGCTCCATTTGCAAATAACTCAATTAGAATAATCACGACAATGTCTTTATTTTTATGGCAGCGTTCCCTATAGAGATCAAAGTGTGTTAGAGATGTCCTATCAGATTCATTGTTCCAATACCCAGTGGACTGGAATAAAAAAGTTTTATTATAGCTCATTTGAGATAGACAGTTGAGGCAGAGAGAGGGTAAGTGACATCCCAGAGGTCGCCAAGAAAGTCAGTAGGGGAACTGCAAAGAAGAATCCAGGTTTCCTTTTACTCTGCAGGTTATCAAGCTACATACATTCTTTCCTGGCCATTGGAAAGGATGAGAATAAAGCCAGCCTCTTTTCAGATTGCAAAATCATGTGGGTGAAAGTGCTTTGAAAATTGTAAGGCATTGTTGCTATCTTTATGACTTCGTGCAAATGGAAGGTGAGAAAGAACCTTACTGTCAGTAGCTAGTTGTTCCAACTCATGTGTCATGGGTTTTGCAAATTCTTGATTGATGGAGCCCAGACTATCAGTCATCTTGATCAGCAGTGAAAGACCAATGAAAACTTACATTTATAATTCTGAATTTAAACAATACATTTAAGCATCTTATAGCTCTTTACAATTCTTAAACTGCAAAAGTTCCATGAGATTGACAGCAAACTTTGAACCAGTCAAGAAGCTGATGATCAAAGTTTCTGTGGTTAAATAAACTACCTAACAAAGAACTGATCTAAGTATTCTGATTTCTTTTAAGGTTTTTACTTATAGACTCTATAATTCTGAGGGTAGGTGTGAGGAACTTAGGCCCTGTTTTTTAGTGGGAATAGGAGATTTGAGAGTAAAATTGCTACTAATCTCCTAGTCTGATTTCAGAGAGCCTTGGAGGACACATCCTCTGGGGAAGAGACGCAATTAACGCAATGTTCTTAATTACTTTTGTTTGCTTGGTGGTTAAAGGTGGCGTATTTTGGTGTAAGGCTGTTGGCTCTAAAAGCCCTGTGTGCTGGCATGGGGGAGGGGAGTCGTGAGTGGTAACGTTCCCTCCCTTGAACAGGAATCCCTTTTCCCAACCAGGAGCTGAAAAATCAGAAATGCCCCAAATTATCAGACCTTGCCTTCTATTGGGAAAAATGAGAAGTTAGGCACAATAGAAATACATGAGGTTTTAAAGCTCTCTCTTTGCTTTTCAAAGGAGGTTCTAGAGTAAGTTCCTATTTCTTCCTTCTAACCCACATAAATGGAGCTGTCTTCCACTTATCATAGATCCTCCCTGTTCATCTCATGGGAAGAGTAATGGCCTTGAGACTATCTCATCATCACTGCACCTCTTGTTGTGTCTTATTGCTTAATGAATGTTAAGCTGAAAACAAATCCAGGTAAACAGGGGAGCAGAAAATAAAGTTCAGCCAATGTGAGCTTGTTTGTAAAGTAACGTAGGGAAAAAATCCACCTTTTAGGATCATTTTTAGCATGGCGAATGGACTGAGGAGATAAGTACTGTTCTCTACCAGTTGATTGGATTATATCAGTTAATTTATTCCAGTGTTGGTAATTGCTGGATGATACTAATAGAAAACTTTCAGTAATTATTTTATTATTATTATTGGTTGGTTTATCCTTTCAAAGGAAAGTTTGAAAACCATTTTCTTAAGCACCGCCTCTTTTTTCTTCCAAATGTCCTTACTGGATTCCTGGGCTCCTTTTTCCTCTTTTGTGTTGTCTGTTGTATTTTGGTTTTCGTGGTGTGACATACACATCCATAATACCACGAAAGATTCCTGCTCAGTGAAGAGAGAGTTGAGCAGTGTGGTCACTTTGAAAACACAAGAGTCACTGTGAGTGGGAGCCTAATGTGAGGAGGAAGCTTTGGCTTGGGGTCCAGATTGGGGTAACCTAACTTTCGTATTCAGGTTGGGTCTGGAACCCTGACTTCATTGCCATCACTAATATTGCCATTGAGTAAACAAAGCTAAATAAATGAGAATGATGCAGCAGCCCAATAAAAGTCTTCTCATTTGTAGTTTATATTTTCAAGCAAACCCCAGAAATGACCATTTTCTTAGAGATTATTTCTGCTTTATGTCCTTGCAAAATTAGCTAGACTTTTACCCCGTCTTTACTTCATTAAAGTGTTCCTTAGATATAGAGTCTTCTAGAAAATCGAATATTTTGTCAACAAGATGTAAAAATGGCAAGCATCATTTTCTTTTAAGTAGCTTTTGCTCTTTCTTTCATTTCTTAACCAGTGTCACGGGAGGGAGAAGGGCTATGCTCCCCTCAGGCAGGTGACAGAGCTTCTCAGGTTCATGACAGGAAGCTGTAACATTCCAACCTTGCTGTCTTAGTTGGTTTCAGTTCTGCTTAGGTCAGTGGTACCCAAAGTCCTTCTCATCTTCCAGGAGTTGAATGGTCCTATGAAGTAAATTAATGGTTTCAGTCTAAGCCTTGGGCAGAGAGACACCACAATTAGCACTCCCTGGTACCTGCGTTGGCATTCTCAGCCAACATGCCAAGACCGAAAATTTCTTTCCAGGTCAAGCATAGCACATTATAAAGAAACTTAGGGAATGTCACACTAAAAGATTTACTCTTTCCATGAGAAAGAGAGAGACCACGCTCATGCCACTGGGTTGAGGTGATGCAGTCTGCCTCCAGTATTAAAAAATCATTTCCTTGTAAACGTTTCAGTGTTATTTTGTTCCATTATATCTGCTGTGACGTTTGTAAGTGGATGGAGATTTTCTGTTTATTGGCTTCCAACCAGATCTTCAAATACATTGTTTGAAGGTGGAGATTACTTCTTCTTTGCTCTATCAGCCCATTTGTAGGAGGGTGCCTCTTTACACCTATCTCTGGGCCAGTTACATCTGTCATCATTTCAGTTATCTGCTTGGTATAATGTAAGCAATTTCATTTGTTTTATCTTGTCTCTGAGTTATATATTCCTATGTGATGGCTCTTAAATCACAGAATCCAGATGTAGAGTACATTGGAAGAACTGGGGATAATTTCTTATTTCTTATTGTCTTTTTTTTGGACGGCAACTTATAGCAAAAGTTTAAGTATAGAATACTGTGGGTGTAGTAAAAAAAACCTGGTTAACATTTAGATTCACTTTCTATCTGGCATTAGGCTTCCTGCCCCTTGTCCATGTTGCCAGAGAAATTCAAGGACTGTCTCTATCTCGTGGTCTCAGCATTATTCCTGTAGTTTTCAATGTCTGTGCAATATGTCTGCTGTCATGTTATGAAGGTTGTCTCTTAGCTTATTCATTGCGCTATAATGTTCTCATTGGAAATAAAACGGAGGGATGGGAAAATGCAAAAAGTAGAAATTATTGTTCATCTTACTTTATGCTCATTTTATGCCTATTTAGACTATAACTCATTTTCTTTTTCAATAAATATTTATTGAATTAAATTTACAAATTTTGCCTTAAGTGACAAAAATTGACTAAATAGATTTCAGGCTCAAGTTTAAAAAAAAATTAATAAACAGTGATTTTTCAGTTGATACCCTCTCCATATGATGTTTGGCGGTAACTATCACAAACCAGGGCACTAATGTTTAAGAAACATGAAAATAAAACTTTCGGGATGGGGGGGTGGGAAAGTTCAAAATGACTGAGAGGAAGCACAGGATCATGGTATTATAGTGCAGTGCTGGCAACTGAGTACACCCACCAAGCACTGGTGCCACCCTGTTAAAGTTTCATCAGAAAAAGGCGGCACCATGTGAATTGATGCTTTATGTTTTCTGCAATGTCACTTCCCTCTAGTGGGATGTTATCTATCACAGTGTAAAATATCGAGCATATCCATACTGCTTGCATTTGTGATGGTAAAGTTTTAGTATTGTGAGTTCACATACTTCCCTATACATACAAACAGAAACATTTTTGTTGTCTCCTATTTGTGGCGTGTTCTAGTAAAGCACCATAGATTATGCAGTTCCGGTTGAAGAAAATGCTTCTGTCTCTTCTTATTTTATGAATTTTCCAATGTGAAAATGCTAGACGTCAAGTGAGTGAACTATTTCCTAGAGAAAAAAGAGTAATGCTGAAATTATTTCTCTTTTCAAATATATATTATTCTTAGGTTGATACATGTTGGTCTGTATTTAAGACAACTTTTTTATTATCTCCACATGATATTGTTAGATATTCAGATAATTGATAAGCAACTCAAAGTTGTTTATGAGATAGAAATAAATGTACAACGTTCTATAAAAATTATCAGGCTCATAACTTGATCCAGTCAAGGAGCAGACAGTCATGTTTGTAGGAAAATCACATACACAAGGAAAAACCCAGGTATCATGTGAATTGTTAAAAGTTGGATGGAAAGACTAAGTCTGAGTAGGTAAAAAGAAATAGTAAACCTGGATGGGTGGGTATGAATAGCAGAGGATCTGCTGGAAGAGATGGATTTAGAGCTTGGCATTGAAAATCTGATTAATTAAATTAATCTTTTTTAACGTTGATTATCTTTGCCAATATCGTGCATTATAAAACACATTGGGGTATAGCGTTTTGTACTGCGTACTGAGCGGTGACAGTGCTTTGTCACCTTTTTAATGAAAATCATAACAATGACTTGAAATTTATTAATATTCTACATGGATTATATTTAGTCCACTACCTCTAACTCTATTACCTGACATCTATTTTAGAGTGATGAATATGTCAAAAAGTACATGTATCCATCAGGATCCAGAAAAATAGAGCTCCTACCCGAGTCCACTAGAAAGAATTACCAAGGGGAGACCAATTACAATGATGTTAGAACAGGTAAAAACCCAAAGGGGCAGTGAGGCAACCCAGACATTAGCATCTGTAGGAACCCACTACTGCAACTAAGGCTGGCGGGATAAGAGGAGGAGGTGGTGTTGCCAGAGCCCTTGGAGACCACAGGGAGAGGAGCCCACCCTGTGGAAGCTAGAACACAAAGGAGACAGCCATTGCTTGGAGATACCTGTTAAAAGTAGAAAGAGAAGAAACACCTCCCTTTCTCCTGTCTTCCCACTCTCCAAGTTCCACAGCTCCCACCAGAGCCTCCCATTGGATGGCTCTAATTTGAAGCCAGTTGTTAACAAGCTGGGAAATGTAGTTTGCAGGAACAGAGTGAGGGATGTCTTGGAGGACAAATTATCACTACATGACAATTCTGATTTTGGAGATGGGGTGGGGGGATGGAATTGAGGTAAGGTTCAAAGCATTAATGTGGGAGGGATTAAGTTTGCAGGATATTATCCAAAGCCTTATCATACTAGTTTTTCTTACTGGCATTGAGTTACTAAATTTCTTTTTTTATCCTGCCGGAAAATTTAGTTTATGTTTTTTTCATCAAGAGTATTATTAGATGCTTTTGAAAATTCTCCATGAATGATCTTGTTGGTTAATTTTCAATTGTTAACATACTGTAAATGTCAGGAAGTATTCGATCTTCTCTAATTAGAGCCAGTCTTTAGAACCCCAAACAACAGGTGACAGGCTCAATTGTTCTGATGGTAATTGGTAGCTCTGACAAAAAATTATAATCACCCTCTCTTTCTCCATCTTTTGGAGGTATCAGGAATGGACCAGGAAAAGTTCAACGGCCCTTGTAATCAAGCATTGTCTACAACTTGGAAATAATGATGTGGTTTCTTGGTTCTTTTGTGATTTTGAGGGGGAGGTTGGGTATGCAGCATAGCTTGTAGTTTGTTGTTTGACTGGAAGGCAATGTCATTTTTGAAATGGCAGCATAATAATCAATTTGGAAAATTGAACATTAGCCGTGTGTAATGTTATGTGCAATGGAAATAATCTTTGTGAGCATGGGAGATGAGTCTACAGTGAAGAACTTGACGTTGGTCTGTGTTAAAATTTTGTCACATCTGGAAGGCATTTGATGTATAAAATTACATAGGTTTGATACCGTTCAGGGTTAAGACATACGGATGGGGCATAATGCAGAAACTTGTTCTTTTTCATACTCTTTAGGTATAGCTTAGAGATTTTTGAATCATAAGGAGTCCATTTGAATCTCCATTAAAGATAAACTGAGTAAAATGACAAAATGGAAGGAATTTTGAGCACAAGGTTCACAGCTCCATGCTCTTATACTCTCGATTCCCTTCTTTAAAGTGGATTAAGCAAGTGGGCATGCCTCTCATCATTTTTTCTCGTTTTCCAAATAACCAGTCGATTCCATAGTAGGCTGCTATAATAGGCTTTTTATTATTCTTGTTTAAAGTTACCTGTATTTTTAACTTCCCTCTTAAAATGATCATTTGAAAAAATACTGCCCCATAAAATTATAACAAATCTTCATATTTCTGTTGAGTTACAAACTTTTCAGAGTTCTTTCAAACATATCATTCCACTTATTAGAATAATCCCGACCCTTCTCTTGAAAAAAAGAAGGAAAAGTCATGTTCGTTCGCCATTTTTTGGTTTTTTATTTTACCAGTAAAATTGAGTTACTTTCCTCTCATGCAGTTTTCATTTGCAGGAGGAAGTTACTATCTCCTCATTTGTTTCCTCATTTTATCCTTTAAAAAAAATTTCACATGATGTATTATTCAAGTAGTTTTATTCCTGGTAAATTAGCTTTTGTCCTGAAACCATGAGGACAGAAGTTCTTTGAACCACTTATCAAGGAACTGTTAGGACATTTAATACCATTATCTGCCACATCAGCAAGCTTCCTGTTTCATCAAGTGACTTCTCTGATTTTTTTCCCTCCAATATTATGATAAAATTATTTTATAAACAAAAGCAGTCATGAACGTCTGACGTACAAGTCTACTTGACCATGGTAGAAATATATTATCTCTATCTTACTCTATTACTCTGCTGTGTATTGTACACCTTTGATTAAATACATACATTTATTTTTATGTGAATACATCATCATAGACTTAAGACCCGTGATTTAATAATAAAGCAAGGGCGACTTATTAATGACATACAACTAGTAGGGTATATAAAAAACCCACCGATTTCTTTTCTCTAAGCTCATATCATGATTTCAACATTTTAATGATTTGGCGAAGTATCTTTTTACCTTAAATAATGGAGAAATCTGATGAGGTAAAACATTTCTTTTTAAGAACACATGCCAATGAATAAATGAGCACAGGAAAAAATAAGGATATGACTTTTTGGTCACTGACTGAATCAGTTGCTAAATTTATATTTGTAGAGAGCTCACAGACACTTAAAAATAGACTATATGTAGGTAATAACCAAACAAGTAAAATTTATGATTGGCATTACTGCCAATTTAATTATAATTTCAGAAAGATGAAAAGTATTTTAAGTGATATCAGCCATCAAGGTATTGTTCACTGTAAAGAGTGGTCCTTTATTCAGCAGATATAAACGCCAGGCAGTGAATAAGGCTAACATGTATCTTGACCCATGAATTTTACACTCCAACAGGAGACCTGTACACTAATGCAGAACTTTAATTACCTGTGTTGTTAGTGTTTTCAAGGGGAAGTATACAGTGAAAACGGAGGAGGACTAACTAGGAGGGTTTTTTTTTGGTGGGGGTGGGTGGGTGTGAGTGTGGGAAATTAAACCTTAAAGTATATTAAAACAAATCTTAGCCTTTCCGCACAAATATTTGTGCATATTTTCACTGTTGTATAAAGTTATTTTTTTCCTCTTATTCCTGTTGGAAATGACTAAGGCCAAAAACTCCTACCTTTTCTTATTCGGTTTTAAGTGATTGGGCAAGATACAAACTGATTCAGGCATGAAGTGGTTTGCTTAGGGTCAGAGCACAAGTGTTGGCAGTTACTGAATGGAACCCAGGAGTTCTGACTCTCCAGACAGTTGTGAGAAAACACGTCCTGCTCCCTGAGAAGAAGGATTGCCAACAAAATATTAGAAAGTCTTATGTCTGGTTTTAATCTAGATAAACAATATTGTATTAAGTTTTGGGGAAATACAAAAAACCGACATAGCACAGAAGGGCCACGTACACCCAGAATGTGCTAGGTGTAGGACTTAGAATATTGCATGAAGACCCCAGGACAAAATAAAGCAGATAAGTAAGTTACTGTGCCAGGCAGTGTAATTAGTGCTGTTCAGGATTTCGGTGGTAAAAGAGCATTTATTTTCCCCTGCTTTCCTTTTAAGAGAAAATTTCAGACCGATAGGATCACAAATGTTGCATTTCGTTTATGTTGAAATTTTGCATTGATTTTTCAACTTGCCTCCACAATTATGCTCTTGAGTCTGATGACATTCTGGTTTTCATTTTCAGATTCATATTTCACCAGCATTCTCTTTGCACTACATACCTTGCTATAAAATGCAGGTTTCGCGGTTTCCAAGGGAAAAAAAAAATTATATTACATAGTATGGCTGAAATCCACAATGTCTCCCAGATGGGAAAGACAGAACATTCATCTCATCTTTTCCTCCTGGATCTGGTGGGGTTTTGGAAAGGACTTCATTGTTTTCATGTGGCAGAGTGCATTGGCAAATTGTTTTTTAAAGTACGCAGTGGCGTGTTCATCTCATATTATAAGATATGGGCAGCATTTAGGAAAGATTATAAATCTTACAACTCTCCTCAGAAACTTAAAATACAGCTGGAAATGTTTTGCTTCCAACAAACATGCAATCTTCATAAAATTGGAAAAGAAATGTTTTGAATAAATAATGTTTTGGTTTATTTCTCTCTAGTGCTAGATCTATTTTTTTAGTCAAAATCATGCCATAAAACTCCTCCTTCTTCTATGCTGACACCCTTGCCTCTGTATTTATATTTTGCTGGTGCATCTAAGTTTTTTTTCATTTTTAAAGTATGCCAGATTGCTTTGCCTTGTTTTTAAAGATAGAAAACTGGATTTGCTTCCAGGGACTCTTTCCCTAACTAGGCCAGTTTAAAAACTAAACAGGGATTGAGTCAGTTAATTAATTTAAATGAGATTACAAATCAAAAACATATTACGCAATCTTGATTTAATTACCACATTTTATTTACTTAATTGAAAACACACTGTAGAAAGTTTGCAATCTTGACAATGACCAGTATGGTATCTTTACATTCTAAAGGCTAACGGCTTCAAAAACAAGAAGTTTAGACGATCCTGGTTGTGACCTTTGGTTTACTCAATCCCTGGATCAGTAGAGAGTCATTGAACTTAATCTGAGGCCAGAAGGGTCAGATACGATTATCCCTGCTTTCATTTGCGGGGGTTTGGTGCTAGTTAATGAAGCAATACAAACCTCTGGTCAGACATGTTGGCAGGTTTCACACTTTTTGTGCAGGGGTCTTCCCATCTGCATTGGTGAATTGTCCCCTGGCATGAACAGATATGCTCTCAAATGGGTGTGGGATTTTCTTTTTTTCCCTGAAATTTCAGTGCCCTATGGTTTTGGCTAATTCCTTGTGAACAAATTTTGGTCTTGAGCCCAAACAAATCCTTATTTTAATCCTTGCGATATGATGCTTTGAACCTAATGCTCCTGTTAAGCAGAAAAAGGTGGCTCTTTAAAAGAAAGTTTAATAATAGAACTAGTAGAATGTGTAGGGAAAAGAAATAGAGGGTATAGTACCTGTCTACTCTGTTGTACTGTATTTTTCTTTGGTTAAATAAGTTACTTTATCTGTAAGGAGCCTCAGTATAGCAACCTCTTTTAAATCTCTCAGTTTTGCTGTATAGAAGATATATTTTAAAATCCATGTTAACCAATAAAAAGGGAGATCTGAAGGTATGGGTCTTCAGATGGAAAATAATATGGATTAAAAAGCATGATTGAAAATATGTAAGAAACCATGTCTCCCAGATATTATTTTGGTTCTGTCAAAAGTATTCAGAGAGGTTTAATGTGTCTTCCTGCTCAGAACCGGGTTTAGGGGAATGGATACAGACTCAGCAAAAATATGTCAAGGACTCCATTAACCAAGTGACAGAGTTAACGCTTCCCATGGATAGCTAGTTACCCAAGTTTTGCAGAGAAGTGGATGCCATATAACGTAATCTCCTGTTGAGAAGGGACAGATAGACCGAATCAGAGAAGGAGAGAATGAGCATTTTCCCGCACATTTACATGCTTATGAGAGATAAGAATGTGCTTAATTTCCCCAGATTCTTTCTTTGTGTTATTCTCAACCATTTAAGAGCGGAAGAAGGAAGTATTGTAAAACTTTAGTTTTGTGGCATCCCAATTGATGAAACAGTCCTCCATTAAAACTGAAGCTGTATAGATCTTTAACGTGCTGCAGAAAAAATACGGCAAATTATGTAATCAGAATTGTGATTACATAAACCTAACTCACTATAACTCCCAGGGAAGTCAGTCCTCGTAGAAAGTAAACTGCCAAGAAGGAGGCAGGACATTTTGCACAGACGGAGAGGGAGATTCGTCTGAGAAGAATAGTTTTTTCCTCTCTCCTTGAAAAAGGTGGATGTTTTTGTCTTAACTTTGTGTTTCCCTGTTATAAAGTGCATGGGTTTGTATCCCTTCCTTCAGGTTTTTGTTTGTTTCTTACATTGGCTTTTCTCTTTCTTAAGTGATTCTTTCTGGCATACTATATACTTAATTTGTAAAAATATGCTATTTTAGTATGTCAGTAGTTAATAATGTTTTGGAGAGAAAGAAGGGGACTATTCTAAGCCTCTAGAAAACTCTCATGGTATCTTTAGTTGACAATGGGCTATTTCTTTACCTGCTTAAAGCCAAAGAATATGACAAAGGGGCCCTTTATCACATGATGACTAATTTTAGTTCTAGCAAGAGGCTATCTGTAGGTTAACAGGTTACAGTGTGGGTTTCATTTACTCTTCTGATATCCCTTGATATAAAAGCTATATTGTTGTAGAGTCATAGAATTTTAGAGCCAGAAGGGACCTGACAGATTACCTTGTACAATCCCTTCTTTGCACCAGAATGATTATAAATAAAAATGATGCCTCTCAAATTTTTTTTTTTAATAAATAAAAATCATGCCTCTCAAGTCATGGTATCAGAGAAGAAAATGAATTCCTGGAATGTGTCGTTTTTGGGTAGAAAGACAGCTTATATATAAGGGTCATCAAAAGCTTCTTGGCCTCTTGCTTGCAAACCTAGTGGCCTGCTCCCTGGACCTCCCCCGACAAGCATCTCCTCCCTTTGTAGGAGAGAGCCAAACCTTAATTTCTGACTCAAAATAGTGCCTCTTATCTACCCCCTCCCATTTCCAAATATTCCTTCAGAAATTAAGGGAAGCAGAACTGAGCCTTCCATTAGGCTGGGAGACCCACTCTGGGAATTGTGTCTCTATCCCCTTTCCTTGTCACAAAAGTTTGTCTACTTGATTTTCTTTCCCACTGGATAATTTCTTAAGGATTTATTTATTTATTTATTTAAAATGGAGGTATAGTTGATTTACAGTGTTTCAGGTATACAGCAGAATGATTCAGTTATACATATATATACGTATATATTCTTTTTCAGATTCCTTTGCATTATAGGTTATTACAAGATTTTGAATATAGTTCCCTGTGCTATACACTAGGTCCTCACTGGTTATCTATTTTATACATAGTAGTGTTTATCTGTTAATCCCAAACTCCTAATTTATCTCTCCCCCACCTTTCCCCTTTGGTAACCATAGTTTGTTTTCTATGTCTGTGAGTCTATTTCTGTTTTATAAATAAGTTCATTTTTATCATTTATTTTTAGATGTTTCTGCACAGAGGCAGCATGCCTAGTGTTTCTTCCTTTTTTTCTAGGCTTGCTTCTTTGTGCACTTCCGTAGTTTATAGACCAATTGTTTTCTATTCATTTGACTTAAACAAGTGTGTCAGGCGCTATACCGAAGATTAGGGCCATAAGGCTAAGTAGAGCAGTATCCCTGCCCTCATATAGTTCAGAATCTAAAAGGGATGACCTCAACATGGAGGACTTTAGGGAGAAAAAAGATGGACACTGCGTGCAAAGACTCAGGGGCATCAAATGGAGGTGACACACATGGAACTGAAAGGCTAATGTATGACCCAGGTGTTGGTAGGGGCCAGATCAAAGTGCCTTGAATGACATCCTAAAATTTTGGAGTTTTTTTCTGTATGTATTGGGACTCATGTAAGAGTTTTAGCAGGGAAGAAGCTTGATCAGTTTTAGGTTTTGAAGAAATCGCCTTGTTAGTAGAGAGGAATATGTACTAGCAAGATGTGGGATCTGTTTATTTTTCAAGACTCTGTTCCTAAGGTCACCTCCCTCTGATATCTTTTATGACATGCCCTTGCCCATCCATCATAGGAAGAACTAATTATTTCCTCTTGCTATGTACTCACTTATAGCACCTATCACAGTGTATTTTTTTAAAATTTGTACATTTCTGTCTGAGCAAGCTCTGAGCTTCTAGATAGCATAGAAGGTATATTCTTTTTAAAACAATATGTTAAAGCTCATTATTGTAAATTAAATGGAAATTTAATACACATTTAGGGAGAACCTAATATGTTCCAAACATTAGTAACTGGAATACAGAACGTGCTTCATAAATCTTATTCTCACTTGATTGAAACTTACATGAATGACCTTCAAAAAACCTTTCATAGTTGTGATGATCCAACCACATCAGTTAATTGAGTTCATCCCCCTTCACATCCCTCCCCCCAAGCATGTTAGTACTTAATACAAACATTTAACAGGTCAGTATTTATTTATTATCTTATATGTTTAACAGACATTTCATTGGACTTCCATTAGATTATCAGTAGAACATTAGAATTTCCTCGGTTTAGCAATGAAAATCCAAACTAAAGTTTTTAGAGTTGGCCTCTTTCTAAAGCGTCAATTAGTGTATAGACTTCAATGATAATAATAATTATTTCCAACTTCAGTTAAAAAGACTAGCTAAAGGTTTTTTTAAATTTCTGAAGAAGGTTTTGAATATATTGGTAAATGGTGGGAAGGAGGAGGGAGATTAGGGGAAGATAAAGTTCCCAGAAATCTTTAATTGAGTGAAAGGTCATTTGGATTTGCATGATTTTAAGATTGCATCATAACCACTCAAGAGGCAGTGTGTCTGAATGGGTGGCCCATGTAGAGAACACACGTTTTAATAGTTGCCTTGTAACTTTGTACAAGCCATTTAGATCACTTAAGTATCCCAGGATCTTCCATAAAATTGTGTCATTAGAGAAACTTGGTTACTCCTTAGGTAAAGTTTAGATATTAGAAGAGCCATGAAAGATTGGCTACTTTTTAAAAAGGAGTGGATGGAAAGATTGAAGGAAAGTTAATAAGGACCATGTAAGGATGAGAACCTTTACTTATTCCTAGAGAATCTTTAACCTGGGGGAGGGAGGAATTGATTGAGTTTTAAAAGCATTAATTTAGAAATGGTTTCATTAACTCTTCTGTTTCCTAGAAGAAATATAATATGTTTAATTCACACTTTTAAAACACAAAGGATGGAAAATATGCAAAATGTATTTCAATCCTACTTTCTGTCCAGTCAGGTCAGAAAGAGACAGACAAAGAAATGTAGAAGTTATAGAATGAGATCAGGGAAGAGGAAATAAAATGTGGGGGGAATGACAGAGGACTGGTTTAGGTCTGCTGCCTTCAAGACCCCTTCCCCTCCTTTTTTCTCCACTGCATCAAAATCTTTCTAGCCTCAAGACTGAGTGTGCTGGGCACCTCGCAGTCCCATTCTTACCGCCCTCCTTCTTCAAAGACTTCAGTCTTCTAGAAGGTAATTTTCGTCACATGGCTGGTATCTCCTGGCTTTTGAGCATGACAGCTCCCTGAGAGCCTCGAAATGGCAGCACTGCCTTCCTCCCTTTTGGGGAGGGTGGGACTAAAGCACTTACAGAGGAATTCAAGAGGGCACACACTCGTCCGTCTTCAGTTGATTCACCACGGACAGTTTTAGATGCTTACACTGGGAGGGACAAATTTAGTCATATCCCTTTTCTCCCTTTCTTCCTGAGAGTCAGTCCGTTAAAAATATTAGTCATTTTTTGAATGTGTCTTTTCTGTTTAATAATAGCTTTCATTTATTGATTGTGTAAGATGTGTCTGACCAGTACTTGACGTTTTATATAGTAAAATCTTTGCAATGATTCTATAAGGTAGGTAGTATTACAGTTAAAGATCAGGACTCCAAGGCCCTAAGAGTTAAGTAATTTTGTATAAGATCACATTACTAGTGAGGGACAGAGCCGGGATTCGCTGTAACATATGAAGTACACACACATACACATGACTTGAGCAAATGATGGAAGCAGTTAAGGAAAACCTTTGGGTAGAGAGTAATTTGACCTAGGTGGTGAATTGGAAGGGTTTTAGATGTGGTCTAAGTAATTCTTTCTCTGAAGTTCACCACAATAACAGTTCATTTTTGGTTTCTCTGCCCACTGTGACTCCCTGGTTACTTCCTTTTCCAGCAGTTGGAATGAAGTGACCGATATAAGGTGACGTAAGAGTTAAAAGTAGATTAGAGTGTTAGAATTTACAGTTGGAAAAGTAAGTGTTCTTTTGCTCGTTCCTTGAGGGGGCCTCTTCTGTGTTTTGGGGATCCAGTATATGCTGTTTACTGCATGAGAGGGCACAGACGTTGGACTACGAGGGAAAATCTGTCATGTGTGCCAGTAAATGCCAGATTATTTTAGAAAGTGGAATTATTATTATTAAAAGCAAGTGTATGCCTCAAATTTAGGGTCTACTTTAGCTTTCCCTCAAATGTTTGTGGGTTATTTTTCAGAAATTACATTTTTATTTCAGTTGAAGAAGTTGGTCTGCAGTTGTTGGAAATAGGGGAAAAGGGTAATTTGAAGCAGAAAAAAATTAGGGTTTTCCAAATGGGATGTTGTGGTAATGGGGTGTCCTTGTTCTAACTGAATACTTTCTCAGGAATGGAAGAGACATTTTTCTTTACTGGATCCAAATTTCAGCAACAAGATGTTGGGAAAGAATTTTGTGGTTCTGTTTTGAAGTTGATTTGACTAAAAATACTAAGGCTCACCTAGAGTGGACAGCTCATGTCCTCTGATGACAACCCTAATTTACCTCATGTTGTGTCATCGTGAAGGTGTCATTAGCCACCATGCGGGATCAATATCTAGACCTCCATAAATGTGAAGTAGCTTTACAGGGAAAAATAAAATGTGGGGAGGCTCTGGTCAGTGGGTACACACTGCATAAATAGGAACTTCTCAAAATGTTAAGAGTCACTTGAGAAATTAAGCTGGAATGTCATGTCAATTCTGGGGGACATTTGTCAGAGGAACTCAAGGCAAAAATAGCTGAGGCTATAGCAAAATCATATAATTTTTCTTTTTTTATGTAACTGTCATACTCCATGCCTGGAAAGTAGCCAGTATTGGGCCATCTTTTATGGGAATAAAGAAAGAGAAAGATTGATCTCCTAAGTTATAAGTCACTGAGTCTTGCCTCAATTCCAGAAAAACTAATAGAATTCATGGGAGATGAGACAAACCTTTTGGAGAGTACCTAACTCTCTTTGACTATCTGTAGAAGACTCTAGCCAGAACTGAGATTGCAGGAGTAGTCCTGACCGGTTTCTTTTCCATTTGGGGAAATAAGAAATAAATTGGAGGATAATGTGGGAATCATTAAATATATTTACTGAGATTTTATAAAAACTGTTCTAGGACAAAAAAAAAAAAAGGAAAGAAAAGAAGAAGAAAAAAGACAAGGAAATGGGATGAAGGGGCACAGTTCCGATCTCAGTATTAAATCTAGTTAGCAGGCATGAGGCAAAGGGCAGAAATAAATAACCAAGTTTTATACAGAAAGAAGTCAACAGAATGTCCTTGCAGTTAATAGTAGAAGCAGCAGTTGCAGTATGTTAATAACTTGAGTAGAAGAGCAGAATAACTCTGCTGAAAAAACCAGCATAAGATTTTTCTGCTTAAATAAGACTGGATCCTGTCTTGGGTATAATGGCCAGGTTTCAGGAAAGAGACTTGTCTGTGGCCGCCTATGAAATTTTGTTGAAATTCACTATCAAGTTCAAAATTGCCTTTTCTAGGCAAGCAAAGAAAGCTGCTGAATCTGAACCATCCAGCCCAGTGCATTCACAGCCGTGAACAGCACACTGAGGAAAACACAAAAGAAGTAGACAGAATCTCTGCCTCTGCTTAGGAGCATGCAGTTTAGTTGGGGAGACAAAACTTAAATACTAGAACCAATAAAAGAAGAGTACAAAGCAACTTGCAAGTAAGTGTATAATAATATGGCGCAAATGACACAGATAAATGCAGAGGGGACATGGAGGAAAGGGGAGTGAGCAAAACACAACAGTGTCAGGTTAGTTAGGAAAGGCATGTTTAACAGTACTGTAGCTTCCATGTTCCTTTCTGTAGCATCGATGAAGAACAATGTGGGATAGGAAATTCAGATATTCTGCATTGATCTCTTCCTCCTTATCTGCCGAGTCTGTCCGTCTATCACAGATGGAAATTAAATTGATCCAACAATTTGCTCTCCACAGAGCCGTGATGGTTTCTACCTAGTAATTTATGCTTTTCTTGGTGTTTGCAAATCAATTGCTATCATGGGATGCAGTCAAACCTGGGCCTGGATCCAGTAGGTTGGGGGATTATTGGAGTGGATATGTGTGTATGCGATTGAAATCCTGGAAAAACGGACTCTAGTTTCTATGTATTTTTACTCATTGAATAAAAACATTTTCGGGTTTTTTTTTAAAAGCATGTTTAATTACACTCAGATTGCATTTTTAGGGAATGTATCTGCTTTATTTCCTACTGCTCCTGACAGGCCCAACCTTCAAACCACCTTTAGTGGCTTCGTCGCCAGACCTTTTGTTTTAAAAAAGCCTTGCCCTACCCCACAAATATTAGAGATCGCTACTTTTTTCCTCTCGGAAAAAAAAAAAAAAAAAAAAAATATATATATATATATATATATATATAGATGTTCTTCTAGTTTAATAAATAAAACATTGCTCCTGAAAGGCTTAGGAAAGTATACTTTATTCAAACACTCGACTTCATTGTTCTACGTTAAAAAATTTTTTTTAAGTCCTTCTGAGGATTGTGAAATTCTTTCAAAACAAATTAAAAAGAAAACATTTTCTGTGATTTCTTTACAGATTCTGGACAATCAGGAAGTCCAAGCCACAATGATCCTGCCAAGAATCCTCCAGGTAAATATGTGTTCCAGGACGTTTGCAATCTGACATTGTTGGAGAACAAAGGTACCACTGTATAGATAAACACCCCGTAATTGGTCAGCTGCCTATTTTGTTCTGGCAGGCAGGTATGATCAGGACAAGATGTGATTCTTTTTAGGCCCTTCACAGTGGCACATACTTCCACATTGGCGTCATCAGTATGTACCTAATCACTAATGTTTTACTTTTTGTTGGTGTTTCTTTGAAAATGAATATGCATATATTTTATAGCTGTATATGTTTCAGGTGCTAAAAGTCACTGTTGTTTGAAAAGCCAAAAATCCTTCTAATCTTTCTTTTAAAATGCACAAGAAAAAGTATAATTTTTCATACTCTTATTGTAGTTTATCAAATCTCATTACTTTAAAAAGTAGGTTGTGGTGGTAGTGGTTATGTCTTCATGCGGGATTTTTGCAAATGAGTTTTTATTCCATAATGTTTTTAATGGGATTCCAAGAATCAGGAAATAATGAAAGTAAGACTTTTCCTTTAGTGTAATGTATGTCGAATACTCTCTTTATTTTCAGAAGTTGTTCCAGATCTGAAAATGGCTTTTATAAGAAACCATACTGTCTTCATGGTTTTGTTTTTCCTAAAGCTGCAGATATAGAATTTTGACTGATTTAGGAGTAGTATCTCTTCTCATGAGATAAAAACTAGTGCAAAGAAGAATTTCTAATATTTTAATCTCATAAAAATTTTAATTATATCTGTGACTTTAGTAAAAGAATGCTCTAAGAATAACCTAACAAAAACAAAACAAACAGGTAAAAAAATTCAAACTGACCACATATAACCTCCACCTCCAAAATGATCTCATTTGGCTTTTCATTGAAAATAGACCCCCAAATTTATAAAAGGTAATCATAAAAGTTTCCACAGGTAGACTTAGTTTTAGGTCCTTAATTGCTTGGTCTTCCTGTCATAATACTTTGCTAATGTGAGTCTGAAGAACCCTCAACACTACAAGAAAATGTGTCAGAGCATTCTTGCTTTAAAAGGATGTTAGAAAGATATAACAAGTAAATATGTAAGTAAAAATGCAAAGGCAAAACAGAATATATTTTTTTCTTTCTGAGTCTTGCCTATATTTTGTTCTCTATTTTTATCTTCGAAAAAAATTTTCCAACTGCATATTAACTTATTCTGTATTGTACAAAATCAGATTGTATGACAAAAGTAGTATATCCTTCAAAGATAAAATATTCTAAGTATAGATATAAAATGTATACTAAGTTGATTTTTCTTTACTTTCATCCAAGTCATTTAATATGACTAAAAATTGGTAGCAAAACATTGAAAAGCTGAAAAATTTTAAATGTAACTTCCAGTTAAATTGATTATTTTATTTTTTGTGTGGATGGGGCCAAGAAAGCGAGCTATTTAGAATATAATAAAATTTGTCAGAAATTTTCTGAAGTTGAGAAAATTTATTAGCTTGTAATGTCTTCAACTTTACTAAAATTTCTTCTTTTTAGTTATTAATGTTTTCTCTGTGTAGCATGATAACCAAAAGTGAATTGTATCCAAACATTTTTTAAAAGCTTCTTCACTCATTTTACAAGAACTGGCAGGGAGGGGGACCTTTATTAGAAAAAGAGTTGATAAGCATTGTTAAGTCAGACTAAACAAAGGATATGCTCTTTGCATTTGAATGACAGCTTGGTTTGAAATTAATAAAGCTGTTATTGTTTGAAATGCATTTCTGAACATGTACAGAAAGAATCGTACTCACTTAAAATGTTCTCTACTTGAGCTGAATGAATAATCTCTGAATAGTTATATAATGACAGAATATGATTTTTCAATATTTGTTGAGAAGCTTGGTTAAATTTTCTTTACTACATTCAGTGTAGCACCTATTAATTTATCTGTTTACATATAATATGGGTAGCAGAAACAATCAAGATAAAGCATCTCTATTATTTTCCCTCTTAAATTTTCCTTGGAAATCAAACCTTTTGTGAACTATGTCTGAAAACTGGAACGTTGTAGGTAAATGTATATTATGATTAGTTGAATATTATGTATATGTAAATTGTACATTGGTTACCAGTTTTTCAGAGATAGAATATAATGAAACATAAAATATCAAAATTAAGTGGAATAAAATTAGAATTTTCTTTGATGATTCAGAAGCATTCTATCGTTTTAACATGCTTTGTGTATCATTACATTATGGACTTAACCTTAGAGATTATGAAGGAATTCTGTTTGATGGAAGTAAGAGTTTGTTCTGTAATAACTTGACATAAATCAAATCACTAGAAATATTAAATAGTATCTAACTGGAAATGCGAAAAATCATAACTTATTAAGGTTTTTGTTTTGCAGTCAATTGGGATAAATTATACTTATTATTAAAAGCTCTTTTCATAAGTATAAGCATGTTTGGTATTTTTAGAGCATAATTTATCTCTTGGAGCCTCTTTTCATCTCTGTTTTCTGGCTTTGGCTGAAATGTGAAATCTCTGAATTACCGTATCAAGTAGGCATGATACATTTACAGGCAAATTCAATCTACTACCATGAGCAATGAGACAGTCGAATCACTTTGCTGTTTGTATTGTTATAACAAAGAGAAAGTAAACTTTTGAAAAAGATTGCCTTGAGTTCCAGCTCTTTCTTATCACTAGTAGTTTTCCACTGGGAGATGTGCAACCCCTGGACATTGCCACCATCTACTTCTGTGTTTATTTCATAACAGCTTGGGAAGAGATGGCAAAAATTCAAGCCCTTTTGGAGGTAAAGGCCCTTTGAAATCAGTTTACCACTGTTGACATGAAGGTGGGATCACATCCAGTCATTCTATAAGTACAGATGCATGGGTCTCCCACAAACTGGGCATCCCTCTGGCTTGGGTTTTCTCCAGCATCAGACATGACTATCTGATGCAGAAGAACTTCTGAAGGGTGACCTTAAGGTTCTTCAGACTGTAGTATGGAGTCTACAGATAGGCCTTTAGTTTTTAATTTGTGTTTCCTGATTGGGATTTGTACTTAGTTAGCAAGCTAATCACATGCATTTGAACAAAAGCGACACATTTTTGGGGAGGAAGAATATTTGCTACTTATTTTTAAAAGAGCTTAAGTAGGTTTATTTTACTATTTTAAAAGCACTTAAATAGTCTTTGCAGTATTTCCTTATACTATTTCGTGATTTAATTTTTTGTATTTATTCTTTGTTACATAGTGGGGATGGGCACCATACTCTTTTCTGGGCTAAGGTGTCCAAAAGGTCTGACTTTGTCCAAGGACATGACATTGTTATTTTGGTCAAGAACCACTAGGCTACTTCATTTTTTGTATGATGCACATTTCTCTTATTTATGTTGGGGTCAAAAGTTATATGTTTATATCTAGATACTTCTTTCTGAACAGTAAATTAATCCCTTCTAAGCAGTAGAGCTGCAAGAGTCCTCTTTCAACTATAGCAAACAACTGTTGTGGAGCAAAGGAGAGCAAACCATTAATTTAAGAACTTAGACACAGACCTAATTTTATTTACAATGATTAAAACCTCTACTTTCGCTTTTAGAAGATGTGTGTGATTGGATTATAATCTTTTGAAATGAACTTTGACTTGCTATATTATTTTGTGTCTCTACATCCCTTGGGCTATGAACTTTTAGACTTCCCAATCTTAATCAGTTACCTAATGCTGGAGTGGTTGATATCCAAGGAAAACAAGGCAATCTAGAAGTTTGATTTTGCCTCTAAGCCAGCTAGAAGTGGATGCCTCTTCTTGGAGTTCAGGAAGACTGTAGGTTTGTGGGGAGCTCTCTCTTGGCTGGAAATATAACAAAGAAACATTGAATCTTAGGACACTTTGCAAATTCTGTGATGAAAACTTCTGAAGCATTCCAAGTATCATTAACCAGAGCTTTCTGACCTAGAATGACATGGACTTATCCTACTTTTCTTTTTTGTAAAATTTGCAGGATGCTTGTGCTGTTTTGTGGGGCAGCTTTTGTGTATAGTGGGGCAAAGCCTCTGGGGACCATTAAGATCATATATTGGGTAAATGTCAAATAAGCCACCTTATATCCTACCTGGAACAAAAATGGAATTACATAAATAATTGAATAAGTTAAATAAGGTGTATCAACTATAGCAATATGCTCATCTTACATTTAAGATATTATTTTAATTTATATTTATATTTAGTCCATATATAAGAGAGATCGTACAGTATTTGCCTTTCTCTGACTTATTTCACTTTAGCATAATGCCCTCAAGGTCCATCCATGTTGTCACAAATGGCAGGATTTTGTTCTTTTTATTTATTTATTTATTTTCTGCTGTACACGGGCCTCTCACTGCTGTGACCCCTCCCGTTGCGGAGCACAGGCTCCGGACGCGCAGGCTCAGCGGCCATGGCTCACAGGCCCAGCTGCTCCGCGGCACGTGGGATCTTCCTGGACCAGGGCACAAATCTGCGTCCCCTGCATCGGCAGGCGGACTCTCAACCACTGCGCCACTAGGGAAGCCCAAGATTTTGTTCTTTATTATGGCTGAATAATATTCCATTGTATGTAGGTACCACATACGTACCACAATTTCTTTATCCATTTACCCATCAGTGGACACTTAGGTTGTTTCCATTTCTTGGCTATTGTAAATACTGCTGTAAAGAACATGGGGGTGCATATATCTTTTGGAATTTGTGTTTTCATTTTCTTTGGATAAATACTCAGACATGGAATCTGTGGATCATATGCTAGTTCTATTTTTAATTTTTTGAGTAACTTCCATTCTCTTTTCCATAGTGGCTCTACCAATTTACATTCCCACCAACAGAGCACAAGGGTTTCCTTTTCTCTGTAACCTCTCCAACACTTGTTATTTCTAGTCTTTTTGATAATAGCCATTCTAACAAGTGTGAGGTGATAGCTCATTGTGGTTTCAATTTGCATGTCCCTGGTGAGTAAAGATGTAGAGCATATTTTTATGTACCTGCATTGGCCATCTGTATGTCTTCTTTGGAAAACATCTATTCAGATCTGCCCATTTTTAAAATCAGATTGTTTGATTTTTTGCTGTTGAGTTGTATGAGTTCTTTATGTATTTTCGATATTAGCTCCTTATCTGATATATGATTTACAAATATTTTCTCCCATTCAGTAAGTTGCCTTTCATTCTGTTGATAGTTTCCTTTGTTATGCAGAGCTTTTTAGTTTGATGTAGTCCCACTTGTTTATTTTTCTTTTGTTGTTGTTGCTTTTGGTGTCAGATTTTAAAAAATCATTACCAAGGTCTATGTCAAGGAGCTTACTGTGTTTCTCCTAGAAGGTTTATGGTTTCAGGTTTTACATTCAAGTCTTTAATCTATTTGGAGTTAATTTTTGAGTACAATAAGATAGTGGTCCAGTTTCATTTTTTTGCATCTGGCTGCTGTCCAATTTTTCCAACACCATTTATTGAAGAGACTGTCCTTTTCCCATTGTATATTCTTGGCTCCTTTGTTAAAAATTAATTGACCATATATGTGTGGGTTTATTTCTGGGTTCTCTATTCTGTTCCATTGATCTGTATGTCTGTGTTACGTTAATACCACACTCTTTTAATTACTATAGCTTTGTAATATAGTTTGAAATCAGGGAGAGATGCCTCCTGCTTTGTTCTTCTTTCTCAAGACTGCTTTGGCTATTAGGGATCTCTTTTTGTTCCATATAAATTTTATAACTTCTATTTCTGTGAAAAATGCCATTGGAGTTTTTTTTTTTTTTTTTTTTTTTTTTTTTTTTTTTTTGCGTTACGCAGGCCTCTCACTGTTGTGGCCTCTCCCGTTGCGGAGCACAGGCTCCGGACGTGCAGGCTCAGCAGCCATGGCTCATGGGCCTAGCCGCTCGATGGCATGTGGGATCTTCCCGGACTGGGGCACGAACCCACGTCCCCTGCATCGGCAGGTGGACTCTCAACCACTGTGCCACCAGGGAAGCCCACCATTGCAGTTTTGATAGGGATTGCATAGAATCTGTATATTGCTTTGGGTGGTATGGACATTTTAACAATATTATTTATCATAATCCATGAGCACAGAATATCTTGCCATTAATTTGTGTCTTCTTCAATTTCTTTCATTAATGTCTTATAGTTTTCAATATACAGTTCTTTCAGCTCCTTAGTTAAATTTATTCCTAGATATTTTATTCTTTTTGATGTAATTGTGATTGTTTTCTTATTTCTTAATTTCTTTATCTTTTAGGTCATTATTAATGTATGGAAATGCAACAGAGTTTTGAGTATTGATTTTATGTCCTGTAACTTATTTATTAGTTCTAACAGTTTTCTGATGGAGTTTTAGGGTTTTCTATATAAAATATCATGTTATCCGCAAATAGTGCCAGTTTTGCTTTTTCCTTTACAGTTTGGATGCCTTTTATTTCTTTTTTTTTTTCTTCTTCTTCTTTTCCTAATTGCTCTGGCTAGGACTTCCAGTACTATGTTGAGTAAAACTGGAGAGAGTGGGAATCCTAGTCTAGTTCATGATCTTGGAGGAAAAGGTTTCAGCTTTTCCATTGAGTGTGATGTTAGCTGTTGGATTGCATATATGGTCTTTATTATGTTGAGGTACATTTTCTCTGTACCCACTTTGTTGAGAGTTTTCATCATGAATGGATGTTGAATTTTGTCAAAAAATTTTTTTCGCATCTATTGAGATGATCAAATAATTTTTATGCTTCATTCCTTAATGTAGTATATCATTTGTGGTTATTGAACCATCCTTGCACCACTGGAATAAATCCTACTTGATCATGGTGTATGATCCTCTTAACGTATTGTTGAATTTGCTTTGCTGATACTTTGTTGAGGATTTTTGCATCTATGTACATGAGGGATATTGGCCTATAATTTTTGTTGTTATTGCTGTTCCTGTGACATCCTTATCTGATTTTGGTACCAAGGTAATGCTAACCTCATAACGTGACTTTGGACATGCTTTTGATTTTTTTAGAAGAGTTTCAGAAGGATTGTATTGATTCTTCTTTGAATGTTTGGTAGGTTAACTGCGTTCAGGTAGGAATGCTGATCGTGATAGATTTGATTTTCTACAGATTCTGTTCCGGTGTCTTGTTTGGGCACTACCAAAGAAAGTCATTCGTCATTTGGGGTTGCACTTGAAATCTACACCTGTGAAGTTGCCTGCTGTTCATCTAGATCTGCACATGGGGGATGCTGGGCTGTACCTTGGGTGATACATCACCTTGCACCTAAAGGCTGGGCTGATTGTCCCAATGTTGTGTGGATTTGCAAGAAGAGCTGACAGTCTTGCCTGTCCCCGTTTTCCAATCTAGATTCTTGTAGGCATCTCCTGACAAAGGTACTTAATGATAGCTCTGTTAGAAATTTCTTTTGTTTTTTAACATCTTTTTAAAAAATTAATTAATTAATTTTTGGCTGCATTGGGTCTTCGTTGCTGTGCGTGGGCTTCTCATTGCGGTGGCTTCTCTTATTGTGGAGCATAGGCTTTAGGCGTGTGGGCTTCAGTAGTTGTGGCTTGCGGGCTGTAGAACGCAGGCTCAGTAGTTGTGGCACATGGACTTCGTTGCTCCGTGGCATGTGGGATCCTCCTGTACCAGGGTTTGAACCTGTGTCTCCTGCATCGGCAGGCAGATTCTTAACCACTGCGTCACCAGGGAAGCTGTGTTAGAAATTTCTAAACAAGGAAATACATGTCCAAAAACATTTCACTGGTGAAGCGGTCTGTTCCTGGACTTTTGTTTCTTTGGGAGGTTTTGGATTACTGATTAAATATCCTTACTAGTAATTGGTCTGTTCAGAATTTCTATTTCATCACAATTCACTCTTGGTAGGTTGTATGTTTCTAGGAATTTGTCCATTTCTTCTAGGTTGTTCAATTTGCTAGAGTATAATTGTTCATTGTAATCTCTTATGATACTTTGTGTGGTACCAGGTGTAATGTCTCCTCTTCCATTTCTGATTTTATTTATTTAAGGCATCTATCTTTTTTTCTTGGTAAGTCTAGATAAAAGTTTATCAATTTTGTTTATCTTTTCAGAGAACCAGCTCTTAATTTTATTGATCTTTTCTATTATCATTTTAGTCTCTATTTCATTTATTTCTGCTCTAATCTTTGTTTTGTCTTCCTTCTACTAACTTTGGGCTTTGGTTGTTGTTTTTTCTAGTTCCTTGAGTGTATATTTAGGTTATTTTAGATTTTTCTTATTTCTTGAGATAGACTTTCGTCACAATAACTTTCCTCTTAGAACTGCTTTTGCTGAATCCCATAAAATTTGGTGTGTTCCATTTCCATTTTCATTTGTCTCAAGGTATTTTTTTATTTCTCTTTTGATTTCTCCTTTGACCCGTAATAGTATCATTAACTATAATAATATGCTGGTCTTGCATTTAAGAAAAATTTTAAATCAAACAAATTTGGAGGTTGATTTCTCCCCTACTCTACTTTATAGATACTGAGATTGAAGCTACCAAATGGTTGTCATGAAACTAATGAAAACCAACCAAATAATTATCAAGAAAACTAGCATCTGCAGTTGTAGTCATCATCTGCAGGGATCACTAGGGCCTTCGTTTGTTTGACTTTTCACTTAGTTTTTGTCAAAATTTAGCATTTGGGACAAACAGTACTCTCTGATAGTTACAGAAATAATACAACATTTTTCTCTGCTATTTGCGTATGAAGGCAGATATATTTGCATAGGCCCTGCATGACCTCATAGAGCATGTTTTATCTTAGAATATCGTGTTCAAGGTCAAAGAAAGGGGAAAATTCACTCTGACTTTTTTTTTATAACAGTCCATTCACTCCTCAGTTAATAAGTTCATGCCCACTCATTCTCGTATCCTTATTTATCATATCCACCAGAATCAACTTTTTTTATGGGGGGCAATGCACTATTTCATGATACTTGATTCTAAACTTCGGCTCTTTACAATATGCAACAGACTATAAACAGGCTTTCTAGTCATAAAAGTATAAATAGAAAGACAGTAAAAGGATGGGTTAACTGTGGTAAGACCTGACATCATATTGGGTTGGCCCAAAAGTTCGTTTGGGTTTTTCATAAGATGTTATGGAAAAAGCCAAACAAACTTTTGGGCCAACACAATAGGTAAAGCTTTTAAGTAATTTGAGAATGAAGTCCATGGGAGTCAGTACCAAAATCAAAGGATTTTTTTCCTAATAGATTTTGTTTCAGAGACATTTTTCTTCTTTATCCTCTAACTTTTTTGAAGACATCACATTAGTAAAGTTCTTAAATGTTCAAATTTAGGTTGGAACTCAGAGTACAGGAGGAGAGGATAGGTAATGAGTTTTGTTAGCAGATTAATCTTAAAAGGTCCAGGAGGCAATAGTCCTCAGCTACTTGTTTTTGCAGGTTGCATTATAGCTGCTCATGTATAACTCACTCCTCAAAAGTTGATCTACGTCGCAGTTGGCACCATGCCCAGCCTCTACAATGGGTCCAGTCTGATCACTTGTAATATTAGTTTTGGGGGGAAAAGAAAGACAATTTAAGAATATTTTATAAGGACATGAAAGAAGCGGGTTTATCTATATCGCCCCAATTATCCACCCTGTTAGGCCATGAATACTACTAATTGAGTGCCAACTGGTTGCTGAGCTCAGAATTAAATACTACATTCCAGGAGACAGGGCGTGGATTGGTTCAGCTCTATATGAGTAGAGACAGCCA
Organism: Orcinus orca; assembly: GCF_937001465.1. Lineage (NCBI taxonomy): Eukaryota > Metazoa > Chordata > Mammalia > Artiodactyla > Delphinidae > Orcinus > Orcinus orca. The sequence goes on from NC_064564.1 coordinate 57,331,418, forward strand.
TTTGTCCTCCACCATTCCACACCAAGAACAATAAACAGCCCTGAAAGAGCTGTCTGTAGGTAGATTTTTCAGCCACAGATATTTAATGGGCATCTATTTTGTTCATGGCATTAGACTAAATGCTGTGGAAGATTGAAAAGTGAGTTACACATAAAACTTGCTCTCCCCAAAGTTTCAGCCCGTGAGTACATACAATATTCTATACATATTGTGGAAACCTAACATTACTTAGTGCTACAACTCAAGTGTCATGGGAGTTCAAAGTTGTGAAATACTGTTTCCAGCCATTGTGTAAGGAGTGTGGTGAAGTGCAACGAATATGAACGTTGGAATTAAAAATTTCCCCTGAATCAAGGTTCTAAGTTTTACAGTGATCATGAGGGCCATGACCAAATCAGCCCCCTTCTCTGGAACTCAGCACAGTCAATTATACCCATGCCAGTTGTAAACATTAGATGGAAGAGCATACCTGGCAAGTAGCAGGTGCTTGGTAAAAGGTAAAAGGGAGGGCTCTTTCATCCTACTTTCTCTTCCAGCTGGGTTGATCAAGAAGACTTTCTGCAAGAAGTATCATTTGTTGTGAATCCCAATAGAAATGTGTTGAATTTTTACACTGCACTCCCCTAGATGACATAAACAGAGTTACAGATCATAAGATGCATAAGAATAGGATGTTAGAGGTTACATAAAAGAGACAAAAGAAACATATTTTCAAGTCTCACGGTGGAATAGAATTTGAGTTTTAAGGTAGTCCTTTTTTCCTAAAGTAAGCCTTTTGGCCTGCCAGGAAACGTGGAATGAAATTTTGTTACATAGTTTTTAATAATGACAAGAGAAAGAGTACAAATGTATCTTTTGAGATTGCTTTTCCCCTGGCAACACTTTATATCTTAGTCTCTTGTATTCACATGGTATAAATATTTTTCCTACTTGCCTTTCCATAGTGCTCCTTCTTTCTGAAACTACCAACTTGTCTCTCTCCATTGAAAATGTTCTCTGTCCCTTACTTTTCCTGGTCCTCTCAGTATATCTCCCTTATTCTATTAACTTCTTCCTGACAACTTCTTACTTTAAAAATAATGCATATTGGGCTTCCCTGGTGGTGCAGTGGTTGAGAGTCCGCCTGCCGATGCAGGGGACACGGGTTCGTGCCCTGGTCTGGGAAGATCCCACATGCCGCGGAGCGGCTGGGCCCGTGAGCCATGGCCGCTGAGCCTGCGCTGCGCAACGGGAGAGGCCACAACAGTGAGAGACCCGCGTACCGCAAAATAAAAAAAAAAAAAAAATGCATATTTTGTCCCTCATTCAGACAACCCCCTTCAACCAAGTGACCCATCTTGCTCTTCTTTTTCATGACATGATATAAAAGACTAAAATTTCTACTTAATTTCTCCTGCAATTGGACTTCTGTCCCCACTTGAAATGATTCTCATTAAATTCACTTTTTATGACCTGAGTCCAGTGTTTCCTTTCCATTCTATTCCTGCTTCCGTATTCTTGAACATTTATTTGGTTCACCTGACCACGCTCTACTGAAACTTTATCCTTGCTTTAATTTTTTTGAAAATTTGATTGTGGCAAGAACGCTTAACATGAGGTCTGCCTTATTAAGAAATTTTTAAGTGATTCTAGTTACAATGTTGTACAACAGATCTCTAGAGCTTATTCATCTTGATCAAACGGAAACTTTTTGCCTGTTGATTGCAATTCCCCATTTCCTCTTTGTCCCAGCCCCTAGCAACCACCGTTCTACTCTGATTCTATGATACTGACTATTTTAGGTACCTCATATAGATGGAATCATGCGTTTGTTTTTCTGTGACTGGTTTATTTCACTTAGCATCATGTCCTCACGATTCATTCATGTTGTTGCATATAGCAAAATTTCCTTTAAAAAAAGGCTAAACAGTATTTTGTTGTATGAATATACCATATTTTCTTTGTCCATTCATCTGTGGATGGACATTGAGGTTGTTTCCACATCTTCGCTATTATGAATAGCGCTGCAGTGAACGTGGGAGTGCACATATCTCTTTGAGATCCTGATTTCAATTCTTTTCGATACATACCTGGAGGTGGGATTTCTGGATCGTATTGTAATTCTATTTTTAATTTTTTGAGGAACACCCATGTTATGTTTCATAGTGGCTGCACCATTTTGCATTTACCAACAGTGTGCAAGGGGTCCAGTTTCTCCACATTCTCCACAGCACTTACTGTCTTTTTTTGTTTTTTGATAATGCCATCCTGACAGGTATGAAGTGACATCTTATTTTAACTTTAATTTGCATTTCCTGATTATTAGTGATGTTGAGCCTTTTTCCATATGCCTGTTGGCCATTTGTATATCTTCTTTGAAGAAGAGGCTATTCAAGTCCTTAGCCCATTTTAAACCAGGTTATTAGTCGTCTTTGTTTTGTTTTGTTTTGCTATTGTTGTAGGAGTTCCTTATATATTTTGGAGATTAACCCTTTCTCAGACCTATGGTTTGCAGCTGTCTTCTCGCGTTCTATAGGTTGCCTTTTCACTGTTGATTGTTCCCTTTGTTGTGCAGAAACCTTTTAGTTTGATGTAGTCCCATTTGTTTATTTTTGCTTTTGTTGCCTGTGCTCTTGAAAACAGGGCCTTTTCCTGGTAATCCAGGAACCATAATGTTTTCTTTCAGTTACTTATTAACCAGATTTCTGTCTTTAGTTTTCTGTGTGTTTTCAGTCCCCCCTGTGACTTTTAAGTTTCATTCACCTCTTATTATTCCTAGATGCATACCTTTGGAACAGATCTCTCTCCTAATGTTTCATGTGCCCAACTTCTTTTTGGACACGTTTCCGTATAGGTCGCATGGGTGACAACTCCAAAATTCAATTCCTTTTCTTTTCTACCAGACTTTATCTCTACAGGGCCACAGGAATCTCCCCGGACACCCTCGGCTAGAGTAGTTCATAAGTTCTTTCTCAGGATCCCCCACGTATCCATTCATCTTTTCTTTTGGAAGCTCTTTAAAATCCACCCCACCTCTCAGTTCCCGTTACCCTTCTTTGGGCCCTACACATGATTTCTTGCTTCCAGTAGTGCAAAAACCTTATCTCTATTCTCTCCTTGCTCTTTCTTTTTCTAAGACTCTGTAGGAATACACTTCATAAAACACAGATCTGACTTTCTTGAAAACTGATGGTTCACTCCTTATATACCCATATTCTGTGTCATGGCTTTAAATGCTGTTCAGTATCAGATACCAAGTATACTAGGTTCCTTTTCTTTCCCTTTCATCCATGTGCTCTGCTATTTCCTCTGCCAGAACTGCCGCATCCACCCTACAAACACTTGTTCATCTGTTATGTCCGAACTCTTCCATCTGTCTTACTGGATTCTCCCAGGCAGAGTTGGGCCTCTCTACCTGTATTATGATTGTTGCTTTATGTTATATTTATATTTTATACCCCTCCATCCCCGAGACAGTTAAAGTTTTTAAATGAGTAATTTACTACTATAATCCAGTATCTTTATTTGTTTGACACATGCTTGGAAACATTACTCAAAAAAAAAAAATCAGGTTGTCAGTGCTTATCGACGGCTAGTCCAACTTCTCTACTTTACTTATGAAAACAACGCAGAGAGGTTAAGTGATTTGCCCAAGGTCCCAATTAGTTATTGGCAAATGTGGGTTAAAACTCATTTTTTTCGTGGGTCAAAACCTGAAGTCAGTGGTAATCCCACTGCATTATTGGTACCTTTCTCCTTGCCTCTCCTTCCCTGCCCCCGATAGATAACACAGTTTATTGTGGTGCATCGCCTTCTGAAAAATGAGAAAAGTTTGGCCTTGTCTCTGCTTGGCCTAAGTGTTGGTGAGCATGCCACGAAGAGAAAGAGAGGAGAAAGCTTTTCGTTGAGATGACTTAGCAGGACAGAGTCTGGGTCCCCTGGCATTCACAGAGAGCACCACGCTTGAGTCCCTGGGGGCAGTTTTAATAGCTGTGGCTGCCGGGACAAGGGGCAGTGGACAGGGGGTGAGGAGGGGAGATGGAGGGGCCTATTGAGTGACCCTTGCCTCAGTGGGAATGAGCTTGGGGAGAGATGGCAGCTGAGTTTCTGAGGCTGTGGGATCAGGGCAGGAATGAAGGAAGAGGCCTCAGTGCCAGGTTATTGCAGTCGCTGGAGCTCAGTGGCCTCCATCTAGTTTTCCGTTCCCTTTTTTGAGGTTCATGTGCTTTACATTTGCACAGGTCAGGGGCTCACTTGGGACACAGTCACAAGTGTAATTTAAACCTAAGATATCCTCTCCTTTCACAAAGCTGTGAGAGAAATGACTAGTTCTTGGGCTATAGCTAGTTATTCAAGCTTTGGTTTTTCCTGTTTCCTCACTTTGTAACTGCATAGAATGATCTTGTGCTATCTGAAATGACATCATCACGGGGTAACATAGAGTCCAAGTGAAAATTTAATACATTGATGTAGGCCCTTTATTTATACTGCCCCTAGTTCCAGAAAACTTTCAAGAGGTCTCGCAGCTAAATAAGTTGCAGTTTGTTAAATTTTGGAAGGCATCACTGTCACGTGTTTTTCTTTTTTTGCTGAGTGCCTAAGTTGCCCACAGGGAGGGTTAGAGTCCCCGTGTGGAAAGAGGTCTCCCTCATAATTAGCCTAGGTTAGGTTATGGCTGTGCCTGCTACCCTGAGTAGTTCTTTCACTCAAGTATCTCAGGTTCCACAATGACCGCCTGCATCTGAAGTTTCTTCTCAATTTAAATTCTTTTCCCTCTCCATATTTACAATGTCGGCTTTTGTAGCATATGGCTACAATTTAATAATGCAAAGCATTTTCCTTCTCACAGCTGGAAAGCTGGGATTGTTCGATATCACAGAGAGAGTAGACTTGCTCCAGGCTAGTTAAAATCACTGAACTCTGCAGAAGCTAAGCTTGCTGGAAGTATCGTCCTATACAAAGGCACCCAGGGGACCCCACCTTGCATATGAGAGCATCATGCTTGGAAAGAGGGATCAATTCTGTATATTGCAAGCAGAATAAAATGCTAAGTCGATACATATATATATCTAGCTACCTAGATTTTCATCTGTTTCTACCTCACAAGATTAAAAAATGTGTTTTCAACTTATTAGGCAGATCAACTAAAATCTCATTTCTTTTTTCTTTTTCTGTAACTATCAGAAAGTATCAAGGTATCAAGTAACTTAAGCAAGTACTTTTGTGTGGTAATTTGACTCATGTTGGCTTTTACCTAATAGTATCATTGGTGGTCATAGAATTTAAGAAAAAAATCAGGTTTTGGTTTTCAAAGTTGTTATAACTTTGGGTCTTTTTGGGTCTTTTAACTTGTGTGCTGGTCTTCAGTGGCCTTGCACTCTTTCATTTTATTTTATGTAATAGAACTAGGGACACTTCCCTGTTTGCACTGAAATATTTCTAATTCTTGACTCCAACAGATATATCCCTTTCCCCACCCGTATTCCATACCTGAGCATGTTCATTTCCCCAAGGCATTCAGGAGGAAGAACACAGAAAAACCACTTGGCTTTCAGATTTGATCTTATCATCATTAAAATCATCATGTGCACTTGTTAATGACATGAAACAGTGACATGATGTATTTTTAAAATATATGCATTGTATGGTTCCATTGATATGACATGTCTGGAATAGGCAAATCCACAAAGGCAGCGGTTTGGAGATGTTGGGGGAAATGGATACATGACTGCTAATGGGTGTGGCGTTTCTTTTTAAGGTGATGAAAATGATCTGGAATTAGATAGATACACGACTCTTTGAATATACTGCAGACCACTGAATTGTGCACTCTAAAAGGGTATGAGAGTTATATCTCAATAAAGCTGTAATTTTTTTAATGGTTTTTTTAAAGTGCCTATGAGCCATCAGGAGAAAAGGGTTTGGGACGCAGGGCTAAGATTGAGATTTGGAGGGTTTGTCTGGGGCTTAGAGACCTTAGGAGATCAAGGAAGAGGCCCCAGGGAGCCCTGGCACAGGAAGTCACGTGGCAAATGATACGAGTTTACATGTGCATTTCTCAACGAGCTGCAGTCTGCGTCAGTGGAGCCCCTTTTTCTGGTGAGGTACACAGGCCACTGACGGACACCAATGGCGAGTGATGTGATTTATTGTAAGATACTGGCTCCATTGTTTATTTTGTGGCACTTTTGTAAGTGTAGTGGATTTTTAGTTTCAAAATTTCGTATTTTGGATTGTAGTCATCTTCTGAATTGAATTCTTTCAAGCCGAGCAATGTTTTCTAAATAAGTAAGTATATAATGTTGACTGGTGAACCATGGAGTGTCCATGAGTTTTTGAGAGAGCGTGTAGAAAGACAAGTAGAGAGACAAGGAAAGACCACTGATGGGGTTACTCTTATAACAGATGAGGAAGGCAAAATACTTTTTTAAGTGCTGAATCTTAATGTGTTATTTTAAAAAATATTGACATGCTCTCCTTTTAACTAGAGCACCTAGATTATTTTAATAATTTTCCTAATTTCTGTACCTGGTATTTTTGCCTTGGGTCTTTATCCCTGTGATACATCTGGTGATCTTCAGAATGTGCAAGTCTGATTATTTCATTCCCCTCCCCTATCTGTGTCAAAGGTTCCCACTCTAGGCTAAGCCTAATCTTTCCATGGCATCTAATACAGCCCTTCATGGTGTGTTCTCTCCTTGCCCTTCCACTGCCCACGTGGACCTTGCATCCAGCCTTAGCCTTTATGTCTTTGTGTTGTTTTTCTGCCTAGAATGCATGTACCCCCTTGACACCTTATCAGTGAAACTTCTCCAGACCCTGTCTGTAGTACAGTTTTACAGCTTTAATGGCACCTATATCACAATTTACTTGTCTTTTTCACTTAGTGGATTCTGAACACCTTCAGGTGAGGACTGTATAACTCTATTTGTAAACCCCGTATCTAAGGCAATGCCTGGCCAGAGACGGTTCAGCAGTGTTCAAGATTTATGAAATAGAGGCTTAGACCTACAGTAGGCTACATCAATTGTAACTTGTTCCTGAGGTTACATCCCCAGCCCCAGAACCTGACCTAAGTCAGGAAAAGCAGGATGTTTCATAGAGACAGTTATGGTGGGCTGCTTCTGCCCTGTAGGTACACCACACCCTAGATATGACTGTTTCGGAGATGTTCTGAACTCCTAACTCATGTAGCATGGTCTGATGATGCATTTTGTAGGGACGTATCAGACTGAGAATTGCAGTGCCCTGATATGATTACTGATTTAGAATACCAGTCTTAGACGGATCCAGTTCTCTTCTCCCAATCAAATGAATTATAGCGAAGTCCTGTTTGCTGTTCTATGCTTCTGTTTAGTGAGTGTACCAGAATGTTCCTAGCGTCTGCATGATTATGAATGTGGAAACAGGTAAGGTAGCTTTCTAGAAGTAGCAAAAATTGCATGTAATGGAAGTCATTATTTTCAAAACTTTTCCTGATTACATTGACTGTTCCTTATTCATTTGTGATTCTTTTTGTGATGTGGAAATACTGATTTCTGAAAATTTCGAGACTACTGTTTATAGGTTAAGGAGGTAATTTATTTATTTTTACTTTATTAAGGTATAATTGACATAGAATAAATTGCATATCTACCTATTATATATAATATATACATATTATATATGTATATACACATATATACACACACACACACACACACACACACACATATATATATGAAGGGAATAAACACTTACCAAATATCCATAGCCATATATTTATGTGTCTATTTCTGGTCCATCTCATTGATCTATATGTCTGTCTTTTGCAATACCAAGTTTCTTCTTGATTTCCGTAACTTATTTATAATAAGTGTTTATAATAACTTTAAAAAATTATTTTAGGTCCTTTGTATTTTCATGTAAATAGAATCAGCTTATCAAATTCTACCAAAAAAAAAAGGCTGCTAGAATTTTGACTTAAGAGTAGTGAGATTTAAATCCAGGTCTTTTTAGGCATACAGCAAAATAATTATCATTAGCTATCTAGTATAAAGTCCACCTTTCTGGCTTAACTTCTCATTCATATTCTCCCAACTCTTCACTAAAACTTCCATGAGTATATGTAAAACCTTGAAAGTTTTTTCTAAGCACACTAAAACTAAGACTAAAGGAGAGCCTTTTATTAGAATCTCAGAGACTTATCCCATAACTATATGACCAGTGTAGTGGCATTTAATCTAAAACGTGGTGGTTTTCCTATCTTTTATCTCATGAAAGATAGCAGTGTTGATTCCTTGAGAAATTATAGACATTAAAGTTTGATTACACCCCATTATCATTCCCTAGGTTCAGAGCTTTTTCTATATCAATTTAAAAGGCTATAAACCCAGAGACCAACAGGGTTAGGAAATGGGTTATAGAGAGGGAGTGAAGAGTATGGGAAGACATCTAGCAGTCTGATTCCATTTCCTAACAGGAATCCTTCAAAAATTCTCCACTCTGGGCTAGAGTCTTAATTCCTAACACCACAGATAAGGATCTCTGTAAACTTGGTTCCATCTGTCTTTCCAGAAAGTAAGGGTTTTCATGTACTTCTCGGTAGGATCTTACATATCTAGGGGTGGGGTGAGAAGAGCCCACCGCTTTATAGTAGAGGTTCATTAGATGAAAGACCCGCAGTCACTAGAAATTGGTTGGAATTGGAACTTCGACTAACACTGTTACTAGTACTACAACTACTGCCATTACCAACAATCATTTATTGAACCCTAAGCACTTCATATGAGCGTTCTTATTTAATATTCACCTCAAATCTGTGAGTTCAGTATTACGATTATTATTTCCATTTCACAAATGAGAATTGGAGGTAGAGAATTTAAGTATTTATTCAGTCATTAATAAAAAAAAGGAGCAAGTATGGAAATTGAACTGAGATAGAGTTTAAAGCGCTTATCACAGAGCCTGGCATGTAACACTGAATAAATGATAGCCACTATTATTTTATTATCATCATTATTACGGTTATTATTACTCTTTATTTATATTAAGTAATTTAATCAAAGTTATCCAGCTAGTAAATGATAAGATCCAATTATGTCAATTCTAGAGCCCTCAATCTCAACCTAAAAATACAGTATGCTTTTTTGAGGCAAAACCCTAAATTTGGATAGACTACCCTGTAAGTAAAAAGAAAACAGCCAACTGTGCCCTTGGTGAGAAAATACTGAAGAACAAGGGAAAGGGTCTGTCATTAAGATCCAGAAGAACGTATCTTTGAAAATGAAGAACTAGAAGAAATTTCAGAGAAAACATTTTGTTTGCTTAGAAAAAGGGACTTACATGAAAAATGAACAGATAAAATAATAGCTTCAGTGAACAGAGTACCATGTGAGTTAAGAAAGACTAGCAAGGGGGCTTCCCTGGTGGTTTAGTGGTTGAGAGTCCGCCTGCCGATGCAGGGGACACGGGTTCGTGCCCCGGTCCGGGAGGATCCCACATGCCGCGGAGCAGCTAGGCCCGTGGGCCATGGACGCTGGGCCTGCGCGTCCGGAGCCTGTGCTCCGCGGCGGGAGAGTCCACAGCAGTGAGAGGCCCGCGTACCACAAAAAAAAAAAAAAAAAAAAAGACTAGCAAGAAAACTAAAACTGCTTTAATATAGTTAAAATCTGGATTGGAAGAATAAAAAACAGAACTGATGCTGTGGAAATAATCACTGATACAGATATTTGCTCCAAAAGCAGAGGAAAAGAACAGAGAGGTTAAAAACGGTGAGAAAAATGTTTATGATGGAAGAATAGAAAATTTAGCATTTATTTAGGTGTTCTTAGTGAGAAATCAGAGCATTTAGGAAAGAAATAGAATCAAGGACAAATGAAGAAAACTTTTATGAGCTAAACATAATCTAAATATGCTGGTTCATATGGCTAACATATCCAGCCAATAGTAATAATATCTAAATATTATCCTGTTACAGTTTTTGTATTTCATGGGTAAAAAGAAGAATCTTGTAATTATCCTAGAGGAAAAAGTTACCTGCATTTCTTTTAATGTTCAAGGAATTTTATTTCTCGTCAAAGGTGATAGAAATAGAGTCTTTACTATTTGTGGTCTTGAAAAATAGTCCCTCATTTTCTTTGTAAAAATTTTACTTGAAAACCTGTTGCAGTTGACAAAGTGATGCACCAAAATTAAAAAAGAAAAAATTTAGGTTGAGGAAAGTCCTCAGATATATACTGATCGTTATAAATATAAATACAGCAATAACGGTAGACTGATAATGAGAATAATAATTAAATAGAAAGTTATATCTAAGTAATTATTGTAAATAAGATTATAGACATAAACTCCAAAGTAAAAAGTAGTTCTTGAATATATATGTGTGTGTGTGTGTGTGTGTATATATATATATATATATATATATATATATATATATATGCAATTAATAACAGTTTTCTGGGTCTCAAATTCCAGATCATTTTTTTTAAATTGTGGTAAAATACATATGACATAAAATTTACCATTTTAAGTGTATAGTTCAGTAGTGTTAAGTTTATTCACTTTGTTATGCAACCAATCTCTGGAACTTTTTCATCTTGTAAAACTGAAACTCTGTACCCGTTAAATAACACCTCACTCTTCCCCCTTCCCCCCAGCCCCTGGCAACCACCATTCTCCTTTGTTTCTTTGAGTTTGACTCTCTAGATACCTCATCTAAGTGAAATCATACAATGTTTGCCTTTTTGTGACCAATTTATTTACAGATTACATTTTTAAGGACTGAAAAGAGGAGGAGGCTTGAAGAGGTTGGGTAACTAGGAATGGCAGACTAATTTTCTCATTTTAGTATAATTTTTTTTGGTTTTGCTAAAGAGTCTTTATTGTTTGCTTTTATCTCTATTTCTGCTTAGATTTGTTATTAGGGAAGCCTGCTTCTCTTCTCGGAGTCAAGTACATTTTCAGCCTCAATTGATATGATCATGTGTTGTTGTTTTTTGTTACTGTTGTTTGTTTGTTTTTTCTCTATTACATGGCTAGATTTCCTGATAGTGAACTGCACTCATTCCTGGAATAAACTCTAATGATAATAGTGTATCTTTTTTTGGTAACATTGTTATATTCCGTTTGAATATATGAATTGAATATATTCAATTTTATTTAGGATTCTTTTTTTTTTTTCATCCAAAATAGTTAGTTGTTAATCCCTTGAAGTTACACCATCAAACTTGATGGGAGTTATTTTAATAGGTATTCTTGTGCACATTTCTCCTTAAGTATACTTTATCTTCACTGCATAACTTTTAAACTTAAGAGAAAAAATAGCAAGCAGGAAGGATACAATGCAATATGCATTTCATTTTGTTCCAAACAAGCAGCTAAAAAAAAAGAAAAAAAAAAAAGGACAGCATACATTAAACAAAGTGCATCAGTTCCAACGAGTTAGTATTAGAAAGAGGCCTAATTCGCTGAAGACAGTCAGAGGACTGCCAGGGTGAGACTTCTGACCGGTTCCAGCGCTGTGTTTAGGATTCCTGAAGTTGCATTTACATGTTTGCTTGATCTTTGGTTGGTTGCTTGCTTGCTTTGTTTTGATAAGGGACATTCCAAGTTTAGTTATTTAAGTTTTGCTGGCCTAATAAAGGCTTATGACAGCGCCTGCTTCATAAGGTAACTTACCATTTTCTACAGCCTGGGAGAGTGTAAATAGCATTGAAATTTGAAGGCAAGGTAGAGGATAGATAAAATCCAGCTGTGCACCCATCTGTACCTATGTCATTTTTAAAACTGGTTTTAAAAATTCCTTTTTATGCTGTTCTGGGGTTTTCAAATTTTAAAGTGCATATGAACTCATTAAGCTGCAGATTCTGATTTCGAGGGTCTTGGTGGAGCCTGAGCTTCTGCATTTCCAGCAAGCTCCCAGGTTATGCCAGTGCTGTTGGTTCTGGGACCACATTTTGAATAACAAGAGACTAGCCGTAGTGGTTCCCAAACTTTGCTGCACATTGGAATCACCTGGGCAACTTTTAGAACATCCTCATGTCTGGGTCATATCCATACCAGTTAAATCAGAATAGCTGGGAGTGGAAGCCACGCATAAATTGCTTTTTAAGAACCCCAGGTGGTTCGAATGATCAGCAAATTTTGGGGACCACTGCACTAGGTAAGTGTTCTATTCAGGGTCCACTTTACACAATTGTGGTTACTTTTATTTTAGTAAGTAATTGCCCCTTTAAGTTTTGAAAGTTGCGGTCAGTAAGTTGTATGTGTTAATCTCTCATAATTCTTTTAATGCATTTGGTTTCTATGGTTATGTCTCCCTTCTATTCTTGTAGTTGTATATTTTTGCCTTCTCTTTTTTCCCTTAATGAAGCTTGCAAATGATTTTTCTGTTTTGCTTGTCTTTTCAGAGAATCATCTTTCCTTTCATTGTTTCAAATATTCCTCTTTTTTCTATTTTATTAATTTCAGCTTTTATCTTTAATTCCCTTTTGAATTTTTGTTGGATTGTTTTGCTGTTTTTCTTTTATGGTAAACAATTATCCTTTTTCTTTTGTCTTTTTCTTTTCATTGCTTTCTAGATGGCTGACAATTTTTCTTTTGATTTTCTGTTTGATTCATGGCTTATTTTCTTAATTTTCATGTAGTTCAGAAGATATGGTCAACTTTTTTTTTAACTTTTAGTTTTATTTGCCAAAGATAAACAGAATGGCCTGAAAAATTCTCCACTTTTAAGAATTTGTTAACATTTTCTTTTTGGTCAAGGACATGATCAATTTTTTTTTTTTTTTTTTTTTTTTAATGATCAATTTTTATAAAATTTCCATGGATATACCAACAGAGTATAAGATGTATTTGAATGATATAAAATAACTCTAATAGCCTAATAGTCATATTCAAATCTAAAAGACACATTCTAAAAAATAAGTCTAATTGTCTAATAGTCATGGTCAAATCTAAAAGATGTATTCAGAGTTCTCACTATAGTTATATTTTTATCAAGTTTCTTGTATCTTATTGGATTTTATTTTATGCATTTCTTCACAATACTGTTTGGTGATAAAAATTATATTTTTATCAAGTTTCTTGTATATTATTAGATTTTATTTTATGTATTTCTCCACAATATTGTTCGCTGCACCAATACCTTGTTTGGTGCATGTATTGATGCATTTCTCCACAATATTGTTTGGTGCATGTCATTCATAATGTTCTTTAACCTGTTTATTTTAATTCATCTTAAATTCCATCTTAAAACCATTGCTAATTGACACTGATTTCTTTTTGTGTGAATTTGCCTGACTTCTCTGCCTACTATTTTATTTTCAACTTTTTGTTCTTATTCTCACTTTGTCTTAAGTATGCTCCTTAAAAGTAGCTGGATTTTGTTTGCTTAAGTTAATCTAATGCTTTCTTTATGGGATAATTCAGTCCACTTACATTTGTTATAATGATTGATATATTTGATTTTATTCCTCTTGTTTTACTTTAATCATTTCTTTATACCTTATGTCCTTATTTTGACTGTCTTAAGTTCCTATTCATTGTATTTTGTTTCCTAGCTGTTAATTTGGAAGTTCTATCTTCCCTTTCCCTGCTTTTAAAATGAAATGTCTCTCATTATTTGAAAATAGTATACAGCTTTCATATTGACTCACAGGTACTATGATTATCTGGTATTTTAGAGAAGAGAAATGGGGGGACGTAGAAAAATTGCTTCACTTGCCTTACATTTACATAGTAAGTGACAGAGCTGATTTTTTAGTATAGTTTAATGTAATTTAATATAATTATATTAATTGTAGTATATTTTAAGATGATATTATACAATTTAATTTAATTTTATTATAATTTCAATATAGTAAAAATAAACATAGCCCACTTAGTAAACCATAAAGTATCTGTGCTAAGAAATTTTAAAATCTTCAAGAATTGATTTTCTTGAATAATATGTAATAAAATTGTCTCAAGATCAGAAAATAGGAGTAGATTAAATTTCGTGAAACACTTGGAGTTGTCTAAGAATCTTCTCTGAAACACATTCTGGAAAGATGATTTTACCAGTGAGTTTTTCCAAACTTTCAACTTTTTTTTTTTTTATGAAAAATAATGACTGTCATCCAAACCATTTTATGAAGCATGCATATAACCCTGGTATGAAAACTTGGCAAATAAAATACAAAGATTCCCACAAAAGTATCCCAACTACATATAGAGAATTTGGAAGACAACTGTTAATAAATCAGTTCAACAGTAAATTTAAAAAGCTATGTTCCATGGACCAACAAAAATAATTTAATCTAAGAATTTGTAATATGTAACAACAAAAAATGCTGTAATGGAAAAAAAGGATAATCTCACAATGCCAAAAAGACATTTAATAATACTCAACAACGATTCTGATCAGAAAACTTTAAAAAACACTCTGAGAAAACTAGGAATAAACGAATATATCAGATGATGAGGAAAAATCAATCATCAATTAATGGCCAAAATTATTAACTGTGAAACTCTAGAAGTATTCTCATTAACATTATGAATAAAATATTCCTGCTAGCAATATTCCTATTTTACATATTTTTGAAAGTTCTCTTCAAAGAAATAATTCATATGTATGTGAAAATATCTAACATTATTATAATTAAATAAATGAAAGTTATAACATTAATGTAATGATATCTTTTCTCTATCAACTTGCCACAGTTAAAAACAAATCCCATTAATATGACTAATATGTAATCCTGGCAGCAGGGTGGTGACATGGAAATGCTCATGATGTGCCTGAGGGAGTATAAATTGGCAAAAACCTTTATGGAAAGCAGCTTGACAGTTTTTACCAAGAGCTTTAAAAGAGTTTATGTCCTTTGACCCGCTAATTCCACTTCTGGGAACTCCAGCCTAAGGAAATCATAAGAATTGCTGACAAAAATTTGTGTCCTACGATGTTAATGGCAGTGCTGTTTATAATATTTTTTAAACTGGGAAATAACCTAAAATGCCAAACAATGGGAGAATGGTCACATAAAGTATGATACAGCCATGCAGTATAATATGGTGCAGGCATTAAAATCATGCTTTTGGAAAAGTATTTAATCTAAAGGGAAAGATACAATGTTACTTAGAAAAAGTCAGGATATGCATTTATTTAAATTTTAATCTCAATTTTATAAAAATCCATATTTATGTATATTATATATATTTAGGAAAAGTTTAATGGACTCAAAGGAAATACTTAAAAACATAAATAATATATTAATATACTACTATCAGAGTGTGTTAAAGTCAGAAAAATTCTGACTCTACCAGGTCATTTCAATCACCATCAGGGATTTACATTTCATGTTGAAGGACAAACTTAATTGTAAATTTATACTAAAATGTTAGCTATAGGCTGAGAGTCAGTCTCTGTGCAGAAAATTGTTATCTTTGCTGTGATTAGTGTATCTATTTTATAATCACAGTTTCCATCCTTAACCATGGACAGTTCAGATCAGTTGAAAAACTGGAGAGTCCTGTCTTATAACACCCCTACCAGAAAAATCACCAATGGGTTAGTTTTGGTAGCTGAAGTTTTATGAAGATTGGCAAAGAGCTAGTATGAAATAATCTTATCTTCTCCCCCTTTACATCTATAAACAAAACAATTTAGGCATCTTTTACACTCAGTTGAAGGAAGTGAACAATTGGAATCCTAGGGCTGGAGCATGCCTGTGAGATACCCAGTGTTCTCTTCTTTCTCCAAATTGAGCAATGCAAGAAAACTATCAGGAAAACAGCCGTGTAAAAAAGTGGAATCTGAGAGTTGCAGTGGGCTTTTGAAGTGCTCTTATCCAACTTCCTACCCAAAGTGAGAATTCTTAAATCCAGTGGAGGGGTCTTTACATCTGCTGGGAAACCCCCTATATTTGTAGACACAGGTTTCCTCATTCTGTAAAATAGTAACAACTTGAGGATAATTGTGGGCATGATGTGCATTCATGCTTTCTAAGATCTTAGTGCAGTAGCTTGGCATGTGTTGGTTATTATTACCTTTGCAAGGTCTCACATTCCTTTCTAGGACTTTTCTTATTGGATGACAAATCTGTTTACTGAGCCAAAAAAACAGTTCCTGGAACTATGCAGAATAAGTCTCATCCACCATCTACATTAACAGTCCTTCAAATACTTGAAGACAGCTTTCATGAATTTAATAACTGCTTTCTGTGTTTTTTTTTAATTTCAAGAATAGAACACAGTAGACCATAAAAATGAGCCATTATCAGTCTTCCTTTGGATTTTCTGTGTAAATGTTGTTTAACATTTAAATGGTGCTGATTATAATTTGAGATATTAACAGTTAGATATGCCATTGCATCCCTCTGTTATTGTTTGTAAAGGAGGTTAAACACTATATTAACTTCTGAGTAGTGATTTATTGTTGCTTTTGTTAGAGAAAAATAAAAACAGTAAAATAATATAATTTGATATTGCCTTTGAGAATTTTCAGTTTGCAGAGGTCTTTATTTCCTACTCAATTTTATTTTTTAAAAAGCATACATGTAGTGTAAATACAGCATCACATAAATGCTAAGTTGTTCTTTGCTTCCTGGTGTAAGCTGTTGTGTAATATTGCTCAGTAACCATTAAGCAGCTGCTCTGTCTCAGAGATGCTCATATTTCCTTTGGTAGATGAAGGGAATTTACTGTATGAATGTCTCCAAATTGCTTTAAGATCTTTGGCCTCTGTGTCAGCTATTTAGATTCACAGTGGTCTATGTAACACATGAAAACCATGTTTTTAGAAGGCCCCAGAAGCCTGGAGGTTACACATGGGGTTGTGTTAACAGCAAGCACCTGCATTTTGCTGAGTGTTACCCTCTGTATTGTATAGCAGGGCTTCTGACCCCCTGCACGATCCTCTCCAGTTATTTTGCCAGAGTCCTTAAGTACTCTCTCGTATGCTTGTGAGCAAGGACTATTAGCTGGCCAAGTACCGTGTCATCCACTGTTTCTTTTCTTTAGCCCGCCTCATCTTGGGTAATGTCTGTCCATTGTAAAGGCTGTGCTGCGTGCAAAGATGCATGAAGGGGGCAGCCATATGCTTCAGGTGCTTCTCCCAGGCTACCCAGCCGCCTGATTCCCACCCACCCCCCTCCTATAAGGTCATTGTCACCACTTAGCCTTGGGAGCCCTCCTTTTACTGAAGTCTCGCTGTGCTCCACACAGGAGTGGAGCCCAGTGGGACCTATGGTGTTGCGTTTTGGCTAGTGGGTGCGAAAGCAGTTCTGACATATTTTCAATGTCTTTCATAGTTTTAGTAAAATCTTTCAGTTTTCCTTGTAGATCCAAATTCCTTAGAACTTGGGGAATTGGGGGTAGGGAGTGGAGAAGCACCCTCAGCATTCTGAGTTGCCTTCCCTTTTCTATGAGATGGTCATTGCATTTGTCTGTGTGTGACTGCCTTGCTGTCTTCCTGCTGGTAGGATTACCTCGAGGTGGCTCTTCCCTCCCTTAGGATTCGGCTCGTGACAGGACCACACATCACTCCATCTTAATGGGCATGACTTAGAAGCAAATGGAGTCCTAACTACTCATTGGAGTGATAAGGAAATGAACTTCAGATAATATCCATGTATTGAATTGTTATTAAGTATTACACATGGAATAATTTATATAAATGAAATGTTCACTATTCATTCACTCATTCATCGATTTATAAATATTTGTGAACTATTTGAACCCCTCTAGTCCCTTGGTAGTTATTTTGTACTACATGCCTAAAGTTGTACATTAATTACACAACAAAGTCAGAGATATAATCTGACTGTAATCATTATGCTTTCCCATTTTGCCCAAAAGCTTAAATAAACTCCTCGGCAAACAAGTTCCAGAAAATAACAAGGGTCAGTAGAGTTATCCTTCGATCTTAAGCTATCTTTATCTTCATTGTTATAAAATTATTAAGGTGTTCATTTGTGACCATGTTTCAAAAAGCTGAACTTTACATTTGTTTTGCAAGCGTTTCGTAGTTACTGTAATGTGGGCGATGAGTTAGTTGTTAAGGGAGATATAGAGATGAACAAAACCCAGTCACTCCCCCAAATAAGAAACACAAGGCTTGAAAACAGTTATCTCGGTAAACTTGAATGTGCAAAGTGATATAAAGTAAGAACAAACTAGGTGCTATGTGAATACAGAAGAAAGAGATTATTTCTAGGTGGCACAGGAGTTGGGAGGGGAGGGTGGAAAAGCAGATTATGGAGCAGATGGTGGTTGAGCTGGACATTGAAGGCTGCGAGGTGAGCCTGTGGAAAGAGGGCCCTTCTGATCAGAGGCAGCTATGTTAGAAAGATATGAGGGCAGGCCTTTACAGAGTACGGTTGGGGAAGGACAAATAATCTTGTCTGATTGGTTAAGCACACAGGCTGTAGTCATGATAAATAAGTTCTCTGTATTTAACGTATTTGTCATATATAAAATGTTATGTTTACCACATGTAAAATAAAGTATAATCTGTAAAATAAAGTATAATCTATTATGCTTAAAACAACAAAAGCAATAGAAATCTTTGTATACAATGATAACCTATCAAAATTAAAAACATAATAGATGTTTATGTAACACATGTCTCCAGCCACACAAAGGGAGTCAATGTCTTTTTTATGTCTCAGTGGCTTTTAGCACTTTGTACAATGTTGTCTACCTGGAAATTTCTCAATAATCACTGAAATGAATTCAACCTGGTGAAAAATTAATTGCCGAAGAAGTAGGCGTTTCTTAAAATAGAGCTGCATCAAGTGGGGACACTTTGTTATTATCCTCTTAAAAATGTATATCTTTTTCAGAGCAGTGACTTAACATGAGACCTGAGTTTTATCACCGAGATCTCACAATTTCTTCTCATTCTTTTGCTATTTCTAAAGAAGGTAGATGGATGGATATAAAACAGTGTTCAGACATACGCAGCACCCCTGTTTATTCACAGCAGTGAGGCATATATGCTAATTGAATGACTTTCTGTCTTTTCATGCTGTGTATGGTTAAAAAGTGGGCTGGTAGCTTTCTTTCTGGTAAAATTTCTAAATGATGATTTACAAATAACTTGAGAGTGTCTGGAATTCAGTGTGCATATTTCAGTGTATGGGTGATTGCTGACTCCATAGGCCAATCCTAACTTACTGGTAACATTTACTCAGCGCCTACTCTGGGTTTTACATTTTTGTCTCACTTATTATTTGTAACAACGATGTAAGGTAGGTAATTTTATTATCTCTAATATATAAATGAGGAATCTGAAGTACAAAGAGTCTAAATGTTCCAGGACTATTATTATTATTAATTTAGAATTATTAATTATGATGATTAATTATTCCAGGATGCCACACTGGCAAACTGTAGTCAGGAGTCAAACCCCAGCTCTTTGACTTCAGTGAGCCATGTTGCTAAAACACCCAGACCTCTCTCATCCCTGCCCCGAATCTAATCTCTTGGTCAGCCCTGAAGCTTTATGGAACATCCAACCAAATTGCCGGTTCTTGGAATTTAGAGTTTTTTCCTGGAAGCATTTTAATTCTGAGGATTTTCACACTCTTATTCTCTCCCTGGGGCAGCAGAGAGTAGCCATATCCCTCCTACCTAAGGTGTTCCCTCCCTCCTTACCCTCACTACACTTCCTTCTTCTGGATGAGAACCTGGGGATAGGACTGGTGGCCCCATCTGCAGTCCTGGAAAGAGTTAGACCAGCTAGCAAGCATGTTTGACTTACTCAGGCTCCTGACCCGTGGCCCACAGCTACTGTGGGCCCTAGACCTGGAGGTCACGGAAGGGTCAGGAGGCATTCCTGGAGGTCTGGCTTCACCACATTCGCCAGAAAAAGGATCCAGTTCTTGACATGAAGGGAGTCCTAGGGAGTGGCAGCAAGGGTGAGAAAGCAGTGAAATCATGTGAGGTATATTAATGGTGCACAGAAATAGGTCTGTGTAAAGTATTTGCTGTATGTACGAGTTCTGCTTTTGTGTGATCCATGACGGGAACAAGGGTGGGAGTGCTGGTAATAGCAACTCACTTTTTAATCGGGGAAGGATTTGTGAAAGAACAGTGGTTTCAAGAGATCTTTGGAGTAATTCCAACAAGGTGCTAATTGTGGCTGTGGTTTTCCTTTTTCTTTATTTCTTTTTTTTTTTTTTAATGGATGGACTTTAGTCTACCAGGTGCTACCGATCTGAGGGCCTCTGAACCTTCATTCCCTATGCGTGGGCAGTGGCAAATAAAACCATACCAATTGCCCTGTACAATTGGAAAGTTAAAAAATTTTCCTGAGAGATTATTTAGCTTCTAAAGGTTAAACGTTTGTTTAAACGGACCCAGTTTGCATTTTACAAGAGTTTTGCTTTTACAGTTCTTCGTTGTAAGCATACTTGGGTTTTGTTCTAACCTTTGGTTTAAAACACTTGAACAAATTCTAGTGTTTAATCATTTATTTGCTTCCTGCTTATGTTGATCTCTTTCATCTTGATGTTTATTTTCAGGATACCTTGAGGATAGTTTTGTAAAATCTGGAGTCTTCAATGTATCAGAACTTGTGAGGGTATCCAGAAGTAAGTAAACTCTTTTCTTATTATTTAACTATACAGTATGATTTAAAATATTTTACATTTGAACCTTAAATACAGTATGAAGAGAACTGTGTATTAGGAGAATTTGAGTTTTTAAATCTCTGACCTTTTGATGAAATCAGAAGTGAACATATTTTGTCTGGTTTTCTAAAATATTTGCATTTAAATCAACACTTTCTGTAGCACAAAAACAATTTGCGGTTTGTTCTGCTTGCTGTGTTATCGGTATTCGTTTAATTCACTGTTCACTCTGTGACCATAGATGGTCATTTATATCAAAGGAAGTGTGATTAATTAAATGTACTCAGTGTTGTTATGATAACCCACATAAGTTTCCTGTAGATAAGTGCTTTTTCATTTTGCTAACATTTTGGTGAGGGCTTGGAGATGTACAGGATATACACACTAACATGCAGAGTGTAGAGGGATGCAGAAATTAACTTTGCAGATTGTAGCTGGATATAGATAGAAAGCATTGTTATCCAAAACAATGTCCAATTGTTTCCATTGGGCACCTCACCTGAGACACCATTCTTGACAGGCTGGGTGAGAATTTTCTCGAGTAAGTTCACCTGGCCAGCTAACTAAGCAAGGGGGACGTTTCCTTGATCAACTCTTTTAGTTATTACTGGTGTGTGCAAATATATGTAAGATGCAGTTCTTATCTCATTGATTATGCTGAAGGGGGTGACTCATTTCTACTTGCTCTCTTCTCTGATTTAGCTTATTTATGTAACTTTGCAGGGTGTATTTTCACCTGACATTTTGATAGAGAGTGTCACAGTTTGGAATGATTTATTCAGATGATGTAGGGGCACTCTGGAGCCTGTTTAAGTTGTGTTTTTCACTTGGGTCAAATTCAGAGGTCATGAACAAGAATTATGATGATCCAAAAAGAACAAACAAGAATGAGTTACTAAGGGTAAGTATAGGTAGTGCTTTAGCATGGCGTTGAGTGAAGTAATCTCCAAGGTAGTAGGTGACTTTGTCTTTGGAACTGTAGTTTCTCAAATAGTTCAGATTTCTGAAGTGGCTAGTGCAAACAGCCTGTATTTCAGAGAGTTCTGTACATGAGCATTTAAGACTTTAGTAGCATCCTTTCTGACGTAATTCTGCAGTGGATAAATGTGTGCCCCAAAGACTTCTGCCCTGGGTCTGTTGACTTGGGGGCAGTGTAGGAGACCAAATTAATATCCTGTATGCCTGTACCTATAGGGTTCATATTTGCTGGGCAAGAGGATTCTGATGGTCTACTTCATTTACTTCATTCACCAAGGCGATGAGCCTTGTTTGTTTTTCCTGATCAATATGTGTTGTGCAAAGGCCTCTGATATTTGAACTTTTTTATGTTTATTTTTAATTTGGAAAGGAACATGCCTGACTTACTTACTACTACTTTATGGCATCATGTAAGGAAGGGGGTATTTAAAGATGTGTGTATGTGTGTGTGTGTTTCCCCATACTGCTCTTTAGCAGAGAGGTTATGCTGCTACAGTTATGAGACATTATGAAATTATTTGTTTAAATTTGTACTTTTCTCAGTTTTATGATATATTTTCACCCTTCTTATGAGAAGGACAGTAGAGTCGTCTGTCAGAAAATATTACTAGTTCCTCATTATAGGTAACATTATGCTAGATGCTGTAGGAGAGCCACATGAGAACTTTTAAAAGCCCAGATTGATATTTTGAGAAATCTGAATTTGAAACATAAAAATAGATTAAAAAAATACCTTTTTAGGGACTTTCCTGGTGGTCCAGTGGTGGAGAATTCACCTTCCAAAGCGGGAGGTGCAGGTTCGATCCCTGGTTTGGGAGCTAAGATCCCACATGCCTTGTGGCCAAAAAACCAGAACATAAAACAGAAGAAATATTGTAACAAATTCAATAAAGACTTTAAAAATGGTCCACATCAAAAAAATCTTTAAAAAAAAACCCTTTCTATAATAGTGCAGAAATGAGGCAAATTTAACATATACCATTCATTCTTTCTTGATTCATATTGTCATCTCCTAGAGGTTTTTAAGTTATCTGTTATAACAAACATTACTAATTTGTAATTAGTAGATTAATTATCTGTATTCATTCATTAGTTACTTTATTCAGCAAACATGTATTTTCTACTGCATATGTAAATAGGTGTCTCTGAAATGCTTGAGAAGTTATTCTCCTAAGTGTTTTAATATATCCACATTATAATCTTATTTACACAATTGAACTTCATTGTTTATGAAATAAGGGTTTGCTAAGTAAACATCAACTTCAGCACAACCCTTACGCTGTATATCACAAATTCTGACTTCTTGAGGGTTTACGGTATATTAATGGTTTCTGTCCTCTGGGGTTTTACTCTCACATGACCCTCTAATGTGCATGTTGACTTTAGCTAATGAAGCTATTCAGTTTTAGGATAGTGATCTTTCTGGTGAATGATATTATCACCATCTTAAAAGTTGATTTAGGATCAGCTTTTGGAGTGAGGAGAACAATAAGAGAGATTAAGGGTTGGCCTCTAACCCTTGGAGTCCGAGGTTCTTCTGAGCTTGGTTTCTAAGAGGGTATTGGCAGCCTCTTAAACATGATTTGCAGCCTTCGGGCCCCTTGCTGCTCTCTGGGAGAGGTGCTAACACTGGTCTTTGCATCTGATGTAAGTTTTTCCAGAGGCTTTTAAACAGGCACATCTGCCTGGGACTTGCTGTTCTCATGCACTTTGTCATTAGATAAATTTTGTGCCTGTGTGCTGTTTTAGAATCTGGCCATGTTCGCTATTAATCTACTTTAATTTCCGTAATCTCCCGTTTAGTGTAAAAATGCACACTAGATTTTACAGTGCTCGTGTGTAAATCCGTAGACAAGGTGTTTTTGTTCTTGTTTCGCTTAAGCCATGACTAAAGCTTGATTTTCCGTCTTGTACCCCATGCCCGCAGTTTTATTGAGATTTAGTTGACATGTAGCGCTGTATAATTTTAAGGTGTGTAGCATAATGACTTGACTGACGTATGTTGTGAAATGCCACAGTAAGTTTAGTCAACATCCATCATCTCATACAGATACGAAAAAGAGAGAAAACGTTATTCCCTTGTGTTGAGAACTCTTAGGATCTACTCTCTTAACAGCTTTCCTGTATATCCTACAGCGGTGTTCATTGTAGTCCTCATGTTGTACATTACATCCCCAATACCTATTTATTTTATAACTAGAAGTTTGTAGGTTTTGACCACCTTCCTCCAATTCTCCCTCCCCCCCACAACACCCACCTCTGGTAACCTTTTCTTTGAGTTTGGTCTTTTGTTTGTTTGTTTGTTTAGATTCCACTGTTGCCTTCTTGATACTTTGGAAGAATCCTTCTGGAACAAAACTTAGAAAAAAACAAAATTTCCAAAGATTTTTAATTATCATTTTCCTATAAATTATACCTAGTATGCATACGGTCAAGCAATCTGTGTTGACTATCAAGTCATATGTTTATTAAATAGAAACTACAAATCTTTGCCTAAATATTGCATGAGCTTAATAAATTGCAAATAGTTGATATAAGATATAACCTGTAAGTTTCCCGTTGGTAACTCAGTTCTTTGAATTGTATCCATCACTGCTGTTGGAAGCCAAACAGATTGCTTACGTTCACCGAGCCCCTCAAATGCCTCCTTCCAGCACATACTCTGCTTTCCAATGTCACATAGAACATGGTTCTAATAATAAACTTTAAAGCATGTGGTTACTGTGGGATTTCTTACCTTGCATTTTTTTTTAACCTCTGGTGTACCTCAAGCCACAACAAGCAGCTACATTTTAACTGTCCAAAGAACTCGAGCCATTAGGCATAGCTGCACACTGAACACTAGTATTTTCTGTGTAAAACGAGGCTGAAGCATATTATGTAATATGAACAACCTAACAGAGGCAGAAGCTCCAGAGTGTTAGAGCTGAGACTAATGTCGTATGTACTGATCAATGTTTAATGGGGGGAGGCAATCGTTGTGTATTCCTTGATTGTTTCTCTCCAAAGCATGCACCTCCTGATCGTATTTTCTTTAAAAATACTTTGTTAGTCTCAGCCTGCCTGAGATATTGAAGTACGATTCAACAGATAGTGAACACATTTCAAATGTTTATTAAAAATTCTGAGTAAGAAAAATTCCTTGAAAATCGGCTGTCCCTTTGGAATTTTTTACTCAACGTGTGGTTAGTTTGGAGACAGGGGAAGGTTAAGTAGACTTTGTGTTCTTAGCGTGAATTTCAAGGGCTCCAGAATTTTCCCGCCCCGCATAGGATACACTTTCTCTCATTGGAGATCTTGAAGGCCTGATAAAAACAGGTGAAGAAATAGAAACTATTCTTAAGCATTGTCCTTTGACACCAACCTGGCTGGCCTCCATCTTGTATGTCATCTCTGCCCATGACCTTGCTCCTGTAGTAATTGCTGTTTAGAGTAACCTCCCTCTACTACCTTACTCATCTTCCAAAGCCCTGGGCCAGCTGTGACTTTTCCACAGATTTCTTGGACCATTCAAGCTTGTATCAGATTCTTCTTTCCTTGAAATCCTATAGCATTTATTGATCATGTCATTCATTTGGAAGTTTCATTATAAAACGCATTATGCTTATATCTCTGTGTTTTTCATGAGTATTTTGTTTACCCAACCTGTTGCCCAGTATGTCTTATTAAGCACGGGAACTATCTTAGACTATTTTGGATCCCTTGCAGCACCTGCCAGTAATGGGCACAATATCTTTTTTTTCCCACAATATCTTATTGAATGAACAAACCTTCAGCAAATAGGTTCATTTGTACCAGTTCACCAGCTTTGCGTGGGTTTTTGAACTTGTTTCATCTTTGCTGACCACTCTAGGGTGCCAGGGAAAAATTTCAGGGAAGAAAGCAAGGAAAGAAGGGAATTCACATTTGTTGAATATCCATTATACACTAGGCATGATGCTGGACTTTTATCACTCCTTACCTCACCTCATCCTCAAAATAATCATATGTTATTCTAGTTTTCATTTTATTCTAATTTTATTCTAATTTTCATTTTACAGTTCAGGAAACTGAGGCACATAGCCAATAAGTGGCAGAGGGAGTTAAAACTAAAAGGCTGTCTATCTCCCAAGATCCTACTCATTCTAACACAACATGCTGTCTGACAGATTTATTCAAGATGTCTAGAAACCAATTTTAAAAATTTGAAAAGATGTAATCCATTGTACAACAACCAATATTACATTAAAATTTTCAGTTCTTAATACATCAACAAACTCAAAAAGACTTCTTGATTTATAAAATAATACCTTAAAGTATAAAACTCCATGAGTATATTTTAAATGACTTATGAAATTGGGCATACAAACTTTTTTAAAAACAAAACATAGCTGTTGAGTAAAACTGTACTCACCATTCATATATGAAACCTGAATATGTATTTTGGAAAAAAAATCTTGACTTTTATTTCATATTTGTCAATTTTACTTATATACCTGTCCTAGTACAAGAATTATTTTTATATCAAATAATTATAAATATGATTTCTAATGCATTCTAACATTAATGTTAACATTATTATAAAATAATAATCACCTCTTGTGAAACTATTCTAATTCGATTTATTTAACAATAATTTGGTTTTTGAGATCTGACTTAGTACAGAGTGCCTTGCTTGTTGCTGAGCGATAGGCAACATATATTGTTCCCTGTGGCGCATCTAGAGACTAGTGAGGTGACAGGTGTAGTGACAACTAACACAAAGGACTGAGTGAAGAAGCTTGGGCAGTGGGAGTGGGAGGAGGGGTAACCAGTGATGATAGCGTGCCTCAAGTTTCCACACTTGAACATGGGCATCGTGAGGATGTTTGCAAGTCTTAACCAGTGAAAGGCTGGTATTAGATTCTTAAGGTAAAGAGAGTTCCCCTCCTCCTTGCCCAGAGGCATGGAAAATATTAGATTATTACATTTGAATAGAGATGACAACAGTAAATGGCATTCCCAATGTTTGTTGGTGTTGTTGTTTCATTCCTCAGCACCCATAACCCAGGGAACTGGAGTCAACTTCCCCATTGGAGAAATCCCAAGCCAACCATACTATCATGACATGAACTCGGGGGTCAATCTTCAGAGGTCGCTGTCTTCTCCACCAAGCAGGTAACTGAAAGAGGAGCTGCTTTTGTTCTCAGTCTATATGCAAATAGGTAAATAAGTAGACGTGCAGATAGATAGGTACACAGGTAAAGAGAAGGGGGAAATAAAGCAAAGAGTTCAAGATTTTTGTTGAGTTTACGCAAAGTTTTAATCTTTCCTGGTTAAATTTATTTTGAAATTTGAAAGTTAAATTGTTGTTCAAAGCATTTTAAAAAGGCTTTTTGGGGAGACAAGGGAACTATGAAAATGTATTAATATTTTTATCCCCTTATATGAAGTATTATAACTCTATAAGTAATTCTTTTGGTGACTTTAAAAATGGTATTGCCATAGCAAAGATCCCTGGTTTAGGATTGATTCATCCAACTTTTACCCTAATACCATGTCCAAGCTGGGGATAATGAAACATGAAAAATAAAATGTGTCATTTACTTAACCTTAAAAGGCCTTATTCTAGGCAACAGGTTTGCCAAGTTCTTCAGTTAGTTGATGTTCTTTGAATAATTTAGTTAACTCTCAGTTACCAGTGAAAGTATTACCTGCTCTGAGATTTGGCTTAACCAGCCTTTGTTGGGGAACAGCTACAGTGAGGTGACTTTGCCTTTTAGTTCTCTGCTGACATTCTCATATTTCTCTCTTGACCTTCTGATTGTAACTTTCAGTCCCACAGGAGTTTAAAAAGAGATCTCCTATTTAAGTGAGGGAAAATTAACTTGGCAAGTTGTAGTACATGGGATTTCATATGTTCCCCTATTGTTGAATGATAGAAGAGGGCTGAGTGAATAAGACAAATATTATAGCTTTATTGGGTTTTTTTGAGTTGAATCTTCAATATAGGAAGAGCAATCTCATTTCCATGGCATTAAATATACCCACGATCAGATAGAAGATCATACGTGAGTTCCAGAGCAAAACATATATTTCACAGTATCAACTGTTAAAAAATTTAAAAATCTGGATAACTATATTCCTATGCTATTCTCAAAAACAAAAATTAATTGCATTTGAATTAATTGTGGGGCTATGCACATTTGTTTATTAACTAAGTTCAATTTGATGTCATTTATGGTCAAACTATATTTTCATATAGTTAGATTGCATAGCAAGATAATAGGGTTTATTATCATTAAAACAGTGATATGGTGAAGTGTTAAAAATGCTTTAGTTTTTCTAAATTTAAAATGCGAATAGTAATTTTTTATTTTGTCTGGTGGATTGGTATGCTGTCAACACAGATCTTTCCTCATGATCATTCAGTATCAGATACTACGTCATTCAAATAAAAAAGGTTTAAAAAAATTTCTCTATTATTTCCTTATGAAAGTCTTTTCTCCCTCATTTCAAGTTTTCCATACATATTTACCGCTGATTTACAGATGGGAGAATTAGATTAAAGGAGGCTTAAAAAATACATTCTAACTTTGGATACCCTACAAAGAAACTAAAGAAACTGTTTACTCTCACTGTGGTTTAGCATGGATAGAAATTGCCATCTTCTGCATCATGTTGATACTCCGGGAGTTGTGAGTCAAATATTAATCACAAATGTATCTATGCATATACCCAGACATGCACATGCTTCCAGGATTTGGAAACAGTGTAGTAGAAAGAGCACAGTCTCAGAAGTCAGAAGTCTTTACTTTGTGTCAGACTGCTTCCATTAACATGCCCTGGGCAATTGATTTTCTCCAAATTTGTCTTCCCACTTGTAAGAAAATGGAGGATTGGTTTATGTGTACGGCTTCTAAAGTGAATTACAACTCTGAAATCCTATGACATTAGGTTTATTATCACTGTATAAAGTTCATTCAGAAGATATCGTTTTTAGTTTTTATTTCCATAGGTGTGAATAAGATTTTTTTTTAATTTAAGGAAAAAGTATCCATTTCTCTACTCATAACTTACTGTTTAATAGGGTATTGGTGAAGATGTTTGAAAGCAGTATATCAAGCAATATGGCATGTGGCATAGAATAGCTTTTTAATCTCTGCTCTAAATATTCACTTTTCTTAGTAATTGAGATAAAACTATGTTTTCTTTATTAAAATATATTATAATACTTTGAAAGTTATTTTGGTTTGAATTTGGCAATGGCCTATTTTTCATGGTTGATCTTAAGAATAAAGGATCAATAACCTAAGTTTTTAGGAAAAAAATCTAAAAACAATAAATGCTGGAAAGGGTGTGGTGAAAAGGGAACCCTCCTACACTGTTGGTGGGAATGTAAATTGATACAACCACTATGGAAAACAGTATGGAGGTTCCGTAAAAAACTAAAAATAGAACTACCATATGACCCAGCAATCCCACTACTGGGCATATACCCTGAGAAAACCATAATTCAAAAAGAGACATGGACCACAATGTTCAATGCAGCACTATTTACAATAGCCAGGACATGAAACCAAGCTAAATGTCCATCGACAGATGAATGAATAAAGAAGATGTGGCACATATACACAATGGAATATTACTCAGCCATAAAAAGAAACGAAATTGAGTTATTTGTAGTGAGGTGGACAGACCTAGAGTCTGTCGTACAGAGTGAAGTAAGTCAGAAAGAGAAAAGCAAATACCATGTGCTAACACATATATATGGAATCTAAAAAAAAAAACAAAATGGTTCTGATGAACCTAGTTGCAGGGTAGGAATAAAGATGTAGACAGAGAATGGACTTGAGGACACGGGGTAGGAGGGGGAAGCTGGGGCAAAGTGAGAGTAGCATTGATGTATATGCACTACCGAATGTAAAATAGTTAGCTAGTGGGAAGCAGCAGCATGATCTCCCTCTGCTTTGCGATGACCTAGAGAGGTGGGATAGGGAGGATGAGAGGGAGGCCCATAAGGGAGGGGATATGGGGACATATGTATGCATATGGCTGATTCACTTTGTTGTACAATGGAAACTAACACAGTATTGTGAAGCAATTATACTCCAATAAAGATCTATTTTAAAAAAAGGATATATGAAATAGTTTGTAATCAGTAACGTACTATAAAATTTTTAATATTATTAAATATAGGGTTGTTACTAATAATTACTATTTTATAAGTGTCTTCTAAATGCCAGCCACTAAGTGCATGAGCTTTACATTTAATAACTCATGTAATCCTCTCAACCACTCCCCTTTTTATTATTTCCATTTTACAGATGATTAAACTGAGTTTAGGAAGGTTAAGGAGTTTACTTATCTTTGAATTGACATGAAGGGATTACATTTTTAATGGCAAGTGCTGTACCAACGAACGTTATTCATATTGATAATAATTATGAGTCAGGTACAATCAACAACAATTTTTAAATTAGTATACCTATCACATTAAGAATTCACCTTTTAGTACTGAAAATAGTGTTCTACTACTGGAAATATATTTCAACATGTAAATATAATAAACACATTTGTTAGACAGGTACAGTTCTGATATATTATAGTAAATGTTACATACAACTAGAAATGTCTGCTACTCCTATTGATGTCTTAAATACTCACCATTATTTCAAAATGGTTCTGAGATACTGTTACTTGTGTTAGCGGAAATTTCCACAGTAAGAATATTCTCAGATTATATATTTTCAGATGCTACACATCTTTCTGGAAATCCCATTAACATTCACTCTTGTCATATTTTAACAGCAAAAGACCCAAAACTATATCCATAGATGAAAATATGGAACCAAGTCCTACAGGAGACTTTTATCCCTCTCCGAATTCACCAGCTGCTGGAAGTCGAACATGGCATGAAAGAGATCAAGGTGAGTAATAAGGCGTTGCCTCTAGGAACAGTAGAGTAAAATGTCAGCTCCTTTCACAAATTTCATTTAGTCAAAATTTCATAATTGAATCAATATGGATTATTTTTTTTTCATGAAATGATTGCAATAAAATTATTTTTAAGGTCATGTACTAGTCAAATCTTGTTAAAGTGAAGTTACAAAATTCCCGTATTTTTGTGTGTTTATTAAACTTTTTTTTTAGACAAAATGATCTTTTAGAACCCTCAATGTGTGTGTGACTGATGACGACCAGGCTACATTAGTTGGCTGGATTGTAGCAGAAGCACAAGTTCTGATTCAGTCAAATCAATCCGCTCCTCTTAATGGGGTATTTTAAGGAGGAGCCAGGCTTTAAGCGGTTCGCAGGTACTAGTTACTGAAAGTTCCCATTTAAAGGAAGCCATACTTCCTTTTGGAAGTAGGTACAACATGAACAATAAATAAGTGTAATATAAGACACTTGGTGTCTGAGTCAATCTAGTTATTCTATCTAGATAAAACTATAACCCAGTTCTAGGGCAGCTCTAGGGAAAAATATAACTTTAAGAAATAGGTATTATTTGGCTCTCTGAATTCATACTTTGCTCTTTTTCATTCTTAAAATCTATTGGATTAAATATACTTCATCCGACATACTCATGCCTTTTTTGCCACAGAAGGAGATTATTAAACATGGAAACAAAGATTAGCTAACAATTTTTGTTGGTATGTATGCAAATATGACATATCAGCAGCACAAAATGTATTTGAAAAAATTGATAAAATTCTCCATTTTATTAAAAATGTAAAAAAAAAAAAAAATAGAGCTCATTCTCAATGTTTTTTAGCCCATGACTTGGGCGTATGTCTCTGAGGCTTGAGGAGCTGCATGTCCAGTAATCTCAGGAGACCAAATAGCTCTGAAGCTTAGCAGTTAAAGCCAAAGTTCAGGACTCCTTTTCTGCTGCTCCATGTTTTCCTACCGAGTGCCATAGCATTTAAAGAAGGGTGAAACATCTTCATGGAGGAATTGACATTGAGTCAGGTGGGTCTCCTTTAGCATGCTGAGATTTTTAACTAGTAAAGAAGGGGACAGCGTGGGCACAGACAAAAGCACAGGCAAGCATTGAGGTGGGGAAGTAAATTTCTGAATGGCCATGTATGAGCCCTGTGGTGGGAGGCTGTGTGTGTGGAGGGAAATAAAGGGAGATCGTTTTAAGGAAGGATTTGAAAATCAGCTGGAGAGTTTGGGCTCTGAGATCTCACTCCACCTCCCAAATCTATTCTTTAGACAGAACCATCTTTTAAAACATAATAATGTCATATCACTCCCCTACTTCAGTCACGTCCCGCTTCTCTTAGGAGAAGCTCAGAATTCCTTCCTGTGATCCAAGGACCTTTATCTTGTCCTCTGGCCTCTTGACCACTGCTCCAGCCTCAGCAGGGGCCGTCTGCTTCCTTCTTGCACTTGAGCCTACTGCTTTGTTTAGATTTGGAAATGCAATACCGAAGACCTTCATATAAGCCATGCCCTCTGGAGGGCTCCTCTTCTGTCTCTTCGTCTGGCAAATTCTTGGTCAGTTTTCAGGTCCCAGCCTAAATTGAGGAATTTCAATGTAAATCAGGTCTTTACCTCTTGACACCTTGTATTGTTCCTTCATTGTGCTTATAATATAGTTCCTTCATTGTGCTTATAAAATAGTTCCGTATTTGTTTATGGGATTAATTGTCTAAATCTGTCTATACTATGAGGGCAGGGCCTTTATCTGTTTGGCTACTATATAACCAGCGCCTGGGAACGATGCACAACACTTAGTGCTTAGTAGGGGCAAATAAATATTTGTTGGCTACATGAACCATTGATAGGCAGAACACCAGTTTCATTAGCAAAGGCAGGAAATAACAGGGACTTAACCAGACTTGCAGAAGTAGGAATAAAAACAAAACCCTCAACCCTTTATATTTTATTGCTTGTTTTACTGACATTGTCAGCTTTTTCTAAACAAAGCCATATTTTCCTCATCAGAAAATTGTTCTGGAAAAGATTCTAATGGTAATAACATTAACATTGTGAATGTGTGGCAATGGATGTGTTGTGCAGAAGTGTAGGTGTTCTTTATTATAGAGAGTGTCACTCTGTAAGAATTGATTCCTCTTTCAGCCTATTGAATAAAGCCAATCTCAAATCGTATTATAAAACATTTTTGAAAAGTAGAAGGGAAACTGTCATTCTTTCTTTTTGTAAAATTGTTGTATTGTCTTGGTGATTTTCTTTTGTCAAGATGACTGTAATTATTGGAGAAGTCTGTAAAGGAATATTAAGAGTAAGAAAGAATGATCCATTTTCATGTGTGCTTAGAAAAAATAGTCTGTCACTTGAATTCTGAAGACTGAAGATTTTGTAACGTGCACAGTAAGCCCTTGTGGGAAGAAGACTTCAACTACAATGAAAACATGAGGGCAGGACAGTACTATCTTTATAAATTTGCTAAGCCAAATGCAGTCCTTCTGTTTGATGAAAATTGCTTTCTTTAAACTTGCAAAGTAAAATGCCCTGGTTGTTCTTGTCCATCTTCAAATGTTCTTCAGACATACTTGCCTGTCATGAAGGGAGTTTTCTAAAGGGCATATTGAGTACCACTCGATACTGTAATAGCTTTAGTACATGTCTAAAAATCCCTGCGCTAATTGTATGCAATAACTACTTACTGGTTGCTTAAAATATATTTGTGCTTATAATTGGCAGAAATGTTTAAAATTCACTGTGAATTATTTCCTGGGTCTGCCTTAGTTATTTGTGTTAACTTTGCATTAACATCTACTTTTACCGTAACCCTTAACAAAACTGAGCGAAATGTGCGAATCCAAAATAACAAAATTACGGAGAGTATGTGGCATTCCACCTTCCCTTATAATCTGAACCACAAACCTAAACCTTTGAGATTTATTCCAAGTAGGCAAAAATAAAGAATATAGTGTAACTAAATGATTATACTCATTTCATTTAAAAAATTAGGCAATGTTTTAATACAAAATCTAGATTCATGCAGTGACAAATATTCCTGTATTTTAATAATTTAATGAAAAAAGTGTTTTTATTTTAGCATACTATAGACATAATTATATCTTTATGGCTTTTCAAAGCACAAAAAAGTTACAATTTCCTAGACATAAAAGAGTTGTAATTTTAATTTTGTAGAATATAGACATGAACATTTTCAAACTGAACACTGCTTAATAGGGTAAAACATTTCATAGGAATCTTTATAATTTGCTTAAATTTCTTCTGATAAATAGTGATAGAAATTAAATTTGTTAGAATCTACATTACATAATGTTTATGTTTTAACTTTTTATTCTTTGATACATAAAGGAAGAAAAAGAAAACTGGGCCAGTAACAAAGGGATATACAGCAGCTGTTACATTCTTTCCTAGATTCTAGAATATTTTTTTCTTGCTTAGTCTCTTTGATGAATTCCCTAGTCTTAAACCTCATGACTGGTTCTACCTCTATTGAAAACTTTGTTTTTTGGATACTGCTTTCCATCATTTTAATGGTTAAATGAATAGAACCAGGATAGCTTATCAATTTGCATGTTGAAAATTTCTTTTATTATTCTAATACTTACCCCACAAAGTATTCCATCTGAGAGCTTGTCTACCTTAAATTTTTTCCCACCTGAGCCAGTTCACAGACTAAATTCCTCATTGATATAATTCTCTTGAAATCATTACAGTAGTCCTTTGTAACTTCTGATGTAAGAGGAAAAATAGAGGCAGGTCTTGGTTTTTCCTCAAAGTTACTTTCTTGGGACTAAAGCTTGTAGTATTTTTGGTGGCTGGAAATTTAACAGACTAGTAATTGGTATGCTTGAACATTTGAAACAATTCTTTGTTAGTATCACTTTGTCTCTGCCATTCTAATAGTCCCCGAGCCATCTAAGCTTGAATATAAAACTCCTAAAATGCTATTTAATAGACGTTTAGTGTTATGGTAAATATATTTGTAATATACAGCTGGGCTTTCTAAATGGAAAATTTAACAGCTTCTTAGTCTAATGAGTATTTAAACAACTTGTAATCTTAGATAAAATGTAAATTCAGAAAGACTTTTAATGCAGTAAAATTTTATTAGTTCCTACACATTTAGAATTGCGATAATTGAACTAAATTAACATTTATCAAATGCCTATTATTTGCCAGGACTTTTTCTAGGCATTGGGCACATAAATATGAATAAATTAAATTTCTAGCCCATGACCTGCTGAACAGAAATATAAATTTTTATTATTTATGAAAAAAGTTTCTTCACAGAAAATAAATAATGTAAATCAGGTTATGAGGGGACTGTCTCCATGCCCAACTTACTTTTAAGCATTATGAGAAATAAATCTTTACACAAAAATCAATAAATTGGTATGTTAGCAAAAACTAGCACTACTTAGAGGTGTATTTGGAATGTAATTACAATTTTAAGAGTAGTTTAAAAATTTATACTGGACTCTCAAATAGGCAATATTTAGGCATCGCATTCTGGTTGCTATAGGTACCAGAAAAAAGCACTATTTAAAAAAAATTACAGTTCCGTCGTACAAATAAGTCTTCAGCTAGTTTTTCTGAAGTTTTAATATATTTCCAAGCCCTAGAGATTTATTTGTGATAAATTTGCAAATGTTCTCATTAGTAATAGAGTCTTATATGTTGTGCTCAATTTTAATTTGAACTTTATAGAGTTCTGTAAGGATATGGTATTAAATAAATAATGAATTAAGCCAAAGGGCTCAAGGGAACACTGGGGGCTAAAGAGTAATAATGCCAGCTTAGTATCATGCATTTAATCAAGTATAGGAAATAAATAACAGTCAGTAGAGTGTGGTGACACTGATAGAACCGGACTCAGAGACCAGCCTTTCGTAAGTTAAAAAATGCTAGATACAAGAGCATTCAACCAAGTTTGGAAATTTTTATTTAAACAAAAATTTAAACTTTTTTATTCATAAGTGAGTTTGTAGAATATTTAATATACTACTGTGTGCTGTGAATGTGAATATCCATGAGTGGATATTGACTGAATATGTATTAAGTTTGCGACTTCAGAACCTTTTTTCCCCCATCTAAGAATCTATAGGGAGATTTAATCCTACATTCAGACTTTGGAAAGCAGTGCTCTGTCCCAAACTACAGTCTGACAAATGATAAACTCTCAAGGTTTTTCTAGCTGTAGAAGTTGGGTGAATGAGCAGCTTTCACAAATAGTTGAGTAACTACTGACATTAAATGAAGTCCTAGAAAATGGCAAGAAAACAGCTTGGTAATCTCCTGGAAGAATGTTTAAGCTCCCTTTGGGGACCAGATAGAACACCAGCAGTTCCTTACATTCCTAGAGTTTGTATCACAAGGATTAAATATCAAATGTTCAAATATCAAATTTTGAACCAGACAGAATCAAAGATACAAGCGCTTTTGATGGATACATGTGAAGAGATGGCTTGAATTTAATGTTTAAGTACAATTAAGTTTTTTTGTTTAGCTTATTATTAAAAAATATATCAAAAATCAAGAACTTACAGTTCTTACAGAACTTGCAATGACTCTCCATATATTATGTTATCGGAGGCAAACTCTGGGGATGCCTTCATCGTAGTGTATTTCGTTCTCTTCGGCTACACTGCTGTAGTTGAAAAATCACATTATGAACATCTTTCAAACAGAAAGGAAGACACTACGTTGTTGGTGAAGGCTTTCATCAGAATTCCTTACCTTGCCTACTAATTAACAGATGTTTGTGCTCTTTTCATGTGTTCTAATCAGGAAGAGCATTTTGGATGGGACGCAACCTGTGTACATGGCTAGAAGGGACAATACTACTTACTAGGGGAAAGTGATACTCATATGTCTGTCCTCTGGAGGCTTAATGATTTGAAAATACAGCATTTTGTAGAAAAACCATCGTGGATAATTAGTTTGAAAAAAATAACAACTTGCTGTGTGACACTGGCTCTCTAGATTGGTAGAACACAGTCTAAATTAGGAAAGTGGAAAATCCATGGGAGACAGTGTGCTTCGTTATCATAGTGTACCATGAAAAGTTTCTTAGGGTGGTAAAAGGTTTTATTTCACATCCATTTACACATTAATTTCCTATTTAAGTTTATTTTGAAGTAATTTGGAAAGCCAGTTTCTTTCGAGTTATTATACCACCAATATCATATACAATAAGAAGTTGATTTTCCAGGGATAGAACACAGATTATTAGAAGCCTTAGGGGAGACATAGTTCAAGCTCCTTATCTGACAGATAAGCAATCTAAGTATCAGAGAGGCTGTCTCATCCATAGCGTCCAGATAATTAAGAGCAGAGCCTAGGTCTTCTTTTTCAAAGCCTGATATATATATTTTTGTATTTCTCTGTTATCCTGCAACCCACCTAGGGGAAGCAATATATAAACTTACCTACATAGGGAGAAATGGACTAGGAGAATTTGAACACTGCTTAACAAGTCTTGGCAGGCGGACAGTTCTAGGGAGCTTCATGGAAGATTCTGTTAGACCTTGTAGAACTAGAATAAGTGTAGAGGTGAATTTATGAGTTTTCAGGTCTGGAAGAATTGTCAAAACAAAATTTTAAGATGGTAAAATTGTGTATCTTCTTTTTTAAAAAATCAACCTCTTAATATTTGTGCCATGATTAAGTTTTTGAACTAAAAAAAAGGGAGACATGAGTGCTTTTGATGGATAAATGTGGAGAAGAGCTGGTTTGGATGGAATGTTTAAGCACGATATTTAAAGTTTTAAAAAGCTTTTTGTTATAGAGAATGTCAAAAATAGAAAGAATCATAAAGTGAACTTCCATGTACCATTTTTTAGCTTTAACTGTTATCAATATTTTGCCCATCTTGTTTTATTCAGTATCTTCCAGTTTTTTAAGTATTTTAAAGTAAATCCCAGATAATGTGTCATCTTACTTATAAATACTTAAGTTTCTAATAGACAATGATTATCATTTTTAATACAACTCAATACCATTATTAATTTAACAAATATAACAATAATTCCTTAATATATACTGTATAACCCATGTGCAAATTCCCCAGAATATCGTATAGGTTGTTTTGTTTAAATGAAGGTCCCAAACAGATCCAATACCATATTTGTATTTTCAACTTGTCTTTAACCTATAATAGTTCTATTAACTATTTTTATATTTACTCACTTTTGTATATCATTTATTTGTTGAATAAACCACATAAATTTAAATCTTTTCGTTCAACAAATACATTCAAATTGAGGAAAACCAGACCCTCCTTCCATTTGTGGCTACCATCTATTGAGCACTTACTCCCTTCCAGGATTGAGCTAAGACTTTACATATATTTTTCTTTTCAATCCTATTTAAAAACAAACAAACGTTTTACAGCTCATTAAGCTCATCACTACAGTGGTTAAGAAATTTGACATAGATACACAGATAACTAGCATTGATAGAATGGGAGCCCTTGTCTCTTCCACTCCAGAATCCACGCTCATTATTACTGTATATACTGCCTTCCAAAGAAGTCATTGTCATGCTATGTTCATGGTTTTGCAAACTAGTTACAAAACCTCTATGACAGTTTTTTTTTCCTAACACATATGAAACTTTACTACAAATAAATACATATAATAGCAGAAGGGTTCACAGACTCCAGGAATTCATGAGTGCAGTTCTTGGGCTGGACTCAGGTTAAGAATCTCTTTTCCTTTAAATAATAAGATGTTAATAAATAATCCTAAAGTCTAGAATGTCTTTAGTTGAGGTGTGTGATATACATTCAGTTTAAATTGAGCTATGTGTGTCAAAATATAAAAATTATATATTTATTGCTGTATATATTTTTTTCTTTTCTATTCTAATTTTTTGCCATATGCCTAGAGCACTATAATGGTGATCAGGAAACTATCAATATAAATAGTGGTATGGCCTTAGAACACTTAATGTCAGTAAACTGAGTTTTCTCATCTGTGAGATAAAGTTGGATAGTAAGGTTCCTTTGTGTTCTAATGTTCTGGATTTTAAATTAATTGAAGTCAGAGTATTTATAGATCTTTAATACTTGAGTCTTTGAGCTTTCATTAACATGAATCTTTTTGAAGACTCTGAACATTTTCCATTTCCTGAATTATTTTTTAGATGTTTATTTTAAATGCTCTTGTTGAATAACTTGATAATTGGCTGTTTAGGTGCTTGGAGGCATCATATGTTTTGCCTTATACCTGAGGAATGTGCAGTTCTTACAAATACAAGCCCTGTCCTGCACCATTCTGGTACAACAAATGATTGAGAGAGATTGAGTTATTATAACAGAACATTGTTATGGGATCTGTGTCTCCTACTTTGAAAATAAATGACTCAGCCAGACGGCAACATTTATATTTTCTCTAAATGACTAGGGATATAGCAACAGGAGACCATTATCCTGTGACAATATTCTGTTTCATTGACATTATCTCACAAATGTAATTGGTCCATTACCAAATAGAGGTTTTGTTACTGATCAATTTCACGTGATTTCTAAAACCATTAAGATAATAAATATGCCATCATAGTAATTTCATTGACAGGATGTTCTTTTTTTCTTCATTTACATTTGTTAAAGGAGAAATATAGATTTAGACTGAACTTAAAAACTACAACTTATACCAGTTTTGACTACTTTTCCATTAAAAGAAACGGAATATTGTGCAGAGTAATCATATTTGCATTGAGCTGCCAAAGTGACGACCTTAAAATTTTTTCATGATTTTTTTTGTCTGCTACACTAACCCACATCAAATCATAATTGTTCCTAGGCAATTAGTTTACTACCTAAGTTTAATGATTTTATTTGAAATAAGTTCCAGATCACTTCCAGGACTTTCCTGGAAATCCACTAAAGTAACACATCAGTAAAATCAACCCTAACCATTACCAGCATGTATAATAACGGCATTAGTAACAACCTAAACCTTGAGATGTCTTGTAGCATAAATGTTGCTAAATGCATGGCTTTTCCCCAAATGTTCTCTAAAAAGTCATCTGTAATCTTGTTAAATTAGAACTCTTCCAGTATCTTTCTGACTTTTACAGTTAAGGTTACGGTATTGATTTTATTTTATAGTCCATGGCTCTCAGATGCTTAACACTAATAAGCCTCTATAGCCAAGAGGTTCTCCCCAGAGGCATGGCGAATAGCAGCTATTTACCTATGCCAATATTTAATAAGCATCTAAAATATACTCCACATCTTGCATAATTGTTTGGTGCTTTTCCTCCTTTCAAATTAGATTTTCTGACATTACTCAAGATACTTTATCATCGTCTGTCTGTTGAAATGAAATTGCTTAATGGACAAAAGTATTTTGAAGTGTTTTTTAAAAATAAGTTTTCATTTATTCAGTATTCACTCTTTTAGCATTGTTCTTCATTATTCAAGGCTTTTTTTTTTTTTTTTAATGTCTCAGGAAGGTGTTCGTGAACTTCAAAGGGGTTTGAGCTTTAACTTGGTATTGGGTGTTGGTGTAGCCTGGAGACTTTTTTTTTTAAATAGAGCTGTGATAAACAGAGACTTGCAGAAACATGCTACTTACAGGCTTGGGTTGGAATATACTATATGGAGAGACTTAAATTATCACAAAAGGTTTTAAATTGCTCAAGGATGTAGTAATATGCTTGTGCAGTTAAGATTAAATAACTCAAAGATTAAAGTAAGAATTTTCGTATATTTAACACGAAGACTACCATATTTTCTGTTTTTTCCTTTGAAAAAGAACTGATTTCCTTAAAAGAAAAAAAGATTGAGAAATCTAATTGAAGATGATATCTTATCTCTTCTTAATGTAGCTTGCCGATTTTCTGAAGTTATTTTAGAGTGTGATACATATATATATATGGAGATACTTTCTTAACATGGCAGCTAATTATTTTTTGAATCATCTGGCATCATCATCAAACTACTGTAGTGGGATTAAGTCCATATGTCTTGTCATACCATTCAGAGCTTTTCGTTAACTTGGAGCGTGTAGGAAGGACTTATTCACATTTGCCACAGAATCATAAAATTTTACATCTAGAAGAGTCCTTAGAAACAGATATTCAGATATTTCTTTTCAATTGTATTCTCAAAAATATTGTTTTGCCTTTAGCCAACTAAATTGCAAACGTTACATTAAAGCGTTTCATTTTACATTTTTGTAGCATCCAGTATCTAAGACCAGTGAGGCATTTCCTTCTTAAAGCATAATGTCTGGCACAGTATCAAGATCCTGTGTTGTCCACCCATCACTGGGAACTATTTATAATATTCTGTGGACCTACAGGCAGTATTTTTTTCTCCAAATATATATTTTACCATTTTTTATTATAAAAGTAAAAATTATTTGTGGGGGATTTGAAAAACAAATCGTCAAATATAAACAAGAAAATTAAAGTCACCTGTAATTCTATCACATGGAGATAACTCACGTTAATATTTGGATATATTATATGCCAGTCTATTTTCTATATTTTTTTTTCTATGCATATTCTATGTACTCTATGTCAAGTAAAATTTTTGCCCTAAATTGGGCTTATACAATATATGCTATTTTGTAAATTCTTTTCCGTTTGGTTTTTTTTTTTGGTCTTTTATTTATAATATAATAGCATGTTACAATGTCATTCAATTTCCACTTTGTAATGCTGCATAGTATGCCACCCTTTGGCTATACTATACAGTTTTGAAGGTCTGCTTTACTTGTGGATGTTTAGATAGTTTCCAAGTTTTTGTATAGTTAATAAAGATACAGTGAACATCGTTGCATACAAATCTTTGTCCTTAAATCTGATCCTTTTGTTCCTGTCTAGTTCTATTCATTGTCCCCGGTACCTGGCATACTGTCTGGCACTAAGTCACCAAATACATAGATGCTCAATGAAATTTTGTTAAAGGAATAAATACATTCCTACTGTAGATTTCCTGAGTTAAATATTATGTCCATTTCTAAGGCTTTTGATAAACATTGGCACAAAATCTGGAAAGGTCTTATCAATTTATATTCTCACTAGCAGTGCCTGAGTGATTTGTTTAACTCCACCATCATATCCATACTACTTAGACACAGCACGTGGCTCTATAAGCAATTTTGAAGCATGTCCTCTGAAATATATTTAAAGAACAGTGAATCTGTGGCCTTGTGACTCTACCCATGCACCTCTTTCCTGTCATTTATATTTCACTTAAACCACTGGGCATCACAGTACATCTTTTCTTGCCAGGAGCTGAGAGAGCCCCATTTTATTGTGAAGGAAATGGGGAAATGGCGAGGGTACCTCAGGGAATATGCAAAGCTTTCAAGTAAAGACACCTACTTGGTCTCTCTCCTTTCTTGTCCTACAGACTCACTCCCTCGGGGCACTTCCCCACATAGGTTCCTTTTTTTTTTTTTTTTTAACATCTTTATTGGAGTATAATTGCTTTACAATGGAGTGTTAGTTTCTGCTTTATAACAAAGTGAATCAGCTATACATATACATACATCCCCATATCTCCTCCCTCTTGCATCTCCCTCCCACCCTCCCTATCCCACCCTTCTAGGTGGTCACAAAGCACCTAGCTGATCTATCTGTGTTATGCGGCTGCTTCCCACTAGCTATCTATTTTACATTTGGTAGTGTATATGTCCATGCTACTCTCTCACTTCGTCCCAGCTTACCCTCCCCCCTCCCCGTGTCCTCAAGTCCATTCTCTATGTCTGCATCTTTCTTCCTGTCCTGCCCCTAGGTTCTTCAGAACCATTTTTTTTCCAGATACCATATATATGTGTTAGCATACGGTATTTGTTTTTCTCTTTCTGACTTACTTCACTCTGTATGACAGTCTCTAGGTCCCTCCACCTCACTACAAATGACCCAATTTCATTTCTTTTTATGGCTGAGTAGTATTCCATTGTATATATGTGCCACATCTTCTTTATCCATTCATCTGGCGATGGACACTTAGGTTGCGTCCATGTCCTGGCTATTGTAAATAGAGCTGCAATGA
Organism: Orcinus orca; assembly: GCF_937001465.1. Lineage (NCBI taxonomy): Eukaryota > Metazoa > Chordata > Mammalia > Artiodactyla > Delphinidae > Orcinus > Orcinus orca. The sequence continues at coordinate 57,373,895 of NC_064564.1, forward strand.
ACATTGTGGTCCATGACTCTTTTTCAATTATGGTTTTCTCAGGGTATATGCCCAGTAGTGGGATTGCTGGGTCATATGGTAGTTCTATTTTTAGTTTTTTAAGGAACCTCCATACTGTTCTCCACAGTGGCTGTATCCCCACATGGGTCCTTTATCTACAGGTAAAACTTAGGAAAGTAAGGGTCAGTATGGTTCTCCACAGGGAAACAATAGAAATAAATCCATCAAAGCTCTGGGCCGGGATCTTCTGCACTTGGTGATTGCAGTATTTTTCATAACACTTATACAGTTATAAATAGCCTCTCCTCTAAATTTTCCTCTCCTGCACACAATTTACCGCCAGGCAAAAGCAGAGGAGGAGAAGCCTGGGTCTCTTTCAGTGCTCAGTCGGCAGAGTCATCCTCCCTGCCTTCTCCTTGTCCTCCAGGCACAGGGCCCAAGCTGTTTCCCTGTCTCAGGACTGACTCCGGATTTATGGCCTGAAGTACAAGTATCAGATTTCCAGCTCCTGAACTCATCCCACACACCAGCTTTAGTAGCCTCTCATTTATTATCTCATGTATTATAAAGAGCATTATTATTTTATACAGATGGGTCATTCCTTTTTCATGTTGTCATCCAGCTTTCACCCCAACATTTTAATGGAAAGCAGAAATTCCCCAGTTTAGCTAACGTTCACTTGTCAGTCTGTTTTGTGTTGCTTGACAGAGTTTCAAGGGAGTAACGGGCGTGTTAACCACCTTTGCCTTCTTCCAATGAGTTTGGTCTCTGAAGAGCTTTTCTATTTCCAGAGTTTTTATAAACCTATAAAGCTCTTTAAAATCTAGAGAAGCCTAAAACCTGTAAAAAGTAAAGAAACTTGGAAAACTGTGAGGGGTATTAAGTTAGTAAGACTTGTCAATATAATAAAATCTTGTCAAATCCTAGTCACTGGACTCCCTAAGCTAAATGTTCTCACATATGCACTTTTCTTCTTTGATCTGTATCATGCTCATACCAAAGGACCAAAGTTTCATTGCACCTTGAGTTTTCTTCTGCAAAAAAAGAATCCCGTAACATCTGCTCAGCAGCTTGATAATGTAAAAAATAAGGAAGACATTTTTAACAATGATTATAGCTTTATAAGCACCTCATAATAAAATATACCTTAACATTAAATACTGGAAAATAAGAGAAGCCAGCAAGTGGTGATTTGTATCAAGAGGGTTCTTTTAGACTTGTTTACAAGTATGACATGTAAATAAGAAAGACAACTTAGGAAGATGTAAAAATATTGGAATTTTAAAAGATTTTGAGGCAATTTGTTTCTTTGTTAACTAGATAGAAATATGTTTTTCTAAATCATAGGAATGGCACAGTAAATATATTTTGTTAGTGTTATGCTATGCTGAAAAGAACAGCTTCATAGAAATTCAAGAATTCTTGTGTGCTCTTACATAATTGATTTCAAATAGTTGTAAACTGTAAGTGTCATGTAGGGAAGAAGAAAAGGAATTTTTTTTTTTTTTTAAAGAAAATGATGTGTTTTCTACGTAGGCGATAGACATTCGATTTGTAACCTTAATCCACTGAAGCATATTGGAAAAGCTAACATATTGCTCTCCTATATGTGAAAAAGGAGCAGGTGCCCCAGACAGGCAGGTGTTGAGGTAGCTGTTGGAGCTTGCCCTAGATCACTAGTTGACTTCAGTGAAGTTCTACTAACAGGTGGCTAACTGATTGGAGTGTCATGTGACATTTATCCCGGGAGCGACTTGGATGACAGGTTGCTACAGACTGAGGAAGGGGTCTTTGCTTTGATGAAGAAATTGCCAAAACTCATGTCTCATTAGTGTTTCCTAAGGTTCTTTGGAAGTGAACAACAGTTTAATTAAGGGCTGACGTAAACACGTTTCTGCACACTTTCCCTGCAGCCTTTTATCACATTAGAATTGATCAAAATTGTTGCCTTGGGCTGACTTGAACAGATATACATCTGGAGCGCCATTTGTGCAAGCTGCCGACTAGTCGAGTACATACGCTGTGTTTCACAGCAATGCTCTTCCTTTGTGGATGAAATTACGTTGTTGGGAGATGAGTTGATCTAACTCTTTATTTGCGTAAGCCTTTATGTCTTTGAAGTGTTGCGGTGAAATGAATGACACATCAGGGCTTAGGATGTATGTATGTCAGAGTGCCAAAAAAACTTAGAGTATGGCTAGTAAAAATTATGTGATAACTTGCTTTTGCAAAATACTTATTTAAAGGCATGTGTAAGTCTAAAGGAACTGACTTATATAAGTAACCTACATGAACTTTTTCTTACATGGTAGTTTTCTGTTATGTATTTAACTACGCAATTGGTTTCTAAAGCCATAGCTAATTGTCCAATTATAAATCTAAACATGGGTGTAGACACTGAAGACGAGCACCATCAATGTGAATCTCCTTTAAAAAGACAGCGTCTCTAATTTTTGGCCATTAAGAAGAATCCTTTCTATAATCCAGTATTATCACACTTGCAATTATTTAATGAATTTTTGTATTTAGTGTCTGTCCTCTCTGCTGAACCGTAAGCATCACCAGGACACGGAGCAGGTTGTCTTGTTTAACATCTTGAACTTGATGCCTTTCCTTAGTTTCTCACACTTATTAGAAGCTCAGTGACTGATTTTGTATTCTCTCTTTGCTTTACATTCAGTTCCTTCTCATCTGGTGGTATCTATTCATGCATCATACATTTTAAGATAGACTGACTGTGGTTATTTCACTCATCCTACGCTACTGGCTATCATTCCCCCAGATAGCTTCTTTCACATGCAAGAGATTCTAAAATAAACTGCCTAGACACAGTGTCTGCTCCACTTCTTCTACCTTCTTTTAATCCTAGGTTTTAAAAAATTCTTCTCCTGAGTAGCATGATCTTGTCCTCCACATTTTTTTTTTTGTGCCCTTGATGAAATCATCTTCTGTAGGAGGTAAGCCATTAGTCAACTTTTTAAGCATATGTATAGACATGCTACGGATATAACAAGTACAAAATAATAATGAAAAAAAATCAAATAATATAAGACACAATCATAGGATCATTAAGGAAATCTAGACCGCCAAAATTCTTTAAGAGGGATTACTTAAAGAGAAAGTAAGTCAAGTTGGTTCAGTGGATAAAATATTGTTCTATAAATGGAATAAGAGGGCAGAAAAACAATTTTCTAGCCCAAGGGACCATCCTATGCTAGGAAAGGCACAGAGTTAGAAGCACATCCCTTCCGGCCCCCCTTCTCCTCCAGGAGGCCATAAACAAATTAGCTTAAAGTTTAAATAAAACAGAATGATAAGGAAAGATTAAAGTAAAAATGTGGTACCATGCTAGATGTTAGGATGAAGGAGGTATCATCTGAAGGAGATGATTCCAACTACTGTTTTTATGATGAACCACGATGAGGAATGTTTAAGAAAGAGAAGAGACAGGAAATTCTTGATGTAACCATTTAATCAAATGGGCCGAGTTGGGGAATGGAAAAAAATAGAGCTTTTGGAAAGTTTTCCCTTTGGCAGTCAATTCATTTATATAGTGCTGCTTTCCAAATCACATTTAAATTTCTTTGCCTGATTTCAAGCCTTCACTGTCCTCTGCTTCCCTCTCCTCCACCACCAGCAGCTCCTGCCTCCTTCCCACCAGTAAAAACACCAGCTAATCCTTTTCTTATCATCCAGCTTCTCTCTGCAACTTCTTTATTTCATGTATTACTCAACTTATGCATTGATAGTATGTATTATTATTCAACTTATTGTATATTTATATATTATTCAGCTTTATTATTATTCAATTTATTTTCAACGTAATCTTTTTATGTATGATTCTTCCTGCTTGAAGGACATTAGATTGTGAAAAGCATGACATTTGTTTTTCTCCACAGAAAGGTCACGTAAAAACATCTTTCCATCTATCCACTCCTCAAACATGTTTTTTCTGTAGCATACTAGAGCATTAAAAATAGCAACGATATCATTTTTCAGTTTGGCATGAGGTCTATTGGACTTCAGACATTCAAAATAAAATTAAAATAAAAACAATGCGAGCTTGATTCATGCTTAAAATGCAATAGCTAGAAACTCTACCCTTATTTCTCCCAGATAATTGACCTTTTACTTTTATTCCCTCTTCAAGCCAGAGAGTTTTTTTGTTTTCTTTGTGAGGGGGTAGGGGGTTCATTTTGTGTCACCTTAAGTACTTAGTGCCTTGTACAGGCTGTATAGCAGTATATTTTTATTGATTAATGAGCCCAAGGTTAATTTCATTTAGTGGGAAAACAAAGGCAGTTAAGCCTACTTTTTAATACTGCCATTCTTTATCTGTTTCTTAAAAAAACTGTTTCACTATGGACAGTGGACCTTCCCATTCTTATTTTTACTTACTTTAAGCTAATTTTGTTGTTTAAAAAGAAGGCAGTTTATGGTGCCTTTTACAATTTGAAGAGTGAATTTTATTTTGTTTCTGCAGTGTTGGCCTCTATAATTCCCCTGTGTGTTTTGAACATGAAGGTACCATTATTATTCAGTGTATGCCTAAAGAGAACTAGAAAATAAATGGACCTGTAATAATTACCCAGTAAAGCCAAGTGTATCATTTTGACTAAGAAAATGCAAAGGCTTCGTTTCTCAAAAATTACATAATCATCTATATTGTTGAATTTCTCTGTACAAACACCCCTGATTTATATGCCGTTTATGAAAAGAGGCCCATGTGAATTCGCCTGGGTTTAATGAAAATTCTGAAATAGTTGTAGTAGTTGCAATAGCCTTGGTTGATCTTCTCCAGAAATGACATAACTAGAATGACACTCATTCTGCTTCCCAAACTCTGGTCATATTTAATTGTTTTTAAATGATGTATAGTATATGCTTTATTACTTATACTGTGGAGTCTTTAGGAACTCGTTTACCCACGTTAATTTAATTCAAAATTTATATTGAAGCACAAGTAAAGCATAAGAGTGTCAATAGAATCTTACCAGTTTCTTTTTCTAAGAGTTAATTTTAAATTAAAAATTTGGAATGGAAACTTATTACATCATCTATAAAGTGAGGGACGTTATAGAGGTTCTTTCCACCTCTGACAATTTATATGTCTGTGATTAACTTGCAGCAGGCCAAAACCTATATTTGTGTATTACCTTTTTTTAAAAAAAATTAATTTATTTATTTTATTTGTTGCTGCACATGGGCTTTCTCTAGTTGTGTCGTGTGGGCTTCTCATGGCGGTGGCTTCTCTTGTTGCTATGGGCTCTAGGCGCACGGGCTTCAGTAGTTGTGGCTCAGTGGATTAGTTGCTCCGCTGCATGTGGGATTTTCCCACACCGGTGCTCGAACCCGTGTGCCCTGCATTGGCAGGTGGATTTCTTAACCACTGCACCACCATGGAAGGCCCTGTGTATTACCTTTTAAAATCACATAGCTCTTAAGTGGAGTCAAATATTATTTTTGGCATTTTTAAGGTAACTTAGCTGAAATGAACTTCCTTTGTCTATTTTTTAAATGGTTTAAAAAGTTTCTTTTTTTTTTATGTAGCAGCATTAGTTGCTGTGGTTCTGTTAGTAAACATTTCTTTCCTTTTTTTTTTTTCTTTTTGAGAAAGATATAAGGACATGGTACACTCATCAAAGTTCTGATAGGTTAGTGACAGCCAGTTAGTCACAAATTGTAGCTTACAGCTACAAGTACGCCTGTCATTTTTTTGTAGACTGTGATGTCTACTGTAGTTACAGTAGCATATGTATTCTTTACATGCCAGTGTGCTGAAAACATATTTAATTTTATTGGATGCCTTTACCAGAGCTTAGGTAATTTTTTAAATGGTAAAACAGTGATAACTAGTTTCTTATCTTAATAGCACCATGAAGTTTTTTTTCTCATGTCAAAAAAAAGTTCTTAATTAAAAATGCAAATTGTATATATATATTTTATGTGTGATAAAGTCTTGGGTTTTTTTTCTTTTAATAAAATTTTCTCCTTTTATGAGGAGAAATATGAAAATATTTCTTAAACTGAAATATTTATAGGTGAAATTATATGATGCCTGGGATTTGCTTCAAAGTAATGCAGGGGGAGGGAGTATAGATGGGGTAAAGATGAAATAACTGAATAATTGAAGAAGCTGAGTGATGAGTACTGGAGAAGAATCCATTATTATTCTGTCTACCTGTGTATATATTTAAAGTTTCTGATAATAGAAATCTAAACTTCATGGCTCATGTGATTTTTGGAACATTTTACTATACATTTATAAACCTCTGTAAAAATCAGCATTACTCTAGGTGTTGGAAAAAGGGCACATCTCTCCTTACCAACTGGAGTTCCCTCCTGAATTCCGTATTCCAACTAGCTGTATGGTACAGTCTCGTGGTCACCCAAGATGATGACTTTCTAAATTAGTTATTTATGGAATTGGGTTAATTCTGTTGAAATATCTATTATTGCATTAGCTCTATCTCTACTCTTATTTCAAGTCTCATATCTGTCTTTTGGCAGTATTAAATATTTGTGGGATGAATGAGTGAATGAAGCCCTGAATACTTCTCCTGTCACAGCTCTTTTTATAATTCCTTTTTAACTTGTCTGTATCCCGTCTAGATTTCAGGTTTTATAGGGGCTGAAGCCAAATCTAGGTCACAGTTGTGTCCCCAGTATCTGGCGCAGAGTCTGGCTACACTAGACCTTCAGTAAATATCTATGGAATGAATGTAGTAATTAATCTATCTTCTTAAGTAGTATCCAGGATTACTGTCTTTATTTCAGCTAATTCATCCTCCATGTAGTTTCTGGAGGGATTGCTCTACACAGCAAATATGATCCTATTTTGCCCATCAATAGTGTTTTCTTATCAGGGTAAGCATTCAGACACTTATACATGAAATCTGAGACCCCTCATTGTGTGGGTCCTGCCAGCTGTTCGCTCCCTCTCTCATCTTTGTACTTCACCACTCCACAGACTATGTGTAGTACTTACATATTTTATGCCCCCCTCCTTTGGAACATTTCCTCCTTCTGGGAATGTCACCCCCATCCATGTTTTATTTATTTTTTTATTTTTTATTTTTTATTTTTTTCATGTTTTAAACATGGTGTCACTGGGGGTACCATCCTTAACCTGGGGAAGCTGAGGTGGTCACTGCCCCTGTGCAGTGAGGCTGGAGAAGTAGCAGCAAACACCACAGCACCTCTGCTCTCAACACACTTTCTCCTTCTCAACTGTTGACAACCATTTTCTTCTTACCATTTTTCTCTTCGCTGACCGTGAATATCCCTACAGCAGCAATTACTTTTTTATTTTTTGTAACATCCTCCCTTTACCTGGCAAATAGAGGAACCCAATAAATATTTGCAGAATGAACATATTAAGGAATGTCTTTTTTGCCAAACAAGTAATGAGTTTTCCATAAAAGATGTTAAATCAGTGATAGATTATACTTACCAGCATACTCAAGGCTTGTTTTTCACATTTGCACCAGGTTTTCTCTATTTTTTAGGTCGGTCAAAAGACAAACCCCTGAATTGTATACATTTAAGAATGAAATGCTGAGGTTAAAAAAGACCTTGATGTGAACCAAGGGACCGAGGGAAACGTGATGCTTAGTTGTTCAGAAGTTCAAAGTTTATTTAGTGGTCAGAATAATTCCGGTGATACCGTTAATGAAGCCTTGGGTTAGCTTCAGTGGAGATTGTTTCTGACAGATATTTCAAAGCTCCAACGTAGCTGGGTCTTTGACCCTCATTTTGTATTTTGTAAAAGAGCAAAAAGTACAAAAATCATAAAATGTTGGAAAATGAGATCTCTTACTAGGTTGATGTGAACCTTGTAGCTTAAGAAAGTTAAGTAAAGCTTGGGCTTTCCTCTCTTTCTCGGCAGATATGTCTTCTCCGACTACTATGAAGAAGCCTGAAAAGCCATTGTTCAGCTCTACATCTCCACAAGATTCCTCCCCAAGATTGAGCACTTTCCCCCAGCACCACCATCCCGGAATACCTGGAGTTGCACACAGTGGTAAGGAGTTTCAAGCGTAGAAGAGAAACCTCCCTCTTGTTTGCAGAGCCTAAACCCTCAAGGATGGATCAAAACTCTATCCTTATAGCTAAGGTGACCTATTTTCTCAACCAAAGAGGGAGGGTCGTAATCTGATCCAAAAAATTTTTATTAATATTTGAGGAAAGATTTTAAAGCCATACAATTAAATAGCATCTACATAATGTATTTTTAAATTGCCTGTATTGGAAAGATTACAATCACAAAAGATAAGAAAATATATAGTTATCTTAACAGTAGCTTCCAGGTTGGTCCTAATTTTATATATTTTACTAAAGAGAAAGATGGAGTTTCAAGTATGCTGCTGAGTTAGAGTATTTCCAGCAGCATTGATATATAGACACTATTTCCATAGATACTATTTTCTCTACAGAAATCAATATTTTAGCTACTTATTTGGGAGTAAAATTAATCAGAAAAATAAAAGAAGTACTTTTCTTTGACAATTATTTCATATACATAAATCCTTCCTGTGGGCTAGTACATTTGATATTATGTTTAATATCATAATTTAAATAGGAAAAAGAATCCGATATTTCACATTTATACTTTGAGGAACAATTAATGTTAAATCCTCTTTTAAAATTGAAAATGAGGTATAATTCATAAGCAATACTCCATACTTTTTACCTATTGCTCTTAAACCCTAGAAAGGAGTAGTCTGAATTTTAGGTGGAGAAAGTTTATTATGTAAAAAAAAATTATGTTTATAGTGATACTCTTATTGCTTTAAATTTATGGTGAGACAACTCTTTATTCTTCAAAAAAACTGAATCTAGTTTTTAAACCTTTATTCAAGGGATATGACATCTGTTTATAATAAAGTTCTTAGCTTTGGTCTATAAATATATATTGATATGTATTGTCCCTATACTTAAAAATGCATGGCCTTCAATGCTACCATTAAGACAATTATAAAATTAAGAGAAGAATATACAAGTCAGCTGTGGTATATAAAATTTTTTACATTTATTTATTGTACTGCTAAGATAGATGAAAAAAGTCAGTAACTATTTCATACATTTGTAATGTTGAGTATCTGGGCAAAATTAACTTAGAAGTCAAATCACCCATATCTGATTAAAGTGTTCATATTTCTAATATTTGGAAAAAATTCAAGAGTACATTTTTACATAATAAACCATGAGCGATCTAGATAAGCCTTCCACCTTTGTCCTTTACCATATATATGTTCAATATGTAATATATTAGGGCCTGTGGCAGACACCTTATCATGAGAAACAGTTTCTCTCCTTAAAGAGCTCATGGCATAGTGGGGAGAGAGAGGGACCCTATCATCAGCCAGGCATCGAGTATGACAGGATTACATCCTTGGAGGAGGATTAGACGCCTGGAAGAGGTGTGTTCTCAACTGAAGTTTGAAGAGTGAGTTCACCACAAGAAGGAACAAGCCGGGGGGCGGTCATTTCAGGCAGAGTGGACAGCGTGTATCAATGCAGTAGAGGTCATTGCAGCAAGGAACTGCCATATGTTGAAGGATCCGCAAATGTTGAAATGTGCCCTGAATAGGAGAGAGTGGCCAGAGATGAGGCCAAAGAAGTGGAGCAAGACTGGGTCTTAAAGCACTTGAGGTCTGTACAAACCTGTGAAGTTGTTGGGATTTTATTATTGAAGCAGTAGGGAGCCATTGAAAGATTCTTAGCAGAGAAGTTCCATGATTTAAATGATACTTTAAAAAAAATTATTAATTTGAGACTATACAGGATACATTGGAAGGAGCAAGACTGGAGGAAAGGAGGCAATTAGGAAGAGTTTGTAATATCTAGGCAAGGAATACATAAATGTACATGTATGCATGCATGTATGTATGAATTCTTTCATAATGAAGGGAGACATTTTTTGCCTTGTAGTTTGCTTTTCTTTCTTTAAAGGACTAGAATGACTTTTATTGAGAAAGTAGCCATTTTTACTTTCATTGGGAATTCTGCATTCTATCTAGTTTGTATCAGGCCAGCCAGAGCTTATTTGAGCATAAGTACTTGGGAGGCCAGAGATTGGAGCTCTGATTTGCTATGTACCAGTTCAGATCAAAAGAGATCTCTTCCAAAACTACTGATGCCAAATGATCTTAAAGCCCAGAGGACCCATGATGGAGCTATGTATATATCCTCCAAGGGTTTGTGTACAGATATAAGTAAAGACCGTGGTTAAATTGAGCTGAGATTAAGAGCACTTCAACACTGAGTCAAAAGATGTGCAATTTAATTTAGGCGTTGGCATTTTCTTAAATTACACATTCAAGTGTGTATACTCCTTAAATAAAGTAGTATTTCAACAAGGAGTTTTGTTTTAAGAAATAGGTAATTGTTCTCTGAAATGCATCCCTTTGATGGAGGATGCTCAAACTTCAGTGTGTGCAAAGATTACGTGGGGCACTTGTTTAAAATGCACTTTCTGGTGCCTCACCCCTGGAGGTCCTCATCTAGTACGTCTGTGGTTAGGCCCAGGAATCTGTACTGTAGCAACAATCCAGAGGATTCTGAGTTCCCTGGACATTCAGGGAGCAGAGTTGTGACCGTAAAACTGAGTTTATGATTCTTCTATGATGGACATTTTAAATTTCTTGTATCTTCTGAAAAAGCTTTCTTTGGGGAAGATAAGGAATATCCCTTAAGGGTAATTTTTTTTGTACGTAATTACAAAGCTGGAAATAAGTCATTCCAGATGGTTTTCATTTATAGGTCATGGAAGGAATTTATTTTTCATATTGTTTGCTACATTGTCTCATAAAACACTAAACATTTATCATATAAATTTCCTATGATCTGGATCAAAATAGTAAACAGAAATAGACAGTTAATCTTCACTTCTATCTATACTGGTTGATACTCTTAAATTGTACTTATGTAAAGTACAAATTTAACATTATGGAGAGAATGATTGTGCAATTGTATTCTTTCCCCATTTTTAAACTTAAGCATCATATTTTAAAAACTAAATAATAAATTATGATCACACTAATTTTGAAAAACTACAGTAAAATTAAACATTATGTACATCACATATGTTTTGTACATTATTTCTCTTTATAAAATATGTGATTTATGGGTAAGTTAATATGCCTATATGAAAGTTAAAATTTGCATTTCTGAGGGTTTTGTTCTTGGTCTTATCTCAATAATGTCTTTTGAGCTACATGTAGTAAAAGTTAGAGTAGGAAGAAAATAGAACTCTTTTGGTTTTAAAAGGAACCTTTTCATTTAAAAAAAGAGTTCCCAGGTTTATGTTCAAATATTCCAAAGCATTTATAGAATGATCAGTTAATTATCCAGGACATTACTAATTATTGGCTTCCCTTCTAAATAATGCAAAATATTTACTTAAAATTGAAGTACACTTCTGTTTTGAATTTTGTTAGAAAATGTGTGGGTCCCCTGCCCTCTACTTAATGCTGTGACTTGGTCTGTACTTAGGAGACAAAGACTTTTTAATCAAAGAATGTGTTCTGATGGGAAATAACTTTGCTTAAAGAAATATTTTATGAATTATTGGCTTAACCTATAAAAGAGAACCTTCTTTTTTTAAAACCATTCATAGATCTAGAAAGCAAGATTGTTTGTTCCCTAGACTGGAGGTGACATCTGTGTGGGCTTAGCAGTCCTGGCATAGAGGATAATAGTAAAAGACTAGCTTATTTTAAGAGAGTTTGGTTAAATCAGAGGGAGGAAATGAAGAGCCTTCGGTTGTATAGTTTCCCAGGATTCTGTAGGATTGGGACGGAGCGGTATGGCCAACAGCTAATGAGTCCTCTTTTCTTTCCTGTCTCCTGCAGTCATCTCAACTCGGACTCCACCTCCACCCTCACCGTTGCCATTTCCAACACAAGCTATTCTCCCTCCAGCCCCATCGAGCTACTTCTCTCATCCAACAATCAGATATCCTCCCCACCTGAATCCTCAGGATACTCTGAAGAACTATGTACCTTCTTATGACCCATCCAGTCCGCAAACCAGCCAGGTAAAAATGAGAGAGAACATATAATTAAAGCACAGGTCTAACGGTAAGCCCTGAAGCTTACTTAGACAGTGTGTCTGGCAGAACAGCAAGCTTTTGAAATCCATCTTCAGGAAGTTTCTTGGTGACTCACTAAGTTTTTATTGAAAGGTGGCTGAATGACAGGTAGGAAGTGTGTTGCCCCAAAGGAAGGGGCACATTTGTGAAGATGTTCTTGGTTTGATGTTTTGGGATTTTCATTGAGTGAAGAGAAAGTTAATGCAGAAGGTCCACTGACAAAAATGTTCTGAGCTGGAGTTCACACCTCTGAAATACCTGGTTTGACACAGAGACAAAGTGCTTATTTCAGGCAGAAGCGAAGTATGAGCTAAAATAAACACACACAAAAGACCTTACAGTTGTATTTATAGACCAACTATTAGGTATTAAAATAAGCTTTGGTAATGTAAACATTTTCAGTGTTTGATGACTACTTGAATATTCTTTCTCAGACATGACTATGTTTCATAATGAGTGACATTACCAGAAGTCTTTTTTTTTTTTTTAATTTTTATAGTGGTAAACACTGTGCAGTGGCTTTAAGGATTCTTTGTATAAGTGTAGTGATTCATGTGCCTTCCTCATTCCCTAAACATGTGGTTTCTCCTTTGGAGAGGTCACTTCATGGGGATTTGGTTGGTATAAGAGGATTTTCCACAATCAAGTAGACAGTCTGCCAAAGCTGGCTCTATCAGTCATCGTAATATCAAAAATCTGTAATGTAATTTCGATCTTATGGTCTGGTATTTGGCTCTGCTGTTTTACCTCCAAGACTCCTGTCCACTTCTTCTCACATTTTTTAACGTTCTGCGGGATTTTCATAAGTGTTCTGTCATTAATGCTGTTCATTTACTAAAATGCCAGTAAACGGTATGTGCATATTAATTTAGAATTAACAAAGAAAGATCTGAAAAAAAAATTCCCTTTGGTCTTAATTTAATTGTTAACACGGAGCAAAATGGTCCCTTCTGTTTTTTTTTTTGTTTTTTTTTTTTGTGAGTAACAACATGTCCAGCACTATTTGGGTTACTTAACATTAAGTTATCTGTACTTTTAGCTCCATTGACTAGTAATGCTAAACTAAGTATACTGTTCTTGAATTTTGAATTTAAAGTTAAATGATTTGTGTTTTAGAAGAAAATGTTCAAATGGTGTAGCACTTTTAATGACTGTAATAATAATTACTAAGTAAAACAGTAGGATCTTGGTATATCAATTTAGAAGTAAAATTTGCTGTCAGAGCATGGATTCAAAAGTCTCAGTTCCATAGAGCATTTTGCTAGACTCAGCTGGGAACAGTGCACACAAGGTCTGATTTTAATTTGTGTAGAATTTCCATGAATAACAAAGTCTAATTAAGACATCCATTAAAAGTCCTTAACGTTAATTCAGTGTGGAAAATCTTAGAGTTCCATTGGATTTTTTTTTTTAACTGATGTCTTAATTAGGCGCTGTTAGGGGAAAAATTATGCAAATTAAAATCAGGGCCTTAGTGTTCTGCATTTCTTTAATTATTCAGTGCTTGTTTTACGTATATTTCAATTTCTTTATAAGTTAAGAGGGCATGTTAGGTGATAATCTGCCTATATTGTTCTCAGTTTTTCTTCATATTTTCAAGGTAAAGACCGAGCTTCTGAGAAGCATCTTACTCTCATCTCAATTAAAAAAAAAAAATTCCCTCTCAGGATTTTGTATAATAGGAGCAATGTACTATAAGTAGGATAATCCTTTCCTAATGCTGTTCATCTTCAGATAAGATGTCTCTCTTTTCATATCTACAATATGAAAGTTCATCTATTAGCAACCTTAAAAGACAAGCTTTATAGTGTAGCTTCATCTGTTTTGAACCAACAGAAAACTGAAAAGAAATAACCTTTCCATTCTTCTGACCCTGAGTTTCAGGAAAGTTGTCTATATTGGCTGGGGAGTTCTTTCTTTGTCACTTTCACTTTTTTTAAATGAGAGAAACATCTGTTTGTTGGTTTATGTCGATTCAATTCCAGTAGACAAGGCTTGCAGGGTGGGCAAGGTAATATATTTGGTGGCGCATTTTCTTGACAATATTGTTATTTTTCTCTTCTATGCTCTCAGGTAGGTGCTGTCAAACTGTTTTGGTGAACACAATATACAGAAAGGCTTTTTACCATCGAATGTACCACCGATGATAAAACATGATCACTCTTTTTTTCTTGGGGGAGATATATAAAGCAGTCTTTTGCAGTGGTCGCACAACCAAAAGTTGATGGTCTTCTTTAGAAACAAATTGCTTTTTCCCTTTGAAAGGAAAAGTGGGTCTTTATTATAAACTGCAGAGTTGTTTTTGCAGGAACATTATATCTGCTTTGAGGTTTAACTTCAACTCAAAACCAGGTAATTTGCACTTCAAAATAGGGCTCTTGATATTCACCTTTTTAGCTCTAAAAATCGGGAAAAAATGAGGACTTGTTGACCTGTTGTCAACTGTTCCTTTCCAGTATCCCCCAGGGCTGCACTGATTTTGACTGTTAAGTCGAGCAACTGAGATGCTTTGTCCTCCCCACAGCAGTTTGGAGATTAATTGCATTGCTGCTACACCGATTAGAGTGAGACAGTCATGCTATTTAATGGAATATTTTAAATAAAATTAGTCTAAGATATAACTCTCTCCTAGGTCTCCATAGGGGGAAAAAATCTGGTCAGTTTTCCTGACTTAAATACTTAATTTACTCATGATGAATATGTAGGCTATTCAAAAGTTCATTTTCTTTATAGAATAAATAATGTGGCCTCTGAGGCACCCAACTAAGACTTACTTCATGTCCCTAAGTTCTAATAGTGAAGTGTTCTTAGCTGTTTATCTTTTTCTTTAAAGAAACGTCTACTTGTAATTTATGTGCAGGCATTTAGATAAATATTCTGTTTCATTGCTTTTTTGACTTTAAAAGTGGTACAGATTATAAAGACTAAACATTTGTGGAGAACACCCTCATAGCAAATTGTTGTGTACGTTATGTACTGGTGAATTCCAACATGAGCATAATTAAAAATACCATTCTCTGTCTAGAAAAATACATTCCAGTATTTCTTCAAACAGTGTTCCCTTAGAATTTTGTCTCCCACTATGGACACTAGGCTAAAACTCAGATAATGATATCTTTTCTATCACTGCCTAGCGGATTTTCTCTTTAATTCTCACAGATGTCAACAATCAGTGTTTTGTGTAACTCTCCATGCCCAGCAATGGAAGAGTAACTCAAAAAGCAGAGTATATTTGATTGCCCTCTGCTTCACTTCAGCACATTTTAATTTACGTTGGAAATCTTTTATTTGTAGGTGTAGGGTTGGACCTAGTTCAGCGTTTTATATCATTGTGTGGACGCTGGAATTTTAAATATTTAAAATATCATTCTACCTGCTTATATTAGTAAATCGTCACAAGTCGAGTGGAGATTCTAAGATCAAAATTGCCTGATGTGTGTTTCTGAGTGCACCTGTGTGTGAGCAAGGGCTAGCATTTTTGTATGCCAAAGAATGGGCCTTGACTATAAATGATGGGAATTGTTGAGTTTGACTCCTTTGGTCTCCTAGAAATTCTTGTCTTCCTTGTCTCAGTGATGTCATCATTTAGGTAAATTTTGTGTTCTGAAGGCCAAAAGTGACCATGAAGAGCAGATAAGAAGGTAGCACTGATTCTCATTCTCACTAGCTCAGTGAGGACTTCTGTTTTAGCCTCGGGCTCAGCATTGAAGTCTCCACTTGAGTTTTCTGTCCAACTCAGTGGAGGGATCAGTTCTACCTGGCTCTCGGGGTGTTGAAAAGATGACTAAACCTATATAAAGTGCTTTGAAGCTGAAGACTTTCTTTAAATGCTGCTGCTTCTTATGACTACTAACCACTGACGAGCCTCTCTGACTCAGATCTGAGAGAGCTTGTGTGGCGGTTGCACACAGCACGCGGGGTCCACTCAGCTGTGTGTGCTGAGTGGAGTTGTTGGAAGAGACGACTGCCTTTTGGAGTGTTTCACCCGGCATTCTGTTTTTGTTTTGTAGCCTAACAGCAGTGGTCAAGTAGTAGGGAAAGTGCCTGGCCATTTCACTCCTGTCTTGGCACCCTCTCCCCATCCCAGTGCAGTGCGACCTGTGACCCTGACCATGACAGATACTAAACCCATCACTACATCCACTGAAGGTGAGGCAGCTTCACCTACAGCAACCAGTAAGTATTTCTGTAGGAAATGAGAAATGTCCATCAAAGGCGCCGTTGGATATCTGATCCAAGGTGGAAAACACGGCAACTTTTCCAGCTACCCGACCCGATGGAGATTTCTCATTTATGTGGAACTAGCAGGCATGAATGTGGCCTGGCTCTCGCAAGCTCTCTCTTATCAAATTTCACTCAGTGCATCCTATT
Source organism: Orcinus orca (assembly GCF_937001465.1). Lineage (NCBI taxonomy): Eukaryota > Metazoa > Chordata > Mammalia > Artiodactyla > Delphinidae > Orcinus > Orcinus orca. Next base: position 57,390,360 of record NC_064564.1, read on the forward strand.
TGAAAAGGGAGAAGCTTATTTGTTTGAGTAAATAGCTATAACATAAATAATAAGTCATGCCTGCTTGTTCAAGGTATACATTGAAAATGCACTGAATAACATAACAGTGTACAAGGTTTTTATATCACCCGAAGAGAGATTAGGTAATTGTTAGTTATTGGAGCGTTCCTATAGAAATTAAGCCCCTTCACAAGGCAGGCTGAACCAGTACCTCTGTAAGATAATTGCATGTTTACATCACTGCAGGTTATGTCTTTGTGAGAAAGTCACACAATGTTGGGTAGAGAAAACATTTCAGAGCTGAGTATTAGGCACATGTAAGCTACCTGCACTTTCATTGTCTGCAACTTTTAAAAAAATTTTTTTGATTATTTAGCCTATTATGGTGCATCAGGTATTAGGATTTTTAGCATGGCCATAACATTTTAAATGTCAGAGATTTAGCCAGTGAATTTACATAGCACATACCAAGAACCCAAATGATTCCTTTGCTTCTTTGTATAGAGTACTCATAAGGACACAGGAGTTATTACCCAGTTTTTCAATTGGCTTCATCCAAACTGCCAGCTTTTTAGAACTGGAGCTGGTGTGCACAGATTGGTAAAGTGGAATGATAAAATTCCAGTCGGGAGGAATTAGCATGCTTCTCGTCCATTATACTTATACGTTAAATCCAGAGCTTCTATTTTCATTTTTAGAGCAAGAAAATCCCTATGCTCTGGAAATTCCTGTGTGAAATTACAGAGATTTAGAAGTACCACTGGTTCTTTCTTTCTTGGCCATTGGAAAGTGCTCTTTTTTTGTGGCCTCTGAAAGACTAGGAAGGAACCCTACAAGAAAAACGGACAATACTTGGAGTGTACAGTGAACTCAGCATTTCTTTCTCAAAGTTCATGAGGCCCCATCAAATAATAAAACCACACAAGCTTGTAATTCCCATCAGTAATCATTAATTCTCAGTAACTGGTTTGTTGATAGAGGGTCCTACACTAGTGAACACTTCCCTGAATGCACAGATGGATGAGACCCAGTCAAGGAAGAGTAAGAATCCTTTGTGCTACAGGTTAGCTATGTACATTACAGTCACTAAAATGCTACATCCAAATTTTAAAAGTGAATGCCTTGGGCATCTTTGAGCAAACAAAGTCAACACTTTAAATAAAAGCAAGTAGAAAGCAAAGATTTTTAAGTAGTTGAAAGTTGCAGAAACTTCTGGTACCTACTCTTATACTGACATTAATAGATTACATTCAAGGGAAGATCAGACCGAAACGATCACAGCTCACCTATGGGAGTACTGCCAGCCTGTTTGTTAATGAATTGTTCTTATACTCACATACAGGTTGATCAAAAAGAGATCTTATTTGACTTATAAAATCATAAAATATTCAAAGGAATGTTTTGGTTGTATAAAGATGGCTGCATCAGTCCATTTTCCACTCCTGCACAAAAGCGATATAGTGAGTCGTTTTTCTTTCCTAGAAACAAAGTTGTCGCTGCACCTCCCCAGGCGCCACTGATGAGAAATTAGCCATTGAATTCATAAATCAGAAAAATTAAGGAAAACACAGAGGCCAAGGAAACCTCTTTCTCGTGGTTGAAAAGATAGAATAGCACAGACTTGGTGCCCACTCTCTAAGGGTGAGGCTCTTCTTCAATGGTGTGTGTTGAATTCCAGAGGTCTGGAGATTGAATAGGGGACGCTGGCTGCTTAGGGCTGCTCTTGAGTGAGCCCTTCATTCAGGAATAACTAGAAGGTGAATTGTGAGCATCTTCACTGTTTTAAAAAGTTGACCTAAAAAAGCCTCAATGGGCCAAATGAACATGGCAGAATTAATGTATTCGTTTTAAAAACGCCTTTGAAGAATTAACGTCTGGATTCCTCATTAATCTGAGGGTTTTAAACCAAATATTATAGCTTTCTTCAGACCTATAGATGTAACATAAATGATGAAAATTTACTTTTTCTGTTTATTCTGACATGGAACAATGGGATTGCTTAGCGCTGGGAAGATACATTAGTCCTTTCCTTTGTGAAAAAGAACAAACATCTTTAGGACTAGGGAGATGTTTTCTTTGAAACATTCACTCTGCACCAAAAAGTACCTGTACGAAAAGTACTTGCAAGGTGAGACCGTAATAATTTAAGGAGTATTCACCATATGTCAACTCCCTCTCTGGACCAATCACAAAAAAATTGACTTTTTGTGCTTCTGGAAAGGAAATGATTTTTTTTCAGAAACATTTCTATCAAACTTAAGGGCATTTTCACATTAAATAAAATACTGAGCTAATTCATTCTATATGATATAATAAAATAGCCTTCTCCTTTATGTTAATAATGTTAGATATTCTTTTTAGTAAGACTTTTCAGTAAGACATTTTTCATCCTATATCATCAAGCACATCTGCTTAAATCCCATCATTTAAACCTTTCACTTTTTCCTGACAGACTTTCAGTCTGCTTTTACATTTAGAATCACAGACCATCATTGATTATTCCATTATTAGACAACCAGTATCTTGTAGAAAGGTACATCTAGGAAAGGGACCCTTCTATTTAGCCAGTCCTTGGTACTCCTGCAAGACTGTAACCAGAGCATGTGTGAGATGCCCACACCAAAGGATGGGATATGGTTACTGGATAGATTTTTTGGGAGGGGGATAAACGAGTCAACTTGAGGTCAACTGTCATTTATATCAGTGGTATTCACTCACACGAAAGAGAAGAGAAAGACATTGTGTTTTGTTTTTGTTTTTTTTTTTTTGGTTGCAAGTCCCACTTCTCTGGGTTTCTTTTGCGTGGACAGGGTGTTCATTTGATAGTTCGCAATTTTTATCTTTGTTTTTGTTCTTCCTTAATCAGCCTACACAGCCTCAGGCACATCTCAAGCCAATCGATATGTGGGACTAAGCCCAAGAGACCCATCCTTCCTACATCAGCAACAGGTGGGCAAGTTTCACCCAGGTGTGATGGTGTAGCCACGCTTTTGCATTGGTGCTTTTTCTCCATGCTGCCTCTCAGATCTTGACTCAGAACGGGGCTCACGGGGCTTCTGAGAAAGAAATTGATCATTTCATTTTCCAAGATATCTTCTCATTTATCCATTGTTTCTCGCCTCTCTAAACAGGGTGTCTCAAATTGGCTCAAGACCTTTTCCTTCTCTGTAGCATATTTCATAACATCCATGAATAAACAGTGTTTCAGCCAGAGTATTTTTCTGTTTTACTGGCTATTGAGAGCTTACCAGCCTATACCTTCCAAAGACAAAAATTGTCAATTGATTTAAAAGCCGATTAAAGTCGGAGCACTACACAATTCACAATTTGTGTTTTTTTTTGAGCTCTTTCATATTTTCCAGATGTTTTACTCCTCATTTTGGTATTTTAGTCCAAGAAGATGAGTTTTGAAGCTAAAATCTCAGGCGACGCATCCTTCCTATTTTAATAGGTTTAAATCGGTTTACTGATTTCGGATGTGATAAAACACTTTTTTTTGGTTCTGCTTTCTTACCTCATTTATGTTTCAAGTAGCATTTTAAATTTCACATCTCATTAATGCTGTAAATTTAATGCAAATGAAGTGTTTACCCAAACTGTGAAAATATACAGCCAGGATTAATGGTAGCTTATAAACAAATTAGCCATAGTCAAAAGCGTGGACCATACAAATACAGAAATCCCACGATTCTAGTTACGGGATGACAGAAATCATTCTAAACGCTTCCAAATTTAAATATATTTTATGATGCAAATGTTTGCTGCTCTCAAGTTTTGATAGCAGAGCAGTTTGAAATTAACTGTGTGCAAAATATTGCATAGGAAAAATGTCTATAATGAATCAGAAAGAGCTGGTATTAATGAGCTTGCTCTTCATTTGTAATATAAGTTGTATGTGCAACTGAGTTTTTACAGATGGAGCGAGCCTGCGCAGGTACTCATGCCAGCTTCTTTTGTTCTAGACTTGTCCACCTAGTTTATGCTTATCATGCCTATCTGTGCCTCATGTGGAACTTTCAAGTCCTGCCCAGTTGCAGGCCAAGGTGGCAGACTGCTTATATTAAAGGTCACCACATGCAGAGTTCAGAGAAAATCGTAAAGATGATAGCTTATTCAAGATACTTGATGTTTTGCCAGGTTTTAAAAAAAGCAAAACAAAACAAAACAAAAGAGTGAGAGCTAACTGAAAACATCTGTACACAGTTATGAAAATACCAAATAATAATTAGTGGTTTTGCCAGCCATTGGCTTTTCAACATAATTTTCTGAAATGTTGCTTTTTTTCACCTCTAAAATTGCTATAATATGAAATATGCTATAATTACTGTAAGATGGTTCTATTTGACAAATGTATATGTTCCTTGTGTTTTTTAGAAACATATGCAGGATTCATAGGTTTAGAAACTTATTCTCTTACAACTCATTTCACATATTTTCAGAAATATTCTTGTCATGAGACTTGCATTCTTAATGACATGTCTCTAGTTTTCAGTTAACTTTTAATTCATAGAATCGTGCCTCTGTTATTTAAACCTTTAGCCCAAACACATTTAGAATATTATAACCACTTTCATGTATTTAGAAGCAATCTTCCCATCCTCCTGTCCTAACCTAAGGCAGCTTTGAGTTTTTAATTTATAACTTATGACTGTCATTAGAGCCTCATGTAATTATGATCACAAAAATTGATTATATAAAAGTTATTTCTTCTTTCACATGTCCAAGGATAAATTAAGAAAACTTAACAAGCATCAGGAAAATACTAGTCTTAACGTAGATAGAGTTCTGAGCACATTTTAATTGGGAAAAAAAAAATATATATATATATGAGTTCTAGAACTACAAACTTTTTTCATCAAAGGCTGCCACTTGTTATTTAAGTAGACAATGTCAAGTGACGACCTCTTACAATATAAATATGATTAGATGGGTCAAATATGGTGTACACTTATGGAATATATAATGTGTATTGATCTTTGAAAGAAAAATTATATAAGCTTCATAATGAAAAATATAATGTTCAGTTTTAAGTGCCATACAGACAGATAATTTGTCCTCTGTATAGTGAAAGAATTAGTGCTACTTTTTGAATTGAAGAAGCCCTATATGCCAATTCATAATAAGCTACAATTTGAGGCATGCAGAAAATGAGTGTATATGCGTATCATACTATACACGTAGATTACTAAACTAAGGCTCTAGTTAAAAGCTTTCAATTACTTTAATCCTTTCAAATTTTAACAGAATCCTAGAGATGAAGTTTTATGTTTACTGTCCAGGAACAGAGGGACAGGAACAGTTTAAATGACTTCAGTAGAGTAAAGGTTATTCTTTCGTACAGCAGAAATGAGATTGATTTACTGTGTCCTTTCATGACTTTCCAAAGATTTAAAAGAGACCACTCTTCTAGCAGCAGGTTTTAAATGCATTTGGTTTAAAGTACTCAGTGATGAATGGAAAGAAAAATCAAGGGGTACATGAAATAAAGGTAATCAATCCTTTTATATTAGCTGGGAGAAATTCAGAATTAGAAAGGCAATGGTTTTAGTCTGAGAGAGTTCTTTTAAACATTCCCCTTAGCTTTTATATACATGACCCCTTAAGAATAAATATTGTCACCAGGTACATTCTTCAGTTTATTGGCGACTGCTTTATAAAGATTTATCCTTTTAGGTTATGAAAAGTATTGATGTGCATTGTTGAGTGCTATTTTTTTTCTTAGAAAAGAACTTTAATATAGCCTACATAAATTAGAGATAACAATAAATTTAAAATTGTTGAATAATTTTGACTGTCTTATAAATAATCTTTCCACACAGTGACACTAAAGCAGAGCTTTCAATATAATTATTCCTAACACACAAGGACACTGACTTCTTAAATTAAGATGGGAAATATTAAAATTAACCCTGTACTCCACTGGTAAGAGTAATACATTCATTTTGGCAAATCTGAATACTAAAAGCATAAGCTTTTATAACCATTAACTTGGAATACATGCAGTTGTTATTAGTAATTATACATCACTGTGCTCCTTTTTATAATGGTTATTACTGATCATTACTGGTTGCTAACTGCCTTGAAATACAGATTTTCTGACACAGGAATTCCACTACCATTCTAAATGTGATATCTCATTTGAATCTGAAAAATAAAATCACATAATCTTGAAGAATATTTCAAAAAAGATTTCTTTAAAACAATTGATTATTTTCCATTAAAAACAGTCCTCTAATTAGTCATAATAATCAGCTCATGCCAGCTGATCAGAACTTTAGTTTCCCTTTATCTCTTAACTCAATCTTGAGTGTTTTTCAAGGTCTGGAACTAGACTGTCTGAGATGATTGGCTTATTTAATGCATTCACTATTGGCATGGGGGAAATCTTAAAATCAGAACTTCAATTGGAACTTCATTCTTTAACTTTTCTGTTGGACGATGGTGTGGTGGCTTGAAGAACTTGTGGGTTTTTGGCAAACCGAACTCTTTAGTCTCTGCTGAGAAATGTCTTTTTATGATTTGGAACTTTTTCAGAAGTGTCAAGGACCTCCTCTCTGGCTTAACTTCACAGAAGTTTAGTAAAATGCGGTGTTTCCTTTCCTCCTTATACTTCCTGAACACACTGTGCACATTCATTATGATAGGCAGTGAAGAAACCACACTTCCTAAATTTCATCTCCCCGAGAATATGGGAATTATATAGCAGAGTAGTGGGTATTGCTTAGAAAATACAGAAATTTTTGTATAATCCAGTCTAACAATTTTAGTATAAATGGCAAATATGAGACAGCTTACTTGAATTAGCACCAATTTCATATTGATCAGCCTCATAATGAATTTGCTAAATTGCAGGCCTTCTTTCTTTGTAGTCATAGAAAGTTTGGTAATATAAAAAGGTCTAGTTAATTTGATCACCGTTATACTAGAGTGTAAGGCCATAATAAAAGTATAAATCCTTACTGTTATACATCAGTACAACATATTTACAAAACCCTTATTGCAAGTTGGAAAAAAAGTTTGTAGCTAAGAAGCTTCTTGTTTGGAAATAAAAGATTAGTATTCGAAGTAATTCGATTACTATTCATATCAATTACTATTGATTACTATTCAAATACTATCACTCTTTGAGTGTCGTGTAGGCAAGGATAATGATCCAGATCTTAGGTGTTTCCCCTTGGGCAGATTTTTGAGGGAAACTAGATGTTCCCCATGCTTGTTTTTCTGAAACTCATTGAGTTGGGCTAAGGTACATATTAACCTTTGATATGGATTTGAGATTTGAGATGGAGCAAATGGGAGGTCACTTTTGCCTTCCCTGAGACAACAAAGTCAAGCCAGCTCTAGTTTATAAAATACAAGGCTTGTTTTCATAACCTCAAAATTATAATCTCCTGACTATATATGCTACTTATCATTAGAGCTAATGAATCAGTGGGCTGATCGACTCAAGTCCTTGCATTACTTCTCACAGTTGCATGGATTTTACTGGTGCCCGGGCTTCCGCATGTTACATCTCTTGCATGATTGTATGATGCTCTTATTTCAATTTCAGTCACTGGGCTACTTTCTATGAAAATATTTCAACACTTTTCTTGATAAAAATTTGAAACTAGAATTTGAAAGGACTTTTCATGACACTAAAAATTTCTGTTACACCCAATGGCCTTTTTAAGACGTTGCCTCTGTACGATTTTATGTTTGTTTATCTAAGATATTCATTGAAATCCCTTTATAATATTTGTCCTGACAAATGGCAAAGCCAAAGCTAGGTACGTTAAAACCACTGGCAAGGTAGTCTTTTATTAAAGGCAAGCAATTGAAAGGCCACAAGTAGACTATCAACAAACTTTTCAATAAAGTCAGGAAGCAGGCTATCAACACTTGGGCTGTTCTTATTGTGTCTGTTATCATAATTGACAGCTTGACGTAAAACCCTATCACATGACTTCTGGGTAGGTATGTAAATGGATAAGAGGTCACCTTTCACATATGCTAGCTGGAAAGGAAACACATTTAAAGGAAGTTTCACTCAAAATAATGGCTATGCAAATGTTTAGCTTTTTGGCTAGTTCTTAAAATAAAAAAAATAAAATAAAAAACCTTCCAAAGTCTGTCTTTTATCATTCATTCATTCACTTACTTTTATTGGGTATCAAAGGCTAATATCCAGATAAATTATTCTAGAGAACATAAAAATAAAATCGTTTGCTCTAACCTTAAATTTCAGTCAATGCAATCACAAGGGAGACAATTTTCTTTTCTGAAATTTTTAACTTCAGAAGGTCTAAGCAGAATCAGGGAAATAAAGGAAATTATGAAGAGTTATAATTATAGACATTTTAGCCTTAAATATTCTTGAGCTGCACATGGAAAGTAGGGTAGGAAAAGAATAATGACAGGCAAACTTGTGTCGTGGCAGACAAACAGGGATTAGGAGTCAGAAGGTGTGGTTTTAGTGACATGACAGGACATGTCTAACCTTGGACAGGCCTTTAAACCTTTCTGTCCTGTTCTTATCTTGGAAAGGAAAATGAAGAGGTTGAACTACATGATCTCCAAGTTCCCCTGAAATCTTAAATTTTACAGATGAAAGTAGCCTCCATTTAAAAATTAAAAAAAAAAAACTTTTCATTTTCTAGTTCTTATGATTATGGTCAGTAGTGTTTATTTAGTTCATGAACTATGCATACCCATTTAACTTAATCCTACCGTGTTTATTAAATATCAAGAAGCACGGTTTTCAGAAATTGATATTAGATGTAACTTTAAGGTACCAGGATGACCTTGAATATCTTTTTCATTTTTATATGTTTACATGCTCCACCTGTATCCCAATTTTATCTTGACCATTTTGTTTGTTCAGTAAAGCTACATCCTTTTCATTCAGAGGCCATTTTATTTGCTCTCTGGTAGGTGATTAATAAAATAAAAATCAACTAATCTAAGAGTTAAGAGGAAAATATGAATCCTGAAGGATTAATCATTTTAATCACCCCACCCCCAAAAGCACCCCCACCCCCAAAAAATCTGTTTCTTTGGGGGCTATCTGGAGAAATGAAGAAACCTAAAAGAACATAAAACACACCTTTCAAGATATTCCCTTCAGGGTCCCCGTAAGCTTAAAAAAAAGAAAAGCAAAAAGATAAATTTACCTGTGTTGATTATTCTGTTTACAGTTTAATGGTTTATTGGTTCAACGGAAAGCTGTTGTCATCATAAGGGACTGTTAGTACTGTTTGCTGAGTCCAGCAAAGTAGAACATTTTCTTACCTTCTTTCTTTTGTTCCCAAAGCTAATTGTGAGGCATTTAACAAAAGCCCGTGTTAATAACAATGGAGGGCCGTCATGTGAATAAACAAACTCTTATTCTGAAATCACAGGCAATGTTGATTCTACCTGCATGAATATTTGAGTGTCGTGTAGGCAAGGATAATGATCCAGATCTTAGGTGTTTCCCCTTGGGCAGATTTTTGAGGGAAACTAGATGGTCCCCATGCTTGTTTTTCTGAAACTCATTGAGTTGGGCTAAGAACAAGGTTCTCATTCTAGAGATTTTAGGAACATCATCTTAAGAATATATGCAGTGAAAACTTTACCTTCACTTCTTTCCTAGTTTGGATTTTTTCAGCCCCATCCCTTCACTCATAGCTTTTTTGAAGGAGAATCTTAAACTTCCTTACCTCACCTTCTGTTTGCTTTTGGAAATCTGGGCATAATTGTTTTAATATAAAATTTACCTTAATTTTCTAGACAATCTTATGTCATGTTTGTGGATGCATATAAATTAAAGAATTAAAATTATTTATATGTGTGCATTTCTGTGAGGATGTGCATATGATCAGATCTGTCAAAGAGTCTGTATTGTTACAAATGCACGAGTTGCTACAAACACAACTTTAACAAACTAAATTTCTAAACTACTTTGCCCCTGGTGTTTTAAACTTGATTACTATAGGGGGAAAAAGTATCTCCCTATTTTTTGAGGAAAAATACTTGGAAAAATCACTAGGGCGTTGTTGAAGCTTTGCAGAAAATTTTTATGTTAATGAAAGGCATGTATTTATGTACCACTTAAAATTAAAGATTTAAAATTTAATTTAAAAAAAGAATTGATAGCTAAATTACATAACACCTACCCTCTCACAGGACAGAAATTGAGGAATCACTACCCTAAACTTAAATAAGATTATCACCTATTATTTTAAACATTTAAAGTCTAAAGTAAAATCCGTTTTGGTTAGGAATTCTGAATTATGCTAATACCAAGAATATTTAACATGTTCCAAAAAGAAGCTTAAATACACTTAACCTTTCATCACCTGAGAATCTGTTCAAAATTTGCTGAGTCAGGACTATCTTATTCAAACAAGATTCTTAGGAATTGATTTCATTAGGAATTAGTATCATGGAAATTTTCAGTGACTATGCAGTTTCTATTTTAATTGTTTATTGTTTCCCCTGTCCACACGATCACCTTTAAAATTTTGCTTAATCAAGAGGTTAATTATTAATTCAAAGGCTCTTGGTCAAGTAACCTGGTTAAGTAAGTTATAACATATAAGCAGGTATAAGTACTTCTCCTCAGAAACTTTTGGAAATGTTGATAATGCCAGTCCACAATCTAAATAGCTAAATAAATTTAAATTTTATTTTATATTTTCAGTAACTGAAAGGAAATTAATTCAATACTAATTGATATCCTGCCCATTTCTTTGGCATGTAGATTGTTAAATATACTCAGTGATCATTTTTTCTGTATTTAAGCATAATTATCTGTTTGGGAGAAGATATTTTGATCATATGTACCTTAAGTATGGTTGAAAATGAATAGTTGTAGTCAGGTTTCATCCCTTTGAGACTACTGTTAGGAGAGAAAGTCCAAAAGTATGTTGATTTTAAGTGTTCAACGGGTGGCCAAAGACAGCCCTCTTGACATTTTGGAGGGATGATTAACAAAGAAACAAACAAAAAATTAGCAACATGAACAACAAAAAACTAACTGATTTACATATGCATTCTTCCAAGGAGACAACAGTGTCTCCAGTTGTCTGGGAGACAACAAGCCAATCAGTGAGTGATATTTAGGTCACCTGGCTTTGTGAAAATAGCTTTTCTTTATGAAAATTTCTCCAATATAACCTGAGAGGCTCATAGACACTAACCTGAAATTAATTATTAGCAGAATTAACATGTGCTCTGCCTAGAGCTCTGCTCTACTCTGCCTCTCTTCTTCAGAATGTTTACTTGACTCAAAACTAGGACTAGAGCAGAATCTATGAGTGGTCCTTAAGGTAATCATACGAAGCCAAGCTTCTTGAACTATTTTTAGATTGTTTTCATAGTATTGCTTGAAAAGAATATACTTTGAAGGAGCCAACTGACTACTGTTACTGAAGAAATAATTTTTCAAATTGCCCCATCACATTGCATTTCTGATGAGATGCTCCATTTTGAGCACTTTTTAAAAATCTTGCCATAAAATTTTCTCCTTTATGCAAGCATTAAGGTCCATTTTAAGAATATTTTTCATTCTAATTTAATTTCTTTACTGATATATGGCTTATTTATGACATATATTCTAAGCAAAATCTACATATCTTTCAACCTATCTATCTGTCTACATTAAGGGAATTTTTTCAGCTTCTTAATTAGTTAATTAATTGATTGGTTAATTAATTTTCAGTTCTTTAATTTATAAAATTACTTTTACGTGAAATATCAGTATAATTAAAATACATGTTTGGGGAATTTTAGGTGGTGTTTTTGGAGCCTCATAGATCTGTAGAAAAATGAGCAAAACCAAATATTCTGAAACTCCAGAATCACTATTACCTAGAGTGTATAGAAACTAGAGTCTAAAAGGAAAAGATTCTTAATAGCCAATTTTTTTTTTAGCCATAATGTTATCAGAAAGGATTAAAATAACTTATCATGAGTTTAAAGGGACTTTGGCTCCAATCATCATCTTCTAGAAATTCTTACTGAAAAGCAGCAAACAAGGTTTAGTGGACTGCTTTGAATAAGTCATCTTTTCAATGCAAGATTCAGTTAATTTACAGCATAGCTCTCTACAGATTAAAACCCATGATTTTCTAGTGTGTTTTTTCCCCCCAAAGCCAGATAAGTTTACTTTCTTAAGGATAAAAATAAGCAATATATCTTTTCAATAAATCTGCTAGCACTGTAGGGCAGCTGTTAACCAAACAGAGCTGGATAGGGTTACTGGAACAACCTCTGAAGGGCAGAGCTGATGATTTGGAGATCTGGGAAGAATTCGTTTCAGCTTGTATTCAGCGCATTCCTCACTCTATTCAGATGTGGTAAAGTATTTCCAATGCCATTACTCCGAGTTTAAAATAAAAGTAGAAACTCTTATCAACTCTGTCTGAAAAAAAAAAAAGCCACTTTGAATAAAACAAAATTAGTAAACATCTAAAACTGAATCCCTTGATGCTTCTAAACATAAGTTAGGGAGGATGTTCATAAGGTGGGACCCTTCTCCTCTAAACTGCATGTCTTCTGTGTTTTGCAAACTGCATGCTTAAAAGTTATTGATTATTTTACTCAGTGCAGATTATTTGGTATGTTACATATTTTTAAAAGCTTTTAAAATTTTTTTTCTAAAATATATCTCTCTATTGAACATTAACGTTTGCTTTTATTTCAGCACATTTTGTACTCTAATTAATGTCTAATTGTTATGTTCTAAGCACTCATTTCTCTTGTATGCTTTAATTAATAGAGAAGCATATTGCAATAGCTTTTTCTGAAAAACAGTCTAGGAATTTTGCTTTTCAGAGTAAGGTTTTCTTTTGCTCTTTTTTTTTTTTTAAGTTGCCTCTTGGGAAAGTAAGGTTAATGCCATGTACAGTACTAGTTTGCATGTGTTCATTTAAATACTAAAAACTGTAGTACTGCTCGATCCATATCTGACTGCTAGGTTTCAATTGACAGCTGAGGATTTGTGACTGGACCATGAATCAAAACGGCAGGCATTTATACCCCAGTACCAGTGAGGATACATTGGGAATTACTTGGCAAAGGTAACATTTTAATTATTTCCAACCCTACACTTACACCTAAAATTACATGAGCTATAGTGTGTGTTTCTAACTAGCTTTACAGAAAGTATATATATGTTAAAATTTTAGTTGTTTTGGCTATATCATCCTTCTCTCCCTACCCTCTTCCTTTATTTCTCATTTAGATGCAACTTCAAATTAATTGGAGATTAGAGCATATGCTAATTGGTGACTGGAATTCCTAAGTGCTGTCAAATGTTGTAAACGATTTATAATACTGGGGGGAGGTGGGGAGGAGGGGATTTGACACTTAGATTTTAGGAACTGAAAAATGAAATCACAGTTTTAGGGAAGATTTTTTTTCAGCTGTCTGAGGAAAAAGCATGGGGTTTTCACATTATAGATTCTTCTCATTTCAGTTCTTTTTCTTTACTGTTAACTTTAAGCCATTTTACTATTCATTTACTCCCCTCTCAGAGGGAAAAAGCTAACTAAAAGAAAAATTTCAAATCAGTCAATTTAACTGTTATTAGCAACACTCATGAATTTTGGAGTGGGGGGATTGTTGGAATCAATAGCTAGAGAAGGAATTTTGTTTAAGTAAAGTTTTAACTTCTTTTTATACATTGATGTGAATCACTGAGAGCTGACTTTATTTGGCTGGCTGAGAAAATCATTCTAAAGCTTCATTTTCGAAACTAGTTTTGATATTGTCTCATGTACTGGTTTTAGAAAGTAAGTAGTGCTAATTCAGCTTCTTATGAATTATTTCAATAAAGAATAAATTGTGTCAAATTGACAAATTAAATGATTAAAATTCATGGTATAATCTTATGTAATGAGATAAAAATTTACAGAAGAGAGTGAGGTAATCCCATAAGGAGTTCAACAAAAGTAGAGCCAACATAATTTTCCAACTGTGTTATGACTGTCATCCTCTCTTTACTAAGCATCCCTGTGTTAAAAGTACATACTTGGGTATCAGTTGTAAAAGTGCTGCGCATCTCCATATGCTTCATAGAAACTGCTGAAGAGTAAAGTTTCAAAGAATGCAATTAATGAAATGCCACTTTTTTCTCAGGTAAAAATTAAGAAAATTAGTTGGATTCTGTTTTAAAAGCCTGTTGACTTTTTATTAATTCACTACCTGAAATGAATACCATATGACTTTTCCTCTCTTTAAAGATTAGTATAACATCCTCTTTAAAATGTGTACATTTTTACCTATTTTGATTTTTTTCCATGAAGCTTATATTATTCCTCCATTTGGAAAAAATACAATATATATTTACAAAAAAGAAGATAAACTCAATGAAAGAAGATAAACTATTTATTTAAATAGTCTTTATTAGTAAGTATTTTAAAATTTAATTTGATTCAACTTGATAACACAATGTTTGGATCTAATTTTATTTATCCTTATATTCCATGCTCTGTTGGTTGGCTAAATGGCCCGTTTCTACATACAAGCCTTAACATATTTAGAAAAAATTGCAAGTCAGATGGAAAGAACTTGTGTTTTTAAATGTAGCTATAGCTGTGTGAACTTCCCAATCTGTGGATTACTGATTGACATTTACTTATCTAAAATTGGGTAGTATCGCTAAAGTACATTAAAGCGAAATAAGGATATAAATTATTGAAGACTTAAACTATAACTGTACCTAGTTCGTAGTGATGTTTCAACTCAAACATTGTTATCCCCAAAAGGAAAAGGTGAGTGGACAGTGAATCACCACAGAACACAGGTATTGGAGTGAATTAATATGACGACTAAACTCAGTTCTTAGGAGAGCATTGTTCATCTTACAAATCATCTTCTTGGTGAAAAAGTGGTGTGGTCATCAGTTTCAGGTCATAATCAGAAAAAAAAATTGGAATTCATGTACTTAAGATTTCTTTTATTTTCTCTCTCAAAAATAATTTTTTTGGATTAACAGATCATGATGTGTAGAATGGCCTTAGTGCTTCAAAAAGCTTGACGAAGGTAGCTTTTGGTTTGTTTCTTCCCTTTTTATCATGATTCAGAGGGCACATAATTGATAACGGCAGGAATCACGTTCATACATTCAACAGGTATTTATTGAATCTCTGTGGTGGGCAGTCCCAGACACACTGTGACTGATACAGACCCTCACCGTTCTTAAAATCCAAGTATCATACAGTTCAGAGTAAACGTGTTCAGATGCGACAGGAATTTGCTTTGCTTTGTTATACTTATCAAAAATGGGCACACGTGGAGTCCATATTTGATCATAAAATAGGTCATGTCTGTGGCATAACATATTCATAATTTATTCATGGTTTATAGTGTGTGTCTTATAGTTATTTAGGAAACTCAGTAGTTTTTTTTTTTTCCTAGAAAAGATATTGAAAAAAGAAATCACAAATGTCTGTAACGCTACTACTTTTAAGGCAGATAACAGACATCTAAAATCTTCAGGGCACTGCTGCAACTTTAGAATGGTCTGAATAAATTAAAAATACATGAGAAATGTCTATCTATTCAACCAGAGAATTAAATCATTTGCCTTTGTCCTAATGGAATAAAGAAAATATCACGTTATTTTGGTTGTGGTTGTTGCTTTTTGTTTTGAACAAAAGGCAATCCCCGGAGACTTTGTGGTAGCAAAGGACAAAGCAAAGAAGGTGTTTTGGTTTTGCTTTGTTTTGATTGTTGTTTGCTACCGTTACCTTCTTCATATAATCACTTGTCCATGGTCGCCCCCTTTTCTGCCTTGTGCCCATCCTTCTGTAGAGGTGTTTCCATGTCAAAGCAGCTCCTTCTTCAGGGCTGAAAATGGCAGTGCTGAGGGAGCTGAGTGAGTATAATCAAAACTGGAAGACTTCCTCCACCCTCCTCCCTCTCCACGCGCCCCCCACCCCCAATGTATAAACATTCTCTTCGGAACCAAAGCTGACTCCGTTGGAAAGTTTTCACAGACTTATTAAGTTGCAACCCTGAAGGTGTTCTGTTGTTTTGACCTTAGAATTTTGTGAGCCATTGTGTGTGTGTGTGTGTGTGTGTGTGTGTGTGTGTTGCTTGCGTCTTGAAAATGTGAATTTTTTTCTAACCCAAAGGTCACGTACTGCAGTCAACCCAGAGTGAAATCCCTTGGTGGAGGGCTTACTTCTGCTTGAGGCTGGAGGGGCTCAGCTCTTAGCCGGGTAATAGGTGATGATGAGTTGCTTATGTTGTTCATAAGGGTACTGTTGTGTCTGTGCTTTGTCCTCTGATGTGGACAAATTACACTGCTACATATGTGAGTTACGTGGGTATAAACAAATACAGCAGTTAACTCCCTAACTGGCTTTCTTTCTTGAAACTATAGCCAGAACATAGCTTGTACTAGCAAATATGAAAGAGCAATATAATTGAATGAACAAGAAAGCCAAAGGACAATCCAAGAATAACATAAACAGAAGTTATTTAAAAACGTTGGAGGTAGTGCTTTATGCAAAAGAGAAACTGGATTTATTGTTTCATTCCCTCTTCTCCCTCTTCACCCCTTTCAAGAAAAGGCAAAGCCACAAGTGAGTGGCTGTATGTGTCTGATGGCTTCTATAAACATAGCAGCAGCCTTCAGATGGCTAAAATAAACATGTGTGTGTTACTGAAGGATATGTTTACACAAACCATTTGCTCAGCCTCTGAAATAATGAATAAATGAAGATTTTACTGAAATAATTGGAGGGATTTTTGTGTTTCTGCTGATGCCATAATTGAATGGCACCGAAGAGACTTTTATCAGCCATTTTCCATGTTACATGTGTTAGCAGTTCCTTTCTATGAGTTGAATACTTCATTCTGTAGTTACTTTACACGTGTTTTTGTAAGAAATTGTCGTTTATTACTGCAATTCTAGAGAGTTGCTTGATTTCCCAGGAGAAATTTAGCAGCCAGTAAAGATTATTTGAATCTGGTTGGTCAGGAGAAGGAGGGCAAAAAAAGAAGGAGTAATAGCGTTCATTTCATACATCTAAGCCTGTTTGCATAACCCTGTCCTCAACCATGTACCGTTTTCACTGCTTTGTCCATAAAATTTTCTTTGTAAGATATATGTCCTCAACGACTCAAGAATGAATATTTAAACAAAATAACTTTCAATATTGTGGTGCAAACTATGTTTGTATGTAAATATTTGTATATGTGTGCCGTGTATGTGTGTACATGCATGTACACATGTGCATATGTGTGTATGCATGCGGCACATGTATGATAAGGGTAATATGTAATTAAAGGGCTTTACGTAACGCTAATAGTTAACCTGTATTTCAACATTATACCTAGACCATCCCTACAAATTCATTAGGTTAGCATTTCCTGCTTTCAGTTTGTTATCTTGACACATAACTATGGTACAGCAGCTGGGTTGTTCCTGGAGTTCCTGGGGGGAACTTTCTTCTCAGAGTGCTGAATTTCCTTTTCAGCTGTCAGCTCTAAAGTGTGTTCAAAATGTTCAACTTTTTACACACCATTCTGGGCCCCTAGAACCACTCTGGGACTATGATAGAAATGCTGATAAGGTAGACGAACGGAAGAATCCCGTTCAAGGAGGGGAGTTGCAAAAGCCAAAATTGCACATGACCATTGTTTGGGAACCAGGGCTGCTAAGTAGTGTTGTTCTTTGTACTTGGATATTCTATTTAAAAGAATTACTTCCCCATTTACCTAAAAATTATTTGTACCTGTTATGAAATCAAAAATTTTAATGCGATCGTTCTTAAAACTGATCTTTATCTGGTGTTTACACACACGCAGTATCTGTCATCTGGCTGTTGAAAAATACATTGGGATTTGTTGCAGTTTTGCCTAACTTTCTCCGTTTGTAAAGAAAGATTTGCACAACACAGCGTTTCCTTTTTATCTAGGAAACTCTTCAGAAGACTTCCTAAGAAATTAATTGTATTCCAGCCAGACTTGCATGCTGCCATCCCACAGGAAATGGGTCAGCAATCCATTAAGATGCCATTAGATAATCTAATTTGGAGCTTAATCTCTAAATTAACCATGCTCCATACTTGAAGCATACTTGAGAGAAAGAAAAAAAGTTTACGTTTGAATCGATAGGGGAGCCGAAGCGTGAAGAAGGCTGTTTGTTTTTTCTGTAGCCGTGGTCACGTCTCAAGCCGTCTGGTAACCAGGAGAAACCAGACATGATGTAATTCCAGATTGAACTTGAACTTCAGGGACTTAGGCCAGGGGAACAATGGACCATAGGAATCAATAATGTCCATTTTCCACATGATTATGTTTGGAGCTTTAAGTTAACCTTTATGGGAGAAGCAGCAGGATCTGCAGTGGGACCAAAATGGGATGACCCAGAGACAAGATGTTAGAGGAGAGAAAACAACTTTTTCCGCGATATTTTCTGAGCAGCGCTGCAGATTCCAGCAGGATTAGAAAAGTTCCCGCTCTGCCTGTTCAGAGCACTCTTTGTTCGCTTAGGTAGGACAAACTTAATCTTACGTTTCCTGTCAGATGATTTTTGGCTGTACTGCGGGAGGAGGAGGAACATGATGCCGAAAATTCCCAAATGTAAACCTTGCTGATTAACCCTTTGCCATGAAAGAAGTATATTAAACACCTCCTTGATTTGAAGATGTTTCATGGAAAGTACCATATTTACATATGTATTAGTTCCCTGAGAAATCAGCTCTGTCAGTGGCCAGCGCACCCTTTAGTAACTTACTTTTTGATTCTCATGTTTGCTAGTGCTGTTAGGAGGTATATAGTGAATTTTCAGTCATATTTACTGAGATAGCAAAGCATATGAATGAGTAAACGTGATAATAAACGTAATGACAAATTACAAACGGAGAAAAAGTTCAAGAAATTGAAGAACACAAATTTTGAATATTCAGAAATTGCAGACAGCTACAATTATTCTCTCCTTTGTTAATTTTTGTTTTATGAGAAGGAAGGTTTTTTTGCACATGTGAACAGAGTAGCAGGCATAACATAAAAACATGTTCAGTTCCTTAATCACTTTTGATTTAATGCTTAGGAATTCTGAGACAGAAAAGTTCTGTCCTTTAGAGGTGAAATTGTGCAAATAACACTGATTTTTGCTTTTCAATGAAAATCATTTGGGAAAGAATCACATTTTGCTTTTGTATAAAACTTACATTTCTATTTAATTTGGTATGCCTTGGGTGATTTTCTCTAGTGAAAGGCATTATTTGGAAGCACTATTTTTGTAGGGAATTTTGTCTGCTGTTGAAGACTCACATATGCTAATAAGGGGAGCTGTAGCACTTGTAACAATAGCACTGAAAAGGAGCCCGGGGATAGAAAGGAATACAGACTAGAGAAAGAGGATGGAAATCCACACGTAGGATTCTCCGCTGTGGTGCAGTCTGTGGGAGGAGATCAAATCGCTACTTTGAGCCTCATAATTCTATATTTTTAATTGGCTAAAACCTCACACAGCTACATAGCTTGTTAGATACATAAGCGTCTGTGTACCGTAATTTATTTACAATTAGTCATCTTCATAGTAAATCTCTATCTTCCACTTTCAGTTCTAAAACATGAAAAATATGGAACACAGTTTTTAGGTTTTTTTTTTTTAATTTGGTCTGTTTAGGGGAAGAGTATTTTTCCTACTTATGTCTAAAGTAAACATTTTAAGGAAATAAGTTTTTATTACTTTCAAGTATATAGATTGCCTTGTTGAAGGGTCTTCTAGGATTTTGTAAGGGCTGTTTACTAAAAGAGTACAGACATTATAATGTACACATTAGGTAATTAGCTGCAGTGGCCCCATACATAAAGGCTCTTCTTGCCCTGTGCTTTTCATTGGATGACATATTTCACTGGCATATGCCATTATTTTATTTAGAAAATGCTAGTACTCACACATAGTAAAGTTAACACGCAATCCAGCATGCCCTGATAACAAAACCCACCTGAAACAACTGAATATAAATTAATGAGCTTTGATAGCCTACCGATTGGATATGTTATTTTCAAAATCGTTGGTCCCCAAGGAGTAGCTAGCAATAAAGCAGGCTATTTACCTACTTAGTTAAGAAACAGATATGTTTCTCTTTCATTACTATGAAGTGCTGTTGCTTGCAGTTAGAATAATTCCATTGAGACACCTGCAGTTTATGATATTTGGTGTTTCTCAGAGAGCCCGCAAGGGTACTTTGCAGTTAGGTAAGAGCCGGCCAGGGAGCTTTCCAATACAGATTGTTACAAATAGTAATAATCATTAGGAATCATCTTGCATGCAAATAGGATCATTCCGATGGCAATAATGATACTTAAAAATGGGGGAAATAAATTGAAGAAACCCAAGACCTGTGTAAAGCACTTTCACTTCTAGTCTAGCTGCATCAGAAGTGGAAGGCAACAAGCAAGTTACTGACATACAGCCATGTCTGTATGTACATCAAAAAAGGTAAATATTGCCTTCAGCTGAAAAGGATCTGGAATTGGATAAATAAAATACAGGTATTTGTGTTGAAATTTGGACTCAAAAGTTATATTCTTTGGGAATTTCAGTGTGCCTACATGATTTGGGCCTCAATTCATAGAATCTCTTGTATAATTCAAGGATAATATGAATTCTTGCTTAGTAATATAAGTAGTGTGTTTCACAGAAGAGGGAGATTAGGTGAAGTGTAGTGGGTAAGAATGTAGGTTTTAGAACCACGCTGCTAGATTTCAAATCCTGGCTTCTACAATCTAACAGCAGCAGGGGTTGAGCAAGACACAACTTCCCAGCTTCAGTTTCCTCATCTGTAAAGTCAGAATAATAATGGTACTTTTCTCATAAGTGTGTTATGAGGATTGAAAGCTTTAAATTAGGTCTAGCACATAGATCAGTGCCTGGCAAATGCACACACTAGGTAAGTGCTAGCAACCAGTATATTTAATAAGTACCATTTTCTTTGTTCTAATACATTAATGAATTCTTAGATATATTCTTTATGTATAATAATTTATGTAATAATTCCTAAATATATGGGTACTTAAATACTACCCATATATTCCTTCCCCTGGTCTGATGGAGCATTTTTTCATAAGACACAGTCTGCAGCATTTGTGTTATATTGAAATAAGCCGCCAGTCCAAATGCACACATCCAGGACAGCATGGTTTCTAACTTAATACTTAATTAGCCTGCCCTTGATTGGTTTTTCCAGGTAGATTTTAGCTATTAATAGGGAAAATTTTTTATTGTGCATTTTGGGAGAGATACTAATACCTGTGTGTTCATATTATAGTAACAAAATTAGAAAGGTTTAGCCAAGGAAGTAATAAACTTTCCTTCTTGGGGGTATTTGAAACAGGTACAGTGGAATTAAGGGCAAATCCTGCTTTTAACTTAAGGTATTTATTGAATTTATTTTCCATGCTTTCTGGGCCATTGCTTACTTTTATTGCTGTCTATAAGTAATGTGGCTACTGGTACAGTTGAGGTACGTATGAATATATACAGTTCTTGGGGCTTCATTCCCGTAATATTTTTTTAAGCTTCTTAAAAGAGTACTTACTATCTTTAAAGCAAATATGGTAGTCTTATGATTAAATCAGTATGTAAAATCTGAATGGGTGATACGATTATTCCCCTGAAAAGTATTAGTACACTGGATACTTTGACATTTCATAAAATGTTTGACAAATGGGTTGCCCAACCCATTATCAGATGCACACAGACTAGTAATAAATGAATTTTGCCATTTTTCAATTAGCTTTTATTTCAGGACGAATAGTTGAAGGAAGCCTTTGACTTTGGTTCTTTACTAAACTTATGACTCCATATATGTTTATTTGGTACGCCATGGTTCTTGCGTGGGTACCAAGTTAAAAGCTAAGGACCCAACCCTTTTTGGCCTAGAATACACAGTCACAGAATGCATAATTTTTATAAAGCACAACCAAGTCAAATGTTGACTTGTCCAGAGGAGTTTTCTCAGTTTCTTTCTTTGAAAGGTACAGAGTCTCTTTACTCCTTGTAGATACAAAGACTAGCCATTTTATCCAATTTGTCCCGGATAAGAAATATATAAATAGTGTATAATTTTTAAAAAGAAGAAGGAGGTATCTTCTTCCTCCTTAATCCTCACCATAACGTCACTCTCAATTAGCTTTGTTTTCAAAGGAGATAGATATATCAAATTTCATATTTGCTAGATCACCCAGACCGATCACATATTCTGTGCGCAAGTCTGCTGCAGCACTAGCCAGCTGTGTGGGGCATGGGAAATTCATTGTCTCCTGAAGCAAATACATTTTGCCTTCAGAAAACTCTGTTCATAAGTTCTTTTGAATGTTTGGTCAATGTCTAACTTCCCAGGGAAGCAGTATAATAGTTAAATGGCCATGGGAATCAGAACTGATTCATATCTGAGATCTAGGTGGGTAACTTTGGATGAGTTTAAGCCTCAACTTTCTCATCTGTGAAAAGGGGATAATGATGGCAATTTCAAGAGTTCATTGAGAAAATTAAGTGACATAGCATATGTAAAACACCCAAGATAGCACCTTGTTCATAGTAGGCCCTCAGCATGGTATCTTCTGGAAGTTTCTGCCTTTATGCTAATTCTGTCTACCTGAACCGTATGGAACAAGTCTATGTTTCTTTTCAACTCAACTATCATGTCTTCCCTGTTTCTGTTTAATGTTCCTCAAATGACATGATTTGGTGAGTTTCTTCACCAAAGAAATGCCATAGAGTTTGTTTCTCTTGAAGAGCGATGCCTAGAAGAAACACAATGCTTCTGAGATAGTCTGATCAGTATAAAATGAAGCCGTACCATCACCTACCATTAATGCATCTTAAGGTCAAAGTAATTTGTTTGTTTGTTTCTTTCCTTTGGTGGGGGGGGGCGGCAGCCACATCATACATTTGATCAGAATCATATGAAAATATGATCCATGATATCAGATGTATTAATTTTTCCTGTAATTTTTATTTAACTTTATTTTATTTTTAATGAAATATCTCATTATATACTTAGAGCGTACATAGAGTAGAAGTCACGAGGGTGAATTCTGCTTTGTGTTAAAGTATTGTCAAAATATTTGGGGCTTTGTTTTGTGCCTGATTTTCCACAAAGTACTTGTATTCTTTTCTCTTTTTACTAGTTTGGCAGGTATATATATATATTTTTTGTTTTGTTTTTGTTGTTGTTGTTGTTTTTGCGATACGCGGGCCTCTCACCGTTGTAGCCTCTCCCGTTGCGGAGCACAGGCTCCGGACGTGCAGGCTCAGCGGCCATGGCTCACGGGCCCAGCCGCTCCGCGGCATGTGGGATCTTCCCGGACAGGGGCACGAACCCGTGTCCCCAGTATCGGCAGGCAGACTCTCAACCACTGCGACACCAGGGAAGCCCAATATTTTTTAAAGATGTGCTTTCAACTTTCAGTCATGCTCATCTTCTGTTTGCCTTAAAAAAAAAAAAAGTGATTTGGCAATGGAAAATGTAATGAAGACCAAGTAAATGAGTATTTGAAGATATATTGCTGAAGTAGCTTAATTTGACTTTGAATATTTTCAAATCTTTCAGTTGAGAGACTCTCATCTCTTAATAGACAGAGACACAGATTATTGGATTGAACATAAGCTTATCCATATAATTTTCATTCTATTAGAAATTAAAATGATTAAGCATTTTACATGTAACTAGTTGTATATGTACATAAATATGAAAGTGTGTTTGTTTTATCCATGCTGGCAATCACTGACATTGACTTATGTAGAGAGAGTTGATATGTAAAAAGCACTGTTAAATTTTTACCTGAAAAACTATGAGATTTGAGGCATTGTCTTTTAGAAATTAAATGATCTAAGTTATTTTGTTTGGTTAAACATTTTTCTTTGCACTGTTATCGTAATCTTTGAATTAGTTTTACCAGATTTTTTTCAACGGGACTACCAAAAAGCTCTAAAAAATGTCTGTGCCTTACAGTTCTGTATTTAACCTCCAGATTGGCAATAAGAGACTTGTAAGCTCATATATGGGGTCTGCATAGTGTTAATGTCTGAGATTTATTTTCCCCCAAAGGTTCATAAACAGTATTGACAAATATATCACACATTGCAATTTTGACGTGGTCATAATGTAGCATGGGAGGTTTGAAAGGTTTAAATAAACATCTAAATTGAATTTGTTAGCTCTTCTGCATCAAGAGTCCTGTTAGTCACTAGCATCTATGTATTTTTATCAAGGATTTTCCATAAACTAACAATACATGTCTCTTCTAAAGAACTGAGTAAGAAAGCTATTGCAAAATAAACCCTGAATTCCTGTCTTTTCTGCCATTGATCAGTAGACTTCTCCATTTAAGGAGTCACATCTATTTTCAAGCATTAAAATACACTTTATTTTCCTAAAATATGCAGTTTCTAAATGACTTCCTAGAGCCCATTTAATTTGGGACTCGTTAATTTTGCAAAGTTATTTACTTGTTGACATTTTCTTTTACTGTCAAGGATTATCAATTTGAGCTAGTCTTTTTGTTTTGTATACATGCTTCCTGCTTTAGGTTAAAAATAATGGAGATCCAGTTTTGTCATTTATTTGTTGAGAAATAATTAGCATCAGCTATGGCCAGCAATAAGGATTGATAAGATAAGGTCATTTTCTTTAGAGATCTTACCTTTCAGTAAGTAAGATAATCATAGATACAGATAATTATGATATGAGGTAGTGCTATATAGAAGTACTATGTAATCAAGTGCAGTAGGACAGTGGAGGGAAAATGTTTCATGATGCATCATGTAACACTCTTCCCAATCAGTGGCCCAATCAGTGGTGCAAAATGCAGAAATAATTGTTGAAGATGTGTGTGGGAAGAGAGAAATATGTGAAAACAGTTAAGTCTCTTAGAAAAGGTTTCAATAACAACTTTTTATTCTATAGAATTATGATTTTTTATCCTATAATGACATATCTTTTTATTTGAATTTTTTGTTTCAAGTATTATACGATTTTTCCTGCATAGTTAATTTTTGTTAATACTAAACATCTCTAATTTTAAGTTCAGAGATGCCTATTTTCTTATTATAGGGGCCAAATTGCAATGTACTTGTGAAATTATGTGATTATGAGCAACACTTTTAAAAAATATATAGTTGGGTGTGATTTGGAATATTTAATTGATTTGCCTGTTAATCCAAAAATTTACTGAGCACCTACCATGTACCAGTAACTATATTAGATGGAGAACAGAAAGAGAAATGGACTTTGTTATTATGGATCTCATACTCTAATCACAAAATCCCTTTAGCATAAAAGGTCATTGTGAATATTTTTCTGTTAAAATATTAACTCAGAAATATGTACCTAGACGTAATAATAAGCCTCTTTATTTGTTTAAAAGTGTCATGAGAGTAAAAAGTTACATATCAAGTTCTTTTTTTTTTTTAATCCAAGCTTTTTCTTTTTGGGGGATAGAGGGAGTAGGTAGGAAAATTGTTCCTTCAAGGTAATATTCCATAAAGGTTTTTGTACCTTTGGAATTTAAATATGAAAAAATGAGTGTGTCTAGCTTGATACCTACCATAGTAGAATCCATCTCACCTCATGGCTCCAAAAGTAAAGAAAAGGATATAAATTAAATTTAAAGGATAAATTAAATTTAAAACATTGAAGTTATATTTCCATGCCAGACGATGACAAAACTGGGTATGGAATTGTCAGTTGGATGTTTTCTTGTTTCATGATTATTTATGCAGCTGTTACTTAGCTGACATTAGTTCCTAGTTGAATGTTGAAACAAATAATGCATCTGATTAGGTATACCCAGAATGTATGTTATGGGGTTGTTTTGTGACACGTAGGTGTCGTGTTATTTTCCTCTGTATGATACTTGTTTAATGAGAGATTATGCCAGTAGCAATTAGAGAACTGTTTCTTGAACTGTTTTTGTTTTATACAGCACCAAATACAACATCGGTGAAATTAGAGTTTGTTGGAGAGGGGCAAGCCCCTCCTCTGCTTACTCCCTCCCTGTGGGGCTTCTCCCAGGCTGCTCTCCAGACTCCCAAACTCACAGCAGCTGGGATGTGGAGACATGACTGATGCGGAGGGACAGGGGATGCCCTGGCCTCTGGTGTCAGCTTCCAACTACACATTATGCACTGGCCTTCCGAAAAATGTATTTTCTCTTATTGTGAAGGGAAAAAAAAATCTCTTTCATTATGGCTTTCAATTTTATTCAACCGATAGGCAGGTGAAAAATTGAAATACATCACAATTGCTGGTGAATTAAAACAAGATCAGAGTATTGCTTGCAAAGTATGTTGGCACTGTTGTAGATTTGCTCTTTTCTTTCTCTTTTTTTTTTTTTGGCAGAAAATCATATTATATTTACATCAAAGTAGACCAAGTATTTTAGGAAGAGTATCCTCAATCAGAGTTTAATAACTATGGATGAGTCTTACTCGAGTTTTTTTCACAATTAGTCTTACCATCCGTGAAAGAAATAGACCATGTAGCTTACATACGTATAATGTTTATAATTTAGCACATGTATCTCATATTAAACTGCAATTTGGAAAAAAGCTATTGTAGTAATTTGATGCCTATGGAATTTATATTTCTAATATTGCTGTAGAGTAACGTTGTATTTTTTCTTTTTCTCTTCCTTCCCTCCTGCCCCTCTCCTGCCAACAGTCCTGGTACCTGGGCTAGCTTGGTTCCTTTCCAAGTATCAAATAGGACACCCATCCTACCGGCAAATGTCCAAAATTACGGTTTGAACATAATCGGAGAACCTTTCCTTCAAGCAGAAACAAGCAACTGAGGGAAACATGAAATACAACACTAGTTTAAGAAATTTAAAAAAAAAAAAAGGAAAAGAGAAGACTGGACAAAACAAAACAAACAAAAAGGGAGAAAGGAAAGAAACTGAAGAAAGAAGATAATAGACCAGCAATCGCAGCACTTACAATCACTAATTCCCTTAAGGTTGAAACTGTAATGACATAAAAAGGGTCGATGATATTTCACTGATGGTAGATCTCAGCCCCTGCAAAGTAGCCTTTGTTACATGAAGTCCGCTGGGAAATAGATGTTCTGTCTCTATGACAATATATTTTAACTGACTTTCTAGATGCCTTAATATTTGCATGATAAGCTAGTTTTATTGGTTTAGTATTCTTGTTGTTTACGCATGGAATCACTATTCCTGGTTATCTCACCAACTAAGGCTAGGAGGCGGCATCAGAAGTGCTGGGTGACAGAGCCATGAGCCAGCCATTTTATAAGCACTCTGATTTCTAAAAGTTAAAAAAAATATATATGAAATCTCTGTAGCCTTTAGTTATCAGTACAGATTTATTAAATTTTGGCCCTTAACCCAGCCTTTTCCAGTGTGTAACCCAGTTTGAAATCTTAAAAAAAAAAAGAAAAAAAAAAAGAAAAAAAGAAAAAAAAAAAGAAAAAGAAAAAAGGAAAAAAAAAACAGTTTGAACACAAAGGCTCTATGGAAGAAATGCCTCTATGTAGGTGAAGTGTTATCTCTGCATGCAACAGTAAAAATTAATATAATAGTTTCCCCACAAAAGAAACACTTAACAGAGGCAAGTGCAATTTATAAATTTATATCTAAAGGGGAATCATGATTATAAGTCCTTCAGCCCTTGGACTCTAAATTGAGGGGATTAAAAAGAATTTAAAATAATTTTGAACGAATTTATTTTCCCCTCAGTTTTTGAGGGCAGTAAAAAGGCATTAAATCAAGACAAATCATGTGCTTGAGGAAAAAAAAAATTAATGAAAACACAGCACTTATGTTGGTTTAGCTGCAGCCTCCTTGGAGGTAGAATTTATTTATTTAAAATTACTGGTTGCATCAAGAACCCATAGGGTGTACAAAAGGTTCTATAAAATCTGCATTCTAGAGACAAAGAGGCAGGCAAATCCATGTCACAAGGGTAAAGCTTACAGTTTACAAACTGGGAACGCCAGGGTGTAGGATATAAAAATGCACTCTTGAGAAAACAGATGTAATCAGGGTGCTGAATACTTGCATGGTGCTTTCAGACATTAGCCTTGTTCAACAAATTTCTTGTATTGACAGATCTGTGGTGTGCATGGGCAGACACATTTTTGCCTCTATGTCTCTTAAAATTTTAATTAAAAATACTCTTTCCAGTAATCCTAATTTGCACGAAGATATAATGTCCACATTACGTGCCTTGCCTTGAAATCTAAAAAACAAAAAAAAACACAAAAAAACACAAAAAAGTGACATCACTACACTTGTTTTGCTGCATTTATTATCATTTTAAATCTTTACCATTTTTATGACAAAATATTTTGTACTCCAGACGAAGAAAAATGTGTGACATCATGGATTTTTTAGACAGTTATACCTTTATCTCACATTTATAAAGCATATCATGGCTGTGTATAGTTGCCGCTTAAAAATTGTAATCGACCAGCAATATTTTCAGTATTTTGGTGTTTTTTCTATTAACCTTTCATGTTTTTCATCTTCCAATTAATATTTGGGGGGGAGGGATTTCAAATTTATACGAATTATGCAATACCAAGTTTTGCCTATGTAGGTAGTGCTTTTAGCTGTATTGGTTATTATAGGTAAGTACACAGATTTAAAAAAAAAAATAATGTATGCTTTTTTTTTGTTTGTTTGTTTTAATTGACCAAAGTGGGTACTGCTATTTTTGCAGTGTGATGAGGTCCTTTTGTGTACTGAGAGATGGACAGGGGATTTTTTTTAATATACATATATATATATTCTGGGGTGGGTGGGAGGATTTTTAACACTTTACAGTGTAGCTGTGAAGCAGTGCACCCTGAGATGGGCCTGGGCTGCACAGCGACTGTTCTGCCTACTGTGAGAAACTTCAACTTCACAGGTTTCCCTCTCAAACTCCCCACCTGGGGTGCAAGCGGAACTCCTTTCTGCTTTTCATAGCAACAGAGTAAGAGCAAGCAAACACAACCAATTCACCTGGAGGCAGACTTGGCTTAAAACAAACGGTCTTATCTTTTTTAGGGGGGGCGTGGTCGTTTTTCTTGAAAGTTCCGGATCCACAGTGGAGAGTGAGCCTGTCTCATAGTTAGCAAAGTTGAAAAGTACATCTAGCAGATGTTTCAACTTCGGGGCTGAGCATACTTTCTCCTCTAAACTATGCCATCCTGCTGGAGGGGGTGCTCCCGCATCCTTTCCCCACCACTTTCCTTCCCCATTTCTTCATTTCATGAATGTTAGTCTGTGATTTACCTGGGACTCACTACTTCAAACGGACGGTAGTGCGCTTGGAAATTTTTTTTAATATCCAGGAGATTGAACAGAGGGCTATTATTACATGTATTCGGACTTCTAGATTAAAATCAAAGTTCAGTTTTTAAGGAACAAAAATAATAAGTCTTGTTAAGTTTTCATTTTACCTGCCCTTTTTAAACAGAGAACCAGACTAGAAGGGAAATAGAGAATTTTTAGAAATGAATTTTCCTGTGGATGCATTAAGCCCATTAGATGCTGATGGGATTTCTTTTTTAAGGGATGGTACCTCAAGTATATATTGGATCTAATTTCCCCGGAGGGCTAGAGGGTGAATGGAGGCTGGTTCTACTTTACTCTGCCCCACTGCCTGCCACACCACACCCCCCCCCCCCCGCCCCACCCAGTCCCATTGAGGGAATTCATTACGAGGGGGAAAATCTTTTAGAATTAGTGACACATGGTGGGCTGTCCTGAGGAGCCCCGACCCCCTTCCCCCAGGCCATGGCCTAATAAAATAAACTGTCTATTGTTCTCACAGCATATCATTTAATAATGAATACTTTAGAACAATGCTTATGGGCCTGAGAATTGTGTTTGATTAGCCCATTCAGTTTGATAGCCCCAATGCTGAAAAGCACAGCAGGAGCGCAAGTTCAAAAGGAAGTCCAGTCATTTCTGTGATGACTTGCCCTGGTGGAAAACAGATCATCTCAGCCAAGCTCCTCAACCTAGTAGGTGAACAAATCAACCTCACAGGACACGCAGTATTTTTTTAAGAGCAGAGTCGCTCTCTTTTTTTTTGCCAGTGAATGAGCAGCTCTAGCTAAATAAGTTACACACTGTGGGTATTCCTGCCTGCCTCTTGAATACAAAGGCCTAGTTCAAGTGTTGCTTTTTTTTTTTTTAATCATTTTTTTTTCTCCTTTCCTTTTGAGATAAAACTCTTAAAAAGATACTACTCTCTATATAATCTCAAATCCATTTCGGCCTCCTCCTCTTTTTACCAGGAAGTATCTTGTGACTAAGGGCCCCCCCCCCCTCTTGCAGGTCTTGCACGCCCCTCCCCTCCCCAGAACTGCAGAGCTACAGGATGGTGAAGGTCACCCAAGGGCATCAGTAGGGGGTGGCGTCTCCAGCCCCGGCTCCGCGGCACTGTTCAGCTTTCCCTGCGTTGCTTTGCAGCCCACCCCTCACAGTGCCTCTGAAGTGTTTCCTCTGGAGTGACATGAGCGTTTGAGGCTTGTCTAAGGAGAAAAAAGAAAAAGGCAGTGAAGGAGACTGTACATAAAGACATGGCAAAAATCTTAATTATAGCAATATAGTTATGGGGTAATGTTCGGGTGGGCAGCTCCATTAAAAAAAAATATGTGAATGAATCTGTGAAGCTGCGAGTAGCAAGAAGAGCGAAAGGTCTTCTTCATGAACCGCCTACCTTGTAGACAGTAATTTGTACACTGTATAGTTTTGTTAAGAATTTTTTTTTAAATTAAAATTCCCATGTTTGTAAAGCTAACTTTTTAACAATTATAATGGAACTATATGTTGTTTCCATTTTTAAAGTAAACAAGAATATTCCTTGTTTGGAGACTGGACTTGAGTTAAAACTCTCCAGGCTCTTAAGTTATGTATTAAAAAAAAAAAAAATCTGTCCATGTTAGGAGTTATTTCACAGATTCCTGTGCTTGAAAAGCATAGGATACTAATCCTTTAAAAAAGTGTAAATGGAGAAAAGTTATATTTTATGAAGGTTATTTTGTTGTATTTAGTATTGGAAAAGTTGGTTTTCAGAGCATTTCAGAATGTCGGAAGCACCACTGTCTTTTTATTAGTATATACGGCCTTTAGCAAAAGTTTTTGTGATTGTTACGTGATGGTATTTAAGGTTGTTTCACAGAGCATTCAGGATAGGCAGAAAATGACAAAACCGTGCTATGTCTCACATAACGTGTCCTCAGGGAGCAGAATCTTGGATTTGTGACTTGTAGCTTCATAAGGACTCAACAAAAGAGATTGCACAGGGACATCTTCAGCGGTGTGACACCAGGACATGTGTTCTTTACCTAGATTCAAACTCTATGTACCGTGTGAAACGAAGGCTGCAGAAAGTTATCCCATATTCAGTGTACAGTATTCATTTGTAATGAAACAACTCTACAATATTGCTGGCAGATAGGCCCCAAGCATGACATTCAGTATAGTTTACATGTTCCTGTCAAGGTCTTTGGTTAACATTAACCAGCTGCATGCTTCCTGGACTTTAAAAAATTGGGTTTCTATTGCAAACTTTTTTTTCTTAAATGTGCAGGCTATTCAAGTCCAACTGTAAAAGCTCAAAATTGAATGTTCTACTCCATGCTGAAGGAGCTGAAAGCTGCCTTCTTCATATTTTGCACTTTCTGGTAGTTCCCCTGTTTTTTTCTAATTCCTTAAAAATTGTGTGGGTGGGGTGGAGCACTGCAGTTGGGGGGTAACATGGACCACTGATTTTTGCCCTTTGACCCTGCACAATGACCTTTGCATCAGCCAGACTCATTGCCATGACAACTCTTTGTACTGTGTCCGTGCCACAGATCTGTTGGTGACATTGTTCATATAGTCAAAGGGGACAAGTTGGAGACGGTCAATTTTTACATTTTTTTGTTGTTGTTGCAATTCTTTCTTCAATGGTTGTAAGTAGTTTTGTTTTTTTGTTTTTTTTAAATAATAAAAGGGTTCACTAGTTAAGACTCTTTAGAAATATCTGTGTGTTGCAATTCAAATTGTTGAGATTGTGAAAACGCTTCAGTGCCACTAGCCTATGAGCACGCCAGCCCCAGCCTCTGATAACTTTTATTGCATGATACAGTACCAGTAACAAATGGTGGCCTACATACACACAAGGCAGTGTGAGCTGGTGACACTAAAGCCAGTCTTGTATTACTGTATTTTTGACAGAATGGTTTTGAAAACTGTGCTACAGGGACTGATGTGGCAAATATATCTCTTTATGCAGAAGGAAGTCTTTTTTTTTTTTTTTTAAGAAGTATGGCTTATTATGCATTCTTCATCGAGGGCATTGAAGTTGCATGGACTGAAAAAAAGTTGATGCAAAACGAGAAAGAAACAAACAAAAAAAAAAACCAGCAAAATGTTTACCAAAAAACTCAAACAAATGAGCAGTGCCTGTTCAATTTCACAGTCTCTGTTGAGTTCAGTTGTAAATATGTTTCAAATGACATTTTCTTGGAAAAAAAAAAAAAATCTCTACAACATTGTAGAATGTGAGGGGTAACTCCATCCCAGGCATAGGCTTCTCAAAGCTGCATTAGATTATGTCTTCATCAAGCTGTTAATTTGTGCTTATATCACATAGAACTTTTAGCATCCTGGGAAGAGGTGCCCTCACCTCAATGATATTTCTCTGAGAACAACTTTTGTAGGACTGTGTGTTTCTTTAGATACATTTAGTACAACTGTAGGTGACGAGTAGTCAGTTATTGCTTGCTAGCTACACACCAGGGTTGATCCATTTTAAAACTTTTGGCATTTTTGTCCTCATGGGCCATAAATACAGAACCTTGTATTTTAATTAAATTTTTTCAAAAAGGAGGCACATGCACAATCTCCGTGTAACAAACCTTTAGCAGTAGGATGTATTATATGACAGTTACTTAATTTCTGGCGTTCAGACCTCTGGGATCAGCCCCAGACTGGGCCAGAATGTTAGCGAAGGTTTTATTGTGCCCGGTTGGAGGATAATGTTCTTTGGGTACTTTTTGTGGGTTGCAAATGAACTCAATTGCCACAAGTTTTAAACTGGTGTAAATCAAGCTTGACTTAATGTGATTGTTACTGTTATATCCAGCCTATACTGCTAGCAGCTGCTCATACTGCAGTCAATTACTGGAAGCAGATATATTTCCTATGCAAAAACTGTTTAAACAATAAAATGAGCTATGCTACAGACTCTGGCCTCATGTTTTATTTTCCTCCTCCACCTCTTCCCGCCGCTCTTCCTACGTTAGCGTTGGGGTCAGTATATCTTGGAAGTGGATCTTGGTCCTTCCATCTGGGAATTTTGTAGCATGGGTTTAATTTCTTAGCATCTGGGATGGTTACTATTTCAGTTCGGTACTTCCAATTGCACTGGGCACGTGTGTATGTTTAAACCCTTCTTGCAATTCCTACTACGTATAGTCCTCCCAAACTCTCTAAACAATGACCGTAGAAATGCAAGTGCAGATCTAGAATTTCAGCCCCCCACTCTCTGAGAAAGGCCTTTCAGCAATGAGGTGAAGATGTAACGTGTGCTCGGGATGAATGGACTGTGGTCTCCTCGACTGAAAAACCACAAGGGCCTCAAACACACACACTCAACAGAAAAGGTAAGTCCTGGGGCCACCCTGTGGCTGTGGGTTTAGTGGTTTTGTGAGTACTGGAGGAGAAGAATTTCTTTCTCCCGATGCCTGAAAAGGAGAAGCATCTTAGGTTTCCAAGAAGCGGTGCTACTTTTCAGTGCGAGCAGGGTCGATGTTCCTTATGCCCAGGGAGGTGGGACGCGAGCTGAAACTGAGGATGGGGTCCCAAATCCAGACTCCTTGAATACAGCAATTCTGAACGGAGTCAGCTGGAGTTCAAAAATAGCTAATTGAAAAGGAATGAGCTTAAAGGGTTTTGCGATCCATCTGAGTGATGTGCACAAATGAAGCAAAACTAATGCAAGCTTCATTGAAAAGAGATAAAAATGCCTGGAATTTGACCATCCCAATCAAAGACTTGCTGAAACGGATCCAACTGCCTGATCCCACCACCTCTAATTCATGACTCGGGTCCCTTTCACCTCCCCAAACCGCCCTGATACAGTGGGTTTACAATGCTGTGTGTAGAGTTGCATGGAAATCAGTTGACCGCTATCTAGTGAAAAAAAAATGGAGAATCCTGGACGGCTCCAAGATGAGATGGTAATTGGATGTTTTAGAAGATTAAGAAATGTCCTGGGAAGTAGTTTTAAGAATATTATAATTGAAATAAAATTTTTACGTATAGAGCGACTTTTTGCCCTGATGAAAATGTTTGGCTTTGTTGGCATCGATCAAGATTTGGGGATAGAAGAGAGACAGCAGTGAGGAAGTGTACACAACAGTTACTTCAAGTCCCTGCTCTAGAGTTAAACTGGCTGCTTCCAAATGCTGGGAATGGCCAGCTGTATAGACAGTTACATAAACTTTCTTTGCCTCAGTTCCCTTGTCTGTAAAATTAGATATTAGTGAGAGTGTCTCATTAGGCTGTTGAGAGAATGAATGAGATTGTGCGTGTAAAGCTCTTTCAGTGCTGGAAATGTGTTACTTATTATTACTATTATCATTATTATTATTGGCTTCATCATTGGGCAGTGTGACACATTAGTCAGAAATGAATGGATTCATTTCTTTTAGAGTGAGGACATGAAGATATGAGTTATTTTCATTAGCAATTGGTTTTGCGTGTGTGTGTGTGTGTGTTTGTGTTGTGTGTGTTATTGAAATAATTGAATTGCTACTGGTTGGAGAACATTACTTCTTTCCCTTTTAGTTTTAATTCTGTGGCAGCCGGCAAGTCTCTACTGATACATATTCCAACAGAGTCCTTCCAAGAGACCATTTCTTGAATGGAAACTGCGCGTCTGTAAATGACCTGACCTTAGCTTCTAGAAGTTCCCTTCAGGTGATGTCAATACTTTCCTTTCTTTGTGAGGGAAGAAAAGCATTGATTTCTTAAGTCTGTTAATTTTCTAAGTAGCTTTATTTTATAGGAGACACAAGAATTTGCAAGGAATAGAAGTTTTCTCAAATAGAGAAAAGTCACGAGAACTGAACGGAGGACCTTGTGGGCGGAGGAAGCCCCAGGCAAGAGTGCAGCATCTGACTCTCTTCCCTCCTTGGACAAGCTGACAGCTGGCATCTGTGCTCCGCTCACATGACACTCCATTCTTTCCTCTTAAGGTGGGGACTGGATAAGGAGGTGAAATCTGCAATGGGCTGGGAGAGATTGGATAAGCCTGAGATATGCAGCTTTCCAGACTTCATACAGAGGAGCCCCACAAAGTCTTTACAGGACAGCGTAGCTGCTCCCACAGGAAAGGAAGCAAACGTTCTGTTCTTTGCTTCCAGGCCACCTCCCTCTGTGGAATTCCCCTCTTCTTGGTTCTCCCTTCACTCCCTGCTCACCCAGTCCCAAAGGCCCCCAAACCATCCTTGGGTTGTCCAAAATTGCTCTTTCTGTTCAGGGTTGGAAACTTCAGTGATCCTCATGGTGTCTCTTATTCTAAAATGGTCCTTTCCTCCATGTCAACAAAATGCCCCCCTCTGGGGTACTCTGGGCTACTGGATTTTAATGTGACCAAAGTAGTCCACATAAGGGCCTGAAGGATAGATGGAGGGCAGAGTAGAGGTGGGAAACTGGCATTTTCCAAGAAGTTCTCACCACTGTTATTTTTTAACAATAAATGATTCCTCTCTGGGTGGATTATGTGAAGAAGTCTTTGCGGCGTGCAATTTATTGCTGCGGGGGTCAAAAATGCAAATGGTCACAGCTTGAGGGCAGGGGGGCAGGGCAGGTAGCATAACTGGGTTAACAGGCAGAGTTAACAAATGGGGACCGTGGGGATTGGCAACCTGAAGGGTGTGTCCACATTTAACAACAACAGCTGGGGGCTGTTCTGTCTCCCAGAAGCCCCCTCAGCGCTTTCCCCGCCTCCATTAGTGTGACCGTGGATGTAAATGAGCCCAGGGCTGCCCTGGATCCATGCCCAGCACCCTCCAGCAGCCGCCCAGTACCTTTCATGGTACACAGGGAAAAGACACTTTCCTCAGAAAGAGAGACTTAGAAGGTGAGTCAAATCCACCCTGTCCTGATCATATATGTTTTTCCCAATTACTGTTTCTCACATTTTTACTATTCCAGAATCAAAATTCTCTTTGTTAGTACAAAAATAAAGTGGCTTTACACCTATCCAGAGAAACATATAAGAGGAGGGGCACTGATGGAACTTCATTATGATGAGAAATTCAAATTAAAATATTTTAAAAGAAATTTCAGCCCCAAATCCATTTATACTGCAGTTCCTTGTCTAATTTGTAAAAACACAAATACACGAACAACCTAATGTTTGCAATACTAAGCCAAAATATCCAGAATACTTAAATAATATTCCAGGCAAAACTAAATGTAAACTGGAATTTCAAGAATGTGCAGAAGTAGGAGTACGCGGGCATATATGTGGCTTGCCCGTTAATTTCACTGTGAACTTTTATTTGTGAAATATTGTTTGGGTTGTTTCATAATCTAGCAAAGTAATCAGTTCCAAATTAGTGTTCAGATTAAATAAAAATAACATAGATTAAAGAATATCCTGGCCTATTTGTACACATAAACATTCTTTTCCATTTCAGAGAAGCTTTCAGAAAAACACACATAGTGAGAAGTCAAGGGTTAAGCCTAATTAATTTTTCTTCATATCTTATAGCTGACACAGGCAGAGGAAAGGAAAGGAAATCATAGTGTCCTTTGCTTCCTTCATTTGGAAGAAAGTCCATACACAAGCTAGAATATAATTAATGACTTTTAATGAATGCAAATATTTTAATGTATGAGGCACAGCCTAGGAAAAGCAAGAATCAAATTAAGAAAAAATAAAGATATAAACAAAAAAATGTAAATATCACTTGTAGGTCATAAGAAAGGATTAAGATCACAGAAAATTTTTTGTACATGTTCCATTTTAGATCCAGCTCCATGATAGTCAAGGTTATAGCTAGCCTTTAACTGATTAACTAATTAGAGTAGAGGGAATACAGTAGAGATGAAAGAAAGGATTCTTAAATATTCTTGACTTTTTTGGATATATTTGTGGGTTCTTCATAAATACAACATATATGTACCTTCAGTTTTTCAGAGAAGTTCTGATTTTATCTACTCTTATTTTGATTAGTCAGCTAAACATATAGCTACATTTAACTTTTATCTCCTTGTAAAACTGCATATAAATTCCTTAAGCAGAAAAGACCCAGATTTATTTTAAGGCTTGGGATAAAAGGTGTAGCACTGGAATGATCTCTCCTCCATGAGAAGAGAAACCGTTAGGTCTGGTAGAGATTGTATTAATTTTCTCCTTGACCTCTTGCCTGAGTAGCTTGAAATCAAAACTGGGTTCTGCTCTAGCTTATGTCCTCACTGGGAGTACTTATTAAATTGTGAGTATGTTACCTGGTGCTAATGAAAGCCGCATGGGTTGCTCCAGGTTCAGTGATTTCCCCTTCTGATTTTCTGGTTCTGGAGCCCTGTTTCCACTGGCTGCCCCTCCAGTGAGAACTCTCAGGGCACATTCTCCATCCAGTTTTTGGGGTTTTTTTGTTTTTTAGATGTTAGGGGTAGGAATTTATTAATTAATTAATTTATTTTTGCTGTGTTGGGTCTTCGTTTCTGTGCGAGGGTTTTCTCTAATTGGGGCAAGCGGGGGCCACTCTTCATCGCGGTGCGCGGGCCTCGCACTATCGCGGCCTCTCTTGTTGCGGAGCACAGGCTCCGGACGCGCAAGCTCAGTAGTTGCGGCTTACGGGCCTAGTTGCTCCGCGGCATGTGGGATCCTCCCAGAGCAGGGCTCGAACCCGTGTCCTCTGCATTAGCAGGCAGATTTTCAATCACTGCGCCACCAGGGAAGCCCCTCCATCCAGCTTTAAGGAGGTTTGTGTGGAGAAATAAGTCTGATAGCACATGTTACAAATCATCACCAAATCAACAATAT
This sequence comes from Orcinus orca, assembly GCF_937001465.1. Taxonomy (NCBI): domain Eukaryota; kingdom Metazoa; phylum Chordata; class Mammalia; order Artiodactyla; family Delphinidae; genus Orcinus; species Orcinus orca. The sequence goes on from NC_064564.1 coordinate 57,428,359, forward strand.
CAAGATTTACCCCAAACAGTGACAGAGGTACATAACAGGATGACAGAGTGCAGGAAACTTTCAAATAAGAGGGAAAGAGCTTTGTTGGCAGTAACACAAGAGTGGGCATAGTTTACATTTGTTGAATGATTATTGAGTCAGGTCCTGGGCCAAGTATTTTACTTCTATTATCTTATTGAATCCTATTCCTGTTTTACCAATGAGAAAACTGAGGCACAGAGGTGAGGTGACTTGTTCAAACAAACAGTGGAAATGATAGATTTAAATATCCTCCAATGAGCAGCCCTAAATTGCTTAACATGTGTCTTACAATTTGGTCTGACGAAATCATTTGGTTATCTTTTTTTGAATAGTATAGAACTTGAAGATCTTAGAATTCTCTTACCCTCAAATCGGAACTAAAGCAACTTTAATCGGATTAAAGCAATCATTGACCTTCTCTGTTTTCCAGGATTTATGTGAGGATAGTTTGTCATCAATTTTAATTGCAAAATTATAAACCTCATTAAGTTTTGGTGAAGGTGGACATTGGAAACTCAGTGTCATTCAAAATGTTATTCTACCATCATATTCTTTACTAATTTATCATTGGGCTTATATTGAAACAATAGAGTAATAGTGATCATTTATTAAGGACTTATTACTGTGGTTCAGGGCCTGTGCTAAATATTTTACATACTATATTTAATTTAATTCTCAGTAATATTCTAGCTGTCAATATCCCCATTTTTCAGATGAAAAAAAGAGGAATTCAGAGATTAAGCAATTTACTCCAAATTCACACATCCTTGATGTGGTGGACCCAAGATTAGAACCCAGGTATGCCTGACTGCAAAAGCCATGATGGTTACCTTTGCATTATGTCTTTTACATTCAAATAAACCAACAAATCATTAAAAGATATTGAACGAGTAAAACATTTTCAAGGTGAATAATTTTTATTGTCATAAATAAACATTTTTAAATTGAACCATATTTATTGTCATAATAGCACTATTACCTCCTCAGAGAAGACTTTTTGTAGCATGGAATACAGTGTTTTGCAGCTCTAGCTAAGATCTGGTCCAGGTTATGTGTTATGGGGTCCCACTCTTGATGAGCTCACAGACCTGAGGATGGCTTAAAGATGCATATACCCTTGTGAAAACCAAACCAAACTGGAAGTCAGAGGCAGAGTTAGGGCTCCTGGTAGTGTTCCTCAGTCTTCACTCCTAACATTCATTCAGAGGCAAGAGGAGAGAGCTCAAGTCCCATGCTAACACTGTCTTGGCCCGTAGCTTTGCAGGTACCTAAAATTGGGAAGTAGTTTCTTGCGTTCACCTGGAGATGTCGGTGGTTTACTGTTGGCCAAGCAGTCTAATTATGATGCAAGTGGGCTTCCAGGCCTCCCTCAGCAAGTTTTCTTTCACGCTGGGTGCCCTGAGGAGAGAGGAGGGGCTTATGGTATGGCCTCATTGTTTGAGGCTGCCATGCAGGTGCCCCGCTGGGAAACAGTGGATTCCATTGATGGTGCGTGGCCCTGCACAGGCCCGCACATAGTGCTGCGGGCAGGTCCGGAAGTCAACAGTGAGGCAAAGCCAGGTGGAGGGTTCAAGAATGAAAATGGCCGCCTTTTCCAGAATTCATCACAGCCATGCTGGAGACTACCTCAATATTTTGCAATACCAGTCTGTGAGTTTGGACAGACGCTTCAGCTCTAAAGCCCTGATATTGTGGCAGATGCTTCTATTTTCAGAATCTTCCACAAATAGAGAACTCCAAGTCTTGAATGTGGTCAATTATATGCACTTTATTTTTAAAGAAAGTATGTCTGAAGAACTGTCTTTCCTGCAAAAGGGGAAGAAGAATCTAGAAGCTTCCTTGGGTTTGTTTAAATTTTTTTGTTTACTGGAAGAAATAAATATAGATAAGAGGGTAAAATATATCATGGGATTAAAAAAAATCATTACTGTGATTTTTCAATAAGGCATGGCTAAGAGCCTTAATTTCACATTGCTAAGCTTTGTCTTCAGGCCTGATTTTTCTAAGCCAAGTGCTTCTAAGCAGAGAGGCACACAGACACGGCAATACATACATGGAAAACTACGAACACGGAAAATCAGGTAGGAATGGGTATAGGAATGTAGCCCAGCCTTGCCCTGCCACACTTTTGAGTGAGAAATCATTCATTTATTCATCCACTCACTTATGAAACGCTTATTAATCTCATATAACCTGGCACTAGATACATGCTTTTGATCCTCGGTCATCCGTTTTGCAGGCTTCTTGGTTTCCAAGTTGTGGAGTAAAATTCACCTTTAAGCTGGGGCCCAGGTGATCATTTTCATTCTCTTCAAAAACTTTATTGGCCACAACCAGGTGCCAGCACCATGATTTGCACCTGGAGGCACAAGAGGACGCAAACCCGGCTTACTCCTTCCTACAGGTTCTCCTTCCTTGGCGCAGGGCGGGGCTTCTAGTGCCTTTGCAGCATTTCCTGTTTAACTAGAATCTGAGGGCGACTCCAGTTCAACAGAAGTAAACGAGGTAAGGTATGACAAGTGCCTGGCACAGAGCGTAAGTTTGTGGGGGAATTACTAAAAGTCTTGAGGCCTCAGTTTCCTCATTTAAAATTTACCCTCAGTAAAATGGGAACAATAAGACCTACCTTTAATGGTTGCTGTGGAGGATTAAACGAGATCGTGCTTGAGCAGCACCCGTCACAGTGCCTGATACGTAACACATGGACCAGAAAGGGTGCTAGCCATTGTTGTTAGCAGTTTTGGATAGCTTGTTTCTCTCGGTCTTTCTGTAGCTGAACTTATGGACGACCCTGTGGACTGAGGCCATCCTCAGTGCTCCCAAAAGACTTGTCATGTGGAGTTTCAAAGTGCATGAAGTAGACTTCGGTTACTTAAAAATCTCAGACTCCTGTCTGATTAGCACCATATTCCAGCTTTACTCCTCCAGTGCTCCTTCCTCAGGCATCATTTTCACCTCATAGTACATTCTTTTTCCCCTCTTTGTCCGACAGGGACAGGGAGGGTGTCAAGGAAGAGGGTTCCCCTTCCCTGATTCCCACAATTACCCTCAGTCTGAGTCTCTGCTGAGGGAACCAGCCTGTCTACCTTCGGGAAGATTAGAAAACCAACCCCCGGCCTTGGTTCAACAGCATGGATGTGTGGGCAGCAGCTAAGCTGAGAAACCCGTCTGGACATCAGTCCCCCAGGGAAAATGTGTCTGGCTCTGTTTTTATTGGCTTCCAGGGCAACCTTCTGACCTGACGTCATGCTAACTGAGGATTGTGGGAAAGTCCATCTGACCACCAGTTTCCTGCAGGTGGCTTTTGATTAAGCCGAAGGAGGGGCCTGAGAACGCAGCGTGCAGCCTGGGTCTCCAGGGAGGTCCTGTGTCAGCACCATCTCCCCTGGCCTGGAGAAGAGAGGAGGAGAGCAGGGAAGGACCAACCCGATCTCAGGAACCAACGTCGCATGCACAAACCAACAGATTTTTCACCGCTTGGCTTACTTTGAACGGTAGCATGGCTGCCATGGGACAAAGGGCTTTTCTCCAGCTAGGGTCACAAGAGTGGAATCCAGGTCAGCACAGAGTAAAATTTAACTTCTGTTTATTTTTTTTTCCCTTACTTACAACACTTTTGGTCCCCAAACGCGCTCCCACATTCCTCCCTACCCATTCCCCCTCACCATGTTCTGACCAGGTTTCTGACGTGGATATTCTCAAACCAGACATCAGTTCACTGCCTTTGACTTACTGGCCTTCCCAAGATTTGGCTAAATCTGATAAGAGTTAAGTGAGTTTTGCTTGGCAGGTTCCAAAGAAGGAGCAGGTCCTAAGGGGAGAAAACAAAGTTCAGTTTATACATGTTAACGTACCTTGGCCTTATCTGGCCTCTTGAGACGGGCCCTCTCTCTTCCCCTCTCCTTCCCTCCTCAGCGGCTGGTGCCCTGCAGCTTCTGCTTCTCACAAGTGTCCCAGCTCATCCCTCCCTCTGCCCTCGTCCTGTCCCTTCCTCCTTTCCTTGTCACCGTCAATAGTGCCTCCTTTCCACAGGCACTGAGTCTTCACCGCTCTCTCTGCCCCACAGTCTCCACTTTCCCAGAGGCCTTTTCGTTTTCTCACGGGTTGGACTTCATGTAATTTGAGGATGTGGATAAGAAACTGCAGGGGGCAAGATTTAAAGACGGGCAGTGTGTCCTGGAAAGAGCCAGGTAGATTTGAGTCCCAGCCATGTGTGTTTGGGTCAAGTTGCCTAATCACTCTGAACATCAATATCCCCATCTACAGAGTGAAGATAGTATCTTTTTTCAGAAATGATATATGGAAAGCTTCTAGCTCCGTGCCGCCTAGCAGATACTTCATAAATCATCAGTGTGATTGCTATTATCAGGCTGCTCTATCTACACCTGAGACCAGTCCTAGGCGAGGGATGATTGTGAAGGAGGTCTGTGATGGTGGGAGGCCTTATTACCACAGCTGCCTGTATCTCCCTATTAGCGTTGTGTCCTACGGCTGCCTCTGGGGAAATCTAGAAGCCAAGGAAGGATGCAGGAGAAACAAGCAGAGAGAATGATGTTGCCCTGCTTGGAGTCCATACCAAGTGGTGACAAGCATGGTCACCTGGGGCCACCAGGGTTTCATTCACCTGAGGAGACAAGAGGCTCAGGGGACCAAGACACTTGGATAATGGGCAGAATTAGCTGCTCTCTGCCGAGACTGGTGACCCTACCTCTGAGGGGTTCCCAAGTCCCCTGGTGACCCCAGCATGCACAGGCCACCATTTTCCTTTTAGGCCAGTGATTTTCCACCCTAACTGCACATTAGAATCTCATGTGGGAGTGGGCCTGGCTAGTTTTAAAAGCTCCTCAGGTGAATCCACTGTAATCAGAGTTGAGAATCCCTGTTCCAGACTCAGCCTGAGCCTGTTAGGGCTTCTTCTGTGGAGGGAAGCTCCTTTCCTCTGTCATTTTCCCCAGATGGATCCCAAATGATGATGAAAGCTTGATGGTAATTATTCACATTGCTTAATTTGTGTCATGCTTTAAAACCATTTATTTCCTTTAAAATGTATATGCTTCTTATTCCAGCCAGCATAGTCTAATTTGGTATGGTTATATCTTGCTCAAGCAATAGATCCCAGTCTTCCAATTAAAAAACACAAGCAAGGAAGGGAGAATCATTCCTTAGGTTCCTTTCTGGAGTAACATCAAGAGTCGTTTAGGGGATGTTAAACTTATCCTTATCAGGATAGATTGAGGAAACCTTCTGGGGTGACTCCTTCATTTCTCTGAACTGGTTGACTAGCTCAAACAAAAAGCCTCACGCACACTGGTGGACACCTCATCTCCCAGGAAGCCTCCTCCATCACCTGAGCTGCTTTTTTTTTTTTTTTTGAAAAGGCAAAATTGCACACATGTGTTACAAGAAGCCTGCACACTAATGGTTGACCAAGTTTCTACTCTCATTGCTGAGATGTAGCTGTGTGTCATCCTTGAGTTTTTAGAAAACCATACTTCATTCTAAAGAGTTACTATGAAACAGTGTAGGCATAATAATCATCAAGGAAAACTGAGGTGGATGGCACTGCTATTTTATCTGGAAGGATTACCTGGAAGCACCGGGTCACTCTCCACTGTCAAATATTGACGTTCAGTCACGTGGAAGAGTGACATGACCACTTATGTTAGGTTCAGATGAGCACAACGAGGACTAAAAGTTAGAAGTTACAAGGAGACACATTTGTACTAAGGATGATGGAGACTTTTTTTTTTTTTTTGGCGGTACGCGGGCCTCTCACTGCCGTGGCCCCTCCCATTGTGGAGCACAGGCTCCGGACGCGCAGGCTCAGCGGCCATGGCTCACGGGCCCAGCAGCTCCGCGGCACGCGGGATCCTCCCGGGCCGGGGCACGAACCCGCGTCCCCCACATCGGCAGGCGGACCCCCCCAACCACTGCGCCACCAGGGAAGCCTCGATGGAGACCCTTTTGATGGAATAAATGAGCCTGACACCAGAGTATCTCTTGACCAATCAGTTCAAACGCCTGAAGGTCAGAGTTGTATTTGAAGAGGAGTAGCTAAATTATTGTTTACACCAAAGATCTTCAGCTGGCCAGGCAGACGTGCCCCATACGCTGAAACCAACGCGGGCCGAAAAAGGTAAGAGGATAAATTCAATCCGCATCTAAAAGTACCTTACATACCCATGAGAACTTTAGAAGTTCTCATTACGCTCATTACGTAAGTTCTCTCACGCTCAGGAAACAGACTCAAGGAAGGTAAGTCACTTTCCCAGAGCTTCTCCGTAACTGAACGGCAACATTTAAGTCGAGGTCTGCCTGACTCTATTTTACTATAACTCTATCCTGATTGTAGGGTTTCTGCTTTGCTCCTTCTTTTTTTTCAGTTCGTTCCTTATGTAACATTTGTACTGTATCTTCAGAAACTCATTGGCATTAAGTCAAATCTATATTCAGTACATATTTGGGGCAGTGATTTACCCAATATTTGGTCTGGGCATCAGGCAGATTTTTCGATTTGCTGGTAGATATCGTATACCAGGGAGGGCCATCCAGGAGATGTGTTTTCCAAGTGAGTTCATTAAACAGTAAACTCAATAATAGAAAGACTAACTTAGGACTGATTTCAGTCTGCCAGGCCTGCTTTCATATTAGCTGTTTGTTGAGTCGAGATTCAATTCTCACCCTCTGTGAGCCGAAATCATCTTTGCACTCAACAGGTGTGTTTGGACTGCTGTGGCGGCACATGCCTGTGTTCTCAGTCCTGCCAAGCAGATCCAGGTCATTTCCAAATCCTGGTCCTGCTACTTCTCAGCTCATGACCTAGAGCGAGGCATGTATATATCTTTTCTAATGGCTGTTTTTCTCATGGGGTGGTTGGAATTAAATGAAATAAGATACTAAATGACATATGAAGTGCCTTCTGTGGTGCTAGTATGGTTTTCTTCCCTTCCTTCCTTCCTTCTTTCCTTCCCCAATACTAACTTAGCTCCCACTCAGCAGAGGCCTTGGGCTAGATGCTGAGTATTTAGTAGTAAATTAGAGCTGTTTCTCTTTCTGAACTTAAAGCTCAGTGAGAGACAGACTAAAATCAAGTAAACAAAATAACTACACCTTATGAAGACTGCTGTAGGAGAAACAGAAGGTGCAGAGACAGACGATCAGGGTAGGGCACCAACCTTAGAGTGGCCAGGTACTATTAATTGCATTATTGTAATGATTATAGTTCAAGTGAGTTCTTCTTTAAAAAAAAGACTCTTTATAATGGAATTTTTCAATATATGCAAAACTAAAGAGTGGTACATATACCATCACTCAGCTATAACCAGTATCAACTGATGACTGCTCATGTTGATATTGTTTTCTATTTCCATATCCCCCAGCAACTGCATTATTTTGCCAGAAACCTCAGCTATCATATCATAATCTGTAAATATTTCAGTACCTCTTTATAAGTGATAAACATAATACATAAAGAATTCAGAATAAAAAAAAAAAAAAGAATTCAGATAATCTTACTATTACAACAGAATTTTTGAGGGCCTTGGAGCTGAAACTCTTGGCTACGTCTTTTTTTTTTTTTTGCAGTATTTTTTTTTAACATCTTTATTGGAGTATAATTGCTTTACAATGGTGTGTTAGTTTCTGCTGTCTAACAAAGTGAATCAGCTATACATATACATACATCCCCATATCTCCTCCCTCTTGCGTCTCCCTCCCACCCTCCGTATCCCACCCCTCTAGGTGGACACAAAGCACAGAGCTGATCTCCCTGTGCTATGCAGCTGCTTCCCACTAGCTAGCTATTTTACATTTGGTAGTGTATATATGTCCATGCCACTCTCTCACTTCGTTCCAGCTTACCCTTCCCCCACACTGTGTCCTCAAGTCCATTCTCTATGTCTGCGTCTTTATTACTGTCCTTCCCCTAGGTTCTTCAGAACCATTTTGTTTTGTTTTGTTTTTTTAGATTCCATATATGTGTGTTAGCATATGGTATTTGCTTTTCTCTTTCTCACTTACTTCACTCTGTATGACAGTCTCTAGGTCCATCCACCTCACTGCAAATAACTCAATTTTGTTTCTTTTTGTGGCTGAGTAATATTCCATTGTATATATGTGCCACACCTTCTTTATCCATTCACCTGTTGATGGACACTTAGGTTGCTTCCATGTCCTGGCTATTGTAAATAGAGCTGCAATGAACATTATGGTACATGCCTCTTTTTTTTTTTATACTTTAACTTTTTAATTTTTTTTTTACATCTTTATTGGAGTATAATTGCTTTACAATGGTGTGTTAGTTTCTGCTTTATAACAAAGTGAATCAGTTATACACATACATATGTTCCCATATCTCTTCCCTCTTGCGTCTCCCTCCCTCCCACCCTCCCTATCCCACCCCTCCAGGCGGTCACAAAGCACTGAGCTGATCTCCCTGTGCTATGCGGCTTCTTCCCACTAGCTATCTACCTTACGTTTGGTAGTGTATATATGTCCATGCCACTCTCTCACTTTGTCACAGCTTACCCGTCCCCCTCCCCATAGCCTCAAGTCCACTCTCTAGTAGGTCTGTGTCTTTATTCCTGTCTTACCCCTAGGTTCTTCATGACATTTTTTTTTCTTAAATTCCATATATTTGTGTTAGCATACGGTATTTGTCTTCCTCTTTCTGACTTACTTCACTCTGTATGACAGACTCTAGGTCCATCCATCTCATTACAGATAGCTCAATTTCGTTTCTTTTTATGGCTGAGTAATATTCCATTGTATATATGTGCCACATCTTCTTTATCCATTCATCCGATGATGGACACTTAGGTTGTTTCCATCTCCGGGCTATTGTAAATAGGGCTGCAATGAACATTTTGGTACATGACTCTTTTTGAATTATGGTTTTCTCATGGTATATGCCCAGTAGTGGGATTGCTGGGTCATATGGTAGTTCTATTTTTAGTTTTTTGAGGAACCTCCATACTGTTCTCCATAGTGGCTGTACCAATTCACATTCCCACCAACAGTGCAAGAGGGTTCCCTTTTCCCCATATCATCTCCAGCATTTATTGTTTGTAGATTTTTTGATGATGGCCATTCTGACTGCTGTGAGGTGATACCTCATTATAGTTTTGATTTGCATTTCTCTAATGATCAGTGATGTTGAGCATCCTTTCATGTGTCTGTTGGCAATCTGTATATCTTCTTTGCAGAAATGTCTTTTTAGGTCTTCTGCCCATTTTTGGATTGGGTTGTTTGTTTTTTTGTAATTGAGCTGCATGTGCTACTTTTATATTTTGGAGATTAATCCTTTGTCAGTTGCTTCCTTTGCAAATATTTTCTCCCATTCTGAGGGTTCTCTTTTCATCTTGTTTATGGTTTCCTTTGCTGTGCAAAAATTTTTAAGTTTCATTAGGTCCCATTTGTTTATTTTAGTTTTTATTTCCATTTCTGTAGGAGGTGGGTCAAAAAGGATCTTGCTGTGATTTATGTCATGGAGAGTTCTGCCTATGTTTTCCTCTAAGAGTTTTATAGTGTCTGGCCTTACATTTAGATCTTTAATCCATTCTGAGTTTATTTTTGTGTATGGTGTTAGGGAGTGTTCTAATTTCATTCTTTTACATGTAGCTGTCCAGTTTTCCTAGCAACACTTATTGAAGAGGCTGTCTTTTCTCCATTGTATATTCTTACCTCCTTTATCAAAGATAAGGTGACCATATGTGCATGGGTTGATCTCTGGGCTTTCTATCCTGTTCCATTGATCTATATTTCTGTTTTTGTTCTAGTACCATACTGTCTTGATTATTGTAGCTTTGTAGTATAGTCTGAAGTCAGGGAGCCTGAGTCTTCCAGCTCCGTTTTTCTCTCTCAAGATTGTTTTGGCTATTTGAGTTCTTTTGTGTTTCCATACAAATTGTGAAATCTTTTGTTCTAGTTCTGTGAAAAATGCCATTGGTAGTTTGATAGGGATTTCACTGAATCTGTAGATTACTATGGGTAGTATAGTCATTTTCACAATGTTGATTCTTCCAATCCAAGAACATGGTATGTCTCTCCATCTGTTTGTATCATCTTTAATTTCTTTCATCAGTGTCTTAAAGTGTTCTGCTTACAGGTCTTTTGTCTCCTTAGGTAGGTTTATTCCTAGGTATTTTATTCTTTTTGTTGTGATGGTAAATGGGAGTGTTTCCTTAATTTCTCTTTCAGATTTTTCATCATTAGTGTATAGGAATGAAAGAGATTTCGTGCATTAATTTTGTATCCTGCTACTGTACCAAATTCATTGATTAGCTCTAGTAGTTTTCTGGTAGCATCTTTAGGATTCTCTATGTATAGTATCATGTCATCTGCAAACAGTGATACTTTTACTTCTTCTTTTCTGATTTGGGTTCCTGTTATTTTTCTTCTTTGATTGCCATGGCTAGAAGTTCCAAAACTATGTTGGATAATAGTGGTGAAAGTGGGCAACATTGTCTTGTTCCTGATCTTAGTGGAAATGCTTTCAGTTTTTCACCATTGAGAATGAGGTTGGCTGTGGGTTTGTCATATATGGCCTTTCTTATGTTGAGGTAAGTTGCCTCTATGCCTACTTTCTGCAGGGTTTTTATCATAAATGGGTGTTGAATCTTGTCGAAAGCTTTCTCTGCATCTATTGAGATGATCATATGGTTTTTCTCCTTCAGTTTGTTAATATGGTTTATCACATTGATAGATTTGTGTATATTGAAGAATCCTTGCATTCATGGGATAAACCCCACTTGATCATGGTGTATTATCCTTTTAATGTGCTGTTGGATTCTGTTTGGTAGCATTTTGTTGAGGATTTTTGCATCTATGTTCATCAGTGATATTGGCCTGTAGTTTTCTTTCTTTGTGACATCTTTGTCTAGTTTTGGTATCAGAGTGATGGTGGTCTCATAGAATGAGTTTGGGAGTGTTCCTCCCTCTGCTATATTTTGCAAGAGTTTGAGAAGGATAGGTGTTAGCTCTTCTCTAAATGTTTGATCGAATTCGCCTGTGAAGCCGTCTAGTCCTGGGCTTTTGTTTGTTGGAAGATTTTTAATCACAGTCTCAATTTCAGGGCTTGTGATTGGTCTATTTATATTTTCTAATTCTTCCTGGTTCAGTCTCGGAAGGTTGTGCTTTTCTATGAATTTGTGCATTTTTTCCAGGTTGTCCATTTTACTGGCATATAGTTCCATGTAGTAATCTCTCATGATCCTTTGTATTTCTGCAGTGTCAGTTGTTACTTCTCCTTTTTCATTTCTAATTCTGTTGATTTGAGTCTTCTCCCTTTTTTTCTCGATGAGTCTGGCTAATGGTTTATCAATTTTGTTTATCTTCTCAAAGAACCAGCTTTTAGTTTCATTGATCTTTGCTATCATTTCCTTCATTTGTTTTTCCTTTATTTGTGATTTGATCTTTATGATTTCTTTCCTTCTGCTAACTGAGGTTTTTTTGTTCTTCTTTCTCTAATTGCTTTAGGTGTAAGTTTAGGATGTTTATTTGAGGTGTTTCTTCTTTCTTCAGGTAGGATTGTATTGCTATAAACTTCCCTCTGAGAGCTCCTTTTACTGCCTGCCATAGGTTTTGGATTGTCGTGTTCTCATTGTCATTTGTTTCTAGGTATTTTTTGATTTCCTCTTTGATTTCTTCACTGATCTCTTGGTTATTTAGTAGCATATTGTTTAGCCTTTTGTATTTTTTACAGTTTTTTGTATTTTTTACAGTTTTTTTCCTGTAATTGATATCTAGTCTCATAGCGTTGTGGTCAGAAAAGGTACTTGATACGATTTAAATTTTCTTAAATTTACGAAGGCTTGATTGGCGACCCAAAATCTATCCTGGCGAATGTTCCATGAGCACTTGAGAATAAAGTGTAATCTGCTGTTTTGGGATTGAATGTCCTATAAATATCGATTAAGTCCATCTTGTTTTAATGTGTCATTTAAAGCTTGTGTTTCCTTAGTTATATTCATTTTGGATCATCTGTCCATTGGTGAAAGTAGAGTGTTAAAGGCCCCTACTATGATTGTGTTACTGTCGATTTCCCCTTTTATGGCTGTTAGCTTTTGTCTTATGTATTGAGGTGCTCCTATGTTGGGTGCATAAATATTTACAATTGTTATATCTTCTTCTTGGGTTGATCCCTTGATCATTATGTAGTGTTCTTCTTTGTCTCTTGTTATAGTCTTTATTTTAAAGTCTATTTTGTCTGGTATGAGAATTGCTACTCCAGATTTCTTTTGATTTCTATTTGCATGGAACATCTTTTTCTATCTCTGCACTTTCAGTCTGTATGTGTCCCTAGGTCTGAAGTGGGTCTCTGGTAGACAGCATATGTATGGGTCTTGTTTTTGTATCCATTCAGCCAGTCTATATCCTTTAGTTGGAGCATTTAATCCATTTACATTTAAAGTAGTTATCAATATGTATATTCCTATTACCATTTTCTTAATTGTTTTGGGTTTGTTATTGTAAGTCTTTCCCTTCTCTTGTGTTTCCTGCCTAGAGAAGTTCCTTTAGCATTTGTTGTAGAACTTCCTGCCTAGAGAAGTTCCTTTAGCATTTGTTGTAGAACTGGTTTGGTGGTGCTGAATTCTCTTAGCTTTTGCTTGTCTGTAAAGGTTTTAATTTCTCCTTCGAATCTGAATGAGATCCTTGCTGGGTAGAATAATCTTGGTTGTAGGTTTTCCCCTTTCATCACTTTAAATATGTCCTGCCACTCCCTCTGGCTTTCAGAGTTTATGCTGAAAGATCAGCTCTTAACGTTATGGGGATTCCCTTATATGTTATTTGTTGTTTTCTCTTGCTGCTTTTAATATTTTTTCTTTGTATTTAATTTTTGATAGTTTGATTAATATGTGTCTTAGCGTGTTTCTCCTTGGATTTATCCTGTATGGGAGTCTCTGCACTTCCTGGACTTGATTGGCTATTTCCTTCCCCGTATTAGGGAAGTTTGCAACTATAATCTCTTCAAATATGAGTCCCTTTCTTTTTCTCTTCTTCTTCTGGGACCCCTATAATTTGAATGTGGATGCGTTTAATGTTGTCCCAGAGGTCTCTGAGACTGTCCTCAATTCTTTTCATTCTTTTTTCTTTATTCTGCTCTGCAGTAGTTATTTCCACTATTTTGTCTTCCAGGTCACTTGTCCATTCTTCTATCTCAGTTATTCTGCTCTTGATTCCTTCTAGAGAATTTTAAATTTCATTTATTGTGTTGTTCATCATTGTTTGTTTGCTCTTTAGTTCTTCTAGGTCCTTGTTAAACATTTCTTGTATTTTCTCCATTCTTTCTCCATTCTATTTCCACGATTTTGGATCATCTTTACTATCATTACTCTGAAGTCTTTTTCAGGTAGACTCCTACTTCCTCTTCATTTGTTTGGTCTTATGGGTTTTTACCTTGGTCCTTCATCTGCTGTGTATTTCTCTGTCGTCTCATTTTGCTTAACTTACTGTGTTTGTGTCTCCATTTCACAGGCTGCGTGTTTGTAGTTCCCATTGTTGTTGGTGTCTGCTCACAGTGGATAAGGTTGGTTCATTGGGTTTTGTAGGCTTCCTTTTGGAGGGGACTAGTGCTTGTGTTCAGGTGGATGACACTGGATCTTGTCTTTCTGGTTGGCAGGACCCCATCCGATGGTGTATTTTGGGTGTCTGTGACCTTATTATGATTTTAGGCAACCTCTCTGCTAATGGGTGGTCTTGTATTCCTATCTTGCTCGTTGTTTGGCATAGGGTGTCTAGCACTGTAGTTTGCTGGTTGTTGTGTGGAGCTGGGTCTTAGTGTTGAGACGGGGATCTCTGGGAGAGCTTTTGCTGTTTGCTATTATGTGGGGCTGGGAGGTCTCTGGTGGACCAATGTACTGAACTGGGCTCTCCCACTCAGAGGCTCAGGCCTGACAGCTGGCTAGAGGACAAAGACCTTGTCAGCCACATGGCTCAGAATAAAAGGGAGAAAGAAAAAGAAAGAAAGAAAGAAAAATAAATAAAATAAAGTTGTTAAAATAGAAAAAATTATTAAAAATAAAAAAAGTAAAAAGTAAAAAAAAAAAAAAAAAAGAGAGAGAGAAAGAGGAGAGCAACCAAAGCAAAAAACAAATCCAACAATGATAAGAAACACAAAACTGTACTAAAAAAATAGAAAAATAAAACCGGACAGTCAGAACCCTAGGGACAAATGGAAAAAGCAAAGCTATACTGGGAAAATCACACAAAGAACCATGCACATGCACACTCACAAAAAAGAGAAAAAGGTAAATATATATATATATATATATATATATATAAATTAAAAAAAGGAAGAGAGCAACCAAGTCAATAAACAAATCTACCAAAGATAATAAGGTCTAAATACTAAATTAAGATAAACATAAAACCAGAAACGAATTAGACGCAGAAAGCAAACCCTAAGTCTACAGTTGTTCCCAGAGCCAACTCAAAGTTGCTCAATTTTGTGATGATTCATTGTCTATTCAGGTGTACCAGAGGTGCAGGGTGCATCAAGTTGATTGTGGAGATTTAATCCGCTGCTCCTGAGGCTGCATAGGGAAATTTCCCTTTCTCTTTTTACTTATTTATTTATTTATTTATTTATTTATATTTTTGGCTGCCTTGGGTCTTTGTCGCTGCGCACGGGCTTTTCTCTAGTTGCGGCGAGCGGGGGCTACTCTTCGTTGCGGTTCCCAGGCTTCTCACTGGGTGGCTTCTCTTGTTGCAGAGCACAGGCTCTAGGCATGCAGGCTTCAGTAGCTGTGGCACTCGGGCTCAGTAGTTGTGGCTCGCGGGTTCTAGAGCGCAGCCTCAGTAGTTGTGGCACATGGGCTTCGTTGCTCCGCGGCATGTGGGATCTTCCTGGACCAGGGCTGGAACCTGTGTCCCCTGCACTGGCAGGGGGATTCTTAACCACTGCGCCACCAGGGATGTCCCTCCCTTTCTCTTCTTTGTTTGCACAGCTCCTGGGGTTAAGGTTTGGATTTGGCCCCACCTCTGCGTGTATGTCACCTGAGGGCATCTTTTGGGAAGTCTGAGCCCTTCTGCCAGTGTTCAGTAGGTGTTCTGGAGGAGTTGTTCCACATGTAGATGTAGTTTTGATGTATTTGTGGGGAGGAAGGTGATCACCACATCTTACTCCTCCGCCATCTGGAAGGTGCGCCCCCTTGGCTATGTCTACCTGGTAGAATCTTACTCCTTTCTTTTCACTATGTGTAATGCTTGCTTGGACCTTGTCTCAGCTCCTAGATGATGAAGTGAATAAATACATGAAAGTGCTTAGAAAAATGTCAACACAATATAATTGTTCAATAAATGTTAATTATTAGAGATGTTAGAGTGTGACTGGTATTGAAAAACTTGTTCAGAATTTTTGCTCAGGAACTTTCCAGTCTTACGCATAATGAATTGATGATTTACGATGGATAATGAAGGTGTCTCATAAACAAAGACCCTAAACTTTACAGGAATGGTACACATTTAGAGGAAGCTACTAAAGAAAGAGTGAAACTACTAAAGAAAATGAATGCAACTTTTATTTTTGTATGTAGAATGACCTTTTGATTTATACTAGAATTCTATCATTAGAATTTTGCAAAATATTTTATTTTGAGAAGGTCTGACAAGCCCAGGAAAACATTCAAATCATAGTAAGCTAAAATCTGTTTTTGTTTACTTAATTTCTATTGAAATCATCACTATAATCTATCCATGCTTTCTGTCTTGACTGACTGTCCACTGTATATCAGGCCCTTTCAAGTTTCTGGAGATTCATATATGAATAAGTTACAGTATTTGGCTCATGGACACACTTAAGCAAAATGAATCAACAATGCTACAGTGTTAAACAGAGACCTAGTTAAAGTGCAGAGGCCAATCACTTCTCTTGGACCAATTCAATTTGGGCAGTGAAGCAGTGAAGTAAGGGCATCTGGCCTGAGGAAAACTAGAAGGAGTTGGTATTTGAATTGGGCTTTAAGGACAGGTAATATTTTGCTGTGCAGGAAACAGGGGAATGGCATTTTGGATGGTGGTAGGAAGTGATGCAGAGCAGTGGTGTGTAACAGTGTCTTTGTGTTCCAGGAAGACTGAGTTTTCTGGTGACTTCTCCAGTGGATATATGGAGACTTTGGTTAGAAGATGTCCTGAGGGTTTTAGACTCCAACCAAGGTATTAAAGGTATTTTGTTGCTTTCTTAGGGCAGTTGTGGCTATATACTAAAATTTGGACTTTATGCCTCAGGATATGTGGAAGCACAGATTTTGGAGACTAGAGGAAGCCAGAGTTAGAAAAGTAGAGGTATGATTTGGTACAGTGTATCATCAACACTTGACTGTCTCTGTGACTGTGACTCACCCTACTGCACCTCCCCCTGCCTCCCCTGTAAATTTTTCCAGATTCATTGTTTTCCAAATTAGAATCTTTAAATTCTTTGTAGTTTCATGAAGGTGAATATGGGGGAATCCATGAACTATTTTCAATTTTCCCATAAGCTCAAGGAAATTAAACACTGTCTATAGGTTAAAACCAACCTTCTCATCAAAGTTGCAGGATCCTTGCTTTAGTTATGACTCTTTAGTAAGGGCCTTTGGCCACCAACTTTGGGAAGGTCTTCCTCTCAGAGAGCTTACATGGCCCAGGAGTTACAAGCATGGGTTTTGGAGGCAGATAGCCTCGAGTGTGAGTACTGGCTCTGTCACTTACGAGCTATGTGTTGGGGGCCAACTCACTTCATCTTCTGAAGCCTCACTCTCCTTGGTTAACTAATAGGCTATACTGTACATCTTTATCTCGTTATGTAAGTATAGAGTCCTGTGGAAATTATGAATGCTGCCAGGTGAATTACAACCTTTTATGTGTCCATCAGCATCACTGGACACTATTGGTGTAGAGGTCACAGGACCCCATATTTGGGGTCCCCACTGAGGATCTGTGGGGTAGACTGCTCCCAGGGTTTGATGGCCACACCCTGGAACTCTAGCTTGCCACTGCGTCTACTGATGGCTCTGTCTGAGTGCCTCCAAAATCCCAATTGATCTCTTTCTTTTTGCCCAGTGCCTGGCTGAGTGGATTTCGTGAGCCTGGCTGCTTGCCTCTGTCTTGCAAAAGCTGGAAGGAAACACGCTCAGTGCCGTTTCCCACCCAGCCCATTAGTCAACTTCAGGACTTCAAACGACACACTCTGTTTCAGTTTGCTGTTTTCTATACCTGACACATATACAAATGTGTTCGATACACACTTCCTATGCTTGGGCATAGCTTTGGGGAGCCCTAATGGAGACTTGGTGGTTTTATGCTTTTTAGTCTATATTGCCTAAGAGAACTGATACAAAGGCCAAGCAAAGAGGTGGTAGGTATGAATGTCATTTAGTGTTACAGTCATATGACAAGTCTGAAAATGATCTCAGTTAGTAGTGTGCCCTAAATGGCCTGTTCATATAAAATAAGCTCCTCTTGAAAATGGTTTGAAATTTAACTTTCTTTCATTGAGTTGACTGTTAGAAATATAGAATCGTTGACAAATCATATCGAACACTGTTCATTGTACAGTGCTGGGCAAACATAAAACAATTCTCTTTGGATAACTGCCCACGTACTCTACTGTTCATATAAGCTTTCCAAAAGTTTCAGATCTGGAAAAACATAAAAAAGGCAGGAAATCTCCCTCGAACAAGTTTTCTTGGGCAGATTTCTGGCAAATAATGCTTCCTGTTACATAGGAAATACTCTTAAGCTTAGCTTCGTTTATAGTACTTTGGCTGACCTACTATTTAAGCTGTGAATTCTCTTTGGTTGCTAGTAACAGAAATGAAAAAGTGAGATGACAACAACAACAAAAGTGACTTGAAGGTATTTAGGGGGTTATTTTTCTCTCATGTAAAATACATTGGGGATCGGTACTCAGGGTGATATGGTAGCTCCCTGATGCCATCAAAGACTTAGGGCTTTCTAGCTTTGTGCTCCACTATCCGTAGTGTGTAACTCTTATTTTCATGTTAGCAAGATGACTGCTGGAATGCCAGCCATCATGTTCATGTTCAGATAGGGTAAACTGGGTGAGTAAAGGACAAAATAAGTGTGTGAAGCCTTGCTTTAAGAGATTTTCTGGGAGTCCCTCTCTATCATTTGTACTCACATCTCATCAGTCGTAATGCTCTCACATGATATTCTTTACCTGCAAGGGAGTTTGGATATATATTTGAATGGGCCCGTTTACTCCTTTAATAAAACTGGTGTTTGTTCATAAGGAGAGAATGGTTTTTTGGCAGGCAAGTAGCGGTCTCTGACACATCTTCTTTTAATCTTAGCTAGAATTTTTACTTATTCTTGGTTGAAAAGTCATAAGGGGAAAGAGGAAAAGTTAATTAATCTTCTAATTACAAATAGATATAAGTGGTTTTTATAATGAAGAGCTAATTAACCATACCCCAATCTATAACAGTATATTTGAGAAGACTTGTATTGGACTTTCCTTGGTTTCCACTGTCCCCTGAGCACATGTAATCTTAAACCTATAGGTCTTTTTGTATTCATTTGTTCTCTTGCAATTGTTCAGTGGAAGTTTCATGATGCTTTTATCTTATTACAATGAAGAAGGACATTTGGGTGAGAAGATAGTATGTGAACACTTGGCTTCAGGTACAGTTTCTAAAATTGTATTATTGTCTTCTGATAATGGTTGCACTAAGTTAGGTGGTGGGAAGGAAGCAAATAATAACAACTGTGATGAAAACTACAGAATAGTGTAGTGCAGTGCTTTTCTGTTATTATTTTATTTTTTTACAATATATCCTTATATCCTATTTATTTTTTAATTTTATTTTAGAGTATAGTTGATTTACAATGTTGTGTTTAGTTTCAGATGTACAGCAAAGTGATTCAGTTATACATATATCTATTCTTTTACAGATTTTTTTCCCATATAGGTTATTACAGAATATTGAGTATAGTTCCCTTTGCTATACAGTAGGTCCTTGTTGATTACCTATTTTATGTAGAGTAGTGTGTATTTGTTAATCTCAAACTCCTAATTTATCCCCGCCTTCCCACCTTCCCACTTTGGTAACCATAAGTTTGTTTTCGAAGTCTGTGGGTCTGTTTCTTTTGTAAATAAGTTCATTTGTATCATTTTTTTTAAGATTCCACATATAAGTGATACATATCATATTTGTCTCTCTCTGTCTGACTTACTTCACTTAGTATGTCTGTGTTGCTGCATAATTTCATTCTTTTTATGGCTGAGTAATACTCCATTGTATATACGTACCACACCTTCTTTATTCATTCCTCTGTCGATGGACATTTAGGTTGCTTCCATGTCCTGGCTATTGTAAATAGTGCTGCAGTGAACCTTGGGGTGCGTGTATCTTTTCAAATTATGGTTTTCTCCAGATATATGGCCAGGAGTGATTCTGTTATCTTTAATAGTAAAATATCTTTAATAGTAAAATTATTTCTTCAAATAAAATCATACTGAGGATTTTTTATAAAAAAAAAAAAAGGTAAAAAACAGGCTTCCTCTAGTTGAAGCAAGAGTGGAGTATCCCCACTCTCTCTCCTTCATGACCCTGAGGCCCTTCCATGGAATACTAAGAGCTCCAGAGAAAAATTGAAAACCTCCCTTCCACTGAATTCTTGCCTCAGTTCTGCTACTGGCTGGCTCTGTGACCTTGGTCAAATTCCTTTCCTTTTCTGGGCCCTAGGTTTTTAAAGTAAAAGACAGGGGATTTGGACCAGATGATCTTGAAAAGCCCTCCTAGCCCCGTGTTTCTAGGATGTCCTGGCAACCAGTGGGCCAGCTTCTAGTGTCAAGTCTGATCTATTCTTTTTTCATCAAAATGGTTGGTTGCTGAAGCAATCCAATCACTAATTTTGGCTAGAAAGAAAAACCAGAAATAAGAATGCTTTTCTCTTAAATATTTTCCTGCTCCTAGGGAAATAGCTGAAGGAAAGTCATGGAGGAATTTAAATCACATTCAAGCATTTATCGCAATGAGTTCTATAGAAGGAAACCAAGGCCAGTGAAACTGCCCATTTCAAAGCATCTGTTATCTGCAAAGAACAGTGACAGTTGCTCTTCTATATTTTCTTTCATTTAAATTGCATGACATTCATCAGAGGAGGTATTATTTCCTCCCTCATACAGGAACCTGGACCAAGTTTGTCCTGGATTTGAACTTGTATCTTCTCTCATTAACATTTTCACTGATTGAATCCCATCTGGTCCTATATTAAAAGGTCAAACTCTCAAACTAGATAAGGCCTTGGACCTGCCCTAAGGAGCTTTAGTGACTGATGTTCATTACTTCCAGTGTTGTTTCGTTGATACCAGTAGCTCTCACTCTTTTTTTTAAAATTTTTATTAAGTGTCCAACAGAGTTAATCTAAGGGTGGGGTTCATTAAAATGCAAATGTTCTGGTCTCCTTCCTGCTCCAGAGATCTTCCCTTGGCAGATCTGGGGTGGATCCCACGCATCTACATTTTAAACTCTCTGCTCAGATGACTCTGTGGCCCAGGAATGGTGGGGAACCACAGCTTTAGGTCTCCTGGAGTTAGTGATGTTCATGGCTACCTTCCTAACCAGAAGGTGGGCCCTAGTTGAGTGGGCACTGAGCCTTTTTCATTTTTTGTCTATCTGACCTGTGTTAGGGGTTTGAAAATACTTGCAGATTAAAAGTTTAAAAGAAGGGAGAAGAGAAAACCTTTCTGGAGGTGAAGTACAGAATTCACTCACACTGTTGAAAAACAGACTGTAAGAGTACAAGTAAGAGAAAGGAGAAGGGTTCTATTCCAAGGGACATATTCTCGTGGGCATTTCAGGATTCAGTTGAGCTGGCCAACTAGGAGCCCCTGTGTCCTCCCACCCCCCATTCAGTGCTCTTCTGCTGATTTATTTTCATCCAGACACTTAACACCTGCTTGTCCTGTCCTGCTCACCAACCCTAATACCGCTGGTATGTTACTCGAGAGCCAGGATCTGGTCTGCTGCTCACTTCCGTACTCCCGGTGCATACGGCAGTCCCTGGCACACAGTGAAGGGAATGAAGAAAGAATTATGTGATGGCCTGAGTCACAGAAGGAAGGAGTGAGATTGGAGGGAATACAGGCTAGTCTTGAGTATTGCGGGGCTCATGGGGCAAAATGCTAAGTTACTCCAACACTTAATTAGCTATTTTTATTGAGTGTCCAAGCCTCCTTCATTTAATGGGTGTTTTACTCCTTTTATCTCAAGAAAGATGGCAGAAGTTTGTGTCTTTTGGCTTTGATCACATTATTTCTGGGTTTTGTTACTTAATAAGGCAGAAGTTTAAATTAATATCATTCTCCATTGCCTGTTGAGGGGTTAGCTGTACAGTATGGAGTGGATTTTGGCAAGTTTTCAATGGAGGGAAAAAAAGGAAACCTCTGTTTGGGAGTTGCAGTGGGGGGAAAGAGGGAGAGCCATTTACCTGAGCCCCTGGGGCTACATCTGCTTTCCAGGAAAGATCTGCCGTGAAATCGAGTCACCTTAGCCTTGGGGGGGTTTACAGCTCAGGGGCAGGTAGAAGGAGGACGGGGCCGACTAGAGCCTACAGGCCTCAGGGGACCAAAGACAAAGGTTGGAAGGTGAATTCACAGTCAGTCCTGTGGTCAGGGCCCTCTCGCACTTTACAATGTGGTCAAATACATTATCAGCCTGAGCAAAAGCCATTTCTGTGGGTCCTCCTTAAAATGTGCAGTTGCCCAGGCTCTGATTCGAGGCTTATGCCAACAGGATGTGCATTTATTCTTTTTCCTCTCCATTCACTCGCTGCAGGCCTAGCTTGATGGTTTACAGAACACGGTAACACTTGCTGCACATTTAGATCACTTCAGCCAAAGGTCTGTGGCTGTATTAATTAGCTTCCAAGAAAACACTGCCTTCAGTTAAACTGTTTGAATACATCTTCTTGAATCATCGGCTTGACTCAAGTGTTATTAATTCAAGAATCAAAATGTCTTTTGTCCCCA
This sequence comes from Orcinus orca, assembly GCF_937001465.1. NCBI lineage: Eukaryota > Metazoa > Chordata > Mammalia > Artiodactyla > Delphinidae > Orcinus > Orcinus orca. The sequence continues at coordinate 57,450,353 of NC_064564.1, forward strand.
TCAGATAAACGTTGCCATAGCAAGTGTAGCGTAAACAGATCTGTTCAAGCCACAGCAACCTATAGAAGCCCACAGACAAAAGAGGACCGGTTTCGCCTTCACAGAGGCCCTGGTGCTGCGTTAAATGTTGCCCGGTGGCCTGGTACACCGCCACATGAACCCCATACTGATGAATGGACCCTGGGACCCACTGATCCCAGGGAGAAGCCTTTATCATTGGAGGGTTTTATCAAATTTGAACAGCCAGTGGAACATCTGGCTTTAATACTGATAGAAACTGTCAGATTTTGGCTGTTCTCTGGCCTTGCATATTTTCCATCCTCTGTATCAGTGCCTGTTGTCAGTGATTTGATGAAGTTAAATGGACTGCATTTGATTCCTCGAGCACAAGAAAAATTACAGAATGCGTGCTCCCCTCTCTCACCCTTTTGGAACATGCAGAATAAGTCTGCAGTGAGTCGCTTTGGGTTAGGAGCCCAAGAATTTAAGAAGCAAAGGGAATGAATAGAGCACCTTCCAGGGCTTCATCTCAGACGAGCCACGCCGTTTGCCCAGCAATCAAAGAGGGTGTAGTTAAGCTGCATGGGTGGTGTCACTGAACCAGTACCAACTTTTGCTGGTTTGATTGCAGCCAGAAAAAGAAAAGGATGGTGAGAGAGAGGCCCATGACTGAAATGAGTTTGCAGGGTCTTTTGATGTCAGCTTTCCCCAGAGGACCTTGTCAATCTCACCCACCCTCTGCCAGTCCAGTTGATGTTATCTGGCACAACTGGCAATCACAGCGCAGAAAATGACAGGACCCAAGTGAGGATGGAGACTGAATTCACACCTCATCACATCCCATAAAGGGCAATTTTTCAAGGTCATCATTTAGGTGAATTAAAGGAATAGCTTTTGGCAGGGGGCCCTCTGCTCACCCCTCGGCAGGCCATCCATCCAGCTGCCACTCTTTGTGTGCAGGGGGAACGCAGACACACACACATACACACACACACACACACGCCCCATACCCCCCCCCAACACACACGCCCCCCCCACAACCCCCACACACACGTGCGCCCCACGCTCTAATTAGCGCATCTGAGTCCTTTCAAGCAGCCTGGTACGTTTGGGTGCATATCGTATTTGTTAAAAGATGCTCCCACGACCTCCAAGAGGGAGGTTGAACACACTGATTGTGTTCAACCCCCACCCCATGTACACACACACTTGTCCTTTATAATTTTTCAACCATGGTTGGTATTGCTGCCATGATTCATGTTCCAGATACTGGCACAAAAATAGAGATAGTGGGAAAAGAGTGAACGAATTCATTCCGAAATAATTGAGTACTTCCTGTGTGTTGTGCTCCATGGGACAATTAGGATATTCCTATCGCATCAAAGTTTAAAACTGAAGGTCAGTCTAAACCTCATAATTCTACAGTCAAAAAGTTTGAACAGCAACCTGTTGTGGACTGAAGGTTTGCGACCCCCAAAAAGCCATTTGTTGAAGCCCTAACCCAAATGAGATGGTATTAGGAGGTAAGTAGGTATAGTGAGATGAGGTCATGAGGATGGACACCCCAAACCCCCACCCACAGGATGGGATTAGTGCTTTTAGAAGAAGCGAAATAGACACCAGAGCTGCTCCCTCCCCCGTGTAAGGACACAGCCAGAAGGCAACCATCTTCAACCAGGAAGAGAGCCCTCCCCAGAACCCGACCATACAGGCACCCTGGTCTCAGCCTCCAGAGCTATGAGAAAGAAATTTCTGTTGTTTAAGCCATCCATTGTATAGTATTTTGTAACAGCAGCCTGAGCTAAGATATACCCCATGGTTTTTCATTCTCTTAAGCTCCATAATTCCATAAAAAATTAAAGATTCCCAGAATTAAAGAGCCTGCTTAAGCTTCTTTAAGCCAGTACTTCCAAACTCATTCGAGAGAAAAAACTCTTTTTTTGTTGTTTTGTCCTCCCCACAGACTACCTGGTATCCCATGGGACACCAGGATTCTGCAGAAGCCACTAGATGGTTTTTTATCATTGGGTTCTTTGATAATCCAAAGAATGGAGCCTAGAACTGAGGTCCAGTGCCTGGTGCTCCACGTCTAGCTTGGTATTAAAACATTTTAAAATGACCTGTAGTCCTCTCTACCTCTCAGTGTTTCCATTTAAAAACTGGGAATTTGTTCCCCTCTCCCTTCGTAAAGAAATTTAGGAAATAGCATGCCTTTTATCCATTCATAGAAAAGATACCCTGTTATAACCAGAGGCGTTTTATTTTCTTACATTTGGGTTGGGGGAGTGGATATTTATATGGAATCATTATAAAGCTAGTTTGATACTCTTCAGGAGAAAGAAAGTCATTGAATGCAGCTTGGAGTTTATTTGAAAGTGAAATATCTACGTTATAAATCCTTTTTATTTTATCAATAAACCAGAAGAAGGGGAAATGGAAATTTATTTAGTTATTGAAATTCCTAATTAAGTTCTTAGTGGCAGAAACATCTCAGAATGTTCCATGGTTTCATTTGGCACAGAGGCACCCAGACTCTTTTTCAAACATTAGGTCAAGATATTGGGTTGGACACTTCAGGAAAATAAACTTCCTTATGAGTGCTCCAAGACAGAAAATCATGGAGAAAAGGCATTCCCTGTGGAACTCTGATATAAGCATTTCCTTCAGGAGCTGAGATTTGCGGGAAAAAATAAGAGTTAGCACGTTTTGATGGTTTATCCACCGAAAAGAGTAAACCAAAGTGAAGTTGTGCTTTTAAAAAAATTATAAAAGAAGTTTTACGTATGGGTAAAGTTCCTAGGATACTCCATGTTTTAGCAAATGCCGGAAGTTTGAGAAATCGTTGTGATTTCTGTGCCTCCACAGGGCACCATAATTTAATCTAGTTGGCGGCACCAGACGCTGGTAACCACAGCCAGCCATTATGGGCAGGGGTTCCGAACATATGGCCTGTGCATTGCATCCCCATCCTCTTCCCTCCATGAATTATTTTAATATTGGATGCCAACCTAGCAAATGCATGAATCTTGATGCACACTGCCAGCCTGCTACCAGCCAGTCCTCCTCCTTCCCCACCCCCACCCCCGCTCCCCCATTGATCCCCTCCCCCTTCTTGGCCAGAATCCTGTGCTGAGCACCAGGTGAGGTGGCACACAAGAAAGCGTGGGCTGGTGGCACCAGGGGACTGCCCTGTCTGTAACTGATACCCAGAGCCCAGCGCACACCCTGGATCCCTCCAGCCATTGTGCTCGGTTTGTCCTGCACAGCTCTCTGCTGGGCTGCTGTCGGAGTCACACAGTGACCTGCAGATCTAAGGGAAAAAACAGATGTCCCAATAAATTTTTGTCAAAACGTAATTACCTCGGGATTAGAAAACCACATGGGGGTGGGGAGAGAAAGGAACAGATGTATTACTTTCAAATCTGCAACCACTATTCTGCAGAAGTTTAAATAATCAAGAGGATTAAATGATGGCAGTTGAGAGTGTCCCCCTGTTTATTTTGGTGCCCTCCTTTCTTTACCTTCAGCTCCAGACAGTTTGGAAGGCTCTCCTCCTCGCTTTGCACGAATGGTGCTCTGAGCGGGAGGGGAGCATGTTGCACAAAGGATCATCCTGAGTGCTTTTTCATACATAAATCTCAGCAAATATGACAGGCTGTCTCTCCCTCAGGAACCTGGCCAAGTCTTTTCTTCCTCTCCAGCCGACAAAATATGATAAACTATGAATTTTCCCAGTAACCATAAAAGATTCTTATTTTCATGATTTGAACTGTTGGGTGCAGGTCAAGGTAGTATATCAAACGGGAATCCTTGAGGGGAAAATCCTTTTTCTGTTTTTCACATTTTCTCAAGTGGGAGGGGTTACTGGGTGCTGATTGAAGATTCATTGTGTTATTTGTTAGCTGCTTGTCATAAGGCTGTTAAGGTGAGATGTTAATCTCTTCTAAGTGTTTGCCCATAGGTCTAAGGGAAGGAGTCATCTGGGTGGGAAACCTGAAGCCCCAAGAGGTCCAAGGTTCAAGGAGCCACCGTTGCTTCAGGTCATTTGATTGTGTCCCCAGTGGCTAGAGGCTGGGTGAGATATTACTAAGTAACTGCTCTCCAGCATGTCTTCAGAACAACTCTACCTGTAGCAGAGGCTGAGATCCCTTTGCACTCTTGGATTATGGGAATTCTTGTTATGATTTTTTAAGGCTTTTACCTTTATGGAAAATGTTTTTTTCTTGGTAACATGTAAGTTGATATTCAGGATAGTTATCAGTCATCACGAGTCTACTCAATGCAAAGGTCCATGCTAAGTCCTTTACATGTGTACTCCCAGAGGTCTTGTAAAGGAGGCATTGTTACACCAATGGGGAGATATGGTAATTGAGGCACAAACAAGTCAAATAACCCATTGCCATATTCACAAAGGTAGCAAGCGATAGAACTCAAATTTGAATCCATGTATAAATGTATACAAAGACTTCATCTGTCCATTATCTTGTTACACCTTGGGACTCTTATACCTTGCATACAACATAACTGAATACACTCTGAAAATGGAAATAATTAACCAAAAGAACAACTCATGCTATGCCATCCTGACCATGATATATACATTTTCTGCATAGAGAAATCATTTATAATAGAGCTATTATGCTTCCCTTTGTGGGTAGTGGAATTATTATAAGCTAGGTTTATGCGATCTCACATTTTAGTCCATTACAGGTAGTCCAGAGCCAACCACATGTACTTAGATAAGAAAGAGTTAAAAAGGAAACCCTCAGCAAGGCAGTAAGCAGAGGAGGGTTGATTCCAGCTGCTTCCGGGGGATATCTGATAGAGGGAGGCCGTCAGGAAACAACCACAGGGAAAGGAATTCTGAGGAATGGGGGTGTCTTCCTGGTAGCCATCAGCCTGAAAGTTATCTTTTCCCACCTAAATCCAGAGAGACTTGTAAAACTCCAAAGTCCACAGCAGCATGAGGAAAGAGAACTTTTGCAGGGAGAACTAAGAGAATGCCTTGACCCTGGAAGAAGTGATACCTTTGGAGGATCAAAAACGATGTGGATTTGTAAACTAGCAAATAGAGGAAGCCACAGAAGTTGTAGTTGGAGAGGCTGAGAAATTTGAAATTGGTTTATAGCCCTTATTTTAAGAAAGGATGAGTCCAGTATGAGACCTTGACACAGACAAGGGCATTCAAAAGGCTACACACACCTAGTAAGATGGAAAAGAGGAGAGAACCTAGGACAGTACTGGAACAAAGGCGTACTGCCCACTGACAAAGACTGTCCTTGACCAAACTTGAGTCAGGCTCCTCTGAGTCCTCTCTTTGACTCGGCCTTGACCTACTTAGTCCAATTTTAGCAAGAATCCTGATGAGTCAGTTGATCAAAAATCTCTCACACTTGGTATCTGATCATGCTGACCTTCCTGTAGCAAGAATCCTTCTGAGTTGGTCTTGCAATAACCCCCATAGGCTAGATGTTTCCTCTTAACCATTTGTCATCCATTGACCCCACCCTGCTTCTTGCTGTATGTTAAGCTTCATGTCTCTCCCCTACTGCAAAACCCCCATTGCAGTAGTATACCTCTTGAATAATAGCCTTCCTTACTGTCTTTAACAAATGTCTGAATAGTAAATTCATTAATTTTATTAATACATAAAGCTTATTAATTATAAGCGTATTATATCTGGAATTGTAAGATATGCAGGGATATGGAAAGTAAAAAACATTCCCAGAACTCAACACATGTAAAAATTGCCTCCATCCAAAAGTTATTTGACAGTAGCATGTTTCACAGCAAGGTCTGGATTGCCCAATCTCTTACAGCATCCAGCAATAAAATGCAAAATACAATATAACTTGATTGCAAAGTTATATAAAAAGCTTTGTAAACAGTGTGGGATTTCATAAAAATAATGTTGGAAAATCACTCTAATCATAGCATTTGAGCATCAGGCAGCTTTAGATCAGTTAACATTTGAAGAATAGAAAATCACCAAGAAGGGTGATATGACAGGTATGTTGGAAGACAAAGACTCAAATGTCAAAAGGTTTAGAGAAGCCCTGAGAAAAATTGATGAAGCTGCTTAATATTTTTCTATAAATTACTCTCTTTATGATCACTTCATTAAAGTCAAATGTGAAGGGAATGATATTATAATAAGCAGCGATACAATATTGTCAAAAAATGATGCCCCTAAATTCCAACACTTGATCCTTTCTTTGTTTTTTTAGAATTAACAGATTATAACCTAAACTGAGACAAACTTATCTTCATAGTTTCAAATTTCAGTCAAGTCCTTGTTTTAAGTGTATTCACTTTAAGTGAATTTTCCACTACACATTATCCTTACATAATGAGACATTCATATATATTAGTTAACCAGATATGGTTCATATTTTAGGGTAGCATCAGCCCTCATCAATTCATCCCTTCTATGGCTTTTATGAAATCATAAGTTAAAATAATTCCTTCACGTGTTGTTAAGAAGCACCTGAACCAGAAATTAAATTGACCACTTGTAGAGAAGGCTTGAGCGATTTTTAGGGAATTCAGAGGACAAAAGATAAGGAGATTAAGACAAAGCAGAGATGAAAGATATAAAGATATCTAAAATGATCAGCAAAAGGGCCATCTCTGTTTCTAAAGCTGAGGAATGGAAAAGGAAAAGTATTTACAAATGTAATAAAAGAAAATTTCCTCAAAAGGACATACTGTTCATCAAGAGAAATTTGATGTTATGTATAACAGTCACTGTAAAAACAATGGACAAATGTCTATCAAATTCAGAGGAAAAGAATCTTATCAAACTAGACACTGTTTTTCAGAAATAAAGATTACTTCAGACATCCTGAAATAGGAACAAATGCGCAACAGACATGGCACTCATAAGTCTTTCTTGAAAAAAGCAACTGATAAAAAAATTACTCCAAACAAGTTGAGTCAAAATAAAGAATTTAGGAATAGACAGACTGCAGTAAAAACTGGTGATAAACACCGCATTCATTTAAATATGAAACTAAGATGAGAACCAAGAGAACAGCAATTGCAGAAAGGAGTATGAAAGTCATAAATACTAACCTAGAAAAAGAACAAATGCAACAAAAATTGGACAGTAGAAGTATGGGAAGTGAGAGGAAGTAAAAAGTGATAAAAATCACTTCAGATTTTAAAGCAGAGTTAATTGATATTGCCTAAAATGCAAATACATTGTTGTAAAAAGTGTCCTAACTTCTTAACCATTTTAATGGTCTCTTCTGTTTATCTTAGAGGACTCTATTAGCAATTAGTATCTCATGTGGTGAGGAAGTATTTAATCTGATGATCTGTAGTTCCTTTGATTTTTATTTCACTATGTATGTTTGAAATAACGTTAACAAATGATCCAATCTCTCTTCTATTGAGAACCACTATCTCGTGCATGAGGACATTTAAGAATACTCCAGGCCTCTGTCTGCTGAGAGGAACATTCAGGTCAGAGATTAACCCAACTCCTGTTCACACTGGTCAACTACCTCAAACAAACATTTAGTTAACAGAAGAATCAGCAAACGCTCAACTACATCCCACCTGTTGCTTTTCTAGACAATTCCTTAACCGACAACTGATGAAGTCCAGTTTAATGCTAGGATGCAAACAATTTAATCTATAAATTGTGCTGCTGATCCTTTTATGCTTAAGTCATTGAGCACAATCCAGCAGCTATCTGTGAGACTTCTCTAAAAATCTCTTAATGCCTTTCCCAAAATAATGTTAATGTTACATTTTTCTTAGGGGTAACAAAGTTGAGTGCGAAAGGACATGTGTTTGGATAAATACTTTATTCTAGATTGCTAGGGAAGTTGTCAGATTTAAGATTTGGGTGGTAAAGGCAATGCTCTTTTTAAAAAATATGCTGATTCCATGCTTCCCTTTCTATGATCTTTTCTGCAAAGCATGCTTTCCTGTCCCATCCCCCCCCAGTATACCTAAAACATACATTCCCGGTTGATTTAATTTGCCAAAGTCGGATTTTGGGTGTTCTTGTAAATTTGAACTATGCAAAAAAAAAAAAAAAAAAGGACAAAGAAAGAAAGACATGCGTTCCCAGTAAACTCTCCTTCCAGAAGCCCTTTATTCAAAGGGGCTTTAGGAGTTTCTCTTCTTAGGTTAAAGATCCTGATACCATGTTTGCCAAAACTACACTCTTTGGGTCCTGGTTAACTTAGTTTGGGTAAAATCTCCTTTGATTATCAGGAAAAGTAGCAAGAGTAAATGGCAGTGGAATTGCTAGGTCCTAAAATGGCTGCAAATGGAAATGAGAACCAGGTGGCCCTTGACTATTGGGCAATTTATGTCACCACTTCTTCCTAACAGATAAGGATCCATTGGTCCTTTGTTCATTCACAAGAGCACAGATAGATTATAGACTTGACCTGCCTTAAGCTTTTGCTGGAGTGTGGCCTTAGGAGAGAAACTCAAGAAGGGAAATTTTCCATAGTATTCAGAATGCAAATGACATCGCCACCTATTTCAGGGGACCTCCCTAAAGAAAGAAAATATATCAGACAAAGCTTTCCTCGGCCAGTGCTTAAAAGTGTCTACTCTCACATTTCCCACTCAAGTATGATTCATTTTGAAATTTTAAGGGCTGGATTTGATGGCATGAAATAGGTGTAATGCTGTAAGGGCTGCTGTGTACTTTGTTTTGCTGTTTCTCGATACTAACATCTTGGTTATCATACCAGTCCAACCATCTATTATATCACCATCTAGATAGTCTTTTAAATTTGCACTTTATGAGGGCAATAAAAGGATACATTTAGAGAAGACAGAACCTGTGCTCTGCAATGTCCCTCAGGTAAAATTTGTTGAACACGTACAAGTACCACCAAATGGGTAAGATATATGGCAGATTCTATGGATAATTTCCAGTGCTTTCTCTAGTTTGAATGATTACCTTTAACATCTGCATGTCCCTTGATGTCCTCTCTCCATATTGTATGTGTTGGAATGTGTCCTCACATTCTGGCCCTTACTAAAAATTTGTAATTTTTATTTCTGCATTTGCTCAAGGCTTACACTTTATGTATAATCATTTTCAATTATTTTCTACAGAAAGTGAGCCTCTCTGGCAAAGGCTTAATGATATGCAACAGTACATGGGAGAATTATACTTCCCTGCTTGCCCCCTTGCATTTTCATGGGGCAACATGGCTAATTCTAGCCAGTTAGGAGTGAGTGGAAAACTCATGTGTCACTGAAATGCCAGAGCACTGAATTGCATCCTTAGGCCCGTCGGCTTGCTCTTTTGCTGTGGTGACTATGGGGGCATGTGTTGACATGGAGGAGCCAAAAGACTGAAACTGAGTGGGATGCTGAGCTGACACATGGAGTGTGGCTGACTTGGGGAGACTCCCAGATCTGTAGCAAGCTCTGCAAAAATAAGAAATAAGCCTTTGGTTCAAGACACTGAGACTTTTGTGGGCTGTTTGTTACCACAGAATAACCTTGCTTGTCCTGACTGATACAGCTTCTCTCTAACTTACTCTACAAAATGGTGACCATTTTACCAGCTTGCTAAAATTCTCTCTCTGATCTGAGAGCTCTTTGTCTGGGCTCTCTCTTGGGATACTGCTTTCTTTCAGTCATATTTGAATTCAATTTAGGTTCCTGGGTGTGGGGCAGATTAAGAAACTTGTTCAAAAGTAGGAAATTTCTCTTTAGAAATCCTGCTATAAATACAATTTTTTTTCAGTTAATCCCCATGGTACTTCCTGGTTAATACCATTCAACATTTCCTAGAGGTATATTAACTTGGGTATTATTATTAAAACCCCTCATGCTTGATGTCATGTGAGCTTCAAAGTTTTGTTTTCTTTGAGGTAATAGGATCATTCTAGATTAATACTAAGTGATGAACTATCAGTCTCCCACACTTTTTTTAAAGACTGATAGTCAGATATTCAGTTTCTCCTTGGGCATTCTGAAAGCTTAAAAATTTGTGTATGTGTATCACCTGTTCTAGTAAACGGTTGTGACTCTTGCCTTACGTTGTCCTCTTTCTCTGCCATGCTATGTTCAGAAATGAAGATCCTAACTATTAACATTAACGAGAAAATGTTAATAAGCGCCAGTGTTTTAAAACAGATACTTTGTGATTACACAATGAGAGACTACTGTTAACAACACAACAAACTCATAATAATTCATTCATTGTCCAATAGCTCTTTTACATACATTATTTTGACTGAATGCAAGCTAAAACTATCTAGGTTATTACTATCACCATTTAATAGATGAGGCAGTTGAGGCTTGGAAGTTAGAAGCAGTTTCCTTTTGGCAAAGTGGGATTGTAAAATAGGTCTTTAGATTGAGTCGTCCCTATATTTGCTTTTCGTATTAATACTTTAACAAGTTACTTCTTTGGAGGTAAGCAAGAGGATGAGAATAGAACTTTTCAAATTGAACGTGCACGTCTGTATTGGGATCATTTGGCAATTTGTAACCGAATGGAAATGAATTACAGGCCTGCATGTTGAGATTTTTCCTCCTCATCTCTCTCCTCCACAATCCCCTGCCCTCACATGTGTTCATCCTGCCAGAATGGAGAACCCCAGCACTGTCTTTCATGAAGGGCACATTGTGCCTTCCATGCTGTGTGAGGACTTCTGATTGGGCTCTGGCCCCTCTGGGAGGGAGGAATAAGGGATGACCACTTGTAAAGTGACCGTTCGAAAAGAGTCAGATTGAAGAGCCATCTCAGATGTCCCCAAACAAACAAACATTGAATCAATATATCATGATATTAGTGTTCTAGAAGAGAGAAGGCAAAATCATTCAATTTGAAATATGAAGAATGATGTACTGGTTTAGGTGATATTTTTGTTTTTGAAACAATTTAAGTGAGTAGCAGGTCTATGTCAGATGTACTTGATACTCCTTCCTCAATTAGAGACATTTATTAAAAGTGAAAATTTAGAGGATAGCTCACTTAAAAGGAAACTAATTACAGTATAAGTCATCAGTATATTTCTACTTGTATTCTCATCAAAGACCCTAGATCTTTTCCAGTTTTTCTACTAATATGCCTCCCAAACTTTCTGTTATTCAGGCATCTATATAATACAGGCTTTGAAATGTCAAAAAGAAGTATTAATATTATGTACCAGTTGTAGAGGGATAAAAAGATCTATTTATCTCAAAGCTGTCTTTGAGGTTTCTGATTACTCTTGTCTATGGGAACCCAACCTTTGGAATATTATTGGGTTAGACAAGAGATCTGTGTTCTAGACTCACCTCTGTTCCTACCTGACTGTATGACTGGCACACACAGTCTTTCTAGGCCTCAGTTTCCTCCTCTGTAAAAGGAGACATTTCCACTAGATTATCTCTAAGGTCTCTCCAGCACCAATATTTTTTTTTCTTCAACACTCAGGGAATCTAACGGCAACATCTGGAATTGATTCATGAAGGAAAGCGTAATCATACCATTTGCCTCCACTCCTTTTAGCCTCAAACTACTATAACTTTTCATAGTCACAGAATATCCCTTCTCAGATGATACCATAAATTCAGAAGATTACACTGGGCTTCTCTGTAACTTTTCTCTAATGGGCTAAAGGAAATTACTCCAATTGAATTGGCATGCTTGCAAACAACCAATCTGTGAAATCAGTGGACTTCACACAGCCTATTTTCTTTTAAAAGTATAGTTTAAAGGGCCCAGAGCCCACTTTTCCCCTTGGCATAATTTCACTTGTTTATATGGCAAAGGAAAATCGCTTCTTCCTTTAGTCGAGATGGAGAACACCTTAAATGTCGTAAAGTGAGTGTCTTCTAGGTGAATTGTTTAAAAGTTTATCCTATAATGTGACAAAGGGTGCATTTTGGCCAAAACTGGACAATTCTCAAAGATGAAGTTTCTTTTGATAAGTTTTGGAAAATGTATTTTTTAAATTTTAAAATAAGTGTATATTCACTGGAAGTTGTTGAGAAATGTCCAGGGAGAAACATACTTTTCTCGTGAGTTTCCCAGAGACTGTCTAGCAGGTTTATAATGGACATAACAAAAGAGAAGGTATAAATACACACAAGAATAGGGAGCATAAAAATGTAACATGTGATATGCATTTAATTGTGTTAGATGAACAATACAAGTGATAGCATCAAGTCACTGCACATAGTAATTGAAAACTGTCTTAAGAATAAATGATTGATGAAAGTTAACTAAATGAATAAGAAATAATTTGAGTACTTGAGGATTCAAAAATGTCAGAAAGAAAATGTATAAAACAGAGTTATGTCCCTGAGAATTTAAAATACATCCTGAGTCTATTATAAAGAAATGGGGGGGGGGAAGCCATCATTAAAAAGTCATAAGAAAAAGAATTAGGAACTGTTACTTTAAAATTATCCAATAAACCACAATGGCTACTCACATAAAGTCCAATAAAGATGCATCACATTAACAGTGGTTTCCTCTTTATGATAGTATTTGACTGAGTCTAACTTCCTATGTTATGCATCTTTGCATCACTCTAATTTTATAACGAAAAAGCAATATTACTCTGTTATCAAAGCAAAAGAGAATTTAATGAAGAATTCTAACTTTTCTGCTTTACTAACTTTGTATCTTAGATGAATGACCCTTCACCCTGCCTTCCCCAAATTTGACATCTTGTATAACTATAGTACAATGTGAATACCAGGAGATTGATATCAGTCCAATCTGCAGACCCTATTTGGACTTCATTAGTTAGTAATACATGGACTTATTTGTGTGTGTGTTTCAGGTAATTATATGCATGACTTCATGAAAATGTATTTTTTAATTAAAAATTTAACCAAATTTGTATTTGGGGTTTGCACAAAAATTAATATATCATTTCTCTCACATCAGTTTCTTCTATAGGAGTTCTGCTTCCAATAATAATTAAGTATCTCAAAGCAGATCAAACTTTCAAGTGAGAACAACTAGAGAAACTATATGAAATTTAAAGTAAATCTGTTTTAAGACATCAAAAAACTACCAAAGCAGCCAGGATTTGAGGGTCCAAGGTCCTGTATAGAAGGGAAACACATTGAGACAGGGCTGGTATTTTAGGCAAATTTTCTTCCTTGACTTATAAGGCTGAGAGGCAAAGAAACCAAACATAGAACATCTCTTAGGAGTCAGAGATATTGATCAGAGGGTTCAGTTCTCTCTCAGAGTCTGGAAGACAAAATTTGAAATTCAAGGCTATTAAGATAGCCAGGAATTGACGTTTCAGAAACAGAAGTACCAAGGAATCAATTGGAGCTTTCACTAGTCTCAAGGTGATGCAGAGACAAAAATTTCAGTTCAGGTTCTGCCAAGGGAGGGAGGTCACTGGTGAATACCCGGGGCTTTCAGTTGGGACAACAAAGTTTCATTCCTTTAGCAGTAAGGTCAAACTGAAAATAAGCCAGGACCGAAAGACTGAAAAGACTGAAATCCAGTCTTGAAATAGCTAACTCTTTTGATCAGACAAAGGTGATATGTCCTATTCTACCTTCTTGACAGAAGTTAAAGATGCCTCCAGGTCCTCTACAATTTTTGATATTCAATGTTTGACATTTGAACAAAAATAAACAGATATGCCATGAAACAAGACCAAATGAAGCTAAGAGTAAAAACAACCAATAAAAATGGACCCACAGATGATCCTAATATTCTAGTTAGCAGAGTTTAAAATAACTATGACTAATATATTCAAAAAAATAGAACACAATGTGGATAATTTCAACAGTGAAATCTGTAAAAGAAATCAAATAGAAGTTCCTGAAGTGAAACCTCAGTAACAAATGAAAAACTCAGAAGATAGGTTTAACAGCAGATTGGACACAGCTCCTCTTTATTAAAATGTATCCAAACTTAAGCACTAGGGAAAAAAACAATGACTGATACAGAGACGTATAAGACATCTGAAGAGATAATGTCTGAGAATTTTCCAAAACTGATGAAAGATAGCAAACCTTAGATTCAAGAAGCATATTATACCTCAAGCAGGATAAATGGAAAGAAAAATGCATTTAGATACAATCTTGTGAAATTGATGAAAACCAAAGACAAAAATCTTGAAAGCAGCCAATAAAAAAATACATTATCTGCATAGAAACAACAACAATAAGTGTTACATTTTAACAGCAAAGGTGGAAGCCAAAAGATAGTACATCTTTAAATTGCTGGAAGAAAAAAATCTCTCTACCTAGAATTCTACATCTAGCAAAAATTTTTTTCAGAAGAAGAAAGAAATTTTCTTTCAGAGAAGGTAAAATAAAGAAGTCTCTGAAGAAAAACTTTCCGACACTCTTGCTGGTAGTCCCATACTGAGAGAAATACTTTCAGAGAGAAGACATATATTCCCATATGGAAAAGTGAAATACAGAAAGTAAAGAAGAGCAACAGAAAGAGTAAACAGTTGAGTAAAATTTTAAAGAAATATGTTAATTGTATGAAATAAATAAAAGTGTCTTTGGGATTTTAAGTATGAGAAGAATAAAAATACATGAAAATAACAAAAAAAGAGTGAGGAGGGTAAACGTAATTAAAGTGTCTAGACACCCATTGCTTGGCATGGAATATAAATACTAATTTATTCTAGGTTACTATACATCTAAGGTCCATAATGTAATCTGTAAGAAAATTGCTTTAAAAAGAATAATACATAACCAAAAAGCTAATAAAGAGTGAAATGGAATAGTAAAATATTTAATCCAAAAGAAGGCAAGAAGGAGTGAAAAAGAAATATAGAATGCGTAGAAAAAAGAAAGTGAAAAGTTAGGTGACAGATTCAAAATAAATAAATAAATAAATGGGGGCTTCCCTGGTGGTGCAGTGGTTGAGAGTCCGCCTGCTGATGCAGGGGACGCGGGTTCGTGCCCCGGTCCGGGAAGATCCCACATGCCGCGGAGCGGCTAGGCCCGTGAGCCATGGCCGCTGAGCCTGCACGTCCGGAGCCTGTGCTCCGCAATGGAAGAGGCCACAACAGTGAAAGGCCCGCGTACCACAAAAATAAATAAATAAATAAATAGACTCAAGTCTAACGATAAAATAAAAATTGTGAGACTACATAAAAAAACGCCAATTTCATCTCATTAGTTCTGCTTTTTAATTCTTTTAACATAGGTTTTCAAAGTTGGATTCTCCTTTCCTCCTAATTTTCAAGAGAACACCCTCTCATCTCTTTGCTCTTTCTGGAATTTCCTATGCTTGGTGAAATCTTCTAATCTATGAGACAGGGCAGGGAAATGGGAGGAGGACAGCATTTGGAACTGTCTATGACACTTCCTGAACGAACATGGAAAAAGTCACTTTACCTCCTTAGGCTTCCACTCATTCCTTCGTCTGAAAATAAACCTGCTGGAATCAATTTTCTTCTAGACTTTTTCAGTCCTAGGCTCCTTCTAATTGGCTCTGTATCTATACCATGGGGCTAAGGTTTATCACAATCTCTCATATTTTGAATGCAGTATGAATGCAGTTGGGAAAAAGGGTCAGGAAATCTTAATTTGTACACCAGCCATCTCTGATCATATATTCTGCATCTGCGATGCCTCAAATACAAAAAATAAAGATGAACGGTATGGCAGGAATATGGTAGAAAAATGAAGGTAGAGTGGTGGAGGGATCAGTGGATTGGGCTCAGAGGAGGTAGGTTCAAGATTTGACTCTGCTATTAATTAACCATGTGTTCGGAAAAGTCACTTAAATTCTTGGGCTCTTATGTAAAACTGGAGTGCACACTACTGCTATGTTCATACTTTGGGTCAATGTTACATGTAGAAATGCTCAATGGAGACATTGTGTTCTTCAGTAACTGTTCCTTCAGCTGGTCTCAGATTGACTCATAGTATATAAAAGTCTATTAACGACAATATTTTCATTCGGTGAGCTTGTCTCTGAGGTCGTATGATAGGCAATGGAAGTGGGATAGGAAGGCACAGATTCAATACTCTCCTAGCTCTGTAATTTTAGACAATTTATTTTATTCTGCCTCACATGGAAAATGAAGGTAATAATACTTGCTCTGTTTTCCTGTCCAAGGACAATAATGAATAAGAAAGTACTATGTAAACTGTAAAGCATTTTAGAGACATGAAGTGTTATTAAAGTCTTTTATAAGTAAACTCTAAAGAAGTCTAAAAATGTGATTTGAGTGAATAACAGGGAACTAGAGGCAAGAATGAAATAATGATTTTTGTTAATCAGTTACTGTGTTTCAGTATCTTGATTCTGCCAATGAGATATGTGACAGGGTCAAGATAGTGGCTGAAGTTTCCTTTACTCTTCCACCTCCATTATTGCCATCTTTAAGAGTCTGGAGCACTTCTTTCTTCATTTTTCTCCACGAATATTTGGGGCTCCCTCCCAAATTATATTGCTCTTTGTGCTCTGCAACTTGCTTTTTAAAAAAACATAGCAACATATCTTACAGATCATTAAAGAGCAGTAAATGAAAACTTACTTTATTCTTTTTAATTGCTGCATATTATTCCATAGAATAGAAATGCCATTAATATTATTAAAGATACTTCAACTAATTTACAGTTAAATTGCTTTAGGTTCTGCATAATTAAGTGAGAGTATTTGTGTAGGAAAGATTTCTAAGTATGCAACCAATCAAGCAAATATTCTTACAGATAATTTGGTCAATATTGCCAAAGTACCTTCCAAAAGCAGAGTTTAGGTTTTCCAAATTGCACTCCCATCAACAAAGCATGAAATGCCTTTTCCCCCACACCCTCATCAACACTGCATATTATCAATATTTAAATTTTGGATCCATCTCTCTGATGGATGAGAAAATAACCCATTGGTTAATAGTGAGGTGGAGCATATTTTTACATATACTTTGTATATATCCTTTCATTTCTTCTGTGAATTATCTGTTTATATCCTTCGTCCATTTTCTATTGGTTTATTTGTCTCATTGATTTGTAACATGTTTCTGTATTTTCTGGATCTTTATCCCTTGTCCTTTATATATGCTACAAATATTTTAACAATCTGTTATAATATTTTAATTTGTTAAAGATATTATTTGCCATTACAAAGTTTTAATTTTTCACTATTTTTGTTCTTTATGATGTCTATAAAATGTTTTCCCATGTGCTTTTCTAATGCTTTTATTGTTATGTTTTTTTTTTTCTTTTGTTCATCTGGAATTTATTTTGGGGTGTAATAGGAATTAGGAATATACATTAATTTTTCCCTAAATAAATGGCCAGTAAATACCAAATCATTTCAGCATGATTTTCTTTAATGATTTAGTTTTTTCCATTGTTGTGGAATATAGCATTTTGTATATTAATTTTCACTGATATATGGAAATAGACAT
Source organism: Orcinus orca (assembly GCF_937001465.1). NCBI lineage: Eukaryota > Metazoa > Chordata > Mammalia > Artiodactyla > Delphinidae > Orcinus > Orcinus orca. The sequence goes on from NC_064564.1 coordinate 57,467,686, forward strand.
GGATCTATCAGAACTCTCTATTCTACTTCATTAATTGTGCAATCTTGCATTATAGTGCAGTTTTAATTATGTATCTTTTCCTCTTGAGACTTTGGAAAAATATCTTTTTCTAAGTTAAATATTTTATCCATTTCCTTAGGTAATTAAATTTTTTTTCCCTTTAATCTATCAATTTTGTAAAATACAATGGATTTCCTGATGTTGAACTATTCCTGCTTTTCTGAGAAAATCCTATTTCATTTTGATTGTTTTCATACAATGATGGATTAAATTTTCTTATACTTTAAAATGTTTTCCTCTATGTACCTAAATGAGATTGACCTCTAGTTGAGGTATATTCTTCCAAGTCGTTCTCTATACATTCCCATAAATGTCCTTACACATTTAATATAAGATTTATACTAGTTATTTGTATTGAGCTGGGAAGCTTTCCATCTTCTTCTATGCTCTTGAAACATTTATAGTATATAGGAATTATCTGTCCTTTGAAAGTTAAATAGACCTTACCCATTACTTTTCCTAAACTAACTCTAATTTTAGAGACAGATTTTATTTCTGTAGTGATTATGATTACGTTTTTAGCCACTATATTTAAAGATATTTGCTTGGTTTTAAACTTTTTTATGCTTTATATGTAAATACTTCTTAAAGTTTGTTGCTTTCATTGCTTCACTAGCTAGTATATCTCTGCAAATAGCACACTATGACCTTGGCACCTACTCCATCAATTATGTCACAAAAAACAGACTCACTGCAAATAACTACAATTAAAAACTCAAACTTTTGACTAAGTTTTATGTTTGACAGGAACTGTTTATTTTTCCTCTTACGATATCTAATATATATTTTTAAATGTATATTTAAGACAGAGACTGAAATACTGCTGACCCAAATCGAGTCCTTCAGATCATTCAGTTTAGACTGCCTTATCTCAAAGCAGTGACAATCAGGAGTGAGAAGCTATAAATACTTAATTACTTAAAAATAATTGTGTGCCTCATCCTTTCTTTTTTAAATCACAGAAGCAATAAATAGTAGTGACAAAGTAGAAAATACTAAGAAATAAAAAATGAAAAAAATAAGTTAATTCACCCTAAATCCACCACCCAGAGGAAAAGTATTTGTAATATAATCTGCCAGAAATTTTGTGCAAATTTGCCCATAAATATACCCAAAAAAGTGTTCTTTTTATATGTATGGATATTTGTAACCTGCATTTTTCATTTACCATTATAAACATTTTTCCACATCAGTAAATACAGACCTGCTTAACATTGGCTACACAATATTCTGTTGTGTGAGTCATTACAGTTTATATAGTCATGCTCCTACTATTGGACATTTACACTGTTTCTAATATTTCACTACTTTAAACAAGCTGTAACAAAAATAAGGTTGTTTACCCAGGCACAGGGCAAAATATTTGCCCCACCTACCACTTAGGATTGCTAATGACAATGAAATGAAATAATACGTGTGAAAGCTATCTGTGAAATGTTGAGTGCTCTATAAAATGTGTTATTGTTGTTAGAGTTCATATTATTAGTCTCACAATGCCTGATATAACTGGGTACTTGGTTACAACTTTTTTGTTGTTTTAGTAACATTCCCATAGCAAAGAGCTGTAGTTTCGGAGCTCTGTGCATTCAGGCTGGCATGTTATGTGAACCTGTTAAAAAATGATGGTTGATAACCGAAAAAAGGAATGTGAGCAATTCGGGGGCTGCTTACCTCCATCCTGAAATTATTGTTCCCACCCAGCTGGCCAGACTCCTCTCTGAAGCAGTGACCCTTATGTGTCAACATGTAGGAAAAAAAGGACAGAAAGAGGGTTCCTCCAACTCAGAAACTCAGATTAGCATTCAAAACTGACAAACGTACACCAAAATTAATGCAAAGTGACAATAAGGACAAAGCTCATTTCAGTTGGCCTGCAATTTCCAGAGAACCAGAATGCGGCAGTTAGCCTAGTAGGATGTGTTTGGGGTGCGGGTGTCGGAGTTAGAAGGGCCTCTTGTCACAGTAAATGGACCTGGAGAAGTTGGCCTGGCCACCCTTTCTCTGGGTTGAGGTCCACGGCACAAGCAGAAGCACAGGTTCTTAGGCCTGGGGCATGTTCTGTATTCTTCCATGCTCTCCACAGTCTACTGAAGGGTTAGCCAGAAACACTTGAAGCCGACTTTGTTCCCTGAAGCTGTTTCTGAAATTCCACGGAGTAAGACTACAACCTGGCCAGGCAGCAGATGAGCACGTGGGCTCAGGCCCAAGAAAGGTCCATACACTCAGAGAAGGGAGAGACTGGTATGGTCCCAGGGAGGCATGGGCTTCACACTGCATGTCTGGGACACATCAGCACTGCTGTATTTGCTTTTAAATTACATTCTTGGCCTATTCTGCCTGCCTGTCTTTCTCTTCCTGCCTCTCACACGTTCCTTTCCCCCCACATATTTGCTCTTCAGAATCTCACTCCTTTTCTTTCCTCTTTTTACTTCTGTTACTTAGTAGATGCATAACTTTGACTCAGTTAACTCCTTTCTGTTGCATTTTCCTCATCTGTAAAATGAGAATAGAATATTCATTTTCTAGATGGTTGCAGGAGATTCTATACCTGTTGGCCCTCTTCTCACGCTTTTCTTCTCTTCATCTTTAAAATCTCTTCCCTTTTTCTCCTAGTGTCCTTTATGTTTTTCCTTCTTTCTTTCCATCTCTTCCTCTCCCTCTCTTCCTGGCATGCAAAGCAATCTCCCACCAGCTTAGCTTTATGCTTTCAGTAGGTCACCGTGGGACATTCCATTTTATTGACTAACCATTCCTCCTCAGCTCATGGGGCAGGCAGCATGGCTGTGGCCAACAGGGCTTCCAGAAGCAATGATAGGCCATTCTTTCCCTTTACTCTCATCCCACTGGCACCGAACCCCAGGCTATCACAATTGCAGAGTATGAGTTGATGGTCTAAGTCTCTTCCCATGCTGAATTATTTCCCGTGGCATTTTCTTTCTCTTTCTCAATGAGAATTAATCAACTGGGAGGTGGGTCGAAGTCTTGGAAGCCACAAAAATATTTTGATTCTTGACATATGCAGCAGAGGTCTTTCCCTTCTGAGAATGTAGCCTGAAGGCCCTTTGACCTTTGACACCAAATCTAACTGCTGCCCCCTCACAGGTACCTCTCAGCTGCATCTCACTGAACCTATAGAATGTTGACCATTTGTATGTACCACAGGAAAATGTTGTGTTTCATGGAGAGGATTCAAATAATCTGGGAGGTATTCTCCACCAGGAACAGCATAATGTTGCATTTGAAGGTGAAGTTTCCTGGGTAGAACTGGCATGGAACACTTGTTAGCCCTTGTTCATTCTGTGCCTCCACCACGGGCCAGGTGCTGAACTGGGCTCCAAGGGCACATGGCAGCAAGATCTTTGTTTCCAACTGTTCATGATCTAGTGGGAGAGAAAACAAATAGATGGGCACAGTCTTTCCACTTGTACTAGAGGGAGCTCCAGGATATGGGGGGAATACTGGTGGTGATGGGCATCTTCTCTGCCTGTACTCCAGATACATCTAGGGTTTGGGGGGCACACTAGTGGTGGTGAACAGCTACCCAGCCTGGGGCTATTGTGGGGGATGGGCTTCCCAAGGAGAAACACCAGACTTGAATCCAAAGGTGAATGAGAAGATAGACATAAGAATGTGCTGGGCAGGGGGAGAGAGAATTTTCCAGCCTGAAAGAGTAGCCTGTTCCATGGCTAGTGTGTGTTTATGTGGGGTTCCAGTAGTCCTGCCGGGCCGGGCTGCTGAGTGTGGAGGCAGGGATGAGCGGGAGGTACAGCCAGAGAAGGAAATGGAGGCCAGAAGACTGACTGTCAAGCTAAGGTATTAAGATGCTTTCCTGAAGGCCTTAAGGAACCCTTACGACAGGTAAATAGGGAGAAAACGTGACTGCCTATGTTACTTTAGAAACCTCACTGCTAACTTCAGAGGAATTATTGATTGGAGGAGAGCAAGATGGACACAGGGACAACAACCAGGATGCTGTTTTCACTCTGGTTGCGTGGAAGCGCCTGAGGGCTTTTAAAAAATAATGATACCTCAGTTTCACCCACAAAGGCTCTGATATAATGCATCTGGGATGTAGCCTGGGCCTTGGAAAGTTTTAAAAGCTTCCCAGGGGATTCTGATTTGCAACCCAGGCTGAGAACCACTGATTTAAGAGGTGGGGAATTGGAAAGGAGTGAAGGGCTCTTGCATGTGTCCGACTTGGGCAGGGCCATCGCTCAGTGCTTCCTGAAAAACAACCATGTATATATTTTTTTCTTCTAGAAGTGGTTAGGAGGTCAGTCTTGAACTTGATGGTCAAATATAGGGGTTCTTAAGTGACTGGGAGAGGAGCAGTGAGCCTCAGTACCAAGGCTAAGACGTTCATTGATGGGAAGTGTCAGCATCTCAAGAATAAATTGGTAAAAACAGGCTGGGTGGAAATGATATAAATTACTTAGAGTTTAAGTTATTTTGTGAGTTACTCATCAGTAATAGTATAAGTAAATAGGCATACACGTATAACCAGTATAACCATTTAACATCCCTCACACCCCACCATTCTGTCTGAATTTCACTTCAATTTTCTTCTCAAATTGATTGGGACTGGACAGGAAAACTCTCAATCAACTGCACTGAAAGTTTTCTATTTAGCCTGTCCAAACTACGGCTAATTTGCGAACAACAGCAAAAAAGAAGTATTTATTTTAAACGCTTCCTTTTTCACGTTTATTTTAAACTTGAAAAAGTGTTCATTGAGTTTCTTTCCACAGAGAACTCAATGCCCTACTGCCCAGTCTGCATTTCCCCCCTTTCCATTTAGTCCTTCTAAGAATTACTCAGCCCCAGAACGCTGAGAACTTTCAGGCACATCCAAATACTGCAGAGTTAACCCCTTCTTGCACAGAAGGGCTCTCATGGCTTCACAACAAGGGCTTTGCTGGGAGAGAAGTCTTCCAACGGGCCCCAGTGCCTGCCGACGTGATGTGATGTAGGGGTTAAAAGCAGTTTGCAATTTCAAAAACTGCTTGATTTGTTGAAGGAGGCTCCTGAGGAAGAATATGTAAGTCTGAAAAGGTTTGCAACATCTGAGAAGGTGGGAGGGCATGCACAGAGGCCCTCGAAATGTCAGATTTGGGCCCGGAATCAGGAGACAGACTCTACTGGGGTTTCTATGACTCTCATCAACTGTTAAGCCTTGCTGTTGAAATCTCTGACAGTACCTTTGACAGCATGTTATTATCTTACCATAAAATCTGTCCCCAGCCCCTTAGTCCTGCTGCTCCCCCAGTTTCTAAGAAGGTGTGGAATGGTTACCTGTGGGGGATTGGAGAGTTAAAAAGCAGATTCTAGAAGTGCCTAGTGACTTGATTCTTTCAGGATCTAGGCTGGGATCAAACTCTCTGCGTTTTTGGTTTTCTTTTTTTTTTCATTTTCACTGAGGTTGAATTAACAACAGCAAGAGAACGCCTCCAGGTTTACAGTTGCATGGCTTATTGTGTATATATCCTATAAAGCCGAAAACCATATGGAGAATTCCGCTTTCTTGGCTTTGTGTGTTTGTGTACCAGGAAGTAGTAAAATGTTTTGAGGTGCTATTAAGTCTTTAAGTTACAGAATCAAGATTCCACCTTAAAAATTTTCCATACTGTACGTGGTTGCATAGCCTGGGGTGCTGAGTGCCTGCCAAATATCTATCAGAGAGTGATTTATGATATATGATACGCTCCCCGGCCCAAGTGGAGACTGTGTCGTTGAAACATGAGAGAGGGGAAGTTTGCTCTCTCGAAACCATGAGGACTGGTTTCTGTTCGGCTTTTCTGAGGGGATGGATAGAATAAAACGTGCCACATTTTACAGCACTAAAACTTATGTAAGAAACAAAACACAATTCCATTCAAAAAAAAGAAAAACTTAATTTTTCTGTGGTTTGGTAGGGATTGTTTTCACTTCGAGTGACTGTTGTTCTTTGCTCCTTTATTCCTTCCCTCCTCGCCTCCCCGCTCGGTTGTTGCTACTCTAACTGAGCCCTGAAATAAAAAGGAATGGCTCACTACCGGCAATTAAAATATTTTAATATGAAATCTCAACTCCATGTTTTAAATATTTCATGTGCTTTCCATTCTACTCTAAGAATATATTGTGATTTCTGGTGTTTTCTGTTCTGCAAATGTTTCCTTTGCAGCTGTGAGGAAGTACATCTCCCATATGGCTTTTAGGACACTTTGCAGTTTGCTTAGATAAAGCAATATGGACCAAGAAAAATGAAATAGCAACCGTTTCTCCTTTATATCAAACTCTTTTGGGTTTCTAAGTTGATATTTTAATTAATTGCATTTAAAGGACAGTGTGATTGAGGGATATTGCTACAGGTTGTATAACCCATCTGTGAATGCTGAGCATTTTTTGTTGGTAAAATGTGTATTGCTTTTTTTCTAATCATAAAAGAAAGCTATAGTCACAAAATACGAACCTATTTTTATAACCTTGCTACATATTTTCATATTGGTTTCATATTATTGTACTTTACTACCATCATTCAAAATTGACTTTTTGTCAGTCTCATCCTTCCATTCTTCAGTACTCTGGTGGCTGATATTTTTTTAATTGAAGTGTATTTGACATACAATATTATATTAGTTTCAGGGGTACAATATAGTGATTAGACATTTATATACACTCTCAGATGATCACCATAATCTGTTTACCCTCTGTCACCATTTAAAGTTATTATGATATTATTGACTATATTCCCTGTTCTGTGTAGTACATCCCCGTGACTTATTTATTTTGGAACTGGAAGTTTGTGCCTCTTAATCCCCTTCACCTATTTTGCCCAACTCCCTGTGCTCCTCCTCTGTATCTATGAATCTGTTTCTGGTCTGTTTTGTTTGTTTATTTTGTCTTTTATATTTCATATATAAGTGAAATCATATGGTGTTTATCTTTTCTCTGTCTGACATGTCACTTAGTGTAACATCCTCTAGGTCATGTTGTTGCACTTGGCAAAATTTCATTCTTTTTTATGGCTGAGCAATATTCCATGATATATTGGGTTGGCCAAAAAGTTTGTTTGGGTTTTTCCATAAGATGCTATGGAAAACCAGAACGAACTTTTTGGTCAACCCAATATATACATCTTCTTTATCTGTTCATCTGTTCACTTTGATTGCTTCTGTATATTGGGTGTTATAAATAATGCTGCAATGAACATAGGGGTGCATATATCTTTTTGAATTAGCATTTTCATTTTCCTCAGGAAAATACCCAGAAGTGGAATTGTTGGATCCAACGGTAGTTCTGTTTTTAATTTTTTGAAGAACTTCCATACTATTTTCCACAGTGGCTGCACCAATCTATATTCCCACCCAAAGTGAACAAGTATTCCTTTTCCTTCACATTCTTACCTATACTGTTATTTGTTGCCTTTTTGATAGTAGCCATTCTTACATGTGTGGACTTATATCTCGTGGTTTTGATTTGCATTTCCTTGATGATAAGTGATGTTGAGCATTTTTTTTCATGTGTCTGTTAGCCATCTGTATGTCTTCTTTGGGAAAATGTCTATTTAGAGCCTCTGCCCTTTTATAATTGGATTTTTAAATATTAAGTTGTCTGAGTTCTTTATATATACTGGATATTAACCCCTTATCGAATCTATAACTTGCAATTATCTTCTCCCATTTAGTAGGTTGTCTTTTTGTGTTGTTGCTGGTTTTCTTCACTGTGAAAAATCTTTTTTATTTGATGTAGTCCCACTTGTTTGTTATGCTTTTCATGCCCTCGCCTGAGGAGACAGATCCAAAAATTATTGCTAAGAATGATGGCAAAGAGCTGTCTGTGATTTCTTTTAGGAGTTTTATGGTTTCAGGTGTTACAGTCAAGTCTTTAATCCATTTTGAGTTTAATTTTATATTTGGTGTAAGAGAGTGGTCTGGGTCATTCTTTTGCATTTGGTTATCCAGTTATCCCAACATTATTTATCGAAGAGACTGTATGTTCTTGGCTTCCTTGTTGTAAATAAACTGACCATATGTGGGTTGGTTTATTTCTGTGTTCTCAATTCCATTCCATTGATTTGTGTGTCTGTTTTCATGTCAGTACCATACTGTTTTTTTGTTTTGTTTTGCGGTACGCGGGCCTCTCACTGTTGTGGCCTCTCCTGTTGTGGAGCACAGGCTCCGGACGCACAGGCTCAGCGGCCATGGCTCATGGGCCTAGCCGCTCCGTGGCATGTGGGATCTTCCTGGACCGGGGCACGAACCCGCGTCCCCTGCATCAGCAGGCAGACTCTCAACAACTGCACCACCAGGGAAGCCCCATACTGTTTTGATTGGTAGAGCATTGTGGTATAGTTTGAAGTCAGGGAGCATGATGCCTCCAGTTTTGTTCTTCTTACTCAATATTGTGTTGGCTATGCATGGTACATTTTTGTTTCAAACAAATTTTAAAATTGTTTGTTCCAGTTCTGTGAAAAATGCTATTGGTATTTTGATAGGAATTGCATTGAATATGTATATTGCTTTGGGTAATACGGGCATTGTAACAATATTAATGCTTCCAATCCAAGAACATGATATATCTTTTCATTTATTTCTGTCATCTTTAATTTCTTTCATCAACATCTTATAGTTTTCAGAGTACAGATCTTCTGCCTCCTTGGTTAAATTTATTTCTAGGAATTTTATTCTTTTTGATGTAATTGTAAATGGGATTTTTTCTTAATTTCTCTTTCTGATAGTTCCTGATAAGTGTATAGAAAGGCAAGAGATTTCTGTATGCTGATTTTGGTTTTTTGTTTTGTTTTGTTTTTTAGATTTTTTTTTGACCTGGACCATTTTTTATGTCTTTATTGAATTTGTTACAATATTGCGTCTGTTTTATGTTTTGGTTTTTTTGGCCATGAGGTATGTGGGATCTTAGCTCCTCAACCAGGGATTGAACCCGCAGTCCCTGCATTGGAAAGTGAAGTCTTAACCTCTGGACCTCCAGGGAAGTCTCTGTGTGCTAATTTTGTATCCTGCAAACTTACTGAATTCATTGATTTGTTCTAATATGTTTTTTGGTGGAATCTTTAGGTTTTTCTTTATGTAGTATCATGTTTTACTCTTCTTTTACAGTTTGGATGACTTATTTCTTTTTCTTGTTTAATTGCCATGGCTAGGACTTCCAAACCAATGTTGAATAAAAGTGGAAGAGTGGGCATCCTTGTCTTGCTTGTGATCTTAGAGAAAAAGTTTTCAGCTTTCACCATTGAGTATGATGTTAGATGTAGGCTTCTCATTTATGGCCTTTATTATGTTGAGGTATGTTCTCTCTATATCCACTTTGTTGAGAATTTTTATCATAAATGTGTGTTTAATTTCGTCAAATGCTTTTTCTGTACCCATTGAGATAATCATATGATTTTTATACTTCATTTTGTTAATGTAGTGGTTTGTGGATGTTAAAACATCCTTACATCCCTAGAGTAGATCTCACTTGATCATGGTATATGATTCTTTTAATGCAGTGTTGAATTTGGTTTGCTAACATGTTGACGATTTTTGCATCTATGTTCATCAAGGGTATTTGCCTGTAATTTTCTCTTTTTTTGGCAGTGTCTTTGTCTGGTTGTGGTATCAGGGTAATGCTGGCCTCATACAATGAATCTGGAAGTTTTCCTTCCTCTTCAATTTCTTGGAATAGTTGGAAATGCTAGTTATTAACTCTTCTTTAAATATTTGGTAGAATTCACCTATGAAGTTTTCTGGTGCTGAACTTTTGTTTGTTGACAGTTTTTGATTACTAATTCAATTTTTTACTGGCAATTGGACTTTTTAGATGTTCTATTTCTTTGTGATTCAGTTTTGGAAGATTGTACATTTCTAGGAATTTATCCATCTATTCTAGGTTTTCCAATTTGTTGGTATATAATTGTTCATAGTAGTTTTTATGATCCTTTGTATTTCTGTGGAGTCAGTTGTAATTTCTCCTCTTTCATTAATGATTTTATTTATTTGGGCCTTTTCTCTTTTTTCTTGAGGAGTCTGACTAAAGGATTATCAATTTTGTTTACTTTTCAAGGAACCAGCTTTTAGTTTCATGATGTTATCTGTTTTTTAAAATCTCTCTGTCATTTATTTTCACTCTGATCTTTATTATTTCCCTCTTTCTACTAACGTTGAGCTGTGTTTCTTTTTCTTTTTCTAGTTCCATTAGGTGTATAATTGCATTGTTTATCTGAGATTTTTCTGGTTTCTTGAGGTAGGCCTGTATCACTATAAACTTCCCTCTTAAAACTGCTTTTGTTGTGTCTCATAGATTTTGGTAGGTTATGTTTCCATTTTCATTTGTCTCTAGGAATTTTAAAATTTCACCTTTGATTTCTTCGTTAAACCATTGATTGTTTAGTACCATGTTGTTTAGTCTCTATGTTTTTGTGTTTTTTCCCAGTTTTCTTTTTGTAGTTGGTTTCTAGCTTCATACCTTTGTTATTGAAAAGATGCTTGATATGATTATAATCTTATTAAATTTATTGAAACTTGTTTTGTGGCTTAATACACATGATCTATCTTGGAGAATGTTACATGTGCACTCAAAAAGAATGTGTATTCTGCTGTTTTCAGATGGAATGTTCTGTATACATCTATTAAGTCCATCTAATCTAATATGTCATTTAACGCCACTGTTTTCTTGTTAATTTTCTGTCTAGATAATCTATACATTGCTGTAAGTGGATATTAAAGTCTTCTACTGTTGTTTTATTACTGTCAATTTCTCATTTTATGTCTGCTAATATTTGCTTTATGTATTTAGGTGCTTCTATGTTGGGGGCATAAATATTTACAAGTATTATATCCTCTTGTTGAATTGATCTTTTCATCATTATGAAATGTTCATCTTTCACTCTTGTTACAGACTTTGTTTTGAATATGTTTTGTCTGATACAAATATTTCTACCCTAACTTTCTTTTTGGTTCTATTTGCATGGAATATCATTTTCCATCCTTTCACTTTCAGTCTGTGTATGTCTTTAGACCTGAAGTGAATCTCTTGTAGACAGCATATATACGGGACTTTTTTTTTTGAATCCTTTCAGCCACTCTGTCTTTTGATTGGAGCATTTCGTTCATTTACATTTAAAGTAATTATTGGCAGGTGTGTACTTATCACTGTTTTGTTAATTGTTTTCTGGTTGTTTATGTAGTTCTTCTGTGTTCCTTTCTTCTTCTCTTGCTCTCTTCCTCTGTGATTTGATGAGTTTCTTTAGTTTTATGTTTGGATTCCTTTCTTTTAAGTTATTGTGTGCCTATTGTAAGTTTTTGATATGTGGTTACCATGAGGTTCATGTATGACAACCAGTCTATGTAAAGCAGTCTATTTTAAGTTCAAACGCATACTAAAAATACTATATTTTAACTCCCTCCACTTGCTGTTTTACTTTTTTGACATCAGAGTTTCTGTCTTTTAAATTGTGTATCCCTTAATTAATTATTGTAGTTATAGTTGATTTTACTACATTTGTCTTTTAAAATTCACACTAGCTTTGTAAATTATTGATCCTTTAATATATGTTTGCTTTTACCAGTGATATGTCTCCTTTAATATAATTTCTTATTTTTAGTTATGGCCTTTTCTTTTCCATTTAAAGAAATTCCTTTAATATTTCTTGTATGGCTGGTTCAGTGGTGATGAATTCCTTTAGCTGTTGCTTGCCAGGGAAACTCTTTTTTTTTTTTTTTTTTAACATCTTTATTGGAGTATAATTGCTTTACAATGATGTGTTAGTTTCTGCTGTATAACAAAGAGAATCAGCTGTATATATACATATATCCCCATATCCCCTCTCTCTTGCGTCTCCTTTCCATCCTCCCTATCCCACCCCTCTAGGTGGTCACAGAGCAATGAGCTGATATCCCTGTGTTGTGCAACTGCTTCTCACTGGCTATCTATTTTACATTTGGTAGTGTATATATGTCCATGCTACTCTCTCACTTCGTCCCAGCTTACCTTTCCCCCTCCCCATGTCCTCAAATCCATTCTCTACATCTGCATCTTTATTCCTGTCCTGCCCCTAGGTTCATCAGAAACACTTTTTGTTTTCTTCCTTAGATTTCATATATATGTGTTAGCATATGGTATTTGTTTTTCTCTTTCTGACTTACTTCACTCTGTGTGACAGACTCTTGGTCCATCCACCTCACTACTAATAACTCAATTTCGTTTCTTTTTATGGCAGAGTAATATTCCATTGTATATATATGCCACATCTTCTTTATCCATTCATCTGTCGATGGACACTTAGGTTGCTTCCATATACTGGCTATTGTTCTGCAATGAACATTGTGGTACATGTATCTTTTTGAATTATGGTTTTCTCAGGGTATATGCCCAGTAGTGGGATTGCTGGGCCGTATGGTAGTTCTATTTTTAGTTTTTTAAGGAAACTCCATACTGTTCTCCATAGAGGGTGTATCAATTTACATTCCTACCAACAGTGCAGGAGGGTTCCCTTTTCTTAATACCCTCTCCAGCATTTATTGTTTGTAGAGTTTTTGATGATGGCCATTCTGACTGGTATGAGGTGATACCTCATTGTGGTTTTGATTTGCAATTCTCTAATGATTAGTGATGTTGGGCATCTTTTCATGTGCCTCTTGGCCATCTGTATGTCTTCCTTAGAGAAATGTCTATTTAGGTCTTCCACCCATTTTTGGATTCGGTTATTTGTTTTTTGACTGCATGAACTGCTTGTATATTTTGGAGATTAATCCTCTGTCAGTTACTTTGTTTGCAAATATTTTCTCCCATTCTGTGGGTTGTGTTTTGGTCTTGTTTATGGTTTCCTTTGCTGTGAAAAAGCTTTGAAGTTTCATTAGGTCCCATTTGTTTATTTTTTGTTTTATTTCCATTTGTCTAGGAGGTGGGTCAAAAAGGATATTGATGTGATTTATGTCATAGAATGTTCTGCCTATGTTTTCCTCTATGAGTTTTATGGTGTCTGGCCTTACATTTAGGTCTTTGATCCATTTTGAGTTTATTTTTGTTTATGGTGTTAGGAAGTGTTCTAATTTCATTCTTTTACATGTAGCTGTCCAGTTTTCCCAGCACCACTTACTGAAAAGGCTGTCTTTTCTCCATAGTATATTCTTGCCCTTTTTATTAAAGATAAGGTGACCATATATGCATGGATTTATCTCTGGGCTTTCTATCCTGTTCCATTGATCTATATTTCTGTTTTTTGCCAGTACCATACTGTCTTGATCACTGTAGCTTTGTAGTATAGTCTGAAGTCCATGAGCCTGATGCCTCCAGCTCCGTTTTTCTTTCTCAAGATTGCTCTGGCTATTCGGGGTCTTTTGTGTTTCCATACAAATTGTGAATTTTTTTGTTCCAGTTCTGTGAAAAGTGCCATTGGTAGTTTAATAGGGATTGCATTGACTTTGTAGGTGGCTCTGTATAGTATAGTCATTTTCACAATGTTGATTCTTCCAATCCAAGAATATGGTATATCTCTCCATCTGTTTATATCGTCTTTACTTTATTTCACCGGTGTCTTATAGTTTTCTGCATACAGGTCTTTTGTGTCCTTAGGTAGGTTTATGCCTAGGTAGTTTTTTCTTTTTGTTGCAGTGATAAATGGGAGTGTTTCCTTAACTTCTCTTTCAGATTTTTCATCTATAGTGTATAGGTATGCAAGAGATTTCTGTGCATTAATTTTATATCCTGCTACTGTACCAAATTCATTGATTAGCTCTAGTAGTTTTCTGGTAGCATCTTTAGGGTTCACTATGCATAGTATCATGTCATTTGCAACAGTGATAGTGTTACTTCTTATTTTCAGATTTGGATTCTTTTTATTTCTTTTTCTTCTTTGATTGCTGTGGCTAAAACTTCCAGAACTATGTTGAATAATAGTGGTGAAAGTGGGCAACCTTGTCTTGTTCCTGATCTTGGAGGAAATGGTTTCAGTTTTTGTTTGTTTGTTTTTTGCGGTACACAGGCCTCTCACTGTTGTGGCCTCTCCCATTGCGGAGCACAGGCTCCAGACACGCAGGCTCAGTGGCCATGGCTCACAGGCCCAGCCGCTCCGTGGCATGTGAGATCCTCCCAGACCGGGGCACGAACCCATGTCCCCTGCGTTGGCAGGTGGACTCTCAACCACTGCGCCACCAGGGAAGCCCTGGTTACAGTTTTTCACCATTGAGAATGTTATTTGCTGTGGTTTTGTCATATATGGCCTTTATTATGTTGAAGTAGGTTCCCTCTGTGCCTACTTTCTGGACAGTATTTATCATAACTGGGTGTGGAATATCGTCAAAACTTTTTCTACATCTATTGAGATTATCATATGGTTTTTCTCCTTCAATTTGTTAATATGGTGTATCACATTGATTGATTTGTGCATAGTGGAGAATACTTGCATTCCTGGGATAAACCCCACTTGATCATGGTGTATGATCCTTTTCATGTGTTTTTGGGTTCTGTTTGCTAGTATTTTGTTGAGCATGTTGAATCTATGTTCATCAGGGATATTGGCCTTTAGGTTTCTTTTTTTGTGACATCTCTGTCTGGCTTTGGTATCATGGTGGTGGTGACCTTGTAGAATGAGTCTGGGAGTATTCCTCCCTCTACTGTATTTTAGAAGAGTTTGAGAAGGATAGGTGTAAGCTCTTCTTTAAGTGTTTGATAGAATTCACCTGTGAAGACATGTGATGCTGGGCTTTTGTTTGTTGGACGATTTTTAATCACAGTTTCAATTTCAGTACTTATGATTGGTCTGTTCATATTTTCTATTTCTTCCTGGCTCAGTCTCAGAAGGTTGTGCTTTTCTAAGAATTTGTTTGTTTCTTCCAGGTCCATTTTATTGGCATATAGTTGCTTGTAGTAATCTCTCATGATCTTTTGTATTTCTGCAGTGTCAGTTGTTACTTCTCCTTTTTCATTTCTAATTCTGTTGAGTTGAGTCTTCTCCCTTTTTTTCTTGATGTGTCTGGCTAATGGTTTATCAATTTTCTTTTGTCTTCTCAAAGAACCAGCTTTTAGTTTTATTGATCGTTGCTATCATTTTCTTCATTTCTTTTTCATTTCTTTCTGCTCTGATCTTTATGATTTCTTTCCCCTCTGCCAACTTTGGGTGTTTTTTTAAATTCTTCTTTCTCTAATTGCTTTAGGTTTAAGTTTAGGTTGTTTATTTGAGATATTTCTTGTTTCTTGAGGTAGGATTCTATTGCTGTTAACTTCCTTCATAGAACTGCTCTTGCTGTGTCCCATAGGGTTTTGGTTGTCGTGTTTTCATTGTCATTTGTTTCTAGGTATTTTTTGATTTCCTCTTTGACATCTTCGATGATGTCTTGGTTATACAGTAGTGAATTGTTTAGCCTCCATGTGTTTGTAGTTTTTACAGTTTTTTCCTGTAATTGATATCTAGTCTCATAGTGTTGTTGTTGAAAAGACACTTGATACGATTTCAATTTTCTTAAATTTACCAAGGCTTGATTTGTGACCCACGATATGATCTATCCTGGAGAGTGTTCCATGAGCACTTGAGAAGAAAGTGTATTCTGTTGTTTTTGGATAGAATGTCCTATAAATATCAATTAAGTCCATAAGTCCATCAATTAAGTCATTTAAAGCTTCTGTTTCCGTATTTATTTTCATTTTAGATGATCTGTCCATTGGTAAAAGTGGGGTATTAAAATCCCCTACAATTATTGTGTTACTGTCGATTTCCCCTTTTATGGCTGTTAGTATTTGCCTGATGTATTGAGGTGCTCCTATGTTGGGTGCTTAAATATTTGCAATTGTTATATCTTCTTCTTGGGTTGATCCCTTGATCATTATGTGTCCTTGTTTGTCTCTTGTAATAGTCTCTATTTTAAAGTCTGTTTTGTCTGATATGAGAATTGCTACTCCAGCTTTATTTTGATTTCTATTTGCATGGAACATCTTTTTCTATCCCTGCACTTTCAGTCTGTACGTGTCCCTAGGTCTGGAGTGGGTCTCTTGTAGACAGCATATGTATGGGTCTTGTTTTGTATCCATTCAGCCACTCTATGTCTTTTGGTTGGAGCATTTATTCCATTTACATTTAAGGTAGTTATCGATATGTATGTTCGTATTACCATAATACACCTAGTGTATTTTTCATTTCACTTATTGTATTCTTCACCTCTGATTGGTTCTTTTTTATATTTTCTATCTTTTTATTGAAGTTCTCACTGGGTTCATCTGTTCACCTGAGTTCACAGAGCATCTTTATTATTGTTAGTTTGAACTCTTTAGGAAGTAGGTTTCTTATCTCCATTTCATTTAGGTCTTTTTATGAGGTTTTGTCTTGTTCCTTTGTTTGGAACATATTCCTTTCTCTCCTCATTTGGCATAGCTCTTTGTTCATTTCTATATATTAGGTAGGTCAGCTTTGCCTCCCCTTCCTGAGGGAGTGGCCTTATGAAGGTTTTCTGTGGGGTTCAGAAGAGCAATCCTCCCTGGTCACCAGAGCCATATGCTCCAGGCGTGTCTCCTGTGTGGGCTGCACGTTCCCTCTTATTGTGGTGTTGCTGTAGTTGCTGTGGGTCGGCTAGTGGGCGGGACTGGCCCCAGTGTAGCTGCCTGTGGGGCCCAGCCCAACAATTCTGGGTGCACTGATGGGTGAGGTAGGCTCTCCAGGGCTGAAGCTGCTGTGGGGGGCTGCTGATCCTGCCTGAAGCTGCCTGCTGGCTATGGTGGGTTGGAACCTGCTTTGGAGGGGTACTGGCTGTGGTGGACATGTGGGGTGGAGTAGGTCCTCAGGGGGTTCCTGGAGCAGTGTCAGTGGTACTAGCAAGGTAGATGGTGAATGTCAGAAATGGTGCCTATGCAGATCTCTGCCCCTTCAGCACTCATCCTAAAGCTAGCCAATGAATCTTCTTCACATATGGCCCTGAAGCTTCTCAAATTGTTGCCTCTGCCCTGGGACTTAGAGTGAGTGGGTTTGTGCACATGCTCTGTAAGAGAGGAATCTTGGTTTCCCACAGCCCTCTGGCTCTCCTGGATGTAAGCCCCACTGATTTTCATAGCCAAATGTTATGGTTAAAGGGGCTTGTCTTCTTGATGCTGTTATGTGGGACTGGGGTGCTCAATGTGAGGGTCAAACCCCTCACTCCTTAGGGAGGACCTATGTGTTTATGATATGCCCTCCCACTTGTGGGTCACTACACTGGGGATGTGGGTACTGACTAGACTGTCTCTGGCCCCTCCTACCTGTCTCAGTGGTTTCTTTTGAATACCCTTAGTTATAGACATGATGTTCAACTAGTCTTCAGGTCATTCTCAGAGGGAGGTATTCTATGTTCAGTTGTAGTTTTGGTGTGTCCATGGTGGAAGGTGAGTTCAATATCTTCTTACTTTGCCATCTTGATCCTGCCTCTTGATGATGGTTGTTTTCTTAAATCTTTGCCAGTTCAATACATATAAAATTAATTTTAGTCAGCATTATTTAAATTATTAAAACAACATATAATTTTCTCTTGTATATAGTCCACAGATTTTGAGCATTTGGTGACCTGGTTTAGTGAGTTTTCCCAAAACCCACATTTGGTACATTAGAGATTTCTTTTGAAAACTCTCAGACTATACATATCCTTGTAACATCCTGGGAATTAATTTTCTATTAGAGCAGTGGAGTACTGTATGGAAATCTGGCCAGAACTTGAACAAGTGTTTCCAAAAGCTCCTAAGTCAGTGTAATTAATGATCTACCCCAGATGTATCTAGTACAAGCTGGTCTTCTGCAAGAACTGTGAGAGTCCTGCTTTGGTGGTAGCATTTCTTGATAGATGTGTGTTAATGTTCCAGAGATGAACTGGAATATACTGCTTTTTGTTCTTGATTCTGCTCATGAACCTGTAACCCACTTGACAAATTCTTTGAACTTAAGATGCTTTAGATAATGTATTTTGGATCATCTTTCCATGTCTTATCTCAAAATGGTTCTTATTGAAGATCTCTGTGACTTTCTTTGATGTACCAGGATTATTGCTGGGTTGTCCTTAATACTCAGTTGAGAGAGTGAAAGTGGTAGTCAGAGCCACTTTAAAGCCAGTCCTGGGATTGTCTCTCAAATTTCCCTTGCTTTTCTATTTTCTAAGCTACTGTTTATTGAGCATCTATTGCATGCCAGTCACCTTTCACATTTGATCTCAATTGAGCTTCAGTACAATCCAGTGGAGTTTGTATGATGATCCTTTTTCACAGGCAATAATAATCTCAGAGAGCTTAGGTCAGTGTCCTAGAGATATAAAAATTGTAAGTTGTAGCCGGTAAATATACAAAGGTTCAAAATTCCTGTATAATAATTATATAGAAGCTGTAGGAATAGACAGGCCAAGGGATCTCAAGTAAACTATTGAGTGACTTAAGAAGACAACCGGGGGATCTTTTCACTATTCACATGCAGGAAAACTCTTTTACCTGCTCCCTGAAGAACATATATTGTTTTAAAATCATTTTTCACACAATCGCTTCATATGTAATCATTAGAGTCTCAAACATTTAGATTGCAGAAATTACCCAGTGACCTCAGGCAGTTGAATTTATCCCACAGATTTAGTTGAGAACGTTGAATGTCTATGCACATATGTCTTGCCAATTCTTTTGCTTTGTGGCTTAGTTGCAAGGTACTTACCCTCAGAGCAGTCCAGTGTGCCCAAAGAAACAAGGGTTGATCGTTTATGGAAATTGTCTCTGGAATATGCTGAAGGTGCTTTAAGGACATATTTTTAGTACCCTCTCTTGGAAACCTGTATGTCCACTTCCCAGGGGCTCAGAATTTTAAAGATCAGTCTTCCTAGCTTCTTCAACCTCTGCAAGCTGAGATAACCTGTTGCTACTTTTGAATATAAGTAGACTTTATTAGGCTTTAAAAGAACCGCCCAAGGGTTTTACCCCCCTTTTCATTCTAGTGTTTGGATTGTCAGGAGAAGTCTTGAGCTTTGAGACTTGGAAGGCGGTGTCTGCAAACAGACATCCTGTGGACAAAATTGTCTGCCCAGCACTCTGCGTTCCAGGATGATTGACAGGAAGCAGAGTGTGTGGTGAGGGGCGAGGATGGACTCTCTGGGCACAGTGGCTTCCACTTCTCCCAAAAAATAGCCAGGCTCCCAGGGAGCCTCACACACTCCTTTTCTGCGTGCAGGTGTGGAAACTTGACTGGTTGGTGGTCGTGGGAATTAGGGAGGATGTGGGTTGGGCAGGAGGTGAAAAGAGCCCTGGTACTCAGCCCAGCAATTACAAACTGAAAACCGAAACCTTTTGATAATGCTTCTGTTTGAGGGATAGGAACATGTAGAGATGCCAAGATCTGGGACGACAGCTGAAGCAAACAATGGCCGAAAAAGGATCTGTCCAAAGAAATTATGACCTGTCAAAGCCAACACTGGCTGCTTGCGGGAACTAGGCTTGAGGCAGGTGGTGGTAGAGAGAGATCAAGGATGGTTAAAGGAAGTGAAGCAAAACTCGTAAGGAAAAGAAAACAAACATTAAAAAATTTCTTCTATTTTCCACCTCCCTCCCTCCCCCCCCGCCCCGCCCCTTGTGCAAGGCACTTTGGGAGAAAAGAGAAGCAGAAACTAATATTTTTAAAAGCCTGGCTGCATGCTGGGTTTTTGAGGCAGGTATTATATTAATTTTTCCAGGTGATGAAAGTGAGGCTTAGAGAGGTTAAATAAAGTTGTTCAGTGGGGCGAAGTCAGACTGTGGAACAGTGGTATTTATGTTCTGTCCTTTGGACACGCAAAACCCTCTATTGCATTTTCCTCTATCCCTTTTCCTCCTTAAATTTGTCCAGGTTCTGCCCGCTTCCTTCTTTGCTTCAGTTCTAGTGGGGAATGTATAGAAGAAAATCTCTCTCTCTCTAGCTCAGTCTCCCACAACTTTCAATTTATATCTTCTTTTCCAGTTTTCCCAAACCTTTTCCCCAGTGTCTGAATCATCAGGCCCTTTCATATCTCTGGGGCTTTACCATGTTATTTCCTCTGCTACAGTGATGCTTTCTTCCTTTTCCCGGACACAATCTCCAGCTCACTCCTCAGAGTCCAGGTCAAATGTCAGCTTCTTTAAAGAGCTCATGCAACACACTTGCCCTTACTCCCCAAGGTGGGATCAGTACCTTTTCAACACCAGAGTCTCACAGCGATTTGTGTCTATTTCTTTTATAATTATCATATCTTATTTTGAATCTAAATATTCCTAGTTCTCACTAATCCATGAGTAACCCACAAAAGAAAACCTTAAAATTGAGCCTCGTCTTTTGATAGTTTTATGATGTCCCATTTAGGTAAATGTTAGGCTTTAATCTTCATTTCCTTTCATCTGTCTCTCCCTTTTTGTCTGAGAATTCCTGAGAGGCTATAGTCTATTTATAGCCAATAGTTGTCCTTATGGGATTCTATAAATTAATCTAAGAATTAATTAATTAATTAATCTAAGAATTTTATAAATTAATCTAAGAAGAAAAAGTGGGCAGAGACCTTAAAGGAACCAGATGGGAAGAAAGTTCCCGGCCAATCCTTCCTTCCCTCCCTCCCTCCCTCCTTCTTTCCTTCCTTCCTCCCTTCCTTAAATATTTATTGGATATCACTTAATATGTTGGGTGCTGGGTTAGACACTGAGAACACAAGGGTGAGCAGAACCCATACTTCTTCTGCCCCTATGGAGCTACAGTGCATTTGGAGATAAATGTTACAAATACAACACACAAAAAATGCAGTTGTGAACTGTGATGAACTCTATGACACAAAAAAGTCTAGGTGACTATGTGAACATAATTCAGGTGAGCCTGAGCTAGTCTGGGGGGCTAGTGAGTGGTGCTTGGCAGTCTACTGTGTACTTTCAGGGAAGGAGTTAGATCAATCTGAAAGTGTTCCCGTGGTCAAGTGGCCACTAGGCCCCTAGAGGCAAGTGCTATTGCTGTTTTTCATAGAAGGCAAAGGGTGAAAGGAGCTCCTCTTCTGCCAGGGAGAAGAGGGATGGCAACCTCACGAGACAGCGCTCAATTTTGCTCATGTGGTGGAATCTCAGAAAAGCCAAGTGACTAAACATAGAAAGGGATATAGCTGGTATCCTTGTCTGCTCAGTCAGAAAAGCAGTAGAGGCCTTCCCGGGTGGCACAGTGGTTGAGAATTCATCGGCCAATGCAGGGGACATGGGTTCGATCCCTGGTCTGGGCAGATCCCACATGCTGTGGAGCAACTAAGCCCATGTGCCACAACTACTGAGCCTACTCTCTAGAGCCTGTGAGCCACAACTACTGAGCCTGCATGCTGCAACTACTGAAGCCTGTGCACCTAGAGCCCGTGCTCCACAACTAGAGAAGCCACCACAATGAGAAGCCCGCGCACCACAACAAAGAGTAGCCTCTGCTTGCCACAACTAGAGAAAGCCCACATGCAGCAATGAAGACCCAACGCAGCCAAAAATAAATAAATAAAATAAATTTATTTTAAAACAAAGCAGAAGGCTGCTGATGAAATTCATAGATTTTTTTCCCAGTTGCATTCAAGTTCCCCATGTCTATATGAAGAAGTCTGCTCTTTTGATACACACACACATACCTATGTATACATACATGCACACACACATACGTCATTTGCTTTGTACTGAACTTCTCCCCTTAACTTTGTAGAAGATGAATTGTCTTTTGTTTCATATATTCCTAGGATTGCTGAGAAATAAGGGGAAATGGAGTGTGGTGGGGATGGTGGAGGAGATAGCAGGCGTGGCAGGATAGGCCACCCAGAATCATCTCATGAGTCCAAATCCTTAAGGTAATTCACAAAAGATTTCATGGGTCATAGTCATACCCATGAACACCCCATCTGGGGCTCCATGCCCCTTTGCTCTGTGTGTGGGCCTTGCAAGTAACTTTTGATTTGGGGAGGCGTGTGGATAAAGTGTCAGAGGCAGACACTGGAGCAGAGATGACATCCCCCCAAGACACTAAAAGCCAACATGCTCTTTACCTGCATGCTTTGGGGAGTCACGGAGACAGGCTTCAACCACGGATTTATATGCAATGTGAAACTTATGAGGCATAAGCTGTTTGCCAGATGTCCACTTATCCATTTCCTTTCCTTTCCTCCCTCCCTTCCTTCCTTCCTTCCTCCTCCCTTCTTTCCTCCCTCCCTCCCTTCCTTCCTTCCTTCCTTCCTTCCTTTCTTCCTTCCTTCCTTCCTTTTTTCCTTCCTTCCTCTGAAGTGCTGTCTTGGAGAAACTTAGAATCCAAATTAGGGAAGCTCTGTTGTATTTTATTTGGATTTGAAATGGTTGTGATACATCTAGATTTGTAAGAGTTTATATTGTCAATATTTCTGTTCAGAGAACAGTCAAAATTCCACACCTTAGCATTCAAAACTTCATACACCTGGTTATTAACCATGCTCCCAGCCTTATCTACTCTGACCCAGGCAACTGGTCTCCTCATCATTCTTAGAACAGTCATGCTTCCTTTGTTTTGTTCTTACATCTTACCCGAACTGACCACCTCCACCCCCGCTCACACGCACTCCCAATTCTTTACCTGTCACTCGTCTACCCACCCGAAAAGTCGCCACCTGAGTCCTACCTGCCTCCAGCTTGAATGATCTTCCTCTTCCCTGAACTCACAGCACTTCTAGCTACTTTGTCAATGAATCCTATGTGGGTTTGTTAAAAAGCTTGTTTTGTTGGATGAGATTGTCGTTTTTGAATGTTGAGCTCAGATTATTATTTTATGTTTCTACTTTGTATTTTCTACTGCCTTGTAACCTGGAACTTGTGACCTGGAGCCCTGGAACTTGTCTTTCCATTTTTGTCCCTCTAGTTGTTTGAAACACTGCATTGTCTGTGAAAATCTTATGTCTTTACTAAATCACTTGTATATTTATTAAGAGACCACTTTCATTGTTCAAACTACCAAATGAGGCGTCAAGGAGGAGAGAACTTATCTCTACTAAAATACTATTTTTTAGAATGCTGGAGAGGATGTGGAGAAAAGGAAACCCTCCTACACTGTTGGTGGGAATGTAAATTGTTGTACCCATTATGGAAAACAGTATGGAGTTTCCATAAAAAAAAAAGAGTTACTGTATGATCAAGCAATCCCACTCCTTGGCATATATCTGAAAAAGATGAAAGTTCTCATTTGAAAATATACATGCACTCCAATAATCATAATGGCACTATTTACAACAGCAAAGACATGGAAGCAACCTAAGTGTCCATCAACAGATAAAGAAGATGTGATACACACACACACACACACACACACACACACACACACACACACTGGAATACTACTCAGCCATAAAAAAGAATTAAATAATGCCATTTGCAGCAACAAGGATGGACCTAGAGATTATCATAATAAGTGAAGTAAGTGAGACAAAGACAAATATTGTATGACATAGCTTATATGTGGAATCTAAAAAATACTACAAATGAACTTATTTACAAAACACAAACAGACTCACAGACATAGAAAACAAACTTATGGTTACCAAAGAGGAAGGGATCGGAGAGGCATAAATTGCGAGTATGGGATTGACAGATACACACAAGTATATATAAAATAGATAAACAACAAGGATTACTATATAGCACAGGGAACTAAATTCAGTACCTTGTAATAAACTATAATGGAAAAGAATTTTAAAAAGAATATATATATATATTTATAACTGTATCACTTTGCTGTACACCTGAAACTAACACAATATTGTAAATCAATTATACTTTAATTAAAAAACCATAAATTAGATTTGAATTTCAAAAAAAAGATACTGTTGGGCACATGGCTAAAAGTTTCATGATACCACCTTATTTAATCCTTCTCCAAACCTGGTAAGTCAATTATTTTTAATATTGATTTTATAGATCAAGACATTTCACTTAGAAATTTTGAGCTGTTTGCTTAGGATCATACAGAGAATGTATCAAAGTTTGGTTATATTTTTCTTCCCCACAAAAATGTATTCATTGAAACACTCATGAAACGGATGTTCATTAAGTACCGTCATGAGTCAGGCAGTAGAGATGCAATGATGACCAAAAATCTACTCAGCCCCTATTTTCATGGTACTTCCCTGAATGGAAAAATACACGCCAACCACAATGTCCTAAAGAAATGTAGAACTGCAACTATCTTAAATGCCAAGATGGAGAGATCCATGCTGTTAAAAGAGTGTATCATAGGATGTTTGTTCTGCTCTGGGAAGGAAGGAAATATTGTTGAAATGCTTGGGCTGGAAGTGCAGGATGAGTAAGAGTTAACATAACCAGAGAGGGAACAGTAAGTACGCGGCCTGTGTCAGAGAGGAGCATGGCAAGTAAGGAAGACTGGAAGGTTCCAGCGTGGCTGGTGTATGTGTGCGTGTGTGTGTAGGTGTGTAGGTGTGAAGCTGGAGATATAAGCCTTTCTGTTTGTTTTTATCTTTGTCTTAAAAACATTGAATCCATTCGAGACTTTTCAGCATTGAATGACAGGATCGCTGTGGTTTCAATGTGGAGAGCGGACAGGAGAGGGGCAAGAGTGGGTGAGGGTAAAGCAGGCAGGAGACTATTGTAATAGCCCCAGACATAGACAAAAGAGTTGGCCTAGTGCAGGAATGGTGGTGGGAATGTGATGGAGAAAAGAGGCTGGGTTAGATAACTATTTAGGTGGTTCAACTGAAAGGACTTGTTGATGGACTGGATGTGGAGGTGAAGAAGAGGAAAGTGATACGGAGGACTCTAGAAGTTTTGCCCACAAAGCTTGCTGGAGGGAAGGGTCATTATTGTATAGGAAACTGTGAATGGTGGTCAGATTTAAGGCGAACATTTATAACATTGGATTTGGATGTGTTGTAAGGTATCTTTTAGACATCTAAAATGAAATGCTAATTTGGATAAACATATCTGGAGGTTAAATGAGAGGTCTGTCCTGGAGATTTAAAAGTATGAGGATCTAGGCAGAGGTGGTTATGAAAGCCATGGGTATGGATAAGGTAGCTGGAGGAGAATTGCCTGAGTGATGCGAGATTTGGATACAGTTGGAGACACTGAGGACACAACGAAGATGATACTCAGTTCCTGATTTAAAGGGACTCTCAGTTTAGCGGTCCATGCTTGGACTTGTCAGATTCCAAAGTCCACAGTTTTTCATTGACATCAACCACTGAGAAAGTGAAGGCTAAAGTGAGTGGGAATCAATACTGTAATTCTTGACCTTTAAAGTGTTTTTTTTTTTAGTTTTGTTTTCTGAGACATGCGGTTTCCTGCCACTGTTTTGGCACATTTATTGTTGAGATTGAGAAAAGGTAGTGTGTATTATATTTGGCATTTATGCTCATTACCTTACAGTGTTTGTGTGAGCTTAGGAGGTGTAGACTTTTTACTTTGCAAACAGGAAAACAGAGGGCCAGGCAGGGTCAGGAGAGTTATGAGTGAGATCACCAGAGGCCCGGATATAAAGATTAGAATCTACGATATCTCAACTCCCAAAGTAATTTCCAGGCCTCTGAAGCATGCTGTCTTGACATGTTTGTGTTTTGATTTTTTTAAATTTTTTTCACAAGACTGGGAAGAGTGACTAGAAAAGGAGTTGGCATTGCTGTCCCAGAGGGACTCCTGACCTGTCCAGAATACCCTAGACTAGATCCTGAGGGTCAAATTTATTATTAGTACCAGAAACATCTGGGGCAATCATCACATTTGCACCCTAAAAATAGTGAAGGTGAAAAGAATAACTCATTTTCATTCCAATAACATGTAGTTCATGGTAATAGGAATAAACCATAACAAGACTAGTTTTACAGAAATTGAGAGGATAAATTCGAAAAAACAAATATTGACCTAAAGATTCTTTCAGGGATGAGTGACTCTCCAAAATGATTTGTATTCAAGGGGGTTATGATTTTTTAGTTATTAATTTGAAGAAGTAACGTTTCCATTTAACAAAAGATGCAAATATGCAGGAGGGCATATAGAGCAAAGGTCTCCACTACCATACTTCTTTCCAGAACCCAGATTCCTCCCCCGGGGTAACAGTTGTTATCAGTATTTTTATTTATTTCTTCAGAAATATTCTATGTATATCTATCTTTTACATACAAATGGTAGCCTGTGACGCATAGTGCTTTGTGCTCCATTTTTTCACTGGGATACCATTCCATGTCTGTACATATAGATCTGCCTTGTTATCTGCCTTGTTCTCTGGAATTTGCCACACAGCCTCCATGTGCCAGCATTCATTCAAGCCTTCTTATCATGAGGAAGTTGAGACCTGGTGGTTACATGTGGAGACACACAGCTGGGAGTGAGGGCACTGACAGAGTGCATGCCATAGATTTGAGGCCCCCAAGGTTTGTGGAGCCTACTAGGTGATGGTCCCACATGAGGACTGTGGAGTTTGGCGCACAACTGATTTCCCCTGAGCTGGCCTGTTTCTGGTAATATCGAGTTTTTCTCCTCCAACGGTGCTCTCTTGGCCTCACTAATGCCATAAAGGGGGATTCTCAGTTTATCTCTGGTATCTCAAAATCCTTTATCACTCTAGTGTTTACTTAATAATTCCCCCTGATGTCCAGGTATGGGAAGATTTTGTTCTACAGCGACCTCTGTCAGATCACTGCTGCCAGGGAGACTAGAGAGAAAGGAACTGTGTTCTTAAAATGTAACTCACAGCTATCAGTAAAGTTCCAGTATTTTCTAAAGTTACCCAATATCACAAGGGATTTAGACTTCTCTATTCTTGACTTTTCCATTTATCGCTCATGAATTGGGTTTTTAGAAACCATTGAGAAAACTCTCTGACGGTTAAGGGTTCAGGCTTTGAAGTCAGGTATGTCCACCGATTTTTACCTGTCTGACTTGGGGCAAGTTACTTAAGTCTCAGTTTCTCAAATGTGATGATGGAGGTAGCAATGATATCTGCTTCAAAGAGTTGAGAGAAAGATTAAAAGAGACAATAAATGTAAATTCTTAACATCGCTTGTTGCATAGAACAGCAGCCAAGAAATAAATAGTTAGTCGGTATGGAAGTCCCTCAAAAAATTAAACATAGAAGTACCATATGATCTATCAATCCCACTTCTGTGTACTTATCCAAAGAATTGAAATCAGGACCTTGAAGAGATGTTGGCACTCCCATGCTCATTCCAGCCCTGGTCACAATACCTAATACGTGGAAACAACCTAAATGTCCATGATAGATGAATGGAAAAGGACAACGCGATATATACACAGAATGGAATACTATTTAGCCTTAGAAAAAAAGGAAATTCTTTAACGTGCGACATCATGGATGGACCTTGAGGACATGCTGCTAAGTGAAAGAAACAAGACACAGAAAGACAAGTACTGCATGATTCCACTGATATGAGGTACCTAAAAGTCAAATTCATAAAATCATAGACTGGGGTGATGGTTACCAGGGGCTAGGGGAAGGGGGAAATGGTGGATTATTAATCAGTAGGTGTAAAGTTTCAGTTACATAAGATGAATAAGCTCTAGAGATCTACTTTTACAACATCATACATATAGTCAACAATAATACCCTTAAAATTTATTAGGAAGGTAGAGGTCATGTTAAGTGTTCTTTCCACAATAAAAAAGGAAATAGTTATTATTAGTAGTATTAAGCTAGTGTTTATTAATGATAAGACAGATATAGACAGTTTATACAATGAGTGATATTTGCCAAAATATTGTCCTTAAAATGAAAACTTTTATGTCATATAGAACAGTAGCTTGTAAATATTTTCAGTAACAGCCTTTTTTTATTAAATGACATTTTCAAACCATTCCAATTTATAAAATATATAAATGATATTAAAAGTGCTTTTAAAATGAAAAGCATTTTAAAGTTTAAATGCATATCGATTATTAAAAAGTCAGTTGATGAAAAATATGAACTTGTTTTGATGAACATAAATACTTAAACCAGTAGTTGGATGACAGTGCCAGTCTTATATCCACTCCAGCATCCAGCTGATAGCTACATTTTATTTTATTTTATATTTTATTTGTTTTTTTGCGGTACGTGGGCCTCTTACTGTTGTGGCCTCTCCCGTTGTGGAGCACAGGCTCCGGATGCGCAGGCTCAGCAGCCGTGGCTCACGGGCCCAGCCGCTCCGCGGCATGTGGGATCTTCCCGGACCGGGGCATGAACCCGTGTCCCCTGCATCGGCAGGCGGACTCTCAACCACTGCGCCACCAGGGAAGCCCTACATTTTACTTTGATTGCAGCATATCAAGGAAATCTTGATTCATCTAGGAACATACATAGTTCAGATGATAACTTTTAAAAAAATTACCTTGCGATTCTCCAGATATGCTTCAAATAAACTGAGCTAGAAGCCTGAAAGCAGAACAATAGGAACATTTTGTTTTGAATTTGAATCATGAATAATTTGAGCAGAGAAACTGGTCACACTACTTGTCACCCAAGTCTTTTGGTGAACACTGAAAGCATTTATACATAGCATATACAAGGCTTTCCCTATAATCAGGGGTGAAAAACTGTATTATAACTTTGGTTTTCTCCAACTGGACTTATTTTGTTATTTCACGCCTCCTAGTAGTCCAGGAGGCTTGATGTAAATTTCAGGTAATTCAAGGTTTTGTCTTCTCTTTAGGAAGCTGTAGCTCTTTCTCCTGTGTGCCTATATGGTCCCCAGGCAGGGTAGGGAGAGGGGCATCTGGTCCTCCACTGTCAACTATTCACGCTGGTTTCCCCTGAGATACGGGCATCCTTATCTGGCCAGTGGCTGCTCACCTAGGTCACCTACTTCTAGTCCTGACTATAAGGTCTCTTTAGGCTCAGTTCTCATTCCCTTCTTTCTCCCCTCCCCTTCCTTACCCTCTCCTCCCCTTCCTCCCTCCTTTGCCCTGTCACTGGGTCCTTCTCTGGCTCATGGGAAACATTTTGTTAAACTAACCACTTCAGCATGACGATAAATGTTGGGGGGACTCCCATGCCCTTCTGCTAGGTTATTTGTAGCTTACCTTCCTGGTCCTGCCCCTGCTGGGTGATAGAGACAGTTGGGCCCTTCAACTCTCTGGGTCCCAGTCAGGAAAGGGACAGCCAGTGTCCTCTGCTTTGAAGCCCTTCAATCTATCTGGAAGCTTCTATGGACATATCCTCTTCCAAGATTTACTCTGGGATTTGATGCAGGGATCACAGCCACCCACACCAGCATGGAACTCACAGCCTCACCTCTGACATTCCTCTTCTTTCACTAGCCTGGGGTTCTTTCTTAATGTGAACCCACCTTGGGCAGTTAAGTAATCTCTATCTGAGTGTACTTATCTGTATGAGTAGATAAGAAGGAAAATTTAGAGCAATTCACGTATACACCCAATGATAAAAGGAGAACTGTTATTTCAAATTCAAGTATATGCACAAAGGTAGAAGGAGAAATGTTATTTCCAAGTCTAGACACACAGAAGCAGTAAATTTGGTATCACATGTTATGATACGTGTTCTTGGTTTTCAAAGGGTTAAAATTTGTAGAGTAGTTTACAAAGTGGAACTCTTGTCCGAGCCCCAAATGCCTTCCTGTCCTCCACTGTCCCCAGCACAGTATTGTCACCACAGTTCTCCCAGTTGCTTAGGCCAAAAATCTAGGTGTTATTTTTACCTTGTCTCTGTTCCTCATTTTAAAAGATAGATTTCATTTTTTATAAAAGTTTTAGGTTCACAGCAAAGTTGAGCAGAAGGTACAAATGTTTCCATATACCCCTTGTACACCCCCTTAGTCACATCCCTCACCGAGTGGTACATTTATTAGCACCGATGAAACTATACTGACATATCATTACCAACCAGAGTCCATAAATTCCATTAGGGTTCATTGCACTTTGTACATTCTATGAGTTTTGATAAAATTATAATGACATATAAATATATATATGACATATAAAAATATATCCACCATTATGGAATCACACAGAGTAGTTTTATTGCCATAAAAATCCTCTGTGCTCTCACTGTTCATCCCTCCCTCCCGACTAACCCCTTGCAACCACTGATCTTTTTATTATCTCCACAGCGTTGCCTTTTCTAAAATTCCATATAGTTGGAATCAAACAGTATGTAGTCTTTTCACATGGGCTTCTTTCACGTAGAAATATGCATTTATGGTTCCTCCATGTCTTCTCATAGCTTGAAGGATCATTTCTTTTTAGTTCTGAATAATATTCCATTGTTTGCATATACCACAGTTTAATTACCACACACCTACTGAGGGTCATTTTGGTTGATTCCAAGTTTTGGTAATTATAAATAGAGCGACTACAAGCATTAGTATGCAGGTTTTTGTGTAGACATAAGTTTCAACTTCTTTGGGTAAATACCAAAGAGCACAATTACTGGATTTTATGGTAAGAATATGCTTAGATTTATGAGAACCCTCCAAACTGTCTTCCAAAGTAGCTGTACCATTTTGCATTCCCACTGGAAGTGAATGAGAGTTCCTGTGGTTCTACATCCTCATCAGCATTTGGTATTGTTAGTCTTCTGGATTTTGGCCATTCTAATAGGTGTATAGTGATATCTCATTATTGTTTTAATTTACATTTCCCTGGCGACTCTGCTGTGGATCATCTTTTCGTATGCTTATTTGCCATCTGTGTATCTTCTTTGATGAGGTGTCTGTTAAAGTCTTTGGCCCATTTTTGAATCAGATTTTTCATTTTCTTATTGTTGATTTTTAAGAGTTCTTTGTATATTTTTTAAAGCAGTCTTTTATGAGATTTTTCTTTTGCAAATATTTTCTCCCAGTCTGTGATTTGTCTTCTCATTCACTTAACAGTGAAGCAAAGCAGACATTTTTAATTTTAATGAAGCCTAACATCAATTTTTTGTTTCATGGATTGTGCTTTTGGTGTTGTATTTAAAAAGTCATTGCCAAATCCAAGGTCATCTAGATTTTCTCCTGTGTTATCTTCCAGGAGTTTTATAGTTTTGTGTTTTATATTTAGGTCTGTGATCCATTTTGAGTTAATTTTTGTAAAGGGTATAAGGTCTATGGCTAAATTCATTTCTTGTTTGACGTGATTTCCAGTGGTTCCAGCACCATTTGCTGTAAAGACTATCTTTTGTCCATTGTATTCCCCTTGCTCCTTTGTCAAAGATCTGTTGACTATGTTTATGTGGGTGTATTTTTGGGTTCTCTCTTCTTTTCGTTAATCTATGTGTCTGTTCTTTCACCAATCCCACATTGTCTTGATTACTGTAGCTTTACAGCAAATCTGTAAATTGGGTAGTGTCAGTCCTCCAACTTCATTCTTTAATATTGTGTTGGCTATTCTGCATCTTTTCCTTATCCATACAAACTTTGGAATTAAATTGTTGATATCCACAAAATAATGCTGGGATTTTGATTGGGATTGCATTGAATCTATAGATCAAGTTGGGAAGAATTGACATATTGACAATATCAAGTCTGCCAATCTATGAACAGAGAACATCTCTCCATGTATTTTATTCTTCTTTGATTTTGTTCAGAGTTTTGATCAAAGTTTTTTATTTTTCCTCATATAGATTTCATACACTTTTGGTTAGATTTTTACATACCTATTTGTATATTTTTGGTGCTAGTGAAAATGATACTGTGTTTTAAAATTCAAATCCCACTTGTTCATTACTGATATATAGGAAAGCAATTGACTGTTTTAGATTTTTTTCTTTTTTTTGGAGTAAAACAGGATCTTCACGGTTAAGTTTATTTCTGAATTGTAAAAATTCTGTCTCCATGTTTTCCCTGTATTACCATGTTTTTCTCTTCTTTTCCTCTACTCAGTCTTGGCTGCCACAATCGGACAGACAGAAAATATGAGGACACTTTTTTTCTAGCATCTGTAGTGGAAACCTTAGCAGTAGATAGTAACCGCTCAGGTTTGTCAAATAGATGCATCCACATTTTTCACCATAATCCACCTACATAGTCCTTTTTGCTTTTTGAACTTGTCAGACTCATCCTTAATTAGTCTATCCACAAGGAATATTTTGTTTCCTGATCATTGCATAACTGGACGCTTTTCAACATTCAGGTTCAAGTGCTATTTCCTCAAAGAGCCTTTTCTGATCACCCCACTGAAATAGTCTTATGCTCATATCCCCACTGCTGTTGCACTATCTCTTCATCCCGTTTTCTTTCATACCTTCTTTCCACAAATAGTTATTGAATCCCCATATATGCCACACACTGTCCTGGGCAGTAGTACAATAGAACAAGAGAAACCTGTGCTCCTGTCTCATGGAGCTAACATTCTGGTTAAGGAGACAGACAATGAACAGGTAGATACTAGATATACAGTTTATCAGGTAGAGAGAAATGTTGTGTAGAAAAATAATGCAGAAAACAAAAATGCAAAGTGCTGGGCTTGAGGTGAGAGAATGCAATTTTAAATGGTGTGGCTAGGGAAGGCCTCGCTGGGCAAAGACCTAAACTGGGTGACAGGAAAACCTGCTCTTTGGAAAAGAACAAATAGGGAAAACCCCAAGTGCAAAGACCCTGAGGCAGCAGGCTGCCTTAGGTGTTAGGGCAACAGCAAGGGGATCTGTGTGGCTGGAGTGGAGTGAGCAAAGGGGAGAGTCACGGAAGATGAGTTCAGCAAGCTTAGGGGGTGGGAGTGGGCAAGCTCCTGCAGGTCATTGAAGGGACTCTGGCTTTTCTCAAAATAAGATAATCCTTTAAAAGGATCACTCTGCCTACTGGGTTGAGAATAGACTATAACAGAAAAGGTAGGTGAAGAAGACCAATTAGGAGCTATTGTGATACTCCAAGTGAGAGATGCTGGTGACCTGTACAGGACGAAGGCAGTAGACGTGACGGGTAGTGGTTAGTTGATAGTAGATTTGGATGTGAGATGTGAGGAAAGAAATGAGTCAGGAAAGATGGTAAGCTACTGGAAGAACAGATTGCCTCTAATGAATGGCAAAAAGACTGCAGGTGGAACAAGTTTATGAGCAAGATGGGAAAAATCAGGAGTTTGATTTTGCACACATTATGGTTAAGATTGATGTCAATGGGCAGTTGGATACCTAAGTCTGGAGTTCAGCCTGGATGTTGGTATGTATGTGTGTACATGAATGTGTAAATTTAAATATGCATATGGTTTTAAAATTAGAATAATTTAAGAAATATATTTTTAAATGAATTTGCATCATAGTTTTGCAGAATTCCTGAGGTGTTATTGCAGAACTTGCATGGAGTCCTGCAAGTTTACAGCCACAATAGACTAAGTTAGTCTATTGTGGCTGTAAAAGTACTACTTGATACAACCATCACAACCAATTTTTTGGCTTGTGGTGTAGCAAGAAGATACTACAGGGTTTACAGATCTATACACCAGAGGGTCTTATCTCAATATTTCTATTCTCTTCTGTGGGATCCATTTCTCAGAAAAGTATCCAGATTTTTCTTACGTTGCTGAATATGCTGATGTGAACCATCAATACTCTTGATGGAACATTTACAATGGGACAGATCACTCATCCTTTTTAGGGTCATATTGGCATGACCCAGTGAAGGGATTTTGTGTGATGTGCTAGTTGTCATGATGTACTTTTGAAAAATAGTTTCACTGACATGAATCCACGAAAATATATTAACCTTCCTATCTTGACTGACTTGCATTTTGGAAACAGCAACTTCTCATGCTAGAGACGGTATGAGCAACAGGACTGGGTCAGGGTGAGAAAGTAAGAGCCCAGCAAGAAGGGAGGCAGTGATAGGCCTTCTAATAGTTTTTCGCAGAGCAGTGTGAAGACATTATGCATAAGCCGAGGTTTGTACCAGCCTGGGTTGTGATTCAAGCTCTGTCACTTTATAGATGGGAAGGACGTAACTTCTCCAAACTCAAGTGCTGAGAAATAAGATATAATAGGGAATAATTATAACTCTCTAGTGAGAAGAACTAATGATCTAATGTTTGCCAAAATACTTAAAAGAGCGTATAGATAGCACTCAATGAATCATGGTTATTCGTATCAATAACTCTTACATTTAAATCCAAAGAGTTTGGTCTTTTGCCACACCTGAAAAGGGTAATGGAGAGTTTCATTGATCTTACTGTTTTACACCCAATTATTTTATTTTTAAACATCATTTAATTAGCGCATGATTTTCCTCCAGAGCTTAGTTTCAGAGTGTGATTTCCTAAGTTGTGGCTTGGACTCATCAGATTCTGGGAAGGTTTCTTATGAAAGTGAGCCCCAGACCAGGTACAGAGACATGCCTTTGAGCAGAGGTGATCTGAGAGGATTATCTCTTCATTGGTGAGCGGGACTGCTTCCCCAGGCTCGGACTTAGCTGGGACACAGCTGTAGTGAGAATGAGCCTCCAGATCATTAAATCTTGTAGTTGAAACCCTTCCACTGTACACTTGAACGTTTGACGTACACATTTCATCTCTCTTGGCTGTTATTTGGACTTATTAAGCATTTCTGTAACATTGGTTTTTTTCTAAGTTGGCTGCATTTCATTAGCAGTTCCTCACATCACCCTGTGTAAAAGGTGAATGCAACAGTCCATGTATTATAGACAAGGAAATGGAGGTCCAAGTAAGGCTAGTGTGGTTTGGCCAAGGACACCAGAAAATTAAGCCCTGGAATTAGCAACTGAGCCCAGAGTGCCTCACTGTCGAGTCATGGTTGACTTTATCAAGGAGACTTTTCTCCATAGATGATTCAATTCAACACATTCAAATAAAACACAAAAATAATGCCCCTCCTCTCCCTAAGAACAAAAAGAGTTTCCTGATTTCATAGTCATAATACTGTAGCCAGAGTGATCATTCTAAAATTGAATCTGATCAAGTCACGTTTCTATGAAAGCCTGGTTCTGGTTCTCCATTGCCCCGGGATAAAGTCCAATCTCCTTAACGACATACGTGGCCTGCTCTGTGCCCTTCTGCATCCCTATTGCCAGTCTGGTTACTCATCCTCTCGTTTTCACTTTAGTCATCCTGCAGACTTTCCTTCTCGTAATGTGCCTTTGTCCGTGACATGTAGAAAAGAACCTTCTATCTCATTTCTTTTCCTCTAGTTACATGTCACATTTTTCAAGAAGTCTCCCTACATTTCTCAAGGCTGTGTTAGTTAGCCCTTCTGTACACCCCGATTGTATATGATGTTTGTACCACTTATATCACTAAAATTGTCGTAAATCCATCTTTTCCCTGAGATTGCAATCCCCTTGAGGGCAGTAATTTACCTGCTTCACTGTAGGTCCCCAGTTCCTGGCATAGTTCCTGCAAATAGTAGGGATACAATAAATATGTTTGGATGGTATGAATGAACAATATGCCTTGTGATTTGACATGTTCCATCACGCAGAATTCTAAGGTTACTACCCTTTATGTCAGACTCTGGAATAAATGCCAGAGGTACAATAGGTTATGGTTTGAAGCTTTAATGGTGAAATTGCTGGCAACTACCAAGAGGAAGGGGAGGGGAATGATGAAACTTACCAGTGAGGAAGTTCTGGCTTAAGATACATCTCATCCTGGTCCCTTGGTCTTTTATAGGTGTAATCAGGGTGACCGCGTAAGTTGTCCCAACTGGTACAACTCTGTGAATGGAAATGGGCTCTTGACGATCAGCACAGACCAGGACCATCTGAGGCAAACTGAGTGTATGGTCACTCTAGATGTATGGATTACCCCAATGTGCTGTTTGTCCTGAGCTCAATTTCTGGTTCAACTGAGCCATGTAATGGGCTCAAAGCTGCTGCTGGGTGAGAGATTGCATAGTGGCACTAACTGAAACAGCTAAGGGACGTGGAACAGTCATGTTGCAACATATGGTTTGACAATTCTTTTCCTGAAGTAGCTCTAAACATAGTAGTAGTTCTATCTCAGTGACAGTAGCAGGTGAGAGAGGCAGTTCAGCAGTAGTTCTATCGCTCAGTAAAAGTTTTGGCACCTGGATTTGGACATGGGGAGATGAAAAATTTCCAGATCAACCGAATTGTTCAAAGCTGCCAAGTTGGCCTGAGAACTTCCCTTTGTGAGGGAGATATGAATGATAGCCAAGACCACTCCTTAGCTGGAAAATGCAGTTTAAGCATATGTTTTAAAACGCAATGATTAAAATATTATGTTTTCAGAGCCTTTTAGTGCTCCTGAATCCATGGTTTTGGCAAACACTTAACTGTGCGGAGGGTGATTATCTTTGGAGAGTAGGATAGTAGCTTCCCAATTGCTGCAGTAGGTCTCTGCGCTGGCAAGCGTTTAGGAGGTGAAAGAGGCCGACTTGCACATTAGTAATAAAGGTGAAAATTCCTAACGCCGAGGAGGTGTTGAAATTCTGGTTAGCTTACTTTCTTGTTTTGGCAAATGTCCTGTTTCAAATGGAAGATGGCATGTTCCCATTACTACATTTCTCTTTTTTTTTCCTGATAGAATTTCTCCAAATTTATGTCCATCATCTATGCCTGGAGAATGTAATAATTCATAACTAACAACTTTATTGGCAGAATACAATATTAATTGCACTGTAATGACCTTGGGTTGGTATGAGGAATCCTTTTGTATTAACAGAAGAGTAGGGAATGGATTTTCTTTTTAAGTATACCACAGAAACAAACATACATGGAGGGAGGAAAACAAAAAACAAAACAAAACCAACCCCTGTAAAGCTGGTTGAAATCAATCAAACCCTGGAATTTCACCTTCCTATCTCATCTTATTCTTTTTCTAGCTTTTTATTAGTGTCTTTTCATAAAGTCCTGAGTTGCCACCAGGTGCATTTGTAAATGGTATTCATAATTCCCTAACTCACACTTCTAGGTCAGCAGTGTAATGGTGCTTTAGGACTGGGTTCCTCCAGAAGAAATAAAAACCAACAGCAAAACAAAACAAAATATATGAAATAGTAGTTGCTATACAAGTCAATCACACCAGCTATAATATACACGATGTATTTTTTGGGAAAAACTACATTGTGTGGCAAAAAAGCGCGACTCACTGCTTGGTGTAAAGAACTGTAATTGGCAGGATGTATATGAGCATAATATACTCAGGAAGCAAATTGTAGCTTATATCCTTTCTGACTTTTTATACCCTTGGCCAAACAATAACAGGTCTTTCATATGTCCCGGAGAGCTGAGGGGTGTAGAACAGGAATTGGAAAAAAAACAAAGTCACGCTTCCAGTGACATAGAAGAAAACAGCACTGGTTATAAATGTGTTTCTAGAATTAAACAGCCTAGGTTCATATAACAGGTCCATGCATTAGTTGTGTGACTTTGGGTGAGGCACTTAACCTCTTAGTTTCAATTTCCCTGTCTTTAAAATAGGAATAGTAACAGTAACTACCATATATGGTTTTGGTGAGGATTCAATGAGACGATACAGAAAAGCACTTAGTAAAGTATTTGACAGATAGTAAGCTCAATAAATGTCAATTATAATTGTTCAAAACATTTTTTTTAAATTTCAGGTTGTGCTTGAATATATGGTTGACACCCAGGAATGTTTGTACTTAAGTTTCATGGTTCACTAA
The DNA here is from genome assembly GCF_937001465.1 of Orcinus orca. Taxonomy (NCBI): domain Eukaryota; kingdom Metazoa; phylum Chordata; class Mammalia; order Artiodactyla; family Delphinidae; genus Orcinus; species Orcinus orca. The sequence goes on from NC_064564.1 coordinate 57,505,208, forward strand.
GATCATTCAGGCCTCCAACATTGCATTATTCCTAGGTCAGGGAGCTCCTGAAACGAAGTACATCCAGAGAGCCCCATTTACCCAAAGTGCTTTGGTGGACCCTAGTCCTCCTTCCCAACTGGGGCCTGCCACCGCCCCCTTGGGGGAGCAAATGGGATTGCAACACCAGGCTGGGGCAAGAGCCATGGATGATTCTATTTCTCAGGAATGCCTTTAAATCTTGTATATGCTCTGTTGCTCTGTTACAGTGTTTTAAAATATTTTTTCTTCTTCTGTATTTTTATTTTATTGCGAAAATCAATAAAGAGGCTGGGTTATATTTCACAAGACATGGATATTGAGTTTCCTTGAGAAATATAGTTGGATGGTGAATTGGCACCAAGACCTCACACCAGAGTCTAAGAATGTTGCATCCTCTCTTCCAGCCTCATCCTTCTCTTCTCCTTCCAATAACTCTAACCACAAGGGTAGTCATCACTGTCTACTTATGTTGCTTCTCTCTGATTTTGCTTCTCCAACATGTTTGTACCCAATCCCTTGTATTATATTCCTTCTGTTTGAAATGCAACAGGTGAAATGCTGGAGTAAGAAGTAAGGAGATTTGGATGAGAATTTTGAATCGTCTGATAATTTGCTGTTACCTGGGTCTTATTAGTAACCTCTCTGAGTCCCAGTTGCATAAAGATGGGGGAATAATAAGCTCAATTCACCTGTTTTACAAGATTGTAGTGAGGATAAAGTAAAATAGTGGGTGTGCAAGTGCTTTTCAAATACGCTTATTATTTTTGAGGGTACTGTTTATCATTAAGTGCGTTCATATAATATTTTGCTGCAAAAATAGAAAAAATACTTAAGGCAAATTTGAAGTTACATTTTCCCTGTGAAATATGCCTAGGCTGATCTGGTTCTCTTTCTTTTATTTATTTATTTTTTCAAACTTTATATTTTACAAAAGTTTTATGTTCACAGAAACATTTAACAGAAGGAACAGAGCTGCTTCTTCTATTTTTAATATTAAACTAAAATGTGACAAAAGTTTTGCTGAGTTATTGATCCTTTTAAAAAATGTCCTTCCTTTGCTAGGCTAAGCTTTTATTGAATTTTTGGGGGGTCTGTTTGCTTAGTGTAAGTGGAAAAGTAAATAGCTGGCCTAGAGGCCTCTTACTTTTCCCTGTCAACTATGTAAAGTGTGCTTAAGTGTTATTTGCATAGCTGCTGCCCTGGCCTATTCCTAACCTCTACAACATCTCTGATGACCATGAGAAAATTTTATTTGTCATATGTTGGTAAGGAGCCGGAGTAGACATCGTTCAAGAAATGTGAATCTGTTCACTAGAAAGTAGGGTCAAATTGAAGGTTATTTGTCATTGGAACAAATAATCATTAAGTGGCTAGAGCATTCTTTTTTTTTTTTCTTTCCCCTAAATAGGGGATTCTTCAATAGCATCCTGATATAAAGACCAACGAGATAACTAGAGAGTGATTTAAAAAGTCAAGGACAGTCACAATAAAGCTCTTTACTATGAGCGAGAGACTGTACTCTTTGCTTTACAGCTGCTGACTCATTTAAACATCATGGAAACCCTATGAGGTAGATCTTATGAGACTCATTTAATTGATAAGGAAACTAAGGTTCAGAGAGATTCAGTAATTTCTCAACAGAGAGAAGCATCCTGGTTGAACAACTAGGATTTCTCCTCATATTTGCTTTAGCTAGTCCTGAGAAAAGCAGCCTCTTCTTCTACCCATAGTACAATGAGATGCTTAGTATTATACACACAAATGGCATTCTATCATGAGTACAGAATTCCTAGCCAAATGCTCTTCCTCATCAATAATGATGACAACAACAACAACAATATTCTTATGTCTTGTGCTAAATATTTCCTACGTCTTATCACATTTAAGCCTCGCAATAATCCACTGAGGTAGGATCATCAGCCCTACTTTAGACGTGAGAAACTCAGAATCAGTGAGGTGAGCTGCTTGCCCAACTCAAGTAAGCATGTCTCTCTGACTCCCTTGACTGTGGCCCTTCTCTCTATATCATAGTGATGTTAACCCACCTCTTTCTTGAAGGACTAATCTTCTCAGAAATTTACATCCCTGGTGCCCCAAGCACTATCTACCCACTACAGCATCCTTTTGTCCCTAACTTTTGTATGATGGCGGTACTGTGGGCTGTTAACAACTTGCAGCTGGAATGATTCTCTTGGTTTTTTTTGGTCATGTTTGAGACCTTTTTCAAAGACTCTGTCTGGTCAGTATCTTCGGGATCAATTTCTTCTAAAATATTGCCCTTCTGATTCATGCCACAGAAACAGAGCATTTATAAATAAACAAGCAGAAAGTACATTGGAATGACCTCATGCCTGGGTTTCTGATTGCTTGGACAGATGACATCCCAGCTCTGTCTCACCACACATTATTTTTTGAATCATTTCCCTTAACCTAAGTATCTCTGGTAACCAAATTATAGTAACTTCCCCAAGGCAACCTGAGGTTTGGAAACCAAGTGGGCAGTTCCAAGTTCTTAGTGGACCGTTCCAAGACATGCAACCACAGAGCTAAGGTCAGGGCCCATTAGAAGAGCGTGCAGAAAGAGGCTATGTGGAGAGAGGTTCATGTCTTCCCATTGTACTGGAATTTAACTGGAATGGGTGAAGACAATTTCATTTAAGAATCCTTTCCCCCAGTCACCTCATTAACACCTCCAATGAAAGGCAGCTGTGAGACTGTTAACTCTTTGCTTACACATTCTTGAAAGTGCTATTGGCTAGGATCTCTTGTCCTCGTGAGAAGATACCCTGCTGTCACCAATCTGGGTATCTGTAGCATTGAAATGAGGGTTTTTCCAAGACTCATATTTATACCCCAGTAGTGCGCCATTCCGTGGAGTGAGACATGCATTTCTGCCAGGTTTTGCATGTTTTGAGCTGCTACCCTATAAGCTGCAGTATGTTGCGTTTTTTGGAACTTGGCTGCCTCAAATTCTTCTTGGAAATAAATGAGAGCGTATGTGAACATTCATTAAGGTAGTAACTCATTCATTTACTCACTCACACTTTTAGTAAGTCACATTGGATGAGTGCCTGTTATAGGCCAGGGAACATGTCAACATTGGGGGTATATGGGAGAATAAGACGTTGTCCCTTCCCTCAAGGAGTTTACTCTTTAATTTGTGTTTAAATCCTTATTCCAGCGTCATGTGAAAAAATGATGGCTAAAGTTACAATGGGAGCAAAAAAGGAGAGGCAATAAAGCAGAGTTGACTCAGGGAGGTCAGGGAAGACTGAAGAGAAGGTACCTGTGCTGTTTTGAAGAATAAATAGGACTTAGCTATATGGATAAGAGCTGAGATGGGAAAGCAACCTGTGCAAAATCAGGAGAGGATGGTTTTGGCGTGATGTGAGAGACCAGATTTGTGTGCAGCGTAGTGAATATTGGTGTAGTGGATGTTCCGGTACACAGCCCAGACACCGGCTTCGGGATGGAGACACACATTCTACCAGCTGCTGGATCTCAGCTGGACCCTTTTTGGGAATTGCCCTCAACTAAAGGGAGCTGCCTTGCTTCCTCCCCTGGGGCAGTATGTGTCCAAGACACAGATGAAGAAAGGCCAGTTGTACTAACTTCAAGGTGGATGATTCTGACTATCCATCCCATTTCAAGGGTTCCCAGTAAGATCTTCTGAAGCCTCTGCTGCAACTGTACCACAGTTCAGCTTCTCCCTGTGATCTTGCTGACCACACCTCTCACAGCCAGTGTCCTCTGGCAAATGGTACAAGAGGGGATCAAAAAGCTCAGACCTGGGCGTGACACATCCTTTCTGCTCACATCAGGAGGATTTAATCCCAGGTCATACTTAGCTACTGAAGATGCCGGAAAATGTAGTTTCTAGCTTATGTGCATAGTCTCAACTCTATTATAGCAGAGAGAGGAAACAAGGTTTGGTGTGTGAGGCCTCCAGTACAGGGGAGGGGCCTAGGGTGGGAAGCAGAAATCATTTCAGGTATAAACAGAGTGCTAAGCCAAGGTGTTAGAACTTGCTTCTGAAAATTGTGGGGAGCCAGTGAGTAGGGCAGGGATCGGATAGTGAATAATTTGCCAGAGAGAATTTTGTCGTTAGGTGAGGCAAACAACTACACTACTCTTCCTGTGGAAATACTGTTTTGTCCTGGTATCTTTAGCAATGGTTGTGATTGTTTGTCTGAACCTAGTTGATGCTTCTGTTCCCTACTTTCTTGTCACCTGAGGAAAAAATGGATATTGCTCTGTCAGGACAACAGTGGATGAGCTTTTCTCAACCTTTCTTTGAAAGAAGAATTGACAAAGCAGTTTCCTCCTTCCTTCTCCCCAAAAGCACATGTGCAGGGCCTAAGGGTGAGATTTGGCTAGTTAAAAAAAAATAGAATCATCATCTACTAAGAGGTGCAGATGGGATAACGTGGAAGAAAGAGCACTAGTCTTTCGGGTATACTCAAGAGACGTGGGCTTGGTCTCTCGCTGGCTGTATCTCTAGTTTTATGACTTTTCTCATGTCACTTGGATTCTCCGTCGCTCACCTCTAAATTAGGTTGACAGAAGAAGTTGGAAGTTTCCCTTCAGCTTAAAATCACTGCACTTTGATAGGCCTTAAACCTGAAGTTTGGAACCAGCTTGCACTGGAGCTCAAGAAATATGTGTGGAATTTAATTAAATTTTCGATTTTAATTTTAGCAAAGTCTATCATTGCTTGACCCTCAGTCCACACGGGAAGCCCACCCCCTAATGTCACAAGGCAGCAACGACAACAAACAACCAAGTGAACATTCTGTGATCTCTCATAAAATGTCTGAGGAGAGGAGTTTTATTTTTTTCCCGCCGATTCCAGATTCTGATTCCACCGGTTAATGAGCGAAGGGGAAGTTCCAAGAGAAGGCCTCTGGAAGGCTAATGGCAACAGGGCATCTCATATCGCAAAGATTTAGTGAGAAAGAATTCACAGCAGAACATCTAAAATGACGTTCTGATGTCTGTGGGAAAGGAATTATGAGAGGTTGGCATTTAACTTAGGAGCCAACCAGACCACTCTGGGTTGGCCTTGAGTTTGGGCAGCAGGACACACTCTCAGCTCCATGCAGCTGCCTTGGGAGTGACAGACACTTTCCCACTGTTCTGGGCCTGGTTCAGAGAGGAACTGGTTACGGTCTGTGATGGCAGTGGCTCAAGGAGCCAACGAGGACAGGGGTGAGGAATTCAGGAGGAATGCAATGAACTAAGCTGGAAACTCACTAGAACACTGGGACTCCCATTGGCCAAAAGAACCACTTGACCTCCTCTGACCACGGGTGACCCCTACACTCTCATTGTTACATCTTAAAAAAATAAAGGAGCACCTGCTAGAGCTTCAGTCTTAAGTGACTTTAATCACCCCTAGCTATCAACTGAAGGGCAAGAATCCTGTATTTGCAATTAGAATCAACGTGTAGTAAGGTGTGCACACAAACTGGCAATGCTTTGATGGCAAATCCTTCTTTTTCAGATATTTTTGAAAGGCCGATTTATTAAGTAGAGTTTCCCCCAGATTGGTGATCACGTCAGCACTTCAAATGCTAGCAGCGGGAAAGAATCGGTATCATGTTTGTCTTGAACATGGAAGATGTTGGACACCTGGGCCTCCGTTCATCCTGGGACACAGTACAGGAGTCAAGCAGGGCACAATACAGTTCTTATTCTGAATTGGAATCCATGTGAACTCTCCAGTGGGCAGACAAAAGAGGATTGTTAGCACTTCCAGGTACCTTGACGGAGTTACACCGCTTGACTATTTCCCCCCATCTGCTAAGTGAGCACTCTCTGACACAGGTTGGTGCAGCACTCTTAAAGCCCTTGGTCTGCTTCCTATTGGTTCCACATGTGTTTGTATTTGTTCTCAGTAGGCAGAGATTCCAGAGAGAAAATGAACCGCTGCAGATCGATTGCAGTATCAGTCATGCAGAAGACGTGGTGCAGAGTGCCGTTTGATTTTGATCTAGTTTTAACCCTTGCAAGGTGGTGGCCCTGGCTTCTTGGCTTTTGTTGGCCTCAGTTTCTGTTTGAAGTCTCAGATGCTAAAGGTAAAAAAAAAAAAAAGGCAGTCTGAGGCCTGTGTTTTAGAAAAGACAGCATTTCCCCTTTAAGTCATTTGGTCCTCAAAACCTTTCTGTCTCTGTCTGGGACAGAGCAATAGAAAAGCCAGAAAGCATTCATGTGGGGGGTGTGTGTGTGTGTGTGTGTGTGTGTGTGTGTATTATTGCTGCCATGAAAAGATATGCCTTGTTTATGCAGCCAGTGATAACTCTGCACAAAAGTACATTGACAGCGCCGGCAGATTCTGTGCCCACACTGACAAAAGACAGACCAACCCGACTTGGTGGTTTACTTAGGTGACCATTCTCCCCAGTATGATTTGTCTTTGTCCTTTCCTTTCTTGCTTTATTTTAAAGAGATTCAATGAGATTGAGTTAAGGACGTGGTGTCTATTTCAGCCTTAGCTTTGCAATTTCCACATTTAGCCTGGATTACGTTACAGCCATCACGATGCTGGGATATTTTTCTATGTACAACTTGGAGATAGAAGAGAAAAACAGGAAGGGTGTGGTGTCTCCTCTCAATGTTCCTTTATCCTGGGGTCTGGAGGTTGCATGGATATGTGTGTGTTGATATGTGTGTGGGGGGCGTGTGTGTGTGTGTGTGTGTGTGTGAGTGTGAGGAGAGAGGGAGAAAAGGAAAAAAGTACTGCACAGCAAACAAAGCTTTTGCCCCTTGAGCGTGCTCCTTAACTTCTCAGTAAGGATATTTGAGCTCTCTACTGTTTATTGAAACTCCAGGAACATAAAGATGGAGACCTTGGAGGGAGGGGTGAGCCCTGTCTCACTATACAGTGGAGAACCTGAGGTTTAGGAATGACTTAGTACAGCTTTCTTGTCGACCCCTGAAATCTCATATTCTGCCCTCTGCCCCTGGCTAAGATTCTGAGTCCTACTGTGCTGATTTAAGTAGATCTGTCTGTCCCTCTCCTGTCTTCCCTGTAAAGGAGAACTGTATCCCTTGGGATTCTTGCTGTAAGAGGCAATAGAAAACACAGTCCAAATTGGCTTACATTAGAAAGGCATGTACAGGTTCACATAACATGTGGGGTAGGGGTGGGGCTGGCTGTGGGCATGGCTGAATTGGGGGACTCAAAACTCCTCGGGAGCTGGTGCATTTCTATCTTTGAACTGTCTCTGCTTTTCCTAAGTCGTGCTTTCTTGTCAGACTCCATGTGTTGGTGTGATGACTGCATTAGCGTCTTCCAATTTCATGTCCAGGTGGAAAGAGAACCTGTCTTTCTTCTAGTAGCCCCAGAAAATGTCTCACCGGGTCTGGCTTAGATTAGTTCACATGCACAACCATGAACCAACCCTGTGGCTGGGGGGAATGCAGTTCTTTGGCCAAGACTGAAGCTATCATGTTCTTGGAGCTGGAGGAGAAGTCAGCCTGAAGTTCATTTGGGAGAAGGTTGTTTCTAAGAGAAAAATCTGGGTACTGTTATCAAAGGAAGAGGGAGCAGAGGCTGCCTGTCTAAACAACAGTCCAAAAATTATCTATTGCAGGAGTCGTAGAAGTTTAAAGGACAAAAACGTAATTTGATCAATCAACTTCATTATGTATGTATGTATGTATCCTTCCTCTCTTTCTCTCTCTCTCTCTCTCTCTCTCTCTCCCTCCCTCCCTCTCCCTCTCTCTCTCTCTCTCTCTCTCCCTCCCTCCCTCCCTCTCTTGTGTGTATATGTCCTCCTTGTAAGGACACTGGTCAAACACACTGGTTTTGAAATCAGATGTCCTGGGCTCCAGTCCTAATTCCAGCAATAACTAATTCATAGACGTTTGGACAAGTTACTTAAAATTTGGTGTTGCTTTAGATTTGTGGTTGGGTTAACTCAGCATAATTTTGAAAGAAATAAGTAAGTACCTTGTTAACAACCTCATTTGTCTATTCTCGCTTCTTTGTGCCACAAATACAAATAGTATTTCATGATAATTGAATAATTTCTTGAAAACATTTGATACTCTCAGCTAGTATCTTCAGAGTTGTCCAAAATTCTACTTTTCTAAGTTACCCCCTGTATTTCAGGAGGAGAAATTGCTTTTCTTTCCCAGATATCTCTTTTCCACCGTCAAAGACCCTTCTTGGGAGAATGTTTTGCATAAGTGTACCCAGAATGACTGTGTATATATATGAAAAATGAGATGATTTGTCTTTTCAGTGAAAACATCTTTTGCTGCATTAAGCTTATGCCCCGCCACAGGAATCTATTAGTCCACAAAACTTTCCCATTCCCACAAACGTTTCGACAGCTGGGACACGAAATCTCATTCAGAGACAAATGTGTGCACCACATTTACAGTCTGAAATTCAATCTTCAAGCATCACTTGATTAGAATGAACATTATGGTGCATTGTAATTTTTTTCATTTAAATAGCAGCCAATAAATTTATACCATAATCCATCCCCCATCCCAAAGGATATTTAAAAAGGTTTCAATTAATGCTATTTTAACCATCTGACATCTAAATATTTACCAAACTCTTTAGGTGCCCAAGGCAAGCGTGCCTCAGTATTTACAAGGCTGGTACACACACACACATATACTCACACACGGGAAGTCTTGCACACACACTTTTGTGGCAATTAGGAACACATTTTTGATTCTGTTCTTGAAAAAGGGCTTCCATAGGCATCCCTCTACCTCAGGTACAATCTTCTCTGAGAGTTCATCTCTGTTAAGCCATTAACACGGTGCCTGTCACGTAGTAAGAGCTCGAAATGTGAGCTATATTACAATGACTGTAGTTATTATACGATTTTAATTATCAAGCAGTATCTTTGGTAATGTTAATTCTATTGGGCTTTTTATTTTTCTAAATGGGGAAATATGTGGGTCTTACCCATGCTTAGATCAACCTCTCAGGTGACCTCACTGACACAAAGAGAGTGAATACATTTATTATTATTCCTGCAAATTAATCGAAAGTAAACACATATCTTTTGTGCATGTGTACAAACTTCTTCCCCAGAGAGTTCCATATACTTCAGCTAATGTGCCTTCTAGAAAAGTATGGGATCTTGCCAAATGGATATTTTTCCCTCCCGAGCCCTGCTGAGGGTACTCCTGGTTCTACCTACCCTTCTTTTCCTCTTTAACAGAGGAGGTATCACTGACATAGCATATCGTTGACTTTGTCGGTCATGTTTATGGTTCTTTGTTGGCCTCTCCCTTCCAGGATGGAAGGTCCATGAAGGCAGGTTTTTGTCCATTGTGTCAACTGATGTGTCCCTGGCACCTTGAATACCATTTCTTTCTATCCTGTATGACATCCCTTTTTTTTTTGATGAAATGGTGCAGATTTATAGTGTTTCTGGGATATGAACAACTCTATTTCAGGTAAGACAGGCACTAATGTTGACCTTGCCAACCTGCCCTTATGACCATCCTATGCATACTATGAACACTTTCTCACCTTGCTGCCTTTGGGAATGGGCAACTGTTCTGACCTGGTTCTTGTGGGGTTCAAATTAGGAGTTTGGGATTAACAGACACACACTACTATATATAAAGTAGATAAACAACAAGGACTTACTATATCACACAGGGAACTATATTCAGTATCTTGTAATAACCTATAATGGAAAACGTTCTGAAAAAGATACATATATCTGAATCACTTTGCTGTACACCTGAAACTGACACAACAGTGTAAAGCAGCTATACTTCAATGAAAAAAGTATGCAGGGAGAAGACTGACTGCACAAATTCCCACAATTTAAAAGCTCACTGGTGTGGGTTGGTTGTGTAGTGGGAACTGAATAGATAAAAGAGGGAAAATGCGGTAGGGTCCTTAATCACCCAGGCTCAAAGCTTCTTTCATCTGCAGACACCATCTTCATCTCCTCTACCTGGACAGACACCACGGTCCTCTGATGCTTCCTTCCCTCCACTAATGTATTAGTGTAGCAGCTGACTTGTATGTGACAAAATTCCAAAATACTGGTAGCTTAATCAAGATAATATTTTATGTCACTTTTTCTGACATAAAAATAATGCAAAGGTAGGAGCGTTGGTGTGGTGGCACCACGGGGACATCAGAGGTGCAGGCACCTGTCAGTTCTACTCAGTCTAATGTGTGATCCTTGTCTGCATGATCCAAGATGGTAGCTGAGTGTGAGATTCGTGCCTGTGCTGCAGGTTGGAAGTCGTGTGAAAGGGCAAGGAAAAGAGGGGCAAAAGAAGCTCCCATATGACACGTTTGCTCTAATTTAATGACCAGAACTTAGTCTTGTGGTCATAACTGTCTACAAAGATGTTCTGAAAATGTAGCCTTTATTATGGATGGCCATATGGTCAGAAAAAAAAAAAATATATATATATATCTCACAACTTCTTTAGCCTTTCATCTGTCAATGCACATTTAGGTTGCATCCATGTCTCGGCTATTGTAAATAGTGCTGCTATGAACATTGGGGTGCGTGTATCTTTTCGAATTAGAGTTTTGTCTGGATATACGCCCAGGAGTGGGATTGCAGGATCATATGGCGACTCAATTCTTAGTTTTTTAAGGGACTTCCTTACTGTTCTCTACAGTGGCTGCACCAATTTACATTCCCACCAACGACTACACTTCTTTCCGGAAGGAGAGGTAAAGGCATATTGAAAAGGGGGATGCTTTCCAGGCAGGAGAAATTGTGGCCATTTTTTTTTTTTTTTTTTTTTGCAATTCACCAAAGCAGCCAAACTATCTTGGACAAACCGCTTAACATGGCTGAAATCTCAGCTTCCCCATCTGGAAAATAGGGATAATAACCACCTCTAAGCTATGAGAAATAAGTAGTATTAGACTTATAAAGTGCTTAGAACAATGACATTTAGTCAATATTAATTCTACCTCCCTTTACAGTTCTCTGCAATCCTAACATACATCCCTTTGACTGTGTAAACTTGGCACTCCTGCAGATCTCTTTGCGGTCCTCGGAAACCCTCACTGGTGTTCCCACTCAGTGCTTCTGCCCTTTCCTTTATCTGAAACATTTTTTTCTTCATTGCTTAGTCTACAAAACTTTATCCATATTTCAGGATATCACGTCTATTTCCTTCATCAAGTCTGGACTCCTCTAGCCGTCTTGACTTCTTTGTTTTCTAAATTCTGGCTGCCCTTATGATTTATGTCATTATTTAGCCATTCGATTCTATAGGTTCCTGTGACTTTTGCATTGCCTTATGGAATTATTTGATATTAATACTTTAAAATTTTTGACCTGCATGTCACCAACTATACCGTAAACCCTTAAAGGATGGAGACAGGATAGAATGGTGAAGTGAAATAAAAAAAGACTTGAAAGATTAACCACACACTCCCAGCAGTTTTAGTCCTTGATGCTTACTAGACGAGTGGAGATGAGCAAGTCACTTAACTTTTCTGAACCTTAATTTCAGAATCATTAAAATGATAACATACTGGCCCTGTTTAGCATTGTTGGTATAAAGATCAGATAAGATTTCTATAGGGGCATTCTTTAAGTATTGTAAAGTATCACATAAATATTTGGCCTGTTGTGATATGTTTAATGAGTATTCATTAAATGAATACTACATACATAGGAAATATAAGAATCTAAATCTATTGAGTTTATTTGTGCAGGAACACAGATATTCTTTTAATCTACCCCCAAAAAGGAAGCCAACATATCAGGGTTTTGGCAACATCAGTTTGATGGGTTCCAGCTGAATGACTCTACCATGTCCAATTATAATTCCAGTTTTTAATATAGTTTAGCAAGAGAAAAGACACAAGTGGTGGTCCAGTATTATTCTAAAATAGTTTCTGTTACCAAGTTTCTTTCAGAGGGAACATTTTGGAGGAGCCTACCTTTTGGTCAACTGTTTCAGATATGGAATGTTAATGTGGTTGCAACTGACTTAACACTTAAACACATCATGGAGAAACTTTGTTTTGCTCACTCCCTACATGAAGGTGTCGAATCCCAGCTCTAATGCCAATAGATTAAGTCCATCAGAGTAAGGTTAGAATTGCAAGATTGTAACTTGTCAGGCTCCATGCAAAACTATTCCATGCAGACCCCAGAAGAGTCACCTGTTTATATTAGCTTCAAGTATGTCCAGGGACAGAGAGCTGTGAACTTTCCATGTCTATCACATTTATCTTCAAGAAGATCTTCTTGTTGCACACCAAACTCTCACTGCCACGAGAGACTTTCTTTGTTTTCTTTTGTCCTAAATGGGGATGGTGAACAGCTGGTCCATGTCATTTTTTTTTTTTTTTTTTTGCGGTATGCGGGCCTCTCACTGTTGTGGCCTCTCCCATTGCGGAGCACAGGCTCCGGACACGCAGGCTCAGCGGCCATGGCTCACGGGCCCAGCCGCTCTGCGGCATGTGGGATCTTCCCGGACCGGGGCATGAACCCATGTCCCCATCGGCAGGCGGACTCTCAACCACTGCGCCACCAGGGAAGCCCCCATGTCATTTTTATGACAATTTTCATATACTTGAATTCAGTTGATAAGTTGTTTCTCTTTTTTTCCTTTATCCCAGCTTTCTTAACCCTCCTAGAGAGGTTTTTTCTTTCCCCAAATCATTTTTATTACTATTTTCAGGGCTCGGAGAATTCAGGGCTCCAACTGGACAGAAGAATCAAGTAAGTCCTGAATTCCTGGCCAGTGTTTGTAATGACATTACTTCTTGTCTTTTTTTTGTCTGTGTGTCACACTGGTTGTAATATGTCTGGGCATCATATATTTTATTGTTGATTCAAATTCATGTCATAGACTGTAGCATATTTCTTTCTTTGAAAAATGGTTCTTCAATGTTTTTCTTTACATATTTAAAAAGTCTTACACATCCACTGTTTGGTATTTGACATTTATAAATAAGCACATAAGAAAAAAATAAAAATTACACACAATCCCTCTATTTAGGGATAACCCCCAATTAAGATTTTGGCTTCATGACCTTCAGGGCAGAAAAGGTTGGCTTTCTCATTTCTCTCTAGCAGGTTTGCCCTCTTTCTGCAAGGGTCCCTTCTCTAGCCATAGCAGACTCACTATGATCCAAGTTAGACAGCCATGGCCCTTGGCATTGGAAGAGTGGATTGACAAGGAATTGGGTATTAACGAGAACAAAAAGACATTAAATTAATTCTGCAAATGGTAGAAAACTAATATTATATTTACTGAGGGATCTCATAAATATTAAATGAATATATATATATACACACATACATATAAATTTTAGAAATGTGTCTGGAACATAGTAAGAGCTGAATAAGTGTTAACTATTATTGGTTCAGTTGCACTAGCTATTGTTCTTCTTACTGCTGTCATTGTAGTCTTTGTCATCATCATGATTAAATGCTTCCTGTAAGCTAGGCCTGTCTCTAGACCCTGGGACACTATCTCCAGGAGCTCTTGGTTTGCTAGGAGTGGCAGATATGAGACTTATAATTGTAGCCTCCAGCAGATCTAAACCAGAACAAAGCAAAACACCCAAGCAAACAACCCTTTGACCTCTATTAGCACCTTAGCTTCCCTAAAATACCTAGTTCCAGGCTCAACTACATAGACCCCATCAAGTTTTTAAACTACCCTTTAGTCATTCTCTGCCCTCCTACAGTAATTTATCCACCTCATATTTCATTATCTCACTCATTATTTTGTCACCATTGAATATTTACATAAAATAGAGAAGCTATTCAGGGCCCTGCTTTTCTTTTCTAAAGTTAAATATTTTAAATAATTAATTAAGTTATTTTTTGGCTGTATTGGGTCTTCGTTGCTGCGCGTGGGCTTTCTCTAGTTGCGGTGAGCGGAGGCTACTCTTCGTTGCGGTGCGCGGGCTTCTCATTGCAGCGGCTTCTCTTTGTTGCGGTGCATGGGCTACAGGCGCGTGGGCTTCAGTAGTTGTGGCTCATGGGCTGTAGAGTGCAGGCTCAGTAGTTGTGGTGCATGGGCTTACTTGTTCCGTGGCATGTGGGATCTTCCCAGACCAGGGCTTGAATCCATGTCCCCTGCAATGGCAGACGGATTCTTAACCACTGCACCACCAGGGAAGTCCCAGGGCCCTGTTTTTTAATGTCATCTGTTATCAACTTTTTCACTCACTCATTCAAGAAGGAGGTTCTTCCCTGTTGACCCACTTTTGATGGCTATAATTAAGAAAAGGTCCCATGACTCGCATGGCATTTGCAATATAGCATGTGCTTTTTGATGATATCAAAACCAATAGTTAACCTCGTCAAAGCAATGAAATAAATCAATCAAGCTGGTTGCTAACTTTGAGACACAATTTGCATTGTCATTTTTGATTTGACATCCCCCCAATTTTTCCCATGTGACTTGCTAGATCTCTTTTGAGCATTTTCTTCATTTTAAACAATTTCTATTCTTACAGACATTTGAAAATTTACACAGATTGATGGAAAAGTGGCACGATCTACTCTCTATCCTTCCTCCTATTGAATTTTGTCAGCTATCACGTAGTGCAAATTAGGAAATTCCATTAATGGAAGAAGGGTCTTGATCTTTAGGGAAGCAGCTGAGGAACTGAAATGAAATCCACGTGTACTTGATGGTAAAGACTTCTTTCTCGCACTCTTTTTTTTTGGCGGTACGCGGGCCTCTCACTGTTGTGGCCTCTCCCGTTGTGGAGCACAGGCTCCAGACGCGCAGGCTCAGCAGCCATGGCTCACGGGCCCAGCCGCTCTGCGGCATGTGGGATCCTCCCGGACCGGGGCACGAACCCGCGTCCCCTGCATCGGCAGGCGGACTCCCAACCACTGCGCCACCGGGGAAGTCCCTCTCTCGCTCTTAATCTCCCTCACTCTCTCTTTCCCTTGGGGTGTGTCTTTGATTGTATGTTTATGAAGTAAAGAGTGGCGGGGAAGGGGAGTGGGGTGGGGAGTCGTGGGATGGGATTATATATTATATACATGTATAATTTGCTTATACACATACACACATATATTACCCTATTTGATCTCTACCAATTTTAGCAAATAATATCTGCACCCCACTTTGCAAATGAGAAAACTTAGATGGAAGAGGATGATTAACTTGGCAGGGTGACACAGTTTCTGAGTGGAAGAACCAAAGGCTAAACCACGTGTGTCTTAGTCCTTAAGACATTGGCTTCTTCTCCAAGAAGCAAAGTCCAGATCTAACAGGTGTCCCATCGCTGACATTGTCTGCTATGGCGGCTTGTGCACAGAAGGTGTTAAGAAAATGTGCGTGAAATCGTTTTGAAGAAAGAATAGGGAAAAGGTTTTAAAAGCTATCCGTTGATGAAGAGTCCTGGGAATTGAGAAATCCTGTACCATGGGTGGGGGTGTCCAAAGCCATTACATCTGTGAGTGTTAAAAATGTGTTGTGTGCTTTCTTTCTCTGCTGAAGGAGAAGGCTGTTTACATTATGGGGGATGTTCCGGTCTGTACCAAAGAGCTTGTTAAGGGTGACAGACAGGTTTGTGGCACGAATGTGCACTCCAAATTAGATGAATGGTAAAATTATGAAGCAATCAAATGGCAAAGCTTTTAGCTGACTGCAGTACATTGCCCTTTTTTGTTACCCCAGGCCTGTTAGCATAAAAGAGGCTATAAAGATAAAGTGCACAATATTATTCAAGTCTCCGAGTTCAACAAACAAGGGCAGCCAGCTCTTGATGACGAGCGTCCTCAGGATGGCTCAAAGCCGCTTTGCCTCCCTGAGGGCTGAATCATCCCCACTTCTTCTCCTCTCCAGGACAATATGTGGGGGGCTAGTGCAAGTTAGAAACAGAGAGAATCTTCCCTCCTCTCCTCCTTCTTCCCAGCCATCAGCGGAAGGAGAGGTGGGAAGGATAAACCTCACCCTGGCCCAGAGGAGTGAGTGATAAGGAGTTTGGGTCTCAATCTGCTGGCTTCACCAGGAGGGAGAATGGCATGGCTTCTCTCCATCAGGAAGGGAAAGGAAAGTGCTATTCTCCTTATGGGGCGGGAGGGGAGGAGAGGGGCTACGCATTAAAGAGAAAGAGATGAGGCTCCAAAAGGAGACCCTTGGCGCTGTTGGTCCAAACCTCTCATGTGAGATGTGAGGTGCAGAGATGGTAGGTGGGTTGCCTGAGGCTGCCCAGCTTTTCCTTTTCAGTTCTGTGCTGTGTTGTTTCCTCCCCAAGCATTTTGGTTGGGGGTAGGAGGATGATATCTGTTTATCTTCTCCATTGGGATGTAGCTCAGAAGCCCAATATGTCACAGAGAAAGTTACAAAGCTTCTTTGGTTGAAGGAGCAAGTAGGAATGGGTGTGTGTGGGGTCCTGGAATCCAACCCTCCCAGCTTCTCTTTGCCGCTCTGGTCTTGGAAACCAGGCTTTAGAAACCCCAGGGCTCTGGGAAAAACTTCGGCACCAGAATATTCTATGTTTTTTTTTCTTTTTCTGCCAATCCACTAAAAGATATTTATTTAATTTTTCCCTGACTCTTCTCATCCAGTTCAACCACTTTTCCCATCATTAATGCTGCCTTTGCAGGGGCTTGTGCCACAGTTATGGCTGAGCAGCCTTTGCTGACCTTGATCTTGTTATCCTGACCTGACGGGTACAGAAATGGAGAGGTGGAGAGGTTAAGTGACAGCCAGGGCGTGACAGAGCTGGAATCTGACACCAGATCTATCTGATCCAGAACCCGTGCTCTTCTCTTAATCGTGCTACTCTGCTTCCAAAACAGAGGTTGGTCTGTAGTTTCGTTTTTTGTTTTTAACATCTTTATTGGAGTATAATTGCTTTACATTGTTGTGTTAGTTTCTGCTGTAAAACAAAGTGAATCAGCTATATGTATATTTATATCCCCATATCCTCTGCCTCTTGCGTCTCCCTCCCACCTTCCCTATCCCACCCCTCTAGGTGGTCACAAAGCACCGAGCTGATCTCCCTGTGCTATGTGACTGCTTCTCACTAGCTATTTTACATGTGGTAGTGTATATATGTCCATGCCACTCTCTCACTTCATCCCAGCTTGCCCTTCCCCCTCCCCGTGTCCTTAAGTCTATTCTCTATGTCTGCGTCTTTATTCCTGTCCTGCCCCTAGGTTCTTCAGAACCTTTTTTTTTTTTTTTAGATTCCATATATATGTGTTAGCATACGGTATTTGTTTTTCTGTTCCTGACTTACTTCACTCTGTATGACAGATTCTAGGTCCATCCACCTCACTACAAATAACTCAATTTCATTTCTTTTTATGGCTGAGTAATATTCCACTGTATATATGTGCTGCATCTTCTTTATCCATTCATCTGTCAATGGACACTTAGGTTGCTTTGCTTCCATGTCCTGGCTATTGTAAATAGTGCTGCAATGAACAATGTGGTACATGACTCTTTTTGAATTATGGTTTTCTCAGGGTACATGCCCAGTAGTGGGATTGCTGGGTCCTATGGTAATTCTGTTTTTAGGTTTTTAAGGAACCTCTGTACTGTTCTCCATAGTGGCTGTATCAATTTACATTCCCATCAACAGTGTAGGAGAGTTCCCTCCCAGCACCCTCTCCACCATTTATTGTTTGTAGATTTTTTGATGATGGCCATTCTGACTGGTGTGAGGTGATACCTCATTGTAGTTTTGATTTGCATTTCTCTAATGATTAGTTATGTTGAGCATCCTTTCATGTATTTGTTGGCAATCTGTATATCTTCTTCGGAGCACTGTCTGTTTCGGTCTCTGCCTATTTTTGGATTGGGTTGTTTGTTTTTTTGATATTGAGCTTCATGTGCTGCTTCTATATTTTGGAGATTAATCCTTTGTCAGTTGCTTCATTTGTAAATATTTTCTCCCATTCTGAGGGTTCTCTTTTTGTCCTCTTTATGGTTTCCTTTGTTGTGCAAAAGCTTTGAAGTTTCATTAGGTCCCATTTGTTTATTTTTGTTTTTATTTCCATTTCTCTAGGAGGTGGGTCAAAAAGGATCTTGCTGTGATTTATTTCATAGCGTGTTCTACCTATGCTTTCCTCTAAGAGTTTTATAGTGTCTGGCCTTACATTTAGGTCTTTAATCCATTTTGAGTTTATTTCTGTGTACAGTGTTAGGGAGTGTTCTAATTTCATTCTTTTACATGTAGCTGTCCAGTTTTCCTAGCAACACTTATTGAAGAGGCTGTCTTTTCTCCATTGTATACTCTTGCCTCCTTTATCAAAGATAAGGTGACCATTTGTGCATGGGTTGATCTCTGGGCTTTCTATCCTATTCCATTGATCTATATTTCTGTTTTTGTGTCAGTACCATACTGTCTTGATTACTATAGCTTTGTGGTATAGGCTGAAGTCAGGGATCCTGATTCCTCCAGCTCCGTTTCTCTTTCTCAAGATTGCTTTGGCTATTTGGGGTCCTTTGTGTTTCCATACAAATTGTGAAACTTTTTGTTCTACTTCTGTTAAAAATGCCATTGGCAGTTTGATAGGGATTGCATTGAATCTGTAGATAGCTTTGGGTAGTATAGTCATATTTACAATGTTGCTTCTTCCAATCCAAGAACGTGGTATGTCTCTCCATCTGTTTGTATCATCTTTAATTTCTTTCATTAGTGTCTTATAGTTTTCTGCATACTGGTCTTTTGTCTCCTTAGGTAGGTTTATCCCTAGGTATTTTATTCTTTTTGTTGTGATGGTAAATGGGAGTGTTCCCTTAATTTCTCTTTCAGATTTTTCATCATTAGTGTATAGGAATGAAAGAGATTTCTGTGCATTAATTTTGTATCCTGCTACTTTACCAAATTCATTGATTAGCTCTAGTAGTTTTCTGGTAGCATCTTTAGGATTCTCTATGTATAGTATCGTGTCATCTGCAGTGAGAGCTTAACTTCTTCTTTTCTGATTTGGATTCCTTTTATTTCTTTTTCTTCTCGGATTGCTGTGGCTAAAACTTCCAAAACTATGTTGAATAATAGTGGTGAGAATGGGCAACCTTGTCTTGTTCCTGATCTTGGAGGAAATGGTTTCAGTTTTTCACCAGCGAGAATGATGTTGACTGTGGGTTTGTTATATATGGCCTTTATTATGTTGAGGTAGGTTCCCTCTATGCCCACCATCTGGAGAGTTTTTATCATGAATGGGTGTTGAATTTTGTCAAAATATTTTTCTGCATCTATTGAGATTATCATATGGTTTTTCTCCTTCAATTTGTTAATATGGCTTATCACATTGATTTGCATATATTGAAGAATCCTTGCATTCCTGAGATAAACCCCACTTGATCATGGTGTATGATCCTTTTAATGTGCTGTTGGATTCTGTTTGCTAGTATTTCGTTGAGGATTTTACATCTATGTTCATCAGTGATATTGGCCTGTAGTTTTCTCTTTCTGTATATCTTTGTCTGGTTTTGGTATCAGGGTGATGGTGGCCTCGAATGAGTTTGGGAGTGTTCCTCCCTCTGCTATATTTTGGAAGAGTTTGAGAAGGATAGGTGTTAGCTCTTCTCTAAATGTTTGATAGAGTTCACCTGTGAAGTCATCTGGTCCTGGGCTTTTGTTTGTTGGAAGATTTATAATCACAGTTTCAATTTCACTGCTTGTGATTGGTCTGTTTATATTTTCTAATTCTTCCGGGTTCAGTCTCGGAAGGTTGTGCTTTTCTAAGAATTTGTGCATTTCTTCCAGGTTTTCCATTTTATTGGCATATAGTTCCATGTAGTAATCTCTCATGATCCTTTGTATTTCTGCAGTGTCAGTTGTTACTTCTCCTTTTTCATTTCTAATTCTGTTGATTTGAGTCTTCTCCCTTTTTTTTCTTGATGAGTCTGGCTAATTGTTTATCAATTTTATCTTCTCAAAGAACCAGGTTTTAGTTTTATTGATCTTTGCTATCGTTTCCTTCATTTCCTTTTCATTTATTTCTGATCTGATTTTTATGATTTCTTTCCTTCTGCTAACTTCGGCGTTTTTTTTTGTTTTTCTTTCTCTAATTGCTTTAAATGTAAGTTTAGGTTGTTTATTTGAGATGTTTCTTGTTTCTTGAGGTAGGATTGTATTGCTCTAAACTTCGCTCTTAGAACTGCTTTTGCTGCCTCCCATAGGTTTTGGGACATCGTGTTTCATTGTCATTTGTTTCTAGGTGTTTTTTGATTTCCTTTTTGATTTCTCCAGTGGTCTCTTGGTTATTTAGTAGCGTATTATTTAGCCTCCATGTGTTTGTATTTTTTGCAGTTTTTTTCCTCTAATTGATATCTAGTCTCATAGCCTTGTGGCTGGAAAAGATACTTGATATGGTTTGAATTTTCTTAAATTTACCAAGATGTGGTTTGTGACCCAAGGTATGATCTACCCTGGAGAATGTTCCGTGAGCACTTGAGAAGAAAGTGTATTCTGTTGCTTTTGGATGGAATGTCCTTTATATATCAATTAAATCCATCTTGTTTAATGTGTCGCTTAAGGCTTGTGTTTCCTTATGTATTTTCATTTTGGTTGATATGTACATTGGTGAAAGTGGGGTGTTAAAGTCCTCTACTCTGATTGTGTTACTGTTGATTTCCTCTTTTATAGCTGTTAGCATTTGCCTTATGTATTGAGGTGATCCTATGTTGGGTGCATAAATATTTACAATTGTCATATCTCCTTGGATTGATCCCTTGAACATTATGTAGTGTCCTTCTTTGTCTCTTGTAATAGTCTTTATTTTAAAGTCTATTTTGTCTTATATGAGAATTGCTACTCCAGGTTTCTTTTGATTTCCATTTTCATGGAATATCTTTTTCCATCCCCTCACTTTCAGTCATTATGTGTCCCTAGGTCTGAAGTGGGTCTCTTGTACATAGTATATATACGGGTCTTGTTTTTGTATCCATTCAGCCAGTCTATGTCTTTTGGATGGAGCATTTGATCCATTTACATTTAAGGTAGTTATCAATATGTATGTTCCTATTACCATTAT
The DNA here is from genome assembly GCF_937001465.1 of Orcinus orca. Lineage (NCBI taxonomy): Eukaryota > Metazoa > Chordata > Mammalia > Artiodactyla > Delphinidae > Orcinus > Orcinus orca. The sequence continues at coordinate 57,526,171 of NC_064564.1, forward strand.
CTTAATTGTTCTGGGTTTGTTTTTGTGGGTCTTTTCCTTCTCTTGTGTTTCCTGCTTAGAGGAGTTCCTTTAGCATTTGTTGTAAAGCTGGTTTGGTGGTGCTGAATTCTCTTAGCTTTTGCTTCTCTGCTTCTTTGCTTCTCATTCAAATCTGAATGAGATTCTTGCTGGGTAGAGTAATCTTGGTTGCAGGTTTTTCCCTTTCATCACTTTAAATGTGTCCTGCCACTCCCTTCTGGTTTGCAGAATTTCTCCTGAAAGATCAGCTGTTAACTTTATGGGCATTCCCTTGTATGTTATTTGTTGCTTTTCCCTTACTGTTTTCCACATTTTTTCTTTGTAGTTGATTTTTGATAGTTTGATTAATATGTATTTTGGTGTGTTTCCCCTTGGATTTATCCTGTGTGGGACTCTCTGTGTTTCCTGGCCTTGCCTGACTATTTCCTTCCCCATATTAAGGAAGTTTTTTATACAACTATAATCTGTTCAAATATTTTCTCAGTCCCTTTCTTTTTCTCTTCTTCTTCTGGGACCCATATAATTTGAATGTTGGTGTGTTTAATGTTGTCCCAGAAGCCTCTGAGACTGTCCTCAATTCTTTTTATTCTTTTGTCTTTGTTCTGCTCTCTGGTAGTTTTTTCCACTATTTTATCTTCCAGGTCACTTATCCATTCTTCTGCCTCAGTTATTCTGCTATTGATTCCTTCTAGAGAATTTTGAATTTCATTTATTGTGTTGTTCATCATTGTTTGTTTGCTCTTTAGCTCTTTTAGGTCCTTATTAAACAGTTTTTGTGTTTTTTCCATCCTATTTCCAAGATTTTGGATTATCTTTCCTATCATTACTTTGAATTCTTTTTTGGGTAGACTGCCTCTTCATTTGTTTGGAGTGGTGGGTTTTTATCCTGCTCCTTCATCTACTGTGTACTTCTCTTTCTTCTCATTTTGCTTAAGTTACTGTTTTGGGGGTCTCCTTTTTTCAGGCTGCATGTTTGTAGTTCCTGTTGTTTTTGGTCTCTGCCCACAGTGGGTAAGGTTGGTTCAGTGGGTTGTGTAGGCTTCCTTGTGGAGGGCACTGGTGCCTGTGTTCTGGTGGATGAGGCTGGACCTTTTCTTTCTAGTGACCAGGATCACATCTGGTGGTGTGTTTTGGGGTGTCTGTGAAGTTCGTATGATTTTAGGCACCCTCTCTGCTAATGGGTGGGGTTGTGTTCCTGTTTTGCTAGTTTTTTGGCATGGGGCATCCAGCACTGGAGCTTGCTGGTTGTTGAGTGGAGCTGGGCCTTAGCATTGAGACGGAGATCTCTGGGAGAGCTCTCGCCGATTGATATTACGTGGGGATGGGAGGTCTCTGGTGGTCCCCTGTCCTGAACTCTACTCTCCCACCTCAGAGGCTCAGGCCTGACAGCTGACTGGAGCACCAAGACCATGTCTGTTACACAGCTCAGAAGAAAAGGGAGAAAAAAAAAAGATAGAAAGAAAGAAAAAATAAAATAAAGTTATTAAAATTAAAAAAATTAAAAATATTATTAAAATGAAAAAATAAGGGCTTCCCTGGTGGCGCAGTGGTTGAGAGTCCGCCTGCCGATGCAGGGGACACGGGTTCGTGCCCCGGTCCGGGAAGATCCCACATGCTGCAGAGCGGCTGGGCCCATGAGCCATGGCCGCTGAGCCTGCGTGTCTGGAGCCTGTGCTCCGCAACGGGAGAGGCCACAACAGTGAGAGGGCCGCGTACTGCAAAAAAAAAGTAATTAAAAAAAAAGAAGAGAGCAATGAAACCAATAAACAAATCCACCAATGATAACAAGCGCTAAAAATTAAACTAAGATAAACATAAAAATCAGAAACTGGTCAGTTGCATCCAGCAAACCCCAAGTCTACACTTGCTCCCAAAGCCCACCGCCTCAATTTTGGGCTGATTCGTTGTCTATTCAGTTATTCCACAGATGCAGGGTGCATCAAGTTAATTGTGGAGATTTAATCCGCTGCTCCTGAGGCCGCTGGGAGAGATTTCCCTTTCTCTTCTTTGTTCGCACAGCTCCTGGGGTTCAACTTTGGATTTGGCGAGCCTGTGGTGGTGCAGGCTGGTGTGACGTTGCAACATCCTGAGGCACGCCATGTGTTCTCCAGGGGAAGTTGCCCCTGGCTCATGGGACCCTGGCAGTGGCAGGCTGTATAGGCTCCTGGGAGGGGAGGTGTGGATAGTGACCTGTGCTTGCACACAGGCTTCTTGGTGGCTGCAGCAGCAGCCTTAGCATTTCATGCCCATCTATTGTGTCTGCACTGATAGCTGTGGCTCATGCCCATCTCTGGAGCTCTTTTAGGTGGTGCTCTGAATCTCCTCTCCTCACGCACCCCAAAACAATGGTCTCTTGCCTCTTTGGCTGGTCCAGGGTTTTTCCAAGACTCCCTTCCGGCTAGCTGTGGTGCACTAGCCCCTTCAGGCTGTGTTCATGAAGCCAACCCCAGTCCTCTCCCTGGGATCCAACCTCCGAAGCCTGAGCCTCAGCTCGCAGCCCCGCCTGTCCCGGCGGGTGAGCAGACAAGCCTCTCGGGCTGGTGAGTGCTGGTCGGCACCGATCCTCTGTGCGGGAATCTCTTCGTTTTGCCCTTCGCACCCCTGTTGCTGCGCTCTCCTCCGTGGCTCCAAAGCTTTCCCCCTCTGCCACCTGCAGTCTCCACCAGTGAAGGGGCTTCCTAGTGTGTGGAAACCTTTCCTCCTTCACAGCTCCCTCCCAGAGGTGCAGGCCCCATCCCTATTCTTTTGTCTCTGTTTATTCTTTTTTCTTTTGCCCTACCCAGGTACGTGGGGAGTTTCTTGCCTTTTGGGAGGTCTGAGGTCTTCTGCCAGCATTCAGTAGGTGTTCTGTAGGAGTTGTTTCACACGTAGATGTATTTTTGATGTATTTGTGGGGAGGAAGGTGATCTCCATGTGTTAGTCCTCCGCCATCTTGAAGGTCCTCCTGGTCTGTAGTTTTGAAAGTTGTCTGTGCTTTATCTTTGGATGCTTTTTCCCAGGAGGGGGAACGATGATATTAGTCCAGATGAAGGCTAAGGCCCTTTCCACTCGGATGTTCTGCATTTCAGTAAAGTTTATACTTTAAGCTAATAGTCCACTTAAAAGAAGGGAAACTGTCCTCCCCAAAATGTTTAGACATTGAGATTCTGGAGGCAGTGGCCCATGTCTAGGAGTTTTTGCTTAATTGTTCTTTTTACAGATCACTTATAATACGAAACCATGTGGAGGATCCTTTGTTCTTCCCTAATCTGTTTGTAACCTTCTATCTTGCCCATGCCCAACCACTTTATAAATTTGGTCTTTGGCTGTGAGGGGTCTGTTTTATAGGGCTGAATAGAAGTAACAGTCTAATTCTTCTATGTGGCACCACGTCTTGCTCGTGTAGGAGGCCCACCAGTTTGCGGTAACAGGTAGCATGGTTAACAATGGAGCCATCCCTACGGCCCCTTCTGCACAGGAGGATGGGTGGTTCCTGACACCGCACTCTTCTGCGACCAAGTGAATAATGCCATCCATCAAGCAGATGATCGGTCCACAGAACAGGAAAGTCCAGGAGAGTTAGTAACATGTGTTTTTTTTTTGTTTTTTTTTTTTTGGAGGTAAAGTCTCCTCCCCCCCATTCCATTGTCTCCATTTCATAAATCTCCATTTAGAATACGCTTTGGAATTTGATCGGCCTGGTGGAAGTGTGGGAGAAGATGGGATTTGTGGCCTAGTCCCCTCCCCCACCCCATCATGGACAGAGGAGAGGAATGCTGATTACTGTTCAACTTAGCCGTTTGCTCCCAAGAAACAGGGATTCATTTATAAAACTGTGTGATTTGTCCTGCAGAAAAAAACAAAACCAAACCCCACTGCTATTTTTAGAGACTTTTTTTTTTTTTTGGAAATGAAAAGCCTCTGAAAGTAAACCTACCCAGCCAGGAAGACTCTCTGTGAGCTTTCCAAATCGGTCCACTAAAGTAGGAATTTGAAAGCCCCACCACAAATTGCTTTTCACTTCAACCAGGACGCTTATTATGATCCCCTGGCTCCACTCTGCTCTCCTCTGACTTACATTTGAGTTCAGTTACCCTGTATTTTAATTACATGCGTAGAGCAAATTTTATGTTCTCCTCTCTGACGACTCATAAACTTCACAGAGATCCCCCAAAACCATATTGTTCTTAAAATAGCCTTTGCCTCCTATCCTTGGACCAAATGACACTCTCTTGACCCAGCCCTGGCTGGTATAAGTGCATTAGGATCCTGGCAGGCACGCTCTTCCAAACCACAGCGTAGTTTGAGTTAAACTTGTCCCTGGTCATGGAGCCCTATGCCTAAAACACATCATCCGAGACACACATGGTCAGTAACAGGCCCGAGCTGGACTTCAGTGGCATTCTTTGAACCCACAGGTACTCGTATTTGAGTCAAAACCACGGGTGTCAGGATGGCGTTTAATTTGCTTATTGGCTATGATGGAAAAAAACACAAGGATTTCACATGCTTGCATGCCCAGGTATCTTTTCTTCGGTTCTATGCCATTAGTTTGTGGTTGCAGATCCACAGGATGTGCCTTGTGTAATTACGTGAGAATTGTGATTTCAGCAGACTTGAAAGTCCAGCCACAGCATTAAACATCACGCAGAACTTCACACTGAGAAGCAGTGTAAAGAGAACACTCTATGTCTTACAGCAAGTTTGTACTGTTACAATTACCCCTTTTCCCTTTTTTGCTCAGAATTATTTGAATGCTATGGGAAGCAATATAATAAAAATATAAATCAGTCTCTGACCACATCATAACTACTCAAGTCTTCCTCCTGCTCTCCTAAAAATACAGAAGAAGAACATCATCCCTCTAGCAGATTGTTGATAAACCAGACACTAGCAATAATATTTCGGGGGACATGGCCATAAAATACGCGTCCTGAGTGCTTTCCTTCCTGAAATTTCACTAATTGTAACGTAATTCACCAACACAATGTTTTTCTAAAATTCACATAAACAGACCAGCTCAAAAGGCTGTTTTAATAAAGGAGTAATATCATATGCCTGTATTTTTTTAAAAAGCAAGTATTATTGACCCAGCTGAGTGTCATTGGTGGGTAAGGGGCTGGAGTTCTGGACTGCAGTGTTCTGAAGTATTCCTCCAACCCACTGTGGCTCTCTGGGGGATGAACATATGATGTATATCTCAGACAACCCGAGAGCCATAATGAAATAATTTTAAACTGGTGGTGAATCTTGGAATTTATCCTTATGTCACTACACAATTGGATAGAAAGAGAAAAATCCAACTGGTCCTTTTTATCTTTGGTGCTCCTGAGGCCATATCACCACGTACAAATGGTTTGTAATCTCTTCCCCTTCACTCCCAAATCCATGACTTTGACAACTTGTTTAATTTTTGTGTATGAGTTAGTGAATATTTTCAAATTCCTGAGTCTTTGATGGTAATTCTCACTGATGAAACTTCTTTGGGAAAGAGGAATTCAGAATGAAAACAGATGTTTAAAAATTCGTGTGTTTGACAATAATTTTTCTTTAAAATAACAATAAAGCCCATAGCTCAATGTCCGGGAAGCTCATATCAGTGGTTCTGATGAAAAACACTTGGGTATTTCTCAGATGGTGTATCATGGCAGCAAAACTGCTGATAACACCTGAAGATGAGTTGAGTTATGGCCCTTAGTTAAGTAGCTGGTTACCTAGTTTCCTTTTGCTCTGAGATTTGTTGAAAAATCTCAGTTAAATGAGCATGAAGGTTTTCAGGTATGCATGTGAGGTATGTGAAGATTGCCCTCTGTTCAGAGAGCCACGGACTGGAGCCCGTGTGTGCAGCAAAGCATGAACTCCTGCAGTGTCCTTGGCTGGAAATTCTGGGTCAGGGCCTAGAGTTGTTCCCGAGTCTTTTCCTCTTGTGGTTGCTTGGTTTCTAATTTTGGTTTCTAATTGTACCAGCCATGTTACCATAAGACCACAGCTGTAAGGTGGCACATGGACAAAAAGAAAGAAGTCTGTCAGACAACTCCCCTTCCCATTAGATAGATTAAATGACTACACTCTATATTAACCATAGATTTTGAACTTGCAGAAGAATTAGATACCATGAATCTTATTTCCCTCGATTTCCCTCCATACTGCTCATTAATCAAAATACCCAAATGTCATGAATGAGGAAATAATTCACAGAATCAAAATTATAAGCTCAAGTTAAAGCAAGTAGTTTTTAATTTTTTTCCTATCTTGCCAGAAAGAAGAGAGGTCAAGCTTGGTTCGTATGAAAAAGAATAGGGAGCTAGAAGTAACAAACAGGTAACTTCTCAAGGTGTTGTCTTCCTCACATATAGAAAGATTAGAGAAAATCTTTTAGCACTAAGATTCTGTAGTGCTTTGGTTGGGGCTTGAGAAGACCAAGCTGAATTTGTCAAGAGGAGCAAAAGAATACAAGCAAGAGGGATAAAAGTAAGAAATCTTAATGGATGGAAATGAGCAGATACCTGGAAACAGAGCCCTGAGTTGAGCTTTTCAAAAAGACATGAAACTCAAGAGTTGAGTAGCGTTGGTTCTTTTCCTCAGAAAATGGTGGAGGAAGTTATAAAGATATTTACAGAACGAACTGAAGACATGGAATAAAGATTAAATTATAAACTTGACCAGTGGAGATTAAGAAAGAATATTGTATAGATCCTAAGTAGAAGTATAGATAGAACTTTGCTAGGGCAGAATTTTACTTTGTTCAATGTCTTCTCAGGATTTCTATTTGAAAATATTGATAGTACAAGATGATTTACGGCCCAATTCATATATAATAGGTGACTAGCAGGGCATTTCTTAGAGGAGTTACTTGAATGATGATGAAATGTTTGATCCTTGAGAATAAATTGCTCAGGTTGTTTATAAAATTTATAAAAAGAGTTACGTGTGCATTATTTTTCATGGTGGCCTGCCTAAGATTGAGGTATATAGGAAAATAGATGCCTTACATCTATTTCCTCCCAAGTCTAGTCACACACAATGGCTCTGTGTATACTATGAAACCAATAAAGTCAGAGAGTACAGTAAAACAGGGATGAATATTACTAACACAGTGATCAATAGAAAGGAAGTTCAAAGCACTCCAGTTAGATTGTGACGAAACCCAAATATAAGGTTGTCTTTACTCCTGAGAGAGATTTGCCAAAATCAGTTTATCCTTTTTCCTCCCACTCTTTACATGTCTGACCTAATATTTTGATATAAGCTTGGAATAGGCTGACATGTATAACACTGCAAACCTCATTCCATCCAAATCTTATCCCGATAATTTTGCATGAACGAAGATGTTGGTCATCTGTCGTATATAGTCTCTATACTCTGAGCTTTACTTATATTAATAATAATACGTTAGATAAGCATCCTTTCCATCTTGTTGATGAAGAAATTGAGGTTCAGAGAATTAATGTAACTTGCTTGAGGTTAGTCACTAGGATTTGGATTGAAACGTACGTGACACCAAAATATTTAGACTTTCCAAATTATTCATTGAAACTTAGAAACTTCAGGAAAGACTGTGAATCTGAGATCAACCATTTTCAAGGTGTTGAAGACATTTCCTAGTAAAACATTAACTTGTCTCTGAAGCCACTTTTTGGGAAACTGTTTATAGTTGGGCACCCAAGAGACATTTTTCTTCTCCTAAAATCATTTCTTCAGTGGCCTCATATCAACAAAACCATACAAACGGATATGACCCTATTCTCTTAGACTTGTGCTCCAAGATGTTTTGAATCCATCAGTTATTACATATGTGGCCATAAAATATATGAAAGAGGAAACAAAACTCATGGCTTTAACCTGTGGTTAAAACCTTAACCTGTGGTTCAAATCAGCAACCTCGCCACCACCACAAAACCTCTCAAAACTGGAGTTAGAAACCCCAAGGCTTACAAGGAGGCATCTAAGAAAATAACAGATTGAGAGGTACTGAACTGTGAATGAGCTTCAAAGGCGTTCTGCTGTCTGCTGGGAGGCTATGCTTTTGCTGAGATACCCTCTTCCGTTGCTGATAAACTCAGGAAAGAGGAAGAAACACGTGTACTCTCTCTCTGGCTTCACAGCCTTACTTAGAACCATAAGCACTTTTAGCTGGAAGGAATTCTCCCAGCCAACTCCCTCATGTTAGAGATAAGGCCTGGAGAGGTAAAGCAACTTTCCCAAAGCTATAGCGTTAGTTAATGGAAGAGCTGGGACGAGAGGCCAGAACTAATGAAGGCTCGGTTCATTGTGCTTTCGGATGAGCATGGTGCTAGGAATCCCAGGGAGAGGAGGCTTGGTTGGGGAATGCGAGTAGCCTGTTATTTGAAGGGCTATCTAAAACAGATGCAACTGAACTAACAAGTTTTTAACAAGTTTCAGTGCCACTAAATTAGAAGGGGTGAAGTCATTAACCTTGCAAATAGAAATTTATAAGCATTGACCAAACTTGACCTTAAGGCAGTCATGCCTTTCCATTTCCCAGCGTCCCGAGAACATGCTCACACATGCACGCACACAGGCACACACAGAGCCACTTCAGACTCCTCTCTGTGAAAAGATGACCTAGAGACACACTGCAGGAAGTGTTGATAAGGTTTCCTGATAAACACTGCATTTTTTTAGAATAAAAAATAATTTGGTGTAATCAGTCATTTTGCAGAAAAAATCATCTTAAATGATTCATAAATAAGAGGCTTTGCCTACAAATTAGAACTCCATCACAGGTTGATTGTCCCCTGGAGCTTGGAAATACAAACCTTTATCTTCTCATAAGGCAGTGTTGCCTCCTGATTCCCACAATGCTGCTCTCTTCCTGGATACATGGGAGGATGGCCCCTCTACCCTCTGAAGTTAGTCTTGGCCATCATAGGACTTTCTTTGGACAATGCAGTGAGAGAGAATGGTGTGTGTCACTACTGGGCCACTTAAGAGCCAGTGTGTGAGTGGCTGTCCTTCCCCCTTCCTGCTGCATGGACCAGTGGCTGCTGCATTAGCCCAAGACCCACCAAACTGATATGACACAGAGCAGAGCGTCAGTCAACCTGGGATAGACATAAGAGTATGAGCAAGAAGTAATGCTTTGTGGTTTTACACCACGCAGATTTGGGGGTTATTTGTCACCATAGCACAGTTCAGGCAGTTTTGACTAGTGGAGCATTGTTGACCGATAGGCTCACACTTTTCGATAATAATAACATGTTTTCTGCAAATGTCTAATGACCAGTGGAGGTTTGCACACATCTGCTGAAAAATGGGGAGAGGTCAAGGGTTGGTTCCGTCACTGTGCCCAAGAAAATTGCATAATCATAATACCTTCTTCCGTTTGGATGGTGCTTTAATATTTAAAGCACTTTCTCAGCAATAACTCTTCATCATACATCTGTGAGATACTTAGGTTGGGTGATAACATCATTTTTTTCAGACGAGGAAACTTAGATTTCGAGAATTTAAATGGCACACTTACAACTAGGAAGGTGCAAGAGATCTGGATTTTCCAATCACTATAGTATTCTGCCTCTGGTTTTCAAGTAGGTTGAGAAATTTTTTTCAGTTAATTCTCTTTGTGGGGCAGTGGAGGTCTGGGGGACAACGCCAAGAGCAAATATATTGTTCCTTGGGGTAGGTGAATACATTTGATATAACCCTATCTGCTGTGTGTCCACCGTATAATGCTTAGTCTATGGTTGGACACCATATATAAATGGACACAATAAATATGGCTATGGTTTCCCTTTTAATGGGAGCTGTATACTTTTCCTCCCCATGGTATTCCCTATCTCACCACTTAACTTCTGCCCTGCATCAAGCACGTATGAAATTCCTCGTAGAGTGGACAGAGGCTGGTGTCCCACAATAAAAATGAATACCCCCTGGGCTATTATCTGAATGGTTGTATTCCCCCCAAATTCATATATTGAAATCTTTTTTTTTTTTTTTTTTTTTTTTGCTGTACGCGGGCCTCTCACTGTTGTGGCCTCTCCCGTTGTGGAGCACAGGCTCAGGACACGCAGGCTCAGTGGCCATGGCTCACGGGCCCAGCCGCTCTGCGGCATGTGGGACCTTCCCGGACCGGGGCACGAACCTGTGTCCCCTGCATCGGCAGGCGGACTCTCAACCACTGTGCCACCAGGGAAGCCCTATATATATTGAAATCTTAATGGCCAATACGATGGTATTAGTATGTGGAGTCTTTTGAGAGATGATTAATGAATGAGACTAATGCCTTCATAAAGAGGCCTGAGATAACTTCCTTGCCTTTCTACCAAGTAAGGATACAATGACAAGTCTGCAACCCAGAAGTAGGCCTTACCCAACCATGCCGCCAACCCTGATCTTAGACGTCCTGCCTCCAAAATTATGAGAAATAAATCTCTGTTGTTCATAAGCTACCCAGCCTGTGGTATTTTCTCACAGCAGCCTGAATGGACTAAGACGCCCTGACTACCACTAACATCTGAAGTTCATATGAGTGTGTAAGTGATAGCTGTGGTGGGCAGTCTCTAAGATGGGCCCAGTGGTCCCTCCTGGTACTCACACCGTTGTGTGTGAGTTGGATTTGCTGACTTGATTCCAACACAAGAATATGACAGAAGTGACGGAATGTCATTCTCAAGAATAGTTCTGAAACGACCTTGGCTTCTGCCTTGGGCAGCCTATGGCTCTCCCCTCTCAGACCACCAGCTGCCATGTCATGAGGACCCTCAGATAGCCTATGGAGAGGCCCACATAGCAAGAAACCACAGCCTGGCCACGGTCACATAAGTGAGTTTGGAGGCAGATCCTTCAGCCTCAGCTAAGCCTGATGTAACTGGAGTCCTAGACAACAGCTTGATTACAAACTCATGAGAGACCTTGAACCAGAGGCACTCACTAAGTTGTGTCCAGATTCTTGCCTCACAGGCACTATGAGACTAAGTGTTTGTTGGTTTAAGCGTCTAAGCTTAGGGGTAATTTGTTATGCAGTAGTTGATAAAACGAAAACCTATTTTGAGGGCAAAGACCTCAGGCAGGGCAGGGCAACCTCCAGAGAGGAAGTTGTCTTAAAGGGGGTAGAGGTGCACACAGGACAATGTTTGTCTATTTTTTACTTTCATCAGATATTTTTCATCCTGTATTTTCAGGTTATACAAATATAAAAGTTATATTTGAATGCACAGACAGTGAGAGTTGAAGTAACGCAGTCTAGCTTTTGCACTTGATGGAATCTAAAACCAGGATCTGGAGAGGAGGTCTTAATGTGTTTCATTCTATGTCACAAAATAAATTCCATTATAAGGCTTGAAAGGAAACCCAGGCTTCCCACACCTAGTCCAGTGCCCTTTCAGTTGTGCCATGCTGCTTCTTCACAGTCAAAGAAGGAAAGGAAAGACATTTAGGATTAGCCATTGCAATTCTACAAAATATTCTTAAAAGCCAACCAGGTTTCTCATTTTAATAAAAGCCTAAAGCAGACTTTAAAGCCTTTTCAACATTTTGTACACAATATAGCCATTATTCAGCCAAGAACTTTTTATTGAGCACCTACTATGTGCCATGTGCTGTGCTCGATGCTGGAGTTGTTATGGTGGCAAAAGCATTTGCTGGAGATTCCAGAAGCAGTGGCACATGAACTGTGTCTCCTTTACCAATGGTGTTTTCTTATGTTAACATCAATAAATAAATTTGTTCCCATAGACAGAAATCATTGAAAGACTCAATTATTCATTCTCAGTATGGATCCAAAGCTTTTAGTGCTCTTTTAGAGTGTGGATTGTAGTTCTAGACTCAGTGTGGGCAAGGAAGGCTTTTGACAGTGGTCCAGACAAGGCAGGGTCCACGATTCCAGGTTCTCCTCCCTGAGGTGGGAAGATGCCCTGGGCTCCTGGTGCCCACATAACTGGGGATAAAGAATGCTCTGCCTAACTGCTATGGCTTCACTTGAATTGTTAGGCACCAAATAAATTCTAAAAAGAATAAGGAAGGTGAAACACCCTCTGACACATTTTGTGAGTCACAATGTGCTGGAGGTGAAATATTGATAGCATGGATATCTAGAGTCCAAAATCCCTGAAACACTGTTGGTTTGATGTTCTCTAGTTAAGTGACATTGGGCAAGACACTTAATGTTAAACCATCCATTATTTATGTGCACAATAAGGAGGATAATAATAATTATACCACCTGCCTCTGGGAAGTGCTTTATAAGCTACAAAACAATCTTCACCAGTTCCCTTATTCCCTATTTATGAGATTCCTGAAAGCAAAGAAGAGCTGGGGATCCTTTTTTAACCTTTCATAGCTGTAGGACTGCACCTAACAGTAGGTACTCGCTAGTTATTGCTGAAAAGCTACTACTTAATAATAGTGGTAATCTCTGACTACCTACCATGTACCTGACATTGTCCTAAATACTTCCCTTTGACTTTTGATTTCTCATAATGACTCCATAAGGTAAATACTATTACCCTATTATACAGGTGAGGAAACTGAGGCACAGAGCAATTGAATAATTTGTACAGTCACATAGTAAGTGGCAGACCTGGAATTTAAACCCACACTGACTGGCTAACTGCCAAGATTTACTGCCTCTATGTAAGAACTGTGTATTGATTTACTGCTTCTCATTAGGGGAAATACAGGCAGAAAGAAAAGAATTAGTTCTTATGTTGAAATGGGTACTTCTTTTAAATGAGCTTTTATCCAATATCAAACAAACAAAAGCACCCCCCAAACCCCCAAAATCACATCGATCCAGATAAAATCATACTGAATCCTCTTCAGTCTTTCTTTCAGTTGGATGAGCCCTTGACAATTGGTCATGTAGGATGCTGAGGTGAAGCTGAGCGCTCTTTGTCTGGGGGAATATCTGAAATTCAAGAAGAAGCAAGTTGTGAGCTGTTAGCTGTGCTTGAAAATTATTTATGCAAGCCAGTGGGTGAATCTCTTGGCTGTAGTCTGCCTAAATTCTGTCACAGTGAGCCTATATGACAGGAAATGAGTAAATTAAAAGACTAGGAAAGACCTACAAACAGGCAACTGCAGAACATTTCTGAAAAATCCAGAAGAGGGGAAAAAGGGAGATGAAGAACAAACTGGCGTTTCTTGAAAGGGACTTCTGCTTAATTTCCATACACTTATTTAATCTTCATCCCAGTGGGTTAGGTAGTGCTAAACACATCTTGCAGATAAGGAAGCTGAATCTCAAGGAGGTGAAATAATGCTGCCAAGAAGGACTCTTAGCTGAGATTCAAAACCAGGCTGTGCCTACCTTCTGCAAAGTCCATGGATCTTCCATTCTGCTGCTGATATATTCGACCTCTTCTGCTGGCAGCCTTGCCTGACTGTTTTTACTAAACTGTAGAGCTAGTCGAAAGGAGCTACTGGGAGTCAGAAGACGATTACAAAATTGCCAAGAAAACGTTGCTATCATGGTGGGGGGTTGGGAGAGGAAAGAGCAACAAAGGGGCTGAAAGAAAGAAGGAAAGACCAACGGAAACCATAAAAGACGGTGAATCAGAGAAAAGCTTTTAAGCTTTTGACGAAGTGTAGAAAGAAGAAAGCAGTGCTCCTAAGGTGTGAATTTTCCAGAGCATAGTTTCTGATTCTAATAATCCTATTAAAAAGCAGAGGAATGCTCTAGGAAACCCTGGATACCCCTTTTTCCAAAGATGGCTACTTGCTCTTTCTTTTTTGGCCTTCCCCCCCAGCTCCCTTTCTTTTGCTCAGGGTCACTGGTTTGGGGCCTTTCTGTTTTCCCTGAACCATGAATTAGTCTGACTTTTTGCCCCACCCTTTAAGAAGTGGTCTTGCCAAGATCAAATTGCCCAAGATATTTAGGTCAGCGGTCTCAGAATATTGATCCGGAGCTGGGACATGGACCTTGATGAGGTTGTCAGTGCTCTGTGGTGGAGTGAGAAAAACTGGGATGGCCCAGTGAGCTTTTGACAACTAAATGCATTCAATACCGACCATCTTTTATTCTGAGATTATGTTCTCCTTCCTTGTTTGATGTTTCTTTTTTTATGAAATGGTGGTGAGAGCAGATGATTCCCCTTACATACTTAAAAAATATATATCAATGGGTTGTGAAATCCTTTCATAGTCAATTTCAGGCACCAATTTGAGAGACAGGCCTGGTCCGTTGGAAAGGGTCTGGTGATGGAAACTGATTAAGACTCAGAAAAATATCTTGGTAGGGGAGAGATTGATATATGTGATGGAAGAGTTCATAGGTTGTTTTAGAGATTAAATTAATAGTTACAAACTACTATACATAAAATAGATAAGCAACAGGGATTTACTGTACAGCACAGAGAGCTGTATTCAGTATCTTGTAATAACCTATAATGGAAATAATCTGAAAAAAAATACATATATAACTAAATCACTTTGCTGTATACCTGAAACTAACCCAATACTGTAAATCAACTATACTTCAATTTTAAAAAATTAAAGAAAAAATTTTAAAGATTAAATTAGATTATACTAATTTATATATGTATATACATCCTACTGTAGCATCTGGCATATTATTGGTATTTAAGCAAATACTTAAGAAGTCTTCTTTTTCTCCCTTAACCTTCTCTACTTTGGGATAGATCTATGCATCATATGACTTTAACCTCCTTGGCCCCGGCCTACTAAATGTCAGTTCAAATCCCCGGTTTTAGTTTTGATGACAAAAAGACCCTCACACTTTGATAAACCTTCCCAGTGGGTGGTATCATCATCAGAATGAGAATTACTGAAGGCCCAGCTGGGATTCCCTAGAGCATCTTGTAATGACTTATCACTATTCCCCACTCCCACCACAGATGCACAAATACATGCAGAGGCAAATGAGATCACCCAGTCTGGGTCACTGAACGTTCACTACAGTACTATACCTTAACCAGGTAATACCCATGACACCTTTAAAATGAGACTGAACATGTGATTTGGGCAGTATCATTTTTCTCATAAAACATTTAGAAATGAATCCAAGCTTTGTCACCTTTTAATTTTATAACTAGCTCATGGTCTTTCTTTTAGGAATTGCTTCTGCTTTGAGTCCTACCTGGATAGAATCAACCATTTCCTCTCTTCTGCCCTACAGAGCCATGTATATACTGGAATGTGCTATAGTATGTGAAACATCTTACAGGGTCTGGCACATGTTATTGGATAACTGGATGCATGGTCACTGCTCAATATCAAATGGATTCTACTGGGGAATGTCCAAAGGATGCCCACGTGGATGCAAGCAAAGAGTTCAGGCTCATTTATGTACCACTCCTCCATAAACTCCCACACCCATATTCAATACCAAGATGGTAGATTTTCCACTTTGCCACACAGTTCTCGGGTTGAATGGTGTATCTTTGTTTGCTTGATCTTATTTTACATTTATACACTAAAACTGACTCTATTTTGAGCCAGTGTTGCCTGTGTCTGTGGTTTTGTTGGAAGGAGAAAGAATGTATTAATTTCCTTTTCCTTGAACCCTATAAGGGCTGATCCTTTCCATGCCCGAGCCTAGATCCTTTACACCTGTTTTCTGGGGTGAGGGCAGGGGTGAACATGGAGGAGGAGTCATTTCTGAGCACCTGCAACTTTCTCCTCCCTATGCCCCAAAGTCCACACACACATTCACGAGATTGGTTCAAAGAGCTTAGACCATGTAGGAGCACGCAGAATGGGCATGGAAGAACACAAAATTTGGGTACTGTCAAGAGTCCAGCTGCATGGTGGCTCAGCGATCTAGGTCAGTAGGAAGGGAATATTTATTGTGCTAAGCCTTGTGCTAGGTACTTTTAAGCACATTATCTCATTCTCTCTCCAAAGAATGCCGGGGTGTTATTATGAGAAACTAGAGGAGGGGCAAGCCGAAGACCAGCCTTTGCTGACCACAACACAACTAGCCCTTGTCGTCAGTTCTCTTATATAAATTCACTACTCTCTGAGACAATTTTATGATTGTCTTTTTACAGATGTGGAAATGGAAACTCATGTAAGATCCCCCAGTGAGAAACGGACAGGGATAGATTTTGAACCCCATTTGCTGGCCTGTGCACTTTTACTGGGTGTTTTGCATGTTTATGTCTTGCTTAATTTTTTTTTTTTGTATCTACCAGTATATTCTTCTTTTTTAATGTATATATTTGAAAGTTGCTAACAGGATAGATATTTTAAAAAATTTTATTTTATATTGGAGCATAGTCGATTAGCAATGTTGTGTTAGTTTCAGGTGTACAGCAAAGTGATTCAGTTATATATACATGTGTATATATTCTTTTCCAAATTCTTTTCCCATTTAGGTTATTATAGAATATTGAGCAGCATTCCCTGTGCTATACAGTAGGTTCTTGTTGGTTACCTATTTCAAATATAGCAGTGTGTACACGTCAATCCCAAACTCCCAGGCTATCCCTCCCCCCCAGCCCTCCCCCCGGTAACAATAAGTTCATTCTCTGTGAGTCTGTTTCTGTTTTGTAAATAAGTTTATTTGTATCATTTTTTTTAGATTCTGCATATAAGTGATGTCATATGATATTTGTCTTTCTCTGTCTGACTTACTTCATTTAGTATGATAATCTCTAGGTCCATCCATGTTGTTGCAAATGGCATTATTTCATTCTTTTTAATGGCTGAGTAATATTCCATTGTATATATGTACCACATCTTCTTTATTCATTCCTCTGTCGATGGGCATTTAGGTTGCATCCATGTCTTGGCTATTGTAAACAGTGCTGCAATGAACACTGGGGTGCATGTATCCTTTCAAACCCTGTTTTTCTCCAAATATATGCCCAGGAGTGGGATTGCTGGATCATATGGTAGCTCTATTTTTAGTTTCATAAGGAACCTCCATGCTGTCTTGCTCATTTTTAAGGAAATATGTTTTCACATGCTGCTGTTTGCTTTTCATTAAATGGGTGTCCTTATATTTGTCAGTGTGCATTTGCTATTCCTTTAGGCTATATTTACTGGCCCGCTTGGCCAGTAAGGGTTTTCGTGCTTTGCCATGTATTTGAAACCAATTTACTGAAGTCTCCACTTCTTGGTATAAACCTAAAAATGATTTATTTTTTTTTCTAGTTCTCCAACTGTGTTATGTTGAAAATCACACATTAAGGGTGGCAGCTCCCTTAATGACATCTTGGACAGATCCTATCAATTTCAGCCACTTTTGTCATTAGAGAAATCTCATTCCAACACTTATTCACTTTTAAACTTTAGTCTCAGACTTGCTTTGAATCCTTTCCTCTCCTCTCCCCCCAGGATAGATGGGCCTATTTATGGTCGAGCGGATGCAGTTGTAGTGAGGATGGGAAGAGATGGAAGGACGCCAGCGTTGCTCTTTATACACCCACTGCCCCCCACCAAGGTGATCATACATCTCAGATGTCCAGGGCTAGCTCCGGTTTGTACCTGTTGTTCTATTGTAGTTATTAATAGCAACTCCCTTCCATCTCAGATTTGCCCTGGCTTGCATGACAAATGATAAGACCACCCAAGCTCTTCCTCTTCTCTGTTGTCAGATGGTGGAGGTGGGATGAGGAGGCAGACATCTCCTTGGCAAGGTCTGTTGGTCAAGGCTTCCATCAATGGCCTCTTTGTGCTGCAGATATCCCAGTGCTCCAGCACTGGTGGGTTGAGTATGTGGCTGTTCAGAGGACCTACAGAAGCTTCCCACTGCAGGCTTCCTGATTTGGGAGCTCGGACTCCAGCCTATCTTCCTCCACATCAAATCGGATTTTGTCCCTGGCAATGCACTGCATGACAGCTTCTGGCAAAGTGTCTCTCTCCCACGAGGAAGCAACTCTGTACAACATTTTTGTAATGAAGCAGTGAGGAATTAACCTGTGTTCACCAATGCTGCCCTCCCACAGAAGTTCAACTCCTCTCAGCCCTCAGTCTTCCTTTCCTAGGGAATGGAGTGGAAGGAGAGAGAGGTGTCACCCATGGGGCTGGCTCTGCTCTGGTGCCTCTCAGTAAGTCCTTGGGAAGTGGCTGGTCCTAAATTCCTTGAAACTAGAATGTGGGGGATTTTTACTCTTAGGTGCTCAGACTGCATCTTAGTTGAAACCCTAGGGTGACAGGTAAAGTCCTATTTGATCTTGCGATACATGTTAATAACAAATACCAGCTTCCAGGCATATGGCAGCATCAGCCATATTGATAGCACCAGCCATACTGTCACGGTGAAGTTCAATGGAGATTTTAGTTATAATTTACAAATGGTGTGGGATCCTTCCTTCCTAATTGTCTTTTCAACAAAAAGACATTTTTTTTTTAATTTGAAAGTTAAAATGTTATTTATTTACTTAATTAAAAAAAATTGAAGTATACTTGGTTTACAATGTTGTGTTAGTTTCTGGTGTATAGTTCTCTATGCTATACAGTAGGACCTTATTTTTTTTTTATTTTTTTTTTTTTGCTGTACACGGGCCTCTCACTGTTGTGGCCTCTCCCGTTGCGGAGCACAGGCTCCGGACGCACAGGCCCAGCGGCCATGGCTCACGGGTCCAGCTGCTCCGCGGCATGTGGGATCCTCCCAGACCGGGGCACGAACCCGCGTCCCCTGCATCGGCAGGCGGACTCTCAACCACTGCGCCCCCAGGGAAGCCCAGGACCTTATTTTTTATCTATTTTATATGTAGTAGTGTGTATCTGTTAATCCTAAACTCCTAATTTATCCACCCCCCCTCTTTGGTAACCATAAGTTTGTTTTCTATGTTTGTGAGTCTGTTTGTTTTGTAAATAAGTTCATTTGTATCCTATTTTAGATTCCACATATGCATGATATATATTTGTCTTTCTCTGTCTGACTTACTTTACTTAGTATGATAATCTCTAGGTCCATCCATGTTGCTGCAAATGGCATTATTTCATTCTTTTTTATCTCTGAGTAATATTCCATTGTATATATGTACCACATCTTCTTTATTCATTCATCTGCCAGTGGACACTTTGGTTGCTTCCATGTCTTGGCTGTTGTAAATAGTGCTACTGTGAACATTGGGGGTGCACGTATCTTTTTAAATTAAAGTTTTTATCTTTTCTGGATATATGCCCAGAAGTGGGATTGCTGGGTCATATGGTAGTTCTATTTTTAGTTTTTTAAGGAAGCTCCATAGGGGCTGCACCCATTTACATTCTTACCAACAGTGTAGAAGGGTCCCTTTTCTCCTCACCCTCTCCAGCATTTATTATTTGTAGGCTTTTTGATGATGGCCATTCTAACCAGTGTGAGATGATACCTCATTGTAGTTTTGATTTTCATTTCTCTAGTAATAAGAGATGTTGAGTATCTCTTCATGTGTCTGTTGGCAATCTGTATGTAAAAAGACATTTTCTTTTCTCGACAAGCCACTTCAACAACAACAACAAACAGAAAAGAAAAGAAAAGAGTAGATCTAAGGACTTACCCTTAAATACTGTCAGTCAGCATGGCCAGCTTTCTTTTCCATATGATTTCTCTAAAACTAGATTAAAAATTCCTCAAAGGGCGGGAGCCGTGTCTCATCTATCTTGGCATTTCTGGTTGCTAACCAAATGTCTGACACCTTATAGACGTTCGAAAATGCTTTCCCTGGTTACATTTTTATTTGGACCATCCACCAGGGCCTAGCATGATATTGTGTATATATTAAGTGCTGAGCATTTTTGTTATTGTTGAAATACTGTATAGTCCCTTTGCCTCATCTTTCAGAGTGCTTTAAAAAGGTAAGAGTTCATTTAGAGAATGAAACACATTTCTCACAAGTTAGCTTTCTTTGCACTGATGCCAGAATATTATCACGGGAAGAGTCTTGAATAGGGCTCAGAAAATGATCTCCACACCTCAGTCCCTTTTAGAGACCCCCTTTGATGCCAGTGTTCCCATCTAAGCAGCCACTGGACCATTCCTTTTCATTAACTCTTCTGCGCATGCCCCTACCTTTCCTTAGCGCTGTTCTACCCCGCCCACCCCACGCCTGCAGCGCTCCCAGGTTGGGGCGGGCTGGTCCGGAGTCAGGCTCAGGGCTTCAGCTCAACTCATAAATGTGGAAATAACAAAATGTGTTCCCTGAAGCTTTGCAGCGTTGTCAGGAAATGGGGCTGCTTGCGTGCTGCACTTCCACGGATCTGGAAATTCTGCCGAGCTTGGGTTGACTCCAGAGAAAAAGTTTAAAAGTGTTCAGGGAAGCGAGGAATTAAAGTAGAGCAATGCTGGAGTGTGTGTGCTGTGGACTGTCGCAGCGACATTTGCTTTTCTAGGGATCGGGGCTTTGCTGAAACTTTCCTTCTCACAGTTTTCATGTCTCAGACATCGGAGTGGCACCTTCGGGAAGGAGTTGGGGGTAGTTATTGTTTCTGGTTGGAAGACAACAAGGCACAGAGAAGAATAAACTCAGAACACCTTAAGGATGAGTGTTAGATCTTAACTGTCTTAGCATCAACCTGGCCTAGGCCTTCAATAAATCTGTGTGAAATAAGTGTCTGAGTAAAAGTGATTTCTCTGATGGTTTCTGTGTCAAAGGCAGGGCCTGAGGCAGTGTTAAGTCTCTTTGGTTACCCTGAGCTACGCAGATGCTCTCAGGGGGCATGAATGATGGAAGGTAGCACTGGTTTTCCTTGGTTGTGTTGCTGACACAACACCTTCCTCAGTATTCTAAAGTCACGAAGGAGTTTTCTGGTGTTTGGTAAGGTCAAAATTGGGTTTTCAGGTCAGACAATGGAGCTGGAGATGGAGCTTTGGTTGGAGGACCATAAATTCAAAATCGTTTTTCCTTCTTGGTAGCTGTCTCTGTGCTCCTGGCCACCAGAGCTGTGAGATCCAGAAGGGAGGGTGTGAGGGCAGTGGCCTGGAGGCAAGGTGGCCTTGAGGCCTGGTGGCCTCTAGTCTTTGCCCTAATTTAGGGCCTAAGATAATGAGGTAAAAAGGCTAACTAGTTACCTGGCAGTAGCACAGGTGATTCTGGGTAGTTGGTGTTGTTTGTGTCAGTTGCTTTTCAGGAACCTCCCTGGGAGGCTAGATGGGAATTTGACCACCAATCAAATGAAAAAAGGAAGCAAGTAGGCCTCTGGGCTTAGGTTACATGTATTTCATTATTTTTCCCACGATACAGTTTGGGAAGGATTTTTTGGGGGTTGTTTCTCCACTGTCCCAAGGAACTTCCACTGTGAGAGTCTCTTGACTCACAATGCTTGTGTTCAAATCCTGGCTCTGCCCCTTACAAGCTTTGTGACCCTTGGGCAAGTTGCTTATCTTTGGGAGTCTCAGCTTCCTCAAATGGAAAGTGGGGAGGATGATAAAACTTAAGTCACAGGTCTGTTATGTGGCTTTAATGAATTAAGACACGGAAAGTTCTTAAAATAGCACACATGTGCTACCTAACTTTGTTGTCATTTTGCTGAAGCCCCATCAATCAGAGAATTTGACATGGAGGCCAAAATAGGTATTTTTCAGAACTGATACTTTTGGATAGAGTCCTGTCTGGAGGCTGGAAAATGAACTAGTTGAACTCGCCAGGTTTTCTTACCAATAATAGGCTCTTGTGAAAATTCTGATTTCAATCTCTGTTACCTTCACAACTAGTTATTGAATCATTCTTGGCTCTCATTCCCCAAGTTCTTTGTAGAGCAGACTGTACTAGTTCTCCATATAATTTTAGAACAATGTGAGTGCATTGGTTAATGTTTTTGAAATCTTCAAATGAAAAGCTGTAAGTGTCTTTTCAACTGCACACCTCTGTTCATCTCTTCTGCTTTGAGCGCCAGTTATGAAATTGGAGCTGGGATTAAACTGTAAAAAGTCAGCGAATGGTTTGGAGTCTTCTGGAGTAAATTCTTGCACTGTAAGCACTTTGTTACTTGTCTCTAAATTATTAAGAAAAAAAAAGGTGGGAGGGATCTGGCTTGGATCACCTAGGCAAAGCAATTTTCCGTGAACACTGCTATCCCAATGCACAACAGGAAACTTATTGAAAAGCTAGCGGGTTGGAGAAAAACAGTTGCTAGTTCAACAAAGAGTGTCAAGAGAAGATAGGGAAAGAATGAAGAGGGCACAAAATTACCCAGAGAGGACTGAACATCGCTCTCTGTAAGGAGAACTTTCTGTGAAGTCGTGGCTGGGAGTGTCTATAGCTCTCTAGGGGGGAGTTCACATACATGCACACACACCCACAGGCAGGCACACACAAGTGCACACACACATCTGGCGCTTGAATTGCAGATAACCTAACCCGACACTCACCTTGGCATGGCTACAGAAGTAATATTTTTACCAGGATGAACTGTTGTAAAAATGTTCCTCCAATGCATTAGTCATGCTTTACTTTAACTTGAGACAGGCAGGTTTTCTTTCTTTTAAACTCATTTGAATGCACATGGCTTTCTGATTTGATCTAGGAATGGAGAATATTATCATTTCTGAATGCCAGAGTTATTCATGCACTCATATAATATAAAATCAACCAAATATCATCTATATCAAGAACTATATTCAGTAAAATAGGTGGGCCTATCTTTTATGAGTTCCGTTGAATCACCGGAATTGGGGAAATCACAGAATTACCTATAGAAACAGAATCAGAAAACAATGGTGAAGTCAACATATTGCTTTGGACAGATAATAAGTTATTATTCTGCCAAATCTATGATTTACTGGAGAAAATAGGAATTAAAGTACATCTGATATCGCTATTTTATCCTTACTTTTATTAGAATTTCTTTTGAAGACCTGTAACTAATTTTGTGTTTGTCCACTGGATTTCAATAAACAGTGACATAATGGTGAATTTTTGAGGGCCTACTGTTCCAAGCATTATATTTAGTGTGATTTAGCTACAGTGTTAAAGCTGTGGTTCTCAAAGTGGGTGCCCTGGATGCCTTAGCATCATTTGGGAACAGGTTAGAAATTCAAACAAATTAAAAAATTATTAAAAAAATTTTTTTTATTGAAGTATAGTTAATTTACAATGTTGTGTTAATTGTTAATTTCTGCTGTATGGCAAAGTGATTCAGTTATACATTATATATATATAAATATATATATATATATTCTTTTTCATATTCTTTTCCATTATGGTTTATTACCAGATATTGAATATAATTCCCTGTGCTATACAGTAGGACTTCATTGTTTATACATTTTATATATAATAGTTTGCTAATCCCAAACTCCCAGTTCATCCCTCCCCATGCCCCCCGCCCCTTGGCAACCACAAGTATGTTCTCTATATCTGTGAGTCTGCTTCTGTTTCGTAGATAAGTTCATTTGTGTCATATTTTAGAGTCCACTTACAAGTGATATCATATGGTATTTGTCTTTCTCCTTCTGATGTATTTCATGTAGTGTGCTAATCTCTAGGTCCATCCATGTTGTCGCAAATGGCATTATTTCATTCTTTTTTATGGCTGAGTAGTATTCCATTGTATATATGTACCACATCTTCTTTATCCGTTCATCTGTTGATGGGCATTTAGGTTGCATCCATGTCTTGGCTATTGTAAATAGTGCTACTATGAACATAAGGGTACATGTATCTTTTCGAATTAGAGTTTTGTCTGGATATATGCCCAGGAGTGGGATTGCAGGATCATATGGCAACTCAATTTTTAGTTTCTTAAGGAAGCTCCATACTGTTCTCCATAGTGACTGCACCAATTTACATTCCTACCAACAGTGTAGGAGGGTTCCCTTTTCTCCACACCCTCTCCAGCATTTGCTATCTATAGACTTTTAAATTTAGGTCATTCTGACCAGTGTGAGGTGATACCTCATTGTAGTTTTGATTTGTATTTCTCTCACAATTAACGATGATGAGCGTCTTTTCATGTGCCTAATGGCCATCTGTATGTCTTCTTTGGCGAATTGTCTATTTAGGTCTTCTGTCCAGTTTTTGATTGGGTTGTTTGGTTTTTTGTTATTGAATTGTATGAATTGTTTGTATATTTTGGAGTTTAAGCCCTTGTTGGGCACAATTGTTTGCAAATATTTTCTCCCAGTCTGTAGGTTATCTTTTCATTTTGTCTATGGTTTTCTTTGCTGTGAAAAAGCTTATAAGTTTGATTACTTCCCATTTGTTTATTTTTGCTTTGACAGAAATTCAAATTCTCAGGCCTTATTTCAGATCTACTGAATCAGAAACTCTGGGGATGGGACCTAGTAATGTGCATTTTAATAAGCCTTCCAGGTGATTCTGATGCATGCTTATATATGAGGATTAGTGAGGTAGTTAGATAACTAACTACTGAATAGTAGGTAGCTAACTACTCTAACTACTGATCTTGAGTAAAATTAGTCTGCTATAACAAAGAGATTTAACAGGTATATCATCTTATTTAAGTTTTGCCAAAACTAATGAGGAAGAATTGTCACACCCATTTCACAGCTGAGAGTACTGAGACTAAGAGATAAAATTCACATGGCTAGATTCCATTCCAAGCCAATATGTCTTCAATTTTTTTCTTCACTAGTCTATGGGACCCACAACTGTAGCCCTCTACAAAGACAAATTTATTTTAAAATTGTTTACAGAGTTTTAGATCTATAGGTAATCAAGACAGAGAACTAGATATACTATTTGCCTTTATTCCACAGAATCTGTTGCTTTCTTTAATTTGCCATATGAACTGAGCAGATAACTTAGAATCTTACTCCCGTCATTTGAAATAGAATAATAATGGTGCATTTCATCATACGTCCGGTGAGAACCAAGGGGATGGTTTCCCGGGGAATTGGAGCACCTCAGATAATACTGTGTCATTTCGCTGTATTTTACTAAGTATATAGCAACCTGAAAACTTATATTGATATAAAAATAAAATTTCCTCAGTAAGCCATACTTTGAAAATACCAGAGAAATCTCAGTATAAAATATTACAATCCCTAATTGGAGCAAAAATAACATTTTTGTGATGCAAACCGTATCCTCCAATACAGTATGTTTTGCCAAAGGGCAATAGGAGAACTCTCTGGAAAGCATGCATCATAGAACAATTGCTTCAATGGGAAAAGAAATGTTTGGGGGTTATACATTTCAGAGGCACAGTAACAAAGTTACTATTATTATTTTGAATGCAGGAATTTCAATAGTAAAGGTGTTTTATGGCAGTAAGTGTATAGCTATAACACTTTAGCATCCCCTGTCTGTATCCAATATTTGATTACACTGCGTTTTTCCTAAAAATAATGGCCTTCATTTCCCAAGCATAAACAGCACTTTTGTTAATGCAGCCTTTCTCTTACGTATTTCAATCAACTTTTTTACCTTTTATTATATACAGAAAAGCACAGTGCTTTTCAAACTACACACTAAGCTACAAGTACAATGCTTAATTTTTCTACTTCTATGTTAGTTCCCAAAAGAGAATCATTTTAAACAAATATGTTACTTTCTTAATAACTGGATTAAAATCATTTAGGTAGGGCTTCCCTGGTGGCGCAGTGGTTGAGAGTCTGCCTGCCGATGCAGGGGACACGGGTTCATGCCCCAGTCCGGGAGGATCCCACATGCCGCAGAGCGGCTGGGCCCGTGAGCCATGGCCACTGGGCCTGCGCGTCTGGAGCCTGTGCTCCGCAACAGAAGACGCCACAACAGTGAGAGGCCCGCGTACCGCAAAAAAAAAAAAAAAAATCATTTAGGTAGAAGAAAACTTCTATTGCTGGAAAAAAATGCCTAAATAAGTTTATGGCTAGAATCTGTGTCATTAAGAGCTACACACCTGTGTTTTAAGACTTAAAGTTACACATGGGGATATCTTTTTGAATTTTTAGAAGTGTAGAAAGTAAAAACAGGGACTCAGATTTCCTGAGGTTCACTGATTGAAGCAGCATAGCTTTTAGTGTGTTCAAAGAGAAGTTTCTTTCAAGGTACAGTACAGAGGAGGGAAACTTTTGGGGACAGAAGTGACAAACCCCAATGCTTATAGAGGCTAGGAATCCAGATGTGCCATGTGAGCTGAATGAGGTATAATGGGGTATTGTAGGGACGTTGGCAAAGCCAAGGGGGCTCACAGGGGAACTTTGTATCTAAGCTCCAGCTGATTGTTCCATGTGGAATATATATCTTAAGAGAGCTAGAAATGTGAATTTCTATGTGACATCTCATTTTCAAATATTAACTCCCAGGCTTTTATAATAATGTGATTACTATTGTACAAACCAAGCGAAGCTCATCTGTGGGCTGGGTTTGGCTCATGGGCTGCCCATTTGTACCCTCTGAGAAACAGAGGTGGTGTGCGTGTATGTTTGTGTGTGTGTGTATGTGTGTGTGTAGGCAAGATAGGGTAGTACTAATGATGGGGTATATGTAATGAATGTGTTAAATATGTTTGTGCATAGCTTTAGGTAACTGGAAGCAAATGTGACATGGCCTTGAGGTTCACCTTTATTTTAGGAAGAGTGGGCACATCTAAATTTCAACTCAACACTCTCATGATATATTCCCATGGAGTCATGAAAGAGGTGAACTGGGCCATTCTTCGTTATTTTGACTGATTAATTAGGGTCATGTCAGTTGCCAGCATATAACTACAAACCCCCCACAAAGCTTACCTGAAGTTTGATACATTTAAATTGGTTTCAAGTTAGGTTGGTAACAACTGTAGGTGCAACCACAACTTTCTATTTGTAATTGAGTTGTCCAGTAGACATCCTTAGGGCATGACTTCACTATAAGAAGTGAAAATAGGGACAAAATACCCTTTTAATTTTCATTCCACTGGGGAGACCTGCATAATTCAGTTGTGGCAGTGTTCTGTTACTTGTGGTTGGTGCGGTTCCTTTTGCTCATAAAAATAAAAACCGTTTCACATCATCCTGATTGTCTCGTAAATGTAAATCAAAGAGGGGGGAAAAGCTATAAAACAAAACAAATACAAATACCCACTAGATAGGCTAAGAAATAATGGACTGGGCTTATTCCTTAATGTACTTAAGTACAGTGCTTTGCGTAACACATATACCTCTCCTTAGTCAATAGCTGGATTCCTGAAAAGTTACTTGTAATTCAATTGTGCATAAAGAAATCATATTTTAAGTGCATTAGATAAGTTTTTTATTTAAAGGAAAGCTAGCATGAATCTTTTTGGAAAGCAAAAAAAAAATCTGTTTTTAAAATGAAATCTTAATTCTAATACATCTTGGTTCCAAATTCAGGGAGCCATTGAGCGTATTATTTCAACTGCTGTCCTCATCTTGCTTTCTTCTCTAGCACATTATCCCTGAAGACCTCAAAAGGCTTTGCAAGTTTTGAGTGTTGCTTTTTTTTTTTAGCATCTTTATTAGAGTATAATTGCTTTACAATGTTGTGTTAGTTTCTGCTGCATAACAAAGTGAATCAGCTATATGTATACATATATCCCCATAGCTCCTCCCTCTTGCGTCTCCTTCCCTCCCACCCTCCCTATCCCATCCCTCTAGGTGGTCACAAAGCATGGAGCTGATCTCCCTCTGCTATGCGGCTGCTTCCCACTAGCTATCTATTTTACATTTGGTAGTGTATAGATGTCGATGATTCAAGTTAGATTTACATATCCATAAAGATTTAAATCAAATATAGAAATGCTTAATAAGTTTGCAGTCAAATGAATTTACATGCAGAGGAGAGGCTATATCTGAGTCAAGGTCCTTGGGTTTGCATACATGAGGCAGGGTTCGGTGGGTTCTAATAAAATGGTCTTTAATCCCTATTTTACACTATGTAGAAATTAAAACATTAGACCAAGTGGTCATGCTTACCTCTACATTTGGGCTCCTGCTATCTCATAGTTAATTCCATAACATAATAAACAGATGTGAACTCAGCCCATTGCTCCCTCTCTACAAAAATTCACATGCAAACAAAGCGTAGGTGTGGAAGATAGGAGGGTGGGATGTGGATAAAGGGAGGCCTTGCACTGCAGCAGTAGAGAATTTCAATTTGAACATTAGACCTGACCGTGCTGAAAATGGGCTAACGCCTCCACCACCAGGGAATTTCAACACACTCTGTGAAATCTTTCAGCCTTGAGCCATCTTAATAGCTGTTTTTATTCTTTCCTCTGCTTGTTCCTTCTCTTTATCTCCTCTCCTTCAGAAGAAAAGGAAAATCCTGCTCGTGCAGAGGAGTTAAGCGTTCTCCTCTGTTGCCTTAAACACCTGCCATGTCCTCGGATCTCACCTTCTAATCCAAGCAGGTCATCAAGGTATTTTTTCAAAAGAAAGACAATTTCCTCTTTGGAAATTTTCAAATAATAAAACTTTCGCCTCCACATCAAAAGAAGCAAACAGAATCCCACCTCAAATTAGCTTAAGTAGAATGAAGAAAACCTTAGAAATGATGATTAGATCAGAGGGGAATCTCCTAGAACATAAATGTAGGACAAGTGGCCCTGGAAAGATTGGAGGAAGAACTGGAAGGTGGTCAGGTCAGCTGTCTTCTGGTCTTTCCTTGCTCTCTCTGAGGCCACATGCCTCTTTTTGCTTATTATGTATTCACATTTTCCCATTTCTCTTTCAACAGGCTATTTCTGCTTCTTTATGTGAATTACTACTCCACAGCTCCCAAATTCACATAAGCTAGTTCCAGATACTGTCTCAGATTTTCCACCATCCTTTGTGTCCTTCCATATTCCCTGCTGAGAGAATCTGATCGACAGCCTTGGCTCCCATGCCCACCAGCCATGGGGGGGATAGAGGAGGAGAGAGGGAGGGGTCATGTAGTAAAAATAAGACTGTGTGAGATTATCACTGAGGGTGGAGAAGAGACAATTTTTTTTTTTTTTTTTTTTTTGCGGTACGCAGGCCTCTCACTGTTGTGGCCTCTCCCGTTGCGGAGCACAGGCTCCGGACACGCAGGCTCAGCGGCCATGGCTCATGGGCCTAGCCGCTCCATGGCATGTGGGATCTTCCTGGACTGGGGCATGAACCCATGTCCCCTGCATCGGCAGGCGGACTCTCAACCACTGCGCCACCAGGGAAGCCCGAGAAGAGACAATTTTTAGAGAAGAGGGTGAGCTGGGTTCATTCTCAATATAGGAATTAATTGCAGGTTAAAATCCTAAAAGCTTACAGTGTATTGGATCTGTAGATATCATTAAATACAGTAAGTCCCCTACATACAAATGAGTTCTGTTCCAAGAGCATGTTCGTAAGTCCAATTTGTTCATAAGTCCAACAAAATTAGCCTAGATATCCAACTAACACAATCAGCTCTGTAGTACTGTATTGTAATAGGTTTATAATGCTTTCCACACAAATAATACATAAAAAACAAACAAGCACAAAAAATAAGACATTTTTAATCTTACAGTACAGTACCTTGAAAAGTACAGCCGTACAGTACAACAGCTGGCGTACAAGGGCTGGCATCGAGTGAACAGGCAAGAAGAGCTACTGACTGGAGGAGGGAGAGGAGGTGGGAGATGGTGGAGCTGAAGGATCGTCAGCAATAGGGGACGGAGGGCAGGCTGCAGTTTCACCCACGCCTGACGTTCATGGCACAGGTTCTGGTCCCTTGCTGCATTCAATTCAATCCACCCTCTTAAAAAAATGATCCAGTGTGGCGCAGTGGTTGAGAGTCCGCCTGCCGATGCAGGGGACACGGGTTCGTGTCCCGGTCCGGGAAGATCCCACATGCCGCAGGGCGGCTGGGCCCGTGAGCCATGGCCGCTGAGCCTGCGCGTCCGGAGCCTGTGCTCCGCAACGGGAGAGGCCACAACAGTGAGAGACCTGCGTACTGCAAAAAAAAAAAAAAAAAAATGATCCAGTGATGTCTGGGTAGTAGCTCTTTTTTTCTTGTCATAGATGACACAGTAGCACTGGATTGCATTCTGAATGTCTGGTGCAACCTTCATGTACCATTGTATATTCAGGTCCTGTGCCTCAAAAACTAACAGCGCCTCCTCAAACAAAGAAACCCCCCTTGCCGTTTCCTGCATCATGAATCTCTTTGGTTCTTCAGTTACTTCTTCTTCCTCTTGCCTCTCTTTGTCCTTTCTCTGGGCCTCCAGTTCCATCAGGTCTTCATTAGTAATCTCCTCGTGTTGCACAGCAAGGAGTTCAATGAAGTCATCCTCTTGCAGATCTAGCTTGAAATATAGATACTGTACTACTGAACTCTATACAGTACTGTAAAGTACACAGAAGCACAACCACTTGCAGAGGATGCATGCGTGTGACAATGTACACCAGACACGTGAACTCACTTGCATGATTGGACACGTGAACGCACGTTCGCATCTTTGAAAGTTTACAGCTTGAAAGTTCGTGTGTAGGGGACTTACCGTATGGCATTGCTACAAGGTATCCAGTGAAGTCCAGAGCATGAATACATGATGAGGGATACTGAAAGTAAAAGAAGAAAAATGAGAGAAAAATAACCTTGATTCCAACCAGTAGGCCATGAAAAGGTAGAGTATCATGGAAGGAAACAAATTGAAGATAAGTTCAAAAAGCAATATGGTTTAAGGCGAGGAGGAGGTGAAGTACAGACGTGAATTAAGCGAAATTTAGCTGTGAGAAGCTGAGGGAATAATTTCTTCTTGGTGCACTTAGTGTCCTAGGAGATAATGGCTCAAGACGGACTAACACAGAGCATTGTCAGAAGCCTGAAATGTCATGGAGGAGGGGCGGGATGGAGGCAGAAGGCTTAAGAAAGCCTTTTACCTTTGATTGCCACCTCTGTGTACAGCTAGAAGAGGAAATAAGCACTGGTTAGAAATAAACATTTTTGATAGTATTTAACAGTTTAACAAAATAACCATAAGTTAACCATAAGAGATAACCATCTTATCTCTTTAAAAATGGGAGAGATTCTCCTTTGTCTGGGTAAATGGAAGCCAGGAGAAACGAAGACAGCTTCATGAACTCTTCATGAACCAGCTCCCCCTTTCAGCCCTTCTTTATTAGGTGGCATTAAGTCCCTCTTTTCACAAATAGAATCACACATCTTGAATTCCAAATTTTGGAGACAAAAAAATCACAGATCTCTGCTTGAGCTCTCCTTTTGTTGAACAGGTTTTTTAGTAATGTTCAAAAGTTGCTAACAAACCCCATTCTGTCTTCATAGCAAATCAGCTGGTGAACACTAAGAAAATAAGGCAGTCCTCGTCTTACTCCACCAGGGATTCCGCCTGGTCTATTTGCACTTGAATGTTCTCCAGGCTCAGGTCACATGAAGACATTATCATCACCTCATTGTTCAGAACACCTGGCTAGAGAACCTGGAATATGAACAATTGTTGAATGACAAATGCCATAAGCACCAGCCTGCCTTGCCTAATTATACAGCTGTCATGGTGCACTGGGCAATTTTTCTTTCCAACATCTCCTCCCCTCTGCCCAGCTTCAAACCACATAGTAAAGAGAAGAATCCACAGTCTGCATTAGGGCTTTTAGAGCAACCACAATGCAATCAAAGTATCAGGCTGCAGGAATCGCAGAAACCATTTCTAGAGTGTGGTTGACTCATAGGTTGCACTTGGGTTGTCCTGTGGGTCAGACAAAGGTGCTGCTCATAGGGGCCATGTGTGAAAAGGATGATGACTCAGGCTCCCTTGTTCATTTGTCCTGGTGTCTCAGTTCCTAACTGTGTCCTCTACCTCTTTCAGCTGGCAGAAAGGAGACTGTGACTCTATAAGGTTCATCACAGAGCTGAGGTCGTGGGGGTCAAAGATGAAGTTCAAGTCCTGAGCTCTCTGGGATGTTGTCGGGATTAGTGTAGAACTAGACACTGTGGCAAGAGTACAAGGAAGTATAAACCAAGGGCAGGAGAAGACTTTCTTTAGAAATAACTTTCTGTTGTGAAGCTTTATCGTTTGCTTTCACTGGGAACAACTGTAAACATCTTGTGATGCTGAGAGCCTAATCGTAATAAGAAAAGTTCCTACCACTGTGGGCAGCATGAAAAGGCCATTGCAGATAGGTTACACTATGAGACTCAAGTTGATCAGAATCTATGGACTGTGACCAAAAGTGGTCAGAGATTAGTAAACAGACTTTACATTTTCTGTACCTTCTTTATTTCCATTGAACTGTATAATATGTTGGTTTATGCCTGCCTGTTGGCACTCATCTCAGAGATTTGGTGGTAGGAGATAGGACTGGTGACATTATTTGCCTCCTGACATTGCTTTTAAAGTACTCCACAGTTTTTAAGATTCAGAATAGCATTAACCGTGTATTCTATTTTCTTATATTTTGTTACTATCCATCAACTATACTCTGCATACAACAGAAACTTCATAAACACTTGATAACTAGCACATGGCAAAAATGTTTTATTAAAGTCATTATGTCAACAGAGTTTTATATATATACTTTTGTGTGTATGTATACACATATATACATGTAAAATTTCCATTTACTCAATTCTTTAGTTATTATTTATTTACTAGTCTTTTACTGGTGCTAGGATTTTTGCTCCAACCTGGGAGGTGTTAAGTTATAAGAACAGTATTGAGAATTGGGTTTGACGGAAATTAAGTAATATACTAATCTAAATATATATTGAGCGAACTATGATTGCTTATTCTGACATTATACTTATTTAGGAGTTGCCATTTTGTTCTTGTATGAATATACCCAAATTCAGTTATGGAGAGACCCAGAGAATGAAAGCTTAGTTTTCTTGTGGAAACAACACATTTTCCTCCCCTTCTTTCTGCTTCTCTTTATATTATCTGATTTTATTCTGTGGTTTATTCTCCTAATAGGTCAAAGCCTGTGAATACCAGAAGGTCATGTAGTTTATTAAAAAAAATTTTTTTTATGCAATACACTTAACTTCCTTAGAACCACTATTTTCAATTTCATCTGTAAGGAATTTTCATGACTCTAATATTTTCAACTTCTCTGGAAGCTCAGTGAAGCCACATGGGTAAACCCAGGCCAATAAGATGTAAGCAGAATTGGATGCTGCTTAGAAGGTGTACTTTAAAGGGAGTTTTCACAAAGTTCCTTGCTTCTTTCTCCATTTTCCTGCCTGGAACACAGATTTGATGTGTGGAGTCGTAGCACCCATTTTGGATCACGAGTAGAAGCACAACTTCCTAGGGATGATGGCAGAGCAATGAGATGAAAAGAGCCATTGTATCATCTCAGATGCCTACCTCCTGACTTCATGTGAGGGAGGAATCTTGTTCTGTGTTGTTTAAGTAACCTTGTTTTGGGTTTTCTGTAACTCAATTGAATCTAATTCTAACAGATGCTTACTGTCTCCTAATTTATGCTGACATTAATATTTTAAAATTTTAATATTTTAAATTTAAAAAATCATGAAAAAATGTTCCTCAGCACTGACAGCTAGAAATAGAGCTATTCAAATGCCAGAAACCATGAGAAATTCCTACTGGATTTAATGGAGGTCAAAAAAAATTTAAAAAAAGGATCACCCTGCAAGGTAGAATACTATGTGCAAGGGAGTTTTGTGGCTTTGTGAGAAGCAAGAAGAAGAAATCTTGAACCTTAGGGACAACGGTAGAACTTGGAGAAGCCTGACTGGAGACAGAGAATGGTGTAAGATGATGAAGAAAGCAGCAATTGGAGCCTCTTTCCCACCCACTGTCAGCAGAATTGAGGTGAGAATTTTGGATGGCTGGATGAACTGAGCAGAAGCTTCTAGAAGCACTGCTGGAGCGGCTCTGGAAAAGTCATTTCCTGAGGCTGAAATGATCTTAACTGATGCAGCAGGGCGCTTCATGGAGAAATCTGACCTGCAGATTCATGTATCAAAATGCCAGCTTTGGCAGGGGTAGTAGTCTAGAGAAGCAGCTTCTGGAGAGAGCACATTCCTTCCTTGATGTGGTGTGAGCTGCTTGTGAGAACGGGGCCTGGGATCTTCAGGGCACTGGAAGCAGAGGGCTGACAAAAATGGTAAAGAAACTCCCCTTGAACAGTCAAGGAGATCATTCATGTTCCTGGAAGGATGTAGCCCCACAGGTGGTCTAACCTTGGAACAGCAGCTATACTAGGAATGTCGAAGACATCGTCTGTGTTGAAACCCTTCCCCCATCCTACGAGCCTTTCCGGACCTCATCTCTGTTCCTACGACCTTCAAGCCCATCACCTTGAAGTCTGAAAGGTATCCTCTAACTGAAAGCCAAGAAGAATTTCCCACCCTATTTCTGAGTGAAATACCAGCCCTGAATAGGCTTCTTACTGTTTCAAATATGAGAAACTAGGAAAAAAAATGGATCCTGTAAATAATTCTGAATCATAAAGAAATGAGCATAGAGTTTAATCTGAATCTTAAATATTTTGACTGTGTTCCTTTTAGCTTTTCTTTATTGTAAATTTAAATTTTTATCGAAGTAATGTATTTAGTAATAGTTTAAAGATTTATAAATCCCCTCTCCAGTTCCTCATTGCCAATTCTCATTCCTCTAAGGCAATCGCTTGTCACTCTTGGTAGCTGTCTCCAAATGTAACCACCACATTATGCTGTTTATTTTTAAGGTTTAGATATTATTCCCTATTATAGAAAATAAGTTATTTCCCCTACATCTCTCATGATAATCATATCAACCCTTTCTTAACCAGCATGCACACTGTTATGAGTATGTAAATAATGTTCACAGCTGAGCCACTTTTGTATCATTTCCTTTCTTGCACGACTTTTTGTTTTGGCTGGAGGTAATAAATGCCTCCTTTCTGTTTGTTTGCTTAGTATCTATGTATGTATAACTAATTCATCACTAAATTCTCCAAATTAAAAGTAAATCTCCTTATTACAGTCAAATAGTTCTGGCACAGAGCTCCCGGCCACTCCACTCCGCCCCCATCTAGGTTTCCTGCACAGTTCTAATCCTGGGCTCTACCGTTTTTCTGGATTTCCCATAGTTTCTAACCGTATGGGACCTCCAGTTTCCTGATTTCCATGTTTTCCTTTTTCGTGGTTTACGTCTGTGTGTTGATGGTGCACATCCACGAATGGCTTCTCTCAAAAGCATGGGAGAGCGTATTTTGAGACCCAGACCGCCTGAACCTATCTTTATTTGGCTTTGACATTTGGTTTATAATTTGGCTGGAATTAGGGTTCTGACTTGGAAATAATTGCTGACAGAATTTGGAAGACCTTGCTCCTTTATCATTTAGCTCTGGGTGTTGCTAAGCCAAATGTCATTCTTACTTACCATCCTTCTGAAGTGACCTGCTATTTTTGGGTGGGACCTTTGGGCTGTTCTCTTTCTTCATGGTATCCTGAATTTCGCAAAGATATTCTATGTAGCGGGTCTATTCTTTATGGGACACTTGGACTTTCATAATCTAGAAACCTATTTTCTTCAGAGACGGCACGTTTTATTGTATTGTTTCTGTGCTAATTTCTTGTTCTTTATCATTTAAAAATTTTCCTCCTTCTGAAATTACTATTATCTTGATGTTGGACCTCTGGGACCCCTTCTCTCATTTTACTAATTTTTTTTCCTCCTTATTTCCTATATTTCCTTGAGTGTTTGATTTACTTTCTGGACATTTTCTCGGTTATCTTCCCTTTTTTTTTTTTTACATTTTTAGTTAATTATTCTCTGAAAGTTCCCTTCTAAAATACCTGCATGTTTTTGTTTCATGATGCAAAAATCTTCCCTGATTACTTTGAGGCTAATAATACTGTTTTCTTTTTTTAAAATAAATTTATTTATTTATTTTTGGCTGTGTTGGGTCTTCGTTTCTGTGTGAGGGCTTTCTCTAGTTGCAGCGAGCGGGGGCCACTCTTCATCGCTGTGCGCGGGCCTCTCACTGTCGCGGCCTCTCTTGTTGCGGAGCACGGGCTCCAGATGCCCAGGCTCAGTAGTTGTGGCACGCGCAGGCTCAGTAGTTGTGGCTCACGGGCCCAGTTGCTCTGAGGCACATGGGATCTTCCCAGACCAGGGCTCAAACCTGTGTCCCCTGCATTGGCAGGCAGACTCTCAACCACTGCACCACCAGGGAAGCCCTGTTCTCTTTTTTTAATTTTAAAACTTTTTCTGCTTGCTGCATTGTCTTTGTTTCCTCCCGGTATATTTTATTTGTTTATTTTGGCCAATCTTTCCTGTTCGAGGCTTTTCTCAAATGTGTGGTGTACTTTGGCTGTATGTTCATATTTAAAATGAAGATTGGAATTCTTGTGTACAGGGGCAGGGCCTGTGGGCTGGTCACCTCTAAGTGTCACTATCTGAATCTCTTTTTTAGGGAACCATTTCTAGGAGGAAGCCTCAGTTTCTTGCCTGGGTATTGGTGGTCTTGTAGCTTAACATGTATTGTTTGTTTGGATCCTCAATCCCATTTTCAGAATGAGATCTCATCTTCACCCTCAGCTATGCCTGAGTTCTCTGACTCTGGATTCTCAGTGTTTTTTGTCTCTCCGGGGACATAATCTCCCCAGGGAGGGTCCTTTAGGGTAGGATAAGGTTCTCGGCTGAATACATGGCATGTCAGAAGACACCTGTGGCAGAGATTTTCAACCCTTTCTTCTGTTTTTAACTTTCCCTTATAATTCTGTTTTTTGAAGTACCTGGAATAATCAATTTATGAGACTTTCTAGGGTTGTAGGGTACAAAATTATCTTGCTGGTTCATTTTGTTCTTTTCCTCCGGTCTTAGGTTTCAGTTTTTTGAATACATATCATACACACACACACACACACACACACACACACACAACACACACACACACACACACACACACACACACACACACACACAGCTAGTATCATACTATTCATACAGAAAAGCATATTTTAAAAATTATTAAAGGAAAGAGATATATGTTTTAATAACTATTTTTTATCTTGCAAATAATAAAAAAACATGGGTTCCATAAAATAAAATCTGTAAGATGAGATGTTAATACAATAAACAGATTTGAAATTGGAGCTGATCTGAGAGACAAGCAGAAATTTAAAATGAGTTACAAGGCAAAAATAACTATTTTAAAGTAGACATTTAAGAACAGCATTTAAAAAGGCAATAAGGGTACAAATAAAACCATCATAAATTTAATCAACGGTATTGAATATTTGCTTGATAAAAATCTCCCAGAATTCAGAGATACATGACAGAGAAATAAGGAGAATCAGAGATGAGGTAAATAATTTGGAGGGTATGTTACTGAGATCCCACTTATAGAGAGTAAGTGTTCCTAAAGGGGATGTCAGAATAAGTAGAAGGGAAGAAATATTTAAAAAACAAAATAACAGTTGGCTGGGCTAGTGAATACAGTTCTGGTTTTGCAAATGGAATGAGCTCAACAAATTCCAGGAAATATTAATGAAAATAGTTCAACAACAAATAGATGTGTTCTGATGAAAGTCTTAAACTTCAAGCTGAAAAGAAAAAAGTCTGACATGCATCTAGACAGAAAAGACTGGCAATCTGCGGAAGAAAAAAGAAGTCAAGACATCCAGCCTCAGATTTTTCCTCTGTGGTAAGAAGCACCATAAGACTATGAAGTGATTTCCTAAGAGTTTTAAAGGGGAAAAACAAATGTAACAGAAGATTTCTATACCATAGCTAGGTTTTATTCACATACAAAAGTAACAGAAACACTTCATTGGATATACAGTGACTTACAAGGCATGAATTACGTGTACACAAAGTTTTCCTAACAACTAAGAGATGAATAACAGACGCATACTCAAGAATAGAGAAGTAATGAAATGCAGAAAGATGAGGGCTATTATCATAAAAATATTGACCTTAACAATGGTAAATTAAAGAAACAATAAAATGTTAACAATTCTTAAAATACAAACATTTTAAAGTAAGAATGACTATTTGAAAGCAAGAAACTAGACCTCAAATCCTGGATTATACCACAAAAAATGGTAGGAAGAAGTGAAAGTTGTCATCTTCTCATCTAAGGAATCTATTTCTATCTAAAGCTAATAATTAGAGGAAAATAAATTTATATATACAGTTGAAAAATGTACAAGTGGGAGGTTAATTTCTTATAAATATCTAGAGTGGAGAGAGGGAGAAACATAACCTGAATAAACAAGAAAGCAAATAAAACATCAAGGGAGGATGGGAAAAACAGAAAGCATCAAAAGTGGCAGAAGCAGAAAACCTGTAGGGAATCATGTGCTTTAATGGAAAACTGTGCCTTGTCTCCAGACAGCACACCCTTCCAGTTTGTCTAATTCTAGCCTAGAATTTCCTTTGAGTTATTTTACAACTGTAAGCTGTAGGTAACTGATAGCAATGCAAATTAATTCTTGTCTATAAGCATGCAAATTCTGTCCTGATCTGGTCAGTCTAACTGCCTTACTAGTTCCCCCCCAAAACCACTTTGCCTCCATTTATACATTTATGTCAATATTCCTGATCCATAAGTAGATCTGTTTTTCAGATCCTCTTTGAACTGGTTATGACATTGTCTGGGTCCCTCCTGAGTTAAATAACATCTTTAACTCGCAGTCCTTTCTCTATTCCCATGGAAGTCAGGATTGAACTTGTCTGGAAATTCTTCTTTTAGCAAAACTGATCATTTCTGATTAGTATAAATGGAACAGTATCTTGGGCAAGTCAGACAGAAAAAACAGCGTTAGCAATATTGGTATATGACTGAGGAGAACTGATGGCAACTAATAATACATAGGAAAAGGAAAGTCAGTGTAAGTATTTGAATTTTCAATCTGCAGTGAATTTATAATGGATTCTATTTCTATCTAATGGAAATAGATAATGCAGAAAATGTCAAAAAACAAGGAGAAATGATGAGGTCCAGTAGTAGTAAGAATCTCTATTAGGCCTCTCCTTTCTACTGAGACATGGAACAGGCAGAATAAATGAATGAATGAATGAATAAATATCCAAGTAATAAAATTGACAATACTGATTTATTGGTCATATATTGACCTTTGCACTCTATAAGTGGGTAGATGACATAGCCTTGAAATTTTCCCTCTGGTAGAGTAACTGCAGTTTCAGAAATTCTGATGGAACCAGAAGAACAGACCATTAATTCATATAAAAAAGAGAATAAAATACTCAACAGACAGCCTCCTCATATCCTGAATCTTACTATGTTCTTGACTTTTACCTTTAACTCATTCAGCTTGACCCTCATTGAAGCCAGCCTAATGACTGATAGACTGATAGATAAATCCAAGAGGTGTTTCTTTGAAAAAAGAAAGAAAATAGACTCGTAGATCAGCGGTCCCCAATCTTTTTGGCACCAGGGACCAGTTTTGTGGAAGAAAATTTTTCCATGGACGGGGGGTGGGGGAGGGATGGTTCAGGCAGTAATGTGAGCGACGGGGCACAATCGGGAGCGGCAGACAAAGCTTCGCTTGCTGGCTCGCCGCTCACCTCCTGCTGTGTGACCCAGCTCCTAAGAGGCTGCGGACTGGGGACCCCTGCAATCCAATATAAAGAAAAACAGAACATTAAATGACCATTTAATTAAAAATAAAGAATACACATGGTAGCTAGACTTATCCTGGTCATCATATTGTAATGTATAGAATTATCAAACCATTATGTTGTATAACAGGAAATAATACAGTGTTGTAGGTCAGTTACACTTACAAAAACAAAGAAAAGAGAATCAATCTCACAGAAAAAGAGACCAGATTTGTGGTTACTAGAGGTGTTGGGTTGGATGAGGGAGAACTGGATGAGATAAAAAAGAGAAAAGAAAAAATTAAAGAAAATGATATGTACAATGGTTTATGCTGAAGAAGCTATATTAGAGCAGGAGTTACAAGTTATAAAATGGAAATAATCAAAATGTTCAACAGGCTATTGTATTATACTATATTTTATATTTATTTAATCAAATCCTATCCTGCCACTAATAAAAATATCGTGGAGAAA
This sequence comes from Orcinus orca, assembly GCF_937001465.1. Classification (NCBI taxonomy): domain Eukaryota; kingdom Metazoa; phylum Chordata; class Mammalia; order Artiodactyla; family Delphinidae; genus Orcinus; species Orcinus orca. The sequence goes on from NC_064564.1 coordinate 57,565,915, forward strand.
CACTTAGCAACATGGAAAATGTCCACAGCATGTTATTAAGTGGAAAACATGACTACAAAGTGCAGAGCATAATTTTTATGTTTGTAAAAAGTATTAATAGGGCTTCCCTGGTGGCACAGTGGTTGAGAGTCCACCTGCCGATGCAGGGGACACGGGTTCGTGCCCTGGTCTGGGAAGATCCCACATGCCGCGGTGAGGCTGGGCCCGTGAGCCATGGCCGCTGAGCCTGCGTGTCTGGAGCCTGTGCTCCGCAACTGGAGAGGCCACAACAGTGAGAGGCCCGCGTACCGCAAAAAAAAAAAAAAAAAAAAAAGTATTAATATACGTATTAAAAAGTATGAGAAAATATATACCAAAATATTACAAATCTATTTTTTCCTGAGTAAGGATTAGAGATTAAAATTTTTTTTCTTTATGCTCAACTATATATTCTAAGTTTAGACTAAAAAGACATGATGAATATGTTTAAATTTTTGATAACTGCATTAGGAATGCCCTCTGTTTTCTCCCTGCTTCACTTTCCTTTCCCTAGGACCTCATCCAGGTTGCTCATGAATGCGTGAGTGGGCACCTTTGTATCTGAAGTCAGGCAACAGCTGATGGGGCCAAAGGTACACACCTGCCCCAAGCTAGGCTATTTAGACCCTCTCTCCTGAGAATTTCAAATTGGGATTTGGAAGCACCAGTGAGTTAACTGTGAGAATAAGGATCAGACAGACAGACAAACCTGGGGAGCTGGGGGCTGTCATTGGAGTGTGGCCATTCAGCAGTCATTTGCACTGAGGAAGCAGGAGAGTTGGTTTGCAAAGGGAATAATTGATAATAACAACAATGTATGCCATTTATTGTGTGCTTATTATGTGACAGGCGTTCTTCTAAGCTCCCTATATGAATGAACTCATTCATAGACATGTTGAACCTTTAAGGTAGATGCTACCATTTTCCTCATTTTATATGTGAAGAAACCAAGCCACAGAGAGATAAGACGAAGACGGATGCAGAGGTCAGAGAGATGAATGACCCCATGTGGTCTCAGGAGGACAGGGAGGAGAAGAGTGCCTCCCTTGGGCCTCTGGGCTCTGCAGGTCCTCGTTCGAATCCCTTGTGGGGCCCAGTTATATTTCCTGCCATCTGTTTCCCAGAGATGACTCTGACTCCTTAAGCTAAACTCCTTGTCCTTCACGAGTCTGAGTGGATAACAACTTCTTGCTGTCTACCAAACCATGGCCAAGAGGGAATGAATGCTGTGGGTGACTACATATACAGTGTCTTTGGATTCTTTCCATGTTATCTTTCAATACAGTCCAACTGCGGGAATAAAATCTGTACAATCAGTGGCATCTATTCTCCCAACTCACAAATAATTTTAGAAAATACTGAAACTATGACCATTAAGGCGAAGGTGCTCATGGAAAAACAGTCCTTGAGGGGTTGAAGAAATCTCTAGGCCCTCTTCTTCCTCCACACAAGATGCATATTTATGTAAATGTTTATAAACAATTTCAGAGAGAGTTCACATAACCAGCTTTTGGGTTAGAGCCTGGTTTTTTTGTTTCTTTGATTTCATTTTCTTTAGTTTACATATTGGTGCAATGTTGAGTTAACTTCATCTAACCAGAGTGTTAAATACTTTATATGCCCACCTCCTAGACTAGCTTTGTCAGTCTCTGGATACAAGGCAATTGGTGGGGGCCCAATGAGCATTCTTGGGAAAGGAATACAGAGATGGGAGCCTCAAAAATTACTTTTAATGGCAACAAAAAACTTTTGTGAGGTGGGAAAACTGGATAAGAAACTTCCTTCTTTGAGACCAACACTTGAACTCTTTTCTTCCTAGATTTTAGGATATACTGGACTGTGAAGAATTTTATTTTTAATGCAAGATTTTCATTCTGGAGGTAATTTGTGTTTAGGAGTAGTGAAACTCTTGAAAAGTTATTAAAAATTATTGAAAAGCGATTAAGATTTGTCTTGGAGCGACAGGATAATGTTTTCCCCCTTATTTTGGTGTAGTAATGGCCTGTGAAGCGGCTAGATGGTTATCCCTACCTAGAGGAGTCAAAGAACATTTAGTGGCCAAACACTGAGAAGAAAAGAGAGACACTCAGTTAATCATCTGGGTGTTTTGTCTACATGAGGGAAAATCTGTGGAAGTTTCCAAAAATTGGGAAAAATAATATTTGGGAACATCCAGATGTTTGGCCTAATGCAGCTCAAACATCCAGATGTTGGACCAAATTCCCCCCTTTTCCAACTGGATGTTTCGGCATCAAGTACTGTCATGGTTATAGGAATTCCAAATTGTTACCTAGTGTCACAGAAAATTATTTTGGGAAAAAACACGGCACACCAAAGTGTGAAGGTTATAGCTGGTCATAAAAATTAAGAGTGGGAAGAAAGGAGGAGGAGATTACACCATTGACAATCAAGTTGCATCATTACTAAGATAAATTTCCAGCAGTAATGTTCTCCTGTGGAGGGTCTAATAATTAAGAATAATGAACAAAAGCTGGTGGCCCTTACTGATTAAAAGGAAGCCAGTAGCACTTGCAGTGTTTACAAAACTTGAAAGACGTGGAAAGGGACATCCTCTGCTTTAAAAGGAGTTGAAAATGCTAAACTTCATGGAAAGGAGTTAGGAGTTTAGTTTCCACCTCTTATTTTATTGGGCTCAGTCTAATGTGACCCTGAACTGTCTCCGATTACAATGTTCTTAAACTTGTGGGAATCAGCCTAATAAAAATACTGTGAAGAAATACAGCTCATCCCGCAGCTGTGGGCCGGCTGTGTATATTACCATGGTGCAGGAGTTGGGGTCAGCCTCCAAAAAGCAGATTCCATTTTCTGCATGGCAGTAACATGAACTTGAATGAAGGCGTTAAATAAGAAGACAACGTTTGGATTCTGATTAAGATTTTAAAATCTGAGTTTTAGCCAGCTTGTTGGCTAAGAGCAGCAATGCCATAAATAAAATAGCCACAGATGGGTCTGGATATCTGTTATGAGCAACCATCAAGAAAATGCTTTTATTTTAATTGATTGATACTGAACAAAAGTAGTATTCAGCCAAAACCTTATTGCTAGTCCTGTTGTAATTATTTTTTTAACCAGTTCACCACTGCATTCCAGGGGAATGTCAAGACCTCCTACAGAGGTGCCTGGTACGATGTCCGCACCTGACGTGTGTTTGGGTTTGCATACCACGCCTGAAATTGTTCAAGAAATTAATCTCTTTTTTACTTGCAAAAGCATAGCTTGTTGGAAAATAACTTAGATGTGGTCTGGGTTTCTTTTTTCAAGCTAACAGTCTTCAGAGAACCTGGGGTTGGGTTTAAGTCAGGAATAATATGGGCTGTCATTGTTTGTAGGATAGGAATGACTGTTTGAAAGCCAATGCTGACTTTCCAAGGAATTTATCCAGAGAATGGAAGAAGAAAAAGCAGACTTTAAAATCGATAAAAGCATTTCATATTTTTAATTGCTGTCTGAAGAATTAAACTCTGGTTTAATTTGAGAAAGCATCTCAAACATCCTCATACTACAGCAAAAGTTACCCAAGTATGATCCAATTAAAAGATGCGTGCATATATATATGTATACACACATGGGCTACAAATTTGTAATGCTCTCTGTTGTATATATACCAGTGATACCACCCAGCATTGTTCGGTTTTGATAGAAACAGAAAACATAACTTTGGTTCTGATAACGCTTTCATGGGAGGTAGAGGAAGGAATACAGTGACTAAACAAATTGTATGGAACCAAATGAGAAGGTAGCCATGATTTTTTGCCTCTGATGAGGATGATACTTTATACCTTTCCATGCCAACTAACTGGAAAAGTATCCCTACAGTGCGGTGTTTAGATGTGTCATAGGAGAGTTGGAAATGATGAGGGTCAATTAGAGACCATGGGCATCAGTGGGAATGCATATTATAGTGGATAAGGGCAAACTAGAGACAGATGGCTTGGATGAGAATCCGGGTTTTGGTTCTCCTGGCTGTCGGACCTCATGCAAGATACATAAGCTCTCTATGCCTCAGTTTTCTCATCTGCAAAATGGGGATGATAATAGTAGTCCTAGTGTCTAGGTTTGTAGCAAGGATTAAATAGGGGAGTCCAAGTAAAGCTCTTAGATCAATGCTACCCATGCAAGTAACCTTTGAAGCCAAAGTACATGAACCCAAGAGCTTTGAATCAAAAGGTGTGTGAAGCCCTGAGATGGGAATAATGGGGACTGAAGAAGCCACACGACAAGATGCTGCGATCAGAAGTAAAATGAGACATGTTTTGACACTTAATGACATTCTAAAAAATTGGGTGACAGCGAGATGCACACATGTGTCTGCAGAAAATGTGGTGAGGAGGTGCAGGGGGGTTGGGCAAGGGAGATCAATCTCACAGCTTTCAGTTAGGAGCCTGTGGGTGGGAGAGAAGACTGGGGTTCGCAGGGAAGGAACAGGCTGATATTATTATTATTTTTTTGATGCAGCATTCCAGAAAACATGATCAATGGCACCCGTCCAGTTCCCATTTAGTAACCAAAGAAGTAGCTGCCGCTATTTTTTATGCCTGGTGGTGCCAGTTTGATAGTGTATAATCATATTTGCATAAAGATAAAAAGGAAGGTGTTATAGAACCCAGTTAAGCCTATGGTTTCACCATGAATTAAAGGTAATTTCAGACTAATTAGATATAATTTGTTAAGGAATTCTTCCCAGCAATGATGACTCTGATTTTGTAATTACAGGACAATGCTTACTGTGGCTTTCAAGGCAGGGGAAAGCACACCCGAGGGGGTCGTGTCCCACACTAGGAGCATCTAATGATGCCACAAAAGACAGGTGTTTTGTCAGATTTCAGCCACACACTTTCACACCTGCAACGCATTAACTACAGCAGCAACGCTAATGAAGGCCAGGTGCCTGTCCTCTAGCTTAAATGAGGAACTGGCAGGAGGTTTGCTGTTTGCTACCTGACATCTCTACCTCCGCCTCTGAACGCCGGTCTTCTGGGTGACGGAGAAGCTGAGCACGGTGCGTAGGCTTTGGGGCGGCTTGGCCCTGGTCCTTTTTTGTTGTTGTTGTTTTTGAGTGGGAGGATGGAGGTATTGCGACTTCGACCTTTGCGTGATGGTAGTTCCCTCTTTACTCACCCACCGCGTCCCCCACCGGTTTTCGCCCTGAAATAGGGACCAAACTCTTCTAGCAGGAGGTATCCTGTGGCTTTCTGTGCTGGTACCCCTTTTGTGCAGAGTTCAGCCTCTAAGAGTCCTGAAAAGATCTGAGCTGTACAGTCTCCAAAATGGATTTCTGGGAAGTGCTGTGCTATCAGCTGCTACCAGGGAAAGTTTGATTGTAGCTACTTGAATCTTTTCAGACTTGAAGTTTTGCCATTCTATCCAGAAATGAGTAACGGAGGCCTTGAGTGAGCGTTTTCATTTTAATGAAATACGAGGTTTTCATTGTGTGTGGCTACCGCGTGGTAATGCTCTCTGTTATGAAATACAAAATCTTTGTCTCCCTCCCTTAAAAAAAAACCCTCAGCAGCAGAGCATTTCCCTGCTTTCTTTTCTCCTTTCCTTTGTTTCACGACTTTGAGCTGCCGTTGTTTGCTGCTTGTAATGTCCAGCAGTTAGGTGAAAAGTTAATACTGTCTCAAAAAAAACACACACAAAAAACGCACACCGGAATTGAAAGTGGGGAAGAGAATGGGCAGGTCTGGGTTCTCAGCAGCAGGAATATAATTATCAGATTCATTACCAGTGATTTCTGGCTGGTGAGAGTCCCCTAACAAAACAGCTTCTTTATCTTGGGAGATGGAAGGATGGACAAATATCAAAATGTTTAATGCTGTATTTAAACGCCCAGACCTAATTAAGCTAGAGAAGAATGGAATCATAGACTGTCAGAGCAGGAGTGGGAAGGACCTCTCAATTCTGGAGTTGTTTAACTCTTTAATCCCTGAAGTGAATGCATCGGCATCCAGGCCAAACCTTCAGAAGCTGTCTGTTGAAGTGACCTGCTAGGAACATAGATCCAAATCATTCTTTCCAACTGATTTGGGCATGTTTTTCAAGGTGCATTCATAGCGAACTGGAGAGTTTTTTAAGAGGCACGTCAGAGGTACCAGTATGGCTGGGTGGGGAGATGTTTCCAGAAAGGGAGGACTCTTGCTTCCCCTCTCCACATTCTCCCAGCCTACAACAACAGCAGTTGTATTTTCCAATTTATTTATTTGTAAAAATTTAGTTTTTAGCACAGTTTTAGGTTCACAGCAAAATCGAAGGGAAGGTACAGAGATTTCCCATGTACCCTCTGCCCCCGCCCGCATGCATAGCCTCTCCCATTATCGACATGGCCCACCTGTGTCGTCCATTTGTTCCAATCCATGGACCTACGCTGACACATTGTAATCACCTGAAGTCCATAGTTTAGGTGATTGTTCACTCTTGTGTGCGTTCTATGGGTTTGAACAGATATATAATGACATGTATCCACCATTATAGCATCATACAGAGAAGTCTTTCCATCCTAAAAATCCTCTGTGCGCTGCCTATTCATCCTGCACCCCTCAACCCTCGGAAACCATTGCTCTTTTTACTGTCTCTGTAGGTTTGCTTTTTCTAGAATGTCATATAGTTGGAATCATACCATGTGTCATCTTTTGAGATTGGTTGCTTTCACTTTTAATATGAATTGAAATCTCCTTCATGTCTTTTCATGAGTTGATAGCTCATTTCTTTTTAGCACTGAATACTTTTCCATTGTGTTATGTGGATGTACCACAGCTTACCAAATCACCTATGAAGGACAACTTGGTTTCCTCCAAAGTTTGGCAATTATGAACAACCCTACAATAAACATCCATGTCCAAGGTTTTCTGTGGACATAAGTTTCAACTCCTTTGGGAAAATACTAAGGAGCACGATTGCTGGATCATACTGTAGAGTATGCTTAGTTTTGTAATAAACTTCCCGGCTGTCTTGCAAAGTTTTTTCCTCTCCTTTTTTTCCTCCTTTCCTTTATTTCACCACTTTAAGCTGCTGGTGCCTGCTCCCTACAATTTCTAGCAGTACATGAAAAGTTAATAATGTCTAAAAAAACCCCACCAAATTCATAAATAGATTGGTGGTTGCAATAAATGGGAGAGGAATGGGAGGTAATGAAATGGGTGAAGGTGATTTAAGAAATAAAGGTGTACCATGTTGCATCCTCACCAGCATTGAGAGTTCCATATTTCACCAGCATTTGGTATCTTCAGTTTATTTCCTTATTGCATTAGCTAAGACTTTGAGTACAGTGTTTCATAGGAGTGGTGAGACAGGACGTCCTTGCCTTATTCATTTCGATTTATTTTATTGATTTGGGGTCCATCAAAGATTTCGTACGAAGAATGGTGGTGATAGTTGCCACAAATAGTTTGAAAACCGTATCTTATGACAGAAAACCCTTGTTTTCTGTACTCAAGTATTCTGGCAAATCCAAAGGCTTCTTGAGGACAATGTTGGCCGTGTATGCAGATTGTCCTGAAGGCCACTTCTGTGCAGAAGTAAGAAATCTTCATAAAGCAAGAAATCAAGTCATGTTTTTGGGGCTTCTAGCAAGCCTAGTCTAAAGCAAATGAATCTCTTTTCAATTAATGCTTCTGGCAGCTTAGACTATAGCTACTCAGCATAGAGCTCAATTTCACACTCACTACCCTCCAATCTTAACAAAAGTCTCAAATAGATGTTTAAGAGATTGTCTCGGGCCTTGCTAATCCATGTGTGGTTTGCGGAGCAGTAGCAGTGATCTCACTTGGAAGCTTGTTAGAAATGCAGAATCTCAGGTACCAACTCTGACTTCCTGAATCAAAATCTTCATTTTTAACAAGTTCATCTGTTGAGTCAATTCATTAATTCATTTGCTTATTAAATTTTGACCAGCGCTGGTCTAGGAGACACTGTAACCATGTATGCCTCTAGATCCGAAATTTTTAATTTGGGACTCTCTCGATCCACAAATGTCCCTCAAGTTTATAAACTCCCTCCAATTGAAGGCAAAACCGAATCTGTGTGAGGGCACATGTGTTTGTGTTTACAACTATAATCCACTTTTTGGTGAAGAGGTTTCATAATTTTTCAGCTTTTAAAAATATTGCAAACTATTTGCAAAGAAAAAATTACTACTTCAGATTGGCAAGTACTCATCCTATGCTGGGTCAGGACTCCAGCCTTAGAAATGCTGTCATAAAATTATAGTTGAACTGAATTTTCTCAGCTTCTGCTGAATGGAGGTAAAATGACATTGTTTTTTTTTTTTATCTTCAGCAAGTGCTTGTTCAAATTGCCCAAGTGTGGTCCAATGTCACTTAGAGTTTTAGGGCACTAGAAAGAGTTCCTGAGTAAATATACTTTTTCTCGGAAAATGAACACAAATCACCATTCCACTCCTGTTCCTCCTTTTTATTTATTATTAATGTTGCAAGTTGGGATGAAGCTCAGAAATAAATATGGTACTCATTTAACAAAACTCTCCAAAGGCATAAATCCTGGGACAGATCTGTGACATAGTTAATGAATACCACACAGAGGTGGTAACTGTTGAACTGTGCTTGAAGGATAAGAAGGACCATCAGGGATGAAAAAGTAGAAAGAAGGTGTGAACCCAGAGACCTAAGAACGAAATTGCAAACCTAATGTGGGTTCTTTGTGTCTTTCTTGCTACTCTCTGCTCCATATCATGTACAGTGCCTGGCTATAGGAGCTTGGCTTGCCAAGTGGACAGACCAATTTAACAAATTTTAACAAATACTGAATGCCGACTATGTGGTAATGTGGAATTATAATTAAGAAAATAGAAGTCTTAAGTCAGTCTGCCTGGGTTCCAGTTTCACCTCCACCACACAAAGCCGCACGACCTTTGGCAAATTTCTTAGTCTCCCTATGCCTTGCTGTTTCTCAGGTATAACATAGGGATAATAATGACACCTAACTCATAAGGCTGTGGCTAGGGTTACTTGAGTTAGTGCATGTAAGCTGTTAAAACAGTGCCTAGCACATAGTAAGTGCTCAATAAATAGTGACTTTATCTGCCAGACACTCTTCCAGGCTCTGGGAAAATGGTGATAATACAAACACCATCCCAGCACTAATGGGTATTTTATCAGGAGAAGATAAGCATTCAATAATTAATTTTGTAATTAGTTACTTTGACTTGGGGTACATGCTATGAAGGGAGAAGTACAAGGTGGCTTTAGGAGGACCTGACCAGGAGTGGGGGTTCTAGAAGGCTTACCTACTGCAGTGAGGTCAGGTGCAGGGGCACAGTGAACTGGAGAGAGATGCAGGTCCTGTGGGACGGGCCTGCCTGCTCCCAGTGTCCTAATCTGGCCCAGTGAGTGTTGGGCGAAGGGGGTGAGATGCAACTGATGAGATGGACAGGGCCTGGATCGTGAAGCGCCTGGTGAAGGGTTTTGGCCTTGAAGAGCTATGAAGTGTACTGAAGTGTTCATCAAGGCTGTGAGGTGATTGTGTTTTCATTTTGGATGAATCACTCCAACAGGCATATAGGAAATGGGTCAAAAGTGAAATGAGTGAATATTAGATACTATTCATATTGTATATACTTTCCCCTTGTAAGGCTGTTCCTATTTATTTCAGAAGGAAATTCATTTATGCTTATAAAACAAAGGTTCTATTCTCTGTTGATAGTTTTAAAAAACCTTTGAAGTCCTTTGAGGTGCCTGGGGTGGGGCTGGATAAATTCTTACCTTTGCTTTCCTTGGAAGGAATACAACATACAGTATAACCTGATGGCTGTGATATAGAAACTTCGTCACCTCCCCCACCCACCTTAAACTCTAAGTAGGTGGTGATGGAGAATAACTAACACCATGTGTGAAATCTTTGCTCTTGTTTTCCCTCGGGAGTGCAAGCAGTACAGAGCCCAGGTATCCAGAATCCCTAGTTTCTTGCTTTCTGCAGAGACTTTTGGCATATTTAATCTTAAGTCAGGCCTTCATCTTCTTTATCTCATTCTGGAGGGGATGGTGTGATGACAGTTGTTATTTCACCCCCAAAGAAAGACTATAGTTAGAGTTAAAAGAGGGACTCAAACTTGTCGAGTAGGTTGTAATATTTAGAGTACTGAAATGGTAATCATAAGTGATTGTCAGAGGGGCTACCATTTATTAACCACCTACTAGGTGCTGCAACCACTTTCTGAGTATTATTCCCTAAGTTCCCTAAGAAATCAAGGCGATATATGGTTTATGTTGGCTCTGATCCTAAAGCAGCACCCATCCCTTGCCTTCTCCTGGCTTGGTTCCACCCTATCCCCCAGAATCCCATGCCTCTTGTGTTTCTACCTAGAACTGTCTGTCCTTACATACTGTCTCTCTCCATTCTTTCTCCTCCAGACCATTTTCTCCTGTCCTTTACCCTGTACCCTTGGGCCCTTTTCCTTAAGATGATAGCCAAGAAATCAGAGAAAGTAACGCAGGAATGGATGTGACTGGTTCTCTTTTCTTCTGCCTAGGGATTGTCTGGGGATACAGTGAAGGAACCCCAGGGTGTGCCTCTCACAGGCAGGCAGCCCAGCACCTTTGGAAATACGGGAGGGCAACAAGGTTTTTCAGACCCTATTAGATGAGGCCCAGTGAGTGGCATCAATGGATCAATACGCACGGTTGTCCATAGCTGAACCATCTTTTTTTTTTTTCCATAAGTAAATAAGACATGGGCCTTAGGTTCCTGGCCCTCTCCCAGACTGAGTTTGTATACCCCTGAAGTCTGAGCTGAACTCTGCCACCTCTCCAGCGACACTTAATTGTTTTCAATTATCACTCCACTGAAGCTGAACCATCCTTCACCCAGGTCACAGCTCAGAACATGGCTCATAAGTTTTATGAGCCACCTTGTGTATCCCATCCATGTGTGTAGCCACCTTTCCTGACCGTGAGCCATCCATCAGGCAGATCCCCCTGTGCTGATAGGGTCTGAATGCTCAGAGCTGGGATGGGCTGTTCTCGGTATCTGTGTTGACCACCATTGTACTGAGAAGCTGGGTGCTGGGCTCGAGACTTGAATTTCATATCTAAAGATGGCCATGTGAATTGTGAATTGAACTTTGAAATGGTCTTTTTTTTCACCTATGAAGGTCATCAGATTTGACAGACCAAAGGGGTTTGGGATTTCCTAAGTCCAGTTCTTTCTCTGCTAATCTATGAGTTCTTATTCTGAGTTTCTAGTGAGATCCTGGACATCAGGCTCAAATCCTCACTTGAACACCATAAATACATATGGAATAAATGAAAAGCCCTATATTTATGGGCAGGTTGTATACAGAGGGTCCTTACTAACAAGTGGATTTGCACTTAGATGTGGAATCTAAAGTGTGACACAAATGAACATCTCTATGAAACAGAAACAGACTCACAGACATAGAGAACAGACTTGTGGTTGCCAAGGGGCAGGGGATGGATTGGGAGTTTAGGGTTAGCACATGTAAACTATTATATACAGAACGGATAAACAACATGATCCTACTCTATAGCACAGAGAACTATATGCAATATCCTATAATAAACCATAATGGAAAAGAAAAAAAAACAAGTGGGTTTGGCAGAAAATATAAGATCCAAAATGTACTTCCCATTGACCTGGCTCAGCATTTGAGATCCATCCCTCCCTCCTTCCTTCCATCCCTCCCTACTTCCCTTCCTCCTTTCTTTTCTAAGTCTTTAAAGCTTGGTGAAGAGAGGAGGAGGGTTACCAGTCATAGGAGCTAAATGGCTTAAATCTGAGAATTCTGACTTTTCTACTTTTCTCCTCTGGACTGACCATGAAGGCATCCAGGAATATGAAGCTGTTATTTGAGAAGGATGCTAGGTAAAGACCCAGGTGATAGATATACCTCATCTCAAATTGACTAGATTAGCCGGTTGGCTCAAGTAGGCCCAGATAAAAATAGTGCTTCCCAAGAGGGGTGTAAAGCAAGATGGCTGTTGGAGGTCCTCGAATGAATGCTTTTTTTATTGTTCTAATCTAGTATTTATTTTAATATTCTCTTCTATTGTTTGCAAGTGATACTGGTTTCCAGTTCATAGTGATGAGAATTTCTGTTAAAAATGCATGAATTTAAGTTAAAAAGCATGTCAGTAAAAGAAAAATAACAAGTAAATAATGATATCCATGATAACTGAGCAGAAGTCACGAAGAATGGTGCATAAATGATTGAATCTCAGGACACATCAGGATGGATGACGGGACTAATCAGGGCTTTAAGAAGGTGCCCTGGGGAGCTGTAGGTGGCAGGGCACCCCGTGGGGGAGTGGGGTGGGAATGAAGGGCGGCACAGGAGACTGAGGCCTGCAAGCCCGTTCTATCATGGAGTAGGATTGATTTTAGAGGGGAGGGGAGCCTGCTGAGGCAAGCCTCATGTGATGAGAGAAACCCCTGCTATCCTAGAGACCCAGCTCCCCCGGAACATGTGTGCCCCAGCCCTGGCAGCGTAAGGCTCTGGGATTTCTCCAGCTGCCTGTTTCCTCACAATCTCTTCCACCTTCACTGCCCCTGTTCACTTCCACCAGAGGTAGAGATTTGTCAAGGCTTTGAGAACTTCAGAGAAAATGATTTCGACACCCAAATTGCTCTTTTCTCCACAGCGAATGTCCTATTCCCTGGAAATAAGGCCTATTCTCACTTGCTCTCTTTGTCCTTTCAAATGTCACTGGAAGAGGAAGGGGACTTGGCAGAAGGTTGGATTTGGTTTTGGCAGCAGCCTCCAAAAACCATGGTTTCCCTGACTGTACAAACCGTGGGAGTGTCCTCTGTCTCTGAACCCACATGCATCTGTGGGAGAGAGTGGGTGAGGGTGTGGGTATGGGTGTGGGTGTGCGTTTGTGTAAAGGGTGAAAAAGAATCTTTGGTGGAATAAAGAAAGGAATGCAAAAGGGATCAGCTCGACAGGCAACCTGAGGGAGTGGGGGGAAGGGAAGACTGCGGTGACTCCCTTCCAAATCAGTAAATGCAAATTGCTGCAGGAGGCTGACCTTTTACTGTAACCGATGTCAGCTGCAAGTTGTAACCTCACGCCATTAATTATAACCCAGCATACCTCGGACGGGCTCTCCTATTGGCCTGGGGTTCCCTCTCCCTCTTTCCCCATCTCCCACCCCCACTGAAAGGCTCAGGTTGCAGGCTGCACTCAGATGAAATGCTTTGAAAAATAATGGGTCTTATAAAGCCAGAGTCTATTCTGTACCTTTGAATTTTTTACAAAAGGGATTTTCTTGTGTTGGAGCCTGAGATGATGTGAGAAAGCCCATTCCCTGCCACCCCCGAATTTAGCAAAAACTTAGATGGACAGGTTTCACAACAAAAAAGGAAAACATTCATCAACTGAGGCTGGAATGTAATAAAGCATCCCTCATCTTCCCTTTGGAAAAAGTTTGCAAGTATTTTGTGGCGTGACTGAGAGCCTGGAAAAGAGTAACTGAAAAGTAGATCTAAATACATAATCCGGATGTTCTGTGCACAGGTCAGGAAAGAAATTTGGATAATAGGTCTAGAAGAATTTTAAAATTCTGGACGCTTCTTTCTGTTCCATTTTTTTGTGAGTTTATTAGGAAATCAGTGTTCACTTTGTGTGAGAATCTTCTTTTTTAGCTGAATAGAAAGCAAGAAAAACTGCAGACATTTTATACAGACGGTGCTGGCTACATGGGCTGTGGCATGTGCAGACCAACAGGTCCCTTTGCTTAGAGAAGCTTTCCGCTTGGTTTAATGCTCTGCTCTCACCATCCTGAAGCTCTTAATAGTTCTAAACAAAGGGCACCAAGATTTTATTTTGCACGTTATATAGCCATTCCTGAAAAGGAGAATTGCAAAGTAAAAAATATAAACGGTAGTAGAGCTAATACAAAACTTTGAATAGGTTGATATCTCCTGGGCCAAGATTATTTCTAGAAATATTTGTAATTTTGAAGAAAATATATACTGAGGCTTATCTTCCTCTGAAAATCTAAAGTTGCACAATTAACTCAGCCATTTTTCGTACTCAGTAATTAGCCATAGGGCACCAGATTTTCTATAGTTTGCTCTGTTTACTTGGTCCAAAGCCTTTTAATATTTTCCTATTTTAGTTCATCAGCTCATTCATTACATAAACATTTAATATGATGAGGATGCTATTTTAAAATTTCCATGGAAACGGCAAAGACGGAACATGAGAAGTTTTCTCTCCAGTTTTCTCTCTAGGGAGACTGAAGCATTAAGAAAACAACAACAAAAAAAAAAACACACAAAACAAAACAAAAACCCGAGAACCAAACCAAACAAAAAAAACCCAAACAACAGCAACACCAAAACACTTATAACAATAGCTTGAAAGATAAACGCGTTAATTGAGATACAGCAGTGCTCTGGGAGAGCAGAGGAGGGAAAATAATTCTGATTGGGAGGGTGAGGAGAGGCAATGAAAGTAGAGTGATTTATCTAATTCCAACTTACAGAGAAGAGACCAAGGACATTCTGGGGGCACAGAATGACTTGAAGAGGGGGACATGGGAGAACAGTGGGTATGTTCAAGCAGCAATGGCTAGAGAAAAGGGCCCGGTGTTTGAGATACTGAAAGAAGGGGCTGCTGGAAAGAAAGCTAAGGTCAGTGGTGCTGTGGGCTGTTTGTTTAGTGGTGAGTGCTAATGGAACCAGCGCAAGTGGAATGGGAGGGATGCTTGTATAGGTCAGCTAGCTTTATCCAGAGGAAGAAAAATGTATCATAGAAAGTATAACTTTAGCCTTCCTGGGTTATTGAGATTATGGACCAAGAGATGCCACACAGGGAGGGTAGAAGCCCCAATACAGAGTTACAGTGCATTCCGTAACTGTGCAGGTCAGTTCTCAGTGTGGCCTTGCTGGGAGGAGAAAAAGGAAGAAGAACCTCATGGTTCTTTTGTAGTCTTAACTTTGACTTTCAATTTAGGACTTTCCAGTGGTGAACAAAACTTGAGAAAGGTCCTTAAACATCACCATTGATCAGCTGCTTTTCTGTGTCCTGGAAATAATGCTCCACCTTCCATTTGTGTGGGCATGACAGGAATATAAAAATTTTAAAAATGCTTATATTTGGAAAAATAGCAGTGTACAAACTGTGTCTACAATACATTTATCTTGCACATAAAAACAGAAGGATGGGGAGATGGATGGATTGGTGCTAGCATGAAACATACCAAAATTTTAGCAGTGACATTATCTTTGCAAGCTGAACTTATGGGTGATTATAATTTTTGCTTTATTTAAAAAAATTTTTGGACATTATTTGACCTCTAGTTTCATGAAAATAATTCAATAATTCACTGAGTACATTTTGATGGTGGGACTGCAAATTGTAAAAAGCTCATTTTAAATTTTGGATAGAGAATTTACTATTGCTCCAGGACTACTTGGAAAAGAATTTAAAGAGTTCTGTTTTTCTTATGAAACATATTCAGGGAGATGAATTACTTTTCCATGCCATGAGCTCAATTAAGAAGTGAGATGCAATATCAGCGGTGACGTGACTGCTCATTTGGGGATGTCCCACTCGACCGACACAAATAATTTCCTGTGTTGTGTCTTGGGCCAAGAAGCTATTGCAAGAATATGATCTCAAGAATGTAATATCTTCTGTGAAATGTCAACTATTGACAATATATTCAGCATGATTATGTATTGATTTGAATTTAATCCAGGTTCACATACTGACCTCTTGATACTTTTAATTGTATTACCTTAATAAATTTCTAGTTCCTAACTTACAGTTTCTAGTTGACTGGTTATGTTGATAAACATCTCTATATAGGACTGAGCCGTATGATATTATGGGTAGTTCAACTTTTAAAAACTTCTTTGTAACTTCTTTTTTTTTTAACATCTTCATTGGAGTATAATTACTTTACAATGCTGTGTTAGTTTCTGTTGTATAACAAAGTGAATCAGCTATATGTATACATATATCCCCATATCCCCTCCCTCTTGCGTCTCCCTCCCAAACTCCCTATCCCACCCCTCTAGGTGGTCACAAAGCACCGAGCTGATCTCCATGTGCTATGCAGCTGCTTCCCACTAGCTATCTATTTTACATTTGGTAGTGTATATATGTCAATGCCACTCTCCCACTTCGTCCTGATGTAACTTCTTTTGACATATAATCATGAATTGTTTACATTCAGCCCTATTTCCTTTACCATTTTCTCTATATATTCACATATATTCATGTTTCTGAATTATTTAAGAGTCAGTTGGGGACATTTTGCCCTTCTGTCTCTAAATACTATAGTTTTTATTTTTTAGGAACAAGGACATTCTCTTATGAAACCACAGTACCATTATAAAATCAGAAAATTTAACATTGATACAATGTTTTTATTTAATTCACAGTCTGAATTCATATGTTATCAATTGTCTCAATATCTCTTATAACAAATTTTTCCTGGCATAGGATCCAATCCAGAGTCATGCTCTATTTATATCTCTGTAGTCTACTTTAATTTGGAATGGTTATTTAGCCCTTCTTTGTCCTCCCTGACCTTGTCATATTTTAAGAGTTCAGGCCAGTTGTTTTGTAGAATGATTCTCAATTTTGGTGTGTCTGAAGTTTCCTTATGATTAGATTCAGGTTATGCTTTTTGTAAGAAATACCACAGAAGTGATGTTTTGCCCTTCTCAGTGCATCCTATCAGTTGGCAGGTGATGTCGGTTTGTCCTAGTGTCAGTGATGTCAGTGATGTTACTTTTCCTCATTGATTAGGGTGGAATTTACTAAGTTTCTCTACAGTTATCATTTTGCCTTTTATAATTAGGAATTTGTGGAGAGATACTTCAAAACCATGTAAGTATCTTGGTCCTCATCAAACTTCACCCATCCAGTGATGATTTTCTAACCCTATCATTCTGCCTTCCTTTATTGGTTGATGTTGTACCGTAAGAGAAAGTTTTCCTTCTCCATGTATTTATTCACTAATTTATTAATATAAGCATGGTATTCAATAAGTTTTGGTCTTTGCAATGACTGTTTTATGTGGTTCAACCTGATCTTATTGCTATGCTTTTAGGATTGGAGGCATGCCGTGCATGTATCTTCACATCCAATTATATTTGCGATATCCAAAAATATTTGCATATTTAATGAGTATACACATATATATATATTCATTGATAGTTTAAAATTATTGCACTTTTTCCCTCACCTGGTGACTGTCAGTCTCCGTCAACAATTTTGTTTATCAATATAGAAATCGCTACCCATCCTCTTTACCTGCAATAACACATTTCCCTCAACCTATTTGAAACAGCTGCAAGACAGACCCTCAGTTTAGTCTATATTTTAGGCAGTGTGAGTTGTGGATGTATAAATATGAACAATATCTTTACTGCCTATTTGAATATTTTGTTTTCATAAAGTCTCTGTTCTATTTTTAAAACTTAGTCAATAACCAAGATTTTAGGGAAGACAGAAATAATTTGAACTCATCTAGAAATAAATGCAGAAAACAACTTCTTCAGTCAATGTACCTGCACATTTATAGCAGATCCCATTTTTTTATAGTAGTGGAAAAATAGTGTTATACATAATTGTTCAGAAGAATGATCAAATTGAATGAATTTGCTTTAAATTCCATTTATCTTTTGTTCCCATGTCTACAAGCTAAGTTATTTAAAATTTTAGAAGTATGTAAAACACTTTTTGAAGACCCTGCATGTGGTCTTTTAAAAGTTTTTTTTCAGAGTTACATCTCCTTCATAGTGGGTTTATATATTTAAAGTAAGAAAACAAAGTCAAGGGAGTTCAATATGCATTAGCTAACAGGTAGGGCAGTTTCATGACACATCTGTGAAAGGTGGGATGTGAATCATTATTCGCCATTGTATCACTTGCCTATGAAAGAATGTCCAGGATGGTCTAGCCAGAAAATATTGACAGACAAGGGAGCCTGTGATGAACATCTTTAGTGGAAGAATGAAGCCAAAGGGAGGTCAGAATCAGGAGAGGCAAGAGGTGAGATGAAGAGGAGCAGGACATCTTGATGAATGGCAGAAGGTGGTTCTAATTTTGCTTGTGGGAACCTTAACCTAAAATGAAATGCTATGCAAGTCTTTTGCCATTTTCAGGGGGTACGCTAGCTCTGTTTAAAGAGACTGACCCAAACTGGACACTCGAGAACCTCTGAGCCTCAGTTTCCAAACTGTAAAATAAAGAAAATATCTATTGACAGAGTTGTTGTCAAGACTATGGACCTGGTACATGTTAGGCACTCAAAAACATTCCTATCAGCCCTGCCCCTTGCCTCCGTAAGTAATAACCTACATGGGTTTTCTAACTCGCTGCGTCTCCTGACATGGCTGATGTCTTAGCTCTACTAACAGACAAGTGTTTGGGTCTGTCTGTTGGCCCCATTGTTGCTTGTCCTGGCTGAAAGTGATTTGCTTGGGAAGCAGTGGCTTGTGTCCAGGGGAGAAATTGTGAAGGGACAGCAGTGGCATTAGGCGGGAACCTGGATGAGCAGTATGAGTGGTAGTGGTTTGAACGCAACCTCACAAATGAGGAAGATCCTACTGTTGGAAGGTCCTTGGAAGATTAAAAACATTCTTTGTAAGCTTGTTTTCAACAGTAGAATGGGAAGAGAAGAAGGTACAAAGGTAGAGCATTGTATGATGGGGGAAAAGTCTTGGAGGCAGTACTGGAGCTAATGAACTACAGAACAGAATCAAGGGAGAGAAACAGATGGAAACCTCTCTGAGAAGAAAGCATTAATGCCAGAAATTGATATATCCCAGTTCAACTGCTCAAGCTAGTCCTCAATGAATTCTAGTTAACAGCAGATCTTTTAGGGTTAAGAGACATTTGATTCAAACATCTACATTTTCTAAATATCCATCTTCTATGTAAGGTGAAAGGCTTCAGTCCCAACATGGCAGATGGAGTCAGACCTCATCTATCAGACTTTTTGATATTATACTTTTCCACGCCATAGAAAAGGTTTTAATACACACACAAAAGTCTGTATCTGATTTTTGACCAATTTTCTATGAAGTAAAAATTTTAAAGAATTTGCCTGTGGTGAAAAAATATCATCCAACTTGCAAGACTGTTGGAGCCATTTTTTTAAAATAAGAAAGTGAGATATATAGGGAAAATACGGAATCTCTCTTGGGAGTCAGAAGGACTAGATTTTGGTTCTTGGGCTGTTACTAATTAGCTGTGAAGCTGTGAATTTTCTCTCCTTTTGTAAAATAAAGGTGATGATGACAGTGTTGAAGCACCTTTCAGATTTGACAGTGGAAGATGCCATGCCTTTGCCCCACCTCAGTGAGGAGCCACAGATAAATGTGACGATTATACTAACATTGGGAGTAAAGCCCGCTAGAGTGCTTTGCTCTCTTTGATATCACCTGATCAACTTGGACCTTCTACTGTTTTAAGTGTTTGGAGTAAAATGATTATTCTCTCAAGTAGTCTCATTTTCCTTGTCAGGTGAATTTATAGCTGTAATAGGCGTTATCAAACGTCTGAAAAATACATCATGCAGAGTTGAGAGGTCATACACACAATCACACACTCATTGGTTCACTCAAATGCTTTCTCCATACTCTGCTTATGTGTTTTAGGGAAATGGGGAAATGTTATTAGAATGACTTAGAAATGGGTGCCTTGGCTTGTCTGCTAATTTATAGCTTTAAAATCTTATCTTATAGATAAGATTTTAAAACATATGCTTTGTTTTGATGGTATGTTTCCAATAAATGTTCCTAAGTGTAAAAATCAGAATCACAGACAGTAAAGGCTTCATTATGCCTTCCTTTCCAATTGATTTTTAAACAAAGGGTATAAAATATCAGCATTGGAAAACTATGAATCTTCAAAAAGTCTGCGTTTAGAGATTAGCATTTATGGATACATATCTAACATCATTTCGTTTCTTCTTTGCTGCATTATACTACTTTTTAGAACTATCTACTTTGTGGTTAAACCTATTTAACATTATGGTTTCAAAATGATAACTGACTAAATGAAGCAACTGCATTCCTCTTTTGTGAACATGATTTTTATTCTCGTGATATTCATCTTCTTTCTGTGCAATTACTTAACTAATGTTGTGTAATGTGGAATGAACTAGCTAGGAGATTCAAAGACTTTGGGTTTTATTTGGACTCTGCTCTCTATTTTTAAGCAGATCATTTAAACTCTGTTAGCTCTCTTATGTCCCACATGTTGTGATGGAATAAGATGAGATGTATGGTTCCTTCTCCTCTGACATCCTACCATCTTATTAGTCTTTGGCTTTGGACAAATTGAGCAGAGTTTCATACTCAATAAGTCAATTTAATCAATATGAAAGGCAATCTGGATAATTTATCTCCACAATGCCTTTATTCTTAATAGCATGGTGGAAATTCTTTTTCTCTTCAGTTTAGCTGAATAATTGCTTGAACTCTATTGAATTCTATCCAGGACCACTTTGCAGCAGAATTTCAAATTTCAATTTCTTCATTATCTCATTGTCATTCTACTTCATTCACTTCTAATCCTGGTCTCAGGTTCTCTCTCTTTTATTTTTTTTTTGGGGTCTAACCGTCTTCTGAGTCCACAAATTCCTATGGAATTGGCAACAACCTTAACAATGAACATGTCCATTCCATCGTGAGCATTGGTTTGGTCTGGTGCCTGTTTTTATTGCATGTTAAATGTGTGCACTGAGTCTATTCATGGGACTCATGTGGAAGATTCTATGACTGCTTTTAAACCAGTTGGTTTTTTTCCTTCATCTCTTTAAACCATGGGGGAATTGCTTGGAACATCAAGTTTATTTTTCGGCAGTTCCTGGCATGGGGCAACACTGAAGTAGAGCGTGTATTCAACTTTCCCAGATGAGGGGAATAAAAATGAATAAAAAGAAAACTTTGACACTGCAGTGAGTAATTTTCTATTGTGGTAAAATACACATAACATAAAATTTACCGTTTTAACCATTTTTAGGTATACAGTTCTGCAGCATTAGGTATATTCATATTGTTGTGCAACCATCACATTCCTCTCCTGAACTTTTCCATCTTCCCAAACTAAGCTTTGTACCCATTAAACAGTAACTTCCCATTCCTCCCTCCTCTCAACCCCTGGAAACCACCCTTCTATTTTCAGTCTCCATGAATTTGACTGCTCTAGGTACCTCATATAAGTGGAATCATATAAAATGTGTCCTGTTGTGAGTGGCTTATTTCACTAAGTCTGTCTTCAAGGTTCATCCATGTTTTAGCATGTGTCAGAATTTCCCTTTTTAAAGTCTGAGTGATACCCTGTTGTGGGGATGTACCATATCTCTGCAGTGGATGTCTACCCATTTATTTGTTCATGGACGTTTGGGTTGTTTCTATCTTTCAGCTACTGTGAATAATGCTGTGATGAACACTGGTGCACTAATACTGTTCAGGTCCCTGCTTTCAAGTCTTTTGGGTATATACCCAGAAATAGAGTTGTTGGATCATATGGCAATTTTATGATGTAAAATTTTAAGGAACTGGCGTACTGTTTTCCACAAAGGCCATACCATTTTACATTCCCACCAGCAATGTACAAGATTGGGATTATTTTTATTCTTCTTTCTTCCTTTCCCTTTCTCTTCTTCCTCTTCCTCTCCCCTTCCTCCCCACCTTCTTCTCTCCCAGCCAAAGCTGACTAATTCCTCACCACTGACTTTAGGAAATTGAGTTACTTATTAGCAGAACTCAGTGATAAGTTATTTCTGAAGTTGGTTAGGAAGGTGTGAACCCCAGATTTTGAGAAAACAGTGGAGTCAATCCACACACACTATGATTTTTATGTGCCCAGGCACTTAGCTAGGTCTCAGATGGCATCAATAGTGTCTACAGAGAAAGAGGGAGAGCAGTTTATAAGAAGCTTCATTTAGGTTATTAGATAGTTCGTTTTACAACCTGAGTCTTTTAAGTGATAGTTGTGTCCCAGATGCCTGACATAAATACACTACCGTGTGTAAAATAGACAGCTAGTGGGAACGTGCTGTATAGCACAGGGAGCTCATCTCGGTGCTCTGTGATGACCTAGATGGGTGGGATGGGGTGGGGGGTGGGAGCGAGGTCCAAGAGGGAGGGGATGTATGTATACATATAGCTGATTCACTTCATTGTACAGCAGAGACTAACACAACATTGTAAAACAATTATACTCCAATTAACTTAAGTGCATGCACTTATGTACTTATTTTTTATGTGACCATAACCAAACATATTGGCAAGAAAAAAAATCAGGTAGCCATGCATTTTGGAATATCAAGTGTCCTGTATATACTATTTCTTTTCTCAACAAATGAAAGAACTTAACTATATAAGGAAAACAAACTCTCCGAAAGCGGGGGCTCAAGGGAAGAGTTCATGATCACCAGTTTAAAAACGAAATCATTCCATCTCATCAAAATCTTAAATGATCTCAGGATGTTGGACTTAGAGGAGACTTCAGAGACATTTAAGTCAATCCACTCATTTAAAATACGTAGAAATTGAGACCCAGAATGGGTCTAGTGATAAGAGCTCAAATTTAAGACTCTATACACTAAGTCCAGTGTTTTTTTTCCTACCGAAATATATAAGTTGAATTCTTAAGAATTCTGATATAAACTATCCTCCTAATATCAACATGATGCCTAAAACAGTTTAATTGAAACTCGTGTCCTCCCTTCATAAAGGTGTACATGGAGAAATCAAAGTGAAAAATTACAGCTAGTACAAACACATACCAAAATATGTGAAATTTCCTTAAATTATATTGGTGTTAATCTATATCAGATATATTATGACAAAGCTGTATCCTGGGAACTTTCTCCTGGAACAGTCTAAGTACAAAGACATTTCTTTGTATGGGAATTTCAGTGGGTGTCAGCCTACAGAAAAAAGCTGGGTCATAGGGTCAGATTTCTAAAAAAATTTGGGGCAAGTTGCAGTGGTATGAGGATAGGAATAGTTTTAGAATAAGTGATGGAGGTAGTTAAGCTGATGAGGGTTATCAGGTTAAATTGCTGCTTTAAATGTGATCGATTCCAAGGACTAAGCAAGCCATCAATAATGAGCTCTTGCCTGTGGATTGTGTCTTTAATTCTTGCTTATTTGGGGGAAGCATGATACCCTATTCAATGACTATGTTGAATTAGCAATAGCTGAGCAAGTGGAGAAAGGAAGTGCTTATCTAACTAGAATTTTAAAATAAGAGTGAAATACATTATTGAAAATATTGACAGCTTAATTTAAAAGTCTCTAAGTGATTATAATAAAGCTAGTAATTTTCTATTCAAATTCAGCCTCCTCAAGACAGAGATATTACTGGTGTTTGTTTGGTAATACTAAAAGGAATTGAAGAAGCCCAGGAAGAGTGTCTAATACCTCTAATAATACTAGCTTCAAATGCTATCTAGATTTGTTCTTAGATTCAGAATATTTTAAATAAAAGATGTGTAGGGCATTTGCCTGACATTATCAATTAAAAAGGTAAATAAAACATGTTTATACAATCATTGACTCAAAAATTGTCTCAAGACTGAGACCACTTTTTTTATGACATAGGTAATCCTCATAATAATCTCCATATGTAAGTTTTTTCAATTATAAAAGAGGGATGACAATACTCAAATAGTTTTCTCATGCGAATAATGTATGAGTGCATAAACTTCAGTCCTTTCTTTTGGATGTTCTGATAAAAGATGCTAAAAACACAACACAACATTTAGTCAAGATTATAACCTATTTGCTATCCAGAAAGTGTCAGACTTCTAAATCACATTCTCTTCAGGGATTTTTTTGGTTTGTTCTTAATTCTACTCTATTTCTCTCCTCTTGTTTTCTGGTATTGTTTTTACCACCTTTTACCACCACTAATCCAGGAGATTTAGTCTGGGTTAATTTTTGCTGAAAACAAAGAGGATTACGGAAAAACTGAGCCTAGTCCCATTTGCCCACATGTTATTGGCATTTATTCTGTAATAGCCATGCAAATTTCTTTTGGATATCTCAAGTTTTAAACCACACTAAATATCTCTGATTATTTTTCTGATTACTCTGTTGATAGTATTGGTAATAGAATGTGAACTTCAGTCATTTAATATAAAAGCATTTTCAGTTTTATACTGTTCCCCTCCCCGGCTATACTGAGTTACAATTGACAAATAAAAATTGTACATATTTATACAACATGATTTTTAAAAGGTGTATGACATGATGATTTAGTATACACATACGTTGGAAAGTGATTACCACAATCAAGTTAATTAACACATGCATCACCCCACAGTTACCTTTTTTGTATGTGTGGTGTGAACACTTACAATTGACTCTCTTAACGAATTTCAGGTATACATACAGTATTATTAACTATAATCACCGTGTTATTGATTGGAACCCTGAAACTTATTCATATTGTAACTTAGTCTCCATTTTGTATTTTGTGTAATTCATGCAGTCAGCCTTGATTAGAGCGGCTGTGTTAAAATTTGAAACAGGTTTGGTTAACATTGTTGATATGAACAGTAAAGCAATCAATCTCTACTAATTCAAGTCCACAGAGAAGTACGTAATTACATGCTTGGGAAAGTAGGAACCATGGACCATTTGCTTGACTCTATTAAATATTAAGGAAGAAATTAAAACAATCTCGAGTAATCCTTACAATATTTTTTTTTCCAAAATCCTCAAAGGGTCAATACCACAGAAATGTGAACATGTTCCTTAACATATTTGGTTCCTATTATCTCAAATATACACTGATATCATTGTAGTTCGATAAATACTTCAGCTTTAGGGCTGAAGTGTTTTTTCTTTCTGTAGCCATTGCCAAACTCACTGGTCATTTAAAAATTTTCTTTTGAAATTTCTACTATGGACTTTTCTAATGTAATGCCTCCAGATACTGCTTTCAGTGAGTGTAAGCTATCTAAAATTACATAATGAAGGAAATGGTATGATTTTCCTTCAATATGCTTTTTAAAGTTCTACAAAAACTTCAGTATGGGGAGGCAAAGTAAAATGCCTGGTTTTTCTTTTTGCTTTCACTGGGTATTACTTTTCCCTGGCACTCTCTTATCTCTACTTGGCTAGCATTCCTGAAATTTCTTAACTATAAAATCTGAATCTCCAAACTACTTATTCGTTCTCCTGGATTCTTTGTTTTTAGGGTTGTTTTTTCTTCTTTTTGCCATGAACCTATTTTACCTGATCTGAACTGAAAGCAACACATTCTTCTCACTGTATGATTTTGTGTTCCTACCCTTAGCATCCTTCATGCCTTATTCTATAGTGTTCTTGTCACATTTTTGTGTTTCCTCTTATCACCTATCAGTCAGCGTTCACTGTATTCAGAAAGTACTGACTCTCGGAAAGTCAGTTGTTTGGAAAGTCGGAGAGAATGTTTTTCTCTTTTAAAAGCTCTTGAAGACCTATTGAGGCTTGTATTACTCAGAGCTCTTTCAGATCCTTTGAGGACATTGCTTAACCACATACCACTTATTATACTCTCCCCCAAACAGGAAGCCATATAGGAGCCCTCACAGGAGGAGCTGAAATGTTTATTGTAGCAAGATGGGATGATATTCTTCATTCATGGCTGGTGTGTCCTGGCAAGGAGTATTTTATTTATTTTCTTTCTGCATTTTTCTTCACTGTCAATATACTTAGTACCAAATGTGGATCTTAGGCTGGAATGTAATAAGTACATATCATGTCTTTTATTTGGGGTCAGAACTCTCCATATCTTTAAAGAAAAAGGAAAGCAATGCATAGTATTTACTGTCAAGATAGGACATCTTTTCAGCACTGCTGTAAAATTGAACATTCATTCATCCATCCATTTGATAAACATATATTGGGTTCCTAGAATGTGTCAGTCTCTATCGCAGGCATGTTGATATAGAGATATTTAAGACATGGCTCTTGTTCTAAAGAATCTTCTTGACAAATTGGAAAGACAGGCATGTGAAAATACAATGCAACGTGTCCCCAAAATCATGTACCCAAGATGTCATGGGAGCATATTTCTGGCCACATACTTTTGTGAAATGTTCCAGAGGGTTCTCAACACATAAGCTCATCTAGGAATTGCCCTGTGTAACCTCCAGTCTGGGGAAGATGATTTATGATCTTTTAAATCCTTTATTTCCAAGCTCAGCTCAAGCCAGACAGATGTGGAGGTTTGGGCGTTAGGTCTGTGACGTTGGATGCTGGGTAGACAGTGGATGTCCTTATTTCCTGCTCATGCCTGTGGCTTCCATAGTTACCAGCCTATGTTGACCTTGGCTGGACTTCTGGGTCTGTGGCCCTTAGGCAAACCCCAAGTTGGTCAGCTTTATTTTCAGGGTTTCAGATGATCACGTAGGTGATGATGTGTCACTGCGGAGGCCAGTACGGTAGCCGGAGATGCCTGCTTTCCTCCACTACCAAGGCTATACCGCTCATTTCTCTCGCCACCATTTAGTTAAGGGGTTCACTCCCCCTGCACTTGGCATCTCTTTGCTCCTCGCCCCGGCTTGCACTAAGTGAGAACTTCTGACCGAGGGTCTCCTAGGAAGCGGGTTGAGTATTTATAGAGGCACAGAACTGTGGGTTGGGTTAAACCTCTGTGTTTCAGAGAAAAGCAGCACCAAAGAAACACTGAACATTTCTCTGAGGCAAATTTCTCTGGGGCTCTTCAAAAACGGAGCCACGTAACTGGGTAGGCAGAGCCATCATGGCTGGCCCCCTCATCTAAGAGGCTGAATTCTAACTGAATGCATTCACTTGATTTTGCCAAAGGGTGAGACTTGGCAAGTTTGATCTCATCTTTACATTGTGTGAAGAAGACCCTTTAAGAAAACTCTCCCCCACCTCCAGCCCTGCTTTTCATCTCTCCTCCCTTTTTAATGAAGTCCAGTGCCCGCCAGAGGTTAGTGAGGGACAGTGTTGTCAATGAATGGGCCGATCCCAGAGGAGCCCTGAAGTTCCAGAGAAAACTGAAGAGAGAAAATATTTGACCATTTATTTTGGTCAGTAGAAATGTGCTTTGACTCGCCGGACTTTATTTCTTCTTGCCAGTAGGGATTAGAAGCCTAGAATGTTTGGGAGAGTCCAGTGTCTCGCATTCAAACTGGGCTGTACTTTCACTCTCATCTTTCCACATCTCCTGAAGAGATAGACATCTTGAGGTTTATAATGATTTTCTGGGAGAAAATAAAGGAAATTTGATTATACAAAGAGACATTCAAAGTTACACTGAACATGAGTTTTCCTCTGGTCCAAGGGTAGCCTCTTGTTATCAAATCCTTTAATGGAAGGTCTGGCAGGGGTACGCTCCAGTGGCTAAAGTAAATCTTATGTGTACAGGCCCACATTTCTCTACAACGGAAGCACTTTTTTTCTAATCACTACTGTCTACCATTTGGGAAACGCTGCTTCCTGTTTAATGGGATTAATCTCCCCCCAGGATTCATCTCCATTATCCTAGCAATATATGTAACTGAACCACATGCCGTGGCTGATAGTCAAGTTTTGACCAGTGAAAATGTTGCTTTCGTGTGTGTAAAGTTGATACCTCCTGAACTCTGACCTAATCTGTCCAGTTTGTCCCGAGCAATGCTCCAGATGTTACATGGAACAGTTTAGTGTGGCCATTGGCGCTCCATGTTTTCCCGAAGGGCGAGATGACTGTGGCCTCTGCAAGCACGCACCTTCTCCAGGTATCCCCACCAGTATAGTTACAGACATGGTTGCATGCTTATTTACGTCCAGCCAATGGCTGTTGGAACACACACACACACACACACACACGCACATTTTGAGAACAACTGGTAAGTAATAGGGAGGAAGAGAAACTGCCCATAATTTGTAAGGCAGCTTCTTTCACAACGCAGCTAACATTCTTATGTAGAGCTGTGCTGGTTCCTTTTATTCATCTCCTTGCTTTCATAGCCATTCCCTTGGCTACACAGTGACCCCTCCAGAAACTTGAAAGTGATGCATCTGAAGGGGCACCATTTATTATCTTAGCCAGGGCCCATCCACCACTCGAGTTCCTAAGCAGTGGGGAAGAGGGAGACAGATCATGGTGATGTCTTCATCATCGTGGTGCGTCACTGCCGTTAGAAGTCGCAACTCAGAAAACGATGTGCCCAGTGTATCTTAGTACCTCTGCCCTCCCCATTTTTTTAATCCATTTTTTTCTGTATTATGAGCAAGCAGGTTGATGTTTTGACTCTTGGTCACTAATGAGAGCTTTTGGCCACATGTGAATGGCCATTTAGCTGTTGGGTAAAGACAAGCCCTGGACTCCCAGCCTTGACTGTATGAAAACATAATGAAATTTCAGATTATTTGGAAAGGTACTGAGAGGTTTCCTACACGTTACATCTTTTCCTGTAACAGAAGCAGCTTAGTAAGATAGAAGACGACTATACTTAAGTTCTCTCTTTGGGTTCTCATCCCTCTAATTGCCCGCTGGGGAAAGCTTGAGCATGCCCCTGGACCACCATCAGTCTCAGTTTCCTGACTCAGTGTGAGGGTTAAATGAGAGAATAGTAACAGCTAAAATCTGTTGAACATCTTATATACTTGAACTTGCTGAAAACTCACTCAGTCCTATGGAACAGTTACACTTATTAGCCCCATTTAATGGATGAGGAAACTGGGACACAGAGGATAGAGTAACTTGCCCAGCATCACACAGCTATGAATGAAGCAACCAGGATTTGAGTTCTGCAGGTCCAGATTGGGAGTCAAAAATTTCATCACTATATTTTGAATGAATAGACATTGTATAGTAAGTACAACGCCTGAAACAAATATCAACTCAAGGTAGGGATTCTAGTTTGACAACTAACACTAAGAAAGCGAACAAGGTAACCTCACCTTCAGGCTGCCCTTTTGTCTTCATTTTCCTGGGCTAAGGACCTAAGACTTTTCTCCTGTATCAATTTGAAAATTGGAGATGCGCTCAGAGGCAGGTCAGGGTCAGAGTGTGGACTCTGGGAAACTCCCAAGTTCCTGTCTGAACCTTTGTGACTTAAGAGAAGTCTGTCTGCCCGACCCTGCCTTTGGTGCCCAGTTATCAAATGTTCCCAGTGTCCCTGCCCAGTGGTCCTGCACCATTCAGCTCCCTCATGCCCTTTTGCTCCCCCCTCTCTTGAAGCCACATTTTCTTGGAAACTTGTCTTCTGACTCATTCTCTCCAATCCTGGAGGCTTATCTGTTTACTTGCTTACTAATATCATATCAAGGCTACATACTTGGGTTCCTAAGTCGGACAGTCTAAACTTGGGCTAGCGGAACATCTTGTTAGGTGAGTTCTCGCAGGAAACTCAGGTGAACTTACGAGAGGTCTTTTGGAAACACTAGTGGAAAGAACACAAGCCGTGGAGGCAGAGTTCGGTTCAGATTCTGTCTCTCCTACTTCCTGGCTCTGTGGCCTGAGACAAATGATTTAATGTCTCCGACTCTCAATTTCCTTATCTCTAAAGTAGGGATGATACTAACAGTGGCTCAGATATACTGAGTATTTGTCAGGAGGTGGGAACTGGGCTGTGCATATAGATTATCTCATTTTTTTTTATCATAACATCCTATGTGGTAGGTTTAGTAGTCAGTGTAGGTCAGGACTGAGCCTTTGAGGGGGGAAACAAATTAGCTACAATCTGACAGCCAGTAAATGTTGGAGCTACACTTCAAACCAACGTCTGACTGGAGAGCTTATGCTCTTATCTTTCCCTGGCTACTTATTGCCCTCTTATATTATATGCGCTAATAACATCTTAAAATACTTGTACCGTTTAAATGAAATAATGTATATAAGGTCTCCAGCACAGAGCCAAGGACATTTTCTTAAGAGACAGCAGCTGCCTTTCCTCTGCCCCTTTCCCAGAGGCCCCTGGGTGATGGGAAAATCAGCTTTGGCAGGCGAGACTGGGGAGCTATTTTTGGCTGGGTGAGTGGGGCTGGAGGGGAGGAGAGCCGGGAGCTTTTCTGCATCTCAAATCAAACCAGGCTGGCAGCTTTCAACTCTGTCTATACATAGGCCTGGCTGGCTGGCCTCCTTGCTTATGTCTTTCTTTAGAATCTCATGTCCCTTTTTGAACCTTGTAATCTGAGAAAGAGCGAACAACTGGAGGACAAATGAAAAAGATTAATGGATTAAAATATATTTGCAAAAAATTCCTATAGGAATTGGGGATACTTAGCCCGGTGAAGAGAAGATGGGGGATAGAATTCTTTGACTATGTAAAGGATTATATTATTGATCATGGCAACATGTATGTCCCTCAAGGTGAGAGGTTGGGCCTGATGACATCCACATCCTTTCAAAATCTAAAACTTCACGTCTACGAAAATGAAGAGTGGAGAGTACCCTAAGGATCTGTGGACAGTGGAAACCTGATAATAAGTTTTTTGTCCTTTGGCTACTGTAGGCATGTTACAGGTCTTTACTTCTTCCAGTGATTGCATCCTGTCTATTTAGGTGGGAAACAGTCATCTATATTGTGAGTCACAAAATACAGCTCTTTGAATCCTTCATTGATATAAAAAAATTCAGTGATTGTTTTTCATAATAAGGCATAATTTTCCCTTTTTAAAAATATGAATACATATTTTGTATTCTGTGAATATTAATCACACAGTAAACCATTTTAGTCATTTATACCTTAGCATGAAAGAGCTTAACAGCTCTGTTTAGCTGAATAAGCATACGTTTTTAGAAAAAAATGAAATAAAAATGTTGTTCCGAGAACATTACTTTGGTAAGACTGGAGGGGTTAGTATGATGCAGAAAACTTGGGCGGCTAAGTGGCATCATGAGGGCAATGGTACCATTCAGGAGAGGAGATAAAGGGAGCTCAGTGGGGGATAGGAGAATACAACATGGCAATGCTTTCTCAGTCACTTAGTCAACAACAATTACGTACCAAGCCCTGAGACAGGTGCTGAAAGCGCAAAGGTTAATAAGACGTGGGCCCACACTTGACACTAAATTACGGTAGTGCTAGCTGCTGTAACGGACTAAATTTGCATACATAATTGATGAAATGCAAAAGTTTATTGCCAGCTCTTATATTGGTTTCAGGTAGTTTCTCCTGCTCAGTGAGTAGCTCTTCTCTGTGTCTTCCTTGAGGGACCAAGACTCCTTCAAACTTACATCTCCATCATCAACTGAAGCCCCATTTTCATCTACCAAGTGACATTCAGGTGGTAGATTAGGGAAGCGAGAACCTCCTTTAAAGTGTGACTCAATTTACCTTGGCTCACGTTCCTTTGTGACAACCAGTTATGCGGCCACAGCTAACTGCAAGTGTGGCTGGGAGATGTGTTCTACCTGCTTGACCGTAAAGAAAAGGAAACAGAGTTTTGGTGAATAGCTAGTATTCTCACTAACCTAGAACTAATTTTATGAAAAGAGTTGTCTGCCTTCACATGAAGTTCGCCTGTTGTACCATGCCAGTTCTGTATATGTAAAAATCCCCTGAGTTCAGTACAAGGATGTTCTAAGATTTAACTTCCCAGCAGGCTTACAAACGACAGAGTTCTATCCATAACTCTTCCTTTCTTCTTTGCTTTACTTGCTTGCATCCCTATAGCTCAGGACTGCTCTGTCCCCTACATATACTGTGGGCTAGGAGGCAGCCTGTTGCCTGTTTTAGTATCACCCATGAGTTAAGAATGGTTTTCACATTTTTAAATTGTTACAAAAATTCAAAGAGGAATAATACGTTAAAACCTGTTAAAAATTACATGAAATTGAAGTTTAGTGTCCATAAACAAAGTCTTACTGGAACACAGCTGTGCTCCTTTGTTTATGTATTGTCCATGACTACTTCTGCCTATAACTACAGAGTTAAGTAGTAGCTGTCCCACAGAGCCTAAAATATTTACCGTCTGGTCATTTACAGGAAAAGTTTGCAGACCACTGGTCTAGGTCACAAGACAGGAGAGAGTCTCTGTTGCGGGACAAACGTATGATAAATAAGCTCTAGCATGCTATAAACGTGGCAGAAGAGGGGGCAAGACCAGGTAGGTTGAGACCAGCTCTTGATCCCTAATGTTAATAATTAAGAGACAGAAAAGAGAAAGAGATGATCAAAGTTAGGAGAAGAGACATATTATGTCCAAGGCCCACTCCTAATAATTCATTTTTACTTCTTCGGTCCTCTTTTATATTTGTGTACATGCTCAGTCTCCCTAGACGGCATTGTTTCATCTTTACATCTTTTCCAGTATCTAGAACAGTGCCTTATACTCAACGTGTCCTCAGAAAATACTGAGTGAATGAATGAAGGGAATCTGTGCTGCTGCTCATTTGGATGGCACTTTTGTGCAAACTGGGAAAAAATTGAATTTGGGCCTACACAGCCCCACGGGCGGATGACTTGTCAAGAAGGTGATCTGGTTTGCCCCACCTCTTGCCCTCCAGTTTAGCGCCTTGTACAGGAAAGTACTTGCACAGAGAGGCACAGTGACCCTGAATGGAGTAACGTGGACATTTCTGTTGGGCAAGACCTTGAGTACACATGGAATCAGGAGAGATTCTTGCTTATACTCACCTCTACACATGGCAGCTATCCGGCCTCCTTAATGGGTCCAAAGAAGAGCAATGCAAAGTAATTGTCTGCCTGTTTGCCTCCAGCCACGCAAGAAGCTGGATAGAAGGGTAACTCCTCAAATATCCAGATACTGATCAACTTTCAGTTTAAAGGATGACCAAACACCCCTTCAGAGGGCAAGGTTATGTGGCATACAAATACTGCATGTCAGATATTGGAGTTGTGTAGAAATCGGAGCCTATATAAATACCTTGGTGCTATTCCATTTGGATACATCCCACAAAAAATAACCTAAAGTAGTTCTGAAAAAGTGTCAATAAATCATCTATTTAGCTTAACACTGCAATTTATTTCTTTAGCTTGACACTGCAATTTATTTCTTTTGTAAGCTTAAGTGCTCTTCAAAGCCAGGCAACTTTAAAGCCCTAATTTGAAATTTATCCTCACATAGGCCTAAAGGATGACCAAAAACTAGTTTAAAACAAAGAATAGGGGAAGGAGTTCAACTTCTGCTGGACTAAAATAATTGACATTTCAGTGATTCCAATGCAGGATCCCTGAACCTACTAGGATTTTGGAAACACTTACATGATTTCTTCTAATATGTTATTTCTTCCCACATATGCCCTAGCTGTCTGTCATTCCATTGACTCCCCCCACCGTTTTCCTTCTTTCTCTCCTCTATTAACTTATCCTTTGTTTGTACCCATGTTACTCTAACGAGCTAGTTAGTAGCCTCTGGGTACATTATTAAGCCGTGTGACAGTGACCCCAGAATGAAGAGGTTGGTGATTAGTTGACTACAACATTATGTGGGAGAGAAGAAAGGATTCCCTGGTGTGGAAGAAACTTAGAACATATCAGCTTAAACAAAAGCCTTTAATATCCTAATGACCACTATGATGCTTTAAGGTGTGGGAACACATTTAGTGTACAGTGTCAAACAAGCTCCAGAGCCTCTTTGGGTGGAAGAACAACGTCTTAGAGACCACACTTCACCGTACGGTGCTCAGTTTGATCAGCCCCTGTTTTCAGAGCCAGGGGAAGGCAATGTGTCAGAGACAAAACTATGTCTGGGACAAAATTCACGATGGCTGTTTACTCATAAACTTGCATCAAGGGAACTCATTTGTAGTCACTTTTGTTCCAGCAGGTATAGAAAGGTGTTAAAAAGGAGAGAACATTATATAGAATCAAAAGAAGTACTGAGGGAGTCTTTGATTGGCAAGCATTCTACTAGGGTAGGATTTTGGAAGTGGGGAAAACTTTCTAATTGGGCTTCAGGTTTATTTGGCCTTTCTTGGTTGACTACAATGGGCATTTAAGCGGTGGGGGACATTTCAAAAGAGGGAAAGCAAGTGGGGAGGGTCAATGGGGTGTTTTGCCATCAAACTTCCGTATTATTCATTATGGCAGGCAGCTTCTGAGATGTGACAATGGGTCAGATTACTGGACACTGACTCAAAGTTAAAGAAAACATTTCTCTGTACCAGGCACTGTGCTAAGTCCCTTATGTTACCTTTCCCTATGTTTCTTTACTTCATTTAAAGACACCAAACTTTGTGGGAGGCATTATCATTTCTATTTACACACAAGAAGACATTAAATAACTGCCTAAGTTTATGGCAAGGAGGTCATGGAATTCAGTCTCTAGTCTACAACAGTTTGTCTCTCGTACGCAATCCTGGTGAATTCAGAATCTATAGGAGCTGACATTATTATATCTTCCACAAGTCACCAAAACAGTAAACTCCAAAGGAGGGCCAAATTTTGGTTATGCTGAAATATTGTTGAATCAAGAATTGCTTGTAACAGATGAGGTATTAATTTGTTTTTTGCCACAAAACTAGTCTCTTTTTGGGAAGAGGTTTGTGTGTTTGTTTTTGTTCTAGGGATATTTGTTGTGGCGGTATTTGAGCTAAATTGTTCCTTAGGCCTTTGAAGGTTCTCCCTAAAGACTTTAATGGCAGATTAAGGTGAACAAGAAGTTGGATTGTTCTTTGTTTGACTTTCAAGGTTATTAATGATTGACTTCAACCCAACTTTTCCAAACATACTCTACATCTTCCCCTCTTTTCCACAACTCATATCCTCTTCTTCAAAAAAAGCATCTACCTTTACCTTATGGAAAATCTGTTCTCATTTCTCTTCTGTTCCTAGCCCTATCCTTCCTTTCTTTCTTCTTGGCCTTCTCCATCATTCAAACCCCAGCTCAAGCCTTTATGAAGGCAATGTAGAGTAGTGAACAGAACAGAGAAAGCTAGTCCTTTTACAGAGAGGCATTTTTTCGACTATGGAAAATTCCGTATGTAAAAGTAGAGTGAATAACATAATTGTCATAAACAGTTGTCACCCAGCTTTAGTGTTTATAAACATTTTGCGTATCTTGATTCATCTATTTGTTCCTACCATTGTTCTCTTCCTTACCTGCTGGTACGATGTTGAATAGAAGTAGTCAGAAGAGACAATTTTGCCTTTTTCTTAATCTTGACGGAAAATTGTTCAATATTTATCATTAGTTATACTAGCCATAGGTTTTTGCTGATATTATTATATCAAATTGAGAAAGATTTCCTATTTTAGTTTTGAGAGTTTTTAATGTTGATTGGCATTGAATTTTGCCAAATGCTTTATGTACATCTATTGAGTGATCATATGGTTTTTTTCTTTACTATTTTAAAAGTGTACATTTTATTGATAGAGTGTATCTATCTATGTAATCTTGCTTTCTTGGGACAAACCTTACCTGGGCATAATATACTACCTTTTTTATATATTGCTGGGTTTGATGTCCTAATATGTTACTAAGGGTTTTTGTGTATATTTCATTCGATTAGGCTTTAGTTTTGTTGTCATAACTTTTTAAATCAGGTGTTGGTATCAGGGTAATACTATGGGTAATACAAGTTAGGCAGTATTCCCCAAAACTATTTTCTGAAAAAATTTGTGTAAGATTGGTATTATTTCTTCCTCAAATCTTTGATGTAATTCACTAGCAAAACCATCCTGGCTTGAAATTTTCCTTGAGAATGTTTAAAAAAATATTACAAGTTCAATTTCCTTGCCAGATATAAGTGTATTCATTCATAGATAGAGAGATAGATAGACAGATATAAGGCAATTAATATACACACATTTTTCCTGTTTCTTAATTGTCAGTTTGGGAATGTTGTGATTTTAAAGAAAATTATCTATTTCATCTAAGTTGTCAAATCTATTGGCATAAAGTCATTTTCTTGTGCTCACAAAACTAGTAAGTTGCAGAAGAACAAAGCAACTCAGATCTTTGGAACTCATGTCCACTGCTTTATCTACTATTCTACTGTATGATGCAAAGGATCACTTAATTAACTTGGTAAATATTTGTTGATCTCCTACCATGTACCAGGATTTTGCTGTGCCATGGAAATGCAGATGATTAAGATGATATCTTTTGGCTTCAGGGATCCCATAGTCTGGTGGAAGAGAGAAAAACTTATTTAACAAAATAGGTTGGTTTTTTCTGATACAAAGTGAAAATGGCTACCATAAATTGAATATCCCAGAAGAGGAAGTGATTGATTAACTCTGGAAATGAAAGGATCAGGAAAGGGTTTATAAAAAACAATATTTATACTGGGACTTAAAGGAATTATCAGATAGGAATATCTCAGGTAGAGGAAAGTGAATATATAAAGGAACAAGGTATGAAAAGGGCAGGCGGTGGTAGAAACTGACTGTATAAAGGAACGAAGGTATGAAAGGGCAAGCTGTGCTCAAGGAAGAATGAGAAATCTGGGCCAGTGGAGCTATGCTCAGAGAGAGTTCTGGAGGTAGGTGGAGATCAGATTTTGAAGGGTCTAGCCTCATATGTTGCTTGCTAGTTAATATTTGGGAAGCCAGTGGGATTCTTTAAGTAACATGATCAATATAAGAAGATGGACAGAACTGGTAGTACTCCTCAAAAATGGATATGAAACCAGAGGCATCAGAATCACCTGGGGATGTTTGTTAAAATTCATATTCCTGAGTGTAACCCCAGCCCTATTGAACAGACCCCTTGGGAATGTGTATGTTGTGCCTCTCAGATGATTCTTGATGGACACTAAGATTAGAAAACGAATTGGAGTAGAGCTTTGACTTTCAAACTACCCTGTGGTACAGGTTCTCCCAAACTTCCTTCAAACAAAGCATCTCCTTTTCTGTTTCCCATATTGAACATTCACCTAAAATTTTAGGTTAACCAAGGGTTTCTACAGCTAAAAATGGTTTGGCAAACCATGGGACCAAGGGTTGGTGAAACTAGCGTGTGGTGAGCCATTTGGAAGGTGCAACAGTGATTTCTAAGTGCTGGTGAGGAGTGCCGGGAAGAATGGATAAGACAGGGATGGATTCAAACATCACTTCTAAGGTAAAATCAACAGAACTTGTAGAAGAGCTTCAGAGAGTGAAGAGGCAAAGGGATTCTAGGATTACTCCCAGTGGCATTGCTGGTTTAAGTCCCCAGAGCCAATATTTGTGTATATTTTCCACTTTTTGATTCCTGTCAACTCAACACTGATGGCAGAAAAGCACAACATATAAATGATAAGATTCTCATATATTTCCAGGTTGCCAGTTTACTCACCATAAGCCACTTGCTTAGTGGGTTAATCCTCAAACTGATTCTTTATCAGGCAGTATTACCACCTCTCATTACAAAGGATCGAGATTTCCTTTAAAAATAAATGTCTCTCTAATCTAGAGAATGGGTAGGCCCGAACTAGAAAACTATGTTGTTGTCATGATTCAGTGCCAAAAATTCCTCTCTTTTCTGGGACCGGGAGCCAAATATACTCTCTTCTTGAGCAGAAAAAATTCATAACCAAAATAAAATAACAAAAACCCCTTAGAGTTCAAAATAAATAATTTAAAAAGCTTGGAAAGGAGGCTATTTTCATGATCTTCAAGTCTTTTCATTTTGTTTTGTTTGTTTACCTTTTGTTTTTAAAGCAAGTTGAACAGCTGACTTAAGTTTGGCCCGCTGACCAGAATAGAACAAGTTGGACCGTTATCGTTTTGGCTCACTTACTGCTTAGAGGTTCCTAGCAGCACCAACTGGATAAAAGAGGATCACAATGTCTTGCAGTGTTGGATTGTGACAAAGAAGTGACCCCTTCAGAAAACCAATAGGGCACCTATCTGCTAACTTGTTTGAACAGGAGAAGAAACACAAAACACATTGAGCTTTCCTAATGCAAAATTAAGTAGATGGGCTTATTTCTTTGGCATTAGTGAAATCGACTCCTGTGGCCCCAACATCCCATACCATTAAAATCTTCATGGCATATGAGAAGAAATAAAAATCTGTTCTATCAAGTACCCTAAATAGCACCGTTGATTACATTTATTATCAAAATATGACCTAGTGGGGCTTCCCTGGTGGCGCAGTGGTTGAGAGTCCGCCTGCCGATGCAGGGGACACGGGTTCGTGTCCTGTCCGGGAGGATCCCACATGCCGCGGAGCGGCTGGGCCCGTGAGCCATGGCCGCTGAGCCTGCGCGTCCGGAGCCTGTGCTCCGCAACGGGAGAGGCCACAACAGTGAGAGGCCCGCGTACTGTAAAAAAACAAAACAAACACCAAAAAAACAAACAAAAAGATATGACCTAGTGCAAATACCTAGAAGGTAGTAATGGGATCACCTCGACTTGATTCTTTCAGATTAATTTAAATTTACCAATACCTTAGGTCTCTGAATACAAGAGCAATCAAGAAATCAAATGTTACCACATCACAGAGATAGGGTTTAGTCAGATAAGCTCCCTCCAGATATGCATTATGAAGGGGATCAGGATACAACTCTGCTTCTTCTTAGAAATGGCATCTTGATAAAAGCTCTTGATTTAGCCGTAGTTCCCTAATCTGTAAAACGGAATTAAAGCACTCTCTTAAGAATAAAGATGTTATCAATTATAAAAGACAAAATACATAGCCTGGACAACATTCAACAAATTTGTATGTGTTTATTAATGTTAGTTTCTGAGTGCCAAGATGGGTGAGAAGTTGAACGTAGAAGTGTTTTTCTCTTGTTCCCGTCTCAAGACGGATTTACCTATCTTATGAAGTCATATTTCCCCAGATCTGCAGGTTTTGTGGTTTCTTGGTTCTTTCTTCCATATAATTTATGGAAAACTAGATTAGAACAATAACGATTGCCAACAATTGTGAGAGCTTTACAATCTATAAAGCACTTTCATAGACCTTGTCTTTTTGGATCTTCACACAGTATTTTAAAGGGATACTTTTATCTCCCAGTTTATAACACTGACACCAAGGCTCAGAGCGGTAATAACTTGTGTAAGATCGTACAAGAAGTACTGAGTCCAAGGCACCCATATTTTCTACTGCAATATGAAATGTGTTTCTCCTATGCATATGTTCAGATTTAAGTTCTAGGTAGCCATGAAATTTGTTATCCAAACTGGAACAAGTTTGGGAGTGAGAGGAGGTGCCATTAATTAGTACACCAGGACCACAGAGGTAAACTGGGATCGTCTTAAGCAAACAGGAACAGGGATCCTCCTTGGTGAAATCCAAGTTTCATGAGACTGTATGGCTTACTAATCAGTCTCAGTTTTAGACTCCTGTCAGCAGATTAGTATTTTTAAACT
The DNA here is from genome assembly GCF_937001465.1 of Orcinus orca. NCBI lineage: Eukaryota > Metazoa > Chordata > Mammalia > Artiodactyla > Delphinidae > Orcinus > Orcinus orca. The sequence continues at coordinate 57,605,121 of NC_064564.1, forward strand.
GAACCTTAGAGAAAAGATTTCTGCAAAAGGAGAGTAAATAGAAGAATATTGACTTTTTTGTCATAGGACAAGAGAGCACAAAATAATGGTCGAATTTCAAATTGCATTCCATGTCCTTGTATAGGAGAGATGTTTTTTCATTTATGCCTCCTAAGTCAGATTCCCTGGGATATAATCTGGGTCAATAGTGAAAACACCCACAGAAGGAAAGAATCACACTATGTGTTAAGAAGATCACTGAAAAAACATAGAAAGACTATAAAACTTTAGTAAACAGGGTTTTCGAAGCAGCCTGGGGTAATTTAGCCAGTACACAAGGGTCCAGGGAACCTAACTACAGTGATCTTTAAAGATGAAAGGCTAACTGTACCTGTTTTCTACTTCTCTTCATTAGTAATAAGCCAAAGAAATATGGAAATCTATAATATCAAGACAGAATATTTAAGGATAATGAAGGATTTCTTAAGAATTCTTCTCAAAGAGTCATGAGCGGAAAAGAGATTTCAGCTGCCTATGGTGGCTGCTGGGGGTCCCCTCCCTCTTTTCCTCCCTTCTGTCTCCCATTCCTTGCTTCCTTCTTGCCTTCCTCTCCTCCCCTTTCTGCTTCCTTCCTTGATATGTTCCCTTCTTATCTCCTAAAGACTAAAACTGTACTTGGTACTTACTAGGATTCTGATAATACTTGCGGGTTGATTTATTCCTGAGTTGTTTTTTTTAAACAAGTGGCTGACTGGTTGGTTAACCTTTCAAAAAGTGCCCTCCTGGCCCTCAAAATCGGATCATCCTTCCCAGCAAGACTGGCAGCACAGCATTGTTCAGCACTTCTGGTCTCTCACTGATGTCATGAGGAGCCATTGAGTCTTGTCTGACAATCACTTGGTACCTCGTCAAGGGAGATCCGAGGCACAGATGACCTCCTATTATTTCTTGGCTATCAGACAATTTCTAGTCCTCATAAAAACAAAATGTACATCCTTTCAATAGAAGGGATTCTAGGCCATCGGGGGGCAGGGAGTAGGGAGGAGACTGTTTCTAAACTTTAAAAAGAGAGAAGGAAAACTGGGAAGTAAGTAACGAGGAAGCTGCATATTCCACTTCGTCTGTTTCCTTCCTTCCTTCAGCGAGCCGACCAAACCATGAATGGAAGGGATCAGAGAGGTAATACTTCTAACACAACATCAACTCTCCTTGGGTTTTTGAATTCTTGCTCCACACTTCCTACTTGTGTGACCTTGGCAGATGACTTAAGCCATCTATGAAATGAGAACAACAAGAGTCTTCTTCTCAAGGTGTTCTTCCAGGGATTAAATGAGGTAACACAAATAAGGCCCCTGGGATAGTGACCGGCACATAGTAAACATTAAAAAAATTATGACATCATTCATTTTATGAGGAGATCGTCTTTCCTTTGGTGTTCACGCAGTTCCTTAGAGTCATGTTTTATATCCAGGCAGATTGTGTTGCTGCTTTGGGTAATGTTCTTGTAGACCTTGTCCCAAGGAACCCCAGACCCCAAATGCTTACCCCATGTGCTCACCGGTATCCCAAAGACCTTTAGCAGGGAACAAAACCTCTTACTCCTCAAATGCCTAAAGAGAGAACACTTCAGACTCTGGTCTGAGTCCAGAAAGGACTTTAAAAAAATGAACAGTTGTGATCCAAAAGCCGGAGAGTCTAGGTGTTTCCTGGGAGTGAGAGTAAAGTCAGCAGGCAAGAGGGAGAGTGAAAAAAGGACCACACCCCATGGGACCAAAACAAATCTGAACCTCAAAATTTCACCAAATCCCTGTACCTCAGGTATTTCGTTCACCTGAAGCACCAGAAAGTGCCAGAAGGAAAAAGTAATGGCAGCTCACAGGGCATTTTCAGGACAAAGAAGATTCCCAGGGCTGCACATTGCCTAAGTAACACCTGGAGATAAGTTGGTACACATGAATGAATATTCCATTGTTGTTTTGAGGATTTCTTTGTAAGTATCTCGCTTCAAGAATGAAGGGTGACGTCAGTCAGGAAAAAAACCCAGTGAATCCTAGGACTTACTGCTCCAATTAAGCAGAAAGACATGTTAGAGCATGAAAGATTGGGTAATAATTCATACCTGTTGTGCTTCAATAGTAACCCTGATCCTAAATGCAGATCACCCTCACTTAAGCATGAATTCTTTTACATACTAGCTCAAGGCCTTGAATGTTTAATTGCATTTTTTTTCTTCAAGAAAATGACTTACAAGGAAATGGTGAAAAATAATCTCCCTGGAAGAAACAGTTCCTACCTCATGAAAAATAAATCTGGGTAAATTGAGTTACGAAAGATCTATTCCAGTAGGAACAGAGGCTTTGAAGTCCTTTTCCTGTACAAAAACAAAAACTCAACTTCCCAGACGATAACTTTACAGCACAATAGGCTTTCGGGTATCACAGGAGCCTGCAGTCAATCTGGGCTTCCAGGTCACCCTGGGTTTAAACCTGACTTACTGTCACTCTCCCTTCAAAAGTCCTGGCACTTCTGCTGCAGAGGAGGAGCGTTCAGAGGCTTTAAAGAACTTGTTGCTTTGGGGGAGGAACAAGTTTGCTGCTTTTTCAGATCATAGCAGCTGGCTAGTTTGTGTGTAAGCTATGCCCAGGTTCTTTCTAAGAAAGGACTCTTGGAATAAGGGCCTGGAAGGCCTTACTCTACTGAAGAGGAGGTAGGGTTCCTCAACGACCATGAGCATGGAATTTAGAACCACGGGGTCTGGGTTCAAACCCAGTTTTGCTAATTCCCTAGCAGGGTGAACTTGTGAGAATTACTTTATCCTTTAAGACTGAGCATCCTCAATTATAAAGAGCATTGCATTACCTGACAGCGTTCCAGTGGAGGGTAAAATGGGGAAATGCAAACGAAGTGCGTAGCATACCGTGGAGTGCAAAATGAGCACTCGAGGAAAGATAACTGTTAGGGTTAATTCTAATACATCTTGAACTGTAAAGTATTTGTGAAGCTCTTTGACCAACGGTTGAACTGAACTACAATTAGATTTCCTCATTTGTGTATAAACAAACCAAAAAATGTGAGGGCCTTCTAATGGCAAAGAGCAAGGGAATAAGGCACTAAGAAGAATTTGTGGGCGACATTGCCCTCAATTAGCTTGGCTCTAGTTGAGGAGATGAGACTTGCACCTAAATAACAATAATACCAAGTGGAAAGTGGTAAGGCTATCAGAGAATGTGGATTAAGTGCTTCTGGAATTCAGAAGAGGGGGGATTATAGCAGAGCTGAAGGAAGTCGGAGAAGACTTTGCAGATATGGGCCCTGTGGTACATGTCTCTATAATCTTAATATTTTGACACTAGGGCTCATATAATTATATTGACTTGAAAATTTCAGGTTGAAAAGATCCACATGATACAGTGCAAAAAATTTTGGACATGTCTGAGAGTGTTCAAGTTCAACGTGTATTCTCTGATTACTGTCACCTAGGGCCATAAAATCAGTATCCATTTAAAAGAAGAATCGAGTTTGCCTTTCCCCAGAGGACAGTTGGCCATTTGCCCAGTGGTCTGTGCAGTAACATACTTTTACAAACTTCCCTAGTTAGGAAAGAAGGGAAGGGAAGTAGGAGAAGAAGCGAGAGGGAAGCAGTGCTCGTCTTTTGTCGGTAGAAACTCTACATTACGGCCCGGTTGTCAAGAAAACTGGCTCATGTTCTCAGGGAGTGTGGTCCTGATCTTGTAGGAACAATGAGCTCTACCGTCTTGCTCCATCTCCTCTTGTTCTACTTGTGTCTTCGTCTTTTTTCTTGTTATTTGCTATATTCTATTCATTCTTTTGTTCATTCATTCATCAAACATTAAGCTTCTAGTCCTAGAACTAAGGTGGTACTGGAGGTAAGACAAATAAAGCGACATTCCTTGCTCTAATCATCCTAGTGAGAAAGGCCAGGAATAGCTTTCACTCAGGATCGAGGGAATGGAATCCCTATGTGAAATGCCTGAAAAGGCTGACCTTTCCTCTATCCTATTTCTACACACCCACCCCTACGATTTTATATGCTGCCGCTTCATACTTGTAGCTCTTCATTCTAAGCACGCAGCTTTGCTTATAGCTGAAAGCGTTTCAAAATTTCAGTACCAAAAGGGATACTTTCTGATGGTGTTGAGTTATAGGCATGAAAGGGAAATGAGGGGAGAGTTGGGAAAAACTGGTTGCAAGCGTATTCTGAAACAATAGCACAGAAATAAAATTTGGTTGACATGTAGAAGGGAAGAATAAATGCAGTTTTCCCTTCGTTCTCTACTCCTAGAGGCTTCTAAGCATGGCTGATTTTATAGGTGGACCACTACTGACATAGTACGTTTTGAGAGAATTTGGAGAGTAAGAAAAAGGCCCCAGTCCAAAACTGTTTCTTCTTTTGATTCCTGAAACCTCAAAAGTTAGCAGTTATCTATCTTAATTACTGCCCCTGTTTGGTCTTCTTTTTTTTTTAAAATGATACTCCTCTAGGCAGGATTTAAGAGAAATCCCCAGCTCTTGAGAAAACTCTTAAAATTGCCTCCCTACAGAATTGAGAAAGATGGGCAAATCGGAGTTGTGTTCTTTGTACGTATGATCTAATTCCATCCATTTGAGTACGTGTAACTTGGGTAGTACAGACTATTGGATTCATTTTGCACAGATACGACTCTGGGTCATATCCGTGATGAAAAGTAAATAGGAACAGGAACACTTAACTGAAGAATACTAGAGCCTAAACATGTTCACGTAAAACATGTAGACCATTGTGGTACCAGTTCATTTTTCTGGCCTCTGATTATCAGGATAACTGCCTCATTTGTCTCCTTCACTTTATATGCGGGAAGATGGCATTGGATTATAACAAGGGTTGTTATGGTCTTCAAACCACTAATAGAGAGCTTGTCCAGTTTTGCAAGTTGGATGAGTTGACACGAGGCAGAAAGTTAGAATACATTTGCATTCATTGGTTAAATGGAGTTTCTTGCTGAAGTATGTTGTACCATATTATCTTGTCACTATTTTGTAACTGACATATGCCCAATTGCCTTATATAGTTGAGAAGCAACTGTCGTTTTATCTTGAAGAACAATTAAGTCCTCTGAAGGCTAAATGTTTCCAAGGAAGAAAAATAAAATCCTGACTATAGTTTAATTTATTGAAAGTTATTAATAATTTAGTACTTACTGTCCTGAAAATGCCTGTCCCCTTGGAAATATGATTCAGATGACCTGAACTAAGGAAACATTTTCCTTTTTCCTGTGTAAAATATGAAACAAAAGACAACTGAGAAACACTTCATTAAAACAGTTCCTTTGTCCTTTTGACAATGAAAATTGAAGAGAGACATGCCAGTTTGGCTGTGTGGGTGGTCCTCTTTCTATGCTAACCTTAACATGACCTCACGAAAATCACTGAATGTTATTTGATGGTTCTAGACATTTAAAAAATATGTGTTGAAAAGCAATATTAACATGCACTGAGGGATTTCAGAAATGCCATCAAATATTAAAAACGGGCTTCCAAGAGTAAAATGATCTGCCCAAGAACCTCTGCTCCTCCCAGATCTTAGTGTGCTTGTGTGTTTTCCCACCTGGGCAAACCTTTCTGTGGTCAGGTCATGTTCCCTGGTCACATGGTCCCCTCTTTCAAAGTCCCCCACAGGCCAGTTTTGCCATCAGTTGCATGTAATTGGTTTAAGTCGATGTATGTATGATACATATCAAATGAACTTAAAGTATGTTCCCCACAGGAATATCTTGGACTTTTTTTTTTGGTTCAGTAATTCTAGAACATTCCTCATCTCGTAATGTCCTGAACTTCTTCAGAGTGCAGCACAAAGGGGGCTTTGATTATCTGATGAAAAATAAAAATTAGATACTGTTCTTTGTTTCTTTTCTTTTTCTTTCTTTTAATGTCTTCTGCTGCTTCTAGTTTTTAATTTCCTAGGACGGCCTGAGAAAAGTCAGACTAGTTACCAGAAAAACTGCTTTCTGATGAATCTGTTTTGCCAGTCAATTTAGTCTAACAGTTTTGAAAAATGAACCATATACTTTTACCTTTGGTTAACATATTTTGTTAAATGAAATTTGATATCTTACCTCTAACTCTATGTAAAACGATGCTGTCCAAAAATATCATGTGTCAAAACTACCAGAAAAAAAAAAAGCCATTCTCTTTCTGTGCTATTATAAAGTAGCTTTGTCTAGTTTGGTTGTAGAAGAACCAAAAATAATAAGCCAAAGCATTCTTGTTTTAGTGACGCATTCTTGCTAAGTAGCATATAGGGAACCTATAGGGATATCCTCTTGAAGGCTTAAGAAATGTATTTTCCTCCTCTGAAATGTCACCAGATTTAAAAATAAGAAAACTTACTCCACAACCTTCCTGTGAAATGGAGTTACTGTAATACGTACTTTTTAGCACATCGCACACCTTTTGTTATTCAACTTGACATGAATCATGCTTACAGAATGTTTGGCAGGACTTCGAGTTTAAGTTCCCAAATGAGTATTCAACTTAGATTAATTGACTGTTATTTCATGGAGTATAAATACAACTGCATATTAAAACATATTTATTGAGGACAAACATTTATGTAATAGAAACCAGCTACAGAATATAATAATAGGACTGATGAAAAAGGCAATCGATTACAAATGACATAATTACTGAGGGTTAAATGCGATGCAATTGATATGACTTGTTATCCCTTAAGTAGGCTTTATAAGCATTAAGCATTTAAATGCTTAGTAAGGCTTTAATGAGCATTTTGATGCTTATTATTTAATAAGCACATTATTTAATGTGCAATAACTCACTTATTACATCCAAACAAAGAGTTACTACTTTCCAACTTGGTACACATGGCATTAACAGTGCTTAGGGAAGTTGAGAAGCTTATAACTTTACCCTTAGGATTGAGGAAAGACATTGACAAAAAATGTTAATTAAGTGTTTCTGATTATATTTTATTTTAGGAAATGGAAAGAAAAAACCAAGGCCTTTGATTGGAACCCTTTGCCACCTCTCTGACAAATGAGGAGTTCCACACATGGCAGGGGCCCCTTGGTTTGCACAGGGAGGGTCTAAGACTCTGCCATTTGATTTTTTTCTTTTTTTCTTTTTTTGTGAATTGCTCTTTCCTAAGGAATTCCCTGAGAAATCATTTCATTACCATTGTCACTCCTGAAGGGGTTTGCCAGCGATTAGTAGCTTTGTTTGAACTCTGGCATAAACTGAATAGTTTCCTCCAACTTCTCGCTAGTTCCTTAGTTTCCACAGTAATGTGATATGCACAGTGGTAATGAGAAGGGGGAGAGACTTAAAGAGGCACAATCAGTAATTTATGACCTGAGTTTTAGGCTAAGGAAATAAGAAATATGTTATGAAGTTAAAACAGTGTGTATGGAATTAAGCCTTTCCCAAGGGTTTGCAGGGGCCCAGGGATGGGAGTTGGAGTGAGAAAGGGCAAAATCTGCTGAAGACAATTTTCTTTTCTATCTGGTGCATCAGAACCCATTATCAACAAGTATATTTCAAGACATACAACACTTGGCTTTCCTTAAGCAAAATGTTTCCTTTGTCTCAAATCTAGTTGTGAACACTGTTCTCCAACAGTGTTGACAGAGGACTCTTACCAGGTCTAAATATTACTTATTGATGTTTTTCTGAAGAATGTACAGGAAAGATTGGCTTTTATCCAACTGTGAAGGGAAACTGTATGTGTGATTATGTGTGTATTTGTGTTACTAGAGGACATTTGAAAAGTGCTTTCATCTAGAAGTTTTGTCCTTAAGTTGAAGATAGTCACTCTATCTCTGCTATAGCTTGACAACATGGATGGAGTGTCCTTAACCTTAGAGTTGACCAAATACTTCAGAGGAGTCTCAAAATGGCCTTTTTCATGGCTATTAGGATACCCACAACTTTTATCCTTTTAAGGGGGTGTTATCAGCACAGTTGTGAGATTAATAAAGTGATGTGTGTGTGTGTGTGTGTGCGTGTGTGCAGCAATCCCTGTGCTCCTTTGTGTCACTTCTTCTCTGTCTCTCCTCACCTATAGATGTTAACAGCTTTGGTGGTATTCAGTTCAGTTCACCAAAATCATTCCCTTACTCCCTCTTGCTTACACACATGCATGGATTCATACACTGAAGAGGTAACTCATAATTTTGTCTACTCTTCTTCCATACTCTATTCATAATTTTTAAAAATGTATCTGATTGATGTAGTATTCCCCCTGGGCTCTGCTGAGAGCAGAAAAATACTGCAATGGTTGAGAGCACTGACTCTGGGTCCAACAGCACTGAGTTTGGGTTTCTGTTCTAAATCTTGTATCTTTACTATCTTGGCAAACCTGTTTAAATGCTCTAAGACACAGAGAATCCTTGTCTATTACTCGTGATTGTTATAAACAGTACATTAGATGATTTAGGTAAAGCACTTACTTAGCACAGTGCCGTCCATATAGTAAGTGTCCCATAAATTGTAGAACAGTTGGTGCTGCTGTTATTGAAAACTAAGCTACTTGAAATAATCACCGACTATCATCAGATCTGCATCTAGGTGTGATAAGCTAGGTCAGCTTCCTCTTTCTCATCGAGGCTTATAAGAGCTACTGTCCTCCCTGATAGTCACACCCACCTCTAACTTCATGGGTTCAACTCCGTTTTTTTAGCTCTCTCCATGGTACCTTTCTAGATGCAGTGGGTTATAGGGTAAGGAATAACACCCCCGACATTTTTTTTAATCTTATCCATATGTGAAAAATCTTCAAGCTTCAAGACTGTCCTTGTTTCATTTGACAAGTATTTGGCTCTGAAAGTTCTAGGAGGGGAAAGTAAGGCTGGGCACAAAGTGGAGAAGGAAAGGGGTTGACAAGAGAGTTTATCAGGGGCTTTCTCATCTTTTAATCCTCAGTGTATTGCCTTAGCCTGGTGCATGGGCACTTAGTAAACATTACTTGATCTTTGGAAGGAATGAACGAATGAATGAATGAATGAATGAATAGTTCTCTAAACGTGCCAGACCATTGCCTTCTGAATTGGTGTGTAAGGCTTCCAGCATAGAAGGATACATGCCCAGGTCCTCAATGTGGCTGTTTGGAGTAGCTGACGGTAGGGGTGTTCTCATTTCTCTCTGCTCTGTAGCATGACATCATATAAACGGCGCATTTGTAGGTCACTCTTTTAAAAAAATTCTAACTCGTTGGCTTCATGTCAACGTAAGAAGGGGAATGGGAGTTGTTTTATCTTCTCTACCCTTTAAAAGCAAGTAATCTTAACCTAGGGTTCGAAACCTCAGTAGTTCTGTGAGTCCCCTGAAAATATTGCCAAAAATTTGGGTGTGTGTGCATTTCTCTGGGGAAAGGAATTGGTTTCTATCAGAGTCTTAGGGGGCCTAACTACCTATAAAACATTACCTTTGAAATTTACAAACCATCCATTGAAGGCAGGTACAAATAAAAGCCCCTAATTCCAGTGCCATCCAAAGAACCCCATCCATGAGAGTCTACCCTCAACCGTTCACGCTTAAATTCCAGGTGTGAGAAGCTACTGAATTTTTCTATCAACATATGTAGCTTTTGAAATAGGGCCCGTAGGTAAACATTAAATCCTCGAACCCAGTGGGAGGGTTTGGTGTGAGTTAGATTGGGTGGGGCTATGATGAAGGTCTCTAAGAGAGAGGAACCAAATTTTGGTGAAATGGAAAAGTTGAAACCAGAACGAATCAAATGTGTCACGGATTGATGAGGCGAAGAGCCAGTCTCAACTTGAGGACATTTGTGGGTCATTCACCCAGTGCAGTCCCTCCTGGAGGTATAGCCAAGAACTCTACACTCTAAAAAGAGTGTGATTCACTCTTAAGAAACTTCAGGATATTAAAAACTACTAGAGGCAGTGTGGGAGGACTTACGGCAAGAACACATCAGCAGAGGATGCTAGGAATAACTGTTTTTTTTCTCAGCATTCACATTTGGGCCTCTGGTCATCCCTCTGACATTGACAGATGAGAGAGCTTGTATTTCACTCAATTTTCACAGAAACAGCACAGGTCTACGTTCTGCTTGTTTTACAGAAAATATTACTATGTGTTTTGCAAATGAGCTGGGTGAGCACCTGTAAAACCTATTTCTCCCTGAGTGGAAAAAAATGTGGCAACTGTGGTTCAGTGGAAGGTGTATAATTCTTGGAATAAAGATGAGATATGTTTGAATACCAACTTCACTGCTTAGCGGCTGGGTAGAGCTGGAAAAGAGAGAGTCTCGCCAAACCTCAATTGCTCCACCTGTAAATCAGGGATATTAATACTTAATTCTGGAGTTGTTGTAAGGCTTGGTGGTTAATGTCTAGCTTCACGAATAGTAGGCAACTAATAGACAGCAACTATTATTATCGTTAATATGAAAAAGGATATAATTTATTTACATGCCATAGGCAATAAAGAGGTCCCTATAAATGAATTTTAGGGAACAGAAGCTTTGCTTTTGAAATGCTAAATTTTTTGCTGCTTGCCAAAATATTTATCATGTAACTTTCCCTTCCTTGAGAATACAGGAATGACACACTTTCTCATAATGGTGTCATTTCTGAGATCATCAATGATGTATTATTGTATTCTGCCGTAATAGGAATATTTGCTTCTAGATTGCTCAAATCACAGAAAAGTGAGATGAGGAAAAACAAAAGCAAAAACGAAAAAAAAAACCATCATTGTGGAGATGGGAAAGTGCCCATCCTTTCTTGTGGAAGCAGAACCGCTGAGTTGAATAAACACAGAGATCTCTAGGTTCCTGTTCTATCTGCAGCATTTACTGACTTCACCTTGGTTTCCTCCACTGTTTTACATACCTCATGGAATCAGTTTAACCAGTAAATGAAAATCCACCTGGTTAACTGGAATGTTCTATGCAAACACAGGGGATTGTAGTAATCGCATTTTCAGAAAATTCAGAATAAAGAGTAAGAAGCAAACATAAATCAAATAATTCCTCTCCCTACTGTGTTCATATATTCCATTTCTAGACTGGCTTTTAAAAAATTGTAGTATAATTGACATATAACATCATATCAGTTGTACAACATAATGATTTTATATTTGTATATATTGTGAAATAACCAGCATGATAAGTCTATTTAACATCCTTCACCACACGTGGTTATAGAATTTTTTTCCTTGTAGTAAAAACTTTTAATATCTGTCCTCTTAGCAACATTCAAGTATGTAATACAGTTGATCAGTTACAGTTGCCATTCTCTACCTTACACCCCCAGGACTTGGTTATTTTATAACAGACCTGTTAAAAACAGCTGTTTCTGAGAGGACTTCAACTTGGTTTTGAAATGATTATTCTCATAGAAAAGCCTTGCAGAATTTAACTCTAAAAAGCAAAAGCACACAGTACAGAAATAAAAAGATTGGGTAATTCAAATAGATTAACTTCTGTTGATGAGGTTGTCTTAGGCTGGTCTCCTCTGGGTAATTGGATTGGCCTCCTGGTCAACCCCAGAATTTGCCACTGTGCTCTTTATAATCTACTTCACGCTGTAATTCCCCATGAAGAGTTAGAGGAAGACTATTAGATCATATCTGAATGTGGTCTGATACAGTGGTGGGCAAGCTCTCTTCCTCAGCATTTGAGGGTTCCACAGGAATGATTCAGGGGCACGTGGTTAGTTGAAAGATTCCAAGAAAGTATCCAAGAAAGTGTCCACAGAAGGCAGAACTACCAGAGAGTAGTTCACTTCAGTACTTCAGTACTAGTGACGCCACCAGTATCTCTTGAAATATTAAGATCTTATATGAGACTTCATTAGAAAAGAAGGGTTTCTTGCCTTAAAAACTTCTGAGAAGTTAAATGGAAAATGCTTTACCCAGTAAGCTTTTGGCCTGGAGAAGCTGGGACAATTACCACAATAAAATCTGAACCCAGTAACTGTACTCACCATCTATCCTCCTCCCTCATTTCTGCTTAACTACATGAGCTCCAATACTAACTCCTAAAGAAACTTTCTCTGATCATTCCTAAACCCAATGGATTTTCTTTGTCTCATCACTTATTTACATCATTGTATTGGTCAGGATAGGCTGTTGGCTGTAACAAACACATCTCCCTGGCTTATCATGTTGGAAAGATTATTTCTCCTTGAGGTGAGGTCCAGCACCGACTTTCTTGGCTCTGTTGGGTTGCATCCCTCCATGAGGAGGTAGGATCCTTCCACTACCACGTCCTTTAGGTCACCTCAGAGGCCTCTGATGGACTTTCTCCAATTAGTAGAGCAAGAAGTGCCAGTGCAAGGATTTCATTGGGCATTTGAGGAGTCAGGCTTGGAACTGGCATACGTGACTTGATCTCACATTCTGTTGGGTATAACTAGTCACATTGTCCCATGGAAGTATAAAGAGAGCTAGGAAATGTAGAAATGCTTGGTGGCCAAAGGAAAAATGGAATCATGTGTTTAACAAAGAGCGTTGTCTTTTCCATACCACTAGCTTACCCTTGTCCACATACTGTTTTGGGGTCCATCTTAAATGCTCAACTAAACTGCAAGGTCCTCAAGACAGGAATGAGGCTTTATATACTACAACCTGTAGTATATTAGTTAGGATTAGCTACTGTAAAAACAGACTCAGTTATAATTTAATATGTTAAGGAATATAACCTCTTCATTTTGTTGTTGTTGCTCAAAACTGTCCTTGGAATGTGTTACAGTTCAGCAGCAGCCCTCCTTGTTGGGCTCTCATTCCGGGATGACCTACTTCGTCATCCTCAGGGTTGCTTTGTGCCACGCGATGCCACCCAGCAGGAAGATGAAACTGTGGTTGGAGTATGCGTGCAAATTTTATGGATGAAGCTGGGACGAAACACACATCATTTTCACCCACATTCCACTGGCAAGAACTCAGTGACATGGCCACACCTCCCTGCCAGGGTCATTGGGAAATTTAGTTTCTAGCCAAGTAGCTACAATCCAACTCAGTTACTATGGAAGAGGGGGGTGATGGATGTTGGTGACAACCATCAGATTTCCCCACACAAAGAAAGGGAAATTTTTTCCCATCTGACACTTCTTCAAATTAGGGATTCTCATTCCCCATTTTTGACGTTAGAAACTGATATTCAAAGGTGACATAACGTACCCAATGGGACACACGTACGAGATCTTAACACTGGGATTGGCGCCTATTTCTCGCTAGCTCCCAAACCCACTTTTCTTTTATAAGATGCCATGTATTGCACAGAGTAGGATCTCAGCAAATACAGCAGCGTTATGCCTTGTGCCTGTGCCATCTCATTCCTTTTCTTACTTCTTCTTTAACTGCTTCCCCTGCCATTTTCAGATGTAGTGATGTGTGAAGACTGACTTCAGTTGGACATTCAACACACTGCTCTCAGTACTTGGAACAGATCACACTGCGATAGGGTAAAAAAGCAAGTCAGAAGTTCAAACCAGACACCTTCTTATCTCTTGACACATTCTATTTTTATTTTGTTACAGCTGATTGTTTTTCCTCATCATGGTTGGCTGGAATGCTGACCAAGTGTCTACCAAAGGTCCATTTCTCTGGAGAAAATGATGCTATCTCAAAGAGAAAAAGAGAACTCATTTCTCTTCCACCCTGAGGAATGTGGAATTCACAGTGGGAGTTGAGGCCCTGCTAAGGAGGGAACACCAAGGCAGTGCACCCTGTTCTTGGCTCTGATGGTTCCCTCTGGTGATGGATTCCTCTGCTCTCAGAGTTGGTTTTTGGTTTTTGTTGTCGTCATTGTTGCTGTTGTTTCTTCTCTGTTCCTTTCCTCCGGGAAGGTACTGTGGAAAATGCTATCATAAATTATAACGCCCTATCAATTAGGGGGTGGGGATTAATTAAGTGATGTTGGGAGTGGTTTGCAAGCCCAGGGTTATAGTCCCTCAAAGATTTAATGTTTTATAGATGGTGCTAACAGCAAAGTAGAGAAGAGCAAGAGCCTCTCTCTCAACCTCTTCTCTCCCTCAACCTCTTCTCTCTCTCTCTCAAACACACACACACACACACATATGATTTTCAGGTCACTCTCAATGACTAGTTGTATATCTTTGACTGACCGCTCAACCTTTCTAAGCCTTGGGTGTCCTTATGTGTAATATGGGGTTACCATTTTTACTTATTCCATCATTATTTTGATATTTTGATAATGAAGTTTGGTCATGTATGGAAATTACTTAATATATTTTAACAGGATTATTTTTGCCTTAAATTCAAAACGTCCAAAATCTTCTCTAATCTATACCATTTCAGAGTAGTGAAAAGCTGAGCAGGTTTTTGTTTTGTTTTTAATGTCCACAGAAAATAAAAGAAAGAAGAAAGTCTGTAACTACTCATTTTGCTCTTTTTGTTTTTAAATTTTAAATTTAGGGTCATCATATAGCCTGATTCAAGCCACATTTATCCAGATTTCATCAGAATGTGACTATCACAGTTTTCTATTATTCCTGAAGTTAGCCAATTAGACACTATTGCATACATAACTGTCTGGTAATGCAGTGGTTTTGCTAAATTCCACAATGTTAGAATAATATTGCCGGTGTTTTGAGTCTGGCTGGAAGAAGAAGAGGGGCTCATATGCTTTCCATGGCAGGGGCTTTTTATTGGAACCTAGATACCACCAATAATTAGGCAGAATATAGGAGAAAAACGCCAAGACCCTAAAATGATTTTGTTTAGAAATTCCCCTTATGTAAGTCCCTATGTCTACTGGAAGTAAGAGAGATTTATTCTATTTGAGATCAGGTTTCCCCTAATGCGATGTAGTACACTGCTGGAGAAGATTGGTAGGCTTTGCAATTCATAACAGTGTTCTTCTTTCTAGAGGCCCGAAGGGTGTTGACAATGGAAAGTTTTTAGCGTGACTAATACTCTCTGTGAATAAACTAGATCCTTAAGTTGTCCTCCGAAGGCCTGAAATCTTAACCGAAACCTCTTTTAGGAAAATCAAACCAAGTTTTTCTTAAGGCCCATATGGAAACCTGGTTCTTAAAGTCTGATCTGAGATCCAGATTCAACTAAAATATATTGGGAAGTGTCTGTGTCCCTGAGTCCTTTCCCAGGAACGTTTACATCCCTCCTGTCAGTGAGTCATCACTGATTATCCCCCCTGATCAGATGGGTATATTGATGTATCATTTACTTCACAAACTGAGACACATCTCCCTTCTTCTGTGGTTGTCCCTCTCTATGTACCTACTTGAAAAATCACAAATTATTTTTGCTGACCCAGACTTCATCGGGGAACTATCAGCTCACCCATGTTTAAAAACCATTTCAACCAGCAAAGTCACTTCAGTCAGGACTTGCCATGCAGAGGCTGATTTTCGTGGGAGGTGATACTCCAATACTAGAAGCATTTGAGAAACAGAATGGGAATTAACAACAGAGGAGACTACACATTTGGCTTATTTTTCCTTCGTACATAATCCGAAAATACCCCTTTAACTAAGTAAAAGGGAGGAAAAGGGCAGAAAGCCTAGGCTCTCGCAGCTTTTATTTCATGGAGGAAAGCAGGAGAGTTGATGGCATTACTGGTTCTGCAGAGACACTGCAAGTCTGTCAACTGGAGGATCCTGTCTTATCTTGGCTTGTTTTGGAGCTAGGAGGAGAGCCGATAGTATTAACCCTAGTTAATTTATGTGGCTTCAGAAAGAAAAGTTGTCAGGGCCCACATGATGAAGAAAGAGGAGAAAAAAAGAAGCAAGTGAGACTGGGGACATGTCTAAACGCCCTCCAGCAGCCTTGTCACCCTGCTTGTCAGGTAGGGAGAAAAAAAAAAACAACAAAAAATGGATTAAAGCAAGTTCTTTGTTTCCAAATTCCAGGCTTGCAAAGGATGTATTATGATACTCATTTCAAAATATGGTTACATCTTGAAAGCATTTTTGTTAGAAAGGCATATTATCTTTAACAATGAGGCTAAGAAAAAAAGGTTGGTGCATTACCGTAGACTCTTAAAATACCTTAGCAGATCTAACTTTATATATATCTTTTTACATTAGCATTCAAAAATCCTTGGCAGGAACAATAGGAACGGTTCAAAGTTCAGTTCATAATCATAAGCAGACTTCTCCCCCTTCCTTCTCCCCTCCACTGCTCTAGTTTTTGTGAGTGTATTTAGAAGGGGTGGAGAGAAGAGAAAGGGGTCAAATTTAAAGGTCTTTTCCCCCCTCTCTTCCTCAGGATGCACTCTAATTTCATGATAGGATCGTTTTATATTCAGAGTTTAGTACTCTGGTTCGGGTTCAGGATGATAATCGTAGAAAATAAAGAAAGTAACGTTTGGAAAGTGCAGGCTGCGAAAGAAAGGCACAGTTAGCTTAGTAAAAGCATATGTTGCTAGCGGAACCTCACAACCACATTCAAACCAGGCTCTTGCCAAATCACGTTATGTTTCTAAAGCTCCTTATTTAAATTTCCCAAGCAGGGTTCAGATGGTGTGTTCTGTGTTTTTTGCTATATAGTATTGAGGGAGGTCCTTTAGAATCTTTCCCCTTAAGAGCGAACTTTTTCTTTTCTAAATAAAAGTCCTAATTAATCCTAGTTTACATTTGTGGGATACAGGACCCTACTCCAGTGGCAACAGAAAAAAAAAAAAAATCTGCTCTTGGCACTGTTGTGGGTTCTGATAATCATGGCCCATGGAGGGACGGAGGGTACAGCCGTGCCTGCCAACACTTGCTGTGCTTCTAGAGAAGCCGGTCCCACGATGGTCAGCATCACAGGACCCTGAAACACCAGGTCCCCAAGTCCCAGTCTCAAGGGAAGATTGCCTTCAAATCACCCTGGGCCAGTGTATTCGTTACTTCAAAAGATGAAATAGAAAAAAATCACTGACTTGGGGATGCTTACCTGTTTTTGGAACACATTTCAGTGCTTTACAAAACCTGGAGTCAGGAATTCACCCTGAACTTGAATGTCACCAAGTTAAGGCATAATGTTTGCTCTCACATTTGTAGACTGTTACTCTGTAGCCTCCTGTTCTGCTTAGAAAACCTGATTCTTTTTGCTTCTTTGTGGGTTCTGTTGAATCATTGTTGATGAGGTTGAGAGTTCTCTCCTGGCACCTCTGAGTTCTTTGCAACTTAATTATCGTGTCTATCCCTACAAATAAAATGATTATTCTCCCCCCACCCCCAGCCCCCAGGCTTTAGTTGTTGGCTTGTATTAAGCTTTAGCTATTGTGATATGGAGATCTTTCTGAATCCCTCTCTAAAATACAGAGCACAAGCAGAGAGAGAATTAGTCTCTGTGAAGGCCACATTCCCTAATGGGCCCTGCTGAACACTTAAGCACTCCAATTTTGACTGCCAATAGCCATATGGGTCTGCCCAGGATAAATATCTGAAATAATGGAATTGTAACTCAGCATTTTACTCAGAAAACAAAAGGATTTATTGAGAGTAATGGGATTATGGATGACACAAAATATGGTTTACTGAAACATAATTCTACAGGGGCCGTTGTAAATTCTATTCTGTGAGGTCCTGGTATTTATTTCTAATGTCTACTCCGCCCCCTCCAGCCCTTCTCTCTCAATGTCTATCCCTCTCCCCTCCTTCTGCCTTCCACCTTACCTCTGAACTAGGAGATTTTTTCAAAACTCTTATACAAGGTAAGAGGATGGTGGTGTTCTTTTTCATCCAGATCTCTCTTTTTCCTCATTTAGGATCTGCTGATCCCCTAAATATTTTACCTGGTTTATGTTCTCTGGCTTTGTCCACTGGGCTTTCATATTTTGTTCAAAGTTCACTTAAAATAGACGCATTTTTTTCCCCTGACAAGTAGCATGATGTTGTGGTTATGAACACAGACAGGGTAGGTTCAAATCTTGGCTCTGTGATTTTGGGCAATTTATTTAACTTTTCTGCAAAATGGGGATGGAAATCATCCCTAACACTTAGTAAAGAGGATTAAAAGGGTTAGTATATTTCAAGTTAGTATATTTCAAGTACTTAGAAGTGAGCATGGCTATGGAAGTCACTCTATCTTGATATTGACTATTATTATGCAACTGTAATCCTCTGCAGAATGTCTGGCTGCTTTTTCTATCCGTACAGCCTGAAGTTGTCTGTCTTTCTCTAATGGAAGTGCTCTGTCCTCTCCTCTTTTGTTCTGGCCAAAGGAAGAGTCCTGCCCCATGTTATAGCAATGAAAGGAGATGTGTACTGGGTCCTTTTTCCTGGGAAGAGTGTTATCTAGATTTGAGCTCAAGGTGAACTCCTTCTCCCCATGGAGGAAAGGTATTAAGACTGAGTTTCTTCCTGTGAATTACTAGTGAACATTTTTTCCAGTAGTTGTAGCCATTCCCCTTTCTCCTGAGGTGAGTCATATAGTTGAATAAAACACTGCATATATGTGCAAATATGTTTATTTCAAATATTCAGTTCCTGAGCATTTGCCTTAGAGCCGTTTAGTCTTCCATCTATGTCATTTTAAGACTCAAATATGATTTCTGTATCACTTTCAGTATCACAGGGAATATCAGAAGGATGTTTTTTCAAGTTAAAAAAAAAGGTTGTGAAGTGTCAGACTGAGAGAACCAACCCCTGAAGAATTGTATGAGACACTGATGTGGCCTCTTATGAATAATGTACATTCTAAGTAGTGTAATACACAGCTATAATTAGTATATAATCTAAATAAAATGTTCTTAACTTATTGGTAAAGTGTCAAGCATCTCAAAATTGATGTTACCACAGACAAGAGACCTAATGACGTTTGATTTTGCAATGCATGCAAAACTTGTCAGAATATAATAACTAGAGTCATCTAAAGGAAATAAATTAATCTGAAAATATGGATTCATGTTCTTCAGAAAATAATAAATATTTTATCAAGTATCTTGTGATATTTTATGTGCTTACAAATTCATTTTTCTATGTTATATTTTAGCAGAGAGGTATTTCATGCTAAAGGCTAAGAGAACAGGCTCTGGAATCAGACTTGCTGGGTAGGCAGGCTGGCTCTTTATCAGCATTGGATATTTATGCCAATTACTTAACATTTCTAAGCCTCAGTTTTCCCATATGTAAAATAGGGATCATAATAATACCAACCCCCATAGTGTTGTTGTGAGGATTAAACGAAATAATGTATGCAGTTGTGCCAGCTATATAGATACATGGAAGAAATAATAGCTCCTAGGAAGTATGAACAACACTGTACTTCATCTTTGAGCTCTTGATTTGTCCTTCAGTCCTGGAAATCTTAAAAATGTTGTCTGACTTCTCTTCCTCGTGCCCCTTTGTTCTGTTCTCCAATATCAGAGTGTAGACAAAATTCTAGTATGTTGCCTTTTCACTGCTGCCATTTGAAGTTTTCTTTACATCTCCCTTTAACGCTTTTGCTTCTTACATGCCTGCTTAAAGAATCGTGAATGCTCAAAAGTGATGTGTATGCTCAGTTATAGGCAACATTCTGCTTTTGTCTCTTCCTCCTGTTGTGTAGAGTTTATTATAAGACAAGAGAATTTGGCAAGACCGTGGTTCAAGTTCCAAACATGGCACTTGAGAATGGTGAACATAAAGTTATCCAAATGGGGATACTTTGGAGGGTAAGACCAGCACTATTCCTAATGGTGTTGGGATGACACATGTATCCTGGGACTGCTTGAACAAACTGGGGCAAATGGTCACCCTATGAATCTGTCATTCTGTTATCTACTTTTGTGGAACAAATTACCCCGAATTCTATTGCCAAAAATCGATAACTCTTTTGTTACAGTTTTATGGGCCAGTAATTCAGAAATAGCACGGATGGTCAGCTCATCACTGTGCCATGATGACTGGGACCATGGTTGGAATGGCTAGAGATGCTGGGATAACCTGACTGGACCGTACCTCTGAGCTTGTCATCTGTCACTGAGGGATAATGATTTTTACTTCTTTGGTTGTTAGAAAGTCACAATGAAACAGCATACACAGGACATGCTGTCCAGTGCCTGCAGCATGGTTTGTGCTCAAGGAACATTAGTGACCTTTCCTGTTCTCTGTTATCCTCATAAAATTAACATAATCAGAGAAGAAATACAAGAATATACAGCTATATGTATGTATATGTATATATAACATCACTACTCTAATTATAACTATATTTATATAATAAACATGGGCTATATATAAAATAACATAGGAGAGATAAATGTTTATCTCCCACATTTATTACATACATATATCTCCCCATAGACCCCTATATTTTTACTGATACATATCTGTTTGTATTTATTTGTTTTTTAGGTGACAGGTAGTTTATTATTGTTCAGCTTAGTGGGGTAGAAACATGCTACAGCTTGATTTTTCACAAATCACTGCCCATTGTGCCACGTCAAATCTCCTTCTGTGGACAGTTCACTGAATTACATCTTGGGCAGAGTTCAAAATCTCTCCCGTATGTATATACGAATATATACATATGTGTGTGTGTGTGTGTGTATGTACATGCGTATCCCCAAATGTAAACAATCAAATATGCAATGTAAATTGTAAATACTGGGAGTAATGAGAAAACAATCCGCCTGAATTCCTGTCAAATTAGTAATAAAAATTCAGTCCGCTTCAGGAATTCAGAAATAAAACGAAACCACTCAAAGGCAGAAGAACACAACACCGATACATATGCAGATTTTTTTCCAGATGAGTCTAAATCGTACAGGTACCTTTTGAAGGCTGCCTTGCCATTAAGAGCGTCAGTGCGTAATTTCAGAGCATTACACCTCCCTGAAATTTTGTCAAAAGTTCTGAGTGTTTCTCCTAAGTCTGTCCGGCAAATCTTTTTTTTCTCTCTCCTGCTTCCTCCCAAATCCTCAGTGACTCTGACAGCTGCAAGGCCTTCCTCCCACTCCCCCATTCAACGAGGACGGCGTTGCCCCTGGAGACCTCCCCAGCCCCCCAAGCTGGCTCTGTCCAAGAACTTAGGTGGTGGACTTAAAGTAGCAGAAAGTAGTCAATAATTAGAAAAACAGATTTTCAGCCAAACTGAGTAACTGGAGCTTGGAATTTCACATCTGAGATACTGGATTGACTAATTAATTAGCACAAAAGTAACGGTCTGTGAGGGAACATAGCTTTATGAGCTTTTGGCCGGGACTGTTCGAAACGAACAGTGTACACAGGAAAATGTTAATAGTTGAGGAGAAAGGCATTTTAACAAAGTTTTATATAGTACGTGGTTTAGGGTCCTCAGGGCAAACATATGCGTTACACATCTAACCCCACACTGAGAGAATAAGCCCTAATGTTGGTTCCCCTGCTAGTCCTATTAAAAATTCCCCAAAATAGAAAGGCTGCCAATTTCAGACTGAGAATAAATGGCTCGTGGTTCCTTCTGAAACAGCATCCAAGATCCGTACTTTCAATGCTGCACAGGGAATCACTGGGGGAGGAACGTCTCTGGTTTTGTGGTGCCAGAAGAGCCCAATGCGTTGATCCAACCCTATTTATTTCAGGCAGGGCACCCCAAGGCCACTTTCTGTCAGAGGTGGTTAGAATGGGGGTTGCACATTAACGGAGGTCAGCCCCTGCGTTTGCTTTCTGTATAAAGCAGTCAGAGCGTGGGGTTGGAACCCATGATGGGGGAAAGTTGTAACACTCTGCATTCTGTAGGATGTCACCTCTTGCAGAATTTCACACCAACGTACAGCAAAGAGGGAGGCCTCAGCCAGTGCACAACACTGGTCGCTTTTGCAGATGACTTAATGCAGTGTTAGTGCTGCTGGGATTCAAGTGAATGGATGGTCTCCTCTAGCCTGAAATATTAAACAGTTAAATTCTCATGTGAAACATTATCGTGAAAGGGTGTGGAGTGGAGATGTGAGGGAAGGCATGAAAAAATTTAGAATTGTTTAAAATCAAATTTTTCCTTGTTGATTAAAAAAGAAAACAAAACACTTTAGTTCTGAGGTCAGAGAACGTAGCTTGGAATCTCGGCTGTCAGCTATGTGATCGCGGATAATTCCTTTAGCTTTCCCGTCTGTGAAATGGAACTGATAGTCCCTTGTTCAGACCACATAGAAGTGAGGATCAAGTGGGGTAGTGTTATGAAATGCTATGCACACATCAGCTGTTACTTATTACTTTGGGGGTTTGGGTATGCAAATGATTAACAGCGGCCGAATTCCATAGGCCTCAATACTCATTCAGATTCCCATGTGACCTCTGGTTCCTGGTTGGTATGAACTGTGCACATCTTCAGGAATTCACACCTGCCCTGTGCTTTAAGTAGATTTTCATAATTATGCACAGTTGAACCAGGTTTTAGTAATTACATGGTACCAGAGATGGTGACATCGAGAGGACAAGCTGAGTCTGGGGCTTACTTCCTAATAATTTTTACCTCTTTATTCAAGTGTGTGGCCCAAAGGTTGACCCATGGCAGCCGTCTCATGGGGACCTTCATCTTTAAGGCACTTTTAGGCAGTCTCCATTACTCCTCCAAGCTCTTAGTATTCTTGTCTATGACCTCTAGGTTACATGCCCATGCCCTCCTAAGATCTCTGTTCTCCAGGGCGAGAACGTTTCGACATGTTCTGGAGGTTTCTTAGCCATAGAATATGACCTACACAGGGAACTGTATGTTTTATTTTTGGCTGCCCCCAGGCTTGTGTGTGCCTGCAAACAGTGATATCCCAGTATATGTGTAGAGGATTGGGCTGCGTTTCTGAGAATAAACAATTATGCACATATAGACGCTTCAGGCAATTTCTTTCGAATGCTTTTTGAGAGGCCGTGGCCTTACAAATACTATCTGGTATTTTTACTGACTCTAAATTGGTCGTGGAAAGTGTCATTTAGTGAAAACCCTTCTCTAATTCTAACTCCCTACAATACGGCAGTAACCCTTTTTACTTCTAAACGCAGCTGATTTTCCACCTTTGCCCCTTTTTATGTGTGGCAAAGGAAAGTGTAATTCAGTTATGAATTATCATACGATGACAACTTTGACTCTACAGCCTTGGAGTTTTGCCTGGGGAGTAGGTGAGGGGCTGACATTATGTTACATCGGCTCTGTTTGCAATGAGAAGAAAGGACAGATCTATTGCCTAAAAGCATATATATATATATATATTTTTTCCCCGGCAAATTCCCTGTTAGAGTATTGTTCTAAGTAACTAAGGATCTGATTCTCAACAGTGATATCTGCTGTCACATTTTATTTATGTTGGAAGTTCAAGATTAGACTAGTAACATAATGTCTTAATTTTCCCAGCAGTTCAAGGCTGAGGGAATAAAATGAGTGTCAGGCTGTTGCATTAGGGTTAGTCTCCCTTAACAAATATGAATTTGGAGTGTGACGGTTGTTTTAAGGCTGTTGACTCCAAGTGACTGTGATAAGAATGAAGGAGGCAGAGACACTCTTGGTGAGTGTCATGCTGGAGGCGTGTAAAAATAGCTGGGGAGCTTTGTGTGGGGTGAGGGGATAGAACAAGCTGAAAATGGGGTACTTGAGATCAAACTGTATGTCTCGTGGGAGCTCCTTACCCTCATCTATCCCACATATTATCATGGATTTTTTGGAAAGGTAAAGCACAGGGAATAGGACATGAACACCACACCATTTATTGTTGCAATATGTGGAAAGACAAGGGCATGTGATAGCCCATGTCATGGTGGGGTGAAGGCAGGAAGACGGTCAGCCTGGAGTACAGAATATATGTTCTTCATTTGAGTTGGAGGAGCCTTATGGGTCAAAATAGAAAACAGTGGCATTGGATGAGGCTGGATAAGGAAAAATAAAATGTAGTTGTACCAGATAAAGACCTTTATTCTCAGTCTATGACAAATAGAATATAAGGCAAAGGAGACTGCAGTTTTATGGGCACATCCAAGAAATGATGCAATAGAACTTTGGCATAGCTGTAATCCTTCCCTTTTGTTCCAAATTGCAAACGAGCTAGTCTTGAGGGAATATTATTCTGAGAAACAGATGAAAAGGCTTAGTCACCATCACCTGAGAAGGTTTGAGGATACAACAATATAGCCAGGCAGTAGTTTGTCAACTTGGCCTTGTAGTCCTCTGGGAGACTTCTTTAAAATAAATTACAAATATCTGGGTCTCACACTAAAGGATTCTTGATTCTGTGGATCTGATGTGAGGCCTAGGATTTTGTTAAGCTCTAGGTAACTGTAATGATGAATAAACTTTGGGAACCATTTTTCTAATTACGGTAAGCCCTTAAACTGGGATTCAGGACACCTGGTGTCTACTGCCAGCTCCACCCAACTAGAATCACTTCAACTTTCCACGCTAATAACAAAATGGGTTCTTCCTTTCCTCCTAGGGCATTTTGTGAAACTCTGTGTGATCATACGTGTGAAAAATAGGCATGTAAAATGTAACTTTTTAAACTGTTAGCACCTATAGAATGAAGAGATTCGTTTAAAATTGTGCAGTAGAAAGATTTCTAACTCTTTTTTCCCTCAAATCAACAAGAAAGAATAAGGAAAAACATAATCTTAGAACTGGATAGGCGATATCTGCAATCTGGAACAGTGTGTTTTATAAAAAGATAATCTGAGAATCATGTGGAGCTCTTGGGAATTAAAAATATAATGGCTTAAATAAAACCCTCACTGAAAAATATTTGTATAATTATGTTATTCAGAAACGAAACAAAACAGACGGACACAAGGAGAACGAGTAAGGAAATTAGAGGATAAATCTAATATAAATGATGAAAAAAGGGCAAAAATATGAAAAAGAACAATGCCAAAGAAGGAAAACAAGAAACCCAAAGAGCAAATATCTTCCAACTGACAGAACCCTCTGAATTTCCATCCCAAGACGTAGTCAAACCAAAACAAGCATCTAAAAATTTCCAAAGAATAGAAAGCAGATTCACACATAAAATGGATGAGGAATCAGATTGCTAGGAGAATGGTGGTTGACTTCTCAACAGCATTATTGGAAGAGAGGTCAATAGTACCTTCAAAATTTGGAAGTGAGTGATCTTCAATTTATAATGTTTTGCTCATAAAAACTGCAAATCAAATGTGATGGTAGGTTAAAGGTGTTTTCAGACGTGCAAGCTCTAAACCATTTTCATTCCAATATACTCTTTCTCAGTAAGTTACTAGAGGATGTTTTCCACTAAAACAAGAATAAATCAGGAAAGAAAAAAAATACCAGAAGTAGGATCCAATAGAGATCGTCAGAAGGGAAGGAAATTTGCAAAGGGAAGTTACAAAATAATAGGAGCGAAAGTCTAAAGAGCAACATATATAGGTTGGAGCAGGTGGATGGAGAATCCAAGTAGGATTATCTATATTAAAAAAAATTAAAGTGATAAATTACATAAGGGACTTGATCACATGAAAAATTAAATGACATATTTCAAAGATCTTAGTAGGTAAGGGGAGATTTAACTAGAGAGTTGAATGGACACATAGAATTTTTTTCAAATGAGGGAATTGTTAATCCCAGGAAAAACAAAGAGCTATAGAAGAAAAGATGTATAACCATAGTCTGCTACATGACTGAGCACTGAACAATATTCACGTTATCTATTAATGAAAATACTGTGATACAACTATAAGGGGGAGGGGAAGAGACAGTATAAACTCCTCAGTTATTAAAATAGGACTAACAAAGTCTAAATATGATGAATTGAGGTATGTGAGTTAATACATGTGGTTCTAGAGAAATAGGGATACATTAAAAAAAAAAGTTTAAAACCTTAGAAGTAGTCACCTCTGGGAGAAGGATGTGGAAGACACGAAGTAGGGGGGACTAAGTGTCTTTTTACAAGACTATTAGCACAATCTGGCTTTAAAAATTATATATATGTATTCTTTTCATAAGAATCACGATTTACTTAAAAACAAAGTATCAGTTAATGTTGAAAATGATTTAAAACTACATCAAGGCAATTTACCAATGTCCAACCTGCTGATCAGCTTGGGCACAGGTTAGATGTTGACATAGAGGTTCCCCTTTCTGCTCTCCTTTACACCTTTGTAAGACCAGTCCAAGGTATAGAGGCCTGAGGTTTGCTCCAGCCTCCTGTTTTCCAAAGGAGATGTTTGCTAAGCTAATTTGTTCCACAACAAAGGTTACAAACTTCATATGCTTTGGAATCATCACCTCTTAAAATGCAGCCATTCGTGAGATTCAGTTCAGAGATTCTGATTCAAGAGGTCTGGGATGTGTTGATAAATCAATTATACTAGTACATGAGATGAATTTGATACAGGTAATTGAGGGGACAACTTAATGAAAATTTGCATACAGGTACTGGGATAGAAAATGTTAATACGTCCAGAAATACATATTCATTTATTCATCCATCCAATATTTGAGCTCATTTTAGCTTCAGACAGTATACTAGGAGTTGTTGAGGAGATGATGCATACTCTCAAGAAATTCATAATTTAGTCATTTGTCATAGAAACAGTAAGGGAGAGCCTGTCTCCTATGACTGCATCCCTGAGGTCAGTGTGGAAGAAATATGGAAGCAGAGAGAGCCTTCCACCTAATAAACTACCTCAGCCTAAAGTCAGCTTTGAAATTAGTCACAGCATCCTTCATCACGAGGAACTAACTTGGGAATCAGACGGACCTGGTTTGAACCCTAAATCTCCCCTTTCCTAGCATGTCACAAAACCTTAGGGGCAGCTGCCACCTGGATACAGTAACACCTTATCCTGCAAGCATGGATTATTTGAAGCCAATCGAATGTTGAAGACAGTGCCAGATGCATAGTAGGTCCTTAGCAAACGTCAATTCCCTTGTACTTTTCCACTGTACTTGCCACTTTGAGCAAGTCATTCTGTTTTGTAGCTGCACTGGCAAAACTCCATGGTGGTCAGAAGCACATGCTTCTGTTTAAATCCCCAGCCCCAACTCTTATTTTGGGTATATGTGTTTATTATGTTGGTGAGTTAGTTGACGTTGCTTAGGTGCAGATTCTTCATTTTTAATATGGGGATAATTGTGTCATTCTGAAGGTTTATTGAGACAATGTATTTGAAGTACCTACAACAATCAGGCACACTTAAGAAATGTCATGTTTTTCCACTCTTTGAGAAGAATTAGGGTGTTGTTTGTGTGTGTGTGTGTGTGTGTGCGTGTGTAAAAGCACAAACTCACAAAAACGAATCAGCATATCTCTGAAACTCAGTCTTGCAGAGGGAGACCCAGGTCATGGTGAAAAGCAGAATTCATTTTTCAGGATTCAAGTTCAAGGTACAGTGGACCAGGGTCATTTCTCACTCTTCTTGCAACGAGCAGCCCCTCCCTTTCTCCCTTGTAGAGGTGGTCATTCATTCTGGATGTTCCGAGCTAGACGCTGATGCTTCCAGCTTGATTATTAGGCTAAATGCTATAAAGAATATGATCGAAGGGCAGAATTTCAAACCAAAGAAGATTACGGCCCAATCCTTTCATATTTAAGTGGGAAGGTTGAACAAGGATAAGGTTTTCTGAGTGCCTTCCAGGGTTAGATAAAAGCTATTGAAATACGGAATGACATGGGAATTTGTAGTGAGCAGTCCAAACAGGAAATCCAGCCTACATTGCTCTACCTGAGAGGGGAAGGCGTGTGGTGGGTTGGCCCACACCATCTTCCCTGGCCCCGGCCCCTCCGAGAGGGAGCTTGTGGCTGCAAGGACATTCTGTGGAGGAGGGGGACAGGATGCTCAGGGAGCCAGCCTGAGCTGTGTGGTGGTCCTGAGTTCAAGAGTCCAGAGGATATGGGACCAAACCCCATGCTGGGGTCAGAAGGATCGTTCCCCGTTCTCTCACACGCAGAGGCACATGCTTCTCACATAGACTCAGGTCTGGCTGAGGCTGCCTGCTGCTTGGGAGGTACACTTGGCTCTCCGCGTCATCTCGACGCGGGCCCGGGTGAGTCTCAGATGAGAGAAGAAGGGATCCGCTGTTTCAGGCTGGCTCCAGCCTCCACGAGGAGGCTGGCAAAGGAGGCTACGGTTTCCTTCCAGGTCAGTTGAGTCCAATGTTATACATGCTGTACCACAGGAGTTTGTTCAGTCTGACCACGGAAGGAAAGGAAGCCGACGTTCAAAGCCAAAACCATATTCAGGAGAAAAGACTGGATACGCACAGATGTGTAAAGAAGAGGCATGACAGCCTGGTGGAAAGAGTTGGGATTTTAGTGTCAGGTGACTCCTGGCTCTGTGACTTGTGGCCTCGGAAAGCCATCCAACTCACCTGAGCTTCCCAGAGTTTCCTTCTCTGAAAAATGATAGCTGGTGATGCCTGTCTTGCAAGTTACTGTGAATAGAATATTCAGTGCAAATCCAGTACCAAAGAGCCCAGCACGTAAATAAGTGTGTGTTTGGATGAGAATCTGCATTAGAGTTGATAGTGTAAAAGCAATTGGGTTCTTTTTCTATCAAGTGATATTTTTCCAGCTGTGCTCACAATGTTATGTTCCTGGAGTCATGTTAAAGTCAGATGGGCTTGAAGGTAGGAGGGAGGCAAGAAAAGAGGAAGAGGAGTGAAGCAATTGGTTATAAACTTCAGAATTCTGGTAGTTCCCCCACTTGGCTGAGTTTCTTGCAACCAGAACTGTGTCTTGTCATTTTTGTCTCTCTCATACTCGGCATGGAACTGCCAGTGGGTAAATGTTAACTGACTTACAGAGCCGATGCATGAACAAGTAAACCTTACTCAGTCTGTTCTTCTTGTTTTTAATACTTACTCTGTCATTATCAGACCGTATGGCATGCTAGCAGAAGTGAAACTAATTGTAGTTTAATGTTGGAGGATCTAAAAATTAAAGACTTGAGGTATGTAATGCTAAGAATAAGAACTCTAAGGCCTGGGCACCGGGCTTAGAATCCCAGCTGGCCATGGCCTTGGGGCACACATTTAACCTCTCTGTTCCTCAGCTCCCTAAACTACAGCATGGGGATATTTACAGCACCCGCCTCATAGGTTGTTGGGAGGAATAAATAAATTACTCTTTGAAGTGTATAGAACAGTGTCTGGCATGTAGTAAGTGCTAAATAATTTTAGCTGTTATTTAAAATTTTGAGCATTCGGTGTACTATTCACCCATATTATAACACTTATACATCTTTTCCAGATATGATTCCTAAAAATGTTAAGGCTATAAAGCAATAGGTTGAAGTAATAAATTTCCTAGTAAAAACTTGCATGTAAATTAACGAGAAGACCTCAAGCTGCTACATTGCTAGGTTTGATACATGTTCATGAAGCCAGCTGGAAAAGGATCCCCAGTCCCTGGTTATCAGAGAAAATTCAATCCCCAAATTAAATCATCCTATTTTTCCCCACCACAGAGTGTAACAGTAGATAGAAAGGTATTTTCTCCTTTTTTTCATCCAATTTGATTGCAGTCTTCTGGAGTTTTTTCCTGACTCTCCCCTGTGGTGGGTCCCAAGGACTAGGCTTGGGTCATAGCTCCAAGCCAAGCTCACCAATCCAGCAGTCGGAAAACGGACAGTTTGATGCTGAAAAGGAAAATGAATGTGTTTGCTTTTTACTCAGTGGAGACAGAGCATTTGGGCACTGAGTGGAAAGAAACAGTGTGTACAAAGGCTGAGGAATTAAGCTGTGAGGTACGTTTGGGACTTGGAGAGATGGCTGGTGTGACCGGAACAAATGGACAGTAAGGCCAAGTTCATCTCTGAAACGACTTCTGATCCTTCTGTGACACCAGCTACACAAAGGAGAAAAGGGCAGGTGCTCCTTGAGACACCAGTTCTAGGATTTGCTTGGAACACAGTTTAGGCAGGGACGTGGAGCGGCTGGGTCCCCCGAGGCCAGACCCAGGACCTCCACTCATTCCTGGGAGGAAACAGATAGGGTAGGAGTTGGCTCAGTCAGTGGGAGCCCACAGCAACTGAGTGGAAGAGGCTCAAAGGTCTCCGGAGTAGGGCCTTGCCACCCTCCTTTAAGAGAGGGCTGGTGTCAGACTTTTAAGTCAAAAGATCTATTTTTCTCTATGTGCAAATACTTGGCCCAAGGCTCGTTACCTTCTGGGTGCAGCGAATCTACCAAGAGATTCAGTCCCCAGACCTGGCTGGCTTCATCCCTGCGGCTCTCGAGAATATTCCTTACTGGTGTTGAAAATACTCTCTGATCACTAGTGCTTGAAAATGCACAACTACAGATGCATTTATACATTTCTTTGGGTTAAAGAATTTTAATACAAAACTTAAAAATAATTCCAGCAACCCCCATATCCCCCTGCAAGTCCCCACTAGCAAGAAGCTGTTGGTGTAATGGAACATGCACTGGCTTTGGAATCAAACTAACATGGGTTTGAAAACCAGTCACACCACTAACTGGTTCTTTTTTTTGGTTCTTAATCTCTCTGAGACTCAATTTCCTTGTGCATAAAATGAGAATAGTAATAGCTCCTTGAGGGTTTGTTTTTGGTTGTGTGTGTGTATGTGTGTGTGTGTGTGTGTGTGTGTGTGTGTGTGTGTATGAAGGTGAGATATTTTTATGTAGCGCAAGGAGCACCTAGCCGAATACCTGGCACATAGTAACCAGTCAATAAATAAACTAAAGGCTTGAGATCAGGTGAAACATTTCATGGTATGCACATGTCATAATCCCCTTACCAATTGTTTTGAGAACATGATACGCTAGGGATCCATAATTTTTCCGTGGAACCATTGGAGAAAACCTCTCCGGAAACTGCTTTCCAGACCAGAGTGGAGCCTTGGCTGGTAACCATCACGGCTCCTTAAAAACCTCCCTGATCTCTGGCCTCAGCCCCTGGAAAGTCCGCAGCGAATAGAGCAGAGATCCTGGGGAGAATGGGCAGTGTTCCGCTGACATCTTAAGTTGCACACTGGGAAAACGAGAAAATAACTGTGCGCTCCTGGCTTCTCCCGCGGACTGCCAGCCGTCCACCCATCTCCCACCCTCCCTCAATGCTTTTATTTAGGAACCTTGTTCATGGTCTTCCGGTTTCCCATCACGTCTGGTTTTCACCACTTGGCTGTTGACATGCACATCTGAACAATTATTTGTACGTTAATGATCCCCAGAGCCCTGGTGGCTAGTAATTAAATATTGCTAGCTCTAGGGTGGGTGACACCTTCCATGCCTGGTGAAAAGATCTAGGAACAATACTGCTGAGACACTCTCACGCCTGTCTCTGGCCCTATATTCTGCTGACTTTATCCGTCCTGGGTTAGAAATGTCAGGTCACCTGACAAGCCCCTGGGGTTCTTTTAGTAGGGAAAGGTTTGCTTGAGAACAAAGCTGGCCATGATCTGGAATTTTTTTTTTTAAAGGTATTTACTATGGATTTCAAGCACTCCCTTATCTGGAGGGAGGATGGGATAGCTATATATCTGTCAGAAATCATTTTATTCCCTTGTCAAGCCAGCTCCAAATCTCTCTTCTCTGTTTCCTGAAAAACTCTCCAAAGACAAATTCATGAAAGCCCACCTTCATGAGATATTTTACGTCTATAGTTTACAAAATACATGCAAGCGGTTGTAGAACTAGCGTGGCATTTCAACTCAGACCTCAGTTTAAATCCTAGGTCTTCCCTAAATAGTTACATGAATTTGAGTACATTATCTAAAATTGCTGAACCTCTGTTCTTTTGTTTAGTACTCCAGTTTGAAACACAAATGTGTGGTTGAACTATTAAATTCACATAAATAAAGAATCTAACAAGAGACCTTAAATAGTAGTCCCTTGTTGACACATCTTCTTCTTAATTATTTCTTTTATTGATTCATCCTAGTTTTGTAAAACACACGCAATTTTCTTCCTGGCAAAGGCAAATGGATCTATAAAGTGTCTTCTTTTGGAAGAAGGGGCATTTATTTCCCATCATTTCTGGGTTTCACCACTTTGCAAGTCCAACATTAGCAGAAATAAATGCAATGGCAAACACACAGAAAGGATTACAGCAATAACAGTTACACAAAGCACTTTCAAAGCTAAATTTTGAGACTTGCAGATGTAGCCTAGAGGTCAGTGAGCCCTCTTGCCAAAGATGCCTTTACTAGACTTGGGAATAATCACATGCTGTTCCCTGCAGAACATGATTGCAGGATCCAGGGTCCTTACTAGCTGTTGCC
This sequence comes from Orcinus orca, assembly GCF_937001465.1. NCBI lineage: Eukaryota > Metazoa > Chordata > Mammalia > Artiodactyla > Delphinidae > Orcinus > Orcinus orca. The sequence goes on from NC_064564.1 coordinate 57,637,178, forward strand.
TGTGACTTCGGGCCCTCTGAGGGGTACAATCGCCTTCTACATTTAAGTGTAGGAGGAAATGGGGGGGAGTCCTATTATTTCAATCTCAAAGTCTCATTGGTTAGAATTCACAGGCACATGCAAGATTATTTACTGAAAGTCTAGACTAATTTCAGAGGAACATTATAATGTCGGAGAAACAAAGGTTATACATCTAGCAGACTCAATTTTCTACCTGAAAGGAAAACTCCCTAAGCCTTAGGTCTCTGCAAGGAGTTGGCTCTCTGAGAGTTCCCTACATTCCGAACCAGGCTCTCCTGCCTTGTGGTTGGTACTCAAACTCCACATGCCCCCTTTGCAAGTCTCTCACACTGACAGCTCCAACAGCTCCCTAGAGAAATTTGCCACTTCTTCCATAGCACAAAATCTTTCCCCTTTGTGAGTACCCCGGGCTTTAGCCAGGAGGGCGTTACTTCTTGCTGTCCCCCAAAGTGGGAGCAGAGCACGGAAGGGTGGACTTCAGTCCGATGAGCGAGGGTAAACATAGATACAAATTCAAGTTTCTTTTCAAACTTTCCAACAGGGACATGCTGGTTTCCTTATTAGTGGAGCTATCAAATATTTTCTCAAAGGTAAACATTTTCTCTTCTGGAAGGGAAGACCATCTGTGTTGATGAGAGAATATTTCTTCTCTTATCAAAGCTCAGGCGTCGTCCTTTGAAACAATAGTCTTCAGTTTTTGCCTGGAGGGGTGTGTGTTTGTTCCTGCTGACCTTGAGTCAGCATGATTTGGTGTAACAATAATAGATGAGTTTAATGGCTCCTCTCCCTGTTTGATCAAGGTATGGAACCAGTTTCTATTAAATTTTTTTGATGAAGAATCATACTGCGATGTTGTCTCCTACTCCATTCTCAATTTCCAATGCAACGGTAACTTTTTTTTTTTTTTTTTTTCTTTTTTTGTGGTGCTTGGGCCTCTCACTGTTGTGGCCTCTCCCGTTGTGGAGCACAGGCTCCGGACGCGCAGGCTCAGCGGCCACGGCTCACGGGCCCAGCCGCTCCGCGGCATGTGGGATCCTCCCCGACCGAGGCACGAACCCGCGTCCCCTGCATCGGCAGGCGGACTCCCAACCACTGCGCCACCAGGGAAGCCCTCCAATGCAACGGTAACTTTTGATTGGATATGTAACCTTGGACAAAAAATTAATTATTTCCAAGGAACCTGTAGAGATCAGAAGGGATGTAGAATTGTAGGCTGAAGATGATTAACATGTGACATAAAACACAAACTCTAATTTTATCACTGGACTATTATCATGTCTGTACTATTCAAGAAAAATCAGCAAGTTGATCTGGCCAGTGGTCAAACGGAGACTAATTTTTATTCCAGCGTATAAGATATCGTAGCACTTTTGACTGGGCAAATCTTTTTGGTGGAATCTCATTGCAGCCCTGAGGGTATAGAAATGAGGTTAAGTAAGGATCATTAATTACAGCTCAGTCTTGAGCAGCAGAACTAAGATATGACACGAGTTGCTTCCAATTAAGAGTTTTACCAATACCTTAGAAAGATAGGATTGATAGTTAATAGCAGATTCTCATTATATTGATGCTTTTATGATTTTTTTCCCCATGTATCCACATACATTTAAGCACTAAGTAGCTATTTGGAGAGGTAGATAAGTACCCAAATTGGGCTGGCCAGACCTCTGTTCAAATCCCAATCTTGTCATTTACTAGTTACATTGGGTGATTTACTTATTGAGGCTTTTTTACATATCAACAGTGGAGATAACACTGAGATCTTTATAAAGGTTTAAAAAAGTAATGTGTATGAAGTGTTCACCACAGTGAGTACCATGCTATTCTCAGAGTAAATGGCAAGTATACCTACATTTTTAGTAAATCATATATAAAGTTAATTCAACAGGGTAGGGTCAGTCATTCACAAGAACACATTTAACATCTCAAAGGAAATAAAAAAATTTGCAGCTATCCTTAAGGAGAGATTCCTGAGTCAGATGGATCCTTCTGACAATTAGATCTCAGATCATGATGCTTGGAGTGGGAAGACTAAGTTATGGGTCTCTCTTTGAGAACTAAGTTTAAATAGGTATTGGCAATTTTGGTCACACTTTAAAAACAGTCTCTAAAATTTTCAGAAAATTGGATATAGGTCAGTAACATGAGGACACAGTCCTCTCTTGGGTCTCTTGTGTTTCTGCACGTCTTATGCACAGAGGCAATGATTGCCTTGACTCTGAACCCTATTTACAAAGATGTTTATATAGTGAAAAGCCTCAGAAGACACAGTATCTCCCTCTTGAGTGAAGGGCATGTTTCAGTATGATAAAGATGATGTTACCTCCAGAGCATGCCTGGAGGGCAAGTATGCCTATTGCCCATTATAAAACATGTGAGTTCCCTAAGGTCAGCGTTCCTTTTCTGTAATGCAGCCCAGCGGGCCCATCTGTGTCATTCTGTGATACTTGGGGGTAAGGGGGACTGTTGCAAATATATTGTTCTTGACATTTGATGTTTGCTACAAATAATAAAATTCTTTGTTTCTGACTCAGTCAGAGTCAGTCTTGTGTCTTCTGCCACCATCCCTAAAACTGTGGCAGGCTAATTTGTTAGCTTGCAAGAAGAGCAAAATCTCAGACCCTTGACCAATTTTTTAAAAATTAATCTATTTTTGGCTGCGTTGGGTCTTTGTTGCTGCGTGCGGGCTTTCTCTAGTTGCGGTGAGCAGGGGCTCCTCTTCGTTGTGGTGCGTGGGCTTCTCATCGCGGTGGCTTCTCTTGGTGCGGTGTGTGGGCTCAGTAGCTGTGGCATGTGGGCTCAGTAGTTGTGGCGCACGGGCTTAGTTGCTCTGCAGCATGTGTGATCTTCCTGGACCAGGGCTCGAACCCATGGCCCCTGCATTGGCAGGCAGATTCTTAACCACTATACCACCAGGGAAGTCCAACCTTTCACCATTTTTAACAAGTAATAATGAAGTAACTACTCCTTTTTCCAAGGTGAATACCTAAGTACTTTATCTTTCTACAAAGTGCTTTAGATAGACTATTCCATAATGTTTTTTTTTTTCCTAATATAAAAAGTTCGTTCCACATTAGTCCCCAAGAATGGGGTTAATGCATGAGATGCACGAAGGTAATGGGAGACTTACTGGGCAGGACTCTTCCTTGCCTAAGTTGAGTCTGTGCAGCTCTTACCGTCCAGCTGTTATTTGAGTCACCGTTATAGGCCACTGGGCTTCAGCTCTGCAAATTATAACATTAGGATTTCAAATGGGACCTGAATGACTTGAAAGAATTTATGGAACTTCCAAATGCATATTTATTATGAAGACATGGATAATAAATTGGAAGAATGTGGTGAAACGTGGTTGATCCCAGGCAACTCTTCAGTTAATGAGGAAGGAGAAGGATCTGTGGCGTGATCTCAAGATCAACATAGGTGCTTGAAATAGGGGTGCTGGTACTAATGCTACAGAGGAAAAATAAACATTCCTGAAGAAACGTAAATGCAAGCAGGGGGTAGCTAGAGAATTATGAGATTTAATTTTATAATGATCTTTGGTAAAGTAGACAGACAAAATCTAGCTTGTACCCTGTACTGTGTATAACTTCTGGCAGTGGTTTTCTGCTATGCTTCGTAGAACAATTAGGCCTGTATTTCTCTGAGCACACAAATATCTTTCCATCATTAACAGTGTCTCTGTATTCTCTGTAAAGAAGCCAGTAAATGTTTTGCTGGTAGACAATATTCCATTTTATTGTTGGTTTCAGATGGTATAGACAGCTTAAAGCTCTATGACCTCCCAAAGTAACTACTGAGGTAGAAATATAAAAGGCTGTACAACTTGATAATGAAAAATGAACAGTAGCAGGGAGGTGAAACATGAGTGAGGAGTTCCATATGAAGACAATAGGCCCTAAAAATGGAAAAATATTTGCTTGGGATCTAGTTTAGTTTTGCTTGACTTTTCAGTGTGGCTGTATTTTACAATGATATCAGTTAGAATCAGTCTGAAGGGTTTTTCTCAGGTCAGAATACTGTGAAGATTCTCCTCACGTCCTTCAAGGATCTCATCTTCATGGCAAAGTTCGCCTGAGTTGAAGACAAATAAAGGATTCTAATCAGGGCTTTGGGAGACTGAAAAGCAGTTGTCTGAAATTATTACTCAACTTCATGAGCTCATTAATGGGCATCTCCCTGTCTGCATGATTGGAGAAAGAACAGAAAGTTCATTTTGGCCAAGTAAGCCTGGGCCTGAGAGACTTCATATTTGATAACAGAATGTTACCTGTTATTTCAGTTAGGAATCATTGAGTCCAAGCAACAAAATAACTGGGGGTAACTTCAGAAACGAAAGGAAAGAATTTATTGAAGGCTAGAGGACTGTGGGATTCAAGAAAAAGTCCAAGACTAAGACCACTCTTTGGAAAGGAGAAGAAGCACAAAAGCTCTTGGGATCTAGTGGCAAAATTTCTGGGGAATCTCTTTAAAGTCAAAATGTCAACATGTCAGAATAAAAGAGCGCTAGCCATTTGAACATCCTCGTAACATCCTTTATAACATCCTTGTAACAGTTTGCTTAAGATTTAGATTTCAAGGATAGAGAGCCTGGTTGGTTTAATTTGAGTTAAACACATACTTGTTGGCAGGGAGGATGAAACAAGTTGAGAGTCCCACAAGGCTACAGCCAGTGGAAGGTTCATTCCTCCCGAGTACTATCAGGGAGATGGTACCAGAGGCATGGGGGGGGGGGGGGAAGGGATGCTGGGCAGGCAGCAACAGCAGATATTCATTGCATCTAGGAAGATACGAACCATGGTGCCATGTAGTTTTGAACATCTGAGAGCTCTGTATCTTTTCAGGAGATCTGAGGAAAGTGTCATGGTCCTTAAGACTTGAGGTACAAAGCCCTTGTAAGAACCACAGACTTACAGAGTGAGCTGATGATCTGGCCAAACTGTTGAATCTTCTGTTTCTGTTTCTCAGATTTCTATATCCTTGAGGAATAAAGAAGAATGGACTTAGTCTTTTTAGTAGCCTGCATTCTTAAAAGTGAGACATGTATCCATGGGATGGACAGCTTCCGACTAATAGTTGTGACATTCAAAAAGTTCTTTGTGAAATTCTAACGTGGAGTGTTTTTTAAAAAGTGAGCTATGGATTCCCTTAAGTGGCACATGGATACTTTTTTTTAGCCCAGAGTCCATGAATTTCCAAAGCAGGGGTGTTTGGTGGTGTCTGGCTGATTCTCTCTCTTGTGTGTTCATGTTTTACATGCCATGGAGACATTGGTATTATTTGCCACTCGAGATATGGGAAGCCAGGACGGTATAGCAGGAGTGGTAAGGCTAACTGAAATGCAGCAAAAAACTAGGGCAACTTAATGGCTGCAGTTCCAGAAGACCGTTTTGGTAATACGTGGGATGACGAATAGAAATTATGCCACCTCAGTTTTTCTCAACCTAGGGAATCCACTCTCAAACTAGGGAAGCCAGTTATAGATGTTGCTTATACCGCTCTCAGAGTTGAAACTTCAGTGCTGAGAAAACATCGAAATCAGATATTAGTGGATAGATGAAAATGTTTCATTCATTGACTACCTACTAAGTGCTGGACATTACTTTATGGTTTCATAGTCCAGTGCAGTAGCCACTAGTTTCATGTGGGTATTGACCACTTGAAAGCGGGCTGGTATGACTGAGAAACTGACTTTCTCATTTTATTTAATTTTAATTGTTTTAAATTTAAAACACTGATACCTGATTCAATTTTGGAAAACTTTTAATCACTTTTGGAACAACTTACGTATGTGAATCTGCTGTTTCAAATGTAAGTTTAAAGAAATATAAATATAGATGAGGCATTTTCTATTAGAATTTAGTGTCTGAATTAAGATGTGTGGTAAGTATAAAAGACACACTGGCTTTGAAAGACTTAATAGGAAAATGAATGTAAAATACCTCATTGACGTAAAGTTTTCTACTGATTAGGTCCTCAAATGATATTTCAAATATATTGAATTAAATAAAATGTGTTGTCATTACAGTTCCCCTTAAAAAAAAATGTGGCTACTAGAAAGTTTAAAATCTTATAGATGGCTTGTAGTATCTTTCTACTGTGTAATGTAGCTCTAGGGCCTTTTACAAATGCCACTTTACTAAATCGTTAAAAATCACCAAATGAGGTAGGCACTACTCTTTCCATTTTTACAAGAGAAGTAACTGAATGCAGCTCACAACGTAATTTAACTCTCGGGGGTTATAGAGCTTGTGAGGCAGAGCCAGCATTCCAGGCCAGGTGGGTATGGTTCTCTCTCTTTTTACTCTGTCCAGCTGTTCCCTGATATTTCTTCTAAGGGAGCCAGGGAGAGCTCACAGCCCTTCTGTGTGAATTCTTCAGAGTAAATAAAGCTTTGATAACTCTATTTATGCACAAGAGGAAGATTGAAACCAAGGTTCTACCTCCTCTTCAAATGGCAACAGGAAGATGATTTGAGTTCGCAAAGTGAATGAACAAAGCCCGTTTATGTGAACAGACAGATTTTACAAAGTAAACCTAAAACATATTTGAAATATCAGAGTGAAATTTGCTTAGCCAAAGGGCATAGGTTATGTAGTTTAATATTTTGGTTTGGCTTTAAGTTTTTAGAGGGTTTGAAATTCTGGGACCATCCTGAGATCTAACATCTTCTGTGATACTGTTTCTTAAAAAATGTAAGTAAGGTTGAATCAGCATTAGGAATTCTGCAGTGTGTTTTCATGCTTTTAATAGTATACAATATATGATCATTCCAAAAAGTGTGGAAAGGCATTCCCAGGTGCTAATTTTTAATGTGATTAATTAAAAATTAGCTTCATCTCCCTGCTACTCAGTTACTTTCTCCATATAATAGGAGCTAACTAAGGACAAAGCTTTCCTCAAATCCTTGTGCAGTTGATGACAAAATGTGGCATACAGTTGGTGTGAGAGAGTCCAGACCCTAAACTGAAGGCCGGGAACACATTTTTCGCTGGGGCTGTTCAAGCTCACTCACCCAGTGAGGGAATAAGTACTCCTGGAAGGTGGGGCAACCATTGAGCCAATGGCTGGTTCCACCCTGCTAGGAGCCACCTCCATGCCTGGAGAGGCCGCCTGGTGCGCTCTGCGCCTGCACCAGCACTTGCCTCTTGGAGACTAGTTTACTCTCCTGGATGAAGGCAGGACAGGCAGGCTTGGGACTTCAGTGACACTTCACTTTGAGGAAATGTCATAGCGCCTGTGACAGAAACGGGGGACGCCGGAGCAGCACGACCTCCTCTCCCCCTGAAGGTTGCCTTGTTCTGTCCTTGATGCTCCCTCTCTTGGCTACTTTCCCCCTGCCATCACCCAGGGGATAGAGAAGGAGGAGTTCTCCGTACCAGAGGATTGACATTCTCTTTCTGGTCCCTTTGTCCTTCCCCATGCCTGCCCTCCCCCACTCAGCAGAGCCCCAGGCTCTGAAGAGCCTTGCTATTTTTACTTCTCTGTGAGGGGATCTCAGGTTACAGATTATATACCGATGAGGTAAGTTACAGGTATGCAGACTCATGTTTCTAATTTAGCTTGGCACTAGTTTCAAACATTAAACAGTCTCTCTCCCCATGCTCTCCCTGTTTCCACTCTCTTCCTATCTTTGCATCTCACTCCATCCTCGTGTTGAGTGTCACTTTCCTCTCCTGCTGGATCACCCAACTTTTAGGCTTCTTAAAGGGAAGAATCAGGGAGACTTCGATTTCACATAAGCTAATGTCCTCCATTTATCCTCCATGAGCTCGGCTGTAGCAATGCTGTTTAAATGCACATTCTCAGAACAGGTAAGTGTTCGTAAGATATTTGAGACTTTTTCATTTTTCTTCACACATATTGCCACAGATAAACCGTGCAACAGCCCAGCAAAATTAGGATTACTGTAATTACCTACACTTTGCAGATGGGAAAATTGGGATTCTGGGAGGTTAATGATTTGACTAAGAGTTCACAGTCAAAACAAAGTACAGAAGTGATGGGTGGATAAGAAGCAAACCTCAGTTTGGAAGTACTTCCCTAAAAACAGCAGTCTGGGGAAGTGGAATACTTTTTTCCTTACTTTTTGTTTCTTTTCCTGGACCCCAGGCTAGTCTATTAGTGTTCAGGTTGAAATGATTCTCCCTGAAGCCACTTGTGTGACAAGCATGCTGTATTCTCTTTTATGAATTTGAAACTTTAGTGTGAATTTAATTAGAATATAGGTGTTAGGGACAAGAGGACACCAACGTTAGATTAAAATAAATAGGGGTTACTAAGAATCAGAACCCAAATGACCATTTTTGTTTCTTAAAAACCTGCCCATGTACTCAGTTAGCATTTAGACAATATTTTCACGTGAGCTTCGATAAGACGTTGTGGGGACTTCAAAGTACTTATATGGCACTGCACCTATCTTTAAGGAGTTTATAACAGAAGAAGTAAAATGAAAACTTTGAAAATAAAGCAAAGGTATTTGCCATCAGATTTTGGCTATATGCCTGGCAACTCAGAAAGATTCCTTGGGAAGAGAAACTTCTAATTTGAACATCTAATTTTGAATTGTGGGTATTCTATTTTAAATGGTGCCTTTAGCTGTCTCTTTAGACGTGTCTGTCCGTGTACCCACCTGTTACATATGCGTATGTATATTCATACACATACACTCAGTGTGTTGTTTATGCTCTAAGCCAGTCATAGTACCTATTCTGAGTTCTTAGACTATAAGATTGTCAGCTGCTTAAAGGCAGGAACAATACCGCTTATTATCTATTTATTCATTTATCTATTTTTGGTATTCTTATAATATGTAGAATAGACAACACATGCTTAGTAGAGAGAACATAGAATTTATGCACAGCTTGCACAAGTTTCTTACTTTTTTATCCTCCATTTCCTCATCTGTAAAATGGGGATAATAATATAAATCTTTAGGTTTATTGAGAACATTAAATGGGATAATTTTTATGAAGCGGCTACAGCTGTGTTCCACAGATAGTGTCCAGTAAAGACTGGCATATATGGTTAATATTTTATATAAAAGTATACATATATATATATTTCTCCCCTATATCAATTTATATTTTCTTGTTTACGTGGATAACTCCCAAACATTCCTCTTCACATTATCCCTGTCACGCAAGCACTGAGTCAGTTTTTTCAGATGAATGAGGCAAAGACATAATAATGATGAAAGAGTTATAATGACATTGTCATTGATGACTTTCCAATACCGGTTAAGGTGGTACTTGGGGGAAAGGAGTGTGTACTGTGTTTGAGAGTGGCTAAAGATGTGATAAACCACTTCCCACTTCCAAAATAAAGGGAACTAGAATGGAAAAACCAGGCATAAATAGCTATTGAATTTCACATGCTTGTGTCAACTTTCTCTTTGTGAATCATCTGAAGCTTTGGAAGGAATTTTTAGATATAAATAACTTTAATTTGTACTCCTCTTATGCTCCATTTTAGCATGGCATCATTTTTGATGAATACCCCATCCAGACTGATTCATTTATTTCTAGTAAAGAGAAGGGATGGGTGGGGCTCATGCTCAGTCACGCATTCATTATTTTTTCCCGTACAATAAAAAAACAAAATAGTTTCAGAATTAGGAGATTTTAGTGTTGATATTGTCTGATTCAATGTTTCCCCTGTATGTATTTTCTTAGTTTTTTGAAGTATAATTTATATGTAATAAAATTGCCCCACTTTCAATGTGCAGTTTGATATTGACACAATCAAGTATCTTCCATGACTTCAACATGCTTTCTCTTACCTCTTTTGCAGTCAGTTACCTTCCTCAAACCCTGGCTACAGGCAACAGCTGATCTGCACTATATCACCTTCATGTCTGTCTTCTTTCATTTAGTATAATGCTTCTGTAATTCATTCATATTGGTGCATGTACCTGTAGTTTGTTCCTTTTTATTGCTGAATCTGTTCCATTATAAGGATATGCCATAATTTCTTTATGTACCAGTTGAATGACATTTGTATGGTTTCTAGTCTTTGGTTATTTATGAGGCTGCTATGAACACCCATGTCCATGAATTTTCTTGACATATTTGTTCATTTGACTTGGATAAATGTCTATGATGGGAGAGGCTGGGACATAAGGTAAGTGTATATTTAATTGTATAAGATACTGCCAAACTGTTTTCCAAGGACCCTCACTCACTGTGCATATGGAACCATCATGCTACGAGAGTCCTAGTTGCTCTGTATCCTTGTCAACACTTGGAATTGTCTTGTCTTCTTAGTTTTTGTATTTCTAGTGAGTGAGTAGTGGTATTTCATTGTGGTTTGAATTTGTCTTTCTATAATGCTTAATGGTGTTAAGTATCTTTTCATGTATTTAATTGTTATTTGTTTATCTTTTTTTGTAAAAGGTCTGTTCAAATCTTTTGCCCATTAAAAAATTCATAAGTTTCATAGGATTCTCTTATTATTGAGTTGTAAGTTTTCTCTGTATATTCTAGGTACAAACTTATGTCATATATATGTTTTGTAAATATTTTTTCCCAGTATGGGTCTTGTTTTTGCTTTCTTAATCTTGTTTTTCAAAGAGCACATGTTTTGAATTTGGAAGAAGTTCATTTAATCATTTTCTTTATTTTATAGTTTGTGCTCTTTGTAATATGTTTAAGAAATATTTATTTCACCTAGTATCACAAAGATTTTCTCCTTTTTCTCCCTTTAGAAACTTTGATTTTAGCTCTTGTTATTTGGTCTCTGATACATTTCAAGTTATTTCTTGTATGTGTTGCAAAAAGAAAAGGGCTTCATTTTCATTTTTTTCCTCATGGGAAAAAACTTTTTTTTTTTCTTTTTTTGAGAAAAGCAACCTTCCCCATTGAATTACCTTCGTAAATTTGTTAAAAAATCAGTTGATTGGGCTTCCCTGGTGGCGCAGTGGTTGAGAGTCCGCCTGCCGATGCAGGGGACACGGGTTCGTGCCCCGGTCCGGGAAGATCCCGCATGCCGTGGAGCGGCTGGGCCCGTGAGCCATGGCTGCTGAGCCTGCGTGTCCGGAGCCTGTGCTCTGCAACGGGAGAGGCCACAACAGTGAGAGGCCCACATAACGCAAAAAAAAAAAAAAAAAAAAAAAAAAATCAGTTGATTGTGCAAGTCTGAGTCTACTTCTGAATTCTGTCCTATTGGTCTAAGGATAGATCTATACCATACTGCTTTCATTTAGTGCAGCTTTAAAGTAAGTTCTAAAGTCAGATAGTGTCAGGATTCCAATTTTGTTTTTCTTTTAAAGATTTGCCCATTCTAGGTCTTTTGAATATATATATATATATATATATATATATATATATATATATATATAGTTTAGAACCAGCTTCTCAATTCCTTCAGGAAACTTGCTAGGATAATTAACGTGTGTAGTCAATTAAATGTAATGTAATTATTGATGTGACTGGCTTCAGGTCTACCTTTTTCATGTTAATTTTCTATTCCATTTTTTCCTTTATTCCTTCTTTCCAGCTTTTGGAGGATTATTTGAATATATTTTTAGAATTTCTCTTTATTTTTTCATTAGCTTTTTTTGACTTTATGGGCCTCAGTATTCTGGTTGTGATTTTGTGCCATAGATTTCAAAAGGTTACCATTTGGGAAGAAAATTAACTCAAAATAAATATTTTAATTTTAAAATTAAACTATTAATATCTGAATATAGTTCAGAATTAAATAAAATACTTAAAAATATATACCTAACACAGGACTTCTATACAAGATTTATAAAGAACTACAACTCTATAATAAAATACAATCACCCTGATAATAAATTAGCAAACAATTTTTCCTTGTTTATAGAAATACAGTGGACTTACAATATTATGCTAGTTTCAAGTGCACAACACAGCAATTCGCTATTTTTATACATTACAAAATGACCACCTCAATAAGGCTAGTTACCATCTGTCACCATACAAAGTTGTTATAATACAGTATTATTGACAGTATTCCGTCTGCTGTACATTACATCCTGTGACTTATAACTGGAAGTTTGTGCCTCTTGATCCTACTCATCTCCCCAACCCCTGCCTCTGGAAACCACCAATTTGTTCTCTGAGTGTATGAGTCTGTTTCTGTTTTGTTGTTTGTTCATTTGTTTTGTTTTTTAGATTCCACATGTAAGTACAATCATAGAGTATTTGCCTTTCTCTGATTTATTTCACTTAGAAAAAACCCTCTAGGCCCATCCAAGTTGTCCACAAATGGCAAGATTTCATTCTTTTTATGGCTGAATAATACTCCATTATAGATAGATAGGTAGATAGGTAGGTAGGTTGGTAGGTAGATAGACAGATAGATAGATACACATCTTGTTTATCCATTCATCTATTGGTGGACCCTTAGTTTGCTTCCATATCTTATATATGACATCTGAAAATAGTCCAGTCTGATTCTTTTGCACATAGCTGTCCAGTTTTCCCTACACCATTTATTGAAGAGGCTGTCTTCTCCCTGTCATATATTCTTGTCTCCTTTGTCAAAGATTAATTGACCATATAAGTGTGGGTTCATTTTTGGGTTCTCTATTCTGCGTCATTGATCCATGTGTCTGTTTTTAGGCCAGTACCATATTGTTCTGATGATTATAGCTTTGTAGTATAGCTTGAAATTGGGAAGAGTGATGCCTCCAGCTTTGTTCTTCTTTTTAAAGATTGTTTTGGCTATTCTGGGTCTGTTGTGTTTCCATATGACTTTTGGAATTATTTGTTGCATTTTTGTGAAGAATACTATTGCTATTTTGATAGGGTTTTACCTCCTTGGTTAGATTTATTCCCAGGTATTTTATTATTTTATGTATTGTTTTTTATTATTTATTTTATTTATTATTTACTATTTTGATGCAATTGTAAATGAAATTAACTTAATTTCTCTGACAGTGCACTGTTAGTGTATAGAAACGCAATAGACTTTTGTATATTGTGTCCTGCAATTTTACTAAATTCTTTTTTCCTAATAGTGTTTTGGTGGGATCTTTAGGATTTTCTATATATAGTATCATATCATCTGCATACGGTGAGAGTTTTACTTGTTCTTTTCCAATTTGGATTCCTTTTACTTTTTTTTCCCCTTAGCTAATTTCTCTGTCTAGGACTTCCAATATGATGTTGAATAAAAGTAGTGAGAGTGGGCATCCTTGTCGTATTCCTGATATTAGAGAAAAAGCTTGTAGCTTTTCACTGTTGAGTATGATGTTAGCTGTGGGTTTGTCATATATGGCCTTTATTATGTCAAGGTATGTTCCCTCTATACACACTTTGTGAAGAGCTATCATAAATGGATGTTGAATTTTGTCAAAAGCTTTTTCTGCGTCTATTGAGACGATCATATGGTTTTTATTTTTCAATTTGTTAAGGTGATGGATCGCATTGATTTTGCAAATATTGAAACGTCCTTGCATTCCTGCAGTAAGTCCCACTTGCTCATGGTGTATGATCTTTAAATATAGTGTTGAATTCAGTTTGCTAATACTTTTTTGAGGATTTTTGCATCTGTGTTCATCTGTGATATTGCCTTGTAATTTTCTTTTTTTGTGGTGTCTTTGTCTAGTTTTGGTATCAGGGTGGTGCTGTCCTCATAGAATAAGTTCAGAAGCATTCCTTTCTCTTCAATTTTTGGGGAATAGTTTGAGGAGAATCAGTATTATCTCTTCTTTAAATGTTTGGTAGATTTCATCTATGAAACCATCTGTTCCTGGACTTTTGTTTGTTGGGAGTTTTAAAATCTGATTCAATTTCCTAACTGGTAATTTGTCCATTCATATTTTCTATTTCTTCCTGATTCAGTCTTGGAAGATTTTACATTTCTAGGAATTTATTCCTTTTTTTCTAGGGTGTACATTTTATTGCTATGTAATTGTTCATGGTAATTTTTAATGATCCTTTGCATTTCTGTGGTGTTGGTTTAATTTCTCGTTGATTTCTGATTTGTTTGGACCCTCTCTTTCTTTCTTGATGAATCTACCTATCAGTTTATCAATTTTGCTTTTTTTTAAAGACCAGCTCTTCATTTCATTGATCTCTATTTTTGTGTGTGTCTATTTCATTTATTTCTGCTCTGATCTTTATGAGTTCTTTCCTTCTATTAATTTTGGGCTTTGTTCTTCTTTTTTTAATTCCTTTCGGTTTGAAGTTAGATTGTTTGAGATTTTTCTTATTTCTTGAGGTAGGCTTATATGGCTATAAACTTCCCTCTTAGGACTACTTTTGCTTCAGCCCATATAGTTTTGGATCATTATGCTTCCATTTTCATTTGTCTCCAGGTATTTAAAATGTTTATTTATTTATTTATGGCTGCGTTGGGTCTTTGTTGCTGTGCGCAGGCTTTCTCTAATTGTGGTGAGTGGTGGTTTCTCTTGTGATGGAGCAGGGGCTGTAGGTGCACAGGCTTCAGTAGTTGTGGCTCATGGGCTTTAGAGCACAGGCTCAGTAGCTGTGGTGCACAGTCTTAGTTGTTCTGTGGCATGTGGGATCTTCCTGGACCAGGGCTCAAACCCATGTCCCCTGCATTGGCAGGTGGATTCTTAACAACTGCACCACCAGGGAAGTCCCTCCAGGTATTTTTAAATTTTTCTTCGATTTCTTTAGTGAACCATTGATTATTTAGTAACATATTGTTTAACCTCCACGTGTTTGTGTTTTTGCAGTCTTTTTCTTATAGGTGATTTCTAGTCTCATAATGTTGTGGTTGGAGAAGGTGCTTGATATGATTTCAATCTTCTTAAACTTATTGAGACTTGTTTTGTAGCCTAGCATGTGATCTGTTCTGGAGAATGTTCCATGTGCACTTGAAAAGAATGTGTATTCTGCTTTTGAAAGACGTTTCCTATATTTATTAAGTCTCTCTGGTCTAATGTGTTAAGACCATTGTTTCCTTATTGATTTTCTTTTTTGTTGATCTCTCCACTGATGTAAATCGAGTGTTAAAGTCTTCTACTATTATTGTGTTACTGTCAATTTCTCTCTTAATGTTTGTTAATATTTGCATTATATATTTAGATGATCCCATGTTGGATACATGTGTATTTATAATTTTTATATCTTCTTGTTGAATTGATCACTTTATCATTATGTTATGTTCCTCTTTGTCCCTTGTTAGTCTTTGTTTTAAAGTCTATTTTGTCTGATATAAGTATTGCTACCCCAGCCTGCTTTTCATTCCCATTTGGATGAAATAACTGTTTCCATCCTGTCACTTTCAGTCTGTGTGTGCCTTAAGATCTGAAGTGAGTCTCTTAAAGGCAGCATATAGATGTGTCTTGTTTTTTAACTCTTTCAGTCACTCTGTCTTTTGATTGAAGAATTTGGTCCATTTAAAATTAATTATTGACAGGTATGTACTTACTGCCATTTTGTTAATTGTTTTCTGGTTGTGTTTATAGTTCTTTTTTGTTTCTTCTTCTTTTCGCTCTCTTCCCTTGTGATTGGATGACTATCTTTAGCATTATGTTTGGATTCCTTTCTTTTGTGTGTGTGTATCTATTAAAGGTTTTTGGTTTGTGGTTACCATGAAGTTCATATATAACAACCTATATATACATATATACATTATTATTTTAAGTTGATGATCGTTAAATTTGAGTGCATTCTAACAGTCCTTAAATGGGCAATTTGAGCAGACACTTCACAAAAGAAGATATATGAATGACCAAAAAAACATTCAAAAAGCATTCAGTATCATCAGGGGAATGAGAGGAGCAAGTGAATACTACAATAAAATACCACTACAAATCTATCAGAAAGGTCAAAATTAAAAGACTGGCAATATCAGATGTTATCAAGGATATGCAGAGACCAAAACTCTATAAACTGTTAGTGGGAGTGTCAAATGATATAACCACTTTGGAAAGAGGAATTGCAGTTTCTTATAAAAATAAAGATATACTTAACCTATGATTCAGTTATTCCACAACTAAGTCTTTTCCCAAGATAAATGAAAAACAACAAGACTTGGTCATAGAAGCTTTATTCATCAGAGCCCAAAATGGATACAGGCCAGGTGTACATCAAGAGTGGATAAGCAAACTGTGGTATATAAATAACTTGGAATAGTACTTATCAATAAAAAGGAACAAATTACTGATACACACAACAACATGGGTGAATCTCAAAGACATTATGGTGAGTTAAATAAGCCTTAAAAAAAAGTGTACATACTGTAAGATTCTGCTTCAATGAATTTCTAGAACAGGCAAAAAGAAAATTAGAACAGTGGTTGTCTGAAGGGGTACATGATGGGTGGGAGTAGATTGGGATGGGGCATGAGGGAACATTCTTCAGAGATCATAATGTTTCTACCTTGACAGAGTTTTGAATTACAGAGTTATATTCTATTTGTCAAAGCTCATTTAATAATATACTTAAGATTTATGCATTTTGTTGTATGTCAGTTCTACCTCTAAAGATATAAAGAATTCTACACAAACAAATAATTGGGTTAACATACTGTATATTTGATATTAAGGAAATACTGTTAATCTTGTTTCAGGTTTTTCTGAATAACAACCACAGAATATCAGTGTCACACAGCAATGGGCATTTATTTCTTGCTCACATGTCTGCGAATCGTCTGGGATAGCTTTGCTGTAGGCTGTAAATTTAGGAGTTTGTTGGGGTGGCTCCAAGCTTCAGGCTGGGTTCAAAATTTCTCCACATGTTTCTTATCCTCCTTGAACCAGTAGTTATCAGAGGCATGTTCTTGTCCAAAAAGCAAGAACATGTAAGGATGAGCCCAAATGTGCAAGAACACTTCAAGATTGGCTTGAGTCATGTCCGCTAACATCTCTTTGATGAAAGCAATTCATAGAGCCAAACCCAAATTCAAGGAGTGGGGATATACATGAGGCCAAGGCAAGGGTATGGATGAATAATTCTAATAAGGAGATGTATGTGAAGAATTATGACCATAAATTTGATCTACCAAGATGAATCATAAGATTATGGCATGGTGTTAAAGATATTCAAAGTTTAGTTTTTATCGTTGGAGATACATACTGAAATATTTATGGCTTTAATGATATGATATCTGGAATTTGCCTATAATCTGAAGAGGGAGAAGTAGCTGGAGGTATAAAGAAAAAATGTTGGCTATGTGTCAGTGATTGAAGCTAGGTGTGAGTACAAGGGGATTCATTATACCATTCTTTCTACTTTTGTATATGTTTGAACTTTTCCATAAAAAATGTTAAAAAAATAGGCCAATAGAAATCATGTGTTAACTTGTCCTTTTTATATATGAGGAAGCTGAGATTCTGAGAGGGTGTGTTACTTGTTCTGTGATGAGACAATTAGTGATTGACAGAATGGAGCTAGGGCCCAAGCCAGTCCTTTCTACTTAACATGGCTTTCCGTCATTTATTTGGTAATTCCCTAAATATTCATTTAATACTAGGCTCTGTGTAAAGTGTTATGGATAAAAGGTAAAAGTTTCTTTTCTCTCAAATCCCCCAGTCTAGTGAGTCAATACACATTTAAACAGAATGCAATGATGGGGATGCTAAAATGTTATAATGGGGGGTATACACAAAACTCATGGGACTATAATAGAAGGTATCCTTAAATCTGATTGAGGAAATCAGAAAAGTCCTCATAGATGAGGTAAGAGCTAGTCCTGAGACTTGCGGGACTAGTTGCATAACCTAGAGACTGCATGATAGGCAGTGGTAGCAACATGTGCAAAGGTGTTGAGGTGTAAGAGAACACAGCATTTATGGCACTTTGGGGGCATTCTGTGTGACTCAGTGTAATTAAAAGTTGACTGCAGTGTGTGTGTGTGTGTGTGTGTGTGTGTGTGTGTGTGTGTGTGTGCACTGAAGTGTTCTGGGGATAGAAGGCAGGAGAGATGAGGTAGACTTACATGCTATGCAAAAAGTTGAGATTTAATTCTGTGGATTAATGTTACCTTGCTTAATTATAAGACTCACCTATGGCTCTCATTAAAATACAGGACCATAAGCCCTGGCTCTGATCTAATGACTCAGAATCTCTAAGGGAGAGACTAGTTTGGGAAACATGGTTATGGGAGCTACTGAAGAATTTTAAGCCAAGGAATGATGTGATCAGATTTGCATGTTAGAAAGACCACCCTGGCAGCAGCATAGAGGTTAGACTGGTGGAAAGTAGATATATAAGGCTAGAGTCAGAGAGATGAGTCAGATGGCTGCTGCAAGAGCCCATAGAAGGTTTGTTGACTTCCTTAAACCATGACAGCAGCAACAGTGAGCAGAAAGAATATTAAGGAGTTGGGAGTGGTAGGTGGTTACAATAAGTAACTACCTCTAGAGAGTAAGAGAGGCTTCTCCTTTCAGTGTCTGCCTGGGTTGGTAGTATGATAATGTTACTGTTCACTTGCAGACAGAGAGTTCAGGATAAATAATGAGTCCACTTTGTGTCTTGGGTAGTCTGAGCTACTTATGGGACATACATAGAAAGTGTCCAGAATGCAGCTGTTGAGCCCAAGAGAAAAATATTAGCTAGTGATAGAGATTTTAAAAGTGTCAATATGGAAGTTTAGTCAAAAGTATAGATATGTATTCGATAGATCATGCAGTTTGAGAATAAAAGAAGTCAGAGCCCAGGAAAGCAGCAGCATTTCATGGAGACAGAAAGGGGACGTAGATGAAAGTTTAGGTGAAGAGAGTGAGCGTTAAGGAAATCAGGCAGAAGAAGTTGGGCAAACAGTCAGAAACAGGGATGGAAATAGGCTCACTGGGTTTGGAAAAACAGGTGTTTGTTGGCCTTTGCCAGGGCAGTGCCTGTGGAATATTGAAAGCAGAGACTGTAGATTTGGGTTGAGTACTTAGTGGAAAGTAACAGAGCAGAGAACAAATGTAGGTAACATTTTCTGGAAGCTTTGACAGTAATACTCCTTTACTCTAATTTGAGCAGAAAGCAGGCATTTTGGGGCAAGAGAGGTGCAGAATTAAGTATTTTGCTATTTGTCCTCTAGCAAAACATGTGCTTCTTGACAGGTGTGAAATATTGGAAATGACTGATGTGACTACTTTGTAGTCCTTTTGTTGAAAGTTCATTAGCTAGTCATTCATTGTTAATTTATGGCATAGATTTAATAATTTGGAGTAAATTTGTATGAAAGTTGTCCAGATGTGACTACAGTATATATGAAAGAATTCATATTAATTTGATTCATTGAGCAATTAGGTACTTCTGGTGAGCACCTCTTCTTGTGTTGGTGACATTTATATATGTTTGTGTGCATCAAGAGGGCAGCTTTCAGATATGGCTGTGTCAACTGTAAAACTAATGATATACTGGAAATTCATCAGATCTTTCCTAACTTTTCAAAATAAAAACTTTGAGAGGATATTTGCTTGACTGCTAGATGTGAATTTTGAGACAAGTTGTCAGGAAAACCATATGTTAATTTTTTTCCTCCAAGATTTGATTTTTTTTTTTCTCTTGAAGCGCTCTTAGGGGTCTGAGATAAGGTTTTAGAACACATATCTGTTTACCTATAAATCCTGTTTTATATGTTATCTGTTTATATCATAACTCAAGCACTCTTTTTTTAACTGCATGTTTGATTACATATTGCGTTCTATTTCAGCCAAATTTAGGGTATATTTCTTCAACCTCATGTAGTTTAGCTGGCTTTGGGCAGGATTGAAAAAGGCAAACTTGTTATTAAGTTCTGTTCTAAAACTTGTTGACACCACCACCTCCCCCTTTCTCTCCCATATTCATCTATGAATTTGAGAGCATACTTAGGCTGACAAGAATCAGAGTCAGTAAGTGAAATGCAGATGAGTTTTAGCCGTGCTATTGTCAAGACTTCAGTCTGTGTAAAGGAAGATTTTTAGGTAAGGGCCTGGAAAACTTGACCCTAAAAGGAATTTGATGATCTTTGTTGAGAAATGAGAGATTGTTACTGCTCTGGTAGCTACTGCCGTAGCTGAGATGGGTTGATAAGGCAAGAAAGGGGGAAAAAAAAAACCCCAAAAAACAAAGAATGGGTCTAGAATGGAGAGTTAATAAAATTAGTAAAACTTTCTATTTTCTGCAGTATGGCAAATGAGGTCATCTGAACATATCTATAAATAAATGACAAAAGAGGAGAAACATTTTCTCAAATGCATAGTTAAGCTATAAGAAAGTAAAAAAATTTTTGAGGGCCCCAAATCACAAAAAAATATGAAACTAGACTAGTAAGTAGGCACTAAATCTATGTGCCCAAAGGGCATTGGCAGATCTAGGTAACCAAGAGTTTTGTCTTTTAAGAGGCTTTCAGGGATAGAGAGTAGGCCTTAGGCTGAGCAATGAAGAGTTGAAATCAAGACCCTCTGGTATAGTGTGGGGATCTTAAAGAGCTCACTCAGTGTAGCAGTTGGCTTAAAAATCCCTGACAAAGACAGGTGACAATTAGACTGTCTTGGTCAGGGATCTGGATGGTAGGAAAACAGCTCCCCACTCCACTGGTACAATCTGGGAAAAGTCAAGCCATGACATTGACATAAAGAGGTCATCAATTTCAGCACCCCTTAGGCATCTGGGGAAAACAAACAGAAATCCTTTCTGAAGATATGAACCTTTAACTGAGAATGGCAAATACTACTCCAGATAAAGCCCTATCAACAAAATTGACAAACAAAAATTATAAAACACAAATGGAAACAAACCATGATGAACAAAGTCAGCAGAAACAATAACTATCAGTAAAGACACTCAAGATTTCAGATACTAGAATTATTAAAGAATTTTATGTATATGTATGCAGAAAATGTTGACGGAAATAGAAACTAGAGTTAAAAACATAGGAAAAAATCAAGATATTATAAAAACCAAATGTCATCAAATAATAATAGGTATATTTGGAAGAAAAAAATATAGACGTAAAGAAAAAATTAAACACCAAAATGAAAACTTCGATGAAGAATTTAAATAGTAAATTAGTAAAAGGTAAAGAGAAAATTGGTGAACTGGAAATTAGTTCTGAATAAATTACCCATAATAATATACAGAGAGAGAAAAGGATAGAAAAATGACAAAGGATTAGAGATGAAGAAAAGAATGAGGAGGCCTCATATATATTCAAACAAAATTTAGAATGAAAGAGCAGAGAGAATGGAGGAGGGGTAATATTCAAAGGGATAATGGTTGAAAGATTTTTAGAATTAATGAAAGATACAAATCCTCAAATTCTGGAAGGTGAATGAACTTAAATAGGGTAAATACAACTGTAGATCACCAGAGACAAAGAACTACTTGAAATAATTTAGAGAGAAAAAAAATTACCTATGAAGAAATAACAATTAGACTGAAACCAGACGTTTGAGTTGCAACACTAGAAAACAGTATAATTAGATCTTAAAAGCTCTGACAAGCTTAATTATCATTCACAGGTTGAGTATATATATTTGGGGCAAAGAAAAACTGAGCATTTACTACCGAAGTACATTCACCAAGGGAACATTTGTAGGATACATGGCAAACTACAGGAAGAAATAAACTGAATCCACCAGAAAGGACAGAAATGCAAAATGGAATAATGAACAAGTAGGTAAATCATAGGAATAAACATAATAAAATATTGACTGGGAAAAAACCCCAACTACCTCTGTATTTGTGACCAGTTGTAAAATTAAAAAACAAGTTAGAATTAAAATCTGGATTAAAATGCAAGATAAAAAGGAATGATCAGAGTGAAAGTATTCTGACAGATATTGTTTGGGAAGAGGCAGATATGATTAACTTAAGATTCTGTTATATAAGGTACACATTAAAATTTTAAGTTAATGGCTAACATAATCAAAATATGTAGTAAGATGTCAGTCATTTAAAAATCAGGCACAAGATGAGGGGAAAAGCCAGCATATACAGACAGGTCACATAGAAACTGCAAGATAAGATGAGAAAATTAAATCGAAGTTCTTAAACATAATAAATGTAATGAGACAGATTTTTATACTGCATAAAAACTGCATGAATAAGGTATCCTCCAAATCTAAAAAAAAAAAAAATTGGAGAATTACGAAGAGGTAATTCAGCAATCAAATTGGGAGAATTTGAGACACATGTTATAAGAGTTGGTAGGTAAAACAGAAAAAAAATTGATAAGGGTATAGAAAATATGAAAACATATAAATAAGGAACTTACGGAATAAACACATAAAACAATTGAGGAATAAATACTTTTCTCAATCACATAGAAAATACTTGTGAAAATTGATCCTGCCCTGGGCCACAAGGCAAGTTTCAACAAATTTCAGAAAACTTTTGGGAGAAAAGAACAGATGAAAATGAGAATTAGAATATTCTTAGAACTGAATGACAATGAGAAAAAAATGCATATCCAACTTGTGGGATACATCAAATTACTGAAGGAAACAAACCCACTTAGGAAAAAAGAAATGTTGAAAATTAGTGATTCATGGCCGCAACCTAATAAACTGGATAAATAATAACAACATTTCCACAAAGAAGGATGAAGGAAATAGTAAAAGCAGAAATTAATTTTAAAAGATGCAGTAGCTATAATCAATAAATCAACAAAGAGTCACTTCTTTGAAAAATCTAGAAGGTAACTGGCAAGATTGAATGAAATGAGAGAGATTAACAAATGGTAGGAACAAAGAAGAAAATTACCACAAAAAAGAAACTTCAAGTAAATACTAATATGCTTAAATATTTTATGCTAATATTCTGAAAATTTAGATGAAATGGCCTCATAGAAAACAGAATAATGAAGAAGAAATACCTGAACAAATGCATAATCATTAAAGTAATTGAATCAGTTAATATACACAATGACACATACAAAAACATATACAAACTGTGACCAGTTTTAGGAGTGAGTTCTACAGGATATTCATGAAACAGATAATTACAATACTTTACAAATACTTCAAAAAATAGAAAAATTGGGAAACTTTCCCAACTCGCTTTATATTAAGCCTAATATGATCTTGAAAATCTAGAAAGTGGCTCTGGAACCAATATTAAAATCAAATCTCTACAGCATAAATACCAATCATTCATCTGATCAGGGTTTGAATGGAAACAAAAATTCCATCCTTTGAATGTGGATACGGTATAAAATGCAGCAAAAGCTAAGGGTAATTAGGATTTGATCTCAGTATAAAGAGGTTTTATGTCCTAAGCGACCAAAAGGGCAAAAAAGTCAGTTTTTGACTTGAGAAATAAGGAACAACTAGCAATAAAAACTAGTCAGTTTATTATGCGTTAAACTAGTTTATCAATGAATTGAGACAGGACAGCCAATGGGAAGAGGAAATTTATCTTTTTGGGTAATATACTATGAATCAGCACTCTATGCATTTATCTTTTAAAATCTTTAATAAAGCTTTGAATTTGGTATTGTCATAATTTTTCAGATGAAGGAAAGGAGGCTCAGAGTTGCAAACTAGTAACTAGTTGGGCCAGTTATCTTAGCCATAGGGTATTTCACAGAAAGGTCATGCTTCTTTCCTGACACCAAGTTGACTCTTAAGATAGGAATATTTTCTAAGACAGATCAGGCTGAGTAGTATGAGCTGATTTAACTAAGAGTAGCTTAGCTATTCTGTCCCTAAAGCAGACTCTCAGATTATCTTCTTAAAAATATACTGTACTATTCATTCAAAAAGTGTATAAAATGTATATGTATTATCTAAAGAAGAGTAAAAGTGAACATTTGTGAAACCACCACCAAGATTATGAAATAAATTATTCTTGGTTTCATGGGAGATATCTGACTGTCCCTCCCTTCCGACTCCCCCAGCACTAAGCAAGAGTAATCACTATGTAGACTTTTGTGCTAAATAGTCTCTTTAATTTGTTAATAGCTTTACCAACTGTGGAGATATTCTAAAGAAGACAATATTTATTTTTAGAATTATATGTAATGGCTAATCTTGGATTCGATCCTTATCTAGAGAAAAAGAAACTTGTAAGAAAAAACGTTTTTGTGACAAGGAAATTTTGAATGTGGAATAGGTATTGAGATAATAGTATTGTATCAACAATAAGTTTTCTGAGTTTGTTAAATGCACTGTGATTAAGTTATAGAAAGTCCTTGATTTTTGGAAATATTCACTCAAGTGTTCATAGATAGCAAAATTAAATAAATGAAGTATGAAGCACAAACCTAATTGCCTCCATAAGATGAAGGCTCCCAAGAAAAGATGAATTGAGTAGAGTTATTCACTGGTATCTCCCCTCCTGAGAGTGGACAAGGCCCCACTCTGGGGAAATTGGTGAAGTACCAAATATGTCCCTGCAAGGATGGAGGAGGGGCAGTTGCCTGGGGGTAGGTTGTGGAGAGTTTGCAGGGGTTCCAAGTTCTTGCATAAGCCTGTGCATTTTCTGTACGGCACAAACCTGCCTGGTAAGATGGCAGCAGGATGGAGGTTGACTGGTGGTACTAAAATTCAGTACATGTGTTTTTCCCCTAAGAAATGGCCCCTGGAAGGGGTGCTTCTTTGTTATTCTTTCACTTGGTGGATGCATTTGCTTTCCAAATGCCCCTACCTAGAAGGGACTTGTCTTTTCAGGCAGTTCGTCTGCCTGAAGAAGGTGCCTTTTAAAGAATTTCCACGAAAGCTAACTTCTTACTGATCCAGTGCTGCTAACATCTTATTCATTCCCAATTTCCAGCAAGTTTCTCCTTATTTCACGCCCTCCACTGTTCATTTCTGGATTCAGTGACCCCTAGGGCTACTAATCCCTCTGCCTTTTGAAGATGGTTTGTCACAAATCACACTGGTTCTCAGCTTTTTCCAATGTCAGCTCAGGGATAGGCTCATTTGTATTGGCTAAGTCAGGGGTCAGTGGACCACCTGATTTCCAGATCCAAAACTTGGTTGCTATGTCTGCTTTCTCATTCTCTCTGTCCTTGAGGGTTTGTCTTTTAAAGAATTCCTTTAATTTTTTTTTTTTCTTCAGTGAAGTTTTAGTGCGGTTTCAGATGAAGCAAATTGAGATGCATGTTTCAGCCTTCCATCTTAATATGGAAGCCCCTGAGAGCTTTACTAAAATATATGATCATTGGTTTTTATTATTTCTTTAAAAACATATTTGTCCTATAGGGAAAATTGGGAGAAGGTAACCACTAGATTAGTAATGCTCCAGGGATGAAGTGCTGGGTGAGAAGAGACACCCTCCTTGTCTGTCCCCACCTTCCCACATTATACTCAGTTGTAGATTCTGCGGCTGGTGAGTTCCTGGTCCAGACCTAGGTGGGCCTGGAAGTGCCCAGTGTGCTCCATTGCCTTCAGGTAGGAGGGTCTAGAATGAGTTGGATTATTCCAAACCTGATGTATGTGGGCAGTGCCAACCTTAGACTCTAGCAAGAGAGCGCCGTGGGTCCATACTTCAGATTCTACTGTGGTCCTCCTGTCCATATCTGTGGGATCGACATGGCCAGCAGTAGCCGGTGTCACCTACACCTCAGGCCGTACCCCAAAATTTCTAGCCTGGATGGCTCCAAAACTATACCCTGGGGCGTGTGTTTCTTTCCCTGGATGTCCCCTCCTGAGGTGTTCCCCACTGCTGGGTATGGATGGAGAAGTGGCCAAGGGAGGGGTGTTGTAGGGGTATGACTAACACTTGGATATATGAGCTAGGTGTTAGCATGTGATCACATGAGGCCCACTGCAATGCCAGACAGAGCTGGACTGAGAAGACAAGGGGAGGTGGGCCAGGAACCAGAGGCCACGGGTCAGTGTGGAATTCTAAGGAGTCTGAGAACTCCTCATTCAAGCCTGAACTTCTAGGTCCTTCTTTTGTTTTTTTTTAATTTTCAAAAAATTTCAATTTTTTTTGTTTTTTAAATTTTTATTTTATAGTGGAATATAGTTGATTAAAAATGTGTGTTTGAGGTGTACAGCAAAGTGATTCAGTTATACATATGCGTGTATCAGTTATACATATGCGTGTATCTAGTTCAAATTCTTTTCCTTTTAGATTATTACAGAATATTGAGCAGAGTTCCCTGTGCTATACAGTAGGTCCTTGTTAGTTATCCATTTTAAATATAGCCGTGTGTACATGTCAGTCCCAAACTCCTAATCTATCCCTACTGATTGTGTATTTTCAAGGCAGAAGGAGAGAATATATTGTATTAAATGCTTAGCTCTCAGCTGAATTTTAAGTTTTATTTCTATTGTATGTGGACCTCAGTTTGTACTTTCACCCTGGGCCCTAGCCATATTGGTCGTTTCTGTAGTACTGAAGATGCATCCTTCCTCCCACAATTAACTCCAAGAGACCCAAGTCTTTGTAACTGCCCTTGCGTGACTTGGTTTGAGCTCCATTCCTCTTCTGAGAAGGAGCCTGCCTCGAACACTGGGTTGTGAGTCTTGGCAACCTGACTCTGATAGACCCCTCTCCTAGCAGCCTGGCTCCCATCTCCTCTCCCCCGAGCTCTGGCTGGCTTTCATTTACAGCCTGCCCTGGAACTAAGGTGCTGGGACTTTCCTAATTCTAATGACAGCAGCACAGCCATATTGGTCGTTTCTGTAGTACTGATTATGGGCCAGGTCCTGCCCCAGGTCCTTTATGCACATGATTTCTACTCCTTCACACCAATGCTGGAAGATAGATATTATTTATAGGTGGGGAAATTGAGGCCCAGAGAGGTGAGGTAATGTGTTCAAGGCCACACAGGAGGTGGGGAACTAGGATTTTGAAGCCAGATATCTGACTCCAAAGTCTTTACAGCATTGCTTCAAGACTTCCACTCTACGTGACATCCACCAGCTTGGACTCCCCCAGATAGTAATAACAGCTTAGACGGATGCCTGAATCTGCTGCTGGGTCAGTGTACTTTTAGCCTCTGGCGCTTGTTCTTGGGAAACAATCCTATCCCTGAGTTACACCACCTACTGTCAGTCTTGCTTTCTTGGTCTTTCTTTCCCTCCGGCCCAAGGCTGAGCTTCTGTGCTGTCTTGTAGCATCTACACGTGATTCATTTGTTGGCACAATTGAGAGTTACCTTCTGTTTGGGCCTGAATTTTGCCAAAGAAATGCAGCGATTTCCCAGTGAGAGCTTAGTTATTGCCAGCCCGAGAGGGGCATCAGATGCACTTCATGCACTAGAACACAACATCCAAAAAGACCCCTAAAAATCAGTTAAAGTAAACCTATTCCGAAAACCTATAAAACTTTGTATTGGTTTCTTTAAAGAAACACCTTATTAGTATTTCATAAACTTTTTACAGCCCGTCTGCAGTTGTGAAACTCAATGTGAGCCTGAAAGCAAATGAGTTCAACAGAGATGAATGATGTCAGTTTACCACTGAGAATTATTTATACTTCAATAAAAAGTTTCACAGTCAAGATTAACCTAGCTGATTAGAAGATTATGTTAATGAAGGAAAAGTCAAGGGTTTGATAACTGTGTGGGTCAATTAATTTTTCTTGCATCCAAGATCTTAGATAGAACTTCTGTAAGTAGCCAGCCTGGCCGTGTTTTGTTTTGTTTTTTACACCAGCTGTGGCAGGGGAAAAGTGGAGAATGGGTCAGGGTCAGTGCAAGAAATTCATTCATGCCTTGCTGATTGTAAATCAAAGCTTGTATTAATTCCTTTCTTTCTTTCTTCATTGATTTATTCCATAAACATATATTGATCTGTTTTTTTTGTTTGTTTAGTAGGGTTTCATATCATGATATAGAATTCTTACAACTTCCTTACCCAGCCTCAGTCCCTAATTTCATGTATGTGATAAAAGGTCAAATTGGAATTCAAACCTAGATCATCTGACTCTAACTTCAGAATTCTTTCCAGTATAATTTAGCAATCAGCTGGAGGTCACCACTAAAAAGGCTTAATTAATTTATAGGCAATTTTAATTCAGAAAACATTCACAAGTTAGTCACTGGTTATTGAATTAATAGATTTTTATTATATTTACCCAAATTAAGATTTTTAGAAATGTTTGCTACATCAACAAGGGAAACCTAAACTCCCTAAATAATTGTTAACAGGATACTACTCTAGGTTAGTCTCTAAACTTCCATCAAAATATATTCCTCAACTTAGTAGGAGAGATATAATTATATCATTTTGAAATGGTAAAAAATTATTTTTTCATACCTTTTAACTCCAAGGACAGTTTTACTCTTTATTTTAATGATAATTATCCATATAATGATCAACTTTTATAAATAAAGAACCCCCGTTCATCTAATCAAATATCTTGATCAATTTCCCTTAGAGCCATTAAACAACTTCCAAATTTTATCTCTATTTTAATAAAATTACTTTTACTGAGATAATGTTCCAGTATATTTTACAAGGATGAGGCCAATGTTAATTTTATCAGGTATCCTCTGTCATTGTTTTTTGTTTTTTACGGCTATCATCTTTACCTAATTTAATATTACAGGTCTAAATTTATCAGGAAAATTTGACCCCCTAGAAATAGAAATAAGATTTTTTTTCTCGAATCAAACAACTTGATTCTAAAGTTCCTAGAAGAAAAAAACAACAATAATAGCCAGGAAAAAGCTGAATAAGACATGTAATGAAAAGGTTTTAGCCTTATCAGATATTAAAACCTATTATAATTTATAATAATTACAGTAGCATAGTCCTGGACTATGAATATAGATCAATCAATAAGGAAACACAAAATCCATAAAACCAAACGCATAAAATAGTATATAATAAAGGTAGCATTTAAAGTTGTGGGATAAATTATAAATGGTGCTGAGGTAGTCAATTCATAAAAAATGAAATTCATATGGCCCTTAAACATAAGAAAAATGACCAACCTCATTTATAATAGAATTACATATTAAAACTATAACAACAACAAAAAATATATATATATATATATGTTTTTTTTTTTGCCTATGAACCACTGAAGATGAAAACATCTACAATGGTGTCAGGAATCAACACTCTCATGCACTGGTGGAAATGTAATTTGGGGTAACTTCCAGGGGCAATTTATCCAAATTGATCAAAATTTGAGATGAACATACCCTTTGACATAGCAATTCTATTTCTTGATTTATATTAGAATTGTATCTCTGGAACTTATACAAGAACTTACTTTAATTGCTATTTCCAGTAAGGAAATATAAATCGCTGGAGTCAATGAATAAGTAACATAAATTTTTTTCTTTCGTATATTTGTTGTTTTCTGAGTTTTATACACATGCATATTCATATATTACCAATTCAAAAATAACATTTGAACCAAAAAAAATGATTCTTCTATTTATTTTTTTTTAGTCAAATATAGATTTTCCATGTAAATTTTCAGTTTTACATTTTACTGCTATTTTTCCTATAAAGTCTATTTTTTTTTTCAGGTCAGGTTTTGTGTTTTTCAAAACTCCAGCAAATTTTACCAAGTGCAATTTTGGCCACTGCCACTTAAAATTTTGCTGGTCATTATTAATTGTGAATTAAGCTAAAAAGCTTTTAAATTTATTTCTTGGTTAATTTATAAGAAAATTGTAATTCCTCTCTTGTATGTCCTAACAGTCATTATCATTGGCAAAAAAAGAACAAAAATTAAAGAATATCTACAGCTTCAAAAGGGTGAGGTCAACATTTCCCATTGAAGTGACAACCTTCCCCTTTAAGATAGCCTTGAAGGTTATTATGAAAGTATCTAAACAGTATTTCCTTTCTCTCCAAAAACTTTTGCATAACTATTTTCCTTTATGTCCTGAGTATAAAGGAAAGTCTTGGCATAGATGAAGACAGCTCAGGAAGTAATATATTGGACAAGCTACCACTTCCTTGATTAAAGTATATTAGTGCTTGCAAGTCTCAGAAATCTGGCAGCACCCAATGTCTGAGTAAACCAGATCCTAAATGGTAGTCCAACTAGGAGACTAATTTTAAGCCTTCACCTGCAACCGCCAAAACGAGAGAGGTCCTTGTTCCTGACGTTTGAAGAAAACATCAATGATTAGAAAGGTTGATATAAATAATTATATAGTCATTTCCAAAGATTAATTAAACTGGGCATTTCCCCCAGTTTTTATAGAGCTAATAATCCAAAGTAGGGCTGAGATAATTCATTATGTCCCAGGAAACTTAGGGAAATGGACATGCATAAAGAATTTGTATTTAGCAAGCATTTATTGAGTGCCTACTTTACACCAGTCTTGGGCTACACAGGCATTGAATTCACAGACACAAATAAGACATGTCTCTGCTCATCAGGGGACCCTGGCTTTTATTTAATCCCTGCATTTTTCTTTTGCATTGCCAGGTAGGTGTATGAATACGTATGCGGTTATTAGTTAGATCTTTCACATAGAGCCCTGAGACAATTAAAGACTTGAGTTTCAGAAAGCAGCTTAAAACCTTTTTTTTTTTAAACCCAGCAAATGGTAAAGTTCACTCTTACAGGATACCCTGTATCCTGTCCCATTAAGATGTCAATTTCTGGCTAATTGCTCTGCATTACCCATAAGCTGCTACAAACAGTTTTAATGGCATGCTCTTTGTTGTAATTTAGGGTCAGTGACTGCCATTTCTTTGTACTCTGGAATGGTTCTTTCTCAGCCTACAAAGTGTTTGGCTGGCATGCAGGGACCTGAGGAAGCTTAGCAGCAACCTGGTCCCATGAAACATAATCCTGCCACACCCTGAAATGGATAGATGGCTCTGTCATGCCAGTGTGCACACAGCGGCTGGTGAGGGGAAGACTCACCAGCCAGAATCCTGAAAGGTGCTACTGCACAGCCAGTCAGTTCTGCCAAAGGAGAAAACCACCTGCCAAGGGCACACATGGGAATGGGCATGAAAATTCTGTTTTCCTTCTGTCCGAGTTTGTTCCGAGCACTGGAGCAGAATGGCAGCAAGTAAACCCTTCCCTGCCTAATGGGGTGTCTGTTTTGAGTTAAGATATTTTTGTATCAGAGATAAATAGCTTATTCTCAAGGAAGTCTAAAACAAAAGTTTGAAGATGGTTTTTAAAAACATGACTATAGCTTATGTTGGCCTGATAATGGGAACTCTGTGATGGATAGAGCAATGGAAAATTGTCAGGCATTAAACCAAAAGGAGCCCTTCTTCAGATGGTCCCATTGCTCCATATAGATTCTCATGGAAGGCTGAGGGTCACTGGACTAGCATTAGTGAAAACAGAAAATAAAGTTAGGTCATTTATAAATCTGGAATAGTTTTAGTTAGCTTGGCATTGATCACATCTTAAATCATCTCTCCAAATCCCCATACTTTTCTTTTATGATTAAAAACAGAATAGATTTCTTGTAGAATTATCTACAATTTAAAAATTGTTCTCTAAACAGAAAACTATTTAGGAGGACTAGTCCCTAGCAATGTATGACCTTTCTAACTATATCTCTTATCTCATGCAACCCTCAACTATCTTCTGCTAAAACCAGGCCATCACTGTGTTTCGTGTTAAAGATTGCTCTCGATTCTTTCCCAGGTTTACCAGCTGGAGCATAATCTTGCTAAGAACAGTTTTGTCCTCATCTTTTACGGGTACTCTTGGTGTCCCATCCAGATGCTGTTTATCAGACCAGTGCCTGCATACTCCAGCTTCCGAGAATGATCGCCGTTCGCTTACAGCTGTCCCTTCTCTGTAGAATCACCCTTGGCTACACGGGAGCCTCTGTACTCTGGAGGATACACCCCCTCACCAGCCTACATCCAGTAGCTGAGGGATCAGAAAGGTCAACACTTCTCTCAGGTAGGGCCAATTCTGAAGTTAAATTCATGCTCCAGAGTTTTTTGCAGGTTCAGGCTGAAGTCAGACTCCAGCTGGGACCGCATGCATACTTAGCTCTCTTTCCTGCCTTATCCTGCCACCTTCACTCCTCTTCCCATGAGAACACTAACACGAGAACCCCTGTCTCAGGCTCTGTATCTAGGAAACCTGACAATCACCATCATTGTAAACAGGGCAGGCAGGTAGGAGTCTGGGGGTCAGAGTGGGATAGGAGAAGGCTTAGCACTAAATTTATCCTAATAAGTGTGTACTTGCTGAATGAATGGCTTTTCAGACTCAATGCTTGGATGGACATAGCACAGCTATCATTGAAAGATCTATTTCTCAAGTAGCTCCAGGCTCTCTGATTCACTCCCGGACTGGAAATGAAATGACTAGGAAAATTTCATAAGGCTTGTTGCTGAGTAGAAATGTATGATTGTTAATGATGGTAATTCATCCATATAAATGAAGCACCAGCTTTTCTCAACATGTCACTAAGTACCAGGTCTGTGGTAGATTTGGTGAAAAAAAGAAAAAGTGCCTTTTATCTCACAAGTAAAATAAATCTTCTTATCTCACTGTGAGAGAAAACTTACTCAAATGGAACAATTAAGGGAAATTACAAGACAGTATATGATCACAGGCTAAAATGTAAAGTAGTAAGTTCCAAAAGAATTTAGAGAAGTCAGAAAGCAATGTGGGCATTGAAGAGTTAGGCAAGTCTTCTGGGAGGAGTATGTGTGTGTGTGTGGGGGGGGATGGCAGGGGGAAGAGGCCATTCCAAGAGAAAGAGGTGGTAAGAACAAGGTGTGGAGACAGTAATGAGGATGCCAGTGTTTGCCAGGATAAAGAATGTTTGAAGAAAATTTCCCCTGAGTTTGCTGCTCCATCATGTTATCATCCCACTTTCCTCTTTTTATTTGCTGCTTATTCATTTACCAAATATGTTTTGGGCACCTACTCTGTTCCAGGAACTGCACTATGTCTTCAGGATCGGACAGTGAAGACAATGCCCATCTTTGCTCTCAAGGAACTGACACTCCCCAGATAGATAATGGATTGGCAAATAGGCAGTTGCTAATACTGGGATGTTATGGTGCAGAAAGGGTTAAGCATAGGGTGCTAGGAAAGAACAAAGGAGAGGTACAAATCCAGAGTTGGGGGAAGGTTTAAAAAAAAAGGCTCCCTGAGGAAGTGTCAGCTAACTGGAGAACTAAAGTATGGTTACAAGTTGGTCAGGTAAAGAAGGGTATAAGGAAAAAAAATTTGGAGATGGGGGAAAACATGGTGCTTTGAGGAAAAATCTGTGCTGCAGTGTAACTGATGTGTGTGGAGGATAAAGAGACAGGAGTTGAACCAAAAACAGAGGCTAGATCAGGAACTTCCATGTAACTAAGCAATGGAGTGTGGACTTCATCGTAAGGGCCATGATAGCCATTGATTGACTTAAGTATTGACATGATATGATCATATTGTTACTTCTGAAATATTGCTTTAGCTGGAGTGGTTTGCATACATTGAATGAGACCACACTGAAAGCTCATGGGTACATTAAAAAGCTTCATTATACTCATGGTAAGTGATGGTGGGAACAGAGAGAAGTGGAGTTAAGAACAACATAAACTGGTGTTTTACTGGTTTGGGGAGAAGAAAGTAAGAATGCTCAAGGGTAATACTGAAGAATATAGCTGAAGCAAGTGAGGGGGGTGATGGTGTTTTAACTGAGTTGGGGAAATGAGAGGAAGAACAAGGTTGGGGGAAAAATGATTGTCCAGTTGCAGACAGGTTAAGCTTCAGAATCTGGGGATATTTAAATGGAGATATGGAATAAATGAGCTTGGAAGTTAGAAGAGAGTTTTGGCGGTGACTAGATAGATTTGGGGTTTCTTCAAATTGCTCACTTTGTTTAGTGGCATCACCATTCTCTCAGTTGCTCAGGCTAGAAACTCTTACTTCCGTAAGGGGACTATAGATGAACTTCATGGGATTCATGAATGTCCTTGAAATTATATGCAACATTTTGACTATGAGTGAATATGTCCATTTTCCTGGCACTGTAAGCCATAGTTTTTCATGGGTTTTTCAAAAGGTTTCTTGACCCCCTCCCTCCCCAATAAACACAAAAAGATTAAGAATCAGTGAGTTGGAATCTCTTTGTCTCTTTCTTTATATTTAATCATGAGTCAGAATCTTCAGTTACATCGGTGAAGTGATATTTATAATCACTCATCTTTCTTCATTGCTAGTCTCCTAGTTAAGATCTTTGCCACTTACAGTTTTAACTATTTTTTTTATTGGGATGTCTCAACTTCCCAGTATATATAACTAGATATATTTTTTTCCTCTAAACTACTACCAGTTATACGAACTTGAGTCCCCATCATTATGAATAGCAGAAAACCTTATCCATGCCAGTCCCTTCTAAAAATCACCAGCGTAAACCTAAGTGTCCATTGGCAGATGACTGGATAAAGAAGATGTGGCACATATATACAATGGAATATTACTGAGCCATAAGAAGAAACGAAATTGAGTTATTTGTAGTGAGGTGGATGGACCTAGAGTCTGTCATACAGAGTGAAGTAAGTAAGAAAGAGAAAAAACAAATATTGTATGCTAATACATATATATGGAATCTAAAAAAAAAAATGGTTCTGAAGAACCTAGGGGCAGGACAGGAATAAAGACTCAGACGTAGCGAATGGACTTGAGGACATGTGGAGGGGGAAGGGTAAGCTGGGACAAAGTGAAAAGTGGCACGGACATATATACACTACCAAATGTAAAATAGATAGCTAGTGGGAAGCAGCCGCATAGCACAGGGAGATCAGCTTGGTGCTTTGTGACCACCTAGAGGGGTGGGAGAGGGAGGGTGGGAGGGAGACGCAAGAGGGAGGGGATAAGGGGATATATGTATACATATAGCTGATTCACTTTGTTATACAGCAGAAACTAACACACCATTGTAAAGCAATTATACTCCAATAAAGATGTTAAAAAAATAAATAAAAATCACCAGCTTAGTTAGTTTACTGATTTTTTTTGCAACTCACAATCATATTGATCATATTATTAAAATCTCAGACACTTCAATTCAAAGCATCTTACCTTAAAGTTAGACTTGCAAGGCTACTGGAGGCTGAACACAGAGGATAGGGGTGTGATCGGTTCTTTACCTCTTTCCTTTCCATCTCAGGCAGCTATTGTGCTGATGGGGGTGGCAGGTAGGTAAGGGTAAGTGAAAGGAATTGACTCACGTGATTGGCAGCATATTGGAGGTAGCAAGCTGGGTACCCTTGCCTCGTCGTGGGCTGATGCCTTACCTGGCCTGACTTCTGGGTGTTGGTAACCAGCTTCCAGTTACATAGTGTGATGTCTTAGGTGACCTTGGATGCCCACCCAGCAGACTCACAGGGCTGGTGCATCTTCCTCCCCTCACTCTTGGTGGGTGGCTCTCTCTATCCTCCTCACACCAGCCCATCATTGATCAGTATGAGCAGCTAGCTGCTGCCTACTCCTCATTTGGTAAGCTCAACTTAGTCTATAGGAAACTTGGAATCCTTGCTACATCTGCCTCCATCTGAGTGCAACTGGGAGGGAGTGGAGAGCAACCTTCATATCTTCTGACTACTGCCTTCCTCTGTCCTAGGACCTAACATTCAAGGTGTTCTGGTGGCATCCAGGCGCAGCAAAAGTTCATAACATTCTTCCCTTCCCAAAAATGCTTTCAAATGTCCTGAGTGACTCTCTAGGGGACACCTGGCTTGGTTAGGCAGGAAGAAAGAAGCCAAACTGCACCCTCCACCCACCCTCACATGGACGGAAGATAAAGAGGGTAAGAGCTGATTCACAAACTTGGTTCTCTCCAAAAGATGGTTCCTCTTGCTCTTTCTACCCACTTCCTAGGGGGTTGCTTTACTGATTCTTAAAAGTCCTCCTTGTTAGAAAGTCCTACGTTGGTGATGTCACACATCATTGTTTTTCAGCTTTTAAGTTGTCTCCAGTTGGTAACTCCAGTAGCAAGGGGTCCTGGTGCGTACCACAACTTCATGTTACTAACTTCTTAACTGGTACACCTGATAGAATTTCTTGTCTTTCCCATCCATCCTTCCTAATATTTCTAACTTCAGTGACTCCCCAAGGTCAAGAAAAATCTCCTTAGACTGGTGTCTATGGTCTTTGACAACTCTGATCCCATCTACCTTTGCAGTTTTGCTCCTACCATGAGCTCACGCGAATAATATGGGCATTGATCAAAGAAGCCTTATTCTATCACATCTCCATGTTGTTTCTCACGTTGTGCTTCCTGCCTGCGATATCCTTTCTTTAAGTTTGATCGAAAAAAACTCTCTACTCATTCTTTATGTCAACCTCACGTGCCCTCTTCTCCATAATGTTCTATCCTTTCCTCAGTAGGAATTAATCCCTTCCATACCATTTGCATTATGCTTTACTTCTCTGGTTCTGCCTTATTATACTGAGAGATTATAAGAAATTTTAAAGCAGATATATACCTTATTCATCACATTATCACCGTGAGCCTGGCAAGGTATCTTGAACCTAGCAAATGTTCAGCAGTTCAGTGAGACTGAAATGATAGGTAAGGGGATTCAGATTATGGGAAGAGCCTTAAATGACCTTAAGTACTAGTTCAGTTGGTGGTATTCATTAAAGAGCTAGGACAAGAGGCACACTTTTCCCAGGGTTATTTATTTTTGCGATTTAGTTAAAAAGTGCTCACATTGTAATAACTTGGGAACATGTACCCCAAAGCAAACCACGAAAACAATAGTGAGAAATCCAACTCACAAATTATGACTGTCTACCCAATAGGGCACTCTGCTTGTCCATATCTGGAGGACAAACTAAAACCGTGTTTGCCAGATCTAAAGCACAATCAACAAGTGAGGACTTGAAGTCTGAAAGAAGATCTAGTGTGGTGGCTCCCCAAGATTAGCCTGCATCCCCCAGAAATTAGCACCATGCCAGATGCCAGGACTCATACTAGGCTGGGGGGTGGGCACTAGTTTCAGCTGTGCGGTGGTAACGGAGGAGAAAATGAAGTGATCAGGGCCAAATCCTGGTAGGGGAATGAAGTCCATATGGATGTCAATTGGCAGCTTGCACATCCTGCATCGTACAGCCGTGTGGCCTGTGCCATCGTGCATCAACGCATCTGGGAACTGACAAAGCAGAGCTTCTGGATAAACTTCATCTTCAAGGGCAGCCTTAGGCCGAGTGCTTCAAAGAGGGCTCAGGAAGCTCTGAGCAACCCTTGAAGACTTGAGCTAAATAGAAAATCGCAGATTTATATGAATAAAGGCTTAGATATTCTTTAAACAGGTCCCTTCCCATGCCTGAACCCTATAAACAATGAGACTGGTGCACGTATATGGTGCTCTAAATATATTTGGAAGATCATCTTGACACACCTAAATTTAATCTGGCTTGCCAAATTTCCAAGAGCCAGATTTAACAATGTACATACGTTAGCCAGTCCATAAATACAGGCTACATATACTTTCAGTCACCTCTCCCGCCCACCCCTTCCCCCATCAGATGTGTACACCCTTGTCTTCACATGACCACACATTGCTAACCCACTTCTACCTGCAAACAGAGGCACACACATTTACAAATACATCCTCATCAAACCTTGGGATCAAACACACTTTCCTTCTCCTCCCAGCCTACCCTGAATCAGACAGCTGTTTTCGGTCACTCTCTGACCCCTAGCTACACTCTAGGTGGAACAGCTGTGGTCAGAAACCTGGCCAGGACACTCCGCCAAGACGGAGTGAGAGGTGGCTGAGTGAGCAGCTAGTGAATGTAGCCATGGAATGTGGGTGGAGCCAGAGGAGAAAGGGCGCAGCTGATGCCGCTTCAAGAAGAAGGTGGGAAGCTCTGCTCCCTTCCCAGGGAGTTGACCGAAGGCAGCTGTGTGCTGCTGATGCGAGGAAAATGAGATGGTGGAGCTTAGCTTCAGAAGCAGCAGCTGCTGTGGTCTGGAAGGCGCCGCCAGATCGCTCCCCAGAGTGTGGACCTTGCTCCGATGCCTGTGTGTCATGGTAGGAGGTGGCTGGTTCTCCTACCCCTTTGGGAAGGATTTTGGTCAAACGGCTCTGGCAAAGTTGGCTGAGCTGCTCTGTGAGAGCCAGTCTGTGATCATACATGTGAGAGTACACACTGAGTTATGCACACATGTTTACTCACGTATGTAGAGACAACTGCCCCTGGGATAACCTTATTTATTTTTTTAAATTTTTTTTTTCCCGGTACGCGGGCCTCTCACTGTTGTGGCCTCTCCCGCTGTGGAGCACAGGCTCCGGACGCGCAGGCTCAGCGGCCATGGCTCACGGGCCCAGCCTCTCCGCGGCATGTGGGATCCTCCCGGAACGGGGCACGAACCCGTGTCCCCTGCATCGGCAGGCGGACTCTCAACCACTGCGCCACCAGGGAAGCCCACCTGGGATAACTTTAAAGATCTCTGACCAGTAGGAAAATTTGAGAGTTAGCAGAGATCAGATAAACACCTCAGATGCCTTCACATATAGCCTCACCTGCCTGTGAGGCTCAGGTTCCCATTATCATTGAGAAGCCAGATATCTCATTTAGTCAGAGATCCTGGTTCACTTCACACTCACCATTGTCTTCCTGCTCCGGATGACTTATTCCAGGCCAGTGGGGCTGTGGCCTCCCAATCGTTTCGGAAATATTTGATGTCTGGGAACCACTAAGTAACGCTGCAGCAAGGTCCAGGTTTGCTATTTAAACCCCAACTGCAGTCCCAAGACCCAAGGTCATGGTCTTTAATGCAAAGGTTCACCAAAGTTATTTTAATAAGATTCAACCAGCTGTTGGTTTCTACCACTTTCATGTCCCAATCCTAGCTTTTCAGTGTCCTACTTCCCCCTTTCCTACCTGACCAGTGTCCTTCCGTCACTTCTCTGACAGGCCCCCATGAAGCTGCTCTGTGCAGAACAGTGCTCTCGATGGCCAGTTCTTATCTGTAACACTGATGCAACTGCAGAAATACCTGTGGTTATAGAAAGACCCAGGCTTAGCAAATAATTAAAAAACAACTGTTGGGTGAACAGTCACCTTTGGCACATATATCCCCAATTTTGAGCCCTTTAGCACCCTTTCCTTCATCCTGTCCTGCTTTCTAGCTTACTTGCTCCTTGTCTTTGATTCAGCCACCAGAATTGGCCACATCTTTGACTTCACTCCTTCTTGGCCATCTCCTCAGCAACAGCTGCCTTCTCAATTTGACTTCAGCCTCCATGTTCACTGTGGATAAATCCATAAGCCGAATCCATCTGCCCCCAGCAGCTGGAAATCCTATCCTCCCACCATGTGATCCCCTCCTTGGACAGAAAGTGAGCGACAGAGCCTAAAAAGTATTTGGATTGAAAAAAGTACTGCTCTCCTTCAGTGACTGCTATCAAAATTCTTCTCTCAATGTGGTATTTGGAGAACACCATTTGAATGAAAGAATTCATTTTAAGATGTGAATGACTATTAAGTAGGCACTATTAGGTAGCCAATCAAATTAATTACTCTCTGAAAGAAATATTTCAGAAGAAGGGGACAATTTTTCTGATTGTTCTGAGAGTGAGAAGACTCTTTTCCAGGTTCCCAGTCTCTATGGAATCTGCCCTGACACATCTCTGGTCTCCTCACATCAGCATTTTTACTCCTTTGCTCCCTCCATAGGACACCTATTCTTCCAATGACTGATATTGGAATCCCCTGGATAACCGCACTCCTTGGCTTCTTCTTGAGGGTGAAACCTAAGCCTAGGAGTGGTCTCCTAGGTCTCCCCCACTAGCCTGCCCTATGATATCCGTCACTTATCAATGGACTCATTTGTTGGGAAATGTGATGAGTTGGACTCTCCTTCTCTCTAACACACTCTGCCTGGTTCCTACCGTCCGTGTTTGTTCCTAGAGCAAGGCCATTAGCAAAATTACCAAAGTTCATAGGAAATATTTGTCATAGGCTACTTCTTCCTTCTGCATAAGCCCGTAAATAAAGCCGGTAAGGAACCATCGTTCACGTTCCTTTGTTGGGGATCTGAGGTACTTATGATAATTATCTTATCCTGGTATACACTTCATATATATCACTTAATTGTCACCTTGACCTCAAAAGATGGCAATGACCTGCCCTCTGTTATGGTTGAAGACCCTGAGGTTTAGATACATTAAATAATTCGCCTGACATCACGTAGTCAGCATATAGCTGTTTTAGGGTTCTGATCAAAGTCTGTCCATTTCCAAATTCTGTGTTCCTCCCACCCACACTATCTGGCCAGGAATGATATGTTATGATGAATAAATCTTGATGTTTTCCCCCCTAAAATTTGAAGGCCATCTTGGTGACTAATGGGAACTTTGTTCCTTATTCACAACATTCCTCACGGATTATAAAGTAAGGGCCCTTGAGACTGGCATGACCTCGTTACGACCCACCAGCTGGCTCACCTCAGCCCTCAGCTTCTTCCTGCTGGTCACCAGTAAGTCAGACAAATCTCCCTTATCTGCCACAATTGTTACTACACCTACATTTCCTGCTGAATTGAAGATGTCACTTGTGCTCCTTTTTATTGCAAGGGACTAATAGTTTATGTGATGAGCAGAGAGTGAGTCAAGCTTGAGAGAAGTTAAAAGTAAACATAGAGTTCTCTCCCAGCACATGAATGGAACATAAGCTTGGGATGTGCAGCTGGGAAAACGTGCTAGTCCCTGAACTACAGATTCCCGATTTGTGAATTTGTGAGGCTCTATAATGAGTACTGTGACGTTTGTTACTTAGAGCCAGCTGATATCATCTACCAGTTTTGCATATATTCCTCTTCATTTTCTAAGGCAAACCACAGATGTTTTATCCCTTGTGATCACACCTGCAGACCTAAAACTAGTTAAAAAACAAAACAAAACAAAACAAAAAAACAACGGGAGAGCAGATGTTTTGAAATTGGAAGTTAAATGATTGGACAGGGGAAAAAAGCAAAAGTATTCCACTATTCCTTTATATGTACAAATGCCAGAAAGTAAATCCTCTTGTTACTAGCAGACGGAAGAACAGCAGTCCTGACTTTTTCTGTTTCCCCTAAGCCAGAGAGCAGTTTTGGCATTTTATTTACATAAAAGATGATGGATTTTATTCTAGTCCTGAGATTCGACTCACCTTTAATAAATTGTCCCACCGTATTCCTGACCCACCGTATAAAATAAAGGAACACTTTTCGGTCATATGAGAGCACCACATTTGCTGATGCAAAAATGCTTTCGTCTGATAGGAAAGTTAATTAAGCAATAAGACATGACATGAATTATTATGTAATAACTCACGACTTCGGTGTAGCTACGTGCAAACCCGAAGGCCAACTACCCCTTCAGCATCTAGGCACGAATTATGCTGTAATAACTCAAGCTCTGAAGTTTTCCACTGAATCAGGGTTGGGTGGTGGGGGAGAAAACCAAGGATAAAAACTGATCTCCAACAAGCAAGAGAGGATAAGGTAGGGTCATTGTTTAGACTTATATATGAACCCATTGAAGAAAGACATTAGTGACTAGAATTTTGGGGTGACATTCACCAGGATTCTTTCTGTCATTTCTCAAAGCTTTGAGAAAACACCACACACTTTCAATTTAGGGCTGGGTACAACATGCTGAGGAAAATTCTTTGCCAGAAATATGGGCACTTGGATATTGCTCAAGTGCGGTGGATTCTTTCTGACTCAAAGGGGGAAATAAGTCATCGCTTTATAACTTCTGAGATTTCATATTCTGCCTTCTGATTTGGGGGAAATAAATGTCCTAAGAATCAGCAGTCATGGGTCATGAGAGACAGGGATCCAGTTACCTGAGTCTTCTGCATCAAAAAAAACCCATGGGCTTCCCTGGTGGCGCAGTGGTTGAGAGTCCGCCTGCCGATGCAGGGGACACGGGTTCGTGCCGCGGTCCGTGAAGATCCCACGTGCCGCGGAGCGGCTGGGCCCGTGAGCCATGGCCGCTGGGCCTGCGCGTCCGGAGCCTGTGCTCCGCAACGGGAGAGGCCGCAACAGTGAGAGGCCCGCGTACCGCAAAAAAAAAAAAAAAAAAAAAAAAAAACCACTTCCCTTGCTTTTCTGTATCCCGCATCAAATTGGGGTTGGGTTTTGGCTCAGAACTAAGGCACTAAAGCAGGGTTGATTCTCCAGGCTTCAGTTTGACCTGAAGAAGTAAAGAGAAACCGTGCAAAAGCCATGGCATAAAGATTTACATAGAACGAGCCCATTCAATATCACATGTGAAAAAGTGGGCACAAAATTAAGTTCACAGAGGAATTCTCCTAATTTTTTTCTTCCCTTTCAAGGGTATATAGATTTAATGAATGATGATGTACCCAACAAGTCCCAGTTAGGGGCTATGGTCCTATTAATCTCACAGCTGGATAGATTGACAGCGAATCAGATCACTCAGTTAAAATCCATTTTTATCAGAAAACATCTACAAAGGAAGCAGAAGCATTTTTCTCCCTCTGAATGCTGACATGTAGAGCTGATGGAGATTGACAAGAAGGTGTCCTGCCCAGCCCCGCTCAACTCAAGCTGCACACAGAACAGCTTTCCTGTTTCCCTCTTGTTCGCCTCCTTCAACCTCCAGCCACAGCCTGCACAGAGATGAGCAGTTCAGCAAATCTGCGACTTCAGATCTTACAAGTTTGCTGGTAAAATTCCAAAATTCATAGTCAGACCATGCCTCCCTCCATACGACTAACATATGGTATTAACCAATTTTATCAACACTGTATAAAGGGAACAGCTCCAGAATGTGTTTCTGTTATTCTTACAGTTACTCTGTTGCCTTTCAGCATGGCACTGATATTGCCTCTCTTTGGTCCTGTTTGAAAGGCTGATTTTAACACTAATTTCTTAAAAGGCTTCACTGTAGAATTCTTACTTTATTTGGTGAGTTGCAATTTGATCTCTTTGTTGAGCAAGTGGTCACCTTATACTTTCTTATTTATCTGAGAAAAATTTACAGTGCATTTGGTTAACAAATTCTCCATGGGGGGGGGAAAGTTGGTTTTGATGAACAGAGATGGTCTAGAGCAGGGGTCGGCAAACTTTGGCTGTAAGAGGCCAAATAACAGGTATTTTTGGCTTTGTAGTCCTTTTGCAGGTGCTCAGCTCTGCCATCATAGTGTAAAAGTAGCCATAGACAATATGTAAAGGAGCGTTCCAGTAAAATCTTACAAAAATAGGTAGTGGGCTCAGTTGGGCTGGCAGGCCATGTTTGCCAACCCATGGTGCAGAGAGTCCAAGGGAAGTGGGCCAGTTTTCTTCCCTCACTTTGGATAACAGTTTCTCAAGAGCTGAGAGGAGGTTATGAAGGCAGGAGTGTTATCACATGAGGAGTACAGTGGTATAGTGAAAAGATAAAGAATTTGGAGTCAGATAGATGACTGAGTGAATTTTGGTCCAGCTACTTTCTCCTGTATGACTTTGGGAAAGTTACCAAACTTCTCTGAGCTGCCCTGTCCTCCTCCTTAAAAGGGCAATCATAATATCTAGGGCAAGGTTATTAGCTTTGCATATATCACTGTCCTCCCCTTCTTCCTGGGCTCGCAGCTAGACTATGTTACCTAGCCTCCCTTGCAAGCAGGCACTCCCTGGCGGCTAAAATCTCATCAACAGAATGCACAGAGAGCATGTGTGCTTGTTCTAGCCTAGTCCAGCTCCATCCACACTCCATTCTGCTGGCTTACACCCTGGACGTGGTGGAGTGTAGCCTTCAGCACATATACAAGAACAAATCCAGTACAGGATATGGAGAAACAAGAGGGAAGGAGCCTGGTCCCTGAAGGGCTGCCTAATGGGTTGAAACACTTTTTTTGTGAGCGAAAAAGAAGCATTGTTCTTGAAGGTGCTTATTTTAGTGTGTTCTCGCTTAAGAAGCTTAGCCTAAAGTGAAAATACAATACCTAATTTGGATGGTTTTTATAAAGACATAAAATAATTCATATAACATACTTGGCATTTAAGTGGCATTCAGTAAGGGATAACTTTTATCTGTTTTGTTACTCAGGTGGGCAGTGGAAAAGTTGTTTAAGATGTAGATTCGGTATTTGGCAGGACGTGATTTGATTATTTTGCAGGAGGGTTCCTGCCCTCCAGCCTGGGATTCAACCTTCTCTACATTAATTGGGGCATGTTTGGGGAGTCATGGGAATGTGCTGGGTGGGCAAAAGTGGGTGAGGACATCAGCCACTTAGCTTGGAGGGCAGGGAGAGAGACACAGAGGAAGTTTCCACTGAGGTTACTGCACAGATACGTGTGCAGATGTGTGTGTGTGTGTGTGTGTGTGTGCACACACACAAACAGGACCGTAGCCTTGTTTTTGTGTGTGTGCGTTTAGAGGGCCGAGATGAGCTCTTGGCTATCTTTTGGAAAATATTTTTTATACCTCTTTATTTTTACTTCTGAAAATCTTTCAACAAAGAATTTCTTTGAAATATATTTTCTTTGGTGATGAAAGTGTGGCTATGGAATATAAAAATCTTTATGAAAGATTGTACATATATAGATAATACATCAAAATTAAGGGTTTATAAAATTTTAAAAAAGAAATGAGACTAAAACCATTTATAACTACACTATCCAAAGTAACTCAGAGTAACATGTTGCTGTAAATGATAGATTATAAAATGGTCATAG
The DNA here is from genome assembly GCF_937001465.1 of Orcinus orca. Classification (NCBI taxonomy): domain Eukaryota; kingdom Metazoa; phylum Chordata; class Mammalia; order Artiodactyla; family Delphinidae; genus Orcinus; species Orcinus orca. The sequence goes on from NC_064564.1 coordinate 57,681,596, forward strand.
GGTGTCCATATATATGTGTGTGTGTGTATATTTGTGTGTGTGTGTGTATGTGTGTGTGTTTCCTGACCTAAATGTAAGCATTTCCCATGTTATAACATATTCTTTTGAAACATTTTCTCAATGGCTGTATAATGAATGTATCATAATTTATGGAATCATCCTCCTAAAATTGTTTATAATTTTTCCTTAGAAATGAAGATTATTATATACAAAGATATATGATACAACTAACATAATAACCTAATAACTAACCATATTGTATTTATTCTTTCTGTTGTTGTAAGAATAATATTTGCAGAATGCAAAGCCAATTTTGTCACTCTCCAGCTTAAAACCCTTAAAAGGCCACTTCTCGTTCTGGTGAAAAAACTAGCATTGTTGCCACAACCCTCGAGACCCTTCCCAATCTGGTCCTTGCTGACCTTTCAGCCACCTCCCTTGTTTCCCTGGATCCTTCACCTAAATCCATCTATCCTGACTGCAGTTATCTAAATATGCTATAATCTCTCCCAACAGAGCCTCATTCAGCTTTTCTGTCTGAAAGGCTCCCTGCTCCATCCAACAATACCTCTCTAATTATAGCTCATTCTTTTCTCTCTCTCTCTCTTTTTTTGACTTTCTGTTAACTTATTTTTCTCCAATTTTATCGACATATAATTGTCACATAACATTGTATAAGTTTAGGGTGTACGACATAATGGTTTGATATATGTATGTATTGTGAAGTGATCAGTGCAATAAGATTAGTTACCATGCATCATCTCATATAATTACAAATTTTCTTTCCTTGTGTTAACTTTTAAGGTATATTCTATTAGCAGCTTTCAAATATACAATACAGTATTTTTAACTGTAGTGCTCTGTTACACATTATGCCCCTAGAACTTATTTTATAAAACAGTTCAGTAATAGCATAAAAACAGACTGATAGACCCATGGAAGAGAATCCAGAGCCCAGAAATAAACCCATGCATATATGATTAACTTATATTTGACAAGGGAGCCAAGAATATTCAATAGAGAAGAGATACTGTTTTCAGCAAATGGTGCTGGGCAAATTGGATATTCACATGCAAAAGAATGAGACAAGATCTCTCTCTTATATCACTCAAAAATTTAATTTGAAGTGGATTAAAAGTTAAATGTAAGGTGTGAAACCATAAAATTTCTAGAATAAAACATGGGGAAAAAGCTTCTTGACATGGGTATTGGCAGTGATTTTTTTGGTTATGACACCTAAAGACTAAGCAACAAAATTAAAAAAAAAAAAAGTGGGACTACATCAAACTAAAAAAATTCTGCACAGTAAAAGAAATAGTCGACAAAATAAAAAGGCAGCCTATGGAGTGGGAGAAAATAATCACAAACCACATATCTGATAAGGGGTCGGTATCCAAAATGTAAGAAACTCACACAATTCAGTAGCAAAAACCCCCTCCAAATCCAATTTAAAGATGGGTAGATGGGGACTTCCCTGGCTGTCCAGTGGTTAAGACTCCATGCTTCCAATGCAGGGGGCGTGGGTTTGAGCCCTGGTCGGGGAACTAAGATCCCACTGCATGGCATGGCCAAAAAAAAAAAAAAAAAAGGTACTTGACCTGAATAGACGTTTTTTCCAAAGAAGATATTCAAATGGCCAACAGGTACATGAAAAGGTGTTCAACATCAATAATCATTAGGGAAATGGAGATCAAAATCACAATGAGACATTGCCTCACCCCTGTTAGAATGGCTGTCATCAAAAAGACAAGAGGTAAAACATGTTGGCAAGGATGTAGAGAAAAGGGAATGCTTGTGCACTGTTGGTGGGAATGCAAATTGGTGTAGCCGCTATGGAAAACAGTATGAAGTTTCCTCAAAAAATTAAAAATAGAAATACCATATGATCTAGCAATTTTGCTTCTGGATATATATCTGAAGGAAATGAAATCACTATCTTGAAGAGATAACTGCACTCCCTTGTTCACTTAAACATTATTTACAGTAGCCAAGAAACAACGTAAGTGTCCATTGATGCATGGATAAAGAAAATGCGGTATAAATATGGAATACTAGTCATGGAATACTAGTGGAATTAGTATTCCACTAATGGAATGGAATACTAGTCAGCCACAAAACAAAGAAGGAAATCTTGCAATTCGCAACACCATAAATGGACCTTGAGGACATTTTTCTAAGTGAGATAAGTCAGAGAGAAAGACAAATGCTATATGATCTCACTTATATGTGGAATCTATAAAACCAAACTCAGAAACAAAGCTAAGATATGTGGTTGCTGGAGGCAAGGGGTGGGGGTTGAGAAAATTGGATGAAGGTGTTTAAAAGGTACAAACTTCTAGTTACAGTCCATTCTTTGTCATTTCTGCTCAAATATTTTCACCTCATGAAGCCTTTCTTGACTTCAAGTTAAAACTTTTCATTTGGTGCTATAAACCTTTCATTTCTGGAATGGATCACAATTTTCATGGGAATATGTGATTATTGGAAGTCTTGCCCAACTAGACTATAAATGCCTTAAAACAGGAATCTGTATATTTATGCTATGATTAAATCTTTTAACAGCTCCCAGCATATTGAACAAATATTGGACATGGGGAGTTTGAAACTCTACCTAACACTGTATAAAAATAAATTCAAAATGAATTAAAAAATAACAAAAGAAATCATGGGTAATTGTAAAACAATCTTTGATTGGGGAAGCCCTCTGAAAAATTATATTTTATTATCTAAAACCAAGACTTCTAATATGACAAAAACACCTACCATAGCACAGGCAGAAAGAAACATTTACAATACACATTTTGTACAAAACTGATTTCCTTAAAACAGAAAAAAGATAAATCAGTAAAAAGCAATCAAAGAGCCCAGAGATAAACCCACACACATATGGTCACCTTATCTTTGATAAAGGAGGCAAGAATATATAGTGGAGAAAAGACAGCCTCTTCAATAAGTGGTGCTGGGAAAACTGGACAGCTACATGTAAAAGAATGAAATTAGAACACTGCCTAAAACCATACACAAAAATAAACTTAAAATGGATTAAAGACCTAAATGTAAGGCCAGACACTATTAAACTCTTAGAGGAAAACATAGGCAGAACACTCCATGACATAAATCACAGCAAGATCCTTTTTGACCCACCTCCTAGAGAAATGGAAATAAAAACAAAAATAAACAAATGGAACCTAAGGAAACTTAAAACCTTTTGGACAGCAAAGGAAACCATAAACAAGATGAAAAGACAACCCTCAGAATGGGAGAAAATATTTGCAAACGAAGCAACTGACAAAGGATTAATCTCCAAAATTTATAAGCAGGTCATGCAGCTCAATAACAAAAAAACAAAGAACCCAATCCAAAAATGGGCAGAAGACCTAAACAGACATTTCTCCAAAGAAGATATACAGATTGCCAACAAACAAATGAAAGAATGCTCAAGATCGTTAATCATTAGAGAAATGCAAATCAAAACTACAATGAGATATCATCTCACACCGGTTAGAATGGCCAACATCAAAAAATCTACCAACAATAAGTGCTGGAGAGAGTGTAGAGAAAAGGGAACCCTCTTGCACTGTTGGTGAGAAGGTAAATTGATACAGCCACTATGGAGAACAGTATGGAGGTTCCTTAAAAAATTAAAAATAGAACTACTGTACAACCCAGCAATCCCACTACTGGGCATATACCCTGAGAAAACCATAATTCAAAAAAATTCATGTACCACAATGTTCATTGCAGCTCTATTTACAATACCCAGGACTTGGAAGCAAACTAAGTGTCCATCAACAGATGAATGGATAAAGAAGATGTGGCACATATATACAATGGAATATTACTCAGCCATAAAAAGAAACGAAATTGAGTTATTTATAGTGAGGTGGATGGACCTAGAGTCTGTCATACAGAGTGCAGTAAGTCAGAAAGAGAGAAACAAATACCGTATGCTAACACATATATATGGAATCTAAGGAAAAAAAATGGTCATGAAGAACCTAGGGGCAATATGGGAATAAAGACACAGACCTACTAGAGAATGGACTTGAGGATATGGGGAGGGGGAAGGGTAAGCTAGGACAAAGTGAGAGAGTGGCATGGACATATATACACTACCAAATGTAAAATAGGTAGCTAGTGGGAAGCAGCCGCATAGCACAGGGAGACCAGCTCCGTGCTTTGTGACCACCTAGAGGGGTGGGATAGGGCGGGTGGGAGGGAGGGAGACGCAGAGGGAAGAGATATGAGTATATATGTATATGTCTAACTGATTCATTTTGTTTAAAGCAGAAACTAACACACCATTGTAAAGCAATTATACTCCAATAAAGATGTTAAAAAAAGAAGCAATCGAAGACAAAATTAGGAACGTGAATAAACAATTCATCGAAAAATATAGTTAATGAACATAGTATATGTTCGTTAACTAAAATATACTAAAGTTATCAGCCTAACTTTAAAGAATGGAAAATTAAGGTAACTGAGAGATCAATAATCACTGATCAGATTAGCAGTGACAAAATGTATTGGTGATTTCTTCATAGGAGAAAAAGGGATTCTCTTTCTTTTTCTTTTTTTTTAGTGAAATGTAGTTGATTTACAATGCTGTGCTAATCTCTGCTGTACAGCAAAGTGACTCAGTTATACACATATATACATTCTTTCTTTTTTTAGTATTCTTTTCCACTCTGATTTATCCCAGGAGATTGGATATAGTTCCTTGTGCTATATATAGAGTAGGACCTTGCTGTCTCTCCAGGACTCTCATAAGTTGGTGGTGGAAATATAAATTGGTGTAAAGCTTCTGTGATACTCTTGGGAAATATCTATGGAAGTTTTAAATATACACATCATTTGATGCAGTAATTTCACTTCTAAGGATTTACTCAAACTATGCTACAGAACTGTTCATTAAATATCAATACATATAGTTGTGTGTATGTACGTGTATATGTGTATATCATGTTGGTTGTAGTAGAGATGGCAGTAGCAGTGTTCTGGAAACTGCCTCAGTACTCATCAAAGGGGGATTAAATAGATGAATTGTGATATAAACATATAGTGGAAAGCTGCACTACCATTAAAAGGGATGAAGTAAGTCTTTGTATCAGTATGTAAAAATGTCCACTATTTATCAGTGATTTAAAAGAGTGAGTGCAGAATAATTTATATGCTATGACTCAATTTACATAAAGAAGTGTACACATACAAATATTCAAATATTATGTATGCGTATAATGTGTGAAAAACATCTGATTGTGAGCATTTGCCAGTGACTACTCCTGGGGAATGGAAGTGTGTATCAGTGGCAGGCAGGTAGGGTAGGGAGATGAGGGAAATGTTTCCTTGGAAGTTTGTAGAATTCTGTGTGGTTTACTTTTCCTTCAGAGAGGTATTACTCTCATTGTAAAAAAGCAAAGTAATTCTCTGCTAATAAAGTAAACAAATAATGACAACTTGCTGTTGTAATTCACATTTGATGTCACATTTAGCTCATTCCTACATATTTTTGCACTATTTAAACTCATTTTCAATATATTTAAAAACATGTTAGGATAATTTTTAGACCCTCTCCCCACTCTCTTTAATCTCTAAAAATTTGTCTCTTCTACCCTTTTCAAAGAAATTTAAAAATCAGTGTCAAATTTCCCCCCAAATTCTGTTGATACATTGACTCAAAGAACAATAAACTTTGGAAGGACTTATCTTTAAAATATTAATTTCTTCTCTATCTACATATATCTTCTTTCAGGACTGTTGGTAAGCTTTTTTATATCTTACACATTTCTTGAAACTTATATGTAAGTATTTTATATGGTTTTCGGATTTGTAAATATTACCTTTTTTTCTGCTTGGCTTTTCATAATCGAGAGGGCTTTATTTTTTTGTCATTATTTATTTTGAATCTGACCACTGTGTTGAGCTTTCTTAATAGTTCTTATAGTTTTCAGTTGCCTCATTTGGATTTTTTATGCAGACAATAAAGCCATCTACAAATAATGATTTTTTTTTTACTTCTTTTACCAGTAGGTGTATCTCTCATTTCCCTTTCTTATCATGTTATGTTGTCTAAAACAGTGGTTCTTGCAATTCTTCCTTGCAAACTCCACAGAGACGATTAATTTTTACAGAATGCTTTTGTTGGCTTTGGGAGAATTTTTATATCCTTAGTTCACCCATGGTTGCAATTGATGAATGAACATTCTGATGTGAATATTAGTAGACATTTTTCTTTACATAGAGTAATGTGAAAGATGAAAGTTTAACGATAAAGACATATGCTGAATCTTCACTTAGCTATCAACAGAATGAGGGGCTTACTTGCCGAATCAATTAAGTTTCCTAATTCTGGAAGAATATCCCTCAATTTTTTGTGTTTTACAGAACATAATATAATAACTGCTTTCACAATATACCTTTATTATTATTATTTACCTCTTTATTGCAGTATAATTGCTTTACAATGGTGTGTTAGTTTCTGCTTTATAACAAAGTGAATCAGTTATACATATACATATGTTCCCATATCTCTTCCCTCTTGCGTCTCCCTCCCTCCCACCCTCCCTATCCCACCCCTCTAGGTGGTCACAAAGCACCGAGCTAATGTCCCTGTGCTATGCGGCAGCTTCCCACTAGCTATCTACCTTACGTTTGGTAGTGTATATATGTCCATGCCTCTCTCTCGCTTTGTCCTAGCTTACCCTTCCCCCTCCCCATATCCTCAAGTCCATTCTCTAGTAGGTCTGTGTCTTTATTCCTTTCTTATCCCTAGGCTCTTCATGACATTTTTTTTTCTTAAATTCCATATATATGTGTTAGCATACGGTATTTGTCTTCCTCTTTCTGACTTATTTCACTGTGTATGACAGAATCTAGGTCTATCCACCTCATGACAAATAGCTCAATTTCGTTTCTTTTTATGGCTGAGTAATATTCCACTGTATATATGTGCCACATCTTCTTTATCCATTCATCCGATGATGGACACTGAGGTTGTTTCCATCTCCAGGCTATTGTAAATAGAGCTGCAATGAACATTTTGGTACATGACACTTCTTGAATTATGGTTTTCTCAGGGTATATGCCCAGTAGTGGAATTGCTGGGTCATATGGTAGTTCTATTTGTAGTTTTTTAAGGAACCTTCATACTGTTCTCCACAGTGGCTGTATCAATTTACATTCCCACCAACAGTGCAAGAGGGTTCCCTTTTCTCCACACCCTCTCCAGCATTTATTGTTTCTAGATTTTTTGATGATGGCCATTCTGACTGGTATGAGATGATATCTCATTGTAGTTTTGATTTGCATTTCTCTAATGATTAATGATGTTGAGCATTCTTTCATGTGTTTGTTGGCAGTCTGTATATCTTCTTTGGAGAAATGTCTATTTAGGTCTTCTGCCCATTTTTGGATTGGGTTCTTTGTTTTTTTGATATTGAGCTGCATGACTGCTTATAAATTTTGGAGATTAATCCTTTGTCAGTTGCTTCGTTTGCAAATATTTTCTCCCATTCTGAGGGTTGTCTTTTGGTCTTGTTTATGGTTTCCTTTGCTGTGCAAAAGCTTTGAAGTTTCCTTAGGTCCCATTTGTTTATTTTTGTTTTTATTTCCATTACTCTAGGAGGTGGGTCAAAACGGATCTTTGTGTGATTTATGTCATAGAGTGTTCTGCCTATGTTTTCCTCTAAGAGTTTGATAGTTTCTGGACTTACATTTAGGTCTTTAATCCATTTTGAGCTTATTTTTGTGTATGGTGTTAGGGAGTGATCTAATCTCATACTTTTACATGCAGCTGTCCAGTTTTCCCAGCACCACTTATTGAAGAGGCTGTCCTTTCTCCACTGTACATTTCTGCCTCCTTTATCAAAGATAAGGTAACATATGTGCATGGGTTTTTCTCTGGGCTTTCTATCCTGTTCCATTGATCTATCTTTCTGTTTTTGTGCCAGTACCATACTGTCTTGATTACTGTAGCTTTGTAGTATAGTCTGAAGTCAGGGAGCCTCATTCCTCCAGCTCCGTTTTTCGTTCTCAAGATTGCTTTGGCTATTCGGGGTCTTTTGTGTTTCCATACAAATTGTGAAATTTTTTGTTCTACTTCTGTGAAAAATACCAGTGGTAGTTTGATAGGGATTGCATTGTATCAGTAGATTGCTTTGGGTAGTAGAGTCATTTTCACAGTGTTGATTCTTCCAATCCCAGAACATGGTATATCTCTCCATCTATTTGTATCATCTTTAATTTCATTCATCAGTGTCTTACAATTTTCTGCATACAGGTCTTTTGTCTCCTTAGGTAGTTTTATTCCTAGATATTTTATTCTTTTTGTTGCAGTGGTAAATGGGAGTGTTTTCTTGATTTCACTTTCAGATTTTTCATCATTAATGTATAGGAATGAAAGAGATTTCTGTGCATTAATTTTGTATCCTGCTACTTTACCAAATTCAATGATTAGCTCTAGTAGTTTTCTGGTAGCATCTTTAGGATTCTCTATGTATGGTATCATGTCATCTGCAAACAGTGACAGCTTTACTTCTTCTTTTCTGATTTGGATTCCTTTTATTTCCTTTTCTTCTCTGACTGCTGTGGCTAAAACTTCCAAAACTATGTTGAATAAGAGTGGTGAGAGTGGGCAACCTTGTCTTTTTCCTGATCTTAGTGGAAATGCTATCAGTTTTTCACCATTGAGGATGATGTTGGCCGTGGGTTTGTCATATATGGCCTTTATTATGTTGAGGAAAGTTCCCTCTATGCCTACTTTCTGCAGGGTTTTTATCATAAATCGGTGTTGAATTTTGTCAAAAGCTTTTTCTGCATCTATTGAGATGATCATATGGTTTTTCTCCTTCAATTTGTTAATATGGTTTATCACATTGATTGTTTTGTTATATTGAAGAATCCTTGCATTCCTGGAATAAACCCCACTTGATCATGGTGTATCATCCTTTTAATGTGCTGTTGGATTCTGTTTGCTAGTATTTTGTTGAGGATTTTTGCATCTATGTTCATCAGTGATATTGGCCTGTAGTTTTCTTTCTTTGTGACGTCCTTGTCTGGTTTTGGTATCAGAGTGATGGTGGCCTCTTTGAATGAGTTTGGGAGTGTTCCTCCCTCTGCTATATTTTGGAAGAGTTTTAGAAGGTAGGTGTTAGCTCTTCTCTAAATGTTTGATAGAATTCACCTGTAAAGCCATCTGGTCCTGGGCTTTTGTTTGTTGGAAGATTTTTAATCACAGTTTCAATTTCAGTGCTTGTGATTGGTCTGTTCATATTTTCTATTTCTTCCTGATTCAGTCTTGGCAGTTGTGCATTTCTAAGAATTTGTGCATTTCTTCCAGGTTGTCCATTTTATTGGCACAGAGTTGCTTGTAGTAATCTCTCATGATCTTTTGTATTTCTGCAGTGTCAATTGTTACTTTTTCATTTCTAATTCTATTGATTTGAGTCTTCTCCCTTTTTTCTTGATGAGTCTGGCTAATGGTTTATCAATTTTGTTTATCCTCTCAAAGAACCAGGTTTTAGTTTTATTGATCTTTGCTATCATTTCCTTCATTTCTTTTTCATTTATTTCTGATCTGATCTTTATGATTTCTTTCCTTCTGCTAACTTTGGGGTTTCCTTGTTCTTCTTTCTCTCATTGCTTTAGGTGCAAGGTTAGGTTGTTTATTCGAGATGTTTCCTTTTTCTTAAGGTAAGATTGTATTGCTATAAACTTCCCCCTTAGAACTGTTTTTGCTGCATCCCATAGATTTTGGTTCATCATGTCTACATTGTCATTTGTTTCTAGGTATTTTTTGATTTCCTCTTTGATTTCTTCAGTGATCACTTCATTACTAAGTAGTGTATTGTTTAGCCTCCATGTGTTTGTATTTTTTACAGATATTTTCCTGTAATTGATATCTAGTCTCATAGCGTTGTGGTCGGAAAAGTTACTTGAAACGATTTCAATTTTCTTAAATTTACCAAGGCTTGACTTGTGACCCAAGATATGATCTATCCTGGAGAATGTTCCATGAGCACTTGAGAAAAATGTGTATTCTGTTGTTTTTGGATGGAATGTCCTATAAATATCAATTAAGTCCATCTTGTTTAATGTATCATTTAAAGCTTGTGTTTCCTTATTTATTTTCATTTTGGATGATCTGTCCATTGGTGAAAGTGGGGTGTTAAAGTCCCCTACTATGAATGTGTTATTGTCGATTTACCATTTTTTGGCTGTTAGTATTTGCCTTATGTATTGAGGTGCTCTTATGTTGGGTGCATAAATATTTGCAATTGTTATATCTTCTTCTTGGATCGATTCCTTGATCAGTAATGTAGTGTACTTTTTTGTCTCTTCTAATGGTCTTTATTTTAAGGTCTATTTTGTCTGATATGAGAATTGCTACTCCAGCTTTCTTTTGTTTCCATTTGCATGAAATATCTTTTTCCATCTCCTTACTTTCAGTGTGTATGTGTCTCTAGGTCTGAAGTGGGTCTCTTGTAGACAGCAAATATATGGGTCTTGTTTTTGTATCCATTCAGCCAATCTGTGTCTTTTGGTGGGAGCATTTAGTCCATTTCCATTTAAGGTAATTATCAATATGTATGTTCCTATTCCCATTTTCTAAATTGTTTTGGGTTCATTATTGTAGGTCTTTTCCTTCTCTTGTATTTCTTGCCTAGAGAAGTTCCTTTAGCATTTGTAAAGCTGGTTTGGTGGTGCTGAACTCTCTCAGCTTTTGCTTGTCTGTAAAGGTTTTAAATTCTCCATCAAATCTGAATGAGATCCTTGCTGGGTAGAGTAGTCTTGGTTGCAGGTTTTTCTCCTTCATCACTTTAAATATGTCCTGCCAGTCCCTTCTGGCTTGCGGAGTTTCTGCTGAAAGATCAGCTGTTAACCTTATGGGGATTCCCTTGTGTGTTATTTGTTGTTTTTCCCTTGCTGCTTTTAATATGTTTTCTTTGTATTTAATTTTTGACAGTTTGATTAATATGTGTCTTGGTGTATTTCTCCTTGGATTTATCCTGGATGGGACTCTCTGTGCTTCCTGGACTTGATTAACTATTTCTTTTCCCATATTAGGGAAGTTTTCAACTATAATCTCTTCAAATATATTCTCAGTCCCTTTCTTTTTCTCTTCTTCTTCTGGAACCCCTATAATTCGAAGGTTGGTGCATTTAATGTTGTCCCAGAGGTCTCTGAGACTGTCCTCAGTTCTTTTCATTCTTTTTTCTTTATTCTGCTCTGCAGTAGTTATTTCCACTATTTTATTTTCCAGGTCACTTATCTGGTCTTCTGCCTCAGTTATTCTGCTATTGATCCCATCTAGAGTATTTTTCATTTCATTTATTGTGTTGTTCATCGTTGTTTGTTTCATCTTTAGTTCTTCTAGGTCCTTGTTAAATGTTTCTTGTATTTTGTGCATTCTATTTCCAAGATTCTGGATCATCTTTACTATCATTATTCTGACTTCTTTTTCAGGTAGACTGCCTATTTCCTCTTCATTTGTTAGGTCTGGTGGGTTTTTATTTTGCTCCTTCATCTGCTGTGTGTTTTTCTGTCTTCTCATTTTGCTTATCTTACTGTGTTTGGGGTCTCCTTTTTGCAGGCTGCAGGTTCGTAGTTCCCGTTGTGTTTGGTGTCTGTCCCCAGTGGCTAAGGTTGGTTCAGTGGGTTGTGTAGGCTTCCTGGTGGAGGGGACTAGTGCCTGTGTTCTGGTGGATGAGGCTGGATCTTGTCTTTGTGGTGGGCAGGTCCACGTCTGGTGGTGTGTTTTGGGGTGTCTGTGGACTTATTATGATTTTAGGCAGCCTCTCTGCTAATGGGTGGGGTTGTGTTCCTGTCTTGCTAGTTTTTTGGCATAGGATGTCCAGCACTGTAGCTTGCTGGTCGTTGAGTGAAGCTGGGTGCTGGTGTTGAGATGGAGATCTCTGAGAGGTTTTCGCCGTTTGATATTATGTGGAGCTGGGAGGTGTCTTGTTGACCAGTGTCCTGAAGTTGGCTCTCCCACCTCAGAGGCACAGCACTGACTCCTGGCTGCAGCACCAAGAGCCTTTCATCCACACGGCTCCTCAATTTGGGATGATTCGTCTATTCATGTATTCCACAGATGCAGGGTACATCAAGTTGATTGTGGAGCTTTAATCCGCTGCTTCTGAGGCTGCTGGGAGATTTCCCTTTCCCTTCTTTTTTCTCACAGCTCCCACGGGCTCAGCTTTGGATTTGGCCCCGCCTCTGCGTGTAGGTCGGCAGAGGGCGTCTGTTTTTCCGCTCAGACAGGACGGGGTTAAAGGAGCCGCTCATTCGGAGTCTCCGGCTCACTCAGGCCGCGGGGGAGGGAGGGGCACGGAGTGCGGGGCGGGCCTGCGGCGGCGCGCCGTGCGTTCTCTCGCGGGAGTTGTCCCTGGATCCCGGGAACCCGGCAGTGGCGGGCTGCACAGGCTCCCGGGAGGGGAGGTGTGGATAGCGACCTGTGCTCGCACACAGGCTTCTTGGCGGCGGCAGCAGCAGCCTTAGCGTCTCCTGCCTGTCTCTGGGGTCCGCGCTTTTAGCCGCGCCTCGCGGCCGTCTCTGGAGCTCCTTTAAGCAGCGCTCTTAATCCCCTCTCCTCGCGCACCAGGAAACAAAGAGGTAAGAAAATGTCTCTTGCCTCTTCGGCAGGTCCAGATCTTTCCCGGACTCCCGGCCCGCCGTGGTGCACTAACCCCTTCAGGCTGTGTTCACGCCGCCAACCCCAGTCCTCTCCCTGCGCTCCGACTAAAGCCCGAGCCTCAGCTCGCAGCCCCGCCTGCCCCGGCGGGTGAGTAGACAAGCCTCTCGGGCTGGTGAGTGCCGGTCAGCACCAAGCCTCTGTGCGGGGAAATGTCCCCGCTTTGCCCTCCGCGCCCCTGTTGCTGTGCTCTCCTCCGCGGCTCCGAAGCTCCCTCCCTCCGCCACCCGCAGTCTCCGCCCGCGAAGGGGCTTCCTAGTGTGTGGAAACTTTTCCTCCTTCACAGCTCCCTCCCACTGGTGCAGGTCCCGTCCCTATTCTTTTGCCTCTGTTTTTTCTTTTTTTCTTTTGCCCTACCCAGGTACGTGGGGGGTTTCTTGCCTTTTGGGAGGTCTGAGGTCTTCTGCCAGCGTTCAGTAGGTGTTCTGTAGGAGTTGTTGTACGTGTAGATGTATTTCTGGTGTATCTGTGGGGAGGAAGGTGATCTTCGCATCTTACTCTTCTGCCATCTTCCCGGAAGCCTCCACAATATACCTTTAACGTTAATTTGCATTATTATTTTCTCCATCTTTCTTTTCATCCATTATTTTTTTTAAAGTCTAAGTCAGGAGTCAGCAAACTATGGCAAATAGTCAAAATCTGACCCAGTGTCTTTTTAAAATAAAGTTTTATTGGAGCAGAGCCACACCCACGTATACCAAATATGTTTGTTACTGTCTGTGGTGGGTTTCACCCTACAGTGGCAGGTACAACAGAAACCATATGGCCCACAGAGCCTAAAATAGTTACTCTTTGGTCCGTTTCAGAAAAAGGTTGCTAACCCCTGAGCTAGACAGTCATCAAAACAACAAATCAAATCCCAGATTTTGGCATTTACCAATCTCGGGGCAAATACTGTAAATACTCTCATCATAATCAATTTCAAGCTACCAAAGGTGGAGTTGGGAACAGATATGCTGTGTATATATATATATATATATATATATAGCACACCATTATATAGTACTATTTTCACCATGCTGATACACTAGCTGCAAAAGCCTTGGAAACATAGATAATATTAACATGTAGCAAAATATTTAGGAAGTAATACATTTTGAGTATTTATTATCTTTGATTTTAATATACTATAATTGTAATTTTACATATTTAATTTTTAGTAGTGGCTGTATTTAATAACTGCCTCACAAAATTCCTAAAATGTTAACAATTGACTTCTCTCAGGAGCCAGTATGTACCAGTTACAGCACACCACTGTCTTGAAAAGCTTTTCAAAACACATATTGAAAAGCACCACCCCCCAGAGATTCTGCTTCAGTGAAATTGATGTGGGGTCTGAGAAGCTGCATTTCTAACAAGTTCCCAGGTGATGGTGATGCTACTGTTACGGGAACCAAACTTTGAGACCAACAGCAGTATTAGCTTAAGCAATAACAAGACCCACTTTTGTTTGAGATGGGTAATCCAAACCATGTTAGACTAGTGTCGTATTTTTATACTAGGAATTTTTTAAAATTGTTATTACCATTGTTAATCCAAAATTGATGTTGAGTTTTATCAGTTGCCTATTGCTTATCTTTTGAGATCATTAGTTTTCCTCTTATCTATTTATTTGACATTTCTATTAATATATTTCTCATTAAGAAACTATCCCTTCATTGCTGTTGTTGTCTATAATCACAGTAAGTTATTTTTTTACTTCATTATTGCTCTCAATTTGCTTATCTTATTGATTTAGGATTTCCTTTCTACATTCATAATGGAGATTGTTTCTGCTGTATTTTTGTTCTTTCTCCTAAGATTCTATTTTCTAGATAATACTAGCTTTTCAAAATTAATTTTAAAACTTCCCATCTGTTTCAGTGAGCTGAGGTAGAGTTTCTTCAGTATGGAAATTACCCCTTTCTGGAAAATGTGAAACGTCTCATTGGAAGACACATCTGGTTTGGAAATATTTTAGAGGTAATTCTTCGGAATATTTTCATTTTCTTCCATGCACTTGATCTGTTCACACTATATTTATTTGGACTAAGTTTGAGTAAATCCACTTTCCCATATAATTGACCATTTCATCATGATTTTCAATAGTTGTAAACATCTGAGTCTGCTTTTATTTTCTTCCTTCTCACTTTGTAAATTTATCTTTTCTCCTTTCTCCTTGATTAGTTTTGCTATTTTATGGACTTTGTATTTTGTTACTTAAAAAAAAAATCTGATCTACCTATTCTACTATTTTTCTATTTACTACTTTGTTTCTACTTTTACATTTCCTTTTTCTTAGGTTTTTTTTGGTATTTTTTAACCTCCTGGATTGATATCTTAATTTAACTTGGTTATTTTGCTTTTAAAAAATTGAAAAACATAGCTCTGAGTTGACTGTTGAACACAGTTTGGCTAATTTTGTTTGTTTTGATAAATAATATTTTCAGTTTTATTCTTTTTTATTATCTGAAATTTTAATTTTACTTTCCTCTAATAGTATTTAGTAATCTTTTATAATGTCCCAGTTGTTGGAAGTGTGCATGGGAAGAGGGGGGTGGAGTGGGAGAGGGGGATGGAAGAGGGTGATAATGGGGTTTGGGGTTGGTTAACATGTTGGTGTTCACCGTTTAGATTTGTTAGGTTTAGAAGATGTTGTAGTATTTATTCCTTTGATATATATTGATGCTTTCTTTGTGACCTAATAACTTTAATTTTTGAAACTGAATACTTAAAAATATATGATCTAGGCTTGTAATATGCTATATTTCATATACTTAAATCTTGTTAATTATATTATCCAACTTCTCTCCAGCTACATTGTTTGCTTTTATTTGATCAATCAAAAGATTTAAAAATTGCCATAAAATACTTCACAACAATTTATTGTCAATTTCTTCTGCTTAAAAAAAATTTTTTTTTGGAGTATAGTTGATTTACAGTGTTGTGTTATTTTCAGGTGTACAGCAAAGTGAATCAGTTATACAAATAAATATATATATTCTTTTCCCATATAAGTCATTACAGAGTATTGAGTAGAGTTCCCTGTGCTATACAGTAGGTCCTTATTAGTTATCTATTTTATATATAGTAGTGTATATATGTCAATCCCAGTCTCCCAATTTATCCCTCCCCTCCCCTTTCCCCCCTGGTAACTATAAGTTTGTTTTCTACATCTGTGAGTCTGTTTCTTTTTTGTAAGTAAGTCCATTTGTGCCATTTTTTTACATTCCACATATAAGTGATATATGATATTTGTCCTTCTTTGTCTGACTTACTTCACTCAGTATGACAATCTCTAGGTCCATTCGTGTTGCTGCAAATGGCATTTTTTCATTATTTTTTATGGCTGAGTAATATTCCATTGTGTGTGTGTGTGTGTGTGTGTGTGTGTGTGTATACACACCACATCTTCTAGATACATTCCTGTGTCAATGGACATTTAGATTGCTTCCATGTCTTGGCTATGGTAAATAGTGCTGCAGTGAACATTGGGGTGCATGTATCTTTTCAAATTATGGTTTTCTCTGGATATATGCTCAGGAGTGAGATTGTTGTATCATATGGTAGTTCTATATTTAGTTTTTTAAGGGACCTCCATATTGTTTTCCATAATAGTTGTAGCAATTTACATTCCCACCAACAGTGAAAGAGGGTTCCCTTTTCTCCTCACCCTCTCCAGCATTTATTGTTTGTAGACTTTTTGATGATGACCATTCTGACTGGTGTGAGGTGATACCTCATTGTGGTTTTGATTTGCGTTTTTCTAATAATTAGTGACATTGAGCATCTTTTCATGTGCATTTTGGCCATCTGTATGTCTGTAGAGAAATGTCTATTTAGATCTTCTGCCTATTTTTTGATTGGGTTGTTTGTTTTTTTGATATAGAGCTGCATGAGCTGTTTGTATGTTTTGGAGTTTAATCCTTGTCAGTTGCTTCATTTGCAAATATTTTCTGCCATTCTGCAGGTTGTCTTTTCATTTTGTTTATGGTTTCCTTTGCTGTGCAAAAGCTTTGAAGTTTAATTAGGTTCCATTTGTTTATTTTTATTATTGTCAATTTCTTCTTATATTTATATTTATAATAGTTTTATATAATATAAAACCAATTTGGTATAATATGCATTGAGAGGGAAGATGTGTGTTTTTCTTTTTCATTGCTTTATTCCAACTGAAAATCAAAACAAAACAAAAACAAAAAAACTATGAAAAGCGTCACTGAGAGAAACAGTGGAATCCCCTAAAAGAGTTTTACTGTCTATACTTATTTTCCTTTGAATTTAATCATACTATCATTCTTGAGAAAAGTAAGACCATGCAGATGAACGTGGTTCCCATCCTTTTGTTAAAGGACTTGTTCCCACTATCAGTTTGATGGCCAACATTTCCAGTGCCCTGTTCACACAGCTTTTTACTATGTGGCCTCAGACATGAAGGTAACAGTTATAAGTTCAGGGTAAGGAGAAACCTTAAGAGCCAGGAAGCTTGAATTGCAACTGTTCAGCTAGGTAGACCACATGAAAATGCAGTAGTAATACTCTCAGGGGTTTGGTGGACATTTGGGACTGCTTTGTATAAGATCCTGTGATATGACCATCTCCCCACTTTTACCCCATTCACAATTGGTTCCTAAGAGGCAGAGATGGTTCAGGAAGTAAGAAAATGAATTAAAAAGATGAAAACTCCTCTTTGTTTAATTTTATGGCATCATCTGATATCAACGTGGGTTTAATTGTTGCTGATTCATCATGCTGAGTTACCTCAAAAAGTGACTGTTAATGACCATCGGCTTTTGAAAAGTTATACTGTTTTGCAAACAACACATTGTTGTTGCTTTAATGGCTTTTCCCCCAACCAAAAACATAATAAATGTGCTATAACGTTGCGATAACATTATGTTTATATGAAGAGAAAATCCAATGACTAGATCCTGACAGTTTCTAGTCAAAGACTATCCTAAGGAAAATATAGATTGTGTGCCATGCTCAGATGAATCTAAAACATTTTGCTTTCCATACACACGCTGATGTGACCATCAGCTCAGAACAGCTCTCAAGCACTGCTTTGTTTAATTTTTAGTTTTGCTACCTAGTTGTTAAATATAGTCATTATCATAAGTTAAATTGTATTAACTTACAATTTAACAAATCATACCAAAAACAAGGTAATAAATACCAAAAGTTATCACTTCCTAATTATTTTATTACATTTTAAAATTACCTATGGCAAAGGTAATAAATACCAAAACTTATCACTTCCTAAATACCAAAAGTTATCACTTCCTAATTATTTTAATACATTTTAAAATCACCTATGCTCTTAAGTTTTTTTATACCTATTATAGCCATAAAGTGAAACATTATACTCTACATAATTACTGTTATAGCTGGAAAGCACAGAATAATTGAGGAAATCTTCCTCTGGTATTCAAAATCTATTATTCAGTTTAGTAAGGGAGTTTGTAATTGACAATCATGGAAAGTTTTCATATGTTTCTTCATTGTTTCACTTTTGTCTCACTTGTTAATATAAACACAATAGAAATATCAGCCAACATTCATGTTGGTTCTACACTTATTTGTCAGTTGCAACCATAGGTTAGGTACATATTCAGGAGTTAGGCAAAATTCAGTGAAAACATTCTTTGAGAATCAATTAGCTCTGTGGAAATTACAATAAAGAGTGGTCTGTAATTTTTATGTGTAAATTATTTGCTACACAGTCTTTATATCAGTAAAATTTGTAGTAAATTTATTTATGTATATATTTGTTTCTGTAGAGCCAATTTTTAGACATTTATCAGTACACCACTGCATATATAGGGATGAAGAGGTAGTATCCTCTAAGACTGTTATGTGTGTGCATTGTTTGCATGTGTTTTGAAGCTCTTATATTTAGATTTCACTTTGCCCTAAAAGCGATCTTTGCTATAACATTTCTTTTATTTTTAAGCAGTTGAATTAAACATAATCATAACCCCTAAAAGTTCAAAAAATTGAAAAAAGTGGGAGAAAGAAAAATTAATATAATATACTTCATTATATTTTGTATACAACTTCTAAATTGTTATTACTTACATAAACTTCCTCTCATTCTTCAAGAACATATTCTTCTGAGAAATTGGAATGAAATTTATCACATCTTTTTCCACTGAAATTAGTGTTTTCAATTAGTAGTTTTCCATTTAGAGACAGTTTTCACGAGGAGATTAAGGCCGATAGCAAGAGGTGGGTGTATATTAAAACAACAAATTCATTTCTTGTCCTTCTTTCTGACAAGGTATTACTATATAGGGCTAAGCTTTGGCCACCCTATTTCTCTGGTTGAGGAGTAAGTGTTAAGCTTCCTGGGGTTGTTGTGATGTCTGGGGGCTGCCCTTGAACCTGGTCTTGATGAATTAAAAGTGCTAGTGTCTTCAAATAGTAGTGAAAATGATGTGTTACTAGCAGTATGGACAGGTTGAAATTTCTGTTCCTGTGCGGGAATATCCCTTCCCAACTCCTGGGAAATTCCAGGAGATTCATTCCTCACACTGTGGACAAATATTTAATGAGGATCTACTCTGAGCACAGCACTGTGCTAGGAACCACCAGGGCACATCTTTGGCCTCTGGGAGGTTAACTGGCTCCATTTAGGATTCAAATAATCTTACCTGGCTCAACAGTGGAGTAAGGCAGGTTAGATAAAAAATCAAGGTAAGGTTAGAAAGTCAATCGATAAAAAAGCTTTTGCTATTTGAGATGATTCAAAGGCTGGTTGGAATTTTTTTATGGGAGGGAGGAGATTTCAATATAATTATTAGGCATGTGCTGGGTACTGGAGGACTAAACAGTTGTAAGGCACATGTCCTGACCTCAAAGAGCTTTACAGGACATAGAGGAGATAGAAAGGTGAACAGTTACTAGCAAAACCTTATTCTTGATTTCTTGTCATAAAAGACAATATGTTATTATTAATTTTTTTGGTGGGGGGTAAAATTCACACAACATAAAATTCACCATTTTTGGACTTCCCCTGTGGCAAGTGGTTAAGACTCCGCCTGCCAATGCAGGGAACACGGGTTCGAGCCCTGGTCCAGGAAGATCCCACATGCTGCAGAGCAACAAAGCCCATGCGTCACAACTACCGACCCTGCGCTCTAGAGCCCACGAGCCACAACTAATGAGCCCACGTGCTACAACTACTGAAGCCCATGCGCCTAGAGCCTGTGCTCCACAACAGGCCACCGCAATGAGAAGCCTGCGCACCGCAACGAAGAGTAGCCCCTGCTCGCTTCAACTAGAGAAAGCAACGAAGACCCAACACAGACAAAAATAAATTAATTAATTACTTTTTAAAAATTCACCATTTTAACTATTTTAAAGTTTAGAATTCAGTGGCATTTAGTACATTTATGATATTATACAGCTATCACCACTACCTCATTCCAGAACGCCATCACCCCAAAAGGAAACCATGTACCATTTAATCAGTCACTCCCCATTCCCTTTCCCCTGGTCCCTGGAAACCACTAGTCTGTTTTTTATCTTTATAGATTTAAGGCTGATTGGATTATCATTCTACACAAAGAATTATATTAGGAGCAGAAGAGTTCTAATCCGTAGAATACTTTTAACAACTGGTGAAATTGGGCATGACTGTTTCCCTTCTTGAAGTTCAGGTGTTTTATCAAATATAAATAATACCTATTTCTATGAAGGCATGATCCTTAAAGATCGCTTTAAGCTCTAAGCTTTTTGATTATGTAACTTCATGCTCTTTGTGAAAACCATGAATTAATGCTATGCGATACACTAAAGCTTTATTTGTTTGTAACTTTAGTAATTAAACTCCAGCAGGCCATCACAGGCCTGCATTTAAGCAAATAGACCATAGTGTCTGCGTACACTGCAAAATATAGAGAAAAGAAAGCAAAGCTCCAAAGTGACCAGAATATTTTTGGAAGTACCATTTCTGTGTGTTGTGAAGATTTGCATTAGTGATACCGTAAAATGAGGAGAGAAAGAAGTGTGTCATTTTTTCCCATGTATTTTCCACCTCTTTGGACTGATAACTGTAGGAATTCTGAACTGCTGATCTGTGGTTTGATCTATTCCTTAATTACGGAAAAGCAATTCCTGTTAATATAACCAAAGAGAAATATCTGGAAACACAGACAGTCCGTGGTGTGCCAAAGAATTTCAAATACATATGGGGACGCCTAAACAACGAAGAAACTATCAACCCAGAGGCAAAAATCTACTTGTCTCATCTGTCATTTTGGTCTGAGGCAGGACGCAGACTTCCTGGCAGTTTGAGTGCAGTTGTAACACACGCTGCCCCAGCCGTCGCTCCCTAAGTGTTAGGCTCTCCATGTTTTCCCACTTTGCTTACTTTCATAATAGTTTGGCTCCCAGAAAACGGCAGAAGGGAACACTCCTGCACTGATGGTCTCTCACAAAGACGCATCTAGAACAGGAGCCCCTTAGAGTACATTTTGGGCTGGAGAGTGACCCATAGCTGACCCTCTCAAATGATAAACGTTTTAAAGCTTTCTGAAGTGTGTGAAACGTGAGCCAAATGGGGAAGACCTGATCATGAAGGCTTTCTGGTGACTGATTTAAAGGAGAATATTCTGTAAATGGAAGAGGAAATGTGTGGCTCCCGTGGACTCCAGCTCCCTGAAAGCCCCCTGTTCTTTCTCCTGTGGCCCCTTCTTTTCTTCACTCCATGCTTCCCTCCCTCCTTCAATTTCTCTTCTTTCCTCCTGTCTTTATGCTGATGGTGAGAAAGGGTCACTTACACCCCAATAGAATAGCCAACTCTGGTCCTGAAGGAGAAGCCACTCCCACCGCCTGAGCCCTGACCTATCAACATCGCTGATGATGAAGTTGTCAGCTCCTGGACTTTTTGGCTGCATCTTCTGAGATGCTTGTGACCCTAAGTGGTTTCAAATTATTAGACGCTTTCCATGAAAATAAACCAGCATGAAGCCCTCGGGTCGTTAGTTCTGCACGAACTGAGTATTGCAAAGAACATAACTCTCCTTCTTTGAAAGGAAAATTCATGAAAAGAAAGTTGTTGTAAGGTTCTGGGTGTTCATTAAAGACGTAGAAAGTCAAAGAGACCCTCAATTTCAACTAAGCTGAGTAATTTAAGAAAATGTGCCTATAGCATAAAGCTCCACGTACGGATTGTCCTTATTCACTAACAGCTGTGTAGGATTTGCTATTTCTTCCATGTTTTATGTGATGAGAGTGGAGGCTGGCTCTTAGCTTCCAACACTGATTGCTATTCAGCAACTGGGATCCTGGACCTGCTCCAATCATGTGGAATCTATTTTGGACCCATCATGTCACACTTGAACTCTGAAATATGCCTGTCAGTGAAAGGTTCTGTTTATCTTTCTCTTTGCTCAGGGCTCGCACAGAAAATGGAGTTCAGTCTTCCCAGCATCGGACTTTTTGTTTGACTCTAAAATCTCTTTGAATCCCCAGCAGCTGTAAGAGGAGCAACAATTTGCAGAACTTGCTGATCGGGCACCTCCTCTTCTCTGGGCCTTGTGGTCTCGGCCTTCTGCTCGGGACCTGCCCCTCTCTCCACGTTACTCTCTCCCTTCTTTGCACATCTCCCATATGGGCAATGAGGACGGAGAGTTAACACTGGCTTTCTTCCGCTTCGTGCGCAGTGAGCAGCCTGGTCCTTTCATGGGATGCACAGCTGTGGCTGCCTTTCCCAGGGAGGGAATCCACCACCACCGAGCATGGCCGCCTGGCCTGCAAGGGAGGCCTGAGAGAACAGCAGGGGTGACCCTTCGTAGCCAGAGAAGTGTGCTTCGTGTACAGAGGGGGAGACAAAGCAAAGAGGGAGGGGACAGGCCTCGAGCGGAAAGAAGTAACCAAGTCTGGGAGGAGCAAACACAGAGTCCAGACAGGTCTATGTGGCCAAGACCTTTGGGGCCGAGCGCAGAGTTCCACATCTCTTCTAGAAAGATGAAAATACAAGGGACGCTCTCTGTAGTTTTGTCAAGTTCCAGACAGTGGCGTGGTTCTCCTTCTGAATCTTTATCACAACCAAAGTGAGGACAGGATCCTGGGATTACAGTTTCTGGTAATTTTGTTTTGTACTCCGAAGCACCGCCCCGTTTTTTTTTTTTTTTGCGGTACGCGGGCCTCTGACTGTTGTGGCCTCTCCCGTTGCGGAGCACAGGCTCCGGACGCGCAGGCTCAGCGGCCACGGCTCACGAGCCCAGCCACTCCGCGGCATGTGGGATCTTCCCGGACCGGGGCACGAATCGGCAGGCGGACTCTCAACCACTGTGCCACCAGGGAAGCCCGCACCGCCCATTTCGATAAAGCTTTTTCATATTCTCCTTCCCCTCCGAGTTCGTTCCCCCTCCCCCCACCCCCGTAGAGTGCCACAGATGTAGCTCAGACTTTCTGGCTGTTCCATTTTGAGATTGAAGTCTGATACAGTCTTCTCGCTGAGAGGAGAATCTTTTCTTCTTGGGAGGGGAAGGATGAGGAAGAAGAGGAGAAAAGGAGGAAAATGTTCTTTAGAGTCCGGAAAACTGAGTAACTAATTTTAGGAGGAAGGCATTGCTTTGCTCTAGAAGGCCTCAGAGAATCAATCCTCCGACTCTGATGCCTTTGCAAGGAGCCCCCTTATGCGATGTGGCATGACTGACAAGAAGTTTGTTTGAAACGAATGAGAGGCTCTCATTAGGCAGGGACTCCTCGCCATCTGGGTTGGAATTTTGATAATGGGGTCAGGCTCTCTCTTGGTCTGTGCGTTGAAGAGCTGAGCATAATTTGTTCGTGATTGTGGCTAAAACGCAAACATTTTTTAGTCACATTCACAGGAATGTGAGCCTAACCGCAGTCTGGGGGCGCCACAGTGAGAAAACGCTTTCCAGCTGCCCTACTGTACTTGGCGACCCAGTGGAGAGGCAAGCGCTCTCACAGAGCTGCCAGTCTCACTCCCAGCTGGACGAGTGCCATTGGAAACAGAAGTGCAACTTTATCACTTGACTTCAAGAAGAGGTTTCTCAGCGGCAGATGGAGACAATATACAAGGCAGACCCCTCAGAGGAAGCTCCCCTTTCATGGTGGGAGGGTGCTCCCCGCCAACCAGGCTTCAGTGGGTGCAGGGTAGGTGAAAAAGAGGGAAAAGAGGGGCAGGCCAATATTTTTTTCCTGGTAGAAAACCGGTTAGTTTCTGCCTGAACTATAGTACAACAGATGTGAACTTGAGTCGTTATCCTTACCCATGAAAAAGATTAAATCCCAGTAACTGCCCCACGAGCCAGCACCAACAAAACCGTTACTCACCGTGACAGCAATCACTCCTGGAACATTCCCCCAAGGGCTTAGCACCAACCTCCTTCTGTTGGAATTTAACAGTACCAAAGCCTCTTCAAAATCAGACGTTTGCTTTGAACTTTTGACATTGATTTTAGTTCTTAGGTTGAGAAAGGGATAGCATCTTTAGTTGAGCATTTTGGAAGACTAGCACTCAGCTCGCAGGAGAATCTGGGGGCTCCGAACCCCAGGTAATCTCAACAGAAGCAAAGCTAGGAGACAATTAAAAGTGTTTTATTAATGACACATTTTCTTTAAAACAAAAGAAAAGAAGGCTACAAGGACTAGTAGACTCTGTAGGAGAACTCATCACCGTCCTGGACAGGCTTTCAAGCCTCACCGAAGTCAACAAAGCATTTATTTACTCTCGAAACTGAACAGATAGACACCACTTTTCACAGACTATGGCTGGAACCTATTGTTAGTTATGTCATGTGGAGTCCTTCCTGATTTTATAGTTTTAAATATGTAGGAAACTCTATGATTAAAAAATTAACATAGAAGCATTGAGACTGCCAGTATCTTCTGTCTTCAAGTATAAGGGAGTCTGGAAAGCCCTGGTCGAGTACAATTAGAGATTAAGGATGTAGGAGAGAGACATGCTATGTTGGTTGAGTTGACCTTGGTTACATCAGAACTCTGAATACTTTAAAAATTAATACTTTAAAGACAGCCTCAGTTGTTTCCTTACTATTTTTAAAGATTGGTCTACAAGGATCTTCATCATAATACTGTGTATAACAGTGAAAGTTATGAAATGTTCTAAAGGTCCCAAATTAGTGGACTGTTAATTACATTTTGATGTATACATGCAATGGAATAAAATAGACATATCAGAAATAATCAACAGGTGTACACATCCAAAGAATATGGAAAATGTGTTCCCTACATTGATACCTTTAAAAAATGGGCTACAAAATAGTATTTACCTGAGTTTGGGGCTGTTGGTACTTTTTATTTTCTTTCTGATAATCTTTGATCATCTGTTTTCTCTTTTCATGTTCTTAAGATCATCTGCATTATCTAATACCCCCATGGTGATCATATATTGCTTCTGTGATAAGATAAAAACAATATATACTGCTTCAGTTTTTTAAAACTCTACTTTGTATTGAGGCATAGTTGATATATAGCATATTAGTTTCAGGTGTACAACATAATGATTTGACACACATAGATATTGTGAAAATGATCATGGCAGTAAGTCTAGCTAACATCCATCACCACACATAGTTACAAGTTGTTTTCTTGTGATGAGAATTTTTGGATCTATACTCTTAGCATACATTGCTTTTAAGTTAAAAAAATTGAGCACCATATATATATATATATATATATATATATATATGAATTATTTTATTTTTGTCTTATTCCTAAAGGATTTGAGCAGGCTAAGACTATGTAATCCTGTAACTTTTTTTAAAAGATGGAGACAAAGTTATTAGGATAAAAAATTAATGGCAAAGAATAACAGTAATATATAATATACAACAGTAATATAAATGCATGCCATAAAGTCTTGAAATTATTAAGGGTGGGCCTAGATCTTACTCTGAACTTCTGGAGAACTCTACAAAAATATCATAGAAAGGTTTCATTGTGAATTGGAAGTATGCCAATTAATCAGGGCAAGCATGTTGCTACAGGCATTGAAGCCTCAGGGGTTTTTGTTTGTTTTTTGTTTTAATTCATTTAGCATAGCTGCAGAGTTCAAGGAGTAAGCAACAGGCTTATAACATCTTTCTAGTAAATTTTTGGTGACATTCTTGGAGCTCTTTGATAGACAGGGCCACCTGTTGAACAACTCCAGAAGACACTGCTCACGTCATTGTCTATGGCAGGTGCCCCCCAGAGTTGTACCATGTCACGCTTGGTGGCCCTGTAGACAGAGTTTGCCAATCAGACTGAGGTCATAAAATTAGGAAAAATAATTCTAGAGGGGCTCAACATTATTCAACTCTCCTGTGCTCTGACATATCCAGAGATAAAATGAGGGATCACATATCTGTCAGGAAATTCTTTCTGAATACTATTTCTCAAGACTGAACTTTTGGCGCATGTTGGGCAGTAGGAGGGTTTCTGCTTCACCAAGCAACTCAGTGGGAGATGGGCTTACAGAGCAATTCCTGGGCTCAATATGTCCCCCCCTTGCGTGTTGAGGATCTAAAGACTTAATATTCTGTTGACTCTGGATTTGATGCCTTTAAATAAAATTTGTTTTATAGAAAATAAGAAGATAACATTTTTTCAGGAAACTTGAGTTTGACACTTTCCTCTATCCATCTCACATTACAAAATTCCTAAGAAAAAGTAAAATGTAGACAGTATATTCCCTGGTACGGGCATTTGGTAATGCCATTTTTTTTTTTTTTTTCCCGTACGCGGGCCTCTCACCGTTGTGGCCTCTCCCGTTGCGGAGCACAGGCTCCGGACGCGCAGGCTCAGGGGCCATGGCTCACGGGCCCAGCCACTCCGCGGCATGTGGGATCTTCCTGGACCGGGGCACGAACCCGTGTCCCCTGCATCGGCAGGCGGACTCTCAACCACTGCGCCACCAGGGAAGCCCAATAATGCCATTTTTAACTTGTGAAAGTTCAAAGACAAAAACCTCAGGAGTCGTGAGCAACAGAGAGAGTACTGATTAGAATATACAGTTTCTGGAGTCAGATAAGGGTGTGAAATCTTTATTCCATTACCTTACTGTATAGCTGGCCAAATCATTTACCTCTCTTGGTCTCGGTTACCACATGTGCAAAATGGGAATAATGACGCCCAGTTCAGAGGGCTGATGTGTAAGGAAAATATGATCTACCTAAAGCACATACAAAGTGCCTGGCAAATTGAGAGTGTTGAATAAATTGTGGCTTTTTGTTTTCATGTAAAATCAGGTGATATGTAGGAAAAATGAACAAGAGAAGAACATACATGAAGTATAGGAAAAATGGAGAAAAAGCAAAAAGCGTGGCCTTCAGGGACACTGGGAAAGGATGTCATTGAGCAAAATGGACCACTTTGCACCCAATGTCACTTGCCTCCCTGGCCACGTTCCCTTATCGGTCCATGACTTTGATAGTTATTGACATGTGTGTTGTGAAAAGTCATGACACTCGCTAGAGTCTTGAAAGATCATGAAAAAAGGGCTGGACAGATGATTGTCACAGCCTGAGCTCAACCAGAGCAACGCTGACTCTGCACATCGTCAACGCTCCATTTTCTCTGTTGCTTTAGGCCTTTTCCTTTTCTGGACATTCCTGGTTGCAGGATAAATTAAATCTACTCTGTTAAAAATAAGGCCCTTCTAAGGTCAGCTACTTGTGCATAGGCAGCCACCCCATAGTGAAATGTATCTTGAGAGACCCACGATCAAAGCCCTAAAAATTATTTTTAAAACAAGAAGCTATTAGGCCAGTTTGGGTTTCAGGTTAGGCTGAACTTTCCCAGCCTCTAAGGATGGCATGATTTCCCATTGTTCCTCGGGGGTCTTATCTGAAATAGAATTGGAGGGAAAGGCAAAATGATTGACAAGGGCAGGTGATGGGGGCTCAGGTGTCCCGCCAAGGGGCTCACTCAGGATTCCAAATTAAACTCAGCTACAGCCTCACAGCTGGCTTGCCCTGCCCCATGCAGACACTGAGTCAATTCTGTGCTAAGTACGTACAGTGTACAGATTAGCAAATACAAAGGTTGAGGGTCTCAGTGCAACTTCTGTCTTTTAGAAACAAGCAGGCATAGTTGCAATAGTGAAGAAATTGGCTGGGAGCTGATGTGAAGCTTAAAAGCATTTTCTAAGCTTTGTATCTATTTCCATATGGTTATTACCAGGTTCCTTGGATTTTATTGTATAATTCTATTCAAGTAATATTTATTATCCCTCTCCTCTACTTCAAAGCCTTAATTAACATGCTCTGGACTGAAAAAGACACTGATATTCATTAAGTACTGACTTTGTTTTTCTACATACTTTTAAATCATCACTCTGAATTTCTACAGTAAATATCACTATATTCATTTCGCATAACTAAGGTTTCTAAGACGTTACATAATTCACCAAAGCCGGCGCAGTGAATGGAAGAACTGTAATTTGAATCAAAGATTCACGTACAGATGAGTAAGATGCAACCCCTGCCTTCAGAAAGCCCAAACATCTAGGAGAGTGATATATCAATAGATGATTGCAATTCAAGATAGACCAGGATTAATGTCATAATGAGTGCCTCGCTTAGAGCTTTGCACATAGTAAGCGTTCTATAAATGTATATGGTATTAATGAATAGAAAAAATATGCTTGAGAAATTGGCTGATGAATGTAAAAACACCCTTGAGTATGAACTCTGGAATAGTGCTCCTCTGTCAAGAGACACATATTCACCCAAGGAGTAAGACAGTCTGTAAAAGGAATGGCATGAACTTGAATAAATTTATTTATTCATTTTTTTCCGGGGGTGGGGGGTTGAGATTTTTATTTTATTTTTTTTAAAAACTTTATTGAAATGTAGTTGATTTACAATGTTGCGTTAAGTTCTTCTGAACAGCACAGTGACTCAGAGATATATATATATATATATTCTTTTTCATATTCTTTTCCATTATGGTTTGTCGCAGAATATTGAATACAGTTTCCTGTGCTATACAGTAGGACCTTGTTGTTTATGCATCCTATACATAATAGTTTGCATCTGCTAATCCCGAACTCCCAATCTTCCCTCCCCCACCCTCCTTCCCCCTTGGCAGCCACAAGTCTGTTCTCTGTGTCTGTGAGTCTGTTTTTGTTTTGTAGATATGTTGATTTGTATCATATTTTAGATTCCACATGTAAGTGATATCATATGGTATTTGTCTCTCTTTTTTTCCCCATATAACAGCCATTTACTGGTGGGGGAGGGGCACTCATATTTGCTGAGTGATGACCTTGTTGGCACACACCGAGAAGCCCCTTTACATGAATGGCCTCATTTACTTTCACAGTGACTGTTAGCACCTCCATTTTATAGATGAGGAAATTGAGACTCAGAGAAGTGAAGCAATTGGCCACCTATCACAGCCCTAGTACAAGGTGGAGCCAGAATTTGATTTTACTTCTCTTTAATTTCAAGTGACCTCCATGTCTGAGTTCAGAACTTGTGCAGGCACACACAGTTTACTCCAAGTCACTTGATTAAGTGGAACAAAACGCAAGCACCTAAGTGCCCATCTGTCCTGATCCAGACATGTGATCTTACTATCTAACCCAGGTTCAATGTCATCTATTTCTTTTGTGACTTCTTATTTTCCTGCAGAACTAATCACCATGCTGAAAATAATATAAACTGAATAAATGTTTGCTTCCTGGGGTTTGAGTGAAATTAAAGTCATAGAACGTAAGTATCATTTTAATAACAGGCCATGAAAGTACATCAGCTTTTGTAATAAAGTGGGGAATCATCGCTCCCCCCACTGATAATCCAAGGTCAGATTATCTCCCACAGCCTCCTGTCCTCCTTCCAAAAGATCAACCAGGTATCCTTTGGCTCTGCTTCGTCCTTCAGATCCTTGTGTGGCCCAGCCCTCCGCCCTGCACTGGACACACACATATCTTTCAGTGCTGCCCTCTCCTTCCAGCCCATGCTTACCAACCCTCCTTTAATCTCCTGGCTTCCAGCACCCTGCACACGCAGCACTCCACACATTCCACTGGGTCAAGACTCAGCTCCCAGGACTCTTTCAACATTGGAAGGCTGGACAGTTGTTGGTAAGCAGAGTATATAGGGCACAACTGTGGCCAGCTGTTTAACTAAAGCTAATTCACGCTATTTCTCAGTTTGTCTGTCTCTTTCTGACTTACTTCGCTTAGTATGATAATCTCTAGGTCCACCCATGTTGCTGTGAATGGCATTATTTCATTCCTTTTGAAGGCTGAGTAATATTCCACTGTATATATGTACCACATCTTCTTTATCCATTCATCTGTAGAGGGACATTTAGGTTGTTTCCAGGGACTTGAGTAAATTTAATCTGCTATCTTCATAAGAACTGTTTTTTCCCCAGTAAATTTATTTATCTATTTATTTATTTATTTTTGGCTGTGTTGGGTCTTCATTGCTACATGCAGGCTTTCTCTAGTTGTGGTGAGTGGGGAGTACTCTTCATTGCGGTGGGCGGGCTTCTCATTGTGGTGGCTTGTCTTTGTTGCGGAGCACAGGCTCTAGGTGTGTGGGCTTCAGTAGTTGTGGCACAGGGGCTCAGCACTTGTGACACGTGGCTCAGTAGTTGTAGCTCGCAGGCTCTAGAGCTCAGGCTCAGTAGTTGTGGTGCATGGGCTTAGTTGCTCTGTGGCATGTGGGATCTTCCCAGACCAGGGCTCAAACCCATGTCGCCCTGCATTGGCAGGCGGATTCTTAAACACTGCACCACCAGGGAAGTCCAGGATAACTCTTTAAGTAACAATTTAGAGAGATTGTCTCTCAGTATTTCCAGTTACCCCCTGATCTTATATACCTCTCCCATGAAGGGGAATTGTGCTATAAAAGATGAGGTCGTTATTAACACATTTTTTAATGCCTTCCCTTGCTTACCTATCCCAGGCATAGTTGACCTCTCATGTCCAGTATATTTTGAGTTACTTGGGGTCCTAAGCTGAGCCAGAGCTGAAGTTCAGTTTAGTTTCTGATGAAAGGAATTGAGTGGCACTCTTCCCCTCTCCAACTACCCTGCCCAGGCATCTATTACATCCACATATTTACATGAAACTCAAAGATGAGAATACAAATAAAATATACAAAACATCTTCTTCAGCAAGGATAAGACTGGGAAGCTGAAAGCATTTAAGAAACAGCAGAAGGTGCTTGAGAGAAAGAAGACTCACTCAGAAACCCAGCCAGAGGGCTGGAGGAGAATGAGGGGCCATCCTGCTCACTGGAATTTGAGCATGCAACCCAGCTGGACCCAGTCCGGAGGTGACATTCCTGCTGAGGTAGGGGTAGGATGTAGACAGCTCTATGTGTGCTCTAAAGGAGTTTACTCAAAGTGTGAAACACCTAAAGAAACACCCAAGTACACCAAGTACAGGTCTCTTAGTAGTCAAGTAAATGTATGGGAGCCCTTTCCCAATTTATAGCATAAATGGTAGCCATAAGTGATAGGGACATTGTTGCCTGGAGACATGGGTGGGGTCTGTGCCTTAGGAACAGAGGGTGAGGGCAGAATGTTTGCTCAGCTAGCCGGTGAGTGGCAGCAGTGAGGACAATTGGACACACAAGTCCTGCTCTTACCAGCCATGATGTGGGAAGAATCTGGAGTCAGCAGCTGAAGGAAAGGTGGCCAAGGCTCCCAAGGGTGAAGCGACTTCCAGGGATGTCCACAAAGCCCTGTGGACTTAGCAAGATTTCCTCAGTGAGCTGGGATGTTTTCACTGTCTGGAAACATGTTTAACTTTCTATCTGCATCAGCATGGGTAATTCTCAAAAACAAAATGTTGAGTGAAAAAAGCAGATTGCCAAAGGATAAGTACAATGTGCCACCACTTTCATATATGTTTAGAATACATGAAACACTGGGATATATTTTTATGCATGCATATACATATATATGTGGTAAACATTTTTCAAAGCGTGGATAAAGAGGGTTACCGATTGCTTTGGGATGCGGGATGCTAGTTACCTCTGAGAAGATTGTCTCTGAGAGAGGAGAACCTGGCCGGGAGAGGTACTGTGCTTCAACTTTATCCATTACATTTTCCCCCTGAAACGTTCTGAAGCGAATCTGGCCCAATTTTAATTTGTTATATTTAGGCAATGAGTACTATTTCCCTGTTCTTTCTAATGTATTTTAGAAGTTTTGTAGTTAAATATTCTTCAAATAGAAAAAAAAATCAGGCTTAATTGTTAGTTTTAAAACATTTGTGTACACAGACTGATGAGGTCTGGGGCCTTTGGGCTACACTTACAACTTTGTTATCTCTAAGGAAAAGGGTTAAACTTTCGGAGGGATCTACTTTCCTTGAGGATTAGACACATGAAATGTTTCAGCTTTATAATTTGGCTGCATTTGAGTTAGCCATACACAAAAAGTTATCTTTAATTGTTGTGAAAGTAGGAATGTGATTTTTTTCATTATCCATGCATAGCTTACAAGTAACTAAGGACACTATGTTCGACTTCTAAAATCTTTACCTTTGGGTTAAGACCAAGCTTAAAAGTGTTCAGACTCCAAAAATGATAAAACGTAGGAAAGTTCTGATTGAAAGAGAAACTAGCTTATGAGGGAAGTCTGTGTGTAATTTAAAGTACTGTCTGCTCAACCGTGAATGCTATTATCTATTACTCCATTTCAGACTATGCTATTTGCCTCTACATGTGTGTGTTGTCTCTTTGACACAAGGTTTTGGTTTCCATTGCTTTTATTTCAAATAAGTAGGACAGAAAATAAAATCCTAAATAAGTGCCTTCTTAACTTCAAAGAAAATCCAAAGGCTTAAATTTTCTATTTTCAGTGTCCTAGTATCCTTCTTCCCTTCCTTCCCATTGACCATCGTAGGGGGTGGAAAGCAAGTACACTAGCTAAATTTTGTTAAGGCATGGGCCAGAAAATCCTGAGATGAGCAAGAATAGGTAACATTTCTTTTATTCTAACAAATAGGACAGGAAGCCAAATGGAAAGTGATTACAGAGATTTTGGGGGGAAAGTTATAGTTTATCTTCCTGTGTGCGGGTGTGTGTGTATTTTTCTTGGCAGGGGGCAGCTCTTATAACCAGACATTTGGTCTGTGCTGGTAGGACTGTGGAAGCTATTCCAGTGGTATTGGGGAAAGACAGCAATTGCCTCAGATCCCCCCTGCCCCTCCCCTTCTGCACACTCTCTTGACATCCCTCATTCTCCACCAAGACCTCATTCTTGCTTTCCCATTCCCCTTTTCAAATGATGACCCCATGGAAACTTCTTCCATCTTACCTATCTCACACACACAGACGCACACCTTGAGTCATTGCATCCTATGTGGTGTTACTAATAATAATTTCATGAATATTCTTCTTTTCTTTAAGAAGACTGCAACTTCCTTGAGGGCAGGGACCTCATGATGTTTTTCATTTTGTTTTTTTAGTTCACATAGCAGTACCAGTAAATCAGACACAAAGAAAAAAGTCTAGGTACACCTGGAAAGACTGTACCTCATTTATAGAGAGGAGGTGGAGACATTGAGGGTGGGATGCTTTGTCTGGGGACATGTGGTGAGGGCACTGGAGTGAGTCCAGCCCCTAAAACCTGTTGAGACCGGAGCCCAGCCGTGGTCTCAAGAATGCTGGGTTAGGAATCTAAAAGTCTCCCTCCCCAGGACTCACCTTTCTATAAGTTAGCTTGCTATGAAGGGAGACCATAAACTTTGATATCAGACAAATCTGACTACCTTCAATTAGGGAAGTTAACTAACCTTACAACACTTCAATATACTCATCTCTAAAACTACCACGTAAAGTCTTGGTGAAGATCAGTTTACTTGGAGTAGTTCTATGTATACAGCCTAGCAATAGCTGATGCTCAATAAACTTCGGTTCCATTCTTCTCTCTGCTGGGCCTTGGCAGTTGGTATCAGCTTCATATACTCCAAGCTTTAGAACATAAATATTTTCTGAACTAAACCAAATGACAAAACATGCCAACTGCAAGTTGCCTCCCCTCTCTTGAGCTTCAGTGATCTAGTTCTTCACTCACGTTATCAACTCCATTTAGATATCAGTGGTAACTCAACTTGAACCCCACATTTTCATGTTATTTAGACCTTATGACTTGAGCTGGTGCCTGTCCTTTTTGACCGTCAGCCAGATTAGTAATCCATCCTCAAAGACACACATTCCCAGATTTCTTCCCTTTCCCACTGATCCAATGCTAGGATGCCCAAGGGCTAAGCCTGCCTAGGACCTCCTGGCATGACTGGAGGTGAGATAAGATTAGAATCCAGCTCCCCTAACACTTAATCAATTGCTCCTTCTATGCTGTCTGTCCACACTGGATACCTCAAAAATAGATGTTTATTGATCTGTTGAGATATAGAGAGATGGGCCAGACCAAAGCAGATGACACTGTGGCTGATGGTGAGTGGGGGGAGGACTCTAAGTGTGTTGAGAAGATGATGAGGGTGTTGGCATCTTGAGTAGGAAATAAAGAACTGAACTGGGATATATTGAATAGACTCCGGTCTATTGACAGTTTGGAGGTGGTGAGTAATATAGCATGTTTAAAAAGGTAGTATTCAGGTGTAGTTTCTTTCTAAACAAGGAGTGTTCAAATTATTTAGACTGTAAGTGGATCTACCGTACGATCTCCTACCAGCATTAAACATTCCTTCATTATTCATTTAACAAACACAGATTGTGCACCAAATCAGTTTCAATTTATTCACCTCCTCCAATTTCCTTGGCCTCACCCATCTCCTAGGCCCTTGGCCACTTGGTCGTGCAGAGCTCTTGCTGCCAGTGGTATCGCCATGGCTGTAGATGCAGTTACTCTTCTCTGGGAAACACCCACTTTCTCAGTCTCCCTCAGTGGTGCTGAGCTCTGGCACTACCCCTGTTATGCCATTTGTGATGGAAGCCACGTAAATCTGGAACCCAGGCTTGACCTGACCAGACCCATGCTGATTCTTCTTCCTCCTACCACTCCACAACTCAAATGAAGCCCCAAAACAGGGCACAGGAGCAATCCAGCTTCTCCAGGGGCTTCCCAGAAGAGTAGGGGTGGCAGTATAAGAGCATGGGTAGTTAATTCCCTGTTGGAGAACTTTGATAAATGAGAGAAAAGAGGCAGGATGTAAATTCCTTCTCCTTCCTCCCTCTAGTCCACCATTCCAAGGCATGGTGATTGTGTTTAGCCCATCTGGAAACATCTTTCATGGCTAAGCCACTGGCTGTGCATCTTGTGAAGCTGCAGCCGGTTTGGTAGTGGAGAGCCCAGACTGTGATCTTATGTTTGTTTCTCCTTTTTCCTTACTTCACTTTCTTTTTCCTTCAGTCTCACTGTCCTAGGCTGGGTTCTCCCAATAAAGAATTGGCACGTAAGGTTTGCCTTGAGCATCTCTCTGTGGAACCCATCTCAGTCAAGACAAGCAGCCAACAAGAACCCAGCACCACGCTAGGTATGGTACATAAATGGTGAACAAGGCGGACGTAGCTTTCAGTAGAGTGGCATAGGCAGGGAAGACACTACTAAACAAACATAAAGACAAAAAAGTACAACTTGTAATCAGTGCTATAAAAGAAAGAAATTGACTCCTAGGAGGTAATAGTGGTGGTGGGGGAACAAAGACGAAATGAGTTTAAAGATGGAGTTTTAGGAAGATCTCTCCAAGGAGGATATATTTAAATGGAGACATGAAGACTTAGAAGGAGCCAGACGTGGTAAGAGCACACAGAAGAGAATTCGCAGCTGCCAGAGGAGATAGTACGTGGCAGGGCCCTAAAGCAAGAAGGAGCTTTGTGTGTTAGGGACAGTCAAGAAAGATCAGGATGTTATGGGTTGGTACCCGAGATAGTTCCAGATTTTGTTTATTATGAATAAAGCTCCTCTGAATAGACAAAAAAATAGATAAGGATGGTTGGAGCATCATGATCAAGGTGAGGAGTAAATAACTGACTCGAGGCTTGGGAGAACACAGAAGCTAGATGCTGGGCACTTTGAAGGCTGGTGAATAAGGTTGGATTGTATTCTAAGTGCCACCAATAAAAACCTTTAAGCAGAGATACTATGGTAGAATCCAGAAGAATCTTAATTCCAATTCAGGATTCTCCTTAATTTATTTGAACAGAATATTTTACTTGTAACTCTAATTATAAAAGAACAAAAAAGGATGATAGGAATAAATATACAGAAGTAAATTTCATAACCTATACTATGAGTTAGCACAAGCAGACATCTACTTGTATGTCAAATATAAGCAGAAATATAGAGTGTGACTTGGCTTGGAACCACCACTCTCTCCCCTCTAGGCAACTGTAATCTTTCATAATACTTTTCTTTTGTCCAGCTGGTCCAGCAGTGTTTATTGCTCTGATTCATTTTCCACTTTGCTCCGTCTTCATCCATGTTGGTTTGATTACTTCCTTGTACCCAAGAAAGTTCTCAGTATTTGTGGTTGCAATTTCTTAAAGTACACGGCCTCTTTTCCCTCATTTAGAATTTCTCATTAACTTTAGTTCTATTGCTATGGCTATCATTAGTGCAATCTGCTAATTCACAAATCCACGGAAGCACAGAAATACATTTTGCTAATGTGCACTGCAGAATGCCCTCTACAGAATGCCTCCTATATAATGTCACTTACAAAATGCCTGCTCCAGCTGCCGGGGGAGGGCTTTTATAGACCAACCTGGCTTCGGGTGATAGCAACATATCTTCTAGGCAAAGGAAGCTCTCCTCTGTAGCTCTAAAGGCTTTTCTCTGTGGTTGTTACATATTTTCAGCTGTCACATCTTCCCAAATTGCCTCTCAGAAGTTAGATTTTCAGCCCCCTCACGCCTACCTGTGTTTTCTTAACGAAGAGCTGGCAGGACTTTTTTAAAGAATAGTTTCACAAAGCAGCAACTCACAAAAGTTAAAACTAAATAGTGACATCACCACAGCCCAAGTCATAACCAGGTAGGATTGGCAGTCACCAATGTGATATTTTTTTTTGCGGGGGGGGGGGGGCGGTGTGGGCAACAGAATTGTTGAATTATCACATGTATTCTTTTCTGGCCAGAAATTACACCATGGAGATTCATCCCTTTCCCTTGGTTAAAAAGTCTTGTCGACTCAGGGGATAAGTTAGCAACACTTTAGCGTGGATTTGTTCACCACGTTGACTTCTGGAAGACAGTTGCTTCAGATGGAATGGGACAAGGGAGAGAGTTTGACAGAGGGGATGGATGTAATCTTGGAAAGACAGTGCTACCAGGGAGGGCCAGAAACAGAGACGCGGTGAAGGCTGGGCGCCGCGGGGAAGTGGCTACGTCGACGGTGCTGAAGCAAAGATGGTTGAGCGCCAACTCCTAACTTGACACTCTTGCCTCAGGCGGCACTGTTAGCACTTCAGGTCCCGTTAAAGGGCCCTCCTTTTCAAGCAGATGGTGGCTTCACTGACAACAAAGAAGACAACACTGGTGGAGAAAAGATGATCAGACCAAGCTTCAGAGAGGCAAAACACCAAGGGAAGAGTCATTAATGTTTCTTGGAGAATGAACCACTGAAATTAAACAAACAAACAAAACTTTAAATGGAAATGATAAGATGGAAATAATTTACCGAAGAGAGTCCATCTCATCAAGTACATCACACACCGCCCCAGCTCTTTTCAGACTTTCTGTCTCCCTGCTGATTGATGAAGAAATAGAGTTAAAATAGATCTAATTCGAAACAAAAAGTTTTATAGGCTAGAATGGATTTTTATATTGGGCACATTTTGTGCTCAGCTGAGATAATTTAAGTGAAGGTTTGAGAAGATCTCTCTGAGGAGGGGATATAGAAGTTGAGCAATAAAACTTTGAGTAATCAAAATAATATTCTGACCCTTATTAGGAAATTTTTATTTCACAAGGAAGAACATGCAATGTCTTTGGCTTAGCTAATTTGTAGACATAATCTAATTTTTAAATTGCCTATTTAAGAAAACCTAAATCTATAGAAATGAAATAAATGGATTCAGTGAAAATTATTTGTCGCTTACCTATAGCATTTAACTTGACAAACACACACAGAAAGGGATGTGTGTACTAAAAGTTGCACACATTTGCATGTATATGTGTGGACCTTATTAAAGTATAAACCTTCTGATTCACACATACACCCCCCCTCAGGATTCTTTGTCATTTGTGCCACATGTTGGGCTGTTTTGACTCCTCCTGATTTTTGACCCTCTCTTTTACCTTAACCTTGTTTTTATACTGGGAAGTCCTCACCTCTCAATTCATCTCCATCTGGCTTCCATTGGATCTGTGGTTTGTGGGCACTACCTAGCCCTTTATATTGTTTGTCAAACATGTCTACACCTTCCTGATCATGGCTGCTCACACTGTCTCCAAAATCTGGTTCCAAGAATTATCCTGAGGTGAGCACATGAAACTTCTTACCATCAGACTGGTTTAACAGGAATCTAAGATTTAGTAATGTATCTGGCTTTAGCAGACCAGCTTTAGTAAACTTGGTTCCTTCATTTGTGTAATCCAATTATAGAGCTTCTGTCACATACCATATATTGATAACCTGATCAGATTTGCTGTGCTAATTGTAATGTATACGAAGATGAAAGTATAGTGTTTAATCCTCAAGGACCTTGTAGGAAAGAGAGGCATAGAAATAAATAACTTCAATACAATCTAATAAGTATTGGGATAGTGCTTGACCACAAGGTAAGAGGAAGCACAAAGAAAAGGGAATAATCAACTCTACTTTTAGATAAGGGATCATCCATTCCAGTTTGCTTAGGAAAGTCCTGGTTTATGACTCCTGTCCTGACATCCATTAGAGTTTAGTGTTATTCTCTCCCTCTTTCAGTCTCCAACGTGTCCCAGTTTACACACAAAAAGTATATGGTGACCCTACTTACAGTGGAATGGTCAAACAAACTTTATAAGAAGATGTAGGAAATGAGATCAAAATTATGGGAAGGACTTTGCCAATTTGACGAGGCAGAATTGGAAATTACTGGCAAAGAAAATAGGTGAAGTAACCTGAACGATGCATGGATCTGCACAGTGACATGTAGTCATATGACTGTGCTGCATGGGAGAGGGGCGGGATGCTATGGGCTGAGGAAGAAACGAGGGGCCAGCAGTGGGGAGCCTTCACTGACACGCCAAGGAGTTTAAACTTTTTCTTAAAAACAATAGAGTCACATTACAGTTTTTAACCAAAAGGTTGACCTGGTTAATTAGCGTTTTAGTAACGTCACCTAGAAATAATGTGCAGAAAAGATGAGTAGCGAATAAAACTTTAGGCAGACAGAATAATTAGGAAACTGCTGTAATAATCCATACAAGAGGTGCTGAGGGCATAAACTGAGGAAGAAGCAGTAAATAGAGAATAGATTTTTTTTTAATTTATTTTTATTTATTTATTTTTGGCTGCTTTGGGTCTTAAAGCTGTTCCTAAAGGAGCTGATAGATGTTAAAGGTTTATCTGATTCGGAGGATAAGAGAAAAAGAAAACTCTAGATCATACTCGGTGGGCAGTTGGATATATATATATATAGATAGATCAGGAGCTCAGGAAAGTAGTAGGGGCTACAAGTGGGTAAAAACAGAAGGTCTGAAATGCAGCAAGAAAGAGTCCAAAGGCAGAACCTGTTCTTCTAACTTTATTAGGACAATATGAGAATATGGGATAGCAAAATGGAAACAGCTTTGGGAAAAAAAAAGTTGCAAGAGACTCATATGACAAATGAGTTTTAGTTAAATAATTATGATGAATGTTGGCACCATAGCTTGATTTACCAGCATAATTTTTAGTATTTATTGACTATCTTATTCTTTTTGAATGTGTTATCGCTGAGATTCTATTATATAATAGGGATTCCTTCAGACAGAATAAAAGTGTTCTCCCCGCAAAGATCCGTTTTGGAATGATTAATATGTATAATTAGAGCTACTGGTAAAGGTCCCAGTCATCGTATATGAGTCAGCAGTAAGCTATATTTATGATAGAGTATATTCATATTCCTTGTACTTGGGCAAAGGTAAAATGCCCTAGTCAAAGAGCATCTTGAAGTTGCCACAAGCATGTAAAAGAAAAGTTGAAGGGCTTCTTTCCATTGGCAAAGGTAGATCTCTAGAAATAAAGTTTTAAATCGTATTAAATCTTCCAGAAACTTTACATGGATCTTTTAGAGTAACGCCTCTAAATTTGGCCCATTTTTAAGTAAGACTGAAAATGTCCAAATGTCCAAGAGAAATGATTAATATTATTTCTTATATTCATTCTCTATATTATAATTGCACATTTTTCTGTCACTTGCAGTGGTCTGTAAGTAAATTCTAAATAGATATGTTTATGTAATGAAAGGTATCTGAATTATAGTACATAAACATTTCCTCCCAAGTATAAAGTCATACTTAAGGCTGAGGGTTTTCTAAATATGTTGGAATTACCGTAATTTCAAGTTGTCACACTCAAATAGGTAAAATGTTTTGTAGTTTCTGAGGATAATTTTTGAAGCACTATTTAAGATTAAAGACGTTTTAAGCTATCAAGGCAAAATTCTCTACCACATCAGTAATTTACACCTTATTAAGTTTCACTATTTTGGACTAAATGTATTAGAAATGTGTGCTAATTCAGACAATATTTATAAATAAATTGATACATAATGAATGAAACTGAAAGGCAACTGATTTACTCTTTAATTGTCAAGGTTGTATTCACCAAGAAGACAGAACTGGTTTA
The DNA here is from genome assembly GCF_937001465.1 of Orcinus orca. Lineage (NCBI taxonomy): Eukaryota > Metazoa > Chordata > Mammalia > Artiodactyla > Delphinidae > Orcinus > Orcinus orca. The sequence continues at coordinate 57,721,989 of NC_064564.1, forward strand.
AAAGCAGTAAAATTAATAGTCTCTTTTTTTAAAGAAAATCAAAGGATTAAGTAATAACAGAACATTCCGAGTGCTTTCAGCTTTTGTTCTCAGAAAATAATTTTAAGAACAGCTCTATTTTTCATATATTATATAAAATCAATGTGGCTTATAATATTTTGTGTTTTATTTCGTGCTACCCATTTATATCTTAGTGTAATATAAATGCAACAAGCAAAAATATTTTCAAAAAGCATTTTAAAATTTAGTAATTTAATTAAGCAAAATCAGTTCCCTCCTTCCTACTCTCTTCATAATTAATTAAATCTTACTGTATTATGTAGTCTTTGACCAATTGCTTTTGTTTGTCTGGGGCAGTGGGGATGCTACTGTGTGCCTCCCAGGTCTCCCCCAGAACTAACATACTCATTACCCCAGTTTCTGGGAGCGATGGCTGCTGAGGCTGGCAGCTAGGTCCCTATCTGGCAATTGCCTTTGGCTGAAAAAAAGCTGCCTTACTCAAGGTTACACCCCTTTTCTTAGGGACGTTCCAAAGACGGGTCACAGAAGGGCACCAAGGATTATTTCCCTTGCCTAAATCTGGGACTTCTCTGAATGACCATTGTAGTTCCAAAGCTCTCTGTGGGATCAACTGATAACTCTATTGCAGCTTCATCACAGTTTCAGTCCTGCTTTCCTTATCCTCCTGGGGTAATCCTTCCAAGAATATTCCCTGATAAATCACCTGGATGAAAATCTCAGCATCTCAGAGTCCATCTCCTGGGGAAACCAACGATTAGGGTCAGTAATAGTATGAGGAAGTGGGTCCTAAAGTGGGATTTTGGAACAGGATTCCATCACTGGTGGTAGGTAGATGCTATGGCCTGAATTATGTCTCCTCCTTCCCACCAAAAAAAAAAAATTAAAAAAATTATGTTTTGTAGCTATAACTCTAATGTGACTTTATTTGGAGGTAGGGCTTTTTTAGGAGATAATTAAGGTTAATAAAGTCATAAGAATGGGGTTCTAATCCAATAGCGCTGGTGGACCTATCAGGAAAGGAAGAGAGAGATAGCTCTCTGTCTTTACCATGCAAGAACACAAGAAAGCAGTCATCTGCAAGCCAGGAAGAAAACTCTCTCAGAAGAACCTTACCATGTCATATCTCTGATCTCAAATTTCCAGCCTCCAAAACTGTAAGAAAAGAAATTTCTTTATTGTTGTTTAAGCCACTAAGTCAATGGTGTTTTGCTATGGCAGCCCAAGTGGAGTAAGACAGTGGGTTATTCATAACCTCAGTAGGTAATAGCTGAACAGTTGTTAAAACTTTTACCAAGGTGGATACAGATGGGATACTGGTAAAAGGAAATGCATTGGTCAGTGCAATATTTCAAGTATTTGAATAGTTTTGGGGAAATAGTAATCATAAGGAGTATGGAATCAGATGTTTTTTTCCTAGGGCCATTGATACATTGGAGAAAACAGTACAATTTAAGGGTAATCATCAATTTCAGGTAAGGTATGAAAGTTAGAGCCCTCATTGACAAGTATAGTATATGAAGAGATATTATACTTCTTTTAGAAGGAGAAAAAGGGGAGAATCAGGAATGGATATTTATTAAGAGGACATAAGAGATCCAGAGGCAGTTGAATTCTCAACACCAGCAAGTCTGTTATTCCAAGGTAAGGTCTCTGATTAGCAGAGGAACATCCCGAGATTTGAGAGGGGAATTCAGATCAGTGAATCTAAAAATCTTGAATTCCTAGATTTCCCTGAACCCTCTGTAAGAGGGGTCCATTCTTCCTATAATGGCTACCTTTCTCCTTTTGTTTGAAGATGATGCAGAGGTCTCCATCTCATAAGACCATATAAACTCCTCTCAGAACCTAGCTTCACTTTCCCACTAGTCACAAAAACAAAAAGTGTGTCTGTGTCACAACCTAACCCAAGCACAGAAGTGCTGATCCTGATAAAGGAAACAAGACCACACTACAAAAAAACTGCCAGGTCAAGTCAAAATGTAGCCGAGATAGTAATGGGATCCTCAGGGTGCCGGGATCAAGAGTCGGGGACATTAAGTTGGCCAATGGAGAGTTTGTCAACATGAGAGCAATTTTCAGTGATCCAGTTTTTAATGTCCTGCCAAAGACACTGCTGTTGACTTAGAGAAAGGAAGGTTCACACTAAATGAAGTAGGGATACCAGAACTCCCGCAGCAGGCAGCAGACAGTGGCGTCAAGAGGCTGACAGAAGTGGCCATGCTAAGTCAAGTACTGCAAAAGACCAGCAAATATTCCACCTGACTCTGTTCCATGGGACATCCCGGGGTGTGCACCACTTAACAAAAGATGAGGAACATGCTGGTGGGGAGGCACTCGCATCATCTGAAACTCTGAAGAAAAGCGTTGGTCATTGGAGATGCTGCTCCAGAACTGGGCTCCTGGATGGCAATGTGGATGATAGAATCCCCAAAGGATAGATGGCCAGGTGGCTTTGCAGAATAGGTGCAGATATAATGACAACATGGTCAGTGTGGCAGTGTAGGGTGCCTGGGCTGCATAAAACGGTGAAGATGTTGCATAGAACCCAGGGGCAAGATAGGTGGGCAGTCGCCAAGGATATCGCTCAATCTATGCAAACAACATATCAGAAGGTAGTGGACAACCATCCCCCTAAAGTAATGATCCCCCCTGCCCAGTTGCCTAAATTGAGCTGGTTTTCAAACTCAGAACCCACATATTGAAAAAGATGCCAGGTTCCCAGGAAGAAAGATGCTACACCTCCACAACAGGTGTGTGAAGTAAAGCTTCCCCAGTTTTCTCCCCCAAAAAGTTGAAGCTGTATGCTTGGATAATCATACACTGGGAAAAATGGAATACCCAGACCATTTCAAGTATTGTGGACACAAGGGCTAAGGTGAAAATGCCATTCCACTCCAGCTAATGTAGGAAGTAAAAAATATTTCATCCTGGTGGAATTGTAGAGATTAGTGTTTTTCATAAGCACCAAAAATATGCAAAACTGGTGTCCCTGGTATAGCCCCAATTCATCAGTCTTGTCACTGAAAAATTCATATGTATCCTGGAGGATGACACTGGTAGCCCCAATGTCTGGGCCTTTGTCAGATGTGGTGTCTTTGCAAACACAGAATAATGCAGCCTTAGGATATGGTCTGCAGCAGCTGAGCTGATGAATGCATATGTTTTCAACCCTATCAGGAAAGAGGATGAGGGACAGTTTGCCTTCACATGGAATAGACAAAAGTATGCAAATGCTGTCTTGCCCCAGGGCTGTGTTAATCCCCCCATCTTCTATCATAATTAGTCCAAAGGGACATGGACTGTCTGGACATTCTGCAGAGCATCACACTGGCCCACTATATCAAAGGCATGATATTAATTGAACCAGAGGAGGAAAAAGCAGCAAATGTATGAGATGTTTTTGTCCCAGGGGCTGAGAGACAGAATTTTTGAAGGGGCCAGCTATATAAGTAAAATTTTAAACATCAATAGGGCATGTAGGAGTGTCTCCCTGAAAGTAAAAGGGGAATTACAGCCTCTTGCACCTCTGACCACTAAGAAGAAAGCATAATGCCTGGTAGACTTCTTTGTATTCAGGAAGCAGTGTGTTCTACTTTGGGAAAACTTTTCTAACCCATTTAGCAAATCACATGGAAGGCTGCCAGCTTTGAGTGGGACCTAACAGGAAAGCTCTGTGGCAGGTCCAGGTTGCAATGCAGATGACCCTCTTGCTTGAGCCACAGGAGATTGGCAGATTCTGTGGTACTGTGTAGAGTATATGGTATAATAATAGAGATATCGTGGCGGAAAAGATGCTTTATGAAGTTAATGGCAAGCCTCAGTAGGAGAACCACAGTGCAAACCCATATGTTTCTGGAACAAAGATGTACCATCTGCACCAGAAAAGTATAGGCTATTCAAAAAATAGCTCTTGGCATGCCCCGACCCTGGTAACAAGATGATAGGCCATGAAGTGACTTGGTAAACAGAACTTCCCATCATTGTTTGGGTTCTGGCAGATGCACCGAGTCATAAGTTGAAACAAACACAGCAGCAATGTCCTGTAAGGTTGGGATCGGATCTGGGTCATCAGGTACCCCAGTGCTTGTACAGTTGACTCACGAATAGAGTAGCTGCGGTGGCAGGGCTGGAAGCTATACGTGGCCTCAGCATTACAGGCTTCTGCTCACCAAAGCTGGTTTAGTCACTGCTGATGCTGAGTATCCAACGTACCAGTGGCCCCCAGTGTGGCAACACCCGTGAGGAGATCAACTAGCCACTTCATGGCAAGTTGATTCCATCATATTCTTTCCACCTTAGAAGGAGCAGCTATTTACCTTGACTGGAATCAATGCATTGTAAGTGTGGGTATGGTTTTCCTGTTCCCAGGGCACTAGATCCATCAACACAGAACCATGAATGATATCACATTGGACCAAGGGACTTACTTTACAGCAGAGGAGGAACCACTGTGACCATGGATCTACTAATCCTAAAACTTCACTACCCAGAAGCTTCTGGCCTGATGGACCAGAGGAATAGCATTTTCAAAGACCTGCTGAGGTACCAGCTTGGAGAGGATACAGCAAGGAGAGCACTCCATCCTCCAAGATACAATATACATTCTAAATCAATGACCATTCTTTGGCATTATGACCCCAGTAGGTAGAATACCCAGGCCCAAGAAACAAAAGTGATATTAAGATTGACCCTAATTTAGTCCCATTGATTCACTTGGAGAATTTATGCTTTCTGTCTTTACAGCTCTGGGCATTGTGTGTCTAGAGGTCCTGAACCCCAGGGAGGGAGTATTTCCACCGGAGGCCACAGCAAGAGTATCATTAAATTTTGAGTTAGGACAGCCACCATTTTCCTTTGTGCTCCTTGGATGTGGGCTGTCCCCTAGGTGGGGTGTGTTCTGAGGTGAGGTAGCCCTCTTCCACTGAGGGCGCTGCTGAGGGAGAGACTCAACTCTGAGACTTTAGCAGCCGCAACTCTTGGCATCTGTGTGAATGAGTGGCTCCATCCTGAAGAGGGGATTGGGTGACAACCACAGTCACCACTACAGTCCGTTACGTGCACAACTTGGATGCTTATCAGTTGTGTGGAAATTTCATCCCAACTGGGAATGACTCCCTCAGAATTCTGGTTGGTTTCTTTTCCTGAGGATAATTGCAGACAATTAGTGAACAAATTACACTTCTCACATTGTAGCTGGTCCTAAGCTATGACCGATACTCATCATCTCATTCTTTGTTGCAACCATACTATGGTTCAGCAACTTCTCTGCCATGTCCTGCTCCTTCACCTACTTACAGGCGGCGTTTCTGAGAGCAAGCTCTAGTGTGCACGCGCATATCGATCCAATGAGCGTCTACTTCCCAGGAGTCTGAGCTTCAACACCTCCGTTTCCCCTTGCCTCGGAAGGACGTTGAAGACCCTGTGATAAATACACCAATTAGAGATAAATTTACAAAACGTACATTGACCTGAATAAATGTACTATGATTTCATTTCTTTCATTCCCTTTCAACTTTTAAGCCAGATCTCTTTGTCTAAAACTTACTTGGAAAACTGGCAAAGAGAATTCTGCCTGTAAATTTTAATATTGAACAGAATACATGTGCAAAAAAAAGCAGTTGCTGAATGTGTTAGTTTCCTACGGCTGCTATCACATAGCACCACAAATTGAAGGGCTTTAAACAACAGAGAATTTTTGTCTCACCTTTTGGAGGCTAGCAGTCCGAAATCAAGGTGTTGGCAGGGTTGGTTCCTGCCGAGGGCTGAGAGGGAGAATCTGTTCCAGGCCTCTCTCCTAGTTTCCGGTGTTTCTCTGGCCACCTGTAGCATCCCTTGGCTTCTAGTGCATCACTGCAATCTCTTGTCTTTGTCTTCGCATTGGGTTCTCCCTGTGTGAGTGTCTCTACTTCCAAATACTACTTTTTAGTAGGGACACCCATCTTGTTGGTTTAGGTTCCCCATTCTACTCCAGTATAACCTCATCTTAATTTAAGTAATTACATCTTCAACAGCCCTGTTTCCACATAAGGTCTCATTCTGAGGTAGTGGGGGTTAGGACATCAACATACAAATTTGAGGTGGATGTAATTCAAATTATATCTGAACTTTGCGGGGAGGGTTGTATTTCTTAGGGAGGTTAAGTGAAAGGTAATACAAAGTCTAGAAGCAGTAGGCTTGCTGGGATTCTTTTTTAATGGGAAACTTAAGTCACTATCCTCAAGAACAATGACTTTTTTTCCACTTGCTGGTTGGGGCATTTCCCCCGGTAGTTGCATGAGATGAAGCAGCAGAAGACACTGGACTCTCTTTGTGCCCTGACATGTACTTATCCTTTTGCTCCATCTGAAAACTTTAGGGCATCAAAAGAAAGGAAAAGAATAAAGTGTCCTCTCTGCATGAGTCCGTGGTAACTGGTTACAGCTCATCTCCTGGAGAAACAGAATTTAATCTAGCAATTAGAATTATGGGCACAAGTTCTGGAAGATGAAAATCCTCGTCATCCTATTTGGTTCACTGACTCTGAAAGGCCCGCATGCCATGTCCCATTGCCAAATTGCACATCTGCATTTTGGCTGGTACGTGCCTTTGGTGTTGGCATTGGCCCTATGACCACAGAAGTTTCTGTTGCAGCTATTTTAGTGTCTTGGCTCCTTTTTATTCCCCAAGGTCTTCTGGTGGAGCAAAAGGACACCCACAGTGGAAGCCAAGAGAGTCATCTTAATGAATGGCATATTATAGACCTTGTGATTGTGATTTGCATCTTTTCATAGCATGGCTGGCTAAATCCCTGTTACTGAAAGATCAAGTTAAATCAGGCATAGAAGTGATGTGGAATCTTTTCTTTCAGGAAACCTTTCACAGAAGCACTCTTGGCCTAACCAATGCCCCCTTTTGTATGAGCTCTTAAAGGAATGCGAAATGTCGTATGTAAACGTGGACCATATACCATGTCCCCGATTCTCAAAGCGAGTGAGTCAGTGACTTCGGCAGTAAAGGAGCTGTCCCATGCCCTTACCTGTACCATCTCGTGTGTTAGGTCCGCGTGCACAGGACCCTGCCTATAAGACCCAGGTCAGGGTTTCCAGTTGTGGGCTCCCCTCTGACAACCATCTCATTAAAAGCAAGATTTGGGAACCTGGTGGAACTTGGCTGCCACCGCAAAAAACATATTTCAGTCCCAAAGTGTCAGAGTGATGGGAGCGGTGGGAGGGTGGGAGTGGGACATGAACCAAACACTAAAGCAAATAAAAACATCTTTTAAAATGTCGCCTGCTTGCTGCCAAATGTGGGCTCAGAGGGAGTGCCACCGGGAGCGAGTTCCACATGGCAAGGCCTTCCGTGGAGAAGCCCGGCTGGCAGGCCAGGAGGATTCAGTAATTAACACTGTCAAAGACTCGTGAGGCCCCGTTTCAGCAGCTCGATTCGGAAGCGTTTGCCCATGTACAGTCACCCTTCAGCGGCACAGCTGCGGCGTGGAGTCCGTCTGCGGCTGGTGCACGTGTGGCCTCAGACTCTTTGTCATGCAGTGTAGGAAAACCTGGGGGTTTCTTGGGGGGGCTCTAACCTTGCGGGAATTAAGACTAAGAGTCTCTGATTTTTTTTTTTTTTCCGGTACGCGGGCCTCTCACTGCTGTGGCCCCTCCCGTTGCGGACCACAGGCTCCGGACGCGCAGGCTCAGCGGCCATGGCTCACGGGCCCAGCCGCTCCGCGGCATGTGGGATCTTCCCGGACCGGGGCACGAACCCGTGTCCCCTGCATCGGCAGGCGGACTCTCAACCACTGCGCCACCAGGGAAGCCCTGATTTTTTTTTTATAATCCATTAAATGAGGAACTCTAAGAATGTTGAGTAACCAGTTCCTAGAAATTAGAGCATCCAGACGGCTAGATAACAAGATGAGAGCTAGAGACCCAGGGATGGTCACCTGGGGCCTGGACGTTTGGGATTGGCTACTGGGGGCTGGAAAGGGGGCTGTGGAGACATTGGGCAGGATGGGTGGAATTACAAGCTGTTAAGTAAAGGCTCTGAAACAGGGTGAGGTAAGGAAGAAAGATAGCCATCTCTCGAGAGGACGAGAACATTAGTGGGTAGGTAGCTGTGCTGTAGTGGAAGAAACAGACTGTGTGTGGGGTTGGTATATTCAATTCACAAAACTGCCCCTCTCTCTAGTGTTGCCGCCACTGGGCAAGTTACTTAACCTTTCTAAACTCCTTTCTTTACGTGAAATGAGGATTATGACATTTCATATGAAATGTCTTTATTATGAATATATGTGTAGACATGTATTATTGAGTAAATAAGCTATGAATAAATGTATATATATGTATATGCATTCATCTGTATATCTGTCATTTGTTGGTCAATTACTAAGCAATCAACAAACATTTGATGACTACTTTCTCTGAGCGGGCAAGCCTTCAGCTATGGTATTAGACGTGCCGAGTAAGGTCTCTGATCTCTTGGAGCTTATATTGTAGTGAGTGAAGAAAGGCAACAGAGGACAGGACACATAAATGAATAAGACATTTTCAGGTTGTGAGAAGGCCTATGATAAAAATTTAAAAAGGTGGTATGGTGATGAGCTGAGAAGGCTACTTCAGGTAGAATGGTTCCAGGATATTTACATACTGTTTCTCGTTCATTTTTTCGGACACTCCTTCTCTGGGAGGCACTACTGTCCCATTTAGCCACAGAGAAACTGAAGTCCCGTAGGTTAGCTCTGATGGGACAGGCTTCCAGATGTGGGTCTTTGGTCAGAACTGGTGAGCTACACTGAGCAATCATGCTTCTCAGTCAGGGGATGTCAGAGATCAGTGGATGTTTCTAGCCCACATTGATATATATTCCCTCCACTTTTCTTCTTTAGGCGAGATATTGTTTGCTAGAGCCCGCATGTATAACCATCTGTGAATCGCGTCACGCGGTAGTGAACTCTACTCGCTTACACTTTTGGCATTTACGTTATCTGCCATTGCTGAGATCTGGGGAGGACACAGATGTTATAGACATCTGCCCTCAGCTCCATCTGTAGACATTTCTAGCATTTTAGGTGGGATGTCTATTCCACAAGAAACCAAGACTCATATAAAAAAGTTACGACTGTTGAGTGGAGCTGTTTCAAAGAGACGTCTTTGATTTGGGAGAGAAGATGGCATATTCAGATTTGATTTCATGTTTCTTGTTAATGCCTTTAATTACTTGTCTTTGTGTACATGGTTTAAATAAAGGGTAGAAATTAAACTTGTATCGTGGAAAAATATTGAATTGGGAAGAAGGAAATTAAGTCCTAGAAATCTTTGTCAAAACATTCTTGTTTAGAGCTAGATTTGGGGGAGCATCTCGATGTCTTCTTATATGACGCCCAGATTTAAAATTATGTGAAACGTATGTCTCCCCTGGGCCCTCTGGAATGACACAGCTAATAACGGGTTAATATGGTGCTAGAGAGAAACCTAAGATCCTAGGTGAAGAGCCAGGATTCATGCTGGCTCCGCACAGCAGTTCTTTCAAGTTGACCATCCTGCCTGTTGCATGAAGAATCATGTCCATTTGCCAAGCACAGTGTCAGGCTCAGGCTCAGGCTCATCCACAATGAATGCTTGCTGTTGAGCCTGGCCAAGAAAATGAATGAAGGAAAGGATAATGGAACAGATTCCCCTCCAACACAGGTTCTGTCTCCCTCTCTCATGCTTTCACCTTCTCTTAGTACTTGCCAATGAAATGCCTCTGCTCCAGGCATTTTCATTCTTTTTCCTCCCCTGCAATATTCTTGCTAACTTTAAACATCTGCTCTTTCCTCATGTTATTTTCCCTAGCTGGAACTCCAAGCTCACTCCCCCGTGCCATGATTGTTAATTTCTGTAAGGCCTCCCCAAAGCCCCACCTCTCAGAAGGCTTCCAGTCTTAGTAAATAGTCTTGTCTAATATTTAAGCAAGGTTAGCCTGGCACCACTAAGTCCCACGCATTGTATTTCCTCCATATATTGTTTCATTTCACCTTCTACACACTCTGTGATGCACGGTATGGTTCCCATTTTACACTGGAGGAACCTGAAGGGCAGAGCATCTAATGGCTTCTCCAAGGGTACCCTGCTGGTGAGTGGTGAGTGACGGATAAACCTGCATCCCCTGACACAGGCTTGCTAGCCAGCAGCCTGATGTTGGCTCATCATTGACTCCATTCACCTTTCTTTCCTTAGTGGTAAATAGTCAAAAGGGTGACAGCAAGTTGAAAGACAAAAATTATGAAAGGTCCTTCTGAATCAGCCCCTGCTGAACCAAGTTGTGGAATACTAGGGAGTGGTAACTAAAGTTTGTGAAGTAGTGTCTTGGTAAAACTTTAATAGTGAGCTTTGTCACTTACACACTACTGTTCTAAGATCTGCTCTGTCGAGCAGTTAATTAATTCTCTTGGAGCAATTACCCAGCCACCAGAAATGGTCTGCTGTGGGCCTCTAGGCATAGTCTGTGCTAAATAAGTAGCAGGAGAAGCTTGAAGTGGCAGGCCTGTAACCACTTCTTCCCGAGGTCAGCACTTCATGCCCTTGCGCGTTCTGGGTCCAACAGCACGGCATCCCACACAGGTGGGTGTTCTGTAAGTGCTTTTTAATGATGGTGGTGGTGATGATGTATGAAGGTCTGTTTATACTTGCAGAGAGGGTCGTGTATTTTAACAAGAAGGACTTTTGATTGGCATTTCAAAGAGGCTGGTGTTGTTGGAAAATGTCAGCACCCTGCACAGGAGGGCACTTGATAAGTGTTAAGGGATTGGGTCCGCTAAGGGGATTAGGATAATTGTTTTGGAGTGAATGGGCTGGCTCAGTGGAGGTGACCTGAAGTCATTTTAATGGGCCTAGTGGAGCCCATGGTGACAACTCATGCCAGTGGATTAAGATGCTCTGAAGGAAATTCCCAATCATTGCTGAGCACTGGTTCCATTGGGATACTGGCTGCCCTGTTGTATTGCTATGCCTGGTAGGCTGACTCAATTTCTGGGCTCGAACAAAGAAATTCTGATCAAAGGAACTGCCACCCCACCATGTGGCACAGGGCCCCTTTGCCTCTGAAGATGAAAGGTGCCTATTTTCGTGGCATTTGTCATTTTGGGAGAGCCTTTTAATTCGCGCCAGTTCAAGATCAATCAGGGATGAAGTCAAACACTGTCAGAATAGAAAGTCCTGTGGATGAAAGTCAAGGAGGAAAACCTCTTTCTCCTGAGTAAGCACCAGGCTGGGTGGCTGACAGTTCATATTGCATCAGGTTTGCCAGCTTGAGGAATAAAAGATAAGCTCTGGAATGAATACAGATGTAGATTCAAAGATGGAAAAGCATAGTAGTTTATATTATATACTAGTGGTTCATGTCTGTGTGCAACATTTTCTCACATGATCGAAATGCATGATGAGTGAAACCCTTAAATTTCACACGTTGGTTGGCCTAGCCCCAAATGACTAAATCAGGTGATTCCATTGGCTGAAGTTTGTGATGTACCATTGCCCTTCACGTTTAGATCCTTTTTTTTAGCCAATTTGCATTTCTTTGTGTATGAGACCGTCCACTGACCGCAAACATCACTGCCATCCTAAAAGAACACAAAGAGGGTGTTCTAGAAACAAAAACTAGTTTTTGCCACAAGTTTCTTGTGTCATGAATATTAAAGATAATTAATTCCTGAATGATAGTTTCAGCCTTCGCAGTGTTGTCAGGTAGCCCGGGAACTTTAAGAAATGATGGTTTCAGTGGTAACAGTTTATGTGAATCAGATGCTCTTCAAGGAAGTAGCCAGACTGGAAAAAAACAGAGGTTCAGGGAGACCTAGCAGCCTGGGCGCCAGTGGCCAAGGAATGTACAAGTCTTGCAGCAATGTGAGATTTGCACCTGCAGCAAACAAACTTTGGGTTTCTCCAGAATGCAAATTGAGGAACTGTATACACGAATGGCTCTCAGCCTAGAAATTCCATGCCTTCCCACATTGGTTTTTTAAACAGAATCTTAACACCCGCATTACATATCTGGCCTGGGCTGCCTATAATCATTTTAGTTCCTCTGGTGAGTGGACAGTAACTGTTGCAGAGGTTGGAATCTTTCCTGTTTGACTTTAATGTTGAAGGGTGCTTTATTTAAAGAAGGGTCCAAGATAGCTCTTCTTTAAATTAAAAAAAAATCTGCAGTAAAATTGACCATTTCTCTTTGCAGCAGTGGCTTGCGGTGGACACGTTTATCGCTGAAACCTCTCACTCTGGATTCTTAAAGGGCCAAGGAGAGTCATGGAGATTTTGATGAAATAGGCCACAACCTTGAAATACTCCTTCTCTCGAACAGTGTCAGAATCACTGTGGGTGGTTGTTAAAAATCAGGATTCCTGGAATTCAATGCAGGTCTCCTGAATCAAAACCCCTAATGCTGGTTCAGGCATCTTCTCGTACACACAAGTTTCGTAAGCACTTTTGTAGACCTCTGCCAGATGCCACCAGATTTTTTTCAGGGACGCATGCTATATCTATTCCAGAGTCTTGAGTGAATATTTCCCGTACTTTTACAGAAATTCACCTAATTTTTGGCTGCCTACTTTTTGTCTGACTCTAAAGAGGTGGATGACTGTCTAAATGATTTACCTGAAACAGAAATATGGGTTTTGATCCCCTTTTCTGATCCTCACTGCCTCTTCCCCACCCTCCGCTCCTTTCTTCTCTTAAAACTTTCCTGGCCTCAGTTACAAACATATGTGACATCCTGAGGAAGATAGAGGGGAATATGCCAGACAACAATGAAATGTCAAGGTGAGCCAATCTCATTTTGGGTATTCATGTCAAAAGTCTGAGAGGGAGAAGTTAGTTCACAGGTGGGTCCTCCAGGGGGAAGATGGCACACAGCAAGGCTCTTGGCGAGAGCACAGGAGAGAAGGAAGGCTGAATGCTCAAGAATGAAACAAAGTCATAACTCGTGAGGGAGGGTAAATGGTGGAGAATGGAAGATATCTAAGTATGCAAATTCTACCCAAAATACAACCCGATGTAACTATGCCGGAGGATGTTGTATGAGGAAGACAAGAGTTTAAAGAAATGTTTTAACTTCGGATCGAGCCAAAAAAAGGATTATTCACTTGCTTGTATCCAGAAACATGGCATCACATAAAGTTTTAGCCAATACACTCTCATTCTGACTACCTCCAAATCCTAAAGGTAAAATCCTAAAAGTAACAGGAAACACATCTGGGTAATTGTCTCATTCTCACAAAGATCTTTAACAGGGCACATGTCAAAACGAAGTTCACTTTTCATAGTTCAGGTAAACACGAGTATGTGTAACTACGAGGAATCAAGTGTTTTACTCTGAACTTGCCTTCAGTCGTGACCAGGCATAATATCACTTGGGAGCACCATAAAGCCCCTTCCTGTCCTCTCTTATTCCCCTCCCAGCCTCTATTGCTTCTGTTAATTTTATCAGAAGAACTGTTCCTTTAGATTAGACATTTTGCTTAAAAGCCCCACATCACAGAGCATGAAGAAACATTTCACAGCAAGCTACTTAATGAAAGTGGGTAGCTTTCAACCAGAAAATGCTATGGTCAGGAGACTTTGGATTAGAGAGACAGGGATGGAGAGATGTGAGTTATGAGCGATTGGTTGGGGAAGGCAGACCTGACATGAATGTCATGCAGTAGGGGCAGGGGGCCAGCATCAGGCAATACAGGAAACTTAAAGGCAGCACTGAGGGGAGGGACAAAATACCAAAGACAACATTTTCTTGCTTCATGATCATCCCCTGGGCTAGACCTGATTATGGGTTTAGTGCAGAAGCTGAGGCAGGGAGAAGTAGGGTATGTTTTAGTATAAGGCACTGACATAACCTGTAACAGGAGTCACAACATGTGTCACCTGGCTGTATAGCCTTTAGCCAACTATTATGTTCTCTGCATCAAACCAACACTGATGGATGATTTTAGAGAAAGGATAAACCAATTCCTTTGATTTGTCTATCACTAAAGGAAAAGATAATTGACCTCATTCTCCTAACCTTGAAGGAGAGAACAAAATTCATGCACTTTTTTCCTCTGGCAGGATTAGTTCTAATGATTCATGTCCACGACATGTGAATTTCCTGGAGAAAAGTATCATGAAAGTTGAAGTTACAAGTTTTTAAACCCTGATCATAAAAATTTTTCCTAAGTGAAAAAGAGGGTGTATGATGGTTTCTTGCCTTTTTCTTCTCACTTATCCTGTTCCTTGAGTTTTTGATTCTTGGCTGTGCACCAACGACATTAGGGATGTGGGAGCAAAGTGATTGTAAAATATTTAGCTCTACTGAGGGGCAGATTTGGCTCCAGAGATCCTGCCAGTTGGGTGGGTACCTGCCTTCTCCCCCATTGATCCATCCCGAAGGGTTTCACCTATGCATGGAAACGTGTTCAAGGATTGATTCTAAAGTAATGGGACCAATGTTCACAAGCTCATGTGAAAATCAGCCTCATTATTATAGAACTGGGCTTGAGTTTTGTCAGTGCAGTTGGGTGTGAGAATAGGGAGTCACGGGGCCTTTGGCAAACAGGAGAGAGCCCGTCATGTCCTCCATGTGGATTAGAATAGGTATTAAAAACCAAAAACCTTGTGCAGGGCAACAAATCCAAAAAAAGACAGTAACAACAATAAAACCCCAAACATAAAACTACCGATCAGATTCCGTTTCTTGGGCTCCAGTTGATGACCCCTGCTTTAAAATTACGTTTCATATTTATACATGCCATTCTGAACTCAAACTGCAAGCCTGTTTGGGATTATGGCATATTAACTTTCTTGCTATATTCTATAATTAAACTAGTAATTGAAAGGCAAATAATTAAGCACTATACATGTCTCTGACTTTTAAAATAGAGTTTAGATAAAACCCAAATATTGGAATTTATCTAAGTATATATACTATTTTGTTGATTTGATTTATATGTGGTTACAATGTTTCTCAGCATAATATTCTGAGATGACGTTAGCAAAGGGAAAGGACTTTCAGAAATATCCTGAGCAGAAAAGGACTGAAAAGCTTTTGGAAGGCAGAGTCTGTGTAATGTTGTCACTGTTACTGTTATTATTGTTATTATTTCCTAATGTAGCAACATACCCAGAACGTAGTAAGGGTTCAGTTCATGGTTGTTGAATGTTAAAAAAGAAATCAAAGTTACTCTATTGTACTCTACCTTCCTCAGCATCGTTTATTTCAAATGAAGTCCTGGGTAGAAATATCAGTGTAAGCAATAACCAATCTGCTAGGATAACAGTTTGACAAAAATCTGTCTTAAATTAGGAGATAAAGGAAGAAAAACTCTATTCCCGAAGTCCCAGAGATAGAAAATGTCTTGGTGATTTTGTAATTTGTTCATGTCTCACTGAAATAAATGCATCTTGGAACTGAAACATCTACTGAGAGGACGGATGTGCAGTACATCTGAACCAGTTAAACCTTAATCGTGTAAATGAAACCTTTAAATTGTGTGAACCACTAGCAGCCTTGCAAATCTTTACATGTGCAAAGAACTGAATGAAGACATATGGTCACCATCAACTTGGTGATTTAATTCTGAGATGACACACGTATTAATCTAACTGAAAAGGGATGCTACTATATAGCTGGTTGTAATTAGCCAACCACAAATTTCTATAACCACTTCAGTCTCAATCAAAAGCCAAAATGGCATTTCATGATTACACACCATCCCACCCAGGTTTGCATTTCTTGATGAATTCCCAAGGTTAGGATATGAGCCATACTGTAAAACCAACCCTCAATTACACCTTTTTAGAGGGGAAGATTAGTGGCAGGTGGTGCCTGCTATAAAAGCCTCATTAAAACACCTTCTGGTGGAGTTTCACAAAAGGAAGCCACCAGATGGAGACCCATCTCCACATGGTAGTCTTACCTCAAATGAGAGTTTCACCTGACACTTTGGGGACAGACAATTTTTTTCTCACCTAACAAGCCACTGAGGTTGAAAAGACGATCTATTAGGATTAATCGTACTTGATTACTAATCCATTGTAATGCCATATGTTGAAAGCGTTGTTCACCGTGAAGCCTGGAGCCAGGTAGGGCCCCTCTGGTAACGTACACCCTCCCATTTTCCTGCAGCTAATCTAATTTCACCTCCTCCCAGACCTCAGATGCCAGAAACGATCCTTAACTCTTCCCGCACTGTCTCTGATACCTTTTTGAATGGTAGCAAATCTGATCTCAAAGGTAATGACGCCGAAACCTGCTGACTAATTGCAAAATGATTTTCCTGGTGTTGCTTGCCTGGTGGGATGAACGGATAAAAGGTATTTGTTCCATTGTGCGCTCATTCAAAGACTCAGTCCCGGCTGCCTTATCAGCACAGCTCGGTGTTACTCATCTCCCCCTTTTCCTAAGTGTGTTTGCCGAGCCTGTGATTTGCTGGATTGGAACAATTGGCCAGCTGGGCAGAGAAAGTGAAGTTGATGTTTCATGGGGTAGATTCTGCCACCTTATGCAGTCCTTGAAATGGCAAGATTTTTTTTTTTCCTGTGGTTGGCCTTTGGGATGGATCCAAACCACTAAGTGCCAAACAGTATAACTCCCATGTTATGTGTGTGTGTGCACGTGTGTGTGTGCATGTGTATAGCTCTCTTGCATGTTTTGTGTTAAGTTACTTATGAAGCACCACCCACTAAGTTGCTTTCTAAAAGAAAGATGGCCTTTCTTGCTCAAGGCCCCATGGCTGCAAGTTGCACGCATGAGGGTAATCACACACATACGGCCACATGAGCCCCACACATTTTGCTCTAGTCCTGGGGCCCTAATAGGAAGAGTGAAATGGAGTAACTTCCAAGTGTCTGTGATATTTTGCAGTCACTTGGTTCCAGCTCCAGACAGATTTCCAGAGGGGACAGAGTAAATAATCCATCTGCAATGTGTACTAAAGAATATCACGGAGAAAAGAATAGTTTTCCGAAAGTAATGCCATATGCATTTGGCAAAAGGGGCCCGGCCTCCCGGGGCATCCTAAGTGCAGTGCTTCACACCTTCCTAATAAACTGCTCCCACAAATGCAATAGTCTTTAGAGAGTTACCATCATTGTAGGATCTGATCAGTATTTCAAAAATACAATCCTTTTATTGTATAATCACTAGGTGTGTGTTTGGGGATGGGGAATGCTCCTTAAAATACAGATTCTTAGACCTCAACACACAGACTTACAGAATCGGAATCTCTGAAGGTAAAAACTAAGCAGCATTTTGGAAAACAAGTTTTCCTGGGTGATTCTGAGGCACATTAAAATTTAAGGTCTAAGAAAAGACACAGGATCTCATTCCTACTCTGAAACAAGGTCCCACAGACCACTACTCTCTTGTTTCCTCGTATTGAAGGCAGTGTGACACCAGGTCAAGGGAGGTGATGGAACCGCAAGGTGTTCTCTGGAGGGGATGGGTGTTCTCCCACTTGCTCTCTGGATCACATTTGTGACTAGGCAAGGGAACTGTGAGTGTTTTTTGTTATCCAAATGGTATATCTAATATGTCCCATACTGTACATGTTTACGAAACACTTAAAAAATTTTAAATTTCTAATGATGCATATAAATCACTCTAGCTTTGTTCTCATAGTTTATGTTGTCACCGGACACCACAGATAAAAAGAGAGCCCCAGCATTCTGCAGCTGGAAGACTTTATCATTCATGAGAACTGCTAGATTTGACCCTGGGCCTAAATCTGCCCATCAAGGGCAGTGGGGATCCTCTCTATCTATGTGCAGGGCAGAGGCAACTGCAGGCTGGTGAGCGCTGCAGGGAAGATCAGGAAGCAATGGTTGGCCGGGGCAGCAATCTCTCTGCGTTGGGGTCGCCATACACCGTGGGACACTGTGGGACCTGCAGGGGATGGAGGATTGTTCTCAGGTTTCTGGCTGTCCAGAGCAGCCAGAGACACCACAGTGGACTCCTTCTCATGTATTTGTGGGACAGGGCCTAGGAGAGGGGTCTGAGGCCCTGTGTTGACGGAAGAGAGCAACGGTCTGAACACTGGTTCTTGGATACCATTCCTCCCTGGAAGCTCATGAGGCCTGGAGATTTACGTTAATCTTAAAAATGTGAAACGAACTTTGACCTTGTTTCTTTCTGGTGTGTGTGTGTGTGTGTGTGTGTGTGTGTGTGTGTGTGTGTGTGTGTATTTTTGATGGCATATACTCTCTTCCTAGCTTTTTTCTCCCTTGTTGGCCTGCCATTAGGACAGAAAATGAACTCTGCCATGCTGGCCTGCAAGAAACGTGATGCCCAGTGACCCTCAGGAAGTAGTGGTTGTATGAAGGGGGTGCCCGGTATTGAGTTTGTGACGTAACAAGTATAAATGATCCTGAGTTTCCTTTTCCTTTATTTTTCATTTGCATTGTTTCTTTGATTATAATATCAATTGCTACAGAATACTGTACTGCCCACAAACATCAGAGCACAGTTCAAAGCTTTTAGCATAACATTGAGTATTCTGCTTTGATAAGAAAAGGGTTAAGGTAAATTCTTACAAGGCAGCATTGATGTTTGTCTTTATCTAATACTTGTGTAATACTGACTCGACTCTAAATTCTCCTTGCCTTGCCGTATTTCCCTCAAACACTCTTCTTTCCCTTGGTTGTTAATTCTTTGTTTTGTTTCTATTCCCTCCCAGATTCTCCTGGTTATATCTGGGTGGTGCTGGGTATTCATCTGTTTAGCTGATGGTTTCTGTTTGTGTCTGAATCTTGGTCATAGCCATCCTCAGGAACTATTTATTTTTCCTCCTGACATTGTTCTCCTTGTTTTTTCAGTATTTTCCACTATTTCTTTAAAGTCAGGATTTCTGTGTTTTCTAAGAATACAAAGTACCGAAGTTTGATTCCCTTGGAGCTGTTTGCTGTGCACATTCCTGTGGGTTATAGGGAAAAGTGAACTCGTGCATTTCTCGGCCCTCAGCTTTTTGTGCCCTAATATGTGGAAAGAACTCTTGGTTCAAGAGAGAAAAGAGATGGTCATGATATCTAAACAGCAAGCCCCATGTTCTTCCACACAGCTTAGTCAATGTGGTTATCAAAATACAATAAAATTCTTTTCTTCTGTAAAGCATTTACTCATAGGGCTTTTATCTTCTCTGGTTACCTCAGATTTCCCCCAAAGAAGAAATCTAAGCCCCAGTTAGGGCGAGTGAGGGGCGGGAGGAGTGGCGTTAGGGTGCCCCAAATCCCCAGTGGCTGCTCTCACTAAACAGACCACAAGATTCTCTCAACCAACTTAATTTCTTCCCGTTTAACTAATACAAGGCTGCGAGTGACCTTGGCAGGCCAGTGGGCGGGAGCTGGGAAACACGCCCCCAAATGAGCGAGGATGTATATCTGTTTACTACACAGCATGCTGGCCTCCAGCTAATGACATTAATCCCCCTACTGCACTTCATTAGGTGACAGACAGGGAGCCACACTTTGAGGGAATCAACTGCTTCTCCCAATCCATCCGCCAGCTGTGGGGAGAAGCCGCTCCAGGATCAGTGCTGCTCCCTTCATTTGCTTTTCTCCCTCTATTATCCCTGACATGTTCACTGAACTACAGACTGCATATGTTTAAAAATAATTAAAGGCGCTCCAAACAAATAGGCAATGTTTCCACGATCCCTGCAACGCACGTTCTGGGTGTTTTGACAGATTTTTCTGCTCGTTGGATTCATCAAGCAGTCTGGCTCTTTGCTGTCACTCCTGACAGTCTGGCAGATAAACCCCTAGGGCAGGCTCGTTGGCCTGAGCTCCTTCCCCAGCTCTGACCTTGAGGCACAGAGAGCTTCAGGCTGAGCGTCCAGAGACCATCGGGAGAGAGACGCACGTCTGCGCTTCCAGGTCATCATGGTTTCTATATGGAACCATGGAATGAAAGACTAAAGAAGGGCGAAATAAATGTGAGGTTTTATTTTGAATGGCTCTGCTGAATTATACTGAGAAAAGAGCCTCAAAGTTGATTACATGAGAAAACAGGAAGGGTACCCTGAAGGGTAAAGACCCTCCTCACCCCAGCTACCTATCAAATCTGGACTTTGCACAACCCTTCCTGCACATCCCCCATTTTTAACTTTTTGAAATTAAAATGCCTCTATTAAAAGATGAAGTGGAGAAAGAGAAGATACAGTTTAGAAAGTTATGTAAGATACAGCATGATAACTGAAATATGTATAAAGAAAGTTCATCAAAGAGAAGATAAAGAGTAGGGAGGTAAGAAGGAGACTTGGCAATATGAGGGCACAGGAAGCATGCTAAAAATAAGAGAAGCCTAATTATGTTTCTTAACTGAGATAAGGACCTTCCTCACACAGAGGATACATTGTGACATAATCAATGATGTCCTCAACAATATTCATCAGGAAAACAGATTGATAGGTAACTGGGGGTTTCTTAATCTCTCAACATACGCTTCTAGAATCTTGCAAAAGCGTAACTCTTCTAGAGGAAATCTGTGGAGTAAGGCGCTTGTGGATGTATGTGTCCGAAATGTCAGTGAGGGGTAATCAATACAGTTTGGTCCCAGACACAGCTCTAATGGTCTGGCTTAATCTAGGAATAGCTTTGAGAGAAAACCCAGGAACAGATACTCTCTAAATCCTTTAGGCAGTACACTTAACAGTGATTTGAATCAATATCAGCAGCAATTAATGCGCAGTAACATGAATTTACCCATTGGCTGCTCTGACAGTCAGTGGTACGCAAGGTCATCCTAATATCATGTGACTCTTAAAGAACCAACAAGAACCTGCAGGAAAGTGCACGCTTCTCCTCAAGGAAGAATTTTATAATGTACTGCAGAGGAGGTGATCAAGTATTAAATTCTCTACCAGAATCTGGCTAACCACAGCCTGTGGGTCAGATCCTGCTGCCTGCTTTTATGTGGCCTGTGAACTATGGTTTTGACACTTCTTTAAATGGTTGAAAAAAAAAAGAACAATATTTTGTAAGATGTAATGATGATTTGAAATTCGATTTCAGTATCTATAAATAAGGTTTTATTGGAACCCAGCCATGTCCACTCATTTACATGTGGTGCACGGCGGCTTTCCTTACTACAATGGTGAAATTGCAACAGACCCTGCATGACCCACAAAGTCTAAAATATTTGTTACTTGGCTCTTTATAGGAAAAGTTTGCCAAACCCTGTCCTATACTATAAACAATAGAGTATGACCACAGTATCATTGACATTTTTTTTTTTTGTCCAAAATAAAACGGGATGACTAGATATATGTAACAAGGACAGAAATAAATTGAAAGACATTCTCAGCCTACCTGTACTGTCACCACCTTCTTAGGAGGAAACATCCTCTGTTTTGTGGGGAAATTACCAGGCTTGGGATTCCGTTGTACTGATCAGGAAAAGCTATGGAATTATATGGAGCCAAGAGAGGCAAAATTGATTTACATCTTGTGGGCATGGAGTTAACGCTTCTGGAAGAAGGAAATGGGAAGGGAAGGGAACTGGAAAGTTGGAGAGAGACAAAGAGTGGGATAGAGCACTATGTTAGTTTCCTAGAGTTTCTAAAAAACTGGGTGCCTTAGCACAGCAGAATTTTATTGTCTAATTGGTCTGAAGACCAGAAGTCCCAAGTCAAGGTGTCCATAATGTGAGCTCCTTCTAAAGGCAAAAGGGAAGGCTCTGTTCCAGATCTCTCTCTTTGGTCTCTCCCTTTGTCTGTCTTCTCCCTGTGCCTCTTACATTGTCTTCCTTCTGTGTGTCTGTGTCCAAATTTCTCCTTTTGTATGGGCACCAGTCATATAGGATTACAGCTCACTTCATGACCTTATTTTAAGTTGGTTACCTCTGGAAAGTCCCTGTTTCCAAATAAGGTCACATTCCTAGGTACTGAGGGTTACAGTTCTGAAATATCTTTTCTGGGGGGTCGGGGGTTGGGAAGGGAGCCACCATTGAACTCATAAGAAGCAGAGACAAAAAAAATCAAAGCAGGCTGGGGTTTTGGAAGAGAGAGCTGAGATTTTTCTAGGCACGACAAAGAGAACCTTAGTGAGACACCTTGTTGAAGATAGTTTGGGGTTGTGTTTCTCTGTGCCGTGCAAAGAATTGTCTCTTTGTATTTATATTGTATTCCCCCATACACACTCCTTTTCTTTATTTCACCTTTCCTTTCCTTTCTTTTTCTTCTCCCTTTTATTTTTTAGGAGGGAATATATGCTTTTGGTATAAAATTCAGGAAACTCCAAAAGTAACTTCCAGAAGATGTCTCTCTCCCACCGATATTCCTAAGCCACTTGCTTACCCTCCGTGGGCAACTCCTTGTTACTAGTTTCTTATGTTTCTTTCCAGAGAGATTCTGTGCACATACAGGTATATAGTGCATATTTCCTTGTGTTGTAACACAATGAGTATCACTTAAACACACTGTTTTATCTTGCGGTTTTCCCTTAAACCTGTCTGGACTCATTCCATATCTGTTCATATGGAGCTGCCTTATTCATTTAAATAATTGCACTGTAGGAATACTACTCAGTCATAAAAAAGATGAAATCTTGCTATTTGTGATAGCATAGATGGATCTTGAGAGAATTAAGCTAAGTTAAATCAGTCAGACAAAAGCACATACCATGTGATTTTACTCATATGTGGACTATAAAAAACTAATAACCAAAAACAAAATAAATGATCAAAACCAAAATGACCAAAACACATAGCCTGTAGGCTATTTCCATTCTTTTCCTATTAAAAACAATGCTACAATGACTATTTACTGTATATTTAATTACTAATTACTCATGATTACTCATGAAATTCTATGTATGTACAGCATAACTCCTGTATCCAAAAGCATATGGATTTTAAGTTTTGATAAGTGTTGCAAATGTTTTCCGTAAAGTTTGCACTAAATTACATCGCCACCTGCAACACATAATAGTGTCTGATTCCTCATACCTCCTTCAACACAGTATGTTATCAAACATTTTAATTTTCACCAATCTAAGAGATGAAGAAATATCTTCTTATAGCTTTAATTTGCATTTTTAAGTTATGAATATGTTTGTTTATTTTTCATATGGTTTAAGAACGATTTGCATTTTCTGTGAGGTATCTTCTTATGCCTTTTGGTTTTCTTTTGAGTTGGTCTTTTTCTTATTTATTTGAAGTAGTTTTTATATTTTGAAAAAAATTAGCCTTTTGCTGCAGTAGGATTTGGAAATGTTTCCCCCTGGTCGCTCTCTGGTTTTTTGTCTTTTTTTGGTAGTATATTTTTTATGTCAAGAAATGTTTTAATTTTATGTAGTCAGACGTTATTCTTTCCCGACTTAGTGATTTGGTGTATTTTGAAAGTACTTCCCTTCTCTGAGATTAACAATGATATATATTTAAGGTTTTTCCAAGTTTTTTTGTGTTTTCATTTTCACATATATTATTATTTTATAATCTGCACAGATACTTGGGGTGTAAAGTTAAATCGCTTGTTAATACCTTTTAAAACATAGTGAGCTGGGCATGATACCACACAAAGATTCACTGAGGTAGTACTCCTTAAGTGTGAACTTTTTCACATGGAAATATGTTCATAGTGGGATATATAAAAGGTGTGAATATATCAGTCTATGTATTAAGGCATGCAAAAAATATAATTTTATTTTTCAGAAAACTAATTTCCATTTTGAGCCTCATTCCACAGTCTACCTTGGGTAAAGTTAGTCACTTAGGGTAAATACAGTCAAGCAGAATCTTCTTTTCCCATTCCTTTCTCTCTATTCAATCTAGGCTGCCCAGGTTCCATGTGGCTTCATGACATGTCTTGTAGCCATAATGGTGGTATTAGGCTCACTTGCTAGTCTGTGGCCATCCTCATTCTGTGAGGTGAAGCACAATTCTATATGATTATCAAGCATGGTTATACCAAGGTAATGGCATCTTCTGTTCCTTCCCGGTCACAGAGCTATAAGAATCAAATTCTCTACTGTGCTATTTCGTTATCACAGCTGTATTTCCCTTCCAGGTCAATGACTTCTGGTGTCCCATCCACCCATTACCAGACACCTGCAAAGGCATTTGTCTCTTTCCCATCCCATTTAGAGCCCTGGGACTTACTAGGGCAGTTTTAGGCCTAGGTGCACCTTGCAGCCATCTCTGCCCCTCTGTTGTCCCCTGGTAGGTTGGGGACCTAGTTTTAATGCTTGTCATCTTACAGAACAATCATCAGGAAACTGGGACACCGATCTCCTATATTCTCAGATATACTAACAATTTGGTGTTTCTAATACTCTTCCCTGGAAGTAATTCTCTGGGCGATAGGGAGGAGTTATGGCTTTTCTTTTCATTGTTCTCCTCTATAACACTGCTTACTCTAATAGTCCCAAATTTTTAATCTACATTGGGAGTGTGGGGTGAAAAACACAAAACACAGCTAGTTTGGCAAGCATTTTCCGAAAAATTTCAGTGTCAAACCTAGACAGAAGCTTTTTGAGACATAGAAGTCAAAAATTTGGTGTCTATTTTCTTTGGTCTCATTGCTACAAATTACTTTGGGGGCTACAAGAACCATATGTTTATCTTTCTGGCTTAGGGGAAGGATCTTTCATGGAGGACAAAAGATAATTTGGTTAACATCTCCCCATGTAAAGGTAAAAAGTCAAATAATAAAACATTTATATACTGTATGTCATTTTTAGAAAGAATGGGTAACACAAAATATAAAACAACAAAATTTTTTAAAGTAATGTGATTATCCAAGGTGAAGAGATTATAGACGAATTTGATTTATTTTTAAAATGTATATATTGTATAAAGTAATGCAATTTCTTATTCATTTTATAAAAATGAAAAAGCATATCAATATATAATCATTTTAGAAAACTTTGAAAATACACAAGAGCACAACACAGAAAATAAAATTATGCAAAACTTCAGACCTAAGATATCGTCTCTGTCAATATTTTGAGTGTAAGTTTTTATTTTTATGTGGAGCAACGCATGTATGTTTTATACGATCGGAATTAATTTTTAGCTCCCTTTTTATAATATTTTAAGCACTAACAAGCAATTTATGAACATTTTCTTACATCATTAAATATTATAACACAAATTTTTGCAGTAGTCTATGAAATAGATATACCAGAAAAATTTTAAACAGTCTTTTGTGGTAGACTTAGATTTTTCCAGTTTTTAAGTATTGCACCAATAACTCTATGATGAAAATATTTATAAATAAATCTTTAAGTCCTTGATTATTTAATTGCTGTGTTAAAGTGTGTGTACATTAAAACAGTCTGGAAAAATATCTAATCAATTATAGCCATATATCCACCTTGACCATTAAAAAAGTCCCCATAAATCACCTATACAATGTCTAGTTTCATCATATGTGTGACATTAAGAGAGCCTAATTAAAAGTTACTCCTATATATCTGAATATGGTGGTATGCTGCATAAAATTATTAGCTACAGTGTGGTTAAATGCAAGGATTTCTACCAAAGAACTTGTTTTATTTTAGAAAAGTTGATATGTAATATTGCATTCTCACAATAGCCTAGTTCATAAAAATAAAAAATAAAACAAAAAAAAGATACCAGAGTATACATGAGTATGGTGATCTTAAACATGGTTACCAACTCTTGAATTCTCCTCTCATTAAGAAGTATGGTCTATTTTTTCCACCTTTCTCCCCAGTAGACTTGTGACTGCTTCCTCTCACAGAGGATGGTGGAAATGATGCCAAGCAACTTCCGAGGTGATAATATACAAAGGCTACCTGGCTGCAGCTTTCAGCTTGTTTGCTGGAACTCTGGGCTGCTGTGGAGGAAGTGTTCCCTGAGCCACCTTGCTGGAGAGGGTACCCATAGGCACTGGAACCTATATTCCCAGCTGAGCTCAGCCTTGCAGCCACAGTCACCAGTGTGCCAGACAGGAGGGTAAAGAAGCCATCTTGGCAGTGAATCCTCCAGTCCCAGTTGTGACAGTTCTCAGTTGTCTGAGTTGCCCCAAGTTGAGGCCTTAGACGCTGTGGAGCAAACGAACCATCCCTGCAGTGCCCTGAATTCCTGATATGCAGAATGGATTACTAAAAAGTTTTTTTTGTTTGTTTGTTTTTTAATTTATTTATTTTATCTATTCATTTTTGTCTACATTGAGTCTTTGGTGCTGCACGCGGGCTTTCTCTAGTTGCGGTGAGTGGAGGCTACTCTTCATTGCGGTGCATGGGCTTCTCATTGTGGTGGCTTCTTGTTGCAGCACGGGCTCTAGGCACATGGGCTTCAGTAGTTGTGGCAACATGGGCTTAGTTGTTCCACGGCATGTGGGATCTTCCCGGACCAGGGCTTGAACCCATGTCCCCTGCGTTGGCAGGCGGATTCTTAACCACTGCACCACCAGGGAAGCCCTAAAACATTTTTTTTTATGTCACTAAGATTTGGGGTGATCTTTTATGCAGACTTAGAAAATAGCAAGAATGAGAATGTGTATTTTTTTGCATTGTTTTTGGTAATTTTAATTTATTTACTTTATATTGGAGTATAGTTGATTTACAATGTTTTGTTAGTTTCAGGTGTACAGCAAAGTGATTTAGTTATATACATTCCTATATCTATTCTTTTTCAGATTCTTTTCCCACATGAGTATTGAGTATAGTTCCCTTTGCCATACAGTAGATCCTTGTTGATTATCTATTTTACATATAGTAGTGTGAATATGCCAATCCCAACCTCTCAGTTCATCCCTCCCCCCCACCACCTTTCCCCCTTGGCAACTACAGGCCCACCCTTTAAGCCTGTGAATCTGCGTCTGTTCTGTAAACAAGTTCAGCTGCATCATTTTTTCAGATACCACATATAAGTGATATAGTTTGATATTTGTCTTTCTCTGTCTGACCTACTTCACTTAGTATGACAATCTCTAGGTCCATCCATGTTGCTGAAAATGGCATTATTTCATTCTTTTTTATGGCTGAGTAATATTCCATTGTATACCTGTACCACATCTTCTTTATCCATTCATCTGTTGATGGACATTTAGGTTGCTTCCATGTCTTGGCTATCTTTACATAGACAGATTACACGTTCAACTCATTGAAAATGGCTTCAAGTAACTTAGGTACAAGTTACAAAGATGTGAAGAAAGAATATACCTATGGTTTATCCCACTGGAAATTATCTGATCCAACAAGAGATGGTTAGCGTGAAATCAAACTTCGATGCTAGTGTTATGGATGCCATGCAGAGGAGTAAATAGCCAAGTGTGTAATCCAAGTCTCTACAGTCTAGTTCAAATTGATTCCCATTTGTGGACTCAAAGGGCAGGGAAATGTCAATAGAACCTGGAAAGAATCTCCATTATTCCTAATAGATTTCTCCAGAAGAAAGCAAAAAGCACAACAGTCATCAACAGTAAAAGTGCTTTCCTGAAGTCACCTGCTCTTTGTGTAGACTGTCACCTAGAAAAGCTCAGACTTGCAACTATAAGGCAAGAAAGGGACATAATGTTTTAGATTTAATACCTCTGTAATTTGGGTGAGTAAAATGTGAAGTAGCTAAGGCCAGGGTCTCAACCCAGTAAAGAACTGAAATGATCACTCTCTACGTGGTGTAAATTATTCAGTCCAAAAATGATGATAAGGAAGGGGAATTGGGAAGGTGGGTACTATGATAAAGTTTGTATTGAATGCCCTATGTATCAATTTTCCCCTGGGCTTACACATTATTTTCTATACCACACTAGAGTCTGTCTATATATAACATCGTTGAGAAAGGCTTCATTTTTGTTTTTGTTATTATAGTAGTTGCACGTAGTAACTTACGAGAAAGCAATTGGCTCAATGCTCAGTGGCCCAAATATTGTCTTGTCCAATTGGTAACCAGTCCTGTCATTGAGATCCCTGTAGATTGAGTGAAGAGGAGCCCTATAACAACAACATCATGACGAAAAATGAAAAGTACCACTGTTCTAGACAAACCTGGACATTCCTTTTCAAAGATGACTGACTGCAGTGAAAGGCATTTAGAATAAATGAAAATTAAGTTTATAAGGTAAGACATGACTTAAAGTTAAGGCATAATTACATTCAACTTGTAAAGGAGCCAGATCAGGACTAGAAAGAACATTATCTGTCATACTCGTTGGGAAGTTCAACAACAGCCCCTCCATCTGTAGCCTGTGTCCATTGACAACTGTATGATTTGAAGGAAGATGCGCAGGAGAGGAAAAATGCCCATAACCCTCCTTTGCCTTTAATACCGTAAAAGCGTATTTACTGTGTTTGCCCTTTTTTAAAAAAATTAGATACAAACCACAAGAACAGGCATGGATGGAGGAGTGGAGAAAGCAAAGCCTTTGTAATCTAATAATAATACCAACCTCACAGGGGAGTTATGAAAATAAATGAGGTTAATTACAGCGAGAGACTCTCACGTTGACTGGCACGTAGAGTCACGTCACTTCCTCCCAAGTGCTTAATATTCCCGTGCGTTCCAGACACATTCATATGTTTTTATTCAGTAAATACTTACTGAATATTTCTAATGTGCCACACCCTCCTCCAAAGATTGATATACTTTAATAAACAAAATAGATAAATATTCTTGCCCTCGGGGAGCTTACCATCTAGATTTTAATGAAGGTCTAAAATTTGAAAATAATTTGGACCAAAGTTACATACGTATCTCGGGAGAAAAAGAGAGCTAATCACATTTCCCTTTAACTGTCCATATCAGCTTTTTCTGGAAAGTATGAAGGTTAAACACACCCAGGACATTTATCACTAGAACTGTTTTTCCTATCTTAATAAAACTTCTTGGGTGGAAAATTCCTTCTGCACAAGCTTATTTTGGATGTTTTCAACAGATAGTTTGGATAAGTACAATTGTATATGCATCTGTTCAAGGCAATTGAGGTAATAAAATTTATTATTATTTTATTAGTGAGTGTCAGTCAAATGTAAGAAAAAATAAGGACATATGCCTACTTAATATTGGGTCACTATTATCTAAACACATATAGAATAGGCATGGTACTAGATTCTATGAACACAGAGAATGCTTCCTGTTGTGGTAGGAAAGATATATGTACAGAAAACACATATGCTGAAACATGCCATCACAGAGATGAGCACAGGAACCCAGAAGGTTAAGCATTCATTTGTCCCTGGGACAGTGTGATAGAGGGTATGGAGGCAGGGAGAACTGGAAGATTTTGGAGAATAAATGATGTTTTTCTATAGGTCTTGATTCATAAGAGAAGGTTGTTAGCTTAGCAGAGGGTGGACTTCTGAGAAATTTGCAAGCTGAAGCAGCAGCATGAGCAAAGCACAAAAGTATTCATTCAAACCTCGTGATGTCCCTGTGAGGCTGATTTAATTATCTCCAAGGTATAAAAGAGAAAACAGACTCTGAGAGAGAGTTCTCTACTTATATTGCTAAGAGAGGAAGCACCAGCATTTTAATCCACTTTGGATGACTCCAAAGTACATTTTTTTCTCTGCTATATTAAGCTGTGTCCCTGTTCACAGAATGAGGACAAAGGTAAACACATATATGTTAGGTATGTAAAACTGCTATTGCACTGCTCAAAATTTGAAACGTTTTTATCAGGTACTAATTCATCATTCGACCTGACAAGATAGTAGACTTCCTTAAAACCTCAATGGCAGATTGAACAATCACTGGGTACTTGGTGTTATATAAATGGTTCTGCGTGAAATTCCAGTGGTTGCAGCCTCAGATACCTACAGAATAGAAGGTGGGGAGGGGCAGGACCCAGAATGGACATGCGCACTGCTGCCCTGTGTAAAGGGGCCGCCACTACCCAGCAGATGCTGACTGTTGCCATGCACAATGGTGCCATGCACCCCCCAGGGTGGTCAGACCTGACTTTTTTTAAGAGAAGCCAGAAATATAGACTTTGACATCTTTCCATTTTAAACTTTTGGAAAGTAATTCTTTTAGTTTTTATTTTTTGGAACACTCTAGCCACCAAACAAAATGTTTCTGGGAGCTGTAACTATGGGGTGTCTGCAGAGACTGTCCAGCTCTTTCAATTGCATTAGCAGGTAGTGGAGTGTAGTATTAAGGGAGCAGGCCTTAAAGGGAGCTTGGGGGTTCAGCGTAGGTGTTCAGTGAACATCTGTTGACTTGCCTAGCATTTTATGGGTCTTCTAAGATGTCTGGCAACTTTCTGCTGTTGTTTTGTGTTGGATTAAGTCATCTATCTTGGCGCTTAAAAAAGGGTCCTATGCTTCCTGACTGGTCTCTTGGGGCCCCTTTTGTCTCCCAGTCTTTGTGGTAGATCCTTGGTCCTGCACCTTTGGCATGAACTCAGGTGACCAATAAGATTTTTCTGATAAAGTTCTGCGGTGATCCTTGACAAGTAGCAGAGGCATGGAAACCATTCAGTAGTGGCTACAGCAGCCGCCTGGCCTGTCTCCTGGAGAGGATTTGGATGCATCTGCTCTTGGGATACAGGCTGTCTCCTGCTGACTTCAATGCTGACTGCAGAAGAACCATAAATTACAGCCATTATATAAACATGCAGTGAATCTTAAGTTTGTAACCAAACACACCTACAAATGTGACTTGAAGTAGGTAGACCCGAAAGTTACATTATTTATGCTATGAATTTTCAACTAAGCAAAAGAGAGTGGTCAAGAATCATCAGAGGTTATGTACTACATGTAACACGCTACTGATGCAAGTTTTATAACCTAAAGAACTCATGAGGGTAATGGTTCCAAGACGTCTTTCTGAATGATTGGGGCTTTCCTTGTTATGGATGAAACCAGCTCCAATTAGATTTGGTTACATAAAACAAACAGACACACAGCTATTACATAGTAATTTCAGTGTGCCAGGCACATGGGCTGCTTTACATATTTAATTTTCATAATAATGAAGTAGTGTCTTAGTCCGTTGGGGCCACTGTAACAATATACCACAGCTTATAAATTTACCACAGCAGAAATTTATTTCTCACAGTTCTAGAGGATAGAAAGTCCAAGATCAAGGTGGCAGCATGGTCAGGTTCTGAAGGCCCTCTTCCTGATTCATAGCCAGCAACTTCTTGCTGTGTCCTTGGTGAAGGAGTGAGGGAGCTCTGTGGGATCTCTCTTATAAGGGCACTAATCCCATTCATGAGGGCTCCATTCTCACGACCTAATCACCTCCCAAAGGCCTCACCTCCTAACACCATCACATTAGGCGTGAGGTTTCCAACATGTGAATTCTTGGGGGGGGGGGGACACAAACACACCACAGCAAGTAGGTACTATTAATATCCCTGCTTGAAGCAGAGGGACTGAGGCAGAGAGAGGTTAAAAGATTCGCTCAAGGTTGCGTAGTTAGGAAATGCTAGAAGGAGAATTTGAATTTAAGTTGTCTGGTTTCCAGAGCCATTCTGTGCTCTGTGTATACCGTAGTATGTTATTTATAACATTCTTTGATGAAACCAACCTCTCATATGTACATGACAATGGGTGACAGTTTTGAATACTGGACGTTCAAAATAGATGAAATACTTAGGAGTGAATAAAGACATCCTCACACCAGTGACTTAGAAGCTTTGGTGCTCCTTTAGTTTATGGGAGATGGCAAAAAATTAGTGATTGCTGGGTCCAGGCTGCTCTGATTTGAAACCATCTCTGTGGCAAACAAGTTACTTAACTCTTGTGCAAAATGACGGATAAAAGTGCCTATTTCAATTTGTAAGTGTTGACCTAGAGAGTACCTGTATAGTTCGTAGAGCAGAACCAACACATAGTAAATGCTCAATAAATATTAGCTATTACCCATTCAACCACTTAGTTATTCATAAAATAGTGTAAATTGCTCTGTTAAATATTGCAAGGTCCACAGTATGTCTGGCATTGAACTTGGACAGTGGAGAATGCAAATATGAGGAAAGCAGTGGGTATATACTCTAGCAGAAGAGACAGATGCATAGGTAAAAACTATTTTACTCTGTGATAAGTGCCATGGTAGAGGTATGTCCAAAGAAATAGGAGAATAGTGTGGAAAGAGCGATCTGTTCTATCTAGAAAGTTGGGGAGGGTTTCACAAGGGAGTGACATAAGAGTTAATCCTTGAGGGCTGCATAATTGTTCTCCAGAAATAACAGTCTGATCCACACCTTGGAAGTGTGGAAATGCTCCATGTCTCAGAGGAAGTGCTGAGTGGTCAGTCTGGACCAAGCAGTGGTCTTACCTCTGTATGTGCAAAAGACAACCGCCCAGCCCACCTAAGTATCTTTGGTGGTTCCTGGCTGTATTTAATACACTTTATTTTTCAGAAAAAATTTAGGTTTACAAAAAACTTGAGAAGATATTACAGGGAGTTCCCAGACACTCCCTCTCCCCTGAATATGATCTGTTTTAAAAACACTCCACAGGCAATTTCAATACAACATTCTCAGCTAAAATCTAGAATGTACTTGCTGGGAAGTAAGATATTCTGCTTCATGTTTTAGAAAAAGAGGCTGGTGGAAGTGTGGAGTGTGGCTTATAAGTTGGAAGAGGGCAAGGCCATAAAAATGAAGTGAGAGAATGTTGAAAAAGCTCAGGCAGGAGATGATTAGGGTGAGAGCTGGAGCTGGAGGGGCCACGTTTGGCCTCTAAGAGAGAATGGTGATGTCTCAGGGGGAGAGACCCATGGGGCTGCTGAGAGAGGGGAGGAACTATATGCCGCGCTTGATAGCATGGAGAGGGAGAAAGGCGGAGGTAATGCTTTAGTCCTCGTGAAACTGGGAAGCTGAAGCCTCTCTCTGTCTCTCTCCCTCCCCCCGCACTTCCCCTCCGTCTCGTGGTGTTCCTGCCTCCTCTTCATTTCTGCCTTAGTCTCCTCTCCTCTCTGTCCAGTTCCCTCATTAACTCACGTTCCTTATACCGAATGGTTGTCCCAACCCTAATTCTGTAAGACCTGTCCGCTCTGATGATCCTTTCCAAGAGTTGCTGTCACATTTCCAAAGGGGAGCTAACCAAATAGTTCACTGCATCCTTTCACACTAGGCTGGCCCCAGCCAGCCTACCGATTGGCTCTCCTTGCATGAGATCACCTCCCCTAGTCCACTCACGTCCAGCTGACTGGGGGAAGGGAAGTAGTCAGATGGTGCAGACCATGGGTGTTCGGACAGAAGGACCATGGGAGGGCAGGTACTGTAAATATGTCTAGTAAAAACGGAGAGCATAAAGTGATTGATTAGATGGGAGGATAAAGGACTACAAGGCAAAATTTGTTATGTGCCATGAGAGAGATATTAATGATCACCATGGAGATTCCAAGAGCAGAGGGGTCAAATCTGGGTCGATTGACCTTCTTTAAAAGTGTTTCAATGAGCAGCACATTAGGAGGAGGGCTGCATTTGTTTTCTATCGCTGCTCTAATGAATTGCCACAAGCTTAGTAGCTTAAAACAACAGACATATATTTTCTAACACTTTTGAATGTCAGAAGTCCCACAAGAGCCTTGCAAGCTAAAATCAAGGTGTCAACAGGGCTGCATTTTTTTTTTTCTGGAGTCTCTAGGGGAGAATTCGTTTCCTTGCCCTTTCCAGCTTCTACAGTTCGTCTCTTTTCTTGACTTGTGGACCTTTCACTATCTTCAAAGCAGCACTCACGGGTGGTTTTCTTACCACATGGCATCAGGCATCACCCTGACCTTCTCTTCTGCCTCTTTCTTCCACATCTTAAGGCACCTGTGTTACATTGAGTTGGCCTGGATAATCTAACGTTATCTCCTTATTTTAAGGCCAGTTGGTTAGCACCCTTAATTACATCTGCAGCCTTAACTTCCCTTTGTCATATAACGCATTCACAGGTTCTGGGGTTTAGGATGTGGATATCATGGGGGTCATGGGGGGACTATTCTCCCTACTACCAAGGAATTTGAGATGGTCATGAGAAAAGTAGAGACACAAGAGGGTGAGGGCTCTTCAGGGAAGGGTGAGTGGTCTGATTTGGGTGCAGCTTAGAACATATGAAGATAAGTATTAGGTGACAGAGATAGAACAGTAGCCTGCGGTCACATTGATGTCAGTCTTCTTCCTTTTAGCCATTCCCTTAGCTGTGTAGTTGTATCTCATTGTGGTTTTAATTTGCATTTAAATGCAAATTTGATGACTAATGATGTTGAACAATTTTTCACGTGCTTACTGGCCATATGTAGATACATTTTTTGGTAAAGTGTTGGGGTCACATTTTGGAGAGCTAGATATTTTGGAAGGTTTTGAACCTTATGTTACAGGGGATGGAATTTTCTTTGTAAATAGTAGTGATGGGGACTCACTGAGGGTTATAAAGAAAGGGAATAAGATAATAGTTATAAATATAAACTAATATAAAATATTATTTATAATAAACAATATAAATTATTATTTATATTAATAAATAATATAAAAATATATCATATATATATCATATACTATATAATTATATATTATATAATATCAGATGATATAAAAAGTGTTTTAAAGGTTTTGAAGATGATGGCCCCTGAGCTGTAGTTTTATCTTTGGAGGTAGTTGTTGGGTCATGCACAGTGCCAGGGCACCTTAGTGGGGAGGTGATGTGAAGGACATGACCTCACCCAGGGCCCTGGGAGTTGGGTGGAAGATTGCAGTGGCACCTAAGTGAGGCTATCAAAATTAGGAAAGAGGAGTCAAGCCAGAAAGCTGTGCTGAAGTGATATTAGAACGAGAGGGGCCAGAGTGACCCCCTAGAAGCCGGAACGAGGAGACAAGTGTCTCTCTGAAAACGAAAGAAGCAAAGAAGCAGCAAGCAAAGTGAGGGGAGGTGATCTGGATAATTCTGGGGGCAGGGTGTGAATGCCTGTGGCAGCTCATTTATATGCCCCCAGTGTGTGTTTTCCTGGGGCCTAAAAAAGGCCAGAATGAGGGGGCCATGATGGAGGTTGGCTGACATCCTGCAGGGAGGGTTTCTTAGTTCATGGCCAGATTGAGCAACTGCGTGGATTCTCTCCATTGTGTAGATTCCATTGTACTGATGCTTTTGAATAAAGCGGTAACCATCTATCTCTCAAGGAAGAGTTTTTGCCCCTCCTTCACTACCATGGGGTTCCCAAACTCTTGTCACTAGCGCCTTGTATTTGTAGGGAGGAGTGTAATTACTTAGTCTCAGCTTCCTTCCTGGAGGGCGCTGTCACATTTTTCTGCAGAGAAGCCGTCACACAGCTAAGGTTCAGGGGCTTGCCCAGGGTCACACTGTGCGACAAGGTAAGAGTAGGGTTAGCATTTACTGTGTGTGCCCACTCTCAGTTTGGTTCACTCTGCTGGTAATTGTAGCAGCCCATGGAAACACAATCAAGAAAATAGGATGCCAGACAGTAGCCAGAGAATTCAGAGGTGGCTACTAATCTCTTCTCAGTATGTCTCTTAGAAGTAGCATCATGTAGCAGAGAGAGGTGGGCCTCATTGTCTTCTGGACCAAAGATTAAATCTCATAAACCACTTTAGGCATATAATCTCCCCCACTTCCATTTCCTGATTTTTTAAATTTGTGGAGTATGTGTGCAAAGGGTTCCCCAGTGCTGTCCCTGTGGTGGGGGAATGGCCACTCTTGCACCCCACTGGTGTGTGTGAAAACCGGTACAACTTTCCTTGAGGGCAACCCGGCAGTACTGTTTAAATTCCTTTAAAATGAAATCTGACCCCAGAATTGCACTTTAGGAACAGACTATAAGTCATTAAGATGGGCATAAAGTTTTATGTATGAATGCGTGCATACAAGCATCATCCTTAATAGCAGAATTGAGACACAACCTAAATGGTCAACAACAGTTGAATGGTTAAATAAGATTTGGTTGAAACACAGAGTGGAACTCTATGCATCTGTTAAAAATGACGATGCAAAACAGGAGTTGGCACACTACAGCCCCCGGGCCAACTTAGCCCACTGCCTGTATTTGTAAATAAAGTTTGGTGGGAGCACAGTCACGCCTGTTCATTTACCTATCATCAATGGCTGCATTTTGAGTCACAGCGGCAGTTGAGTAGTGCCAGAGACCATAAGACTATCTTTTGTGTCTCTTACTGTCCTTTTAATATTATTCAGGTTCTTTCCCTGCCCCTGGACTACCATCACATTTTTGATCACTATTAGGACAAAATCTTACAGTAACTTTAGGTTGCAATGCAAGTATTTACTCAAAACCAAGACGATCCCATCTAATATATTAATCAATACTTCAATCTTAATCCCAAGAATTCTCCATCCCTCATTCAGCTAGACAGTTAGGAACAACTATAGTTGGGCTGCCTACAGCCAATATTGAGAGGTCCAGCCTTTCTTCCCTCTTTCCTCACTTTGACTCCCACCCTTTCTTCTCTATCTTGCTCACCTTGAGAAGGTGGAAAGAAAGGTACAGAGGACAGGGAGAATGAAAAATAAGGACAGAGACCGTCTTACATGGCTGGTGCTTTTATAAGATGGCCTCACCATCTCTGGGAGGGGCAGACTCACTCTCTGTTGGGTACTTATGTGTTTTGTTTCTTTCCAGAGCTCAAATTTGATTGTATATCCATGATGTAAGCCAGCCTATTTTCCTCCAGCTTCTGCACTCCTGGCTTTTCCCCTGGTCCTCCATGTAAATGGTCCCTATCAGGGTCCCAGGCCTTTTCTAGGTTGTCCTCTTGGGCAGGATTTTAAATGTTTCAAGTTTGGCTGAATCCCCAGAGTGTCCCACAGTAAATATCCATGCACGTTTCAGCTTGACACACTCTGGGTACACAGCTGACCCCCATGCGGCAATACTTCTTCTTGCTTCACTAGCTGAACAGCTGGATGACTCATCTCTGCCTTTTAGATTTTCCTGGTGGATGTCGGACATCGGTACAGTTCTTTCACCAAACTCTTGCATAAGCATAGCAAGGCCGGACAGTTCCTTGAAAACCTTTCTCACATACGTAAGGTGAGAGGTAGCTCCTCATTCCCTTTGAGAAAGACAGTGAGATGGTGGCACCAATACAGTCCTCCTGGAAAAATCTCCAACTGCCATTCTTTGTGGGTGAGTCATGCAGATAAGGCTCCTCCATGGCAGTTCTCTCTCATTGGCAGTTTAATGGGTGATTTTTGTTTCCTCTTACCTGTATTTTTTAATGGACATACATTACATAAATGATAATAAAAATACTTGAACGTTTGTGTTTCAGTTTTTAAATATCCTGTTCTTTGAATCTTTGACCCTCTTTTATTGTCAGTGTTCACGTCTGTACAATGGGCTAGAAAGCATAGCATTATTACTAGGGAGGTAATAGTTATTGGTGTATTTTAGACAAGACCTATTGAACGGAGGAAGTTTCATTCCAAAACACGGGGTCTTTATTTACTACATTTCTTATAGCACAGAATTATTTTTTACTTCTGGTGAATAGAAGAATCAGCTTTCACTGGGGAAACCGTATATCCTAACTTTCTGCTTGCTTCAAACTCAAGCTCATTACCAGAACAACACCTTTAGCCGAGAAGAGCTGACACAAGAAACTGGACACAGTCTGTGCTCCACGTGCTCTGAGGAGAGAGCAGTAAGTAAGGTGCTCTGCACAGCTCAATCATTTGCACCCCAGGAAAGCGATACTTCCAAGGGCAGGCAATATGTCTGCAGCATCCTTCTGGAGGAAGGAGGGCCAGCAGCTCATCTTTATGGCTTGAGGCTTGAAAGCTGCTTAACTGGGCGGAACGCCACCTCCTTGCCATCAAAGCTGTCCACCTGGCAGTGAATCTCAATGAGACAGCTGACTGGCTCAGCAGACAAGTTGCCTTGCCAAGGGGATGAGAACTTAACCAGAAGGTCTTTCAGGAAATCTGTTTAGGATGTGGGGGATGAAGAGGAAGAGAAGGAGTGATTCATCCCCTGAATGAGGCGAATGAGAAGGAGTAGCTGTTCCTCCGTCACACAAACCATTTTCTAGCTTTTCTGTGCCCTTAGCTCATGGAGCCCTAAATTCTGTGAGTCTTGTTTTAGATTTCGACATTAACGTCACAGAGGAATCAGCAGCCCTTTGTGAATAGCACGTGGAAGTTGATTCAATCCAAAGAATAAAACTAAGAGAAGACTTTACATTTTTTTTTCCTTTGAGGAGGACCAAAACAAATAAGAATATTGCAGAGAGGGCATGAGGCTGTTAGTTTTTCAAATGTATAGTTAAAAAATGTCTCGATGGTTACTTTTCACCAACGGCTTAGAACCATAAGCCTCATAATTACAGTAGCTCTTATCTTACACAGCACTTGCTATGTGCCAGGGCTGTACTCAGCACTTCACACAAATGTTCTCATCTCATGCCCTTCAGAACCTCTGGGTGAGGCTTGTTAGCTTCACTTTGCAGGTAAGAGAAACAAGATTCAGAGAAGTGTTGTAAATTACCACGGATATACAGTGAGTAAGAGACAGAACAAAGATTCAGTCCTTAGTTTCTCCCCCTCCAAAGCCCAGATTTTTGTCCATCCGGCTGATTATACAAACTTCGTTATAAAAGATAGTGTTTTTATCACATAAGGGAACAACCAGGGCTGCAGAGAGAGGGTTGTGTGAACACATGTGTGGGATATCCCACCAAGCCACTCCCATGTATCCTCTGCTTGTCCCTCTGGACCTCAATGTCTGTACCTGTCACAGAATCTCTGCTGCACCCAACATTCAGGAGAACCTAGGTGCCTCCTGGGAGGCTCTTGCTGGTGAATTAAGGCAACAGGGCATCATTCTTGCCCTTTCCCTGTGGTGGGGGGAGAGAGAGAAGGCGGGAATCAATGAAACCTGAGCATAAGCTTCAGAGAGCCCAGTTTTCTACCTCTGGCTTTGGATTATGACAAGACTGTTCCTCCTGTGTCCTTGGCAACGATGAAAAAATGTTCATTTTAGGTCGAACTGTATATATATATATATATATATATATATATATAGTGCTGCTTAGCTTGTCTTTTAAAATGAAGCTGTTGATTCTTTCGGATTTAGGTAATGTCGAATTAAAGAAAAATAGTAAAATAAGATGAAATAGTATGGAGTTTTTGTATGGTGTCTCCAAAAACAAAGCCTGCTCAGACTAAATGGCTTTTTGGAAGCAGTATTTGAAGCGGCTTAACAGATCAAAGCACAGGCTGAGCTGACTCTCAGCCTCACTATTTCCGGCTGTGGCATGTTGGTGGAGCAAGTTACAAAGTCGGAGAAGCCTTGATTTCCTCATACGTAAATAGGGGGCGGTAGAACTTCCTTCAGAGTTCTGCTGTGAAAAATGCAAAACATATTGTATCTACAGTGCTTAACGTAATACCTTGCCCATGGCCACTACTCAAAAACCTCATCAGCTATGGTCTGGTCTTAATTGATCTCGAGCACTGCTCTATACTTGAGAATTGAAAAAAATATACCTTCCATATAGAATGCTACTTCTCTCTCATTCTTCCGGTTTCAGCTTAAAAGTCAGATTCAGAAAGAACTGAGTTTATTCACTTCATCGGGGAGGGCTGAATGGGAAAGAATTGGTCCTTTCCCTCCCAAGGCTGGGCTCAGCATCCCTTCCAGGTGCCACTGCAGCTCTTGGTTCTGACTGCGGTTGTAGGAGTTACCCCACTGTCCTGAAAAGGCCTGTTTACTCATCTGTAAACCTTCATTCCCCTGAGGGCTCGAGCTTATCCCTGTATCCCCGGCACCTACAAGTGTTTGAAACATAGGGTCTATATAACACATAGCTAGTGGGAGAATGAATTAGTAATTGATGAGGTGACATAGGGGAAAATGTTATTAGGAATGTGGTACACTCCCTGGGTATTATTGTAAAATGCAGTAATGCCTGTGACATACAACTGTTCCTACCAACTCTTTCTTTTTAATACTACTAACAAAGAAAAAGCTACTTAACCCTTTGCTAAATAAAAGGCTAAGGGATGTCACCTCATACCAGAGCTTCACTAAGTGACAAGTTTCATCTAAAAATAATTTTTTCGTACCGAACAAAGTGCATGCTAGTTTTCAGAGAGAAAACTAGGTGTGTAATCACCATGAATCCCACATGTAGGAGTCATTTCTGGTGACGTCCATGAGGCTCACAGGAATTTCTACGCTGATTGCATCTGGGAAGAGCTGCAGGAATCGAAGTGGGGAAGACTTGTTCCAAGATGATGACAGTGAATACACTTCAATTCTCAGGATGCCAGAAAATGGGGGACAACTTTATTGTGGATTCCTTTGCAGTTTGCAGCATCCATCTGCAGCCTTCGGTGTAGGGCCTTACACAGCCTCCCCTAGGTTCTGAAAGGAGGGGAGGGCAGCAAAATGAGCCAAGGCTTTGTGTCTGCTCATTACAGGCGCAACAGTTATGCAAACTAAGAACCCAACATTTTACTAAACGGATGCCAAAAATCTTGTCCCACACGAAAACAAATGTTTGAATCTGCAGAGAGCCTATGTAGAATAAAATCAATATGCTGTTTTTGGAATACGTGTCTTTTGATGAAACTGGTGCTTAAAAAGGCCTTGGACATTTCTTTTGAATGAGCCTTATCTAATAGCAAATTGGATATGCATTTTCTCTCTATTAGAGACGGAATTCTTGAAAATGTCCTTTTTCTCCCCTCAAAAATTCTGTTGGGAAGGGACATGAAGGGAGCAGGAAGGAGCAGTTTTGTCCTGGGCACTTTCCTTACAAGGGAGATGGTTACTTAGCGTGCCTGTTTCAGAGATGAGAAAACGGAAGTTCTGAGTAGTTAAAGAATTCCCCTAAAAGGTGAAACAGGTATTTGTACTCAGGACTGTATGACACCCAAGTCTGTGTTCCATGTACCATATTAAGTCACTTCTCAGGAAAGGTGAGTGCAGTACGGTTAGGTCACTCTGCTATCTAATTTCCTCATTCTGTTTACATGAGGTTCTTAAAAAACTATTTCATTGTGGAGTGAGGGAGTGCATAGTGGTCAAATATTTGCTTGGTCTCAAGGTTAAGATATTTCTCACAGCTTTGTTCCAGGAAGTAATAAATGAACGAAAAGGCAGCCTTCCAGAGTCTAGGTTAGTTTCACACTTTCTAGCCCCAGAGAAGTTAAAGAAGAAGGGGTGGTTCTCAGTTGTTGTATCTGAAATCATGAGAAGATTCCTGTGAGGCCACAGACACTTTTGACATTGATCTTTTGATTTTTGTTTTCAGCACGGGGTGGCAATTCCATTTATCCCTATTTTCTCTTCTTCATGATTAATCACCTAACTCCCTGTTCTCCTTAAGCTTACCTTTCAGCATTTTTTTGCAGCATCTCGGAAAAGGGAAGTTCTTTTATTTTTTTGCTTCCTCTAATAATCATTTGCCTGGCACAGATGATGTCAGAACACAGAATTATACAACGGAAGCTTAATATTACAATCCCAGTAATTTGTTCCCATTTATTATTCTGTCAAATACTACCTACCAAATTAGGACACAAATAATACAGCCATGAAGACACATCTGGAAAGCAAATTCCTTCTAAGAACATTTCATCCCATTGGAGTGGGGATCTGGAGAATAGTCACGTACACCAGAAGGAAAGAGCAGGTGTTGGGTGGTGAAGAGAGGGTGAAAGAAGCCAAATTTAATTTGGATGAGGAAGTCCCACTGGGCCAGTGAAAGCTGGGCACTGGGAGGTCCAGGCAGGTGAAGGTCAGGGATGTCTAAGTAATGTTGTAGGTAATGCATGCCTAATACATTTATATTTAAATTTTAAGTCGTTACTTTATTGGGCATTAGTTTCTGTTTTGCGGTAATGTAGGGATCCAACTTAATTTCTTTTAGAAGGAGAGTCAGTATTCTTAAAGCCATTGATTAAATACTGAGTCCCCACCAAAATAAAAAGCCACTTTATCATGTAATAAAATGGACACTTAAGTCAGCTGGCTGACTCTTCCCTCTTGTTGATTTATCTGCTTATGCATGGGCCAGAATCTTCCTCTTTTAATCACATTAGCTTGCTTCATTTATATATTAAAATAGGAATTACTGACTGTACTCTATGCTGCCACCATTGTGTACGTCCTGGGAAACAACATAGACGGAAAACCTTCCCTCTGGAATCTTATATCTAAAAAGTTTGAGCGTCTGGTAGGGAAAGGTCCTCTCTGTCATTATTCTTATTTTTCATAAATTTCTTGGCAATCATCACACATTTATTTTCCAAATGAACCTCTAAATAATTTTTTCTAGTTCTAAGAAACATAAATGAATGAACTTTCCATTAGAATTCATTAAATTTACGTATTAATATGAAAGAAAATGACTTTATTATAAGTTGTATGTTTGGATCCTGGGACATAATAGGTCCTTCAATTTATTCATTTTCTATCCAGTCACATTATAAAATATCTTGTTAATGTTATTAGCTTCTTTGTTCAGTCTTTTGAGTTACCAGGTATGAAATGCATGTAATAGTTTTGTCTCTTTCTTTCCACTGTTAATACCACTTATTTTATTAGTTTATCTTAGAATCCCCCAAACAACGTTGTTTAAATTGTGATCACTGGTTTCCTTTTTACTGTGATGTATGTTATTGGTGTTAAATGAACAGTCTTTGCAGTTCTAGTCTCTTTTTTTAACCTAGTATTTTTATTTCTAAATTTAAAATGGCAGCTATTTTAAGAGGTGTTTCTTATCTTAATTAATGTGATTATGTTTTTCACTTATTCTGTAAATGTGATGAATTATGTTCCCATATTTTTTAATGTTGAACTATCCCTGCATTCCTGCCACATACTCTCCTTGGTCATGGAATGCTATTCTTGTAATATGCACCTGGATTTAATTTGATGATTTTTACATATAAATTAGTTTCTATATTGCATCCATATTCATGAGTAACATTTTTATAGTTTTTTTTTTTTTAATTCTGTCTTCATCAGGTCTGGGAAATAAGGTTACGCTAGCTTTGTAAATTGAATTGGGAAGCTTTCCATCTTTTGCTATGGTCAGAAATTTTTTGAATAACATAAGGATTATCTGTTCACTGAAAGTTAGATAGAATTCAGCTGTAAAACCATCTGGGCCTGGCACATATTTTAGTGAATAGATAATTTTCAAAGAGGGTTTGTGGTGCAGTGGGAAGAGGACTGTCTTTGTAACCAGAGATGTACATTTGAAGCCCTGGCCAAGCCATTGCTGACTGTGTGACTTGGATGAATGACTTGTTTTCTTTTCTGTTAGGTAGTCTGTTTATCTATTTATCTTGGAGGGAAGTGTATTTCCTAGGGACATTTATTAAATGTGAAAGTTTAAGTAAGGAGCCAAGTAGTATCTGACCAGTAAGTGCTCAATAAATAGCTATTTCTCATTCCTGTAAGTCAGTCTCATTGTAGTCATTCCTCTCTGGCTGTATGCATTCTCATAATCTGCCTCAGCGATAAATATATTGATCTGTGAAGAGCTGAGTTAAATCACTAAATGCTCTGCAGTGTCCCTGTGAACTTGGATTGACCGAGTAGTTGCCCTGCTGAGCTGTTGGGTGTGCTCGAGGGACCACTGTATTGGTGCTCCTCTCTGCATGTTACCCTTTCTGCTTTTGCTCAGAGCTCAGAATAGTCTGATGTGGAGGCATCTTCCAGTTTCCAAGTTTTCAATTCTTTTTTTTTTTTTTTCAGTTATCCAAGGATGTTTTCAA
Organism: Orcinus orca; assembly: GCF_937001465.1. Lineage (NCBI taxonomy): Eukaryota > Metazoa > Chordata > Mammalia > Artiodactyla > Delphinidae > Orcinus > Orcinus orca. Next base: position 57,765,602 of record NC_064564.1, read on the forward strand.
TAGCATAAACTCACTTTGGGATTTCTTTTCTGTAAGAACAGGTCATCTGACAGCCCTTTGGGCCAGTCACAAAGCCAAATGTATTGTTCAAAAACAATTATTTAGTACTTTGGTAATTTAATCCAGGAGCAGATGATAGCCCCATTCATTCGTAGCTAATATTTAATCCTGAAATATTTCAGCGCAAGAGGTTTTTTGTGACACGAATCCTCGGTGTCTACATGAGCAGTTTCTCAATGAATTCAAAGGGAAAGGAGACTGATCTTTTTTAAAGTTCCAGTAGGGAAGAGAAATCTACCCAGGCTGTGTCTGTATGATGTTAAGATAAGTACTTCAACAATTAAAATGAAAAAAACTATATATACTAGATCCCATTTGGGTAGATGAAAAATACACAGAAATATACACACTAATAGAGGAGTTACAGTTTTTCTGAATACATAAAAGACTGTTTACTTTTATAAAGAAGAACTTAGGATTCCTGGAGAAAGTGAGTAAAGAGGGATTTGCATTTCATGTTATACCACTCTGACCGAATTTTATCAAGAATTTTTAAAAGTTAATTTATCTTATGCAATATATATCTTACGATATGGCAGTACTGGCCCTTTCACCTTGCAAAATTGACTATTATTTATTTGAATTATGGAATCAAAGGCTTAAATCTAGTTGCAGTCCACATTTGTTTGAACTCCCTCATTTGGGTACCAAGTCTCTCTTCGTTCTGTTTGTCCTTCATCTTGCATTAGGGCCTCCAAGGAAAATTTACTGCAAGTCTGGCCCAGAAAACATTTCTGGAACTTAAGCTTTGTTTAAGGGTGTTTTTGAAAGGGAAATTTGCCATCATCAAGTACAGTTTCTTGAGCCCACACAGAGTGTGTGGCATGGGTCCAATAGTTCCTTTCTGGTTCCTTTGAGATTTGTTTATTACTTTGAAAATCAGAATTTCCATAAAACAGCCTAAGACTTCCTTGCCTCATAGCTCAATAGAATGGCTGAGCAAAGAGATTTAACTTCATTTGGAGGGTTGGTTTTGCCACATGTATTAATAACGATAAAAGCAGCAACACAGAGCAAAACAACTGTGACCGAACGAGCACACAGCACAGGAAACCAGGCTTCTTTTTATTTCTGATGCAACCTTTAGGGTCAACATAATGTGGCTGGGTTTTGCTGGGCTGACTCAGACCTGTTCAGGGGTGCAGAGCTGACATTGAAATAATCATCCTTGAGGGGGTGGATTAAGAATGACTTATAAAGCATGACATTGTTGACAGCTAAAGCAAATTGTCTTCCAGTGCAAGAGCAGGAACCTCTGCTACCGGGACAGGCTTTGAGTCGGCAGTGCCCTTCCTGCGTGCTGCTGCTCCTGGTGTCTGGATTCTCAGGGTTGTTCACTTTTTGTCACAGGGACCACACTCGCTCTTTATTGTTGGGCATCCAGTGTTAATTTGCACACCTTCCCAAGAAAGTTTTCAATTTCCAGAGAGATTTTTATTTGGCCTACAAATGCTTATCACTTTTCCCTCCCCTCCTCTCTCCTCTGTCCCCCTCTCCTCTCCCTACCTCCCTTCTCCCCTCTTCCCCCCATCGTTACACACACACACACACACACTGGTTCTCAAATACTGACTTAGATCAGTGTAAGCTTGTGGCCAGGTTTTCACTATCCCATACTGAATTGAGAAAATAAGAACAGTGTCACACAGACCTGTGGCTCTCATCCGTGTTGCTTATCAACTATGTGCAGCCTGGCAGATATTGTCAGCACACCTGACCTGGAGTAAATGTACACTTCCTGGCCTCCTTGTGTTTGGATAGGGCCGTGTGACTAGTTCCGGCCAATGACTTGCGAGAGAAGTGATGTGTGTTACTTCTGGAGCGTTCATCGCTGATCCAAGGACATCCAGAGCTCTCTTTTTCCCTCTGGCACAGCAGTAGCCACCATCTGGGATGGCTGCTTCGTCCGTCACTCTTGATCTCTGAGGAATGACCATTCCCGCCTACCCATGAAAAACATGTAGCCTGCTGTTTTAAACAACTGAAACTGCCGGGAGAAGGGAGATTTGTTACTATAACATACGTTAGCCTATCCTGAGGCAACAGCTAATGCGCGTGGGTATACGTGCCAGCTGTACTTTCTTAGAAATGACTTTAACTTATTCTGGTATTTTTTTCTACTTTTAAAAATATTTAAATGTCTTTTAATATTCTTGTTTGAAATTAAAAGTTGGTACCCCTATGGCAGTCCCCTTTCTTTGTTGTATTTTAATTTTACCTGTCTATGAAATCCAGAAGTCCGAGAACCAGTGCTTTAAGCCATCTGCAATGACCCAGTAAAATAGTACAGAGACCTTCCAGAGTTTTCTAAAGTAGTCCATTAGATTCAAATGATTCTAAAGTAGTTCATTAGATCCAAATTCTTCTGTAGCAGATATAATTTGTGGCTGTGCCTGACATCTAACCTTCTCCCTATCCCACTGTCTATGGATATATGGATATGGCTTTCTTATGCCCTATTCCTTCGAGGTTTCCTACGTTTTACTTCTCACCACCTGCAAGCACCCATTCAGTGGTTTCTGCCCATCGTGCTAAAATGCACCAGCCCAGGGACAGCATGATTTTCAAATCATGGAGGTCATGTTGGAGATACAAAGTTTCTTTAGGAATACAAGATATGGGGGCGAGGGCAGGGCGAGGGGTAACTGCCTCTGTTTTCTCACAGGGGCTTTAGTCTGATAAGAACAGGGAAATTTTTGTCTGCCTTGTTGACTGGTAACTTCAGGGCTGAGAGGAATATATGGCACATAGTAGGAGCTCAGTAAATATTTGCTGAATAAACCAATGAAATCTATGTACTTCATGTGCTAATGATATGACACGTAATTTAAAAAGTACAAATTCCCCTTGTTGCTTTGCAATTGTTGAGTAATGGTAGGTTTAGGCTTTAGAGGCCTTCGAGCCTATTACCAAGTGTCCAATTATTACAGCTCTGTAGGGACAGGTTAATTTCCTACTGAAAGCACAGGTTTGCCTTTTATCTCAGTCACCCAGTCCTACAGGATTGTCTCCTCTGGTGTCTGAAGGATTTTTCAAAACCGCAGGTATGTGTGTGGTTTTTAAAGCGTTAAAGCCCAAAGCCACATATATTTTTTAAAAGTATTAGTGTTTTCCTTTCTATTGTTAAAAGCTGAAGCTATTCATGTATTTACCCCAGGGACAGTCATGCATGACAGAGGTATGTGCAGTGAAAATTCTCTCCTTGTCCCTTATGCTGTCACTCATACTATCTGGGCTCAAACACAGTTCTTTGTTCATACAATCAAGGAGGGCTTACAGTGTCTGAAGACACCAAGGATTCAGATATGCCAGGGTTGATAGTTGCTGTGTACACACACCTTGCACTGGTTTCTCTGGAACTATTAGAACTTGCAAAGTCTGGTATCCACAACCTCTATGTAGCCGATACTTGGTTTGAAAAGAATTATTTGGAAATTTTATCTCCATCTGCATGGAAGTTCTGCCCAAGACTTGTAAAAGAATGATAGTATTTGGTTAGTAGAATTTTAAGTGATTCTTAACTTCATCTCATTTTTGCTTTATTTGTCTCTAGGCAGCCTTTCAAAAATATCTATTCAGTGTACTTCTCAGCCCTCTGGCAAGAGCTGGAAATACAGAGAGTAAAAAGACACATAAGGTTCTTGTGGTTCTTATAGCCCTTCTCAAATTGGCAATAAGAATGCACAGAGTTTTATACTGCAGATGAGAAAGTAACTCATTTTTAAAGGTATTAAATAGACGTATCAGCCCCTTATATAGAATTCAGCCGAGTTGTGAGATGCAGACCATATCTCCAGTGCTCACTTGCCGGGTCTCCCTGTGCCATTAAATAACTAAGTGTAACAAGGCAGTTGTGTGTTTTTTTTTTTTTTTCCGAAATGAATTATGCTCCCATGTGTAAAAGCATGAAGACCGTGCCTCTGACTCGTGGAACATGCATCCTCACAGCTGTGGTCACACATCCTTGCAGGGAGCACCGCCGATGAGGGTTTCCCGTATGCTTGTTTTCAGGTGACTCTAAGAAACCTGAGGGTATTTAGATTGATGAATGATGTGCTTGACTCCAGGCTTCTGCCTGCCCGGCTCCAGAGTTTATCTGCTTTTCTGTTTGTTTTCTGTGCTCCTATTAGATTGTTGTTACTTACATTTTGATGTTTGTAGTTTGGGGAAATCTGTATCTTTGTTATTTATGTTATCAATAATGTGACCTGGGCCTTCCTCAGCAATGTTCCAACTGTTCCCATGTCCTCCATCACTAATTATGCAGATGAACAGATTGTGGAAACTCTTTCCTTATGGCTGCATTCTGGAGGAGTTGTTTTTTTAAATTGCCGGTGTCTTGAATTATAATTAGGTACTGGCCCATATTTAGAGCATTACTCCTCTCTCTCTCCCTCTCTTCCCATCACTTTCCTCTTTCCCTTCCCCATATCCTCGCCTTTTTCAGTTATTCAGAGCTGAAACTTGATCAACAGAGAAATAACAGGAGAAGGCTCAAGTCCTGAGCTTCAGAAGCGAGCTTGCCTAATAGTAGATGGCAGGGCAGCGCGTTACATACCAGGAGGTTCTGTTTCTTGCAAAAAGTCATTAGAATGTGGAGCAGCCTGCCAGACAAAGTCGTGGAAGCTGGAGAGCTTAACAAGTTCAAGGGCAAGGAAGGGATTCATTTACAGCTTTGCAACACAGCGGGCCAATCCACTAAGAAAGGAAATTTAACAGTGGTCACAGAAAACAGAGGAAGAAATATGGGGACCCGTGGGGACCTCCCGTCTACCTCTGTTAGCCAAATCCTTACATGGTTCATCTACCTGCCCCTTGGGCAAATGATACTGATTTTATTATCTGAAGTTTATTAAGCATTCAAGGCATGTTTCTTACTATAACGAAGGTAGGAAACATGACCTTCCCTGGGAACAGCTTGCCTTAAAGAACTGTGAGGGCTTCTGCTAGAATAAAGCATAGAAGGTATAGACTAATCATGATTTTGTTTTTAAAACAGACACACACGGTTTTTTGAGTGATGGTAGGTGTAAGGAGGCGTAAGTGCAGAGATTACAATGAATGAGAAAATATATTGTCTCAGATACTTTAAAAGAAAAGCTGCCTTAGTGTTTTATAGCCCAGTTTCACTCTCTTATTTACGGCTCCAAAAGAGATCTGTGATTTCCCTTCCACTAATCTTGTTTAGAAACTTAAACAAAAGAATGTTACACTAGAGAGAAATGTAGATAAGCAGGCGTCCTCATATAATTATTGAGATGAAATATTTATGTAATATTACGCTTGTAGGATTCTTCCATCGTATTGGTGTATCTGTATATTTTAAAGAGGGGTCAGGAGAATTTTGTGGAAGACTTGGTATTAATTTGCCAGAACTTGGAAGTTAACTAGATGCTAAGAAGCAGTCAGTATAAAATTATTTGGAAAGAAATTTATGCCAAACTAGCCTTTCTCCCTTGTATTATTGGAAGAGGTAAAATACTTGGTATACCTAAATGGGGAATGATGCTTTTTATATTATTATCACACAAACATAGGATTCAACCCAAGTCTGGAAGAAATTAGGCCTCTGCGAATGTTAGTAAGAATGGAAATTATGTTTAGCCATAAGTAACTGATATTCATTGTTATTAAATAAACTGTAGAATCATAAAAAAATGGAGCCAGAGCTTATTGATTCCAATCTGCCTGTCTTAAGACATCAGTAGACCTAAGCAAGTCTTAGAAGATGCTCAACTAATCTTTAAAGACTTCCAGAAAAGAAGATTCTGTGTCAAGCTCTTCCAGGGATTCATACCTCCAATACCATAATCCCCATATGTGGCTGTGATGTTTACATCGCCAAAACAGGGGACCGCCATTAATTTTTTTTCTTTTTAAAAATAAACACTTATTTTAAAATAGTTTTAGATTTACATAAACGTTGTGAGAATAGTACAGGAAGTTTCCAAATACTCTGTACCCAGTTGCCCCATTATTAACAATTCACAGTATGGTACATTTTAATTAGTGAACCAATACTGATACATTATTTTAAACTAAAGTCCACACTTCATTCATATTTCCTTAGTTTTTACCTAATGTCCTGTTTCTGCTGCAGGACCCCCTCCGGGGTATTACATTGCATTTAGTTGTCATGTTACCTTAGGCTCCTCTTGTTTATGACAGTTTCTCAGGCTTTCTTTGATGACTTTGAGTTGACAGTTTTGAGGCGTACTCGTCAGGCATTTTGTAGAATGTTCCTCAGCTGGGATGTGTCTGATGTTTTCCTTATGATTAGAATCGGGTAATGGGTTTTGGGAGAAGACCACTGAGGTAGTGCTGTTCTCATCACATCATACCCAGGGTACATACTGTCAATATGACTTATCGTTGTTGATGTTGACCTTCGTCACCTGACTAAGGTAGCATTCATTAGGTTTCTTCACTGTGACATTACTCGTCCCCACCCCCCATCCCTTAAAATGTTCTTTTTGGAAGGAAGTCACTAAACACAGCCAGCCCATCTTTCAGGAGGGGAGAATGATGCTGTACCTCCCTGAGATGGAGTATATGCAAAAGTTTTTTGGAATGCTGTTTTTAAACACGATTCTTCTAGAAATTTCTTAATTCTCTAATGTTGAATTTTGTCACCTAAAGTCACTGAACTAGTCTCATATCTTATTTCTTGAAAAAATGATTTATAATTTAAAAATTATTCCTAATTGGGTATTGCATTTAAATTTTTGAAATACAGTGATTGAAAAAGATTCTATAGGAAGAAAAAAGTAATCCCTAAGTACAAACAACTAAATCAATTTAGCCATTTAAATTTTGTTGTTTTTAGTACTGGATTAAATCATTTTTTCTTAATTATGATTGTCTTAGGTCATTTCCAAGGTATCTACTTTTATCAATTCCAATGTATACTCAACTACTGCTTAGAATGTAGATCTTAATAGCCATTTTAACACACCATGGCTACTTACTTTCTCTGATTCTCCTACTATAATATGGCCTTTGACTTCTGTAGCTCTATACTTCTACCACTGTTTTCTATTATTCCCTGTTCTCAAGTAGATTCAAAGCATAAATTAAAGAGAATGTACCTATTAACTTATAATCTACACTGGGTCATTTTGGGTGCCAGGACTGTTTCATCACCTGGGTTTAGAGTTGCTAGATTAAGAATGGCAAAGAGTTTTTATTTCATGTACCTACTTTGACTAATTATGAGAAGATACCTAAAGACCTATATTCCAAGGAACTGGCTCATAGGAGACTGATAAGCTATGGGCATAAGAGAGAGAAAATGTGGAAAGCCACCTCTAGATGAGATCCTTATACCGTAAGATAATATAACTCACCTAATAAACCACAGGTTAGCCAATTTTTTAAAAGACTTCTTGGTGGCTGACTTGATTCCTTTGTACAATGAACTTATCTTCTTGTCTCATGGGAAAAAAATATAGTAACCATTTTCCATTGTATAGGTTACCAGCATAGAGGTCTATGAAAGAAACTTGACCCAATTATCCTTACATTTGGGAAGAGAGTAACTGAAGAAGTCAGAAAGACTTTTCTATAAGAATGAAGTTCTAATTTCGTGTTAAATTTTTCCATCCAAATGAAAACGTGAAATTGGAATATGTAAATAGGGATCTGATGTTCAGAACAAGGAGCCAACCTTCAGAGTGGGAGAAAACACAGGTCAGAAAGTCTGTTTCCTCTGTCATTCCTCAGTCACTGGTCCCACCCAACCCTGGCTAACAGTATTAATGGAAACTCTTGACATTTTAAAATTATTTATCATAAAGACTAAATAATTCTCAAGTAAGTATGGAGTTGTTTTGAAACTAAAACTCAATGGACTAGTCCAGCTTAGTTATAAAAACAACATACATGCCAACATCATGCATTTGATGTGTCTAGTAAGACACCACAATATCCACTTAACTTAGATCACAGTATCTGAAATGTCTACAGATGGTGAATTACTCCTCTGGAGAGAGTTCGTGTACAGCATTATTTTTTAAAGGAGGGGGTAATATATAAAATAAATTCACTGTAATATGTTATACTGTTTTTCTTCTAAAAGAAAAAAATCTGAGTTAGCTTAAGAATGCTATAGATGTGAAGTAGAAATGGGAAGGATAAAGCAGAAAACTAAATATTGGGAAAGAGTTGTTTAAAAAAAAAAACTCTCTGGCCTCTTAGCAACAACAACAAATGTTAGTACTTCCCACATTCTTCCAAGGGCTGGAGATAAACAGCCTAATAGAATGTTTTATACGAGACTTAAAAATATTTAGTGTTCTAAGATGATTTTTCGGAAGAATGAAGAAATCTATTTTAAAATTTGCAGATAATAGAAACTGAAAAGGGTTGCCAGCGCTATGGAGTACAGAATTAAGATACAAAACAAAATCACCTTATCGCATTAGACACATAATCCAAACCAATGGGAAGAAATTTGATAACTACTAGTGTGAGCATATTTTACTGGGAAAAAAATAGGACAATGTAATACATGTTTTCATCAAAAGGCGTGTACATTAATTGGGCATCAAGTACACTCGTGGTAATGAAAAGTCAATTCAAACATCCGTCTACGATAGAATGCATAAATAAATCATGATGTATTCATAGGGAATACTATTCAGAAAATGCTAAATGGAAGTACATTAATCTATCACAATATGGATGACTCTCAAAAATGTAATGCTGAGTGAGAAAAAGCTACTCACAAAATAGCACATACTGCATGATTCTGTATCGGTGAAGTTCTGAGCCAGGCAAAATCTCCATTTAAGAAGTCACAGGAGAGTGGTTACCCTTGGGAGGAACAGAGGTGGGTAAGGGCCTGGAAAGTTGCATGAGAATTTTCACTGAGGCGGGAATGATTCTTCCTCTGGATGCCAGTCATATAAGGGTGTTCATTTCGTAAAAATTTACTGAGTTGTAAATTTATGACATATACTTTTCTGTATGAATATTCTTTTTTAATGAAGTTTTTGAAAAAGACATGTTATAGGTAGATAATTAGGAAAGCAAATGTAGCTCATATGTAAACAATCAAAGGGTTAGAGGAGTTAGAACTGCATTTATAATTCAGCTCTGTTAGGACTTTTTGTCCATTCTGCCAGCTAGTCTCCTTTTTTTTTTTTTAATTAGTTTTTTTTTTTAACATCTTTATTGGAGTATAATTGCCTTACAATGGTGTGTTAGTTTCTGCTGTATAACAAAGTGAATCAGCTATACATATACATATAGCCCCATATCTCCTCCCTCTTGCGTCTCCCTCCCACCCTCCCTATCCCACCCGTCTAGGTGGACACAAAGCACCGAGCTGATCTTCCTGTGCTATGCGGCTGCTTCCCACTAGCTAGCTATTTTACGTTTGGTAGTGTATATATGTCCATGCCACTCTCTCACTTTGTCCCACCTTACCCTTCCCCCTCCCTGTATCCTCAAGTCCGTTCTCTAGTATGTCTGCATCTTTATTCCCGTCTTACCCTATGTTCTTCTTGCTTTTTTTTTTAGATTCCATATATATGTGTTAGCATACTGTATTTGTTTTTCTCTTTCTGACTTACTTCACTCTGTATGACAGTCTCTAGGTCCATCTACCTCACTACTACAAATAACTCAGTTTCGGTCCTTTTTATGGCTGAGTAATATTCCATTGTATATATATGCCACATCTTCTTTATCCATTCATCTGTTGATGGACACTTAGGTTGCTTTCATGTCCTGGCTATTGTAAATAGTGCTGCAATGAACATTTTGGTACATGGCTCTTTTTGAATTATGGTTTTCTCAGGGTATATGCCCAGTAGTGGGATTGCTGGGTCATATGGTAGTTCTATTTTTAGTGTTTTAAGGAACCTCCATACTGTTTTCCATAGTGGCTGTATCAATTTGCATTCCCACCAACAGTGCAAGAGGGTTCCCTTTTCTCCACACCCTCTCCAGCATTTATTGTTTCTAGATTTTTTGATGATGGCCATTCTGACTGGTGTGAGATGATATCTCATTGTAGTTTTGATTTGCATTTCTCTAATGATTAATGATGTTGAGCATTCTTTCATGTGTTTGTTAACAATCTGTATGTCTTCTTTGGAGAAATGTCTATTTAGGTCTTCTGCCCATTTTTGGATTGGGTTGTTTGATTTTTTGATATTGAGCTGTATGAGCTGCTTCTATATTTTGGAGATCAATCCTTTGTCAGTTGCTTCATTTGCAAATATTTTCTCCCATTCTGAGGGTTGTCTTTTCATCTTGTTTATGGTTTCCTTTGCTGTGCAAAAGGTTTTAAGTTTCATTAGGTCCTATTTGTTTATTTTTGTTATTATTTCCATTTCTCTAGAAGGTGGGTCAAAAAGCATCTTGGTGTGATTTATGTCATAGAGTGTTCTGCCTATGTTTTCCTCTAAGAGTTTTATAGTGTCTCAGCCAGTCTCCTTTAATGTCAGTAGAATGTTCTGTTTTTAGCTTTAGAGTTTTTGAAGTAGAGGTTGATATATTTCTGTATCTGCACTGCTATCTTTTAAAGTATTTTATCTCCTTTGCTTCTAATGATTTGTCCCCGAAATCTGGAAACTTCACAGAGAAACATGAGGCTTGAGGATCTTGATCTAGAAAGAAACAAGACCACCCTGGGGACTTCCCTGGCGGTCCAGTGGTTAAGACTCCACGCTTCCAATGCAGGGATGCAGGGGGCATGGGTTTGATCCCTGGTCGGGGAACTAAGATCCCATATGTTGCGTGGCTCAGCCAAAAAATTTTAAAATAAATAAATAAAAAGACCACCCTGATGGCTAAATGTTTCCTTAAGTTGATGTGGGTGCATCTTGTCATGGACATGAGGAATGAAATAGCACTTTGCTATTTTAGCTGTCATACGAACAGTGGGTTTATACATGTCAAAAGTTTTTGTTCTCTGTCTGAGACCTGCTTGGCCATACATTGTGTTCACTGAGGAATTGGGAATTAATTATCAAGAAGTGCTTGGACATAGAGGAAGAAGAAGAAATACCCTTGTACAGTTGGGGTTGATGTCAGATGACAGAAATACAAATCTCAGTACCAAGGGGTGCAGGGAACTCTGGGATGACTCTGTTGGCTCTGCATCTCAGAAGACCAATCCTGAGGCTAGAGCAGAATATGTTCAGATAGATGATAGGTTCATGGTTTGGGCTGATTTTTGTATCCCCTTCAGTCTTAGGAGATACAATGACAAATGTGTAGACCCTGTTGGGAGGAGACTCTGATCAAGTTGAGTTTTATACCCTTTGAAGGAATTAGTAGAGTTTTTAACTGAGAAAACGTGAGTGTGTGGGGGTTAGGGTGGCATGTGAAACTGAATGGCAGTCCTGTGTAGTGGTAACTAGCGTGAGCTTTTGTTCCCTAGCTCTGTTTCTTACTAGCTGAGTGTCTTGGAACAAGTTAATTTTACCGCTTGGAACTTTCTCTTCTCCATCTGTTAGAGAGATAGATAGTAATACCTATCTTAGAGTGTTGTTTGAGATTTAAGTAAGATGATGTGTGCAAGGTATTAAAAAAATAACTGGAACAAGCCGAATGCATAGTACATTTTAGCCATTTTTATTACTCGTTTAGGACAACTCTGGGCAGGCAACTAAGACACTCATATTAGGGCAGCAAGAAAAATTTCAGACCACCAATTAGGGAGGATGAGACCTCTAAAACAGTGCTCAGCTTTGAATTGAATTGGCCCAAGACAGGGCTGAGCTTAAGTGAACATTCCCAGCATCTGCCTCTTGGTGGGACTAGGTCAGAAAGGGTCTGAGTATAAAGATACATAATTTGTCTCCACAGTCTTTCATTGTTGCCTACATATCCGAGATATGTATGTGTTAAGTTTTCCAAAGAAATTATTCTGGCTGAATTTTAGCTGATTTGATCATTTTTTCCTAATAGTTAAATAACACAGATATGCAAAATTTCTATCCAAAATCTTATTGAAGATGTTTCATTTCCTTCTACTTCAGCCCATAAAAAGCACTCCAAATTCTTTTATGAGTTATTTCCCTCTCTGAAAACTTTCAACAACATTTTGTATTTCCAAAGGGTGCATTATCCCCAACCCATTCACTTATATTCTGGAAATAACATACATTCTTTTGCCTTCCTTCACCCTCATTTCCTTATCCTGCAAATTCTCATCCCTATATTTATTTAGAAAATGAATGTTCTTCCTAGTTCTCTAACCTGTAGGTTAGCAACTTGGGTATTGAAAGCTTGTGACCAGATCTGCCTTCATGGATTTGCATTATCATCTTCAAGATCTGAGAAATGATCTTTTCTTCAATGTGAGAGCCAAGTAGAGTAATCGCACAAGGATTATTTTCCTCTCTGAGAAAACGTGAATTATCTTTGTCCTTGATGATTCTCTCCAAGGTCAGTCAGCTTTGCTCTTTGCAGTCTCTCTTATCAGAACTAGTAGCTATTGGCTGCGAGTCATCAATTCAACCTTATATAAGAGCAGTCTTGTAGGAGGTGCATTAGATTTCCTTTCCGTGTGGGCTCAAGAATTTATGTTCCTTGGCATAGAAAGGGGAAGGAATCTGATTCATTGTTTCCCCAAAGATTAAGCCATTGTTGAGAACCTTGGGATGGGCCAACTTGTTTCTGCTGTGTACAGACAGAAGTTTACCCCCCAGGTTATTTACCAGGAGTTATAAAATCCAAATCTTTGGAATCTTTCCCCTAGTAAATCATCACTCATATATTTGCGTGCTATTTTGCATACATTTGTATAATGACCTACATTATTTCTACAAAACCATGCAAAATTTCTAACTCCACGGAAGTGAAACAATTAATGAGGCAATTGTGTTCAGTTTTACCATTCTGTTGGAGCCAAAGAAAACACGGTGCAACCAGGAGACCTAGGCAACACAGTACCAATTATCCTGGGTTGGTTTTCTTTTTTACTCCTTCTACAGACACCTATTACAGGCTTGGATCAAAAAGTTCTTCAGATGAACAGTAGGAGCACTAGTTATGTCTGTTTCTGTGTCTACATGTATGCCTTCTGTTATCTTATTTATGCAGCACCTCTGTTGTCCTCAGCTCTTAATTTCATTAAGACTATATTCTTTATTCTATATTAACTATATTCTTTCTAATAGTTCTCTACATAATAAGGAAATAGTTCTCTACATAATAAGGAAATAAAGTCCAAGTTTTACTACCAAGTTTTACTACTTCTTAGATATGTGACACTGGCAAATAATTTAAATTTCTGAGCTTCAGTTTCCTTAACTATAAGTTGGGGATAATGCCTCATGGTGTTCTTATGGAGATTAAATGTATGAGAGAAAGTGTCTGACAAGGAGTAGGTGCTCAAAAATTGCTCTTCTTCCTGTTGTACCTCTCATTGCACCTCATTCTGCCTTGTGGATTAAAAACATCTACTTTTTATCTAAGTCATACCTCTATGATTTCAAACCATCTGGCTAAAGAGTGAAAATGAATGCAATCATCCAGGTGTTTGGCCAGTATGATGACAGATATCAAACACTGAGAACCATCTGGGTGATTGGCATATTTTTTTTCACTTTTATCCAGATGTATGTGGATATAGTCTTGGTCAAAGGAAAAAAAATCACAGGGGCTTTTCCTAAATCTTAAATTAATACCTTTTTTTCCAAGAATGCTATGATTTGGATATCTTTTGTTTCCTTTAGAGATATATCATGTTCAAGTCACTTTTGACAATAATGACAAATGCATTATTTAATTTTATCACCTGGAATCTAGGAATTTAAAAAAATGGGAGGAGGTGACTCTATAGATTTCAAACCACCATGTTTCTACTCACAGGAATTAAGGACAAGAAAAGCTAAGTAATGTTTCTAGGATATAGAGTTAGATAGTAACAGAGAAGGGAAAAAATAAATCTCTTGGCCTTAAGCTGGAGACTCCACCTATTTCCTGTCTTCTTTCATCCAAGTCATGTAATTTTATCCATACGCACACAGAACTATATATACCCAACTTGTAAATATACGCAAACACACATAAATAGCACCACTTTTCTTCCTGACAGTCATGTTACTCTGACATTATCTTTTCCTAAATAATTTTTCAAACTTTTGCTAGTAAGTCAGAGAGACCAAGCCAGGCTCCAATGCATTCAATCACACACGCATCCAGTAACCAAGATCCAACATCTGCCATCCAGGGCATTGCTTAAATAGATGTCATATTGAAGTCTGGTGTCCTGTGAGCAGCTGATGCAATTTTCCTCAGTCACAGGAATGAAACTTGGATAACATTTCTGGCTCTGAGAAATCCCCAAGTCACAAAGAAATGATTCCATTGACCTAGCAGCTTTGCACTCCCAATACAACATGTTCTCGAGCAGCTTCCCAAGGGAGAAAATAATGTGAGAGTTTTTAAGAGTGCCGAAAGCTTCCCCTCTAATCATCCTGTGTAGATTCCACTAGCATTCCAAGTTATCCCAGACAATCCCAAGAAAACTTTAGGGACTCAGTGAGGTTTTCTTAAACATTTTTTCTGCCTGAAGACACTAACAATAAGCAGCTTCAAATAATAACATTGCTATTTGGATGTGAACACAACTTTTCAACTGCCATTTCTGTCACAAAACAACTGTACAGCTCAAAGAAGCCCTCTCTGAAAAATACCCAATAGGGTACTGCTTTTTTCCCCCCCTCTGTCTTTTTTTTTAAAGGCGGGAAGTCAGAGTACTGGCGTGTTTAGGGCTCATTACTTTAAAATCTTCTGTTTAATTCATGCCTAAAAGCAGAAGTGGGGGGCTGGCCTTTGGGGAAGGAAGAAAATTCCTGATGAGTGGATTTGTCAGTAATATGACCAGCTGCAAAAGAGTCTGGAATATAGAGATCATCAATGGCCAAAGATTACAGGGGGTGACTGCGTTCTAGCTATTGGTGAGATCCTCAGCCACCAAGACAGGACTAGCAACCTGACTAGCGGCCTTAGCGTAGTTGAAAGCACCTAAACTTGCAGTGAAACTAATGGTGTGCTGAAGCTTGCCTGTAGCAGCTTACAGGGGCCAATTGTTAAATTTTGTGAACCCATTGATGTTACCTTAGTAGCTTAAAATTGACTACGGTGGGAGTATTTACACCATGGAAATTGGCACATGCTACTAATTACGCTTTTGTTTCTCAGAGAACTTGTTAAACATTTACCTACACATCATAGAGACAGACAAACCTGACTTAAATTCCTGCCTCTGCCACTTATGACATAGGAATTTGAAGAAGCAAAATCCTCTGACTTTGGTGTCCTGATATGTAAATTAGGAATGGTAATCACATTTCATTATACTGTTGTGAGAATTAAATTAGGCATTGTGCTTAGCCAGATTTAGTGTTCATCAGATGTATTATTTATTCATTAAATATTAATAGAGTATATATTTTATGCTAGGAACTATGACTAGTGCTAGAGAATCAAGGATAAATAGATGGATTGGCAAAGACCTTGAGTGGATGCAGAACACAGATTAAATATTAACTACAATATACTTTGCAAAGTACTGTACTATGAGGTACAAATGATCAAGGCTGGGGCAGAGATGAAGGAGCCATCATTGTAAATATTCCTTTAAAAGAGGTACTAATGCTTCATGACAGGTGAGGAATATTTGTCCAGCCATTTCTAGACATGCTAAATCATGGATATTTTTATATTTGAAAAGGTAGAGCATCAGAATTCCTGAGAATAGGTGGAAAGCAGGGCAACACTCTAGAGTTGATGAAATATCTATTTGTAGGTTATAATTCCAGGAGCATGGTTCTCTACCTCAAAATGCAGTCTTCACTGACTGTCATTCTATCATTACAGTTGAGTCCTTTGGGTGTTGAATTTGTGGTCCCCTGGAATTGCCCTCTAAAAGGCAATGGTTTCTCTGAGACTCACAACTTGCTACATTATTGTATCAATCTGTAACTATCAGAAAAGGGAACAGAAGCTAACAGTCCTTCAGGATTACATTGCTCTTATTTTATCACAACAACACTGCCATGGAAAAGGTACTTTTCTCTTCACTCTGCTGAAGAAGAAGCTGATGTTCAGAGTCTAAATTATGAGCTCAATATGGAACTGACATCCAAACTCGGGTCTGCTGAGTCATGAACATTAACTTGATCTTAACATTTAATCATTATGACAACCTTATGAGGTCCTATTATGAACCTCATTGTATGAATGAGAAAATTGGAGAGTAGAGAAGCTTAGTGTTTTGCCAACTATTAAGTGACATAGTCTCAATCCATGTTCTTTTTGATCAAAAGCATACTTCATATTTTAGTTACTACTTTAGCAGGGATCCATTTACAACCTAATGAGCACAGGAATGGTCCTGCTATAGTATGGATTCCTCAACAGAGAGGGATTAGGGTGAGAGATGAGGAGAGAGGAAAGGGGCATGGGACACTGAAAGACATCAAAGTCAGCTTAGTCTGTCCCAGTATTTGCTAAAGAATGATGGTCATAGTGAAGCACTTATCATTTCAATATGAGAGAATCATGTAAATGTTAGTTAAGAGTACAGATTGGCTTTGAGCATGCGTTGGTATGATCCACATGTTTCATGATAAATATTATTTTTGCGCAGTTTCTGTGCAAAGCATTGTAGCATTATTTGAAAACTTATAAATCATTTGAGGAAAAGGAAAATTTTAAAAATATAAAGGAGAACAGGTAAAGATGCACTGTAAAATATGGTAAAATTTCAATAATTGCACTACCTGTGAGGCAGCATAATGTTATTCGAAAGCGGTCTTTGATTAGTTGTAATTGGATATAGAAAACTCTACATATGTAGAAAAAAAGTTTAAAAAAAGAATTAAAATTGATATGCTAAGAAAGGAGAGAAACAGAATCACATAAGATACTCAAAACTACAAAAGGCAACAAAAGTGTGGAAGACAAAAGTAAGAAAAAAGGCAACAAATAGAAAATAGCGACAAATATGGTAGATATCAATCCTCAATAATCACTTTAAACATCAGTACCTAAATACACTAATTAGAAGACAGAGACTGCCTGAATGGGTCAGAAAACAAAGATACAATTATATGTTGTCTATAAGAAACTCATTTTAAGTAAAAGACACAGATAGATTAGCCATAAAGGGATAAAGAGAGATATGCCATGTAGACACTAATCAAAAGAAAGCAACAGTCACTATATTAACTTCAGACAGAGCAGATTTTAGTGCAAGGTAGTTGTTAGGGATAAAGAGAAACATTACAATAAACATTGGGGTGCATGTATTTTTTCGAATTATGGTTTTCTTTGGATATATGCCCAGGAGTGTGATTGCTGGATCATATGGTAGCTCTATTTTAGTTTTTTAAGGGATGTCCATACAGTTCTCCATAGTGGCTACACCACCAACAGTACAGGAGGGTTCCCTTTTCTCTACACCCTCTCCAGCATTTATTGTTTATAGATTTTGTTTCATGATGGCCATTCTGACTAGTGTGAGGTGATAGCTCATTGCAGTTTTGATTTGCATTTCTCTAATAATTAGTGATGTTGAGCATCATTTCATGTGCATTTTAGCCATCTTCATGTCTTCTTTGGGGAAATGTCTGTTTAGATCTTCTGCCCATTTTTTGATTGGGCTATTTGTTTTTTTGATATTGAGCTGCATCAGCTCTTTGTGTATTTTGGAGATTAATCCCTTGTCGCTTGCTTCATTGGCAAAAATTGTCTCCCATTGTGAGGGTTGTCTTTATGTTTTGTTTATGGTTTCCTTAGCTGTGCAAAAGCTTTTAAGTTTCATTAGGTCCCGTTTGTTTATTTTTGTTTTTATTCTCATTTCTCTAGGAGGTGGGTCAAAAAGGATCTTGCTGTGATTTATGTCAAAGAGTGTTCTGCCTATGTTTTCCTCTAAGAGTTTTATAGGGTCTGGCCTTACATTTAGGTCTTTAATCCATTTTGAGTTTCTTTTTGTGTATGGTGTCATGGAGTGTTGTAATTTCATTCTTTTACAGGTGGCTGTCCAATTTTCCCAGCACTACTTATTGAAGAGACTCTCTTTCTCCAATGTATATTCTTGCCTCCTTTGTCATAGATTAGGTGACAATAGGTGCTTAGGTTTATCTCTGCACTTTCTATCCTATTCCACTGATCTATATATTTTTTGTGTGCCAGTACCATACTGTTTTGATGACTGTAGCTTTGTAGTATAATCTGAAGTCAGGAAGCCTGATTCCTCCAGCTCCGTTTTTCTTTCTCAAGGCTGCTTTGGCTATTTGTGGTCTTTTGTGTTTCCAAACAAATTGTAAAATTTTTGTTCTAATTCTGGGAAAAATGCTGTTGGTAATTTGAAGGGATTGCTTTGGGTAGTATAGTCATTTTGGCAACATTGAGTCTTCCAATCCAAGAACATTGTATATCTCTCTATCTGTTTGTGTCATCTTTGATTTCTTTCATCAGTGTCTTATACTTTTCTTAGTACAGGTCTTTTACCTCCTTAGGTAAAAGAGGTAATGTGTCATCTTTGATATCTTTCATCAGTGTCTTATACTTTTCTTAGTACAGGTCTTTTACCTCCTTAGGTAGGTTTATTCCTAGGTATTTTATTCTTTTTGATGCAAGGGTAAATGGGACTGTTTCCTTAATTTCTCTTTCTGATCTTTGTTGTCAGTGTATAGGAATGCAAGAGATTTCTGTGTATTAATTTTGTATCCTGCAACCTTACCAAATTCATTGATGAGCTGTAGTAGTTTTCTGATGGCATCTTTAGGATTTTCTATGTATAGTATTATGTCATCTGCAAACAGTGACAGTTTTACTTCTTCTTTTCCAACTTGTATTCCAACTTGTATTCCTTTCATTTCTTTTTCTTCTCTGATTGCCATGACTAGGACTTCCAAAACTATGTTGAATAAAACTGGCAAGAGTGGACATCCTTATCTTGTTCCTGATCATTGAGGAAATGCTTTCAGTTTTTCACCATTGAGAATGATGTTTGCTGTGGGTTTGTCATATATGGCTTTTATTATGCTGAGGTAGGTTCCCTCTGTGCCCAATTTCTGGAGAGTTTTTATCCTAAATGGGTGTTGAATTTTTTCAAAAGCTTTCTCCACATCTATTGACATGATCATATGGTTTCTATTCTTCAGTTTGTTAATTTGGTATATCACATTGATTGATTTGTGTATATTGAAGAAACCTTGCATCCCTGGGATAAATCCCACTTGATCATGGTGTATGATCCTCTTAATGTGTTGTTGGGTTTGGTTTGCTAGTATTTTGTTGAGGATTTTGTGTGTGTTCATCAGTGATATTAGCCTGTAATTTTCTTTTTTAAAATATCTTTGGTTTTGGTATAAGGGTAATGGTAGCTTTGTAGAATGAGTTGGGGAGTGTTCTTTCTTCTGCAATTTTTTGGATGAGTTTCATCAGGATGGGTGTTAACTCTTCTCTAAATGTTTGATAGAATTCACCTCTGAAGCCCTCTGATCCTGGACTTTTGTTTGTTGGAAGTTTTTAAATCACAGTTTCAATTTCAGTACTTGTGATTGGTCTGTTCATATTTTCTATTTTTCCCTGATTCAGTCTTGGAAGATTGTACCTTTCTAAGAATTTGTCCATTTCTTCTAGGTTGTCTATTTTATTGGTGTATAGTTGCTTGTAGTAGTCTCTTATGATCCAGCACTATTTACAATAGCCAGGACATGGAAGCAACCTAAATGTCCATCAACAGAAGAATTGATAAAGAAGATGTGGTACATATATACAATGGAATATTACTCAGCCATAAAAGAGAACAAAACGATGCCATTTGCAGCAACATGGATGGACCTAGAGGTTGTCATACTAAGTGAAGTAAGTCAGACAGAAAAAGACAAATATCAATATTGTATGATAGCACTTATATATGGAATCTAAAAAAAAAAAAAATGGGTACAGATGAACTTACCTACAAAACAGAAATAGAATTCCAGATGTAGAAAACAAACTTATGGTTACTGGGGGTAAGCAGCGGGTAGGAAAGGGAGAAATTGGGGGATTGGGATTGACATATACACACTACTATTTATAAAATAGATAACTAATAAGGACTTACTGTATAGCACTGGGAACTCTACTCAGTACTCTGTAATGGCCTATATGGGAAAAGAATTTTAAAAAGAGTGGATATTTGTGTATGTATAACTAATAAAGGGTCAATACTTCAAGAACATATAACAATCTTTACTGTATATGTGCCTAACAACAGAGTCAAAATACATGAGGCAAAAACTGATAGAACTGCAAAGAAAAATAAATGAATCCACTACTGAAGTCAGAGACGTTAGCATGCCTCTAACAGAAATAGACCTGGCAGGCAGAAAATCAGTAAGGGCTGAGTTGAACATAACAGCACCATCAATCAATTGGATATAATGCACATCTATAGATGGTTTCATCCAAAAACAGCAGATTACACATTCTCTCAGACTTCATGGAACATTCACCAAGATAGACTACATTCTGAGCCATAAGACACATCTCAACAAAGTTTAAAAATAGAAATAATGCAATGTCTGCTTTCAGACCACAGTGGAATTAAACTAGAAATAACAGAAAGTTAGCTGGAAAATCCCCAAATAATTGGATATTAAACAACACACTTCTCAATAGCACATGGGTCAAAAAAGAAATCTCTAGAGAAATTAAAGAATATTTTGAAAAAAATAAAAATGAAAACACAATTTATCAAAATTTGTGGAATGCCTTGAAAACAGTGCTTAGAGGGAATTTTATAGCATTTAATACATATATTAGAAAAGAAGAAAGTCGTAAAGTCAATAACTGAAGCTTCCACTTTGAGACACTAAAAAAAGAATGCAAATTAAATACAAGTAAGCAGAAGACGATAAATAATAAAAAATGGAGATAAAATCAATGAAATTGTAAATAGGAAGTCAGTAGAGAAAATCAGAGGAATCAAAAGCTGGTTTCTGAAAAGATTAATAAAATGTATAACCCTCTAGCCAGACTAAGAAAAAAAAAAAGAGAAGGCACAAATTACTAATACCAGAAATGAAATAGGGAACATCACTACAGATCCCATGGATGTTAGAAGATAAAGGAATACTATGAACAAATCTATGCCCACAGATTTGAAAACCTAGATGAAATGAACCAATTCCTGGAAAGAAACAATCTGCCAAAACTCACACAAGAAGAAATAGACTATCTAAATAGGCTAATATCTAGTGAAGAAATTAAATCAATTATTAGTAACTTTCCAAAACAAACAAACAAAAAATTACAGGCCAGATGGTTTCACTCGTGAATTCTACCAACTATTTAAGGAAGAATTATTCGAATTCTCTACAGTCTTTTCCAGAAGACAGAAGCAGAGGGAATACATACTAACTTGTCGTGTGAGGGCAGCATTACCCTGATACCAGACAAACACATTACAAGAAAAGAAAACTATAGACCAAATCCTTCGAGAGCATAGATGCAAAAAATTCTCAACAAAATATTAACAAATCAAATCCAACAATGTATGAAAAGTAGTATACACCACGACCAGGTGGGATTTATCCCAGGTATTCAAGGCTTGCTCAGTATTTGAGAATTGATTAATATAATCCATCATATCAATAGACTCAAAACCACATGATCATATCAATAGATGAAGAAAAAGCATTTGACAAAATTCACTAGTCTTTCATGATTAAAAACTCTTAGCAAACCAGGAATAAAGGGGGAACTTCCTCAGCTTGATAAAGAATAAGCTACAAAGCACCTATAACTAACATCATACTTAATAGTGAGAAACTCAAAATTTCTCACTATTATCAGGAACAAGACAAGTATGTCCTCTCTTACCACTTCTTTTCAACACTGTACAAAAAAATCCTAGAAAATACAATAAGACAAAAAAGATATACAGATTAAGAAAGAAGAAATAACACTGTCTTTGTTCACAGAAGACATGATTGTTTATGCAGAAAATCTGAAAGAATAAACCAAAAATTCCCCTCCTGGAACTAACAGGCAGTTATAGCAAGGTTGCAGGATATACGAACACCATTCACTTTCCTATATACCAGAATGAACAAGTGGAATTTGAAGTTAAAACACATTATTATACTCATTAGTACTCCTCAAAGTGAAATACTTAGGTGTAAGTCTAACAAAATATGAATAAAGTCAATATAAGGAAAACGACAAAACTCTGATAAAGGGCTAAATATATGGAGTGATATTCATGGAAATATTCATTGATGGGAAGACTCAGTATTGTTAAGATATCAATTCTTCCCAACTTGATCTATGGATCAACACAGTCTCAATCAGTATCCTGGCAAGTTTGTTGTGGATATTGGCAAACTGATCTCTAAAGTTTATATGGAGAGGCAAAAGACCCAGAAAAGCCAACTCAGGGAGTAGGTGGGAAATCTCTCTACCTTCCTCTTAATTTTGCTGTGAACCTAAAGCTACTCTAAAAATAGTCTTTTAAAAATGGGCAAAAGACCTAACAAATACGTCGCCAAAGAAGATATACAAATGGAAAGTAGCACACGAAAAGATGCTTAACATTATATGTCATTAGGGAATTGCAAATTATAACAACAAAATACTACTATACACCTATTAGAATTGTCAAATTCCAGAACACTGACAACACCAAACGCTGATGAGAATGTGGAGTAACAGGAATAGTCATGTGTTGCTGGTGAAAATGCTAAATGATACAGCCACTTAGATGGTTTAGCAGTTTCTTTCAAAATTAAAACATTTTTTACTACATAATCCAGTAATCACACTCCTTAGTGTTTACCCAACTGAATTGAAAACTTTTGTCCACACAAAAACCTGCACACAATGTTTATAGTAGCTTTATTCATAATTGTCAACACTTGAAAGCAACCAAGATGTCCTTTGGTATGTAAATGGATAACTATGGTACATCCAGATAATGGAATGTTATTCAGCACTAAAAAGAAATGAGCTATCAAGCCACGAAAAGACACAGAAGAATCTCAAATGCATATTATTAAGTTAAAGAAGCCAATCTCAAAAGGATACACAGTGTATGACTATAAGTATATGATAGTCTGGAAAAGGTAAAACAGAGACAGAAAAGTATCGGTGATTGCCAGGAGTTAGGGCAGAGGGAGGGATGAACAGGCAGAACCCAGAGGACTTTTAAGGCAGTGAAACTATTTTGTATGATACTACAGTGGTGGATATGTGTCATAAATTTGTCCACATCCACAGAATATACAACACAAGGAGTGAACCCCAGTGAAAACTGGACTCTGGATAATAATAATGTGTCAGTGGAGGTTCATCAATGATAACCAATGAACCACTGTGGAGCAGGATTTCCATGGTGGTGGAGATGGTGAGCGTGTGGGGACAACGGGTATGTGGGAACTTTCCGAACTTCCTACTCAATTTTGCTGTAAACCTAAAAGTGCTCTAAAAAGTAAAACTTAGAAATTAAATATATTTGTAATGTATACCTAGCCCATTTTGAATTTGTTACCAAAAGATTAATAATAGTCTTCAGTGCCTATGGCATATTGTAAATAGTTCAGATTTATACAGTATGTATGTATGTGTGTATATATAAATTATCTGTTGTATATAGTATTTTATCATATAATCAATATATTATTGCAACATCAATATATCATATATAGCTGTATTATTGTATAGGATAGATGTAATATATGTTACAAAATTATATTATTATAGTATATATGTATATATAAGGAATGTAAATAAGCCAATTATACTCATGTAACTATCCTAAAACTTAGGCCTTAATTCGGGCTTTTAAAAATTTAAGTAAATGATAATAATTATAAATAATAATTCATAAAGGGCTGTAAATTGGAAAAGCATGTTCTCTTCTTGCCAGCACTACCCTAGAGGTCTTTAAGGTAGGATCATTTTCCATTTCTATTTTTAAATAAGTAAACAAAGTCATGGGAAGGTGAGTAACTATCTCAGAGCTACACAGAGTTTCATAAGTTCGGCTAAGTTTAGACCTAGCCATCTGTGAGCTTGAGAACTGTATAAGCCCAACTGGCTAGCTGTGTTGCTCTGAGTCCCTCACACTCAGGGCTCCTCTTGCTCCTCTTTCAGGCGTGAGGGTTGCTTTATGAAATCTCTAGGTTCCCTTCCAGTCCTCATATCTATGTGGCTAGTAGGATGGAAAAGAGCCAATGCATAAATGTAAGAGAAAGGGGCCCTTTTCACCATTCGACTAACACAGGATGTAAAGTTCAGAGGGAGAACTGCCCTAGGGTTGGCTTTATCAGCAAACTTCCCAGCTCCTTCATCCCTTCCAGCTCCCATACTCACATAGGCAGAGTAGCACGATAATCAGAGGATGAAGTGGGAGTGACATCACATCGAGGGTATAGTTTGAAGAATCTCCTCTTGTCAACAAAGACCCAAGACCCTGTAGATATTACCTTAACAGAAAATCTTCTCTCCAACAAGAGATTTTCTAAAACCTCTTCTCTCCAGCAAAGCTCCACTAAGCTAAAATCTTTCCAGTTTGTTTATACAAGGCTTTAGGGCTACAAAGTCTATCAAGTCCTGAATGATCTCCATTCAATGCTCAACGTCAGCCTGTAAGATGGACAAGAAAAGAACTGTAATTCCATTTCACAGTTGAAAACTAAAGAATTGAGGAAAAGTAAGCATTTGTCCAATGTCACTGTAACAGTAGTAAGTGGGAGAATTGGAATTAGAGTTCAGGTTTTCTGACTCTCAGTCAAGTGGTCTTTCCATGGCATGGGAAGTGTTTGACTTACAGACTGTTTTAATAGGTGGAGAACTAGAGAAACCAAGGCATGCCCATGGGTACTGTGGCTGCCGTTCTGTCTTTCAAAGCTACCGATGAGAGAATTGGGGCCCAGAAAGATTAGGAGCGGGTGTAATTTCCGGTCTGAGGTAGTGGGTCTCAGCTTTTCACAAGCCTTCTACGTCCGCAGGTAGAGCCTCTTGCCATGCTCATTTCCAAAGATAGAAAGCGATTTGTTTTTTCCCTCTTTGAAATAAAACAAAACAAAACAATATATACATTACTAGTCAGCCAACTCAGGGCAGAGCAAGGTCCTTATGCCCTTGCATTTGTTTAAACGTTCCTCAGGTGCTGAGTGGGAGGCTCATGATCAATGACCTGGAGGTTCAAGTACACACAGAGACACAAAGCCATTTCAGAAAGGAATCTGGGGGAAAAAAAAAAAAAAAAAGGAATCTGAGGGTTTTGTGCAAGGTAGAGAACAGTGAATATGCTCGGTGAGGCATGCCAGTCTTGCAAACAGAGAAAGGAATGGAGGGAGCAGCACACGGGGTGGTATGTTCCTCCACACTCTTGTCAGCAGACCTTGGATCCAGAAACAGCAGGAGACAGGCTTTCTCTTTAAAGAAAAGACAGCTGGTGCCCCTGAGTGTTTGCCTGGTAAATAGCAGCCGGAGCCATGTGAGGGAGTGGTGCCCCCTTTATACAGGTCTGCATAACATCTTTCCTTTCCAGTGGGGAGACCAGAGAGGCAGCCCTGCTCTTGAGTTATAAGCATAAACATTCCTTCCCTGGATGCATTAAGCGCCACGAGGGGGTCATCTTTTCTACTCCCTCCTAAAATATTTTGTTTTCCATCTCTCCTTTCTTTTCCATGTTGCTTTAAGAAAGATCCAAAACTTCCTTCCTGCTGTCCTTAGCTGCTTTTTGCTGCTGTGTCAAACCACAGCCTAAATTTAAACTATGGCCCAGGAGTGGGAACTAACTGGTGGTTATGGGTGTGGCCTCATTGTTGCCTTAGAGACAGTGACCTTCAGCCAATCCTTTAACCTTGTCTACAGGTAAAATGTGGATACCTCTGTGTTTCATCACAGATGCATTAGCTTGAGCCTTGAGGAAGAGCCTTCTAATTTACTCTCCTTCGTGCTGTTCTCATTTATCCAGCTAAAAGACAGCTAGATTAATCTTCCTAAATTACAGCGTTTATCATAACACTCCTCTTTCCAGAAACCTGAAATATTTTAGTGTCCCACCCTTTGTCTCTCACATAAAGAATTAACCTCTTATCCTGGCTTCTGGTGCCTCCAAGGTCTGGCCTCAACGTATCTTTTTAGTCTTCTTACCCATTCTTTCATCATAAACCTGACTGACCTACTTGTTTTCTTAGATTTTCCTGTCACATTCTTCCTTCTACACTTTGGCTTGCATTAGTCCCTTACTACTAGGAATGGCTTCTTCATTGCTGTCAACTTATCTGACTTCTTCTGATCTATGTTCAAGGTCCAGCTAAACATCTTCTTCTCTACGAAGCCTTTCTGAATTTCTCCAGACCACGTCACTGCTCCCTGTTCTGAAACTACGATATATCTTCTCTACTTACATGACACTTCCTAGCCTTGTGTTTATCATTTTAGCCCCTGTGTTGTTGCTTTTAATGAACCATGCTCATTATGTCATTGGCCCACATAAAAAAACAAAAGAAAACAAAACAAAAAACACTTCATATGCCAACACCCGATGGAAAGCAGTGTCAAATGTACGGTATGGATATTGTTGGGAACATAGTTCGGTATGTTTCACAGTGTCGTTTCCATGCTGGCCCATGGGAAAAATGTCTCTCAGTCCTCCAAACCAAGAAGAGCTGGGCTTCTCCTGAGCTGCCGTTTTGCTTTTATCTGTGGTCATCATGAGTCATGTCTCCCTCTTTTCACAGGCTCAGAGCCAGGATTGCAGCCCACCACAAGTAACAAGATTTAACAGCATATATTTGGGGGGGAGGAGGCGGTAACAGCATTAACTCCAGCTTCTTATTTTTCTTTCCTATCTTTATTTTTCTTTCCTCCAGTTTTCTCCCTTATTTCTGCTGTAATCTGGTAATTTTGTATATCTTTGTGAAAAGGTTCAGATTGTTTTTGGAAATGGATGAGGATTTATATGAATGTAAAACAAGTAATGTCTTTCATTATTTTTTATCTTTAAATGGTGCACGCATCTTAAGTATAGAGCTTGATAACGTTTTACAGATGTATTCACCTATGTAATCCCCACCTAGATCAAGATACATTGGGTTGGCCAAAAAGTTCGTTCAGGTTTTCCGTAAGAGCCTACAGAAAACCCGAACCAACTTTTTGGCCAACCCAGTAGAATCTTCTACCACCCCAGAAGGCACCACTTACTTTTATTACTAATTTAACTTTTTATGTCTGTCTAGGTGTCTTGGCTCCCCACCTATACTGAGTAGTGTTTGAGAATAAGGACTCTGTGTATTTCCCTGTGCATGGTAGGTAATCAAGAAATAGTTATTGATTGAAATAAAGGACTTGTTTCTAATGAGGGAGGTCTCTAAGGCCCAGTGCAGATCCAGAACACAATGTGCGGTAGAGATGTTCTGTTTGTCCCTGGGTCTCTAGTCTCTGACACAGGGCCTGGTATATTGTAAACCCTAAATGCATATCTATCAACTGAAATCTTTTCGTATCTCTCACTGTGTCCATTTGAAGGAGCTGTAGTTTCCTATTTCTGGAAATCAGGCTGCAAACTTTCCCATGATATCACTGGGCATTTTCCTTGGATGGCATATCACTGCTGCTCCCTTCCTGCCTTCTAAATGAATGGAAAGAACAGGGTACCCTACAGAATACTTGCCAACTTGAGTTAATAAGCTCTGCCACAATTACATACCCTCCTGTCTCAGAATTCCTCATGGTTTGCTCCTTGATACTTGAACTTGTATGGAAAGACCTCTTTCTATATATGGGGAAAAGCATTTGCACTGGGTGAAGAGTATACAGTTGACACCAGCTTCTTCTTTTCTGCCTAACTTTAATGCTTTGGCAAAGAGAAATCTGTGGAGGGAAATGAGAAGATTCTTTTCCTCTTTGTACCTAAGACTGCTTATTCCTGGACACTGAGAAGAGAATAGTCTTGATTGAGAATTTATTTTGGGGTGAATATTTCCACAGCCAGTGAAGGAGGGGAAAAAAACAGCATATATTATTAGCAGTAATGGAAATAATACAGATTTTTCAAGAATAATTTAAATTTATTTTAGTCTTCAACCTCTAGGCCATCTGGTAAAGAATCTGGTCCCAGAGCAAAAGCTGAATGGCAAAGAAATTGGGAACAGTTATTCTGATGGAAAAGTAGGCCAAGGGGAAGAAAAGAAATCATAGAAGTAGAAGACCAGTGGACCTGGTGACTTGAATGATGAGTGTGGCCTATTTATACCTAGAAATCCACCCAATTTCCTGAGGCCCAAGTTTCCACCATTGTAAATTGAAGGATTGTACGACAACCCTTTTGGTCTCTTTTCAGTTTACAAAAGAAAAAGACCTCTGTTTTTATGTTCAGGATTTATTTCTCTGAGAGTATCAAAACCACATGATTAACAAATATCAGAGTTTATTTTCATTGATTTCTTTTTTTGTCCGAAAATAAAACGACTTCCCTTTATTTGTGGAAAGTGACCAAGAAAGCAAGTACTATTTAATAGTGAATCCTACAGTTCTTTCAGCTGACAGAATACCAGTAGGTTTGTGCCTCGTGTGATGATCTTAATCAGGATTTCTTTTCTCTGAAGATAGAACTTTTGTTGGTGGAGAGTTAAAGAACCTTTTGTAGCAAGCTTCCTTAAAGGAGGCAAGGGAGGTGGAATTTACATGTTTTAGTCCCGATGAAATATAGCTCAATCTTTGCAAAGTGAATTGTATGTTTTCTTTGGGAAAAAACTAATTAGCTCAGGCCAGAGATTCAGAAGTCTGGGTCCAATTTATAGCTGTCAAATAGCATGGTTAATATTTCTTAGCACAATATATCTTGTATTCCTAGCTTTCTGTTACTAATCTGCTTTAAAACATAAAAAGGCAGATGGGGAAAGGTAATACTACTCACTTTGGGTATTGGAGTGTTTTGTGATATCATTAAGTATTTACAAATAATATTCCTCTTCTTTCAGAAAGCTTCCAAATATTAGTGGTAATCTTTGGCTACTATATTTAAATTTTATTCCTAGACATTCAGTGCCACCTAAGTATTCATTCTATGAGTGCTGCACTCAGGGAGGGCATTGATATTTATTGATACCTACTATGGGCGAAGAATTGAACTAGACCCTTTACATATGTCTCATTCATTTTACTCTCAAAACAAGCCTGCAAAGTAAGTTATAATCTTCATTTATTCAGCAAACATGTATTGAAGATCCACGTGTGGCAGGGAATATGCAGGGCAGCAGGTGTGTGGTGGTGAACAGTATAAATTCCCTGCCTTCATGGACACGAAGAGAATGATAGGGAAGATAAATTATAAAGGAGTCAATCAGCATAATCAATATACTACTATAAATTGTGATCCGTCCTATAAAGAAAATAGAAAAGGGCATTATGACAGAGAACAATAGGAAGAGATGATCCAGGACCAGTGGTCAGAGAAGTCCTCTTTGAAAAGCAAGGACCTGAAAGGCGAGAAGGGGCCAGCCATGGGACAAGCTATGGAAGAGTGTTCCTGGTGGAAGAAACTGCACATGTGAAGTCCACAAGGTGGGAAAGAGCACAGTGGACTTAAGTCTTTGAAAGGAGACCTGTGTGGCAAGTCCCCTAAGTGAGAGGCAGAAACTGGGCTGTGACAGGGATCAGAGGCTCAGAGAGGTCAAATAAAATCTCCATTATCACCCAGCAATTAAGTGGCAGAGCCAAGAATGGAAGTCACCTGCATGATTCCATTTTACTTGCCTTGTATAAATATAGGAAAACGAATTCAAACTATTCCTTTTAGTTGTTGTTAATTTTGCTACTTTAACATTTTAGTCTTTAAAATTGTAATCCAGTTCCATACCAGTCTCTCTAGCTTTCTGGAGGTGTAGCCATGGGTTGGACACAGTCGACTAACAAGAACTTCTAGAAGCCCAAGACCTGCCTGCTTCCTGGATGTCTTAGTTGTTGATGCCCTGGTGTGCTTCACTGTTGTATGAATGAATATTTCTAACAGTGGGTCAGCCTTTGCAGCTACGGCAAGGGTCTGTCTCAGAAAAGCCTGCGAAACATGCACGATGTGTAGAGAGGAGGAAACTTTGTTCAGGCGTCTCTCTATAAGGGAAATGGTTTGATTGGCTTCTCTATTCTGGTCACTAGAATCCTGATAGCAGTTGATAGTGCTTGACATGTCTTTGAAGTCACCTGGCACAGTCATTTCTTTGGATCTCATGAAATGGAAGGATTACTTAGCAAAGTCTGAGCCCACTGTTTGGAACAATCTCTATGCTCTTTATTAAGTAATTAAGCATAAAGTCATCCGACTAGAGAATGGTTCTCTTGGTAACTCCAGTCCCTCCTCCTTGGGAAGGTGCCGGGCTTAACCAAGACCAGGAAAAGGAAATCCCTCTTCCCAGGTACTGGTTCCCATCTCTTGTCCATGGTATCTCTCAAGCAGAAGCAGTGAGTTCCATTGCTTCAAGTTCAGATTTTCAAGTAAAACATCTGTGTTGATGTAATTTGGGCTATTTCTGTTCCTAATTGCTAGAGCTCAGACCTGTGTGTTCTGGAACTTAAGGAAATGTGATTATTTGCCAGCAACTGACAGCAGCTGCCTGCTAACCCTCTAGGGTGACTGCTGCTCTCAGCGAAGGCTGCGGTGGGTAGGGTTTTGTACACCACCCTGAACTTTAGTGACTAGAAAACAGCTTCTGGTGTTAGTAAAACATAGCTTCTGGTTTGATAGAACATCAAGAAATACTTTCCTTGACCCTGTTCCTTTTAATTCATGTACCAAGTGACTTTGACCTGATATAAGGGAACTCTGTACCTCTTTCCTTGTTTATGATTGAAGCCTGTGAGCTAGTCACTTAATTTATACCTTTGTGCCTTACTTCTCATTCTCTTTCTATTTTCACTAACTCTTCAACCTTTCACTTCATGTCACCACTCTTTGGACATATTCGGCTTCTCTGACTTTCAGCTTTGGCCCTACTTCTTGGAAGGGATCCATCTCCTGTCCGTATGTTTTGCTGCTCCAGATGGCCAGCCCATGTCACCTGGGCCCCAACAATTCTTAAACGTGGGACAGTTTAACCAGCACCACAGCCTGCTTTCCCACCAGGAAAAATTAATCAAAATTTCCCACAGTACTTTCTGGCAGCATTGCCAACGTGTATTTTTTGACTATAAGTTCTATGTGAGATACTCTATAGACAAATAACTACTTTTAAAATATGGTATAGAGACCTGGTGAATTCTGTTTCCTCTTGGCATTTCACAGTGTACATTATCAAAATAAAGGCCCTATGAATTCTTGGAGGAAAAAATTAGTGTGTTTGACCACAGATTTTCCAAATCTATTTGACTGTGGAGCCTATTTTCAAGTACTCATAATAATGCTCCCAGATAGCTAGTCTTCTAAGAATCATGCCTTAGGAAGTATTATTGCCTGGTAGCTTCCTTTGTTCTACTATTAAATGTATTAAATGGCCCTGCTATGTACAAAGGCTGCTGATTAGTATGTAACATTTTCCAGCCCTGTTTATGTGTGAGCTACACTCACCAATAATTCTAGAACCTAAGCAAAAAGCATTTAGGTAGAAGGAACATCAAAGGACAAGTTGAAACCTTTAAATAGATATAAAATATAAACTGGTTTGCACATCTCAGGACCTCACCTCTGGACTTTTGAGGGGTACAGGATGCCTTCTCTACAATCCATTTTTCTTAAACCAACTCCAAACCTCTACCCTTCGAAACTAATACCTGGCGTAGGAGACACGGTTATCACATTCATTTCCAATTTCCTCCCTAGTAACAAGATAAATATTCCGAGATCCAAGACTGTACAACAATACTGTTGGACCTTGATGGAATCAAAGCCTTTTTCTGCTTCCTATGACTATGGAAATAAAAGATAAAGTGTCAGGGAGGAGTGGAGCTACACCTGGAAAAGCGGTGTATCATTTTTTTTAATTAAAATCATTCTGTTACAGATAAGTCAATTCTAAAGCAATTTTGGATAAATAAGTGAGCAAATAAATTTGTTGATGTTGTTAGAAGCCAGGTTCTCACCCAGGAAGAAGAGACCTAAAAATATGGAATGAGGAAAGGCAGTGAAGTACCTATGCTGATGAATT
Source organism: Orcinus orca (assembly GCF_937001465.1). Lineage (NCBI taxonomy): Eukaryota > Metazoa > Chordata > Mammalia > Artiodactyla > Delphinidae > Orcinus > Orcinus orca. The sequence continues at coordinate 57,797,773 of NC_064564.1, forward strand.
GGAGCTGGAATGCTGATGTGAACTCATAATTGTTAAAATGTGAATACATATGTCTATATGCATGAATATATGCACATGTATATGTATGCATGTATTTATGTATGTGTATTTGTAGATTAGTGTATGTATTTGTCTATATACATACATATACTTCCTAGCTCTGTCTTCTGAAATCACCAAGAAGCGAAGACACTCCAGTTGGACACACCTAGTGCCCAGACCTTGGTCTCTAATACTATTTATCACTAAAAGGACTCCAACTCCTTGGAGAATTGGCTGATTCCAGGGCTAAGGCAGGGTAGGTATGATGAGCCTAGAATATCTTGCTGTTCCGGAAAGTAGGGAAGAGCTCAAAAAAAAAAAAAAAAAAAAAAAAAAAGGAGCGAGAGAGAGAGATAACGGCATACCAAAAGAACAGAGAAGCTGATGAATAGGCTCCTTTGGGCCAAATCGGGGGTAATTTGATCATGAGCATTATTTAGTACCTTAATAAATTAAGAACCATTAAAAATCATAAATCCTGAGTCCATACCAATAATAAATAGATAAATAAATAAGTGGGAAAGAAGGGAGAAACCCTACTTATGGTGGGTTGCTAAGAGCCAATTCGTAAATGCAGAAGGTGTGCAGGAGTTGGAAAATTAGCATTTTGTAAACATTAATGACTGCTAAATTTTGATGAGCAGCTGGATATTTGCATCATCTTGAGTCATCTCTGCACAAACTGCTAATGAGTTTCAAGAGAAAAAAATTTATATAGTGGTGAAATTAGGCAACACTTTGGGGGATCAAAATTAATATCACCAATGAGAGGCAGAATGCCATTCATTGTGTATCTCCCAATATAATCTCACCTATGCTGTAGTCCAGCTGAGAATGTGTAACCTAAACCTTGTCATGAGAAACCATCAGACAAACCGAAAGTGAGAAGAAACATCCTTTTATTTAAGAAAAAGAAGGAGGGGATTATATTCTTCAAAAATGCTAGGGTCATAAGAGACAAAGAAAAATTGCAGAAATATTCCAGATTAAGGGAGACTAAAGAGACAAGACAGCTACATAAACCACAAGAATCTAGACCAGATCCTGTAGTGGAGAAGGAGAAAGTGCTATGAGGGATATTATTGGCTCAAATGAAAAATTGAACTACAGAAGACAGATTAGATTTATCTTAGATTTATTAGATATATAACATATTAATGGAGGTTGATAACTATATTATGATTATTCCGAGAAAAATTCACACTGAGGTATTTAGGAGTAAAGGGCAGTGGGGTATGTAATAACCACAAATGTTTTAGGAAAATATATTATACATTCTATCTATCTATCTATCTATCCATCCATCCATCCATCCATCCATCAATCCATCAATCCATCTATACATCTATCTATCTATGTAACAATGATGAAGCTAATGGAATAAGATATTAATAACAGATGAATCTACATTTAAAGGTATATGGGTGTTCTTTATACTATTGTTATTCTTGTAGCTATTCTTTAAGTTAAACTATTTCCACATTTTTAAAAAAAGTTTTAAAAACTTTGAAAAATTGTTGTTACCAATTCTTTTATCATGTATGTTAGTATTTATGTTACATATAAAGACACTTATGTACACTTAGGCTTTCAGAAAGGAAAATAATAGCATAAATAAGAAATTTTAAAGAAATATTGCAAAGTGACTCATGATTAAGACATTTTTAACAAGAGAGAACACCCATTTTTCAGAAAGCATAACAAATGGTTAAGCAGCTTACCAGAAGGCAGAAAGAAAAGATGTTTGTTCTTAACTCTTGGACATTGGTTGACTAAGGCCTGGGAGGGTTTTCCACGTAAGACATTTTGGAGGACCGTTCAAATGTCCTCCAATCTAGTCCTTGGAAAATTTATCTTAGATTCCTAGGGACAGAGACTCTATGAAATTGGGCAATCAAGGTTATTCTTTTTTAAGTCCAAGAAGAATTAAAATTTATCATTTTTCTGGGAACAAAGGCTTTCCCCATTTCATCCAAAGTATCACTCGTAGCTCAGTTCAAGGAACGGGACCAGTGTGGGCAACCATGTGTCTCATGAGGTCCGTGCAGGCAGCAGTGAGAATGTGCTGAGCCACACCATCCCAGCAGTGGCGATGCAGATAGAAGAGATACAGGAAAGGGAGAGTGTCAAAACTGCTGCAGCAGCAGTACTGGCATCCACAAAGGTGAAGGTAGAACTACCCAAAGCTCTATCTGGCAAAGGAAATATTCCTGCAATCCATGGAGTAAAAATCAGAGCCAAAGACTATTGTCCACACCGTAGTTGTCTTCTCTCACATCCTTTGAATGCTACCACCACCTCCCACCACCCCTAATCCAAGTTGCTCTGGCCTTGGTAGACAAGGTTCTATCTGCATTTAACAAAGAGCCTTAAGACCAGCTTCTTTTACAACATCAATCCAAGTTAAGCAAGGGCTAGAATAGGGTTTTTCTGGATTTGGAATCACTTGTTCTCAGGATATTCCTCTTGGGAACATTACAGGGCTGTGTCGAGGGACATGCCAAGAAAAGCCTTTCTGAGTGGTAGCCTCACTGAAGTTAGCGGAAGAGTCTATTCTTTTTCGTTCAATGCCCTCCTTTATTCTGCAGATGCTGCCACAAATAGAATACACCTGTGCTCATGAAACATGTCCTGACACTTGTCCCCAAAATATCCACAGAATGTAGCACAGCAATGGCCACACCTTGCTGGGTTCTGTTTCAGAAAAGAATGAGCTGCAAGACCTTACACTTTTGCCTAAGGAGCTGCTTCTCCTCTCCAAGTACATAATCTTGTGCATATGCTGTTCTGGAGAGAAATATTCTTTAACAGACTTCACAAGCATTAATAGATCTAGGAGCCCTTAAGTTTGACTGAGTCTATTTATACATTCTCTGTGTTATTGCCTGCTCTGAACCAAATAGAGAGATGCAGAGATGTGCAATGTACAGACAACACCTGTTTTAAATATTGGAGATAGAATTAGGAACTGTAATCTTGGAACATTCTAACTGGAGGCACCTGGAGTTCACTGTGGTAATTCAGGAAGATGTACTCACACATCTTTGGGCAAATCTTAGAGGTACTATTGTGTAGAAACACCATCATCCAGAGGCAGAGAGAGGTTATGCTTTCCCTGTGGGAAATTGTACTCAGATTCAGGTTGAGTTTGAAGTGATGGGAACAAGTTCCTATGAGAACTGCAATTCAAAACTTCTAGAGTTGCTGTTTCCAGCAGGATGAATCTGTATGGTCAGGTCTCTGCGTCCCAGAAGTTACTGGTACAGGAAGGATGTTTTGAGCAAAGAGGAAAGGAATGAGTTAGAATAAAATGGTTGTAGGATAGCTTCGAATTTGGGAAGTTTCTTTCTTAACTATATCTTTAGTAGTACCATTTATCCACATACTCAGCAGAAAATTGTTAAACATACACTGTGTTGCAGAAACTGTTTTGGAAATGTACAAAGATGAAGAAAGCACTTACCCTGACGTGGTTCCCAGTGACAAAACCCCAAAACAGACTATAATACAGCAATGGGCTGAGGTCAAAGATAGGGATTTGCACATGGAAACCTCAAGGAAGGCCAAGTAGTTTAGTCAAGAAGTTCTGGGAGAGCCTTTTGGTGGAGGAAACATGTCAGCTAGATGTTAAAGGATTTATAAGACTTCACCAAAAATAACCAAGACCAAGGCACCAATACGAGCATGTTCTAGACGTACAAAATGAGAAAGTAGTGGAAAGGACTTCAATAAGTGTCACATGCTCAAAGTTGATGGCGGGAGTGACAGAAAATTGGCCATTGGGAACAGAAATTACAGTCCTTATAGATCACAGTAAGGAACCTTCTACTGTTGCCATAGAAGGTGTAGATTCAGCAGAGGGCATTTCGCTGAGACTCAGTTGTCTGTTTCTTTCACTAGAATATGAAGAATGAATTTTAGAATGACAGGACTAGAGATGGGAAGGCTGCTGCACGATTCTCACAGCAAAGTGGACAGAATCTGGACAACATAAGTAGGAGCAGGGATTGAGGGGAAGGCAGATATTCCCAGCAAGAGTTAGTAATAAATCAGTGCAGGGGAGGAGGACACATTGATGAGGGGAAAGTAGATCCAGTCCTAATTCTGCTTTTCTCTGTTGTGTAAATTAGGGAATATTATTCCAGCACTCTGTAAAATGGGTATAGCAAAATCTAGAGTATTTATTTGCATTTCATATCTTAAAATAGGCCAAGTTCTTTCCTACCTTGGGATCTTTGCACATATTATTTCCTCTGCCTCGAATAAGAAATGTTCTGTTTTTTAACTTCTGCTGATTTTTTCTTGACCTTTAGGTCTAGGTTAAAAGGTCACCTCAGAGTGGCTTTCCATGATGACTCTATGTAAGTGAGTCCCCCACCACCTTTATTATTATTCTCTTTTCCTCTGCCCTGCCATAGTCTTCCAGATAGGTAATGTCATTTCATATAATACTATTATTTGTTTATCTGTTGGCAACAACCATTCCTTTTTTGTTTTCTAAAGCATTCCCAATGCTATCACACAGTAGTCATTCAATGAATAGTGATTGAACAGAGCTGCCACTAAGCAGTGTGTTGAACCAGAATAAGAAAGCATATGTTATGAGTTGAATTGCATCCCCACAAGTGGGTATGTTGAAACCTTCATCACCAGTACCTTAGAATAAGATTTTTTTTTGGAAAAATGGATTTTTATAAGGGTACCCTAGTTAAAACGAGATCATTAGGATAGATTTTTATCCACTATGACTAGTATTCTGATAAGAAGGGACATTTGGACACAGAGAGACATGGAGGGAAGATAATGTGAAGAGACCCAGGGAGAAAGCCATCTATGAACAAGGAATGCCTGAGGCTACTAGAACCTAGGTGAGATCCCAGGAACAGAGTCATTAGTACTACTTTCAGAAGGAACATGGCCCTGCTGACACCTTGATTTTGGACTTCTTGCCTCCAGAACTATGAGATCGTAAATGTTGTTCTCCTAAGCCACCCACTTTATGGTACTTTATTACAGCAGCCCTAGGAAACTAATATAGCACACTTCAGAGGGTGATCAAGGTCCAGGGATTACTATAAATATAGATCTCAATGAGCCTATGATATTTAGCTCTAGAGGTCGAGAGGTTAATTTGACTCCATTTTTTACCCACAAGCTCATGAGGCTTGGAGATGTTCTTTTAATCTAAACAATCTTGCTTGTACTTCAGTGCTGCAGAGTCTATATTCTGAACAATGGCTGCTGAGGTGTAGCCTGTGGGAAAATGTCATCCACTGGGTTGTTAATTCTTGAAAATCTGGGCAGAAATAATTAGTTTGTCACTATTCAGACCAAGAGCAATGAAATTATATGGAGCAGAATGGAATAATTATGCTAAGAATAGTGACTGCTTTTATACTAAATATAGGTAAAAGAATATCTACTGAGAACTTTGAACAAGTCTGTGCCCTGAAAACTACTTCAAAATTTAAATACCTAAATCACACTTTCTGTTGTTAAAAAAAAAAAAGAGAACTAATCAATGATTCTCATCATTTTGTTTTTAAACTTATCTCCATTTCTTCTCTCATGCTAACAATTAGTCTTTTAACTGGTACACCCACAACATATTAAAATATACTGAGTCCTATCATGTTCTAAAAGACATTCGTTAACCACCTACACTCTGTTCCTTCCCACTTCTTCCAACTGACTATGTAGCTAGTTCTAAATATACTTTTAGTATTTTGTAAAGTGCAGGAATTATTTGTAAAATTTAAATTATTGTCAGTGCATTTTCAAATTCACTAATAATTTTTAAAACACAATACCTAGAAACCCAATTTGTAATACTTCCTGCCAACATCTAGATTCTAGATATATTGTTAGCTCTGAGAAAAAGCAAATAAGCAGGAGCTTCCCTGGTGGCGCAGTGGTTGAGAGTCCGCCTGCCGATGCAGGGGACACGGGTTCGTGCCCCGGTCCGGGAGGATCCCACATGCCATGGAGCAGCTGGGCCCGTGAGCCATGGCCGCTGAGCCTGCGCGTCTAGAGTTTGTGCTCCACAACAGGAGAGGCCACAACAGTGAGAGGCCCGCGTACTGCAAAACACACACACACACACACACACACACACACACACACAAACAAGAAAGGAATAAATGTAACAAATAAAATTGAATTATTTTGACCTACATTTATGGTTATAGTTAATATTTACATAACTCAGCATATAATTTGGGGAGAAAACTTTAAAAAACCCTCATGAGATACATGCACTACAATTCCAGAAGTGAATGAAACCTCAAATAATTACCCAATAAATTGATTCTTCTAAGGTGTTAACCTGAACTGTTTCTTTCCTACCTATGTTGCTTTAGTGTTTGCTGTGTATTTTTAGGGAAATTGAGTTTAGCCAACATGGTCGGCAGACTAACCAGCATGCATCCCCTCTTCTTCCTTCTTGACTCTATCCCAGTTTTGTTCAGATATTCATCTTTCTCCAGTATCAGAGGGAATCCTGATTGGAGTAAATCAGTCAATCTGAATTTTCCTGTCGTCCAAGAGTAGACTCTCTTTCTAAAACGGCCCAATCAAACTGAAAGGAAAGACATATTTACATGCTGGGAGATAAGCTCCTCTCTTTCCTGAAGATCACAAATCTATCAAGTATGTTGCTCCCTCTGTTTCTTGCAGTCATCTTGTGATCATTAGGAGAACCAACATGAGGGCAAAGACAAAGGATTACGTACAGTACAACATGTAGCCAGATGCAAAGATAGAAGGACATGTGTCTTTGCTGACTGCATTGAATTGCTAAATAAATCTCAGAAACTGCCCTCTTATTTCTTTTAATGTGACATAATACATATCTTGATTTTTAAAGACAGTTTTTGCAAATGAAAGCATCCTAAGTGATACACCATTTGCTACTGAGTCACAGTAGATTGAACCACGTATTGATCAGAGCATGAGCCAGTCAACTTATCCATAGTAAGAGCATGAGGGATGACTCATGCTTCAGTACTGGTTTAGTAGGCACTCTGCCTTCTGGTAGTACTCCATCCTAGGTCAGAGCAAGCTGATTTCATCACACTATACTTTGGGGAAAGGTAAATAGAAATACCATTTACTGAGTGCTTTTTATGGGCCATACACTTCTCTAATACATTTATGTGGATTAATCTCATTAAATTTGTCCAAAATCTCCCATAAAATATGGAAAATTAACTCTAGTTTACATGTGAGGAAACTTCATCCTGAGGCACAGAGAGACTAAGACACTTCCCTGAGCCATACAATTGATAGGCAATGGGGCAGGAAGTTCTAAATCCTAAAAACATTTATGAATACAAACAACATGTTTCTAAAAATAAGTGTTTCCATGGGAGAAGGAAAAGCTGGGAGACAGTAATGTCATACTCACATTAGTACTGATATTTTTCCTACAAAAATGTAGTAATAAAATTATCTGTAGAGTTCTATATGAACATATGTGTAAGCAAAGATCACTGAGGTAAAAAAAAATCTGTGCTTCTGGATTATATCAAGCTTTGGCTCAATACAGTTCTTTTCCTATTAACATGGGTACTATTATTAACATAGACTTACTTACACATTCTTTTTTTTTCTTATTGTGTTCAAAACACGTAACTTGAGATCTTCCCTCTTACATTTTAAATTGTACAGTATGGTATTGTTAACTATAAGTGCAATGTTGTAGAGAAGATCTCTGGAACAGTCTCATCTTGCATAACTGAAACTATATACCCATTGAGCAGCAACTCCCCATTTCTCCCTCCCTGCCAGCTCCCGGCAATCAGCATTCTACTTTCTGCTTCAAATAATTTGACTACTTTAGATATCTCGTATAAGTAGAATCATGGGACAGAGCATCATTATTTTACTGAGCATAATGTCCTCAAAATCATCACCATTAAGCCATATGACAGGATTTCATTCCTTTTATGGTAGAATAATATTCCATTGTGTGTGTGTGTATGTATGTATGTGTGTGTGTGTGTGTGTATACATACATACATACATACCACACTTTCTTTATCCATTCATCTGTCAGTGGCCATTTAGGTTTTTTCCACCTTTTGGCTATTGTGAGCCATGCTGCAGTGAACATGGAAGTGCAGATATCTTTTTGAGATCTGATTTCAATTCTTTTGGATAAATACCCAGAAGTAGGATTGCTGGATTATCTGGTAGTTCTATTTTTAAGATTTTGAAGAATTGCCTTACTGTTCTCCATAGTAGCTGCACCACCAACAGTGCACAGGGTTCCAATTTGTCCACATCCTTCCCAACATATTATTTTCATTTTTGTATAATTATTATCCTAACAGGTATGAGGTAATAGTTCATTGTAATTTTGATTTGCATTTTCCTGATGATTAGTGATGTTGAGTATCCTTTCATATACCTGCTGGCCATTTGTATGTTTTCATCAGAGAAATGTCTAACTGTTTTGTTTATTTTTTAATTAGGTTGCTTGTTTTTTGCTAAGAAACTTCCCCTTAAGTTGTAGGATTTCCTTGTATATTTTGAATATTAACCCCTTATCAGATATATGGTTTGTAAATGTTTTCTCCCATTCTGTAGTTTGCCTTTCACTCCACTAATTTTACTCTCCTGCTTTTCTCTCTCTGATTCCTTTGCTATGCATACGTTTTTTAGTTTGATGCACTCCTACTTGTTTTATTTTTGCTTTGATTTCTTGTGCCTTGTTGCCATATCCAAGAACTCATTGCCAAGAAAAATGTCATGAAGCTTTTCCCTTATGTTTTCTTCTAACAAGTGTTAAGTAAGTCTTTAGTCCATTTTGAGTTGGTTTTTGTGTGTGGTGTAACGAGTCCAATTTCATTCTTTTGCATGTGAGTATTCAGTTTTCCCAGCATCATTTATTAAAAGCTATTCTTTCCACATTGTGGATTTTTGTCACCCTTGTCAAATATTAGTTGACCTTAAGTATAAGTATGGGTTTATTTCTGGGCTCTCCATATAGTTCCATTGGTCTGCGTCCCTCTTTATGCTAGTACTGTACTATTTTGATTACTGTAGCTTTGCAGTATGTTTTATTTATATATTTATTTTTTACATATTAAGAGATTTATTTTAAGAGATTGGTTTATGCATTTGTGGGGTCTGGCAAGTTTGAAATCTGTAGAGAAGACCAGCAGGCTGAAAATCCGGTAAGAGTTGGTACTGCTGGTTTGAGGCAGAGTTTCTTCTTTGGGGAATCTCTTTTTGTTCCTAAGGCTTTCGATTGATTGGATGAAGTTCACCCATATTATGGAGGGTAATGTCATTTATTTAATATCAGCTGATTTGTAGGTGTTAACCACACCTACAAAATACTTTCTCAGTATCACTCAGACTAGTGTTTCATTAAATAACTGGGTATGATAGCCTAGCCAAGTTGACCCTAAAACTAGCCATTGCAAATGTGACTTATGAAGCATGGAGATGAAAATTGTAAATGGAAATGACTACAACCCAGAGGGACTGATCATTTTCCCTTTAAGAAAGAAAGAAAGAAACACACACACACACACACACACACACACACACGCAAACATGCACCTGCCCCTATGCCTAAGCACAAAACACTTAGAATCCAGGATACTACTACCGTGTGACATAATCTGTGGTAGACAAACCCTAAGTGATCTTCAATGATCCCCACCTTCTAGTATTTACATTTTTGTGTAATCTTCTCCCCTTGAGTGTGGCAGGACCTGTGACTTATTTCTAACAACTTGACTTTAACAAAGGTTTCAGGATGTCACTCCTGTGGTTATGTAAGCCTTATGTATATAAGCCTCTGTATTCCATGAAGACTCACTCTAGATATTCTCCTTGTGGGCTTGATGTGAGCAACCATGTTGAGGAAGTCCATGTAGCAAGGAATTAGAAGTGACCTCTTGCAGCTGAGGATGACCTCTGAATGAATTCTTCCAACAACCTGAGTGTGCTTGGAAGCAACTTATTTCCCAGTTGAATCACAAGATGAGAAGTGTCTTTATTCATAGAAAACATGATCTTCTATAAAGAAAATATGAATTCTACAAAAAAGCTACTAGAAATAAAAAATGATTTTAGCAAGGTTCTGGAATATACGATCAACTTACAAAAATCAACTATTTCTATGAAAAAATAAAAAACAATTGGAAATTGAAATTTTAAAAATATCATTCAACATCGTATAATAAATATAAAATCTTTGGGATCAAACTGACAAAGGTTGTGCAAGGTCTGTGCATGGGAGACTATAAGACATCACTGAGAGAAATTAAAGAAGATGGAAACAAATTGAGAGATATACCATATTTATGAATCAAAAGATGCAATCTTTTTCAGATGTCCATCCCCCTTAAATTAATCTGTAGAGTCAATGAAATCTCAATCAAAATATCAGCACAATTTTTCTGTAGAAATTGATGATTCTAAAATTAATGTGGAAGGGCAATGCAAGATATCTGGAACAGGCAAATTACTTTGAAAAGGAAAACAAAGTTAGAGGGCTTCTTCCTAACTCCAAATATTGTTATAAATGTATATAATAATCAAGACCATGGTATGTTGCATAATGATAGACCAATACGTCAATAGAACTGGATAGAATCTAGAAATAGACTCATACATATGTAGGCAATTGACAGTTCAATGGAGAAAAAATAGGCATTTCAACATCTGGTGCTGGGAAAGTTCAATATGTATATGGAAAAAAATGAACCCTGAACTGTATAAAAGTTAGCACATAATGAATTATAATTCTCTTCCAAATTTATATTTTAATTGACATACAATTGATTTACAATGTGTTAGTTTCAGGTGTACAGCAAAGTGATTCAGATATATATATATATATATAGATATATATATATATATTCTTTTTCAGATTCTTTTTCATTATAGGTTATTGTAAGATATTGAATATAGTTCCCTGTACTATACAGTAGACCCTTATTGTTCATCTATTTTACATATAGTAGTGTGTATCTGTTAATCCCAAACTCCTAATTTATCCCCTTCCGTTTGGTAACTATAAGTTTGTTTTCTATGTCTGTGAATCTATTTCTGTTTTGTAAATAAGTTCATTTGTATCATTATTTTAGGTTCCACATATAAGTGATGTCATATGAATTTATCTTTAACTGACTTCACTTAATATGATAATCTATAGTTCCATCCATGTTGCTGCAAATGGCATTATTTCAGTCTTTTCTATGGCTGAGTAATATTCCATTATATATACATATACCACCTCTTCTCTAGCCATTCATCTGTTGATGGACATTTAGGTTGCTTTCATGTCTTGGCTATTGTAAATAGTGCTGCTGTGAACATTGGCATGCATGTATATTTTCAAATTAGAGTTTTGGCTTTTCTTGTTATATGCCGAGGAGTGGGGTTTCTGGATCATAAAGTAACTCTATTTTTAGTTTTTTAAGGAACCTCCATACTGTTTTCCATAGTGGGTGCACTAATTCACGTTCCCACCAACAGTGTAGGAAGGTTCACTTTTCTGAACACCCTCTCCAGGATTTACTATTTGTAGACTTTTTGATGATGGTCATTCTGACCAGTGTGAGGTGATACCTTGTTTTCGTTTTGATTTGCATTTCTCTAATAATTAGCAATGTTGAACATCTTTTAATGTGCATTTTGGCCATCTGTATGTCTTCTTTGAAGAAGTGTCTATTTAGGTCTTCTGCTCATTTTGCAATTGGGTTGCTTGTTTTTTTTTGATATTGAGCTTCATCAGCTGTTTCTATATTTTGGAGATTGAGCCCTTGTTGGTTGCATCACTTGCAAATATTTTCTCGCATTTTGTAGGTTGTCTTTTTGTTTTCTTTATGGTTTCCTTTGTTATTAAAAAGCTTTTAAGTATAATTAGGTTCCATTTGTTTATGTTTACTTTTGTTTCCATTACTCTAGGAGACGGATCCAAAAAATAGTGCTATGATTTATGTCAAAGAGTGTTCTGCCTACGTTTTCCTCTAGGAGTTTTATAGTATCTGATCTTACATTTAGATCTTTAATCCATTTTGAATTTATTTTTGTATATGGTATTAGAGAATGTTCTAATTTCATCTGTTGACAAGTTGCAGTATGTTTTAAAATCAGAGGTGTGAGGTGTCAGCTTTGTTTTTCTTAAGATTGCTTTGCTGTTTGGTATCCTTTGCAGTTCCATATGAATATGAAGGTTGTTTTTTCTATTTTTGTTTAAAATGCCTTTGGAATTTTGATAGGGATTGCACTGAATCTTTAGTTTGCTTTGGGTAATATGGATATTTGAATAAAATTAAGTCTTCCAATCCATGAACACAGCCTATCTTTCTATTTATCTGTGTCTTCTTTAATTTCTTTTGACAGTGTTTTGTAGTTCTCTGTGTATAAGTCTTTGCCTAATGGTTAAGTTTATTCCTAAGTATTTTACTCTTTTTGATGTTATTGTAAATGAGATTATTTTCTTAATTTCATTTTCAGATTGTTTACTGGTATTGTGTAAAAACACAACAGATTTTTGTATGTTTATTTTATATCCTGCCGTTTTACTGGATTCATTATTTAGTTCTAACAGCTTTTTGTGGAATCTTTAGGGTTTTCTACATATAAGAGTATGTCATCTGCAAACAGATAATTTTACTTCTTTCTTTCTGATTAGAAATCTTTTATTTCTTTTTCTTGACTAATTGCTCTGGCTAGGATTTCCAGTACTGTATGAATAGAAGTGGTGAAATTGGGCATCCTTGCTCTGTTCCTGATCTTAGAGGAAAAGATTTCAGTTGTTCACTAAGTATGATGCTAGCTGTGGGCTTTTCATATACAGATGAGCCTTGAACCATATGGGTTTGAACTTCATGGGTTATATACATGGATTTTTTTCAATAAATATAGTACTACATGATCTGTGATTGGTTAAATCCACAGTTGCAGAACTGAAGATGTGGAGAACTGACTATAGGACTTGAATATCCATGGATTTTGGTGTCTGTGGCAGTTCCTGTAACCAATTCCCCTCGGTTACCAAGGTATGACTTACATGGATTTTTGATTGTCCAGGTGATCAGCCCCCCTAACCCCTGCATTTTTCGAGGGTCAACTGTACATGCTCTTCATTATATTGAGGTAATGTCCTTCTATTTTTAGTTTTTTGACTGTTTTTTTTTTTTTAATGAAAGGTTGTTGAATTTTGTCAAATGCTTTTTCTGTGTTTGTTGAGATAATCATGTGATTTTCATTCTTCATTCTGTTAGTGTGCTTTATTACATTGATTTGTTTTCGTATGTTGAAACATCTCTGCATCCCAGGGATATACCCATTTAGCCATGGTGTATAATCCTTTTTTTGTGCCATTGAATTCAGTTTGCTAGTATTTTGTTGAGGGTTTTTGCGTCTATATTCATTAAGGATATTGACCTATAGTTTTATTTTCTCTTAGTGTTTTTTTCCGGTTTTGGTGTCAAGGTAATGGAGTCCTCATAAGATGAATTTGGAAATATTCCATGCTCTTCAAATTTTTGGAAGAGATTGGGAAGGATTGACATTAATTCTTCTAAAAGTGTTTGGTAGAATTCACCAGTGAAGCCATAAGGTCCTGGGCTTTTCTTTGTTGGAAGATTATTGAGTACTGATTCAATCTCCCGTTAGTTATAGGTTGGTTCAGATTTTCTACTTCTTAATGATTCAGTATTGGTAGGTTGTATGTTTCTAGGAATTTATCCATTGCTTCTATATTATGTAATTTGTTCATGTTTAAGTGACCATAGTTGTCTCTTATGATCCTTTACCTTTCTATCACATTAGTTGTAATGTGTCCTCTTTCATTTCTCACATTATTTGAATCTTCTCTCTTTTTCTCTTAGTCTAGCTAAGACTGTATATGTTCTGTATAGGTCTCTTAGGTTCATTTAGCTAGTGTTGTTCAAATACTCTGTTTTCTTATTGATCTTCTGTCTGGATGTTCTAACCATTATTAAAAGTGGACTATTGAAATCTTCTACTAATATTATGTTGTCTAATTCCTCTTTAATTCTGTCAGTGCTTGCTTCATGTGTATAGGTGTTCTGATGTTGGGTACATATGTATTTATAATTGGTATATCTTCCTGGTTAATTGACCCTTTTATCATGATATAATGTCCTCCTTTGTCTTTTATGACAGTTTTTAAGTGAAAGTAAATTTGTCTGATATAATTTTGTCCACCCCTGTTCTCTTTTTGTTACTCTTTGCATGGAATACTTTTTCTATCCTTTTACTTTTACTCTATGTGTATCGTTAAATCCAAAGTGAGTCCCTTGTAGACAGCATATCGTTGGATGTTGTTGTTGTTTTTTAATCCATTCAGTCACTTTAGGTCTTTTGAATGGGGAGTTCAATCTGTTAACATTTAAAGTAATTATTTATAGAGAAAGACTTAACTATTGCCATTTTGTTAATTGTTTTCTGTCTATCTTGTAGCTCTTTTGTTCTTATTTTCTTCTCTTGTCTTTCTTTGTGTTTCATTAATTTTTTTGTAGTGATATGATTTGATTCTTTTCTCATTCTCTTTTGTGTGTTTCTATAGGTATTTTCTATGTGGTTACCATGGGCTTACATAAAACCTCTTATAACAATCTATTTTAAGCTGATAACTTCTTAAGTTCAACTGCATATGAAAACTCACACTTGTTCTTCTCCCACCCCCATACTTTATGTTATTGGTGTCACAAATTACATCTTCTTATATTATATATCCATTAACATATTTCTATAGTTATATTTATTTTTATGCTTTTATCTTGTAATTTCTGTATCAGAATTAAAAGTGATTTATACACCACCATTATACACCACCACTATATATTGGTCTATATATTTACCTTTGCCGGTGTGATTTATGTTTTCCTATGCTTTTGCATTGCTGTTTAGCATCTTTTCATTTCAACTTGAAGGACTCCCTTTAGCACTTCTTATAAGCAGTTCTAGTAATGATGAGCTCCCTTGGGCTTTTATGTATCTGAAAAAGTCTGTATCTCTCCTTTGTTTTTTAAAGACAATTTTTTAGAGCAGTTTAAGGTTCACAGAAAAGTTAAGAGGAAGGTACAGAAATATCCCATACACTCACTGCTCCCACACAAACATAGATTACCCCATTATCAACATCTCCTTCCAGATGGCTACATTTGTTACAACTGATGAATCTACACTGACACACACATCACCCAAAGTCTATACTTTACATTTGCTCTTGGTGTTGTACCTTCCATGGGTTTTGATAAATGTATAATGACATATATCCATCATTATAGTATCATAGAGAGTAGCTACTGCCCTAAAACCCCTCTGTGTTCTGCCTATTCATCCCTCCCTTCCTCATAACTCCTGGCAACCACTTATCTTTTATTTCCTCTGAAGTAGCAGCAAATTGTCTAGTTATTTTTTGTTCTTAGTAGCCCCCAGTCCACTGTATGCTGGTACACTCTGGAGACAGCTGAGAAAGAACCTAGTCCCTCAAGCAGCCCCTTTCACCTCCAAAGAGTCAGAGCATTGGATGAATAGTCCGGTCTTCACTTTCTTTCCCCAAGAAGAAGCTAGCAACTTGGAATTTCCTCATGCTCACGTGGCGCTGTGCCAGGGGGAGGGACTATGGTGAGATGGTGCGAGAAATTTTCCTACTAGCTTCTGTACAGTTAGTTTTGCATTTGCCTGGGGGTACAGGAATCTCTTAACTGACCTCTAGATTTCTCACAGAGGAAACTGGTCCATGTTGAATTAGTGTCCTCATGGTAGAAGGTGTGTCTGGGGCTTTCTGTTCCACCAGCTTGCTGATAACACTACCTTCTTTCACATTCTTATTAGTGTTGTAATTTATTCTTGGGATAATGCATATTACCATTCAAAGCAGTTGTGTTGCTGTTGAAATGCCTTTTAGTTTCCTTTTCCTTCTCCCAAGTTGTTAGTTCTGGATTATGGGTATTAAAATCAATTATGTTGTGTATAATAGACCTTTAAGCCTGTACATAAAAACATTAAGTAATAAAAATTTAATAGCACATTGGTAGCATAATCAAAAGTTGGAAGAAGAGAATGCACCACGAGGAAAATTACCAAAATAGTTCAAAATATAGATTACAAATCAACAGAGAAAATGAATAGTGGGCCTGCAGATCTCAGAGAAAACATGAAGAGCAATATTAAATCATTACAGGGGCTTCCCTGGTGGCGCAGTGTTTGGGAATCTGCCTGCCAATGCAGAGGACACGGGTTTGAGCCCTGGTCTGGGAAGATCTCACATACTATAGAGCAACTAAGCCCGTGTGCCACAACTACTGAGCCTGCATGCCGCAGCTGCTGAGGGCCACACACCTAGAGCCCGTGCTCCACGCCACAATGAAAAGCCCATGCACCACAATGAAGAATAGGCCCCACTCTCCACAACTATAGAAAGCCTGTGCGCAGTAACAGAGACCCAATGCAGCCAAAGATAAATAAATAAATAAATTTATTTTTAAAGAAATTAAATCATTACAAAGATAAAAACCAGGTTTAAAACCACAAACATAGACTAAAACATGACATAAAAGAGCATGGTAGAGCAACTTCCTCTGGGAAGATGGAGTAGGCCAGATTTTCCCTATTCCTATCACTAAGTACAACTCAAAGCCTTAGGTATTATATATAAAACAAAATAAAAAGAGTATAAAATGTAGAGAGAATACTCCTTCTTCATGCAAACCCACACCCAGGTGATATTAGAGAAGGTTGAGTATAGAGCTGGGACTTTTGTCTTCACTTGGCAAAAACAAGTCCTGATCCTTCCTACTTCAGTGTTGGTGGAGATGACATGAGGAGCCTGGACATCCATTTCTACCCAGTCATAACAAGAAGCACTCCCTTGTGTGTCAGTAGAGGCTAAGTGGGGAACCTGAACTTCCAACTGTCAATAATGAGACTATGCCTCCCTTCCCTTGATGTAACAGTGTCACAGAAAGCCAGATAAAATGTGCTTGAATAAGATTTAGAGTATCATAACATAACATTAAAATGTCTGTTTCAATTTCAAATCACTCATCATACCAAGCATCAAGAAGTTCTGAAGTGAATGAAAAAAGACAGTCAATAGATGCAATTCTCGAGATGACAGAATGTTAGAATTCTCTGACAAAGATTTAAAGCATCTATAAGAATGCTTCAGTAAGCAATTAGAAATACACTTGACAAAAAGTGAGGAATAGAATGTCTCAGCAAAGAAATGGAAGATATACAGATATAAAGCAGAACCAAAAGGAAATTTTGAACTGAAAATTATAATAACTAATTTTTTTTGAAAAGTGAATGGGGTCAACAGCAGAATGAAGGGCACAATAGAGGGAACATAGGAAAGAAACAGCAAGCTTGAACATAGAGTGACAAAATTTATACAGCCTGAACAACACAGAGAAAACATTAAAAAATAAAAATAGTCTCAGGAACCTGTGATACTATGACAAAAGATCGAACATTTGTGTCAACAGAGTCCTGGATGGAGAAAAGAAAGGGAGCAGAACTGAAAAGGTACTTGAAGAATTATAGCTGAAGACTTCCCAAATTTAGCAAATGACACAAACCTATGAATTCAAGAGGCTGAGTAAAAACCCCAAATCACAAACCCAAAGAATTCCACACAAAGAAACATCAAACTTATGAAAACTAAAAGCAAAGATCAGTCTTGAAAGCACTGAGAGAGAAATTACATTTGATCTAGTGAAAAAAAACTACCTGGATTATGGTTAATTTCTATCACAACCCTTTGGAGGTCAGATATTTTTCATGTGCTAAAAGAAATGTCAATTCAGAATTTTATATGCAGTAAAACTATCCTTCAGAAATGAGAGTGAAAATACATTCTCAGATGAAGAAAAAATAAGAGAATTTTCCATAAGCAGATCTACCCTAAAAGAATTTTCTAAACAGAAAGGAAATGATATAAGACGTTACCTTTAAATATTAGGAAGGAAGAAAGTACATAATAAACAAAATATGGGAATACAATCAACTTTCATTTTCCTATTATATTTTCTAAATTATGTTTGATAGTTGAAACGAAAAATTAATTTTTTCATTGTGGTTCTAAATGTATTTAAAATAATTATAATAATTATATTAAATACTTACAATATTTACAATTTTTTACAATAATTATATTAAATAATTGCAATAATTATATTAAAAACACAAGAGGGTAAAGGGAGATCTATTTTCCATATTTCAGTTGAGCTGGTAAAATGACACTGGTAGACTCTGAAAGTTACATATATATTATATAATGCATCAAGCAACCACCAAAAATGGTATAAAAAGAGATACACTCAAAAACACTATAAATATATAAAAAATGGTAATCTAAATTTTTTAACCTTCAGGAAAGTAGGAAAAAGACCCAGAAAAACAGAAAACAGAGGGTACAAGTAGGAAACAAAAAAATAAAATGCAGACTTGAACCCTAAAATATCAATAATTACATTAATGCATTTGGCTTAAATATACCAATTAGAAGACAGAGATTGGTAGAGTGTAATAAAATGACCCATTTCTATGCTATCTACAAAATACAACAATATAGGTAACTTAAAAGTAGAAAGATGAAAAAATTTATATTCTGCAAACACTAAACAAAGGAAAGCAGGAGTTATTATATTAATATCAAATGAAATAGTCATTAGAGCAAAGAAAATTACTGGAGACAGAGAGGGTTATTACATGGTAAATGGGTCAACCCCCCCCCCGCCAAAATATAGAAATCCTAAGTGTGTATGCACCAAATAACAGAGCTGTAAAATATGTGAAACAAAAACTGATAGAACAATAGAAAAATTTATAATTATAGATGGGAACATCAAAACCCCTCTCTCAACAATTGACAGAGCAAATATACAGAAAAGAAGCAAGGATATGGAACAACTCAACAAGATCTTTACCAATAGAATCAAATTGATATTTATAGAACATGCCACCCCAAAAGAGCAGAATATACATTCCTTTCAAGTGCTCATGGAACATATACCAAAATAGACCACACCAGGACCATAAAACAAGCCTCAACAAATTTTTTAAATTTAAATTATATAGCATGTGTTCTCTACATGGAATGTACAATGAAATCAATTGGATTGATAGAATCAAACTAAAAACCAATAATAAAAAGAAAATCTCTAAACACTTAGAAACTGAATGACACACATCTAAATAATCCACAGGTCCAAGAAGAGTCTCCAGGGAAATATTTAAAAATACACTTAACTGAATGAAAATGAAAGTACAGAATATAATAAAAATTTGTGTGGCACAGCTAAAGCAGTGCTGAGAAGGGAATTTATAGCTCTAAACACATACATTAGAGAAGAGGAAAAGTATCAAATCAATGATCTAAGCTTTCATCTGAAGAACTTAAAATTTTTTTTAAATTTAAAAAAGGAAAGCAAAATAACACCAAAGCAAGCAGAGGAATAAGAAAGATAAGAGCAGAAATCAATGAAATTGAAAACAGAAGCAATAGAGAAAATCAATGAAATGAAGAGTTGATTCTTTGAAAAAATTAATAAAATTGGCCTCCCTCTAGCCAGACTAACCAACAGAAAAAGAGAGGACACAAATTACTAATATCAGGAATGAAACAGAGATATCACCACAGACCCTGCAGATATCAGATATAACAAGGGAATACCACAAACAAATCTATGCATATAAATTTGACATCTTAGATAAAATGTACCAATTCCTTGGAAAATTCAGGTTATCAAAACTCACCTAATATGAAATAGATCATTTGAATAGTCCTTTAACTATTATGAATATTGAACTTGTAATTTAAAAATTCTCCCGAATAGAAATCCCTAGACCCACATGGTTTTACTGGAGAATTCCACCAAACTTTAAAGAATTAACATCAATTCTACACAATCTCCTTGCTATGGTCTCAGTGTTTGTGTCCCCCATACTTCACATATTGGGATCCTAATGCCCAATGTGATGGTGTTAGGAGGCAGGGCCTTTGGGATGAGATTAGGTCATGAGGGTTGAGATTAATACTGTTACAAAAGAAATCCCATGGAGCTCCCTAGCCCCTTCCACCCTGTGAGGATACAAGAATTCTGCAACCAGAAGAGAGTGCTCACCCAAGCATGCTGGCACCCTGATCTCAGACTTCCTGCCTCCAGAACCGTGAGAAATAAAGTTCTGTGGTCTATCAGTCACCCAGACTGTGATATTTTGTTATAGCAGCCCAAACAAACTAAGAGTCCTAACGAAAATAGAAGATAAAAATATAGGTCCCAATGCATTTCATGAAGCTAGTATTACCCTGATACCAAAACAACAAAAGACAATTACATACCAGTATCCCTATTGACTATAGACAAAAAATCTTTAACAAAATATTAGCAAATGGAACTCAGATACGTATGAAAAGACGTATGCACCTCAACCAAGTGGGGTTTATTCCAGGAATACAAGGCTGGTTCAATATCATTCAATGTCATCCACTATATTAAGAGACGAAAGAACAAATATCACATGATCATATCAATTGATGCAGGAAAAGCATTTGACAAAATTCAACATCCACTCAGTTATAAATGTGAAAAAACAGTACTAGAGAGGAACTTATTCAACTTCATAAAGCACATCTACAAAAACCCTACAGGTAACTTTACACTTAATAGTGAAAGACTGAATTCTTTCCCCATAAGATCAGGAACTAAGCAAGGATGTCAGCTCTTAACAGTCTTATTCAACAAAACATATTCAAGACATATATGTTAAAAACTACAAAATTCTTATGAAAGAAAACAGATATCTAAATAAATGAAAAGATATACTGTGTTCATGATTTGTAAGGCTGAACATAGTAAAGATGTAAATTCTCCCTAAATTGATGTATAGATTTAACGCACCTAATGTGTCTAAGATAGGAGACTGGGGAGCTACTCAGGCATCAGCTCTGAGGGGGAAGTATTTTGTTGAAATCATCTTAGTTTTGAGTATGAAGCTCAGCTTTGCAAGACCAGACCTTTTAAATCTAGGGTATTAAAGATGCAGTAAAGTACTGTTTTACTTTACAGTGGCTAAAGAGTGGAAAGGCTTTTTGGGCTACTCTACAAATCACATGACATAAATAATCAAGATGGCGTGTTAGTAAGAAATCTGATCTGCAGTCTCACTTTGTTTGGCTAGCAGTGTTGTTGTTGTTGTTAATGAGAATTAGAGTGCCTTCCATGAAGATCTGTACTATCCTATTGACCGCGGTTCCCATAGTCTCTATTGTCTGACTCTTGGCCCTGCCTCACTTACTTACATAACCTGCCTGTTTTCCTGTAAATACTAAAATCTGTGACTCTTGACTTATAATATTGTTGCAACAAAAACAAATGAATTCCAAGTTCAAATAAATGACCTTACTAACAAACTTTTACAACCATAAGTCGATTAGACAGGGATTTTTAAGGCATGCCAATAAGACACACAGGACACTGGATATTGTGGTCCAGGAGAGAGAGTTTCAAGATTTAGTACTGAGGTAGGGCTCCTCCTTCCCAAGGTACTTAAAGGCCAAAATAGGTTTAATAAGCTTTCTTAAATAAGCTGAACAAGTATTCTGAACAAGAAAGAATATTAGGTTGTAAAAAAGAAATTTTTTCCATGTGAAGTTTGATCAGTTATCTCCATTCTACAACACTGTATGCCACACCAGTGACCAGAAAACTCACCTTCATTAGGCTCAGTGTTTTGCAAACTGATCATTCCTTGGCAGATTCCTATTCTTCAACTTTTTTTTTAAATACTCCATACTGACAACATTTCTTCTGTGGTTACATCAATTGCTCTATAGTCTGGTTGATGCTCAGAGGATAATGTTACACAGTTGTTTGAATTGATTAAAATGAAAGATAACTTTGACCCTTTAATTCTATTTGGGAGAGCATCCCATATTCTAATAGATGCTTGGGAGGCAAAATGGCCATGTTAGTGGCATATTTACAAGCTATCTCTGAACGTATGATATTTGCACTTGGTACCTATCTTCAGTTTTAGCCCATGAGTTTTATTTCATTTCAGATACTGTATGTGACCTTACTTCATCCACAATACATGTTTCAGCAGGGCAAAGTGGAATTGTGGGAAAAGCAAGACCTTTGCAGTTACATGGATACTCATAACAGCTATTTCCTGCTTTATGATCTTGGGCAAGTTATATAGCATCATTTGTTCTTAATTTTCTCAAATATAAAAAGGCATATACTAAAGCTGTCTTCAGTGGGCTATTGTAAAAATTAAATAGATAATGCACCTACAAGGGCTTAGCATATAAAGGTGTGTAATGTAGTTTTTCTCCCTTCAGAGTGAGTCATTTTCTGACTTTATCACCAAATTAGGGAGTAGGAAGGATGCTGGTGAGATACTTCCTGGTGTTTCCTCAGCACTAATTAAGGAACAAATGTTGAAATATAAACCACTCACACAGGTAATTATTTCCTATAATATTTATGGTATAATTGAGTACTATATTGTATACCATAAATCATGGCTTAAAAATGGCTTTGCCTGCATTCCAAATTACCATTTATATTTCTATGGGAAAATGCATTCCAGATTTTAAATAATCAACTCAGAAAAAAAAAATTTATCATAACCCACTCATAAATCAAGACTGCTAGGAGTGCTTAACTTTCACCTTCTTATGTTCTAAGATTTAAAATTTCTTCAGAATGGGGTCCTACCAGTGAGTAATAAGGTGTTCTGTTCATAGGAGGTGCCCCATAAATCTTCTTTGGTTTACTTTGACTTTTACAGTTAGGCAGGAAAGGAAATCAACAGTGGCAGGTAGACTGAGTATAAAGGTGGCCCCAATTTGTCTCCTCCCAGTATCTATACCACTTATACCATGACTCTGCAGCTCCTCCTTCAAGAACTGGAGCCTGTATCCTTCCCCACTGGGTCTGGGTTGGCCTCATGATTTGCTTTGACTGATAGAATGAGGCTGAAGTGACGATGTGCTGCTTGTGAGTCTTGACTTTAAGAGGCCCCTCCTGCTTCCATACTTTCTTGGAACTCTGCCGCCACCACTTAAATAAGCTAGGACTCGCCAGCTGGAGAGTGAGAGACCATATAAGGAAAGTCCAGTTGTCCCAGTCGAGGTCATCCCGGACTAGTTTACAGACAAATGACCTCCAAATATGTGAAACAGCCCAGCCTAGAGCTGCCTGTGTAAGCTCCAGTTGACCACAGATCCATGGGTAAGTCCAGCTAAGACCAGAATAACTGCTCTGCCAGCCCTTAGACTCATGAGCAGTCATACATGCTTGTTGTTTGAAGCCACTGAGTTTGGGGTTTGCTTGTAGCACAGCAAGAAATAACTGGTATATCAACTACGTCAGGTTCTGAGCAATGTATATGGGCTAGATCAGGAGCATATACACATATCACAGGAGCACTGTGATATGTTTTCAATGGTGATCACAAAAAAAGGAATTTAGCTTTTCAAAGAGAAAACTTCTTTTAATCACTAGATTACTCAATTTTAGAAAAGCAAACTCTAACACAACTGTAGGCATTAGTTTGGGGGACAGAAAGGAATATAATAAATAAATATGTATATCTACATATATTTATATAGAGATTTTTTCAAATACCTTGCAAAGCTTGGTGACCTCTAAAAATAGCAATTACCTATTAGAAGTTAGAAGTCCAGGAAAGACATGTGCTATGTATCTAAATCTCAGACATTCAAACAAAATGCTTCCTGCTTTACTGGCAATAAATATCCAAGAGGCTATCCTGAGGGAAAGCATCTTTTAAAAAGTAAGAAAGACTGCCAAAGAGAAGCAATAAGGGAGCCCAGGAAACATGCGCAGTCAGATGCAAACTCAAAAGTAAATAGACCCCCTCCAAAAAAAAAATTAAGAGCTTTCTACAAGCAAAAGCAAAGCCCATAATATGTAGTTCTTTAAATAAATTAGAGGGAGGAAGTCAGCCAAAAAACAGTGAGATGGATACAGTGTGAAAGGTCTATCACAAAAATGAGAAAGGAGATAACAGAGTCTCAATTAATTCTTGGCTGCAGTCATTTCTGAAGGACCTTAGGGAGTTTCCCACTCTGAAATTGTCTTTTGACAGAACCAGGGCAGAGGTAAGAGAACAAATAATGTTAAAAGCACAAGGTATGCTGAAATGAATGGGAAAACTGAAGGTAGATCATTTGTACATTGGCAGCCTGGCATCCAACCTGGTGTTTTGAAGAAACTGAAGAATGAGAAGAGCTCTTCCCAACCAAAATATGCAGAGGACTCTCCTGTAATAGAGGATTCTCCTCAAAGGGCACTTGATTTTATATCTGGACATTGGCAGAAACTATATAAAACAGTGGGATCATGTGATAGTTATGCAAAATATGGTCGAATTGCTGATTGAGAGTTTTGTTCAAGCTGCTATAGAAGGTTGGTGTATATAAGGTGTTGTTTCTTTTCTCCCAGATTTCACAAGAGGGGAGCCAAGGTTTATGCTCTGAATTCTGAGTTTTCTGTTCTAAGCAGTCATTAACAGCTTCTGCAAGTAAGAAATAAAAATAAAAGTTGAATCAAAGCATGACCCCTACCCAAACTTCTCTTTGGGGAGAGTCTAAGATCATTGGATGTGTGTTAAACTGAGTAGTCCCTAGGAGGAAGGAAATGAAAGCTGAAGGTAGTAGAGAGAAAAAGATGTGTTCTGCCCCACAAGACTCCAGAGAAGCCAGAGGGCATGGGTGGTTTCCTCGAAAGGCAGACAGGACCTGGAGTGGGAAGAGAGGGGAGATGTCTGCGGGGTATGGATGTAGGTTAGCTGTTGAACCCTGAGGTGTTGAGAACAGTTGTGAAGATTTCAGTGATTAGATCTGGGGTTGGCAAAACAGGACCACTGGGGCAGACCACTCCGGGTCGTCACAGAGTGTCACGCCTGAGCGATGGCGAGGGCAGGCTTGGCAGAAGCATCAGCTAATCAGAGGAGAAGTAGTACAAATGGTAATTTCCATGGACTAAGAGCTTGACTCATGCCTCTGTTTTTGGTTGTCCAGTAATCATTAAGATCAAATGCTTCAACTATCTTGAGTGGGATTCAGAATTTAGATATGTGACATTTGTTGTGTATGAGTATTCCCAGAAAATGCTTAACCTACTCCTACAGCTTATCAAAGTGAAATCAAGGGAGTCTATCTTTAAAAATAGAAATCATCACTGATTAATCCCTTTGAATTATTTGACTGGGAAAATAGGCCTGAGAAAAATCAGCAAATTTAATTTATTTAGCTGTTTAAAAGACCTTTGCCAAAATTCTATGACAAGAGCTATTTTAAAATTTTTCTATTTTGAATTATGAAACATTTCATATATTCTGAAAAGGTCAGAACTTGAGATAACAGACACCCAAACAGTGACCACCCAGATTTAACAGATGTTAACATTTTATTGAATTTGCTTCAGATCCTATTTTTAAGAATAAAAATAAACCATTGTACATGGAGCTAAAGTCTCAACTCCATCTTTCCCTTCTCTTGTTGCCTAGGGGTACCCACTATTCTGAAGTTGTGTGTAACAGTTTTGTTTTTTTTTTAATTGGGGTATAGTTGCTTTACAATGTTGTGTTCATTTCTACTGTACAGCAAAGTGAATCAGCTGTATGTATACATATATCCTGTCTTTTGTGGATTTCCTTCCAATTTAGCTCACCACAGAACACTGAGTAGAGTTCCCTGTGCTATACAGTAGGTTCTCATTAGTTATCTATTTTATACATAGTATCAATACTGTATATATGTCATGTAACACTGTTTTATATTTAATTATGCATATATGCATCTACAAAACTATAGTATTATTCTGTGTGTTATAAATTTTTCCTAATTGGTATATTGTTATAGATTTTTATATTGCATTCACCTATGATTTTTAATTTCTTCCATGTCTGTGAATCTATGTTCTTCTTTCATTCCTAATGTTGTTTATATGTATTTTTTCCTCTTTCTATTTTCTTTCTTACATTTAAAAACTATTATAGGCCTGCTTGGTTTTTTTTACATTTCACAGGTGCTTTCACATACTCAGCTTCTTGTTTATTTAACAAATGTACTTGTTTTATGTCTTTTTTTCTTAACCAATATGTTTGTTCTTACTTTTTCCTTATTACTTTTTGCTTTCTATATTTATCCTTTTTCTATTTACTTTTATTGTCTGCTCTTAGGTTTCTGGACTATGTGTGATACGCCTTTATCCCTAAGTGCATAATCCCTATTTAAACAAACAAATGAACAACTGTCTATCTATCTGTCTATCTATCTCTGTACACCCACATATATATATAATATACATACACATATAATATAAATACCTATGTTAGATTATAAAACATATTTAGTTGAAACTATTTTTCTACAGTTAACAACTTCCACTTGAAAGTATATTGTGACTGTGCTTTATTTTTACTTAGCACAGGACTTCTCAACAGTAGCAATACTGACATTTGGCGGTGTATAATTCTCTGTTTTGAGAAGTAGTTCTTTATGTTGTTGAATGCTTTGTAGCATCCTTGGCTACTACTTACTAGATGTCAGTAGTACTGCCCCCTCAGCAGTTGTGACAACCAAAAATAACTCTAGACATTGCCAAAACTGCCCTGATTGAAAACCACCAATCTAACACATTGCACTCTGTCCGTCACGCTATTTGCAATTTCCAAAATGTTGGAGGTGACTCTCTTCTCAAGATGAGGCTAACATTAATTCTTTTCATTTAAAAGTGAGGCCAATATTGAAATCGTCTAAGAAAGCCAAAGACTAATCAAAAGTGTCTTTTCAACTGGCCTTTTATCCCTTGATCAAAACAATGTAATACATTACAACATTCAGATTTTAATACACAGCTTAAGTGATGAATTTTTTTTCACATGTCTGAGACTATCAAGACATGCTCCATTTTGAGAGGTAGTAACATAAGTTTTCCAATAGATAGGTTTCTGCTGTACATGGGGGAGGTGATTTGGACTTGTGTATACTATCTGTGTTGTAAAATGAATTTGCCATGATGCTATCATTTCAGACTTCATTTCATTTGAGGTGATTTTAATAGATTCCACAGCTTTTTCTTTTTTTAAGGTCCTCCATCATCTTAATTTTATTTATTTATTTTTAACATCTTTATTGGAGTATAATTCCTTTACAATGCTGTGTTAGTTTCTGCTGCATAACATAGTGAATCAGAAATATGTATACATATATCCCCACATTCCTTCCCCCTTGCATCTCCCTCCCACCCTCCCTATCCTACCCCTCTAGGTGGTCACAAAGCACTGAGCTGATCTCCCTGTGCTATGCAGCTGCTTCCCACTAGCTATCTATTTTACATTTGGTAGTATATATGTATCAATGCTACTCTCTCACTTCATCACAGCTTACCCTTCTCTCTCCCCATGTCCTCAAGTCCATTCTCTACCTCTGCGTCTTTATTCCTGTCCTGCCCCTAGGTTCATCAGAACCTTTTTTTTTTTTTTACATTCCATATATATGTGTTAGCATATGGTATTTGTTTTTCTCTTTCTGACTTACTTCACTCTGTATGACAGGCTCTAGGTCCATCCACCTCACTACAAATAACCCCATTTCATGTCCTTTTATGGCTGAGTAATATTGCATTGTATATATGTGCCACATCTTCTTTATCCATTCATCTGTCGATGGACACTTAGGTTGATTCCATGTCCTGGCTATTATAAATAGTGCTGCAGTGAACATTGTGGTACATGACTCTTTTTGAATTATGTTTTTCTCAGGGTATATGCCCAATAGTGGGATTGCTGGGTCATATGGTAGTTCTATTTTTAGTTTCCTAACATGATACACAAAAATAGAGTCAAAATGTATTAAAAGACCTAAATGTAAGACCAGACACTATAAAACTCTTAGAGGAAAATATAGGAAGAACAGTCTTTGACATAAATCACAGCAAGATACTTTTTGACCCACCTCCTAGAGAAATGGAAATAAAAATAACAAATGGGACCTAATGAAACTTAAAAGCTTTCACAAAGCAAAGGAAACTACAAACAAGACAAAAAGACAACCTCAGAATGGGAGAAAATATTTGCAAACGATTTAATGGACAAAGGATTAATCTCCAAAATATATAATCAACTCATGCAGCTCAATATTAATAAAACCCAACAACTCAGTCAAAAAATGGGCAGAAATGGGCTTCCCTGGTTGCGTAGTGGTTGAGGGTCCACCTGCCGATGCAGGGGACACGGGTTTGTGCCCCGGTCCGGGAGGATGCCACATGCCGTGGGCGGCTAGGCCCGTTAGCCAAGGCCGCTGAGCCTGCGCGTCCGGAGCCTGTGTTCCGCAACGGGAGAGGCCGCGATAGTGAGAGGCCCGCATACTGCAAAAAAAAAAAAAAAAAAAAAAAAAAAAAGGGCAGAAGACCTAAATAGACATTTCTCCAAAGAAGATACACAGATGTCCAACAAACACATGAAAGGATGCTCAACATCACTAATCATTAGAGAAATGCAAGTCAAAACTACAATGACGTATCACCTCACACCAATCAGAATGGCCATCATCAAAACATCTACAAACAAGAAATGCTGGAGAGGGTGTGGAGAAAAGGGAACCCTCTTGCACTGTTGGTGGGAATGTAAATTGATATAGCCACTATGGAGAACAGTATGGAGTTTCTTTAAAAAACTAAAAATAGATTCCACAGCTTTTGACAACATCTTTATGGGTTTGCAAAATTTTGGACAAAGAGTTCCTCTAATTTTGCTACCCCTTAATTTTTTCCACTCAGGAAATTGTTTTGTTTTAATATTAAAACATAGTTCTAGACACACACCATTTTTTTCTCCAGAATTTTTATTTTTTAATCTTTTTTTTTCTTAACATCTTTATTGGAGCATAATTGCTTTACAATGGTGTGTTAGTTTCTGCTTTATAACAAAATGAATCAGTTATACATATACATATGTTCCCATGTCTCTTCCCTCTTGTGTCTCTCTCCCTCCCACCCTCCCTATCCCACCCCTCTAGGTGGTCACAAACCACCGAGCTGCTCTCCCTGTGCTATGGGGCTGCTTCCCACCAGCTATCTGTTTTACGTTTGGTAGTGTATATATATCCATGCCACTCTCTCACTTTGTCACAGCTTACCCTTCCCCCTCCCCATCTCCTCAAGTCCATTCTCTAGTAGGTCTGTGTCTTTATTACCGTCTTACCCCTAGGTTCTTCATACCTTTTTTTTTTTTCTTAGATTCCATATATATGTGTTAGCATACGGTATTTGTTTTTCTCTTTCTGACTTACTTCACTCTGTATGACAGACTCTAGGTCCATCCACCTCATTACAAATATCTCAATTTCGTTTCTTTTTATGGCTGAGTAATATTCCATTGTATATATGTGCCACATCTTCTTTATCCATTCATCTGATATTGGAGTATAATTGCTTCACAATACTGTGTTAGTTTCTGTTGCACAACAAAGCCAGTCAGCCATATTCATACACATGTCCCCATATCCCCTCCCTCTTGAGCCTGCCTCCCAGGCTCCCTATCCCACCCCTCTAGGTCATCACAAAACACTGAGCCAATCTCCCTGTGCTATGCTTCTTCTTCCCACCAGCCAACTATTTTACATTCGGTAGTACGTATATGTCAATGTTACTGTCACTTTGCCCCAGCTTCACGCTACCACCCCATGTCCTCAAGTCCATTTTCTATGTCCACCTCTTTATTACTGCCCTGCAACTAGGTTCATCAGTACCATTTTTTGTTGTTGTTGTTTTAGATTCCATATGTATGCTTTAGCATACAGTATTTGTTTTCCTCTGTTTTTCTAGACAGTCTCTAGATCCATCCATGTCTCAACAAATGACTCAATTTCGTTCCTTTTTATAGCTGAGTAATATTCCATTGTATATATGTACCAAAACTTCTTTATCCATTCGTCTGTCGATGGGCATTTAGGTTGCTTCCATGACCTGGCTATTGTAAATAGTGCTTCAATGAGCATTGGGGTGCATGTGTCTTTTTGATTTATGGTTTTCTCTGGGTATATGCCCAGTAGTGGGATTGCTGGGTCATATGGTAATTCTATTTTTAGTTTTTTAAGGAACCTCCATACTGTTCTCCATAGTGGCTGTATCAACTTACATTCCCACCAACAGTGCAAGAGGGTTCCCTTTTCTCCACGCACCCTCCAGCATTTGTTCTTTGTAGATTTTCTGATGATGCCCATACTAACTGGTGTGAGGTGATACCTCATTGTGGGTTTTATTTGCATTTTTCTAATAATTAGTGATGTTGCACAGCTTCTCATGTGCTTCTTGGCCATCTGTATGTCTTCTTTGCAGAAATGTCTATTTAAGTCTTCTGCCCATTTTTGGATTTGGTTGTTTCTTAATATTGAGCTGCAGGAGCTGTTTATATATTTTGGAGATTAATCCTTTGTCCGTTGATTCATTTGCAAATATTTCCTCCCATTCTGAGGGTTGTCTTTTCGTCTTGTTTATGGTTTCCTTTGCTGTGCAAAAGCTTTGAAGTTTCATTAGGTCCTAGTTGTTTATTTTTGTCTTTATTTCCATTACTCTAGGAGGTGGGTCACAAAGATCTTGCTGTGATTTATGTCATAGAGTGTTCTGCCTATGTTTTCCTCTAAGAGTTTTATAGTGTCTGGCCTTACATT
The DNA here is from genome assembly GCF_937001465.1 of Orcinus orca. Classification (NCBI taxonomy): domain Eukaryota; kingdom Metazoa; phylum Chordata; class Mammalia; order Artiodactyla; family Delphinidae; genus Orcinus; species Orcinus orca. The sequence continues at coordinate 57,828,530 of NC_064564.1, forward strand.
TAGGTCTTCAATCCATTTTGAGTTTATTTTTGCGTATGGTGTTAAGGAGTGTTCTAATTTCATTCTTTCAAATGTAGCTGTCCAGTTTTCCCAGCAACACTTATTGAAGAGGCTGTCTTTTCTCCATTGTATATTCTTGCCTCCTTTATCAAAGATAAGGTGACCATATGTGTGTGGATGTATCTCTGGGCTTTCTGTCCTGTTCCATTATTCTATATTTCTGCTATGTGCCAGTACCATACTGTCTTGATTACTGTAGCTTTGCAGTACAGTCTGAAGTCAGTGTGCCTGATTCCTCCAGCTCCGTTTTTCGTTCTCAAGAATGCTTTGGCTATTCGCAGTCTTTTGTGTTTCCATACAAATTGTGAACTTTTTTGTTCTAGTTCTGTGAAAAATGCCATTGGTCGTTTTTTAGGGATTGCATTGAATCTATAGATTGCTTTGGGTAGGATGGTCATTTTCACAGTGTTGATTCTTTCAGTCCAGGAACATGGTATATCTCGCCATCTGTTTGTATCATCTTTAATTTCTTTCATCAATGTCTTATAATTTTCTGCATACAGGTCTTTTGTCTCCTTAGGTAGGTTTATTCCTAGATATTTTATTCTTTTTGTTGCAGTGGTAAATAGGAGTGTTTTCTTAATTTCACTTTCAGATTTTTCATCATTAGTGTGTAGGAATGCCAGAGATTTCTGTGCATTAATTTTGTATCCTGCTACTTTACCAAATTCATTGATTAGCTCTAGTAGTTTTCTGGTAGCATCTTTAGGATTCTCTATGTATAATATTATGTCATCTGCAAACAGTGATAGCTTAACTTCTTCTTTCTGATTTGGATTCCTTTTATGTATTTTTCTTCTCTTATTGTTGTGGCTAAAACTTCCAAACTGTGTTGAATAATAGTGGTGAGAGTGGGCAACCTTGTCTTGTGCCTGATCTTAGAGGAAATGGTTTCAGTTTTTCACCAATGAGGACGATGTTGGCTGTGAGTTTGTCATATATGGCCTTTATTATGTTGAGGAAAGTTCCCTCAATGCCTGCTCTCTGCAGGGTTTTTATCATAAATGGCTGTTGAATTTTGTCAAAAGATTTCTCTGCATCTATTGAGATGATCATATGGTTTTGCTCCTTCAATTTGTTAATATGGTGTATCAAATTGATAGATTTGCAAATATTAAAGAATCCTTGCATTCCCGGGATAAACTCCACTTGATCATGGTGTATGATCCTTTTAATGTGCTGTTGGATTCTGTTTGCTAGTATTTTGTTGAGGATTTTTACGTCTATGTTCATCAGTGATATTGGCCTATAGTTTTCTTTCTTTGTGACATCTTTGTCTGGTTTTGGTATCAGGGTGATGGTGGCCTTGTAGAATGAGTTTGGGAGTGTTCCTCCCTCTGCTTTATTTTGGAAGAGTTTCAGAACAATAGGTGTTAGCTCTTCTCTAAATATTTGATAGAATTCACCTGTGAAGACCTCTGGTCCTGGGCTTTTGTTGTTGGAAGATTTTTAATCACAGTTTCAATTTCAGTGCTTGTGATTGGTCTGTTCATATTTTGTATTTCTTCCTGGTTCAGTCTCGGAAGGTTGTGCTTTTCTAAGAATTTGTCCATTTCTTCCAGGTTGTCCATTTTATTGGCATATAGTTGCTTATAGTAATCTGTCATAATCCTTTTTATTTCTGCAGTGTCAGTTGTTACTTGCCCTGTTTCATTTCTAATTCTACTGAGTCTTCTCCCTTTTTTTCTTGATGAGTCTGGCTAATGGTTTATCAATTTTGTTTATCTTCTCAAAGAACCAGCTTTTAGTTTTATTGATCTTTGCTATTGTTTCCTCCATTTCTTTTTCATTTATTACTGATCTGATCTTTATGATTTCTTTCCTTCTGCTAACATTAGGGGTTTTTTTGTTCTTCTTTCTCTAATTGCTTTACGTGTAAGGTTAGGTTGTTTATTTGAGGTGTTTCTTGTTTCTTAAGGTAGGATTGCATTGCTATAAATTTCCCTCTTAGAACTGCTTTTGCTGCATCCCATAGGTTTTGGGTCATCATGTTTTCATTGTCATTTGTTTCTAGGTATTTTTTGATATCCTCTTTCATTTCTTCAGTAATCTCTTGGTTATTAAGTAGTGTGTTATTTAGCCTCCATGTGTTTGTATTTCTTACAGATTTTTTCCTGTGATTGATATCTAGTCTCATAGCGTTGTTGTCAGAAAAGATACTTGATACGATTTCAATTTTCATAAATTTACCAAGGCTTGATATGTGATCTAAAATATGATCTATCCTGGAGAATGTTCCATGAGCACTTGAGAAGAAAGTGTATTCTGTTGGTTTTGGATGGAATTTCCTATAAATATCAGTTAAGTCCATCTTGTTTAATGTATCATTTAAAGCTTGTGTTTCCTTATTTATTTTCAGTTTGGATAATCTGTCCATTGGTAAATGTGGGGTGTTAAAGTCCCCTACTATGATTGTGTTACTGTTGATTTCCCCTTTTATGGCTGTTAGTATTTGCCTTATGTATTTAGGTGCTCCTATGTTGGGGGCATAAATATTTACAATTGTTATATCTTCTTTCTGGATTGATCCCTTGATCATTACGTAGTGTCCTTCTTTGTTTCTTATAATAGTCTTTGTTTTAAAGTCTATTTTGTCTGATATGAGAATTGCTACTCCAGCTTTCTTTTGGTTTCCATTTGCATGGAATATCTTTTTTCATCCCCTCACTTTCAGTCTGTATGTGTCCCTAGGTCTGAAGTGGGTCTCTTGTAGACAGCATATATACGGGTCTTGTTTTGTATCCTTTCAGCCAGTCTATGTCTTTTGGTTGGAGCATTTAATGCATTTACATTTAAGGTAATTATCTATATGTATGTTCCTATTACCGTTTTCTTAATTGTTTTGGGTTTGTTATTGTAGGTCTTTTCCTTCTCTTGTGTTTCCTGCCTAAAGAAGTTCCTTTAGCATTTGATGTAAAGCTGGTTTGGTGATGCTGAATTCTCTTAGCTTTTGCTTGTCTGTAAAGGTTTTAATTTTTCCATCAAATCTGAATGAGATCCTTGCTGTGTAGAGTAATCTTGGTTGTAGGTTTTTGTCCTTCATCACTTTAAATATGTCCTGCCACTCCCTTCTGCCTTGCAGAGTTTCTACTGAAAGAACAGCTTTTAACCTTATGGGGATTCCTTTGTGTGTTATTTGTTGTTTTTCCCTTGCTGCTTTTAATATTTTTTCTTTGTATTTAATTTTTGATAGTTTGATTAATATGTTTTTTGGCATGTTTCTCCTTGGATTTATCCTGTATGGGACTCTCTGCACTTCCTGGACTTGATTAACTATTTCCTTTCCCATATTAGGGAAGTTTTCAACTATAATCTCTTCAAATATTTTCTCAGTTCCTTTCATTTTCTTTTCTTCTTCTGGGACCCTTATAATTCGAATGTTGGTGCGTTTAATGTTTTCCCAGAGGTCTCTGAGACTGTGCTCAATTCTTTTCATTCTTTTTTCTTTATTCTGCTCTGCAGTAGTTATTTCTACTATTTTATCTTCCAGGTCACTTATCTGTTCTTCTGCCTCAGTTATTCTGGTATTGATCCCTTGTAGAGAATTTTTAATTTCATTTTTTTGTGGTGTTCATCACGTTTGTTTGCTCTTTAGTTCTTCTAGGTCCTTGTTAAATGTTTCTTGTATTTTCTCCATTCTATTTCCAAGATTTTGCATCATCTTTACTATCATTATTCTGAATTCTTTTTCAGGTAGACTGCCCGTTTCCTCTTCATTTGTTAGATCTGGTGGGTTTTTGCCTTGCTGCTTCATCTGCTGTGTGTTTCTCTGTCTTCTCATTTTGCTTATCTTACTGTGTTTGGGGTCTCCTTTTCACAGGCTGCAGGTTCATAGTTCCCGTTGTTTTTGGTGTCTGTCCCAGTGGCTAAGCTTGATTCAGTGGGTTGTGTAGGCTTCCTGGTGGTGGTGACTGGTGCCTGTGTCCTGGAGAATGAGGCTGTATCTTGTCTTTCTGGTGGGCAGTTTTACGTCTGGTGGTGTGTTTTGGTGGTGTCTGTGGCCTTATTATGATTTTAGGTAGCCTCTCTGCTAATGGGTGGGGTTGTGTTCCTGTCTTGCTAGTTGTTTGGCATAGGGTGTCCAGCACTGTACCTTGCTGGTCGTTTAGTGGAGCTTGGTCTTGGCGTTAAGATGGAGCTCTCTGGGAGATTTTTGCCGTTTGATATTATGTGAAGCTGGGAGGTATCTTGTGGACTAGTGTCCTGAACTTGGCTCTCCCACTTCAGCAGCACAGCCCTGATGCCTGGCTGGAGCACCAAGGGCCTGTCATCCACATGGCTAAGAATAAAATGGAGAAAAAAGAAAGAAAGGAAGGAAGGAAGGAAGGAAGGAATAAGATAAATTAAAATAAAATAAAATAAAGTTATTTAAAAAAATAGAAAATAATTGTTTTAAAAAAAGGAAAGAAAGAAGAGAGCAACCAAACCAAAAAACAAATCCACCAATGTTAGCAAGTGCTAAAAACTATACTAAAAAACAAAAACCAGAACAAAATACCGGACAGACAGAACCCTAGGACAAATGGTAAAAGCAAAGCTATACAGACAAAATCACACACAGAAGCATACACATACACACTCACAAAAAGAGAAAAAGGGAAAAAATATATATATATCGTTGTTCCCAAAGTCCACCTCCTCAGTTTGGGATAATTCGTTGTCTATTCAGGTATTCCACAGTTGGAGCGTACATCAAGCTGATTGTGGAGATTTAATCCGCTGCTCCTGAGGCTGCTGGGAGGGATTTCCCTTTCTCTTCTTTGTTCGCACAGCTCACGGGGCTCAGCTTTGGATTTGGCCCCCTCTGCGTGTAGGTCGCCTGAGGGCATCTGGTCTTTGCTCAGACAGGACGAGTTTAAAGGAGCCGCTGATTCGCGGGCTCTGGCTCACTGAGGCCGGAGGGAGGGAGCGGTATGGATGCGGGGCGAGCCTGTGGCTGCAGAGGCCAGTGTGACGTTGCACCAGCCTGAGGCACGCCGTGTGTTCTGCCGGGGAAGTTGTCCCTGGATCACGGGACCCTGGTAGTGGCGGGCTGCACAGGCGGAGGCGTGGATAGTGACCTGTGCTTGCACACAGATTTCTTGGTAGCGGCAGCAGCCTCGTTAGAATTTCGTGCCCGTCTCTGGGGTCCGCGCTGACAGCCGCGGCTCAGGCCCGTCTCTGGAGCTCGTTTAGGCCGTGCTCTGAATCCCCTCTCCTCATGTACCCTGAAACAAGGGTCTCTTGCCTCTTCGGCAGCTCCAGACCTTTTTCCGGACTCCCTCTCGGCTAGCTGTGGTGCACTAGCCCCCTCAGGATGTGTTCACGCCGCCAGTCCTCTCCCTGCATCCGACCAAAGCCTGAGCCTCAGCTGCCAGACCCGCGCGTCCCGGCGGGTGAGCAGACAAGCCTCTCTGGCTGGTGAGTGCTGGTCGGCACCGATCCTCTGTGCAGGAATCTCTTCACTTTGCCCTCCGCACCCCTGTTGCTGTGCTCTTCTCCATGGCTCTGAAGCTTCCCCCCTCCGCCACCTGCAGTCTCCACCCGCGAAGGGGCTTCCTAGTGTGTGGAAACCTTTCCTCCTTCTCAGCTCCCTCCCACTAGTGCAGGTCCAGTCCCTATTCTTTTGTCTCTGTTTTTTCTTTTTTCTTTTGCCCTACCCAGGTACGTGGGGAGTTTCTTGCCTTTTGGGAGGTCTGAGGCCTTCTGCCAGCGTTCAGTAGGTGTTCTGTAGGAGTTGCTCCACATGTAGATGTATTTCTGATGTATTTGTGGGGAGGAAGGTGATCTCCACATCTTACTGTTCCGCCATCTTGAAGTTCCCCACCCTGTGATTTTCTTTTGTTTTGTCTCTTTAATTTACCCAGAGCTATTTTTGTATGTGTTGTGTAGTAGGGAGTCCAAATATTTTTTTGAATGAGTAGACTATTTGCAATAACATTGCTAGAATTGTTGATCATTTTCCACTTAATTAAAAAAAAGTAATACAAGTTAAAATTTGATATATAAATCATTCTCCTGGGTTATTTATTCTGTTTTTTAAAAGTAATTATTGACTCCTGGGATTACATGATATTTTTTCTTATGTTGATATCTGGATGTTTCTTTTCAGAGTCATTTTGTTTTCAGAAAGTCTATGGATATTCTTATGTTCCTACCTCCACTTGAACATTGTTCTAAACTTTTCAATTCCATAATAAATCAAGGTACACATTTTTTAATGTACATTGTATTCATAGAAGTCTATGAAGCGAATTGATATGTTTATAATATTCAGTAATGACATTCAAAATATATGAATTTCAAAATGGAGATATAGTCCATTTATTTAGTCTATTTATTGAGATCTTTCTCTAAAATCTTAAATTCTCTCTAGGTATCTATATCTATCTGTCTATGTATCTATGTATCTGTCTACCTACCTACCTACCTGCCTTTATACATATATATATCATCCTTTCTTATATACCTATATCTGTAAAGATCAGAGATATGTATCTTTATCTATAGATAGATATAAGAAACGTGCAAGATCAATGAATCTATCTCTATTTATAGAGCTAGGTATCCCTATCAGTATCTCTAGATATCTCCAGATGGTAGATAGATAGATAGAAAGATAGATCCTGCACATCTATTGATTAGTCATTCCTAATTATTTTATTACTTGTGGCTACTGTAAATAATATCCTTTTGTCCCCCGCAAATTCTACATCCAGGAAGCAGGCTGAGAAAACTGATCAGTCTCCAAAGAGGAGCTTCCAAAGTCTCTCCACATGTGGCCAAGGATGATAATGTAAAAAGAAAAACATCACCAAGGGGCCTTGAGAGTGAAGGACGTGGGAACTATTTTAGGGAATGGAGTCAAGTGCTCATGACAGAGCACTCCCCACCTCCAGAGTAGACTGCCCTTGTTTTCCAAATAAATAGTGGAATTTCAGAACTGCTTTGGATCAGGGACTACAGAGTCTCTCCTCTTTCTAAATTGGAATTTTTATTTGGGTAACCTGATGCTTTCTGCAGTTTTATATTAGGAGTATGGGGGATAGACAAGTTGCCATTTTGGCTCATAGGTTTCCAAGAGGAGACACTTATAGAATTTTAGCCCAATCTAGTGATTATGGGTTGTGGGAAGGGTGAGGTATACTTTGCTGCTTAAAAGAAAAGTCAGCCATATATTTGTGACTGGAAGAGTTGATTGTGATGGATGTTAGGAAAATTTTTGACAAAGATCAGTTCTCTCACTTTGAGCACAAAGTAGAATTGTTTTCCACTAACTTGCTCTCAGGCCTGGCTCTGTGACTTGCTTTAGAAAGTGCAGTGTGAGTGGAAGTGATTCATGTCACTTCTGGGTAAAACCTTTAAGAGTCAATGTTTAGTTTTCCATGCTCCCTTTTCCTGATTTTGCAATCAAGGAAGCATAAGGATAAGAGAAAGTTCTATCAGCCTGGGTCCCTCAAGACACAAGATAAGCAGAGCCTTCAAGCTGACCTGTGATAGACATGGAGTATGAATAAGAACTGTACTGATTTATTATAAGCCACCATTATTTGGTGATTTTTTTTTTATTTCACATAATCTAGCTTATGTTGATTGATTTTTTTTTCTGTATCCTGATTCGTGTAATTAACAATTTTCAGAAATATTCTCATCTTCTCTGTCTTCAGACATCTCTTTTCTATGTGTGGTTCAAATTTCCCATGTCCTATCATTTTTGGTTTTGCTTTTTCTTATTCTTTAGCTGAATAAAAGTCTGCTTAGATCTGATTTTTGCCCATAGACACTGGGTATAGATTGCCCTTAATACCCACCATTTTCCACACCTACATGAGTGGAACCAGTCTCTTATCTTGGAATCAAGAGATGTGTTCACTGTCTGTATTAAGCAGGCATCTACTTGGTGAGTGTGTCTTTTTGCCCTGAGGTAGAAGTTTATTTCTACTGCCAGGTTCTCTGACTATAACAGTGAAACACTTATACTTTCAGAAATCTAAAATCTACCTGTAGGTCTTTTATTGACCCAAATCAAACAAACAACCCACTGTGCATCAAATACTGCTCCCATGTATTTTGCTGTTCTCAGGCCCACCTACATGATTTGTAGGTCATTTTCCTCATATATACAACAAAGCAACACTGACCTTGCAGGTCCTGAAGATTGAATAAAATAGCAAAGGTCTATATTGTGCATGACACAATGTCCGTTTCACTGGTTCAATTCATTATTATTATTTATTTGTCAAGGTCTGTTACACTCACAATTTCTATAATCCTGTTTATTTTTCCTGTTTACTATTGGCAAAGTCATTTTATTAAACTCTCTTGGACTCTCTTACCTTTTGCAAGAGTAACCCAGATGTTTCTGGTAGTAAAATCATCAAAGAGTAAAATCCTATGGTTCAGTCATTTTCAATCAGTCTTCTTGTTGCCTTAATAACTATCAGAATAAAATAACACTCAATATATTATTCTAGAAAAACGACTGCATTATATGGACCCACCAGATTTTTACATCAGGATTTTGGGGTTTTGAATGAATAGAGCAGGTAGCTGCCTCCACTGAGAATTGAGCCTTCACAAGGTTTATTCCTGTCTGGGTTCATTACACATTCCACAAGGACGTCCAAGGAAATGTCAGATGAGATCTTTTCGTTTTCACTGGGATAAAATTAGATTGGGTCTGATGAACCAGAGGAATGCGATTGAGGCCCTGGGCACAAGCTTCATAATATGGCTGTGCCCACAGACTTATCCGCAGAGTGTTTCTCCTGGGATTCTCAAACCAACTGCCAAATTTACCACTCAGTTCCTGTACTGTGTTCCATGTGACTTTCTGCTTATCCTGGCTTTACTTCTAGTTCTTTTGCACTCAGCGGATTATCTTGGCACCCCTCCCCCAATTTCCCCAATAGTCTAATTCCCTGGCTCCCGCTCACAGCCCCTCTATTGGAATAAAACCTTAATTTGACACTATCCTGAACTTGGTCTTTGGTTTCCTCCCAGAGAGAAAGGCCTTTTCCCCAGGCAGCAGCAGCCAGAATCTTAACCCAGCTAACTCTTCCCTACTGGATATTATTAATTGTTGGAGACTCACTCTCCTTTTCCTCTTTCTCTCTTTCTATCTCTCCCTCTCTCCCTTCCTCCCTCCCTCTCTTTCGACCTTAGTCAGTCCCATTCCTATTCAAATTAGTCCTTGGAAATCCATTAACCCCATAAAATAGGAGAGTCTTTACCATTTGACCTACTATTCTTCTCTTAAAGTTCAGTCTGAGTTTGGATAACCTCATTTCCATAAGACTTTTCTCGGTCGAGTTTTGAAAAATACCTGTTAGTTCTTCTTTTGTCCTTCACTTCTCCTAGCCACTCTCACCTACTTCACCCCCCTACCCAGGCCACCTTGGACACTGTCATCATTAAGCACTACCACTGGTGTTTTAGATCTGGGTTTCTCTACCTTGTCAGGATTGACATTTGGGGCTGGATCATTTGTTGTCAGGGACTGTCCTGCGAATCAAGGGATATTTAGCAGTATCCTTGCCCTTTACAACTAGATGGCAGTGACAACCCCACCCCTCACCTTTCCAGTCTTGACAATCAAAAATGTCTCCAGACATTGCCAAATGTCCCCAGGGTCGGGGAGGGAAGGCAGTTACTTCCAGTTGAAAACCACTGTGGTTGACGAGCTCCATTTGATACTCCTAGAGAAGATGTCCTAGGTGGCTGTGGATTGTTTGCTAGCAGCTTTTCAAATCCCTTATTGGTTTTTCTCATGTTCTGAGGTCCGTATGAAGCTTCCAGTAACCAAGATGGACACAGGATTTCTCTGCATATGCCTGCAAATGGACAGGTTAAGATTTAAATGCTATTACACTTTGCCATGACCAACTTCCCAAGTTAAAATCTAGTCTTTAGCAGTTTTAGGCTTAACAGTTTATCCCCTCCTACTTCTCCAAAGCTCTGTGCTACATTTCTAATTAGAGGGTTCTATTTGACTATAGGAAAGTGGTACAGTCATAAAATAAATTCTACCATAGAATACTTTATAATGAAAAATAGATGCTTTTCTCTTTTTAAACCAACTTCTCAGATGAATTAATTGTGAGTCAACGTTTTATTTCAAACTTGCCTACAAAGGAGAAGGCTTAGATTACTCTTTGGGTAATTTTTATAGGAGACTAAATGTGGAAATATTGTTAGCTAGGTGTAAGAAGGAAATGTCTTTTAACTAAAAGTCGTTTTCTTCGCTTAAAGATTGATAGTTAACTTGGGTGAGTAAAATCTAACTTTCCAGAAAAAAATTAAACTCATCAAAATCTATCAGAAATGCTAGATACTTTCCAGAAGAGTTTGTTAATAATATCATAAAACAGAGTTCTGCTTCTCACATCATTTTCTAATGCTTGAAAGAATTTTTTTTTCTTTATACTGATCAAATTTTCAGAAATGAGTATATGCTAGAGGTTGGGGAGAAATGGGAGTGAAATATTAATACACAGGATTGTGTTCCTTTGCTGGAAGCATGCGTCTAGAACATATAATTCCTAAACTTCGTTTCTCATCTACCTACCTCTTCCCCTCCAGAGCATCTTCTTCCTTAGAGCTCTACCACTTGATTCTCTACTCACGTTTTTGGAGCTGTCCACCTACAGAATTTAATTTTGCTCCAGAATTTGCCCTTCCCCTGCATCAAAGTGCCTTTTAAGCCTGAATAATTGATAATAAGACTCCAGGACCTACAGCAGGAGAATCCATTAGGGGCTTTGATATGCACAGTGCACTTTCACATGAGGCCTTCCCAATGGCGTGGAAGTAGATAACCCACTATGTGTGGACCTTTTTTCTCAGATACACACAAACACACACATGAACACACACACTCCTTGAAGAACAAACATCAGTTCTTACAGACTATACCATTCCTTTCTAGCTGCCCTATTTTCAACAACATAACTACCATGCTGCCTTACAAAGTCTTTTCACTTCCCCTTTCTTTCTTTCAAATTTTACTCTCTTAGACCTACTAGAAATGAGAATTAGACATATTATGGAGGGATATACTCCTCTCATAACTACCCAAAGACTGCTAAAACTGGGATGTTATCACTTTGATAACATTGAGTTCTCGGGCAAGCCAGTAATTGTGGTATAAGGCTGAAAATTAAGGCCCAGTATTGTGTACTACCTCAATATCTGAGAGAAAACAGGAGGGTATCAAATAGCCTACCTGTAGGTTCCCCTCCCCAGTTTGCTCCCTCAGCTGAGGTCCCCTAGAAAAGCAACCCTCTTCGTCAAAAGGACTAGGAGCAATTCCTGCTTTTCCACGAGAAATGAATTTTAGTTCTCTGCCAGCCCATAGAATTATTCAAACAACTTAATCACAAAGTCCTGTGGAAACCAGGGGGCACCCCAGTCTCTACAAAGCCTTTTCCCTACAATCACTTCTTGTTCACCCTACTCCAAAGTTTAACCCCTGTGTGGTCCTACATAGTATCTGCCTTTTCTGGGCTGTGGGTACACACCTAATAACCTCTTGATCTCATCTGTCCAGTGTCAGGTGTTATGTGTTCAGGCCTTCCCATAATCCAAGAGTGGGAATCCATCCCTCACCAAGGGTGGATAGAGGTCCTTCAAATAATAATGATCCTTATTTTGGGGTTAATATGGTGGAATAGGAGGGTGTTATTTGAGGTGCATTTAAAAAATTGAATGTAGTATAAACTGTGCAAATATTAAGTATATAGCTCAATGAATTTCTATATGAGCTATATTGTATTTCAGCTTGTTTTTCAAAATTAATAACTTTTATTAGGGTTACTTTTTTAATAATAAATTCTTATTTATATCTATCCCCTATGTATCTGTTTCTAGTTTTATATTGATTCTTTAATTCCATTTCTTCTTTTTAGATTCTGTTATCTTCTTCCTGAAGCATACTCTTGAGTAGTTATTTCATTGAAAGCCTATATGTCTAAAGCTTTCTTATTATGTTTCCAGGAAAGGGCTTAATTTTGCTTTTATTTTTGAACGACAGTATAGCTAGTTAGAGGATTTTAGGCTGACCTTTATATTCTGTCAGCATTTAAAAGAGATTATTCCATTGTATTCTGGCCTTTACTGTTGTTGTTGATAAATCTGTTGTCAATCTAATTATGTTACTTTTCACATAATCTGTTTTGTCTTTCTTTTTGTGAGTATTGTTAAATTTTCTCCCCTTTTTTTTGGGTTTATGTTATACTACAAAATGTGTAGGTGTGTAATTAAAGTATGTATGTTTTTATTTATTGCTTTATTTTTTATTGAGTTATAACATATTCAGTAAATTATACATTTCAACTGGACAGTTCAATGAAATTTTAAGTCCATATATATACCTTTTTGTAACCACTACCCCAATTAAGATATACAATATTTCCATTTCCAAACTTCCAGAGAAGTTTACTCATGCAGCTTCCTTGTCAATACTATGCAGAGGTCACCAGGAATCTGACTGGTGTCATCATAGCTTAGTTTTGTCTGTGTTTGAACTTCACACAGTGTATATGTAAGGTACTAATTTTGGCTTTTGAAAAATAATTCTTAGTTTTTCTTGGTTTTCAGTTTTGTGATTCATATATTTACAGTTATGTACTATAGATGGGAAATAATTTTAGAAATGTACCCTGGAATACCATTTGATGTAGAACAGGTGTTGACAAATTTTGTCTGTAAAGGACAGATATTTTAAGCTTTGTGAGAATATAGTCTTCACTTCATATTCTTTCTCTCTCTAATAACCATTTAAAGAATGTAAATACTACTCTTAGCTCAAGGCTGTGCCTATATTTTGCCAACCCCAGTTTTAAAATGCTTCTTATTTACCTATTTTCCCATAGAAGGATTATTATATGTTTTCTCTTTCCTAATCCAATTAAAATGGGCTTTATTCTCTTTTCAAATACAAGTTTATGAAGAGTAAGTAAAATGTATATTCCTGCTTTGCAGACTTAACTCAGAGAAAATTTTATAAGCTAATCCAGCATGGAAAGGTACCAAACTGCTAATATACTATATATATATAGTATATTCTAATAAGATTTGTGAAATAGGATGTGATCAGAAAGTGGACAAGAATAGATCAAAATTCCCACTGAAGTCACTGAAATTGATTGAAAAGGAATTAGAATATTTATTTATCCTGTCGACTAGTCCCTCTCCTACTTATTTTATTTTATCAGTCTTTTTGAAAGATCCCCCACATTGCCTTGGACTCTGATTTGAAGGAATATTTGTAATTTTGTCTGGTAGACATACTGGCAAGAAGGCTTTCCCAAAACTTGAGCAAAAACGTATTTAAACTAGAGTTATGTCTGCCAAAACCATTGGTTAGCACAGGTAGCATTCCTACCAAAGCTATAAACTCACTGGAGAATAATTTGCTCTCTCAGTATACACCCTCTATCTTGCTATATCGGGTGTTTGATCTTCCCTCTCTGAGATTGGGCCAGCCAGTGTGCTAATTGTGACTTTATGTGACAACTTTAGTAACCCCGGAAAAAATAAAGGTTCCTAATAAATGATGATTCAGTCTTCTTCAGCCAGACCAAGGGCTTGCCTTATTTTAGAATAATCTCTATCGTTGGAAAACTCTAAATCATATTTAAGAGACACATATATGTTTAGAGTAAGCATTGCTGGAACCCTTTGCAATAAAGCAATAGAATTGGAGAATAGTAAGAATCTAGTTTTCCAGGATACCTTTTTCTTGTCTTTCCAGCTCTGTTTCATAATTAAAAGATCCTTGGGTTGGATTGTTGTTGGAAGACTATGCCAGCCACTCTTGTGGTGAGGCCTTGTTTTCCAGAAACACATATGTCTTATTTCGCATGCAGTGGTTCAGGATTCAGATAATCATGTGTCGAACGGTGATGCCTATCATTAAAACCACACATGCAAGATCCAGCTTGCCAAAGAACCATTCAAACAAATATACGAGAGAGAGATAATGTTGGGAATTCTATTGAGGTCCTGATCAGCAGGTACATTTTAATGAACTGAACTCAAGTTATCATTTGATAATATAACATCTGGAAATCTGCTTATAAACTTTAAGATCTACAAACTAGCCAGAAACCCCTGAACTTTAACTGAGCTCTCCTCTTACACAAAAGGTTTTCTACCGGCTACAGCTTATCTTTTAGTTATGATTATGCTCTTTAAACATCAAGACATTTCTGTATTTTATTGTGTTGTTTCACGTTAAGTATTTTTTCATCTCTGCTACTTATGGGTCCATAGGGAGAGAGAGAGAGGATGTTAGATATGAAACAAGGATAACACATCTTTCAGCTTCTTTTTGAATACCATCTTGCAACATGGCTGATTACATAAATTTGAAACAAATACTATCCTGGAGCATTTTGTAGAGCAGATCCTGTTTGTACATTTAGAAACAAATATGTAAAAATATGTGCCTATGTAAGCTACATGGTTCCTTTTCACACTGCATGTTTTGTCCTTTCCACAATGTGTATGTTTTGTTTTCCGGATATAACACATGAAGGTGCTATTCAACGATTGAAGTAGAAAAGCATATTTTTCTCTTTTGAGATAGGTAGGTCTCCAGGTGGGAAAATAGTGAAACGTTAGTCATGGCTTTCAAAGGATCTCCTGCAGGCTCTAAAGGCACCAGGTTTGATATTGCATATTGAAAGAGTCACAAAATCATAATTACCCTAAAGACATATAGCTTCTCAGCTTTAGAAAATGTAAATGCTTTTCTATCTGTATCCTTCCCTTTCATGTTCCAAAACACAGCTGATAAAAGAAAGAAACCAACTATCTAAAAAATAAAATACTTCAGGCCAAGAAATGGGAGGGGTGGGGCAGGGATCCAAAATTATCTCTTCCACTGACTGATGTGTGTTTTTAACTTAAAAACAAGAATGCCCACATTTTTAGTATATCCCCCAAAGAGCATGTTCTCTTAAATACTGGATTTTCTCTCTCAAAATACAACAGGAAAAGTGAAAAAACCTGTCTGTAGACGCCTGATGAATCATTTAATTAAATCCTGCTGATAACACATTCCTTGGTTCCCTGCTTTACCTAGAATTTGTGCTGAAAAGGAAGTGCGTTAATAGAGAGGCCATAATCACTTAGTATTTATGTTTTCTATCTCCCCATCCACCTGCCTCCAGCAACTTTAATTTGAGAAAGAAAAGTCTGATCCAGTAGAGAGTTAACTTAGGCAGACCCATCCTGAAGTAACATTTTAATGTAAATGTTTCTGGGAACTGCAAATACTTTAATGCAAATATGAAATAGCTATAAACACATGAACCTTATGAAGATCAAACTTAATTGCATTATTTATCTTTATGATTAATCACCTTCATAATGGTAGCTACTCTGTTGCAGGTTTTTCTGAGAGATCCTTTGTGTAGATGTTCTCATTTAAGCCCCACGCAACTCTTGAAGGTGGTATTGATGATTTTCATTTTATAAATATGAGTACAAGCTCAGGAAGGTCAAGTGACTTGTCCAAAGGCCCACATCTGGTCATTGGCAGAGCTCCCACCCTGCACTTGGAATTCTATAAGCAAGAAATTCAATCCCACAAGGTTATGAGTGTGGCCTCTGCTCACATGATTAGCCAGCAGAAGGACTAGGAATAGCATCCTGGCCCTTTTGAGTTTCTACCCAGTGCTGCTTCTAGTAGTTCACATCTTGCCAATCCACAGTTCTACTCCAGCGGAAAATGTAAATGGTCCCTACAGCTGAACTGGATGCAAAAGGTGAAAATTCTGGAGTCTGAGGTCTCAACTCGTAAATCTTTTAGTAACCCAGAAACTGTCAGTTATAAACTACAATGCAGACAATTCTCAAAGTCAATCAGAGAATAAACTTTTTTTTTTTTTTTTTTTTGGTGGTACGCGGGCCTCTCACTGTTGTGGCCTCTCCCGTTGCGGAGCACAGGCTTCGGACGTGCAGGCTCAGCGGCTATGGCTCATGGGCCCAGCCGCTCCGCGGCCTGTGGGATCTTCCTGGACCAGGGCACGAACTCGTGTCCCCTGCATCAGCAGGCGGACTTTCAACCACTGTACCACCAGGGAAGCCCGAGAATAACCTTTTATCAAGTGGCTGATCTATAGGACTCTGTACATTTTCTTTTCCAATTTAATGAATAACATTGATTTTTAAATGGAAAAAGATTTTTTTTTTCTTCCTCTGTTTGGACACCAGCATCCTGTAATTAAAGGTTAGCGAATAAACTATTTGTACTGCTACAACCATTATACAATGCATAGCCTAATTAAATGCATGCAGTCAAAAGGCTCAGCTGGGCTTCCTCTTCCCTGCCCTCACCCACCTTCAGAACACAGAACACCTACTGTAGGCAGAGTACATCAACCAGGGAAAAAGCACATTTTCTTCCCATCACCCAAACAGGAAGACTGAAACCTCTGCCCTCTATGGGAGTCCTAATAGGTCAAAACTCTAATAAAATCACGGGTTTTCCATTGCAGACTCATATTCTGAAGGCCGAATTGCTTGAATTTCAGTTTCAGTCCCACTTTAGTATTCTTTTGCTAAGTATTAATGGCATATTAAATGTCATCACTTTTATGTTTACCAGTTGCCACTGAAATTGTGTGAAGCATACCTGTGCATCTCTTCTGACACAGAATCCAGGATCCCAACATACCCACGAAGACCTCTTCATTTTGAAAAATATAATGTAGCAGACTTTAGACAACTGACCCAGGAATTCAGGTTTTGGTATTTAGTTTCTGTCAAAGGTTCCACTTCCGGTAATTCGTTCCAAAAGTAGCAATGCTAAGTACTCCCATGCAGCAGACCCCAAATTAAGAACAGACCAAGTCTTGGCCTAACAATGTAGAAAGAACAGGACTAATAATTAGGGCAGATGGAAAAGCAGTATTTTGTAAGAACAACCAAGTCAACAATTACCTCTGTCACTGGCAGCAACCATTCAGTGCCCCAGACTGAGCAGCATTGGCCTTATTTAAAACACCTGTAATCAAGGGAGAGGTTTACTGACCTCTCTTCTCCTGCCTCTTCTTGAGTGAGCTGGAATTTTTTCTTATAGCTGAACTTTCTTATTAAGGATTTGAGGATTTTCACTCAAACCTGTGCAAGTCCTGGAAACTTCTAAGAAATTTGGTAACGAAAGACCAAATGCAAGCTTATCACTATAACCACAAAGAGCAACACCATGAATCATACTTTTTCTCATATTATTTGACTCCTCCAGTTTTTATATCTAGCTTACTTTCCTCTTGGCTATAGCTCTATGTTCTAATTATATTTAACATTCTTATAGAAAGCCTTTATGAACACCATAATTTAATATCTTTCAATTTATTATCTTCATTTTTTCAGATGAAAAAAACTGAAGTTCAGAGAAACAGGAATTTGCCAAAAGTCATGTGACTAAGAAGTAGTAAAACTTGAAGGCAGATTTTTCTGATTTTAAGTTCATTGCGCTTTCCATATACATGGCTTTGGGATACAGTGTGAAAATTGATTATATTAATTCCACCATGTTTGTAGAGATTCAAACTTATTCTCAGTCTGTGGTCAGGGCTTAGTCTCATACATAAAAAAATCAATTCGTTTGAGAATTTCTAAACAGAAACTGAATCAATTTGTTGTATATCCTTGTTATTGATGTTGCCTGACTTGTTAAAGCTATTCTTCTACCGGTATGCAGTCCATCCCAAACAGAATATACCTATGTTACCCTAGCAAGAGGTGAAAAGATAGGATACTTCTAGAAGAGAATGTTAACTTCATTGGAGTCTACTTCCTAAAGTGAGTGAACAGAGATGAAAGATACTAATATCATCAAAATATAGCATAGTGAACTGTTATCTACATTAAATAATCTCAGAAGCTTGTTTAAAGCTAGATTGAATGTTTGCATATTTAATAAATGAAGGACAAATATATATTATCTGTTGCATCCACAATCTTCTATTAAGCACTATAGAAACAAAAGCAGTTATAAAACATGGTCTGGAAATTAAAACCTAATGATCAAGTTGATGCAACTGTGAGTGTATAAAATATAAGGGATATATAAATTATAAGCCCACATACAATTATAAGCAATAATTTCAGGTATTATAAAAGTACAATCAGTGACACATAACTCATAAGTTTTCTGATAGAATTTAAACAGTCTATAAAAACTTGGTTCATCTCATTCTAGTTTCCTTAATTAAATTACTATCTATAAATTAGGAATGTCCAGTTTTTTCTCGTAACTTTCTAATCTATATGGCCAGCTGTCTACTAGACAGATCTATTTTGCTACCACATAGAAAACTCAAAGTCAGTATGTCCAAAACTGGACTGGTTGTCCAAAGCTACCCCTTCCTGTCTTGTAATTACTTCCTCACTGAATACACCACAGTCTAATTAATTGCTCAAGGTATTGCCTGGTTACTTAGCATGATTAACTGAAGATTGTAACACCGGGGTAATATTTTAATTCTCCATCCAAATTCTTGACACTCTCAGAATTAACCAAATGCCTGTGCTGATGACCTGTTAGTCCTATCTACTTGCATGAGTTCTTGCTTTCTCATCTTCCATGGGCTTTTCCTCCAATTCAGAGAACACACCTACTTCCATGATCATATTCTGACATTGTCATCAACTGAAACTGTTCCATCTCTGAAAATCATCATCCAAACATGCCACCGTCCTATCCTTCTGTCTTATTTGCTGCTAAATTTTATGTCCTGGTGGCCTCCAGTTTATCATCTTAATCACTTTCCTCCTGTCTGTCCCCTCTTCCCACAATCCATGTTATTGGACTTAATTCCCATCAAACATTAATAAAACCACTCATGCATATGTTTTCCACGCTTTTGTCCCTTCTTCCTTTTGTTGTACCCCTTGGAAAAAACTTAGCCCTGGATGAACAAAGCTATTAGCTTCCTATATATCTTCATCTTAAGACTGAGTATTGTTAGAAAAAAAAAAATACAGTATGGCAAATTGATATCACTCACAAATTCATGGCTGCTAACCCGAACTGGATACTCAGTATTACTAGGTGATGTTGCAGCTTTTCTTTGGTTTGATCATATTTGCATTCTTGTACCTTTTCACTTGCCTCAAACCTCTGTAAACTTCTCACTCATACAGATGGTAGCTCCCCTAAAACAGCCCATTAGTCCTTCCACTTAGTTCTCTGAAATTGCTCTGGTTTCTGTTCTCTTGCACATCTGATTCTTCATGTGTCAAGGTGATAAGGTGCATTTTGGAAAAAATTAATCAGTTTCTGTTTAATCAATGAACTCCAATATGGAAAATTATAACTACACATAGGTATAAGTGACATGTGTAGAATTGACTGAGAAGGAGTTAGAGTGAAGGCTCTAGTGTTCTAGACTGGAGAGTTGGTGGTTCTTCTAACATAGTAATGAAGCAGCTGGTTCAATTGTCACTTATTTTTTGCTCACTGATATTAAAACATTAGGAAATTTGAAAAACATTTTCAGAAAATTGGAGTTGACGTTTTTGTGCTATTTCAGAAAGTCCTTTATTTCGCTATTTTCACTGAATATATCCACATCTGTTAAATGTGAATATCTTGAATTTATGTGCCTTATAAAATAGCTAACTTAAATCTTACTTTGGTAGACTAAATAATGGAACACAAATATATTTTGGTCCTAATCCCTAGTATTTGTAAAAATTAACCTACATGGCAAAAGAGACTTTGCAAGTGTGATCAAGTCATGGAACTTGAGACGGGAGATTATCTTGGATTATCCAGGTGGACCCTAAAGGTAATCACAGGTGTCCTTATAAAAGGGAAGCAGTGAGAAATTTGACTCCAGAAGAAGGCAGTGTGACAATGGAAGCAGAGGGAGAAAAGGTGAAGCGACGTGATGAATGGGACATGAACCAGAAGATAGAAAAGGCAGGGGAATGGATTCTGCCCTAGAGATTCCAGAGAAACCAGCCCTGACTACATCTTGATGTTAGACTTGTGAGACTCATTTTGGGCCCCTGACCTCCAAAACTACATGAGAATAAGTTGTGTCAATTTCATCCACTATATTTATAGTAAATTGTTGCAAAGGTAAGTATATTGCCTTTGCCTTCTGTTCTTCTTTGCCTCTTTGCCTCTTTAGTTCTTCTAGGTCCTTGTGAAACGTTTCTTGTATTTTCTCCATTCTATTTCCAAGATTTTGTATCATCTTTACTATCATTATTCTGACTTCTTTTTCAGGTAGACTGCCTATTTCCTCTTCATTTGCTTGGTCTGGTGGGTTTTTACCTTGCTGCTTCATCTGCTGTGTGTTTCTCTGTCTTCTCATTTTGCTTAACTTACTGTGTTTGGGGTCTCCTTTTCTCAGGCTGCCTGTTCCTAGTTCCTGTTGTTTTTGGTGTCTGCTCCCAGTGGGTAAGTTTGGTTCAGTGGGTTGTGTAGGCTTCCTGGTGGAGGGGACTGGTGCCTGTGTTCTGGTGGATGAGGCTGGATCTTGTCTCTCTGGTGTGCAGGACTACATCCGATGGTGTGTTTTGGTGCGTCTGTGAACTTATTATGATTTTAGGTAGCCTCTCTGCTAATGGGTTGTGTTGTGTTCCTGTCTTGCTAGTTGTTTGGCATAGGGTGTCCAGCACTGTAGCTTACTGGTCGTTGAGTGGAGCTGGGTCTTAGTGTTGAGATGGAGATCTCTGGGAGGGCTTTTGCTGTTTGATATTTTGTGGGGCCGTGAGGTCTCTGGTGGACCAATGTCCTGAACTCAGCTCTCCCACCTCAGAGGCTCAGGCCTGACACCCGGCTGGAGCACCAAGACCCTGTCAGCCACATGGCTCGGAAGGAAAAGGGGGAAAAAAAAGAAAGAGAGAAAAGTAAAATAAAATAAATTAAAGTTATTAAAATAAAAAGATAAAAAATAATAAAAAAAGAAAAACAAAAGGAAGAGAGCTACCAAATCAATAAGCAATTCTACCAGTGATAACAAGCTCTAAATACTAAACTCAGATAAACCTAAAACTAGAAACAAATTAGACACAGAAAGCAATCCCCAAGTCTACAGTTTTTCCCAAAGTCCACCACCTCAGTTTTTGGATAATTCATTGTCTATTCAGGTATTCCACAGATGCAGGGTACATCAAGTTGATTGTGAAGATTTAATCTGCTGCTCCTGAGGCTGCTGGGAGAGATTTTCCTTTCTCTTCTTTGCTTACACAGCTCCTGGGGTTCAGCTTTGGATTTGGCCCCGCTTCTTCATGTAGGTCACCTGAGGGTATCTGTTCCCTGCCCAGATAGGACGGGATTAAAGTAGCAGCTGATTAGGGGGCTCTGGCTCACTCAGGCCGTGGGGAGGGAGGGGTACGGAATGCAAGGTGAGTCTGCGGCGGCAGAGGCCAGCGTGATGTTGCAACAGCCTGAGGCATGCCGTGTGTTCTTCCGGGGAGGTTGTCCCTGGATCACGGGACCCTGGCAGTGGCGGGCTGCACAGGCTCCCGGGAGGGGAGGTGTGGAGGGTGACCTGTGCTCGCACACAGGCTTCTTGGCGGCTGCAGCAGCAGTCTTAGCATCTCATGCCCGTCTCTGGTGTCTGTGCTGGTAGCTGTGGCTCATGCCCATCTCTGGAGCTCTTTTAGGCTGTGATCTGAATCTCCTCTCCCCACACACCCCGAAACAATGGTCTCTTGCCTCTTAGGGAGGTCCAGAGTTTTTCCCAGACTCCCTCCTGGCTAGCTGTGGTGCACTAGCCCCCTTCAGGCTGTGTTCACGCAGCCAACCCCAGTCCTCTCCCTGGGATCTGAACTCCAAAGCCTGAGCCTCAGCTCCCAGCCCCCGCCCGCCCCAGCGGGTGAGCAGACAAGCCTCTCAGGCTGGTGAGTGCTGGTCGGCACCAATCCTCTTTGTGGGACTCTCTCCACTTTTCTCTCTGCACCCCTCTTGCTGCACTCTCCTCCATGGCTCCAGTGCTTCCCTCCCCCCACCACTGTCTCTGCCAGTGAAGGGTCTTCATAGTGTGTGGAAACTTTTCCTCTTTCACAGCTCCCTCCCAGGTCCCATCCCTATTCTTTTGTCTCTGTTTTTTCTGTTTTCTTTTGCACTACCCAGGTACGTGGGGAGTTTCTTGCCTTTGGGGAAGTCTCAGGTCTTCTGCCAGCGTTCAGTAGGTGTTCTGTAGGAGTTGTTGCATACGTAGATGTAGTTCTGATGTATTTGTGGTGAGGACGGTGATCTCCACGTCTTACTACTCCACCATCTTGAAGGTCCCCCCTCTTTTTTATGTTTTGATTAGTCATACACATGTAACTTTCCTTTATTTCCTTTCATATCCTTTGCCTCGTCCTTTTGGTCTAAGTAGTCTGTCCCTTTTGATGTAGGTTTTAGGAGCTTTTAAAAATATAATTTAGAAATAAGTCCTTTGTTATAATACTTGAAAATATTTCTTCCCCATTGTGGCTGTCAGCCACAATGATGATAAGTGAAGCTGATTTTCACTTATACTGTACATTTAATCATACCACATTTTAAGGTACTCATTGATAATTTTTTCCTTGTGATTTCTGTTTTTATCTTGCTTAATAAATGTTCAAGGTATTTTCCACATATTATTCTAATATATTTAAAATTTTGCTTTTCATATTTTGCTGTTTTATCTATTTAGAAATATTTTTATATGATGTGAACTAGAAATAGCATGTTTATGGTTCTTCAATAAGGATAATTTGTATACAGAATACTTTCCCTCTCAGTCAATATAACAAGCACTCATAAATACATTAATCCTGCATATATGTGAACTGTTGATTCTATTCAACTGGATGATTTTTTTTCATTACCAATACCATAGTATCTTAATTACTATAGCTTTATAGTGATCTTCATATGTAGTAGATCAAATCCTCCTTTGACCTTGCTTATCTTCTCCATTTTTCTTCATGATTGCTTTTGCTTTACTTGGACTCTCTTTACTGTGAATTTTGAATGTTTGCTTTCAATCTTTTAACGATTTTATGCTTCAGAGTTTCTTATAAATAGCACATAGATGGATTATTTTATATTCCAATTTAAGAATATATTGTTACTGATGAATTTTGTCCATGTATATTTATTGTGATTATCTTGATTGTTTTCATTTTAAAATTGAGATATAACATGCAATTTTCAGTATAAAGTTTGATGATTTTTTTTAACATCTTTATTGTAGTATAATTGCTTTACAGTGGTGTGTTAGTTTCTGCTTTATAACAAAGTGAATCAGATGTACATATACATATATCCCCATATCTCCTCCCTCTTAAGTTTGATGATTTTTAAAATATATCTTATGCGTTGTAGTTAATCACAAGATATGGCACATATGCAGAACCCCAGAAGACTCCTTCTTGTCTTATCTAAGCCTATAATTCCTTGTAGTGCTAACCACTGATCTGATTTTATGATTATCAATGAGTTTTGGCTACTCATAGTTTTTTATAAATGGAATCATAAAATATTCGATAGATACTCTTCTGTGCCTGGTTTCTTTTGTTCATTATAATACCTGTCAGATTTATCCACGTTGTGGCATGTACTAGTAGTTTCTTCATTGTTTATTTTTGTTTGTTTTTTTAATGCTTTTTTGTATTTTATTGTGTGACTATATCACAGTTTATTCATTCTCCTATTGATGGGAATTTCGGCTGTTTCTATTTGAGGCCATTTTGAATCAAACTGCCATGGACATCCTTCTTCATGTATTCTGATGGGCATTTCTTATTTTTTAATATACCTACGAGTGGAGTTGCTGAGTCTTATGAAAGCATGTAATTACATTGAGTAGAAAATGCCAATTTTCCAAAAGATTTTACCATTTACACTCCCAGCAGTGATGTAGGAGAGCTTCAGTTGATTCACATCTTGCCAGCACTTTCACATTTTAGTTATTCTGATGAATATGTAGTGATGTCTCATTGTGAAATTTTTTTTATTGAAGTATAGTTGATTTACAATGTTGTGCCAATCTCTGCTGTATAGCAAAGTGACTCAGTTTTACATATATATACATTCTTTTTTTAATATTCTTTTCCATTATGGTTTATCCCAGGAGATTGGATATAGTTCCTTATGCTATACAGTAGGACCTTGTTGTTTATCCATTTTAAATATAATAGTTTGCATCTACCAATCCCAAAGTCCCAGTCCATCCCTCTCTCTTTCTGAGGAGTAATGATGTAAAGTATATCTTTGTATGCTTCTTGGCCATTTGGATAGTATCCTCTTAGTGACTGTTGCAAAGTGCCTGTTCATGTCCTTTTCCTTTTAAAAATTCAATCTTTTTCTTATTGAAGTTGTATATTCTAAAGACTAGTCCTTTATTAGATATATGTGTTTCTAATACCTTGTTTTAGTGTCTGGCTTCCCTTTTCACTTTCTCACTGGAGTCTTTTGATGACAGAATTTTTTGACATTTATAAAATCTAATTTATCTTTTTTAATTTTTATATTTAGTGCTTTATTTGTGTGGCATTTAAAAATCTTTGGTCACCCAAGTTTCTGAAAATATTTTCTTATGTTTTCTTCCAGAAGCTTTTTAATTTTTGCTTTTACATTTATGTGTATGGTCCATCTTGAAGTGACTTTTGTGACTAGTGTGAAGAAGGAGTCAGGATTTATCTTTTTCCATATGGCTTCTATACTTCAGCATCATTTATTGAAAAGACCAATCTTTCATCAATAAATTTTATTAGTGTTTTTCTCATATATTAAGTGGCCATTTAAGTGTGGGTCTGTTTCTGAGCTTTCTATTTTGTTCCATTAAAATATTTTTTCACTTTCTGACACTACCATTTTGTCATACTAATATAATCAATCTTTGTAGTAAATCTTGAAATGGTATATAAGATCTAGAAATTCACTTTGATATGCCAAGATTGTTTTAGCCATTATTCTAGATCCTCTGCATCCTCACATAAATTTTAGAATCAACTCATCAATTTACATACACACTCAAAGCTTCTGGCATTCTGATTTGACCTTATTAAAGTTTTGGACTTGATGATATTAAGTCTACCAATCCATGAACATGGCGTATTGCTCCATTTAGTTAGATCTTTTATATTTTTTTCAATTACGTTCTGTTGTTTTCTTTAAAATTTAAAATTTAAATAGTTAAACTTATTTCTAATTATCTAATTTTTTCAATGCTATTATAAATGGACTTATTTAAAATTTTATTTTCTTTTGTTATAGTATGTAGAAATATGATTTAATTTTTATCTAATAGTTTATAGATTGTTTTGCATTTTCTTTTGAAAGTAAAAACACAGTTTTGTGTCCTCCTTCCAATCTTTATGCCTTTTATTTCGTGCCATATTATTTGACTAGGACTTCTACAGCTGTATTAAACAGGAGTAAGAAAAAGAAGAAATCCTTGCCTTGTTTCCAACCTTAGGGTGAAATTCAATATCTCACCGTTAAGTATAATGTTAGCTGTAATTTTAAAAATAGAAACTATCAGATTAAAGAAAGTTCTGGGCTTCCCTGGTGGTGCAGTGCTTGAGAGTCCACCTGCCAATGCAGGGGACACGGGTTCGTGCCCCCGGTCCGGGAAGATCCCACATGCCACGGAGCGGCTGGGCCCGTGAGCCATGGCCGCTGAGCCTGCGCGTCCGGAGCCTGTGCTCCACAACAGGAGAGGCCACAGCAGTGAGAGGCCCGCTTACCATAAAAAAAAAAAAAAAAAAAAAAGTTCCTTTTACTCTTAGTTTGCTGATAAATTTGTCATGAACAGGTACTGAATTTCATCAAGTTTTTTTTACTGCATCTACAGAAACAATAATTTCTATATATAAAATTTTTTCTCCTTCATTATTTTAATGTGATAAATTACATGATTGATTTTTGAATGTTAAATCAACCTTTCATATCTGGAATAAACCTCCTTGATCATGATGTATATATCGCTGTGGTCTATTTTCCAATATTTTATTAAGACATTTTTGCATATATCTTTACAAGGAATATTGATCTGTAATTTTCTTTTTTATTAATCCATGACAGTCATCAGCGTCAAGGCTTCATAAAATCAATTGGGAAGTGTTCCTTCTTTTTCTCTTTCCTGAAGGAGTTTGATAACATTGATATTATTCCTAACTTAAATGTTTGGGGGAATTCACTAATAAAGCATCTTGGCCTGGACTTTTCTTTGTGGGGAGGTTTTTAATTATACATTTAATTTCTTTAACAGATATGGCACCACTCAGTTTTTTCCTTTTTACTTGTGTTAGTTTAGGAAGTTGTGCTTTTCAAATTATTAGTTTATTTCATTTAAATTGTTGAATTTATTTATTATCACTTTTAATATCTACAGAATCTATAGTGATGTCTCCTATTTCATTGCAGAGATTAACAATTTTATATTTTCTCTATTCCTTGCAGTAAGATATCTTCTACTATGGGTTTATTTTTACATTATTTATATTAATGAATTTATATCACATTTTCACCAAACCAACTTTTGATTTGTTGATCTTATAAGTGTTCTCTAAAGCCAGTTATTTCGGCTCTTATATTTACTTGGAGTTCTTTTGAGTTTGATCTGATGTTATTTCCTTAATTTAAGGTGGGAATTCATATCATTGAATTTCTTTATTCTAATATCTACATTTAATAATACATTTTTCATAAGCACTCATTTATAAGCTTCATATTTTGATGTTTTCTATTTTTATTATTGTTCAGATCAAAATATTTTCTACTTTCCATTGTTATTTGTTTTCTGACCCTTGGATTATTTTTAGTGTGTTGTTTTAATTCAAAACATTTGTGGAGTTTTTAGTTATCTTTTTTATAAATTATTTCTAATTTGTTTCAATGGATGTCATACTCAAATATGTCAATTTTTTGAAATTTGTTGAGACTTGCTTTAAATGTCATCCCATTGAGTTATGGCTTTTATAGTTTCTGTTGTGAATTTGGACTTATAATAATTTTTGTTCATCGGAAGGTAATATATCTTTATTCTTTGGATGCTTTATATTTTTATTTTTTTATTTGGGTTTTATTTATTTATTTACTTACTTACTTATTCTGGCTGTGTTGGGGCTTCGTTGCTGCGTGCGGGCTTTCTTTAGTTGTGGCGAGCAGGGGCTAATCTTTGTTGCGGTGTGCAGGATTCCCATTGCAGTGGCTTCTCTTGTTGTGGGTCACAGGCTCTAGGCACATGGGCTCAGTAGTTGTGGCTCATGGGCTCTAGAGTGCAGGCTCAGTAGTTGTGGCGCATGGGCTTAGTTGCTCTGTGGCATTTGGGATCTTCCCAGACCAGGGATTGAACCCGTGTCCCCTGCACTGGCAGGCGGATTCCTAACCACGGCACCACCAGGGAAGTCCCTGTTTTATTTGGTTTTTAATAATTTGTCTATGAGGTGTCTAAGTGTAATTCTCTTTCTAATTATCCTGCTTAGGTCTCCCTGACTTTTTTGAATTTGTGTGTTGATTTCTGTAAACTGTTTTAGGAAATTCTCAACCATTATTGCTTCAAATATTTCTTCTGCTGCATTTTCTATGCTCTTCTTCTGGGATTCTAGTTCCATAAGTGTTAAGGCATTTGTCCATATTCTACATGTCTTTTAATCTCTGTTCTGGCTTTTAATATTGTTGTCTCTCAATTGGGTATTTTCTCTTTACCTGGATTCAGATGAGCTTGGAAAAGCTTACGGGCCAGAAAGTATGAAAGTGCTCAAAAATTTTTCTGGCATGTCTGAAGGATACTATAGCTGCCAGTGGCCAAATATGAGTCAATTTGAGTAACAAAATAAGTAGTGATAGTGATGAATTATAACTCATAAAATAAAATACATAACCTTGAGTTCATACTGATATACATAAATGGCTACATCAATAAATAAATGATGAAATAGATAACTGTTCCAGGCAGCAAAGTTCCAGTTAATTAGTGCAGAAGGAATGATTGCAATAGAAATAAAATCCTCATTTGGCAGACAACACGGTAATAATTTTTGTAGATGAAATCATCAATGGCTGATGAAATTCGTAGGTGAAAGACTGATGAGAATCAGAATGTTTGCATGGTCTCAAAGTATTTCCCCACATGATACTTATTAATTACCAAGGGAAAATAATAACTTTACAGTGGAGAAACCTGGTAGACACTCCTTTAATCAAGCAAAATATACATCAGCAGTAATAAGGCATATTGACATCACGTCCCTACTGATATTATGCAAAGCACAGGGTACAAAACAACTTCAGTGATGTTTTTGCCATAAAAAGTATAACCTCAATCCAATCATGACAAAGCAGCAGACAAACACAAACTGGGGAACATTTTACAGAATGACTAGCCAGTATACTTCAAAAGTGTCAAGCTCATAAAAGACAAAAAATACTGAAAACTTGCTTTTGATTAGAAGAAACTAAGAGATGTGAAAAGTAAATGCAATGTGGGCTCCTGGATTGGATCCTGAATCAGAAGAAGAAAATTAGTGGGACAGTTAATGAAATTCACATAAGGTCTGAGTTTAATAATATTACATCAATGTTAATTTTTTGATTTAGAAAATTATATGGTGATTATATAAGATAAGATGGTAACATTGAGGAAAGAGGAGTGAAGAGTAGAAGACAACTTTGATATACTATTTCTGCAAAATTTTGTAAGTCTATAATATTTCAAAATAAAAATAATTTTAAGAATTAAATACTTCTACTTAAAATATCTAAATCATGACAGAAACAAGATTTGTTTCTGTTGTAAATTGTTTTTCTTGATTTCCAGTCAGTGTGCACTGTTTTAGCATGCCTCTTGATTTTTGATGTAGTGTCAATGTGCATGAGAAATTGTTAAGATTCTAGCAGATGTTATTTTCTTCCAGTGTAGCTCAATGTTTTTGCAGGCAAATGTAACACCAGTGGATCTATTAGCTCCTGTGCCAGAAGTGGTCAATAAAAGGATCAGATAGCAAATCTTGCAGGTTTTGGGGGACATAGAAGTTACAGGTACTCAACTCTGCTGCTGTAGCATGAAAGCAGCCATAGACGATGTATAAGCAATGGCTGTGTATAAGCTTCTCCCCGCTTATTTCAAGTCTCTATGGCAGCCCCAAATCCCTGGTCTTTTCAGTGTGATACTTGCCTTCCTGGCCCACAGAGAACTGGGAAGTGCCCTTAGAGGAAAGGCCAGTAAATGTGGAGCTTACCTAGTAAACTTCCCTTCCTTCAAGAACTGTATTTCCTATAGTTTCTGCCTACTTTGGATGTTCTCTAATGTCTTCAAAGGATCAAGGGTTTTATTTGTTGAATTGTGTTGTAGAGGTTTTTTCCCTTGGTTTTTTTTTTGTTTGTTTGTTTCAACTTTTATAAGTTTTATCTGTAAACGATGAGTCTATTATAGGCTACTCCACCATGACCAGCACTGGGACTCTTGCTTAATTATTTTCTACAATGTTATTTTGTACTTTTTGTTTACCATTTTTTTCCCTCTCTTTTCCTGCATTTTATTGGATTGAGTTTTATCTTTTCATCTCCTTTACTTTCCTTTTCTTTGCAAGTTGATCATTCTCTTTCTATTCTTTTTGTGACTGCCATTAAGTTTTTCAAAGTGTAAATTTAATCAATACATTTGCCTTCTGTATCAGTGAAAAGTCAAAAGGAAAGCAACAACTTTCAAACTAAGTTCATATGAAGAGGATTGATTCACCACAGGGCTATTTACAAAGATGAGAGGGGTTATGGGTTTTATATTAGAGCGTGAAAGAACCTGGGTCAAGCAGCAGCGGAAAGGTCACTATTTCTAGTCTCAGAACAAAGAGGGAAAATTGTTAGGAACCTGGAAGCCTCTCTTTCCTTGAGCCCAGCAGTGACCTTATTGAAAGATACAGACAGTCCTAGGTGAACCCACAGGAAGAGCACAAGGGAAATAAATACACTTGACCTCCCTTTTCCCCTCCCTCTGATCTTTTTCCAGGATTACCAATTGGCTGAACTCAGCCAGAACCAGAGGACTTAGGGTCATGATGATGTAATACATTCAAGTCAGGCTTTAGGGCAGAGGGTAGGTAAAGAAGTGTGAAGACTGTATCAGGTGGAGCAAACAGAAGATACCAGCACAACCCCTTCTCAGCACAATGATATCTTAAGTGCTTCAATACTAATTACCTATTTTTACTTATTCTACATAACTTACTGTACTTCTTTGCTCTTACTCCTTACTTCTCTTACTTACTCCTTTTCTCTCAAAGCCATTTATTGCCTTCCTTGATTTTATTCTGTATCTTAGAATGGCTGATTCCTGCAAGCTGCTTTTCTCAATTCCTTAATTTATATCTTTAATAATTTTAATATGGTTTTACTGTCATTTTTAAAATATATTTCTATTAACTATAGTTCTTGGTCATCTGAATTTCATTTCTTTGAATCTATCAATTCATGTTCAAGTTGACTGGGCCCTTGTGTGCAATATAAGAATGAAACTTACACCTATACAACCTGGGTGGAGAGAGTGCCCCACCAGAGAGGTTTTGTGTTTCATGTTTTGAAGTATGAATAAATAAAACAAAATCTGTTGGAAGATAATGGCTCTTGAAGCCGGATGGTGGGTATTTAAAGGTTATTATACTATTCTCTCTACTTTCATGTATATTTAAAATTTTTTAATGATATTAAGATAAAGTAATTTAGTTAGCTAGTTCACTTCTTCCTACTGCCATGGAAATTAATTTTTATCTACTAGGTAGTTTTTGCCTAATATATATCAATGAGTCACATTCTTAGGCTAATATACTGTATGGTAATAATAAGAACTTTTTATGCCTTCCTTCACTTATACGTTCATTCAGTAAGTGCTCATTAACTGCATCATGCTAAGTGTGAGCAACATCAGCACAGTTCCTCCCTTTGTAAAGCTTATCATCTAGGAAGGTCATTACATTACAATCATTAAAGATTATATACCGGGGACAGAGGAAGAAAGCTGCAATATAGAGCAGCAAGTCAGAGAAACTCAGTTATCGATCGAAAGGGAATATTAATTGAGAGACTGCTATGTTTTAAATACCTTGTAAGATACTGTCATTAAGATGACTTATGTAGAAGTAGGAATGTCTTGCTAGCATTACTCAGTGAAGTCAATTCAAGCAATGAGGTAGAATAGTGCAGTTTTAATAAAGAGAAGACATCCATGTTGGTGTCCTTCTTGATTGCCACAATACTGTAGGCACTCTGCTAGGGCCTGCATGTCCAGTCCTCAAAAGACATGGCAAAGTAGGTGTTTTTAAAATGAGAAAACTCTAACTGAAAGGCGTAACTGCCCAAATTTATGGAGCTATTTACTGTATGAGGTAGGGTGGGAATTCAGGTCTATAAGCCTCTAAATTGTGTTCTTTCCACTACATCATGCGGCCTCCCACGTAGATGAGTGCCTTCTCCATGGAAATAAGGGATCTTTAACTGCCCAGATATTTTAATATTGTGAATTGAAAGCCTGCTTTCAAGCCTGATGTGTAGGTATTGGGAAGCATTTAATCCATTACAATCATGTCTTTCTTCTTCAAATATTTTTCTGATTACTTGCCTTGATCCCATGTGAAGGACCTTTGGAAAGTGTCATGCTGGAGTGTCAACATCATAGCTAAATTCTAGGTTCTAAATTTTATGATGAAAATATTTGCTATATCACCAGAGTAACCATCCAGGTCTTGTCCTGGTTTTAGAATCTTGGGCTCTGAAGGCAAAGGAAGAAAGTAGAATAAACTTCCACTGTTTGATGACAGCATAACATGGCTAGGAAGTTTTTGCCCCTCTTACTGTCCAAGGGCTTACTTTCTTGACCAGAATGTAGTTGATAACAACGTTGTGATACCCAACACCAGCCTCTCAGAACCTACACCTGTAATTTACAACTTTCTTCTTGTCACATGACCACCTTTGACCTTGTCTCGCTTTAACCCTACATTGACCACATTTGGAGACAAAGGAATAGCCCATCAGTGTTTCCCCACAGAAAATAAGAAAAATAATCACATACTTGAATGAAAAATCAAAACCTCTAACAGTTTAAATCTTCCTCCAAGCAAGAAGAGATTTCTGGAAAAGAAATAATCCACCAGATATTTTTTCCATAAACTCTCACTTCATTATCCCTGTAAAAGAGTTTAAATTGTTGAATTACCTCCTTCTGTGGTGTGTCTGTTTAATTCTGTCAGTGATATTATATAGAAACGCTCAGTGTCCAAAGCTTGGAATTTATTAAAAAGTAGTTGAAAACGATGCAAATCCTAGCCAATTACCAAAAATAGGGAAGTAAAAAAAAAAAAAAAAATTCTTGTTCTGACCTAGCTCAGCCCTATAATTTAAACCATTTCTAAAAATCTCAAAAAGATTCAGTTTCAATAAGAGCTTATTCTGATGCAGTTTCCCTCAATTTTTCTTATCTGACACATGGAATTTTGGAGAATAACATATTTCTTTAGACTGTCAGATACATAAGGCATTACTCTATTTGCATAACATTTTGCTATTTTAATTAGAAAAAATGAAAATTCTCAATTATTTATATACATATATATATTCTTCATTGGGGCTGCTTTAAAGTCATTACCTAAGATATACGCCAACATGCATATAAGATATATGTCTATATCTTAGAAATGATAGCTTCAACAAAGGGATTACAAACTGATTTTATACATTCCCAGAAATTTTTATGTGAGCTTCCAGGATAACATGGTCTGTAGCTGAATAGCGTTCATGAAAAAAAAGAAAATTGCAGTAAAATTATTTTAAATTTGAGAACGTGCACATTTCATGATTTTGCTTTCACTTTTCAAGGAAAATTCTTAGTTTTGGTGCTTCACTGAGGCGATTTTTAAAATATTCTATTAAACTGATTAAGATGATTCACTGCTGCAGGTGTTACCCTTATACAGTCAACTGTTAATAACATAATCATTCACACTTGCAAAGTGATTCAGCATCTGGTTCAAAGCTCCTTCTTCTAGAGGGCCTGATAGGTGCTAGAGAATTATTCAAGGGAAAAATAAGTAATATTACTAATGGTATGTGCCACAGCTGTCATTGAATGTTTACTGTTTCCATCTCCACTTTGTTTAACTGCGGAGGCCCTTGTGAAATGTCAGTGGTGAAGCTGATGATAAGATATTGCAAATCCCATAGCCCCCTTCAGATCACGTAGTGTCCTTTTGAGCATTGATGAGCAAAGTCACAGGAATAGTCAGGAAGATAGGGAGTGGGCATGGATTTGAAACACACTTCAGAGTGAGACTCAAAGCAGCAGTTTACAACAGGAAGCAAGGAAGATTGTGTCTAATTAGAACTTCAGGGGTGATTTCAAAAGGCCTAGTGTAAAAAAAAAAAAAAAAAAAAAAAAAAAGAAAAAAAAGGCCTAGTGTAATTACCTGAGTGGGAAGGTAGCCAGATGGAGGGTAACACCTCTAGTCAGGAGAAAAAGTCCTATTTATATTCACGAACTCATTCAACTATAATTCTAAGTGTCCATGAAGGAAAATAAGATTTCTACCTTTCAAAATGTTGTGTTAAGTATATTTTAAGCTTCCATGAGCCATGATTTTTACTGGAACTTTACATCATTAAACAACAAATGACCTATTAATTCAACATTAAATTTAGTCCCATTTTGAGTTAAAGGTACAAACTCTGAAATCTCTATTCTAAAGAGATCTTGCATGAAAACCTAATGAAAAATATCTACAAAGCCATTACACTGATCATGTTTTAATCAATGCCTGTGTTAAAATGGTTTTCAGATTCAATTTTTTTCTAAACAAACTCAAAAACTTAGATTGTAGGAAACTATAGTATAAACTGGCAGATTTAATGTAAATTTTACAAATATACTAATTTCCATAAATTCATGATAAAAGTAAAATATACCTGAAGAGAAAATGAATATGGGATCAGTGATTAGTTTTAAGTTTAAATAGCAGCGTGGTCAAGGTAACATGCATGCACTTTTTTTTTTTTCTGGTAGACACACATGTACCATCTTCCATGTCTGTGCTTACAGGAAAGAAGAGCTAGCTTTGAAATTTAATAGAGCAATGCTGACAAGCAATAAAATGTTAGGTCTCTTGATATTTAACATATAAAGTATATTTAAATTCTAGGCAATTTGTTTCATATGCTAAGACTAAAGAGAGCAAATAATTAACATTTTAATATGCTGTGCAGTGTAGGTGCCTGTTGCTTTTATATTCAAGGTAGAAACAATGGAGCCCTCTGCTTTTACTCTTGAGGTCCCTAATGTGGGGTGGCCAACTGTGATATGAGTTTTACTACTTTGTCTGGTCAGTGATTTAACTTGACACTAGGTCAAGGCCATGGGGCCACTCAGATCTCTTTGGAGAAGAGAGACATTAGCTTTGTGTACTAGTTTGTGCTTACTGTGTGAGGCAGCTTTACTACACGAACTACTATTGTCCACTAGTCATTGGAAAGTCTCCCTAATCAGCAGTATTAAACATAGTTGCCCTGGGGAATGAAGAACAAGGACCAGGAGACCTGCAGGCAAAAGTGTGTTTTGCTGACCGGAGCAGACATTTGGGCCCTGCAACAAGAGATAATGTCACCTTGGAAACTTAGAGAAGCATGGTAAGGGAAGCAAGATTAGTCATGGTACGAAAAAATCATGAAACAAGAGAAGGTAAGAAATAAGAGAGTCAGAGGTTTGCTCTCTCCTACCATGTCTTCGGCTTTAAAATTCAAGAAAGTGACATTTCCAGGAAGGACCTTTGGCTTCGGGATTCTTTCTCCTGGCTGCAGTCTCTTTCCCTGCCTTACAGGAGGCTCACTACACACAGAGAGACGGAAAGGAGCAAAGTTTAGAAAGTTCATTTCCAAGTCATTTGGGTCATTCCATTTTCATGACCCAAATTCCCAAGTCTAAGTCATTTGAGTAATAAAAGATGTAGATGTCTGATTCTGTGAGTTCTCGTGTGATGCTCCGCTCCCTTTCTGCTCAGATGCAGGCGTCACTGTCGGTCACCTTCCAGGAAGCTCCCACTCTTGACTTCTCAGCTGTCATAAAAAGATAATTTGGTAGGCAGGCACAGGAAGGAACCCAAGAAGAAATGGTCAAAACATTTGGTAAGCGGTCATCTCAGGGTTTCATGAAACCAGCTCTTGCGTCCATAGTCAGGCAAAATTTAAATTGCTATTGCTCTGACAAGGGCTTAGAATGAATGAGAATAATGAAAGTGGACATTCCATTATTCTTCATTTTAAGTCTCTTCTTTAAAGTGAGACCTTTGGCTTACTATTTCTGACTCTAATTCCCCTTTCTCTTAACTATTATGAAAACATATATTGATCGGCCGTTGAGTATGTAATAGCATTTCACTAAAATCGGCATATCTAGGAAAGATTAGAAGTATTTACTGGAAAGCTAATTTGACTAAAAGCAAAGCATCTGGCAAGTTCCTGACTTCCTTAGCATTAGATTTCTAGACCCAAAAGGCAGAGAAAGTATAATGATCTGAATATTTAGATCCTCTTTTTGGTGGATTGGGATAATGTGTCCAAGCAGTCTTTAGTAGCTTGATAATTAGGGAAGGGAAAGACTAAGCATATTAAATGGGCCCTTTAGATGATATTAGGAAGGTAGGAATGAAAAAGTCAAAACAAACACACAATAAATACAGAAAAGGGCTACTTCCATGGCCTAAAAATATCTCAAAAATAAAACTGGCTATAATAGTAGAAAGATGTCAACATTTAAATCCGAATTATCTTATTACACCTGATCACAATGAGGAAGGAAAGTAGATGCATATAAAGCAGGAGTATTTCTCCAGTAAGTCCAAACTAGAAGAGTGTGTGTGAAAGGTGACCAGGAAGGCTTCTAACCAGGAAGACTTTAGAAATGGCATATATCTTTAAGAGAGTGTCAGAATAGGCTGGATTCTGGCATGTGCTAAAGCATTGGAAAATTAGGGGAAACACATAGAAGAATGCTTTTAAACCAGTAAAATCATTTTCAGAGTTAGAACAAACTTTACAGGACAAAGCTATTTTATTTTTGATCATAGGAATATAGTGCAATCACTTTTTTTTTTAAAGATGTGGAAATGGAGACCCAGGAAACAAAAATATAACCAACAGCACAGAGCTGATATGTGGAAGAATCCAGGCCATACCCCAGTTCTTCTTTTCTCTTTTTTTTTATTGAAGTATAGTTGATGTACAATGTTATATAAGTTCAGGTGTGCAATATAGTGATCCACTATTTTTAAAGTTTATACTCCATTTATAGTTATTATAAAATATTGGCTATGTTCCCTGTGTTGTATACTATATCCTTGTAACTTACCTTATACATAGTGTGTACCTCTTAATCCCCTACCCTTCTATTGTCCCTCCCCGCACTGGTAACCACTAGTTTGTTCTCCATATCTGTGAGTCTGCTTCTTTTTTGTTATATTCACTGGTTTGTTGTACGGGAAAACATAGGCAGAACACTCCAACATACGCTGTAGCAATACTTTTTTGGATCTGTCTCCTAAAGCAAAGGAAATAAAAGCAAAAGGAAACAAATGAGACCTAATTAAACAAAAGCTCTTGCAAAGCAAAAGAAACCATGGGCAAAACAAAAAGACAGCCTACTGAATGGGAGAACATATTTAAAATTATATGACCGATACGGGGTTAATATCCAAAACATATAAACAGCTCATACAACTCAACATCAAAAAACAAACAACCAGATTTTAAAATGGGCAGAAGACCTGAATAGACATTTTCCCAAAGAGGACATGAGGATGGCCAACAGGCACATAAAAAGGTTCTCAACATAGCTAATTATCAGCAAATGAAAATCAAAACCGCAACAAGGTATCGACCGCACCTGTCAGAATGGCTATCATCAAAAAGAACACAAGTAACAAGTGTTGGTGAGAAGGAGAAAATTGAACCCTCATACTCTGTTGGTGTGAATGTAAATTGGTGCAGCCACTGTGGAAAATAGTATGGCTATTTCTAAAAAAAACTAAAAATAGAACTACTATATGATCCAGCAATTACACTCCTGAGTATATAGTAGAAAAAACCAAAAACACTAATTCAAAAAATATGTGCATTCCAATGTTCACAGCAGAATTATTTACAGTTGCCAAGATATGGGAGCAACCTAAGTGTCCATCAACAGCTTAATGGATGAAGAAGATGTGGTACATATATACAATGGAATACTACTCAGCTATAAAAAAGAATGAAACTTTGCCATTTGCAACAACATGGATGGACTTGGAGGGTATTATACTAAGTGAAATAAGTCAGAGAAAGACAAAAAGTGTATGATATAATTTATATGTAGAATATAAAATACACAACAAACTAGTGAATATAACCCCAGTTCTTCTGAATGTGCATCCTGTGCCCTCCTCACTGCTGAAATATGAGCATCTCACAGGTGACCTGCAGTATATAAGGGCTGTTCTTAGGACTGTAAACCAACTAGATAAGTACTGGATAAGGGAAACCTGGCTTAAGAGAAGAATGTTTGAAAATAGCTTTTATAGCAGACTTACTATTCTATTCCACACTCAGCTTAATATCATGTAAATAGTCCTTGACTATACTTCTCCTACTGGACTTTGGCTAGTCAACTTCGGGAACACTGTATTCATTTGTGGGTTACATTTAAAGCAAAGAGAGGCTACGAGCCTCATTCAGAAGAGAGACCAGAATTGAGATTTGAAACCATGTCATCTGTGCAAGGTTTAAAGCATGAGTTAACCATTCAGGCACTTACAGTAGCCAGGTCAATAATATAAATAACTGAAGTAGAGTAGAAGCAGAGATATATTTTTCTACTCTAGGGGAAGAATCAGCATAAGCCTGATAGTGAAAGAAACTGGCAGCCTGCCTTGGGATATACCAGACAATGGAGAATGATGGGGACCGTGGTGCACTAGACAACTTAGGCCTGTTCTAAGGAAGACAAGTACCACGCACCTCTAGCTAATCATTGCCATGTAGGAATGCTGGCCCAGTGGTACCAGAACTCCTGATATTTTAAAGTGAAGACTGAATTTTGAATACTTATGCAAAATCACCCAATTCTTTTGTATTAGTCCAGTTAATAAAACACACTGCCAACAAGAACAACAGAAATCACTGTGTGAAATGAATAAACTGTCTCCAAACTTGATCAAGCCTACAAGCCAACTATTTGCTACCTCTGAAGTAAAGGACTGAGGGATATTTATTCTGAAGAAGAGAAAATTCTAATGGCAACCTCCATTTTTAAAAAGGGATATTAGGTGAAAAAGGGAATCAATTACTCTTTCTATATGCAAGTGAAGATTAACATTTAAGGGAGTTATCTAAGCCAGAACCTTCTAAAAGAGATGTCTGAAGATGTTCCCCAAAGGTGTTGCTTCAGTGAACTGCTGTTACTGCTGCTACTGAAAGGGATAATGCAATTTTGGTGACAATTAGGAAAGATCTATGAAACCACAGGAACATTGTCTTGTGCATGTCCAAATCACGATGTACCTTCTCAAATAAGTATAGACCATCAACTGCTGAAATACAAAAGAATTTGTAATTTATCTGAAGAAGGAAAAGAGAAAAATAAAATACAATGATCAAGGAAAGGGTGCTACTCCTTTCAAAGAACAAACATAAAAGATAAAGAACTTTTAGTCTGTAAATAAGAAGTAGAGGGTACATAATTAATAATCAACACTTAATATGCTCACGTGCAGTCTGCATTTCTTAAAGGGTTATGATGCTTTCCATTGCCCTGACTTATTTGCCCTTGTCCATTGGCTCCTCTTACCCCTGTGCTCTTTAGTGACATTTGTGGAATTTGTAATTCCATGGAAAACACTTGGGAAGCTCTGCCATAGATCATAATCTTAGAATATTTGGATTATAGGAACTCAGAGATCATCTAGTCCAATTTCTCTCTGATGAAGAGCTCTGTAGAATTAAGTGATTTTTTACTTGCTTCCCAGGTAGAGGCAAGGAAACTAGAATGCACAAATTCAACCCTACGCCATTACTTGATGCCATATTTCCTCAGTCTTTAATCATCAACTAGGGGGCCAGCTGAATGTCAACTTCAAATCAATATAGTAGTAGGAGGCCACTTCTTGAGATTAAGAAAGAGAGACACAGAGAGAGTAGTATAAGATGGCAGAAGCACCAAGAACACTAATTAATGAGAGCATTAATTCATACTGACCAGATCACCACACTTGTCCACCCAGGACATCTGTCTCCACAGATCTATTCAAGAGGCTTCTTGTCCAGCCTCCTGATATCAGATATAACATAAGTAAATAATAGCACTCCTGAGCTCAGGAAGATGTAAAAATGTTGAACAGAAAACATTGTAGTATTCATATTTCTTCTCAGTGGGAGATCAATTTACGGATTAGATGCTAAGCAGGAAATGAGTCTTCTCATTAAATGGTGTTTAACTGCTCTTCCTTTCAGCATTTCCTGTGACTAAAACCTCCGATCTCACAGGAGAAAATATGTAGTGCAGAAGGAAGACAGACATAGAATGTGAAGGTAGGAAAAGGTATAGATGTACAATCACACAGATAGGTTTATTAGCAAATTCAGCAGGTACACAGCTTTTGTCAAGATGTTGGGAGGTAGGGAAATTTATTTGCTCATTCATTAAATATTTATTGAGCTGCTACTATGTGCCAGACACTCTGGACATGTTAGAGCTACCATAGTGGATAAAGCAGATATAGTTCCTGTTCTCATGTAGTTTTAATTCTTGTTGGGAGGGAGGAAAGGACCATACACAAATAGAAAAATAAATAATATGAAGTCAAGTAATAATAATTGTTAGAGAAAAATAATGTAAAAAAAGTGAAGCAGGAAGTATGCACTTTCAGAGGTGATGTTTGATCAGAGATCTAAACAACATAAGAGAGTCAATGAACAAATAAAAGGAGAAAGAATTTCTGGGAAGAGAAAACAGTGATTACCAAGGTATATTCTAGGAACAGCAAGGAGATTGGGGAAGTGAGCAAAGGAGAGAGTACTAACACTTGAAAACTCATAGATAAGATTGTATTTTTAACAAATGTATAAAAAAACCTCAGAAGTTAATAATAATATCCTCAAAGCAGGATTGAAACCCCAGATTAGAGCAGTTTATGGAGAAACAAGTTTCATGGAGCAAAGATAAGAAATGTCAGAATTAGAACTAGTTATTCATTGTTATTACTTGCAGATTATTAATGATTTCTTTATGTAGCAAGAATTGGAAGTTGCTATCATATACATACCCATATATGATTAAAAAATGTATAGAATTTTAATACAGAGTATGAGTATAATAATTCTTGACCAATTCTTAATCTTCACAAACTTCAGGGTAAAGAATTCCTTTAGATACTTTTATTTGGTGATTCCTCAACTACCACAGCCATTGTTCCACTACCTACTTTCATATGCAGTTGGAGTGTAGTTTGATATAAATATTCTGGCAAGCTATTAGACCTTAGTGTATAAAGAGCCTTGAAAGAATTTATGCCATTAGAAACAATAATTCCACTTCTAGGAATCCACCCTAAGGAAATAAACAAATACAGACAAAGATTTATGGGCAGGGATATTCACAATAAGAAAAAAATTAGAAACAGCCTAAGTGTCCAACAACAGAAATTACTGTACATCCATATGATGGCATATTTTGCAACCACTGTAAGCTCTGATTTTAAAGATTTTTAATAAGAAGAGAGAATTCTAATGAGCAAAAATAAAATGAGAAAGCAGTTGAAAAGTTATATATACAAATATACAAAAGATGTACGTGTCCATACATACCATGGAGAAAAGACTGAAAGAATTTATACCAAATAGCTTAGAAGTGGAAGGATGGATAATTTTTATTTCCCTTGTTCTACTTGTGTTTTAAATTTCCCACAATGAGAACCGATCATTTCTATATATGGAAAAAAATGTTTAAAAAATACATGAAGATTTGGCTATCCTTGGACAGCTCCCCTTTGGTGGGGGGAAATTGACTACTTCTTTTAAGTCTCCAAGTTTTCCATAGAAGATATCCTGGCACATTTGTCTTGCTGATGTCTGTGTCCAGAAGTTGTACTTGTCTTGAAGCTAAGAATTTAGATTTTAAAAAATGCCTACATTCCAGCTAGAGTTTTCCATTGTGTTTCTAGGAGATGCTCTTTGAAACAAATATTTCCTTGGTAAAATAAATTTGGGAAATGCTATGCAGTTTGTTCTCCTCTTAAAAGTCATGATGCATATTAAGGTGTTAGAGTTTCCAGAATGTACTATAATATAGAAAACTGACTGAACTTGTTTACCCAACATATAACAAACTTGATGAGAAAAAGGTTTTTTGTTTGTTTTTCCTCACATAGTTTCTTTTAACCCTTTTCAGAACTAGAGTTCCATGGCAAACTCTCTATGAAGTAGAGAATTAGATAATTTTGAGACAGACAAATGGGTAAAGGACCGCTTTAGAAGATGGAGCACTTCGGGGAAAGGTTTGCAGAATTATTAAGACAAAAGCCTTTCAAGTTGATGGTAAAATGTACAAATATGGTTCAATTCAGTGTTTCCATTGTGCTTCTGTTAGAAACCCGATTCTCAGCAGGATCAAACCATATTGCCTGTTTCCTCATAGGCCTGACATATAGACTGAGAATGATTCAGTTTATTTCAGTGAATTTGATTGCACTGTCTTGGAGAAAGGAAACACAATTTAGTTATAGAC
The DNA here is from genome assembly GCF_937001465.1 of Orcinus orca. Lineage (NCBI taxonomy): Eukaryota > Metazoa > Chordata > Mammalia > Artiodactyla > Delphinidae > Orcinus > Orcinus orca. Next base: position 57,870,313 of record NC_064564.1, read on the forward strand.
CCCCTTTCTCTCTGTGCCTAAATATAGTGAAAGAGCAGCATAGTAATAATTTAACATTTGTCAATAGAATGAGTGCATTTAAAAATATGTTATTCTTATCCATCACCTTGAATACACCAAGAAGAACACAAACCTCATTTCATTTTTTTTTTTTTTTTTGCGGTACGCGAGCCTCTCACTGTTGTGGCCTCTCCCGTTGCGGAGCACAGGCTCCGGATGCACAGGCTTAGCGGCCATGGCTCACTGGCCTAGCCGCTCCGCGGCATGTGGGATCTTCCCGGACCGGGGCACGAACCCGTGTCCCCTGCATCGGCAGGCGGACTCTCAACCACTGCGCCACCAGGGAAGCCCCTCATTTCATTTTTGTTATGATTTTATCACTGGAAAAATCTTAAAGTGGTCTACTACAACCGTTTTGTCCTCAGTGAGCACAGTGTTTTTTGTTAACCTCATTTTCAAGTGAAAACCAAGGAGGTTAAGCAATGTGCTCAAGGTCACACAGCTATGCTTAGTCTTCATCTAAGATTTCTTAGCTCTTTGCTTCTGAAAAGGAAGAAGTGGAGGTGGCTATCTGAGGTGATATGACTGGGAGAATAGCCAGCCACTGGCCCCTGGAAAGCATCTCATTTTACATCACCCTGACAGTTACTAAGCCAGCCACTGATGATGCAGAATTCAAACCCATTTCTCCAACATCCCTTGCTGTCCTTAAAACTAGTATTTCAAAAATGTTCAGGTTTTTAAATCAAGATTTATTCTGTCCTAAATAAAGCAAAAAAAAAAAAAAGGCGCAATCTGAGGTGAAGTTAAGCACAGCCTGGATCTCCCCTCCCCATTTGGAAGTTACAACTCTCCCTCTTTCTTGGGTCAGAGTCACACTGGAGCAGGAAACACAGCTCTCAGGACTCCTCAGACCCTCCTTTTTTGGCAACTTATGGCTTCTAACCAGAAATCTCCCTCCCGCCTTCTTCGTCAGGATACCTCAATGATATCTTGAATGGTGTTGACCTAAAACAAAGAGACTGCCAGTTATTGCTCCAGCAAAAATGGGTTTAGTTGGGATCAACAAAGAATTGCAACTCAGAGTCTGCAACCATGGCCAGCCTTGGGCAAACTTCCCCAACAGCTAGGAGAAGAGAACACTTTTTTTTTTTTAAAACATCTTTATTGGACTATAATTGCTTTACAATGGTGTGTCAGTCTCTGCTGTATAACAGTGAATCAGCTATACATCCCCATATCTCCTCCCTCTTGCGTCTCCTTCCCACCCTCCCTATCCCACCCCTCTAGGTGGTCACAAAGCACCCAGCTGATCTCCCTGTGCTATGTGGCTGCTTCCCACTAGCTATCTATTTTACATTTGGTAGTATTTATAAGTCCATGCCGCTCTCTCACTTTGTCCCAGCTTACCCTTCCGCCTCCCCATGTCCTCAAGTCCACTCTTTATGTCTGTGTCTTTATTCCTGTCCTGCCCCTAGGTTCTTCAGAAACTTTTTTTTTATTTTTTGATTCTATATATATGTGTTAGCATACGGTATTTGGTTTTCTCTTTCTGACTTACTTCACTCTGTAGGACAGACTCTAGGTCCATCCACCTCACTACAAATAACTCAATTTCTTTTCCTTTTATGGCTGAGTAATATTCCATTGTATATATGTGACACATCTTCGTTATCCATTCATCTGTCAGTGGACACTTAGGTTGCTTCCATGTCCTGGCTATTGTAAATAGACCTGCAATGAACATTGTGGTACATGACTCTTTTTGAATTATGGTTTTCTCAGGGTATATGCCCAGTAGAGGGATTGCTGGGTCGTATGGTAGTTCTATTTTTAGTGTTTTAAGGAACCTCCATACTGTTCTCCATAGTGGCTGTATCCATTTACATTCCCACCAACAATGCAAGAGTGTTCCCTTTTCTCCACACCTTCTCCAGCATTTATTGTGTGTAGATTTTTTGATGATGGCCATTCTGATTGGTATGAGGTGATACCTCATTGTAGTTTTGATTTGCATTTCTCTAATGATTAGTGATGTTGAGCATCCTTTCATGTGTTTGTTGGCAATCTGTGTATCTTCTTTGGAGAAATGTCTATTTAGGTCTTCTGCCCATTTTTCGATTGGGTTGTTTGTTTTTTGATATTGAGATGCATGAGCTGCTTGTAAATTTTGGAGATTAATCCATTGTCAGTTGCTTCATTTGCAAATATTTTCTCCCATTCTGAGGGTTGTCTTTTCATCTTGTTTATGGTTTCCTTTGCTGTGCAAAAGGTTTTAAGTTTCATTAGGTCTATTTATTTATTTCTGTTTTTATTTCCATTTCTCTAGGAGGTGGGTCAAAAATGATCTTGCTGTGATTGATGTCATAAGTGTTCTGCCTATGTTTTCCTCTAAGAGTTTTATAGTGTCTGGCCTTACATTTAGGTCTTTAATCCATTTTGGGTTTATTTTTGTATACGGTGTTAGGGAGTGTTCTAATTTCATTCTTTTACATGTAGCTGTCCAGTTTTCCCAGCATCACTTATTGAAGAGGCTTTCTTTTCTCCATTGTATATTCTTGCCTCCTTTATCAAAAATAAGGTGACCATATGTGCGTGGGTTTATCTCTGGGCTTTCTATCCTGTTCCATTGTTCTATATTTCTGTTTTGTTCCATATTTCTGTTTTGTTCTATTGTTCTATATTTCTGTCTTGATTACTGTAGCTCTGTAGTATAGTCTGAAGTCTGCGAGCCTGGTTCCTCCAGCTCCGTTTTTCTTTCTCAAGATTGCTTTGCTGTTCGGGGTCTTTTATGTTTCCATACAAATTGTGAAATCTTTTTCTCTAGTTCTGTGGAAAATGCCATTGGTAGTTTGATAGGGATTGCATTGAATCTGTAGATTGCTTTGGGTAGTATGGTCATTTTCACAATGTTGATTCTTCCAATCCAAGAACATGGTATATCTCTCCATCTGTCTGTATCATTTTTAATTTCTTTCACCAGTGTCTTATAGTTTTCTGAATACAGGTCTTTTTTCTCCCCAGGTAGGTTTATTCCTAGGTATTTTATTCTTTTTGTTGCAGTTGTCTATGAGAGTGTTTCCTTAATTTCTCTTTCAGATTTTTCATCATTAGTGTATAGGAATGCAAGAGTTTTCTGTGCATTAATTTTGTATCCTGCTACTTTACTAAATTCATTGATTAGCTCTAGTAGTTTTCTGGTAGCATCTTTAGGATTCTCTATGTATAGTATCATGTCATCTGCAAACAGTGACAGTTTTACTTCTTCTTTTCCGATTTGGATTCCTTTTATTTCTTTTTCTTCTCTGATTGCTATGGCTAGAACTTCCAAAACTATGTTGAATAATAGTGGTGAGAGTGGACAACCTTGTCTTGTTCCTGATCTTAGAGGAAATGGTTTCAGTTTTAAACTATTAAGAACGATGTTGGCTGTGGGTTTGTCATGTATGGCCTTTATTATGTTGAGGTAAGTTCCCTCTACGCCTACTTTCTGGAGGGTTTTTACCATGAATGGGTGTTGAATTTTGTCGAAAGCTTTTTCTGCATCTATTGAGATTAAAATCATATGGTTTTTATCCTTCAGTTTGTTAATATGGTTTATCACATTGGTTGATTTGTGTGTATTGAAGAATCCTTGCATTCCTGGGATAAACCCCACTTGATCGTGGTGTATGATCCTTTTAATGTGCTGTTGGATTCTGTTTGCTAGTATTTTGTTGAGGATTTTTGCATCTAGTTCATCAGTGATATTCGCCTGTAGTTTTCTTTCTTTGTGACATCTTTGTCTGGTTTTAGTATCAGGGTGATGGTGGCCTCATAGAATGAGTTTGGGAGTGTTCCTTGTTCTGCTATATTTTGGAAGAGTTTGAGAAGGATAGGTGTTAGCTCTTCTCTAAATGTTCTATAGAATTCGCCTGTGAAGCCATCCGGTCCTGGGTTTTTGTTTGTTGGAAGATTTTTTATCACAGTCTCAATTTCAGTGCTTGTGATTGGTCTGTTTATATTTTCTATTTCTTCCTGGTTCAGCCTTGGAAGGTTGTGCTTTTCTGAGAATTTGTCCATTTCTTCCAGCTTGTCCATTTTATTGGCATATAGATGCTTGTAGTAATCTCTCAAGATCCTTGAAGAGAACACTTTTAAAGAGGGAAAAAGGAAGTTGGGAGGGCTCTAGTAAACAGAGTCCATTGGAGGAAGTGAGAGTTAGAAGAATATTGCTTTTTCATTGGCTGAATTGTGGCAGTCTCTCATTGGCTAAGCTCTTGGCAGTCAAGAAGAGAAAGTTTTTCTTTTCCCTGTTGGGCTCTGCTATCTGCTAGGGCATGAGAGCTCCCCCTTCTGGCCTCTGGACTCTATTTTAATTGATATTTGTTTAATAATTTTTACAATGGGTTTAGACTCTACCCCAAACAGGAAGAGCCATTGTCTTCAGGCTACTTCTCCTTTCAAAGCTTCCAAAAATTCCTAAGGTAGAAAATATAAAAGGCCAAATACCACTTAAAATTGGGGAGAGGAAAAATATAGGGGGAATATTCAAAACAAAATAGTAATAACAATAACAGTAATTATACCTACCCTGTACTGAGAGCCTTTTGTCAGTCACCTCGATAAACACTTTTTCACTATTTTATGTAACCCTACCTTATGAGGTAGATGTTATAGATGACAGAAATGAGGCTTAAAGGAGTAATAAATATCTAGCCCTACCTAAACCACCCAGCTAGTGAAATGGCAGTGCCCACATACCTTCTCTCTCCTAAGCTCACACACCTATTATCTGCATTACTCACTTCCAGGACTTCAGAATGGGACCCTCTCCTCAAAAGGTAAGGTGGCAGTATGTTTTGTATCAATTAAATTGGTTAGTTCTTAAATTAATGGCATCAGTGTAGCCAGATATCAGAGGTCTAGTACATGTGTAGGCCTGTTTATTTTTCTCCTTTGGCCAAGATTGAGTCTCTAATCTTAGTCATTTGGCCACCATTTAAAATCTGCTATTAAGAGATTAGATAGCAAAACACTGTAGACGGCTTTGTGAAATCCACCAAAACTACACAGAAAAACTACCTAAGGTGAAAGTACTGCTATTGTTGGTCAATGCCATCATCTTTGCATAAGAAGGACAGGGTTATATAAAACCTTGAAGTTAAGTCCATCACTAAGGAACTCAACCAGCCAAGCACAAATCTCTTGTTTGTTTATGGTGTGGCCTTAGTGGAATAGTTTGTTTCTTGTGGTTATCTGTCCAGTTTGGGAAAACTCTGATTGTTGCATTTTACCAAATGTGGTTATAGGCACCAAGCATACTGTAAGGAGATGCTGACTCACCCACTGATGCAAATGGGATGACTTCTTAAAATTTCCACTAACGAATGCAAAGGAAATGGGCTTTTTTTTCCCGTTAGTTCCATGAATACTAAATCAGTGTTGGGAATAAGGATATACTAGTTTTCAGCCTAAGAGTGTAAGTGGTTCATATGAGGTGTTTTGGAGTCAAAATGAGGCAAACCAGAAATAGACATTTTCTCTTTTATTCATACAGAGATAAAAAGTAAATTGGAAATTGCCTGAAAATTACACTTGTTTTCAAAATGAAAAAAATTAAGCTTACCTGATATTACATGAAATGTAATTGACACTAATCATATAGTACATAATATTTCTTCTCAAACTTGTTAAAATTTTGTATTTGGTTGTAAGAATCTGCACAAACATAGTGGAATCAAAGTAGCTTGACATCGTAAACACTTTGTGGGTTTTAACTTGAAAATACTTAGTTTGCAATGTACTTAGTTGAAATAATGGTACACCTTGAAGGAAAACACGGACATAAGTTCAGAACCAGCCTCTTTCCTTCTTGAATTTAGTGAGTGATATTGATTTCTACTCACCCATTGGCCATGCACAGCCTCTAATGACATCTTTGCAGCTGTTGTAATCTAGTGGTCCAACAAGCCATGACTTTCAAATACTTTACCCAGATTGCCATTCCATTTGAGCATCTCTTTTTTAATAAAAAGGTTTCAGTGAAAATGAAGAATGGATTTTTGTGTGTGTTCGCAATGTTGAAAATAAAAAGGAAAAGGATTAAGCACAGAAAACTCGAAGCACGATTCATCAGATGACAAAGTTTTTGCCAAGTGCATGAGAACCCAAAGCTTTTCTTTGCTAAATTTAAATTGACATTTGTCAGAGGCTATTATTTCAGACATCGTACTTCTCATCCCCACCTTCACGTAATTTTTTTCCCTTTAAGCAACATGTCTCCATATCCCCCTCTTCAATAGTTGGGAAAAGCCTGCCTCAGAATGTACGGAAGCACCTCAATGCTGGGTTAGAGTTGGCACTTCATCCATGACTCACTTCACTGAGCCCTTCTAACCTTACTTAACTTTGAATTTCGTGGCTTTTGTCACTTTCAACCAGATCCTTCATGTTATTTAGATGTAAGCCCCCCTCCCACTTTTGGGGTAAGGGGTAGGGTAAAGAATTTAATGTTATTTTTAACTGAACTGTCTTGTTAACCTTAGGGGACATCCCTGGAGCTGAAATCCATTTGAGAAATAATAGCTCAGCAACTCATTCCTGCAGACTGGCTCTGTGGAGTCAGTCTGGAAAAGCTCTTTAAAAGCACAGTCTGCCTGGCCCTTTTCTTTTGGTTTCTGTGGAATTTTTCTTAGTAACAATTTTTAGCTGAGAGGGTTACCAAAGATTGTAAACGAAGGAGGCCTGGGATGGCTGATTGCTGCACTCATTAAACAAAGTCTGCTTGTGTAAGCTGTGTCCCCTGGCTTGGTGCAAAGGGGCACACAGTTCTGGAGTCAGCAGGGACTGAGATTTTAAAATACTATGAAAAGTAATGCCCCTTTGTGGAGGATACTCGCCTTGCCATTTACTTTTAAATTTTGTGCGCTAAGCCACCTTCCAAATGCTGTTGGCCTCACAGAGGGCAGGGCAACCTGTTATTACCAGCCTACCGTGATTCTAGTAAGTTGCCCGGACAGTCTTTCGAACGGATGCTGGTTCTGTGCCTGAACATATCAAGCCCGCAATCTGGCTCCTCTTTCCTCTTTAGGAGGGAGATAGAATTGTTCTTCCCTCTTAATAGCGCACAAGATTGAAAGTAGAAAACAACAAAGCCAACTTCCCGGCCCTGTGTGTGCAGACAGCAGAGAGCATGTAGTTCAGCCCCGATCCAAAAAGACTTGTCAAATGAAAGAGAAATGCACAGACATGTCTGTGCTTTGTCCCCTGAATTTTAAAAGCATCTAATGTTTCAGAGCTCACGTGAACCTTATTTAAAGCACAGCCATCCACAAAGTATTCACTTTATGGTTTTAGTGGCTGTCCTCTTTCCTTGCTGTTCACGACTATGGTTATTTTATCAGCCCTTTGGTAGCTCGGCTTGTTTGACTTAAACTTTTCAGTGTAGCTTTGCTTCTGACAGTACCAGAAGTATAATTGCAAAGGAAGACTCTGCATGAGGGATTGATGCAGGAGGCAGGCACATGATTTGAAATAAGGTGTCTTGGGAAGACAGTCAACTTATTTGGTAGTTTCTCAGTTTTTCCAGTGTGACTATCTATAAAGCTGAATGCCAAGTTTTGATTCCTAGGTTTTATGAGGTTTCAGAGGTACAGAACTAATCCTTGGCTAGGTGTTCTTTTTTTTTTTTTTTTCTGATGAAAATTGCAGGCATGAAAAACAAGGTGCAGCATCCGTTTTCAATTTAAAAAAATGAAAATGTAAAACCTCTCCCTCTGGGCCTGGTGCTGAGCCAGGTGAGGGAATGGAATGGGTGTGGCCACTAAGAAAGTAATAAGATGAAAATACCCTTCTGCTTCGAGTAACTTTATATCTCAGAGGGTCCCCCCGCCCCATTTCAATAAAGGAAGTTACACTGTGCTATCATTTTATTTCAAATATTTTTTCTTTAAAAATTCATTTACTTTGAAATTTTACTAATTCCCAAGGACACTAGATTTGATCTGTTTTCTCTGTCATCTCTGATTTCTGTTCGATCCCACAGGGGTAAATATTTGACATGCAGCCATTCCCAGGGGGGCGCAGACCAATGTACCAAACACAGAGTCATTCACTTCACCGAGAGATGAAATCAGGCTCCAGGGGATAAACAGCCGTCCATAAATAACCTCTCAGAAATAGCCTAAGGAACATGTCCTGCAAAGAAATCCTGGCTCAGTACATTCTATTTTGTTTATTTTGCATAAAAGTTTTCTTTGTCTAGATCTGTACTAGCATAAAAGCACTTTCAGAAAAACATGCAGTTAAAACAAAACCAAGTGAAAAGAGAAAGTCCCACCTGAAAGAACACTGACTGTCCCCTTTGAAATGTCAAGAGAAAACCAGCTTACCTGACATTCTAATGACTAAAGAGGAGTGAGAAAAGGAAAAGGACATGGAGGGAGTTCCATGCCAAGTCTGGATATTCGTAGCCTCTTCCTGAAGTCTAGGCTGTGTAGGCTACTTCTAGAGGCACATCTAACTGTTGTCAGTAATGACACATGCTTCAAGACTTAACATTTGGCCAAGATAAAACTGACCCATCAGTACTGTGAGGTAGCTTGAGTTTCTTTTGGATAATTCCTACTAATTTAAAATGTTCTTTGGGGACTTCAATCAATCTGCATTTTAGTGAGATAGATTAAAGCAAAGGAACGGAATGGTGGGAAAGTGTCAGGTGAATCTGGACCATATATTTTATTCGCTTTGAGCATTGTCATTTGGCTCAGTTTCACTTTTAGCACCTGAAGAAGTGATCCAGTTTATATATTTGAATGACTTATGTATATATACTTAGCCAAATTCAGAGGATTTATAAAAATAACATGAACTTCAAAGACCCCCCCCAGGGGGTCAATTAGTAAGTGCAATTTTTCTATTACCAATTACCTCCTAGCTTTTCAGTAGTCAAATACTTGGATTCTCATGAATTTGAGTAATTTTCCTTCTCATTTCGTTGGTTTCTGTCTTTCATTTTTTATTATCATCACCCTAGGTCACATTCTTACCATTTCAGAAATATATCATTAAAATAGCCTTGAACTGGCTTGACTGCCTTCAAACTCTCCCCATCACTATATCCCCATCTCCACCTCTGGATCAGTTACCTTAAAACCATGCTTTACATCATGAATTCACCCTGCTCAGAATTTGTGTTGGCACCCCATTTCCTAAAGGAGATAGTTACAACTAACTTTCCTCTGCCATTCTAATTTCATGCCTACTTACTTCTCTAACCAAACTCGATATGAGCTATCCTTTAAAATCTTTCATGTTCCATTGCCTTCGCTTTTATTTACATGATGTCCCTGCTCAGAATGTCCCTTCTTCAATTTGACGTCTCAAGGTCTAATTTAAGCCTGACCTTCTTCCACAATGCTCTCTACTTTTTCTGATGTGCTGTGAAATAATAACCACTTACTTTGGATTATTGGGTTATTTTGCTTATGTACCTCATAACCCTAACAGGATTGTAAATTTCTTGAGAACAAGAACTGGGTCTTGCAAAATCTTTTTATTCCTCCAGTAGTGTCTGTCCACAGTTAGCATGAAGAAACAATTCTTCCTTTAGGAATGTTAGAACTACTTTATTAATATAGGGTTATCAAGAAGAACACTCTTTTGTTGAGATAATTTCAGTTTCCTAAAGAACAGGTCATTTTCAGCTTCAATAACTCATGGAAGGGATGGGCTCTCCAACAGGAAGTATTCGTAGGGCAAAATCTGTGGAAATGGCAGAAAAAAAGCTTGTCCATTTTCTCGTGTTCTCTACTCTAAAGAGTCCCTTTATCCAAGAAGGAATTCTTACTTAGGATATCTGTCACATGAAGAACCCAACAAGGAAAGAACCTGTATAGTCAACAGCTGGCTTCAACAAATTAGCCCTATTATATATCGCAGATTGTCTAGATTCTACTGTTAGTTTCCTTTTGCTATCTTCAAGCCTTTAGTAAAGTTGTCAATACGTTGAGTGTCACAGCCGTGTGTTAGATAAGCTATGGGAAATTAAAAGAAGGGTCATCTGTCGGTCTGTTAAAGGGAGAGTTTTTCCCATTTGTGGCCGATGTGATGGTGGCAACAGTGGATGGAGAGACAGATCAATCTGAGAAGTATGGTGTCCAGATCTCCTCCTCACTAGGAGGCATCAACGTTAAGAGTTTTGGGATTTACATTATTTTTAATTTTATTAAGAAGAGTAGCATTTTCTTTTTAAATTCTTATTAAAAGATGTATAATATTGATGACTTATAAACAGACATTATTATTATTCACATACACGTTCACGTGTACCAGGTTTAAAATCTGTGACATATAATACAGATACATAGAGAGATATTTTCATTTTCTATAACAATATCTGTTCATTAGCTCCTATTGCCTAGTTATGGAAAGAATTTTAAATTTTCCCAATCAAGTAATTAGTCACTTTTGGTTTAAGTTTTGATTGAGACTTTTCCAATTTAAGTCAGCCTTTTAAGGTGAATACTCAGTTCAGCTTTTCTCCCCATCTTTTCCTTTCTCTCTGGGCAATGTTTGGGCACAGAAGAAATCTCCTTAACTTCTTAGACATAAGGGGAAGAGGTTGCACCACTGGTCTGTGATTCTTTACCTCATGTCATATAAAAAATTAACTCAAAAAACAGTCCCAAAATGTAAGTGCCTAAACTGAAAAGAAAACCTACTGAAAACATAGGAGAAAATCTTTGTGCTTTGGGGTTAGGCAGAGATTTCTTAGAAAGGACATAAAATGCAGAAACTATTAAATAAAAATATTGATATATTAAATTTCATCAAAAATACAAAACTCTACAAAAGACAATTAGGAACATAAATAGACAAGTCATAGGGGAGATAATATATACAAAACACTTATGAAGACCTGTATCCTGAATATATAGAGAATTATTACAACTACATAAGAAAAAAATAATTTAAAAAATGAAAGATTTGAAAAGAAGTGATACAAAGTGATACAAAGAAGTGATACAATGTCAAATAAGCATATAAAAAGATGCCCAACATCATTAGTCATTAGGAAAATCAACCTTAAAACCACAATGAGATACCACTTTTAAGAATGGCTAAAATCAGTGACAGGCGATATCAAGTGCTGTGAGCATGTTGGGAATGCACAATGGTACAGCCACTCTGGGAACAGTTTGTAGTTTCTTAAAAAGGAGACAGTTTCTTAAAAGTGGGGAGAGGCTACCAGTGTCTTCCCAGGTCTCCATTCTCCAATGCTCCCATAGTAATAGTTGGAAGCGGCAATAGGCTTGGTCAGAAGACCATATTCTGCAATCTCCCTTACTAGTTAGCCATGGAGCTGACTTCTTGTCAGTGAAATGTAAGCAGAAGTTGTTGGTTGGGGATTCCAAGGAAGCTGTTTAAATCATAGCGTTCAACAGAAATAGAAGGCAAGCCACCAATGAGAGCTACATATGTTATTTACATTTTTCCAGTAGCTACATTAAAAAAAAAACAGATGAAATTAATAATATACTTCAACCCAGTATAGCCAAAATATCATTTCAACACAAAACCAACATAACAAATTATCAATGAGATAATTTACATGCTTTGTTTTTTTTTTTTTTTTTTGGTGGGAAGTCTTCAAATTCTGGTGCATATTTTGTACTTTCAGAACATCTTGGTGCAGACTAGCCACATATCAAATGCTCAGTAGCCACATGTAGCTGGTAATTTCTGTATTAGCACAGTTTTAGATAAATAAGCATTTTTTGTCCTGCTTCTGTTCCTTCTACTGACATGCAATGTATCTGTGTTGGCTGGAATTTCACCAGCTCTCCTACATTATGAATCTTCCTTAAGGTTGCAAACTATGGAACAGAAAGATAAAAGAAATCTGGTTCTGGATCCTTTGCAATTCCCTTACCAGCCATGGGCTCCCAAATTCTGGACTACTTTTACATGGCTACAGTAATATCAGACAATATAAACCATGGTAAAAGTTATTCTTAATGATGAAAAGGGCCGCTAGATAATAACAGAATATAGAAGACAGTATAGTGTATTAGATAAAAGTACAATTTTGGGAGCATATATCTAGGTGCAGATCCTGACGTTGCGATGTACTGATGGGTAAGTTATTTAAGCTCTCCAAAGTTAAACTCTTGCCTTAACTATATAATGGAGGTAATAATATATTTCTCCGAAAGTTATTGTAAGGACTAAAAAAGTTAATATATGTAACATACTTAGATTATGTGTAACACGTAGTAAGTTCAGACTCAGCTGTTACTCATTAGGAAAATATAATGATTCTTAACTTGTAGGCACCTGAGTGTAAGCTCCAACTATATAAAGCAAAATTGACAAAATTATACAGGGTGGTGGATAAATCTACAATTCTAGTTCAAGAGTTTGACACATTTCCCTATAACTGACAAATGGAGCAGACCAAAAATTGAAAAAGATTTGAATAAATGAATGTGATTAACATGCCTTGGATAAGCTTCAAATTTGGTAATCCTCACATTTGAATCTGAGCTTCCTGAAAACTCTTACAAATATGAAAAAAATATCAGTTTGAATGATTTTTATTATTGGGAAAAGGAGAATGCTATTTCGTTAGGTTTACCATGTTACTTATATTTGAGTAATCATGGTGGGTGAAACATCTCTATGCTCTACTTTTTCATTTCCTTCCATTACGTTCACACACTAAATATATAAAATATGTATTTTAATTTGACGTAAATCATTAATCTCATGATTTATTTATCACATAAATATGATGTTTCTGGTTGCAAATTCTTTAACTCACTCTGTATATCCCTTAGCAAAACAGCACGAGCAAATGAGTGGATAATGCTTTCTTTGGACGCTGATGAATGTTCTCTCCAGTGGGAAATTTCTAGCACAGCTTTTTTTTCACCCTCTGGGCAGCTATTTCCTTAGACTGTCTCCTACTGAGACACAGCAGGTGGAAATAAACCCAAACTTCCTAAGTGTTAGGAAGGTGTTGCAACGATTCCCGTTTATAATATCTCCTTTAAAATTTGAGTGTTTTTTCCCCCAATTTTGGACCATATTTTAAAACATTACCATCTGTTTGTTTGTTTGTTTGTTTCAATGAGATAATTTTCATCACTTATGAAGAATCACATTGAATAGGATTTGTTATTTTAAAAAAATATAAGCATTGGCTAACTATGAGACTAGAGTCAGAGAGATGGAAAAAGAAACAAGATTCAGCTCAAACTTACTAAACAATCTCAATAGTACAGGAACTCCAGGCAACTAAAATACCCTCTGGAGAGTAACATTTCATGCATAGGAAGAAGTTATTTACTTCGTGCAGGAAAGTACTTTGGTCCAAAGAGGGGCCCTGGCTCACCATAATATTGGGTTTGGCCTATCATGGGACTAGACTTAAAATATTTTATGTTCTCAATTTATTTTCTCTCACATCTGGATTAAGAATAATTTTTCTAGACCTGAATTATGGAAAATTTCTCTTGTCAAATATATATGCCATATACTTGACTGTAAACATATTGGTCTAATTGCAAAACTTACCACTGGAAAAGCTAATTATTTAAGGTGTGGGTCCAAAGTAGAATTTCCCCACCTTTATGTAAACCACAAACACATATCTCTGGGAACTTAAAGAGTTGAACTCCACTGCCTGGCAAAGAGGCACTTCCTGCTGTGCCCTCCCATGGGAGGCTTGGGCCTTTGGCTAGGGGCTGTTTCCACAAGCTGGAATCTATTTTCCTGGTTGTGGAGGTCCCCTTAAACACAGGGGAATTGTGGTGACCCTTTGAGGTTGCAGAGGGAATTATTTGAGTGCCTCCTTTCAGTTTCGCTCATATCCCCGAGTCTTGTTGGAACAGGGAGCCCATTCTCTTGTTAAAGGCTTCTTTGCCAGCGCCTTAGGGCCAGCTATTGCTGGACAGCCTCCCATCTATACCCCCATGTTTGCTGGAGCCAAGAGAGCAGAAGGGAGGGATTCCCTTTTAACTCTGTGCCAGGTGCTTTTACAGTTCTGTCTTGTTTTTGTTTTTCCTACCAGGCAAAAATTAGAAGCTTTTATTGTCTCAAAGTACTACTCCTCAAGCTCTAACTTTAAGGCATAAATGAAAACCATGCATATTACCAAAACAGAAATAATATAGCTTTCATTAAAAAGACAGTGCCAAAGCAGATAGCAAATGTGAATGCTTATCAAAGATAGATTTCAATTATACCATATATGGAATCAAACTTTATATATCATTTAGTATATAATATACTGTCACCCAGCAACCTTCATAGGGGCAAGGTAATTCCAAAGTAGAAGGTTTGGGTCTCATGGTGAAGATCAAAGTTATCTTCAAAGGTTGTGTGCAGAGCACAGAGGAAGTATAATGTTTCTTGGATGTACTCAGTTAGCAACATACATCCCTACAACCGTGAGAGCACTTAACCACCACTTGTTTACAAAACTAGCTTCAGAGAATGCCACTCATGGACCAAAGCCAGTGTGCTCCTTTCTTTCTCCTGACAATATAAGGAATAATAAGCCATCAGTTCTGTATCTCTCTACTTTTAAGACAGGGTTTCCAGCCTCAGCACTGTGGACATTTTGGGCCAGATGATTCTTTCTTTGGGGGACCATCCTGTGAATTGTAGAATGTTTAGCGAAACTCCTGGCCTCTCTACCCACTAGATTCCAGTAGCACTACCCCCTCGTTGTGGCTACCAAATTGTTTCCAGACACTGCCACATGTCTCCGAGGGGACAAAATCAGACCCAGTTCAGAACCACTTCATTAAGGTAACCTTATTTCAGGGTCCTGAGTAAGAGTCACAGTCGTCTGTTCCATAGATTTTTTTTTTTTTTTTTTTTGCTGTACGCGGGCCTCTCACTGCTGCGGCCTCTCCCGTTGCGGAGCACAGGCTCCGGATGCACAGGCTCAGCGGCCATGGCTCACGGGCCCAGCCGCTCCGCGGCATGTGGGATCCTCCCGGACCGGGGCACGAACCCATGTCCCCTAGCATCGGCAGGCGGACTCTCAACCACTGCGCCATCAGGGAAGCCCTGTTCCATAGATTTTTATAATCGCAATCTCAAAGAGACAAGATTGAGATTTGTTTTTTTTACATCTTTATTGAAGTATAATTGCTTTACAATGGTGTGTTAGTTTCTGCTGTATAACAAAGTGAATCAGTTATACATATACATATGTTCCCATATCTCTTCCCTCTTGCCTCTCCCTCCCTCCCACCCTCCCTATCCCACCCCCCTAGGTGGTCACAAAGCACCGAGCTGATCTCCCTGTGCTATGCGGCTGCTTCCCACTAGCTATCTATTTTACGTTTGGTAGATGTCCATGCCTCTCTCTCGCTTTGTCACAGCTTACCCTTCCCCCCCCCATATCCTCAAGTCCATTCTCTAGTAGGTCTGTGTCTTTATTCCTGTCTTACCCCTAGGTTCTTCGTGACATTTTTCCCCTTAAATTCCATATATATGTGTTAGCATACGGTATTTGTCTTTCTCTTTCTGACTTACTTCACTCTGTATGACAGACTCTAGGTCCATCTACCTCATTACAAATAGCTCAATTTCGTTTCTTTTTATGGCTGAGTAATATGCCATTGTATATATGTGCCCCATCTTCTTTATCCATTCATCTGATGATGGACACTTAGGTTGTTTCCATCTCCGGGCTATTGTACATAGAGCTGCAATGAACATTGTGGTACATGACTCTTTTTGAATTATGGTTTTCTCAGGGTATATGCCCAGTAGTGGGATTGCTGGGTCATATGGTAGTTCTATTTGTAGTTTTTTAAGGAACCTCCATACGGTTCTCCATAGTGGCTGTACCAATTCACATTCCCACCAGCAGTGCAAAAGTGTTCCCTTTTCTCCACACCCTCTCCAGCATTTATTGTTTCTAGATTTTTTGATGATGGCCATTCTGACTGGTGTGAGATGATATCTCATTGTAGTTTTTTACTGGGCCTCTCTCCTTATTCAGGTTTGCCTGTTTACTCCCCAGCAGGTTGTGTAACATAATGAAGGACTTATTTACTAAGTCAAACAAAAGATCATATACATCTTTTTCCCAGGGCCAGCAACCTGCTTCTCTTACATTTACAAAACTAAGAAGGGTCAGTTAATATCTGCTCCAAATTGATGACCTTAACCTAGAACACATGGTTGCTTCTTGTAGGATAAAAAGAAAAAGAAAAGAAACTCTGGTAGGGCATCTCATTTCATTACAACTTAATTGAATATCATATTCCACTTAACATTTTTCTAATTCAGCCCATTATGAATGAATCACATAGAGGCTGTATTTTTTTTTTTTTTATGTTTAAATATCATGCCTTGAGAGGTTGAATACACTTTTCAATGATAATCACTGGTGAGGGAAGTATGCTGCCCCCTGCAGTGATTCTACAAATAGATTGCCCAATATCTCCTGTAGGAGTTGAGTAAGGAGAAGTAAGTAAACAGAAGGTAGTCTTCCTGTGTTTCTTGAAACGAACTTTGAGAGAACAAAGGTAGTAATTAGGATTCATTTTCTCTCCTCATCAAGACCCTCTGCTGAGCAAGCATTTTCGAGAGATGGCATTTTTAATCAGTGATTGATAGCATCCACAGCTTTCAGGCAGGAGAATGTTCTTAGTGACCTCTGCCGACTTGAGGTATTGAGTTATGTTTCAAAAGCGTGGCAGTGCTAAGATGTCTAAGCTTGGAAAGTTTCAAGATCAACGTTACCATGAATTGGTTGATGGTTTCAAAATGCAGATTAGCTCTGATGATGGATTGGAAGCTACAGGAGAACAGTAATTCTGAGTTAAGAAAAGGCTTTTGATTCTGTTTTTAGAAAAAGCAACCAAGCTTCTTTCGTTGTCTGCAATCTTCTTTAAAGTGGCCCCATTGGATATTCCCTGAGTTTCCCAAGTTCTGTCCTCGACCCCACATCTTTTCTTTCCATCTCTTTTTCCCCTTAGTATTCCTGTATATTCCCATCTCTTAAATACGAAACCCTTATATGCATGACTCCAAAATCTGTCTCTTTGGAAACCAGACTGTGCCTTAAACTGCCTACTGTATGCTTCCTCAGGTGTTGGGTACTCAAAACTCAACATTCCTAAAGCTAACTGAATGCCTTGCTTTCCAAATATCTTCCTTTTTGTCAATGTCATCATATACTACTCATCCATGCCCCAAAGCCAAGGACTCACCCCCCTTTTCCTTACGCTATCAGCAACCCTATTTCCTCACATTGCCAGGGACTGTAGTTCATTATCCAATCAGGGACAGTGTTCTGTGGATTCTATTTCCTACATATCTTTCAAAAGTTTCCATCTCCATCCCACTGCCCCCTCAGCCCCAGCAGCATCCGTTGCCTGGATTATGGAATCTAAATTGGCCTTTCTGCCACAACTGTCTCATCTCTTTTTTCATCCTTTGCATTGCTACAGAAATCACCTTTCTAAGTGAAACCTGATCTGATTGTGTCCTTGTCCTGCTTTAATATTTTATGTTTCCTTTGACTGCCAGCCTAGTCCTTGGCACCCATGTATTGTTGATGAAGCTTTTACTGACTTAAGGGAAAATTCTCTTGCCACCAGTATTGCATCTTGACACATACAGGGTGGTTTCCCTCTCTCTTCTCTGTATTGCCATCAACATACGATGCTTCTTTTAATTTTTTCTTACATTATCACCTAACCTTCATTTATTTTATTTATTTAAGAGAAATTTACCATATACCATGTGCTGTCCTAAGCACTTTAGAAATTCTAACTCATTAAGTCTGAAACAACATAAAACAAATTTTCCTGAAACTAAGTTGAAATATGTATGAGTGGCACTACATAGAGACACCCACAAAAACATTTTTTACTACCAGATATTATTCATCACCTAAGCAAGAGTTCTTAGAAGCCCTGAGAGGTTGGGATGATGTCAGGACTTAATCTTGGGATTTGAAATTCCTTCTATTAAGGTACTGTCCTTCCCTTTTCCCATCTGGCAGGCTTTTGCTTATTAACTGTGTATCGAGGATACTGAGCTCAATGGATTATAAACATAAATCGGTCATATATTTTCTGAACATTTGGTGGCATGTGATTTGGGGCATGTAATTTAACTTCTCTGTGCCTTGGTCTCCCTTCTGAAAGACAGAACAAATCATGTTACCTACCTCATAGAGTTGTTTTACAGCTCGAATGTGTTAATACATATAAAATGTCTAAAGCAGTACCTGGCACATAGTAAGCACTCAATAAAAGTTGGCCATAACTTTTATGCTCCTGTTTCCTTCTCTGGACCACAAGCTCTTTGATTCCCAAGAGCTTAGATAGCGTCTGGCACTTATTAGGTGTCTCCAAAATATTGGTATAATAATGGAGAAAAAGTCATCAAAATAAGGATTCTAGGAATTAAACAGAACTGAAGTTGATTTGAACACATAATGCCTTTTACCCTGAGGATTTCAAAATGCATTCAGACAATACTTGATTCTCTTAGGAGACAATGACTATAGCCAATATCTCCATAACAGAGAGTATAATATAGCTAGATTCAATCACAGAGAGATTAAACTTCCTGGGACTAATGGAAGAATTTGAAACAGCTACTTCACTGGTAGACAGTGAGAATTCTAAATAGTTTAAGATGGCAGAATTAGCCTTTGTATATTTCCTTTACTGGTTTATCCCAGACATTTTTTTAAAGAGTGACAATGGAATAGACTTTAAAGATAATAATTGCACTGAGCTCTGCAGGCTTTTGTAAGATTTTTTTTTATCAGGTGCTTTGGAAAGCAAGTAGATCATGTTACCTACTTCCCATAGGCATTTTCCAGGTACTCAGATGGCATCAGAGCCCAGCTGTATCACAACAAAACAACACAAAACAAACACACAACAACACAAAAACAACACAAAACACACAACAAAACAAAACAAAAAATAGGGTTGTTTTTTTTTTTCCCCCACTGCATTCTAACAAATAAACAGAACTGCTGGTTGGGTATGGTTTAATTTGTCATAAGTGTCCTCCATTACTGCTTCTCTAAAGGTCATGAAAACAAAACCAAAATTAAAAAGGAAAAGTGAAATCAATCATAGTTATCTTTCCAAATAGTCAAATATTGCTAATATATAGACTAAACATCTAGGTGATGGTTAAATTTTTCCCCACTTTTTATCTACATTTCTACCCAAAGATTGAACCCTGTATGGAAAAGCTCAACCATTAGCCTACAAAAGCTGAATCAACAGAGTTAATCATCACAGAAAGTATAGTTACTTATTGAATTAGAGGTGGTCATGGGGGGAGAAAATGAGGAAACCTTAGCCAAAGTCAATGGTCTTGTGGTTGGATTTTTCTGGATTTATACGAATGAAAAAAAAATGTGCTTCTGTCCAGAAGATCGATTCCAAAACAAATAAAAACACTGTCACACTAGCCTTAAAGAGATGCCCTCACTTTCAATAAGGGCCTGGGAGGAGGAAGGTCCTTGGAGAATTATCTAGGAGTGGATGACATACAAAAATTATGACATACAAAAAACGTACAAACAAAAAAATTTTGTTTGCTAAACATTCTTGACCTTACGTCCTCTATAAAAATAGTTTCTTTCATTGCAGCTGAGAAAGCTGTGATTTTTCTGTCTCGTCAGTCTAGGCTGCCTCCTTCATCGTGGTGAAGATGGGTGTGATTTTATAAAAGAAAAAGTTGGCAAGTTTAGCCATCTCCTATTCTAATGACTCAAATACACTGTTTCTTCCTGCCCCCATTCAGAATCCTCAACCAAGAAAGCACATCATATGATTCAAGCTCAAAGTTTTTGAGGGTGTCTGAGACCCAGAGTATAAAATATTTCGTTGTTCCTGTCTTGTTTGACCCCCTTTCCCTACCCCTGACTTATTAGGTTCCACGCTGCCAGGGAGCCCTGTGGTATCAGGCCGAACATTTTGATGTAATCCCACCACTGTGGCTATAGCTATCTAAGCTGGAGGATTTATTAGTTGTGAACGTTCATTTTTGTTTTTTCTGGTCCAGTGCCAGTAAATAAGTCACCCAAACCATGGCTGAGTGTCATTTGATAGGAAAAGGCTGGGATCACAAGGAAGCTTTCTGTCTTTCAACCGAAAAAAAAAAAAAAAAAAAAAAAAACAACAAAAACTGCTGAGGTAAGCAGTGTCAAGCCCAGCTGCATCAACATGATGGTGGTAAGACAAATGTGGGCTTTCACTGCTGGATATGGGGCTAGAGGACAACCAGCCTGTAAACCCTCTGCAAGCCCAGGAACATCTGAATTAATGCAAGTAGCAAAGCAGCAAGGGATTGCTTTTTCAAACTACTAGCTCTGAGAAGGAAAATCCTCTGTCCATTGCCATCTCTCTAGTACGTAAACACAGCTCATCGGAAAGGACTAGAGATCAAAATCTCCTACACGCACACATATAAATACATGCACACACACACACACACACACACACACACACACACACACACACACACACTCTGTTGTTTCAGCTCCATTAGAAGAATATGATGAAATCAATCCCGTCTGTGAGTTGGGGACCCGCTGGCTGGACGGTGTGGAGCAGGGAGGCCAGAAGTAGGACATGGGTTTGTAAGAGGCCATTAGGAGAGCCAGGATGGGAGAAGCGGAGGAGGACCGCGAGGAGGTCTGAACTTGGGAGGGGACCACTCTCTCGCCACAGGCTCGCCAGCTCCCTGTGACTGTTGCCTGGGCGATGGCTGGGGGATTATCAAGAATGCTTGGAGCCAGTATCCTTCTTTTGGACTCATGGATGGAGCAGAAGGGGGTGGATGGCTTTTCTCTTTCTGTTTCTTCCTTTCATATTCAGCAGATTAGAGCGGGGGGTTGCTGTGGCGACGACACGGAGGAGGGCTCCCCGCACACCTGCACCACCAACAGGAGCCCGCCAACGTGGACTTAGGCTCTCCCGGGGGGCAGGTTTTTTTGCTGTGGGAAACACAACAACAACAGCAAAAAGAGTAAGGGAGAGAGAGGGAGATGGAGGAGGGAACGGAAAAAAGGGAGGGAGAGAAGGAAGAAAACACACTACGGGTTCAAGCAATGGCACTCATGCTCTTTCATGAAACAGGATAGGAATCCATGAGATGAAGAGATGGTACCCCAGAACCCCTGCCCAAGTAGCCTTGTGGGACTGTTTAGGGATGACAGTAAGTAGGGAGACAGACACCCACATCCTAGAACCACCAACTGCATACAGCATGGAGGAATGAAATCCTCAAAGCACGGAGAGCTTGAAAGCTACAACTGAGTTAAGAGTTTACTTTACTCTTACCTAAGAGTAAAGGAGTAGAGGGCTAATTGGAAAGTTACTCCATGACTATCCAGAACTAAAAGAGATTCACCATTTCTGCAGATCGACTTCCTAATGGAAAGGAGTGCTTTCTAATGTGGAAAAAAATAATATAATGTGCTTTCTTTTTAAGTTGAGAGAGAGAGAAGAGGGGAAATGGGTGCTGGGGAAGGAGGGACTGATGGGCTCCTGAAGTCTCCAGTATAGTCCTCTGCAATGTTCTGGCGTGGCTCCAGGTTCTGCTAATGAAGAAGTCAGCTCCACACAGCGTCCCGGCCTCACCTCCCTCCTGTACCCTGGGCTCTGCCTTCATTCTGAGCTTCCTCATGTCTCCTCCTCTTCCTGTCTGGTGATGGCCTTCTGCATTATTGTCTCTGTTTCCATTAACAAAACATCACAACACTTCAGCCCGTCCAAAGCGCTCTACAATGACAATATTTACAGAAGGTTAAATAAAATATGGATAGAGTGATTGATAGCGAATATGCCATAGACCTTTTGAACTTAGAGCATGCTGGCTTTGTTTGTTTTTTAAGCTCAATTCTCCAGGCAGCTTCAGCTATTTTAATATCTCTTAAACAATCCACTTACAGGAAGAGATGATTAGAGAGAAACATTCTTTTAATTTTTTATTCTCTTTTCCAAGCAACATGATTAGCAGTCAGTGGACCTTATGTCTTCCACTTTCTGTCTGCTAAAACCAAGAGCATTTTCTTGGGAAACTGTGTCACAACAGATGGAGATGAGACAATTGACTGTCCCATCAGCACATACACAAATGACATTGTACTCTTGTTCTTGAAGTTTTTACATATCCTCGTATTGACTCCAGCTGAATGAATGTAGAAAGATGATCTAATCTCAGAGTATAGCTTGTTTTCATGGAAGTATATATTTGTCCGTTTCTTTAATAGAGAGTTTATAAAATATTTTCACAGGAAAGATAGCTACATATTAGATCAGGGTTTGGCAAATGTTCTCTGTAAAGGGCTAAATAATAAGCTTTGTGGTCCATGAGGTCTGTAGCAACAAAACTCTGTTATTGATAACATGTTAATGAATGGCATGGCAATATTTCAATAAAGTTTTATTTACAAAAATAGGCAGCAGGCCCATTTGGCCTGTGTGCTATTGTTTGCCAACCCCTAGCACTAGGTCTGTCCTCTTCTAGGTGTAAGATACTGATTAGGTTAGAATCCTCTGTAGCTCTCTCAGAAAATTTCAGTATTCCAGTACCATTCTTTTCAGTTCCTAATCTTATACTGATATTCAGTAACCAAGAACAAATAAGCAGAGCACTTGTCCAACTGAAGTAAATATCCAACCTGCCCAGGGACTAGAATCTAGGGGGAGGACAGGAATAAAGACGCAGACATAAAGAATGGACTTGAGGACACAGAGAGGGGGAAGGTTAAGCTAAGATGACGTGAGAGAGTGGCACTGACATATATACACTACCAAATGCAAAATAGATAGCTAGTGGGAAGCAGCCGCATAGCACAGGGAGATCAGCCCGGTGCTCTGTGACCACCTAGAGGGGTGGTATAGGGAGGGTGCGAGGGAGACACAACAGGGAGGAGATATGGGGATATATGCATACGGATAACTGATTCACTTTGTTATACAGCAGAAACTAACACAACATTGTAAAGCAATTATACTCCAATGAAGGTGTTTTAAAAAAAGAAAAAAAATCAAATAAGAATACAGTGTAGAAGGACAGAACACATTTGAACTGTTGCAGTATATGATTGTCTAGTCTTATAATGCCTGATCACTCGGTATATAAATGACTATTTAGAGTACATTTAAAAAGAGTAGAATTTGCCCTTCTTGATGGTCATGGATTTCAAAGGCCTATTTGGTGCCCGATTTTCTACAGAGTCTTATGCCAAAATGTCTAATATAACAGGGAGGCAAGCAGTGCATTTAAACATGTTTTGTCGACTGGGCACCATATGTAAAAGTGACGGCCAGGACTCCTTGCCAGTTCTCTTTCAAAGGGGAGGATGGGTCTCCAAAGATTCAAGCATCTTGAAGTGCAACTCATGTTAGAGAAGTCAGCAGGTAAGGGCTTACCTGTGTGATTCTACATTTCATTCTGAAAATGATTTCTTTCCTAAATAAGGATTTCATTATTACTATCTCTGAAATTTATCCTTTATTTTTAAGAGTTGTATATGTTATGTTTGCTATAATTTTGCACAGAGACAGCAAAAGGAAGTGGGGACATATGTTCACCTCATTCCAGTGTATGAATTCCAACGTGGATTATAATGTTGAGACCCCATATGTGGTGTTATTCAAGACTAAAGAGCCCATTCTTTGGAAATTACATTAATATCTGACTATGGAGTTCTGAAAATTTGCCCTGTGGAAACCTGGAGAACAGTTACCTTTGTCCATAGGGATGGAATTTGTCCAGAGAAACATTCCTACTGCCTATTACTGGGCAATAAATAAGGATTGGGAAGGCTGAATCCCAAGCAGAACAGTTATGAGCCATAGCATTCCCACAAGACTTGGTGGTAAGAACCAACAAATAAAGATTGGAAGAATGGATTTGAATTTCTTGAAAAGCATCCCGGTAATACCTGGGGTAGAAACTTGAGGAAAATCTAGGGTTGTTTTTTATTTTTATTTTTTAGCCAGTTTGGGATTCAAATTATGGTGATTTTTCCCAACCTCGTAAATCCAGGGACATCGAGTTATATTACTTATTATGGTCCTTCCTTAAGATGAACCAACTTAAAGCCCGGGACTGCTTCATCTGGGACATCAATATAGACAAAGTAGCCATTCAGTCAATAAGACATGTGAAGATGAGGATTATATAGGATAAAGGATGGGATTCCGTTTTCTGAAAATAGTAAGTGTACAAAAAGGTTCAGAATGGGAGCTTCCCCTCCCCCAATTGACAGCTTGTAAAGAGGTGGAAAGATGCAAGAGCTCAATCCTACTCTTCTAGTCGATCAGTATTAAATGTAAGGTTGAACTAAGTTAACCACAATATTATGCATAAAACCCAGAAACAACATGATGCTCTCATTTTTGATTTGTGATCAACACAAAATAATTTGAGATTAAGATTAGACCTACATAATGCCTATAATTTTATATTAAAATGATGAGGAATTTTGAAATAGGACCCATTCCAAGAAGCCATTTTCCAGATGAACTTATAATGGCGAGGGCTTTGGACAGACACTTTTGATGTCATTGATAAAGTCATGTATCAGTAAAGTCTTTTTTTGTTTTTTTTACATATCTATTGGAGTATAATTGCTTTACAATGGTGCGTTAGTTTCTGCTTTATAACAAAGTGAATCAGTTATACATATACATATGTTCCCATATCTCTTCCCTCTTGCCTCTCCCTCCCTCCCACCCTCCCTATCCCACCCCTCTAGGTGGTCACAGAGCACCGGGCTGATAGCCCTGTGCTATGCGGCTGCTTCCCACTAGCTATATACCTTACGTTTGGTAGTGTATATATGTCCATGCCTCTCTCTCGCTTTTTTTTTCCCCCTCCCCGTATCCTCAAGTCCATTCTCTAGTAGGTCTGTGACTTTATTCCTGTCTTACCCCTAGGTTCTTCATGACATTTTTTTTTCTTAAATTCCATATATTTGTTAATATGGTTTATCACATTGATTGTTTTGCGTATACTGAAGAATCCTTGCATTCCTGGAATAAACCCCACTTGATCATGATGTATGATCCTTTTAATGTGCTGTTGGATTCTGTTTGCTAGTATTTTGTTGAGGATTTTTGCATCTATGTTCATCAGTGATATTGGCCTGTAGTTTTCTTTCTTTGTGACATCCTTGTCTGGTTTTGGTATCAAGGTGAAGGTGGCCTCGTAGAATGAGTTTGGGAGTGTTCCTCCCTCTGCTATATTTTGGAAGAGTTTTAGAAGGTAGGTGTTAGCTCTTCTCTAAATGTTTGATAGAATTCGCCTGTAAAGCCATCTGGTCCTGGGCTTTTGTTTGTTGGATGATTTTTAATCACAGTTTCAATTTCAGTGCTTGTGATTGGTCTGTTCATATTTTCTATTTCTTCCTGATTCAGTCTTGGCAGGTTGTGCATTTCTAAGAATTTGTCCATTTCTTCCAGGTTGTCCATTTTATTGGCATAGAGTTGCTTGTAGTAATCTCTCATGATCTTTTGTATTTCTGCAGTGTCAGTTGTTACTTTTTCTTTTTCATTTCTAATTCTATTGATTTGAGTCTTCTCCCTTTTTTTCTTGATGAGTCTGGCTAATGGTTTATCAATTTTGTTTATCTTCTCAAAGAACCAGCTTTCAGTTTTATTGATCTTTGCTATCATTTCCTTCATTTCTTTTTCATTTATTTCTGATCTGATTTTTATGATTTCTTTCCTTCTGCTAACTTTGGGGTTTCCTTGTTCTTCTTTCTCTAATTGCTTTAGGAGCAAGGTTAGGTTGTTTATTCGAGATGTTTCCTGTTTCTTAAGGTAGGATTGTATTGCTATAAACTTCCCTCTTAGAACTGCTTTTGCTGCATCCCATAGATTTTGGGTCGTCGTGTCTCCATTGTCATTTGTTTCTAGGTATTTTTTGATTTCCTCTTTGATTTCTTCAGTGATCACTTCGTTATTAAGTAGTGTATTGTTTAGCCTCCATGTGTTTGTATTTTTTACAGATCTTTTCCTGTAATTGATATCTAGTCTCATAGCGTTGTGGTCGGAAAGGATACTTGAAACAATTTCAATTTTCTTAAATTTACCAAGGCTTGACTTGTGACCCAAGATATGATCCATCCTGGAGAGTGTTCCATGAGCACTTGGGAAACATGTGTATTCTGTTGTTTTTGGATGGAATGTCCTATAAATATCAATTAACTCCATCTTGTTTAATGTATCATTTAAAGCTTGTGTTTCCTTATTTATTTTCATTTTGGATAATCTGTCCATTGGTGAAAGTGGGGTGTTAAAGTCCCCTACTATGAATGTGTTACTGTCGATTTCCCCTTTTATGCCTGTTAGTATTTGCCTTATATATTGAGGTGCTCCTATGTTGGGGGCATAAATATTTACAATTGTTATATCTTCTTCTTTGGATCGATCCCTTGATCATTATGTAGTGTCCTTCTTTGTCTCTTCTAATAGTCTTTATTTTAAAGTCTATTTTGTCTGATATGAGAATTGCTACTCCAGCTTTCTTTTGGTTTCCATTTGCATGAAATATCTTTTTCCATCCCCTTACTTTCAGTCTGTATGTGTCTCTTGGTCTGAAGTGGGTCTCTTGTAGACAGCAAATATATGGGTCTTGTTTTTGTATCCATTCAGCCAATCTGTGTCTTTTGGTGGGAGCATTTAGTCCATTTACATTTAAGGTAATTATCGATATGTATGTTCCTATTCCCATTTTCTTAATTGTTTTGGGTTTGTTATTGTAGGTCTTTTCCTTTTCTTGTGTTTCTTGCCTAGAGAAGTTCCTTTAGCATTTGTTGTAAAGCTGGTTTGGTGGTGCTGAACTCTCTCAGCTTTTGCTTGTCTGTAAAGGTTTTAATTTCTCCATCAAGTCTGAATGTGATCCTTGCTGGGTAGAGTAATCTTGGTTGCAGGTTTTTCTCCTTCATCACTTTAAATATGTCCTGCCAGTCCCTTCTGGCTTGCAGAGTTTCTGCTGAAAGATCAGCTGTTAACCTTATGGGGATTCCCTTGTGTGTTATTTGTTGTTTTTCCCTTGATGCTTTTAACATGTTTTCTTTGTATTTAATTTTTGACAGTTTGATTAATATGTGTCTTGGTGTATTTCTCCTTGGATTTATCCTGGATGGGACTCTCTGTGCTTCCTGGACTTGATTAACTATTTCTTTTCCCATATTAGGGAAGTTTTCAACTATAATCTCTTCAAATATCTTCTCAGTCCCTTTCTTTTTCTCTTCTTCTTCTGGAACCCCTATAATTCGAATGTTGGTGCGTTTAATGTTGTCCCAGAGGTCTCTGAGACTGTCCTCAGTTCTTTTCATTCTTTCTTCTTTATTCTGCTCTGCAGTAGTTATTTCCACTATTTTATCTTCCAGGTCACTTATCTGGTCTTCTGCCTCAGTTATTCTGCTATTGATCCCATCTAGAGTATTTTTAATTTCATTTATTGTGTTGTTCATCGTTGTTTGTTTGCTCTTTAGTTCTTGTATGTCCTCATTAAATGTTTCTTGCATTTTGTCCATTCTATTTCCAAGATTTTGGATCATGTTTACTATCATTATTCTGACTTCTTTTTCAGGTAGACTGCCTATTTCCTCTTCATTTTTTAGGTCTGGTGGGTTTTTATCTTGCTCCTTCATCTGCTGTGTTATTTTCTGTCTTCACATTTTGATTATTGTACTGTGTTTGGGGTCTCCTTTTTGCAGGCTGCAGGTTCATAGTTCCCGTTGTTTTTGGTGTCTGTCCCCAGTGGCTAAGGTTGGTTCATTGGGTTGTGTAGGCTTCCTGGTGGGGGGGACTAGTGCCTGTGTTCTGGTGGATGAGGCTGGATCTTGTCTTTCTGGTGGTCAGGTCCATGTCTGGTGGTGTGTTTTGGGGTGTCTGTGGCCTTATTATGATTTTAGGCAGCCTCTCTGCTAATGGGTGGGCTTGTGTTCCTGTTTTGCTAGTTGTTTGGCATAGGATGTCCAGCAGTGTAGCTTGCTGGTCGTTGAGTGAAGCTGGGTGCTGGTGTTGAGGTGGAGATCTCTGGGAGATTTTCGCCGTTTGATATTATGTGGAACTGGGAAGTCTCTTGTGGACCAGTGTCATGAAGTTGTCTCTCCCACCACAGAGGCACAGCACTGACTCCTGGCTGCAGTACCAAGAGCCTTTCATCCACATGGCTCAAAATAAAAGGGAGATAAAGTAGAAAGAAAGAATTAGTAGAAGAAAGAAAGAAAGAAAGAAAGAAAGAAAGGAGGGAGGGAGGGAAAGAGGGAGGGAGGAAGGAGGGAAGAAAGGAAAAAAGAAAGAAAGAATATAAAGTAAAATAAAATAAAGTAAGATAAAATATAATAGTTATTAAAATTTTAAAAATTATTAAGAAAAAAATTTTAAAAAAACGGTTAGAACCCTAGGACAAATGGTGGAAGCAAAGCTATACAGCATAAATCTTTCTCTTAAAGCCCACCTCCTCAATTTGGGATGATTCATTGTTTATTCATGTATTCCACAGCCATCAAGTTGATTGTAGAGCTTTAATCCGCTGCTTCTGAGGCTGCTGGGAGAGATTTCCCTTTCTATTCTTTGTTCTAACAGCTCCCAGGGGCTCAGCTTTGGATTTGGCCCTGCCTCTGCATGTACGTCGCCAGAGGGCGTCTGTTCTTCGCTCAGACAGGACGGGGTTAAAGGAGCCGCTGATTCGGGTGCTCTGGCTCACTCAGGCCGGGGGTGGGGGGGGGAGGGGCACAGAGTTCGGGGCGGGCCTGCGGCGGCAGAGGCCGGCGTGACGTTGCACCAGCCTGAGGCGCGCCGTGCGTTCTCCAGGGAACAACTTCCGGGACCCTGGCAGTGGCGGGCTGGACAGGCTCCCCGGAAGGCGGGTGAGGATAGTGACCTGTGCTCGCACACAGCCTTTTTGGTGGCGGCAGCAGCAGCCAGAGCGTCCCATGCCCGTCTCTGGGGTCGCGGCTGGAGCCCGTCTCTGGAGCTCCTTTAAGCAGCGCTCTTAATCCCCTCTCCTCGTGCACCAGGAAACAAAGAGGGAAGAAAAAGTCTCTTGCCTCTTCGGCAGTCCAGACTTTTACCCGGACTCTGTCCCGGCTAGCCGTGGTGCACTAACCCCCTGCAGGCTGTGTTCACGCCGGCAACCCCAGTCCTCACCCGGCGCTCCGACCGAAGCCCGAGCCTCAACTCCCAGACCCCCCGCCCCGGCGGGTGAGCAGACAAGCCTCTCGGGATGGTAAGTGCCAGTCGGCCCTGATCCTCTGTGCGGGAATCTCTCTGCTTTGCCCTCCGCGCCCCTGTTGCTGCGCTCTACTCAGGGCTCCGAAGCTTCCTCCGTCCGCCACCCGCAGTCTCCGCCCGCGAAGGGGCTTTTAGTGTGCGGAAACTTTCCTCCTTCACAGCTCCCTCCCACTGGTGCAGGTCCCGTCCCTATCCTTCTGTCTCTGTTTATTCTTTTTTCTTTTGCCCTACCCAGGTACGTGGGGAGTTTTTTGCTTTTTGGGAGGTCTGAGGTCTTCTGCCAGTGTTTAGTGGGTGTTCTATAGGCGTTGTTCCACGTGTAGAAGTATTTCTGGTGTATCTGTGGGGAGGAAGGTGATTTCTGCGTCTTACTCTTCCGCCATCTTCCCGGAAGCCCCGGGTTGAAATCTTTTAATTAAAATTTGTCACTTATATTTCTTCTTCACTGAATTGTCTGGTTATATCCTTTGTCCATTTTTTTTTTTTTTATTGCCAGTAAGGTCTTACTCATGGAAATATTGTGGGCCTTCCAGAGACCTGGCATTCCTTTTCAATAGTTAAGACTGATTTGGGAAGTGATGATCATGGTGCAGTTTTAGTGCTTTTCTGAGAAAATTTTAAATTGTGTGTGGGGTAGGGAGGATTGCATCTAAAAGTTATCATTTATGGAAATAGATTATAAAAGAAAATACAGTGTTAGTGTTTCTTTTTCTGTGTTGTTCCAGGTTAACTTTGGGGCAGATACTTGGTGAATCATTGTCTGATAGGAGGGATTGCTTTTGGCTAGCGGACACTGGTTGCAATCCCCATCCAGTTCTGTCACACAGTGGACTGAGTTGGTCCTGAAGATCAGGACTCTAACTGCCTCTAATTGCTATTCCTATCTGTTGTAAAAAAAGAAAGAAATGTTTCTTCTTTTTTTTTTTTTTTTTGCGGTACGCGGGCCTCTCACTGTTGTGGCCTCTCCCGTTGCGGAGCACAGGCTCCAGACGCGCAGGCTCAGCGGCCACGGCTCACGGGCCCAGCAGCTCTGCGGCATGTGGGATCTTCCCGGACCGGGGCACGAACTCTCAACCAGTGCGCCACCAGGGAAGCCCTGTTTCTTCTTTTTGATAAAAGCAGAAAAAGTAGTCAACAATGTGTCAAAAGAAAAACCACTTCTCTATCAGCCCTAATACCAATAGTCAAACCACATGCAAGGGGGTCAATTCAGAACTAAGAAATGGGTTTTAGTAACTGAAGTTGGATTCTTCAATTTAAGGGCTAAAATGAAATTGGGAGTAATGTCTAACAGAATGTTTTGCTGGGGAAAAATAGAAAGGGAAAGGCGAAGAAAACCACACTGTTTACCAACTACATGCCAGGTACTTTTAATAACATCTCTCTCTAATGCCTATAGTAACCCTATAAAAATAGGTGAGACTACTGTATACAGACATAGAAACTGAGGCTCAGAGAGCTTACAAAATTTGCCCAGACCTATAGTTAGCAAACAGGGATTCAAGGAAAATTTGTGAATTGGAGGTCTTTGGGACAGTCTGTCAACAAGAGTAATAATTTCCTAGCTTCAGTAAATCTTGTAAGAATGTAACTATTTGCAAAGGAATTTAAAAAACATCATCTCTGTCAGCCACCCAGAACTATCGTAAGAGACAAAGAAGTCGCAGTTTCATAAATACAGGATTGCAGCTGACAGCAACAAACTATAAATACGTTCCTTGTTCATTAATTTGTTAATAATTGTTACTGCATTAATGACCCTAATCCAAGTTCACCACTTGCTGAGACAGGGTGACATACATAAATAGCAACAGACAGAAAAATATATCATTGCTTTCCAGGGTGAATTCAAGATGAAGAGCACGCTTTTTTGAAATTGTGTAACACATGCAAAATACTATGATGTAGGGCATATTACAAATGCCCTTACAAGGGGCTTAGAATTAAGTGTGGTTCTACTAAAAATAATGACAACTGAATTTAAATGATTGTAATTTCTGTTAAAAAAAATAAAGAATAACTCAATGGATCATATAGGAGCCGTTGGAAAAAAGTCCATTTTCCTTAGTAAGGTGTAAAAACTGTGCATTGAAAGGATATTATCAACGGTACTTTAAAACCTCAATAAAAGGAGTGACAAATTTTTCTTGAAATATGCAATGTCCAAAAATATGAAGTTAAAAGTTCTGCAGCCTCTGTTATTTCTTTGAGGGAGAAAAAAACAGCCAAGAGGAACTCAAACTGCCTTGTCCTTGAGATTTTAACCACGGGCTAAGTGAAGTTTCCAGGGACCCTGGTAGTATAGGAAACACAGGCTGCAAGGTGGTAAAATGCTGCGTACTGCCTTGGTGACCTTGTTCATCAGTGGCTACGGGTTCTGAGTTTGGAGTAAAATTCCTGAATATTCCTCTCTGTAGTGGGAAAGTCAGGGAAATGGAGCAGATTGATGAAAAGAGTAACTACTGGAAATATTTGCCTCACTTCTCTTACCTTCAGATTGTGTATCCCTGCATTTTCCTTCTTCAGTTCAATTTGAATCCCCAGACATGGGTGAAGCTTCTTGTCAGGTACGATTCAAAAGCACTGGATTGATAGGGAATAGTCTCTGTTGTCAGGGATCTCAAATAGCCTGGAAGGGGGCAAGTAACAGGCCTGCCTCTAAAAGTTTGCAGGCCCAGGGCAATACCACAAACCTAAATATTTCAGATATGGAAGTCAAGCTAATGCCTTTTAAATTAAATATGTTGTATCTTCCCCCCAACCTTGAAAAATATGTTTATAATGATCTGGAAGAGCAGGTACATATTTACAAGTTTGAGATCCGTTAGAGTTACTGCAAGGAACGTGGTGGCTTTCAGAGAGTGTGAAATGGGCCTCCAGTCTATTCAGGGCTCCTTCCTGCCCCATGAGGGGCCTCATGCACTAGCAGACACTCTGGCCTATTCTCACAAGTTCTGTCCACTGCTTTCCTCCATGTATACTCCTTCAGGCCTAGGGCCAAGTACATTCCATACTCCTGAGGGAAGGACCAGAACAAGAGGCCAGCACAGGCCTGCCAGTGGGCTCAGGGAACTCTGGGAAAGAAATTCTGGAGTCTTGGGTACCTGGAGTATGGTCTAGAAGCAGAGGCATAGGTGGCAGGTGAGAAGGAGCCCTGGAGGCTCATTCACCTACCTTGGTGGAGGGGCATGGCCTGAGGAAGGCCAGAGTTGGGCATTCTCAGCATGGGGCCCAGGATAGGGGCACTCTTGCTGGGGTCTGAGGGCAGTATTGACAAGCCAGGTATTAAAAATGGACTAATATTATACAGTTCCTCATTTATCAAAAGACTCTATTTCAGGTTGAGTTTTGTTAGATTAGTATTCCTCAACTTTATACTGACCCTCAGACCCAAATTTATAAAGATATGCAGCCACTGACTGGTTTGGTAACTCAGTTTTTGATAAAATAAATGTAACATTCCCAATCATCAGGTGATTTTTTTCTTTAAACTAGAAATTTTAGGATTCCAGGTCATTTTTAGAAACATAACTGTGAGCCTTCTACATTTTTTTCATAGTAACTGGCGTAGAAATTTCTTCAAAGATTCTCTTTTTAGACTTATTTCATAGTACAATACTTTCCCCTTTCTGTTTATTGTGGCTGTTGATACTTTATGACTTCAGTCTTTATTTAACCAAATCTTTGATCATCATGTTCGTATTGTTTTCAGGTACATTAGTCCCCAAATGATATAATCCCTCCATTGCCCTTGTTTTGAATTACCTCTTCTTTCTCTTCATTTTTAAAAAATCTAGTCTTAATTCCCAACACTGACTTTTCTTGTCCCAGTTTCAAACTGCATGTTATATCCAATATTACCTTGTAAATCAACCAAAGATTAGCTTGACTTTATTCCTTTTTTCCAGACATAACTTTTTGTATTAACAGTATTAAGGTTCTCTACTTCTAGATATATTCATCTGTAATTTGAGACATGTTATTCAAAATTTTAAATAGGTTCTTCCAAGTTGTTTATTAGAGTTGAATCCCCACTCTATAGCTCTGATTTCTAAAAATGGATCTTCTGCAAATTTCATTAATTCTTTGTTTGGCATACTCATGCTCCTTACCAAGTGCATTAAAATGGGAAGGAAATGATTCCTCATTTTGTCAATGATTTTAAATGTGATATTGGATAAGACCCTTATTGCTAATTACAATCTAGTCTCATTAAATTCGAGCCTACCCAGCTCCTCCATCACTCCCTGGTGTAGTCCATAATGAACTCAAGGAAGATTAATTATTGTTGTTCAGTGGTATAGAGTTAGTATATGGGATTTTG
The DNA here is from genome assembly GCF_937001465.1 of Orcinus orca. Classification (NCBI taxonomy): domain Eukaryota; kingdom Metazoa; phylum Chordata; class Mammalia; order Artiodactyla; family Delphinidae; genus Orcinus; species Orcinus orca. The sequence continues at coordinate 57,903,889 of NC_064564.1, forward strand.
GTCTTGGTTTGGAAAAGTAAATTAAGTGAAGTAAGGCACCAAGTTCAGATTGAGGGTTGGCCCTCAGGTAAAGTAGGTAGAAGAGGTGCAACCTACGAAGTCTTACCTAAGTGTGGCTGCTGACCCCTCCCCTCCCCTACTTAGGAAGTATCAGAGGAAGATTACTCGTCTTAAATCCACGCCCACATTTCATTTCTGATCTATAGTAGTTTCCAGTTTGGGACAAATTATCTAACCTCTTTGGGTCTCAATATCGATAGATTATAAAATAGAAATTAGATTATCTTGAAGGTCACTTTTAACTTTTATAATCTATTCCTCAGCTCTTCTACCAGGTCTGAATTTGTTCCCCATTAATTACTAATGAGTCACTGATAGGTTGGTCCACAAAGATTGGAGCATTATCTTTCTACTTCCACAGTTAAAATGCACAGAGCATTCTAACTGAAGTTCGATCTTGGTTAAAATTTGAATTTCCATCTGTGGTTGGTTGAATCCGCGGATGCTGAACCTGTGGCTGCAGAGGGTCGGCTGTACGCGGGGACACTTTATGTAAGAGATTTGGGCATCCGCAGACTTTGGTATCCACGCTGGTCCAGGAACCAATCCCCTGTGGATACCGAGAGGCGACTGTATTTTCAGTTTAATGACTTGAGTCACTGGAAGCAGAGAGCTGAGAACCCAGCAGCTTGAGAGCCTCGAATCAGAGATAGTGGGCAAAGGGAGTAAAGATGAGAATGTCAGAGGAAAATGAGGAGCCACCAAAGACATCTTGGCTAGGGACCTTCCTGGTGCAAGTGATCTGCCAGTCTTTGGCAAGCTGTGATTTTCCTAAATCAATACAACTGAGATAATCAATAGTCACTGTGATAATATTATTCATTTTTGTCCTTCAATATGGTAGCAAATGGAATTTAAAAGTACTAGAGTATTTTTCTCTTCAGTCTGCTTTGCTCCGTCCAATAAAAGCTGTCTACGACTAATCCTATACTGCCAAACTAAGATACCCAGAATGCTTCTTCCCACACTCTCTCTCAGCAGAAAACCGTATCCATCATTAATGCTCAACTCCAAGGCTAATTTCTTCAAGTCTTTGCTCAAATGTCACCAGGCAGAGTTACCCTCCTCTTCCTCCACATGCTGACAGCATGTTACTACCATTTCTCAGGGTTTTCTTTCATTCTGCTCCACATTAGCTGGTGCAGTTGGGGTACCTGTCTGACTCTTGCCTTCCCCACCCCTGCCTGCCATCTATGTGAACACCTTGAGAAGGGCAGCAACCCCTGTCTTCTCTCTCTGATTCTTTCCAATCAGTGCTCTCCTCCCCGCCAGGCTTGCCTTTTGATTCTCTAGAGACTCATTGAGAAAGCCAAAAATGAAACGTGAATTTTCTCTTTTCCTCTACATTCTTGCTATTACAATCCAATCTCACCTTCAGGCAATGTAAATAGTTCTAACTAATTAAGGGAAAGTTGGGAAGTGAAGGAAAGTAAGAACTGTACAAAGGGGAATATTTCTCCATCTTATCTTGCTACATTTCTGTGACAAAATTGGGCTCCTAGCCTCTTATTGTTTTGGTTTTTTGGGTTTGTTTTTTTTTTTTTTTGGTAGTTTTGGTAGGAGGCATCTTAACCAGGGATTTACGTGAAATTGTCAAGTAGTTTTTAAAATCTACATACCTTGGCCCAATGCTGGAGATTCTGACTCAGGAGATCAGGGCTAGTTCTGACCTACGTCAACATATTGAAAGCTCCCCATGGAGCTGATGCACTGCACAATATTAGGTGAGAACTTCTTATAACTCAAAGCTAAGGGCTCTGGAGCCACAGGCGTGAGTGTGACCTTGGGCGAGTTATTTATCTTCTCTGAAGATTATATATATATGTATATATATATAAAATTTGATATTTATATTCATTTTCATATATTTGATATTTATATTGATATATATCAAAATTGATATTTGGTGTATGCATATATCAGTTTATATTTTTTAAAATTGTGCTAGAATTTTCATCTGAGAGGATTAGAATAGATGAAAATAACAGTTTGTTTCAGAAAACATATTCGTTTGTTCTTAAAGCAAACATTTGAAAACAAGAGCTAGAGTTTTGTTGTTGTCATTGTTGTTTCCAGTTTTATTGAGATTTTATGGTCATACAACTAGAGTTTATTTATAAACAAAATTTGATTTGGTCTGATATACAACACCAATAATCAGTTTTGGATTTAATGAAGTAACGTGGTTTGTTCAGGTTTACCTCCCTGGCAATCACTGTTTTACATCACATCTACCCAGAGTTAACCCACCAGCACCAATATGCTTGGCAGTAAGTTGGTTTTTTTTTTTCCCCTGGAAAAAAAAAAAGTTCTTGCTTGTAAGAACTCTCATTCTGTAATATTTGTGACTTTGAAAAGATGTGTACAGGTTGATGGTTCTTTGCAAGGGATAATACTTCTCTTTCTGAATCCACTTCCATTTACTTTCTCAAGTGTTTCACACTTCCCAGGAATACTCTTTTTAGCATGTGTGTGTATGTTTGTGTGTGTGTGTGTATGTATAACAAGAGATCTCTTCTGGCAATTGTGTTAATAGTTAATCTTCTGATTCCCCGATTTGAACATGATATTTTTAAAAATTAGTTTTCCATCTCTTTATAAGCTTTCCTCTTCCGACCTAGAGTGCTCCTGCCTGATGCTCTTTCTACCTAAGTTGTTCCTATTCTTCAGGTCCCATTTTTGATAAAATCTTCCCTGATCCATTCTGCTCCAGGAAGCCTTTCTTTAACTTTGTCTATGAGTTATTTTCCCTACTGGGCCTTTAACACTTACGCTGTGTCATAGTTTAATATATTGCTTCATTGCTTTGGGAATAATTTAGGAATTCTTCCTAATTCTTTTAAGCATTATACTAATGGAGTCTCTCTGGAATATTTCTGCGTCTCTTCCTCAGTGCCAGTCAGTGCCTTGCAAATAGCATGTGATATTATCTTCTGAGGAATGCTGATGAAGGAGTATTGTTCTTCTATGTAGTAAATAATCATACAACGTAATATTCAAGAAAATAGAGCGTTATTTATTTAGGCAGAAACAAAGGATCCCTTCCTCCTAGTGTTGACTCTTCTGGCCTAACATTCTGCTACCAGTGAGAAGTACCACACAAGCCTGATCATGGGAAAAGTCAAGATTATCTACCCTTGACATTAGGATTAACTTGGCTCACCTCACTTAGTCAGAAATAAGAGACCCACGTTGTGTCTTCTTTCCTTTCCTGTTAAAAAAAAAAAAAAATGACTTTCAGGTCTAGTTCCCAGCCTGTTATTTCAATCGGAGTTCAATAACACTGCCCTTCCTAAATGCCAAACACCTAGGTCCTTCTTTTGTCCTGGTTTGGTCACTGCTCCCTCTGTCCAAAGCTGAGGCTTCCCCATACATTCCTAGAAGTGTATTTCTTATCTACTTCCTTTCCCAAGGCCTCTGGCAGCTTTGCACAGTGGCCAGAGCTTCTCTTGCAGTTCCTGATATTGTTTCTTTTTCCTTTTCAGAAGGCAGGGGAAAGCAAGGGATCTGTTATTTAAAGGTTCACAGTTGCTGCGTTTGGGGGTGTGGGTAGCAAGGACTCAGTAGCAAGTGAGAGTCTTTCTCACTGAAACTCTGTTCAAGGCCTTATCTGCTTATAGAGACAAAGCCATTGTTCTCCTCAGCACTGTAACCTTAGCACCCATCCTTTTGCATACCATGCAGTTGGCAACTGACAGGTAGTACTTGTTGAATAAACCCAGGAGCTTAGATGCTGTCTCTTCCAAGAAGCCTTCCTTGGTCTACCGAGTAGGACTGATCAGTTCCTCCTCTGTGCCCATGGCACCATGCACCCTCCTCCTGTTATTGGATTTATCTTAGTGAGTGGTACTGATTTGTATACCATAGATTTGTCTTTCTCAGTGATTCCTTGACAGCAAGGCCTGACTTTGTATTTTAGTATCTCCAATACAAAGTAGGCACAATGCTTAAAGAAACAGCCCTGTGAAACTACTGTGTATCTTCTGTAGACGTATCACTAGAAACCTTACTCATTACATTTCACAGCATCCTTTTTCTTTTTCTTTTAATTGAAGTATAGTTGATTTACAATGTTGTGTTAGTTTCTGGTGTACAGCAAAGTGATTCAGATATACTTTTTTATATCCTTTTCCTTTACGGTTTATTACAGGATATTGAATATAGTTCCCTGTGCTGTACAGTAGGCCCTAGTTGTTTATCTATTTTATATATAGTAGTTCATATTTGTTAATCCCAAACTTCTAATTTAGCCCCTCCCCACCCTCTTTCCCCTTTGGTAACCAAAAGTTTGTCTTCTATGTCTGTGAGTCTGTTTCTGTTTTGTAAATAAGTTCATTTGTGTCATATATTAGATTCCACACATAAGTGATATATATGTGTGTGTATAATAATATGGTATATTTGTCTTTCTCTTTCTGATTTATTTCACTCAGTATGATAATCTCTAGGTCCATCCATATTGCTACAAATGGCATTGTTTCATTCTTTTTTATGGCCGAGTAATATTCCATTGTATATGTGTACTACATCTTCTTTAACCATTCATCTTTCGATGGACATTTAGGTTGCTTCCATGTCCTGGCTGTTGTAAATAGTGCTGCTATGAACATTGGGGTGCATGTATATTTTCAAACTATAGTTTTCTCCAGATATATGTCCAGGAGTTGTATTCACAGCATCCTTTTTAGAAGATTTATCCAGAAATATCTCTCTGTAATTCTATCCAGAATACATGTGTTTCTCTTAGGCAAGATATTTGTTTTCATTCCTTGATCACTGTATTTTGTGTCTTTCCAGTTATATTTGGATTCGTCCATGGTAAGAACTCAATGGCGAATGCTTTTGTATTAGCCTTACTTCCAGGTCTAACTCAGGTACCTACCATTAGTTTTCCCTTGTATTTTCCACCTCCTTCTGATATATGCTATTTTGTTGTATTTATGTATCATATAACCTTCCTTATATATATTCTAAAATCCTTCTTTCGGAATAGGTGGAGTAAAAGTAATCACCTATAAAATACGTGTCAATTAAATTTACTCGTTCATTCAACAAAATGGAGCTGGGAACCACTGGTAAATCAGAACCAAATATAATACACTGCCCTAAATTCTTCTGACTTGAAAAAGTTAAAATCAGTGAAATTTGGGATAGATTGAATATGAGAGTGAGGGATTAGGAGATGTCAAAATTCATGCAAGGGGGGCTTCTCTGGTGACGCAGTGGTTGAGAGTCCGCCTGCCGATGCAGGGGACACGAGTTCGTGTCCCGGTCCGGGAAGATCCCACATGCCGCGGAGCGGCTGGGCCCGTGAGCCATGGCCGCTGAGCCTGCGCGTCCGGAGCCTGTGCTCCGCAACGGGAGAGGCCACAACAGTGAGAAGTCCGCATACCGCAAAAAAAAAAAAAAAAAAAAAAAGAAATTCATGCAAGTATTTGAATGGTGCCATACACTGAATTAGGGGAGTGCGGAAGAAGGCCAGATTTGAGAAGGCTTTGTCAAAAGAATTGTAATGTGAATAATAATTATTATAACTAACAGCCATATAGTCCTGTGTGGTTCACAAAGCGTTCTAAGACAAGAAATAGTTACAAGAATAAGCCATTGTATAGTGATCTAAAGCTCATTAAGATTATTAAGTTTGTTTCTTACAAGCCTATGATTTGGCAAGGACCGATGTAATGTCTTTCACATTTTGCAGATGAGGAACCTAAGTTTCGGAGGCGCTAAACAATTAGAAGGAAATGTTGGAAGGAGGTCTTAGGGGATATGATTTGCTGTCCCATGGTCTACCCCTCATTTTTCTGCTTCTTCTAGAATCGGAAACACATCATAGCTAGAGTGAGGAGTGCAGGGGTAATATAGCTCTCAGGCTTTGTAAAAGAAGAAAACTCATAAAGCAATCATCATTACTAAAAGTTATCCTCGTTACTTAAAATTTTATGACCCAGTGGTGATTTCCTGTGAACTGCCTGCTACAGTGAGCTGTTCAGTGTGACTGTTCCTCAGTCTCCTGGGTAGGAGCCCCATTCAGTAGAAGTGTGACACACCTGAATGCTTAACTTCATCCTTAATTCTAAAGGCATCTTAAACAAAAGTAATAAAATGATATTTCTGACACAAGTTTCCTGCTTTTGAATAAATTATGAGCAGGCTGTGATAAGCATTAAATACTGATTGATTAACATGTAGGTTTCATAGAGAAAACTAATTGATGGCCAAGCCTTGGAAATATTGTCATACTTCTGCTCAGAGATGTTTGTGCACACCACGAGCAAATTATAACTGCTAGTGTGCATGTGTTTGATACAAAGGGATAACTTCCCAGTTTGATCTTGGTACCTCTATAGTAGATGGCCAGAAAAGAAATTGAACCCAGGGGAAAGAGGGGGAAGTCAAACACTGCGACATGATTATACTTTCATTGTATGGCCTATTCTTGGGAAGGACATTTCCTGATTTCTGTATCTTATCCATATTGCCAGATCAAATACTGAGCACAAATCCTCATTTGTCAAAAACCCCAAGTTCACACACCTTCTGATATAAGATTATGATTATTGTAAGATGGCCACCACAACCAAAGTGTCCCTGTATTGTTTTCTATGTGCTCTTTTTAGATAGATTTTGAACTCCAGATTTGAGAAACTGATGATTAAGAGACATTTGCATGTGCTAATTCTTGTCCCTGAATCAAAAAAGACCATGGAGGCATCAGATAAAATATGATGCTGAGTTGGTTTTCAGACAGATTTTCTGGAAATGTGTGACCTCCACCAATCTTAAAAAAATTAATTAAAGTACCGTACATTTCTGGATGCTTGGGCCAGGCTCCCTTAGTCAGTTTTGTATTTTTCTTACCACGCAGAGACTGAAGCATTTGGCATACGTGGGATCCTAGTATTTTAGAGCTGGAAGGGAAGTTCTCCCACCCTGGTTTTATCTGTAGGCTGGATAAAGGTTTGGGATTTAGCAATAGGCTTTGCTAGCTCAGCTTGTGAAAATCACATTCTTTATCAACTCCCCAGATGGTTTAGATCATTAAAAACACAACAAAACAAAACAAAAGCTCTTCAGAGTGTACACTGTGAAGATATTCTCTAATTTCCAAGAAAAATAAATATATGTCGAATTTCTCACAGATTTCTCACACTTTCTCAGTATCCAGCCTAAATCGCTGTGCTGAATGGAGAACATAAAGCCATCGTTTTTGAAACTGCAAAGCTTTGTGCTGAATACTTAACTTCCAGCAGCCCCTTTGCCTTTGCAGCTTGTCCGTCAGCCCCCAACTCTAAGTCAGTATTTATCTATTGGGGCTTAGCTTAAACTGAGACATAGATGTCTTTATTCAATGAATTTGGGGCAACTGGCTCTCAATAAGCAACAAAAACAAAAAGGCTGTTTCAAATCAAAGAAACCTCAAGAAACTCTCCCACCATCTGCTGAGGAGAGAGAAATGAGCCTGTGGGCCGAGAGCTTTGATTGAATAGAAGAAATAGTATTGTCATCTAAATTTTCTGCAAGACTCTTTGGATCAAAATATTATAATCACAGCAAATAGATGCAGCAAATAGATGCGGCCACACTTAATGGATACTCAAAGGGCCAGACCACTGCTCGACTGGGATCGTTTACTGTCATTTGCAAGGAAAATTGGGGGGCTGAGGGGATCCGGGTTGGAGGGAGAGAGGGAGACCTGACGTTCAGCTGGCATGCACCAGTGTATAAATGGCTGGCATTTGCAGAGCTGCATTGCAGGGGAGCTTTTAGCATTTCGCCACTGCCAGCTGATGTCTCTGTGAACATCAGTGCCAAGAAGCCAAAAATGAAAGCAGGTGCAGGGGCAGAGGAACTGAATGTTGGGGGCGGGGGGGAGGGGGGAATTCAGCAACAGAACTTCTGTTGTTAAAAATTGGTTGCCTTCATTAAAACCTAAACAATGCCTCACTTTAACTCTGCATAACATTTTTAGCCAGCTAGAGTCCCGCACACACACTTAAGGCAAGCCTCTTACATTTATGCACTGGGCGAAGAGACTGTTTTGTCTCTCTCCCTCCAAAGCTGCGGATTGTCTGCAAGACTGCTGAACTCTGATTAGAGTGGCTTTCCTTCCGAAGCCGGGAGCATCTGCTTCTGAAAGTGCCCTTTACCTCCCCTCCATCCCAGAGTGCCCCCTCTTCAGAAAGTCCCACTTCTACACAACCAGGGCCTGGGAACAGGGAATATTCCTGAACTCGGCATGTCTTCACAGAGCCCTGTCGCCAGTTCAGCTCTCTGAAATGCTGCTTTCCTATGAGAAAACAGACGGGACTCAGGGCCGCCTGCAATTTACATTTCCCTCAAAAGCTCTGTGTTCCTGCAACATTGTTCCCCAAGCCCACTGCAAAAGACAGCAGGAAAAGAAACGATAGGGATAAGCTGGAAAAAAAAAAAAAGGAATAAAGGTAAGGGTTCAGGACCAACTGAGGAAAAGAACTAAGGCTTGCCACTTAGCAGTGTGCCCTTAGAACTAAGGGCACACTACAAATGGAGAATAAAACAGAAAAATGCCTGCTGCCTGCTCTGCTGGCCTGCCCGGCTGAGCCATTCCCAGCAGAGACTTGGTCACTGCAGAATGTGAAAGTCATCTTTGAAGGAGGTGGCACAAAACTACAGATCACATGCAGCCTTCTCACAACTGGGATGGAGAGAGAGCAAACCACAACAAGAGGAAACTGCAGGCAATCTGTGCTTGGTGGAAAATACTGGGTTTTTTTCCCTAATGGACATTAGTGCAATAGGGGAAATAAAAATGTGTTTGCTTGCTTTTACAGGCTTTTAGAAAAAACAGACATAGCAAAGTTCATTCTACAAGTCAGATGTTCTGCACAAACTAGAAAAAGCTCCATCTATTAAAACTATGATGCCACAACTTTGGGGTCAGCAATTTTAATTATAATTTAAGATGAATAAATATAGTGACTCTTGGGGAATGGTAGTGAGAATTAGGTTTGTTCTATGACCTCACGCTTGGGGATCGTTTATAGTCAATCTCTTTTGCTTCTACCGCCAAGTGTTACTGTCTTGTCCACATGTAGGTTTGGTTATTAAAAGCTTTTAAAACCCAGAAAAAAAGTTTAACAAGTTAAACCAGAAACAGAAACGAGGTCACATGCCGAAAGAGTCCGTGGATGAAAAGGAACTTAGTTCATAAAGCAAGTAGAGTCTGGGTTTTAGTTGGAATGAAATATACTGAGTTGAGACAATAGGAGACTGCAAAGCTGAGAAGTCTGAGAGAATGAAATGCTCTAACAGAAAAAAAACAAAAAATTGGCCAAGGCTAGGAAGAGGCATTCCAAAAAAAGAAACAGAGATAGCTAATAACATAAAACAAGGTTCAAGCTCCCACTAAAAAAAGCAACATTTGAAAGAAAAAGCCTTGTTCAACTTCAAAATGTGCAGATTAAAAAATGTACTCAATACTATTGAGAATTTGAGGAAAATAAGCTCAAATCTTGAAGGGAAATTGAAAAAATGTGTATCAAAAACTTTAAACTTTTTCACTGATAGGAATTTGTCTTGCTCAAGTATTAGGAGATATATTTATGTACCAAAGAGTTCATTGTGGTAATTTTTAAATATTTAAAATATAGAAATATGCTAATTGTAAAAATATAAGAGATTGGCTAAGAAAATTTCGTATATCCATAAATCATGTTTTAGAAAAGTACTCTCTGACATGGGAATCTTCTTGCAAATATATTTGCTTAGGGAAAAAAGAGTTGTAAAATAGTTTATCCAGGATGATCTTAATTCTGTGTGAAGCATCTACTTGGAAATGTTATAAGTAGTTATTCTGAGTTCCAAGATTATAGGTGATTTTTCTTCTTAATTTTCTTTCCATATTTTTTCTTTCAAATTTTTCAAAGTGAAAATTTATATATTTTGAATTTTTTATTGAAGAGTGCTCTGTATATGGAAAAGTACACAAATAAGAATACAGCTTAATGAATTCTAAGAAATTGAAGACAGCCTTGTAACCAGCACCCTCATCAGAAAACAGAAGATTCCTAGTTCCTGGAATTTTCCTCTTGCCCCTTCCTGTTCTCTACCACTCCCACAAGGTAAACTCTATCCCCACGTGTAACACCATAGATGAGTTTATCTTTTGTGTACTTGAAATAAAGGAAGCTTGCAGTATAGGATCTTTTGTGTCCAGCTTCTTTCATTCAACACTGAAATATATCTTGTTTTAAGCCAGGAGGAACTAATGGGAAGTTTAGACCATTCGTGCATGGCAGTTGGTTTTATCAGGGCTTCTTAGGAGGGTTCCAGGCCCCATTCCTATCCACCTCCCTAGTGTGTGCTCTGAAACCAGTATTGGGCCTAAATCTATTGAGATCTCTCAGTTGCAAGTGTTTTTTCCTTTTCTGAACTTTTATATTATGTGCATCTTCTTTTGGGAAATTAATCAGTTATTATTTACTGTTGCACCAAACTTTTAATCATTTCCTCTATGTTTAATTCATCATGTCTTATTCATATTTAACTACTAGTTGTTGGATGCATAACACGTGCCAGATACACTATGTCTGTAAGATAATACTATCCCCATTTTACAGAGAGGGTAAGTGATTTCCCCTAGGTCATAAATCTAGAAGGTGACAAAATACCCGTCTCTGCCAAGGTCCTTGGATGCTCTATTGAATGGTCTCTCTACTGTACTACATTCTCCTCTTTCCTCATATTTTATATCCTCACTGGATTTCAAGGTCCTGGAGAATAAAAAATATATTTCCCTTTTCTTGGATTTCCCCTCCTAGCATGGTGCTTGATAGTGTTTGTTTACTGAGCATAAGAGAGCTGATTTTCATTTGATTTTTCCAGTAGCACAGCACTCTTTATAAATCTCTTTCTTTGATTAAACTGTATCATAATACTCTATAGCATTGTCCACCAGCAAGGCCTGGGATTCTGATTCCAGTCATTCTGTGGAGAAAATGGGTTTTGTAACTGGCGTGGCCAACAAGTCAAAGTAGCAAAGTGGATAAGGGGAACTGGGGGCAACAGTGTAACTAGTGTATCTGAAATAAAGAATGTATCATCTTCTAAACATCATCCTCCTTCATATGAAAAAAATTATTTTATTAATAATTGTGTTATAAAATGAATTAAAGTAATGATCAGAACATACCTGTAGAAAAGAATAAAATTAAAAAACAAAATATTTCAGTACAAAATGAGTAAGTAGTGATTTAAATCTTTTCTATAACATTAACAAATTTTTTAGAAGAAAGGATAAAAATTTATACCTATGTGTTGGTCTGATATAGGAATGAATAATAATATTACAGGTTTTTCTCATGCTTTAAATTGTGCAAATTCATTGATGACATTTTCAAAATTGATCTTCACGTGTTTATGTTCAATATACAGAACAGGAAAATTTGTCAGTCTATTTTTGTGCATAGTTGATCAAAGAACACTTTTTATTACATTTTAATTTCAACAAGTTTCTTTCAGATTAGCATGAAGTAACACCTACAATTCCAGATATTACAGTACTGTTCATGTCTTTGGGATCAATTCTAGCAGCTTTCAAATATGTCAAATAATTTTAAATACACATTCTTATCCCTGTGTTTAAAATTTTTCCTACTAGTATTAAAGGAACTTAAGTTTTGTAACTTCATGTTTAGAGTCACTGGGTTTTCATTCTCTAGTTCACATTTTTTTTTTTTAAATGCAGGAAAATATGGTATCATAGGGGTTGGAGAAATGAACTCTGTGAAAGCGAACTCTGATGATTCCAAACTATTAACAAACTTGAGTCACATGGTGCCATGACCCCACTGTATAACTGGGACTCTTGAATTAATTTCCGTGTAGAATACAGTATTTACAAAGGAATAATTTATGAATATGTGCTAATTTAAACCTTATCTCAGAATATGACTGTATATGGGTCTTTAAAAAGGTAATTAAATTACAATGAGGTTTTTAGGGTAGACCCTAATCCAATACGACTGGTGCTGTTACAAGAAGAGGAGGTTAGGACACAGACAGCCCAGAAGGAAGACCACGTGAACACGTGTATGTTTGAATGTACAGTTACAGGCATAGGAAAAGACTGGATAAATGCTCACCAAACTCTATTGGGCAGTCATCACTAGCAAGAAGAGAATGGTGATTTCCATATTACACTTACGCCATTTTATATTGTTGGGATGATTTTTTGACATGCATGCATTACTTATACAATTTCAAAAGATAATAAATAAAAATGAGATCAATAAGTGAGAGTTTTTATATAATATAATATGAGCTACTATTAAAATCAGAGTAGCAAGACCTGAATATACAGGTTATAAGAGAATCCTGTATGTATTTACAGGGAAGAGCTAGAAACACTGTGTGGACATTGTACAGAGGCAAATTTTGGGATCAGTAGGAAAGATAAGTTCTTTGCTATCTAATGATTAAATAGCCTAGCAGCATTGTTTATATTGCCAAAAAACAAAAAACTGTTAAAATCAATCTAAGTATCTTTAACAGAAAACTGAATAAATGAAGTGGCGTGTATCCATATAATGGAATAAAATACAGCTGTGATAATGAGTGACCCAGAGCTAGCTTTATCCACATTCATAAGTCTCATAAATATATTGCTGAGCCGTAAGAGCAGGTTGCAAAAGAATACACACAATACGATAACATTGATAGGAAGTTAGGAAACGTGTCACCCAGTACTCTGCATTGTTTATGGATAGGTATTTATACAACAGAATTATTAAGCGATGCATAGGAATGGTGAGTACCAAATTTAGGATAGAGGGTGGCCTTCAGGAAAAAGGAGAAGTGGGATTAGAGAAGGATACCTGGGAACTTGAATTATATCAGTTATGCTTTGTCTCATGCTCGTTGGTGGGTACATGATAATCACACAACTTTTATAGCTTTATGTGTGAAATGTGTTATAATAATAATCATAATGATATCAATAATAATAACTTACTTAGCACTTACTATGGGTCAGCCACTATGCTAAGGATTTAGTATGTATTAACTTGTTTCTTCCTCACAAAAGCCTTGTCAGACAAGCACTGTTATTAACCTAGTTTTACAAATAAGTAAACCAAACACAAGGAAGTTAGGTAACAAGTCTAAGATCACATCTAATTAGTAAGGAGCAGTGCTGAGATTTGAAGCCAGGCAATAGTCTGTGGTGTACTATTCTCTTAAAAATGGAAAGGGTTGTCTTGTGAGGTAATGTCTTTCTTTTTTTTTTTTTTTATAATGTAACGAGTCACCTGGTGAAGTAAATGTAAATAGACAACCAAGTCCAGGATTGCTATGGGTGGCATTACATTGAGATTTGTGGGAGGGTAGACTGTATAAATTGCATTTTCCTTCCAATCCCAAGTCTAAATTTTTAATGTCAGGAAGAGTTTGTTTGGGGGCAAAAGACGAGGAGTTCTACTTTAGGCATGTGGAGTTTGAGGTAAAAATGTGGCTAGTAAATAGTTAGAAATGACAGGATTCAGTTTATGTTACAGCCAGGAATTTGTTAACAGAATAGTCCAAATATAGAAATGTATGTGATTACCCAAGAAATATGAAGAAAGGAAAAAATGAAAGGCCCACACCTGCTGGGAGAAGGAACAAGAAACTTGCTTTCTGTCTATTGCTCATTCTACACACATGTGCACACACACACACATACACATACAAACCACATACCACATGCACACATGCTCACATCCATGCATGAATTTTGTTCCTTATAAACAGTTCCCTTTCTTCTTTTCATGTGTGGCAGCAATTCCCAAATATGTGTCAAGAGATGAAGAAATGACCCCTTTGAGACAGGTGTTACATACATTGTTTCCAATCCAGCATGCCTATCTACACCCTTCATTTCATCTGCATTAAAATCTGAAGAATTAAAACGCACGCACACACACACACACACACACACACACACACACACACACCCCTACCCCTCTACACTTTTCCTTGTAATTCCATCTGTACTCTTAAAGAAATAAGTGTGTCCCAATAGTAAATACTCCCCATTTCAGCCTCTGTATTTGTCAGTTAAGAGAAAACTTAATCAACACCATAATAATTTTTAGAATTCAAAGTCCCTTGAGCAGTTTATAAAACTTTGCTATTTGTATTAAACTTTAAATTGATTTAATTTTACGTAGTGAAGCTAATGTTAAGGAAATAGAGCAATACGTCTTTCAGAATGCTCACTTTTATAAATTCACAGATCAGCATGCTAAATGCAAAGATGATTTTTTTTCCTCTGAACTTGAGCTGGTCTTATCAGCCCATGGGTATTTTTCAACAAATGGATTGTAAAAATTATCCTAAAGTATGAATATTACTGGAAATGGTACGTTGATCAGATCTTAGTGGGATTTTATCTTAGTTCCTGTTTAGTAAGGAAGCAGCTGTTCCATCTTCTCTGGGGTATTGCAAAAGAGGGGTGGTTTTGAAGGGAAGCAGATAGAGAAAGAAAGTGAGAGAGAGAGGGAAAGCTAATATTAATGGACTCTACCACTATTCTGCACTTATACCTGCCTACACATATTTAATACTCTTGGCAATTCTCCTATTAGTTATTATTATCCCATTTTTTAGATTGTGTAACTGAGTTTCAGAGGTGTTGAGTAAGTATCAGTCATACAGGCTGCAAACTCAGGTTTTTCATGACTCCAAAGCCCATACTCTTTCATTTACATCACTATGTACACATAAAGAATATGGTAATTGGGCTTCCCTGGTGGCGCAGTGGTTGAGAGTCCGCCTGCCGATGCAGGGGACACGGGTTCGTGCCCCGGTCCGGGAGGATCCCACATGCCGTGGAGCGGCTGGGCCCGTGAGCCATGGCCGCTGAGCCTGCGCGTCCGGAGCCTGTGCTCCGCAACGGGAGAGGCCACAACAGTGAGAGGCCCGTGTACCGCAAAAAAAAAAAAAAAAAGAATATGGTAATGTGTTTATCCAGCAAAAGATTCATCTATTCCCCCACCTTTTACTTAATATCTTCAATCAAATTGAAACTGCTCTCTAGTTGTCAGTAGATTTGTTAATACCTTGTTTATACCTGATAGGAAATAAGACAATTTTGGTCGCAGCTTCTACCATTACTCTTTTCATATGTTTCCTTTACTTAATGCTTAACATAATACTTGGAATTGTCATACTGTACATTTCTAAAACGTAAATTTCTTTTATTATTTGGTAAATATGATTCTAATTTGGTTTTACATAAGGCATTTTTATTTGCCAAATGTAATTCCACTCTGTTATACTTTTAACTGATTATTGGTCTGTAAGAAGCATATGAAAAGCCATATTCTTAGTGGTGGACTTCTTTATATTTTTTGAAGTATAGTTGATTTACAATATTTTATTAGTTTCAGGTATACAGCATAGTGATTCAGATTATATTCCATTACAGGT
Organism: Orcinus orca; assembly: GCF_937001465.1. Lineage (NCBI taxonomy): Eukaryota > Metazoa > Chordata > Mammalia > Artiodactyla > Delphinidae > Orcinus > Orcinus orca. The sequence continues at coordinate 57,919,399 of NC_064564.1, forward strand.
TATTATAAGGTAATGGGTATAATTCTCTGTGCTATACAGTATATCCTTGTTGCTTATCTGTTTTACACATAGTTCATATCTGTGAATCCCATACCCCTAATTTGCCCCTCCCCCTTTCCTTCTCCCCTTTGGTAACCACAAGTTTGTTTTCTATATCTGTGCGTCCATTTATTTTGCATATACGTTCATTTGTATTATTTTTTTAATTTATTTACTTTATTATTTTTGCTGCATTGGGTCTTTGTTGCTGCGTGCCGGCTTTTTCTAGTTGTGGCGAGCGGGGGCTACTCTTTGTTGGGGTGCACAGGCTTCTCATTGTGGTGGTTTCTTTTCTGGCGGAGCACAGGCTCTAGGCACGTGGGCTCAGTAGTTGTGGCTCGTGGGCTCTAGAGCGCAGGCTCAGTAGTTGTGGCGCATGGGCTTAGTTGCTCCACGGCATGTGGGATCTTCCTGGACCAGGGCTCAAACCTGTGTCCCCTGCACTGGCAGGAGGATTCTTAACCACTGCGCTACAAGGGAAGCCCTATTTTTTAATAATGTATAACCACATATAAGTGATATCATATAGTATTTGTCTTTCTCTGACTTATTTCACTAAGTGTAATCTCTGAGTCCACCCATGTTGCTGCAAATGGCAATATTTCATTCTTTTTATGTCTAATATTCCATTATGTATATATACCACATCTTCTTTTTTTTATGAAAGAAAAAGAATATTCATTTATTTTTAATGATTTATTAGAACAAATACCTATAGATATCATTATATATATGATATATAAATTAATTATACAATATATCATGTATTAATTATTAAAACATACTCTGGTAAATATTATATATTCAATATGAAACAGGAGGAAAGGGGGCAGGGCACAACCTTTAAAAGAATTACATAGCCCGAGGACACGACATAAACTGATTAGAACAAAATAGGTCCAAGATGGCGGACGAGTCTACTTCCACTAGACCTTGAGCCTCAGTATACACTCATTGTAACACATCAGCAAGCTAAGCGACACACCCACAGGTGCCACGACAGTTCCAAGGATGACCATAAAGGTCAAAAAGTGGGCGGTGGCTCAATTCCTAGAAATCCCCACCCCTTCCCCAAAATAGCTGGAATACTCCTCCCACTCATCAGCGTATGAAATTACTCACCCCTATAAAACTAACAACCCCATACCCTGGTGCTGCCCTCGCCTTCTTTTTTTTTTTTTTTTTTTTTTTTTTTTTAATAGGTATACCTGGATTTAATTCTCACTTCTACCGCTTGGTAGCTGGATAGCCTTAGGCAAGTTTCATACCTCCCTGAAATTCACTTAATTCAGTCTGTAAAATGGCATAATAACTTATTATAGCATCCTTTTAGGAATTTTAAATCAGTTCTTGAAATAAAAGTACACAATATATAGACAAGTATGGATTCCTCAATAGATGTTTGAACTTTCATTTCTCCAGTATCCCACCCGCATCAAATAAAGAAAAATACTTTTTAAAATTTACGAATATTTCATTGTTGTAAAGTTAAAGCCATAAAAATAATCAAATGGCCTACTATCATACCGTTAGAAGAAAAAAAAAAAGGTGTTCATGAGAGTTCCATATTAGAATACAAGTTTTCCTTAGGCACCTGTTTATGTATGCTATTCTGCTCTTTGCAATAAATAATTAAATTTAAAAGACTTAATTCCTCACTTTTAAGACCTTATTAGTTTACAAATTACATATTGACCTATGCTAAATTTTATACCGACCCATGCTAATGAATTCAGTACAGAAAACAAAAAACACTGCACTCAAGCAAACTACATATATATATATATATATATATATATATATATATATATAAAACTTATATGAGAATTGCTACTCCAGCTTTCTTTTGGTTTCCATTTGCATGAAATACCTTTTTCCATCCCCTTACTTTCAGTCTGTATGTGTCTCTTGGTCTGAAGTGGGTCTCTTGTAGACAGCAAATATATGGGTCTTGTTTTTGTATCCATTCAGCCAATCTGTGTCTTTTGGTGGGAGCATTTAGTCCATTTACATTTAAGGTAATTATCGATATGTGTGTTCCCATTCCCATTTTCTTAATTGTTTGGGGTTTGTTATTGTAGGTCTTTTCCTTCTTTGTGTTTCTTGCCTAGAGAAGTTCCTTTAGCAGTTGTTGTAGAGCTGGTTTGGTGGTGCTGAACTCTCTCAGCTTTTGCTTGTCTGTAAAGGTTTTAATTTCTCCATCAAATCTGAATGAGATCCTTGCTGGGTAGAGTATTCTTGGTTGCAGGTTTTTCTCCTTCAACACTTTCAATATGTCCTGCCACTCCCTTCTGGCTTGCAGAGTTTCTGCTGAAAGATCAGCTGTTAACCTTATGGGGATTCCCTTGTGTGTTATTTGTTGTTTTTCCCTTGATGCTTTTAATATGTTTTCTTTGTATTTAATTTTTGACAGTTTGATTAATATGTGTCTTGGCGTATTTCTCCTTGGATTTATCCTGTATGGGACTCTCTGTGCTTCCTGGACTTGATTAACTATTTCCTTTCCCATATTAGGGAAGTTTTCAACTATAATCTCTTCAAATATTTTCTCAGTCCCTTTCTTTTTCTCTTCTTCTTCTGGAACCCCTATAATTCGAATGTTGGTGCGTTTAATGTTGTCCCAGAGGTCTCTGAGACTGTCCTCAGTTCTTTTCATTCTTTTTTCTTTATTCTGCTCTGCAGTAGTTATTTCCACTATTTTATCTTCCAGGTCACTTATCCGTTCTTCTGCCTCAGTTATTCTGCTATTGATCCCATCTAGAGTACTTTTAATTTCATTTATTGTGTTGTTCATCGTTGCCTGTTTCATCTTTAGTTCTTCTAGGTCCTTGTTAACTGATTCTTGCATTTTGTCCATTCTATTGTCCATTCTATCTCCAAGATTTCGGATCAACCTTACTATCATTATTCTGAATTCTTTTTCCGGTAGACTGCCTATTTCCTCTTCATTTGTTAGGTCTGGTGGGTTTTTATCTTGCTCCTTCATCTGCTGTGTGTTTTTCTGTCTTTTCATTTTGCTTATCTTACTGTGTTTGTGGTCTCCTTTTTTGCAGGCTGAAGGTTCGTAGTTCCTGTTGTTTTTTGTGTCTGTCCCCAGTGGCTAAGGTTGGTTCAGTGGGTTGTGTCGGCTTCCTGGTGGAGGGTACTAGTGCCTGTGTTCTGGTGGATGAGGCTGGATCTTGTCTTTGTGGTGGGCAGGTCCACGTCTGGTGGTGTGTTTTGGGGTGTCTGTAGACTTATTATGATTTTGGGCAGCCTCTCTGCTAATGGGTGGGGTTGTGTTCCTGTCTTGCTAGTTGTTTGGCATAGGATGTCCAGCACTGTAGCTTGCTGGTCGTTGAGTGAAGCTGGGTGCTGGCGTTGAGATGGAGATCTCTCGGAGATTTTTGCTGTTTGATATTATGTGCAGCTGGGAGGCCTCTTGTGGACCAGTGTCCTGAAGTTGGCTCTCCCACCTCAGAGGCACAGCACTGACTCCTGGCTGCAGCACCAAGAGCCTTTCATCCACAGGGCTCCTTAATTTGGGATGATTCGTTGACTATTCAGGTATTCCACAGATGCAGGGTATATCAAGTTGATTGTGGAGCTTTAATCCGCTGCTTCTGAGGCTGCTGGGAGAGATTTCCCTTTCTCTTCTTTGTTCTCACAGCTCCCAGGGGCTCAGCTTTGGATTTGGCCCCGCCTGTGCGTGTAGGTCGCCGGAGGGCGTCTGTTCTTTGCTCAGACAGGACGGGGTTAAAGGAGCCGCTGATTCGGAGGCTCTGGCTCACTCAGGCCGGGGGGTAGGGAGGATCACGGAGTGTGGGGCGGGCCTGCAGTGGCAGAGGCCGGCGTGACGTTGCAGCCTGAGGCGCGCCGTGCGATCTCCCGGGCGAGTTGTCCCTGGATCCCGGGACCCTGGCAGTGGCGGGCTGCACAGGCTCCCCGGAAGGGCGTGTGGCTAGTGACCTGTGTTCGCACACAGGCCTCCTGGTGGCGGCAGCAGCGGCCTTAGCGTCTCATGTCTGTCTCTGGGCTCCGCACTTTTAGCCGCGGCTCGCGCCCGTCCCTGGAGCTCTCTCAAGCAGCGTTCTTAATCCCCTCTCCTCGTGTACCAGGAAACAAAAACTACCACATCTTCTTAATCCAATCATCCGTTGATGGGCCATTGGGTTGCTTTTATGTCTTGGCTATTATAAATAGTGCCGCTGTTAACATTGGGGTGCATATATCTTTTCAAATTAGTGCTTCCTTTTTTTCTGGTATACGCCCAGGAGTGGAATTGCTGGATCATATGGTAGTTCTATTTTTAGTTTTTAAAGGATCCTCCATAGTATTTTCCATAGTGGCTGCACCAATTTTACATTCCCAGGAACAGTGTACTAGGGCTCCATTTTCTCCACACCCTCTCCTACATTTGTTATTTGTAAACTTTTTGAGTGGTTGAGTTTTCTTATTTTTAAATGAGAACTCTGACGATCAATTAGGAACTAGTTCTTATTTCCTGCTATTACTCCTGCATCTCAGGCAGTGCCCAGCACAGAGTAGGTAATCAATAAATCATCATTTCCCACCACCGCTCAGCACACTCTTCTTACTCTTGTTTTTTCCACTTGTAACCACATGAAATAACACGAGTTTGAAAACACACAAAAGATCTAATTAATTTTGTTAGCTAATATTTGCTGTGTTGAGCCTTCAGTGTATATTATTAACATATATTTTATGTAATATATAAAAATATAAATATGTATAATATAAATATTATATATAAATATTTATATATAATATAAATATGTATTTTATATTATATATAATATAATAAACATTTTTCACATTTCCAAGAGGTTAGTACTATTATTATGATCATTTAGTATTATTTGTCATTTAACAGAACCAAAGCTTGAGAGGGTTAGCAAGAATTTTTGATTTGAACTCACACCTAGACTTATCAGACTCATGAGCCCTTGCACATATCCACAACAATAAACTGTTCCTTCTAAGAGAGGTAGGTAATTGATATGTTGATGATGCCACCAGTGTGCTAAGTAGAACAATCAAATAACAAATTGAGTAGCAAAACAAAGGTAAGGGAAACAAAGAATTTCCTGCAGACAAATACCCATAAGAATACATACTGGACCCCTAGTTCTCCTTAGTATCTTTTGTTCCCTAGCATCTAATTTGGTAGAAGGATGAGAAGGGCAGCAGAGAAGGTTAGGATGGGGCTGGAGGACCCCACAAACTCTTGTCACTGCAGCCATGAACCTGGTTAACGACCAGTCTCTCCTCATCAAAATAATGGTGCTGTTACTTCACTGTTGCCTTAGCAACCTTTCCTCACTACAGTTGGCACCACTCACATGGTGTCTTTGGTCCCAAGCAGTAATAATACCTCTGCCATATTCTTGCTGATATTACTGCCGGCTTTTGGCCTGGCCCTTTAACTTCTGTGTCACTAACTTGACATTCATTCAATAAATATAATCAGTGCTAGGCATTCTTCCATTAGAACCATCTCTGGCTATAGTGCCAGATAGACATATATACCTCCTTCACTAAATAGAACCAAACTACTTCACACCAAAATTATGAATTTCTGCTCTGAGATGGATACCCCTTCAGTACTGTGTGCCAGGTTGAACTGAGGACAATTCACCATTTTTCCTTTATTCCAAGAGCAAGGGAAGTCTGCTTCCCCAGGGTGCAGGAGCTATGTCTTCTTCCCATGTGTGATCTCTAAGGGCCATTTCCATTTCAGTGCTGGGTTTCTTCTAGAAAGATCCTATTCACTCAGGGGACTTGTCATCCTTTGTGCAAAACCCTAACTTTACCTGTTAACTAGAAATACTAAAGTTGAGCCAAGTACGATGGTAGACAGAGGAGGAAGATGTTGTTTTCCTCCATCTTCTTTTCCTTGCCCTCTATTCAGCTCACCTCTATAGAGCTAGCTCTGGACCAGACATGAACTGACACTGGAGCAAAGGACAGAATAAGTGGGAATGACACAAGGCAGCACAGAGTTGGCAGAAGTGAGTGCAAAAGAATCAGCAAACAATTACAAAAGAGACATCAACCAAAGAGAGGAAGGACCTGCCAATTTTGGTATTACTCTCCATTTGCACATGGTGTTTACATTCAGCATCAGAGTCGAGTTACACATTCCCCACCAAGACTTTTGTTTGGAATAGTTCAATGGCTCCTCCAACTTCCTCGTACCTTGTGTAAATCATCAGCCACCATGTAAATAGCCCAATGACTAGTTTCCAGCAAAGCCTCCTTAGTGTCCCTAAAAGGCAAATCAAATATCAAGGGTCCTGAAGAATTTAAAGCTAAGGAGATTGCTCTTATCCATCTGTGGTATAAATATCATGTATAAATTAAAATTACTATTGAATTACCAACTTTAATATTACTTAAGAAAAATGCAATTTAGAGCAAAATTGGAAGAAAGTCAACTACCTAGTTACACACTGCATTCACTCAAGATAAATGAAGCATTGCTCTATATTCTTGCTTAGTTTACTAAACAAGGTGGTTTGATTTCCCAGATGTAAATAGAACCCAATATGACCACCTTCCTAACATCAAAAATTGTCTGATGTGTTCACATTGGCAGTACTTCAAGCTTGAGGACAGCAGAACCATTTCAGTCTGTTCTCTGCACTAGGTGCCAAGAAGCCTTTAATTAGCTACTTAGTCTAATTACTCTAAATAGAAACTTATCTGTTCATGTGTCTTCTAGAGCAAAGGACTTGGAGTCCTTGTATTTACACCCAGAGAGAAACCCTCTCTAGGTCTCTGTGTTACTTCTGTGGCTAGAACAGAAAAGTAAGGAAAATACCAGAATCCACAAGTCTGGCTCCTGCATAATCCCATCATCAGTGCTCCATTTATACTAAAATGATTTGTTCAACGATCTAAACCAGATTCTGCTCTTTACAATTTGAATTAGGTCAACTTTTTATTAAGGGGACAAAAACCCTTTTAAAAGCCAACTTGAACTGGGCAGAGTAGTTTTTTAAACCAATTGCCCAGTGACTTCTTCAGACTGTTGTATGCTGCAAAACATGTAAGAAAATTAGAAAAAAGTTTAAAGAAGCCTAGGAGGAAGTGGGGAGGAATATGGTGGAAAATAAACCAATAAACAAAAGAGCACAACTGTCAGCGGCCGAGGGCAGAGCTACGGCCTCTTCCTCCTGGTTGTTGATCTGTATGCCAGGTACAGCAGAGGAATGCCACGCCCTGGAGGACAAACTGGTAGGAAATAGTATGGTCCTTTATTCAGAACATTAAAAAGATCTGAAATTATGTACATTTCATGGGATTTGGAGAATGATTTAAACCCTTAAGCATCAAGAAGTCTAAAACATGAATAAGATTAACCTTTGAAAGAAATGTAAAATTTACTACTCCTAATAAAAACACTATTCGTACGTTACTTGTAAACTGAACTGATGAGCAAAAGCAGTAATAAGTCAGCAAAAGTACATTTCCAAAATTATTGGTTCAGGCAAGGCTTAATGGAATGAAACTGTAGATGATGGAACTTACATCATCAGTTTTTAAATTCTGTACATTTTGAACATCATCCAAAAATACTAATCCACTGCTGAAATTCTGTGAAAGGGAGCAAGAAGGGAAATACTCTATTTATTGCAATCTTCCAACCAAAAGTGTTCACATCCTGCTGTCAGTGCATCAGAACTGTATCACATTCCTTGGTGAATATGCCTCCTCTTTTGTTTGGGTTTTGCTTTTAAATCCTTTTATAGAAGTTTAATGTTTGGCAAGAGCATGTTTCTAAGTTCTTTTTCTACTTTACCCCCTGACTTTACATGAACAATACCAAAGATAAAAAAGGGAGTGGAAAGACTCAAGCATATATTCAATGTGGCACAACAAACTTTGGCTTTTTAAAAATGCTCTTTTATGTGTTTGGTGTTAGGTTGGTAAGTTAAAGGAAGAATTTTTGCCTGTTGAGGAGAGACAGGAAAAATAGATTTAAATTAATTATTTTATGCGTTTATATTCATCATATATCCTGTGCAGACTTATAGAAAAACTGGAGAGTAGTGGAACCACAGTATTTTATATATGGAAGTGTGCCTATGTTTTCTAGTCCTTGTATTTTTAATTTCATATAACCCTCAGCTAATTATTACAAGTTGTATGGAAGATAATCTCCTTAAACTATCTTGTCGATATAATGCAGATTCTTTCTTAAAAGCTAAATAAATCTCTAAGCTTCCACATTCTTCTACAAAACAATCAGAAGCAGAAGCATGAGTCCTCCCACAAGACAAAATGACTACACATTTCTTCAATGATGGTCTGCCTGTGGCCTCCGCTGAGATGGGAATCATTCCTTCCTCCTAATTTTGGGGGGAGAAGATCAATTCCTGTTGTATCATTCCAATTTTCTCCACATTGAAACCACTATTCACATCAACACAGAATTAGTCCACACTTATTTTGATCAAGTATGATAGCATTCTGTATTGTATTTTTTCTCCTTTGACCATACACATTGAAAATCCATGCCTTAATTTCCTAGCAAGGCCTTTTAATTTTATTGAGCCTTTGTTTGTTAAAACTTCTCATCTTTCTCTTTTCACTGAAGTTGACTTCTCAGATATGAAGATGCCGAAACTACCTTATGCCGGCAATGCTTTCCTTTTCGTAAATAGCTCTGTTCTTTTTCTGTTCAAATTAAGAGTGGATTAAGTTACTGTAAATGGCTTCCTCCAAAGAATATCACCAAAAAGTGAAATATATTGGCTGTGGCACTCACTGAAGTTTTAAATAGGTAAGCTGTAATTGCATAAGAAAAACAAGGAGGGGTGTAGGAGTGGAAAGGGCTATTGTATAAGCAAATAGGAAATCTGCTCACAATGTGAGAGAATACAAACAGGATGTATAAATTGCAAAGCTAACACCAAAGTTTTCTGCTAGCCAAGATTCATAGAATTAGAATTACCTTTTTGCCTGGTAAGATTCCAAAAAGAAATAAATAATGATATTCAGAATTATTTCTTTAATGAAAGAGGTAGCTGAAATTGAAGTCAAAAGATTACATAACTCTTTTTGAAACATAAACAACTGCCTTAGGATAGCTTGTACACAATTATAGACTATTTTTATTTAAGTTTTGAGAGTATGAGCTGAAATTCTCTTGAACAGTCTCTTAAGTATGTTCCTTCATTTTCCTACAATTTTAACAAGATAAGTATATGTTGTAAAGCAGGAGAAGAGAATAGAGTAGGTAAAAATAACAGCCTATAAATATTTAAACCTCACCTATCCTACTGGATTATCCTGTAACTTCTACATACTTTCTGTATTATCCATGTCCTGGCTCTTTTCATTGTCAGAATTCCAAATCCATCCTTTAAGATTTCATTTCATTTAATCCCACCCATGTCAGGAAGTAGAAATATTATACAATAGATAAACTTAAATGAAATACCTGTCTGAGTACCCTGAGTCCCTGTTTCCTCATCTATAAAAGGAGAAATAAAGGAATATAACCTAAGGTCCTTTTCAGGTGAGAATTCTATAATGCATGGTTTGCATGATTGCATTCAATATTAGAGAAAATGTGGAGGTAGTAACAAATTGCTACTTTCAGAAATGACTTTAAAATGGAGCCCCAGGTAGTTGAGTATGGACAGTGACCAAACCTTAAAGTCCTCTGCCCAAACCTGGGGACTAGGTGAGAACGTAATGAAACAGTAAGCTCATCCTACCAAGGAATAAGAATGGCCATGTGAGAGAGCAAGGAGCTGATAGTTCTTAACTGCTTCCTATGAACCAGGCTCTGTGTGGCACTCTGGGTGTAGAAAGATGGACCACATAGTCAGGTCATAGCCCAGAGAAGGAGATAAAGGAGTAAACATAAATCTCAGTGCGGTTGTGCTGTATACTGTGATAAAGATAAGTACACAGTGTAATGGAATTACATGGGAAGGAAAATGCTACAGGCTGGGAAGGATTCACAGAACAGAAGACGTATCAACAGAATCTTAAAGTAGGTGATACTAGGTAAGGGGCAATTCATAGTAAATCTGTAACTCACTGGAGAAAATTTCCCCGTTTCAGTCTTCTTCCAAGTTGTCTTGGATCCTTCTGGTTCTTTAGTTTTTCATATGAATTTTAACATCAACATCCATTTTCTACGAAAATGCTAGCAAACTAAGAAAACTGAATTTACCTTTAACATGCATGTCTTTCTATTCATGAAAACAGTGTATCTATTGTAGTCTTGCTTTGGATCCTCCCACAAAATTTAAAATTTTCCAACCGGAAGGACTTGTAAATATTTTATCTGTTGCTCTTTTGAATGGAATATTTAATTACATTTGAAATGATTTATTTTAAATTATTAATTGTGTATTAAACATCGTTTTTTTATACTGATCTTATATCCAGGAAATGTGCAGAATTTTCTTATTAGGTCTAATCTTTTGTGTGTAGATTGTCTTGGATTTTCTATGAAAATAATCATATCATCTTCAGATAATGATAGTTTGTTTTTATTATTTCTTTTTAGACCTGTGAATATTTATTTGTTTTGATTTTTCTCTTTTACTGATTTGGCTAGGACCTTTGAAACAATACTGAATACAAGTAGTTATGGTGGGCACAATTGTCTGATTTACTTTAAAGAGAATACTGCACATGTTTCTACATTAAGGATGATGTCTGCAGGGGATTTTTTTTTTTTTTGCTACATCGTGACTGGGTGTCAAATTAGTCTTTTAAAAGACTAATAACAAAGTAAACACCTATGTAAATACAATCCAGGTTAAAGAATAGAACAATGACAGTATTTTTAAAGCCCCTGAATCCTTTTCTACAGTTATATTATCTGTATAACCCAATAAAATAAGCATAATCATAACATTTGTGATCATCATTGACTTAATTTCCTTTATGTATATATCATATGTATATATCCTAAAAAATATATTGCTCACTGTAGGGAATATAGTCAGTACTTTTAATATCTCTGCATGGTGACATGGTAACTAGACCTTCCAAGGTGATCACTTTGACATCTATAGAAATAGCAAATCACTATGTACTGGCTTGCCTTTTAAGTCTTCCTATATTGTCATTTCGTGAACAGTTCTTTATCTTGGTGTCATCTAAATTATCCATCCTTTCCTTTGGTTTATGCATTCTTCAGACTTGCTTAAAAAAATTTTCCTGCCCCAAGTTTGTAAAGATACTCTGTGTAAAGCAGATTTAATATTTGCATTTGCATTAAAATGTTTAATTAACCTGCAGTTGATTTTTATACATTGTGTGAAGGGTCCAAATTTATTTTTCTATATAATAGTTAGTTGTCCTAATGTTTTATGAGAAGTCTATCTTTTTCAACTATCTGTAATGCCATCCGTCATATTAAATGTCTGTTTATGTTTGGGTCTATTTCTGGTGATTTCTTTCTACTCTGTTTCATTGGTATATTTGTCTGTCCCTGTGTGCGTGATATAGTGTATTAATTACTGTAGCTTTGTAATAATTTTGATAAATTAGAGGGCAAGTACCTATTATTTTCTTCTTCCTCAGTGGTCTAGACTATTCTTGGCCTTTTAATTTCATATAAACATTTCAGGAGCAATTTATCATGCTTCAGAAAATAAAAGAGCAACAGAAGGAAAATATTACTGGTATTTTAATATCCATAAAACCACTGTGGAAAAAAGTGACAAATTTTGCAGTATGGATTCTTTAAATTCATAAATCAGTTCTGGGTCTCCCTTTATTTTATATTATATCTAATGTCACTTTACATGATTTCAAGAATCATTATGAAATTACAGAAATCAAGACAGTGTGTTGTTTTAAAGGATATCTAGTTATCTAGATATAGAGGTCAGTGGGGTCCAGAAATAGACCCACAAAGATATAAACAACCGATGTTCACCAAACGGGCAAAGGATTCAATAGAGAAAGAATAGTATTTTCCGAAAAAAAAAGAAAGTTGCTGAAACAATTAAATACTCACATGCCATACACACACACACACACACACACACACACACACACCCCTTAGTCCATACCTCATATCTATATGAAAATTAACAAAAATCATAGAGTTTTGTGTAATATGTAAAACTATAAAACGTCTAGGAAAAAAACCCAAAATAACCCTTGCTATTTGGGGCTGGCAATGATTTCTTAGATACAACAGCAAAAGCAGGGTCTATAAAAGAAAAAATAATTTGGCTCATATGTTAAGAGAATGGAAAAGCGAAGCCTCAGACTGAGAGAAAATTTTTGCAAATCACATATCTCACAAAGGACTTGTATCTAAAATTTATAAAGAACTTTCTACTCTCAATAACAAGAAAAACAAAACCCAAACCTCAATCAAACAATGGGCAAAACATATGAAGAGACATCTGACCAAAACAAGTATACAAATGGAAAATAAGCACCAAAAGATTAGGCAAGTTATTTGTCAGGAGAATGAAAATTAGAGCTGCAATGAGATACCACGACACACCTATTTGGACAGATAAAGTTTTAAAAACTACTTATCATAACAACTGTTGACATGGATGCAGAGCAACTGGAACTTTCACACATTGCTGGTGGGAATGCAACATGGGCCAGACACTTTAGAAAACAATTTAGCCGTTTCTTATAAAGTTAAAGATACACTTATCATACAACCCTGCAATCCCACTCCTAGCTATTTACTCAAGTGAAATGAAACCTTATGTTCACACAAAAACTTATATGTGAATGTTTATAGTGGCTTTATTTGTAGTTGTACAAAACTGGAAACAATCCAAATGTTTGAACTAGGTACTGGTTAAACAAACTGGTACATCTATATAACACAATACTACCAGAATACAAAGAAATGAACAAGTAATACAACAGTGTGGATGGATCTTAAATGCTTTATGGTAACGGAAAGAAGTCACACTCAAAGTGTACATTCTGTATTATTGCATTTATATTACATGATGGAAAAGGCAGAGTTATATGGACATAAAAGAGATCAGTGATTTCCATGCGCTAGTAGAAAAGTGTTGACTGCAAAGGGGTTGACCATGGTCTATTTGGTAGGGGAGGAGGGTGATAGACCAGTGAACTATCTTGATAGTGGTGGTGGTTAGAGACCTGTAAGTATCTGTCAAAACCCACAAGCTAGTACAGTTTAAAAAAAAAAAAAAGTGAATTTTACAGTATGTGTTTTATATCTTAATAAGAGAGGAGCCCACTTCATCTGATTTTAATATAATCACATCAACTTTATTTAGGTTAGTGCTGGTATGATATATCTTTTTCTATTACTGTTTCTGTGACCTTGTTTTTAAAAGATCACTTATTTTAAAACAATATTGTTTTCTTTTTAATATAGTCTTATAATCTTTATCTTTTAATTGGTCTGTTTAGCTCCTTTATAGTTAATGGAATTGCTGATCTAGTTTGGCTTAAATTTACCTTCTTGTTATTTATTTTCCATTTGGCTCATGTTTTTATTTTTTATTTCTTTTTTCTTAGATTTCTTAGATTAATCAAGTACTTTTACTTAATGTTTTTCCATTTTCTCCATTTCCCATTTTTACTCCACTTTTCTTGTTTCCTTTTTCAAGTTCCCATCTCCAGCTCCTTGTGGATAATTACCCCTCATGATCTAATTGTTAGGGCCTCATCCATGCCCACTATCCCCTTAAGGCACCAAGAAAAGAGTGGACAGAGGGGCTGATTCCATCAGGCCCCGTCAGAGTTACAGAACTGTAACTGAGGGCTGCACCTTCTAAATGCAGCCTCACCTTTTGACTCCCACCCACACTGGTCTGCCCTTTTTCTGAACTTATATTATACCATGTGCCTTGTCATTCGTTTTCTAAATTATTAAAACATAATATTTCTAAAGAATACAATTTATTGGGTTTTTACTGGACTCCGGGGATACATTATATTCCAGGTACATAAGTACATTATATGTGTAGTTTCATTTATTTTTTACAACCACTATATGAAGTTAAGCACCATTTTCCCTATTTTACAGATGAAACAACAGAAGTTCTTGAATAACTTGCCCCAGATAACCCAGTTGATTCATTTACCAGTAAGTATTTGTCTAGCATCCTTATTTCAGGCTTTAAATTTAAGTGCTTGGCATATATATTTTATTTAATCTTCACATCTCTGGAAATAGGTATCATGATCACCGTTTTACAGCTGTGGAACCTTTGTAACAGATATTATGTAGCTTGCCCATTATCACACATCTAGTAAGCATGAGCTTATCCATTTCTGACCTTCTCCAGAGCACATGCTCTAAACCATTCCTTCTTAATCTGACTTGTCCATCTACTCCTATACTATCAAGATCCAGACCTGTGCTTTACATTGCAGGTCCCCACATTGCCCAATGCATACTAAATATTGATGTAATGAGAAAATGTATTGATACAAGAGAAGTGCCAAAATATCCTTATTCATCATAACTAGGGAAATCCAGGGAGAGAGAATGCAATATCACATTATATAACATCAGTTAGGCTTAAAAGTTTGATATGAGGTCATCTTTCCAGATACCTCAAACAAAATTTTTTACAGGTCAACTATTTTTAATGGAAACACTTCTAGCAAAAACTATAGCCTGCCTTCTTATACTAGGTAATCAATATAATTTAATTTACTCTTAAGGCAGGATCACTGTCAAGAAAACATTTTTTAATTTGCTGTAATGTAATGATGCTAATAAAATGTTTACAATAAGGTTTTACAATAGCTTATCTTTGAATGAAAGTCTTAAACTCTCAACAGCTTTAGCTTATTTATTCTGACAATACGTGGGCTTCCGCAGTAACATTATAAAATTTGCTGCTTCTGTTCTTTTTGTATTGGGAAAAACAGATTCAATTCAAGCCCAAAAGAATTATGTGTAAAGTCAATAGACTCTGAGTGAGAGTCTGAGGTTACCAAACAGGTCTAGAGGATAAATGTAATGACACTATTTTCACCATTCAAGGGCCTTTTAAATTTACTTTCAGGTTTTTTGTTTGTTTGTTTCTTGGTCTGCAGAGGGGAAGGAGGACTAGGTTAGAATTCCAAGAAATCTGATTCTTGGTCAGTGGACTATTTTTTTTTATCTGATTTATATTTATTATCCTGCTTATAATGATAATAGCAGTAAATGTTTCCTATCAGACATTATTCTCCTTCTTCTTTGTTCATTTCTATGTCTTTACTAATTCGTTGAACTTGAAATATGAATAGAATTGGGGGGCTGCTGGGATGGAGTGGGCAAAATGGAGTTGGTGCTATAAAAAGTTAGATGTTAAAGTAAATATGATTAGTTATCATTACGATATAATTTCGTATATCAGTTGAAGACATTGGAACTCTGAGATCAAGAGATACTATTAGTTTACATGGCTAATTGGAGGCGGGCTGCAGAACGAGAACTCTAAAAATCCATTCCCACGTTCCTTCAGTGTTACTATTATTTGCATAACGGAATCATTGCAGATTTCATTTCCTTTTGGAATGGCAGTGCAATAGTGATCTATAATTCATTCTCATTATTTTACATCTTTAGATCAGTCTAATTTTTAGCTGTCAACAGGAATTGTAGAGTACAGAAAACAAATACAACTCATATAAACTAGTCAGTTATAAAATATTTTCTGGGACTTCCCTGGCGGTCCAGTGGTTAAGACTCCGTGCTTCCACTGCAGGGGGCAAGGGTTCCATCCCTGGTTGGGGTACTAAGGATACTGCATGCCGTGTGGTGGAAGCCAAAAAAATAAAATAATATAATATTTTCTGCTCACCTCTTCATATGAGGAACAAAAGAGGGCTATGAACTGTAAAATGCAGGATTAAACTTGGCATCAGTCTCGTGAATGAATCATTCCCTCACTCAAGCCATAGTTATTGAGTACTACTGTGGTCCCGAGCGCTCTTCTAGGGACTCGAGATACATCAATAAGCAAGGACAAAAATTCTATCCCGGTGGAGTTTACATTCTCACAGGGGAAAACAAGAATAGACAATAAGTGTGATATGTAAGTAACTTTTATAGAATGTCAGAAATGTGAGGAAAAAAAAGAAAAAGCTAAGTAGAGGAAACCGAATGGGAGAGAAAAACGAGAGAGAGAGAAGCAGGCGGAGGTGCTGTAGAGTTTGTGGTACCCAAAGCTAGTTCTGCTTATGTCAGTATCGAATTGTCTCTAACTTTTCCATGGATGTAAGTATTATCCTCTTAGCTACTATGTTAAACTCCTCTGTCTTCGACATTTTATTATAGTCTACATAACACTTAGCACAGAGCTGACCTCATGGTAAGAGTTCAATAGATATTTGATGATTTACCACATGCTTATTTACTTAACAGATATCCTTCACTTAAAACTATTTTCAGATTCTAATTGGCCTTTGGAAGTGACACATTAAGTGAACTTTAAATGTTCATTTAAAAGTTTAGCTTTTTTTCTTAATTAGCTAAAGCATTTGGGGAGTAAGGTTCAGCTCTTTATTGGGTACCAAGATTAAAAAGGTCAGATATTTTCATTAAGCTACAGTCACCCATTAGGTAGGTTTCCTATCCTTTTACTTTGATATGAGCTCAAGTGCCAAAAATTCTTCATAACTAGAAGCAGGGCATTAGCCAGAAGTCAGAGGAAATGATGGAGACGATGGAGCCCAAAGAATGATGATGAGAGCCTCTGTTTCTTGGAAGCCTATGGCTAAATCATCAATCCATTAAAGATGTCCTGGAGGTTTGGGTCATGTGTAAAAAGAACACATGTTCTTCTGCATTGTGGGATTGTCAGGCTTAGGCGAATACTTGTTGTTTATGTGGCTAATTAGAGACAGGACTGAAAACTGGGCCTCTAGAAATTCATTCCCATGTTCCTTCAACATTACTGTTATTTGCATAATAGAGTCATTGCAGATTTCATTTCCTTTGGAATTTAGCAAAACCTAGAAGTGACTTTAGGCTGCAGTCGGAGTTCTGTCTGACAGTGAGGAAGATAAACTCTATGACATCACTGCTCCATTGAGATTATAAACACAATCTGATTATATCAACTAAGATGGAAATCAGAAAAAGCCAAAGCACTCTGCATTTTTAAAATTTTTCATTTTATAATAATGATGGTGATGATAAAGGCTTTTATTGGGTATTTACTATACGTAAGGCTCTCTTTTGCGTGCTTTCCCTGCATTAACTCACTGAGTCCCCCAAATATCCCCACAAAGCAAAACCCATATTATTTCCAATTTACAAAGGAGGACATCTGAAGACAAGGAGATAATTCAATGATCACGCAGAAAGAGAGAGCCACAAAATCTACTCTGGAATCTTAGATTTGAAAAAGTCCCTTAGAATTTTGCTAGTCAAAATGTTTTACTCGGGCCAGCAGCCCTGGCTCCACCTGGGAGTTATGTTAGACATAAAAAAACTCAAGTCTCACCCAGACCTCCTGAACCAGAATCTGCAACTTAACATGATCTTTACATGGTCCATGTGCCCGTTAAGTCTGAGAAGTCCTGTTCTACAACGTCCCAGACAATTGTTCCTCCAAGACAGGGAACTCATTAACCCACAGTCATCCTATTCCTCTGTAGGATGGTGTTCATTGAATTTCCTTTAGAAAATTTCTCCGTATTTCAGTTTTCCTATTACTTCTATCTTTTGGTCTTCATGTTTTATTTTCAAACCCATGTTAGGTTAACCCCTCTTCTTATGATACCCCTTTAAGCACTGAGTATAGCTATCAGTTTAGATCTGACATCACCAGCCCCAGCTTGTATCCTCAACCCTCATCTATACTTGGGTCAAAACTCTTCATTTTCAGACAAAGCACCCAAATTTCTTTTAACTTTTCATAAGCCCTGCTTTCTCTCCTGGATGCATTGCAGTGTGTAAATTTCTTCTACATGTGAATTGAATTCCAGGTGTGGTAATTGCCTTCCTCATTCTGGGAGCCTTTCCTTCATCCCAGATCTTCTTACTGGGTCCCTTGCCTTTGCTTTTTATATTTGAGAAGTAGTGTTATGATATCATTTTATGTTGCACTTAATTCTAAAAATTCTCCAGCTTTGGCTTTCACACATTCTCCTGCTATTCATAGTAAAGTAAAAAGTTTTGTTCTATGCTGTTGTCTTTTTCTTCCTGACCTTTCCATTAGTAAATTGATTCAAAACTTCTTTGTTGACTTATCACTAAACTTACTGATAAAATAATTAGTCAAAATTTGAAGATTTTCTTCACAAGTCAGATATTTGCCATTGGGAATATTTCAGTTTTATGCTGTATTTTAAAAAATTTTACAGGCATAGCTTAAGACTTTGTATACTAAGTATTATTTTTACCATGTGGAAACAAATTCAGAATTTAGTATTGAAAATCATATTCTCTGTAGATTTTCTTTCTAGTAGTCTAAATGAAAATGAACATCTAGGTAATTAGAAGTCTTTTAAGAATCCAAGATTTAATGGTTAACGGTGGTCAAATTTTATACTGCTGGAGCATTGCCAAAGAAATTGTTAAAAATTAAAATTTCCAGAACCACAGGCTCTTAATCACAGAGCCTTAGGTATGGGCTAGGGATTTTTACTTTTAAAAGGCAAGTAGTTCACAGACTACAATTTGAAGATTTAGATCTTTCACAGAATTATTCAGTTTCTTCATCCAATTTATCAGCATCTACATCATGCATAATATTTAATTTTATTTGGCAGGGAGTGATCATCATTAACCAATATCCATTAAATGCCTTCTCTTCACAAGGCCACACAACAGATACCTAATAAAAATCAAGTGCTAAAGCTTTCAAAATGAGAAACTTCACATGTATTGTCATTGTCACTCAGCTTTACCAAGAAAAAGCTACTAGAAAAATGATATCAGCAGTAGAGAGAGGCCACAGAGTTCTTAGTGTTCCAAGAATTGCTGAGGATATAAGACTCCTTGACATGTTATACACATGTACAGTGTCATTGTCCGTAGCTGTGTCTTTTAATACAAATAAGGAGATATAAATGTAAAATAGGAGGCTGAAATCTCATGTCCTATCTCCATGCCCATAATTTTCCATTTCCTTTCTAAGACATTTCCCCTGATAAGAAGCTTTATGAAAGAGCTTTACTGTATATATGAATAGTCCAAGTGTATAAACCAGACTCAAATTTATTACATATATTTGCAGATTTAAATAGGTTGAGAAATGGGTCAAACAGTCATAAATACTATTATGTAATTTACTATTACCTGTTTTTAGAGGATGTACTTAAGTAACTCTTGCTTTACCTCAATTAAGCAAAACTCTTGATGAAACGAAAATGAAAAATCTCTCACTGGTAATTTAGGTCCAAGAACTGGTGTAGGCTAGGACGCTGAATTTATTCAGGTGTTATCCATTTATTTAATGTTGGGCGAGCACAACAAAATGCACATGTGAAAGTTATGGTTTAATTGAAAAGCATATAGCATAGCTTAACTAGACCCTGCTGTATCAGGCTAAAAGTAGCAGCATGTGAGGCTAAGTTTTTAAAAAATCTAATTATGAAAAGAACTATGGTAAAGTTCAGCCAATGCCTCCAAGCCAATATTCAGTCTTTTCAATAGGTAATGACTATATATTGGATAATTTACAAAACCTGGCATTGTATAGCATTGATACAGACAAGTTAAATACAACACACACACACAACACACACACACACACACACACACACACACACACACACACACACACACCTGCCTTACACATCAGCAGTCACTTGATTTACAAATTCCTCTGAGTACGTATAATCTGGTTCATGTGTCTTTTGGCTCTCATTCAGGATTTTTTACTCTTAGCCTAGGATAGATAAATAAGATTTTCACCTGGTAGAAATCACTCTCTATTCATCATTGAAAGTCTAGGTCAAAATGTAAACTCTCTGATATGGAAAGATGACCTTAGTGTTACCAATTTGGTAGACATAATGAGTAAGAAGCACTCATCTTGGTAACCTAAAATAACATATGCTGGTGGATTTCCATGGTTGAGTGGATGCTCTATTCTGTCTGTTTTCTGTAGAT
Source organism: Orcinus orca (assembly GCF_937001465.1). NCBI lineage: Eukaryota > Metazoa > Chordata > Mammalia > Artiodactyla > Delphinidae > Orcinus > Orcinus orca. The sequence continues at coordinate 57,939,491 of NC_064564.1, forward strand.
CTGTAAAGTAATGGTAGCTTGGCTAAATGTGGGAGTTAGAATAAGGAGCCAACTTTCATTAGCTTTTCCAGATGGCAACAGTTTTTTTCTCAGTCTGCAAAGGACAGTGGATTGGACTAGCATGTTAGAACTCACAAATGGGAAGTTTTATCCTGATCTTGCTTTCTTGCTATACGGCAGATTTAGTGATCTTGATTTTTGTCCAGAGATGAGCTTCAAGGATTCAAAGTAAATCAACTCTTAAAAGCTCAGGGCTCTTCAAACCAGAGCGTGGGAGTTTGTGTCCCCTGTGGTCTGAGACGTCACTTTATTTGTAAATCAAGTGACTGCTGACTTGTAAGGAGGTTCTCTTGAGATGTTTGTGTGTATGTGTGTGTGTTTTATGTTTAATTTGTCTGTGTCAATGCTATACAGTGTCCTGTTTAACTTTGGTAGTCTTTCAGCATTTCCTTTATTATTCACGTATGTGCCTTTCCTTCCATAATGAACTCCCTTATCTATCACATATGCTAAAGGTTTGTGTCAGTAACATTTGTGACTTTTGATTGTGGAAATCCAGTCTTGCAACTGTTAATTCCAGCCTTGGAGTTTCAAAAGTATTGATTAACATTTCTCTTCTCAAATGAAGAATCTCTGAACTTAACAACTGTTAGTTGTTATTCATTCCACTTAGTTGTCAAATATTTTTTGCTTCATATTGGGACCAAATTCAGCCCTGAATTGGCTATTAAAGTTTTAGATAAAGATATAAATATAGAAAAAAAAAGATATAAATATAGATATCCTCATACAACTCATCAGACAATCTTGCTACCATAGATGAAGAAGAATATTCTTAAACATACCATGATGGGTATGTTCAAATATAAGAATTGAACTTAATTACTGTAGCTTTGTAGTATAGTTTGAAGTCAGGGAGCCTGATTCCTCCAGCTCTGTTTTTCTTTCTCAAGATTGCTTTGGCTATTTGTGCTCTTTTGTGTTTCCATACAAACTGTAATTTTTTTGGTTCGAATTCTGTGAAAAATGCCATTGGTGATTTGATAGGGATTGCATTGAATCTGCAGATTGCTGTGGTAGTATAGTCATTTTCACAAAATTGATTCTTCCAATCCAGGAGCATGGTATATCTCTCCATCTGTTTGTGTCATCTTCCATTTCTTTCATCAATATCTTATAGTTTTCTGAGTACAGGTCTTTTGCCTCCTTAGGTAGGTCTATTCCTAGGTATTTTATTCTTTCTGTTGAGATGGTAAATGGAATTGTTTCCTTAATTTCTCTTCTGATCTTTCATTGTTAGTGTACAGGAATGCAAGAGATTTCTGTGTGTTAATTTTGTATCCTGCAACTTTACCAAATTCATTGATTAGCTCTAGTAGTTTTCTGGTGGCATCTGTAGGATTCTCTATGTATAGTATCATGTCATTTGCAAAGAGTGACAGTTTTACTTCTTCTTTTCCAATTTGTATTCCTTTTATTTCTTTTTCTTCTCTTGTTGCCGTGGCTAGAACTTCCAAATCTATGTTGAATAATAGTGGCAAGAGTGGACATCCTTGTCTTGTTCCTGATCTTAAAGGAAATGCTTTCAGTTTTTCACCCTTGAGAAAGAGGTTTGCTGTGGGTTTGTCATAATGGCCTTTGTTATGTTGAGGTAGGTGCCCTCTATGCCCACTTTCTGGAGAGTTTTCATCATAAATGGGTATTGAATTTTGTCAAAAGCTTTTTCTGCATCTATTGAAATGATCATATGGGGTTTTTTTCTTCAATTATCTATAAAACAGAAATAGAGTTACAGATGTAGAAAACAAACTTATGGTTACTAGGAGGTATGAGGGGGAGGGATAAATTAGGAGATTGGGATTGACATATACATATTACTATATATAAAATAGATAACTAATAAGGACCTACTGTATAGCACAGGGAACTCTACTCAATACTCTGTAATGACCTATATGGGAAAAGAATCTAAAAAAGAGTGGATATATGTGTATGTATAACTGATTCACTTTGCTGTACACCTGAAGCTAACACAACATTGTAAATCAACTATACTCCAATAAAAATTATAAAAAAAAAAATGAAAAGAAATTATCAATACTAACACATCTTATTATACAACCACCATTGGTCCACATTTTTAGAAAATAAACTGAATTTTGTAAAGAAAAAAGAAAAAGAATTTAACGGAAACATAGTAGGGTGGGGGGTGGGATGTAAACCACACATTTTGCTCCAACCATTTCCAATATACCGGGCTTGGGGAAAAGAGAGATTAACCAATCAATTGCTAAATCAATCTTTGTCTTGTCTATGTATCTTCCCTTAAAATACTTCAGATGAATTACGACCATTTGTAACCTGGCCCTCAAGTACAGCTCCAGACTAATACACTGAAGATGGTTTTAATGACTGGTGAAATCATTTTTCATTCCTTAGAAATAATGCATCAAGAAAAATCTCTAACTTGCAGGGTATGTTGATATAGCCAAAAGAGTTATTTAAAATAATGCATTGTGTAAATGGGTTAAGATTTTTCCACCCAGATTCTATTGCTAGAAACTTCATTCTGTTGGCTGGTCTTTGTAGAATTTTTAAGAGTATATTTAACTAACCATTGTAATTAGATGAGAAAAAGAAAGTAGATACATGAAAAAGGGAAAGGAGAAGGTAGAATTATCACTATTTGCAGGTAATATGGTTATATATCTGAAAAGTCCAAGAGAACTAACTGGAAAACTGCTACCAACAATGAGAAAATCAGTAAGGTAGATGGGTACAAAATAATCAGAAAGTGATAGCCTTCATATATATTATACAACCAACCACCAGCCTGAATATGTGAATAATCAGTAAATTTTAAAAATAGACAGAAGTGTAAAATACATAGGAATAAGTGTAATAAGAAATGTACCAGCCCTATATGAAGAAAACTAACATAAGGCTGAAATACCAAAGAGAAGAATAAATAGAGGGACATATCAGGTTTGGGATAGGAAGACACAACATCATAAGGTTATCAAGTCTCCTTAATTAATTGATAAATTTAGCACAATAAGTAAAATATCAACATTTTTCAGTTAGGCGATCTGATTCTATTAATGATTTACCTTTTTGAAAAAAATTTTTTTAAAAGGCAGCAAACCTATGAAAGAAAAGGAAAATAAGGGCAGACCAGACCTATTAATTTTAAAGCATAGAGTCTTAGTAATTAAAACATGGGGCATATACAAAGACAGACCAATGTAAAAAAATATAAAGTTCAAAAATATGGAGGGAATTTCATATGTGAACAAGATAGCATCTCTAATCAATAGGGAAATTTTAATCCATTCAGTAGTGTTGAGGCAACTGGATGACCATTATTTCTCTTAATCTGCACCATAATAAATTACAAATGGATCAATTTTTTTTTTTTTGCGGTACGCGGGCCTCTCACTGTTGTGGCCTCTTCCGTTGCGGAGCACAGGCTCCGGATGCGCAGGCTCAGTGGCCATGGCTCACGGGCCCAGCAGCTCCGCGGCATGTGGGATCTTCCCGGACCGGGGTACAAACCCGTGTCCCCTGCATCGGCAGGCGGACTCTCAACCACTGCACCACCAGGGAAACCCTATCAAATATTTAATTGTAAAAAATTATGTAGGTGATAAAATGACAAAAGTTAAATAAAGGCTTTTATATGTATGACTCAAAATCTGCAAGAAATAAAAGAAAGCTTGATGTAGCGGGCCGTATAAATATCAAAAACTTTTCATGGCACCAGGACCCATAAACGGAGATTCTAAGGAAGGAAATACAGTGAAAGTTTGTCTTTAACTGCATCTTCCACTCACTCAGTTACTACATATATCCCTCTGCTGACCTTCAGGAAACCACTTATTACTTTCTTATTTATCCTACCAGAGTTTTCCTTTATGAAAATGCAAGAAAATAGGGATAGATTTTTATATATCTCCTATTTTATACAAAGAATATTCTGTATATACTATTCTGTAACTTGCTGTTTTCACTCTATAATATACCCTGGAAACCTTTCTGAATCAGTACATGGGGAGTTTCCTCATTCTTTTTGTAAATATCTGATGTTCTATTGTATGCATATATCATTATTAATTTAATAAGTACCTCCTTGATGGAATTTTAGGTTGTTTTTAATATTTTTTCTTATAAAAATATTAGAAATATAGCTACTGATAACAGTATCTCAACACAGCTCTTAGAAAGATAACATTCTCATTTAGAAAACAGGCTTTGTGAGAGGTGTTATAAAAATCCTGAAGACATATCCTAATTGAGCTACTAAAGACATTGTTGATAAGATATAATAGTTTCCCCCCAAAAGAATCTTACAAGCAAATTTACTGTGATATGACAGGCAGTGTTAAGAGAGTATCTCTATAAAGTGAATATGAAATTATAATCATTATAATGATAAAATTACAGTAATTAGTACACAGAGCAGAGAATTTGTGCCAATGCCACATACTAAAATAGTTTAGGCAATAGTTATCTTATCAGTCACAATCCTTCCCAGAAAAGAAATAATGACAACTCTATAACATTCTATTTTCAACTTTGTGGCACAGAACTTGTTAAATGCTATTTTTATTTTAAAATGATGGTAGCAAAGATAGGATCGTGACATAACATACTATAATGGATTCATTTACTCATTGTGACACATCCCCCTATTAATTATCTCAATCCATTCTACCAATAGCTTTAACCTGATTATTCACCACAGATAAGCATCAATATTTCATGTGTATATTTCCCAAATTTTTGTCCAAAGATACCTTAAGATATAAAAGGCTTAAATGGTATGTTATTTATTTATATGTATATATATATACACACACATATATACACATATATATATACGTATATGTGTGTGTGTGTATGTATGTGTGTGTGTATATATATATATATATATGATTTTGGTCACCTCTGGCTCAGAAATTCAGCAGTCACAAGAAATTCTATCCTTCTAGAGGGATTCTTGGTGAAGTATTGTGGTGGTAATAAATTGTAATGTTTGTTCTGTCTCTCACTTTTGATCTTGTGGCTCTAGTAAGAGATACCTTTCCTGAAAGGCATATGAGAAATAGGAGATCTGTCTGGTTGGTGCCTTGCCTTAACTTTTCACAGTTATCAAGAAAGCCATTGTCCTATATTTTCTTACGGCATCTCACACAGGCGTACACTGTTTTCAACAGTGATTGCTTATTCTTCGGAAATTTAGCACTCTATTCTTGTGTTTGCTGTAACTACTTCTCATCTTCCAAAGCATGAGACAGCATAGCCTATTTTATATTTTCAGTTGGTTCAACATTAATACTACTTTGAGAATTTCACAACTCCTTGATGATATTGAAAATTTAAATTATGAAAGACTCTGATACCTAGGGAATGTGTTTCCAAATACTCATTTGGCAGCAATCAAACTTAAACAATGGCTAACAGTACATTTATGGCCAGAGGAGAATGGTTTATTGGCTTTTCAGAGAAAGTATTTAAGTAAGCATTGGGCTGTCACATTCACAGGAAAGTGGAGCAGGAATATTCATGTGGTCAGAACTCAGTAGGAAGAAATTGAGCCATTAGGCATGCCTTGGTCAAAATGAAAAAGAACATTATTTTTAAATAATGTGTGTACATTCAGAATGGAGATGCCATCTTGAAACTGGTGCATTGTTCAATATTCAATGCTAAAATGATTTCAAATAGGTAATTACCATATTACGTGGAATTGCACAGGTAGTGGTGATCAAATCCTGTGTAATTTCTCTAGAACAAGAAGGAATAAACTGAATTATTGAATACAAAACTAATCACGAGAGACCAAGGTAGAAGGAACAGTCTCTCTGAAGTCAGGCTGAGCTCAGCTAAAATCCAAGTTCGGCCATTTGCTAGCTAGGTGATTTTGGACGAGTTACGTTACATCTCCCGGCGTATTTTCTCATCTGTAAAATAAGGACAGTGTAAATTCCCTTAGGGAGGTTTGAGAAAGGATTTTTTTCCTGATAAACTTTATTTTTTTATTATTTTTTATTGAAATATAGCTGATTTACAATGTGTTGGTTTCAGGTGTACAGCGAAGTGATTCACACACAGACACACACGTATATATGTTTTCTTTTTTAGATTCTTTCCCATTAAAGGTTACTACAAGATATTGAGTATATTTCCCTGTGCTATACAGCAGGTCCTTGTTGGTTATCTATTTTATGTATAGTAGTCTATATATGTTAATTCCAAAGTCCTAAATTATCCCTCCCCCACTTTCCCCTTTGGTAACCATAAGTTTATTTTGTATGTCTGTGAATCTGTTTCTGTTTTATAAATAAGTTCATTTGTATCATATTTTAGATTCCACATATCTTACGGTATTTGTCTTTCTCTGTCTGACCTGTTTCACTTAACATGATAATCTCTAGCTCCATCCATGTTGCTGCAAATGGCATTATTTCATTCTTTTTTATGGCTGAGTAATATTCCATTGTATTGCCAAGCACAAGACTGGCATATAACAAGTACTTAAAATTGTTTTGTTTCATCTTTTCTTTTACTTTCTCTTTACTAATTTTCCATGGAAACAGAAAACCATCAACAGCATGCACTTGTTTCTGGCCTATGTTGCTTACATTTATATACATTGGTAAGTGATTTGATTAAATTTCTCTAGTGTTATTCACAGCCAAATCATTCCTAAATCATTTATAATAGTCGTACATGTATCTTTAATTATCAGAACAGAAAAGATGTCTGTGAAAGCAAATTCCACAATTATCATCTGGACACAGGATTCTACTCCCTTACTGTCACAAATATTTTCAATATTATAAGACAGAAGTTCTTTTGTCTTCATTTAATCCCATTTTTCCCCCTCTCATTGGTATTGATGTTGGTCAGTAGATCCTCAAACCATATAATCTTTCTCTATTTTTTTCTTCAACAACTTTCAAATGAGAATGATAGAGATCACCTCATTCATTCATACAGAGACCATCAGAGTATTTGTGGAAATTTCAGGTACTTACTTGATGGCCATCTTGTTTATAAAGTATGTGGACTCAAAATTCAACATAGTTTCAATACGGAATTAAAATGAAATTTTAGCTATAGGAATAGTACTTTTAGTATTTTTGTGACTACTGATGTGTAAGACTATCTCCACCTATAGGAAAGGTGTTAGCTGCTGTAGAAAAGCAATGGAAACAGAGAAAAAAAAATCAGCTTGACTCAAAACTACAAACGTATACTGGGCCGAAGGAGCTAATGAGTATTCCTGAGCTGGGGAGATAAATTACCAGGATCCTGCTTTCAGAAAATGATTCTGAAAAAAAAGTCTAAAATTCCTAAGGTCAGGCAGAACTGGTGCATTGTGAGCTCTAGCCAAAATATCAGGAGCTAGAATCAACCTGAAATTAATTTTTTAATGTGGAAATTGCAGTTTGATCCAAAAGTGGATTGATGTATCGTAAAAGGACAAAATTCTAATGTATATGATGGAAAGAAGTGTGGTAAGGCACCACTTCTTCTTCAGGTTCCTTCTCTTAGAGTTTTGCCTCTTCTCTCTCATCTCACCTCTTCTCTTTCTCATGAGATTGTCTGAAGTGCCTCTGAATTACTGCAGCAGAGAAGCTGAAAACTCTTGGAGACACAACAATACTGTTGTTTGATGGGTGCCTCTGGTTGGTCTGACTTCAGGTCCACCAAATTTAACATCAGAGACACTGCAGCCCGATTTGGGGAGATCTTACTTTCGTGTGGGCTCTGCAATGCAGGCAATACCTGATGTCGGGAAGGGAAAATAAGCAGACATAAATGACCAAGTTTATTTTGGCAGGATGTGCAAAAACACAGACTAAATGCCCAGCCAATCTGATAGGGTTAGGAGAAGTCGCTATCATTTATACAGTGACCCAAAGGAAATAGGAACCTGACATGTAGGAAGCAAGAGAGGAAACAAAGAGAGGTGGAGAGGTAGCAAAACATGTGTACTCGGCCGTGCAGAAAAATATTGCTTTATGTGGACTTGTAGAGCCTTGTTTTGAATTAGTCACTGACCAAAACGCTCTAGTCAGAAAGCTAACTCTTTTACATCATAATTTGGTTGCAGTTCTTTCCTACCGAAATAAGCCACAAACTCCTCACAGGGTTTGTAGGCAAAGTTCCTTTTTAACAATGACTATGTTCAAAGACAAACGTGAGCATCAGACTCAGGGAGGAAATCTAAACGTCAAAAAGGTCAATCCATTCATTTTACAGATGAGAAAATCCAAATTCAGAGACGGTAAATGCTACCTTCTCTCCTGCTTTGCTAGCTGGAGCCGAACAAGGTGCAGGATCCAGGAGTACTGGTTCTCACTCTAGAACAGATTCCTATTCTCACTTTAGAATCGATTCCCGTTTTCACTTTAGAATAGCTTCCCCTTCACACATCTTCCACTCATACTGCACACGCCAGTCTCCTACTTTCTCCTCCCATTCTTCCCCTTCTCTCTCTTTACTGAAATAGAGATGTAAGAGCATTTCCCAGGAACCTCCCATTATTTTTTTTCTATTTTTGAATTTTATTTTATTTATTTTTTGTAAAGCAGGTTCTTATTCGTTATCTATTTTATACATATTAGTGTATACATGTCAATCCCAATCTCCCAGTTCATCCCACCACCACCACCCCTCCCCTCCACTTTCTGCCGTTGGTGTCCATATGTTTGTTCTCTACATCTGTGTCTCTATTTCTGCCCTGCAAAACGGTTCATCTGTACCATTTTTCTAGGTTCTACATATATGCATTACTATACGATATTTGTTTTTCTCTTTCTGACTTACTTCACTCTGTATGACAGTCTCTAGATCCATCCACGTCTCTACAAAAGACCCAATTTCATTCCTTTTTATGACTGAGTAATATTACATTGTGTATATATATATATATATATATATATATATATATATATATATATATATATATACCACATCTTCTTTATCTATTCGTCTGTTGATGGGCATTTAGGTGGCTCCCATGACCTGGCTATTGTAAATAGTGTGGCAGTGAACGTTGGGGTGCATGTGTCTTTTTGAATTATGGTTTTCTTAGGGTATATGCCCAGTAGTGGGATTGCTGGGTCATATGGTAATTCTACTTTTAGTTTTTTAAGGAACCTCCATACTGTTCTCCATAGTGGCTGTATCAATTTACACTCCCACCAACAGTGCAAGAAGGTTCCCTTTTCTCCACACCCTCTCAAGCATTTGTTGTTTGTAGATTTTCTGATGATGCCCATTCTAACTGGTGTGAGGTGACACCTCATTGTAGTTTTGATTTGCATTTCTCTAATAATTAGTGATGTTGAGCAGCTTTTCATGTGCTTCTTGGCCATCTATATGTCTTCTTTGGAGAAATGTCTGTTTAGGCCTTCTGCCCATTTTTTGATTGGGTTTTTTTTTTTAATATTGAGCTGCATGAGCTGTTTCTATATTTTGGAGATTAATCCTTTGTCCATTGATTCGTTGGTAAATATTTTCTCCCATGCTGAGGGTTGATTTTGTCCTATTTGTACTTTCCTTTGCTTTGCAAAAGCTTTTAAGTTTCACTAAGGCCCATTTGTTTCTTTTTGCTTTTATTTCCATTACTCTAGGAGGTGGATCAAAAGAGATCTTGCTGTGATTTATGTCAAAGAGTGTTCTTCCTATGTTTTCCTCTAAGAGTTTTATAGTGTCCGGTCTTACATTTAGGTCTGTAATCCATTTTGCGTTTACTTTTGTGTATGGTGTTAGGGAGTGTTCTAATTTCATTCTTTTACATATAGCTGTCCAGTTTCCCCAGCACCACTTATTGAAGAGACTGTCTTTTCTCCATTGTATATCCTTGCCTCCTTTGTCATAGATTAGATAACAATAGGTGTGTGGGTTTAGCTCTGGACTTTCTATCCTGTTCCATTGATCTATATTTCTCTTTTTGTGCCAGTACCATATTGTCTTGATTACTGTAACTTTCTGGTATAGTCGAAAGTCAGGGAATCTGATTCCTCCAGCTCCGTTTTTTCCCCTCAAGACTGCTTTGACTATTCAGGGTGTTTGTGTCAAATTTTAAGATTTTTTGTTCTAGTTCTGTAAGAAATGCCACTGAATATGATAGGGGTTGCATTGAATCTGTAGATTGCTTTGGGTAGTATAGTCATTTTCATAATATTGATTCTTCCAATCCAAGAACATGGTATATCTCTCCATCTGTTTGTGTCATCTTTGATTTCTTTCATCAGTGTCTTATAGTTTTCTGAGTACAGTTCCTCTACCTCCTTAGGTAGGTTTATTCCTAGGTATTTTATTGTTTTGTTGCAATGGTTAATGGAATTGTTTTCTTAATTTCTCTTTCTGATCTTTCGTTGTTAGTGTATAGGAATGCAGGAGATTCCTGTGCATTAATTTTGTATCCTGCAACTTTCCCAAATTCATTGATTAGCTCTACTGGTTTTCTGGTGGCATCTTTAGGATTTTCTGTGTATAAAATCATGTCATCTGCAGTGACAGTTTTACTTCTTCTTTTCCAATTTGGATTCCTTTTATTTCTTTTTCTTCTCTGATCACCATGGCTAGGACTTCCAAAACTATGTTGAGAGTGGCCAGAGTGGACATCCTTGACCTGTTCCTGATCTTAGAGGAAATGCTTTCAGTTTTTCACCATTGAGAATGATTTTTGCTGTGGGTTTGTTGTATATGGCCTTCATTATATTGAGATAGGTTGCCACTATGCCCACTTTCTGAAGAGTTTTTATCATAAATCGGTGTTGAATTTTGTCAGAAGCTTTTTCTGCATCTATTGAGATGATCATATGGTTTTTATTCTTCAATTTATTAATATGGTGTATTCCATGGACTGATTTGTGTATATTGAAGAATCCTTGCATCCCTGGGATAAATCCCATTGATCATGGTGTGTGATCATTTTAATGTGCTGGATTCTGTTTGCTAGTATTTTGTTGAGGATTTTTGCATCAATATTCATCAGTGCTATTGGTCTGCAATTTTCTTTTTTTGTAGTACCTTTGTCTGGTTTTGGTATCAGGGTGATGGTGGCCTCATAGAATGAGTTTGGGAGTGTTCCTTCCTCTGCAATTTTTTGGAAGAGTTTGAGAAGGGTGGGTGTTAGCTCCTCTGTAAATGTTTCATAGAATTCACCTGTGAAGTCATCTGGTCCTGAACTTTTGTTTGTTGGAAGAATTTTAATCACAGTTTCAATTTCATTACTTGTGATTGGTCTGTTCATATTTTCTACTTCTTCCTGGTTCAGTCTTGGAGGGTTATACCTTTCTAAGAATTTGTCCATTTCTTCCAGGTTGTCCATTTTATTGGCATAGAGTTGCTTGTAGTAGTCTCTTAGAATGCTTTGTATTTCTGTGGTGTCTGTTGTAACTTCTCCTTTTTCATTTCTAATTTTATTGATTTGAGTCCTCTCCCTCTTTCTTGATGAGTCTGGCTAATGGTTTATCGATTTTGTTTATCTTCTCAAAGAACCAGCTTTTAGTTTTATTGATCTTTGCTATTGTTTTGTTTCTATTTCATTTATTTCTGTTCTGATCTTTATGATTTCATTCCTTCTCCTAACTTTCGGTTTTGTTTGTTCTTTCTCTAGTTCATTTAGGTGTAAGGTTAGATTGTTTGAAATTTTTCTTGTTTCTTGCAGTAGGTTTGTATTACTATAAACTTCCCTCTTAGAACTGCTTTTGCTGCATCCCTTAGGTTTTGGATCATCATGTTTTCGTTGTCATTTGTCTCTAGGTATTTTTTGATTTTCTTTTTGACTTCTTCAGTGATCTCTTCGTTATTTAGTAATATATTGTTTAGCCTCCATGTGTTTGTGTTTTTTACATCTTCTTCCCTGTAATTGTTTTCTAATCTCATAGCAGTGTGGTCGGAAAAGATGCTTGATATGATTTCAATTTTCTTAAGTTTACCGAGGCTTGATTTATTACCCAAGTTGTGACCTATCCTAGAGAATGTTCCGTGTGCACTTGAGAAGAAAGTGTAATCTGCTGTTTTTGGATGGAATGTCCTATAAATATCTATTTAATCTATCTGTTCTATTGTGTCATTTAAAGCTTGTGTTTCCTTATTAATTTTCTGTCTGAATGATCTGTCCACTGGTGTAATTGAGGTGTTAAAGTCCCCCACTTTTACTGTGTTACTGTTGTATTCCTCTTTTATAGCTGTTAGCAGTTGCTTTATGTATTGACGTGCTCGTATGTTGGGTGCATATATATTTATAATTATGACACCTTCTTCTTGGATTGATCCCTTGATCATTATGTAGTGTCCATCCTTGTTTCTTGTAACAGTGTTTATTTTAATGTCTATTTTATCTGATGTGAGTATTCCTAATCCAGCTTTCTTTTGATTTCCATTTGCATGGAATATCTTTTTCCATCCCCTCACTTTTAGTCTGTATGTGGCCCTAGGTCTGAAGTGGGTCTCTTGTAGGCAGCATATATATGGGTCTTGTTTTTGTATCCATTCAGCGAGCCTGTGTCTTTTGGTTGGAGCATTTAATCCATTCACGTTTAAGATAATTATCAATATATATGTTCCAATTACCATTTTCTTAATTTTTATGGGTTTGTTATTGTAGGTCTTTTCCTTCTTTTGTGTTTCCTGCCTAGAGAAGTTCCTTTAGCATTTGGTGTAGAGGTGGTTTGGTGGTGCCAAATTCTCTTAGCTTTTTCTTGTCTGTAAAGCTTTTAATCTCTCTATCAAATCTGAATGAGATCTTTGCCAGGTAGAGTAATCTTGGTTGTAGGTTCTTCCCTTTCGTCACTTTAAATATATCGTGGCACTCCCTTCTGGCTTGTAGAGTTTCTGCTGAGAAATCAGCTGTTAACCTTATGGGAGTTCCCTTGTATGTTATTTCTCGTTTTTCCCTTGTTGCTTTCAATAATTTTTCTTTGTCTTTAATTTTTGTCAGTTTGATTACTATGTGTCTTGGCGTGTTCTCCTGCCTGGGACTCTCTGTGCTTTCTAGACTTGGATGGCTATTTCCTTTCCCGTGTTAGGGAAGTTTTCGACTATAATCTCTTCAAATATTTTCTCGGGTCCTTTCTCTCTCTCTTCTTCTTCTGGGAACCCTATAATGTGAATTTTGTTGCGTTTAATGTTGTCCCAGAAGTCTCTTAGGCTGTCTTCATTTCTTTTTGTTCTTTTTTCTTTATTCTGTTCCACAGCAGTGAATTCCACCATCCTGTCTTCCAGGTCACTTATCCGTTCTTCTGCCTCAGTTATCCTGCTATTGATTCCTTCTAGGGTATTCTTCATTTCAGTTATTGTGTTGTTCATCTCTGTTTGTTGTTCTTTAATTCGTCTAGGTGTTTATTCTTTAATTCTTCTAGGTCTTCGTTAAACATTTCTTGCATCTTCTCGATATTTGCCTCCATTCTTTTTCTTAGGTCCTGGATCGTCTTCACTACCATTATTCTGAATTCTTTTTCTGGAAGGTTGCCTATATCCCCTTCATTTAGTTGTTTTTCTGGGGTTTTATCTTGTTCCTTCATCTGGTACATAGTCCTCTGCCTTTTCATTTTGTCTGTCTTTCTGTGAATGAGGTTTTCCTTCCACAGGCTGAAGAACTATAGTTCTTCTTGCTTCTGCTGTCTGCCCTCTGGTGGATGAGGCTATCTGAGAGGCTTGTGCAAGCTTCCTGATGGGAGAGACTGGTGGTGGGTAGAGTTGGGTGTTACTGTGGTGGGCAGAGCTCAGTAAATCTTTAATCCACTTGTCTGCTGATGGGTGGGGCTGGGTTCCCTCCCTTTTGGTTGTTTGGCCTGAGGTGACCCAGCACTGAGGCTACCTGGCTCTTTGGTGAGGCTAATGGTGGACTCTGGGAGGGCTCATGCCAAGGAGTACTTCCCAGAACTTCTGCTGCCAATGTCTTTATACCCTGCCCCCCACCTCTACAGGAGACCCTCCAACACTATCAGGGAGGTCTGATTCAGTCTCCTATGGGGTCACTGCTCCTTCCCCTGTGTCCTGATGTGCACACTACTTTGAGTGTTCCCTCTGAGAGTGGAGTCTCTGTTTCCCCCAGTCCTGTCAAAGTCCTGCCATCAAATCCTGCTAGCCTTCAAATTCTGATTCTCTAGGAATTCCTTCTCCCGTTGCTGGACCTCCAGGTTGGGAAGCCTGACGTGGGGCTCAGAACCTTCTCTCTAGTAAGTGAATTTCTGTGGTATAAGTGTTCTCCAGTTTGTGAGTCACCCACCCAGCAGTTATGGGATTTGATTTTATTGTGAAAGTGCCCCTCCTACTGTCTCATTGTGGCTTCTCCTTTGTCTTTGGATGTGGGGGGTATCTTTTTTGGTGAGTTCCAGTGTCTTCCTGTTGATGATTGTTCAGCAGTTAGTTGTGATTCCAGTGGTCTCGCAAGCGGGAGTGAGCACACGTCCTTCTACTCTGCCATCTTGAACCAATCTCTCCAATTATTAGAAGTTGGCCACCATTCTGTACACTCTGTCTTCTCCAACTAGTGAAATCCGACTCAAGTATAATATATGCAAATTACATTGACTTGATCTTACAACCATCTGCCATCTTGTGTTTCATACCCTTTGGTACGGAAGTTACCCTAGAGTGGTATGCATTGTTACTTCACACGTTTGTACACACATGTGCTATTCTGGTTTCCCACTTCACCTCCGGTGAACAATAATACTTGACACTTAATAACAGTGTCATAATAACAGCAACAAATAATATTCTTATGATTCATCTTCAACTCACAATTTCAGGAACTTCAGCCCTTTTTTAATATCTCCCCCTCTCTCAGGTATTTCTGGAATTCTCCAATGAGTACATGTATGCTGACATATGGAGTTCATACTACTCACTCTCCTTCATTCATTTTAATTTGGGAGAAGTTGTCACTCAGCCCCTCTGAGTGGCTCCAAACTCCAACTTCTGTAGCTGATCTCTACTGAAACTTCTGGGGCTGCTGGACCAAACTTGCCAAGGCCAGCCCAGTGCTAAAGCTACCACGTACTTCCCACCACCCCCTAGGTCTGTTCCATGTTCTCTCAGTGTCCTCCCAACTGAAAATTTTTTGTTGAAACAGCTCTTTCAGTTTGCTACTAACAGAGTAGCAAACAATCTAGGGACATACACCATGCTGCCTTTGGAATCTCCCAGACTAACCTACTGGGATGTGTTGCTCTTGGATTCAAGTTGTCTGCTTCTAATGTCTCTTCCTTTAAGATGATTTATTTAGCAGAAGTTTTATTTTTGGTCCCTTTTGCAGCTAAGATTCCCAACAGACATATCCTGTAGCTATATAACTTATGATGTTTCATCTCCATAAGATACGATGGAATCCAAAGCACACAAAGATTGTGTGGGGCAAAGACAAAAGGGCCAGTGAGGTCTGAAATGCAGCCCACACTCCACTCACCGAACTACGCAACCTAAGATATGTTTGCACCAAACTATGCAAACTATGTCTACCTAAGATAGTATCTTTTTCTAATTTACTTAATGGCTATGGCCCTGCTTGAATTCTTAGACTGATGCTTCAAATAGGAACTCCTGTTATGTGGAGAGCAGGGACCGTAACTTATATTTCTTTTGTATAGACATCATCATATGGCTGAGCAGTGAGCATAGGAGCTACTTCACATGAATATGCTAGATAAAATCTATGAGGAGGCTGATGGTTCCTACCTAGGTAAAATCTCTGGCCCTGGCAGTCTTAGAAAACAATATGGAGATAAGAAAAGTAAAGGGTTCTTTAGAGTGCAAAATGCTGGCTTTCTCTCAATTTCTAAAATCAAACTCAAACCCCATGGCATTTATTTCCTCTTCCTGTACTGGATCATTGATACAGCATTGTGGTCAGGACCATATTCTGGTATTCTTCTATCAGGTAACCTTATTCCTCCAGGCATTAAGTGTTCCTAGAGCAGTACCATATAATTCCATGCCCCTCCTTCCTTAACGTGTAATCATTTCACAAAATAGGGATGTTTTTCACAATTCAATATAAAATTCTAGTGCTGTTGTGATTGTTGGTAAGAAAGGAATGAGATGGGAAGAGTCCGATGACTTCCCCGTAGTGAAAGCCAGAATTTCAGAACACCGAGTGGTCCAGCTCCTACTTCCCTTCTTCCTCCGGTCTGTTGGGCAGTGCTAGCTAAGTAGTGAGGACCATCCGGATTTAGAATTGCATCTTCAATTGTTTGACGCTAAACAGTATCTTACTATATGTACTCAGCAAACCTTCATTTTCATCTTCTTGTTTTTTGAAAATCTATACTTCACTCCCCCCCAAAGTTTTTCAGTTTACTGTCAAAGTTCACTGATTCAGCAACTTGCCCTTCCCAAAGTCTTGGAACCCACATACAAAGATTAAACCCTGCTGTACAAAAAGTCAGACAATCCAGCCATGGAGCTGAAGTGGTTCCCACCCTTCACACTTGCCACACCCCATCAGCCAACAATAAATCCCCTCCCAACATAAAAGTCCTCTCTCCCCCACTCACTCAAGAGTAAATCCCCTGTTGGCAGAAAGCCAGACTGAACAGATGTGTCTGCCACCACTTCCTGGGGTGGGGTCAGGCCGCACCAGCTTTGATCAACAAAAAGGAGGAATTTCTAGTGTCAAAGGCCCTCTTCAGAGAATGCCCCAGGGCCCACTCCAAGAAGTAAAGGGACCCAGGATTAAAAAGCAAGGAGGAGCATCCCAGCAGGGCAAAGCAGCACAAAAGACTCGTGCATCCAGAGAGGTGATGTCTTGGTCATTCTTCTCATTTCTTGGACAGTAGTACAAGTGCAAAGAAATCCGCCTCTCATGGCTAGAAGCTGTCTCTGAAGAAAGGAAATGGCTTAGTGATTTTGAGTTTAGTCCACCCTGTTATTTAATCATTCTTGCTAGTTAAAGACATTCAGGAAAGACTATTAACCCTTAATGCAACTCAAAGGTGTGTTACAGTAGTATTAATTTGTATTAATATTTGACCAGACCTGAAATATCTCCATAAATCAGTACGCTGGCTCATGTAAGGGACCATCACTGTTTTCACTTTCCACTTTCCACTAGGGTCATGTTTCACATTCTCCAGATGAGCCATTCAGGTTGGTCGTATCTGAGTGCTTCACTTGGAACTAAAACTCGAGAGCGTTAAAAAGTATTGCAACATTACTCACAGAAACTGAAGGAAACTTTTACGGTGAAACAGATAGCTAGTGGGAAGCAGCGCATAGCACAGGGAGATCAGCTCAGTGCTTTGTGACCACCTACAGGGGTGGGATAGGGACGGTGGGAGGGAGATGTAAGAAGGAGATATGGGGATATATGTATATGTATATCTGATTCACTTTGTTACAAAGCAGAAACTAACACACTATTGTAAAGCAATTATACTCCAATAAAGAAGTTTAAAAAAAAATTAAAAAACATCTTTCTCAGTCAGCCAAGATTTGCTATCCACTGCCACTGAGGAAATCTGTCCATCAGTGAATACTCTTTGTGATTTATTCCAGGTAGGAATCCATATTGCGTTCTGTTTTGGAGATTTTGTTAATCAGAGTCGGCGAAGTATTTTAACAAAAAATTCCAAAACTCACCCACCAATGTCTGTTGCTTGCACACTTTGCAGACCTGTGCAGGTTGGGGAGCATGGGAAAATTGGGACTCTGCTCCAAGCAGAAGCAGATTCTTTCCCTCTAGTAGCTCTGCCATCAGGCTTGGAGTCCTTTACTGATGCTGTGAATCTGGCAGGGTATGAGGGAAGACAGAGAACAGGAGCATTGCACCAACACTTTTATGGGCTGAGCTTGGAGGAGATTGGTGCACCTCCCTTTCACTCAGGCTGCTCTGGCCTTTGTAACTGCAAGGGAGGCTGGGAAATGTAATAGAGTTATGTGCCTAGTGAAAAAGAAACATTACAGGTTAACAGTTGCTACACAATTAATGCTTACTGTGGGTCAAAATTTGTGGTAAGAATTTGCACAATGAAAGAGGGGAGCCTTTTCATTCTCAAGAAAAAAGTCTATTCTAGTTTACAAAATGCAACATACAGCCTTTTCTTGACAATATGGTTTTTCAGCATTGATTTGTTTTCAAAATTTCAGATGGTAGAAGTTGCAGGTAGAAGAAACACTGAGCAATCATACACATACACACACATGCACATGCACACACACACATCCTATGACTGCCTGAAGTATAAACCCAAAAGCCTGCATTTACCTTCATACATTTAACTTTTACTGGCATTTGAAGAGCTTTGCAGGCAAGATCAAGTTTTTCTTCTTTTTAATTAATTAATTTATTATTATTATTATTATTATTATTTGGCTGCATTGGGTCTTCGTTGCTGCACTCGGGCGTTCTCTGTTTGCAGCGAGCGGGGGCTACTCTTCGTTGTGGTGTGCGGGCTTCTCATTTTGGTGGCTTCTCTTGTTGTGGAGCATGGGCTCTAGGCATGCAAGCTTCAGTAGTTTTGGCACTCAGGCTCAGTAGTTGTGGCTCGCAGGCTCTAGAGCACAGGCTCAGTAGTTGTGATGCACGGGCTTAGTTGCTCCGCGGCATGTGGGATCTTCCTGGACCAGGGCTTGAACCCATGTCCCCTGCATTGGCAGGCGGATTCTTAACCAGTGCACCACCAGGGAAGCCCAAGGTCAAGTTTTTCTAACTCCACATTATTTTCTATATATTTTAATAAACAATGAAGTCTTGTTCAGTTGTTTATAGCTACTGTGTTTGATTTAAAATGCAAAAGGTTTAGGGGATCGTGGAGGATGGAGATGGGTACATATAGGGATTAAGCTTCATTTTTGAAAAGTACTACTATCTTGAATGTTCAGAAGTTTACAACATGTGCAAGAAAATGCATATTAATGAGTGCTGGTGTGCTTTGGGTTGAGATGTCCCTCCTTTGGGACAGGTGCAGTGTGAGAAATACTATGAGAAAGAAGAATGAGGGAAAAGAGATTTCAAAAGTGTTGTTTTTCCTTCTCTCTCCATTTTCCTTTCCCTTACCTTCTCTTCTCTGGGGCAAAGATCAGCAAGTCAATCAAGGAAACAGGCTGTGACAGGGAGGAGCAGAAATGGCCATTGTGGTTGGAAGACTGAGTACATTGAGTAAATAAGCAAAATTGAGCAAATAATTCAATATATTGAGGATAGTGATACACACATAAATGTATGTCTGTGACAAATACATACACACATAGATATAGAAACAAAGATGAATGAGGGGACGTATTTACATAATATGTATACATATATATTTATATTAAATGTATATATTTATGCATACATTTCTGAATTCTGTCCACTGAGAGGGCATAGAAACAGTGGCATCCCAATATAAAGTACAGTGAGTATACTAAGCATCTAGATCTTAGCTTTCCTATACCTACCTCTACTAAAAAGGAGTGGGACTCCTTTAAGAAATTGTAATTTCCAGGATTGGGATAGGAAAGCATAAAATAAACCTGGAACATGTGGTTTCTCCAGAAAATTGGGAAATGTTCAGTAAATGATGGGAACATATCAAAAGGAATAGAAGTTCAAATAAGGACCTAAAAAGTGTAAATACATAAATAAATCAATGGGGGGTTGAGCGGGGAGAGTAAGCTCTTCCTTACTGTGAATGCCAGTAAATAAATGTAAAAGGAATGATGTAATTAGAGAATCACCTCTTGAGAAATATCACAGCAGGGGTTGATTCAGACGGGAGTCTTCAGAATATGCTAAAGTTGATGGGTGGAGATTTGATGAGGCACAGAATGTTGGCATAATCTCATGATACTTCCTTATCATATATTAGTAGTCCATTTGTAAAGCACAAAATCGAGAATTTGGAGAAAGTTGACAAGAACCAGTATAATGAGGTGACCACGGTTAAGATCCCCAGAGATGGATATGTTGGAATGGTGTGCCTCCTCTTTTGAGGGACTACGAAGAGAACAGCATCACTTCCATGATTTCCTGTCAAGAAAGCATGGTCTGGTCATGAGAAGTAGCAGATGAACCCAGGCTGCGAATGAAGATATAAAATCGAAAATCTGTACTCTTTCAAAGTATCAAGGCTGTGAAAAACAGGGAAAGACTGAGGAAGTGGTCCAGACTGAAATATCTGAAGACACAGGATAACTAAATGCAGAAGTATTTCTGGATAAGATCCTGGAACAGAAAGGAAAATATGATATTATTGGGGCAATAGCGGAAATGTAGATGGCCCCATGGAAGGATGGTAGTGTTGTATCAGAACTGTAGATTTTCTGGATTGGAGTGTTGTATGCTAGTTATTTAGGGGAGCATCCTTGTTTGGGTAACACATCCTAGAGTGTTTCAGGGTTATGGGGTATCATCTTTCGAAGTATACTTCGAAAAAGTTAAAAATAAACTAATGATAATGTGTAGATAAGTGACTGGTTATGGAAATGCAATAGTATGTTAACATTTGGGGGAGCTGGGTGAAGCAGTTACAGAAGTTTTCTGTACTATTCCAGCAAATTTTTTTAAGTCTGACAGTTTTTTCAAAGAAATAACTAACCAAAAATAAAATAAACCGTCTCCATTTAAAGTAAAGTGTCTGTGAATCTCAAATTGGGTACACTTTGATATTTTTTAGTAACTCCAATTAAAATGTAAATTGCTTCTAATTATTTTTGTGGCCAGACCATGTTTTATACATGCGATTCCATTTCAAGATTGGACTCATAGAATCCAAGCTTTCATTCAAGTTATAATATCCAACTTTTATGAAGTGCAAACTAAGCTTTTATTTAGTGATAATATCTAACTTTTATTGAACATAAAAATGCTTTACCTGTATTATTTCATTATATCCTTACAATAACCCTATGGTTAGGCACTGCTTTTGTCCCCCTTTCCTAGATAAACAAACTGAGATATATTAGTTAGGATTAGGTTTGGCTGCACATTACAGGAAAGATCAAAATGACAGTAGCTTACGCAAATTTGAAGTTTCTTTTTCTCCCATCTAAAAGACGCCTGAAGATATGCTGTCCAGGGCAAGTCATGGCCGCCCCCCACCCCCACCCCCGCCCCACTTCTTTCTTTCTGTTCTGCTTTCTTCAGTAAGTGATTTCCATACCTAAGATCAGCTCATGACCCAAGCTGGCTGCTAGAGTTTCAGTTTCATTTGCATTTCCAGGCAAGGGTAAGGAAATGAAGTAGAAATCAAGGGCACTGCTTTCTTTCCCTCTAGTTAGTGTTGCCCAAAAGTCCCAAAGATCATTCTGTCATGGCCCAAATTGCCACATGGTCACACTTAGCTACCCAGTAGCTTGGTTAATGTCATGTTTCTGCTGAGCACATTGCTCTGAATTCCGTGAAGAATTCTACTGATAGTGGGAGGCAGCTAGCAATCTCCAAAGAGAGTATTTATCTCAGGTCCCCCAGCTAGTAAACTGAGGAGCTTCGGTTAGGTTATCGAAGTGCAAAGCTTGAGCATTTCACAGGATGATAAACTGCTCAGTCATGCGGGGGCTGGCACCCTCCTGCAGGTAGCAGCGGTCTCTGCATGGTCAGCAGTAATTGCTGAACTGACATTGGCACTCAGTATGGCTTCAAGCTCATCAAAGGCCTTAGTCCAACATCACCACAGGAGCCAGAATTAGAAAGGAAAAAAATACATGAGTACTGTGTGGGAAGTGAGAGGACTCTATACCTGACTGTACATGAAACATTCTCAGTAATAATTGGTCAGGAGATCCCACAACAGGGAGCGAGGATCGGAGTTCTGAGGCTGTCATGGCCTCTGTTATTCCCCTGTATCCTGGGGAGTGATCTGTGATGCATGGGAAATCTGTAGATGCAGTGGAAATCTTCAGAATATTTTCTCAGTGTCTGAGGGGGTTGAAGGGAGATAAAGAGGTGGGTGGAAATTAATTGGACTTATCCTTCCTTATCACACTTTTCCCTGCACACACAAAACACTCTTCCCATAGTTACAGTAGTCTCACTTTCCTTGGAATAAATAACAGACATCTGTACCTACTCCTGCATTCTCTAGAAAGTAAAGTTTTTTACCTCTCTTCCAAAATCCTTTAGAAGTCTCTATGGGAGGCTACCAGATGCTAGTTGCCTAAAACTAGACAGCAAGTCTGGTCCTATCAGATGACCTGGAGGACAGTGAAGACCCTGTCTGAAGTTCTACTCTGCATGCCACTGTGCCCCCAAGGAAACAGGAGACAACTGACTAGTTGCCAGAAATGGCAATAGATGATATTTTACCCCTCGAGCGTGGGGGTAAAAAAAAGTTTCGACACTTTCTTTATTCACTGTCTGTATAATTTCTCTTTCATAATGAAATCTTTTTAAGCCAGAGGAGGGAAAATAAATTCTCCCCAAATATTCCAAACTAAAATTGCTTTTGGCTATTTCCAAACCTAAAAGAATCAGCCAAAACAATTTCAAGCAAATCTTTTTGAAAGCACAATAACAACAACAACAAATTTCCCCTGAGTGTGATGTTGTGAAGGTCAAGATCTAACCTGATGTAAACAAAAACATCTCAGTAGAGCAGAGTTAGAGGTTAAATAAATGTTTCTAACAACAGGGATTTAAAGCAGCACCATTAAAAATAGATTCTGTAGCCTGTAAAAAAAGAGAAGAAGGCAATGACTGCCTTTAATCTTTTCTCTGAGTTCTGAATGAGAAATACAGATTCAGGAACTCACTCTGGAGACAAAAGAAGAATAGATTTATGACTAGAAATGTGAATGAAAATATCTGTACAGCAAGGAAAATACTCCATTTAAAGCACATTATGTCCTAGTCATTTTGATAGAGAATAAAGTCCTTAAAATTTTATTTTAAAAATATATTCATCTTTTTCCAAGTCATATATGTCATTAATGAAAACACATATAACCAAAAAATAAAAATCCCTCCTAGATCCCAATACCCACTAAATGTTCATTGTTACTAATGTCTTGGAATATCTGTTTCTTTTCTGTGCATACTCCCACATATATTTTTAATTTTTTCTAATTTGTATCATATTGCAAAAACTACTCAGTAACACCTTTTCTCACTTAGCAAGTCAAAAACAGCATTAACCTGTATCACTAAATATTGTTCTAAAGCATGTTTTTTAAAATTGCTGCAGATTATTCCTTGTTATGTCCATACATAATTTCTTTCTTTCACAACTCTTTTATTTTCATCTGAATACATATTATTTTCAAATTTCTGTTATTATAATCAGGCCTGCAGTTTACTTTTTACATTTTTCTACATGAATCTTTGTGTAAATCCCAGATTCCTTCCTCAGGATAGTTTTTTAGAATGAATTACTGGACCAGGTAGCAAGAACATATTTAGGGATTTGGAAGCCTATTTCCAAAATGGCATCCAGAAAAGTTGTACTGATATCATTCTCACCAGCAGGGTGAGTGCCCGTCTCTGCCCTCACAGATATACATGTGGATAGATCATTTTATGTATACCTCCATTTTAATAAGGGAAATGTCTTTATTTCCCTAATTTCTAATACAGTTAAATACTTTTCATATATTTAGTATCATAATTTTCTTTTTTGGTTCATTGCCTTTTCATGTTCTTTGTTTTCTCACAGTCCACGTGTATTTTTATCAGTTTGTTAGAACTCACATATTCAAAGTGATGAATATTTTTGCCAGTTTTTAATTTGCCTTATTATTTTGTTTGTGATTATTTTGTTGTCTCTGCTGTTATACAGAAAGCTTAAATTTTTACGTAGTCAAATCTATTAATCTTTTCATTAATATGCTTAAATGTTTATAAAGGCGTATCCTATTCCCAGCTGGATAAGTGTTCAGTCTTGTTCAGTTGTGGCTCTTAAATTTAGAGTGCATTATAACTGAAAGAATTACAACGTAAGACTAGCTTAGGGATTTTTATGTGATAATACAGTCCACTCGGTGGGGACATCGTCAAGTGAAATGGCCAAAATGTCCAGGCTTCTGTATGCAGAGGGGATTTCTGACACTGTGATACAGGAAATAGAATGGAGTAAAAGATTTATGGGCAATGGGGGAAATCATCCCTTTCAGCTGAAAGCGTGGTCTTTATGACTGTTCTCATAGGCAGCCCATAAGATCTGAGAAATAGGAACCCTTCTCAAGGAACAAGCCACTTCAGTAGACGTTGGTAGAAAGTGAATTCTGCACGTACGTGCAAAGGCAAATAGAAGCAATTACAGCTGTGTAAGAAGTTGGTGAAGCAACTATATTTCAAGGCTGAGCTTTGAGTAATTGCTTTTAAAAAGGCAGAGGAATTGCCTCACTTGCTATAGACACCCTGACAGAGAAACACAACATTTAGATCAGAGTGGAGTGACAGAGCAAGCAAGACACAAATACCAGAAGAATTTTTTTATAAGACCAAGGAAGAGATAGAGAGATTTTGCAGCCACATTTGGCTAGTAATTTTACCAGCTCTTAGTGGGTTATGGCTGTGCTGCCTTTCAACCTGGTTTGTTAAATTTTTGCTCAAGCTTAAACTTTAGGTTATAGCATTCAGCCTCAATTGGTTTTTCTGTTGTTTTCCAATATCTCTAGATCAAAGATCTCACTCAAATATTGTTAAAGGCAGCATTCTAACCTGCATGATCTGTGTGACAACTGTGATCTAGATTTAGGTTCCCAGAGTGGAAGCACTACGTAGAGATCTCCTTTCAGGAAAGTGCAGAGGCAACGCTGATTACCATTTGGGGGTGTCATGCATACCTGGCAGTAGAACGGGACTCCCCTGGACTGGGTTGTGATCAGGCAGGATCACTAGTTATGTGAAGAGAATATTGTCGGAGAAAATTATCAAGATAGCATAAGGTACGTATAGGGTAGTTACTGAAAACTCAAGCATAGGTCTCAGAACTGGCTTTAAATAAAGCCTTCCCACCTTCTAGCTGCTAAACCTTGTGCAAGTCATTTAATTTCTCCAAGTATCAGATTCCCAGTCTGTAAAATGATTTTAATATTCTCAACATCATAGAGTTGAAGTGGGGATTCAAGGAGATAATGTATATTAAGTATTTAATCTCCCAGTCACAGAGCCTCATTTATTTATTGGCTCAGTAAACTGTTCCCGTCATTATAAACAGCAAACAAGGAAAATTAATAATGTGTTTCTAGAATAATCCCTACATAAAAATGCAAGTAAAATGATTATAACCTAATACCTGCCTATAAACGATAATTGATTATTATCCCACCAATTAGTATCAGTGAAATTTTAAAGGAAATAAAGATTCATATAAGAGTAAAAACTCTAATGCAACATGGCATTACCAAATCAGTGAGAAAACGGAAACACAATATTGCAAATCATTAGCAATCTCATCTAAAGATTGGTTACTCTTAAGTTTGGTTAAAACCTTCTATCATTATACAGCAAAACCAGATATAAATTCACTTATGGAGCCTTTATCATGTCCTAGGAGTTATGATAACTGTTCTCATTTAAATGATCTCATTTAACCTTACATTTTATTACAAAAGGA
Organism: Orcinus orca; assembly: GCF_937001465.1. Taxonomy (NCBI): domain Eukaryota; kingdom Metazoa; phylum Chordata; class Mammalia; order Artiodactyla; family Delphinidae; genus Orcinus; species Orcinus orca. The sequence goes on from NC_064564.1 coordinate 57,964,996, forward strand.
AACTGAATCACTAAGGATTTAAGAAAACTGTAAAATCAAACAGCAAAGTAAAGAGTTCAACTGGTATTTTCACTAGGCGTCATTTTCAAGCTTGACATTCTATTCATACACCATGAAGCAAATAGGAATTAATCTGTTGCAAATTGCCCAGACTCACAGCTTTTCTTGCAAGTTTATCTGGAAAAGGAAAAACATAGAACCATACCCACACAGTCAGAAACTAATTTCCAAGCTTTGGCTTTATACAACCAGAGGAGGAGTCATTCATTAAGAGGTATTTGGAATTTTTAGTTTGTTTTTTGTTTTGTGTTCATAAAAGCCTTGAGGAGTTGGGAGGGATCAAAAGAAGGGAATTGGTTATAATAATATGGTAACTTGCAGATCATAAGGCTAGTCAAAAGATTTTTCTTTAAGGACTGATTGAAAAATCTGAGAATTAATGGAGAAGTGTGAGTTTGACGTAAGAGTTCCTGTTGGATATTTAGGAGAATAAAAGAAATACCTAAAACTTTCCAAGGGCCACTTTGGCCTGTTCTAAAGAACCTTGGAGTAGCAAAGCCCGCTGGGCGCTTTACTCAGAATCAGGGGAATGTGCTATGGGTGGAATGAGACAGATGGAGGACTAGACCAAGAGTGTGTGTTGAGGCAGAATGGAGTTTCCTTAAGCTGAATAAGAAAGTCATAGACCTGAAGGCAGCCCGTCAATATTTGGATGCACCCAGGAGAGGATGTCAGCAGATTGCAAAGGCTTTAAACTGTGGGTTCTGGTTCTCAAACTATGAGGATGATCATGTCATGTACAGTGTTAAATACCATCACTCATATTGTAACGTCTAAAATAATTTTGTGGAGTGGTGAGACAGCATGGATGTATCCGTAAGAGCAAAGAGACCCACCTCATATTCACACACTTTTTCTGGGTCCTGTATAGCAGCAATCCTCTACAGGACTGCCTGTCACAGTGCCCCTTGGCTGAGACAGGACTCAAGGAGGGAGAAAGTCTACCAGTCTAGCAGAAATAAGGCAAACTTCTTTTCCCCAAATATTTTTTGAAGGCAGGTCACCCTTTTGAGGAAGGGTAAATTGAGAATTGATTTATTTAACAGAAAGCTGACTATTACTGACTACAAATAATTCTGCCGCCTTCTAGATTTGAGAAATGCCACCTGCCAATTTAGTGCCCAGGAGGGAGTTTTTACAGCAATTACTGTTAATGGGAAATAAAGTTCATTTTCAAAATTGCAAACTGAAAGGAGCAGTTGAAAGTTGGATTCTGGTTTTCCTGAACTACGCAGTGTTTTTCTCCCTCATAAAAGACAACAAAGTTGACCCTCTGGTCCCACTGAACCTAAAAGGCCATCTCAGGGAAAACAGGACGTGGTTGAGAACAATGACATCTCTGCAAACCGCAGGCAGAGCCAGCAGACGAATAAAGCCCTGGTGTTTTTCAGAAAGTCGGAAGAAAAGCATGGATTCAAAAGGAAAACAATGACTGTGGAAATACTGTTGTTACTTTTGCCCACAAACCAAAATTACCACCTTCCTCCTCATACTGGTCCGTTGTCACCTGAATATAATGCCTAGGAATGACCTTCTCTGTATCAGATGCCCTCTTGCCCATGTTCTGAAGCCCACTACGTGGTTTTTATGTCCTTCGTCATTATTGTGATCTTTTAAATGACAAGTTTGTTCAAAAATTCTCAACAAGGAATCCCTAGTCATATGAGTCACAGAATGTTTGTATGTATATATGTATGTATATCATATATATATATATATATATATATATATATGATATACGTACATATGTTTTCAACCATAAGCATTGAAATTCAATAAGCTAGGAAGAATAACTGTGCGGGTGGGAAAGAATTATGACCACCTCTCCAAAACAATTTGTATTTGGTCTAAGACACTTTATAGCCAGAGTTGAGATTTCTGCTAAAATACAGAAATCTGTGAGTAGGAGATATTTTGCAGTTTTCACAATTGCTGTCACAATGAGAGCACCTATGAAAATGAACAAGAGAAAAGATCGATTTCAATCAATAAAGCAATAACAATGCATTAAGATATTCCTCTCTGTAACACTCAGCCCGTTCCTCCTGCAACATTTCCTTTCAACGTCCTTAATCTAGGTACAAGGATTTTTAGAATTTCAAGCAGTTGTAAAGGAAGACATAATCATTTAAACCTAACTAATTTAGAGGAACATTAGCTCAAGAGCAAAATATGAACCACAATCTACTAAATTTACTATTTCTGCTATTCATCAGTTTCACTGATCATTACAAATAAGTACAATAAAAAGGCAATAGCTGAGGCACTTAAACTACATGAAAGAGAAAAATGAATCTGTGTCATCTTTCAAGAGTTGATTTTTTAAAGTTCTTTTTATTCCTTACTGGCCCCCTTTTGTATCACGTATAAAAAATAATTAGAAATGGTAAAAGTCAATATAAAGGTCCAGATCCCTGCGTGTGAATAAGCTATTCATGAAAAAGTTGGCTTGCTCCTTTGAATGGTCACCAAGTACTTAACAGACACTCCTGTTAAATTTGTGAGGAAAATGATGAATATCTCTTCTTAGATCATGGGGATCTTAGGCTGCTGGTCCCATAATTTCCTATTATATGATCTTCATCTTCATTTGAATCTTGCATTTTTAAAAAGTTGTTTTAATGTTTCTAAACAGAAAAGTACTAAGTTATAAGACCCTTGAGGGCAGGACCTAAGTTTATTCATCTTGTTTTTCTCCCTAATGATTCACAAAGTGGCCCATATCATTAAAACCGCTTAATAGGTGACAGATGAGCGCTTTAACCTTTGCTCAAAATAGTACCTTTTTTGTCTGATTCTTGATTTTGAACTTGACACGTTTTCCTTTATATTTCCAACTTAACTTGCTTTACTTGGGTAACTAACAAGCAGCTTACTAAGCCAGAATGGCATCTCCCGATAATGAGTTTGGTTATCCAAGAACACCCCTAATTTTGAATTATGTTTTGCTCTTTACCTTATTTTATGTTATGTTCCATCTTGGCACTTGAATATCCTGTCTGTATTTTGCTCAAATGATGTTGCTGACGTAGGTAGAAAACCCTTGAAATTTATGTGTTCTGCAATTTCTTACATTTTGTTGCTGGAACACCTTGAAATCCTGATTTTGTACAGAAACTGTCAACATAAGGGACAAACTGGTGATTTATAGATAGAAATGTGAGTCTAAATTTCTGTGTTGCCAAGCTGCTCATTTTAAAAACACAGTGAATTACAGGAGAAGTAAATCCACAAAACTGGAATGTTTCCCCTCATTTCTCCAATGAGTGATAAGCAATGTTCCTCTTCAGTGAATAACTTTTGTTTATCTCATTGATCATTTGCACTGAAAAATGTCTCATCCAAGTTTCTAGTCATCTCTTTCTTTAAAAAGAAATAATTACAGTAATCTTAGGATGATATTGCATATTAAATACCTGATTCTTTCTTTTGCATTTTATGACAGCTTCTAAAATTATATGCCAATTGGTACTGAAGTTCTGGTTTTGGAGAATAACAGCTCAAAGGAAATATGAACTCGATCCAAATTGAAATTATTTTAAAAGCTACATTATATAATAATGCTCAGGATATAAATGCTAGCTAAAGAAAGGGAAGTTATGCTTACCTTCTTTGTAAAAAAAATCAAAAATTTAACTTAGGACAATGAACAAAAAATCTAAAGAACTATCATGAGAAGATAACATCACACCCACCCAGCTGTAGACTAAAGCCAGTTTTCCATCAGAAGATAACATGGACCTCCACAAAAGTAGAAACAGAAATTTACTGTCTTTCTCAATATTTCCCCTTCTTATACTGCCATAATCTCTGACTCTCCTTGTCTTCATTCCAAAAACAACAACCAAGTAATAAAAGCAGAAGTAGCACAAATTTCCTCTCCATTATCTAAGGCTCAGATCCATTCTTTCCTCTTCTGTAATATCTCTCTTGACTTCTGTGACCCATACTATTATTTTTTCAACTCTCGTTTCACATTTCAGCCGTGACATGCAGCTTAACACTAGCTTTTGGACTACTTTTTTCCTTCTAACTGAATTGTACATTGTCTAATATTAACAGCTAACAGTTTGCCTGTTTTACATGTGTCAACTCTTTTAATCCTCATACAACTCTATTAGTAGTACCATTTTAGAAGTGAAAAACAGCCTCAGAGAGATTAAGTAACCTGTTCAAAGTCACAGTCGGCAAAAAGTAGAGCTAGGGTTTGGGTACTGGGTTTATATCCCTAAGCAGAATGCTATACTCTCTCAAAAACATTTCTACCTGGAAACAACTTAAACCTCCTCCTTGATACCTAAGACAGTGCTCCCTGGTAGTAGGGATTCCAGGTATCCAGATTCTGGTAAAGAAGAGAGACTTAGTTGGATTTAATCATGGACGTTTATTAAATTTGTGCCTCTGACTTAATTTTGGAAGGCAGAGTAACCTTGGAAAATATGCTGTCATCTTCTGGGACCTTTCAAGATCGTTTTGCCAAATGGGGATGGAGGATACCGAACAAGAAAGGTAAAGGATCAGGTGGGCAGAGATGCCTGTAGCTACAGACCAAGCATGACGTACAGCCAGCTGCCATCTTTTCAGACCTGGACATTCTAATACCTGAATTGGGATCTGCTTTTGACTTAAAATGACTGTGACACTGCCTGTTACTAAGAATGAGCAGACAAGCCATCAGCCTGTCAAAGTAGCCAGTCCACAGCCAAAAAAGGATTACTCTCACTACATAAAGTATAGAGGGTGGGTGAGGAATAAAAATACAGTTTTATATGGATTGTAATCTATACAGTTGAACATACTGGTTACTCATATTCAAATACATGTTTGTGACTTTATTTTATTGTATTAACCCTATTAACATCCTCTGGAATTAATGCTTTACAGAATGGATTTTGAAAAATGCTATTAAATTTGTAAATGAGAGAGACGTTAGGAGGATAAGATGAGGTAGCACGCCAAGAGGGAAACTCAGATTTTTTGAGGGCCTGTTGTGTAGAGTGCTGTCTGGCCAGTGAGTTACATGGTTTGTTCTGATCTAGGACTCAAAAGAAGCCTATAAAATAGATATTATCCCATTTTGAAGAGAAGGAAACTGAGGAGGACATTTTACCCTCAAAGTTTACTATGTACTCGCCAGTTTATCTTTTAATTTCCACTTTTCGATTACTGTTAAGCTTTGGTATTATTACCCTTATTTTTATAGTTGATGAAATTGAGACCTAGCTAGGTCACATATCTTATGCAACGTCACTTTGACCAGAGAGCCAGGATTCAAATCTAGTTCTAATTCCAACATCTGTGTTCTTAATTGAATGATTTAAATCCTTGAAATTAATTTCACTAAAAGAACTAAGTCATTCAATAATATTTCTAGTCTAGCGAAAGTTGTGCTTATGGCCCAGGGGTCACAGAGAAAAGAATGAAAATCAGCTCTGTGCTAATATCCAACTGCCTAGATGACATCTCTGTTTGTCTGAGTAACATGGCCAAAGCTGGATTTTTGATATTTTCCCTTAAATCTGCTCTACTTACAACTTTCCTCACTTTGGCTAATGGAAAATCTATTCTTCTACTTGCCCAATCTAGGAAAAACCTGGAATCACACCAGTTAACAAAGAGAATATAAAATAAACAGTTGTTAACTGGATATAAAGTTGTTAACTGAGTAACTGAAAAGGCAAAAAGTGGTATAATGGACGTAGAAAGGGCAGGAAGCAGCAACCGTGGCGGGGGAACAGAGGAGAGAGGTTGGAAATATTAACACTTAGTAGCTCAGGCCTCTAAGGAGAGGCCCTGACCGGCAGGTGCCTCTGAGAGAGTGTGACGAGGCTAGTTCTGTGAGCGCTAGAAAAGCTACAAACTGCTCTAAGGGAAGAGACTGCTGGGTTGCAGAAGCATTGCTGCAAACAGGAAGCAGACAGGAAGCCAATAGGAAGGAGCGAGTCCCTTCTTCCCCCTCCGCGCGCTGGCAGCCCCCAGAGTCTAACAGGGGAAAAAAGCAGAAAGGTGGCTCATAGTGTCCCAGCCCCAGTATCACAAAGCCAAATACAAGAAGGGTGAGTTTGCAGTTGAGAGTTAATAGCTTATTAACTGGCACACCCATTTAAAAAGTGTATCAGATATTGCCTTCCTTTGCTGAAAATCCTGCAAGGGTTCACTCACCATTTTCCTAAAATAAAAGCCAGAAGCCTAACAGTGACCCATGGGGCCCTGCCTGAATTGCTCCCCAGATCTCTGTCCTTACCTCCAGCTCCTCCATTCCTTATTCCCTCTGCTCCAGCCACTCTGCTCTGGCCGTCTTGCTCTTTCTCAGACATACTTAACATGGTACCATCATAATGGCCTTTCCTCAACAGTTCCCTCTACCATTCTGGAATGTTCTGCCCCAGAGATCTGAGTGGCTAACTCCCTCACCTTCTTCAAGACTTTGATCACATCTTACCTTTTCAAAAAGACTAGTGCTGACAACCCTACTTAACTCAGCACTCTGCCTTCCCACCCCTGCCCTGTGTCCCAATTCTGTGACCCTGTTCTGTGTTTTCCTTATTTTAACAGCACTCATCACCTTCTATCGTATTGTATGAGTTACCTAAATACTGTGTTTATTGTTACAGCCTTCTGTTTTTTGTTTGTTTGTTTGTTTGTTTGGTTTTTTTTTGCAGTACGTGGGCCTCTCACTGTTGTGGCCTCTCCCGTTGCGGAGCACAGGCTCCGGATGCGCAGGCTCAGTGGCCATGGCTCACGGGCCCAGCCGCTCCGTGGCATGTGGGATCTTCCCGGACCGGGGCACGAACCTGTGTCCCCTGCATCGGCAGGCGGACTCTCAACCACTGCGCCACCAGGGAAGCCCTACAGCCTTTTTCTTGACTGCTATCGTGTAAGCTCCATAAGAGCAAGGATCTTTGTTTCTTCACTCATATAGCTCAGGCATCTAGCACAATGCCTAGCACATAGTAGGCACACATTAAATATTTATCAATATGAAAAGATTTCACTTTAGTCAGCTGTGTAGAATTATTCATGGGAATGAGAAGAATGATTAAATTTTGCTGTTGTTTCCTTTATAAGTACAAAGGACTGTGTTTTGCCTACCCTGATAGGCAGATCAATTTGCTTTTCTTGGGTTAAGCCTTGCAGAAGATGGAAAAAAGTGCTAAAATACAGCCATTTAATAAGGGGAGGTGGCCTAGAATAAAAAATTCCTCTCAGATAACCATGAAGTGGTTGCTTTATAGGCAAATAATTGAGTCGATTGCTCAGCAGAATATATGAACATAAAATAACAATTGCACTGTTGAGCTATTAAAAACCAAATCCATATTTTCGCTTATACATTCCTCATTATTTTCCATATGTCCAAAGGGACCAAGTTTTAGAGGACTTATTTTTTCCAGCCTGAATAAGGTAGCATTTCAAATAATAAAGTGGTAGGTATGTAGCTTTATAATATTTCAGTAACCTGAACCAATAGGTTTTATGTACTTTTTCTCAGTGCATACTGTATTTCACAATAGAGGAATAAAAAAAATGTTTTAAAAATCATAGACAGCAGGACTTCCGTGAAAATAGAAAACGAAACTGAGGTCAACGCCTGATGTTTTTGTGCTTTGTGGATATTATTTATCCACCTGATAAATGGACTTGACAATCGCAAGTCCCCTAGCCCTTCCACTTCTGGGAGTTCTGGTGTGACGGTTTTGCTCGGCCCCAGGGAGGGTGAGCTGGGGATGTTAGGAAGGCCCAGGCAGGAGGGCAGGGCTGTTTTGGAAGGGCGGGCAGCGAGGAGACAAAGGCGCTGCAGTATTCCCTCTCAGACAGGACAGGATCAAACTCCCTCTGAGTGATTAGCCTCTGGGGTCCCCAGCAGTAACAGACTCAGGCTGGTTCTTAAAACAAAAGTAACAGCTTTTACCAAGCCAGTAACTTCTGGCCTGTGTGAGCCCTGGGAACTTGTGCCTCCCAGAGTCCTCTGAAAGCCTGATTCGCTACAACCTCATGAAAAATTTAAAAAACAAAACAGAACTCTTCCTCAAGCCTTTGGAATAAGGAATAGATGATCCTAGAGGGCAGATGGGACACTCCTGGACAGCCCTTCGTACTTGAAAGCAAGGCCAGAGGAGAAACTGCAGAGACAGAGGAGGCGATAACTTGCTGACTGAGCAATGACAAAGCACTCACAGGAAGGGAGAGGCCCCGTTCAGCCCAAAGGCAAAATGAACTGACAACAGGGCCAGGAAGACGGACCGAGAGAGAAGTTAAAATAGGCATACCAGGAGCTGTCTCAGCAGGCCCGGGCAGAGAAAACTCAAGCCTCGTCACAAATTCATATAGGATAAAGATCGTCCGTATCTCCACTGAACAGGAGAAATGAGTGAGAACCATAGAAATGCTGCACATAATCCTATCTGGGTCACCTACCATAGCATAGCATGTACATATCAGAGGACGATGTCAGTATTGGAAAAGAAAAAGAAAATTCCACAGAGTATTCTCTTCCCCTACAAGAGGAACTCAGTGGTTTCCTGAACCATCCCACTTTACTGAAATTAATAATTTCCTTTCTACTCCCTAGAATCCAGGAGCCCCTCACCCCATCTTTCCTCGTCCTGTGTGTAAGATACATTAGGAAGAGGTTACACGGAATGGCCCTGGGAGGTAAAATTATAAAGAAAAGCCAGTCTTTATTGCCCTTCATAGCCTCCCTCCCTCCTCCCATCTCTATCTTTTTCTGCTACACACACACACACACACAAACACACACACACCACCATTTGGGGCTCCATTTGCCTTTCTCGGTTCCCAGCAAAAGTTACTTCCTTAGACATAAGGAAGAAAGGAAAGGCCTATCTAAGCACATTCTTTTGAAGCTTTGAATACATGAATCCCAACCTTTTAGAGATAAGTACACATCTATTCTCCATTTCAAGCTGGAAAACCACGTTTGGAAGAAAACCTGCTGAGAGCATGAGAAGCCCAGTAGCTTCTTCCTTTCTAGCAGGCTCCAGCTACTCCTTCCTAATGGTAAATATGTTTTGCAAACTTGGTAACTTTCAGACAAAAATCCTTTCCCAACAGAAATGTTCATTGGCAGCGGAGAATGTGGTCCTGAGAACAATTGCATCTGTGATTTTGGTTGCAAAACTGCTTCAGGCCATTCCTCAAAAGCTAGTCTGCCATAAAACTGTTAGCATGGCCATTACTCTCAAAACATATTGCATGAACTCCATTTTGGATACTTTTGCTTTTGAAATATCTCCTACCCAGAATGCTCTCTTCTCAATTCTTGATTTATTTAAATTATGCCCCTTCCTTCAAATTTGAATCCAAGATTTATCTCTTCATGAAGCTCAGTCGCTGCAGCTGCATAGTTAACAGGTTTGGGGGGAAAACTAACCACCCATAATAATACTCTTCTCTGGGAACTCCACCATCCATATCCCCTGCTGAAGTTCAAGTTTGTTCTACCCAATCCATTTTTCTAGTCACAGTAAACTCAACCAGAGGTGAAAAACCTGCCCCAGCCAGTCAATTCATTTGCTGCCTAGAATGAGTCAGGCGACTAACTTTCACTCTCTCTTGAGTTTGAACCAAAAGACACGGAAACAGAGACTTCAATCAAGCGTGCCTCTAAATTTTAATATTTTTTCTCATTCCCCAGGAAAATTTTATGGAGCTTTAGTTTCCATAATTTCCATAATAAAAACATTGGTTAGGTTTTAACTTTTCCAAATATAAAGTTTTTTATTGAAATATGAAAGATGGATATATAAACTGCCCATGCCCTTCTTCTCCAACGCTAAAGATTCATATACGCATGTTCCATCTGGAGTAGACATGATTCCTCAGTTGAGGATCAGGGCTGCAGTTGGCAAATGGGAATAACCTGTCCGTAAGATCAAATAAACTTGAGGTCACCATGTTGGACCATGTGTAAGCAATGAAAGCCAGTCTAGTGAAAGAGTAGACAGACGGTATCAAGATAACTAGAGCTGAAATAAAGCATGCAGAGCCTGAGAGATGGAGTAAGGACATTATGTGACCCTTGGGAGACCCAGAACTGATTCTGTTTCTTACATCTACCCAGCTCCAGTTTACAGAAGAGCCAACTATTTTTTGATTCCTATGTTTGGAAGCTTGCCTCACCATAGACTCCCCCTTTTCCTTGGCACAGAAGTAAAACGTTTCTGTTCCTTGAAGTCAAACCAGGCTTAATTTAAGGGACCGATAATAGGTGATCTGGTCTTCAAGTTATGATAGCAACAGATCTAAAATCCACTGTCCTTTGACTAGAGTAATTTTGGACTCTTGCTGATTTTAACTCTGTGTACATTTTGTCTAAACATACTATAACTTAAAGTATTAGATTTTAAACTGATAATGACACATTAGATGAAGCATAGCTTTTTTGTACGGTATTTATGTTTTCTTCTTTTTTGATGTCTCACAAACATTTAGTATACATAAGGCAGATAATGCGGTCATAAGTGTTTGTGAACTGAAACTGTGCAGTCATTGTATGTATGGTTATTGAATAACATTCTTGGATGAGAGAAAAAAGATCATGACCTGCCTTTTTAACAGTTAATAAGTGGAAGCAAGTGAGCATTTCACTAATTTGCCATGCTCACACTAAAACTATGCAACAATAATAAAAACTAAGCATTCATTCTAACCTTTAAAAATACCTTGGACAGAAAGCTAGGGAGATGGTTGGGAATCTTTCAGAAATCAAATAAATAATCAGTGGAAAGGCCAAAATTTAAATTCAGCTGTCCTTACAATAAATCTAGTAATGTCTCCAACATTCCACAAAACAATCTTTATTTTGAAACAAGGCAAACTTGGTCCAGAGATATTGTGTTATTCTACATTATAATGTGGTACCTGAAGTAGCCACTCACAAACTATTCTCCTAATAGGCAGGTGTTCAATATCTAATGCCAGGAGGCCAAGGGTTGATCTGTGGATATCAGTGATGTCACTGTAGATGTTTTGTTTGTTTGGTTGTTTTTTATTTATTTTAATTTTATCGGAGTATAGTTGATTTCCAATGCTGTGTTAGTTCCTGCTGTACAGCAAAGTGAATCAGTTATATGTAAACATATCTCCACCCTCTTTTCCCATATAAGCCATTACAGAGTATAGAGAAGAGTTCCCTGTGCTATACAGTAAGTCCTTATTAGTTATCTATTTTATATATAGTAGTGTGTATATGTTAACAGCTGAACTTATTCACTGTAGTTGTTTTAATGGGCTCCTGGGGAGAAAAGAAGCCATGCCAGTTGTTGAGACTTAAACAGGGCATAAATCACCCCGCTCCTTAACTTTTCCCCTTTTTAGAGCTATCTTCTGAGGATAATATGCTTTGTGTATGATTCACACACAAAGTTGGAGAAGTAAAAAGTCTATACTCTAGGCAATCAATCCAAATGAATGACTTGTTTTATGTCTTAGGGGCATGTGTGTATGTGTGTGTGTGTGTGTGTATGTGTATGAGCATGTGTGTTTGCACACATGTGGTCCTTCCTTTCTTCGAAATTTGGATGGATGTATATTGACTTTCCATTTCAGTCCTTCATGTTGAACCCAAAACACCTGATACCAGGTAGTCATCTGCTCCAGGGATGTCTTATTCTCTCAACCAACAGGCCTCTGAGAAGGAGGCATTTTCTTTAAGTGTTTTTTTTAAATGTCTGTCTTACGTCCATCCCTAAACACGTCCCTTCACATTCTTCCTCACCATACACACACTTCTGTTTCATCCTTCATTCTCTTCTAAATGTTTCAATATCCGTATCATGTAGTAATTATTTTCCTTTATAATGTGTTAAATCATCAATATCAATAAGCATTTTCTGAATAAAGAGTTATTTTGGGTGTACAAAAGGTTTGATATCGGGCTGTCTGAAGGCTACTTGGGTTAAACCAAGATGCAGTATAGTGTGTATACATTCAAATCTTGACTCCCCCATTTATTTGATATATGATATTGGGCAAGTTATAAACTTTAAGCTTCAGTTTCTGTATCTGTGAAATGGGGATCACAATGGAACCTCCTAGGAATATTGTGAAGATTAAATAAATTTATGCCTAGAGACAATATAGAACAGTATTTGGCAAATAAGAGAAATTCATAATATGTTCAGCTATTATTATTTAGCTACTAGAGCTTAGTTGGAAGTCTTCTAAAAACTGAGACAAAAAATAAAAAGATACAAATTTAATACTTTTAGTTTGGTTCCCCTTCCTTTAACTCTCATCCTGATCATTTAATTTGACTTTAGATGAGCTAAGTAAATAGCTTCCTGCTAATTGAGATGCAAAATGATTAAGATTCTTCCTGATACCGATGACATGTTTTTGTTACTACGGACTAGCAGTGGCCTTACTAAATAAAACAGGTCCTACTATCTAATTATTAGCAGAAAGAATCATTTAAGATTAAGTATACTAAAACCAAAATTATCAGCTTCAAATATATTCTCTGGCATTTAATTGGCTTTTATCCAAAAATTTTATATGAGGTCAAATTATTCAATTACCCAAAGGCATAGTTTTCAATTAGTTAATAATAGAGGTCTCACAAATATCTAAATTGATTAAAATTTGACATGTGCTTATGTATCACTGATTTTTTTTCTCTGTCGGTGGTATGTGGTAATCATACCCATTTTTAATATTTTGTATCTAAAAGTGTATTATGATAACATAATATGGCATATAAATATAGTCTCCATTGCTATCCTTTCATAAAAATGTTGAGCCTTCCTATAGACATTCCTCTGATGTGGAGTGATCATCCACTCTGGCCTGTTTTGGGGGTAGACTCACTAATTTTCCGTATCCACATCCCTTTCAACTGACTGTCAAATCATAGGGTTCTCCTCTCTCAATTGTCACCATAGAATATTCTTGCCAGGGATTACAGCCTTGCATTCTCTGCAGGCCCCTTTGAGAGAAATAATATCACTCTGAAGGTTCCAAATGTTATTCTTAGATTGAGCCAGATTATCAGAAGTATGTACCAGAACTGCTTTTTCACTGTAATGCCAGCAGACTATACTGAGAAAGAGAGGCTTTGAATTACAGTCTTTGGAAGCAATAACATTATTTGGGTGTTGGTGAGGACCTTGTCTATTACATCCATTATATCCACAAAAAGACAAAAAAAAAAAAAAAAAACTTCTGGTTGTAATGTAATTGTTTTATCTGTCCCCTATGAGGTCACCAATTCATTGTAGACAAGTTAGTCATTTAGGGTCAGTCAAAACTCAGGATTTTTGGCTCCAGGTAAGGGGTCTAAATAAAAATCCTTCCCTGTAAGAGCTTTTTTTTTTCTGTCAATCCCAATTTAATTTATCTAAAACATTTCTTAAAGCTCAAGTGTCTTACAAGCACCATCTAATGGGCTTCACTGTTTGGTTTCTTTGGCTTATCATAAGTGCTGATAACTTCTTGTGTACATTAACTAATAGGCCTCTTTCAAAGTATGCTGACATTTAGCTTAGTGTTAAATGGTTTTTAATGAGTTCCACCACAACCCCCTCCATCCTGAGTTTCTGCAAATGAAGCCCATTTTCTCTGTAATATGGAGAACTAATGGTACTGTGCATTCCAATGAATGAACCATGTCTGGATCCTAACTGGGTAACTTCAAACAAAATTACTATCACGAAGACAAAACATTCTCACGGTTGACTAATTTTTTTTTTTTCACTTTTTAGCTAGATAGGTGGCAACCCATAGACCTAGCCTCTGTGTCAAAGTATTTATTCCAAATCATGTGAAGAGTTTAATAATTATTTGAGAAATTTGATCTTTGGGACAATTCAATCAAATTCTGTTTACTTGGAGTGTTACATAGATTTTATTAAAGATTTGGGGACGGTGGTAGTATTTATCAGCCCACATTTTCTCAACAAATTCAGTTCTCCCATTTTTCCTTCATCTCATGGAGACTTCTCAGGACCTAAACCAAGTGAGGAGAGAGGATAGCAATTATTTGGCCAAGTTGGAGAGTAAAAAGTCTATACTCTAGGCAATCAAGCCAAATGAATGACTTGTTTTATGTCTTAGGGGCGTGTGTGTGTGTGTGTGTGTGTGTGTGTATGAGCATGTGTGTTTGCACACATGTGGTCCTTCCTTTCTTCGAAATTTGGATGGATGTATATTGACTTTCCATTTCAGTCCTTTATGTTGAACCCAAAACACCTGATACCAGGTAGTCATCTGCTCCAGGGATGTCTTATTCTCTCAACCAACAGGTCTCTAGGAAGGTGAGAACAAGACCAACAAGAACAAAGGCACCATCTCTTCTTTCTGTTGCATTGTGTCTCCTTCTTTCCTGATGCTTTCCTTGATTTCAAAACGTCCCAATTCACTGCATGCCTGTTCCAGGAAGGGGGGAAAAAGTGAATAAAAATAATGTATCATATACAATATCTTTAAGAAATTCACATAAATATTTTACAGACTGTACAGTAAATAATGTATGTGTTTAGAAAGGCAATGTAAATGTATTATAGACTGCAGACTAACTGTTAAGGTCAAAATGAAATCACTATGTTTGGAGAAATACAGTATGCCCTAAATGGTACCACACAATTTTACTGTAACTTAGTACAGTGCACTTCATAAATCACTGCATTCTCTGCATTACCTGGGAGTCAAGAATCCCAGTGGCCAAGGGCACTCCTCCCACCTCTCTCTACTGCTTTGAAAGACTCCAGCTCCCAGCTTGCCACTCAAGGCCCTGCTTTGAACTATGGCAGTGATCAATACCTGCTCCTTGAGAAACTAAACGAGGGCATGTGCATGAATTCACCCAGATTGCCTAATTTTCATGAGGAGGGTGGTGAGAAAACTGACCAGGAAGGGACAGAGAAAACACCCAATGAATTCCAGATGTAACCTGAGTTGCTGCATATTTTTTCAGGTGGCCCAAGACACATCATTTTGGTTTCCTAAAGCCCGCTCCGTGTGAGTCTTGATTGGCCAGTCCAGGGTTCAGTTATACATCAATGCCCTTGTGATGCTTAAATATTATAATATTTACCAGATTATGTGAAAAAGACACAGGTATGTTCTGAAAGATGGATAATCCAAATATCAAAATCTTCAGAGGAAGGGTAAAATCGGGTCAGGCAACTCTTTTTCCAGCTAGCTGAAACAATGGGAATCAAGAATAATGTGGTAATCTAAGTATAATGAAAATGTTTCCACAGTTAGTTACCCGAAGAGCAGAAGAGGAGGCTTACCCCCTTTAGGGTTTTCAAAACGCTGCAGTAATAATGTCTTTGAGAGAGAAACACTCCAAACCTCTAACAGAAATGAAAACAAATATATAAAAAAGAAACCTATAGGTTTAAAGATTATATGTAGAGCACTTTGATTAGTGAGTCAAATAAGAAACAAAGGAGACCTAAAGTGGCAGAACTCAGAAAAGAACTCAAGAATGATGGGAAAGAAGACATAAACTAGAAACCACAGCAGATTAAGGCTATTAAACAATATTAAAAAGAATCATCCTGAAATGCCATAATGAAGGGAGTTGCGGGGGGAAGGGGGATAAGAGCAAAAGACAGCAAAATGGAGGAGATTGGTTCAAGACGGCGGAGTAGAAGGACGTGCGCTCACTCCCGCTTGCGAGACCACTGGAATCACAACTAACTGCTGAACAATAATGGACAGGAAGACACTGTAACTCACCAAAAAAGATACACCCCACATCCAAACACAAAGGAGAAGTGCAATGAGATGGTAGGAGGGGCACAATCACAATAAAATCAAATCCCATAACTGCTGGGTCGGTGACTCACAAACTGGAGAACACTTATACCACAGTTGTCTACCCACTGGAGTGAAGGTTCTGAGCCCCATGTCAGGCTTCCCAATGTGGGAGCCTGGCAACAGGAGGAGGAATTCCTAGAGAATCAGACTTTGAAGGCTAGCGGGATTTGATTGCAGGACTTCAACAAGACTGGGGGGAACAGAGACTCCACTCTTGGAGGGAACACACAAAGTAGTGTGTGCATCAGGACCCAGGGGAAGGAGCAGTGACCCCATAGGAGACTGAACCAGACCTACCTGCTAGGGTTGGAGGCTCTCCTGCAGAGGCGAGGTGTGGCTGTGACTCACTGTGAGGACAAGGACACTGGCAGCAGAAGTTCTGGGAAGTACTCCTTGGTGTGAGCCCTACCAGAGTCCATCATTAGCCTCACCAAAGAGCCAGGTAGCCTCCAGTGCTGGGTTGCCTCAGGCCAAACAACCAAAAGGGAGGGAACCCAGCCCCACCCATCAGCAGACAAGCGGATTAAAGCTTTACTGAGCTCTGCCCACCAGAGCAACACCTAGCTCTACCCACCACCAGTCCTTCCCAGCAGGAAGCTTGCACAAGCCTCTTAGATAGCCTCATCCACCAGAGGGCAGACAGCAGAAGCAAGAAGAACTACAATTCTTCAGCCTGTGGAAGGAAAACCTCATTCACAGATAGACAGACAAAATGAAAAGGCAGAGGACTATGTACCAGATGAAGGAACAAGATAAAACCCCAGAAAAACAACTCAATGAGTGGAGATAGGCAAACTTCCAGAAAAAGAATTCAGAATAATGATAGTGAAGATGATCCAGGACCTCTGAAAAAGAATGGAGGCAAAGATTGAGCAGATGCAAGAAATGTTTAACAAAGACATAGAAGGATTACAGAACAAACACCTAGTAGAATTAAAGAACACACAAACAGAGATGAACAATACAATAACTGAACTGAAGAATACCCTACAAGGAATCAATAGCAGGATAACTGAGGCAGAAGAATGGATAAGTGACCTGGAAGACAGGATGGTGGAATTCACTGCTATGGAACAGAATAAAGAAAAAAGAATGAAAAGAACTGAAGACAGCCTAAGAGACCTCTGGGACAACATTAAACGCAACAAAATTCACATTATAGGGTTCCCAGAAGGAGAAGAGAGAGAGAAAGGACCCGAGAAAATATTTGAAGAGATTATAGTCAAAAACTTCCCAAACATGGGAAAGGTAATAGCCATCCAAGTCCAGGAAGCACAGAGAGTCCCAGGCAGGATAAACCCAAGGAGAAACATGCCAAGACACACAGTAATCAAACTGACAAAAATTAAAGACAAAGAAAAATTATTGAAAGCAATAAGGGAAAAATGAGGAATAACATACAAGAGAACTCCCATAAGGTTAACAGCTGATTTCTCAGCAGAAACTCTACAAGCCAGAAGGGAGTGCCACGATATATATAAAAGTGATGAAAGGGAAGAACCTACAAACAACATTACTCTACCCGGCAGGGATCTCATTCACATTCGACGGTGAAATCAAAAGCTTTACAGACAAGCAAAAGCTAAGAGAATTTGGCACCACCAAACCAGCTCTACACCAAATGCTAAAGGAATTTCTCTAGGCAGGAAACACAAGAGGAGGAAAAGACCTACAATAACAAACCCATAACAATTAAGAAAATGGTAATTGGAACATATATATTGATAATTATCTTAAATGTGAATGGATTAAATGCTCTATCCAAAAGAAACAGGCTCGCTGAATGGATACGAAAACAAGACCCATATATATGCTGTCTATAAGAGACCCACTTCAGACCTAGGGCCACATACAGACTGAAAGTGAGGGGATGGAAAAAGATATTCCATGCAAAGGAAAGTCAAAAGAAAGCTGGAGTAGCAATACTCATCAGATAAAGTACACTTTAAAATAAAGAATGTTACAAGAGACAAGGAAAGACAGTACATGATGATCAAGGGATCAATCCAAGAAGAAGATATAACAATTATAAATATATATGCACCCAACATAGGAGAATGTCAATACATAAGGCAACTGCTAACAGCTATAAAAGAGGAAATTGACAGTAACACCAATGATAGTGTTACACCAAGTGTTACATAACTTACACCAATGGACAGATCATCCAACCAAAAAATTAATAAGGAAACACAAGCGTTAAATGACACAATAGACCAGATAGATTTAGTTGATATTTATAGGACGTTCCATCCGAAAACAGCAGATTACACAGCAGATTCTTCTCAAGTGCACATGGAACATTCTCCAGGATAGATCACACCTTGGGTCACAAGTCAATCCTCAGTAAATTTAAGAAAATTGGAAGCATATCAAGCATTTTATCCAACCACATCGCTATGAAATTAGAAATCAATTACAGGGAAAAATAACCATAAAAAACACAAACTTATAGAGGCTAAACAATACATTACTAAATAACCAAGAGATAACAGAAGAAATCAAAGATGAAATCAAAGAATACCTAGAAACAAATGACAAAGAAAACACGACGATCCAAAACCTATGGAGTGCACCAAAAGCAGTTCTAAGAGGGAAGTTTGTAGCAATACAGGCCTACTTCAAGAACCAAGAAAAATCTCAAATAAACAATCTAACCTTACACTTAAATGAACTAGAGAAAGAAGAAGAAACAAAACCCAGAATTAGTAAAAGGAAAGAAATCATAAAGATCAGAGCAGAAATAAATGAAATAGAAACAAAGAAAACAATAGCAAAGATCAATAAAACTAAAATCTGGTTCTTTGAGGAGATAAACAAAATTCATAAACCTTTAGCCAGGCTCATCAAGAGAAAGAGGGAGAGGACTCAAATCAATAAAAGTAGAAATGAAAAAGGAGAAGGTACAGTGGACACCACAGAAATACAAAGCATCCTAAGAGACTACTACAAACAACTCAATGCCAATAAAATGGACAACCTGGAAAAAATGGACAAATTCTTAGAAAGGTATAACCTTCCAAGACTGAACCAGGAAGAAGTAGAAAATATGAACAGACCAATCACAAGCACTGAAATTGAAACTGTGATTAAAATTCTTCCAACAAACAAAAGTTCAGGACCAGATGGCCTCACAGGTGAATTCTATGAAACATTTACAGAAGAGCTAACACCCATCCTTCTCAAACTCTTCCAAAAAATTGCAGAGGAAGGAACACTCCCAAACTCATTCTATGAGGCCACCATCACCCTGATACCAAAACCAGACAAAGAGGCTACAAAAAAAAGGAAACTACAGACCAGTATCACTGATGAATATAGATTCAAAAATCCTCAACAAAATACTAGCAAACAGAATCCAACAACACATTAAAAGGATCATACACCATGATCAAGTGGAATTTATCCCAGGGATGCAAGGATTCTTCAATATATGCAAATCAATCAATATGATACACCATATTATTAAACTGAAGGATAAAAACCATATGATCATCTCAATAGATGCAGAAAAAGCTTTTGACAAAATTCAACACCCTTTTATGATAAAAACTCTCCAGAAAGTGGGCATAGACGGAACCTACCTCAGCATAATGAAGGCCATATATGACAAGCCCACCGCAAACATCATTCTCAATGGTGAAAAACTGAAAGCATTTCCTCTAAGATCAGGAACAAGACAAGGTTGTCCACTCTCACTACCATTATTCTACATAGTTTTGGAAGTCCTAGCCATGGCATTCAGAGAAGAAAAAGAAATAAAAGGAATCCAAATTGGAAAAGAAGAAGTAAAACTGTCACTGTTTGCAGATGACATGATACTATACAAAGAGAATGCTAAAGATGCCACCACAAAACTACTAGAGCTAATCAATGAATTTGGTAAAGTTGCAGGATACAAAATTAATGCACAGAACTATCTTACATTCCTATACACTAACAACAAAAGATCAGAAAGAGAAATTAAGGAAACAATCCCATTCACCGTTGCAACAAAACAAAAAAGTACCTAGGAATAAACCTACCTAAGGAGATAAAGGACCTGTACTCAGAAAACTATAAGACACTGATGAAAGAAATCAAAGATGACACAAACAGATGGAGAGATATACCATGTTCTTGGGTTGGAAGAATCAATATTGTGAAAATGACTATACTACCCAAAGCAATCTACAGATTCAGTGCAATCCCTGTCATATTACCAGTGGCATTTTTTACAGAACTAGAACAAAAAAATCTTAAAATTTGTATGGAGACACAAATACACCAAATAGCCAAAGCAGTCTTGAGGGAAAAATACAGAGCTGGAGGAATCAGACTCCCTGACTTCAGACTATACTAGAAAACTGTAGTAATCAAGACAGTATGGTACTGGCACAAAAGCAGAAATATAGATCAATGGAACAGGATGGAAAGCCCAGAGATAAACCTATGCACCCATGGTCAACTAATCTATGACAAAAGAGGCAAGGATATACAATGGAGAAAGACAGTCTCTTTAATAAGTGGTGCTGGGAAAACTGGACAGCTACATGTAAAAGAATGAAATTAGAACACTCCCTAACACAGTGTACAAAAATAAACTCAAAATGGATTAGAAACCAAAATGTAAGACCCAACACTATAAAACTCTTAGAGGAAAACATGGGAAGAACACGCTTTGACAGAAGTCACAGCAGGATCTTTTTTGATCCACCTCCTAGAGTAATGGAAATAAAAACAAAAATAAACAAATGGGACCTAATGAAAATTAAAAGCTTTCGCAAAGCAAACTACAAACAAGACAAAAGACAACCCTCAGAATGTGAGAAAATATTTGCAAATGATTTAATGGACAAAGGATTAATCTCCAAAATATATAATCAGCTCATGCAACTCAATATTAATAAAAACCAACAACTCAGTCAAAAAATGGGCCGAAGACCTAAATAGACATTTCTCCAAAGAAGACATACAGATGGCCAAGAAGCACATGAAAAGCTGCTCAACATCACTAATTATTAGAGAAATGCAAATCAAAACTACAATGAGGTATCACCTCACACCGGTCAGAATGAGCATCATCAGAAAATCTACAAACAACAAATGCTTGAGAGGGTGTGGAGAAAAGGGAACCCTCTTGCACTGTTGGTGGGAATGTAAATTGATACAGCCACTATGGAGAACAGTATGGAGGTTCCTTAAAAAACTAAAAATAGAATTACCATATGACCCAGCAATCCCACTACTGGGTATATACCCAGAGAAGACCACAATTCAAAAAGACACACGCACCCCAATGTTCATTGCAGCACTATTTACAATAGCCGGGTCATGGGAGCAACCTAAATGCCCATGGACAGATGAATGGATAAAGAAGATGTGGTACATATATGCAGTGGAATATTACTCAGCCATAAAAAGGAATGAAATTGGGTCATTTGTAGAGACATGGATGGATCTAGAGACTGTCATACAGAGTGAAGTAAGTCAGAAAGAGAAAAACAAATATCGTACATTAACGCATATATGTGGAACCTAGAAAAGTAGTACAGATGAACCGTTTTGCAGGGCAGAAATAGAGACACAGATGTAGAGAACAAACATATGGACACCAAGGGGCGGAAGTGACGGGGCGGGTGTTGGTGGTGGGATGAATTGGGAGATTGGGACTGACATATATACACTAATATTTATAAAATGGATAACTAATAAGAAGCTGCTATATAAAAAAAAAAATTCAAAAATTCAAAGAAAAAAAATAAAAGACAGGAAAATGATCCCAAAGATAGTAATTCAAGCAATATGATCACCTGGGAGCTTGTTTTAAATGTAGATTACTGGGCTGTCCTCCCCAAAATTTTAGTTCACAAGTTTTATAGGGCCAGGGAATGTGCATTTTGAAAAGCTTTACAGGTGATTTTGATGCAAGTAGATTGTGAGCCACATTTTGAGAATCCCTTGGTTATCATGACAAAATGTGAGGGCAAAGAGGGATGGATGGAGGGGAAGGAAGGGTGTGTGCATCAGAGAAGGACAAGTTAAGCATTCTGTCTCATGCCACACGTCAACTATTGCAGATATTTGGCACCCAAAATCACTATCATTGTATATAATGAGCACCATGCATCTTTAAGAAGGTTAAATTTAGTTCAGTATTAGCAAAAAAAAAAAAAAAGCAAGGTGCAGGCAGTTACATTCAAAGTGAATGCTCTTCTAAAACAGGGTACTGCTTACTATAAATCCTATCCATCATCCTATGGAAGCATGTGGTTTGTTAAAACGTTATACCTCACCGATAAATGATGGATGGTCTCATTGTCAATTAAACTTCTCTTTGACTGTATAATAAGAGGACTCTGGGAACAAAGAAAAGGCATTTGGTTTGTTTAGTGGTATGGGAACAAGATAAATTAAAACCATGAGAAAAGGGGAAACAAAACAGAGAAGAAGCATGCTTAGGTTATCAATTTCTGTGTAACAAACTACCTCAGCCTTAGCGACTGAAAGCCACAACCACTTCATCATATCCCACAATTGTGCAGGTCAGGAATTTGGGTCGGGCTCTGCTGGATGATTCCTTTGTTCCACATTGTATCAGTGGTGGTTACTGGTGGTATTCAGGTTGGGATGGGCTGGTATAGTGAGTCCAGGATGGCTTCATTACATGTCTGCCTCCTTGGAGGAAAGGACTGGAAGCCTGGGCTCAGCCAGGACTGGAATATCTCAACATAACTGCTGCAGTATGGCAGGCTCAAGGTATCTGTACAGAACGGTGAAACTGCCTGCTTCTCAAGGCCTAAGACTGGAAACTGGCACAGTCACTTCTGTCCTGTTCTATTGGTCACAGCAGTCAGAATGCCCAAATTCAAGTGCAGAGGACAGACCCTACTTCTCAAGGAGAGGAGTGCCAAGGAATTTTCACCCGGATAGCTAAAATCTACCACCGAAAATGGCTGTGGAGAGTCATGTAAATATTTCTTTCTTTGCTGGCACATCAAGGATGAGTGAACTTGTAATCATTGCTTCCTTCCCCCCGCCCTGCCCAAGGTGAAGAAGTCTTCAAAGGATAGTTAAACTTATAAAGTCAGGATTTGTATGATTCACTGTTTTTCCTTACTAATACTGTAAGGAGTTCTAAGCAAAGATCCAAAATTGTGTTTTGCATATAATGACTCACTGGTATAAGTTAATTTGTCTTGAAGTGTATTACAAATAATTTGTTGCTGACAGTAACTAAAAATAATTTTCCAAATAATTTACTTATTTTTTAAAATAGAGTTGGGTTCAATGTCACTCTCATTCACATGTAGAGTTACATGTAGTTCCTAGAAGCTCCCCCAGTATGGGATAAGCCTTTGGAGATGTTCCAAGTAGGTAGACATTACCAGGCATTACTGGTGATGAGGAAAAAAATTCCTTTTCAGATGTAACTTTTCAGCTGAGACCCAAAAGATGAATGGGCGTTAGCTGTGCTAAGAGTTAAGAGCATTTCAGGCAGAGGGAACATGTGTAAAGGTCTTGAGGCTAAAACAGGCTTGTCTTAAACAAATAGCATGGGAGAAGATCAAGACGTAGGAGAGCTAAATCAAGCCAGGCAGTGACTTGGGAACACTAAGAATCGCTTGGGCAGGGGCGGAATACTCAAAACAAAAAGAATTAAAAAAAGTTTTTTAAAAAACACATGAAATTGAGTTAGTTTAGTCATTAATTACAACAATATTCTCCAATTAAGTCTTACCAGATTTGCAAACAATTTGCAGAATTGGCTAGGTTTAGTATCATCTTCTTTCATATCTCCTGTGTAACTTTTAGAGAAAAACATGGAGAAACAGCTAATAACCAGGGAGTGGATCGAGGTAACATAAGGTCCTTGTACCGTTAGCAAAATGCTAAGCTGGTTTTCAGTTACTTTAAATATTTCTAATAAATTTCATCATAGAGTTGTAAAAACATTTTTCCAGAATATCTCCTTTGATTAAATTCCTTCTTATTTTATAGAAAATGGAGCTAAGAACCAGAGAAGTTGAAGGACTGCGTCCCACGGCCAGTTGAAGAGCAGTGGCTGGAGGAGACTCATCTTTGCCTGATATTTCCAGACCATCACGACCCACCGTATATCACTGGATGAGCTGATGACATTCCTGAAATACACCTTTCAAATTTAGACAAATGAAAAAAGAAATCAACTTCCATCGCAAAGCATCAGAGATTGGGCTCCCCACAAGGCAGATTGAGACAGAGATGAGCATTTATTAGAAAGTGCTTTTAGGATCAACACTTATGTGGGGAAAGAAACAGAAGCAGGATGAGCAAAGAGAGAAGTTCCCAACCCTGCAGGGAACTCTCAGGCTGGAACGGCCCTTCAAAGTCGTCCTGCATTGGGTCCAGAGAGCCAGGTCCTTATACCCATGCATCAACCTATCATTGTGTTTGGACTGCCCGGGGAAAGGAGCAGGTGGCTCTTTTTAGAAGATACCATTCCCAAAGATGGTTAACAGCTGGCTGCTGGCAGTCAGACCTTCCCAGCAGCTGGAGTATAAATGCTTTCTGTGGTGGGCAGGGAGAGCTAAGCAACGCAGCACAAGGTCCGGAGCAGAAACACCACCACTTCTCACCACCCCACTGCGACTACCTCCACTAAGCCAACCGTGGGTCACTCCTGGACTCTTGCCGTAGCTCCCGGATGGTCTCCTGGCTTCAAGTTTTGCCCTGTTCCAGTACATCAGCCACATCACAGACGGAGTCCACCTCTTAAAACGTAAGTGAGATCACGTCTCGTCCTCGCTGGAAAACCTGTAATGAATTTGCGTCTCACACACAGTGAAATCGAAATCCTTTACCATAGCCTGTAATGCCCTACTTGATTTGGCCCTTCATCTTTATTGCTTTCTCTTTTGAACATACAGTGTACAGATTTTAAGTGTACAGTTTGGTGGGTTTGGCAAATGCACACACCCGTGGAACTGCCCCAATTAAAATACAGAATACTTTCCTTCACTGCAGAAAGCTCTCTTGTGTACTTTTGCAGTGATCTGTCCTGCCACCCACCCCCACCTCTATGACAGAGGTAACCACTGCATTCTAATTTGAAAGATCTCGCAGCAATTTAAACCAACAGTAAATAGAATTGATTAAGAATATCTAATTTTTCTACTTACAAACTAAATGATTCACCCCTCTCAGAAGGTAGGCAGAGAGGACAAATCAGCAATATTCGGAACCGCTTCCTTCCACAAAGAAACACTTTAAAGCTCTATCACCCCTTAAGCCAGGATTTCACATAAAGTGGTATAATAGTCATAATTAGCATTTTGCAGTGGTTCCAACATATTCAAGTTTCATTTCCTGATGTGAGCATGTATGCTTACATTTGTGCATAATAAGCATCTTCTGGTTTGAGTTTGCTTTGCTCACTGGAATGTAAATTTAAAAGAATCTAATGTATTCCTTTAATGACAATCATGCTGCTACAAGTAAACAAAATGGATGCCACTGCCCTTAATTTTTAAGCAATACGAATATCTGTAGAGAGAACTACATTCACGCCAGTGCCAAAAAGATTGGCTTTAAATAGGTGCAGATGTTTAAGGTGTTTGTTGTTATAGTTCTTGTTGGTGATTCTTCAGCATGTACCAAAATGCATCATTTCATAAGACTGATTTTGGCAAAGGTATTTATTCCCCTTTAGCTTTGAAGATTTTTTTTATGAGGTACATTACAACTTAAAACGAATGAAGGATTTCAAATGCACCAACTTTATCCTTCTGGATATTTTTCCACATAACAAATTTTTAAAAAATAACTTTGATTGCAACCAAGGGTATGTATTAGCCAAGCTCTATGGTGTTCAGCCAGAGATCGCCAAAGTAGCTTGAATAAATTGGGGAGAAGAACCAAAGGATGACAGGACTGGTGGTGGTGTTGAATTCTTGGTGCCCCAGCACCATGTTTGGGAAGTCACTGAGCTTCCAGTAGGATGGAATAGGGGACAGGTTTGGGTCTTCAGCTACCTATGAATTGGAAGACAGTGGGTGGTTATTCCTGGCAGACAGTATCTGAACTCACTTTTTACAGATCTGTTTCAGATGACTGTTCCATTTTGATTGACCCCCTTTCATGGGGAATTCTGAGATGTTAAATAACATTCTGTTGTTTACAGGCAAAGTTGTACCAAATCCATAGAGGAAACAAATCACATTTACCTGTTTCAAATGCAAAATGATGAGAACAATTTGTTGTATGTGAATATTCGAACAGTTCCCACCAATACACAGTTCAAACCAGTACCTGATAAAAGCATGTTTGCTATTACGACATTTGATAATGAATTCTTAAAACCATCACTCAGGGCATACTGGAACTCAGCAGATTTCTCAGTATTGTCCAAGAGCATGGTCCTGAGAACAGAAGTGCCTATACGAGTTGACTGCAAGCCATTGACCTAGTCACATTGAGGTCTCATGTCAACACTGAATTCAACCAAAGAATGTTCGGATAGTTTGTGTATGAGTGTCAAGAGGACATTACAAAAAACAAACCCTACAGATTTAAAATGATTGAGCTTTGAATTTTATCTACTTTTATCTCATAAAGTTCATGAAACACTTGTAGCGTATTATTTGGTTATATACTTCATGGTATATAGAGTATCATACGGCTTTTGCTACAGAGCCACTCCAAAAACTCAGTGGCTTAGCCATTTTATTATTGGCAGTGCTGCCCGGTGGGCCTTTTTCTGGTTCAGGCCAGACTCCTGACCTCATCTGGGTTCACTTATGTGTCTGCGGTCATTTGGTCATTTGGCAGGTTGTCTAGGGCTGACTGGTGTCAGATAAACTTGCTTACAGGTCTGGTGGTTATGGTGCAGTGTGTCAGCTGGAACAGTGGGGTATCTTGGCTCTCTGATTCTGATCATCCCATAGGCTAGCCCAGCCCTACCCATATGGTGGCACTGGCAGGGGTTCCAAAACCCAGTATGAAAAGGGACTTTAAGTCCCATTTTCAAATTGCATTGACCAAAATATTTGTGGTTAAGCCCAAAGCAAGTTTGGGTGGGGACCATACAAGGTCATAGATACAAGAACAAGTGAAAATTTCAGGACCGTTGTTTCATTAATCTCTCACATATAAAATGTGTGAATTCAATGTTAATAACCTATAGAGAAAATGGAATTAAAAATTGAAGTGTCAGTTTGAAGTACTAATGCCTTTGAATGATATAACTGCCTCTAAGGAAGCAGCTTCTTTGAATAACACCATTGTTTTTTTTCACATCATCCTGTATTGTTAGGGGTTCAGTCGTTCCCTAGTCCAGTTTGTTTCCATGTAGAAAGAGCTCCACTAGGATTACACTCTTGGCCTCTCTACAGCCCCTCACTCACTGCTCCTCGTGGGAGGAGGGTTGAATTCTCTTTGATATTTTCAAGAAGAATCTACTGGGTAGCTCTTTTCTCTTACTCATGTAGATGAAGCTGGCTGAAGACAGCACATGTTCTTTGCCATGAGGTAAAAGCAGAGGGCTGCCCAGTATGATGGGTAGGTGAGTCTGTTTAAGTCTGTAATTTAATATTACAAAGGTCACCTTCCACAGATATAAGCCATATCGTCCAATATGTAATAAAGATGATATTGTTATCTCCTATTTGCCTTAACCTTTTGTTTTATGTCTCATTTGAATCAGAACTTGGTCCCCTTCAAATCCTAATGTTGGTTGTGGGAATACATGAGATTAATCCTGTCCAGCTCAGAGTTGTAACTAATATATGGAATACAACTTGAAAACTTACTTATTCCCTTCTGGTTTCTCAAATGCAGTGTCTGTTGTGCCCTCCACAACAGAATCATCTGGAGCATCTGTTAAAAATTCCTATTTCTGGGCCCCAATCCAGACCTACTGAATTTCTGAGAGTAAGGGTCAAAGAACTGATTATCTTTAACAAACACCCAAAATGGTTATTAATTTTAAATTGCTTTTTAGTTATATAAGGAAAGAAAGTATGTTGTTTTCTTTTTAAATTTTTTTTTATTTTATTGGAATACAGTTGATTTACAATGTTGTGTTCGTTTCAGGTGTACAGCAAAGTGATTCAGTTATACATATACATATACTCATACTCGTTCTTTTT
This sequence comes from Orcinus orca, assembly GCF_937001465.1. NCBI lineage: Eukaryota > Metazoa > Chordata > Mammalia > Artiodactyla > Delphinidae > Orcinus > Orcinus orca. The sequence continues at coordinate 57,992,952 of NC_064564.1, forward strand.
TAGATTCTTTCCTGTTATAGGTTATCACAGAATATTGAATAGAGTTCCCTGTGCTGTACAGTAGGTCCTTATTGGTTATCTTATATATAGTAATTTGTATATAGTAGTGTGTGTATGTTAACCCAAGCTCTTTTTTTTATTTTTATTTTTTTTTATTTTTTTTTCCAAGCTCTTGATTTATCCCTCTCTCCCATGTTTCCCCTTCGGTAACCATAAGTTTGTTTTCAATATCTGTTAAGTCTGTTTCTGTTTTGTAAATAAGTTCCTTTGTATCATTTTTAAAATTAGATTCCACATATAAGTGATACCATATGATATTTGTCTTTCTCTGTCTGACTTACTTCACTTAGTATGATAATCTCTAGGTCCATCCATGTTGCCGCGAATGGCATTACTTCATTCTTTTTTATGACTAATATTCCATTGTATATATGTACCACATCTTCTTCATCCATTCGTCTGTCAATGGGAAAGTATATTGTTTTCAAAGTACCACTCCTGTCTTCTCTCCAGATATCAATATGTCACATTTTCCACCTTGTGTGCTAACCAAGTTAATGACCATTTTTTACTTTAACATGGCTCCTTGCAGGCTTTTTCATTGATTTTACATACTATATGTGTATGACCAAGATAGTATTTGCTAGGTTTTTCTACTGTAGAGTTACATCATTTCCCCCTTTCCATATTATACTCTTTTGAAGCGACTCACTAAGTCCAGCCCACGTTCAAGGGTTGGGGAGGGAGTGGTTAAGCTCCGTCCCCTTGGAGGGGAGTGGGTACCATCTACAAAAAGTGTTCTGAAGGAAGGTTTGTCTCTTCTCTCCTACTTATTTATTTAGTCAATCATTTATCTGTATCAGTATGGACTCCTGTATATTTATTTTATACTTTGGGTTACAATCCAGTACTATGTTATTTATTTTATTACTCAAATTGTTCCAGCTTTGCCACTGGGAGCTCTTTTAGGTTGGTTCCTCTGTCTCTTTGACAAGCCATCATCATTTGCTTCCTGAGCACATCTTTGAGACACTACAAGATACTCTAGACTTATTTTGTGTTTTCCCCCTTTTGCTTTTATATTTGATAAATTTCTTTATATATTTTAGATGATTTTTCTTTATATATTATAGATGTGTGCTATATATATATATTTGAAAGTGTTTTTCCCAGTTCTTTGCTTGTCATATAATTGTGATATAATCACAATTATGCATATTTTAAGGGTTTTTTTTGTTTGTGTAAGAAGACCTTTTTTATCCCTTTGGTCATAAAAACATGCTTATATGTTCTTCTAGTAAATTGACAGTCTTGCTTTTACTTTTTCATGTTTAACCCATCTGGAATTTATCTTTGCATATGACATGAAGAAAAGATAACCCTTTATTGTTTTCCACACAGATAGACAATTACCCTAACATTGTTCTCCACTGTTTGGGATTGTCACTTCTGTCATTTGCCACATTCAGTCTCTTTTCTTCTCCCTTGATCTGCTTGTCTGTTCCTTCATCAGTATCACACAGTTTCAATTACTGTAGCTTTGTTAGATGTCTTGATTTCTGTTTGGCCACGGAGTGTCTTAAGTCCTCTAGGTTTGAAAAAAACACTGATCTAATGCAGGGTTTCTCAGCCTCAGCACTATTGACATTTTGGGCCAGGTAACTCTATGCTGTGGGGGCCTTCCTGTACATAAGATGTTTGGAAGCGTTCCTGGCCACTAAGCACTAGATGCCAGTATCATACTCCCCCCAACGTGACAATCAAAACTGTCTCCAGATGTTACCAAGTGTTTTCTGGGGAGTGGGGTCAAACTTGCCCCCAGCTGAGAGACACGGTGGCCTAATTGAGGGACTAATGTGATGGACAAGACTCTTAAAGGACCTACTGTAGATTAAGATTTTCCTGGGTATGGTGATTCTGGGGACACTGGAGAATTGCACTTCCGTGTCTCCTGGAAATTAGGCTTGGATATATAATTTACTTGGCAAATGAAATAGAAGTAAACATGATACGTGTCCCCATTGAGAAGTACCTAAAAGCCAATGTGCACATTTCGTGTTCTCTCTCTCCTCTGTCATGGAGAGATTGGAAGCATGTGTTATATGTCAATGCATCTTCCAGTGACTTAGTTGAGTAGCACCCCTACTATGCCAAGTTGACTGTAGTGTAAACTAGAAATGAACTTAATATTTTAAGCCAATGGGATATTTGGATTTTTGTTTTCAAGCATAATTCGGTCCATCCTGACTGATATACTAGAGTCTGAGCAATAAGAGAAATATGGTGCTGCTACTATACCCTGACTTAACTAGAAAATTATGTCTCTCTTTCTGTGTGTCTTCTGTGCCTCAATTCTGGGGAAAAGTATGAGCAAAAAACTGTCTAGGTAAGTGAGGTTGGCAGAAACTTTTGTTCTTCTTTGTCTGTACTTCCAGATACCAGTTAAGGAACTGGAAACTAAAAATTTTGGTGATGTGGAGAGAGGGTCCTATTCGAATCTCCATTAGAAGCCAAAGCACAGGTTTTCCTGTATCCATTTCATGGTTTCCCTTCTGCAAAGGAGCTTCATATAATTGGATGGTCCTTAAAATATTTTATCCCTAAGAAACTCTCAGAAGAAAACAAAGCAGGGTCAAAGGAAAACAGACAAAGGCCTTCCTAATTTCAGGGGGAAAAAATCAACAGAGAACTGCATTTAGACTTGAAATTCAGTCTAAACTTGGGCTTGCTTTTACCAGTACTTGCTGTTATCAGTACTTCTAAAAACATTTCATGATGTAGTCGTTCATTGTATCAAATCTGAGACCTTGCTTAACGGCCATTTTTCTCCAAGTCTAGGAGATAAATCACATGCAACAAAACGGTACAGTGACCTCTTCAGGTTATTTTTTGGTAGGAGTTTACAGTGTTTCACCATGTTCTCTGTAGAGACCTTCATACAGTCATCAAAGTCTTGCAGACTAGAGTATTTATATTTAAATGTTCTGTCTTCTCTGCAAATCATTCCCAATGCCAGTGAGACAAAGTCTAAGGAATTACTTTATGGAGACTTTGGATCATTCAAAGAGCCTCCAGCTCTCCACATACCCTTTGGAGCCAATGCCCTGGAACGGAAACTCTAATTTTCTAAATTGGTAGGTGTGCACCATTACTCACCATGCAAATTTATTGCCTAAGAAAGCGGAAACAAGTGTAATTGGCTTATGCCAGGTAGAACTCCAGCAGGTGTACAGCTCTCCTGTCCAGCTACATAAACCCATCTCCCTTCAGTTCTTTGGCACCCATTTGCCAGAGACTCCTTATTCGTGTCACAATCATTTGCAACCCAGTTCCAAGGGAACCTGCCAGGCAATGTCATTCTCACTTTAAATGACTTTGGTCAACAAATGAACTCAGTTCTATTGTAGAAGGCTTAATGGTATTAAAATTCCAGTTGCTTGAATGTCAGCATTGGCACTTTTGATCACTAATATTGAATAGGTTCTTCATGGATTGAAACATTGGGAGCATTTGTACCCAGGAGCAAGGTAACTTCTTTGAAGTTGTTCCTTGAGTGTTATGGACAACAAAAATGATTTTAATAACAGGAAAGAGTCAAAAAGCTGTCTTTCCGGACTGCCCCAACGCAAAAGTGCTTGGCCCATAGCTGGCTCTCAGGAACCTTCAAGTGGAACACCCAGCTCAGGCCGACATCTTTGATGGACAAAACAGAGACTTGGTGGTTTACAAAAGCATCTGTACTGAGAAAGTGAGTAGTCAAAGTTCCAAATATGCTTTTCTGGAGTGTTTCATACCATTATTTAAAATAAGCCTTCTGTTGCTCTTTTAAATGACGGCATGGAATACCTTCAGTAGGAAGTGTGGAAATGTGACTGGGCATACTTTTATTACAGTAATTATGATGATAGTAGCAAATTTATGGCGTGCTTACTATGTGCCAAGCACCGTATGCTAAGTGTTTTCCTGGATTAACCATGATGGGCTCCATGAAAGCAAGACGTAGCACCCTGTCCCCAGTAGCTGCAGACACATTGTGCTTGGTACTTGGAAGTGTTTCATAAGTACTTGTTGAATGAATAAATTACTACAGAATCCCATTTAGCCTCATTCTATCACCAATTTACCTATAAGGAAATTAGGCTCAAAGGTCACAGCTCTGCAATTGTTGTAGGAGTATGATTGGAATGCAGGTTGTCCATCCATAAAGCCTATGCTCTTGACCCCTATATGGTGTCCATCTAACCTTTCAATTTTAACCTGCAGAAGAACATAGAAAATTCAGGAAAGGCAACTTCATAAGGATTCACTGATTCCTAGGTTTCCCCACCTTATTCCACTAATTATAGAGTGGCAGTATAAATCTCGTTCCCTTGCCCATTCAGGAAATAAACCTAAGTGCAGGGTAAATAAAGAATGTCATGTCTGGGAAACTAGGACGTGAGGGATTAGAAAATTATAGACATCTTGTGCAACTTTGGGGAGATTTTATTTGTAGTATCACACCAATTATACAGGTCTTTCTATTCACATAAAGGGCTCATGTAATCACTGACTCTTACAACTGACCTCTTCTTGGAAGATGACAAAGAATTCATTGTGCAGGGCTTTATTAGACAATTACTACAGGTGAAAACTTCTGCATTCCTTTTTCATTATGTCTTTGGCACTTCTGGGAACAGGAAAGGCGCTGAGTTGCTTACATACCTGACCAGTGCCATGCAATTTTGAGCCGGCCAGGATAGCTGCTCTTGGGCAAAGCAGTAGAGAAGAATGCCTCCATTGTCAAGCCTGCAGCTGCCCTGCTGAAAGGTAAAGAGGAGGGGAGATTCTAATGCACCCTACATTCCTTGGACCATCACATCAAACCACACGTGGCATGAAAAAGTGCCGATTTCAATTTAGGTAATGTACACGCCGTTGAAGGTTAGCAGAGGACCATGACCAGGCCAATTCATCTTCAGTAGATTAATGTCTGGGTTAGGCAGGTATGTCATAAAACATGGCCAATGCAGGGAGACACACCAGGCTTGCCTCCTCTAATGCACTGCAATGCTGGCCTGTAAGAGAGCTTTGATACTTGTAGAGCTATTGCTTTTAAACCTTGCCTCTGACCCAGATAATGTCAGAATGTCTGAATGCCTGTGATCCTCTTGTTCCACAAGAGCATCCCTAATGTAATGCAAATGCACATTGTAGGGGAAATTCCAGCTGAGAAAATGAGGCCTTATATTTCTAAAACCATATACATGTCAATAGCCCATTATTCTCCTGTTTTAAATGTAATTGCAGCCCGGTTTTGAATGAATACCTGAAATAATAAAATACATTGAGTAGCAGTCCCTGACTCTTGCAGTTATTTTATGCCTGCTCTTCCTCCCGCTGTCCCTCCCCAGCCTCAAGAAGCAAGCAGAAGTTGTGGAGAAGGAAGGAGAGGAGAGAGAAAAGTAGAAGTCAGGTCCCTTGCCTTGAATGTGTTATCAGAACACTATGTGCAAAGAAAATAGGCCGCATTACAACATTGGTGCCTCTAAACCATTTATATAAATGTATCGTGCATGGTCCAGTTTTGCATGACAAATCATTTCCAGGCAATTAAGAATACTTATAATTGTTTTCTTTGGTAGGAACTTCCTTCAATTTCCAATTTTCCTTTAAAGCTAATGTTTCCTGTAAAGCCTCAACAGCAATCACTTGGAAAGAACCCTTCAGAATGGCTTTCTTTCTTAGTCATGGGAGCTGTCTTGCCTCCTCTTGATAAATTTAACATGTGTGTAGTACAACCTTTATCACCAGAACCGGTGGATTTAAAGAGACCATTATTTCATTTGACTGCCCTCCTCTCTACCCTGTCCACCGACTTCCCACCATCTCCTTTTCTCAGGAATTGTCTGAAAAATACTTCTTATTTGGTAAAGGTATCAGAAGTTAATTTTACAGCTGGGAGACTCATAGTGATCCTCCTAATGTTCTCTCTTTACAAGGTAATTGAGACCACTTCTCATTTTAATAAGTAAAATTAAGATGTCTTGACTTCCTGGAACACAGGTGTGAAACTTACCAGAAAGATTCCCCAAAATAGCAGGTGGGACCATTTTAGAAAATGAAATGGAGTGTTATTCAGTGTATCCTTGCACGTTTGTAGGAATTCTGACTTCTCAATTCCTTTTAACTTTCAAAAGAGCAGTGAAATATGATTTTTTAACCTTAAAAAGTTCTTGAACTCAACTGTTCCTTTACCTGTGGGTTAATTTTTACAAGGGGAAGATCACTGTGGTCCAAATTCTTCCCACGATTTCCTACAGGAAAACACTTTTGGGTGATCCCTGTGGTTCTTTGGCCCAAAGTTTTCAAATCTGTTTTCTGTTCTTTGAGTCCCTGAGTTGCATGATGAAGTGTATCACCCTCTGGCAGAAAGAGTCTATTAAGTTTATCATTTTGAATGCTTTTTACTACATGTAACAAAATACTCAACCAAAAGTTGCTTAAAATAGAAGACACTTATTGCTTCCAGAACAAGAAGCCCAGAGAAGGTGATTCCTGAGTTGTGTTGGGATTTAATGATATCCCTAAGGGCTCTGGTCTTCCCAAGCTTCTGCTCTGCACTTCCACCATTAGGTGATGAGATCTCTCTTGATGGTTGCCGATGTACGAATCATCAGAGTTTTTTGAAACCACATTCCGAACAGAAGAGGGGAATAGGAGTGATGGCTGAAAAAAAAAAGCCTTTCTTCTTCATACTTCTGATATCACCCCATCAGCCAAAACTGGCTCCTATATCCACATCCATAGCAATAACTGGCAGAGGGGAAGGAGTTACCTGTGATTTACGTATGACAACAGGAGGAGCCTCCTGGGACAGAGCACTTTGCTATGAAACAAAACTGTTTTTTTTTTTCCTTTAATAAGAAAGAAAGGTGGAATGGTAGACACCTTATAATATTTGTCGCATTAAGGGACAAAAGGAGTAAAGTACTATGTCTTCTTCCAATTAGCCATTTTGATTCTTACTGTTAAATTTACTGCCCTTTCAGGTAGATGGAGAGACTCTTAATCAGATTGAAAAAACCTTGAGAATGCAATCTGGTTAACAGGCATTTCAGTCTTCAGTCAGAATCAACTTTCTGCTCCATTGGGGGGAAAAAAATCTATAAAATACTTGCGTTAAGTAAGACACTGGTTTGTTTTCTCTGGACCTGTTTGGCATTGCAAATCACAAATTGCTTTGGAAAACTAGTTAAAGTTGGTTGTATAGAACTTTGATTATATGTTTCAATAGAAATTATCAAAAATTATGATTGGTCTTCTAGCCAGCCCCCCAAACTCTATACCTCCCAGGAGATCCCTGGGGTATACTGCTGACTCTACCCCTGCACTTACATCTTAATTGTTTCCTGAACGATAGTTACACGTTAAGCAGCTATAAGTCTTGGGTCACCTGTAAAAAGTGCTTGGAATTTACCCCCAAATTCTGGTGCTATGCCAAACAATTTATGTCCTAAAGCAATCAAATCAATCCTTTGCTATAGTTATAAACGTATTTCTTTGATGTCTCAGTGAGCTCATCCTTAAGTATTTGAAAGAGATGCAGTGCCCTTCCTGCAATTGTCACTTGGCTCAGAGCCATGTGGATTTGCTGCTTCTGATCTTGTAATCCACATAATCAAAAGTTTTTCCACCTCAAGAGTCAGCCTGTTCCATTTTATTATTCCATGTTGATTGCATCAGCCTAGGAACAATGGATGCCATGTGGCACCCCTTGCTTTGGTAGCACTCTTTCGGTGGTCAAAAAGATGAGTTTTATTTGTTTCTTTGGGGGCCTTATTTATTTTACATAGTTTTAAAATAAAGGTTGAAAGTTTTAAGGATATTTACAAGTTCCTTTTTATCATGAACAAAATCCTGATTGTAAAATGGTATGCTTTGAGAATCTGTTAGAAAGCCTTGGCTACCAGTTAATAGGCATCTGAAAAACAGTGGCCCCAACATCTTCGGGGTTATCGTTCCCTATCATAAAAGAGCTCCAAAGAAAGCCCAGAACTAATATCACGGGCATTCAGTGCATGTGAATTTCTTCTCTATTTCTGCTTCAATTCCACCAGTTCTGTCCTACGGTTCACAGTAAAGAAGCGGAGTATGATGAGAGTGGAGGATGAAGGGTCGCCAAGGAAAAGGAAAGGGGTCAGAGAAGAGGGGAATCCTCATGGGGACAGAAGGAAGGCTAGGGTGGCATTTCCTGGTAGCTAGAGGTTGTAAAATTATATTGTTAACAAGTAGGGTGGGGACTGCCCATCGTGGAGTCCTCAAACATTATTTAGTGAGGTGTTACCAAGAACCTTGGCGCTTTCATCTTTCTTTAATCTGTATCACAGATTGTATTCATAGAAATTCCATCTCTTATCTGTTTCTCATCAAGCTGACTTTCTGTCAATGTTTGTAATCCTAAGGATAGACAAAACTCAACTTAGCTTCACTTTAGTCTGAAGGGGGAATTATTTTTTGCAGGTAAAAAGTCTCTTTAGGTCTTTAAGTCTATAGTAGTTGATTAGTCCCTGAAGTAGAGAAAATTAAATTTTGTGGTTGAGACCCAGCGTACTTGGATGGTTTCATAATACAATGGCCACCGTCCAATGGCTGACAACCAAGAACTAAGGTGCACTCTGTACTTTACTCCCTCGTGCAACACCTGAAAATCCTGGAGTGAGTCAAGCAGCAAGTTAATGCTCAGACAGCCCTCACCTGCAAACCATGCACAGTATAAGGAATTCATTTTAATGGTTTTTGGCTGAAGTCATAGGGGATAGGAATACAAAGAATGGCCATGATGGAATCCTGGGAAGTGCTGAAAGCCCCTTAGTTTGTGGTATGTTTTTCCCCTTTCCAGTTTCTTGTTACCTTAACTGTGCTTAAAAGACAGTGATTTTTTTTTCTTCCAAATTCCAGGCTGTACAAAGGCCAAATTGAACACTGAATAGCAAAAAAATAAAATAAATCTTCTGAATAGTTGTATATATGAAGGGACTCTTTTGGAGAGCAGCATTTGGAATTTAACTGTGTCTGTGGAGCCCCTCTGGTCCTAGGCTGAGATTCCTTTGCAATGGACAATCCAGTGATTCATGACTCCACATATTGTCAAGTTGATGAGAAAAACCAAATAGGCAGAAATACCACTTGCAAACAGATCTTGGACTTTTTCCTAAGTCAAATCTGAATCTTTTTTACAGATACTAAAACGTTTGGTTTGATGCTCTGTGCTTGTGTTCCCAAAGAAATCCCTGGAGAAAAGTCTTGGTATTTTAATTTGTTTATAATGGGTGTGGGTAGTGGGTTAGGGACAGAGATTGAAAATAACAATCCAAAAACAACAGAGATAGAGGATGTGGATATGTATTCATTTCCTATTATTGATGTAACAAATTACCACACACTGAGTGGCTTACAATGACACAAAGGTATTATCTGACAGTTCTGGAGGTCAGAAGTCCTAAAGTCAAGGTATTGGCAGGGTTGCATTTCTTCTGGAGGCTCCATGCCCTTGCCTTTCCCAGCTTCTAGAGGCTGTGTTCCTTGACTCACGACCCCTTCCTTCATCTTCAAAGCACATCACTCTGCCTTCTGCTCACACCTTCTTTGCCTCTGATTTTGACACTCCTGCCTTTTTCTTATATGGACCCTTGTGATTACATTGGGGCCACCTGGATAATCAAGCACACTATTCCCATCTCAAGATCCTTAATCACACCACCAAAATCCTCCCTTTTTTTTTTTCCCATATGAGGTAACATATTTGGAAGTTCTGGGAATTAGAATGCAGACATCTCTGGGGGCCATTATTCAGCTACCACAGGATGTTTTAAGCTAAACTTTCTAATTAAATTGCTGATTCTGGGATGTGTGATATAAATTCCTTTTCAACAAGGGATGGGGTGTGTGCTGTCTCTATACCACTGTGAGAATTCTTTTCTAAAACTCAGTTCTGAGATGAGAGTGGTTTTGCTACCAGTTCAAAAAACTTTAAGAGCTTCCCATAATGTAAAATAAAATGCATATATGTGCTTAGCAAGCCATTCATCCAAAGTTTTTCCCATATGGTCCCAACTCCATGCTATTATTTCCATTTAAACTGCTCACTCACCCTGTGGTGCATTTTCTTCCCCGTGAACCCTAAGCTACTCCCTCAGCCAAGTCTTCCACTATGTGATCAACATGCAACCCATTCTACAAGAACTATTTTGTATCCCATCAACCTCCGTAAAGTGTTTCCAGATACAGCTAAATTTGGAATGATCATTATTAAAATAAGAAATCCAAAGGTTTTTCAATGACAAAGAGATTTCATATGCATGATGTCATTTGTTTTCAAAGCCTCTTAAGATTAATTTACTTCATTTCCAGATGAAGAATCTTAGTCTCAAAGAAGTTAGATTGCTTGGTGAAACCTGGGACCTCTGAAGCCATCTCTCTCCTTGATCTTTTCCTTCAAACTTTGTTTCTTTGTCATCATATTTGCTGCAGACTGTTTTGTATCACAGTTGTTTGTACTTGTCTGTTCATTTCTGCCATTCTGTAGGCTCTGAGAGCAGGAGCCGTGTCTTTCAGTTTTGTATTCCATTTAGACTCCAAGAAAAAGAACTATCATTTATTGAGTGCTTATTGTATACCAAGCACTTTTCACTTTTTTATATTATTTGTACCTCACAATTACTTTGTGAAAGCAGTGTTATTATTTTCATTTGATAAATTAGGGCATTGGAGGTTAGAAAAATTTCATAAATTTCTCACGGATGCACAGCAGCTCGGCCTGATTCTCAAGCACACATTCTCTCCATGTACCCTGCTGCATACACACTCAATACATTTTTGTTGAAGGGAAACAAATATCACTATAGTGTAACTATTGTGAAATATCTTTCCCTCAGGGAAATAGTAAGGTAAATGTGGGGTATGCCTTAAGGTGAAGTTCCAGGAATACTTTCTGAATGCCAAAAACCACGGGAAGAAGGAGAACTTTGTGAGTCCACCTTATACTTCGAGGCCATCGAACTATCCTCCCCCATCAGAAAACTGACGTTTGAAGCCAAAGCTTGCTTAAGAGGCATGATTTTTTACCCTTTGGTACATAAAAAGTACCTTACACTCAGTTAGCCAGGAGAAGTGATTTCAGTTTTATTTCTGGACAATTGAGTAACACTTTGGTATGTGATTCACTGCCAAGTGGACGCCGTTGTTTTCACACAGCTGTAGTTAGGGATGGTGAGAGCTATTTACTGGGAAAATGATAATGCAAGTGGATGTTGTACTGAACCCAAGGGCAAGATCATTTCTGTTGTACTGTTTCACAGGATTGCAATTAGAGTCTGTTTGGTCAGCTTATTGGTAGAGCCTATGTGTTTGATGCTAATTCACAGGACAAAGTTATAGAAAAAAAAAAGTTTACATTTTAAATTAAATCAAATGGGGTAAAGGTTCAGACCCAGTCAATTCATATTTTTCAGATTCATAGTATACTTTTCAACCATATAGAATGTATTCTTTCCTTTGGACTTACTTAACTGAAATGTTCATACTTTGACTCAGTAATCTCATTCCTGGGAATGTACACGAAGGAAATGTTTTAACATAAGAAAAGAAGCAATAGGCCTGTTTTTGCAATATTATTTGTAATCACGAAACACTGGAAAAAACCTAAATGTCCAGCAGTCAATGAATGCCTAACAAATTATGGCACGTCCTCTTAAGGGAGTCATTATGCTGCAATCAAATCATAATTATGAAGGTTATTCAATTTACAAAACCGTGTAGCAATATGGGAAATGCTGATGGTGCACAAGTCAGTGAAGAACTAGATGGCAAGTTTAGCCAAGGTGTCTCATTTTATGGTTTGGGATGCAATTCACATACCTTTGTCAGGTGCCTCTGGCCAGTAATGTCATAAAGCCCAGGCTCGGCCACCAAGTCCTCAGCTCTCTCCTCATAGGATAACCAGAGATTCCCAAATGTATTCCAGTGACTAAGATACGGGAGAAGTCTGTTCTACTTCAGTCATCCCTCCTTGTGCTCCCGAAGCTGAAGGTGGCTGCCTTCTGAATATAACACAGTCTTTTCTGGCCATGTCCAAATGAAAGTAGCTGAGGGGAAGCATCCTGCTCCAGTAGATGTCAGAGGTACCAAGGTGATGTTTACTCTTCCATCACATGTGACAGTGGGAACTCCCCATCAAAATGAACAGAGCCCTTGGTCTCCAAATGCTGTTCATTATCTCACCCACCCATGCCCACAGGACATGAAGATGCCCCAGAGTAGTGGACTCAGGAAGGTTTCTGGTGTCAATTCCTTCATAATCCAGTGTTGATGGAGAAAGGGGCTATAGTGCAATCGTGGCTGACTTGGAGAAAAGCCTCCTGGAAACCATGGAGCCAAACTGTCTCCAGGAGAAAATGTAGGCTGTGGGAACCAGTGCTGCTTCTAAAGCAGAGATGATTGAGAATTGCTGAATACCGAGGAAACTCTGAGACATCCAGGTGGCAGGGAGGTAAATACTGTTCTCAGGATATAGCTTCATTCCCCTGCTCTGGTTCTGACCATGAAATCCCCATTGGAGCCCTCTTCTAATCATAGCACGTTCTTCAGTGGAAGTCTAATCCCTATGTAATGCTCACCTAGGAGAAGTCATCATTAGGAGCCTGAACCCCAGGTATACAAGTCCATTGCACATTCAGCTCTTTGTTCACATACACAGGCAGTCCCTTCCTGTGGAACAAGACTGAAACAGGACGAGTTCCTCCCTAATGTAGAACCAATGTACCCCTTCCGCTCTCCATCTTTGCTCAGACCAGGAAGACTTTTGGTTTCAGCTCTCTTATACTTTTCATCTGTCTCTACCCTCACGGAAACAAGATTTTAGGAACTTACAGTCTTTAGGCGTTGGTTGTAGCTAACTTAACCCACCTGATAGAGCTCCCTTTCTCCAAATCTCTGGAGACAGATGTATAGCACAGAAGTAAAGTCTAGAAAAACCAAGAAATCACCGATTTTACAACTCACCCAATGTTTAAATCTTCCAACTTGATCCAGAAGCCACTTCAAGGGAGCAAAAGGGAAGAAGAAGGAGAAGAAGAAGAAGGAAATGAGAAGGGGGTCTCTGCTACGCAAATTATGAGCGACTCCATGGAGGGAAAAAAGAAATTCTCCAACTGGAGCAACTCCATTGTCAGCCTTAGTGGATGTAGGAATTCTGCCTCCTCCACACACCCCAGAAAAAATTCTGAGAAAAAGAGTTTTATTACTTTAAAATAATTCTGAAAACCTCTGGTCTGTAGTATGCTTGTACATCGTCATTACGTATTTATGTATGAAATTATGGCATCCAAAACAGAACGACATCACAACGTGACCCATTAAAAATAATAGTGGCCCTACGGATAATACCCTCAATGCTTGACTCAGAGGGAGTTTTTTGCTTTGTTTTCTTCTTCTTGTTAGTTTGTCATTGGTTTGCAGCCACAAAACTTGTCTTCCTACCCCTGTATGGAGCAGTTATTGAATGAAACTGCCCCCTGGGAAGAGGTGTAAATGTGTGTGAAGCAGTGCCTTTTAGCTTAGAGCACACCTCAGAAGGGCCTCAGCTGTGAACCTTCAGCAGGAATGCTCACAGTGGCTGGAAAATGGGAGTCTTAATCCCGGAAGGGGCCTTGAAACACAGTATGTCCTATAGTTCACACCTCGCAGCCCTTAGGTCCCTTAGTTTCATAAAATAAATTTGCTCCGTCTGGAACCAGCTCTTCCAGGATTCTAGTTGGTCTCTTTTACTGGGGAAACTTACAGGAAAAGGAGAGTGAACTAACTGGGCCTGATCCTCAGCTTTTTCTGTCCTCCAGCTACAGGAGATGAGAGCCTCTTTACATGCTACCAAAGTGCTCTGGTTTTCACAATTAGCCTTAAATTGGTGGTAAAGTACTCATAAGCATTTATCATACTTCTTCCAATGCATTGATTGTTCCACATGAGAGCTATCTGATTTCTTAGTTGTTATAAGAACTACCCTCTGCTGTCCTCACATACTTAAGATTGAATGCCAGTGATGTTGCACCAGCCAATGTATTTCCTCCCCCCCCAGTTCAGCACGGGTGAAAGTTTTAAGGATTCTACTGCTACCATATCCATGGAGCTATCAATATTGCATGTATGTCCAGTGGTCAAGTCCTCATTGCTAGCCAGACAGACATAGATACAACTTCAAAATCACATTCGGCGTCTGCTTTTAAGGACTACTCCTGGCACTGCTGAAGCTTGGGAGCCCTAGGAAATAGACTCTAAGATGGAGATTTATATGCAAGAAGTTAATTGAGGAATGCTCTTGGTAGTAACAGCTGTCAGGAAGTCGGGGAAGCAGGGCTGGGCATAGGAACAAGTTGAACCATGATGCAATTCCAACAGGGAATGCTGAAGTGGGGATGGTCCTTCAGAGAGGTCCCAAACTGAGGCAACTGTAGCCCCACATGAGCAGTCATTGGATGTGGGCTTCCTCTCTTCCTGAAGAGAGGAAGCATAACTTTTAACAGCCCCCTTCAGCAGAGAGCAAAGCTTAGGGAACTTCTCAGTTGTGAGACATTACCCATCCCTCCCAGAAGCTGGTGAAATGAGGGGCTTCATTCTTGTTGGGGGGATTCCAGTGGTATATAACAGTATCTACTATAGCGTCCATCTCATTCTTGCACTTTTCTACAAGGATGTCATCAGTGACTGAAATCACTGGTGATCTCCACTTAAAAGGATGGAGATTGAGAGTTTGGGATTGACATGTACACACTGCTATATTTAAAATAGATAACCAGCAAGGACCTTACATAAATAAATAAATAAATAAATGGACAGAGAGATGGTAGTCTAGTGAAGAGCGTTGAAAACACTCTGTCAAATAGTCACATGAAGATAGAGAAGTTTCAGAAAACAAGACTCAAAAATCATATTTATGAAGAATGCTTATTCCAGCACTCTAAGAGGAGTTAATGGTCACCAGAGCCTTGAAGGGTTTTACCACTAAAATTAGTAACCAGTTGCTCATCATTACCCTAAGAAAACAAAAGATATTGAAGTATCAGGAATTTCAACCCAAGAAGTAGGAAAAGTTACAAATAATGAAGATTGGATAACGTCACATTTAATACTAGGAGAGATTATTGAATATTTTGGAGATATTGAAAAATTAAGTCTATTTTCATTTGTGTGTTTGTACTATTACATAATAGCTACCATCTACTGAGTGCCTACTCAGTAAATTGAATAAGATATTAGCCTAGGCATTTAATTATACCATTTTAATTTATATGCTCTTCCTGCATTTTGCACATGTAATTTAATTCCCACACACTCTAGGATATGTACTAAAACACTTCCTCTGTTGGATATAGGAGCATATTATAGAATTAAGTAAAAATAAAAAGCTTTGGGGCGTCCCTGGTGGAGCAGTGGTTAAGAATCCACCTGCTAATTCAGGGGACATGGGTTTGAGCCCTGGTCCGGGAGGATCCCACATGCCGTGGAGCAACTAAGCCTGTGTGCCACAACTGCTGAGCCTGCGTTCTAGAGCCCGTGAGCCACAACTACTGAGCCCATGTGCCACAACTGCTGAAGCCCATGCACCTAGAGCCCATGCTCTGCAACAGGAGAGGCCACCACAATGAGGAGCCTGCGCACCACAGCAAAGAGTGGCCCCCACTCACCTCAGCTAGAGAGAGCCCATGCACAGCAGTGAAGACCCAATGCAGCCAAAAATTAAAATTAAAATTAGGTGAAAAGACAGCCCTCAGAATTGGAGAAAATATTTGCAAACGAATCAACATACAAAGGATTAATCTTCAAAATATATAAACAGCTCATGCAGCTCAGTATTAAAAATACAGACAACCCAATCAAAAAATGGGCAGAAGACCTAAAGAGACATTTCTCCAAAGAAGACATACAGATGGCCAAGAAGCACATGAAAAGCTGCTCAACATCACTAATTATTAGAGAAATGCAAATCAAAACTACAAAACTACTCTGTTTAGAATGGGCATATCAGAAAATCTACAAACAACAAATGCTTGAGAGGGTGTGGAGAAAAGGGAACCCTCTTGCACTATTGGTGGGAGTGTAAATTGATACAGCCACTATGGAGAACAGTATGGAGGTTCCTTAAAAAACTAAAAGTAGAATTACCATATGATCCAACAATCCCACCACTGGGCATATATCCAGAGAAAACCATAATTCAAAAAGACACATGCACCCCAATGTTCATTGCAGCACTATTTACAATAGCCGGGTCATGGACAGACAAAAGGATAAAGAAGACAGATGGACAGACAAAATGCTGATGGACAGACAAAAGGATAAAGAAGATGTGGTACATATATACAATGGAATATTACTCAGCCATACAAAGGAACAAGATTGGGTCATTTGTAGAGACGTAGATGGATCTAGAGACTGTCATACAGAGTTAAGTAAGTCAGAAAGAGAAAAACAAATATCGTATAGTAATGCATATATGTGGAACCTAGAAAAATGGTACAGATGAACTGTTTTGCAGGGCAGAAATAGAGACACAGATGTAGAGAACAAACATATGGACACCAAGGGGGGGAAGTGGTGGTGGTGGTGGGGTGGTGTGATGAATTGGGAGATTGAGACTGACATATATACACTAATATGTATAAAATGGATAACTGATAAGAACCTGATGTATAAAAAAATAAATAAAATTCAAAAGAGAAAAACATAGAGGAGTAAGTCCTAATGACTAGTCATGCATGCATAAATAATAAATAGCAACAGGCTCAAGGATGGGCACTTGACCCTAACCAGACCACTGTAAACTCATTCTGGCACAAATTCCTGATTTTCTTTGTCATCTGAGTCTAGCTGTGCCTGAAGTTAGGCCAGTGATAATTAGTGAACAAGGGTCCTCCTGACGACTGTACCACGATTGCTTTGTGGACACTCATGCTGTAAATTTTGCTTCTTTTGCCTTCTAGAATTGATTACCATCTAAAAGAATAATTTCTATGCTTTCCATTTCGTGCATTTTTCAAACTCTCAGCCACATCTGAAGGTTCCTTTTACACAGGTGGTTTGCATACCGGTTGAACGACTACATGATTCCCACTTAAGATGTGCTTGTTCTGAATAAAGAATCTTCTTAACCTCTTAAGAATTTATCCAGCATAATTAGATACACCCTGATTCATCCACATGCTATCCAAAGGCTAAATATCTGTGGTTTTAATTGAAAAAGCTCGTTAACTTTAAATACAGCTAAAGTTATTGAGGGAAAAAAAATCTCAGTAGAAATCCTCTATTGGATTGTCTAGTTAACTAAAAGGGAAAGGTTTGTATATTCTAAACCAATTAATCTTGACGTTGTTTCCACCATTTCACTGACTTTGGATCTGAGTCTAAGTACTTTGAGAAAAAAGCGTATGCAGGCATGCTCGTTGAATTACTTGCTAGATATTCAGCAGACTTTAATATTTTAAACTAAATCGTCTCTCTGGGTAACCAAACAGTAGATGAGGGGAAATTCCTCGTCATAGAATCCTTCCAGCTAATAAATGAGGAAGAAATGACATAACTAGAATATTACTGTACCGTAACCCCTCATGAATTTGTGCTTGTAGACTTTATCAATAGCTCGTTGCATCACTAGCAACCGAAAGGAAGCACTCAACACCACTGTAGTAGTCTTGCTAAAAAATGTGAGCCTGAATCTGATCAAGCCTCTAGAGCAGGGTTTCTCAGTCTCACCACTCGCTTTGGGCCAGATCACTCTTCGTTGTGTGGGAGACATCTCCACAACATTCTCCTGAAATTCGCAGATCTTTAGTAGCATCTCTGGCTTCTACTTACCAGATGCCAGTATCATCCCTGTGTTAGGAAAACCAGAAATGTCTCAAGACATTGCCAAATGTCTCCTGGAATGGGGTGTGTGGCAGGGCAGGAGAGGGAGGAAGTCACCCTCTGTTGAGGGTCACTGCTCTAGATTCAACTACCAATTTACAAGAAATATATAGGATAACCAGACCCTGAGTAATTATTAAAGACAAATAGCTTTTCTGCTTGCTTGCAAGGGAGAAAAATGGAAGGGAAATCCCTAGATTTAAAATTGATTTAAGAGATATATAAACTACTTGCAAAGTGGACCTTATTTGGATCTTGATTAAAACAGACTTTACAGTAAAAATAATAAATAAGTCATTTGAATACTGACTGACTCTGGGTATTTTAAAGAATCATTGTTAATATTTAACTGTTCAGATGCTGCAGTTATGTTTTTTAAAAAAGAGTGTTCATCTCTTAAAGATACATGTAGAAATATTCAGAGATACAATGAGATGATATCTAGGGTTTGCTTCAAAATAGTCTAGGAGTGGGATAAAGTGGCAGGTGGGAGAATCAATTTAGCCACACAGATTGACCATGAGTAGATAATTTTAAAATATGGGTGATGGATACTTGAGTGATATTGAGACAATCCTGCTTATATTAGTAAAAATCTAAAAAACTCCATGACAAAAGTACAAAATAAAGTGAATTATTTCTAGGAAAGGTGGTTTCTTTGGAGAAAGAACTGTACAGAACATTTATAAGAACAAGAAAAAATTATCTGTATAATATTCATAGCCCTTAGAGGAAAAAACAGCTCTGAAAATGTTTTTTTTTATCTTTAAGACCAGTTTTTTTAAAGTGGGCGGGAAATGCCTTCATTGTACTGGAATGACCCCTCTTGCATGGGGGAACACCTGCAAAAATATCAAATATTGTAAACTCGTTTAACCAGATAGTCCTTAGGGCCAAACATATTTTAACTTTCTCACAATGTTAAAACCATTGTTTAATTAATTCAGCTAAAAGTTTTTCTAATCAAATTTCCATCTCTCCTGTACAAATTCACAAGATAATTCTTAAATTTTCTTTTTTTGTCCTTGTGTAAATGCATATCTTGGCACTATCACCACCACAGCAGTCAGTCAGCAGCATCTGAATTGCTCCCAAGTGATCTCGCTTGCAGACTCTTCCCTCACCAGTTTTTCATGCGCAAAGTCATGTTTAAAAGCACAGACCTTACTATACCACCTCCTTACTTAAACACCCCAGTGTCTTCCAGATTCATCCACATTCATTCTTACACCCTCAGTGTGGTAGTCATAGCTCGCTATGAGCTAGACGGTGGATATTTCTAATCATTACTCACTGTATTAAATCTGACGCCCTTACAACACATTCACACATAAATCCTAGGCTCCAGGGGTTCCCTTTCATTGAATCCACTCTACAGGTCCTTTCCTACTTAAGTTTATTCATTCTATACCTATAGTCCCATCGCTCCCACCTTTATCTTGTTTTTTCACATGCATATCGCAATGGTTGACCAATGACCAACTATTCTATAAATCATTACCCATTATTACCAGTTGGGATGAATCAATCTCCTACATTCCCATTCCTCTGTACTTGTTCCACTAGTAGTCAGTGCCTCAGTCACTTTGGATTAAAGTATATTTATCCAGGTTTGCCACTGCACTGAGATTTCCAGGAAGACAGAAACCATATTTTCTCTAACTTTCATGGTTATGGCAACTGGTTACATACATGTGGCACAAAATTTTTGCTGAGTTAAGTACAGTGATGTTTGGACTCCAGAAAGTAACTAAATCTATCACCCAAAGTAGAAATGCAGGCAGAAAGATCACAGAATTCAGAATGGTCAGTTTGAAAGAAACAGTAGAGCAGAAATCCTTGTGAGATGATCTAATCACCAGAGGAGGGAGAAAGCATACATGATGAGTTTAGAGGTTCAGGATGAGGTTTGGTTCTTAAATCCTGAAATTCTTACCTCTCAAAGAAGCCTCACCTACAAATAACTGGAACAGAACTGGCACTGGAATGCTCCCTTATGAATAGCTGGATAAGCACAGATATTCTTTGTCTCAGCCCAGTTTCTCTAGAAAACAGAAGCTGACGCAAGACTTAAGTGCTAGTGCTTTACTGAGAATTAAATTATTTGGAGCAAAGCAGCCAAAGTGAGAAAAAAGAAGTGAGGCAGAGATGCATGAGAGGTAAATACAAGATGACCCTGCTCCACGTGGCTACGTGGACACCTCTGGATGAGCTATAGAGCTTAGGAACAGTACCTAGGGTGGGGATGGAAAGGGAATTGTTCTGCCTCTTTCTTCCCATATACTGTTCCCACTGGGCAAACTTTGCCCCAGGTTATGTCACCTGGCTACTTCCACAGCTTCGGGGGAAGCCATATTCCATACCTTATGGAGCCGTGGTTCTTCATTTGAGTCTAGAAGTGGTAAGGTGAGCTAATATTTAAAATATTATGATCCTTCCTGTTAGTAACTCGTGGTTCCATGGTCCCTTCAGTTTGACCAATCAGATGAGCAACTCCTCCTACACCAGAGAACACAGGTGAAAGGCCTAAGCATGGGGAAAGTGTAGGGGTACAGTCCTCATTTCTAGCAGTCAGAATTTCCCAGAAGTTTCTAGTGGTGGTGAGAATACTAGCAATCTCTCTGATGAGTCAGTCAAGACTGAGTTGGGGATGGTACTGAATTAAGATCAACTTCGGCAAATTCCCCCAACCCTTCTTCCAGAACCAGGCAACTATTACTCTACTTTCTGGTTATGTAAACTTGCCTGTTCCAGATATATCATATAAATAGAATCATGCAGTATGTGTCTTTGGTGAATGGTACATTTTACTGAGCATAATGTTTTCAAGGTTCATTCATGTTGTAGTATATGTTAGTATTTCATTTCTCTTTATTGCTGAATAATATCCCATTGTATCAATATATGATACTTTATTTATCCATTCATCAGTTTGTTGATATTGAGTAGTTTCTACTTTTTGGCCATTATGAATAACACTGCTATGAACATCCATGGACAAGTACTTGTGTTAACATATATTTGCATATGTATACACTTAGTAGTAGAATTGATTGGTCATTTAGTAATTTAATTTTTTGAGGTACTGCCAGGCTGTTTTCCAAAGCTGCTACACCATTTTACATTCCAACAGCAATGTATAAGTGTTCCAAATTTTCTGTATCCTCAGTACTACTTGTTATTATCTGTCTTTTTTATTATAGCCAGTCTAGTGAGTTTTATAAATTGAAATCTCAGTGTGGTTTTGATTTACATTTCCCTGATTACTAAAGATGTTAAGTATCTTTTCATGAGTGTATTGGCTGTTTGTATATCTTCTTTGGAGAAATGTCTATTCAGATCCTTTGCCCAGTTTTCAATTCAGTAAGAGTTTGTTATATATTCTAGATACAAGTGTCTTATCAGATATATGATTTGCAAATACTTTCTCCCATTCTTTTCGCTTTCTTGATGATGTCCTTTGAAGCGCAAAAGTTTTTAAATTTTGATAAAGTCAGATTTATTCTTTGTTGTTGTTGTTGCTTGTACTTTTGGTGTCATATCTAGGAAAACATTGCCTGATCCAAAATGTATGCCTATGCTTTCTTCTAAGAATTGTATCAGTTTTAACTCTTACATTTAGGCCTTTGATTCATTTTGAGTAGATTTTTGTATATAATTTGAGGTAGGAGTCCAACTTCATTCTTTTACATGTGGATATCCAGTTATCTCAAGTTACCATTTGTTGAAAAGACTGTTCTTTCCCTATTGAATTGTATTAGCACTCTAATCAAAAATTAAATAACCATAAATGTTAGAGATACTTTCTAGACTCCTAATTCTCTTTCATTAATCCATAATATTTTTCTTTCTGCTGGTGTCACACAGTCAAGATTCCTGTAGACTTAAAGTAAGTTTTGAAATTGGGAAGTGTGAGTGCTCCAACTGTATTCTTCTTTCTCAAGATTGTTTTGGTTATTCTGGATTCTTTTCATGTTCATATGAACTTTAGAATCAGCTTGTCAACTTCTGCAGGGAAAACAACAAGGATTTTGATAGGGATTGCACTGAATTTGTGGACCAGTTTGGAGAGTATTATCATCTTAACAATTTAGATCTTCCAATCCATGAACATGGGATATCTTTCCATTTGTTTACATCTTCTTAAATTTTTTAAGGAAGATTTTGTAGTTTTCAGATTATGAGTTTTACATTTCTCTTGTTAAATTTATTCCTAATTCCAAACTCTTTTTATTAATAACAAACTTCCTAACATCTGCTTTTTAGTTTGTTTTTATTTTTTATCTCTCTCAGTCTAATCTCTGCATTTTGGTATGGCAATATGCAAAGCAATTAAACCAGTAGTAACATATTTAATCCTCTTCAGAACCCATGAAGGCTGCACTGCAGAATTGGTGTGGTAGTAGAAAAAGCCTGAGCTTTCAAGTTCAGTTTTCTACTTTTCTCCCATTCTTAACTGTATCACCTTGGATTAGTTATTTAATTTCTGAGCCTCATTTTTTGTCAGTGAAAATAAAAATAGCTAATGTTTTTAATATCTTTATTATATTCTAAGCATTCTTCTGTTTTACACATAGTAAATAATTTAATTCCTCACAACAACTCAGTGAAGTAGGTACTAAAAGTTATATTTCATAGATGAGGACACTTACTCTCCAATTGGCTGAGTTATCTGTGCAGTCACATTGTAGATGGTGCAACCATGAATCATACAGAGGCGGTTTGGCCTCTGTGGCCATTCTGTTAACCACAGCAGCATATTAATTCCTTCCTCATTGGTGGCAAAGGAAATTAAATAAGAAAAAAATGCATAATATCCCTGACTCATGATAGGCATTGTATAAAAGCTGTTCTTTATTAGATAAAATTTTTCCCAATTAATGATGGAAGACTGTTTTTTTTTATTGAATATAAATGAGTAGATTGTCTTTATTTGTGACAAGATAATGAATATAGAGGTAAATTAATAATGAAACCAACAAAATGTAGGCTTCATGTTCCCTCACTTATACTAGCTCCTTACACTATCTGATTTGTAAACTTACAAACTTTTTAAAGAAGTTCCATCAAATTGTATAAGCTTTAGATTCCAACAAAAGGTTGGTCTGATCCTGAATATATATTATAAAGAGAACTAGTGGATAACCCAGGGATTTCTCATTTGAAAAAGTAAAGGTGGGGCATCATCTACAACTGAGATGATGGTGGTGATGATGATGATGATGATGATGATGATGATGGAGAGGAAGAAGAAAAAGGAGGAAGAGGAGGAGGAAGAAGAGAGGAGAAAGGAGGGGGGAGGTGGAACTGGAGAAGGGAAAGAATAGAGTTTAGTTTTAGATCTGTTCAGTTATGGGTGTGAGAGGAACAGTCAGAGAGAGATGTCCTATTATAGGGGTGACAGAACAAAGGTATAAATATGGGAACCATTAGTAAGGATGATAGTTAAAGCCACAGTTATGAAATCTATCACCTCAATGCTACCTCAGGAAAATATGTAGCATTAGGTCAATGGTTCTCAGCTAGAGGAAAATTTGCCCCCCAGGTACCTGGGAATGCTACTGGCATCTAGTGGGCAGGAGACAGAGATGTTACTAAACATCCTACAATGAAAAGGATAGTTCTCCATGACAAAGAATTACCTGGCCCAAAATGTCAATAGTGTGGAGATTGAAAAATCCTACATTAGATGAAGGCCAAGGGGTTGGACCAAAGCAGAGACTGAAGGAAATATTGTTGAGAAAGGGATGAGGAGAACCAGTGTTTCTGCAGGCAGAGAGGGACAGAATGCATTCTGAAAAGACTATACAGAAATACAGGAAGTACAAAATGCCTTTGATTATTCACCTTTGTTAGGTCACCCCAAAATAGTCCACCATACTTTCCTGTCAGTGGTATCCACCATCTTCCCTCTGCAACTGTCTCATCAGGGTGATGATTCTCAGATGAAGTAATGCAACTTAATTATGTCCAGGATAATAAGGGTGTGAATAGCATGCAGATGCTCAACACCTGCTAATCCCAAACTGAATAACTCTTCAAGTTAATGCCTTTTCATGGGCCCTGGTTCCAGATGTCTATTCTGCAAGTTTTGTTTTGCATCTAGTGTTAGGGTGTGTCTGGATTGATATTACACCATGACACTTATGGCTTATGTTAGTTGTTTAGTTAAGGAGAAACTGAAAATAAATTATCACTGTGCTAATTTGCACAGATATTGGCAGTGACTATTCATGTGACTTTGTGATGGTTAATTTCTGGGAAAAGATACTTGTACTCACACAAAAATACCAGTATCAAATATCCTTTTTTGTCTATCCATGAGCAGTTTCTTTAAACCTCCAGTGGTCTGCATTAAGCGCTACCCAAGAATGCAAGTATGGGGTAGGAGAAAGGTGGGGGTGGGGAGGTGGGAAGGGAATCCTGACACATTCTCTCTGTACATATTCTTAGTCATGATCATAACCTTACACTTCTTTCAACTCTCCCTTCTTCTCTGCTATTGCTCCAATGAGCTTGTTAGCACCTTGTCTTCCATATTTGACTCATACCATTATCTTTCTTTTAATTGTGATCTTGGACTTTGCCACCCATATTTCTGATTCCCTACTGTCTGGGGATATCTAAGGTTTGTTTTTGTTTTTTTTAATGTTTTGTTGTTTGGTGGTTTGGTTGGTTGGTTGGTTGGTTGGTTATATTTTCTTCTCAGTATCCATTACCTCTTCTTCTGGCAACACCACCTTGATTTTCTTTTGGGGAATAAGCTGCTCAATACATATGGTTTTGGTGGGGTATCCCATCCTACAGAGTCTAGAGGTGAATCTTGGACCTAGGCCTAGCTAGTTTGTGCATTCTATTCCCTTAGTCAGAGTGACTGGTTCATGGATGATCTTGTGCCACAGGTTAGCTCAGAAAGATTCAATCCCAGGGCATTTTCTAAACTTCTGAGGAGATGCTTTTCTTTCTGCTGGTTTGTTCAGCTCTGAGGATTTCAGTCTGAGCATTTCAGCAGCCAGTTTTCTGAGAAGAGTCTGTTTGGAAATGAGGCTGACAAAGGAGAGCAGATCCATAGGATGGAGGGAAAGAGAGAAGAGAGAGGGAGGGGCAGTGACAGTAAAGGGGAACAACAGACAAAGACAAAATGACAGAAAAAATGAGTCATATAGAATTCCTAGAACATCATTTGAGCTCCCAGTCCAGCTGGACCTGCGAATCCGTCTCCAGACTTTTTATTGCAACACAAAGAGTTGAGTTTCTATTAATGGCATACAAAACCAGCCAGACTAATTGCTTTACCTATTTAATCAATAATTCTTAGAGGCACTGGAAATGGAGGGTAAAAAGGATGGAAGTGGTCCTCATGGAACTGGCAGTCTAGTTAGGAAGGCAAATTTTAAACAAGAGAACACAAGAGTAGTAAGTACTAAGGAATATGTACAGGGCGCCTGGATGCATGAAGCATGAGGGCTTGATGTGGTTAAAAGATTCAGGGAGAATCTCTCAACTAAAACCCAATAACACTGACATGCATTCTTGTCTTAGATTGTGTACTAGTTATCTATTGCTGTATAGCAAATTATCCTAAAACTTCACAGCTGAAAACCACAGATATTTTTTTTTAATCTCATAGTTACTGTTGGTCAGAAATCCGTTGGCAACTTAGCTGCCTGGTCCTGGATGAGGTTCTCCCATGAGGCTGCAATCAAGGGTGCAGTCATCTTACAGCTCAACTGGAGAAGGGTCCATTTGCAAACAGCTTCAGAAGATTTGCTTTCAAACTCACTCAGCTAAACTTCCTCACAGAGCTGCCTTGCAGCACAGCGCCTGGGTTCCCCTAGTGTGAATAATGCAAAAGAGAGTGAGAGAGAGCTCCCAAGACAGACCCACATTCTTTCAATAACCTAACCTCAGAACTGACGTATCTTCACTTCTGCCATATTCTGCTCATTAGAAGCAAGCTACTAAATCACGTTTACACTTTAAGGGAAGGAATTACACAAGAACATGAGTACCAGGAAGCAGGAATCACTGGGGGCCATATTAGAGATCGTCTACTATAGTTTGGGTTCTCCTAAAAGCAGGTCCTGCGACAAGGATTTAGGTGCAAAGATTTTATGGAAAATTGATCCCAAGAAGTATTGTGAGGAAACAAGGAAATAAGACAGGAAAGGGAGGACAACCAGTAAATGGTTGCCATTGACTGAAGGTTTGTGTCTCTCCGAAATGCATATGTTGAAACCTAATCCCTGATATGATGGTATTTGGAGGTGGGGGCCTTGGGGAGCTGATTAGGACATGAGGGCTCTGTCCTCATGAATAAGATTAGTGGCTTTATAAAAGAGCTTCACGGAGAGATCCCTCACCCCTCTGCCATGTGAGAAAGCAGTGATTAGAAGGCCATCTATGAACCAGGAAGCAGGTCTTTACCAGACACTAATCCGCTAGCCCTTTGATCTCAAATTTCCTAGCCTCTAGAACTATGAGCAATACATATTTATTATGTATAACCCCCGCCCCAACCAGTCGATGGCAATCTACTATAGCAGCCCCAAATGACTAAGATAATGGTCTCTAAGGAGTGGATTTTACCTCTGTGCCACTGGGCTCCATGCCTTTGGGATCCCAAGAGACTGAGTGGAACACTGCTCAGAACTCTCCCAACAAGGAGTAAGGAAGCTGGGAAATGTATTCATCATTTCCTGTCTCACCTTCCTTCAAGGTTACCTGCAACTGTCTGCAGGAATATGGGCAAGCACCAGCAACACCTGCTACAATGACTCTAGGAACTGCCCCTGTCTATTTGACCTGGCTCCTGGGACTTTTCCTCCTTGACACTCACACCCCACTCACAAGAGTCTGGTTGAGATCCAGTCACTTTTGAATACAAAGAATTAATATCCAACTCATAAATATCCACAGTGCATCACCTGTGTATATTTTGGTCCATTTGAAATTATAAAATGGATCAAAATACAATCTCAGCTCTTAAGATGTGTCTACTTTACTGGACAAGATAAAGTAGGTACAAATTGGGCATTACATTAGAAAGTTAAATACTAGTGGTGTACATTAAATATCATGGGAGAGAAACGGGAAAGCTTTCTGCATAAAAAAAAATTTGTCTGGATTTTTAACTGCAAAAAGGTAATGTTTAGGTGCTAGAAACAGCCAGAAATTTGGTTTGACAAGAGGCATCGTGTGCCAGAGAGGTTTATAAGAGAGGAGGTTGAAGGCTCAGTCTAGGTACTGGAAAGCTTTTAAGTGCCATGTGATGAATTAGATTTCATTGGCAGCGTGAGATTAATTAAGGTGTTTGAGATAGATGTGACATAGTCATAGATTATAAAATAAATAATATCCCAATGAACATTTATTTACATCTCATACTTAAAATGAACAGAAGGGAAAATGGGATTTTTAAGGTTTTTTAAAGTTCTGTTTGAAGTGAATTGCTATTGCAATTATTATTATATATTATGCACTATTATTGGCAAACTCCTAAGCATACCATGTGCTCCAGATCAGAAGGCAATGAACTTTCTGTAAATGATCAGACAGTGAATATTTTAGGATTTGTAAGTCATATGGT
Organism: Orcinus orca; assembly: GCF_937001465.1. Classification (NCBI taxonomy): domain Eukaryota; kingdom Metazoa; phylum Chordata; class Mammalia; order Artiodactyla; family Delphinidae; genus Orcinus; species Orcinus orca. Next base: position 58,020,478 of record NC_064564.1, read on the forward strand.
CTCTGTTGCAATTACTCATCTCTTCTGCTGAAGAACTAAAGCAACCAGAGACAGTACATAACTAAGTAGGTGTGACTTTGTTCCAGTAAAACCTTATTTACAAAAACAGGCCAGATTTGACCCACTGGCCATAATTTGCTGACCCCTGCTCTAGATCAATGTTCCTCCAATTTTCATATGCAAAAATCACTGGAGAGTTGTTAAAATGAAGATTCTGATGCAGTAGGTCAGAGGTGGATGTTTGCATTTCTGACTGGTTCCTGGGTAATGCTGATGCTGCTGGTCCTTGGACCACACTTTGAGTCCCGGGGGGATTATATCAAATTTTCAACTAAAAATGTTACTTCTGTATTTGACTCTTGGTGTATCTTCTCCCACTTACCCCTAGGAATTTATACCTCATTTAGGGTATAGACAGTGTAAACCTGCATTCCCCAAACTTGCCTGAATTTAAGAGTCACTTGGAATACTTGCTATGTATACAGATCCTCAGGCACCTCTCCCTGGAGAGCCTAATCCATCTAGGAGTCTGGGACGGGGCTCCAGAGTCTGTGCCCTAAAAGCCCCAGAGGACTGTTATGATCAAGCAAGCTTGGGAAGCACTGGGAACACAGAATCAGTGCCCAACTCTCCACATGATTCTCCACAATTTTCTATCACTCTTGGGAGTGCCTAACATTATTGAGATCCTGCTATGAATACAGTGCAGTGCAAAGCAACAAAAGGAGATATAAGATGCTGTCTCTGGCCTAAAGGATCTTTGGTCCAAGGCGTCAGGGTTAGAGGCAGTACTTTCCCTTAATGCATTCAAAGGATCATACCTTTAAACACATATTATTTATAGAAACATAGTCACTCAACTTCCTCCCCAGTGAATGTTGCTTTACTTTCTTCTTCAATTAAAGCCAGTCTAGAAAGAATTGGGGGTGATATTTACACTCCCCTAAGGAAAATGGGGGTAAACACACCTAACACTTTCTCCTTAAGAAAAACACTTAACTAATAGAGCCAGGATTTACAGTACACCCTTGGTACTTGGGGCAAGAGACTACATGACCCACGTCCAGAAAAAACTTTCTTTAGAGAATGTCTTCTTCAGACAAAGAAGTGCTTTTGCTCACTAGTCAAATATTAGTACTGAAAAAAATACATGGGTTTCCTTTAAGACAACTCTTTCCATTCAAAATGCTAGGACTGTGCAGAAAAGAAATGAATTGATTTAAATTATCTGAAAATCATTTCTTTAAAGAAAAAAGAAGGAAGAAGAAAAAAATGTATCAGTGGTACTTCTCAAAGACTACTGGCTCAAAGAAAGCCTGGGAAAAGAAAGGCTACTGCCAAAGTAGTTCCAAACTTTTTGTCGTATAATGTTCTAAATTTCTGGGGAAAGAGAGCCTTCAGTTCTTGCTTATAATGCCTCTTCAAGGGTCTCTGATCACTACAGCTCCACCTAGTAACTGCTTGCTTATACACTCCAAAGGACAGCTCAAATGGCCACGAGTGCCCTCAGAAGGCTTTCTCTAATGTTGCGTTCATGTGGGTCCCCTCCTGCAATCACCCAGTGAGTTAGCATCATCTACCTAATAAAATCTGCACTCCATAGATGGAGTGCAAGTGCCTTCGGGATCTCACCCTTTCCAGCTCTTCCAGTCTCATCTCTGGCCAATCCCCTCCCCCGGAAACCACCACCACATGTCCTTGAATGTATAGTGACACCAACTTCTTCGAAGTTTTCTGAGCACACCAGACCTGATCATTCCGCAGCACTTGCAGGTCACCCTGCTTGGAACATCTGCTCCTGTGCCACTTGTCCCCTTCCCTCTGTGTGCCCAGCACACTCTGACTAATGCTCCAAAATCAGCTCAAGTGCAGCCTTCTCTGTAAAGCAACTTCTGACATAGGATCGTGATGCTCTGTGCCTCTATTGAACTTCATATCTACCTCCATCAGAGCATTATCAAATCATGTCATTTATGTTTTGAATCTATTTCCAAGCAAAACTAAAAACTCCTTAAGAACAAGGACTATGCCGGTTCACCTTCCTATTTCCAGTTCTCCTCCCAAATAGAGTACTGGATGTAAAACATAGGCTCGAAACATGTCTGAAAATGTTGATGAGAGTGAAAGAATGAATGAATCAACAGGGTGAAGATATTTACACAGAAACAGCTGTCAGCACTGACCCTGGCTAATTAAATAATGAACGTGTAAGCTATTAGCCTATAGTTCCCACAATACCTCTACTTACAAACAAGATCTAGTTTCCAGGCTTTTAATCCATTAAATCTGTCCTTGTACCAAGCAGCTGGCATCACATAAAAACAGGTTTCCAATACCTCTGATTGGTCACAATCTTAGTTCTGAACTGCTTGTCCTAACCTACTTCATATACTACACTCCATGTGTTTCTGATCCTTCTGGCTTATGACCTCATTACACAATCTCCTGTTTACAACCTCACCTCATTCTTTAGGCCTGAACTTGGTCTTGCTTATCTGGCTATGGCCTGGGTTCTTCTCCTTGATTATATATAACTTGAATTCTCTCTTTGCATTCATGGTTCTCTATGAATAGGTACCTCTTAATATCCAGCCTATTCTGAGAACGCCTTTGGTTAGTGCTCTTGCCGGACTCAACCCCACAGTTCTGAGCGGAATGCAAATACAAGGGGTGACCCTGAAGCACTAATTGAGGGAAACTGACCTGTACTGCAAATATTAAAAAAGAAGGGGGGGCTTCCCTGGTGGCGCAGTGGTTGAGAGTCCGCCTGCCGATGCAGGGGACACGGGTTTGTGCCCCGGTCCGGGAAGATCCCACATGCCGCAGAGCGGCTGGGCCCGTGAGCCATGGCCGCTGAGCCTGCGCGTCCGGAGCCTGTGCTCCGCAGCGGGAGAGGCCACAACAGTGAGAGGCCCGCATACCGCAAAAAAAAAAAAGAAAAAAAAAAAAGGGGAAAGTAGAGTCAAAACCATAATACAATATATACATCATGCCAACTGGTACATGTTATTCCATTGTAGAACCATTTGCATTCATCTCAGAAAAGATCTAACCTTTAATAGTCAAGTCATCAAGAGAAAGATGCATTGAAATGAGGAAAGAGAAAAACATTTTAGAAGAGTGTAGAGAAAGGTGATAAAGGGCTGAATGAAAAAGGTAAAACAAAAACAATTTGGTATAATTACCCAGGGTGGGATATTTAAGGTCGAAGAGTTTTGCACCTAATACTGAATCTACCTGGAATTCAGTCTGGTCCAAGTCCTACTGCAGAAGAGGTAGAAGGAAAAAGACTTAAAAGAAACTACCAGAGAAACAAAACGGAAAGAGTCTTGGGCCAATACTCTGAATCTGTGTATCATCTATGGCAGGGGTCCCCAACCCCTGGGCCGTGGAACTGTACCAGGCCTGTTAGGAACCAGGCTGCACAGCAGGAGGTGAGCAGTGGGTGAGCGAGTGAAGCTCCATCTGCCGCTCCCCACCGCTCCCCATCGCTCGCATTACCGCCTGAATCATCCCTCCCCACCCCAGTGCGTGGAAAAACTGTCTTCCATGAAATCGCTCCCTGGTGCCAAAAAGGTTGGGGTCGGCTGATCTACAGAATCCTTGTATTTCACCGATACGTGAGAGAGAAATAAACTTCTGTGTTGTTTAAAAAAAAAGAGTAAGAGAGGAAAAATAAATTTCCAACCTTACATAGGTCGGCAGTAGTGGAGGAATTAAGGTTTGACAAGTCATCGTGCTAGAAACGGGAAAGAGAGGAGGAGGTACTGCTGGTTAGGAGCAGAGACAATTGGAGTCAGGGAGACCTGAGCTTGAATCTGAGACCTGTCGTTTTTAGGCAGGGAGACCTCGGAGAAGTGACTTGGCTATGCTATTTGCCAATTCCATCATCTATAAAATGAGAATAAGTACACCTAACATTCAAGTTGGTTTAAGGATTAAATATAATCATGAAGAGTAGTTGATGCAACATTATTTGAGAATGTTCTCATGTCTGCTATGTCCTAGGAAAAGATGGAGGCTTAATTCCTACTCTTCTGGACAGTGTCCATGCAGTTTATAGGCTAAGAATAATGTGTGATTCATCAATGGCCATAACTATTAGACTGTTACTGATGAACCAGAATATAAATTAACTGTTTTGTGGTTTCCTTTTCTTCAAATTACATCCCCTTCATTTTGCTCAGGAATTCTCTCTTGGATACTTTCATTGGCAACTCCATTGATGCCAATTATTTAGACCACAAACTTTGGAGACATCATTAATTCCTCTTTCACTCTGTATCCAGCCCAAGAACCCCCTCTGTCATTTCATCACCTTCACTGCTACCATCATAGTCCAAGTTGCCTGAATTATGGTAAAAACCTCCTAAATGGTCTTGCTGATTCTACCCTTGCTCCCCTATAGTTTATTCTGAAAAGAGGAGACAAAGTGATCCTCTAAAAACATCTTTCAGATCCATGCCTTTGTTCAAAATCCCCCTGGCTTCCTTTGTCACTGAGAACAAAGTCCTTTTGATGGCCTGTAAGGCCCCACATGATCTAGCATCCTGCCTCCTCTGGTACTCTACCTCTTACCACTCTTACTCCCCGGTGCCCACTCCACACAAGCTACATGGATTTCGTGTTGATCCCAGAATATGCCAGCCTGCCTCACAGCATTTGCTCTTGTCTAGAACACTCTTCCACAAGATACCTGCCTGACTTCCTCACATTTCTCACGTCTCTACTGAAATACCACCTCATTACAAAGGACTACTGTCTTGGTCTGGGTTTCCCCAAAAGCAGAACCTGAAACAAAGGTTTGGATGCAGGTAGTTTTGGGGAACATTGATCCCAAGGAAGGGAGTCAGGGAGGAAGGAGAGAAAGCTAAACCAAGGGTACATTAGTGAGCTGGTCGATGTTACGGGCAGCCAGAGCTCAGTCTGGCTAGGTCCCTCTGTGGATCATGAAGAATGCTCCCCACAACTGTCTGCCCGGACGAGGAAGAGGCAAGTAGGTATCTACCACACCCCTTTCCAACTGGTCAAAGCTTACCAAAGGGAATGTTACTTCCGTTGACCAAGTGAGTTCATGTATTTCAGGATGCTCAAGGGGAATAAATTCAGTAGGGCAGAGAAGCTTCTGAAAAGAGAATAGAGATCACGGTACAACTAAGTTGACATGCTCTTAGATGATGAGAATCTGGCTGCTGCAGCAAAGGATGAAATAAGAAAGATGGCTGAGAAGATATGAGACAAGGCTCAAGAGTTATCTCTACTTCCCTATCCAAAATAGCACTCCACCCCTACCCTGTCACTCCCTATCCCCTTATTCCTAACCTCATGTATTCACTTGCTCATAGGCTTAAAATTCTTCCCTACTAGACTGTAAGCAGCAGGAGATTAGGAGCTTAGTGTATTTTGTTTACTATAGTATTCTCAATCTGGAATGGTTTGTGATATACAGCAACAAACATTTGTTGAGTAAATGAATGGTTTTGTATCTGTAAACTGATATGTCTGAGACAGAGAGAGAGATCTAAATATCAAGTTGTCTTTACATAGTCAAGATATGTTGGTGTTTTTTTGCCATTGACTTATCTGCCCATCCAACTTTCCTAACAATCCAGGATTCTGCATTTCTCCTAGGGAAGTTAAATCAGATTTAAGCCAACAGGCATCAACAGAATTACTGTTGATGCTCTAGATCAGTGGTTCTCAAATGCTAGCATATATCAGAATCCCCTGAAGGGCTTGTTATACCACAGCATGCTGTGTCCTACACCAGGGCTGGATGGGGCCTGAGAATGTGCATTTCTAATAAGCCCTATGTTACTGCTGGTCCCGGGACCACATTTGGGAAACCACTTTATTAGACTGCTCTTGTAGCCCCTTGAAGTGGGCACTTTGCCTGGCCTAGGATTGGTGAGACCCAAGAGAAGAAGGAAGCTTGTTTCATTTAAGCTGCTGCAAAGCCCAGTACAATCCTGCTTCTTGGAGACTTTACAAGGTCACCATTCAACATGGGATTTACTTACTGTGTTCAGCTAATCCTGATGAAGAGTTCAGGCCTGTTTAAGAGCTCTCTTTACAGTCAGCCCTAGGACCATATTTTTTAAATAAACCATATCTTTCTTTAATTGGCACATCTAAGTGGAAGCAGAGAAGCAGGATATGAAGACCAGAGTAACGACAGTAAAAATCTCAGAAACCATGAGGAAAATGAAAAAGGGCAATCCTGATTTGGAGGCAGAGTTCTTTTATGCTTGATAACTTTGGAGGAATCAAACTGATTTCCTTTGAAGAGGGGAAGAAATTGCAAGACAAGTAATTAGCTCTCTATTCCACAGGAAAAGGTAGTTGACTATGGGCAATGGTCGGCTGCTACTATTGCTTTTAATGCTGTAGTTCTCAATCAAAACCAGCTGTCAGCTGCACTGATTTCAGTGGGTAACTTGGGGACCAAATCAGATGTGAGAGAAAGAGAGACAGTGTGTCAATCCTGAGTCTTTGCCTTTGCTTTCTTTGGTGGCCATTTAGGAGGTGGTAGAAACAGAGGATGCTGTTCCAAAAAATGCAGCCTCCTGTGCTTTGCCTCACGCTCCCACCCCATCCCACCACTCTAAACAAACTAGGCCGTACTTTAATATAGCACCTATTTTGGGGTTAGATTTCACTGGAATAAGTATTTTTCAACAAGAAATGTCATTTGTCTCTTATGGCACAAGATTAACAAAGCTAATTATTAGAGAATATAAAATTAATTTACTAGCTGAATTTAACCAACTAGCTAACCTCCCAGAGAGTTGAATCTCTCTCTAGCTGGGGCAGTTTTTATTCCTATTGGTTACGATAAACTTGGGAATTTTCCTCAAAGCTTATCCTAATTCCAAAAAGATCTTCTGAGCCTTTTGCATTCTGAAATTCTGGTGGAATTATGCATCATTTTGTATACTAAGGGTTTGAAATTGTAGTTCTTTACTAAAACTTTTTAAGTCTGAAGATGCTTATAGAGTAAGATACATATATATAGGTATATGTAAAATATAGGTATATAGATGTAGATAAACAAAGATGCTTACAGCATAATGATGAAATTCTCAACCAATGACCTTTGGGCCAAATTTGAATCTTTACAAATAGCCTTTGCAAATCATCTGAAATCTTTGCCAATTCTTGAAAGCACGTCTCGTTCTCAAAGTTTTATAAATATCATTACCCCTTTAAATAAGTGGGAAGAGCAAATAAAATTGTGTAATGATCCTTTTAGAATAATTTCTAGAATTCTTTCTTAGGCTTTATCATATGGCAAAATTTCAGAAAACATAACCTAGAATTCTACAAGACTTATAAAGATATTAATATATCCCTATCCATTTACATTTCCTGCCCCCAAATTCTCCTGAGAATCTTAACAATATTGCTTTATTTCATAAGATCCCAGACTTGCCAATAGAATTTGCATATGTGGGTTGTGACCCATCCCCAGTTCTAGTTGCGGACGTGCCACAGGAAGGTCTTATTGCACACCTGAAATTGAGCTGTTCGTACTCTTCTAAGCAGGAGATGATGAAATACAAACTTCCTTAGTTAACTACTCAGGAGTGACTATCTCCAGTGTAAAAGGCATTTTATAAATTGGGGACATTTTTAAAAATCCAAAAGGAGGTTTGGATCAGCAAGATGACATTCCTAGAGGTCCCTTCCAGAATGATGTGATGTGATAGTCTCACTGGGCAGCCCTTCCAAGGTGATACAGTGTCAAAGATGTGGCCCAACAATCTGTAGAATCTTGTTTGGACCAAGAAGAAAATTAATACCTGGGCTCCGAGCACCAATGCAACTCTGTAATTAAACACAAACAAGATCTTTTTCAGTATTAAGCAAAATGCACGGACATTTAGTCTACTCAGTGTAAAGCCCCACATGGAAGCAGCATTGACACTGAAGTGGTGTCTGAGGTCCTATTCAAAGCAACTCCAGAAAATGCTTCTCATGCAACAAAGCAACTCTCAATTCAGGGTAGCAGGGCTTTACCATCTCATGTTGTTGGTTTTGTGCTCATTTTGGCAATAAATAAGAAGTAAATTACAGATTGAATACTTCTACGAAGATGCAGTTTTTTCCTTGAAGAACATAACTAGTCAAAAAAAAAAAAAAGAACATAACTAGTCTACATCAAATAAAAATTGTGTGTGTGTGTGTGTGTGTGTGATTTACTCTTTAGATGCATGATGGTTGATGGATTTTCATTGCACATTTAGAAGCCATATGGTAATGCTAGGTCAGCACACACTGCAACACGGCATGAGTCCCTTTGTCACAGTGTGCTGCAGAGCCCTTATCTTCATCTGATTCCACAGCAGTGTGGGTCTGTGCCAGAGGGATGTAGAGGGCTTCAGAGCAGCTTCTTTCTGGGAGCCCATTATGGGAAAGACCCTCTGGTGGGCTGATGATTATCTAACATAAAGGACTCTGGATGGGCAGGTCTAGTGGATAATAAAGGGATAAAATTCAGAAGTGGCTTTGGTTTAGACACCACAGAATCCTCATGGAGCCAATCATAATCTTGAGAATGACCTCAGAAGTACCCTTTTCTTTAGGTTTCCCTTATTCATAGAGAACTTCTGGGCTAAAAACAAGAATTCCGTAGTGTTTGTAGACTGGAAACTTTTTAACTATGGACAAAAATTTAAATTTCTGGTAACCAGAGAGAACTGGGTGGCAGCAGGAGGTTTGGAAGCAGAAACCAAAAGGAAGTTAAGTTTGGAGGTTCAACCAAAAAGTGATCTGGATAGCAAGGACACACTAAACCTTATTTTTATTTAATAACATTTGGCCTTAATGAATCAATGGGACAGAAAATGGGAAAAAAGGACATTAGAATTGTGGCTTGTATTTTGGGCTCTTGTTTCTGGAGATAACAAAGGTTAAATTTTCTAGGTCCTGAGTTTCTCATCTACAATAAGGGAAGTTGATTAGAAACCTCCAGGTTTCCTCCTAGCTCTCAGATTCAATAATTACAACTATATAACTTATGATTCTCTTGCTACCATTTTAAAGCACCTACACTGATTTCTATGGGAACCATAAATAAGGGAATAGAAAACATGTGTTGTATCTCATTTTCCTTTACTCCTTAATATTATGGTAGGGTCAAGGCTCTAAGAATACTTCTATGATCTGCTATTTACATGCCCAGCCAATAGGCCAAGATAAGTCTTGCGAAATCAACCGTTTTGTTTCTATTACTGCACTGAATCACTATAGCTGTGAACTATTATGTCAGAATCATGTCATAAGACAATATTCAGTGACAAGATGAAAAGGTTCTTTGCCTTATTCAGGCCAAATATCTATTATGAAAATAACTAAATAAGATTTAGGGTGCTCAGGCCATCCAGGCTGTTGGTACAAAATCTCCCCAGTTGATTGCAGCATTGAACAACCCTGTGCTTTCCCCAGTCATTAGGAACCTGGTCTTTGAATCTGAATATGAGCTGTCTAAACAGCATTAGTAGTGAGCAAAATGAATCCAACTCAAGGGCCTTGTTAGTTGCTTATCCTGATCAACTGTAGGCTCTATTATATGATTTAAATAGTCCTCCTGCTAGGTGAAAGTGAGTGGGAAAATAAACATGATTTTTGAGCAGTGCAATCATTGTACATTTAAATGTGCATATATGGTGTGTCTTCATTAATTGCATAAATATTAAATGCCTACTACATTCAAAGAATACTTGAATCTATTAAAATATTACGACATTTTCTTCACCTTCTCCAAACACCAAGCCCTGATGGATTTAGAGAGAAAGGAAATATCTTTTCATATTATTTAATCAGCCAGCCATGGATCTATCATCATTCTAAGCAAAGACCTTCTGACAAACTGCTGTTTCATTATTCTCCTGACACACATAAAGTGGGCTTTTCCCATGAAGCATACCTGAACCTCCAGAGCCCATGGATAACTTGTGCTTAAGAGACTAGATGCTGTTATTCAGAAGCACGAACACGTGATATTGTAGACTCTGCTGGTGTGCGGGCCTGTGTGCGTGTGCGCACGCGCACACACACACACACACACACACACACACACACAGAGTCAGCACTGAGCCCTGAACATCTCTGCATTATTGGCCATGGTGTACAGCATGCTCTGCTTCTCCACAGTTTCATTTTGAGCTGCAGCTAATCGAAGCACATGCTTCCTTCCTGGCACCAGCACAGCCCAGATGTGCAGCCCTGGAAGGCATCGCTCCAATGGTGTCACCTGCCTATAACCTCCCTTGCCTGATTCTCCAGCAGATCCCAGAGTGGTGATGCTGGGTTTCCTGCCAGCTTCACCTACTTTCACGCCATTCTCTCATAAGTAGAAGAAACTGGTGCACTTTGTATGTTGCTAAACTGAGAAGGAACAGATCACGGGCACAAGAATTTTCACTTCTAAATCACTGAGAAAATGGAAAAGGTTTTTGCATGCCTCCATATGTAGTAGAATATTGTGTTCATACACGAGAGGCTGGGCTGAGCAGCAATCGACAGATGTATGACCTGTTCTGGAATGGAGCTGAATTCTTAATCATTCTGCTCTACATTGAAATCACACATGGTTGCGGGTAAAACCCCAACCATGGGGCCCCCTTAGACAAAGAACCATTGTTTGTGGTTTTGGCCCCGGAATTCTCCTGGACTTCTGTGGTTCTAGGCAAAAATGGTAATTCAGTCAGTTCGACCGTACACAAAATAGGAACTGATTCTGGCAGATTGCTCAGTTTTAAACATATCCAACCCCTGTTTGAAACAATTTTGCCCGATTTTCACGGAGGCTCCATGTTAATGACTTACATTACTTAGACATAAAGGCAAAGCCCTGACTTTCTCTAGTAGTTTTGATGTAAAAAGGAAGCAATTCGCACCCAATCTTACCAAATCAGTTGTCCTACATCTTCATGGTTCTGTAGCTCATAGACAGAATTTACTCCAAACACCTTTGGAAGTTCTTTGAAGCAAGAAAGTAAAAGAAGGGCAAAACAAGACTGTTTTAGAACAGACTGGTGTAGTAATGGAACATCACCTTCTTAAAGGGACATCAGTAATATTCTTATGTATCAAGAAACAGTTTCTTCTGCACTTTCTCTTGTTGTTCAGAGTGTAATGTTGTTGCCCAAAACAGTACGATATTAATAAAAACAACATCCTTTTTCTTCTAAAATTTTTCATCACTCATGTGGACAGTAATATTTTCTCAACACTGAAAATGTGTAATGTCTGGTGGATAGATTCATAGATTCAACAGTGGGGTAGCCCTCAGCTCTTCTGTTTCTGTGTTCACTGTTCCATGGGATTTGAATAAGATACCAACTGTCCTAACAGTGGAAATGGCACAGATGTCATTAGGTGATTTGCGTTCTCGTTTTGGCCCTGCCGATAGCTTGCTCTGAGGTCTCAAGCGAAACACTTAATTTCTCTGAGACTCAGGGTCCTCATCCGGAAAAGAGATCAGCAGTTTTCCAATTTCTTTAGCACCAAAATTCATGTATTAAACAAAATCTCTAACACATAAAACAGATGAAAGTAATTCAGATATTAGTGTTTACTTTTGTAAGTTTAGATTCATAATGTGTTGATTGGCCCTCCAGTGACCCCTCGGATCATATACATGAGAGAACCTCATTCTAGGTGTAATGGAAACCTCAAACGATGATGATTTGCTGAAGGTTTTATGCAACTGCTTTACCAGCCCTGAATGTCCAACCTCTGGGATTTTTATGAGAGAATAAAACCTTGAGTATTTAAGCCATAGTTAATTTCGATTTTCTTTCCATGTAGCTGAATCTAATCTTAACTAAGTAAGTTGGGCCCCACCCCCACCCCAAAAGGCTGAATTACTATGCCTGTTTTCCACCAGATGTGCTCAGGGAGGAGTCCTGCACTGAAAGTACTGCAGCCAGAGGGATTAGGTGATTTCCTGTGCAACCTTATCTTCCCCACACTTCCTATTTTCAGTCATATCTTACATCTCTGCAATTTTAAAAAGCCAAACTAATACTCACTTGTTCAGGGCTTAAAGAAGAAAGGTGAAGATAGAATTGGCAAAGAGATGGAAGAGGGCGAATGGAAATAAAGGAAATAAATCATATATCATCTGAGTTGGGACAGGATTTGGGGGGTTGTACATTGTATCCATTGCCTAATTCCCTGTAGAACTTTCATTCTACACGCTTAGATGAAGCACTGCCATGTAGTAGGTAGTAAGTGTTAGCCATGAAGAGATGAATGAGACATTCCCCAGGTTCAAAATAAATATATAAACTAATGGGATACCTAAGCACAGAAACATGTAAGTGCAAATACTTTATACCCCTCCAAATTGGTTATCCAGTCTCTACTGGAACATTTTCTATGATGAGCTCTTATTATCCCATGCCTCCTACATGGTCTCTTCCATGAGCAGATAGTACTAATAGACTTCTCTATCTAAAAGAGCACCCCGCCACTCTATCCCCTCTTCCTTTATAGCACTTAATCACCTCCAGATATATCACGTATTGTATTTTTATTTCCCTGGTTAATGACTCTATCCTCCTCACCCTAGAATAAAAGGAGTGTGAGAGCAAGAACTCTATTTTGTCCACTGCTTTCTCTTCCAATGCCTAGAAAAGTACCAGGTACCTAATAGGTTTTCAATAAATACTTATTGAATAAGATCCATTTTAAGAAAGTTCTTTTTGCTATTGAGCCAAAGCATGCCCTGATTACTTAAGTCTATTTCACTTCAGTTTATTGTTGGATTCACTTTGTGTTATATTTCACTTTATAATGGTGAAAGAATGCTATCTATATCTAATGCTAATATCTTGACAGTAAAATGAGACACTAAAAGACAACTTCTTTCAATTAATCCTTGATAAGCATCCTGGAATAATATCAAATAACTTTCATGTCTTTTCTATATGACAGCTCGTCAATTACTAGGAGGCAGTTATCCTATCCTACCCTCTTGCATCCGTACCGATAGTCTCTTATTCCTCCTGAAATTTTCAGTTCCTTAAACTCTTTCTCATGTGGCTTATCATGTCTCTTCATTCTTGTTACTCCCCTTCAGTTGTACACTAATTGGTCAAAATTCATTCTAAAATGCACTGCCCAGCACAGTATAGCATAACACTCTCAACTCCCTTTTCTAGATACCATGTTTTTATTAATGCCTCCTAAGAGACATTTGCTTCCACTCTTAAGTCATGTTTTCCTCTTTCTTGTATCCTAAACATTATGAAATATTTAATGTGAATAGAAAAATGACTATTTAATAGTTGGCTTAGTCCAATTCCTACCAGCTAAGCCAGGAGGAAGCAGCCTGACCCCTGAAGGGCAAGCCTGGGGAAAGCAGGAAGTAACTAGCTAGCCCAGGAAGGGCTCCTGCTGGGAAGGAGGAAGCTTTGCTGCACAGGGTGTAATCTTATGCAAATTATGATGTCTTCTACAAACTCATCTTCCAGTTGTAACTAGGCTGCTCATTCAATACTGACAAGAGTTTAAGGCTATTTCTACTAGCTACCAAAACATCTGGAAGAAGAGGTAAAAATCACCCAGATGTTGGAGGAATGATAGAGTTGAGATGGCAGCTAGTGGCAACTGTCATCGTCCTTCTTTTTGCACTCTTACAAGACCTCATTGAACCTCTTGTTTTTCCAGTGTGTCAGCCTTACACACACACATACACAAGCACATATATATACATGCACATATACACACCTGGAAGTTTGTGAAGGACTTCCATACCTTTTACAAGGGAAGGAAAAGGATTTAGATTTTTATCTTCAAGATCTACATATCAATGAAACTCATCAGTTTGAGGTTACTATTTATACTTGAAAGTTGTAGTAGAATTTGGATTTTAATTTTGCAGTGTCTGTGATCCTTCAGAACTTTTTTTGTCTCATACCAGAAACGTGTTGGTTCCCATGATGACAAATATCAAGTGCCTGTTTCTAGCACTTTCAGCTTCTATTTTGTCAGTTGTCTCATCTATAGCTGCCTGATCTCAGGGTCCTCCTGTGTTCCATTGATTCTGGGAGTCCATGATACCATGACAACAGAATCATGACCCCATGATGCTGTCGTCACTGCTTTTTCTATAAATCTAACACCATAAGATAGTTCATACAGTGAAATATTAGATTAAATATTAAAATTATGTTCCTCTATGGCATTCCCATTAGTGGAAAGACTATGAGAAGAAAAGAGACCACAGAGAATTATATATGGGTCTGTTTCCATAAATATACTTTTCTGCCAAAAGTTATATAGATTCCTTGCATTTGAGTTCACACACTGAGTTATAGTTGATTTTCCAATGGAAAAGAGACATATCCCTGTGGCTAAGTGAATGGGAAAGGCAATGCAGGCGTTTTCTTTTTTTCTTTTAGCACTGAAAAATTTTACTGTGATAAGTAGGGAAACTTCTAATGCCACTGAGAAATGGGAAAATAAAAGAGCATATTGCAAAATATAGAAATTTATAGCACCACCTATTGGTTTCAAAATAAATATTGAAGTTGTTTCTACTTTTGCTAATTATGAAGACTAGTATAAAGAGACATTGTTATAATTTTGAGTCTTATGAAGATTAATATTTTTACTTCCCAGTGAATGATGCTATGGAAATTCTTTGAACAAAACTCATATTTAGGACTAATGTAAAGTGAAGCTTTTATATGCCAGGGAAGTGAAACAGAATTGAGATTTGTGCTCATGCATTTACGTGTGCCAAGTTGTATTCAGTTTTTAAAATCACCCTTTCAGTGTTATTTCTAAACCGATGAAGTTGCATTTTCTCTATCGGGCAACTGGAACGGTTGGGTTAAAACTCATCTGGCTTTTAATTTCACCATTCATGCCTTCCCCTAAGATCTGGAAAAGGTGCTGAAAATCTCTCATTAAATTCTTATAGCATTGGCTACTCCAGACTCTCATTCAGATGTTCGTTACCCTTTTATTCAGTCCAGCCTTCATAACAGTGAGGGAGGCTTTGCGGGAATCTTAGAAATGCTTGCTTTCCACTCTGCTTTCAGAATGTTCCCGTCTACAGCTTTTTCCAGAATGCATGACCCTTCCTAGGAGCAGGGAAGGAAAGAACCATTCGTCTCTTTCCCACAGCATATGGACAACACTCTCCGTGGAAACTCCCTTCCCCACCCTTGGGACTTCTGAGTTTACGAAAGGATCACTTTAAGTCTGTAATAGAGCTTATGAACATATTTGCTCTGACCCTATTTCTTTTGCATGGATTATTTTTAAAATCAAGTTTCCCTTTGTAAGACTTGAAGTGAAGTAAAAGCCTTGAGGCCATCAAACATGACATCTTGCCCCTAAAATTTGTAGTGGGCGAATGATCTGGAAAACTGAGCTATATACAGAGGGCCTCAGAATAGAACTGAAAGAAAAATAATCCCATTTTGACCCCACATTAAACACTGGTTTTAAATGGTTTCTTTTCACTTAACCAACCATTCTCTAAAATTTCAACAGGCATTAAAATATGAAGAATGACTAAATTTGAAAGCAGAGGACAAGAAAGAAAACAATACAAAAATAATAGTGGACTCTAAGATGAGTCAATCAGAAGGAAATAGACACGTTATCTTCAGGGAAAGAATTGTTAGGCCGAACTGTATAAAATTAAATTTTTTGTAGGTCAGAAATTGTCAAATGGTATAAATTTCACATGATTCAATCAAACATTAAGTGAAGGAAAAAACAATTCAATCATGTTAGAAATGAAAATGAAAGCGATAGAGGAAAAGAGCCAATAATGCTTCACGTAATTCAGAGAGTACAAATTAGCATTTGAGCCTTTCTTCACCAAAACTGTCCAAGTGGTTCATCTTCGCTCCCTCTATGAGTGACTTGGTGCTCATTTCTAATCATGAGCATTTGCTACTACTTTCTTTCAAATACTGCATCGCTTCTCATCCAGTTTCTAACAGGTAGTTTAACTGTTTCCATATTTGGGACTACCCGTCTTTAATGGAGTAGAATTCAAAATGGGATCCATGATCTTATTTAGGGATTTTTTCATAAAACTGTTATTTTTGCCTTGTTTTTTAGATTTTAAGATGGTTGGAAGCGGCCACAGCCTGATTAGACTCACTGCGCACTCCCCCCACTATTCTAAACAGGCTTCACACTAGGCAGCCTTCACACTCTCCCTGCAGGTCTTACTCACAGAGCAAGTCATAATAACAAGCTTCTATGCCCTGGCTGGCTTTTTGGCTCAATGGGACAGTTCTGTTGCCAAATCCTGCTTCGAGGGCTTCATGGGTTTATCCTTACATGCACCTTCGTGACGTCCTATATTTTGTCTCTTCGAAGCTCAGGTTCATTTTCTGTGTCTTCTTATTGCTATATGGGTGACAAAATGTCTACATCTGGAAGGAAAGAAACCCCTCAGATATTTTTGTTTTGTCCTCTGAAAAATATCCTGTTGTGCATGTGGGGAGAAGCATGTTAGTAATAAGAGAAGGAAATGATGGGGTCAGCAGGGCTGTAAGAGACAGTCCAGATGAAATTTAAAGAGGGAACTGCGGTGACGGTTTTTGAGAAAACTGGGTGATGCGAGTTTCAAAACCTACAGCCCATAATCTGGACTCGGCTAAAACATACCAGAAAGCTTAGCTCAGACCTGTAAGGTTCACTTCTTCTAAACATAAAACAAGGAAACGTGGAAGGTTTGCTCTTTCTCTTTAATACAGAACGTTAACAACCTGCTTGGGGGAACAGGAATCCTTTTATGGAGTAAGAACTAGCTCTTTAAAAATGGGAAATACGTGTGGGAATGGTGTTTATTTATGCACTCGTAAGTATACACACATGCAATGATTATTAATATTTACATACACATACACGTATGGAAATAATTGTCTCAGAAAGTGGTTTAGATCTAGAAACAATTGGCAGACAAAGAAAGGAATGGTCCAGTCTACAAAACCATCCCAAAGGACAACAATCCTAACAATGGGAAGGCTGATAGCATAATAATCCCCATAAAACAACATGGGGAGGAGGGAGTGGAGGATTCTTCAGTATTTTTATGGATTCATAGGAAAGGTTTTAGAACCTAAGTTCTTTTCAAATTAACTTTTATTTCCTTGTGCAAAAATAGATTGACAGCTTCAAAGGAAGGTTAGGTGGGTGTCACAGTCTTGGCAACGGGTGATAACTGCCACACTTGGGTGGGTGTTTGCTAGATGGAGGGAGAATAAAACAGAAAATAAGCCCTCCCTTCTGAAAAGACACTGCCACCACGAATATGCCACTGTCCACTACAGAGGGTGTGTTTTGTTCTGTCTGTGCAGGATTCGGGTTGATTTTCATCTCTGTACAACACACGCCATGGAATATTTACATGTTTGGGTACATCAACAAAGGGAAAAAAACAAAACAAAACAAAACAAAAAGACCCACACGCAACACACACACACACACAGACACACACACACACAGACACACACACACACGCACACACACACACACACACACGCAAAATGGGATTGTGCTCCTTTGTTTTGCATTTTCTGTAACCCAGATTGCGGTAATTATCTCCCTGGCTTTACAAGCCTTGTCTTTCATTCTAAAGGCAGTTTTTGGAATCGTGTTACACTTAACTCAGTTTAACAAATAAGAGTAGTCTGGCAAAATGGCACCATGTGCTTTCCACAAATATTTGTGGTATAGGCAAGCTCTCAATGTTTTCATTATGCCCAAGGTTCTTTGATTTGAAAGCAAGTGGAATAATGTAAAGAGGGAGAGAAGCATGGATTTGGGAGCTGGGTGTGTGTTGGATGCACTTTGCAGATTCATCTGTGC
The DNA here is from genome assembly GCF_937001465.1 of Orcinus orca. Lineage (NCBI taxonomy): Eukaryota > Metazoa > Chordata > Mammalia > Artiodactyla > Delphinidae > Orcinus > Orcinus orca. Next base: position 58,038,331 of record NC_064564.1, read on the forward strand.
CAGAGAACTGAAAGGAGGGAAAAGATACATTTTAAAAATAACTGGAAGAATAAAAAGAGGAAGGTTTGGAGGCATTTAGCAGAGCACAGTTTACACTGGCGTGAGCTCCGGGCTAATGATGAAATAATAACATTTGGCACTTGGAGCCCCAGAGGCTGACAATGCGTGCACTGTAGCCTGTGCACTTCACACATTTGCCGGGCTCTGTAGTCGGGACAAAGAAATGTAGCACAGAGGCAAGGAAAGAAGGGGTGAGAGCGAGAGTCTGCATTCAGGTTGACTGTAATATAAATATACATATACCGGGCTACAGATGTTCCTCATTGGCGAAGACTGGCACATCATTACGTGCTGTGCTTCATAATATTTTAATGAGTTTTTCTCCAAATAGCAACAAAAATGAACAATAAGAAGCTCTTAGGGAGGGAAAGTTGGTGGTGTTTTTGTCCCTGGGAAAAAAAAAATTCTCATAATAGGTTATATTAGTAATGGCAGAAAAAAAGCTTGTCTGGGTTTAATAAAATGGAATCGAGTTTAAAATATGGTTTCTGAAACTAGTTTCCCTTTTTTTTTCTTCAACTTTCACAGTTCATTCTGGCTAAAGGAATAACGTTAACGGGTTGTAGCATAATTCTGGGTGATTGTTTCTCTCGCTCTCTCCCTTTCTCTCTCCCTCTCTTTCTCTTTTTAGGGAAAAAAAATATCCTTAAGTGGAACTGTTGCAACAATGCTGTTAATATATTGTTCCAATTAAAGTCTTGAAATAAATAACAAACCACTTAATATGTGTTGTAAATGTCGTGCTGATTTAAGCATTGTTACACATAGATTACATCTCTTCAGGGGATGGATGGCTGGGTCCTCAATGGAGGTTTTCTCTTTGAGCGTGTGTGTGTGTGTGTGTGTGTGTGTGTGTGTGTGTGTGTGTGTGTGTGTACACTCACATGAGGTTGTGTGTGTTCCCCATTGTTCTTTTTTATTTGCTATAGGGTAAATTCCAAATAAAGACTTAAAGACTAAGGAAAAGTTTGATACCTGCAATACCAGTTTTTAGCATTACTGCATTACTGCCCCTGCAAGGAAAATAATTATTTCTGGCCATGTTCATTTAAAAAAAGAAACAAATCTATAGCAAAATTAGAGTATGCCCCTTATTCTAAGATGTAACCCTTTGAATGGGTTCTTTACACAGACCTTTTTATTTTAATGTAAGATAAGAGAGTTTAGTTTATGAACATGTGAGTAGCAAAACTATAATAAATATAATAGATACCTAATAACCTCTGGATGTTATTTGGTGAAGACCAACAAATTTCCACATATAACATATTGTGTATTCAGGTATGAAGCACAGATACTGTCTTCCTAACTTGTGGATTAGACATCATTGATTATTATTTGGAATGTCCATTTCTCATGTAAACGTTCTGTCATTTACCAAGTTTGATGTTTTTTATTGATGACAGAATATGCCCAAACCTCTTCCCTTTTTTGTAAATCCCACTGTGGTATATGTGAGGATTAATGAGAGAGGGAAATCTCATTTCAAGGGATCCATCAGACGACTAGGCTTAAATAACTCAAATTTATTTTGACTTTTTGCATTTAGACATTAGGAAATGACAAACAAAAGCAGTGGACTCCAAGCATATATTTGCGTGAAATAACTTTTAGGAAAATTCCTGAAATATTATTTAAAGACAAATTAATTGTCAACCCCTCTTATATACCTCCTTCTTTGGAAAGTAAAATGCTGTTAATAGAGAAAGCTGGAGACACTACAAAACTTGTCATGTCCTCCAAATCAGAATTTAAATGAAATTGAATTATGATGAGTACAGTTTTAGTGTCAAGTTTATTTCCATTTTTTTAGAAGTGGATATTCTGTGCATGACAGTTTTGTTAACTTAATTGGCCAGAATACATTAACAATCTGAATATCACTTCCTGCTATCCTAGATAAAGGCCCTGGATACTGTAGCTCTCTCTTCTCTCCTCTCTCTCTCTCTCTCTCTCTCTCTCTCTCTCTCTCTCTCTATATATATATATATATATATATGGCAATTCTAAAAAAGTTTTCTGTGAACATAGATAAACTAATATGAAAGGTACAAAATGAGCATGTGTGGCTTTTGATGAATTCTTGATTTCTAATAAGTAGCCTGAAGAGTTAATGATTTTTTTAAGAAAAACAGATTAATAATAATGAGTTAAACTGTATGTGGGCTGAAACAGCTAACTAAATAAGACGTTGTATAGTATTTGAAAGCCTGGACTTGGTGGTAGCTGGATTATATGGACTCAAATCCTCACTCTTCCACTTAATATCTGGGTCCTTGAGCAAGTTTATTAACCTCACCATGCATCAGTTTATCCATCTGTGAAATGGAGATGATGGTAATACCTTCCTCACAGTCTTGTAAGGATGACAGTAGTTAAGAAATGCAAAGTGCTTAAAACAGTGCCTGGTACATAAGTACTGAAAAAGTATTTGCTATCATCATCATCATTATTATTATTACTATTTAATGAATCCAGTATGCTACTATTAAATCTCTCCACTTACCCTTTGAACTAGACATTAGAAGTCCTGGGTCTCAGATTCAGCTCCACACTGACTGGCCTTGTGATCTTCATTTAGCCTGTCTGAATCTTCTATTTCCTTTAGCTGTAAAATTAGGGAAAGTTGAGAGATAATTTATGAGTCTAGTTACATGTTAGAACATAAACCTTTTAAAATAATTCAAAAGTCGACTGAGGATATCTAATGATGCTACGAAGAAAAAAAGTGATGCAGGGGAACGGAAGTCAAGGGCAGAGGGATTGAGAAGCATGGAACCTGTCCCCCACATCGTGCCCAAGAGAATTTTTCCTCCCATATGTAATGCCACAATATCTAAGAGGCCACAACATAAAATATTGGGGCCACCGTGAACAACCGAGGGTCACTATGGTCTAAAGCTGTGTTTAGAGTCCTTAGTCTTAGCTCCTAGCTCTCTTCGGAGAATAACTACTACCTAGAATTCCAAACGCAGAATGAGAGAGACCACGAACTTGTCTTCAGAGATCTTTGGCTTCTTCTCTCTGGACCATCAGCCTTCTTGGCTCACTAGAGTATTTTAATCCATTCCATAGAATTAAATTAGTATTTTTTAAAAAAAACAAGCAGAGGCATATGGAGTTTTCTCTTGGGAGCTGAAGTTGCATTTTCTTTTTCCGGGGGGGGGGGTCTCTCCTGTCTGCTGACCACTACTGGTGACCCCATGCAAAACCAAGTGCTTCTCAGCTGGAGTCAGTGTGGAAAATAAAATACCCATGCACTACACAGTTTCCCTAGATGCCAGCACTGATGGTTTCTACTTATGAATGTTGAAAATATTTGACATTCTATCTGCTTAATGATAATAACACCTAACAGGTCCTGAGTACTTACTCTGAGCCAAGCTGGTTTCTAAATGCTTTCTAGATATTAACTTGTGGATTCCTCCCCAAACCCTCTGAGGGCATTTGTCTTCCATGTCTCAGATGGAAAATAGGACAGAGAGGTGCAGGTCATACCGTGAGGAAGTGGCACAGCTGATGCTGGCATCCAAGTTTCCTCTGACTCGAGCACCCAGGCCTCTCGCAGTTACACCAGGACCCAGCTCCAACAATAAGTGCAATACAATAAATTTAAAAAGTGAAGTCAGGAAAGCTTCCCAACCAGCTATTAGGATTTATGACTACTAAATCGGACTATAAGATATATCTATCTGCCATCCGCCAGTTTTAAAAATAAGAATGCTTTATGCTTTGAATGGTGACTTCACATCTTGTTCTGATTTGAATTTCCCAATGACTTTGAGATGTAAGGAAAACACCCAGGTTTTGGAAAAGTACAAGTTAACACTTCCTTCTCTTGCTCGTAATTTCTACTTTAGGTCGTTTCTAAGGAAATTTAGTCTGTGCTACTTACATACTAGCAAGCTATGTAATAAAACCCACTAGCTCATCTTAGGATACCAAGCCCAGATCTAATTTGATAACAGTGGGAGAATCTCTGGCTGGTATAGATCTCAGAGCCCTCCTTCAAGTTATATTAGGGGTGTTTCTATTATTCTACCACTGTGGCTTAGAACCTCTAATTCAATTAACAAAAACAAGTCTAACCCCGTCACCGTTGGCCAAGAAACAAGTGACTCCTTCATGGAGGGGAGAGTCCTAGCTGTCTGGTCTAGCCGCCCTGCCTACACTTTGATTCACGCTGCATTGCCAGCCTTGGAGGACTGACATTGTATTTTATTAAGCAGGGCCGTCAAGCCATATCTCCACTGGACAAAAAGGAAAAGGGAAGCTCAGAGTGGTTTGAAACTCCGAGTGAATTTTGAAGTAGTAAATGGAGTTGAAGCTGGATTGACTCTGAATATGCATATTGTTTTCTATTTTAAAAAGTTGAAAAAAGAATGTTTATGTCTAAAATATATTTTGATATGTAATATCTTTTTAATCTTTGCCTCAAGAAAACAAATGACAATGCCAACAGCATTAAAAAGAATTAACGTATTATGGTTCTCTATTGCTATCAATTATAGCTCTACATATATGCATCCTTTTCATCTAATCAGGATGGCTTAAATCAAGACACTTATAACCCAAATTTTGATCACTATTAAAATATCTTAAAAGCTCAATATTTAGTGAAAAGAATTCCAAATTACCCTGGAAATAATGTGAGGTATACATACACACTGCAGCCCATGACATCATAAGATAGTATATTAGGCAGTCATGCAGCCAAGTCTAGATTACTTTCTTCCAGGTGTCTCAAGCCTAGGCTTTTCTCTTCACTTCTTTACCTGCAACATAAACTTTGGAAGTTAGGTCAAATGGCTTTGAACCCTCACTCCACCATTTAAGAGCAGCCCAAACTGGGCAGAGTTACTTAAAGGTTTTGAGCCTCAGTTTCCTTATCTTTAAAATGTGAGTAATAATTCCTGCCTTACAGCATTGCCAGGATTTAAGAAAATGTATGTGTTGTTCCCATCAGAAGGCATGGTTCATAGTAGTTGCTCTATAAATAATCTAGCTGCTGTTTCTGTAATTATTTCTACCCTTCTCTAATTTTCTGTATCTGTTGCTGATACTATCTCAAGTCCAGTCAAGCTCTTCGTGATGAGATTGTACAGTTCTACCTTGGCCAGGAAGCAAATAATCAAGTGAAAAATGTATACAAAGGTCATTAGGGTATAGGGAGTGAGAAAGAGATCATGAGAAGAAAGTTGAGCTATCTCTTATTGTTTTCCTGAACCTGGTATTTGAGGGGTAAGGGAGTAGCACGTGATGGTTTCATTTTCAGCATTAAGAGGCTGCATATTGTCATGCAACTAAAGAGAAGAAATGATACTCAGGAGTAAGATGTTGGTTGCAAAAGAAGCCCTTTGTCAATATGACTCACTGGCAAATATCCAAGGATGTACATTTCTAATTTCCTTTTACTCAATGAACGTTTATGCTTATGAAAAGAGCCTATAAGCATTGACTTGATTTCCCTACAAAACAAAACAAAATTGCCATTATGAAGATGATCTTGTTTTTGTTGAGTAGGTTAATTTCAGCACCCCCATCTGAAGGCATGCTACTGTAGCACATTGAAAAAAAATCTCACTAAAATTTAGGGAAAATCTTGTAAAAGAAGGACTCCCTCGAAAACCTAGTGTTGAGGAATCTGCCATTTCTTCCCACTGTCAGGGGAACAGGGAAATAGTGCATATGGGTGTGTCCCTAGACAAGCAACCCAAGAACGGAACTGGAGAAAGCTGAGACAGAGATAGCAAATGTCTGGGCTGTCCTTCCTGGCACAAGTGTGTTTGTGACGGGCTCCACGTCTCATGCAATGGATTCAGCTGGATGGGAGCCTGGTCCATTAGAAATGATGGAGGGAATGGAGAAAGTTGTTTCCCACGGAGAGGATGAAGTTCAGAAGGCAAAATGAATCTTCAGGAGAAACTTTCAGGCCTGCGTTACCCTGGAAATATAACACAATCCTATTCAGCCCACAGGAGGATCCTCTTAGGCTCCACCATATAGTTTGTAGTTCTCACGGTACTAAAAGGAGCTTTTTAAAGAAAACCTTATAGATATTTTCCCACTAGAATGGGCCTCAGAAGCAAAGAAGATTTTCACTGTACTTAGAGAATATATTTGGTGTTTGCATGGGGAAGAGGAGTGAGGCTTAATCCAAGTGATTCCAAAACATTTCATGGTGAATGTTACAAAAAGGTCAAGTTCAGCTCAATAGAAGAAAAAACTTTGACAATTACATCTATCCAAAAACTGGAATGGACTGGAGGTATTCCAGCAAAGGCTGAAGGAGCCCTGGTTGTGCATGTTCAGAAAATCTATATTTTGGAAACGTATTGGGCTAGAAACCTAAAATGCTATAAAAATATTCAATAAAAGAGGAGAGTCTTGGTATCAGAAAATACTGAAAAACAAAGTTGCATCGATTCTAAAATAATACATAGAAAGCGAAGCTAAACTGCCATGCTCTCCTCCCCACCATCCCACTCAAAACCCTGCCATTAACTTGGTGCTTGGTGCCCAGAAGACAGGAGCATGCACTGCGGACAGTGCTTTGCTTCCAGTGACTTCAGGAGGAGGCTAGCTGCAAGCAAGAACTGGATGATGGTTAAGCCACGTGTTTCTAAACCATGGGTTTCTAGTGGCCTAGAAGCATCCTGGTTTATCTGGCTCTGGTGGGAGCCTTCCCATAGCTCACCAGGTCTCCTCTGCTGATTTGTACTGTGGAACAGAGAGTATATTTCTCCAGTCTGTAATCGTAATGTCTCTGCTTTACCACTCTTCAAGAGGATGACTTTAATTACAACTATGCCAGAATCATGTTTAATATCCTTGATCATAGGAAATTCTGTTGGCCTTTGCTTCTTGGTTTTCATTACCTGAATGCCCCCCATCCCCTTTCTTCACTCTGTAAACTCTGACTGATGCTTTAATTCTTAGCCCTTGAACCCTTCCCTGACCATTGCATGAATTCTCACCTGGATATTCTTCCATCTCTTGTACTTCCATGGAGCTGTGTATAGATCCCTACAGTAGAACATATGACCAGGACCTGCCACAAAATTTACACAGCCCAGTGCAAAATGAAGATATGGGTCCCTTGTTTATAAATTACTAGGAATTTTTTAATGGTGGCACAGGGCGTTAAATCAAGTGTGGGGACTTTTGTGATTGCACAGATGACATGTGTGTGAAACCAACCCTACTTCTGATACTGTAATCAGATTCTGTGTTACATATTCTGTGTTGATTTCAGATTACTAATCACCAATCACCCTTTTTTGTGGTAGTATCAGAGTTCCATTGGGGGGGTTACTTCTTCCCCAATGTATATGTCTCAGTGCACCTATAAATCAAGGCCCCCAGCCTCTCCTGCTAAAGAATAGGCACATGACTAAACTCTATTAACTCCTCTCTCTCCTCCCCTCCTTCCCTTCCCTCCCTTCCTTTCTCTTTCTCCCTCTTTCCCTCTCTCCTTCTCCTGAGTCTTGAATCTTGAACAGAAAGATACAAGAACAGGGAAAAAAATTGGAATGCATTTGTTCGCTGGCAGCGCCCTCCAAGACTGTTGAGAAGTTATTGGTACTTAAACCCTTAGACATGCTAGTTCTTCTTCTATTTTCAAGCCTCATTCTCCAGCCTTCTCGTTGATCCTGTGAGTGTCCCAAGAGCTTTCCAATAAATTTCTCTCCTGCTTAGGCAGCCAGAATCTGTTTGTGTTGCTTGCAATCAAAGAACCCTGTGAGTGATAGTATATCTCATTCTCTCACTGGACTGGGAGTTCTTTGGTCTAATTAAAATTATAGCATACATGCATTAACATACATACAGAAAAGTACAGAGTGTTTCACATATGGGATTTCTTTTAATTTTCAAAATGAGCCTTCAAGAGCTGTCGCTATCTTCACTTTTCAGATGACACCAATGAGGTTCTGGGAGATCAAATAATTTTCTGAAAGCGTCCCGTTTACTTAGTTATGGAGTCAAGCTTTTCAGACTAAGTTTTTTTCTGACTCCCAAGACTACACTGTCCCATGATGTTTTGTTCTTTTTGCATCCCCATTGTCTGGCCCATTGCTGGGCACATCGTATTCCCAGTAACTATTAAACAAGTGAATGAATAAAGAAAAGAAGGAATATTCCCACCCATGTCTTTGTCCAGTAGCAGTTCGTAACCCCTACCTAATGGTCGACAATTATAAAGTCAGATTTTTATCTTTTGCCTCTCTTATCATAATATTTTATTTGCCATTTACTACTATGAAAACATTGGCAGATTCATCACTTATTTCTAAAACTAGCTTAGCATACCAATATCTCAATTTATTTCATGATTTTTTTTTTTAGCAGTTCACTGTGACTGCCACTTTCCAGATCGAAGGCACAATGATTGGAGCAAATATATATCAGTTCTTGACTGCCAAGGAACAAACTGCAACTTTAACTATTCTGGCCTTTACTTCAATAGAGACATTCTCAAGTGATTGCCCTTTACCCATAAATCTTTGCAAAATCAATAATGTGGAAGGGGTAAAGGTATATAGAGTCTGAGAGTCTGCCTGAAAATGTAATTGTGCCACGGTCCGACAGCCTTGAGGAGAACCAGACAGACAAGAAGGTAGCTAGAGCAGTTCAAAATTCTACATGGGATCTGTCTATCATATAAACAGAGCAAATACATCTGGCAGGTAAAAACAAAACCCACTATTTCCCCCCTTATGTGTGTCTAAACAATTCAATGTAAATAAGATGTTACTGAGCAAAGGACTGATCTTTACTGTTCCGTGTACAGGTTCGGAGGTAAAAAAAAAAAATTAATTAATTACAAAAGCTTGCAAACAATGTAAACAGCATTAAGCGCAGTAATTATAAGATAAGCACTGAGGCAATTTTCAGTTGATTAGGGGTGGATGTACAGAGGTAAACCTACAGTTTGCCTGCTGGTGCAAGAATGGCTTAGGTGCCAATTAGTGGTTATTGCTACTAATTATTAAAAACATTTTTAAGAGTAATTAAAAATTAAATGCACCTGGGCTTCCCTGGTGGCGCAGTGGTTGAGAGTCCGCCTGCCGTTGCAGGGGACGCGGGTTCATGCCCCGGTCCGGGAAGATCCCACATGCTGTGGAGCGGCTGGGCCTGTGAGCCATGGCCGCTGAGCCTGCGCGTCCGGAGCCTGTGCTCCGCAACGGGAGAGGCCACAACAGTGAGACGCCCGCGTACTGCCAAAAAAAAAAAAATTAAATGCACCTGTATGATGTCTCATAACTGTGTGGTGGTAAATTGCTCTGATTTTCCATATCTATCACACAGGAACTGCTCAGTAAGGTGGAGAAGCTTTATGACACCTAGTATCAGAAGCCAAACTATATATGCATATGCCTTCTCTGTGCAAGCATTGCTGGAGCTCAGTTTTTCTGCTCAAAAGTTTCTATGAATGAATGCTACTAGGTCAAGGTCATTACAGTGCTAATGAGGACCATAGCTGAGGGCTTAATCCTTTACTTCTGACATTAGTTACATCCTCGTTGTGATAAAATACTGTTGAGAAACTAAAGAAGTTAAGGAAAGATAAAGTTTAGCCTCTCTGAGACCTCACTTTCCTTCTTAAACGCTGTGCCAGAGAGGACAACTTCAGAATTCTAGTACAAATACTGGGATCTCACCATTAGCTCTGTGACCGTGGGTACATCACTAATCCTCCTGGCATCGGCTATTTTACCTTCAAAGCACAGAGATGGATTAACTGCCCTTGCAAGTTCCTTCCAGTGTTAAAAATCTGTGTCCTGATTGGGCTGATATTCATATGACATGAACAAGAAGAAATGGATAATATTTACAGAGTGTTCATCCAGTCTCAGGCTTTTCCATCAGTGGGTCAGATCTTTGGCTGTGCTCCGGAATTACCTGGAGATCTTTTCAAAACTATGATGCCAAGGCCCGTTCCCCAGAGATTCTGATTTAATTGAATGGAGGTGGGAACAGGGCATGGGTAGCTTTTCAAAGCTCTCCAGGTGACTCTAATATGCTTAGAAAGTTACAAATTACCAACATGCTTTCCATACATAAGATCACTAGTTCTGATATTTTAAAATACTCTGTGAAGTATATATTTTTGTCCCCATTTTACAGATGAGTAAATGTATTTAGGGACTTTGTGTCTATCATAATATAAATGTGTCAGAGACAGGATTGAAATTCTGGAAAACTGACATTTTCCAAGCTTCTCTGATCCAAAGATCCTGGCTTCTCTTAACCTTAAATATACTAGCAGTTTTATATGTTGTTGATTGACTTTCTGCGGTCTCTCCTCTTTGGTTACTATTTGTGTTATTATAGCACACATCATTAAATGCCTTTTCTTTAAATTTCCTTATAGTTCTTGGATATGTAAATGAATCGTACACAAAATAAGGGTCATGAATTTGCTTGTCATTCCCATAAAGGATTCTTTGACACACTGCAAAACAAAATGTTGGCAGTCCAGGTGTGATGTTCTTAAAAGAGCAATCAGGGCTTCCCTGGTGGCGCAGTGGTTGAGAGTCCGCCTGCCGATGCAGGGGACACGGGTTCGTGCCCCGGTCCGGGAGGATCCCACATGCCGCGGAGCGGCTGGGCCCGTGAGCCATGGCCGCTGAGCCTGCGCGTCCGGAGCCTGTGCTCCGCAACGGGAGAGGCCACAACAGTGAGAGGCCCGCGTACCGCAAAAAAAAAAAGAGCAATCAGCCTCTTTCAATAGCTGACGGAGCCCGAAAAAAGGTCTCCTCTCCTCAGGAAGAGGAGACCTGAGAGACTTCTGCTGTCTCACTACAGCCAAGTACACAGGAGGTGATGAAGGAACACATGGGTGTGAGCGGCCAATGGGAAAAGAGGGGAATTTCTATTAACCTCTGCCTCAGGCCTTTTAGGTTTGGTTTGTGTTGTGTTCATCTTAAGGCCATAACCTCTATTTCTCATGATTATCTCCCTGGCCCCAGGACATCTCTACCACTTATTTAGTTATTATCTCCACTGGAAATCTACTTATCTTTTAAAAAGGCAGGAAACAATTTATGTCCCACCATCATTCTATTTACAATCTTAATCCTACACAGCCAAGGTAAAGAAAAGGAGTCATTACCTGTACATATTGGCGAGTCTACTGTTTGATACATTATTGGAGCTTAAAGATACAGATAACAACAACAAAAACCAAAAATGCGCTTCACACAGCATTTACTGCTCTTCTTTTGATTGGAGCTCCTGCTACGTACCTGAAAGCAAGAAGGAGTAGTATTTTCACGCCAGCATATAATTGGCAGATCCATATTTTGTTTTTGCTTGTTTCTTTCTTTCAGCAAAATCAGCCTGCCTTCTTTCTGACTTTCCCTGCCAAGCATATCGAATTGTGTGAGGTTTATGGATGTACAATCATTCCTGGGCAACCTGAAAGCCAGGGGGATGACAAGGAGATACTGCAAAACAAAATTTACAAAAAAAAAAAATGGTAAAAGTATGAGTGAATACTAGAAGACAGATTTGAGATAATTATTGGAGAGATGACAGAGTATATCAGCCATGATTTGTTTTGCCAGGTTGTCGTTTCAAAGATAATGAAGAACTATTAAATCAATTTCTTTTTTTTTAATCCCTCAGGGAAATGAGTACACAGATATTAAAGAATAAATGAAATGAATACACAGATACTAATTATAAATACTAATTATGATAAGTTTGAACAGCTAGCTACTTTAGACAACGCTGGAAATATTCGCTATGCAAATGCATAAACTCTACCCAACGGCTTTATAGATCCCTGGCATTAGGTCCAGAACTATTGTGCAGAAACAGGATGGTGGCTCAACTTGGTTGGGGGTCATTTTTATTGCCAATTTAACTCGTGTTAAATTAGTGGGTATTTAACTATCACTAAAACAATTTAGGGCTCAATTCACCAAAGTATCATTTTTACTAATATTTTAGTGAAAAGTGAAGAATTACTCCTCCCCATGCTGTCCTGTGATGCCAGAGGCACCACTCTCTCTAGTCTATAGTAATGAAACTCGCATTGCCAAGGGTGGGCTGCTTGCCTACCAAGGAAAACAATACTCTCCTTGAGAGTTTGGTATCCTGCTGTATTTTATTGCTGTAAAACCATTTTACCATCCCTCTTCACTGAATGAGATTTTTAAAAAATTCCTAAATCATGAGCCAAATTAGCCTAATCCAATCCAGTATTTCATGGAAGACCTTCAATGTAGGATTGTTACATCAAACTACCAACTTTTCGTTTCAGGAAAGAAAAAAAAAAAAAAACATATTTCTCTACCAACAAGAAACATGATCCACTCCACATTCAGAAAGATTTACAAATGCCACAACACACTTATCTACCAGCAAACATATCATTTCTTTGTTTTGTAGGACACCAAGGATGAATTATTCATGAGCCCCCATTTCAGATGCTTATTGTGTCTGGTGGCAAAGGCTCCGCCCGCTCAGCCTCAGGAAAGCTCCAGCGCTTTGCTGCAGGCACAGTGCTCTGTGCCATCCAGGGACCAGCAGCGTGCTCTCGAGTTACTGGAGCAGCGCATGCGGTTCCAGTGGCCTCAGCTGTGGAGACAGCTGTTTGCCCACAGTCTGTGATGGCAGAAATGTGTGGTAGGCTTCCCCCTAACAGCATGCACCCCCCCACACACACACACCCTCACACACTCCCATGCCATGCATCATACATCATACAACCAAGGGGATGCAAAGAAGCCCCATGATTTGGGGACCAGAATGAGCGATGCACCACAGTTTAGAATAGCTCTTTATCTTGTATTGAAAATTATTGGATAGTAGGCTGTACAGCCTCAGAATCTAAACCCTTCTTGTAATTTATGTATCAAAAGGTTTGTGCATGCGTGAAATTCAGAATGATTTATTGTTTAGTTATTGCCTTATTTACTTACTTAATGGATTGATTGATGTGCCAGGATCCCACAGACAGCAGAAGCTTTTTTTTTTTTTTTTTTTTTTTTAAGATTATTTTAAAGGAAAGAGGTGGTTGTCAGGAGTTTCACCAACACAGTCAACGCCTCCCTACTGGTGTGTATTCACAATGAATTCCTTTTGGCTCTTGCTACCTGTCTGTGGCTATTCGTTGACACAAAATACTGCACCTTGCACACAATAGGAAGTGTTAGAGATGGAAAAAAAATTAGGCGTGGAAGGGTAAACTACGGGGAGAAAATCTGAATGGAACACCAGAGCTTCAGCCAATATAAGCATCTATACTAGGCAATCCCTTATGTGGAGCTTGGGCTGCAAGCGATAGAAAAACTCCTCTACAATGGGTGTTATTAAAATTCCATGTGGCATCATTTCTTCACAGAAGAGGGAGGTGCAGACAGAAAAGTCCCACAATTTGAATTCCTCTCGTAGACCTCAGGTCATCTGTTTATCTTTCGGACACTGACTTACTTTCATTTTGTAAGGACATGCTACACCTGAATTGGTCAATGTAATAAAATAAAATTCTCCATAAACGTTGAAAAGGTAGTTACAAGAAAATTTTCACAAACCTCTTACTAGCACGGCCCTTGAATTCTATTTGTTACTTTATAAGGGAGCTCAGGACAGGAGAAGGGTGGACCCGTTTCGAGAAATGGGATGTTGAATTTCTCTAGACTTTTATTCACTCAGTGTTCTATGCGTGCAATGTTTACGTAAGATCTTTGTACCCTCATTCCCAACCGAGCTCTAATTTGACATAATGCGGCGTAGAATGGCACCAGTCATCGGGCTTGCATCAGAAATGCATTTTATTTGGATTCAATTCAGACTCTTAACGAACTGATTCCTGTAAATGCAGCAGATGGGAGTGAGGCAAATGGGAGCGTGTGTGCGGCCTCACACCCAGCATCACTGCTGCTTCCCTGTGCTAAAGCCTTTCCTGAGTTAGCTGGTTAGTTAGTTAGCTAATTAGTTAGGCACACTCCAACTGAAACTTTTCATTATAATTAACACATTTATCCTAACAGTCCACCAAACTGAGGCATGAAAAGCTACCGTCCAGCCAAGGCAATTCGATTCTTTCGTTTGCTTTCTCTCTCCTCCTGATAAATGCACTGAATGTTGCCAGAGATGGTCTAACGGTTTATAAACCTGGCAAAGCTGTAGCCAGAGCTTCTTTTCTAAAAGTCAATTAAAAATGCTAGTTGCACTGTAAACAGAATTCTCCATAGAAGAATGCCACGCAGTGCCCAGAGTGGTCTCTTAATACAAAATATCAATCTGATTTTCCTCAGGAGATTTGCTCTCCTTTTGCAATGCAAATATTTTCAAGTGTACTAAACACGTTTTAGCACCTCAACATAGGCACTAAAACTATTTGCATGCAAAATTACCCAGAGTAGGCAGACAGGCACAAGCTTATGCTAGCACCATATGTGCTGAAGAATTTGAGCCAGGAAACAACTAGTATCTGGACGTTATTTACAATTTAAATTTAATTTTACATTATTATTCAAACCAGAGCTTATATATAAAGTCTCTATTAAAATTAATGTTTCACATGGAACAAAATTTCACCTAAAGTTACATGTTTAATAGTACTGGGCTTTTTTGTTCCAGCTGTCTAAACCACTCAAGAAGGACAATACGGGCACTTTTGTCCCTTGCCTTCCAACTCTACCTGCATGCGTGGTTCATTTTTCCCTCTAACAAATTCTCTCGGAAAGAGCAGCAAAATTAATGTTGATTGGAAAGCCCAGAAAGCAACACAAAACAGAGACCAAGCCAGACACATGGAAGCGCAGAAGTGATTTGAAGAACTATACACCACTTGGAAATAGCGTAGAACATTGTTCACATTCAGATTTAAAAAAAAAAAAAAATCTTTTTTTTTCTTCCTAAGAAACTCCCTTTCATGTTTTTTGAACATGAGCAATGACTCCGGTTTAGCATTTAGTTTGCAAATTGCAATGTGTCATAGTGTCCCAAGAAAACAGCACTTCTTTATGTACTCTGGAATACTGTTAACCCTTTATCTCCATTATGCTTTTAGAGCACCTTGATGGAGAAATCCGAAATCTGTTGGCAGTGTTTGGATGGTGTATTTAAAAATTACTTGTTAATGCAGATCAAAATAGAACTCTACTTTCTTCTTTCTCTCTTCAGGTAATTTAGCATTTCAAGTTTGGTGAGATTTCATGTCTTTCATCTCATTGTTTTAAATGTTTACTAGTTTATTTTTATGTTCATTTTAGGAGAAATATATTCAGCTGAATCAGAATGAGTATTTCTAACCCACAGCTATAGAAATAAATTTAGAGTGGAGGGAATATAAGAAAAATCAATATACTGTATTTCATCACAAGGGCCACGTCAGATATGCCCAGAATCTTAACTACAGAGAGTTCTTTCCCTTGGATTAGAGATACTCAAATTTTTTATAAATCTAGCATATATAATTTTTCTTTGAGTACTTCAAGTATTGTTATCAGTTTAACAGCTTTTTGCTTTCTCTTTCTTTCTTCCTTTCCTTCTTTCTTTCATAAGAAGGAGAAGCTACTTTCTTGACTTGCAATCAGCCTTAGAAATGTTGAATCATTGCCTAGGTGCATGAACTCAATTCTGAGTAGCTTTAATTTAGAGCTGCCAACATTTCTATAACATAAGCTCTCTAAAAGAGGCCCACAGAAGAACCAGAAATCTGTGGTTGTGTAGAAAGTTGAATGGGAATGGAAAATCTCCACGTTTACACGTCTATCCTTGCATATTAATATCATTACATTTAAAGGCTGGTTTGATTTCAAACATTGAATTAATTAAGGGAACTTCCAGGTCGAGTTATAAGGCCAAATCAAATGCCAACAGCTCCCTCTACTGGCTACTGGAGGAAATCATTTGATCTCCATCAATGAAAAAGAAATTTGCTGTTTATTTAAGAAGCATCTTCATCAAATTAAATTTTTTGCAAAACATAGAAGCTTCTGGGGAAAGCTGGAAAATGTTCACTTGTAGTGATATAAAGAAAAACACTAAGAATTATAGAAATAGAAGTTGACAGTCATGTGAATTTTCTGCTATCAGTAAAGAGTTCCTGCCTCCACTAAAAGAACATCTGATTATTCTCTTGCCCAGCACCCTCTATTATATAGAGTTTGGGTTAAGGTTAAAATATAATTAGGGCTAGGTTTAGGTTTGCGTTTTCCCAAATCTAACACAAATATTAAATTTATTTTCTGGAAGTTGACAAATCTTAATAGAAGCTAAATATTTTTCATGATATTTCTTTGTCACTTGCTGAATTTTAAAAAAGAAAAAAACCAAGACTATCTTTATTGTTATTTCAGTGAGAATAAATAGAACACTTTTAACTTGTATATCATTTGGAAGCAAAAATGTTGGCTTCTTTTATTTAAACTCTAGCATTTGATATAACAAGTAGCTTAATTAGAGCTATAAAAGTAAAACATGTAAAAAATAAGCTGCGTTTTCCTCGCAGACTCTGTGCCTCAGCCTTCATGGAGACTACTGTCTTCCACCACCTGAAATAATCAATCTATTGGGTTTCACTCATTTAGCGCTGTCTCTCCCTTAAGTCTCCCCCAACCCCTCTGCAACACTTGGCCACATTTTCACGCAGCCATATTCCCTGAACATAAATGGAAAATGTAACAGCATACTCAGAACTTTTCAAATCCCACTCATTTCAACAAGTGAGACTTGACAAGGTTGATATGATAGGCGCATGCGAGAAGTTTTAGAATTTTGACGTAAATGCACCGTGAAGGAAAAAACCCTTCTTTTTTAGAAGGGAAGAAATACAGCACTGCAGAGGCATCGACATCCCATTCTATGGGTGGGCCTTAACAATGCTGTCCCCAACCTCCAGCCCAGTTTACCACATAATTTGAAAACAAACATGTAATTTTTGAGAGATTACCAAGATAGAATAATTATTTCCCTCTCTCTACCAACCTGCCATTCCCCCTTCCCCCTCCACCCACCCACACAGCCTCGAAATATATGTATGTATCCTTCGTCTTTGGGAATAGGGCCATTTCTTTTAAAAGAACCATCCTGCATCTTAAACTTGATATCTTAATTTAGGAAATCACACTTATTTCCTAAAGCACCCATAATTGGTGTCAAAAGCCTCAGAGAATCTTTTTATGATAGGTCCTTCCTTGTTTAACAATATAATTATTGTTGAATTACAGTACATATTGGCATGCGGTATTTTTCGGGATTTTCTTATTTCACTAATTCTCTTCTAACACTAATTCTATTTTAGAAGTTGAATTTTTGAAACATTCAGTTAAAAATGTGGTTTCGGAGTCAGGCAGTTCTCCTGTATTCAAATCTCACCTCTGTCATTTACAAACGTGTAACCTAAGGTAAGGCACTTAAACTCAGGGAGACTCAATTTCCTCTTTGGTTAAGAGAGAATAATAATACATCTCTACCCCATTGGGTAACTCACTGAGGTTGCCTTGAGGTAACATGTGTAAGATGCTCTAGCAAAATGGTACATAACAAACAACCAACGTTGCTATTCCTGCTTAATAAACAAGAAAAAGAAGTCGTATGTGAATGAAACAATGTAACTGGTCATTTGATTTCCTGAAAACAAATGCCACCATAGTCAACCAAGGGAGCATTGAATACCAATGGCTTTGACTAGAAAACTGAAAAGAAGACATTATCTAAAACAAGGATTCAGATTTGATGGGTGAAGCAACCATGCTTCTTACCTGGGAGAGCACAGCAGAGTTCTTCCCTGTGATGGGACAGGCACTGGTTTGCAGTGGGGCAGTAAGTTAGAACCTAGAACCAGAGAATAAAGTTGTCCTTCAGGGCTCATCTGGAGGGAACATCTACTGGACAATGGGTCCACAAAAGATGATGAATCATTGGCAGAATCCTTTGAGAATGCAAGCTTTGGAAGTGGATAGACCTTGTTCCAGTCCCACCACTGGACAACTTTGAGCTGTGTGACCTTAAGCCCATTTCCTCACATGGTCTGAGCTTCAATTTTCAATTCTGAAAAATAAGGATATTGTCTAATTCACAGAGCTGGGTGAGAATTTTGATCACAGATTATTGTAAAAGATTCTACACGGTCCGGCTCCTCCTTTCCTCTGCAGCTCTTCTGCTTCAGTCCTCATCTTTGCTCCTTCTGCTGCAGACGAAGGGGCCTTCTTGGAAGCCTGAGGTCCTCATTCTTGCCGTGTCCCTCACAGTGCATCATCTCTTTAATGGCAGCTTCTTCATCATATCTTAGCTCGGTCATCCCTTTCTTGTGGAGGCCTTCCTTGATCTTGCTGAGTGGGCCAAATTCCCTCTGTGTCTTCTTCAACTACCTTATAGTTCTCCTCCATCGTGGTGCTTATCACAGGTTTAATTTAGTTTGATTGACTGTCTTCCTACTAGACTATGAACCACTTACTAAGGGCAGGAAGTGGCCGGGGTTTTTTTCACCATTACATCCTCCATGCCTGGTAAAGAATAGGTACCTAATAATTACTGTTGAACAAATAAATAGAAATCCAACACACAAGAGATACTTGGAAAATGGTCGTTACTACTACAAAATCTTAGCATCAGAGGGAGCTGAGAGGTCCTCTAGAGATTAGTCCAAATCACTTTTGCTTCCACTATGTCTCCACCACGTTCACACCCTCTTTAGATCCATGAGCAAGGAATCAAGATCTCAAAAATCAATGGATGCCTACTGAAGTCTACACTTATTATCCAATGGCATCCACATTTCCCTTGGTTCTCCTAAATCACATTCCCTTTTATAATTAAAACAATGTCTCAGTTGTAAAGAGCTATGAGTGTGATGACAGTAACTCTGAACCATGCCCTCCAATAGGGGATTTTATGCAGTGATGGGACTGGAAATTATTTACTTTGGGAAGAGAATCCTGTTGGGATTTCTGCACAAACCTTTGTATACTGAGAGATGCTGCGCATATTTATGGGGCTGGGAGGTCCTAGAGCTGCATTTTCAGATGTTCCTTATTTTTCTATTTGTATATTTATTCAACTCCCCACCTTCTGGAAATTCTGTCACTGGGTAGAAATGGTGATAATGGCTGGGAAACATTTTAGCGCCATAATAAAAGTCACTAGAAGTGTGGTAACGCAAGAAAGAAAATGTAGTGGTAAAACCGTAGAAACATTTAACAAATTGTTTTCCACTAATTAAAAAAAAATAACCCTTGGAGACTTGAAGGGCAGGAAATGCTGCCACTCTATTGCCTTTTTAGTCAAATGCCTTCATAGGCATATCCCTTTAACATATATTATTAATATTGATCCCCCAGGGCCTGAAACAGTTTCCACCTCATCCCTGTTCTAACTACCCCAGGACACTCTGACCTTCTTTCTGAATTCCCATTATGCCTCTTTGCACTCTTTACTCTTTTGTGAATTGTTTTTGATATTCATTTTTCTCTCTCAACTAGCTTGGAAGTAGGGACCCCTTGGAGGAGGGCTTGGGACTTTGGAAACACATATGGATTTTGGAAGAGCAAAATCCGATTGGAATTCCATTTCTTTACCCTTACTACCAGGATCTATGCCTCATTTAGAGCTATCTGACCAAATTATTAGAATTAAAATAGACGAAATGTGGTGAAGTAGCAATAGTTTACCTTATCACCCTGCCCTCATCATGTCCTTGGTTACAAATTTAGTTAAATTCATTTCAATACTTTTTATAAAACTTTTGTATATTTGTTTTTACTTTCTGGTTAGGAAACATAGACAAGTTCTTTTAGAAAATTTGAACAATTCAGAAAACTATAAAAGAAGAACTTACGAATTAGCAGCTGCCATGTTTGAGGGCTTACTGTGTGCAGAAACTGTGCTGTCTGTTGTGTATTTCTATTACCCCTTTTAATTTTGGCAGTAGCGCAGAAGGTAGATAGTAATATTATTCCCATTTTACATGTGAAACAACAAAAGTAAAGGATCCCTGAGGGTATACAACCAGTGATGGATTTGGAAATCAAATCCAGCCGCTCACTCCATAGCATAACCATAATACTAAAGTAGTTACTAAGATTATCCATAAATCAACCATGTCCCATCACAGAGGGAAAATCCATGCTATTCATTTTTTGTAGATTTAATAATATTTCCTTCCAATTACATGTACACACACACACACAAGGCATGCACACACATATAGGGGGAGCTGTGCAGTATTTTTAAAATAAAAATTGGGATCATACCATATGTACAGTTTTTTTCATTAACGTATATTTGACATTTTCATGGCATAAAATTTATTCAGATATACACCTATAGTAGTGACTATGTAAGCATTTTCTTACCCTCATTGAACCATGTTTACCTTGGACTTTCAAATGATTCCCAATCCTTAGCATGTAAGTTTTCTCCAGGTTAAATTTACTGCATATTAGGATTATGTACATTATAATCTCCAATGTATAAATTAGTTCTCATAGGAAGGAGATAATTATGTAACCTCCCAGATGTACCACTTGTGATTTAGACCTTGTAAAAAACAAAGGACTTTTATAATAATCCTCCAGCCCATTCCATTATATCATTCCATTTCTTAATAATGATGAAAAAAAAAGACAATCTACTTAATCCAGTTCTGCCCACAGTACCAAAGTGCCTGGAGGCCAAGAATGAGCCCTCATACATCATTTCACCAAGTTTGGTCACTGGGCTAAGAAAGGCAATGTGGTGTCACAGAGAGGAGTTGGACCTGTAGACAAAGGTCTGGGACCCTAACCATTGTCACCATTTATTACTGTGACTGTATTCTGAGCAAGGAAAATTGATCGTTGTAAGCCTCAGTTTCTTTGTTGTAAATTATAATAGCAATACATTCTCTCCTGTCTTGGAGGGTGGTGGTGAGAATTAAATGCTAGAACACTCTGTACACACTGTATTTTATTATTATTATTATTATTTAGGCTTGTCTAAACAACCATACACTTATTTAGAAAGAAAAATCACAGAAAATTTTTGGGTCCATCCTTTTCAATGCATGGAAATGTCTACAAAATTCACAGAAGCTCTATTTGTTCTGAAAAAAAAAATTTGTGGACCATTTGTGCCCCATGGAAGAGAGGAATGTATCAAGAATGGGAATTGACTTTATTTTTAATAGAACACATTTCTTATGATCCTTGATTTTTTTTTTTTTTCTGTTGTTGAATTCTATTAGAAACTTAAAACCACTTCTGTGTTTCTCATCATCTCTACTTTCCCTCTTCTTGGGCCCATGACACAAAGCCTCATGCTCTTTAGAAGACAGAGTAAACAAAAATTAGTCAGAATTCCTCCCTTTAAGGCAGGCTTGATGCCCTCTCTGGTTGTGGCTCGTATGGGTTCTTTGTGGCTTAGAGCAGAATGTCTGGCCTGGAAAGCGGAAGGCTTTTAGCTGGCTCTTGGCATGCGTGTTATGGGACCCTTCTCTGCTCATCGTCACTGTCTCGGTCACCCTGCATTTCTCTTGACACCTGGACACTGACCTACCATGTAACTAACCACATTGCATAAAAATCCAGTGAAGGGTGAACCTTCTCACTGGTGTGAGTTTCTAGGGTCCTTCTCATGAAAAACTTTGGTTAGGGCTTCCCTGGTGGCGCAGTGGTTGAGAGTCCGCCTGCCGATGCAGGGGACACGGGTTCGTGCCCCAGTCCGGGAAGATCCCACATGCCGTGGAGCGGCTGGGCCCGTGAGGCATGGCCGCTGAGCCTGCGCGTCCGGAGCCTGTGCTCCGCAACGGGAGAGGCCACAACAACTTTGGTCAGAGAATCATACCACAACTGTTGTGGAAGGGGGACACCTTCCAGGGCCCGAGAGTGGGCTCTCGTCTAACACTCGGAAATGAATTGTCCGAGGAGACACACGTGCTGACAAAGCAAGAGACTTTATTGGGAAGGGGCACCCGGGTGGAGAGTAGGTGGGTAAGAGGACCCAGGAGGACTGCTCTGCCACGTGGCTCACAGTCATGGGCTTTATGGTGATGGGATTAGTTTCTAGTCATTCGGACTCAGGGTCCTTCCTGGTGGCGCACACATCACTCAGCCGAGGTGGATTTCAGCGAGAAGGATTCTGGAAGATTCGTAGGACATATGGACTGGCGTCTCTCTTTGACCTTTCCTGAATTCTTCTGATTGATGGTGGCTTGTTAGTTCCCTGTTCCTTACCAGGACCTCCTGTCGTAAAATAACTCATGCAAATGGTTACTGTGGTGTCTGGCCAGGGTGGGTGGTTTCAGTCAGTGTTTCCCCTAACACAACTGGTATGTTAGCTGTAATGTCTGTTCTCTTATTTTTTTCTGAAAAATTTCCTTGTCACATTATTTTCATTCTCTCAGTGATTATTTGGGAATATAACGCTTGAGTTGAGAATTCTCTTAGGGTTATCACAATGCTAATCTGGGCCTGCACGGTGTGATATGAGCTTTATCGCTTTCTTTACTGAATTTCCCCGTTTTTTTTTTTTTAACATCTTTATTGGGGTATAATTGCTTTACAATAGTGTGTTAGTTTCTGCTTTATAACAAAGTGAATCAGTTATACATATACATATGTTCCCATATGTCTTCCCTCTTGCGTCTCCCTCCCTCCCACCCTCCCTATCCCACCCCTCCAGGCTGTCACAAAGCACCGAGCCAATATCCCTGTGCCATGCAGCTGCTTCCCACTAGCTATCTACCTTACTACGTTTGTTAGTGTGTATGTGTCCATGACTCTCTCTCGCCCTGTCACAGCTCACCCTTCCCCCTCCCCATAACCTCAAGTCCGTTCTCTAGTAGGTCTGCGTCTTTATTCCTGCCTTACCCCTAGGTTCTTCATGACATTTTTTTTTCTTAAATTCCATATATATGTGTTAGCATACGGTATTTGTCTTTTTCTTTCTGACTTACTTCACTCTGTATGACAGACTCTAGGTCTATCCACCTCATTACAAATAGCTCAATTTCGTTTCTTTTTATGGCTGAGTAATATTCCATTGTATATATGTGCCACATCTTCTTTATCCATTCATCCGATGATGGGCACTTAGGTTGTTTCCATCTCTGGGCTATTGTAAATAGAGCTGCAATGAACATTTTGGTACATGACTCTTTTTGAATTTTGGTTTTCTCAGGGTATATGCCCAGTAGTGGGATTGCTGGGTCATATGGTAGTTCTATTTGTAGTTTTTTAAGGAACCTCCATACTGTTTTCCATAGTGGCTGAACCAATTCACATTCCCACCAGCAGTGCAAGAGTGTTCCCTTTTCTCCACACCCTCTCCAGCATTTATTGTTTCTAGATTCTTTGATGATGGCCATTCTGACTGGTGTGAGATGATATCTCATTGTAGTTTTGATTTGCATTTCTCTAATGATTAATGATGTTGAGCATTCTTTCATGTGTTTGTTGGCAGTCTGTATATCTTCTTTGGAGAAATGTCTATTTAGGTCTTCTACCCATTTTTGGATTGAGTTGTTTGTTTTTTTGTTATTGAGCTGCATGAGCTGCTTGTAAATTTTGGAGATTAATCCTTTGTCGGTTGCTTCACTTGCAAATATTTTCTCCCATTCTGAGGGTTGTCTTTTGGTCTTGTTTATGGTTTCCTTTGCTGTGCAAAAGCTTTGAAGTTTCATTAGGTCCCATTTGTTTATTTTTGTTTTTATTTCCATTACTCTAGGAGGTGGGTCAGAAAGGAACTTGCTGTGATTTATGTCATAGAGTGTTCTGCCTATGTTTTCCTCTAAGAGTTTGATAGTTTCTGGCCTTACATTTAGGTCTTTAATCCATTTTGAGCTTATTTTTGTGTATGGTGTTAGGGAGTGGTCTAATTTCATTCATTTACATGTAGCTGTCCAGTTTTCCCAGCACCACTTATTGAAGAGGCTGTCCTTTCTCCACTGTACATTACTGCCACCTTTATCAAAGATAAGGTGTCCATATGTGCGTGGGTTTATCTCTGGGCTTTCTATCCTGTTCCATTGATCTATCTGTCTGTTTTTGTGCCAGTACCATACTGTCTTGATTACTGTAGCTTTGTAGTATAGTCTGAAGTCAGGGAGCCTGATTCCTCCAGCTCCTTTTTTCGTTCTCAAGATTGCTTTGGCTATTCGGGGTCTTTTGTGTTTCCATACAAATTGCAAAATTTTTTGTTCTAGTTCTGTGAAAAATGCCAGTGGTAGTTTGATAGGGATTGCATTGAATCTATAGATTGCTTTGGATAGTAGAGTCATTTTCACAATGTTGATTCTTCCAATCCAAGAACATGGTATATCTCTCCATCTATTTGTATCATCTTTAATTTCTTTCATCAGTGTCTTATAATTTTCTGCATACAGGTCTTTTGTCTCCTTAGGTAGGTTTATTCCTAGATATTTTATTCTTTTTGTTGCAGTGGTAAATGGGAGTGTTTTCTTGACTTCACTTTCAGATTTTTCATCATTAGTATATAGGAATGCCAGAGATTTCTGTGCATTAATTTTGTATCCTGCCACTTTACCAAATTCATTGATTAGCTCTAGTAGTTTTCTGGTAGCATCTTTAGGATTCTCTATGTATAGGATCATGTCATCTGCAGACAGTGACAACTTAACTTCTTCTTTTCAGATTTGGATTCCTTTTATTTCCTTTTCTTCTCTGACTGCTGTGGCTAAAACTTCCAAAACTATGTTGAATAAGAGTGGTGAGAGTGGGCAACCTTGTCTTGTTCCTGATCTTAGTGGAAATGCTTTCAGTTTTTCACCATTGAGGATGATGTTTGCTGTGGGCTTGTCATATATGGCCTTTATTATGTTGAGGAAAGTTCCCTCTATGCCTACTTTCTGCAGGGTTTTTATCATAAATGGGTGTTGAATTTTGTCAAAAGCTCTCTCTGCATCTATTGAGGTGATCATATGGTTTTTCTCCTTCAATTTGTTAATATGGTTTATCACATTGATAGATTTGCGTGTACTGAAGAATCCTTGCATTCCTGGAATAAACCCCACTTGATCATGGTGTATAATCCTTTTAATGTGCTGTTGGATTCTGTTTGCTAGTATTCTGTTGAGGATTTTTGCATCTATGTTCATCAGTGATATTGGCCTGTAGTTTTCTTTCTTTGTGACATCCTTGTCTGGTTTTGGTATCAAGGTGATGGTGGCCTCGTAGAAGGAATTTGGGAGTGTTCCTCCCTCTGCTATATTTTGGAAGAGTTTGAGAAGGATAGGTGTTAGCTCTTCTCTAAATGTTTGATAGAATTCGCCTGTAAAGCCATCTGGTCCTGGGCTTTTGTTTGTTGGAAGATTTTTAATCACAGTTTCAATTTCAGTGCTTGTGATTGGTCTGTTCATATTTTCTATTTCTTCCTGATTCAGTCTTGGCAGGTTGTGCATTTCTAAGAATTTGTCCATTTCTTCCAGGTTGTCCATTTTATTGGCATAGAGTTGCTTGTAGTAATCTCTCATGATCTTTTGTATTTCTGCAGTGTCAGTTGTTACCTCTCCTTTTTCATTTCTAATTCTATTGATTTGAGTCTTCTCCCTTTTTTTCTTGATGAGTCTGGCTAGTGGTTTATCAATTTTGTTTATCTTCTCAAAGAACCAGCTTTTAGTTTTATTGATCTTTGCTATTGTTTCCTTCATTTCTTTTTCATTTATTTCTGATCTGATTTTTATGATTTCTTTCCTTCTGCTAGCTTTGGGGTTTTTTTGTTCTTCTTTCTCTAATTGCTTGAGGTGCAAGGTTAGGTTGTTTATTCGAGATGTTTCCTGCTTCTTAAGGTGGGCTTGTATTGCTATAAACTTCCCCCTTAGAACTGCTTTTGCTGCATCCCATAGGTTTTGGGTCGTTGTGTCTCCATTGTCATTTGTTTCTAGGTATTTTTTGATTTCCTCTTTGATTTCTTCAGTGATCACTTCATTATTAAGTAGTGTATTGTTTAGCCTCCGTGTGTTTGTATTTTTTACAGATCTTTTCCTGTAATTGATATCTAGTCTCATGGCATTGTGGTCAGAAAAGATACTTGATACAATTTGAATTTTCTTAAATTTACCAAGGCTTGATTTGTGACCCAAGATATGATCTATCCTGGAGAATGTTCCATGAGCACTTGAGAAAAATGTGTATTCTGTTGTTTTTGGATGGAGTGTCCTATAAATATCAATTAAGTCCATCTTGTTTAATGTATCATTTAAAGCTTGTGTTTCCTTATTTATTTTCATTTTGGATGATCTGTCCATTGGTGAAAGTGGGGTGTTAAAGTCCCCTACTATGAATGTGTTACTGTCGATTTCCCCTTTTATGGCTGTTAGTATTTGCCTTATGCATTGAGGTGCTCCTATGTTGGGGGCATAAATATTTACAATTGTTATATCTTCTTCTTGGATCGATCCCTTGATCATTATGTAGTGTCCTTCTTTGTCTCTTCTAATAGTCCTTATTTTAAAGTCTATTTTGTCTGATATGAGAATTGCTACTCCAGCTTTCTTTTGGTTTCCATTTGCATGGAATATCTTTTCCCATCCCCTTACTTTCAGTCTGTATGTGTCTCTAGGTCTGAAGTGGGTCTCTTGTAGACAGCATATATAAGGGTCTTGTTTTTGTATCCATTCAGCCAGTCTGTGTCTTTTGGTGGGAGCATTTAGTCCATTTACATTTAAGGTAATTATCAATATGTATGTTCCTATTCCCATTTTCTAAATTGTTTTGGGTTCGTTATTGTAGGTCTTTTCCTTCTCTTGTGTTTCTTGTCTAGAGAAGTTCCTTTAGCATTTGTTGTAAAGCTGGTTTGGTGGTGCTGAACTCTCTCAGCTTTTGCTTGTCTGTAAAGGTTTTAATTTCTCCATCAAATCTGAATGAGATCCTTGCTGGGTAGAGTAGTCTTGGCTGCAGGTTTTTCTCCTTCATCACTCTCAGTATGTCCTGCCACTCCCTTCTGGCTTGTAGGGTTTCTGCTGAGAGATCAGCTGTTAACCTTATGGGGATTCCCTTATGTGTTATTTGTTGTTTTTCCCTTGCTGCTTTTAATATGCTTTCTTTGTATTTAATTTTTGACAGTTTGATTAATATGTGTCTTGGCGTATTTCTCCTTGTATTTATCCTGGATGGGACTCTCTGTGCTTCCTGGACTTGATTAACTATTTCCTTTCCCATATTAGGGAAGTTTTCAACTATAATCTCTTCAAATATTTTCTCAGTCCCTTTCTTTTTCTCTTCTTCTTCTGGAACCCCTATAATTCGAATGTTGGTGCGTTTAATGTTGTCCCAGAGGTCTCTGAGACTGTCCTCAGTTCTTTTCATTCTTTTTTCTTTATTCTGCTCTGCAGTAGTTATTTCCACTATTTTATCTTCCAGGTCACTTATCCGTTCTTCTGCCTCAGTTATTCTGCTATTGATCCCATCTAGAGTACTTTTAATTTCATTTATTGTGTTGTTCATCGTTGCTTGTTTCATCTTTATTTCTTCTAGGTCCTTGTTAACTGTTTCTTGCATTTTGTCTATTCTATTTCCAAGATTTCGGATCATCCTTACTATCATTATTCTGAATTCTTTTCAGGTAGACTGCCTATTTCCTCTTCATTTGCTAGGTCTGGTGCATTTTTATCTTGCTCCTTTATCTGCTGTGTGTTTTTCTGTCTTCTCATTTTGCTTATCTTACTGTGTTTGGGGTCTCCTTTTTGCAGACTGCAGGTTCGTAGTTCCCGCTGTTTTTGATGTCTGTCCCCAGTGGCTAAGGTTGGTTCAGTGGGTTGTGTAGGCTTCCTGGTGGAGGGGACTAGTGCCTGTGCTGTGGTGGATGAGGCTGGATCTTGTCTCTCTAGTGGGCAGGTTCACGTCTGGTGGTGTGTTTTGGGGTGTCTGTGGCCTTATTATGATTTTAGGCAGCCTCTCTGCTAATGGGTGGGGTTGTGTTCCTGTTTTGCTAGTTGTTTGACATAGGTTGTCCAGCACTGTGGCTTGCTGGTCGTTGAGTGAAGCTGGGTGCTGGGGTTAAGATGGAGGTCTCTGGGAGATTTTCGCCGTTTGATATTATGTGGAGCTGGGAGGTCTCTTGTTGACCAGTGTCCTGAAGTTGGCTGTCCTACCTCAGAGGCAGAGCCCTGACTCCTGGCTGGAGCACCAAGAGCCTTTCATCCACACGGCTCAGAATAAAAGGGAGAAAAAGTAGAGAGAATTAGTAGAAGTATGAGGAAAGAAAGAAGGAAAGGAGGGAAGGAAGGAAGAAAGAAAGAAAGAAGGAAAGAAGGCAAGAAGGAAAGAAAGGAGGGAGGGAGGGAGGAAGGAAGGAAGGAGGGAAAGAAGGAAAAAAGACAGAAAGAAAGAAGATACAGTAAAAATAAAATAAAGTATAATAAAGTTATTGAATTAAAAAATTCTTATTTAGAAAAAAAAAAGGGACGGATAGAACCTTAGGACAAATGTTGGAAGCAAAGCTATACAGACAAAATCTTACACAGAAGCATACACATACACCCTCACTAAAAGAGGTAAAGGGGGAAAAATCATAAATCTTGCTCTCAGAGACCACCTCCTCAGTTTGGGATGATTCGTTGTCTAAAGGAGGGAAGGAAGGAAGGAAAGAAAGAAAAAGAAAGAACGAAGGTAAAGTATAATAACGGTATTAAAATTAAAATTAATTATTAAGAAAATAATTTTTTAAAAAACCATGGACGGATAGAACCCTAGGACAAATGGTGGAAGCAAGACTATACAGACAAGATCTCACACAGAAGCATACACATACACATTCACAAAAAGAGGAAAAGGGAAAAAAATCATAGATCTTGCTCCTGAAGTCCACTTCCTTAATTTGGGATGATTAGTTGTCTATTCAGGTATTCCACAGATGCAGCGTATATCAAGTTGATTGTGGAGCTTTAATCCGCTGCTTCTGAGGCTGCTGGGAGAGATTTCCCTTTCTCTTCTTTGTTCTCACAGCTCACCGGGGCTCAGCTTTGGATTTGGCCCTGCCTCTGCATGTAGGTCGCTGGAGGGCGTCTGTTTTTTGCTCAGACAGGAAGCGGTTAAAGGAGCCGCTGATTCGGGGCTCTGGCGCACTCAGGCCGGCGGGGAGGGAGGGGCACTGCGTGCGGGGCGGGCCTGCAGCGGCAGAGGCCGGTGTGACTTTGCACCAGGCTGAGGCCCGCCGTGCGTTCTCCCGGGGAAGTTGTCCCTGGATCCCGGGAACCTGGCAGTGGTGGGCTGCACAGGCTCCGCGGAAGAGGGGTGTGGAGAGTGACCTGTGCTCGCACACAGGCCCCTTGGTGGCGACAGCAGCAGCCTTAGCATCTCCCGCCCGTCTCTGGAGTTCCTTTAAGCAGCATTCTTAAACCCCTCTCCTCACGCACCAGGAAACAAAGAGGGAAGAAAAAGTCTCTTGCCTCTTCGGCAGGTGCAGACTTTTCCCCGGACTCCCTCCCGGCTAGCCGTGGTGCACTAACCCCTTCAGGCTATGTTCAAGCCGCCAACCCCAGTCCTCTCCCTGCGCTCAGTCCGAAACCGAAACCCGAGCCTCAGAGCCTCAGCTCGCAGCCCCGCGCGCCCCGGCGGGTGAGCAGACAAGCCTCTCGGGCTGGTGAGTGCCGGTCGGCACCGATCCTCTGTGCGGGAATCTCCCCGCTTTGCCCTCCGCACCCGTTGCTGTGCACTCCTCCGCGGCTTCGAAGCTCCCCCCTCCACCTCCCGCAGTCTCCGCCCGCGAAGGGGCTTCCTAGTGTGTGGAAACTTGTCCTCCTTCACAGCTCCCTCCGACTGGTACAGGTGCCGTCCCTATTCTTTTGTCTCTGTTTTTTCTTTTTTTTCTTTTGCCCTACCCAGGTACGTGGGGAGTTTCTTGCCTTTTGGGAGGTCTGAGGTCTTCTGCCAGCCTTCAGTAGGTGTTCTGTAGGAGTTGTTCCACGTGTAGATGTATTTCTGGTGTATCTGTGGGGAGGAAGGTGATCTCCGCGTCCTACTCTTCCGCCATCTTCCTCTCCAAGACCCCCCCTGTGTTTTATTTCAAGAGTTTGTATCATGGTGGATATGGTTCCATAGGCGTGTATTTCCAAGTGATGGACTGCTAGACAGATTTTACTTTCTTTCCCCTCTCTTTTGCTCTTAAACATCAGATGTTTCCTTTTTAGCAGGCTCTTAAAAATGAATCTGGTTCTCTAGAGTCAAAACTCTTAGCAGCCTCTGCCCTGCCTATCTGTGATAATGGGCTTGTAATCGTAGTTTTAAGCTTGAGCCTGAAATCCCAGAGAAAATATTAGTCTTATTAGTCTTATACTGTGTGCTCCATGTGTGGTAGTATGATTCCTGCATCAAGAATTAAATAATAATTACGGTTTACTTCAGTAATGTAAATGTTTACATAAAATAAAAAGTGAAGAAGAAGGGTTGGCTTTCCATTTGGCTCGCAGCTACCATGCCCAACTGCACGTTGTAACCCACCTCTGGATGAGAATTTCAAATCCTGTGGTTACCTACCCTCAAATTTCAAGACATCACTCTTCAGCTTTCTGTTTTGTTTAAATGAGGAGACAGTCAAATAAAACTTGTTAAGGCAACTTTTATCTTTAAAAGTAGATTTAAATATAATATACTATCTACCTCTTCTCTCTTGTTTTAAAAAGATCCGCCAGCCTGTCATACTTAAGAAATTGAACCAAGACGTGTTATTGTTACTGAACGCAAGTTCACGCACCCGACGCACAGTGAGGCCAAACAAAACTGAGCAGAGAAAGGTTCATTGCAGGCCCATGCAAGGAGAACAGATAGCTCATGCCCCCCAAAACCCAGGACTCTCCAAAGGGTTTCAGCAAAGCCCTTTTTTTTTTAACATCTTTATTGGAGTATAATTGCTTTACAATGGTGTGTTAGTTTCTGCTGTATAACAAAGTGAATCAGCTATACGTATACAGAGTGGAAATGTAAAAGTAAAAATACTTCGCCTTTTGAGAAGTTGAGCAAGGTGAACAAGTGAAGGCAGATGAGAGGTTCTTGGCCATTCCTCTGATTGGTTACAAGCATGAGAGAAGGACCTCAAAACGAGCTCACACAGAACTGATCAAATATTTTTTGATCACTTGCCGCAGAAGATTTGATGCCCCGTATTAACCCATATGATGTTTTTCGTCCTATCTTAATTTAACAGAGTTTCTGGCAAGTGGTGTGCAGAGTTTACCACTGCACACCCATTTACACAGTGGTGTGTAAACGGGTTTTGAAAAATATATATATTTTAAATATCTCCAAGCAATCGGTGTTCTCTAAGTACACCACAGTTCATTTTTAAAAACAGTAATTGAGTTTTACTATGTGCAAACACTGGAGTGTGCTCCTCTGTAAACACAGCTCTTGCAGTAATTTATTTGGAGGAGAAAATATGGATGCTACCAGTGGCGTGCTGGGGCTGACTGGTGCCTGCTGGGGAAAGCCAACTGTTAGACTTAGGAATTTTGTGGGCCAGTTGTTAAAGATAGCCATTATTAAAAGCTAAATATTAGGGCTTCCCTGGTGGCGCAGTGGTTGAGCGTCCGCCTGCCTATGCAGGGGACACGGGTTCGTGCCCCGGTCCGGGAAGATCCCACATGCCGCGGAGCGGCTGGGCCCGTGAGCCATGGCTGCTGAGCCTGCGCGTCCGGAGCCTGTGCTCCGCAACGGGAGAGGCCGCAGCGTTGAGAGGCCCGCATACCGGAAAAAAAAAAAAAAAAAAGCTAAATATTAAATTAAATTTAGATTTAAGCAAAAAGTAATAAATGCTCAAAATTCATCATTCCTACTTATTTTACTACCTTATACTACGATCTGTGCTCTTGAGGTTATCGGCATCCATTGTATCTGAATGGTGAAATACTGGATAATGGTGTTTTACTGCACATCTTTCCCAAGGCTGTATTTAGTGATGTTCCATCAGTAGTTTGCAGTCTGCCAGGTGGAAGTATTTGCACTAAGGATGCTACGAATCAGAATTTTTTTTTTCCTGGCAGGCTGGTGGTTTAACCAGCATACCACTGGCTTTATCTCAGTAGAGTGAAATAAGAGTTTATTTCAAATGGAACCTTCAGTTCATACAGCTATGAAGGGATGCAGCCAGAAACAGAACTGATGTTTCCAGTTCAGTTTTGCATCATCTTTACCCACTTTGATTATTAGTGGAACCCTGTCTTGAAAAGTCTGTGCAGCATCCTGGTTCAGCAGGAGTAGGAGAGAGGTTGGTTATTGACAGCTCCAGGGATTAGAGAGGGGCAAGGATGGCCTGATTTTCTGCTCTTTGACTTTTTGGCTTACTCCTTGCTACCTTCTATGAGACTATATGTATTTAATTGCCTGGTGAATGATATAAAGAAGTCTCAGCTGCACTGGGAATATATTTGATCTTGTCTACATTAAATAGAAGGGAAAAAGTAGTTTTAAATTTTTTATTTATTTTTGACAAAAATTGTATATACGGTATACAACATGATGTTTTGATATATGTATACATTGTGAATGATTACAAAAATCAAACTAATTAACATACCCATCACCTCCCATAGTTACCTGTGTGTGTGTGTGTGTGTGTGTGTGTGTGTGTGTGTGTATGAGTGTGATGAGAACTCCTGGGATCTACTCTCAGCAAATTTCAAGTATATAATACATTATTATTCACTGTAGTCACCATACTATACATTAGGTCTCCAGAACTTATTCATCTTATAACTGAAATTTTGTACCCTTTGATCCACATTTCCTCTTTTCCCTCAGCCCCCAGCCTCTTGTAACCACCATATGTTACTATGAGTTTGACTTCTGGGGAAAAAAAGTTTTCAGGGGAAAGGATGGGATTTGAATAGAATCCTGAAGAATGGAAAGGATCCATCTGGATGAGAGAAAAGGTCAAAACATCAACAGATACACAAAGGGAAGGAAGGGCAATGACCGTACTAGAGGAAAGTAAAGAATTCAGTATGGTTGGAGAACAGGATTTATAGACAAGTGTAGTGTGGAAAGGGACTTGAAGGGTAGATGGAACCTGATTACCTAAATGGCAGTATTGAACTTTGATGCTAAACTGATGTAGGTTTGGGAGAGAGGGAAAGATTTGAAGAAGAAAAGGAGTTTCAGTGTTTGCTTTAAAAAGTTTATTTTTATTTTTAATAAATATGCTTGTAGTATACACTTAATTGATAATATAAGGCAATTTCATTTACCTTTCTCTATGCAAATTGGATCCAAAAACATGTTGCCTTTAGTATATTAAGAATGTGTAAAAGATCCTCTCAAATGCTGCTACATCAGGCATCAAGGACATGAGAAATTTACCTGTGGTTACTTCAGAAAATACATACACTGCACATAAATTTTACCATAAAAACTTAAAACTTCATGAAAAATCATGTAGTATTTCCATGCCACCTTACACAAATTCAATATCTGTAATGTTATCTCGAGGGAAATAACATGTGCACATTTGAAACAGTCACAAAAGCTACCCGTGTTCAATTAATAGTGCATTGTAGATTACAGATTTACACCAACCAATACTTAAGAAATTGAATCTGAGTGATACTATGAGCTCAGCTAATCCTCTTGAATAAACAAGGAAATTTAACGTATTGGTGGTCTACTTTTCTGATCATATAAATATATAATATACTGATATATATTAAATATATAACATATATAATATATGAATGAAATATTCGGTATCATCCTTAGCTTTGCAGAATTGGTAACTATACCACAGCAAGATGTTATTTCTACAATCAGTGTACATGGGATGACATGCCATCAGTTTCCTTGACTTAGAGTTGATAAGCACTCAATTACAATATATACCCTATAGAAGCTCCAGACAATCAACTTTTTTTTTTTTTTTGCGATACGCGGGCCTCTCACTGTTGTGGCCTTTCCCGTTGCGGAGCACAGGCTCCGGACGCGCAGGCTCAGCGGCCATGGCTCACGGGCCCAGCCGCTCCGCGGCGTGTGAGATCTTCCCGGACCGGGGCATGAACCCGTGTCCCCTGCATCGGCAGGCAGACTCTCAACCACTGCGTCACCAGGGAAGCCCCAGACAATCAACTTTTAAAAAAAAGAAGGTGGTCCCTTGGAAGACTAAAGCAAAATGTTTAGCTGGACTTTTAAAAAGTTTTATCAATGAGAAGAAGCACCTAAAAGGAAAATACAGCTTTAACAACAGAGGGGGGGAAAACCCTTAAACATCTTGAAAACCAAAGCAAAATGCAATTTAAACAACATTTAAAGAGAAATACATTTTATGAGACTAATAAAAATTCGATCTACAGGATTTTAGGAGTTCATTACTAGTAAGTAAGCATAACCTTGCAAGTACCATGTCCCTTTTTCTTCCCCTTAGTCAGAATTTAAAGTGTTAGCTTCCATTCAGTCATGGCCAGAGGTGAGAGGGCAGGGAGGAGCTGATAAAGTAAAGGATCCAAAAACATTTTACATGAATGTCACAGACTTCCAATGAAAAGGAATACTCAACAGGACCAAAAGTTCATATTACTGATATACTCTTCACTGATTCAGTTTTTAACAAGTGAAAATAAATGGTATTAAGATACAGAATCTTAATATATAACCCTTACTGTCAAATCCTTGTTTTATGGAAGAAAAAACGAGATCTCTTGGGCTTCCCTGGTGGCGCAGTGGTTGAGAGTCCGCCTGCCGATGCAGGGGACACAGGTTTGTGCCCCGGTCCGGGAAGATCCCCCATGCCGCGGAGCAGCTGGGCCCGTGAGCCATGGCCGCTGAGCCTGCGCGTCCGGAGCCTGTGCTCCGCAACGTGAGAGGCCACAGCAGTGAGAGGCCCGCATATCGCCAAAAAAAACCAAGATCTCACTCAATTTCCAGTAACACACAAACGTATCTTACAGAAGAATTTTATAATAGAAGGGTTAATAAACCCTCGCTGCCTTTTTTTCAAAGGGGATTTTAAAAAGGTGTAACATGATCAATAAGTGGCCATGTTCAGAATAAACTAGAGTGAATGGGGTAGAGCGAAGAAAAGCAAGAATATCTAGCAAAGCCAGATTATCTTCCTGTGTCCCAATTTTTGTGCAAAGGAAATCTTCCTGAGGGCAGGCACTCACATACAGCTCAGACCTGCCATCAGCTTGGTACGTGCATCTCATCATTGCATCGGTCACCATGCCCCATTCCTTTGAATAGGTCCTAGTTGGGACACAGCTAAAGGGGAATACAATGGAAAGGCTTAGAGTTTAGGCTATGGGGTCACGCTCTCTAGACTGAAATCTGGGTTCCACTGCTCACCACCGCTGAGACTGCATAGGTCACTTAGATGCTTCAAGCTTCTCCTTTCTGTGAGATGTTGATAATAGTACCTCCCTTAGAGAGTAAGAGGAGTAAGCATATTAATGATTGTAAAATGCCTAGCACATGTCCAGGCACGTGGAGAGCAAGTTAACTATTGTCAGTGGTATTTTACTGATGTTAGTAGCCAAAGAAAGTATGATATCAACAGTTTGATCTGACCACAATAAGTAATTATATAACTTAACAGAAAATGAAGTCATCTGAGGCTGTGTGGTTGTGTGTGTGTGTGTGTGTGTGTGTGTATGTGTGTGCAAACCTGCACATGCACCCACCCCCATGTGTAAACCTGCGATGGTCATGTAACTCCTCTATACAATCACTCCAATCCTCCTCTTTGCCCACCTCTCAAAGGTACCATATTCTAAGGTAAATCAGAGCTCCATCAGCTACCACTTTTCATTCTCTCACAAAGTTCCCAACTTAAGCTCTGACTGTGCTGGGGAGAAGACAAGGCTGAGAACCAGCTGACCCCACCTGGAGTGTGGGTATAAGGATAGCCAGGAAATCCAAGAGAGCAAAGCACAGTCAACGCAGGGAATGCTCTGATCCTGGAAACTGAAGGGCAAGGACAGAGGGAAACCTTGGGGACCATTCTTCAGTAGTTTTTACCCAATCATGAGAGAGAAAAAAAGGACAAAACTAAAGCCCTTCTGAAGAGAATGTAATTATCTTTCTATTCCACCTCACTTCTAGCCTTAGACTTTATATTGACAAACTAAAGCATTTTTTTGCATTGAGATAATTTGACTGGATCAGGGTTTTTTTTTGTTTTTTTTTTTAAAAAAAGAGCTTGCCTACAGTGTTTGATGCAGTGAAGCTTCATGAGAAGATGGATGAAATGTGAAATATTTGGATTCCTGGGTCAGCTGCTGCTTAGGTATTTACCTGCTTATTGTCCAGGAACTCATAGAGGATGCCTCCTACCAAGATCAAAGCATCACTACTTACAGTTTAAAACTGGCTGATTGTGGAAATCAACTTTACTTGACAGAAGCTTCAGGAGGAAATTGAAGCTTTCATTCCAAAAATGGTTATTAGGAGGTAGTCTCCTAATTTTATCTGTTAAGTCACAACTGGTAAATTTCTTCATTGACATATATGTTGAAGATACCACAATGGAAGATTTGTTTTTTTAAGTATTTCCCACATTTTCATGATTCCCGGACTTTTGTATTATTTATAAGAGCAATAAATATAATTATTTATACATTTTAATTATTATATTAGTTATTATTACTTATGATTCTGTGTCAGTGACTATAAACACATTCCTTCTAAATTCTATAGCAAAATTATAAATGCGTTATTTTCCTTATTTTCACAGGTAAGGAATCTGAGGTTCTAACCTAAGGTCACATAGCCAGTAACTGACAGAGTTGGATCTCTAACTCATATTCATCAGATACCAAAATACATTTTCTTTCCAAAGATGTCACATTACCTTTAGTGTTTAAGAAACATTTATTCTGTCCATATTTGCTCCCACAGAGAACATTAAACACTTAACAGAGACCAAGTAATGTGTTGGGTATAATACAAGCCATATTATGCCATGGGCATTTAAATGTCAATCTTTGAAATGAACTTACAGAAATTTCCATCCCTGATTGCAATAATGACATTACCCAATATTCTCATTCCTGACTCCACATTTCCTATGTATTCAAAGAGAAAGATGGCAGCAAAATGCAGAGTTCTTATTGGAACTGGTGAGATTTGAAGAGCTCCAGTGGATTATTTCTATAGTATAAAGTATTTATCTTCCAAATTTGAAGGACAGATGTTAACATATTTCTGAGTTGCTCCTGTTGCACGAACAGATGCTTAACCATAACCACCTAAAATAATCTATAGTAATTAATGGACATTTTTATACTTGTAGTTATTGTTCTGTTTCTACAGTAATTCATACCTTTGACTTTAGCAAATTAGGTACAATTTTGAAACAGTTTTATGGAACTCAAAAATCTGAAACCTGCTCCCAGAATATCAAGTTTTGGGTTTTTGGTTTTTCGTATGCTATATTTGTATGACTAGACCCCAAATCCCAACCCCACTACCTACATGGTTCGTATATTCACTGCCAACTTTTAGGAATAAATATGGGACATGATTCTTCTCACAACAAGCTTCTGCAGCTGATAGCTTTAGAAATCAGAGTTGCATACAAAGGAAACAATGGTACGAATGGTTGAAGAGTTCCAATGACTGTAGTTGGTGAAAGTTAAAGGAAGTGTTTCAGCACAGATCACATGTCTTGGGTTGCTTTCTCCAAATATTTGAAAGCAAAATAACTTTATTCAAAAACCAGATATTAGTTTGAAGGAATTTTTACTTTATCTGGAAGGAAAGAAAGAACCCCAAACTAACCCTTGTCAAGACCTCCTCTGCGCTACAGCACAAAGTATCCAGCCAGAATGCGTTTGGACGGAGGGCAGTTCTCTACCATTGGCCTCCATTTTGTCAGAACCAGCATTTGTTCTGGCTGGTCGATGCCAGTATATGTGAATTATTAAATATTTTGAATTGCACCCCTGACTAGTGCTTTGAAAATGCTGTTTATTTTTTTTAATTGTATTGAAGTATAGTTGATATACAACGTTGTATTAATTTCTGCTGTACAGCAGTGACTCAGTTATACATATATGTATTCTTTCTTCAGATTCTTTTCCATTGTGGTTTGTCACAGGATAGTGAATATAGTTCCCTGTACTATACAGTAGGACCTTGTTGTTTATCCATTGTATATATACTAGCTTGCATCTGCTATCCCACACTCCCAATCCATCCCTCCCCCACCTTCCCTCTGCCTTGGCAACTACAAGTCTATTCTATGTCTGTTTCATAGATGTGTTCATTTTTGTCGTATTTTAGATTCTACATATAAGTCACATCGTATGGAATTTGTCTTTCTCTTTCTCACTTCACTCATTATGATAATCTCTAGGTCCATCCTTGTTGCTGCAAATGGCATTATTTCATTCTTTTTTATGGGAGTAGTATTCCATTGTGTATATGTACCACATCTTCTTTATCCATTCATCTATCAATGGACATTTAAGTTGTTTCCATGTGTTGGCTGTTGTAAGTAGTGCTGCTATGAACATAGGGGTGCTTGTATCTTTTTGAGTTATAGTTTTGTCTGGGTATATGCCCAGGAGTGGGATTGCTGGATTTTATGGCAACTCTATTTTTAGTTTTTTGAGGAACCTCTATACTATTTTCCAAAAATGCTGTTTAATTTAATCCTCACTGCAAGCTGTCGAAGTATTATTATCCCAATATACAGATGAAGGAACTTTGAAATGAGAGGGAACGTTCATATCCACCCTGGTTTGAAAGTGTTTCCTCTGGGGTCAACTTTTATTACAAAACAAGAGCAGAGCTATACCTTTGTCATCTCTGTGTTCTAGTGTCCAGGAGAGTCCTGCCATGGACTTGGTGCTCAAGAATGGTTTACTCCATTGAATTGAACAGACAACTGTTCATCTTTGTTGGGATGAAGAATATCTCACTTGTCCAAATTCCATGAGGAATCAACTCAGGATTTAACAGCTTTAAGAATTTGAAGGTTCCACTATGTTTAACATATCAATAAATGCAATTGCAGAAAATTTACTTACATTAATCTCTCTCCCTATTATGGTATAATTTCTTCTCAGGAAAGGGGCAAATACTTCTAGAACTCTACCCCAAGTGAATGTGATACAGATGAATATATAAATACAAATATATTCAGAAAAGTATTATTTGAAATATTAGAAAGCAATAAACTGAATACCTAACAATGGAAGTATGGCCTAATTCATCATAATGAAGTTTTACAGTAGAATGTTATGCAGTCATTATGAATCATTTTTCAATTAATTCATGATTTTGTATTAAATAAACTTTTTATTGAAGTATAACATACAGGACAGAAAAATACAAAAAACCTTAAGTATGGACTCAATGAGTTATCAGAGAATTACACCCTGTCACCACCATCCAATGTAAGAAATAACTTATTCCCATTATCCCAAAAATCTATTTCATGATCCCTCTTAAACGCTTCCCTCACCTTTCTTCTCAAAGATATCTGTTATCTTGACTTCAAATCGTATATGGGGAAACACCTACTAAAACATAAGTGAAAAGACCAGAACAAATTGTATGTGCAGTATTCTCCCAGTTATGTGATCATTGATATGTAACTAA
Organism: Orcinus orca; assembly: GCF_937001465.1. NCBI lineage: Eukaryota > Metazoa > Chordata > Mammalia > Artiodactyla > Delphinidae > Orcinus > Orcinus orca. Next base: position 58,077,873 of record NC_064564.1, read on the forward strand.
ATGTACAGGAAATTATTAGAAGGAAATAACCGAAATGTTCTCAGCGGTTATCTCAGCAAGCAGATAAGGCGTGATTTTTATTTTCTTCTTCCACAGAAAATATATATTATCCTAATAAATAGTTAAAGGACAAATATTATGTAAATGGAGTAAAATATATTACAATCAATTATAAACATGATTTTTTTTCATATTTGCTAGGAGTTGGCATTAGTTTTATAGTCCTAAAATGTGGAAGAGCTCAAAAGTTTGCCTGGGAAATTCGGCTGTTACATACAATGATATTTAAAATAATATATCCCCTATTAAAATGTAGGCAATTATGATATGCCTTTGGTTACACCATGGACACCAATTACTGTGAACCCCAAGCACATACCACGAAACCACATGTGGTATGGTTAACCCTCCTAGCCAGTGTGGGTTATGATTTGCCGCCAGCACAAACCTTGTAAGATTCCCATTATGCTAGCTTTACCATCTTCCAGAGAATTTCTTTCCCATCCTATGGCTCTGCTTGGGAAAGAGAGTAGAAAATGATGCTGGATATTATAAAGTCAGACTAGCAGGAATTATACAGACAGGGCAGCAGAAGTTTCTGAGAACAGGTGTAGAGTTTTGGAAATCGGTCGAGATCCAGGAGCATGTAGATGGTATTTTCTACATCTTGCTTAAAATTAACAAGAAAAAAAATGTATCTGTTACCTTTGTTTTTGCAGAGGGCAGCTAATATATTGATGAGGGGGTAGAGATGTGGTGAAAGATATAGTTCTCAAATAAGCATTAAATACGCAATCAGGATTAGCTGGATTCTTTTTCGTTCCTCACTTCCTCTTAGTATTTGTCAGTTGAGTATTTATTTTGAAAACAGATTAGAATTTACTATACAGAAGGGATGGATGAGACCTAGAGGGAATGAAACAAGAAGTAAATAGAAAACAAATGGAAAGGAATTCAACAGAATAATTCACAATATGATTTACCCAAGAGAGAAGTTGAAAAATTTCCTAATCACAAAAACTTCCTTCTTGGGAAGTGAGTTTTTCCAGAAGGAGCTGGAGAAGGGAACAAATATTTGAATCATTGATGATAAAAGCCTACTCCTCCATCCAAGCAGAAGACCCTGATTCTGCTCTGTACTGTGAAGAATATTGCAGACTGAGTTGTCCAGGTTGCTGAGAAATTGCAAAATTTGAGTTGGGGAAGGGAGTGGAAATTGTTAAGAGTCACTGTGGCTCTAACTTCATACGTAGTTATGAAGTTAGCAAATTTTAGTTCTCAAACAGCTCTCTCTATCGTCCAGGAAGATACTATTTTTCCTGGAAAGAAAAGCCCAGGACAGTAGAATTTCTAAAAATCCTGCTCTGATAGCCAGCCTGTAGAATTTAGTGGCCAGCGGTGACCCAAAGTGGTAATTTTTCAAGCCCTGACATTTATTTAATGCCTTTAATGTGGTTATATAAAAGTATTTAACATAAACACTATTAATATTTAAGTGGCAGGTGGCTGCTAGGCATAGTGGTTTATTATTTATAAGTCTTTTTCTTCTGGTTCATGGGAAGATGAGTGGCTGCCATTGACCCAAGAAGGATTCTTTTAATATCACCCATTAATTTCTTCAGAGAAAGAATACCATTACCTTGCAGCTTGGAGGTGTTGCAAAATATACTAATGTACTAGACCCGAGGTCAAGAGAATTGCATTGAGGTTGTGCATCTGTACCTAGGGAGAACTGTAAGCTGGTGCATTTGCTTAGCCTCTCTGAGACTCAGTTTCCTCATCTGTCAAATGGGAATGTTAACAATGTTTTTCTTAGGAACACATGCTGTGTGCATAACAGAGTGCTTTGAAAATAGAAATTGCTTAAAATTCGTTTCCTACCTCCCATTAGGGGTTTCAGTTCCCTCAGTGAAAAGAAACAGTGGATTAAGTATGGAATGTCAAATAGCTTCATTTCATAAGGTAACTCCATTCAATTGATATGAATTTCCTAGAGGGTATCCTGAAAAGGATTTGAGATCTGGTATATCTGAAAATGATAGATAGATGATTCACATCTGCCTTGGATAAAGAAAGAAGAATGGCTGCCCATGTGCTCCCTATTTCTCAGCTCCCATCCCCACCCCAGACTCAAAAGTCTCTGATTTTGAACTTGGCCTTTGTGTTTATGAACTACCTTGGGTAGAATTAAGGGAGGCTAATTAGGATCATTGTTACTAGGTCTTTAAAACAGCCCTAATAAAATTGGGCAGAGCCTGGCAATTTCCCTACTCAGCTTAGGGCCTTTTACTCACAGACATTGCACAGAAGCTGGCTTTGCCAACTTTTGACCAGTGAAGCTCTAAGTCAAAGGCTGGTATTTGAATATTTGCCAGTAAAAACAGCTCCGTGGAGTTTTATTACCTTATAATTCCCAAAGGAGTCATGATAAGATCTCTGCTTATCTTATTTCTTTAAATCATTCCACTCACCTTTCTCCTTACTTCACTTCTCTGAATTTCACGGGAGGAAGACAGGGAGCAATGTGACTGGAAGAAATGAGACGTAGTCAACAATTTGATCATTAATAAACATAACTAAAAAGTAATTTCAGCAATTAAGTGCATCCTCATGTATAATTACTAAATTCGTTAAGACCAATTGTTTTAAATATTATGCTCTATTTTCATGAGTTTTTTACTTTTATGTAAAAAAATTTTTGAAAAAATAATTTTTAACTGCCCCAAAAGGTCACAACCCTAATGCAGCTATTCTGATTACAGTTTATTCTATTCCAGGTTTTGTATATTTACATATGTACAGTTACTCTTAGTGGTTGTAAATATAATACACTTATGATTTTAAATTCTCATTCATTCAGAATTTTATTATAAATACTTTCCTGTGTTTTTCATCTTCATTATTAACAGAAGTGGTCATGTTAATTGCAGCATAGTATGTCATTAGTGTTTGGATCAGAATTGATTAGCCATTTACTCCTCATAGGGTTTTTATATTGTCAGAGCCATATTATAATTTGAACTTATGTTTGTCTACACATTCCAACATGGTATACCACACAGACTGACTGAGCTTTGCTCTTGTTTCATTGAAGAAAAATACTTTGTGTAAAAAAACAAGTTCCACAGTCCATCATTAATTTTTTTAAAAAACAATGAGAATATGTCCTAGGTGAAATATTTTAAATATATCACATTTTGAAATAAATAGTTTCATAGTTTCCAGCTATGTCATAGAGTTTGAATAATATAATAAATATAACGATGTTCCCTTAAACATTGTGCCATAAAAAATGACATCATGATATCTGAAATGTTCATCATCGTCTTATTAATTTTTGTCAACATGACAGCCAACACTAGGTCATACCTTTATGAATATGGACTTCCACTGGGCATACATGGAAAACTAGTGGAATGAGGTCACCAGGGCTCTCCCTGGTGTACAAGGAACCTCCTAAGTGAAAAATCTTTAAAAAGAGTTGAAGTATAGTTGAAAAGTATAAAAGACTGGTTTTTAAGTAAGACAGCTTGGGTAACTTTGCTATGTGACCATGGTAAAGTCATTTAACTTCTCTGTTTTTGTTTCCTTATCATATGATTGATATAAAGATCCAACTGCTCTTTGAACAGTGGCTGACATATAACCTGTCAATAAATTTTAGCTATTATTATACAGATTTAGTCCAAAGACAATGTCAGGATTGGAGGGAGGTAAGATTCTGAATAAGGCGTGATGCTTGTCATTCTGATGGTCTTCTAGCTCACATCCTAGGAACTCATGGCAAACTCTGAGGATGGGAATCTACTAAAATAAATAAAAAATGAAAACCAGAAGAATCATTTTGTGAAAAGCTTCAGCTCATGAGAAGAGAAAGTAAGAAGACAAAGGCTCCTACGTGGTAGATGATGACACTGGTAGCCTCACATTAGTCAACACGTCCATCTTTGATGCCCTCATTGTCTAAAATCATCAACAGAATAGCAGTGCCTTGAGGTGACAACTAATGACACATGTCTATTTGCCATTGGTAACAAAGGAGACATGATCCTAAAAAAGCTGGAGAGAAGACAAAAATGTAAGAAAAAGCCTGGAAGAAATTTCCCAGAATTCTCAAAGGAGAAATTTAGAGGGTCTATTCCTGATGGTGGGGCAGTACTACAGAGAGTAATGTTTTGCGGCCCTTACTTCACCCACAGGCAGTTATGATATACCACACTCAGTTTTTAGTGGTGTGAATAATGATTTGCTATAAAAATCCGGAAATCGATTCATTCCACAAACATTTATGGAAGAGCTATAATGTGCCAGGCATTGTTTACTGTACCAGTGAGGGTCAGACAGATTATATCGTCATAACAAAGTATGCCCAAATCTCACTGATTTACAACAACAAACATCTTTCCTCATTTATGCTGTAGTTCTCTCATGGTAACGATGGCTCTCCTGCATCATGATCTTCACTTAGGAGACCCAGCCACTGGAGGAGCTTCTCTGTGGTATATCAATGGTCTTATAATAGAAAAGAGAAAGGGTGAAGCCCTAGCTGAATGATGAAGCACTTCTGTGCTCAAGTACTACATGTCGGCCCCTCCCACGACCTTCTGAATTCAACAGAACAGTGATACATAATCTCTTACAGAGTGGGACAGCAGGGGGGAAAAATGAATTTTCAGCCAACAGCAACACAATCTACTTGCCATGAAATCTATCCTCAATGGTTGTACTGTCTGGTAGAATTTCATTTGGTCAAATTAGTCTTAAATATGATACTTAATGGAGTAAATATTCAGACATCGGTGAAAGCACAAATGTGATAGTACAAAGTCAGTGTGCTTTTAAGTGTTAGTTGCTTGAGATTATTTGAAATTGAGGATCATATGAGTTCAGGGCTCTAGGATTCAGAAATGACTCCAGATTCTTTCATCATTCCCCAAAGGAAAAGTAAGAATAAGTAGGATACCAGACATTTATGCAATCCCTCTGAGATCATAAAGGCTAACAAAGGAAAGTTTTCAAAGGGCAAAAATACTTTACAGTTTCTTTGCAATAGACATTATTCAGTAAATACAACATCATTCATGACCTGGAAACATAACCACCTTGGGTTGCCATCCTGGCAGGTATCATAGATTGTACAAGGTTGGGCAGGTTAAATTCTTAAAAGGAAGACCTTTTTTGGAACACCCAAGGATTACAAAAAGCACAGCTGTCTTTCAGATGAGGTTTTATTCTGAGTGTTTCTTGTTCAGTGACCCTTCCTAACTGCATATAGGATACTTTTCATTCATTTGCTTTGGCCAATTTTATCTTCGATTTTTGTAACTGAATTTGTCTTGCCCTTTACTGCATTTAAATAGATGGAATGGTCTCACTTTAGACTTCTGAAACTATTTGTAGACCTTCGCCTTCACATGTTTGAAATAAATGTGAGGCATTAATTTTAGTCAAACAACACTGAGCCCAGTTCACTTGGGAAAATGCATTTCAATGTGTAATTTATCATCCAGGACCTGTCCACTAGTTCGTTACTCCCAGAGAGTAAATTAGGCACTTTGATAGGTGCATTAAACTCCTCCTGGCTACTAGGTACCATTTAGGGCTGTGGGGCAATAATTTACTTAATGGTACCTTGGTGACCTCAAAAAGTTTATGTTATTTTGAAAGTTCTTAGTTTTCTTCCACAAAATAATTTATGCTCTAGGAGGCTGGGTATGCTTATAAATATGTTTCCAGATAGGCAACAACTATTGAATAGAATAAATAAGATAACATCGTCATGCTGATGCAGACGTGAAATGTTTCATAACTGTGTTATCTATCCTATCCACGCAATAGATGTGTATCTCACAAAACAGTTATTTCTTTGGGTTTCTTTTTTTATTTACAAGACTGTCTTCCATTTTATTGTAATTCGTAACGCTTCATAGCTGTAAGGATTTCCAGATTCACATCATTGCATTTTTCCATAGTACAAGACACATTTATCCAAAATTAGAATAATGTGCTAAATATCCTGAAAGTTCTGACAGCAACTTACATCCTGCTTCTTCCTTGATTCACAGCAGAGCTTCATCCATGTTAAATAAGTTGCTTGTTAAGTTTTGATACCTCCTACTTCAGTCACTTGTTTAATTGCCTCAGATTAAGCTTGATCCACCAAGTCAAGTAAAAGCTCTGGATTTTGCTTTCACCTGGGGGAGAGAATGACTGAGAAAAAGAAATATGCCTTTCATATTTTAATGTCTCTAAAATTTGGGTATGTCTTATAATTGATATGTGCCTAAGTTTCTTTGGTAACATTTTTTTCTCTCTTGTTGTCATAAAATGATGGTACATCTTATAACTGATGGCATATTGGATTTTTGAAATATAGTAGGGCAGTTTATTTTAGAATTTTGAAGATAAAGACCTGCGTGAAAATAGTTCTAAGAACATGAAAATATTGCCATTAAGAAGAGCAGAAGCTGTTAATGTTTTCATACCCATTTCAGTTACACTGTCCCTCTGAAGATGAATTTATTCCCACCAAGCAGTTTTGAAAATGTTTGAATGGGGCAGACACCGACAATTATATGAAAGTAAAACCTATGTGAAATTTTAAGGGAATATATGTATGCCATAATAAATCAGCAGAAATACCTGTTTAAACAATTAAAGACTATTCCTACTACTTTCCAACTAATGGAAGTTGAAATAGTGACTTGCCAGTGAAGCAGAGTTTTGGAAAGAAGCACTGACCCAACAAAACTTGTGTTTACAACTAATATACTTCTTTTGTCAGAAGAAACCTGTAAGGGAATGTCTTTTTCAGAATAACTCTACTCAAATCATCTCAGTTGCAACTTCTCTGGACCTCTTTGGATGGACCATCAAGTTCACATGTCAGTGACAATGGAGAAAGAGGATTAGAGTCATAGGAAACAAGAAAAAAAAGGGGGGAAAGGAGGAAGGAAGAAAAGGAGGATAGAAAGAAAGGAACAAAAAGAAGAAATTTTATAATTAATCAAGATATGGAATTCCTGAAATTATACCCTTAATGTTACCCTGAATTTAAAAAGATATTTGCCTAAATATTCTACACATTTTTATTAACAAGTAATAAAAGAACAAATGTGCTTCATTCTCTTAGTAAAATGTGATGCTTATTAGAGTTTGTTTGCTGTATTATCCCAAAGTACCAACATACAACTGGGAATCCCACTTCTAATATACAAAATGTCAAAATTCCAAAATGTGATTTCATGAGTATTTAACACCAAGCTCCTTGAATTGGGCACTTTTCAGGAGAGATTTCATTCAAATTTAAACAAGCAGCTATGTCATAATTAAAATTTCAAATGGAATATATATAGTTGAGTACCATTTGAATTTAAGTCCTGGAGTACAACAGAACCGTAAACTGTTACATGATAGGAGTTTTTTGTGTCTGCATACCTCTAGAGAATAAACTCAATTTTCTTTGTGAAAGGAGGAGTTAAGATGTGATACACATGACAATAGTGAGAGCTTCTGAGGTCTCTGCACTGTTCCAGCCGATATCACAGCACAGCTTCACATTGAAGTTGAATGTCAAACATGTATTTGAACTCTGAAAACTCTAATAAGATTGATACATCTACAAATTCTGTATTTGCTTGAAATTACTCTTTAGAGTCTCTTATTTTTATAATCTTTAAATTACAGAAATAATTAACATGATTAAGAAAGTCCTAACTTCTTTGGAAATTAGGGGAAATAATGTAACTAATTTTTTTCTTTGGATTCACTTCTGTTGACTCTGTTGATCCATCTGTACCTTGTGAGTATGACCAGGGTCTGGTGGCAGGCAGCAAAAATTATTAAGTTTGAAAGACATGACATTCAAACTCTTGGTTGTACTTATGACCTTTCAAACATCCAGGAAATTACATTACGTTCATAAAACAATGATAATGATATTTACTTTTATAGTCATCAATAAGATTAAATGAGCTCATGTATGTAAAGCACGCAGCACATCGAATATGTTCAATCACTGGTTGCTTAAAATAAGTCCCATAGTAACCAAAGAGTAGTAGTAGCTTACTTTTTAGTTATGTGGTTAGAATCTATTTGATGATTTACTTCTAATTTCTCCATAAGTTTCATGAGCATCCAGTAACTCAACTCAATAAATATTTATTGTATGATGTGATAGGTCTAGAGAGGTAAAGTATTTCCCATAGAAGTGCTCACACAGCATGTCGACATGTCAATAAACATTCACATGAGAAGAACCCTGTACACTTATTTTGCAGTCCTAGCAAGCAGTGTGGGACACCCTGTGACAAAACTGTGGTGGGGAAGATGAATGATAGCGGGTACCCTAAAACCACTGATGAGAAACATCCAGAAAGATGAGCTTGTAATTACTACCTAAAACACAGAAATAGCATCCATAAAAAGATGGGGAAAAACTGTAAAAGACATATTAACACTCAACTTTTAATATAGCTTAGAAACAAGAAGAATCAGCAAATACAAATATCTGGAAGAAATAGAATGGGATGGGAACCTTGGTCGCCTTGCTAGTTTGGTAGGTTAAAAGACAGATAAGGTAAAATCCCCATTATCTTTAATGTAGCAGACAGCTAATCAGATATCTAATTTTAGCTTTGCTCATATATTAGGGTCAATGGTCTTTAGGGGTGAGAAACTTATTTTTTGCTTGAAGTCTTAGGTCCATGACGCATGAGATGATTTATTTTGTTGATCAAGAAACGTGGGATGGCCTTGAGGGAGACATAAAATGACTCAAGAATGTGTGGGTCATAAGGAGACTCTGATCACAGTCTTTCAAGTGGCCCTGAACTTCCTCTTCCATTCTTCATCTTCTCTGCCTTCCAAAGTCACCAGGTCTTCCTCTCCTCTCCTACAGGACAGATGATCTTTCACATTTGGTTCCTTTAGAATTATAGCTGCTAACCCAAACAGGCATATCAGTAACTTTTCCAAAGAAGGCATTTTTTTTTCTCCATGTAAGAGAAATTCTTGTGCCAACTGTTAAGAGAATACTATGTTTGAAACAGACTAATAGATAAAGAGAACCAACTGGTGGTCACCAGAGGGGATGGGGTTAGGGCTTTGAGCAAAATAGGTGAAGGAAATTAAGAAGTACAAACTTCCAGTTATAAAATAAATAAGCCACGGGGATGTAACATACAGCATAGGGAATATAGTCATTAATATTATAATAACTTTGCATGGTGACAGATAACTACTAGACTTATCATGGTGATCCATGCATAATGTCTCCAAATGTGAAATCACTATTTGTACACCTGAAACTAATATAACACTATATGTCAACAATTCTTTAATAAAAAAGGAAAAGAAAGAGAATACCGTGTTCTCTATTTGAACACTCCACAATACATTAGATATTCTAGTAATTCACGCGTCTTCCTTTCTCCGCTTGCATAATCATAAAGCTTTAGAAAGTAGAGGATGAGGAGCAACTGAAGCGCAGCTATAAATCACGTGACCATCTATCATCAACTTGTGAATCAAGGTCATGACCAGAATGTTGTTTGGCAATAGCATCCTTGATAACGATGCATAAGATAGTCAGTTATCCAGCCTTTTCAAAGATCTGTCATCTTCTGTTGCCAAAGGGTCATCCATTTTTGTTTTTGTTTTTTAACACAGTATTACTTCTTTGCTACAAGATAAAAAGAAAATTACCAGCATTCTAACAAGGGTTTATAAAAACAGGAGGGCTAGTTTTTACCCCCCTAAAAGAGCAGTTGATATGAAGATTACTCTTTTTTTTTTTTTTTCAGGAAAATCATGTACAATAGGGAAGATGGTGGTGGAGGGGAGAGCACGGTGGTGTAAGGGACCATGGGGATGAGAGAGAGGTAAAGAGATTCAGTGACAATTATGAGTGGGAAATTTGGAAAGGGGGAAAAGTTCCTAAAGTACATGTGTGCTGTCTAAAAGTCCTTCAAGGAATCTTTAAAATTTAAGTTTTCTTCACAGAGCCAGTAAACACTACTGTTTCTTTATATGTTACACCACATAAAGATTAGACTCTATGGCGCCTCAGGTGTTATATGTGATGTAAATTTATATATAAGAAGGTTTATATATATGTATATATATGTTTTTTTCCATGCCAGGCTCTTATATATCTTTACATCTTCCACAACACCAAGCATAGTATTTTGCACATGGCAGGTACTCAATAAATATTCGCTAAAGCCACACAAATAGGTATGGTTCTCAAATTAGTATTTACTAACCTGGAAGCACTGTGATATGTTGGAAAGAGTATGTGTCTAGTTACGTGAAAAATTTCAGCTATACTCCCTGGCTTATTAAACTCAATGGCTTTGGAACCTTCAGCAAGTTCTTTCTCTTTCCTGGAATCACATTCCTTCTCTGGATTATAAGGGCATTGACTACGTCATCTCTCACTGCCTGTCCAACATTCTAAGTCCAACACTGTAACCTTACAAGTTTCCAGGTACTTTTATTTGGCATGGATAGAATAAGCATTGTTTAGCCCCAGATTCTATCAGTTCTGCTCTGCAGTTCTTTAAGGCTATATTGGATTGCTCATTGTTTATTGTTTTAAGATAAACAGCTGACAGTATACTCTGAAAGAAGGGTGATGAGAAGCACACATTTACAACTCATGCCACCGTTGTCTAAATGACTAGAGGTGATAAAGTAGCCTCAGTAACAATAGTAGCTACTGTACGTTCCGTATTTATTGTGTGTTCTAGGCACTGTGCTAGTCATTCAAGAAACATTTTCTCTTTTGCTTATAATAATTCTGATAAGTAGGCCTCATCTTAGCCTATGCAGTTTTAGCTGCATAGGTGTCTCTCCTAGATAGCACTCCTTGAAATCAGTATAACAATCAGGAGAAAGAGTGCTGGTGGTCAGCTGGTATTAGGGGCTAAGGATGGGTTCTGTTCTTCCTTAGATGGTAACCTATAGACTCACAGCAAAGATACTCTGTAAATTTGCATTCACAAATTTGTATTTGTAAATATGCTACTGTTAGTAGTTTTTTGTAAGGAATTGATATCTCTAAAGGAGCAACTTTAGGAATATTTGAATGGATCTTACTTGCGCTAATGAATTTTATGAGATATATACTTTGTCCTATTTTCAGCTGGTTCTATTGGAATTGGCTCTTCCTTACAAGTAGAGGAACTAAAGATTTATTGTCCTCAGAACATGTGGAAATTAGAAAACGGACTAATGGAATCCATTAATATCCTTTCAACAATTAGATGAATTGTAGATCAATACAGTGTATTAATAGAGTCAAACTGATTTATATAAATATCCCATCAGGACAGCCTCAGGAAGATAGCACTAGTCTGAATTGTCTTGAAAAGAACAACAACCAAAAATCTTACAGGACAAAGGCCTCTTTCCCACCTTGTATTTTAATAATTTTGAAGTGAAACTAAAATAAGTTAGTCTATATGGCTTAATGGAAACACACCACATCTGATTGAAAATTAAACATCTAATAGTAGCAAGGTGAACAGCATTCTTGTAATAATAAATTAGTTCTTTGTCATGCATTCCACAGTCAAATGTCTGTATTGTTTTTTAAAAATGATTTCATATAATAATTATTATTTTAGTTTAGATGTCCTTTTCATTTTCAGGATGCAACTCTGAATAAAGGTACCAATTAAATATGATTGATATAACAGTTACCCTCCCCTGTAGATGTTCTCCATAAACCTCAAAGCCTAACCTCAAAGATAAAAAATAGAATTCCAAAGGAAAATTACTGCAAAAGTACTTTGTGCTAAACTGGCATCAAACATAAAAGTAAAATAATGTCCATAAAGCTTAAGGGGCTAATTAAGATCTCAATGTGGTCTCATTCCTAGGAAAATATTAGGACTTGTGACTCGAGAAGCCTTGTGTTTCACAAATTAAAACAAAAACAATTGAGGTAGTACGTCTATCAAAATGTTCCAGGATTGAAATTTAATGAAAATCTTTAATTAATTTATATCTGGATCACATTTTCTCATTATCAGTGACAATCATTAGGAAAATAGAGAATGGTATGAACTGCCCACATTCCCATAAAAAAAAAAAGGAGCTCAAAAGGTAGAGCGTGGCAGTTCAGCAAGAAAAAGAAAACAAACTATAAATTATCTTCTGCAGAAGGACAGCATGTTCAGCCAGACACGACAGGTTTTATTTTTTTTATTGCTCATGGTACTCCGGCACCCTTGCTTATGTGTTTAGATTTAACAAAAGCATAGCTGGGCTTTGGGAACACTCAGCGCCAAATGAGGGGCTGGGACACATCCATTCACATGTTCCTAAAAGGAGATGGGCACAACCGTAGTAGGTATCACACCCTGTACGATTTGGAGCAGGACGCAGAATAAAGAAGTCAGCTTTAATTCTGGAAGAAAGGTGGAGAAAAGCCCAAACATCCTTTTCCATTAACACTGACAGCATGCGGAAATGAAAAGCAAAACGGAAGCATAGGATAAGGAGAAAGCCGTTTCTTATTTTTCTGTCTCTGAAGAGGAAAAAAATAATGTATATTGGGTCAACATGAGGCATTGACTGTCATATCACTGATTATAAATTTAACTGCCATTAACACAGACGCTAGAAGAGCTGTCACTGATGTTCAATAACAATTCAGTGTTACTTAAATGCACCTTAAATTCCCATGTTGCTTCCAAAGGCAAGGTTTATGAAATTTTATAGGGCATATTGGAAAGCATCAGATAGCTGACTCATGCTGGTCAGTAAAGAAGTAAATTTTTCCTTCCCAACTGGTCACACCATTCTAAGACCATCCCTGTTCATACACCTGAACACTCAGTGATTGCTCCAATCCTTTGGTAAGGCTGGAAAGAATTGAGGACACAAATCAAGGGGTACAAACACCAGCTCTTACCAAAATGGACCCACGGAGGGGGTTATTGTTCGTGAAACTGACCTTTGATGATTTCACCACAAAAGTCTAATCATCTCCACAAATGCCTTGCAGGGAACATGAAGTTAAAACCAGAAGTAATTCGATCACAGCCAACTAAGTGTTCTATGGAGAATTTCCACATTCTTAAATTTTTAACGATAACACAAAATGAAATAGGAAGAAAGGAAAATGTTGAGAAGAAGCAAAGAGTGTTCAGAGGGAATAATATTAACTTAAGGAAGCTTAGGTCCCCGATTCCCAAGGTTCGCTCAGGAAGGATTTTTCTACCTCCTCAGTTCTTGTAAAACTGTATAGGTGTTCTTTGGAGAGAAAAAAGGAGGACTCCCACCTTAGGTTCTGAATACATTGTTTCAGCATCCTGATTCTGTGTCTAAACCATATTTTTTTTTTTAAATCAAATCTCTTAAAAAACCATACCTAATATGTATAACAAGTGTAATGTCAAAGGCACTGTGCCAAGGGTTTTGCACAGATTACCTATTTTACTTGCCCCAAAAGTCCTAAGAAGAAGGTACAATGATTGTCCCTACATTATAAAGGTGAGGTAGAATATCCTCCGGGAACAGATTTATTACATGGCAGGTCAGAGATATATCTTCAACTTTTAACCAGTCTCTGGGCCCCAGTTCTGGTCACATTACTTCCTGGGACTGTGCTGTGAATACAGTAGCCACTAGCCACATGTGGCTCTTTGAAGTTAAATTAACACAAATTCAATAAACTTAAAACTCATTTCCTCAATCGCAATAGTCACATTTTAAGCACTCAATAGCTACTGTATTTTATAGTCCAGATAGAACACTTCCATCATCACAGTAAGTTCTATTGGACAGCACCGTCTTAGGACATTGGTTTTCCCTTGATGATGCTGTCAACTTTCCCTTCCATTCCCCACAGTAGCCTAAACCAGCATTAAATCCACAGAAAATACATGGGCTGTGATGAGTCTTTTCTTCCCACCTCCCAGGAAAGGGCTACCATCCTCTCAACTGGAGAAAATTGTTTGTATCCCACTTCTCAAAACAAAGCTGTTTTAATTTTTAAAAAAGGATTAGGAGTAAATGTTTAAAATTACTATCAAGTAGAAATGCGAGGGGTACTCTATGGGAGTCAATGTGGACTTTTCACCAAACCATCTGTATGATCTTTGACGGCTGAGAAAGAAAAGCAAGTAAGATTATTATGAAGCATATTTTATGGTGATGATGTTATTTTGGCACCACATAAAGTACCGATGAAATTTCACTAGGGAATGCAGCTATGTGCACTTCTGCCTAGAATGCTATAGTAGGACATTCTGAGTCTAAGAACACACATCAGAGAATAATCAGAATGATTCAGTGCTAAACCATGACAAAGAATTAGCCAGTCTTGGCCTGAGTCCTATAGGCAAAAAGAAGATGTTAAGGAGTATCACAGAGGTAAATGAGATCCAGAAGGGAGCAGAACAAGTTATTGCCAATAATCTTCCAATGATGGCAACTCAGTTTAATGTTGTTAGTAGTGTAAATTTCCAATCGTTAAATTTGGAATTAAAGTGTTCGGCAATATATTCAAAATCAAAGTTCAAACATAATTGAGAAATCAATCCAGGTAGAACTTCAATTGTGGTTTTTGAAGGTAGAAAAAGAAAGCGTCCCAAAATACTGACAGAATTAAGATAATGATTTCAGCTGATCTAGGAAAATATGTGGGGAATGAAATGAAGACTCAGTCCTGTTGGCTAACATACTGGCTTACTTGTAGTTTTCATTCCTAAAGTGAAGGGATTGTACTATCTAATTAAATAATATGCTATATTCAGGTTTTGCGTTGTCTTTGAATACAGGCACAACTTTGTCATGCATGTTCAAAAAAAATCTTAGACCCTTCTTCTTGAAAGAAGCTTTGGGAAGTTCTCTAGTTCATCCTCTAAATTTTATAGATCAGTATCCTAAGACCCAGAAACGTTCAATAATTCAACCATGGTCACTTAGTTCATTGGCCACAGAGTTGGGACTGAAACCGTGGCACCAGGTGAATAATTACAGCCAATGACGTAACCAGCAGCAACAACATTTCCATATGTGTCTGAGGACCCAAGAAGTTCGGACGAGATGGATGATCTCTAGGGTCCTTCCAATGCTAATATTTTGGGAAGTCTTCTTCAAGCAAAAATAAACTTTAAAAGTTTTATTTTAGAATAAAAAAATTTTTAAACAGAAAAGAACAAAATGTTTAAAGTCCCATAAAGTCACCATCCAAGGAAAACTACCATGCCCGTCATAGATGTTGCTTTAGAAGGCACAGGTATTACATACTGGAAATGCTCTGTGCAGAACACCCAGCAACCATGTCTTTAAAAATAGTAGCAATGTCTCTTTCATCTTTGTATCCTAGGCCCTGGAACAATGTCTAGAGCGTGAGAAATGTTTATTGAATTGAATTGAATTCTTAATTTTAGAGATAAGGAAACTCAAGCCCATTCTGGCTAGGAGCCTGCCTTCTATTTAATAGATGCATTCTCAACAGAGGCAATATTGCCCCCAAAGGGGTGACAAAATCTTACTCTTGTTATGTATAAAACAAGGGCATACAGAGAGTACATAAAAAGGTATACAGGATAGCTGTGTATTAAGATTGCATAAGGATGGGACAATTAAGGGAAAAAAACCTAAAAAGGCCTTCTATGGGGACAAAAAAAATTGTTAATGTTGGGATACACTGGTCTAAGCCTATAGAAATTACATGAAGTAAAGAAAATATACATCACAAAATCAGAGGACAGTTACCAATTTTTTAGATGGATCCTCTTTGGCCCTCACAAATGTTTAAAATGTTTCACCTTCTGTTTACTGGCTCCAAGATGATATAAGTTGAATATAGTAAGCTTTCCTTTTCCCCCTGAGTAGGAAATTCCAGTAATAGATCTGTCCAATTTCATGGACAGTTATTTAAATGGCTTTATTGTGTTCTTATGATTCAATCGTTCATTGTAGAGCTTCACTCTCACATTCTAGTCAAAGCCATCTTCTTTCCAAGCATTCATTGCTAGTTCCTTGGGAAACTCTCTCACTTCCTCCAGGGGACCCCAGTTCTCCCTGTGATCTGCCAGCATCAGTGGCCCTCTGTTTTCCTTTGCCCCATGAGCTCCTCCTTCAGAACCCCTCTTCCACACTCCTTGGAAATCTCCGTGTCTCTCTGCAATACTGTTACCCCTACACTAGAAGGCAAATGAAGGTAACCAAGCTGGTGTCTAAACAGAAGGCCTGTGAGGTATGATATTACAGCTCCCCCAAATCTGGAAGCCCCTTTCAACTGACTTCAATGAGGGGAAGCAATCCTGTCCTTTCTTCCACAAGGAAGTGAGATGAGGGAGTGGCTTTTCCTCACCAGCATTGCACTCCCATAAAACACAGCTGCCACTTCCAGCTCCTCCCCTGTCGCCCGCCCTGGCCTCCATTCAGAAGTGGGCCAGCTTCTCCTAATAGCTGAATGGGAGGTGTCAGTCCTCTACAAATAATACTTCTCTAATCATTGAATATGGAGCACTGCTTTCTTTAGTCTCAGCTGTGAGTCTCATTTTCTAAATCAAGCCCTAGGCCCCTAACATCATACTGTTAAACCTGCCGCCATTTAGCTTGGGGACTAAGCATTTGATACATGTTATCTCATTTATTTCTCTTCACCAACCAGTAAAATATTATTCTCTTCCTTCTAGAGATGAGGAAAGTGAGTCTTCGAAGTTAAGCAACTTTTCTAAGGCACAACTATTTCTAACAAATAAGTGGTTCAACTACTAGTGGACTCTAGACCGGTAAGACTCTAAAATCCAAGCTCTTAACCAATAATTTTTTTTAAGTGAAGGTTAATTAAAATTAACTTGATTGGAGGCCTCGTTGAGAGATACCCATTGAGGGACCTAATACGTGGCCAGTCAGGAAAACTGTGTCTAAATTTGGGGCTCAGGAAAACAATAGTTTGTACCATCAATTTTACTTTTTTTTCCCCTGGGTACATCAGATCTTATTTTTTCAACCTGAACTGAGAGAAGTATTTCATATGCAGAGCTACGTAATAGAAAATAACATGGTACCACCCAGGCATTTGGAGGAACACTTAAAGAACTAAGGACACTTTTCCTATTATTGATTTTTTTTTTTCAATTAAGTGTTAAGTGGAGAAGCAGAAAGAAGATGAAGGGCTCTTCCTAAGTAATAGGAATAATTCCAAAATCGCCTAGCCCACATTTGGGGCCACCATAGCTGAATCAGAGCACGGCACCGTTTCTGGTTGATGGATGAACAGTCTGGTGTGAGGCTGGCCAAGGATTCTGGACCCCTGTGCCATCTCTGATTCATCTGTGTCACCAGAGTCTGAATCACAGCTGTGTGACCTCAACCAATTGATGAAAAACAGAGAAGAGAAAAGAGAAAAAGTTTTGGAGGAGGTTTGACTTAGAAGTTGATGTGCTTTATTTCTTACCTACAAATCCTTATAAAATCATCTCTATGTGTATAGTTTCTAAAATTCATTATGAATCTCACAGATGTTTATATGGCAAACTTTGCAGATCTTCTTGTCTGTTCTCTACAAAATATCCATTTCTTAGGGATATATTTTTAGCTTTCTAGTCCCCAGAGATCATCTCTGAGAGACTGGTTGACTCCAGTGATAATCCAAGGATCTTCTGATGGGGGCTCTGGGAAAGTCCCAGTAGCTGCCTGCCTGAGTCGTTAAAAACTCCAGCTTTTCTATTGCACCTCTTAACAATGGCATTGGATGTTCTTTGTCTGAAGACTTCTTACTGGTGCAGAGATTTCTAGGAGCCATAGACTCTCCCAGCCTACCTCCATTAAAAGCTACACGGGAGTGATTGAGGCATGTTGGGCTTTTAGTTACCAAGACAATTGACTTCTCTGAGGAAGCCATTCTGGGAACAGCATTTCTTTCTCCTAAGTGAGCAGAGGGAGTAGGAAAATCAGAGTTCAAGGTCTGGCTGTCTAGCTTCAGGGGCTGCAAAAGCAGCAGTGAGGGCTCTTTAAATTTTAACAGTGCAGACAGCAGAGACGTTGGGATTGCCAAATTCTTAAGCATTCCCCGTGAATGACACCAAATTCAAATTCTTGTTGGCAGAGTGCTACAGCTAGCCTGTGCAGAGACTTTAGAGAAAGTCTTCAGTAAACCCTTCTAATTTAGAAAGCTATGAAGTTAAGTTAGTCTCTGGGGAGAATTACCAGTTCACTAAAAAAGAAAAAAATAAATCACGGGAGGAGAGTAGGGTAGGGAAGAAGAAAAGAGGAAAATCAGGACTCTGCCTATGGTTTTGTACTTTCCCATGAACGGATAAAATAGCCAGGCTATTGAATGTCTGACAGTTCAAGCAATTGTTTTGAAATAAACAGGGTCATGGTGGTCAACAGATCTGAAAACCACTAATGGTGTAAGGACTTCTGCACTTAGTTTTATAACGTCTTTGCTACACAGCAATTTCCTCATCCAGGAAACAGAGCTACAATTGGCCACTAATACCTTAGAGATCATGATGCCCACTGCGTGTGTTTGGGACTAGTCCTTGAGCAGGCAGTGTCTTCTCCCCACCCCCAATTCTGTGGAGGACCATCCTGCCTTCCCATCATCCACAGAGGCTCTACTACAAACCACTTATAGGCCCCAGCAGCAAAAATTTCTTTTAGACCCCCAAACACTACCAGCAGTACAATTCCAAGGCACGATAATGTAAGAAGAATTGATAAACTGAATTTTTTGGAAACTTTGACTCATTCCATAAATACAGTTTGATGGTCTCCTGCATGTCAGGCCCCGTCCTACGCACTTGAGTGCACAAAACCAATATCTCCACTTTCAGGGACCTTACATACAAGCTGTAAAGAATATGAATCGCATATCCCTCTGCAAGGGCTACAGTCCAGGGCACCTGCTTTGAGTTATGAAATAATATTCATTTTACTTAAAACCATTGTCTAATGTCAAAATTTTTTTAAGGAAGAGGAGGAAAGGAGAATGAAAGTAAGAGAAACAAGAGAGGCAAGTAAAAAGTAAGAAATATAGTGAAGCTTTTTGTAATCCCAGTCTATAGCAAATTAAATTTTAGAAATGGAAGAAAACGTATCGGTGTCAGGTCACAATGGGCTATTTTAGTTAACTTCTTCATCAGTCAGGTGAATAAGAACCGATAGAGAATGTATCATATTTTAGTTGCCTTAACTATGCCTCATTCAATTTTAAGGAATATCTCCAAACTTATGTTTAGTTTGTCCTAATTTCCATTTATGAATGCATTTATTGAGCATCCTTTATATTTAAGACACTGTGCTAGGTGATTGGCATAGTAGGTTCCATGTTAAATCTTCACATACTTATTCTCCCCATTACATAGATGAGAAAACAGGCGCTCAGAGATTACGTGACCTACTCAAGATCACCCTGCTAGTACATGGAGGAGGCAATATTTGCATCTAACCCCTTACTTCTCCAAGCCTGTGTGTCCTAATCTAAAAATAAGGGCTAATAACAACTTCTTTGTAGAGATGTCCTAAGTATTACAAATAATATATGAAAAGTTGCTATGGCAGTACCTGGCACCTAAAAGACTGTATGATCGCTGATAGCTATTATACCACATGTCTCATAAGGTCCCTGGGGACACCTTGTACCCCAAAATGTAGAGATGACTGTATAAAAACTCCATTATTTGCCCCACGGGAAACTCAGTGTCCTCCCCCATATTTCTATAATTAGCCAGTGCTTGATATTTCCCCTTTATGATTTCCTGATTCTAGTAAACTTTTTGTTCACTCTGCAGTTTATAGTTGTTCCACTGTTGGAACAACGTAAAATCAAATATTAGACGTCTCTTTTCTTAAAATGCCCTTGGCCATTTCAACCGAGTGGGCTCCAGCTACCACACTTAAACCATGCTCATTTCTTACACGGAGCAGGGTGGTTCCGTCTCCTCACTACTGTTGCCTTAAGGCTTCAGCCTTAGCCTCAACCAGGTTTCCAAGGCATTTTTCTAAGGCAAACAATTTCTTCCTTAGGACGACCCTTGATACCAGCTGATAAAATAAGATTTCACCTAGTTACGTGACTATTACCTACTACAGTACCTAGTGGGCCCCTCATTTATGCCTGATCTGACTGGATTTCTAGCCTGGGCTCTGAGGTTTGCTGGTTGAATGACTATGGACGAGTCATCCTGGCATTTATTCTCTCAATTGTAGAGAAAGTTGGACTAGATGTTCAGCAAATGCCTTTTTTCCCAGTAATTTTATTCTATTCAGAGCTTTCAGATAATTCCTTTTCTCATAAATTTCAACACACGGGTGGGGCTTGGAGTGGAACTTGAGAATACTTTAAAACCAATTGCACGATAAAAGATACTTTATGCATAAGGAAAAATCATCAATTTTGTTTTTGCTGGTTCACCAAAAATGAAATCAAAGCCACAAATCTCCTTTAGTACTTTCAATCATAATATACTATACGCCCACACTAATAAAAACAGAGACAAAGGAGATAAAATGTTTTGAAAATGATGGAAAAGGGCAGAAATGTAACTGTTAAGGATAAAATGTATTACAATAATATTGATGAGACCAGGAAATGTTTTCCTATCTAGCCACCGAAATCCAGGGAGGTAACTGTTTTGCTGTGCTGAGGCATTTGGCAGGGCTTACGGTACCTGGCGGCAATCTATTTTTCTGGTTAAAAGTACACGCTCATTGTAAGGAAACTGGAACATTCAGAGGGATAAAAAATAAAAAGTAAATTGCTCACTGTATTATCATCCAGGAATAACCATTGTTAATGTTCTAATTTATTTTTTTCTATTGGGACTGATTGGAACTCTGGTATACACATAATGTTATATTCTGGCTTATTTTGCTTAACGTGGGTGACAACTGTATCCTTCCCGTCAACCTAACCTTCTTTTATGAAGTGTTGAGCCGTGACAAAGGCCATATTAACCAGCATCAAGGTGGGTTGATGCCTTGGTCCTTGGAATGAGGATTATGATTTTGTTTTCAGATGAAATAGTATAGTTGAGCACTTGTTTTCAGAAACTCTGAGGGAGACTGAAAACCATCTCGGTATCTAAAGATTGTTTTCATTTATAGCAGCCATATCTCTTAGTTGCATGTCATAGGCAGTTGCTATCACATACCTGACTGAGCACTCCCTAGAAGGCCTGAGAAGAGCCCATTCTTGGGTGGGAGACAGATGCATTGAAGTTTAGAAACAAAGCCTGTAGGGGCCCTGTAGTGCCATGGGGGAGCTCAGGCACTTGTGGATCTCCTCCACAGAGGTTCAAAACCTGGCTCTTAACCCTTGTCAGCTGAGTGGCCTTACACAAGTTATCCTCTTTGAAACTCAATTTCCTAATGTGTAATATTTTATCCCCTCTCTCACTGGGACTCTGTAGGAATTAATGAGTATGATGCATGCAAATCACTTAGCCCAGAATATAATTTTAAGTGCAAAAGAAATATTAACTAGATATTGTTACTGGTGTTGTAGTTATGGTTTTTATTGCCTCCAGTTTTTGGCAAGTTCTGGTCAGTATAAGTCTCAGTGGAACATAATCATGAAACCCTTTAATTTTTCTCTGGTCACAACTTTTCACTGCCATTATAACTGTCCCTTTCCCATCCCTCAGCAATATCTTGAGTTAAATGCTATGACTTCTCTCTCCCTTCGGATTATGAAAATTTAAATCTGTTTAAATTTCCATCCCAAGTAATTTAAATCTCACCTCTTACTTCCCCACTGTCCTCGCACCCAGCAGCCTTGAACCAGGCTCTGACTGCCCAGGGTGGAGGGCAGGTTATATGGCTGGCTACAACGACTCTTTCCTACGCCCTTTTCAAGACCCAGCAACCTTGATCGGGACAAGCAGATTGAAGGAAAAGGGCAAATGTTTATTATTGTCTCATTTCTTTCCTGGCTGCTCCATGGACCTATCCCTGATGGGTGTCGCTTCTTCTCACACAGTGGTGACTGGCTTCTGTGCCTCTTGTAATGTTGGCTCCCTCATGACATGCTGGCTTCAGTTCCCTAGGAGGGGTCACGTGGGGCTTCCCTCACTGCGCGCTTATCTGACACGGTTATCGGGCTCAGTGCACTGGTTTGCTAGAGCTGCCGTAACAAAATACTACAGACCACGTGGCTCAAACAATAGAAATGTACTGTCTCATAGCTCTGGAGGCTAGAAGTCTGAGATCAAGATGTCAGCAGAGTTGGTTGCTTAGCTTGTGGAAGCATCACCTCTATCTTTGCCTTCGTCTTCACATGGCATTCTCCCTGGGTGTATGTGTTTCAGTGTGCAGATTTCCCCCTTTAATAAGGACACTAGTCATATCGGATTTGGGCCCACCCAAGGACCTCATCGTAACTAATTACATCTGCAATGACCCTATTTCCAAATTTAGTTGCATTCTGCGGTACTGATGGTTAGGACTTCAATATATGAATTTTGGGAAGACACAATTCCACCCTTAACAGTCAACATCAGCCATCCCATGCCAACCAGGCTGTCTCCAAGCTCTTGCCTCTGTTAGTGCACACACTGCAGGCAATGAGGGGGCTCATACGATGGACACTTTTCACTGTCTCCTGCCTTGCTACACGTGTGTTTATGGCAGGATTCAGTACCTAGGGTCTGTAATCACCCGTCCTCCCAGTTCAAGGAGATGGCTTGTAGACACCCAGCTTGAGTTCATCTGCTTTATGATTCTAAGTGACTAAGCTTGTCCTGCATCCAAGGTGATATTCTGGAAGGAAGTATACTCCAGTCCAAAACTGTTTAGCCTTTCATATTTATTAATGCCTTTTTCCAAATCTGGTTGCCCCCAAATGATTAGCATGAAGTAGATATTTTATTGCCCTTCTCCCTGGACCTCGTCTGTCTGGAAAGTAATAGAAGGGCATGGGAAGAGATAACAATGGGAAGCGGAAAGCCTAGTGCTGATTTGGTTAATTTCCTCAAAGGCAAATGCAGGTCTTCATCTGCTCTGGGTTGCCCAATGTGACGCATGGACTTCCATGATTCACTCTGTGCAGATTCTATCATATGTGTTCATTTCTTAATTTTAAAATAAGTCTTCTTTTCAATCTATTGCCTCAATGTCCTTATAGTTTGGAAAACTGGTTCCAGTATAATTCCTTGTTCTGTAAAACACATTTGGGGGCAGAGGCTTCACTGACAGAGAGAGAGAATCACAACCCCAGACCCCATATGCCTGCCCAAAATAATTGGTACCTTATATGATAGGTACTTCTGGACATAAGATTTATATTTCCAAAAAGGATAGAGAAGAGCAAGCCTAATGGAAATTGACTTTACCCCGGGTCCTAGCAGAAGTGATATAATCCTGGCCGATTTTATCATTTCTTCAAAGCAGTGGTTCTCAATGAATTCCCCAGACCAGCAACACCAGCATCCCCTGGGGTCTTACAGAAATGCAAATGTTCAGGCCCCAGGCCAGACCTACCCAATGGGAAACTCTGGGGGTGGGGTCCAGACAGCTGTGTCTGAGCAAGCTCCGAAGTGATGCTGGCGCACACTCCAATTTGAGTAGCACTGCTCTGAAGCAGTAGTTCTTAACCACGGCTGCGTTTTACAACATCTGGGGCCCTGAAAAAAAACAAAACAAAAAACACTTGTCTGTGTCCTAACTCGTATCAGTTGGATCACAATATCTGGGGGTGGGTTCTGAGCAGGGATATTTCTAACAAGTTCCTCAGATGATCTAACAGGCAAACAGGATTGAGAACCACTGCTCTCAGTCAACAGAGTCTATAGATTCTCTACTGCTCAGGAGAGCTCTTCTGGAGCCTCTGTTGGATGGGAATGATGGGGCCAGCTGCCAGGGCTTTGGGCCCCCTCCCTAATTCACCTGGAGCAACTAAACTTTTATCTGTTTTCCATCCTTGGCTTTAGTATAATGTTTTGTCTGAACAAAGGTTTCTGTGGCTCAAAAGTACAAGCATTAATTCTCTGAAGGATAATAAATTGTAAAAGCCAAGAGCCCCTTGTTTCCTTCTAATTCCATTTTATGGAGAAGGTGAGACAGTAAAATAAATATATCTGGAGCTTATCAGGAGAGAATAGCGGCTGGAGGCTCCTCGTGAGGTTATAGGAAATCTGAGGTTTTGGAATGGACCAAAGTGCATGGAAACATTTGTGTGGGAAGTCCAGGAATGTGATCTGCTGTTCCAACTGCTCTATGCTTCACTAATCTGATCCTCTAAAACTTCATGCTTGTTAGAACATAAATTATACCATCACAGATTAAAAACATGTTCACCTTTTGAAAAATAAATCATGGTATGAAGGTACAAAGTAGAGATTTTTTTTTTTCCTGATTTTGGTTAGCCAGCATGAAATCTATGAGCAAAAAATTAAACACAAAATATAGAGATGCTTAAAATAATAAGACGATGGCCAAAGAGGGGCTCCATCAGCACAGATACATTGGGAATTTTTAATGGCAAATAAAATGTTGCAACTGAAACAATTTTAGAATATTTTAAATCCATTTATTTTAATTGGAGCAGGTTTTGTACATAAAGATGCCAAGATACATGAGAAGGAATATATGTAAAAGGTGGATAGCTTCATTCATCAAGGTAGATAGGTATTTTATAAGGCAATTTGACTCTCTCTCTCTCTCTCTCTCTCTCTCACACACACACACACACACACACTACAATAAAAGTCTTTGCCAACTTTCGTGATTAGGAGCTTTTAAATATCCAGTAGGTCCCTGGAAAAGGAAATTTACTAAGGATAAAGTCTAGCGTATTACAGGCAGTTACCATGCTGATGATGGACATGAGTTCTGAGTAAGCAAAAAAAAACAATGAACAATATTTAAATCCGGAGAGGTATGAAAACAAATGCTTGATGAGTGTCATAAGTGTCAATTGAACAGATGAAGAGAAGAATGAACCTGCAGGGTGGGGAGGCAGAGGTGCTGTCAAAGGTGGTGAAAACAGGAAACTCCAGTTGGTGGGATATGTGGTTAGAATTACAATAATAACAGTGATCATCATGGGTGCCTCCTTCCTCCTCCCCTGCAACTGAATAAATAAGGAACTAGAGTATGACGATCACTCCATAAAACTCTCATAAAATCACATTGTGCTATCAGCTCTCTTTACGTGCACGCTGCTCTAGAAACTCAACAAAGGGGCGAAATTCTCCTGGCAGAGAGGAGAGTTAAAACTTTTCCTTTATCAGGGAATGAGAAGTCAGGACAGACAGACAAAACAGAAAAAAAAATGCCACACTTCTTTCATCCAGAATCTTTACTCTTAGGAGATCAGAAGCACTGTGGCTTGATTTGAGGGGCCTTTTGCCATGGCTTTTTTTTTTTTTGTGGCACGCAGGCCTCTCACTGTTGTGGCCTCTCCTGTTGCGGAGCATAGGCTCCGGATGAGCAGGCTCAGCGGCCGTGGCTCACGGGCCCAGCTGCTCCGTGGCATGTGGGATCCTCCCAGACCGGGGCACGAACCCGTGTCCCCTGCATCGGCAGGCGGACTCTCAACCACTGCGCCACCAGGGAAGCCCTTGCCATGGCTTTTAAACTACTTAAGGATAAGGACTTTACCTGTTCATATTTCCAACACCCCAAAGCAAGCACAGGGCCGAGGAAAGTATACTTTGAATTTTCTGATTCTCAGAGCTTCTCGTAGGGCTTCAATCAAAATTCCTGATGGTCCTATGTTTTTTTTTTTAAAAAAAATGAAATTTTAAATCGCAGGTAATCTATGTATATCTTATGTGTAACTTCCTACAGTATTTTCAAACATTTTTATCAGTGGAATCTGTTTACAAATTTACTCTTATGGCCAAACCACGATTTATAAAACAGATTAAAGTAGAACTGTATGGCCATTAAGGGGCAGGGAGCTCAGACTGCTGGGTCACCTTCCCTTCATCCTACACAGTGACCTTGAGCATACTCCATGAAGCATCAGGGGTTAGAACTCTTTGAAGATCATTGTTCTAATATATTTATCCATATATATATATATATATATACACACACATATATATACACATATACATAATACCTATATATGCATATATTATCATTATATATTTATATGTTATATTATACATATTATTATTATATATCATGAGTGCATATGGAACACATTTGTAAAATTAGTACAGATGAAGCGTGGTTCAGTAATAGTAACTGTTTACCACGGAAAGCAGTTAATGTATCTATGTACCTATGGTACAATCCAGTAATTCATCTCTCTGTAACCTAGGCACCATCCCCATAGAAACTGCCTTGCACCAGGGCCCTCAACTTCTCATCTTACTTTTCATTTTGGCATATATTTTCCCTTTTTTAAAAAAAAAGTAGAACCTTCACTTATTTTTCGTTGTAACTGAGGTACAACTTATAATAGTAAAATGCACAAATCTTAAGAGTACAGCTCTATCCCTTTTACTTACCTACAGACACACCTGTGAAATCCCTACCTATATCAACAGAGAGAACATTTTAGCACCCCAAAATGTTCCCTCCAAGTCAGTACCATCTCCAGAAGGTAATAATTCTTCTAGCCTCTAACACAGAAGATCAGTTTTGCCTGTTTTTGAACCTATGTAATCTAAAGCATGTAGTATGAGCTTTATGCTTCTGGCTTCTTTCACTCAGCATGTGAGATTCATCCATGTGCCTGAATGTGATATTGGTTCATGGTGATGACCTTGACTTTTATTTTCGTAAGAGCAAAAGTTATTTGACCTTTATAACTTTTCCCTACCACCCTTCATCTCAGCATGTATCATCGTCAGGATTTAGAGGTGAAAAGGACTTTAGGACCTTAAATATATCTAGCCCAGTAACATTAAGAGACGAGCCTAAGGTCACACCCCTGGTCCTTCCGAGAGCTAGGACAAGGAAAGCCTGGTGTCTTGACTCCCGTCCGGTAGCCTCTCCGTTACCTTTTGCTCCTGTCTCTTATTTCTCTTCCCTAATCTGTTGACCCTGCTTTTTGTTTGGAGAAGCAATAGGAAAGCTCATCTTCCCTATTGGCAATCTCCTGAGCAATGTGGCTTAAGCTCTTTCTCTCTTCTTTTTTGTCCCAAACTCCTACTTCTGCCTTTCATCCTAATTAATCCTCAATTCTTTGAAATCTCTTAATGCATCACTCTAGGAAAATTACCATCACCATGCTGATTACCGATACCTTTCCAGCTATGTTTTCCAGTTCATCTTTCTAGCTACCTGTTCTCAGATTTTTGAGACTTTTCATTTCCATCTACTGGAAATATTGTCCTGTCTAATCTTCCATTACTTTCCCATCTCATCGTAGCCTTATCATTTTTAATGTAGATCTGTGTTCTACATTTGTTCCCTCGCTGATTGGTTCTTACTTCACATCACCCATTATTTTTACCATTAATTTTACCATTCTGATATATTGGAATGGCAAAATTACAAGGATACCTGACAGTATCAAGAACCCAGGGTGAGTGACCACGAACAAGCAGTAATAATAATGGTAAACATTTATATAGCATTTACTATGTGTCAAGCACTATTCTAAGCACTTTACACATATTAACTCATTTAATTGTCCTAACGACCCTCTACGGTAGGTACTAGGGTTAAGAACTCTGTTTTATAGATGAGGAAACGGAAGCAAAAAGAAGTAACTCACCTAAGTTCAAACAACTGGTTAGGATTTGAATTCAGGGGATCTGGTTCCAAAGTCTTTGATCTTAACTGGCCTCCAAAGATGAAGATGGTGTGGGTACGAGAATAAAAAGAAGTCAACTTAGGGTGCTTGGGATAAATCTTCAGGAAAAATTTGGAGAGATGTCCAAGATGGGCAACAATATAGCAGACATGGGAATTTAGTCTGGCAAAGCCACCTGGAAGGCAATGACGGGTAGATAAAGACGATTCCTAAAGGCTCAGAAATAGCTGCCTTCATGTAAGAATAAAAGAAATGAAACTGAGCATTCAACCAGTGTTGCAGAGATAAATTGCTGATATAAACATGATGACTCATCTAGAGAAAGGGATAATGTCTAGGGTTCATCCAGAACAATTACTTAGACCAAGTTGGTTTTATACATTATGTAATGACAGCCTATACATTTAAAAAAATAAAATGCTAGTTCATTGCTTTCTGTAATACATCAAATTGGATGAACTAAATGGGCAAAATAGTTGATTTGGCAGAAATTAAACTACATGTAATTTCTTCAAGAATATGGACAGTATTTAATTATTTCTATATCATCCATGGTGCCTAGAATAGCATTTTCACATTTTTCATATCAGAATTGCTGAGTCCATGTGGAATTTACAGTGGAATTAAAATAGTGGTGGATGGTTGCAACCTATTAGGACAATAATAGTCAATATTTATTAAATCTTTACTATGTGTTGGGCCTTTTTCTAAGTGCTTTATGCCATTCAGTCCTTTAAAAAATCTTGAATGGAAGATGCTATTCCCATTTTAAAATAAGAAAATTGAGACTCAGAGACGTTATGCAACAGGCTCATGGTGGCACAATTAAGTGGTGAAGCTGGGGCTCAAATCAATCTGTTTGCCTCTAGGACCAAAGGTAATATATTATCCACCAGGCTAGAGACAGATCTAGAGAGACCGAGACAGAGAACTGAAGATTTTTGCCTATATGTAGAGACAATATTAATTTAATGATGCTAATGAAATGGCTATACAGAGCTATGAAATGTTTCATTTGATAGTAGAGCATAATTCTGCTTTCCCCACATATACCTTCTCTTGTGAAGCTCAATGTCTGCATGAAAAGATCTCTGGTCAATGATTATGCCTATAAGTCCATTAGAAATGAATAGTGCCAAATATATCTATTGCTGTTTGTGCTTTGTAAACTATCTTATTTAATCTCATTTTATGATCACAATTGTGAAATGTAATACAGAGTTTATTATGCAAAAGCCTAGTCACAGGGAAGGACTCATATGTCATATTTCACAGCAAGACAGTGATAGCAGATCACTGCAGTAGAACCCAGAACTGCTGATTCTTAATTTTGACCCAGGGCTTGCTCCTTAGTTTTATTTAAACTGAATCCCTTTCCTCATTATATGCCTCCAGTATTTACTCAGCTCTGTGCCTGACCCAAAGAAGGTCTACAGAAAACATAAACTGAAAGAAGACAAGCTTTTCTGCCTGAATAGGCTGAAATTTTACAGAAAGATACAGAAAGATGAGTTTTACCACCTAACGATGCCATCATTGATCTAACTTTATTATCATTGTGAGAGTGCCATGCAGAAATTATGACACTTTGCAAATGCAGGCTTTTGGACAAAAGTGGACATGAATGAGTTGTTTTTTAAGTTGGTCCATTGTGCCCCTCTTAAAAGATCAAGCTTTTGCATCAGCATACCTGAATCCAAACCCTAACCTCAACATTTACAATGAGTGGCAGGGCAAGTTACATGCAAATTCTCCAGGCCTTAAGTTTCCTCACCTATGGAAATTATCTAACAATTATCTGCTTTTTTGGTGTATTTGTGAACATTGAATAAGGTATGTAAGGTATTCAAGCAGTACCTAAGACAGTGTAAACAGTAAATAGTGGTTATTATATTCCCAGCACCATCATCATCATCATCAACCTCCTCAACCTCTATCTTATCTATGAGAGCATTGGTTGTAAAATTTCACATCATCATTTTTACCATAAAGAAAAGAAAACACTCCAACCCAACTATGTCTTGCCATTGACTATAAGATGCATCAAATTTCAATAATGTTAAAAATGTGGAAAAAAAATTTTCATCTTAAGTACATAAAATACAGTAGAGTGTGTGTGTGTGTGTGTGTGTGTGTGTGTGTGTGTGTGTGTGTGTGTTTTCAAAGATTTAAACTGTGGTCTGGATCAAGTTTAAGAGTGGAAAGTTTTAACTAAATTTCCCAAAAGAAAGTTTAAGAGCAGTTTGCTGTTCAACCAAGTAAAATTCTTTCAGCAGTACAATGGAAATGTTCTAAGGTACAGAGAACTCTATATGCCTCTCTAGCTAGTATATTTTTAAACTTATGAATGATGTTTTCATAATGTGCATGTGCTCACAGGGTTTTGTGATGGGCTAATGATGTATATTGCAAATAACAAATAAATACTTCTGCAATGTCATTTGAAAAAGTAAAGCATATTTTTGTTTATAGCCAGATAAATACACTTGCAGATGTTTTCCCATAAAAAGAAGTGATATCTAGTGAATTTCAGGAACTTTATTGGAATGACAAAGTTCAAACTGCTGCCAAAGCCAACACATAAGGTTTATATATAGAGAGAGAAGAACAGATTTCACTGTGTTGATGAGATTTTTATTTCTTGGT
The DNA here is from genome assembly GCF_937001465.1 of Orcinus orca. NCBI lineage: Eukaryota > Metazoa > Chordata > Mammalia > Artiodactyla > Delphinidae > Orcinus > Orcinus orca. The sequence goes on from NC_064564.1 coordinate 58,108,210, forward strand.
TCACGTTTTCCAGTACTGCTTGGTCAGTAGCCATGAAAGATTCAGGGTGGTTTCACTCAATAAATGCCTCCAGTCTCATACCCTTCTCTCCTAACTTTATTCAAAACCAAACACAAATCTGAACAAAAATTAAATATCTAGAGAGCCTAGCAAATCACTAGACAGCTATACTAAGCTCTTCGTGCATATTTGAAGATAATCCAATGTATAAGCTATCTTTGGAACAATGACTTTAAGGTTTAATGATATCATGACTCTAGTATAACTAAATCAGTCATGACACAGTTAATTCAGAATTGTAGACACTTTCACTATTGCAGTAATTGATCAGATCGAATGCATCAATCCAATTCAGGATATTCTTTTGTTGGAAGTAGAGATTAATGATACAGCAGTAGTTATTTGGTTACCATGGCTCACCATTTGCAAATGAAGGCCTCATTTGTTATGGACACTTGAGCTTAAAAGGAAAAGAGCTCTCAGAACAACAGCTTATATAGTAAATGACAATAAATTGAAACATTAAATGTTTTCTAAACATTTTGTAGTGTTCATTAATTTGTTTTATTTTAAATTGTACTTTCAAATGTTCTTGCTTTGGAGAATAGAATACAGAGGTGGCCAGGATTGTGATTCCTATTGCCATTCTAGATTTGAAAGGTAGGAGATCTTTGAAGGTGCACTTAAAGAGGTATAATGTAACTCATTAAGTCTAAGATGGCTTTGATTGTAATAGGGAACATTACTCTTATGTGCCACTAAGAAGAAAAAAATACTGGCAATCAAATTATGAGGCACCATCAATTGCAAGACACATTTCAATTTCAGAGAAGTTAAAATGTGAAAATATGAATGGCTTAGAATTGATAAAATATGGTAGTTTCCATGATAAAATGTAGCCACTTCATCTCAGAAGCATTCAAGAGAAAACCACATATTATGCTACAGGGAAAATCAGGGAACTTGATAACTTTAGAAGGTGTAATGGTGTTTCTACATCACTCTGGATGCTTTGGAATTACCCAATGGAATAGATCCCTAATTCTGTACTCCGGAAATTCAAGACATCTTCACTCCCCACTGTCTTCCCACCTGCCAGGACAAATTCCAGAGCAAAGAAAATAGTCACAGCTTGCAAGATAGATGTTTGAATGCTCCCTGCCAGCTTTGCACAAAGAAAGGTTCAAGAAAGAATTCTAATTCTCCTTTAAATAAAATTGCTGATAAAGGTATTGCAATGGGAGGCCTGAAGCCTGAGAAATTGCTGAAATTTCAGAATGTGAAATGACCTCTAGGTTCTCATATTCTGAGGTAGTTTTATTCTTCCAAGGCAAGTGAATGCTTCACATCTCCCTTTTGCCCACCAGCCCCATTTATTTTCATTTCTCAAGTTTCATTATGTCTTTTTTTTTAATTTTTTAGCATCTTCATTGGAGTATAATTGTTTTACATTGTTGTGTTAGTTTCTGCTGTATAGCGAAGTGAATCAGCTATGTGTATACATATATCCCCATATCCCCTCCCTCTTGCGTCTCCCTCCCACCCTCCCTATCCCACCCCTCTAGGTGGTCACAAAGTACCGAGCTGATCTCCCTGTGCTATGCAGCTGCTTCCCTTGAGCCATCCATTTTACATTTGGTAGTGTATATCTGTCAGTGCTACTCTCTCATTTCATCCCAGCCTCCCCTCCCCTCACTGTGTCCTCAAGTCCGTTCTCTACGTCTGCGTCTTTATTCCTGCCCTATATTCCATTGTCTATATGTGTCACACCTTCTTTATCCATTCACCTGTCGATGGACATTTAGGTTGCTTCCATGTCCTGGCTATTGTAAATAGTGCTGCAATGAACACTGTGGTACGTGTATCTTTTTGAATTATGGTTTTCTCAGGGTATATGCCCAGTAGTGGGATTGCCCACCAGCCCCATTTTAGTTCATTAAGCCAAAGTGGGACAAATATAGTGTACTACGGGGGACAGGGAGATGGAGGACAAATACTGGAAACCATGTTCCAAAGGGTTACTGAGGTTAATCAAAATAGTTCTTCCCAATATTCTAGTATTCGAGGGTTAGATTGACAACAGTAAAAAGCCACACACACACACACACACACACACACACACAGAAAAAAGAAAAAAAAAACAAAAAACAAAACAGGTCATGGAAATAGGGAAGTTAACAAGTGGTGGTAAAGGAAGCAAACTGAGTTTATCTGAATGCATTGTAGATGCAATGCAAGTATCTGAGGACCTTCTTCCATACATCTGGCATGACTGGGGATGGATAAGCCCTATCTGCAGGGTGAGAAAGGAAGCAGTCAGCAGCAGCATCCTTGACTAGATCCCTCTTCTCAACTCCCAGTGACAAATGTGGTTTTTGAAGGGAAGGAAGTTCTAGGGAAATCATCTCTCAAGGGTATACCAGAAAAAAATTCTTCTACATTTTATAGACATTATAGAGGTGCTGTTCATGCCCAGGCATCTTCATATCTGCATACTTCAGTGAAGGAGAAAAAAACAAATCATCTTACACTTACATAGTCTACCAAGTCTCCATAAACCTATGTCAGCAGGAAATTAAGAAGTTGCCCCCAATCTGTGCAGGATTCTTTACTATTTCTTTTTTCTTCTCATTAAAAATTTTTCTTCTCTCTTAAAAAAAGGAAGTGGAATCAAGAGAAAATGTGCAGAACCTGTGTACCTATGTGAAATGCACATAAAAATAAATCACAATGAAACCCAACTTCAAGTGTGCCAAACCACACAAAACTCTGAAATAACTTCAGCCCAACTGTGAGGCAAAAAGGTTTAGGTTGCTTTTACGTTTAATGTTTAAGGAGTTTGTGACCGTGGGAAAAGAAGAGAATAAAGTTGTGTGCAATGTAGTAGTTTTTTTTTCAAATTACTTTTAAACTACTTTTATTCAAAAAAATATATGATCTTTTATATGCATGATTCTACCATTTTTGAAAATTTTCAGGGACTTAACTGGGCTTTGGAGCCTGAGGATTTCACGTGTATGTAGAGTCTGTGTCCTTAACTCAGTGGGTGCCTCATAGGGCAGAACAGCTCCATGCTTGCCTGGCATTTCTCTTGTTCCTTACACACCGTGGTCCTGAGAACCAGAACCAAGAAAGGCTCAGCAGTGCTGTGCTTGGCCTTTCTTCCATATGCATGCACATTCCTTTATGGAAGGTGCTTCCTCTCTACGGCAAATTTCTGCTCACTACCTTCAATTTTTTAATAATAAAATTAGTGCTTTGTTCCCATGTAAGGGATTAGCTCTGATAAGAAATAAAAATTCCTCTTAAGATTGGAGCAACTTATTTTTTTAATGATGTGATTAAAGGGACAAGATTTCTTGCAATTCACAAATGGTCATACTAGAGACAAATTAACAGCCTGTCCTGAGAGTTAGCCTCTAGGCAGTACACTTGCAATAAAGAAAATAAAGTCTAAGGTGTTGAAGACCTATCCCACTCTGGGACAGTTGAGGTCTGTAAAGCAACAGATTGCATGCAAATGAATCTCTGCTGGCCTTCCTCTTAGCAGAGCTTTGATTGGACAGTGGTGTGTCCAACTTTAATGTGCATAGAAATTGGACAGTGGTGCGTCTCAACTTTAATGTGCATAGAAATCACCTGGGATCTTGTTCACCTGCAGATGCTGCTTCTGGGAGTCTGGAGCAGACCAAGGATTCTGCATTTCTAACAAGCTCCCAAGTGATGCTGATGCTGTTGATCCAGGGACCACACTTTGAGTAGCAAGGGTCTAGAGGAAACCATAAACCAGGGCTCCAGACAGACCAGGACTAGCAACCAAGCTCCACCACTTAATAAGCATATGAATTACGGTAAGTGCCTTTACCTCTGAGCTTCTGTTTCCTTGTCAGTAAAGTGGAAATAATAATAATATTAAATTAGCATTCTATTCCAGACACTGTTTTAAATGCATAATAGTAATTAACTCAATAATCTGATTTTTACTGTTCATGTTGATGAAAGTGTTAACAAAGAAAGCTCAAATTACCTGCACCAAAGCCAGGTGGCTAGTAAGTGGCCAAGAGTGAATTCAGATCCCAGGCAGCTTAGCTCAGGAGCCCACTATTTGCAACCACACCTTAGAAGAGCACACACAGAGGTCTTGCTAGCAGACATGTGATGTACCATAGCTAGTGCTCGCTAAATCTGAGTTCCACTTTCCTTACTTCCCTTCTCCTACACCAAGTTCCGTTGTCCTTAAGCAGAATCTACTTATAAAATGTAGAAAATGATACTGCTTTCTAGGATTCCTTTTTCACAATGATCTCTCTGGTGGACTTTTCTTTAGCTGAAGAGAGTCTTTGGTGTTTAGAGATTTGCATGAATTGCTACTACTGACAGAAGGAATTGCTTTGATCTCTCTTGCATCGTTACTGGATCCATTGTTTCCCTTCTTTCTAGAAGTGCCAAAAAAGTCTCCAAGAGACAGAAAATAGCATTTGCTATAGCTATGAACTTATAACTATATCTGGCCTTTAGAAAAATAAAAATCTAGATTTATTAAATATTAAACAGTGGTAGTTCATTCAACAAAGGGATTTACCAAAGTCTTGATTTAAATAGTAAGCTCCCCTGATATTTTAAATTTTTCATTAAGGTTTCTTTTATTTAAAAATAAGCTCTTTAAAAAGTATAACCATTGTGTTAAAATTAGAAGCAATAGAAAAAATACTTTGCACACTGGTTTGCAGATATACTTATCTTACCATGAACAGACTTGTATAGGAAATATGACTGAAAAAAAACTATTTTACATACCATAGTGGCAGAATAGTTTGCTTTAAGAAGAAGCTTCAAATATTTCATATTCAAACTTTATTATTAATATATTCTAAAGCATGGAAGTTGTTTATCTTCCTGATGTCGGTGCTAAAGAATGATGTGGCACTTCTGATGGAGGGAACTTTCTGAAACCAGAGCTGGTATTTCTGGAAATATTTCTCTCATATGCTAGAATTCTTTCTTTTTTCTACAACAGAGCTGCCTCTTGCAATATCTGTCATTTGGTAAAGCACACTGTGGAAATCCCCAATTTTTAAGTAAATATGTTCTAGATAAATGCTTATGGGGGGAAAGAGATGATGACAATGAATCAGGATCATCATCTGACTGACCCTAGGGAAAAATATGAAAAATGTTAAAGAATTTGTCTTTTAAGAGTATGGGATGCAGGCATGATGTAGGGACAAGGGATATCAGATTTTTATTTATTTATTTATTTATAAATTTATTTATTTGTTTATTTTTGGTGGCATTGGGTCTTCGTTGCTGCCCGAGGGCTTTCTCTAGTTGTGGCAAGCAGGGGCTGCTCTTCATCGCAGTGCACAGGCTTCTCATTGCGGTGGCTTCTCTTATTGGGGAGCACAGGCGCTGGGCACACAGGCTTCAGTAGTTGTGGCACATGGGCTCAGTAGTTGTGGCTCACAGGCTCTAGAGCGCAGGCTCAGTAGTTATGACACATGGGCTTAGTTGCTCTGCGGCATGTGAGATCTTCCTGGACCAGGGCTCGAACCCATGTCCCCTGCAATGGCAGGCGGATTCTTAACCACTGTGCCACCAGGGAAGTCTTGGATATTTTTAATTTAAATTCTAGTGATTAAAACAGTGTGGTACTGATGCATGAGTCAACAGACAGGGCAAGGACATACAGTAGAGAACCCAGAAATAAATTCAAATACATAAAGCAATTTAGAATATAAAGGGGGAGCATATCAGTCCAGTTGAAAAATTATATATTATTCAGTAAATGGTATTAGACAACTGGGTAGTTACTTGAAAACGTAAGTTGGACCCATACAGGACACTTTACACCAACTGTAAATTTCTAATAAATCAAAGATTTAATGGTGAAAAGATAATCCATAAAATTTAAGGGAAAAGCAATGGAAAATTCTTTAAGAAGCTTGGTATAGAAATGAAGTGTGGCCACCTCTTGAAGACTCATGAGAAGGGAAGAGATTATTCCTCTTTACACACCAGCCTCACCACCACCCACTACTGGCTTCCACTACACCAGTGAGCCAGAGCATTTCAGTGGCACATATTGTAGGCTCTGAAGTCTCTTACTTCATTTGCAGACTTCCCAGTTCCCGAGCCAATCTTGACTAAGACAGAAAGCATACTGTAAAACCCATTCTTAAGCTAGAGGTATCACCTGCCCTGATTTCAAACTATATTACAAAGCTATAGTAATCAAAACAGCGTGGTATTCGCAGAAAAACAGACACATAATGGAACAGAACTGAAAGCCCAGAAATAAGCCCATACACATATGGACAATTAATTTACAACAAAAGAACCAAGAACATAGAATGGAAAAAAAAACAAATGGTGTTGGGAAAACTGGACAGCCACATGCAACACAACAACAACAACAAATGAAACTAGACCACTATCTCATCCCATGCACGAAAATCAACTCAAATGTATTAAAGACTTGAATGTAAGACCTGAAACTATAAAACTCCTAGAGGAAAACATAGGCATTTTGCTCTTTGAAATCAGTCTTGGCAATTACTTCTGCATACATCTCCTCAGGCAAGGGAAACAAAAGCAAAAATAAAAAGACTGTATCAGATGAAAGAGCTTTTGCACAGCAAAGGAAACTACAAACAAAGTGAAACAAAAAAGCTGTCTGCTGAATGGGAGAAAATATTTGCAAACAAAGATCTGATAAGGGTTTAATTTCCAAAATATAAAAAGAGCTCATACAATTCAACATCAAAAAAACAAACAAATTGATTAAAAAGTGGGCAGAGGATCTGAATAGACATTTTTCCAAAGCAAACATACAAATGGCCAAGAGGGATATGAATAGGCATTCAACATCACTAATCATCAGGGAAATGCAAATCAAAACCATAATGAGATATCACCTCACGCCTGTTCGAATGGCTGTTATCAAAAAAGCAAGAAATAACAAGTGTTGGCAAGGATGTGGAGAAAAGAGAACCCTCATACATTGTTGGTGGGAATGTAAATTGGTACAGCCACTGTGGAAAACATTATGGAAATTCCTAAAAAAAATTAAGAATAGAACTAGCATGTGATCCAGCTATCCCACTTCTAGGTATTTATCCAAAGAATATGAAAACTCTACTTTGAAATGATATATTCACCCTTAGGTTCATCTCAGCATTATTTACAATAGGCAAAGCATGGAAACAAGGTAAGTGCCCATCAACTGATGAATGGATAAAGAAACGTGATACACACACACACACACACACACACACACACACACAGTGGAATAATACACAGCCATAAAATGGTGAAATCTTGCCATTTGCAGCAATTTGGATAGAACTTGAGAGTATCATGCTAAGTGAAGTATGTCAGATAAAGACAAATACTGTATGATTTCACTCATACGTGGAATATAAAAAACAAACAAAGCAAAACAAAATAAATGAACAAACCAAAACAAACCAAAGAAAAAAAAAACTTAGATACAGAGAACAGAATAGCAGTTACCAGAGGGGAAGGCGTGGAGGAGAGAGTAAAATGGGTAAAGGGCAGCAACTATAAGGTGACAGATGGAAGCTAAATTTTTGGTGGTAAGCATGGTCTAGTATATGTATATAGTATATGTAGTGTATTATATGTTTCACATGTACAACATAATATTTCTACTTTTGAAGTAGAAATATTATGTTGTACATATGAAATGTATATAATGTTACAAACCAATGTTCCCTCAATAAAGAATAAATTTTTTTAAATGTCCTTGAGTCAGTCTCCTGTTCTAATTGGCTATATTTGAGGTAAATACTGATACCCCCGTGCCCACCAAAGCATAGTCTTTATCTTTATTGTGTTCTGTAAACTCATACATTTCTCCTTCCATTTTTCCAGGGTAGAGTCCATTCCCAGATTTTAAAAATGAAGTGTTACCTAACATTCATCATCACTATTATGAGTCCATATTAACAAAATAAGAATTTGAACCTGTGTCTGATTCTCTAGGTCAAAGTGCGTATGTCTATTCACTTGTTTCTGCAAATAATGTTTGTGCTAATATCTGGTTGATTACAGCACAGACTATTTGGTCATAACACATAGGCATCATAAAATAAGATTGTGCATAGAATCCTTCTACATTTTTAATCTTCTAAAAAATATAAGTTCTGCCCAAATGAAATCTGGTTCCCTTAATGAGTTCACTAGGAGAGTCACGGTAGCTTGCAGTTGTTTGATTAAAAGAGCATAAATTGGGATGTTTGAAGGTTCAGAGGCATTTCCTATTGTAATTTAAATAAAGCAATCTTGAGGTAGGAGACATTATTGATGGGAGCTTATAATGGGATTAGTAAAGGTTTCACAAGTGAACCCAAATTCACCAAATAGCCAAAGTTTTAAAATATCATTAAAAACCACTGATAAAATATACCTTTTTTTGAGAATAAACTTATAGGGGCTAGAGAGTGCTGGAAAATAAGAAAAGCAGATGCAAATTTAAAATTTAGAACAACAAATAAAAGAAGTTATTGGATTTTTTAAAAATCACTGCACACATTAAAAAAACCCTACAGTTCATGGTAAGTCTAAATTACAGTTGGAAGCATGCCAGCTAGTTACAGAGCACAGAAAAGGTGAAAATCTCTCAAACCAGAGTACAATTAATGCTGCCTGGGCTCTCTGGAATCCTTTTCAAATGTATTTCCAAATAAAAGTACTCTGTTTCTCTGTTGGATGCCAATAAATGGTAAACCTTAAACTTGGGAACTTACTACCCAGCAATAGCCAAGAATTCATTTACAAAATGCCATGGAAGGATCCTTTTTCTCACGTGACAGGAGGGAGAAAACGTTCTCTTTCTTTAAAGGGTCCTACCACTTAATGCACATTCTACCCATTACTATCAACATTTCGTCTTCGTCCTTGGTAACAGAATGACTAATGGACAGATTTGGTTATGAAACTACATGATGAAGTTTCCACATTGCCTAAGTATAGTATGTTTCTTCTTCAGTGGGTTTTGGGCTTTCTTTTCTTCTTTCTTTTCGCAAACCACTGAAGTATGCCCAGGGATATCACTGACCTTTAAAGCTGCAAGTCAGCTTACAGATTCTAGCACAACTCCCACCTTTAACAGAAGTGGAAAATGAGGCCCAGAAAGTTGATCATCGTAGCCAAAAACACACAGCTAGCTAATGTGAAAAGTAAGCCTTAATTTCTAATCAAGAAATATATTTGGTACTTAATAATAAATAATATTTATTGGACACTTTCTTTCAGTGACACTGCACTAAGTTCTTTACACAAATCTCCACATTGTATTCCCACACACACACACACACACAGATGCACAACCCTCAACAAATTTCCACATTGTATTCCCACACACACACAGACACACACACACAGATGCACAACCCTCAACAAATTTCCACATTGTATTCACACACACACACACACAAATACGCACAACCCTCAAGGCAGTTGTTAGTATATTCCTAGATAATGAAGAAACTGAGATCAAGTAACTTGCCCAAGGTCACACTAGTCCTGAGTAATGGAGTCAGGATTTGAATCCAAGCCCTGTGAGAGATACAGCAATAAAACTAACAGCATTCCTCTCCTCAAGGAATGATCTAGAAAAGGAGCTAAGACATGCTTACTAATACAGTACTGCATATAGTACTGCATACAGTACTGCATATACTGCATCCCCATTCCTTACTCTCTGATGCTGGAACTGACCCATAATTGTGAATGCACCCATGATTTAGCTTCATTAATACTGAGCATTCGGGCTTCCCTGGTGCTGCGGTGGTTGGGAATCCGCCTGCCAATGCAGGGGACACGGGTTCGAGCCCTGGTTCGGGAAGATCCCACATGCCGCAGAGCAACTAAGCCTGTGCACCACAGCTACTGAGCCTGTGCTGTAGAGCCCGTGAGCCACAACTACTGAGCCCGCGTGCCACAACTACTGAAGCCCACACGCCTGGAGCCCGTGCTCCGTGGCGAGAGGGGCCCCTGCAGTGGGAGGCCCGTGCACTGCAGCTGGAGAGAGCCCGCTCGCAGCAATAGGACCCAACGCAGCCAAAAATAAATAACTAAAATAAATTAATTAAAAAAACAAAATACTGAGCATCCAGTAATCCCAGAATCATACACAGATGCTCTGTGGGCAATTGCAACACTTACCACATGGAATGCAAACTATTCTGCGTAGCTTCTGCCACAGCACTGTAATTCTTCAGCTGATATTTGGAAATTAGCCTCAGTGTCAATTGTCTTAAGCTGAGAATTCCATTGTCCTTGATATAAAAGAGCAATAAAAAGTTCTCCAAGCCGGAGTTATCTATGGTAGGCTTGGCAAACAGTAGAAAGAACTTGGACTATCTAGGATTCACCTGAGAAACACTAAGTAGCATATAGAATTTGCACGTATAGAAGTAAAGGAACTCTCATCTTAAATCACTTTCTTGAGAAACATTAAGACTTTTTCCATCATATCATTATGGTGGTCTTTCCCTTTGAAGAAATGTTTCTTAATTGGTTTCTGAAACTCTGTATGGGGTCCAAGACACTGTTGGTTGCCTGTCAATTTCTTCCCCCTCATTCCATACAAACATAGAGTTTGAAAATGCCAGATACTCATTTTCCCAAACTTCTTTGCAGGTAGGGGTAGCCATATGATTTCTGGGTAATAAGGCTGGGTCAGACCACAAAGGAATGGTCTAGGTTAAAAGATGGCTATGAAGAATGATTTGGACTGGGCTCAAGGTTGCTTTCACTTTGATTTATGACCAAACAAGGAAACAAGCGTACATTAGGCATACATTAGATAAGTATGCAAGAAAGTGTGCATGTAGCTTCCTGGAGCTTCTCTAAAGTCAGTGCTCAGTGGAACCCACACAGAATGAGAAACCCCCCAGTTCTAAGGAGCCAAAAAACTGAAGTCTCAAGTCCTTCCTTTGATTAGACTGGGAGAAAGACCACGTTGGTTATAGAGGGTCCACCTACTACATTATAAGGCAATTCCCTTCTGCATCATAGTTACATACCTCCAGGTTCTGTTTTTAATTGCACTGCGTAGCCTATAAAAGACCTGGTCATAGCCTTCCATGGAAGGGGGAATATTCTTAGGGGCAGGGTAGAGAATGAGGTGCTTCTGGAAGTGATTTTTTTTTCTAATAAAAAGAGAGATGAAAGTTAAGCAAACTCTCCTTCCCATTTCCTTCCTGCCTTTGGAAGCCAACCATGAATCCTGGAGTACAAGCAGTCATCTTAGGACTGTACAGACCTGAGGAGAAAGGCCAGCCTGCTGAGGAAGCTTGAGAAGGATGAAATATCTTAGATCCTTGACAGCTTTGTTAAACTGTTAAAATCATCCCCCCTGGGATTTCCTATCTCTCAGCTTCTTCTTAGGAGAATAAGGGGTATATTTGCTTGGGTTTATTCTGTCTCTTGCAGTTTAAAAGACCTTAGGCGATGCAATTGGCACACTAATTCATTAAGGAAATCAGCCCTTAGGAAAAAAATGTCTTAAGGGAAATAATCTCTATGAAAATTGTTCTGTAAAGAGAACTCTACCTTCTTTACCTCATCCTTTGGATCTCAGTGTAAATAACCCTGCTTCCAAAAATCTATGATATTTAATAAGAACCCTGTTTGGCCACTTGTCCTTTTACCACTCATGTAATTTACTGTTATTTCATAAATGCCTGTGTGTCTTTACTAGCAGCGTGACTGTAAGCTTCAGAAAATCAGGGGTTATAACTCACATAGTCTAAGACTGTATTCGTCACACCATGCCCTGCATATAGTGTCATGCAGTTTTTGCTGAATAAAAACTTCCAAGGAGATTACTTGAATCTCTAACGGCCAACCCTAAACAACAGCCATTCATTATGTAAAACTGTCTTTAGTGGTTCCTTCATTTTATTTCTATTATTTCCCTCTCATAAAAACGTTCTGCTCCCCCAAACTTCCCTTTACTTCAGGCCTGCCTGATTTCCTTAAAACTTCATGCTGCCCAGGGGTTATAATTCTGTGTTTCCTTGCATAAATGTACATTCCTTCAGCACCAGGCATAGAGTTCTACATCTTCCATTAATTACAACTGGCTGAATACAGGTACTTAATAGATGTTGAATAAATGAATACATAAGTGGGTATATTAACTCAGTGACTATGGCTGGCCGGATTAATATTTTGAGCCTTCTTTTCTTTTTTTTTTAATTCTATTGTATTTATTTTTTAAACAGCATGTTCTTATTAGTTATCTATTTTATATATATTAGTGTATATATGTCCATTCCAATCTCCCAGTACATCCCCCCACCACCATCCCCCCACCATATTCCCCACTTGGTGTCCATCCATTTGTTCTCTACATCTGTGTCACTGTTTCTGCCTTGCAAACCAGTTCACCTGTACCAGTTTTCTAGATTCCACATATATGCATTAATATATGATATTTGTTTTTCTCTTTCTGACTTACTTCACTCACGTCTCTACAAATGACCGATTTCATTCTTTTTTATGGCTGAGTAATATTCCATTGTATATATGTGCCACACCTTCTTTATCCATTCGTCTGTCGATGGGCATTTAGGTTGCTTCCATGACCTGGCTATTGTAAATAGTGCTTCAATGAACTTTGGGGTACATGTGTCTTTTTTTTTTTTTTTTTTGTGGTACGCGGGCCTCTCACTGTCGTGGCCTCTCCCGTTGCAGAGCACAGGCTCCGGACGCGCAGGCTCAGCGGCCATGGCTCACGGGCCCAGCCGCTCCGCGGCATGTGGGATCCTCCCGGACCGGGGCACAAACCCGTGTCCCCTGCATCGGCAGGCGGACTCTCAACCACTGCACCACCTGGGAAGCCCCATGTGTCTTTTTGAATTATGGTTTTCTCTGGGTATATGCCCAGTAGTGGGATTGCTGGGTCATATGGTAATTCTATTTTTAGTTTTTTAAGGAACCTCCATACTATTCTCTATAGTGGCTGTATCAATTTACATTCCCACGAACAGTGCAAGAGGGTTACCTTTTTGCCATACCCTCACCAGCATTTGTTGTTTGTAGATTTTCTGATATGCCCATTCTAAACAGTGTGAGGTGATACCTCATTGTAGTTTTGATTTGCACTTCTCTAATAAGTAGTGATGTTGAGCAGCTTTTCATGTGCTTCTTGGCCATCTGTATGTCTTCCTTGGAAAGATGTCTATTTAGGTCTTCTGCCCATTTTTTGATTGGGTTGTTTTTTTTTTTTTTACTATTGAGCTGCATGAGCGGTTTCTGTACTTCGCAGATTAATCCTTTGTCCGTTGATTCATTTGCAAATATTTTCTCCCATTGTGAGGGTTGTCTTTTCATTTTGTTTGTAGTTTCCTTTGCTTTGCAAAAGTTTTTAAGTTTCATTAGGTCCCATTTGTTTATTTTTGTTTTTATTTCTGTTACTCTAGGAGGTGGGTCAAAAAAGATCTTGCTGTGATTTATGTCAAAGCATGTTCTTCCTATGTTTTCCAGTAAGAGTTTTATAATGTCCAGTCTTACATTTAGGTTTTTAATCCATTTGAGTTTATTTTTGTGTATGGTGTTAGAGAGTGTTCTAATTTAATCCTTTTACATGTAGCTGTCCAGTTTTCCCAACACCGCTTATTGAAGAGACTGTCTTTTCCCTATTGTATATCCTTGCCTCCTTTGTCATAGATTAGTTGACAATAGGTGTGTGGGATTATCTCTGGGCTTTCTATCCTGTTCCATTGATCTATATTTCTGTGTTTGTGCCAGTACCATATTGTCTTTTTTTTTTTTGCGGTATGCGGGCCTCTCACTGTTGTGGCCTCTCCCGGCCCAGCCGCTCCGCGGCATGTGGGATCCTCCTGGACCGGGGCACAAACCCGTGTCCCCTGCATCGGCAGGCAGACTCTCAACCACTGTGCCACCAGGGAAGCCCCATATTGTCTTGATTACTGTAGCTTTGTAGTATAGTCTGATTCCTCCAGCTCTGTGGTTTTCCCTCAAGATTGCTTTGGCTATTTGGGGTCTTTTCTGCCTACATACAGATTTTAAGATTTTTTCGTTCTAGTTCTGTAAAACACGCCACTGGTAGTTTGATAGGTATTGCATTGACTTGGTAGATTGCTTTGGGGAGTAGAGTCATTTTCACAATATTGATTCTTCCAATCCAAGAACATGGTATATCTCTCCATCTGTTTGTGTCATCTTTTTTTTTTTTTTTTTTTGGTACGCGGGCCTCTCACTGTTGTGGCCTCTCTCGTTGCGGAGCACAGGCTCCGGACGTGCAGGCTCAGTGGCCATGGCTCACGGGCCCAGCCGCTCCGCAGCATGTAGGATCTTCCCGGACTGGGGCACGAACCCGTGTCCCCTGCATTGGCAGGCGGACTCTCAACCACTGCGCCACCAGGGAAGCCCTGTCTGTTTGTGTCATCTTTGATTTCTTTCATCAGTGTCTTATAGTTTTCTGAGTACAGGTCCTTTACGTCCTTAGGTAGGTTTATTCCTAGGTACTTTATTCTTTTATTGCAATGGTGAATGGGATTGTTTCCTTAATTTCTCTTTCTGATCTTTTGTTGTTAGTGTATAGGAACGCAAGAGACTTCTGTTCATTAATTTTGAGTCCTGTAACTTTACCAAATTCATTGATTAGCTCTAGTAGTTTTGTGGTGGCATCTTTAGGATTCTCTATGTATAGTATGTCATCTGCAAACTGTGATAGTTTTACTTCTTCTTTTCCAATTTGGATTCCTTTTATTTCTTTTTCTTCTCTGATTGTGATGGCTAGGACTTCCAAAAGTATGTCGAATAATGGTAGCAAGAGTGGACATCCTTGTCTTGTTCCTGATCTTAGAGGAAATGCTTTCAGTTTTTCATCATTGAGAATGATGTTTGCTGTGGGTTTGTCGTATATGGCCTTTATTATGTTGAGATAGGTTCCCTCTATGCCCACTTTCTTGAGAGTTTTTATCATAAATGGGTGTTGAATTTTGTCAACAGCTTTTTCTGCATCTATTTAAATGATCATATGGTTTTTATTCTTCAATTTGTTAATATGGTATATCACATTGATTGATTTGCATATATTGAAGAATCCTTGCATCCCTGGGATAAATCCCACTTGATCATGGCGTATGATCCTTTTAATGTGTTGTTGGATTCTGTTTGCTAGTATTTTGTTTAGGATTTTTTCATCTATATTCATCAATGATATTGCTCTGTAGTTTTCTTTTTTTGTAGTATCTTTGTCTGGTTTTGTTATCAGGGTGATGCTGGCCTCATAGAATGAGTTTGGGAGTGTTCCTTCCTCAGCCATTCTTTGGAAGAGTTTGAGAAGGATGGGTGTTAGCTCTTCTGTAAATGTTTCATAGAATTCACCTGTGAAGCCATCTGGTCCTGGACTTTTGTTTGTTGGAAGATTTTTAATCACAATTTCAATTTCATTACTTGTGATTGGTCTGTTCATATTTTCTGTTTCTTCCTGGTTCAGTCTTGGAAGGTTATACCTTTCTAAGAATTTGTTCATTTCTTCCAGGTTGTTCATTTTATTGGTATAGAGTTGCTTGTAGTAGTCTCTTATAATGCTTTACATTTCTGTGGTGTCCATTGTAACTTCTCTTTTTCATTTCTAATTTTTTTGATTTGAGTCCTCTCCCTCTTTTTCTTGATGAGTCTGGCTAAAGTTTTATCAATTTTGTTTATCTTCTCAAAGAACCAGCTTTTAGTTTTATTGATCTTTGCTATTGTTTTCTTTGTTTCTGTTTCATTTATTTCTGCTCTGATCTTTATGTTTCTTTCCTTCTACTAACTTTCGATTTTGTTTGTTCTTCTTTCTCTAGTTCCTTTATGTGTAAGGTTAGATTATTTATTTGAGATTTTTCTTGTTTCTTGAGGTAGGCTTGTATTGCTATAAACTTCCCTCTTAGAGCTGCTTTTGCTGCATCCCTTGGGTTTTGGATCATCACGTTTTCATTGTCATTTGTCTTTAGGTATTTTTTTATTTACTCTTTGATTTCTTCAGTGATCTCTTGGTTATTTAGTAACTTATTGTCTAGCCTCCATGTGTGTGTGTTTTTTACATTTTTTTCCCCTGAATTCATTTCTATTCTCATAGCATTGGTCGGAAAAGATGCTTGATATGATTTCAAGTTTCTTAAATTTACCGAGGATTGATTTGTGACCCAAGATGTGATCTATCCTGGAGAATGTTCCGTGTGCACTTGAGAAGAATCTGCTGTGTAATCTTCTGTTTTTGGATGGAATGTCCTGTAAATATCAATGAAATCTATCTGCTTTTTCTTGAATTTTTATTTTATTTATTTTGAATTTTATTTACTTTTTATACAGCAGGTTCTTATTAGTTATCCATTTTATACATATTAGTGTTGTGTCATTTAAATCTTGTGTTTCCTTATTAATCTTCTGTCTGGATGATCTGTCCATTGGTGTAAGTGAGGTGTTAAAGTCCCCCACTATTAACTGTGTTACTGTTGATTTCCTCTTTTAGAGCTGTTGGCAGTTGCCTTATGTGTTCAGGTGCTTCTATGTTGGGTGCATATATATTTATAATTGTTATGTCTTCTTCTTGGATTGATCCCTTGATCGTTATGTAGTGTCCTTCCTTGTCTCTTGTAACATTCTTTATTTTAAAATCTATTTTGTCTGATATGAGTATTGCTACTCCAGCTTTATCTTTCCATTTGCATGGAATATCTTTTTCCATCCCCTCACTTTCAGTCTGTATGTGTCCCTAGGTCTGAAGTGCGTCTCTTGCAGACAGTATATATATATGGGTCTTGCTTTTGTATCCATTCAGCAAGCCTGTGTCTTTTGGTTGGAGCATTTAATCCATTCACGTTTTAGGTAATTATTGATATGTAAGTTCCTATTACCGCTTTCTGAATTGTTATGGGTTTGTTTTTGTGGATCTTTTTCTTCTCTTGTGTTTCCCACTTAGAGAAGTTCCTTTAGCATTTGTTGTAGAGCTGGTTTGGTGGTGCTGAATTCTCTTAGCTTTTGCTTGTCTGTAAAGCTTTTGATTTCTCCATCGAATCTGAATGAGATCCTTGCCGGGTAGAGTAATTTGGGTTGTAGGTTCTTCCCTTTTGTCACTTTAAATATATCGTGCCGCTCCCTTCTGACTTGTAGAGTTTCTGCTGAGAAATCAGCTGTTAACCATATGGAAGTTCCCTTGTATGTTATTTGTTGTTTTTCCCTTGTTGCTTTCAATAATTTTTCTTTGTCTTTAATTTTTGTCCATTTGATTACGATGTGTCTCGGCATGTTTCTCCTTCGGTTTATCCTGCCTGGGACTCTCTGCACTTCCTGGACTTGGATGGCTATTTCCTTTCCCATATTAGGGAAGTTTTCAACCATAATCTCTTCAAGTATTTTCTCATGTCCTTTCTCTATCTCTTCTCCTTTTGGGACCCCTAAAATGCGAATGTTGTTGCATTTAATGTTGTCCTAGAGGCGTCTTAGGCTGTCTTCATTACTTTTCATTCTTTTTTCTTTATTCTCTTCCGTGGCAGTGAATTCCACCATCCTGTCTTCCAGGTCACTTATCCGTTCTTCTGCCTCAGTTCTCCTGCTATTGATTCCTTCTAGTGTATTTTTCATTTCAGTTAATGTATTGTTCTTCTCTGTTTGTTCTTTAATTCTTCGAGGTGTTTGTTCTTTAATTCTTCTAGGTCTTTGTTAAACATTTCTTGCATCTTCTCAATCTTTGCCTCCATTCTTTTTTTCGAGGTCCTGGATTATCTTCACTATCATTATTCTGAATTCTCTTTCTGGAAGGTTGCCTGTCTCCACTTCATTGAGTTTTTTTTCTCGGGTTTTATCTTGTTCCTTAAGCTGGTACATAGTCCTCTGCCTTTTCATTTTGTCTGTCTTTCTGTAAATGTGGTTTTCATTCCACATGCAGAATTGTAGTTCTTCTTGCTTCTGCTATCTGCCTGCTGGTGGATGAGGCTATCTATTAGGCTTGTGCAAGCTCCCTCATGGGAGGGACTGGTGGTGGGTAGAGCTGGGTGTTGCTCTGGTGGGCAGATCTCAGTTAAACTTTAATCACCTTGTCACCTTGTCTGCTGGTGGGTGGGGTTGGGTTCCATCCCTGTTGGTTGTTTAATCTGAGGCGACCCAGAACTGGAGCCTACCTGGGCTCTTTGGTGAGGCAAATGGTGGACTCTGGGAGGGCTCATGCCAAGGAATACTTCCCAGAACTTCTGCTGCCAGTGTCCTTGCCTGGTGGTGAGCCACAGCCACCCCCTGCCTCTGCAGGAGACCCTCCAACACCAGCAGGTGGGTCTGGTTCATTCTGCTATGGGGTCACTGCTCCTTCCCCTGGGTCCTGATGCACACACTACTTTGTGTTTGCCCTTCAAGAGTGGAGTCTCTGTTTCCCCCAGTCCTGTCAAAGTCCTGCAATCAAATCCCGCTAGCCTTCAAAGTCTGATTCTCTAAGAATTCCTCCTCCCATTTCCGGACCCCCAGGTTGGGAAGCCTCATGTGGGGTTCAGAACCTTCACTGCAGTGGGTGCACTCAGTGGTATAAGTGTTCTTCATTTTGTGAGTCACCCACCCAGCAGTTATGGGATTTGATTTTATTGTGATTGTGCCCCTCCTACCGTCTCATTGTGGCTTCTCCTTTGTTTTGGATGTGGGGTATGCTTTTTGGTGAGTTCCAGTGTCTTCCCGTTGATGATTGTTTAGCAATTAGTTGTGATTCTGGTGCTCTCACAAGAGGGAGTGAGCGCACATCCTTCTACTCTGCCATGTTGAACCAATCTCCTGAGCCTTCTAACATGGGGGTTTAACCAACAAATCTTCATTTGACAACTTCATATGTACAAGGCATCTAATCCCCAACATTAAGTATTTCTCCACATCAATTTAATTGATTTTATTTAAATGATAGACTTGACTGCCCTTTAAAAGCCTTCTTTTTCTCATTACTTGAAAATGTTCTGAGTTTATGAGATAAAACTGATTAGCACATGAGTATATATTCATGTTATATTAATTAAGTAGTATCCTAGTCTTGGAAGGAAAAGATAGCTTAGCCTAGAATAGCAATTTTGCCACTCGAAGGGAGCTTAAGAAATCCTATGTTTCAATTTTTTTGACTTACAGTTATTTTAGTAAACCGTGGAATATGAATCCAGGTATATTAGTTTTCTTTTGCTGCTGTAACAATTTCCCACAAACTTTGTGGCAAACTTTGTGGGAAACTTAAGCAACACAAATTTATTGTATTACAGTTGTGGAGATCAAAAGTCTGACGGCGATCTCACTGGGTTACCAACAGGGTTATGGCAGGGTTTTGTTCCTTTCTAGAGGCCCTGGGGAGAATTCATTTTCTTGCCATTCCAGCTTTTTTGGAGGTCACATTCCTTGTGGCAGCCTTCCTCTGTCTTCAAAGCCAGCAACGTCTCATGTCTCTGACCCATCTTCTGTCCTCCTGTCTCTCTCTCTGACTGCAGCTGAGAAAGATTCTTCACTTTTAAGAACCCACGTACTTAGATTAGGCCCACCCAGATAATCCAACCTAATCTCTCCATCTCAAAGGCCTTAACCTTAGTCACATCCACAAAGTCCTTTTTGCCACATAAGGTAACCTATTCACACATTCTGGGCATTAGGACATGGACACTGTGGGGTGGGGAAGGGGGCAGTATTCTGTCTACTACACCAGGATTCCTAGAAATACATCAATTTGTGTTTCCAGAGAAACAGAATACAATTGTTGAAAGAGCACTGGGTAGAGTTTTAAAGACCTGAGTTCAATTTTCGATAAATATTTCACAAAGGGCGTTGCAAGTAAAGGAAATAATGTGACCCAAGAGGTGTAAAGCACAGAGTGTATTTAATAAACACTAAATAATCTGATTCAACTGGAGTACAGCAGTAGAAGAGTCTTTGGGGGAAATAGCCAGAGGGACTGAATGTCAGGCTGAAGATTGGACCTTCATCAGAAAGCAGTTGAAAGTCATTGAAAGTTAGTGACAGTAACCACATTTGCACCTTCTAATGGGTCATCTGGAAGCAGGATGCAGAGAAAGCTGGAAGGGACACATTGCAGGTAGACAGACAATCAAAAGACTATTGCTTCCTTCTAGGAAAGAGGTTTGAATATGGGGTAATGGCAGTGTAAAGGACAGGAATGGAGTAGCTGGTGAAGTAATAGAGCTAAGTGATCCTTTCAGTTAGGTTTGATGCAGCCGAATACTCAGCATCATATGATGACCATCTCTGGGGCATTAGTATTGAGAAATCACATCTGAATATAATTTTTAATGTAATATTTTTAGGAAAAATCTAAAATTTTTTCTTAAGTATTATGTTCATTAGCTCCTGGATAATTTTAGTTTTGGGGTCCTGTACTGTATGATTGGAGAAATGAGTTCCAATTAAGTACAGGTAAGAAATGGTGCCTCAGGAGAGCTTTATAGCTGGAAGATGTATAATGTCGAGATTTTCCTAGAAGGAGTGTCAGGAGAGCTTCTGTAAGTGAGAGTGTGGTACAGGGTAGGGGGTAAAATAAATATCATAGAAGAAAGAGAAAATGAAGTGTTGGTAGATTGATTAAGCAAACACAATTCCCAATTTCTAAAATTTAAGAAAAATTCACTAAATCTTAAGATTGCTCTTAAAAGCAAGCTGCATGTAGAGTAACAAAGCTCAGGTTAAAGATGCCCCAGTTAGAAGAGGTTATATAAATTAGATTTCATCTGCAAAAAATTAGCTTAGCAGAGACAGAGGCCACTGTGGCACCCCTTCAGGCTGGGACCGTAGGATATGATTATATCTTAGAGACTTCAGCTCTCTGGATTCTATTTATTCTGACATCCTGTTACTTTCCTGACCTGATATTTCAGAGTTAACTTATCCAGAGAAAAGCTGGCCTGACTCTTCTTTGTGAGCCTTGGCAAGTTTGTAGTCTGTTGGTGGTATGGCTGTAGGCCCAATTCCCATCTAGTGAATATAGCCAGTGACTGTATGTTTTTGGTATGCAGGCCTGTTTGTGTACCAGAGAAAGAACTTCGACATAAAGGAAAAAGCCTCTAAGGTATTTGAGCCTCACCACTACTGTTAAGCGTGAGGTGGGCTACCTTATTACAGCACAGGTTTCTCTCATTTTGTTAATAAAAGCCAGACTCCATCACTATAGTTGCAGGGCAGCAATGATGGGTAAGAAGTGAGGAGAGCAGCTGTGCAGAACTGCAACATCGAATCATGATACTTATCCTTTGGTACTAGTTTTAGATGTTTGCTATTAAAAGATAATGAAAAGAGGCTGAAATCGTTTCTGATTTGTTAATTCTGTGTGGCTCAAGTCTGTATTCCTTACAGAGCAGTTAACACTACCATTCCACCTTTCTGGAATTAAATCAGAAGTTTGGATCTGATTAAATTTCAGATCCAAATTTAAGATTTAAGTTCAGACAGTATCTTCAAAAATTAAACACCTTGAAAAACTGAAGAATTTAGTCCAGTATCCAGATGTTTGACTGTATGGTGCCAAACAGCTGCATATACATTCTACTTTAATTCAACAAGCTTTTATTGAAATGTTTGGAAAATGATGGATAAGTGAACTAACTCATTGAGAATATCAGACCTGGAAAGAGGCCTTGAGGTCCTCTGCTTGCTACATTTCAGAGCTGACAGTGGAGTGAAGGTAGCACTATATAGCAGGGGAAAGAAAGATAAAGTGAGGGGAGAATGATTAGGGCCCCAAGAGGTAAAGCCATTTTTATTGAATTTTGTTCATTTTAGCCATGTTTGTTGTTTGGTACATAGATTTATAATGTTTTCAATTTTTAGTAATTGATTAGTTGGGTCTTTTTGGGGGGTGGGGCAAAAAATACAAAGACACTGACAAGTTCTCAGAGTCCTCAGTTTGCCTCAAAAGGGAAGAAATAAAAGACTTTTTGATTTACCACTAAAGCTCTACCACTTTCCAAAGACAAACGTTCATTCCCATAGTATACATATGAAAACAATTTAGAGTGCCTATCAATGGAAAATGTATTAGCTAAGTTCCTTGGACCTGAAATTAATAGGAGAGCTTTAAGATTAATGGGACTAGAGATATCACTGCTTTCCCTTGGCATGATCTTTATGGCATCTTCATATTCTTAAAATACAATGTACTGCTATGAATCTAAAATACAATGTACTGCTATAATCTACAATACAATGTACTGCTATGAATCTTCATATGATTTTGTAAGTTCTTAAGATCATGAAAACAGCAGAAACTAAATAATGGTTCTTCTTCTCTCTTCTTCTCTGTGCCGCACAGATATCTAATTCTGTTCATGTAAATACTTTGAGAGACGAGTGATGCAAAGTGTGTGAACATTATGTATAGTGATGTTCCTTAAAATTCAAAAATGGAATCAAATAAATCTAGGGAAATAGAGTCTATTTTTCTGAAAATACTACCAGCTTCAATGCTATTTCTTCAGTATTGAGAACTTAATTATTAAATTTTTCTTACAATCAGTCTCAGATATTTACTGAGGATAAAACTATGAGTCAAGGAAGGCAGATTTCTCTTTGCAGCATGTTATTTTTTCTTTCTGACTTCACAGTCTAGATAGAGAAACTAGATTCAGATAAAAGTTTTAGCAATAAAAAGCAGTATAATTAAGTTCTAAACTGTACATCTTAAACTTTAAAAACTTTCTGTTTTCGAGTAAATTACAATTATTTAGGCAGATTTTTAGATTCCAAGTTTAAGTGTATTTCTCTCAACATGTAGTGTCAAATGTACACTATTTACTCACAGGATGGAGATTGACAAAACAGCTGTCTAGGTTAGACTCCTGAGACTTCTACTTGTATCAATGTAATCTTACCAACATAATGAGTCTTAGTTAAAAATGGTAACATTCACTTTGACAGTTATAGTTGGGAAAGGAATACGAAAGGGTTTACCATTTGTTTAGCATTTAAAATTGCCAGGCATTTCCCATAAATCTTCTCATTTTGTTCTCATAATAGCCTTATGAAGAGATTACTGGGATCCAGAGAAATAAAGTAATTCTCACAATATTACATATCTAGTAAGTTGAGGCTAAAAATTCAAATCCAGACCTGTCTCATTCCAGATCCAGTATTCTATTACAGCTCACTCATGGTAAGTTTTCATGTATCATGTTGTAGACACACGAGTGTTTACAATTATAATTATCCCATGGTTGAAATCTGATTGTGGGACTTAAAGAGATGAGGTGAATACAAGCTTAACCTTGCCGTTGATTCAGTGAGTAATTGTGTTTCAGTCACTTAAAAAGAGTGGCCTCTGCTTTCTCATTTATGAAAACAACTAAACAGAAAATTTAGGTTGGTCATTTGGAAAATGCATGGCTTCCAAATAAAATGATTGCTTATATCTCTTCTGAGATGACAAATTATAATGACTAAACCTATCGATATGCCAAAGGGATAAACATATTTCAGAGCCAAAACCAAAATCCAAAATAATATATTTCTCCTGTGTCCACTTGATGATATATGTAAGTCTAAATAAAAAATATGTGCTTTTTGTCCAGTTTTTACTGTACTACATCTACAAAGTGAGAGAAGTAGGAACATACTATTTCAGAAGAAATTCTCAAATCTTTATGTATGATACTATTTTTCTTACTATTTTAGAATTTAATTTTTAAAATAAATTTATTTACTTATTTTTGGGTCTTTGTTGCTGCACGCAGGCTTTCTCTAGTTGTGGCGAGCAGGGGCTACTCTTTGTTGCGGTGCATGGGCTCTAGATGTGCAGGCTTCAGTGTTGTGGCACGTGGGCTCAGTAGTTGTGGCTCACGGGCTCTAGAGCACAGACTCAGTAGTAGTGGCACACAGGCTTAGTTGCTCTGCGGCATGTAGGATCTTCCCGGACCAGGGATCAAACCCGTGTCCCCTGCATTGGCAGGCGGATTCTTAACCACTGCGCCACCAGGGAAGTCCCTTAGAATTTAATTGTTTAAGTACCAATTTTTAAAAACAGTTTTACTTTTTCAATTCTAAAGAAATCCATGTAGGCTGGGTAGAAAAAACTTCAGGGAGTTTATAAAGACAAGAAGAATAAAAACTGATCGTATAAAATTATTAAGATGTGGAGGAAAAGATCTTTAAATATAGAAATCCTTCCCTGGGATGAAGGCTCCTATCAATCAGTTGCCCAATGTGTCAAAGGAACAATAAATATTTAATAGAAATTCCATTATTAAGAGCATTTATCCACCCATCATCCTCACTACTTACTCTTTCTATTACTAAAGTGAAAGAAATCTTTTACTTCTATTTTGACAATGTCTTTCCCCTTTCCAAAACCATTCAAATGCTTTGTAAATGAAGACTAATTTCCTGTCTCAGCTTTAGCAAATTTTGCCAAAATACTCTGAGTCCAAAATCAAATAACAAAACCATAATGCTGAAAGGGACCACAGTGAGTCACTTTCCCTTCCCCAGCCCTCTGTCTAGTCCTTCTTCACCCAGACCCGCCTTTATCTCCCCTGTTCAGCTGCCGGTTCTCCCAATTATCCAGCAAGCCATACTCTGAACCTAGAAAGGTTACTCCTTTCTGACTCAGTGAAGTTCTTTGCTTTTATAATTCTTAGATGCCGTAAACTTCAGTCTCATACTCATTATTTCTGTTTGTCAGTCTTAAAATAATTAAAAATACCTATGTCTACTTCTTAAACTCCAACGATATATTACTATTACTAATCTCAAGAGCTCTCTGTCTAGTTTAATGGGTGCTCTTGCTTTAAATTGAGAAAGTCCTAACGCTGTGTCTTTCAAATTACCGGGAAAAAATAATTATTGCATGAGTCCCACCACACTAACGGACCTACAAACTCAATTCTTAGTACAATATAGTATAAAAATGTAAGTATCTTAGTAGGATCTGAGTGTTTATTTTTCCTTTTAGCTCTGGGGGGTATTCCTCATATTTTTATTATAAACTCTAGAGGTTAGAGTGTGATTAGCTGCGTGAATTTTAAGTGTAATGTAGGTCTATTCTGGAAACATGTCTTGTTTATTTTTGTTGTATTTTGTTTACACCCCTCACTTTGTCCCCACATTCCCAGAGCCTACAAGGACATATAATATATAGCAATCTGAGGGTAAAAGTATCTGAGAAAGAATGAAAATAAACTCAGAGTCCTTAGGAATGAAGTTCTTATAAAATTGTAAACCGTAAAGTTCATTATATTTGCCATAGGAGCATAATTCTGGTTCTGTGCTTTCTTATGAGCCCAAGTCAGGCTAGAAAGAGAGATGAGTCATTATTAGACAACCTACTATGTTATAAAATTAAATAAAAAGAACTGTAAAGAGCTCAGAGAAGTGAAACTGTATTGACACTAACACTGAAAGCTGGAATCCCAGGAAACAAAACAATCAGCGTTTTCAACAATGGCCTTACTTTTAACACATCAAGTTTCCAAAACTTTATTTCCTATGCTGGGTTTCAATAAAAGCCAGAGTCATCCCAACAGAATGAATTTAAGTCAAAAGAGTGGCACTAGGTGCCACAATGATATGATTGAAGTATATTGATCTCTGAAGTCCAATTTAGTGTAGGCCTAAATTTTAAAATATCTGAAGTTTGGCCTTTTGCAGCTACTGTGCAGCAGACTTCACAGGAGAGTGCTACCACAGACGCTGCAAATACAGTGATTCGTGTGTCGTGCAGTTGATTGACATACATTTTTGTTGTGTCATTATATGATCTATAGTGTAGGTTTAAAAACAGGCTTCTGTAGAGAGCAGTGTCTACATCTTGTAGTTAACAGGGACATACTGTTATGTGTTAAGAAGATACACACACACGCACAGCAACGAAGACCCAACACAGCCTAAATAAATAAATAAATAAAACATCATTTAAAAAAAAAATTTTAAAAAAATGAAAGAAAGAAGATACACATAGTTGACATTACTAAGTATTTTCCAGTGGTCTGGATTTTTAGTCTATAATATTATGACTTTCAGAGAAACCCTGCTCCCTTTATGAAAATCCAGTAATCTAACAGGTCAAAAATATTACCATAGATGGGCTTACTTAGACAAGCAAAGGCCAGAGGCTCACAAGGTTCCTGTTAGTATACACAGAGAAAAAGGTAATATGATGTTCCTAAAATAGATGTTATAGAGACATATTAAAACATAGGGTGTCTGGGAATGTCTGGTCTATCCTGATGAAATCAACAGAGGTAGGCCAGGGCAGGAGAATTCTTTATGGCCTGCAGATATATAATCTGTGCTGTTGCTGATTTGAAAACTGGAATAGATTTTTAATTTATGATCGAAAAGATTGAGTTCACCTTTGAACAGCTTAGGTAAATTAGATTGCCCCCAAGTCACACTTGAAAAGCACCACAACCACCAGCATCAGTTTCAGTTTGTAAAATGGAGTCAATGAAGTAGTCACTAGGGGCACATTCACACACCTAGCCCTTAAATTATGCATAAATAAGAACCACCAACACCTCCAGCAGGCAAATTAATTTCAGAGTATGAGGATTTTTCTACTGAGAATACCCTGTTCAAAAGTTCAACTCTGCAGTGCCAGCGTGACTGCACTAATGAATCAACTCTAAAACCATGGTAGAAATGGAACAGAGATCAGTGTTTGGTTATGGCCAATATTTCTCTATGGAAGTTGCTTGGAAGCCACTAAATTGTGCCTCTCTAAAAGAGCTTAGTGATTTTAACTTCCTAATATCAGATACTATATGTTTAAAGGGTCAAAGAAACCCAAAAGAGGGTAACTAATATAATTCAAGTTAAAAAATCTTAATTTCCTTCCCTTCTCTAACAAAACTTACAGGAACATTATAAGGAAAAAAATGTCAATTGCACAAAGATTTAGAAGGCAGCAATTGGGTCTATGAATTCTCATTAAATTAGTTCCATAAACCAGATTCTATGGAATAACTCTGAAAAGTAAGCCTTATCTTATCCAGGAAAACCCACTGTATATATTTAAAACCTCATAAGATTCTATTACTTACATTGTATATTGTATTAAGTAAGCCCATTTAAAGTATACACTTCAGCTTCCTTAAGCCAGTGTTTTTACAAGTTCATGGCCATGATAAAACATACTGCTTTTCAGAATACGTATCCTTTATGCCTATCATAACTATGTTCTACCAATTAAATTACTCCAGCATTTATGGGACAAAGTTCTCTAGAAACAGAGACTGTGTTTAATGCCTGCAGTGACACCTACTGGTAATGAAATACACCTAATCCTTAAAGATATTTGAAGTAATAATATCATAGGTCTGTGCTTTTCATTCTCAGGTCCTGATTTCACCATCCACAGCAAATTTTCTTTTCATCAGCAAACTTACTTCAGTAGCTTTTTGGTAACAAAAAATCCATACAAATAACATTTTCTTTTAGAGAGTGAGGATTTGGCATGCAGTAGTTTGTGTTATCTTTGTTGAGTATGACAAAGAAATGTCCTTTTTGTTGGTAACAGATTGTCCCAAATCATTTTATTTATGCTTATGCAAAACCAGATGTCTCTTCTTAGCCAAGATGCCCACGAGAGATAGTGTTTCTGACAAATTGAGGAGAAAAGGAAGGGGAAGGAAGGCCATCGCATGAACTGCAGATTTATAGGATGGTCTCCACTACCATCGTCTCTGAGGGCCCCTGGATATAACCTCTAAAGCCCCTTTGAACAATGTGGCCTTTTCTTAGAAGTCTTGCACACCTGATAGCCGTCAACTCTTTTCGTTAATCCTCAAGGCCAAGTTGAGGCCTCCCCAAATATCACGGTACCACATTTCCCACAAGCCTGCCACACGTGCGTGGCCTTGTCTCCCATGACACATGTGTCCCCCAAACACATCAGTCAGTCACATCCTTCTCTCCCTCGTTCCTCCATGCAAAGCTTTATAAATTATTCAAATCCCAACAAGCCTTTCCTGACCATTCTACCATCTGTGCTTTCCCTGCTTTTGAACTCTCAGACTCTCAGGTCTGAATTACACCACTAAGAAATTGTTTATATATTCTTCTTTAATCACTACTACTGATAATTAGAGTAGAATCCATGTATAGATGATCCATAAAGCTCTGGAAATATGCTAAGCTGGACATAATGACTTGAATGTTTATAATGACCCTTCAAGTTAGGTACTACCATCTTCATTTCTCAGATAAAGAAACTGACACTCAGAGGAGTCAGATCCTTTGTTCCAGGTAACACATCCTGACAAAGTTAGGATTCTAAGCCAAATCTTTCTTGCATTCCAAACCTCTTCTTCCATGATGAGATATAAGTGTGTTATCTGTAAGTTCTATTCACCCAAGCTCCAACCCTTGTGGCTGTTGGGAATATTCTGTCCTCGGCAGGCGGCCCCCATTCTTCCCCACAAGCGGTGACAACTTTCTAGCAAGTTATTGCATCCTCCATTAGTCAGTGGAGTTTCAGAAATATTCTTCTGCTTTTGCCTAAAAGTTAAATTTCCTAAAGGGGGACAGACCTGTTGTAATTTTGTTGGCAGTGTCCTATGGCGGCTTCTGAATTTTCATGCCTGTCTTTGTGGCTCCTTACTGGTAGTCTAGTGGTTCACCAAGAGCCTTTAAAAAGGCTGCCAAGCCAATCTGTTTGATACTGCGATGGTAAATACATGTCATTATATGTTTGTCCGAATCCATAGAAGGTACAACGCCAAGGGTGAGCCCTAACGCCCCCTGTGGACTCTGGGTGATAATGATGTGTCAGTGTAGGTTCATTGATTGTAACAAAGGTACCTCTGGAGTGGGAGATGTTGACAGAAAGGGAGGTTGTGCCTGTGTGCAGACAGGGGACATATAATAAATCTCTGTACTTTCTGCTCAATTTTGCTGTGAACCTAAAACTTCTCTAAAATATAAAGTGTATTAATGAGAAAAAAAACAAAACTGCCAATGCCTGGCCTCACTCACGCCACACAATAAATTCAGAATCTATGGGGGTCTGACCTCTGTATTAGTATCTGTTTAAAGTTCCCAGGGGAACCCTAATGCGCAGCCGGGGTTGAAAACTGCTGTGCTGTGTCTCCAGTGTATCTGGAGTGCCTCTGGCCCTCAGGTTGCTGACTTCGCTCTAATCACAGACACTCTGGAGTCATCTCCATGGTGATTCCTCAGCCGGGAAGTAATATATAATATATAAAAATAATATATGCAGAAACATATGTAATATACTAAATGTGTATTTTTATAACGTGTATTATATAAAACATATTTTATTTAAATATATATATGATAAATCCATGTCCCTAGTAGGTGACCAGGTATGCACCTAACGTAGCATCAACCACTCACCTTACTTCTGAGTCTTTGCCCCAGAGCCCCTAACATCTGAGTTTGTTGGTTCCCACTAAGACATTAGAGTTGCCAACTGCTACACTGTGGGTTTCAGTTCTGGCCCCAGATTCAGCCTTGAAGCTCCTGTCTTCTCTCTTGCCATCATTTTTCATCTTGTCTATATTCACGTGTGTTCACAGAGATCAAGAACTTCCTCCAGTGGCTCTTCCCGGCCCATGGGAGCCCTGGGCATGCTGCTTCCTGTACTGTTAACCTGGTTAATATTAAATCCAGCCTTAGCAATCATGAACGTGCTTATGCATCTCAGTGCTAAAGACATCACAGACCTCTGAGCACATCCCCTGTACATATACGGCAGCTCCTAGGTGGGGTTAGCACATTCAGTCTCACTTCATTTTACTCGACTGTAAGCTCTCTGAGAGCAAAAGATATACCTTATTCATCTCTACCACTTAACACAGCACCACTTAATACATCTAACTAGATATTTAAATATTGTAAATGAATAGTCTTCCACATTCCTTCCTGAAGCTCTGAAATATGTTTAGAGAATTAACACTATCTCCTGCCATCATTGAAGTATGGACTTGGGCTATTTTTTCCAATTTGTGGTCATGAGAGTTTCTACTAAGTTATTCAAGTGCTTCACTTGAACACTTTTGAGTGAAGTCAAATTGTGAGATAGTTACATAAGCTGTTTGGTGTCATTAGCACTTCATTCTAAGCAATCAGAAGGAGCACCTGAGGTCATAATATGTCATTTGATGAACTGCTTCATTTAATTTGGGAATAAATGATAAATTACTCCCCAGTAGGAAAAAAGGTTCTTTTCTTAAGGCCAAACATAGTACCCACTATTAAGTTTCCACTTTACTATTTCTTAGCTCTCTGACCACTTCCAAGTCACTTAATGGTGTCAACTACTTTGCAGGGTTTATTATTATGTATTTTTTGTACTAAGTTACAATGTACATAACAATAATGACATTCATTATGGATATTATTTTTATTGACTTTATTTACTTCTCCATAAAAAAATTTAAATGCTGATTTACCCTAGAATTCAAATATAAAATCTATCATCAATCTACATTATATTTGGAAAAGTTTGCGATGTGCTAATCAGCCAATGGTCTTAAAATACAGTCTTTCACTCCCAGAAATACATTATTTAGAAGTACATTGGCCACCATAGCTCAGAAAATAGTTGGTTATGTCAGGAAAGTTTTAATAAAGCAAACTGTATATATTTATCATCTATGCCAATCAACTAATATCCAAAGAGCACCATTATGTTCTACAGATGTTTTATAAGGAATGGAAACTTAACTACCAGGTGTCTGTAATTTATGCCAACATCCTAATACCCAGAGAGTTTTTATAATTCCTGCCTCAGCAGTAGAAAAGAAAGATCAAGTCAGCTCTACTACATACAGAAGAGTCAGACTTTGGGTCTGATACTGCTGCACATAATATGCCCAAGATTGTTTTGATGCCCTCTAAGTAGAAGATTAATATTTTGGAATAGGAATGATGCAACCAGACAGACCAGATGTTTGTTTCTGTCTGTTTGGGGCTGTGATTGTTTAAATACAACCTAAAAAAAAAAGTCTAACTAATACTTGCTGCGGTGATGAAAGTTCCTGCAGTGCTTCCAGGATTGCATTGTTTGATTTGAATTTCAGCCAGATGTCAGGATGCTGGTGGGGTCAGATCCTCTTATGCCATTTTATAAAACGTTTTCTATGTGCCTAATTTGGTATACATTGAAATGTATATATGTACACACATAAATGTTTGTCCTTGTTATTTAAGGTATTTCAAGTAAGCTTAAAAACACTGAAACCATCTGATTTGCATTTTTCAACAAGAACCAACATATGTATTTATTTATGGAAATATTTTTGGCATAAGACTTTCTATTAAATTATAACAAAAAGCTTTCTCTATCACCCTGGGGAATCTGGCAATCAGCCTACCTCCTACCCAGATCAATCTTCCCCACCTACCCCAGTCTTCTTCACCCACTGTATGCATAACTTAAAGCGGTAGTCTTGCCCGGAGCTAGTGTTGAGGAGACATGGAAAGTTGAGGAGGGCAGTACTTGTTAACGTGGCTGCAATCCCCATGATCTCCAAGGTCCCCTAGGAATCCACAGATTGACCATCTATCATTTGGGTAGCTCTATTTTCATTTTAAAACGGGCACAGATATATTTTATATTGTAAAAGTTAATAACTCTCAAGAAACTAATTGAATACAATTATTTGAATGTTCTAAGGCTGGGAGAGCCACGCTGCTGTCAGTCTTGAAATTTCCTGATTTAAATTCAACCTCTCTTTCCAGTCTAAACTGGATCAAT
This sequence comes from Orcinus orca, assembly GCF_937001465.1. Lineage (NCBI taxonomy): Eukaryota > Metazoa > Chordata > Mammalia > Artiodactyla > Delphinidae > Orcinus > Orcinus orca. Next base: position 58,139,927 of record NC_064564.1, read on the forward strand.
ACTAGTCCTCCAAATAAACACCATAAGTTTTAAAATTATAATTATCACTAATTACTACCACTAAGATGATGCTGATGATAATGAGAAGGAAGAGGAGGAAGGACATGGTGAAGGAGAAGAGCCTATTATCTTACAGGCAATATCATAATTTAGGTGTATACACTCTTTACATCCATGATTTCACTTAATTGTGAAAATTCTAATAGGTAAATATTATTGCGATGCCCATTTCATAGATAGTAAATCTGAGAATTCCAAAGGTTAAACTTACTTGTCTAAGATAACACAATGAGAAAGTGGCAAAACAGAGAATCTAAACCAGGAGTATCTGACAATGAATCTGTCTTCCTATTATCCAGCCTCCATAATAATCATAAATTTACCTTAGTAATAATTAACACAGTGTGTATGTATTTTTCCCATTGGTTGAACATATATTATTGTGTTCCAATTATATTATATTAAGTACTTTCATAACCATACACAATGTTTTAGTTAATCTTTACATCCCCTCAAGTTGGGATGTACTAACTGCACAAAGAGACTTTTCTCAGCCCATAATGACATGTATCTGGCGGTTTTATTGAAACATGTTTCCCTGTTTAACTACATCCATACATTTAAGAAATCGATCAGATTGGGACTTCCATAGGAGAAGGGAACTGGGTAGCTAGAAGAAAATGATAGAAAAGGGCCTATGGTGAATTTCTCTACATTTTTAATTTTGAAACAGATTTTTTGAATAATAAAACTACTGTTCTAAAATAATAGGAAAATGCATGGAAAAATAATGGTCGATTATAAAATTTAGAAATTATTAAAGGAGACAGTAAAATACAAAGTTGACAATATTAATAGGGAAGCTGGGTAGAGAAAAGGTCAAATGAAAGCATTCTGGCCATTACTGCAATTCAATTAGGAATAAATGATTTTTTTTAATTTAAACATATTTTGAAAACTGTAAATCACATCCACAAATAACTGCTGACAAGTTAAAGTGGAAATCATAAAATATATAGAATAAATAGCAAAAAATTAAAATGGAAAAACTAGAAAGGAAAACTATAAAAGATAAAAAGGAAGGTACTATCAGAAAGAGCAAAATTAATGAACTAATAGAGTCAAACATAAACAAGCAAATAGTAGAGCAATTTATATGAAAAAGCCAATGCAATGAAAAAAATTCAGTAAATCAATCAAAAAAATAGTTTGCACAAATAAAAAATGTTAGTAGTTAAAAAAAAAGAAACATAGATCATATACAATGGACAATTTTATGTCAAAAAAAACTTCAAACAGAATGGAAATGAAAGTTCTCTTCAAAACAATTATTAACGTTGACTTAAAAAGAAATTCAGAAAATCTAAATAATCAATTACCAATAAATTAATACTCAAATCCTCCTGCCTTACCATGTGCCCTGACAAGATAATCACTATTTTATGAAAACTGTTTCAGAATTTTAAGTAAGATCAAAAAATAAAGGAGAAGTGCAAAAGAATAAGAGAGGGAGGTAAAGCTACCTACTTCATTCGGCAATTTATAATAAATAAATAAATAGCTAACCTCACTTATGAATATAGACATAAGCATGCTAATACAATAATAAATAAGATGAGAGAAGGACCTACAAGATGGTGGAGGAGTAAAGCATGGAGATCACCTTCCTCCCCACAAATACATCAAAAATACATCTACATTGTGGAGCAACACCTACTGAACACTGGCAGAAGACCTCAGACCTCCCAAAAGGTGGGAAACTCCCCATGTACCTGGGTAGGGCAAAAGATAAAAGAAAAAACAGACAAAAGAATAGGGACGGGACCTGCACCTCTGGGAGGGAGCTGTGAAGGAGGAAAGGTTTCCACACACTAGGAAGCCCCTTCATTGGTGGAGATGGGGGTGTGGCGGGGGGGGGGGAGCTTCAGAGTCACGGAGGAGAGCGCAGCAACAGGGGTACGGACGGCAAAGTGAAGAGATTCCCGCACAGAGGATCGGTGCCAACAAGCACTCACCAGCCTGAGCGGCTTGTCTGCTCACCCGCAGGGACGGGTGGGGACTGGGAGCTGAGGCCTGGGCTTCGGTCAGATCCCAGGGAGAGGACTGGGGTTGGCTGCGTGATCACAGCCTGAAGGCGCTAGTGCGCCACAGCTAGCCGGGAGGGAGTCCTGGAAAAATTCTGGAGCTGCCGAAGAGTCAAGAGACCATTGTTTTGGAGTGCACAAGGAGAGGGGATTGAGAGCAACGCCTAAACGAGCACCAGAGATGGGTGCGAGCCGTGGTTATCAGCGTGGACCCCAGAGACCAGCATGAAATGCTAATGCTGCTGCTGCAGCCACCAAGAAGCCTGTGTGCGAGCACAGGTCACTATCCACGCCTCCGCTCCCAGAAGCCTGTGCAGCCCGTCACTGCCAGGGTCTCGTGATCCAGGGACAACTTTTCCGGAAAAACACACAGCGTGCCTTAAGCTGTTGCAATGTCACGCCGGCCTCTGCCACCGCAGGCTTGCCCCACATTCCGTACCCCTTCCTCCCCCCGGCCTGAGTGAGCCAGAGCCCCCTAATCAGCTGCTACTTTAACCCCGTCCTGTCTGGGCGGGGAACAGACGCCCTCAGGCGACCTACACGCGGAGGTGAGTCCAAATCCAAAGCTGAACCCCGGGAGCTGTGCGAACAAAGAAGAGAAAGGGAAATCCCTCCCAGCAGCCTCAGGAGCAGTGGATTAAACTTCCACAATCAACTTGATGTACCCTGCATCTGTGGAATACCTGAACAAAAAAAAAGAACAAAAAAAAACCCTCTAAAGTTTGTACAAGAAAAGAAATCATAAACATCAGATCCGAAATAAATGAGAAAAAATTGAAGAAAATATAGCAAAGATCAATAAAACTAAAACCTGGTTCTTTGATAAGATAAACAAAATTGATAAACCATTGGCCAGACTCTTCAAGAAAAACAGGGAGAAGAAGACTCAAATGAATAGCATTAGAAATGAAAAAGGAGAAATAAAAACTGACACTGCAGAAATACAAAGGATCATGAGAGATTACTACAAGCAACTATATGCCAATAAAATGGACAACGTGGAAGGAATGGACAAATTCTTAGAAAAGTACAAACTTCTGAGACTGAACCAGGAAGAAATAGAAAATATGAACAGACCAGTCACAAGCACTGAAATTGAAACTGTGATTAAAAATCTTCCAACAAACAAAAGCCCAGGCCCAGATGGCTTCACAGTGGAATTCTATCAAACATTTAGGAAAGAACTAACACCTGTCCTCCTCAAACTCTTCCAAAATAAAGCAGAGGGAGGAACACTCCCAAACTCATTCTACGAGGCCACCATCACCCTGATACCAAAACCAGACAAAGATATCACAAAAAGAGAAAACTACAAGCCAATATCACTGATGAACATAGATACAAAAATCCTCAACAAAATACTCGCAAACAAATTCCAACAACACATTAAAAGGATCATACATCATGATCAAGTGGGGTTTATCCCAGGAATACAAGGATTCTTCAATATACGCAAATCAATCAATGTGATACACCATATTAACAAACGGAAGTATAAAAACCACATGATCATCTCAGTAGATGCAGAAAAAGCTTTTGACAAAATTCAACACCCATTTATGATAAAAACTCTCCAGAAAGTAGGCATAGAGGGAACTTAACATAATAAAGGCCATGACACACCCACAGCCACCATCCTTCTCAATGGTGAAAAACTGAAACCATTTCCACTAAGATCAGGAACAAGACAAGGTTGTCCACTCTCACCACTATTATTCAACTAAGTTTTAGAAGTTTTAGCTACAGCAATCAGACTAGAAAAAGAAATAAAAGGAATCCAAATCAGAAAAGAAGAAGTAAAACTGTCACTATTTGCAGATGACATGATACTATACATAGAGAATCCTAAAAATGCTACCAGAAAACTACTAGAGCTAATCAATGAATTTGGTAAAGTAGCTGGGTACAAAATTAATGCACAGAAATCTCTTGCATTCCTATACACTAATGATGAAAAATCTGAAAGAGGTATTAAGGAAACACTCCCATTTACCATTGCAACAAAAAGATTAAAATACCTAGGAATAAATCTACCTAAGGAGACAGAAAACCTGTATGCAGAAAATTATAAGACGGTGATGAAAGAAATTAAAAATGATACAAACAAGTGGAGAGATATACCATGTTCTCTGATTGGAAGAATCAACATTGTGAAAATGACTCTACTACCCAAAGCAATCTACAGATTCAGTGCAATCCCTATCAGACTACCAATGGCATTTTTCACAGAACTAGAACAAAAAAATTCACAATTTGTATGGAAACACAAAAGACCCCTAATAGCCCAAGCAATCTTGAGAAAGAAAACATGGAACTGAAGGAATCAGGCTCTCTGACTTCAGACCATACTACAAAGCTACAGTAATCAAGATAGTATGGTGCAGGGATAAAAACAGAAATATAGGTCAATGGAACAGGATAGAAAGCCCAGAGATAAACCCATGCACATATGGTCACCTTATCTTTGATAAAGGAGGGAAGAATATACAATGGAGAAAAGACAGCCTCTTCAATAAGTGCTGCTGGGAAAACTGGACATCTACATGTAAATGAATGAAATTAGACCACTCCCTAACACCATACACAAAAATAAACTCAAAATGGATTAAAGACTTAAATGTAAGGTCAGACACTATAAAACTCTTACAGGAAAACATAAGCAGAACACTCTATGACATAAATCACAGCAAGATCCTTTTTGACCCACCTCGTAGAGAAATGGAAATAAAAACAAAAATAAACAAATGGGACCTAATGAAACTTAAACTAGACGAAAAGACAACCCTCAGAATGGGAGAAAATATTTGCAGATGAAGCAACTGACAAAGGATTAAATCTTCAAAATATACAAGCAGCTCATGCAGCTCAATAACAAAAAAAATACAACCCAATCTAAAAATAGGCAGAAGACCTAAATAGACATTTCTTCAAAGAAGATATACAGATTGCCAACAAACACATGAAAGGATGCTCAACATCACTAATCATTAGAGAAATGCAAATTAAAACTATAATTAGGTATCACCTCACACTGGTCAGAATACCATCATCAAAACATCTACAAACAATAAATGCAGGAGAGGGTGTGGAGAAAAGGGAACCCTCTTGCACTGTTGGTGGGAATGTAAATTGATAGAGCCACTATGGAGAAGAGTATGGAGGTTCCTTAAAAAGCTAAAAATAGAACTACCATAAGACCCAGCAATCCTACTACTGGGCTTATACCCTGAGAAAACCATAATTCAAAAAGATACATGTACCACAGTGTTCATTGCAGCTCTATTTACAGTAGCCAGGACCTGGAGGCAACCTAAATGTCCATCGCCAGGTGAATGGATAAAGATGTGGTGCATATATACAATGAAATATTACTCAGCCATAAAAAGAAACGAAATTGAGTTATTTTGTAGTGAGGTGGATGGACCCTTGAGTCTGTCATGCAGAGTGAAGTAAGTCAGAAGGAGAAAAACAAATACCGTACACTAATACATATATATGGTATCTTAAAAAAATAATCATTCTGAAGAACCTAGGGGCAGGACAGGAATAAAGAGGCAGAGGTAGAGAATAGACTTGAGGACACGGGGAGAGCGAAGGGTAAGCTGGGACGAAGTGAGGGAGTAGCATAGACATATATACACTATCAAATGTAAAATAGATGGCTAGTGGGAAGCAGCTGTCATAGAACAGGGAGAGCAGCTCAGTGTCTTGTGTCCACTTAGAGGGGTGGGATAGGGAGGGTGGGAGAGAGACACAAGAGAGAGGGGATATGGGGATATATGTATACATATAGCTGATTCACTATGTTATACAGCAGAAACTAACACATGATTGTAAAGCAATTATACTCCAATAAAGATGTTACCAAAAAAAAATTGATGTAACAAACAAAATAAGAGTATTGTCCAAGAACACACAGTGAAAGTAATAACAAATGCTCCTTATAACACGATTCCATAAAATTTCATTTTGAGCCTGAATTATAAAAATAATAAAATAACCTTACCAAAAAAATAAATAAATAGGATCCAACAGTGTATTAAAAATAATAATATATTAGTCATATAATATATATGTGATATAATAATAATATATCAGTGGTTTATTTCAGGAATACAAATGGCTTTACATTAGAAAATCAGTAGATGTGATTTGCTATATAACTATATTTAGGGAGTTAAGGAAAAATATCTCAATTTTCTCTATTGATGCAAAAACAATCAGTTGATAATATTTTATGCCAATTCACAATCAAATTTCTCGGAAAACTAAGAGTAGACTTCCTCAGTCTCATAGAGAGTATCACCAAATTCCATGGTAAGCATCACACTTAATGTAAATCAGGAAGAAGTAAGGATGACCCTACAGCTATTCAGTAATATACTGGAATTCCTATCCAATGCAACAAAATAAGGAAAAAAGATAAGAAATAGAAAGATAAAGATAAAATGCATTATTTGTAAACATGAATGTCTACCTAGAAAATTCAAAAAAGTCTATAGAAATTAATAGAATTTGTAAGTTCAACAAAATTGTTGAACACAAGATCAGCAGACAAAATCAATAATGAATGCTTCTAATCACCATCACTAACCATATAGAAAATTTAATAGAAAAAAATTTCATTTACAACAGCAACAAAAACGTAATGTGTTAAGAATAAATATAACAGAATATATGCGTGACATTTAGTGTGGAAATTACAAAATGTTATAGAAGGACATTAAAAAGTCTGGAATTAATGGCAAGAAATGATGGGCAGAAATACTTGCTGTATTAAGATGACAAATTCATATAAATTCTAATAAAAATGGTGACATAATTTATCTTGGTACTTGACATACTTTTACTAAAATTTTTATGGAAGCAAAGTCCAAGCGTAGCCAAATACACTGACAAATTGGAACATTTACGTTGAGAAATACAAATGTACAGTGATTAATATATAGTACTATCAATGCAGTGATAGGTCAATGAAACAATAGAGAGATTAGAATTATTGAGGAGGCTTAAAGTATGATAGAAATATCATTACAAATCAGTAGAGGAAACAGAATGTATATAGATATATGGTACTCGGACTGTTGGCTTGCCATATAGATTAAAAGTAGCTCTCTACCACATAAAACAAAACAAAACAAAATGTTTCAAATGGAAAAACAACTAAATGTAAAATACATACACATTTTTAAAACTATACTAGGAAAATATCGTAGTAATTCGGATCAAGGAATGATTTATTAAACAAGATACAAAAAAACCCACAAAAACCCAAAACCTTAAAGAAAAGATTGGTATATGTAAACATTTAAGACATCTAAACAGAAAACCACCCAGTGCACAATGGTAACCCCAAAAATGTGACAGATGAACCATGTTTCAACATAATCAACATCCAAAGGATTGGTATCTAGAACACATAGTGACTACAATAGGAAGACCAAAAAAATAAATAAAAACCCCACTAGGAAAATGGTCAATTCAGAGAAAAGAAAACCCAAAAGCCTATAAATGTTGGGTTGGCCAAAAAGTTCACTTGGGCTTTTCCGAAATATCTTAATGGGAAAGCAAACGAAATTTTTGGCCAACCCAATATATAATGAAATGTTCATCTTCTCTAGTAATCAAAGAAATACACATTTAAACATGATACATTTCATATTCATCAGATTGACATGAAATTCAAAGTTGGCAGTATGTAGTATTGATGAATATGTGGGGAAAGGGTAACTGTCATATATTTCAGGAGAGGTATGAATAATTCAACCATTTAAATTTATCAGTGTCTAGTAAAGGTGAAAAACAAATTCCCTGTGACCCAGCAATTTGGCTTCTAGGTAAATATTCTCCATAAACAGGGAAATGGCCGGAGAATGTTTATTGTAGCATTGTTTATGAGAGTAAATTTTGGAAACTCTTTGAATCTCTAATATTACAAGCCAGGATAAATAAATTTAAACTCAATTAAAATGAATAAACAATTCTACACAGATCTCAAAATACATATGTTTGATAAATTAAAATGAATAAACAATTCTACACAGATCTCAAAATACATATGTTTGATTCATTGTAGAATGGAATATATGGGAATATATGAAAACAGAACCTGGCTATGCTTTGAATTCATGACAGGGTTTGCCTTTGGGGCAGAACAGGAATTTTTCTCACAGATGGGAGAAGAAGGATTTCATCTTTGTAATGTTGAATCACTTAGATATATCAAAAGTAACTAAAGCAAAAATGGCAAAAATATCATTTGTTAACACTGGATATGACTAAAGGAGTATTAGACTGTGCCCTTCAAAAAAAAGAGGCAATTCATATCTTCTTATTTAATTTTAATTTTATTTTGCAACAGGCTCTCCTACTCCTGATGAGTGAATTTAACATTTTGTTTTTCAAATCAGTAAATTTAAATTAATTTTGTTGAGACAGCAGCGAACCCTAGAGATAGCTGGAGAAATAGGGGCTGAAATTCATCAGCTTAGAAATTAACATTAAACATTTCACTCTAGCTTTTGGAAGTTCAGTACAGTAAAAAAAAAAAAAGAAAAAAATATTCTAGGCGTATTTTTAGAATCTATTCTTTCATATCTATAGTGATAAAGACTTTTCTTGTGTCCATATCAATAAAACAATAATAATGTATACTGTTACAACCAAATATTGTGCTAATTGTTTTACATGAAGTTTATCATTTAATTCTCATAATATCCTATAAAAAGACACTTTCATCACAGTCTAAAAGATGAGAAAACTGTTCACATCTGTGAAATGAATATACTAATAGCTTGTTTACAGATTTGTTGTAAAGACTGAATTGATGTATATAATGGTACTTACACAAAGTAAGCTAATATTATTGATTTGAAAACAAGGAAAGTAAGACTTAGAGAGGTAAGATAACTAGCCTGAAGGCACAAAGCTAGTGAAGATTGGAGTCAGGAGCAATTAGGATTCAGTAACATGCTTAGACACTCTTAGGAAGATCACAGTCTACCTCTTTTTGCTCTCTTAGTGCGTAACAATGAAATGACAATATTTATTTACCAGATTCACAAGATCCAACTATTTCATTAAAAAATATACATGATGTTGGTGAGGTTTAGAAGCTAGGCACTCACTGTTGTCAGGAGTATAAATTGATATTTCTTGGATGGGAAATTTAACGATCTCTACCAAGATTTAAAATTCATGCATCTTTTGACCCAATAATTTCCCTTCTTGTTTTCAGCTTTTATTGAATAGACAAATGCACAAAGATACTCACTACATCATTGTAGGACTAAAATGACTGGAAATAATATCAGTCATCATCAGTGAAGCATTTTTATAATATTACACATTCATGCAACAAAATACTCTAACCACTAAAAAGAATAAGACAGACCTGTGATACTGATATGGAATTATTTCTATTATATGTCACAAACTTTTAAAAAGCAAGATGAAAAAGAGAATATAAAGCATACTAGCATTTGTATAAAAAATCATAAATATGTGTACTTAGATATGTGTATCTTTTATCATTTCTAGAAACGTACATAGGAAACTAAGTGTAGGAGTGTCCTCTGAGGTGAAGAACCACATAAATAGGAATCAAGGATAGGAGGAAAATGCACTTTTAATTCTACCCTTTTTAGCACTTTCAATGTTTACCATGTGCATGAATCAACTTTGTAAAAAATTTTAAAAATAAAACAACAGAAACACACACACACACACACACACACACACACAAAACAATTATACATAGTATCATTACTTGTTTAAATGCTATGTGGAAATACTTTGTATCTAAAGTCAGCACTGCTCTATTTCCTTTCCCAAAGTAAGACTGGGAAAATCTTGGCAAGGGATTGAGTTTGTCTAGAAGGAGGTTGGGGGAAGCTGGAGCTGGGGTAACGCAGAAAGGAGGAGGAAAAAGGGACATAGCTCTCCCTGTGTAAGAGAAGATATGAATGGGGAGAACAGTGAAATCTCCCACAAGTTCATGTCAACTCCAGTGGAGTCTACATGGCTAAAAAGTAACAGGACAGATGACAACTTTGGAACTTGCCACTGGAGGGGTAGCAGGCATGGAAATAGCATCTGGGTAAAAGTGAACAAGTGGAGGTGTCCTCATGGAGAGCCGCCTTTCATAACTTGAAGCAGATCTTATGTTTCCAGATGGTTTCAACAAAAATACCAGACATATTTGAGAAATCTATAGCTGGGAGCTCAAAAACCAGATGGCTTGTAACTGGACACCAAATAGCCTTATTTGCACCATCTAATATCATGGACAACAAAATCAAAGGTCAAGGAGAATTTTGTGAGCATCTCAGCTTCCTTCATTTGCTTCAAGTGAAAGTGATGGGTGTGAGTAGGCATAGAGCTGGTGTTTCAGGACCCCAGATGGTGAGGGCCAGCCACGCAGGTGTACTTGATACCATCTGACACCTATGCTTGCATGGCTTAGGAAAACAGTGCTTTCAGTAATGAAATCATATTCCCTAATATGAAGCATGCAAAACGAATCATTCATTTTTTCTTAGTGTTTTTAAATTTGACACCACAGGAAAAAATTAAGAATTTCTGGAGTATAGGACAAAGACATCACACCTTAATTTGGAAGTTATAGAAAGAACAATGATAAATAATTATGACAGGAGAGTTAGGAATTTGGTTGTTCCTAGACAGTAAAAGTTAAACATGCTGTTTACACCAATAATGGAATATGTGATGCTTTTTGCATGTGCATGATATATATTCTACAGAAACCTGACCTTTGGACAAATCCTACAAACATTTCATCTTGCCATTGTGAGAAAAAGGCAACCGTAAAGCATAGGAGAGAGAGAGAAGAGCGAGGAATGAAAAGCAAATGAACAAAGACATTCTTAAAGTGGGGGGGGAAAGCACTTTGTAAAAAATAAAGCTGATTTAAATAAACAGCTTTAAATTAAGTTAAAAACTAAACTTTTAACTTTCCTGATAACTTAAAATATTTGCTGATAACATGCATTTCAGTTGATTTTTCTTCCTTTTCTTTACAAATAATCTGGTTGATCTTCATCATTTTCCATCTCTTCTTATACCTTTTGTGACTACAGTTCCTCAGGCTCACTTTATTGTTGCTTGGGAATTTTCTAGATTTACATTAACTTTTCGAAGAAATTAAGGAAACTTTACAAGAATTATCCCAGTTCCTAACTTATTGAACCATCTGCCAAATAAATTTTACTTATCAAGATCCTTTGTTTATTCTTTTAAGATGCTACACTGAGAGTTGGTCAGATTTATTATTTTTCTTTGAGAAACACAGATTGAGTTTTAACAGATGTTCAGATGTTTTAATTTTCAGATTTTGCAATTCCCACTTGGCTTTAAAAAGTTCATTCAGTGATGCTGGCTTTTACTGGATACTACATTCTCACGCTTGCTTTTTCAGCTGTAAACCACAACAGTACTGGAAAGGAGAGTCTGTGAAGCAAGTAGATTGTGGGAATGGAATTTTCAAATGCCAGTGGGTTCAGAGTGAGGGAACATCCCCTTTACTGGGGAGTGGGAAGTGAGGAGGGATGATAAACAAGCAAACACTTCAAAAAGTAAACTCTCCACTATGGCATTTAGCAACTTGCTCCTTCTCAAACAAATTCTAAATCTTCTTTGACATTTGTAACTATCTTTGATTATAAATAATGACATTTTGTTTTTACTAGGAATTTGCCTGATAAAATTTTAAATGAAAATGTATAGTTTAATACTTGCAGATTCTATTCTTAAGTCAGACCAAATCAAATAGACACTCATATAAAAGTTCTGATACAACCTTGTTAGTCTCACTTCTGTTTTCTTTGTTTTTAATTTTTAAACATTTTTAATTTTTGTAGAATTTTTCAAGGTTACACTCCATTTACAGTTACTACAAAATATTGCCTGTATTTCCCATATTATATAATACGTCCTTGAGCTTATCTTACACCCAGTAGTTTGTACCTCCCAATTCCCACTCCTACATTTCCCTTCCCCCCCAACCACTAGTGTGCTCTACACGTCTGTGAGTCTGCTGCTTTTATGTTGTAGTCACTAGTTTGTTGCATTTGTTAGATTCCACACATAAATTATATCCCACAGTATTTATCTTTGTCTGTCTGACTTATTTCACTTAGCATAATGCTTACTTCCGTTTTCAATGTCAGACTCTTCAAGTAGAACTAAATAGCCTGTGTTTCCTTATGTCAGTGACTCAGCATTTATATCAGTTATTGTTCTAATGTTTCAAGGGGGTGGCACCAAATATATAAGCATTATTTTAAAATTAAATAAAATTATTTGTATCCCTAGGGGATATTGTGCTCAGGATTCTGCTGTGATGGAACTGATTCATGTGAACCAAAATGAAAATGCATGCTTGAAATGATATGGTATAGCATGGTATAACAGATATAAAATATTGGAATTACCAATTGCTATAAATTCATGTTCTGGGTTTTGTGATCTAATATATATTATAGTAATCACCTAGGAAAGGTTTTTATTGCATAGACTTTCAAGCTATTGCCACATTCTGAATCCAAGATTGATAGAATTAGAAACACAATTGAAAGAACGGAGTAATTTTTTCCAAAAAAAAGGGGGGCGGGGGAGAAGACACTCTATAATCATTTTATACCTTCTTAACTCTGGCTCAGATGTAATTCCTAGGCATTACTTTGTGGTCTGCTTTATTCCTTGCTTTTTTTTTTTTCTCTCTTTCACTCCCACCATCTCCTCTGTGTCCCACCAAAATATTATGCCTTGAAAGCTTCCACAAGCCACTTGCTTCTGAACTCCAAACTGAAAGAAATAACACAAAAAAGGCCTTTGGGTGATAAAGGCCTACTAAGATTTCCAGTTATTCAAAGCAATTTGTGCTTAAGCAAAATGTCAGTTTAAGTGTGTTACTTTTTCCATTTGTTGTTTGAGTTGGCCTATGGTAGGCAGGTGAGAGAAATTTTTTCCATTTTCAAATGAAATATTAGTAGTCAAGTAAACTTAATTTGTATTATTCCAGGAATAAAAGGATTTTTACTGATAAAGAAAAACTTCAGAATATAAAAGAATACATCAATAGTCCAATTTTAAAGCAAACTCAATATATATCAAAATGCAGAAGATAAAATGTAACTGACAAAACTCAGAAAATCACAAAGAAAGGGATACTTTCTGCACATAATGTAGAACACCAATCTTACATCAATTGCCAAAACTATCATTATGGTGAAAACCAAGAGGCATTTTCAATAATATGAGAAAAAAATGGCCAGGATATGTGGGTTTTGTGTGTTTGTTTTTGTGTTTGTTTTTGTTTTTTCCCTCAGTCAAGATCCTAGCAGGAAGCAGATGGCACACTCAGGCTGGATAAGGGGGTTATAGAAACACCGAAGGATTCTGCAGCATCTGAAATTAGCAACAGCAGGGAGCTGTGACCACTTACAAGGCTGAGGGGCAAATGGAGGGACCCTCTTCCAGACTGGCATAGGGTAATGATGAGGACTTCTGACAGGAGCTGCTGCCCTTTGCAGGACACAAGTCAGGCAACAACTAAGCAGGGAGGGAGTTGTGGAAATAATTACCTTCCCCTCACTTTCCTGCCACTCTTATTTCCTGCCAATGCCCTCACTGGCTGAACCTAACAGGAAGCCAGAAAGCAAGGGAGCCCTAGTAAGACCAGGCTTCCTCTCTCCCGAGACATGGAGCAGGGTACAGAGCTGGGAGTGGACTCTGGTTGGGTAAAAGACATATTCAGCGCACCAGCTTGTCCAAGTCACACCGTAAGAGGTGAATCCAGACACAGAAGAGAAATCTGGAGACAGAAACTGAGCTTCTAATGACCACGTTTACTGCTTCTCCCTATCCTTGAAGTTGCCTTATAGGTGATCCAAAGGGAAAAAAGGATTCCAATTTCAGTGGCAGCAAAAATCACAAAATACCTAAATACATAAAATATCAACATACATAGGATAAATATAAAATACTCCTTGAGTACATGGCAAAGAATAAAATGCTCCTCACTTGGAATATTGTGAAGATATCATTTTGTCCCAAATCAGTTTTATACTTAACCTGATCCCAATTAAGTTCTTCATAGTATTTTTTAGATTGAAATTTCTTTTAAAGTTGCTTTGAAAGAAAACTGGCCCCCCCAAAAAGTTAAGATTTTTCTAAAGATTATTGAAGAAGGTACTACCCACTCAGTTAGAAACCATAAAATAAAATAGAATTTTAACTATGAAATACATGTTTTTACTAATCAAATTAATAGGGTTTTTCCTCCCTCTCTGTTTTGTTTGTTTTTTTTTTTTGCGGTACGCGGGCCTCTCACTGTTGTGGCCTCTCCCGTTGTGGAGCACAGGCTCCGGACGCGCAGGCTCAGCGGCCATGGCTCACGTGCCTAGCCGCTCCGCGGCATGTGGGATCCTCCCGGACCGGGGCACGAACCTGTGTCCCCTGCATCGGCAGGCAGACTCTCAACCACTGCGCCACCAGGGAAGCCCCTCCCTCTCTGTTTTAAATATCCAGTGCAAAGACAGATGTGGAGAAAAGAACATTCTCACAGCTGCTGAAAGCATAAATCATATAAACTTCGTGAGGTGTAATCCGGTAATATGGATTAGAACCTTAAATATGTCCATACCCTTTGGCCCAGTAATTCACTTTTTAGTATTTTATCCTTAGAAGGTAATTAGACCACATAATGTTCTATAAACAAGTATTCATAGCATTACAATAGCTTTGTAAACAAAATAAATATTCAATACTATGGAATTTGATAAATTATGGAAAAGTTATGTACTAAAATGCCACATAAACTCTAAAGGCGTTTGTTGAAAATATTGAATAGAATAAATCTGTTTCAAAAAATTCTCTTTTTGGGCTTCGCTGGTGGCACAGTGGTTGAGAGTCCGCCTGCCGATGCAGGGGACGCGGGTTCGTGCCCCGGTCCGGGAGGATCCCACATGCCGTGGAGCGGCTGGGCCCGTGAGCCATGGCCGCTGAGCCTGGCGTCCGGAGCCTGTGCTCCGCAACGGAAGAGGTCACAGCGGTGAAAGTCCCGCGTACCAAAAAAAAAAAAAAAAAAAAAAATTCTCTTTTTCCTAAACATGCAGAGGAAAATTGGGGGCAGGGGCTGGGAGATGCACCAAAATGTTAACATATGGTTTTCCCTGGTGGTTAGTTTTGAATAATGTTACATTTTCTTCTCTTTTTTGTCTCTGTATTTCTCTGATTTTCTGTGTTCAAGAATTGCTTACGTAATCAGAAGGAGGTGTATGTGTGTGTGTGTTTGTGTGTGTATTATTTAGGAAATATTTAATTTTTAGAGATTAACTGCTGAAATTAAAACTCGCTCAGGCTACAGTACAGTGTAATTGTACACTGCTGATGTCCAATGCATATATTTTTTATAAAAGCAGGGAAATAAAGTAGATCCTAACATGAAGAAAGCACTTATGTTAAAGGGAGGGAAATTATGCAGATGGCACAATCTCAGTATTTTTCTAAATTAGGTCAATTTTGTTAACTATCCCCTAGATAATAACAGAACAGAGTTATTTTACCAAACAAACTTTTGGAAATGGAGGACCACAATTTCCTACAATTCTTTTTCAAATAATTAATAAGGGCTACTAATATTAACTGATTAATAAGGGTGTTATATAATAAGCAGTACCACTCCTCTGATGCAGTCACTGGTATAAGTAATAAAAATCTATTTTCATAAATCATACATTTAAAAATATGTGCTACTAGCATAGAATTTAACAGAGCATTGAAGCAAAATATGTATACATAAGGGAATATTGCAAGCCAATCAGAAAATGCTAACTTATTAAATAATGATGGATAATTAATCTATTTTGAAAAAATACAATTTTATATAATTACCAAACTTGATTTCAGTTGCATTAGAATTAAAAATCTAATGGAGCGGGCTTCCCTGGTGGCGCAGTGGTTGAGGGTCCGCCTGCCGATGCAGGGGACGTGGGTTCGTGCCCCGGTCCGGGAAGATCCCACATGCCGCGGAGCAGCTAGGCCCGTGAGCCATGGCCGCTGAGCCTACGCATCTGGAGCCTGTGCTCCGCAACGGGAGAGGCCACAACAGTGAGAGGCCCGTGTACCGCAAAAAAAAAAAAAAAAAAAAATCTAACGGATAAAATCATAAACCAGGAGAAACTGTGTAAATATGTAAAAAATCTTAAGAAAAATGGAAGTATTTTATTTCTTATCATAAAAAGAATTGGAAAAATCATGAAGGAAAATATATAGGAATTATAAAATTGAAAACTTTGGTGTTTCAAAAAACATAGATGAAATCTCAAGTGTAAAATTAAAAAAAGAAATCCATTTACTACAAATCTAATAGACAATGGACTAATATCCTTTATGCATGAAAAATTCTTCAAAATTGTAAGAACTCTAATAATCCAATAAAAATATGGACACAGGGCTTCCCTGGTGGCGCCGTGGTTAAGAGTCTGCCTGCCGATGCAGGGAACACGGGTTCGTGCCCCGGTCTGGGAGGATCCCACTTGCCGTGGAGCGGCTGGACCCGTGAGCCATGGCCACTGAGCCTGCGCATCCGGAGTCTGTGCTCCGCAACGGGAGAGGCCCATGTACCCAAAAAAAAAAAAAAAAATGGACACATACATGGTATAAAATGACAAATGTCTAAACTCATTAATAATCAAACTGCAAACTAAGACAAACATAAGACACTATTTTTCTCTTATCAAAGAATCAAAGTTAAAAATATATAATATTAACTATATTGTGGCAGACACTAATTTCAAGAGAAAGTATAAAAAGGAACTATATTTCTGCAAAGAAAGTTGGCAACATATATAAAAGTTTTAAGAGTGTCCATTCTTTGAGTTTTATCTTGGGGAATTAACCATATGAAATTATTTAATATACACTGAAAACATGGCTATTCACCCAGATTTACTTATCAGACTGAAAATTAGAACATCCACACTCTGCACATTGGTGTCATAGCTAAATAAATCATGATATTTCCACATCATGGATAATTAAATAGACATGAAATTGAGATTCCAAGAAATGTTAATGAAAACAGCCATAATATATGCTAAGTGAAAATTCAGGGTACAAAATATGTATACAGCAGTGATGATTCCATTTTTGCACATATGTATGCATATGTGACTGAAAAAATTAGAGCTAATAGTTCTTGAGCACTTACTATATTCTAGGCATTGTTCTATGTGTTTTACAAAGTCTGCCACGTATCAATATATTGCCTCTCAGCCGGAAATTCACCCTTTTTGTCTGCTCTGTGAAAAAGGAACTAGGCCCTTTAAGTATTTTTCCTTTACTGTCTAGCACAATGTTAAGTTTTGTCAGTAGAGGGTGCTGGAGAGACATTGCAGGAGAAAAGGGGTTTACTTCTTGTTTCCTAGGCTTCTCTAGCACCTGGGTCCTGCAACACCCGTTGACCAGTGGCTTCCCTTGACACCTGCGCTTCCCTTACAGTCAGTTTTATAGCTAAGCTTCCTGTGAGACACTTTCCTGTGAAAATCTTATATGATCACAGGGGATCTTGATTATTCATTCTTCACTATTAATCTTTCCCTGGTACCCTAGAGGGCAGATTCCGGGCAAGTTCTGCCAGTGTGTCAATGTGTCACCACAGAAAGTTCTTTTCCATTCAGTGAGCCACAACCTGGCCCTATCTAATAAAGTTGGGATGAAAGAAGGGTATGAACTCTTCCTTGAGAGCTCTAATGAGGATTATGTCATTTAATGCCTCTAAGAACTCTAGGTTATAATTATTATCTCTGTGTTACAAATGAGAAAACTGAGGCATCATATAAAATAATATCGATAAAAACTGATGAGGCCAGAATTTAATCCAAGCACTTTGTCTCCACTGTGCTATACCAACTTTTTGTACTTGCAACCACTATGCTATACTAACTTCTAAAATTTTGAGTGTATTCACACAGATACATAAAAAGACATTGGATGGGAAAGCAGATACATGTAAACAGTAGCTATCTTGAGGTGGTGAATATTACAGGTGTCTTATTTTATTTGGGAAATTTCCAAATTTCCTTCAATATGAAAATATTAATTTTAGAATCAGAAGCATATACATATTTAGGTTAAGAATGAAATTCTGACGAATCCTTTCTGGACTAAAGATATTTCAGTCTTCCCATGAAGCCATGCTACCAATAAAAAAAGTGCAGACTCAAACTATTCTGATAACTAAAGCCACTCTTATTTCTACAGCCCTTACTTTAAGCTCTTTCCTGGTGTACAGTATGTATCACTAAAAACATAATTCCAATCTTCCATGATATCTGTGCTTATAGTCCATTCAGCAACAAGGCAAGAGTAACTATAGCTAAGTTTTAATTTGCATAATTACAATCCTACACAAATAAAAACCATTCATTATGGTTATTCCTGGCCTGGCTCCAGTATGGATCATTACCCAGACTATATAGCTAATATTATTAACATTGTAGAGTACATTTATAATAAGTTTCAGGAAGCTAAACTATGAACATTATTTTCCAATTTCAAGTTATGTAAAGTTTTCCATCATTACTCAGGGAAGTCTCTTTTTTAAAAAACGATTTCTCCCGATTTCTTTTTTTTTTTTTTTTTTGCGCGGTACGCGGGCCTCTCACTTCTGTGGCCCCTCCCGTTGCGGAGCACAGGCTCTGGACGCGCAGGCTCAGCGGCCATGGCTCACGGGCCCAGCCGCTCCGCGGCATGTGGGATCCTCCCAGACCGGGACACGAACCCGTGTCCCCTGCATCGGCAGGCGGACCCTCAACTACTGCGCCACCAGACTCCCGAATTCTTTATAGCACATTTGATAACTAGCTTTCTCCTTTTCCATTGTATTACAATCTGTGACATTTTTCCCTTCTTATTCCTGAAATACAGTTCCTTCATGGGACACCTGTCAGTCTGAGAGAATCAATCTCCTAACCTGCCTGATATTCTTACTCCCAGAATGTTCAGTGTCAATACCAACATTACTTTTTGTTTTAAAAGAAAAAAGGAATATGCACTTTTCCTGATACTTCTCCATATATTCTCTCAACATCATTGGAATAATTATCTCTCAGATATTAACAAAATATAAGCAGACATTTTAAAGAAATTTACAGTCACTTAAGAGAACATCAGTTCAAGCTCATTGTCTTAGAACAGTTGGGAAAGAATACTGTTTTCAACTGTCCCACAGATTATAAGGTTTATGAGAATCATACATGATCATTGGGGGTCTTGCTTATTTATTCTTTACTATTAATCTTTTCTTCACACATGCATTATACATTCAATTACTCAATCAACAGATAGTTATAGAGTTAGAAATAGTGCCTGGAGAAGAGAAATAGATATTCAGTTGGTAGATGGTTAATACAAGCAAAATTTGTATACAACAAATAGGAATACAATATAATAGGATTTTATAGTAATAATACCTTAATCCTCCATGCTAAGAAACTGCTCAAATCATTTAGTCATCTGTGGCTAAAACAATTGACTTAATTCTTGCCCTCTCCATATTTCTTTTCTTTCTTCATTGCCCAGATTCTGTTTTTGTGAGTTCCTCAATGCTCTTGTCTTTCACCACCTGAGCTAGAGTGTTTCTCATGTGTAAAGACCTTACTACTATTTTGATAAATTTTTTATTCACTATATCTTCAATTATTTATTTTAAATGTACTTTTTAATGATCTGTACTGCGTTTTTGTTTCCTCTGATATACTCTGCTATGAGACTATACTAGATTCTTATTGCCAATAAAGGCGTTGCTTTTTAATTGTTGAAGTTGTCTCTATTACAGGTGTCTGTTTATCTTGCTGTGTCTCCTTGATTGTTCCTTCTTCTAAGGATCTAAGTGGCAGATCCCTTCTTTTTTGTGGGAAGAATAACTTCTAGATTGACCCTGAGTAGTAAGAGATTTCCTGATGCCCAGAAACGTGTGTCATCATACCTTCTGTGATAGATTAAAGGTGGACACAATTTCTTTGCTAAGCCTCTCATTAAGAGGTGAAGAGTCTCATCCCCCTGGGCTAGCCTTAGTGACTTGTTTGACCAACAGGATACAACAGAAGTGACGTTCCAGGTCTTCTAGGGCTAAGTCATAAGAAGCCTTGCATCTTAAGCCCAGGTCTCTTGGAACATTCCCTCCTGGGAGCTCTGGCCAGTCAGGAAAAAGCCTAACTATCCAAAGACCACCATTCTGGAGATGCCATGTATAGATGCTCTAGTCAGCAGTGCCAGCTGAGCTCAGCCTTCTAGCCATCTCTGCCAAGGTGACAAACATGTAAATGAAGCCACCTTAAACCCTCCAGACCATCCTACTCACTGTATTCACGCCATGTGAAACAGAATAATCACCCAGGCCAGCTGGAATTCCTAACCTACAAAATCATGAGATATTAAAAAATGGTTGTTTAAGCCACTAAGTTTGGGTATAGTTTGTTATACAGCAATTGATAACTAGAACTTACCTCCTTGACTGGAGAAGTTTGGTGGTTTTAGTCTTTAAGCATTTCACAACCATTTTAATGTCAGCAACTCTAATATGGTAGAGGTTATAAAATTCTGCTTTCTACAGAGAGAATTGGGATGCAGTGACATTGGTTCATCAGGTGAAGTAGAACTAAAGAATGTCCAGTTTGCCATTTTATTGAGTAAATTTAAAGTCAGTTCAACTGGAAAAATATCTCCTGGCAGTGTTACCCTTGTGGAGCTTTATTTATATAGAATAAAACACTAAGACATTTCTCCAGGGTTAGGGCAAGGGATGTGAAGGAAGTTAGGGAGGCAGAAAAGTTCAAAGCACATTAGGCAATTTATGGGTTTATCAGATAACAAAATTCCTGATTTCTTCAAGTCCTTTGTTTTTTGTGTTTTTTCCCCTAAGTAAGCAATGTTTCTTGCTGCCGCCATCATCACTATTTCATACTTGCATATGTGAGATAAAATCTTGCCTCCTAAACTGAAGATAAGAAGAAATATGAAGAGCTGTACTACAACATGAGCTATCATCTCCATCTGAATTTGAAAGATGAGCTCGTTAGAATCCTTATCTAAGGACACAGCTAAGAGTATTGTTCTTCAGGGAAGTGATTCCCAAACTAGGCTATGCATCAGAATCACCCAGAAAGTATTTTTAAATACTTTTTTCCAAAAATTATGATGCAGAATCTGAGAATATGTATGTGTATATTGGACAAGACTCTTTAGTGTAAAAAACAAAACAGAAACAGCAGGCAAAGTTAAAAAAGAAAAAAAAACAGAAAAAGCAACTCAAACTGACTTAAGCAAAAGAAGGGGGGAATTTATTAATTTACATAACTGAATAGTCTACTCTTTTAGATGTTTCTACTGAGCTATGCTGTCTACTTCTAAATAACATGAGTAGTTTCAGTTCTTCATATTTTGGCTGTAGGACTTATCTATTGACTTCCTGCTATGGAAGATGAGGACTTAGTTTATCACCAATTTCTGTCCCTTGTAAGCCTCTCTGAACCCCTCCACACTCATGCTTCCTCTCTCATGGTGTGTAATATAGTTCAATATTCAAGGTTCTGTTTCTACAAGCTACATGGCGGCCATTCAGACATGAGCCATGTAAGTACTCATTTTTAGTTCACACACAAACTCTCTCTTAGAAGTGTTAATCTTCTCTCAGCTTGTTCAAAGACATTTCTTCAATGAATTTCATCTTTTTTTTTTCATCTGGATTGTTTGTCCTCTAAGACAGATGTTGTCTTGGGATCTCCTTTTGCCTCCTCTCTCTTCTAATCAATCTTTCACTTTCTGGCTCCCATTTCTTGCACTTTCTTGATTTATTCCCTTAAAAATAAGACCAGTGGAAGATAATCTTTTGAGATGCCGCACACTTGAAAACTGTTGTTAGATACCCTTCTAACAGATAGCTGAGATCAGTTAGATAGCTGAGTTTAGAATTATACATTGGAAATCTTATTTTCTTGGAACTTGAAGGCTAATCACCTTTGTCTTCTAGCTCCCAGAATCACTATTGCTTAAGTTCAATGCCATTGTGAGCCTTGATCTTTTATATGAAACATCTTTTCCTCTTGAGAAGTGTGTACACTCA
This sequence comes from Orcinus orca, assembly GCF_937001465.1. Classification (NCBI taxonomy): domain Eukaryota; kingdom Metazoa; phylum Chordata; class Mammalia; order Artiodactyla; family Delphinidae; genus Orcinus; species Orcinus orca. Next base: position 58,162,157 of record NC_064564.1, read on the forward strand.
TCTTTTTTTCTAAATGTCTGAAATTTCACAGGCGTGTGCCTTGGTTTAGGTCTGTTTTGGTCCATTTTGCTGTCAGGGGACTTTAGAGTCTGAAGACTCATGACCTTTAGTTCTGGGAAATTTTCTTGGATTATTTGTTTAGTGATTTTCCTCCCTCTGTTTCTTTTGTTCTCTATCTTTGCATCTCTGATTACTGTAAATTTGGACTTCCCAGACTGATGCTCTTCTTTTCTTATCTTTTTCCTATGATTTTCCACTTTTTGTCTTGTGCCTTATCTCCTGGCAAATTTCATCTTAATAATCAAAATGTCTATTGCAGTTTTTCATTTCTATCATTGTTTTAAATTCCCAAACCCCTTTTGTTTTCTCTTTTTAAAAATCATGTTATTTTTTATGGATGAAATCTCTTTTTTTCTTTGAACTTTAAGTGTGTTTTCCTGGTTTTGTTTTTACATTTTCCTCTTCCTATGTGGTTCCTTCCAAGTGTCTTCTCATTCAATAAGTTTAGGTTTCTCTCATGTTTGAGCCTTTCCTCACACACTTGATGTTCTCTGACTCTCTAGTGGAAAATATTATGACCGTTCACAAAATAATTCTGTCTTCGCACCCTGTTAAAGTAGAGTAGATGGCCTCCAATGACAGCTGCCAACAGTTCCTCCCGTTGCTGTCTACCTCTCCTCACTCGAATAAAGACTGACCAACATAGTGCAGCAGATGTGACACCGGTTTCAGACATAGGCCTTAAGAGGCCTGATAACTTCTGGTTTGGGAAGCATCCTTTTTGAAATGCTCTTACCACCATATACAGAAGCCCAGCCTAGCCTACTGAGTAATGAGAGACCACATGGAGAGATTAGCCACATGGAAGAGATGCAAGGCTCTCCAATCAACAGCTGACGCCAACTGCCATTTACGGGAAAGGGGCCATATCTTGGCTGTTTCAGCCTCTGCTGAGGTCTTGGTTGAATGCAGCCCCCTCATTGACTCCAGCTGACACCATAGGGAGCAGAAGAATCACTGCACTGAGCCCAGCCAACCTTTAGAATCATGAAAAACAATATACCAATACATACTATGTCAGGTCACCAAGCTTTGGGGTAATAGATAACTGATATAGGAGGGTATTGTATATCCCCTGTTTATGACATTAGGCTTAGCCATGTGACATGATTTAACCAATGAAATGTTACCAGAAGTGATGTCTGTCACTTCTGAGCTTTAAGAGTCAGTGCATGGTTTGCCATGCTCTTTTCTAAATGCAAAAGTCAGCAATATTTCTGATAGAGCCTATTCCCCAGAAGCCTAGGTCTCAAATAGAAGCTGAGTTTGAGAGAAGCACTGTGATTATAAGCGACTGAGACTTGGAGATCATTTGTTATTCCAGTACAACCTAGCCTTTCCTGCCTTTTACAGACACTAAATAGCAAAGGAGAAACTTGTGCACATGGCAAGTGTGGGATTCACTGCATGGCAGTCTGGCAGGTGGTCCCGGCTCCTTCAGACCTGAAGGTCTTATTTCCCCAGCTGCTAGACATACTGCCAGTCCTCAGCTGTCATCTGGAAATTGCCCTCAATTAGAGAAAACTTCTTCACCAAGGTAATGCCCTCTCCTTAGGGGATACCAGCATGAAGGCATATAAGCACATCCCTTTGTAATAATGCAGGACACCTTTGAAGGACCATCCCTGCTTCAGAACTCTCATGGGATCAGCTTGAGATGTGATCACAACTCCACTACCCCTCCCCAAAACTCCTTCCTTCCCTTTTCTTTCTTCCATAGATGTGGTTACCATGGATACTCCCTAATTAACTTCCTGCAAGGTAATCTCCATTTCAGAATCTACTTCCCGGGGAATCTAACCTACAATAGTTTATTTTATATATGTATATAAATAATTTTTATTGACGTATAGTTGATTTACAGTGTTCTATTAGTTTCAGGTATACAGCAAAGTGGTTCATATATATATATATATATATATATATATATATATATATATATATATATCTTCTTTTTCAGATTCTTTTCCATTAAAAATTATTATAAGATATTGAATATAGTTCTCTGTGCTATACAGTAGGTCCTTGTTGTTTATCTGTGTTATATATAATAGTGTGTATCTGTTAATCCCAGACTCCTAATTTATCCCTCTTCCCACCCTTTCCCCTTTGGTAGCCATAAGTTTGTTTTCTATGTCTGTGGGTCTGTTTCTCTTTTATAAATAAGTTCATTTGTACCATTTTTTTGGATTCCACATATACGTGATATCATATGATATTTGTCTTTCTCTGTCTGACTTCACTTAGTATGATAATCTCTAGGTCCATCCATGTTGCTGCGAATGGCATTATTTCATTCTTTTTTGTGGCTGAGTAATATTCCATTTTATATATATATATATATATATATATATATATATATATATATCTCTCACATCTTTATCCATTTGTGTGTTGATGGACACTCAGGTTGCTTCCATGTCTTGGCTATTGTAAATAGTGCTGCTGTGAACATTGGGGTGTACGTATCTTTTCGAATTAGAGTTTTCCTCTTTTCCAGGTATATGCCCAGGAGTGGGATTGCTAGATGATGTGGTAACTCTATTTATAGTTTTTAAAGGAAACGCCGTATTCTTCTCCACAGAGGTGTACCAATTTACATTTCCACCAACAGTGTAGGAGGGTTGCCTTTTCTCTATTCCCTCTCCAGCATTTGTAATTTGTGGACTTTTTGAAGATGGCCGTTCTGACTGGTGTGAGGTGATACCTCATTGTAGTTTTGTTTTCATTTTTTTTAATACAGCAGGTTTTTATTAGTTATATATTTTATACATATTAGTGTGTATATGTCAATCCCAATCTCCCAGTTCTTCCCACCACCACCCCCCCATTGTAGTTTTGACTTGAATTTCTCTAACAATTGGAAATGTTGAGCAAGCTACAATAGTTTGTTTTATAAATTTTTATTATTAACGAAATTTTCAAGAGCACATAATATCAGTATCTTTAGGAATTTATCTTGGATTGATTGGCGTTCTCAATAAAGAATTTTCTAATGTCACACTTAAGAGTATAGGTCAAGCTGTTACTGCTCTGGAAGCTGAATTGAGGAGAAGACTGTTGGGTATTAACAATTACTTTCTAAGCCTTCAATTTAATATCCCTATTTTCAGTACAGTATCCTGGCTCTCAGCTGTACCTAACATTCCCCAGGCCAGAGCCCTTCAGTCCTACTTTCCACAAAGGATAAACCCCCTGTCTTCTGCCCTGATGGGAAAGAGGCAACAATCCCAGATATGTGGAATGGGGCAGATGATGGGAGCCTGCTTCTGCTAAAAGATAACTTTCCATCAATCCTGCTATTGATATTTTTGTGCTGTTTTACTCTCCACAAGTAGCAGGTGCCCAAGTCTGCAAGGCAAATCAAGTGGTTTTGTAGCTTTCCATCTCTTTCCAACTTCTAGAATTTTGTTATTGCTGTCTCCTCTCCCAAAATATTTACTCTTATGTATTTATGACTTCTTTTTGTATGGTCATATCTATTTATTTCATTTTAGTGGGGTTCAGGAATGGAGGGAAATATGCATGTTTTTATCAACCATCTTAAATTAGAAGTTCCATATATTTATCCTCCCATGTATGCATTAGAATTATTGAGTCAACTTTTCTCTTAAAAAATATGGGGGGCTTCCCTGGTGGCACAGTGGTTGACAGTCCGCCTGCCGATGCAGGGGATGTGGGTCTGTGCCCCGGTCCAGGAGGATCCTGCATGCCGGTGAGCCATGGCCGCTGACCCTGTGCGTCCGGAGCCTGTGCTCCTCAACGGGAGAGGCCACAGCAGTGAGAGGCCCGCGTACCACACACACACAAAATATATATATATGTGTATATATATATATATATATATATATAGGAATCTTTATTAGAATTACGTTTAAATACTAAATTAATGTGAGGGAACTGATATGATGTTGAGTCTTCGTATTTAACAACAAAGCATACCTCACCATTTATTCAAGTCTTTTTACATATGTCAGTCGAGTAATACAGTTTTTTAATATATGTCCTATGTTTTTAAAACCTTACTCCTAGTTTTTTAAATTACTTTTGATGGATTATATAAATAGTATCTTTTCTTCCATAGCATTTGCTAACTACATTTGCTTATAAAAGGGAAGAGATTGAGTTTGGGATACTAATTTTATAATTGGGCATCTTACTGATTGAGCTTTGTTCATGACTGGAATGTTTTCATCAGAGAGATAGGAGAAACTCCCATTTCAGAGACAACATAGATGACATCTGAGAAATGGCAGACAGGTCATAGGGATCACATTAGACGTTTTCCTCCATATTACACTTTCTAACACCTAATCAAAGATACAGGAACTTAGTCTCAGAATTCCACTGTGGTCTCTTGGTCCTTACTGACTGTAGGGACTATGGTTTGGGTTTTCTTGAATCTTTCTGTGGCATCTTACATCAGCTCAAGTGGAATCTGAGGAGTACCTGTTATTTCCACAGAAGTAAAATAGGCTTCCTCCTCCTAGCCCACCTCTGAGAGCCTTCTAATCTGGAGATATAAGCCAACTAGGGCAACGAAAGATAAGAAGGAAATTATAATAGTCCCTCCCATATCATGTGACCATGTGCATGAATGAATACATGATTCTTCCCATAAAGAGGTCCAGTCTCTTTTCCCTGTGTTCTTAGTGCCCATGTCATACAAATTATTAAGCATTTTGAATAGATCCCCGCTCAATCTACTATTCATCCTCAATCAGTTGCTGATTCTGGATCACTCTGCTACCTAATCTTCCTTTAGTGGAAGGAAATGGAGCCATTTTGAATGTTTCATGAGAGCATCCTTTCTGGTGGCCATCTAGATAAGAAATGGCATTATTGCTACTGAAGGATTTTACTAGACCAACTTGTAAAAACACCACTGTAATTTTTTGAAAAACACTTATTATCCAAAAGACATCGTGGTGCTTTCAATTTGAGACTAGCTAGTTTATTATGTAACTGCTTCCCGCCTCTCATTACTGCATATTAGATCTGAATTCAAAGGAAATAGATACATGACTGTTTAAAAATAAAATAGAATCAAATCATATTCCACTCCAGAAGTTATCACCTTAAAGAATCTTTTGTGCTTAGTCTGCTCTGTATTTTATCAGAAGTTTTGCTGTGTTTACTATCGTAAATGCTGAAGCAGTTATTATAAGATTATTTTTGTGCAGTAGTAAAAGTGTTTTAATGTGTTGTAATTGCAGAGTCCTGTTAGTAGTTGTTTAAAAAAAAAATCTCAAAAATGATAACATTGTAATCTCTGGTTCTACATTAAGGGCCATATTCTTCCCAAGACACTAATGCATAAAGTAGAATAGTAATAACAGGTATTTGAAAATGTGTACTCAGGGAAGAATATAACCTTTTAAAATTACTTACAAATGGAAATCCATGCACTAGGATTGCCAAAACACATTGCATCACGACTAAAACTAATTTTCTATTCTTGCAAATACAGTTATAAAAATAGCAAATGAATTCCAAATGGTAAACTTAAGATAAAGCTTCTTCATTTCAAGTTCACATAATAACATGAATGATGTTTCATAAACTATTTCTCTAACACAGTAGTTTTCAAACTTTCTTATAGAGGTGGACCCTTGCTTCAAATAAAACCTTATCCAGAAGGTCAGCTGATACAAAACAGATAAAAAAATAAATCTCCTCTAGTTAAAATGATGGGAAAAGGGACTGGAAGCCTACCCAACAGACACTCTGTCTCCCAAAATTTTACTAATCGTTTTTTTCAGAGGGGTCCACGAGGCATTTCTGAGAAATTACTAGTGCTCTTGAGACATTTAAAGCCACTGTTATCTCAATTATTAGATATTTATAATTTATAAAATTCTTTAATAATTCTGAAAGGAGGAGAGCCCTAAGGACTAAGGAAGATATAATACTTTATTCTCTTATCAAAAATAACCATCTAGAGGTAGGCAAGTAGGCTAAAATAGGTATGAAAATTCCATAAAAGTCAACAGGGACTTAAGCTGCTTCTATCTTTCTGCTCTGCCATCCTTGGTGCAGGCTGCCACCCTCAAGGTTACTGTGTGGTCCAGGAGGGATGCCAGATATCCACCCATCTTATCTTTATTCTCACAATAGAAAGGAAGAGGAGATAAAGCACAAAAAACAAAGTACACCCTAGCCAGCTGTCTCCCTTTAAACAGTCTTTGCACCAATTCCTCCCAGTAATTTTTACTTGCAGATCCTTGGCCCAAATTTAGACACCTGGTCACGCCTAGCTGCAATGTACTTTTTCACAAGTCAAGTGTGTAGTTTGATTTTGCCTAACTTAAAATCTATTAAATTATCCTGTTACTGTTTCATGGTTGCTGACAGAAGACGGACTCTTGGGTCTTTATTAATCATTGCCCAGCTTTTTGTGTAGATTACCCTGGTCCCTAAGTCCCATGGGAATTATGCCATGGGCTTGATGACACTCTACATGTGCAATGGGTTGCATTATTACAGGAGAAGAACATGCATGAGGTTTGGAAAAACCCAACATTGTGTAGCAGTCAGTAAGTCAGCCCACTCTTGATCCTATTTTCTTCAAAAACAACCCTGAAAAAATGGTCGAGGTCAAGAGCTATCAGGACCTTGCATTCTTGGCATACCCACTAAGAACATGCAGGGCCCATGGTGGATTGCCTCTCCCAACAAACAATACCACCCTGAAAAAATTCAGACTTCTGTCACCAAGGGAGAAGGGAGGAATGAAACTGGGTATAAAATAAGTAGTCTCTATCGTATAACCTAACTGTATTATCTGAGATTGCTATTTTATCTAATAATTTTTATCTTAATGAAGCTTTAAATAACCCAATGTATTCTTTCCTTTGGCTGATTTCTCAACCTGGATATCTGTAGTATTCGTTTCCTTACGTTATTCAGGTCTCTGCTCAATGTTATTTCATCCAAAATGTCTTCCACACTATCAAAAGAGACTTCATGCAACCCTATCCTTCCTTTCTTTTATCTGGCTTTATTTTTCTTCATTGCACTTATTACCACCTGACTTTTAAAAAAAAAAAATACTTTTCTTCACTACCGCCCCACACAAAAGTGACCAACTTACCCCAATTTACCTAGAATTTTCCCAGTTTTACTACTGAAAGTTCTGCATCCGGAAAACTCCCTCAGTCCTAGTCAAACTGGGACACTTGCTTATCCTATCCCACAATAGGATGCAAGCTCTATGAGAGCAAAACTTTGATTGTTTTCACTGTTGTATGTATCCTCGGGAATTAGAATAGTGCCTCGAACTCGATAATCGCATAATCAATATTTGTTAAATGAATGCATGAATAGGTGTACCAGATTGCTGGGAAAGTGTTGGTTGGAAGTAATCTCCAATAAAAGCTGAAAAGGGCTTAGAAGTCAGTGCAATCCTCATTTTGTGCAAGGGAACACAGAAAGTTAGTGGGTGTGTCAAGGTCCAGGAAGGAAACAGAGCCTATGCCAGCTAGTTTAATAAAAGGAATTTTGCATGAGAAATGAGCTACAAATGTATTGGGAAAGCAGACAAACCAAAGTGGGGATGCTGAGATCTCTCAAATATTAGCTACGATAGGAAGCCTCTAGTGTCTTAGGGATGAAGGAACGGAGAGATAAGGCAGTGTTTACCAGAGCTCAAGAGCATGATGAATGGAAGACTCTGTATCCCTCCAGAGTGATCAGGAATCTCCAAGGAGAAAAGGTACTGCCTGAGGCTGCCCAAAGCAAAGAGAAAGAGGGCAAAAAACTGGTTTCTCCCTTTTTTCTGTCCTTCCATTGTGGAATTAATCTGGAACCCAGTTGACCAAGGAGCCAAAAAAATGTTGTCTGCAGAGATGGGTAAGAAATGTATCTTTTGTGGTTCCATACAAACTTTAGGATTGTGTGTTCTATTTCTGTGAAAAATGCCATTGGAATTTTGATAGGGATTGCGTTGAATATGTAGATTGCTTCAGGTGGTTTGGACATTTTAACAGTATTAATTGTTTCGATCTGTGAGCGTGGAATATCTTTCCGTTTGTTCATGTCTTCTTCAATTTCTTTCAGCAGTGTCTTACAGTTTTCAGTGTACGGATCTTTCACCTCCTTGGTCAAATATTTTCCTAGGTATTTTATTCTTTATGAGGCAATTATAAATGGGATTGTTTTCTTAATTTCTCTTTCTGATAGTTCATTATTAGTGTATAGAAATGCAACTGATTTTTCTATATTGATTTTGTATCCTGCAACTTTACTGAATTCATTTATTAATGCTAATAGTTTTCTGGTGGAGTTTTTACAGTTCTTTTTACATAATATCATGTCATCTGCAAATAGTGACCGTTTTACTTCTTCCTTTATGATTTGGATGCCTTTTATTTCTCTGTTTTCCCTAATTACTCCGGCTAGGACTTCTAATACGGTGTTTAGAAGAATGGTGAGAGTGGGCATCCTTGTCTTGTTCCTAATCTTAGAGGAAAGACTTTCAGTTTTTCACTATTTTGTTACCTGTGGGATTGTCATATATGGCCTTTATTACATTGAGGTGCATTCTCTGTAAACCCACTCGTTGAAAGGTTTTTTCATAAATAGATGTTGAATTTTGTCAAATGCTTTTTCTGCATTTATTGAGATGAACATATCATTTTTATCCTTCATTTTGTTAATGTGATGTATCACATTGATTAATTTGCAGATGTAGAACCATCCTTGCATCCCTAGAATAAATCCCACTTGGTCAAAGTGTGTGATCCTTTTAACGTATTATTAAATTTGGTTTCTAATGCTTTGTTGGGACTTTTTGCATCTATGTCCATCAGGAATATTAACCTGTAATTTTCTTTTCTTGTTGAGTCATGTCTGGTTTTGGTGGCAGGGAATTGCTGGCCTTGTTTGGAAGTGTTCCCTCCTCTTCTATTTTTTGGAAGAATTTGAGAAGGATTGTTATTAATTCTTCTTTAGATGTTTGGTAGAATTCGCCAGTGAAGCCATCTGTTCCTGGGCTTTTGATTTAATTCCTCATTTAATCTCCTCACTAGTAATAGGGCTGTTCAGTTCTTGGTCCATTTCTCTTGAAGTAAACACAAAAATTAAAATGCCTCCTTTCTGTGTCTTTCTTAAGCCATGCTGACAACTCCATTTCACCACATAGTCAGGACTAATTGACCAACAAAAGCAAACTGTGGTCACTGGGTGCTGTTTGTAGCAACTGCTTTGTTTCTGATCTATTCTTGCTCTGCTCCCATTTCTTCCCTGCTCCAGTTTCTGTCCTGTTCCTGATACCCAACTATGTTTCCTGTTTGTTAACCCTGATTCTGCCTCTAGATTTCACCTTTATGCTTAACTTTCCCAGGCTTGAGTCGGTCATGTCTTTGTCTCCTTCCACTTGAGAATACTTTGATGAGCTGGCTGTACTCTAATTTTGCTGTACTCAGCATTGCATTTTTTACACTGCACTCTTGCGTATGGAGAGAAGGGCAATTGGGCAAAACCCAGTAAGCATAATTAGATTTTATTTGGGAGACAGCTACAGAATTAGGAAAATGTTTGGAAAAGCAAATTAATAAACAAAAGCAAAGTCCACAAAGATATAGGCAAGGTTGATGATGTTGAGACAATCTTGGGAATACTGTCAATAAGTTAGGCAATTTCCATAGACCTATAAAAGATCAGGCCCATTTTTTTCAAGGTGGGACAACTCTAAAGGGCCATTTTAGTGTCACAGCAACCTATGGAATCTACTGAGGGCTTTGTTTCAATACTACAAGATTCAACACTTCCCTTTGCCCAGTCCTACTTCTGTCACAATCCCCTCACCCAGGTGTTGATCCCAAGGGCGTTCTCCAATATAACGTATGCTTTCCAGTGTATCTGAATGATGGCAAAATGTACAAATTTACATTTTACTTTGGTTGTTGGGCTGGTGTTGGTGTTGATTACAGTGGTGCATGTAGTGGAGGTGATTGTGGAAATGGTAGTGGTTGTGGTGTTGGAAGCAGCAGAAGTGGTAGTAGGAAAGTGTTGACGGTACAGTCCTTGCTGTAAGTAGTATGTGTAAGTATTGGAAGATCGTCAGTGGGGACCCTAAGAAGTCTGGAAATCAGAGATAACAGAGAACTAGTTGTAGAGATGGCTTTCAGTTAGGAACTAGGCCAGTTTTTATAAGCAACAAATAGATTCTGTGCACATGATTAAAGGAAACCAGATTTTTGGTGAAAACTGTTATGAACATGGCCATAGAGAGGTACTAATACTCCTGAACTTTTTGTACGTACATATCACCCCCATGTTTGTAGTCATCTCTCTGTTGTAGGCTCACTCTTTGCCTCAGAACCCTAAGTTTGGACCTGGCTAAAGGCTTCAAGCTCACGCACTTGACCTCAAAAAGAAAGGAGAAAGAAGGGCTGGTCCTGAAAAGATAATTTCCCTCTGCTTTTTTGGTCTTTGAGGTTTATAAAATTGATGATGTTCTCCTCCATCTTAAAGCCCTTCAACAGCCCTCTTATGCCCTTAGAGAAATGCTAATGAGGACCTCCCCTGTATGGACACTATAGCCACATTGCTGTCATCCATTCCCACCTGCCTTCCCCTTTAGAATATGAGTGTCTTTGGAGTAGGACCTACGTAGTCCGTTTCTGTGAGGATCTCAGTGCCTGGCTCTTACCAGGTACTCAATTCTCATTTACTAAAGAATGAGTGGCAGCTATCCCCTTATCACCCAACCCCTACTGTGTTCAAGGATATTCGTTACTTAATGAAAGTGAAACAGCAGAGCAGAGGGTATAAATCTGCCTTAAATGAAATGAGGCATAAGACCCTCTTTTCTGCTCTTGTTTGGTGAGCTAGTACCAGATTTCTCTGAGCTCTAAATCCTACTGGTCTTTAGAGTGAACACAGAACAGTTCTTACTCAATCTAGTTCTTCTTTCTCCTGTCTCAAGTTTACCCGATATATCTAAGCAAAAATCCCTTAATAATGATTCAGTGAACCTGCCTGCTACACATACATAATTATCATATAATACATATTTCCACCTATAAGCCAATTAATCCTTTAAATTTTTCTTATTCTAGAAATACTAAATAGTATACTAAATGTACTGAATATTATTCATGTAAGCTCTGTCTTCCATGTTGTCATTCATGTTATACGTAATCTAATTGCAACATAAGATAAAAGAAAACCCTCAAAATTTAATTGATGGCAAATATAAGCAAACCCATACTTGTTGAGTAAACCAGAACAAGTTTTTTTAATCATTAGACTGTTTCACAGAGATACAGAGCCAAAATTCAGAAAATATTATGAAGAAACAAAATCCTGTAAAGTCGAAATATCACAAATATTCCCTTGAGATAATGTTACTGATGGGTTAGCTTGCTCTTGTCAAATTTTTCACCTTGCCCTTTTCAATTTTGCAGTCTCATTACTGAACTAAGATTACTAGGAATGTTCCATGTTCATTCATATTATAAATTTTTTTTAGAAAATATAATCTCTATGATAATTAAATACATCATCCTCTGGAAACAAAGATAACCTTTCAGAGGTGAATTATTTAGTCTACAGATAATTTAAATCCTTCACTTTATCCACAGATAAATATTTTTTAAATTTCAGTTATCATTACCACACTGAGAAGATTAAGAACTAATAGTGAGGGCTTCCCTGCTGGCACAGTGGTTGAGAGTCCGCCTGCTGATGCAGGGGACACGGGTTCGTGCCCCGGTCCGGGAAGATCCCACATGCTGCGGAGCAGCTGGGCCCGTGAGCCATGCCCGTTGAGCCTGCGCGTCCGGAGCCTGTGCTCCGCAACGGGAGAGGCCACAACAGCTAGAGGCCCGTGTACCGCAAAAAAAAAAGAACTAATAGTGAGAAGGCAAAGGCTTTAAAACGAATGGATGATAATAGATAATATAGATGCAGTATATAGTTTTTTTTTAACATTTTTATTGGAGTATAATTGCTTTACAATGGTATATTAGTTTCTGCTTTATAACAAAGTGAATCAGCTATACATATACGTATATCCCCATATCTCTTCCCTTTTGCATCTCCCTCCCTCTCACCCTCTCTATCCCACCCAGCATATAGTTTAAAAGTGTTTCACTTTTCTATTCTCCTCTTTATTACTGTTTTTCAGCCAGTTTCCAACTTCTTCTAAGTAAGCAGTATTTTTAAGCTATAAATGACAAAGTAGATCTTATAACTCACTTCATATCTTATTATGAATTAACTTGATAAGTGGCCTCTGGCTGACATTGCATTTTTAAAGGGAAATTAGGGAGGAGAAATACATCTCAAAGCCACTACTGCTACTGCTTTTATGTATTTTCCTCTAAAATATAGATTCTATAAAATCTGCCTATGTTGCTACTTCTAAAAAAGATGCAAATAACTTCAGATTCTGCTAAAAGAAAAAATATACTACAAATTTCATTTGGACTATCTTTTGGATTATCTAATATTCTTGATTTCCATAAGTTAAAGTATATAATTTAAAAATTCTTCTGTCAGGTGAGAAAAGTCATGAGAATTTTGAGAAAAAAGTAATAGTGAGAGGGTGCCAGTTATTAAAACATATTATAAATCTATAACAATTAGAACAATTGATATTGATATTGATGCAAGAAATGAGACAAATGGGACATGATTCCGCAACAGATACTGTAAGATGTGACTCTAATATGGGATAACAGAATCAGTACTGATGTCAACTAGGACATTTCTGTTGTTTTGGAACTTTGATGAAGTCCCAATCTCAGGGCCCAAGAGATACCTGATCTACATATTCTAAACAAAAGAAGTAGACACATTCCCCATGGCACTTACTAAGAACGGCAACGCAAATCCTGATACGTTTCACCTATCATCCACTTTCAGGCCGTGAGGTAGGAATTCAAAGGAAGGTTTTTCAGAGTGAGGCTTTTTTTGGAGAAAATCGTACACTTGGTAGAAAATACTACACGTTTCTCCTCCATTGCTCATACTGGGCAAAGTCTTGCTTCTTCAGCATCTCCCCAGATAAGTGAGGGGAGCTTCAAGAGAATTACTCACCAAGTCTGGTTTGTTTGATAGAGGGGAGGTATTTCCTCACACAGGCTGGATGCTGCTGAGCTGTGAAAACTGAGGTCTTGCCTGGTGCAGCTGTTAAAACAGAGTGTGATGAGAAAATATTTAGAGGAAACTGATCGGGTCCTCTGTAGTATGGGGAGCACACAGATGATAGTCTGATTCTCCCCTAGAAAAATTTGAATGTAACAGGCTGTCTTAAATTGCTTGAGATCGCAGGTCCAAGACAAATTTACAGATTTGGATGGACTGGGTTTTTCTGTGATTCCACAAAGACACCTTGGAAGATAGTGGTTCTAGACTAGCGCCATTTTGAAACGCATTCTCCAAAGAACTTCCTTCCTGGATGAATGGACCCTAGGAGGAGGAAGCTGTGTGGGGTGTACCAGGAAAGCAGGAGTTGAAGGGGAGTCTTAGGAGGTCAGCAGGAATGTACATCGTCTCTAAAATGGGCAGAGGTCCAGGGAGCCAGAGTGGAGGAGGTCTTCAAATAGCTCACTAAATCACCCCTTAAGAGATGGAGTTAGCCTTTGGCTAACTGCCACAGAGAGAGTTTTCAACATCTAGCCAAGTAAAAAGATACTTTTCCTCCTTTTCGTCTGATTCCCAGCTTCTTAGCCTTAACTTGGAAGAGCCAGAAACCAGCAGCAAGTGAATGGAGAGGAAGTAGTTAATAAAACCAAAACCATCCAACTAAACCTTGGAGCAAAGAGGAGATACTTTAAATAGAATGTAAGGTGAATTTTTAAAACATTCATTTGGTTGGGAATTTTTAGTAGTCAAAAATAAGGGCTATTCACTAATACCCAAAATTTGCTGTAAAAGCAACTGGTTGCATGGTGGTTTTAAAATATATCTGCAAATGCTTTGACACTCCTCCTATCAAGAGATAGAGTCTCTGTCCCCTCTCCTTGTACCTGGTGAGCCTTTATGACTGTTGTGATGACTGAATCATGGCAGAAGCTGCACTGGGTGACTTCTGGGGCTAAATCAGATAGGGAATGCAGCTGACCTGTGGCTTCTATTGGGCACTTACTCTGGGAGCCTTCAGCTACCATGGAAGAAGTTTGGCCATTCTGAGGCCATCATGTGGAGAGGCTACATGCAGAGATCATATTGAGAGAGGCAGCGAGGCAGAGAGAGAGGCTCATCGACCACAGGGCTGCATCAGGAGAGGTGAGTGAAGTGAATGTGGTATTCACCTTAGCACAAAATTTAAGGGGGAGGGGTACCAAAAAAACCTAATAATCGAGGTAAATCAGATTTTAATGCAATATTAAAAAAAATAAAAGTCAAGGTAAATGATGAATAAAACATCACCATTTTAAATAAAGACAAGATCAGTATTCCTGATTGCTCCTTTTGCCTTCAACTTCAATATGGCTCAGCAAGGCACCATTACTCATCTGATTAATGAAAGGGCCCAAGGCAACTTTCTGGAAATATCTGACATCTTGGTTCTCTGGTGTGTATGTAATTGTCAAAATGGATTGAAATGCACGCTTGAGATCTGTACAGTTTATTGTTTGTAATTATACTACTCTCTATATGTGTATAAGTATTTTGAATTGTGAATAGTCATGAGATCTAATTCAATCTAAGGAGCGTTGAAGGCATGCTGCGGAGGTTTGGGGGACAGAAATTTACTTAGTTTTTTAAAAGCGAGGAAGTGCATTGGATGGCCTGTGGACAGCACTCTGTATGGATGTGACAGCTGGGACTGCCGTGGCTACCTAGATGCCAGCCTGAATATGAAGCTGACACATGGAGATGGGTGGAGCTGAAAGAATCAGAGAGAAATAGGCTCGGAGCCCTGACTGAACTACACCTGATCACTGGGTTTCCTCTGGACTTTTCTGTTACATAAACCAGCATCCGTTTTATGTAAAAGCCAGTTTGTGTTGGGTTTTCTATCACACATTCAGAGAGACAAGGAGAGAAAGCAATAAAGAGAATCGGGAGGCAGGAAGAGCTAGGGGTGAGCAGAAGTCATGAGTCAGCAGAAGTAACGTACATAGCCTTGTAGACAGGGCTTACCACCCCCAGGCACTGTACTATCACGTGGTGAAAGACAGAAAATGAGTCAGACAATATCTCTGCTCTTGTGGAACTTACATTCTAGCTGGGAATGGGAGACAGGAAGGGGGACAGCAACCATTTTGGATAGTGATAAAAACTTTAAAGAAAATAATACAGGGTTATGTGGAATGGAAGAGGCTACTGCTTTTGTTGGAGCACCCGGAGAAGCCTTCTCCACGGAGGTGACATTTGACCTGTGATCTGACCGCGGAGGAGAAGCGAGCTGTCTGAAGCTCTGAAGAAAAATCTTTCCAGGTAAAGATATAGCAGCACATTCCTGGAAGACAAGAAACAGATCAAAGAGTAGAAACTCCCTAAGAACTTTAATGTGCATATAAATCACCTGGAGATCTGGTTAAACTGAAGATTCATATTCATTATTCTGGGGTGATGACTGAGGTTCTGCATTTCTAACAAGCTCCCAAGCAATGCAAATGTTTCTGGTTTATGGACCATACTGGGAGTAACAAGGCCCTGCAGAATTGCTCCCCAAAGTATGGTCTGTAACCTGGTTCACAAAGACTTTGAAAGTTTCTTTTAATATCTTTATGGCAATTTAACATTGATACAACATCCATGCATGTAATCACTTTTCTAGTAATCCATTTTAAGTGCATTGGTCACTGATAGATTGCAAGTTTAAAACACAAAATTTGACCCTGCACAGATAGTTTGAAAAGCACTGCCCTAGAGCCTAGAGTGTTACAGCTGGAGGGAACTGAACTAACTACTAAAACTACAAAGAAGCAGGAAACAATGAAATGTACAGCGTATAATAGAGAGTAGAAATAAATGTCATGTGGAAAACATGGGGATCGGTACAGTCAACAGTACCATCACTGCCACTACCGCATTTGTGCATAAACACAGATAGACAGGCAGACAGACAGACAGACACACACACACACACACACACACACACACACACAGCACGGCTTCCATACAGAACTCCTGGCAGCCAGGCGTCTATCATCTATTTCTCAGATAAACATCCAGAAATGTCCTCTCTAAACATATCAATGTCTATGAGCCAGGATTTCCTCCTTCTGGAATTTAGGGTCTCCTAAGTGTTGTTCCCTCAGAAGTGAAGCGCATGGGTCAACAATGTTTCCAGTGTGTGCAGAGCTTAGAACTGTTCATTGCCTCTTTATTAAATGGATCAGAACCTTAAGGATCACCAGACTTTCAAGGAACCAATTTAAACAAATATTCTGAGAAGAAGATGGAAAGCAAGATTAATAAGGACAGGGCTACACTGAATCATAATTATGGTAAAATTGCAGAGACTCAGTGAAAACCTACCTGGTCTCTAGAGCTACATCCTCTGAAACGAGCTTACATTTTCTCTGCACGTTTGTGGTATAACCAGAAAAGATGTCACATTTCTCAGTGAGTTTCACCTATGGAATACTCTCATCTTCCTTGTATTCCTAACTATTCTTTAACAACTCTCACTAACTGAGGTAATCTCAATGTGTTCCTAGAAAGTTAAAAGTACCTGTCTAAAACACTGTGAATGGCTTAGTATGTATATTTCATCAGTTTGAATGCTTTTAGTTGTAAATAACAGAAGACACAATTCACACTAGTTTAAGAACTAAAGGAGACTTATTGGCTCATATAAATGGAAGTACAAGAGAGGGTGTGGGCTTCAGGTAATGTGTGATCCAATGACGCAGTGGCAGTCTGGAAAACTCAATTTTTCTTCTCTGTTCTTTTTGCCATCACAAAGGAGGGGTATTACCTAAAAATTATTATGTGACTTGAACAAGTTCTTCTCATTATCATTATTGCTTATTTGTCTTGACTTTTGCTTGGGCAATGGACTTATACCCTCATAGTATACATGATGCAGAAGAAATATTTTTCAGGAGAGAGATTCCAAAATGTTATTCTAGCTTGTATAAACTTGAGTTGGAGATTATTTGGATGTGTTCCACCCAAAAAATAACTACGTCCTATTGCTTTCTCCTAAGATTTCCTCACTGCACCAGGATTCTGTGGGTACATAAGTAAATGAAGTCAAGGTCAGATGGTCATGACCTCCCAATGCCCTTTCTTTCTTCCTCAGAGAGATGAGACCCAGTCAGACACACTGTATGTTTCAGTGCCTCTATTCTATAAACAGTTTGTTATATGAAGAGAGACAGATTACTCTACATGTTTTCAAGAGATATAATTTTTACATTTTTCACATGCCTGGCATTCTCTCTCAGTCATTCCTTCCTCCTAATGGATTTCTTGTAGACACAAATATATTTATTATCCTAACATTCTTTTCTTTCTTCTTCATCTCTTTTCAATCTTGTCTGTTTTCAACGGAGAAAAAAGGTAAAGATTGTTTAAAATGGTCTATTTTTTTTTCTAACATTGAAGAAACTGAAAAAAAAAAAGTATCCAAACTCCTTTCTTTTATTTTAGAAACTAGAGGCCGATTGAAACCATAAAGTCAGTCAGCCAACACTGATAGAATATAAAAACCTTTCTGCAAACTATAATAAATAAAAATGCATATCTGTTATACATTAGTTAACCCTTAGGCAGGAGGAGATGTAGACACATCAAGTAGTTTGCACTTAAATGAAGCATTATTAATAAGAGTCACGGCTGGTTAAAGGTTTGGAAATAATCCATTGTCCCACAGTAAGAATTCCTCCAAAGTCATTTAGTCCTGGGGAAAGAATCTGGTTCATACACAGTGCTGACCTGAGAGCCCTGTAGTGACACCTACCAAGTGAGGGAGGAACTGGCCCACTGTTAGGAGAGCAGAACAAAGACTGTGTTGCCTGGGAGGCAACTTTGTAACTTGATGGATCAAACTTGCAATTTCTAGGATCTATCTTTAATAGCAGACATTAAAGGTTTTGAGTAGACAAGTTGGGTCTTTCACCAGTATTAGAGTTTTATGTACTCAGTTGATATTTGTACTTGTTAAATTATAATAAAAAATAATTCTAGCCAATCCTGGAAGTCCTCAAAACTTTTCCCTTACAAAAATAGTCTGAACGTTACTCAAATTTGAGAAAAACAAATTGCTGTGCCGAATGCCTCCCTGGGAATACAGCTGGGATGCAGACAACGTTCCTAATTCCTTCATCTTCAGATCCCGGAGCCTGTGCTTGACAGGAAATAGAAAGAATTATTAACCTGTATTTTCAACCCACCCCATAGACAAGAGCAACTCTACTTTATCCTCTATATACTTGGGCTTTCTCTGTAAGATTTTATTTTATTTTTTATTTATTTATTTATTTTTTTTTGCGGTACGCGGGCCTCTCACTGTTGTGGCCCCTCCCGTTGCGGAGCACAGGCTCCGGACGCGCAGGCTCAGCGGCCATGGCTCACGGGCCCAGCCGCTCCGCGGCACGTGGGATCTTCCCGGACCGGGGCACGAACCCGTGTCCCCTGCATCGGCAGGCAGACTCTCAACCACTGCGCCACCAGGGAAGCCCTGTAAGATTTTATTTTAATTAAAAAACATTTTTTTTAAACCAGTGCAATGTACCACACTGCCTTGTCACTCTAGAAAGTCTTGGGTCCTCTGGGTGAGAACAAGCAGAAGAGAATGGAGCAGTAATGATACAGGTTTACTTCAAAAGGAGATGTCCCTGAGTGGAATCATCCCAGTTCTGGGTAATTTTATGGAAGAAGTAACGTAGGCAAAATGCCTTTTTGACTTCTGATGTATTACCATTTAAGATGGGCATGTACAATTTGCTTTGCTAAATGAGACCAGAACAGTAGTATCTTTTTAACCCACGCTTTGTTTTAATCTCATTTGTAAACTTGCAACAAACCAAGTTATTAAATCCTTTAAGCTGGGCTCTTTTCCTATGGTTCAATAGAATAAATGCCATTTTACCTTTCAACACCCTTAGAATACTTTTAGTAACTTTTAAGGGACCCTTAGTTACTTTTAGTAACTAGTTATGGAATCATTCTCCTATTCTTCTTCTACCAGCTAGCATTTCATGCACTTACTTCCTTTGCATCTGAGAATGACCAGATTTGGAAATGGACAAATGGAAGAACTTTGCTATTCAAAGAGGAGGAATCCTCTGGAATTTCTAAGCAATAAGAGAATACTCTCCAAATGGCATGCCTGGAGATGACTCTATGGCAAGAACAAAAAAGTTATGTAGAGAAATCATTCATTCTTGCATTCACGTATTCGTCCCATGTCATGTGAACACTGATAAGGTATGAAACATTTTGCTAGGCTCTGAGGATGATCTGGTGAAGTGGGCCCTGCTCTTGAGTAGTTTATGGTCTAAGTGGGAAGAGAAACATTGCATATATAGCTAAATGTGTAATTTCAAAGTAGGATGAATACTGTGAAGCAAAAGTACAGATGAGAATGTATCTCAGTGGGTTTATCCTAACTTGTGGGAATCATGGAGTAATGTCCATGGCTGTGCCGTTCACTGAAACACTGAACTGTGAAAGATGGCCAGGCCTGAGCAAATATCATTGTTCCATTCTGGGTAATCTAGGTTTGAGACAGGCATATGGGGAAGTCAAATAAACTCAGATAGATGGAGAAGTCTGCATTGAAGATAACAGCTTAGGAATCCTTAACCAATAAATGATAAGCTAGAGGTGAGAATGAACTGAGGGATAGAGTTGAAAAGAGGGCCTATCACTAAGTCTTGAGGAATTCCATTTAAAGATTAGGGAGAGATTAGTTGGCAAAGAATATCAAAGAGTGGTCTGAAGACAGAGGCAGAGCAACTTTGCAGCTAATAAAGGTGAAGATTCTGGGTCCTTCTCTTGCTTGGGAGGAGCCCTAGCAACGGGTTTACACGGTCATATATTTTTGTAAAATTTTCACAAGAAAGATATCTTTGTTTTTCTTTTCTAAAAGCAGAGCCCCAAATTGTATGAGCTTCAGGTCTCACACTGCTGCCCCTAACTAAGAGGAAGGAGCAAAACCAAGAGTGAGTGATTGCCTGGAATTGCAAGGGGAGGGGAACAGTTCAGGAAGAGAGAGTGCAACAGTTATGAACGCATCTGAAGAGACAGGAATATGAGGAGAGAAACACATCTGCTGGATTTAGGTAGTGGGAGGTCACTGGTGTCCCTAGCAAGGGCCCGTTCTGTACTATGAAGGGGTAGGAAGCCAGATGCAGTTGGTTGGTTTCAACAAACTTAACTAAGAAGGAGAGGGGAAAAGTGTGGTAGCTGGGGAGAGACAGGTTTGGGAAGTAGCTTATTTGTTTCCTCTCTCTCTCTCCCCGCTCCCTCCCCGCTTCCCTCCCTCCCTCCCTCCCTCCCTCCCCTTCTCTCCTTCTATTTCTCTTTTCTCCTTTTTTGTCTCTTTTTCAGAATGGAGAGACCTGAGAGTGCTGATTGAAAGGTTATGCAACATAGAGATGTGTTGAAGAGACAAGAACAGAAAAGATAAGGTAAATGAGTTTTTCCTTTATCCTATCTTAACTTTCATTTTCAAAAGACCCAGAGGAAATGAATATCCATAGACTATGAAGAAATCTACTCCATGTTTTTGTTTCCCCGTGGGAAAATCTATACCAATTCATATGTTTATAAAAGAGCAAGCGTCCTTGGGCTGAAGACACTCTCTTCAGCCCAGGGCACTGAGCTGACTACTCAACTCCTAGTCATTTACAGGCAAATGTTCTATTTTGCAGCTTTCTGAAAATATCCATTTAAAAACTTAAACCAGTTTCCCTCTGAAGTCTTGTATATTTTATAAACTGTGTTTCCCCTTAAATAGTTGGTGAATATTGTAGAAATACAAATACGTTTTTTAAGACAAACCAAATTTACAAGTCTGCTAAAGAAAAACAGACCTTTAATTAAGGATATTAAAATAAATTCTTTAAATATTTTAATTGGGCTTCTGAGTATCCTTTGATGTATACTTTAATATTAGACTTATGTATTGAAAAAGGGAGCAATTTTCCTCCCCAGAGAATATTCCTGGGACTCAGGGAATTGAGAATATCAGAAAGAAAATCTTAAATGGCACAGAATAGAAATGAGTATGTTTTTCCTGGCACCGTGTATTTCTGCACCCTTCCTCCACTTTTTGTTTGTTTGTTTGTTTTTTAGTTGGATCATCTGTCTGAGAATGGACATTGATGCGCTAAAAGTTACTTTCTAGAAAGTTAGATTAGCCCCGCCCCCAAGCATCCTCATTAAAGTGCTTCTCATCACTTTAATGAGCTACCAGAGAGCAATCCGCATTAAAAAAAAAAAAAAAAAAGTCCTCAAAACTAGAAATAGAGGCTACCGGTTCCCGCAGGTTACCAGATTCAGCAAATAAAAATACAGGCTGCCCAGGTAAATCCGAATTTCAGATAAACAAAGAATTTTTTAGTGTATATCCTAAACGTTGCATGGGACAGACTTATCCAAATTAATGCTTCTTTTTTATTTGACCTTGACATTTAAGGGGGCTTTTCTCCAGCAACCGTGCGGAACCCACTCCCCACATCCCCAGCCGAGCGCCCGCGGAGCTAGTTTAAACCCCGGGGCCTGCCGGCTGGGCCGCGCCCCCTGATTGGCCGAGGCGCGCCAGCCGCCCCGCCGGCCGAAGGCGTCACGCAGCCCTGGCAGCCCGGGCCCAGCCGCCGCAGCCGCCTCCGCGGCAGCCCCGGTCGGCGCAAGTGCGGCGCGCGCAGGGGGAGGGGGCGCGGCGGAGCGCGAGGCTGGCGTCGGGCCGCCGGCGGCCGGGCAGGATTAAGTTTCTCGGTCGAGTGGGAGCGTCAGTGCGCGTTCCTCCCGAAGCTCCTCGCCGGGACGTTACTTCAGGACAGAAGAGAGCGAGCGTGGGCGAGGCGAGGCTCCCAGTGTCCCCGGCGACCCCAGCTCTCCAACCCTCCGTTCCTTTCGCGTTCCCGCCGGCGGCGGCCGCCGCGAGCAGGGTAAGCAGCGCCGGGGCCCGGGCCAGGAGGCCGGAGCGCGCCCCCGTGCCCTGCGCGCGCACCGGCCGGGAAGGTGCGCGGCCGCCCGGGGCTCGGCTCGCGGGGCGGGCGGGCGGCCCACCCTGCGCGGCCCGGCGCTACCGGGAAGCAGCTGCTCCTCTGATTGTTGAAAATGATGGGGTCTGGAAGTTTCCTTTGCGACTCGCCGGGTCCCCAAGCGGTCGTTCCGGTTCTTTCAGCCACTTCTCCCCTCCTTTTTGCTCTTGTTGATTCTAAGAGGTTGAAAAGTTTCGTCTTTGTGTTCGCCAGGAGGGGCATAGTAAGGGTGCTGAGGAGGCGGACCCCGGGCCTGGCACGCGGGCCGGGCGCAGCGGGGCGCGGGAGCCTGTTGCTGTCTGCTGCGGTGGCCGCGCCCCGGGTCGGACGCCCACTCTATCGTTACGCGGGGGTGGGGAGACGCGCCCCCAGACTGGCGCCTCTCGCCTCGGCTGCGGGACACCCAGAGCGCGCGGCTCACTGGTATCCGCCCCCACTTTTCATCCGTCTCCCAGACGCCAGTGCCCTTTCGTCAGCTGTCCGCGTTGGTGGGAGTGTTTTGCTCCCGCCTCCCCTTTTATCCCCCCACCCCGCGGCGATGGGGCGCCTTTGTCCGCAGTTTCGCAGCCCCGGGATGCCGGATGTTTGTAGGGAAGCGCTGTTCCGAAGTGTGCGTGTGTGTGTGTGTGTGTGTGTGTGTGTGTTTCAGCGGTGGTGATGGTGTAAATTCTTGCTGCGTTCTTTTGCAGAGGCACAAAGCCTGGGCTATTCTTTCCTGCCGATCGCGTGGAAATTCATGCTGGGACTGCGGAGAGGGGGAGGGGCCGGGAGAGGGCGGGAGGGGCCGCTGCTGCTCTGTGTCCAGGGGCGAGTAGGGGCCGGTGGGAAGTCTCCGTCCATCTCAGCAGCTGGGGCTGCCGAGGTTGCTCTGCTGGGGCGGAATCCGGGTTTGGACGCTGCGGGTCTTGGGCGGAGTGGGTGCGGGTGGCGGCTAGTGTTTCAGAGGTGTCATCAGATAAGAGGACCTTGACTTCACCAACCTAGAAGGAAGACTCTCCAAATTCTTTTGGTGTCGAGAGGGGAATAATCTGAAAAGTGGCCAGACTCTTGTCATCCAGCCTTGTTGGACAGCTGTGGCGTAAACATCCCGTTTGTGTTTCCGTAGGCATTCCTCATTTAGGTTGCCTTTAACAGAATAAGTAACACCTAATCTGAAACATTTATGAAGTGATGGAGTGGGTTTCAGGGTTACATGTTGCATTTGGGTATAGGGAACTACAATGAACTTTTTGTAGGAGTCGCATCATCTAAATTTGTAAAATATATGCTTTAGCCCCGGTAGAATTTAGGTAAATAACTGCATTTAAAACCCAACAAAACTTGGAAGTTTCTTGGCTTGAATTCTAATGCAGTGCACCTGTGCCTTTGCCTGAGGGAGGAGCTGAGAGGGTTTAGAGGGTGGTGGGAATAATCTTGTCTGGTATGCCCAGATTTCCTGCTTGCTGATGGGCTAGTTTACAGATGGGCCAAGTTTATCTAGACTGGACTCTATCCCCCACTGCCCCCTCACTCCCCCCTCCCACCTCAGAGTTCACATTAGGGTCCTTAAAAGCAGAGGTCTGTAAACTTAAGGGCCAAGGGCCAAATCTGTCTGCTGCAGCCTGTTTTCTTCTCTAAGGTTTAAGAGCTAGGGATGGTTTGTACATTTTTTAATGATTGAAAAACAAAATCAAAAGAATAATATTGCATGACATGTGAAAAATATATGAAGATCAAATGTCAGTGCACATAGTTTTATTGGTGCACAGCCACTCTCATTCTTATTGTCTGTGATTCTTTCTTGCTGTTTGTGGCTGCTTTTGCAGCAGCAGTGGCAGATTGGAGTAGTTGCATAGTTGAGACAGAGATGGAGAGCCTTCAAAGTGAAAAATTTACTGTCTTACTCTACAGAAATAGTTGCCAATCAAGACTAGGCTTCAAAAGTATTGCTTACATACTCCCTCATGTAATGAGCATATTGTTTAATTTCACTGCCTTTTAGGCCCTGTTTCTGGTGTTCTGTGAATTGGCAGACTGTTCCCCAGTAGGCAGACAAATTAATGTGCTGGATTTCTCATTTCCATGTTTCACTCTCAAAAAGTTTTCTTAACCTTTTGGTATCTTTTTAAGAATCTAGGCTGAAGTGGAGTTTGTGATTAGCAGAAATTATATATTTAGCTATTTTAAGTTCAATATATAGCTGTATCTCAGGGTGCTCTGCAGTGAGTTCTGGTGACTTCTAGCTGCTCTGTTACCTGAGCAGCTTTGAGAATTATAGTTCTGCTTATTTAGCTAGACAGAGGCAGGGGTTAGGGGTTGTCATAAGTTCCTTTCCACAGGCAGGTTGTCACTTAGGCAGAGCTAGTTTGGGGAGCCCCTTGACTCTTCATCACTCGTCTTGCCTACGTCATTTGCAAAAACAAACAAAACAATTGATGAAGTTTGTCTCAACACATTACTACTAGATTGCTCAGATGCATACCATAACTCTTACGTGTGTTCCCTCCTTTTCCTTGGCTCCTTTCAGTATTTCTTTTCCCCTCTCTTGTTTCTGGTTTCCTTTCTCCATTTAACACACTCCTTCATTTCCTCACGTGAGCCCCCTGACTGTTGTTGCTAGGGGACAGAGGTATGTCAGTTTTTATTGTACTCCAAATTCCTATCATATATACAGTGCCCTGTTTGGCGGCTGAAGTCCTCTTTGCATCTCAGATACTTTTTTTTTGTATATCTTTATTGGAGTATAATTGCTTTACAATGTTGTGTTAGTTTCTACTGTATAAAAAAGTAAGTCAGCTATGAGTATACATATATCCCCATATCCCCTCTTGAGCCTCCCTCCCACTCTCCCTATCCCACCCCTCTAGTTCATCACAAAGCATCGAGCAGATCTCCCCGTGTTTTGCAGCTGCTTCTCACTAGCTATCTATTTTATTTTTGGTAGTGTATGTATGTCAGTGCTGCTCTCTCACTTCATCCCAGCTTCCCCTTCCCCTGCTGTGTCAAGTCCTTTCTTTACATCTGCATCTTTATTGCTGCCCTGCCACTAGGTTCATCAGTACCATTTTTTTAAGATTCCATATATGTGCGTTAGCATACGATATTTGTTTTTCTCTTTCTGACTTACTTCACTCTGTATGACAGACTCTAGGTCCATCCACCTAACCACAAATAACTCAATTTCATTCCTTTTTATGGCTGAGTAACATTCCATTATATATATGTGCCACATCTTTATCCATTCATCTGTCGATGGACATTTAGGTTGCTACCATGTCCTGGCTATTGTAAACAGTGTTGCAGTGAACACTGGGGTATGAGTATCTTTTTGAATTATGGTTTTCTCCAGGTATATGCCCAGTAGGGGGATTGCTGGGTCGTATGGTAGTTCTCTTTTTAGTTTTTTAAGGAACCTCCATACTGTTCTCCATAGTGGCTGTATCAGTTTACATTCCCACCAACAGTGCAAGAGGGTTCCCTTTTCTCCACACCCTCTCCAGCATTTATTGTGTGTAGATTTTCTGATGATGGCCATTCTGACTGCTGTGAGGTGATACCTCATTGTAGTTTTGATTTGCATTTCTCTAATGATTAGTGATGTTGAGCATCCTTTCATGTGTTTGTTGGAAATCTGTATATCCTCGTTGGAGAAATGTCTGTTTAGGTCTTCTGCCCGTTTTTGGATTGGGTTGTTTGGTTTTTTGATACTGAGCTTCATGAGCTGCTTGTATATTTTGGGGATTAATTCTTTGTCAGTTGCTTCGTTTGCAGATATTTTCTCCCATTCTGAGGGTTGTCTTTTCGTCTTGTTTATGGTTTCCTTTGCTGTGCAAAAGCTTTGAAGTTTCATTAGGTCCCAATTGTTTATTTTTGTTTTTATTTCCATTTCTCTAGGAGGTGGGTCAAAAAGGATCTAGCTGTGATTTATGTCATAGAGTGTTCTGCCTATTTTTTCCTCTAAGAGTTTTATAGTGTCTGGCCTTACATTTAGATCTTTAATCCATTTTGAGTTTATTTTTGTGTGTGGTGTTAGGGAGTGTTCTAATTTCATTCTTTTACATGTAGCTGTCCAGTTTCCCCAGCAGCACTTATTGAAGAGGCTGGCTTTTCTCCATTGTGTATTCTTGCCTCTTTTGTCAAAGATAAGGTGACCATATGTGTGCAGGTTTATCTCTGGGCTTTCTGTCCCATTCCATTGATCTATATTTCTGTTTTTGTGCCAGTACCATACTGTCTTGATTATTACGGTAGCTTTGTAGCATAGTCTGAAGTCAGGGAGCCTCGTTCCTTCAGCTCTGTTTTTCTTTCTCAAGATTGCTTTGGCTATCAGGGTCTTACGTGTTTCCATACAAATTGTAGGTTTTTTTTGTTCTAGTTCTGTGAAAAATGCCATTGGTAATTTGATAGGGATTGCACTGAATCTGTAGATTGCTTTGGGTAATATAGTCATTTTCACAATGTTGGTTCTTCCAGTCCAAGAACATGATATATCTTTCCATCTGTTCGTATTGTCTTTGATTTCTTTCATCAGTGTCTTACAGTTTTCTGCATATAGGTCTTTTGACTGCTTAGGTAGGTTTATTCCTAGGTATTTTATTCTTTTTGTTGCAGTGGTAAATGGGAGTGTTTCCTTGATTTCTCTTTCAGATTTTTCATCATTAGTGTATAGGAGTGCAAGAGATTTCTGTGCATTAATTTTGTATCTTGCTACTTTACAAATTCATTGATTAACTGTAGTAGTTTTCTGGTGGCATCTTTAGGATTTTCTTGGTGTAGTTCATTTATCTTTTAAATGCATATATATGGTGAGGGAGTAGAGACTCTCCCCAGAGTTTACTCTATCTGTGCAAGGCTTGGTGCTTGGAGACATTGATGGAAATCCTTGAAATGCAATTTTGCATTGATCAGGCCTTTAGCCTTTAGCAGATGTGGTGGAGGGGCTCTGCTTTACAAACAAAGAAATGGACCCATTTCAGATTAAGGGATTTAGAAGCTGGGGAGTAACAGTTGCCTGGAAGATGCTGTCCTGAGTTAAGAGCAGATTAATAGATTTGATTCAGGTTGAGTTGCAGGTGGGTTCCCTTTTGTATATTTATAATACACACAAAGTACTCTGTGCTTTTCACAAAATATCTTCGGGCAGGGTTGACGTCTTGGGTTGGAAATGTCCCTATATATGCTAGAGCAAATGACACATCTATCAGCAAAAGCTTCTGTGATTCAGAGTAAAGAAGCAAACAACTTCCTGTAGAATTCAGGACTGCTTGATGGTGCACGTGAATGATGATAATATCACCAGTTATATTTCCCAAACAGTTATATGTGCTCTTAAAACATGTTTGGCCTAAAGTAGGAATTCATTTGATATTGTTACATTGTTACATACATTATCAACACCATATTTATAACAAGAAAGGTATTATTTTTTCTTGTAAATTAGTTTCCTGCTTAAAAGAGCATCACTATAAATACAGTTGGGAAATGATGTTTAATATGATAGTTAATGTACTATAATTAAATAATTATAGTGGGGTTCCACATGGGTGAATAAGAATAAGGAGATGAACTATTTCTAGATAGAGAAAACTGATACCATTGCCTTCCTGTGAAACACTTGCCAAGAAGATCTGAGGTAGTTATTCATTGAGTAGATGATAATAGATGGATTAGGAGGTATGTTGAATTGGGTTAGGCACTGGGGAGAACACCAAATAAATACTGTTGGAAGCTTACTGTCTTAGTTGGAAAAATAGACACACAGAGGAAAGAACAAAAAGGTTTTACGTGTAGTAAAAGTTACAGTGATTAAAGAAGTTAGACATCAACATTGGGTTGCTTGCTGGCAACTTGTAGATGGATGAGGGCCCACCCCAGTGACCTCATTTAACCTTATTTACCTCTTTAAAGACCCTCTCTCCAAATATAGTCATATTCTGAGGTACTGGGGGTTAGGACTTCAACATATGACTTTGGGGAGGAAACAATTCATAAATTCTTACAGAGACTGTAAGGCTCTCACAGACTGTAGGTTGTAAACTGGTGAAACCTTGAAGAATTGGACTGGCTTCAGGGTAAGGGAGGGAGGTCCTGTAGGAGGCTATTGTGGTGGTATACCTAAGCTGTATTGTGGTAATTTGATGTTTGGAAAGAAAGGGAAACTACTATGTGAGGAAAAAGTTATTTTATCTTTGGCCTGAGGCCGCTTGTTTTCTTTCTTCTGGTGTTCACTGGAAAATTGGCCCTTCCTTTTTGTAGACAGAGCATTAGTTTTCTTTTCAAGCATTTCATAAAAGCATCAATTTTCTTAAAATACTTCTTCTATCTCTCACAAAATGAGTAAAACATTAAATTCGCAAAGATGAAATATTAGTGTTGTAAACATCTCACGATGGTTTTGGAGTGTGATTAAAACAGTAAAATTTATAATTTAAATTATATTGACCTAAAAACTGTGTGTATATCCTGTGCATGTTTTATGCTCAGATATTTGGCATAGTCTTTTTTCCCCAGAAATATCTTCCCCTTTTTGGAAAAATATAATTTAAAAAGTAATTCATATCCTATATATCATAAAGTAACAAAAAACTTTTTGAAGCGTTGAAATTATATTTGTTAGAGAAGTGTTAAAGCAGTTCTTCCAAATTTGGACAGCTGAGTTTAAAAAAAAAAAAGGTAAAACAAGGCTTAAATTCTTGCTTTTTTTCTTCTTGCCTGTGGTGGTAAAATTTGTTTGGTTGAGGGAATTCTTGTCTTTATCCTCCTGTTGGCTTTATTTAGATCTGCAAAATCAACATTCATTGTTATTTTCTTGTAAACCACTCTACCTCCGGATCTAGGGTGCCATAACTAAATGCAGGAGGGGAAAGTGAAAGAGAAAACACTTGTAAGAAAGGAAAAGACAGAAACATCAGCTACTGGACAACAAAAACTCAAGGAAAAACTTATTTAGTTTGTGTTGATGATTTAATGTTCATAGTATGATTACCTTTTGGGATACTTTTTTTTTTTTTTTTGCGGTACGCGGGCCTCTCACTGTTGTGGCCTCTCCCGTTGCGGTGCACAGGCTCCGGACGCGCAGGCTCAGCGGCCGTGGCTCACGGGCCCAGCCGCTCCGCGGCATGTGGGATCTTCCCGGACCGGGGCACGAACCTGTGTCCCCTGCATCGGCAGGCGGACTCTCAACCACTGCGCCACGAGGGAAGCCCCTGGGATACTTTTCGTTTACTCTATTGCTTATGTTTTAAAACTATAGTTATAGTAAAATACATAAGGTAATTCTTTCTTTTAGTAACTTTTTTTGATGATAAAAAAGCACGTTTAAAAAATATGGACAACATGAGCTTCCCTGGTGGTGCAGTGGTTGAGAGTCCGCCTGCCGATGCTGGGGACACGGGTTCGTGCCCCGGTCCGGGAAGATCTTACATGCCGCGGAGCGGCTGGGCCCGTGAGCCATGGCTGTTGAGCCTGCACGTCCGGAGCCTCTGCTCCGCAACGGGAGAGGCCACAACAGTGACAGGCCCTCGTACCGCAAAACAAAACAAAACAAAATACATATATATATATATATATATATATACACACACACACACAACATAAACAACTGCAAAGAAGCAGAAAAACTTAGCTGCAATTCTGTCACCTAGGTACTATCCCTCCCCAAAGAAAACAAGTATTTTGTGAAACGAGAATGCTTAACTTATTTTGATATACAAATGAACAAGTACAGCCATTGGTCAGTAGTTTTCAGTAATTGCCCTTTCTCTCAGTGAGGATAAAATGATTTGAGATTACTAAACATCCATACGTTTGAACTGACATTAATTGCACCTGTTTGAACCAATGTCTCTTGACTCTTTGAGGAGGTATAATACGCCTAACTACCATATGGCACACAGGACACCAGTGGAGAATGCATTTGTAATTCTTGATCTGGGCTTAAAAATTAAATGTTCCATAGACCTATAGTTAATTTTGCAGTAACTTTACATTATGTATTGATAATTAGGTGGTCCCTAGCATGCCTTGCTTCAGGGAACGCGCTGAAGAAAATGGTCATGGGAGTCTGTTATCCTATGCTTATAAGACATCACTACATTAACAAAACTGTGATGACAGAACCATAAATATTAAAGATTATTTTACAGTTTAAAAGATCTTCTCTGATCTATACAGGGTATGCCCAGCTTCTCTTATATTTTGCTAAGCACCCCTCCCAAACAGGTCCTGTTTGTCTAAGGCATTACTGGATAAAGTTAAAAGAAGGTTTAGACCAGATGTTCCCATTTTCTTCCCCCAGTCTTTCAAGGGTATTTCATTTTAATAAGTCAGGCATGAAGTCTGCCTCTGGGCAACATTTATTTCCTGCTGTAGCGCTGGAGGGGCCTCAACTATAGGATTCAGTGGAGTTTTGCCTGACACCCTCTCCCTCCTTTCTACCACATTCACGGTTTTCCTGGGACTAGTGAATGTAGTCATCCTGTTCCGGTTGAGAAAAGTACAGCACTGGAATGTCTCTTTATACTATAAACTTTGCAGAATGTACATATATACATATATCTATCTATATTAATAGCCCCCGGGCCTGGATTATTGCCCCCTAGGCAGTGCTATTAAGTTCAGTGAACATCTGTTGGGTGCTAAACTCAGGACGTTTAGGCTTCCCCCTTCTCTCAGGGAGGGGAGAGGGCTTGTTTAAGTATTTTACTGAGGTATAATTTATAGTTCACATATGATGAACTGCACATATTGAAAGTGTACAGTTTGTTGAATTTGGACCCTTGTGAGACCAGCCTCGCAGTCAAGACAGTGAACATATCCATCCCCCGCAGATTTTCCTCACGCCCCTTTGTAATCCTTTCTTGCCTCTCCTACTTCCCTATCTCAAAGTAACCACTGATCTGCTTTTTGTCACTATAGTTTTTATTCTCTAGAGCTTTAAATAAATGAAGTCATACAGTGTGTTCTTTTTGTCTGACTGCTTCACCGTGTATTTTAGGATTCATCCTTGTTGCCTGTACTCGTGGTCTATTATTGTTTATTACTGAGAACTAGTTCATTTTATGGATCTACCATTCAGAGTTTTTGAAATAGTTTTAGAATTCTCCTATACTTCATCCATTGTCTTGTAGTGTACTTGTTCTTGGATTCAACTATGTTGTGTCAGACTTTTTGTATTTGACAGTTTTATTCAGTCTTCTTAAATTCATGCCCCTTTTGGATCAACATAAAATTTAAGTACCCTTATTTAATGTTTACATGAAGTTCAAAAATATGTAAATCATATTTTATTAAAAAAAACCCTGGCAATTGTAAAATAGGGAGATATAAATTTTTCAAATTTTTGAAAATATCAGATGATTAATTTTTTTAAAGTCACGTGAGCATTGAGGTTTTCCACAAGCTTTTGTATACTACGTTGTGAAGTCAGTTTCAATATTGAGCCCAAAACTTTATTTCCAGATTGCTTGCCTAGTTCTCCTGACCCACATGCATATTTTTGGTAGTTCTTATAATTTTTGGTAGATTTATTGGTCACTTCTTATGACAACTTTATGTGACAGTCCTATAGTGATTTGGATAACAAAGGAGTAATTTGGCACCTGAATTATACACATAATTGCCATTCATTATATGTTACACCTAAGATCATCAGACATACCAATAATTGGAGAAAGGATGGTCATTATATTATGAAAACATGTTATTCTTACTGGGGTCATTCAGGTTTTTCAGGCCATTTTTAACATTTTTGTGTTTGTCTCTACTCCCTGATCACTTGATTGAAATTGAGTGGCTAAACAATTAAAAAAACACAAACCCCAAAGCAGCAACACCATTTAAAGCAGATGTGCTGTCTGGATTATTACAAAAGTAAAAGTTGGTTTATAATCTTAATTTTAACAGTCCTTTGAGTACCATAGTAAAATACAGTTAATGCATGTAGTTAAATAGTAGATGTGTTAATTAAGAAGCAAATAGTCATGTTTATTGAAAGAGAATGAGACCTTTTAAATTGTTTTCAGAGGCGAAGTACCAAGTGGTCAAGATGGCCTTAGTGAGTCCTATAGACTTACATAGGGTGACTAAATAGTGTAGCCTATTAAAGTTATCTCTGAATTAGTAATTAGGAGATTGAATTGGTCCATGCTTATTTATGTTACGTGGGTAAGATTTGTGTTTGGGTAGATTCATATTAATTCAGACTTCTTTAAATAATTTTCCCTTCTCTGAGCAACTTGGAATCTTGCCAGCACGATATAAGTTGTTATGTCTTTGGCTGACTTTCCTCATTGTATTCTCAGGAGTGTACACTACCACTGCTTGATGAGCTTATCAGCTGATTTAGACAGTGACACCTCTTTGCTTTCAGAGGGATACAGAGTTCTCTCTAATGAGTCTTTAGTACAGATTATGAAAAACACTACTTTTATTACTGTGAAGAAATTTTAATTTCTTCTTGAACGTTTGCATATTCAGTTAATGGAAGATCCAGCGGTGAATTTGTTTTGGTTTAGTGTGGAGGTAAATAAGAGAGCATCATGGCTGATTTATATTTTTTAGATGTATTCTCCTCCGTGTATGTAGATATTATTTCATCGTGGAGCTTGCTGGAGTATTTTTGATTCCACTGGAAATAAAAAAAATTTTTTATATGGCTCTTTAACTTTTAAAGTAATATTTTTCTACAGTGTCATTTTATTATTATCCTATTATAAGGTCAGCTTTTTTCTTTGTTTTTTTAAAATATCTTTATTGGAGTATAATTGCTTTACAATGTTGTGTTAGTTTCTGCTATATAACAAAGTGAATCAGCTATACATATACATATATCCCCATATCGCCTCCCTCTTGCGTCTCCCTCCCACCCTCCCTATCCCACCCCTCTAGGTAGACACAAAGCACTGAGCTGATCTCCCAGTGCTATGCGGCTGCTTCCCACTAGCTATCTATTTTACATTTGGTAGTGTGTGTGTGTATATATATATATATATATATACCAATGCCTCTCTCTCACTTCGTCCCAGCTTACCCTTCGCCCTCCCCGTGTCCTCAAGTCCATTCTCTACATCTGTGTCTTTATTCCTGTCCTGTCCCTAGGTTCTTCAGAACCTTTTTTTTTTAGATTCCGTATATATTTGTTAGCATACGGTATTTGTTTTCCTCTTTCTGACTTACTTCACTCTGTATGACAGACTCTAGGTCCATCCACCTCACTACAAATAACTCAATTTTGTTTCTTTTTAAGGCTGAGTAATATTCCATTGTATATATGTGCCACATCTTTATCCATTCATCTGTCGATGGACATTTAGGTTGCTTCCATGTCCTGGTTATTGTAAATAGTGCTGCAGTGAACATTATGGTTTATGACTCTTTTTGAATTATGGTTTTCTCAGGGTATATGCCCAGTAGTGGGATTGCTGGGTCGTATGGTAGTTCTCTTTTTAGTTTTTTAAGGAACCTCCATATTGTTCTCCATAGTGGCTGTATCAATTTACATTCCCACCAACAGTGCAAGAGGGTTCCCTTTTCTCCACACCCTCTCCAGCATTATTGTGTGTAGATTTTTTGATGATGGCCATTCTGACTGGTGTGAGGTGATACCTCATTGTAGTTTTGATTTACATTTCTCTAATGATTAGTGATGTTGAGCACCCTTTCATGTGTTTGTTGGAAATCTGTATATCTTCTTTAGACAAATGTCTATTTATGTCTTCTTCCCATTTTTGGATTGGGTTGTTTATTTTTTTGATATTGAGCTGCATGAGCTGCTTGTATATTTGGGGAATTAATCCTTTGTCAGTTGCTCCGTTTGCAAATATTTTCTCCCATTCTGAGGGTTGTCTTTTCGTCTTGTTTATGGTTTCCTTTGCTGTGCAATAGCTTTTAAGTTTCATTAGGTCCCAAATGTTTATTTTTGTTTTTATTTCCAATTCTCTAGGAGGTGGGTCAAAAAGGATCTTGCTGTGATTGATGTCATAGAGTGTTCTGCCTCTGTTTTTCTCTAAGAGTTTTATAGTGTCTGGCCTTACATTTAAGTCTTTAATCTATTTTGAGTTTATTTTTGTGTATGGTGTTAGGGAGTATTCTAATTTCATTCTATTACATGTAGCTGCCCAGTTATCCCAGCAGCACTTATTGAAGAGGCTGTCTTTTCTCCATTGTATGTACTTGCCTCCTTTATTAAAGATACGGTGACCATATGTGCATGGGTTTATCTCTAGGCTTTCTATCCTGTTCCATTGATTTATATTTTGTTTTGTGCCAGCACCATACTGTCTTGATTACTATAGCTTTATAGTATAGTCTGAAGTCAGGGAGCCTGATTCCTCCAGCTCCGTTTTCTTTCTCAAAATTGATTTGGCTATTTGGGGTCTTTTGTGTTTCCATACAAACTGTGAAATTTTTTGTTCTAGTTCTGTGAAAAATGCCATTGGTAGTTTGATAGGGATTGCATTGAATCTGTAGATTGCTTTGCGTAGTATACTCATTTTCACAATGTTGACTCTTCCAATCCAAGAACATGGTATATCTTTCCATCTGTTTGTATTGTCTGATTTCTTTCATCAGTTTCTTATAGTTTTCTGCATATATGTTTTTTTGTCTCCTTAGGTAGGTTTAT
Organism: Orcinus orca; assembly: GCF_937001465.1. NCBI lineage: Eukaryota > Metazoa > Chordata > Mammalia > Artiodactyla > Delphinidae > Orcinus > Orcinus orca. Next base: position 58,196,942 of record NC_064564.1, read on the forward strand.
TCCTAGGTATTTTACTCCTTTTGTTTCAGTGGTAAATTGGAGTGTTTCCTTAATATCTCTTTCAGATATTTTATCATTAGTGTATAGAAATGCAAGAGATTTCTGTGCATTAGTTTTGTATCCTGCTACTTTACCAAATTCATTGATTCGCTCTGGTAGTTTTCTGGTAGCATCTTCAGGATTCTCTATGTATAGTATCATGTCATCTACAAACAGTGACAGTTTTACTTCTTTTCCAATTTGGATTCCTTTTATTTCTTTCTCTTCTCTGATTGCTGTGGCTAAAACTTCCAAAACTATGTTGAATAATAGTGGTGAGAGTGGAGAACCTTATCTTGTTCCTGATCTTAGTGGAAATGGTTTCAGTTTTTCACCATTGAGAAGGATGTTGGCTGTGCGTTTCTCATGTATGGCCTTTATTATGTTGAGTTAAGTTTCCTGTGTGCCTACTTTCTGGAGGGTTTTTATCATAAATGGGTGTTGAATTTTGTTGAAAGCTTTTTCTGCAGCTGTTGAGATTATCATATGGTTTTTATCCTTCAGTTTGTTAATGTGGTGTATCACCTTGATTGGTTTGCGTATACTGAAGAATCCTTGCATTCCTGGGATAAACCCAACTTGATCATGGTGTATGATTCTTTTAATGTGCTGTTGGATTCTGTTTGCTAGTATTTTGTTGTGGATTTTTTGCATCTATGTTCATCAGTGGTATTGGTGTGTAGTTTTCTTTTTTTGTGACATCTTTGTCTGGTTATGGTATCAGAGTGATGGTGGCCTCATAGAATGAGTTTGGGAGTGTTCCTTGTTCTGCTATATTTTGGAAGAGTTTGAGAAGGATAGGTGTTAGCTTTTCTCTAAATGTTTGATAGAATTTGCTGGTGAAGCCTTCTCGTCCTGGACTTTTGTTTGTTGGAACATTTTTAATCACAGTCTCAACTTCAGTGCTTGTGATTGGTCTGTTTATATTTTCTATTTCTTCCTGGTTTAGTCTCGGAAGATTGTACTTTTCTAAGAATTTGTCCATTTCTTCCAGGTTGTCCATTTTATTGGCATGTAGTTGCTTGTAGTAATCTCTCATGATTCTTTGTATTTCTGCAGTGTCATTTGTTACTTCTCCTTTTTCATTTCTAATTCTGTTGATTTGAGTCTTCTCCCTTTTTTTCTTGATGAGTCTGGCTAGTGGTTTATCAATTATTTACCTTCTGAAAGAACCAGCTTTTAGTCTTATTGATCTTTGCTGTTGTTTTTTCGTTTCTTTTTCATTTATTTCTGATCTGATCTTTATGATTTCTTTCCTTCTGCTAACTTTGGGTTTTTTTGGTTCTTTCTCTAATTGATTTAGGTGTAAGTTTAGGTTGCTTGAGATATTTCTTGTTTCTTGAGGTAGGATTTTATTGCTATAAACTTCCCTCTTAGAACTGCTTTTGCTGCATCCCATAGGTTCTGGGTCATCATGATTTCATTGTCATTTGTTTCTAGGTATTTTTTGATTTCCTCAGTGATCTGTTGGTTATTTAGTAGCATATTGTTTAGCCTCCATGTGTTTGTATTTTTTGCAGTTTTTTTCCTGTAATTGATATCTAGTCTCATAGCGTTGTGGTCAGAAAAGATACTTGACGTGATTTCAATTTTCTTAAATTTACCAAGGCTTGATTTGTAACCCAAGATGTGATCTCTCCTGGAGAATGTTCCATGAGCACTTGAGAAGAAAGTGTATTTTGTTGTTTTTGGATGGAATGTTCTATAAATATTAATTAAGTTCATCTTGTCTAATGTGTCATTTAAAGCTTGTGTTTTCTTATTTATTTTCATTTTGGATGATCTGTCCACTGGTGTAAGTGGGGTATTAAAGTCCCCTACTGTTATTTTGTTACTGTCGATTTCCCCTGTTATGGCTGTTTGCCTTATGTATTGAGGTGCATAAATATTTACCATTGTTATATCTTCTTCTTGGATTGATCCCTTGATCATTATGTTGTGTCCTTCTTTGTCTCTTGTAATAGTCTTTATTTTAAAGTCTATTTTGTCTGATAAGAGAATTGCTACTCCAGCTTTCTTTTGATTTCAATTTGCATGGAATATCATTTTCCATCCCCTCACTTTCTGTCTGTTTGTGTCTGTAGGTCTGAAGTGGGTCTCTTGTAGACAGCATATATGTGGGTCTTGTTTTTGTATCCATTCAGCCAGTCTGTGTCTTTTGATGGGAGCATTTATTCCATTTACATTTAAGGTAATTATCGATATGTATGTTCCTATTACCATTTTTAAAATTGTTTTGGGTTTGTTATTGTAGGTCTTTTCCTTCTGTTGTGTTTCCTGCCTAGAGAAGTTCCTTTAGCATTTGTTGTAAAGCTGGTTTGGTGGTGCTGAATTCTCTTAGCTTTTGCTTGTCTATAAGGGTTTTAATTTCTCCATCAAATCTGAATGAGATCCTTGCTGGGTAGAGTATTTTTGATTGTTTGAGTAATATGTTTCTTGGCGTGTTTCTCCTTGGATTTATCCTGTATGGGACTCTCTTTGCTTCCTGGACTTGAATGACTATTTCCTTTCCCATGTTAGGGAAGTTTTCAACTATAATGTCTTCAAATATTTTCTCAGTCCCTTTCTTTTTCTCTTCTTCTGGGACCCTTATAATTCAAATGTTGGTGCATTTAATCTTGTCCCAGAGGTCTCTGAGACTGTCCTCAATTCTTTTCATTCTTTTTCTTTATTCTGCTCTTCAGTAGTTATTTACACTCTTTTTTCTTCCAGGTCACTTATCCATTCTTCTGCCTCAGTTCTTCTGCTATTGACTCCTAGATAATTTTTAATTTCATTTACTGTGTTATTCATCATTGTTTGCTTGTACTTTAGTTCTTCTAGGTCCTAGTTAAATGTTTCTTGTATTTTCTCCATTCTATTTCAAAGATTTTGGATCATCTTTACTATCATTACTCTGAATTGTTTTTCAGGTAGACTGCCTCTTTTCTCTTCGTTTGTTTGTTCTTGTGGGTTCCTACCTTGCTCCTTCATCTGCTGCGTATTTCTCTGTCTTCTCATTTTGCTTAACTTACTGTGTTTGGGGTCTCCTTTTCACAGGCTGCAAGTTCATAGTTCCTGTTTGTTTTTGGCATCTGCCCCCAGTGGATGAGGTTCATTCAGTGGCTTGTGTAGGCTTCCGAATGGAGAGGACTGGTGCCTGTGTTCTGGTGGGTGGGGCTGGATCTTGTCTTTCTGGTGGGCAGGGCTGCATCCGCTGGTGTGTTTTGGGGTGTCTGTGACCTTATGATTTTAGGCAGCCTCTCTGCTAACGTGTGGGGTGTGTTCCTGGCGTCCAGCAGTGGAGCTTGCTGGCCGTTGGGTGGAGGTGAGTCTTAGCATTGAGACAGAGATGTCTGGGAGAAGTCTCGCTGATTGATATTACAAGGGGCCAGGAGGTCTCTGGTGGTCCAATGTCCTGAACTCGCCTGTCCCACCTCAGAGGCTCAGGCCTGACACTAGGCTGGAGCACCAAGACCCTGTCAGCCACACGGCTCAGAAGAAAAGGGAGAAAAAAAGAAAAAACAAATTAGAAAAAGAAATAAAATAAAATAATTATTAAAATAAAAAAGTTTAAAAGTAGTAAAAAAAAAAAGAATAGAGCAACCAAACCAATAAACAAATCCACCAGTGATAGCAAGCGCTAATAACTATACTAAGATAAACATAAAACTAGAAACAAACTAAATGCAGAAAGCAAGCCCCAAGTCTGCAGTTGCTCCCGAAGTCCACCCCTCAATTTTGGGATGGTTCGTTGTCTATTCAGGTATTCCACAGATGCAGGTACATGAAGTTGATTTTGGAGATTTAATCCTCTGCTTCTGAGGCTGCACGGGGAAATTTCCCTTTCTCTTCTTTGTTTGCACAGCTCCTGGGGATCAGCTTTGGATTTGGCCCCACCTCTGCATGTAGATTGCCCTCTGGTGTCTGTTCTTCTCCCAGACAGGAAAGGGTTAAAGGAGCGGCTGATTAAGGGGCCCTGGCTCACTCATGCTGGGGGGAGGGAGCAGTACCATAGTTATAATTGGAATGCCCGGTGAGCCTGCGGCTGCGGCTGCGGAGGCTGGCGTGACGTTGCACCAGCCTGAGGCACGCTGTTAGTTCTCGAGGGAGGTTGTCCCTGGATCACGGGACCCTGGCAGTGGCGGGCTGCACAGGCGGAGGTGTGGATAGTGACATGTGCTTGCACACAGGCTTCTTGGTGGCGGCAGCAGCAGCCTTAGCATTTCATGCGGGTCTCTGGTGTCAGTGCTGATAGTCACAGCTTGCGCCCGTCTCTGAAGCTTCTTTAGGTGGTGCTGTTTTCTGTGTGCAGACAGGGAAGGAATCCCCTCTCCGAAACAATGGTCTCTTGCCTCTTCGGCAGGTCCAGACTTTTCCAAGACTCCCTCCTGGCTAGCTGTGGCGCACTAGCCCCCTTCAGGCTGTGTTCACTCAGCCAACCCCAGTCCTCTCCCTGGGGTCCGACCTCCGAAGCCCGAGCCTCAGTTCCCAGCCCCCGCCCGCCCCGGCAGGTGAGCAGACAAGCCTCTCGGGCTGGTGAGTGCTGGTAGGCGCAGATCCTCTGTGCAGGAATCTCTCCGCTTTGCCCTCCGCACCCGTGTTGCTGTGCTCTCCTCCGCGGCTCCGAAGCTTTCCCCCTCCACCACCCGCAGTCTCCACCTGTGAAGGGGCTTCCTAGTGTGTGGGAACCTTTCCTCCTTCACACCTCCCTCCCACTGGTGCAGGTCCCGTCCCTATTCTTTTGTCTCTGTGTTTTCTTTTTTCTTTTGCCCTACCCAGGTACGTGGGGATTTTCTTGCCTTTTGGGAGGTCTGAGGTCTTCTGCCAGCGTTCAGTAGGTGTTCTGTAGGAGTTGTTCCACATGTAGATGTATTTCTGATGTATTTATGGGGAGGAAGGTGATCTCCATGTCTTACTCCTCTGCCATCTTGAAGGTCCTCTCTAAAATTTTAATTTATTCTCATAGGTGATTGTTTGATGTCTGTTTAAGATATTTTGATCTTCTATATTTAACTTGACCTGACTAAGGTTATCTTCCATAAGTAATTTGTTTTTACGTTAGTATAGCAATGAAAGTGATGTCAAATAAGCGTTATTTAGGGTCAGCTAAATAAACACTAACCTGGCCTAGCGTGTTGGCCAGAGTGGGAGTTTTGTGAGTGTAGTATGTGTTTAGAGTGTTAAAGCATGAAGAGTCCTTACTTCTAATTGACTTTTACCCCTAAAATAATTCTTACGCATTAGATTCTGCTTTTTAAATGTCCATGTTTCCCAGGATTCCAACCTCAGTTTTCTTCTCTTGTTAATCTCTACCTTCTCCCTGATTAATCTCCTTTATCTTCAGCAACACCTTGAGGCCAGTGATTCCCTGACTTTACATCTCTAAGTTCTTTTCTCCTTAGATTCACATATGTAGTCAATTCATTCGTTTCAGCAAATATTTACTGAGTGCCTACTTTGGGCCAGCCACTGTTTCTAGGGCTGGTGACAGCCCACTGAGAAAAAGGAACCAACAACAATTTAAAAAAAAACAAAAAAAAACCCCAACAACGTTCCTGCTCTCACGGAACTTAAGTTCTATTATTTCCTATTTTCTAGAGATATTTCAAGCTCAGTATGTCCAGTATGCATATCAGCCCTGTTCCTCTAAATGACATTTTTCTTTCTTTAAGCTAATGATGCTCCATTATTTCTAGTTTCCCAGGTTAGAAACATTGAGAGTCAACCTTTGTTGCTGTCACTCGCTCATTATGCCTGCCCCCAACACACGTCTAGTGGTCACTGATCATTTTAATTCTCTCTAATGAGTGTATTTGTGTCAATTCTTTTTGTTTTTTCTTGCCACTGCATTAATCTTGGCTCACATTATTTCCTGACTGGGCTGTTTTAACAGCCTAACATCTGGCTATACTATTATTATTATTTTTTTTTAAGAATTAAAAATATATATATATATATATATTTTTGTCTGCACCGGGTTTTAGTTGCAGCATGCGGACTTCTTAGTTGTAACATGTGGGATCTAGTTCCCTGGCCAGGGATTGAACCTGGGCCCCCTGCACTGGGAGTTTGGAGTCTTACCCACTGGACCACCAGGGGCGTCCCGTTAGTTCTTTGTATTTTTGGTGAATTATTTAGCCTATTGCCAGAATTGCTTTTCTGGAAAAGAAATTTTAGTAACCCCCCTCTTCCCTGCCACCCCTGCCCCATGTATCTAAGATGCACTGCTATCTCCCTGCAGGGCATAGTCCTAGGGAGCTATGCTTGGGACAGTGCTTTCCTCTCTTCTGTCTAGTGTGGTAGCCCTGTAGTTTAGAACCATTGTCATTAAGTTCTCTGGTTTCATTGCCTTAGCAGATGTCCTTGCGTTAGTAAGAGATGCCATTCCCTCTCCTGGCTGTCCCTTCTATTCTCCTAAGTTGCATGTCTTTCAGGACAGTTTACCTGTCACATCTCCAATTTTTTTCTGACTCGTTCTGACAGCATTGGATTCCTTTGTACTCTCCCAGAATTTAGCACATCTTGTTGCAGTGTCATTACTTACTGTTTTCTACTAAATTGGGAGCTCAGAAGCTGGGTACCTCTCTTTATTTTGTTTTGCCATATGCTTCAGTGATAGAGGCAGATAGTACAGATTTGGGGGGCTTAAAGCTTATAGAATTTAGGGTGGCTTTCTTAAATTAAAGCAGAATTATAAATACAAAATTAGATGTGAAAGTGCATATTTATTTGTATGGGAATGGAAGTGCCCCATGCAAGTATCTTCATACTAACTCTGCCTGTGCCTTATGCCTAGGGAAATGGAAGCACTTATTTAAAACTTGCTAACATAGTGCTGTGTATATATAATACTTTTTGCTGTTCATTTTCTTAAAATTAGGGATAAGAAACAGTATCAGCCATTCTGATGCTGATACTGCTGTTAAAATAATGCCTAATGCTTCTATATCGCTTCCCATTTTCTAAGCACTTTCACATACTTTTATTTCATGGGATTCTGACAGCTGAGTCACAAAGACAGTAACTCAGATGTACTGAGTTTTACTGTGTTTGCTAGTTTGCGGGTGAGAGAAGATAGAGATGAGCTCGAGGTTTTCCTTTGAGATCCGATTTCACTTTGGCAGGGGAAATGATTCCCTTCTTCTGGGCATCTGTGACCTTAGTAGCCCCTGCTGCCTCTTGGCCTTGTGAGTGCTAAGGAATTTTCTCAGGGTTTTCTCAATCGCTTTGCTGCCCTCCAGCTTTCTGTGTCTTCCCCCTTTCAGCTTCCTCACCTCATTATTTCTTTCCTCCCATTTGTTTATCTGTGTCCTGCCAGAAACCAAACCTATTCCCTCTCCCTCTGTCTTCTCTGGTTGATAACTGAATACTTCTAAGTGTCAGTTCTTTGACTAAGCTGAATTTTGGATTACAGTTTCTTTGGGTTCATTTCTACTTCTTTGAAGTACTTTAGAGGGGGATCCTAAATAGTACAAAACGTACGGATAGTTTTCAGCAGTGGGAAAGCTAGCCTAAAGCCATGTGCTTTGTTTACTGCATAGGTAAGACATGGTTCAGTTTGCAAGTCCCAGTTCAGAAATGATCAATTTTCACTCATGTTAAGGAGTTACATAGCAAATTGGAAACAGCAGACACTAGATGACAAAAATAATAAATAGCAGCAGCTTTTATATGCGTGTTACTTCCAGGCACTTTGCATATGTTATTGTTAACGTCACTTTACAGCAGCAGCTCTGAGAAGTTAAGTGACTTGCCCAGGATCTCACAGCTAGTAAAATGGTAGAGTGTTTTTTCAAGAGAGCTTTATAAAACAGCTTGGGAACTCTGAAAGCTCTGCCTGAGGCTACTTCATCTGAAGGTAAATAGCTATTTTCTGTCCGGTAGTAGTATTATTAGAGCACAGAGCTATGATTTGGTAGAAAGGACTTGGCTTTGATGAATGGGATTGGCTTTTAATGTTAGCACTCTTACTTACAAGCTTCCTGAATGTAGGAGAAAACACTTTCATCTTTCTGAGCCTCAGGTTTCTTACTTGCAAATGGGTGTATGTTTGTGAAGCACATATGCTCTGTTTAAGAAGACGGATATATGAAAGCCATTTCATAAGTGGTTTCATTTCAGACAGTAAAAATAATGCTGGTTCATTGTCTAAAAAACTCACTTATGGACTATTTATTCTCTGGAAGAGTTATTATTATAGTAGATGTAATAGCAACCAATTCTTACATGCAGTTTTTTTTTAATTAATTAATTTATTTATTTTTGGCTGTGTTGGGTCTTTGTTTCTGTGTGAGGGCTTTCTCCAGTTGCGGCGAGCGGGGGCCACTCTTCATGGCAGTGTATGGGCCTCGCACTTTTGCTGCCTCTCCCATTGCGGAGCACAGGCTCCAGACGCGCAGGCTCAGTAGTTGTGGCTCACGGGCTTAGTTGCTCCGTGGCATGTGGGATCTTCCCAGACCAGGGCACGAACCCGTGTCCCCTGCATTGGCAGGCAGATTCCCAACCACTGCACCACCAGGGAAGCCCTCTTATATGCAGTTTTATTATTCGTTGTCATTGAATAGCATGTTTTAAAAGTCTTAAATGACAAATTAATGCTTTAGTTTGTGGATTACAGCCAAGCCTACATTTTAGATACTCTAGTGGTGAATATATATTTGGAAACCTTTGGTTCTTTGTTTTTTTGTTCGTTTGTTTTTTTGCGGTACACGGGCCTCCCACTGCTGCGGCCTCTCCCGTGGTGGAGCACAGGCTCCGGACACGCAGGCTCCGGATGCGCAGGCTCAGCGGCCATGGCCCATGGGCCCAGCCGCCCCACGGCACGCAGGATCCTCCCGGACCGGGGCACGAACCTGCGTCCCCTGCATCGGCAGGCGGACTCTCAACCACTGTGCCACCAGGGAAGCCCAAACCTTTGGTTCTTGAAGGGAGTATTTGGTGATGAATTTGTACCTGAAGAATGAAGTTGCTTTTTTTTTTTTAAAATCAGCAAAATAACATGGAAAATTAAACATTTTATTGTTGAGGGAATTGAGTTAGCATAGACACCCATTCTGATGGAGTAAGATTTTTTAAGTTTATTACTTTCTCCCTTCTTCTCTGCCCCCAAATCCTCTTGTAGCTAAATTAAGATTATTTTTGGCTGAAACTTTCAGATAATTGTTGATGTTTTATTACCTAGACTTTTCAGTACCCTCACATAATAATGGATATAGAAATACAATTCCTTAATAAAAGATGTGAGTTACGTGACATTGGGGAAGTTAGTAGTTTCTTTGACCTTCTACTTCCATATCTGTAAAATGTGTTAGCAAGTTGTTTTGGAAAGAGTAAAAGCTCAAAATTTTCTGATGTCTTCAAATAAGATATTTGAAATCATTAAGCGTTAGTAATTGCAAAAAATGCTTTGATTTCTTCTGCCAGCTAAACTTAAGGGTTCTAAATTTCTTCATGAAAATTACTACAGAGAATGGACTCAGAGCAAGAGAGCATGATCTTTCACAAACTGTTCTCGTATATGCCTGGTTCTCCTCTGTGCAAAGAGTTGGAACTAAACCAACAGGGGATGCAGACCTCTATAGTCACCACAGGCATAGTCCAGGAGAGGAAAACAGCTACGTTAAATATCACTACAGTATGTTGTTTTCTTCCCAGAGGATTTCCTATTAGAAATTTGAGGCTGCCCTTTTCTGAGTAAAGTTTGTAAACTTTATCTTTGTTCCCATCCAAATTCAGCAAAGGGAAATCAGGAAAGCCACAAACTGAATTTAGGAGGCACTGATTGATGTGGAAAGATAAAAATATCTAATTATGTATAGTACTTAGAGCTCAGTGATAGCTAAGTAGGCCATGTGATAGACGATGCTTCGTCATTTTTATAGAAAAGATTCCAGAACAGGAGAAGCAATTTGGAAATGGTGGAAGTAGAGTTATTTTAAAAGTTATGGGGAAAAGCCCTAGAAATAACCTTTGGTAAAGAGCATGGATTAATTGGGTGGGGAGGTGAGTTGAAGCAGCGTGGTTGTAATATTCTTGTCACCTCCCATCTCTGAGTTCCACAGTTTTATCTGTATTGGAAAGGTTGTCTCTCTGCACTGTTCTTTAGGGCTTTACCCTAAGGAGTCATTGAGTCACAACTGACAAAGCCACGTATTGTTTTGTTCTGCACCAGTATCGTCATTGAGATCTCACAAACTCATCATCCTTGAGAGGGCAGCCAGGAATGACAGAGATCTGTTACCTCCTCCTGCAGTTGATCAGTCCTAAAACAGAGCAGCTGCAGGCCATGTTTCAGGGTCCCATGGGGACGCTTTGAGTATTCATGCTTTTTCTAAGCACGAGGACACTGTTGGCCTGATCCTCTGGAGAATTGCCTCATTCCAGGCAGGCAAAAGGGCAGGAGGCAGAGCCATGAAGTAATTTCTCTGGAGAATTGGTTGCCAACTGTAGGAATAACACCTGAGAATTCTGTGGCACAGAGTTAATCCTCCTGCACATTTTTGGTTTCCCCCAAGACAATTATGTGGCTGGAGTGAGTGCTTTATGTGCGACTAGCTGCCTCTGGAGTCTGATGTCTGCCCGATGTTGCTCGCCTGCAGGGCAGGCTTTGGAGGAATCCCCCTGCCTGTTTGTGTCCAACAAACGTGCACAGCCTGTTGCATCTTGGCTTGTAGCACTGAAAATGTGGTAGCAAACAGGGGCAAACTGCCCAACAATGTAAATTCCTCTGAGTTTGGCTAGGGAGAGAACAGAGAGGCTAAAGCTTCATTCTCAGAAGCATCTAAATCTTTTTTCTGAGTCACCATATTTGGTGTGAGTTGATTTGGGGAGAGGGTCCCTGTCCTGTAGGAATGTACTAAGAGAGAACATTACGGATGGAAAATATGTAAAAATGGGTGCCCAGAGAGAAAGTATTGGAATCTCCAGTTCTCTAGGAGAGAGAGAGACAGAGAAAGAGAGAGAGAGCGCGTGCGAGCAAGAGAGAAAATGTGTGTGTGTGTGTGTGTGTGTGTGTGTGTGTTTGTTTGGTTGTTCTTTTAAAAAAATATGGATGATGGTGGAGGAGGAAGGAAATAAATATAATACAACGGAATATAAATGGAATTGGTTTGTCTAGTATATTAAAAAAAAAAGTTCAGCCTTTCAAATAGTCAGTTGAGTAATATATAGCAGCCTGACACACCACTGGTTTGTTGTAGAACCAAACCTCAGCGAACTTGAGCTTGTCTGTGACCTGCATGTTTTTTGAGGCTCCTTTCAACCATAAAATTGACTTCATCTTTAGGTGTGAGCAGTTAATAAGGGAATTTGACTCAAAAGCATCACAAAATGTAAGTGTGTAATTCTGGAAGTGGATATTAATCTGGTGAAATGTCCTTTTAAAGTTAGTATCTTTGTGCTTTTAGGGAATCTGCAGTTAAGGATAGAACATGTTATACTATTTGAAAGGACAGTTAGCCCTTCACCTCAATCCAACAATCTTAAAAATAAAAGGAAGTAGCTTTCAAAAGAAAAATATAGCCAATGACTATGTTTGTTAGTATAAACACATTGTCGTGTAAGTGTATCTAGAAGTAATAAAATATCCTAATATCTAAATTATATATATTTTCCTTTTCAATAGGTTTTTTTTCTCCCTATTAGGAAATTCCTAGGAAAAGGAATAAGTTGATACTACTTTCACCAAAATTTGTTTAGAGTATGTGGATTCTTAGTCAAAGTAATGATTGTAATTTATATATGTCCACGTAATTGTGGATTAATATGCCACTTGCCCGTATTATAATATTAGCTTAGATATATTATATGTTCATAATATTGAATCGTCATTTGCATATGCATGAAAGATAAGTTTTCTTTAAACTGAAACAGATTTATATTACTCTCTTGGGTTCACTCATCAATTTCCAAAGGTGGGGATTTTGGTTTGCACTGTTTATATGTTCAAAACTAGAACAGCAGTAGTCATTCATCACTTCTTGCCTGCTGCTAGCTCTGTCACATGGAATTGGCTAATCCAGGGCCATAAGATCTGCTTCTAAGGCTGTTATCTAAAAGGGCTTGGTAAAACTAGAAGCAGAGTAGCCATCAGAAAATCAGAATAAAACTTTATTTTTAATGGTGAAAATGAAAATTCCTTATAAGATACTAATTTTTAGAAAAGTCTTTTCATAATATTTCCTTTCATTTTGTTGGAGTATAAGTAATCTAGCCTGAAGAAATTATCTTTCTGGTAGCATTTACCAATGGTAAAAAATTTTTCCAAGTAATTTAGTAGTTTGAAATGAAATCTTTTTTTGTTGAGGAAGGGTGCTAGGGAGAATTTGAGAAATATTGTGAATAAAGAAGGAAATAACCAGCTCTAGTCCTATCCTCCAAAATTAGGTATTAACATTTTCATATGTTTACTGACATTCTCTTATTTTTCTAATTGTTATTATGAAAAACTTAAAATGTACATTTTACACTGTGTATATTACAGTGAATCCTCATGTATCCATCATTCAGTTTTAACAACCACAGGTTCATGGCCAGTCTTATTTCTTCTGTCCTCTTTCATTTTTTGGAAGCAAATCGCAGACATTTCACCATTTTATCCATAAATATTTCAACCCAATTACTTTTTACATATATAAGTTTAAACATTCTAAAAGTATAGTTTCCTTAAAAAAAATAGAGAAAGCTGAAGTCCCCTTTTGACTTCTCTCTGATCCAAAGCTACTACTTCCATCTGTCCACCCCTAAAAGTAATCATAACTGTAATTTTAAAATATCTTTTTAATTCATTGTTGAAATGATGAAAGCACATATATATCTATTTATATGTAGCATATATTATTATTTTATATTCTGTAAAAATTATAGATTAAGTGACATCAAACTGTATTCTGCAACTTTCATTTTCATTTTTGAGATATAGATTGTGAGTCTGTTCTTTAGTAAATGAGTCTAACCCATTTATATTTGTTGGGAATATGGATATCTGAATTTATTTCAGTCCTCTTGTGTTTTTTGTTTACTATGCTTTTATCTTTTTTCTTTTCTTCTCTGTTCCCAGCCTCTTTTAGATTGCTTAGTATTCTTTGTTTCATCTTTTTTCCTCCTGGTTTATAAACTGTAGATTCCATTTCTGTTTTTTAAGTGTTACTTTTAATTTTTAACATGCATATTTGGCTTATTTTTCTAGTGGAGTTTGAAGTGAAAGTATTTCTATTCTTCTTTAACTGGAATATTTTAGCCAGAAATATTTTCATTATTTGTAAATGTTTTCCACAGTTACTGTGGTTTCATTTATAGAATGAAACCTTGTCAGTCGGATCTCACATTCCTTTTTCAACAATGGATTTATGATTTGTTTGGTTGAAACCTGATGGCTTTTCTCAGGCTCTGATCAAAACTGAATATAGTATTTTATTCACTCACCATAGTAGCAGTTCCTTATGCTTTGTTTTTCCGATGTAACTATCTCCCCTGTAAAATCTTAATTATCTCAGTGGTCCTATTAAAGTTATCTTTGCTTGTAAGCTCCCTCAAATCTTTATTGGAAGTAGAGAATCCACATGAATTAGTTAAAGGAGGAAGCGTACTTCTTAAGCAGGATATTGGTTTGTTTGGGATGTGATAGTATGATGCTATACCAAAGCAGCCTGTAATAGTTAGGTGTGTTTGAATGGAACAAACAGAGACTCATACTAATTACCTCTGGCAAAATGGAGTGCATGGTAAGAATGAATGTCAGTGACCGTGCATCTTAGGGACCAATTACTCTGTTTCCCTCTCACTGGCTGTGTTGGGTCTCCCAAAGAATACCTGCCTCTCTCCTAATGTCAGCTGTGTTCTTCTGTCTTTACCCATGTCTCTGTTTTGGTCTCTTTTAACTCAGGCTGGCATGTGCCCCATCTTACCTTCTTCATTCTTTACTCATGCTCCCTGTATCTTTTCCACTGTACCTCCACTGCTAATTGGTTTAGTCTTTCTAGTTCCCAAGAGAGAGACTGTAGCCCAATTCTGCCTTTTAGGTCAGCACTTAGATTGTCTTCCCTTGGGTGAGGGGCCCACCCCTTGTTCCCCTTGTTATGGTTGAAGGAAAGGGGCATATCATAGTGTGTAATGGCATATTCCTTGGAGCAGGGGCTGTGGGAAGATTCAAATCTGTATTAGCTCAGGCTGCTGTAAATAATGCCATAGACTGGGTGGCTTAACAGAAATTTATTTCCCCACTGTTCTGAAGGCTGAAGTCCAGCCTCAAGGTCTGGCAGGGTTTCGTTTCTGGTGAGAGCTCTCTTTCTGGTTTGTGGATGGCCACCTTCTCACTGTGTCCTTCCGAAGAAAAAACATGGCTTTTCTTTGGTGCTTGCATGTGGTGAGGGGGAAGGAGGGTAAGAGTGGGGGAAGGAGGGAGAGAGGGAGATAGATATCTTTCTCTTCTTACAAGGCCATCAGTCCTCTTGGTTTAGGACCCCACTCTAATGATCCCATATAACCTTAATTACTTCCTAAAAGTGCTCTCTCCAAATACAATCGCACTGAGGGTTTCAGCTTCAGCATATGAATTTTGGAGGCATACAGTTCAGTCCATCACAGTGTTATGAGGTACTGTATAACCCAGCCTTTTAAACTCTTGATCACTATAGTGCTTTATTTCTAGAACAGTCATACCACTGACCTGCTATTTTTTTTTTTTTTTATTCTCTATTCAGTGGTTAGTATTACCATCCGATCAGTAACTCAAGCAGGAAAGCTGGGATTCATCCTAGACTCATCTGCCTTACCTCCACTTTACCAGGTCCTGTTGCTTACAGCTCTTAATTCCTCAAATCTGTCTCCCATTTTCATTTATTTTTCACCTTCATCTCTATTTTTGAAAATGCCTCTTACCTGACCTTCTTGTTTCCAGTCTTTTTTCCCCCTTTTATAGGTGTTCCACGCTATCACCAGAGTTATCTTTCTAAAACAAAGTTTGATTGTGTCACTCACTGTACCGAAACAAGCTTCAGTATTAAAAATCTAAACTCTTCAAGAATGGCATGCAGGGCCCTCAGTGATTTAGCCTGTACCCACATCTCTAGCCTCATCACCTCTGTCTTTCCGTCTCCTTCAGGCCTGGTCCAGGCATAAGTAACTATTTGCAGTGCTCATAAAGGTGCTAGGTACTCTTGCCTCTATGTTGGGAGCTCTTCTATCACCCGTTCTGCCCTAACTCCCACCTGTTCTTTAGAATTCTCTGCAGGGGTCTCTGCCTCCAGGAAGCTTTCCCTTTCTCTTCAGTTTGGGTTTGATGGCCTCCCTCTCTTGTCTTATGTTTTAAGTGTCTGTTTACTTGTTTTTTCTTCCATTCACTTGGCCCCTGAGTTCCCAGACTGTGTCCCCCATTCCTCTAATTCTCTCACCTAACAACATGCTCATCATGTAGGAGCCCCGTGAGTTGCTGAATCAGTAAACAACAGAATTTGAGTTCTTTTCTAACCCTGTGGCCCCCTCAGCATATTCATTTTGGATAGGTAATTTATCTTTCCATTTTATAAAGGAAGGACAAGACCATCAATCAGTATTTGCCTTATGCTGTAAAAGCAAGGTTCCTTGAAACTTGATTTTCTTCGATTTGGAGGAGCAAAAAAGAATTAATAAATTCTACTGAAGAATTCGGGGAGATTCATAAATGTCAACTTGAAAGCAAGGTTTTGTTCACAAATGCTTTTTTGATCAATCCTGTAAGAATGAGGGAGAAGTTCTAAAGAACAGATGCTAAGAAGAGCTGACTGTTTTCTGTTGGATGATCGCATGATGTTGGTGGGTAGTTGGATGTTTCTGTGCTCTTGCAATAGTTCAGTAACAGTAGTTCAGTAACGTTACCCTAGAATATGAATTATGACTGCAAGTGTAAGTTTTGCTGTCGTGGCCAATTGACTTTATGACAAACTACCTGCAAATGACTACAGCCTTGTACTTGTCTGCTAACTTCAGGTAGTGCTGAGGCAGCTAAGAATGAGACAAATGCTAAATTTAAATGCATTAATAGACGCTAAGTGACTTTGACAAGCCACAAACCATTGCAGCAAGCTCTTTTAATGGTGTACTCCTTTTACAGTCAGAATTGTTTAAGATAACTAGAAAATTGTATGCATTTGGGGCAGTTTCTCTTAGTAGAGTTATTTTTAGCATAAGACATATTTTCACTTGTTAGTTGCCATATAATCTGTGTTGGGCAGAATGATTTGTTTTATGTTTCAGGCACTGATTCTCTACTACACAAAAGCTGTGCCTACATATACCAGTACAACTTGTTGAAAAGTAAAATGATTTGTTAATTAATCACTTTCTGTTTCTAAAAGAAACGAAAGAAGCTGTCTGATTTTTGTCCTCGACTGAAACTAGTGTTATCAACCAGTTGCTGGAGAATCATATGGCCACAGCTAAAATGGTTAGAGATTTATAAAGGATTTGGCAACTCTGTCAGTATATTAAAGTTCTGCAGGAAGCATAAAGTCCTTAAATTAAAAATGATTTTTAAAATTTGCTTTTTTCCTAAGACAATATGTACATGAGTAGGCTTGCCGATTAAATAATGGATGCCTGGCTAAATTTGAATTTCAGATAATCAACAATTTAGTGTTTAGCATGACTGTATCCTAAGTATTGCATGGGATATACTTATACTAAAAATTTATTCATTTATCTGAATTTCAGATTAAATTAGGTATCCTGTATTTTTAATTTGCAAAATCTGGCCACCTTATACTGACACAAAATTTTTCAAACTCAGAAGAAGTGCAGGTCAGAATACGTTTCTCCTAATGTCCTCCAGCTCTCTACATCCCACCATTAGTGCCTTTGGAAAGCTTGTAGGAATAGTCTATGCTTTCATAAACATGCACATATTAATTTGACTTATACAAATCTTTTCCCTCCTCTTCTTTTATACAAATACTAGCAGTGTTATACATTGCCCTGCACATTCTTTGTTCCTATAACAATATGGAAAATAAGGGATAGTGTGATTGAGTAAGTGGGGGCTTTGAATCAAGCAGAGTTGGATTCAAAGCTAAGATTTCTGGCTTACTAGCTCTGTGACCCTGAGTAAGACCTCAGCCTCTTCCTTTCCTCTGTTGTCTTATCTGGAAAATGGAGAGAATAATGTGACAGGCAGTGGAGGATATTATGGAGAGCAAGATGGTTGGGGCCCCAGCTCCCATGATGTAATGTATGGAAACAGCACTTGCCTAGCACTATAGTGCTTCATAGGCACTGAATTCATTGATCCATTATTGGTATGTCCTGTAGTTCTGAGTGCTATGGCTACTGAAATAGGCTCAATTGTAGCTAAATAGTGATATGGCTACAAGCAGAGTATGTAGACAGTAGCTAGAGGGGCTACTGTAGAGAAGCTAGTATTTTCTATACTATTTGAATATTCTTATTCTCATTGTGTTGAGGGATTTAGTACTTTGACATATAATAGCCATATTTTTAAAGGTACTTTGAATATTAATATAAAGAGGCTTATTTTTTCTTGGGGATTTTTCTTAAAATCCTGAATTTCAAAAATGATTTGTTTAAACATATATGGACATTACATAAATGGGGAATATTACTGATCTTTCTTTGATGTACCTACGCATAGTTTCTAAAATCCTAAACTCTGACTTGTTCATACCTTTGTGTGGATTGTGGGCTACGTTAAATAGTCTGAACCAGTCCCTTTCAGACTTCATTCACTTCGGGCCGCCATTTCTTTTTTAGTTTCTCCTGTGTAGAGCAAGGTCTACACAATGTTGAACTTGGCTGGATAGAGGAAAGAGAATGGTAAGGTGAGTCTTCTTCTTATCAAGGGGGGCAGTATATCGTAGAAGCTAAATTGACTCTGGAAACAAACTGCCTGGGTTCAAATCTTAGGTTCATCACTTACCAGTGAGGCAAGTTACTTAATGTTTCTGTGCCTCAGTTTCCACATTTGTACAGTGAGTAGATTGTGTAAGGATTAAAGGACTTAATTTGATAACATGGTTTGAACAGTGCCCAGATCTGAATGTAATAGGTGCTGGGTGGTTGCCGTTATGCCGTTATTACCACTGCTTCTGCCCCAGCATTCATGTCCGTCTCTTTGTTATTGTACCCACATCTTGTTTCGCTGCTTTACTGCTCCTCTGATTCATCACTGCTGGCATGAATTGCCTAGAAAAACCCAGAGAGCTTGGCATTCTTCTGAAATGTATTGAGCCTTCTTTATGTCTTATCCATTGGCCATGACCCACTGTTATCATCCAGGTACCATTCTATTTTCATACAATGTTGAAATGGGTAAAGAGGGAAGGGTGTTGGTGGGGCGGTGAAAGGGTGAGAAAGAGAATTCATGTCTGCAGTTTGATGGGAGTGGATGCCGTCTCTGTAATCTCAAAAATTCTGTGATTACAAATGAGTTTTACACTTAAAACTGAATACTTGCCATTGGAGTATAGGGCATAGAAAGGAACATTTTTTTCAATTTCTTGTCTCTGTCCTGGTGAAATCAGAATAGTTATCTATTTATTTGAGGGACATCAGAGCAGAGAAGACAAACTGTGAAACTAACTTTTGAATACTGAAATCCAGAGGAATGGAGCTGTCATCTGGAAACTAATGTCAGTGACTTGCAGCTGAATTGAGCTTTTTAAATTTTTTTAAAAAAAAAACCTTTATGGGGCTTCCCTGGTGGTGCAGTGGTTGAGAATCTGCCTGCTAATGCAGGAGACACGGATTCGAGCCCTGGTCTGGGAGGATCCCACATGCCGCAGAGCAACTAGGCACGTGAGCCCCAACTACTGAGCCTGCGCGTCTGGAGCCTGTGCTCGGCAACAAGAGAGGCCGAGATAGTGAGGGGCCCGCGCACCGCGATGAAGAGTGGCCCCCGCTTGCCACAACTAGAGAAAGCCCTCACACAGCAACGAAGACCCAACACAGCAAAAATAAATAAAAATTAATAAACTCCTTCCCCCAACATCTTAAAAAAAAAAAAAAACCTTTATGGTAAGGGTTTCTCTGGAAAAAAAAAAGTAATTCTGCTTCCACAGACCTGACTTGTAGGTGAACTTTAGGACACCAGTGTTGTTCTCAGTTGGGAACTGCTTATTATGTGCTTTATCTGCAGAATCCTCATAAATCAGTGGGTCTCTAAATCCATAGGCCTGTCCCCCTCCCTCGCCAAGTCATGAATACTGTTTATCTTTCTGAGTTAATTTTTCATAGGGGAAAGAGGATAGAACTAAATTTTATTGTGTATACCAAGCACTCATGCATATAATTTTACCCTTTCAAAACTTTATGAATACCAAGTTCAGAAGAGATAGATGGGTGACTTAACAAGGGTGTATAGCTAGTAAATGGTCAAGCTGAAATTTTAACTCAGGTCATCAGACTCCCTCGTCCATGCCCTTTCACTGCTATCATGCTTCCTCTTGGGCGGTTGCATTAAATACACCTTTGTAGACCTGGGCTTCCTTCTGTTGGGGTATCTTTCCTTTTATTTTTCTGTCAAAAGTTAATAATTTTTTTAGAGGGGACCTAATAATATTCTCTTTTATGAAGGACTATTATATTCTCCTTGTAAATAAGAATAAAAAATATAACTATTTTAAAGATCTCCCTATATTTTCCCCCATAAAACTATGCAAGACCTGGCATTGGAATGCTAATCTATTCAATACATGGGCTCAGCATTAATTGTAAATATATATTTTAGAATTAGGAGTTTTGCACTGAGCTGGAAATTGGTATATATATATTTCTAATCTCATTTATCATTACATACCCAGTTTTCTGGGAAACTAAGGTTCAGATGATAGGCCCCTTGCTCGAGGTCGCACCACTCTTGAGGTTTCAATTCCAGGTTAGTGCCCTCTTTTCTTGACACCAGGGCACTTTCTAAAACAAGTGCCAGTGGTTGAGCTGTTTGACTATTTGAAGTGGAGTTATTTTAAATCGTTATATTCTAAACTGGGTTAAGGAAAGCCAATAAGTAGTGTTCTCAGTTATTACACAGAGCTGACTGCAGGCATTGATGGTCTGTGCATCTGCTTGTGTACGTCACATTCTTCCTTTTTTCCCAAATGCATTCTCTCTTAAAGAGATTACAGGGGGCAACTTGTCCCTTCTCAGAGAAATCCACTGTCTCATCTTCCAGATGAA
The DNA here is from genome assembly GCF_937001465.1 of Orcinus orca. Taxonomy (NCBI): domain Eukaryota; kingdom Metazoa; phylum Chordata; class Mammalia; order Artiodactyla; family Delphinidae; genus Orcinus; species Orcinus orca. The sequence continues at coordinate 58,217,123 of NC_064564.1, forward strand.
AAGTGAGGATGTCTGGTTGTGGATTCCTTTTCTGCATTGAAGAAATGACCCACTGACTTCCCAATGACTCAGGGTTTTCTGCAAGGCAAAGGATAGATGTAACTTGGAATCAGTTGGGCAAAACTGCTGGACAGCAAAGGTTAAAGATGGGTTAGTGGTGTGGATATTGTCAGTGGAGATCTGTATCTGGTACTTTAAGTAGCCTAGATGAGTATTATCAGAGAAAGATGAAATCTGTGTGGGTTGAAGGAGTTGAGAAGATTTTTTTGAGTGGGAATAAGAGAGATTATTGACAGGAGGGTATTTTGAAAACTTAAAAAATCTTTTTAATGTTGTGCTCTCTTTTATTCAGCTTTTCGTCCGTGATTTAATATGTTATCTTGCATTGATTCACTTACTGCTCGAGTGTTACAATTCATTTCTTAATTGGTGTGTCTGAATCATCTTCCCAGTTAAGACTGAGCATTCAAGGGCAGGATCATATATGCTTTTTTTTTTTTTTTTTTTTTTTGCGATACACGGGCCTCTCACTGTTGTGGCCTCTCCCGTTGTGGAGCACAGGCTCCGGACGCGCAGGCTCAGCGGCCATGGCTCACGGGCCCAGCCGCTCCGCAGCAAGTGGGATCTTTCCGGACCGGGGCACGAACCCGTGTCCCCTGCATCAGCAGGCGGACTCTCAACCACTGCGCCACCAGGGAAGCCCTATTCTATTTTTCACATTTTATTTTTTTTTTGCCTACGAAATTTCTCATGCGGAGCCAAGTAAATGCCTTCCTCTATGGGTAAGGATCTGTAAGTGAATCCAAGGTTATAGTGGTCTGTTGAGAAGCTCTTAAGGAAATATTTTGGATACTTCTACTATCTTATTTAAAACAGATTTTATGCCTTTTACCTTATTATACAAGTATTATCTGCAAATATAAGATAATTTTGAATAAATCCTAAAATGATTACTTTTTTTGCCTATAAAGAAAACTATCTTAAGTTACCTCAACAAGATTTTAATAGTCAAAGGAATCATAGTAGTATCAAGTGCTTTTTAGAGTATTTCGTTTTAGAATATAATTTTAAAGTTGTAAAACATAACCATTCCATTTTCTTTTCTCCCTAGAGTTCCTTGTAGTTGCTGTTTATAATCATTGTAGAGAAGGACACTGAACTTGGGAAAAATGTTAGAAACTATAGGTAAGACCTGTTTCTTCCTGACCATTTTGATAATAATTGAAACTCCTTCCATTGGGATCTTTGAAATATGGTGTGTTCTGCATATCTGGATTCTATATTAACTTAGTAAAAATTTTTTTTTATCCACTAGCATTGTACTAGGGTAATGTGTTTCTATATTTGGATGATTTCATATGAAGTGTTATCAAAACCACATCATTTATAAGCAAAAGTTGAGAGTATATGAAATGTTCTACCAATTATGGGTTTTATTAAAACTTAATGTAAACCCAATTCTGATTTATGAAACCAGTTCTGGTTAATGTTTGTTTCTGGATAGCACCAAAAGTTTTAACAATTTTTTTAATACTGAAAGATCATTGCCTATGTCTTATTTTTAATTTATTCTTGGCAGGTGAAATACTACTGAGCTTTGCTTTTAAGTTGGTAAAAATAACAGTAACAAACACTTAGGTTGACAAACTCGAGTGACAATTTAAGGCAGTTTAATTTCTACATGAGATAATTTAGGTTGAAATATCCAAATTTTCTAGACTCATGTGTTAATCTTTTTTTCACACTGCTCTTTAGTTTTAGAGAAGCTAGTTTATAGAACTAGTTTCAGGTATATCAGGTATGGTACCCAGTCCCTCATCGTCCCTCGTCGGGCACTGCAGTCCTCACCTTTTCCAGGGAACTCTTTGGGTATGATTATTGGAAGGTATCTGGATTTCACTTTGGTGCCTTGATGATCATGGCTGGTGGCTTGACACCTGCAGGTTTTGAGGGAAGGGTGGGGAGAGTGGGTGGCAGGAAAGGAGAAGGAGCTGTTCTTGTGATCATGGGGATCATTACTTTGACTTTTGTTCCTGGTACTATGCCCCTAATAAGAATGCATGGGTGTACATTTCCTGCATCACTTATTTTATACTAAAGTCACAAATCATAAAGACTACCAGTCCACATAGGAAAGTTCCTCATAAGAAAGTGGACAGCAAAGAGGAAATACAGAATTATATAAACCATTACCTTATAATCTTCATTCTGTAAGTTATTACTGAGTTGTATACTTTTCAAGAATTGACATGGGAATTAATACTAGATTTGTATTCTGAGATACCATGGGAAATATGACCCAGAATAAAATTCTCATGCATATCTTCACTATTATTTGCTTTTAAATTCTGCATACAGTAAGTCCCCTACATCCGGACGAGTTCCGTTACGAGAGCAGGTTTGTAAATCCAATTTGTTGTCCAACAAAGCTAGCCTAGGTACCCAACTAACACAATCGGCTACATAGTACTGTACTGTAATAGGTTTATAATACGTTTCACACATATAATACGTAAAAAACAAGCAAACACAGAAAATAAAGAAAACATTTTTAGTCTTACATTATAGTATCTTGAAAAGTACAGTCGTACAGTACAACAGCTGGCGTACAACTGCTGGCATCGAGTGAACAGGCAAGAAGAGTCACTGACTGGAGGAGGGAGAGGAGGTGGGAGATGGTGGAGCTGAAGGATCACAGCAATAGGGGATGGAGGGCAGTCTGCAGTTTCACTCACGCCTGACGTTGATGGCACAGGTTCTGGTTCCTTGCTGGAACCAGATGCACGTTCGCATTCTTTGAAAGTTCACAACTTGAAGGTTAATGTATAGGGGACCTACTATATGAGTAAATATTGTTTCTTTAAATTTGTGTTTGTGAACTCATGTCGACATGGATTCATGTTTTAATTTCCCCATTCCTGCATAATTCTACATTTGGTGCTATCGAAAATGACTCTGGTGATAATTCTCACTCTTTTCGATTACTATGATATGGCAAATATATTTTAATAGACGCACTTGTTACCATCATGAATCTGTTAGGACATATATCTGAGCAGTCTCCATTTTTTTAAAAAACTAATGTGGCTTCACTTACAAGTAAGGGAGAGAAAGAGAGCAAGAGTAGGGTTTGGGGAGATATTTTTAACTGTTATATGTGGTAGAAACTCACTATCTGGTAGAATCATGCTTGCAAGATGCTAGGATTATTAAGGATATGCTAATTCAAGACATTTACTTTGGCAAATAAATATCTTACTTTGGGGGTAAGACATTTAAAATACTAAAAAATTGTGTTTTTGAAGGGATATGCATTATTGTGATGTATTTTCAAGTAAATTCACAAATACACAATGCTTTGCCCCTTAATATATGAAATTGTCATATTTGGATGTTATAACTCATCAGTAACATTATTCACCTCCACTTATTAGCTATACTTCTAATTTTTCTTACATATAAGTTTTTTAAAAAAGTGGAAATGTCAGCATTTACAAGATGACAGTGTTTGGTTTTCATTAGAGATGAAATACCTGGTATTGGAACTCAAATATGCTTCATCTGAATTAGTTTCTGTACTTTACAATTAGTTGCATGTAGCATACACTATAACCAGTTCCCTGCTGTCAAACTTTCTTACTAGAGATTTCAAGGTTTGAAGAATATATTCGTAGTGACATGTTTTAGACCCTTCTTTTTTTTCTGAGTCAATTCCTCTGGAAAGGAATAGCTTTAGGATTTCTATAAGCATGGTTTGATGCCTGTTTTTCAAATCCTGTTACTGTCTAATGCTGCTCTTTGGTTTAGACAAAAATCGGGCCCTGCAGGCGGCAGAGCGCTTGCAGGCCAAGCTGCGGGAGCGCGGGGATGTAGCAAATGAAGACAAACTGAACCTTCTCAAGTCAGTGTTGCAGAGCCCACTCTTCAGCCAGATTCTGAACCTGCAGACTTCTGTACAGCAACTGAAAGACCAGGTAAGACATGGTGCACTCACAGGAGGCCTTTGTGGTGTTGCATAGAGTTTGTGAAAGTCTCGTGTTTTTCTGAAAGGCTGATTTTTGTATGTGTTAATGAATAGTTAATGAAGTCATTTAAGCCAGCGGTCCCCAACCTTTTTGGCACCAGGGACCGGTTTCCTGGAAGACAGTTTATCCACGGACGCGGGGGGTGGGGGTGGGGATTGTTCAGGCGGTAATGCGAGCGATGGGGAGCAGTGGGGAGCGACAGAGGGAGCTTCCCTCGCTTACCCTCCTCTCACCTCCTGCTGTGCAGCCCGGTTCCTAATGGGCCGTGGGCCGGTACCAGTCCGTGGCCCGGGGATTGGGGGCTACTGATTTAAACCTCCAAATGAGACATTCAGATTAACTGTGGCTTCCCCCCACCCCCAGTTATTTTTGTGACAGTTGTTGCAGTGTATTGTAGATGATATGACATTGTGTTGAAGGCTGTTGAAGGCTGTGTGGATACGGAAGAATGAGTTCCTGCAGGAGAAGGGGATGATGAAAATATGTTTAGGGTGGATGACTGTAGCTTGGTTTCCATCATCACTAGGACTCATGGTTCATGTGATCTTGCTCATTCAGATTCAGACACTCAGTAAACTTACATGATTTCAGATGAGCCTGGATTTGCATGTGTAATCATGTATGTGAGGAAGGGAAATCACCTCTATTTTGACAGTAAACGGAGTAATTACATTGTCATCAGTTAGAGGAATTGCAGTTCTCACTTCTGAAAAGAGTGTAAGTAGCAATTGCTCCCATGACAGCATCAGATGGTGATAAACATTAGGACTTCTAAATGTAACACAGTGTTTTATTCCTGTAAAAATTATGAATATTAAAAAGTCCTGGCATTTATATTAAAATTGAAACATATCACAATGACAGAATGAAAACTGGAGTCAGATGGTCTTTGAACTTACTTAATCACCATTTCTCAGGTTTTTAAAAAATATTTTTTAAATGGTTGCTATCCTCACAAGGTTTGAAGTCAGTCTAATTATGTCTTTAGTCCAAGTTAATACTCATTCTGATGTTTTCAGCATTAATCTGAGGTTTATGGATGACTTGCTAGCAAATATTCTGCCTTAAAAGTTTAAAATGAAACCTGTAGACTAGTTTCATAATTCAGTGAAAGAACAGCTCCAATTAACAAAAAAACCCAAAATATGCCAAATGCAAAGAGAACAAATAGTAGCAACAGAGAAAGAATTTGTTTAGTGTCATATAACTTCTTAATCTAGATATTTTAGTAGCCCCCCCCCCAAATTAAGTAAGTAGATCAAGAAGAATGTCTAAAAATATTTTTCTCAAGTGAATTTCTACCTAATGATTTTAAAAGTTATGGCCATGAATTAAGAAAAAGAGGTAGTTTCATTATATGTAGTTGTGTTTGTTTCCTTTGTAAATTATTGAAAAGATTAGTTTTAGGTACTCATTTTCAAAATGAATTGGCACACTTTTGGAGAAACCAATATCATGAATATTAGTGTAATTATGGTGTGGAAAATTATCTGGTTTTTAGAGTGTGAAGATGTCTCCCCTTATTGTATTATGTGAAAATATGATTAGAATGAGATGAAAAGTTGCAAGAAAAAGTACTAGTAAGTGTGTTAGGGAATACCATTAGTCCAGTGAGGCAACTGTTGAAATTTCCCTGCTAGCCAGCCTTATGTAAGGAGAATAACTTTCATACTTACCATGTCTGCTGAAAGGAGGAGAGAAATGGGCCTACTTGTTGTTGAGCTTGTTTTGTCTTTTCTAAATGGAAGTAGAATATGGGCTCTAAAACTGTTTGGGTCCCACATGATTCAGCTGAAATTTCTTTGGAAATTATTGAGCATAATATTATTGAGCCTCATAGTCTAGGTCTATGGACAGTGTCATCTCATTGTATTAAATGTTAGAAGCTAGTATACAGTTGACCCTTGAACACCATGGATTAGAACTGCACATAGATGTGCTTTCTCTTCCTTATGACGTTTCTTAATAGCATTTTCTTTTCTCTAGTTTACTTTATTGTAGGAATACAGTATATAATACATAGAACATACAAAATATGTGTTAAGTGACAGTTTATGTTATGGGTAAGAGTTCCGGTTAACAGTACGCTCTTAGTAGTTAAGTTTTGGGGGATTCAGAGTTATACGTGGATTTTCGACTGTGTGTGGGGTGGTGCCGTGCCCCTACCCTCTGTGTTGTTCAAGGGTCAACTGTATTTCAAGCCTACGTAAGCTGTGATGTTTGTGAATTCTGTAGGCGTGTCTTACATGACTTTGGACTTTTTGGCTCATTGGTCACCCCTTCAAATACTGAAAGGGACCAAAGAAACCATCTGTTCTTCCCCCTGCTTATTACAGCAGTGGTTTAGAAGAGTAGAGCCAGAGCTACAACTCATGCTTCTTGGCTGCCAAGGCACAGCCCTTTCCCTTATTTGACCCTGCAGCTTATCTCACATCTCCCCCTGCCCCCAAGGGTAGAAATGCCCTAGATGCCATGACTTTATGTCGGTTGAAACTATTGATAATTTCCCACATTTTTTGTGACTCTTCACTTTACTCTCCGTTCTTTACCAATTCAGTTTCATTTGTTAACTTAACCAATTTCTTTTCCTTGCGTGACTAGAGAAAATTTTCAAAAACTTAAAATAATATTTTCTGTTTTAAAGTTTAAACATTAAATATTCTAGACGTTATCATGTTAGATTTAAATTTTCTATATAGTTTACCAACTGCTAATTTATTGATATTTATAATTTAATATTTAAGTAATGCATCTAAGGAGTGACATTTGGTTTGTGTTTTTAATCCAGTAGCTACACAAATCTGATGCATGTCTAGCTTTTATTTTTTATCTTATACCTAACTTACGTTTTCAAATGTATAATTTTATATGCACAATAGGAGCAAGTTACCATTTCCATCTTTTTTATTATTACTGGAAATGTTGACCCCTTTGATTTTCCCCTGCCATCATTCTGTTGACCCCTTTGATGTTCCCCTGCCATCATTCTGTCTTTTAAAAAGCAAAGGGAGGGAATAATTGAAAAGCCCAAGGTATATGCACCATATTGGGAACATGATCATATTGTTGCATTAATGACAGATGCCGACATGCCATGTTGAATTAAGCCTACTATTTTTTTCCCTTCAGATCCTTCCCATTACTTCTATTCAATAATGTTTAATTTTTCCAATTTGCTTCTTCCGTATTAAGACTGCCCTTAGAAATCAAACTGTTTCCCTTTGGCAAATTAAACACTTGACAGGTGTGTAACTGAGAGGGCAAAAAAGCCATGCCCTGAAGGGATGTGCTATTTAAATATTGTCAAAAATATTAACAGGTCTGAGAGTATAATTGATGCCTCTGTTTAACTCTGCCACATTGTGTATTGTTTTAATGCCAGCTAAAAGGATGTGTGCTATTAAACCTGAATAATCTCTAATAGCTCCAGTTCATTTCCTATTGCATGATTCCTGTTTAAGTGAAGGGGGGAAAAAAAAGGGAACTGTGACTTTGTGTCAATGATCTGTCAAATGCAAATTCTCAAGTAGTGTCCTCACTGTCACCTAGTCATCAGGGCTAATAACTGCAGGGCTTAATGCATATTCATGACAAAAATCCAGCTATTGTGGAGGAAATAAATATGTTAGCAGTTTAATAATAGAAACTTGTCAGCCACGAGGATATTGGATTTGAATATTTATTCCATGACGTTTCTCTATTCCAATATAGGTGGATGCTGCTTTCCTGATTAATTAATCGCCTTGCTTTCTGAATTAACTATGGGCACTAAGTTAAATGTCTTTTTATCCTGAGTTTTTTATAGGAAGACTGTGAATTAAAATGATTAATTTCATTAGAAAGTTAGAATTAATATTTAAAAGTTAGAATTAATATTTAAAAATTGTCATTGCTAAGATTTTTAAAAAAAGTTATGGCCACAGAGACCAAGTCCAACATTGAAGAAATGATGTGGATATGCAGGCTACAAAAGCTGCTGATATGGAAGACTAGCCTTGGGGGGATAGAATATTCTGGAGGTTTCTCCTTGTCAGTGATTTCCAGCCTTTTTGGAGTATGACAGTTGTTATTTTGTTGTTGTTCTTGTTTGATATTTCCAGGTTCCTGGTTCATTAACCTTTCTCCCAGGAAAGTGTTGGCTTACATATATATCATCTAGATGCATAGTGTATTTACACACAAGATTAAACCAGATTTTTCCAAGTTTTTCTTTGGAAATTTCCAAGTTTTTCTTTGGAAATTTTATGACATCTCTTGAAATAATTGGAGAAATGCTGATTTAACATAGAATCAGTGTTGGAAATTACTGTTCAGTGTAGATCACAGTAATTCAGTCCATCTTTTTCATTTTTATTCTTGGAAAATATGGTCTTCATGGTATAAAATTGTGGTTTTATATTTGTGTTCCTAAGTTTTATCTGTTCACATTCCAAAAAGAATTTGGAACAACTCCTGAAGGCAAAGCATCCTGACTAATAGATGATTCAAAGGTAAATCTAAATAAAGATCAAATAAAAATATTAGACAATTAGATATACCAAGAATCTTGGGTTGCTAAAATTTAGTATAGAATTTATTTCCCATTTCCCAGGACAAAGGCAAAAAAGAACCAGATAATTATATATTGCTCAACGTGAGACATCATTCTATGAACCAGATTTCCCCTTGGCAATGGGAACATTATGGGAGCTCATGGTTATTTTATAGAAAGCTCATAATCATTTATTAATAAACCTTGTTGAACACCTAAAATAATCAAAAACACAATGAATAAGTAAGGTGGAGGTTGTCACCATCTAGAGGGAAATATAGAACATGTATAGTCTTATGTAATTAAATAGAAAAACAAGAATGTGAGTGGTATAAGAGGAAGAAAGAGGAAGAAATTACTAACTTTGATTAGAGGAAAACTAAACTTCACACTGGAAGTAACATGTAAAATAGGTCTTGAAAATGAGTAGGAGTTTTCTGCAGAGATGGAGGAAGTTATTTCAGGTAGTGGAAACAGTGGTTAGAAGAGTATAGAGCAGTTCTCAAACGGGGATTTTACGTTCTCCCTCTCCAGGGGACATCGGGCAATATCTGGAGACACTTTTGATTGTTGCAACATGTGGGCTGTGGGGGCCATTGCTACTGGCACGTAATGGGTAGAGTCCAGGGATGCTGCTGAACATCCTCAGTGTAAAGGATAGCCCCTCAAAACAAAGAAGTGTGGGGTTTAGGGTGTGTTCAGTGCTGAGGTTGAGAAACCCTGGTACAGAGTCACATACATACCTGTATTATCAGAGCAATAGGATACGTGAGGCTATTGGCAAGAGAGGAAACTTTGGAGCCAGATTATAAAGGATTTATTAAGATAAGATTTTTTTTGTTGTTTTTTGAGTTTTTTTCTTTTTTTGGGTTTGGTTTTTATCATCTTTGCTCTTTTGCATTCAGCTTTCTATATCAAATTTTATTGTATCAAGTTGAAGTTGTATCAACTTGATCTTTTAACCACACTATTAAATACAGTCTTTTAACAATCATTTTATTTACGTATTTTTATTTCTCCACATTTTAAAGGTTGTAGTAAAAACACACAGCATAAAACAAAGGTATAGGTTTTAATGACATTTTTGATGGATAAGACCCTCAATTATAATTGTAAAACACGTGACTTATACTTCAAAGGACTATTTCTTTCATCTTTCTAAGAATGAAATACACTAAGAATACACACTAATTTAGCGACGGCTTTTCTGCAGAAGAGTACATGAAGTAATGTACCCCATGTATTTTTTTTCTCATACTGTCTTAAAACAGGAGCGCACTTTATAGAACCTAAAGAAACAGGTAGTCAGTGTGTACTTCATAGGGTTACTTTCAAATATCTGACGGAAGCAGAGGGTATTGGGTGAAACACCACCATCCTGAGGCCTGCCCAAAGAGCCACTCTTCTGTGTGTGTAGGACTGATACATCACGTTCATGGCCAAAGTGTTGAGGTATGCTGCTTTTAAGCAGTAACATTCTCACCTCTGACACTTTCTTACATTTATGTTTTTTAGGTTGTTGGAAAGTTGAGAATTTTGATAACTGAGTACTTGGTTGCTCTGTTTTGACTTTGGTCGTCAAAAAGATGCTGTTTTGTGTAATTCATGTCTCAAAGAGCAGAGATGCCTGTATTTCCTCAGCTTTATTTTATTACTTATGTAAAAGATGAAAACATAACCCTTGTGTGGATGGTTTCTAATTTGAGACTGAAATGAAGATAATTCACCTGTAGGCTTGCTGTCAGGAAAGGGGAAATGGCTACTCTCTCCCAAGAATGCCTAGGTTAAATTATGACTGGGTATGGTGGAAGGGGAATGGAGAGAAAGAAGATACGCCTCAACCGACCATTAACAGGAAGTATGAGAAATCGACTGGAATTCTTCCCAGTTGATGTTGACTGTGAAAATGAAAAAACTATTTTTCTTACCCCTGAAACGGTTTTGCTTTTATGAGAGAGCATTGCAGCCGCCTAACAGGAAAGTGTCTGTTTCTTGAGACTTCAATGTACGTTATCTAGGAGAAGTTATGAGAGGAGGAGTTGAGTCTCATGTTTTTACATTTACCATAAAGTTTATTTACTGTAGGAATTTCAAATACTTTATTTTTGGTACAATAACAGCTTTTAAATGTTTGTTCCTTTAACTAAAAGTTTGTAAATATAGAGCCTTTGAAGGGACTAAAATTCTTGTTTTATCCTGGGCAAGAAGGCAGTGTTCAAGCTTTTTATACAGTGCTGGATTAAAATGCAACACCATCTTGCTATTGGGTATGCATGTGTGTCTAAAACAGCAAATGGTGCTAATTGTATGGTGTTTTTGTGACAAAGTTAAATGGTCTTTGGAGAAGAGGGAAAAAATGTGAAATTTACTGGGTATAATGTAAATCAGTTTTATAACCCAAGAATTTAGAACAATAGAGGTTGATTTGCATTTGAAATATAGCAACAGCAACAAGAACAATTACTTTTAGGAAGCCATTGTGTGCTGTGGACTTTGTCTCATTTAACCAGTCCATCAGCTTTTTGAGATGGGTTTTATCCCCATTTTGTCCAGTGAGGAAATTGGGGTTTAGAGAGGTTATATAACTTAATCTGGACCACACAATTATTCATTGGTAGATTTAGGGGAAGAATCCAGGTCTGTCTGACCCTGAAGCCAATGCTTTTTTTTAACTTCTAATTTACACTGTTTCTAAATCCTAGTTCTGTAATTTAAAGGAGCAAATAAGTTGAAAAAACAGTTAATAGCATTCCTAAAGAGAAATGAATTCAAATTAAATCTTTTGTAAATTCAAATTCATTAAGATTTGCCATTTCCCTCAAATTCTCCCACCAGATTTTAATCAGAGGGCCTTTTTAATATAAATCAGAAGTTTCATTCTGCTTTTGTTTATAATTATGCTAGGTTTTAAAGTAAATGAACTGGGTAAAGGTAATAGTGGAATGGAGAGACAGCATGGCAAAGTAACATCAGTCTTCATATGCCCATTTCCATATATTTATACTTGTCTAGAAGGTTTTATTTTTATTTTTCTCTAAGCAGAGTGTGAACAGTGAATCAGTTTTATCTTCTGGAAATGTGGGACATAGAAAAAACACTGCAAACATTCTAACATGTCATTTGTCCAGATTTAAAATTTCTGATGGCATTTGAAAAAGATAAAGTTACTTAATTTTGATACCTTTACCCCTTTGATGTAGAAAATTTCAGCATACTTTGATAAGAATATTATTTTTGGTCAAGTTACATTCTGTAAATTTTTTTCCCTTGGAAATTTTGTTAAGAAAGCACAGAAGTGTTGAGATTTAAATAAAGGAAAGACATTCTGCAAATACACATCAACACACATGCCTAGACTAGTGGTGTATATGCTGTGCGCCACTCGCCATTTGTTCTTAACAAGCGTAAACAGGAGTTGTAGAATTCATTTGTTTGGACGTTTGTTTGGAGTCCATTTACTACTTTTGGGATAAAATCCATGCCATGTTCACCTTTGCATACCTTGTCCCTAACATGACACTTTGCTCAAACTCAATAAATGATTGCTTAATTAATGAGTATGTGAATGTTGTTGAATATTTAGAAGTTTTGTGCATTAATAACTTTCCTTGCTAGAGAACGAGTTTTTAACATAAATAAACTAGCCAAATAACTGAAGTTACTTTGAAGACACCTCATTTTTCTCGTAGGAACCATATTGAAAAAGATATGTCACTCATCATTCATCATCATCATAGCAGTTAACACGTATGGAATTCCTACTGTGTGCCAGGAGCTATTCCACGTAGATTTACCTGTTTCATCATTATAACAATACTGTAAAGCACAGGATAATATTTTCCTCATTTTGCAGCTGGGGAAACGGAGACACAGAGAGGTTAAGTGGGGGAGTGAGTCAGTATCTGAATGCAGGCACGCTGACTCCAGAGCCCAGGTCTTAATCATAGAGCTCTGTTGTCTTTTGTTTCACTGTCCTAAACAGTATAATGAACATAATTTAAGGATTTCCTGGTGATCTAGAGGCCTTCGTTTTGATGATCTGATCTCAGGTGCTGGCAGTATTGTAGTGTTGTCTTGTTTGGAGACAGACACAATCCAGATTTGTATTCTGGCACTGATATTTATAAGTAAATGATCTTAAGCCAGAGTTGATTTCTTAAAATGAAAAAATATATATTTATCTTGACTGAGCCCCTTTTTTTCCCCTCCTTTAGTTGTAAAATGGGAACTAAATAACATGGATTTTAAAACTAAGGCATAAGCCCAGTGCTTACCAAGCACTCAATAAATATCAGTTCTCTGCTTATTGCTTCCTCCTCCTATTGAGATTTTATGTTCTAAGGCAGCAACTCTCAGTTTGGCCTCATGACCCCATTACATTGTTAAAAATTACCAAGCACCTCAAAGAGCTTCTGTTTTTATGGTTTTATCCACCAGTATTTATCAGGTTAGAAATTAAAATTGAGAACTATTGTAAATATTTACTTATTATATTAAAAACAGTAATACACCGATTACCTTTAAAAATTAGCGAGAAGAGTGGCATTGTTTTATATTTTTGCACATCTCTTTAACGTGGCTCAGTAGAAGACAGTGGCTTCTCATGTCTGCTTCTGCCTTTGATCTGTTTGCATTTTTTGTTTTAGTTGATGTATATGAGAAAATCAGGCCTCATGCAAGTATCAGTATGTAGCTGGAAAAGGGGAGGGGTATATATAGCCTTTTCAGATGGTTGTGGATATCCTCCTTCAATAGGACACCAAAACTCTTGGTAGTTTCTTAAAGGTTAGTTACAACGTGGAATCTGAAACCAGAACAGTGAACATTTTGTACTCTGTTACAGTAAAATCTGTCTTGTGCTTTGAATTTTTACTTTTATTATCCATGCAGAATTTTATATTATATTGGTCATCTGGAAAATTTGAAAAACAGAAAAATTACATTTCACATTTCACTATATAGTATCAGAAAGTTACACTTGGCTAATATTGCTTCTGATCTTATCAATGGAGTCTTTAAATTATGGCAAAGTGTCAAGCTCAGGAAGGCAGATGCAAATTTTTCAAAATTCTCATTTTTACTTGAAAGCTCAAATTTTACTACTGGCAACAATTACTGTCAGTTGTTTTCCTTGAAGTGACAAGCATACTTTGTTTATTTTTGAGAAATTGTCTGCCATATACCCAAGCCTGTATAATCATTTTTGGTTTTAAGTCATTTTTTTCAAGTAATATGGTACCCATGAAAAAAATAGCATAGTTTAGTTTGCAACTCAAACAATAGTGCTTCTCTTCTGACAATTGTATTTTTTTGTATAGCAGAAGTACTTTATACTTACTTACCATTTTTAACAGTATTAAAAGGATGTGCATGCAAGAGTCAATATCGAATAAAATTAATAATTTTTACTACTTCATCAAGAACGTTTTTATTTGATTCAAAGGTGGGGAAATAGACTTGTTCTTGCTGAGAGGAGCTGAAAATAATTTGTTGCCTTTTCTTTCACAGTCTACCACAGACACCGCTTTAATTACCATCCCATCCCCTAGAGCCCAATGTCTCGGACATTTCAGGTGCTGAATAAGTATTTGAATGAACTAAAGATAGGTCTCATAGAAAATGTAAAATTATACTTGTTTCATCTGAACCCCCCTCCCTGCCCTTATAACTTGCTGTTGCATTTTGTATCTTGTTTAGCTCAGGAACTGTGAGCTACTTTATGTCCAAAATAGTCTGGTCACATTAAGCTAATATGCTTTGAACATGCAACTCAATTTCTTTAATTAGCTTTAAAAATAAGGATCATTAAATCAAGAGTGCCACCATCAATTACTGTGCAAGGGGGTTTGCCTGTTCAATAATGCATCAGAGTTGTGCTCTATTCAGTGTTTCACTGAATGATTTATGGAAAAAGAGGCATCTCTTGGTTCCAAACTTGAAATGGAGCTCTATTATGTATAAGATTTTTTTTCCTGTTATTGCTACCATTTTAGGTGCTGTATTTCATTGAATACTCTCAGCATCCTATCCCTCTTTGCATTTCATATTTGGGATCAGTTCCAGAGAGTGTTTTACAGCATTTTTGTAAATTCACAAGAAAATAAGCACTTTTCTTGCTCTACAAGAAGAAAAGACAAGGTGCAGATTAAAAAAAAAAAAAAAAAGTCTGCATTTCTATGAGGTGCACCTGTTATGGCAGATTCCCCAGAGAGTGCCTTGCTTCTTATTTTTCCATTATGTTGAGGGAGTAACAAACAAACCAAAAATTGGGAAAGTGAACTAGCAATATATGTTTATAAATTTGTTGAAAATCTACCAAAACTAGGGTTGCAAAAGCAGTGGTCATTTTTCTTGTTTAATTCAAGATAATGCATATTTTAGCTTTTAAGTGATAGAAATACAGTATTCATCAAATGTATGTAAGCATTTGGGTTGTTTTATTCTCATTGCTATACTCTGAATTCAGAATAAGTCAAAATAACAGGACCACAAATTAGGTTTGGACAATCTATACAGAAATGCTTTGGGAAATTCAGTTTGATCCTAAGCAGTCATTTTTGTAGACAATAATACAAGTACTTCTGGAAAGATTGATGTTAGCCATGAAAATAGAGCTAATAATGTTAACTTCCTTTTCAGTTAACAACACAGAAGGGATAGATAAAACCTAAGAAGTTAATATTTCAGTATTTTGTAGCAGTTTTTGTTAAGTAAATCTACGTATTTGAAAAGTTTTCTATTGGATTAAGCTTAAGTGCATAAACCACATGCATATGATCAAAATATTAAGATGTTGATCTTGTTGAGTATGTTTGGAATTACATTAATTTTAAAGAATAGGTATTATTATTGAAAAAAGATGAAAAACAATTTATAATTAAAAAAATCTTAGAGTTATATCAGGCTTGTACCAGGGTGGGTCAAACTACTTTAGTGTAAAAGTGTAAGACAGAGTAAAGATTATTTTTTTCTTCTAATTTGGTGTGCAATTAAATGATACAAGCTTTAAAAATGTATAATCTTTAAGGAAGAAAGATCTAGGTGCGCTACAGAGGTCAAAACACATTTGCTGAGGATTCATCTTGACTTGAGCACTTGTTAAAAGATTTATTCTGGCAGTGGGAATTAGCCAGTTGAATCCATATCAAGCCTGTGGAGGGTAATGTATCACAGTAATAGACTAAGCTTCATCTTCAGATATCCACTTCTTTATTTTCCTTCACTTAAGGTGAATGCTGGGTAATTGAACTTTAAATTCAGTTTCTGTCAGAGAAGGTTTAGCTTGATACATAGAGGCTATTCCTACTACCTCTTTCTTTAAGAGAAGTGTATGTGTGTATCATTCATTGGAGTACCCCAGGTTCTCTGCTCTGATTGTATTGCTTACTTTGTAAACTTTAAAAAATTTTGAGAAAAAAACATACAATCAAGCGAAGATTATATGGCTCAAGGATTTTTTACAAATTGAATGTACACATAACCTTCCCCATAAATCAAGGTATAGAAGGTTACCAGCACTCCATAATAATCTCTGTGTCCCCTCAGTCAGTCCTAACTACCCCAAAGGAATCACTATTTTTTCCAGCCTATTTGAGTTATAGTTGACATAGGATATTGTATAAGTTTAAGATGTACAACGTGATATTTGAAATATTTGCTACCCTTATTTACCAGAGTAAGGCGAGTTAATACATCTATCCCCTCACATAATTAACCCTTTGTGTGTTAGGTGAAGACTTTTTAAAATCTATTCTCTTAGCAGCTTTCAAGTATATAATACAATATTGTTAACTGTCGTCACCATGCTGTCCATTTAGATACCTGGAATTTTTTCATCTTACAACTGGAAGTTTGTATCCTTTAACCAGCATCTCCCCATTTCTCCCAGCCCCTGGCAGCCACCAATCTACTCCTTGTTTCTGTGAGTTTGGCTTTTTTAGATGCCACATATAAGTCAGATCATACACTATTTTGACTTTCATCCCATAGATGAATATTTGAATTTTATATAATACAATCTGAGTATATATGCTTTTGTACCTGGCTTCTTTGTCTTCGCTTTGTGTCTGTGAGATTCTTTTTGGTTGTTGTATGTAGCTGTCGTTCTTTTCATTTTTTTGTTGCATGAATATACTAGAATATATTTTTCCTTTCTTTTGTTGACTATAATTTTGTGGGTTTTCCCCAGTTTTTGGCTGTATTATAAATAAAATTGCCATGAATGTTCTAGCATGTCTTTTGATGTTCACAGTTGTGCATTTCTCTTGGGTATTTACTTTAGAGTGAAATTTCTGGGTCTTAAGGTATATATTCAGCATTTGTAGATTCTGCCCAACTGTTTCCCAAAGCAGTTGTAGGTCTGTGCTCTCACTATAATGTATGAAAATTCTTGTTGTCCACATCATCGCTTATACTTGGTACCGCCAGCTTTAATTTTCTTTCCCCCTCCCCCCCCAATTTTAGCCACTCTAGCGGTACTTGTAGTATCACATTATTGTTTTAATTTGCATTTTCCTGACGACTGATGATGTTGAGTACCTTTTCATATGCTTGTTGGTTATTTGGATATCCTCCTTTGTGGAGTTTCTGTTTAAGTTTTTTGCACACTTTTCTATTGTTTTGTCAGTCCTTTTCTCATTGACTGACAAGGGTTTTTTATATATTCTGAATACAGTTTTTTTGTTGGACATATGTATTACAGTTGTCTTTTTCTGCTTTGTGTTTTGCTTTTTGACTCCCATAATTGTATCTTTTGGTGACCAGAAAATTTTTAAAAATTTATAATAAAGTCCAATTTCTGAAACATTCCTGGTGTTTTATCTATTTTATTAATCCTTTTTCTTCCAAAAGTCTAACTTTTGGCTTTCTTTATTGTATTTAAAAAATTTTTTCCTCAATTCTGGTCTAACCTATGTTATTTTCTTCCTTTTTTCAGATTTGGTATACTGTTTTATTTTAGCTTTTTGATACAGATGCTCAGCTCATTGATTTATTAATCTTTCATCTTTTTCTATTTTTTTTTTGCGGTACACGGGCCTCTCACTGTTGTGGCGTCTCCCGTTGCGGAGCACAGGCTCCGGACGCACAGGCTCAGCGGCCATGGCTCTCAGGCCCAGCCGCTCCATGGCATGTGGGATCTTCCCGGACCGGGGCATGAACCCGTGTCCCCTGCATCGACAGGCGGACTCTCAACCACTGCGCCACCAGGGAAGCCCCATCTTTTTCTAATATATCCATTTAAGTCTATGAATTTCTTTCTAAGCATTGCTTTTGCTGCATCCCACAATTTTGGTATGTTGTATCTTCATCATCATTTAATTCAAAATGTTTAAATTTTAATATAATTGCTTTGACCCATGGTTTATTTGGAAATGTATTGCTTAATTGACTAACATATTTTAGCTTTCTTGTTACCTTTCTGTTATTGATTTCGAGCTTAATTTACTGTAATCAGAGGTCATCTATTCTTTGGGGTTTGTTGACACTTGCTTTTTGAACTACCTATAGTCTATTTAGATAAATAGTTCCTTTGTATTTGGAAAGAATTCAGCATCCAGCAGTTGCTGAGTGCAATGTTCTATATTTGTCAATTAGGTCAACTTTATTTAGAATGTTGTTCATATCTTCTATATCCTTATTGATTTTTTTTCATTCTGTCAGTTACTGAGAGAGATTTGTTATAAACTCTAATTATGATTGTGGATTTGCCTATTTCTTATTTGGATTCTGAGTCCTTTTTGCCCTACCTGTTTGTTTTTTTTTTCCTTAACGATTTATTATTTATTCGTTTGGCTGCACTGGGTCTTAGTTGTGGCACACGGGCTCTTCGTTGTGGTGTGCGGGCCTCCCTCTAGTTGTGTCACGCAGGCTTCTCTCTAGCTGTGGCATGTGGGTTTTCCTCTTCTCTAGTTGTGGTGCACAGGCTCCAGGGTGCGTGTGCACTGTAGTTGTGACCTGCAGGTTCCAGAGCGTCTGGGCTCTGTAGTTTGCGGCACGCGAGCTCTATTTCAGGCATGAGAGCTCAGTAGTTGTGGCGCACAGGCTTAGTTGCCCCGCAGCATGATGTGGGATCTTAGTTCCCTGAGCAGGTATCAAACCCGCGTCCCCTGCATTGTCAGGTGGATTCTTTACCCCTGGACCACCAGGGAAGTCCCTGCCCTACCTGTTTTGAGATTATCTTTTTAGATTACTAAGACTGTTTTTTCTTTCTGTTGAATTGACCGTTTATGTATTGTCCCTTTTTATCTTCAGTGATGCTTCTTAAAATCTACTTGTCTGATATTAGTTTAGCTGTATCAGGCTTCTTTTGGTTAATGTAAGTGTTGTGTATCTTTTTTCCATCTTTCTACTTTCATCTTTTCTGTATCTCTTTTTTTATTATTAATCTGTGTCTTTGGTAAACAGTATACATTTGGATTTTACTGTATTATCCAATCTGACAATTTCAGTCTTTGAGTATTTAACCCCTTCATATTTAATGTAATTATTGATAAATTTAAATTTGACATTTTTGTTTTCTTACTCTCTTTTGCCTTTTTTGTATTAGTTGACTTTTTAATATTATCTTCTTCTTCTATTAGCATGTTATTTATACTTCATTTTATTATTCTTTTATTGGTCACCCTAAAGATTACAGTCAGTATCCTTAACCTATTTGAATTAACTTAAAAAAATTATTTTGAATTAAGTACAGATTCACAGGAAGTTTTCAATGTAGCATATGTATAGCCCTATGTATATTTCACCAAGTTTCCTCCAATGGTTACATCTTAATTATAGTAAAATATCATACCACAAAACTGATACTGGTACAATGTGTGTTAATTTTTTCAATTTGTGTCATTTTTTCCCACTTGTATAGATTTGTGTAACTACCACCACCATCTAAATACTGATCTATTCACCACCACAAAGACCTCCCTTCTGCTACCCCTTTATATTCATATCCAGCCCCCTACTCCACACCATTCCTAACCCTGGCACCCTTTTCCATCTCTATAATTTAATCAATTCAAGACTCTTATAAAAATATAATCATAATGTATGTGACAGTTTGAAATTGTTTTTTTTCACTCAGTATAATCCCTCCAAGTTTCTGTGTATCTTAATATTTTGTTCCTTCTCGTTGTTGAGTATTATTCTGGGTATGGATGTACTTACTAGGGGACATTTTGTTGGTTTCCAGTTTTTTACTCTTATAGGTGAAGCTGCTATGAGCAATTATGTACATGTTTTTGTGTGGACATATGTTTTCATTTCTCTATAATAAGTGCCCAGGAGCACAATTGCTGGGTCATATGGCAAATATGCACTGAGGGTTTTTTTTCAGAAACAGCCAAACTGTTTTCCGGAGGGGCTCTACTGTTCTGCGTTCCTACCAGCAGTGTATGAGCGTTCCGTTTTCTCCACATCCTCACCAGCATGTGCTGTTGTTTAGTTATCCTGTTAGGTATATAGTGATATCTTTCTGTGCTTATAATTTGCATTTCTCTAACAGGTAAGATGCTGAACACCTTTATGTTCTTATTTGCCATCCATGTATCCTCTTTGGTGAAATGTCTCTTTGTGTCTTTTGTTCATTTTTTAATTGGATTTTTTGGATTCCTGAGTTTTGAATTTTCTTTATATATTCTAGGTATGAGTCCTTCATCAGATATATACATCCTTAACTTATATGATTCTACTTTAATTAGTACTTTCACTACTTCCTGGAAAATTCAAGGAACTTAATACCTTTCACCCCATTTACCCTACTCCTATATTTTGTGTAATTATTCACGTAGTTTAATTTGACATGAATTTTAAACTTCAGAACTTTTCGATTATGTGTTGTAAGCAATTTCTATTGATTTACTCACATTTTTAAACCCTTTTTTGTGCTCTTCAGTTTTTTCTGCATTAGGGAAATTCCATCAGGGATCATTTTCTTTTTGCATAAGAATTTATTTTGGTATTTCTTTTGTACAAAACTGAAACAATACTTTGTGTGTTGAGTATGTATGTGGGGGGTTGTTCTGAAAATGTCAGGTTGTCAGTTCTTTTAATTTTTAAGTTCTCTTCTGTCTTTCAGTGATTCACTTGAGAAGTCAGATGTCACCTTTATTCTTTGAATATAAGGTCTGTTTTTGCTCTGGTGGCTTTTAAGATCTTCCCTCTGTCTTGGCTTTCAGCTGCTTTACCGTGATGTGCTATCATAGACAGCCTGGAGGCTGGACACCAATAATCCCTACTTCCTGGTATTTGTGCTCTTGTGTGATACCTTCTTGAGTATGGGCTGGCATTACTGATTTAGTTCTGATGAATAGAATATGGCAGAAGTGATGGTTTCCTTTTGATCTTTTAAAGTTTTTTTTTAAACAGCTTTTTATGCAAATTTTCCAATGATCTCAGTGGAAGGGTTATTCTGATACAGTTATTTCCACAGGGCGAGCTTAATTGTACAGAGAACTAAAGAGAATTTTTGTTTTCTTGGGATGCTCTTATAGAAGAGGCAGCTCTCTTAGTACACGTCCAGATAAGTTGTTTGCTACGTAAAAAGATGCTGTCCTTTTCTCCTGTAGTGCATATTGACTGATGCCCGGAGCACTAAACACTTGTTCAGTCAGATATTTTCTTGTCTCTTTGCTTTTGTAAGTGTATATTTATTAAAAAGTCATTTTAGAGCTAGTTATGCAAGTCATAATATTTTTATATTTGTGTGGCTTTATTATGTAGTATAAAAGTTATGACAAAAGATATTTTTCTGTGAAAAGTTATTTAAATTCATTTTAAAGACTACACAGATGAATTGATAAAACAATTGTTGGTGAGTTGGTTGTGTTAGAGGCAACTGTGAAACACTGAAGAAAAATATCCTAAAAATCTGGAAGGTTTCTATCCTGAAATTGTTTCCCAAGTGTCCAGATTCTTGCTTCACCTTGTAAAGAGGCTGAATTTGAAAAAAAAGTCCATATTATATGAATGTGGTTTATATAAGAAAGAGGGTGGAACCTCCCATATATCAAGATATTTGTGAATATGTATGTGTGTTTTAAGTTAAAATAATGTGCTTAAGTTGTATATTTGTCCTTTGTTATGATTTTTGCTTTATCTGACCTTTTAGAGTAAGTGACCCTTTTGCTGGTTCTGACTACATCTTATAATAGAGCTCCTCCTGTTTTTCTAAATACTGAGATGGTGTTCCATATTACCCTTTCACAAAGAATTTGGTAACTTTTTAATTGAATACCTTACATAGTTTTTATTTAATTTATGTTTTAATGTTAGCACTAATTAGAATCCATAAATTAATACATGTTTATTTACTAAGAACATAAAAGACCTTTTTAGACTGAAATAGCCAGAAGCTAAACAGAGAACAGAAAATTATGTGGTGACTGTTGCTCATTTACTAGCAACTTCCATAAATTATACAGATTGTTTACCTGTATGTAAAAATCAACAGATAGTTGTGTTTTCTTCTGTTTATTTTATATTCTATAAACCAAGATGGGAGTCAAGTTCTTTTTATTAAACATTTATACTGTGTCTGTTATGAACAGACCTATCATGGCAAAGAAGATTCATTCTTGTTCTTCAAAGAGATTATAGTTCAGAAAGCCATTTTAATAAAGCTATGGCAGAATCACAAGGTGCCTTTTTGCTATGGGTATAAATTTTCAAAGTTAGAAACAAGCCTTTTGTATAACGGTATAATTAAATTTTAGTTTTTACTTATGTGATCTCTTTGCTTTTACATTTATGTAGACCTCAGTGGCTGGGAGGAGGTAGGAGGAGTCATTGTCATTTGTTAACCTTTAACAAATTTGTGGAAGACAATTGATATTCAATATCATATAGCTTTATATGCATATATAACTTTACTCTTGGAATGCCTTCACACCTTGTCTTGTATAGTGTCAGAGCTTCTGTTTCACCAGTTAACTTCACACAGACAGACTCTTTGTGCTTATAATGTGATTTGTTCATCCTAGCTCACTGTAGCAAAACTCCAAATATTTTTTCCCTGTGCAAACATACCATAGGCATTAGGTCCTGGTGTGTGGGATCCTCAGCCTGTCACAGATTTCATGATGCCATCTGCTTCAACCTGAACAGTGTATCTTCTGCTGGCAGATTTTATTGAAGTTGCCATGCTCAGGTTTAAAAAAAAATCAGGTTTGGCATAAGAAGCTTACTTTTGAAAAAATAATAATTGATCATGCCTGCTGTAGATTTTAAAATAAGCATTTGAAAGGATTCCCAAAAGCCTCTTCCTCAAATACCTTGATCTCCTTTACATCTGTGGTTGTAGATAGCCAATAAAATGGTGAATTACTGGTAACTTTGGTAAGTTACTGAGTTTCCTGTTTTATTTTTTAGGACAGGTAACAAGCTTAGGCATGGATTGGTGACATAAATTGTGAAATATTTTGATTGCTTCTGTCAGTGGAAGACATTTACTAATGTCTCATTTCCAGAAATGATTGTTTGCTATGTGTATAATACGAAGATGGTAGTAGCACCATGATGAAAAAAATCTAGGTCATAATCTACTTACTAGGTCTGTGACTTTGTGTAATTTTGTCATCTGTAAAATGGTAATAGTGATTCTTGGAGGGTCATTGGGCAGATTAGATCAGAGTGGGTCCTTAAAAATGGATAAACATTTATTCTGCAGATGGATATTGAAAGCCAACTCCGTGCAAGACACTCTCCTAGAGGATGAGGATATAATAGAGAATAAAATAGTCGAATTCCTCCACTGGAGAATTCTACATTCTAGTCTGTCTCTGCAGATTGGGGTGGAAGCTCCATGACAGCAGGGTGCATGCCAGGCAATAATAAGCACCATGAAGAAAAACAGGGCAGTGTCAGTTCATGGAGCGTAATGGTGGGACGCAGTCTTAGTTAGGGTTGTCAGGGAGGCCTTCTCTGAGGTGACGTTAAGTGTACTTGGATGAACAAAAAATGTAAGCACGTAGATCCTTGGGGGAAGGACGTACTTGGCTGCTAGAGAGAACAGCTTGGCAGTTGGAGGAACAGTAAAGTGGTTAGTATAGCTGGAGCTTTGTGAGTGAAGGACAGAGTGCTGGGAGATGAGCTTAGAGAGTGATCCAAAAGTGTCATTGCTATAACTTTTCTTACGATTAATTGTAAATTAAAAGTTACATTCCAGATACCCTATAGAAATACAAAATTAGGATTGACTCTTTGCACTGTTTTAATAATTGCTTAGCTTTAATGTAATATTTATTATTATTTAATATTACTATATTAATGTCAGTATGACTTTATATAAGATATTCTATAAATATTAATAATAAATATATTATTTATTATTATTAGATTATTTAGCTCTGTATAACAGGCACATACAAGTAATTACAGAATATTTTGTTGTTGTTTATTAATATCATTGTACCTGGAGTTAACCATACTGTGAGGTTTGAGGGCGTAGTCCTCCAGACTAGAAGCTCTGCCCTAGACTTGTGCCACCAACAGCAAGGAGTTAAGCTCCAAATACAAAGTTGGAAGGAAGAGTCCACACAAGACCATCCTCACTTCTGATTCCAACTGCACATTCAGGAGGTTCCCCAAACCACGCTCAGGTTCAGTAATTCATTAGAAGGACCTATAGAACCTACTGAAAGCTGTTAAGACTCATGGTTATGGTCTGTTATAGGGAAAGGATACAGTTCGAAAGTTAACCTAAGAAAGAGATGCATAGCACTGAGTCTGAGAGGATTCCAGATGTGAAGCTTCCATGTTCCTCAGGAAGTGTTCCCTTCCCAAACTCGATGTGTGACAGTATGCGTGGAGTATTGCCAACCCAGGAAGCTCACCTGAGCTTGGTGTTCAGAGTTTTTATTGGGACATCATTTCATAGGCATGATTGATTGCCCATGTGAGATGACTTAGTTTAAGAGTTTGAGAGGATATCATGTGGCCTTGGGGCCCACTGTGAATAACAGAGACACTTCTGTCATCTGGGAAGTTCCAAGGGTTTAGAAGTTTCTTCCTATGAGGTAAGGACAAAGGCCAGGCTTCTTTCTGGGAAAGACCAAATTCTTTACTGCATAGGTTGTTATAAAAATTCAAGCAATATGGTAAGTTAATGGCCTTCTGGAATCCCATCTCTTGGGGACAACTAGTGTTCTGTTAGTGTTTTGGTGTATATTCTTCCAGATGTTTAATACACATGTAAACATTTTTTGAGTGTACATTGAATTGTACTATACTTACTGTTATTGTTCAATAACTAGGCTTTTTCACTTAAAAACATATGTATGGACGTGTTTTTGTGTGTGTTTTAATGAGTACCTTGAAGTTGAACACTGATTCTTTTCACTTAATTAGTTTTTAAAACTTTTTCCACCTAAAACATAGTGCTGTGCTGAACATCCTTGCGTTTACATCTTTGTGTATTTTTCTAATTTTTCTCCTTGAAATAAATTTCTTGAAATAGAGTTGCAGAATAAAAGGGTATGGACATTTTGAAATTTCGTAGGTACTTCATTATTACCTCTCTTGGGATGATTGCTATGAAATAGTTTATGGAATGACAAAGTTGTTAATAGTCTCCATATTACTCTTAGGTAAACATTGCAACTCCCACAATTTCAAATGTTGAATGTGCCCACATTCCACATCTCAGCCCAGCTGTAATTCCTACTCTGCAAAATGAATCATTTTTATTATCCCCAAATAATGGGAATCTGGAAGTTCTTACAGGATTGGGTACTGCACACATCAATGGGAAACCTGCTTGTGATGAATTTGATCAACTGATCAAAAATATGGCCCAGGTAAGAGCATTTCTTCCTGATAGTTAATGGTAGAATGTATAATAATATCTTAAGAATGTAATCAAATCCTGGATAATTTGAAGAATACTTATATATATTTACATTATGTAAGTTAAATATATACATTAAATATATATCAAGTATATTTAAAATATATATTATATTCTTATTTATGAAGACATTTATAATATCTGAAAAAATTGGAATGACAAAGATGTAGAATTTATGTGGGTTTAGGTGATTCTGAGATTTTTCTGTTCCTTTTTTTAATTATCATATTTTAAATTGAGCATTATATGTTATGTTTCAGAAATATTCTTCAGGATAAATAAATGTCTCATTCTAGGTGATGAGTGATAAAGTTTATCTTAGAAAAAAATATTTTTAATTTCTTTTTTTTTAAAGAACAGATTAATGTCACTAATAAGATGATTGCAAGTGCAGTGATTTGCATTTAATTATATTTCTTGCTTTTTTTCCTGAACAGGGTCGCCAAATAGAAGTTTTTGAGCTCCTCAAACCTCCATGTGGAGGCCTTGGGTTCAGTGTTGTGGGACTGAGGAGTGAAAACCGGGGAGAACTGGGGATATTTGTGCAGGAGATCCAGGAGGGCAGTGTGGCCCACAGGTGAGACTGTCACTGTGTCTTTTCTGTTTTTGTTTTTGGTTTTTTTTGCGGTACGTGGGCCTCTCACTGTTGTGGCTTCTCCTGTTGCGGAGCACAGGCTCCGTACTCACAGGCTCAGCGGCCACGGCTCACGGGCCCCGCCGCTCCGCAGCATGTGGGATCTTCCCAGACCGGGACACGAACTCGTGTCCCCTGCATCGGCAGGCGGACTCTCAACCACTGCGCCACCAGGGAAGCCCCTCTTTTCTGTTTTTGATACCAGATTCAGAAGGTACTGCTCACCTTGGGAGAATTTCAAGGAACAAAAATGAATAAAAACAGACAAAAAACTGAATACAATCTGTTATTAATTAGTTTTTAGAAATCATTAAATTCTTAACATTGCTACGATAAAAAGAAAGTCCTTTGAAAGGAGAGTTACTTTTAAATTTAGTCATAACTTAATCATTTTTTAGTAAGGAAAGAAAAATTTGACTAGGGCAGTACTCTCATTGCTATTAAATGGGCTCTTTTTGATTAGATTTTAAAATTACTTTATAGAAAAGTATACAAATGGCTTATGATAATTTGAGCTATATTTTATTAATATACTCAAAGCAACAAGTAAATATATACATCTTTGCTTTCATTTGTAGAGGATAGGAACATCTAAAATACAATGTATAGGTTGAGTGGGTAGCTGAAAAGAAGGTGCTTTTAACTGGGAGGGGTTGATTAGGGGTAGGTCAACTGGAGCCAAAGCATATATATTTTCCCTTCCATTTTTATTTTGACATAATTGACATACAGCAGTATGTAAGTTTAAGGTGTACAGCATAATGACTGGGCACAATAGTTTAGTAAACACCATCTCATATACATACTAAATTAAAGAAATAGAAAAAATATTTTTAGAAGTGCAACTGCAGGAAAAAGCTTTCATAGTGTGGACATTAGAAAATAGAATTAAAAATAACCTGAAAATGCGTACCAAAGAAGCTGTCATTGTTTTGAGAGCTGTTAGTTATTTTTTACCCCCTTTTTCATTCTTAGAGATGGAAGATTGAAGGAAACTGATCAGATCCTTGCTATTAACGGACAGGCACTTGATCAGACAATTACACATCAGCAGGCTATCAGCATCCTGCAGAAAGCTAAAGATACTGTCAAGCTGGTTATTGCCAGAGGCTCATTGCCTCAGCTCATCAGCCCCATAGTTTCCCGTTCTCCATCTGCGGCCAGCACAATTTCAGCTCACTCTAATCCGGTGAGTACATCAGATTTTCAAGAGGAACAGAACGTATTTTTCTATTTCTTTAAGGTTTTGTATGGGTTCACACTTCCTGTAGATTCTTTGTACTTCTTGGGTTTTTCCCTTTTTGTTGCATCTCTCTGTGGCCTGGAATATTTTTTATGTAATTATGATTAAGTTTATGGCTTCTAAAAAATTTTTTTTAATTTAATTTAATTTATACAGCAGTTTCTTATTATCTATTGTATACATATTAGTGTATACATGTCAATCCCAATCTCCCAATTCATCCCACCACCACCACCCTGCCACCCCACGCTTTCCCCCTCGGTGTCCATACGTATGTTCTCTACATCTGTGTCTCTATTTCTGCCTTGCAAACCAGTTCATCCGTACCATTTTTCTAGATTCCACATATATGCATTAATATACGATATTTGTTCTTCTCTTTCTGACTTACTTCACTTTGTATGACAGTCCCTAGGTCCATCCTTGCCTCTACCAGTGACCCAATTTCATTCCTTTTAATGGCTGAGTTATATTCCATTATATGTACGTACCGCATCTTCTTTATCCATTCGTCTGTCAATGGGTATTTAGGTTGCTTCCATGTCCTGGCTATTGTAAATAGTGCTGCAGTGAACATTGGGGTGCATGTGTCTTTTTGAATTATGGTTTTCTCTGGGTATATGCCCATACCATATGCTGGGTCATATGGTAATTCTATTTTTAGTTTTTTAAGGAACCTCCATACTATTCTCCACAGTGGTTGTATCAATTAACCACTGGTTGGTGTATCATTGGTGGTGTATCATTCCCACCAACAGTGCAGGAGGGTTCCGTTTTCTCCACACCCTCTCCAGCATTTGTTGTTTGTAAATTTTCTGATATGCCCATTCTGACCGGTGTGAGGTGATACCTCATTGTAGTTTTGATTTGCATTTCTCTAATAATTAGTGATGTTGAGCGCTTTTCATGTGCTTCTTGGCCATCTGTATGTCTTCTTTGGAGAAATGTCTATTTAGGTCTTCTGCCCATTTTTGGATTGGGTTGTTTGTTTTTTAATACTGAGCTGCATGAGCTGTTTATATGTTTTGGAGATTAATCCTTTGTCCGTTGATTCATTTGCAAATATTTTCTCCCATTCTGAGGGTTGTCTTTTCATCTTGTTTATAGTTTCCTTTGCTGTGCAAAAGCTTTTAAGTTTCATTATGTTCCATTTGTTTATTTTGTTTTTATTTCCATTACTCTAGGAGGTGGGTCAAAAAGGATCTTGCTGTGATTTATGTCAAAGAGTGTTCTTCCTCTAAGGGTTTTATAGTATCCGGTCTTACATTTAGGTCTTTAATCCATTTTGAGTTTATTTTTGTGTATGGTGTTAGGGAGTGTTCTAATTTTATTCTTTACATGTAGCTGTCCAGTTCTCCCAGCACCACTTACTGAAGAGACTGTCTTTTCTCCATTGTATATCCTTGGCTCCTTTGTCATAGATTAGTTGATGATAGGTGTGTTCCATTGATCTATATTTCTGTTTTTGTGCCAGTACCATATTGTCTTGATTATTATGGTAGCTTTGTAGTATAGTCTGAAGTCAGGGAGTCTGATTCCTCCAGCTCCATTTTTTTCCCTCAAGATTGCTTTGGCTATTCGGGGTCTTTTGTGTCTCCATACAAATGTTAAGAGTTTTTGTTCTAGTTCTGTAAAAGATGCCATTGGTAATTTGATAGGGATTGCATTGAATCTGTAGATCGCTTTGGGTAGTATAGTCATTTTCACAATATTGATTCTTCCAATCCAAGAACATGGTATATCTCTCCATCTGTGTCATCTTTGATTTCTTTCATCAGTGTCTTATACTTTTCTGAGCACAGGTCTTTTACTACCTCCTTAGGTAGGTTTATTCCTAGGTATTTTATTCTTTTTGTTGCAGTGGTGAATGGGATTGTTACCTTTCTTTATGTAGCCTTTTTACTTGACATCATTCCTTTAAAAAAAAAAAAAAAAATTTTTAGTCCCTTAAAAAAGTTTACTCTAGGGACTTACCTGGCGGTCCACTGGTTAAGACTTCGCACTTCCACTGCCAAGGGCCCGGGTTCGATCCCTGGTCCGGGAACCGAGATCCCTCATGCCGTGCTGTGCAGCCAAAAAATAAATTAAAAAAGAAAAACAAAAAACAATCTTATTGATCTTATCAGAGTACGAGCTCTTTAAAAAAAAGAAAAAAGGAAAAAAAACCAGTTGACTCTAAGGGTAAGCAAATAAAATCTTAATTTTGCTTTGTAAAGTCACTGACAGCTGTCAGTGACTTTAAGAGGTCACTTTGTTTGGAATCTCGCCCAATAGGGTTTATGCAGAAGAAGTTCTTAACAGCTAACAGTCTTTCCTTGATCATCCCTTTTTTTTTTAAGTTCTACAAAGGATCTTGCAAATCTCTCTTTACCTGGTTAAATGCAGTCACTGTAATGATGTATTGATTATTTCAAGAATGGTTATATCAATAGCAGTAACAACATGTTGAAAGAGAAGTGTACTAAATAAAAGGGACCCTGTTAAAACTCATTATTATGTCTGCACTTAGTTATTTAATACTAATCACAAAATAATATTCATAGAGATCTCAACTGTAGTAATAATTTTAGTTTTTCGTAAAATGTTTTCAAATTCATATGGGGGCTTTGCTTTCAGGTTCACTGGCAGCACGTGGAGACTATTGAATTGGTAAATGATGGCTCTGGTCTGGGATTTGGCATTGTAGGAGGAAAAGCAACTGGCGTGATCGTGAAAACCATCCTGCCTGGAGGAGTAGCTGATCAGGTAAGCTACTCCAGCAGATTTTTTATGTTTTATCAAAAATACACCTTCATCTTTTACATTTCTGTTAGAAGAGAATTTGGCTTTAGACAGTGTCAGAATCTTCTCTTTCGCTGGACTTGTATGTAAAATGTTTTTCTTAGACCTGGGGAGAAATACATTTCAAGAGAGACCTTGATTTTCAGTTACAGTTACAGACAGTGATCTTAAGCCTCTTTAGAATCACAGACTAAAGCCCAGGTTGTGGTTTTGATCATTGTAGAGGTATATATCCTTTATTTTATGATTGTAAATCATGTTTATAAGCCTACTTATCTGTTTTATAGCTACAAGGTATTATGGAAAAAAGAATACTTCATTATTGAAGGGCGAAAAATAAGATTCATCTTGTCCCTTTAGTGAT
Organism: Orcinus orca; assembly: GCF_937001465.1. Taxonomy (NCBI): domain Eukaryota; kingdom Metazoa; phylum Chordata; class Mammalia; order Artiodactyla; family Delphinidae; genus Orcinus; species Orcinus orca. Next base: position 58,247,538 of record NC_064564.1, read on the forward strand.
GGGTCACTGGTGTCATCTTTGTATATGAAGTACAGCCTGTTTTTATCTCTTAGAGTAGTTTATTAAAGCATTGCCATTTATGCTATGTAAAGTTGTTGGAGCATATGTGAGAAAATTGTAAAGTTACTAATTATGATTTACATTTTAATTTGACAAGTTCTAGTGTCTCTTTTGCCTTGGTTATAATGTTTTATATATAAAGCTGTTTGCTTTTGCATGTGTATTTGAACTTAAGTCACGTGCATCAAGTATTTTTCATATTGGTAAATGAAAGGCAGATTTATGGGCAGCCTTATCAATAGAGATAACCTTATCAATTATTGAGAGTAACTCAATAGTATGTGCGTTTTCTTCCTTTTAAACATTAGCCAGTATCATGCAGTATCCAGTGAAATTTCTCTAATTGACAGGCTTGTGGTAAATCAGCTTTACCTTGTGTATAGAGCTGCACTGTCTAATACTGTAGGTACTGGCCACATATCACTTTTTAAATTCAAATTTGAATTAATTAAAATGAAATAAAATTACCACCCCAGTTCCTCCATTAGACGAGCTATATTTCAAGTGCTCTAGAGCAATATGTTGCTTGTAGCTTCCATATTGGACAATGCAGAACATTTCATCACTGCAGAAAGTTCTAGTGGACAGTGCCTGTATGGAGGCTTACCAGACTGCTGTTCACTTCCCTGGTTTATCTGAATTTAAGTCTCACAAATATTTCATCTGCAAATGAGTTTTTTAGGGATGCAAATTTTTGAAATGGCAATGCAGAAAATTGTGGTATTAACTCAGTGGATTTTTGTGGTTGATACTGTATTTTGAGTTATATATATTTGTGAAGTGAGTTATACTTCACCTTTCCTTAGTGGCATTTTCTGTTTATTTTATCCCTCAAAAAATTCACAGAAAGACTAGTGCTTTCTTGCATCGAGTGGGTAGAAATCAAATTGAAAAGGTCATATCAACTATTGATTTAAAGAATATTTATGAATTTCATTTACTTACATCACACTTAATGAAGTTAGCATGCTTCAAAAGACAGTTAACATCACAACCACATGTTTAATGTACCATGATTGGTAATTCATGTAATAGCTCTTTTTTTGTTATTACTCTCGTTCCCTCTAAATGAGGGATTTATCTGATGAAGTTAATAATAATAACAACAACAATCTGACTAATCAATCCCTTTTTATTCAGCATGGGCGATTATGCAGTGGAGACCACATTCTAAAGATTGGTGACACAGATCTAGCAGGAATGAGCAGTGAGCAAGTAGCCCAGGTCCTCAGACAGTGTGGAAATAGAGTCAAATTGATGATTGCAAGAGGTGCCATGGAAGAACCAGCGGTGCCCACCTCTTTGGGCATCACGCTTTCCTCATCCCCATCTTCTACACCAGAGATGCGGGTAAGGAGATAAAAGCAGTTAATGGGAAAGTCATAGACTGTAGCACTTAGATGACAGTGGTGTTTATTTAGAAACTAGACTTATTAATGTTAGTGTATTAGTGCTAAAGAATGAAACAAAATTCAAATGTAATGATGTTTCAGCACTAATAATAGTTTATTAAATAGGAATAATGTCTAACAGGTGAAAGACAGATTGCTTAAAAATTCTAGATCACTGTTTTTGATTTTTCTCTAAGCACATTTATGAGGAAAATGTTTTGAAGTTTGGATATATTTTAAAGAATTATTTGCTACTAATACGTAAAACATTTAATTCTATCTTTTTCTTACTTAGAAGAGTTTCTGTAAGGTGGGCTGTAAGTTCCAATCATTCCCTTTCAACACCTTGCTTCTTAGTGTCTTTTTGTGGGCAAGGTGGATAAATAAAGCTTACTAAAACCTTTCATTGTTGTTTTCAGGTATGTCATATAATTGTTATCAGATTTGTAATAAGTTGCTATTCTTGACCCACTTATATAATTTTTTTTAGAGAAAAGTTATGCTTTCGGGGTTGTGACAATAGCTTCATAGGCGCAGAGCATTCCATCTTTGTTCTTAACTTGGTATGATAAAAGCTAGAATGTTTCAAAATTATTATAATGTGATGGTTATCTCAAATAGTTCAGGTCACAAGATGATAGAGGATTAAATATCAACAAAATAATTTTATCCAGAAATTTCTTAAATATTTAAGAAGAGAATTATGACCAATTTCTATATGAGCTTTATAGCAAATGCAAGTTCTACATTCCTTTCTTATAGATCTAAAAACAGTTATTTTCTAAACAGTTGCTACAAATTCTTTCTTTTAATATTCTAACCTCCTCCACAAGCCCTTTAAAACTTTATTAGAACACTTGAAATTTCCATGATTCTGTTGTTTTTAGGATTGAGTTTCGTTGCTATTTTTTGCAGGGAGAAAGAAGTAAAGAAAGAAAGCCTGTTTATGAAAGTATTTAAATGGCATTCTTTTGTGGTAAACAAAACATTTTATTCAGCAATATATAAATGAATGCAATACCAAAAACCACTTGATGTAATTGAAAGCTTAGAAAAATATCTATTCTGTGCATATCATTTGTGAAGCTTGTGCCCCTTTTAAAACCATTCGATAGTCAAATTGCCACCCTCTAAAATAGCACTTGCATAAGTCTTATTAAAAATAGAAGACACATTTGTTTCAATTGAAGCAGATTTCATCCTGTCATTTTCTTGTAATTATCTAAACTTTAAACTTTTGCTAAGTTTGCACAGATAATTATGTGCAATGAAAAAAATAAAACTTTACTATACCATTATATCTCATTTAGGTGACTTATCAGTGAGGTACAGAGTGTGCTTAAAGAAAATCAGAAACCATTACCAGCTCGCCCCAACCTGCATGTCCATTCGAACCAAAGACTTCATTCTTTTGTGATCTTCCTAGGGTTCTCTGTGGAATCTGCTGACACCACACTAGTATATAATGCCAACAACTTATTGATGACTTACTGTGCTAGTTCACTCATGCTTTATTCAGCGAGCCTTGCCCTTCAGTCCAATACATAATAACAAGTCTACATATTAGAGAAATCTGCTTTCAGGTACCACTCCAGGAATGAAGGAAATCATGTGTAAAGGCATTCTTTCCTTCTAAAAAGCTTTTTGTATTAAAGTTTGAATTTATAAAGCAAATACAAGGACAGTTTTTTTTTTTTTTTTTTTTTTTTTTTGCGGTACGTGGGCCTCTCACTGTTGTGGCCTCTCCCGTTGTGGAGCACAGGCTCCGGACGCGCAGGCTCAGCGGCCATGGCTCACGGGCCTAGCCGCTCCGCGGCATGTGGGATCTTCCTGGACCGGGGCACGAACCCGTGTCCCCTGCATCGGCAGGCGGACTCTCAACCACTGCGCCACCAGGGAAGCCCCAAGGACAGTTTTAATTAGCTGTTTGATATATTTCACTGGCTTTCAAAATAATCATCAGTCTATTAATAGTATATCTGGAGGATAGATTCACATTCATGGTGTTAGAATCAGCTCTCAACTTAAGGTAGTAATAACGGCATGTCTTGAGTGGGCAGTATGGCCCCTACATTCTAGGAGGAATTAACATACTGTGCAGCTTTTAAGAGCAGGGGTTCTGCAACCAGCTTATCTACATTTGAATTCTGCCTCTACTAGATTGCTGTTTGTCCTTGGAAAAGTTTGTGTTCCTCAGTTTCACCAGAGAAAAATTGACAGTAATTGTACCTACCTCATAGGCTTATTCTAAGGAGTAAATGAATTGAGACATGACAGGTGTCTGTTATATAGAAACTGCTCAATAATTGTTAGCTGGACTTGTTCTTATTCCTGATAGACAGTTGAGCAGAGTGATGCTTAGAAAAAAACAGTGGCAAAGCTAGATTTGAACTTGCTGATGTGGATTCAAAGTATGAGTTATTTTAACTGTATTACATCCTAACTTCTTCAAAAATGAAGATGAGCCATCCCTGAAAATAGAATTTGTTAATAAGAAACTGTCTAATTTTTAACATTTTGCACGCACAGACAATTATATATTTCTCTGATGGGGGTGTTCAGCTTTACTCTTGACATTCCTTTTGAGTAAAAATGTGATGCTGAGTCCAAGTTGTCAAGATTGAAGGAGTAATCCCTACTCTATAATTTTCTAGCTGAGTTCTCTAACACCCAATTACATCATATTATTTCTAAAGATTGTGGCTTAAAAAAGATTATCTTGTTTGTTTACATGTTTATTTATGTGTATATTTATTTATCAATTTTATTTTAGGTTGATGCTTCTACTCAGAAAAGTGAAGAAAATGAGACATTTGATGTAGAACTCACTAAAAATGTCCAAGGATTAGGAATTACCATTGCTGGTTACATTGGAGATAAAAAATTAGGTAGTTTTTAAACATTAATATTCTATTTCTTTCATCTTGGCAATTGCCTGTAATGTCTTTGTCTTATGAAATATTGAATCAACATAATGTATTTTCAGATTGTCATAAACTGATGGAAATCTTCCTTAGGAATAATTTAGTGCAGGCGACTCTGATATTTTATTTCAGACAAAACCATTGTCTTTTTCTGTAGCGTAAGTTTCTACTAGTGGTTTTCTTTGTGTGGTTGCTTGATTTATATCTGTGCAAAATTAGGATTTTATATTTGGAGAATGGAGGATGGGTATTGTTTGAGTGTGCTTTGTAAATAGTAAAGCAAAACAAAGCAAAAACAAACCTATTTCTAATCTTAGAACCTTCAGGAATCTTTGTAAAGAGCATTACAAAGAGCAGTGCTGTTGAACATGATGGAAGAATCCAAATTGGAGACCAAATTATAGCAGTAAGTACACATTTAATAACAGCTTTGTTAATTTTCATGGTTGAGAGATGCATTCTCCTAGTTCATGCAGTTTTGAGAACTACAGGTAGCTCTGTACTAATTGAAGCTTGCTTTGGTGGTTTGAGCTGTCATCACAATTACTCATTATTCTGTGGAAGTCAGAGCATTGGATAGAAGCTTTATTGATACCTTTTCTAAAGGTGGGAGACTTTCTTGACTAACTGCTAATACATCTGCTTTCTGGTTTTAATGATTTTGGTACATTAATAATCATACTTGTATTTTAGCTGCAGATGCTCCAAAACTAAAGACCAGACATTATCACTTTTAGTGTACTTGAATCTGAAATTGGGTTGTGTGCATTTTTTTACATCAGCTTCAGAATGACACTATTTTTGTTGGCACCATGACCAGGGCTCCTTTTAGCTGTAAGACTATAAAGGAATAAAAGAAATAAAGCCAGATCCTCTTGGTTAGATCAAGCTCATAATTGTATCCTAGTAACATTAGTATGTTTTGACCACATAGCTGTTCAAGGTAGTATAAAAAGAATCCAACTTTCAGTTCAGTGTTCAGTGGAAACTGGACTACCCTAACTACTTCTCAGAACACGAATCCCAGAGACCCTGCGTCAAGGGCTTTCTGGTTAAATAAGTTTAGGAAAAACTGCCTGTGATATCATTTCTTAGGGGTCCACAATGCACATTGAAAAATCAAAACCTGAGAAGTTTCCCAATAAAGAAACTTGTTTAACTCTTTTACTTCAGAGGTTCCTAAACTTTTGTAATCATGTTCTTTCTTCCCTCAAACATATATTATATTCTTTGGAGTACATTTTGGGGAATGCTGATTTATCTTAATATATATTTGTTTATGTGTAATGAAGTCTGTTTTCCCCTTGGGATCTTAATAGTAGTTAAGATAGAAGAGTCCTTGTTCACTGCAGCATTATTCACAAGAGCTAAGATGAGTAAGTGACCCAGAGGTCCATCTGCAGATGAATGGATAAACAAAATGTGGTATATACATACAATAAAATATTATTTAGTCTTATAAAGAAGGAAATTCTGTCACATTCTACAACAAAACCTTGAGAACATTATGCTAAGTGAAATAAGCCAGGCGCAAAAAGTCATAGCAACAGAAAGTAGAACAGTTGTTGTGAGGGGCTGGTTAGAGGAGGAAATGGGGAGAAGTTGTTCAATGGGTATAGTTTCAGTTTTGCAAGATGAAAATGTTCTGGAGATGTATCGTATAACAACATGAATATACTTAACACTACTGAACTATATACTTAAAAATGGATAAGAGTAAATTTTATGTTTTGTGTTTTCTTTCACATTTAACAGAAAGACAGACATGTCCTTTATCAGTCTCTGCTCTTTGCTTCTACATTGCAACTCTGTGACTTTTCTTGACCTTTGTTCTATAAAACTCCTAACTACACCTGTTTACCTCTTGAAATCTGCTCTAAAGACCAAGTTGTGCGTGCCACCTAAGCTGGTCATATCCTGGGAAAGAGCTTTCCCATTGTATCTCTATTTTAACATACAATGAAACTTAACTACTTTACTTTTTTTTTTATTTTGGAGGAAAAGGAGAGGGAGAGAGTGAATATATACATATTCTAAATCCATATCTGATAAAGAATTAAAAATTGAATATATAGCTAATGTACTTGCCCCCCAGACTATATATTTGAATCTAATAGAAAGCTTTTTTAAAAACCAGCATTCTTGAGATATAACTCACAGAACATACAATTTGCCCATTTAAAGTGTATGATTCAGAAGCTTTTAGTATCTTTACAGTTGTGCGTTCATGATCACAATCAATTTTAGAACATTTTCATTAACCTTTAAAAGAAACCCATCCCATTAGCAGTTACTCCCTAATTCCTCCATCCTCCCAGCCCTGCACAACTACCAATCTACTTCCTATCTCAATAGATTTGCCTATTCTGGACATTTCATGTAAATGGAATCATTCAGTAGGTGGTCCTTTGTGATTTGCTTCTTTTGCTTAGCATAATGTTTTCAAGGTTCATCTATGTTGTAGCATGTATCAATTCTTAATTTCTTTTTTTTTTTTTGCGGTACGTGGGCCTCTCACTGTTGTGGCCTCTCTCGTTGCGGAGCACAGGCTCCGGACGCACAGGCTCAGCGGCCATGGCTCACGGGCCCAGCTGCTCCACAGCATGTGGGATCTTCCCAGACCGGGGCATGAACCCGTGTCCCCTGCATCGGCAGGCGGACTCTCAACCACTGCGCCACCAGGGAAGCCCCTTAATTTCTTTTTATAGCTGAATAATATTCCATTGTAGAGACACACTACATTTTATTTATCCATTCATTAGTTGATGGACATTTGAGTTGTTTCCACTTTTTGGCTATTACAGACAATGCCGCTGTGAACATTCATGTACAAACTTTTGTGTGGAAGTATGTTTTCATTTCTCCTGGGTGTATACTTAGGAGTGGAAATGCTGGATCATATAACTCCATGTTTAACCATTTAGCAAGAAGCAAGATTCCTTAACCTACAAAATTGGGATAAAGACACTTCCCTTGTATGATTTTTAGGAAAACCAAATGAGTTATTTATTTAAAATACATAGTATGCATGGCACATAAGTACAGTTTAATTAAGCAGATATTTATTAAGGGTCTGAAATGATTACACATTTAAGTCTCATAAAAGTTTCCTTTCAAGCTTGTCATTATTTTCATTCTTATATAAGTGGAATCTCAAATACAATTTCGCTTAGGCAAGATCAGTGCTAAAGGAAATTTTTGACTCAAAAGCAGAAGCACCCTTCTTCTGAAGTATTTTCTTGCTTTCAATAAAATCACTGTCTTTGCTGTCATCAATGTTATATTTTTAATTTTTAGCAACATTCTCTTCAAAGTTGGAAGCACCTCGACTTTTAAGGAACATGATGCAGTACTTTTGATCATGCATTAATTTTGTGCAAAATACCATCATCTTGTGGGCTTTTGAGATACGGGTAGGAAAGTTCTTCACACTAGTTCCTTTTCACAACTGCTGTATTTGATTTTTTTTTTTTCAATTTTGTCCTAGCAGCAGCTATTTGGAACTGTGTTTTTATTTTGTAATTGTTGAGATGGTGAGAAGATTAAGAAATTATTTCCTACTATTTTGAGGATGTATTATTTTGAAACATTAAACTCTTTTGTTATAAGATTCCTGTTTTACGAATTGTGCTCTGTTGACCCCTAGAGTTTCACTGTAGACATTATGGGGCGGGGAATAGAGACTTTTTTTTCCACATTATATATTGGTATTCTATATAGGAATTATTTAATAAAAGGTCTATTTTTTTTTAAAGTTGACCAACCTTGTCATTAGATAAAATCATATACTCATGTTTTTAGATTGGTATACAGAGATCCTTGATAAAAGCAGTATAGAATTAACGTCTGATTTAAAAAAAATACTAAACAAGCATATATTGATAAATAAGGAAAGGTGTCAAGTGTTGCCTTTGGTATTCTGTGACTTTGTTAATAGTCCCAAGTTTTGTATGTGTGTATAGGTATAGGCCACATTGGAGGAGGCTTGGCCAGCTAGATTGAGTGTGCTAAGGAGCTGGGCTTTTCCATTTGTTCTAACTAGGATTTCTCCCCTTATTAATTGCACCTGTTAATTGTGGTATCTGCACTGCACATTTTGAGGATGTTGGATCTCTCCTTGAGATGGCACATAGGCAGTTTACTGCCATTGCACCTAGTTCCACAGCACTTTTGTCTCTGGGACAGTTGGGTCTGAAGCCACCTCTTAACTCTCTTCCTGTGATATTGAGGGATCAGAGATGGCCTGAGCCCTGATTTAGGTTTTGGTGACCTTGTCTCATATGTATGATGGGTGTAATTATGTTGATCAGAAACTGCTCCCATAGGGCTTGGGGTTTTCATGTTTATTAATCACTTCTTCACTTTATTAATAATAATAACAGTTTCTGAGCATCTTTCCAGTACAAAGTGCCATGTGCTGTAATTTTGGGAAAGTGGGTACCATTATTCTCATATTACAGATGAAGATACTGAGAAATTTGAACCAACGTCTAGGTTTAAAAGTCCGTGGTTATTCCATTATAGCAATTTCTTCTGTGCTAGTACCTATCATCTCTGACATTTGTGTAAGGAATATATTTTAAAATTCAGGTCATCAGGTTTTGAAAAAAAGGGAAAAATGTGTTCTTTTTCCTTTACATAATGAACTTTATTGCTACTAAGTAGGAAAAATCTACTTTATTGCTACTTTATTGCTACTTAGTAGAAAAAATCATATACATTCGATTTTTCTTAGTGAAACTGCATTTAAAAATTGAGCCATAAAGGGCTTCCCTGGTGGCGCAGTGGTTGAGAGTCCGCCTGCCGATGCAGGGGACACGGGTTCGTGCCCCGGTCCGGGAGGATCCCACATGCCGTGGAGATCCGTGGGATCTTCCCAGACGGGCACAAACCCGTGTCCCCTGCATCGGCAGGCGGACTCTCAACCACTGCGCCACCAGGGAAGCCCTGCCACTGTTTTCTTATGTTGAATTTTAAATCTGATTAATCTCTTAGTCAGCTAGAGTGTTTTTTAGTAAATTTTAAATGAAAGAATGTGTTGGTAGACTTTCTGAACCTTTTCTGTCTGATAACCTCTTCTGTTGCCTTTGCACACTTGAATGATTTAGCTGGGGATAACATAGACTTTGCATAAGGAAGACTTAGGGGGGATAATCTTAAACAACCTTGGAAATTTTGTCATCAACTCTCTTTTAGTTTTTTATAGGGAAGGGTCTTCCCTTTTCCCTGGAAGAAATCTTAGGCAAGTGCCATGACTTACATTGTTCTTAGAGAGTAAAAGGCCTTTGGCCAATCAAAAATCACCAAATACAACCCCAATTTAGTATTAAAAATTTCCCTTCCTAAAGAATTAATTTCAGACTGCCTCCCTGGCCTCCCAGAAGCCTGCTATGAACTGATGGCTTACATAGGGATAGAGAATGCACTCTCCAGTATGTCTTCCCTACCTAGCTTTTCTTTTCCTTCCTCACCTTCTCATTTGCTTTCTGACTCTTACCAGTGTAAAAGGTGAGAGAAGGAAGAGAGGAAAAGACAGTAAGACACTTCATCCTTGACTGACACTGTTGTAAGATGGCTTTGTACTGAGTGAACCTGGAGGATATTCAAAACCGACTGTCATTTAGGGTTCCTTCTTGGATTCCTGAGAGATCCTTGTGGAGATATTTGAACTTTCCATGACAGATGCTAGATTTTTTCATCTGACTGACTCTTCTTCCCTTTGGCCCTGGTTTCTCAGCATTCTGCTCCATAGATTCTCTCTTTGGGCTGCCATTATTCCCTAGGAGTACTCTTGGGTAGGTTTCAAGATGGCTCCAGCCTGGCTGTCTCGTGTGTGTGTGTGTGTGTGTGTGTGTCTGTGTGTGTCTGTGTGTGTGTCTGTGTGTGTGTGTGTGTGGTCCCCTTCTGGTCTGTGCCCAGACAGAGTTAGGCTTTTGAGCAGTTCTCAACATAATAGTTTTCTCTTGCTTCACTTTCCGAGCAGTTAAACAGCCTCTCCCTTAACCTCCTTACAGAGCTAGACACAGTCTACTACCTTCTTCCCTACAACACGTGATGCAGCTCTTCTGACTTGTGGTCAAAGGCTAAACATCTAGGTGGAGTGGGGACTTACAACACTCTTCTCTCTAGAAAAAAACAAAACAAACCTCCTTTAAATTTTTCCTAATCTCTAACAACCCAGCCCATTTATGCCCTAAATGTGTACAAATTATAATTCTTGACCAGTTAGTTTAAATTTCTGCATGGTGGCCATCTCACAACACGGTATAGGATATAAATAATCATAGCATCTCAAACATAATTTCCATTTTCACATATGTTAACACTGAATATAAAATTTTGGGTTTGTAATTTCTTTCACAAAGGATTACCTGCTCACTCTGTTGCCTAGATGCTGATAGATTTTTTTCTTTTGATTTTTGAAATCTAAGAATTTAACCATGATATGTCCGGTGTTAGTTTTTTTCCCCTAGTTTTTCATATACCTCTGATTTATAGAGGCAAATTTCTTTATCTACTAATCATTTCTTTGATTATTTTTTTTCCTCAATTATTTTTTTTTACTTCCTCAATTATTTTCCTCAATTATTTTTTTCCTCAATTATTTTTTTCCTCAATTATTCTCTTCTCAATTATTCTCTTCTTCAATTTTCCTCAATTATTCTCTTCTCCTTGTATTTCTTTTCACAATTACATTGATATTCTAGATCAGCCACATTATGTCTTCAGTCTTATTTCCCTGACCATTTTTATCTATTTATTCTTATCCTCTGAAATATGGGAAAATTGCATATTCCTGTCTTCCATTCCTTGACTTTGTTTTTGCAGTATTTAAAATCCTGTTGACTGCCTTCACTGTAACAGTTTTCTTTTTCTTTTTTGGTAGATAGTTGTTCCTTCTTTGTTTGTATAATCCCTACTTCCATCAATATAATGAATTATGAATTCCTTTGAAGGGAAGTTTCAGAAAATACCTTTTTTCCTGTTCACTGCAGTGACAGGAAAGATGGAAGATGTTTGTACTGATGCTTCAGGGCACTTGCCTTCTTTTGGACTGTGGTATTCAATTCTTGTGACCTTTAGTTATTCTCAGAGATCTCAGTGAGAACTATGCTTGTACAAAAGGGAGTTGAGATGGATTTCTGTACAAATAATTCAGGAATTGACAAAGCAAGAAGGAAGGGGAAAGTTTAAATTTAGTCAGTTTCACTTGTAGATTAATAGAGAGGAAACCGGGAAACCACAATGGGGAACGTTACCTCTCTATAGTAAGAGATTGTTTTCTTTGTGTAACCAGGAGTTAGTTGGGGTTGTGTGCGTATGCATGTGTGTGCATAGTGTGACTTCACTGCACATATGTAATTCTGTGCTGCCCCATGCTCCCAGCTTGGTGTGACCTCTAGCACTTGGTGTAGTTTTTAGAATCACTGGTTAGGGTCCACATGTACCATCTGACTTTCTTTTTTCTTTTTTTTTTTTTTTTTGTGGTACGCGGACCTCTCACTGTCGTGGCCTCTCCCGTTGCGGAGCACAGGCTCCGGACGCGCAGGCTTAGCGGCCATGGCTCACGGGCCCAGCCGTTCTGCGTCATGTGGGATATTCCCGGACCAGGGCACAAACCCGTGTCCCCTGCATTGGCAGGCGGACTCCCAACCACTGTGCCACCAGGGAAGCCCTGACTTCCTCCTTTTAATGAAGGGCAGTTGTTGGATTTTACTGAAGTTTCATCTTACAGACGAGAGAAACTATTCCCTCAAATTTAGAGATCCAGCTGGCCTGCCTTCAATCTCGTCATGTTCAGACCATTCCTCATAGAAGTTCCTCCAAGTTACTGGTATAGGGACTTGTCTTCTTCCATGGTTTCCAGTTTTGTTATGGTGTTTTCTCTGTTATTATATTTTTACTAGTCTTTCCAAGAGGGAATCAACAAGGTGGTGGTGGGAGGAAAGAGGAGAGTGTTAGACACCTATGTGCAAGTTGCCATTTAGCTCAAAAGTGTCGTACAAAACTTAAGTAACTTCCAAAGTCCAATTGATCATTTAGATCAGAGGTCTCTAGGTTTCTGATTGAATATCCCCATTGGTAAAAAAATCTGTATCTATCGATCTATAAACTACCCCTTTCTCCTTCCTCTTTTATCTTCTCTATATATTCATATATGATATATGTTGTTTTATATGTATTATATATATTGTTTTATATACATAGTTAATGTATGTATTATATATGTGTGCGTGTAAAACAAATGAGATTTAAAATATGTTTAATTAAGAGTCGTGTTATATTCTTCCAGAAACCTCTGCAGTAAGGGTACTTCATCTTGGAGATCACTGATCTAGGTCTTTATTTTAGTTCTCATTCATTTAGTAAATATTTGAGTGCCTAATGTGGTCAGCACTGTGCTCAGAAAAGCATGACACTTAATAGCCATTTTATAGCCATTTCACAATTCAAAAGGAATATCACTGACTTTGAATTTCAACATTAAATTTATTGTTCCAGTTTTCCAAACTGTTTTCAAATTTTATGTATTAAAAAAATAAGGTGTTATAATCTGCATTTATTTATTCAAAAATATAATTTGCTTTCCAAATAAACCTTTGACATATGAGCCAGTTTCTCATTTCTCATTTGTGAATATCTACTGTGTGAACAGCACTGTTTTTTTTGTTTTTTTTTTTTTTGGTGGCCGCATGGCCTGTGGGCTCTTAGTTCCCTGGCCAGCGATCGAACCCCGGGCCATTGGCAGTGAGAACACGGAGTCCTAACCACTGGACCGTGAGGGAATTCCCAGCACTGTGTTTTGATGCCACACAGGGCCTGTCCTCTTGGAGGATGCAGAAATAAACCAAATAACGACAGAAAACGTATAATTAAATTTCTGATAAGTGCTGTGAAGGAGAAATGGTAAAGGGGACTTTGACTAAAGTCAGGGGCATCAAGATAGCTTAATTGTGGAAATAACTAGTGAACTGAGATCTAAAGTACTTATGGCTGTTTTAGTAAATAGATAAGAAAGAGCATGGGCTGGAGCAGGCTGTCCAGAGAGTCTAGACTGAGGGAACAGAACTTGCAAAGACCTCACAGCTGAAGGGAGCACTGCAGGTCAGAGAAACGGAAATGGTCCTCTGGGGCTGGAGTGCAGAGCAATAGGCAGCATCCCGCAGGATGAGGTTGGTGATGGGAGGTGGGGTTGACACAGCCATCCTAAGCCATGTTAAAAATTTGGAGCATTGTCTCAAGGAGTGTTCTACGAAAGGCCGGGGGTGGGGGGTGATGGAATCATATCTGTAGTTTGGAAAGGTCACAGGGGCACCATCAAGTGTTTTGTCATTTGTGAACTAGAAAAAGGGAAAATATTTTTTGAAGAGGCAAAGAAATTAAAAGGAAGGTAGTTTTGTCATCTTTCTTTTTTTAAAGCTGGTGTAAGTATGATTTCGGAATTCGTCAGCACTCTCAGTAGCTACTTCCTCACCGTCTTCTATACCTCTGTAGCCTACCTAGGACTGATTTCCAAACTTGACTGTGCATTAGGATCCCCTAAGAAATATAAAAGAATATTTTAAAAGGTGGAGAATCCTGGCCCCCTCTTTAGACTCGCTGGCTCATAATTTCTGGAAGTGAGACCCCTTAGTTTGTATTAAAACAGATGAAACACTCCTGCGTGATTCCAGTGCGTCTGAGCCACTGGTCCCCAGACAGGTTTTAGCCCATCCCCCCACCTAGGGGACTACTCATTCCCAATTTTGTTCTCACTGACAAGCAGTAACTGTGTGTTTCGTGGGTTGGTAATACAGCTATCCTTTTATTTTTAACATGTCTTTTTCTTATCATAGGTAGATGGCACAAACCTTCAGGGTTTTACCAATCAACAAGCAGTAGAGGTGTTGCGACACACAGGACAGACTGTTCACCTGACACTAATGAGGAGAGGAGCAAAGCAGGACGCTGAGCTCGCGTCACGGGAGGACATCACAAAAGATGCAGTTTTGTCTCCTGTTAATGCAAGTGTAAGCAAAGGTAAGGCCACGTGAATCTGGTTTTCAGTTAGACTCTTAACATCATTTTGTATTTTTTCTAATTCTGAAATTATTTAAAGAGTCACTTTTTGTCTTAAGTATTCATTATGAACCAAGTAAAAAGGGAATTTATTAAAGTTGAGATTAACTGGAACCAGAGATGCATCCATTAACTATAGAATGGGCTTCCGAATAAAGCAGATTTCTGTACTGTTTATTCAGTCACCACTTCTCATTTGGAAACACGTGCAGTCATTTGCTTTCTGTCCTTGCCTTACTTTTGGATGTCATTGCTACATTTTCTCTTTAGGGGGAAATATGTTCTGCCTAGATTATGTGTGTGACCCCCATAATGTTTCTAAATGCCCACCCTTTCCTTGAAGGAATCAACTTTAATTCAGTGTGTAGGCTTGGCTAGCTCAGTCAGTAGACCATGAGACTCCTATTTCCACATTTAGAAATGTCATTCATAAGCTGTTTGTACATGGATATATCTGAAAATTACTGAAATCCTCATGTAGCTCCCTGATGCAAGTATTTATTGCTAGAAGTCAGGCTGTTGGTTTGAAAGTGTGTTTTATTTCTCAGACTGTTGACCTTTCTGGTATTTATGCCGTACACTACTAATTGCAGACCAGGAGTGAGGGAAGCAAGTCACAGGAGAACTTCATTACTTCTTTGTACCATTAACAGAAGAACTTTAAGTACATGTGGTTGATGAAAAGTTTACCTACAAAAAGCAAACTCTCATTTAGGTGTTCAAATAAAGCGGGGTTTGAAAAATTCAAGTGCTTGATTATATTACAGACATAACTACTAAAATTTTCTTATCTTTAAGAAAATTATGAAGAAGATGAAGATTCTTTATCTTTGAGGAGAAACACCAGCATATTACCAATTGAAGAAGAAGGTAAACACTTGGAGTCAGGTTATTATGTTCTTTATTGATTTTTAGAGAAATGATTTTTATAAATGTGATTCAACCTCTCTGGATATATTGTAAATTACAAAAAAAAAAAAACTTTCAAAAAAGATTCTTGAACATCCTTATTTACAGATTGATTAATTGCTCCAGTAGATTAAAATAATTTATAGCTGGCAGATTTTCTTGCTGAGTCCATCTTTTTTTCTTCTACATTTTTTTTAATCAGAACCTTTAGGAATCATTCAGTTACATACATGGCTTTATTTCATTCCCCTTATTTCTTAGGATAGATCCAAGTTGTCTCTTATTGAGCAAGCAGTAATAAAGTTAAAAGGATTTTTTAAATAAACACAAGAGAATCTTTAAAGCATAAGCTCTTAGGAATGAAATTATCCTTATTTTGGGGACTTTTTCTTCTAAATTTTTCGAAAGTTTTAAATTTTGAAAGGAGTTATATGAGAAATTATTAAGCCTCTCTGAGGTTTCTCTCACTGTATACCTAGAATTCATCAAACTGTTTCAAAAATTTTAGGGCGGCATAGTTTTAGTGTATAATTATGCCTGAATGTTGCTGCCTTTGTTTTAGGCTGGATGCTGTGTGCTTCCCTGACCTGTCATATTGCTTTAGGTGTTTGATAAGTTAAATCCAGTGAACAAAGTCCAAGACTGATCTTCCTTATGAGAATTCTGCCCTTCACTAAATAATTACATTGAAGCTTTGTAGTTCTTTAAAATAGTTCCTCTTTCATTATTTTTTTTCTACTGAAAATTGTGATTTAACTTTTTTATTTTAAAGGGATATTTGTGTTTGCCGTGATATCCCAGGAATGACAGGTGTAGGACTCTCAGGGATTTAGTCATATTTTGCTAGTTTTACACTCATAGGTGTAGAAATTATTTAGGATAATATGAATATCCAGAGGAGTGGGACAGGATAAAAATGTTTCAAAGCATAAAACTTGAGAGAGTAAGAAGGGATGGGTGTGGGGGATGGTCTTGAAGGCTCAGCCATCTGTTTTGCTTTGGTGAATGTGCATATGTGTATGGGAGGCTAGGTGGGAGAGGGTCTAGACTTAGAATCAGGAGTCCTACATTCTTTTTAAAATAAAGTAAAGGAAAAATGTCTGAATGATTCTAATGCATCTGTTCTAGTGCTGGTCCTCTGACAGGGGATAAGATGTTGCCTCTTCCACAGAAATTTAACTCATAATGTGAGCCTGGACAAATCATTTGACTTCACAGTAGCATCAGGAGACTGGACTTTTTTTTTTTTTTAATTTTTTTTTTAAATTTTAATTTTTCAATTTTTTTTAAATTTATTTTTTACATCTTTATTGGAGTATAATTGCTTCACAATGGTGTGTTAGTTTCTGCTTTATATAAAACAAAGTGAATCAGCTATACATATATCCCCATATCCCCTCCCTCTTGCATCTCCTTCCCACACTCCCTATCCCACCCCTCTAGGTGGTCACAGAGCACTGAGCTGATCTCCCTGTGCTATGCAGCTGCTTCCCACTAGCTATCTGTTTTACATTTGGTAGTGTATATATGTCCATGCCACTCTCTCACTTTGTCCCAGCTTACCCTTCCCCCTCCCTGTGTCCTCAAGTCCATTATCTACGTCTGTATCTTGATTCCCGTCCTGCCCCTAGGTTCTCCACGACCATTTTTTTTTAAATTCCATATATATGTGTTAGCATACGGTATTTGTTTTTCTCTTTCTGACTTACTTCACTCTGTATGACAGACTCTAGGTCCATCCATCTCACTACAAATGACTGGACTTTATGGTTTTTTAAATATGCCTGAAATCTGATCTTGGGGCATTTGGGAAAGGGGGAGAATGAAGGGTTTTGTGACTGTAGGTTGGTTGTATGAATACAAATTTCAGACTGTTGTTATCAGCAGCTTACAGATTCCCCACTTTCTCCATTCCAAATCCCACCCTGCTTGAATCACTGCCCACCTGTGTAAACACAACAGAATCAGAGAATGGGGTTATGGGAGGAGGTAGGACTAGCTGACCCTCCTCTTTCTAACCTTCATCAGCTTGAAAGGTTTCCTGTAGTCTGTGTTCACCGCTGCACATTCATACTTCTCTGGAATGAATGTACTTTTGAAGAGAAAGCACTCATTTTGGGGGGCTAGTCTCCAGAAATATACAGCTTACTGTTTCCAGTTTCTCAAAGAGAAAACAGAATCGTTTTATTAATCTGACACATAACAAACCTGAACAATAGTCCTGGAGTGGAAGCTCATTCATTCCACTAACAAGAAAGCAGCTAATGAGAAATCTGAATTTTAGAATACTTTTAAATTTGAAATTTGAATGCTAAAAAGTGATATTGAAAATCTAATATAAGGAGTAGTGGTCTGTAGAGATTTTTTTTTTTAAGAAGACAACCGTTATGAGTAAAAACTGATGTCATGGAAATCTTTGAATATGACTTGAAAATTCTTCTCAACCAGTTTATTTTAGCTAAGTGTTTTAATTCAGTATTGTTTACATAACTTGTTTAGTGATTTTCTTTTCTATTTTTTCATGTTCCTTTTTTTGCCAATTAGTATGATTCCAATTATAGGGTTTTAACTTAATGTACATTTTCCATTTGTTTCTTATTTTTTTATTTATATTTTCTTATTGTACATGGAGGTACATATATTATTTGTTAGTTTTTGCTAAGTCATAGCATGGTCCCTTCTCTACTCTGTAGAACCAAATGAAAATGAAAGAGATACGCTAACGTGGAAGGCAGTGTGACTTTTTAATATAGAGTCACAAGAGGGCCACCAGGTGAATCCTGGAGCTACTTGGAGTCCTTGTTCTTTTAAATAAAAGTTAGATAATATATGAATACTTTAATGGAACTATAGTTAAGACCTAAAAGATATCTCTTAAAAGAGAATAGTTTTGGAACATGCAGATGATAGGCTTCTAAACTGAATTATTAAGATGTGTAGAGAAATAAGAGTAACTCATGTATTGAGTGAACAGTCAGACTTGGTATGACAGGTTGTGATCACAGTGTCCCTGGTACCGAATGTTAAGATATGGAGATCTTTGTGGTATGTCAGTAATTGTGTCACCTCTTTCAGGGTATCCATTACTGTCAGCTGAGAGAGAAGATACAGAAGATGCTCAACAACAGGAAGCTGCCCTGCTGACCAAGTGGCAAAGGATTATGGGCATTAATTATGAAATAGTGGTGGGTTAGCTTCTCCTCCCTAACTTCCTAACTTGTGAACTGTATTTGAGCAGGAAGTTCCTGACAATAATAAAGATGACCATCATGAAGAGTCTTAGAGAAGTAGCAAACGCCCAGGGGTTTTTTCAAGTCTTAGAGAAGTAGCAAACGCCAAGGGCTTTTTTCAAAGACCTAAATGTGCTGATTCAGATATTTAAAAATTTCAAGTTGGAGAGTAACCAAGGAGCTGAAGTAAAAATGAGATGGGAGTTTTAGAACTTATATTCATCAGTATTTCTTACAGTCGTATATATTATTTAGATATTAGGAAGGGTTTTTCTGATTCTTATTCCTAGGATTCGTGGAAAGAATCAGAATAGAATGACAGAATTTACTTGAAAATAAAACAAAAATCATCATGCCCTATGTACAGAACTGTAATTTCCTATTTCTTCCTTATCACTCTTATGCTTTTATTCTCCTTGAGGGTTTTTATTCTGCATGCTTTTCTTTGTTTCACTTATGCCATAGTGAGCATTTTGTTTATTAAAGGCTTGCATACCTAGGGTAGCAGTTGTGATCTGCTATTTTAAAAAGAGGTTTAACAAAGTAGACACAAATTATGAATCTTTAGGTATATAGCAGCAACTTTCAGGAATTTCCAAAGGAACAATAAAATACTAGGTTAGGTAAAATTTTTCATATTGCTTATAATATTCAAGTAACTGTAGATTAGAAGCGATAAAGCACAACAGATAATGACATATAATATAAGTAATAACTAATATTTATTGAGTACTTTGTGCCAAGTAGTATTCTTAGTTTTTAATACTCATTACAAAGTTTTTTTTTTTTTAAACACTCAAGATGGTTAACAGTCAAATGAGATTTGAGTAAGTACAGCTGCTGTTACCATTTTAAATTGAGTCAAGGAAAAAATACAACAAAGTCCAGCTTAACTGTAGTTAATTTAGCAGGAAAGGAAAGTTGGGAGATTCCTTCTGTGGGGTGGGGTTAGCATGACTGGCACGAATAACTGAGGCTGCACTCCTTCAGGTGCTAACTGAATAGTGAAGAGCAACCTTTCACCAGCCATTTTCTCACAGAGGTCAGACCCGAGACCGTGGACTTTTAACTGCTCTTTGTGCACATGCTCTCTTGGTGGCACTTCCATTAATATGTCAAGTGTGGGATTTTACTATAAGTAAGAAAGAACTAAGCTATTTATAGGTCTTCATTAAACTCCAGGTAAATATTTACATAGATCTGGACTTCAAATTATTTTCTATGTAGTTATACAGCAAAAATGAGGTTACAGGAGGAGTAGTAGAGAGAAGGATTGATGGACATTTAAATGGGGACCTGGAGAGCTGCTCGGAGGAAGTGATACCTAAATTGGATTTTAAGAAGTAGAAGGATTTCATCCAGCATTAGATTGCAAAGTCAGATAGTGCAACATCTAGTATTAACCCTGTGCTTGTTATCATTAAGATTTGAAAAAGATCTTTTATAATTAAACATTTTTCTCAGTGCTTTTATCCCTCAGTTTCCTTAACTATAAAATAAAGGGGATAAAGCAGATCATCTTTAGTATACTTTCTGATTTTAATATTATAATGAATGGACTCTTTGTGAAAATGGTGAATTCCTAACATTTTTCATTATTTAGTGTAACAGTAGGAAATAGAAAGTTTATTCTCCTGTTTTAAGCTTTGATTCACTTTTAAAGGCAAGTGTTGTCCCCTTGATACAGTGTATGGTCCAGAGCCTGGGGTCTAGGTTCAGACTGCTGAGGTTCAAAGCACTTTTGTAGCTGTGTGACTCTGTTGAAGGTAACCTCTCAGAACCTTGTTTTCCAATTTGGGAAGCAAGGATAGACATTGTACCTATTTATGAGAAGTAAGTGAGATAATCTGTGTAATGGGGTTAGCACAGTCCTGGCACACGGGAACTGCTAAAGATGCGCCTTTTCTATTCTGTTGTTTGAGCTCAGGCTTTTGATTTTATCTGTGGTCACTCTGACTACCCTCTATCTGTTACCAGCACCCGTAGGCACTGCAAAGTGTCTTGGGTGCTTGCATCTGGCTGCTTCGTTTTGGTTTGTGTTGGTTCAAGAAACTGATAGATATCAACACTCTTTCCAAGGCAAAGCTCTAAACGTTTGCCGCTTTACAATAAGGGTTTTGAAGCTTTTGTAAGAAACTTGACCTTTTAGGGAGTGAACATAAAATACATACAGGAGAAGAAAATAACTGAAAGAATATTAAAAATTGTGATGATTTTTCTTGTTTCAGGTGGCCCATGTGAGCAAGTTCAGTGAGAACAGTGGGTTGGGGATAAGTCTGGAAGCAACAGTGGGCCATCATTTTATCCGATCTGTTCTACCGGAAGGTCCTGTCGGACACAGTGGGAAGCTTTTCAGTGGAGATGAGCTATTGGAAGTAAGCAGCTATTTCATTTTCCCCTTTGTAAATAAAATTTTGAAAAGGCTGTGGGAGGCTTAATGTGGTGAATAAGTAAGTTCTTATTTAAAATTTCTCCTCCAAAGTGTACTTGAGAAAGATAGGCAAGTAAAACTCCAGCCAAAGCAGAAATTTCAATCTGTATGTACATTGATCTTACCTAATTCCTTGCGTGGTGTTTGTTTGTTTGTTTGTTTTAGGGCCGGAGAACTATAAAAACTTTTCTTTAAAAATTTTGAAACATTCACTTTTTAGAATAGGTAATATATTCACATGTTTCAAAATCACAAATACAAAGATATACTCCAGTGAAGTCTCTTTTCTGTCCCAGTCCACTCAGTTCTCATCACGCTTCATTAGGTGTAACTGCTTATCATTGGTTCTATGCAATCTTCCAGATATTTTTCATGAATAAGTAAGAAAATTTGAATATATTTGCTTCTCCCCCTTTTAATAACATACTAGCATATAATAGATGCCATTTTCTATCTTCATTTTTTTCATAATGAAGATAATAATGATTATTATGATATATCATTTAAAGAAAATGATATAACATATCATTTTGATATAATGATATAACATATCATTATGTTATATAATAATGATATAACACATCATTTAAAGAAAACTTCACCTTTTCCCTTTATCCTTTGGGAATGATTTTATTAACTCTCCCTTTCCAAACTATTACACTGGCATATGAAACATGGGTGAAAGCTAGTGATTTTCCTGTGAGTGCTTTAGAAGTCCAATTCCAACAAGACTGTAGTGTTGCGTGTAGATTGTTTTAGGAAACACCACTACAGATCCAGCTATCGTTCTCAGCACAGCAGAGCCATGGTTATCCCCTGAGTACAGTTTATATTTATGTAATAAAAAAAATGGTTTTGAAAGTAGCCATGTTAGGAAATGTTCTTTCCTGGCCCACTTTTCTTTTTGCACAGGTGAACGGCATAACTCTACTTGGGGAGAATCACCAGGATGTGGTGACTGTTTTAAAAGAACTGCCTATAGAGGTGACAATGGTGTGCTGTCGTCGAACGGTGCCACCCACCACCCCGTCAGAGTTGGAGAGCCTGGACTTATGCGACATTGAACTAACAGAAAAGGTACCAGGTTTGCAGATACAGGAGACTAATCTGAATGTATAATGGAAAGGTTAAATGTTATTTAAAAAATTTTAAGCCTTTTTTCTCTTATTTGATATTTGATTTCCTCACAAATCCTGTGGCTTACGGGATAGACCTTGGAGTCAGACAGACGTGGGTTTGAATCAAGCTTGGCACTTACTAGCTCTGCAACCTTGGGCAAGTCACTTCATCTTCCTGAATCTCACTTTTCTCCTGTGTAAAATATGAGTCTTGATGCCTATCCTAGAGGTTTGCTCTGCAGGTTAAATATGATATATAATGATATTAGGTATTACTGTGCATGTGTGCTTGTATAATTTATTCACACTATTCCTATGAATTAGACACTCGTTCCCCTTAACAGAAAATTGAAATATGAAAGTAGTGAGTATGTGGTACATATGTAGTAGAAGATACTTTTATGTAACCTCCCCAGCCCAGCGCTTGTCACAGGCGTGGTAAGAATAGGGGAGAATAAGAAACATAATTCCAAATTGTGTAGAAGTCAGTCTAGCACCATACATATCCAAATACATTTTATGTGGTGTAATGGTATTTATTATTATAATAAAGCAGGTGGACGGATTTGCATCCATGGTCCTACTGTGCAATAATTGATAAAAAGCAACGATAGTATTTAAACTAACATTTCATCATCAAAAGCACATTTTTCCTATCTAATGTGGAACCAGATTCACTTTAGTATATTTTTACTAAAAGAAGCTAATGTTTTGAACCCCTGTGCCAAGTGCTTTTTAAATGTTACCTCACTTAATCCTCAAAATTTCTATGAGATGGGTAAGTGTGAAGCCCAGGTTAAGAATGCCGCTCAAAGCAACACAGATGAAAAATCATAGAGACAGTCTTCAAGCCAAGGCCAATCTGACTTCAGATCTCGTCCTGCCATTGTGCATGTTAATTTATTAATGAAATAATCACGTGTACAGCTCACAGGATTTTAGAACCCTTATTTGCCTAGAGTACAGAACTTTTACATAGCCACTTCCTCTTGAATTGTTCTTATTTATCATAAGAATTATTTTTCTTTAATATCAAAATAGCTTCACATTTTTTTTTTCTAACGATAGACGTGATAACAGACACTGATGAAAAAAGTCAAAATCACCCACCATCATGCTGCCGAGATGTAATCACTATGTATTTTTATAGGAGCTCTTTGAACCATACATTTTAAATGCCTATTACAAGTTAGATATTTCTGACTTGCTACTTTAATTCATAATGGTTTCATGAGAAGCTGTTGCTACTCATATGTGCATGTTTTATTCTGGACAGATGCTGGGAATCTTTGTTTTCCTTGTAGTGTTTGTATGTGCATCTGTGGATCTAGTGCGTCTGAAATAAGAGCTGTCTGGTCTGTTTATCCAGCCTCATATAGATCTAGGTGAGTTTATCGGGTCCTCGGAGACAGAGGATCCTGTGCTGGTGATGACCGATGTGGGTCAGAATGCAGAGGAGGTTCAAGGACCTTTGGCCATGTGGGAAGCCAACGTTCAGAACATAGAGCTGGAGAAAGGGAGCAGAGGACTTGGTTTTAGCATTTTAGATTATCAGGTAAATATATGCTACTTTTAACAATTTTTTTAAAAAAAGATGACAGATACTAAACATATATTGTTAATAGCAGAGAAAAAGCAGATAATACTGCTTAGATTTGTCAAAGATGTATTCTTGTTTCTAGTAAGTCTTTCAGAATAATAATTTATATGATTAATTGATTATCGTAAAGCATTTCTTTTGACATTGAATTCTTTGAGCTCTTTTATATTTCAGCTCTTGGAAGTTTGAAGAGTATGCAGAATACTTTTTAGGAATGTTATAGAAATATAGTCTTTCTGTTCCTTTGGGGAATATGCCTAAATTATTTTTATTTCCTTGCTCTTAACTGATGGTTCATATTTGAGTGGTAAGACAGAAACTATTAAATACTTACTTCTTTTGTTAGAAGTGAATGATAGGCTTATAATTGGATATATTGTAAATTCTAATATTCTTATTATTTGACCAAACTTAGGAATAATCTTAAATTGGTTAGGTGTAGCCTGCATCCTCATGTTGTGTTCTGTGTTGAGTAACTGAGGGCGTGCGAACGCCAGTCTGATGAAGTGCAGCTGCTGTTCCTCATTAATTAATACTGAGCTGGAAAGCCATCTCAGATGACTCCAGGGAGTTGTGTTCTTTCTAGGGCCTGGTTCTGGAGTCTTGTTCTAATATTTCTGTGTATCTGAAGACACTGCATCACCAAATATGATATGGCCTCCTTCTGTATTTCTTCATTTCAAAAACAGGCCCTTCCCTCACTATACTCACATCTACCAATGGCCCACAATACTATCATCTTATCAATAAACGCTGCTGTTAATAATTCATGGATCTCAGATGATAGTTATAAAATTGAACAGTTTATCAAAAGTTAAAGTTATAATTTTACAGTTACCTGTATAATTTAAGAGGTCTACTTGGGAACCATGGAAAAGTGAGGGTGCCACTGTTTAGCGTAGACTTTTCCTAAACTCTTTCAAATGGATATATCCTTCACCCAGATAATTCACTGGGAGTGTTGTATCAAATTCTTAAAAGACACTTGGAACAGTTACCCATCTGTTACAATTCAGAGTGTACAACCTGTAACAACATTTTTAAGTGTAGAAAGGAGCTGCCTTCTCTTTCCTTTTTCGTTCTGCCAGGATCCAGTTGACCCAGCAAGCACTGTGATTGTAATTCGTTCTCTGGTGCCTGGTGGTGTCGCTGAAAAGGATGGACGACTTCTCCCTGGAGATCGACTCATGTTTGTCAATGACGTTAACTTGGAAAACAGCAGTCTCGAAGAAGCTGTCCAGGCACTGAAGGGTGCACCGTCAGGAACTGTGAGAATAGGAGTTGCCAAGCCTTTACCCGTAAGAATTCAGATTTTGCTGATTTCTTTTTATTTGCAAACAGTATTGGCATTCAGGCTTTTATCTTCAGGTGTTCTCATGATTGAATCACGACTTTTGGTACTTTTCATCAACATGGTTATTGGCTCCATGAGTGTAAAGATTTAATTTTGAGTAATATATTTTAAAAGAGTAAAGGGCAGAAAACAGCCAGGAAGTTCAGAAATAAATTTAAAACTTAGCATTCTGTGGTTTACTTTTCACCTTTTTTATTCCAAGATAAGGTCATGATCAATATAGAATCAAGTATTTTCGAAGAAATAGGCTTTAAAATAATCTATACCACTATGGTGGCATATTAGAGAAATTAATAGCATTAACAACTGACAGTGGAATCTTTAATTATCGTGGAAGAAAGTAGAATCTCTGTCAGAGTGGGTTAAGTTCCTATAGTCTAGTGACTTCAATACATTTGTTGTCTAATTACTACAGAGCAAGAAATTGAAATTTCCAATGTGGGTTCATCAGCTTATAGCTCTCCTCCTAGGAGGGAATTACCTTCATGTTATTAATTACTGCAATATAAAAACAACTAATAAATTCATGCTACATAATGTCAGTATGCTTATTAGGTATAGTGATTGCAGCATAGCACTTATCACTGAATTGCAATGAAATATTAGAGACAATCTCAGTATTTGGTTTTTTTCAGTGTATAAAATATTCTAAGTGAAAGGGCAAATACACATTTTCTTAAGAAAACACATGCATAGATGCATTTGCATAAACATCAAATGAAGATTTGTTGACTTTGTCAGAGAGTTTGTTCAAATTGTAAGCTTGTTAATATATTTTAAATGTTTATTAAATTTTTCATTCTTTGCTCTTTATTCTACAATAAAGTTCTGTAACCTATGAAAATATATTTATGAAAACACAAAGAAAGGGAGGGAAAGAGGAAGGGAAGAAGGAAGAGCATGTTAAGCAAACCTCAATCAAACCAGGATTATAGAAATCAGAGCAAGAGATCAGTACAACGGGGAGTGTAAGAATGAAGATAGGCCATTATGGGACTCTACATGTTCATTAAGATTGACCATACATTTGGTTCCGGTCTTTCTGTTACACAAAGAAAATGGCAAACGTGACTAAATATGTTTTTTACTGCCCTTATCGGGAAACCGTGCCACTTACTCAGAAGCAATCTTTTTTTTCCTGGGTAGATCCAAAGTAAGTTTCTTTCATAAGAGTATTTAATATTTCAAATTTAATACGCATTGCAGTATATGATGAATATCTCTTTTACATAAAGTGAGTTTTACTGACCATTAAACTCTTATGTGTGGGAAAAGAAGATAAACATTTTTTCTTTAAAATATTTCTGCATGTATTGGTGATATAGGCAAGACAATCTAAATATTTTAGCCTGTTTTATCTGAGATTGTAATAAGAATGCTAGGTTTTCGGTCACTGTGATCATGGTTATAATTTGATATCTCAGGAGTGCAATTTAAGCATGTTGTGTACATACAGAGTTGGTGGTGGTGGTTGTCTTTTAAAGCCGTGCTAAATTAAGAGACTTCACTGTAAGGTTCACTAACTTTCCTTGTCAAGGAAATTACATTCTTTAAAATAATATTCTAGTAAGGGATGACAGAGAGAAATTGGTCCTTCTTTTTAATGTTTTGTTTTTCTTCATCTTCTTTTATGTATTAACACCTAAAAGTTGCCTTCTTTCTATATTAAGAAGTCATTGTTTAACCAAATATTTGGCAAGTAAAAATGACCAGAAGATTATTATAATATAAGAAATTACTGATTTTGAATATCTTTTATAA
This sequence comes from Orcinus orca, assembly GCF_937001465.1. NCBI lineage: Eukaryota > Metazoa > Chordata > Mammalia > Artiodactyla > Delphinidae > Orcinus > Orcinus orca. The sequence continues at coordinate 58,274,375 of NC_064564.1, forward strand.
GAAGGATGAAGAAATTGGTAGAAAGGGATTCTCATCTAACAGATGATGTTGGTATTGGAATAAACATCCTCATTGTATCTTAAAATATAAAACTGCTAAATATGAATATTTATCATATTCTGTGCTCATCATTTATGTTAAAGTTGTATGTTTATTATGACTTTATTATTTGAAAACATTATTTGAAAACTTTCCTGTTTTTTCCTCTCCTCCCCTTCCTTTTTCTCCCCTCACCCTCTGTCTTCCCTTTCCCTCTCTCTTTCCTGTTCTCTCTCTTTTTCATGAACTCATCCTCAAACACTGGGCTTCATTCTCCCTGCAGCTTTCACCAGAAGAGGGTTATGTTTCTGCTAAGGAGGATTCTTTTCTCTACCCACCACATTCCTGCGAGGAGGAAGGGCTGGCTGACAAAGCCCTCTTCAGGGCTGACTTGGCTCTGGTTAGTGGCCACAGCTTATCAAGCTTTCCTTCAAAATCTTATGTGTCTTATTTTTGCTTTTCAAAATATTCTAAAGTCTTGCTATATTGTTCGTTATGTTTTGGAAAACTGGGCATTTTGCTCTAATTTCATACTTGGGCATCTCCAGGCATTCTTTAACTGTTTTCAGTATTCATTCATATATCAGTTGTTTGGCTTCTTTTTAATGAGGTAACAGGTATATTATTTCATTAGATGTTAATAAAGTGAAAATGACATAAATTGGTTCAGTTATTGATTAAGAGCGCAAAAGCTTCCAAAAGAGGCAGAACTCATGTTTCCTATGAATACATGTATGTTAACATTACTGATTTACCAGAAACTTTTAAATTAAAATTTTATTTTTACTTGATCTATATAAAATCATTCATTGTAATAAACATATTTAGGGACCACTGGGGGCCACTTTGTTAGGTAAATACATGATTCTTCATCCTGAGAACCTTATTGTCTGGTAGAAGAGCTAACACTGTGTTAACAGTTAAAATATAAAACTAAATACCAGATATAAATATACACGTGACATTTATACAATATAAGTGTAACAAATTACACATCCTATTCCTACTACTTCCACCATTGAAGTCAGGTTCCTGACCTAAATTTTTCTGGGGAGAAACATTGCTCAGTGTAACTAGAAAGGAATATGTATATTCTTTTTTTTGCGGTATGCAGGCCTCTCACTGCTGTGGCCTCTCCTGTTGCGGAGCACAGGCTCCAGACGCGCAGGCTCAGCGGCCATGGCCCACGGGCCCAGCCGCTCTGCGGCATGTGGGATCTTCCCGGACCGGGGCACGAACCCACGTCCCCTGCATCGGCAGGCGGACTCTAAACCACTGCGCCACCAGGGAAGCCCAGGAATATTTTTAATACATGTTTTAGTGGTGTTGGACTAGTGAGAGGTTTAGAACCTGTGAAATTCTCCATTAGTTATTTATAACCAATTGTGCACATCGTGCTTTAAACTGGAGTATGAATTATTTCTTTGATTCCAATAATCCTAGTGTTGAAGGAGATAGTTCTTCAGTATTAAAATACTAATAATACTTCTATTAGTATTTTTCAACTGTCAGCTCCTGAATTAGCCATTTGGAAAGTTTTGGTGTATATTGTAATCAGTGCAATAATTTCACATTATAATATTTAGCATACCAGGTAACATTTGGCTCTATTCCCCGTGGGCATTATTACCACTTCAAAACTGGATAGCTTAGAATGCTATGAACTACATAAAGTACTATGGTATAAATGTATTAAATAGTACCCAGCTATAGTAAATTATTTTTGAAATGTTGTAGGACACAAATATATCACTGTCTCTAGAAGTGCCCCAAGAAACAATTTTCTCTGTAGATTTTACATGGCATATTTGAATGTTCTTAAATAAATGCCAGTCAAAAAGAAAAATTAGACCCACTTTTAAGTGAGTTTAACATCTTACAACGGTAATAGCTATGTAATCTTGTGTTGGTCATTCAGTCTCTCTGGGCCCTAGTGTTTTAATCTCTAAAATAATTAAATGAATTGATTATTTGGATCTCTCGTAAGATTCTAAGGCATCAACGATAAGCATACAAATTGTTCTTAGGTACTCTTAAATATTTATTATAGTCCGTGACACTCGGCTTAGTTAATACTATCTAGATAGCAAAAGTTAAAGATTTACTATTTAGATTGTTGTACATAATGTGCATCTGTAAAGGGTAAACCTCCACATAGTCAGTAGTAACTTTGAACATGTATTTAAAATATATTATTAGAGAGAGGGTCACTTTAAAATGCCCAACCTGTATTCTTAATCAGGTTTTTGCAAGAATGTGACCTGGTATAATGTTATGATACTTTTCTTGGCTAAACATGTAAGTCGAAATCACAAAGAAATAGAACATACGGGTTTTGGCCATTAATTCAAATACTGGTAATATTAGAGAAAGGTAGTATTTACATCATTTCTGTCTGTGTAACTGTGAGTGATTTGTAAGAAGAGCTACAAGCTCATCATGACTTAATTGTTTCACTTGGTTCTGCGACAGAAAATAGTAATAAGATTTTTTTATAAAATGTTGTGAAATTGTCTAGCTCACTCTTTCTGAGTTTTCCATCAGTAGACATTTATAACTTACAGCTTCACTATAACCAGATCATAATAAGGTCCCGTGTTTGTTAATATAATTTCACCATGAAATCACAGATATTATTTTTGATTTCCAGTGATCACCATAAAATTCTGGACCTGTAACTTGAATGGTTTTAAAATCTAGTTAAAGGATAATTTAAACAAAATATATTGTTTTTTGAGCTTTACAAATAGATAATTGCTTAGCTGCCTTGTTGAATAATAATTTATTTTAGTTGAATAGGAAAAGTGATGATCTCATTCATTTTAATATAAAATTCTAGGAGTTTGGGCAGCTACTTTTTAAAAAAAAATGTGAAGTTGAAAAAAGTATGTTTTTAATTTATGGAAATATTTATACTTAGAATTGCTCCAAGCCCTTTGTAAATTGTTACCTTTTGCCCTTTTATTGATGGAATAAAGTAATCTTCTGTGCTAGCACCAGTTTGTCCTTGTTCTGTTGCATTAGTTAGTTTCTGATATGTTGAAGAGGGTGAGGAGGTCATGTAGAAAATAGAATAGACAAAAGAATGAAAGCAGTATGCCCTTTAGTCTCAAGTGGAGACTTTGTCATATATGTATCAGAACAGAATTCCCAACTGATATTATTGTTTTTATTCCTAGGTGGACACAAATGATGCTGACTTAGCAGATGAATCTGCCTTTGAGTCTCAGTACTCTCCTGATAACGACAGTATCTACTCCACTCAAGCCTCTATTTTATCTCTTCACAGCAGTGCTTGTAGTGATAATCTGAATTTTGGTCCCTCCCTTCCATCTTCTCCTCCCAAGGTACAAAGGAAATGCCATTTTATTTATGGGAAAACTTTGTGCGTAATTTCCCAGAGGTCATTGTTAGTGGGGTGTTTTGGGAGGGGTATGTTAGAGACATTATGTTTTTCCAGTCAGGGATTCATTATCAGATTAAAGTGCAGTTTCCTTTAGGTAGTGTTAATTGGGTATCTTGTAGACTCCAAGGGACTATTTAAATCTAGGTTCTGTGATACAGTGTGATAGGCACAAAGGTTCAAAACTTTGATTAGGATTTGCATGTTAGACAGAAAAATTTTAATGAAATGTATTTCTCAAATTGTGTTCTTGGCGGTGTCTACCTTGGAAAAATTACAAGAGTTACTTTATTTTCTTAATGGTTTTAAAGCTGACTTTCATGGAAAGTTGGACAGTAAAATATTCCTTTCATCAATTTAATATTTATTAGCTAAGTTAAAGTTAATGCTGTCTTACGTTTTTATATAAAATGATGCCAAAGAATACTTTATATAAAAACCCCCAGTGAATGGCAAAATTATGTTTAAGTCACTGGATGCGAATGGAGAATTTAGCTACTATTTGACATGTCTGTGCCATCTAAATTTTAGAAATAGATTATTGGTGTAAGTGCCCCACCCAATGCTATTTATTTTCTTGATGACACACTCTATAATGTTTATTAAGTAATATTTTAAAACTTATCCAGTCTTTTGGGTGTGGAATGATATCTTACTGTTTGAATTTGGAGCTCCTGATTACTGGTGAGGTTGAACAGGTTTTCCTATATTGACCATCTGGTTTTCACTTCCACCAATGGCCTCTTCATATTTTTGGCCATTTTTGTGTGGAGTTGCTTGTCTTTCTGTTGATTAGTCGGAGTTGTTTATATTTTCTCAGAATTGATATAAAGAGCAATTCGGTGTATATTTATGAGTATATGTGTGAGTGTGTATACTTTAAAAATCTGAAAATGTGTGGGAATGATTTCTTTCAACTTCAGGAAAGAAGTTATTCTTGGAGAAAAAATAAAGCATGGGAATTAGCTCTATCTGTAACACATTACATCCTTTAAGAAGAAAGAGAGATTGAAGAAAATATGCCAAAATATTAATGTCTGTTAAATCTGGGCAAAGGGTTCATATATGGTTATATTTTCCTGTGTTGGAAATATACTGTAAATAAATATAAAAATTAAGATAAAAGACTGAATAATAATTCTTTCTTAAATATATGAAATATATGTTTTTCACGTAAATTCAGTGGGAAGGGAATCTGTATTTATGTATAAGTTGAAAAGTGGAATTTCCATAGGCCTTGGGCAGTTTTCCTCCTTTCCTGATTAACAGGTAACATTTTGGCCAGAACATTTTCAAAGCATTTTCTTTCATGTTCAAGGTGCACCTGTTACCCTTGTAAATGATGCTGGGTAATCTTCTTGAATTGGTTTGCAAGGTATAATCTTGAATAGAGCAGCTGTTCCTCTCTCACCACACCTGAGACTGTCTATCTGACTGAGTACTTGTCTGGAACATATTCCATCTTTACTGGCCTCAGGGCTGGAAGCTGAGTTCATCTCCTCATGGAATCTCCTAATCTGCAGCATAGCACACTCCTTCTTGCCAGTGGGACAGATTGCATTGTTTACCTTAGTAATTGTTACTTAAAGGGATTACACAATCTGGATACTGAGAAGCATATATTTTACAGGGCAAATGCTGGCTGTATGCAGCACAACGTATTGGCTTACTGAAGTCTGTTTGTCGTTTTTTTTTTCTTTTCATTAAACAGTTTACTCTTTTGTTGAAGCAAATTTTGGCAAGCTGGCCTATTAACTGAAATATTTAAACTACAAAACAACAAAGAAGATATTAATGAGGGTGTTTTAAAACACATTGTGAAACTCCTGTGTGCTTTCGGTTTTCTTAGAAAGTAGGGCTGTTTGTGTATCATGGTAAAGCTCTGCAACTTTTTTTTTTTTGGCTTGTTTGTTTTTGTATTTGTTTTGTGGCATTTTTTTAGTACCTAGATATTTTACTGGAAAAATGAAAAAATTAGATGATTCATTCATCTTCCTATTACTTTGCACTAAATTTATTTTAAAAAGAATGGCAGTTTGTTACAGAATATAGAGTAGACCATTTTTCTTAAAGAAAAGTGAGCTTACTTTGGAATTCTTTAATTGATAAAATCATACCATGTATGATACTGAAGAAAAACAAAGAAGCTTCCATACAGATTTGAAAGAAGGATATAATAGAGTGTGAGGATCTCAGTGATTCCTCAGGCTTTTGACTTTGCTAATTATGTAATAATCTCGTAGCCTTAAATGGTGGCTGGAAATGCACAAATAATTTTACCTCTCTCCTTTACCTTGATGAGAAGCCTTTGGACCATTGCTAGGTATGCTACTGGAAGCTCCAAGAGCTGATCACCCAGAGCAGGGACTCATCATGGAGGGAGGTCTTCCCCCTAAGGGTACAGCCTGGGCCATGACAGCTGCTTAGACGGCATAGGGCTGTAGGCATATGGTAGACATCCTTTGCACAAAGTTCTCCCATTTGGGGGATCATTCTGCTTTTTTTTTTTTTTTTTTAAAGGAGTTATATTTGCTTAATTTGATTCATTATCATTTAAGGACTTAAGGGAAACAACCATTACTCAAGAATCTGAAAAATATGGCCACTTCAATGGTATTTGGATTAATAGAATCAGGTCACTGAAATGTGGATTTTAAAGGCAAGAAGCCAGTGGGTTTTCTCATTATTCTAGGTTTTAACTTTTCGATTAATTTTTTTGTCCCCCTTTCTTTGTCACCCCAAGACATAATAGAATGCAGAAATAATTGTTTTAGAAACTTACTAAATACCTGTAGACTTTCGTTTAAAAGTTCAGTATAGTTTTGGGGAAGAAGATGCTTTCATTTATTTTTCCCTATTTTGGCTTAAAAGTACAGTCAAAAAAGATTCAGTGGCTATGTAATGAATCTCCTCTTCTTATCCACATGGCCATGCCCGACACTCCCTAGTAAACCCACATTCTCACTCTTGCTTCCAGGGATAAAATGATTACCAGTTTGGTGCATGTCCTGCATTGCTGAATATTGGACCCTCTAGGAAATGCTGTTGTTTCTAGTGCAAGTTGGACTTCATGTTTGTCACGATTGAAACCCCTCCTCATACCTTGCACCCCAAACAAAACTAATGGATTCCATGATTTTTAAAAAAAATCTATATATTTAGAGGAACAAATCTCCACTTAGTGTTTTACTGTAGCATAAAATATTGCTGCCTTCACATTTAAGTTTAAAATGTTGATACCATTTTTTAATTTTTATTTTTTGGAGAAAGGGTTAGTCTCAAAAGCTAATTACATCATTCTAGTCAAGATGATGAGAGTGATTGTGGAAGTCTTAGTGACAAAACTGCAAGCTCACAAAGGTATGAAAGATGTTGCCTTTTCCCTCAGTAGGGTAAGAATACAGATAATAAAGGAAGGGTACCTTATCTCAGAAAGAGTGGGAGAACAATTTAAGTTGGAGCAGCTGTGCTTATGATATATTTTTAAAAGTATAGAAGGACTTCTGTGATAGAGTTATTACTGAAGAAAAGCAGGTTGTGTCCAGTGAATGCTTAAGTATTTAGCTCATCTATGTAAACATATTCTGTGGGTAAATAATGTGCCCAAGTATAACATTATATGCATTACACGTAAAAAAAAGAGCTACTTTCAAATATAATTGGCATTTTAATTTAACCTTTCCCCCATTTTTCCTAAGAACAAGAATGTGAAAAAAAGCAGAACAAGAATAGGAGGCACCTATTAATATGGAATTTTGAAAGACTTCAGTTTAGATACCAAGTTGCACTGGGAAACCGTAGTTATTTTTTGACATCTTATGAGGGAAGAACTGCTTTTCTTTTAGATCCATGAGACTTTTAAAAATAAAAGTCGGTTGTTCAGCAACTAGAAATGTTTCTGAAGTAGGCGTATGTTGTCTGCTATGTTGATTAGCTCTTTCTTTTCTATGTGCCGGTGTTAACTCCTTCATGAATAATTCATGGAGATTTCTGTTATATGATTTATAGTAAACCCCAGCTAACAAGGGCAGCTTGACCTCTTTTTGTGATGAAAAGTAGTTTTGATTGTCATCTTTATTTGAGAAGTGGTAGGGATGATTTACTGATAATTATTATAATAATTAATTTAGTAATACAGAAGCTAACCAATTCTCTAGTAAGTACGTTGTTTTGTTTTTTTCATAAGACTAAAATAAAGTTGGTTGAATGAGCCAACAGGTTGTTATTTAGGTTCTAGGAGTGTGGAGGATGATACTTTCTATCCTTTGTTCCTGAGGATTTTAAAGATGGTATTTGCTTATATGATATTCCTACTTGCCTCAGTGCTTTATACGAGGAATATTTGATATTTCCAGAGAGAAGAAAACTTGATTGAACAAGAGGAATGTAATAAACTGTGTTGGAGCCATTGATTACCACCTTAGAAAAAAAATGAAAGAGACCCATATCTCACACCACACCCTGAAATAAATTCTAGATGGGTTAATACTGAATCTGCCAACTAACCATTTATAAAATTGGAGAAAAATACTATAAAGCATTTCATTTACTCTGTGCAGAGGAAGGAATTATTAAGCAGTATATAAAACCCAGAAGCATAAAAAAATTGACAAATTTGATTACATAAAGAATTTCATAAAAAATTACATAAACAATTCTTGATCACATAAAGAATTTAATTTCAGCATGTATAGGTATATAACATATACAAACTTAAAAGACAAGTGACAAGGATTTCCCTGGTGGCGCAGTGGTTAGGAATCCACCTGCCAGTGCAGGGGACACAAGTTCGAGCCCTGGTCTGGGAAGATCCCACATGGAGCAGGGCAACTAAGCCTGCGTGCCACAGATACTGAGCCTGCGCTCTAGAGCCCACAAGCCACAGCTACTGAGCCCACGTGCCACAACTACTGAAGCCTGCGCACTTAGAGCCTGTGCTCCGCAACGAGAGATGCCACCGCGATGAGAAGCCTGTGCATCGCAACAAAGAGTAGCCCCTGCTCACTGCAACTATAAAAAAGCCCATGCGCAGCAACAAAGACCCAACGCAGCCAAACATAAATAAATAAATAACTTATTTTAAAAAAAAGACAAGAGACAAGCTTGGAAAATACTTAACAGTATATATCACAATGACTTTATATTTAGAATATGTCAATGACAACATATTTACTGACAAGGAAATCTCTCATGTTAAGATATTAAAGATACTTCAGAAAAGCAAGTAGAAATGTACTACTTAGTATATAGTTTAGTTTAGATTTTTAAAATGAACATGTATATGTGCATGTGAATGTGTGCATCTGTGCTTGTACATATGTGTTAGACAGATACATAAAAAATTTGATGAATAAACACCCAACAGATGCCAGCCCCTTATTTCTACTGAGGAAAGGACTGGATGAATGAGCCATAAGGGAAGACTTGCATACTATACCCTGTATGCATACATAATATACCTCTGTATGGCCTGAATCTTTTTTGAGGATAATGTATTCATACCCTAATTTTATACTTTAAAAATGTCAGTAAAAGGATTGAAGGAACAATTAATACACTTATTCAACAGCAGTTCATGGAGGAGCACTGCTTGTCCAAAGCACATAAGTGATGCAATATATGGGTTGTAAGTAGATACATGTATTTACGTAGATCTGTAGAATTTTAGAGTTTCAGGGAATTTTAGAAATTATGTAACATAAAGCCAAGAGAGGTTCTGTGATATATAGATTGTTAATAAGAGAGTCTGGATTAGAACCTACATCTTATGACACCATTTCTTAGTACTGTTCCTTCTGCTACAACTTGCATAATATTTGAGAAGAATTTCCCTATAAAAGTATGAATTGTATGACTTCCTTTTCAACTACATAAATACCTACAAATCCCTATCCAAACAGTGTTTTTCTTGGAGGTTCTTATAAATTGAAATCAATTAATGTCATACTGTTTATCTTTGAATTTTATAATGAATAGAAACTTTCAGACAGATTGGATATGAAATACTTTCTAAATGAGATTTAGAAATATATCTTTACTTTTCCTCTATGTATTGAACTCTGAGTAATTTTATTAGTAGAACAGAATATTATGTCTTAATGATATTAAGTACTAATATATTGTACTAGTATGACTCAGTATGAGATGTATGATTTGCAGGAAATGTATTCAGAATCATTTATAAAAATAAACGTGTTTGGACTATCAGCTAAGCAAAGAATGTATGTTTGCTGATACTTCTTGAGTAATTAAAAATTATGTTGTGTTTGTTTTTCACTAAATAGTTGTTCATTAAGATCTTACGAAATGCATTGATGCAGTTCTGGCCATAATTTTTATTTTTTGTTCTTTAATCATCAGGATGTTACTGAAAATTCCTCAGATCCAGTACTTGACTTGCATATGTCCTTGGAGGAGCTATATGCCCAGAATCTCCTGCAAAGACGGGACGAGAGTCCGCCTTCAGTGGACTTGAGCATGGGGACTGCTTCTGGCTTTACCATAAATGACTATACACCTGCCAATGCTATTGAACAGCAATACGGATGTGACAACACAAGAGTGTGGACTGAACCTCACCGACCAAATGAAGTTATATCAAGTGCAGAACTGAGTTCTCCTGTGCTGACTGATTCAGCTGGAAAGGTAACATGCTCAAGAGATGGTTTGTGTATGATGATGAGGTTGGGGACAGTGAGGGGTTCGATTATTCTGGCTCATCTGGAGCCAGCGCTTTCCTGATACTGAGATTTTCAGAAGACAACCTATGAACTTGTTTTGTTTGTAGGTTCTTGCTGAATAAAGCATAACCAGTTAGAGAACATGGGTGATGTTGAAATCATGCTCCAAAGTCTAGTTTTCCTTTCCACATGACTTATTTTTATTTTCTGACAGGGCTCCAAGTTCTTAATTCAACAGGGGTCCCTGGCCTCTGCTGCTGAGTGTGTCATGCTCCAAACTATATCCAAAGAATCTTTCGAGAGGACTATTACGATAGCAAAAGGCAATTCTAGCCTGGGTAAGTTTCTTATTTTCCACATACACCTTTCCTCCCAGACCCCTGGCCAAGAGGAAATATTGAACATAGTTTCAATGTTTTTGAGTATAGATAAGATAATAGATGTTGTAAAATTTCCCGTAGGTTTTTTTTTAAGCATTTAAAAAATTTTCATTTATTTATTTATTTTTGGCTGTGTTGGGTCTTCGTTGCTGTGCGCGGGATTTTTCTAGTTGCAGCGAGCGTGGGCTACTCTTCGTTGCGGTGCACGGGCTTCTCATTGTGGTGGCTCCTCTCGTTCCGGAGCACGGGCTCTAGGTGCACGGGCTTCAGTAGTTGTGGCACGTGGGCTCAGTAGTTGTGACTCGCGGACTCTAGAGCACAGGCTCATTAGTTGTGGTGCACGGGCCTAGTTGCTCCAAGCCATGTGGAATCTTCCTGGCCCAGGGCTGAAAGTCGTGTCCCCTGCATTGGCAGGCAGATTCCTAACCACTGTGCCACCAGGGAGATCCCTCCCTTAGTTTTTTTGGTTATTCTTTTTATGTACTTATTATTTTTATCTGAAATGGTTAACAGGTTGTTTAATTCAGACTAGCTTATAACCCTCACTCTCCTAGTTATTTACAAGTATTCCTGAGCCTCATTTCCATTCGAGTAAAAGATATACGAAGCGTTTATGTATGATACAGCAAATCAGAAAAGGCATCCTTAGAAAATGAAAAGTCAGAGATTTGGAATTCTAAATTCTTTGGAAAAGGAAATTATTAGTTTCTTTGAATGCTACCAGTTATGCATAAGTCAGTTTGTATTTAATTTCTTTCATTTGCTGAAATAAAGACTAGAAAGACAGGAGGTGCGCAACCACCAAAATTTAAGTGCAGTTATTCAATAGTCCTTCCCAGGTGGCGGGATTTTTGTGTCCTCTTTTACCTATACAGGGTTGTGGCTGGTTAATAATCCCAAATCGCCTGAATTGGGCAAAGAAGATCCGCTGTAGAAATAAAATCCTAATTACAGTAGCTAAAATTATATCCAGGTAGATCACATTTGTTCTTTTGAGTTAAGCAGTGACATGGCTCAGCTCTGTCTTTAGGGCTCGGTGCTGATCAGTAGGGCCATAAATCAGCTTCCCTGGAGGTCTGATTACAGCTGAAGACTCTCTGGTTAGCTGTGCTTCAGAGAGCTTTTTCCTCCTTCTAGGATGTAGCCAGCCAGCACCCTTCACATTGGTGTCTGTGGTGGGGTTTAGTTTCCTTGTTAAATTCTGGACTTGGCAGAGAAGCCCAGCAGTGCTTAGCTGGTGACTGGGATTCCGGTCTCTGCCTCCTTCTAGATTTTGTTCCATTTGCTGGCAGCTGGGCGCTACCAACAGCAGCTCCATGGAGACTTATAGCAGAGAATTTCTACTTAATTAGCTTTACTATTTCTTATATATTACGTTTAATAGAATAATATATAACTTAAGCTACAGAACTTTCTCTAATTCATTAATTATGGGATATGTACTATAGATAACTAAACATGTCAAAAATATCTCATCTGCTAATGCAGTGTTTCTGAAAGCATGTTGCTTACAATACTAGTTTTGTAGGCTGTTAATAGGAGTTATTAAATGGGTTCCAAGTTTCAAAGTTTGGAATGTGATAAACTTAAGGAGACAGGTGTTTCTGTCTTCATCACTCAGTAGCTTTGATAGTCACATGTGCACTGTGGATCTCTAAGAAAGGTTACAGGATGCAGCATTTCTCACATGTCATTGGCCTTTTTTTTTTTTATTAACTCATTAGACAGAAATTTTGCAGAGCCCATATGAGAGATCCTATTCTAGTATATTTATTTACTCAACTCTCAAACATTAATTATTTTCTGTATTCTGACTACTGTGCATAGACACCATTATATAATCATTTTCCTCAAGGAATATGAGGTTAGGAGAGTAGACAAACTGACTTCTAAAATCCTCAGTGCATTAAAATATCATACCTGCTGTGAGAGACCCTCATGCAGAGAACATTGAAGCCTTAAATGAAGGAAGAGTTGATCCCTGCTCTCTGAGTGTGGAGGAGTTTCTAGAAAGGTTTCAGAGAAGAGTAGATGTTTGATTTAGTCCTTGAAAAAGGAGATTTCTACCACCTCGTTGAGGCATTGGGAAAGTTGGAAGAGCCAAGGCAGAGAACTGTGAAACATCACTGAAGTTTGTTTGGTGTGGGTGAAGTGTGGCATAATGGCGGGCAAAGGAAGAGTTGAAGCTGAAGGAATGGTAGGTGGGAGACAGCTGCCAGGCGAGTTCTTCGTATGCAGGACACAGGACCTCCCTCAGGACACCCCCTGCCTTAAGCGCCAGTGGCCAGTGGGAGCTGAGGGCAGAGGGGTGACGTGACCAGATGTGTGTTTTACGATCATTCTGGCACAGGTGGATGAATTAGATCAGAAGCAGCTGGGAGGCTGCTGTAAGAGCTGGGGTTGGAGTACATCTGATTTTACAGTCTGACCCTGTGGATTGCTCACCAGTTCTTAGTTTGCTGAGAGAATGTTGAATTTGGTGAAATCTTTTCTTTCATCTGTTGAGACAGTCATATGGAGTTTTTTGTTTTTTCTGTTATGACATCAGGATATATCCTTTTTTTAGTGTAGTACAAGATACATAACATGCAATTGATCACTTTAACCATTTTTAAATGTATATTTCTGTGGCATTAAGTACATCACATTGTTGTGCAACCATCACCACCATCCATCTCCAGAACTTCATCTTCCCTGAGTGAAACTGTACCCATTAATCACTAACTCCCCATTCCCTCCTCTCCCCTATCTCCTGGCATCCTCCCCATTCTCCTCTCTGTCTGTAAATTTTGACTACTCTGGGTACCTTATGTAAATGGAATCGTATGGTGTTTGTCCCTTTGTGACTGGCCTATTTCGTAATGTCTTCAAGGTTCATCCATGCTGTAACATGTCAGAATTTCCTTCCTTATTAATAAAAGGCTGAATAATATTCCTGTGTGTGTGTGTTTACACCAAATTTCATTTATCCACTCACCTGTCGTTGGAAACTTAGTTGCTCCTACTTTAGCCGTTGAGTTTTGATTTTAAAAAATATACCAAAATGATTAGGATTTTGGAAAAAAAAAAAAAAGAGTAGAAGGTGAAGTGTCCTTGCTTTCATATCCAGGAATCCATTTATACCTCAATAGTTTGATTTTAACATTAAAATATAAAAGAACTCTTTAATTTGCTTTGTGAGACTAAACCACTTACTTGTGTGAAATTATAACACCATTAGTTTACCAACCAAACTGTAATATAAAAGTGTTAACATATATATGTAATATATATCTTTTAGTTTTACTTTTCTGCTTAGTTTCCATTATTTGAATAATGTACATGCCCAAAATGCTTATAGGGCTTTGTCCTTAGCTGTTTGATTTCCTGGGACCCAGTGGAGTTCCTCTGGCATCTTGGAGTGCAAATTCTGTATGCCAAAGCGAGAATATTTCTCTCTTATCTCATTTGACAGGAGATTTCAATATTCTACGATGCCCGGAGTAACTAGATGTAAAGGATAATGAAAAAGGCCTATTTTTAAAATCTCAGTAGAACATTAAAACAATTTAATTAAAGCATTCATTTAAGCTTTTAATGTAGGAAGGTGTTGCCTTTACAACTTGAAGTAACAAAAAGTGTGGTAGCATTTTAGAATATCTAATTGAGACTGGCTTTGTGCTGGTAGGAGTGTGTCATGAAAGGGTCTATCACTGAACACATTTTCATAGAATAGGTCTCTTCTTTATGTGAAGTTGTTTTCAGTTTTCACTTTCTGGGTAATTTGTTTCTTTCCTAGTTATAATCAGAAGAAATTATTAATAAATGATAGGCTTCTCTAAAAGCTGTCATCATCCATTTGCTGTGATTTTAAGAATAACCTGGGTTTTTTAAACTTTGTTAAATTTAGTGGGGGGGATGTTATGTGCAGATATACACAGTTATGTACATATGCATGTCGTGACCTTTGAAAAATGTAATCGTGGTTATTTTTGATAAGTCTGTGGTACCTTGGATAATTATGTTGTACTAGGTCTTGAAGGTAAAAAAGTAAGAAGGAAAGGAGGGTGTTACCTTTTCTTCGCTGATGAGGTACAGAAACATAGACCCAGGAATTTCTCTGGAACCAGGACTCAAACCTGAGTCTGTCTCTGGTTTTCACAAACCATACAAGGCACGTGAGTCCTTGAGTCGCTCAGAGCTGCAGTGGCATTGCTGTAATAACAAGCTTCATTTTGAAGCTGAATTACGATTTGCATTAAGACATTAGAAAGCAATGTAGCTTTGGATTGGAGATGTCTTTTAAATATATTCTGTGAGTTTTCTTTTGTACTTTACTGAGCACTTTGAAAGGAACACTACATGTGCTTTTCTCAAAAAATTCTTTAAACAACCCTGAAAGTGGACATTATCCCCATATTACAGATGAGTAAAATGCAGGTCATTGTGAGGTTAAGTGAGTTGCCCAAAGCCACACTGATTAGAAGTGCTGCAACTCAAATTTGGAACCAGTTTTTCGGTTCTACAGTACATGGTTTGGGCTATGCTACTATACCTCTTTTAGGAAAAGATTGAGAGATCTTATGAGTTACAACCAAAATCTAGTCAGTGGATATTACCTCGAAGTTATTGAAGCCCGAAAATGATCATTTGGTAAAAGGAAAGTACAAGCTGAGCTAAGTGATGTCAACCTCTTTGTTCATGTGGTTGACATGACCTGACAGCCTTAATAACTGGTAGAGTCATGAGTTAAATATGCTGTTAAGAATTAGTTTAGAGGTCATGTTGACCATAGCTCGTGAAGACTTGTTGCATGTCTGTGGCTTGCTTTATGGCAGAATGCATGGTGCCAATGAGAACAAGATGATGGGTTAGATTCCCAGGATGGGCCACTGAGTTAAGTTGTGTTTTGTAGTCATACATTTTGATTTTGCTGTAGTATAGTTGTCTGGTGGGTCTTGGTGGGAAAGATGGCAGCATCAGAGCAAACCAGCGTACCTATGGAAACGTTTCAGAGCCAGCCTCTTTGCTTGTATGAAACCCCCCTTGGATGAAGCAGCGTCTAGACTTGTTTTTTGGTTTATGTAAGCTCCTTAATAACAGTGCACTTAAAAATAGTTTGTATGAATCTCAACAGAATCTTTTAACTACATTTGATTAGTGGTTCATTCCTATCAGAAAATGGTAACTAGGAGCCTGGATGGCCCAAATCCAGGCATGAAATATGAGGTTGGAAACACATTGTAGTCAGGATCATTCTTTAAAAAATATTTGAAATATCATGTCTAATTTGGTATAGTTAAAGTTAATATTCAGAGAGAATTTCTTTCTTTTAAAAATATTATAAAAAACTAAAAACGGATTATTGACTTCTCTCAATGTTTTAATAAGAGAGTTATAGCTCTCCTTATATTGTTTAATTATATAATCTTGTTTTGGAAGGAACTTTTAGTACTTGGTTTTAAGTGAATTTATATTATTTTATGTAAAGTTTTCAATTTCAATAGGTCTTATATTTTTGAAGGAATAGAGTGAGGGTAGGGGGAGAATGGAGCATTAATTCAGATGGGTTTGTTGAGAATATTTTTCTGAGGAATTGATATTGAAGAATGAGAAGTTGTTAGCTGTGCAAGAGCTGAAGAAAGGGGGTGTCAGGCAAAGACTCTGAAAAGGGGGACTAGGTATATTTCTGAAAGAAGGCCATGTTGCTGGAACATGGTGGGGCCGTGGGGCAAGGAGGGCATAGCCCAAAGAAGGGTGCATGTCGGGAGGGCCAGGCCAGGAATTCCATATAGACAGAGCCATGTAGGTATGTTGTATATTTGAACAATAGGAAACTGTTAAAGGATTGTTAGCAAAGGGAGTAATGTGATGTGGTTTGTCTTTTTTGAATGGTTGCTCTGTCTGCTATGAGAAGAATGCATTGGCAGGGACAACTTTGGAAGCCAGGAGCCCAGTTATGAGGCTCGTTCAAAAAATGAGGCAGGAGAAGTGCTGGCTTGGTCTAGGTTTAGTATGGGTGTGGAGAAAGGTGAATGAATTCAAGATAAGTTTTGGGGATAGAAATGGTGGAACTTGGTGATGGATTAAATATAGGTAGTGAGAGAGAGGTAGGAATCCAGAACAACTCCAACATTTCTGCTTTGAGTAATGGAGAGTAGTATGGTGGTACCATTACCAAAAAGGGGAGGACAAATGGAGAAATAAGGGGAGATGGAGACTAGGGAGTTCAATTTTATACTTACTAGGCTTGTATTTCCTATGAATCATTCAGGGACCATGTCAAGAGGGCAATCAAATATCCAAATCTGGAGCTCATTGAAGTTCACATTTGGAAATAAAGTGGTAATAGATTAATGTTTACATCAGTTTAATTCAACTGACTACTGTATGTTCAGGCACTGTGATAGGCACTGCGGATAAGACTTGAATACAAGCTTCTTGATGTTAGGAATTCTGTTATGCTTTTTTATATCAAGCTACCAGTATAGTACTTAGCACATAGTAAACATATAGTAAATATATACCAAATGAACAAATGATCTAGAAATAAGGTAATATCAGAGAGTTTCTTAGAGAACTAATTTTCCATTTATAGTCCTGCTCTTTATTCTTTCATATATGTAAGAGGTGAACTATTATTATAAAATTGATTTGATACTGTTAAAATGTTCTCCCTGAGAGAGCTTTCTATGTAAGTGGCGACACATCACGTAGCCTAAGCTACATTCACTCCACAGTGTAGACCCTGTTTCATGTCTAATGTATTTAACATGGAGTGTCTTTAGGTATAATTTCACAAACATTTCTAGATTTACTTAAAAAATATTTTTGTTAGAAACTGATGCTTTCCTTTTGATTGTTTTTTTTACTGCTGAAAAAGTTACTCCTATTCTTTTATCTGTGAATCCATAGGGATTACTAAATTCAATTAAAATGAATTTGTAAGTCATGCTTTTTTTTTTTTTTTTTTTTTTGTGGTACACGGGCCTCTCACTGTTGTGGCCTCTCCCGTTGCGGAGCACAGGCTCCGGACGTGCAGGCTCAGCGGCCATGGCTCACGGGCCTAGCTGCTCCACAGCATGTGAGATCTTCCTGGACCAGGGCATGAGCCTGTGTCCCCTACATTGGCAGGCGGACTCTCAACCACTGTGCCACCAGGGAAGCCCCGAATGTCGTGCTTTTTTAAAAAAAATTTATTTTATTGAAGTATAGTTGATGACAATGCTGTTACTTTCTGGTGTGCAGCAAAGTGATTCAGTTATACATATATATAATAGGTTACATTTGCTAATCCCAAACTCCCAATCCATCCCTCCCCTACTCCGCCTCTCCCTTGGCAACCACAAGTCTGTTCTCCCTGTGAGTCTGTTTCTGTTTTATAAATAAGTTTATGTCATATTTTAGACTCCACATGTAAGTGATATCATATGGTATATTTGTCTTTCTCTGTCTGACTTACTTCGCTTAGTATGATAGTCTCTAGGTCCACCCATGTTGCTGCAAATGGCATTATTTTGTTCTTTTTTATGTGTGAGTAATATTCCATTGTGCGTGTGTGTGTGTGTGTGTGTGTGTGTGTGTGTGTTTACACCACATCTTTGTCCATTCATCTGTCAATGGATATTTAGGTTGTTTTCATGTCTTGGCTATTGTAAATGGTGCCGTTCTGTATTGTAAATGGGGTGTATGTATCTTTTTGAATTATAGTTTTTTTTCCGGATATATGCCCAGGAGTGGGATTGCTGGATCATATGGCAATTCTGTTTTTGCTTTTTGAGGAACCTCCATACTGTTTTCCATAGTGGCTGCACCAATTTACATTCCCACCATCAGTGTAGGAGGGTTTCATTTTCTCCACAGCCTTTCCAGCATTTGTTATCTGTAGACTTTTTAGTGATGGCCATTCTGTGACCGGTGTGAAGTGGTACCTCATTGTAGTTTTGATTTTCATTTCTTTAATAATTAGTGATGTTGATGAGCATCTTTTCATGTGCCTCTTGGCCATCTGTATGTCTTCTTTGGAGAAATGTCTGTTTAGGTCTTCTGCCCATTTTTTGATGGGGTGGTTTGTTTTTTGTTATTGAGTTATATGAGCTGTTTGTATATTTTGGAAATTAAGCCCTTGTCGATCGCATCATTTGTAAATATTTTCTCCCAGTCCGTAGGTTGACTTTTAGTTTTGTTTATGGTTTCCTTTGCTTTGCAAAAGCTTATAAATTTGATTAGGTCCTATTTGTTTATTTTTGCTTTTGTTTCTATTGCCTTGGGAGACCATGAAAGTCATGCATTTAATGTGTATCCTTCCTTTACCATAGGAATGACAGTAAGTGCTAATAAAGATGGCTTGGGGATGATTGTTCGAAGCATTATTCACGGAGGTGCCATTAGTCGAGATGGTCGGATTGCTGTTGGGGACTGCATCTTGTCTATTAATGAAGAGTCTACTATCAGTTTAACCAATACCCAAGCACGAGCCATGTTGAGAAGGCATTCTCTCATTGGGCCAGACATAAAGTAAGTATCATTTGGATCCTATTTTGGCTTGGGAAATTCAGGAATTTCAATTCATTAATCAGAATTTTTTTCTCAGTACATACTTTTGTTTGATATACAAAAATTATTATATATTTTTTTAATATAAATCACTGAAGAATTTGACTATTCCTGAGGAGTTATTGATTGTATTGATTGTAGTCTTTAGGACACTATATCTACAATCAATAACTTCTTAATACTAACAATACTGAAATACAGTTGACCCTTGAACAACACAGGTTTGAACTGCACAGGTCCAAATATACCCAGATCTTTGTCAGTAAATACACAGTCGGCTCTCTCTGGGTTTCACATCCTCAGGGGCAGCCACCTTGGATCAAAATTTCCATCTGAGGTTGACTGAACCATGGGTATAGAGGGCCAGCTGTACTCTGCCATTTTATATGTCAGGGACTTGAGCATCCGTGGAGTTCGGTATCCATGGCGGCCCCTGGAACCAGTCCCCTGCAGGTACCTAGGGACAGCTATACTTCAAAACGATGTTGCCTTCTATTTTTAATTCTCCAGTGATTTCTGCAAAAATCTTAGATGTGAGAGATACGAAATCTCTTAATAGAGCAGGACAGTCCACTCTTAGGAACTTACAAAGAAGTTTGGATTGGCCTCAGTAGAGCAGATTGTGCACTACCTAATGATCTGTCTGAATCCTCCAAGTCAGCCAGTTCTGTAAGGGCCAAGCACGGTAAAGATTGTACAGAACAGTGTCAGTCTGACCCATAATTTATCCTTTGTTGAACTGCCTCATGACATAAGAGAATTCACCAAAATGTTGATATGGTCTGATGGTATGTCATATAGGCTATTTTGTCAGGAAGTGTTTAAGTTTCTCATCATCCCATAATGTACTAAAAGCATGTCATATATGTGGTTTGTTTTTTAAGTCACTAGACGTTTCTTGAGCCAGCATAAAAATCAGTTAATAACTTTATTGTCACACCTCAGCAGTGTAAAAGCGTTCCTTTTTTTCTCTAGCATTAGTAATTGAATATTTGCATATAAGGGATAAAATAGTAAAATAAGAGTTCAGGGAGAGATTGTTTACTTTAAGTTGATATGATGAATACTAGTATGGGAGACTTTTTTTGTATTAATATTATCTAACTGACTGAATTCTGTATTATTCTTCTGCAAAATACATATCAGTAGAGCTTAGGTAAGAAAACTGTATTTACAACCTGTTTCTCATTTTTCTATCAATAAAAAGCAGAAAAATATATGCTGTTTAGAGTGCATTCTGCTGTCTTATAAAAAGGAGGTTTTATTTTTAGGGCAGAATTTCACTCACGGGCTTTCATATTTTTGCCTGCCTTTTTGACTTTTATTTTATAATGAAACAGATCATCAGATCATGTGACGGTTCCATAATTATCTTATTAATCACGCAAGTACAAGCGAAGATCATTAAAAATGTCAGTGCCTCTACAGTAAATAAAAAGAGAAACGTTAAGTGCTTTCCTCACCACTTGCAGGCTAGTGTCCATTCATTTTGCTTCAAAGATGAATGATAAGGATCTACATGGAGACTCTTTACTGCCAGGGTTTTAGCTTATGTAGTTTTGAAGTACCATAAAATACAGATGGTCTCGTAACTGATCATTTGATTTATTGTGTGATAATGCACGTCTTATGTCGTGAGCCCTGATGCAGGTCTCCTGTCCACTTTTTGGCACTGAGCACCAGAATCGGTGCTTGGTTTTAACCTTCCCTCGCTGTTCTAATGTACTGCAGATCTTAAAAAGTGGCCCAAAAATAAGATCATTGTGACATTGATTTAGCGTAAGTCATGTACCTAGTCAACTCTAGAAAAGGTGTCAGGTACATTTTCAGGCTACAAAGCCTTTTTTTCTTTCCTGTTTTGTGGGGGGTTTTTTGGGGGGGTTGTTTTGATTTGTTTTGTTGTTTGTTTTCCCACCCTCTGATTTAGCACCAGGATTTACCCACTTATGCATTCAGCAGCTTTATTAAGACTGTGAAGAGTATCTAGAGAGCTAGTTTCATAAAAAATTGATTTAGGATTCCAGGAAGCAAAATGTAATGTATCTTACATTAAAAAGAGAAAATAAGAAAAATCCTACAACCTTCCCTCCTCTGGAAATCAGTCAGTCAGTCAGTCTCTTTCTCACATGCTCGCATGCATGCATACACACACTCACAAACACACCCACAAATTACATGGATTTCTCCTCAGGTATCCTATTAAAGCTGTGATTAGGATGGCTATAGTTTTGACTCATTGGGTAAATGATAAAAAGAAATGAGAATCATAGAGTCCTTTTTTAGAAAAATTGTGTCAAGTGGTAAAACAGATAGCCATTTAGATTGACCAGGGCTGAGCAGTGTGTTCCATGCATTTTGCATGGTGTTTTTGGCCATTTCTCCTCCCTGTCACTTGCCTTCATGAAGCAAAAGGTGTAAAATTACCTTGAAAACTCTGTGGGTAATCCTTCTAAATGGAAAGTCTAGTCCTTCCATTACTCTGCATGGAACCATAATGTTAAGTGCTAGTTAAGTGTTGTGGTCATTGCTTTAATCTAGGCTCCATCCATGTCTCTTCCTTCCTCTTGATTTCTTGTTAGGAAGCTAGCTTAATCTGGGCTGGTGGTGGAGGAATGTATTGCAGGGACTTAAAAAAAGGGACTCTAATTGGTTCAGTTATATAACTGATTGGTTTTAGGAAAAGCATTGCTTATTGAGACAACACACTGGCTTCTTTTTTGCCGCTTACGAGAGATGACTAGGAACTTTGTGTATGCGTGTTCGTGCGTGCCTGGGTAGATAATTTGAGTTTCAAGAGTTCAGGAACAGCCAGTGTAAGTTCCAGGTTTCATTATTTTCTATGGAAAACCAGATGTGAAGCCTCACCAGAATGCATCCTGTCTCACTTTGCACTCCACCTTGCCAGGAGTGCTTATGTTTCTGTAATAATAGCCAGGGTTTTGCGCTTAGCAGCAGCTGCTTGTAACATCTGCCAGATAATTACCGAGCTGAATCAGAATTCACCTGCCTTAACCTAAAGTGTGGGATGAATTCCTGATCAAGGAATAAAAGATTGATTGCAGTTACATTTTTCTATGCTTGTTAATAATCACTGCTATAGACACCAGTAAAGAGCAGATGCTTTTCTGGGGGAGGTGTAGATAGGAGGGAGGTGGAAAGGGGAAAAAACAACCAGGAGGACCCACTTTTAACTACATATACATGCATCTCACATTCAGCACAAGACATTGACATTTGTTAACACCATTGTAAAAAGATGCTGCGGTGTATGCTTCACATTCTAGATTCTCTGCAGCACCTGCTGACGATCGAGCCCCCTTTTATGTGTGAGTAATGGTGATTGAAAAGCTCATTATGGCTGCGTGTTACAACTTGTCTGTGAAACCTCTTCATGCTTTTGTAACATCCGGATGTGGGGATAGACCCAGACAGAGATTCAGTGTATATACATTTTGGCTTTTTTTTTTTTCTCCTTTATGTAAGAACGTACTTCCAACAGAGCTGTGAGATGGTTACATTTTCACATTGTACTGGTGATTGTGAACTCATTTTAAAATCACATTTTCCTACTACTAAGCTTTCCAGCTCTTTTTTCAGGGAGCGATACTGTCTGCATATGCAGACGCAACCTCTGGATTAATAGCTGTGTCACATTTCAGCATCACTAATGCTATTCTTTTTCTTCCGCTCCACATGTAACCTAAGGTTAGTTTGCCTTTAAGAATTTTTAATACAACTCTCAAATAAGCAGTTTCAGTGTGTTTATGCAGTTCATAATGTAGTTTGGTGTTCTGGGTTGGTGTCTGGAGGTTTTGTGTGGCCGTGTGACCAGGCATGTATTATAATTGTTCTGCATGGGCTAATGCATTGTGGGATGCTTGTTCTGATGGCCTTGCTGTCTGTGTTGGGCTAAATATTTATGAAAACTGCTTTCTTTCCTCTTTCTCACTGCTCTAAAATATAAGAAAAATATTTGTAAAGCTCTTCCTCCCCCACCTCTTGGTAAAGGGTAAACACCTTTGAATAAATATAGAGGAGAATTCATTTTCAACAGTGTTTGGGATAGAAACAGCTTTTCCTTCTCAAACCGATTAAAAAATTAAATACTTTTAACTGATTATTCTTATTTTGCCTGTTGTGTTCTAGCTTCTTCTCCTCACCTCTTCCTGGCTTTTTTTCTTAAGGTATTATTTAGGTGAGTTTTAACTTTACTGAACCTTCAGAAATAATACCAGTTTTCTTGAATAGGCTTTTCAGGTTTTATTTTTCTTTGTGTAAAGGCAGTCAGTCTTCTTCCCCAACCTAATGTGTTAAACATTTTTGACTCATTATTTTTGAAGGGATAAATGCAAATTTGCTATTCAGTATACTTTCGTAACACTATAGAGAAGGTGTTTTATAAATGAATAAATAAAGTAGCGTCAGAATTAAAATGCAGCTCTCTCACCCAGCCTAGTCCTAAATCCACTGAAACTGTGTTTTTTACTTCCGTTTGATCCTTGAGGTAAAAGTGTCACAAAGTGTCGTAAGGGTCCACGGCTTATGCCAGAATGCTCAGGTGTGGCCACGCTGGCTGACACTCTGTTAGAGCGCTGTGTTATGTTTGTATTGTGCTTCTTGGCTTACCGTAGTCTCATAAAAAGTGACATCCTTTTTGTGATTGAGGATATGGACATTCACTGGTGGTGATTTACCCTACCAGAACACTCTGGAGAAGCAGCAGAACTGTGTCCTCTGACTCTAAACCTAAGCGACCTCACAGAGTGAATGCTTTTTATGGAAATCACCAGTATGTCTGAAATTACATATCTTCCTCACTCAATAAATTATGCCATTGGTATAGTTCTTATTTTATTATAACGTGGAAGACAATCCTTTTTCTTTGCCCTTTAGTGCTAGGGTTTTTTTGTTTGTTTGTTTTTGTTTTTGCGGTACACGGGCCTCTCACTGTTGTGGCCTCTCCCGTTGCAGAGCACAGGCTCTGGACGCGCAGGCTCAGCGGCCGTGGCTCACGGGCCCAGCCACTCCGCGGCATGTGGGATCTTCCCAGACCGGGCATGAACCCGCGTCCCCTGCATCGGCAGGCAGACTCTCAACCACTGTGCCGCCAGGGAAGCCCAGTGCTAGGGTTTTGATACTTATTGTCTTCATGGGTAAGCTATGGTTAGCCAGTTTAATAGTCTTCATGATTTTTGTGAGGACTTTTTAAATTGTCTTTTTGATTGTTGATGCATACTTTTGTGTCTTTGTACAAATATGCTGAACCGATTTCAAATGCATTCTTTCTCTTGCCTTACTGTTCATTAATTTGAGGATCTCGGAACAGACTACTTAAACAAGTCAATCAGTTGTGTAGCCTGATAGGACAGCAGTAAACTTAAATTTTCAAATGTCAGTTTCTAAGCATTATAGCTGTAATAAGCATCTTACTCTGTGCCTTCCACATTATAAGCATTCAGCCAGCACTTGTTGAATTAGTAAGAGACCATTCAGGTGTACACAGTAGGCTTTTCTCTGAAACCAAAATGAACATATAAGAAGTTGCTACAAATTAGTAACAGAGTCTTTCCATAAACTTATAATGGTTTAACTTCAGACTTGAGAGTTAATAATTTAATAAAGCTAGGATATGATTATTGATAATGCTTGTTAATGTCCAGAATTAATTATGTATTATGGGAGAATGTAAAGTAATTTGGTATACCCAATGTTTTAATAGAGTTCACCTCATTTGTTTCTGCTAAGGAACCCAAAAATCTTTGGACAAAATAATGTTATTACTGACAATTATTTTTCTAAGGATTTATAGATTTCTTTAATTTCAAAAAATTCCTGTTAGTGTTCTCATCTGGAAATAGATATTATGCTATTTTCCTCCCCCATATAATTATTGGTAAACACATAGTTTATCAGCAGTGTTTAAAATTTTAATTTCTGTTGTTATTCTTGCCTATAGGATACTTTATCCTTTTGAAGTTTGGATTTTCTACTGAGTTAAGCCAATTTAAATGAGTTCTGTGAAAAAGTAGAGGTGAAGGGACAATATAATTTTATTTTATATTTTGGAAGATTCCCCTAACAGGCAAAACTTTGCTTCCCTTTGCTTTCATGGATTGTGTCTTGTTCCAGAATTACTTATGTGCCTGCAGATCATTTAGAAGAGTTCAAAATAAGTTTGGGACAACAATCTGGAGGAATAATGGCACTGGATATTTTTTCTTCCTACACTGGCAGGTAAGTGAATGAATGATACAGCAAGTTAGAAAGAAGAGTTTTGACTCTCCAGAGTCAGAGAGTAGTAGAAATGAAAAAGACTGAATTCCTTTTCTGTCTTTCAAGATTTTAAAAAATATTCAGCCCTTTCCCCCATATTACTTAAGGAGTGATCATATATTGTGGAAAATTTGGAAAAAACTGTGAAAAATCAAATCAAGAAATTAAAACATCTTTAGTTGTACCACTCAATATAGCACTTTCATCATACTGAGTTTTGGGAATTTACCCCAGATATGAGTATGATTTCATTAACTCCCTGGAACCTACAATTTGTATGGTATTGTATCACTTTTCCTCTTTCATAAGCAAACATTTTCAGAAATTTTATTTATTTCTTTATTAACGTACATAAAGATTCAGAAACATTTTCAATAGTTATGTTTTTACTGTTTTGGAGAACGTTGAGCTGAATGTCTTTGTATATATGCATGTTAGGAAATAGTGTATATGGCTTTTTAAAGCCTTTTGATATGCAGTGTATTAAGAACCTTTAAATAATACAGGAGAAGTAGTCCCCTCCACCCCCCATTAGGAAAGGCAGAAACTAGGTTTTGATGATGATGCTGAGTTCAGCACAGGGAGAGAAATAATGTCATACTGCTTTTCCGGGAAGAATGAACCACTTTACACTTCCAGCTGTGGGCCTGTTTTTTTTCAGTTGCATTAGCAACTGAGTAACAGATTTCTCTTTAAGCATGCTGTAGAGAAAAATGGCTTTGCAAACATTCTGAGGTTTGCTCACAAAATTTCTAACATCCCAGGGCACCCTGGTGTCCAGTGACTTTGCAGGCATCACGATATCACATTGCTCTTTCCTTTACAAATTGCACATGGCTGCAGCTATCCAAAAGTGTCAGGGAAGGAAAGGTATGTTATGTGTTTAATAAAAGCAAAGAATGTCATGGCCCTTAGGGCCTCTTGAATTTTATGGGAAAAGGAGTATTCATTCCACCCTGCACAAAACTCAGCCATACTCCTGTCTAGAATTTCCATCTCGGGGTTAATGACATGAATTGATTACAGCTATCTGGTACTTCCTATTAAAGTGGTAAAATCAGTAATTCCAGTGTCCTCTGAAATATCATTTCAGATGGCTTAATTAAAGAATATGCCAAGATAACATGGTATTCTTACTAAGTCCTGAGGCCTTAAAAGCACTCAAAAATTTACTATTGGAGCAAAAGAGCCACTTTCAGCACTGTGCTTCCCTCACAGCACAGAAGGGAGAAGGGCCTGGATTGTATAATGCTGTGACTAGCTGCTTCCCTGCAGAAAAAGTATATTTGCTATTAATGTAAGGGTGCTCAAAACAAAATGGTCTTTGTCCTACACAGGAGGAATCTGCACCGGAGAGGTTAAGTTACTTGCCCAAGTTTCATAGCTAATAAGTGGCAGAGTCAAGGTTAGATGCATGCAGTCAGGCTCCATGTTCTTAACCATTGGATCCAAAAAAGAATTGCACAAGCCCAGTATAAAAATATGGGGCAGCATAGCATGGAGGTTGAGAGTTCAGGTTTTGTAATAAGATGGCCTCAATTCAAGTCTCACCTCTGCTCCTTCACTGTGTGACTTTGTGCCAATTTCTGGCACCTTAATGCACATGAAAGAGAGTTATTATAGTTGACAGAAATTTCGTTGATATTCAATAGCAAACATGAGTGCAAAATTCATTCTTGGCTGAGTGAGTGCTGGGGAACAGAACCGGTCCATTCTGCTCTTTGGAGCACGTGATCCAAGACCCATAAACCCCAGCCTAAGATGGATAAAGAATAATCAGCACATTTACAGGAGCATATCTGAGTTAGTGAAATGATTTGAGATTGGAGAATCATTTGAAGAGAATGGGGTTTTTGTATCAGAAGACTCAGGATATTCATCATCTTATAGCTCAAAGGGCAGGAGCATGTGATGTAGTGTGTGTGCTTGGGTCTGAGCAGCTCCCCCAGCTTGGGCTTCAGGGGTAAGAACTGAATATTTTAGGTACTCTTTCAAAGTTCTCACTCCTGTCTGTGTTCCTTACCTGCTTTTTCTATCATATTCTCTCCAGTGGTGTTTCCAGAGGGTTAGGCCTTGTATCTGCCTTGCATCTTACGAATTGAGCTTCACTCAGACTAGTTCTCAGTCAGCTACTTAACATCGTTTTGAAAATCCTTCTTTGGATCCGTTCTCAACCATCGTGTCCCACTGTCGGGCTTAGGCTCTGGGGACCCCAGCCTCATTTAGAGTCTCCTTTCTCATTTTACACAGAGGGGGAATTTAGTCACACAACCGATGGGTAGGAACCACAGGCAGGTGGATTTCCTTTTAACAGATGAAAAACAAAAATCTAACATTCAGGTCAGAGAAATAATGAGACGTTCAGGGAGAGCCTGGACAAATTATTGGGCAGAAATGTTGGGAAACATTCAAACACAGTCGGATTATTGGATTAGATGACTTCTCATCTCAAAGTCTGAAGATGATATAATTTGATAGAACTACATCTGTTCGGATATACTACTGTGTATCACTAAGGTGTATTTTCATGTTCATGCTGAGTAGAATCAAATTCATTATTCCTGTCAGGGGAGAATGGATATAATCTGAACATATACTGTCTTGAGATTTTTTCAATTTCTATAAAAATCAACTGCAAACATTTATTGAATTAGAGTTTTTAAAGCCTTCTCTATTTTCAAAAGAACATGTTGGCATGTTTCTTTAGAAATCCATTTTTTACTAACAGCGTAAGGCCACACCGTAATTGATTTAACCATTCTCTATGGCCCTTACAATGCCATTTGTTGATGCAAAGTGTTCCTTTGGGAAAACAAAATGTTTCTTGACAAGGTTATTATTTTATGGTTTTATTTATAGTCAGTTAACAGATTGGACACATTTTGCTGTATGCCTGGCATTTGGCAAAATCTGAATTCCTACAGAAATTGAAAACTGACCTTGAACACAAGCGTACTGCAAACTGCTTCCTGTAAGGAGAATTCTGTGTCTGGCTCCTTTGGATGGGCTGAGCTGGACCATAAGCATTTTCCATCTGTCTTCAAAAGTTGAAGGGAAAGCATTGGTCCATCCTGAGGAAGCAGAGATGCTACATTCCTGGTGTACTTGATGATAAGCTCTTTCAGGCCAGGGATCGATCAGGGCTTTGCAAGCTTATAACCCACATGGTGCTTCCACTTTCTTGCCTATGGTAAGCATTTAAGAAATAACTTGTTGGGCTTCCCTGGTGGCGCAGTGATTGAGAGTCCTCCTGCCGATGCAGGGGACGTGCGTTCGTGCCCTGGTTCGTGCCGTGGAGCGGCTGGGCCCATGGGCCATGGCCGCTGAGCCTGCGCGTCCGGGGCCTGTGCTCCGCGACGGGAGAGGCCACAACTGTGAGAGGCCCGCGTACCACAAAAAAAAAAAAAACCCAAAAAACTTGTTGAATAGTTCTCTTTAAAATTCTGGCATTTTCCCTTTCTTTTCATGCCTTTCCTTTCTTTGTCCGTGTTTCATTAGGAAAGAGACAGACTAGACAAGATTCTTTGTGTCCTGCTGTATCTCCAGACTCAGTTATAGTAGATTGATTCTAATATAAGGCTTTTATGTGAAATGAAATACGGGTTTTATTTTTCCCCTTAATGTAAATTATTATCTACTTATTAGTTAAGTATGGTGAAAATATAAAGCAGTTCTGCATTTTTAGCCAAACCAACAGTAAAGTACATACAAGACAACCTTGCATGGCTTTACTAGGATTTGGTAGTACTCACTGTGTAACTCTTTAACAGAGACATTCCAGAGCTACCAGAGCGAGAAGAAGGAGAGGGGGAAGAAAGTGAACTTCAAAATGCAACATACAGCAGTTGGAATCAATCCAGGCGGTAAGAACTATTTCTGTCTTCCACCTACTCGGTGTTTAAAGATAGGGAGGGGTGGTTTCAAGTATTGGATTACAACTTGCTACTGTGACTTTGAGCAAGTAGTTTAATATCCCTTACCCTCCATTTCTACATGGGCACAGTGGAGAAGATAATTTGTATCACACAGGGTTAAAACTAACATGTATTTGAGGATTTGACACATAGTAGGGACTAAATAAAGTAAAGAAAATTAGGCAGTTGGAATATTAGGTAGTTGGAATATTTTTTGTAGAGTTGATCTTAGGTAAACCACCAAATGTTAACTTGAAATTTTTCTAGCATTTGTAGAAACTAGATATTCAAGGATATATATTCAAAATGTGTGTGTAAGCATCTTATCATAGGCTACAGTTATTCTAACCCATGCTCTTTCTAGAATGAATCTCATATATAATAGAAAAGACGACTTCCCTAAATCTGCTCGGATATACTACTGTGTATCACCAAGGTGTATTTTCATGTTCCTGCTGAGTAGAATCAGATCCAGTCTAATAGGAATTTTTTGAATCCCGATTATGGGCCCAGATGAGAGGCAGGTGATTTTGTGAAAAACAGGGAAGTATAAGGCATAAATACTGCCTTTAAGGAAGTTATTATGCATTTGGGGAGGCAAGATATAGAGACGCACAAAGTAATTAAAGAAAAATGTAAGGTATTTTGCATTAAGTGTAAAATATAAGTAATCGTTGGGTACTTTCTCTAAACAGATTTAAAAGTGACCATCACAAAGGTGCCTTTTACATAGTAAATACTTAATATTTATTCTACAATGAATAAATAAAATTCGAGAGAGAGAAAAATTTCTACTCTGCAGATGTGTAGTACAGTTTGATGAGTTTCCTTGCTCACCAATGAGCTTGAGGCTACAGCCATCACATGTAAGCATTCTCTAGGTCAAATCCTGTTCAAAGTATAGGAAACCTTTTATGTTGCTTTCACGAAAGACAGTAAGCATTTTCAGCCATCTAAAATGACTTTTTGATTTGAATTTTTAAAAAACTGTTTAGACTGCTTAGAGAAATTAAGGTCTTTCTACATTATTACCCACATTGAGAATATAAGTGGTAGATCTGTGGCAGAAAAAATATTATAAGATACTAAGTTTCTTGTTTATTTGAAGAAAGAGGCAGAAGTAAGTTAGATAGAATTATAAATATTAGATGAAATTATATATCTATCTTTATGTATATATACACACAGTGGAATGTTACTAAGCCATAAAAATTATGAAATTCTGCCATTTGCAGCAACATGGATGGACCTAGAGAATATTATGCTTAGTGAAATAAATCAGATAGAGAAAGACAAATACTGTATTATATCACTTATATGTGGGATCTAAAAAATAAAACAAACAAATGTATATGCAAAACAGAAACAGACTAACAGATATAGAAAACAAACTAGTGGTTACCAAAGGGGAGAGGGAAGGCTGCAGGGACAAATTAGGGGTAAGAGATTAAGAGATATAAACTACTATGTATAAAATAGATAAGCAACAAGGATATACTGTATGGCACAGGGAACTATAGCCATTATCTTGTAATAACTTTCAATGGAGTATAATCTGTAAAGATACTGAATCACTATGCTGTACCCCTGACATTAATATATGTTAAAGCAACTGTACTTCACTTAAGAAACATTTTTGAAATAATTAAATTTTTAATTTAAAAATAAATAATAGAACCTTTTAAATTTGGGGGAGAATTCAATATCATAATGCATGTAAAGTCCTTAGTACAGTGCCCAGTACAGAGTGAGCACTCAGTCAGTGTCAGTCTTATCAGCATCTTCATCATCATTACTCATAACAACGAAAATAAAGCATTGAACACAGGAATCATTATGAAATTTTCTTATGAGAAGGGTGTAACTTATGGACCAGAAGATTTTTATACTTTTAGCCTCGATTTTAGCCTTCACGTCAGCCTAAGAGGTGTCTCTAAAGGCAGTAACTAATTTACAGAGAGGATATGTCTGCTTCCATAAATCGTAAAGAAGATACTCTGCCCTCCCTAACCTACATAGAAGCACTAAGGTATTTTGGGGGGAAAGTTCATAGAAGTTCATGAGGAAGCTTACCAAAAGAGCCAGAGCTTTTAGTAGATGAGGAACAAGTGTTATGAATATGCTTTACAACATTGCAAACCTGCTAGAACATTTTTTCATGCAGTCAAGAAAAATTTACTTTGTGTGGAAATAGAGAATACTTTTTAGCGAAGCGTAAATTTTAAGATTGTAAATAATCTGTGTTACACTTTTGTGTGATTTTCATATACAGGATTGTATCATACTGTATGTATCATTTTCCAGCTTACTTTCCTCTCAAACCAGTGTCTTGGAGATCTATCATGTTGATACTTAAGTATCTAATTCATTCAGTTTATTTGTTGCAGTGCATTTCAGTATATGAATATACCACAGTTTATTCTCATTGATATTTGAGTAGTTAATTATTATTATAATTCTGTGTAGTAACTATATCTTATTTTCTTATATGTATGGATGAGAATTTATCTAGGTGTATATCCCAAAGTGGAATTGCTGGCTTATAGATTTAACTGTATTATTTACTAGAAGTTGTCAAATTGCTTTTTAAATTGACTATACCAATTTTTTACTTTTATTTCCAATATATGAGAGTTTCCTTTTCCCCACATCTTTGTTACCACATCATATGATCATTTAAAAACTGTTTTTGTCAACCTGATGGGTAGAAAATGGTAAGTTATCTTAGTAAACAATGTGTAGGTATAACAGGATTGAGGAGCTGGGGTACATTTGCTCATTTGTCGTATGAATTGAATATTATACCTTGTTGACATTACTTCAGTAATCGTAATTATAATCATCATAATAAGAGTAATCAGGGATTTATTGATTGCTTAGTATGTCCCAAAGCTTTGTGTTGCACGTTACATGTATTCATGAATGTAATCCTCACCGGAGCTCTCTGATGTCGAGACTCTTGTTGGATCCGTTTCCCAGCTGAGGAAAGTAAAAGAGAGACTAAAGAAGTTGCAGAGCGTCACACAGTTGTTAAGGAGCCTAAGGGCAGGACTTGAGTCCAGGAGCTCTTGGTTCTAAGTTCAAGCAGCCTGGCCTCAGAGCTCTGTATTACCTTTGCTTTTCTGAATTTCACTCTTTTTTAAACCTATGTTCCCCAGAAAGGCTGCCGTTTTTCTGTAAAACCAGCTCTGCACATGTTCTGTAAAGTTTTTCTTTTATAGGTCTCTTTTTTTTTTCTTTCCACGGAATGTTTACCATGTTCTGCTCCGTGAATCCTGAGTCTGGTTCCTCAGTGCTGGGGTCCTTTTGGCAGCTCTGGCTTTGGTTATCTGCTCTGATGTTTTGAGGAGTTACAGCCTTTCCTCTGAGGAGTGGATCTGAAACCACTTTACTGTCTGTGCCACATCCTGAGGAAGCACAAGGTGCTGGTACCCAAAGGCAGTTTAACCTCTCTGTGCCTCTTCCCTTTGTAAACTGGGGCTGACAAGAGTATCCACCTCATAGGAGTGATTTGAGAATTAAATCAAAGTGTATGGAACTCACTTAGAGAACAACGCTGAGCACATGATAAGCCCTTAATAAGTGTTTGCTGTGCTGCTCTTTTTAGTATTCGGGGAATCATAAGAGCCAATCTCTAGTTTACACCAACCACAAAGAGCCCTAGGAGACATTTTCTTTCATTCTTTCTTTTTTTTTTTTTTTACATTTTTAAAAGAAGAGATGGGCTTCCCTGGTGGCGCAGTGGTTGAGAGTCTTCCTGCCGATGCAGGGGACACGGGTTCGTGCCCCGGTCCGGGAAGATCCCACATGCCGCGGAGCGGCTGGGCCCGTGAGCCATGGCCGCTGAGCCTGCGCGTCCGGAGCCTGTGCTCCATAACGGGAGAGGCCACAGCAGTGAGAGGCCCGCGTACCGCAAAAAAAAAAAAAAAAAAAAAAAAAAAAGAGCGAGGAAGCCCCATCTATGTATTTTGGATTCTTAAATATTAAACACAATGGCTAACTCTGCTGACTTTAATACTTTGCCATTTTACCTTAGGAAATGGAAGAAGTTGGTTCTTGTCTTTCCCAGAATTCCTAGAATGAAAGAAAATGATGAATAGGATTTTAACTAGTTTAAGCTATTCTCACAGATTTGTTAAGATCAAGAATCATGGTGAGATCCTTTTAGACTAAACAGTAGATCTCTAGGATCTTAGATTTCTAATAAAGAAAAAAGTGCTGACCAAAGAAAATGTGGGTTTCATCATCTACCTTCATGTGACTAGTTGCCTGCCCTCTCACTCCACCTGTAGTACTCTTTTATCCCAGTCTTTTCTTACTGTGACCTCCCTCATTGCACAGGAGTCCTACCTCCATCCTTTCGTTTCCTCTGGGAGCACCTCAAATGTCAAGTTTGAGGGCATGCTGGACCGTGCTTTCTTCATTTATCTGATGTCCAGTGTCAGCTGACTCCCTTCCTGCAGCTGGGAGTAGACTGTACAGTCTCATTACCTATCTCAGAGCTTTCTACTCAGTATCTCTGTTTGCTTCCAGTCACCTGAGCTGCTCCTTCATCTTGGCCAGACACCTCGCTGCAAATCACCTTATTCTTATATCCCGCCTTTTCAAAAGACACGTATTTTCAACTCATCCATAACTCTGACAGCTATTTGCAATTATCAGATAAGAGTTCATGTGGTTATTATGTGGGTAGAGGAAGTACATTCAGGACACAGGCAGTAGCAAGCGCCATGGCCCGAAGGCGGGAGAGCATGTCTGATGAACCTAAGGAACGGCAAGATGATATTGTAGCTGGGTTGGAGAGAGGAAAGTGGAGAGCTGTGAGGGATGCATTTAGAAGGTGGTGATGGGATCAGGTCACGGAGGATCTTGTTAGCGCTGCTAACAAGAACTGCTCTTCTTGCGCTGACTGTTAGTTTCTAGATCTGTGTTGGCAAGACAGACTTCTACAGAGGTAGGCTTCTGAAACAGTGCATGCAGAAATGTTCTCTCTCTTGATTGGGTTGCTAAGCTTAGAAGGTACCATCTGTTTGAGGGTAGCTGAATTTTTTGATGTCTGCAGTATTAGAGCTTCTGGAAAATGGTCCTTTTACATTCATCGGTGCCCCAGCCTGGAGTATGAGTCCAATATTAACCTGTAACAAATCAGCTTCAGAAATACATTAGTATTTATCAGCCCCTATAAAATAGATAATTGGAAGAGTATTTAAAATGATCTTGTTTTACTACTAGTAAAACCTTAATAAATTGAGCAAATAATATTTGCAGAAATTAACATACGTAACATTTTATTCCTTTGAATTAAAAAAAAAGTGTTTCCTATTATAATTTCTGAATCATTTTTTAGTGTGTTAGGTCAGTGGCATTAAGTGTGTTTACATTGCTCTGTAACCATCACCACCATCCATCTCCGGAACTTTCTTCATCTTGCAAAATTGAAACTCTGTACCCATTAAATAGTAACTCCATCCCCCACCCCATGCATCTTCTAGCAGCTGCCATTCTATTTTATGTCTCTATGGATTTAACTACTCTAGGTACATCATATAAGTGGAATCATACAGGATTTGTCCTTTATTTCACTTGGCTAGCTTATTTCATTTAGCATAACGTTCTCAAAGTTGATCTATGTCCTAGCATGTGTCAGAATTTCCTTCCTTTTTAAGGCTGAATAATGTTACTTTGTATTTATATACTGTTTTGTTTATTCATTCATCTGTCCATGGACACTTGGGTTGCTTCCACCTTTCGGCTGTTGTGAATAATATTTCTATGAACATGGCTGTACATGTATGTTTTCAGAACCTTGCTTTGAATTCTTGTGGGTATATACCCAGGAATGGAATTGCCGGATCATATGGTAATTTTATTTTTAATTTTTTGAGGAACTTCCATACTTTTTTCCATAGCAGCTGCAACATTTCACATCACTACCAACAGTGTACAAGGGTTCTAATTTCTCCATAATTTCTAAAATTTTTCCCTGCCAACGCTTATTTTCTGGGTTTCTTTTTTTTTTTTTTTTTTTGATAGTAGCCATCCTACTGAGTGTGAGGTGGTATTTCATAGTACTTTTGATTTACCTAATGTTAGTGATGTTGAGCATCTTTTTATGTGCTTATGGGACATTGGTATATCATCCCTAGAGAAATATCTAGTCAAGTCCTTTGCCCAATTTTTGATCTGTTTGTTTTCTTCTGTTGTTGAGTTTTAGGGGTTCTCTAGATATTCTGGATGTTCATCCCTTATTAGATGTGTGATTTGCAAATATTTTTCCCATTTTGTGGGTTGCCATTTTACTTTTTTGATGAACAAAAGCTTTTACTTTTATTGAAGTCCGGTTTGTCTGTTTTTGGATTTGTTGCCTTGTACCTTTGGTGTCATAGCCAAGAAATCATTGCCAAACCCAATATTATGAGGGTTTGCCCCTATACTTTCTTATAAGAGTTTAAAATTTCATTTATTTTTTATAGGGTTGAACTTTGGCGAGAACCAAGCAAATCCTTGGGCATCAGCATTGTTGGTGGACGAGGGATGGGGAGTCGTCTAAGCAACGGTGAAGTGATGAGGGGCATTTTCATCAAACATGTTCTTGAAGATAGTCCAGCTGGCAAAAATGGAACCTTGAAACCTGGAGATAGAATAGTAGAGGTACCCTCCAGTGAGCTTTCTGTGCTAAAACTATTCACCTGGGCCGTCCTCTTTACCAAGGGAGTCATCATCTTTACACTGACCCAATATTAGAGTAAAATGTGTTTGCTGTTAAAGCATTTCTTTCTTATTTGTTTGTTTTCGTCCATAATTTTTCTCTTCAGTATATGATGACAGATTATATATCTCGATGTAGAGATGGGTGTTTGGGGGTATAATCAACTTTTTAAAAAAACATTGGCACTAAGATAAAATAATTAAGTTCAGTTTAAAGAACAAAGCAAATTTCTTGGGGAAATCATTGAATCGTTTAAAAGTATACGTACACACACAGAATGTGTACATCATAATTAATCCCTTAAATGAGATTTTATTTCTAGAAATACTTAAATGTTGTTGGATGAGATTTTTTAAAGTGAGTCTTTTTAGTAAAATTTTTATGCTAAGATCCTATTGCCTTTTATATAAATGTCTCCCCCACCACCCCTGCCAATCCAAGCGTGGCTTTTCCTCCATCTCAGTGCTGTGCCCATTCCCCATCCATCACTAAGGGCTGTGTGTGTGTGTGTGTGTGTGTATGTGTGTGTGCACGTGTGAGTTGGTACGTACACACGTGTGTACGCATGTGTGAGTACTTTGTTATGTGTGAGAGAGAAGCGTTTGGTCAAACTGTACCTAATCCCTTAATTCAAAGCTAGGTTTAATATTTTAAATTAACTCTTCTCGCACGAGTCACTCATCATTTACTCAACAAATATTCCTGGAGAAGCTGTTGCATTCCAGGTGCTGTAACAGACTTTGGGCATCCCACAGTAAATAAAACACTGTGCCTGCCTGTCAAGTGGGACAGACTTGACAAGTGATCAAGTCACTTCAGAACAGTGTGATGAATTATTTGATCAGCATAAGCATAGTTTTAGTTTAGGTTAGAGGAAGGGGTAGCTGAACCCAGGTTTGCTGAGTTTCCAGGATTTAGAAGACTAAAAGAGACAACTTCCAAATAGAAACCGATCACTTTGTTATTATAACAACCATTATTTTTACTTTGTACAAGTGATTGTATCTCATTTTCTAAATCCATATAACTTAGGCACTAAAATGCCTTAATTGTGTAGAAGAAAGTTATCCGTATCAGTCACAACTTTGAAATGAACATTTTGGGCATTGATCGATTTATTCCTTTATTGATTGTCTCTGAGAGTTGAAGAAGGAAGAAGATTGAGACTTGAGAGAAAGCAAGGGCCATGTCTGGTGTTTTGTTTTTTTTTCTTCTGACCATTTATAAGGAAGAATGATGGGCTTTTTGTTCTCTCTTCCTGCATCTTTACTTTTCATTAGATGATACCTTAGCCCCCTGTTAAAGGATTCTTTTTTAGTTATAGTACTACATAAAATTTCTAATTTAAGATTATCACAAGGCAGTTTATTTTATAGATACTTCACTATTGAATACCTTTGACCTAAGTAGAAAAAAGGAAGAAATGTTTATAAATTATTTCAAGAAAAGATTAATCATAGTTTTCACCAAAATGTTTGTTTCAGTGTATTAAGAGAGTTAAAACATCCCTTTCAAATTGAAAAGAAAGGATTTTTGCGTGTGGTAAAATACTGCTAAGCAACAGTTTGTTGAATATTGTTACGTGCAAGGGCTTTTTGCTGTAAATAAGGAGCCTTAGGCCTCTGTAATCCTGGGGATTCTAGAACATGTCTCTGCTAAGAGTTTCTGAAAATGTATGTAAATTAGAGACCTGAGAAGTATTCCATTCTAAGTATAGAGTTCTTTGGACTTGGGCAAAGATATTTAATGTCCTGTTAAATTTTCCCACTAATGGAATATATAGTAAACATATATACTTTTATTTTACAGAAAGTTAGAAGCCTTTTTTTTTTTTTTTTTTTTTTTTTTTGCGGTACGTGGGGCTCTCACTGCTGTGGCCTCTCCCGTTGCGGAGCACAGGCTCCGGACGCGCAGGCTCAGCAGCCATGGCTCACGGGCCCAGCCGCTCCGTGGCATGTGGGATCTTCCCGGACCGGGGCATGAACCCGTGTCCCCTGCATCGGCAGGCAGACTCTCAACCACTGCGCCACCAGGGAAGCCCTAGAAGCCATTTTTAATATGAACTGAAAGAGATGTTGTTATTTCATCTAAGTATCAACATGAGGGAAGTTTTTAATTAAATATAGTATATAATTCTTTTAAAAGTGATAATGTTCTATGCAGAGATCTAATAATTTTCTTTTTCAGAATTATGTCTACTCTGATTTTTCTATTTTGTTGTATATACCATTCTCTGGTAATTGGAAATGATAAAATTATACCAGTGTCCTATAGTTTTCTGGCAGGATTAGCATTTGGCCTTTCAAACTATTTTCCTTCCTATTCATATAGTGCATAGGCTGAGCTGATCATCACCAAGGCAAACCATGGTCAATAAAAAGTTACAAAATAACTTTCACTTTCAAGCTATTTATATAAGAATTACTAACAGATAAGCACAATTTCTTGGCTTCCAGCTCCTACCACGTCTACTGCAAAGATTCTTTTGCCAAACTAACCTTACCATAACCTGATTTTTCTGAACATCAGAATTTTGTTTTTAACTTCAAGCTTCCTGTACAGAGAGAAATACACAAAGCCTCACACACCCACTTCCCAAACGGCTCTGTAATGAATTGGAAGAAAATGTGTAAAGTGACTTTCACGATGAAAGCAGTGCTGCTAGGCAGTTCCCATATATTATTTCTTTAATGATGCTGATTTATTAATTTAAGGGAACAACTGGGCAATGTAAGGGCAGCAGAAGCAGAGCCTTCATTCTAATTGATTATTATTTCAGTTGATTATTGGAGACAGAAATCTGTGTCCAAAACAAGGGAACACAAGTCTGCTGGACAAATGAAAAGTCCTGGAGCCTCATAAGTACTCTCAATTATTTTTGAATCTGAAACAGATTTTTTAGGAGACTCACCCAGGATCCTCAAAACTCCAGATCGACAAATTGTTCTGTTGTTCTGTAGCTTCTTGAAATGTTAAGCTGAGGCCTTCCATTGCAGGTGGATGGCATGGACCTCAGAGATGCAAGCCATGAACAAGCTGTGGAAGCCATTCGGAAAGCAGGCAACCCTGTAGTCTTTATGGTACAGAGCATTATAAACAGACCAAGGGTAAGCAAACACAAAGGGCAAGGTAGGCATATCCAAACAGTATTCAACTTGGAATCTAATGTATCCAGGGCCAAGTTGTTTCTAGGACCCGAGATCGAGTCTTGAAATCTCAGGAGACTTTTTAGAAGTTTATTTTGCTTTTTTTTTTTCCCATTGAGTTGTCCTGGAAATCCCTTCTACCATGTTTAACAGACACTTGAAGCCTGTTAAAAACACACAAGTAGGATTCATTGGTGGCTCATAGGCATCTAGATGGATAATTATTAGTGTTCACTCTAGTCATAAAATATTTAAGTTGTTAAGAGGGTTGTGGTGGAGTCATTCAGGTTGATAGTCTGTGACGTCTAGTCAAGTCCCTTAGAAGCCAGAGAGATTTCATTTTCTTTATAAATTTATTCTCTGGACAGAATTTCCAGTTTATGCAATCTCATGATTTCCTGTGCATGATCTTTAATGTATTTGTCTATCCCAGTGAACATTAACTTTCCACATGATGGATTTTGTTCAAGCTGTATGTTTATATCTAGTGATTTCATACCTGCTGTTTCCCAGCCATCATCACTGACTGTATAGCTCTCATTACCGTATAGCCCCTGGTGGACAGAGACCTACTAATGCATTTTACTGTCAGTCGTCACAGGTGAAGTGGCTTTAAAAAATGTTTTAGAAATTCTAAGCACATTCAGTGAATGTTGTTTATGAAGATACTAAGTGAAGCTTTGTGTATTCGATGTGTTGAAAATTACGAAGATGAAGATTATGCCAAGAGTTTAAAACTGTTTTTTTCTATTTCTTCTTTATGCCTCGGTGAAAAAAATAATATTTTCCTGTGCAGCAGTTCTTGAATATTTTGGGGCCACATACCCCTTAGAAAGTTCTTCACATTTATTGCAAAGTTTGCATAGCATTTCAGGAGTTTCCTAGATGTCCTGAGGCTCATAGAGAATTTCCACTTCTGGATTTAAGAACCCCTGTCATACTGAATCTCTTTGAAATACCTCCTTATTAGTTTTTAGGGTTTGTTGTATTTAGAAAGATAATGTTAACACATGTGAGGGAAGTGAAAAGAATCATAGAAAACTTAAAATACGTAATTTTATGTATAATACATTTAATTTTAATTCTTAAAATTAAAAATTTAAGATAGCAATGCTCAAGTGAACAGGTTTTTAGATGAGATCAGTAAAAGGAACTTGTCAATATTCTGTGCCCTGAGAAACAAAGTGACCAGATTTATCCTATTGGTTTTTCCCTTTGTTGTCAAGACAGGTGTAGCTCTGGTCTGAGTTCACTGTAAGAAATGAAATAGTAGTTCTTAATGTAAGCAGTTATCTTCACATCTGCAGTTTTTAATCATTCGGTTGTTGATTGTTAGGTGATAATTATCCATTCAGATGAGAAAATCTGCCAAATGGTGGGGCTGTATCATCTTGCATTCTTTTCAGATGCTATTCAGTTTGTTTAAATAACTACAGATCTTTCTACGTTTGTTTCCATTTGTTGTGTTAAACAGACACAGTATGATAATGTTGGTAAATGGCTGTTTAAGTTAAGTTAAAGCTATTTTTTGTGTGTGGGTGGGTTTTATTCCTTTTTTTGTTTTATTTTTAATTTCCAACTTTTATATCATTTAGAACAATACTATAAACTGCTGAATAGGATTCTCAGATTACTTTTGAAAAAACTACAAACATTTCTTTCAATGCTAGTCACATTTTCTAATGCACTAGGAAGATATTTTTCTCATGCACCTGGAAAATATTCCTATTTTATTATCTGAGGTATAATGAAGCCTGATTTATAGCAATTATTCCAGAATAAATCTTGCTTAGAATGACATGTGTAGTCAAATGATACGTGACAGGGTTTAGGACATGGTACCCTGAAATACGACACCTTGGCATATTGAATATTTAAACTGAAGTTATTTGAGAAAAGGCAGGTGCTGGAAAGACTCTGACCTCCCCCTTCTCTGCTGAAGCAGGTCCTAAGGCTCTCCTGAGAGGTCTTAAGGAAAGGAGCATCCTTATCTCCAGACGAGGAGGAATCCTGGGAGGAATCAGAATGAACAGGCCTTGCTAAGTTTCCCCCAGTTAACTACACTTAGCTCGTGCTGTTTTGTCCTATCATATTTTCTGTAACTTTCTACTCTTCGTAAGACCTCCTATAAAAACACTCAGACTTAACCATTTCTTCTGGTCTTCATTTCCTTATGAAGGCCCCATGTCATGCAAAACTTACGTTAAATCAATACACATGGTTTTCTCTCGTTAATTTGTTTTTCGTTACAGAGGTCCAGGCAAGAATCTACGACAGGTAGAGGAAAGATATTTTTCCTCCTCTACATACATATTTTGCTTTGGGAAATTAGAATTAATTTTGCATTTAAGATGAGATCTACTTTGTTTTTAATGATTTACTTCCCTATGAAAATAATGATGTCTCCAGGAGTCTAAAGGGAAAAAATTACACATACATAAGAGTCTCTTGATGGGAAACGTTTTATTTTTGGATATAATAAAGCTTCAAGAAAAACTTGTACATAGACTGTGAAAAGCCAGTCAGTCTCTTTGGCTCTTAAACTGTTCGAGAATTAGAACTTCCCAGAACTAGCCCTGGTAATTCCACCAGTATGACACTTCAAACTCAGTCTGACCGCATTGTCGCATTAAAGGGTGGGTCCCACTAATACGGGCCAGAGGATGATTTTGCCTTCCCTGTGCTTCTTCTTAGTTAATAACGTTTCTGTTTTCATCAGCCCTTGGAACTATAAACACAGGTTTCATCACTGAGTTTTTAATAAGAGATATAGTCTGTTTCTATAAATCCTTCCCTCATAATAGAGTGATCTACTATTTCATTTGCTGTGCTCATCCTGTACTTTTATACTCTCCTATCAGGGCCAAATTCTAATCCTTAAGGGCTGCAAGTTGAAATAAAAAGCAAAGCCAAACAAAAAAACCAGAGCTCTTTTTAAATATTCCATTTCTTCCCATTATTATTTTGATTTATATTGTTCTACAGAATTATAAAGGAAATGTAAAACCTGACAATTCCATGTGTGAGGATTAGAAATAATCTACTTTCCATAGCATTGAGTTACTTTGCCTAGGATTGTGTTTTTAATCTCTGCCTAGTCATTTCTTCCACCTTAATAAATGGTCATGTTTTTTGGCATTTGTGATCTTTTTTGTAAAGCAGGAGTTTGACATTTTAAATTGAAAAGCAGAGAGAAAGTTGAGATGAGCAGAAATGTCAGTGTGCCCATTACTTTTACCCATCTTCCTTCTGTAGGAAAAACATTGCAAGAAGAGCAGATTGAAAGGGTGATGTGGCATAAGCTTTAGTGCAGGCGTATTGAGTGAGGATAGTCTTTGTAGAGTGTTCTCTCATACAGGGTGGTGTCACATGACAACCTCTCCCTACTCTTGATGCTTGCCAGTAGGGCTTTTTTATAGAGAGAAGTAACACAAACATTTAGTTAGAGCCAAAATGAATTTTAAACGTCTGCAATTTCCCCTGAAAGATATAGTCAATAAAAGAAAAAGATAGCAGTGTGAAAAAAGAGAAGAATTTATTGTGCTAAGGAAATTACTTTTCTTTTTTTTTCCTTTTTTTTACTCTGAAAATGCTACATTCTCTCTGGCAGTCATCCTGCCTGTAATACGTATATTCAGCTGCAGTAGTCCAAGCTCAGAGCATATCACAGGCGAGCCACAAAACCTGTGTGAACACTGTAAGGCAGGACTTCAAAAATTACCCATAGGCTCATAAATTCCCCAGTAATATGGGAACGTTTATAGGAAATTTATATATATATATGTTCCTAGCTCCACGAAAAGTGGGCAGAAATAGAGAACACCACTGTACAGCAGGTCATTTCTTTAAAAATTGTTGATTTCATTTTTTAAATTAAAGAATACTGTTGATTGAAGCAAACTTAATATCTAGTCAAGGTATGAAAAGTTTCCTTACTGGGAAACAAGGTAACAGAATACTGAAGTTTACCAATGGACTAGCGGACAGATGTTTAATTTGCACTCTGCAACAGATAGACTCTTTTTTCTTTGTTTTACCAAAAAAGCATAATTTGCTTTTAAGTGTAAATGAAAACCTTTTATGGTTTCAATTTTGAAGCATGTTTACTGATATGCATGGAACATGTGTTAATATAAGTGGGTGAAATATATGTGCTTCTCTGTCGGTGATAGTGAAGACACTCAGTGAAAACAAAAGAAATTTGGGATCAGTTTGACAGACTTGATTCCTGTGTGTTTTGTGACCAGATTTAGATTTGAGTGTGGATTCAGGTTGCTAGAGGTAAACCCTGAGTTCTACGCTGTTTGATAAGATGTTATTAATTAATTATGAGATCTGACAGGATCTAGTGTTGCACAGTTATTTAAATCAGCAATTGCTTTGTCCTTATAAATGAGTTGTTTTAAGTACATTTCTTTTGCGCTCAGCGCCTCTTATGTTTCCTTTTAGAAATCCCCTTTGCCTTCCTTGCCGCACAACCTTTACCCTAAGTACAAGTTCAGCAGCACTAACCCATTTGCTGATTCTCTACAGTTCAACGCTGACAAGGTTGGATAATGACCGTTGTCTTGCCATTGCCTTTTGCCAATGTTTTGTTCTTTGTTGTTACTGTGCCTTTGTCCCAGTTCAGTGTTTACTAAATTTGGGCAAGGATTAAAAAAACAAAAAACAAAAAACTGTGTGTTTGGAGTGGGCATGCAAATCCTTTCTTAAGCACATTTTCTTGCCAGAACCTATTCATTTTTATAGCTGAAATTACATGGCCCTTCTGAAGAGTAAGGGAGAATCGTGAGTCCAATGCCTTTCCTATATTTTGGTGTGAGTTGAATTTTCAGATACATAAATTTTTGTTAGTTGCTAAATGTATGAGCTACTTTCACACATAATTTCTTTAAAAACCTTGTATTGGTTTAAATCCTTCTCAGACTTATACAAGGTAGTCCTAAAAGCTCTTCTGTTAGTTAATCACTCCATACATAATTGTGTATATGCAGGATTTTGTTGAATATTCATAAAGTATGTCCGTGTAAATGCCTTACGAGGAAACATGGAACTGTTTCAACATTTGTAAATCTATACTTGGATATTCTCA
This sequence comes from Orcinus orca, assembly GCF_937001465.1. Taxonomy (NCBI): domain Eukaryota; kingdom Metazoa; phylum Chordata; class Mammalia; order Artiodactyla; family Delphinidae; genus Orcinus; species Orcinus orca. The sequence goes on from NC_064564.1 coordinate 58,318,546, forward strand.
TATTCTGATGAAATTATAAATCCAAAATTGAAACAAAAACTTACAAGAACTTGTATACTATAATTTGATCGTGAAAGGAAGAAAGCTGTTAATTTTTTTCAGGAAGCATTTTATGAATATTCATTGGATTTTTCATGTTATTGTAATATGGATAACCAAAGATGCTATATCTGAAGGAATATGTTTTCTGTTACTGTAGGCATTACAGAATTCAAGTAGAGTTCTCTTCCGTTGTTCCCCAACTAACCCTTTTGCTCCCACACCATTTAAGGTTTGTCTTAATGTGAAATTTTCACAAGTAAGTGGGTGTGTTACAGTGTGCTGTGTGTGTACGTTATACTTGTGTGCATACATGGCATGGAATGATTTCAAGTACACTTTGCATTTTTGCCAATGAAGGCTAAATGGTCTTTGTTAAAGAGTTGTATTTTCACTGGTAAATTTTAAGAAGTGTCAACAGCAAGCTAAATTACATGATCTCAGTAAGAATGAGAGTATCAGGGATAATAAAATAGAACACCTAGTTGCCCCTTTAGTAAATGTAGGCTTGTATTAGCTTTATGATTAATCAGTTATGTTAGGGCACCATTTGAGTTCATTCACAGTGCGAAAATGTTCTGCCTAAGTAAGATTCTGAATAGTTTTTAGACAAGCAGGTTTTGTTTGTTTGTTTGTTTTTAAGGAAAATAACAGCTCAGAAAAGTTATGCAGAGAGTAAGATCTATAAAATATGCATCCATAAATTCATTAAAATTATGGCAAGTTTATATTAGATTTTGTTCCACTTTTTAAAAATGAAATGGGCTTAATTCATGTTTTCTCACATTTTCCATTGTTAGAGAGGTAAATTTTTTAAAAACTTTTAACCAGAAAAATTCTAAATTACATGTTCCTTCCTACCCTAGTATATTTAATGAACCTCCATTGGATCAAATGAAGTTTTTTATTTGTCTGTTTATATTTATTTGTACATTGCTTATTTGAGAGTTTTATGGCACAACACTTGGGAGGATAACAAGGATTCTGTTTCTATTAGTAGTTTTTGTCTGTTTGGCCAATGGTATGTAAACCAAACATTTTAATGTAGCAGATTCTGTGACTTGAAAAATCTGTTGCCCCTAAGTGTCTAAAAATCAGCTCACCTGTGCTTTGCCGGAAAAATAGTAATTCATGTTTGCCAGGATCATTTTTGGGGTAGCTTAGCATCCAAAGTGTTTTCTGAATCATCAAAGAAAGATCACATTCAGTGCCCTATAGTTTCATTTTTAGGTATATTTTGATTCTTGACATTAATTATTCTTAAGTATTTGTACATGCCTGTCATTTAGTGTGTTCTCTAAGAAATATTTCTTAGTCACAATCTTTTTCCAGATATACACATATAAAACAAAATAAGGTATATCAGAGGGATTTTTATATAGGAAAAAAAAAGGTAAAACAAAGAAGGAAGGAAAAATATATGTTCAAGGCATCAGGGACAGCCTGACCGCAATGTTGGAACTTTAGCTGGGTATCTCTGACCCTTGAGTTAGGTACTCTCTGTCTTAACTGTAGAAATTGGAGGAGACAACATGATATAATGGAAAGTGCATTGGATTAGGTTAAGAATTAAGCAAAAAGAAGTCTAGTATCACTGGGTGATTCTGAACAAAATCTTTCACATCTCACAGCCTTGGGTTATTAATCTGCAAAATGAATAAATGAATAAAATGACTTAAGGACCTTTCTAACTCTAATATTCTGCTTGATAATCTATAATATAAAAATTTGATCAACTGTTTCAATTAAAGAAAAAAAGAACCTGATGATACCAAGTCCTTTTTTTTTTTTTTTGAAATAAGACTTGTAGCCCTAAGTGACAGCAAATATACCAGCCAAACTTGGGGTTTGTATGAAGTATTCAACCCTGTTTTCCCATTTTCCTTTAGGGCTACGTTGGTAAGGGGCCGGTGGTTTTGTCCCTTAAAACCAGACCCCTGAGATCTGAATTTGTGTGCTCTTTACTAACAGTCTCCCTGGTAGATGAACCCTGCATGTGCAATGCTCATTTTCATGAATTTGTTACAAGTCAGTTTGAGAGAGGATTCAGGAAGAAATAAAAAATTCCTTAAATATCTTCTCACTAACAAGCTTTGAACTGCTTTGCTTGATTATATGATTAACTTCATTAATTTTTTTCTAGTTTCTTGGAAGCCTTTCCTAGACCCCCAAAATCTTGCCCAGATAACTTTCGAATGAGCATATTTTTTCCAAAAAAGCAAGTTTGTACAACTTTTCATCTTATTTAAGCCTTTAATTCTTCACCTTAAAATACCATATAACCATTTAATGGATTGTGCTCTGAACATACTATTTTGTTTAGTGTATTTAAAGTTTACCTGAATCCTTTCTACCATTTTTTATATATGTATATTTTCCCATTATTTAATATGTGAGATATTTTAAAGCTACTCTTTTTTTTTTTTTTTTTGACATTGCAGACTTATTTCTTTCCGTTGAGTCTTCCTTCCTTAGACTGCATACCCACTGCATTCTTCTTGTTCCCACAGGCTCCCAGTCAGTCAGAATCCGAGCCAGAAAAGGCTCCGCTGTGCAGTGTGCCTCCGCCCCCTCCTCCAGCATTTGCAGAAATGAGCGAGGATCATGCACAGTCATCGGCAAGTGAAATCTCAGCAGATGTGGACAAAGAGGATGAGTTTGGTTACAGCTGGAGTAAGTTGTCTTTTTGAAATGCATTGACTTATAAGAGGTATTAAAGTAGCTCTGGGTTTCTCAAGGCTTATGTCCTGGATGAATAAGTACGTTTCACCTTCGGTTATACATGCTGCAGTTTTGTGTGGAAAAAACTGCTGTTCGTTTTACTTGAATACACACATTCCTGAGGCATGAAATCATGTTCTTTTTTTTAAATCTGCATCCCTGTTCAAGCCCACTTTGCCATTTGTATGAGAGTTAAAAAGGACAGGGCGCTCTTTCAGAAGCTGAACTGGATGAGCCATCTCTTGGTCTCGAACAAGTCGTCACCCCCCTCTAGGCCTCAGATTCCTCACTGTAAAAATCTATTTGTTGTTGCTGGTGGAACAGCCTTGATTTTAGGTATTTTCTGTACTAAGATGGTAACATAGTATAATTGTTGAGATACAACCTTGGGACATCTGGGAAGTTGTTTAACTGCCTCTAAGTTTCAGCCTGGTGATATCCCCCTTTTTAAAATTCAGTTCCTACATTCCCTGTTGCTAACAGTGAATTAGATAATGTTTGAGGAGCCATAATGATGCACAGGAAGCATTCGAAGGCAGCTGTTATTAGGATCATGGGTGTATCTCCGTTTCCTAAGGAAATAAGCCATTTTACAGGGAAATATTAAGCTCAAAGTTCTGTGTCAGTGCTTTAAAAAGTTTCATTTAAAACTGTAATTATTTCTTTCAAGAATACTACAGTATATGCTCTTAGGAAGTACAGAGCACAAAATTTGTGCTGCTAAGATTCAAGAAGGAATCAGGACACGGCAATTTATGAAATTGACGCAGTTAAGAATCAACATAGAATGCATGACATTAGCCAAATAGTAATGTTTTCTAAGAAATGATTTGTAAAGTTTGCACTTTTCTCAGTGTATTTCTAATGAAATTAGAATGTTTTGCTAATCCATCAGGGTGGCCAGAATGTACTCTGAGGAAAACATCAAATGGAATGTTCATGTATTGCCATGTCACAGCCACCCCAAAACTTAATGGCTTAAGAAAACAAGTTATTATTAACGTGTCAAGGTGCGGTGGTTGACTGGGCTCAGCTGGGCTGGACCTCCACGATGGCTCCCTCACCTGCCTGGTGATTAGTGTTGGCCACTGGCTGGTTGTTCATCTGGGCCTGGGGCACCTACCTGTGGCCTTGCCCTCTCAGATTAAAGAATAAACTCTACCTCTTGAACACGTGGGATGTGAGGTATGAAAGGTCTCATTCAATGACAGCAGGTACATCAGTGTGTGTGGCCTGGTGGCTCTGTGCAATAAGAAGACCCATCCCCTTTATGCTGGATCTTTGTACCGAGCACCACCCAACATGATGTGACCTGTCATGTAGATTTCCCTGTGGAAGAAAAGCTTCCACTGACCAGTAGAGACAAGTCCTCTGGATGTTCTGTTCTCTGCAAATGATAAAGTAACTTTCTGTTTTAATCACAGTCTTTTGAGAGTTTGTTAATGTGGATCATTTCTTTGGGCCTGATCACCCCAGGTGAACTGATTAATCAGATACTGTGCTCTGCACCCTGGATGCAGAGAAATTCCTCAAAGATTGGGTGCTCCAGGAAACCAGTCTTGACGCCCAGGCCGCCAGTCTATTTAGCGTTTTCTTAACTGCTAAGGATTTCATTTTGGTACAAATATGCCCTTATGATGCCATTCTAAATAACCTTCCATAGTAAAGCGTTTGGCTGTGAATTAGCTCTTACTATCTGTGGGTTTTTTGTTCTTGTTGTGTGTAGAAAATATCAGAGAGCGTTATGGAACCCTAACAGGCGAGCTACATATGATTGAACTGGAGAAGGGTCGTAGTGGTTTGGGTCTGAGTCTTGCTGGGAACAAAGACCGGTCCAGGATGAGTGTTTTTATAGTGGGGATTGATCCAAATGGAGCAGCTGGGAAAGATGGTCGATTGCAGATTGCAGATGAGCTTCTAGAGGTAAGTTCTTGTGGAAAGCACTGAATTTATTCTCGCTGAATTGGTGCAGTGGAACCATCAGTTTCCGGAAAATCCACCCGGGTCTCATATGGTGACTGAGGAAACTACCGCTTCTCTAATAAAATAGATACATTGCAGCAAATTTGGCTCTAGACCAAATCTCTACTAACTACAGCCCATGTTCCCATTAACTTCCATTAAAAGGTTGTGACTATATAGCACGAGAAACAATTTTTGCCCCAAGACAGTAATAAAGATCACACTTCAAATACATTTTTTTGTGTGCTGCATTTTTATTAGGAGCTTTTGAAAAAACCAAATGGCCAGTCATGCCCTGGTAATGAGACTGATCCACTGAACCTTCTAGGAGTTGAATCCCTAATGGTAGACGTCATGGGGGTGGGGTGTGGTGGGGTCAGATTTGAGGCTAAATAACAAACACAGTAATTCAGCCCGCCAAGCAGAATAAACTTGTGGACCGTACTTTACAGTATTAGAATTGTGTTTGCTTGATTTGCTCGTCCTCGCCTCCTGTAGGCTGGGCTCCATGTGTCTTTACGCTGCTTGAACCATGCCTCGTGTGTTTCCCTGTTGGCTAGGGAGGCTCAGTCAGCAGTGGCTAAATGACAGGATGATTGGCAGTTTCCATTAGGTACTGTGCTGCTTAAGCACATTCTGCTGCCTAAACCCTGAATCCCCTGGCACTGCTTCTCCCAGTGGCCTATTCCCAGGCCTTGAGTTTTGAGATTAATTAGGAGCCATGACAGTCAGGGCCTTCCCAGGATGATCTGTGCGGGTCACAGGTGCTTCCACAGAGCCCCTGCTTGGTACAAAGCACTCTAGAAGCTTGTCGCCTGCCTGAATACTGTCCTATAGTCAGTCCAAGTGGTGTCTCTTTAGTCCATGGAGATCAGACTACATGCATGTTATTTTAATGTTGGCTTTAAACACGAGCTTTTCTTTTCTCACCATCAAAGTCAGGTTCATGTTCTAGGAAGAAGAATATAATATTTTAAAGGGAGAAACAAATGTGCTTTTCATTAGATAACAAATGTGCTTTTCATTAGATAGGATGATCAAAATGTGTGAAGTTAAAATTCTAGGTTCAATTAATGATATTTATTTCTCATAGATCAATGGTCAAATTTTATATGGAAGAAGTCATCAGAATGCTTCATCAATCATCAAATGTGCCCCTTCTAAAGTAAAAATAATTTTTATCAGGTGAGCATTTTTTTCTGGTTTATTAAATATTTTTCCTTTGCCTTTCGATTCTTAATTCTTTTCAATGAAAATAAAACATATATAAATGTGTGAGTGTTGTAGTTCCAGGTCCCAGAATTTTCTCTAATAATCTGAGTCTTCAAGCTAAAGAATGAAAATCATATGAATGCTCATGATATGATAGGTCAGTGCTTTTTTCCTTTAGAAGTAAAGATGCAGTGAGTCAGATGGCCGTATGTCCTGGGCATACAGTGGAACCTTTGCCTGCTACCTCAGAGAATCTTCAAAATAAGGAGGTATGTAGCTTATGCTTGTTTTTCTGGGAAGATTTGCTAGATACACCACTTATTAATTCAGCTAACAATTATAGAACTCTTGCAGGGATATAAAAGATAAGTAAGACATAGCCGTGGCACCCAAGATGTTTATACCCTAGTATAAGAAACACTCATGTAAATAAGCACACCGCTTACATGAAGGCTACTAGTAGAGTCTGCAAAGGGAATAATGAAGGTAGAAAAGGAGTTGACAGTTTTACCTCTGGAGGGAAAGCGAGAGTAAGACTTCATAGGGGAGGTTACACATGAAGTGTATATTGGAAGTAGATGACTTGGGGGCCATAAACATTGCAGGCAGAGCACGTGGATTGAGGACTGGCCTGGAGGCTCTGGCAAGTCAAGAGAATTGATAACTGCAGAGTGTTACTAACAGTGGGAGGCAGGGAATGGGTAGGGTCGGATCATGGGGATCATGGTGCAGACTTTGTCTTTGAGGCCATGTCTTTGCAAATTCAAAGAATAAAAATTATATTTTTAAAAACTTCTCTGGAAATGGTGCAGAGAAAAATCACAGGTTGCAGGGCAGAGAAGTTAAGTTAAAGGGAGTAGGAACATTATTGGAGTAGTTCAGGGGATAGATAATGAGGGCCTGAACGAATGCAGAAAAAAAAAGAGAGAGAGAAGAAGAAGTGGTTATGTCAGATATTTAGGACCCAAACTGACATTACTTCATCCCTAACTAAATATACTCAGTGAGGAAAAATGACTGGTTGATAATCTGTTTATCCGACAAATATTTGTGAGTATCTGCCTTGTAATAGGTTCTGTGTTTTGGGCTGAGAATAAACTGGTGAATGATACAGACAAGAGGTATGAGGCTTCCAGATTTCTGACTTAGTGACTCGATAGATGGCTGACTTTCATTAAAATAAAAAAGAGAAGCAGATATTTGTTAAAAAAAAAAAAAAAAAAAGTAGAGAACATTCTCTCTGAGGCAACTTAGGAATGAAGTGCCTGTTGGAAAGCCTGGTAGGAGCGTCCATGGAGACGTCTGGTGTAGAGTTTAGAGATGAAGCCCCACAGATGCCGACTTGGGAGCCATGGGAGCTGAGGCTCTGGCCTATGGCGAACATTTAGAGAAGAAGAGGGCCCAGGTCAGAAATGGGTAATATCAACAGTAAGGAGGAAGGCTGACAAAGAGAGGTCAGAGATGAAGAAGAACCAGGCGGGCATGTTGCACAGCAGCTGAGGAGAGCCCCGTTGAGAAAGGGTATATTCCACAGCCTTGAATACTGCAGGGAGCTCAAGTGAGAAGGTGAATAGAGTTCTTTGGATTTCCCGATTAGGAGAGTATTAGTGATTTTGAGAAAGCAAATGATGGATAAGAAATTAGGAAAGATGAGGCAATGGCTAGAGGGTGACAAAAAATTGAGTTTTTGGTGGGAGTTTTGTTTTGATTTGGACATGCATTGGATACATGCTTAGAATGATGAGTAAAAGGAGACAGGAGAGAGAGAAAAGCTTAAAATTAGAGGAACCATGATAACTATCAGTGGGAAAAGGCATAGAAATGGAAACGCTCTTCCCTAAATTAATATCTATACATTGGGTTTTTCTGTACGTAAGATGCAGAAATCATTGTCTCATGCTGGTGAACTACCTCACTGATCATAATGGTGAACTGAGTCAAGTGGTTTTTCAAGATTATAAGGGAGAAAAATTTATTTTCCTATGAGTTGTACCAAATATGTCCCTTAAGAAAATGGATTTTAGTAATTTTCAGGTAAAACATTTAATAGCTCCTAAATACACTTGATGACCAGCACAGTAAAGCATAGTGAATGGTGCCTCTGCTGGTGTTCTGTGTTTCAGTGCTTGCACCGTTTGGAGCTGGGTTCTTGTTAGATAGCACTGTGGAGTAAACCCAGGCAGTCTTGAGGAGCACCTTGTGTCTTTGTGCTCCAAAATAATTGCTGTCTAATCACACCTCATTCGTATTTTAAAGAGAATATAATGTTCATAAATGTCATGAAATAATAAAATAGTAATAAGGAATTACAGCATATGAAATAATTTTGTTTAAGTAGTCCCTGTATTTAAACAAACAAAACTACATAACACTCAGTTGCCTATTTTGTCATTTCTTTCCCTCTGTCAGGCTGAACCGAGTGTTACTACTTCCGATGCAGCTGTGGACCTCAGTTCATTTCCAAACGTGCAACATCTGGAGCTTCCCAAGGTAAATCTGCTTTGAATTGGAGTGAAATGATGTGACCTCCTTGACACTGGTGTTTTAATTCACTGGTTCTCAAAAGTGGGCTGCATCAGCATCGCCTGAGAGCTTGTTAGAACTACAGGTGTGTGGACCCACCCTGACCTCCTGAATGAGTAGCTTTGGGGGGTGCCCCCGCATCTTGTGTTTTAATAATAAACCTTCTCTGTGATGCCAGTGTGCACTAAAGTTTGAGAACCACTGTGCTAATTGATACTTGGGCAGGGACCCAGCTTTTCCTGCCTTTATGATTATCCCAAGGTATGACATTTAGTGATCTCTCCTTTGATTTATTTACCAAGGACCTGCTATGGAGGAAATAAAAAGAATAAAGAAACGGAAGTTATTGTCTTTGTCCTTCATGAAACCGAAAGCTCAGATAACTAGAAGTCTCACTGATAGGCATCCCTGAGGTATTTGCTTTTGCAAAGATCTGAGCCTTAGGTTCAGGTGACCACTTTAAAGAAGTGGTTTGTTGAACAGATGTTGAACAGCACCTGTAAATGTTTTCAAGTGCTGCAGGCTTATGCTGGAATGCAGGTGGGCAGTGGATGAGCAGAGTAGAAGCAGGAAGAGTAGTGACCTGCTCAGGGAAGAGGAGAGGAAGGGAGGAGGTAGGGTGGTGGGATAGAGGGATTGAACATGAAATGCTGCAGCAGAAAGGGGTGCTTGCTCTGCAACTCCCCAGCTCCAGGGCGTCCCGAGGCAGTCTGTCTGAATTGAATCTTTGTTTCATCAGGTCCAGACTTCACACATTGTGTGGTCTTGCTTTGCCTCCATTTTCTTACCTATAAATTGGAGATGATAGTATTACCTCTGATAATACTGTAATTATAAAGATTAAGTGAGTTGTTTATAAAGTGGTGGGCATAAAGCCTGGCATGTGATCAGATTTTGTTAAGCATTTAGTGGAAAAAAATACTGTGACTCTTCTTGGTTTGATTTCTTTTTTAAAAAATAACTACAAAAATGGATTGCTCTGGTCTTATCATATACGTTTAAGAAAAGTCATCGTGGGCAGTTTGTGTTGTGGATAGAGCGAAAAGAAGTTATTAAAGCTTTTTCTATGAAGAAGTCCATACACTTCCGTTCAAGAATCCCTCATTCTATTGCCATTTAAGAGAGAGTTGTTTGAGGCAGCAGTGGGAGAGGGGACTGGATATTCTAGTGGAAGTCTCTGAGTTTGTATAAAGGAGTACGACGAGAACGGATGTTAGGTAACCAACCGGCAAATGCCATCTGTACTTAGTAAAGTACTTTTCTGACTACAGTTAAGTGAATAGACAATAATAGAATCAAATCTCAGAATTGAGTACATACAGTCATGGTAGATATAGAGTATTACTTATTCAAACGAATATTTATTTGTGGTAGTAGGAAAGAGCATTGGTGTGGAGTGTCCCAAATAGAGGGTAGCTCAGTTTTTTACATTTGGCATCAGCATTGAGACTTGTCAGTCTCATAGCACGTTGACCTTCCTATTCAGTGTGCCTGATTCTTTGACCACTAGATCAGAGTTCGGGGTTTCAAAATGCTGGCAAGTTTAGGCACTTTATCTGAAGTCAACTTGATTATATCCTGTAGAGTTATAAGTAGAAGGAATGTGTGTGTGATAGCAACACTTTTGCATAGTGTATCAGGCTTTTAAGGCTTTTCTTACTACACATGATCCTCACAGCAAACTTGTAGTTGGCAAGAATTATTTTCCCTTTTTTTGGAGATAAGAAAATTGAGGTTAAGAGATAGGTTAGGTAACGTATCCAAATTTCTAGAGCTAGCCAGAAAGGAAATTACAGCTGAGCTCTGCCTTCCCTGAAAGCGTGTGATTTTCTCTGTATACACGTGAAAAGAGCAGTGGCAGATAGGATGCACAGTGACAGTCGGAAAGTCGTCAAGCATTAATCATCATTGCAAAGCCACAGTGTTGATAATCTTTAAAATGATGGTGAAGGCTTATCTCACTGTCGTGATCTTAAATATCTGGTGGCAACCTTTGCTCTCATGTATACATTTTAGAGAAACCATGGCAAGATTCCCTTTTCTCTCTTTGCTTTCCATCTCCCTAGGTGCAAACTCTAACGAGAAAGGTTGCTAGCTCTAACCAGAATGAAATGTGTAAAACCCTATGGTAATTTTGTTCACGTAAACGTTAAGAAAAGGTAAAACCCAATGTTATGGAACACTTGGTTTTCATTTTAAAAAAAGTGTGGAAAATATAGACAAAAGTAGGTGTAGCTCTTCTAGCTTTGGCAGGTTTTCAGTGCAGGTCTTTGGGTTCAGAGTTAAGAGAATTTTCACTCTGCACCACATCAGAACACGAGTATTTGAAGTAACCAGTCTGGGTATTCAGCCCCAGAAAGGACAGCACGTGAGCAGTCATGGCAGTCTGTCTGCTAAAGGAGGAAGGACAGCAGAAAGGGATGAAGGGGCCAGTGTTAGCGGTTATCTCTAAGCTGTAGGCCAGAAAGAGGAAGAAGGAGGATATTTTGGTGTTGAATCACTTGGTTAGCCAGTTACACAGAGCTAAATTCTCAGACGTTGTACAGTCATTAAATTGTTGAATATGTTTTAGTTCTCTAGATATTTTGTTAGAGTTACTAGAGATATGTTACTGGATATATATGCTAAAGATACTAGAGATAGTGGACATATGGGAGGAGTGAAAACATTTGACTATTTATTTGATGGAGGAGAATTTAATCCCATTAAAATAATTGAAAGTTTGCTTAAGAAGAGATTTCTAATAGTGGATTTTTTTATTTTTTATTTTTTTGTGGTACGCGGGCCTCTCACTGCTGTGGCCTCTCCCACTGTGGAGCACAGGCTCCGGACGCGCAGGCTCAGCGGCCATGGCTCACGGGCCCAGCCGCTCCGCGGCATGTGGGATCCTCCTGGACCGGGGCACAAATCCGTGTCCCCTGCACCGGCAGGCGGACTCTCAACCACTGCGCCACCAGGGAAGCCCTGTAATAGTGGATTTTAGAACAGTTTTCTTTTCTAGCCCTTGAGTAAGAAGACAGTGTTCAGAAGTTTCGGTCACATACCTTTCCATTTGGATAAATTTAACCTGTTTCATGTTTTCTGAGTGTTTCTGTTTTTGCTTCTCTAGGATCAGGGGGGTTTGGGCATTGCTATCAGTGAAGAAGATACACTCAGCGGGGTCATCATAAAGAGTCTAACAGAGCACGGGGCAGCAGCCAGGGTGAGCCTTCCCTCTTCTCACTCTCAGAAAGTGGTGGGGAGGGAATTCTTTCTGTAAATTCACTCAAAATCTTCCATATTTCCATCTAGGATGGACGGCTCAAAGTTGGAGATCAGATTTTGGCTGTAGATGATGAAGTTGTTGTTGGCTATCCTGTTGAAAAGGTACTTTTCCAAAAGAAAGCAGATGATACCATAAACTCATCCTTGAACATGGCTAAACGTGTGTGGGGAGGGGGGGTCAGTCAGTCATAGGGAATCAGAGCTGTGTAGCTATTTTAGACAGATATCTGCAAGGAAGAAAAGAGATTCTTTGGAACTTATTTAATTTCTACTTTCTGTTTTCCAATTAAGATGATGTTAAGGTATTTTTTGTTACCTGATAAATTCAGGATTCAGTCAGCATTTTTGATAAATATCATTTCAGTTTTTCCTTAGGAAAACTTGGAACTTCTAAACAAAGGTCAACTTAGTGTTAAAACTAAAGGAATATTTTTTAATGGATGTTTGCTCCTATAAAATATCCACTATGTATATTGCTTTATAAACAGGTTTTAAAACTCAACCATTAAATCTATAACTTTTATTGGGGTTAAACAGTTATTTGTGCCTGAGTTTCTTCCTCCTCAAAAGTGATGTTAATACCGTACTTACCAGGAGTCTCATTTGAGGCCTTTCATAAGTGCTAGGAAAAAAACCCTATTTTTCTTGAGATTGCAGTGTCAGTGTTCCATTTCTACATTGGCCAACAGGATGCTTAAACCATTTTTAAATTCAGTTTTAATAATTGTATGGGTTTGATCCTTTAACTCACATGTGTATGTTCTAACTTGCCATTTGGCTTTATTCTTCTGCTGCACAGTGTTCCTTATCTTGCTTTTAACCTAAGTGTTTCCATATTATTAAAAATGTTTGTGTAAACTGCTTCACATTCTCTGTAGAATCAGAAGTGGGTAAAGCACCCCATATGTCTTCAAAGGTTGTAAGAATCCAGAGAACTGGGCAGTATTAATTAGAAATGTAAAAAGTTGAAAGCCCGTTACTTATATAATGAAGAATATGGTCAGAACTAGACTTATAGCAGAAATTAACTGTGGCCTTAATCAGTATCAGGGAATTGGAGAAACTAGAAAGGAACTGCAACCATTCTTGCTTGACTACTCAAGTCCTGACAGGGAAAGAATTTGCCTCTGACTCTTCTCTCAACCATAGATGGTTCTAGTTTCCAGCTATAATAGTGGAAGTATAAGTCTACTAATTTGCCTGTAAATTTTATTTCCCCTCTAAACCAACACCCTGCCAGTTTATTAGCCTTTTGAAGACAGCGAGGACAACAGTGAAACTGACCATTCGTGCTGAGAATCCAGATTCCCAGGCTGTTGCTTCAGCAGCTGGTACAGCCATTGGAGAAAAAAAGAGCAGCCCCCAGTCTCTGATGGTCCCGCCGTCTGGCTCCCCGGAACCAGAGCCCATCCGAAGTAAGGGCTGGTCTCCTGCTAGTCCTGCGCGTATGACGCATTCAGACTCAGTATCGGGTCCCTATGTGGGAGCCACCTGCCTGTATGTAGCCCACTGCTTGAGAGGCCGTAGTCAGGGAGCCTGTTGGTGAAAGGGTGGTACAAAGCGAAGGGCTCCTGAAGCAAGAGCACTGGACTGTGAGGCAGGGGATCTGCCTGCTGTACATTAACCATCCATAGAGCCTTGGGAAAGCCATGCAGCCACTCTGAGCCTCAGCTTGCTCATCTCTAAGACAAGGGAGTGGTACTCTTTGCTCTCCAAGGATCTTTTGCTAAGGATATCTGTGATTCCAGGTATCTTACTAATACATTAGATACACCATTTTGTACATTCCTTTTTTTATACTACTGAACAAGTAATTTAACTTCCCAAAGCCTCAGTATTCTCATTTTAAAATGGATACAGTGATACCACTTCACTGGTGTGAAGTCAACATTGCCTGGCACTACATCAGACTCTTAAAAATGCACATATATGTAGTTGATATGAGTTATCCTTTGAGTGTAAATAGTAGATACTGTCAAAGTAGATGAAACAGTTGTATGTAGAGCACGGAATGAAACTTTTGCGTATCGTTAAAATGCCAGTCTAGTATATTGAGGCAAATTATTCCTTTGAGTTACTTTTTTGAGAAAAATTACACTGGCGTTTAATAAAAGAATAAATTTCAAGCTTTGCAGCATTGAAAATAAAAGTACTTAAAAACATTGCTTTTGGGGCTTCCCTGGTGGCGCAGTGGTTGAGAGTCCGCCTGCCGATGCAGGGGACACGGGTTCGTGCCCCGGTCTGGGAAGATCCCACATGCCGCGGAGCGGCTAGGCCCGTGAGCCATGGCCACTGAGCCTGCGCGCTCCGGAGCCTGTGCTCCGCAACGGGAGAGGCCACAACAGTGAGAGGCCCACGTGCCGCGAAAAAGAAAAAAAACAAAAAACAAAAAAAACATTGCTTTTTTTCTGCAACTGGGGGAAAAAAATCTCTTTTGGCCTCCAGACTGAAACATTCAGTTCTTTTGAACAGGTTTTTAAGGAAACAGCAGTTTAAAACATTTGTAATATAGTTGGTTGAAAAGTCTTTTTTTTATTGAAGTATAGTTGATTTACAATATTGTGTTAATTTCTGCTGACTCAGCTATATATATATATATATATATATATATATATATATATATATATATATATATAAACACACACACACACACACACACACACATATACATATATATTCTTTTTTATATTCGTTTCCATTATGGTTTGTCCCAGTACATTGAATGTAGTTCCCTGTGCTATACAGTTGGACCTTGTTGTCTAAAAAGTCTTAAAGTAATAAATATCTGATGAAAGCAATCCTTTATTTAGAAATACTAATTCACTAAAATGTTAAAAAAATATATGGAATTTTTTTCATTTTTCATTTTTAAGTAATCCCTAAATAGCATTGTCTTTAAAAATATAAAATGCTAAATGGAAACATAACATAAAAGAAAGTATGTTACACCTGTTCTTACCATTCAGGAGCAAGAAAATAGTCTGCCTCTGATTCCTAGAAAGAGAACACTTTTTCTAAAGCTAATCTATCAAGTATCCCAGCTTTCCCAAAATATGACATTTGCTCTATGCTTTTTGGTATATCACAAAACATATGATGTGAAGACTCTCATAAAACAAAGTGTAAAATTATATTCTCCTTATTTTTTCATAATCTAATCTTATTTATTTAATTCTGAGCATTTATGCACCAGCATTTAATATCCGAGTTCATAAAACATAGAGACACAAGGAAAGAAACTGCAAGTGGGTCTCACTTGATGTCTTATAAACTCAGATATTAAATCCAGCTGCTTGTATGCTCAGATTTGATTACATAAGTAGAGATGCTGTAAGATAAGATGAAAAGGGAAACCAAATCAAAAATCTAAAAAGCCCTGAATGGCAGGCACCATGACCAGAGTTACTGATGTCCTTTGTGTTTTGTCATCTTCCCTGAATGTGAGTTAGGTCTCCACCACATATCTCAGTTCTGAGTTTTACAAATCATAATTTCATAAGAAGTTTGTTTGGGTCCCATGAAACGTAGAATATCAAAGTGGAACTAGAGGTTCAGTTCAACTCTCTGTTCTCATTCCTTTTACCCATTACCTCCAGTAATTTAAAAAAATACAGAATACTGCATAAAATAATATAACAGGTAATTTTGTACCCACCACCCTAAATTAACAATGACGATTTAATCATTTGTTGGATAGTTTTAAATATAACTAAAAGAGTAAGGTGGAATTATATAGTCTTCTTTGTCCCCAACTTGGGCCCATGTTTCTGCTCCATCCCCCAAAGGCACCCAGTGTGGTAAGTTTGATGTATATGCCTTCTAATCAATTTTTGTTTGTATTTCATTTCACTTTTAACTTATTTTTAGGTACAAGCAGGTCATCAACACCAGCAATCTTTGCTTCTGATCCTGCAACCTGCCCCATCATCCCAGGCTGTGAAACAACAATTGAGATTTCCAAAGGGCGGACAGGGCTGGGCCTGAGCATCGTTGGGGGGTCTGACACACTGCTGGTGAGGAGACAGCCAGAGATGCTCCACATACACAGGCAGCCTCTTCAGTGAGCCCTGAGAGATCATTGTCAGGGAGATTTCCATCAGTTTTGTGAAAGGAAATACAGAGGCTTAGAAAAATGTATCATTCACTGTTATTTTAATTTATAGGGCAGATACTCAGCTGCCTACTGGGATTTTTATTTTGAGTAAGCCAACACCAACTTAATAATATTTCTTTATACTTGTGACTGTGACCTTTAGATTCAAAATATTTCTGTTAGTTTATTAGTTCTTGCCATATTTTAATTTTCTTTTTACTGACTGGATACTCTTGGGTTAGACCCATATTGAGAGAAATCTGAAAATTTGGATAATTTATAGATAAAAATTTCTAAACGTCAGAAATGCTTTTAAAATCCATTCATTCCTTTTGTGGATAGGAAAGATGATGAGGCGATGTATATCTATTATATATGCGTGTGTGGGTGATTTATATATTTTATAATTTTTTTCTTTAAACTTCCCTATCATGTGAAAGAAATGTAAGCTTCTTTGAGCCTTTTAGCAAAACTTGTCTTTTTATGCTTTTCTTTCAATTTTGATATGTGACTCACATACGGATGCAGTGAGTGTATAACCCTTATCACTGTCTCTAAAAGTGAAGTGTGCTTTGACTCCATTTCTGCTCACCCTCCCTAGGGAGAATGGTATAAAGCATGGCTGTGTTTTGTTTGTGCCCTTAGGGTGCCATTATTATCCATGAAGTTTACGAAGAAGGAGCAGCATGTAAAGATGGAAGACTCTGGGCTGGAGATCAGATTTTAGAGGTACAGAATGCTGTGCATTTGAACTTTACAACTAACAAAGAAAAGGCTACTCTGGGGAGGATGGTCTTTGCTTATTTCTTTTTCCCTCCCTCCTTCCCTTCCTCTCCCCACTCCCTCCCTTCTCCCTATCTTTTTTCCTTTTATTCAACTCACCTGGTTCCTCACCCTCTGTGTCCCATTTCTGTACAGGTGAATGGAATTGACTTGAGAAAGGCCACACATGATGAAGCAATAAATGTGCTGAGACAAACACCACAAAGGGTGCGCCTGACGCTCTACAGAGATGAGGCCCCGTACAAAGAGGAGGATGTGTACGACACCCTCACCATCGAGCTGCAGAAGAAGCCGGGCAAAGGCTTGGGGTTGAGTATTGTTGGTAAAAGGTATGACTGATCAGGGCAAATGCAATGACCTCTTGGAAATGATTGAATTTAAATTCCTTGGAAGAGTACTAGCAGCAGTAGAATCTTTCCCAACTGCTAGTGTTCTGTAGGTAGCTATTTCAGCCCATGCAGTAGTGGAACATGAGAAGACATTGGTGTTGAAATTTTTTAGTCAGTATTTTGGGGGATTTTGAAAGTACTAGACAGAAAGCCATTTGGTACTTTTGAGGACCTGCTGGGTGCCAGGAGATACATTAGGTTCTGGGGAACGGAGTTAAATAAGACATGGATCCTGGATCCATGGATCCAAAAACTCAGTTTGGTAAATGAGTATTAAATACATTCTTGCAACAAAGGAATCTGTTGATGAGAGACAGAAACGCATTGTGGGGGATCCGTG
This sequence comes from Orcinus orca, assembly GCF_937001465.1. NCBI lineage: Eukaryota > Metazoa > Chordata > Mammalia > Artiodactyla > Delphinidae > Orcinus > Orcinus orca. Next base: position 58,335,872 of record NC_064564.1, read on the forward strand.
GAAGCACAGGAGAAAGGGACCGACTGCATGACCTTATTTAAGGGAAGTAGATTAGGAAAACCCCTTTATAAAGAGGTGCCAGAGATGAAGCCAAAAATGAGAGGTGAGAGTTGGTCTGACAAAAGTGGGCGAGGATATTCTAGGGAGAAGGATCAGTGTGAACAAGAGCACACCATCAGAAGGGAATAGAAAGTGTAAATTAAGAGGCCAGGGTAGTAGGTTGGTGAATATACATAAAGTAAGTACCTCATTTATTTAAATATGTATGTATAGTTAATATTAAAAAGTATATAATCCAGTAAGTTCCAACACTTTTATTCTTAAGATGGGAAAGCAGAGTATCAGATGGTGAAAGGGCTTGTTTGAGGTCATGACCTTAGCAAGAACAAGTGATACAATTCAACTTTTACTAAATGTTTCTACTAAGAGTTATCTTTGCATCTCAACAAGAAGTCCTTGAGTTATTTATAATACTTTTATGAAAGGAAGATTGAAATAAGTTGAATATTTGTTCATTTTGCATAAACCTATCTTGTATGAAAGTTAGACCTGTAATGATTTAAAAGAAGAGACATCACAGCAACGGTGCTTAATTTTGAGGAACAAATGGTTTTAGTTTGAGATACATATCCGTTATTTATTTTCAGTAACGTTAATGACCCTGGTGATAATAGCAACATATTTATATAGGCACAGGTCAATATCCATTCAAGGCTTCGTTATGGTGTAGAAAGAACAATAGATTTAGCTCCCAGTGACTGACTCTCAAGTCCTGTTTTTGCCATTTAGTAACTGTGACTCATAGAATGAGTATAATAGCCACTTCTACTCACAGTGTAGAACTGTTGAATAAATATGCTTATGAAAGATATGTTCAATCTATGAAATATTGTAAAGACATAAGATACTGTTTATTACAAAAAATAATTCTTATAGTTGCACCAGCGTTGCTTAAAACTTTCAAAGTCATAAAAATAGAAGTACAATTTCCAGTTGTAAAATGTTAGCCTTTCATTAAATAAGCATTGCATTACAGCTGGGAAAAAATAATAATGTTGACATTCAAAATTTTACGTTTGCAGAAATGATACTGGAGTATTTGTGTCCGACATTGTGAAAGGAGGAATCGCAGATGCTGACGGAAGACTGATGCAGGGAGACCAGATACTAATGGTGAATGGAGAAGACGTCCGTCACGCCACCCAGGAAGCCGTGGCAGCTCTGCTGAAGGTAGAAATCCAGTGTCACAAATGCTCATGTGTAATAGTGTAAGAGAAGGAGGGGCGGCCACATTCAAACACGTATTTATTTAATATGTTCTCTCAAATAAGATGTTTATACATTAGACACCATATTTCAGTAATATATCTCTAAATAACAAACTTACAATCAGCTGTTTATTATATTATTATATATTTATTTAGCAGTAGTAAGAATTATGAACTGAGTATCTGTGTTCTTAGTAAATCTTTTATCACAAAGTGATTACTGTGTGGCTCTTTTCTTGAAAGAAAAACACATTTTCAGTCCACAAAGGAGAAAAAAAGTCTTAACCTCAGTTCTCCCCTGCCCCCCCATATTTATATTTGGATTTATTCTTATGACCCCTAGCCTAAGGGAAGAATCTCCTCCCTGGCACGGGTGTTCTTTGAAAAGGGACTCAGCAGAAAGGCGGAAGATCATAGGAGGCAAGAAGGGCACCTCTGGAAGTTGTGCTTTCTGGACTGCCCTGTCCCAGCCTCTTCCTTAACCCCTTACTGGGCGCTAAATTGGAAATCTTTATATTTCCCCAGAGATGAAGAATGTGGAAGAAATATTTTATTCTTTTTGCATGACAGAAGAGAATGTTTGGTTCACATCTTATTCTGATTCAAAACTATTGAACTATTTAAAGTTTGACATGTAAAATCATAGTTGGATGGGTCATCCTTATGAAATGAAGACAATGCAATGCAGATTTACCGGGCAGTACCTTCAACAGTTATTATTGTTGTTATTTCAGTAATTATAATGCCTCCATCCCAAGGTACCATTGCTAGTCTTAAGTACATTTTACATTGTGAAATCTCTTTCCTCCATGGAGTAAACTCTCCATGAAGAATCATTTTCTGATTGGAAAGATCCAGTCTCATTTTAAAAATGTAAAATATAGAATAGTCACTTAAAAATACAACTTGTGGAAGTTTAGACATATTTCCTATCAGGGAATATTCCAGTTTCCAGAGGGGATTTGTGTTCCTACAAGTAAATAAAGCAGTGTTTATCTCATTGTTTTCCTTTAGCTAACATGTGTTTTTAGGACCTGAAGTGTAGTTCAGTGCTGATTAAAAATCGATCGCCATCAGTATCCATGTCATGTGGCACATGTTCAGTAACATGAGCACATAACTTCATGACAGTGTCTGACAGCGGGAGAAATGTCAGAGATCTCAGATGCTAGTGGGAGCCTCTTCAGTGGCTAAGCTTAGCTTCATGGAGTGATTTTCCAGTGAGCATCTTGTTATAAACCTCTGTGGTTTGCATAGGATCTGGTATATACATATACATTTAGTTATTAATAAAGCACACGTAAAGTCTATCATTTCTTCTTAGAGTTATCAATTTTCAAAAAATAATTAGAATTCTTTAAGGAGAAGTAGCTTCCTTTAGGAGATAAATTAACAATGATAGTTTACTCTGGAAGATAGATACCTCTCAAAGATAGGGAAGGAGACATCCATAAAATAACCTAAATAATTTTAGAACCAGTTAAATCACCATTTAAAAACCCAGTTTGGCAGTATATAATGAGAGCCTTAAATATTTATATAGCTTTGCTATTTGTACCTCCAGCTGTTGCTTGTTGTTGTTTTGACTTGTTATTTCTTCATTTAAACATCTTGCAGAATCCTCAATACACAAAAAACTTCACGTACGTAAGGTTCATTGCAGTGTTGTTTGTAATAATAGAAAACTGGAAGCAACACAATTGACGATACTGCTTTGTGCTCAACACTTTGATAAGAATTGTGCATGGATTATTTTATCACAACAAGCTATAATGGTCTCTGTTTTTAAAATGCAGAGTAAAAAGACTTATCAGGGTAAACATCTGCTAAGTTCACACAGCTAGTAAATCACATAGTCTGGATTTAAACCAGTGTATCTGACTCCAGAAGCCTGAGTTCTCAAACACCTCATTGTGCTACTTTCACATTAGACTGTATAGCATTTCTTGCATGCCTATGATTTATTCGTAAAGGACCACAGGGAAATTGTCTTCAATTCTCGTTTTGTGTTTACAGCAATATGGCTTGTTTAAGTATTGTATATTATATCTATTCAGGTACAGTGAGGCAGTAGGGAGCTTACCCAGTTATCTGAGTACCTCTGCTATTGAGGGCAAAACGAATTGTTGCGGTAGTGGTTATTTTATTGTTTTGTTTTTTAAGATCTGAGTTACTTAGTTCTTTTGGCCTATCTAAATTAGTGTATTTCGTGAGATAATTGCTTGATTCTCCATTTCTCTTTGCCTTGACAGACATGCTCTCCATGTAAATCATGAGGCAGTAAGACAGACACTGGGTGTTGCTGCTGCTGCTTGTTGTTATAATTTTTTTTTACTAGTTTTAATGTTTTAGAAAAGCCTTTTTCCACAAAGGATTGGAGGTATCCTTGCCGTGGAAATCCCAAAAGGAAAATGCCTTTCAAAAACCCAGTTTTGAAGAGTAAAATGTAATTCTAAAGCTGACTGTAGCATTTTATTTAAACATTTCATCGAACAACTTCCCCCCCAGTGTTCCCTAGGCACAGTAACCTTGGAAGTCGGAAGAGTCAAAGCTGGCCCATTCCATTCGGAGAGGAGACCTTCTCAAAGCAGCCAGGTGGGTAGCTGTGGAATTCATCAGGGCAATGCAGTCCATAGGCCAAAAGGAACTCAAAGACGGCCCTGACCATGAGTCTGTCCAGGGTCATGTACACACCTGGCAGCTTGGCAGAGTGGCTGAGGTGCAGAGTTTGTGATAGGGAAGAACGAGAGATGGGAGTGAACAGGCAAGCAAGGTGGATGGAGCTCTTGAGTAGTTTGTGAGTCATTCTAAGGAACTTAATTCCAACCATTCTTCTTTTCTGACATGATTCTTTTTCCATAATCTCAAAAGTAAACCTATTAATATATACATATAAAGTCTACAAAGACATATGTTTAAAGTATTTTTATAACAAACATTTATCAATCAGTATTGAACTGAAAAAATCCCATGTAGGTGAACTGTAGAAGCTCGCCACCACGTATAAAATATGGTGTGAGATAGCTGGAGTCTCTTGGTAAGCCCCTCTCTTGTCTTGCCTTCTGATGACAGAAGCCCATTTTTATCATTTATTATTATTTATTATTTATTATTATTTATTATTATTTTATTTTACCTGTCCTTAAGGACCTCTTAGTCACCCTTGAATGATTACCATTCGTTTCCTGTCGACTGGCCTTAATTCTGCAGTTGTTGAAGTCCCCATCTATGTACAGCATTTGTTTAAATTTAGAGAAGATTAGCTTGGGTGAGATTATGAAAATCCACTAAAGTTTTAGGAAGGTTGGAATCAATTGCATCCGTTCTTTTGCCTTTAATTTATTTATGTCATTGGACAAATTCTTCCTAAAAAAGAAAAAAAAAAGAGAAAACTCAGTGGAAACTCTCCATATTGATTGCCCTTCAAATTACCAAATGCCACTGTTGCTTAACAAGTATTTCTAAGTCCATTAAAAGAATTCTGAAATAAGTTGTATTTAGCGGGTATTATTACTTCCCAAACTTTCTAAAACAACTGTTATGTATTTGTAGATAAGTGAAGGGAGCCTGTCATCGTTCACTTTTCCACTTGCGGGGTCCAGTACATCTGAGTCACTGGAAAGCGGCTCAAAGAAGAATGCATGTAAGATTGGATTGAAATTTTAAGTGGTTTGAATTTTGGCCATCAACCGTGATTTTTTCCCCTGTTTTACTTTACCTCTGAAGCTCTCTTTCCTCTAAATCATCCCAAACCCTAGTATAGGTGCAAAAATTCAGAAGAGCATGAAGCAATGCCTATAGCGGCATTTCCCGTTTGATGTTTTCCCTACGAGGTATACTAAACATCAGAATCAGGATCCTGCAATTTTTTTCTTGCGAAGCAGATTTTTGTATTTGATTTTTATTCCCTTTTTCTGTTTAATGTAACACCAGTATATCAGAAGGTCCCATTAAGTGAAGCTTTCTTTCTCCATGAAGATTGCAAGAAATTTGCTTGATAAAATTAATATGATCCTCCTGTGTTTTAATTACATGAAATCATGAGGCAGAGGGTTTTTTGGCTTGGAGCATTGGTTGAAAGTTGTTCAAATTGAAGAAACTAACCATATGGCAGTCTCTGTTTGCAATGTAACTAATATTCTAGAAATTTAGGCACTTAAGTCCATGGATTCTTTTTAATGCTTCCATGACTTTATTTCTCTCAGCTGTGCACATGTCTTTCTATCCAAAGCACATCCTGTCCTTAACTCATTCAAAGTGGATTCTGGAGTTGTGTAAGCAATGCTTGAAATAAGAAGGAAGAAACAGGATGGTGTGTGCATTTTTCCAACTGGGAAGTCCGTCCGTAAGACAGATTTAATCATGTGTGCTAGTAACTTTGAAACCCCCTTTGCAAAAAAATTAGGGTACCTCACTTAGTCCCATCTAGCTGTAGACATCAACTGAAATTTAAACTAACATTAAAAATGTACTAATAACCATATTTTATCTTTTTCCTATTTACAGTGGCATCTGAAATACAGGGATTAAGAGCAGTTGAAATTAAAAAGGTAACTTGGGAGAGAGGAAACAATATAAACTCTGTTGACTCCAAAGGCATCTGCATATGTATTTTCCTGTTAGCTGCCTTACTATTTTATAGTACCATCTGATAAAATATGTATTATATGCAGTGGAAATAGCCCAATGCAGTCTTTGCTGAATTTCCTTGTTTGAAAAATCATTTTTGGTGTACTCTTTATTGCCACAAATGGTATCAACCCAGCCCCACGCAAAATAATGCCGGGTCTCTCTCACTTCTCATATTAGGATAAATTAGCCATTGCCTTCAACAGAGATTTCCCATTCTCCTGAAACAGATTCCTCTGATAGCCATGCACAACAGAGAAAATAAAAGCAGATATAAGTGCTGAGCACACTTGTAGACACTTCATACCATCGTCATTTCATTTAATAGTCACTGCCGCCCTTTGTGAGAGGCACGGTAATCTCCATTTTGTCCGTGAAGATCTAGGGATTCATTGAAAGCAGTGGACTTGTTCCAGATCCCAGCGTTTGTAAGTGTGGGTTTCTGGCTTTGAACACGGGTCTCTCTGATTCCTTTTCACTTCATCAGCTTCCTTGATTTTCCTCATTCCCTGTAGCATGATTTTCATTTAGTTTTGATTTCTTTTACCTCCTGAACAGATGCTTATTTTTCTAAATCACATTAAGGACCTGTATCAAATAAAGTAATACAATTTTCTTGGGCATCATTTTCCACCCTCACATTTAGAAGATCAAAGTTAACTATAGAATATTGTGCCAAAGAGACCAAAATCCAATTAAAAATATCAGTTTGACCAAAATACTCTGTCTGTCCAATGGCAGGGACCCACTGACTCATTGGGGATCAGCATTGCTGGAGGAGTGGGCAGCCCACTTGGTGATGTTCCTATATTTATTGCAATGATGCACCCGAATGGAGTTGCAGCTCAGACCCAGAAACTCAGAGTAAGTTTTACTGATAGCCCTGGTAGCCCTAGCAAATCTGTCGAAAGGTTTTATAAACCCTTTGACTCTGGCCAACTGTTGCAGGCAGTTTGAGATGTCTGTCAACTTTTAAATCCGCTTACCCAGCCACATCAGGGCTTGAGAGGAGAATTTGTTGTTGTATACAGATTTTCAAGTAAATGCAATGGGATGATTTATAGTTATTTCTTAATATTTTTTACTTGTTTGAAACCCTGTGGAAGAAGTTAAAATAAAACAGAAGGTATTCTCAGAAGGTATTGCCAGAATGAAGTGAAATTTTTTCTTTACATGTTTTTTTTGGTTTAAATGCTGGTTTAACTTTATTAAATTGAAAATTGTCATTTATGTTGCATTTGTTTATCAGTTTTGCAAAAGTTTAGTGTAAACATGACTTACAATGTGAAACTATACAGAGCTTGATTCAAAATTGAGGGATTTTGCATATGTAGAGCACTATGATAGAATTTATGCTAACTGCCCAGTTCTGAAATAATGTGAATATTCCGTTAAAGTAACTCAATCTCTATAAAGTAAAATCTGTATGGCCTCATGCCTTAAAAATGGTCTCAAACCATAATCATTATTTAAATACTGTCTAAATCGGTAATGGTTCTATTTCCCTTTTGCTATGTAAATTTATGACTGGCACTTAAAAACAGATTGTAAGCGTAACACAGGGGTCAGAAAACTTTTCTGTAAAGGACGAGATGAATATTTTAGGCTTTGCAGGACATGCATGTGTGTCCCTGTTGCAACTATTCAACTCTGCCTTGTGAAAGCAGCCAAATAATCATGTCTGTCCTCCAACCAGATTTTATTAACCAAAATAAACAGTGGGCCAGTCTTGGCCTGTCAGCCGTAGTTTGCCAACCCTTGACTTAGAGTCACAGCTAATGTGTATAATAATAATATCCAGAGAGATTCTGGTTCCCAAAAGATAGCAGATATGGTATTCTTTTAATAGGAAGTAATGTTTTAACCAGGAGAAACAAAGAAAAGGCAAGCGTGATTCCCTGCCCATTGCACCAAAGATGATAGAACTCAGCCATTACTTGCAGCTTCTCTTTGTGGTCGCTGCTGCTTGGAATTGGACGTTTCCTTGGTTCTATTTCTATTGCTGATTAGTAGTATATATGTGGTGTGGAAGGTAGGGAAGGAAATCATCCCACTCTCCATGGCTGTTGTAGCAGATGGCTATTTCTCTCCCTCGCAGGTTGGGGATAGGATTGTCACTATCTGTGGCACATCCACTGAGGGGATGACTCACACCCAGGCAGTTAACTTTCTGAAAAATGCCTCTGGCTCCATTGAAATGCAGGTAAGATTTTTATCCCAACTCTTCTAATATGGGTAGCTTGAGGACACATGAGATTTAATGTTAAAGCTATAAAATGATTAAATCTCCTATTATTGTATTTACTGTTTCCCTTGAACATAAATGATTACTTTGAGAATTCCAAGAAAGTACATAGGAAACACATTCTGTCACATTTTATCCTGATGCATTTATCATTTCATACTTTATATCTTAGGGGGAAAATTCATGGTCTTGGCAGGAAATGATTAATCGCTGAAATTTTAAGTGGTGTGATTGAGTGACTTACATTCTAAAGATCTTTAGAAAACAATTGCATGTGAAACCATGTTTGAAAAGCATCAAAGAACTTGGTAGAATTGAATTAGTAGCGTATTCTTAGTGTCAGTTGGAAGAGGCCTCTGGACCTTATGAAATTCCTGAATTTATGTTAAGAGAAATGATTAAGTGTATGATAAAATACACATTTTATTCCCAGTGCTCTTTTTGAAGAAAAATTACGATGTCTTCCTAGCCACATGAGCGTGTGTTTTTTCTCTTTATATTTCTCCTGTGTACAGGTGGTTGCTGGAGGAGATGTGAGTGTGGTCACAGGTCATCAGCAGGAGCCTGCCAGTTCTAGTCTTTCTTTCACTGGGCTGACGTCAAGCAGTATATTTCACGATGATTTAGGGTGAGCTCGTATACTGTGGTTTGTATGTCCCTGTTACCCACGTAAAGGTGAAATGATGGAAGATGAGGTACAAAATATGAAAACCAAGTGTTTCTAAACTCTTTGATTATGGAATGGTAGGTAGATAGATAGACAAGCAGATATGCATGCATGCTACTACTCTTCCCACATTTTCATCTCTGAGTTTTTTGAGGGAACATTTTAGTCTTGGGGGTCAATCTATCCTTTTAAAAATTCCAACATTGCCTAATCATTTAATGAATCATACTTGTGATTAAAAAAAAAATTCACAGTTACCCAAAAATTGAGTACACGAGAATTAGAATATAGAGAGAGGAGCATGTTGGAATTTTTACATAATTTGATGCAGCTTTTATATTTCTTATCATCTATTTTTGTCTCTGAGCTTGGGAATACTGATGTTTATGACTTATTCCATCATAGTCTTTGGCAGTTTAGCCTCTCACTTTAAATAAACTGGAAAAGGAAGGAGCTGCTTTATACAATGAGAGCTTGCCATGAATATGTTAGCTTAAGGGTAGTATACATGAGTAAGAGAATAGGGTGTTAAGTAGTCTTTCATTAGATTATGTAAATTTCAGATACATAGCACAGCACACACTGACAATTTAAGCATCCCCAAAATACCCGTGATGTACTCACTGTCGGTAACACAGAGAGTTATACTAGCTTTAGGTGGATGTCAGCTAACCCATAACTTACAGATTCATGGAGATACATATATATATGCCATATATGTATATATTTTTTTAAAGTCTAAAGACTCTTTTTTTTCTCCCCTTTACTGTAGACCTCCTCAGTGTAAGTCTATTGCACTAGACCGAGGACCAGATGGCTTGGGCTTCAGTATAGTAGGAGGATATGGCAGCCCTCACGGAGATTTACCCATTTATGTTAAAACAGTGTTCGCGAAGGTAAGCTTGCAAATTTTAACCACCCTCTTCCCCCCTAAGCATTCATTAATGGTGGTCAGCAGCGGGCTTATAAGTTTATGGCTTGAGGTAACGCCCAATGATTAACAGTTGATTATTTTCTTTTGGAAATCCCTACCGGAATAGGTCGTTAGATATGTTTGTCCAATTTGAGGTTTAGTTATGTTTAAAGGAAAATAGGCTCAAATTGAAGTTCCATGGGTACTCTCGACAATATACATAAAACTATTAATGAACGTTAGTTAGACAGTCAGGCCTGATTGTTTTCCTTTGGAAACAAGTTGTATGTGATTGAACGTCTTTTGCAAATCGGACATTTTAAATATGTGTATGCTAAAGAGACCTGACATTTTTTTCTTTGCATTTTTTGTTGTGAAATATAAAACAGGCACAGAAAAGTACATAAAATACATAAGGAGAATAACTAGTTAGTAGGGCATTTATTTTGCAAGTTTCATTTCATTGAATGGAATAGAAAAATAACTACTAAAAATATTAAGGAGTATCCAGCAGCTCTATCACCTACCACAGATCAGCTGTTTGCATTCAAGGGATTCAATAAAGAAAAGAAAACTGTTGGTATATAGTTATAATCATATAGCATCCTCTTCTTTGGTAAGAATATTTAGAATACAAATAAAGTTATTAACAACATTGGTGAAGCTATTAAAATAACTTAAACCCATATAATTATTGTTAATTTTTTGTTAAGACAATTTTTAGGAATGACAAAATTTCCTGCAGGAGAAAATTCAGATTCTCAAAATTTTACAGCACGGAGGAAACAAAATTATGTTAAACCCATTGAAAGATTTGGTACAGGGGCTTTAGATTAGTATTATAGTCCTTTAAAGTGCTTACTTAGGGAGGTTTCATTCTATTATTTTGAAAAAAAATTATTTTTCACCAATTTAAAGTGCTGTATCTATAGCTATAGCTATCTCTCTAGCTATAGGCTTAATTTATGAGATTTTTTAAAGCCATTGGTATGTCCAAAAATACAAACAGCATTTGCCAGTAAATAGAAGAGTCATGCAGTCCTTTTTCTCAGCCTCGGAACAATTTATTTAAGGCATGCTAGTTAGAACATATTTTAAGCATTTCATCATTATGGATTCCTCATTAACTTTTCCATATTTTTAATCTTATATTTAATTGCATAATTGCCTACTATACTTATGCCTAAGATGAGGTTCTTTTCCAAACAGCAGTGTCTGTGTTTAGTCTTAATCATTTAGGGCCCATAAGGAATATGAAGACTGTCCACCCTTGGGAAGTAAAGAATCAAGCAGCTTAAGCCACCTTTTGAAAGACAAAGAAAGAATTAGAATTAGAGTTAGCACGACTTGTGCCTTATCCTGTCCTTGTCAGCATACATGTGGGCTTTTATGCTTCTGCAAACCTTTGGGTTTGGTGGCCCTCATGCCCTTGTCCTATAAAACTGCTTTTGTCCTGTAAAACTGCTAATCCTTTGTTTTCTTTCTGTAGGTCTTCTTTATAGGATAAAAAATCTTGGATTCTATGAAATCATTCCTACTAAGCATATTCCCAAATATTCTTTATTAATTTGAGTTCCTACCAACTGCTGTGCTGAACAGCCAAAAAGCCATCCAACTAATCTATTGACTGCTAAATTCTCTCTCAAATTGGAATCTCAGGGCTGAAGCCATTTAGGAGAAAGGCTTCCTTTGTGTCTGTTCATCATTGCTTAATGGCTTTGGAGCACCTGTGGAGCGCTGAGAGCAATGTGTGTGTACATGCAGAGCAATTCACATTCTTGTTTGGATCTTTTTCTGTTGTGTAACTGCAAGGCAGCATTTTTTGAGAAGTAAACAAGCCGCTTTATAATTGCAGGGAGCAGCCTCTGAAGATGGGCGTCTAAAGAGGGGTGATCAGATCATTGCTGTCAACGGGCAGAGTCTAGAAGGGGTAACACATGAAGAAGCCGTTTCCATCCTTAAGCGGACAAAAGGCACCGTCACTTTGATGGTTCTCTCCTGAATTAGCTGCCAGAATTGAGCCAACTCAACTTCTCACTTAACATCCCATGCTACAAAGAGAGTGGAACTGGTCCTGTGCACTCCTCCTGGGCTGTGTTCATCCGGCTCTTCAAAACTGTAGGAAAAAAATCGCATGTAAATTTGTTTTTCTCATATGGAAATGATTTTCTTACAACCTAGCATCACTTTCCCTTTCTCTTTGCATTCTGTGATGGAAACTCAAAGAGAAGGGCTCTTTGCGTAGATAAATCCAGTCTTTCTTCCTGAAGATATATGACATTTTATAATCATGTGGGCAGAAATTAATATGGGCTCAACTGGTTAGTAGAGAAAGGAAAAAAAATCATTCGAAAGCTAACCAAGGGGAAATGGTCTCATGAAATTAAGGTGAAAATTGAAAATATAAAGTAAAGAAGAAAATCTCAAGTTTTATAAAAATGCATTCTGTTAATCCACCTTCTCTCCTCACTTCTAACTAAAAAAGAAAAGAAAAAAGTTGTACTGAAAATGTTTAAAAATACTTTCAGTATTTAAAAATGTTGACTATTATTAAAACATTGCAACTCCCAGCTCTAATACGCACATATATAGTTTTCTCCTAAAACGGGCTTCAAGATTGGGTAAATAACAACAGGAAGCAATGTTCCTAAGTTTGTAAAGAAACCACTTATTGCACATCTTGCTGTTCGTTTTCATTTTTGACCTATTATACAATATTTTCACATTTCTATAAGTGAAATGATGACGCTGCCCTGTATTGACTGCAGTTTCTCTAGAAAGCAGCCTTGCTAACCACGCAGGAGCATAGGAGGCTCTCTGAATTGTTAGTGATGGTTTTAAGGGATGCAACACTGAAACTGTGTCAGTGTGCTGTGCAGTTGGTTTTCAATTAGTATTAATCTTAATGACAGAGAAAAAGCAATGTGTTAGTAATTATTTTGGTTGTATGCCATTAGTAAATTGATAGAAAAATTAAGGGGATTAACATAAGTTCATTTCATTGCCTTATATTAACATCTTATAATACAATAGTTTAAGACTAAGGGAAACAGATGGAGCTGTTTATTGAGACAACTGGTGAGGAATTATCATGTGTTCATTCCCATTTTAGAGCGTGAAACTCCTACAGTAGAATATATAAAGTCACTTTAAATATTATCTATATTTGTAACAAAAGTAGTGTACAGATATTTTATTACAGCGCTTTTGTGTAAATGCGGAATTGAAGTGAATAAATAAGAAGTTTCATGGTGCACAAAAAAAAGCAGGCATTTTTATTTTGTTCTTTTTACTGGGGAAAAGCTTTATTATACTGTTCAAGATTTACAATTTAAAATTGGCTTTTATCATGTCTAACTGAACATATGGTGTCCATAGTTTTACAGTTAGAGAAACTCTGGACAACAACATTATGAAAAGCTCAAAGCTTTTTATGCCCAGAATTTTTACTAATGCTAAAAATGCACAGACTCCTCATGGAGCAGAGGAAGATAAACAGCATTAAAAAAAGAGAGGTGTTGTGCCTGTATGTGCTTTTCTGAAACGCTACGAGTGATGCAATATTATAAGTTGTTCTTTACAGTAGTCAAGAGTTAAAGCATGTTCAGATAGAAGAAGTCATAATGAAAATTATTTGTAATAATGAACATGAAAAATCTGATTTGAACACTGAGCAAGGAATTGAGGAACCTTTGTTCTGCTAGTTCTTCCCCTAATTAGCTAATGAACATATGCATTCCCTCTGATTTATCTCATCTGTAAAATGATAGGTGATTTTATCTCAAAGCTTATATCAAGTTCTAAAATGTAAAAATTCTGTGATTCTTAGATATACGAAACGAATGACACAACTACACGTTGCATCAATTCGGAAGCTATTCTCCCCAACCAGCTATTGTAAACTGAGGTACTTGAGGTAACAAAACTCATTTTACTATCCCAGTGACACATCTAACCTCTTACTCACCAATTAATGGCCCTCTGTCATGAAGGCATGTCAAGATCCTCTCATGGTTGGCTGCTGGAAGCTGAGCCACCCACTTTTATGTTTTAACCAGCAAAGATTTTATGGAGGCCACTCTGTGGCACACCCTAGGAAGGCCAGTTAACCAGCCATATTGAAGTTTGAGTAAATGTGTGAAGGCACTCCTGTGAGAGCACCCAGCTGGGTATCTGTACTAGCCTGTAGAGCATTGCCCCCAAGTTCATGTCTACTAAGAACCTCAGAATGTGACCTTATTTGGAAATAGGGTCTTTGTGGATGTAATCAGTTTGGTTAAAATGAGGTCATGCTGGATTACAGTGGACCCTAAATCCTTAAGAGAAGGCTATGTAGAGACACAGAGACAGAAGAAGAAGGCTGTGTAAAGATGGGGACCAAACAAACAAAAAACAAAACAGAGTACCTGGAACCACCGGAAGCTGAAGAGATGAGGAAGGTTTTTTCTCTGGAGTCTTCAGAGATAACTTGTCCTTGCTGACCCCTTGATTTCAGATATCTGGCCTCCAAGACTGTGAGAATAAATTTCTGTTGTTGTAAACCACCTTGTTTGTGGAACTTTGCTACGGAAGCCCTAGGACACACCAGTATAGTATCTTGGATGTTTTTATATCCTTAGCTACTATCACTGTGCCTGGCAAATAGGAGAGGCTCTATACATTTTTGTTCAGCATGTAAATGATTGCATTATATATAGGTTGTGATTAATTTCATGGTCTTACCTTGTTTTAGTTAAGCTAGCTGCAGCCTTCATACTGAATGCAAAACAGGAAGCAGTGGGAATGCCACTTAAGAATGTAAAACGCTGGGGATAAGCTCCCCTCCTGAACTGCTACTAATTAACGAAGTCAAAGCATGTAGAAGTGAAGAAAGAGAGGGAAGGAATGAAGGAAGGAAGGAAAAGAAGATTGAGAGGGAAAGAATATCGATGCATCAACATTAGAGAGAGTGACAAAGGCTTATGCTTCCTATGTTATTCTTTCTTGGAAATGTAAGATCTCTCCGTGGAGAAGGAAGAAAGTGATCAAAGAGTTTGAAGACTTGAACGTTATAGTGTTAATTCCATGTGCAACTCAAGACCATGTACAACTCAAGATTGTGGCTTGCCCATAATAGGTTCAGAATATTTGTTTTTGTGATTAAATTACATTGGTGAATATTGCATATTTCTGGTGTTCTTTGTGACCCCTCCAAAATGATGATGGTGGTGATGATGATGATGTATTTGATTTCAACACCTACTGATTTATAGCAGCAGATGTAGCAATGCGGTGTGGCAAGTCAGTAGAGCCCGTACGTCAGAACAGTGATGGAACTAGAAGCATAAAAGATTAAAATTCATGAAAGACAAGAAAAAGGAGCTTTTTTTTTCCATTTTAAGAATCTTGATAAAGCTGATTTTGATAGATTCGAAGAAGCAAAGTAAGCTCTTCCCTGCTCTGAGGTATACCATGCCAAGCTGTCTTAGACCTGGTCATCTAGCTTATTGTCTGAGAATGCCAGAGATTTAGTGCCTGTCTTCAGATCTCCATCACGGTGAGTGGAGAAGTTGAAAAGATGCCTGCAGGGAGACAAGAATCAGTATGCTTTCTTGGGTCTAGGTGTGGGAATGTCGAAACTGTCATCACCTGCTTTCAGCAGCCCTGCTGTGTTGTTTCATGTCAGTGACAAGTATTCTGGAATGCATTTGATTTGTGCAAAGATGTTCCTCAACTTTGGCTACGAGGAATTCATGTTTAACTTTGACCTTTCCTAAAGGGAGCTATTTGTAAGGTGGGATTGGCCTCTGTTACCTCAGGAGGAAAAACACATGTTGGTGACAAGAACATTTCTAAATGAAGAGCGTGGAAACTAGGCAAAGCAAATATGGTTACTTTGATTTTTGACATTGCAGCTTCTTTTTTCCTTCAAAATACAGGTACTCCATTTTATGTAAATTAGAAAAAATTGTATAATTTGCCTAGGAATTTTATTTATCATTCAAGTACTGAAAGTTCAATTGTAGGTCCTTCCAAGGAATTCTGTCAAGACAGAGGCAAATCTGTGGTAATGATCTCAGAATTCTCTCGCTGAAAATGTTTCTTGAAGTTTCAGAAAGTACTGCCATCAAAGGAAAACTGCTTTAGGCAGCTTCTGAGAGGGAGCTGTAACTTATTCATTTAATACTGGACGTTTTTCAGAAAGCCGTGTCATTCGCTGATTCTTTGTGATCCTTTCTCCCTCCTTCCCCCATTCTCCTCCTCACATGTGGATTTTCAGAAATAAACAATTATCCTTGGAAAACCTACTTTTCCTCTTCTTTTCTTATTGATGTATTAGAAGTTGTGATTTTTTTCACCTGAGTCTACCTTGAAATATTTGGCATTCAAGGTTCTACTCTCTGAATTTCATTTACCTAAAGGTCCTTTATTCCATTCAGTAAAACTTACAGGTTTACCTTGCTTTGGAAAATTAACTGAGATAACTGTATTTAAAGCATTAATACCATGCACATGACAAGCTATCAAGAAATGGTAAGAGGTATTGTAGTATTCTATCCTGGAAGACATAGAGTAATGGAAATTCAGTAGCTTTCTTTAAATAGACTTCCATTTTCATTTTTGTATTACCATGTCTTTTTCTTCTGAAGTTGGATGCAAATCAACTTATACCAAAATTTCAGTTGTTTGGCATACAATCTTCATGCTGTTTCCCATATCCTCATATAACTCTACTATTAATTACTAAATATCTTTAGACTCCTGTTTAACTTAAATGTGCTTTAAAAAGGAGTTATATCTCACTACTTCAAGTGGAAAACCAATATAATTTGCCATAAATTTAGAGTAATTATGAGCAAAAGTGATGTTGTTGAATTCTATCAAAATACAGTTGCCTACCGAGGATCGGAACTTGAGGTCTGCTCTCTCTGTCAGAAAGGGAGAGTTGCAAATACTAGAATGGCGATAATGACGCAATAGAGACTCTCCTGGACTTAAAAGAACTGAAAGAAAATACCTTTTTCATGATATGATTTAGTATTTTCTAGTGCCTTATCAGTGAGCCCTACAAAAATATCTCACAATATACTCTCTCTTTGGAAGAAACTATTATACCAAAATCGGAAAGGTTTTGTTTGTAGACTCCTTTTTTAAAAAGTAAAAGCAAGCCAGTCAATTCCTGTTTTAAGAGTATTCTGAGCTAATGAGGTTATTGAAGATTTTGTTTATAAGACTTTCACTAAAATCAGAATTGGGTCATCACCTCTACTGCTTTAGTTTTGGCAATCTGAGTTTGAAATAAAGGACAAATGACATAAATTAATGGAGTAAAATTAATGTTGTGGTAATATTAAATAAAGCTAATGTCTCCTGCACCTGGAGGGTGATGCAGATGGCAGGCATACGTAATTATGCACCCTGCTGCCTTTAAGTGTACTGATAAAAATCTCTCAACTGAGTATAAAATATGTTCATTCACTGGCTGCAGACACATTTGAGTAAGGCAACACAATACATAAGAAACATAGCCTAACATACTTATTTTTTGAGGTAAACATGCAATTCTGTAAGTTAAACGATTAACTATTTACCTGATTTTTAAAATAAGTCATTATTAGAGTCATGGTCTTTGTCCTTTCTGTGAATATTAAAATATGTGTCGCATAGCACGGGGAGATCAGCTCAGTGCTTTGTGACCACCTAGAGGGGTGGGATAGGGAGGGTGGGAGGGAGAGGCAAGAGGGAGGGGATATGGGGATATTTGTATACATACAGCTGATTCACTTTGTTGTAAAGCAGAAGCTAACAAAACATTGTAAAGCAATTACACTCCAATAAAGATGTTAGAATGTTAACGTGAAAAATCCTAAAAAAAAAAAAAAGTTACATGCACCCCAGTGTTCAAAAAAAAAAAGGAGCTACTCTAGAAAAGATGTCAGTATAATAATTATGCATATAGATAATATATTTTACTACAGCTATTTCAGAGATGTCACTGAACTTTGTAAAACTTACTTTGTATTTTCTTCATTTAAGGAATGTGAATTCTCATAACTTCATTTTGTTGCAGTTGGATACCTATGCAGTTAAAAGTACAACCAGCAACTTCCAGTTTTAGCTTCAGAATGATTTTTAAAATGCTTTTATGATATTTGTTATACACACCCATTATTTTTCTTATAATTAGGTATATATTTATAGCTTACATTTTAAAAATAAAAAGGACAAGTAAAATATTCTTTTTCAGGTACAGTTTTCATCAAAATAGGAGATCT
This sequence comes from Orcinus orca, assembly GCF_937001465.1. Lineage (NCBI taxonomy): Eukaryota > Metazoa > Chordata > Mammalia > Artiodactyla > Delphinidae > Orcinus > Orcinus orca. The sequence goes on from NC_064564.1 coordinate 58,353,849, forward strand.
GGTGCCAGGTGTTCATTTTATGATAGAGGATGCTGGCTCACTTTAAAGAAAAAAAATTTAAGGCTAGGAAGCATATGATTGTTTTCATCTTTTACTCTTTAATCTTAGGATTAATAAATAAAGGAATTATACATTTTAAAATATACATTTATAATTTTTCTTGCCATTTGGATAACTAAAACTATGGGAATTAGGTTCAACCCATTCATCTGCATTTATTTGTAAGTACCTGACTATTAGTTCTTCTATTCAGTAGTTGAGTTTTTTTTTTTCTAAAGCTTTTCCTTTCTGTACGTTACAGGTATTCATGTAATGAAGTCATCAATATCTCAATACCTACTTTGACTGCCTTGAATGAATGTAAGTCAGAGCTGATAAATGTCTTAACACTGAAGGAGCTCTAGATTTCTCTGAAATGCAGTGTAAAGAGCATGGGCCTCTGGGTCTCAAGGCCCTGGGTTCATATCCTGGCTTGGTCCCTGACTGAAAGGCAGCTGATCTCCCTGAGCCTCTGCCTCCTTAACTGTAAAAAAGGAATAATAGCATCTTCCTCACAGCTCTTTTAGTGTCAAAAGAGATGAAATGTCTGCGTGTGGTGGCCCTTGGTAAATGATAGAAATATTGTTAATATTTCTAAAATCAGTGTAACTTCAGGGCTGCAATGATATCTCTAGTGGAATCGTGGGGGTCATCTGGAGCAGAGTGTGCTGTCACTACTGTTAATTTATATCCCAACTTTAAACATAAACTTGGGAAGTGTCCTCTTAGTTTCTCATTCTAGAAACATCCTCATAATTTCTGCTAGAACGGAAAGCAAAATCAAAAATGATTCCAGGAAAACTGAGAATGGCATAGTCTCATTGGTTGGTGAAGCAAATGTGTCACTCCTTAATATTTTAAATAAGATATTTGGGGGATGGGAGTTATTTAAACCTAGTGAGAGGTTTTATCATCAATCTGAGCCCCGTTGCTTGCATAATAAGCCAAGTTTCTCGTTTTGAAAAGTAAATGGGAAGTTGTACGATATCCATCACTCTATAATCTCTCCTCCTCAGTCCTCTATGTTCAGTTAATTAGGATAAATAAATTTTATTTTCATCTTCCTTTTTAGGTACAGTCTCTTTTCAGAAGGGAGGGAATGAAGAAATGAGCTTGGTAGACTAAACAGTCTTCTAGAAGGAAGTTGGTGAGATCAGACTCTGTCAGATCCTCCTTTGTTCCACATTAGGTATTATTTCTCAAGTGATTGATACTAAATAAGTTGGGGAAATGTAAGGTGGAAATTGTATGCACTACTAGTAGTTAAATTTTTGTGTTTTTTTCCCCCTAAGGATTTAAGGAAAGGGAATTAGCTTTTAAAGAGGACTTCTCCCAACTGATAATCACATTTGACTATAAAATAAGCTTCAAGTTCTTTGAAGACCTGGCTCTGACAGTTCATACTGTTAAAGATTTAGGTGAGGGTTGAGCGAATGGAAGCTTCTATATGGGATCCTGCAGCATGCTTTTCTTTGGGTGCGGTGAAGGGTGATGTTTTTCTGTACTGGAGAGCAGATGACTAGTACATGTAAGCCTAATTTCTAGGTTTGGACATTGGGTGAAGTAAACTTATAAAGCATTCTCAATCCCCACTTGTTAATAAAATAGTTTATGGGTATTTATAACATAAATCATACGTTTCAATTACCTGAATATTGGAAGCCAGTGAAGAGTCAAGAATCGCCTTAAACCTTTATAAAGCATTGAGATCCCGAAGAATATATGTGTCTGTAACCACCTGTGCAGAAGTGATCATTTGCAGGTAGATGAGCTCCCGTGAAAGCTGGGATGGGAAGTCCTAGTGTGAAAAGCTTTGGTAAGTTTTCCTTTATGACCACGGATCATATATTTTTTTTTGATACTTGCTTTGGTGTTCCTACTTAGAAAACTTATCTGTTTTTCAACTTTCAAGTGAAAACAAGAAACAGTTATTAAAATACCTTAACTTTCTATATGGGGATTCTGAATACAAGAGAGAATAGAAATTTAGTTACTAAAGAATTTGAATGGGACTGTGGAAAATGTTCCCTACTTGAAGGAGAAAAAATGGGATTAGAGCCATAAATTCCTTTACTAAGGCCAGATACTTAGTTTTGCCAAATATATTTCTTAATGGAGATAATATCTTCCATCTAGGTTTTTTAAAGTTGAGATACGTAATGGATATGAAAGTTTTTAAAGTTTCAAATCATAGATCATTGTTATTGTATATTAGCTAAACCACACATTTATGGATTTTTTTGACTAAAAGTTCTCAAATTGACCAATACTGTCTAAATATATATTCTGTCATTTTCCTGTTACATAGTTCTAGAAATGAAATATCCCTACTCCTCCTACAATGCTTTATTAATGAATGACATATATACCACTCTTTTCCAAAATTGTGAGGTGGTGTATGTTTTTTAGATTTTGTGTTACGTAATTTTTTTAAAATATTAACGATAAATCCATTAAAGAACAAACCCAACACTCATTCCCAAGCATGATCTTTCCACCCTTCTTATTATTACTGTGTCTTGGACATACCCATTTTATAGCAGATAGTTGTACCGTGTTGCTTTATTTTGTGTACCTTATGGGCTCTGTTATTCTACTGAAAATAATGTTAGCTCAGGAGTTTTGCTCAACAGTGTGGAGAGGGGTGAGGGAGAGAAAGAAGGAAGGGAGGAAGAAGGAAAAAAGTTAGTTTAGAGAAAGGGAGAAGATCATTAGCCCCAAGCCTATTCTGATAAGATTTCTACTATTGGATGTGAAAGTTGAATATGGACTTCTTCAGAGTCAATGGAAAACAAAAGGGCAGGGTCAATTATAATTATACTTCAGAGACAAAAAGCGGAATTTACAAAATCTCACATATTGCATATAAATACTGAGACCTTCGTAAGTGTTCAGTAACTGTGAATAAATGAATGATAGAATCATTTGGGGATAGACTTGGACACATCAAGGAAAAAGAAACCAAAAATAATGCCAGTGGGGCCAATGCTAGTTTGCATTTTCTGTAACTTTTGTCTCTTCCGTCTTTTCAAACTTCCTTCTTTTCAAACTTTAACTTTGAGAAGAGGAGACTAAGAGAATGGTGGTAAGTCATGGATATTTTTCACTTTCTGAGGAGGTAGGAAAAGTGTACAAGGTCTCAAGGGGTTGAAGGGCGAAGGCAGCTGCTGTTTGTTTCTGCGGACATCCCCGAAACTTAGGGCCAGTGGATGGTTTCCATGGGAACGCTTGGTATCTAGGTAGATGCTGGCAGAATGGTTTTAACCTCTCTGGAATGTAATTGAAGAAAGGTTACTTCTTCTTACTCAGTTGAAGTTACTCCCCAAGATAGTCTTTATTATAAAAAAGAAAATATGTATCTTATTTAATCAAACCCACTTTCCACAACATATCAAATTGAGTGCAGCATCTACTGGACAAACAATAAATCTTCATAAATATTAGTACTAAGGTCTTGTTTATCTCCTTGACTTCTACCTTAGGTAATACTAATGATAATGAGAATAGTCCATTCCAATGGTACCACTTGATATCATGGAAAGAAAAGAATATTTCCTCCTCCCTTTAGTCTGGAGTCCTCTGAGAAGCATCATTACAGGTGGCATGATGGAGAAGTGAAGTAAAGCTCTAATCTAGATATTTCAGTTTCTCTAGTGTAGATTTGACTTGAAGTATAATCACAATCAAGTATTAACAGAAAACTGAACATACAGAACTTTGGATTTTATTTTTGATAAATAAGAGTTGATAACCAGAGAACTTCTTGGTCCAGGAAATATTTTTTCACCTGTATTCTGCATGAACTCTTTAGAAAGTGAATGTTTCCTAGAAACAGATGATTGATTAGAGGCTCAGTGACTGTAGGAACATCCTCTGTAGGATCTTCCCTAAGCTTCCCTTCTCCCTTCACCAAACAACCCTCTCCCTTTAGTGAAAGTGTTTGTGTCCCATTGGAGCAGTTCCCTTGCAATACCATCATTGTTTCTATCCTGGTGATTCTTTTCACTGTTGTTTACCACTGTAGAAAGATGATTTGTTGCCTCTCTTAGAGAAATAGATAAGAGCTAAATTCCTGGAAATGAAATGGTGTGTGGTCTTTGCCTTGGATTGGAAAAGTGGGAAGGGGCAGTGATGGCAAGCATTTCCTCAAGAAGTGTCATAATCTTAAAGACTCTGCTTAGTAAGAACTCATTGCTAAGGTCAGCTGAGAGCGAAAGGGCAATCTGACTGCAACCGTCAGGGGAAGACCCCACTTCCAGCCCGTTGTTTACTGCAAAGACTGAAGGACCACAGCTCATTCTCAGAATTGCTGTAACATTTCATCTAGAAGAAGTGCTTGCACCACCTTCTTGACAAATGAAGAAAACGAAGTTTGTTGGAGTTAAGTGATTGGATAGTTTCATAAAGCCTCATTGTCTTCACCGAAACCCTAGTCTTCCATAGTGAAATGTGCCATCCCAGGTGACTCAGCCTTCTCTGTCCTTAGCGTATTTGTCAACTTCTCAATCTCTCTTACTTTCTCGTGTGCCCTCTCCAAATTCCCAGTACATATTACATGGAAGACTTGAAATCTAAAGCTGATTTTCATTAACAACGTGATCAGTGGGTGAACTATAATTTATATGTAACCCAAACATAAATGGGCTATATTCAAAGAAGCACAGACTGGCAACCAAAATATATAACTGAAAGGAGTCTAAGTATTTTATTTCATTTATGAAACCTTAGTTTTTTTTTGTGGTACACAGGCCTCTCACTGTTGTGGCCTCTCCCATTGCGGAGCACAGGCTCCGGACGCGCAGGCTCAGCGGCCATGGCTCACGGGCCCAGCCACTCCGCAGCATGTGGGATCTTCCCAGACCGGGACATGAACCCATGTCCCCTGCATCGGCAGGCGGACTCTCAACCACTGTGCCACCAGGGAAGCCTGAAACCTTAGTTTTGATGCTCATTAAACCTTCTTAAAAATCTTTTGATTGATCTTTATCTTATCCTAATCTTTTACTCTCACAGAAGGGATTAAAAATTACATCCCCTCCCCTGCTCATTTCCCGAGTCCTTTCCTCGCACTCTGTGTTGCCCTGTTTCTTTCCTCCGTCTTCAGGCTGGAATGGCCCCTTGTGCCTGACAGGCACAGCAGGTTGACCAACAGGACTGCTGGCTAACCCAGAAACTCCATATACGCCTTGACTGTCATGGAGGGAAGCACAGGGTAGCCCATAGGAAATAGATTTAATCTTTAACTCTGACCACTTTTTTTGGCAAAATCATCCCATTACCTGGTTTCAACATGTACATAAATGATAGCAAGCAAAAAAAAAAAAAAAAAAAAAAAAGGAAAAAAGAAATCTGTCATCTGTCTGCTTGGGAGAATGTGTAGGGAAGGCGAGGTGGGCATATGTGATATAGAGTGATGCACAAACATGTAACAGCACTGTATCTGGAACTGTGAAAATATGCGTTTTCTATGCATTGCATAGCTCTCACTCCACCCCCTCTGCTCCCCACCTATCTTTCTCTCTTTCTCTCTCCTAAAAAAAGCCTTTCTTCCCTCCCCAGCCACAGTATAATACAGGCACACTCTCAAAGTAGCTGCTGGCCAAAATATTGGAGGAAAAAGTTTAGGTTCTTAATGCACAGTGTTTTCATTCTCCAAAACTATATCAAATATGGCTGGTGAGGGAGAAGGAATGAGGAATAAAAGGAATGAAAGGGCTTAAAGTGGGAGGAGGAGAAAGAATCATCCAGTGTAAGGACCCGGAAGCTGAGGGGAAGGGCACTCAGTGCCCTGTTAACCTTGAGTGATGACCCCCAGTTGACAGTTGCTTGAATCCACCAGCAGTGCCTTGACTGTGTCCCCTTCCCCACACCTCGCCTGTGGACAACCCACCATCTGACAAAAGTAGACACTCCAAGTCATCCAACTGAAGGAGGGGGCGTTGGATGACTTGGGTAGGTTTGATGACATGGAGGAAACGTCTCACTCCCTGGTTAGGGGAGTGCATTTCATTATCAGTTAACAAAGTCTATAGTAGTGAGGGCAGCAGGGACCATGGCACTTCTGTTTCCCACATGCAAACATTTAAGTCCCCATGCAGAGGATGTCTAACTGCTGAATGGCTAGTGTTTCAAAAATTTTGTGGGAGGGGAATAGTTGGAGATGAAGAGGATAGTGGTTGAGAATAGATCTTGGAACATGTTTAACCACTTCTCTAGCCTGTGGTTAGCCTGGACACAGACTGGTTTATTAAGGGGAAAAACTTCCCTTACTTGAACTGCAAAGACAGTTGAGCAGTGCTCTCCTCCCCAGGTCAGTGCTATGTGATCACTGTCAGGGCTCTAGCCCTGTTTTTCAGGGTGTGTGCTGAGCAGAGACAGGGAGGGAAAGAGTGTATTCTCATTCTGCAGTCAGCAGGTCAGAGTGGTTATTTTGCCTCCCAGCTTGACCTTGACTCAAAGCCCCACTTCATGTTTCCTGACTCTTACTGAGACCTTTTATTGTTCTTGTCTTTGTCCTTGGTCTAGATTGTCTACTGATGTTGTATTCTGTTAAAATTTTAAATAATTGACATAGAAAAACTAGTGTTTGGGATGTGCTGAGTACTGGCGTTCTAGGAAAACTGGACTTCACTAGAGAAGGAGGATGAGTCAAACACTTTTGTGGAGATTTCGAAGAAAACCATTGGGTGTGTTCAAGAACTCTAGAAGTGAAAAGAACTGGTTCTTTGTGAGTTCTGATTTTACTTTCAAATGTAAGGCTCCTATTTTCTTTGATCCATTTGTGTCACTAACATTACTCTTTTGGACTGGTTGTTCAGTCGTGCCACTCTGCCTAAACATGTCTTAGGCTTCCCACTGTGTAGAAAAAATAAGTCCATACGTTGCTTAGTATTTGAGTCATCTAGCACTTGGCCCCAAATTTTTCTGTCTAATTCACCAGTTCTGTTCCGAAGAAGCTCTAGTCCTGTCATTCTGTTTATAATTTTCCAAACCTGGTTGGTACATATTGGCCTCCATGATTCTATTTACACTTAACCTTTTTCTTTCTTTTAAAATTTATTTATTTAATTAATTTATTTTTGGCTGTGTTGGGTCTTTGTTGCTGTGCATGGGCTTTCTCTAGTTGCGGCGAGCTGGGGCTACTCTTCATTATGGTGAGCAGGCTTCTCACTGCGGTGGCTTCTTTTGGTGCAGAGCACGGGCTCTAGGCACGCGGGCTCTAGAGCACAGGCTCAGTAGTTGTGGCACATGGGCTTAGTTGCTCCATGGCACGTGGGATCTTCCCGGACCAGGGCTTGAGCCCGTGCCCCCTGCATTGGCAGGCGGATTCTTAACCACTAAACCACCAGGGAAGTCCCACTTAACTTTTTCTGAAATTATGTCTTCCTTAACCCGTCCCTGGGTTATTCACCCTTCAAGACCCAGCTCAAATCATTTATTCTTCATAAAGTTTTCTCTTCAATGAGTTGGTGTGTGTTCTTCTTATGGCAGGTACTTGGAACACTGATTATTATTAATCAGAACTCGTCTTTCTTCTTCTTATATTCATAAAATTTCATCTCTGGCATAGCATTTTTCAAGTGTTACATATTACTTTAAAAAAATCTTCTATAGTCTGAAAATAAATTATTGGAACATTGGTTATACTCAGTTAAAGCAAGTTGTTTTATGTCAGACTTCTCAGAATGTCAAATATAGCAGTATATTGTAAATCTTCACGGAGTGTGGGATACCATTTTCCAAACCAAACTGACCAAAAATATCTGGTCAGACTCGAGTTCCAAGTAATACATTTTAAGGAAGCACACCTCTACCACACTAGTCTTTGATCTGTTAAAGTCATTTGGCTATAAAATAATCTCTTCCCCAATAGATTTTGAGCTTCTGGCTATATTGGGTCTCACTCAGCTTTTTACCCCCATAAAATATGAGATATATCACATAGCACGCCATAATACATTTCCTTTTTTTTTTTTTTTGCTGTACACGGGCCTCCCAATGCCGTGGCCTCTCCCGTTGTGGAGCACAGGCTCTGGACGCGCAGGCTCAGCGGCCACGGCTCACAGGCCTAGCCGCTCCGCGGCATGTGGGATCTTCCTAGACCGGGGCACGAACCCATGTCCCCTGCATCAGCAGGCGGACTCTCAACCACTGCGCCACCAGGGAAGCCCAAAACATTTCCTTTTTAAGAGAGAAATATTTTTTTTTTTCCTAAAGGAACCAGAAAGGAGTTGAAAGCAAGGAGGGTAGAGAGACTGTGTTTATTATTTTTAAGGAATTAAATGAGTTGTGAGTGGTAAAAAGGAAACCCTCTGTGCATTGTCCAACATGCAGAGAACATGGAACTGGAGAGGGAAGTACTGGGTCAGCTTTTGACATACCCACGAAGTTGCAACAAAGTAATTTAGCTCATATGGGAAGATTAGGTTGTAGAGTACAAGCCAGTCCTTTAATATTCAAATATGTTTCCAAGTTGGCTGTTCTTCCTTGGTAAGTTCTTGTGCATGGGTATATTTTAGTATTCCAATTATCTACCACCTCTCCAGCTTGTTAAATTTGACCAAAACCTTGATCACGTATTATGGGCCTGGCATAGGATCATTCCAAAGCCAATACTAAATAAGAGCCCTGAAAATTCTTGACTTTACATAAGATTAAAACATTTAAATTGTGAAAGAATCTCATCTAATTCACTCATATTATAGAGGAGCCATCTTCAAAGTTAGCAACAACCTACGGTAAAAGTGGGACTGAAACTCAGGTTTCCTGACAGTGAGTGACTCTTTCCATTGCACACAAGTATTTAAAAGTGATTTGAATTCTTCTTTAAAAAAACTCAATACTTAAATAACTTATAATAATAGTATCTTCCCATATTAACTTGATTGAGGGAAATTAGACAAGCATTAATCTTGTCTGTTTGAAGTTGGAGCAAAGGAGATGAATGAATAATGGCTGATTATTATCATTAACTTACTGAGCTGTACTCTCAAAAGTTCAGACATTAAACCATGAGACTTCATAGTCATCAATAGATATAGAAATCTCTAGCAGGACTCTACCTGAAAGATCATTCAGATTCAACTCTGTGTTTGACAGAGGAGGAAGCTGCAGATAAGCAACTTTTTCAGCAGGTATTAAAGTTCACTGTTTCTCAGATTGTATCTGTGAGTTGGAGTTAATTTATTTTCATCTGCCTTCCCCATGGAAATATAAGGCAAATCCCCATCAGTTTATTATCATTCCAGCTACTAAGTCTCAGGACATTTACATAAAAACAAAACTAAACAAGATTATATTTTGATTATTATTGTGGTTACTATTGAGACAAGTTCCCCGCATAAGCTTGTTTAAATGTTTATGTTTGTATGATAGTGATTGCAATATTAGGTTATAAGGCAAAGCCGTTTTGTGATAAATTAATATTTTGAGAAGTTTAAAAAGCATTTCTGCATGTATAGTAAATTGTAATCATATGTGATTATAAAGCTCATTCAATAAGTGGAAATGCATTACAAATTGATAGGTTTAGGTTAGCAGTGAACACTGTTAAGATGTTTTAATGTAAGTTTTTGAAAATACAAGTCCCATTTAAAGGGAAAATTTAAGGGTAAATACATTAAGAATTGGCCTACAAGTTTTAGAGATACAATAAATAAATGTAGATGAACTAACCTTACACCCACATTAAAATACGAGGTTCACCCCACGAGCTTCAGCTATTTCGGTTTCAACAACCATTGCTGGTTCATGTATGTATATACAGTGCAACAGTGACACCACTGGGCCAGACTTATCTTACTTCTTGAGCTTCAAAGTGTTAACAAAAAAAAAAAAAAAAAAAAGATTTTTATGAGAAATGGAGTCAATTGGGTAAAATGTGTGTATGGTTATGAAACTAGGCTATTGAATTTGGGGGATACGGTGGTCGACTTTCCACCAGTGCCTTTATAGTGCTGACTGTTGGGTATGCTTCTTCAGTGACTGAAAAAATAAAGGACCAGATGATAACTATGACTGATTAAGTAAAATGAGGCTGTTCCTGATACTCCAAGAAATATTGTCAATTGGTTAAAGACCTTTACATTTAGTTTAAATTTTCAAAGAGAAAATAAACCCACTTAGAGGAAAAAGGAAACCCATGGAACAGTTTAATTTTTTTCTAGAGTCCAACCACTAGAGGGCAGGAGAGTCCATGCTACTTTGGCTTTGTTCTACATTACCCGCCCCCGCCCCTACTCTACTCTGTCTTCAGGCCATTCTTCTGCGTTCTTCAGAAAAGGGGCTGTTTCTTATTTCTAAAATACTGGAGCATTACATTTTCTAGAAACATACCCAAGATAAAACGCTGTACAAGTAGAATGTGAGATAACATCTTTTTCCAGGTGTAAGGGTGTGATTATATTCTTTTGTTTACATTAAAATCAGCTCTTTTTGAAGTAAATGCTTGGAGCAAAAAAGGGGGTATATCCACAGGATTTTCTGTAGCTATTGAAAAAATTAATACCAAGTACTAAATCAATTAATTCTTAAGTCAATTCTTAAGAAATCTTCCATTCCTGAAAATCTAACTTAAAGTGAGAAAATATAAGTGATAAAGCCAAGCCCTTTGTGTTCTTAAGAAGAAACTCTGTATGAAGAACATAAAATAATAGGCACATGAAATACTCAAAACTTAGAAGCCTAGATTTTCATTGATGTTATCATTGCATATAGTTGCTAGGATTTGGGAGAGAAAAGTGACCTTTTCAAAATTTTTTTTTTCAGTTTCCTTTATCTTTCTCTCTTCTAACAAAAGCTTTTATTTCTGGTGAAGTGAAAGATTTGGTTGAAATTTTTCTTCGACTAAAGTTGAAACCGATTGTGTGAGTGTTTATTTTGTGTTTTATCCAGTAAAGAAAGATTATGTTGTAATACATCACTGACAAAAGTAAAATCATTTTTCTGGTTTCTGCTTCCAGCTCTATAAGTGATCGTCACTGCAGTCTTTAACACTTTGTGCATAAAATTTTCTGTGCAGGTAAACTTAGCTGGGATCTTTGGCATTGGAATACTAGAATTAAATTTTTCTATAAACATACTTACAGAACTGGTAATTTTACTTGCTGAAGAATGGAATCCTATAGAGGAATATTTTAAAGAAATATGAGCTTTCTTGAGAAAACTTGATTATATTTGGTTAGACCTTCACCTATATAGCCCTTCCTTATGGGAGTTAAAAGTTTCTAGAGTAATAAATATTCAATATTGCTAACTCTAAGGTAGGTTAATTTTGGCACTTGTATTTGTTGATTTTTGTTAGTTTCCCACTCTCCTCACAGAAGTGTTCCATGACACGTACTTTTTTCCAGGTGAGGTGAACTGAATTATTTTGGCAGGGCACTTTTAAACGAACTTTGAGATTATTGCAAGCAAACTGCAGTGTCTCAAAGACAAGTGTTGTCAATTACTGGCCTAAGTGATGAATTTTCTCCAAATTCCCTGCATGTTGTTCCCAGGATTTTTTTTTTTTTTTTTTTTTTTTTGGTAACTCCCATACATAGTTTTGGTACTCTGCCCCTCCTGCACAAATTCACTTTGGAAATTTGCAAAGGATTAAATTCTGGATGTGGCCTAGGGCTTGACAAGCAACTTCCTGGAAAAGCTTTGCAACAAGAGCTTTGCAATAAGAGTCTTGTAGACAAAACTTGTCCTGGCTCTTTTTAAGTTTCTCCTTGGTGTGTAAGTCTGCTATTACTCATGCAGTGGTTCAGTTTACACTGGCCCTTCTTAGGGAACTATAAGGACATGATCTTAAGGAGACAGTGCACACATTTCAAAACAATCCAGTCATAATATTTTAAAAAGAGATTCCTTGGGAGGCAGCCACCATAGATTCTGACCCTTCTTTCTTAAAAAAATCCAGTTAACCTCAACTACGTTACTTTGATATCCTTAGAGCAGAAGAGAAATCCACAGACCCTAAAGCAGAACATTGGTATTTCAGGTATGAAGAGACTTTTCCAGAAATGGAAACCAGTCAGAACTCCTGTTTATCTCATGAAATTGCCCAATTTGAACAGGATATTTTTATTTGGCAACGTTTACTGAGGAAGGTTTTTTTGAGGTGGGAAGGGGTCCTTTTCTTCTTCTCTATGGATTAGATTACACTTAAATGAGATGCTTGATCAGGTTCAGCTGGAAAGAGGATGACCTTGGTTAACCCATGTTTAATCCAGTTCAACTAACATTCGAACCTAGGCTACTTTGCCAAGATTTCCTCGGTTGGATTTGAGAGCCAGCCTGCCTTGGAGAGTAACAGTCGGTTAATCCTATTCTAGGATGGCAGTTCAGTCATCCTCTGGTATCGGCAGCATTATTTCTGAGTGGCCTTCAACTTGTTAGCTTTTTATATCCGACTCTGATTTCCTATCCAGCCATTATTTACTCAGGGCTTATGATGACTGATTCCCTCATTACATTATAAAATTGAATACTTAAAACACTCATGTGATGGGAACAGTGATCTTCCCCATTTTGCAGATAAGGAAAATAATTGATCTGTCTGAACTTTATCAGTCTAAGGTCACACATATTAAAGGGGACAGAGTGAGAATCAAATCCATATCTTTTGACTTCGTATCCACTCTTACTTTTACCACAACTGTAGCTTGTAGTTCCATCCCAAGGAGGGAAAACGGTATAAACTGGACTAAATCAGGGTTTGAAACCACAAGCCAAGTTAAGTCATTGCTATTAATGGAAACGATTGCATGAACCCCCATAGCCTTCTTGCACCTACGGACTCTATCCTGCCCTCAACTACATCATTACAGCTTGGAATGCAGCTGTTCTGCTAAAGACTTTAAATAGGAAGGTTGCACCACGATTCATGCCTTATAAGTGCCAGTGATACTGCAGCTATTTTATAGAGCAGCAAAACAAGTTTCAGCAGCCCAGATCTTTATCTGCTTCAGCGGAAAAGACTAGTTACATTTTAATCTCAGTTATATAAATGATTGTTATGAAAACAAGCTGGTACATCTCTAGAAGGTTTTTATTTTTTTTAACTCTTCCTTTGATGCCCATTAGTTCTTTTTTTTTTTTTTGAAGTAAAGGACGAATTAAACTATCAGTACATTAAGTATAGAAAATGAGGTAGATCTCACTATTGAATGGGTATTCTGGTCAGGATGTTTCATGGAGTTGAGACACACTGTAGCCGAAATCACCTCTAGTAAGGCATAATTTATGTTCAATGAAATGTACCAGATTTAACTGTAGATCTTAATATGCTTTGATAAATCTATGTGCCCGTCATTTCCAATATCCCCAAAAGTTCAGCTGTGTCCCTTTTCAGTCAGATTCTGCTTCCCCCAGTTACCACATCTGGTCACAGGTAACCACTGACCTACCTGCTTTCTGTAACTACCGAATAGTTATTCTTCATTAGAATTGGATATGAATAAAATCACATTGTCTATATTCTCTTTGTATTGGCTTCTTTTGCTCAGACTGTTTGTGAGATCTATGTTGTATGTTTTAGTAGTTCATTTCTGGGTAGTATTGCATTGTTGGGTTGTCCAGTTTGCTTATTCATACCGCTACAATAGACATTTGTTTCAAGTTTTCAACTGTTATAAAGATACTAAGAAGATTCCTGAAAAATATTTTGTGTACATGTAACACTTTTATTTCTGTTGGGTAAAAGCTATAATTAGAATTGCTGGGTCATAAGGGAAATATACACACACACATGAACTTTATAAGAAACTTCTAAACTGTACCACTTTGTATTCCCTCCATCAAAGTACAAGAGTTGCAATTTCTTGATATTCTCACCAGCACTTGGTATGATTAGTCTTTTTAATTGGAGTCATTCAGATGGCATCTGGTGGTGTTATACTGTGGTTTTAATTTACATTTACCTAATGAATAATCATGTTGAACAACTTTTCATGTGTTTATTTGCTGTTTGTATTACATGTCTTCTTAGGTGTGTCTGTCCAAATCTCTTATGCAAATTTTAAAAATTGGCTTGTTTGTTTTTCTAATTACTGAGTTTTGAGAGTTTTGTATATGTATATATATTTGGGTGTGTGTGGATGTGTGTGTGTATATATATATATAAAATGCAGATTCTTTATTTTATATTATATATATTTTTCCCTTCAAGTTTCTGATTTTTCTCTTCATTCTCTTCCCAATGTCTTTCAAAGAGCAGAAGTTTTAATTTTGATGCAGTCTCATTATTAATTTGTTCTTTTATGGATCGCGCATTTGGTGTGTATCTAAATAATCTTTGCCTAACTCAGAGTCACAAAGATTTTCTTCTAATTTTCTAAATGTTTAATAGATTTAAGTTTATATTAAGGTCAGTGATTTATTTTGAGTAAATTTTTATATATTGTGTGAGGTATGAATCTGAGATTTTTTTTTGGCATATATTCAGTTGATTCAGCACATTTGTTAAAAAGACTATCCTTTCTCCACTGAATTATCTTTGCACGTTTTGGAAAATCATTTGTCCCAATACATGTGAGTTTATTTCTGTTCTATTGATTTATCTTGCCGTCTTTACATTTATATTGCACTGTCTTTATTCTAGCTTTAAATTAAGCTTTAATTTTGGTAGCATTAATCCTTCAAAATTGTTCTTAATTTTCAAAATGCTTTTGGCTACTCCGGGCACTTTGCATTTCCATATCAGTTTTAGAGTCAATTTTTTTTTTTTTTTTTTTTTTTTTTTTTTTGTGGTACACGGGCTCGTCACTGTTGTGGCCTCTCCCGTTGCGGAGCACAGTCTCCGGACGCACAGGCTCAGTGGCCATGGCTCACGGGCCCAGCCGCTCCGCAGCATGCAGGATCCTCCTGGACCAGGGCACGAACCTGTGTCCCCCGCATCGACAGGCGGACTCTCAACCACTGCGCCACCAGGGAAGCCCGAGTCAAATTTTTAATTTCTGAAAAATATGCCTTTGAAGATTTTGAATGGGATAATGTTGAATATATAAATGAATTTGAGGTGAAGTTATCCCTTAACCACATTGAGTCTTTTGACCTGTGAACAAAATATATTTCTTCTTTATTTAGATCTTTCTGGTTTCTCTGAGCAATCTTTTGTAGTTTTCAGAGTACAAGTCTTTTGCATCTTTTATGAGATTTCTCTCTCCCCAATTTTTAATACTATTGTAATCTGTATTATTTTTTAAATTTCAATTTCTGTTTTTTTGTTGCTGGTATATAGAAATACGATTGGTTTTGTTTATTGATCTTATGTTCAGCAAATTTACTAAATCACTCATGGTGGTAGCTTCTTTTCAGATTCCATTAACTTTCCTATCTAGAAAATCACATCATCTATGAATAAAAGAGTTTTATTTTTCCTTTCCAATCTGGATAACTTCAGTTTCTTTTTCATTGTTTTATTGCATTAGCTAGAACCTTCAGTACAATATTGACTAGAAGTGATGAGAACTTACATCTTTGTCTTATTCCAAGTGTTTAGTTCTTCACTATGTTGTATGATACTAACTGTGAGATTTTTGTTTATCCCCTTTATCCAGTTGAGTAAATTCCTTTTTCTCTAGTTTGCTGGGATTATGTATCGGTATGTTTGATTTTGTTCAGTGACTTTTTCTGTGTCTGTTAAATTGATCTTTTTTGTTAAGTTTATTAATATGTTGAAATACATTTATTTTTATTTATATATTTCCAAATGTTCAACCAGCCTTGAATTCCTGGAATAAAACAGACTTGGTTATAATGTATTATAATTTTTATATATTGTTTGATTCAACTTGCTAAAATTTTGTTTAGAATTTTTACATCTGTGTTCATGAGGGATATCAGTGTCTATTTTCCTTTTCTTGTAATGTCTTTATGTCTTTTTTTTTTTTTTTTTTTGCATTACGTGGGCCTCTCAGTGTTGTGGCCTCACCCGTTGCGGACAGGCTCCGGATGCACGGGCTCAGCGGCCATGGCTCATGGGCCCAGCCGCTCCGCGGCATGTGGGATCTTCCCGGACTGGGGCACGAACCCGTGTCCCCTGCATCGGCAGGCGGACTCTCAACCACTGGGCCACCAGGGAAGCCTTGTCTTTATGTCCTGATGTCAGAGTTTTGCTATCAGAGTAATGTGGTCCTCATAAAATGGGGAATATTCTCTCCTTTTCAATTTTTTGGAAAGAGTTTATGTTTAATGGTAATATTTCTTCCTTATATATTTGGTAGAATTTATCAGTGAAGTGATCTGGGCCTGGAGTTTTCTTTGTGGAATGGCTGAGCTGTTAACTACAAATTAACATGCATTCCATTCTCATAGGGCGAAGTGGTCTATAAATGCCGATTAGGTCAAGTTGGTTGATAATGTTGTTAAGATCCTCTGTATCCTTAGTGATGATGTTCTGTTTACATATTCTATTAATTTTGAGAGAAGGATATTGCAGTCTCTTACTGAAATTGTGGATTTCTCTCTTTTTCTTTGTAGCTTTATCAGTTTTTGCTTCATGTATATTGAAGTCATATTATTAGATGAAAGAACATTTAAGCTTGCTGTGTCCTCTTAATGAGGCTATGTTGTTTTGCTTTTTTGCGTGTTTGGCAATTTTTTATTGTATGTTAGACATCTCAACATTGTGGTTTTCATTTCTAAAAGTTTGACATAGATCATTTTTACACAGAATTGAATGTTTGATTTTGTTGTGTTTCTTTAAACAGTGGTGTTTAAACACCTAAGTGGTTATTCAGAGTACACAGAAGTTCTAAAAGTTATTATTATAATAGCCATCTTCACACATGCCTGAGCAAGTATGTAAAGTTTATATACAATGAGTAACATATGATCTTAATTTGAGAGGATTTGTAATAATCTTGATGAAAATAAAAAGATATGTTTTTGTTTTTGTTTTTGAGGTACGCGGGCCTCTCACTGTTGTGGCCTCTCCCGTTGCGGAGCACAGGCTCCGGACGCGCAGGCTCAGTGGCCATGGCTCACGGGCCCAGCCGCTCTGCGGCATGTGGGATCTTCCCGGACTGGGGCACGAACCCATGTCACCTGCATTGGCAGGCGGACTCTCAACCACTGCGCCACCAGGGAAGCCCGAAGATATGGTTTTGAAATGAATTTAAGATACGAATAATACATTCAAGAAGCCAAAGGAGAAACAACAATTTTTCATTCTATACCACATTTACTTTTGAGTATTTAATCATATTTAAATGAAATCTAAATGAAAAATTTTTAAATATAAACAATTAAACATTTCTTCAGCATATACTATATTCAAGGCAGTGTGGTATGAGCCAAAAAAGGAAGACATAATATGTCCTGGTTTTGAGAAATTTATTGGGTTGGCCAAAAAGTTAATTTGGGTTTTCCCGTAAGATGTAATACTCTTTGGTTGGGGAAATAAGACAGAAAAAAAGGCAAGTAGTGTCAAATGAGTATAAGTACTATTAGTATAACTTGGTCTCTGTTGTCTGTAGAGAACTCAAAATTTTTAATATACATTATATCTACAAGGGTCCAATGGGAGTCAGTTATGTTAGGACTGTCTCAGGACCCTAAACAACACAAAGCATGATACCCCAAAGCCCCCATTGCTGAATGCCATTCTCCTTCAAAAAGTGTTGTTGTTCTCAGTGGCATCCTGTCTACTATTCCTGGGAAAAGAGAGACTAAGTTTGTCAGACAGAAGCTGCATCCTAACTCTCTCTCCTAGCTTGTGCTTCAGACATCCACCGGCTTGCACTGGGTAACACCCTTTGTTTGATTAATCCACTTCTAAATCACTTATCTGCAGCCTTTCTGTATGAAGACTTAAGGGGCTCCAGGGCAACTGAAACTACAGAGGTGTGGCTCTACAGGAGCAGAAACCGTGAGACCGAGAAGTTTGTGAACAATGGGTATGTAAGCTTGGCCCTCGGGCCATACTAAACAGTAGATACAATCACCCCAAAATTGTTTTATATGTGTAATTTATTTTCCTATAATTAGCAAAGTATCATTTGTATTCTATAAGAAAATAATGTTGGTATGCATACTATAAATTTAACTGTAACCTGTTTATAACACTGTTTATTTCACCAGGAATAAAATGACTTATAAATAAACAGGTATTACTTCCCTTTTCCTTACTTACCCTAAGATCCCATTCATTTCTTTTCTTGCCTCTTTGTCTTTTCTGTCAGGTTTCTAATTCTCAGCCCCTCATCTCTCTTTTCTATCCTTTCCTTCTCATGATGGTGTGCATGAGGTAATGGGTTAATGTTTTTGACAGATTTTATTAAAATCAGTATTTGAAGGTCTGCATGAAGGTAATCTTCCACAGTTGTTCTCTTGGGAAACGGTGCAATATACTAATAAAATTGCCACTGCACATAACCTTTTTAGAATCCATCTTTGACAGATTTATTCCATAAACATATTTACTTTTGCGTTTCCTAAATTTATAAACAAAAGTTTTCTCTTATGTTATATTTTAATGACTTCTGATTATTTCAGATACTCAGAGGAAAAATAATGCTTGGCTACTGTTGAAGATGTTCAAAAAAATGCAGCACAGCCTCTCAAGGTAGTCTGAAAAAAGATTGTCCAAAGAACTTCATGAATGAAAGCATCATCACCCAAAGCTTTTGCCTTTCAAAATAAAAGTCATGTTTAAAAAATACCTTTACTTGAATAGATAGTATAGAGTTGCCATATGTGCCTCCCCTGACACACACACAGTTTTCCCTATTATTAATATCTTGCATTGATGTGATACATTTGCTATAATTAACAAACAAATATTGACACATTATTCTTAACTGAGATCCATAGTTTAGATTAAGGTTCATGCTTTATATTGGACAGTTCTTTGGCTCTTGAAAAATATATAGTGTCAGTTATCTACCATTGCAGCATAATAAAGAATAGTTTCATCATCCTAAAAATCCCCTGACTTTTACCTGTTCATCTCTTCCCCTTACCTCTGGCAACTACTGATTCTTTTACTATTTCTAGGGCTCTGCCTTTTTCAGAATGTCATGTAGTTGGAATCATATAGAATGTGGCCTTTTTAGACTGGCTTCTTTCACTTAGCAATAGGCCGTTAAGATTCCTTCATGGTTTTGGTGGCTTGATCGCTCAATTTTTTTTATTGCCAAACATACTCCATTCCATGTACCACAGTTTGTTTATCCATCCACCTATTGAGGGGCATCTTGGTTTCTTCCAGTTTCTGACATTATGAATAAATCTGCCTAACTTTCCTGTGCAGGTTTTTGTGTGGACGTAAGTTTTCAACTCAATAAGGGAAATACCTAGGAGTGCAAATGGTGGGTCATGTGTTAACAGTATGTTTACTTTTGTAAGAAACTGCTGAACTTTCTTCCAGAATGGCTGTACTCTTCTGCAGTCCCACCAGCAGTGAATGGGAATTCCTCTTGTTCTGTATCCTCACCAGCATTTGGTGTTGTCAGCATTTTGTATTTTAGCCATCCTAAATGTGTAGTGGTATGTCATTGTTGTTTCAGTTTTCAATTTTCCTTATGACCAGTGGTGTTGAGAGTATTTTCATATGCTTTTCCACCTGTATATCTTTGGTAGATGTCTGCTCAGATGTTTTGCCCATTTTTAAATTGTGTTGCTTGTTTTCTTATTGTTGAGTTTTAAGGGTCCTTTCTCTATTTTGGATACAAATCACCTGTCAGATATGTGTTTTGCAAATATTTTCTCCCAGTCCTTGGCTTGTCTTTTATTCTCTTTCACAGAGCAAAATTTTTAATTTTAATTAAGTCTGACTTAACAATTTTTCTATATTTTCTCATATTTTTGATGTTGCATCTAAAAACTCATTGCCAGACGCAAGGGCACCTAGAGGTTCTCCCGTGTTATCTTCTAGAAGGTTTATAGTTTTGAATCTTATTTACATTTAGGATTATAATCCATTTTGGGTTATTTTTCGTGAAGAGTATAAAGTCTGTGACTAGATTCATTTTTTTTTGCATATGACTGTCTAATTGTTCCAGCACCATTTGTTGAAAAGAGCATCCTTTTTCTATTTATTTGCCTTTTTTTTGTGACAGAGATCTAATGACTATATTTGAGTGGGTGTGGTGTTTTTTCTCCATTTTAAAAATAACACTTAACTAGATTTTTTAAAATAAAATGAAATATAAATAAGAAAAACACAAATGATCTATAAAGAGAGGGCTTCCATTTGTTAGATGATTGAGTAAAGTTGATTTTGCTCCCTTGTTTCAGAAATCATTCCAAAGCAACAAGGATAATGGGAGACACAGACACAGATTTTATTTTTGATAACAGTAGATTTTTTTTTTAAACTCTAAATCACAGTATCCAAGAAAAGGATTGCGAAATGTTGTGCTGGTTAAACAAGGATGCCAGGAGGCACTTAGATTTTGTTTGTGGGGCTGTGAATCTCTAAACAGCTGGAATTCCCCAGAGTCAACATACTTCCTAGGGACAATGCCTTCTTTGGAAGAACGGAAATGGGTAATTGGGCTAGTTGCACAACTTTCCTGAAAGCAATTTTATACTGTAAAGAAGCACACTGTGCGCGCGCGCGCGCACACTCTCCCTCTCTCTCTCTCTCTCTCTCTCTCTCTCTCTCTCTCTCTCTCTCTCGCTCGCTCGCTCGCTCGCTCGCTCGCTCTCCTGTTACATAAAGCACTTCAGTATAAACCAGAAATAATTTCTCCTATTTTGGAATGCTGGTCTCTTATGCATGAACTTCCTTTAATTAATTGGTAGAGGATAAATTTGCTTCATTCAAAGACATCTAATTTTTTTTTTAATTTGAGATACTACAAAAAGTCAAAGAAACAGAGAAAACAGAGGTCAGAGAATATTGATAATGATGTTGCCCTAAAACATGAAAATTGTGATTATAGGCATACATTTAAAAAAAGTAAAACACTTTTTAAAATATATAATAAGAGTTGAAAGCAGAGATATGAGGGCCCAGAGAGATGGCCATGTTGATAATTTTCATCTAAATAGCCTCAAGGAAATGGAATACTAGAGACGACCAAAAGATATAAGTACCTTCTAGCTCCGTCATAGATTAGGTACGATATTCAGTTAAATATGATTTGAGACATATCAAAAGCCAGGCCTGCCCCCTCTAATACCTCTTCACCTGCCAACCTTGGCATTATCCTCTCCTTCTGCCTAACACAAGAAGTTAAAATAATTCTACTCCACTAGGTCAGGCGGGCACCTGTGTATCAGCTTAACCAAGACTGTATGGAAATGTACACTGCCTGCAAAAAAGGATATGAGTTATCGATGGCTGCTTTGACGACCTTGTCTAAGCACGTATCAGTTCATCTCTTGAGGCTTGTTGAACGTTGCATAGAGCCTGGCTGTGAAGACGAGATGATGGTCAGATAAACTGTAGCGCAGAGTAGCCTAGGAGTAGCGCGCCACAAGATGGCGCTAGACTGGCGAGAACAGACAGTAAAAAGCCTCAGAGAATTGAAGGAAGTATTTTTGTCCATTTTGGAAGGAGGTTGCCAAGAAACAAACATTTTCTTGGGAAGACACGTATCTTTTGATCCAGTAAGTCCAAGTCTGAATATTAGACTCTACTGGAAATCAGTTGTGTGACTTTAAGCAAGTTACTCAAGCTCTGAGAGCCTTGTCTGTGAAGTGTAAGAGATGTTTGTATCGTTGGTTGTTGGTAGTTTTAACTGAGATGAAGTTCGGAAGGTACCTAGCACAGAGGAGGTGGCATTCAGGCTGTGATGCACAATTCCACAGGGCAGCATTCTCAGTGTGGATGACACTGGAAGCTGTGGAACGTGGAGGCCCTAGGCAGTCAGTTAGGATGACTATTATTATTGCTGCCTTCTCCTTTTGCCCAAAGGCAGCCCCAGCCAGTCATGTACTGGAATAGCACAGGAAAATTAATTCTCTGCTCTTTCTGTTTTACTTCTTGTTACTTTACAGCCTTATACACGTGTGATGCATGAGAAAAGGGCCTAAACTGATAGAAGAGTGTTCCTGGTCAAAGCCCCATTATTCTTTAACTAATTTGGGAAAGTGAATCAATTAAGAATTTGGTCCCCAGTTTCTTCGTCTGTGAAAAGAGAGAGTTGGACCAGATAATCTGTAACACTCTTTCCCTAATTCTTTGTTTTACAGGCTGGGTCCCGTTCAGTCCTTTCATCCTGGTACAGTTGCCCATAGAGAAGGAACCTTGTTCTTAAAATGGCAGTGAAATTCATTGAACATGAATTCCCAGAGGATAGGAGAAATGGGCCAGACTTCTCCTACAAGTATGTGGCATCTAGTCCTTGGCAAGAAAAGGAAGTTGTCAGGCTAAGCTTAAAATATTCCTCTTTGCTGACACAGTATTAATTAAATTTGCTTAATCATTGCTGCAACTGTTTAGCAGAGAGGACTTACGCACAGAGGGCTCAGGGAGCAAGCAGATTATGGGAAAGTATGGGAACATCGAGGGCAGAATCATGTTTACAATTAAAGTTGAACCTCCTCTCTGTCTCCCTCCCCCCTCGCCCTTCTCCCTCTCTTCCTCCCCTTCCTGTCACTTCTACTACTCCTTCCTCTTTTTAATTTCAAGGAATTGAGCAGTTACTCAGAGACCTTGGCGATTGCGCTGGGGCTCTGTCCAGCTGAACAGCCCTCCATTCCCATCTCCCTGGCAGTTACCCACAGTAACTAATGCAGACTGAGAACACACACGTAAGTCCCTTTCAAACGAAAGCCATCACATCTACTCCCACTTTCTTAGCAGGTTTTCTAAATCTTCAATAAGTTTGTGTTCGCTGGGAATGAATGTCTGAATTTAGGCTTCAAAAATATTCCTCCCCCCGTCCCAATCTGTATAATTACTGTTTTTTTTTTTTCCTGAAGCCTTTCAAAATACTGTAATTAACAGATTGGCAGATAACCCATAGAACTGCAGTTAAGGCAAATATAGTATGCAGCTGTCTTTGCATTAAGTGATTAAATCAAATAGCATAGTTTTGAAGTACATTTATAAAGCATAAATTTACCTCCTGGCAAAACCGTCTTAAGTAACACACCCTGCACCATCTGTTCACTCAGTATTAATAACCGTATTTCCCAGGACGATAGCTACGGAGAGCAGAGCTACCAGCTGTGCAGAGCTAAGAGGTGCTGAAGGATTCTTTGGAATACTCAGCAACTTTTGGATCTTCTTAAGGATGCTCACAGTGATTGGGCATATGAAACACACACACACACAACATATATGTGTGTGTGTGTATATATATATGTGTGTGTGTATATATATATATAGGTGCACATGCATGCACATACACCCATGCATGTGCCTACACTTGCCCATGTACACACGTGCACACACACACGCACACCACCTCAAGGTACAGATGACTGTATGCTCACTTTCCATGAAGAAGACAATACACTGGTGTGACTTTAACTGTATTTATTCAAGTACTTATTTCATTAAATGATTCATTCAGCAATGATTTATTAAATACCTCTGTGTGTTAGATTAGGTTCTAGGTAGCAGGAATACATTGGTGAAGGGCCGTGGCCCCTGCTCTTATGGAGCTTACAGTCTAGCACAGAAGTCTCATTAATAGACTCACTACAATACATGGTAATGATTTAAAGGCAGGATAGAAACTCCCATTTAGGTTTATAAAATCAAAAGCTATAAATATTTTGCATTTCAAGGCTATGTGTAATAAGTGAAAACTGTTCCATAATCAAAAATGTATCCAGAACCTGCCATGAGTGGCAGTAGCCTCAGTGGACAAAAGAAGAAAAAGATGTTTCCAACCAGGTAAAAAAAAACTGAAGGTAGCGGTAAAAAGAAACGCTAACTTGAATGATTCAGACTATTGTGCAGAGTTTCAGAGACAGCCAGCAACTACTGAGACATGAGAAGCCTGAATGGGTTTCACAGAGCAGTGGTGGTCTGCCCTGGCTGCCCCCTGGAATAGTCTGGGAGCCTGCAAAAAATATTCATGGCCAGGTCCCACCCCAGATCAATTAGATTAGAGGATCTGCGGATGGGGCTTAGACATCTCTCGGGTTTTTTTTTTTAAGTTTTGGAGGTAATTTTAATGAAACTTATCCTGCAAGAAGTGGAATTTGAGCTAGATGTCAAATGATGGTATAATCTAGAGCTTTACTGGCCAATATGTTAGCCACTAGCCACATGTGGCCATTAGAACTTTAATTAATTAATTAAAATGAGATAAAAGTCAGGTTCTCAGTTGCCTTGTCCCACGTCATGTGCTCAGTAATCACCATAAATTCTGTTGGAATGTGAACCAGATGGATGAAGAAGAGAGAAACTGGATAATGATAGGAGTTAAGGCATAGTGTTTGGAGAATTCATTAGCGGCTGCGGGGAGAAGTGACTAGCTGCTTACAGCAGTGGGAACTTGTGAAAAAAGGTATGTAAGGGGGAGTGGTAGGAGATGGTGATAGTGAGGGTCCCTCAGTCAGATGGGAATACTTAGAGTTGAAGCAATAGCCAACAGGAAGTATGGAAAGATTGGATGTAGGAGAATGATAAAAGGGAAACTGTGTTAAAGCAAATGGCCTGGTGTAATTCAGGATGGATGGAGGATAGAGTAACTGGAGTTTGCAAAGCTGCTTTTTTCGTACCAGGCTCAATAGGAAGATGGGATGAAGACCTAGTCCAGTTAGCTAGAGCACGTTTCACTTTATTTCTAGTTTTATCTGGGAAGTCACACCAAAGCTCATTTAAGCTTAAAAAAAGTCAAAGATAGGATGGACTCAAACTTGTCAGCTTTCTTGAAGACATAAAGCTAGAGCTTCCGAAGTCATAATTTACAGTTAGGAGGGATTGTACAGGCCATCCAAGCCAATTTTCTCAGGTCATAAGTGAAAACATAGAGGTACGGAGATGGTGAATGAATTCCCCATGGTCTCACAGCTAACGCAAGGTAGATACTGAACCAGAGTACAGGCTTTCCAGTTTCCAGACTGGGAGCCCTTTTATTACATACCACTTTCCAGATTTTAGTGTATAGTAAAAGTCAAAGACAGTCACACACACAAAAATAGCTTTGTCATGAAGGTTTCAAAATGGAAGTACTTTGAGTAGGAAAGCAAAGAGCAGGAATGTAAATAATCAGTTGAAAATCAAAGATCAGATATTACTATTTTGTGCAGGAAAGTGGAAGTAGATTCTTAAATTTTGTGGTTTACATGAAACACCAAGAATGCAAGCATCTAAGCTTCTTTTACTTCTGTTAACGATATGATTGCTTCTTTTAGGGGTACCAATCATTTGATCTTTGGGGACTTAGCGTTATACAAAATCTTGTCTACCTAAGAGTCCATTACTCTTGTGAACTCTTGTGAACAATGCCTTATTAGAAACACACAGTGCTTTCTGTTACGGCTGCTTAATCTAAAGATAAAAAGAAAGGTTTCCCTTGGTAAAGTCTGAGTAACATAGTGCTGCCAGACTGGACTACAAGATTCAGCCTGCAAAAGAAGGTATTCTGAGCTTTGCTTTGTATCAGTATTTATTATTGTATCAGCAGCTATATTTGACGTGCTTATAATTTATTAATAGTCTTTATCTGGAAGCAGAAACAAATTCCATAATTCTCGTGAATCACATATCCTCCAGGCATTTTTTAAATCTAGTTTTTGTTTGCTGTCACTGGTACTGAACATTTCTCATTGCAGTTCATGCAGAAGCTGTTCACTGAAAACTGGTATCTGGCCTACTCCAATATTTTCCATTTTATTGGTCGATGGGAGTTGGCTTTAAACTACCAAGCTTATAATTTATTACCGGAACAGACAATTTAAACATTTTAGGATGTGTTCAGGCACAGCTCAAAGTTTTAACAAGGCTGCTGTCTTTATTTCAGAGCCCTTCCCTGTCAAGTAGGCTCTTGTATTTTAACAAAGAAATCACTTTTTTTTTTCTTTCAGTTTTCCCTTGAGTTAGAATGTGTATTGAAACACTTTATGAGGAAGGTAATGTGGGGAAGTAAAGTTAATCTCCAGGAAGGAAAAAAAAAACTGGGAGTCTTTTGAGGTCATATAAAAAATAAGTGAAAAGATGGCCCAATTATTTTGACAGCAGATGGGATCTCTAAGCTGTTAATTAAGAGACTAACCATTAAGAACATGAAGACTCAAGTTTCTAGAGGTTTACTCCTTCTTTTCTGGTGTTTTGAGAAGATTTGATTATATGGTACTATTTTTAAATGTCATTTTATAGTTTTAAAAAATGACAGAAGCAGCACCTTAACAAAATGATCATCCTGAGGGGACAAGAGTAAAAAACCACCGTATTCCAGGTTTTCATCTTACGTTAACTCCAAACTATTTCCCCCGTGGACAAAAGACCATTCATTACGAGAAGTAGGTGATATAATTCAACATGCCTATGCTAGGCCAACTAATAAATCAGGCAAATGGGTGCCCTAGGCAACAGAATGGTATCTTCAGCTGATGGGATAAATAGGTGGATGGACAGACGGCAGAATGAACTGATGGATAGATGGGCAGACAGTATTAGTACTCATGTGAACAAATGCCACCCAGTGTTCATGTCAAATAGAAAAAAAGCAGGAAGAACCAAGAGAATTGCCAATTGGTAGATAGCCTCAGTAATGACAGTAGAAATAACTCAAGGAACACAGTTCTTTCTGGCACGAGCTTTGTCTTACTTGACTTTATATCCTCCGCATCTATCATAGTCCCTCTCATTCAGTAGTTCAATAAAGTTGCATAAATGGAGATAAAAGAACAGAAATAAGGACTCCTAGATGCGAATGCTATCAAATTGCATTTCAGGGAACAAGAATGGGATATTTCCATTAGAATTGAAAAGAATCTTAGTATCACAGAAGGAAAACAACTGGAGTGGAAATAATGACTTTTAAAGATGTTCGTTCTGAAGCAGCCTGTCTAGAAAGCCCTGAGAAGTCCTTGATGAAGGGGAGAGATGTTGGTGACAGGGCTGTAGAATGGGTGGAATGTGCAGGGCCATGAAACAGGACCAGGCCAGGAGCAAGGAGACCAAGGTAGACCTGGATGTGCCGTCTCTAGACGAGGAGTCCTGGGACAAACCTTCTGTGGGCCTAGTTTCTTATTGTATTAAATAAACTAATTTATTTACCCCTTAGATTCTTTTCTAAGTCTAATGTACATTTTTATAATCCTTATGTTTTATTCTAGAAATCTCTTGTCTGACTCCCTGCAGTACAGGTGATAACTCTTTGGGAGAAGGTGGGCAGAAAGCAGAAATATTGGTTATCATATTACTTTCATTTATGTTATGACTTGAAAAGTTTTTCATGTTTCTCAAATGTGATTTTATTATATGAAACCCTAAAATACTGAGTCTACGTAGGAGTTTCTAAAAGTAGCACCTGGAAAAAATTGGGTTTGAGCCAAAAAAAATTACTTTAAAAGAAACTTCTCTAAAAACATGTTGATATTGGTATGTATTTGGAACTAACTACGTATGCTACGTGCTAAAACCTTTGTATTCTTTCCTTTTTAAGAAAAATCATTCAGTGATTAGCATTGAGATACATGATAAAGGCTTATGTTTCATTGGTTTAAGCTTTCAAATTGGGAATTTCAAGGATCTGGTGAAGCACAGGTTCATCCCCAGGTTTGGCAGTCTGCAATTTTCAAATACAGTTTGAACTCTCCGTGCAACTATAGATTTCTTTCTAGCTATAGGTTTCTTTCTAGATATTTATAGTAATGCACAGAGTGCAGAGGAGTGGATACCTATACCTGAATATTTGTTTCTCCTCTGTAGGAGGCTGGGAACAAAATGTTTCTGTTAGTAGAAAATGACAACAGTAAATATGAAGGGAGAAGAACCACAAATCAGCAATGATGCATATGGTAAAGCAAACATAGGGCAGCTTTATCCCAACGTAGAAACGCTTTGAAGAGAAATAGAGTTCAAGTGAAATCTGTTAACCCAACACTGTGAGCGGGTTTCAATGGAAGAGGAAAAACCCTGAGGCGAAAGAACTCTCAGGAGGGTCCCATAAAAGGCTGAAGTGGGGCGACCTCTGCCTTGAGTTGGTTTTCAGCAGAACAGCATTATGGGGCAGTGATATTAATATACAGAAATAAGAACAGAGCACTTCATCTTGTTGAGGAGAATCAATCTATATAGGCTTGTAGGACTGTGTCCTGTGGATTATTGGACTAGGAGCTGTGCCAGGTGCACTCAGAAAAATTGGGGTGTTTTGAATAAAGACATTTCAGGTGCGGTAAAGCTCCTATTGGTTTTATTAGTATTCTTAATCATAACTACTGTTTCTCATGTGACTGAGGACTTTTATCTCTACCTTCCAGATAAAGAAACAGAAAAAGAAAGAAGTAAAATGACATTTCCCACATCACTCTGTTGGCATGTTACAGGGCAAAGGTTTGAACTCATATTAATGTGATCCTTTTATTTGATATTTTTACATGTATGTATTTTTATTTCATTTGCATTTTCCAATAATTTTTAAAATCCATGTTGAAAATGTTTAGAACCACAGTTGTAATAAGAAGATCCTAGTGTTTTTGTCTGAGACAGAACCTAATAAAACTGTTTAAAAGCCGGGATTTCTTGTAAAATGGATGGCTAGTGGGAAGCAGCCGCATAGCACAGGGAGATCAGCTCGATGCTTTGTGACCAACCTAGAGGGGTGGGATAGGGAGGGTGGGAGGGAGACTCAAGAGGGAGGGTATATGGGGATGTATGTATATTTATAGCTGATTTACTTTGTTATACAGCAGAAACTAACACAGCATTGTAAAGCAATTATACTCCAATGAAGATATAAAAACCATTTTTTTTAAAGTTGGGATATCTCACTTTGAGGAGTTGGATGTGATGGTGACAGCTGTGGGCATCAATGTATGTATCTCAAAAGGAGTTAAAGCTCAGCAGGACTGATCGATGGACCATTTCTTAGAACTGTTTATTAGGAAACAGTTTGAAACTTATAGAAGACTTGCAGTTTGAAACTTAGAGAAAATTTGCAAGTCTTATAGAAAAAGACTGCCCAATAGCCTTTACCCAGCTACACTTACCGTTTATAATTTGTCCTGTGTGCTCTCTTTCTGTGTAAACATTATTCTTCGTCCCATACTTTTGAAATTGAGTCGCATACATCATGGCCCTTTGCTTTTAAATACTTTATGTGTATCTCCTAAGAAAAAGGCTATTCCCTTAAAAATCCACAGCAGGGTTAGCAGCTTAACTAATTTAACATCAACACGGGACCTCTGTCTTATCTACCATCTCTATTTCAGTTTTGTCAGTTCACCCACTCAGCAATGTCCTTTACAGCCTGTTTTCCCTCCAGTACAGGATACAATTAAGGATCACATATTTCTGATCCTTTACTTATCATGTTTCTCTGGTCTCCTTTAATTTGGAACAGCTCCCAGGAGCAGCAAGACACTTGAAAACTCTCAGAAAGTAATAGGATACCATCCTTCTAGGGGAAAAAGTTGGGTGGCTTAGAGGTCAGAGTGGAGACTGAGACTTGCATGCGAAATTCGCAGACCATCTTCCTGGGTGTGGTAGAGGTTTCCAGGGTAAATCCCAAACACCATTAATCAGGGGTGATAATTTGGTTTTTTAAGGTCTTTCAGGACACCCGAGAAGAAACATTTCTCAACGTTGTTCATCAGCTGCCTTCTGTCTCAGCTGCCTCTGGGATAATCCTCTCCCTGTGTGAGGGCTGACCTGGAGAGCAGTGCTGAGCCTCTGATCAGACGCTATCCCACGGATGCTCAGGGAACAGAATCCCACTGAATGGAGCATAGATGTTTCTGAAGGTCTGAGGATCTGTGCCCTTCTTCAGCCAAGGACTGCTGGTGGGAATGTCAACTGAAGACCTCGAGCAGGAAGCCTTTGTTACTTGAGTTTTTTAGGCAAGAAACAATGAAAAATTACTGTATCCACTTCAAGAAATG
Organism: Orcinus orca; assembly: GCF_937001465.1. Taxonomy (NCBI): domain Eukaryota; kingdom Metazoa; phylum Chordata; class Mammalia; order Artiodactyla; family Delphinidae; genus Orcinus; species Orcinus orca. Next base: position 58,383,834 of record NC_064564.1, read on the forward strand.
AATAACAGAAATGGAAAACTGATCGTAACAAATTGAATGCAGAATACTAAAGCGTAGTATTCGTGAATAATGAATATCTGCATGTTGTCTAGAGAAAGGGGAATGAGAATGAAGTCCCCGACTCTCATTCTTTTTTTGTCTTTTAGCATCAGCAGGGCCAGGAAGAGGATCATTAACAGGAAGGTGGAACACTCACAGGTGCGTTTCTGCCCCTTCAACACTGTGCTTTCCAAGGGTTGACCTTAAACTCTCTGTGGGGACCCAGGTTGACAAGCTCTGAGGATGTCAGTTATTAGACTGACTCCCTTCTCAGAAACGGGGCCATCAAAAGGGAAGTCCAAAAGAGGGAAATTCCCGGGCCAACCATGGGAATAAAAGTATGACAGAGGGCTTCCCTAGTGGCGCAGTGGTTGAGAGTCCGCCTGCCGATGCAGGGGACACAGGTTCGTGCCCCGGTCCGGGAAGATCCCACATTGCCGTGGAGCGGCTAGGCCCGTGAGCCATGGCCGCTGAGCCTGCGCGTCCAGAGCCTATGCTCCGCAATGGGACAGGCGACAACAGTGAGAGGCCCGCATACCGCAAAAAAAAAAAGTATGGGGCCCACCTACTCAGTGGTGGTATGGGCTGCAGTGTACACTAGTCAGGGTTATCCAGAGAAACAGAGCCAGTAGGGTGTGTATAGAGAGATTTATTTAAGGAATTGGCTCACGTGATTATGGAGGCTGGCAAGTCCAAGATCCTCAGGGTGGGCTGGCAGGCTGGAGACCCAGGGAAGAGCAGATGTTGTGGTTCAAGTCTGAAGGCCATCTGGAAAATTCCTTCTTGCTCAGGGGAGGTCAGTCTTTTGTTCTATTCAGGCCTTTAACTGATTGAACAGGGCCACCTGCATTGTGAAAGGCAATACTATGCTTTATGCAAGTGTGCTCATTTAAATGTTAATCTTATCTAAAAGTACCCTCACAAAAACATCAACTCTGTATAGGTTTAAACAAATGCATAGAGTCATGTATCTTATTTTATCAATTTTATACAACAAACAGCTATTTTTTTGGCCCCAGCAAGCTTCACTTTCCATTTAATGTGATATTTATGACAAACTGTCTTCCTTCTTTCTTTTTCTTTTTTTTTTATTAATTAATTAATTTTATTTTTGGCTGCGTTGGGTCTTCATGCTGTGCGCGGGCTTTCTCCAGTTGCGGTGAGCAGGGGCTACTCTTCGTTGCCGTGCACAGGCTTCTTATTTCGGAGCACGGGCTCTAGGCGCACGGGCTTCAGTAGTTGTGGCGCACGGGCTTAGTTGCTCCACAGCATGTGGGAACTTCCGGACCAGGGCTTGAACCCATGTTTCCCGCATTGGCAGGCGGATTCTTAACCACTGCACCACGAGGGAAGCCCCTTCTTTTTTCTTTATTGCTCCAGTTACAACACTAACTTTACCATTTCCACTCTATGTCTTTATTTTAAATAATAAAAATTTTTCCTATTTATATTGCTGAACTAGAAAAATAAGTTAATATTTTCACTGTAAAATCATTAATTTCAATATAATTATCAATTAAACTTACATAGATGTCATAACCTGTGATGTTTTCTTAAGATATTCAAATATATGCATTACAATGTTGCATTGATTCATAGAAAAATTTGAACTGAATTAATTCATTGGCACCGACATGTGCTTTATATGATACTAGAAAAGATGCACTAGCACCTCACACATAGTACAATATATTACAAGATGCAATAGTTAGCACAAAATGGAGGACTAAAATGGTATTAAATTGAAAGATAGTTTACACTGTCCGTTGATGGACATTTAGGTTGTTTCCATGGCTATCATGAATAATGCTACAATAAACATGGGTGTATCTCTTCAAGATCCTGATTTCAAGTCCCTTGGATATATACCTGGAAGTAATTCTATTTTTAATTTTTTGAGGAGCCTGCATACTATTTTCCATAGTGGCTATACCAGTTTCTATTCCCACCAACAGAGTACTACTCTTCTCTTTTCTCCACATCCTTCCCAACGCTTGTTATCTTTTGGGTTTTTTGATAATAGCCATCCTTCTCCAAAGAAGATATGTAGATGGCCAACAGATACATTAAAAGGTGTTCATATCACTAATCATCCAGGATATGCAAATTAAATCCACAGTGAGACAGTCACCACCTCAGCTTTGGGCCAGGGCCACAAACTTTCTGGGAAGTCCTCAGCCAATGTCTGAGCATGGCAGTGGCGGGGGGCTTCTAGGACCTAGCCATTTTGGCAGGACACAGCAGTCTTCTATCTGCAGTTCCTGATGGGCTGGTGGAGAGTTTGCCTACAGCTCCTCTGCCCAATCCTTCCCCCTCCCTGCTTTCCTTTCACAAGGTTCAGATGTGCACTATCACCTAATATCTTTCTTTACCCAGACCTGCTTCTTGCTCCCTTGTCTTTCATGGACATCATCACCCCTTCTCCCCCAATAAAAGTTTTAGCCCCAAATTACCTTTTCATGTCTGCTTCCAAGAGACACAATTCCTTAAATTGTTTTCCTTTTCTTCTGCTCTGTGATTGCTTGAAATTTTTAGTGTCTCCCATCCTTTCTTAGGGATGTTTTTAGATTCTCTGTCAGTAAAATCCCACATATTTCTGCACACAACTTAACTGAAATCTACGTTGCTAAAGTTTATGTTTATCAAGAACTGTAAGGCGATATATTCATGTCCTCATATTCTGAAGTCTTTTTTTCCTTTTTTGCTAATAATGACAAATTTTCAATGTTACCAAATCAAATAATTCTGGAGCTGCAGCCACCTTGCCCAACACTGCTCTTTTATAGATGATATGATGTAGCTGAGGGCCAGAGTATTTAAGTGATTCATCTCAAATTGCAAGAATTACAGGATGAATTTCCTTCAGAAGTTAATTGTCTCAAGAGAATTTCTTCACTTTCATGACATTTCTTATCAGAAAGTGTCAGATCCTAGCCCTAAACTGCTCATGTACTAATCTTACTAAATTACTTCCTAATGTCTTTAAGATTATTTTACTCATCTGAGGTTTGATAGATTAGCTCTGTGTATGTGATGAGTGCATTCTCCTTGGGGGTATATATTCCATATATGCTGGGGAAAGCTATTTGCCCGGGGCTAGATTAGCAAGGAACAAGGTGATCATGGAAAGCCCATTAATTAATATATATTTAATTTAATTAGTTCGGGCCAGGAAGTTAATATAGAGTACAGTATTAAAAGATATAAAAGTGCTAATTAATAATGAAAAATGAATTTAGATAATCTGTGGGATGTTTTTAAAAGTATCCTTTTTTTTTCTCTTGTTCTTTCCATGGCTCCCCACCTTCCTTCTTCTTCATCCAAATGGCTACCACTGTGATTGTCCATTATTCGATCAACAGTTAACCCCCAGGAACAGAATCTAGGATTTCCCAGGAAGGCATTATTAGCCTTCTTTCCTGCAGACATTGTGGTGCATCTTGGGAAGAGAAACTCAAATTAGCTACCAAAAGGTTAGATAGAACTGGGGGTGCCTACTCAGACTTGGGTAGGAGGCAAGGAGGGTGGCAGTTTACAACAATTATACTTTACAGTTCTGAAAGGATTAAACACATACACACCCAGTTAATTTGACCCCAGGAGGCATGCAAGCAATTTTCTTCCCCTAAGTAATTCTGTCAAATGTATCCATGTTTTCATTAACTGCTGAAATAATTTTTTCTATTCATTGTAGGGTTATACTGTACTTGTTTTGTGTTAATAAGTATTTATCCTCTTACCTTATACTATTACAATCATTAACTGCAGTGTGTAAATGTACTAGTTATTACTGTCTAATTTTTGTTGAAAAAAGCACAACAAAGGAGTGAAGGTGAAAAAAACATTACATAAAAAGCATGCAGCCAGAGTTTCCTGCCAAGTAGCAGGGCACTGAATTCATGACATTTAGTTTCTGTGCCCAACAGCTATGTCCTATGGTTTTATTGAAAGAGAATACTGATCAGCCCAGGGAAAATAATATTCTTGAGAATTGCACATCTTGGAACTGAAGAAAATGAGAAATTGGAGGGAAACTATCCATGAGGTACCGCCTCTCCTCCCTCCCTCCCTCCCTCCCTCCCTTCTTTCCTTCCTTCCTTCCTTCCTTCCTCTCCTTCCCATCCTCTCCTTCTTCTTCCTCTTTTTCTTGTTCTTTTTTTTTTTTTTTTTTTTTGCGGTATGCGGGCCTCTCACTGTTGTGGCCTCTCCCGTTGCGGAGCACAGGCTCCGGACGCGCAGGCTCAGCGGCCATGGCTCATGGGCCCAGCCGCTCTGCGGCATGTGGGATCTTCCCGGACCGGGGCACGAACCTGTGTCCCCTGCATCGGCAGGTGGACTCTCAACCACTGCGCCACTGGGGAAGCCCTCTTGTTCTTTTTTTTAATGGAAACAATTTAACTGTGGACCAGGAAGGCATCAGAAGTAAGATACAGATAAGATAGGGTAGCTTCCAGTCAACAGTATCCATTTGGAAAGTTGGTTACCACACAGAAAAAAAAATGCACAACGTTAAGAACTAACCATAAGGAAAAGTGAAATTAAATGCTAGTAAATGATACAAAAAGAATAAGCATTAAGGGGGAACAAATGCATGTATACATGGCTCAGTTACTAAAAAAAAGTCTCATAGCTGTCAAAGCACTTCAGGGATGTTGTGGATAAGCAATGTCTTGAATATGACTCTTTTTTGTACACAATATTTTAAATGAAACAAAATCTGGGGAGAATGTAGCAAGTGCAGCCTCTTCACTATGCAGTATGTTAGTGCGTCAGATTGGTTGTGCTGCTGAACAGCTTGAGGGAATGGCAGTATTTTAATAATACTATATGGTAACCTGGCCTTTATAAATCATCTCTGTTTACCTGCAAGATGGTATTAGCCTAAGTACAGAAATGTCATTCCTATAGCTGTATATCACTTGATTTTTATTTGAATTAGCAAGGTAGCATTTAAGTCTTTTTTTGAGGAGAGGAATGTTGATTACTGAACATAAAAATAGTATTTGTCAGGGTTGAATGTAGGTTCCAGGGTTGAATGTAGGTTCCAGTAATTATCATTTGTTGTTTTTTGACCATGAGAAGGTTACCTCAATTTCTTACTAGTTGCAACCTAAAGGCAAAAATAATGGAGCATCCTGGAAGTACATCTGCAGTCCTGTTTCTTTGTCTTGGATTACTCTAAAATCCGTTTCACACACATTATTTAAAGAAAGGCCATTGGCACAGATGGAGAATCTGAAGCGCAGAAAGGTTGTCTGTGATTAGCTATAAGCTGCACTTATTTATGCTACTTGCACAGGGTATATTCGAAAATTTACATGTTTTTATTCCATGTTAGTGTTTTTCTTTTTTGCATCAAATAATTTCTCTGTATAAACAATCTGTGTTGATCGATTTTAAAAATGCCTTAATCCGAATGGCTCAGGGAAGGCGTCAGGCGACAGTGCTGGCTGCCACACACCACCTCTCAACAGCATCCTGTCCAGGAGCACTGCTGTTGGTCTTGTCCACTACAATGAATTATGCATAACTGGAAGGCTAGTTGTTGGCATGGAAAAAGTGTGACATGTTAGATTAAAATTAAATATTGAGTAGGTTTCCTCCTAGAGGCATGAATCAAAGAAAAATGCTTCTTTTTCATCAGTGAATGTGGAGGCTTCCCGTTAACGAGTCTTTGCACAAAGGAATCTGACTGTCACAACATGGCGCAGAACACTGAGTACATCACGCCCGGCTCTGTCCTCCATTGCTGGTTGGTGTCACAAGGAAGTCCCAACAGTTCTCGGAAATGACTTGGTGATGAGAATCTTTCTGTAGACTCTGCTGCTTTTTCCATGCACCCTTTATGGCCTTTGGTTGAGTGGGGCCTGAACTTAACCCACAGACCCATTAGGGGCAGTCATAAAGCAAATTACAACAATAACTATGTCAACCATGAAACGGACAAAAACACCCCCAAATGATGCCCCTTTCCCTTCCTCACTCAGGAAGGCTCAGTGAGCAAGCCCTGGGAACAAGAACCTACTGAGAGAAGGTGAAGGACTAACTAGGAGCCACTCTGACAGGCCTGGGAAGGGAAGGAAGGAGATACAATAGCCACTGAGCAAACCAACCAACCTTCTCCAAAAATATCAACTCCAAATTTAACTTGCATTTGTTGGTCAATTTCCTTGTCGGTTCCTTCTTCCCTTTTTTATAATAACACATTGGAAGAGAATGAAAATATGGTCTCTACTTTTCAAAGCAAAGTAAACCAAGCACCAAAAAAGATGTTATTTAGGATATGTCTATTACAAACTTGGCTCTCCCAAACCGATCCAGTCTTTTCAAGATCCTGGATTAAAATCTCTTCGGTCCTTCTCCCGATATGGTAGCTGACACTAACACTCGAGACTTGGCTAGGGATATCAAAGGTCATTTCTTTTGCAGGGATGGGCATGTATCTGGGTGTTTATTTCTCTGCTAACTAGAGGTTCCTTTGCAGATATTGGACTGCTGTCTCTGACGATGTTCCAGTGCCCCCTGAGGGCTTCTGCGTGTAATAAAAGCAAACGAAAAAGCGGCTTTGTATGAAATAATTCACTATGCAGGAACAAAGCTGAATATGGGACTCAAAGGATCTCTGAAGTAAAGATTAACCGCCAGTCATCAGGAAACCTAAAGTCATTTGAAATAAGAGGTGCCACAAGCCAGAAGACAGAAGCCATAAACACATACAATATTAATAAAGCAATTACAGTAAGTGCTATAACGCTCTGCTTTTCAAATCTCTTGCCACTTCAAGAAACATCTGTCCCCGCCACTAGAAATTACTGTTAAAAAAACCAAACCAAACCAAACAAGCTGTGCTTTGTGTTTCAGCTTTTCATTCAGTATCCTGATCAGCCAGTCCACTGCCAAAGCTTCAATACCAATTTAATAGCCTATTCCCTGAGTTGGTTTTCCAACCAATGTAGCCAGTTGTACTTACAGTAAGCAGAGGAGCAATTAGCTGATGCACTGCATTGTGCAAACTGCCTGGATCCAATCACGCATAATGTCTCGGGAAATTCAAGTGACCAGATGAATCCTTATTTAGTAGAAACTGGCTTGAGCCTTAGCTTCCCCAGATCCTGAAAGTTGTTGGTTCCTTATATATTTTTAAAATAAATTTTCATGTTTAGTGACAGTGCACATGTTTGTTACTTTGTTGCTGGTCAGTACACTTCAGACATGCCTGCTAGAGGGAGGAGACATGGTGATGAATGCACACCTTTTCAAAAAACCAGATTGGCCTGAGTTCTATTTCCTGTTTGAATGGGAATGACACAGATTCTCTGAAAGTTTCCTTTCCCACATTTTAAAATAGGAAATTTAATTCCTCCCCATCTCACAGGGGATCAGATGGAAACTTTTCCTGAAAATGCTGTGTATACTGTAGAGAGCCCTAACAGGGTAAGGATTGCCCCATACATGAGTTGTGGTACACTTTATCCTGGAATAGCAACCTATCTTAGAAAATAATTGAGAAGAAAGGCAGCCATGTCCCTAAGTAATCACTGACCCTTCCATTGAAAAGAGACACAACAACAAAGCTGAGGGATTCAGGAAACAGGGAATGAAGTTTGCTTCAATGATGAAGAAAGAGATAAAGGTAGTAGTGGTTTCTTAAATGGAAGGTTATGACAGAAGATAAATTTCAGACGTCCACTACTTGGGGTTGTAGATCTGAATGAGCAATTGGGTTAAACGTTCACCCCAGTATTTAAATTAGAAACCCTTAAAGTCTACCTAGGTTTCTTTTCCACACTTATCACAAAGTCCTGATTTCATTGATCACCAGCTCTCTCTTCTTGCTATCTGTGTCATAAAATAGGCTTCCTCTTTTTATTCTCCTTCCCACGGACTTTGTTCAAAGCCATCTCCATTCTTGCCAAGACTTCAGCGGCCTGCTGAATGATCTGTCTGCTTGTGGCCTCCTGCGCCTTTCATCTGTTCTCCAGATTGGTAACAGAATGTTTTCCTAAAATTCAGACCTGAGCTGTCATTTCCCACTTAAGCCTTCTCCATGCCCGCTCTCACCTACTGAACAGAGCTTGAGCTCTTTAGGCGGCCTGCTGATCCTTTGTGATAGAGCCCTTTGCCTGACTTTTTGTTCCATGTGTCCTAACTCCATACACGGTCCTTCCATACTACTTTCAGTTCCTAGAATACGACATCCTTTGGAGCCTGGCAATGCGTTCCTCCTTCATTGTGCATTCTTCACTCTGCACACTTGTCCACAAAACCAATCACTTCTTATCCTTTTCTGTCTAGCTTATTAGATAACCTGGTTTGGGTTTGCTGGTCACTTCTCTCTGTACACACCAGCTTTTAGAGTACTGTTCTCAATATGTATGAGTTACAGCATCATAACATAGTGGAAAGAAGGGAGCTTTGGAATCAATTTTTTTTTTTTTTTTTTTTTTTTTGCGGTATGCAGGCCTTTCACTGTTGTGGCCTCTCCCGTTGCGGAGCACAGGCTCTGGACGCACAGGCTCAGCGGCCATGGCTCACGGGCCCAGCTGCTCCGCAGCATGTGGGATCTTCCTGGACCGGGGCACGAACCTGTGTCCCCTGCATCGGCAGGCGGACTCTCAACCACTGTGCCACCAGGGAAGCCCTCAAATTTGGTTTTAAGTCCTAGCTTACAACTTACTATGGCAAATTATTTATACTCTTGGAACCCTAGTTCTCCCATTTGTCAAATAGGAATAAGAATGTCCAAGTTTTGTGAGGATTAGCAATAGTATATATGAAATACCTGATGCTATACTTATAGTAAGGGCTCTATATATGATTGCCACAGTAGATTATATTGTAATTGCTTTGTTAGTTGTCTTCCTCATCTCCTTTAAACTATGACTTTGAAAAAAGGGGTTATATCATCTTATTTTTTCTTGTTCATCATTCTGGCCTCAGTACCTAGCAAAGAGCCTGGCACATAGCAATTGTGTAATAAATATTTGCTCAAAGAATCAACAAAAAATAAAAGGTACATGAATGGTGAAATCTCTTTGAGAATTCGTACTACAGCAGGATTAGAAGTAATGACTTTGATAGTGTCTGTAAATCTGAAGCATATTTAAAACAGCATTTGATTTTCTGGTTCTTGAATTTTACTATGCTGACAAATGAACATGTTTGGAAGCTGTTTCTTCTGAAACGACAGACTGCTATCAACATGAAATGAAGGCCTGTATATAGTATAATCCCATGTTGTTTTACCATCTTAATCAGGTGTTTTGAAAATGGAATCTGGTACCTAAATGGCTCTGAATTTTGACTCTCAGGTGGAACATTGCATGTGAAGCAGGGAGTGGAAAGAGATAGGAGATGACCGGTCAATTAGAGGCCAGATGGAGGAGTACCTTGCAGTTCACAGTTATAACTTGGACATCCCCCTTTCAGGGATTTATTGAAGGATTTAAACAGGGATGTGACAGAACCAGATGTCTGCTTTAGGATTTTATATGGAGGGTGTGTACAGGATGATTCCCAAGGGAGCAAATCTAAAGAACATCCGGAGGTTGTTGAAGAACAAGGGAGATGATGAAGAGCTGAAATAAACAGTGGTCAGGACCAGCTTCAGGGTCATGTGACCTGTGCAATCACACAAGAAAGGTCCCCGACTTAGAAAGGTCCTGTGCTTGTTTTCATGCTCTGTTGTCATTGTCTTGAAACTTTTAATAATTTTTGGAAAAGGGACCCTGCATTCATTTTGCACTTGGCCCTGCAAATTACTTAGCTGGTCCTGGCAGAGGTAGTAGGAGAGAAATCATGATAGATGGTCCAACACATAGGAGGATAAGTGTTCTGCTCCTCTTTGCTTTTCTGTGTATGTGATTTCCGTAGTGCCCTCAGGTAGTGCCCTGCCTGACCCGAGTGAGGTGTGGGTGTTGGGATGAGTGGAATAGAGAAGATTTAAGCATTTGATTATAGTAATATAAAAGAGTAAATACTAAGTCTCTCTCCTTCAGTGGGGAAGTTTTGATGTCTCGTCCAGGCAGTGCATAGTCAGGATTGATTAAGGGTAGAAACAATTATCTATGTTCTTCTGTCTTTTCCTGATTAAAAAATAAAATTTTATTCTGTGTCCCAAAGAGGGGGTAAAATCATGCCAAGATATTGGAAGCCTAAGGCCAGTTCCTTCTAGCCTGATGGATTGTGACAGCAGGATATCAGAGAGAGAGCCCTGAAGGGGACGGCGTCCTCTGGCATTCAGGTTCCCATGCTGGGTACAAGTTCACATGCCCCGAGAATGACACAGAAGTAGTGATGACCGTGAGAGCCTGGTTTCTGCATCTCGGCAGCTGTCATTTTTTCCGGAAGACTCGTGCTTACTCTCTCCCCATGCCCCATTCCAAACAAAACTCCCAAGCTTTGCTGCAGAATTTGACTTTGGAGCAGAAGTGCTGATACGGATTGAGGTTGAATTTCTTTACAGCCTATTGGGATAGGTGCTTAGAGTCAAATTTAAGTTAATTAAAGAAAACAAGGTGTACTATTTCTGTTACCTAAATAGGAGGTTGCAAATTCATACCTGCTGCATAGACATAAACCACTGTCTGGTACTAAGAAGACAGAAATATTAAGACATAATCTTAATTGCAAGAAACCAGTTCCCTCATCGGAGTACTTTTAAGTATCTGAAATTGCAGCATTATATTCCTTCTTCATGTGTACGTTTAATAGACTTTCACGTTATTAGGAGTTATACAACCACAATATATGTGAACAGTTACGTATTGTTAAAACTGGTACATTTTGCATTACCTAACTGCCATAGTATGGGGTTTAGCATTATAATGCTCCTTCATACCTTTCCTACAATTTCTTTATGATAACTTTCCCTTTCATCTTTGTGTAATTAGGAAGTATTTATTTTTATGAGATCCTAAAGGAAAATAGTAACTACCAGCATGGGAAATAGATTTATTCCCACTTTCCTGCTTGGTATCCATTTGTGAGGACATTCTAGGCTTGTGCAATTCTTAGTGCTTGTAAAAATTAAGAACATCATCTCTTACTGAAGAAGGTATGGGCCCATCACTTTTTGGTATTATTTTGTGTTTTTTCAAAACCGTATATAAGGGGCTTCCCTGGTGGCACAGTGGTTGAGAGTCTGCCTGCCGATGCAGGGGACACGGGTTCGTGCCCTGGTCCGGGAAGATCCCACATGCCGCGGAGCAGCTGGGCCCGTGAGCCATGGCCGCTGGGCCTGCGCGTCTGGAGCCTGTGCTCCGCAGCTGGAGACGCCACAACAGTGAGAGGCCCGTGTACCGCAAAAAAAAAAAAAAAAAAAAAAAGCCGTATATAAGATTCTGGAAGTGATGCCTCTCTATCTTGATGGTGGTCCCTGCTGCCCAAGTGTTTCAAATGTAGTCCACTGCATTTCTTACAGACAGCAGTAACATAAGTAGGACTAGTATAAGATTGGCCTGTGAGCAGCTGCTTTTCTGATAGCTAGCCTACCACTTTTGAAGCCTGCATTAGAACCATATAGCAGTTATTATTGTCTTCTCGTTATTTATAATTGCCCCATTGACCTGTAAGCACTAATATTAACAGATATCTCTCGTTTTTGATTTTTACTTCATTTTCCTGATTTTTGAAATAAAATATCTTCACTCTGGAAAACTTAGGAAATACTTAACGAAGAATTAAAATTGTTTCTCATAAGCTAACTTTTACGTTTTGGCCTGGATTATTTTATTTTTCCTATAAACTCATAAGTACTTCCCATGAGACTGTGGTCTGTGCCAGGGATCATTCTAAGTGCTTTACCTTCAGTTAATTTTCACGATGCTATGAATTTTGTAATTTTCAGCATTTTTTGATGAGGAAACAAAGGCCCAGAGTAGTTAACTTTCCCAATGTCACAGAGGAAATAAAGGCAGAGGTAGGATTGGAACCCAGGGCTGATTCACTCTGAACCAGGAAACAGTAGTGCCTTAGTTTGGGCTTAAATGGAACATATGTTTTGTTGTCTTTATTTTCCCGTTAATATTATAATGATATAAATAATTCTGTTTTCATTAAACATTTTCATAAATATCTTTAATAACTGAAGTGTTCATTATATGGATGTTTTATAATTCGTTCAATCAGTTTATTTATAAATGCTCTCCATGCCATTCCCCAAACAGATCTAATTTTGCAAGCTTTGTCGTATTGAATTGATTTAAGTTTAGTAAACTTAGTTATGTATTTCTCTCATTGGGGGAGGTTATTACCTACTCTGGTTAAATTTTAATGTAGATTTTCCAATGCATTTTAATTTTAGGAAATATTATACTGAGGGGAAGCTATATCTCATGATGGAAGAAATACAGGAATCACCCCGTTGAAATCGGTGAGGGAGATGAAGCTGCAGTTCTGTGCTCCCAGACCCGCCCAGCAGATGGCACCTTCCCCGTGGAGACCTAAGTTTTCACACTATCTGGTGAGAGCTGCAGTTTTCTTTGAATCATTGTAATTCTGTAGACAAAAAATGTCTTAATTTTGCAGCTCTTGTCACTTCGCATTTGGAAAGATAAAGAACAGTGTGGTAAAATCCAGATATTTCGTGCACTGAAAATTGAGGTGAGGTTGGGGTAAAGTACATAGGAATGTCTGGGAAGGGACGGCAGTCGGATTCCTTTCTTCAAAATGCATCACTGCTGGTGCTGGGAAAACTGGACAGCTACATGTAAATGAATGAAATTAGAACGCTCCTGAACACCATACACAAAAGTAAACTCAAAATGGATTAAAGACCTAAATGTAAGGCCGGACACTATAAAACTCTTGGAGGGAAACCTAGGCAGAACACTCTTCGACATAAATCTCAGCAAGATCTTTCTTGATCCACCTCCTAGAGTAATGAAAATAAAAACAAAAATAAACAAATGGGACCTAATGAAACTTAAAAGCTTTTGCACAGTAAAGGAAACCATTAACAAAATGAAAAGACAACCCTCAGAATGGGAGAAAATATTTGCAAATACTGTGCATCAACTATACCTCAATTCAAAAATATATTTTAAAAAATAATAACATTCTGAGAAGGGAAAAAAGAATCCATCACTGCTTTCTTCAAAATGCACCAGGGAACAAGATTTTTAAAAGAAATGTGGGGCGATCGTAATTAAGACTTTGTTTTTGAGTTTTTACTTTTTGAACATTGAAATATTTCGTGTGGGAGGGAACACAAACAAGACTGAGAATAACCTGAGGCTGAAAACATTTGCAAAGTAGAATATGCCAGGTGCTTTCTTCTGTGTGGTAGATTTCTCAAATGTTCTCTACCTTTGTACTGTGAATATGTAATTAAAGTGGATAATGGAAAAGGAGATGTGAGGAGAAATAAATTTGCTTTTTAATTTTCAGTAATTTGAATATACTGAATTAAAATAACTAGGCAACATACTTTTCTGTCACATCTAGTCTGGAGATGTGTTTAGAAGCTAACAGTTAAATAAAATGGAAATTAATGAGTTTTTTAAAAATTAAAGCTTCCAAAACATTTTGGGAATTATGGTGTTTACTTGTCATAAATGTGTACATTTTTTTCTAATGTCAGAAAAATTCTTTCCCAGACTTGAATTATTGAAAAGTTTTTATTTTATTTTATTTTCAAGGAAGAGTAGCTTAAAATGGATTGGATAATTTCCAGGATTTTTAAAATAAATTCTGATCTGGGTTAAGACTGTTATACATATTTTCCAAAGATGAGGCAAGTTCGGGAAAATCAAAAAAAGTTTAGAAAATGAGGTTTTCTTAGCAAGAAATGGATTTTACAAATTAACTATTAAAAAGCCCAGTTACTGTATATTTGATTCAACCCAATAAAATCCAAACAGCTTTTTTTTTTGGTGGAAATTGAAGCGCTAACCCTGAAATTTATATGAAAAAGAAATGTACCTAGAATAGCCAAAATTATCCTGAAAAAGAACAAAGTTGGAAGACTCACACAACCTGATTTCAAGACTTACTGTAAAACTACAGCAATTATAACATTGTAGCAAGAATAGGCAAAGAGATCATTGGAACAGACCATGTACCATCAATTTTCGACATAAAATGTGTAGTCAGGTAATTTTCAAGTAGAGCTTTGTAACAGAGTAACGAGAATCTTCTCCATAGTGGAATCAGACTAAGTAGATAAATGTGGGGAAAATGAACATTTACTCCTACTCTATACAGAAATCAGTTCAAGGTGAATCATAGAACTAAACAAAAAAGCTAAAACCACAAAGCTTCTGGAAGCATATATAACACCTTTAGAACCCTGTGTTCGGGGAGTTTCTTAGAGTGGGCACTAAATATAAAATTAAAAGTTAAAAATTGGACATTATCAGAATTAAACTTCCATTCATCGAAAGCTACTATAGAAAATGAAAAGTAAAGCCACAGACAGAAAATATTTGCAAAACATTTATCGGACCAGTGATTTATATTTGGGTTATGTAAATAATTCCTACAAATCAAAAAAGGACGACTTAACTTTCAAGTGGGAAAATATCTTAGAGAACTTTACCAAGGAAGATCCCTAACTGACCAATAAGTATGTGAAACGATGCTCAAGATCAAGAGTCATCAAGGAACCGCAAAATAAAGCCAAAATGAGATAATGCTACACACACACTAGAATGGCCAAAACTTTCAACACTGACAATACCCAGGATTGGCCAGGATGCAGAGCAACTGGAATTCCCACACGTATTGGTGGGAGGTGTAAAACTATTCAACTAACCACTCTCCTGGGTTGAATAGTGTCTCCCCAAATTAATGTCCACCTGGAACCTCAGAATGTGACCTTATTTGGAAACAGGGTTTTTGCAGGTGTATTCAAGCTAAAATGAGGTCATAGTGGATTAGGATGGATCCTAAATCTGATGACTGGTGTTTTTATAAGAAGAAGGAAATGGAAGCACAGGGAGATAGGAGGCGTACAGGAAAGAAGGCCATGTGAAGACTAGGTAGACATTGGAGTTATGCTGACACAAGGCAAGGAATGGCAAAAATTGCCAGCAACCGCCATAAGCTGGAAGAGGCAAGTGTAAGGATTCTTCCCTGGAGCCTTCAGAGGGAGTTTGTCCATGACAGGAACTTGATATCCAACTACCTGATTTCAGAAGTTCTGGATTCCTGAACCCTGTGACAATGCCTTTCTTTTGTTTTCATCTACCCAGTTTGTGGTACTTTGTTATGGTAATCCTAGGAAACTAATACAACCATGTTAGAAACGTAGGCAGTTTCTTATAACCTTAAACATATATACCTACCTTAAAACTCAGCGATTCCACTCCTTGGTATTTACCCCAAAGAAATGAAAGCATATGTCTGTAAAACTCTTTGTATAAGAGTATTCATAGTGGCTTTGGTTGTAATAGCCGAAACCGGAAACAAATCAAATGTGCAAGAAGGGAATGAATAAAAAATTGTTTTATATTCATATAATCAAACACTATTCAGCAATAAAGAGGAATAAACTCCATAGCATGAATGAACATCAAAAAACCAAACATAACAAGAGAAGACAGTAAAAGAAGCTAGAAACAAAGAGTATTTATACTCTGTGAGTCCATTGATATGAAGGTCAAGGGCAAGCAAAAGTATTCACAGGCAATTAAAATTAGACCAGTGAGGGGAGGGGAGGGGAGGGATCGACCTGAGAGGGCCTGAAGGGACTATCTCAGACACTGGAAAAGTTCTGTATCTCGACTGTGGAGGTGTGGTGGTGGTGTTTAAGTTAATGTGTATACATTTGTCAAAACCCATTGGGTTATAGACATAAGTGGATGCATTTTATTAAATGTAAATTATATTTCAACAAAATTGTTATAAAGAAACATAAATCTTGGAGCATTTCACCATATACAATATTTACCTCAATTTAAAAAGAAGAGGGCCATGGCCGTGAGCTATGGCCGCTGAGCCTGCGCATCCGGAGCCTGTGCTCCGCAACGGGAGAGGCCACAACAGTGAGAGGCCCGCGCACCACAAAAAAATAAATAAATAGAAAGAAGAGAAAATCCTCATTTAATTTAATGAAAATGTTTATCCCTCTTCTGTTTTTGAAAAACATACTAATCTGCTTTCAGAACTCACTTTTAATTCTTAGGCAGTAGATTATCTTCAAGTGATTTATTTTTATTCTCTAAGTTTTCCGATCTACCTTGAATGTAAGAATCCGTACAACTCATACCGTCGGAGTTCACTTCTGTGCATGTCGGCAAAGCCTTAGGTCTCAGTTTCCTCGGTTGGGAGGATTCTAATAACTTATCAGGACATAATTTGCTCTGTTGGCTATTTTGTTAGGAAGGGAATAGGTCACTTGCAGGGGCCAATCAAGTGCTAAATAAAAAGACCTGTACTTCAAACTAAGAATGCACAGCTTTAAAGAGCATTCAGAATGTTCTTGGGCATTTTTTCAGATGGGAGGAACAGACAGAATTTGGCCTGTCTGAGAACAAAGAACAAACCAGCTTCAGGTGGGCAGTATCCAGTTCCGGTCTGACAGCTTCTTGGCAAGTGTTATACGTATCAAGCTCGACTGGATGGAAAGGAGGACCTGAGGGGAAACACAGCAGAAGAGTGGGGGCAGGCAAAAGAGAGAGGGAGGCCCCTGGAGGGGCCTAGGGAATCCACACTGCCCAGCTGCTTCTGTATTTATGGTGCAGCGCCAGCGCCATCATGTGGTCATCAGTGGAATTTCAGAGGAAGAAAGGAATTCTTTCCCCACTACCTTTGAAGAGTGGAATTAAAAAAAACAGTCACCCAAAGGGCCTGAAAAACTTTGAGAAGGATATCACCGTATAATTCTTTTCCATTTAAAAGCTGAAGGGATTCTTGACATCTCAATTAGTAACACATCTGGAATCGTGTTTGTTATCCAGATACCTGTTATCTGTTCATTCATGGAACATTTATTAAACACTGTGCCAGACCCTGTACTAAGCAGGAGAAAAGCAGGCGTCATGGTCTCGTGAAGCAGACAAACCTGTGAACAAAATATTAGAGCAATACAAGTACTGTAATGCAGGACTGAAAGAGACACTGACCCTGAAAAGGAGCCAAGTGGGAGATTTTAATATTTACCAGAAATGCTATGATGTCCCCTCCGCCCCTGCAATTTGGTGCTATAATCTTATTCCCTGAAAGGCCTGTGTTGATCCTATTGCTTGTGTCACTTGCCCATACACTTTTTTTTTTTAACATCTTTATTGGAGTATAATTGCTTTACAATGGTGTGTTAGTTTCTGCTTTATAACAAAGTGAATCAGTTATACATATACATATATCACCATATCTCCTCCCTCTTGCGTCTCCCTCCCACCCTCCCTCCTGCCCATACACTTAGAAAAAATCTAGCTATAATTATTGATTGATCGATGGATTGACTCAGTAATTATTTATTGAGATCCTACTATATGGCAGCACTGTTGTTAAGTGCTGGGAGATAACAGATACAAAGGGAAAAGACAGAAAATGTTTCTTCTTTTGTTAAGCTTGTGTGTGGGGAGTGAACTGTTAAAAAAAATGTCATATATGTCATGTATATAAAACATAAGCTATTTTCTTTTTGCCTATTTATTTTTGTTTTTATTTTATATTTCCCACCCATGTCTGTTGTTCCTTACTTATTAGCTTGTGAACAATTATTCTAAGCTATTTCAAGTTAGTTTGAGATTTTTAAATCAGCTTGGCTTCTTCCTTAAGTATTCTGGGAAATTGATTTACCTTTCCTCCTCAGAAGGGCACTTGGGTTTCGTTTATTTGTTAAGCCACAAAGTCAGAATTTGGGAGAAGACTTCTAGCTTAGCTCTGTTAAATGCTTCATTTGTCAGGTTTACTTCCTCATCTCAGTTTCTCCTGGCTGCTTTAGGGTCATGCATGTAATAAACATGAATGGTATCAGAATTTTGTAATCAAAGTAGCAGATCTTCGGAAGCTGGCAGCACGCTGCATACACACCCAGCCCCTGCGCCTTGGCACTCACAGCCATCAGGGAGAGGATTGCAGCCTCAGCCCCTCAATCACACAGAGTCGGCTGTCTTTCCATCTGCTCCAACTTTGGGAGCCAGAGCAGGGAACGGGGACTCTTCTAGTGACCTGAAATGAGAGAAAATTTAAATAATCATACTGAACTCACTGGAGGAAGGGGCCAGGATGCCCAGAGTTTCCGCTTCAGGCTCAACTACTTTCCCCAATTTAATCAACCCAGTGGCTCATACCTGTAAGCCTATCAGCTTCCTGTTCATTGAAATTTGCAGGGAGTTTTTTTTTTTTTTTTTAATAAAACTGAAGCTAAATAGAGATTATGTGTTATTTCATATAAAGTACAGTTGTAAATTCTATGCTGTGGTAACTTTCTTTTAGCTCCAGGTGTTTCAGACATTAAACACAAAACCAACTTTATGCTCTTTATGAATTTCAAGGAAAACGTCTTTTGATTCATAGTGCCATCTGAGAGGAAAAAAATGTAATCTTTGCCAAAAAAACCAAACCTGTCATCAACAATAAAAAAAAATCCTTTGCCTAAATTTCTGTATATTTACATGACCTGGTCACAGTTCTTAAAAATTTACAGTCTACATACATTTTATAAAAAAATTGAAACATTAAAAAATTCTCCTGTGTATCGCTGACTCAAGCCTTTAAAGACATAAATCTGATCTGTGTATGCTTCTACAGAGAACAGTTGTTTCATCAGAATTTTAAACGTGTTATTGGTCACTATTAAAACAAGTCCAATAAAAGAACTGAATCCTCATTTAAAAATACATACTTAAAATATTTTTCAGACTTTAAAGCATCACCCAAAAGCATGCCTTGAAATTTTATTTCTGAGGTCTTTGCATTTAGGACATATGAACCGACGGTTTTCCCTTTGTGAAGAGCAACTGTGCTGTTCTCATCCTAGCATGCCTCTTCAGGGTATTAACTGCTTCCAGAAAACCATCATCAGTTGAATCGATGAAGCATCCTCACTGCACAACAGAACAGGATGTACTGATGAGATAATCCTTTCCTTTGTGAAGGGCCAGTTTGAGAGACAGGCTGGATTAACGGCATGCATTTTTAAGGTCGCTGTTCACAGCCAGCTTCATTAAACTGTATTAATAATCTTTGCAGTTTTATTGCAGCAACAACTGGTGAACATTCTGTTGTCAAATAAATAGGCTTTTATATTAAAAATGGATACTATTCTCACAGTCATATATTTTTAGAGAACTTATTTCCCTAAAATTTTCCTCAGCCTGACCCTAAGGTGCCTGATCTGTCTGATGAAGGTCATCAGTAGTGTAAACAGATGAGATAGAATCTTCATGAATAAAGTGACACTTTCTAGACCCATCCCTCTCAACCTCCAAGTCTATACCAATTTAACAGAGTCTTGAATTGTCTGTAAAATTATTTCAAAATATAGGTCTCATCTATATGTTACTCTCATGGCCTAATTAATCAAATACTACAAAGAAAATGACACTGTTTTGTATCCAAGGCAACAGTATAGTATATTGTGCCTTTACTAGGGTATTTTTGAGCTTGAATTTGAAAATCAAGTATCAATTCCATAGCCGTAGCATTATTTACTCATTTTCATGAAGGATAAGAAGGCTTGTATAACTTGACACTGAGAATAGAAAGAGTTATTTAAAGATTATTGCTCTAGTTCATTGCTTAAAAAAGTTCCTCATCTATGTCATGTAATAACAATAATAACCGCAGGGCTTCCCTGGTGGCGCAGTGGTTGAGAGTCCGCCTGCCAATGCAGGGGACACGGGTTCGTGCCCCGGTCCAGGAGGATCCCACATGCCGCAGAGCGGCTGGGCCCGTGAGCCATGGCCGCTGAGCCTGCGCATCTGGGCCCCGTGCTCCACAACGGGAGAGGCCACAACAGTGAGAGGCTTGCATACCTCAAAAAATAATAATAATAATAACCACAATTAAATAATAACATTGTTGTGGTCCTAAAACACTGTGTGCTAGATACTGTTTTAGGCACCTCACATATACTAACTTATTTAGCTCTTATGACAGTGTTATGAGATTGGTATTATTATTATCCCCATTTTATTGAGGAGGAAACTGAGTCACAGGAAGGAGGAGTAACATTCAGAGTCTCATAGAGAGGAGGTGGTAGAGTCAGGACAGAGTCTTGTCACATGCTCTTCCCGCTAAACGAATCCTCTCTATAATCTTTTTTTTTTTTTTTACATCTTTATTGGAGTATAATTGCTTTACAATGGTGTGTTCGTTTCTGCTTTATAACAAAGTGAATCAGTTATACATATGTTCCCATATCTCTTCCCTCTTGCGTCTCCCTCCCTCCCACTCTCCCTATCCCACCCCTCTAGGTGGTCACAAAGCACCGAGCTGATCTCCCTGTGCTATGCGGCTGCTTCCCACTAGCTATCTATTTTACACATGGTAGTTTATATCTCTCAATGCTACTCTTTATCTCTAGGCTGAAATCCTCCTTCAACTTCATATCGGGCTGCAGACCATCTCTTCCTGAAAGCCCACCAGATCATCAAATTCAGCACGTTCCAGATGGCGCGGAGGATCTGCTGCCAGGTACCTGCTGCCTCCACCCTTAACTTCGGTTGTCTAACTTACCTTCCCAGTTGTGATGAAGATGCTGTCCGTCTCTGCTCTTCCTTCCCCATCAGTGCTTGCCTCACTCATACTTGGTCCCAGCCAATCCCATATCCTACCTATGAAACACCTTTAGCATCTCTTTCCTCTTCCCTATCCCCAGGCTCCATTCTCTCCGAGGCATTGCTTATGTTTAACCTGGACTTTTGAAATTGACCTTGAGTGGTTCTTCCTATCTCCATTTTTTCTTCTCCAATGAATCCTACACATTAGTCGCAATGAAACTTACGAAAACATACTTCAAATCATTCCTGCTAAGAAAATCCTAGTAGCTTGCCTATAAAATGAATACTAAGCTCCTAAACTTTCCACTGTAGGTTGTTCATATGATAACCTCAACCTTGTTTCATTCCTTATTGCCATTGCATCCTTCTGTCTCTGCCTATCTGTTTTTGCTTGTGAAATGTTCTTTAATCTTATTTTGTTATGTCTGATCCACCATCCCAATACCAACCCATTGCTTCCACCTCACCATTGTGTCTCTCCCACGTTCTAGATGAGATGTCCACTTGTTTGGCCAAATCTTCTTTCCTAATTTTTCAGGTCTCTCCCTTTCTCTTCCTCCCCTTCGCTAAATCTTGGTTCAAGAATTCTTGCTTAGGCTAGAAAAATGCTTCCTAACTAACCTACCTAATCTCCTTCATTAAACCCACTCAGCATTATCACGTCAGGGTAACAGTATCAAAACACACACTTTCACCTTGTCAATTTCCTGTTCAAATGTTAGAAGGGCTTCCTATTTACTACAGATCAAACTCCAAAGAGGACACCATATGACACAACTACAGGGAGACCCATTCAGGTTTTATTCTGTTGGAGTCCTCAGACTTCTTAGTTTAGCCTTAAGCAGTATTTTGAGAACCAGTAGTAGAAATGTTATTATATTACAACCTGCCCCTCCACTCTCCCGGCCCCCGCAAGGCATACACCATCACCAAGAGAAGATGGGCCATTACCTTCAGGTATGTTGGGGAAGCATTGAGTCAAATAGGTTCTCCTTCCTGGAGGATGTTCAGATGTCTTCCATATGCTAATGTATATTAGGAATCTCCAAAAAGAATGTCTATGGACAAGAGTTGTTTTTGTTTTCCTCAGTCACTCTTTGGTATTTCCCAGTACACCAGAGTCTCCAACCTAGAGTTTAGGAAAGCCTGCCCTCCACGTTCTCTGATCCTGTTGTCACCCCAGGTCAGAGGCCACCTCAGAACTGCCTTCCCGACCATCTTGGTGGACGTTGCCATCCCTCCTCTATGCCGTCCTCCTGTTTTATTTTCTTCATAATACTTGTCACAATTTGATGTGATGATGCTTGTTGCTTCTTACTTATTGTTTGTTGTTTTTTTCCTCTAGGATGTAAGATCCAAGGGAACCAGCATTCTGTCTTGTCTGTTACTATCTTCTCCACGTGGGATAGTACCTGATACACTTAATGCGGGGTTTTTTTTTTGGAGGGAATATATGTTCCAGTCAAAAGCCTTGCTTGTGTCCATCTCCTTGTTTCTCTCCCTACCTAACTGAATTTAGGCTTATGTTACACGGTTGAAATAAAAGTTTCCTCCTCTCTGAGGTTTTCCCTGATGGCCTGACTCATCCCAAGTAATAGCTTTTCTACTGAACTTCTGTAACGTTAGTATTTGAATAAGTCAATTTAGTTTGAACAGTTAATATATTTTTACATAGAAATGCTACCTTATTCCCCCAACTATAGGGTATTTGCCTTGTGGCCAGGATTGGTGTCATACGTTGGATATCTCCGAAATAACCAATACATGGCTTCTCAGGTAAGCAATAAATATCTGTTACTTGATTGAGTAGATATTCCCATTCTGTTCCCTTGAAGGATGCAGTGTCATGCTCGTATGTGGATTGGCTGGGAGGGCTCCATCCTAGCAGGAAGTATATCCCCTGCTGGCAAGGAGGTAGAGAGAGGGTTTCTACAGCAGGAGAATCTTAGGGACTTGCTTTGAGTTCTCCTGTATGTGTGCTTTCTGGCATTTCCATGTGTTTGGTAAGTCTTCCTTGCCAGTAGCTACGTGGAACAGAAGAGGGGGAAAATCCCCCTTCTGGCCTACAGAAAAGAAATTGACAGAGTATGATCAGTCATAGAGAGGGGGAATATGGACCTTGCAGGGAAGCAAAGGAAAATGTACCTCTCCTCAGTTTGCAGAAAGGTAGTTTGCACTTAAACAGCAATTTTTAAAAGTGTGTATGTTATGCTGTTTTGAGAACCTGTTTCCTTCAAATGTTTATTTTACAGTATTTCTACACACATTATTTCATGTACAATATGACAGAAAAAATATGGAAGATATAACTGATCAAATAGTTTTGCTAATAGCCAAGAGGTTTTCAATTTAAATATGATGGATTCTGTTTGGGTGGTGCTATACATTCTCAACTTTAAAATTATTTCTTATTCTCAGAAGAAGTATCTATAATTGGAAGGAGTTGTGGTAAAAAGGTATAATGAAGAAGTTAGGGAAAGAAGGGAGTTTGGGATCGAATAATACAGTATGAGTGAAAATTCTTGTCTCGTGTATACGTAGAGGGTCTTAAATTCAGCAGTGCCAGCAAAACCTCTCTGGCGTCAGGGACCTTGGATTGAGATGTTACTTCCTGTAAGAAATCAATAGGCACGTGCATTTTTATGTAAGTCCCTTCAATATTAATCCATCTTTAAAATTATCACAGCAATTCCATTTCTTTTATGTAGAAATAAGATGTTCTTTGTTGAGACAGATTAAGCTCTTGGGTCTTCATCCAAGTGATGTGGCTTAAGAACATCTGGAGAACCTACCCTTGTTTTCTTATTAATGGAAAGCTTGTAGGGCTTAGTGATTTATAACTTCTGTGTATACTAACACACCATCTGATTTTTTTCTTTTTTTAGAACTTTATTTCATTTGGAACCTTTATGTGATGATGTAATATGCCACATACGAAACTTTCCTAATGAGAAAAGCCAGTATTTCTGCCGCATGTCAGATTGCATAGCCAGGAGGGGCATGATTTGGAGCAGACTCCACCTAAGTGTTTGGATCTTCTGGAATGTTGTCAGGGTGCTAGTTTCAGCTTGTCTCCAACCTTTCCATCTCAGCCTAGCCTGGGACCTTAAGATGAAACCTACCCGCAGGTGGATTTGGCAGAGCTTTGAGATACTCTGTGAGAGAGGGAAAAAAAAAAAAAAAGCGTTGGGTATCAAATACATTTGAGGAATTGCAGAATTCTAAATCTGATGTTTGAAAACTCTCACGGCTTATTAGCATATTAAGGCTTTGAGAATTCCTAGAGCTCTACAAAGTTGGGTCTGTCTTGTTCCCTGTACTTTCGCGTCTTCATCTCCCACGTCTCTCTGTCACTCTCTAGCAACTCAATTGATAGGGGTTAGGCACAGGCACTTGGGTTGTTGGGTTGTTCCCCGGCTGTTGGGTAATCGAGGAGGCCCCAGTGAGATGACTGGAGCATTTTAGCTCTGTTGCATGCGCCTCTCATCCTTCAGCAAGCTAGCAAAGGCATAATCTCCTGACCGTCACAGAGACGCAAGAGCCAGCAAGCCCTTCAGTGTGCTTATATCAATTTGCTAATGTTCTATTGGCCAAATCAGGTCACATGGCCAGGCACAGACTCAGAGCAGGCAGGCACTGCAACGCTACAAAGCAAAAGGTGCCGATACAGGAAGAGGTGAATAATTTGGGTTACTTTTGTAAACTACCTTATGTGTTAGAACTTTAAATTTTTTTTGTTTCCTTCTACTAGAATATAAGCTCCACAAAGGCAGGTTTTTTTTTAAATCTATTTTGTTAACTACTTACTTTTATTACTTAGAACAGTGCCCTGCACATAGTAGGTACTCAATAGATATTTGTGAATGAATGCATAAAAATAAACCCATTTAACTGTGTTTAAGCCAACATTTTCAAATATGTTTTTCAGTTGATCCCATTATTAGTGGAAAGCCAGATGAAATTTCATTGGAAAGTAGAGATCCTTCGGATATCTATGCCTTTCTTACTGAGGATGGAAACTCCAGTAATTAATGGACAATGATGATCTTTACAAAGAGAAAAATCTCTCAGTATTTATTTTGCCTCCTTTCATTCACCTAACTAACTTAAGTTTTAGTAAATGGCTTTCATGTATCAGGTGTGTACTAGATGCTCATGGTAGTGGAGAGCGAGAATACAGCTCCTGTCTCTGGGAGGTCTCAGATGAGTTGAAGAACAAACCTATAAAACTGAACTTTGACCAATATGATATGTGCCATTGTAACGTTGTTAAAACAGCCCCCAAGAACACAAAGGAAGAAGTGTTTACATGTGCCATAAGATATGAGAGAGAGCATTCTACCTTTGACCATCATATCTATTCAGACTGATAAAGTCACTCTTCTCACACAACTTGCATATTGCCAACATAGCTGTTCATACCATTTAATCTCTTCGCCCATCCACACATTCACCCTTGTTCTCTGTTCTTTCCAAATCCTACCCATTCTTCAAGTCTGACCAGCAATGGAACATTCTCTGAGGTTGCTTACAGTTTTCCCCTGAATTCCATAGCATTTATTGTCTGTATCATAGTCATGTGTAATACCTACAGACATCTATTCTACTGTTTTTTAATTGACTATTTAACCCTCCTGTTGCTCACCTTTTCATGTGTGACTGTTTTGTCTTTTCAAAGAATTAATAACCATCTTGAAGGTAGAGTTTGTGTTTCTTTTCTGGAATTGCTAAAAATAATGCTTGCTATAATAGGTGCTCTGATAATTAATTAGAAGGATATACTGAAAACTGAAAGTTTTAACTTCCATTCATCACCTAATTATGGTCAGGCCTGACAATGCATGTGAGCTATTGGCTGTCAGTACAGAAATATTTCTACTTAGAACTGGTGTTTATGTACTGTCTTTATGTTGGAAACCAGTTACTACTTTATATGAAGCTGCAACCACAAGCCAGTATTTTTAACAGGTTGAAATAAAACTGACAA
The DNA here is from genome assembly GCF_937001465.1 of Orcinus orca. NCBI lineage: Eukaryota > Metazoa > Chordata > Mammalia > Artiodactyla > Delphinidae > Orcinus > Orcinus orca. The sequence continues at coordinate 58,409,532 of NC_064564.1, forward strand.
ATATTAAGAGGTTTGGAAATGGATAAGAGAAAATTTTAAAATGGTGAAATGGCAAACTATAAATGCACAGGGAGTAAAGAGATTTCTCTACTGGCAAAGAATATGTTGAAAAAGGGAACAAAGGAAAAACAAAGATGTGTTACCTGCTGATTTTTGGCTCCAGAGCAGCGCAGTGAAGCATTTGTCATCTGTCAATTAGTTTTGCAATTTCTGTACACCTGCATATTCTATCCATTAGCCCCATAAGAGTGCCCTTTAGTGGGAAATTTTGCTTAACATGGTACTTGATGTGTGGGAAACTCCCCAAATAAACCACAAAACAATCAAGTCAATTCATTTAGGTTGAGAAGAATCTGAATCTTACATTTGACTTGGAGGCCCTTGAAAAAGGCAAAAAGGATCTCATCAATATTCCAAGTATTCACTGAAAGAAACTGCTCCAAGTCATAGTAATGATGATAAGGGAAAGGAAATTGTTAGTTTACTCATAGTCATAGTAATTAAAGCATAATAATCTATTCAGATCCTATTAAAGACTGTGTCTCACTCAATACATTTCCAGGCAGGTTTTAGGCCACAGCCCATTCAAAACTCCTTTTTCTTAAGTTCTACAGTCTAAGGAATTTCTTGCACTCATTCATGGCTCTCTGATATTAGGGGATGGGTGCTGTGTACAGCTTATGATTCATAAGTTTATTGCTTATGAACTTATTTCCCATTTTAAGTGAATGCATTTTGTTGGAGGTCTCATTGGTATCTGTATGGTATGAGTATTCATCTTTAAGCCTTATCCTTTTGGAATGAGCTGACTATGGACGTCTCCACTTGCATAGTTGAGAAACCTGTTGCTGGACTCAGAGTAATCTCACAAAGGTCAGAAGCCTGACCTGGAATAATTTCTTTACCTCAAAAACTGATATTAGCTACAGACATCAGTAAGCACACAGTATACTAGAGCACATACAATTTTTTAAAAAAGAAATGTTATTTTTGCTGTATTCTATTAAACTTGAATTTATTTCATTCTCACATTTTTCCTTTCATTTATGCTATATGTAGGTATTATAAGGAAAAAGATTGTTATTTGATTACATTAAGATCAGTCCAGTCCTAGCTAATACAATAAGACAAGGCAAGACTGAGAAGGAAGATATGAAATTGTCTTTATTCACAGATGATATGATCATCTATGTAAAATATCCAAAAGAATTTACAAAATAACTCCTGGAACTAATGAACAATTACAGCAAGGTTGCAGGATACAAGGTTAATATACAAAAATCATTTCACTTCCCTATGTACTAGCAATGAAAAAGTGGAATTTGAAATTGAAACTATAATACCATTTATATTAGCACCCCCCAAAATGAAATACTGAGGTTATAAATCTAACAAAATATTTGCAAGGTCTATATGAAGAAAACTGCAGAACTCTGATGAATGAAATAAAAAAAGAACTAAATAACTGGGGGAATATTCCATGTTCATGGATAGGAAGACACTATTGTCAAGATGTCAGTTCTTCCCAACTTGATCTATAGATTCACTGAAATCTCCTTCAAAATCCCAGCAAGGTGTTTTGTGGATATTGACAAACTGACCCTAAAGTTCATATGGAGAAGTAAAAGACCCAGAATACCTACACAATATTGAAGAAGGAGAACAAAGTTGGATGACTGACACTACCTGATTTCAAGATTTACTATAAAACTACAGTAATTAAGACAGTGTGGTATTGGGGAAAGAATAGACAACTAGATCAATGTAACATAATTGAGAGCCCAGAAATAAATCTGCATAAATATAGTCAACAGATCTTTGACAAAGGAGCAAAAGCAATACAATGAAGCAAAGACAGTCTTTTCAACAAATGGTACTGGAACAACTGGACATCCACTTGTGAGTAATGAATCTAGACACAGTTGTTACACTCTCACAAAAATTAAATCAAAATTGTTCATAGGCCTGTGCATATAAATTTAAACACAAAATTATAAAACTCCTAGAAAATAACATAGGAGAAAACCTAGATGACCTTGGGTATGGTGATGACTTTTTAGATACAATACCAATGACATGGTATATGAAAGAAATAATTGATAAACTGGACTTCATTAATATTGAAAACTTCTGTGAAAGATAATATCAAGAGAATTAGAGGATCAACCAGAAACTGGGAGAAAATATTTACAAAAGGTGCATCTGATGAAGGACTATTATCCAAACTATACAGAGAACTCTAAAAACTCAAGAAAACAAACAACCTGATTAAAAAATGGGTTAAAGACCTTAAGAGACACCTCACCAAAGAAGATTTACAGATGGAAATAAGCATTTGAAAAGATATTCTTCATCATATGTCAATAAGGAAATGAAAATTATAACAACAGTGAGAAACCACTACACACCTATTAGAATAGCCAAAATCTAGAACATTGACAACACCAAATGTCAGTGAGGACATGGAGCAACAGGAACTCTTATTCATTGCTGGTGAGAATGCAAAATGGTTTAGCCACTTTGGAAGACAATTTGGTATTTTCTTATACAACTAAACATACTCTTACCGTACAATACAGTAATCATGCTCCTTGGGATTCACCCAAAAGAGTTGAAAACTTATGTCCTCACAAAAACCTGCACATGGATGTTTATAGAAGCTTTATTCATAATTGTTCAAGCTTGGAAGCAAGCAAGAAGTCCTTCAGTAGGTGAATGGTTGAATAAACTGTGGTACGTCTAGACAATGAATATTATTCATTGCTAAAAAGAAATGAGCTTTCAAGCCATGAAAAGACATGGGGGAAACTGAAATGCATACTACTAAGGGAAAAAAGCCAACCTGAAAAGGGGACATACTGCATGATTTCAATTATACGACACTCTGGAAAAGGCAAAACTATGGAAACAATACAACGATCAGTAGTTACTGGAGGTTGAGAGATGAATGTAGGAGGACAGAGGATTTCTAGGGCTCTGAAAATATGTGTAATACTATAATGATGGACACATGTCATTATGCATTTGTCCAAACTCATAGACTGCACAATGCCAAGACTGAACCCTAATGTAAACTGTGGGCTTCAGGTGATTATGATGTGTCAATATCAGTTGTAACAAATGCAGTACCCTGGTGGGGGATGTTGATAACGGGAGAGGCTGTGGATGTGTGAGGGCAGGGGGTATATGGGAATCCCTGTACCTTCTTCTCAATTATGCTGAAACTACTCTAAAACAACCAAGTCTTAAAAATAAGTCTATTTTAAGAAAGTGTAGATAAAACAAAGTTAAATATTAGAAAATCATTTTCAACATAAAAAGCGACATGAATGTGTAAGAAAAATAAATACGTTCCTCCCTTCACAGGGCAAAAGACATGAGTTTATAAAATTAGAAATGCAAAGTTTAGAGTGTTATGCCAGCTCTCACCTACCAAACTGACAAAGATTCTTTTTAAAAACATTTTTTACTTTTAATACACTTTTTTTAGGTTACACTCCATTTATGGTTATTAAAAAATATTGGCTATATTTCCTATGTTGTACAATACATCCCTGTAGCTTGTCTTATACCCAGTAGTTTGTACCTCCCACTCCTCCACCCTATGTTGCCCCTCTCCCCCTCCCCACTTGAAACCATTAGTTTGTTCTCTATTTCTATGAGTCTGCTTCCTTTTTTGTTATATTGGTTTGTTTGATGTATTTTTCATATTCCATATATAAGTGATATCATACACTATTTGTCTTTGTCTGACTTATTTCACTTAGCATGATACCCTCCAAGTCCGTCCATGTTGTTGCATATGGCAAAATTTCATTCTTTTTTATGGCTGAGTAGTATTCTATTGTGTGTGTGTATGTATACACCACAATGTATACCACATCTTCTTTATCCATTCATCTGTTGATGGACACTTAGGTTGCTTTCATATCTTGGCAATTATAAATAATGCTGCTAGGAACATTGGGGTACATGTGTCTTTTCAAATTAGTGTTTTTGTTTTTTTAGGTATATACCCAGGAGTGGAATTGCTGGATCATATGATAGTTCTATTTTTAGTTTTTTTGAGAAAACTTCATACTGTATTCCATAGTGGCTGCCCCAGTTTACATTCCCACCAACAGTGTACAAGGGTTCTCTTTGCTCCACATCCTCACCAACATTTGTTATTTGTGTTCTTTTTGATGATAGCCATTCTGACAGGTGTGAGGTGATATCTCATTGTAGTTTTGATTTACATTCCCCTGATGATTAGTGATGTTGAGCATCTTTTCATGTGCCTGTTGTCCATCTGCATTTCCTCTTTGGAAAGATGTCTATTCAGTTCTTCTGCCCATTTTTAAAATTGGGTTGTTGTTTTTTTGATGTTGAGTTGTATGTGCTTTTTATATATGTTGGATATTAATCCCTTATGGGTCATATCATTTGCAAATATTTTCTCCCATTTAGTAGGTTATCTTTTTATTTTATTGATGACTTCCTTTGTTGTGCGAAAACTTTTAAGTTTAATTAGGTCCCATTTGTTTATTTTTGCTTTTATTTCCTTTACTTTAGGAGATGGATCAAAAAAGTATTGCTGTGATTTATGTCAAAGAACGTTCTGCCTATGTTTTTCCTCTAGGAATATCCAGTCTTACATTTAGGTCTTTAATCCATTTTGAATTTATTTTTGTATATGTTGTTAGATAATGTTCTAATTTCATTCTTTTACATGTAGCTGTCCAATTCTCCAGCAGCACTTATTGAGGAGACTGTCTTTTTCTCCATTGTATATTCTTGCCTCCTTTGTCATAGATTAATTGACCATAAGTGTGTGAGTTTACATCTGGGCTCCCTATCATGTTCCATTGATCTGTGTGTCTGTTTTTATGCCAGTACTATACTGTTTTGATTACTGTAGCTTTGTAGTATTGTCTGAAGTCAGGGAGTGTGATACCCCCAGCTCTGTTCTTCTTTCTCAAGGTTGTTTTGGCTATTCAGGGCCTTCTGTGTTTCCATACAGATTTTAAAATTATTTGTTCTGGTTATGTGAAAAATGACATTGGTAATTTGATAGGGATTGCGTTGAATTTTCAGATTGCCTTGGGTAGTATGGTCATTTGAACAATATTGATTCTTTCAATCCAAGAACATGGTATATCTTTCTATTTGTGTCATCTTTGATTTCTTTCATCAGTGCCTTATAGTTTTCTGAGTACAGGTCTTTTACCTCCTTAGTCAGGTTTATTCTTAGGTATTTTATTCTTTTTGATGCAATGGTAAATGGGATTGTTTCCTTAATTTCTCTTTCCAGTAATTCATTGTTAGTGTATAGAAATGCAACTGATTTCTGTATATTAATTTTAAAGTTAAAATAGAATTTACAATGAAGACCAGAAACAGGGGCTCTCATTTAGTTCTGGAACAATTCTAAATTGATACCATATTTTGGAGAGCATTTTTATACCATATTTTCCTTCCATTACTTTCTGTAAAAACTTATTCTCAAACATTCAGTTTGGTATTTGGAGGACGAGAAGCATAACTCAGTCTTGTGGTCTTTTCCTCCCCTTTTTCCCTCTTCTCCTTTTCCCCCTCCCTCCTTCTCCTTCTTCTTCTTCTTCTTCTTTTCCCCTCCCTACCTCCCTGTCTCCTTCTCTTAAATGTTGAAAAATGGGAGGTATTTAGTCAGTGAAGACCAGTGTTGAAGTTTATATCTATCTCTTCTCTAGTACAAAATGTAGATAATATAGAAATTTTTTTTCTGGATTATTTTTCTTGCCAAATGGTAAGGAGTTTTTCAAGGCCACTCTAAAGACTTCCTGCCTGTGTACTCTCGGCTCATTGTACCTCCAAGTTTCTGGCATAAACCATTGAAAGGAATTTTTAAAAAATGTGCTCTAGGGCTTCCCTGGTGGCGCAGTGGTTGAGAGTCCGCCTGCTGATGCAGGGGACACAGGTTCGTGCCCTGGTCTGGGAAGATCCCACATGCCGCGGAGCGGCTAGGCCCGTGAGCCATGGCCGCTGAGCCTGTGCGTCTGGAGCCTGTGCTCCGCAACGGGAGAGGCCACAACAGTGAGAGGCCCGCGTACAGCAAAAAAAAAAAAAAAATGTGCTCTATTAAATTTGATAGGAACATTTGCATTTTGTAGAGAGAAGATTCACACATGATATATTTGATTTCAAGCTTTCGCAGACTTCTTTTAATTTTTCACTAATATCACAGGGCAGAAACTAGGGACTTAAGAGCCATTTGGTTACTTTGCCTAGTCAGACAAGCTTGGGATTCCTGGGGAGAGGGGCATTCCAGTGGGACAAATAGATATGCAGGTATGCACTGGACACAGAATTACTGTGCGTATATATTCAAGACTGATGTGGACTAACAGTAATCGCACTTGCTCAGAGGCACATTTTGACTGCCCTGGATTGTTATTCATTAAATGTAAGATTTCCTAACAGTAATCTAATTCCCAGCTTTGAAAAGAGAAGCAAATTTAGGAACTTGGAATTTTCAGAACAGAAAAAAAGGTATCTCTTGTCAATTCCAGACTTTCTTCTCCTTAATCAGAATTCTTAAACTATAATCTTTCTTTGTCTTGTTCTTACATCAGTCTTTGTTGGTGAAATTTCTAAATTGGAGAGAAAAGTGAAACTATTGTCAGGACAGATTTCTCAAAGAATTTGTGGTACTTTCCTCATCAAGTGTATTTATAACTAACAAATCTCAAAATGTAACTGTAAGATCTTTCATGTGAGGATGTGAGCATGCTTAATTAACAGTAATTAAGCTTCATGTAACATATATTTTATGATCAATTTAGTGGTAGACAAACAGAGGCTTTAAAGTAATGCAGACCTCAAACTAGGCACCATCTCGACTGGATAGCAGATATTCTGTGCTGAGTACCCGGGACAACTCTCACATGTGGAAAGCTGAATTTCAGGGAAACCAGCTTTCCTAAAATTAACGTCTCTGTTTTTAGGGAGCAAAAGAATATCCTGGGAAAATTTGAGAGAAATTAAACAAAAAGGATGGAAGCATTTTAAGGAAAAGGCTTATGAGTCTCTTGGGAGAACAAAGTGCAAACTATAAAACAACAGACAAAAATACATACAAAATGTTAAGAGGAAATACCGCAAACATTTTTACTCAATTACTGGTTCAATATGTGTGAGATTAATATCTTTCTATCTCCTGCCTATACCCCTTTCAAATAGGAGTGGGAAGAGGGGAAGGAGCTGGCACAGACCAGAGATATTTTCTTGAAGTTGCAGAAGAAGAAGGCTTGTCTGGGACCAAATATCTATAACCTCTGGTTTTCTTAGAAATAAGAAAGCAATTTTTCCAAAAATCATTTTGCTAAGAAATCCAGTCTTTATTTCTTTTTTAAATACATGATTAAAAATCTTATTGAAATGGCAGACCATAAGGGATGTTGAAGTATTTTGGAATATCTAAATGCTTCCAGCTGCTATCTTAATTTTAAACTATTTCTTAAAGGGGATTTCCAGGCTGTTGGCAGCAACAGAATAGAATTTCTCTGGTTTTTTTTCTTGTTTCTGTTTCTATTATTGGATTTCACAATGTATCATATGATTTCCTTTGGAGAGGCAATAAAATGCATTCATTTGGAAATTATATTATTTCTTAATAATGTAAAAGTATATATTTACATTAGTTTGGAGTTATTCAAGTTGGTGGAAATGACATATTAAGATACAGTGTTCCCCTACCGATGCTAGAAAATCAGAACTGGAAGGAATGTATTTTGCCAAAAGACATCATATAGAGAAAGATTAAACTGGGGTTAGACATCAGGTGCCTTGGCCTGGTCTCTTAGGAGTGCCAAGGTTCAATCTTTGTGGTGCCCGGCAAAATGTACCCAGAAAAAAAGAGTTCCCAGATTTCTGAAGGTGGTGTGTAGGAAACAAAAGAAGGGGGTATTATTCACTAAATTTCCTCTAATCTAGGTCCTACAACTCTGATTAGCAAACCTGTAGACTGAAGTTAGTCTTGCATACCAAAGATTAAAGAAGTGTCTATCATATGTCTCCACCATATTCAAGGTACCAGTTTTATCTCCCACCCCCATTTCCTTAAGAGAGAATCTGCAAAATCTATAATTCTGAGCTCTTCCTTCTGGTCTAAGCTGACTTCACAAGTAGTGAATGCGAGACATCGCAATCGATTAGATAGTCTCTCTCATGAGTTTTGGAACGAGGCCATTGAGAGAATGAATTAGTAGTCTGTGGAGACCAAGGTGGAAAATTATGTAGTCCCTAAGATGAAGGCTGTCATTTTAGGTTGGCTTTCACGGTGTGCAAATATTATAAGTCAGTCCACAGAAGAGGTAATACCCCAAGAGAAGTAGAGGGAAGGAACATCGCAATCAGAGAGGCAGAGACAGGCAGATATCGCTCTCAGGATGTTCCTGAGTGCCTGCTGTGTTCGTACTGTGCTCCAAGCTGGGCAAGGGTTGGGGTATGTGGTAGACTTATGAGGCTCCCAAAGATATGTCCATGTCCTAATTCCTTCTACCTGTAAATGCTACCATATTTGGAAAATGGGTTTTCACAGATGTGATGAGAATCTTGCGATGGAGAGGTCATCCTGGATCATGTGGGTGGGTCCTAAATGCCATCGTGAGCATCCTGGTACAAGAGAGGCAGAGGAAGATAAGACACACAAAGAAGGGAAGGAGGCAGTGTGACCAGAGAGGCAGAGATTGCAGTGATATGGCCACACGTCAAAGGATGCTGATATCCACCAGAAGCTGGAAGGGCCAGGGGACAATTTCTTTCCTAGAGCCTCCAGTTGAAATGTGACCCTGCTCACAGGCCCTTCTTCAATTTTGTCTCATGAAATTGAGTTCAGATTTCTGGCCTCTGGAACTCTGAGAGAATAGATTTCTGATGGTTTAAGCCACCAGGTTTGTGGTAATTTGTTACAGCAGCCATAGGAAACTAATACAGGGATTTCCTTAGCATGAAATAAAACATCCTTTCTGTTCCCAGGTAGTCAAAAATCAATTAGATGGGAAAATCAAATACCCAGTTAACTAAAAAAAGAGTAATAAAGTCCTTATTGAAGGGGCTGGTTAGCAAATGGCCACGAATTGACAGAAGAATGAACATGAGTTCTTCTAGTGAGTTCTAAGATGTGTGGTAGGGATGGCATTAGAACTGGACCATGAAGTCAAACACAATTAGTTTGAACTGAGAATATTTAAAAATGTCAGGTGACAAAGCCCATAAATGCATGATTAATACATTATAGCTTCCTCTCTCCTCAATGAAAATAATGTATAAGAAACAGATTGAAATTAAAGTATCCCTTAGAAGATGCTAGGCAAGCCTGTGAGCAAAGATCACTGTGTCTAATGATAAAGGTAGGAATTTCTGTAAAACTTCCTCATTTACAAAAGGCAAAGCAAACATTCTCAAAATTATAGAACAGATCAAAAGTGAGGTCTCTTTTTAGAATTTGATTTTAGCCTTATCCTCTTTTTTTCCTCCCAATGATGTGAAAATGCACATTGGATGTTATTAAACGTGAAAATGACTTTTCCCACCCCATCTATCTTCTGGATTATCTCATTTTTTCTTGTGGTTGATTCATTGCTTCTTCTTTACAGGAAAGGAGACAGGGCGATGTATTTATTGAAAAGTAAAATCAAGGGCAAATGACCACGTGAATGGAGGAGGAATAGAGTTCAAATTCATAATAAATTAAAATGTATTACTTTCTCATCTCAAGGCTGAGAAACTCCTGTTTAGTTGGAATGTTGAGGATAGAAATTCTGTAAGACGTAAGCTCTCACAGGTTATGGTCATGGAACACTCCCACCTTATTACCTTCCAGGGCTGCTTTCTGCTTGTATCTGTCAGCTATATCCCCAGTTATATTAAGCTGATCCTTTCCAGAAAGGAATTTAGTAAGTAATATGCTTAGATTAAAAAGTGCCAACATAACATTACACATGGAAATTCCTGACGATTCTGAGACAAATTTGGGTTGCGTAAGATATAAAGATATCAGGCCAAATTCCTCAGAAACTATTACCACGGAAAACCACTGCTGCTTCAAAATAAAAAAGAAAACAAAGCAAATTAGCTCCGGTATACATTGTAATGCTTACCAATATCCAGTTCTCTCTCCTTCCTGGGCGTGAGGGAGACTACCCTTCCCTGATCCCTGGCAATGAGATGGGGCCATTGACTTGTTCTTGTCCATGAGATATGATCGGAAAAACCTCTGTGTGGTTTTCTCCTACTTCTCCTGTCCTCTGAAAGGAGTTCTGAAACCACATTTTTTAAATTATGAGCTTCCATCAGCTGCAGACTTTGTGGAGTAGAACAAAGTACTCTTGTATCAAACATTCAGAGTTAATGAGAAATAGCCTTTGTTGTATTAAGACGCTTAGATATCAGAGTTAATTTGTTACTGCAGTATAACCTGCAGTTTATCCTGACTAATTCTATACTAGTCAACCAAATAAAGAAGTAGACAAACAAAAATTTATGTTTAAAAAAAACTGGAGAGAAACATACCTGGCTTAAAGTAGTGTGAGTTTGCATATACTTTTTAATATTTGTATATTTCCATATTTATTTGTATATATCCATATATACACACAAACTACTTTTATGAATGGATAAATTATACTTTAAAAATCATTATCTCAAAAATCATACTGAACACAAAGTGAAGACAACCACGTTGTACTCTTAGAGATCTTTGTATTCTCTCTTTTAGTCCTGTTCCCAAATGTTTGCAAATAGAATATACTCTAAAGATAAGCTGGCTTTTATCTATTGCCACAGTTCAGATTTCATATTGGTGGCTTCTTCCAAGTGGTTCCTTAAGTGGTTCCAGTCCTTAATTCAAAAATGTGATATTTTCCAGCATGTTGACACTCAGGTTGTTTCATTAGCTCTAGAATAGTGTGTTATATGAAGAATAGAGGAAATTGTTGAAACTAGTCATTGAGGCTTGTGTTCATTCTCCCCTTAATCTTATTCTAAGAGATGGAAAATCCCTCCATGGGTCCTCTGCTTAGGGACCTGGCATCACATAAGCTTTCCTCCTTGTCTGGAGTAACAATTTCACCTTGGGAGTGAGAATAATTAACCAGTATGGAGATGTCTGTGGGTATGTGTGTGTGTGATGGTTTACCACAAATGCTATGTATTATTCTTCCATCCTCAACTTTTCATTTTTGCCTTTTTAGGTAACAGAGTTAGTTGGTTGCATTAAATATTGTTTTGATTGTTAAATGTGTTAAATACAGCAGACAGTTATGTAACCATAATTACTATACAAAAACTGTAGAGATCTACAAATCGATAAAAAAAAATGACAACCCCATAGCAAAATAGACAAAGGACATGAGCAAGCAGTTTACAAAAGAGGAAGCCAGGATGCCCATTATACATATAAAAGATATTCAATTTTGCTAGTAATCAGGAGAATGCAACAGAGAAATGCTATTTTGTAGCCATAAAATTAGGCATAATTTTAAAATCTAATAATGATAAGCATGTTGAAAAAGTGAATTCTAATACATTGTTATTGGAAGTGAATATTGGTACAACCAACTTAAAGAACAATTTGGAATTATTTAGTGTTATGATTTGAATTGCGTCTACCCCCCAAAAGATATGTTGAAGTCACATTGTGAAGTACCTCAGAATGTGACCTTATTTAGAAATAGGATTATTGCAGATGCAAACAGTTAAGATGACGTCACACTCGAGTGAAGCGGGCCTCTCACCTAACGTGAGTGATGCTCCTGTATGGAGATGGCTGTGTCAGGATACAAGGAGAGTGCCATATGACATGGAGGCAGAGATTAGAATTATGCGGCCACAAGCCAAGGAAGGTCTGGGGCTGCCAGAAGCTGGAAGGGGCAAGAAAGGTCCTCTCCTAGAGCCTTGGCCCTGCCAACACCTTGACTGCAGGCTTCTAGCCTCCTGGAACTGGGGGGACAACACGTTCCTGTTGCTTTAAGCCACCCAGTTGCAGGTACTTTGATATGACAGCCTTAGGAAACTAATACATCTAATGAGGCTGACAGTGTGCATACCGGTGATCCACAATTCTACTTACCTTTCTCCCACATTCAAACCAAGAACCTAGTGTTCACACTGAAGTCTTCCTAAAGTATTCGAGGGACCTCAGTGATAGATGTTTGTATGTACAGAAAGACGGTGGTGAAGAGCAGTCAACTAACCTGGTTTCAGCTCCTTACCCTAGCTTCAACCAGAGTTATTTGGTTTTGGTTCTGATTAACATTTCCCTTGAATAAAGTCTTCCCTGACTAAAAATAAGCTTGAAAACAACTGGAATAAGAAAATATTCTTTTGTAAAATGATGACATTTCCTTTATAAAAGCTCTTTGATCTAATTTAAAGCTTTTTCTATTTTCACTTGCTTTATTGTGCTACTATTTTTATCTCTGTACTATACATATGATATTCTTATTTTAGTGAAACCTTTTCTCCCTTCTGGTATTTTTACTCCTGTGTAAGTCTAGTTTCACCCTTGACACATATTGGTAGTACGAATGTATCTGTTGTATTAATTAAGATTCTATTAATCACATTTTTGTTAGCTATTTTTATTTTTTAAGTAAATATTATTATTATTTTTTAAATTATTTATTTATTTATTTTTGGCTGCATTAGGTCTTTGTTGGTGCACGTGGGCTTTCTCTAGTTGTGGCGAGTGGGGGCTACTCTTTATTGCGGTGCGCGGGCTTCTCGTTGCGGTGGCTTCTCTTGTTGCGGAGCATGGGCTCTGGGCACGCAGGCTTCAGTAGTTGTGGCTTGTGGGCTCTAGAGTGCAGGCTCAATAGCTGTGGCTCATTGGCAGGCGGATTCTTTTTTTTTTTTTCTTGCGGTACGTGGGTCTCTCACTGTTGTGGCCTCTCCTGTTGCGGAGCACAGGCTCCGAATGCGCAGGCTCAGTGGCCATGGCTCACCGGCTCAGCCGCTCCACGGCATGTGGGATCTTCCCAGACCGGGGCACGAACCCGCGTCCCCTGCATCGGCAGGCAGACTCTCAACCACTGCGCCACCAGGGAAGCCCTGGCAGGTGGATTCTTAACCACTGTGCCACCAGGGAAGTCCCAGGAAATATTATTTTTATTTCGTATTGGGGTGTAGTTAATTTACAATGTGTTAGTTTCAGGTGTACAGCAAAGTGGTACATTTATACATATACATTGTCCATTCTTTTTCAGAGTCCTTTCCCATATAGGTTATTACAGAATATTCAGTAGAGTTCCCTGTGCTATACAGTTGGTCCTTGTTGATTATCTATTTTATATATAGTAGTGTGTATGTGTTAATCTCAACCTCCTAATTTATCCCTCCCCCCGACCTCTCCCCTTTGGTAACCATAAGTTTGTTTTCAAAGTCTGGGAGTCTGTTTCTGTTTTGTAAATAAGTTCATTTGCATCATTTTTTTAGATTCCACATGAGTTATATCATATAATATTTGTCTCTGTCTGACTTACTTCACTTAGTATGATAATCTCTAGGTCTATCCATGTTGCTGCAAATGTCATTATTTCATTCTTTTTTATGGCTGAGTAATATTCCATTGTATATACGTGCCACATCTTCTTTATCCATTCCTCTGTTGATGGACATTCAGGTTGATTCCATGTCTTGGCTACTGTATTGTAAATAGTGCTGCAGTGAATCTTGGGGTGCATGTATTTTTTTCTTTTTTGCATGTATATTTTTGAATTATGGTTTTCTCCAGATATATGCCCAGGAGTGGGATTGCTGGATCATATGGTAGTTTTATTTTTAATTTTTTAAGTAAACTCCATACTGTTCTCCATAGTGGTTGTTCCAATTTACATGCCTACCAACATTGTAGGGGGGGTTCCTTTTTCTTTACAATATCAATCAAGAGTCTGTTAATCACATTTTTATTAGCTATTTTAAATAATTTATTAACAATTGTAACCAGTTTTGGATGGCATGAAATATGGATCAAAGTTCATTATTTATTTACTTATTTTTGCATATGAATATCCCATTTTTCCAGCATGCTTTGTTGAAAAGATTATCCTTTGCCACTCAATTGCCTATGTAACTTTGTTAAAAATCAGTTGACCATGTATGAATGAGTCTGTTTCTGGACTCTTTATTCTGTTCCATCAGTATATTTGTCTCTCTTTAGACCAATATCACACTCTTGATTACCGTGGCTGTGTAATAACTCTTGGAATGAGGTAGTACTCTGACTTTGTTCTTTTTTTTTTCAAAGCTAATTTTGGCTATTCTAGGTCCTTTGAACTTCCGTATAATTCAAAGTTATGGATCATAGACCTAAATGTAAAACCTAAAACTGTAAAACTTCTAAAATAAAGCCCAGGAGAAAATTTTTGTCATTGCATGTTTAGGCAAAGAACTTTTACATATGATACCAAAAGCATGGTTCACAAAAGTAAACATTGATAAATTAGATTTTATCAAAATTAAGAACTTCTGCTCTTCAAGAGATACTGGTAACAGAATGAAAAGTCAAAAAATAGGAGATATATTTGTAAATCATATGTCTAACAAAGAACTTGAATTACAGAGTATTAAAGAACTCTCAAAACTCAATAATAAGAAAATAAACAACCCAATATAAAACGGGAAAATAATTTTGAAAAAAACACCTCATCAAGTAAGATATGTAGATGGCAAATAACAACATGAAAAGATGTTTCATATTTTAGAGAACCACAAATTAAAACCACAAGGAGATACTATCTCATACTTATTAGAATATCTAAAATTAAAAAGATTGACCATGGCAAGTGTCAGGGAAGATATGGAAGAATTTCAACCCTCATACACTTCTGGTAGGAATATAAAATGGTATAGCCACTTTGGAAAACAATTAGGCAGTTTTTTATAAATGTAAGCATGTACTACCATATGATCCAGTCGCTCTGTTCCTAGGTTTTTATCCAAAGAAAAATAAAAGATATGTTTATACAGTGATATATGAATACGCAAATGTTTATAGTGGATTTATTTATAAACTGGAAATAGTCCAAATGCCCATCAACAGACAAATGGATAAACAAATCGTGGTACATCCGTACAGTGAATACTACTCAGCAATAAAAAGGAATGAACTGTTGATACATGCACCAGTGTGAATTCTCCTCTAGGTTTTCTTTTGAAAGCATTTTCCCCTTACTGTGTTTCAGCAGCACTACAAGTCTCTCACTTCCTCAACTGTGACCATCTCATTCCCATCTCTTTGCTTACGTTGTTGTTTTTATCTAGAACACACCACCTCCTCTTTAGTAAGCTAAATTATATTCATCTTTAAGGTTCCAATTTATACTTCAGCTCCTCTGAGAAGCTTTCCTTGACCATGTATGTCATTTTTATGTGTTCCTGTGTGATTCTATCAGAATAGCAGAGTGTGATTTAATCTAGAAAGATGTAGATTTTGGTGTCAAGCAGACCTCTCTCAAAAACTCCAGTCTGTGCTTTCTTAGCTGTTTGACCTGGAATAAGTTACACTGCCAGGCTAAGCCACAGTTTTCTTCAGTTGTCAAGTGATCCTATTAAGTTTTATGAAAATTAGAGGAGAATAATGCATATAAACCATTTAGCATGGTGCTCAAGGTTTTTTTTTTTTTTTAGTATTCATGATAGCTTTATTTTACTGAATGTTTGTTTCTTGTTTATCATTCTCTACCATAACATATAACATAAGTTCTGCTTGAGAAGAGCTGTCTTTCTTATTAATGGTTGCATCCCTAGAATCTAGTAAAATGTCTGGCAAATAATAGGTGAATGAATGTAAGGATGAAACTTAAGCCCTTATTTTCTCATTAGGAAAGATGTCCCACTGTTATCGAAATGCTGTCCACTCTCGTAATCCTCAGGCTGCCACAGAAGCAGAAGCAGCCCGTGTCCAGTGTGGCTCACTCCCTGACTGCAGTTAATTGGCTCAGGGATTGGTTGCCACTCTAACTGGACCAATACGTCTGTGGCTTTAGGTTTTTCACTTTGGCTCAAGAGATCACTGGTCTAATCTTTCTTTGTGGGGTGGAGGCTGTAAAATGTAAACCTTGGGAGTTCTCAGTGACCTTATTTTTTGCCACACTGGAGGGAAAAAAAAGACTACACTGAAAAAAATAGTGAAGCTATTGCAAGGGAAAAGGACAGTGGACATTGGTAGGAGTGGGGGTGATGGGGTAGCTGAGGCTTTGCACTTAGGGAAGTAAAGGCTAAAGAGTAGTGAGATTCGGGTAGTGATTTTTCATATTACCTAATTTTCACTCATTTTATCTTATGGTTGGTGGGGTCTGAGGACGTTTGGTTCATTTGAGCATTGGTCCAACATAAGTAGAGATTTTTCTTCTTAGACATGGGATTAGTTACAGTTTCTTAAGTCCTGAAATCAGTGTTACTGCTCATTGATGAAAACAAATGAGACAGCTCATGCCTGTTTAACACTTTCAGTTTTCCTTATTTAAGGCCAAATTCATAAAACAAGTAGAGAAGCATTGTAGTATTAATAGATTAAAAGTTTTAACAAGCCATTGTCTATATCTCATAATCCAGTACATAAACATTTTGTTGTTGTTGTTTTAAGTACACTGTAGTTATCCACAGAAGGCAAGATATTTAGCCCTAGATAAAGAAAAAATATTTATAGCCTTTCCAACTCAAATGTAGATCATACATGTGTTAGAAGACCATTAAAAAGCAAACATGGGGCTTCCCTGGTGGCGCAGTGGTTGAGAGTCCGCCTGCCGATGCAGGGGACACGGGTTTGTGCCCCGGGTCTGGGAAGATCCCACATGCTGCGGAGCGGCTGGGCCCGTGAGCCATGGCCGCTGAGCCCGCGTGTCCGGAGCCTGTGCTCCGCAACAGGAGAGGCCACAACAGTGTGAGAGGCCCGCGTACTGCAAAAAAAAAAAAAGCAAACATGTTGTCTGATTCAAGGTTAGCAGGTTGAAGGGAATTATAAACTGATTAGGAAAATTCTCTAAGAAATTCGGACGTCTCTGATGAGGATTTGACCTAACCACTAGGCTGAGACATTGATGCTTTTTATCCTTCAGTTTATGTATTTTGAAAATCTCCAGGCACCTGGAAAATCTTAGACGGTTCCCTTGTCCCCAGGCTTATCAACTTTTGCAAATCAATGCCTGCAGGCCATCATCGCAACCAATTAGCAGTCAGCCAGGCTCTGTCTCTCAAAGCCAGTTGAGGCTCAGCTGGGAACAACCT
This sequence comes from Orcinus orca, assembly GCF_937001465.1. Classification (NCBI taxonomy): domain Eukaryota; kingdom Metazoa; phylum Chordata; class Mammalia; order Artiodactyla; family Delphinidae; genus Orcinus; species Orcinus orca. The sequence goes on from NC_064564.1 coordinate 58,426,779, forward strand.
GCCATACTCAGAATAGAATGATAGGGCATCTGAGAAGATTATATATGCTGTTATCAGGATAAATTCACATATGTTCTTCCCAAAATACTCCTAAAGCACACATCCATTTAAAGATGTAGCTCATGTCATGAGAAGTAGGAAATGTCATACATCAGCTGCTATTTTATTTTCTTTGGGGGGAAAAGTGGCATGAAGAATTCAGAGTAACAGGCTACAATGATCATTTAAAAATTCTGGCTCTCTCATTCACAAACATTCTCTTCTTTGACTTTTCCTACTTTTCCCCCATGAGCCTCTGCTTCTCTGTCTGTCTCTCTCTCTTAAAGTCTGATGTTACAAATAAAGAAATACCAGAAGAAAATGGGAACCCATTGCCAAGAAGATCTGCCAGCAGATTTTTATTCAGACAAATTCCTTTTTAAAGAAAATTAAATAAATCTTGTGGGCTCCTACGTTAGAGTTCCATATTTAGAATTCTTGATTGGTATCTAAAGGTAGATCATAGTGCAAATAAACTTGGTAATATGTAATAGAATATGGAATGGAATTGTCTTGCTATCTTGAAATTTCAGCTGAGCCTCTAACTTAGGACAATAGGTGGGAATTTATCCATATTCTAGAAAGATCTAGCTGCTAGATACACGCATCCAGGACTTATTAACGAGAGAAGAACTGATCCAATGAATGTGACCACCTCTAGAAATCCAAGAGGAGGATCCCTTGAAAGAAGCACTTCGGAGAAGGGAGAGCTCTGACTCTTCTGCTTGCAGGGGCAGGGAAAGGAAGAGGTTTGGCCCTGATCCCCACTCACATTCGGACCCAAATCAGGGAAGCTCTCAGAGAATACAGAGTAGAAATGTGGTGCCTGTAAAAAGTAGAATCTGCCTTCTTCCTGCCAACTGGGAAGGAGTAAGCTTTAGCATTCACAGTCTAGTCTCTGCAAAGATACTGGGGTAGAGCTTGGTGAGGGTTCTCTCAGAAGAACCTGGCGTGTGTCTCCAGGAATTTGGAAGCATGATTTAAATCAGTGTCTGCTTTTAGCTAGAGAAGTGGTTACTGGCTGAAATAGATATGTGTGGGGAGAGGCGGCCGCAAAGTAAGGGAAACTGCAGATCCACATTAGGTGTGACAAAGATGCTGTGGGTGTTTGAGCCATCTAGAGGGTCCTGTCTGCAGGTTCTTAGCTGTAAGTAGAGGAGATGTACCCAGGGGGAGGAAGGATTTGAAGAGGTCAGCCAGTGAGTGCACTGCCCATGTTAGGGATGCTAAAGAGTCCACCCAGGTGTTCCATTATCCCAGCATGAATGTCTCTGACATTCTTTCATTCTGTGGATGAAAGCGGATGGAAAATGAATGTACAAACTTAGTCTGCTTTGAATGAAATTGGAATCGACTGGACATTTTAATACCTGAATGAATGTGTCACAGACAGAGGGGGTGTCTGTAAGGTGTGGAGAAGGGGGGAGCCTGCAGAGCTCTGAAGGTGGCAATGGGAGAGAAATCAAGTTGTCTCCTGTGTGCACTGCAATCGGGGCTAAACATTGTTGCTATTTATTTGTAGCCACCGAGTATCACAGCAAAAATACACAGCTTTGAAAATTATGAGTTAACATTTTGACCTCAGAAATTAAATGATAATTGGATCATGAAGTTTTCACTCTTTGAACTCAATGGAACAGAAAATAAAGCCTCCTGTTTCCCCTGCATCTGTATCCTCTAGTTAATCAGATTGTATGAAGTGGCACAAACACCCAGAGGAACAGAGACCCATCTGAGGGTAGGAGGAGCTGCCAGTCTTTATTTCCATCCGTTCTTCGATAAACATCTGTCTCTGCATGGTATCTTTAGTTCATGTTACTCTTTTCGAGTCTTTTAAAAAGTCTTTAGATGCAGTGCTATAGGTTGGTGATGTTAAAGTGTATATTTTTGTAGCATGGAAAAAAATAGCTTTTTGACAAAGAAAAATAAAAGGTTATACTGCCGGTGAAGGGTTTTGGACTATTTTCTTTGATGAAGAATTTACTGGTAATCTACTCCACTGCCTTTCCTCATTGACCTTTAAGCTTTCATTCTAAACATGAAATTGCAGTTAGACTGGGTGTGTGTGAGAATGTCACGTATTCAAAATCTTTCCACTTCAGCCAAAACTTCCTGTGGGCGGAAACCCTTTAATGTAGGGCTTAAATGGGGGCGAGGGAGTAGTACTCATGTTGTGTGCAGTCAGTGCTGTGGTAAACATTGAAAATCATAAAACAATGTAAGTCTTAAATTGATTCCATAAACCCTGGTACCTGCTGGTACCTGGTGCTCGCATACTCATATTGTGGAATAGAGGGTCAAATTAACTTTTACATCTCTTGTGAAGCAACGTTGGGAGAGTAACACCAAATCACTGGGAATCCTTTTGATTCAGATAATGACACTTGCAGTTTGGCCTGCCTTCAAAGCACAATAAAAATCCTGGCCGTATTAAATGGGACAATCTCAGGAGACTACAATTCTTATCCTTTCTATCTCCACCTTCTCCTCCTTGTCTGTACCCATCTTACTTCTCTGCTTAAAAATCATCACTTTTCACTGACTCCCAGATGGACTCCAAACCTCCCGCTTGGCACCAAAACTTCTAGAATCTGGCTCCAACCTACCTATCGTTGTAGGGTCCGTTCCTGTGTCAGATTGTGTTTTTCAATATGCCTGTAACAAGTTCTCACACCTCACATGTTATTTTTAATATGACCGTGGCATTCCCCCTATGAAGTAGTGGGGTCTGTATCCCCTCCCCTCGAAACTGGGTCGACCTGCATGACTAGTTTAACCAGGGGAATCTGGGAAGGTGCATATGGTAGGCTGGATAATTGCGTTCCAGAAATGGCCCTGGCCAAATCCCTGAGACCTGTGAATGTGTCACATCGCATGGCAAGGGAATTTATGTATGGAATTAAAGTTTTGAACCTTAAAATGGGTAGATTATACTGGATCATCTGGGTTGACCCATTCCAATCACATGAGCTCTTAAAAGCAGAGAACGTTCTCTGGCTACACTCAGAGGAATGTGTCAGAAGGGGAAGTCAGAGAGATTTGAAGTGTGGGAAGGATTCGTCCTGCCATCGTTGGAGGATGCCAATGGAAGGCATGAGAAGAAACGCAGGCATACCCTAGGAGCAAAGACAGGCTCCTGACAGCCAGCAAGGGACAGGGACTCAGTTCCTCAGCAAGGAACTGAATTCAGCCAACAATGTAAATTAGCCTGGATTTATCCTCAGAGTCTCCGGAAAAGAACACAGCCTGTGAACACCTTGACTTTGGGCTTTGAGACTCTAAGCAGATGACCCAGTGTAGCCACAGTATATGTGGACTTCTGACGTACAAAATTGTCAGATAATAAATAGATGTTGCTTTAGGCCACTACATTTGTAGTCATTTATTATAATAGCAATGGAAAACTAATACAGTAGATGAGGTTTAAGTCCCCATATAGGGATCAGATGCTCTAGAAGTTGTCTTATATCTACCTAATGAAATATCCCACCATTTCTCTGCCTGAACGGGTTGCTACCGAAAGATTTCTTCGCTCATCCACAAACTTCAAATCACCTGCACGCCTCATGCCTCTCTACCTGGAGCCTGCTATGACTTTTGGTTGCATGTAAAGTTTAAAATCTGTGTAGACTTTATTTGATGTAGTCAGTAATAAAAAAGGTTGAATACAGAGAGTGAGAAACAGGGAAAAAAGAGAATAAATCAAATCAGAGTTTGAATCTGAAAATCATCAAGGAAACCAGGTAAATCTGTCTTATAAATTTCCAAATGTGTAATCACATTTAATAGGTACCAACTTCCATTCTAACTCATTTCCCTTTTATTTTTGTATTGTTCCTTTTTCATTTCATTATTTTTTCTCTCCTACTTTTCCTTCCTCTAGAAAAACTCATGGAAGTGTGCTATTAGCTATCATGAGCTGACATGCCAACTCACTATGGAAAATTTTGACAATGAAAACTACCAGGTCAACCAGATTTCTCCCTTCATAGGTATTTTCTCAGTATACATTTGAAAAAATGCATGATGAATTGATAGGATTAAAATAGTTTAGTTGACACCAATCATAACAGGGAGCTTAAGAAACCCAGCTGAGTTCTTTCAAATGGTGCTGCCTTGTGTTTTCACTGCATGTAGTTGAAAGTCCCTGAGGTAAATCACCTGCCCGCACACGAAGAAAACACACACATGCCCGTGGGCCTCTGTTAATTCTCAGTTGTTAGCCCCGTTGTTATTTGAGTCTAGACAATTTATACTTGGAAATACTCTGGGATTTCTGAAGAAAGGCATTCTATAATTCTAGAGCAGAGTCACTATTTAAATGATTCTTCCAAATTGTGCTCCTATATTTCTGAATATTGCCAAGCATCAAACCAGTATCTTTCAGGTGTTAACAAAAAGTCATTTTTAGCTACCTGTCATTGTAGTTGTTCAGTTTATCCTCTTTGACAAGGTTTGGTTCTGTATTTCTTCAAAAGTGTGTAATAATCCAAGGTGAGCTAGTAAATATCTAAGGCACAATTCAATGGAGGCCGTGAAAATTAAGGTGTTCATGCTTTAGAAAGCAACTTTATTTATGTGTTGGTTTGACACTGTATCTGGAAGAAGCAGAGCGAGTATGATGAAAGTTGTTTTTTTGTTTGTTTTTTTTTTTTAACAAAAATTCAAGCCAGACAGATCAGATTGGCAACAGAGGTAAAAGTGACTCTGTGATGCCTGATAAGAAACATTTCTTGAACTTGTCACATAAAACATTCTGTTATGCTTCAGGCTGTTGAAAATAATTTCTTGCACAGGGCAGTCACCTGAGGCAATTTTGTTGTTCAGCAACAGGACAAATGCACAGCTCGGAGGTGGAAAATTTGGGTTATCGTGAAATTGTAACCATTACCCACACTGAATAAGAGTGAGTCAGTCAAGTGAGAACTATTGCAATGTGGATTAACCTACTTTCACTTTTCGACGACTATTCCTACCACTGCAAAGATCAAAGAGTATTTGTCACTGAGAAAATTTCAAACATTCTTTAAAAAGCACATTTCTTTTTTAAAAGTTGATCTGTCCTATATTTATGCCATAAGATATTCAAATTTAAGTATTCTGTTTTATTAACAAATTTGCTCAATCATCTAGAGGCGAGGCTATCAAAGAATGCCGGCTTCAAATGCTTTCATGCAGAAAAGAAGAGGAATAGCTCAAGTCACCTAGGTATTGGCATAAAGATTTCTTGTGATACCTTTGAAGCCGAGTATTTCATTGAATATTGACCTTGAGAAAAGGAATGGAATTGAAGGCATAGAGGAGGCCAGAGACACAGACAGCAACACAATATGCTGTATCTCTTGCCTCAGAGATTTTGCATTTTACCTATATGGACAAAAAAAATGTTGCCTATCATTTCAGTAAACAAAGAATGTCGCCTGCCACCAAGTCACCAAGTCACCAGCCCCTGCAGCTGCTCACAGTGGTGTTCCCTGAGGGGAATTCAGAATGGAGAAAAACAGGATACTGGCCCTAGAGAGTTAAGATGCATATGGAAGGAATAATTTCAGTGAGCCCAGACTCTTGCATCTTCCCTTACATAGAAAAACTCTAAAGTCATTAACTTGAGATGTCTAGTTTTTGTGATTAGCAATAATCTCTTGATGTTCAGCCAATTTTCTTTTCAGCAAAAACCCCTTCAAACAGTCCCTCAGAGCGATCTGAGAGGCTGCCTTCCCGGGCTGTAGTCCTCAGTAATGCCCTGAGTAAAACACACTTCTCAGATTTTAGGCTGTGCATTTTTTTTTTCTCAGCTGACACTTAGAGGGAACTAGTAATTCTGACTCTGAGACTTTTTCCAGGTTTAGATGAGTTTGAAATTAGTAACTGAGCATGGTCATAATCAGGTAGCAAGATCAGAATTAAACAGAAGCAGGAAGGCTTTGGTTGAGCTGCTACCTTTCCCCAACTCTTTCTTCTGTTTGTACCAGCTACAGAATCTACTCACATACTGGCAGAGAATTTGAGTGGTAAGAGGAGTGGAGACTCAGGTATTTGTCATCCCAACTCTCGTCTCTAGAACATTCACAGAATATGTATCAGAACCCATTAGCTGAATGATACTATAAAAATTTGGTGCTGGGATACTGTAAACCATTAATTAAATGGTCAAAAGGTAATACCAAAAGTGAATTTGAATTTCTTCGTATTATTAAATGCATATTTTTTTTGCCCAAATACTATAAAATGGTTAAGATAATGAATGAGAAAATGATACATATATTTATATGTTGTGTTGTTGTTTAATTTTTTACATAGCCCAGTTATTTAAATAAGTGTTGCTGCTTGGATTTCACAAAGACCAGACTTTACCACGCTAACAGTCAGACTTGGTCTTGAGCTGTAATATATGAAACCTGGTAGAAATATGGTAGGATTAATTAGCCTGTTTCCAGGGGAAGTGTTAGCCAAGTTCAGGAATTTCCTTTACACATGGGGCCATAGTGGGGAACTTATTTCCATCATCTCCTAGGTTCAGTGAAAAGACCAGAAAATATGGGAGACGGTGAAGGAGCTGAGAGCATTCATGGTGCCTTCTCCAGAAGAGGTGTGGGGGGACTGTTTTCCTCTTTCCTCCTGTTATTCTGTTTGCCAGGATTATTCCACTGAGCCATATATACTGAGTGTATCTCAGAGGGTACAGAAAGTGGAAAGTACACGTGGACGTTGTAGGCAACGTGGAAACCTTGCAGATTACCTAGCCTTGGAACATGCAAGCCCCCTGAGGGCCTAGGGTAACTCTGGGCAGAGAGAAAACTGGGATCCAGCACAGAAGCTTCTGAGAACTAGCACATGAGGTTGCCTGGTAGTCTGCAGTTATACACAGCTCACCAAAATAGTTTCTAATATAAATGCAAGTTATATTATACATCTGGATATTACTTTCTGTTAATATCCTATTAATTTTCTCCTGAGAAGTAGTATATCATCATGGTTAAGAACACAGACTCTGACTGCCTAAATTTGGATCCTTTTATACCACCGGTGAGCTATATTTGGATAAATTACTTAACTTCTCCGTTTCTTCATCTAAAAAACACGGTAACAGGAATACTGTATCATAGTGTCTTGAGGATTAAATGGCTTTTACACTTAGGATATTGCCTGGGACATAGTGAAGCACTGAACAAGTGTTCTTATTATTACTATTACATGCTTCTTTTAAGTTTGTATCTCACAGTAGGAGCTGTACCTTACTTTTCATCAACAAATAGCTTCCTGGGTCATTAGGAGGGAAAATTCAACTCACAGGTAATATTCTGTGAATCTTTCTGTGAAACTACCCAGAAGGTCATGGAGTGGTTCTCTTAGGCATTAAATTACCTATGCTACTCCAACCAACAAATTTGCTGTGCCTAATTCTTGACTTTGCCATTAGTTATGCAGAGCAATGTTATCTTGATAAATCATTCAGTGTATGTATAGAACTTAAACAGATTAAAATATGGCTTTCTGTATTTATTTTAAATGGATGTTAGTTTCCAGTTATTTTCTTTTGCCCAAGATTCTGACTTGAAGGTTTTAATGAGTTTTAGATATTTGTTTTGATTATACAAGTATTTCATGTTCATCGTAAAAATGAGAAAATTTGAATAAAAGAAGAAACTATTGCCCAGAATATAACCAAATGATGGGCACTGTTAACTCAATGTTTGTTCTTTTAAATATTCTTCCTCTGAGTCACCACCCCTCATGTGCACACAACACATTTTTCTCCCCAAACTGTATTTTATTTTACATATTACTTTATAACTTGTTTCACTACGTACTAGATCATGAACATATGTCCCTATCTTTTATTATAGTTTTATAGAATACCTTTGTAATACTCTATCTTGTGAATGTACCAAAATCTTTTAAATCTACTCCCTTATGTCAGACACTTAATCTCTTTTTAATGCTGCACATTATAAACAAAGCTGTGACAAACATCAAAAGAGAAAAAAAGGGAGACTACTTTATCAACTCCATGATGCCTGATTTCAGAGAATGGAATATAACGTAACTGAAGTATTTTCCAACTGTGGATGAATTAAATGCTCCACTTAATACATTATGTGTTAAGAACGAGGTTATCAGAGACCTTTAAGTCATTTTAGAACATCTGATGACATTGATAAAGAATGGCTAGGTTTATTAGCCATGACTTCTAGATATAAATTCTCATACAGTAAGTTCTTTTCCTTATAACAAGTCATTCTATGATAAATTTAGCACCCCCCCCGCAAAAAAAGAAACACAAATATACATCTTGTGATAAAATGGGCATTATATTACAAAATATTATCAGATATATACTTACTGGTTTTGATAAACAATCACAAAAAATAGCTTGAGTGAACTGAATAAAACATCAAAGGTATATAAAACTCTCTGAAGTGATCATTTTTCCAAGATGATATAAAAAAGTATTTCATGTACAGTCAGAATTTTTTAAGACTTTTTGAAAGTTCATTTTTATTTAGCTCAGAAAATTTTGCTCTTAATACCTTGGCAGATTTAGATACCTGCTCATTGCATATATTTATTTTAATAGAGTTTATCTCACATGCTCATGGTTCTTAGATCTGGAAGGAGCCTCTTTATTGATTTCAGAGTTTTAATCTATATTAAAGTCAACAAGAAAAGTACATTTTCAAAAGAAAAAAAAACCAGCAAAGATGTAAAAACTTGGGAGGTGTGTTAAAGGAGAACTGGAAATTAACTCTGGGATGTGGTGAGGCATCTATAAGCTCAAATCAGCATTCCTTGGCAAGTGGTGTTTATAGTCCAGCAGGTATTACTGAAAAGGAGTGCACAGTACAGGCCATGCATAATAAATTCTGCCACCTAAGCATTTGTTGGCAGTCACATCCAGCCACATCATGTCCCTAGGTAAACGTGTTCTGTTTGAACCAACTCTAATTGGAACTCAGACAGCTAACTAACGTGTAGGTACTTTTGTAATTAAGAAGCTGAAGGGTCTCCCTCATTAGAGAGCCCTGTGAAGGATACTCGGAGCTCCGCCTCCCAGCTTCCTGTTTCAAACCTGCTGCGTACGGCTGCCAACAGAACGGTAAGAGAAGTCTACTTTAAACATTTTTTTCATGAATTAAAATAGAAGCAAAGAGCTGTTATTTAGGGCCAACTTCTTTACATTTTCAGGGCTTTTACAGGACTTCAAAGCACATACTTTTTTTTTTTTTTTTTTTGGTGGTACGCGGGCTTCTCACCGTCGCGGCCTCTCGCGTTGCGCAGCACAGGCTCCGGACGCGCAGGCTCAGCGGCCATGGCTCACGGGCCCAGCCGGCTCCGCGGCATCTTCCCGGACGCGGGAACACGGGCAGGCGGACTGTCAACACCTGCGACACCAGGGAAGCCCCAAAGCACATACATTTAAAAAAATGTTTGGCTAAAACCTTCCAGGAAACACACACACACACACACACACACACACACACACACACACACTCACACTCACACTCACCCCCACCCCCTTAGGCTGGGTGGAATTCATTTTGACCCAGATATGAAAGAACAAAGCTAAGGAAGTTTACTTCTATTTATTTCTCTCTGAGAATTTTACCAACCAGCCTCCAGTGTTTTCCTGCTAACCTTTATTTCTATAGTTCTCTTATAGAAACCTTAGTTTCTATAGTTTTCTAAGCAGTTGCTCATCCTGTAGTGACAATTTCCTTCATTCCTTCTTTTGAGAAAAAGTAATGTAAGATAAGTTACACCTGGGCTTCCCTGGTGGCGCAGTGGTTGAGAGTCCGCCTGCCGATGCAAGGGGCGCGGGCTCGTGCCCGGTCCGGGAGGATCCCACGTGCAGCGGAGCGGCTGGGCCCGTGAGCCATGACCGCTGAGCCTGCGTGTCCGGAGCACCGGCGGGAGAGGCCACAGCGGTGAGAGGCCCGCGTACCGCAAAAAACAAAAACAAAAACAAAACAAAGGTAAGTCACACCTGCTTCGTTGGGTTAAGTAGATAGTTTGGAATCAGGATGCACCTGGTCCATCTCCAATGAGAACGTTTTGTCCAAGAAATTGGATACAACTGGACAGTCAGCAACTTCTACTCATGTGTGAATGCAATACTATTTTTTGCTTGACAATATCGCAATGGTTCATAACCCTAGCTGCACAGTTAAATATTGAAGGTTTTAATTTTTCCCTTTTTCTATTGATACATAATTTACATTAAAAGTCCATTTACAAGTTTGACAAATGTATACAGTTGTAAAATGTCCATCACAATTAAGATATGGAATTTTCATCACTCCAGAAGTTTTCCTCAAGCTCCTTCCTTCATCCCCAGCCACTAGAAACCATCTGTTTTCTGTTCCCGTAATTTTGATGTTTGTAGAAGGTCATATAATGTTGTTCTATAGTATATGTCTTGTGTGTCTAGCTTTTTAAATTAATGTAAGGCTTTCAAGAGTCATCCATTTTGTTGCATATATCACTAGTTCCTTTTAATTGTTGAATAGTATTCCGCTTATAGATAAATCACAATTTGTTTATTCACTGGTTGACATTTGGATTGTTTACAGTTTGGGGCATTTACAGCTTAAGCTGCTACACTGATTCACACACAGGTTATTGTGTGGACACATGTTTTCAATTTTCTTGGGTATAAACCTGAACCTGGCTTATTATAGTAAATGTACGTTTACCTTTATTAAAAAAAAAAAGCCAAACTGTTTTTCAAAGTGACGGTACCATTTTGCATTCCCTCTAGCAATGAATGAGAGTTTGTTTTTTCTACTTACTTACCAAAATTTACTATGACCAGAGTTTTTATTAGTAATTCTAGTAGTTGGGTGATAGTATCATAGTGGTTTTAAAATTGCGTTTTCCTAATGATTAAGATGAAGAGCATCTTTTATGTGCTTATTTGCCATTTTTTAATCTTCTTTGGGTTCTTTTTATTGAATTTTAAAAGTTATTTATGGGTTTTTTCTAGAAGTTTTATAGTTTTGGCTCTTTTATTTGGGTGTATAATCTATTTTGAGTTAATTTTTGTACATGGAGAGCTAAAAGTTGTGGTTCATTTTCCAATTGGCTATCCTTCATTGTTGATCTACCATTATCTTGGGCTAGTGTGGACTTGGGGTCCCAGAGGAGTGTTTCTGTGTTTCAGCTCCACCCCCAGCCTTCATCTTGCACACCTGCATCACGGAAGGGCTCTTTCTCCAGGCTCTTGCCCTCCCCCAGTGCACAACTATATTTCTTGCTATGTAGTGCAAGCCTTATGATGGCAGCATGGGTGGCTTCTCACTTCTCCGACTCCACCTTCAATCTTAGGCAGGTCCTGTACACCGGGCCTCGGGAGAAGGCTTTTCTCCGCATTCCTGCATGTTTCCCACTGCAAGCAGATCCCCTTGCTTCTCCCCATGGTGCCAATTAAATTCTATCACATGTAAGTGGGAGATCTTGGGTGCAATTACATTTCTTTCCCTTCACGTTTTGCAGCCAAGTACTGCCTTGAAAAGGGCAGAATGTTTTGCACGAATGGGATTTTTGCCACTTCCCCAGCTGCAGCTGATCTTTGCCCTGGATGAGGGGTGGAAGGGTCCTCCCCCAGAGCAAGTCAGCTTTGCCTTACGGAAAATAAAGTCAGCTCTGGGACGTGGAGACGTTTCTTGCCCCTTGTCCAATGGCAGGTGGCTTTTGCTTTGAGTTTGAAAGGGATTCAAGACATAGGAGTGTTTGTGCCCGTCTCTAGTGGCAGCCAGTCATTTCTTTATATTCAGAGTTTCTAGAGAATAGATGGGCTTCTGCGGGTATTCCTGCTCTATTCTCAATCTTTGGCAAATCTCACACACTTGTGTTACTGGAGGAGGAATACAGGTCCTCTGCCCTGCCTCCAATCTTTCTTATGCGTGCTTGGTAGAGGCCCTTGACAAATATTGCAGGAGTGGATATGGACTCCACTTGTATCTGGGGTTCCTAGAGATCCTGAACTGACAATCTAGCCCTCAGTTGATCTCTAGGAATTTATCACAACTTCAAGAGATAAAGGAAGGTTCACCTCTCTTTGCGGCTTCATGTCTCATGCCCTTTTGGCCTTCTCTCTCTGCCCTTTTCCTTCCCAGGGACTGTTTTCCCTGGTCTTTAGATGACCTATTCTCATCTCATTGCATTTCAAATGCTTCTTTGACTTCACAGTCTGCTGCTCAGATCATCAGTTTTGGTTTTATCCTGCTCAGAATATGTATACCTATTTCCCCTTTCTTATCACACAGTTTTCTTGAAAGGCTGGTACCCATCTTTAGGCAGTCAGAAAAGAGACCAGTCAGTAATCTTCTAAAAGAGCTGATTTTCAAGTTTTCAGGGACCCACAGACACACCTATTTGAGAGAACTCATGCTTATTATTATCCCATACTTAGGTTATAGCTGTTTTTGAAGAGGAGTCTGTGCAACACAGGTGTATACAGTGCTAGTCTCTATAGCTTACAGGTGCCAGTTCTATTGTCCTTCAAGTGATGTCCCACCTTATTAATCAAAAAGATAACAGATAAACATGATTCATTTCTCTCAAGGACTCGTGTGTTGTGTAACTGAATTGGGGCATTCTTTAATAGTATCCTGTCTTTTAAGAGGACTTTTTATGGTTAAGCAGATCTTGGTGGCCTTGAAGAATTATTTGGCATTGACTTCTATAAAAATGTAATGCTTTGGAATATATTTTTATTACAAAAGTGAGAAAAGGAGGAATGTTGTATATGGGAGGCATCATACTCACTATTTTGCATGTTTATTTTCAGCATTTTTCTATACCTCTTTGTATGTTGCAGTTGGCTCAAGTCTAAAAAGATAGTTTTCTACATTGAGCTACTGCAATGTTTAGATAATTTAAATGTAGTGTTAGGAATCAGAGAGGATAAACATTCTCTCCTTAAAAGGACAAACAATTGCAAAACGGTAGTTGCTAAACTTAATATTCCTAGTTCAGAAATTAAGATGCAGTTGCTGTTTGAAGGAAATTACTGAGAAACGATTCCACGATATCTAACCTATTGACTTGACTCTTCAACTGTCTAAAGGTACACGATCAGCAAGCACCTAAAGTAATTTGTTAAACTCTGTCAGCCTTTAAATTTATCTTCATTTGGCTCTGTATGCCACAATATTAAATGTAATGCTTAATTACATTAACATTTTCATTCATTCATATTTATACATTACATACTATGTTTAGGTAGATCTTGCAATAACGCAAACATAACTGAGATATAAACTCTATATTCAGTAGTTTATAATTTATTAAGTAAGAGATGCTATGAACCCAAATAATTACAAGACAAGTTAGAAAGCTGTAGGTTGTATTTTAAATCACTGAGATACAATTGTTATAGGCTTTAGAGGTATGAAAGATTAATTCCAGCTGGGAAAATGAGGGAGGACTTCATGGAAATGTGACAGTTGGATTCAGAGGATGGATGGGATTTGGATAAATGGAGGTAATGAAGAAAGGAATTCCAAACAAAGCAAAGAACAGATGCCTGGCAGCCTTTAGAAACAGTTTGGAACAAGAAAGACTTATTTTCAAATGTTAGGTCTGAAATTAATATATACCTATGTACACATTATTTACATTGTAACCTATGTAATTATTTACATTGCTGTTTTCCCCAAACTGTGCTATAAAATTGGATAAAAATGCACTGCAAAACAGAAATTTAAAAGTTTGAATTTCTTCCTATAGTTCTATTCTAAAGGCAAGTATAAAGCACATATCCTTTGGAAAAGAGAACCAGGTGATATAAAAATTCCAGAGGAGGGCAGCAAAGATAAAGACAGTAGAATTAACTCAAGTGGAAAGAACAGAGAATCCTCTTTTACAAATTCCATTATTTTCACAGTAGTAAGCATCTCTAAGGTGGATCATCTGTTAGCTTTAAATTATTAATTGGTGTGAAAAAATAAAAAAAATGAAAGCACACATAATTGGTCTCTTTCTTGGTCTGTTTCTTTTATTCCTGTGAAAGACTTATGGTTGTTCGCACTCCTAAAGGATGTTACAAGAGAATTACTCCAGCTGAAACCAATAGTAATTCAAGTAGTCCTTTATTTGTTAACTACTGAATGTCTACTATGTGCTTACATTGTATTATGTGGTAGGGATATGATATATAATTTCATTGACAAAATAATGCCTGATTTCATAAAGTTCATACCTGGTTGGTAAATTATTTACTTTACCTATAAATGAACTGGATTGAGCATTATACTCTTACAGCACAGTCATACTCTGATATGAGAATGGAATGAAACCATTGCTGGCAAACCAGAACTTGGGTTGAACTCTGAATATACCCAGGGGAAAGTATGGAATTTAGGGACCATTTTGTAATGATAAAAACATAAAAAGTTTGTGACCTTATATTGAATTAGAATTCCTACCTAAAATTTCAGACTAAAGGATACATTTTTCCCACTGTGAAGGAGGGTGTTTTTTAGGCTGTGCTATCTGTATATTGCTACCAAAAACTACGTACGGAATAGAACTATAAAATACCAGATGGTCATAAAGTATGGAAAACATGTTCATATAATGTTATTCAACATACTATATGTTGAAATGTAATATTAATAAACCCACATATGTGTATTATACCATTATATATATTCACCTATGTTTCCAGACTTTATAGCCACTCTGTAGAATGGTTCACATTTAATTATTTGAATGTAGCTGTATTTGACTATGCTTTTTTCTGACTAGTTGAAGACATGGAAGTAAAGTCAAAAGCTACTTTTTAAAGCAAAGTTTGTAAAGCAAGAAATGATTTTTTAAAAAAGAAAATTAAGGAATAGAGAATATAGCATAAGCTTCTTATTATTCAATCTTTTGAAGACTGGCTGACTCCTGAATTTCTAAGCTCATCTCCCACTTTACCCTCCCCCATCTTATTCTCTCGCCCTATTGAGCTGCCTGCTCAGAGCCCACAAACACTTGATGTGCTCTCCCACTTCCCATACTCTGTCTCAAGCTCTTTGTATAAGCCTGAAATAATCTTGCCTGTTCTTTACCCATTGAAATCCTTTGTATCCTGCATGGCTCAGACCAAGTGTCACTCCTTTCTCTACGTGTCATACCAAAAATGTTTGCCAAATTCTAAGTGATCCACAAGTCAGTTGTTCTCTGTGCTCCCAGGTCACTTGCCTGGTCTTTTCATCATGGGATTTAATTAAAAGATTTTATCAAGCAAAATATTCATATCAATTATTAGAGCCGATTTGTGAAAAGCTACTTCAGATTTTGTGCATTTGTGGTCTCTTATTTATCAGTGAAAATCTTGGTTTCATATAAACTTTTAATCTTGTCAAAAAAAGTTGATTATCTAAAGAATAATGTGCTCAGGATAGTAGAATGTTCCTGTTAATTGAGAATTATAAACGTTCAAGAGACTAGAATAAAGCCTCCTCATTTTCAAAGGATAAGCTCTAGAAATACATGTGAATAAGTAAACCTATTAATCTTGCAGGGGAAAAAAACACATTCTTTTGAGGTTGGGCTGGTATCATTTGAACTACAGGTTGTAGCCCATTCTTGGCTGTTGAAATAAATTTAGTGTCATTAACATTATGAAATAGATATACCATAATGTGATAGATTAGCATTTACTAGAAAACATTAGAGTATTTCATTTAATAATAAGGGTTTTGTGGCCAATGTAGTTCAGTTATACACATGCACATGTGTGTTATAGATACATAAATAATATGTATTCCTTACTGGGTGTCATGGTCAAAATGTTTGCAGAACACTTATCTTCAGGGTATCTGAAAAAAAGCTAGTACGTAGTAGGTGCTTTCTCCTAGAAGAGCTCTTTGGAGCAGAAACGGTTAGGCAGCACTGGCTGGTTAAGACATTAGCTGGTAGGAAGTGCCAGAAGTATTTAAAATCACAAAGGTTTTCAAGCTAAGAATACATTGTGCATAACTCAAAATTTTTTGATGATTCACCGACCTTTTATAAATTTTGTGAACCACATAGTCATTATCGTGACTATCAATTATTAGTATCGAGCGGTGTTCTGGGAAGACCGAGCTAACAGTGTGCCTTAGTTATTAAAAGACTGGAGAGTTTCCTGTATGTGGATGTAAGCCAGGTTAAAATAAAAGGATTATTCTTTCCCCCATGGTTTATAGAGGGTGCATTCCATGCCCCTGAATACCGAGGGGGAAAGTAGTTAAAATGAGAATTTAAGCCCTTTTTGCTTCAGAAAGTTTTAAAATATCAGATAATGAAAGAATAGAAGGCCTGTCTTAGAACAGAGGTTTTTAATTAGTGGTCCACAAGCCACATTCAATTATGCATATTTTTCCTTTGATATTTTTATTGTTTCAGTGGCAGTTATTTTTTTTTGAAAGAAATTACTTTGGTATTAAATCATGCTATGGAAGCAGCGTTTCACACACACAATCGTAGATGGTACGAGAAGCTACTCTATAATTTGGGTAGTTGTAATCATCATGTTATGATGTTACAATGTGTACAATAGACTTCCATTTATAGGAATTAAATAAAACATATCCTGCATTATGCTTGGGGACATCTGTCTTCCTTTGCATTTGGTCCACTTAACTAGAAAGTGTTAAAAAGAGAAATGGGAAGGAAAGCCACACATTATATCACAGAAACACTGCTGTGAGGCACCACTCACAGATGGTAAGGTTCTTGACAATGGAAACAAGAAGCCAATGAACTTGAATGTACGTGACATTTTACCACCTTGAAGATACGCTGGCGTATGCCTGTCTTCCCTGGGAGAAGAATTTTCAACTTGAGATGCATGAAATTTGGAAAAAAAAAAAAAAAATGTGTGTTGCAACAGTAAAACTTTATTCTGAATGTGGCTCAGAGCATCCCTTAATAAAGGAAGCCACAATCTGAAGGAACTTGGTGAAGCAGTGGATGATTTGTAACCAGGAACAGGAGAAAAATAGGAAGCAGTGCCTTGGTCATCCAGTGTCCTCAACTCCAGAGTTAGTTACATTTCTTGTATAACTTAGAAGAAGGTCGTGGAAGAATTGGCAACAACAGAAGGAGATTGTTCTTGTCTCTGAGTGAAACCAGCTTCTGGTTTTCATCCGCTATGTGCATGCTAATGTCATTAAGGAAGAATTCCTGTTTCTGTGCATCTCACTGGGAATGTTCAGAGGTCTTCAAATGGTGTAAAGTTTCTTTGCCAAGCAAAATTTTGTCTGGGTAAAACTCTTGGTATTTTGTGTGTGGTGTAGTACCTAAAGAGCTTGGCAGCCTTTATACTTCATGACTTGGGTGAAGAAAAGAGCTTCACTCACCATTGTGATTTACGACTTTTCTACATCAGGATACATTGTAATAAAAATAATACGGCCAGCAATCCCGCAATAGGCCTCCTCTCCTTCCATGAAAGTTGCTGATGATGTGAGAACTGGGGCCGTAAATCATCATCTTGTCAATGAAGGAACAAAATAAACAGTTCTTACCTACTTCACAGAAGTATACTGACTTCTTATAGATCATGTCTTGATATGCTTCACTGATCTTTGGGCAGAAGTTTCACCCTTTGAATCCCAAGAAATGCCTTGAATAATTTAATAAGAATTATTTCATTCATAATGTGGCATACGTACAGATTCGGCCTTATGAATGCATTCATTCAGTGTATTTTTTTTTTTTTTTTATAAAGAGATACATCTGTTTCAAGGCCCTACAATCAGTGTTATGGATGTTGCTGAAACACTCAGATCTCTTTTGCTCGACTGACATTTTGGGAAAAGAGATCAGAAGACCATTGTGTGGGATTTCTAGTGCTGAGAATGTGCTTCGTTGACTGGCTCAGAGGGTGACACTGCCTTGTCAGTTTCTTTGCATATAGAAACCTGCAGACGTCTAGAAACAGCCATCACACTTGAGATTTACAACTGCCGAGAAGACCTGAGGTTGAAAATGTGGATTTTCATTCCTTCCTCACTGATATGGTGAATGTTGAAGAGGCAGATGTTGTGAAAGACTTCAGTGCAAGGTCACCGCACTCAGCCATATGCAGTGGCCTTGCCTCAATAATTTAAAGCCAAAAGAAATAAATTTAGTTCAGATGGTCTTGAAGAATTCTGAAGTCCCTTGACTCAGTCTTCCTTGCATGATAAAGTGAACTGTAGGATATCTGCTTTTCTTTGCTCTTATGTCCTTTTGTGGGTCCAGACACTGGGGACTTATGGGCATCCACTTAAAAGATAAGATTAATAGAATGTAAAGGGTTATATAAAAGATAACATACATATTTCCATGTAAAAGACCATGCCATACTTTGAACTTCCTGTTCAAGTTCTAAAGTTTCATCTCTAACCTACACATTTTTGGTTTGTCAGATACATTTAGGCAACCAGTAGCTCCAGTATAGGTAATAACTACCCCCAAGCCCAACAAATGAAACTCTTCAAAGAATTTTCATCCAAAAAAAAAAAGTATATAGTAAATTATGTATGAAGGCTAAATTATAGTGATACATTTTCAGAAACTTTTTTTTTTCCTTAAAAAGAAAGACCAGGCTTAAGAAAGCGAACTTAATGGACTTGAACTGCACAGCTGCTCTGACTTCTATCTAGCTTGAGGAATCTTGACATTTGGTTAAAAAAAAAAAAAAACTACGTAAAATAGCATATGGAAGTTTCACAATCTTTATTACAGTTTTTGGTGTCTGATGTTAGAGGTGCATTGGAAGATTGATTGCAAAAATGACCCTAGTAGTCCACACTTTGCTGTATCTGCGCCATCTGGAGTTTAATTTTGCAGCTCTTCCATACAAAGGTGAGGTCTATTTCCATGTCCCTCGAGTCTGGACCAGCCTTATCAGTTCCTTAGACTAAAGCATATGGTGGAAATGGTGGCATGCCAGTTCTGAATTGAGGCCCCAAGAGGCCTTGCAAGTTTCTACTCACTCTCTTCAACCCTTGCTTTGCCATGAGAAAAGACCACCATGGCGGAGCAGAGTTCAGTCATGTCTCTTAGGCCATCTCAGAGCATTAAGCCTTCAGTTAACCTATGAGCTGAGTGCTGATGCATGAACAAGCCCAGCTGAAATTAGCTGCGCCCAGCTTAGGTGAGCAGAACAGCACAGCTGGCCCATAGACTCATGAAAAATAAGAAATGATTGGTATTTTAAGTCACTAAGTTTGGGGGTGATTACTCAGCTATAGCTAAGTAATACAGAGGTCTAAATAGACTGTACCTACTTTTAAAAAATAAGAGAGCTAGTATAATAATAGATGGTGACAGAAGGTAACTAGGCTTATTGTGGTGATCATTTTGTAATGTGTATAAATATTGAATCACTATGTTGTACACCTGAATTCATATAATATTGTATGTCAGTTATTCAATTAAAAAAGAATTAAAAAATAATAGATGCCGTGTAAGGTATACTATCTACAAGGCACTTCGTATATATTATCTTCTTAACTCTTACACAGGATACGCTTTCCAATGTACTATACTGAATCTCTACAGTAACATACCTGAATTCTTAAGATATGTCTTGACATTTCCCACAAGTGTACATTGTTTTTTAAAGGAAGACTCCTATCCAGCCACATGTACTAAATTTGTACTAAATTTGTCAAGACACTTGTATTAAGTTGAGAGATGAGAGGAAAGTGCTCATTAAATGTTTCATTCATTTTGTACATCCTCTATAACCTTGTTTCATTTTTGGCAATATTTCTCATGGTACACACAGAATTGTTTCTCGCTTTCTACACACATGCATATAAAAAGCAAGATGAAACAAAATCCTGAAAGAGAAAATGACTCTGGAAACCTTTTTATACACTTTTTCAATTTTCAGAGAATCTTTATAATTTCCCCTGGCAAATTTTGGTTGCTCTGAACATGTATAATAGCTGACACAGTGAATTAGAAAATAATTTATTACAGTTTTGTCTGATATACATCTAACAGATGACCATGAGTACCTTGAAGATGGCCTAGTATAGAAAGAACAGAGGCACAGCACTGGCTAGAGGTGAAGCAGTAGGTTGCACTTTCTAAACTCTTTGGATAAATATATAAGTGGCTTTGGAGGATGATGCAAATAATCTAATCATTTGCAACAAGGGAAGGAAATTGTGTTCACTATTCTTGTATAATTATCCCATCAGATTGTTCCCCAAGTGTTTCCTTGGTTTAGTGTGATCTAGAGGAAATGAAAAACCTTTGAGAATTCTAACAGACGTCGAGAATGCTAACAGACTTTGGAAGAAAAGTGGAGAGAAAGGAGAGGAGAGATGGGAGGAAGAACGAGGCACAACAATTTTTTAAAATGGCCTGGATGCTTGCCATGACACAGGGGATGTCAAACGAAGGTGTTGGCTGCTACGGCTATATAAAAAGTCAAGTGTTACGGGCTTTATTAGTACTCTTAGCAGACTGAGACTGAGCTCTTGCCAATGTGGAAGCCATCCAGATTCAAGAGATAAGTGTCCTGAGTAGTCAAGTTGTCTCTGAAATCTGAAGGCCGCTGAGCGCGTGGTACACTGGTTTTCGGTCAGAGTGCATTTAAGCCTGGGTGATCATAGTTTACTTGGGTGCATAGAATTCTTAGGTTATGCATGCGTGTGTGTGTATATATATATGATATATATATATCATATATCATATATATGATATATATATATGTGCTTGGAAACTCTAAGTTTATTTTTCTTTGTTAAACTTCTTTAGTAACTTCCCTTCCTCCTAGCCAGGAAAAGAAGACATTAAAATTTAAAATCCACTTTGTAACCACATCTGTAGAATTATTGAATCTGAACTATGTATGTGTTTTTTGGATTCAGATTTTGCTTTTCACTCCAGACTGCTCAAATGAATGGGAATTCTGTCTGGGGTAACACTTAATGCCAATGCTTTTGTAACTCATTCAGGCAGACTCAGTAATTGGAGTTATCTTACAGCAGGAACTAGACCAACAAGTTCAGGTCCAGACTGGTTGAATATCTTACTCTGGAAATCCAAGTCCAAGTTGAAGATTAGGCCTCAAGTTGATAGTTATTCCATCCACCGCTCAGGGTTTTGAATCATATTACTTCTGCAGAACTCCATTTTGGAGCAGGAAGAGTGTTTAATCAACTACTTCAATTTTAAATTCTCAGTGACCTCTGGAGGGAGAGAACAGAGCTGTCAAACTAGAGAAAAGAGAATGGGAAGGTACATTTTGAGGTGTGCTCTTAGAATTGGGCTCTTAGCTCCAGCACTTACTTGCAGTGCTGCTTCAGAAAATCTGAACATCTTGAGCCCTATCAGTTTCACTTGTAAAATGCACATAATAAACAGCTACCTTTGGAGGTTATTGTAAAGATTAAATTTTTTTTTTTTTTTTTTTTTTTTTTTTTTTGGTGTATGCGGGCCTCTCACTGCTGTGGCCTCTCCTGCTGCGGAGCACAGGCTCCGGACACGCAGGCTCAGCGGCCACGGCCCACGGGCCCGGCAGCTCTGCGGTATGTGGGATCTTCCCGGACCGGGGCATGAACCCGTATCCCCTGGATCGGCAGGCGGACTCTCAACCACTGCGCCACCAGGGAAGCCCCTGTAAAGGTTAAATTTTAATGTGCATCCAATGCCAGCACGGTGGCTTACTTTTAGTAAATAGTTAATATAAGGCACATTTACACTTTTGGTTTCTAATTCTAGTAGACATTGATTTCTACCCTTCGCCTTTAAATAAACCAATGAACCACTGCCACACTGTCCCTGCCTTTATTATTGGGATTTTTATTTCTTTTAGAGTTTTAAGGATTATTTTATCTATGAAAAGGCTATATAGTATTTAGAATTTTGTCTAGGCTGCTCTAATAAAAACATTGGCTCAACCAAGAGAGAGTTTTATTTATTTCATCTACCTCTCTTGTAACAGTTCAGGGTAACATATTTAGTGGCTTAATGGAGTTGGCAAGGCTGAGTCCTCCCATCTTCCAGCTATGCTCTCCTAAGGCGTTATCTTCGGCCAATAGTTGACAGATAAGATGGCTTGCCTCAGATCTTTACTCCAGCCAGTGAAACATGGGAAAGAGAAATGTACAGGTGTGTCCATCCCATTTAAGGGCTACTTTTAACTAACACACACACACCCATATCCTGTTTTCAAGACCTTAGTCACATGGGTTACATCAAAATGGAGAGGAGATTGGGAACTGTGGCCTGGGGTCTTTAGCTAAGAGATCATGTTCAGCTAAAACACCTACTACTGCAGAAGAAGGGGACAATGACTCGGTAATATGAGGAGTGGGAGGTGGCTGATTCGTAGTGTCTGACAAAATGTCTTTGTTTGGGAGGATGAGTGTTCATAGATGGTACAAATGGTAACTGTGGAAAGGTCTTTAAACATAATATCTTAAAGGTAAAAGAGTCTCATTCCTTATGTCCTTAAATAGCCTTTACTGTGACACACAAAACTAACTGATCCACAATAATCCGTCACCAAATACAGTTGTCCCACAGTTTGGAGAGAGATGTAGAAATATTTTAATCCATGATTTTTGTCAATTCAGAATTCAGTTTTTTCCATACTCCTTATTCAGCAAATATTTATTGAGCTCCTAGATGCTGAGGATATTGTAGTGACCAAAACAGGCAGGAATTTCTGCCCTTATGAAACTTGCATTCTAGTTTGGGGTGATGTGCAGTACAACAATTAATAAAATACTTGGTGGAGGCTGTGCAGATTGTGATGATTAACATGGAGAAAAAATGAACCAGAGAAGGAGAATGCAGTTATGACTAGGGTGGCTAGGGCAGGCCACATGCAGAAGGTGACACCTGAACAAAAACCTAGAGGAAGTGAGGGAGTAGGCCATGTGCATCTCTGTTGCAAGAATGCTCCAGGCAGAGGTTGGAGCAAATGCAAGTGGTCTGTGGTGTGAGTGTTTGTGACGACAGACAGCGCGGAGGTCAGTGTGGCTGGATTGGAGCAAGTGAGTTAGAAAGCAGTGGGAGATTAGGTCAAGGAGCTCATGAAAAGCTAGATCATTGGAGCCTTGTAGGCCAAAGACCAAAATCTTGGTCCTTCAGTTGAGTACAGTTTTGAGCAGAGGAATGAAATGATCTGATATGTCTTTTAAAATGGTCTCATCTCTGCCTGCTTTGTTGAGAATGGAATGTAGGGGAGAGACTGGTAAAATCAGCAATACCAGTAAAAAGGCTACTGCAGTAATTCAGATGAGAGATCCCAGACAAGGCTGATAGCAGTGAACATGGTAAGAAGTATTTGAATTTTGTATGTATTTTGAAAATTAAGCATTCAGTGTTTTTGCTGATGAATATCTGCAAGTGATCAACAAGGGAGAGCTGTATGTGGAGAACAGTTAAGTCTTAAGGACAGAGCACTGAGCCATTGCAGTGTGAAAAAATGAGAAAGGATCCCCAGAGGAGACTAGAAAGTAGGAGCCGTTCAGGTTGTAGTAAAACCCAGGGCAATGGGCAAAGACAAATAATATATGATATCACTTATGTGTGGAATCTAAAAACAAACAAAACAGAAACAGACTCATAGACACAGAGAAAAAACTGGTGGTTGCCAGAGGGAGGGGGTAGAGGGATGGACAAAATAGGAGCAGGGGATTAAGAAGAACAAGCTTCCAGTTATAAAATAAATGTCATGGGATGTAATGTACAACATAAGGAATATATTCAATAATATTGTAGCAACTTTGTAT
Source organism: Orcinus orca (assembly GCF_937001465.1). NCBI lineage: Eukaryota > Metazoa > Chordata > Mammalia > Artiodactyla > Delphinidae > Orcinus > Orcinus orca. Next base: position 58,450,544 of record NC_064564.1, read on the forward strand.
GGTGACAGATGGTAACAAGATTTATCATGGTGATCATTTCATAATGTATAAAAATATTGAATCACTATGTTGTACACCTGAAAATAATGCAATATTGTATGTCAGTTATAGTTCAATTTAAGAAACAGGGCAATGGGTGTTCTAGAAGTCAGGTGAAAAAAGCGTTTCAAGGAAGAATATATGACCAACTATGTCGAACACTGCTGCTGGTCAAGTAGGATGATGACTGAGAATGGACTCTTGGACCATTAACACATGGAGGTCAAGGGCAGTTTGTGTGAAATGGTTAGGGATGAATGTCCATGATCTTATGAATGGATCTCTGGGGTTAGTTCTCAAGCAAACTGTGAAAGGAGACCTATGATTTACCTACTCTCTTAGTACATGAATAAAATAGGAAATTTCCTTCACACCATAGGCCTTAAAAAATAACAAAAAAATCCCCGCAAAACTTTGTACTGAGAATGGTAAAGTAAATGCAAGGGAGAATTCAAGTGCAAAAGACAGTAAATTCCCAGCCAGAAAAGGCTGGTTCAGAAGTGCTTTAAAACTTTAGAGTTTGGAAAATATGAGTGATAGGATGTATGCTTTACCAGGTCTCAACTTTCTGGGAACCGTTGAAGATTCTAGTAATTGAGAAGACGGGTGACCAGATGGATAAGGTCTTAATCTTGAGAGAAAAAAAATGTTTTGTTGGCTAGTTTTATTTCTGATGGGGAGCAGATTGGTTAATGTTTTGTTTTTCATATATGGAAGTAATCCTACAGCTTCTATCCACTGATTTTCTAGAATATAATTTATCAACCATATTCATCATAATCATTTCTGGTACTTTGGAAAATGAGAATTCCTGGGAATTATTTTTATCTTTGGAAACAGATTCTGCAGGTACAGAATCCAGAAATAGGAACTCTAATCTTTATGAGTATCCTTATGTACATTAAAGTTTGAGTACCATTTTCTTAGAGTTCTGTGAAATGCCTAATTCCTCTTGCACAGGCAGTTTCTCATATATTTGAATATAGCTCTGCTGACTCCTGTCTCTTCATTCAGAAGTCCCTAGACAAATAGCCATGATCACTTCCACCTTAAATGAAATGATCCCACATGCATTTTCCAAAGAAACTTATATACTTTAACATTATATTAAATAACATGGGAGTAAATACTGTTTTAGTCCTTCTCATTTTTCAACTTCAGTTTATTGCATAAGTTATTTTCACTTTTCCAGTATTTTTCTCATTTTTATGAATAGCTCATATTTTATTTGTAAAACTAGAATTGACCCAAATGGACAATAAGAATGTTAAGTTTTATATATTCTACAGTATTTGCAGAAAAGCAATATTATGTACTTTTTCTGGAATGCGTTTCCATTAAAATGTACTATGAGTAATGTATTGGATTCATTTATAAGGGAATTGGGAAAAAAATATTACCATAATCTTTCTCATCTGAAAGATCATTCCATTTTAAGTGTTCATATGTCTCCTCTGAGATGAAAGCTTTACAAGTCTATTATTTCAAGAGATTTTCTATTCCTGATTAGTAAACATTAGTGGTTAAATCTATGTGGGAATTTTGTTAATAGGCATCTATTTTATTTTTCTTAAACCTTAAAAAATACTGGGTTTCAAAGATTGAATTTAACTGATCAATTAAGCAGTATATCTGCAAATGTTAAGACCTTTAAAGTCTACTTTTTCTTTTTAAGCTCCAGGTTACTTCTCAGTAAAGCAATATCCAGTTGGTGACATAATGGAATGCAATTTTATCATGTGGAAAAATGGAACCTTACACACATTTATTTTTTGCTTTATGGGGGGAGGTTGGCATACTAATTTTAAATAAAAATAGATATAATAACTTGGATTTTTATTTGAATGTGGCCTTAACCTATTCTAGTCCTTTAATTTTTTCTTTTAATCTGGGAGGGCCATATAGTTGATTTAAGAAAACCTCAAATTTTACACAAAGCAGTATAGCCCATCTCTTCCAAAACTGAATTTTTCTCTTCTGAACAGTCCCTCCCTGTGGGTATTTGCTCCTAACTTTTTATGCAGTATTTTAACCAAATTTTTAATGTTCAGTCTCTTCTTATCTATTTGTTCCTTAAACTTGGCTCTGTGTCCCATCCAGAGGCTACCTCATTTAAAGTGGATCAAAAGCATGTATACTTGGCCTAGGCTGGTGTTTTCATAATTCTATTTCTTTTAGTAAATGGAGTAGAATCATAGACTTATAAAAAGTTAAAAGTTAAAAGAAACAGGATCTCAAGTTGTGGTTCCATGTTTTACAACCCAGCTTTGCTGTATTTCTTACAAAGGTACCTGAGGTTTTCCTGCTTAATTTTTTCTTTTTAACTGTTTTATTGGGACATGAATGGCATTCAAAAAACTGTATATATTTAATGTATACAACTTGATGAGTTTGGAGATAAGTATATACCCATGAAACCATCATCACAATCTATGCCATAAATATGTCCACTGTGTCCAAAAATTTCCTCCTATTTATTATTATGAATATTTTTGTGATAACATTTAACATAAGATCTACCCTCTTAGTAAATGTTTAAGTATTCAATACAGTACTATTAACCATAGGTGCTGTGCTGTATAGTAGGTTTCCAGGACTTATTCATTTTGTATAACTGAAATTTTGTACCCTTTGACTGATAATGTTTTTGGTTTTAACTATAAGATAGAATCATAGCGACTTCATAACACTGTTGTGTGATTCATAACATGATTAATATACTTGGAAAGTCCTGGGCTGTTCCTCAGTATTACTAGAAAAAGCAATATAAACTTTTGTTATTTTATTGCCTTCGATTATAATTAATCAATGTATTCTATATGTGAAACATATATTTGGTCTGGTTTTGGACATTGGTGTTTGACTTTTTGTTCCAACGTTGAATTTCTTTTAAGAGTAAGCTTCAACTCTGAAAAATACTAACTTTATGGTCTGCTCTGAGATATGCTTGCCATTGGCAATGAAAACTGTGTGAAATCTGACAGCCTCACCCGAAATGAATTTGAGCAGATTATTTTATTTGATTTAGCCCTCATGGATGCAAACCTGTTGAAATGGGTTTCAAAATAGGGATTTTTATCCCATCTTGCAAACACAGCATAATTCAGCAGAAACCACCCACCTCCACCTTTGCACAGTTTTCACCCAAATTCATATATAGGCTCAGTGTTGCTCTAAAACTAGTCCTTGGTTTTACCATAAGTTCATGATCTTGGAGAACAAAAACTAAATGCATGAAATTGGTGTTACCTTCAACTTGAAAGGCAAACCCGTATTTATGCAAGTTCCTCATTTCCCTGGAAATATTCTGTTCCGCTTACTGGCCGGAATTTCTCAGAAGGCGACTACCTTGTAGTAATACATGTTCATATAGCTTAGTTCTAATTTCAGGACTTCTAACTGACTTCTGATTTTTAAGAACTGATCAGTAGGAAGCATGCAACAGCGATATAAACAACAGAAATCAACCTGTGAAAGTCCAAAAACTTGGGAGTGTTCTGTTCATGTATTTCCATTTAAAATTGTATGATTATTATGATAATGCATGGGAAGTAATTTTATATTGATTAACTTATATTTCCCACATTAATAAAGAATTGATGTTAGAAATTTAACACTAAATGACCAGCTTCCAAAGTTTTATGAAATATAAAGCTGTTTTATCGAAGCAACAATGGATTCTTTTTTTTAAATTTATTTTTATTAGAGTATAGTTGATTTACAATGTTGTGTTAGTTTCAGGTATACAGTAAAGTGATTCAGTTATACATATATTCATTCTTTTTTAGATTCTTTTCCCTTATAGGTTATCACAGAATGTTGAGTAGAGTTCCCTGTGCTATACAGCAGTGGTCCCCAACCTGTTTGGCACCAGGGACCAGTTTCGTGGAAGACAATTGTTCCATGGACAGAGGGTGGGGGTGATGGTTCAGGTGGTAACGGGAGCGATGGGGAGTGGCAGATGAAGCTCTGTTCGCTCGCCGGCTGATCACCTCCTGCTGTGCGGCCCTGTTCCTAACAGGCTGTGCCCCAGTACCGGTCCACGGCCCAGGGGTTGGGGACCCCTGCTAAACAGTATGTCCTTGTTGGATATCTATCTTGTATATAGTAGTGTGTGTGTGTTCCTCCCAAGCTTCTGATTTATCCCTCCCCCTCCATGTTTCCCCTTTAGTAACCATAGGTTTGTTTTCAGTATCTGTAAGTCTGTTTCTGTTTGTAAATAAGTTTATTTGTATCATTTTTAAAATTAGATTCCACATTTGAGTGATAGCATATTTTTCTTTCTCTGTCTGACTTAACTTCACTTAGTATGATAATCTCTGGGTCCATCCACGTTGCTGCAAATGGCATTATTTCATTCTTTTTTATGGCTGAGTAATATTCCATTGTATATATGTACCATATCTTCTTTATCCATTCATCTGTTGATGGACATTTAGGTTGCTTCCTCGTCTTGGCTATTGTAAATAGTGCTGCAGTGAACATTGGGGTGCATGTATCTTTTCAGATTATGGTTTTCTCCAGATATATGCCCAGGAGTGGAATTGCTGGATCATATGGTAGTCCTATTTTTAGTTTTTTAAGGAACCTCCATACTGTTCTCCATAGTGGTTGTTCTAATTTACATTCCCACCAACAGTGCAGGAGGGTTCCCTGTTCTCCACACCCTCTTCAGCATTTATTATTTGTGGGCTTTTTGATGATGGCCATTTTGACCAGTGTGAGTTGATACTTCATTGTAGTTTTGACTTGCATTTCTCTGATAATTAGTGATGCTGAGCATCTGTTCATGTGCTTTTAGGTCAGTTGTATGTACTCTTTGGAGAAATGTCTATTTGGATCTTCTGCCCATTTTTTGATTGGGTTGCTTGGGTTTTTTGACATAGAGCTGCATGAGCTATTTGTATATTTTGGAGAGTAATCCCTTGTTGGTCACTTTGTTTACAAATATCTTCTCCCATTCTGTGGGTGGTCTTTTCATTTTGTTTATGGTTTCCTTTGCAGAAGTTTTTGAGTATAATTAAGTCCCATTTGTTTATTTTGGTTTTTATTTTCATTACTCTAGGAGGTGGATCAAAAAAGATATTGCTGCAACTTATGTCAAAAAGTGTTCTGCTTATGTTTTCCTCTCAGGGTTTTATAGTGTACAGCCTTACATTTAGGTTTTTGATCCATTTTGAGTTTATTTTTGTGTATGGTGTTAGAGAATGTTCTAATTTCATTCTTTTACATGTAGCTGTCCAGCTTTCCCAGCACCACTTATTGAAGAGACTGTCTTTTCTTCATTGTATATTCTTGCATCCTTTGTCATAGATTAGGTGACCATAGGTGCATCGGTTTATCTTTGGGCTTTCTATCCTGTTCCATTGATGTATATTTTTGGTTTTGTGCCAGTACCATACTGTCTTGATTACTGTAGCTTTGTAGTATAGTCTGAAGTCAGAGAGCCTAATTCCTCCAGCTCCATTTTTCTTTCTCAAAATTGTTTTGGCTATACGGAGTTTTTTGTTTCTCCATACAATTAAAAAAAAAAAATTTGTTCTGCTTCTGTGGAAAATGCCATTGGTAATTTGATAGGGATTTCATTGAATCTGTAGATTGCCTTGGGTAGTATAGTCATTTTGACAATATTGAGTTTTCCAATCCAAGGACATGGTATATCTTTCCACCTGTTTATGTCTTCTTTGATTTCTTTCATCAGTGTCTTATAGTTTTCAGAGGACAGGTTTTTGGCCTCCTTAGTTTATTTCTAGGTATTTTATTCTTTTTGTTGCAATGGTAAATGGGAGTGTTTCCTTAATTTCTCTTTCAGATTTTTCATCATTAGTGTATAGGAATGCAAGAGATTTCTGTGCATTAATTTTGTATCCTGCTACTTTACCAAATTCATTGATTAGCTCTAGTAGTTTTCTGGTAGCATCTTTAGGATTCTGTATGTATAGTATCATGTCATCTGCAAACAGTGACAGTTTACTTCTTTTTCAATTTTGATTTATTTTTTTTTCTTCTCTGATTGCTGTGGCAAGAACTTCCAAAACTATATTTATAGAATAAAAGTGGCAAGAGTGGACATCCTTGTCTTGTTCCTGATCTTAGAGGAAATACTGAAAGTATTTTAGTACTTTCAGCTTTTCCTTGTTGAGTATGATGTTAGCTGTATGTTTGTCATATATGACCTTTATTATGTTGAGGGATGTTCCCTCTATGCCCACTTTCTAGAGAGTTTTTATCATAAATGGGTGTTGAATTTTGTCAAAAGCATTTTCTGCACCTATTGAGATAATCATATGGTTTTTATTCTTCAGTTTGTTAATGTGGCATATCACACTGATTGGTTTGCAGATATTGAAGAATCCTTTCATCCCTGAGATAAATCCCACTTGATCATACTGTATGATCCTTTTAATGTATTGTTGGATTCAGTTTGCTGAGTATTTTTTTGAGGATTTTTGTGTCTATGTTTATCAGTGATACTGGCCTGTAATTTTCTTTTTTTGTGGTATCTTTTTCTGGTTTTGGTATCAGGGTGGTCGTGGCCTCATAGAATGAGCTTGAGAGTAGTGTTTCTTCCCCTGCAGTTTTTTGGAAGAGTTTCAGAAGGATAGGTGTTAGCTCTTCTCTTAAGGTTTGATTGAATTTGCCTGTAAAGCCATCTGGTCCTGGACTTATTTTTGTTGGGAGTTTTTAAATCACAGTTTCAATTTTAATTTCAATTTCAGTACTTGTGATTGGACTGTTCATGTTTTCTATTTCTTCCCTGATCAGTCTTGGGAGATTGTACCTTTCTAGGAAATTGTCCATTTCTTCTACGTTGTCCATTTTATTGGCATGTAGCTGTTTGTAGCAGTCTCTTATGATCCTTTGTATTTCTGTGGTGTCTGTTGTAACTTCTCCTTTTTCATTTCTAATTTTATTGATCTGAGTCCTCTCCCTTTTTTTCCTGATGAGTCTGGCTAAATGTTTGTCAATTTTGTTTATCTTCTCAAAGAACCAGCTTTTAGTTTCATTGATCTTTGCTATTGTTTTCTTCATCTGTATTTCATTCATTTCTGCTCTGATCTTTATGATTTCTTTCCTTCTACTAACTTTAGGTTTTCTTTGTTCCTCTTTCTCTAGTTGCCTTAGGTATAAGGTTAGGTTGTTTATGTGAGATTTTTCTTGTTTCCTGAGATAAGGTTGTATTGCTATAAATGTTCCTCTTAGAACTGCTTTTTCTGTATCCCATAGGTTTTGGACCATCGTGTTTTTGTTGTCATTTGTCCCTAGGTATTTTTTGATTTGCTCTTTGATTGCTTCAGTGATCCATTGGTTGTTTAGTAACACATTGTTTAGTCTCCACGTGTTTGTGTTTTTTAGTTTTTTTTCTTGTAATTGGTTTCTAATCTCGCAGCGCTGTGGTTGGAAAAGATGCTTGATATGATTTCAGTTTTCTTAAATTTACTGAGGCTGATTTGTGACCCAAGATGTGATCTATCCTGCAGAATGTTCCATGTGCACTTGAGAAGAAAGTGTATTCTGCTGCTTTCAGATGGAATGTTCTATAAATATTATTTCCAGCTTTGGGGTCGGCCTGTTGTAGCAGAGAGCAGCCACAGACAACACAAACGGAGGGATGTGGCTGTGTTCTGATAAAACTTTATTTATGCAAAAAAATATAAATTAAGTCCATTTGGTCTAATGTTTCATTTAAGTCCTGTGTTTCCTTATTGATTTTCTGTCTGGATGATCTGTCCGTTGATGAAAGTGGGGTATTAAAGTTCCCCACTATTATCATGTTACTTTTATGGCTGTTAGCATTTGCCTTATATATATTGAGGTGCTCCTATGTTGGGTGCATAGATACTTACAATTGTTATATCTTCTTCTTGGATTGATCCCTTGATCATTATGTAGTGCCCTTCTTTGTCTCTTGTAACATTCTTTATTTTAAAGTCTATTTTGTCTGATGTGGGTATTGCCACTCCAGCTTTCTTTTGATTTCCATTTGCATGGAATACCTTTTTGATCCCCTCACTTTAAGCCTTTATGTGTCCCTTCATCTGAAGTGGGTCTCTTGTAGAGAGCATATATATGGGGCTTGTTTTGGTATCCATTCAGCCAGTCTATGCCTTTTGGTTGGAGCATTTAATCTATTTACGTTTAAGGTACTTATCGATATGAATATTCTTATGGCCATTTTGTTAATTGTTTTGGATTTGTTTTTGTAGGTCTTTTTTCTTCCCTTCCTCTTTTGTTCTCTTCTCTTGTGATTTGATGTGTATCTTCAGTGATGTGTTTGGATTGCTTTTTCTTTTGTGTGAGTGTATCTATTACAGATTTTTGGTTTGTGGTTCCCATGAGGTTTTGATGTAGCAGTCTGTATCTGTACAAGATTGTTTTAAGTTTCTGATCTCTTAATTTCAAATGCATTTCCTGCATTATTCCTCTCTTCTTTTCATGATTGATAGTTTTGATATATTTGTGTGTGGAATATTTCCTACCTTTACTTTATGTTTGCCTTTACCAGTGAGCTTCCCATTCATAACTTTCTTGATTCTAGATGTGGCCTTTTCTTTTTCACCTAGAGAAGTTCATTTAGGATTTGTTGTAATGCTGGTTTGGTGGTGCTGAATTCTCTTAGCTTTTGGTTTTCTGTAAAACTTTTGACTTCTGTATCAAATCTGAACAGTGGACTCTTTTAATTTGTTACTGAAATTCTGTCATAACATGGCCATGCCTTGAAGGATGCTGGTGAGATACTAATTGTCATGCACTTAAGCATTCATTGAGGGGCACAACCTCTGAAAAAATAAATAACTGTGTCATGGAGCAATTATTCAGGGTTTTTCTTCCTGCTTCTTTCTCAGCTTAATGCTCTTGGGTGAATCTCTTTGGCTCACTGCTGGCTCTCAGGACTGAGAAGGGGCTGAAGCTTCTGGAACAAGGGTCATTCTTAGAATATATGTATAAATCTCTGATGACTTTTTATAAATCACTCATGTGTTTCACTATCAGTGCACTTTGATCACACACACCAACAGTAAATTGAATGGTTTAGTCATGATGAAAAAGATGGACAGGTAAAACATTATATTTTGGAAGAAAGAACAATGAGACCCATATGATTTCAATCTTGGGTGAAAGATTTCAATCTTGGGTGAAAATCACCAATTTACAAAATAAAGTATCTTGAATCTAGTTTCCATCTCCTCTCATATGCAAATTCTCTTGAAAATGGTATTTTATATTTTTATTATCTCCTCTCTCAGCTGATATGGATATAAAAATAGTTTATGATTCTATTGGTCTCTATACAACAGTCCCAGTCAATTTAAAATAGATGTAACCACATAAAATATAATTGCTTTCATAGGTACATAGTACGTACCTCAGTAAGAATACATTTCTATCACAGTGCGTGTTTTTATTTAAATGTATTAAATATTTAAATTACAGAAGTAATACATCTTTTGTCAAAAGCGAAAAATATATATATATACTTGAAAAAAGGTAATGAAGTATACACAATGCAACTAGCTTTGAACTCTTCTGTCTCTGTGCTAATATAAGTAAGTTAAGAAAATATTTCTTATTTTTTAACAAAATATGGTCATGTAATATGCTTTATGTTACACTTGATTTTCATGAATGTTACTCATTCTTTCTGTAGATGAATGCTCCATAATTTACTCAATCTGCCTTTTACTAGTGGAGATGTATGTTTTTCTCTTCTCTTTTCTTTTCTTTTCCTCCCTCCCCTCCCTGTTAATAATGTGCACATAAATATTCTTGTACAAATATACTGACATAGAACTGTACTTCATTAGAGTTCCCTAAATGGGTTTTCTAGTTTGGAGGGTATTCACATTTTAAATTTTAGTATATTCTTAATGTTACTTCTATATAATACATTGCCTTTTAATTTTTGTTTTGTTTTACATGACTGCTTCCTTCACTAAACTGAGTTCCTAGAGGGCAGGGACTCTTTCCTATTTATCAATGATTTTAGCTATAAATACTTAATTTTTTATTGTGCAAATAAAAGATTTGACTATTTAGCCATACTAATATGACTATGTTTTGCCTTCCCTACCCTCTTACAGTCCATCTTAATGCTAAACACCTTCCCTAGCACTGAAGCCACCATTGATTTCCACCTTTCCTCAATACCAGCAATCCATATAGTGTGTTACAGATCAGCGATTGGTTAAATGCTCCCCTATAACCTTAGCTGATTATTTAGAATCTTAGTTATAGCGAACTTCCATTGAGAACAGATGATCAGCAATTTGAGGCCATCGATCTAATATATATGTGTATATGTGTTTATATACTACATAATGTATATGTTATAATGTATACTGTATATGTATATAACAGGACAATTATTAGTACTTTTTATATACTCATTAAATATATTTTAATATGCTAATTATATGGACTGAGTTTATGTATTCCGACACTGTTATGAATCTACATTGACCACATTTTCTAAATGATCATTCTGTTCATTGTGTACTGGAGGCACAGTTAAAGGTATAAGATAGTGGCTTTCAACCTCAGCTGTACATTAGAATCATATGCGGTGGGGAGCTCTTGAAAATGCTTAGACCCCACTTCCATCTGATGGAATCAGAGTCTGGGAGGGCAGAATGAGAACCCAGGCAACTGTGCTCTTAAAATTTCACCAGGTAGTTGTGATGCACAGTGAAGGTTAAGACCCACTAGTAAAAAAACAAACAAAAAAAAGTAAGACAGTTGTCTCTTTCTTAAAGTTGTATTTTTCTTGCCCTGATATACAAATGTGGGGACTTCCATCTAGATAGTCAAAGTCCAGGCTATTGTAAATAATACAAACACAAGTGACCTCATGGAAAGTTGAGCTTAGATGGAAACTGAGAGCAAGTTTCAAAGCCAAGAGATTTGATTGATATACATGAAAATAGGTGGAATTGAAGCAGACTGGGGACGTTTTCTTCTTTTTAATTGAGATATAATTGACATTGTATTAGTTTTAGGTGTACAAATTAATGATTTGATATATGTATATATTGTGAAATAACTAGCACAATAAGTTTAGTTAACATCTATTACCACATAGTTGCAAAATTTTTTTTTCTTATGATGAGAACTTTTAAGATCTACTCTCAGCAACTTTCAAATATGCAATACAATATTGTTAACTATGCTCACCATACTGTATATTACATCCCCAGGAATTATTTTGTCTTATAACTGGAAATTTGTTCCTTTTTGACTACCACCTAGTGATGCTTTCTGTACTGGGTTGAATACTGTTCCCCCAAATTTGTATTCACCCAAAACCTGTGAATGTGACCTTATTTGGAAATAGGGTCTTTGCAGATGTAATCAAGCTGAGATGAGATCATACTGGATTGGGATGGGCCTTAAACGCAAATGACTGGGACCCTTATAAGGAGAGGTACAGAGATATAGATACACAAAGAGGGAGGAAAGCCATGTGAAAATGAAGGCAGAAATTGGAGCAATGCAGCTAAAAGCCAATGAATGCCAGGGATGACTGGCAACCACCAGAAGCTAGAGGAGGAAGGAAAGTTTCTTCCCTAGAGACTTGCTGGGGAGCATGGTCCTGCTTCAGACTTCTGGCCCCCAGAACTGGGAGAGAATACATTTCTGTTGTGTTAAGTCACCAAGTTTATGGTAATTTGTTATGGAAGCTCTAGGAAACTAATAGAGTTTTCTAAATTTTGTATGGGCCCCAAGCAGCAATATATCATAGCCTCCCCATATTTATGCATATTTAAATGTGCAGGCCATGTTTAAAGGAGAAAATTTAAAGCAGAAATGTATTGGAGATTTTTTTAAATTTGGAAAGCCCTGTCCTGTCACCTTGCCAAATTATTTAATTTTAATAGATTTTAGTTACTTCCTTTGGGTTTTCTAGAGATGCAGTCAACCATATGTAGATGATTACATATAACTGTATTTCTTCCTTTCAATAATTTATGCTTTTTAATTTTGCATCAAGCCCTGTTAATCAGATCATCAAAGCAATATTACTTATAAATGATAGAGAACATATCTGCTGTGTTGCTTTTTATATTAGGAATAACGCTATTGTTAAATCATATATAATGTTAATTATCTGTTTTGAATAAAGATGTTTGATATTGAGAAAAATACCCTTCTATCCCAATTTTTAATAGTACTATTATTAGGCATGGATCTTGACTCTTATGAATGGATTTTTTTCGTTTACATAAGTATGATTTTTTTCTTATTAGCCTATAAATTATTTTCCTGATTCACTTCATATGGATGTTTGAGTATTAACTGATATAGTCCCTGGATATTGTGAATATTTATTTTGTTTTATATTTTCCATATGTCCTTATTCCATAGGAGATTCTTCTGTCTCTTTATGACAGATTTTTATATTAGTATTTGCTTATACATTTAAAATCATACTTTGTACTCTTCATTTCTTCTCCTTTTATATTCAGATTTTTATTAACTCCTGGTTTTCTTTCACATTAGTTTTACTATAACTTTATTATGTTAGTTCTTCCCTCAGTTCCTAGATTAATTTATTTCTCTTTTTATCTTTTATTACTTCCTTTTTCATATTTTCTCAGGTTGACTGTCCTTTTTGTGATTTCTTTATTTTTGTAATAAAATAATTTGAGGACATACATTTGTTTGTTACTGTAGTCAACAATAACACTGGTTTGTAATATAATACTCCTTTGATTATTTTCTAAATAATGTTCTTGCATCATCTCCTAGATATTACTTGTGAGTGTTCAGTGCTTAAAAAAAATTCTTTATTGTTTGATATTTTTTATATACATGACTAACCTCCATCTTTATTAAATGTGATATGAGAATTTGTCAAATAAATTATTTGAGGATACATTTTTAAATATATTTTATGGTATCTTATATAATTATTATTTGTAGATGATAGAAGAGTATTTCCAAATATTCAAAAAAGAGGTATTCTCTGTAAGGTAAACAACTTGATATTACTCCATTATTTAAATATCGTAATATTACATACATTTTACTTGTATGACTTCTTATGAGCTGATAGTATTTTAAAATTCCACTGTATTTCTGTTTATTTCCCCTTGATTAAAAGTTCAACTGACTTTATCAATATAAAACAGCCCTTTTATCCTGGTTTAAGCTTTATTGCTTTTAATTCTACCTTGATTACTATATGTTCATGTTTGCTCGGATGAATTTATTCATCTGTTAATTCAAAGCCTTTCTGTATCATTCTGTTCTGAGTGTCCCTCTGTTTATAGCAAGTTAGTGGATGCTGTTTTAAAGCCAACCTGACTTATCCAGACAGTGTCTTATTTTTGTCAATTTATATTATGATTTATTTTATTGTTTTCATTTAAAGTTTACTTAGTACTTAGTACTTCTCTGGCTAGAAAATGCTTTATCTGCTTTTATTTCTTTTGTGGTTTGGAAGATAAACATTTGGTCTAAATTATCACAAATCTATACTAACCTAATTATTAAAATGTTAGTTTGTACTCTACTTAATGAAATGTTAGGAATGTAGTGCTATATTTTAATTTCAGATTACTATTTAATCTTGGTACAGATCACATTAATTTTTTACATAATTTTAATAGTTATTAAAATTTTACATATTTCATTATAGGCATGATACTATTTATGAGCTTCAGTTTTTAGTGTATAATTTTAATTTTTCCATATAATTTATCTATATTTGTTTTTAATGCTTACTACCATCTTTTTGCTACTACAACTTCCCAATCTTCAGTGACTTCTAAATTCAGTTCTTCTTACTTTGATAAAATTGCATAAGCCGTTTAAAATAATAACCTGGGTAGCATATCTGAAATTGTCTTTTTATTCACATCTGAAATTATTACATTGACTGGGTATGTAATCCTTGTAGCATCATTATTTTTTCTCTAAACTTCATGGGAGCATTTTCTTTGGTATCATTTTATTATTGAAGTAAAAATATAGTGTCTTTTTCTTTTATTATGAATGAAAGATTTCAGGATGTATTCTTCATTCTCAAAATGTAAATTTTCATTAGATCATATGTTGGAGTTAATCTCTATTCAGTTACTTTCCTCAAATACTGTGAGTCCTCTCAATTTCCAATATGAGGGTTTCTCTGTTAGATTTTCATCGTTGCTTCCTTTCTGGGAAGAATACTTGTTACTTACAGATGAACTCTCATCTTTCTCAATCTGTACTAATATCATCTGCCTTCTGAATGTACTCATTCATTTTAGCCTCTTCAATCTCCTTTTGGTGTTCACAATCTCAGGTTATTTACTGCTTTCAACACTGATTTTACTTCTGTTATTGCAATGTAGTTTCACTGTCTTCTTATTGCTTTTTTCTCTTATTTATTACAATAACTATTTTTAGTCTTGTTTGTATCTAAAGCAGGTATTTTCTGTCTTTCCTAAAAGTCAGCATATTTGGGTGGGAAGGGTTTTCTTCTCAGCACTTGGCTGCATTTCTCTTGTATTGCTACATTATTTTAAAGGCCCATGTAGGTCTTTGAACACAAAACATTCTATTCTAATTGTTTGAGGAAGACAGTTAGTTTTTGAGAATTTATATTAACTTCATCATACTTGCCCTGGCCGCTGTCTCCCAGACCTGGAGCTGGGCTGTCATGTGACAAACCTAACAGAGTACCTACATAGCAAGTTTTTAGCAAGTTCTGGGGCCTGCTTCTAGGTATGCTATTGAATAAGTTCTCCAGACCACCTTCCCCACACCCAGTAGACTAATGACTTATTTCAGTGGTCACTGGATCTGAAGTTCTCAACACTTTGAAAAACAAGGCTACCTGGGAGAGAATTTTTCTTTGGCAGTTGGGCTGTAAAATGTGAATTGGCCTCAACACCGTCCACAGAACTAAAATTCTAAATACAATGCTATGCCAGGGTCTAGATGCCCAAAGAGAGATGGCCAAATGATAATGATGGAGAAGGCTTCAGAAGAGAACTGATTCATAAATGTTTTCCTTAAATTAGCAGGATTATATATATATTCCTATCAAAATTTGACATTTTCCTATTTTTTTCCTTGCTATTGCTTGGAAAAATGATTCAATTTCATTAAAACTTTACAAGGGTTTCTTGATGCTTCTCCTGTCGCTGTCTTCAGAAGTTCCAGAAGCATATATATTTTCCATTTACAGAAATGATATATTCTTCAAAACTTTATTTGCCTTGGCTTAATTCATCCTTTTTCACTTAATACAGAGTAAAGGAAGGATAATCTGTCTAAAATGTGTTCTTTCATGAGGCTGTAGAGTGATTACAATAATCAGCCTGAGTTTATGCATAACTCCACTGATAGTTGTGTGCACGAGTGCACACATACACACACGTTGTGTAAGCCCTTTTATTTTTCTAAGGATCCCAAATTTCCTGTTTTCTTAGATGTCTTGGGAGTTCTTTATTTTCCCATGTTATTGTTGCTACATTAAAATTCCATCCGTTTAAAAGTTTCTTGCAGTGATCTTATGGAGTCTGTTTTCCTTAATCTAAAAGGGGTTGGATTTTGTAAAATGAGAGGAAAGTAACTTAACTTCCGGGGCTAGACCAAAAAAAAAGAATATAGTGTCCACCTGGTTCTCAGTCTCTTGAGACTTGCTGTTGGGATCCAGCCTCCATGGTGGGAGGGGCCATGTGTAGGTGTTCAGGTAGATGGTTCCAGCTGAAGTTACAGCACACAGCCAGCGTCAGTCACCAAACAGGTGAGTGAGAAAGTCATCTAGATGAATTCAGCCTCACCACTGTATGACAGCCACCACATGATGGAAAGCTACTTTGCCGAGCCCATATTCAGAACTGTGGAAGATAATACTAATAAATGGTGGTTGTTATTCTACACCACTAGGGTTTTATTTATTTATTTGGTTTGCTGTGCAGCTAGAGATAACTGGAACAGTAGGATATCTCACCTTTTATTAAACTCAATCAGCATGTATCTAATTGTACTTAGCAAATATTCAAAATCTCACTCTGCTAATTTTCTATCTTTCCTGAAGATTGGGATATTAGATCTACTTAATTTTCTATCTTTCCTGAAGATTGGGATATTAGATCTACTTAATTTATGTACTGAAAGCGAAGTCAAATACGGTAGAAAATAAGGAAGGGCAAATGAGACAGAGCCTAACTCATTTGCACCAAAATGCATCTGACCCTTGCCTCAGGTACATCCCAAGCTTGCAAAGATGTAAATGGAGGTCTGGACATTGTTAGAGAAGGGGATCATCAGAAACTGTCATAGCATTCCCCTTCTCCATGGTAGTTTCCATGTACTGCCACACACTGTAGACATTTAATAGGTTCTGCCAAGATTATTTAAGGCTCCCCCACTCTTCCAGAAAGAGGTGATGTTTGAAAATATTCAATGCCTAGTTACTTGTCACCAACAATATTTAATATCTAATAAGAGCCATCACTTATTTCCGAACAGGCACTGTTTAGAAAAATTAATTCTCACAACAAACCACGAGGCAGAATCTATTATTACATCCATTGTTCAGAGGAGGAGACTGAGGCACTGAAAGCGTAAATATGTTCTCTGAGGCCACACAGATGATCGATGGCACAGCGAGAATTCAAAACCAGGCAGTCTGGTTGTCGAGGCTCTTTTCTTAACCCCTAGGTCACATGTTGTAATGCTTTTCAAGGAAGAGTTCCTTTTCTCGCTTTTGGGTTTTGTTCTGGTGTGTTCCATGTTTCTGTTGTTTCTGGGATGTCAGCCTCGTGCTTTGAGACCTTTCTTTGTAACCCCAGGAGGTCGTTTCTTTCTGACTTTGCAACTGCTCTAAGTACCGTCTTTATTTAAGGAGGCTTTATCAGTGATGTTGGAGGATATTCTTCTTTTTAATAGATTCCGCTGAATAATGACTTCTTGCTAAATTTGTTAATAATAATTCTGTGCAGGCTGCAGCTCTCTGGCCTCCCCACCTTTTTAGAATTTTCTGTGTGTTTCTGCACTCAGATGGAGACATTTTCCCAGCAGGTTCGTTGTTCTCTTAATTCTCTGGAGATAGGAGGACTTATGTCGGTGGGAAAAGCAAATTCCCATTGGGAACTTGAGTTAAAAATAAAACCCAGCCATTATATGGGATCCTGGTTCTTGCGGCGTGACATCACCGTCACACAAAGGTTTGTTCTGTAGCTAGCCTACACCCAAATGAAAGCAGGACCTCTGCAGAGGAGGCCCCAAAGGAGCACCTTATATGTGCCCACAGATCCCTCTGTTAGCTGCAGTCATGTAGTCATGTCTTTCCTCTTCTTTCTTTTTTGCTCTGATTTCCATTAGTCCCTGTCCTTTACCTGTAAAGTTACTCAGAAAATCCTCATAAGTTATGCCAACGCCAATGTTCGGGTCACAGTTCTGTTTCTCGATGTTCCCTCTCTTTCTTTTTCATGATGCCAGCAGGGTTCTGGATTCCATTCAGAGGTACAAGGGAGGTCCTTCGTCCCCTTCTGTGCCAGTCACCTCCTCAGCTTATCCCTTCTTGTTCTTAGAGACTCAAATTTTTTTTTTTTATTGAAGAGTTTTGAAAACTTATGGATTTTGGGACTTAATACTTGTCAAGCTCTGACCAGAGGGCTGAAGAGGGAATAAATAACAGAGCCTCCTACCCATTCTCCCTACTTTTTTTCTGGACCTTTCTTTTTTTTTTTTTTTTTCATTTCTCAGTTACAAAACAAAAACTTCCAGGCATGTGAATGGAGGTGAAAGATGCTGTGGGATTGCTAGAAGAGGAGGTGTAATCTAATACAGCCAGAATTTAGCCAGAAATATCTGGTTATGTCATTCAAAGTTTCCTCAGCAACAGTAGCTGCAAATAGAATTTTTAACCACTTCACTTTATGCCCAGTGTCATAGGGACTATATCATAAGGTGGCAGAGAATCCCAAGGGTAGAAAGAAAGAGGGAAAGGCAGGAAGATACGGGCCTTTATTTATGGCCTTTTGTAGTAAGTGGTATCGGAGATGATCCTTGAAAAATCGCTGAAATTTAGCTAGATATAGAACTAATAAATGAAAACACAGAAATATACTTTTCCTTCTTTTTTCCTTTTTCTTTTTTCTCTCATTCCTCTTCCCATATTTTTATTTATTTATTTTTTTACTACTAAAGTAAAAGCTTAATACTCATGCTATAAATAACAATCTAAAGTAAGACTCTCCTAAGGCATAAAGTACGTTTTGCCCATTTGTACAGAAATCCAACACTATGTAGCATCTTCATCAAATTTCCAAGTATTATTGATAATTTATACAAAATTACTATAAAGCAAATCAATTTAACAGTTTATTAAAAAAAAAACTTATTGTGGTTGTGTTTCTATTTTTGCCATACTCCTTGTGTTGAGATTTCAGACCAACAGAAAAGTTGAAAGAATAGTACAAAATCTATCCATATATCATCCTTTGCCTGGACTCATGTGCTACCTTTTTGCCACATTTGCTTTCTCTCTCTCCATGCACATGCACATACACACACACACATACACACACACACTTGTGTGTGTCTGTATACATGGACATATTTATATAATTTTCACTGAACCATTTGTAAGTACTTTGTAGACATCACGAAGCTTCATCTCGATATACGTCAGCGTCTAGCTTTTAAGGGCACTCTCCTACTTTCCATCATCACTCTCAGGGAATTTTACCTCACTACAATAATATCAAATGTAAAGTCCCTATTCAAATTTCTCCAGTTGTCCCAACAATGTTTTTTTCCTACCTGATCCAGGGTACAGACATACACGGCATTTAAGATGCCGTATATCTTTGTCTCCATTAATCCAAAGTAGTCACTCCTTTTGTCGTCTTTAGTGATGCAATTTTGATGAGTCCAGACCAGCTGTTTTGAAAAATTACGATCAGAGTCACAATTTGGGGAAAACAGCAAATAGTGTGATGCTCTGTGGAGGTTTTCATTTTAAGTTGGGGATTTTGATTTGGTTTTTTGTTTCTGATCTTGAAAAGAGTGACATAATCAAAAGGACTAAATCATCCCTTAAATTGTTACTTTTCAAAGGATAAGCAGAAGAGAATCTGAGATCTGCCTTTTCTACTAACTTAACAATTTAAGTCAATCAAATAATGGAAGTCTCAAAATCAGAGAGAGTATGGAAGAGTGAAATTAGCACAGTTTGAAAGAGGTGACTTCAGCTTAATATTGATTCTGCTGCTACTTAGTAATTACTTCATTTTGGATAAGTTGTTTGGTTCACTTTTCCCATCTGTATATGGTGGAATCATCCCTATTCTTCCTATGCTATGGGGTTATCGTAATGGTCAGAGGAGATAAATGTGTGAATGTGCTTCAGGGACTGTAAAGCACTATATAAGTAAGTGAGACTCTGCCTGTATACCCATATGGTAAAAAACATCTCCAGGAAGGACCTCAATTTCCTGGAAGTTCGTCAGGTGTACACTTACTGTCCAGAGGATCATGCAGACATTTCTTACTGTGTATTTCTGGCTGCCTTACAGTCCAAGACTTGTTTCCGTTCTTGATAGGCTCCCCACTGCCACTACCCTTCTGATAAGCTTTCATTCCTTGAAGTTATATATGCAAGTTCTGTTTCTCAGCAAGTTGTATCTTCAGGATGAAATGCTAATAAAACAAGTTATATTCTTGCTAATATATCAGTACAGACAGCTTCTCATTGTACAGCTTTGATGTCAGTATGCTAACAGATCGTCTCCCCACAAGGGGTAAATGTGGGAAGGGACAAACCTGAGAACCTTGTTCTGGCATGTATGCCATTATTATTAATAAATGTAAAATAAGCAGGTAATTTGTCAAGATATTCCAACTTGAATCATGCTTTGGTTCCAGTTATGAGAAACAGAGCATGAGAAAGTAAACTTGCTGGCACTGTTAGTTTTCTTACTCTTAATGTTGAAATACCCCATGTCTTACCATTTAGAAAGCAGTTTTTAGAAATTGCTGATTATCATGGTGTTCCAAAGTAAAGCAGAGATGGAGTTATAGGAAGTTACCTCAGCACATCCTGAACTAAAGGCAGAACCAGAAGACATAGAAATTCAGTCAGTGCTCTGTTAGATTACACCGTGTAGCTACCAAATGTCTTCAGAGGTTGGTATTCCAAGGGAACAGGCAAAAGGCATATTAATTTAAATAAAGTTTAGCTAAATAGAAATGAGGAGTTACATAATTATGAGATCAACCGTTTCAGCATTTTGCCAACGGAAACATTATCTGCCTAGAGTGAATTCCCTAATGTTCATTCTAACTTCAATGACTCAAGTAATGGTTTTTATACTTCTAAGATAATTGGAGAACATTATGAAAATGATCACATGTTATTGCTTATTCAAAACTGCCAAATATATTGTTCCTGGAAGGCTGTTACTATGCAAATCCCTTTTTCATGAGGCAACCAGGCACTCAATTCTTTTTTTTGCTGCTATTAAAGAAGTGTGCAATGTATATAATGTACAAGGAAAGAAGAAATAGAGGAGGTAAAAGTATTGGAAACATCTTTTTTTTTTTTTTTTTTTTTTTGCGGTACGCGGGCCTCTCACTGTTGTGGCCTCTCCCGTTGCGGAGCACAGGCTCCAGACGTGCAGGCTCAGTGGCCATGGCTCACGGGCCTAGCCGCTCCGCGGCATGTGGGATCTTCCCGGACCGGGGCACGAACTCGTGTTCCCTGCATCGGTAGGCAGACTCTCAACCACTGCGCCACCAGGGAAGCCCTGGAAACATCTTTTAAAACATATGAAGATGTGTTATAAACTGAAATTGAGCCATCATTAGATTATATTTGAATATATCAGAAAAATGTTTTGTGTCATCTTCAATTCAAAAAAGTTTCCTATTGACTACTAAATAGAGCCCAAGCTCCTTCCTCTGTTAACCATAGCCCTTCACACCTTGATCCAATTGCCTTATTTCTCACTTATACATGCTATACTGCTGGCATATGTCACTTATACCCTTTCATTGATTTTTTAAATTCCAGACCAAATGAACTATTCATTCTTACTTGTCAAAAAACTCAGTATGGCCATCATTAAAAAGTCTACAAATAATAAATGCTGGAGAGGGTGTGGAGAAAAGGAAATCCTCCTCCACTGTTGGTGGGAATGTAAATTGGTGCAGCCACTATGGAGAACAGTGTGGAGGTTCCTTAAAAAACTTAAAATAGAATTAGCATATGATCCAGCAATCCCACTCCTGGGTATATATCTGGAGAAAACTTTAATTCTAAAAGATATATGCACCCCAGTGTTCATAGTGGCACTATTTACGGTAGCCAAGACATGGAAGCAACCTAAATGTCCATCAGCAGATGAATGGATAAAGAAGATGTGACACACACACACACACACACACACACACACACACACACACAACAATGGAATATTACTCAGCCATAAAAAAAGAATGAAATAATACCATTTGCAGCAGCATGGATGGACCTGGAGATCATTATCCTAAGTGAAGTAAGTCAGAGAAAGACAAATATATATCACATATATGTGAAATCTAATTAAAAACGATACAAATGAACTTATTTACAAAACAGAAACAGGCTTACGGATATCAAAAACAACCTATGGTTACCAAAGGGGAATCATGGGAGGGAGGGATAAATCAGGAGCTTGGGACGAACATATACACACTGCTATATATACGATACATAACCAACAAGGACACACTGTATAGCACAAGGAACTCTACTCAATATTCTGTGAATAACGTATAAGAGGAAAAAAATCTAAAAAAGAATGAATATAAGGATATGTATAACTGAATCACTTTGCTGTACAAATGAACCTATTTACAAATCAGAAATAGACTCACAGACATAGGGGAAAAAAAACCCCAAAAAACTCATGGTTGCCAAAGGGGAAAGGGGGAAGGGAAGGATAAATTATACCCACTACTGTATATGAAATAGATAAACAAGGTCCTACTGTATAACACAGGGAACTATATTCAATATCTTGTAATAAACTGTGATGGAAAAGAATATAAACAAGAATATACATACACGTATAACTGAATCACTGCTCTACACCAGAAACTGACACAACATTGTAAATCAACTATACTTCAGTTTTAAAAATTATGCTTTTCTACATCTATGCTACAACATCCTTTATTTACAAAGCTCCCTTGTTCCCTTCTTAGCTTCCATGATACTTTAATTGTGCCTATTTCAGGGAGCATAGTACCTGTAGAAGTGCTTTGTTACTCAGATCTACTTCTTCTCCCTCCTTCCACGCAGCTCTCACTTGCTCGGCTACTTGATGTCTTGGCCAAAGACAGCATCTTAGAGAACTTGACCTGTTAGAGAAGGTATATTATACAAAGCTAGAAAACCCACCAGCCAGTTATGTTCTGCAGAGGGTCTGGAGAAGATGCCATTAAAGAACTGAGCTCCTTGATGCTACTGGGGATGAAAGACCCTGAGACAGCAGAGTAGAGGTGAAGAGCAAAATGTGTGCATTTGCTGTCATAAGAGGCAAAGGTCGGAGTTTCAACCAGGATCCTGACCTGCAGACAGCTTAGAAGTGGTTAAAAGAAAAATGTCCTGGGGCTTCCCTGGTGGCACAGTGGTTGAGAATCCGCCTGCCAATGCAGAGGACACGGGTTCGAGCCCCGGTCTGGGAAGATCCCATATGCCGCGGTGCAACACAGCCCGTGAGCCACAACTACTGAGCCTGCGCGTCTGGAGCCTGTGCTCCTCAACAAGAGAGGCTGCGATGAAGAGTGGCCCCTGCTCGCCGCAACTGGAGAAAGCCCTCGAACAGAAACAAAGACCCAACACAGCCAAAAATAAATAAATAATTTAAAACTATTAAAAAAAAAAAATGTCCTCAAGGGCAAGATAGACGGGTGGCCAACAAGCAAGTCGCTTAATTTGTATGACTGGTATAAACTGAGGCAGAGGGCAGCTAAAAGCTCAGGCTCAGAATTGCTACCCTCTTACCCTTCTGCTGGGTATGTCAGCTGAAATCTTGTTTCCCAATGAAAGGAAGTGGGGTGGGGTTAGGCACTGGGGAGGAAAAGAAAAAGAAGGGAGAAGGGAAAATGAGCAGGAGGGGAGGAGGAAATGAGAGTTTAAACATCTTCACCACAAACATACCCCTCACACCCTCCAACCAGAAATACCAGTGGAAGGTCTCATTCACATTACTTTTTATTTGTTGTGTATTCACTATCAAATGATGAGTCTTCTCGTCCAGATATTTTACACTTTGGAAGTAAAAGGGTTGCATAGAGGATTGAATGGATCTGATGCTCTTTTTAGGCTGAGGAGAGAGAGGCAATAGCTATGTACTTTTTCTCCCCCTTGTATCAGTCATTGCAAATAGAGGCAGATACACACTAATAAAAGAAGTTTATCCCCAAATGTCATTTTGGAGACTAAGTTTCCATAGAATGCATGCTACTTCATTAAGTAGACTTAATGAAGCTGAAATACCGTGCAAGTAAAAAACAATATTGCTTTAATATTAATCATATGTGCTGGTCTTAAAATATGTGTACAAATTCTTTGATATTTCTTCTTTCAAAATGTGGCGCTTAATTTGGCTCCCCTTGCCTATAGAATGGACTTAGTGACTTATTTCTAATGAATAGGATATATCAGAAATGACTGTATGTCATTTTCTATAATAGGTCGTAAAAGGTATTATGTTTCCTCTTTGCTCTCTCTCTCGCATCCCTTACTCTCAGGAGTGTGATAAGGACCCTCAAACAGCCCAGTGAAGAGGTCCATATGGCAAAAAACTGAGGCCTTCTGCCAAAAGCATGTGAATGAATCATCTTTGTAGTGGATCTTCCAACCCTACTCAAGCCTGCAGGTAACTTCAACCCAAGGTGATGTGTTGCCGTGCAGCCTCATGAGAGAGACTGAGCCAGAAGCACTAAGGTAAGCCACCTCCAATTTTCTAATGCACAGAAAATGTAAGGTAAAAATGTTATTTTAAGTTGTAAGTTTGGGGTAATTTTTTATAGCAATAGATACCTGACACACTATAGTAAAGGATTTAGTGATAATTTTCTCATATTTTTATCATCAGGGCTGGTACTTAAGAAAGAGTAAATTTAATCAGAAATAACTGAAGAAGTAGAATACAAATGGAACTTCTGGCACCTTTAAGGAGTAATAATTAGCTGGAAC
This sequence comes from Orcinus orca, assembly GCF_937001465.1. NCBI lineage: Eukaryota > Metazoa > Chordata > Mammalia > Artiodactyla > Delphinidae > Orcinus > Orcinus orca. Next base: position 58,474,767 of record NC_064564.1, read on the forward strand.
ATTTTTTCTTGGAAAATTATCTTTAATCATTTTGGGAAATGTGTATAATTTTCATTACTTGAGTTCCTTGCTATTACACAAAATGAGGGAAATTTGGGGATACTGACTGTTGTTTTCCTAATAATATCATGTCCCTTTCTCGAATGGTCGTTGGTAGAGAAACAGCTGGGTCATAACGCAAGTCCATGGCTATCCAGGGTTGTGTCATTTAAGTGCTCTTTTCCTGGAATTTTGGTATGCTGTTAGCGCTTGTCTCTTTGGAACAGGGAAATTATTAGCATCACTCATGAATGGTACTGGCCTTTTCATTGGATAGGAGAACTGGGTTTGCTAGTCTGATGTGGTTCTTCTCAGAGAATCTTAAAGCCTGGAGGAAGAGTACTTCCTTCCACTCTTCATGTCGTAACTAATTCCTGTGGATCCTTTCTGTTAAACACCCTAGGAAATCATGGCTTTCCCCGTTGCAATATAGGATTATAACTCCAGATACCTGAGACTGTGTAAAGCTCATGGTTTGCTTTTTCCTCTCTCCCTTCTTTTCTCCCTTTCAGAATAGTTGGATGCCTTACATGTATCAGGTTCTATGCTTGGCGATTTGTATGTGAAGTTCAGACAGGCAGTTTTTGCTCATAAGAAACTTGCAGTTAAGATTGGAAATGGACATGTAAACAGACAGTTATCAGAGTGTAAAAAATGCTAATAGAAGAACCACTGAGCGCTGTGCCATCTAGCTCGCTCAGATTTAGGATGTCAACAAAGGATTCTGGGAAGAAGTGGTATTTGGATGGGTTTTGAAAGATAAACATGAATGAAGTAGAGAAGTGTGGGGAAGGGCAAGCAAAGAAAAGAGAAATTCATATATAAAGTCCTAGAAGCAGAAGAGCTTGGCCCGTTCAGAGAAATACAAAGAGCCTAGGCTAGTTGGATGGCTGATGCAGACAGCTTGAGTGCATTATGATGAGAGATGAGATGGGAGAGGCAGGCTTTATGAAAGGCCCTTTATGTTACACTAAGAAGAACGGACTTTATTCTTTCGGTTATAGGGATCTATTTAAGAATATTTAATGAATAAGGAGGTGGTGTTAACATGATCAGATTTGCTTCTTTTCATAAGTTTGCTTTGTTGTCAATAAACAATGCATCAGAGGAAGCAGTACTGGAGAAAGATGGGCCTTTTGCCATAATAATATTAGTCACATTTTAATAAGGACTTTGAGAAAGAGATGCACTAGGAATGATTCCAAAGCTGTGGGCCTAAGCCACTGGGTGAGTGGTGGTGCTGTTTACAGAGATGCGGAACACTGAGAGGGGCAGGGCCTGTTTTTTGGAGGTCAGGAGTTTGGAGTCAAGTGTTTTCTTTTGACTCTATTATCTTCATGAGGCCTATTAACTAAATTATCATTATTCACCAAAGCTCTTTCTGTATTATGAAATTCTGTAAAATAGGCCATTCGTCAAAACATTCTACAGTGTACCACGGTTGCATGATAAATTAGCTGTTTTAAAAAGGAAAAAAATGTAAACTTTCATCACATATGTCACTTAATCAGTGACATGAAGAAGAAAGAATTCCATGGTTAATATCTTTATTCCTGGAATGGAATTTAAAGATAAAAATTACAAATAAATTTGTAGGTAGAGATAATGATATCCGCGTGTTTAATGGGCAGGAGACTTTGATCTGAACACTAAATTGAGCAATCAGTGAAAAGTATGATAGCATTTGCCAGAGTTGATTGTGTTCATTGGTGGTTAGTTAGAGAAGCTTAGTTACCCCGTGGCCTGTGGGATCTTAGTTCCCTGACCAGGGATTGAACCGGTGTCCCCTGCATTGCAAGATGGATTCTTAACCACTGGACCACCAGGGAAGTCGCAATATGAATATCTAAAACAAATTTTTTTTCTCTCTTGTTAAGTATCAATGAATAATAATGCTGTTTTACTTTAACTGACAAAAATCTCTGACAGTATCAAGAAAGTCACTCATTAAGATCCATGGATCATTAACCCTGAAATTTTATAAAAATGATTTGTTTAGAAAAATAAATTCAGACCTTTTAACAGTACTGATTAATCAAACATTAATTTATCGTCTTCATATAATGAAGCTTAGACCTGTAGGAGATTGTGTGCAGGCGAGGAAATAAATTGCAATTTTCCTTTGAGGCAAATACATGTTTCAGTTGATATTATATGTTATTTTATCCAAAAGTAATGTATAAAAATAGAAACAATCACTTACTGAAATATCACTCATTAACTCGTTATTAAGAGAAGCCTGATTTTTAATAGATAGTCATTTGTTTTATAATTAGAAAATGCTATTGGGGTGGTTGATTTGTAACATATTTTAGGACCTATTTATTTGGATCCACAGAAAGTACGTAAAATAAGTCACGAATTTGTTCTGAGTAAAATTATTATAGCTATACTTGAATAATAACAGAGGCCACGTGATTCAGGGCAAATTCAAGGGCAAATTGTAGAGGAGGGTGAAATTGCTTTGATGCTTTGCATAGCGGGAGTCCCACAAGTTTTGATACCACTGGGCAAACATTGATGTGCACTCTAGTTGTTGTTGTTTTTCACATGCTCACCATTGCCACCACTCTACCATAGCCAGTTATTGGGCTCTTTGTGTCCCAAAACTTAAGTACTAATAGCTGTCTACATAGAAGTTTCAGGCAAAATTCTGTTGTATAAAGGAATGAGTGACTCAGTCAAATATTCAAGTAATCTGCTCTTGGTTCTAACAGCTAATAATGGCTTTATCTGTTACTATAAATGGTTTTATGTCACCAGTTCAAATTAAAGTAGTGATGTGTAAATTGATTTGCTACCCCAAGCCATTCATCAGTCTCCATTATAAACCAACCCCCATGCCCTTTAAGTGGGGTTGCTACTGTGCTCACCTTCTGAGATGGCATTGGTCTGTTGATGCAATCAAGGTAAAGCTATCTCCCTTGACCCTGGGGTTACTGTAGGGGTTACATTATCTAAGTAGTTCCAATCAGAGAGAAAGTCAGAAATGCCGCTTTTTCACACAGCTTGGAAATGAACTTGAGACAGCATGTGACCTTGGTAGCTGCCAAGAGCCACTTTGGAGTCATGAGGGAAACCAGGCAGAAGATAAGCCCGAACCACAGAAGAAGCAGCCTGTGGCTGCAAAGAACAGCAGCAGAAGAGCTGATCAAAACCCCTTTTTGGAAACATGATCACCTCTGGATTTGAAGTTCTGCGAACAGAAAAATTATTGCTTGTCTGTTTGAGTTGCCCTTCTGTTACTTGCAACTGAAAATATTTTAAATGATAGAACGGGCCTTTAAGCTGGCTCGAAGAAAAATGAGGCAGCTGACCTGAACAGGAAGTGAGAAAACGTACTGTCTTTTATTAGGTTTGAAGAAAACTCAGTGCAAAGGAGTACAGAATATGTAATGTGTACATCTTTTTAAACCTTTTTAAGGTGCAGTATGACTCAAGAATACAGAAAAATAAACAAATTACAGCTTAATGGATTATCACAAAGTGATCATGCGAGCCAAGGAGGACATTTCCAGAAAACTCATTCCCCCCTTCCAATCACTACCTATTCCAATCTCTATTCTGAAGATTATTTTTGAAGTAGCCAAAGATTCAAATGAAAATATATTATGTATACACACATTTTGTAGTCCTTAATTCTACCAGAAATTTTGGGGCATACAACTACATGCGATTTTATGCACTATCACAACTAGAGAACCGAATGAAACAAACAATTGTAGATTAAGTGAGAATAAAAGTAGAAAGATCAGGAAAAGATATATCTAATCACAAAGCTTCAGAAGGGCAATACATTTGACTTTGATGTTCCTAGAAGCCAGAAAAGAGAAAACAGAATCAATTTCAAAATATATTATTCTCCTAAGAATCATAGGTAACAGGGAGTGCCCACTCTGTGTCAGAGATTTTTGTAGATGCCCTGTATGTTTAATGTCATTTAATATTTTCAATAATTCTACCAGGTAGAACTGCTTTTCCACAAGGAGGAAAACTTTTCCACTACTTTTCCACAAGGAGGAAACAAAGACATCAGCATGTAAGTGGAGGCCACAAGATTTGGACCCAAGCTGTCGACTGCAAAACATCCACCCTTGACCATAGGACCTAATCCCTCTGTGTGATAAATGAAAAGTTGCTGCTTAGAAGAAACACAGATTTACTGACAGATGGGATACCACTGCTGCCTGTCCTCATAAAAGATAGTCAGTAGAACAACGTCAGCCTTCAGTGGTATCCATAAAGCATGTTAAAAGGCAATTTCCCTAATGTTCTTATGAAGTAAGGTCAATAAATGGAGCATAGTTCAAATAAAGGAAATTCTAGAATTCTCTGTTTGGCTCACCCAAGGATAAAAGTCAAGATTAGATGATTGCATATTCTTCAGAAAATCCTCCGGGAGTAACACTTCTCACTTTTGGATTATTGATAATTCAAAGCAACTCATTTTGTCAGGTAACTGAAGTGAAGAAACTTAGCACCAACTAAGAGCAGATGCCCAGGTTAGTACTCATTCATGTGGAGGCAGGGCTTAAAATCAGTGAAGTATAAATATTTCTTAAAGTGCTTCATCAGAAGCAGAAGGTTCAACTTCCTCATGGTTGTGGACTGAAGCAGGGTTGAAACCGGAGTATTTCTTGAGCAGTGACTTGTATTACACTCTGGGAGTACAAGTCACTTGTATAAGACAAAGAATTCCAAGATGATAAGTTCATCGTTAAAATAAACAAATGGGACCTAATGAAACTTAAAAGCTTTTCCACAGCAAAGGAAACCATAAACAAGACTAAAAAGACAATACTCAGAATGGGAGAAAATGTTTGCAAATGAAGCAACTGACAAAGGATTAATCTCCAAAATATACAAGCAGCTCATGCAGCTCAATATCAAAAAATCAAACAACCCAATCCAAAAATGGGCAGAAGACCTAAATAGACATTTCTCCAAAGAAGATATACAGATTATAAAGGGAACCCTCTTACACTGTTGGTGGGAATGTAAATTGATACAGCCACTATGGAGAACAGTATGGAGGTTCCTTAAAAAACTAAAAATAGAACTACCATACAACCCAGCAATCCCACTACTGGGCATATACCCTGAGAAAACCATAATTCAAAAAGAGTCATGGACCACAATGTTCATTGCAGCTGTATTTACAATAGCCAGGACATGGAAGCAACCTAAGTGTCCATTGACAGGTGAATGGATAAAGATGTGGCACATATATACAATGGAATACTACTCAGCCATAAAAGGAAATGAAATTGAATTATTTGTAGTGAGGTGGATGGACCTAGAGACTGTTATACAGAGTGAAGCAAGTCAGAAAGAGAAAGACAAATACTGTATGCTAACACATATATATGGAATCTCAAAAAACAAAACAAAACAAAACAAAAAATGGTTCTGAAGAACCTAGGAGCAGGACAGGAAAAAAAATGCAGAAGTAGAGAATGGACTTGAGGACATGGAAAGGGGGAAAGGTAAGCTGGGAAGAAGTGAGAGAGTGGTAGGGATATATATACACTACTAAATGTAAAATAGCTAGTGGGAAGCATCTGCATAGCACAGGGAGATCAGCTCGGTGCTTTGTGTCCACCTAGAGGGGTGGGATAGGGAGGGTGGGAGGGAGACCCAAGAGGAAGGGGATATGGGGATATATGTATACATATAGCTGATTCACTTTGTTATCCAGCAGAAACTAATACACCATTGTAAAGCAATTATACTCCAATAAAGATGTTAAAAAACAAAGTTCATTGTTGCCTATGCTCAGAAGGATTGCCTGTGAAGCCTGCAGCAACACAAATACTATATATGGAGAGAAAGGGTGGGCTAAATCAAAGAATACAATAAATGAGTTTGGGAGAAAAGTAAAACTAACACAAATAGTTTAGATTAGTACAGATTTTATGAGACAGATGAATTTTTGAATTTACCTGCAAAGGCACTTTAAACTCTGACTTAAATTCTGTAAGCTATTGTGCTTCTTCCTAAAATTGAAGAGCAATTGCATTAAAATGCAAGTGTACCAACATTTCTAAGGGGAGGATTACTGAAATCTGTGCCTTGCTATTATAACATTTTTAAAAAGGCCACACAAATACTTGAACATTTTCAAGTGCGAGACAGTATACTGGGACATTGCTTAGGATGCAACATCTAGTACTGAATGCCCTATGACAATAATTTGGTGATTCCATAAATTAATAATTATAGAAGGTATTATGTAGCAAGGCTTTATATATAGTTTCCATGTGAGGTTGATTTTGAGAAATGTTTCATATCTTTGTTGCTGAAATGGAGCAAGGGAGGGCAACTTAGAAGAGTAAGGAAACATATCACATTACGTTGTATAGCTGCTTCCTTGTTGGAAAGTCCACTAAAATACTAGAACAAGAATTTTGAATACCTTGCTTCTTACTGCTGCTTCAGTACGTGGTACTTAAAAAATGAATAATTGCTGAATGAACAAAGGGCCGTGTAAGGAGGAAACCATGAAGCAATGTCAGAGAACGAGTTAGTGAAGTGGAGGGAAATGTACACACAACAAAAGTAGTGAAAGCTCAGGCTTGAAAAAGAGGTTAGCTTGACCTTCTGTATGGTCTTCAATGCCAGCCGAAGTTGTTAATGATGGATTCATTATGGGTATAGCTACTCTTACACATGTGACTAGATAGGGTCACATGTGTAAGGTGTGTAAGGTCACATGTGATAGGGTAGCTTCAGTTTGATAGTTTAAAAAAGCAGTGTAAGACATCAGATTTATAGAACTATTGAAGTTATCTTTTTCTTTTCAACCATCTGCCGTAACTGTAAATCTAAATCTAGTAATAACTTCAAAACACCCGGGCAATCAATAATCGTGTCAGGCAACAAGAAAATAAAGAAGAACATCAAAGTTAGACAATATGAAGAAACTGCTATAATACTGTCAACTTGGAACTGCTAGAAAATTAGTGATCTAGGCTTATTTACAAGCATAATTTAGCTACTCATAAATCTCATTCAAACTTGAGTTTACAACCTCATTTTTGGTTGAGTATGGGACTCAGATGAATTACTGTGAAAATTCCTCTGGGAAATTACAGTTTAAGTAATGTTTATCTTGGGGAAAAATAACTCAGATTTTTGGTCTATTACGACCTATGCTTAGAGTCAGAGTTTATTAGCATTAATCACTTAAGCTCAATGTGGAAGAGGGAAAACAGATGATCAGGAAATTTCATTCTTTTATTAATTCAGTATTACATAGTCCATTCTGTGACAATAAAATGAATTCAGGATTGTTATAATCTTATTGGTCATTCTTGGGATTCAAACACCCTTGAAAAAGCCAGAAAAATAGATGTACTATGACAGTGCATTGTATTTGATACGTAACCGTATTCAGTTTGACAAGTAATAATTTATCCTGACACTCAGTATTTCACAGGAACCCTGGGAAGAGAATAACCACTATTTCTCAGATAAATCTTGCCTTAAAAGATCATAGGTTATTTAGTTGATTATTATAACTATTCTATTTATATAATAGCCATACAGATCTCTGCCTTTTATATTACGACTAATGTAAAATAAATTCTCATTTTGATAGAATATTTAGCTCATACCAGCATTTATCACTCAAATCTAATTATTGTGGTATCACATACATTTTTATTACTTTAATGACATTACTATTTCTTTCAACTTATCGATCCTTTATTATATTTGCACTTCATTAATTATTTTTATTAGTAAAATAAACTCATTAATAGTGAGGGTCAAATATGTCAGGTTTATTTTCATAATCAATTTCATATTATGGATATTAGTTGGCAATGTGATCCATTTAGTAGTACTCTCTCCTTAGAGACTCTTAATACCAAACACTAAGATCTAAAAGGAACCATTATGGAGCCTCTCCCCTGCCTTCAGTTGAGCTGCATCCCGCAGCTTAAGTGTTTTTTTCGTTAAATCTCCAATGACTACCTTGTCAGTAGCTTCATAACTTCACAGGGCATTTTCCACTTATCTCATTTTCCATTTATCATTTCTATGCCAAAATAAGTAACATAGGAAATCAAAAAGATAAATATTTAAAAGTCAATCATTTTAAAATGAGAAAAAGATTTGCATATCAAGTCTCTGGAGGCTTAGTAACTCAGTAAACTTAGAAGAAATCAGAAAGGAGAAGATGGAAAGATTTTAAGACATAAATGACATACTTCAATTAATCAGTTAACTTTTGCTTTATTTTATTCTTGAGAATATATGAAGTAACCATTGAAGATACGTTTAGAAATTTCTAAAAATATGTTAGGTCTTTAGTTATTAACTTGGAAATACATATCTGAAATATATTTGAGTGAAAAAAAATTTCCAACTAATGAGATTAGATAGTATAATCTAACTTCTAAAAAAAAAAACCTAGAAAAAAGTCCTCTCTTTATGTTTTAAAATAGGTGAAATATATATATGTAAAAGAAGAACAGGGTTTGTACTTAACCAAGGTCCAAGGCTATTACGTAAAAAAAATAGTGTCTCTTTTAGTCCATTTGGGCTACTATAACAAAAATATCATAAACTAGGTAGTTATAAATGACAAACATTTATTTCTCACAGTTCTGGGGGCTGGGATGTCCAAGATCACAGTGCCATCCAACTGATGGTCTGGTGAAAGGAGGGCCCTGCTTCCTCATTGATGGTTATCTGCTCACTGTAATCTCAAAAGGTGGAAGGACCAGGGAGCTTTCTTGACTATATTTATAAGGGCACTAATCACATTCATGAGGATTAATAATCACCTCCCAAGGTCCCCACCTTCTAACACCATCACCTTGGGGGTTAGAAATTCAACATAGGAATTTTGTGGGGACACAAACATTCAGAACATAGCAGGGTCCCTTAAATTTTCTATTGAGTATTGTTGGTATAACTGCTTTCTGTGGGTAGGCCAGGAATTGGGCTATAGGTGTCTAGCAGTCAGTTTGATAAGGAAAACCCAGACAGTTACCCAATTTCTTCTAGTGTTTGTAACTTAAAAGCATATTGAGTACTCAAGTGAAGTACAGATGTTCCTGCCAAGACCAGAGGACTTGCCTCTGAGTGTTCACGCTAATGACACCCTGTAATGTCCTTGAATAATTATTAATTTCCCTTCAACTAGCACAGCTGTGAGTCTCACAGGTCTGTTTCTTATAAGGCTGCATAATGGAGGCCAGTGGCCTCCTGATGAAGTAAATTCAGAAAGAGCAAGTACCTTTATTTCACAAGAGCGCTCGTATGAATTGGTAAGAAAATATAGCGTAAATATATTCAGCCATATTTTATTCTGTGGAGAGTTTTAAAGAGGCAGGGCCTAAATTAAATCTTTCCTCGCAATTACTATTTTCCTTGAAACCTCTCTGTAATTAAAAGCACATTTTTAAATTTAAACACATTATGTGCAAAAGTACTAAATCAAGTTGAAGAGGCAACATTCAAGTGAATTTTGAACTTCATTTTAAATGGATAGGTTAGGAAGATTCTAAAATAGTGTATCTAGCATAAGTTATTGATATTTCACATTTAAAGTAAAATAATATAAAATTTATCTATATCACTGTCTTCTAAAATATTGCCATTATTTTCTCTGTTACAACAAGCATATTTCAAGAGAAGGGGAAATCTAAGATTTGTTATGCCCTTATTAGATAGTTGGAAACTCGTAGATACTATTTCTTTTCAGTTTTTTTAATGACCCTATTAGATGGCAACCACAAGGCCTAGTAATTCATTTAAGTGACCTGAGTGCTAAGTGGCAAGTTCTGGTTCATCCCAAGGTCTAAGATTAGGAAATCTGTGCTCTTTCCAATACGCCAAGCAGCTCATGAGTAGTTTACCAAAGCTATTCTCAGAGAGCCCTATCATTTGCTAGTCACCTGCACCCTGGTGTTTACAAGATTTGTTCTAAAGTAATCCATGACTGAACGTACACCCCTATGTTTGAGAAGAACAAGGTGTTTCTTCAGAACAGGGCAAGTTTACTTCACTGATACATTCATTTACTCCTTTAAAAGAATTTATTAAGCACTGCCCTGTTCCAGAAACGGTTCTTGTTTGTTCCAGAGCAAACTGGAGAAAGCCCTCAGGGAGCTTATGGTCTAAGTAGGGATTATTACTCTTTCTTTCTTCCTTTTTTTTTTTTTTTTAATTGAAGTGAACTGGCATAGGACATTATATTAGTTTCAGATATACAACATAATTTTTGATATTTGTATATATTGCAGAATGATCACCACAGTAAGTCTAGTTAACATCTGTCACCAAACACAGTTATATAATTTTTTTCTTGTGATGAAAAATTTTAAGATTTACTCTTAGCAACTTTCAAATATGCAGTATGGTACTATCAAATGTAGTCACCATGCTGTATGGGATCGTTAATATTGATCATGTTTTGACCATTTATACATCATTTATTACGTGCAAATTCCCATGCTAAACACTTTACCTACATAATTGCTTTTAATCCTGAAAACTCTGTAAATTGTGTGTTACTATTGTTATTTTCACCTCACAGATAAGAAAATGGTGGTGTAGAGAGTTTGAGGATCTTTTCTAAAGTTACACAGTTAGTAGATGTATTGGTTAGCTTTGGCAGCAGCAAAAAAGCCAAAAAACAAACCAAAAAAAACCCTGAAAATCTCACACGTCTGTAGAAAAACTTGGATGAGCTGCTTTGACTGGGCTTGTCTGGGTTCAGCTGGGCTTGGCTCTACACTGCTGGTGGGATTCAGGTCTTCTCTGAGTATCTTTTCATTCTGGAATAAAGATCCACTGTCTGAGGCAGGTTCTCGTGGAGAAAGGAAGAAGCTCAAGGGGAGAGAATGACATGATGGGAACTGGCAGACTGTCACTTGAACTTACATTCCAGGGTCATAGCAAGTCACAGGTCAAGCCCAAAGTCAGTCATCAGGGAAGTATTCTCCGCCCACCTGGGGGGCGTGGCAAGGACAGAGAAGGAAGGAAGAATTGACCACATTAGGCAATAGCACTGGGATTCAAACCCAGGACTGCCTGAATATAAATCCTGTTGTTTTAACTACTTTCCTATTCTAAATAAATAGGAACCTATTTTATCTTCCTTTGGGTTTATGGCTAGTCTTTTCTGAATGAAGTTTCTAGTCAGGAGTAAATTTGCTGACTTTTTTTCCTCAATAATTGATAAAATTTAAGAAAACTTATAATTTGTTATTGACATACAGAAGATTATCATCTGTAGTTATGGTAATAAAATTCTTCTTAATCATATGGCAGATACCTAATAATTTCCCGTAGTGTATAAACTTTCTGTATTTTCTGCAACTTTCCAGAATTCCGCAGTCATGTTTTCAAAGATATACATTGCTCAGTAATACAGTCTAATACTTCAAATCAATGTCATAGTTCTAGATGGTTATCACTTTAAAGCATTTGGTCAACAATGGTGAGAAATGATATCAGAGAACATTTCCGCTAGCTTTGGTAAATATACTTGGAAATTTATACCATGGAACACTCTCAGATACTGCTGGGGGTTATGCAAAGTGTTACAAGTCCTATATGTAGCGTTTCAGCAATATCTATGCAAGTTGCAAACCATTTGATCCAGCCATCCCATTTCTGGGAGTTTATGTTGCACATATATGACAGAACAAATACAAATTGTATTATTGTATATTGTAGTATCATATACAATAATATATTGTATATATTATATGTATACAATGCATAATATACACTATATAGTATACTGTATATATAGTATATTGTATATATACTATATATATTAACAGTACTATTTGAAATAGCATAAACTTATAAATGACACAAATCTCCATCAAAAGAGTGTAGGCTACATAATTTACAAATAGTGCAAAAATAATGAGAAGATACTCTATGTTCTGATATGGAACAATCTCAAAGTATACTTTGAACTGTAAAAAGCAAGGGGCAGAACAATGTATATATCTTTTATATAAGGAAGGAGATAAATCAGAAAATATGTTTGATTTGTTTGGGAAAGATGCACAAGAAACTCATAAAAATGTTTATAGAGTAGACAGGGACAGGATTGAGAGGGAGCTTCTTTACTACGTACCTCTTTTGTGTTGTTTGGATTTTTGAACCAAGTGAATAAAAGAAAGGAAAATTTCCTTATCTAACTCATACTCCAAAACCAAAACAATATAATTTATAAATCACTGGCTTCATGGGGACTTTCTATTTAAAAAAGTTAGTTGAAAAATATATCTTAGCTCTATTATTTGTGAAGGAAAATTCTGTTCTATATGCTTACCTATTCTTTTTAGAAATTTCATTGTATATTCTTGGTTAGTTATATAAACTTTTCTAAACCACAGAAACTTTTCACTTCCTTTGGCCTTTGGCTATTTTTGTAAAAACTATGGAAGTATTTCATCTTTATTGGCATTTGGATTTATGTGTGTTTTTATAATCAGTCTGTCCTTGTCTAAAATTAGGCAAAGGGAGAAGGTGAGTCCTTGGATTCCAGATAAGGAAGGAGTTGAGAGTGAGTAAGCGGGAGCAGGGCCCTTATCCCAGAACCTGTCAACAGCAGTGGCTCAGATCCAGCCTGGTCAACTTCACCCAGCACTAGACCTTATTTTGGGGGTTTAGGATTGTAGTTTTAAGACCAAGCAGCACATTCTAGCCTAAGAGTGGAACCGATAAGTAACAAAGGACATGGACAGACTTCACCCAATAATTATAATTCTTAAATGAGTCCATTTAAAGCATTATATTCAATAATAATCAAAAGAACATTGATTTAAAGAGAATATTTGAGGACTGTTTAATCAATCTATATAACTGAATCCTAATTCCACTGCATGGATGAATAAAGTGAAGTATCAAGTTGAAGGAGAAATAAAGGTTCATTCCCCACTGTTGTTGGAAGACAACTTTCCACATGTTTCTCATGTTTCTGCATCTCTTATACTGAGACCTTGACTTAAATTATTCCAGACCATCTTTTCAAGGATATTTGAGTGGCGAATAGCCTTGGGAGGTAGAGATGATGTCTCTCTCCAGAGCAAAAGGGAAGGCATAATTGCAGCTTTGCTTAGGTGGAAAGGAGTCCTCACATTACAGAAATGTCCAGTTACAGCTCTGCTTGTGCCTGGAGTTCCCTCTTGAACTAACTTTCCACCCATGCACAAAGTCAACATCTAATCCCAGTTTCTCTTCCGGGGTAAGACCATTGGCTGCCCGGTGTTCCTGCAGTTCAGATTACCCTCTATCTATCAGGATAGCTCTGCTTTCAACTGGGCCTGCTTTGTGCAGTGAACCTTCCTGCCCTTTGACATTATTCATGCAACAAAGTTACTGAAACATGGGACCCTTTCTTTTGAAGTTACATTTTGGAGGACCTGTTCTTCCCTGTCGGGTCCCGGGACACAACTGGACATGAGTGCATGTTGACCCCATGCACTGGGCAGGGCGGCTCTTCACTCAGGTGCAGGAAGATCTCAACCCTGCATCAGCTCCCTGATGTTCTCCTGACTTGGTTCTTCTGGGGCCTCCCTTTTATCAGTTGGCTCTAAATTTTCCTGGCTCTTCCATGAAGCCTGAAACTTTAGGAATTCAGGGCTCCTGGCGTTCATCAATGCCCCCTGCTGTCCTCCACGAGGGCATACAACAATCTGGGAAATTGCCAAGTCCCAGGGGGACTAAAGCAGGGGGTCTCTTCAAAGGTATGGCTGGTGGCTGTCTGTACAGCTGGACCTCCAGTGACAGCTTTAACTTCTCAGAAAGATGTTCTGTAAGAAATGGCTTTGCTGGATCTTCGAGGTAGAAGGGACCATTTTTTGAACTCCTGGGTCACTAGAGTATTCAGATTTCCATTTAGATTTTTAGGAGTTTCCTGGTTCACTGGCTCTCAGGATGTCTCAGTTGTGTTTCAGGAGCTGGGAGCTCCTCAGCCTTGACTATCTCCCTTGACCCTTGGAGGAATTCTTCGTTTCATCTCTCACATCCTTATGCTCTGGGAACATTGCTATTCTGTTGTCAGATTCTCCTGGGATATAACTGACTCTCATCCTTTGGCTCATTTCCTGTTACTGCTTGACTAGTAAGCAGCTCTGAACTGCTTCTGTTGTCCCCCAAAATAGTCCCACTGTGTCGTGTTTTGGCAACAGTGATGGGTGTGAGGGTGTGAAAAATCTGCTTTCCTCCCCTGAGAAAGGTCTGTGAATCCAGGGCCAGTATCACAGAAGGACCATTTCAGGGCTCTCTGCTGCTTCTTTCCCCCAGGTGACGGGGCAGATGGAGGGCTATCCAGGGCAAGGACTGCAATTTTTTGCGATCACCTGTCTTCCTGATCTACTTGAGGGTTTCTTCCAGAGAGCTTGGTGACTCACTGTGGAGTCAGCCCTTGACAGATGGTGACTGAGGAGAGAATGGCAGACTAGGGAAGGAACTAGGATTGGGCTGCCCTCACCAAAACAATTTACAGATTCAAATCCTGTTTATAGGGACACTTGGGATTGAATTTAGGGTTCACCCAGATAATCCAGGATAATCTCTTCATCTCAAGATCCTTAACTCAGTCATACCAGCAAAGCACTTTTTTGCCTTATAAGAAAGCATTCATAGCTTCCAGGAATCTGGACCTGGTTATATTTGGGGGAGTCATTATGCAGCCTATTATACACATAATTGTCAATTTAAATTTCAGATCCTCAAGGGCCAATCTTGTGGCTCTAGGCCAGGAGGTAAGAAGTGGGCAGTGAGAGAGGCTGAGGTGGACATCTTTGCATTTATTCACCCTTGTGGAAGAGTCCCTCTACTTTCCCCTTCAGCCTCAGCCCATGTGCACGTGGAGTTGTGGTCTCCAAACATCCCTACAGTCAGGGTGTCCTGGGGCTCAGTTCTAGCCAAAAGGAGAATTCCATTAACCTAGTCAGAGTGATTGGTTCAGTGACCCAACCAAAAGCCAATGAGGCTTTTGCAAGAGGTGTTGTGAGAGAGGTGCCACATTTTCAACTGCACTCGAACCTGGAAGAATACAGCCCTGACCTTGTCGGCAGCCATCCTGCTACCACATAAAATCTGAGAATAAAGTCGGACCAGGAGACAGAGAACGCACCAGTAGAGAGGAACTCATTTCTGATGACATCAGTTGAGTCCCTCTGCTAAAGGCAACTTTGCCCCCAGACTTTGTTACATTAATCAGTGAATTTCCGTTTTGGTTTAAGCTTTGTTTGTTTGTTTGTTTTTAGTACTTGGTGAGAGTTTATTATGCATATAAGAACACCTGTCCAACTGGGAGCTTTTAAATTCAAAGACTGCTATGAAGCTCAGAGGCATGACATTACAGGATGGCTTATAAAGTGAAAATGAGGAAGTTGCTTCACTTTATATGATTGGTTATTATAAAGGGGGGTTTCCAGATGGCCAGGGATTGGTTAAAATTTATTACCTTATATTGTTCTTAGGAAGATGGCTTAAGTTTCTTTTATGAGTATAGAAGGCATTTACAAGAAGAAGCCTAAAAAGCAGGCCAGGTTACATTTCACTTGTTTTGCAAGAAAAGCTAAATTAAGTTTCACTTACCTGGTTTAAATGTTTTTGTCTGCTCAGGGAATTTTTGAGTCTGGTCTCTTTTGTATTTAATTTTAACACCTGGCAGGCAAAGGGCACAGCTGGAGGCCGCAGGCTGCACTATGTAGCTTCAAGTGTGTGGGGGGCAGTAAGTGCGGTTCCAGGTAGACAGGCAGGAAAGGATGGGCCGGGTGGGGTCAGCCGAGCCTCATCTTGCGGGATCTCGCGAGTTCTGCCAAGCAGCAGGGGAGTCCTGAGATGAGAAAACTTGGTTGTCCTAGGTGCCAGAGGTCGCCTGTCCATAAGGAGTCTGGTTCATGCCACCTATCCAGCAAACCCCAATTCCCCTCTAACCCTCACCGCTACCTGAGGGTCACGGTGTTTCCATGACTCCCAGACAGATGCAGGGATGGGCTCTGGTCCAAAGGCTGTGCTTGGGTGGTACCACCCAAGGCCGGAATGGGGGAGTCAGCTGCACATGCTAGAGCCGAAAATCTAGAGCCTTCCAGGAGGCCAAATACCTCAGGCAGTGACTCAGGCTTCTGGTGAGTGACCCGGGCACCCCATCCAACATCGGCCCAGGTCCAAGGTCGGTTCCGGTGCACATCCCCAGGTCAATGCTGAGTTGTATTTTTTGTTACTACAAGCAAATGATGCCTCACAGTACCTGTGGATCCTGTTTATGGTTCTTTCCTCCATGCTAGTGCACTAAACATAGATATTAGCCTCACCGGTCTCAGTTTCCCCTTCTGTACAAGAGGATTTAACTACAATAAATACTTAAAACGTTTGCAAATATAAAATAAAATAATCAATGTTAAAGCCAGAATTTGTTTCAGAAATGTCAGGTGCAAGTAAAATTATGTTTAATTTTTATAAATTAAATTATATCTGACTCTAAGCCCCCTTTTACGAGGATGGGATGACACCTAATTTATCGCTGGAGCCTCTTTTCCCTCTTAAGTGTACTACACATTCTCAGAGGAAAAGAAAGACAGCTTAGGAAACAGCCTCTGGTCTTTGGTCCTTCAAGGTTACCACTAAGAGGCTCATTGTACAAGGCATCGTCCATTCACAGGCAGGTAATGCCACAGCCTTTCCGCCAATGTGGTCCCAGCGTCACTGGCTGAAACTCTCAAGGCTGTGGTGCTGGATGTTTAGCAGCCCTCACCGCTGGAAACACATCAGCTCTCCCCGTCAGAAGTCCTGCCGTCTCCTTGGGGACCTCCACACAGGCCACAGCCCTTCATAGAACCCATCACTACATGCCTTTCTTCCAGTCCCAGGAGGCACTGCTACATCTGGGCCACTCTCTCTTTCAACCCAGTCCCCTTCTCTTTCATCCGAGGACTACACAGCTAAGTTCTCTTCTCACCAAAGAGCCTTGATGAGGTTGGACAGCAGCTATCTAGCCCAGGCAGCACAAAAGCCATTACGAACCCCTGAGAGAAATCAGAAACTCAGACCTTCTTGGAGACGTTGGTGGGGGCCAAGTTACCCTTTCACCTTTATGCTAGTCTCTTCTAATTGCTTGGTAAATCTTACCCTGCCACAGATGTCTGTTACCTAGCAGAGAGTGAGAAGGTGGGGCAGGAATATCTTCAGAGAGACATCAGCTCTCCTGTCTGGTCATTACCAACTCCCATACTGAAGCGTGGCCAACCACCTAAACTTGCATGGTGCCTGGCTCCTTCCTGGGAACTCAAAAGAATGAAGGAACAGACCTGAGTTTGGGGGGAAGGTCTGGTGAGGAGAAAGTGGAGAAGGAACCGCCACAAGTTCCTGAAATGCCCTTTGACCTCTGTAATGTTACAAAATCAAAGGCCTGAATGTGTACCCTTGATTTACCACTTACTGGTCATGTGATACCGGGCAGCTCACTCTACTTCGCCAGAGTCTCAGTTTGCCATCTGTTATATGGAACATAAATCAATTTCATGAGGATATTGTAAGAATTAAGTGAAATAATTTATTTGAGGTTTTTAGCTTAGCGCCTGGCACATCGTCCTTGGGAAAAATTTGTTGTATCATTATTGTTAACCACTGACCCATCACACACTTTACGTCCCAAATTGTAGCTGATATTTCCATTTGTGGTCTAGTCTCACTTCCCAGATCTGATGCTTGGAACACTTTTACAGCTATAGCCTTTTGCCAGACCACTGTATGGATTCTCTCCCTGGCTATGTTGCTCTCTTTGAGTTCTGAATAAATGTCTGTCACTTACTCTTACTTCACAGACTATGGTGGCCACACTTTCACCACATCTAGTCCAATTCTCCATGTGAAACCCGGACTCGTGTCATTCCCTTTCGCTCTTTCTCTAAGGATTAACATATTCCTTCTGCCCGGAAGATTAAAGATGAGAGAGAGACTGCAGACCAGGATCCTACCAGAGAACGTACACATTTGTTCTTAGCATCACAAATTACATTTCTCACTTCCAGCACCCCACACTCTCATGTTCAAGGGCACCTTTTCACTCGGCCCCAGCCAGGAGCAGTAGTAATGCTAATAGAGAAATCCAAGGAGCACTTGGGAGAGGGGTAGGTAAGGAGGGAAAGGCAAAGTAAGCAAAGAAATTACCTACTTGTTATAAATGGAAAGGACTGTAGTTGGTCTACCAGTCTAAGTGACAACTCAGCAATCAACTCAGAGATGACGTGGCAAACTTATAATGCGCATAACAGCTTCCTTCCTCTCCATTCATCGCTTCCCTCACCAATGCAGAATAACAACACTTCAGTTCGAGTCTCATTTTTTTCTACCCTTTTCTCTTTTACCTCATTCCCACAACTCATGATAGAATATTTTAGGGTTTGCTTATGCAAAAATAATTTTGGTTAGGACACACTGAGTTAAATCTGTTCTACCATCAATATAGACATGATAGTTACATAAAAGGTTGTGAATGATTACTATATACATCAGAGTGTCTTCAAGCATGTACCTCAGTGTTTAGTGTACTTGCCCTGAAAAATGGAAATCTGGCAATCACATTAAATGTGATATAGCAGAGGGAGATCTCTCAAGGGTGAGTAACAACATTTTTGAACTTCCGCTTTCTAATATGTAAATGGAAGAAACATCTACCTTGCTTACTTTTGAGTGTCAGTGAAAAGCAGATTATAAAAATTTTTAGGGCTTCCCTGGTGGCACAGCGGTTGGGAGTCCGCCTGCCGATGCAGGGGACACGGGTTCGTGCGCCGGTCCGGGAAGATCCCACATGCCGCGGAGCGGCTGGGCCCGTGAGCCATGGCCGATGAGCCTGTGCCTCCAGAGCCTGTGCTCTGCAACGGGAGAGGCCACGACAGTGAGAGGCCCGCGTACGAAAAAAAAAAAAAATTTTTAGAAAACTAAAGCACCACATTGATTTGAAGATTCATTATATTGCCAGTCATGTTAAACTACATTCTGTGTTCCATGGTTGTTTTATTAGGTGTTCACTGGTTGATTCCGTTATTTGACTTCTCCAGTAGTATACTCCTCAGCCATGGCTGCACATTAGAATCACCTGGGTAGTTTTTTAGATGTATTAATGCTCAAGAAATACCCCGATTGTTAAAATCACAATGAGTAGGGCTCAGACATGGGCACTTTTCAAAAGTTCCCCAAATTACTCTAAAGCACAACCAAGGTAGAAAGAATCTGTCATAACAAAAGCCCGTCCTTTCCTCTTTGTAGTTAAGAGACACTAGTTCAGGTATAGGGTAGAGCATGCTTCATCTCAAGAAAACTAATCAAAGATGGCCGTGTGACTCTAATACAGTGACCAACCATCCTTGATTGCCCAGGACTGAGAAGGTTCCCCAGACGTGGTACTTTCACTGCCAAAACTAAGAAAGTCCCAGGCAAACAAGATTGAGTTGTTCACCCTAGACCCTGGGTTTGTAGATGAGTTGTACATTTCTGAGAAAGGTTGTATTCTTTCTTAACTTGAGGGAGTGGTGTGTGGGTAAATGCTCTGCTGTGGACTACCATCTCCTTGTCCGGCTTTGTGACCATTACTGCTGCAGTAATCTGCAACCATGAGAAGAATGTCAAGACAAGAATACAGGACAGGGACCTGGCCGTCCTCCATGTCTGAGCAGCTCAACCAAAACCAGAATTCTGCTGGCTTCCAGAATTCTTGTCATGTGAGAATGTTAGTTTAAATCATGGTCAGCTGAATTTGTTTTGCTCTTTGTAGGCGTAAGCTCTGAGTGCATCCATCAAAACTGCACGCAATTAGACATTTGTTCTTCATCTCAGAAATGTCTCCAAAGCCTGTTAACCACTGTTGGCTTCCAACTTTCATCTTTGTTAGCTGTCTTGGTTTTCTGTTATGTTTGGCTTCTTATCCCCATACCCTTCAACCACTACCACCATCCGCCCTTAACTGGAATGCAGACTGTTTTCCTGACTCTGACCAACACACCCTGAGAGAATGACAAGTCTGGGAACTCACGCCTTGACACCACACCCTGACACTGGCAGGCAACAGTCCCATTTCCGTCGGTCTCAGGGTGTTTTCTTGTGCTTCTGTTAGAATGAAGCACATACATAATTAGATATGTTCAAGTACCCATATTAAAAAAAGTGAAAAGAAATAGGTGAAACTAATTTTGATAATTTTAATCTTACCCAGTATATCTATAATACTAGCATGTGAAAATTATATAAAATTAATTAAATATTAAAAGAATTTATTATGTGAGATAACATCAAAATAAAATTATTAAAAGCAACATATTGTCAATATAAAACTTGTTAATATGACAATTCAATATAAATCAAATATAAAATTAATTAAATATTTTATATTTTTTCCATATGAAGTCATTAAAGCAAACTTTTATTTTCAAATTACATCATCAACATAGCAGGTCTAGAGTTCCTATCCACAGAGTGATAAAATACAGCCTTCTATTTTGTGAAATCTTCCTTTTCTACTATGCTATTTGGATTTTATTTTCCCTTTTTGCCATTATCATCCCTGTAACACTTATTTTGAATTTTGTTCCTGGCAGTTTTTCAGAGTAAGGGGCGTTATCCTGGTGGAGTATGACAGTTTATTGGTTTTAGGACTCTATCAGGTCCAGACTCAGACTACCTGTCAGAACTTCTCAAAGACCCCTCCCTCTAACCTTCAAATTAGAGCCTTAGTATCCTCTCTCTCTCATCTTCTCAGAATGGCCCATGAGATTCCATTAGTACTGGATGGTGTTTTGACATTTCTCTGACTCCTCAGGCCTGTTAAAAGTTCCTTGCCTTCTGTTTGCTTCCTTTTGCATAGTCACTGATAATCTGTCTTATGTCTTTTGGTGGTTTGTCCCCTTCTGTTTGTATTTTGGTGTCTGTGGTGATTCCTCGTCACCTAAGTTTGTTGTACATGTTGACCATGGAATCTTTTTCTATCATATTCACTCTGTTTTAATGCAGGAAAGACTAAAGAAATAAACAACAACAATAAACGCTGATACTTATGCCACCATCTCCCTACAATCCTTTCTGTTTTTATTTTTACTTACTTATACAGGGATATTTCATTAAGTCTCTGGGTGGTTGTGAACTGTGAATTTGGTGTATACATTTATTGACTTGATTGCATTTATTAAGTATCACACTGAGCCTGTTACACATCTTGGTTTTCAGAAGTGTGATATAGCAATGGGGATTTCTCATCAAATTAAGCATCAGCAAGGAATATGTAATGCTATTTATTACTTTCATATGTTTAGAAACTTTTTTAAGAGAAAAATGAAACTGGAACATGAGTAATTAGAAAATCACTAATCACTTCGATTCTAGCTATTATTAAGTGGAAAGTGAATATACTTTACCTTTAATATATCGTCATTGCCTCTAGCAGTGTAAAAAAAATTTGAGCAGTCTTTCAGACTCCCTTCCTTCCTCTGACACAGAAGTATCCATTGAGCCAAACTTGGAAATTTTATTTGGCTTAGATATTAATATCTGGTAAATCTAGTAGCATTCTGTGTAGGTGATAAAATTGCATTAGAGATTTAATTAAGCAGGTCTTCCATATATATTTTATTCAGTAGATGCCTTCTTTGTCTCTTCCGTACTATTGTTAGCTCATACAACATATTGTTATATTCAGATGGAATTATTTCATACAGATATTCAAATAAATACCAGAAAATGAACCATCAAGGTTACTTAACCCTACACATTAGTAGGAAATGTGAAAGTTCACATTTAAAAATTGATGCTAGCATGGACACAGTAATTTAGACCATGCAGGAAAAGATGATCTTTAATAATCAGAAAGGTGAAACCAAAGGCAAAGGACATTGGTATTCTAAACACTGTGAAGATGGATTTTGTTAATGCATTCTGCTGTACTGATTAACAGTGACTATATTTGGGTCTTTAAAAATTGGCGGTGAGAATGATAAACATAAATCCACTTGAAGACCAGTGCTTTAAGAAATGATGAGCTATTTTCTTTGGAAAATAGTTTTTTTAGCAAACCTTTATATTAAGAAATAGTGGGGCTTCCCTGGTGGCGCAGTGGTTGAGAGTCCGCCTGCTGATGCAGGGGACACGGGTTCGTGCCCCGGTCTGGGAAGATCCCACATGCCGCGGAGCGGCTGGGACCGTGAGCCATGGCCGCTGAGCCTGCGCCTCCGGAGCCTGTGCTCCGCAACGGGAGAGGCCACAACAGTGAGAGGCCGCGTAACGCAAAAAAAAAAAAAAAAAAAAAAAAGAAAGAAAGAGTGAAATTCTTTCTTAAATAAAACCTTGTCTTTGTGTTCAACAAAAACTGATTGAATGTTCTCAATGCACCAGACACTACTTTGTGTGTTGGAGAACCAGCATTAAACAAAATAGACAAAAGTTTTTGTTACATGGAGCTTACATTCTTTTGGAAGTAATACACACCAAAATATAAATGCTCAAAATGTAAGACTGATGAGAATGCAACTATTCTGTTTGAAGCAGAGGGCCTAGAGTTTTATCCACTTTACTTCTCTTATCTGTACTATTCAGTTTCACTCTCCTTGTTGACTGTGATTTGGAAATTCCTGCTTTGAAGTGCAACTCAGTAAATGAAATGGATATAGTAAGTAACTGTGCATATAGCACAATATAGTGATGAGACAAAGTATGTGTCTTTGGCTGAGTCTCTACTAAGTAATTCTTGGAATTTTAGCACCTTGGGAACTCACCAACTGAGGGAAGCACCTCTTCCCCTTGACCAACATGTCAGATGTCAGGCATTTTCTCTCCCAGATACAGACAGCCCTCTGGTGGTGGTGCTGTGCATTGGCATTCCTGCCAGTTGCCCTCATCAGCTTGGATGCCATCATTAGTGCTACTCCTTCATAAACCTGCTCTCTGGTGGCCTGGTTTCTCTGTTGTGACTTGTGTGCCGGGAACCCAAGGGCTGCCTCATCCCTTCCTTCAGGCAGAAGATAGAGACTTTTAATCTTCTTGGGACCATGTGACTTGAGATCAGTCATTCATTCACTCACTCACTCATTTGTTCATTTGTTATTTTTTATTTATTCATGTATTTCATATATTTATTTATATTTCTTGAACAAATTAAATGAAACATTAAATATAATGAAATAATAATAATAAACATAACAAACAAAAATAAATGTGCTGAGCACTGTGAAATATACTAATTAGCAAAAATAGGCACTTCCCTGCTCCCAGAAGATTAGAGTTTATTGGGGATGGGAGATATTAATAAAAAAGTCATACAATAAGGGCAAAATTTTAGCAATAATAAGCACAACTAAGGAAAGACACATGCTAGTAGATCATTGAAAGGGCTATACGATATAGTTGTGATAGGTTCAGAGGAAGCATTCCTTTAAAAGTGGCTAATGGGGGGAAGCAGTGAGAGGGGCATTTTACTGAGCACGGGAAAAGGACCTACCTAAGAATTCAGAGTCCTGTCAAGATACAGTGGTGGGGACCTCCAATCTCATCTACTCCTTAGAACTACCAGGAAATAATTCTCACTAGCACCCCTGGAATCTGGTGCCACTGAGTCAGAACGTTCTTATTTGAATCCATGTATAAGAACAGCAGAATACTGGTGCCCAAATAGTCACAGTCACCGCAAATGGAGCCTCTTATAAAATGTGTTCAGAGGCCCTTTAAATAAGAGAAAGCTGAGACGTCATCGAGCTGACAGAACAGGTGGTAGAACCATTTTGTGACTGTGACTATGGTTCATAAATGACTTTAAAGCGGAATAACAGAACTTAGATCTCTTATGGGATTTGGGCTGAGACACCTATAGACGTTACCTATATCTCATCATTAGAGGGTACCTATACTTAGCAAAATATTCTAATAATTGTGCATGACCAATTCATCTTAGATAAAGTTGCAAAAGAAATGTTCTTTCCGTTATGGCTTCAGTACTTCTTTTGTGTTAGAAAATATTACGGTTAGCCTACTTGTAGGTTCTTAGCGTCTCCATTTATATTCCATATTAGAATAGCTCTAGAGTTTTCTAATCCCACTTTATATTAGCTTCACCTGTTCTAGAACTTTCTATAAATGAAATCATTCATTACTTATATACGTATGTCTTTTGTCATCTGGCATCTCTTATCACAGATTCTTTCCCTGGCCGTGGACCTATTCCCTTTCTACTGCATAAGCATCCTGGTTTAGTTTTATCCTCCGCCAAAGTCAGCCTCAGAATCTTCAAAAAGAAGCTGTGCCCATGCTTCTGCTCTTTGCTTTTTCTCTCATCTCCCAAGATTTGCCATTGCCCTTTTCATCTGCCCTGGACCACTGCACTCATTGCCCTTCCTTGGCTCCTGACGTTACCACTGAGCTGTGATCCAGTTGCACCCAAGTCACCTTGGTAGGTACATATGCATTTCAAAAGGGGCTCCTCTCAGCTTCCAGAAGACTAAGAATAAACGTAAGAACTTTGATGCATACGAAGCAAAAACCTTCGAGATTTTGCTTCTTCCGGTTTAAGTCATCTGTATTCCTTTGTGTATGAAGTGACATGGCAGGTGTGTGGAGATGATTTTTTAAATTACATCTTATAAATGAGAACTCATTTCTTTAGGTAGGACTATATTTAGCACTTTTCTAGCAACATTACACTTAACAGCAGAGTTTAGGTAAGGTGATTAGCTTTCTCCTTTTTCCTCTCCCTGAATTTTTGACTCATTTTATACAAGTTTCCCTGCTACTTCCTGTGCTGAGTTGGAACAGGGTAGGTAAGGTCTGTTTTTCATCTTGCAGTGAGCTGCTCCAATTTCTTTGGACAGGCACCGGTTGGCAGAATATTCAGCCTTGGGAAAATAAGCATTCACACACATGTACTGCTCCAGTGGCACTTCTGGTATTTTCAAGTTTGTGGAGTAAATGTTTGCTGTTTCTGGGTCCCTCTAAGCTATGAAATCATATCTAAAGTTTGATTTTCTCTTGCGGACCAAGAGGTTTTGTGATGAAAATCTTAAAGATGCCGTTCTTTACTTATAGGGGCTAAAGAAAGGTAGTAGATGAAAACGAGATTTTTTTTTCTGTGACAGTTGTGTCACTTCTGAGAGCAGCAGAGCAAACATAAGAAAGTCTGTAGTGCTGCACACTAAGGTATAAGACATTGGAGCAAATTTTTGTTTTGTTTTTAATGATGCTTTTGAATGGCCAATGGATTCAGTAATAGGAATCGTTACACACAGTTCACTCCCCTTAACAGTTGGCTCAGGACTGAGAACGTGGGTGTTCCCTGTAGTGAACAATGTCTTCACAACCCCACTGAGAATCTAGGTGCAAATAAGATGTCAGGCCAAGAAGGAAGATGCTGAAGTTTGTGAGTGGAGAGTTCAGTGGGACTTAGGTGAGAGGGTGAGAAGCGGGAGAGAAATAAATTGGATTTTTTCCCCCCTGAATCAAGGAACTCTTACTGTTTGAAATGATAATCATTCTTTGACCTCTTCAGAAAGCCGTCTCCCATGCCCTCTTACATCTGGGTTCAACATCTCTCTTAGGTGCCTCCTGAGCTCATTTGGCATGAGAAGCTGGATTGAAACCACTTTGATTGTCTTTCTCCTGTCACCTCTGTGCTTCTTGAGGTCAGACATTACATCTTTATCATCATTGCAGAGCCTAATCTAAAATAGCTTCTCAGAGTATATTTGTTAAATTAACTAAATATATATATAGATTATTGAAATTAGTTATACCTAATTATAAGGAAAGTGACTTAGGCCATTACCATGTAATCTCTTCTAGCATGAAGCGTAGAATTGCATTACTGGTAACATGAAGTTTCCTAAGCATGGGATGTGTGTATTACATGCTTAATGGTGATACGTAAGAAATGCACACTCCTGCAACAAAACGATTCCAAAGAATAAACAGAATTTTGAAAAAGCTGCATAGGGTGCTAAGATTAGAGAGGTGGGGATCCATTGCAGGAGACATTCATCACCAGGGGTGGTGAACTCTGGTTAGAGACTGACTTTGATCAGTATAGGGGCTGTGGAGCAAGTTGCAGTCATACCAACCCAGACCCAAAAAACGTATGAGAAGGCCATAGGACACAACAAAGAGGATCCAGACAAGAGAAGAATTACCTTCTCATCAGGAAAGTGTTGAGAGCTGCCATCAGTTACTAGATGAGGTGAAACTGGAGTCTGATACATCCCACGCTGAATGGATTCTCGCTCATTGCATGTATACAGATGTAAGTGGCCACATGTGTAGTTCTCTTCAGAGAGGGGATTTACTCACTCTAGACAAATTCTTGTGTTGCCTTCATGAAATCCCAAGTTAAAAACCCCTGTACTTATTGTTGTATGTAGAACCTGACCCAGAGGATGGTTAAAGTCTAGAATTTAGTGCCCAAAATGAGTATAACTCCTGAAGCAGCCCACTTTAGCCTAAAAAGGCTTCTTCCTTTGTTCTGAAGGTTTGGCAGTAATCCCACATGACTGGGCACCTTTATAGCCTGCTTTTTCCACAATTTCAATGCAGATTTAGGTTCATCTCCTTTACCCAGCCCCCTGCAAGCTGACATGATTGCAGAGACAAGAAATAAGCCAAGAGAGGTGAATCTATTGAGGTGATTTTAAAGTATTTTAATCATTAAAAACAACACAAAATATGAGAATTGCCAAAACTAATGCAGTTCTTCAAAATCTTAGAGTACAAAAACTGTTTAGGTTTTAACTTATATATTTGGCTATTAAAACAAAATATTTGCATAATATTATCTTTTTAAGTTATTTGTATTTTTAAATCTGTGTAGCTTCAAGATTCAAATACTGCAACTTTTATAATGAAAAGGAAAAGCCCTCTTTCCTACCTTTCCTACCTGCTCAAATTCTTTTCATTTATTCTGTAATTTATGTTCATATTTCTAAGTTACACGTATTTCTTTACATATTTCCATTTGTATTATGGAAGGTTGGAGTTTAGCAGTCTTATATCACCCATGCCTTTTTCCCTTCCTCCATTTTTTTCAGTAAAAATAGACCATAATTTGGTTAAATCAGTACTCAGTATCTCCCTAATACGGTTATGTAAGTGTGGTTTATTGCGTAGTCAGACACTGTACTTCATTCACACAGATCACACGTCATTTCCTGTAAAACTTGTTTGTTCTAACTGCAGGTATTTTCCTTCCTCCTCTGGCTGGTTTTCTCTGCTCTTCTCATTTTATAATTCAATATTCCAGAAGTCTGCAATAGAATTGTAAATCCTTCTGACTATTACTTTAGACATGGACAAACACATTCCGCATTTCCTGGGTTCCTCTTTGGTCTGGAGTTCAGTCCTATCCAGACCAGGGTGGCCACTTTCTGGCCCGCACTGTCCACCTTTGCTGCCTCGTGCTCACTCCTCTGGCCACTTTCCGGTCAATTAATTACATACGTTGACAAGACAATTTCAGTGAATGTAGTAGGCAGTATTTCTAGGAAGGTCCCCCCAAATTTCACATCCCGTCATTCTCAGAACCTGTGATTGTGATACTAACTCATGATTATGTTACCTTAAATGGCAGAGTTGACCTTAAGCAGGGGAGATTGTCATGTGAGACTTTAAAAGCAGAGACTTTTCTCCAGTTGGTGTCGGAAGGGGAAGGCCAGGGAAAATCAGATTCTAAGCACAGGAAGGATTTGATGCACCTTTGTTGGCTTGAAGATGGGGGCGGGGATGTCAAGTGATAAGAAAAGTGGGTGTTGTTTAGGCCAAAAGGGGCTCCCAGCTGACCACCAGCCAGAAATCAGAAAATAGCTGCCTCTGAAGGCAGGATGGGAGAGTCAGGATTGGCTAGAAAGGGCCGGGAGAGATCTTTCTGGGGTGATGGAAATATTTGATGTCTAGTTTGCTTATGGTTTCATGGGTACGTGCAACTGTCACAACTCATAGAACTGCGTACTTAAGATCTGTGCACCTTTCTGTATCTATATTATACTTGAATACAAATAAATTAAAAGGAAAATTAAGTAAATTCCTCTGTAATCATCCAAGGTTGAAGTGTTCACTGGCACCTCTGAACTACTCTGCATTGCTAGGTATCAACATGTAAAAAAATTCCTCAGGCAGTGAAACTGGAGCTGCCTCGTGACATTTCACTTACTGTTTTGAACTTCTTAAATCTTGTCTAGCCACTCACTTTTTAACATGTTTATTTTATCTCGCCTCTCAACCCCAAAAATGTTATGAGCTCTTTGATGGCAAGAATATCACAGTTCCTAGCAAAATACTTCTTCCAGGAAAAGCGTTTGATAAATAATTGGTGATTTGGTTAACTTATACAGGGAAAATAAAGGGAAGAATACGTGATAGAAAAGGGAAAGAAAAGAATGACAAATAAGAAATTGCATATGTCTAACTTAGTTTTTTTTTTTTTTTTTGGCTGTATGCGGGCCTCTCACTGTTGTGGCCTCTCCCGCTGCGGAGCACAGGCTCCAGACGCGCAGGCTCAGCGGCCATGGCTCACGGGCCCAGCCGCTCTGCGGCATGTGGGATCTTCCCGGACCGGGGCACGAACCCGTGTCCCCTGCATCGGCAGGCGGACTCTCAACCACTGTGCCACCAGGGAAGCCCTGTCTAACTTGATTTTTGATAACAGTTTCAACTTTATCTGCTTTTCAAATATCCATTTTTTTTTTTTTTTTTAGCTAATAGAACTCCCACATTTAAATACCATGTTCGTAACGTGTTTATGATTACATGTTTAATCATCGAGTAAACTCCTGAATCTTGTCTCTTAATGCAGCTAGACTCTTTTTTCTCATCTTCACAAAATGGCTCCCTTTTGGGAAAACCCAGTGTGATCTTTTCTTTCTTTCCTAAGCATCAACCCTTCTTTTATAAGCAGTCTCCTCTCCTACTGCCACTCTGAAATAATCTACATTTGTGACTAATTCCTCCTTGAAGCACTATCTCTCCTTAAGTAGATAGTAAAGCTTCTGTAATATTATTGACTTTTGTTAATATCAGTGTGTGATCAAGTTTTAAATATATATAATAACATTTTTATTTAATAGAGACTTCTAAAAAATCTTTTAAGTGGATTTAATTATAGGAGGGGTTCATGAAATATATGTATAATTATACTATATTAAGAGTACAAGGTAATAAAAATAGGGCTTAGCCATAGAGCAGTATAAAGGCTAGAATTATAAGAAAATATCAGGAATAATTGAGTTTATTAAACATCAGTACTCTGCTCCATTTTCCAGTCCACTAATCTATTCAGTCTATTTTTAATTAAAACTCACTGCCTGCTGTAATCTTAAACTAATCCTTGAAAATTGGAGACATGAAAAAACAGAAAGGAAAGTGGTTCTTGTTGACAGATGATAGAGAACAGTATCTACACTTTTCAGTTTATCGCCTGATAATTTTGGAAGTCTGAATTATCCTCAGATGGCTCTCTGATATTTTGTTTCATCCTCACATAAGGGGCTGTGACTCTCCATAGTGGTGCCTGTAATTTAGCTTTGGCTTTAGTACTTTCCTTGTCTCAGATGGATGTAACTGAGGATCCAGTTGAAGGCTGAATAATAGAAATATTGATCATGCTGATGTCTTACAAACTAAGATGGTTGGTGCTTTGAGACTTCAAAAGACTGGATTCCAAATGCCTGCTAGGTCATTGTTCTTACAGATAAACCACAGTTGTGCTGATACAGTATCTTCTTTCCTGGGTCAGAGTCTAGATACCACTACTCTGCATACGTGATCTATAGTTGGCTTATTTTTCCACCACAGTGCTTACCTGGAGGTATCTGTGCTCATGTCCCATAGGAAGGAGAGTAGATATAATATTAAATTGCCATTTAAAAAATGTAAATTACTGTTAAGTCCCATACGTAGCATGATGTGGCAAGTTTCTTAAACACAATGACCTGTGGTTTTCCCATAGGACGAGTTTGAGGATTAAATATAACATATGTACATTTTTGTTTAATTTTTATCAAGGCCAGTTTACACACACAGTATTTATTCTGATGAATTTTTTAGCAGTCTATATACCTGTCTAGGTGAGGGGGTCTATATACCTGCCGATGCAGGGGACACGGGTTCGTGCCCCGGTCCGGGAAGATCCCACATGCCGCGGAGCGGTTGGGCCCGTGAGCCATGGCCGCTGAGCCTGCGCGTCCGGAGCCTGTGCTCCGCAACGGGAGAGGCCACAACAGTGAGAGGCCCGCGTACCAGAAAAAAAAAAAAAGTTTTAAAGAAAAAGGTTTATTTACCATCTACATCTGATCTTGAGTTGGTCAAACTAGGCCCCGCTATTTAGAGCAAGTTAAAATATTTAGCCTTGCTACACACAGGGCTTATAATATTTTAACTGAAAGTTGAATGTTGCCTGACTTTGTTTAGATATCACTCAAGGACTCAGTCAAGGCAAATACATAATTCTTTAGGTTTATATTATAAGACTTAGAGAAAAAGGCATTTGCAATTATTTCTATGTTACAGGATATTTAAATTTAAATTTCGCTTCAACCTCCAATATGTAGGTCAATTCACCTTTTCGCAAGGCATCGTTCTCTCACCCAACAAGATTTTGCTCACCTAAGTACCTTCAGAAAAGATCAGGCTCGTTCAGGGTGGTATGGCTGTAGCCTCACTTAGGTACCTTCAGAGAGCACAACAAAAGCAGGGTTAAGTGAGGAGTTCAGTGACTACTGGCTGTGAGGACATTCCTGGGTCTCTGCCCTCACTGACCTGTTGATTCAGCTGGAGCAGGAAAAAATGTGGTGGCTGGCATAGGGACCATTGTTTCTGCTCTTATCATTACAGTGAGACATTTTTGTGGTTTACAAGAAATGTCAAACCCCTGATACGGCAGAGACTTGCCATTCTAGACTGATTTTGCGTCAGTAGTTTATTTGGCACAGAAAGAGTCATTTATAGGGATTCTACTTTTCCTACTCTTGAACATTCTTCTTTAATTACTTATAGGAATCTGTCATAGTTGGTCCATAATTCTGTGTAGGCTACATTGCTTTGTTTCTCTTTTCTGTCCTCTATTCTTCCCAACTCTTTCTTCTCTGTGTGCATCCAAGGTTCCTCTCAGCACCCTCAGACACTTCATTCCTTTGTCCGTAGAAGAAAAGCAGGTTATGCCAGGGCGTGGATGGATGAGGGTAGGAGGAAGCCAGGAGAGTTTTCATGCTAAATTGATAGAATCCAAACTGTAAGTCAGGGAGAATCTTACCACAGTTATGACTCACTTTCTACATGTGCAAATATTTAAGGTACAGGTGGTATTTTCAGAATTCACAACCAAATGCAGATCTGCCAAGTTTCCCACAGGCTGACTTCACTATGCTTAATGGATTAAGAAGGCATGCTTGTCTAGTTAGTTAAATAGTTATATGCAAAACTAATACCTTTCTCACGAAAATTTAGGCAGTAAACATGTCTCAGAGGAAATAAGCATAAACTAATATTAGGCAGACCTGGGCAAAAATGCCAGCTCTGTCACTAACTAGATTTTTTTTTAATATGAACAAGTTTAGTTTAGCACTTTTAACATTCTGGGCCTTATTTTTCTCTTCTATAAAATGGAAAATAATTCTGACCTCTTAGATGTGAGAGAAATCTAGAAGTGAACTCTATCAAAACATTGACAGAGTTGATTTTGCTGGTCAGGTTAAAAAGGCAGGCATCTCTTTTGCCACCTATGGTTCCATGTAAATCCTGAAACTTGATTGATGAAAACAACTTTCCAATTTAGAAGATCGTTCTTTGAAGATCACAACACCACTTAACAAGGTTGCTAAGAAGTACACATAAGAACATAGACCAAGGATATTACAGTATACCTACACACAGTGGGCTTTTAGTTAATGCTAACCTTCCATCCTGATCATGTTAATTACTATCAATACAATAATGATAATAAGCTGTGATGCAAAATCCTCAGTCATAATCTAAATGTGATGAGGCTAGAGGTCGGACTGGAAACCTGGGAGTAGGACATTGGTCAAATCGCCTTAGTCTGGAGTTTGGCCCTAGCACGCTGACTCAGTAGACAGGGTGCTGGTCACTACTACAGGATGATTCTCAACCACCAAACTCATTAACAATAGATGTAACCATTTACAATGAGAAGTACACTTATCACATGCAAAGATCCTAGCATTCACAATTTAATTCGGCAGGCGAAATCAGGGTAAATTAAGGTTCATAAGCAAGTGAAATCAGAACCAAGGTAGGGAGTCTCTGGCTGACCTTAAAACTGGGGGTTACCACACTTTGTTAAGCTGATGTATTGCTACTGTTGGAATTAACTTACTGTATGGATCATAAGGACAAGATATTTACATAGGAGAGCTAGAACTTTCTAGCACCTAGTCACTGCTGGTGACACACTGACAATGGATCTTACTTTTTTTTCTTTTTTTTTCTTCGGTATGCGTGCCTCTCACTGCTGTGGCCTCTCCCGCTGCCCCAGCACTGCCCCAAGTTGTATTTGTCCTATGAGGTGGTATGCAAATCATATCCATAACATAATTATTTCAAACTGCTACCTTTCCTTAAAATATGGTGCATTCTATTTCATTTTGAATTGTAGTTCCATCCAAACTTTTAGCACAAGCAAGGTATATGTTCACTCAATAAGCATTTATTGAGTATCTACTATGTGTTTAGTGATACACTAGGTGTTGGGAATACACATGAACTCACAGTATGAGGGAACAGAGAGTGGCATAAGCAAAAAGAGTTGATGAGGTATGTTCTGTACTGTATAAGCTATATATCTAAGTGAGCTTAACTTTTGGAAAGAGTGTCACCTAAGCTTCAATAGCCCTTATTACTTGTTATAGCCACAGAAAGAAAATCTGAGGAAGAGTTTACACTATCCTAAAGAAATCTAAAAACCAAAAAGTTTCTTCTTTTCATTATGTGGCAACAGAATATCCAACTGATACATGAAAGTTGTCTCAGGAAGTCTGTCTCACCATCACAGAAAAATTGGTATGCTCCATCTTCTTTTACTGACTAGTTTAATTCATTTTTATGTCTCTTCCCATCATTATTTATTCTTTCTATTTTTATAAACATTGATCCAGAGAACTAGTTGAGGTGATCCAAGGCAGCAGTGTGTCTCAGATCTCCTCTCTCTTGGGAGCGTTAACTGGGAGGGGTACAGAGTAAGGAACAAGAGGTCAGTTAGCCAAGTCAAGATGTTAAGCCCTTGCAATCAAAGGAGACCCAGATGTCAAAATAAGATCACCCTTGGTCTCTTATCATATATCTGTTTGTCCATCCATCCTTCTACCCTCCCTTGCAATAAGGCTCTGTTGTAGGTACTTCTTATTTTTTATTGAAGTAAGAAGGGTCAGCTTTTGAGAGTGAGGAGAGGCGTGAGGTGTTGGAGGATTAAAGAGAGGTGTGACTGCTATATATAAAATAGATAACCAGGGGCTTCCCTGGTGGCACAGTAGTTGAGAGTCCGCCTGCCGATGCAGGGGACGTGGGTTTGTGCCCCGGTCCGGGAAGATCCCACATGCTGCAGAGCGGCTGGGCCCGTGAGCCATGGCCACTGAGCCTGCGTGTCTGGAGTCTGTGCTCCGCAACGGGAGAGGCCACAACAGTGAGGCCCGCGTACCGCAAAAAAAAAAAAAAAAACCAATAAGGACCTAGAACTGTACTCAGTATTTTGTAATAATGTATAAGAGAAAAGAAGCTGAAGAAGAACAGCTCTA
This sequence comes from Orcinus orca, assembly GCF_937001465.1. Taxonomy (NCBI): domain Eukaryota; kingdom Metazoa; phylum Chordata; class Mammalia; order Artiodactyla; family Delphinidae; genus Orcinus; species Orcinus orca. The sequence goes on from NC_064564.1 coordinate 58,508,552, forward strand.
TATCTATATCTCTATCTATCTATCTATCTCACTTTGCTGTACACCTGAAACTAACATGACAGTGTAAATCAACTATACTTCAATAAAAAAAGTAAAACATATAAGGCCCTTTAAAAAAATAGAGATGTAGAATAGCTATAACAGGTAATTCTCAGAGCCCACTGACATGTGTAGTAATAAATTTAGAGTATTTATATCGATAATTCAGTCCCTGTAAACTGGCCCTAGTACTCTTTGCAAATACCTAGATTTTTTTTCTCCAGCTTTGTCATTCTTCAGTTCCTATCATGCATCACGAGAAAGGTAGGAACATTGGGAAGCTAGCTTTCTCACGTGCTCATATAGCCGTGTAATATATCCTGAAGGAGTTTGTAGCCCTGAGAAAACCACTTTTACTTTTGGAATATGCTTCATCTTGTAAATACAAGTAAGAGTTCCTGCTGTGTCATCTCACCGGCATTCATGGAGTTTATAATCCTTTATTATGCACTTATTGTATTCTGGGTACTCTGTTAGGACACAATGATAACTCTTAATAGGCGTGCAAAGAAATACGATAATAAAATGTGGCCTAGGCTGCACGTGCACAGTGCTATGGAAGCACATTGCTATGATTGGAAGACTTCCAAGTTGATATTTTTAAGTCTTGAAACTTGAGTAGGTGATATTTGAGTTGAGCCTTAAAGGAGGAATAGTATTGCATCAGCGAAGAAGGGATCAATATAAGCAAAGGCACGGAAAGCAAATATCATATTGAGGTGACAGCAAATAATTCGGTATAATTGAATATCTGGGTGATGGGGGCAAAATCAAGGAGTAAAAGATAAGGCTACAAGCGTATGTTGAAAATTGAATGCTTTACTTGACATTGTGATGGTTATGTTATATATAGTATAAGAAGTATATATATATTGCTTATATATACATATTTATATAATATATGAATCTATGAGTCAGTAAAGTTTAAATATTTTAAAAAATTAAACTCACAGATTATTTGGGAAATATTCAAACTTTCTAAAAACATGGATTCCATTATAAATTTTGCATTTTTAGAAGATACATTGACATTGCAAAAGATATATTAAAGGAGAAAAATAAGTCACAGAGGTAGTAATAAGAAAGTTATCCTAATAGAATTGCTGTGAGGATACAGAGGGTTACTGGATGTGTTTTGTTTCAACATAAGTCATCATTATTAGAGGTTAGGATTCTTGATTTTATGCAACTGTCAGTGCTTTTAAAAATAAGTAATGTTTTCAAAGATTAAGTGGAAACATACATTTGATGTTTACTCTGTAGATGCTCCCCTATTCAAACCTATTCTTCATACATTATTTCTTAGGCTATCCAAAGTGTTTCTGAGAATAATGGCAACTTTTGACAATTGATGAAGAGATAAAAAAATTAAAGAGAATGTTAAAATATATGTATACACAAAGGCTAATGGGTACAGATATAAATTATAATAGTTGTGTTAGGGTAGACGTGCTAAAAATTAAAATCTCACCTCTGCTTTCCAAGTGTTACTCACTGAGCCTCAGTTTCCTTATCTGTCAAAGGAGGCTACCAATAGCACCTCCCTCATAGTGTTGTATGAGGAATAACTTAGTTAATACTTCGAAAGCACTTAGAAGAGTGTCTGTGAAAGTACTCCATAAATATTTGACAACCTATTTTGCAAGATCTTGATAATAGTCTTATAAATGTATGTAAGTATACATTTGTATACTTATTTGTATATTTAATGTATAAATGAAAATGAATATCCTCAACTCCCCATTTTATAGATATCATAAACTTTATTTCACTATCTTTGCCTAAAAAAGCTCTATCAAGTTTATTTTAGGGGGTGAATAGGGAAACTAGATAAAGTGGTACCTGGATGAGGGGAATGCTTCTCACTTTGATGTTTATATGTGTGTGTACACATATATATTTGATTTTTGAACAATGTTACTGAATTACCTACTCAAAGAAGTAAAAAATAATAATAGTAGTAGTGCTCAGCATTTATTGAGTTTCTAATATTGCATCATACACAGAATTAGGTACTTTACATATATTGTTTTATATTTAATTGTAAGATATATATATATATATATTCCATTCTGACATGTGGAGAGAGGTCTTGGGCTTCAAGGGCTTATGGACAAGATTCAGGGATGGATGACTTAGCATAACCTATGGAGAATGATGCAGCAATATAGGGTACCTCAGTGAATACCACTATGGACAGCTGTTATTGAGCACTTGATCCCTACCGTATTCCCATTGCATTGACACTATGTAAACCCCAGAACTTGAGTACATCTGAGGAAAAAGAGGGGAGAAACCCAAAACTCACTAAGTTTCTGCCATACAGATAGAATGAAGCACAAAATAGAAGCTGTTCAATTATAGACAATTATAGAAAATATTAGTAATGAAGTGAGAAGACCTGTACTATGAAAAATAAGGAACATCTTAAAAATTTAGATAAAGGGGCTTCCCTGGTGGTGCAGTGGTTGAGAGTCTGCCTGCCCATGCAGGGTACACGGGTTCGTGACCCGGTCCGCGAAGATCCCACATGCCGCGGAGCGGCTGGCCCCGTGAGCCATGGCTGCTGAGCCTGCGCGTCCGGGGCCTGTGCTCTGCAACGGGAGAGGCCACAACAGTGAGAGGCCCGCGTAACGCAAAAAGAAAAAAAAAAAAAAATTTAAATAGTAAGTTATAAAATTCAGTATCGATGTCCTTACGATGTAAAAATGGAGTGAAATTTTTAAAAAGAAACATACTTCTTGTGAATTTGAGTTGTCTACTAGGACTCATATGCAATACGTGTTCAACAATCTTTGTGTAATAATTTAACAATCTAATACCACCCTTTAGCACCAACTGAATCAAGAAATTATAGGTTTATACACATTGATGAATCTTTCTAAATATAAATGTCCAATCATCTCATGCTTCATTTAATAGGAAGAAATTTAAAATCCAAAGAGGAAATATACTTTCCCGAGGTTACATAGAGGATTTGTGGAAAATTTGAGCATACAGTATTTTTCAGTTATTTTAGGGGAGCTAAACTTTCCCCTGTGTATAAACAGCTCCTTTATCAACCCTCAGACACTTGAAATTTCAGTTTTTTATAAGAGCACATGGATGGGTAAAAGAAGTCTAAAATACACTCAAATTTGTTCTCAATAGATTTATGAATATTCTAACTGAAAGGGAAATCAGAGAAAAGAGAAGAACATTTAATTAAGCATTCTTTCCATTTACTGTCAATAATAAATATGAGTATCAGTGGTTTCAGCCACAATACAATTATCGATAGGTTTAATCAGACATCTTTTGAGACTAATGATGAAGAAAAGAAGGCCCTAAAATATTTATGAATGGTGGGAATAAGAATATTCAGAAATAATAAAATAGAGTTTCAGAAATAATAAAAATAATGTTTCCTGGAGTAATTAGAGAAGGCTTCATAGAGACAACTGGATTTTGCCCAGGCTTAGAAGGTTAGGTCTGAATGGGCCTAGAGGGTTGGTACAAGCGTTCCAGGTGAGAAAATAATTGGAGGAGAAAACAGAGAATGATGTGGAAGCAGAGTGAACATTTATCATTCACCAGGAAGTTACCCCATGAACATTTACGGATTGTTGTGTCCATTTTATTCTTCTAGATTTCAAGCAACAGAGACATACCCAATCTCCTGTTATGGGCTTTGTTTTATTATAAGCAAGTTGTTCTGTGCTAGAATTCACCTGGTGTTACTGTTCTCTCTCTAGACATTTCTGTTATCTTTGTGTTTGCTTTTCTCTATTTCTGTCCACCCATTCCCATCTTGGAAGGTGGAGATGGGCGGCAGCAAAGAGAGGAATAAAATGTTGGAGAACTCATTTGCCTTTGAACTTGAGAAATTTACAGTCTCCTAAGAAGGAAAGACGAAGAGAACCCACTATGATCCATTCTATAATGGAAGACAGCAGAGGGTGCTATGGGATCAACAAGAAGGGCCCATTGTTGAGTCTGAGGAGTTCAGGGAGGGTTCATGGGTGCTATGAGCTGAGTCTTAAGTATGGGTCAGCATGGGTCAGCAAGGTCAAGGTTTGTAAGACTGCAGGCAGTGGAAACATAAGGGGCAACAGCATGCATGATTCGTCATGATGTGCATTGAAGAATTACAGTAATCTGGTATTTCTAGGTAATAAAGTGAAAGGTGGAGAAGATGAGTAACAATCGGATGATAGTTGGGCTTGTGTGCCCTGCAGTGGATTTGTACTTGTCTCACAAGCAATGTGTTGCCTTTGGAAGGTTTTAAGCAACAGACCATAGAATTGCTTTTCGAAAGGTAATACTTTCGGCTGAGTGAAAGAAGAATATGAGAAAGGAAAAGATGAACAACTGAGTGATGTAAGCATACGATTCCTTCATTCTCTAGCGTGCAAACTGTTTTCCCTTATATAGCCTATGTCCTGGAATCATCTTCCAGTGCTATACAGCGTTAGGCAAGATGGTGAAAAAAATATTGTTAGAGAAGACAGCAAGATATTTACAGATATGAGGCAGAGAAAAATCTCTTCTCTCCTGACCCCTGGGTGATGTACTACAGTCTGAACCAGATAGTTTTCAGTCATGGGCTTAGGGAATCAGATCCTTTTTTCATCACAATATTCCCATTCCTAAAGAAAGCTACAGTCATCACCCCTACATTATGTAAAGAATGAGCTTCCCATGGGACTAGTGCAAAATGCACAATTTGGTTTCATTTGTGTGCAGTAGAATTTATCATCACAGAATACGAAACTCAACAATAATATATACATCTCAATGCCACAATCTTGTCATATTCTACAATTGAAGATATACAAATATCAAATGATTATCCTGGGAAAATTTTATCAACCTCCCATTTAGACTTGCTCAATTGAGTGGTAGCTTTTATTAGAGGGATGAAAGTAGCTATAATTGGCAAATCCTGCTGCAAGAGCCATTAGCAAGTCTTTGAAAGTTTTCGAAACCTCAGATTTTTCTCAGCACCATTTCTCACCTTATTTGGTACAAATTTGAGGTGATTGAACTTGTTTGGTTTGCAAATTAGGAGGATATAAAAGTGTAGGTCATTCATTAAAATAACTCCAAAATGAGCTTGTCAACAAAGGAAAACAGACTATTAAATTTTATTCCTCATCGCAAAAACACAACTCAGTACAGTTATATTTTGATAAATTCTGATCTTATAGATGTTATGATAATGCAGCCAAAATAAACTTGTTAATGAGAAAAAAGAGTGGTAATGGAATTTTTCTACTTGAATTATTCAGGTTGTTTATTTTCTTAGGATGAATTTACTGGATAACTCTGGAACATTCCATTCAACTTTGCATTTCACTGGCTACTTAATATAGTGCAGCGAACGCCACAGTCTTTCAAATATCACTAGATAAAAAGGATCATCTAATTCCTAGTACGACAGACATATGGAGGGCAGTCAAGAATGCTGATACAAGATGCAGATTTTGATCCCTCTGAAGAGGATGCAAGTGCACATTCCTCATGATTGCATGTTAGAATGTTCTTTTTCTTTTTGTAAGTTTTCCAAGGAGAAAGCTGAGATTATTCTGACTATGAGAGGAAGTCTACTTGGCCAACAATTCCTATTCCACAGGGAAAGGGTGGGCTGACATTGTGTAAAACTCCACAAGCTCCCACTGCAGCTCTGGTCTCATTTCCACAATGAACTCCAAATAGCCCCTTCCTGACTACAGCTGGTGGTAGCACATGAGGCTTTGCAAAACTCCAGTTTCAAGGACCAGAGTGGGGATTTGGAGAAATGGAGCCTTTCAACTCATCATAGGCAATGCTACACTCCAGTTCACAGAACTAATTAAAGTTGATTTATTATTTTTAGGTCAAAGTAGCACCAGACTCAGTGTACACTGAGAGAAAGAGGCCAAATCAATAGTATTTGCCTAGTTATTGTTTTGAGGAGGCTTTTTTTTTTTAACCAAAAGTTTGGAAAGACCACAGAGGATGCACAATCTAATTATCTGCACCTTTAGCAGAATTCTCCGTCTTCCCTTCTCAGCTTCACTGCACAAAGGAATACCTTCCTCTGAAGTCTGTATTTCGCCCGTGAATCTTAAACATCAAACGTTGTAGGTGAATTAGGTCATCGCTTTTAGAATGTTTGTTTTTAACCCTTTGGTCCCATTTTTTACATTTTCATATTTAAAATAATTTCCTTTTTCAGTTATATTTGTTTATATACATTGTGTGTGTATGTAATTCTTGCCAACACAGGAAATATAATAGGTGATCAACAATTAATTGCTTAATGAGACAAACATTTGAAGCAATTATCACCCTAACAAAAACTAAATCTACTACTTTCTTTGAATCTTACAAATCATATGCTTAACCTTCTTAGTGTGTATGTGATCTGTAACTGTTTCTGAAATACTAAATATGTTTCTGTGCTTATAAAACTTTACAAAAGGGAATGCTTCTTTTCTTGAAATCTCGAATGCTTATAGTGAATCCAGGAGAATAATACTTAAAGCAAACACATATTGCTAAAAGAGAGACTCTAGTCTTATTATTTTTTTAACATTCTCATTGTTTAGTAGGAGCTTTGTCTTAATCTTTTATACTTGCTTGCAGTGTTTAGACAAGCATACATGGCTTCCCCGGAGTAGATTGATTTGGGGTTGGGTCATAGAATGGGTGGGGTATAAAATATTCATAGGGAAGGAAATAAGTGATAGTAATATTGCGATAAGGAGGAAAAGTGCCAAAGTTCATTTTTAATATTCACAGATGTGTGGCCATCTGCATGAAAATGATCCGCAAAGTTTTATTAGAGGACTGTATTATGTTTTTTTTTTTTTTTCCTTGTATTTTCACATACAGGGAGGGAAAAAAAAAAGTTAGCAAAAATCCCTTGGATTGATCTGTTTCTTCTTGGCTGTGGAAAATTACATGAAATATTATCAACAGGCAGCCAAATCCCACAAAGCTATTATTACCTTTCAGGATGTGTCTCAGGACAGTACTACTCCTGGCAGAGATTCTCCATGTCTAGTTACCATTTGCAGATTCTGCGCAACTTTTATCACGTTGTTTTGATAAAAACGAGATGATCATAGTGAATGTGTGTAAGAGAAAAGGGCAGCTTTAGAAACCTCAACTATAATCCTTCTAGACACAGTCTCCAGCTGGGCTTGACAAGGAGTCATGTGCTGTATCAGGAGGGAAGATAGCCGTTGCACTTAAGATGGTTTTGTTTGAGTCAAATGATCAGGGCTCTCCTGTTTTATCTTAAACTTGTGGAGACAGGTTATGTTTCTGATGAGGGCAGCCAAATAATGCAGTGGTAACCCAAGCCTGTTTATCCTCCGGCTATGGGGTATGTTACATTATACTTTACCTTTCAACCCGGGGGGATGATCTAAGTTATAAGGTGCTATGTGCTTTCCCTGAACTGAGGTCCATCTTGCAGATAAGTACTGGAAACCTCCCATTTGAAATGGGTCTTCCATCCAGTGTTTGGAGGTATGTTTGTGGTGGGATTCAGTGAGTTACCATAGACACTCATAGTTTCCTTCTTTTTTCTTTTTTTCCAATTGCTTTAATGCGTGGTATCACCACTTTTGAGCTTGTTATTTTTCTCTTCAAACTTGTTATTCCTTTTGTACCCTGTATTTTACTTGGGGCACCAATTTCCATTAGCTTTTCAAACTACCAAACTAGGAGTCATTGATTCTTCCCACTCACTAAGGGTTTCAACTCCTAGTTTCATTTTCCTTCTCTGACTCTGTTCCCATCATTTGTTTCCATTGGTTTGTTCAATACAAAATTCATTAGAAGAGAATTAAGTCCTCTTTGAAAGAAAGGAAAGTTTCTGTAATTATGCTAGTTCTCATGTAAACAGAAAAGTAAAGCAAAAGGGAAAGGAACCTCAGATCCTCCCAAACATTTGTCTAATAAAGTATAACATTACAAAAGGTACATCTTTTTCAAAGTTACTAAATATATTTTAAAACAATGAATTATAACTCAGTACATTTTTAAAATTCTTTTGATGTGTAATGCACACTTTTCTCCTTCCTAAAAATAATCAGTGTATATTGTCATGAGGTGCATATTTTATAGGAAATTTCAAGAGAGAGATCAGGAGTAACAAATTTTTTTTTAGAAAACACAAAAACCAGAGAAGGGACTTAATTTTACCTTTAATCCTAAAAAAGAGTAGATACAATTAAAAATAAATTATATTGGGTTTCCTGGTAGCAAAAGGATGACAGAAGCATATTTTTTAAAAAATATCTACCTAGATATATTCATGTAACTTATCGTAAGTAAACAGACAAGCCTCAGAGATTTAAGAGAGACTCTCCTTTTAAATTCTTTCCAATTGCGGAATCTGAAACCCTTCATTTATCTGAGACAGTCTCTCCTGTTGTACTGTCCCTTCCCTGAATTACATAGTTGAGTGACCCTCAAACTAAACTATTGATTTTTTTTCTAAAATTCATCAAGGATGATGACACTGGCTTTATTTGTTTATCAAATTTTTCCAGAGCTTAAGAAGCATTTCAAGCTTTGAATACCTTTAGAAATTGTATTATTTCCCTTAGGAAACTAAAGTGTCATTAACCAAATTAACATATTTGTATACCAAATAGTAAGATAATGGCATAAAAGTGATAGATATGATTATCAAGAGCTTAGCATAAATATCTATAAAATTATTTTGAGCTATGTAGATATTCAATTACAGAATTTATATCTTTTTGAATTTAGCACTTAAAATCCTAAAATGACTTTTGACTACAGTAGGGTAAATTCACATAAATATCTCTAATAGGAAATGTGTGATGCACAAGTTACAAAAAGGGAAATCAAAATTTTAGAAAACAAAGGTGAAAATCTTTGTCCTTCTCCACTCTTGACTTCCATATTCCCTCTAAAGCCTGACTTGTGATTTAGTTCCCGTAACTATTTTATTCCTCTAGCATTTCAAATCTTAGAAATTTCTTTTCTTCTACACTGAGCCCGTTGGGTGGCTTGGCACACACTTCTTTGAGGTTTATCCTATAACTGGACCTGTGATAAGCAAAGAAAAACATACCCTTTTACTCCAGTAGTTCTGTAAAGATTAGGCACTTCCTATCCAGATTAGTACTCAGAGCTGAGATTACCCTGAAAAAAATCAATTGGTCATTCTATATAGAAACACAAAATGTATATTGTTGACTAGCTTCTTTCCATGACTCCAAAATGTCTGTAAACAGATTCTTAAAATAAGGAATACCTCTTCCATCCAGGTGAATGTTACAAATAGACTGCAAAAGAGCATAACTGGGCCAAAGTTCATAATAGTTTGATGAATAAACAAGGGTCACAAAAGCTGGAAATACAGGCAGTCTTACCAGGGTTCATATTTCTGCTGACTCAAGTCTAAGAAAAACAAAGGGTTAGGTGTCAGTAACCAAACACTGTGTTCTTTCTTAGTTGTTTTTTTTTTTTTTAAATGTAAGTTAACCATATTGTGAAAGATACTTTTTCTTTGCCTGCCTTTATTCAAAAAAGATCAAAGATTATAAAATTTATGAGAAAGAAGTAATGCTGTAGCTCAGTTCTATTTGGTGCCGTTCAATTAACCCAAACTCTGTGGTAGATACAGAGATAAGCAAGGGGCTAAAAATGTAGTTGGGGAAATAGTACAATTTACTTAAATAGGTGTAGAGTATAAAGTCAAAGGTGACCAATATCATTAGACAGTAAAAAGTGTTCTGAAATATCCAAAAGGAGACAGAGATTAATTCTGCTTGAGGAGATCAAATACATTCACTGGAACCAGCAAATGGGTACGATTTTCACATGCATTTATCTAGATCATGGTTATACTATTAACAGCATCTTTTGTCATTGTTGTTAGTCCTTGCATTTCGTTGAAATTGGAGAGAAGATGGCATAAATTCTGACATGGGTCTTTCTCTATTTCTAACAAATACCTTCAGTTTGACCTTAAAGTCCTTCACAATCTGATTACCATATGTTCCCTGTTACTCCCCTACTTATGTCTTATACTCCATACTTTCTGAACTTTTACCAAATGTCCTAATTAGTTTTTTTTTTTTCTTTCATGTTTTCTCACCTTTGTACCTGCTGCTTCCTCTGCCTAGGAATACTATATACCATATAGGTTTTTTTTTTTTTTTTTTTTACGGTACGCGGGCCTCTCACTGTTGTGGCCTCTCCCATTGCGGAGCACAGGCTCCGGATGCGCAGGCTCAGCGGCCATGGCTCACGGGCCCAGCCACTCCACGGCATGTGGGATCTTCCTGGACCGGGGCACGAATGCATGTCCCCTGCATCGGCAGGCGGACTCTCAACCACTGCGCCACCAGGGAAGCCCCTACCATGTAGTTTTTGAGTATACATTGTGTCTTTAAAACTCAGTATGCATAGATGTAAAGCCTTCAGCGACCCCTTAAGACATTGATAGTTGCCAGTTGCTTTAATCTTGCCGTACCTTTAACTATATCTATTGACTTTTTTTGCATTTATTACATATCATCTGGCTACTCATTAGACCGTGAGCCTAAATTCATCCTCACAGCATCCAGTAGTTGCTAACTATACCTGACAGGTGTCCCCAATCCCCGGGCTGCAGACCAGTACCAGGCCTCAGTCTGTTAGGAACCAGGCCGCACAGCAGGAGGTGAGCAGTTGGCAAGTGAGCGAAGCTTCATCAGCTGCTCCCCAGCGCTCACATTACCGCCTGAACGCCCCCTACCCCATCCGTGGAAAAATTGTCTTCCACGAAACCAGTCCCTGGTGCTAAAAAAGTTGGGGACCGCTGATATCTGATACATGAATGAATGAAGACCAGCATCTTCCATTAAGTCTTTCCCAGCTGTTTCTCTCAGTTAATAATGCTACCTTCTTTGAATTCCTGGTGGATTTATAGCTTTATAGATTTCTGAAAATCAGCCATTGAAGTGAATTCTAAAAATTAACTAGCCTGCAACATTTGGAAAATTTTAATAGAGTTGTCCTTTACAAATGCATAAATGTTTTTATTCAACAAGTGTTTGTTAACTGTCTTCTGTGTTCAAAACCCTGTACTAGGTAACATGAGAGATACAGAAAAAATATACTCAGCTTGATCAATATTTATAGAATGATGGTATAGTAAAACAGTAATAAGACATCAAGAGTAATGGAATAGACATTGTCTCTGGAATTCAGAGTGGAGAGAAGAGCACCATCACCTTTTTTTTAAAGGTTTTAAATTATTTTTATGGTAAAAAACATATAACATGCAATCTACTCTCTTAAGATGTTCAAGAGTACAGTACAGTATTATTTACTATAGGCAGAGTGTTGTACAAGAGATCGCTAGAATGTTTTCATCTTGCATGACTCATCTACCTTCCACTTAGATGAGTTTGACTACTTTATGTACCTCATATAAGTGGAATCATTCAGTATTTGTCCTTTTGTGAATGGCTTAGTTCACTTAGTGTAATGTCCTCAAGGTTCATCCATGCTGTGGCACATGAAAAGATTTATTTCTTTTGTATGACTGAATAATATTCCATTGTGTGTGTGTGTGTGTGTGTGTGTGTGTGTGTGTATATATATATATATATATATATATCACATTTTCTTTACCCATTCACCTGTCCATGGACATTTAGGTTGTCCACTCTTGACTATTATGATTAATGCTGCAGTGAACGTGTGGGGGGCAAATACCTCTTTGAGGTCCTGGTTCAAGTCTTTCGGATAATTACCCACAGGTAGTATTGTTGAATCATATGTAGTTTTATTTTTAATTTCTAAGGAACCTGTTTTCCCACAGCACTGTACCATTGCACATCCTCCCCAACAGTGCACAAGAGTGCCAAAACATGTTACATGATGTTGTTTATATAAATGTATATATATATGCCATACTAATGCGTATGAAGTAGTATTTCATTGTTGTGTTAATTTGCATTTCTCTGAGGATTAGTGATGCTGAGTGTCTTTTCATATGCTTATTTATCTTTTGTATGTTGTCTTTGGAGAAAGGTCTATTCAAGTCCTTTGCCCATTTTCTAATTGGGTTATATGATTTTTTTGCTATTGAGTGTAGGAGTTACTTCTATATTTTGAAGATTAACCCCTTATAAGATATATAGTTTTTAAGTCTACTTTTTTATTCTGTTGAATGTTTACCTGCTATGAAGAAATGTTTTAGTTTGATTTAGTCCTGTTTATCTATTTTTGCTTTTGTTACCTATGCTTTTGGTACCATATTCAAGAAACCTCTGCCAAGATCAATGCCATGAAGACTTTCTCCTGTTTTCTTCTAGGAGTTTTACAGTTTCAGGTTTTATATTTAAGTCTTTAATCCATTTTGAGTTTATATTTGTGTATAGTCTATGATAGGGGTCTAATTTAACTCTTCTGCATTTCAATATCCAGTTTTCCCAGCACCATTTGCTGAAGACACTATTCTTTCCTTATTGTGTATTCTCGACGCTCTTTTGAAGACCAGTAGATATATATGTGGGTTTGTTTCATGGCTCTCTGTTCTGTTCCCTGGGACTAGTATGTCTGTTTTTAAGCCAGTGCCACACTTTTTGACTATGCACCTTTGTAATAATATGTTTTGAAGTCAGGAAATGTGAGACCTCCAACTATGTTCTTCTTCCTCTCAAGATTGTTTTATGTATTCGGGATCCTTGTGGTTTCATACGAATTTTAAGACTTTTTTCTGTTTCTATAAAAAATGTCATTGGGTTTTTGGTAGGAATTGCATTGAGTCTGTAGATTGCTTTGCGTAGTATGAACATCTTAATCTTAGGTCTTACAATCCATGAACATGGGATATATTTTCCTTTAATTGTGTCCTCTTTAATTTCTTTTATCAATGTTTTATAGTTTTCAGTGTACAAGTCTTTCATCTCTTTGGTTAAGTTTATATAGGAAGAAACTTATTCTTTTTGATGCCTTTGTAAATGGCATTAATTTTTCAATTTGCTTTTCAGTTTGTTGTTTTTTTATGTTGATTTTGTATGATGCAACCTTACTTAATTCATTTATTAGTTCTAACAGTTTGTGTGTGTGTGTGTGTAGAATCTTTAGGGTTTTCTACTTAAGGTTGTGCCATCTGCAACCAGAGATAATTTTACTTCTTCCTTTCCAATTTGCATGCCTTTTCTTTTTTTGCCTAATTAATCTGACTAGGATTTCCAATACTATGTTGAATAGAAGTGACAAAAACAGTCATCCTCACTTTGTTCTCTATCTTAGAGGAAAAGCTTTCAGGTTTTGAGTATGATAATAGCTTTGGGCTTTATATTCATGTTCTTTATTCTGTTGAAGTAATTTCCTTCTATTCCTAGCTTCTGAGAGTTTTTATAATGAAAGGGTGTTGAATTTTATCAAATACTTTTTCTGCAACTTTGAGATGATCATGTGAGTTTTATCCTTTGTTGAGTTAATGTGGTTTGTGTCCCATTGATTGATTTTCATATGTTGAACCATCCTTATACCCCTAGTGTGTGTGTGTGTGTGTGTGTGTGTGTGTGTGTGTGTGTGTGTGTGTTTCTGGCTTTGGTATCAAGGTAATGCTGGCCTCATAAATGAGTTTGAAAGTGTTTCCTCCTCTTCATATTTTGGAAAAAGTTTGAGAAGATTGGCATTAATTCTTTAATGTTTGGTAGAATTCACCAGTGGCTCCATCTGCCCTTGGGCTTTTCTTAGTTAGAATGTTTCTGATTACTGCTCCTCCCCCCACTTCCCTCTCCCCATTTGTAACCACTAGTTTGTTCTCTGTATCTGTGAATCTGATTCTTTTTTGTTGTATTCGTTAGTTTGTTGTATTTTTCAGATTCCACATATAAGTGATATCATACAGTATTTGTATTTTTCTGTCTGACTTACTTCACTTAGCCTAATGCCCTCCAAATCCATCCATGTTGCTGCAAATGGCATTATTTCATTCTTTTTATGGCTGAGTAATATTCCATTGTATATATATACTGCATCTTCTTTATCCATTCATCTGTTGATGGACACTTAGGTTGGTTCCATATCTTGGCAATTGTAAATAATGTGGCTGTGAACATTGGGGTGCATGTATCTTTTTGAATTGGTGTTTTTGTTTATTTTGGACATAAACCCAAGAGTGGAATTCCTGGATCATATGGTAGTTCTATTTCTAGTTTTTTCAGAAACCTCCATACTGTTTTCCACAGTGGCAGCACCAATTTACATTTTCACCAACAGTGTATGAGGGTTCCCTTTCCTCCACATCCTTGCCGACATTTGTTATTTGTGCTCTTTTGATGATAGCCTTTCTGAGAAGTGTGAGGTGATATCTCATTATAGTTTTGATGTGCATTTTCCTGATGATTAGCATTGTTGAGCATCTTTTCACGTGCCTGTTGGCCATCTGCGTTTCCTCTTTGGAAAAATGTCTCTTGCTGCTTTTAAAATTCTCTCTTTGTCATGACTTCTGACAATTTGATTGTAATGTGCTTGGTGTAGACTCCTTTGAGATTAGCCTATTTGAGACTTGTTGGATTTCTCAAATCTGTATGTCCCTATCCTTCTCTGTATCTGGGGAGTTTGGGGCCATTATTTCTTTAAATAATATTTCTGCCCTTTTCTCTCTCTCTCTCTTTTCTCCTTCTGGGGCTCTCTTAATGTATATAATGGTCCACATGATGGTATCCCATTAGTCCTTTAGCCTTTCTTCACTCTTTTTTTTTTTCTCCTTTTACTGGATAATTTCAAATGACTTATCTTCAGGTTCATTGATTTGTTTTTCTGCTTGATCAAGTCTGCTGTTAAAATTTTCTAGTAAACTTTTCAGTTATTGCATTCTTTAATTACAAAATCTCTTTTCTCTCTGTTGAAATTCTCATTTTGCTCAGTCCTGTTTTCCAGAGCTTATTGAACATCTTTACAGCAGTTATTTTGAATTTTTATTCAGATAATTAATTTACCTCCATTTCTTTCAGGTTGATTTTTGGACATTTATTTGCTCCTTTGATTGAGCTCTTTCCCCCTGTTTCTTTGTGTTCCTAGTAAGTTTGCATTGGTATCCATGATTTAAAACAACAGCCACCTCGCCCTGTCTTTATGGACTAGCTTCATACACAGAAAGAACTTCACCAGTCAGGCCAGCTGTTGATCCTTGAGACCTCTCTAACCTTTTCTGTGGATGTGTCTGCTCTGTATTGTGTGTGTGTATTCCTAATTAGAGAAATTTGCTGGTTTCTTTTATTTTTTTATTTTCAGGAGAATTGGTTCAGGCATTGCTGTTGAATTGGTATCTACATGTGAGGAAAGAGGGTCTGGTGCGTCCTCTTCTCCATCTTGCTCATGTCACTTTGAGCACCATTATTCTTTTCAGTGTCTTTGGGTTCAGGGAAAACCTTAAACTTTGCAATCATTTTGTCTGAATTTGAATCATACTTTGCCACTTATCAACCTCTAAGCAAGTAACTTGACTTTTCTGAATGTTGGTGTCCTGCTTTGTAAAATGGAGATAATGTCAAGTCACTCCTAGAACTGTTGTAAGGATAGTCCCTGGCAGAGAAGTTGTCCTTTTTTTTTAATCTCCCTCCCCAAATAAATGTCTAGAAGGATATAGGTCAAAACATTAATAAATAGGTAACTCTGAGGGTAAAGTCTGATTATTATATACGGTTTTATATTTCTACATATTCTAATTTTCCTACAATGACTATATATCATACCTATTATTAGAAATTTTTAAGTTCTTCTATGGTATTTTGGTTCCTTTTTGATTTGAAAATCTTTTCTGGCTTTATCCAACCCATGTACTGATTCCCCACAATTATTTTACACATATTTCTAAAATAAATGAAACTTGTTCAATCCCATTCTAATACCACTTAAAGAGGTTTTTATGTTTTTTTATTTGTTTTGTTTTTTATAATCAAGAGATAAACTCACCTTAACCATAAAGGGCTTGTGGCTCTTCGTTTCGTGTAAAAAGACTCATTTTCATCATTGATTAGGACAACAGACATTTTTATTTTTAGCAGTAAGTAAATTACCAAGGCACATCAATATCAACATTTCACTGATCAATGTCAGAGACTGTTTGGAAAAGGTCACATTGAAAAGAACATTGATTTTAGCCCCAGAACTTAGAATATATTGGAACTGTACAACTGACTGCCACAAAATAACCAATACTATTTACTTTTCTCTCCCTGACACTATCTACTATATGTATACATATTTTTATATTTATAAAATTCATAAGCTCCTTGTTCTCTAAAGCTAATTTTCTGCTGTGTCGTCTTTGTCCAGGTGGTTTTAGCTATCATATGACCCTTCTTTGCTTTCCTCTACCTCCTTGCTCCTTGGTGTGAACAAGTAAGGTACTCAGGCCTACTAACGGCCCCATTTTAGAAGTGAAGAAATATTATGGTTTCACAATAATTCACAATGAAAAGAAGTTGGAATGGAATCTAGTTTTTTTATTTCCACACATGCCAAACTTAGCATTCTTTACTAGTGTCCTTACTGCCTCCCTGACCATTTACCAGGTCATAACTACCATGTCAGTAATTATCACCCTCACCAAACCGTTCTGGTTGACCACATCATGGAGGCCAGGTTCATATCCTACCCATTAGTATACCTAGTCCTTATATTGTGTATTCTAGTACAGGTTCTGTTTTACCTTACCCAAAGGTACTGTGAGCTGGACAGTGGCTTATGGAAAGAAATAAAGAAAGCTCATTCTAACAATATCCAAGATTCATGTAAAAACAGTCACTATACTTAACTGATTTGTACCCCATTTTTCCTCAGAGGCTGTCTTTGAGGTTCAAATTAGACTGATCTCACCTGTCAGGAGAGCAGGCATTATAGAGAAACATCATTGTTCCTGCCTAAACTCAACCTATTGTTGCTCTGAATGGAACAGAGGGGGTGACTCTCCCAGAACTGAGAGACCTTCCAGTCTGTGAGAGATCTAGCAGTTTCTCAGATCTCTGGTCTCTATCATGACAGAAAGGAGCCTTGCATAGAAGGGTACAAAGGCTGACCACCTAGCTTTTCCTGCTATTCCTCTCGGCCATTTTGATGCTGGATGAAGAACAGAACAAAATGCTCTGAAGTTCTAAGAATGCTTCCATAACCACATTTTTGTCCATTTCACCTAATTCAAAATAAAATATTTAGAGTATTTGTATGATAGTTGTCTGGAGTAACTTTTAATTCCAAAGACTTTATTTTCCTTAATTACATTTCTTTTATTTCTATTTTATTTCCTTTGGAAACTACAGTTATAAACTTGGGTTTTTGTTTTTTTTTTTTCTTTACAAGGAATATAGATTCAGAGTTAAATCTCTTTGGAATATGTAATAGTATTGTGTTATCAACATACCATTATTGCCTCAAGTGATAGTAACAATTTACATTTATTAAATACACATTTAGCTTCTAGGCCCTTTACATATAGATTTTAATCCACACACTACCATTTCTGGTTTATGTTACTGTCCACCTCTAAAAAATGAGGAAAGTTTTTAAAGTAATGTGTCAGATGTGAATATTCATTATAACAAAAGACTTTTACATACCGTATCCCATTTACTCTCATAATGCAGACCACATTCCATTGGCCAGAACGTAGTCAATAGCTCCATATAACTGTGGGGAGGCAGAAAATTACAGTCTAGCTGTGTGCCTTGCAGAAAAAGGAAGAAGATTTGTGGATCACATGTCTTTGTGACTGCCACAGTGTTGTGCTCCGTGCTAAAGAAATAAATAATTTCAATATTTGAGGTCATAGAAAAAGACAGATATATTCTCCTCTACCCATTCATTTTTTAAACTTAGTCTAGCAAACACTAATACCAAAATAACTAATGAGAGTATACATAAGAAAAACTTCAAGTCAGATTCACTAACGAACACAAATGCAAAATGCCTAACTGAAATATTGAGAAACTGAATCCAGCAATGTAGAACAAATGTAATAAAACATCATGACCAAGTTGTATTTTTGCTAAGAATAAAGTTTGTTTAAAACTAGGAAATAAATATGAATAGATTGAATGTAAAAACTATATATAATATCATCTTAATATAAGCTCCTCAAAGCCTTTCATTTACTATAATTGAACATCCTTTCATACACAGACATGGTATTCAATAGTAAGTAACCAAAACACTTCTTTTTAGAATCTGCAAAAGACAAAGATGCCTTTTATCACTATTTCTATTCAATATTATACTGGAGATCTGAGCCAGTTCTGTAAGGCAAAGTAAATAAAAGGTGTAAAAATCCTAAAAGAAGAAACAAAGCTGTTATTAATTGCAGGTAACACATAGAATAAGCCAAAAGAATTAAAATCCCCAAGGAGTAAATTGTTAGAAATAAGAGTTTAGTAAGAGTGTAGGTAGAATAATAATACAATAATCTGTTGGATTTCTAATATAGTAGCTAAAAGAGTTAAAATGAATCTTTTTAAAAAGTGTATCATTTATATTAACTTAAAAGCATAAAGTAACTAGAAATGAATCCAACAACATTTGTCCAAAATCTGTATAGAATGACTTGCAGAACTCTTGAAATAACATTTTTTGAAAACAAATAGAATACGTTCATGGCATAGAGGACTCAATATTGTGAATGTGTCACTTTCTCCTAATTGATCTATAGAGCTAATGCTTTAAAACTTTTTATCTTTTAAATGGAATTTGGCAAAATGAATGAAAAATTTACATGAAAGTACAAAGTTCCCAAGCCATCAAGATACTCTTGAAGAGCAAGTTGGGTATACTGGCCCTACTGGACATGAAAACTTAAAAATCTCTACTGATTAGTGTCTATGGGTACAGGGATATAAAAATTGTCAAACAAATAGAACACTGAATCTAGTAAAGATTACATGCAAAAAAGACATTTTACTGAGGAGGTATTGAAGATTCATTGAGAAAACCTGGACTTTTCAGTAAGTGGGACATTTGTTTATACCTATAGGAAAAAATGAAATTGGGTTCTTACGTCACAAAAAATCAATCCAGGTGACTCTCAGTTATAAATGTGAAAAGCAAAATTATAATGATTTTTAGAAGTTAGTATGAAGAATTTTTTTGTTGTTGTTGTTTGCTTTGTTTGTTCTGTTTTGTTTTTTGCAGTACGCGGGCCTCTCAGTGTTGTGGCCTCTTCCGTTGCAGAGCACAGGCTCAGCGGCCATGGCTCACGGGCCCAGCCGCTCCGCGGCATGTGGGATCTTCCCGGACCGGGGCATGAACCCGTGTCCCCTGCATCGGCAGGCGGACTCTCAACCACTGCGCCACCAGGGAAGCCCCTGGAATTCCACTCTTGATCCATACTTTAGAGAAATTCTTATTCGTGTTTACCTGAAAACTTACACAAAAATTTTCATAGCAACTCTCAATGGAAACAATAGAAATGTTAATCTAATGTAGATTGGGTAAATAAATCATGGTATATACGTACATTATAATATTGGACTACAAGGAAAATGAACATATTACAGCTACACACACCAATGTAGAAAAATTCTGTCAACACAATGTTGAGTGAAAGAAGTGGCTGTGGAATTTGTACAATGTGATTCTATTTTAACGAAGTTCTAACAGGCCAAGCTAAACAATGCATTGTTTAAATTTGCATGCATAGAAGGAAGGAAAGAAATTAGTTGTCATATCTGTGGGAAGGAGAGGAAATTCATTTGGGAGGGGAGCACAGGAGGCTGCTAAGACATTACTAGCGGTGTTCTATTAACTTGGATGATGTCTCTAGGGGTGATTGCTTTATTTTTATTCTCAAATTATGTATCCTTATATATACTTTGGTGTGTATGATATATTGCACAAGAAAAAAAAGGAAGCTTTGTAGATCTGTATATTTTTTTTGATGGATCATGCCCAATGTTTTTTTCTTTACTGTCTGAAATTCCCCCCCAAAAACGATTAACTTACTTAGATTTAGTTTTATTCTCAATGAAAATTTAAGAATAGTTTTCTGTTCATAGTATTCATAAGAATGTATCCCACAAGGATCTAATAATTAAATAAACATTTATCTGCATGCGAAAGAATTATAACATTTAAAATAATGTCTCCTCACCGCCACCCTGGAAGTGATTAATTTATCTGAACTCTATATATTTGATTTGATATTTGTAATTTATTATTTAAATATCACATAGCAAATGATAGTAAATAAACCCCAAACCTCTTACATCTGTATAGAACATTATTGTGTACAAAGTACTCTAATGAGGTGGTAACAACAGCCATTTATTGAGGAGGTAGGATGTACACACATGATATTGTTTGAGTCCTATAGCACTGTAAGAGGAATATACTATTATTATCTGTATGTCTCAATGTGGAAACATAATGTTATAATGTTATCATTTGGGGGAAATCAAGACTTAAAGAAATTAAGTAACTTCCCAGGTCAGACAAAGACAAATACTGTATAATATCACTTACATGAGGAATCTAAAAAAGACAAACTCAGAGAAGCAGAGAGCAGAGTGGTGATTGAGGAGGGGTGGTGAGAATTAGAGATGTTGGTCAAAGGGTGCAATCCACTTATAAGATTAACAAGTTTGAGGATCTAATTAATGTACAGCGATGATAGCTAATAATACTAAAAAAAAATAAAACAAAAAACAAAAGAACCCCAAACCTTTGGGGCTTCCCTGGTGGCGCAGTGGTTGAGAGTCCACCTGCCGATGCAGGGGACATGGGTTCGTGCCCTGGTCCGGGAAGATCCCACATGCCGCGAAGCGGCTAGGCCCGTGAGCCATGGCCGCTGAGCCTGTGCGCCCGGAGCCTGTGCTCTGCAACGGGAGAAGCCACAACAGGGAGAGGCCTGCATACCGCAAAAAAAAAAAAAAAAAAAAAAGCCGTATCATATACTTGAAAGTTGCTAAGAGTAGACCTTAAATGTTCTCACTACAAAAAGGAAATGGTAAATATGTGATGGGATGGAAGTGGTAGCTAACACTTTGATGATAATTATTTTGTACTTTATAAGTGTATCAAGTCAGCACATTTGTACATCCTAAACTTACACAATGTTATGTGTATATTATATCTCAATAAAATGAGGGAGGGGGAGAAATTAAGAACTTTCCTAAGTTACTTAAGGACCTAAGTTACTTTGAGGTGATTTCAAACTGTTAGGCTGTCTCAAACCAGAGCCCATTCTTTTATTACTAAAGGGGCTGCAAACTAACATTTGGGAGTGGTCAAAGACTTGTGGTTTTGTTTTTGTTTTGTTTTTGGTTTTAGTCTAGCGCAGGGTTAACAGTTTGTTAAGAAATGAAATACTTTTGTGAGTGTACTTGCTCGTCTCAAACTCTACAGAGCCCGCTCGCCTCTCACCTTGGTGATCATATTTCTGCAAATGTTTGGATTTCCTCTCTTAGACCAGTTTTTTTTCTCCCAACAGCTCAGCTTCATAATTACCCTGTGAGGTGGGTAAAGACAGCCATATTTCACAGGTGGGAAACCAATTCTCAATGATGTTATGATGGACCAGAGTCAAACAATTCAACAAATATATAATTTTTTGAAATTGTTTTATTTCTAAATGTAACGATACTCAAAATATAGGGAAATTCAATCAGAAAAAGGAATGAAATTGGGTCATCTGTAGAGATGTGGATGGACCTAGAGTCTGTCATACAGAGTGAAGTAAGAAAGAGAAAAACAAATATTGTATAGTAACGCATATATGTGGAATCTAGAAAAATTGTACACGTGAACCTATTTGCAGGGCAGGAATAGAAAGGCAGATGTAGAGAATGGATGTGTGGACACAGAGGGGGAAGGGGAGGGTGGGATGAATTAGGAGATTAGGTTTGATATAAATATACTACGATGTGTAAAATAGATAGCCAGTGGGAACCTGCTGTATAGCACAGGGAGATCAGCTCGGTGCTCTTGATGACCTAGATGGGTGGGATGCGGGGGGGGGGGGGGGGGGGGGGAGTGGGAGGGAGGTCCAAGAGGGAGAGGATGTATGTATACATATAGCTGATTCACTTCCTTGTACAGCAGAAACAACACAACATTGTAAAGCAATTATACTCCAATAAAAAGAAAGAAAGAAAGAAAATGAAATCTGACCTCTCCCCTGCCCCAAATTAGAATTAATTTGTCAGATTTCTTTCTCTGCCTGGGAGAAAATAAATAAATGAATTTCACTGCTATCACAGGCATCCTTGCTTTGCTTTCATCTTAGTGGATCTTTTGCCCTCCCTGGAAAAAGAAACTTAACACCATCCCACAAGAAGGGATTGTTTCCTCCCTAGATTTCCTGATGTGAAACCCATTCCCCTAATGCTTTCCAGTGTCTTATGGTGTGATATTTCTAAATAACATTTGTTCTCCCACCACTTGGAAACAAAAAAGAATGATGACTTTTGTCAATTTCATTGAAAATGATGACTTTATTACTGTTAGCTTTTTATCTCAAATAATGGAAACAAAATATTCCTCTGTGAAAGAACCTCAGTTATTTTCTGTGTAGGGGTAGGGTGTGGGAGGAGGGATTGAGTGGGAAGGGAAGAGGATTTAGTGGAGAAAACTAATGGAAAAGAGCAAATAACTGGCATTCCAAAGGATGAAATTTAAAAGAGCCTTAACATAATTTCAGTTAAAATATTGAGACATTCTCTATTCCTCCAACCTGTAGGTAATGATTTTGGCTTTTAAGCTTTATGTATGACATACAAATATCCAGTGCTGGCACAAAGCTCTGCCTAGCTGCACAAGCATAAGGTTTCTCTGTACTTAGAAAACTAAGAAGTTTTCTTAGTTGAAAAGAAAGCCCTCAGTCAAGGTGATCAAAGACCTTCTCTCCTATCAGCCTGAGAAAATGCAGGAAAAAATTACTGATAGGTCATTTTCCCAAGGGATATATTTGAAAACACTTGGCAAACTTACAAAGAAACTGGAAATAGTGTATGACGGCAAGCATCCTAAGCAGGTGGCATTGAGTATTTTAATATTAACAGTGTCTCTTAGAGACGATAGCCAAATGCCTCAAACTGATTTATCTGCAGTTGATTACTATGAACAAGGTACTGGCCTTCAGTTTGAACCGGTGACTTACAATTGTTAATACAGATTTACAGGCTGGTGAAACCAAATATTTTCTTTAAGGAAATGACATTTTCTTGCAATTTGATTAACACAATTCCCAGAAGTTCATCACAATATGGTAACAATTTTAATAATGGCAGCCGTAAACTTGAGGGGTTATGGAAGGATTCTGCGTCATTGAATTTTCCCAAAGAAACTTTTAACAGAAATGAGCCAAGGTCTTTTTAAAAGTGTGTCAAGTCACCACCATCAATAAAGAAGAAAGGAATTTATTTATCTGAATCACTAGAGTCTTTACTAACATGAATTTTGGTGAGCTGGTTGATGAATGCAAGCTTTATAAGGCACTGTATTGGGAATACAGGTGGAGACCCTGAGCTTTCCCTCCCATCTCCAAAAATGCACCACTATTCCGAAGTTGATGGATAGCCCCCTGGGTCTGATTGTGATATTGCTATTACATGAAATACAGTGGGTTGATCTGTAGGTTTTCAAAATACCCACAAACGTTCTCATTTTGGAATTTGACTTTTTCTGCCCCACTCAAAACCAGATATCTATGCTAATAGGGATATTTAACGGATAGTTGTATGTTGTTCCTTATATTATTTTTCACAACTTGTCCATCCTCCTATTGTTGAAAATTAATTATTTCATGATATTTACTATTGCTGTCAGTACTACATTGAACATTCTTACATTTAACATCATTTACATGTGTCAGCATTAATGTATTCCTCTTGGATACGCACAGTAGATACAGCCAAATGGCTCTTCAAAGTGTCTGTACCAATTTTTACTTCCACCACGATAGGAGATACCATTTCTTCACATCCTCTCCAACACCTGGGGTTTCTAGGCTTTTCATAAAGTTTCTTAAATCAGAGGGGGTAGGAAATTGTCTTTCATTATTATTTTATTTGTGTCCCCTTCACTACCAGTGAAGTTGAACATCACTTCACGAGTTTGTTGCCCATCTTGCTTTCCTCTTCTGTCAAGTGGCTGTTCACATCCTGTGACCATTTTTCTTAGCCCTTGCTTGTCTGCTTTATGTTGATTAGTCAGAATTCTGGTTGAGATTCTTTGTCTATTATATGTATTTAAATAATCTTGATCCAGCCTGTTGTTTGACCTTTAATTTTGCTTATGGGTCTTTTGCTTTGAAGTTTTAAAACTTTTTTTAAAAAAAATTTTTGTCTGTGTTGGGTCTTCGTTGCTGCACGCGGGCTTTTCTCTAGTTGCAGCGAGCAGGGGCTACTCTTCATTGCTATGCGTGGGCTTCTCACTGCAGTGGCTTCTCTTTGTTGCAGAGCACAGGCTCTAGGCTCGCGGGCTTCAGTAGTTGTGACACACGAGCCCAATAGATGCGGCACAACGGCTCTAGAGGTGCAGGCTCAATAGTTGTGGCGCACAGGCTTAGTTGCTCTGCGGCATGTGGGATCTTCCCAGACCAGGGCTCAAACCCATGTCCCCTGCATTTGGGAGGCGGATTCTGTTTTTTTTTTTTTTTTTTTTTACATCCTTATTGGAGTATAATTGCTTTACAATGGTGTGTTAGTTTCTGCTTTATAACAAAGTGAATCAGTTATACATATACATATGTTCCCATATCTCTTCCCTCTTGCGTCTCCCTCCCTCCCACCCTCCCTATCCCACCCTTCCAGGCGGTCACAAAGCACCGAGCTGATCTCCCTGTGCTATGCGGCTGCTTCCCACTAGCTATGTACCTTACGTTTGGTAGTGTATATATGTCCGTGCCTCTCTCTCGCTTTGTCACAGCTTACCCTTCCCCCTCCCCATATCCTCAAGTCCATTCTCTAGTAGGTCTGTGTCTTTATTCCTGTCTTACCCCTAGGCTCTTCATGACTTTTTTTTTTTCTTAAATTCCATATATATGTGTTAGCATATGGTATTTGTCTTTCTCTTTCTGACTTACTTCACTCTGTATGACAGACTCTAGGTCTATCCACCTCATTACAAATAGCTCAATTTAGTTTTTTTTATGGCTGAGTAATATTCCATTGTATATATGTGACACATCTTCTTTATCCATTCATCCGATGATGGACACTTAGGTTGTTTCCATCTCCGGGCTATTGTAAATAGAGCTGCAATGAACATTTTGGTACATGACTCTTTGAATTATGGTTTTCTCAGGGTATATGGCCAGTAGTGGGATTGCTGGGTCATATGGTCGTTCTATTTGTAGTTTTTTAAAGAACCTCCATACTGTTCTCCATAGTGGCTGAACCAATTCACATTCCCACCAGCAGTGCAAGAGTGTTCCCTTTTCTCCACACCCTCTCCAGCATTTATTGTTTCTAGATTTTTTTGATGATGGCCATTCTGACTGGTGTGAGATGATATCTCATTGTAGTTTTGATTTGCATTTCTCTAATGATTAATGATGTTGAGCATTCTTTCATGTGTTTGTTGGCAGTCTGTATATCTTCTTTGGAGAAATGTCTATTTAGGTCTTCTGCCCATTTTTGGATTGGGTTGGTTGTTTTTTTGTTATTGAGCTGCATGAGCTGCTTATAAATTTTGGAGATGAATCCTTTGTCAGTTGCTTCTTTACAAATATTTTCTCCCATTCTGAGGGTTGTCTTTTGGTCTTGTTTATGGTTTCCTTTGCTGTGCAAAAGCTTTGAAGTTTCATTAGGTCCCATTTGTTTATTTTTGTTTTTATTTCCATTTCTCTGGGAGGTGGGTCAAAAAGGATCTTGCTGTGATTTATGTCATAGAGTGTTCTGCCTATGTTTTCCTCTAAGAGTTTGATAGTTTCTGGCCTTACATTTAGGTCTTTAATCCATTTTGAGTTTATTTTTGTATATGGTGTTAGGGAGTGATCTAATCTCATACTTTTACATGTACCTGTCCAGTTTTCCCAGCACCACTTATTGAAGAGGCTGTCCTTTCTGGGAGGCGGATTCTTAACTGTTGGGCCACCAGGGAAGTCCCTGGCTTTGAAGTTTGAAATGTGATGTTTTTGAATATACTAGTCTTTAAATTTATGATCCCTGTTTTTTATTTTTATGGAAGAAAAAACTAATGAAGTATTTTTATAATCTTGGTTAGGGAGAAATTACTTACATAAGTTTTAAAGTTCTGCTCCTTATAGGAAGTCTCTTTTTTCCATCATTTATTTAAAAAGTCAGTACTTTCTAATGCCATTCTTTCATATGTTATGTTTCCATTTGTGGATTTGTTTATTTCCGGGCTTTCTGTTCTGATCTTCATTCCGTCTGACGGCACCTATAGTTCTAATTTATATATGTCCGCCTACTCCTCCAACTTTTCTTAGATTCCTTGTTTCTGTATTTTTCCATGAATTTATGGTTGTTACATTCTATGAAAAGCCCTGTTGAGGTGTTGATTGGTGTTGCTTTATATTTATCAATTAATTAAATTCAGAGATTAATAGCATTATTAATATTGTATATATCTCCATCCCTTTCAGAGGCCCTCATTTGCATGCTTCAGTAAATTTAAAATATTTTCTACATATAGCTCTTACACCTTTTTTAGCTCTATCTCTAGGTAGAGCATTGTTTTTGAGATAATTTTCTGAAAGATATATAATTACCTGTTTGATTGGTTCTTGCTGGCATATAGTAAGAACCTCTGTGCTGAATGTTTTTATTCAGTAAGTGAATGGATCATACATATTGTCTCTCACATTGCCCACAAATAAAGACAAAATTTTTTTCTGCTTAATTTTTAAACCTTTTCTTTCTTTTACTTTTTAACTTTTCTATATAGGGTCTATAAATGATAAAGTAGAAGGGAGAATTCTTATTTTGATCCTGACTTCAGCAGTGAATGCTTCTGCCATTTTACAATTAAGCCTGTGAATCAGTGGAGCTCAAAGTAGGGCCAGTATCCTTGACCAGCAGGATTAACATCACCTGGGAACTTGGTAGAAATTCAAATTCTTAAGCCCCACCCTAACCCTACTGAATCAGAAACTCTGAGGGACAGGGGTTAGTCTCAGAAATCAGTGTTCTAATGGGACCCCCTAGGTGTTTCTCAGGCAAACTAAAGTTTGAGAACCAGTGGTCTCTGTAGTTCTGTGCATACCTTTCATTAAGAGAAGATGTGTCTTTTATTGGAAAATGGCTATGAGTTTTTGTCATGTACTGATGATACTTTATGACATTTTTTCCTGAATCTATTAAGACCGTATAGTGTTTTGTTTTTAACCCATCTATATGATGCATTCTGTGAATGGGTTTTTAAAATACTTTAAAAATATCATTTTACTTATGGGACAGTCTGTACTTATGATGTATTTTTTGTGGTTGTGAATAATATTTATTATATTTTAAAAGTGAATATGAAATCCAAAAACTACAAGGACTGCTTCCTGAATGCTAAAGTTGTAACCAAGTCTCTATCTCAGTATCCCCTTTGCTTTCATCATAGAATATATCCCAGTTTGCAGTTATTTTGTTTTTTTGCCTTGGGTCTGTTTTGCTCTTAGTCTGTTATCTCCCCGAGGGCTGTTAGCACTTCTAACTTACCCATCTTTGTCTCATTGCCCAGTGTCAACACAGTACCTTGTACAAAGCTGGTACTTAGTAAACATGCTGGAGGAGTGAGTCCTCTAGGGTGGTCTGTGCTGTGGGAAAGGCCACACACACGACAGGCTGAGTTCTCCTTTGCTCTTACCGCAGTCTCTGCAGCCTGTGTTCTTTATGCTGCTGACTTCAGTTCCTCAGAGAGAAAAGTCAGTATTCTTCTGTCTGCGTGGACTTTACATTATGCCATTCGTCTGAGCTGGGCTTAGGTTTCTGTATTATCAGGGCACATGTTTTTTGCCAAGCCACAAAATCTGTACCAAGAATATTATGAAATCACATGCAGTGAGGAGTGGCTGCAGGAGAGGAGACACATCTGAATTCAGACACAAACCGGCTGGGTTACTTCGGGCAAGTTGCTTCACGCTTCCCTCACTGAACACTGTCTTCACTGTGGTGTGGGAAAATAATACCTACCTTGTTAGATATTGTTAGATACGTGCAGCTTAAATGAGAAACTAATAGCTGACATTTATTGAGTGCTTATTCTGTGCCTAGCATATTTTTTAGAATTTTGTATATATGGACTCTTGTAATCAACATGTCATGTGAATGTGGTGTCTGGCTCAGTGTCTGGCACAAAATAAATGATAAATAAAATTGGATTTAAAAAATTGTTCAATGAGGAGATAGGCTCTAGAAAGGAAACTGATGCATATCGGGCACATTAAAAATAGAGTTAAAATAGTTTAAATATGGATGACATCGTTCTTACCTTTCAGGAGCTCTTGGTCTGTTTATTATAGGTACTGGACTTCATCAAAGAAATAATGAAAATGTATTGTGATTTTTATATAGCGCCTACTGGTACTTACGATTTATTACATGTGAGAGGCAAAGAATACTAATTTACAAAATAAATATTTTAAATTACACTGTTCACTTAGAGACAGCAAGATTAGATGGTAACAACAGGAAATTCTCATTTAGGTGATTATAAAGTATAAAAGTGCAAGCAATAATTTAAGTAAGGTTCCAATTTTCTTTTGCTTTCTGTTGCAAGGACTGAAGTCACTCTTTCAGAAAATTGATTCTGTGGGTGGGGCAGCCCTTTAGTGGAGACTGGAATCGTAGAAAAGAAAAGGGGGTGAGTCCTGAGTTCCTCACCCCAGTGAGTCTCTGTTAAGCCTTACATTTCTGTCCAAGTCAAACAATCCAGCAAAGTGACTTAAGAATTAGGCAATAAAAACTCTCTGTCTTGGTCAGTGGTCAGCTAGCTTAGACTGAAAGAAAATAAAACAGAAGCATTTCTACTCAAGCCTTAATGGCTCATGAGAAATGCATGATAGTTTACTCAAAGGTCTGTGGAGTTACTAGGGCAGAGCTGGTCTCTATAAAGGATGACCCATTACTTAGAATTGCATAACGTGTGCTTTTTTAACTGTGGACTTCCTTGATGTATAGCTTGTGAAAAAGTGCTGTCTCTGCGGAGTGTGATTCTGAATGGGAGTGATTGAAACTGTTTCAGACCTTGATGGTTAATTAGCAGTGCCGTTTTCTCACTATTTCCTGAATCTATTTCCACATCTACTTGTTACTGGCTACAGTCTGCTTACTCTTAGAAGGGTTAATTTTATCTTGATCCCATTGGCTCAGGGCTTTTCAAACTTTAGTGCTATCCTAGTACATATCATTCATGTATTCATTCATTCATTCATCCTGTAAGTGTTTATTGAGCATATACTGTGTGTCAGGCACTGCCCTAAGTGGTCAGGTACAGCAGGGAACAAAAGAAAAGCAAAACTCTCTGCTGTGGGGTCTTTAGGCCTCACATAATTGGGTACAGTAGCTATGTGCCCCAAATGCTCCTATAATTCCTTCACCCTATGCCTGGCTGACTTCTATTCATGCAAATCTCAATTTAAATGCTACTTCTTCAGGAAGGCTCTCAAATTCCCTTCCTCATACTAGATTAGGTGTCCAATATATAAATTTTTATAACTCATTATATTTTCTTCAAAGCACTGATTACAATTTTCATAATAGAGTTGCGTAAGTAGGCTCACTAAGCTATAAACTCTCTTAGGACTGGACTCATGCTCTTTCCTGTTCACCACCAGACTCCCAGTGTCTCAAACAGTGCTCGTGACAAAGAAAATATTATCGTATAATCTTATTTGTAAGGAAACTTTCCATGAGGTAGATTTCATTTCAGGTTGGATTTTTGATACTTTAATGTATCAACATTATATGGTATAAAGGCACTTCGGTTGTCTGTTTGGCCCCTACCCTATACTCTTCCAGGTCACTGATCCCAGTGTCCTATAGATGCCCCAGTCTCACCCTTTGAACACCCCCCAACCCTGCCACCAACCCTCACACGTGCACATGAACTTGTTCAGCTTCAGTGTTCATGTTTATTCCCGTTACCACATTTGCGTATCTGTTGTGCTTTTTCTATCACTCTATGCCTCCGGGTCTTGAGAAACTAAGAGGATGCCACAGATACGCTTCTTTGAGCACTTAGTTAATGACAGTAAAACAGCATCAAATATCTTGTATGCCCCAGTTTCTCCCCATCCCACTCAACTCAATACTGCGCCACATTCACCGAGCACCTGCTGTGTAAAGCCCATTTTGCCTCTTAGTTCTTTCATCTTAACTAGACTAAAATAATTTTTTTGTTTCTTTATTTCCATTTTGACTTCTCTTCCCTTATCTCTCTGCCTCAGGACCGGCTCTATCACTTGTACAAAATAAACATTAAGAATTTCAAGACCCTGACAAAAGGGCATTAAACCAAACTTGCAATCTAAGTGCAGGGCCTCGTGCAGCTGCAGGAAACACACTTGCAGGAAGCTGGCCCTCTCCCTCTTTACTTCTACCCCCCCCCCTTCTTGTCCTCAGTCTCCTTCTCTCTACCCTCTATTTCCTTCTCTCTGACAAACAACATCATGTGTCTTTTCTCCCCCCAAGGATATTTTCACCTCGTGGATTGGGCACACTGGGCTCAATCACTGAAAGTTAAAAGTGAAAATATGAAGTTCTGTGGTCCTGTCTGATTTTGTGGGTAAAATCAACGTCAGTTTCAGCGAGTGCTTGTCATTTGATTTTAAAACTGTATTCTTTGAATGAACCTCCAAGTTATAATGACTTGCCTAACCCCATTTACAGGGGTCTAGCTTTATTTTTTAAATAAATTGCTGCAGAAAATTCTTCCAGGATGGCTACTGTACATTTCTGGTCTTGCTTTACAAATATGGCAGAGGGGCTGACAGGCAGCATGAAGTAATTTAGGAAGCACTGCCTTTTCTGGTATCTAGTTTCCTCATGTTGCTCCCTGGCCATCAACTCAAGCTGTGTTTCTTCATCCTGACTGCCACATAGCACACATGTACCTTGGCTAATATGACATCTCACCGTCATGAGTTCTGCAACCAGCACCCATCCCCCATGATGTCAGTGTACCTAGGGATCTGGGTCTACTTGTCCTCAGCCCCAGTCCTAGCTTCCGTGACAACTCACAGCCCCTGTTGCATCTCTGCAAGTGTCTCTATGCTCTTTGCTTCTGCATATCTACATTGTTGAGCTCCATCTCTGTTTTGCGGCAAACTGAGCTTGTTCTAGAACTTGACCCTTCTTCATTGTTTTATAAGAAATCCATTCCCATGCAGGGAGTGGATGTACCATGACCATGTCCTTAGATCACTTTCTATTATAGAAACCTGATGACACTTTTTTCCATAGAAAATTTTTTTCAGAGTTTGAAGATAACATATATTCAATGTAAAAAATTCGGAGACTCTAGAATATAAAATAAATAAGTAACCATTTCTAGTCTTGCTCCCAAGAAATAGCACTTGTTAACACTCTGTTTGATATATATTCTTTTTTTTTTTTTTTTGGTGTGTTAGTTTCTGTTTAGAACAAAGTGAATCAGTTATACATATACATATATCCCCATATCTCTTGCATCTCCCTCATGATATATATTCTTAACATTTTTTTCTAGACATCACTTTTTACAAAACAAGTCATTCAGATATATAATTTTGTATTCTGTTTTTGGTCGTATAACTTTATACCATGATGATTTTTTCATGTGTCTTAATCTAGTTTTCAAGAAATCAGAGCCTGGGACTTTATTCTGGAGTATACTAGGCAGCAGGTCAGGGAGGAACAAATGAAGCAGAGAAAGGATAGAGAAAAGCCAGCATAAAAATGTGATAGCAAGGTGACGGATAATAAGCGCCGCGTACTTGGTCGTGGGGTCCATTCCATGAGAAACACCACATACTGTATTAGGACCTCTTTTCCAGGGGACAAAGGAAGAAAATTTATACATTAGATGCATTTCCTACTGGCCAACTTCTCACAGAATATTGATACCCCTGTACTTCTGCATTGCACGTGCTTCGGTTACAAAATGGGGTTCACTGGGCTCTGATTGTGTCTCAAACCTTGGCATCAATGAGGAAGTTTCAGGCAGGAGGCGAGATGTCACAGTGTAAAGTTGGTCAGAACATGTGCATGCCTTGTTACCACAGTGGCATCTGGAATAAGAGACAGCTGTGGATGAGAGATCTGAAGCAATTCTTGTATCGGTTACAGCAAACCCCTTGCAGTACCCAGATCACCTAGTGTTCCCCCATATTTTCTCATCCCTAATTTCCCAGTCTTTTTCCCCTACTGATCCTTTCCCAGCCACTAAAACATCTATCACTGCCCAGGAGTCATTGTATATTTGGACCTCAGGTCACTTCTCCCTCCATACAAAGTGGATCATCTAATACTGCCTAAGCTTCCCACTGTTCCTTAGGGCCACCTTCTGTGGGGCTCAGCAGTCCACAATCCACTTTTATATTGTGCCAACTCACCTGTAAACCAGGCCCAAGTTCATTTCTTCTCTGTTGATTATAAAAAAAAAAAAAAAAAAAAAAAAATCCCCATATGGTCCTAGGTGTGAGTTGAAGTTAAGAGGTCAGTACAACAGAGGTGATTGACACGGAAGTCTGATCACCTGTTATACTTTCTGGAACTCCTGAGGCCCACTCCCCAAAATATAATAAAATAGAACTGCTACACGCACCTCAGCCTGTATGTACTATGGGTCCCTCTTCTGCTCTGAGTACCAGTCAAGAGTCTCCAAATAAATGGAGTTGAGAAAAGGTATAGTAGATGCTTGCTCCAAAATCCAGAGTACAGGTGTTCTGCCTCTTTTTTCTTGGTATAAGGTGCAAGGTGCAGTCACATCCTTTACCTTAATGGCCATAGGCCACTAGGTCCAGAAGAACTTCACTAATGTGGTAGAACTGAGGATTCGTGGATCTTATTTCTACTTCTCTGACATGCATGTGTCTTACTAGGGCAACTAGCATACTTACCTCTTCTTGTTCACAGAGTCAAATTAGTAGGATATTAAATTAGTGGACCAGTTTGTTCACTCAAATGTCAAGATGATCAAAGATTCTACTGACTGTAGTATAATAGGGAGCGTGAGGGTGATACATCTCTGCAGAAGTATCTTGAGCTTGCTGCCATCCAACAACTGGGTGTTCCAGCTCCAAAATCCTAGCCTGCATGTCTTCTTTCTAGGACATTCTAAATGTCTTACCTGGTTTCTCCAGAAAGCAGAGCTTGAGGTAAAGTCTTATGTGCTCCTACTTCATTGGAAAGTGCAATTCCAGGGAGGAGGAATAAGGAAAAAGGGAAGTGAAGCAGGTAGAACCAATACAAAGTTTTCAACTCAGTCCTGTGGAAACATTTTCCAAGAAAGCTAATGAACTACGTCATAGAGTTGTCAGTCATGGGGGGAGAAAAGGGAAAAGAATTTATTCACCAGCTACTCTTTTCCCCAGGTCCATAGTCTGCTCTACAGTATATGAACTCCCTTGCATGAGTGTGTGAGCAGGTCCCCTGGTGAGCCACACCTCACAGTCAGCAGGGAAGCCATGGAATAAAAGGAAGAGGCACTGTATTAGACATAAAGCAAATTGTGTTAACTTGAGCTTATGGGAATCACTTAGAACTTAGGCAAAGCTGGTCACTGGAGCGGAGCTAAAATTTTTTTTTTTTTTTTTTTTTTTTGTGGTACGTGGGCCTCTCACTGTCCTGGCCTCTCCCGCTGCGGAGCACAGGCCCCGGACGCGCAGGCCCAGCGGCCATGGCTCACGGGCCCAGCCGCTCCGCGGCATGCGGGATCCTCCCAGACTGGGGCACGAACCCATGTCCCCTGCATCGGCAGGCGGACTCTCAACCACTGCGCCACCAGGGAAGCCCCGGAGCTAGAATTTTTAAAAAGGCATGGCTAGTAGGTGAATAGGATCTGAAATGTGGCACAGATAATTTGATACATCATGCTGTTGAAGGTGCTTTAGAACTAGTATTTCCATGGATATACAGTTTACTTCATTTCATTGTTTCATTGTTGTGCCCTGATCTATTGAAACATTCCCCAATTGTTAGGTTATTTCCCTTCAATTATGAATATATTGTCACAGTAATCAAGCCTAGTGTTGAATGCCTTATCAGGAATTGATTCATATTTAACCCAGGCTTAACTCTTGGGATTTTGGCATTAGGTACCCTCGTAAGTGTGATATTTTTTGGTGATCTTGATTTGTTGTGGAAGTATTGGGTTGGCCAAAAAAGTTTGTTTGGGTTTTTCTGTAAGAGCCTATGAAAAACCTGGAAGAACTTATTGGCCAACCCAATAGAACTATACAAACTCAATTTAAACTGGACTTTATCTTTCTAAATGGTGTCATTGTCTAATAGGAGAGAAATGGAGGTACTCCTTCTTTTGCCACTTGATGCTCCCTTTGAAGTCCATCTGTTCCTTCAACATTTGTTGAGTTCTTACTATGTGCCAAGTGCTGAGCTAGAAGCTGGAGATACAACAATAAATGAGACATAACCGTCCCTGACAGAGAACTCCTGATCCAGTGCAGAAACCAGTTACTACCAACGTTGTCTTATAAGAACCATTTCTCAACATTTCCTGTCTGCATAATAATTTGCATATGAGGAAAATAGAACATATTACTTGCAATTGAAATAGCTGTATAGTCCATAACAGGGATTCTAGTTCTAAAAAAAATCAGGTCAGGTAGGAAGATAATACAACTTTTGTGGTAGAATGTTTTTCAGAGTTTGGGAAGATTGGATCCAGTATGATCTCCCAGCAGTAGTAACACCACATAGAGGAAAAGATAAAATATTATTGTCCCAACCTCTCATTGTACCATCATTTCACTGAGAATCAATTCTCTGTGCCAGGATGGAGCTGAGTCAGGTCACCTCTGTGTTGTCCTGGAGTGAGGTTTTTGGGATGTGAGGGGACGAAACTAGCTTCTTTATGCTGAGTATTAAAATATTTCAAATTGTCCTTGATGGGAAGCTGAAAATCCTATGAGCTGAAAAATCAGTATCTTAGAATACCTCAGCAGTTACAGAGACATAATTTTAGGATGAAAGACATGGGTAAATTGTAATCTGAATCAGGTATCCTAATTTGAGTCTGCATGACTGCCAAAGCACATATTAAACACTGCTCATTTTGTGGTTTAGCTCCTTGAGACTGTCTGGCACAAAGTAAATGCTAGTTATAATAAAGTAACAAATGAGCTCTCTTCAGTGGATACGTTTCATAAAGTAGTCATAATCTCGATTCCAAAATCCTGACAGGGATCTCGTAGGAATTACTGGAGTCTGTGTATTTGGAAAATCACACTGCTCTTTTATTGCACTTCCTTCCCTAAAGTGATTAAAACCATAAAATCTTATAAAATAGGACAGAGTAAAGGGAGAAGCAGCCAAATTGATATTGGTTGTAGGACTTCTCAAAGCAATAATGCAAGATTCTCCCTGTTTTTCCTCCCTCCCTCCCTCCCTCCCTCCCTCTCTCTCTCCTCCCTCCCTCCCTCCTCCCTTTCTTTCTCTTTCCCCTTTATTTTCTCTCTTTAACGTATTAGAGTACTATGATCTTTTTTCCCCATTAGTAAAATTTCAGTTATTTCTTTCTGTTTTGTCCTACTGCCATCCATTTCCCATCTCTTAAATGATGCTACAAGAACGAGAATTCTCTGCTGAGAAATGTCTTGTCATTTTCGAATCATAACAAAGAAGATGATTTTGTTAAATTTATCCTGTTGCTAAAAAAATTCAATCCCATCAAAATACATTTGCTTTGTTAAAATGAAACAGCATGTTTAAGCAGTACATTCAAAACTGAGCTTTTTCAGTGGAAGTACTTGGCTGGACTGACAACATGACTTCAGGTTTCTGCATCTTCTGCCTCTGAGCTGTAGATTGGCTAAAAATCAGAACAAAAAGGCTAAGAGGATAGTATTTCTAATCCCCATATTCTGCCGTGTAGGTCTTGTCGATCTCTCTTCCACTAACTAAATTCATCTCTGACTTTGGTTCTCTGTAAGTCTTCATTTTCCCTTCCTGCCCAAATGACTTATTGTCTTTGGGGCTCATAAAGAAATCCTCTGAAGTTGCAGATCAGATCATCTGAGACTGATCAAATTGTGCGTTCTCTCTCCTGGTTGCTTTGTGAGAAAGCTCTGCTGCAAAAGCCTTATGTTTCTTTCTAAGACAGTGGCACCTGTCCAGCAACATGCCCAATTTGTCAAGAGGGTCTGACTGAAGCCCTTCTTTATCATACGTTGGTGAAATAATTTGCCTGAAGAGGAAACGGCTCATTAATAAGAGGAATGAATGGTGCATTGTTTTTGCCTAATACTCACACAGCTTCTTCCTTGTAACATCCATTCCTGGGCTTTGTTTCAAATTGTCTACCTGCTTAACGAGCCTCTGTGTGAGAATTGAGGCGGCAGGGCCTTGAATAGCTGCATTTGTTGATGCCGAAGTTACCTGAGGGAACTGAATCACAGAGTAGATCAGAAAGACTTTTGTGTTTTCTCTTAAAGGGACTAATTATTACAAAATATATCTGTTTAGGTTCTCAGGCCTCTTCTCAGATTCTGGGCCTGAATTCACAGGGACACCAGAGGCGGTTCTAACAGTGCAGATGTGTATTTCAAGAAACAAAAAGGCTACTTTTGGGTAAGACAGTTTAGAGTAGACACGTGTAAAGTATTTGACCCTCTTAAAAAACCATTTTCCAAATCAACCTATCTGAATTGTTGATTTCCAGCAGCTAGGTTTGCTTTGACTCCTTGTAATGAGGAGTGTTTCACACCATGGTGGGATGGGGGCAACCTCTTTCACTCTCCTGAAAACTGAGACGAGACCAAGAAACAAAGAATGGAATACTACGTATATTAAGAAGTTTATACGTAGTTTATACGTTGTTAATACGTATATTATACGTATTATACGTATATTAACAACTCAGGAGCATGGGGCATTCATATTTCCTATGTGCACTTCGAAGCAGGGAAAGCCAGTTTTCAGAGAGGGATGTACGTAAAGACAGTTGAGACAATTCCACCAAGGTTCCTGATCTCTTTTCTGTCCTGGGAGGACTGCCTGAATTCCTTCTTTTTCCCCCTCTGCTTGAGCTAGCTTGAGTAACTGCCAATTATCTGCAGTTAAAGGGTCTTGACTGATAGTAATACACAAGTAAATATGGGCAGACACTCTTAATATTCCCCTTTAGAAATTGAAATTGATTTACAATTTTGCACAGAAAACAGCCGGAGAGAAAACATTGTATTTTAATGGTATGCCATACATGAAACAGAATAACTGAGAGCTGACAATTCCCTTGGATGGCACGCTGACTCATACAACAGGCAAGGAAACAGAACTGAGACATGTCAAAACACTGAAGTTTCTAAGCAGCACACATCAGTAATAGCTTCAGTGGGAGTAATGTGGGATAAGTTGGGTTGACACAAATACTTACATAGAAGAAAATGTAGTCACGCAATGTTATTATAATCATTATTTGTGAAAACAGATGTATCAATACAAATCATAGTCTCTGGAGGGATAATTTATAAACAAAGCTATTTTAATTGCTTTGTGCCACCCTCTTTTATAATTGTTTTATGGGGACGATATTAAATAAAAACAAAATATCTGAAAACAAAGGCTCTTCATTTTTTTAAATCAATAAATTGTTCATTTAGCTAAAATATAAACATCCAAGACTTTTAAAATGTACTCATGTGTTTGTTTTTACTGTGGAGGCTCGTCATTCTTAAGGGAAAGGAAAATGCTGTGTATGCGTCATCACAATTAATGAATGGACGTTAGAAATCACTCTTGGATTTTTCTCATTTCTTGTCAAGGAGTTTACTGAAATGGTATATTTCAAAGATAATTTTTGTTACATGTCTGGGCAAATAGGATTGAATTTCTCCTAAAAATGAAAATAGAATTAAAAAAATAATCTATAGTTGATAACTGCAACATATATTTATTCAGTTTTTCCATCCCTTTTAGGAATAGTGATGTTGATATTTTTAGCATAAACATAGCAAGAAATAAAGCATTAATTCTTTGCATATGTAGCAGTTGATTTTCATTCCCATTATTTGCTGAACAATGAATATCATTTCTATTTTTTAAGTTGGAAATGGAGATGCAAATCCATCTTGGAACTTGTCCACACTTTTTACAGCCAGGCTTTTTGAGGAGGAGGTGCTAAGCCCACATTACCTGCAGAGCAGCCTAGATAACAGGGGCTCTCAGGGAGATGGGCACACAGACCTCAAAAAGGCAAACTATACTCAGTGCCAGATTCCACGTGCAGTAAAGGTGTCCCATTAGGCAGATGAAACACAGAGACAGGGAACCTGAATTGTGTAGTTGTAACCTGAAAGGCTCAACCACTTTAGGGCTGTTTCTGGAACAGGAACTAACAAAGCAACATATATAGGAACCAAAACAGAACTTTAGTCTTGGAGACCAGGACGAATAGGCGTTGATGGATTTAAAACTCCATGGTGTTGGAAGTGGATATATTAAACCGCTCTCAGTCCTGGAAGGAGGCAATTGCTAAAGATTTTTCAGCCCTGCCTGTTCTAAGTCCCAGTGGTTCAGGGTATTGGGATGAAATGATTTTGCTGGTGGAGCATAGGGAAAACAGAGGAATAATCCAGGTCTCTTACTTGGGTAAAATACCATTACCTTAATCCTGTCATTGTAACAAATTTGCTTAGTTTTCAGGGGTTTCCTTTGCCTATAGTGTTCTAGCTTAATTTTCCTTTTTCCTCCTTCATACACCCATCAATATAGCCAGACTTATCTGTTTGGTACTCTACCTCTTTCCTTTTGGCCATGCAGTTTTATATCTTTGGAAATTCCTTTCATCTCATCTTGACCTGTGTTAGTTCTATCTATTCTTCAAGGCCCAGCTCAATTTTTATTTTCTGCTAATCCTCCAGAGTTGGAAAAAATTAGGTATTCTTAGTTCCTTTTAAAAATATTACTGTAAAATATATCACATCAGATATAAAAGTACAAAAAACAATTAATTGGAAAAGAATCATCTATGTAACCACCACCCAGGTGAAGAAACAAGACACTTTTAACATCCTAGAAACCCTTTATATGATTTACCTCCTTGATGATGTCCTTTTTGTTCTTCTTTGGAGGTAATCACTGTCTTGACCTTGTACTAATCATGACCTTTTTTAAAAAACTTACTTATTTGGACTTGTACTGCCTATACACAGTGCTCTAAGTAACATTGTTGTTTAACTTTATACAATTGCATCTTACTATACATATTCTGCTCTTCTTTTGGTCAACATTATATTAATAAGTTTCATCTGTTTTATTGCTTTGTTCTTTTTTGTGAAGAGTGTAGCTTGCTTATTAACAGAGGGGCCTTCTGGGGTTCTTAGAAGCTAAAGGGCTCATAAGGCTGCAGATAGGTTTTCTAGGTTGTTATTAAAGCAGGAGTCATTATCTTGACAATAATCTTATCCCAGTAGACGCTATGAATGATTTGTTTAATTTTCTCCTCCGTTCTTCTCCAACCATATCTAGATTCTCTCCTGGCTTTTA
This sequence comes from Orcinus orca, assembly GCF_937001465.1. Classification (NCBI taxonomy): domain Eukaryota; kingdom Metazoa; phylum Chordata; class Mammalia; order Artiodactyla; family Delphinidae; genus Orcinus; species Orcinus orca. The sequence continues at coordinate 58,548,196 of NC_064564.1, forward strand.
ACACTTCTCTTCCATAAATTAAAGCTCACCTGAGGACACAAATCAAAGGAATTGGGGGTGCAGAAAGTAAGTATATTACATATAGTTAAAGTCACTTCTTGGGTGAGAAACCCACAAGAGTCACATATTAAATATGGATTAATTCTTTGATTACTCAAGTACTCTCTTTAATATTGCCCATAAATTGTTAGCAGGGGTATTTTCGGCTAAAGGTTGAATGATCGTCTCTCTTCAATACATAAGCCAGTCTTGAAAGTATATGGACAATGAGATTCTAAAATTGTTTTACTATTTTATTATAATTTCTCCATCTCAATTTTTTTTTTTTAAAGAAGATGTTGGGGGTAGGAGTTTATTAATTAATTAGTTAATTATTGCTGCGTTGGGTCTTCGTTTCTGTGCAAGGGCTTTCTCTAGTTGTGGTGAGTGGGGGCCACTCTTCATTGCGGTGCGCGGGCCTCTCACTATCGCGGCCTCTCTTGTTGCGGAGCACAGGCTCCAGACGCGCAGGCTCAGTAGTTGTGGCTCACGGGCCTAGTTGCTCCGCGGCATGTGGGATCCTCCCAGACCAGGGCTCGAACCCGTGTCCCCTGCATTAGCAGGCAGATTCTCAACCACTGCGCCACCAGGGAAGCCCCGACCATCTCAAATTTTTAATGGTTATGATCCCTCACTAGGCTATAAGGCTTTTCATAATCTTGTCCCAGTCAAACTCTGTAGCCTCACTTCCCACCATGTATATACTTCATTATGATACCTAAACATATTGAATGCCTCCCATTTCACTAAAATAGACATTATCATGCTTAAATTCATTCTGACGAGCCCTATCACCCATTGCTAATCAGGCAGGAGTAATTGGCTTATCTCACATTTAAAACCATGTAGAAACCATTTCAGGGGTTGTTCTCCCGCTAGATGGTATCCCTAACATCCTTAACTATCTCTATAACATTATCCCACAGTTCCTGTGCTTGCTGTTAATATAGCACACATGATACCATTGTCAACAATATATTTGGTCTTCTGTCCTTTTCTGCTATTACTCAAATACTATGTTAGTTTGAAGAGCGTCTGACATTTCAGAGTAGGTATTGAGAATAAAAAATAAATAAACAAACAAACAAATAAGTCACCAGCCACAATATAATAGAAACTATAGCTCTAACCTCACAATTCATGGTATAACTCTAGACAGTTTGAAAATAAAGAAGTAACACATTTGTTTGCCTTTTTTTAACTAAGTAAACTTTAAAATCCTATAGCTAAATAATATGGATTTGATTTGAGCTGTCTATATGGCTTGCTCTAAACATGGGCTGATTCTATCAAATGTTAAAATGAATGGAATAGTCTTGTTTAGGGAGATTAAAATGAATCTGATATATAATCTCTGAGGAAAACACTAAATCCGCTCCATTCCATTCTGGTGAATCAGATAAACCATAATGTATTCAAGGCCAGAAGTCAGCTGGCAAGCTTAGATTTCATTACCACTATGTCATAATGTGCATAAAGGAGGTTCTTACATCTTTTTATGAAGCACCCTGTCCATTTCCTGGAACACGGGAGGAGACTGGGATGCAGAATCCAAACTTCTGTGATTATTTTCATACCTACACTTAGAACAGATATGAACACAACCATAGATGTTCTAGCATTCATATCATCAAAATCAGGAGATACTGCTCTCTTGGAGGCAATTATACTATTTTTTCTTTGATTTAAACTTCTGGTGAAATTTGTTAATTAAAAATTTTGACAGAGGGATCAAGATGGTGGGGTAGGAAGACCCTGATCTCACCACCTCCCATGGGCACACTCAAATTACAACTACTTACAGGACAATTACCTATGTTTTCCACAACTATATAAAGAAGGAACGATGAGGCGATGGGTAGGAGGGATGAAGACATGGTATAATTAGGACCCACACCTCCCGTTTGGTGACCCACAGACAAGGAGGCTATCACAACCGCAGATATCCTCCCTGAGGAGTGAGGGTTGTAAAGCCCACACTGAGCTCTCAAGCTTGGGGTCCTGCACCAGGAAGATGAGTCTCCAGAAATTCTGTCTTTAACAATCAGAAGGTCTTACATTCAGGAGAGCCAGAGAGCTGTCAGAAACAAACTCTGCTCTGAAAGGATGCATGAAATCTCACGTGCTCTGAATCCCAGCACAGATGCAATAGTTTGAAAGGTGCCTGGGTCAGACCCACTTGCTGATCTTGGAGATCCCCTCAGAGAGGCAGGAGGCAGCTAGAACTCACCTGGGGGATGGAGACACTGGCAGCAGCTACTTTTGAGATCTTGTTCTATCACACTGATACCCGTGCTGGCAAGCACAATTTTGGAATCCTCTGTCTAGCCTGTTAGCTCTAAGGGCCTTGCCACCCACCAGCGGGCTTGCCGTAGTCATGAATGGCTGAGCCACACAGCCGGCCATATGTGGAAAATGCTCCACATACCAGCAGGCCTGCAGCTGTCATGAACCACCAGGCTGCATAGCCAGCCTCATGGGGAGACTGCCCTGCTCACCATTGGGTCCGCCCCAGGTGTGTACTGCCAGGAATCAAATCCAGCCACACCAGGGTCCTGCACTACCTACCAGCAAACCCATACAATCACACAAGGCAGGACCTCGCAGCCTGCTGGGCCAGGGACCAGCTTGCCTATCAGCATGCCCATAGTAACTGGCCCCACCACAATAGAAGGGCATGTGCAGCTCACATAGAGGGTACCCCTGGAACATCTAGCTCTGATGGCCAGGGCTAGCATCTAGCATGCTGATGGATCCTGGATCTGGTAGGATATTCCTACATAAGGCCACTTCTCCAAGATCAAGAGATGTAATGGACCTACCTAATACATAGAAATAAACACAGAAAATTAGGCAAATTGAGGAGACAGAGGGATATGTTCCAAACAAAGGAAAAAGACAAAACCCTAGAAAAAACTAAATGAGACAGAGATAAGGAATCTACCCAGTAAAGAGTTCAAGGTAAAGCTGTTCACTGAACTTAGGAGAAGTTGGATGAACACAGTAAGAATTCCAACGAAGAGTTAGAAAATGTAAAAACAAAAAAATACATCAGAGCTTCAGACTACAATAACTTTAAATGAAAAATACAGCAGAAGGTATCAACAGTAGATTAGATGTTGTAGAAGAATGAATTGGTGATCCGGAAGACAGAGTAGTAGAAATCATCCAAGATGAACAGAAAAAATAAACAATTTTTAAAAGTGAGGGTAGTTTGAGACCTCTGGGGCCACATCAAATGTACTAGCATTCACATTACAGGGGTCCAGAAGGAGAAGAAAGAGAGAAATGAGCAGAGAACTTTTTTGAAGAAATAATAGCTCAATAATTCCCTAACCTGGGGAAGGAAACAGACATTCAGGTCTAGAAAGCACAGAGAGTCCTAAGCAGGATGAATCCAAAGAAGTCTACATTGGGACTTCCCTGGTGGCTCAGTGGTTAAGAATATGCCTGCCAATGCAGGGGACATGGGTTTGAGCCCTGGTCTGGGAAGATTCCACATGCTGTGGAGCAACTAAGCCCATGCACCACAACTACTGACCCTGCGCTCTAGAGCCCGAGAGCCACAACTACTGAGCACATGTGCCACAAGTACTGAAGCCCACGCCTAGAGCCCATGCTCTGCAGCAAGAGAAGCCACCCCAATGAGAAGCCTGAGCACTGCAACGAAGAGTAGCCCCCACTCAACGCAACTAGAGAAAGCCTGCTCACAGCAATGAAGACCCAGTGCAGCCAAAAATAAATAAATATCCTTCTTAAAAATTTTTGTTAATAAAAAAAAAAGTCTGTATCAAGTTACATTACAATTAAAAAGTAAAAAAATCAAGATTAAGAGAGAATCTTTAAGGCAGCAAGAGAAAAGCAACTAGTTACATACAGAAGAACTCCCATAAGGCTATCAGCTGACTTTTCAGTGGAAACTTTGCAGGCCAGAGGGAGTGGCACAGTATACTCAAAGCACTAAGAAAACCTGTCTTCCATGAAACCCTGCAGTGGAAACTGTGCATTTAGGGTGCTAGATGACTAAATATAAAAAGCCAGCTGGTACTGTGCCGGCAGTTTAGGCATACAATATAACTTTCTTTAAGCCACACGTTACTGAGAATTGGCTTTGGCTCTAAAGATGACTCGGTTTAAGAATAGCTGTAACCCCAAATTTATAACTTACAAAACAGATAAATTAAGGGGTGGTACTTCTATTTTCAGAATACTGACATGGTAGAATACACATTTCTCTGCATACAGTTACTTAAACATCCATCTCTTTTAATATCTGAACTATGAGTCAGTTTTATCTGCCTTGCTGCAGTAACCCACTAATGGGAAGATGAATCATATATAATTTAAGTTTCCCAGATGCTCATGCAGCTAGTAAAGTAGCACGGTGGATGGTTGAAGGGGATGTGCTGCTTTAGATGACAATAACGAACTTGATACACAGTTGCTGACTTTGTGTTAGTGATGGAGACTTCCAGCTAGTGGTGCAGGCCATATTAGAATAGTATTATATCTTGGTTGGCAGCACAATATAATTGTAATGGACAGAGAAGGCTTTCACGCTAAACTGAGCGCTGTTGCTATTTTCAGCTCTGTTGCCTACTGGCTATATGACCTTGATTACACATTGATATACTTTGACTTGCCCCTGATAATTTCCTCATCTGTAAAATGAGGCGATGGTATCTAAGCTATAAACACATGCCAAGAATTAAATAAAATAAATATACCTCATATGGTTTCTAATACATAATTAGTTTATACTAATGGTAGCATTTAAAAATTATTACTATTATTTTATTTATAGAGAATGGGATTTAAAACTGATCCATGTCATATAGAGAAAGAGCAGAAAAAAAGGTTAACAACAATGTATGTTGTAGCAAGTCTATAGTTACTATATGTTAACTAAGTGTTCTCCAGATTTTATATATGTGTAATATAAATATTTCATTCTGTGTATCCACAAGCCATTTTTTTAAAGCTATGTTTCTTTTCAGAGGTAAACAATTTTGTTTTTATTCATTTATTTTTAAAGCTACATGCTAAAGCCTATTTTAAGGAAAAGTTAGTGAGAACAATATTCATCTTATTTTTTTTTTTAGCCCTAGCCATTTGTGGAATGGCTGTTTGTTTCATGGGAGAATGTTTGCAGCCCACTTTTGTTATAGTAAATCCAAAACTACCTTGAGAAATCCATACTTGTAATATCTCAGTAACGTTTCATTTTTTTTTTTAAAAGAGCAAAATTTCTTTCTAATAAATGGCAATTTATCTTCAGGCTCATTATTGATAGGTCCATTGTGTTAGGGGTGCATTTTTTTCTCTGTGCTGGCTTAAAAATATAAACATGGATCATGAAGAAATAACCCGTTTTTACAAAAATTTACCAATTACTTTGAATATAAATTTCACTCTTTTTTATTGAGATATAATTGGCATACAACATATTAGTTTTAGCTATACAACATAGTGGTGTGATATTTGTATACATTGTGAAATGATCACCACAAGACTGTTTCTATTTTAGAAAAAATATATCACATCATTTTTTTGGCTTCTTCAGATCTTCTCCCAATGAACTCTAGTTATTATTTGAGTAGCTTTCCCATTGTCTATGGGGATTCCTTTCTTTTCCATCTATAGGAAAAATTTCCAATACCTTAGCATATTACATGAAGCTCATCAAGGTTTGATATGAACCCATTTTATCGAATTCATCTTAAGCTACTTTGCAACATCCCCACCCACTAATCCATGTATTAGCAACTCTAGAATATGGAATGTATTATTATTTTTAGCACTAATATCATATTTGTAACAAATGAGAACTCTGTAATATTTTCTTTTCTTCCCACATCCTTTCTTCACCACTACAATGATATTTTCATTTATTATATTTTCTTAGTTCTTCTAAAGTTATTCTTATACCTTTTAATATTCTTTTTTTTTTTTTTAGAAGGACAGTACCATTTATAACTGCTCCAAGGAAGTAAATACTTAGCTATAAATCTAACAAAACTTATACAGGATCTACATGCTGAAACTACAAAATGCTGGTAAAAGAAACCAAAGATGTAAATAAATGGAGAAATATGTCATGTTCATGGATTAGCAAACTCAAACTCACTATCATAAACATGTGAATTCTTTCCAAACTTATAATATATAGATTTAGTGTAATTTCAGTCAAAATCTCAGCATTGTTTTTGTATAGATAAGCTGATTCTAAAATTTATACAGAAAGGCAAAATTGATAGAAAAGCCAAAATAATTTTGAAAAGAATAAAGATGGAGAAATCACACTACCAGATTTTTAAGACTTATACAAGCTACAGTAATCGTGACCATGTGGTATTGGTAAAAGGAAGAGACCATAGATCAACGAAAGACAATACGAAGTCTGGAAATAGACCCATACAAATATGGCTGATTGACTCTTATATCCTTGCCTCCGTTGTCATAGATTACTTGACCATAGGCGCATGGATTTATCTCTGGGTTTTCTATCCTGTTCCATTGATCTATATTTCCGTTTTTGTGCAGGTACCATATTTTCTTGATCACTGTAGCTTTGTAATATAGCCTGAAGTCAGGCAGTCTGATTCCTCCAGCTCAGTTTTTTTCCCTCAAGACTGCTTTGGCTATTTGGGGTCTTTAGTGTCTCCATACAAATTTTAAGATTTTTTGTTCTAGTTCTGTAAAAAATGCCATTGGTAATTTGATAGGGATTGCATTGAATCTGTAGATTGCTTTGGGTAGTATAGTCATTTTCACAATATTGTTTCTTCCAATCCAAGAACATGGCATATCTCTCCATCTGTTTGTGTCATCTTTGATTTCTTTTATAAGCGTCTCACAGTTTTCTGAGTACAGTCTTTTACCTCCTTAGGTGGTTTTATACCTAGGTATTTTATTCTTTTTGTTGCAGTGGTGAATGGGATTGTTTCCTTAATTTCTATCTCTGATCTTTCATTGTTAGTGTATAGGAATGCAAGAGTTTTCCGTGCATTAATTTTGTATCCTGCAACATTACCAAATTCATTGATTAGCTCTAGTAATTTTCTGGTGGTGTCTTTAGGATTATCTATGTATAGCATCATGTCATCTGCAAACAGTGACAGTTTTACTTCTTTTCCAATTTGTGTTCATTTTATTTCTATTGCTTCTCTGATTGCTGTAGCTAGGACTTCCAAAACTATGTTGAATAATAGTGGTGAGAGTGGACATCCTTGTCTTGTTCCTGATCTTAGAGGAAATTCTTTCAGTTTTTCACCATTGAGAATGATGTTTGCTGTGGGTTTGTCGTATATGGCCTTTATTATGTTGAGGTAGGTTCCCTCTAGGCCCACTTTCTGGAGAGTTTTTTATCATAAGTGGGTGTTGAATTTTGTCAAAAGCTTTTTCTGCATCTGTTGAGATGATCATATGGTTTTTATTCTTCAGTTTCTTAATATGGTGTGTCACAGTGATTGATTTGCGTATGTTGAAGAATCCTTGCATCCCTGGGATAAATCCCACTTGATCATGGTGTATGATCCTTTTAATGTGTTGCTGGTTTCTGTTTACTCATATTTTGTGGAGGATTTTTGCATCTATATTCATCAGTGATATTGGTCTATAATTTTCTTTTTTTGTAGTATCTCTGTCTGGTTTTGGTATCAGGGTGATGGTGGCCTTGTAGAATGAGTTTGGGAGTGTTTCTTCCTCTGCAATTTTTTGGAAGAGTTTGAGAAGGATGGTGTTAGCTCTTCTCTAAATGTTTGATAGAATTGGCCTGTGAAGCCATCTGGTCCTGGACTTCTGTTTGCTGGAAGATTTTTAATCACAGTTTCAATTTCATTACTTGTGATTAGTCTGTTCATATTTTCTATTTCGTCCTGTTTCAGTCTTAGAAGGTTATACCTTTCTAAGAATTTGTCCATTTCTTCCAGGTTGTCCATTTTATTGGCAGAGAGTTGCTTGTAGTAGTCTCTATGATGCTTTGTATTTCTGCAGTGTCCATTGTAAGTTCTCCTTTTTCATTTCTGATTTTATTGATTTGAGTTCTTTCCCTACTTTTCTTGATGAGTCTGGCTAAGGGTTTATCAATTTTGTTTATCTTCTCAAAGAACCAGCTTTTAGTTTTATTGATCTTTGCTATTGTTTCTATTTCATTTATTTCTGTTCTGATTTTTATGATTTCTTTCCTTCTGTTAACTTTGGGTTTTGTCTGTTCTTGTTTCTCTAGTTCTTTTGGGTGTAAGGTAAGATTGTTTATTTGAGATTTTTCTTATTTCTTGAGGTAGGATTGTATTGCTATAAACTTCTCTCTTAGAACTGCTTTTGCTGCGTCTCATAGGTTTTGGTTCATCATGTTTTTGTTGTCATTTGTCTCTAGGTATTTTTTGATTGCCTTTTTGATTTCTTCAGTGATCCCTTGGTCATTTAGTAACGTATTGTTTAGCCTCCATGTGTTTGTGTTTTTTACAGTGTTTTTTCCTTGTAATTTATTTCTAATCTCATAGAGTTGTGGTTGGAAAAGATGCTTGATATGATTTCAGTTTTCTTAAATTTACTGAGGCTTGATTTGTGACCCAAGATGTGATCTATCCTGGAGAATGTTCCATGTGCACTTGAGAAGAAAGTATAATCTGCTGTTTTCAGATGGAATGTCCTATAAATATCAATTAAATTTATCTGGTCTGTTGTGTCATTTAAAGCTTGTGTTTCCTTATTAATTTTCTGTCTGGATGATCTGTCCATTGGTATAAGTGAGGTGTTAAAGTCCCCCACTATTATTGTGTTACTGTCAATTTCCTCTTTTATAGCTGTTAGCATTTACCTTATGTATTGCGGTGCTCCTATGTTGGGTGCATAAATATTTACAATTTTTATATCTTCTTGGATTGATCCCTTGATCATTATGTAGTGTCCTTCCTTGTCTCTTGTAACATTATTTATTTAAAAGTCTATTTTATCTAATATGAGTATTGCTACTCCAGTTTTCGTTTTATTTCCATTTGCATGAAATATCTTTTTCCATCCCCTCACTTTCTATCTGTATATGTCCCTAGGTCTGAAGTGGGTCTCTTATAGACAGCATATATATGGGTCTTGTTTTTGTATCCATTCAGCGAGCCTGTGTCTTTTGGCTGGAGCATTTAGTCCATTCACCTTTAAGGTAATTATCATTATGTATATTCCTATTACCATTTTCTTAATTGTTTTGGGTTTTTTGGCAGGTCCTTTGCTTCTCTTGTGTTTCCCACTTAGAGTGGTTCCTTTAGCATTTGTTGTAGAGCTGGTTTGCTGGTGCTGAATTCTGTTAGCTTTTGCTTGTCTGTAAAGCTTTTTATTTCTCCGTCAAATCTGAATGAGATCCTTGCCGAGTAGAGTAATCTTGGTTGTACGTTCTTCCCTTTCGTCACTTTAAATATATCGTGCCACTCCCTTCTGGCTTGTAGAGTTTCTGCTAAGAAATCAACTGTTAACCTTATGGGAGTTCCCTTGTGTGTTATTTATCATTTTTCCCTTGTTGCTTTTAATAATTTTTCTTTGTCCTTAATTTTTGTCGGTTTGATTACTATGGGTCTTGGCATGTTTCTCCTCGGGTTTATCCTGCCTGGGACTCTCTGTGCTTCCTGGACTTGGGTGGCTATTTCCTTTCCCGTGTTAGGGAAGTTTTCGACTGTAACCTCTTCAAATATTTTCTCGGGTCCTTTCTCTCTCTCTTCTCCTCCTGGGACCTCTATAATGTGAATGTTGTTGCATTTAATGCTGTCCCAGAGGTCTCTTAGGCTGTCTTTATTTCTTTTCATTCTTATTTTCTTTATTCTGTTCTGTGGCAGTGAATTCCACCATTCTGTCTTCAAGGTCACTTATCCGTTCTTCTTCTTCAGTTGTTCTGCTATTGATTCCTTCTAGTGTAGTTTTCATTTCATTTATTGTATTGTTGATCTCTGTTTGTTGTTTAATTCTTATAGGTGTTTGCTCTTTAATTCTTCTAAGTCTTTGTTAAACATTTCTTGCATCTTCTCGATCTTTGCCTCTGTTTTTTTCCCGAGGTCCTGGATCATTTTCACTATCATTATTCTGAATTCTTTTTCTGGAAGGTTGCCTATCTCCACTTCGTTTAATTGTTTTTCTGGGGTTTTATCTTGTTCCTTCATCTGGTACATGGTCCTCTGCCTTTTCATTTTGTCTTTCTGTGAATGTGGATTTTGTTCCACAGGCTGCAGGATTGTAGTTCTTCTTGCTTCTGCTCTTCCCCTCTGGTGGATGAGGCTGTCTAAGAAGCTTGTGCAAGCTTCCTGGTGGGAAGGACTCCTTTTAATATTCTTATAATCACACTACTTGACTTCAGCCTTAAGTAATAATGTGTGTGTGCATATGTGCGTGTGCATGCGCGTGTATGTCTGTGTGTGTGTAGTATGCCTAGTAAAGCTCCAAGCAAATCCAACTCTCCCATGGATAACAGCAATCAATGAATACATTTTTTTTTTTTTTTTTTTTTTGCGGTACGCAGGCCTCTCACTGTTGTGGCCTCTCCCATTGCAGAGCACAGGCACCGGACGCGCAGGCTCAGAGGCCATGGCTCATGGGCCCAGCCGCTCCGTGGCATGTGGGGTCCTCCCAGACCGGGGCACGAACCCATGTCCCCTACATCGGCAGGTGGACTCTCAACCTCTGCGCCACCAGGGAAGCCCATACATTTTTTTTTTTTAAATGATGGGAAGCCCTGGACAGGAAATAAAAATAGGTAGACTTTAGAGGTAATTTGACCTTTAGAAGAAGGGAATGTCAACAAAGAGATATTTTTTTCCATTTTAATGACTTTTAGCCTGAATACTGGCTGAAATTGATTATTTGTGAGGTGACTAATACTCTAATAAGAACCGTGAAGGCTTTGAGTACTGAAAAACCAGAATACAGAGTTCAGTGCAACCAAAGTCACTAAAATTTGAGGGAGGATCCTATAAAGGAGAGAGTTGGAGAGGAGGATTCCCAAGTACCATGTAAAACTATGCCCATGTTTTTGTCTGGCACAGGACAAAATCCAGCTAATGATAAAAGGCTGACATAAGATATGAGCAACTCAGAAAACAAAATTTACTTTTTGAATCCAAATAAATTGTGGTTACTAAAATTAACAAATGGATTATTCAGAAGACTATAACAGAATCTAGAATCTCTACAATTTAATGTTGACAAAGCCTAACATAAAATTCAAAATTATCTGACATACAAAGAATTAGAAAATGTGACCCATTCTCAAGAGAAATAAACCAAAATGGTGGAGACCAATCAACAGATAACCCAGATGTGGCACCTGTCAAACAAGAATTTTAAATCAGCAATTCCGTTGGTAATCAAAGATATAAAGGATCATATGTTCATAGTGAATGTGATGGTGCACAATATTAGCAGAGAAATACAAAATATTAAAAAAAAAAGAGGAAGTTCTGGAACTGTGATTCTAGAGAGTTAAAAAAGAGCAGAGAAACCTTTCTTCTACTATATTTACTTTATTTTTTACTTTTTATTATGAAAAATTTGAAAACTGTATAAAAGGTAAAGAGTATTTAATGAGCATCCATGTACCCATCACCTAATTTCAAAATTAGATCACAGTATCTAATTTTTAATCTATTTCTGCCTTCTACATTTTTTCTCCCAGTTTTATTGAGATATAATTGACATCAGCACTATATAACTTTGAGATATACAGCATAATGATTTGATTTACATGTATCACGAAGTAGTTAGCCTCCTACACTTTTAACTATTGTAAATGTAGTCACCATGCCATTTCATTCGTAAGTACTTCTGATGAAGAATTTTTAAAATATATTTGTTTACATCTAAAAGAATTATCATTAATTTTTCATATTCTCTCACATGCAAATTTCCTTAATTTTCTCAAATAAAACTTTTTTTCCCATTGGTTTGTGTCAACTTAGCTTTAACAAGGTCCATCTATTGTATTTGACTCTTATTTTTCTTAAATCTTTTTTTTTTTTCTTTGACAGTTCTCCCTCTTTCTTTCTTTTGTTTTAGAGAAACCTGGCCTTTTGTTTTATAGACTGTCCATATCCTGGTTTTGGGTGACTTCACTTTCATGTGCCTTAACGTGCTCTTCATAGATTTCCTTTAATCTGGCTATTAAATCTAGAGATTCTTATCAGAATACAGTGGTTCCTGCTTTTTTAGGTACTGAAATTTAGATGATGTTATTTACTGCCTATTGCATGCCATCATTAGTCTTGTCATGTCTGATTTCCCAAATTTCACCCATTACATTTAAACTGGAAATTCATCAGCCTTCCTTTACACATGTTCTCCTTTTTTGACATCTTTAAGTTTTTGTTCAAAGACTACATTTATGAAGTCTTTTCCATACATCACTCATCTATTTTCAGAATAGGGTGGCTTTTTCTTCTCTTATCCCATAACTTCCAAGCAAATGCTGTAGGCCATCTTGAACTACTCAGCTAACCTTAGGTCCAATCTCAAATGTAGATGCTCCCGGAGAAGCACTCAAATCCTTCTAAAAAATCCTTCTAAAAAAGGATTGAAGAGTAACCTTCATTGTTATGGAAAGAGTTTTGATATCACAGAGGAGGAATTGTGTTACTGACAGAATGACAATTTCCTTGGTTCTTGCCCTCTCAAGGGAAAGAGTTCAGTTGAGAGGCAGAGAGTAGTTTTAAGTAGCAAGAGTTTTATTAAGCAGAAGTGTAACTACACTCTGGAGAAAGGATGAGAGCAGGCTGTCTGGAAACCAGAAGCAGCCCTGCAGTGGGGTAGGGTTGGGTTTTTTAGAGTGGCGGTCCCTCCCTGTGTCTTGCATCATTTGACTGACAAGTTGATGGACAGCTTAGGTTATGTAACGTTTCTTCTAGTGCACAGGTGCTAACACATAAGCAGCCAAGTGAAACCTGTAGGGATGGGTGTGGGGAAAGCAAAAGCCACAATGCTAATTTATTACAAATATGGCATAATGAACCCCAGGTTACCTTGAGTCACCTTGTAGGTCTTGGTGTGCCTGCATCAACCTGTGCTGGCAGTTTTATCTTGCTTGGTCCTCATATGGCTGGAAATCTAGCAGTGGTCCTTGACCACAAGAGGGAGAATCTCTGGGTGTGTTCTGATCACGTGTCCAAGTGGGGGATAACCCATCCAGGATGGGGCAGGACCTGCTTATGTCTGACTAGCTACGTAACAGCTGCACCACATAGAACCCAGTAGTACTTCCTAAAATAGATTTCCTCTTTCTTTACCAATTAATGATCTACCCTTTATGACAGCTTCTTCCTTTCTTAGTTTTTCTCTAATTCTCTGTTGCATCGCAAGTTGACTGTTGTTCTCTAGTGTCTCCCTTCCATCATTGTCACCAGTCCTCCAGTCTTCTCACCAATTCTTAAATTTTTTTTCCCAGATACTTGTATCTTAACCTCAAAGCTAGTCAGTGCCTCCTTGGGCTCACCAGTGTTGCCGCTCCAGCCATGACTCTTCTTAGAAAAACAATAGCCATGTAATCAGGCCTTACTTACAAATGATAATCCTTAGAAGGTGGAGAGAAAGACAGATACCTGTGTTTTTTATTATTGTGATTTCTGTCACATTCTTACAGCACTCATCATACCTTATCATTGTTGTGTGACTGTGAACTGTTCAGAATCAAATTATACCTTTTCCTTGTTAGCTTAACCTCCAACATAGCACCCACCTCAGTTAGAGCACATCATAAATGTGTTTGTTGAGTGAATGACCACTTGAAAGATTAGATTTGTTTTCACAAAAACTGTTTCTCATCTTCCCACATTCTCTTGCTGTTCTTCCAAAGGTGTGAGTGTTGACCCAGTATAGATTAGTTGTATATCGTATGTTTTGTCAGAAATCTTAAAATAGGATAATATTTTAGTTCATAAAACCACACAGAAATCATCTTCCTATCGTTTCTTTTATTTGTATATAAGCATATTTTTCTCTTCACAAGTTCAAGGAATTCTACTAGACTCTTGGGGTTAAAAGGAGGTTTTCAGTTCTTTTGTGAGAATTTGATTTAGACTAAAATGGCAGTTAACTTGGTAAGTTAAGAGAAGAAAAAAAGAAAGCAAGCATAAACAGCTGGACGTAGGCATTCTCTCCTGAGTGCAGTTTCAGTGAGAGCCACTTAACTTAGAGTTTAATTCTGAAACCAAGCAGAGCCACACATGAATAATGTACAAATCGAAATGGTAATTGTGCCAATCTAAGGTGTAAAAAAGCATTATTATTACAAATTACAAAGTCATATTATACAAAATCAAATTATAAACTTGTTTTTAAACTAACCAAACAACTTCAAAAGGCTTTCTGGAAAATGATTTGTAAGTGGGATATTTTTATGGTATAAATCATATAATATGTACTTACTGAGTATCTACAGTGTGTTTGGCACTAAGTTAAAAAGATTCAATCATTCTTAGTGCAGATAGAAAAATAATTCTTAGTGCTGATAGCTTTTGACTAGTGTTTTTAAAAGTCTTTTCATGGCTAGAGATAAGATACTCTTTTGTGACAATCTCAGAGCATGAAAGAAAGCATAAATCTTATGTTTCAATAATAACTGGTTATCTTATCTAGTTTTTCTGGAACTGTGGAATTTTCAATTAGTCTTGCTTTATAGAATAATTTCATTTGAAATAATTTCAAATGAATCATAAAGATCACAAGCACCAGACAATAATAAATAATTGATAAGAGCTTCCCAATAGAGCTACTTTCTGTAGTTATATTCTTTTTATTCTATTTGCTGCAATTAGTTTTCTCAGTCTGTCTTTTTTCTAAATTTCAGAGTTGTAACCTTTTACATATACATTTTAAATTTTTTTAATATCTGATTTTTATCCAATATGTTTGAAATTTAAAATGTTTTATTCTCTAGCTGTCTTATGGTTATTTTAAAAACTGACACTCTAATGCACATGGGATTAATTTGGTTTATACTGTAAGTTGTAGCTCTAAAAGAGATTTTTGTCCTCAAATTCCTAACATGTTATCTCAGTGTTACTGACTAAATAAACTATTTTCCCGTTATTTTCAGATGCTTCTTTTTGTAAATATTAAATCTTTATGTGTAATTTTATCTATTTTCCAGAATATATATATATTTTCGGTACCAGCAATACACTGTTTTAATTATTATAGATCCAAAGAGGTTTATTATCTGATAGGGAATTTCTTCCTGGCTGAATATATTCTCTCATATTTTTGCCTATTCTTCCCTACTTGATTTAATTCTTATCCTGTTTGTTTTTTTCTTCTACAGCAGTCTATATCACCTGCTTATTTAGTTCCATAAACACAAATTAATTGGAAAAAATTTACACATTTATAATATGTCTACATTCTTTCAACTTTTATATTGTCTTTCTGAAAGGTTCATAGTTTTTTCAGTAGGTCAAATAATTTCTCATTAGAATTACTGTTAATTACTTTATATGTTTTTATTGTGAAGGATATCTCCTTGCACATCTCTCAAATGACTCTGGCATATAACAAAATGATATATTTAAATATTATTGATCTAGTCATTCATTTTATTAACTTATTTATTAATTAAAAATTTTATTTGATAGTTTTGGCTTTTCTAATCACAATATTATGTAACTTCCCATTGTTTCTTTTATACCTTTTTTTTTTTTTTTTTTTTTTTTTTTTTGCGGTACGCGGGCCTCTCACTGCTGTGGCCTCTCCCGCCGCAGAGCACAGGCTCCGGACGCACAGGCCCAGCGGCCATGGCCCACGGGCCCAGCCGCTCTGCAGCACGTGGGATCCTCCCGGACCAGGGCACGAACCCGTGTCCCCTGCACTGGCAGGCGGACTCCCAACCACTGCGCCACCAGGGAAGCCCTCTTTTATACCTTTTATTTCTGTTTTCATAGTTCTTTCTTCCAGTTTTTTTTGGATATAATTGACATAAATCACTGTATAAGTTTAACATGTACAGCATAATGACATACCAACATCATGAAATGGTTATCACAGTAACTTTAGTGAACATCCATCATCTCATATAGATACAAAATAAAAGAAATAGAAAAAATTTTTTTCTTGTGATGAGAACTCTTAGGATTTACTCTCTTAACAGCTTTCAGGTATAACATAAACCACATTTAATTATATTTGTCATATGGTACATTACACCCCAGTACTTGACTTATAACTGAAAGTTTGTACCTTTTGACTGCCTTCATCTGATTCCCCCTCCCTCAGCCCCTGACCCCTGGTAACCACAAATCTGATCTCTTTATCTGCTAGTTTATTTGCTTTTGAAATATAATTGACCTACAATACTGTGTTAGTTCCTGTTACAAAACAATGTGATTTTATATTTCTGTACATTTCAAAATGATCACTATGAAAAGTCTAGTTACTATATGTCACCATACAAAGATATGACATAGTTATTGACTATATTCTCCACACTGTACATTTCATACCCATGACTCATTTATTTTGCAACTTGGAAGTTTGTATTTCTTAATCTCCTTGACCTATTTCTTCCCTCCCCCTACCCCCTTCCCCTTTGGAACCACCTATTTGTTCTCTGTATCTATAACTCTGTTTCTGGTTTGTTACGTTTGTTCATTTGTTTTGTTTTTTAGATTCCATGTATAAGTAAAATCATACAGTATTTGTCTTTCTCTCACTTATTCACTTAGCATAATGCCCTCTAGGTCTGTCCATGTTGTCATAAGTGGTAAGATTTCATTCTTTTTATGGCTAATATTCCATCGTATAAATATATGACATCTTCTTTATCCATTCATCTATTGATGGGCACTTGGGCTGCTTCCCTATCTTGGCTATTGTAAATAATGATGCAGTGAACATAGGGTGCGTATATCTTTTCTAGTTAGTGTTTTTGTTTTCTTCAATTAAATACCCAGGAGTAGAATTGCTAGACCATATGGTAGTTCTATTTTTAATTGTTTGAAGAATCTCCATATTATTTTCCATAGTGGCTGCACCAATTTACATTTCTAACAGTAGTTCAAGAGGCTGCTCTTTTCTCCACATCCTCACCAACACTTGTTATTTGCTGTCTTTTTGATAATAGTCATTCTGACAGATGTGAGGTGATATCTCATTGTGGTTTTGATTTGCATTTCCCTGATGATTAGTGATGTTGAATATCTTTTCATGTGCCTGTTGTCCATCTGTATGTCTTCTTTGGGAACATTTCTCTTCAGATCCTCTTCCATTTTTGTTTTTGTTTTTTTTTTTTTTTTTTGTGGTACGCGGACCTCTCACTGTTGTGGCCTCTCCCGTTGCGGAGCACAGGCTCCGGACGCGCAGGCCCAGTGGCCATTGCTCACGGGCCTAGCTGCTCCGCGGCATGTGGGATCCTCCCGGAGCAGGGCACGAACCCGTGTCCCCTGCATTGGCAGGCGGACTCTCAACCACTGTGCCACCAGGGAAGCCCCCTCTTCCACTTTCTAATAGCGTTTTTTTGATGTTGAGTTGTATGCATTCTTTGTGTATTTTGGATACTAACCCCTTAGCAGATATATAGTTTGCAAATATCTTCTCCCATCAGTAGGTGGCCATTTGATTTTGCTGATAGTTTTCTTTGCTGTGGAAAAGCTTTTTAGTTTGATATAGTCCAATATTTTTGCTTTTGTTTCCCTTGCCTGGTGAGATATAGGCAAAAAAGTATTACTAAGACAGATGTTAAAGAACTTACTCCCTATGTTTTCTTCTAGAAGTTTTATGATTTCAGGTCTTAAATTTAAGTCTTTAATCCATTTTGATTTTGAATCTGTTCTGAATTTAAATTTAGTGTTTATAAAACTTACCATTGTTTCTTTCTTTGATACCTTTTATTTCTCTTCTCACGTTTTTTTTAACCATTTATTGAAGAAAATTTAAATAACGGTAATATGTTGATGGTATGAATAATTTTTCTACTGATTTTAATGACTGAAATTTTATTTATTTGGTAGGGCTTACAAATAAAAATTCAACTAATTCTAGAAATATCTGTTGAACATATACTGAGAATGAATATTATGAAATATGTAACATAGGCAATGAGGAGCTAAAAATTTATGGTTCTACCATCAAATTACATATACATATATACGCTCATATACACATATACTCACATCATATTATAGCAAATTCTTAAGTTCCAAAGCATGTGGTACAGTCAGTAAATACTGCAGTAAAGCTGACTGCTACCTGGAGAAGGTAGATCTGCAAAGATGAATGGATTTGGATGGACAGAGAACAAAGAGAAAGGCATTCTTGAGCATGGGGAAGGAAAAGCAAAGACATGGATATAGTATTCTCAAGGTATACTCAGAGAATAGGCAGACCAGTGTTCAAGGTGAGAATAGTGGGTGTGGCCTTTCCCTGCTTCATTTATCTAGTTTGACTCACTCATGAGCCATGCTTTTACTGGTCTTTAGAACTGCGCAGTGTTTTGCATAGCGAATGAGAGTTTACTCCTTTTCCCCGTTTGAACTCTAACTTCTTTCCCTGGTTTCCTTTACCAAGATTTAACACTTTTAGCTTTGTATCCTGATTTGCTCTCTAACGTGGTTTTTTTGTGATTAACTCTCTGGTCCTTTGACTTTGGCTGTTGAGCATGATTTGTGGTTTTACAGATTTTTATTATTGGCTTTGATTATTAAGAAAATCTTCAGTGATGATGCTATTATCTGGTTTATCCCTTAGATCTTTATGATAGTTCTCGTCTTTTTACTCCTCCCATTGGGAAGGAAGAGTGCTCTTACATTGCAAAGCTAACATGGGCAGATAAAACTGTAGGTATGAATGCTAAGGTAAGGGAATTATTCTGCAATAGAAAGCTCTTAGATGGAATATGTTAAGAGTATATAACTATAGAATAACTATGACTAAAGGGAAGTTATACATAAAAAGTGTTTTATAGTTACTTCTTCAAAGGGAATCTAAGTATAATGTGAAATAGGATAGACTTTCCTTCTTAGGAACACAAGCCTCCACAAAAATGTGAAAATCCACAAGAATTTTAATGTTCCAAAGTTCTATACATAGTAAACATGTGGAAGAATGTAGATTCATGATAGATTTTTAAAAAATAAATCATTGAACTCCCACTGAATTAAAATGTACTCTATGATAAGTAGTACATGTGACTCTAAATGGTATCACCAGCCATCATTTTGCCAACGATTGTTTTCTCATTGATTGATAGGACAAACCTAGTAGGAAAAGTGGGTCAGGTATAGTTACATTTTAAACTCTATTCGTATTTATATTGGCTTTGTTTTTCATTCTATAATAAATCTACCAAAGTAAATCATGAGTTTTCTGTTACTAAATCTGTAAGGGAGCTAAAAGAAAAAAAGTGACATATAAATATTCCTTTTCCAGTTTTTTAAACATAGCTCCAAGTGAAATTTGAGACAGCAAATTAACAATGTTTCAGAAAATATTGATGTCTAAATAATTCTCTGTGTACCTTGATTGGTTTCCAAAAACTAAATTTAAAAAAAAGCAGAATCTGAATTTAGCACCTTTCCATCATTCTGAAGACTTGACTCTTACTCTAAAGCATGTATTATAAAGGCAAAAGCTTGTTTTGCTTTAAAAAAAAAAAAAAAACAACAGAATTATTAGCTGTATTACTGTGACCCTGAGGACAAAAGAAAAACAACTGTGTTCAGTTTGTCTAATTCACTGCTGGCATTTTGTGTTAACAGTCCTAACATGCAAGTTGCACTTTTAATGCATTTTCTTGCAAGAGTTTTACAATTGCCATAGGAAATAAGGATATGAGAAGCTCAAAATGTTCTGAGTTCAGGAATGGTTTATATAAACAACTGAAAGTCAGCAAAAGGGTTTCTAGAAACACTTGTCAGATTTCTGCTCACAACTTATTGGCCAAAATTTTGTCCCATGGCCATGCCTAGCTACAAGGGTGGTTATTTAACTTCTGCAGGAGGGGTCGTCATTAGAGAAGTTAGTTGGGAATGATTATTGGATTGGTCATACAACAGTATATGTACCTATATTATATGCCCATTAATAGGTCATCCTTAATTTCTTCTTTCTTCATTATAAACATATTCCTTTTCTTAACTAGTTATTGTAATGGTAATAACATAATTTATCAAGCATTTCTGTGCGCTAGGTCATATTTCAAGCCCTTTCCAAACAATTCTGAGGCAGATTTCATTATGCCCATTTTACAAATGAGAAAACTGAAGCACAGAGAAGTAAAGTTAGTTATTTCAAAGTTCATACATCTAGTAATTGGCAGAAGGAAAACACTCTGAAACCAGAGTCTTTACACTTTATACCACTCCTTAATTGTAGGTTAGTGACTGTGCCATTTTGCTTCTTAAATGTCTTTCTTTTCCCCTTTTGTATTACATTATTCATGTTTTAAGTAGAATTCATTATTTTTATTTGTTTTGCCTCAAAAAACCTTAAGCCATTCATTCTTTGCAGCAAGTGTAGATCAGATCATTTTCTAAAACATAATTCAGAAAGACAACTTGGCCACACTGTCTGTCATGTGGTACAAGCTACCCAAGAATGCTTCATTTTTCTTATTTGCAAAATGATAGATTATTCTTCATGCCCTCTAGCAGCCCTTCAAGATCCATCATCATATAATCTCTGAATTAAAAAAAATATCAGATCTTTGAGGGTCCAGAAGAATATAGTCACCTCAGTTCGTTTTTTGTGAGGGACAA
The DNA here is from genome assembly GCF_937001465.1 of Orcinus orca. Taxonomy (NCBI): domain Eukaryota; kingdom Metazoa; phylum Chordata; class Mammalia; order Artiodactyla; family Delphinidae; genus Orcinus; species Orcinus orca. Next base: position 58,568,952 of record NC_064564.1, read on the forward strand.
AATTTTCAGATGGTTTGAGAGTCATCACTAGTAAATTTGCAAAGAATCTTCAATTAAAAAACACAAAGATAATGCTTTGAGGGGAGGGAAAGTGATAAGGAGCTGGAATGCATCAGCTATTAAGGAGTAGGAGGTCTCCTGACTTCTCACGTATATTCCTTTGCATGAGAGGGGAAAAATGCAGAGTTAATAGCTAAAACCATGTTTGATTTATAGGTGGATTTGGCTGATGTAAAAATAATTGTAGTAAATTACTCTGAGAATAATCTAAAAACATCAAGAATGAAGCATTTCTTTATTGGTACACGATCCCTCATTAGTAAAGAGTGAAATAACACAGGCTTTGACAATTCTTTCTCCCACGTCAGACAAACAGGCATGATGTTAATGACTTGAAGGAATGCCAACTTGAGGCAATGTTTGGATTTAACTAGCACTCATAAATACAGGTGGATGACATAGGATCCCAGCACTGGCTCTGGTTTGGCTTGGCCAGGCCTTAGGTTAAGCATGCTACACAATAATCCAGAATAACAGGTGACAAGATTTGAAAGAGTGTTGTTTAGCATTTATGGGAATGCTCTGCTAAACATTTAAGCAATGGTAACTGTGGTTGCCTAGAAATAGTGTGAGATGGATGTACCAGTCAGCCAAATCCAAACAGAAACTATATCCTGCTGTGCAAGGAATTAAAACCCTGTGCAAATCTAATTCTAATTCCTTTTCTCTCCTTGCTTCATACCACTATTATATTTCCATATTTACTCTGAGAAATCCTTCTTCTGCTTTGGAAAACATAGATAGCATGATATTGGACCATAACAATACATGTTAGCTATAAATATAACTATATGCAAACAAATCTTATTTTGGTACATCTCAGGCCAAGAAGAGGTACTTTGAGTTAAGCATAATATTTTTGTGCTATAATCTGCATGCTGTAAGTTTTGGAGTCTGTAATGCTTAAGTTAGAATCTTAGATCTGACCATTACTATTTGAATGAACTTCAGTAATTTATTTAGAGATTTAGCTGGGTTCGAAATAGCATGGATTTGCTACTGTACCCATGGTCATTAGACAGCCCTCAGCAGAAGAATATTCTCAATTCCATAAGATGCAGTTTCTGGTATTCAGCATCTGGTAGTAATCATGGAAATAGGTATTCTCATTCTCTTTAGTTTTTATTCTGATTCTGTTAAATAAACCTATCCCCTTGGAACAAGTAACAAATAGATGCTGTGTTAGCAAGGAATCTATTGACAAACTCCAAACCACCAATTTATTAGCATTATCTTAAATAGTTCTCTTGGAAAATGGTCCAAGATTAAACACGATTTAATAGTGGAAAGATTTATGCACAGATAATTGAATTATACTATGTCTCCCTTTGTAATGAGAAAACGAATAAAATAAATCTCCCTAAAATAATACTTTTGATATTTCCCAAGGATATATTTTACAGATTTTACATTAATTCAACAATACCACTTTCCACGTTAGAGCATGCTTCTTATTCAGCAACTGTCATTACTGTATTGTAATTGTCTTCATTCCTCCTTAGATTATAAGCTCTTATATGAGCAAGACAAAAAGCTAAAAATATTTTAGAGATTTTTTTAAAATTTTTTGGCTGTGGTTCAGGTGGTGTTTAAAATATGGAGAAACGGAGGCAATATTATTGGCTACAAATGCATTTTATTGAAACTAATAATTATAAGTATTGTTATAATATCCATTTTGACAGTACAGAAAATGTATTTGAAACTCAACCACTCTTCAAACAAATGGCCATCTAATGACAAACACTTCAAGATGAAGGGTAGCTCTGAATGAGTCATAAGAGTCACTGAGGAAGTAAGCAAATGAAAATTATCTTGTTGAAATTAAAAACCCAGTTTTAAAAGATGGCTGATCTCCCGTTTACCAGTGTGGTAGGGAGATTACAGAGCACATGCTGACCGGTTCATGTAATATGGTTCAAGTCACCCCCCGCCAAAGTGTCCTAAGTGCTTCTTAGGAAGATCTGACATTTAGGGCTTCTTCCCAGAGTGGAGGTTTCAAGTGGTGTCACTTTAGCTGTTAGGAGCCCAAGCATATTTATTAGCACTCATCATATTTATTCATGAAGTCAAAAGGAATGGGAGTTTGGTCCCACATGAATTGTCTTAAGACATGGTTTGTGAAAATTCTGGGTAGCTGGCCAAATCCTATTGTACCTTCTCTTATAATTTAGCCCAGAACTTTCTTGTTGAGGTATCTACTTTCTTCTTGGGTAATAAAAACAAGCGCAGAACTACAGCAGAGAAAGACTTAGGTAGAGGCATTGTATTAGTTAAGCAACATATTCACAGGTTTTGAAGATGAGGAGGTAGACAGCTTTGTTGGGGGTCATCACACTGCATAACAAAGTTTGCTCTCTGGCCCCCTGCAGTGTGTGTCCATCTCATATGTAAATTACATTCACTCCATCTCAACATTCCCAAATGCCTCAACTCAACACAGCATCTCATCACCTCAAAAGTCCCACATTTCTTCAGCTAAATCATCTAAATCAGATATGGGTGTGGCTTGGGTATCATCCATTCCCAAGGCACAGTTCTCCATGTGCAAACCTGTGAAACTCAAGAAACAAATTATTTGCTCCCAAAATACAGTGGTGGGGCAGGTATAGAATAACAGTCAGAGACATTTCAATTCAAAAGGGTGGAAAAAGAAGGGAAAGAAAAATAGGGGTCACCATTCTCAAGCAATTTTAAAATGCATCTGAGACATGAGTGTTAGGTGTCAAGGCCTGAGAATATCCTCTGTGGTCGTCAGCTCTGTCCTCTGGGCTTGTGACTCCTCCCTCTGAGGTTGAGGTTCCGCCCTTGGAGCCATCCTCCCTTTTCCACCAAGGGTAACATGTATTTGCAGCTGAATAGCTTTATCAGCCTGTCTCCTCCCTATGGAATTTTGGGGTTCCTATAGCTCTTTCATTTTGACTTCTCTATCCCTTTCAGTCCAAGATGGCAATGGTTTTGCTGGTATAAAATTATCAAGGACGTTATGAGTCTCCTGTGTATGTCACAGGAATTCAGTACCTTAGATAAGAAGCCCCTCCACAGGCCTTTCTTAGAGAATTCCATCTCTGTTTTTGGCTTCTGCTGGCATGGTTGAGGGGATCCATGAGTCACATGCCTGATCTCTTCAAAGAGTCCTCACTGTGACTGAATACTCTGACCTTTGCATTCTTCTGAGGCATTAGAAAAAGGTTGTCCAGACACACTCTTGGTTTTCCCACCAGAACACTCTTTCTCAACAGTGAATCTCCTAATTGTAGTGTCTTTTGCAATCTAGATGGCTAAGAATTTCCTATTTCATCAAGTCCCAGTTCCCTTTTGATTAAGCTCTTCCCCTCTTCCTTATCTAGGGACATCTTCCCATCTCAAGATCCTTACCTTAATCACATCTGTAAAGTCACTTTTGCCATGTAAGGCATTCACAGGTTACAGGAATTAGGATATGACATCTTTGGGAGATGGAGGGGGTGGGCCATTATTTTTTCCTACCAAAGAACGTGCTACACAAATGAGTTCCTGGAGAGCATGGTTGGTACCTTCCTCCATTTTTTATCACCTGATCCTAGCACAGTTATTGCCTGTACCTAGAAGGCATTCAGAAAACTAATAATTGCTTTAGTCAAAAAAAATTTATTTTGTGTCTACTATAAGACACTTTAGAGGAAAATTAGAGGGTGTGGCTCTGTCATGGAGCGCTCGGTAGGAAAGTCCCAAATGACTTTCTTTGGAAGCATTCAGCATCCTGGATTAGGAAGCAGTCTCTAAGGATATGTCTGCCTGTTCATGCAGCCACTCAGTCACCCATTCCCTCATTCATTCATTCATTCATTTGACAAATACTTGTTGAGTCCTCACTTTATCCAGGTGATTCATAGGACTGGTCATACATACTGCAGCCCCAGAGCTGACTGGTGTGTGTGTGTGTGTGTGTGTGTGTGTGTGCGTGCGCGCGTGTGTGTGTGTGCACGCACGTGTCTCGCGGAGTACTAGGAGTCTGGAAGCATATGGTGGTGGACAAAACACAGGTCTTGTTCTCAAAGACCTTACATTCTAGTGTGGGGAAGCAGGGAGTACATGCAAAAATTATGTATCAAGTGATGATATGAGGAGAAATAAACCAGGGTAAGGGCAGCATGTTCCAGGTGTGCTATGTAAGGAGTCCGCTTGCCATTTGGTTGGAGACCAAAAAGAACTGGGGAATCAAAACTTAAGAACATTCAGGAGATGAACATTTCAGAAAGAGGAAATGGGAAGTGCAAAGATTCTGAGGTAAGGACTTGCATAGACTTTGAGATCGGACGCGCAGGCTCAGCGGCCATGGCTCACGGGCCCAGCCGCTCCGCGGCATGTGGGATCCTCCCGGACCGGGGCATGAACCTGTGTCCCCTGCATCGGCAGGTGGACTCTCAACCACTGTGCCACCAGGGAAGCGCAGACTTTGAGATTTTTAAAGAATAGTAAAGATGTAAATGAGGCTCACAATGAGAGAGGGTGGAGAATGGTATGAGATGAAGTCAGACAGGTTAGAAAGATTACAGATTGCATAGGATTTTGTAGTCTGTGCTAAAGAGTTAGTTTATGCTTAGAGATGGAAGTACATTAAAGGGTTGGTACAGAGGCTGGCAAAAAATCTGACTTGTTTCTTAAAAGATTACTGTTTGCTATGTTGAATATTAACTGTGGGAAAGTAAGGGTGGAAGCCAGGAAACAAGACAGGGCTATTGAAATAGTCCCAGGAAGAAGTGACACTGACTCGATTAGAGTGGTAACAGGGGTACTATGAAAATCTATAGCTCATTCTGGATATATTTCTAAGGTAGAACACATATGATTTACATGACAGATTGGATATGGTAGATATGGTGTGAGAGAGAGCACTTAAGAAATGACTTCAAGGATTTGGGCTGAGCATTTGATAATTAGAGCCATCCTTCACCGAACTGGGGAAGATTACAGAACAAGAGCAAAATTTCAGTTTTGGTTATGTTTAGATTGAGATGCTTATCAGACATCAAGTAGAGATGCCGTGGGGTCAGATAGATGCAGGAGGCTAGAGTGCAGGGGAGAGACTGAGCCTAGAGATATACTTTGAGGAATCTCAGCATGTAGATGACATTTAAAGCTGTGGAACTGGATGAAATCCCCAGGGGAATAATTTCAGAAAAGAAGTGGTACCAGAATTGAAGCAAGAGACACTCTTGTGTGTGGAGGTCAGGAGTATGAAGAGAATCCGCAACAGAGTTATGCTAACAAGCAGGCAGTGGGGAATGAGGGAATCCAAGAGAGAGGGATGCCTTGGAAGCCAAATGAGACAGTCTTTCAAGAAAGCAGTGATCGGGGCTTCCCTGGTGGCGTAGTGGTTACGAATCCGCCTGCCAGTGCAGGGGACACGGGTTCGAGCCCTGGTCCGGGAGGATCCCACATGCCCGCGGAGCAACCAAGCCCATGCGCCACAACTACTGAACCTGTGCTCTAGAGCCCGCGAGCCACAACTACTGAAGCCTGTGCACCTAGAGCCCGTGCTCAGCAATAAGAGAAGCCACTGCAATGAGAAGCCCGCGCACTGCAACAAAGAGTAGCCGTCTCTCGCCACATTTAGAGAAAGCCCGCGTGCAGCAACAGAGACCCAACGCAGCCAAAAATTAAAGAAATAAAATAAGAAGAAAAAAAAAAGCAGTGATCAAATGTGTCAACTGCTGCTGAGATATCAATGAGATGAGGACCTCAAAATAACCATTTATTTGGGCATCATGGTGGTGATTGTATTTTGATGGGATTGGGGATCAAAATGCCTGATTGACATTATTCGTGGAGCTCCAAGTGTCTTTACAATTCACCCGGCAGCAAAGGATCATACTGCATTTCTAAAGGTTGGCAAATACCTAGAACTTGATGCTATGCAATTTGGGGCTGACATAGTATAAATACTGAAGTTTCTTTGAAGTTAAGACTTCTAAGTTGGTTATTTTGAGTTCCTTTATTTTCAAAACTCCAAAAATGTAATAGCTTTAAATTGTCTAAATTCCTTACCTCCAATTATCTTATCTTCTCCCCAGTATAAAACAGACAAGTCCATAAAACGGAGAGGTTACTGCAGCTGAGGAAAATTCCATTTTTCTGGGAGAACACAACTCAGTGCAGGCAGAATAGTTTGAAGGCATTTCAACTTTTTACCCCATTTCCTCGTGGTACTGACAGAGATCAAATATCAAACGCTCCAGGTCATAGATTTGTTATGGGAATTTTTTAGTTGAAAATGCATTCATTCTCTTGAGACCAATGAATATGTCAATAATTAGTGTTGTTTAGTTGCATATTCCCCTCCTCTTAGTAAAATCAACTATCAAAACATTGTTGGCTTATATGTTACTCCATATGTCTAAATTATAGACTATATTTGGTATCTTTTACAAAAAAAATAGGAATAGCTGTAAAGCACATACAACAGTGAAATTTATAGAGCCAAAAAACAGTTCTCAAGTGTTCTTCCAATGTTCATTATAGGTCCCTTAAAATAAGATGCATAAATGAAAACCGTTCTACACATTTCACTCATGCTTGTTCATTTCCTTTGTATAGGGAAGAAATTTTTTTTTTTTTTTTTTTTTTTTGTGGTACGCCGGCCTCTCACTGCTGTGGCCTCTCCCATTGCGGAGCACAGGCTCCAGACGCGCAGTCTCAGCGGCCATGGCTCACGGCGCAGCCGGTCCGCGGCATGTGGGATCTTCCCAGACTGGGGCACGAACCTGTGTCCCCTGCATCGGCAGGCGGACTCTCAACCACTTGCGCCACCAGGGAAGCCCTATAGGGAAGAAATTTATAGCGGGTGTAGGATGGACAGATAGCAGGGGAAACTGATTGGTAAAAGGAGGGTGTGAAAGAAATTGGCCGGATTGAATTTACAATCTGAAACAGTGATCTGAGGACAGAAACCATCTTTCCTGTGCCTGGCTTGTTCTAGACAAATCTCAGGGTTTGAAGAGGTTAGAATTTAGCCTCAAAGCCTCGTATAGTCTTGCTGTCTGCTCACTTCTCTCTGGTTGGAAATGTTCTCCTTGCAGTGCTATAGACATACAGTTACATATGTCATTACCCTCTGTTTGAAATTCTTCAGTCTTGGTTCTAATGATGTTTTATCTACTAGATCATAATGCATGCTCTTGGATTTTAATATGGTAAAAAAAAAAAACTGTGCTACAAATTGCTTGGCTTAATTCCAGATTAAAACCAAACAAATAAAATAGCCAACCCACCAGCCTTTACTAAGTTTAAAATGAAAGAAAGTAGAAAGGGGGAAATAGATGAGGAATAGCTGGCATGTGGCCAACTCCCTGATTTACCTATAAGCACATCACTGACTGGACATGTGATTTCAAGAAAGGGCTCAAAAAGCTCATATTCAAAAATGTAGGTCCTACTGATTTGGAAGAAAAATGATTGCTCACTTTATTTTTGTCAGGGGTTAAATTTGCATTCTCATCCATACGTTATTATTTTACTACTATAGGTACCAAGTTTTACTGTTAGAATAAGACAGGCTCATGTTTAAGTGCCAGCTTTGACACTTACTGGGAGATTTGACCCAGTTACCTACTTTCTACGTGTTTCATTTTCCTCAAACACAGAACGGAGACAATCCTGACATCATGAGGTTGTTGTTGATGAGGATTTTATCAGCAATTTATGAAAAAAGGACTACCGTAAAAAACCTACAGGGTCTATATTAATTGGAAATTGAATAATATATAACCTGGAAAGAACAAATTTGACAAGTATGCAATACGTATAATAAAGGAAATCTGGGGGAAATCATTTCTTGAGTATAGGCATTTTAAAGTTACAAGTAGAAAGACTTTTTGATTCATATTGTCAAGTGTTCAGTGCAGAAACCTATATCATTACAAAGAACAGCTTGAAATCTCAATAAGATTCACTCACTAGGAATCATCAAGGTAAAAGAAATGTAGAGGATTAATAATATTACATCAAAACTAAATGTTCAGTACGAGTGATATTTTCAGATGTCATTTCAGAAAATTAAGAGATTATTTACCCATCCCAGGATGAAAGGATCTATTAGACTATTAGACTTCTTAAGGGAATAGTGATTCTACTTCCCACTCTATCCATCCATCCATCCATCCATCCATCCATCCATCCATCCATCCATCCATCCATTCATCCATTGTGTGCATCTATGTCTTTATATATCCTAGAATTGTAAAATGCATGCAGTAAGCATCAACAAAATCTAAAATACAATTAAATTTAGGGCACCTTAACCTCTAATCACCTCCATACCTAATCTCAATTATTCTTTGAAATTTGGGAGAATCATATATATAATTACACGACTTAGTCTACAGCTTGAGTTAGAATCACTGATGACAAAATGCTGATCTATGAACAGCAAATTTAACTGAACAGATTGCACAGAGTTGGGGCTTCCAAGTGATTGTCATGAGAAGTGTGTGACTAACAGTATTGTTGACTTCACGCTAGGACATTGTGGCCTAGAAATAATGCCTAGCTTTGTCCCGAGCATTTTGTTCAACCTAACATACAAACAGTAATAAACCTCAGTGTCTTCTGGAAAATGAATCTCTGAAACATTTAAGAATACAAGCAACAAAATTAGTTACTATCAGACTTCGGTTTATTGTAAAATTTAGCAAAGTTTATCTTGTAATCCCTGACCCCTTGCCCTGAAAACAGAAGCAAAAACATAATTATTGCTTATTCTTTTCCCCCTACCTTATTTGTGCCACTGTGAAAGAAGGGCGAAAAATCACTGTAATAAATAAAAATAGAGACGTAAGAGAGACAGAGATTAATCAGTCCAGGTGAGAAATACTAGGAGCAACAGAAATACCATCAAGCCGTCCAAAATAAGCTTCTTTTTAAAAGGTTGTCATATTTTTAAAAAATCACACCAAAAATATAGCAGCGGAGAAGAAGGATAAATACAAGTTAATTGCACACCAATCCCATGCAAAAAACTGGGTCATTAGCCAAAGCAGTAGTATTCAGAATCCAATTTGGGACGCTTGTGCAGTGCATGTGAGTCCCCTATGACTGAGTTGTCACTGAACTGGTCCAAGTCTGATGGGGTCTGATGGCCTGGGACATCGTCTGCCAAAGTGTCCAGGTAGCTCCCCACGGAGATGCCATCGAGCCCGTCGCTGCCATCATGGAGGCTGTTGTAGCTGCCATATAAGGAGGTGCTCTGACTCTCCAGTAAGCTGCACAGGCTGCCACTGAGACTGCTGCCTCGGCTGGTGATGGTGGCTTTCTCTTCAATCATCCACTTGATGGACTCAATGCTCTCGTTAATGAGGAGCAACTGGCGCATGAGCCTGCCGTCTGTGGCTCTGAGGTTAACCTACGGAGGACAAGGAGAGAGGAGAGACCTGCCAGTTACTCTGTGTTCTTGAAAGACCCAAAAGGCATTTAAATTCTGTCTTCTGCAGTCCATGATTTTAAATCCATAGAATAAAATACAAATTCACTTGAGTGCAGGATCTTTTTGAAAGCTGCTGACAAATGGTAGACGTCTTAATCAAAGAACTCACTTCCTGTCAGCCCCATCAGGCGCCAAAAGCACGTAAAACTCCAACTGCATCCCTGACCCTGACCAAGCTGCCTGGAAGTAACCTATTGAATGGCAGATTCTGTCAAGAATCTTGTTCTCTCTCTGGCCAGATTAATAGTTTATCCATGTTAATTGAGAACATGTGTGTGGACATTGAGAGGTGGAGAGAAGAGGAATGTATAAATTAAGGAATCATCATCGTCATTGCAGCAGCTCCTATTTTTTGAGTGATGATGTGGCAAGCACCATTACAAAACCTAACACTCATTACATTATAACAGTAACCCTGTGCCGTAGGTATTATTATTTTTATCCCCATTTTTTAGATGAAGAAACTGAAATCTAGAAAAAAGTTCAGAGTACAGAAAAGGTCTGCACTTTTTATTTATTTATTTATTTTTGCAGTACGCGGGCCTCTCACTGTTGTGGCCTCTCCCGTTGCGGAGCACAGGCTCTGGACGCGCAGGCTCAGTGGCCATGGCTCACGGGCCCAGCCGCTCCACAGCATGTGGGATCTTCCCGGACCGGTGCACGAACCCGTGTCCCCTGCACCGGCAGGCGGACTCTCAACCACTGTGCCACCAGGGAAGCCCCAAGGTCTGCACTTTTTATGATTACATTGACAAATATATAATGCTGAATAATGCTTTTATTTTTAAGAAGAACCAAAGTGTTTTAATATTCCCTGAATCCAGAAGTGTGCTGATAAACGAGGCCAATCCACTCTACACAATGAATGTACAGATGTTTTCTGTAGATCTCATTATTTCCTTCAAATTTGTCTAGGGAAGTCCCAATCAAAATTGGATATGAGACTCTGGGGAGGTTCTAGAACTCCCCATAGTGCTTTCTAGGTGTATAGTGTTTTTGATGGTCTTAAGTTACTTCAGAGAAATCTGTCTTCTCAGCCACGAAGCAGAATTTCTTTGTAGGCCCTACAGTTCAATGGGAATATATGTTAACATCAAGGGTGTGGTTGTTCTGGGGAAGGTGGGGAAAGGGAGGCTGCAAGAAGTCTCATGATAGCCCTTGGTCTTGTTGGAACTGCAGAAATAAGGCTCCTACAAAAATGCCAGGGCCTGGACAGGGAGGCAGAGACAAATTTGGCCACCAGAGGTCCTAGTCACACTCATTATGGTTTGAAAGGGATTCCAGTTTCTTCTGTTGGGGTCTTTAACCCAAGAGGCTGGACTTTGCTAATTCTCTCTTTAAGACCCAGGACTAATTCAGATTTGTGGGTTTCTAGAATTCTCAAAGGCACTCAGTCGTGAGTGACTCAAGCCATAAGGGAGAAAGAAGCCTATTGTCTTCAGATGTATGCATTCATATTGTAAAAATATTTCCTGGGCAGGAGTTTATCTGTAACTGAAGGGGAACTTTGGATTGAGTGAATATGATAAACAGATATTGGGACAGATGGAATTTCTACAGTGACTTCAAAGATGTAAGATTATAGGTTGAAATGTGTGTGCATGTATATGCACACACATACGTATGTATAAATATAAAAAGCATGAAGTACAATTTAAGAACCCTTAATTTTGCTAGGATATTAAATAAAGTAACTTGGGTGACTGCCTTATCTTCTCTGAGAAATGCACCAAAAATGCATAGGGGGTCAGCAATGACAATCATTTCTCTCTGAGGTATTCATGAGCAGAACTTAGTAAGTCTTGAGATGCTTTTCTATTTGTGGTGTTGTCTCAATGACCTTGCAGTAATGTTGTGTGGGGGAAGGATGTTTTTTTGGCAATCTTTATATTCAAATGCTCCCCATACTCCATGAGTCACCAAGATACTGTTCAAATTACAAGCAATACAACCAATATTTACAAATCATCCACAATTTGCTTACATCCACTAAGGAGCCTAGAAAATAAATTGGAGCCGTAGTCTTACAAAATTCTTCGGTTAGTCATCTGTAGCTGATAAAACTTGCTGTGCCCATTGTAGGCGTGGTGCAACAGAGGTGTGACCATTTCCCGACAGCTCCGCAAACGAAACACAGCTGCATTTGTTCACATCCCCACCCTGTCCTGTGAAATTGTTCCCACACGTGCCCAGCTCTGGGCGTGTTCCTTGTTACTCCCCTCACTTGAAATACTTGACTCTCTTGCTGTCCAGATCCTCCCCTTTCTTGAGGTCCTACTTCTCCCATCAAGCACCACTTGCTGATTCTAGCCTCTTCTGCTGGCCCGCTTAACCTCTCGGTCCTTTTAGTTTGTATCTAACAGTATACCTTAATTTTGTACACTTAGTTGCTACCTATTATTGTGTCTTCTCACTGGTTCTTCAGGTAAGCTTTCAGTTCCTTAAAGAAGCTGTGTCTTACATTTCGTACATCTCTTAAGGTCTGTCTTAAGCATGGATTGCTTTTTTTTTTGGAAATAGTCATAATTTTAGGATCTGAGAAAGTTCAGCTCTTGAGACAACAATAATACACATTCCCAGCAACTGTATCAACTGGGGGTTAAAACATACTTAGGATAGTTTTTTTCCAGCAGTTTTTGTCTGAGCTACACAGCGGCTGCATCACATAAAAATTGTTCAGTTTTGTTGAGCAATATGAATGAGAGGGGAGTAGACGCTGAAGTAACAAAAGCTTCCTTTGACCATGAATGATTTATTGAAATAAAAAAAATTCTTTTCTTCTGAAAGCAAACATTCACAGGCCATTGAACCACTGTTAGGGGAAAAATGACAAAAGCAAGTCACTTAGAACGTGTTGATCTGGCTGATAATGATTACAGACTTAACTGTGTCTAACCCTGTGTCCTCCTGGGGAGAGAGTAAACAGCTTCCCACCGTGGGAGCCCACGGCTTCCTGCCCATTACCTGGCGCTCCAGGCCACTTCACACTGCTTTCTTCTGGAACTAACGTGCGATTATGCTACTGCGGAAGAACCTTCAAAGTAGGAACAATTCACCACAGGACTAAATCACAGTGTGGCTTCTGTCTCCAGTAGCTGCCCTGCCTTTCCTCACTGTTACTATGTCAGTCCTTAGGAAGTCTGGCCATCCATTAAAAAGACGGTAGACTTGCCCCTTGGGCAGAAATATGTGTGGTTTTCTCACTTGAGGTCATATAAGATCCCAGGGCTTTACTCTGAAGATATTGGGAGTTGGGAGGCCCTCCTCATTGTCTGAGGTTAAGTGACTCCTCCTTGGAGAGCCCTTTCTGATCAATCATGGTATCCAGTCCCCATGCTTAGTTGTACACAACATTTCTATGTTTTTATGTTCTCTCATAATACTTATGACTAGTGGAAATCATCTTGCTTATTATTGTTTACTTATTATTTTCTGTATCCCACATGAGCTTGTAAGCATCACAGTGAAGGGGACTTGGTCTGTCCTGTTCACCACTCTGTGCCCAAGACCTACAAGAGTGCTTGACACATAGTAGGTATACAATTAGTATTTGTCCAAGGGCTGAATGATTGCTTCAGTTGAACCATCTGTCAGGAACGCCCCTCCCTTGGGTTTTGCTGTGATATGATACTTGAAGGGAAAGAATAAGGTAACTTCAGGAAAGAGCTTTGCAGTATTGAAGCAAATCCAGCATGAAATCCCATTCCCATTCATTCACAGAATTCAAACACTGAATAACTGGGGCAAGGTTATTCCTAGCTTAAATGTACAGGTCACAAGATAGTATCTCTGAAAGGAAGTGGACTTCATGGGGTGAATCACACTCCAAACATTACTCTGTTTGTTCCGAGGTAATAACTGATACTAGCACAGCACAGTTGTTCTGTGAACACTTGGTGAAAAAAGTTAAAGGGAACAAACAAATAGGACATTACCAAAAAAATTTGTTTGTAAGGTTTTCATTCATTGATCCAAAGATATGTCAATGTCCTTTCCTCTTTTCCTCTTCACTTGTCCACTTTGGCCATTACAGTTATTGCAATGCAATCCATCTTTGTACTTCATAAGTCTCTCATGCTTTAGGATTGTATCCTAACAGGTCTCTCAACTCTAGACTGAATGAAGCCTGAAGTTTCATACCATTTTTGAACAAGCAATGAACTGGGTCTAGGGTAGAAATTGAAATGGGGGGTCTTGAAAGAGCAAATATTCTTTTTTTTTTTAATTGGAGTAAAATCACCTTACAATGTTGTTAGTCTCTGCTGTACAGTGAAATGAATCAGCTATATGTATACCGATGTCCCCGTCCTCTTGGACCTCCCTCCCGAGCTGAGCTCCCTGTGCTATATAGCAGGTTCCCACTGCTATCTATATTACACATGGTAGTGTACTTATGTCAAACCTAATCTCCCAGTTCGTCCCACCCTCCCCTTACCCCTCTGTGTCCACATGTCCGTTCTCTACATGTGCGTCTCTATTCCTACCCTACAAATAGGTTCATCTGTACCATTTTTCTAGATTCCACATATATGCGTTAGTGTACGATATTTGTTTTTCTCTTTCTGGCTTACTTCACTTTGTATGACAGACTCAGGGTCCATCCACGTCTCTACAAATGACCCAATTTCATTCCTTTTTATGGCTGAGTAATATTCCATTGTATATATGTACCACCTCTTCTTTATCCATTCATCTATCATTGGACATTTAGGTTGTTTCCATGTCCTGGCTATTGTAAATAGTGCTGCAATGAACATTGGGTTACATGTGTCCTTTTGAGTTATGGTTTTCTCAGGGTATATGCGGGATACTTTGGGATTGCTGGGTCATATGGTAGTTCTATTTTTAGTTTTTTAAGGAACCTCCATACTGTTCTCCATAGTGGCTGCATCAATTTACATTCCCACCAACAGTGCAAGAGGGTTCCCTTTTCTTCACACCCTCTCCGGCATTTATTGTTTGTAGATTTTGTGATGATGGCCATTCTGACTGGTGTAAGGTGATACCTCATTGTAGTTTTGATTTGCATTTCTCTAATAATTAGTGATGTTGAGCATCTTTTCATGGGCCTCTTGGCCATCTGTATGTCTTCTTTGGTGAAATGTCTATTTAGGTCTTCTGCCCAATTTTTAATTGGATTGTTTTTTTGATATTGAGCTCCGTGAGCTGTTTGCATATTTTGGAGATTAATCCTTTGCTGCTTTGTTTGCAAATATTTTCTCACATTCTGAGGGTTGTTTTTTCATCTTGTTTATGGTTTCCTTTGCTGTGCAAAAGCTTTGAAGTTTCATTAGGACCCGTTTGTTTATTTTTGTTTTTATTTTCATTACTCTAGGAGGTGGGTCAGAAAAGATCTTGCAAATATTCTTAATAATAAACTTTTCCAGATCTTTGTTTTCGTCCAGACTATCATTTTAATACTGCAAGAATACAAAGGTTATGAATTGGCTCAGTGGAATCCAAGAAAGAGAGAAGGTGGTCACATTTTCATTTAATCAGGGAGTTGCCAGCTAAGTTGACTTCTTTGGTGATGGTGTGAGGAACACAGGACAGGGCTCTGGCCTGCCACTGCCACCGTCTACCTGTTGACCTTTGGGCAAGGTGGCTTGGTATATACAACTTTCGTATACATGAAGAAGAATCCTGGGGGTTTATTCTGAGCTCCAGTGAGCCACAGGATCCAGTGAACGTAGGAAAGCAGTCTGTGAACAAAGACTAATTTCTGCCCAATAATGAAGATTTAATTCAACTGAGGAATCCACCTGTCACTTTTGTTTGCTTTTTATATTGAGGTTTCATTGAAAATGTTATTTGCTAAGAAGATTCTGTAGATCAGATTGTCTCAGGATTACTCTTCATTCTAACATAGTCTCTGATTGTCATTCCTGTGGCCATTTGATTACAAAATTGTTTCTACGACTAGAGAACCATGCAAGCTCTACAGGAGACAGACCAGTCAATTTGCTGCTCCATCTCTGGCAAATTACTTAGCTAGTAAAACACTCATGGCTAAAGTTTGAGCTCTCCATGTGAATTTTAATCACCTTATCAGAAATTGTGTGGTAACAGTAATTTTAGCTTTTGCCATTTGAGTTTCACTAAAAATCATGTTTGTGTCTGCTCCAAGATAAACATACATATCATCTTTAATAGGTCTATATATTAACTGAAATGTGCACATGAGCTGCTGGATGTATCTGCCAAATAGGGACGTTGCTCCCTCCCCCTTGTCATCATGCAGGCTTGCACAGCGCCGTGTGTTCATCTCTCTCACAAAGCTCTCCTGCGCCATTTTTATCCTTTTATTTATGGGAATTGACTAATCAGATGAAAGCAAGCCATCTCCCAGTTATAAATCCCTACTCTAAAATCCACAGTATCCATGACCCAAATCCCAAATGTCCAGAAAGCTGTTATATGAATTAGAAGAAAGACTACTTTGCAAGCAAGTTCATAATCATGCACATGAAGAAAGGAAAATAAATAAGATTTACCTTTTAATGTGATGCTCTCATCCTAGTGTGTAAGTAGAAGAAACCAATCGGCATTTTTTTCAAATTTGTAGTTAGTGGGAGGCCTCTTTTCTAGCCATGTTTATTTCTAAATATACAAAAAAAAAAATTCAAAAGCATCTATGTGTACTCATTTAAAGAGCTGTTGTAAAGGTGCTTAGAATATTGTTTTTCCAGCAGTTTATCCCAGTTTATCTGGATATTCCCTTTATATAACCTCCTCGTGTCTAAATTTGCTCCCTCTTCAAATTTGCCAAATTCTCATCCTCAGTTTGATGAATACAGAAGATTTTCTGCCTACTCATCCTTAAAATTTCCAGCAGTTTTATTAATAGCTGTAATTCTAAAGCACTCCTCTAACTGTTCTCTCAGAGGACCCATAAGGATATCACTGTCTCTTTACAGTCTGAGAAGACACTCTACAGTATTTGCACCCACTGCTTTTGGTTTAGAATGCTTTAGGAGAAGAGCCTGTAGCATTTACAAGTCAGTGTTATTCTGCCAAAGCTTTCCTCTGCCTTCTTAGCCAGTTCAAAATTTACAACAGAATTTGTTTTGAACTGGGCAACAAAGGATTCCATTTTTATATCAGTCGGCTTCGTCTTCCTCCATTTGAGTTGTTTTTATGTGGAGTTGAACATTAACTAAAACAGTTCACTTTTTTCTTAAAACCTCACAGAAGAGTAATTTCCCCAAAGACTAAATTACTACATAAAAACACTATCATCAGCACAGTTGACCGATTGATGTTGTTTTGATAAATTAGAAAGTTGCATCTGGTTTATTTGAAAGGGGCACGTGTGACTCCCCTGAATCTTGAACATAAATTCCTGCCACCAGGCCTGCTCATGAGATCTGTATAGTGTCTGCTGGCGAGTCCTCTGATTACCAAAGTAAGACAGAGAGCTTTTCAGCCTTATTCGGTCAGGTTTTAGGTCCAGTTGATACTTAGATGCCTATGACGTCATTTCCTTTTCCACATCCTAGTACAGTGAAAATTGTTTTCCTGAGAGCTTTTAATATGTATATGCAAAGTGTAATTTTGGCTAATGTAAGAGACTGTAAATCACCTGAGCTGAAATGCATTTGGAATGATGTCACTAAAACATGGACTCCCCACATTTGTAGCAGAACACAGACCAGCCAAGAAGTGTTTCCACTAACTTATAATAAATGTTCTCTCTGCATGTGCATTTTTTTAATTTAGAACTTAAAATGATATTTTTACATGGAAGACTAGGATATGGTAATGTACCCCTCTGTGATTTGTAGTGGCCATGTTTCCCTTGGGAGGGAAGGAGACAGGGTGGTGTGCTGGTAGATGTTGAATAATTGGCTCCCTGGCAAAACTATGCACACACGTACACACACACAAACATGCATACATGCATGTAGTAGAAACTGTTCTGATACAAAAGATGTGTAGCACACTCTTCACAAATAACACTAAAATATACAGTACCTTTTATTATAAATTCCATATACTGTAACTAATTGATTCTCAGAGACTGCTTTTGTTCATTTTTGTTGAATTCTTTTATGTACAGCAACTTGTGGTTTCAGTTTCAACAATAATTTAACAAATAGAATTGATCCCAATCCACCTACTCTTTTCTAAATAATTTTTCATCCTTAAATCTGATACGTGATCTGTTGTTAAAGTATTTTTCACCCTAGTACAAATTATATTCATTAAACTGAAGCCTGTTTCAGCCTTAGCACGAGTTACATCTGAACTTTACTGGTTTGTCAGTGATGGGAGCAGTTTTGCTGAACCGGATAATAGTTTTTGACTGCATGAAGAGTATTTACCAATTTTTTTTGTGCTATTGATAATGTAATAGCTAAGGACATGACACACTTTTAAGCTGAATCTGTAGTATTAACATTTCCCTGTCTTGAGGACAATCAACAAAATTAAGTCAAGTTCTGATTTATAGCATTTTTCCAATTTCTGTGCTGTAAATACTCCTACCATGGCCAGTTTCAAGCTACCAATATGATGTCACTAAACAGGGTTCGTAGGAGATGCTCAGTAGTACAGCATTATGTAGTGTGAAAACCCTGTAGATACAACAGATGTTTTAAATAACCTAAAAAAAAGATTAATCGTAAAGTGTAGAAAATAATTACAAAGTGATGATTTTGAGTATTTGTTACCTTGTTTTTTCATATAAATTATTAATTTGTAGGTTTATATACATACTTTAAGTTTTCATTGTGACTGTCGTTAAAAACTAGTATGTAAAACTACTAAAAATTTAACAAACATCTCCCACACCCAAGTAGGAGTCGGCTCCAGTCTACCACTGAAGGTATAGAATAGAGGCTTTCCCTAATCTACTGTGTTTGTGATAAGTAGATTAGAGATTTTCATTTTTCCCCTTAAGCCATTTTTTAATGGAGGATTACAAGCTCAATGGAATTTTATCTTTTCCCCTAAGAAGAATTTGAGGGAGATATAAAATATTTATACCAAAGTTATTAGTGTTTTTTTATGGAAAGGTTTCAAATACTGAATGTAGATTATTCTTTAAGCATCATTGAGATATAAAATGTATTTGGAAAGGGAATAATCAAGATGCCTAAAACTCACTTAAGTATTTGCATTTCTATATTATAATTTTTGATAGTTTATTTCTAAAATATGCTGTGAACTTCTCTATCTTGGTAAACAGAAGGAAGTAGACCCAAGCAGAATCAAGTAGTTAAGAGGCCACCACCATAAACAGAGTATTTCTAATTCAGAATTATTCAGCAGTGCACTTAAGGGCTGTTGAGGGAATAGGGCATTAGTCCTTTTTCCCCATGGTCCTGAACATCCCTACGCGTACAAATGCTCAATCTTCTCTTTCAGTAATTACTGGATATTGATATTAGATCTGTTTGTCACAGTCCTTTTGCTCCCTTCTTCTTCCTCAGTCCCTCAACTCTTTCTGATCTGCTATCTGCAACCCAGTAGTCCTTCAGGAACCCTACATTTTTTCCTTTTTCTTGAGTATGAGGGAACTGAGTTGCAAGGAAAATTAATCTTTGCAATTGTTAGAAAGTAACATTCACCAGTGAGTAAAATTAAGTGAGGAAGCAGCCTCTGCAACAGAATAAAGCACCTGGCCCTTGCTCCTTAGAGCAGTGCTTCTTGACATATGGATCACCTTGGAATCCTGTTAAAATTCAGATTCTCTTCACTAGTTCTGTGATCCTGCATTTCTAACCAGTTCCCAGTGGATGCCAGTACAGGTGGGCAGCCTCTAAGATATCTCCCAATAAACCCCCTCTCTCCTGGTATCTACATCCTTGTGTAGTTCCCTGCCCTTGAGTGCAGATTGGACCTATTGACTAGTTTCTCAGGAATAGAAGATGGCAAAGATGATGGGATGTCACTTCTGAGAAAAGGTTACAAAAAGACTGTGCTTTCTGTCTTGGGTATACTCTCCCACTTGCTCTGAGGAGAGCCATCTGCCAGGCTGTGAACTGTCCTATTGTGAGATCTCCATGATAAGGAACTGATATCTCAGGACAACAGCTAGCAAGGCACTAGGGCTGCCATGTGCTACTGGCTATGTGAGTGAGCTTGGAAGCAGATGCTCCCTGAATAGGGCCTTGATGTGACAGCAGCCCCAACTGACGTGCTGATTGCAGACTTGGAAGAGACCCTAATCCAGAGTCACTCAGTTTATCTGTGCCCAGACTTCTGACTCATAGGAACTGTGAGATAACACATTTGTTGTTTACCTTGTTAAGTTTTGGAGTATTTGTTATGCAGTGGGGATAACTAATACACCAATGCTGTTGATATATGGGTTACACTATGAGTAGCAAGGATCTAGATATCTTTCTACTTGTGGATAATTTTGAATGATAGATGCTGGACCACCATGTCTGTGGAATGTTACACTATTGATACATTGTTTTATATTTTGAAAAAGGTAAAAAATTGAGTAAGTAGTTAAATGTTTATTGATGAAGACAAGAAATGTTCAAGGGACTCAAGGTCTTCATTGAGGCACCATCTGTATCTCCCATAGGACCACCTTTCTTCTCCCTAAGAAAAGATGGCTTATTACCCTCAAGGAGAAATGACAAATGATATCTCTGGTATTTAGTGACACAGATGATGCTTTCAATAGATACCACTTATAAATAATACTCCTTATAATTTGATGGTCATAAAATGGAGGGTATAAGATAATAAATGTAAATAATAACATTCAGATATAGTTTAAGGAATTAGAATACACTAAGATTAACTATACTAATATCTTTGAATTTCCAATATTGACAAATTGACTAAATTACACTCTTGCTTTTCAAAATTCTTCATTTAATTCGAAGAATTCACTTTAATTTGGCCTCACTAGGGGAAAGGAAGGAGGAGATTAGGTTAAGGATAAAACCTGTATTTACTGAGTGCCTCCTATGAGCCAGACTTTGTATTTCATGTATTAACCCATCTTCTTTAGAAAGGGCCTTCTGTAGAACGGTCCTTTTGCATGGGAAATGTAACTGAGGCGCTGGCATTTTTTTAGAACCATTCATTTTTTTACGTAATGTTGATAATTTGGTAATATTTGGAATATTTCACTTTATGATGAAGATTAGTTTTCTTTTCTTTTTCATATGATGCCTAAACACTGACTAAATATTTTCATTTGGGAAAATTTGGGTGGGGCTCTCCAGATGACACAAGTTGGAGCAGTGATCTCACACCCTGAAGAGCGGCCAGTGAGAAACACCTGCCATATTCCAACATCCGTTGATCATACGCTGACTTTTTTTTATCGAGTGATTTTGTCTCATTTAAAAAAAAAAAGAACAGCTTTAGGGATATTAGTAAACATATCTGTCATTGATTAACTGCTACTTGTATGCCATGCCTTAAATATTAACTTATCTAATACATTTAATGTCATTATCACAACAAATCTGTGAAGCTGATGATTATTCTCATTGTGGTTCCAATCTGATACATAAAGAGCTTGGAAGTTACCACTCCTATCTTCCGAACAAGAAAGAAACTTAAACTGAAAATCAACAACTTTTCTTAGATCCCTCAGAGACTTGATGTCACAGGGTAAACTGCTGTCCCCAGGAGACAAAGAGGTGGCTACAGAGGATCATAGCTAACCGAAAACAGATGCCCAGAAGCAGGAGGCCCATCTGGAGCCAGTTATCAGTAGGAAGACTTAAAGTTGTTAATTGATGAGTGCTGGAGATTCAGTGTGGACTACCTTGAGAGTTAAAAACTTCAGGGGGAGCCCCACACTTTCATGAGTTTTTCCTCCTGCAACCCCACCAGGTTCTCACTATCCCCGATGCTGCTGGCACAGACAGGGGGAAAGTGAGCCCTCTCAAATCTGCCCAGAGCTCTCCGTTCTCCTGCACAAGGCCTGCTGTCAAGGGAAACGGTTTTACCAGAGCCTCACTGATTGGGGTTTTACCAAAGCCTAACTAACCTGGGGGAAGGGAAATGCCCAGCTCAGGCTCGAGAAAAGACTGAGACGTAATCATGGACTACACAATGCCTCTCCTTCCCTACACCTAACATCACATCGATAGGGCTTCTGCATAAGAAAAGGGATTACAGCTAAAAGTACTACAGGCCTCAGGCTCTATTTGAGGCGTCTCTAGGAAAACCCAAAGACAACAGAATAGACATAAAAAAGATCCTAGAGGAAATATTATTCTCTGATAACTACAGCTACAGCATACGGTAAACACAATTTAACTCTTAGTCAGATAAATATAAAACCTCACATCAAAGACCTATTTATCCCAGTTCCTTTTATATCATATACAGCTTTCAGCCAGGAATTATAAGACATGCTAAAAAGCAAAAAAGTCTGAAGAGACAGAGCAAGCATCAGAACCAGACTCAGATATGGCACACATTTTTGAATTCTTAGACTGGGAATTTAAAATAACTATGATTAATATGCTAAGGGATCTAATGAAGAAAGGCAACATGCAAGCACAGGTGGGTAATGTGAGCAGAGAGATAATTTGCAGAAAGGATCAAAAGGAAATGCTATAAGTCAAAACCACTAAAATATAAGTGAAGAACGCTTTTGATGAATGTATCAGTAGACTGGACACAGCCAAGGAAAGGATCAGTGAGCTCAAGTTTAAATGTCTCTTCAGTGATGTGCTGGGGCATAACCTAAGAGGCCTCCCAAAGCATAATTTAACTATCTATGGGGAGATACCTTTGTGTGACCCATAATTTACTAATTTGGCCCAGATTTATGAAGTTGTAAGTTGACTTGTAGATTTGTGTTTGGAAGACATGAAAATGATTTCTGTCCAGTGAAAAAAAATAAATCTCAAAGTTATGGTTTTACTGTCCCACTCCACGTTAAACAGTTTTGTCTCTAACCAAATAATTTCACATGTCTTTCCTGAGAAAATATATAAACTATTTCTCTCTTTTGGACCAGCTATATCATCTTGATGCTTCTCTCATTAAATGAGCTAAATAAATCTTCAACACGTGCTCCCTCTGTTTGTACGAGAGCCATATTTCCAACTACTTAATAATTACAGTTTGATAGGGTTGGAGGTTGCCGTCAAGATGCCTAGTGTGCTCACCTGCTGGAACTAGTTAAACAGAGTTGCCCAGGAAGTGGCCTCTGGAGTGAAATCACAAATAGCAATTGAACTTTATCTTCTCTGACTCTCAGTTTTCTTCTGACTTGGTGCTTTTTATTCTGGTTTGTTTGCTTTGTTGTTATTGTTCTGGATTTTTGGCTAATCGTTTTGCTTAACTTACTGTTTAGGTAATATCCACTTCCACAACTGGGTACTGAACTCTCCTGTATAAAAAATATGTGTGAAATAGCCAGTTCCAGGGACTTGTGTACTGAACCCCTAGGCCACTCAAGGTCATATAATCTATAAATTATTCCCCATTTGGGGTAGCTCTAATTGGCAATCTGGTTTCATGATGTGTTCACTTGGGGATCTCTATTAGGATGATGGGAATCTATTCTCTGTTGGGTGAGAGATGACAAGGAATATGGTTAGTCGTTCTATACTGTTTGTTTGTCTTTTGGTGTGCTCAAATCCATGTACAAAATATTATTTCCCTTGATTAGTAGAGTAACTCTTTGAGAATGTGTGCTTTGCATTTTCTAGTGCCCTGTGTCTGGGGTGGTAGAACTAAAGTTTCAAGTCCTGTTGGTGGCTATCTAATTGAGAAAAACCTTTTACTGCTCACCGATAAGAAAATGAAATATTTCCCTACTTCTAGAGTATACTAATAAATTATAAAGTCTCTTAGGCAAAAAGAGAATTTTCTAATTAGAGACATAATAAATACGTGCAAAATTTTAATATTCCCAGAATTTCAAGAAAATAAAAAAATCGAACTCTAGTATATTGAATGCACTGACATTTTAAGGAAAAAAAATTCCTCACAGTGTTATCGCAGAAGCATCAAAGTGACTCTTTAGACATGAATTGGTTTGGTAATTTTAGGTTATAATCACAGAATACCTTTTCCTTTTTTCAGCTTTTTTCAGTATGGAGACTAAACATACAATTTTATTTTATTTTTTTAAGATTTGGATTTATTTTCTAATGAAGAGACCAGTTAATACTAAATTCCTAAATTTCTTATACTGGTTTACTGTGAGATAAGCTAATGTTTCTTCCATATACTGAGATTAAGAAAACATGCAATTACACATTCAACTATATTGCATTATAACTCTTAATCTTTTTGATTCAACTGTAATTATGTTCTGTACTGTGTCAGTTTAAACATAATTTGCAAGATATTTATTAATTTTAGAACTTTAATATAAATCAAGTTAATAACTAAAAATCTATGGATATCTAATTTCTAAGGAAAATAGAATATTGAAACATGGGACACCAATTTGTTATGTATATCTTTGCTTTTCATTTTAACAGTAATAATGTGACTATATCTTTGGGTCATTTTAATGAACATATTTTTCCATCTACAAAAGTGTTAAAGGTATGCCTTTGGCTGTGGAGATCTTACAGTGTAGTGGTGTAAGCTTTGGTGGTCTCGTAAAATGCTTATGTATGACAGACAGTGACTACTTTCCAGTTTTTCTCCGAACGAATAGTAAGTTTGATTAAAAATTATGGCTTATATGTGTTTTTGAGATTAAACTAGAAATAAACATGGCAAAGAACTATAACTAAATGTTTTTGCTTATCAAAGAGGAGAGTATTTTTGTTCTCAGTTAATATGGTTTGTTCCAGAATGTGAAAGGAGATAGTAAAGAACAGAGCTTGAATTGAAATAGAAACTGAGTAAATATGCCAGCAAATCCAAACTATATTTGCCTTGAATTATCATATCTACAAAGAATGATTCTGGAAAAAAAGCAATAAAATGTGTCAAAATGTTGGTAAAATTTGCTCAGTTTTGATGGATTAATTAGGAGATAAATTTTTTTTTTTTTTTTTTTTTTTTTTTTGCGGTACGCGGGCCTCTCACTGCCGCGGCCTCTCCCGTTGCGGAGCACAGGCTCCGGACGCGCAGGCCCAGCGGCCATGGCTCACGGGCCCAGCCGCTCCGCGGCACGCGGGATCCCCCCGGACCGGGACACGAACCCGTGTCCCCTGCATCGGCAGGCAGACTCTCAACCACTGCGCCACCAGGGAAGCCCAGGAGATAATTTTTTTAAAATCTAAATCTTTATTAGAAGAAAAAAACATAGGTTTAAAACAATGAAAAACAACAAATTTCATTAAATATTAAACAGTTTAGTTATCAAAGATATTTAGACAATATGTTAGGAGACAGTTTTATAAAGGAGTTTGTGGATAAATTACTACTATTATTAATGCAAAGCTAGAACTTGTTTTTTTTTTCCCTCTGTTGGAATGAAAAATTGGTGTAGAAGAATTTAGTTTGCTCTTAACAAGAGGAAGTAAAAGGTTATTCTTCTGTGTAATCTGCCCAGATAGCAGAGATTCCTTATCTAACCTGAAAAGTTTCCATTCTTTGTGTTGACTTTGGCATGTCCTTGATTAAAAAAAAAAAAAAAAAGTTGCTTAAAGAGTTATTGAGTGACTTAAAAATTGTGTTGTATTCTTAACTCCAAACTATGACCATTCATTATTTCCAGGCACATATGCTTGTGTTTTAATCAAACAACTAAATCTATTCTAATAATACTTTAACCCTTTTAATTTTACCTTCTCAAGATAAGACCCCAAATTCAGGGGTGAATATTTTATATATCTTTTACACCCAAGCTAGTCTTTAGGGTCTCTGCAAAGGCACCCATTTGCTAGACAGCAGCCACAGCAAATGACTGGACACGCCTGTGTTCTTTATTTCCAATGGCTTTCTCTCTCTGATTATCTGTGATTCAGCATATATCTAGTACTGTGATGATCCAGTGCTCATAATCTTATTGAGCCCTTTCCATTTTCTGCAGATAGCTTAATGATGCCTCTGGCACTGAAGATTATCAATAACTAAACTTATATGCTTCTATCTTTAGTCTTTTAGAAATTAAAGTGTTTAAACTGCCCCTTTGCATGATACCATCTTAAAAAATTACTGTGTTTGATTTATTTTAAATGAACTTATTTAGCCCTTTAAATGACATTGCCTCAAAAACTATATTTATTTTTCCAATTTAGTATTCTCCTAGAATTTTACTCTAATTAGATGATTTCACCTGGATGTGTAAGAGTTTGCTCTTTGAATGTGATGTAGTTTGTCATGTTTATATCTACACTGATCTATTTCTGTGTAGATTTATTCTCTATTTCTATTTCTGTATGTTTAAAAACATACAATGCTTTTAAAAGAGAGGTGATGGCTGACTTATTATTTATTTATATCAGTGATGTCCTGTGACTCAGTTACCCACTGATGGGGTAGTTTGTTGAGACCAACAAGGAAACCTAAAACCTTGATTCTAGTTTTGGTTCCATTAGTAACTTAACCTATGACTTGTAATAAGTCACCTAATCTTCCAATGCCTACATTTTTCCTGTTGTTAGGTAAGAATATTGGAGATTATCTTTAAGATTCCTTCCAGGCCTAAAATGTCTTGATTCTCCAAAATATCACATTAATAGTATATGATCAATATACAGTTTGCAAAGAAAAGTGAAATTTCTCCCATGTGTCCAATAGAACACTGTTGGAATGATCCCAGAGTTTGATTCTGGGACATGACTGCATTGGTAGAAAGAGTTTACACATGATTAAGGGATCTTATAAGGCAGAGAATTTTTCAAGACATGGCAGAAACAGATATAGTGATAACAATCAAAGGCAAAGACAAATGACAAAGAAGTGGTAAGCAGGGACTCCTCCAGTGCAATGGGTCTATCCTATCCATTAATCCTAGTTTCTGACTGGGATTATTAGTATTCAATCCATGGCACATCAACAGAGGTATGTTGAATGAAGAAACGGGTGAGGGAGAAAAATAACTGGTCCATATGTATATGGTAATGTAGCAGAGAATAAGTATGGATTAATTTTCTTTGGGAAAAGAAGACCTATGTCAGTTGCATAATGATGAACAAGATGGATTTGGATAGAGAGAGAGGAATATGGGTGGCTTATGTCAAGAAGGACATTATAATTTGAGCCTGTAATGAAGAAAATAGGCAAAGACTAGAGATGTAAAAGTTCACTTCCTGATCAGGGAAGTGGCAAGCCAACCAGAGGTGCCGAGGATCAAGAATGTTTTTGGAGGTAAAGGTGAGAATGTAATTTGGAGGCATGTTATGGAGAGTGTGGAGTGCTGAGCAAGGGTAAGAAATGCTGCGAGAGTCCATGCTGTAGAAAAGCTCACCATATTGTCTTAAACAGAAGCTCTTGATTAGGGTATCACCACACTGCTATGCTGCGGGTTACTGACTCTAAGCTGCCCTCAGAAGAGCTTCACGGGGCTTCATTAGTATCTCAGGCCTATTTTCAGGGTGGACAAAATTTTGCTAATTGCAACAACAAAAGATATTAAAAAAAACAATTTGGCTGTGTAGAGACTTTAGCTAAGGACTAGAGCTTAGACTGATACCAGGCCACCTTTATCTTGTGCATCTTTTTCTAGAGTTTTGCCAAACTAAATAACCTACTACTTCACGCTCCTGAATCCAAAGTGATAGATTCTTTCTTAGGAGGAATCGGGCTGAGCATTCAGAAAACGTCTATTTGTACATGTGAAGCAAGGCTGTTTTCCATTTTTTAATCAGGAGCAAAGATGTGGGTAAAATGCTTTTCAAGCATATGACACAGAAAGGCCCAGAGGTCTTGACTCCAAATTCTTATTCTGATCTCCCATTTCCTCCCCATAAACGCAGTCTTACTGTTCTTAAAATTCTCATGACAAATATGTTCTTCCTCTTGAGTTTTGGCTTCCTATTTAGGGACATACTTAAATTTCTCTGAAGTCTATGTTTATGCTGCCTTTTTTTTTTTTTTTTAATGAACACAAAAGAAGTTTGTTACATGCCTTTCAACTTAATTGCTAAACACACTTTATGTTTTAAATGAGTGCATTTAAAAAAGTTCTTAAGGCAAGATTTCCTTTTTAAATTATATCCTTATAGCAGTTTAAGAAGTTAATGTAGTAATAATTTCTTTAAATGAATGATGATTTGAGAATCCCGTTTTCCTTAAGAAGAAAAACAAATAACCTGGTGCTCCATTCTGTGGAACAAGGATATAGATTCCTAAGATATATGGTGATTCCTGATTCATTTCACTCTGAGCAACTTTCTTGACAGCTTTAGCCATCTTTAATATACTTAACCACTTTCAAAATAATATCTCATGCTACTTCAGAGAGATGCAGCTAGACTCAGTTCATTATAGTTTGTGGAGTGGTTAGATGTTCTTGGATAAAAGGTACTATGTGGAATTGCAGTATGATTATCATAATTAGGAGATCTCATTCTCAGCTTTTGCAACTCATGGGAAAATATTTTTGTACCAAGGCTAAGAATTTGATCTGTATCATTATGTAAAAGCCCTAAATATTTTCAGTTGCTTTTGCACCTTAACTTTATGCTTAGTCAAAATTAAGAGGTATCAGTTTCTGTTTAAGCTTGTCAAGAAAAGACTACCATCCAGACACTATTTCTTTTTCACTGTGAAAACTACAAAGTTATTCGACGTTCAAATAATCTTAACAGAATCTTGCTCATACATTGGTAATATCACTTTACAGAAACACTTTACCTAACCGTTTTCTCTAAATAAACTAAGGAACAATAGATTTTTTTGTTTTATTTTGTTTTTTTCCTTTTTGATTCAGTATATTTGGGCATTTCTTTGCTACATCTTTATGAAGTTCCAGACTTAAACAGTGTAGGAAAATGGTGTCCCAGGCAGACTGGTATCCTAGAAAGAACTTGGGTTTGGATCTTGAAAGATCAGGGATAAAATACAATTATTCCACTAATTAGCTCTTAGATTTTGGTCAATGAGACATGTTACTTAGTATTTTCTCTATACCAATGTTTTCACCCAGAAGATGGCATATGTTACCTACTGGATTACTATATTAGTATGGTTGGAAGAACTGCATGGAATAATGTATACACATAGCATAGAGCCTGGCCCAATGGTGTTCAATAAAACTTAGTTAACTCCTGGACTTTATAGCAGTAAATGCCTACATTGGGAAAAGAAAAAAAAAAAAATCACAAATCAACAATCTGACTTTACACTTAAAGGAACTATAAAAAGGAGAACAAACTAAACTCAAAATTAGCAGAAAGAAGGAAATTAAAAAAAAATTAGAACAGAAGTAAACAGAATAGAAAATAGAAAAGTGATAAAAAATAAATAAGTGAAACTGAGTTGCTTTTTAAAAAGATTAACAAAATTGACAAACCCTTAGCTAAACTAAGGAAAAAAGAGAGCAGGTTTAAATAACAAAAATCAGAAATAAAATAGGAAGCATTAAAACTGATGCCACAGAAGAAATAAAAAGGGTTATAAGAGACTACTGTGAACAATTATACACCAACAAATTGGATAACCTAGTTGAAATGGATACATTTCTAGAAACATAAAACCTACCAAGACTGAATCATATATAAATAAAACCTAAACAGGCCTATGATGACATTCATGACAGGCTACCTCCAAAAAAGGAACCTTGGTATACTGAATATCTTAAGCTGAAGGAGCTTGAGAAGACAGCAGAAGCAGGAAGGTCACTCTGACCACCTTTCCCCAATCTTCTCCTGAAACAGGTCCTGAAACTCTCAGGTGAGAGGTGCCTTCCCTATCTTCAGAGGAAAGAAGCATCCTTATCTTCAAAGGCCCTTGCCTTTGTTCTTGCCCTCGCTGAAAAGAATCTGAACTAACAGGCCTTGCTAAGTTTCCTCCAGTTTATTATACTGAGCTCATACTCTTCGACCTATGATATTTCTCCATGATTGTCCACTTTTCAGCAAACCTAACATAAAAGTACTCAGTTTTAATCATTTCTTCATGTCTTCATTTCCTTACGCAGGCTCCCATGTCACATAAACTTTATATTAAATAAACAAATTTGTATGCTTTTCTCCTGTTACTATGCCTTTGTCAGTTTAATTTTCAGACCCAGCTGCGGGCCTAAGAGGGTCAAGGAAAACTTTTTTCTCCCCTATACCTATAATTAGTAGGAAGGTTGAATCATCAGTCAAAAACCTCCCTACAAGGAAAAGACCAGAAACAGAAAGCTTCACTGGAGAATTCTACCAAACATTTAAAGAAGAATTAAGAACAATCCCTCTCAAACTCTTCCAAAGACTTGAAGAGGAGGGAGTACTTCCTAAGTCATTTTATGAGGCAGCATTACCCTGACACCAAAATCAAAGATACCATACAATAAGAAAACTGTAAACAGATAGCCCTGATTAACACTGATGTAAAAATCCTCAACAAAATACTAGCAGATAGAATTAAAAAAATAAATTTAAAGAATTATATGCTATGACCAAGTAGGACTTATTCTTGGAATGCAAAGATGATTCAACATAAGAAAATCAATCAAATATACCACACTAACAGACTGAAAGACAAAAAGACACATGATCATCTCAATTGATGCAGAAAAAGCATTTGACAAAATTTGGCATCCTTTCCTGATAAGAACACTCAACAAACTAGGAATAGAAGGAAATTACCTCAGCAAAATAAAAGATATGTATTAAAAGCCCACATCTGATATGATACCCAATGGTGAAAAGCTGAAAGCTTTACCTTTCAGGTCAAGGACAAGGCAAGAATGCCCTCTCTCACCACTTCTATTCAACAGTACTGGAAGTACTAGACGGAACAGTTAGGTAAGAGAAATAAATAAAAGGCATTCAAATCAGAAATGAAGAAGTAAAATATCTCTGGTCATAGATGAATTCATCTTATATCTAGAAAATCCTAAATCATACACACACACACACACACACACACACAGGCAAAACTGTTAGAACAAACAAATTCAGCAAAGTTGCAGGATATAAAATCAGCGTACAAAAACCAGTTGCATTTCTATACAGTAACAATGAACAATCTGAAAATTAAGAAAATAATTCCATTATAAAAGCATCAAAAAGAATAAAATACACTGGAATAAACTTAACCAGAGAGTGAAAGACTTGTACGCTGAAAAGTACAAAATGTTGCTGAAATAAATTAAAGAGGAAACAAATAAATGGGAAGACATTCTGTATTTATGAATTGGAAGGTTTAATAGTGTTAAAATGTTCATACTACCCTAAGTGATCTGCAGATTCAGTGCAATCCCTATAAAAATCCCAGTGGCATTGTTTGCAGAAATAGAAAAAAATCCTAAGATTCATATGGAATCTCAGAGGACCCTAAACAGCCAAAACAATCTTCAGAAAGAAAAAAAAAAAAACTGGAAACCTCACTTTTCCTGAAGTGAAAACATGTTACAAAGCTACAGTAATCAAAATAGTATGGTACTGGCACAAAGACAGGCATAGAGGCAAACGGAACAGAATAGAGAGCCAGAAATAAAACCTTCTGTATGTGGTCACATTATCTTTAACAAGGGTGCCAAGGCTACACAATGCAGGAAGGATAGGCTCTTCAACAAATGGTGTTGGAAAAACTGGATATATGCATACAAAAGAATGAAGTTGAATTCTTACCTTAAACTATTTACAAAAATTAACTCAAAACTGATTAAACACTTAAACATGAGACTCAAAAGTATAAAAATCCTAGAAGAAAACCTAAGGGAAAGGCTTCATGGCATTGGATTGGCAATGTTTTGTTTTTTGGATATGACACCAAAAGATCAGACAACAAAAGCAAAAAATAGACAAATGGGACTACATTGAACTTTAAAACTTCTGTGGAGCAAAGGAAACAATCAACAATGAAAAGGAAACCTATGGAATGGGAGTATATCTGTAAACCACATATCTGAAAAGGGGTTAATATCCAGAGCACACAAAGAACTCCTGCAGCATAAAAACAAAAAAATAAATAATGGGATTTAAAATAGGTAAAGGACTTGAACAGACATTTCTCCAAAGAAGATATACAAATGGCAAATAATCATATGAAAAGATGCCCAGTATCACTAATCCTCAGGGAAATGTTAATCAAAACCACAATGAAGTATCATTTCAGACTTGTTAGGATGGCCACTATCCAAAAAAATCATTCAATAAGAAGTGTGGGTGAGGATGTGGAGAACTGGAACCCTTGGCACTATTGGTAGGAATGTAAAACGGTGGTTATTATGGAAAACAGTACGGCGGGTCCTCAAAAAAATTAAAAACAGGATTACCGTGTGATCCAGCAATCCCACTTCTGGGTATATATCCAATAGAATTGAAAATAGAATCTCAAAGAATGACTTATGTTCCTTGCAGCATTACAGCTTTCCTCAGCTATCCAAAAGTAGAACATTCCTGTGAAACCTTTTCTAAGCTGAAATGTCATAAATGGTAGAAGCAATTGCCTTTTTTTGTGGAAGGAAAAACACTTTCCATATGTCTTTGGTTAGCAAAAACAGGTACAGTACTAGTGTAGGTCTTTTGTAGAAGCGAAGTGGCATAAAGCAAACTTTTGAAAAATGTGGGATACCTGTATTCACAATAGCCAAGAGGTGGAATCAGCCTAAATGTCCAACAAGAGATGAATGGATAAAAAAAATGTGATGTGTGAAATGTATGTATGTGATACACATACAGTGTAATATTATTCAGCCATTAAAAAAAAAGGAAATTTTGTCATTGGCTACAACATGGATAAATCTTGAGGACATTATGCTAAGTGAAGCAAGCAAGGCAGAAAAACACAAATACACTTGTCCCTCTATATCCCCTGGGGATCGGTGCCATGACCCACTAAGGATACCAAAATCAGAGGGTGCTCAAGTCCCATAGTTGACCCTCTTTATCCATGGTTCCGTATCCGCAGATTCAACCAACTGCAGATGGCATAGTACTCTGGTATTTATTGAAAAAAACCCATGTATAAGTGGACCTGTGCAGTTCAAACCCCCTGTTGATCAAGGGTCAACCGTACTGCAAAATTTTAACTTACATGAGGTATTTAAAGTAGTCAAACTCTTAGAAGCAAAAAGTAAAATGGTAGTTGCTGGGGGAAGGGGGAAGGGGGAAGAGGGGAGTTGTTGAATGAGTATAGAGTTTCTGTTTTCCAAGATGAAAATGTTCTAGAGATCTGTAGTACCACAAGGTACATGAACTTAACACCTCTGTACTTTATACTTAAGACGGCAAATTTTATGTTACGTGTTTTTTACCACAATAAAAAATTTCAGTTACCTCCTTTACTTTTAACATGACCTGAATTTTTATTTATTTATTTTTTTGCGGTACGCGGGCCTCTCACTGCTGTGGCCTCTCCCGTTGCGGAGCACAGGCTCCGGACGCGCAGGCTCAGTGGCCATGGCTCACGGGCCCAGCCGCTCCGCGGCATTTGGGATCTTCCCAGACCGGGGCACAAACCCGTGTCCCCTACATCGGCAGGCGGACTCTCAACCACTGCGCCACCAGGGAAGCCCAAAATGACCTGAATTTTTAAAATAACGTCTGCCACATTTGAGGATGCTGAAATTCAAGGTAATTAAGCAGGTCAATGAAGCTGACTGAATATGTTTCCAATAAAAATCTGGCTGTTCCCTTGCTCAAAAAGATTATTTATACATTGGCTTCAGGATAGAAAATCTGCATAATACACATTATTTAAGACATTTTAATTTTCATTTTTAAAGTCAGTGCTATTTCAATCTAAATATCTAATATCATTGATATCTATTGTACTTCAGAATTACATGTATACATTGAAAAATTAGATTAATTGATAAATGCATACATGATTAATTCCATGCAACCAAAAAGTATATACCTTAAAGACAGGCATAAGAATCTCAGATTGCTAGTGGTAAAAGAAACCACAGTTAATAATCAAGTCAGGTTACCATATGCTATGAGACTTATACGTGGACTCAAGATTGATGACTCGCCCCAAATTGTATCACCACTTAGTGGCAGAAATAGTACTGAGACTTCTATCTTCTGGTTCCAATTCATTGATATTTCCACAGTACTAAAAAGTTGAGAAATATTACATTATGTTCTGATCAGAGTAGTATTAGCCTTTAATAGTCCATCAACACTTTCTGATGATAGTTTAGGATTGGATAAAAATGAATCATCTTTTCAAAAAAGAAACAATTCTACTACTTGGATTAAACTGGCACTCACCTGAATAAGCATTCATGAACAGTTCGACCCTATTACATTTAATGTCATATTTCCTTTGATCTAAATTCAACAGATATTTTACAAGCAAGAATCACTTCTCACATTTTGCTCTTGAAGAATGGAGCCACGCAGTTATTACAATTACCTAAAAGTTGTACACCTATTCAAAAAGGTAGCTGAGAATAAAAATACATTGCTGATTTCTATTCTTATCCTCTTATATTCTCTTACACCTGAAAATCACTGCTGCCAGCTTAAATGGTTTGCAAATAGCTGTTCTCTTGCAGTAAAAATTAGCATAAATTCAATGTTAATTCATCATTTTTAGCTTTGAAGGACCACAAATGAGGGTGATAAAAACAGATGCCTGGCATATGGCAACAGATGGGTCACCACATTTAAAAAGAGCTACTGGGAATCGGATGGTTCACTTTTCTTAATTCTTATCACATAAGGTGAGAAGGATGGAAAAGAAAAAAAAAATCAAGGCAATGCAGTCTTAATTGGGTCCTAATTTTCCTATAGTTTTAAAATGTCCTATTAACATATAGGACTTTTATGTCATAGTATAAATGTATGTCATAGTATGGAGTATATTTTTCTCCATAACCATGTAGAAAAATCCATAATAGAGTCAAACAAATATAGGTAGAAACCTACAATAGCTACTGGCCAAAAAAAAATGGTTGCTGGTGGCAAGAAATATTGGAACAGATGGCACATGATGAATTCATCAGGACATGTCCAGACACCCGGCTTCGTAGTAATACCAAATTGTACTATTTTTACTCAGATGATGCCTTATCCTAACATTACACTGAAAGTTTCATCTATGAAGCATTTATAGTTTTATAATTATATGTGCCGTTTTTAATAAATTTGAAATAAGAATGATGCTTATGATAAAACTTTGACTTAATACCTATAAAATAATACAGAGATACCCCAGGATGGGATGCTTGCTTCTAAACTACTGTTCATTTTTAAGAAATAGTCCATCATCTATGGAGTTGGCTCCATAAATACCATTCGTCAACTCAGATGATAAAAAAACCCAAAGTATTTATATTCACACATGTTATAGTAAATAATAGCTGGATTTTATACAAGTGTTTGCCATATAATTGGCAAAGATGATGCCAAATCATATATTTTTCCTTGGGTGTGAATTTTCTAAATAAGGCTCTATTTGGGTTGATTTCATCTCTCTCTATTAAAGAAAATATATAAGTCTAACTGAAATAAAATCCTTGAAGAATTTTCTGAATTTAAAACTTGAAAGCTTATCTTATAATACAGAATAAAAGACAAAACTACCATAATAACAGCTCAGACTTTCACTCAGATATCACTAGAGTTTGAGATTATTGTCTGCTAATTAAAATCCTGGTGGATGCAATTTAAAACATAATCAGTGATGTGCCTAGGTTCCTCTAAAAGTAGAAAAAAGCCTATTTTCTTTTCCCACTGTCTATCTCCTGATTCAGAAATGTAATTCTTGTAATCAACTAAAACTTGACATGGCTCCCTCCTAACAGTCTGTATGTACGGCTTTTATAAACTAATCGCAGTGATTCTCATTGCCACTCTTCAATAGTAATAATAGC
The DNA here is from genome assembly GCF_937001465.1 of Orcinus orca. NCBI lineage: Eukaryota > Metazoa > Chordata > Mammalia > Artiodactyla > Delphinidae > Orcinus > Orcinus orca. The sequence continues at coordinate 58,604,303 of NC_064564.1, forward strand.
ATCTTTCTAGGCTGGTTTTGCAATGATCAGAATTTACTGCTCAGATAAAGAGCAGCTGGAGGTTGTATATTGAATTCTGGGAAATAAGCATAGGTACCTTAAATAAAGCCCTGTGATTGATGTCAGAAATAGGAGGAATCCTGGTAGCAATGCATTTTAAAGGTAGTGGAGGTTTTTGTTTTGATAAAGTATTCGCTGTTTTGATTTTTGTCTTATTGTTTTTGTAATCCCACACAGAAATTTTTAATTAACTAAAGGTAACTTCCATAGTGACAACAAAGAATTCCAACAATAATAATAGCATACAAAATAATGGCTACTCTTTAATAAAGCACTAGTTCCAAGCACTATGATGAGTATCACCTAATCTTCACAAAACTTTAAATGATAGATATTACTGTCTTCAAACTGTACCTCAAAAAGGATCTGTAACTTGTCAGCTTCACACAATAAGTGATGGAGTTGGGATTCAGACTGAGATCTATCAGGCTCTGAAGCCCTTGTGCTTACCTGCTTCTTTTCTCCTTTGCAAGAGATAAGAAAACAGGATTCATGCACCCTTTAAAAAAAACAAACTACTCAATATTCAGTCTGACAAAAGAAAAAGGAATCAAGAGTTGGAAAATCATGTTACAAAAGGAATGACATTTATTCTCCCTGCCTAGGAATTATTAGGGAAATAATCTGAAATGTTCTATCATCAACAAAAATACAAGAAGCAAGTTAACTATCCAATATTAGAGAAATGCACAGAAAATTGAATATTTTTCAGGTAATACAAATTAAGTTTAGAAAAATCATATAGGAAAAGGTTTATGATATGATGTTGAACAAAAAACCAGGATCTACAAAAAGTAAGATATAAGATATATATTATAACTTCAACAACGCAAAGGAAAAAGTACAGAAGAAAAATACTTTAATAAGATAAAAATGTTACAACAGTGGCTTCAGGGTAATGTAATCATGTTTTTTTGGTCCCTCCCTCCTTTCCTTATATTTTATGTACTCCCTGAAATATATAGCAGGAAAGTATATTACATTTTAATCAGAAAAACCCTTAATTTCAAAATAAATCAAACAATCCTAAGCATAGAGAATTGTATAAATAGATGTTCATAGGTAAATGTCATTTGGATGATTAAAACATACTTATTTTTTTGTTGTTGTTTAGAAAGTGTCAACATAACTAATAAAGGCAACTTAAATTTATTGAGGACATATAATCAAAATCTGTGTACTTATGAAATTATATCTAGTAGGAAGAAAACAAACAATTTTGACATATTTGTATCTTGAACGAATATAACCTTTTCTCTTTCCTTGTTCCAAAAATATTTTTGTCATTTTTTATTCTGTTGCGTACTTTCATTCCTCAGTAATAAACAGTATGCTTTCTTGTTAATGAGTATTTCAAAAGCACAACATACTTTAAGGATCCCATAATATAAAACACATGGAACCATTTAGTTCTCAAGAAGACAACTATAAGAAAAAAATAGAGTATTAAAAAATATAACACAGCTTTCATTATATAAATTCTCTAAAATAACAACTACTGTTGGTCCTTATTGCCTATCTAATTGTCTTCAAACTTCTTAGAATAGTATTTTCTATTCATTGGGAATATTTTACCATTCCAGTCTTCTTTTCATTAGCTCCAACATAACCTTCCCATCTACTTCAATCACTCTCACAATCATTACTGTTGCCTGGGCCGTCAATGCTTATAACCCCAAACTTGTTACTGTTACTTCTACCTACTGTTACCCTCCTCCGTAATAACTTTTTAGAGAGCTTTATTCATTTATTCCTCCAATACTGAGCTCTTACAGTCTGCTAAATTCTAGAAATGAAATAATTGAACAAGGTTCTAGCTATGAGAGAACTTATAGTCTCATGAGGGACATAAAAAACAAAACAAAATACAATATTATCAATGGTATGACTTGAAGGATAAAAAGTCAGAGTTAACTGGATGAGGTGTGAGGGATAAGGCTGGGAGAGGAAGAAAGAGCCAGGCAAAAGGAATGGCACGTACAAATGTCCAGAGACAAGAGTATATACATAGCACATTTCAGGAGCTGAGGTGGGGTCGTACATTATGATGTAAAAGACAAGCACTTAGGCACAGCATTAAATGGTTACGGTATAATTTGTTTCAAATAAAAATTGCATTTTATTATGGATCATGAACCTTTGGTATTAGATCAGAATTTTCAATACTATGGAAGTTAAATATTGCTATTGTTTTAGTAGTAACCTCATGCCTTACTTACCTGATTGATTTGCAAGTTCCGTGAAATTCATGTCTTCAAATTCATTTGTATTTCTTCTGGGGTTTATACAAGAGTGGGATATAGTTGATGCTTTAAAATGTGTTGTATTTACTTGATTTCTATTATAGAAACATTTCTATAAGCAGAGATGGGGAACAGTGTCCAGGGTGGACATTTACATAGTTAAATGGTGTGCAACTGAGAGTTTCCATCTGTCTTTAAGGCCCAGCAAAGAGTGAGGGTTTGGAAATACGTATATTTACTATAGATATGCATCATCAGTGTTTAATTGGAACAAGTAAGATTTTTGGCTGGGGCAAAATTAATATCATGTGTAAGGTCAAGAGATGGAAAATAGATTCTTGTTAGACTCATTTCCAAGTGCGTGAATCAATTTGACATTCTTAGTGTGTACTTAACTTACTTTATTTGTTCTCAGAAGTGTTAGTGCCTTTGAGTAGCACCAAATTTTGCTTACAAAAAGGCACTGGTTTTCATGTAGATAAAATTTTCAAGTTATTTGATCCTGTCGACACAAAATCAAATCAAAGATGTAAAAAGAAAAAGGAACAGTACATTTCTCCTTAAAGAATATTGGGTGAAATCCAAATAGAATCAGTTTATCTTAAGACTGAAAGCAAACAAAAATAACGCAACACTTAATGTTAGGAAATTACTGAGCAGTCCCAGTAATGATGTCTGGACTTTTGGAATTAAAGTGTAAATGGAAATGCGTCTCCTCTATTTGTATTGGCTGTTCCACGCATCCTGAACAATCAGTTTGGAAGGTGGGAAATCTGGGCTTGTCTTAATCTACTGTAAATCACTCTGTCTCCGTATCTCCACGTCCAATTCAGCAATGTGATCATTTGATAGTGCTCCTAGGAGACTTAATTAATGGTTAGTGGTTTTAAATAAAAGTATTACAGACTCTAACAATAATCATTTTAACCCACTTGCTTATTAATGCCAATAAGATAATATGGTTGTGCTGTGATTATTTAAAAGTCTCCAACACAAAAAGTAGTATGCATTTGTGACTTTAGCCTTGTTTTTTTATTTATTGACTGCTAATGACAATATTCTGAACTCATTTCGTTTATTAATTAAATCAAAATGTTTGGGGAATTCCATTTTGTGCTGGCACCATCCTTCAAATCATGTTGATTTTCCACATCTAGTGCCAAGTAAAGTTATGGTTCACTAAAAAGATTGCTTTGTTTGTGCCTGGGAGGAATACTGTTGAAAGAAATGTTTTCACTGTGTCTTCTTAACTTCCCTTTAAAGTTATAGTACACGTTAATATAATACATGACAACCGTTAAGATCTCAGAATTCCTGATCTTATCATGTATGAATCCATATGAGACTTCAACTGCAACAGCGTAGAAGTAGTCAGTTGCTTCACTGAACAAGTTTCCCATCTTCTATGAAATTGGTCTCTTTTAATCCCACTTATAAATGTAAATCGTTACATGGTTGGAAAGGAGGGCAATTAAAAATTACTGCCGGTGAGTAACTGAACAAGTCCAAAAAATGCTTAGCAGGACACACAGGGTGTTCATCAAACTCCACTCCAAAGTACAGATCAAGGTCACGGACAATACTGTGCTGATAAAAATCAACTCAAATGATAAGCGAAAGAAATCATACCAATATGGACATCTAAGAAAATAGTTTCATTTTACATTAAGCATACTGATAAGGAGAATCCAGACTGCATTTCCCTATGGTACCAGATTATCTTGAAGTAGGATGCATGTTGGTAGACATGGCAGATACTTGTATAATTTCCCAGGCTACTGAAGGATGGTGGTTGGAGGGAGGGGAACTGGACTGAGTGGGGGAAATTTCAAGATCCATTTCTAAGTCCTTATGTAAGTTTGGTCCCCATAAAAACCATGTGGGCTCATCATCATGAGTCCAATATTCACCAAAAGAATCCTTGTCATATTCTAGTTCATTTTTCCCCACTGACAGAAACACACGTAGAGAGAAGACCCTAAATCTCATCTCTTCGTTATCCTGACTTTCTTCTCGCATATTTATTCTGGCGTTCCCAAACTAACTTTTAAAAACTTTCAAATAAGGAATAATTGGAACAAGTATTACTTTATAAAGCAAACACAAAACAAATTTAGAAATTGAACTAATAAACTCAAAATTAAGAAGCACAATATAAAAGTTAAAATTCTGTTTCATTTCATCAGGCTTGTCGGGGCCATAGTTCCTGGCAAACTCTGAACATAGCCAGATTAAAGGAAAAACAAGCGGATAATTTTCAAGAGTTAATTCAACAAATGGATTTTACTATTCAATATAATCCCCAAAAGGAGTTTGTCTGAATTTTAAGAACTAAACTGAATGTAGCACATAGTGACGGTCATAGCATAGCTTGATTTATTACTTCCTTGGCCAAGCAAGTATAATATCAGGCAGAAGCCTATTATTATTGGTCACATTTGCTGGGCAAATACTATATTCTAGCAAATACATGCTGTAAACATGGTATAACAGCATACGCTGCAAATGTTATACTCATTGCCTAATTGTTGTAACCTCATAACCCCAGGACTGAGGAAAGAAGGTAGCATATGAGAAAATGCTTTGTAAACTATTGTGTACAGTGCAAAACACTGACTCCTAGGAGAAATCTTTTCTTAGACAAAAATGCTAAAAGATATTTCCTTTTCCTATGTCCTCTTCTCTCTTCTTCCTCACTTAACAAAACTGGCTCCCAGCATCCTTGCCCCCATACAGCTTACATGGTAGAAGGTGATAGTGTTGTTAGTGTAGCCAATGTTCAAAGTGCATTTACTGAATACCACCCACAGTCCAAAATCTTCCAGTTACTCTTTCATTTTTTCATATGGATCACAAGCTCTGGCTCAAAAGATGATTTTGTGAGAACAGGATTTCTGACATTAAGTCAATAGGAAGGTGGGAAATTGAGGGCATGTTCTTCTAATTGCCCCTTCTATGCTTCAGGTAGGCCCACTTGTATTATTTAACTGAATGCTGGCCTGAGGTAGGCTTCTGATTGATGCAAGGTGGCCACCTGTAGTGCTCTGTTGAAAAATATTCTTAGGACAGGTCTAAACTCAGCAGGAAAAAATGATGTAAGTCATTAATTATGACTGTACTGTATATAGGAGAGAGGAGGGACAACATTTATGACTGTTCTTGTTTTTGAGAAATGCTCACTGAAGTATTTATCTAGAGGTAAGGTAATATCATGTCTGCAGCTTTTAAGTTGAAGAATGTTTAAGGAAAAGTGTGTGTGTTTGCGGGGGGGGGGGGGGAAGAAAGAAGAGAGAGAGAGAGGAGGGGGAGGGAAGAGAATGAGAAGGTAAAGGTAACATGTGGGAGAGTCTGGGTGGGGTATATAGTGATGTTTGGTACTGTTTTTGTTATGTAAAGTCCAAAATTATTTTAAAATACAGGTTTTAAAAAATATTTCTCCACATATTTGTAAATTTTTCCTGCAGATAATATAAATAAGAAATATGAAGATTAAAAGCAGCAAAAGTCCATGTAGTATAGCTTCTTGCAAGGTGGTAAAACCAGTGCCTTTGGGAAAGTGAATGGTATGTAAAAGCTCATGTAAGGACAAAAAAATTCAGAAGGAAACCCATGCAGTTGCTGCTTTAGTAGCAATACTAGAGTATTTGATAACCATTTTTCATCTTTCAAATCTAGTTACTAATTAAAAACAGAAAAATAGGTTGATTCCTTGCAACTGTCTCCACTTCTAGAATCTTATGAATACTCAAGAAACCTAGCTTTTTTCATTCTGTCAATCTAACTTACCATCTGGTCATCACTGATGAGGTTCACTACAAGTTTGCTAACTGTCTCAAACACGTCAGATACAATGTGCCCAAGTGACGTCGTAGTCCTAAGTTCCGAAGTCTATACTGAGGATGTGCTAAGGATAGTGAGAGAAGGAATGCCCAAACAATCAATGCTATCTGGGTACTAACGTAGGCTGCCAAAATAGACTATTATTTCTTTTCAACCCAAACCACATAGACTGTACCATATATCAATACATACACAATTACAAATGATGTCTTTTTTCTTGTAAGTTCTTTCTTTTCACTCTGGAACTTCAAAACCTCATTCCTGAGTAGGAAGAGAGGATGGCAAAAACTATCAATAAAATGTGCCTTTTGTTTGTGCACCTAACAGAGTAGCAAAACAACTCTTCCATTTCTATGTGTTGCCAGTACCCCTGACAGCAATGGTTTCTGCAGCTGACCATATCTGAGGATAGAGTAGGTCCTGCAACCAAGAAGAAATTCTGTTGTATCACTTCACAGCGGAAGAAAGGTTCCTTTCTCTTCTCTTCTCTTCTCTTTTCTCTTCTCCTTCCTCCCTTCCTCCCTCACCTCCCCCCCGCCCCCTGCTTCTTCTTTTTCTCTCCCTCTCTCTTTCTAAGTCAAATGTCACAGTAACAGGTAATAGGAAGAAACATGTTTTAGTCTTTCTTAACCAAGAACCTAAATTCCAGGTGAGTGGAATTGGCCAGTGGGAAGCAGAGGACGGATTGGGGTTCTGTGTTCCTGTCCAAAAAAGTAATATTGCTAATGCATTCCAAACCCAAAAATTAGAATTAGGACTAAGGTGTACTTTAATTTACACATTAAACAAATGCTGAGTCCCTAAATGATTGGGTGTTAGAGAAACACAAGCATTGATTAATCATAGCTTCTGCCCTCAGGGTGATTATAGGGAGGGAGAAAAAGACAGCAGTTTTATTAACCAAGTTGAAATATACAGCTGAACATTTGGCCCAATAATAAAGTGACAAATGAAGTCAGGTACACAGGATTTTGTCAGACTTTCACCTTGTGGAAATCTGTAGCTCCAGAGACTTATAAGTATAACTTAAATAATCATGTGCTTTTACTGCAGAAAGATTGTGTCAATGAACAATATTTAAAATACCATGAAATCATTAAGTTTTATAGTGTGACTATAAAATCACTGATCTAAGTGATTACATTGGTGGCTCTGTGTATTATTTTTTGCACTACTGTGTTATCATCACCTTGTAAGATGGTAGAAGGCTGGACTATGGTTTCAGATTCTTACCCATGAAATCCAAAAAAGGGCTTTGTCTGTAATCAACTATTTCTTATCCTTTTCTGTATTCTGAGCAGTGACTACTTTTCTCTCTTAAAACCTATGTGAACATCTATCAGAGTCTTAATATTTTCTACCCATCTGTTTCTGGCAGGAGGCATAAGGCCCATAGGAGGAGACTGTGGAATGCTTGGTAAATGTTTCTGAGCGCAGTCGTCCATTCCATTACCTTCTTGTGGTGGTCTTGCCCGTGATTAGCATCAGCCACTCCAAGATCCTGATGGGTCAGTTGGTTTTTGTTTGTTTGTTTTGCGGTACGCGGGCCTCTCACTGTTGTGGCCTCTCCCGTTGCGGAGCACAGGCTCCGGGCCCAGCTGTTCCGTGGCATGTGGGATCCTGCCGGACCGGGACACGAACCCGTGTCCCCTGCATCGGCAGGCGGACTCTCAACCACTGCGCCACCAGGGAAGCCCTGTCAGTTGGTTTTTAATTCACCTTTTTCAACAGAAAGGACTTGCCAGAGTTGAAGTGGTCATTTCTTACTTGGGCACTAATCATTCCTGGTGTTGCTTTTGTGCTCAATGCCAAATTTAGCAACCCAGATGTAGTTTGTGCAGGACAAGAAGTTATTTTACATGTAGCCATGCCCCTCCCCCTTCTTCTATGAAATACAATAAAAGGACAGAAGAGAAAGATAATAGGACAACTTCTAATCTCATCTTTTCCTATAAGTATGAAATAGTTAAGCCATTAATCAAATGAGAAAGACAAAAAAAACTAATGCTTAATGAGTGCTTACTATTTAGTAGGCAGACTCCCAGCTACTTTATGTATATTAAACTCATTATGTGCTTAAAGACACATAGCTGGTAAAAGGCAGGGCTGTGATTCCTTGAATTCACCTTTACCTATTCTAAAGCCCATACTCTTTTATTTTCTAAAATTCTGCCTATTTATACTTTTTCTTATCAAAATACAATGTATACTTAGTGCAGATAAAGTAAATAGAACAACAGAGCACAACAGAAAAAATTTAAAATGTCATTCATAACCCCACCATCCAATGATACCCTATAATGTTAACAGTAGTATTTGATTCCAGCCTTTTGTTCTAAGCATGTAAATATCTATAACCATTTTCTCTCTTCCATAAATAATCTTACAGTATAATTTTAATAGCTACACAAATTTCTATCATATGCAGATAAATAGCCTACCTACCATTATTGGTCATTTAGATTATTCCATTTTTTTTTCAATCATACATAATACCAAAGGTACACACAAACTATATTTTTGTACAAATTCAGTATTATTTTCTTAGAGTAAATTTTTATATTTATCTTAAATATTACTGATACCAGAATTGCTGTGTTGAGTATCTTTTTTTTTCCCCTTTTTTATTTTTATTTATATATTTTTGGCCGAGCTGTGGCGTGCAGGATCCTAGCTCCCTGACCAGGGATCGAACCCCATCCCCCTACAGTGGAAGCACGGAGTCTTAACCACTGGGCCGCCAGGGAAGTCCCCCCTCTTTTAAATACAGTGTCAGGTTTACCACTTAAAAAGGTGCTTGGAACATACACTTCCGGCAGCAGTGCAGGAGAGTGCCCAGTTCTCCCCATCCTTGCCAATACCTGACATTGCCGTTCTTTTTTTCATTTTGCAAGGAAGTCAAGAAAGGCTTTTATTTTAGTCATGTACATATCGAACTAGGAGAAGCTCACTGAGCTTTCATTGTATTTTACACCTGATAGAGCATCCATCTTAAGTTATAAACTCATGGCTTGTAGGCAACAGGCTGGAACATTTTTTTTTTTTTTACCTCTTGATGAACAGTTATAGTTTTGTCTTTTTGATGAACAACTGGAATTGCCAGTTAACAAGTATAATGAATAGAAGTGTCTGAAAATGGCATGGTCTGCTTTGGGAGCCAGTGAAGTCCCCATCACTGAAGAAATTCATCAAAGGATGGATGATCAATGGGTGAGGATGCCAGTGGGGAATTGGTCTAAAGGCACCAAGGAACCTCTTAAGTTCTTTCCCACCCTAGGGTTCTACAGTGGTCTTTTCTATTTCTAGAGTTTATTGACTCTGTCTTTTTGCCTCACCAACTGCAGTATGTTTTTATACAAATAGACTCTAACTGCTGTCCTTTGCCAGTAACCCATCCAAAGCGGGAGCACTGTAAGTTGTGTTTTGAAGCTATAGATATATATTCAATACCAGAGTATTTACTGAATCTAGAAAACTAGCTGCAACATGAGCTTCTGAGAGTCTCAATTTTAAAATTATACACACACATATGCCTCCACAAATATATGTCTATAATTATAGCTAAAGGTATATAAGAAACTATAGGTATACTTACATATATTCAGAAAATTTCTAGGAGGATACATAGAATATTATTCATAGTAGTTGTCTCTAGGGATTGGAAATTGGGAAGGGGGATGTGGGGAACCTTCATTTTCTACTTTAGATCCTTTTGTACTATTTGCAGGTTTTAATAACAGCATGTATCATTTCAATTATAATAATTTAAACATTTTATGAAATTAAGGGAAAACCTGGAAACAAAATTAACATCACACCAATAAAGAGCTAGTAGTAGCTCTTTATGATTAAATTCTCAGCAAAAGAACTACAGGTAGTTCTGTGACTTGCACAGCCGTGAAAGTTGGACTTTATCACCATGAGGAAGGACTTTCCTTCTCAGTTTTGGTCTCAAGCTTCGTTTGGTCGGCACCAAAACAACAAAATCAACGTAAATTTAGTTAAATGTCTTTTGCAAAAACTAAATAAATAAATAATCAGAGAAACTATTATAATCATATCCTGGGCTATCAATCCCTGAGTTGTGACATATATCTCACTGTTTGGGGTGCTGGTGTTAAAACCTTTCTATGTGTTTCCTGAGGTGGGTACTAATATAGCAACAATTTTGTTCTGCTCCCAAATATATGGAAAGTTGAAGACTTACATCTAGCTCACTTCAGGCATCCTAATTTAAAATACAGAGGAAAAAAAGAACATTCCGTAATTTTAATTACAAATGGATAATCTGATCATTTTTTACATAAAAATAAGCCATGTTATCCAGAATGTGTTTTAAAAATTAAAAATTATTCTACAACAGCAATGTGATGCTGATAGTAGAGGGGGAATACATGGGAATGTGATGTGCCCCCTAGCACTTAGAAATGAGGGAAATTGATTATCCTCTGAAAATCTGAAATCAATAATAAGACATCAGAGATCAAGATTGAAAACTCACCCTAAAGACGTCCAATATGACCAACTCCTGATTGATGGGATTAACATTTTGAAGAATAAGATGTGTCAGTTAGAATACAGGCCGAACAGCAGTGGACATGCTGGCAGACCCAACCAAGACAATTAAGGGAAATGGCTGTCCTGGAGATGCCAAATGCAGCGCTGGGTCCGGTAGTGCCAGGATACCATCAAATTTCTATCTCACTATTGTGCTGATCCTCTGCTTCACCAGTCTTCCAACTGTCCATAAAATGGGCCTTCAGGGAGAGGGCGAGTTAGTAATATATTATAGTTCCAGTTTTTTTGGTTTTTTAGATAAATTTATTTATTTATTTATTTTGGCCGTGTTGGGTCTTCATTGCTACATGCGGGCTTTCTCTAGTTGCGGTAAGCAGGGGCTACTCTTTGCTGCAGTGCGTGGGCTTCTCTTTGCGGTGGCTTCTCTTGTTGCGGAGCATGGGCTCTAGGCACGCGGGCTTCAGTAGTTGCGGCACTTGGGCTCAGTATTTCTGGCTCGAGGGCTGTAGAGCGCAGGCTCAGTAGTTGTGGCACACGGGCTTAGTTGCTCCGTGGCATGTGGGATCTTCCCGGACCAGGGATCAAACCCGTGTCCCCTGCACTGGCAGGCAGATTCTTAACCACTGTACCACCAGGGAAGTCCCTAGTTCCAGTGTTATACATCACTTTGTTATGAGTTGATTTGAAGGATATTAATTATATCTTCAACTAAAGAATCCAGTTTTCTGATTATGCCAAATCTCTAGGAGCAGAATCTGTTTTGTCATCATGGGCCTTCTAAAGTCTGAACAAACCTAAGATGGTTTTGAGCCATAGTTTCTTGGTGGCCATTCTGCCTTCTCCATGTGGAATGGATCATCTTGTGCCATGTTAGCATTCTGATCCAACTTTTAGAGGTTTTACTGATACTATCAAAAAAGAAAAAAAAAACTCAACAAAAAGTTTATGTTAAAATGGTATGTGATGGAGGAGAAGTACATTCCAATTTGAAGACTTGGTTATTTCTTCAATAGAGGAATGAAGTGTTCTGATTAAGTCAGATTTCTGTGGATGGAATTTGATTCTAGAAGAACTATTGAATATTTGGATAATCATTTATTATAAAAAGCAAAGTAATGACGTTTTCATTTTAATTAGTAACTAGCTGAGGTTCATATAAGAGAATTGACAGAATAAATAAATATTAACTAAACATTTCTTAAATTCTATCAGGAATCTGTTTATATTACCTAACAACTCACAGTGCTTACCTCACAAGTGGGTGAGGAGTGAGAATGAAATGACATAATACATGAAAACTGTTTACAGTGCCAACTGACATATTGTAATCATCCAATAAATGTCAGGTGACATAATAAAATATTATTATGTAAAATAAGAAAAGTGAAATCCAGACATTTTAAAATTATGTAAATGTATATGTGCCTATATATGCAGGCAAAGACGTAGAAAAAGACCTGAGAGGATTCACACCAAACTGTCAGCAGTGGTTTCTTTTGGGGTAAAGAGTAATATGGGGAAGATGTATTGGGAGTAGGTAAAAAGGGACTTTTGTTTCTCTTTATATCATATTTCTGGAAGTTTTATAATGAGAGCATACATTTAATTTTAAAAAGGAAACAATAACAGTTTTAAAAGAATACCAAAAGATCCACTGGTAGTTGTGGGTTGAAATCACTGTAGAAATATTCAGTCACAATACATAGGCACACTTCATGGTGCTGAGATATAGTATGGTTTGGGAGTAATTTGGATCCAGCGGATTGCCAGTGGTTCTTGTTTGAATGAATGGCTGGGAAACCACTTACAGTGACCTACTCAAATTATTTAACCCCTGTAAGCCATAGTTTCCTTATCTGTAAAATGAACATAATAGCTATATATAAACATCCAGCACGGTGTTTAGCCTCTTCTTAAAAAGGAGAGTTATTCGGGTTTTATTTATTTATTTTCTATTTATCTTTTTTTTTTTTTTTTTTTTTTGCGGCACGCGGGCCTCTCACTGTTGTGGCCTCTCCCGTTGCGGAGCACAGGCTCCGGACGCGCAGGCCCAGCGGCCATGGCTCACGGGCCCAGCCGCTCCGTGGCATGTGGGATCTTCCCGGACCGGGGCACGAACCCATGTCCCCTGCATCGGCAGGCGGACTCTCAACCACTGCGCCACCAGGGAAGCCCTATCAGCACTTTTAATTCCTTGTACAAGGCACATTCGCCATGACAGATCTCCTCAGCTTTATCTTTTAATCTCAACACTTATGTCTGATTTCCACTACGGCATCTTGTACATGCTGACGTGCTGGTTTGTAATCTTTCTCTGGCAAAATTATATCCCCATTTTATCTTTTCAGCTATCTTGTGAACTCATCAAGGAAGACGCCTTCCTTAAGGGTTTTCCTTAAAGTTTTGTTCAATTAAAAAAAAAACCTAAATGATAAAATAGTAAAAATACTATTGAAAGTATTATGGAACAAATGATAGAAAGCTCCTAGCCTACTCTGAATCTTTTCCAAAGCAGTTGTGAAGTTAATGTAATGAAATTATGATCTCTTTTTGAGGAAATATAAAGTATATTTTTTATTACAAAATAGGCAAGCCATTTATTATGGGGGTGCGGGGACATGAAAAAGATCAATAAGAGAAAATATTGATAAAAACCAAGTACAATTGTATCCTTCTCAAAAATTTTGACATTTTGATTCATGTTCTTCTGGTATCATTTATGTGTGTTTGTGTCTAGCCCTGTGTATTGCCTAGAAAACTTTATTAAAGCAAGAGTTGAGGAATCAGGTGGGGTATTTGAATGCTTTAATAGTAAGACAAGTAACTAGCTTGAAATTGTTTCTCTCTCACTGTTACACAGCTGCTGTGCCAATATGTACTTGCTAAAAATATGGGATCAGGACACAATATCTTCAAATTAGTTATTCATAATGGTACCGCATTAACCATTCCAGCGTGACACAGAATTGACTAAAATCTGGAATACGGCATCAATAGGTAGTATATACTTCATTTCAAACTATACTTTGATGACTGAACAGTAATTATCTAGGAAGGCAAACTTGGGAGCGTCCATTAGATCCCTTCTAATTCCAGGCTCTGATTCATTAGTGATTGCCTTTATAAACTTATGCATTTCAAATTTTTTCCAGAGTAAATCGATGAAAATAATTTTCACTCTTAAACTAGAGGTATGATATGGACATTATTGAGATAGCACTAAAATCCTTTGAACATCTTGTAAAAGAAAAGTGCAGTATAAAATGTATTACTAAGTGGTAAACATTGACTTTGACAGAGATTATTTACATTTACTGGAAAAATATTTCAGATGTTATGAGGCGTTCTAAAACTTAGAGCAGCAGTTGATAAGTAATGCTTAAAGTCTTAAGAAAATTTTGCAAAAGGAGTCTGCATAGACAGTGGAATGAAAAGTCCAATCATAGGACAGGACCTCTTCCGAAGACTGACTTTTTAAAGTAGCCATTTTGTACTATATTCCCAAGGTCTCCAGGCTGGCCTGGTACATTGTTGGCACTCAATAAATATTTGCTGATTATTGAATGAACCCATATCTGAAACAGCCCTTGACATGCATCCTGATGGCTTCTGTTTGTTGGTCCCTTAGTACTCTAGGGATTGCTGACTTACCACAGATTTATAAAAACTATTTTGAAGAGAAATTATTGGGATGCAGACGAGAATGGGGGAAAAGCACAGTACATGGAGTCAGATGGTATGAGTTCAAATTGTGATTCTGTTGACTGATTAGCTATGTGACCTTGGCCTGATTTCTCAACCATCTCTAAGCCACAGTGATCTCATTTGCAAAATGTGGATGAAAATACTTCTTTCCCAGTATGACCTTATGCTCAAATAATATGACAGATCGTAAAACACTGTGAATTGAAAAGTAGTGAACAAATATAATTGGGCAGACTTCGTACCAGAAGTCTGACATCTATTTCTGATTTCATTATAAACTTCCTATGTGTATCCCTGCATTGGCTTATTGTCAAATTTCCTTATCTTTAAATTAAAAATAAAAAATATTTTACACATTGGGAAAATGTGCTCTCTCTCCAGAACATCCTGAATTGGCCTACTGTATCAAATATATGCCTGCAAGTTTTCTTTTCCAATATTTTCCTTCCCACACCCTTTATTATGTATTGTGCTATTTATGTTGTTAATAAGGGTTTCAAGGTGAAGAAGTCTGGCCACAGAAACAGTCCCCCGCCCACCCCAACTTCAATCTCTTTCATCTTGCTTCCTTTCCACCTGTATCTCACAGACTTCAAGAGCATTGATTGTAATATTTACAGAAAAGAGTTAAGGAAATGATTCATCTCATAAAAGGAGATGAGAGAGACAATGAGAAGATCAGGTGCATGTAAATAAGTTTAAGTTTTGAGACTCCGTCCCTGCAAGTCTAAGGTGCCTTGTGTCAGTGGTAAGTACATCCATCCTAATAGGAAAAGAAGGAAAGTTTAATTCCTGAAAGTCTCTAGAAAATCCTGTACATGGCTAAGGTGTTTCTTACGAAGGAGTTCTGAGGGCAGGACTGAACGAAGCCTGATAATTCCAGACCATCCAGAAGAAAAATCTGTGAACAACTCAAAGTAAGGAGCATGAAATGTGTGGTCAAGCGTTAGACCAAGGAGGCTGACTCAGTGCTCGTAGAAGAGAGCAGAAAAGAACATAAAACTCACAGGGGCATCGCCCAACTTCTCAACATGGGGATGCCAGGAGACAGGAAGAACTGCACAACTGCATCTGTTCCATGTTTATAACTAAACTGCCAAGTCTGCATAAAAACAAATCTGTTGCTTTGCAATTATGCTGAAGCTGGGGTTTTTAGTACCCGTAAGAGTTATGTTAAAATGGGGGAAAACTGTCTCATTGGCAGGGGAATATACCTGTTTTCAATCCTTTCCCTCTAAACTCCCATAGCCAATGTTATCATTTGCTCAATAAAGGAGACCTTTATTAGAGTACAGAGTTGAACACAAAACATCTGTTCTGACATAAATTCTCCTAGGTTCATAGATAACTATGCTTCACGTAGAAAACATAATGAATAGTCAGTTTAATAATCTACCCCTCCTGTTGTTGTTGTTTCTGCTTGCTTTTTTAAAATGTATTTATGTATATACCATAACCATTATGCATAACAAGCTCTGGCTTGGGGAAACAGATTTTTATTAACTCTGTGACATTTTCATTAAGAAAAATAGACAAGGCTGGAAAATGTCTTTTGTTGAAAATAACCAGATTTTTTTTACCCTACAAAATTCTTCAGCACACTAGGCTTTATATACTAAAAATAATAAATGGCAAATGAGTGCAAGAGATTTGAGAGCCCTAAATAGGCTCCTTGAACTTTTTGGTTTGTATTTTGAGCACCCAGTTAATTACCAGGTATAGTCAATGCTTAGTCAATACTTGTTGAATAACTAACATGTATAACCTGTGGTGTGTGTGTATATTTAGTGAAACATGAATAGAGTAATAAAATCATTTGCATTACACATGTTGTATGAATACACACACATATATATACACACACATACATAGACCTATATATGTATGTCTCTATATATTTGCATTCAAACTGGGAGGAAAATGGATTCTTGAGACATAAAAACTAAAGTTCTTAAGTAACCCAGCTTAAAAGATCTTGAGAGAGGTTTTTAGAGCCCTTGTGTTGATAGTGTGGTAAAAATTCTGAGCATAGGACATGTTCTCTGAAGAATGGCTTTTTGCACTAGTATATTTGCCAAGATTACTTTATGCTTGGAATCTATTCCCTCCCAGTGTTCCAACTGCAAAAAGAGAGGAGCTAAAGTAACACCACCGGTTACTTCTTTTTTATGCAAAGCCCCAGTAGATAGGGTCATTTATGTAGAAGTGGCTGAGGCCCCTGTTGTAACTTTCCTCCTTTCCAAGCTGGTGGAAAATGCTGTTGTTTTGTGGTCATCTTCTTAAAAGGATTAAGGAAGGAATCATTTCCTCCAAGCAGTTCATTAATAAACCGAGGTCCACAGAGGTTAAGTGACTTGCCTGAGTTCATGGTAAGTAAATAAGTGTCTCCCTCTAAGTACATCCGGAATAACAAGTATTCTCGGACCCTTCCTAGTCCCATTGTCCTATTCTTAGGCTAACATTTGCAAACAGCACGGAAAACAATTGCAGATTGAGGACTGACGGGGGAGGGTAGGAAGTGGTCATTAGCAAATCCCTGGGCCTGGGGATCACCTGCTCTTTTGGATCAACCATGAGACAAGCTATTCATAAGGACATCAAGGACGAGTGGGCCATTGTTTTCAGAACCAGCAGTGAAGCATCAGCTCCACAGTGGCCTAGGAACTGCTCGGCTGCTGCACCAAGGGGCGGGGCGGTGGTGGTGGAAGAGGAGTGAGCCAGGAAGAAGGGCTGCAGGGACCCCGCCGCGCCACCTTTCGGCAAACCAGGAAGTATTTTTACAGTAAGTGCAAGGGACCGAGCCACCTTTTGAACTGAAAGTGTGAGCGGCGTACAGCAGGCCCCAGATGCGTGCAATAACTGCAGACCCCCTCCGCGGGCTTGTGCCTGGGAGGCTGCAGACTGGCATCTCAATGGTCAGAGCCGGGAAAGGGGAGTTGACGTCAGAAAGTACACAGAGCAGGGCAGGCTCTGCTGTCTTAGCAAACCGTGACCGAGCAAAGTCTCGGGTAAACAAGCTTCCCGGCTGCTGCCTCCAGATGCGCACCCGCTGCGCGCTCCCCTCCCCGTGTTTCCCACGCACCCGTGGCTCAGCTCGGCCGCCCCGGCCGCCCTCTCTGCCCCCGACCGCATCTTCCGATCTCCCGGTGCTTCTGCGCGGGCTCCCACTCCCACAGCTGGAGAACCACACTCACCATGTCTTGCCTGAGGAGGTGAAGCTTGGTTTCCAGCCTCTCCAGGGCGCTACTGGAATGGCTAGGTTGTGGGGAGCCAGAGGTTGGGGAGGGCGAAGAGGAGGATGACAGGGAGAGAGGGAAACTGCAGCTGCTGCTGCTGCTACTGCAGACTCCGCCACCGCCGCTGCTCCCCCCGGCGGGGTCTCTGTCCCTTTCCTGGGGCACCGGCTCCTCCCCACGGAGCGAGCGGACTAGGCTCTCGGGCACTTTGCGCCCTAGCTTCAGCTCGATGTCTCGGAGGTCGGGCAGCGGGCCGTCGTCCATGACTTTTGAAGAACGATGAAAATGGTTATAAAA
Source organism: Orcinus orca (assembly GCF_937001465.1). Lineage (NCBI taxonomy): Eukaryota > Metazoa > Chordata > Mammalia > Artiodactyla > Delphinidae > Orcinus > Orcinus orca. The sequence goes on from NC_064564.1 coordinate 58,622,202, forward strand.
CGCTACGGATGAGAGGCAGCAGGGGCTTCCACGTCTGCCTGAAGATCCGCACACCCCTACCGAGCCCAGGTCTCTATCCTCGGCGGATCAAACGGTCCGCTCCATAACCGCCCGCGCGGTATCAGCCCTGAAATCCGCACAGGATGAGCGGGTCGCCGCCGCGGTTCCCGGGGCGCAGTGACTCCCTCGACACTTGTTAAGATTATAGAGCCCCCTTCATCCTCTTCCTTTTTGGCTACCCCACTGCAAAGTTGAGTTAATTGATATTGCAGAGGGGGAAATTCCAAGTACTAGAGACCGAAAGACAAGAGGGAAATGAAGTCTGTCTGAGCTCTATGGGGGAAAAAATTCACATTGTTAAACTGTCCGTTCACATCCCAGCGCCATTCACCACCTGCCCATCTGGTACCATGCGACACAAAATAATGATGTGGCCACACTTCAGGGTAGTTTCATTTTCCAGCCATATGTCTCCAAGCTTTCGGAATATCCTGGATTGTCAGAAATTATTTCTAGTCAGTGATAGAGGAGGTCGGTCGTGTGCATAGATGCATAAAAAAGAGAGTTCGCTTAGCAGGAGTTTAACGGCTTCCTCGAGGCAGCACAAATTCCCTTCTTCTCATTTAGGCTGTTAGATCCAAGTCATTGTGTTCCCCCAAGCCTCGGAAACTTTAAGCTCCGCTGGCAGGTGGACCAAACCAGGGCCAACCCCTGTACCGTAAAACACAGGCAAGAAGAGCAACAGAAAATTTCCTACCCCTGCTGCCAGTAGTAGTTTCAACATCCTGTTTTAGTTGGGAGTGCCTAATACGGGGATTAGATTTTCAGTTTTCCCAGCGAAATTGCCGGGTAGCTACAACTTTTAGGCCTGGTAACAATAGAGGCAGAAGAATGACTTTAAATGTAGTGTCATTCCCTACCCCCCATCTTCCTAAATGACAAAACTTTAGCTTTAGAAGCCTTTCCTAATAATTTTGTACTAATACACAGTGTAATAAATTCACCAAAAGTTCAGTGAGAATGTGCAACCAAAGCTAATTGTCTTACCGAATGCTACATTGTCACCGCAAGCAGATGTGAAAAATAGCCAGAATAATCTCTATGACTACTGAGGATAGTGGGGGATTTTAAAAGGAGAAGGTTGCTGAGATACTTATACTCAATATTCTTTCTCCGTAATTAAGGTAAAACTAGTCTTTGATAATTTATCTATATTTTTCAACTATTTGAAAGAAACCCAAAGCCTGCCATCTATTGATCTGAGATTCTTCTACCAAGTAAGTTATTATGAGCTATATGGATTATAGGTTTGATTCAACATTGAATTCGTGTCAAGAATCTTCAAGTAGAGGGTACTATTTTCAACCTAGTAAGCTCTATTTGGGGTTCCATTACGATATTTCAAAATAGGGACCCCTCTCTTTCTGGGACAAGTAAGTATTTGTGTTCTTGGTCCTTCCCAGAGACATCACTCAGGTTTTACACTTATAAGCACATGGGCAAATACATCTCAGAGTACTTTCTTAGCTGAGCCTCATCCAGGAAGCCTAAGGATAGATAGGAAACAAGCCTTCTGAGTGAAATATTTCATGTCAGGGAGAAAGTTGCTAAAGTTCTCTTGTCAACATGTCAGAAATTGTATGTTATTTCTTCTCTTAAAAAAGAAATGAAGAGGGCTTCCCTGATGGCGCAGTGGTTGAGAATCTGCCTGCTAATGCAGGGGACACGGGTTCGAGCCCTGGTCTGGGAGGATCCCACATGCCGCGGAGCAGCTAGGTCCGTGAGCCACAACTACTGAGCCTGCGCGTCTGGAGCCTGTGCTCCGCAACAAGAGAGGCCGCGATAGTGAGAGGCCCGCGCACCGCAATGAAGAGTGGCCCCCGCTTGCCACAACTAGAAAAAGCCCTCGCACAGAAACGAAGACCCAACACAGCGAAAATAAATTAATTAATTTATAAACTCCTACCCCCAACCTCTTCTTAAAAAAAAAAAAAAAGGCTTATTGTGGGTGAAAAACCTGTAAAGAAAAAAAAAAGAAATGAAGAAAATAGTTGTAAATTAAGTGGTCCATTTTAGAGTTGGAACAACCATTTATGGAAGCAAAGGAGAACAAAACTAAATCTCAAATCACTGATAAAACTACATGCTCTGTCCTAAATTTGGAAAACCACAAGCTCATTGGATAAGAATTACACTGTAACATGTAATTATGGAAAGCCTGAATTTCAGTAAAGGTTTTTACTTTGCTTTTCTTTGTTTGTTTGTTTTGTTTTTTGTCATAAAGCCCTTACAAAGTTCAGCATAGGGCTGGCTGAGAAGAGTAGCGCGTAAACACAGTATCTAACTTGAACTTGGTCCATAAAAGTAGTTTATTGTCAAATTATCATCAGTGTAACTGTACAAAAAAGGAACACCTCCTTTGCTGTGAGTCACAGACAGTAAAATTGTATTTGATACCGAAGATATTCAAAAATAGAAAACTATTTTTTTCATTTTAGATTTCTGCAGAGAAACCATCTCTGAAGGTAAAAACATGATCTGTATGTAAATCAGTATTTTGTGCTGGTGCAATATAAAACAAATGTGAGCTTTTTAAGAAAAGCTTAGTTATGATAAGCCTTTTAAAATTTCTCAACTTAATGCTTTATGACATTTTAGTTTAAAATAGAGATGTTTTGAATGCCAAAATGATAATTTTCAAAACATATTAGAATCACAGTAATCTTATTAGGCCTCTAATTGACTGTGTTAACCCTGTCAATTACTGCTTTATGTTGTCTGATGTGAGAAAATTCCTTGCCCAAAACGTTCAAAAATAAGGATCTTTTTTACTTTTGGGTCTTGAGAATATTTTGTTTGTCTTCAAGATTTTTCTATGATGAAAAAGAATGTGTGAGAGGTTTAACTAATTGCTAACTGCTAGCCCTATATTATACGTTGATTTGAGGGTTTAGTTGACAAGAACTGCAGTAGCAGGCCTGGGGAGGAAGTGAGGTCATCAGCAAAAAAGAGGGCCCATGGAGAGAACAGAGAAGAAATAGGAGGGAAAAACTCTGCAGAGCAATTCTTTATATTTATCTGGTCCCCCTCTCTCAGCAGTGCTCCCTTCCTGCTCCTGCTTTTCTTGTCCCTCTCCAGCCACCTCTTGTTTCCTTAATTGATAGCATCTTCCAGCAACAACCTAAACTCAGGATGTTTCCCCAAGACTAATATACTGAAAAGTAAAATCATAAAAGTAGTTACTCTGTTATTTGTGTTTGTGATATAATTTTCCAGACCCAGACTACCTTATTATATGCATCCTTTTCTGACTGCCTTATTGTATGAGCTGGATTTGCCTTTGTTCCATTTAGAATGCCTAAGGAATCTAAGAATGGGTATTAAACTATGGAGAACTTTTAAGAGACTGGGTTTCTTCCCCAGTTGGATTGTGTTCACAAAGAAGGAAAGAGAGACTCTTATTTATCATTTAAAAAAAAAAAAATCTGGTAGCTAATGAAGTGGGAACATTGTTGGACTCAGATGACAGGTTTTAAAAGAATGCCTCAGTCACAAAAACAGAGTGATGTGGTGCAAGCTTTACACATTCCACCCTTAGAACACTTCCTGGTATGAGACAGTGTTTAGAGCAAAAGTAGACTCAGCAAGACTTTGTATGGTGTGAGTAATGCCACTCCATAATCTGCTGCTGGCCTTACGGTGAAAAGAAAAAAAAAAAGGCCTTCTACCTTCTCTCTGGCACGGATTGAAAGTCTGCAGCATTCCCAACTCTCGCTGGCACAGGGTTCAAGGACTAGGGCAGAGTCTCTAACCTGAGATTCCAATCCCCACAGTGCAGAGTATTTTCAAACAGTTAACAGCCTCAAGTTACCTTTAAGAATTTTAGGAAGTAACTATGTAATGGGTGTCAGGTTCTTTAAATCTTTGTTTTAAATGTGTAGAGGTACTGTTCCTATAAATATTTTTGTTCAGCTGATGATGTGTTTAACAAGGAAGGTGTCATAGCAAAACTAAAGACTGTTGATCCCATCCATACATAGTGGAATTATATATCTGCTAAAGCTATGAAGATTTTACCCTGCCTGTCTATAGAGTCATTTAATTCAATTATAATTTTGTAGCTTGGTTGGGTCTGTTTTATTAAGAAAAATCATCTGGTTTATTACCAACTTGAACAACTTATACATGTGTATGCCATATATATCCCTGTATCATCCATCTATCTATCTATCTGTCTATCTATCTATCTATCTATCTATCTATCTATCTATCTGTCTGAAATACCTTTCCCTAAGGAGCACAGATCCTTTAAATAGTTCTCTGATTGGAGTGTAATTAATATGTATAATCAGAGCTAAACACTTTCCTGAGAGATTTTCTAGACAATACTAAAAATAGGTCACCAGCATCTAAGTCTGTCTTATCCCCTCTTCATAATCCCTGTCAAATCTCTCTGTCTTCATTGTTTGTAATAGACTCCTTTATTTCCTTTTACTTGCTGTCCTGAGCTCTGAATTTCTACTGAGAGGTGCATAGCAGGGCCCAGAAAAGAGATATCTTTAATGAAGCTAACCACGAGCTTTTCCTCTGTAGTCATCCTAGTTTGGCTTACTGAATGGACTTAAAGGTTATTTCGGTGGAGTGCTGGTAAATGTTTACAATTAATTCTTTGAAAATATAAAAATAACTGGCTTGTGGCTTTTGACAGTTTTCATGGTGTAAGTATTCCCACCATGGCTGATTTCAAGCTACCAGTGTAAGCTGGGAAAAAATGAGCAGTAGCACATTTTTCCCCAACTGTTTCCACCAAACAGATACATTTGACATAAATAACCTCAAAAGCACAGATTATGGTAAAAAGTAGTCAAACAATTAGGAAGTGATGAGTTTTGATATTTATTACATTTGTCTTAGTATAATTTACCTAATTTAAAACTTATACAATGTTATTTTAAAAATAATGGCTGTGTTTAGCAACTGGCTTACAAAATTCCTAAAAATTTAACAATTGGCTGCTGTAAACTGGTATGGGCTGGCTCCAGTGTACCTCTGTTTCATAAAATCTTGGGGGATGATCATTAATTCTAGTTAAGAAAAGAGATTAAAAACTCAAAGCCAGAGAAAGCAGTTCAGCTTTAAGTCTAAGGTTGGGTAAAGTGATAATTGGGGAAGTGAGTCCCAAAGTCAAAGTAGAAAGATGAGGGGTCTCATAAAACTGTGTTTCCTGGCGCTGCCATAACAAAGTAACACAAATGGAGTGGCTTATAACAAAATAAATTTGTTGCCTTACAGTTCTGGAGATGAGAAGTCCAAAATCAAGATGCTGACAGGGCCATACTCCCTCTGGAGACTTTAGGGAATGATCCTTCCTCACCTCTTCCAGCTTCTGATAGCCCCAGGCATTCCTTGGTTTGTGGTAGCGTAACTCCAGTCTCTGCCTCCATCATCAGGTGGCTGTCTTCCTTCTGTGTCTGTGTCTAAACTTCTTTCTTCTTGTAAGGATGTCAGTTATTGTGGGTTAGGGACCCATCCTATTCCGGTATATCTTAACTTAGCAAATTAAAACTGCAACAACTGCATCCCCAAATAAAGTCACATTCTGAGGTATGATAGGGTTAGGATTTCACCATATCTTTTTGGAGGACACAATTCAGCCCATAACACTGTGGAATGATGTAGGTCTTGCAGGTCCACTTCAGACATGAGGCTGCGAATAATACGAAAGAACTGGAATCTTCGTTTTATTTGGTACTTTTTTATATTTGGCAGTGATGTATGGAGGTCACCTTGAAGGCTTAAAGCCACAGAAAAGAAATAGTTAACAGTCTCTTTTCTAATCAGTAAAAATGTATTTATTCCTTTATTAATAATCACCTCTGAGTTAGTTAATAACAGCTATTAGCTTTATTTTTTAAAGTATGCTTTTATAGACTAGAAAACTTTGATCACAGAAACATCCCTATCTTGAAATCCAGTTACATGATCTTGGACATAATTCATAAATCCACTTTTGATATCTTTCACCAAATACCTTGACAATTTCTAAAATTGAATTTGAGGTTGGCTCTAACATTATATAGTGTAAACATTACAAATAAAAATAAAAGGCCTAAAGAAATACCCTATTTCTATGTCCTAGCTTAGAGGCAAACTTATGAACTGATTTGAAAATTATTTGACAGATTTTATTTGAAGTATTGATTTTATGGAACACAGAAACTAAGCATATTGAACTAGAACCCCAATCAGGGTAGAAAAAAGCAATGGTGAATGCTCACAGAGAGGATGGTGTCCAAGAAGTTTACAGAGAACTGTGATTTTCCACAAGAGCTTTGACCTGGAGGTTTGGCACACGACATAGAATTCCCACCTGAATGGCATGGCTTCAGGATCAATGCCCACTTCTGGTAATGTCCTATGAATATCTCAATTCCTGTCCGTATTTGAGGCTTCCACTTTCTCCTTATGCTTAGCATCATAGGTACAGAAGGGAAAGCAGAAGTGCCTTTCAAAAGTCTTGGGAGGAAGAGAAATAAACGTTTTATGCATTTTTTAATTTTGAAAAGATCATAAGGATTATATGTAAAGACACACATAAATTAGTTAGTATTATTTGGAAGTGAAAACTCAAGAACTCCCCATAGCAGAATTGCAGATCTTAGTCTTAGGACTTAAGAGCATTACTCAACAGTTGAAAGTTAGCCTTCTTAAGCTATTAAGTAAGCTTGCTGCCTGGAGAGTCAGAGAGAGAATGTGATTTTCTTTCAGTATGTATGATTCAATGAGAATACTTTTGTGACCATAATGAGACATACTGAGTATATGCACCTTATATAAAAGATAAATACTGTAATTATGTCCTCAGAATATTCAGGCAGATAGTTACTGGTTATAATGCCCATCTGATGAATCAGCAAGAACATTTTTTGAAGTAGAAAAGCACTTTTAACAGAGCAACACAAATCACAGTGACAAAGTGGAGGAAACTCTGAAAAAGCACTGGCTAAAGGGGTCGGTGTTATATATTAAACATCATTTTATGACAGATTCTTTACATATTTTGTATCATTTAATCCTCATAACAACCCAGAGAAGCAAATTTTATTAACCCTGCTCTCCTAAGATTAATTTGAAGCTCCAAGTGGTGAAACTACTCACCTAATGCTTCATTAGCATAAGTGGAAGAGCTGGGATTTGCCCTAAGTTAGAGTTTACTCCCAAACTCCTATTGTTTCCATTTCTTTGAAAGATGGGCATTAGCCCTCCTTCACAACTGTTCAGGGGTTCCACTGCTACACATATATTTTTAAGAAGTCAACACTGAGTTGCTTCCTATGTTATTGGGGAAACTCGAATTCCAAATGAGGTAGAGTTAAAAAGTGAAATAGATTAGAAAAAAATAAGTGCGTTCATGGGAGATTCATTTACAGTGCATCATTAAGGGACAGGAGGAGGTTCCTGTTCTCCACCTTTGGTTTCATGTGAATTATCACTCCCTCCTCCCGCAAGGGGCCAGTATTTGAGACCGAATCTGGCACTCGGTGGAGCCCAGATCTGAATAGATGTGGGAATTAGTCCTTTCATTCAAAGGGAGATAGCTCTGCAAGAAATAATGGAAATGGAGGAGCAGAGCAATCGTGAAAGGGTGCTGTAGGAAAGCTTGGGCAATAATCAGCACTGTGCGAAAGGTTTCATGACCTCTTGACCAGGGCGACTGCTCTTTTCCAGTCTGATGTGGCAAATGCCAAGGGCAAGGCAACTTCACAGGGGAAAGAAAAAGCCCAAGGCACACTGCCGTTCCAGAAGATAAAAGGCAGCTGAGACTGCCATTGCTCCATCTCTTCTTGTTGTACTCTTCCTATACCCAGCCCACATGTTGTAGCTGGTTTTGCAGTAGCTGACCCTCCGTTCCATAACCTTTGACGTGTTACCTTAGGCTATACTTTGGTAGTTCAAACACGTCAAGGTTTGATTTAAGAACATTGCTCAATTCTATCGATAGGTAAATTTCCGTATGCTGTACCAGAAACACTTCATATCTGAGTTGAGTTTGCGTCAATGCTGATCCTTAGGGGTCAGTGGAAAAATGTGATCATAAACATCTGAGGTGCCATAGGACAAGATATGGTCTCAGAAAGAGAGAGAGGGAGGGAGAGGAGGAGGAAAAAAGGATGGGTGTCGGGGGTGGGGGGAGAGATAGAGGGAGCCAGAGAGCGCTTCTGACAAGCGCAAACCTAACAGTTCCCTGCAGACGGTGAAGGTCACTCTGCTGCAACAGCAGCCGCTTTCATCAGACAGCCATGTACAAATTGGGAGCAGAAACACCTCTCATTCTCATTCTCAGATTTGGTTTTGTGCTAGAGATGATTTAGGGGGATAACGGGATACTGAAAAGACAGGTTTTGATTTCTCCTAAGCAAGTTGTTACAACTGCTTTACAAGAAAAACAGAAGGCAAAGTATTTGTTTGTTTGTTTACTTACCATCTCAGATTTCAAAACACTTGAGTTGTGACTATATCTGGGATGAATTAAATATACTGTTGATGTACATGTAAATTGATAACATTTTGAGTGAGCTGGTGTTCAAGGTTTTAAATCAGGCAAACCATTGGACTCAGCAGTTCATTTTCTAGGAATTTATTTCTAAAACGGTAATCAGCAATATGTGGAGAGATTTATTTATAAATATGTTCAATACAAAATCCCAAAGAAAAACAACCAAGCAAGCAAAAGCTGCCATGCATATATGTATATACACATACATACATTCACATATTAGATGTATATAAAAGTCATATAAAATGTGTATGCAAATTTATCAAAAGTATCACTGTGTGGTGAGATGATGGGAGTTTTAATTTAATCTCTGTGCTTTTCTATTTTTATTAACTATAATTAATTATTAAAAAACCCTCAGAACATTGTTTTTAAAATTTCTTTTTAGTGCCTTCTGTTTTATTCTTAAATATTTATGCATACATTTGAAAACAAGTGGGGTTTTTTTAACCCTAAAGAAAGAAATTAAGTGGAATAATTTTGAAGGGGAATCCGGGGAGATTTTCTAAATAGCCTTTGTTAATACTGAATATTAAAACCCTAACTCTATACAATGCCAATAATATGATCACTCTCTGGCTACCTCATGGCAAACTTGTGTTACACCTTTCCCTAGTGAAGGAGACTGCTTACTCTGGAATAGCATATGATTTTGGAATAACACTTTTAAGTAGGGAGCAAAGAATAACTCAAGAAATTCAGTAGGATTATTACCTGATACAACGTGGAATATCATAGTCAAAAGCAGACTATGTGTGACATAAAATAATGGGTGCTCTATATTTTTAATAAATGATCTAGCAAAATTATCATCCCACAGCACTCCCACTGAACTTTTTTTTTTTTTAACATTATCATTCAAATATGTTAACTAGAAAGGAGTTCAATCTGTGAATGTTCAGTAACCCTTTCCTGGTTTGTTTGTGCCATGTAGGGTAGCAAATAACTAGGTAGGAAGGTTTGAGAGATGGGATAACATTATGGGAAGGGGCCAAAGCCATAACTAGAGTGTAGGGACTTGGTTGGGTGTCCTGTGTCCGGAGAGATAGATGAGTCTCTGGGTACGTGTATCTGGATGTGTGGGAGGGAAGGAGGGTTGAGAGGTGATGGGTCATCAAATAGAAACTAGGTGCTACACAGTTTTCCCATGGCCACCTCTGAATGTACATGTCTTACACATTCAAAGTCTCTTGGTCACTAAATCTGTAAATCTCAGTCTATATGAAGGACTTCACAACTCACAAGAAAATTGCAAAATGTCCTAACTCAATGAATTTACATCACATTAATCTTCATTTCCTAAGCATAATGTGAGTGTCGTGAATTGAATTATTTTTGGTTCTTGTGTGAGAACTGGAGTAATCCATAATAGATAGTCATACCACAGGGTTTATTCATTTTTTCAACAGGCCATCAACTCCAGACAGACTCCTTAGGCATTTGGGTCAGAGATTCATTGAAAGAATGGTTTAGTTGATATATAACCTGGCATTACATCATTCTGAGTTGTGTATGAATAGGGATTATAAGAGGATTTGCTAGTTTGCTGGAATGTACGCTCTGTTTTATAGAACTTAAGTTTCCTCGTCTAATAGAATATCTTTGCTTTGTATTATGGTACCCTTCCTAATTATATGTGCACTTTGTTTAAAATAGTGTATAAAGGCCAAACCGTATTTGACTCAGAAGGCTTGCAATGCACGTTACTTAAATAGCATTTTTATGTAGCTATAGAAATATGTAAAACAGAAGAACAGAAAATAATTAGATGAAATTATTTTTCTCTGTCTTTTAATCAGTTCTCACAAGTACAACATGGAGGCTTTTTCCTCCTTTATACTTTGGCTTTCCCACTAAGCTTTCCTATGAGTCTTTCATTAACATTTTTTTCCAGTTTCATTCATAATCATATTTTATTGTGTTCTTCTATTTCAATGACCAAGGAACAAAATGTGGAAATTTCAAACTGTTAAGTGTTAACTTTAAGAATCTTTCCCCTGTCCCCTTTTGCCATTGCTCTTTTCAGCTCTTCCCTGTCAATTTCTCTCCCCATTTTCCCTCATTTTTATCCCATTTTTCCTTTACCTATCCTGGCTGCTACCTCCTCTCTCTCTCTTTTGCTCTCCTTTCTTCCATTTTCTCTCTGTCTCTTTTTATCCTTATATTTAAAGACTAGAAATAATTAGTGGTGTCCTCATGCTGATTCAGGTTGATCTAACACTGTTTCCTTTTAATAATGTTAGCATTTATGGGGTACTTACTCGTATTTCATCTAAGCTTCACAACTCTGGGGGGTGGGTGCTCTTACTGTGCCCATGTTAAAATGTGTGGCTTAGCTAACTTCAGCAATTTTCCTGTGGCCACACAGCTAGGAGCTGTGTTTTATCTCAAGATAAACACTCTTCTGTCTGATTCCAGAGTCCATGCACTTAGCTTAATCATTATTGAATGCTTTCTCCCCTTTTCATCAAAAGGTCCCTTCCTTCTACTTGGTTCTAGCTTTCTGTAGATCTGCTGTAACTCAGAGAGCCATATATCCCTGTCACCCAGCACCACTTTCTCCCTCTTCCACCCATCCAATGTCCCTGTTCTTGTGTTTGCTGAAGCTTGTAGAACAAATCAGTTAAATGGGTTGGGGATGTCTTGTTCTAGTTAGGAAAATAGAGGTACTTGGTTGACAGGAGAAAGCTTGGCCAGTCCTAGGATTTGTTTTCTTAGAAAATAAATCCTGTGTTCTCCACAGTTTTATCTTCCATCCCTTTGAAAGTAGATATGGGAGAGTATCATTCCTCTGTAAGATCCTAGAAAGAGCAAATAAACCGCCTCTATATGGATCAGGCAACAACTTGCACCTCTGCCTCGGATCTCTGATTTTTAACTTACATAAGATTTGACAATAACCAAGAAATCTAACCATCACCATCTTATTTTATCCTCACAGTGTGGTAATTATAGCAGGAATGTATGTGCCCTTTTAATATCTTAGGAAAGGTAAATACCCAGAGATGTTAAGTGACTTAATGAAAATATTAACCCAACAGCATAAGTAACTTCTTTACGCTCTTCACAGAGCCAGAGGCTTTGCAAATTTATCTCTAATACAGTGTTCTTCCTACTACCTCATGCTACATAGAATCATCATGTCTAAAATTAAATTTGTCATCTTCCTTAAACCAGCTATTTCTGTACTTCCTTATTTTAATTTATGGTGCCACAGTTTGTGAGCTCAGCCTCTTTCATCGTTTAGCAGTTTGGCAATATTTACTATGTCTTTATCTCTTTTACTCTTATATTCAGTTAATCATCAAATCCTACTGATATTTTTCAATAAAAAGATTTTCTGTTTTGGTGACTCTGCTATAGTTCAGGTTCATCACCCCATGATTACATTAGCACAATTGGGTCTAAGCGGATTTTCTTCCTTTAATGTTTCCTCTCTTGTCTACTTTGTATGCTGCTGTTCCTAAGTACTTTTCCTAAAAATGCTTTTCATCATCTTAAGAACCTGTAATGGCTCCATTGCCTCTGGCCCCGGTTCTAAATTATTCATTCTGACTTTCACAGTAATGACCTCCATGCATGAAAAACATCTTACCTATTCAACACAATGTCCCATGCCCTCACAAAGAAAATTGCTTGTTCCAGCTGGAATGCCTTCCACATAGTTTCACACATGTGTACACGCTCACACACTGCCAATTTCAACCACTCTGCCTTTGCCAATAATGTCCTTCTTGTCTAGGATTTCCTACTTTTTTTCATATTTAAGTCCATTCTTCAGTAAACAGACTCTTTCTCCTCTCCTTCCAACTCTTCTTCCCTTCCTACTTTCCTTCCTTTGTCAGACACTTCCATTTCTATTGATATTATGTCAGGCATCACGCTAGGACAAAAACAAAGGATACACGTGAAAAAGACAATCCTCGTGCTTAAGGAACTCAAGGTCAGGTGAATCCAGTGTGTTGAAATGTAACCACATTCATGTAAGTGTTGTTCCTGTGGTGGCTCCATTCTGTGAATTCATACTTGACTAGTGATTGTCATCGTTTTCATGATAATCAGAAAAATAATCAGCAATACGTCCATTGTGCAAAACAAAGCATCTGGCTTTGAAGATACAATAAAGAAGCATATGTGGCTTTTGATCAAGAGATTTATGATCTATTAGAGAAAGCAGATTGTATATTAACAAATTTTAAAATTCAAAGATACATATAATAATTGACAAAAGATGATTAAAATGTGGCTCAAATAAAAAGTGATCAAGGAAGGAAGCTATGAGCCAGAAAATTCAGGGAAGACTTTACAGGGTAAATGGGTCTTTAGTTGGTTTGGGCAGAAAAAAATAAATGTGACTAACAATAATTGCTAGATGGGGGCAACGTACTTTATACCATTTGATTCTACATTGTCTTCTAGCATATTCTAATGCTTTTATGTCTGTGAATTCTGTCTCACCAACTTCCTGGTGAGCTCCTCCAGGAGGACATGTGTTTTCGTATGTTTATTTTTATCTCCCAGAGCATCTAGACCTGATCTGGGCAATAAAGGATTGTCTCTTGATTGTAAATAAGCATTAAACTATACAGGCAATAATACTGTGAATTTAAGTTTATCACCATCAAGTTACTTATTCTTTCTACAACGCACCCAAGTTGTATAATTTTGATTTTATAGTTGGTAAAACCCATGCGTAAGGGGATTAAATAATCTATCCAATATCTTTCAGTAAAGTTAGAAAGATCCTCAATGTGATCTGGGATTAAAACACTCACATCTTCCCATTTTCCGTTAAGATTCTTTGGAGGTATCTGTGAGAGAAGATAATTATTTGCTTTTCAGATGCATCTATCAACTTTCAAAAGTGTTCACTGAATTTCTTTTCTTTTCTTCTTCTTCTTCTTTTTTTTTTAACCTTCTCATGTATACACACAGACCTAGTGGAGACTAACAACAATAGCACTATTCTTAGTTGTACTGTTTGCCCTCATTAAATATTTCTTAGACAAAGATGTTCCCAAAACATTATTTCCTGAACCATGCTCATGAATGCAGTAAAAGACATAGGAAGGTGCAAATTGGGAAGAGTTGAATAGGATTTCAGAGTAACTGTTTTAATCCAGGATTTCCTATTTTCAAAATGTGGGTTTGGTACACATTGCTTTACTTCTCTGAATTCAACTTTCATCATTCATAAAATACAGCCGATAATACTTACATCACAGGATTGTTCAGAGGGTTAAATTAATTTTACCTAACAATCTTGTTTAAGAAAGGTGACTTCTCATTTCATATCAGAATTTTTTCTCCATGTGAGAAAAGATGATAGCACTTAAAACTCACATGGCCTGAAATTAAGAATTCTGTGGTAATTTAAAAAAGTTTGACCAGCGCAGTCTCACTACTGCAGTTTCTCCATAGCCTACAGGACAATGAAAAGACCTTCTGGGTTCTCTATGAGTGAGTCTTGTGAAGTGGCTCAGCCTTGAGCATGACTCACTTGTGGCCTTATTTCTGTATGCTTAGAAGCACACAGAACGAGTGAAACTTTTTAAAAAATGGCCAAGGCACACATTTTAAGGCCCATGGAGCTGCTAACATGATACAAGGTACCAGAGCAAACAGTTAAAATTGAAAACAGCTGTCAAGTGTTTCCAGAAACCATGGCATATACTCTGTTGTCATAGTAATCCAGCCATTGTTTGTGTTTTGTTTAATTTTCCTCGCATAAAACACCATCTACTTGTGCTGTGGGTTTCCATTTGTGTGTGTGTGTGTGTGCGTGTGTATGACATAGAGAAATGACAGTGCATTGTGTATTGTATTTCTGCCACTGTGACATTACATCTGAGAGATTTTTGTCCCATTTCACTGCCATGAAGGGAAGTTGAACAAAAGAAGATTCAACACGAAGGTTTTCTACTATTATGTTTTATTCACACATTGTTTTGTTTCAGGTCATATAGAGAGTATTTGAGAGGTCAAATAGAAGATATGCAAAGTAAAAAAAATAACTTGTATTTAGGAAAATGGGTATATGGGTGTGATTTTATTTTTCTTTCCATGTCAGTCATTGCTGTAAATACCTACTCTTCATAATTTCATCTAATACTCATTTTTTTACTAAAAAAAAAAAAAATTGCTGAGTGTTGACCTAAATAGAAGTAGGTAGAAAGTTGGTGTCCAGGCATCTTTGCAAAGAAAAAGATTATTAATTCCTGAAGAAATATAAGCTATGGAGATGTATGTAAAACTAGTGTCCTATTTGCCTCTACTCAGAAAAGAAGACTGGTGCAGGAAGGTTATCTGCTTCTAGAATTTGGGTCAAAGAATATTTTTCTTTCTATGTAGGGCTGGAAAAGAGTGTCCCAATAGATGTTTATTGAATTGTAATGCGGCATAAGTCTGAACTAGCTTGCAAAAGTTGTTGAGAAAATCAAATACACTCTTAGCCTTGATTGCTGTACAAATGGGCACACATGTAATTTTTTTTTTTTTTTTTTTTTTTTTTGCGGTACGCGGGCCTCTCACTGCTGTGGCCTCTCCGGTTGCAGAGCACAGGCTCCGGACGCGCAGGCTCAGCGGCCATGGCTCATGGGCCCAGCCGCTCCGCGGCATGTGGGATCTTCCCGGACCGGGGCACGAACCCGTGTCCCCTGCATCGGCAGGCAGACTCCCAACCACTGCGCCACCAGGGAAGCCCACACATGTAATTTTTAAAGACTTAGATTTTCATGACGTTTCGGCCATGAGGCTGTTCCTTACATGATTACTCCTGCCTTTGGATGAGTTACTAGGTGCCAGGCATTTACACCTTATCTCAATTAGTCTTCAAATAACTATTATAATCCCATTTAACAAATGAGGATAGCACATCCCAGAGAGATAAAGGAACTTACTCAGTGTCACCTAGGATCCACCCAGTTCTGTTTGACTCCAAAACCATCTCAGATATACCAACATTCCCCCCAAATTCCTGTTTTGTGGGTAGGTCATTATGGGTTAAGGGATAGGCTGATTATACATAGTTGCTTATGTATTTTTTTCTGATTACGTGCATGTAGTGCCTTGAGAACTTGGGCCACAGTTTACTTTTTTTTTTTTTTTTTTGCGCTGTGCGGGCCTCTCACTGTTGTGGCCTCTCCCATTGCAGAGCACAGGCTCTGGACACGCAGGCTCAGCAGCCATGGCTCATGGGCCCAGCCGCTCTGCAGCATGTGGGATCTTCCCGAACCAGGGCACGAACCCGTGTCCCCTGCATCGGCAGGCAGACTCTAAACCACTGCACCACCAGGGAAGCCCCATAATTTACTTTTTATTACTCCACAAAATACAAAGCAAAACAAAAGCATGAAAATTGTGTGTGTATATGTGTGTGTGTGGGGGAAGAGGCAGAGACAGAAATTGTTCCCCAAATTATCCTCTGCTAATCCTTATGATGGAAATGAAGAAAAAGTAAAGAAGTTAAAAAAGAAGTGGTATTTCTAACCAGAGTATTTTTGGATAAGTCCAGAGATAAATGCCTAATTCAGTGGAAGGTAGTGGGATTTATGACATTATTGAATCTACCATGTATTCCTCACAGGAACAGGAAAGATAGTTCAATAAACTGTTTCAATAAAGATCAATAGAAATTATATGCTGCAGTGGCGTTCATGAATTTGGGGATTTATAAAAGCAGCAGAATATATCTCTCCCCAATGATAAGAATGTACTGGAATGTTTCCCACAATGTGCTATGCAATACACTGGCTCACGATGTTAATGGGTGTCATGTGAAGAGAAGAGTTAGTAGTCTAATCAATTTAGGAAAAGTTTTGCCAAAAAAATTAGATTTCTTTACTGCAGAGCCACTTAGAGCCTTTCATATGGTCAAATACATTTTAAATCTCCAAGAGGGGATGTGGTTTATAGCTACATGGGTTCCCTTTCTCTTAGAAACATTTGTTAGGCAATTGTTCTACATAAAACGCTTCATGAAATACTTTTCTAAAGTTTCAGTAGAAATATATAACACACATATGTAGTCAGCTATAATAGCTATTTGTGGGTGAACCAGGTCTTTTCTCTATACTTGTGAGCCTATTAATATGACTGAGGAATATGAAATATTTTACATATCATTGCAGATTATTATACGTTATCACCACGCGCAGTTTGTGAAGAGTTTTTATGCACTCAGTTTGAGTAGGAGAATCAAGAGATGCATTTTAAGGGAAGGTAATACATTTCTGTCCCTCATTTCTCCATCTGATTTTATAGGTATTTTGAAATTTAGAATATTGTGGACAACAAATTGTACAAATTATCTTTCTCATACACTCATACAGACACCTCCCCTCTCCAAGTAAACGAAACAAAATGCTCTTCTCATTTTCAATCCTTTATATTAACAGAAGGGTTTTTAAAAAAATTAGGGGCACCTCTGCCTCATACTAACCCCTTGTTTCAAGTGTCAGCCTGCTAGAAAATCCAGAATGAAGGGAGTAACCTGTCTTCACAAGCTTATTTAAAATGCAAATGCTCTCTGAAGGAGTATGACTTGAACAGTTCAGTATGATTTCATTTATCCTAATAATTTTCTCTCTTATACCAGAGAGCAGGCAAGCCTGGGAATTCTGGCCAGTTAAATAGCTTGAGCTAAGTGCTGAGAGGACAAGAAAGGAACTGCAAGCAGAGACAGAGTGCAGCAGGCAACTCGAGACACATCTCCCACTTAAGCACTTCGGTTTAGGACCAGTTCTGGTGTTCAGATGGTGGGCTCTCCAGTGACAGTGTGCACAAAGATCAACATAGTTCACTGCTCGTGAAAAGGAGGGAGGCTGTCCAACAGGGTATTGGTGTGCTTTTCCTCACATGAACTGGATCTGAGAAAGTAAGATGAAGACATAGTCAGGCAAAACTCACTATTGCCGGGAGGTAGGTAATAGATACATGGTAGTCACTGGGCCAGGAGAGAGTGTGTTCTGGTGGACATTTCCACTGAGAGAGAGAGAGAGAAAAAAAAAAGGAAAGTTGACTAAGGAAACATTGAATAAATCCCTAAGAGTCATTTAGGGTGGAGTTGAGTAGAAGACCCTGAAGCAGTGATATAAAAGTTTGGGTGTCTTTATCTGACAGCTTCAGTAGACCTCAAGTTGAGTGAAGAACAAGAATGGTTAGTTGATGTTTTGCTAATTTGGTAAGATTAAATTTTTTTAAATGAGCAAATTAGTTGGGAGGAGACAGCCTGAGAAAATGATCCCATAAAATGTATATGAATTCTTGTGCTCACTCCTGAGCCAGGGGTGGATCTGAAGCTAAAAAGCACGTTAAATGCTTTGAGAACAGAACTGTGGGGGAGACTACAGCCCAAGTCCTAGACTGGCTGCTGGGTGAGGGACACACAGGACAGCTGTAAATGGCCTAGCAAAGGCTTTGGATAGTGAATTGATATTGGAACCACGGTCCACAGAATGTGAGTCAAAATATGTGACCAGCCTACAGAAACAACAACAGCAAAAGCAACTACACCAATTCAACATTATCCGTTGGATTTAAGTAAGCTACATAGGTTAAAAATAAAAGGACGAAGAAAGATACAATTCAAGCACCAATCAGAAGACAGCTGGAGAGTCTATATTTATATCAGACAAAATAGGCTTCAGAGCAAGGAAAACTGCCAAGAATAAAAAAGGTTATTACAGGGCTTCCCTGGTGGTGCAGTGGTTGAGAGTCCGCCTGCCGATGCAGGGGACACTGGTTCGTGCCCGGTCAGGGAAGATCCCACGTGCCGCGGAGCGGCTGGGCCCGTGAGCCATGGCCGCTGAGCCTGCGCGTCCGGAGCCTGTGCTCCGCAACGGGAGAGGCCACAACAGTGAGAGGCCCGCGTACCGCAAAAAAAAAAAAAAAAAGGTTATTACATAATGGTAAAAGTTCATTAATAAGACCTAATGATTCTAAATATGTACAGTCTTAACAAAACATCAAATACATGAAGCAAGAATGGATAGATCTGAAACAAGAAATAGATCCACAATTATGGCTGTGATGACTTCTCTCTTAGTATTTGATAAAACAAGTTAATATTAAGTCAAGAAGTATAAAGAACTGCACATCACCATCAGCCAGTTGGGTCTGTCTGATATTCATAGGACACTCCACCTAACTACAGTAGAATATACATTCTTTTTGGGTGTCCAAGAAACATTCATCAATGTAGACCAAATCTTACATCATGAAATAAAACTTAACGAATGTGAAAGAAGTGAATTCATACGAAGTACATTCTCTCAAAACAATTCAATTAAATTAGAAATCAGTAACAGAAAGATATCTGGAAAATCCTCAAATAAAAACATTCTTCTGCGTAATCCATGAGGTCAAAGATGAAACCTCAAGGGAAATTAGAAAATATACTATTTTGACCTGAACTAAAATGTAAGTACAATATATAAAAACGTAAGGAATGAAGCCATAACAGTGCTCTGAAGGAAATTTACAGCATTGAATGCTTGTATTGGAAAAGAAGAAAAGTCCCAAATCAACAATTTAAGTTTCCACCTTAAGAAACTGGAAAATGCAGAGCAATATTAACCTAAAGAAGTCAGAAAGAATTAAATAAAGGTTAGGTCAGAAATAAATAGAAAACAGAACAAAATAGAGAAAAAAATCAGTGGAATCAAAAGCTGTTTCTTAGAATCAATAAAGTTGATAAATCTCTAACTAAAATTATCAAGAAATACATAATTATCATTACTAGCAATGAAAGAGAATATATCATTACAGACATTAAAATGTTAATAAGAAAATACCAAGGACAATTCTATGTACATACATTTAATAATGTAGATAAAGTAGGTCAATTCCTTGAAACCTGCAAAATACTAAAACTCACCAAAAGAGTAGATAACATGGGGGCTTCCCTGGTGGCGCAGCGGTTAAGAATCCGCCTGCCAATGCAGGGGACATGGGTTCGAGCCCTGGTCCAGGAAGATCCCACATGGTGTGGAGCAGCTAAGCCCACACACCACAACTACTGAGCCTGCTCTCTAGAGCCCGTGAGCCACAACTACTGAAGCCCACACGCCAGAGCCTGTGCTACGCAACAAGAGAAGGCACCACGGTGAGAAGCCTGCGCACCGCAATGAAGAGTAGCCCCCACTCGCCGCAACTAGAGAAAGCCCGTGCGCAGCAACGAAGACCCAATGCAGCCTAAAAAAATAACTAAAATGAATTTTTTAAAAAAGTAGATAACATGAATAGAGCTATGTCTATTAGAGAAATTGAATTTGCAGCTTAAAGTTTTCCAAAAAAGAGATCTCCAGTTCCAGATGGTTTCAATGGTGAATTCTGCCAAACATGTGAAGGAATAACACCAGCTCTACACAATATCTTCCAAGAAATTAAAGAAGAGAGAATACTTCCAAACTCATTTTATGAGGGCAGAATTTCCCGGATGCCAAAAGACAGTACAAGAAAACTAGAGACCAATTTCCCTCATGAACATAGCCACAAAAATCCTCAACAAAATATTAGCAATTCAAAATCTAGTCACATATAAAAAGAATATATAACAACAAGTGAGATTTATCCTGGGATGCAAGGCTAGTTCAACATTTGAAAAACAATTTGTGTAATCCACCATATTCATAGACTAAAAAGTTAAACCACAGGTTCATAGTTATTCATGCAGAAACAACATTTGACAAAACTTAACATGTATTCATGAAAAAATCTCTGAGGAAACTAGGAAAAGAAGGGAACTTCCTTAAGCTGATAAAGGACATTTACCAAAAAAAAAACCCTTCACTGACATCATACTTAATGATGAAAGGCCAAATTATTTATCTCTAAGATTTTGAATAAGGCAGGATGTCCACTCTCTGCATGCCTATTTAGTCAGTACATGAGGGCAAGAAAAAAAAAAAAAAACACATATACCCACAGGAAAGAAAAATTGAAATTATCCCTATTTTCAGATAATGTGATGGTCTTCTTAAGAAAATCCCGCAGAATCCATTATAAAGCTCCTGGAGCTAGTAACTGAGTTGAACAGGTTCTCATTATACAATGTCATCGTACAAAATCATTATTTCTTTATACTATCAATGAATAATAATTACAATAAAAATACCTTTTATGTAGCTCCAAATAAAGGAAATACTTAAGTATAAATCTAGCAAAATGCGCAGGATCTGTATGTCAAAAATTACAAAATGCAGGTTTAAGAAAGAATTGAAAAAAAACCCCAAAAGCCTAAGTAAATGGAGAGATATACAGGGCTCATGGATTGGAACACTCAACATAGTTAAGTACCAATTCTTCCCCGACAGATTTATAGGTTTAATGCTATACAAATCAAAATACCAGCATGATTTTGTACATATTTAGATAGTTGATTCTAAAATTTATATGGAGAGGAAGAAAGAACTAGAACAATTAATTTTTAAAAGAAGAACAAAGACTGTTCAAATTACCTTATTTTAAAACATGTTATTCAGCTATCAGGATAATGCAATGTTATTCACACTAATCAAGATAGTGTGATATTAGGAAAGGGATAGGCACATAGATTGATGAGACAGACTAGAGTCCAAAAATATACTCAGTGTGGTAAATTTATTTTTGACAAAGGTGCAAAGGCAATTCAATGGAAAAAGACACTCCTTTCAGTAAATTGTATTGGAAAAACTGGCCATCCATCTGCAACAAAAATGAACCGTGACCTATGCCTCACAATACACAAAATTAACCCAAGATGGTTTATAGATTTGACTTTAAAATGTAGAACTTCAAAACTTTTAGAAGAAAGTATAGGAGAAAATCTTTGTGACTTTGAGTTAAGCAAAGTTTTCTTAGATCTGACACCAAAAGCATGATCCGTAAAAGAAAAGAAAATCTCAGTAAATTAAACTTCATCAATCTTTAAAAACTTTGTTTCACAAAAGCCCTATGAAGAGAATAACAGGATAACCATAGACTGGGAAAATAATTATAAATCACGTATTTGACAAAAGACATACATATTTAGGATATATCTTTAAAGACCTCTCAAAACTTAATAAGAAAACAAACAACCCAATTTAAAAATTGGTCAACAATCTGAACACTTTACTACAGAACACACATGGATATCAAATAAGCACATGAAAAGATGTTCAACCTCATTAGCCATTAGGGAAATGCAAAATAAATAAACCACTATTATAATGTTTTTTATATTATAATGTTATAATGTTTTTTCCTGTAGCAAACCCTAGTTTTTCAGCTTATTTTAGTGAAGATATAAGAACACTGCTGGCCTTGGTGATTTGCTTGACTAATAAAATACATTAAAAGTGATATTCCAGACCTCTGAAGCTATATCAGAGGAAGGCTTATATCTTCTTTCTGGGCCTTTTGGAACACTTATTGTCGTAATGTTTGTTCTGGGAGAAGCTGGTGGCCATGTAAGTTTGAGGCTACCTTGAGTCCCCCATGTGTGGCCAGAGAGTGATGCAGACCAGCCCCCGGAAGTTATACCTGTCCTGGCCCAGGCACTGGGCATGTGAACATCTTGCATATTTCAGCCCAACACACTCCACATGTAAAAGCATGAAGACCCTAGGCACATGTCCACAATTGAGCCATCCTAATCATCTCTAGCTCTTTTAACCACCCAGCTAAAACCCCAGATACCATGGAGCTCTATCAGTCTATTACTTATTTGAAAGATACAGAAACTGAGGTTCTTTCTTCTTAATGTTTTAAACACACATTTACTGAGTAGTAATTACATGCTAGGTATTGTGCTAAGTGTTTTTTTTTAAATCATTATTTCTGTTAATCCATATAACCCTATGAAGTAGTTTTATTATCATTGCATAGTTATCGTTTTATGTGTGAGGAAACTGAGATTCAGATAGAATGTGTTTTCCCTAAAGTTATTTATTTAGTAGATCTAATTTTGCCAAATAATGCATTCCAAATGTCCCCCCTAATTGAAGACTATGCTCTGATGAATTCAGGAGTGGCCATTAATAATGTGAGTGACATTCCCAGGAAGAAGCTCCAGGAGTCAGGGTACCGATTGCCATGTCTCTTTTTCCCTTTGTATCGATGATGGGCAGTATTTCTCATTTTTAGAGTGATGGCAACATGAAAAAGCATTGTGCTGATCCATGGTGAGTCTTGTAATGTGAGTGAGACAACTACGATGTTCAAGACTGCTATTACTGCAGCAAAACCCAGCCTGTCCTCACTGATATTTACACATAGCTAGTAAATAGCAGAGTTGGGACTCCATCTACTTATTAGTGTACTTTCTTTACAGAATCTCAAACAGTGTATTAGAAGAAATTTAATTAGGAAAACAGTAGGCTATACGTAAGACACTTCTTTGAGATGTACCTCAAATATCCTACTACAGTTATTCTTCCAATCTCCATATATAAGGGAACTTCAAACACTAGGTGTTTGTTATTCTTTCAAGGAAGTTTTTTTGGTCTGTTCTAGGATATAGGAAGATGATTACAGTTTCCAAACCAAATGGTCAGGCTGTGAGATCTAGTAAATATAAATATAAATATACTTAAGTGTAAGGTGGAAGAGATTTGAAGTTTAAACTATATCAGAAAATTAAAATTTTTTCATCCAGCAAATCTACTATTGTTGTGTTTATTATTTTAACTTACTGGGGTACAGAGAAAGATAGATTAGATTTATACTTTCCAGAGGTTCATGATGAGAAGGCCATGTGTGGGGAGGAGAGAGAAATATAGAACGAATAATCAGAGGAATATGGATAAGTGATATAATACATTATGACCTATGTGCATGGGAGCATCTAGGAGGGAATATTTCACATTGATGAGGAGGTTGAGGAAAGCTCCCTGTGATATGAATAGAGTTCCTTAGGCATTAGGACAAGGGCGTTATGGGCAATGATAATAGCACGTGCAGATCCCTAGAAGTGAGAAAAGCCTGGGCTTTTCTGGGAATAAGTATTTCAGAATTGTTGAGGGCAGGGTGTTTGTCAGGGAGTGGTAGGAGATGAGCCACAAACCACAACTAGTAAGTAGCACTGAAAGAAGTGCCCCATGAATCAAAGCTAACTCCTCATTTTCCAGGATCTCTGAATCATCCGAGTGTACAGAGCTGTTCTATTCAGTGTAATAAACAGCATTTGTCTATGAGCGGAAGATGACAACATGGGTCAGATTCAACTGGTCTTTTATGACTGGCTTTGCTGGGGGAGGATGAGGCAAGTTCTATAATATTTACACAAAGTGAAAACTGCTCACTTGTTTTACATTTCTCTTTAAAGTAAATAAGCGCATAAAATTGGCCAAAAAAAAGGTATTTCAAAGAAGTACAATTCAGGATAAGCAATGCGTGGTGGGAATGTAATTGCTTGCCCGGGGAAGGAAGTGTTTTCAGCAAATGGTACCAAGTAACTCGATATTCATTTAAAAAAAAAAAAAGAAAAGAAACTTGATCTTTGTCTTACTCCATACCCCAAAATAAATTAAAAATGAATCATATACCTATGATCTTAGAGCTAAAACTACAGAGCTTTGGGAAAAAACATGGAGGAATCTTTTTGATTCAGTGGTAAACAAAGGTTATTTGTGTCATAGAAAGCAATAACCATAAAAGAAAAAAATGATAAATTAGACTTCATTGAAATTTAAGACGTCTGATTATTAGCAGACATCATTAGGAAAATAAATAGTCACAGGCCAGGAAAAATATTTGCAAGACATATATCTGACAAAGAACTGGTGTTAGATGGATAAAGAACTCTTACAACTTAATAATAAAAACACAGACAACCCAATTAAAAAACAGGCAAAAGATTTGAACAGTTATTTCATAAAAAGAAGTTACACAAATGGTAATAAACATAACAAAAAATGGTCAGCACCATTAGTCATGAGGGAAATTCAAACCACAATGAAATACCATTATAAACTCACTGAGGTGTCTAGAATTTTAAAAAAAGATAATCCAAATGTTGGTAAGAGTGTGGAGCAACTGGAACTCTTACTGGTTGGAATGTAAAATGGTACAACTAATTTGGGAAGAGTTCTGGACATTACTTAAAAATCTAAACATGCAACTACATTATGACTCTGCAATTCTAATCTTAGTTATTTATCCAAGAGACTAAAAATATACGTACACAAAAAGACTTGTTTAAGAATATTCATAGCAGTTCTATCCATAATAGCAAAACCTGGAATATTTCAGATATCCATCAAATAGAATGGATAAACAAACTATGGTATATTCATACATTGGAATACTACTCATCAATAAAAAGGAATGAAATACTGATATACACAACAACATGGATGAATTTCAAAAACAGTATGCTGAGTTAAAAAAAAAAAAAAAATACAGGGCTTCCCTGCTGGCACAGTGGTTGAGAGACCGCCTGCCGATGCAGGGGACACGGGTTCGTGCCCCGGTCCGGGAAGATCCCACACGCTGCGGAGTGGCTGGGCCCATGAGCCATGGCCGCTGAGCCTGTGCGTCCGGAGCCTGTGCTCTGCAACGGGAGAGGCCACAGCAGTGAAAGGCCTGCGTACCGCAAAACAACAACAACAACAACAACAACAACAAAAACAGACACAAAGGAGTATATTCTCTATGAATTCCTTTCTATTAATTCTAGAATGGAAAAAAATGAGAAAAGTGGTTGCCTCTGTGGAGGTGGAAGTAGAGATTGAATGTGAAGGAGTGTGAGAAATATTTCTGGAATCATGTTAATTTTCTATATTTTGAAAGGGGTTTGGATTACACAGATATATAGATTTGTCAAAATTCAGTGAATGTACAGTTAAGAATTGTGCATTACATGTATAATTTTTCATTGAAAGAAAAACAAACATTGATTGTATTTAATGATATGCATACTGGAATATGCATGGTGGGAAGTATACTATTATTCACAATTTACTTTGAAATGCATTAAAAATTAAGATAAATTAATAAATGGATAGAGGGATGGATAAATGGATAGATACCTTTATCTATATAAAGCACCTTTGCTAAAATATTACTGATAGAATCTAGGTGGTGGGTATGTATGTGTTCACTGTACAATTTTTTAAAATTTCTTCTGTACTGAAATTTTTCTGAATTAAAATGTGGAAGGTGTTCTTTCTTGCATTTTCCAGCATCTGCTAGGTTTAAGATAATAATTTAGTCTCACATTTCTTAATTAGACAACCCTAGAGCCATATCCACCTACTTATCCCCCTTCCATTAAAGCAGAAATGAAGTCAGAGGGTGGGTGGATATTGTCATGATTAGTTAATAAGCAGCCTCTTACCACTCCCCATTCCATCATGCTGCCTTCAGCTCAAGGCTGCCAGTAACCAAAACACAAGGCCCCACTGGGAACCTAGGCTACAAGTGGGACAAGAGTCAGGCCACTATAGACAGTGAAGGTTGAAGGTTCTGCTACCAAACTGTAGGAAGGGGATTTTCATTAAAAGACTGATGTCCAAATTAAGAGAAACCTTGCAGATCTATAAGAATGCTTTTAATCTGAAAAAAAAAAATTGCAGTCAATGAACATATTCTCCTTTAGCATCTAGTGTTTCCTGTTCATTCTCTTCTTTATTTTCCAAATAATAATTGCATAGGCAATTTATTAGAAAATTATCAAGTATCATTTGTATTTTCCCCCACTCTGCTTATTTCCTCACTCACATCTCAGAAGAATTATCACCCAGCCAGAAAACTAGAAGTCATTTCTGCTTGCCCAATTTCCTTTATCCCTAGTACTCAACCTATCATCACGTCTTGTTAACTCCACATGATCTCACATTCTTCCATTTCTATCTTTCCTGTCTTCACCTTTATTCTAGATGAACATCATCTTTTACTTGGACTACACCACAAGTCTCTGCTGGCCTTTTCATTTGGTCTCTTTCCCCATCCCAATCCATTACCCACATAGCAATGGAATGTATTTTTCTCAGAATGTAGCTGCATTGTGTCACTATCTTGCTTAAAATCTTTCGCTGTTTTCTCCTTGTGCTTAGTCTGTTTTTTCAATTTTTTTTCTATTGAAGTATACTTGATTTACAGTGTGTTAATTTCTGCTGTACAGCAAAGGGATTCAGTTATACATATATATGCATTCTTTTTTATATATTCTTTTCCATTATAGTTTATCCTAGGACATTGAATATAGTTCTCTGTGCTGTATAGTAGGACCCTGTTGTTCATACATTCTATATATAAAAGCTTACATCTGCTTACATGTCCCACTCCATACTTGTGCTTAGTCTTAAATCCACGCTCTTTACAGTGAACCAGAAAACTCTGCTTTATAGCACTCATCTATCTCTGTCACGCCACCCCACTCTTAGCACTGCAAGCCCAGTAGGTTCTACCTTCTGAGCCTTTCACAGGTGGTACTCTCTGGAACGCTCTTCCTCCAGCTCTGTGTGCCTAGATCTTTCTGTTCCTTTAGGTTTCAGCCTCAAATATCACCTCCTCAGAAAGACTGCCCTGGCCATTATGTTTGAGTGGTTCCCTACTTTTTGATATCTCCTTGAGATGAAAAGATCTAGCTTCTATTTAGGGATGCTCAGGTTTATTTCTCATAGTCTATTTTGGTAATTTCCCACATATTTTTGGAGTTATTTCCAGGAATCAGAGAATCTTTATATAAAAACTAAGAACTGCTTTTACACTGAATCAGGTTTACTTTTTAGATGCTATTTTTCAAGAGTTCGTGGATGCTGTTATGATTAATACAATTTTACTTAAGTGTATTTGTGGATTTCTGATAGAATTAGATTTTGTTTTTTAATCCATCTGTAACCAAAATAGAAATACTTTCACGTGGGATTTATTGTATTTTCTTTAAGAAAAGAGCTTCCCATCCATAAAAATTGCTGAACTACTGATCCATGTTGTTGAGAATGAATTTAAATCAAATAAGTTCATTCCTGTGATGTAGTTTACTTTTCTACTAAGTTGGATCAAGTTTTCTATATTTAGTTCTAGAATGTTAGAAATGAAAGGAATTCTTGAGACACTTCAGTTCAGTTCCTTTACATTATAGAAAAGGACATAGGTTGGAGATTTAAAATATTTATCTGATCCCACAAATAGTAGGAGGGTAGAATGAGCAGACTGGCATCCTATCTTGTAGTCCAGCTCCTTCCATTGCCCTCAGTGTCCTTTGGACACTGCCCTCTCCGAAATGGAGTCAGAGACCAGATTCCTGAGCTGAGTGTCAGTTGAGCTGTCTAGTCCGTTCCTTCTCTTCCTCACTCCCTCCTGCCCTCTCCCTCTAATTTATCCAGGCTGTAATCTCACAGCCTGAAGTGTTTATTTTTTACTGGTAGTTAAAGAAATATTTAACCAGCTGCACATTAACATGAAAATGACCACACAAGAAACATGGTTGCTAAGCAAAGGTAGTGTAACTCCCGTAATTGTACTGAGAGCTATAAAACATGCACAGAAGCATATGTCACCACTAAAGCATCCCTTCTACTAACATTTTTCTCATTTCCTCCTAGAGCAGCATAAAACTGGTTCCTGGATGCCCATGGCAACAAACTCAAAACTTGACTTGTAATACAGCTTGGTTCCCAGATGTTCCTATTGGCTATAAAGTTACACAGCAGATTTAATGATATAGCTGGACATGAAATGCTTTCATATTTTTCTGCTGCAAAGTCAAGTTGAAGGCAATTTTAAGTAGGAACATAAAAATCCTAAAATCTAGATGGACCAGTACTCAGTCTGCTAGATTTAAGTCAGCTTTAAAGATATGGGTTTCATTGAGTTAGAGAGTTTCTAAATCCACAGAAAGAAATATAAAACCCTCTACATTTAAATTTATTTTCAGACCAAATTAATCTCCTAAGGATAACTAGACACCACATTGAGATAACTACTGTTATCTCTGGACTGGCATATTATCATCCTACTTTCTCTCTTGTTCTCAAGTGAATGCTTATAATATTCCCTTGGGCAGCTTGTAAGTAGATTCCTGGGCACCACCCTCAGAGACTGTGATTCAGTAGATGTATGCTGAGATCCAATACTCCGTATTTTTAGCAAGCACCCTCAAGTGATTCTGATGAGGTGTCCATAGACCACACTTGGAGGAAACAGGTGAGCCCAGTGGTGGCAACCACATGGTGCACAGCCTTTTGTCATCCAGGCATGTGTAAGGCTAGAGTGACCAGAGACAGGGCAGTGACCTGAGAGAAGTACAGCTTTCCAAGGCAGGCTTGGTTGAGGAAATCCTCCCTGGGATAGAAATAATTAAAGCCAGTCTTATGCCAGTCTTGAAGTAATAGGGCTCTAGTCTTCACAGATTTTGTGAGAAGATGACCACAAAGCTGGCAAGAGGTTAACATGATCCCAAATTTGGTTCATGACATTTCTTATTCAGCCCACACCTAAACATGAGGTAGAGCTACTGTCTTTTTATAACAAATTACATAGGTCAAGAGGACTATTAAACATTCTTTTTAAAGGGTGCTATTGAAGACTGAGGCTCCATATGAAATGATTCTGTTGTTGAGAACTGCAAAAGTCCCATTAAGAAGATCTAAAATGAGCAGCAGATGTTACTGCTTCACCATCTGGTTAAGATTCCTAAAGGATTTCTGAGGGAAAGAGAAACTAGGTTCATTTAAAAATGAGCTCATTAAGAGTAATGGGGAGTAATGAGCTTCATTCTAATAATAATAATAATAATAATAATAATAAATGAGTTCCAAGAACACATTATCAGAATTATCAAATTGATTCACCCTGGGCCCAAATTTCCTTCAAAATCCAGTCAAATTATATGGCTTAAGAGGAGTTCAACCAAAGAGGCTTTGTGTCTTTAGACTTAAAAGTTCCCAGTAGCCTAAATTACCACACATTTTCTGCATTGATACCATTGTTTAATGGCTGAAAATAGAGTCATAGAACCTCATTTTACTAAAGCTAAACAGAAGAACTAGACTCTATTGGTGGACTTTTGGCCTAACTTTTAGACTAAGAAGCAAATATTTTGTAAGAGAGCTCATATCCCTCAAGTCAGTGTCCTTATAGACACAGGACCACTCTCCCTACTATAATTTCTCAGTAAATTTCACAGATGCTACACTTTTTGTCCACGTTACACTATGGGCAGTGTTACAGTTGTTTTACACTATGTTTGTTGGGTCGTAGTCATTCACAAACTATTCTCTGATGCCATGCTTGTCTTCCACAATGAAATAAAATTCCACAGCATGAATCTTCTAATACTCAGGAAAATACTATTGTAAATTAATTTAAAGATTTTTCTAACTTTGGCTTTTTCTTCTATAAGTTTTTTGAAATCTTTGATGTCTGCCACCACTCATCCAGTATTAGTTTGCAACTCATTTAGACTAAAACAAGGTATTTGTTTCTTTTAAGCATGTATAAATATTATGTGGAATATTACTAAAATATCCATCACTTTCCGGTGCCCTGCCACCCGACTGAGGAAGACCACAGGTGTGCTGATTTAAGGTGTAATTACAAGGATGTACCTGAGTCACAGTGCAATGCTTCTACATGAACGTGTTGAGGGCTCACCTTCAAAATGAGGTCATTGCTGGGCCAGTCACCTGGTAGGAATGGTTCATTCAGATGGAAAAACAGAAGTGAGGTGGAAAACTCTAGTGAGAGTTCTAGGGGAATCTCCGAGGCTTGGAGGTGCCAGCACGTTGAGTGTCTAATTTGATTCCCTTAATTAGGAGGCTGGATCAGCTGCTGTGATTCTAAAGCTCCAGGGTTGCACACAGCTTGTCTCTACACTTGCAGCTTAGACCAAACCAAATATTCAACTTTGTAATCAGACCAGTTACTTAAATTTAACACAGATCCACAGTAAACTCATACCTACATTAGAAAAAAAAAAAAAAAAGCACTTGAATTATGTCACTTTAGTTCAGCAGAGTAAATATATTTTTCTGAAAGCAGTTTGTTAATATTTCATCAAAATAACCTGATCATTCTATGGAATTTCTGATCATTCATTCTTATACTAACAGACTTAAAAAAACTAATTTATTAAACACAATTTATTGATTAAAAATTTAAATAACAATACATGAAATGCACAGGGAAAATATATGATTAAACATTAAAAAACTGGTGATTAGATGTGCAACTTTGGGAATATGAGCAAAATATTGGGGCAGTTAAACTATAAATATTCTTAAAAGTTTTATCCCTGTTTCATTGTCCTTGATGCCTGTAGGTATCATATATAAAGCATTTTAAACTACCTTTTTGAGTGCAAGCAGATGGAATTGGGAAGGTGGAACAATGGTCTTTGTCCTGTTGCCCATATTTAGAGCTACTGAATGTGCGTGTACTTTTGTGTATAGCATTATATCTTGTTGCTGCTGCACTCTCATGCCCAGTGCTGCTGCTTTGAAAATTATAATTGGTTCTCAATAACCACCTTTAGGAAATCCCCCAAAAGTATTTGTGTAACTTCCTGCCTCCTGAGTGCAAGTTTACTTAGGATATCTCAGGAAAGGAAGATTCCTTAGTTCCTCTTATTCTGTCCTGACCCAGATAGGTTTGTTGCTTGTTCAGTCTAATAAAATGACCTCAGGAAAGTGTAGCAATGTAAAGCTGTGATGTTTGGGTGATTTGGGGCGGAGGGGAGTAGCAGCAGGTAGAAAGCATTTATGGAATATGGAAAAGATTCCTGCCTAGGAGAATACCTTTTGCAGTCATCACCTTATACTTAAATTTCAGTTATAGATTGACATTTTTTTTTTCTTTGTTGGCTTACAGCCTAGATTACCTGGGAAATACCTCAAGGAACACTCCACGAGTTACCAGTTATTTACACTTTTATAGGAATCACTGTTTCAGGTCTTTACACCAAGAGCAAGTTTTTAAAAAGAGCTGGGTAGAGAGTAAACAAGGTCACCAGAGTCAGCCTCTGTGTGTGCGTGTATGTGTGTTTTGAAGGATCACTGGAAAAAAAAAAAAAAAATTGTACATTGAGTATGTTCCTGGCACTTTGCTTGATATTTTATATTATCTCAGTTAATTAGCTCAACAGTCCTATGAAATGTATATTTTTATTTTATTGCCTGAGTTTTATGGGTGAAGAAACTGAGATTCAAAATGGGAATTAACTTGCCCAAGGTCACACAGCCAGTCAGTGGCAGATCTGATATCTTAGCCTTACTCTGTCAAGATAAGATATATGTTAATCTTCGAGAATAGATGGTACAAGATACGAGGCATGAAAGAACATGGTATTATTTAGAGAATGCTAAATAATTTAGTATGTCTGAGTAAAAATATAGATGAGAAATTACACATTGCCCCCTACATATCAGCATGCAATCAACCGGCAAATCTTAGTGTTTCTTCTACTTCCCATGTGTAGCCTATTGTAGTCTACTGGCACCCTCCTAATTTAATATGTTATGACTTCTATGTGGACAATTTCAGCAGCTTTGTACATGTCTCTTTCCACCAGCTTCATTGACTTTCAGTTCTTCCTCAGCAATAATGCAGGTTTAATCTTCTAAAGTATGTGCCAGTCTCTTTTGCAAAAGGAAAAAAAAGCCGTGTGTGTATATACACACACACACTTTATTTTTAGAGCAGTTTTAAGTTCATAGTAAAATTGAGCAGAAAATACAGAGATTACCCATATACCCCCATCGCCACACATGTGCAGCCTTCCCCATTATCCACCCACTAGAGTAGTACATTTGCTACAATTGATAAACCTACACTGACACATCATTACCATCCGAAGTTCAGAATTTATGGTTCACTCTTGGTGTTGTACTGTCTATGGGTTTTAACAAAGTATAGTGAAATATATCCACCATTATAGTATCGTACAGAGTATTTTCACTGCTCTAAAAATCCTCTGTCATCCCTCACTTCTCCCAAACCCCTGGCAACCACTAATCTCTTTACTGCCTTTTTCAGACTGTCCAACAGAATCATAGTAGCCTTTTCAGATTGGCTTTTTTCCACTTAGTGTTAATATGCATTTAAGTTTCCTCCATGCCTTTTCATGGCTTGAATATATTCCTTTGTCTGGATGTACTGCAGTTTATTAATTCATTTACTGAAGGACATCTCGGTTGCTTCCAAATTTTGGCATTTATGAATAAACTTGATATAAACATCCATGTGAGGGTCATTTGGGTAGATACCAAGGAGCATGACTAATGGATTGGTGTTTAGTTTTGTAAGAAACTACCAGACTGTGTTCCAAAAGTGGTGGTACCATTTTGCATTCCCATCTGCAGTAAATGTGAGTTCCTGTTTCTCTACGTCCTCGTCAGCATTTGTTGTCATGAGTGTTTTGGATTTGGTAATTCTAATAGGTATGTAGTGCTATCTCATTGTTATTTTAATTTTTAATTCCCTAATAACATATGGTGTTGAACATCTTTTCATATACTTACTTGCCATCTATATATCTTCTTTGGTGAGACATCTGTTAAGGTCTTTTGCCCCCTTTTTTTTTTTAGTAGAGTTGCCTGTTTTCTTACTGTTGTTTTAAGAGATCTTCATATATTTTGGATCACAGTCCTTTATTAGATGTGTCTTTTGGAAATATTTTCTCCCAGTTTGTGGCTTGTCTTCTCACTCTCCCAAATTTATATTTAATTGATATTGTTGTATATTTATCCTTTATTTTAAGCCCTTTCAAAACCCTTTTAAGAAAAAGTAGCATGTCAAATTTTAAAAAGGAGTTAAAATATTTAAATACTTAGTAAAGTTCAAATTCCTGATTCCGGCATTTACGGATGTCCACAGTTCAGCCCAACCAATGTTTCTAGTCTTATCAAGTAACAGTTGCATTCACTTTTGTGCCAGACTAATAGACACTTCTTTCCTGGAATTCAGACACTGTTGGAGGGGACATAAACTGGTGTAGCAATTCTGGTTGGCAGTTTAACATTACATAAAGAAACAAAAACAAAACCCCCAAACCCACATTAAAAACAATCTCCTTTGCTTTAGCAATTCCTCTTCTTGGAATGACTCCTCAGGAAATAATTGTTGTGTACAATCACATGGTCTCTCCACCTTTCCTTTCCTAAAGGTGTCTGTTGCATTATTTATTGTCGTGAACATCACTGGTTGCTTATCCAGTCTATTTTCCCCTTCTCAAGAATTTTAAACTTGCATTCAATTATCCATCACACCCCTATTATTTTAGGGCTAACGTTCTTCTATTCCAGTCCTGAAGTTGAGCCTCACTGGGTAAATCTGCTTTCTGTTTCCAATGATTATTTGGAAACACTGCCCTATGCCAACCTATTGATGGCTTTCTGTGCATCTCAGGAAACGGTTCATAAGTGGGTATATGAGACATAAGAGGACATTTGCCAGGGGCACTGGAAGAGGTGGTTTCTGTTCTTCTGGATGTATTTGAATGTAAAGCCCAGAACTGCTGCTATCATTTTTCTTCACCACCAAAGGACTGAGTGGACCTTTGGCAAAAGCAGGGCCAAAAGGATCTCAGAGAAATGGAGTCTTAGCTCTGATTTAAACGTAGCTGACCAGTGCCCTACATCTGGATTTTAACCAGTTACGTGAGCCTTAATAAGCCATTTAATGTGGTTTTAGCAGTTTGAATTAGATCTTTTCTTTTGGTTGGATTCATCAAAATCGATACTTTGTAGAGAGAAAAACTGCAAACATCTTAAATATCAACCAATAGAGAACGGGTTAAATAGAAAATCACTAATACGATGGACTAATGAGCAGGAATTAAAAGATGACACTGTGGAAGAAGATATAATGACATAGAATGATATTCGTAATATTTTTGTGTATAAATGAGTTAAAAACAGTATACATATGATAATCAGTTTGGGCTTAAAATCTATATTTACATAAAATGAGGTGAAGCCTCGCAGAGTGCTTGGTACAGTGCTCAAAATATAGTAAATGTTATTATTATTTTAATTTAACAAAATGTTAACAGTTGTCATATTTAGGTGATAGCATAAGGATGACATTATTTTCTTAACTTGAACACATTTCATTTTGTAACAATAAGAAAAAACAGCTCTTTCAAAATGGTTTAAATTTTAAGGTTCTACTATATTGTCATCATCAATTTTTAAGAGATGAATAGTTCACTATGATCACATCATAAAGAATTCTGAAGATATTAGAAAAAGAAACCTACTTATCTGCTTCCTAAATATATTTTCCAGGTGCCTTCCGATTCTTGAAACCTTTGTCTCCATTTGGATTGCTTATTTTTCCTACCATCTTTTGACAATTTTATTTCCTCTTTAAGACACAACTAAAATATTGCCTTTGGCACAGTCTTTCTAGGACACGCTGGCCAGATGTGGTTCCTTGCTCTCTTGAAAACTACAGAATTTGCAAACTGATTTTTATTTTGTCCTGTGTGTGTGTTTAATTTACACAGTATTTTAAAAAACCTATAGATGACACTAATTAAATAACGGTAGATTTCCACATAAAAATCTGGATTTTCTTTTTCTTTTTTTTTTGCGGTACGCGGGCCTCTCACTGCTGTGGCCTCTCCCGCTGTGGAGCACAGGCTCCGGACGCACAGGCCCAGCGGCCATGGCTCACGGGCCCAGCCGCTCCGTGGCAGGTGGGATCTCCCCGGACTGGGGCGCGAACCCGTGTCCCCCGCATCGGCGGGTGGACTCTCAACCACTGTGCCACCAGGGAAGCCCTGGATTTTCTTTTGAAAAATAATAAGACCCGACAATCTTGCACTTGCATAGTTGCATGATAACAATAGGCTTAGATTGAATGGCAGCTTCCCTTTTCAAGTGTGTATTTTATTTTTTTTAAGTATTTCACTCATTGATAACAACTTGTGCCTCCTGTAGACATTTGACTCCTACCATAGTTTAGTGGAAGGCTCAGCAAGGCAAGGTTATTTGGCTACTCCCTTATTATAC
The DNA here is from genome assembly GCF_937001465.1 of Orcinus orca. NCBI lineage: Eukaryota > Metazoa > Chordata > Mammalia > Artiodactyla > Delphinidae > Orcinus > Orcinus orca. The sequence goes on from NC_064564.1 coordinate 58,657,680, forward strand.
ACTGCTTTTCGCGGTTGTTTTCGTATGTACATTTTCTGTAAGTTTCTTGGGACCAAAGCGTGTACTTACACATATCTTACACATGTCAACTCATACTGCCTTATGCACAGTAGGCTGGTAACATATTACTTATTGAGTGAATTAAACCAGTGAACAAATAAATAAACCTTGCCACATTCTATAAGTTCTTTACTCGAAAAAGATTTTTTTCATTGCTTCGGTTAGTCAACTGAAGAAAGCACTTTAGAAAACCACGTTAGTAGACAAATAAGAAAATTGCACCGTGGATCATGAGTACTGAACAGGTCCTGTATCATTGTTGAATTTTAACAAAATGGTTGACTTTTGAAGGTGATGTATGAGATCTGGCCTGGCATTGCACTAACAAACGTTACTGGCTTAGAAAAGATTTTGATAAATTCACTCTTGTCCTTTTACTCGTAGAAATGTGTTTTACCACCTGTCAAGCACAATGACAGAAATGCTGAAAACTTCATGATAGAGCCATCACTTGTGCAAAATGCTATTAGATATGTCAAGCTCTGATGGTGAAATTTCTTCAAGAGTCGTAACAGAGGTCACTTTCAACTTCTATATTCAGTTTTGTGAAAGAAAGCAGTATAGTATCATTTTAGATTCCCTTATGACATCTCTTGTACGTTGTAGTTGCTTTGAGTTGGGGGAGAAAAAGCTGGAGAGCAAATGAAATAGTTTCTGGTTGTGGAGAAAAGTTCCTAAAGTAATTAACTCCTAGTTTTGATATTTTCTGTGAACCCTCATAGCTGCAGGAAGATAGACTAGAATTTGAAACACATCCTTCGAGTTTCTTACATATATTAAATTAAACTTAATAACATGTATGGAATGACAAGGGAGAAAGATCTAGATGTATGGAAAAGAGCTGTAAAGTTGTGGTTGCCATTTTAACATGGGCTTTTTATTTAGAGAGTTCCTCTTCCTTTAACTGTCCATAATCTGGCAGCCTTGTATAAGTATAAAAAGGGTGAGACAGAGCATTCAGCACAGAACTGTGGCATTGATAAAGTCAGTCTTCCCTTGGTCTCACAGTCTGCACTTTGAATATGTATAATTTAGAGATACAGATTTCATCTGAATACAGATACACCTCGTTTTATTGCACCTCACTTTTTTGCGCTTTGCAGATACTGTGTTTTTTACAAGTTGAAGGTTTGTGGCAACCCTGCGTCAGACAAGTCTATTCACGCCATTTTTCCAACACCATTTGCTCAGTTTGTGTCTGTCACATTTTGGTACTTCTCGCAATATTTCAAACTTTTTCATTGTTGTTATATTTGTTATGGTGACCTGTGACCAGTGATCTTTGATGTTACTATTGTAATTGTTTTGGGGCACTGTGAACCATGCCCATATAAGATGGCAGACTTAATCTAATGGACTAGCTTTCCCCCCATCTTTCTCCATCTCCTTGGGCTTGCCTATTCCCTGAAACAAAACAATGTTGAAACTAGACCAATTAATAACCCTGAGTGTTCAAGTAAAAGAAGGGTCGCGAGTCTCTCACTTTAAATCGAAAGTTAGAAATGATTACTCTTAGTGAAAATGTTGAAAAGTGATTAGGCATGTTGAAAGTTGAGACAGGCCGAAAGCTAGGCCTCTTGTGCCAGTTAGACAAGTTGTGAATGCAAAGGAAACATTCTGGAAGAAAATTAAAAGTGCAACTCCAGTGAATACATGAATAAGAAAGTGAACCAAGCCTTACTACTGTTACGGAGAAAATTTTAGCCATCTGGATAGAAGATCAAACCAGCCACAAGATTCCCTTAAGCCAAAACCAAATCCAGAGCGAGGCCCTAACTCTCCAATTCTACAAAAGCCAAAAGAGGTGAGAAAACTGCAGAAGAAAAGTCTGAAGCTAGCAGAGGTTGGTGCATGAGGTTTAAGGGAAACAGCCCAAGGGTTTCCATAAAGTAAAAGTGCAAGGGGAATAAAGCAAGTGCTGATGTAAAAGCCGTAGCAAGTTATCCAGAAGATCTAGCTAAGGTCACTAATGAAGGTGGCCTCACTAAACAACAGGTTTTCAATGTAGACTAAACTGCCATATTAGAAGAAGACGCCATCCAGGACTTTCATAGCGAGAGAGCAGAAGTCAGCTCCTGGCTTGAACGCTTCAAAGGACAGGCTGACTCTCTTGCTCGGGGCTCATATCACTGGTGACTTGAAGTTGAAGCCAGTGCTCATGTACCAGTCTGAAAATCCTAGGGCCCTTAAGAATTTGGCTGGACCTACTCTGCCTGTGCTCTATAAATGGACTAACAAAGCCTGAATGACAGCATCTCTGCTGACAACATGGTTTACTAAATATTTTAAGCCCACTGGTGAGACCTACTGCTCAGAAAAAAAAGATTCCTTTCAAACTATTACTGCTTACTGACAATGTACCTGGTCACCCAAGAGCTCTGATAAAGATGTATAAGGAGATTAATATTGTTTTCATGTCTACTAACATAACATCCATTCTCAGCCCATGGTTAAGGAGTAATTTCGATTTTGAAATCTTATTATTTAAGAAATACATTTTGTAAGGCGTAGCTGCCATAAATAGTGATTCCTCTGATGGATCTGGGCAAAGTAAGTTGAAAACCTTCTGGAAAGCATTCACCATTCTAGATGCCATTAAGAACATTATTGATTTATGGGAAGAAGTCAAAATATCACAATTAACAAGAGTTTGGAATAAGTTGACTCCAACCCTCACAGATGACTTTGAGGGGTTCAGGACTTCAGTGGAGGGAGTAACTACAGATGTGGTAGAAACAGCCAAAGAACTAGAATTAGAAGTGAAGCCTGAAGATGTGGCTGAACTGCTGCAAGCTCGTGATAAAACTTGGATGGATGAAGAGTTGCTTCTTATGGATGAGCCAAGAAAGTGGTTTCTTGAGATAGAATCTCCCTGCAAAGATGCTGTGAAGATTGATGAAATTCCAACAAATGATTTAAAATATTACATAAGCTTAGTTAATAAACCAGCAGCAGGGTTGGAGTGGGTCGACTCCAGTTTTGAAGCAAGTTCTACTGTGGGTAAAATGCTATCAAACAGCATTGCATGCTACAGAGAAATGGTTCATGAAAGGAAGAGTCAATCCATGCAGCAAACTTCATTGTTGTCTTATTTTAAGAAATTTCCACAGCCACCCACCCTTCAGCCGTCACCACCTTGATCAGTCGTCGACATTGCGGCACCAGCCTCCATCAGCAAAAAGATGATGACCTGCTGAAGCTCAGATGACGGTTAACATTTTTCAGCAATAAAGTATTTTTAAATTAGGGTATGTACATTGTTTTCCTTTTAGACATAATGCTATTGCACACCTACTAGACTGCAGTACAGTATAAACTTAACTTTCATATGCACTAAGGAACTAAAAAATTCATGTGGCTTGCATTCTTTCCATGGTCTGGAACAGAACCTGCATTATATCCGAGGTATGCCTGTGTAAGCTCTGTCACTAGATTTTACATGGCCTATCTGAGCTTCATTTTATCTATAAAATGTGAGTAACTGTCTTAAAAATATGACCTTCAGGGCATGGTTGAGAGTATTTAAAATCAAGTAACTAGTGTACCCACAACAGCCTCCCCCTTGCCCTCCAGCTTTTGGAGACTTTATGCTTTCTCCATTCCTACCTTTTCAAAACCTTAAAGGGGGAAGGGATCTGATCAGATTACTCATATTTAGATGCAAATAACTGATAAGACTTCAAGTGTACCTGCCCTTGTATATGTTTACCAGGGGCCAAAGGTTTTAAGCCCGAAGAATGAATCTTTAACTGTGGAATTTTAGGAATTAACTAATTATTGAAGGAGAAATTCGTTGCTCAGATAGTCACTTCCCCATGCTTTCTGTTCCACCCCTGGAAGTGGTAGGCAGTCTGCATACTTAGTAGTCAACACCCAAGTGGGAAGTGGTGACTAATAAGTAAGATGGATAATTTTCTTGGTAGTTAAGTTTTTGTTTAAAAAGGTGCCAGGTTTCTTCTGTTTCTTATTTAAGAGAGAAGTGCCTAATCTCTAAGTAGGAAGGGCAGAACTCCCAAACAGAATATTATTGCTATCAATGACATTGTCATTAAACATTTTTTCCACTCAACTAGGGGAAGCACCGGCATAGGAATTAAGGAAGTACCTGTATGTTTGCATTTGCCATGTAAATATCCAGATGAGGCAAAAGGGTTTTGCTTCCTTAAAGAGAAAGATCACCTTCTTGTAGGAGACAGAGGGCAGAAAACATATATTAAGTTCAATTTTTGAACCCGGTTGAAACGGCTAAACACCATTTATCTGAACGCAGCACCACTGGTGGGCTCAGCATTCTGAACTGAAATTTCAGGTTTAGACCATGGTTTGGGATTAATGGATAGAGCTTTGGGCAAATAATTTGCTACATCCTAGACTTCTACCACTCTTGCTGCACCATTACCGTTAAACTAATAGCTAATTTCTAAGTCAGTCCCTCTAGCAGTCAGGTGGCAGAGATTGCTACAAGGTTCATTTTACAGCTGAGAATAATAGGCTTGGGTGACGTGTTACACATCAAAACAGTGGTTGAAACAGATTCTAGCCCAGGCAGTCTTTTGAAAGCAAAAGCAGTTTGAATTTTTAAAACTTGCTAAATTAATCAAACCAGGACGCCTTTAGACAAAGGTGGCTCTAATGCCATGGCAGTCTGCATAAAAGCAAACCAAAATCTCAGCCTGTAAATGCCTCAAAGTTACGAAATTCAAATGCTAAGGACAACCAATCACACACAGCCAAGTAGGCTTCAAGCTCTAGCCAATCAAACCATTTCCTTGCTTTCCTTCCCCCCTTTCTCTCTATAAGTCTTCCTACTGGCTCCTCTCTGCAGAGTGCTCCTAACTCCTTCCTGTTTGGTAGTTTGGCCCTATTCCCACTGGTTTTTGCTCAGATGAACTCTTTAAATTTTTAATATGCCTCAGTTGACCTTTTAACAAACTTTAAGACCAGATGAAATTCCTAAGTTTCTTGCTCCATCTTATTTCTCTAATAATAATCATCATCCATGTCTTCAGTTTCTTCACTGTGCTGAGTATTTTAAATGTATTATAGGTTACATAACGTTTATAATCTTTTAATATCCATTTAAAGGTAAGCATCATTATCCAGCTTCTATACTTGAAATCATGAATCTTTAAAATCGTACAAAGCAAGGGCTCTTTGCTTATAAGCCCCCCAATCTTTCCATCCTCCTGTCTCTCTAGTTGGGAATAACTCGAATCATCTCAAGAGTGGAAATTCACTGTCAGTTCTACTCTTGAAAACCTTTGGGTGGTAACACTATAAATGAAAAGGACACCAGGTCCCGTTTGTTTAGGAAGATTGACGATAATTAACTGCCCGGTAATTTAATAATATTTTTTTCAACTATGCTTTTGTAAAGATCAAAAAGGAAGTACCTAAATTGACTGTCCGTATTTTGCATTAGTATAAATGGGTAGCAGTGAAAAGAGTTCCACACTACATAACGTACATACATGTGCATGGGTATATACAAATGCTCTGAACACTGTACTTCTTCCTCATTTTGTGATTTGGTCTCCACTGAAAATAAAATAGTGCCATCTGGTGGAGGTTAGAAGATGTGGAAGCCTCACCTTCAAGTTCACTCGACTCAGTTTTGTTCAGTTTGATATTCTACATGTTTCTACACTGGGCTAGGTGACCTGCAGGGTATCTGGTCACAAAAATAAGTAAGATATGATTTCTTCCCTCAAAGAACACACAATATTGCCAGGCTGCTAGCATGGAAATTGCCAAGGATATACCTTGGGCAAATTGAGGTGCAGAGGGGCACTGAGCCTTAGAGGAGGTGATGCTCTCAGTGGAGGATTCTTGCCTGAGAAGCAGTCAGGGGCAGAGATGGTGGACCGGAGGGACATCATGAACGATAGCACAGAACTAAGAAAAAGCATTGGTTTTTCAGAAAAGCAAGTAATTTGTAATCCTAGAACTTAAAATTTGGGAAGCAGCAGAGACAGAAGATGGGTCTGCAAAGCAATCCGAGACTGGTCCCAGAAGGCTGGCTGAGGATGCCATGCTGAGAAGATTGCAGGTTACTGATTGTTATAAGTGGGGCGGGGAGATCGTTGAGATTTAGTAAATCAGTCTGCTGGCGGATAGATTTGACAAAATGCAAAATCCATTTTGTCATAAAAGGTAACATTCACAGGTTCCAGCAATTAGGACCTGGATATCTTTGGGAGCCATTTTTCTTTTTTTTTTTAACACTTAAATTGTGTGCATTTTTTTAAACGTCTTTATTGGAGTATAATTGCTTTACAATGGTGTATTAGTTTCTGCTTTATAACAAAGTGAATCAGCTATGTATATACGTATATCCCCATATCCCCTCCCTCTTGCGCCTCCCTCCCACCCTCCCTATCCCACCCTTCTAGGTGGTCACAAAGCACCCAGCTGATCTCCCTGTGCTATGCATCTGCTTCCCACTAGCTATCTAGTTTACATTTGGTAGTGTATATATGTCAATGCTACTCTCTCACTTCATCCCAGCTTACCCTTCCCCCACCCCGTGTCCTCAAGTCCATTCTCTACGTCTGCGTCTTTATTCCTGTCCTGCCCCTAGGTTCATCAGAACCATTTTTTTGTTTTAGATTCCATATATATGTGTTAGCATACAGTATTTGTTTTTTCTTTCTGACTTACTTCACTCTGTATGTCAGACTGTAGGTCCATCCACCTCACTACAAATAACTCAATTTTTTTCTTTTTGTGGCTGAGTAATATTCCATTGTGTATATGTGTCACATCTTCTTTATCCATTCATCTGTCGATGGACACTTAGGTTGCTTCCATGTCCTGGCTGTTATAAATAGTGCTGCAATGAACATTTTGGTACATGACTCATTTTGAATTATGATTTTCTCAGGGTATATGCCCAGTAGTGGGATTGCTGGGTTGTATGGTAGTTCTGTTTTTAGTTTTTTAAGGAACCTCCATACTGTTCTCCATAGTGGCTGTACCAATTTACTTTCCCACCAACAGTGCAAGAGGGTTCCCTTTTCTCCACACCCTCTCCAGCGTTTATTGTTTGTAGATTTTGTGATGATGTCCATTCTGGCAAAACAGTATTTTAAACTCATAAAATAATTACTGTAGAGATCTCCTGAGTTATTAAAAAGAAACAAAAAACCGGAAACCTTTTACTTAAGCAAAGAGAGAAATTTTTCTTTTTATGTTTGGACAAAGTACAAAATAAAGCCTCAAAAAAAGTGGGCATAGTTTCAATCTTATTCTCTGGAGAACTTTGATACATGAACTTTAACAACTGTGAGAGAGACATGGTCAGTATAGTTGGCCATAGAGCTATGGAAGAAAATTGAATAGGACTAAGATTTGGTGCCCAGGACAGGCTAATAATTTGTCAGCCGTTTCAAACTGTTAATGAATAAATATACAGTATATTCATTTATTTAATAGGCAGGGTCACTTCCATTATAGAGTTTAGATTAGTTTCATTTAAAATAAAAAAATTTCTGATCTCATTTGATCAGAGAGGGACCACTTTGCATTTTGCCATAAATAGAAGGAGTTGTCTATGAGGTCATCAGAACGATTTTTTTTCTGAATTTTCCAGTGATGTCTTCCAGACCCTTGTAGGTTGGTAACCCAGGTCATCTAGCCTTCTCCCTCCTCAGATTACAGAATAATGTGCTGGCTCTGTAATGTGAGCTCTGAAAGTGTTTGCAAATATCCTATCATCTTAGTGTTCCCTGATTGCTCTGTGTTCAGATCTCCAGCCCTTTCTGGGGACTACAAATCATCCCAGTAGGCAACTAGACACGTGCATACAAACAGGAACCCTGTATGTGTAATATAGTATAGTAATTAGACTGAAGACTTCATGAGTAACTGTCAGGCTTATTTACACTACCAAAGTTTTTGATTAATAACAATTTTCTATTACTCAGAAATATGTTCTACTTAAAATTATATGTCAAGGTATTTGCTTAGAGTGGTAAAGCATGCCATAAAATGTTAATAACTGATGAAATAGATGTATGTATGTGTATGTCAGTGTTCATTGTTTTGCTTTTTCAGTTTTCTGAGGGTTTGACATTTTCCAAATAAAGTTTGGAGAAAAATTAAGAGGTAGGGTGTAATGAATTTCTGAAATGCATTAAATCTGTGGGTGAAGCTATGTCACTATTACTTCTGGTCTTATCACTGGGAGACATCAGGATGATATATAGACGACTCAGGAAACTGTTTGGAGAGAAGAAAGAGAAGAATTTTCTATGGCTGAGGGAATGGGGAGTCTAGTGTTTCAACTGAGTACATTTTGTGATACACATCAGCTACACACTCATTAGAATCTTTGTATGTTATGTTACTTTTAAAATTCTGTGTTATCCTAATTAAACAAATCTACACTGTTGGTGAAAAATATATAATTCAAGCCTCCATGCCAATGGGCATTGCTGAATTGAGTCCAATTATTGTAATGGATATCAGTAATTATCTAAGATAAAGTTTATTGAGTTTTTAAAACATTAATGTCTCTATAAAGGAGAAGGTAAATCACAATATCCAATAATGAATGATAGGGTCTTACAGTGCCAAAAAAGACATGGAAAACAATGTGTGTTTGCTGAAATATATCATAGCCACATTTTGTTCTTTCTTGTACAAAATCCACTATGTCATCTGCAGATGAACATTCACAGTTGTAAATTTAGCTCAGTTTTCAAAAGAAAAATCTTTCAAATGTATAAATAGTATGGACTGGCATAAACAATTATTTTGCCGTGCTCTTAGTTTTTCATTAACGTTAAGGTTTACGTTCTGGGACTCTACTGCCACCTAGAGGAAATCAGTTTTAAGTATCACTTATTTGCAATGCTTTTCCCAGTCCCTTGTAGATCAAGTTCCCACAGTTGTGGCTTACTATAATGCTTTATTTTTTCCTTCTTTTCTAAGCAAACTTTGAATTTAGTTTCTATAGGAGTATCTCATAGTAAAAATTATAGCACGTGAAAAAAAGAGAAAAAAATTAAGAAACTTCATCTATTAATGGAATAAGAATTTATATCAAGATTATATTGTATCCTTGTCATTTATTAATATGCTGTTGCAGATTCCATAGTTGCTCTATGAAGCTGGTAATTTGAAAATAATTTTAAAAATTCGCAGCAAATTTGTTTTTTTTAAGAAGATGTATTATGTAATGTATTTGGAAGAATAGTATTGGTACAAAATTATGATATTACATGTGTATGTCTAACAATTTAGGCCTCATTGTTCCATGTCTATGCATACATTAAAATTTTATTTATGTACTTTAAATTGGGGAATGCATTCCCCCTTAATTTGGAAAACTAGATATACGTAGTGTGATTCATTCTTAAATATATGTTCTTTTAGGGCTTAAACAGAAACATCAGTCACTAAACAGGGTGTATTAAACGTATTGAGAAGAGTTTTATAGTCTTTCTGTGGTAAAGGGACATAAACGCAACATGAGTATGGGAGAGATCTATTTTGAGGTCGCCTTACAAAGCTGTGGAAGCACAAAAGAGGCAGACGGTGCAGCCACAAATGAGGCTACTGAAAGGAAACGTTGCCAAACCCAGGAACTCCCATAGCTATTTGCATAAGTGCTAGCAAAGTTCCTCAGCCGATCTGGTCCTGCACCCCAGACGCGGAAAAGCAGATGAGGCAGCAGATGACCGTTTACATTGCCAGGGTGTGTGAACCAGCGAACATCCCCCGCATTACTCACTAAGTAATGAGGAGGGGCTTTAGATATGTTCCACAATTCAGATGGGCCTGCCAGTTGGCCCCTGGGCTTCATTCTGTGTGATCCATACACAGCAGAGACACTCAGGAGGCAATGCAAATGAATCAACAGACAGCAGCGAGGTCCCAGCAGCAGCAGGCAAGGTACTGCCTATGCAACAGGGCGTGATGACAGATAATTAGCTGTGACATGCCCTCGATGGCAGTGGGATGAGAGCGTTCAGTTGGAAACCAGTGTGCAACGTGGCTTCATGAACCACGAGATTTAACTTTGGAGCATGAATTCTTTTTTGCCAAACTAGTTTTTAAGGAAGTTGTCGGGAAGAGTTAAGTTTTCAAGATTCTAGGAATGAAAGATAGAATTTAGTAAGCACCTACTGCATTCCAGGCATTGGGAGATGTACTTACCATATAAAGTCATTTTTAATGTTCTAAAAATTTCTGTTTTGAAAGAACTGCCTTTCTGTTACAGATAAGAAAACTGAGGCATAGAGAAGTAATGCAACTTGCTCAGTGACACATTGCTAATAAGTAGAATAGACATGAGGCCAAACTAGGGCTGTCTGGGTTTAGAGTTGTCCTATAATTTGCCTATTTCAATCAGATGTTGAGTACTTCTTTAAAAAGGAATTTAATAGAAGGTCCCCCCTTTTTCTACTCTTTGGGTTTACTCAACTTGAGTTAAATAAGTTTTTCTTACGTATTTGACATTTTTATATCATGCTATTTGTTTATTTCTTCTTTGAAGTATTAAATTGGTTATTTAAAAAAATTACTGTAAAAGACTCAACAATTGGAACAATTTCATATGGACTGTATATTAGAAAATAATATTGTAACCATGTTAAATTTCCTGAATTTGACAATTGGATTGTGTAAGAGGATGCCATTACCATTCTTCTCAGGGGACACACAGAAATAGGGATAAAAAGTCACAATACCTGCCAGTTACTTTCAGTCTTGTTCAGGAAAAATATTAATCATGATATGTACACAGGTAATATGAAAATAGAGTGACAAAGGAAATGTGCAAAATGTTGACAATTGGTAAATTTAGGAGACTGTGCAGGAGTTGGTTGTATTCTTGCATCTATTGCCTAGGTTGGATTTTTTTCAAAGTAAGTTAAAATGAATTGATATTCTCTTTAGCCTTCTATTAGGCCAGTTTTTCTTTGACAGCTTTAGGCATACATTTGCAAAGTTAGCCATGACTTTCATTATGTGTAGTCTCAGGGGCTGAGTAGAGCTGATTCCCACAGCTGACTAGCCCTTTCACCCTTGTCACAAGTTATCAGTGTCTTTGGTGCTGACGTAATCATCTATTGTATGTGAAACCCATCTGGGTGATCTGCCCCTCACTCTTCATTTTGTGGCCTGATGATAAGTGATCGTGATAAAGGAGGATAATGTATACAAGAGAGTTCTAGTCAATAAGAAGACACATTTTTGTCATTATTATTCAGTTGGGAATTTCAGCCGTGTGGAGATTATTAATCTCACAGACCATTTTTCTAACAAAATGAAAAACTGCATTTCTTCTGCTTTCAAGGATCACATGAACATTTTTTTAAACCAGAAGAGGAAGAGCAGATGTCTTCACTGTTCGTTTCAGTTGGAGACATTTGATGTTCATAATCAACATTTTGAAATGTGTTCAAAGCTGCCATCTTGTGGTCAGATTCTATTCACCTTTTAGCAGATATATTAATAAAAGGCTGACTAAATCCAAAGATTAGAAGAACATTGCAGAAATACATTTTACAGCATGTCAGAAGGTCTGTTTTGAAGCCTACATAAAAAAATACAAGAGTGTGTTTCTACATGGGATTTACTTAATCTAACTGATTGATGACCAGTTTTACTCATTTCTATTTGAGAGCCACGACAGATTTTATTCATTGTCCTTTCTTTCCTTCGTCCCCCAATTCAAAGTCTAAAGTTTCCTATTTCATAGGTGGAAAAATTAAGAATAAACTTCTGCTTAGTGACATAAATTTTGAAATCAATCATTCTTTACTGAGATTTCAAAAAAAGTCACTCTTTTCTTTAAAACTTCCTTTCAAAAAGTCAGGGTTCATGAACAACTACAAATGGCCTCTGCTCCAATCTTCCCCACATACAATTCACACTTCAAGTTGATTGTTTGGATTTTGCCTCTTTATTTCTAAACAGAAACAGTATATTTATTACCTTAAAAAAAATTAGTGGTAGCATGTTTTAACATTCTATTGAGGACAGTGGGGACTCAGCTTTTATCATAGACCTGTTCAGTGTACTTTTCCAGCAATTTTCTCATCCTCTAGGTTTCAGCTTAATTTTCAGTTCTTTAGCTGATTTTCCTTAATCATCTATCTATCAATTAGATGCCACCCTCCACCACCAGATTGTTTTTTTTTTAAAGAAAAGCACACTGTGTGTTTCTTTCATTCTGCTATAATTATTACATATCTTGATTGTTTTTGCTTGTTTATTGCTGTGGCAGCACTCCCAGCTGCCACAATTCCAGATTCTTTCTTTCTTATCCCTTACGATTAGGATTCTGATTTTATTCAGGATAGTAACCAGCCAAACAACAAACCACCACCAACAAAAAACTCCCTCAATTTTTTATACTCTCCTGCCATGGGATAGACTTCTAATGCAATATAGGCAGAATTTGGGAGGATATCTATTTCCAAATAAAAAGAAAATTTCTATGTGGGATAGATATAAAGTCTAGAGATGTGGCAGCGATTTCACAGCACTGAGAGTATAAATAAAAAGGTAAAAACCACACACTAAAGGTGCTGGAGAAAAGTTATAAAGAGCCTGTACTCTTGAAGGCATCATTGTGCTGTCTTACTTCGCTTGGGCTCTGCCTTTCAGACTTCCTAGTTTGTGAGAAAATAATGCATTCCTAATACAGTGCATTGGCTTTGCCATTCTCTTTCATCTCTTTTCATTCTCTTTCAAGCTCTGTGAGGCCACAAGCACTATGAACCTTGTTTATACTTGTGGCCTTAGATCAGGTTTTCTTAACCTCAGCACTATTGACATTTTGGGCTGGATTATTTTTTGATCTGGAGGGCTGTTTTGTGCATTGTTGGATGTTCAGTAGCACCCCTGGCCTGTGCCCATTAGATGCCCATAGAATGCCCCACCCCCAGATGTCTCCTGGGGGTAAATTGCTCTCCAACTGAGAAGCATTGTCTTAGATGATGGGTTCAGTGCCCAGGAGATACTGACCAATAGTATTATCAAGATGATTAATTAATTGGATGTGAGGATTGAGAGAAATGGTAGAATTCAAGGGTGACTTCCAAGTTTCTCTCTTGAGCTAGTAATTGTATCACTTAAAAGATGGAGAGGCATGTTCCAGTTTGTTAATGTTTCTCTTAAACCGTGACCTTTAAGTCAAATAAATACTCCAGATGTGACTCAGACACCACAGATTTCTGTTCTGTGTTAGTGACGCATAATACCTTAGCACTTCCATAGTATTTCTTTCCTCTTTATCAATCACATAGCATTCCTCCCCCCACTTGATTGGTTGCATTGCACTATTGCCTTATACTGGCCTTGTAATTCACTAAAATCTCTTGCTAGCTTCTGTCTTGTTCTACCCTTTAATTTTTCAATTGTGCTTTCAAAGTGGGAGATTTTGCATTTTTCCTTTTACATTTCAGTTCTTTCATATCAAGCTCTGTTCTTGGTTTGTTAACATATTTAAATTTTTTTTCTTTTTTCTGTTTCATATTAGCTCTCTGTGCCCAACTTGATCTTCCATTGATTGGTTGCTTGTGTAATGATTTTGACTAGGAAATGGCGAAGAACAAAATGCATGATGTTACTGGGTCTTCATGGACTGAGCTCAGACCAAGTGTCTCATAACAAATCTTGGAACAGTTATTTTAATAGACAAATCTTCTTTCTCCCTGCATCCAGTTTTAAAGATTACATGGAGCTGTAAGTGAGCACCATCTCTGAAATCTGCTTATAGGAAAGAAGACAGGATATAACTTCAGAGGGATACAAAAGTAATAGCTTTTCATTCTTGATTATATAGGAAGGTCCAATCAGGCATTTTTACCTCTGTTTAGACTATAAAGCTCAGCTCAGTTTGTGGTATTGGCATGCAATGTATGCTTATGCAACAGGAAAGAGTGGGTTTAAGTGGTATGCAGTGTGCTTTCCAGTGAGTACATAATAATTTCATTTACTGTGTTTTATAAGAGGGCTGGAGGACTGAGAACCAGTGAAAAATCTCCAAGATTGCAGAAGAGTATTATTTACAATGAATAATGTAGCATATTATAGGGGGAGGAATGGTTACCTGATCAAGATAAGTCTTAAGATCTTACAGAGCTGTAAAATAAATAGAAAGAAGTCCTTGAGTAAAAGAAAAATAAAGCAGCACATTTAGGGAGAAATTATCAAAGCTATATTTATAAGGTAATGGGTGTAGCTCTCTATTAGAGTTAGGATTTCTTAGAATTAATGCTCATGTTTCGGGACAGGCTCTCCTCCTCTCTCCCATGAACTATTTGATATTAACTAGTCTCTTCGTTTGTACTCTGGCCATTCCAAATCATTCTTTTTTTTTTTTTTTTTTTTTTGCGGTACGCGGGCCTCTCACTGTTGTGGCCTCTCCCGTTGCAGAGCACAGGCTCCGGATGCGCAGGCTTAGCGGCCATGGCTCACAGGCCCAGCCACTCCGTGGCATGTGGGATCTTCCCGGACCGGGGCACGAACCCGTGTCCCCCGCATCGGCAGGCGGAGGCGGACTCTCAACCACTGCGCCACCAGGGAAGCCCCCAAATCATTCTAATCATCATTACTTAAAAATATTACCTCCACCGTTATCTTTCTCAGACATACTTTGTGACTGTCCCCTGTTCTCTCATTCCAAATTTGGAATTCAAATAGAATGAATTCCAAATTTCTGAGGATTGCGCATAGGACACTGATTTTATTCCCAATTTATATTTCTTCTCCCCTCCATGAAAACTGTGCTCTAACCACGCTGACCTGCTTTATAGTTTTGAATGTTCCATGCTCTTTCAAACTTCTGTGACTTTGCTCATGCTGTCACTTCTGCATGGAATCTCATTCTCTACTCTTATATTTGGTAAATTCAATGGTATTCCTTAAGGCCCAAGTCAAATGTCACCTTAATTTTATGTTCCTGACTTTCCCCTCCCCAAATCCGTAGTGTGTGCTTGATACATGTTTATGAAATGAGTACTTAGTAAATCTCCAAAAATATGAAGTAAGGAACTCAGTTTCATTGATGTTTATATAAAAATAAACCTTACATTATACAATAATTTATCTGAAAAGCTTTGAGTACATAAGATTTTAATAAATCAAAATGTATTCGAGAGAACCAACTGAGTAATCCTCTTTGAAAGTTAAAACAATATTGTTGTTATATACATTCTCTTTCACTAACACGTTTCGTCTGTTTATCTTGTGTACATAGCCTGAAGATTGCTTAATAGCAGGAAACCCAGTAACCAATCAGGTGTATATAACTTTAATCTTGTTTCTGTTTATTGAGTTGGGAATATGAGACTACCCATTTTCTATAGTGTATAATTATTACTGATATTATTTCTTTTTAACCAATTTTCATTAAAATGTTTGTTCATATAACCAGCCTATAAGAGTTCTTCATTGGGAATATTGTTTCTGTAATACAAGATCAAAAAGAGAAAAAATATTTTGTTAAAAGATAGGAAGAAATTAAAGAATGACGTTCTCGCAGAATTGTACAGAAAAGGGGGACTGATGAAATAATATTTTAATATTTTATTTTGAAAATATATAAAAGGCTGATAAATGACAAGAAAATGGTGTTTGAATTAAACACCATGAACTGATGCTATTTGTAGAGCACTATGACACATATTCTCTACATTTATGCCTTCCTTGTGGACCTCTAAGAAACTAGAAGAGGAAGTGGGAGGTGAAATGCATGGATGGGTAGTTCTTTTTTCAGTGAATTGAGGTAGGAAAACACCGCTGCAAGCATAGGCACTATTGACAGTCTTTTAAACAAAGTAAAGCTTTTACCTCTCCAAAGTGTGACAAAGATTGTGATTTTGTTGTGGCCTTGAACCTTAAACTAAATAATATAGGCTGATGATCAAAGGGGAAGATCAGTTTGAAAAAGTTAATTGGGATCCCATTTATAATGTCATATAATTAATTTAAACTACAAATGTAGCTCCTTTATATCTGTTGGCCAGTGTCAATGAATGGAAATGTATTTACATCTTGACATTGTAGAAATGTCTACTCTTTTTTTTTTTTTTTAATTTTTTATTGAAGTGTAGTTGATTTACAATGTTGTGTTAGTTTCTGGTGTACAGCAAAGTGGTTCAGTTATACATGTATATACATATTCTTTTCCATTATGGTTTATTATAGGATATTGAATATAGTTCCCTGTGCTATACAGTAGGACCTTGTTGTTTATCTATTTTATATATAGTAGTTTGTATCTGCTAATCACAACTCCTTCTGTATCCCTCCCCCACCCCCTTTCCCAGCTGGTAACTGAAAGTTTGTTTTCTATGTCTGTGAGTCTGTTTCTGCTTCGTAAATAAGTTCATTTGCATCCTACTCATGTATTTTAATCAGGGGTTTACGATCAATCATGATTTTTCTTTACAATATGAACAAAGTACAACAACTTATTTATATTGTCATATAGTTGACCTTCAAAACATGCCCCAAATCTTCATACTATCTGCTTAAATACCATAGAATGGGTGCAACCTACCATTATAAATAGAACTGAAAAATAGAAAACATTGAAAATATTGTGACTTTCCCCAGTTCTGGAAAATAGTATCTGGTGCTTTGAATTCCAGCATGTGCATGCACAAGGACGGAAGTAACAGAATGAAAGAAAATACAGTTACTAACTCAACCTATTATTTTTCAACCATATGGTTTTATGATAGTAATGCATAAGAGAATATACCACTTGTAATTACACCACAGACTGATTAGGATTCTGGATTTTTTCATATTCTTCAACATAGTGTTGATACTGATCAGTAAGGAGAGACTGATTTGCTTCATCCATGTTTCTTCTGGCACGAATCAGACAAGAAGCACCCACAAAAATGACTGCAACCAGTAATAAAGCAGCAATTACCGCTATGGTAACAATCTCAGAAATACTAAAATTCCGACCTATGTGAAAAAGAAAACGAGAGCAAAAAATAAATAATAAAACAGTCGCCACCCAAAATTGGATACCCTAACAGAGGCACTGTTCCAGGCACTTTACAGAGTCCTCGTATTTAATTTTTATTGGCTACATCGCCTGTTATAGCACCTGGCATCTTCAAAGCACTTTCCGATTTCTCATAGTGAGCCCTACTGGGATAGTTATTATATTCATTCTAAAGGAAATGATGGCTCAGAGTTTGAGTCACTTGCCCAAGGTCATTTGGTTAGTATGCAGTAGAGTTGGTCTTGGAGCCCAGGTCTTTCAGGATCCAGATCCTGTGCTCTTCCACTGTACCCCACTGCCTTTGTTAAGAAAGGTATTTAAAATTAAATCAGAAAGTTTTGAATTTCAAAACCTCAGAAAAAACAGCTCAGAATATCTCCATCTCTTTTTTTTTTTTTTTAGGCTAAATAAACGGAAGCAACATTATGTAGTAGAAAAATAAGGGCATATTACACAGGGCTAAGCTCAAGACTCATTCTCTATGCTCACTAGAAAGGTGATCCTTGACAATTACTCCCTCTAAGCCTCGTCTTCCTTATTTGTAAAATGAGGATTTTAATGCTTGCCTCAGAGGGTTGTAAGGATTAAATGAAATAGTGTGGTATGTAATCAGCTCAATACCAGGTCAGAGTGGGCTCTCAACAAATGTTAAATTCAGTCTCTTTATCCACAAATAAAAATTCAAATGAAAGCTTCTAAATCCAAGTGGAAAACTGTGGATTACTGTATCTCAGAAAAATGTGATTACTTTAAGGGTGACAAATTTGCTTTCGGAAATTTCCACAGTAAAAATACATTTTCAGTACTCACTTGACCATTGAACTTCATAAGTGTATCCCAGGTTGTCTGGAGCAGTAACAAACATTTCTATGTTGGTAATTGGAGGCCAAAATGGTACCATATTGTATTGTCTGTTATGTCCAATAGGGGCATTTTCCAATGGATATGTGGATATATCTAAAATATGTCAAAGACACCTTGTTAATAGACAAACTCAAGCTAATATTAATACGTTATTATTATGTTCTGAAGGTGACCCAAAATATTCAAGGGTAACATTAAAAATTCTTTCATATTTTACACTGAGTAAAGACATAAAAATGTTTCACTACAGCAGAACAGGGAATTGCACAAAACAGAGCTCAGATGCTTTGAGTACCGCACTAACATGTCATCCAATACAAAAAGAGAGTTTAAAAATAAGGAAATTTTAGTCTTTTCTTATCTGTGATGATCATTAGTTGTTTTACTTTTATATTACAGAAACTAATTTGAATAAAATTCATTAAACTTACTTTTCAAAGCTAAAGAAAAGGTTGGACCTGTAATTTGCTGTAGTATCATCTATGATTTAAATATGAGAGACACTGTAGCTAATGAGGTTTGTCCTTGACTATGACTATTTCTGTTTAGTATTTTTCATTTTTCTGTTTAATTAGAGAAATAAATATTAACTTATTCCCTGGGTTTTACTCTGTTAACAAAAAGCACTTAACACTTTGAATCAAGGTCCTAGAATCCTATTTGCTTCCTGCCGCCTTTCATCTTTCTACTTAAATAAAAATCATAGGCATTTATATTATTAGTAAGTTTCTGTTATCACAGATAAAAGGAGTGATATACTCTTTGTGACAAAAGATCATTCCTTTTTGTTGTTGTTGTTGTTTATATTTATATTGGTACAATTAAATGCCAAATGGAATGTCACAAAACCAGAGTTGGAAGTGGGTTTGGGTAGGACATTAGTGGAAATACATTTAAAAGAGCTGGAATATGTGAGAAGGCTAGTGAAATATTAGGTTTTCTGTTCGCAAGAAGTATATTACCTGGACAGTCACTGTGATCCTGTGAAGCACAGGAGAGTATTTTAGCATCTACTCTGAAGAAAAATTGATCATAGAAATGGCAGGTAGTGTTTATATTTTTGTAACTTTAAATTTAAAATCTAGTGATTTTAAATGTACTATGAATTAATGCTAATTAAATATTTATCCACTGAAATCTATTGAGCTCCTGCTAATGCCAGGCACTTATCTAGGCGCATGGGGTATAGCATTAAACAAAAGACAAGGTTCCTGGCCTCAAGGCACTACTCCTGTTAATTATTTGTTAAAGTTAGATGTTAAAGCTAATAACTTAGATCATTTTTAAACTTCCCACTTCATCTTTACTGAATTGGCCTCAACCTAGTCCAGTTACAGCTGCATAAAAAAGTTGTGTCCATTAAAATAAGTGGAGGAAAAGAAGAAGAATAAAAATAACAATAGCAATTGGATTGCAATGTTGCTTCCCTGTGTCAGACCCTTCAATGGCTCCCCTTCTGTCTTAGAGTTAAACCCAATGTCTTTAAGGATCTGCCCCCTGTTTTCTCTCTGACCTTGTCATCTCCCTCCGTTTTCTCCCCACTCCCCACTCCCCACTCTGCTCCAGCCACAGTGGCTCCTTTGTTCCTTTGTCTTGGGAGCATTTTTCTCCATATACTTACGCAGTGCTGCCTATCCCCTTTCCTGATTTTACTTGTCTACAAAGACTTTCCCCCATATAACATACTCTATATTTATTTACATATGCTTATTGTCAGTTTATACATTGCTGTCTAGTTTCCAGCAGTGTATGTTTAACAAAAGTTTGTTATGTTCATTTCTAAACCTACTAATTCTAGTTATTTGTTATTGAAATAAAAGTAATATAACAAAACACACGTAAATCGATAATTATGATTGTAAAAAGAGAAGAATGTTGTTTTTATAATAAATAAATGGAATGCTTTGGAAAGATTTATTAAGAATAAGTGGCTGCAACGTTGCTATAGAATTAGGAATGAGCAACTATGATTTTTAAGGGTTAGGGGAGCATTATGAAAATTTAGAGTAATACTGTACTCAGATTGCATCACAAGGGTTGTTAATTTCTTGTTTCACTTTAAAGAAACAGACACTGTAAATTATAGACAATTCATTATGGTTGTATGTATGTATACAAATACACATGAAAAATCAGATGGAACTCCAATCAGTGAATTCATAGAAGATTGATAAGTGAATAAATATTTGTATTTAAGCTATTTATTTCTTAAATTGTTTTCAGATGAAACAAACTATTTTGACCAACTCATCAATTAATGGTCCAAATCAGGTTAGATTAGCGGTTTCTATTGTATTCTCTCTCTCTCTCTCTCTCTCACACACACACACACACACACACATACACACACACACACATACACACACAGCACAGAAGTAAGAGATGGCTGAATGAATAAATGAATCAGTAGATAGTTAATCTCCAATATTATGTTTATGTGCATGACGAAGTAAAGGCACATAAGACAAAACTTAGAACACTTTTAAAATGTGAAAATTTATGATGTTTTAACCAGTAAAAGCACATTCATTGTTTGAATAGTAATACAACCCTCTCAGCTGAGTGAAGAGAAAGTAGCCTTTAAATAATATTTTAAAAATGCATTACAATGAACTTAAAAGAGATTTTCTACAATGTGATATAAAAACTAACATTAACTTTTCAAGTTGAATAAAATTTCCATTTGTGAGAGGCCGTAAAGTAATAAGAATCAGAACTGTGGATTATGAGTGTATTTTTTCTGTCTTTTGGGGTATCAAAGAAGAGCTCTTTAAGGTTTTTAGATTCATATTAAAAAACAATGAGGATGTTCATTGGAAGATATGAGAAAGAAAAATTGGGGAAACATGGTAGTCATCTTTACATGGTAAAAAGGAGAAGGGATGACCTTTTTAGTCCTATTGAATGTTAATAAGTATCATCTTACAATTACTATTCTGAGAGACTTCTCATCTGCCTTTTCCAAGTGGTTTAGAATAGTTGGAAATGGCTAGATATTAGAGCTATTTTATCCTATTGTTAAGTGTAGTTTAAATGTGCCAGATGCTTAGCCTAAAGTGGTAACTATGCCATCTGAACAATCTCCTTTGCTGAGCCTGCAACAAGCATATGAAAGAGTTTTACCAGCAGTATATCTCCTCAGCCATTCATCAAAGACTGCATCAGTGAAAGTATGTAGGAGGACAAAAATAGGATCATTGGGAGATAAATGAGTTTGCCCCCCGGTTCCATTCAGGAATAGATGAGCCAAATTGTGAAGGCTTCGCACAGTAGGGTCATACCTTCCTGTGGGATCACTGTAACCTAGATACAAAAACAAGGATGAGAATAGTAAAAACCATTACACATGTCTAACTTTTCAAGTCCAAAGCAGTGATTATATTGGGAAACAATTTTTCCTAAGCTTGTCAGGCCAATTTTTACCTTAGTGTAATAGCACTGCTTCTCTGTACCTATGGTTGGTGACATGTGTTTGCTGTACCGAGAGCTAGGTTAGTTTGAAGCTAGTGGCGTGGCATTCTAAATGTAGCCTCTAGGTTAAAAATAATGACCTGCAAAGACTACCAGTCAAAATATGTAGAACACTCTATTTTGACAAGGGTAACATTGGTCTACATGGAAATAAAGATAGTGGAAAGCTCTAGCTTCTACAAAAACTGCTGATACAATTGGGAGAACACCACTCTGATTGTCCTGGAGCTTAAATTGCCAGATGTTACTTTAGTCTCCTACCTTATTCCTTTTGAATGACTGTCAGCATGTTTATTTTTAGAAAATTATTTTTGTGGAGAAGTTACAGTTTCTCAGAGCTTTCTTACCATCTCTATGCTAGTTTTAAATATCTGAAAAGACTGCTGTCAAAACGTTTATAGAACTTTTGAGAATGATCTGTATTCTATATATATATATCTTCTCCAAATACATTTCCATGTTATATATATTTCACATGTGGATCATATATATATTCCCATTTTATATATAATCCACAGATTATATATCTATTATATATAATATATACATTTCCCATATTATATATAACATATATATTTCCCATATATACTCACATATATATATATTGTTCATGAATACATATTAGAGAGAAGACAAGGATAGATCACAAACAAAAATAGATGGTCTCTGATGTGGGATGGAGTTACAAGTGTGTGTAGTTAGCTTGAAGGACCAGAGCAGGGATAGCAGGGAAGGGCTGTATATTATAAAACAAAATTAGAATTTGAAATACATTAACTCAGTTGTATAATTATAGTTATTCATTTACTCATTTTTTATATGTTTATTCCATTATTTTTTGACTCATAAAACGTTTAAAGATTGTCTGTAATGTACACAGCAGGTGGTTAAGCACTAATCTTTTCATGCATTCTGTCAGGAAATCAGTACAATTTGTCTTTTGATTGAGCATCAGTAAGACACAATCTGCAAATTCTTTATGAAATCACTACTTATAGTCTTAGTTTATAAATACCAGCTTAGTC
Organism: Orcinus orca; assembly: GCF_937001465.1. NCBI lineage: Eukaryota > Metazoa > Chordata > Mammalia > Artiodactyla > Delphinidae > Orcinus > Orcinus orca. The sequence goes on from NC_064564.1 coordinate 58,680,081, forward strand.
AAAATACGGTTATTATTTATTGAGTCATCTCCAAGTCAGTGTATCATTGTAGTTATGAAAATTAACATAAAGATAGGAAAGAATGGCAGATAATTTTGATGATAAAAGGGGAGATAATTGAAAATAATTATCGGATCTATACATCAGGTATCTCAGATTATGGGAAAGAGAGATCTATTCCCTTTTATTGGTTGGGGGGAGGGCGGTCTAACATGTGCAATGCTGTACTTAAGGTAAAATTTGACAATAACAAGTTTATAATAAAGTTAAATGTGATTCTACTCTTTTAAAACTTTAAATATGTATCATGAATAATTTAGAGGTATCAAAATTTATTTTATAAAGTAAATTATTTTATAAAATAATTATAAATGAAATATAATTTATTTTAGAGGACTTAGAAAATTTGGATTTGAATCTGTGCTCTGTTACTAACTAGCTGGATATCTTTGGAAATTAATTTCACTTCTTTGGACCTCAGTTTCTCAGCTTTAAAATACTTTGAATTAAGCAAGGAAAACCAAATTAAATATCTCTAGATGCAAGTTCTAATTTTTATAGATCTTAATAAAAGTTGCAGGATGATACCTAAATAAAACAGGTGTCCAAACCAGGCTTTAGTAGATGGCAACTTATGTTCAGGATTTTTTATTATATTTTTTAAGAAAAAAATTAATAATCTCTCCAAGTCTTGAATATTATTTGCCTATACTAGAATTTGATATAGTTATACACATATTGGCCAGCTACCTAACAGAAATTTGAGTTTAATACCTTTTAGGTATTTTAACAGAATCATTTCCAAGGGCTTCTCCTATGATAAAAAGTTTCAGGGTCTCACACTTTTCTTTCGATTTTTACTTGCCTTCCACTGTGTTTCGGAAACTGTTTGTAGAAGTGGAATAAAAAGGAGGTGTGTCAAATAAACCAACTTCCAAGCACTGAGTGACATCCTGTGGTTCAGGAAGACGTTGCACCATTGGTCTAGCCACATTTCCAGCTGGATTTCTCCTAATTGGCCTACCCTCAGTGCCTGGGGAAAAGATGGGAAACGGTGAACATGTATAGAACATTTAGAGATCTTAGCTTTGCTTTTCAAATTTGTATACATAGCACGAACACTGAAAAACAGGGTTTCCTTGGTAGAAGAGAAAATTTTTAAAGTGCATATTTAGTGGCATTAAAGTGAGGAAATAAGTTATCATGTCCAACTTCTGTGAATAGGGAAAATATGTGATACACAAAATCACCTGAGAAAAAAGATGATCACAATAACAGATAGAGGTCCTTGTATTTGTTAAATCAACATATGCTTTTTTCAAGAGAACACATTAAAATGAAAATTCCATGGAAAATTAAATCCTACCAACATAATCTCATAAATCAGAACTCTACACTGAAATGCATATTTCATACACATATGAAATTTTGTACTTGAATGCTCTTTCAAGCCTTCAGAGAAATAAAGTTAAAACAACCTTAAATCTCTTTGGGAAGCGGTCTGTATTGCAATCACCACATATTTTTCAGCAATTAACGTGGAAAATAATTGAAACATTTTAAGGTCAGTAAGATAAACAGGTAAACAAAGAGCTGCTGTACTAGGGATAATAGGTACCCCTAGAGATACAGAGATGCCTTTGGGGAGACAGGGAGGGAGAGAAGGAGAAATAGGGAAGGGAGGGAAGGCGGGGGTGGGAACGGGGGAGAGCGTAAGTGAGAGAATCAATTCTTCCCAATTGGATGGCTTCAGGAAGCCTTCATTAGGTAGAGAGATTTGCAAAGAGCCCTGAAGGACTGAGGAAAATTGCCAGAGGTGAAATAAGACAGATTTTTCAAGTCAAACATTTTAAGCAGAGGTAATAATAAAAGAGATAAGCTTTCTTCTATGCATCATATAAGCCCCATCGGAGCACAAACTCTTTTCTTGATCACCAGTGTGTCCTCCAGTCTTGATCCAGCACTGGCATATAATTAAAGCTAAATAGTTGTTTGGTGTATGTTGATTTATGAAAAGATGAGGTTGATTGTACAAGAGGGCCTGTTAGGTGAACAGCTTGCCTAGGGTATGTGGCAATGTAAGGGTGTAGTGGATGGCGGGAAGGATGGGAAGCTAGACAAGAACTGTTTTATTTATTAGGCCAGTGAAAGAAAAAAGGAAAATAACATTTTATTGAACACATATTAATGTGTCTGATATGGTATCACATACTTTAATAAGATATCTGATTTAATCCTCACGGTAATTCTTGCCTCTCTCTACTTTTCTTCTTGGATGAAATTATCCATTCCTGTGGTTTCACTGATCATCTTTTACAAGACACCCATACCTGTACAGCTTTAGATCAAACCTTCCTTAGACATTGCATGCTTATGTCCTCATATGCTTTCTGGACAGTATCTTTCCAGTATTCCATAAATGCACCAAATTCGGTATACTGCAAGAGTTAATTATTGACATCTAACATTCTTCCAGCCACTAAAATATCACCTTTAATTCATCACATGAAAAGCATGCTCTTTCTTCACTATACTTCTTAAATTTGCTTTCTACTTCAGACACTCTGAACTTTTCATTCATTCCTGCATGGAAGTCCCACAGGACTCCAATCCATAGGATGTTAATAGGTGCAATGGCAGAAGTTGTCCATGTGCAAACAAATTAAAAAAAAATCACAGTCAGAGAGAGATGAATGTTTTGGTATCTAAAGACATACTGATCCTCAATTTTATCTCATTCAGCATGCCAAACAAAGTTTTATTTTAATTTTTAAACTTCTACAGAATAAAATTTTATATACATTTACTTCTCTTATTCCTATATATGGCTAAATAATTTTCTCATGGTGAAAAATCTACTTAATTTCTTTGCTCTATTTAAAATATTCTCTATTTAAGTTACAAAGTAATTTAATATTTGGTGCCTAAAGGAATATGTGCAGAATAAATGTTATTAGTATAATAATAAAATAAAAAATAAATTCCAATAATTCTAGTTTTTATATGGAAGAACAAAAGTTCAAAATAGCCAGACATGCCTGAATAAGAAAAATAAGATGGGATAAAAAGACTCTGATAATTAAGACCTTCTGTTAGCAGCAAGAGAGACGGTAAAAATAGGATCTAAGGAAGAGAACAGAAAGCTTCACAGGAGCTGATCCACATAGGACAGAAACGTGACCTGTGGCAGAGATGGCATTCAGACCACTGGAGAAAGGATGCTAGGAAAACTGGTTAATCATTCTCTTTTTGTATTCACTTTGGGAGAGCTGGAAAGAGCTAGTTGGCAGACATCTTCTGTACAGTATCTTTCTTTTATTAAAGGCATCCTCCATGTCACCTTTTGGTTTTTTAACCTTCTGACCAGATTAACATAATAGTAAAAATAATATATTATAATAACATAAAATAGTAGTAATAATCATTATACAATAATAATAGTAATTATTATTATATGTATTTTTTTACTCCCAGGGCACTTCCAACTCTTTCTGCATATTTCACATTTCCTAGGGAAACATTTTCTGTGAAATTCCAACACAAGACACACGACTACTAAGCAGTGCTAAGCTTACTAAGAGGATTAATTAATACAAAATAGACATTTCCAAAATAAGAAAGTGAGCAATGCACTGACCAAGTTGTTCAAGGAAAGCAATGGAAAAATGTATAGGCACTTTCTTTTTCCCCTGGAGCACCCCAGATTGCCTTGACTGTCCTAGGTACTTAGTGAATATTTGTACATCAACTCTCCATAATAAACGTCGATTTTAGTCTGAAGTCCTTAGTAGAATGAAGAGCCTTCAGGCAGCACATTTAATCACTTTACCTAACAGGCAATTCTGAATCCTAGTTGTCATTTGGAACTTACTGTTACAAAGGGTTCCCAGGGTATCATAATCTTCCAAGGATTCGCAGACCACTCGCCATTGAGAAAAGACAGAGTTCGGGCTTATAAGAGTGGAATCAAAGTTGCTTCTTGATCCCATCAAGTCATCGGTGCAAATGTCACAGGTGTTCTTCCCGGTGGCAAAATTCCAGTAAGGAAGGGAGAAAGAAGTATCCTGCAACATTTCCTAGATCACAGAAACTCTGTTAGCATTCTCTGCTTTTGTTTAAAATTCTCCCTTTGCTTGGTTTACTCCCTGGCATTCTGTTTCTATTAGTTCTCTTCAGCCACTTAGGAACCAGTTAGTGTGTCAGTGGTGTCTGAAGGGCTAGAGGACTTAAATACCTTATTTAACAAAGCCTCAAATTTACTACAAGAAGTCACTTGGGCACTAGAGGGAATGAAACTCAACTTGTTATACAGAAGTTTCTGCAAATGCTTTGGGGAGGTGTCTTCCTTTTCTTTTTTAGGCAAGTAGTTACATTTCTGTTGGTTTTACTAAAAATTATCAATAATCACTTCTACACTTTGACATTTCCACTTCCTTCCATTTTCTTATCTCTAGTTCAAGCATGACTAACTCCTGGTCTGGCACCAGACTCAGCCTTGAGATATATTATGTGAAGCAGTGCCTTTTATTTTGTTTCTGTTTTTTAATTTAACCAGAACGACTTCAGGCATTTAGATTCTGGTTTGGCCACAGACTATGGAGGCTCTTTCACACTTGCCTTATCTGCCGGGGCACTGAAGGTGTTTTACTTAGAGACCCCTGCTTCAGAATCTAAACTATGAAGACTCAGGCTTCTGCTAGAAACTAATACAGACAGGAAATGCTAAACTGAAGCAGAATATTTCTCTGTGCACACTGTTATTTAGACCAGAGACCTAGTTTCCATTTAGAGCTGATCTCAACAATTTAAAAAATGCTGGACTCAAGATCACATGCTTATTTTACTGGGTTCCTTTAAATATGTATTTATTGTACTTGTTATTTCTCATTCCTTTAAGCCTTTAGTGAGCTCTATTTAGAGTGTGGGATATAAATGTAGGGATTACCATTGTTTTATCTCACAAGTATTTAGTACATATGTACTTTTTTACTTTTAAACCCTTTCTAGGAAGCATTTCCTTGTCCTCGGGGTATTTTAGAGGGTCAGAACTTTCCAAGGTATTCCCCAGTTATTGATCTCCAGAGCTTTAGAGTCCTTATTTAGAAGCCATTGTTCTGGTTCACAAAAATTAGTGACAGCTTCTAAGGGATCATTAAGAGTCAGTTTGTGGTTCAGCAACTGGCATCTGGGAGCTGGAGCAGATTCATGTGGCATTTCAACTGTGCGTTACATTTAGATTGTAATTTGTTGGATCCCTTGTGCTGTTGGTTTTTAAAAACGTAAGTCATAGAGGTTGAAGCTTACGCAGGCAAAATTGAAGCTTTTAGATACTTTCCACCTGCCCTTTCATTTTGGTGTACCTGTGGGAAAATGACTTGAAGGCAAGAAGAGCTCGAGTCGATTACAAATGACAGATTTATCTACTCATAATCTGAAAAATGCCTTGAAATCAGAGCTATAAACTATGAAGTTCAGAGTATCAGATGAATTCATTTAATCACTCAAATTGCATATGGATGGACTACTTACATGTGAATATTTTGTTCTGTATTTTAGTGCATTAAATCTCTCCCTTCTAACCATTTATTTTCTTGGATAATGCTGGGCACAAGCATACTGCGAATCAATATGGGAATCTGCCCTCGGATATTTTTAGATTAATTTTTAGATTTTAATTTTTGGGGAGGGATTCATTGCTGTTATTTCATCTAGAAAACAGGTTCAGTTTGTGGATTTCCTAATTGAGATCTAAGAATTTTAAAGGGGTTAGGGGTTAGGTTGGGGTTAGCAGATATAAGCTGTTATATACAGAATTGATAAACAACAGGGTCCTACTGTATAGCACAGAGAACTATATTCCATATCCTATGAATACCATCATGGAACAGAATATAAAAAAAGAATGTACAGATATGTATAACTGAATCACTTTGCTGTACAGCAGAAATTAACACAACATTGTAAATCAACTGTACGTCAATAACAAAATTTTTTTTTAAAAACCTCATTTAAAAATAATACTTTTCTTAAAATATAGAGCAATTAGTAAAATAAACAATATGAAAGTATTTATGTTAACAGATACTTTAATGTGGCTTTAGCTTATCTGATTAAAAATAAGCAGGAAATAACTTTGTTTTGAGCTTCACTGTATGCCAAAAAAGTCAATGCCTTTTAAATTAAAATGATGTCTGACCTATGGGATGTTGTTAGTAGGTGTCTTCTATAAGCCTCAAAGTGGTAGGGGGCATGGAAAAAATGGAGTTCAGTTAAAATATGACAATATAAATGAAAAGTAATTTTTTTCATAATTTAAACCCTGTATCATATCAGAACGAATCATCAACTTATAAAGTGAGCCATACATTTGGGACTTGGAAGACTGAGAAGTTATACACACCTGCCTCATCCAAACCAGAAGGAGGTATTGGTTTACATTTGAAAAGGGAGACATATCAAGTGAGAGTCCTTCATTGCAAACTATATGAGGGTTATTTTTTCAATGACAGAGCTGTAGAATATGTCCAGTGCTTTAATTCACACCTACACATATCTCAATTGGCTTCCTCATCACTGATATGACTTTCTTTTCACTTCACAAAGGGTAAAGATTAATTAATAAGGAAGTAATTAGCATAGGGAGAAACTTAACAGAATGCCAAAGGCAGAGTAATAATGTGCAATCGCTTTGTCATCGCCTGTTTTGATCATTCAGAACACAGTGGATCAACAACTTAAAAACAAGTCACCTCCTCTGTAAAGGATATGAACATGGCCATGCCTCGTGCATACCTGCATGTCTCTCTCCAGCTGCAGCAGGTGGTACCTATGCCATGTGAGAAACGCTGGTCCCTCATGAGAGAAATCCACTTCACCAAAGCTTTCCTGTCCTGCCCCCAGAAAAGTCTTTTTGACTGAGTAGTAGTGCGTCCAAACAAAGTAGTTATAAATGGAAATGTTCTCAAATTGTGGGGTGTTGCCATCTGGCCCCAATATTTCTTCTGATCTCCTGGTGGCAATGACAAACTGAGGGTGAATTGTACGCTTTGCCATATCCAGGGCCCGGACAAAGCGGTTCTTTTCTTCTGTGCTTAAGTCCAGTAGGTTTCTCCTGACTTTAAGGGTACAAAATTCAAATGTGAAAACATCTGCAGTGTGGGCATGGGTAGACAATGTACACAATCATCTTGTGACACCACGTCCCATTTACCCATGAATGATAATTTACATGTGTGCTCACATCATTTTATACTTTTAAAAATACCCCTTGCTAAAATCCCTTCTTCAGGCCTGCTTTTTGTCTCTCTCTTCCCCTCCCTCTCTTTCTCTCTCCAACTTACTCTAGGATTCCTATGAGCTTTCCTTAATCTTACCATGGACTTTATGATTCTCTGATCCTGTTATATTGATTTCTGCTCACTATTGGCATATTTCTTGGAATTTTCTACCTTTTTAATATCATAAATTTTGCAAAAACACGGTATGCGGTATAGTATAGTGGTTAAGACCAGAGCCTCATTCTATGACTGCACACATTTCTTTAAGCATCAGTTTTTCATCTGTAAAGTGTGTGTAAAAATATCCGCTTTATAAAGCTGTAAAGACTAAGAGGACACACATAAAAAGCACTTAGACCAGAGCCTGGCTCAGAATAAAGACTCACCCACAGACATAGAGAACAAACTTATGGCTACCAAAGGGAAAGGGGGGGAGGGATAAATTAGGAGTTTGGGATTAACATGTACATACAACTGTATATAAAATAAATAACAAACAAAGATGTACTCTGTAGCACAGGGAACTATACTCAATATTTTGTGATAACCCATAAGGGAAAAAAATCTGAAAAAATAGGTATATATGTATAACTGAATCACTTTGCTGTAGCCACAACATTGTAAATCAGCTATACTTCAATTAAAAAAAAAAGGGGGCTTCCCTGGTGGCGCAGTGTTTGAGAGTCCGCCTGCCGATGCAGGGGACACGGGTTCGTGCCCCGGTCCAGGAAGATCCCACATGCCGCGGAGCGGCTGGGCCCGTGAGCCATGGCCGCTGAGCCTGCGCGTCCGGAGCCTGTGCTCCGCAACGGGAGAGACCACAACAGTGAGAGGCCTGCATACCGCAAAAAAAAAAAAAAAAAAAAAGGCTCAGTAAACGTCCCCTGAAACTCTTGGTCCCGTGTTTGGCACAAGGAAAACAATGCAGTATTGCCAACTGTTACTATTTAAAGCTTTCTCATTTATTGTCATTTAGGCTGCAGGCCAGGCTCATCTTGTAAAATGGCTGAACTTGATCATCAGAGCAGGAACCATCCTTGTGGTCAGCAAGGGTAGTGGAAGAAGCTCATCGATTAGAGCTGGACACATCTCAGTGTGAATTCCAGGTTTACCACATACCAGCTACATGGACTTGACCTTTCGGAACCTCACAATTAACATAACTATCTTGCAAAGTTACTGAAAGGTCCAGTCATAAACACCTAGCACAGTTCCTAGTATAAAGGAGTTGCTCAACAAATCTTTTGAAAGGAAATGTTATTAGAAGACTTGAGGTTCACCTTCAACTCCTTAAATCAAATACATTTCTCAGCCTCTCTAAGCCTCAGTTTCCTCAGCTGTGAAAAAGTAAGTCTTGAGCTTTATGATTTCTAGGAGTTCTGAAAGTTCAACTGGTTCAGGATTCTGTAAGTGTGTTGAGTTCCACGCAGAGCTGTGCATCCATTCACACCCCACTTACCTATGAGAACCCTCTGGTCACAGGCAGCTCCTCTCCATCCAGGACGGCAGGTTCCACAGTTGTATCCTGAGAAATTGCCAATGCAGTGGCATGTCCTGTTGAAGAAGCGCGTGGGCCAGCCCTCTCGGTCATCTCTGCCATCGTGTGGGTACTGGGGGCCGTGGGGTCGGGAGTCAGCTGTCACCACTTCACACCTGCCCCTTCCCGATGAGGAACCACAGCGGTCAGTCCCAGGCCCAGACAGTGGGAACAGGTCTGGGCAACACACGCCGTTTCTCAAAGCCTCGATGGTGACACACTGTCTTGGGAATTGAGCCCAGACCTGCTGGAAAAAAAGCAGGGCCAAGAAGGTATAGCCCAGAGAGAGGAGTTTGGGAGCTTTCATTCTGCTTGAAGCAAGAATGCAGTACAGCCTGTGGTTTTCAGCCCTTTGTGTAGAGCCCGAGGCACATAGATGAAAATCAAGCTGAAAAGGAAGCAAGATGAAATTATGCAAGTTGTTTTGTACTATTATAAATGGCATGAGACCCTTCCCAACCCACCTTCAAAATGCTTTTCATATCTGTAAAATGACATTTCAAAAACTAATCAAAATAGTAATTTACCTTTAAAAATTTGACATGTATAATACCTACATAATTAAATCCCCTGTCCTCGTCATTTAATTTTCTTCATTTTAAATTTCTATTTATATAAAAAAATACTTATCCTGGATGTCATTTATCAAAAGCACTCATTATCGGGTCACTGTCGTTAATTACATTTATCCATGGAGTTGAAAGAAGAAATTGGGGGCAGATTTCTAGCAAGTTAATATCCAGGATTTAAAGTCCCCTTTATCCTAATGGAGTTTTGGCGGGAATCCACCCACTCCCCATAGAGTTTCTCTCCAGTACCTTGAACTCCTGAGGGGATCCTCTGCTGAGCCTTTCTTAGAACTGAGTGTTTTATATTTGCTTGTGCCCTGATGTCAGAGCTGTTAATTGCTTGTGGGTTTCTGCCTGGTAACTCATCCCAAATCTGTTCGCCCAAACTGGGAGGGGCTGGTCCTCTTTTCCACCCTTTACTAATCTCTTTTCACTTCAGTGAATTTTTCTGCCCTTTAAGTATTTGGTTAGCACATGATTGCCTTCCCACTGATTTCCTTGTGATGTTTAAAGTTTTAAGAAAAGGTCAGAGCCACGAATTTGGAATACAACAAGTCAGAGAAACTGGAGAGCTTTTGTTTTCATTGCAGAGAATTTTATTTTTTCCTTTGAAAATATATCTTTAGAGGATAAATGAGATTACTTACCTTTTCTTAGTGATAAAGGGCTAGGCTAGTGCCTGCACCTGATGGTAGCTTTTGATTGTGTTCCGTCTTGAAAACAGATGCTGCCATTCTTAAAATTTCCAGAGAGAATAATTGTAGTAGAAAAGGCATCAGATATAATTACACCAACTCATATGACATTGGCTATCAAGGTGCCTGCTGGTATTGACAGTTGGGTACTCCAACTCCCTTACCTCCATTGGGGTGGTGTTCATCTCTGTGGCAAAGGATCTCAGGGCCACTGCTATGTCTACTGTTTAGAAAATGACCACTAAATAGTTTATTCTTTCCTACCTTCTCTGCAAGCAGTCTTAAGTTAATGGCACTAAGGGTAATAGATTCCTGTATTTCAAAAGGAGTTTTCCTCTGGAGTTGAGACCCATACATATGAAATCAATTTTCCAAGTTAATCTTTAGTTTGGAGTACATAATTGCTGTGCAAAAGTGATCAGAATTTGCGATCAGGGTTAGCTGTCCTATTTGACTCTCAGCCATAAAATTGTCCAGAAACCTATATAAAGGCCTTGGGTATATGGTTACCAACAAAAAGCCAACTATGTCTATGTCTACAAATTAAGATAAAAAGAATAAGAAGAATTTCCTATACACGGCCCCTTGTCCAGGCCATCAACATGATTTATTACAACCATATCAAGCCATGGTTATTAAGATTTGTGTCTATAAATCTAGTGTTATTCTTTTTAAATTTAGTTTTATATTTTGGTCTGTTGTGTATAAAACAATCTACTAACGTGAATACATGTTAGGATATTTCCTAAAATGTTTTAAGAAACATAGCAATCCTGGTTATGATCTGTCGCATGCATAGAGGCCAAAAGTCCCTTTTTCTTTTTTGCCTTGGATCTCGGGTACTAGAATCACAAAAATGCTATCTCTCATCATTACTATTTAAGTAGGCTTCAGTGACCAAACTTTTTCCCCCACTAATACTATGTATTCAAGTTGTTGCATGTAACAGTATTCTATTTTATTTTTTTAATGTCAGTTTGATACATCATTGTAAGAATATACTCTATCCATTCTCCTGTTAGTGAACATTTGGGTTATTTTCCAGGATTTTTAATTTAATTTTTTGTCTTATGAACAATACTGCTGTAAAGAGGATTGTAAATGTTTCTTTTTAAACATATAAGAATTTCTTGTGGTAAATACCTAGGAAATGGATTGCTAGTCATAGGATTTGTGAATATTTATAAGTTAGTTTTAAATTGTTTTCCAAAGTGGTTGTATCAATTTATATTCCCACCAGTAGTGCTTAAGATTTCTTACTGGTTCACAAACTTGCTAACACTTGGTAATAATAGACTTAATTAACATTATAGAGATAGATATTTCATTCATGTTAATAACTAATATGTTTTAATACTGTTCTTGTGCTTTTATCCCATCTGTTTCTTTTATTGTACATTTTTTCATGCATATTGCCAATTTTTTTAATTAGGTTTTTTGTCTTTTTGCTATATAGGACTTCTTTATGTATTCTGTCTTCTAATCTTCTGTTAGATAAATATATTGAAAATCTCTTATTCTAAATGGCTTAAGTTTTGCATTCTTGACACAGTTTTCTGAGGATTAGTAGTTCTTAATTTTAATGTCATGGTATCAATCTTTTATTTTATTGTTAGTAGCTTCCATGTCTTGTTTAAGAAATCCTTACCATTCCACAAGTAATGAGCTATTTTTTCATGTTGTCTCCAACATAAAAAGCTTTAAATATTGCCTTTCACATTTCACTCTTTAAATGCATGTGGAATTAGGTCTTGTGCTTGATGTGAATAGGAACCTCAGTTCAACTTTTTGTTCCACATCAAAACCCAATTTTTCTGAGCACTATTTATAGCTGGAGGCATCCTTTCTCTAGTCATCTGCAGTATCACCCTTTCAGGTTTTCATGTATGAATGGATTTATTTCTGGCATTGCTCTTCTGTTCTGTTGGTGAATTTGACTATCCCTGTGTCAATGTTATGTATTCTTTTTTAAAAATCTTTTTTTTAATTGAAGTATAGTTGATTTACAATGTTGTGTTAATTTCTGGTGTACAGCAAAGTGATTCAGTTATACATATATATATACATATTCTCTTTCATATTCTTTTCCATTATGGTTTATTATAGGATATTGAATATAGTTCCTTTGCTATGCAGTAGGACCTTGTTGTCTATCTCCAAATGGCTTATTTCACTTTAGTTCCTGAGTGATAATTTTGAAGATGTTCCTGTGCTGTTTTCTCATTGACACTGAGGTTCCTCAGAAGTCTGCTATCATTCTTACGGTGTTTCTTTGTAAGTTATCTGTCTTCTCTTTCTCTGACTTCTTTTAAGATCTTCTTTTTGTCTCTGCTTTCATAGGTTGTGTACAGAAATGGATCTATTTTTATTTATTCTACTTAGTCTACATTTTGCTTTACATATTTGTAGATTCATGAATTTGTCCATTCTGGAAATATTTTAGTAATTTTTCTCTTCCAATTTTGCCTCATCTCCATACTCAGTTTACTTCTTCTGGGCCTATGATTAGGCATATGTTCTCATTCTGTACTTCATATCTCTTAACCTATCTTTTTATTTTGTATAAATTGGCAGAGTTAATGGTTTCTATTAGAAGATACCTATAAGTTGTTGCGTAATTTTAAATATTGTCATATCAGTTGGAACTATCTAAAATCACGTGGAAATTGGTTTTATCATTAAAATTATATTAAAATACATAAACAAAGTAATTCCCATACTCTTTGAGTCAGCAACCAAAGCCTGAATGTATTAGAATCACAAAACACAAGCTGGGGATTTTATTATTATATTATAAAATGACTCTACTCCAGGAGGTTATAGACTAAGAATATACCAATATATTTAACAGGCAGTTCTCTCACCATAAAATTTGATCTTAAATCACCAGACTCAATGTTTATATTAATAATTTGTGTTGTTTTTCTGTTACTGCACAGTTGTAGGAACAAAAATAAAAGAATAAGTCAAGTTACCTCAAAAGTCACCAGGTAAATATCCAAAACTATGTTTGGCAGTTGAGCCAGATTAACAGATAGCACCAATTTTTGCTTTTTATCACTTTATCAAATAAGTAAGTAAGAAGTTGTGCAACAGGTAAATGGAAAAGGAAGAGGTCCTTTGGGAAAGGAAGAGTTATTAAGAAAATAACCTATTATACCTAGAATGTCGGAACTGAAAAGTCCTGGTGCCTTACAGTACATAATTTTCATCACATTTTAATAGACCAGCAGGCAGAGAACTGGTTACAGCCAATGCTGAGTATACTGGACTGAGCTAATGAAGTCTTAACTGCCAGTTGGCCATACTAGATCGCTTTAAGGTATGAATCATTAGATTTTGGAAAAATACGATGGGATTTTTCTACTTTCTTATAAGTTTAGGAAGCACGTATTTTATCCAGGTTACAATTTATAGGCAAAGGGAAAAATTTAACCTGCCCTGTGGCAAAAACCTAATTTATCCCCTCACCCGCCATACTTAATGTCACAGGAGTTTATTTTCCACACGAGAATTTATTTTTCACTCAGCAGCCTGAGAGAGCTTTTTATTACTGATAACCTGATGAAAACAAAATCTGTCAGTGATTTCCAAACATGCCTAGAATAAAACCCAAGTGCATACAGAAACCTTCATGATCTGGCCCCTCCAATCTCTGACAACCTTCACTCTCACTGCCCTCCCTGGTACACTCTTTTATTCACTACTTTGTTTCTTACACTTACTATTCCCTCTGCCATTTCCCCAGGTGTTTGTGTGACTTGCTGTGTCATGTCTTTCAGGTCTCTGTTCCGATGTTGCCACTTCGGAGAGGGCTTGCCTAAAAACCCCACCTAAAATAGACCTCTCTATCCCTAAACCCATCATTCATTACTCTCTTTTTTAAGACTAAATCTTCTTCATAGTACTAAACATTGCCTGAAATTTTTATTACTTACTCATTTTTTACTTGTTTATTGTTTGTCTCACTTATCAGAAGACAAGTTTTTGTCTTTCTTCCAATACTGACCTGAGAGATTTCTAGAGAGCCATTTAGCTGTTTTTTAAATGAAGTAGGACTAGACATCTGACTTATTTACTCTCAGTCTAGTAATTTGTCAGTACTGCCACTAAAATGAATAAATATAACCTACCTCCAATATTTTCATTAGCTACTATTCGTGAGCAGCTGTTATTTCCCTTAGTGCCATGCATATATTAGCTCTCATTCTTGAAAAATATTATTAGAGTATTACTTTTATTCCTCTTCTTCAGAATGAGGAAACACAGGCTTATGGAGATTCAAAACTTTAAAAAATTATGTAGCTTGTAGGTGGCAATTTCAGGTTTTGAAGTCAAATTAATTTGGTTCCAGAATGTATTTTTTAAGTACTGCTCACATTCTAAAAAAGAAGGCTGGAGAATGGAGAGAGTGTTGTATTTTGAGTCATAAAATATACCAGCTTTGCCTCAGTGAGCAGGTGCCTTTATTTGTCTGAGTCTCAGTCCCTCATCTATAAAATATGTATAACAAACATATATAACCAGGAGAGTCCAGACTATCAATGCTAGTTTAATAAATAAATGAATCAAAGATAGAAATCTTAAAGTAGATGAAAAATACTGAAATTAATATCTTATTCATAATTTATCTTAGTAGACTGGGACACAATTTACACCATGCCTTCATTATTACCCAGTGTCCAGTCAGTTTTATGAGTAATCCTGTGAAACAAGGATTCCAAGCACTGAAGAAAGAGGAAAAGCTGAAATGGCAATCTCTTGTTGTGAAAGCCTAGCAATAGACCACCAGTAGTATATTCTACCGCACATATTGGCATCATTCCTCAGCTTGTAGGTGTTTTCTAATGTAGGAGTCGGGTGCAAAGTGTAAAAAGAAAAACATATTTGTCTTTGCTCTTTGACCAAACATTGTGGAATGGTTAAAATGCCATACTCTAACAAAGTTGTTCACAGCATAGGTCAGGAATCAGTGTCAAAATACATGTGCAACACTCCTTGGCCCCCTACATAAATTATTTCTAGGATTTCTTTGATGGAAATTAAATTTTACACAGTAATTTTGCCTTACGGGGTTAGCAGATGCAAACTATTATATATAGAAGGGATAAACAGCAAGGTCCTACTGTATAGCACACAGAACTATATTCAGTATCCTGTAATAAACCATAATGGAAAAGAAAAAAAAAGAATTGGGCTGTTCAGAAATACACACATGGGCAGCATATTAAGACTTATTAGTAATCACCATTAATGTGCATGTTATATATCCAAAGCTGATGTGAAGCTCATATCTCATCCTCGTTTTTCCTTTGAAGTCCTGTGATTGTCATTTATAAAAGATGTAGTCAAAAAGCTAAATGATAAAGACCAGGAATTCAGGTTAAATTGAGGAGAATAAGAGTTTCAGGAGCATCTCTATTTTTCCAGAAAAATTGTTGATGAATATTAATATATTTAGTGATCACTTGTGGCAAATGATATTGAATATATTCATTGTCCAATTGAATTACATTTTATTAAATTATATGCTTAATTATAGTAAGCTTAGATTAATAGCTAGAATTCCAAAGGCATTAAGGCAACTCAAAGTCATCTGTTAGGCCAGTCATGTGTTTTTGCCTCATGGAGAAGCTTAAACTCTGAGAAAGCAAAGAAGAATAATGTTAGGGCTGTGTTTTTGTGTCACTGAGTAGAGATTCAGTCAAACATAACATTGCTATTTTAGGGCAGAATATTTCAAGTCGACATCTCAAACAATGTAGTTTCTGATAAAATGTGCCATTAATTTCTTCACTGAGTTTTCTAAATTCAACACAATATTGCAAATACTGGTGTAGGGCCAATTAACAATAATTTAATTTCTGTTTAGTGAAATTCTCTCTTTCTAAGTTAACATTAAAGCATTTAAACTGTTTCTTTTACTGATGATTTCTATTCTGCTTGTACAAATGACCTTGTAAGAGTTCCCCATAAGAAATTTTTAAATACATGTGTGTTAGGTGTTGAAAGTCAAAATAATCAAAAATACTTGTTTTGAGAGTGAATTAAGTAGTGCATTTGTTGTGTAGGTAAAATTATTGTGCTCATTTCCAATGATTATGTCTGCACTATAATATTTGTAAAAGATAAAGTTTCCATTATTTTACAACTTTTAAACATATCTTTATGGTATCATCATGACTATATCCTCGTATTTAGCATCTGCTGTGTGCTAGGGGCTGAAACAAGACTGACGTTCTGAAAACAATGGGGTAGTATAGCCATTATACTCCAAGTGCTTCTGAAATAGTTAAGTATGTGTGTAATGAGCATATTGGCTCACTTCTTACTTTGTAAACCATATTTTGGAATTACGTAGAAATGAGCAAAATATCAAGCCTATATAATTGATCAATAATATTGACAATTTCTACTAGAACTTCTATTATAATATCCATAATATAAAGCATAGGAATTAGTGATAGATTGTTCTAGCAAAAGAAATATTTAAGAAGCCGTAAACCTTCTATAGTAAAGAAAGTGTCAATTAATACAGAATGAGTACTAAACCATTTTTTTCATATTAACTACTTGAAAAAATTTAATGTATGAGATGTAATTTTAATTTATAAACTATATTATTAATGATAGTTAAATGTATAGATATACATTATAGAAAATATAGTTAAATATAATATATTATGTACCTATATAGAGATATGTTATGTAATATATGATAGTATATATGTATATGTGTATATATATGTATGTGTGTGTGTGTGTATATATAATTTGTGGAAGTGACTGCTTTATCAGTTTGGAATTTAGTCTCTATATCTAATTTGATGTGCATGTATAATGGCATGGAGTCTTATTTCTGAGATACACCTTACGTAATGACATGAGAGAGCCCTATAACTTCTGTGGTCCACCAATCTGGTGTCATGGGTGAGGTGAGGTTAGAGGCTGGGTAGTGACATTTCTTCCTCCTCTTCTTTCAATATGATACCTTTTGCAAAAAGGAAGGATGACTGACTTTATATTTTTAACTCTACTTACAGTTAAGTAGGCTCAGACACATAGCTTATCATAATTGTTAATTTCCTTTTCATGTGAAGGGTAGGTGGATGTTTCTAATCAGAGAGGCTCTTCTTCAAGTGAGAGAATTTATATTACTTCCATTTTGTGAATCTTATATCTTTACCACATGGTTTCAAAGATCACCATGCATATTTGCATCAATATAGTGAAGAGGGAAGGAATATGGATTATAAATTATAAGGAAGATTTCTTTATAGGCCAGACTTGAAAGTAGCTTTCGTCACTTCCTACAAAGTTCCATTGGCTAGAAACTAGTCATTTGCCTCCACACTATTACAAGGGATGTTGGGAAACATCATTTAGCTGTATCCCAAGGAAAAAGAGGAAATAGGTTTGATGATGAGCTGGCAGTCTCTCTTCTAGTGACCAATCATTAGCTATTTTGAAGATTACAAAATAGCCAGCATAATAATTATAAATATGTATGTATTTTTCTAGATGGAAGATTTGTCATATTTTTGATATGTAGAGTCCATTAGTGATTCTGTTTTCTTGTCTGATCCTTTTTTCTCTGACTTACGCTTGCACCACTCTTCGGAAGGGGCCTGACAGAATTTCTAAATAAATGGTTATATCTGATGGGTAAAATTCCTCATGTATCAGTCAGTGCTTCAACCATAAAAGAAGAGTAGGAAAAGGCTTCCTTCCTCAATGAGCCTGCATCTAACTGGGGAGACAGAATTATGATCCTCAAAATGTATTTGCTGAAATGGCTGGTAGAGGCAGAGGAAATGGGAATTTAGTAAAGAGTAAGATCATTATGGATTGATGCATGGTCAAAGTTCTTTTTCGGCTAGAGTATGAAGAAAATGTAGTATAGATGCTTGGAGATTGTAGTGCTGCTATGGTGCCAAGACAATACTCAGTGTTTACACTGTTGTTACTTAATTGGAATAGATGCCATGTGTTTGTGATATCATTAAGTGCAAGGTAGCGCACTACATTAATGATACCATGGTAACTGCCTCCACAAGGAAGAAGCACAGAAGTAGGTGAGGATCTCAGTGACTATAAGACAAATAGAGGTTGACTGAAAAACACAGGTAAAATTCAAACCCTAGCCTGGTTTATAAAATTTTGGGGAATTACGTGGTCTAGAGAAACCAGGGACATTTCCCATAGTATGAAATCAATTATTATCCCTTAGTTTTACCTGTACAAGACAGGAAGTCAAGACTGATGGATCTTCTCAGTGTTGGCAAAATCACATTTCCCATTTAAAAAACACTTCTGGTCCCTATTCACAAATAATGCAGTGACAAGCATTAAAAGATTTACAAAGGGTGTGGCTGTCCTGTTGGGACCGTTGACAAGACATTACAGTGTCTTCACTAAAATGCAATATAATTAGTGCTACAGGAAATTAAGTACTGCTAACCAAAAGAGACTCCCTGAGATTTGGATTCAACTCCTCTTCCTTATTGCCCACTTGAAGGACACCTGGTAATTTTCTTTACTTGGTGCTTATAGAACTCTCACTAGTAAAGGACATCAGATATTTCTGAGACCAGAAAAAATGATTAGCTTTGGATAATTTCAGTGAAACATTCAAATTAAAGAGGGAAAAGATCAGGAAAGCAAACTGATCAAGTAGAAACAGTATATTCAAGAGCACGTGATTGGGGAAGCTCAGAGGAGTTAGTTCACTGGCTTTAGGAGAAGGTTATTTATTACTTGTCAGCCAAAAGGCAGCCTTCTAAGCACCTCCCTGACCTGTCATTTTGCTTATAAAAGTAGCTTCATGTATAAAAGAGAACTAACCCAAAGCCTAAGTAACCTAAGTCTTTATTTTAAGCCAAGTTAAATTTAAATTATTTTATATCTAATAAAGAAATATGCAAATCTTATGTATAAGAATGATCATGTTAAAATACTTTGAATGAAGATCTTTGAAACCCTATAAAAGATTGATTTTTTTTAAAATCCTTACCTTAAAAATTAAAATTAAACTTTGAAATATGCAGATGGAAAAGTGAAATCTTGGAAATCATAATCATTGTCAAATTCACTAATAGGATGACATCTATAATATGCAGTAATGGATCAAGGAAGATCAACTAGTTTTCATCTAGCAAGCTAGTTATTTGTCTACACTTTAAACAATTGTCTTTCACTGAATTAACATATAATTTTCTGATTCATATCTGATTCATGAGACATTCAAGAAGTTAAAATTAGCGGATCTGGAGAGATAAATAAAAAATATGATCAACACGGAGAGACTCTGTGTACATGTATGATTACTGCTGTTATTTCTTACAGTTAGTTTTGAACTGTTTAGATGGGTTATCGCCCCCTCTTTCTCCCTTTTTCTACACACACACACACACACACACACACACATTCCTTACCCTGAAACCTGTAAGGCCCATTTTATTTGGTTATGTAAATCATCATATTTAGGTAAGAAGACAGAGCTTTTCCGTTTGTTTTCTTTTTTTCAATCATGAGGAGTTTGAAGAGACAATCAGTTTTGTCAATACTCTCATTAAATATGTCTCCTTAATTTTTAGATAACCTTCCAGAAGTCAGACAATGGTAGAGACTCCCCTGCCCTTTCCGCTTCTTCCCAAGAATCAGAATTTACCCTCTCCTTCCTCCCTACTCCATCTGATAATCCCAGGGGCCTGGTCATCAGAAGTTAAACCAAAAGGGGAGGGAATGAAGAAGCTGAGAGCCCTGAAGGGCCGGCGGGGGATGGGGGCTGTGAGGGCAGCAGGGGAAGAATGTGGAGGCTCCTGTAAGGTGACTATGAAGGACTAGGTTAGGAGGGTGAACACGCGTGTAGGAGACGGTGCTCAGGCGCATGCTGTAGACCAGAGGAGGCCCTCTCAGTCCTCGGCACCCTGTGGGCTCTGTGTAATCGACAAACATCGTCTGACTTTAAGCAGATGATCAAAATAAATTCTGTCTTAAAATTCGCTGAGTGAATTTTATCATTTACGGCTTTTATTTGAGAGCCCTCCACCATCCTGCCCTTTCACATTAGCGTCATAGCACAAGGTTACCAATGCTATCAGTAATATAAATGAATTTCTGCACTTGTTTGTTCTGGAATGTTCAGTACGGGGGCACGGGAGGATGCAGTAGTCCTCAGGTAGAAATGCGCATCCATGGAAAAAAGTGGAAGAAAAAAATTTTTTTATGGGTCACATTGAGAAGGTGAGGCAGTTCATTGTAGGTGGGCATGCTGCTTATTACAAATGTTCTTGTGCCTGTTTATTCACATCTATTGCACTCAGCATCTAGAAATTCTTGAGAGCTGCAAAAAGGCCTTGTTAATGTCCACAGTGACTTCTTACCTTTGTAAAATATTCATAAGAATTCTTAAGTATGACTTTATGTGCTTATAGAGACTGTATAGAAAAAGCATTTTGTTTATATTAAGGAATGAATTATTAGCACTGCTTATTTTATAGTTTCTATCTTTCAAGGGCTCATTAATTTCTATTTTTTGATTTTTATGTTTGCTTTTTGCTTGTTTTATAACTTAACTATTTAGACTGTTGATAGTAAAGATGTGCATAGATTAACCATTCGTTACGAACACTCTTGTCTCTGTGGACATCCAAAATGGGTAGGGAACTCACACTCAGAGAATTCTTACAGTATTGGGGGCAAATTTATAGCATAGTTTCTGTTTAATCCTCACACTAACTCTATAAGGTAGATATCCTTACTCATAGAGGTTCATAGAACTAAAATGATTTGTTCATGTTCGTGTACCACTAAAGAAGCAAGCTGGGATTGAATACATTTCCTTAGTGCCATTTCCAGCAATATTTCCACAGCGTTACAGCTAACTGTGGTTGTATTATTATACAGTTTGAAATAAGCAGGACAGTTGTAGGCAGAATATGGGGATGGAGCCCAAAGAGAGGAATTATAAAAAGCAGTCAACTGATGTCTGTGGGACTGAGAAATTGGTTGATAGAAGATATGTTTCATTTATAAGCTGTGTTAATGACTTGTATTAACCATTATAGACTGTAACCTTTTAATATCAAACTCCTGTCTAACCCTGGGGTAATGTTCTGGGTGCTATTTGAGTCTCCTTTTAGTCAGTGGTCATTATTAAATCTTTTCCTATAATTTGAAATGAGCTCTACCAGTAGGGTATTTTCTTATTCAGAATTATAAGTAGGTCAGTGAAAATAGAGCTCTGTATTCTTTCTGAAATAGTCAATGATTTTCTTTCAACATGCGTGAAAGGTTTTAATGAACAAAATAGAAACCTGATGAGAAGGAAAGTTAAGCCCAGTTACTAATTGGTAGGAAAGATCAAATGGGAAGCAAACAAAACTTTCTTTTGAATAGATGAAGCATAGTAATCCAGTTATAAAACAATTTATGTTCTGTATTCATAGAATACATGTATTAAATATTCCCATCATTATTTTAATCACTGAATTTAAAAAAAAGGTCCTTAAAACATTAGGCACTGGGGCTTCCCTGGTGGCTCAGTGGTTGAGAGTCCGCCTGCCGATGCAGGGGACACGGGTTCGTGTCCCGGTCCGGGAAGATCCCACATGCCGCGGAGCGGCTGGGCCCGTGAGCCATGGCCGCTGAGCCTGCGCGTCCGGAGTCTGCGCTCTGCAACGGGAGAGGCCACAGCAGTGAGAGGCCCGTATACCGCAAAAAAACAAACAAACAAACAAACAAAAAAACACATTAGGCACTGGTATCATTGCAATTTATTATTTTTCAAAACATAATGTGGTACAGTAAACACTTTTACCTGGCTAGTGGATTTAAAAACTTAGCCCCAAATTGGTTAAAGTTATTAAGCTTTCTTTTTTCTATAATCAGAAATTTTCCACATAAAATTATTCTTTCAAAATAAAAGTGGTACATACACACAGCAACCAGAATAAAAAAAGCAAACATTTCTTTTTGCAGTAGACAGTCTCCCATCCCCCGGCCCCACTACACCTTTATCCCCATCTTCTGGAGAGTAACTTCTTGGAAATTAAAAGAAAACAAATTGACTGATTATGCATTGTAGTTTTCCTTAAGCATTTTTAAATTTAAAAGTGATCTATTCTTTTCTCAAGTATTTATTTATTCTTCATTCTTAAAATAATTATGCCTTCTCATTTTTTACCTTATTTTCTATAGTTGTTTTTCTTTTTTCTTTTTCTTTTAATAAAGTACAGACATTGGCAGTAACAGCCACAGAGTGGAGCAAGTTTTAGGAATTGTAAGGATACAGATTTGAGTTCAACAAGCTCAACAAAAATGAAAATCTTTAATAATGAGCCATGAGTCCCTTGCTGCTGAATGCATTCAAGCTAAGGGTTGATGAAGCACTAGTGACATCCTGGAAGAGATTTTCACATTAGGAAGAAGTTTGGACCACTCAGTGCTTAGTTAACTTGTAGATTCTACTGTTGCTTCTAATATCATGATAACCTTT
Source organism: Orcinus orca (assembly GCF_937001465.1). Lineage (NCBI taxonomy): Eukaryota > Metazoa > Chordata > Mammalia > Artiodactyla > Delphinidae > Orcinus > Orcinus orca. The sequence goes on from NC_064564.1 coordinate 58,702,658, forward strand.
GTGGTAAAGACTTGTAGGGCTCACACACACCGGTTCCTGTCTTCTTCCTGGCATATGGGGATTATATTTTGCTGCCCCCTCGTAGCTAAGCAGGGCTATGTGACAAGTTTTGTCTGTGGTTTGTGGGCAGACATCAAGTGTATCACTTCCAGGCTGAAGCAGCTAATTGCTGGCACAGTTCTTATGTCTTTCACACTTGTGCCTGACAATTAGGAAAGTGGCCCCATAGCAAAATGGTGGGGCTACAAGATCCAGGCAGTCTGGACTACTAAGAAGCTACATGGAATCTAAAGTGATGTTGCATGAGAGAGAAATGAACTCTTTTTTTTTTTTTTTTTTTTTTTTTGCGATACGCGGGCCTCTCACTGTTGTGGCCTCTCCCGTTGCAGAGCACAGGCTCTGAACGCGCAGGGTCAGCGGCCATGGCTCACGGGCCCAGCCACTCCGTGGCATGTGGGATCTTCCCGGACCGGGGCACGAACCCGTGTCCCCTGCATTGGCAGGCGGACCCTCAACCACTGTGCCACCAGGGAAGCCCAGGAATGAACTCTTCTAATGTTAGGAGATTGGACATTCGGACATTGTTAGCACAATATATGCTTAACCTTATCTTGACTAATACTATGCTTTAACACTGAAAGGTATGCTTAAGTTTATTTCTTATCTGGCATCCATATGAGGAAGTACAGCATCTCAGTTAATTATCTCAAAAGCTGTGCAAGGTCAATGTGTCCCCACTCTCATTTTCCATATAGGGAAGGCTCAGAGAGGTTAAATTACAAGCCAAAGTAGTTGGTAGGAAAATTGGAATTTAAACTTTGGGAAAGGTTGCCTAATACAATACAGAACTCCCAGATAAATTTGAATTTTATATAACCAAAACTACTTTTTTTTAGTATAAGTATGTTGCATGGGACATATGTATACTTAAGAAAAAAAAAAAAAAACAAAAACAACAACAACAAAAAACACTGTTCTTTATTGATACCCAGATTTACCTGGAAATCCTGTAACTTTAGTTGGTAAATCTGGCATGCCTTACTTAGAGTCATTAAGGCACATGCTGTGTCTATAATTTCATAATCACAATATATTCTATACTCTGAAGAACAGTGTAATTTTTTAATTACAACCTGAAAGGCAAAGGTAAAAAGGTAAAAAAGGCATGACTTATTATTTTTCCAGATTATTCTCAAAGAATGTGGATAGTTTGACATGATTGAAACTGATATACACATTGCTCCTCAGCTGAAGTGCAAAGACCTGGCTGCCAGCACTTGGTCTAAGCCAGCATGTGGTAACAGCAGCAGACAAACCCCAGGGCCCCTGCCCTGCTGGCATTTGCCTCACTGTAGGACTTGCACCAATTCATCACATTTGTTCTTGGGGATGCTGCACTGTATCAGATGGTTAATAAATTAACATAATCCTCCTATGGATCCCAAATCTAAAACCTTGAAGGAGAAAGTCAAGTTTCCTTTTTTTTTTTTTTTTTTTTTGCGGTACGGGGGCCTCTCATTGCTGTGGCCTCTCCGTTGCGGAGCACAGGCTCTGGACGCGCAGGCTCAGTGGCCATGGCTCACAGGCCCAGCCGCTCCGTGGCATGTGGGATCTTCCCGGACCGGGGCATGAACCCGTGTCCCCTGCATCGGTAGGCGGACTCTCAACCACTGTGCCACCAGGGAAGCCCCATGTTTCCTTTTTGGTTCTCTGAGGTGGAGGGAGATTTAACTGTATGCAAATTTCTCAGACTAATTGATCTCCCAGCTTTCTGGAAGTTGGGAGAGACATCAGAATTAGGTTACATTATTATATCTTTGTTTCCTAAAATGAAGTATGTGGAATACATAGTTTGAAAGACTCAGACAGCAATGTTTGTGACTTGCCAAGGACTGGCTGCTGGATTTTTCATATGACTTTTAGTGTAAAAGCATGCTTTCAGGCAGAAATAGTTTGCATTCCTTTCTTCTTTTTTCATTGTAACTCATATGATCTTGGAATAAACCCCATGTTTTGAGGTTGAGATTCAGCCTTTGAGTAGTTAAGCATCTCAAAGTCTGGCCAAATAAGTGTGTCTTTGTTGTGGGGAAGTAATAGAAGCAGGTTTCTCTGCCTTCCATTCGCGTTTCAGCTGCCATTTAATAACTCCATCAATGCGTCTGCCGCTGGGTAACAGACTGGCATACTTACACAGACGAATGAGACGTGCCCTCTATTCTCAAGGAATTCTCACACCATTTACAAAATATTAATTGCTAAAATGGAGGTAAATGACCAAAGAAATGGGAATGTAAGAACATGGAGTGATTAATTTTGGTTAATGATTTAGGATCATTATTTTAGTTAGTAAATTACTGATCATCTATGTGCCAGGCACTGTGAATACAGGGAATACAGATATGTACGACGCAAAAGTGGTCCTGGTCTCAAGAAGCTTGCATTCTAGTCAAAGAACCAGTGTGAACGTACACCCCCCCATCACACCCACACAGTAACACACACACATGCACACAGAACAAGAATAAATGCCAAGCCCTGACAGTTAAACAAGCATACAGTTATATAAATTAAAAACATTACAAGTCGTGATACGTGATATGAAGGAAACAGATGCAGAGATGGGAACGAGGCTATCAGCGGAGAGCTGGGAAACATATTTTATTTTTAATGAGGATATCAGGAAGGTTTTTGTGAAGAGGTGGCATTTAATATAAAATGTGTTAAAATACTTCTTGAGATAGTGTGTGCCCTTACATTAAGTTTGAAATTTAGCTTTAATATATCATCTGTAATATCGGTAATTAATTTCTTTTCATTTTCCATTTCCACTGTAGAGAGAAGAAATACATACTTGCATTTACTTCAACCAACTTCTCTAGTTGGCAGAATGATACTTACATGGTTACATACAGAGCTAATAGTCAGCTGCTGCACACCAGTAGAGTTGTTGTTAGTTACTGAAACATTGAAACACTTTACCAGTAATAGGCAAATAGCTTCCCAAGCCCAGTCCCATTAAAGCTCCTCTCTCATGAATCTTCATACCTTCTCATGATTCAACAACTAATTACAGGGTTAAAGCCAGGTGTACTGATCAGTGCATCTTTCTTACTGTTGTTAAATATTTTAAACATTACCATTGGTTTCATCTAATCACTGTCAAAAACAACTGATCTAAAATGGAATACTGTGATTGGCCTATTTACAGAAGGCCCCTGGAAGGTTCCAAGATGAGGAACGTTCAGAGAGCCACAGATATTGGTTATATAATCGTATTGTTGTAAAATTACAATCAATTTCCTCCAAAACTCCTAAAACATCAGGATTTTACATTCATGGACTTAATCGATTAATAATTTTAGTCCTTTGCTCCTTAGTCCTAAAAACAGTCCGAATCCTTTTGACTTTCTCCATTAATTTGCCATAGTATGTATTTTACATGTCTTCTATTTTATTCTTAACTAAATGACGTTTATTATAAAAATGAATTCAATATTAAGAAAATTCAGAAAGCAATATGTGATCTGTCAGTGACCTGCTACCAGAGTTTTCATGACTTTTAAAATAAGACCATACTTTCAAGCAGAAATAGTTTATAAAAGAAGGCATGATTTGTTACTAAATAATAGTTTTTATTAGTTTTTTTTTTTTTTTCCTTTATTTTCTCTCTTCTCTCTCATTTGAGTCAGGCAGGCTGTTGGAAATCTTTATGTGAACAGTAAGAATAACCTGAAAAAGACTGTTTCAGAAATTCAAAGCCAATTGAAGAGATTTCATTTCATTTTCTGGCAAGAAGGGCGAGAGGGTATCTTTTAAAAGCTGATGCTGAAGCTTCTCTGGGTAAGGGAATGAGGTAGGGTGGGGATGAGTGGTGGTATGTTGGGAGGATTGTCCAGGGAGTAATGGGGACCCAGGAAGTGCTCTGTGGCAGAGAAACAAAGAGGCTGCCAACTCCCGCAAGGGTTGTTAGCATGGTGCACCTCGGAAAGTAGGACTTGAGTCACAGGATCCTAACCAAAGTAGTATTTCTGTACCAAATGTGTGGCAAGAAATGGAAAGCCACTGGACTTGGAAAATGAGAATGCCAGCAGTGACCTGGCTTTACTGAAAATTAGCATTCCTTCCCATAATTTCTTGCCATCATTTGAAGTTTCAGATTCTCATACGCTTGAATGGGGAAAAGACTCCCATTACTCATTGGAATTTCTCACACCTCAGTGGGAGGGGGTTGACGTAAGGCAAATAAGATAGTGTTTTTCTCACCCCTGAGTTTGTGGACCAAGATCTTCAACAGGCATCATGGAAAACACCCCATTCTGAGGGGGAAACAGATCTTGTTTGGTCAGTCCAGTGTTAGGAAAATATGAAATCATATGTCTTTAGGCCAAGCTTGCGCTTCTGGTATTCAGTAGCCTCAGTTCCTCAGTTGTCTCTCACCCTCCTGCCTGGCCTGAAATTCACTTTCCAACCCACCTACCCTCTCCTGTGGACAAAAACAGAGATCTTTAGACTCTTAGACTTTGAGTTTTTGAAGACCAAACTTGGGTCTTGGAAATTAATTCTTCTCAAAAAACATACTCACCAAATCATAATTCATACCTTTTTTTAAATTAAGATTTTAATCAGCTTGCAAGGAATACACACACACACACACACACACACACACACATACACACTAAATATTGAGATTCAAATAATAAGTTGACAAGACTAGAGAACAAAGAAATCAGAATAGAAGATCAATATGGGAGAAATTAAGAATGCATATGCTTATATATGTATATCATAGATTCCTAAAGAGTTGACAGCATTACAGAGTGATTGATTATTGAAAATCAAGAAACAGATCATGTTGTCCTCTGTTTAAGACCCTTGAATGACCTCCTGTCACACATGAAATAAAACCCTAATTACTTCTTCATATTACAGTACCAGCACTATCTATTCCTGCCCAGCTCTCTGACCTCCATGACAGGACACTAAGTCCACTACTCTTGCAGACTTCTTCTCTTCCTGTTTTCCATCAACACTCAAGATTCTTGCCTTCCTTGGGGCTTTTGTTCTTGCTGTTCCATTTGTTTAGATGCTCTGATCCCAGCTCTTTGGCAGTTGTCCTGAATTAGTCAAGACTCAACTCTGGTGCCATATCTAAATGCCACATTCTCTTAATTTTGTCAATTTATTTAATTTCCTTCATAACATTCTCTCTGTTGAAATTATTTTTTTCATGTGTTTCTTTACTTGTTTGTTTCATGTCTATTCTTTCCACCCTCTATGCCCACAAGAATAGATGTTCCACGAGAACATGTCATTTTCACTCTTGCGTTTCCAGTACCTAGAACAGAATAGCTTCTGAAATGAAATGTACAAATATGATAAGAAAAGGTTGAACAAATAAGTGAATTCCGAGTTTCCAAGCAACAGAAGGGAAAAGAAGAATATGATCAGTTACATACTCTTCATTGTCCAAGAAGAAAAGGTTCTCCTGATTAGAGATCAATATTTTTTCTGTCAATAATAATGAAGAGATTTTGCTGATTGGGACAATATGTATTTTACAATGTCCTAAAACATATCCTGGAGGCATTCTTAAAAAATTGTCTTTTTCCATGATGTATTATCTTTTAGAATGATTACTAAGCTCATTTTGCTAAGCTTTTGTTTAGGATTTTTACATTTTTGTTGATGAGAAAAAATAGCCTCTAATTTCTCGTACATCCTGTCAGGTTTTGGTGTCAGAGTCCATCCAAATTGAAAGTATGAGTTGGAAAGTATTTCCTTCTCTTATGATCTGCAAAAATTAATAAAGATTGGTATTATTTTTTCATAAGTTCTCGGAAAAATGTGTTAATTCTGGGGCTTTCTTTGTGACTGTACTAAAAAATTCGGTTTCTTAGTTATCCAGCCAGTGCTTAAGCCCATCAGATAAAGACAATAAGCAGGGATTTTTCTTCCTTATTCTAGATGCAGCATTTAAAGTTCAGCCTTATAAACAGGTTTAGTCTCCCAGTAACTTCTGCTCTATTGTGTCATATACAACATTGCAAAGGATAAGATTAGCTTGACCTGAGATGATATTGTGGTATCACCTGCCCCAACTTAATCCCTCAATTTTTTTTAAATTAATTAATTTATTTTTGGCTGTGTTGGGTCTTCGTTTCTGCACGAGGGCTCTCTCCAGTTGTGGCACTCTTCATCGCGGTGCGCGGGCCTCTCACTATCACGGCCTCTCTTGTTGCGGAGCACAGGCTCCAGACACGCAGGCTCGGTAGTTGTGGCTCACGGGCCCAGCTGCTCCGTGGCATGTGGGATCCTCCCAGACCAGGGCTTGAACCCGTGTCCCCCGCATTAGCAGGCAGACTCTCAACCACTGCGCCACCAGGGAAGCCCAGTCCCTCAACTTTTTTTCTTCATGATTATTCCATGATTTTATATATATATAGTTTGTCATGCCATAGTCAGGCACCCAGTCAGAGCCCATTGCATGTGTAGTTATTTGAGATTTAGAGGCATTTTATATATATATATATCCATATCTTCTTTTTAAAATTAAAAAAAATGAAGTATAGTTGATTTACATTGTTGTGTTAATTTCTGCTGTACAGCAAAGTGATTCAATTTTACATATATATATATATATATACATATACCTATATATATATATATATACACACACACATATACCTATATATATATATATATATACACACACACACATTCATTTTTTTAAAATGTATTCCTTTCCATTATGGGTTGTCATGGGATACTGAATATAAGTCTTTGTGCTATTCAGTAGGACTTTGTTGTTTATCCATTCTATACATAATAGCTTACGTTTGCTGACCCCAGCCTCCCTCTCCATCCCTCCCTCAATCTCCTCCCCCTTGGCAACCACCAGTCTGTTCTCTGTGTCTGTTGATTCTGTTTCTGTTTCATAGATAGGTTCAATTGTATCATCTTTTAGATTCCACATATAAGTGATATCATATGGTATTTGTCTTTCTCTTTCTGACTTACTTCACTTAGTATGATAATCTCCAGGTACATCCATGTTGCTGCAAATGGCATTATTTCGTTCTTTTTTATGGCTGAGTAATACTCCGTTGTATACATTGGGTTGGACAAAAAGTTCATTTGGGTATTTCCATAACATTTTACAGAAAAACCCAAACGAACCCAATCTGTACCACATCGTCTTTATCCATTCGTCTGACGATGGTTATTTAGGTTGTTTCCATGTCTTGGCTATTGTGAGTACTGCTGTTATAACATAAGGGTGCATGTATCTTTTTGAATTATAGTTTTGTCTGGGTATATGCCCAGGAATGGGATTGCTGGATGATATGGTAATTCTATTTTTAGTTTTCTAGGAACCTCCATACTGTTTTCCACAGTGGCTGTACCAATTTATATTCCCACCAACAGTGTTGGAGGATTCCCTTTTCTCCACACCCTCTCCAGCATTTGTTATTTGTAGACTTTATAATGATGGCCTTTCTGACTGGTGTGAAGTGTTACCTCACTGTAGTTTTGATTTTCATTTCTCTAATAATTAGCAGTGCTGAGCATCTTTTCATGTGGTTATTGGCCATATCTATTTCTTCTTCGGAAAAATGTCTATTTAGGTCTTCTGCCCATTTTTGGATTGAGCTGTTTGTTATTTTTGTTGTTTAGTTGCATGAGCTGTTTGTATATTTTGGAAATTAAGTCATTGTTGGTCACATCATCTGCAAATATTTTCTCCCATTCTGTATGTTGTTTTTTCGTTTTGTTTATGGTTTCCTTTGCTGTGCACAAGCTTTTAAGTTTGATTAGGTCCCATTTGTTTATTGTTGTTTTTGTTTCTATTGCCTTCGGAGACTGACCTAAGAAGACATTGGTACAATTTATGTCAGAGAATGTTTTACCTATATTATCTTCTAGGAGTTTTATGGTATCGTATCTTATAGTTAAGTCTTTTTTTTTAATTTGTTTTATTTTTATTTATTTATTTTTTGCTGTGTTGGGTCTTCATTGCTGCATGCGGGCTTTCTCTAGTTGTGGCGAGTGGGGGCTGCTTTTTGTTGCGGTGCACAGGCTTCTCGCTGCGGTGGCTTCTCTTGTTGTGGAGCAAGGGCTCTAGGTGTGCGGGCTTCAGTAGTTGTGGCACATGGGCTCAGTAGTTGCAGCACAGGGGCTTAGTTGCTCTGCAGCATGTGGGATCTTCCTGGACCAGGGATTGACCTGTGTCCCCTGCAATGGAAGGTAGATTCTTAAACACTGCACCACCAGGGAAGTCCCTCTTATATTTAAGTCTTTAAGCCATTTCGAGTTTATTTTTGTGTATGGTGTGAGGGTGTGTTCTAATTTCATTCTTTTACATGTAGCTATCCAGCTTTCCCAGCACCACTTGCTGAAGAGACTGTCTTTTTGTCTTTTTCCCATTGTATATTCTTTTCTCCTTTGTCAAAGATTAATCATATCCCTTTCTTTAATTAAAATAAATCCTATGATTGTGTTGTATTTTTTCAACAAACTTGTCATTCGTTGAGCTTATAGTCAATCTAAACCTGAATTTTTTATACGTGAAGCTGATAAGGAAGTCACTTCCCTCAATTTTTTTTACCTTATACTTCTGCTTTTGGAGTTAGTCCCTGTTCTGTTTCACTTGCTCAGTTTTGCCAATTTTTATAGCCTGATAAGATCTCTTATAATTCTAACCTATTATTTTCCTGATTTTTATATAATTCTGTGTCACTTGTAAATTTGATTCATATGTCTACTATCTCTTTATTCAAAAATTTGACTCAATTTTAGTAGCTAAAGTTATACCCCAGAATTTTACAGAGTTGTTTTTTCATGTGGACTTTGCTCACTTAGTAATGACTCATTGAATAATCTTTCAGCCCACTGAAAAGCCACTTAGTGTTAATTTAGCACTCATTGTATTAGCTTTTGCAAGATAAAATCATAAGACTATTAAATTGCTATTCAAAATCAGCCACACTATGCCTATAACATTTTAGTAATCTTACAATAAAGATGTAAGGATTAAAATGAAGAATTGTTAAATGTTTCCAAAAATTGTGCACGAGTCTGGAATAAAATTTAACTAAAAATAATGATATAGATTATGATTGTAGCTCTTTTTTAAAAAATATATTTTATAGGACACAATGCCCTCATTGATATTAGTACTTGATTAAAAACATCCCCATCAATGTGGAGAAAGAATAATAATTATTTTAATGACAGTTATTGAGTACCCACCACATGCTAGATACTATAACAGTATTTGCCAACGTATTTTTTTTAACTTCCTCACAATCCTATGACCTAGGGTCTATTGCTGTCATTTTCCATATTAAGATACTCAGAGTTACTGGATTTAAATGAATTATCTATAAATAAATGCAGGTAAGCAAAATAAATAAATAAATAAATAAAAACAAAACCCTGAATTCACCTTTAGGTCATTAATGTGGTCTGCAATGTCTATAAATTTCATCACCTATTAACTATAATATGTTACATGGGGATCAGATCTCAAAATCATCAAATCCAACAGAACCTATTTAATTTGAAGAAACTGAGACTCAAAAGACATGACAGGAATTAATTATGTTGACCAAGTCAAATTGGAGAAATTCCAGAGTAAGAAAATTAAAATCATTCCACTTTTTTTTAAATGGAAGGAAATGCCAGGAAATAACTTAATGAATTTCATAAATGCAGTTCTCATGGATGCCTTGATAACTTGGTATTGTTCATTGAGCCAAGTGACGTCAGTCATGTACGCACGCATATGTGCAAGTAACCCATGACCTGCAAGATAAAGAATACAATATTGTGTTTCCCTCATAAATGTGAAAGTCACCAGTTTAAACTTTGAAAATGTTGTGTTTTCATAAGTTCTACCGCACTATATTTCCTCTTTTCTAATTAAGTTTGTCATGCCACAGAGCCTATTCCATGTGAGGTTATCTGAGATTTAAAGACATTAAAAAGAAAGTAGCACCTTGAAATAAGTGCAGATAGTTGGAGAACAGATTATTAGTTTAAAGACAATCTGCCAACTACTTAAGTGACACCTCACCTTCAATTAATTCATTAATTTATACATTCACAGCAATTAATTTCTGGGGAATAATTAATGCCAAGGAGCAGTTAAATGATATACGAATCACATTAGTTATTTAAAAAGAATATGGTAAAACTATTTCTTTTTAAACTGATAAATAAGCCCAATCCATATAACCGCAGACTAGAATTATTACAGTATTGAGTAGTGTTAAAACGAGACAAAGCAAAACACACGAAAGAAACATAGAACAAATATTATACTGGTATGGAAAGGCAGGTGTAAAATCTGTGCTGTGTGTTAACTATGACTTATTTAATGTCTACATTAAAGAGAAACCTCTGATATATATATACATATAGCAATTCTTGGTTTTCTTTGGAGTCCAAATGTGATCCTCAGTATTTGATGAGAGACTTGGGCACCCTGATAAACTTAACTTTTACAATTGTTAGAAACTTAGCATTCTAAATTACATTCTAAAACATAGAAAAATGTTGAGTTCTCTCAAATTTATTGCATGAAGCTCTAAAAACCCTAATCCCAGAATCTCACAAAGACAGTGCACAAAAACAAAACTACACACAAATCTTATGTAGGGATATAGATACAAAAACTTTAAAAAAAATACTGGTAAGTAAATTTCAGTAGCTTATCAAAATATAATAAATTTTAATCAAGAATTTATTTAGGATATACAAATGGGAACTTAATTTTAGTAAAATGAATATTATAGTCTGCCAACAAGTAAGTAAAAGCACTGAGGAGTTCTTAGTAAATGCTTCAAAGGCATTTAAGAAAATCTAATACCTGTTTCTGATAAAAATTAACTCTTGATGAACTAATAACAGAAGACTATTTCCTTAACTTCACTAAAAATGCACATATAAGTCAACAGCTAGCACTGCAGTTAAAAGATAAATACTTTAGTAATTTTTATTGAAATCAAGATAAGACCATCGTGTTGCTATCACCACTATCATGAACATTGTTTTAGACGTTCCACCTTATGTCATGAGATATGAAATAGAAAAAAATATATTTACCTCCTGGAAATAAAGAGAATGAGTTTATGATGCTGCTGCTGTGCTGGTGGTGACGATGGGGGAGAAAATCAAGTTAGGTATTTATCTCATACATTATATCAATAAGAAAAATAAATGGATTAAAGCAGCTAGTGTAAAGTATAAATCTCTATAAAAAGAGGTAAGTAGTTGACTTAAGCAAGCAAGCACTTTTCCAGCACAAAGCCATTTTATTAAAAGAAAAATATTTATAAAAATTACAGACTAAACCACACAAATTGCACTTACAAATCCATTAAAGATACCGTCAGTTGACGAATGAGAAAATGTTGTGCACAGACAGTTTAAAAAATAAAAATACATGTTACCAGTGAATTTAAGAAAATCTGTGCAATCTTATAATAAAGTCAATTTCAGATGTTGTTTTTGACCGTTAAATTGGCAAAGACTTTGAAACATCTTTAATAGTCTTGAGTATGTAATGCTGTCCACATTCATACACAGCAGGTGGGCCTGTGGATATTTATGAAATTCTTCTTTAAAGAAAATTTGAAAAATATTAAACTATACATGCTTATGAGTTATGACATTTCGAGAACCATATCATTAGGTAATAATCAAGTGTCTGATGACATATTTATACAAGGCTTTCATTACACTTTCTTATTCTAGGGATAAATAATAAATAGTTGTCCAAAAACAGTGAATAAAAGAATTATAGCAAAGCCATATGAGCCACGAGAGATCCCTGAGAGCAAGAAACTTATTTGCCTTGTTCCCTGCTGTATCAGTGCATATAGAATGGTGTCAGGAGTGTAGTATGCCCTGAGCAACTATTTGTTGAATGAATGAATTGGAATAATATGAAACGTAATACTTATGCTTGTGAAGATTTATGGGGAGAATAATTAAAACGTAAAGGTATATGAAAATGTGATAAAAATTCTATATAGAGTAAGATATCAGGGTTTAAAATATGATATTTAAACTTAAAAAGAGGTATTCAAGAAAAAATAAAATTATTAAGTATCAAAGCGATGGTTTTACAGGTTTCTTACACTTTTTTCTGTTTTCTAATTTTTCCATAAGATACATTTATTATTATTACTATAAAGAAAATGTAACCATAATTATTTGATATTTTAGATGTATACTGAACCAACCAAAATAAGCACAACTTTGTTCAAAGGGAAATACTGTTATGAGGACAGGACTAGATCTGTCTTGCTCACTTTTCTTTCCCAACGCCTTAGCGTGTTGTCTGAGTAGAGTATGGACTCAGTATTCATTCATTAAATGAATGAACCAGTTTTGATTTTGATGATTATATTTCAGAATCAAGTCCTTTAGGGCAGAATACCTTTCAAATATCTTATAATGACTTCAGTATTTTGTTCAACTTAGATTAGAGATAACCTAATATTGATTTTATTTCCATGATTCTTTAAAAAGTTGTGTCAATTTAATTTTGCATGATCTCGAATTATTCTTTAAGTTTGACCTTGAAATATTTTACAGTTAACAAACAGCCCTCTCTATGATGAGTGGTTTTATTCCTTTCACTAACAGAACCGCTTTGGATCTTCCACATTACTTGCTGTCATGATGTTTTTCTATTATAGTAATTATCATCATGTCTGTCTGTCTCTCAATCATTTTGACTCCTAGCTATGTATCCATCTGTCTACTTTCTGATTTTTCCAGCCTGTGATCCCCATTTGAAGGAATACATGTTGTTTGTCTTTTTATCCCACACAGTTCCTAGCATACAATAGATAATCCATGTTTGTTTTTTCATCAACACACAGCAATCAGTGTCTTTCTAATCTATCAACAAATTCTATCAATAACTATTACATCCTCAATATAATGCTATTCATTCCGTAAATAATTTATATAATTCCACTAAGAAGGAAATACTGATGTATATGAAAGATTAGCCCCACAGTACAGGAGTGAGCAAGTATTAAATGGTGTGGAATAGACCACAGTGCCATTGAAGATAAGAGGAAATTGTGATCAGTGAGGCTGGGATTCATCAGGGCCGGCATCAGAATGGAAGTAAATAGAAGTGTAGATTGAATTCTGCTTGCTGGGCTCCAAATGTTGTTACAGCCTGAGATATTGATCTGTTAAAGAAGTCAAGTATCTCATTCACTTTTGAAAATGAAATATTAATAAGAGTTCACAAATTTGCTTTTAGTGGGTAGATATTAAAGTGTTCATTGCCTCATTGGTGTTGCATTTTAATCAATATTTCAGAAATGATATGTGAATTATCTTATGAAATGTTAATGGGACATTACTTTCTTGCACTGTCCTCTAATATCATAGCTGATACCGAAGATGTAGCACCAATGTCAAAAATTAGGGAGTAAAATATGCTCTCCTGTGGGTCCCTGTCAAGTGTGGTAAATTAGCTCCTCTAGGAAATCATGAACTGACCTATTATTGTACATACCATGTCTGGTACACTTCTTCCCGATCTCACAGTGCCTCACGTTTCAAACATCTTTTTTATACACCTGAATGATTAAAACACTGATGAAAAACATTTTTCTGTTATAAATGCATATTTAAGTTTTGATTGATAATTTATGATAATATAGGAGATTTTAGTTAATAGCATCATACTCTACAATCGGGAACTGTCAATCTTTTCAATGCTTTTCAAGTCACTCTAGGTGCCATTAGTGACTTGTGAGTAAACCTATGAAAAATGATGAAACTTTGAAGTCTTGTAATGTTAAATGCATTTTAAGTGTTTGAAATATGTAAAACTGTCTGTATCATGTGAATGAACTCTTTTCTTTAGCCTACCAGTAATAGGGCTTATGATAGGGTTTTTTGTTTTTTTTTTGCTCTCCTGTTATTTTATGATGGGTCAGAGGTTATTTAGGCCTCATATGCATATTTCTGAAAGGGCAGCATGCATTGAAAAAATGTCACTGCATTAATGTGTGCCATTCTTGGCTTCCTTGGCCATGCCCGCTTGTCACAATTATTGCCAAAGCAATGCCATTGTGTGTCCTGTGATTCTCTGCCCATGCAATTTAGACCAACCCATTTCAATGTTCTTAAGGTAATTATGTCCCTCCAAATGTCAGCTAAATGACTTTGACATTCAAGATTCATAACAGCTTTTGAACACCATGTTATCTGTGCTATTTGTAATTCATATTCATGCAAATCCCCAGCCCCAGACACATTACACCATCCCATCTGCTGAGAAGGTTCCTACTCCCTTCTTTGAATTGTAGCTGGCTAGAGAGGCTCTATACCTTTTGAAAATGCTTTTAAGGTATTTACCATCTCCATAGATTCTACTACAGGTAGAATGTTCTGACCATTCCAAGTGAGGAAACACCAAGATATTTATGTCAGCATGAATATTCTTTTTTTTTAAATTTAGCAATTAATTGTTATCTTGTGGTAACATATAAATAAAATATACTACTATTTTCTTTCTTTGGGTAGTAGCAATAACTTTCCCATGTTAGTTATTGTTTGGCTAAGTTTATCTTTGGTTAATTGTAAAATAAATAAAATATATCCTGGTAAAACTTCTCAATAGAAGGAAAATGTATGGAGGTATGTCAAAAGAGGGACCACCTTTGCATTGTTATATGACATAGATAAAGTAAGTGTCTTTGACTGGAAGATACACACGCACACACACACACACACACACACACACACACACACACTCGTTCAATATAAACTGGAGAGCTAGTGAAATTATGTGGATAATCTAGGTAAGTTATTGTGGCTGTCCTAAGATCTCTCTGCTAGATATTTTTTAAAGTCTGTTTAAAAATTTTTGTTTTAAACAACAGCCATTGTGTAGTATTAAAAATTAACCCAACAACACAGTATCATGTTCATAGATGGCTAACCCTTTGAGAATAGCTCTTTATCCCATAGCATTATAAGCCCCTCAACACTTTTATCAGCCATATGAATTTATGTTTAATTAGCTGACCTCTCCAGTCGTTCCTGAGGAAAATAATTTCCTGTCATAAAATGAATATATTCCTGATGCTACTCAACCGAGAAATATACTTCATAGAATTGCTCATGTGAGCAGCAGTTTAACCACAAATCAATGCGAGTAATTTTGTGTCTGTCCCTGTGAATTACAATTTAAGACTTAAAATGAAATCATGCCACTTACTTCTTATTGGGAAATACAGGGGCCTCTCCTGTTCCTCAGCTTCAGCTACTTTTAATGCTAATTGTCTGTCTGTTTTAAATGTAGCTTTCCTTTGCCCCAGATGCATGCAAAGAAGACATTGTTTATGCTACATAGCCTAGAGGTAATTATAATAGAAAAGGTAGAATCTTAAAAATGAGGTGAGAATATCAGTCTTTTACACACAAATTCATTTAAAATAACTGAATTGTCTAATCAAATTAGACTTCCATCACTCCTGAACTGTTTGGAAATATTTTCTGTTATATATTTTAACTATTGTTGTTTAGCAATATTTATTCAAAAACAAGGTGAAAATCAAGTGTTATATCCTGATATACTTACATTGCAATAATTAAAACAGATCACCCTGATTCACCTTTAATGGAAGGTCAACATTGTTCAATATTTTGCTATTTGACCAACACAGTAATTCTGCTATATACTTTGAATCATACTTTACAAGAAATCCATATTATTAAAAGGGAATACAATCCACAGTACATTTCACAGAGAGAATTTCATTAGAGAATGAAAGAAGCAGTTTGCTGTAATTACTGCATATTAAGCATAAAATTAGCTTGTGTTGCTAGGAAGGGAAGAAAAACAGTAAATATTTTTAAAAACATGCTACTTTCTGGCACTGTCCTAGGTTATATGTTCATAATAAATGTTACTGCATTTATCCCTCCCAATCATCTTTTATGTTTATTGTTGTATGTATATTACTGTCAAGCAATGAGTTAGAAACTGAGGGTACAATGATAAATAGGATCTTAGGATATGGTGCTGTATTTTCATGTAGTGAATACTCAAAAATTGAAAACATGCGTAAACTAATATTAGCAATACTTGGTGAAAGAAAGTGCAGTCTCAACAGTCTGTGTAAGAGACAAGTATGATTCAGAAGATGAATTGTTTGCCTCCATTACGCTATCCCTTTGACTTTTTAAAAACTGAAGTATAATTTAAATACAGTCAAGTGACTAAATCTTAAGTGTACAACTTCATAAATTTTTCTATATGTATTCACCTGTGTAACAACTACCTAGAACCATCTATAGAACATTTCTAGTAGACCTGGAGTGCTCCCACCTGCCTCCTTCCAATTAATATGCCTCTCAGGTTAAAGGCTATTCTGAACTCTTCACTCAGCATATGGCTTTTAGGTTCATCCATGTTGTTTTATATAGCAGAAGTTGCATTTTTTTGTGATTTCTATGTAATAAATAGTTGTATACATATACCACAATTTATTAGTTATTCAACTTTAAACAGGCGTTTGAATTGTTTCCAGTTTGAGGCTGTTACGAATATCCTTCTATAAATGAACATCTTGTAGAGTATATCTGATGCACAGAAGTATGCATTTCTCTTGGGTATATATTTCAAAGTGCAATTGCTTGGTCATGGATTATGTGCACATACAGTGTTAGTGTTATTGCCAAAATGTCTTCCTAGGAGATTATACAAATTTAGACCGCAATGTATGGGATTTATCATTTGCTCTACACCTCCCATTTATTTAGGTCTTTAATTTTTCTTAGCTGTATTTGTGATTATTAGTTTAATGGCCTTATACAGCTTTCATTACTTTCATTCATAGATATTTTATGTTTAATGATAGGATTTTTGTTGTTGTTCTTTTTTTTTTTTAACATCTTTATTGGAATATAATTGCTTTACAATGGTGTGTTAGTTTCTGCTTTAAAACAAAGTGAATCATAATGATGGGATTTGAAATGACATTTTAAAATTTCTTTTTCATTTTTATGTCTGTAGTATATAGAAATGCAATTTATTTTTTATGTATTTTGACCTTGAATTTAGCTACCTAACTAAATTCCCATATTAATGCTAATAGTGGTTTTTTTTGTAAGTTCTTTTCAAATTTTCTATGCAAACAATCAAGTCATCTATGTATTAAGTCAATTTTAGTTCTTCCTTTTTAAAAAATTTTTTATTGGAGTATAGTTGCTTTACAACGTTCTGTTAGTTTCTACTGCATAGCAAAGTGAATCAGCCATAAGTATACATATATCCCCTCTTTTTTTGATTTCCTTCCCATTTAGGTCACCACAGAACATGGAGTAGAGTTCCCTGTGCTATGCAGTAGGTTCTCATTAATTATCTATTTTATACATAGTATCAGTAGTGTATATATGTCAATCCCAGTCTCCCAGTTCATCCCACCTCCCCTTCCCCCTTGGTGTCCATACATTTGTTCTCTACGTCTGTACCCCTATTTCTGCTTTGTAAATGAGATCATCTGTACCAATTGTTTCAGATTCCACATATATGCATTAATATACTATATTTGTTTTTCTCTTTCTGACTTAACTTCACACTGTATGACAGTCTCTGTCTAGGTCCATCCACATCTCTACAAATGACCCATTTTCACTCCTTTTTATGGCTAAATAATATTCCATTGTATCCATTGTATCCATCTTCTTTACCCGTTCCTCTTTTGATGGACATTTAGGTTGTTTCCATGTTCTGGCTATTGTAACTAGTGCTGCAATGAACATTGGGGTACATGTTTCTTTTTCAATTATGGTTTTCTCTGAGTATATGCCCAGTAGTAGGATTGGTGGGTCACATGGTAGTTCTACTTTTAATCTTTTAAGGAACCTCCATACTCTTCTCCATAGTGGCTGTATCAATTTACATTCCCACTAGCAGTGCAAGAGGGTTCCCTTTTCTCCACACCCCCTCCAGCATTTATTGTTTGTACATTTTGTGATGATGGCCTTTCTGACCAGTGTGAGGTGATATCTCATTGTAGTTTTGACTTGCATTTCTCTAATAATTAGTGACGTTGAGTTCTCCCTTTCAAGCTCCTACCTTTTATTTCTTTTTTTTAGCTTTACTGCACTGATAAGGTCCACCGACCCAATTTTGATTAGAAGTTGTAATACTAGGCATCTTTTTCCTGTTCTTTTTTTTTTTTTGTAACATCTTTATTGGAGTATAATTGCTTTACAATCGTGTGTTAGTTTCTGCTTTATAACAGAGTGAATCAGTTATACATATACATATGTTCCCATAATTTTTCCTGTTTTTAAATGCAGGAGGAAACAGTCAACATTTCACTAATAATTATAATGTTACTTGTAGATTTTTTAGTAAGTGTCCATAACCAGGTTAAGGGAATTCTCTTCTATTGCTAATTTGCTGATACTTTTTTAAGATCATAAAGGGACATTGAATCTTTCTGAATCTCTTAAGATTATCATAAGGTTTTTCACTTTTATCCTATTAAAGGGGTGAATTACATTGATTTATTTTCTAATGCTAGACAAACTTTGCATTGGTAGGATAAACTCATTATATATTAGACTTATCATAAATCACTGGATTTCTTCTGCTACTGTTTTTCTTTATGAATTTTTTTGCATCTATGTTCATGAGAGCTGTTTGCCTGTTGTTTTATTTTAATATCCTTGTCACGTGTTTGTGTCAATATTATAGTGGCCTCATAAAATGGGCTGCAGGGTCCCTTTTTCTTCTGTTGTTTGGAGGAGTGTCTGAGATACATTAATTAATTAACATGTTAATTACATATTTGTTTAAATTCACTGGTGAAGCAATCTGGGGCTTGGATTTTTCTTGTGGGAAGATCATCAGTTATGGATTGAGATATAGTATTATTCAGATCTTCTACTTCTTTGTTGTTTTTTAAAGTTGTGTTTTTCATTTCCTTCAGTTCATCTAAATCCAAACATTTTCTACTATCCTTGTGGTCATAAGACATACTGTGTATGATTTC
Organism: Orcinus orca; assembly: GCF_937001465.1. Taxonomy (NCBI): domain Eukaryota; kingdom Metazoa; phylum Chordata; class Mammalia; order Artiodactyla; family Delphinidae; genus Orcinus; species Orcinus orca. The sequence continues at coordinate 58,721,707 of NC_064564.1, forward strand.
AGTCCTATAGAATTCGTTTAGACCTGAATTATGACCCAGAATATGTTTGATTTTAGTAACTTTCCATATGTACTTGAAAACAATTTATATTCTGTACCTCTTCAGTGGAATGTCCATAAAATGTCAATTAAGTAAAGTTGGCAGATAATATTCAAATCTTCTATATTTTTTCCGACTTTCTTTTTTTAACCACTTTTCAAACTATGCAAGAAAATTTACAATTTAATTTCTTTTTTCTTGTCTCACATATTTTGCTCTTATTGTCTTATATTTAATTTCTGTGCCTATTATAACCTTCAGTTTTGAATAGCATTTCATTGCATGTAATATAAAATTCTAGATTGTCAGTTGTTTTCTTCCAGCACTTCCCATATATAATTTTTTAATGCTTTGGCTTCTACAGTTTCTATGGAAAAGTCAGTTGTAAGGGTATTGTTTGACTTTTGAAGGCACTGTTTTGTCTCCTGTCCCATTTCTTTTCTGAGGCTGCTATTAAGGCTTTCTTTACGTCTGTGGGTCTCGACAGTTTCATTACAATGTGCATATGTGCGGTTTTGTTCTCCTGAAGATTTGCTGAGCTTCTTGACTCTGAGCTGTCTTTCTTTGGTCTCAGAATTTCTCCAGCCATTATTTCTTCAAATATTGCTTTTTCCCTTTTCCTTACTCACCTTGTTATCTCCATTCAAATTCATTCTAGACATTTTGACCGTCCCACATATGTTTCATGGTTCTTTTTTAAATTTCTGTTCCTTTTTTGTTTCTTAATCCCCGTGTTTCATTATGGATGTTTTCTGTTTTCTCTTTTCCAATTATTTAGTCATGTTTCTCATTGTTCCACTCTGATTTTAAACTCATCTAATGAATTCTTAATTTCAGATATTGTAGTTTTCAATTCCAGAATGTCCATTAAAAACTAAATTCTACTTGTTGAAATTCTCCATCTTCAGTCATTTTGTTCATTTTATCCTCTGTTTTTTAAAGCGTTTTGGTTTTAGTCAATATATAGTCCTTGTCTTCTAACTCTAATATCCAGGTCATCCTTGCATCTACTTCTCTTGTCTTATGTCTTGATTTTTCTTTTATGTTTTCTCATCTCTAGTAACTTTAAAAAATTTATTCTAGATATTGTGTATTAAAGAAGACTGGAGGTTATAGGTGCTGTTAGATAGCACCAGAGAAATTTCTCTTTCCGTTTATAGGCATATAAGATGGAGAATTGATCATCTAAATCCAGTTGGGGGTTGATCTGTTGCAGAATTCTATTGATGCTTTAGTGAGATTCAGTGCATCTCTGTTTCGTCCACCATCTGGCTGATTACCTGGAGGTTCTCTGTCTCCTTAACCCTAAGATATTAGAGGTGGTCCACTTCTGCCCTTTAGATTTTGTCAGCCCAGCTCTTTAGATCTGTGTATTAATCAAGTTCTCCAGAGAAGTAGCACTAATAAGATATAGACACAGATATCTACCTATCCAGATACAAATATATGTCTATGTATGTATATCTACAAAAATATTTATTATAAGATACTGGCTCATGTGATTATGGAGGCTGAGAAATCCCAGTATCTGCCCCTCTGCAAGGTAGAGACCCAGAAAAACCTTTGGTGTAGTTCAAAAGCCTCATAGCCAGAGAACTGATGGTGAAGATTCCAGTCCTAGTCTGAAGGTCTGAGAATTGGGAATGAAAAGGAGAGAAGACCAAGCCCTACCTCAAGCGGTCAGACAGAGGCAGAATACAGCGTTCCTCCCAGCTTGTGTTCTATTCAGACCCTTAAAGGTTTGGATGATGTCTACCCACTGCGAGGAGGGCCACCTTCTTTAGTCAGTTCACCAATTCAAATGTTAATCTCTTCTGGAACACCTTCAATGATGAACCCAGAAACGATGTTTAACCTACTGAGCATCCCTTGGCCCCGTCAAGTTGACACATAGCATTATCGTCACAACCTTCTCTCCTCATAGTTTAAAGATCTGTCTGATAACTTGAGAGATTAGAAGTGTGCTTGAGGCAGGACCTCTCTCCCAGCAGATCTGTGTTCAGAATAAGTACCATGAGACCTCACGGGAGTTCACTCTGGCTTCCCTGTCACACAGGAAGTCCCAGATTTCAGCAAGTTTCTAGAGGGTAAAGCTGACCATGCATTTGTGGCCCACCTATTTTCCAGTTTCTTACATGGGACCTTTTAAACTGCTAAAGCTTAGTTTTTTCTCCTGTTTCCCTTTAGAATCCTTCTGCCTAAACCAATCCTGATAACACAGCCTATGCCTAGAATTGGCAAATGCCCCTGGAGAAAAATGGGTAGGGTTAACAGTTTGGTTTAGAAGGACTCTCTCCTCTCTAGAATTTTAAGTCAGCTATTCTTTTTAAAAACGTGATTTTTTGTAATTTATTCTGCTTTCTTCATTGATTGTCATGGGAGCAATAGTTGACTGTGACCTACTATATCTTCCCTGGAAGAAAAAGCCAGATTGATTTTTGTTAGAATAAATGACCCATATCATCAATTTGGGGTGGGCTAGAGAAGTTGAATACTATTCTGCCTCATTTCAGTTATTGTCTATAATCATCTGAATACTTATATGCTAGAATCTATGAAGAGGTTCACAATAAAAAGATAAATAGGAATTAATCTCTACCTGAAGGTAATTATAGTCCAGAGAGTGAGAAAAATATTGCCCCTAATCTCCGTTCAATATGGTGTGTTTATGAAGCGGTCACCAAATATCTTCTTGAGGGAAAATGCTTATTAGAGAATATTCCCATGTCCTAGTTTCCTTATTGTATGACATTTGGAAAGCTTTTAGAAAACATCTAGGAGAATCAGATATTAAAACCCCAAATCAAGAAAAAAATCAAACCAAACCCAAACCAAAATGAATTCATAAGTTCCTTTCAAGGCTCTGAATGTTGAATACAGAGCTGGGGCAAGGAAGATAAGTCTGGAACATCTTGTTATGATAGAAAGTAAGGAAGTACTAAAAACAATGGTGATGTCTGTCACAAAGACAAAGGGGTCAGCTTAAAGGGGCTCCCTCCTGCTAAATCAAGGACAGTTTGAGCATCAAATAACAAAGAAGATTAATGAATTACAAACTGCCAGAAAAATTAGAATCTGTATCATTAATCAATAGACTAAAAATAAATGTGGGAGAAGGGTGAATGAGTGATCTTGTTTACAGTAGAATGCCAAGGGCTGACTGTTGAATGTGGAAGAAGTGCTGGAGGTGGAAAATCCCCTTTATTGTAACTATCACAGTAAAAATTAGGTCAGGCAAATATCATCAATAAAGCTTACTCTAAAATGGATATTTTGATGAAGAGCAGGATATGTGTTTGAGCTTAGAGAATCTCTTTCACAGATCACTTAAAAGTCAGAAGGGCGAAGCTATATGGTAGGGGAATAGGACAGCAGGTAGTCAAAATTAATTTCAGAAATAGGGACAGATTGACTTAAGGTACCTCTGAATGTGATACCGAAGGACACAGCATCACTTATGTTGTATTCCTGCTGGGAATGTATAACCTGAATCTAATCATGGGGAAACATCAGACAGACAAAACGAGGAACATTCTATTTAAAAAGGAGATCAGGGTAGAGACTATTCAGCAAGAAATTTCAATGTCATATAAGACAAAGAAAGATTGAGGAACTATTCCAGTTAAAGGGAACCAAACAGACACCTGATCCTAAGCCTGATCCTGCATTGCAGAAAAACTGCCATAAAGGAGGTTGTTAGGTTCAGTGAAAACAATCAGCATAGCAGTGTTGGAGCAGAGATCTAGTCCAGCCCAAAGCGGAAAGATGCATTTGACTCATATCATTTATGATGAGAATTGATAGGAAATAATACTCTTGTGAAGGTCCAGATGCTTGTTGACTTTTCTCCTTGATATGATAGAAAGAGAGCAAATTATAAAGAAAATGGGGCCAAATTTTAACCCCAGTGACTCGGGTAAAGGATAAATAGATGTTATTTATGCTATTCTTAGAATTTCCCTGTAAATTTGAACTTATTTCTAAATTAAAAGTTTTATTTATTTATTTTTAGTAAGAACACATGGGATTTAAAGTCCTAAGAATAGGTCTTCTAGATCATCTATGGACTACCCTTGATTTGGATTATCCACATGCTTCAAAACCAAAAAGCTCTCTTTAGCAGCTCGTGGTAACATGGATAATTTTTAAAAGAAAACTAGTAATCATTTAAAACCAATATTATAAATAACTGAGGAAAAATTTTTTCTCAGCTCTAAATTTAAAATGTTACATCGATTATGGAAGGTGGGCAATAACTTATGCTTTGTCTCTAATAGTAGTTCACACTTACTACCGTCCTTTCTAGGCTGTAAGGTTTAAATTCAATGGGAGTGGCAAGGAAGAATCAATTGATTTGAATAAATGACTTAGCAGTTTTTTCAATAACTCTTCTTTCTCACTTTTCAGAGTGCAAATGGTTATTGAGAAATAGCTAACAATTTTGATTTTAAAATCTAAATCTTTTTTAAAATTAAATTAAGTAAAATGCATACTCTAAAATGTGAAACATATTCTAAAAAGTTGCTAGGAATAAGACCCATATTAAGTCTCCTAACCCTTCACAACCAAATAAAATTTTTTCTTTAATTGGGGGAAAATTTTTTGACTAACATAACCAGAAACTAGATGTATGTAATCATGATAATTGAAACAAAACTAATTTTAGGTTCTAAATTATTCAGATAGTTGTCTATGATTGCTACTTTTTTGTCATGACAACATTAGTAGGGCTGTTTTTTCAGATGTGTATTCTTTTGTCTCTATGGAAAAGAGTCTGTAACTTATCCAAGAAGCATTATTTTCATATTAAGAGTAAATTCTTGTGTATGTGCCCTGAAAGTTGAAGATAAATGGACGGAAAATTTTTATGTTTCAAAAAATTTTGGTGAGTCAGGGAAAAGGGAAAAAGCCTTGAGAGGTATTGGAGCAAAGCCTCTAGTCCATCTCAAAGCCAGAAGAGGCACTTGACTTTTGTTTATGATGAAAATTAATACAATGTACAAATGTCCTACAAAGTACAAATGATCATCTGACTCAGTAGCTCTCTGATACGGTCCTCTGTTTTGCTTAAGCTCAGATCACTGATAAGTACAGCAGAAGAAAAAGAACCTGATTTTTTTTATGGTTACTGTGTATCTATCACTGAGCTAGAAATATGATACTTCATTAGTTTTTTTTTTATTTGGAGCAAAATTTAGCAGGTGAAATTTACAAGTGTTAAACATATCATTTGTTGAGTATCACCCATGAAATAAACACTCTTTATTAATTTTTATATAACTAAAATATTCCAAGTATCCTTGCTTTGAATTGGCTCCCATCACATGGAAAGCCAGACTATCTGCAAAGCAGTAACAGTGCACTGGGTAAAGTATTGAGGTGAATATGTTCTAAAAGGCTGAGGTGAGCTATCACAAGCCCACTATGATCCAGATGTAGAATGAGTTGCATTGTTTTTCAAGTTATTTATTTACTTATATTTGTTTCTGGCATTATCTCTTGGATTAATTCATCTTATTGATAATATATTTTAAGATCATTTTCAAAGTTGTTCTTTGTGTGGGAACAGCCTGGGGCCTTAGATGATTGCGAATGTATTTTATTCTGGTATTAAAGTGATACTTTAGCTAGACATAAAATTCTGAATTTGTTCTTAATTTCTTTCAGTGCCTTGTATATATAGCATCATTTTCTTCATATAATCCATATTGCTGTTGAGAAATCTGTTGCAAATTTGATCCTATTATTATTACTATTACAGCTTTTTCTCTCTGATAGTATTTAGCAGTTTCTCTTTATTTTAAAATCTTACTATTTTTGTTTAGGTTTTATTCTTCTTATATATCTTAATTGACAATTTACTAGTGTTGGGCTTTTTTCCTCTTCTTATGTGTTACTTTTTATTTTGCTTAATTCTGGAAATTTCTGAGTTAATATCTTTTCAGATATTTCATCCTTTTCATTATTTTACTTTCCTCTTTGTGACTGTCTCTATACAGACTCTGACACCTTATTTCTGCCCACCTATATCTTAACTTGACATTGTAACCTCTTCATCCCTTTCTGATAATTTCTGGGTAATGTATCTCATCTTTGACATTCTCCTATTATATTCATTATGCTGTTCAACACTTCTTTTCCATGCTTTATTAAAAATTAATATATTTCTATGCCCTGTATTTCTGATTTTCTTCTTTCATGTGCTTGTTTATAAGTCATGCTACTATTTTCTCTTACTCTTTGAGAATATTCAGTATTATTTTAAATCTTGTTCTATGTGGAACTCAAATTTGGCTTTATTGTTTACATGTTTTTCAGGATGATTTTTTTCTTCTGTAATATTTGAGTAGTATGTCTCTGGAGGTATAGTCTGAGTTATCATTTTCCTTGTGCTTCCTTTTCGGACGGAAAGGTCCTCAGATGATGCCCATTTTTTAAGAGTTTACAGAGATCTAGTTTTGTGTGTTGGAGTTGAGGTGGTTGAGGAAACCCTTGAGGGCCATGAGAAATACTTGTACCTCTTATTTTCTCACCACCTGGCAGGAATTAGTGTCGTATGAGGTTACTCTCCCATCTGCCACCAGAGCAGTAGCAGATGCTTTTCAGCTTTTTCTGTAGCAAGAGGCAGGTGATGATCTCCCCAGGGAAATTGCGCATAAGGGAAAAATGTCCAACCAAAAAATTTTTCCCCAGGGAAAGCTCCCAGTATTATCTGCCCTTCTTCTTGGGCATCTCCAAGAATGGGAGAATCTTCCCTGGAAGATTCTTAAACATTTTCACTAGCTTTTCCAATATTTAACCTTTCATCACATTTTGAAGATTATCATTGGAACATGATTGGGGTGAAGTTGGGGGTGGAGGAATCGGGAGAAAGCCAGTAGCTCCTGTTAGTCTGCCATTTTATTCTCAGTAGCACTTCCATGTTTATACTTTTTATTCTTGCTCTATTGAATGTGATCGCTCTGCTCAAACATAGGGAAACCGTAAAACACATGGAGTTTCTCCCTGAGGCACTAGGAGGAACATTCAGTGAGATAAAATACTGTTATCAACAAGGAGCTTGAGAAATCGCGTACGGAATATTTGGTGCACTCTTTCAAATTCAGAGTGACAGTGATATCTGTTAGTTCTCTTATATAGAAATATTAGCTATCTTTTAGACTCACTTCACCTGTAATATTTCCTCGTTTAATTCTCCCAGCAATTCTATAAGGAAGTTAATAGTGTTATCCCCGTTTTGCATGCAAACAGACTGAGACTTAGAATTTTAAGTTTTGTTACCAGCATCTAAGTGGAGGTATCAGAACCCAGGGCTCTTTGCTTCTGTATTACTGGTATAACATATTTAATTGTAGATATGGCTGTTTTAATTATCCATGAATCATAGGATTTCAGAGCTGGAGTGAATCTCAGTGGTCATTTAATTTAACTCCCTCAATTTCCAAAGGAAAAACACTAAGGCCTAGGGAAGTTGGGTGAACTGAACATGTTAATAAGCTAGTTTATGCCTTGGTAGAAATGAAATAATTACTTCTGGTCTCCCAGTAAAGTGCTTTCGTGCTCTGTTCTATACGTTAATCTTGTTAGCCCTCCTAGAAGCTATTATAGAGCGTGCTTCAAGAAGGATGATCCTCCTTTTTATTATTAAAATAATTTATTAATGTCCACAGTTTAAAAAAATTATCATAGTACACTGGGGCTAGGCATTATCTTTTGAAAATGAAGTATGCAATTAAAACTTTGGTTAAATTTATCTAAAGATCAATATGATGAAATTAAACTTAACTAATTTACTGAAAGTAGAAAAGCATACTTTAGTATTTTAAACAAAAAATAAATCATAAAACACATTTTCTTCATTCCTTAAGGCACTTTACAGTGGTACATTAGTTTACAGTGAAGTAAATGGATTTGAAATGACATAAATTCTAATTATCCTAGAAATTCTATCATGACATTCAAGTTATTTTAACAGTGTTTTCCGTTTAAAATGAATATAAATTCATTCTTTTCTATTATTACTTACAGCGCCGAGACCACTGCATTCTTTGTAGGAACATAAAGACATATCCTACTGCTCAAATTCTATAGCACAGTTCTTAATTATCGAGGAGTTTCAACTATTTTTAAGAAAATAATTCCACTCTTTGAATATCTTAGTAGACTTTCTTAATTATATAGAAATAAAAAAGGAATAGTGGCCTATCAAGGTACTTTGTTCTTAATAATTCAATGATTTTTTTGTACACTATGTCTAATGATTTTGGAATTGGAGACAGGGGACCAGGCTTATGTTTAAGCTCTGTTATTGATTTCCTGCTTGTCTTGTTTGCCTCTTTATATCCCCTTCCTGTTTTTCTCTACCATGCTTTATGTCCTAAGCCTGTCCCTTATCCTTCGGCTTCCTGTTGCGTTCAAACAATGCAGTGTGAGGTAAAGGTATTCATTTCACCTGCTCCTTTTGAAACTGCTGCTCACAGAGGATAAGGGACTTCTTTTTACCGAATGTCAGATGACCCCTTCCACACATCTTTTCTCTTTGGATTCTGGTAATTTTTTTCTCTGAGGCTCCTTAAGCCTAGAGATAGTAAGCACTTCCTACTTAGACCTGTACCTTGCTGATTTCCCTACATAGTTGACCTTTATAAATACATAAGCCCTTTATTTAACTTTCCTCAGCTGTCTTGCTTGAGGGTGCCATCTGTTTCCTGCCAGAACTCAGACTGATACACTAAACTACCTTGAAAAATCCCACTTGATATTTGAATTTCAAATTCCTCTTTATACAATACGCGTAATAATGCCCATCATTGAGCATTGTTGAGATGGCTCATCTCTGCTCTCAAGATAAATTTCAAAGTTGACAACATCAGTTCAAGACCTGTGTTTACCTCTTCAGTTTTATCTTTTGCCAAGTTCCCTCTCAGTATCTGCGCTCCAGCCATACTGAAATACTTTCAGCATCCCCACCCCTTCATTGCTCTATGCTTGGTGGATTCTGAACAATTTACATCATCCAGAAACCTCTCTTCTTCTCATCCTCTCCTCTGCTCCTTTCAGTTAAGACTTATGAGAATCAATTAGAGCAAAAAATCTATCCTGACTAGTCTCATTCCCAACCTAAATTGAACTGAATAATTTTTTAAAAATTTCTCTAGTTGTCTTTTATTACATATAGTATGGTATTTAATTGCCTACCTTCTTGTCAGTTTCTCATTCCAGAATAAAAACTCCCTGGGTCAAGAAGTAGGTGTTACTCACTGGATCTAGCACAACCCTGGTCCCACAATGGGCAATAAACTAAAATTTACTATATGGCTGGATACATATAAAAACACAAGCTTTCTTTGAGATTTTTTGGTATTTTCAAAATATTAATTTATTAAATCATTATAAGACACATATATAATCAAAATAAGAACAAACAAACAAAGATGTCTTACGAATCTACTCTTCATCACTTGTAATTATCTTGAACTTTACATATCTTTCCAAAATCTGTCATTGAGGGCCTGGATGTAGAGTAGTACTCCCATCTCGGGTGCTCTTGAGACTTGGGCCAATGAGGCCCTGGCACATCATCTGAGGCTATTTCAGCTTATATCTGGCCCCAGCCTAGCAATTCTTCAACAAGAAGGGTACACAGTGGCATCAGCAAATAACACTTGATCAGACTATGTCTCTCCTGGTAGTGCTCTTCTGACAAAAAAGCCCATCATTTATTAAGTCTTATGAATTTTAACAAGGTTTGAAACTATATTATCTGGACAACTGTGTCATTTCTGCAATTCCTATTTCTTATGAAATTTCCTATATGAGGCCTGGAAATACAGCCTGGCAATAGTTCCTTTGCCGTCTGTTGCGTTCTTGTTTATGCTTGCATGAAATAGATTGAATAAGCAGTGATTTATCGTGCAGTTTTGATTCACATTCTGGGTGATGGAGAACAAATCTGCTGTGCATTTGAAACCCATTCAACCAAGGTTACATTTTTTTATCCCAAAATTAAAAAAAAAAAAATCTAGGAAATTCCATTTCCCCTTATTTGAAATATGTGATTACTCTGTAGAAGTCTATTATATGTCTGTTTTATAGAGTGTGCTTAAAAATTTCTTGTCATTTTAGTAGTGTTATTGGACAATAAAAACTGTTTTTAAAGCTTGGCCGTTGGCTTTTGATATGCCTTTCACATCGTTTCACATCTTGATTTGAACTCCTTTTCATTTTTTCCCAGAGACAGCAGGAAATCACATTAAATGCACAATAATGCTTGTGTTGTGATAGCAAGTCATTGAAGAATCTTTTAGTAGGTACTTCCAAATAAAGTTTTCTGGGAGCCGACAAGCATCACATAACCAAGCATGGCTGTCAGCTGAATTATATATCTTGATCATCTTGTTATTGTATTGGTGAATCTGATATTTGCTCTGATGGGCTTTTCAATCAGATGTGACATTTTCACCATTTGTGACAGAAAAAGGAACGCAGCAAAATTACTAAACAAGGATAGGATTTCAGAAACACTAACTGGCATTTTAAATTTTATTTTATTCATTTAAAAGAGCTTTCCTGTTACCTAGCTATAGAGAATAAAGTGGTATTTTAATAATTCTTTAAAAACAAATGGGCGTATTATTAAAAAAAAATTTTTAACTAACTCTTTTTAAACAAGTGGAGCCCAAAGTAAGTGAGAAAACCCCCTTCCCAGTTACGCCTCCTCCAGTATTGTTGCCATGGAGAAAATATCACAGGCACAGGCTCAGCGTTGAAATGCAAGACTAGCCTGTTTATAAGAAGTGTGCCACAGGATGAAGGGAGTGTCCATCAGTTGGGGTTGGGAACTCTGCACCCCAGTTTCTTAACAGATCACAAGTTCAGGCTGTCTTTCCAGATGTATCTAAGGCACCCTCTAAGATGTGCCTGTGATTAGCAGTGGATGAGATGGCAGGTGAGGTTATGGCACTAGATTAAGGAGAAAAAGGTATAGTCTAGACTTCCATAGAGGCAAAGTCCAGAAAGGCCTTTTGAAAGGAAACAGACAACACGCATTTAAAAGATGTCACACAGTATTTGTGATAAAATTTGGCTCTCTAAAGGGATTACAGTGTTTGTCCTGTGGAGTAAATCAGTGAAGATCTCTAAAGACACACAATTTGTCCCAAGGAATATCATACATTAATGATTTCTTTGTTAGCTGAGTTTTCAAACTTTGTGAACACAGGTCATGAAGATTTGTTGATTATGAGGGTCTGATTTCCTCATCAGCCGGCAAAATGTTGTATTGGGGTATTTAAGGAAATATTAATCTTCAAATTTACATATTTTAGATGAAATGAAAGTAATTCGGCATCACTAATATTTATTATACGGATTAACATTGTTTCTTTTCATTGGTCAGTTTGTCCTGTGGTCATAAAGCGTAATTGATTTCACCGAGTTCAAAAAAGATAAAAAAGGTATGATAAGTAGTTTGTCAGAATACCTGATTAATATCAGAAAAGATATCTATTTACTAGCTATATCAAGCAAATTTCTTTGAACAGTTTGTGGCTGAAATTGAAAAGTGAATATCTTAATTAAGTAGGAACAGCCAATGATGACTTTTTTCTGTTTGGGTTTGCATAACTTTTTCCAGCTATGCAAGTTTTCAAACCAGGTATCAAAATAAACTCTTCTTTCAGATATTTTAATTATTATATTACAAAGAGTTAAATATCTTTGATTTAAGAAAAAAAACTTCAATCTTTTTGAAATATTTGATACATTTAACAAATAAAATAATTATATATTATTCATTTAATCTTATTATCAACTGTTATAAATTGCCCATTTCTGTATGTGATTTATAAGGAATATATTAACAGATTGCTAAGTATCATGTGTGAGTAAATACATCTACATGGCTTAGTAGTGCTTGCTAAGAAACTTTTTTTTTTCTAATGAGGTGCCTGATCGAAAAATATTGGCAAGCCCTAAAACAGAAAAGAGATTCTTTATCTTACTGCCATCTTTCAGGTAACCAAAAGTCAATGAAGATGTATTTAAAATGTTTCTATTTATTTAAATATAAAATGTACTCTGCTCTTAAATGGGAAATTGAAGGAGAGTATTTAACAGATTAGCTGAGAAAATTATAGCATGCTAAATGTTATTTAGAAAATGAAATAAAGAATGTAAGAACTAAAACCTTAATTTTGATGATCTATTTTAAGTAAATTTATAATGTGATTATTCAAATACATTAAAATATTCGGAACTCAGTAGAATTATAAACACACACACACACACAAACACAAACACACACACACACACAATTTTTGTTGTCTATCCTAATGGAACAAATATATCCCTAAAGGGGCTGGTTGGGAATACCACACAGAATAGTCAGCCTTTTTTAGATATTTGCACAAACTCAAATAATGAAAAGAACCTTTTCTGAAAGTAGAGGAAATATGGTTATATCGTTATAATTGTAGGAGATGGAGAGGTAGCAGAATCTCTGTCCATAGTCTCAACATTCCTTACCAAGAATTATTCAAGGGGTTTCTCATTTGGAGCACATTTACTTTCAAGAGCATATCCTTCCTTGCTAGCTAACAAAGTTAGTTCTACTTCCAAAGGAATATTCTTGCCACTATGTAAACTCACAGAAATATAATAATCACTACTGTTTACAGTGAGTATCATTAAATGTACACTGTACATAATACACACTAAACTGATTATATGTGAGAGTTAAAAGTTTCGTGAGATGTGCAATCTTGTTTGCTGGATTTATGTTTTTTTAGATAAAAACAGAGAGAGAGAACACATGTGACCAAGGAGTATTCAAGAGCCTACAGAAAATGGCAGGGGGTAGGAGTGTGAAGTCTCCTTGAAAGGAGACCTGAGCGCACGCTGAAATGATACAAAATGATCTGAGGAAGCAGGCAGTCTTCGTGTGCCTTGCTGCTTGTACTATGTGTGTGGCTCATATAGTGGTGTGTGCTATTAATTGGAATTTATGGTGTTTTCAATATGTGCTTGTATTGGTCCGTGTTGGTCTAGCACTGAAAATCTCTATGTAATCCAACATTTGAGTGGTTTGAGATTAATAAATGTTTATGGGAAGGGGACAGATAATCCAAAAATCCTAGGTTAAAATTGAACGTACAAGAATCCTAATTTTAAAAAAGTATGTATACACACACACACACATATACACGTATACACACACAGAGGGGCTATAAAGAATTTAAAAGCCCTTATAAGAGGTCCCAATTTCTGATAACAAGTAAAGATACATTAACTATTTGAAGTCCTTATCACAATGCAGTTGGTTGGGGTTGTTGTGTGTCCCTATAACTAGCTAAAATTAAGACCAAACCAATTTTTCCATGTCTTTTAGGGATAACTAGGTGGTACTACCAACAATCAGGAATCTAGAATTAATTTAAGAAAACCATTTTTTACTGCAGTCACAGTTTCTTTCATCAAAGATACTGCAAACCTTCAAAGCGCCCTGACCACCAGAAGGGCTCTGCCTCTAGGGCTAAGCAATGGGAGAAGAGAAATGAAGCTAGACCACATTTCCTGTTTTCACTTCTGCACCCTCATCAATGGGGCTGTGTCTAAGATCTTGGCCCTTGATGGCCCAGATTAGGAAGGGAACTAGGAAACGGCCTCAAAACACACACCCACTCACAGGCACTGTGCAATCTACAGAAGACAAAGTCAACTCCTATGGTGCAGAAACCCCAAATCTTATTTTTTGAAGCTAAATCTTTTGTCCTAGGTTTTACCAACCCGTTTCAGAATGAAAGTAGAAACACATACAATTTTGCTTGCCTTGAAAATGGGCAGCTGTTCCATGTGGAGAGAGCTGAGGTGAGACATCTTGCACGTTGTTTGGAGACCGTGGGACCCTACATTTTCAGGCATCATTAATCTTCGCTTATGTGCCCTAATTCCAGCAGGCTCCATAGGTCTCTTTAATTACTCAGCATCACAGACGTTGCCAGTTTCTTTTCTTGGAGCTCTTTTAACTCATTCTAAATCTCTAACCCTGATGCCCTTCACTTGAAGAAGAGCATTATATGAAAGACAGGAAAATGGAAAAAATAGTAATACTGTTAATTTATTCTTTTGGCTATTATGAAAAAATGGCCTCAGGAAAACAAGGAAGTGGTCATTCTTGGAGCCCAGTCGGTTTTCACAGCTGACCTATTTACTCAGGCTCTAAGCTTTGCTTGTGATTGATCCCAATAGTGTGTTCCAAGGGAAAAATCTATCATTTGTCATGAATTATCAATATAATCAAACAGACTTCATTTTTACCTTTAAAAAAATAATTACACTTAAATTTTTTTAACAATGTGAATTTTTATTTTTGAATATTAGTAAGTAGAGATAATATTTTGGATTGTATTTCTAAGTAGTTCCCAAATTTAAAATGTGATTCTTCAGGAAGGAATTAAGTTGAATCGCCTTAAAACAGGATACTGATAAAGTACCAAGCTGTGATTTACTCTGGTCAAGAGAGAAGAACACTGAAAAAAATATAATCAGAACCTCCATCCTACATATACTTCCGCTTTTCTAAGGCACTATGAACACCCCAGTCTCAAGTACTAGAGCTTGTCTGATTTTAGTAGCAACTTCACTGGTTCCTAGAACTCTACCACTGCAACTTGCTTCTACTAATAGCATTTTAATATCGCACACACGCACACACACACTCATACTAATGAACACATGATCTTGGCATTTTGCCTTTGTTGTGCTTAACAGACTTCTCTGTGATATTGATGGAGATACTGTGCATGTTGTTCTAATTATGTCACGTTCCGTCAGCAGAATACTGAGTTTAGAGAAATATCGCCTAAGTGCCAGAAGGTGGCAGCTTCACACCACTTTGGATTAACAAATCAGCCTTGCTTTGCAGAGAGCCTCTTACTACGTGTTCTTAGGACATTCATGCAAGGAACTATCCAAAGGATGGCTTTAAATGATTTATTTTCTAATATAATTTTGATGAAAAATGACCTTTCAGAATAGAAGTAATAAGTTTGGTCCCATTTGGTTTAAATCGAAATACAAGGGCCACTATTCAAAAAGCTGCAGATTTTTGAAACTAGCAGATTTATGGGATCCGACTTTTACAAACAATAAAAAAAATACATCTAAAAGTAAAAAATTCATAGCCATGCCCTTGGAATCTATAAAGATACTACAGCTGCTAGTTTAGAACTTTGAACTTAGATCTGAGCAAAGAGAGGATAAATTTAGGACATATTTGGTCGTATCAGCTATCTAGACTTATTTAATAATGGTTTCTATTCCCTGAGAATTTTAACTTTTTCCCTAGTACCTTTGGTAATGAAAGAGAGGAAGAGATAGAGAGAGAGCACAGGTGAGAGCAAAAGAGAGAGAGAGAGAGAGAGAGAGAGACAAGAGGCAGAAAAACTAATGTTGGATTCAAAGTTTTAGAACAGTAGACTGAGAAACAGTAGACTGAGAACAGTAGACTGAGAAATATCTTTTCAAAGCAGTAATTTGAGGACAAGTGGATTTGATATGTTGAGGTTACACCCTTCTTGATCTCTTTAGTTCTTTCAAAAAATTTTTCAAAAGAAAATTTAAATAGTGTCAGGTACTAAAAACTGTAAATAAGTGAACAATAATAAAACAATTTTTTATATTGATTTGCATGACTCACAGTAACATAAAAATGACAAATGCTGACTTCCATATTTTATTAGTGTATTATTGTACCAGTCAAGGGGCTTTTCCATCTTTTTTTTTGGTAACATCTTTATTGGAGTATAATTGCTTTATAATGGTGTGTTATTTTATTAGGTTTGATAGTTTGTTTCTATATGCAAGTATGTTTGTGCACTAGAATATAAATTGACACATAAAAGGAGGTCTTCTGGAACATCGCAGATAGCTTGAAATTAAGGAAACAAAATCCTGAGTGGCTGAAATAGATAAAATACATGTGTAAAAATTTCATCACATATTGCATATATGCTGCCTCCTAAGATTTATATACATTCTTTAGGGAAGGCCTGTTGATAATCAAATAATAGATATTAAATACATCAAACATTTCCTACTGTGTTTTGGGCTCATGCCATAGAAACGTACAAAAGTTGACATAAACTCACCCTTTTTGAAAGCATTTGTCACATTACTATCAAATGGATTACCACCTGAAGTCATTAACTATGTGATTATGTATGAACCTGTAAGACTTTGGAAAGCAAGAATGGAAAGAGAAAGGGGATTTGCTAGAAAAATAAAACAGGGAAATTAATTAATTTAGAAGGAGTCAATATATATTTTGTTTATTGGTATGTTTATTAGGTATGATAATTTCAGACTCATACTTAGATTTGAAATGTCAAAGATCAAGAGCTCTAGAGAAAGTCTGTCAAACCAAGACCTACATTCCACTCACTTGGCCTCATAGGACTTATTCTTTGGTGTCGGCAGAGAGAGACACACTGTTTTTTGTAGCTTTCAAGTATGTTCCAACATCTTCAAAATGAAAACTGCTCTTTCTTGAAGATTTCTTGAATGATTAAAGATAGATAGTGACTAAAGTTTCACTGAAGCCTGAGAAGAGAGAGCAAAGTTTTCTGATGGTGTTCACACAGGAAAGAAAAGGTATTCATTGTAAATGGCGGGTGTTGGATATGAAATCACCCATCTGTTCATTGTGTTATTATAACCACATAATAATGCCTGTTCACTCTGGTTTGGATTGAAATGATTTTATCCTTCAAAGGGCTTGTTGACACTCTAATGACATGACAGACTGCCATAATGTTTATTCTTCCCAAATTTTAATAATGAATACTTGCCTGGTTCAGAGGGCATGGGTAACACTAGAATCTGTAATTCTAGTAATTTATATTACTAGAAATTTGTATGAAAGAACAAACATGAAACCCCCAAATTCTGTATCCCCTAATATAAAACTCAGAGAGCTTTCTGAGGAACACATTGCTGTTTTCAATAAACACACCAAACAGCAATTCAATATGATACAGCGTTGGGAGTCACTCTGTTCAGATTTTACTTCATTGCTTTGGCCGTCATTTGACTTAGTTCTTTCTAGGGATTAAGACCATCTCTTATCTCTACTCTTGAAAATAATGGTGTAATCTCTTGACAGCTTTCCTGATGGGTTAGCAACCATTTTTCAATTGCAAGGTAATTTACCTTTTACTTTTTCTTTTTTTTTTTTCCTATTTGGTCAAGAGCATTCTATAAACATACACTTAAATTCAGCCCTGTGATGAATGCAAGTTTATTACCACAGACTAGAATAAAAGTATGCTTCTATTTAATGTCCAGTGATAGAGAGAAGAGAAAAGAAACAAATACAGTGCTGCAACGCCTTTTATTTTCCTGGGCTGGGAAAATACTTCCAGTATGCTGAAAATAACTACCCTGTGGATGATAAATCTAAGTTAAATCGATTGTGTCTTCTAAAGTAGAAATGACAAATGGCTTGTTTTTCACACCTATATTTACTTCTTAATCAGTTTTTTCCTCTCCTTAGGCAAGCTTTAGTTACGAAGATTCCAGTTGCATAAAATTAGAATACGTGTTGTTATTATCATGATTCTCATTTATTTAGTACAGAACAAGTCCTCACACCATGATCAAGCACTTTTTACTCAACAATATTGAGCATTTATTATACACCAGATTTTTGAGATCAACACTGGACATACAGTGGTAAACAAGATAGATGTGGTCTTCTGACCCTAAAGAGAATGTAATCTAATTATGGATAAAGAAAAAAGTAAGCAGGTGCATCATAAGTGCTAGGGAAAAAAAGGTATGGTGGGTCCAGTGGACACACATCACAGAGAACACTGAGATGTTTCTGGGGGGTATGTGAGGCAACAATTCAGAGAACACTTCATTCATTCACTAAACATTTACAAACCACCTACCATGTGTAAGGTACTATGATTAATACTGAGATAGTAAACAAGAGACATAACTCCTGTTATCATAGATATTATTACTCATTAGGGGAGATATATAATAAACAAATACATAGATGTGTAATATTAGGCAGGGATAAGAAAGAGTTAGCAGTGTAACAGGAAACAGGGCTGGGGCAGGGAGAATGCCCGTGACGGGGTGGTCAAGGAAGGACTCTCTGAGAAGGCAACTGTGCGCAGTAACCTGTTGCCAAGAGCAAGTGAGACAAGCGGAGATCTGAAGATCTGAGGAAACAGCCCGTGTAATGGCCCTGAGATTAGGGTATGCTTGGCATTGTTCAAATTAGAGTGAGGCCAGCCAAGGTAAGAGTGAGGAGGTGACTGTGGGTAGTTAAGTATGAGAATTTGTCAGCATCCCACATATGTAGGGTCTGGTAGGCATGGATAAGTCTTTGGATTTTTTTTTTTTTTTTTTTTTTTCTGATTGGGATGGCAAACCTTTGGGGGATTTGGAGCAAGCAAGTGACATAATCTTATTCACATTTATAAAGGTGACTCTAATTGTCATACGAAGAATAAGATGCAGGATGACAGATGTTTAGACAGAAGATTCAAGAGGGGTATTACAGTATCCAGACACTGATGGGAATCTGGACTAAAATGGTACTGCTGGAGGTTATGAAAAGTGATCAGATTCAGGATTTATTTCCAAGACACTGTTGCCAAGAATTCTTGGTGTATTGGATGTGGTTTTTGAATAAGAGAAAGAAAGCAAAAAAGACAGATAGGATTCTTGCCTGAGAAATGGGATAAAATGTTGATACTTTTGCTAACTGGGGAAGCAAGTTTTGAGGCAATAGAGAATGGAGGGTGGGGAGAAATGGCAAGAATTCTATTTTGAAACTACTAAGGTTTTAGAGCAATGACCTTAGTTGAGCCTGAAACATGAGTTAGAATTAACCAGGAATATGAGAAGAAATGAGGGAATGGGGTTTCACTTTACCCAAATTCACTCAGTCCAGATCTAGAATTTTAACTTAGGTCTAACCCTGATATCCATATTCTTTCCACACTGTTCTACTCCATCCTTACCAGCCTGTCTTGCAGTAGTAATGATCTGCATGTTGCCCTATGGGTGTCTTCAGAACTTCATAGTTTTAAAGGAAAGGACGGAAATAACAGTAGTACATTAGTGCCCCAAACATGAATTGTAGCCAACTTTGCCTGGCATCTTAAGAATGTTTCCAGACTGAATTGTAGAAGAGGCAAGCTCTTCCAAATATTCACTCTATCACTCTATAAGGCTTATAATAAACTGTACTATTTTATTACATTTAAAAGATACACATATATATGAATGTACATATATATGTATACATACATACATATACACATATATTTATTCATCTAATGAATTAATTTCCCCTGCACTGGGATGTTTCTGCCTTATTCAGTTCTACCTTGACAGCATTAATTAATTCTAGCTGGAAATTAAAAATAAATGCTGGTCCATCATGAATTTAGTCTAATCTTGATATTTTCCATTGTAGCATTTCTTGTCAAATTTATAATCTACAGTGTCCAAGCAACCCTTAAAGGTCAAATTAAAAAATACATATTTAGGGCTTCCCTGGTGGCGCAGTGGTTGAGAGTCCGCCTGTTGATGCAGGGGACGCGGGTTCGTGCCCCGGTCCGGGAAGATCCCACATGCCGCCGAGTGGCTGGGCCCGTGAGCCATGGCTGCTAAGCTTGTGCGTCCGGAGCCTGTGCTCCGCAACGGGAGAGGTCACAACAGTGAGAGGCCACATATATTTATATAAACACTGCTACTCCTAGTCGTAGAGCTTAATCCCATATCAGAATTTTCAGATAATCTGAGAACTATCAGTTGCTCATTAGTTCTTACTAGACAGTTATTTGTCTGTTCAAGAAATGTGTGCTGAGCACCTACTACTCAATAAACTGTGGGAGAAACAGCGATTAATAAGATACCTTCCGTAAGCTCTAGGAAGCTAGAACTCAGGAAGGACTCTACGTGTAAGTTCATATACACGTACTTATCTTGGGCTGTTTGAACACTTCTGCTCTTTTCTTTAATTGCACATCCTGGACGTCTGTCCTTACCTGATATGGAGTGTTCTTCTCCCCATCTATACATCTTCCTCCCTTTCGTTGGTTCAGCTTCTTGACTACACAGTTTGCCATGTAGACTTCTATTATAGCAGTTATAATTTTATGCTGTATTTGTTGCTTTTCTTTTCTCAGTTTTCTACTAGACTGTGAGTATTTGGGGAGCAAAGATTATTTATTTAACCCCATATACCCTAGGCCTCATAATGTGCTTATAACATAGTAATTATCTAAAGAATATTTGTTCAATGAGTAAATGAATTTAATATTGGTATACACTGTATGGAGAGGTAGGTTAATTTCAGTCATTAAATATCCTTAATTTAAAGAAATTAGGAGAATGTGTTTAGCAACAGATTTGAAGAGTCACATAGTCAGCTAAAGGATTAATTATTTTATGTTTAATACCGATTCTACTTCTAACTTATAATTGAGATTTGAGTTGGCTTAATAAAAGATTGATTTCTCTTTCATAAATTGCATGTTGGAAAAAAAGGAAAATAAAGTGCTCTGTAGTTCTAGAAATCTCCCCAAAAGTGGATCAGTTTAGGTCTTTCTCTATATATTTTGATACTATTACACAGGCCTGTAGTATTTGAATATAAACAGGATAGCAAAAGGTATGGATAAGATGAATAGGAATACATTTTCTAGGGAGATGCAGAGACTGTTTTCCATTGATCATCAGAAAGCATTAAGCCAAACAGTCAGAAAATAAAGTCTAAAGGGTTTAATGATTAGCAATGGGACTAAAGCACGAAGAAGACACAGTAGAAATTCATTAATTGACTGATTTCACTTTCATGAAGAAGATATTAAACTGTTTTTTAAAAATTGGATCATTTCTCAGAGATGGAGGGAAAAGCTGAAGTAAAAATTACCATGGGCAAAGGACAGAAAGAGCATGGAATGCTTGGAGATTGGAGAGAGGTTTGGTGTGGTTTGGTTGGTTGAAAATGGAATGATTTAAAAAAAAAAAAAGATTTAAAGTAGGCAGGCTTTTCAGTGGGAAGGGCTTTCTGTGACATGCTAAGAAATTTGTACTGAATTCACTCATAGTCTGTAGGCAAAATAGAGTTGATAGAGGTTTTTAATAGTTGATATGATTAGTTTTGCAAAGATTATACTGTGACAAGATAAAGAAATGCCTCAGTAGCTTGGAGGTATTCATTATTGATTTTCTAGCACTTGAAAGAATTCCTGGCATCTTTTAGTTGTTCAATTAGTCTTTGTGGCATGAATGAACAAACATAATTGGCCAATGGCTGGATAAAGGAAATTCTGGATGTAGAAGAATAGCTGGGCCACTATTTAAGATGTTCAGGCAAGAGTTAATGAATGAACTTGAAGACGTGGAGTCATATTTGGAAGCTAAATTTGACATAGAAATTAGTGATGAATTAAATGGAGAAGGCAGGGGGCAAAGGAAGGAAAAGTCTATATGACAGCCCTGAAATTTCTGTATTCTCTAAGAGAATATAGGAAGAGGGGAAATAATGGAAGAGAGAGAAAGATTACAAATTTACTTTTAAAGTGTTTGAGTTTGTGGTGGCTATAGGACATCAAAATAGTGAGGTCTAATAGAAAGAAAACTCAGAAGAAATATCATTTTGCCACTTTAGAAGACATCAGCCTAGTTGAGAGTTAAAGCCAGGATAGTGGTGGATGTCATTTCTCAGAGAGAGCATGGCTGGGGCAACCTGAAAAGACAACCTTGGGGCACCACAGTCCCTTTGCCTGGGAATCCCTTTCCCACCTCACTCAACTGGTGAACTTCTATTCATGGATTAAGACATAGCTTAAACTTTACCTTCTCTGTGACACTCCTTTATTCTTCCATTTTCCCTCATTTCTTGCTCTTTTTCTTCCTCTTTATCCTCTCCATTATGATCATCTTCACTATGACTTATTCAGTGGTTAAGTGGCAGGTACACTGCTGAGCACTTTACATCCTTAGTCATATTCAGTCTTTACTGTGATGCGATAAGGTAGGTACTTCTGTTACTCCTTATTGTAAATGAGAAAAAGTTGAGGTGTAGATAGAGCTAGTAACTGAAAAAAAAGAGCACATAGCTAAGAATTGACAAAGATGAGATTTGAATATAAGTTTCACCCAATCCAGCATTTCACCTAATGCTCTTTCTTTTAGGTCCGTTTCATTCTACGGGAATCAAAGATGCAACTGACAGCACGTGGCATATCATTTTGTAAGTTATCTGTTCTTCATATTTGTCCTCTTCACTAGAGTGGGAGATCCTTATGAACAGGAATGTTAAATTTTTGTATTTTCTGGCAGTCATAATGTTTATTGAAAGAATGAATTTATGAATGAATATTTAAGGTGCAGATTGGAGAAAATTTGTCAGGGAAAGTGACTATCAAGAGGCAATTTGGGATAAGAGGAGAGAGAACAGGAAACAGAATAAAGGAAGGGATTCAAAACAAGATCAGTAGTGTTGAAAGACCTTCATAGTTGTGACTTAGCATTCTTTACCTTCTCTTCTGGTATTTTTTTCAATTATTGGTGCTTTCTCTCTGTCTATTTGCCTTCTGTTATTTTCAAGATCCATGGATCCTGATTTTTTTTAAGTTGTAGAACAGTTCAACTGAAATCTAACATGGAAGGTAATATACATGTAAAACATGAAAGTAGAGTTCTCTGGCTGAAGGGTAGGACTTTTTGAGCTCCACTCACTCTTTCTTTCTCTCACTATCTCAAAGCTTGCCCTGCGAGTTTTGAAAAGCATGCTTCTCCGTCTTTCCCTTCATTTACATTTGCTGCTTTGAACACACCTGATGTGTCAGCTAAGCTAAGTGAACTACTGGCATTTTCCATTGCTTCCAAAGTCTCTATTTTTAAGGATGCTCCTCCCTTACCTGGAACTATCTCAACTGCCTTACCCCTACTCCTTTTTGGCCTGGGTGACTTCTGGTCATCTTTGAAGATTCAGTGTGAAGATTACGTCCTCCACAGAACAGTCACTCATCACCCCAGTTTCTCTGGGTCACATACCTTTAGAAAAGTCATCATAAAGTATATGTGTGTGTGTTTGTGTGTGTGTGTGTGGGGTACACACCCATTGCTGTTTATGTGTGTTGTTGGTGGCTGTTTAATTATCTACACTAAGCTTTATCCTCAAAAATTATTAAGATAAGTGCTGTCTTTATTTTTTATAACTGTAATATATGGTACTTGCACACACGAAGCATTCAGTGTATTTTTGAATGAAGGGGTGCATTCACTCATAAGCCAATAGTGTTATATTGTGTAATCTTCACATTTTGTCTATCAGAACCATTAATTGCAACATTTTACTGTTATTTATTTTTCAGAAAAATTGTAGATCTCTCCTAGGTTCCTCAGACTTCTTTTTCCCCTTCCTCTTCCAGTTCAGTCTAGTTATCTGTCTTCTCAGGAATGTTAGAGCTTATTGTGCGAGTCACAGTAACTACCAGGAAATGTGGATCCTGATTTCTATAAAATTTACGTCAACATTGCGTGACACAGGAGACACAAATGTTTGGAAAGTGAGAAAATGATAGAACCAGTCTCCATGATTAAACCACTATTTTCCTACTCATTTTAACTTCCTTGTCAAAACGTTGTGCCTGTGTGTGTTCAGGTACACATCACTTGAATATGGTAAAGGAAAATGTTCAAACCTCTTTTGTATATTTATAGATCCCTCCAATAGGTGGTACCCAGAGCACTGGGGTCAACTTAATCAACTTCCATCTCAGATCCAATGTACAACCCTTCCTCCTTCTTTCCCCAGGTCAGGCCTGCTGTGACAAAGAGGGTCTGTGATGGGAAAAGAAAGCTGGGTCTGATTTTGCTGTTGCAGTTGTTGTTTATTTCTGTGATCTTCCTCATCTACCATTCCCATGTGGGTTCTGGCCTCTCCAGGGTCATCATCAGGGTCAAGGGAAGAAATCGTTGAGGAAGATGTATATGACTAGTGTTACGACAATTAGACCTTCCCTTCCTTCTTTGTAGCAGAACCAAAATGCTGGTTCCTGTGTGTCACTTAGCAGGTTCTTAGGCAGACATTTTTCTACTTCCTTGCCTACTGCAGTTTTCCATTTCTTGATGATAGTGCTGCATTTTCTGACTACTCTCCCTCATTTTCCCCCTCAGCTGCTCCCCACTGAAGGTAACTATGGGGTTGCCTTACCCACCAGGCCTGGCTTTTCAGTGCAACACTTTCTATACCGCCAGAGTATAGATACTTTGTTGAGAGGGAACGCTCACTCACCCTTGCCTCTTCAAACACTACTCCCACTCTTTTCAGCCTGCCCCTTGCTTTGAGACTTCTCTAGCAGAGAGAAACACATCAGCATTGGTTTCCTCAATGCTCCACAAATTACAGAGGGCATATTTAAAGTGTTTTTCAAAACATTCTTTCACAGTGCACCTGTGGCTGCAAAGGACGGTCTGACAGATTTCTCTACAAATACCCCACTGGGGCATAAAATTCCAATCTGCCTTCCTTAGAGCTCCCTGTCTTATTGGTGGCTCCCTTGGAAAGGTAAGGGGGAAAGCCAGGCTGTCTTAAATGTTTCGAATCCCATCAAAGAAAATTCCCTCAGAGAATCTCTAGCCTTGTCTTTTATCAAATGAAGGAAGGAGTCAAGTTGAGGGAGTAACTTGGTGACCCCTTAGTAAGTCTTTCTAGAGTGTGTCTAGTTCTTCTCTTTAGATGTTGAAATTATCTGTCACTCATCGTCCTCAAATTTAATGATAGAGCTGAAATTCAAGACAATAGGGAAATTCCAAGACAATTCCGATCCAAATCTTGCTATATATTATTTCTTCTATTTCTCTGAATTCTTCTGACCCACAACACAGTTCCAGACACAGAGGTAGCAATGTAGAAATAGTAGAGGATGCAGTAAGCCTACCTATTTTAAATAAATTAGCACATTTCAGTCAAAACATAAATAGAAAAATATTTGGTGCAAATTTACTTCTCACTGTAATTAAAGATTTCTATTGTAAAAATACAGAACTGCTGTTTAAGCAATTAGTCTATGTAAGCCTTTTCTCATCCTTAGTAATTTGTATTCATTGAAAAGTACATGTCCTTGGGGTTATTAAGCGCTGCATAATGGCAATCTGAGACATTGATGTACTGTTTCTTTCTTCCTTATTTGACTGGGGATTTCAAGATGGTTTTCTGCATGTATTCATTTCTATATGACTTTGTACATTGTAAAAAAAAAAAGAGAGTCTTTTGTGAAATAACGTAAATGAACTGTATGGAGATAAAAGTAAACTAGTCAGTCTATAATTCATTCATGTGAGCCCGCAAATCACTGTTCTGCATTAAGTTGGGTCCTAAATAAATGAAGTTTCAGAAAGAAATTATAATGATAATTGAAAGCATTCCCTAGCAGTATTACTATATATATTTTGTGTACATACAGTATGAGACATATCACTACTATGAAAATGACAAGTGTGAAAAAGAGTGGATAAAGATTTTGCGGGTTCCTACCTTTAAATGAATTATTTGGAAGGCAATCTACATTGATTAAAAAAAAAAATAAACTACATTCTTATTCAGAAATTTAAAACTCTAATTGAGTTCTATGAATCAGTACTGTATCTGCTATTTACCAAGGTTATCCTGACCATTTCAGAGATGAATTTTCATTGAAGTATAGCAATTAGGTCATTAACATAACTGAAATATCTACTTTTTCCTATTATTTAGGATGAATAATATTTTTTTCTTAAACTACCCTTTCTTTTTCTATCCTGTCATGGTATTTAAAATTAAAGTTGTGATTGTCTATTCTCAAACAGGTGATCTGATTTGATTACATTAAGTATTAAAAACTGGATGGGTCACATTTAAGAAGTTTGATGTCTTCCTGAAAAACTGAAATGGATTGTCTTAATCATTTGTGAAAAAATTTATTTTTGTATTATAATATAGTACATTATACTATAATCTGTCAATTAATGGTATTTCAGAACAGGATGTAGAAGGAGAGATCATGTACTAATACCACCAATAACTGGTTACAAAATATATAAGGAAGTAGAGCTCATGAGATTGATGGAAAAGTAGTACCAGACAGTTAATTTACAGACACCTGATAATGACTAAATATTTTAAATGAATCTTCTCACAGTAGACTTCCTCATGTTATATAGGCAAAACCTCCTTTTACTAGAGGGACTTCTAATTGCAGAATGAACATTGTGAGTACTTTTAAAGATAAAAGATAAAATAAGGCATTTACTAATCATCTTAGTTGATAAGTCAGATAATGCATTAGAAATAAAAAGTTAACATTTCTCCAGTTTCAGTGAAATGCAAAAGTTCCACTGACATTGAAAAATCAAGAATATTTAAAATGGTTATTGAAATGGATGCAAACACATTCCAAAATCATTGATGTTTAAGTCTCTTTGTATTTGGGGTCTCCTCTGTGGTGTCAATGTAACGTTTTAACACAAATAGGAGTATGAAATAAGGAAAGGGCCAAAAAAATGAGAATCAGATGATAAGAGACTAGAAGAAACTTTGGAAAATAAATTGATGTCATTTAGGAAGGAGGATGCTCTGAGGAAATGAATTGCATAATTCACTGGACACTGGAAAGTCTGTACCTTCCAGGGCACAGACAATAGACTGAAGGGAAAGAGTTATTCTCAGTGTCTGAGGATTGTAGGACAAGGAACAATGTCCTGAAGCCTCAGGAATGAAAAGTAGTGGATAAAAGAAAACAATATCTCAACGTAAAAGGAAATGGGCAGGAGAGACTTTAAGGAAGACCGAAGATATTACACTGCACATGTTCAAGGGCAGAATATATACTACATTAGCCAGGATAATATAGGGAGTGGATTATTAAAAGTAAAAGTAAGTGTTCTCCTGGTCTTTCTGACTTTATTTTCAATAAAACATTCTCTACTGATTCTTTTTATGTAACTGTCAGATTTGATCAGAGGAGGAGAACTTCTGGACAGATACCATAAGGGATTTATTACAGGGATTTGACTTTGTACAACTGTGGGAGCTGGTTAAGCAGTCTTGGTAAAGCTGTTGCTTTTGAATATGCAAAAGGCAGAAGGGTGGGAAGTGGGAGAAACAAGGGCAAACTGGAACCCGTGAAGGTTGAGCAGAAAGCCATGGGCGTTGCCTGGAACCAGCTTCAGTTTCTCAGCACCTTTACAGCTCCTATTTCCATGATGGCACTGATCTGCAGAAAAAGCTGGACCCCTTCTTCATGGCCCAGCTGTTGAAAAACCAGAAGGAGGATCCAGAGAAGTGCAGTTTCTATTGGGCCTGGCTGCTTCTCATGCCAAGCAGGTGAGCTAGCAGGTAAACCACAGGCGTGTGCCCTGCTCCAGACTTCAGGGCTTGCAAAACAAGGTGCTGCTACTGCATTTCCACCTTCC
Organism: Orcinus orca; assembly: GCF_937001465.1. Classification (NCBI taxonomy): domain Eukaryota; kingdom Metazoa; phylum Chordata; class Mammalia; order Artiodactyla; family Delphinidae; genus Orcinus; species Orcinus orca. The sequence continues at coordinate 58,749,235 of NC_064564.1, forward strand.
ATATCTCCTGAGTCATCTCTGTGGCCTACACTCACCTGGAACCATGCAGGGAATGAGATTCTGGCAACCAGGATTTTATGTTAGTCAAATGGAGAAAATGCTAATCCACCACAATATAATTTCAAACTTCCTTTATTGAATTGTCAATGAGATACCATAAAGATGATCTAGTGCAGTAGAGCTGATACTCTAGGTCCATCAGAATTACTTGGAAGATGTGTTAAAACACAGATTTCAGGGCTTCACCTCCAGAGTTTCCAATTTAGTAGGTGCACTAATTGAGTTTCTCCAGAGAGACAGACTAATGTCATATGTATGGGTGTGTATATGTATATTCACCAATTCCTTAAAATAAATATCTCCGTGTGTGTATGTGTCTATATTTATACCATGGTATATATAGACATATGGTATATTTATAGACACACATTTATTTTAAGAATGATTCATGTGATTTTGGGAAACTGATGTTGCAGCTAGAGTCCGAAGGTAATCTGGAGGCAACATTTCTTCTTCCTCAGGGGAACCTCAGTCTTTTTCTCAAGGTGTTCAACTGATTGGATTAGGCTCAGCTACATTATAAAGGTTTTGTACCAAAGTTTACTGATTTGAATGTTAATCACATCTTTAGAATTACTTTCACAGCAACATCTGGACTAGTGTTTGACCCAAACGCTTGGTACCATGGCCTAGCCAAGTTGACGCATAAAAGTAACCATCACAGTAGGTCTGAAGTAGGACCAGAACCCTTGCATTTCTAGCAAGTTCTCTTTTCCAAGCATGCAATGTAAATCCTTTGATTCAGTTTGACTAAGCCTACTTAAATTTTGTGTCCCACCATAGACTGATAATGTTGTCAGGGAAATGCTACTTACCGATTGGCTTAAATCAATTAGGGTCATGTTAGGACAAAGGATGATGATAGGAATCCTTACTACTCAACCAAGTGATCTGCTACAATATACACATCATATGAATTGCACTGTATTAATATAGAAAGGAAAATGTAATTTCCCATAAACTAAATATTGTCTTTCCTACTCAGGTAGCTCTTCCCTAGGGTTCAGGTATTTGAAAAGCCAAATTAATAATCACAGGACTATCAGCATATTGGATATACTTTAAAACCATCGTGGGAGAGTTTTTTTGTTTGTTTGTTTTAGTTTTTGTTTTTTGGCGGTATGCGAGCCTCTCACTGTTGTGGCCTGTCCCATTGCGGAGCACGGCTCCGGACGCGCAGGCTCAGCGGCCATGGCTCACGGGCCCAGCCACTCCGCGGCATGTGGGATCTTCCCGGACCGGGACATGAACCCGTGTCCCTTGCATCGGCAGGCGGACTCTCAACCACTGCGCCACCAGGGAAGCCCTGTTTGTTTGTTTTTTAATGCCACATTTGTTACCAGGCAGAATTTGTGTGATCACTGGGCTCCACAAAAATGGGGATCAGATAGCATGGTTCTTTATTTCACAATAATTTTTAATTATGAAAAATACTTAGAGATCTGCTTAAGGAAACTGCCCTGGTTTAGGGGGCCACAGAGGGGCCTTTCATGCTGGCTTTTTGAGTGTTGTAGGAAGGGGGCTGCAGGAAGAAGCGATTGTTTTTACAATCTAAATTCTTCAGACGTTTAAACCATTCCTCCTGAAAGCATACTTTAAGTTACAAAATCAGGCAGCAGTTATTCAGTTGCCCAAAACAAGCTACAACACTCAGTTATGCTCAGTTATTACTCTTTATGTGGCGATCTAAAAAACAGTTCCTGTCAATACGTTTAAATGATGGGTTTAACTAATTTGCCTCCCCAAACCACCCCCCAGAGAAGCATTACAGAGGCTTCTGTTACGGGCTCACGGTTCCTCAAGGGGGTGGATGTACCAGCATTCCCTCATGAATCCTCGGGGGACACAGAGGAGTCAGTAACCAAGCGGTGGGATAGATTTGAAGCATGTTTCCTTCTCTCCATGGCAGATACTGATGGGCTGTGCCTGCCTCCTGGGACTGGTGTGAAATACAGCTGTATTGTTGAATGTGAACACTGTCACATCAATCTCACAGAAATTACAGCTGTCTGTGATGCATACCCCGTGTATCCGTATCAGTGGGATGTTTGTTCAGTGTGGCTTTTCAAGCCTCTTTCTTTTCTCTGGGAAGATGTGCTCCAGGGAGTGCTGACGCTAATCTGGTATAGTTTACTCAGAGTGATCATCTTCCTGGTGCTGGGAAATTCCAAGGGAGAGTACCAACTTTCTTATGTGCCCAGTCACAAGATCCTGATAATGCAAAGTAGATAACTTACATGGTTTTAAAAATGACCTATAATCATTTAATCATCAGTAGGCTCTTACATCGAGGTTCTATTGTAATTTCTTTCCGTGCCAGCAGATCATTTCACAGTGTTATCCACAGCATGGCATGTGGGCAGTCACACGGCTACTAGCAAATATAACCACTATCAAACTGCAGGTGGGAGGGATGAGTGCTTTACAGAGTGCAAGGAGGTCTGGGAGCTTGCCTCTCTAGTTGTCTGCTACCATCTATTGGATGACAGAAGTCACAGAGTGCTAGACACTATACATGTTTCACTTCATTGTTAATTAATTTCACTTAATTGTTATAAACACACTGGAAGAGGAGTATAATGGGATTATCTTAATATCAGATATTACATGTAAAAGTGCAGAAATAAAGTAGGTGCTTTCTTTTCTTATAATTGATTTGCCCTTCTTTATAAAACCCACATATTACTAGTATATGAGAATGGTTCAAGAGGAAACTAAATTTGTTCCCATTTGAGATATTTATCTCAGTTTAACCCCTACATTTAAATCTCTTCCAGGCACATGTGCAGACTTTTGGATCTTCTCTCTCTTTTCCAGCTCTTCTGGTGGCCTGTGTGAGGGGGTAGGCTAGGGACATCACGCTACCAGGAAACAGTTGGAAAAAAGAGGGCTTAGGACACATGCACGAGGTTCTTGCACATTCATTTGAATTCCCATTGCCCTGCTGATACCCAGCACTTCAATCTAGAGCTTGCTGACCTAGAGCTGTCGTTTCTCAGCAGAGTCATGGTCAGCTTGTGAATGGGAGCCTGCCTTTGTCTTGCGGGTGCTGCATGTACCTTAGACTGAAATTGTCTGATCTGAGATTCTTGGCTAAAGGTTTTCCTCCTCCCTTCAACTCTCCCCTGACCGCCATCTGCTCCCTCCCCCCACACACCTCAGCAACTCTACACGGATATTTTCACTAGACAGCAATATCAGTGACCTTAAGTACTTGTATTCTTCCCTAGGGCACATAGACACCACTGGAGAGCTTCAGCACTGTATAGGGACCAGAATGTTCTGGCAAGCTACACTTGTGCTGCACTGTTGGTTTTACTTTCCTGCAGCTGCCCTATTTCAGCGCATGTGTTTGGGTGTTCTGTGAGGTGGTTTCCTTCCAGAAATTCTGATATTATGTTGGTCCCAAGCTTCATCTGTACTCCTGACTTTCACTTCAGCCTGTTTAACTTATCTCCGTGGTCTGAGAATTCTGTTCATAAAAGATGAGGACACATATATCTATTGCCTCCTTCCCCTCCCCATCACTTTCTGACTTCCGGTGAAACTGGACCCAATCCCTCTCCCTTTGATTCTTTGGGCCTGTATGGCCGACTGGTAGTAATGGCCGCCAATGATTTTACCTCCCTGTGGTCCATGACCCTGTGCAGCTGACTTTGCTGCTTCTTCCTGCCAATGAGAGTCAATTCATAAATTCTAATATCGCCTTTTAAGCAATGAGGACACAAAGGCTAGAGAGGGTAAGCATTTATTTACTCAGAGCAGTGTAGCTACTCAGTAGTAGACTGGAGCTTCAGCAGGAAAGGGGAAGGGGGACAGAAACATTTCTTTGAAAAATTAATAATTCTATAAGGTCTAAATGTTTCTCCTTTTGATTTATAGCATTTTTCTATCCACATATATTCCATATTTACTTGATGAAATGATTAATTTTCAAACCCAAGTATCTTGATTAAAGCATTAATCATCATATAGCAAATTAGCTAAGCCTTAAGATTCAAAAAAAAAAGTGTGTTGGTGTTTATTTTCCAACCGATTGCTGCCTCTGCATGAAGTAAACAACACCTTAGGTGTGAAATAGTAGGACAAAACATCACAGCATCTTGGTAAAATGTTATTTTCTACCCAAACACTTCTACCCAAAGTGTTTCGGCCAACAGTTCTACTATTAAAAAGCTCTCATTTTCCTCACTGGTTAATGTTCTTTGTACTTTAGTTTTAGTCTTTAAAAAAAAAAAAAATCAAGCTCTCTCTGTAGAACTCTGCTGGGTAACATGAATCTGAACACTGTTAATGCTTAGAAGTGTCAAACAGAAACAGCAAATCTTTGGGGTAGAAATGCCTCCATGCTAGAGGTATTATTTAGTTGTGGAAATTTTGCCTTTGAAATGACAGTTTAGATCTTTGCCTGATTAAAGGAACTTGATATACCTGAAGCATAGAAAAAATGCTTTAAAGTGAAAGCAGAAACTTTAATACAATTAAATTTAATGTAGACACTGGTAAAACATATTCACATATTAAAAATAAAATAAATTCAATATTTGAATTTCTCTGCTAATTTAAAAATCACATTTATTAGAAAAATGCTTTCTTTTAGTTTAAAATAGCAAAAAAAAAGAGGTCATCCAAAGAGATGAATTCAATTATTTTGTAGAATTAAACTGAGGGTCTTTTTATCTTATTTTGTTTGTATGCTCATATGTTTCAGCTGAAGAGAAAAAAGACAGTACTTCCTTTCGTTAAATATAATTATTTGTTATTATAAGTTATAAATGTTTTATAAGTCTTTTTTTTTCCAGAAGAGTAAAATAAATTTTAAAAGAAAGGTGCAGGCCCTAGAGTATGAAAAGATGAGTTTTGCTCCAATAAAGAATTCATTATAAAGTAATTTTTTGACTTTTAGTTAAAAAAGATTTACAAATTGGCTTCACATTTTCTTTATAAGACTGATCCTTTGAACTTACTAAACACTTTTTGTTTGAAGGCACTCATTGTCTTTTTAAAGCCCTAAATAAAGACTTCAAGTACCCCAGGTGGGAGGATAAATTTGAGCCTTAATTAACTTTTATTTGACACCCTGACTAGCTGTATTATTTCATGGAAACCTTAACTTTCTTTTATTGATTGTCCTCAGATGCCTGTGGCCCCTAAATACTTTTGCTAGTATCAACGTATAATTACAGTGAAGGTCTCTCTACTTACATGAAGTCATTTTTGAATTATTTTGGATTATGCAGCATTTTGAATTTGCAACTGAAAAACTCAGACCATTATCGCCCCATAAAATCGTATTTTCGATACTGGATATTTTGAAAACAAAGCATTGGTATACCATTTAAAGAAAGATCTTTTATTATAAAGTTGGGATGGTACTGAAATACTTAGTATTTCCTCCAGACAGTTGATTCTTACTATTCCTAGATTTCATATTTGCAAATTTACTTACAAGTTAAAATTTATTTGTAACGCCAAGGTCAGTACTGGTGGTGCTTCCATGGTCATTCATGGACTAGCTCAGAGCAGTGAAAATTTGAGTCACTCAATGCACACCTTACCAGATGAGGTTGAAACGGATGATGCACTGCCTTGTTGTTTCAACACTAATACTGTAAGCAACTTCCTTTTGGCCATCTATTTGGTGCTGTGTTTCTGCATTTCTGTGTTTTTTCTTGGTGGTTTTGCTACTTAAAATGGTCTCAGAGTGTAGTGCTGAAGTGCTCTCTAGTGTTCCTAAGTGCAAGGAGGCTGAAACGTGCCTAATGGAGAAGATATGTGTGTTTACTAAGCTTTGTTCAGGGATGAGATGCAGTGTTACTGGCTGTCAGTCCAATGTGAATGAAACAACAATATATAGAGAATAAGGTGTCTATAATCAGAAACACACATGAGACAAAGATATGTATTTATCATTTTATAAAAATGTGACCAAAGGCTGGCAAGAACCTAACCCTGCATTTCCCCTAGGAACAACGGTTCAACATTCACCAACTCAGTGTTCAGAGTGACTTGGTGAACATCCTCTGGCTCCTTTCCTCTGAGAGTATATGTGTCAAAACCCCAGCTATTTCCAGATTGTTTCTCTTCAACCGACAAAATACCATACGACCTTACATACCGTGCCATAGTCAAGCTATTAACCTTGGTATCTAACTCCATCATTCCCCAGATGCCTTGACATTGTGATGGGGCTCTAAGAAAACCACCCATCATCTTTGCTTGCCTTTTGCTGCCACCATCTGCACCTTTCTTTATTGTACCTCGGAGAAAACATAACTAAAAGCTGCCAGTTAAGAACCTGACTTGCCACCTAAGAAACTGACAATTTATTATTCCTATTTCGAATGGGGATTAACGTAGTAGGTCCAATTGCTTGGATATCTCTGTTTTTGAGGTAGAACCTGAACTGATTTTTGATGAGGTGTGTCAGTTGCCTCTGGCCAGCTCCCCAGCAACAAAACCAGAGTTGAATTTTTTGGGGTGGGTCCAGGGGTTGTCAATCTGCAGGGAATGTTTGGATTTTTCTTAGGTAAATCGCATTCTTAACAGGGAATGGTTGTCAGTGTTCCTATTAACTGCTGCTAGAAACCCCTAAAAATAGAAAAATCTCTTGAAGCTGAGATCAGTATACTATAAGGGGACCAGAAATGGGTGATTTTGAGTTTAATAGGGCATTGGCTTTTATGGAGTCCTGACTGTCTGCTAGGCGAATATCATTATAGAGATCATCTCATTTAATCCTCAGAGCAGTCTGATGAGGTAGATACTATCGTTAATTTAATTTCTTCAGCTCAGGAAACAGAGTCTTACAGACGTTCAGAAGCTTGTCTAAGGTCATGCAGCTAAGCAGTCAGGACTGGAATGCAGCCAGTCCAGCTCTGGAGCTGGCATTTTTCACTACAACACTCTTGTACTCTACTGCTTCACTTCTACAGACTCTTCCCAAATGCATTGAGCCCAAATTTCTCACACAGTTATAAAAATATAAGGCCAGATTACCATTAACCCGAATGATAACATCATGACAGGTGGGCAATTCTAAAGCACACTTAAAAAGAAATAAATGCTTCCAAGGGAGGCCAGTGCCTTTGCTCACTACTCCTTCATTTTCCCTTATCAACCAGCACCAAGTGATTAACTTGAAGTCAAAAGTCCTTCCTTGAAGTTTGTGCTCAATCTCCAGGCTGGCTCAGTTTCAAAGCTACCCAGGGCTGCTTATCGCTACCAGATGGCTATCTTCTCTCTGACTCAGCTGCAGTGGGTTTGTTCACCCTATTTAGACTATTTGAAGCCAGTGAAAAGGATGGCTGTATTTTTCTTTTCAAGTACCGAGAGACCCTTAATATGTTCTCCAGTGTCCTCAGGAGTGAAAAAAGAGAGCAGTTCCTATCAAGGACATGTTGCTACAGAGGACACTAAACACTGTGTGTTTTTTCCACCAATCTGAAAAACTGTTCATTTCACATTCATTTGTCTCCACTGTCCCAACATATATTTCAAAATAGAGACAGGAACAGTCAAAATGTATACAGAATATTATGTTTCCGTCTCTAACTATGGCTATGCTTTCAATTTATAAATGGCCTCAGAATTTCCAGACTTATTTTCTTAAAGGAGGGCCAGTAAATTTTGGACAAAATGAAATAGAAAACTAATTTTAATAGGGCATTCCTGACAACAATTGGGTTTTGTTATTCATTGAATCAGTTCTTAGAACTGATGAGGACAGCCATGGATTTTAGGATTTTTCCCTGCCTCTGCAGGAAAATACCTTTCCAGGGCTAGAGAGAATGACAATGAGAGAACCAGTAAAGAACTATTGTCATAATAATAGCAGCCACATATTAACCCTCTCCTCTGTGCCATGTACAGTGTTGTGACTTTCTGTACATCATCTTAGGTACAGCCTTGTAGCAAGGCTGGATAAAGGCTCTGTGGGGTCTCAAGCTGCTACAGTTTTTGAAGAACCTCTTTAAGAACAAGAACACAAAATTATGTATAGAAGTAAATATTCAGAATGAGAAAACTTATCACAGTACATTAGAGAGTCTTAAAATGCTTACAAATGCCACAAATATCACAAAATCTACAAAAATAGAGTTTTAAAATATTAACTTTTTGACACACTTGTATTTTTTTTTTTCTTATTTTCTTTGATGGAACACTGATGTCCTCATACGAAATGATGTTGTACTATCTATTATCTGGAGAAAAAAATGGAAATATGCCTACTATAAGATTTTAAATAGTGTTTATCACTTTGATGTAATAATAGATTTATAAATAAACTGAGAGCTTCTTGAAGAAGGGGGATGACTGGGCTATTGATTCGCAGCAGCTAGGATAGTGACTGATACATAAAATGCACTGATCACATGTTTGTTGAATAAAGGGGTAATTAAGCTATGGAGAAGGGTTAAATTAAAAGGTGATACAGAGAGACCTTCAAGATGGTGGAGGAGAAAGATGTGGAGATCACCTTCCTCCCCACAAATACATCAGAAATACGTGTACATGTGGAACGACTCATACAGGACACCTACTGAACGCTGGCAGAAGACCTCAGACTTCTCAAAAGGAAAGAAACCCCCCACATACCTGGGTAGGGAGAAAGAAAAAAGAAAACACAGAGACAAAAGAATAGGGATGGGACCTGCACCTCTGGGAGGGAGCTGTGAAGGAGGAAAAGTTTCCACACAATAGGAAGACCCTTCGCTGGCCGAGATGGGGGGGGTGGGGGTGGGGGTGGGGATAAGTTTCAGAGCCGCGGAGGAGAGCGCAGCAACAGGGGTGCGGAGGGCAAAGCAGAGAGATTTCCTCACAGAGAATTGGTGCCGACCAGCACTTACCAGCCCGAGAGGCTTGTCTGCTCACCCGCCAGGGCGGGCGGGGGCTGGGAGCTGAGGCTGGGGCTTCGGTCGGATCCCAGGGAGAGGACTGGGGTTGGCGGCGTGAACACAGTCTGAAGGGGGCTAGTGCACCACAGCTAGCCAGGAGGGAGTCCAGGAAAAGTCTGCAGCTGCCGAAAAGGCAAGAGACCACTGATTCAGGGTGCGCGAGGAGAGGGGATTCAGAGCACCGCCTAAACGAGCTCCAGAGACGGGCGCGAGCCGCAGCTGTGAACGCGGCCCCAGAGATGGGCATGAGATGCTAAGGCTGCTGCTGCCGCCACCAAGGAGCCTGTGTGCAAGCACAGGTCACTCTCCACACCTCCCCTCCCGGGAGCCTGTGCAGCCCAACACTGCCAGGGTCCCGTGATCCAGGAACAACTTCCCCCAGAGAACACATGGTACGCCTTAGGCTGGTGCAATGGTACGCTGGCCTCTGTCGCCACAGGCTCGCCCCACATCCGTACCCCTCCCTCCCCCCGGCCTGAGTGAGCCAGAGCCCCCTAATCAGCTGCTCCTTTAACCTCGTCCTGTCTGAGCGAAGAACAGATGCCCTCAGGCGACCTACACGCAGAGGCAGGGCCAAACCCAAGGTTGAACCCCAGGAGCTGTGCAAACAAAGAAGAGAAAGGGAAATCTCTCCCAGCAGCCTAAGGAGGAACGGATTAAATCTCCACAATCACTTGACGAACCCTGCATCTCTGGAATACCTGAATAGACAACGAATCATCCCAAATTGAGGTGGTGGACTTTGGGAGCAACTGTAGACTTGGGCTTTGCTTTCTGCATCTAATTTGTTTCTGGTCTTATGTTTATCTTAGTTTAGTATTTAGAGTTTATTATCATTGGTAGATTTGTTTATTGATTTGGTTGCTCTCTTCCTTTTTTTTATGTATATATATATATATTTTTTTCTTTTTCTCTTTTTGTGAGTGTGTATGTGTATGCTTCTTTGTGTGATTTTGTCAGTATAGCTTTGCTTTTACCATTTGCCCTAGGATTCAGTCTGTCCCATTTTATTTTTTTCTTAGTATAGTTTTTAGTGCTTGTTATCATTGATGAACTTTTTTTTTGGTTTGGTGGCACTCTTCTTCCTTTTTTTTTTTTCCTTTTTTAAAATTACTGTTTAATTTTTTTATTTTTAATAATTTTTAATTTTTTTTTATTTTAAAAACTTTATTATTTTTTTTCTTTCTTTTTTTCTCCATTTTCTTCTGAGCCATGTGGCTGACATGGTCTTGATGCTCTGGCCAGGTGTCACAACTGTGCCTTTGAGTTGGGAGAGCCGAGTTCAGGACATTGGTTCACCAGAGACCTCCCGGCTCCAAATAATATCAAATGGTGAAATCACTCCCAGAGAGCTCCATCTCAATGCTAAGACCCAGTTCCACTCAATGACCAGCAAGCTACAGTGCTGGACACCCTATGCCAAAAAACTAGCAAGACAGGAACACAACCCCACCCATTGGCAGAGAGGCTGCCCCAAATCATAACAAGGTCACAGATACCCCAAAACATAACACCAGACGTGGTCCTGCTGACCAGAAAGACAAGATCCAGCCTCATCCACCAGAACACAGGCACCAGTCCGCTCCATCAGGAAGCCTACACAACCCACTGAACCAACCTTAGCCACTGGGGGCAACACCAAAAACAACGGGAACTACGAACCTGCAGCCTGCGAAAAGGAGACCCCAAACACAGTAAGTTAAGCAAAATGGGAAGACAGAGAAATACACAGCAGATGAAGCAGCAAGGTAAAAATCCACCAGACCAAACAAATAAAAAGGAAACAAATAAAAAGGAAATAGGCAGTCTACCTGAAAAAGAATTCAGGGTAATGATAGTATAGATGAAAGAATTCAGGGTAATGAAAGTAAAGATGATCCAAAATCTTGGAAATAGAATGGAGAAAATACAAGAAACGTTTAACAAGGAGCTAGAAGAAATAAAGAGCAAACAATGATGAACAACACAATAAATGAAATTAAAATTAGAAGAACTAAAGAGCAAACAAACAATGATGAACAACACAATAGATGAAATTAAAAATTCTGTAGAAGGCATCAATAGCAGAATAACTGAAGAAGAAGAACAGATAAGTGACCTGGAAGATAAAATAGTGGAAATAACTACCACAGAGCAGAGCAGAAAAAAGAATGAAAAGAATTGAGAACAGTCTCAGACACCTCTGGGACAACATTAAACGCACCAACATTTGAATTATAGGAGTCCCAGAGGAAGAAGAGAAAAAGAAAGGGACTGAGAACATTTTTGAAGAGATTATAGTTGAAAACATCCCTAATATGGGAAAGGAAATAGTCAATCAAGTCCAGGAAGCACAGAGAGTCCCATACAGGATAAATCCAAGGAAAAACATGCCAAGACACATATTAATCAAACTATCAAAAATTAAATACAAAGAAAAAAATATTAAAAGCAACAAGGGAAAAACAACAAGTAACATACAAGGGAATCCCCATAAGGTTAACAGCTGATCTTTCAGCAGAAGCTGCAAGCCAGAAGGGAGTGGCAGGACACATTTAAAGTGATGAATGGGAAAAACATACAACCAAGATTACTTTACCCAGCAAGGATCTCATTCAGATTCAATGGAGAAATTAAAAGCTTTACAGACAAGAAAAAGCTAAGACAATTCAGCACCACCAAAGCAGCTTTACCACAAATGCTAAAGAAACTTCTCTAGGCAGAAAGCACAAGAGAAGGAAAAGACCTGCAATAACAAACCCAAAACAGTTAAGAAAATGCTAATAGGAACTTACATATCAATAACTGCCTTAAATGTAAATGGATTAAATGCTCCAACCAAAAGACATAGACTGGCTGAATGGATTCAAACAATGTAGATATATTCTTTCTACAAGAGACCCACTTCAGACCTAGGGACACAAACAGACTGAAAGTGAGGAGATGAAAAAATATATTCCATGCAAATGGAAATGAAGAGAAAGCTGGAGTAGCAATTCTCATATCAGGCAAAATACACTTTAAAATAGAGCCTATTACAAGAGACAAAGAAGGACACTACATAATGATCAAGGGATCAATCCAAGAAGAAGATATAACAATTGTAAATATTTATGCACCCAACATAGGAGCACCTCAATACATATGGCAAATGCTAACAGCCATAAAAGGGGAAATCGCAGTAACACAATCATAATAGGGGACTTTAAGACCCCATTTTCACCAATGGAAAGATTATCCAAAATGAAAATAAATAAGGAAACACAAGCTTTAAGTAGTACATTAAACAAGGTGGACTTAATTGATATTTATAGGACATTCCATCCAAAAGCAGCAGGATACACTTCTCAAGTGCTCATGGAACATTCTTCAGGATAGATCATATCTTCGGTCACAAATCAAGCCTTGGTAAATTTAAGAAAATTGAAATTGTATCAAGTTTCTTTTCCGACCGCTATGCTATGAGACTAGATATCAATTACAGGAAAAAATCTGTAAAAAAATACAAACATATGGAGGTTAAACAATACACTACGAAATAACCAAGAGATCACTGAAGAAATCAAAGAGGAAATCAAAAAATACCTAGAAACTAAAGACAATGAAAACATGATGACCCAAACCTATGGGACGCAACAAAAACAGTTTTAAGAGGGAAGTTTATAGCAATACAATCCTCTCTCAAGAAAAAAGAAACATCTCAAATAAACAACCTAACCTTATACCTAAAGCAATTAGAGAAAGAAGAACAAAAAAACCCCAAAGTTAGCAGAAGGAAGGAAGTCATAAAGATCAGATCAGAAATAAATGAAAAAGAAATGAGGGAAACAATACCAAAGATCAATAAAACTAAAAGCTTGTTCTTTGACAAGATGAGCAAAATTGATAAACCATTAGCCAGACTCATCAAGGAAAAAAGGAAACACTCAAATCAACAGAGTTAGAAATGAAAAAGGAGAAGTAACAACTGACACTGCAGAAATACAAAGGGTCATGAGAGATTACTACAAGCAACTCTATGATGATAAAATGGACAACCTGGAAGAAATGGACAAATTCTAGAAAGCAGAACCTTCCAAGACTGAACCAGGAAAATAGAAGATATAAATAGGCCAATCACAAGCACTGAAATTGAAACTGTGATTAAAAATCTTCCAACAAACTAAAGCCCAGGACCAGATGGCTTCACAGGAGAATTTTATCAAACATTTAGAGAAGAGCTAACCCCTATCCTTCTCAAACTCTTCCAAAATATAGCAGAGGGAGGAACACTCCCAAACTCATTCTATAAGTCCACCAACACCCTAATACTAAAACCAGACAAAGATATCACAGAGAAAGAAAACTACAGCCAATATCAGTGATGAACATACATGCAAAAATCCTCAACAAAATACTAGCAAACAGAATCCAACAGCACATTAAAGGATCATACACCATGATCAAGTGGGGTTTATCCCAGGAATGCAAGGATTCTTCAATAAACACAAATCAATGTGATACACCATATTAACAAATTGAAGGGGAAAAACCATGTGATCATATCAATAGATGCAGAAAAAGCTTTCGACAAAATTCAACACCCATTTATGATAAAAACCCTCCAGAAAGTAGGCATAGAGGGAACTTCCCTCAACATAATAAAGGCCATATATGACAAACACACAGCCAACGTCGTTCTCAGTGGTGAAAAACTGAGACCGTTTCCTCTAAGATAAGGAAGAAGACAAGGTTGTCCACTTTCTCCACTCTTATTCAACATAGTTTTGGAAGTTTTAGCCACAGCAATCAGAGAAGAAAAAGAAATAAAAGGAATACAAATTGGAAAAGAATAAGTAAAGCTGCCACTGTGTACAGCTGACATGATACCATACATAGAGAATCCTAAATATGCCACCAGAAAACTACTACAGCTAGTCAATGAATTTGGTAAAGTAGCAGGATACAAAATTAATGCACAGAAATCTCTTCCGTTCCTATTTTTCATCATTAATGATGAAAAATCTGAAAGAGAAATTACGGAGACACTCCCAGTCAGCATTGCAACAAAAAGAATAAAGTACCTAAGAATAAACCTACCTAAGGAGACAAAAGACCTGTATGCAGAGAACTATAAGACACTGATGGGAGAAATTAAAGATGATACAAACAAATGGAGAGATATACCATGTTACTGGATTGGAAGAATCAACATTGTGAAAATGACTCTACTACCCAAAGCAATCTACAGATTCAATGCAATCCCTATCAAACTACCAATGGCACTTTTCACAGAGCTAGAACAAAAAAATTCACAATTTGTATGGAAACACAAAAGACCCTGAATAGCCAAAGCAATCTTGAGAAACAAAACAGAGCTGGAGGAATCAAGCTCCCTGACTTCAGACTATACTACACAGCTATAGTAATCAAGACAGTAAGGTACTGGCACAAAACAAAATATAAATGAATGGAACAGGATAGAAAGCCTAGAGATAAACCCATGCACATATGGTCACCTTATCTTTGATAAAGGAGGCTAGAATATACAATGGCAAAAAGACAGCCTCTTCAATAAGTGGTGCTGGGAAAACTGGACAGCTACATGTAAAAGAATGAAATTAGAACACTCCCTAAGACCATACACAAAAATAAACTCAAAATGGATTAAAGACCTCAATGTAAGGCCAGACAGTATCAAACTCGTAGAGGAAAACATAGAACACACTGCTACATAAATCACAGCAAGATCCTTTTTGACCCACCTCCTAGAGAAATGGAAATAAAAACAAAAATAAACAAATGAGACCTAATGAAACTTCAAAGCTTTTGCACAGCAAAGGAAACCATAAACAAGACCAAAAGACAACCCTCAGAATGGAAGAAAATATTTGCAAATGAAGCAACTGACAAAGGATTAATCTCCAAAATTTACAAGCAGCTCATGCAGCTCAATAACAAAAAAACAAACAACCCAATCCAAAAATGGGCAGAAGACCTAAATAGACATTTCTCCAAAGAAGATATACAGACTGCCAACAAACACATGAAAGAATGCTCAACATCATTAATCATTAGAGAAATGCAAATCAAAACTACAATGAGATATCATCTCACACCAGTCAGAATGGCCATCATCAAAAAATCTACAAACAGTAAATGCTGGAGAGGGTGTGGAGAAAAGGGAACACTCTTGCACTGCTGGTGGGAATTTGACTTGGTACAGCCACTATGGAGAATAGTATGGAGGTTCCTTAAAAAACTACAAATAGGGGCTTCCCTGGGGGCGCAGTGGTTGAGAGTCCACTTGCCGATGCAGGGGACACGGGTTCGTGCCCCGGTCCAGGAGGATGCCACAGAGCAGCTAGGCCTGTGAGCCATGGCCGCTGAGCCTGCGTGTCCAGAGACTGTGCTCCACAACGGGAGAGGCCACAACAGTGAGAGGCCCGTGTACCACAAAAAAACAAACAAACAAAAAAAAACTACAAATAGAACTACCATATGACCCAGCAATCCCACTACTGGGCATATACCCTGAGAAAACCAAAATTCAAAAAGTCATGTACCAAAATGTTCATTGCAGCTCTATTTACAATAGCCAGGAGATGGAAATGAGCTAAGTGTCAATCATCGGATGAATGGATAAAGAAGATGTGGCACATATATACAATGGAATATTACTCAGCCATGAAAAGAAATGAAATTGAGCTATTTGTAATGAGGTGGATGGACCTAGAGTCTGTCATACAGAGTGAAGTAAGTCAGAAAGAGAAAGACAAATACCGTATGGTAACACATGTTTATGGAATTTAAGAAATAAAAATAAATGTCATGAAGAACCTAGGGGTAAGACAGGAATAGAGACAGAGACCTACTAGAGAATGGACTTGAGGATATGGGGAAGGGGAAGGGGAAGCTGTGACAAAGTGAGAGAGTGGTATGGACATATATACACTACCAAACATAAGATAGATAGCTAGTGGGAAGCAGCCGCATAGCACAGGGAGATCAGCTCGGTGCTTTGTGACCACCTAGAGGGGTAGGATAGGGAGGGTGGGAGGGAGGGAGAGGCAAGAGGGAAGAGATATGGGAACATATGTATATGTATAACTGATTCACTTTGTTATAAAGCAGAAACTAACACACCATTGTAAAGCAATTATACTCCAATAAAGATGTAAAAAAAAAAAAGGGAGGAGATATGGGGATATATTTATATGTATAGCTGATTCACATTGTTATAAAGCAGAAACTAACACACCATTGTAAATCAGTTATACTCCAATAAAGATGTTTAAAACAATAAGTAAAAAATGATACAGTTCAGCTGGGAAATTTACGACTTCAAATGTTAAGAAACATTCCATGTGTCTTTCTCTTTTCCAAGGCATGTATAATGCACAGGAATTCCTAATGAAGCCTCCTTCATGCTCAGCTCAATCCCTCCTGAACCAGTCAATATTTGTGATTAAGCCACCCTGACCTGGATATGTTATGTGGCTCTATATTACCATTTTGCATGAAAATACATCATGTATACAAGTTTCTGGTATCTAACAAGGAGGCATGACAAAGAAAATGCTGCCAAGTGCTCTATTCTCATTCATGACGCCTGCTCCAGTCTAACCATCCACATCATCATCCTTGGCATCAGCTCAATGGTCTTTGCAAATGACCATTTTACATATGTTTCCACTGAACCCTTACAGAATCCATCCCAGCAACGTGAAAATGAAGAAAAATAGAAAGAAAACACAGTTTGTGAGATAAAGGGTTTCTCTTTTTCCTTTTAAATAAAATGAGCTGGGAAGAGGCAGAGAACTTTTATGATTCAGTAATGGCCAAGATATGATACTCTCTAGCTCACAAATCAAAGAGCCTCCAGCTGCAAAAGCCTCAATTTTGAACAGAACAGCTCAGGGCCAGGCAAAATGTCATCCTTTTTATAGGTTCAACAAAAGTCTTCTGTTTTTCATCTTGCAACACAGGCATTAGATCAGCTCTTCAAGTCCCTGGGATGTCTGGAATACCGACTTGTGTGTACTTTCTAAAACATAGGGTCAAGTGCAACTAAATGCTACAGAAAAAGAGGAAATAACAGTAGAGAGAGACCCAAAATGTCTGAGTAAAATCTTGACTGGGGGAATGTCATGTAGAGTTCTTTGGTGTCTCATAAATGCCCCCTAGGTCTTATCAACATGCGCACTCACACTAATGAGAGTGGCCAGCTTAGAAGACAGTGGGGTCTGCGGCAACATCATGTTACCGTCTGTTCTTAGTCACATTGAAAATTTGGAACTGAAGGATAAAACTGGCTCTGAAGGTTTATTATTGAGAACAAAATGTTTCAAAGAAAGAACAAGCTCTGAATTCAACCTAAATTTCTTATCCACCTAAGTTTTCTGACTTTCATGATAACACTTAAAAGTCTGAGATCCCATAAGCGTGCATTTAAAGAGTTTCCTCTTACTATTAGTCAACAGATTTTAAGATTATAATACTCCACTGTTTCAATTAATTTTTTCCACTATAAAGCTTTATTTTTACATTAAAAAGATAGACTAGAACTAAGGAGAGTTAGGTACTACTTTGGAGAGGAATGGCATAACATGTAACCTTTATGTATCTATGAAGCAGATATACCTTAATTCACAGTTGATTACTTATTTATTCATTTAACAAATGTTTGTTGAATACGTATTTCCCACTATATATACATAAACTGTACCAGTAAGTAGCCAAGTTAAAAAATCAAAATCCATATTTCATATATAGAGTGGCTCGAGTTTAAAAATTTTAAATCAGATTTCTCTGCCTATGTGGATACTGGTAGATTAAAGCTACTGAAGAATAAAAGCTAAGATACTACATGTATGCAGTTATTTGACAAATATTAATCAACCACCCTGTATGCATCTTAACAATGTGATAGGTACTCTAATGGATACAAGTATGCAAGAGACATATGTTTTGTCCTTACAGATAATAAATTCAAGAAAGTACAATAGTCATAGACAGAAATAACCGTGACCATAGACTCAAATTTTTGTTATTTCATAGTGAATTGCATACAGAAGAGGAAGTATCTTTTCTGTCAGAAAGGAAAGTGTTGTGGATGAGGTGACGTTTATGTTGGGGCCTGGAGCATGGATAAGCTTTGGAGAAGTGGCAATGGGGAGGGGACATTCTGTTCATCACAAGGCAAGACAAGAGTGGGAAAGTTCAGAGCAGGTATAGGGATAGTGAGAAGACCAGATGGCCTGACATGGGTTAGTATCAAGGGCTAGTAGGAGATGAGGCTGGAAAAGTAGATTGTTATCAGATTGTCAAGAACCTTGAATGCTAGGCTAAAAACTCTGAGTCTTCAAAGCTCATAGAATAAATACCATAGAAACATTTTAGATCAAAGGAATAATATAAATAAAGTGATATTTTAGAAAAATCAGCCTGATTGCTACAATATTCCAGGCATGAGATGTTCAACATCTGAGCTAAGCCTAGAAGGGGCAGGAGCAAGAGCTAAGAGAAGTTTCCAGAAGACTTGATAATTTCCCAGGGGTCAAAATGTACTACAGAGTCTTGAGTTGGGTGATTGGGAGTATGACTAACATGTTTTTAGGGTCTGGAAGATATTGGCTGCTTATTCTGACCAAGAATATATTGAAATTTTCTTTCATTGTTTTTCTCATTGATATACTTTGGAGATGGGCCAGACCTATATTCCCTTTTGGCTAATGACATTATTAAGACATTTATTATGACACTGAGACAGGCATTATTAGGAATGTTTCGTATTTAACGTTCAAAGCTTCTTAGTAAAGTCATTGTTTTACTTTTCTTTTACAAATTAAGAAATTTAAGCTCATAAAGAGAAAAATTTTCCCAGAGTCCCAGGACTTGTGTTCAGAAGGGATTTAGACTTAGGTGTTTGCCCCTAACCCCTTCCCTCCTCCACCTACTTCCAGTTAATATGTTTCCTGCTTGTAGGACACTACTTTTGCTTTGATGGAAATATAGCCCTGGTAGGATTCCAAGAGTGTGGGTTAGGATTCAGCATCATACTGTGTAGTGCTTGAATCATGTGTCTGTAAATTAAATGATACAGCACTTGTACTACTCATGAAATTGTTATTTAAATCGGGTACTATTGAAATTGTAAATGGTATCTATCACCCCTAAATTCAGTGATACCGGGGGCTCTGCACATATTACCTTATCAAAGAGATTTGTTGAGTGAAATCCATTCATGAATTAGAACAGAAACACCGTAGAAATAGAGCATCAACTTCACTTCTCCCTAGTTTGAAAAGGAATAATCTAAATGGAGGTATGACCCTCATCCATGTGGTCTTGGGTTGGGTACCTAGACAGAACCCGAGTGGAGCCTACAAGTGGAGCCTGAGGAGGGGATATATAAGTTTTTTTAAAAAATAGTATTAGTTTCAGGTATACAATATAATAATTCAATGCATGTATATATGCAAAACAGTCACCACCTTCAGCCTAGTTAACATCCATCACCATACATAGTTACAAAAATTGTTTTCTTGTGATGAATTTTAAGACCTACTTCTTAGCAACTTGAAAATATACAATATAGTGTTATTAACTATAGTTACCATGCTGACTATTACATCCCTAGGACTTATTTATTTTATAATTGAGAGTTTGTGCCTTTTGACCACCTTCACCCATTTTTCCAGCTTCACGCTCCCCACCTCTGGCAACCACCAATCTGTTCTCTGTTCCTATGAATTCAGGGTAATTCTTTTTTTTTTTTTTTTTTCTTTTTTGCAGTATGCGGGCCTCTCACTGTTGTGGCCTCTCCCATTGCAGAACACAGGTTACGGACGTGCAGGCTCAGCGGCCATGGCTCACGGGCGCAGCCGCTCCGCGGCATGTGAGATCTTCCTGGACCGGGGCACGAACCCGCGTCCCCTGCATCGGCAGGTGGACTCTCAGCCACTGCGCCACCAGGGAAACCCCAGGGTAATTCTTAATTTTCGTTTTGTTTTGACTTGTAGACGCTACATATCAGTGATATGATACAGTATATGTCTTTCTCAGTCTGGCTTTTTTTGCTTTCCATAGTACCCTCAAGGGCTATCCATGTTGTCACAAATAGCAGGATTTCCTTATTTTTTATGGCTGAATAATATTCCATTATATATATATGTGTGTGTGTATATATACACACACACACACACACACACACACACACACACACATATATGACATCTTTATTCATTTATTTCTCAGTTAACACTTAGGTGGTTTTCATGTCTTGGCTATTGTAAATAATGCTGCAGTGAACATGGGGGCGCAGATATCTTTTCAATGTAGTGTCCTCATTTCCTTTGGGTAAATACCCAGAAGTGGAATTGCAGGATCCTATGGTGGTTTTATGTTTAATTTTTTTGAGAAATCTCCATACTGTATTCTGTTGTGGCTGCACCAGTTTACATTCCCACCAACAATGCACAAGGGTTCCCTTCTCCACATCCTCACTAACACTTGTTATTTCTTGTCTTTTTGATAACAGCCATTCTAAGAGGTGGGAGGTGGTATTTCACTGTGGTTTTGATTTGCATTTCCCTGATGATTAGTAAGCTTGAGCATTTTATCATGTGCCTGTTTGCCATCTGTATGTCTTCTTTGAAAAAATGTCTATTCAGATCCTCTGCCCATTTTCAAATTGGAATGTTTGTTTTTATGCTAATGAGTTATTTTATATATTTTGGATACTAGCCCCTTTTTAAATATATGACTTGCAAATATCTTCTCCCATTCAGTATGTTGCCTTTTCATTCTATTGATGGTTTCCTTTGATGTGCAGAACCTGTTTAGTTTGATGTACTGCCATTTGTTTATTTTTGCTTTTTTTGCCTTTGCTTTTGGTGTGAAATCCAAAAAGTGCAGGAAGACTGATGTCAAGGAGCTCACAGTGTTTGTTTTCTTCTAGGAGTTTTGTGGTTCAAGTCTTTAATCTATTTTGACTTGATTTTTATGTATGGTGTAAGATGGTGGTCCAGTTTAATTCTTTTGCATATGGCTGTACAGTTTTACCAACACCATTTATTGAAGAGACTGTCTTTTGCTCATTGTGTATTCTTGGCTCCTTGGTCATAAATTAGTTAACCATATATGTCTGGTGTTGTTTCTGTGCTCTCTCTTTTGTTTCATTGGTCTTTGTGTGTGTTTTATACCAATACTGTTTTGATTACTATAGCTTTGTACTATAGTTTGAAATCAAGAAGTGTGATGCTTCCATTTTTTGTTGTTTTTTTCTCAAGATCTCTTTGTCTATTTAGGGTCCTTTGTGATTCTACACACATTTTAGAATTGTTCTATTTCTGTGAAAAATGCCATTGGAATTTTGATAGGAATTGCATAAATCTGTAGATTGCTTTGGGTACTCTGGACATTTTAACAATATATTTCTTCCAGTTAATGAACATTGAATATCTTTCCATTCATTTGTGTCTTGTTTAATTTCTCTCATCAGTGTTTTATAGTTTTCAATGTACTGGTCTTTCACCTCCTTGATTAAATTTATTCCTATATATTTTATTCTTTTTGATACAATTGTAAATGAGATGGTTTTCTTAGTTTCTCGTTCTGATAGTTTGTTAATAGTGTTTAGAAACACAACTGATTTTTGTATATTGATTTTGTATCCTGCAACTTTACTGGATTTTTTTTTTTATTAGTTCTAACAGTTTGGTGGAGTCTTTAGTGTTTTCTATGTATAATGTGTCACCTACAAATAGAGACAGTTTGTTTTTCTTTTCTGATTTGGATACCTTTTATTTCTTTTTCTTGTCTAATTAGTTGGTCTGGTGAGGACTTTTAATACTATGTCAAATAAAAGTTATGAGAGTAGGCATTCTTGGCTTATTCCTAATCTTAGAGGAAAGCTTAAAGCTTTTCACCACTGAGTATGGTGTTAGCTGTGGGCTTGTCATATATGAGCTTAATCATGTTGAGATATGTTCCTTCTATACTCACTTTGTTGAGAGTTTTTTTTAACATGAATGAATGTTGAATTTCATCAGATGCTTTTTCTGCATCTATTGAGATGACCATATCATTTTTATCCTTCATGTTATTAATGTGGCGTATCACAGTCATTGATTTGTGGATGTTGAACCATCTTTGCACCCCTGGAATAGCTCTTACCCGATCATGGTGTATGATCCTTTTAATGTATTGTCTGATTTTGTTTGCTTATATTTTCCTGAAGATATTTGCATCTACATTCATCAGGAATACTGATCTGTAATTTTCTTTTTTGTGGTGTCCTTTTTTGGTTTTGGTATCAGGGTAATACTGGCCTTGCAAAATTTGTTTGGAAGTGTTCCCTTCTCTTCTATTTTTTGGAGAAGTTTGAGGAGGATTGTTATTAATTCTTCTTTAAATGTTTGGTAGAACTCACCAGTGAATCCATCTGGTCCTGAACTTTTGTTTGCTGGGAAGTGTAAGTGAGTTCTTATTATTCTCACTTATTCAGTGAGTGTTCTCAGGGGAAGCCTACAGTGGAGTAGAGGGAGCATGCAAGAAAGGGAGAGAAAGTTGAACCTAATGAGAGTTCTCAGATGTAGATGATACCTCAGTTTATTTCACCTGGAGGCAAAGTTGCCCCCACACTACTACTCATTGGCTACTGGCCAGCCTGGAGGTGGGGAGGTGAGGTACAGTATAATCCCCAACCCCTTGGAGTGAGAAGGCAGCTCTAGCCTTCCAAGAAAAACTTGCTGGAGAAGGTTGAACATGTGGGCACACCAAACCAGTAAAAGAGATCGTGGGGGGTGTGGGCAGGGCACCACATCATCTGCTTGATGTAAAACCTTGAAATAAAGACACGTTCACGGTTACTTTACCCATGTGGAAAACAAAATCCTGTCCCTTATAAGGATGCCCAGCTGCAGAAATAGTAAATAGTTTCCTACTTTGCGACTGAATCCAGTTCATTGTCAAAGACGTGCTGGAGTCTCTTTTCAGAAATCTGTTGAGGCCACATCTGTCTAAAAAACACATGTCCAATATCAAACACTGATCCCAACCCAATCCTCCAAATTAATATCTCCCGTCATCTTCCTCGTTCTAGTAAATGGCAATGCCAGCCTTTAAGTTGCTCAGGTAAAACCTCAGAATCATCATAAAATCCTTACTTTGTCTCAAATCCCACATTCTATCAGCAAATCCTATTTACTCTGCTTCCAAATATGTCCAGATTCCAGTCCCTTTTTACCACCTCCTCTGTTACCACCTTAATCAAAGACGTCAGCTC
Source organism: Orcinus orca (assembly GCF_937001465.1). Classification (NCBI taxonomy): domain Eukaryota; kingdom Metazoa; phylum Chordata; class Mammalia; order Artiodactyla; family Delphinidae; genus Orcinus; species Orcinus orca. Next base: position 58,772,440 of record NC_064564.1, read on the forward strand.
TCATCTGGATTATTGAAAAATTTCCTAACCAGTCTCCTTGTGTCTGCTCCTGCCTGCTACAGTCTATTCTCAAACAGTAGCCAGAGTGATCTTTAAATGGTATAGTCAAATCATACGACTCCTCTTTAGAAACTTCTGATGGCTCTTCTCACTCACTCAAAGCAAAACTCAAAGTCCTGCCAAGGTCCACAAGGCCTTAGAAGGTGGGGTTCCTTACACCTCTACCTACTAGGTGTTATTTCTTGTCTTCTTTCCTTCACTCAGTCCACCCCAGCTATTGACACATTTCCCCCCTCCTTATTCTTCAGACCCAATGAAGCATGAACCCACCTCAGGCCCTTTGCATTTTTGTTCCCTCTTTCCAGAACACTCTTTTTTTCAGCTACCTGCCACCTGCTTCCTTCAGGTCTCTGCTCAGATACCATCTCTCAGTGACATAAAATGCAACTGCACTTCCAAGCACTCCTTATTATCTTAAAATGCTTTAGGTTTTTCTATAACACTTATCACCATTTGATATATTATGTATTAATTTACTTTCTGTCTTACCACCAAAAAATATAAGGTATGCAAAGCCTTAGATTTTATTTCACTCACTGCTGAATACACAAAACCTAGAACAGTTTTTTTTACACTGTAAGAGCTCAGTAAACATTTTCTGACTGAAGTAATGAATGATACAATTAACGCAAATTTTGTGGGAAGATTATGGTAAATGATTAGTGGTTCCTGCCATGGCATCTTAAGGAGTGTTAAAGGCCAAGCCTTTTGGTTTGTTTTGTTTGTTTTTAATATCCCTGTACAATTATTTACTTGGGATAAGAGTACCTGATTAAACTTAGACCCAAAATTGGGTATAGAAATTTATATCTACATCAGTGGATATTTATGAACAAATAAATGACAAGTGAAAGATTCATAAATGTTTACAATGAGAGACAGAGTGAGATATGGTCAAGGAAAATGGAAAAAGCAAAATGGAGAATAAAATATTCCATCCAAGTCACTGACTTTAACTCAGCAATGGGAGGAAGTATCGATATCCATAGTGTAATCATGTAGATTTGATTAAGTGTCATGATTCAATTCCTTTAGGAGGTAAGGCTTAGAGATTCAAAGCAGGGTCTTTGGAATTAGAGAGATATTGCGTTTGCCACTTACAAACTATGTGACCATGGACAAGTCACTTACTCTCTTTGAGCTTGAATTTTCTCAATATAAATAGCAGGAAATTTGCAAGGTCATTGTAAAACTAAATGAGATATTTCACGTAAAACACTTAGCATGGTGCCTAGAATATAGTAATGCTCAGTAAATGTAAGCACATTGTTTTGCCAGATATATTCATGAAGACATTTCTTACTCTCAGTGAGAGAGAACTGAGAATAAACAGAAGATGCAAAGTATAAGAGGAGATTGGCTGAAGAATTTTGCCTGTAGAGCAAGCTGGCAAACTCTTTTTGTTACACCTAGAAATAATGGAAAATTCCTTGGGGCTTACTTGTACTTTAATTTTTGGATTGTGATCAAATACATCTATGGCCAGATACAGATTAATTTTCTACACTTAAAAGATCATATATAATTCTGTTTCTCTGTCAGGATCACGGCAGCTTCTCTATCATTTTTATTGACTTCCAGGTGATGTCTAACTTTAAAAAATTATTTCTCCATCTGTCCATGCCAGTTCAAGCCTCAAAAGGAAAATAAAATGCATATTGCAATTGAATAAAGATATATAAGATGAGGCCTATCACTGAATATTTTAAAATAGTTTTTTCCATATCATTATAAAAACTGAAATTTCACAAGTTAGATTAACTTGCAATAAATTGTTTGGAAGCTGAATATTCCTGGTGATGTACCTTGATCATTTGAATTAAAATAAGTTTATTTCATACAATAATCTTGGTATATATTTAATAAAATAAAAGTGATGGTGGACATTGAGATCAGATGAAATACATTTGTATGCCATGCATTGTGTTAGATTCTAGAAGCACAAATATGAAATAAAACATGGTACTTTTCCCCACTACAGAGCTGATATACTGGTGAGAGAAACAGACTAAAAGATCATTTCATAAAATCAACATGCTATCCCATCAAAGGCTGTTTAGGGGTGTGTGGGGCGGGAGCAGATGTCTGAACTGGAATTTGAAAGAGGAGTAAAGTTAACCGGAAGAAGAAAGGTAGTAGAGGCATCACAGACAGGAGACCAGGATGTACGAAAGCACTGAGGCATTGGACAGTAAGGGGTATGAGAGATTACAAGAATTCAGCATTGTTTAAGTAAACTACCCCAGGCTGAGTTTGGTAGGTGTGGTGGATTAAAGGTGGCCACAGTCTTCAGTTCTCTTCCTTTTGAGAGGTAGAGTTGGTGTCCCCTTCCCTTCAGTTCAGCAGTCTCTGTCTCTCTGAATACTTGGATAGACTATGGTGGAAGTGACATAGTACCAGGTTCTGGACCAGGTCTTAAAAGACTGGCAGCTCCACTTCCTGAATCTTGTAATACTCATGGTGAAGGAAGATAGCCACCAGGTAAGAAGTCTGATTACCTGTCTAAAACAATCTTCTGAAGAGGCTCTGCGATTACATGGAGAGGCTGAGGGGCTCAGCTGAGCCCAGTCTTCCAGCTGCTTCCAACAAGGCCCCAGGAACAAGAGTAAACCCATCCTGGACCCTCTAGACCAGACTAGCCACTGGTGGAATACCACCAAGTGACCCTAGTCAATACCAGAATCACCTGGCTGACTCCTAACAGAATTCTTGACTTCATATGATGATGAGATATACTATAATGGATGTTGTTTCAAGCCTTTAAGTGTTGGGGTGATTTGTTAAACAGCAATTGAAAACCTGATCAGTAGAACATGAAGCTGAAGAGCTATCCAAATGCAAAATGATAGAGGGCCTGGGTTGCTAGTTTAAGGATGTTGGATGCTTCATCTTAATGTTGGCAAGTAGTAAAATTAGCCCCCTTCACTCCACACACATACAAGGTCTCCCAATTTATCATTTGCCAAACAAGGCCATTTAAAAAATTGCTGCCATATTCTGTCAAGATAAGTTCAGAAAAGAAAGAGAAATTTAGCTCCAAGAAATTTGGAAGGACAGAATTGCAAAGTAATGACAAGATAATGACCCATAGCGCTTATTACGGGTCAGACATTGCTTTAAGTGTTGTGCAAATATTAATTTACTTAATCATTGTAACAGTCCAATGAGTGAAGTAGTGATATCTGCTCATTTTTACCCATGAGGACACTGAGTCATAAAGAAGTTCCAAAACTTGACAAGGCAACATGGCTAATGAGAAGAAGAGGAGTCTGGGTCTAGATTCTGTGGGAGTGACAACTGCACTTCTCTTGCTTCTTGTAGGTAACTGCTCTTCCCTCAGGAAAACTTTCTCTGACCTTTCAGTCTAGGTTGGGCCACTGTATTAAATTATGCTGTGATCTCCTTAAATGGTGTGTATGTGTGTGTGTGTGTAACTGTAGGATGTGATGGGCAGGGTCTGTCTTCTTCAGCTAACTGTGAGCCCCCTGAGAGAAGCAGAGGCCCTTTCCCTTTTGTTCTTCATGGTTTCCCTCATGCTTATCCTAGTGACTATCACATAGGTACTCAGTAAATCCTTGCAGAATGAGGAGAGGATGAATGTACTAACGATGGAATGATTTCTTAGACTGAACAAGCTAAGTTATATGGAAACTGCTTTGTTCCTATTCTTAGCAAGTTGTCATGGATATGTGCAAACATGAGAACCACTACTTGTTCTCAAAATGGGTTAAAAAAAAAAGAAAACAGGGCTTCCCTGGTGGCGCAGTGGTTGAGAGTCCACCTGCCGACGCAGGGGACGCGGGTTCGTGCCCCGGTCTGGGAAGATCCCACATGCTGTGGAGCGGCTGGGCCCCTGAGCCATGGCCGCTAAGCCTGCGCGTCCGGAGCCTGTGCTCCGCAACGGGAGAGGCCACAACAGTGAGAGGCCCGTGTACCGCAAAAAAAAGAAAAAAAAAAAAAAGAAAAGAAATCAAAAGCACAAGTTGGGAAAGAATTCCAATAAATTCTTTCCAACTGGGCCCATGGGTCAGAGGAGCAACGAAGGAAGGAAAGATGGCAAGGATGACTCAGCAACAAGAACAGCTGTCTGGGGCAGAGCAAGAAAGACTAAGACATTTGGGTTAAGAACCATGGGAGGAAAGGAGACACAACACTGTGCCAACATCTTAAAAGCCAGCCTAGTGATAAGCAAGTGGCAAGGATGAAATCAGTTCAGTGTGTAGGTAGGAGTGGAACAGAGAAATAAGACCTCAGAGATTTAAAGTCATGAAGTATAAAGTGCTCTGGGGAATCAAGGTAGGCGTGGGTGAGGAACTGACATTTAAGCTGAGACACAAAGGATGACTCTGAGATACCTGGGTGAAAGGTGGGGGGTGAGTGTCCTGGCAGAGGGACCAGAATTGCCAAGTCTCCACTATGAGAGAGAGAATGGCTCATTCAAGGCAGAAGATGGTGACTATAGAGTTGAGAGTAAGTGTGGAGAGTTGAGGCTGGAGAGACAGAAGTCAGCATGCCGCTGATTGTTCAGTCAGTGTTAGGATGTTGGTATTTCTCTTAAAGACTGTGTGAATCGATTGATGGGTTTAAAACAGTGGGATGACACAGTCTGGTTTGACCATTTGTTTTGTGGCTGCATACCTGAGGGTAGGTATGATTTTATTGAGGATATGTTATTAAAGACTTTGCTTGGCAATGGAGATGCAAAGAATCAGAAGAACCATATCTTTACATTTAAAGATCTCACAATTTGACCAGGGGATCAGGACTTACACACGAAAAAGAAAGCTTGTAGGGCATTTTAGCTTGTGCTGAGTGTGTGATGAGGGATATGGGAACACAGAGTAGGAAGAGTGGATTAAGGCTGGAAAAGAGAAGAGGGCTTGGTGATGGGAGACAGAAATACTAGAGGGGTTGAGAAAAGCTTTACAGTTGGAGCAAGATTGAACTTGAAAGTCCAGGATGAGAAATGTGCACAATCTCAGTCCAGTCTGTGTTCCTTATATTATACAAAGAGGAGGCAGCTGCTCTGTGATCTTAAAGAAACTTCATGCCCCACGGGAGCACAGTACTTAAAGGGGAAGCTTTAGGATGTGAAGGGGCATCCACTTTCTTTATGGATTCATTGTTCTTATAACTCGATGAACTTCTCCTCTGTTCACAGAAAATAGAGATTTTTTACTTAATGATTAAATGCTCTGCCTCTGGCTTCTCGGCTTTGTGGCTTAAGCTCAGGTGTTCACATTTGAAGAATGGACTTTAGCCCAGAAGAAATAGGTCTTGTCTGAGCTTTTCCACTAGATGAATAACTAAGTGATTGTGGATAAACTCCTTAACCTCTCTGGGCCTCACTTTACGACTTCGTAGGATGAGGAAGCTGGAATAGATGAACGTGAGTGTTCTTTTCCTCTCAGACAACATCTCTGTATGTTTCCCGTTCAGTCTGAGACAAGAGAGATTAAACTTCATTGTATGTGACTGTTCATTAATGACAATCATTATCATAGCCTTCTTTAATTGAGCCCTAACTACATAGTGAGCTTTGTATTCATTTCTTTATTCAATTTTTATTCTCTCATTTCTTTATTTAATCCTCACAACATTAGTCACTTTACAGTCAAGGAAACGGAGGTTATGTCCTTACTCAAGGTCACACAACTGGTACATGACATAGGCAAGCTTTTAACTTGGTTCTCTTTGACTCTCTGGCCATTCATATTTGCAAGTGCCATGCTGACATCATTGGCTTAAACACTTTTTTTTTGGTGAACATTGCAATATAACTGAAGTTAAAATAGTTAGATTTTTAGCAGAGCAGCCAGTGGGGTATGAATCTGCTACTACTTTGATTCAGAAGAAAGTCTTAGCTTCACACATAATGTGAATAATAGCATCAAAACGTTCACATAAATCTCCCCCAGACCTAAGGCCTGGATCAGTATGCTAATGTGTAAGCTGTTACAATATTTCACAGCTAGGAATGAATGGCTAAACATAAAAACGTGTATTTAAATGTGGATGGATGTGCCTGTAGAGGCACCAAAGGCACTACTAATATTATCCACACTTCTTCATCCATGGAGGATGGAAGCCCTTTAGTGTCCGCAATGAGCTGGGATCATCTTGTTGCTAAGCCTAAGGCAATCAGGCTCTGAGGCCAAATGAAATAGAATCAGAGAGTGTTGTAAAAAGCCTAGAAGAGCTACATCACGATGTGAATGGCAGTGCATTGCCGTTATCGGGCATCTGTTGACCTACCCTTCAAGAACCAGTACCGGTGAACCCCGAAGTCAAAGCCAGCCTAGAGGAAACATCAGAAAAGTAGTATTAAAATGCTTTCATGTCTAACCTGCAATTAACAGTGGAGAAAATGCCAGCAAATCACCTTGGGGAAAAAAGTGCACAAGCAGCCTTATCACTGTGGGCTATGGAGGCCTTGGGAGTCTCAGATTCTCTGTGCAGATGGGCAAGTGTGGGTATGAAAGAAGAGAGATGTCTTTGACAAAGTTTGACTTGTCCCTATCTCTAAAATTTGGGGAGGGGGACAAGCAACAAGAAAATAAAAACAAACAAAAAGATGATCCCAATAGGAATCAAGAGTCCTTTGAAATCTCCTTTTATTATTACTTTTAAATTTAAACTTACTTTAATTTTATCTTGTTGGCACATGGAGTCCTTGGTAGAATAGATTAAGCCTTTCACCTTCTTAGAATAATATTTTAAATATATAAAATGACATATACAGGATTTCAAAGGTTACCATTTATATACCTTACAGTTATCAAAACTTCAAGAAGTTCGTAACATAGAACAGAACATAATTCTTTATTCTCACAATAATTAAGAAGATTCTGGCAGCGATACTACTATTTACTGTAATTTCAAAGTCATGATGAAAGTAAATGATGTTTGATGGCTTTGCAACAACTGCAGTGTGATATGAAAATGTATGTGATTTATATTGCTGGTAAATCATAGGTGCCGCTAATACTAGCATGATTGTTGCCTCTGTTTATGATAAAAGAAATGCTATGGACATATATACACTACCAAACGTAAGGTAGATAGCTAGTGGGAAGCAGCCGCATAGCACAGGGAGATCAGCTCGGTGCTTTGTGACCGCCTGGAGGGGTGGGATAGGGAGGGTGGGAGGGAGGGAGATGCAAGCGGGAAGAGATACGGGAACATATGTATATATATAACTGATTCATTTTGTTGTGAAGCTGAAACTAACATACCACTGTAAAGCAGTTATACTCCAATAAAGATGTTAAAATGAAAAGAAAAAAAAAAAGAAATGCTAAACTTCACTTAGCAATAAGTAAGATGTCAGTTTTCCCATTTGAGTCCTTGGACTTCTTGAGGTCTAGAGTCCCTGAGCCCCAGGTGAAGAACTTCTACACTATTTGTGGATTACAAATCCACTATTTGTGGATTAACCACGTTACCTTTGGGTAAGTCATGTTAGAGACTGCTACAACTTTTGTGTTACAGCAACTGCAGATGATAGGTAGGTTTATTTATTAGAGCAAAGATTAGGTTGTGAAAATTCCTTTTTTGGTTTTTGTTCTCAAGTAACTTTTCAGTATCTAGCATTGGTATTTTTCACAGGTGAGAGTTTTGGGTAAATTCTGAAAATCACCTAGCCAGTGCAGCTTACTACTCTAGAGCAGTTGATTGTATAAAAGGATTAATAGTCACTTAATATGGACCTTCTACTATTAAGTCAAATACTCTTTTCCCAGGAAGTGTGCCCAGTGCGATGCACCCTGTGTTTCCTGGCCCTCTCTCCCCCCGTGCTTTTTTCTCACACAGTGATTATCTGCAGTGCCCCCTGTCTCATCACCACATTCATAATTACACAATGGTAATTTCTATGCATCCTTTAAGACTTGCTCCTGCCTCTTGTTCCTCCCATTCCTTCTCTCTAGGATGGGGTAGATGCAATTTTCATATTGGTTTCCATAATACCTCTTGTGTGTCCCAGTCACTGAGCTGACTACATTGCTTTGTGTTTATTGGGTTATGTGTATGTTTCTAGTTTTAGACTCTGAGCTGCTTATGAGTAAGGTCAGTGTTAAGATCATGTTTTCAGCCCAAATCTCAGCATAGTGCTTAGCACAAGAAGGTTTCTCAATAAACGTTTATGAAATAAATGAGCAAAATCATGCTAAGCTCTAGGGGTACAAGGGTGTATAAACAGTACATTCCCTCAAGAAGCTTAGATCCTTGTTGTGAATTGAACTCTGTGTGTGTGTGTGTGTGTGTGTGTGTGTGTGTGTGTGTGTGTGTGTACAGGCACATGCAAGAGTAAGAAAAATAAGTGCACCTGGTATAAGGTCCCAGACGCCAAATGCTAAATAAATAAAATAATAAAATAAGTGAAATCTCTATGTGAGCAAGAATTCAGAGAAAAAAAATATTGAGTTGGGCTGTATTATAAAGTACCCTGCAGGAGATGAAAACTGGGCTGATGTTAGGAATGTGGAAAGAGTTAAACAGTGTGCATGGAATGGGAATGGGTTCCTTACAATTCCTCACTGGCTTTTTCTTCTCCAGTTTGAAGACTTCTTATTGTTTTAACTGTTTCTTATATGGTATGATATTTAGAACCCGTTATTTCCTAGTGATTTTCCTCTATGAACACTTTTTTTCTGTTATTTTTTGATAAAGATGGGTGTCGGGAACAGGATGCAGTAATTTAGACATGCCCTGACCTGGACAGAATGGTTTCTTAATTCCCTGACTTGAACACTGCATTTATTGTACTGTCGTCTATAGTTGTATTTGACTCTGGTATCCGTGGCACATTACTGGGGAAAAAAGCAAAAATTATCCAAAACCCCAGGATATTTTTCACGTGACCTACCATTAAGAATTGTTCCCATTTTTGTTGATTCACTTATTAAGCCATTTATTTATTTACTTAATGTAAACTTATTAGAATACTACTATGTAGCAGGCATTATTCAATAGATAAGCCCAAACATATGAATTTTTGTAAAGCTTTATTAGGAAAATTTTAAAATGTAATGAAAAATTGAAAGGATTATACAGTGAATAATCACATTCACAAAACCTAGATTCTATAATTAACCTAGATTCTGTATTTACTTTATTAAATATCTGTGTTTCTATCCATCCCTCTGTTCACCCATCAAGCTATATTATTTTATGATGGCAGACATAAGCACCTCATAAACACCCATAAATACCTCAGCATGTGTACCATGGACTGGAGTTAAATGCTTGTTTGATTGAAACACTTTATAAAATATCTATGCTAAATTTTCATAATGCAGTTTCCTATGCTAAACGAAATGATATCTAATTTCAATTATACTGTTGACCCTATTCAAGCCAGGCAAATAAAATAATGAAAAGAATATTGTAGCATTTATTTGTATTTAGATTTTCTGAAAATGAGAGGTTCCAGTGTATTTTTTTCCTTGAATTTTAGTGTCATATTTGAAATGATAAATGCTACTAATTGACTTTGAGGGATAATTTTATAATCTAATGCAAATCAGCCCAAACTCCCATCAAGATTTAGAACATTATCATCATCCCAGTTTCCTCATGCCCCTTTCATATAAATTTTAATTTTTCCAAGTTAAGTTTTAATTGCTTATTATGCTCCAACATTTTATACAGTCTATATCATTTTGAATCTTGATTTTATAATTTTCATACTATGTATATCATCTGGCTCAATGCCATTCACTTATGTTTTTTATGTATACAAGAAAAGTTGTTGATTAAAGAAATAGACATAATCAAAGTTAATGAATTAAAACAGGAAGCCCTAGAATATATGACTAGACATTTTCCTTCGGTTTGCCTGCTTCATTAATTATTACCCAACTGTGCTATCTTTTGCAATAATCAAGTAGATAGCACAGGAGACTTCTTAAGAAATTAAATTTATTTAATGGAATAATTAATTACCAAAGTACTCTAATACTATGCATATTCTTTAGACATCTTAGTATATATCTGAGTGCTTGGATTCAAATACTTTTATGTGTCCTAATTGTGGATAACTTTGTATATTTTGTAGAATCATAAGATATCAGAGTTGGAAAGAAAATAACATATCATCTGGCCCATTGCTCTAGGAGGGTTTTAAATATTAATTTCAAACTTCAGAAAAAGTGATCTCATTGTTTCTTCCTGTACTTATCTAGAAATGAGAATTGAGCTCTTTATAAAGAAACTCATTTCAGTGAATCCAAATGGTGAATATTGGAATATGAGGTTTTATCCTTACTGTCACATGTTACATTGATCTGAAGTGCATACAGGGTAAAAAAAACAAAAAAGAAAGAGAAGTCTTATTATCTATACCTTAGAAAGATGTGGGTGCTGAAATTTGGATAATAAAATGTTCTTAAAAGGAAGACTATACTTATCACATGACCTAGTGGCTTTTTGTAAGGATGCTGTTGGCAAGTTTGTGCCATTATTGATGTAAAATCTTTCATTCTTTTATTAGCAAACAGTTATGGAAAATGTTACCTAAGATTTTATATCTTGTAACTTTTAAATCTGCTTAGACTTCTTTATTTAAGAGAGACTCTACATTTACTCTGATTTTAGATGAAAATTTTATCATTTTCAACCCAGGCTTAGCAGTTAGTACAATAAATTAACTCTGCCATCACAAATAAAAATGTTGGCAAGTAAGAAAATTGTTAATTTGCATCAGATTATAAAGCTTTTCCTCAAGATCAATTAGTAGTATCTTATCATCTTAAATATGCCACTAAAATTCAAGAAAAAATGCACTCTACCTGTCATTGTTAGAAAATCAAAATACAAATACATGCCACAGGAATTTTTTCATTGCTTTATTTGCCTGACTTGAATAGGGTCACTAGTATAATGGAAGTTTTGTTTAGCATAGGAAACTGCATTATGAAGGTTTGGCATAGATCTCTTATAAAGTGGCTCAAACAAGAGATTTATTTAAATCTCACCTAGTGATTTGTAATGCAAATAGATAAAGTATATTGCATTCAAACAGTAAATACCACTTAAAATAAAGCAACACGCTGCCACTCCATTGATATGTTTTATGGATAAAGTTATGGCACGAGCATGGAAAGAAATCACCTGAATGGACTGAAACAAACCTAAGACTGCATTAGATCACAGTTGAAATTCAATATGTTCAATTTGTTGTAGCCTGCAGCCCAACAGCTTGATTTTTTGTCACTATGTGCACTGAAAGAGATCATATATCTCTTGTGCACTTATGTCAGAAAAAGTACCACAGCCTACTTATCGTACTTGCAAAACACTTAAGAAAACAAGGTAAATTCCCCCAAAGTAATTCAGCTTTTGGTAAGGTTTTTATTATTGCAATCAATTACAGTGTTGTCAAACCTGACAAATTGAAGTTCCTAAATAACTGGCTCATAACTTGGTCTCTTAGAATAAGGAGGATCATGCACTCCTGGCCCTTGCTGATTTTCATATACAGCTTTGAGAGTCATTGCATAGTGGTTGAATAGGCAAACTATAACATAAGAAGACAGTATATAAGATAGTCTCACTTTATAGCTTATGTAACCAGGGATAGCAGAAATATTTTAAGATAAAACATCACGCTGATAATAGAGTAGAACCCAGTCAAAAAGAAACATTCAATCACTTATTTTAATAAAAGCTAAGTCAAATATCACTCCTTGCTATTTTCCTGTTACTCATGCTGTGAGTGCTATTGTGTTGACTAGAAAGAATCACTGATGATTAAAATTGTTGCAGAAGATCAGAGCAACATGGAAACCTGCATATAGAAACCCTGAGGTATCTTTTCCAATGCATTCTGAGCTTTGAATGTTTCCAACCTATGTGTGACTTCAGATCTTATTCTATTCTTAACATTTTGAGGAGTGAATAGCAAAATATGATTTCTGTTTTGTCTGGGATGATGTACCATCTTGCAGACTTTGCTTACCACTTCTTAGAATGACACTTTTTAGAATGACGTGATTTTATATATATATATATATATATATTTCCTTTTGTGTGTGAAAAATACCAAACAGAGCTAATAGCTTATTCATCCTTGTATCCTCAGACAATGATAATACAGTGTTCGGACTATAGTAAGACTATAGTAAGTCCTCAATGAAGTAGAATGAGTGAGTAAATAAATTAATGAAAATATGGAGTATGTAATGTGTGGTAAGCAGCATTAATGCCCCCAATTTTCTACCTTCCCCTGTACTCATTCCTAGAGGTGTGCTGATAAATGTTTAACAACTGACTCAGAAACAAACAAGCAAATAAGCAAACCCTCTGATTTTTATTTAGTATTTGATGACATGCATGGTGTAATTCTTCTGCCATGGTCAATTTCAGGTTCACAATATGATATCACAGCATGCAATGCTGAGAAGAAATCAGTTCTCACAAGCCAGCGTACCACTATTGCTCTTTCCTGTAATCTGTCTTTGTGTTTCCTCCCACTGGATGCAGAGATTATTTCTCCACCACACTAAGGTTGGGTTTGGTCATGTGACTTGCTTTAGTAACTGGAGTGATAGTGGACAAAAAACATACTTGAAATGTGCTTGTGCATTTGTGTTGCTGCTTTATGCTTCTTCCATCACCACCAGAAAAACGGGGCACTGGTCTAAGGAGGAAAGGGGCACATAGAGCAAACTGATACAGAATTCATCACTTAGAACCAAGCCCTGCCAACCCAGCCTAAGCCAGCCAAACCTCAACCAATCAATCTACACATGTGAGAATGAGAGATCAGTGTTTACTGTGTTAACCCACTGAAATGTTGTGGTTGTTTTTTACGCACCATAAACTGACCCATACATTGTGCAATTGGATTGAAGGTGAAGTGAGATAGTTTAATAAAGTATTACAGTAAAAGACGCAAGCCTTTATTTCCTATTCCATTACCACTTGTGTGCTTTTTATAAAATGAATTAATTGTATGGATTATTGGTCTACTTTGTGTTTTGTGTTTCTCTTTCCAAAAGTAAAGACCATAATCTCTTCCTACTTAGGGGTATTATGAGCTGTTCTATAATTATAATATATTGCTGTTATTGTTGCCACTGTCATGTAGAAATTTGGGAATAATAATGTCAATTACATCTTTAAAACTTTTCATTCATTCATTGTTGCAGTTCATCCACATGTAGGTGAATGCTTAGTTACTATGTCCATGAACTAACTATGCTTGGTATAAACAATTTGTTTTTCCTTGAGGAATACATTTTCCCTAACCTCTTAACTTCCTATATATTGGTATTTTTATTCTAATAATCTACTGAAACTTCTGTCAATGGTTACTAGTTTTTCCTACTTGATATATTTAAGAACTCTTCTTCAATTGTCAGTCTCCATGGACTTTTTTTGTTATTAGCAGTTAATATTTTTATTCTTCCTTCTTGAAATTCTTTATTCTTGTCTTTTGTGGAACTTCTTTAGCTTTTCATCTTTGTCTTCCCTTACTGGTTCTAATTTCTCTCATTATAAGAAGGCAGCAAATTTCAGTCCTTAGCTCTCCCTGCACTTACCTTTCGGCACTCTTACTCAGACACTTTACCCACTCTTAATGGTGAAATTATATTTTCAATTCCTGTGCCTCTCAAGTTATCTTCTCCAGATCTATCATTCCCAGAGAATGCTGATTTTTCCATTTAGCTCCCTAGATAGCTATTTCTTCAAACTGAAAATACCTTAAATTGAATTTATTCTCTTCCTATTAAAAGCAACTTCCGCCTTTTAATTTTTTATCAGTAGCTCATTCACTCCCAGATTAAGACAAACTCTAAATCTTGAGATAACATTTTTTTCCCTCTGTCTCCATTTCCATTATAATTTTGCTATGTAGTGCTCTTGAATTTTTCCAGTAAATATTAATGATTTTCACTAATATTTACAGCTTTTCTTAAAGGTGGTAGAATTCCACTTCTCCAGTGTTTTGAAGCTAGACATGGCTTCATAATTTGCTTTGGCCAATGTAGCATGACTTGAAATGTCATGTGCTTCATGTATATAACACTTTGAGGTGCAGGATCCAACTAAGGACTAAAGCAACAAGCATCGATAGAGATCAACACATTACAGATGGTGGTGGAGAAAAAAATGGGTAGATCCAGATAAAAACCAAGATCCTTGATGGAATTACCAACCCCTCATACACACTCTGCCTGGCCTATTACTGGATGTTTTGCTGGGTAAGACAAATCAACCTTTTACTTATTTAAGGCCTTAATGAGGTTTTCTTTGTTGAGTACTCTCCTAACATATACATGCATTAAGCCTCATTTTCTGAAATCTAGTCTGAGTGTGGATTCAGAACAGGGGTGTCTTTTTGTCATACCTTAGTCTTTTTAGGTCCCAAATAGGAAAATGTCAATTCCATTGTGTTCTAAATGTCAGAGTCTCATTTGAGCCCAAACAACCACTAACATATTTTTCTTCTTTAATTTCCTGCTACATTGCGGTGGAATTAGAACACTTTTTTTCCTAAAAGAGATCAGTGAGAAAAGATCACAGTGAGAAATACTGTTTTAGGGAACAGATGCAAATATATTCTGAATACATTTCCTATTTCAGGTTCATAGACGAACTTTCTCCCTATTAAAGTACTAAATCTTTAAAGTTTCCCCAACTCCTCCCATCCCCAACACTACCTTTAGCATAGCTTATCTTTCATCTGCCAAAAAAATGTAAGGTTGTATTTTGCTAATGAAGAGCAAGTTGGCTGAAATTATATTCTTTTATTCCTTTGAGATGCAAAACAAAAATAAAGGCAAGCTCTGCCCTATTTAGGTAAAAGAAATCAGAGTTGAAATAATTATTCATGGAATGAAGAAATCACCTGTAAGGCGATATGTCAAAGCGGAGTGTGACTTTGAGTTAGAGAAAATATTCGACTAACACGAATTACAGGTGACAAGAGCTTAAGAGTAATATAGAGCAATTTGTTTTAGTTGCAGACAGTGTCTTCATCTATTGCACACTAACGTTTTGTTGTGAATGAGGCTGATAAGGTTATCAGAAGTGCAAGACTGAACTGCTGATTTTCTTAGGTCTACATTACCGTTTGGGTAGGTATTACGATTTAGGAGTCTGAAAGGGAGATACAATACAGCCATCATTAAAAACCTCTTTCTACATAATAAGCACATGCTGAAGGGTTATCATCAGATATGGGTGTGCAATAGGATAGATGTTTCAGAGGCTTCTGCCTCCTCCTCAAGGTCATGAACCAATGATGGGCATGTAACATGGATCTAGGGATGTTTGCAGAGGCATTCCTTTCTAAAACATTTGAATTGTCAACAAATACAAATATGAAATTCTTTTTTTACTAATTCTGTTCAGCACTTCAGTGATAAGAAAGAGGGCTTGAGTGAAACAAAGAGCTGACACCATGTTATTTTCAAAGTCCTGATCATATCAAGAGGATGCAGTGTCTGTAGCTTGAGTAATCAGAGTAAAATGATCCGTCTCAAATCGTTTGAGATGCATCTCAAAACAATTCATCCATCCTCTCAAAGAGGTTGCTGTTTTCTCATTTTACTACTCTCTGTTCTAAATAAGGACACAGATAATCACATTTCAAGCCCATGCCTTCATTTGTTCCACATTTTCCACAGGATGAAGGTAGCAGAGGTTTGGCAGATGGGAAACTCATTGGATGCTAGCTGGTCTTGGAGACAGTTTACAGGTTAAGTTTCTCCGGGGGAAAAAAGAAGGAATGGCTATTTATAGGAAGATTTTAAGAGGAATGATGTGTTCCCATGCTGCGAGAGGTGATGCCAGCCCCTGGCAGGTTGAACTGATAGATTAAAGAAAGACAATTATAACACTCCACAGGGATGATAATGAAGGCAAGAAGAAGGTTACTGATATTCTCATGAATGTGGGTTCACCTGATGGGCAATGTCTGAATAGGGGAATTGGAAAAACAGCAGATGTTAAATTTAAGAAAATTATCCTGATGACATTCAGGGCAAATAAGTCAATTGTTTTTATTATAAAGTTAAAAAAATATAAGCTGGTAGAGAAACTTAAAAAAATACATATCCTAACTGTAATCCAACCTAAACAAAACTTCTTTATAGTTACAGTAAAACTATAGTTTCCTGTCCTTTTAATTATTGATTTTTCACATTTCTCCTGGGGAGAAAATTTAAGTGGAACTAGAGGCTAAATCTGGGAAGAAATAAAGGAAAGTGAAGTGTTTATTACAATTGAATAGATTGTTTTGAAAATCACCTTGGGGAGCTGAGATAAAATTACATCTAGTTCTTGAAACTGCCTTCAGTATTTGCTGGGGTTGGGAGGCAGGGTGATGCGTAAAGCAGTTGTCGTACATGGATCAATATTCTGAGAACAGAGTGCTTACACTAAAGATTTGGGGTACCTGGTCTCATACTATGGTTCCACCACTTACTAACTTTAACCACAGTCCTTTGGACTATGTTCTTAAACTCTTGAAACCTCAGTTTCCTCATCTGTCAAAATGAGAACACGGAGCACTGTTACTAAAGTTGGTTAAAGAATTTCATGAGATACTGGATTCAATACACTTAGCGTGGTTTCTAGCAAAAGCTTATAACATGTTGTTTTAACAGTATGTTTGCTGCGATAAGTCACAATAGACAAGGCTAAGTCTTTATTTAACTACAGATCTTTCTTGACTTAGGATGGGGTGAGACATCCTGATAAACTCATAGTGAGTGGAAAATATCCTAAGTTAAAATGCACTTAATACGCTTAACCCAGTGAACATCATAACTTAGCCTAGCCTACCTTAAACGTGCTCAGAACATTTACAGTAACCTACAGTTGGGCAAAATCATCTAACACGAAACGTATTTTATAATAGAATGTTGACTATCTCAGGTAATTTATTGAGTACTGTACTGGAAGTGAAAAACAAAAATGGTTGTATGAGAACAGGATGGTTATAAGTGTATGGCTTGTTTACCCTAGTGATGGCATGGCTGATTAAGAGCTGTGACTTGCTGTCCTGCCCAGCATCTTTAGAGAATATTGTACTGCACATGACTAGCCTGGAAAAGATGAAAATTCAAAGTATGGTTTCTACTGAATGTGTATTGCTTTTGCACCATCCTAAAGTTAAAAAATCATAAGCTGAACCATTGTAAGTCAGGAACTATCTATATTTTATTTAGATATTACTCTTTGTACCTGGGAAATGGATACTTAGAGTAATGTGAATTCCTCTTGCACTTTAAATGCAAACTGTTCCATTGTTGGAATAACATTACCCACAAAAAATCTTTTTTGAGCTCAGGTGACACCCATCAACTGGTCCTAGGTCTGCTCTTTGGAACAACATTACATTTTGTTTTTTCTCCACTTGTTGCTCTTTGTTATTTTTGAAGACTGATCTTTCCCCCTCAGTTTTCCAACTTTTATCCAAATAGAACAAATTTCTTTAATCATTTCTCTGAATTTGTACTACCCAATGTGGTAGTCACTAGCTACATGGCTATTGAGCATTTGAAATGTAGCTAGTTCCTTTCAAGATGTCCTGTAGTATAGCAAACATACTAGATTTCAAACTTAATATAAAAACCAGACTGTCAAATCCTTAGTAACTTTTTTTTTTTTTTTTTTTTTTTTTTGCGGTACGCGGGCCTCTCACTGTTGTGGCCTCTCCCATTGCGGAGCACAGGCTCTGGACGTGCAGGCTCAGTGGCCATGGCTCACGGGCCCAGCCGCTCCACGGCATGTGGGATCCTCCCGGACTGGGGCACGAACCCGTGTCCCCTGCATCGGCAGGGGGACTCTCAACCACTGTGCCACCAGGGAAGCCCCTTAGTAACTTTTTCATGTTGAATACATGTTGAAAAAATATTTTAGATATGTTGGGCTAAATGAAATATATTATTTAAATTAATTTCACCTGTTTCATTTTACTTTTTTAAATGTGGCTCCTAGGAAATTTACAGTTACATATCTGTCTCTCATTTGTGGCTTGCATGTATTTCTATTGGACAGCACTGATCTAGATAAAATCGTTACAGAATCAGAGTGATTGAAAGAAGAGTTTACCAGAAAAAGAAAGGAAGAAATTATGTAGATTAAAAATAGACTGCAGTCTTGAGACAAATACTATTTGTCTGATACGTATTTGCTATAATTTCCCACATGGCACATACACAAACTCATACATTCTTCAACATATGCATTCATGAGCTAATCTGAAGCACATCTTAAACTAGGATGGGGAAGGAAGCCTGTTTTTGTGGGTGCTCACCCTCCTGCCCACCTTCCGCATGGGGCAGTGAGATTCTGTTAGTCTGCTGTCACAGTTGCTTAAAAACTAGAAACTTAGAAAATGTAGCCTTACCCCTGAAAAGTCCTTTGGAAGATCAGTGAAAATTCTTCAATGGAAAGCCTATTTTGCTATCCCTCAAATTGTAGGTAAATTATAGTAACAGGAAAAATGATTCCCTTTTCATTAATCTCTGAAGACACACTGGATATTTCAAAGAAGAAAATATCTCAAAGCCTAGAGAGATTTAAACTAATCTTATTAGTTCTCTTCTAGACAGGACTCTACTATACAGCTGAAAAGTATTTCATAGAAATTAAAGGGAGGAAGGCCACCAGACAGCACTGTTAAGTTTAGTTTAGTTTAGTTTAGTTCTGATTTTTATAAAGCTATAAACTGCACAGGACCAATGTTTGGTAAATTACATTCCCAGTGTAGATCCCTAAAGTGCAACAGAGTCTTCAGCTCAGCACCTGTATTTACTTTTATTGCGGGGCTCTAAAATTTCTTCTAGCTTAAACTTCCTAAATAAACATATCCTGTTTATGTTTCATGAAAACACAAATAGGCATAATTTTTAAATTATTTGGAGCACATTATCCTGAATATCTGAAATAAAGGTGTTGGAGTAACTTTCAATCAGTGAACATTTATTAATTTTATATATATATATATATATATATACACGCATTAATCTAGGAATTTCTTTCAAGGAACTGTTAATGTTAAACGGAAAAATGTATCAGTCAAGATGGCATAAATCAAGTGTTCTCAGCCTTGGTACAACTGATAGTTCTTAATTCTGAGGCAATCCTGTACATTGTAGGATGTTCAACAGCAGCCCATGGCCTCTGCCTGTTACATGCCAGGAAAATCCCTGTCCCTAGATGTGACAGCCAAAAATGTCTCCAGACAGTGACAGAGGTCTGCTGGGCAGCAAACTTGGCTTCGGCTCAGGTGTTGCTAGGGTTAGGGAAAAAATATCAAAAAATAAACACTGCAAAATTATCTTTCTCCCTTCTCCATGTTCATTGTTGGAACTCTTGGCTTATAGTATCAGGCATCAGTGCTGCCGCTAAATGTTTCCACAAAACTGAGGCAAGGAAATTGGAGAATTACTTGCTGGCTCTTACTTACAAGTCCGCCAAGAGTTGACTTTCTGCTCATATTTCCTTAATCCAAACAAACTGCCTGGACATGCCTAATGTCAAAGAGGCAGGCAGGGTCAATCCTCCCAGGAACCAGGAAAGGGTGAAGTGAGATTATTTGTCAATAGCCCTGATGACCTCTATAAAAAGTTTAGGAAAGAGGAGGAAGAAGTAAAATCTGAAGAGAGCATGGAAGAAAAAGTTTTGTTTGGAAAAGGCAGCTATGGGGAGAAAGGGTAATCCTAGGAAGAAGAAACAGTATGAACAGTGATAAATGAAGAGTGACCATTTTATAGACAATGGCTCATGGCGCTTTCCTATAAAAAAATGCTATGGGGCTTCCATGGGGGCGCAGTGGTTGGGAGTCCGCCTGCCGATGCAGGGGACAGGGATTCGTGCCCCGGTCCGAGAAGATCCCACATGCCGCGGAGCGGCTGGGCCCGTGAGCCATGGCCGCTGGACCTGCGCATCTGGAGCCTGTGCTCCGCAACGGGAGGGGCCACATCGGTGAGAGGCCCGCGTACCGCAAAAAAAAAAAAAAAAAAAAAATGCTATGGGTACAAGGTTAACTCCAAAGTTGTCGTGTTTCCAAATGTTTCTCTCTCTCTATACACACACATATATATATATTCAATATTACAATAAAATATATGTATATATACATATTTGATATTACAATAAAATTAGAATTATTGAATGTTTATTATTGACAGTTGTGAGTGGCTTCCCATGGATTATTTATTTTAAATCTTCATAATGCTGTATCATGAAATGTTGACATACTATTTTTTTATATGAGAAAAATGAAGATAAGTGATTTGACATAGTGAAACAACTTGTGTGTGAAGCATTGTGTCTCAAACCCAGGTCTGTCTGATTCCAAAAGGTATACCCTAAACAATTACATTATGTAGCCCAGTGTAAATTATATTCGATTTCATATGGCATCAATCCTGAGAAGCACATTTTTCTTCCTTTGTAACATCTCTCATATGTACAGACATCTTACAGTCAACGTTGTGTCATAGTTTCATTGGCTGCTTTTTTCCTTGTCCCAGTGGTATATGAAATAATGGTCTGTTTTATAGTCAATGGCATCTTAGATTCAATAAATCTTTTAGGACAGCATCATCTATTAAGGAAGAGGCAAAGTCCTTGTCCATGCAGAAGCTATTAGCATCTAATCTGAAACTTCACAGAGCAAGTCTTCCAGATTTTTTTTGTTAACACAGACAGCTGCCATTCAGTGTCTGAAATCAGAGGCTTCTGATTCCTGAAGGGAGGAACTCATTCTCCTGGTTTTCAGATTCATCTTCATTTGTATAATACAGGCTCTCCAGGAACAGGACATCTCCCTCCCACCCCCCCCCACATATATGCAGCATCAGTAGGGACATCAGCAAGGGGAAAATACCCAAGAGGAGGGATGGAAAGGAAGAATAAACAGTTAATGGCCCAGATTAAAATGTCCTTAAAACTGTATATTGGGGAAGATAATTTTTGCAAAAAGGGGTTTGGAGCAGAGTGTTTTTTACTTTTTTTTTTTATTTTTTTTTATTTTTGCGGTACGCGGGCCTCTCGCTGTTGTGGCCTCTCCCGTTGCGGAGCACAGGCTCCGGACGTGCAGGCTCAGCGGCCATGGCTCAGGGGACCAGCCGCTCCGCGGCATGTGGGATCTTCCCGGACCGGGGCGCAAACCCGTGTCCCCTGCATCGGCAGGCGGACTCTCAACCACTGCGCCACCAGGAAAGCCCTGTTTTTTACTTTTTGTTTGGGCAATTCAATACCCTTTCTTTCTTCCTTTAGTAAGTGTACCCAGTTTTAGTTTTGGGTTAACCATTTCTCTTCCACTGTAGCTTCAGTGTTTGTACTTTGAGTAAAGCTGATTTCACTCCCAACTATTAGGGTCAGATATGATACCTAGACATAAATATTAAGCATTCCAACTTACTGGCCAGAGTAATTGGCTAAAGCCATTGCAATTAGTCCATTCAGAGCTCAACATAGGACTTTGCTTAGGAAACTAGGAAAAAGTTGAACAAAGCAAGATATAAGATTTAGAGATGCTAAAGTCATCTTGCTACTTCCCTGAGAAGAGAGACATCCCAAAGGTCACAATGACAAGAGGTAAAGAGAGAGGAACCAAGACCCTGGGGAATCAGTTAATCTTCCATCATAAATCACATCTGAAGCCCTTTTCTCTGGGCTTTTCAGTTATGTAAATAATTTCTCCTTTATCATAAGCCAGTTTTGTTGTGTTTTCATCACTGGCAACTGAAGGTGGCCTAACTTGTACAACCACTATTGGCTTTATTTATAAAATGATTTCCAGGGTACAAGAAGAATCTATGCAGATAAATACACAATTGGTTTGCAAAAGGGAACAAAACAACTCCAGACTACTAAGACTGTTGAGGACAAATGATGCTCTGCATATAAGATAGGAAAATTATTTTGGGTCAAAAATCTTCAGTAACTTTTTTTTCTCAAAACCAATTTTCACATTTTCACAATTTAGGAGAAAACTGTCACTTGTCTGTTCAGACCAGGAATGAAAAATAATCATGACTCTGTGCCTATAGCCAAAAGAATAGAAGTGGCTGGGTAATTAGCAGGGCAATTCAGAATATAAAGATGGAGTCATGGCTGTATATCATTTGTTTGTAAAGAAAACTTTGAATTAAGAGGTAAATAAAAATAGCACTCATCTTTTTTCCCTCAGATTTTGTTTGATATCCAAGTAAAATTAATGAGTATAGTTATGTAATAATTATACACATTTCTTAGAAAGTTAATGAAATGCATGTATGTATAGAGGGAGGGGGAGGGAGGAAGAGAGAGAGAGAGAGGGAGAGAGATGGAACCTGAAAATGGATGTTTTAACTGAATCCGAAATTTGGATGGTCTTTCTAACACAGCCCCCATTGAAGATACATTTTACTCCATTGGTAGTCTCTCTGCCATTCTCCTGAGATCCCTTGGAACCATGACAGGCCACATCCACATCTTCTTTCCATATCTGTTTGTCCATTCTATATCAGGATTCAGTGAGGTGTATGATGCCCTATACTATGTCAGAGAGTTTCTGCCTGCTACCTAATTGCCTACTGATTTATCACTCTATTTAATCAATCATCCTCTTGCAGACATCATGAGCTTTTGTACAACTTGAATTATAGTACCTGGAATAATGGCTCTTTGTGGCAAGTACAAATTCTCATTTGTACAACTTTTATCAGCTATTAGAAATCAAAACTGTTGGCTAGTCCAAAATAAATGGTGGAAAGGAAGGCCTCTGTGGCATAAAAACACACATTGCAGAGCAGGCTCACATCAGAGTCTTGTGATGAGCTGCTCATTGACTGAGGATGTTCGTAGAATGGTGCATTAAAGCTCCTTGGCAGAAAATTTACAACACAATCTGCCATACTAGCTCTGGCTCTCATTAGATGAGAGGATTTGCTACTCCTCAAAACTTGGGGAAAATATATAACAGATAAACACACACACACACACACACACACACACACACACACACACATACACAAATATTTTAGGAAACTCTTCAGAGTCAGTAGCACTGTAATGAACCAGAGCTGGGCAAGAGGAAGGTATTATTAAATGCAGTATGTCTTTATTTGAAAAACAACCAACCTATTTTTAAGTTTTCAAAAATGTAGACTAGCTAACCAAGATATTTGGATGTCTTTCACTTTTCTAAAGTATCAAAAAGGAAATTTAGTTTGTTGAAATATTTCGATCCTAGCTCTTTATTTTGGACATACATTTGATCATATTCCTGAGTGAAGATTCATATGTGTGATTTCAGTATCTATAATTATGCTGGTATGAGTGTACTTCTAAGGAGGTTGTATATACCTAGAGTAGATTTTAGTTCAGTTCACTGGCATTTTCTCCTTATTAATTTGGTGTGCAAGCCCAGTTTCACAAATTGATATTTGTGACAGATATTTTTGGATGCTAAGTTTAATTACTGCTCAATAAGGCATATATATTAAATACAATTTGTTTCATGATGTGCTATAGGAGTTGCACAGCAAAAATTATATCAAAAATTTGAGGAATGGCTTTTATTAATTGCTTACCACTTCTCTGGAAATGTCTGGTTGCTTTACAAAGATGATTCTGTGCAATCCTTGTAACAGCTCTGCAAGCTATATATCATTGTCCACGTTATAAAGATGATACAGTTGAGGCTCCAAGAAGGGGAGTTTATAGCAATTAAATATCTTCAGGGAAGTCTGTCTCTCTCCCAAACCTATTATTCTTCCAACTCTACCATGCTGCTGATAAACATCCGGTTCTTAGATTTCCTTCATAAGGCTCTACAAAGATGCCAGAAGAGAAACTTACTTAACCTTGACAAGAAGGAAGGAACTTGAAGAAGAAAAAGTGTTTTCTTTTAAAATAAGATTCTGATAGCGAATTCCCTGCAGCCCCAAGGACCCATGATGTGTACTAAGTTATTATACACCCTAGCAATTCTAATAGGCCCACTTCTGCCTCAGTAGAAACACATGAGTTGATCAATTCCATTTGTAATTACATCTGGGAAAAGAGATTATAGAGACAAATATACTCAGCTGCTTTGTTCCCATGTGTACAACATGAAATTAATCACTGGACCAATCTTCTGCATGGTCCAGTATTATTAATCAAGGCAAACCGTTTGCTAAGTCTGGCACATACCAGTCCTAACACAGGAGTGTTTAGAAGAACAAAATGAAGATGTTTACTTCAAAAAACAAATTTGTTCTCTTAATGCAGAGATTACTAGTAATGATTGTAAACTCTTAGTTATAGAGATTAGGTGTGAAATTCCCAGCCTATACTATTCAGTCATTTCTGCCTTTTAACTATAATTGTGCTCAACGGTGAAATCTGTTTAGTAATTCAGAAGCACAACTACTTTTTAGTTTTATGCTGTCATGTCGCCAACTTCTTAGAACCCCAATGCTGATTGGTTTTCGTGTATTAGGAGGAGTCTACATGGGGCTGTTGCTTTGACAAATATGACTGAGAATAACTCCTAAGAGACTGATACAGTCAATTGCTTACTTTACTGTTAATTTGATAGAATATTAAATGTAGCTTGAACACTTAACACTTTGATTAAATAGATACTTTCAGTTAATTTGAATAGATAGAACACAGACAAAATTAAAAGATTTTTACTGCTTTTCACAAAAAGGTTAATTTCCCTTTCCTAACCATTCTCTAAAGTTTTGAAAAATGTGTGTCTCAGACTACCAGTCTGTGGTATGTTTTTCATTGTTTATCATGCATGAAAGTTCTTATATTTATGTAGATTCTGAGGAGATATATGGTTCAAAAAAGTTCAGAATTTCCACAGGGTCTTAAATAGACAAATCAAGTTAGAATTCTTCAAAATAAAGTTAAGTTTCTTTGAAAGGTTAGAAATAAATTCCAACAAATTTTATTTCACTGCAGGTTTTTTTTCCTCAGATAATGCCACAAGATTGGTGTTCTGTAGTGTGTAAAATAGGAAGAATTTCGCTAGGATATACGGGATATATAGGATATCTGGTGCTGGGCTTTTTTTTTGTTGAAAGATTTTTAATCACAGTTTCAATTTCAGTGCTTATGATTGGTCTGTTTACATTTTCTATTTCTTCCTGGTTCAGTCCTGGAAGGTTGTGCTTTTCTAAGCATTTTTCCATTTCTTTCAGGTTGTCCATTTTATTGGCATATAGTTGCTTGTACTATTCTCTCATGATCCTTTGTATTTCTGCAGTATCAGTTGTTACTTCTCCTTTTTCATTTCTAATTCTGTTGATTTGAGTCTTCTGCCTTTTTTTCTTGATGAGTCTGGCTAATGGTCTATCAATTTTGTTTATCTTCTCAAAGAACCAGCTTTTAGTTTTATTGATCTTTGCTATTGTTTTCTTTTTTTTTTTCATTTATTTCTGATCTGATCTTTATGATTTCTTTCCTTCTGCTAACTTTGGTTTTTTTTAAATTCTTTGTTCTCTAATTGCTTTAGGTATAAGGTTAGGTTGTTTATTTGAGATTTTTCTTGTTTCTTGAGGTAGGATTGTATTGCTATAAACATCCCTCGTAGAACTGCTTTTGCTGTATCCCATAGGTTTTGGGTCGTCATGTTTTATTGTCATTTCTTTCTAGGTATTTTTTGATTTCCTCTTTGATTTCTTCAGTGATCTCTTGGTTATTTAGTAGTGTATTGTTTAGCCTCCATGTGTTTGTATTTTTTATAGTTTTTTTTCCTGTAATTGATATCTAGTCTTATAGCGTTGTAGTCAGAAAAGATACTTGATATGATTACAATTTTCTTAAATTTACCAAGGCTTGATTTGTGACCCAAGATATGATTTACCCTGCAGAATGTCCCGTGAACGCTTGAGAAGAAGGTATATTCTGTTACTGTTGGATGGAATGTCCTATAAATATCAATGAAGTCCATCTTGTTGAATGTGTCATTTAAAGCTTGTGTTTCCTTATTTACTTTCATTTTGGATTATCTGTCCATTGGCGAAAGTGGGGTGTTAAAGTCCCCTACTATGAGTGTGTTACTGTCGATTTCCCCTTTTATGGCTGTTAGCATTTGCCTTATGTACAGAGGTGCTCCTATGTTGGGTGCATAAATATTTATACTTGTTATATCTTCTTCTTGGATCGATCCCTTGATCATTATGTAGTGTCCTTCTTTGTCTCTTGTAATAGTCTTTATTTTATAGTCTATTTTGTCTGATATGAGAAATGCTACTCCAGCTTTCTTTTGATTTCCATTTGCATGGAATATCTTTTTCCATCCCCTCACTTTCAGTCTGTACGTGTCCATAGATCTGAAGTGAGTCTCTTGTAGACAGCATATATACAGGTCTTGTCATACAGGTCATTCAGCCAGTCTGTGTCTTTTGGTGGGAGCATTTAATCCATTTACATTTAAGGTAATTATCGATATGTATGTCCCTACTACCATTTTCTTAATTGTTTTGGGCTTGTTATTGTAGGTCTTTTCCTTCTCTTGTGTTTCCTGCCTAGAGAAGTTCCTGTAGCATTTGTTGTAAAGCTGGTTTGGTGGTGCTGAATTCTCTTAGCTTTTGCTTGTCTATAAAGCTTTTAATTTCTCTGTCAAATCTGAATGGGATCCTTGCTGGGTAGAGTAATCTTGGTTGTAGGTTTTTGCCTTTCATCACTTTAAATATGTCCTGCCACTCCCTTCTGGCTTGCAGAGTTTCTGCTGAAAGATCAGCTGTTAACCTTATGGGGATTCCCTTGTATGTTATTTGTTGTTTTCCCCTTGCTGCTTTTAATATTTTCTCTTTGCATTTAATTTTTGATAGTTTGATACTATGTGTCTTGGCGTATTTCTCCTTGGATTTATCCTATGTGGGACTCTCTGCGCTTCCTGGAGTTGATTGATTATTCCTGTTCCCATATTAGAGAAGTTTTCAACTATAATCTCTTCAAATATTTTCTCAGTCCCTTTCTTTTTGTCTTCTTCTTCTGAGACCCCTATAATTTGAATGTTGTTGCATTTAATGTTGTCCCAGAGGTCTCTGAGACTGTCCTCAATTCTTTTATCCTTTTTTCTTTATTCTGCGCTGCGGTAGTTATTTCCACTATTTTATCTTCCAGGTCACTTATCCGTTCTTCTGCCTCAGTTATTCTGCTACTGATTCCTTCTAGAGAGTTTTAATTTCATTTCTTTTGTTGTTCATCATTGTTTGTTTGCACTTTAGTTCTTCTAGCTCCTTGTTAAACGTTTCTTGTGTTTTCTCCATTCTTTTTTTTTTTTTTTTTTTTGCGGTACGTGGGCCTCTCACTGTTGTGGCCTCTCGCATTGCAGAGCACAGGCTCCGAATGCACAGGCTCAGTGGCCATGGCTCATGGGTCCAGCTGCTCCGCGGCATGTGGGATCTTCCTGGACTGGGACACAAATCCGCGTCCCCTGCATCGGCAGGTGGACTCTCAGCCACTGCGCCACCAGGGAAGCCCAGCACTTCTTCTTAATGTTATGTTTTTTTATCAGATTACAAAAGTAATACATGATCATTGGGGAAAATTTGGAAAATTAAGTACAAAGAAGAAAACAATCTTCTGTAATATAATATTCATTCTTATATTTCTTCAGTTTTTAAAAATGCAGCAGTGTCAGGCAAATCAAAAATCTGAAAAAATGTATAGCAGTTATCTTTAAGGTTAAATATTGATATTTGATTTACGTCCTTCAGAGATAATCAGACACAGTATAAGGGCAGTACATAGACCAATTGACAGGGCAGTGTCACTGAGGTCAGGAAATCCACATTTTGTCTTAGATTTCAAAGTTTAGGTAATATGATGCCTCTTTTGATTTTTTTTAAACTTTAAATGACTTAAATGGGATAAAGTTTATGAAATATCTCTGAACATCCTGTATAAAATTCTTCACAGATTATACTCTAGAGCCAAAAAATCAAAACCATAAAGGAGTTTTTTTTCTTCTTTATCTTTGTTAATTCCCATTTTCAAATAATGTTTAAGAAAACAAGTATTCTTTAACCAAGGTCTCAGTCACTTTATCTGCAATGGAGTTTTGTTCTCTATATTTTTCTAAACAACATTAACAATTGCTCCAATAACCCAGTCCTAAATAAGAGAGCAATTTTGTGCTAAGATGATGAGCTTTAAGAGTTGTTTCTTTCCCCCTTATTATGTGTAGTGAAGAGCAGTGTTCTTTTCTTGTTTTTCATTATATTTTGTCTTAATGGTCTAAAAATTCCGTTACAAGTATTTGTCAAGTTGTTCCCATTTTAAAAGCTCAAATTTAAAAAAAATATATTTTTAATTTATTTACTTTATTTATTTATTTTTGGTTGCACTTGGTCTTCATTGCTGTGTGTGGGCTTTCTCTAGTGGCGAGCGGGGGCTACTCTTTGTTGTGGTGCACAGGCTTCTCATTGCGGTGGCTTGTCTTGTTGTGGAGCATGGGCTCTAGGTGCGCGGGCTTCAGTAGTTGTGGCACGTGGGCTCAGTAGTTGTGGCTTGTGGGCTGTACAGCGCAGGATCAGTAGTTGTGGCACGCGGGCTTAATTGCGCCATGGTATGTGGGATCTTCCTGGGCCAGGGCTTGAACCCATGTCCCCTGCATTGACAGGTGGACTCTTAACCACTGTGCCATCAGGGAAGCGCAAAAGCTCTAAGTTTTAAAAGCAAATAGTATATAACTGCTGTGAAACAGATGGTGCACAAAGTATCTTTTTTGTTCTCATATATTGTAGTCATAAAGCCATCTTTACTATATTAAACATAAAGGGCCAATTGAGAAAACTCTTCTAAAAGCCATTCTTTTCCAGTAATTAAGACTTAACAGTTGTTTAATATTGTACATTGTATTTATTTTGCCCATTTTGGTGCAGAATTTAGATCTTCCAAGGTCCAAAAATGTTTAGTCATCCATCAGGGCATCGTTGCCAACATTGTGTCTCATTTTTAACAACAACAGGAAAACAGTCCGAAATAAGATTAATCCATCTTCTAACAGTGTGCCAGAATGGCATCCTAGCAGCAATATGTCCTTGTAATTATCCAGCATA
Source organism: Orcinus orca (assembly GCF_937001465.1). Lineage (NCBI taxonomy): Eukaryota > Metazoa > Chordata > Mammalia > Artiodactyla > Delphinidae > Orcinus > Orcinus orca. Next base: position 58,801,518 of record NC_064564.1, read on the forward strand.
GAGGGCATATGCAGTCATGATTGGACCTAAATAGTTCAGGGTGATAATTTGTGTAGTAGTAGTTTCACTAGTAGATTACTTTTAATGCAACCAGTTACACTCACAGTGTGAACATACTTAACAAAAAGTATTTTTGCTATTGAATCCGACATGATTACTGGAGGGATGTGGGGTAGGGAGACTCATTTCAGGCACCAGGATGAATTTCAGCAAATGTCAGTTTTATTGGCTAGCTCAAAATTGTTAATTATATCTGGCTTTAGAACATGTCTCTATTTGAGTTACAGAGATATAACATTTCCACCAAATATCTAGAGCTATATATAAGGACAGTTGTAGAGGTCTCTCACTTGGATGAGTTAGATCCCAATCTGCAAGTAGCGCAGCTTCTAGCACTTTCAGATTCGTGGATGGCTTTCCGTCCCTTGAACTAAGGCATGTAGAAGAGTGGCTCTGCCACATTGGAGTCATTCAGAAAATGTTATAAACATCATGGTTTAAAGTGCCTGCTGATTTCTTTGATAAAGTCTTCATGACATTTCTGTTTTGAGGATATTCAGTTGAATCCATTGTGTCAGCACCAACTATCAACTGTTTGAAATTTCAGTTAGTCCAAAGGGAACACTCACAGATCTGCTAATTTGCTAAGATATCAACTTCAGATTCATAACACAAAGAGTAGCAGTCTAGGCAGTATAATGAACTCTAGATATTTTGTACTCAATTTAAATATTTTTTGTAAAATACAATAGCTGTGTGTTTCCCATTTTTATCGAAGTCTATCAGTGGTGACAGCCCATTCACAGTCAGCCTTCACTTTCCTGAGGATCCAGGCCTGTATGAAGGATACATTTCCCTGCCTCAGCAATCTCTGTTTCAAACTTTTAAACCATTATGTCTTTATTTTCTCCACATTTATAAGTCAGGTGGCTGGTGATGGTATGCTTTTCATGGTATATCTCTTTAGCTGCTCTCAAACTAAACTAGGCCTTTCACACTTTTGCATTGGTTTTAATGTTGGTTTTTATAAAATCTATGTCTGGTGCTAAATTTGTTGAAAGAAATGTATATGCTTTTAGAGAATTAGTGTAGATAACGAAATCCATTGTATCCTATTTGACAAGCTGCTTTGACTTATCCTCAGTGACTTTACAGGTACAAAACTCACCTCAAAAGAGGCAGCTGTGGAATTTAGCTATACTCCCATCTGCCTCTTTTTTTGCTTCAAGGGATAAAATATTTAGGTTGTTTACCAAATTACTTATTGATTTGAGTTACAAGACATTGATCTAGTTTTACTTGTAGATATCTGTAATTCCAAAACTGCCGTTTTGCTTTCTGAAATCTTGTTGCCCCGATTAAATCCATCGTACCCCCTACTGCTTATTATTCAAATTCCTAATTATTATAATTCCTAGAAGATTGTGATTTGCCAGACTAGTATAAGGATGTGCTTCTGTGTTTCAACATATCCTTATAAGGTATCTTTTTGTCTCTTTACCTGTCATTTTCTGTTTTAGATCCTTACCAAATCAAATGCCTTAACAGTTAGTCCAGGTTGGTTAGCTATAAATACATGGTTATCGAATTCTCTGTATCTTCAGAATCACTTGACCTCTAGGGATGGATGAAACTGGAAAAACAGTGTGGTATCCACCATCTGTAACCTCTATGCTTCTTTTAGAGAAAGAATTAGATTTCTCTACGTGTTAGACATTTGATGCACATTTCCTCATGACATTTTCATAATAATCCTAAAATTTGGAGAAGTTTAATATCAGGCCCAAGATCTTACAGCTTATAAGAGACAGTCAGGATTTAAACCTAGGTCTCCTGACTCCATAGCCTGCATCTTCTCATTAATCAGATAACTTTCATAGTTTTACATTCTAGCTCACCTTGTGTTTTCATTATTTATATGTATATTATTTCTTCTTTTTAGATCAGTGATTCTCAAAGCATGGCTCATGGAGTATCAGCACCACATTCACCCGAGCTAGGTGTTTGGGTGCTGATTCTTGGTTGCTGTCCTAGATGTACTGAATTGTAAAAATTTAATGGAAGACAGAGTCTCTCTTGCTGATATAAGTCCCAGATACATCTGATGCACAGAATAATTTAAAACTGCCCTTCTAAAGAGTCGTGTTCAATATAGCTCTTCATTTGCTACATTTTCCAGGTTAGTGTCAAGTGATTGGTGCTCAGTAAGTGCTTTTTATATCAGATTCTCAATATATTTTAGAATCTTTGAGCAAGAAGTTTGATTTTCTTTTGTAGTAAATCAATCAAGTAATTGTCCATGACATTGGCTACCAGAACTCTCCTATAACTTCTTTAATTAATGGAGTCCTTTCAGTTCTAGGAAGCAATGCAGAGACCACAAAAGACTAGATTACAGAATTTTAGGACAGTATATTGACCAACCGATATTGTTTGACATAAAAAAAATTGCTAATGCAAATATCTCAAGTCTAGTTCAATGAGTAGTTTTGTAAAGAATTATATGTTAAGTAGGCCCCTTGAATAGTGTCCAACTCACTGCTCTTTTCTTTGCCCCTTTTACCTTTACCATGAAAAATTACACTCCATGAGATATGGTTAAGGGAGATGGGAACAGATGGGATTTTATTAGGAGAAATGGAAGGGAGAAGCCTAAAATTGAAACCTTTACGTTCAATACAAACGTATTTTTTTCAAGAATCTTTTCTTAATATCTTTGAAGGTGCAGAATTTTTAAAATTACCAATGGGCATTGAAAATGTTCCACTAGTTTCTAGGCTTTCGAGATATCGTGACACTATGGGAATCATTTGGATTTCACTCTATATATTGAAGTAATTAATTCAACGAGTGCCAAAATTATAAACTTCTTATGTATGAGCTTGGGAAAAGCTAAACTGAAAAGTACTCTACGATTGAAGGGAATGCTCATTTTTTTACTAAGATATTTGGTTTAATGGGTGGGGTTCATAGTGCCTCCTCCTGGGAATCAAAGATGCTATTAGGGTAAAGCCCATTCTAGACTCTTGTAATTCTTATACAGAGGACCCAGTAAGCTCTTCCAAATCCACATGATCATTCATTCTATATTAAGGCCCTCTCAGTATCCATGTGTCAATAGATGTAGTTATTTTCTCTAATCATAGAACAAAGTCATGAAATCAGTTGTTTTTCTGACATATTCCTTTGCTATTATATTTGGTTCATAAGAGAGTGGCATTAGACTAGAGGAAAAAATTCCATTACTATATCTTAGAGATATATTAATTGGAGTGCTTACCACATAGTCTTCCAATAATTTGTTAATCATTTCTTCTTAACGTATTTGGAACCTATATTAAATTTACTTCAGGGTGTCTAGATGATATTTTTCCACTATCAGAAAAATGGAGTAACTATTAAAAGAGAGACAATTATAAAATATATTGCAAACAATTCTAAAAGTTAAGACAATACTGAATTTCAATGCCAAATTTATATGTGATTGTATGTGAAGTCATATCTATGTCATCCTGACTTTTACAATTTCCTAAAGGGAAAGTGAATTTATCTAACATTATCTATTTAATTGTAAAGAGTATTTGGTCTAGTAAATGAACAGATGGATATTCATGGAAATATCTTGGGAAAAGATAGCCATGAAGAAAAAATCCAGTAGAATTTCCTGCTATTAATCTATTGGTATTTGGAGCTTTCTGACCTAAGATATTTCTATAATATGATGATAACGGTACTTATTCTACAGTTGTACATTTTCTACAGGATTTTCTTTGCCTCCTTACACTATGGGAGCTAGAAAAGCAAAACACTTTCTTTTTTAGTCTCCCTTGCAAAGTAGAGTGTCAATGTGGTATATTCTGGTTAATGAGATGTCAGTGAAGTCTGTTGGGATTGCTAGGAAAGTTTTTACTTCTTGATGTAGGCATCATATGTCACCTAACCTCTCTCTCTTTCATTGTTTCTCAAGTTCACTCATCATGGTGGGATCTTCAGACGCTACCTTGTAGGAAGGAGGAATAAGAGAAGGAAAGACCAAGAGAATCAGTGACATCATCACTATTATTATTGATAACCCAATGTCAGTTCTATAATTATAGACTTGTTTTTTTGAGAAAGGGAAGGGAAGAGAAAAATTAACTGTGATTTATATAAGCCACTGTACTTGGATATTCTGTTACTTATAGCCAGATGCATTATGAATGATGCATTTAACCCTGTTGCAAGTAGGAGGTGTATTTGGCCATCATTGTAGATTTTTCTTCTAACACTTTGGAATTTCATAGACCTGTAAGACTTTTTCTTATATCTAGAATGCATATACTCTGTGAAGAGCATATTTATCCAGGATAGGAAAACAGAATGACTGAAAAATGATCAGATATTTAGGGTAGTTTTGCATTTTATTCTTTATTCTTTGAAGAAAATGGAGGTACAAATTATAATAGAAGCGGAAATAGGATATATTTTAAAAATAATTTATTAATGATAGGCATAAATTGACATTCTGATTATGCTGAAAATTATTTCTTAAAGTGGTGTAGTATATTTCTTTTTAAACTTATGTATACTAAATTCAAGGTGGTATCCAAGATTAGGTTCTGAAACAGCAAAGAGAGTTTATTGGAAAGCAAGTGAAATCCAAATAAAGTCTTCAGGTTAGTTAATTGTAACACAGTGATGTTAAGTTTTCACTCTGACCAATTATTCTGGTTCTATAAGATGCCAGCATTAAGGGAAACTGAGTGAAGGGCATATGGAAACTCTTTGTTAACACTTCTCTAAATATAAAATATTGTTTCAAAATTTAAAAATGTATTAAAATTAAGTATACAGGTAAAAACTGTGTACATTTTCCCTCTGTGGATAATACAAAAGTGCAAGCTACTTACAGTTACTCACTAGGACTATTGTAACAGGGGCGATAGCCTTGACTTATGTTGGTAGAAGGACCATTCCTAGTGCTGGAGAACTTGTGTATTTCATTCAGGAGGGTAAATGAGCAATATTTTTCAATAGACACATCCATTTTATGGACAGAAGCCTTGGGTAATATTTATTCATGTGACCTTTGTTCCTAAACCACAGTTACAATTAGTGTTGTTGCCATGAGTTCACCCTCCCTTGTGGTTAGGTGTTGAAATAGCAGGACTGTTAGACAGCCTCCTTTGAAACTACTGTTTATTATCCTTCCTTAAGCTGGCAGGAACAACCTTTACTTTTCACATCACTTCCAAACTGAAATGTTCCCTCGACTGCTCTGTGGCAAGTACAGTTGCTCCCCTGTGTACCCTGGCTACTGCGACCTGTATTGAGTTTTTATGTGTGTAGGTACTTTTCAAGAGAATAACACGTTCTTCTCAAATATTGAATGGACTCAATTTGTGTTCCTGCTGTTAGAAGTCTATTCCCCTTGCTCCTCGGTGTCTGCTTTTGATTTAGGTATCATCAGGGGTGGCTTAGCGAGGTTTCTCCTTCTAACTCAGACTCCCTTCCAGGAAAAACATGTTCCATGGTTTACCACAGTCATTCCCTTTTCCATATTGGCACTACTATTAAATAAACATTATAAAAAGAATTTTAACAGTTCACCCCTAATTTCTTGCTTTAACCCACTAAGAATATTTTTTCTTCACATTTCCTTTCAATTGTTTATCACATACCTGCAGCTTTCATAGTTTTAACGTCAGGCAAAGGAAATATTATTTATTTAAAAATAAATAATTTCATTTTGTGAGGTCATCATCTGTATGATTTTAATTGCTTTAGGCTACTTCATTAATTTGATACATCATCATTTAATGATATTCAGCATTCAGTTTATTCTTACATTGTTCCTTTTATACATTGTTCCTCTTATATTGTTCCTTCCAGTATATCTTATATTGTTCCTTGTATTGTGGCACTGAATGTCTGTTATGGGTTGAATTGTGTCCCTCCCCAAATTCACATGTTGAAGTCCTAACCCCCAGTACCTCAGGATGTGAAATTCTTTGGAAATAAAGTTGCTGCAGATGTAATAATTAAGATGAGGTCATTAGGGTGAACCCTAATCCAGTGTGACTGATGTCCTTATAGGAAAAGGGCAATTTAGACATAGAGACACACACATGCACAGGAAGAACCCCATGTGAAGATGAAAGCAGAGATCAGGGTGATGCTTCTACAAGCCATGAACTGCCCAAGATTGTCAGCAATCTATCAGAAACTAGAGGCACGGCATGGAACAGATTCTTTCTGATAGCCCTCAGGAGGAACCCACCCTACAGATCCCCTGATTTTAGATTTCTAGCCACTAGAATTGTGAGACAGTAAATTTCTGTTGTTAAAGCCACCCAGTATGTGGTACTTTAGTCCTAACCAACTAATATAATATTGATATATTCTGTGTAATCTGTGTATACCATTCTTGTTTTTGGCTCACTGCCTAGATTCATACTTTCTTCCTCAGAATAATTTTTGATTGATCTTCCCTAGTTATAGAGGTAAATAATCTTACAAATCATATATATTTACATGTATACATGAATATATATATTTATATATAGATATGTATATTTACATACAATGTACCTTTAAAATAATATTGAAACATGCATATGTCGATGAACACTATTCTATTTATTAAAATTAATGACAGCATAAGAATAGCCTATCATAAGCGTCATTCTCAAATATTAACTTATTATTTTGAATACTTTATGTTAAATTATTTGTTTCAATAGCATTATGAATTTATGAACCTTTCATAGATTCAACTATTTTTAGTAATCTGTAATTGTTTTTATATTTTTAATTTTCAAGTTGTTTAATTTGGTCAGGAGGAGACCTTAGCAGGCAGCAGCAACCAATGGGCTGCTTTTGTTTTCCAGCGCTGTCCTAGTCATTCCTGAAAGCAACCTTAATATATAACAACTGGAAAGTTAAAGACCAAATCTGAATTCTTCTACCTCAGGAAATGGAATCATCCCCCCGCCCTTCCAATGGAGAATGTTATTAGAGAGCGAATTCTGAGCACAGGTTGTACTCATTAGTGTTGGTGGTAAATGCTAGTGTTGCTGCAATTGTTGGTCCAGTTTTGCTAAGAAAAATGGAAAAGGTGGTTTTTAATAAGGTCATAGGTTAATATCTATCTTTCTATTTTTGTATTTGACATATGTCTCTCAATACTATCTGCTCTTTGTTTTGAAGTATCATAGGCCATTCAACTTTAGACTCCATTTAAAGTAAGAAGATAGAGTTGGCAGCTGGACAAATGGATGGTAGAGGATGTCCTAGAGAGGTCTGTCTCTTAAGATTCTAACTTAAGCAACAAGGAATTTAATGGAAAGACCTCAGGTTAGCTCAGAGAATTGACAGAGAGGCTGAGCAAGGAACTCCCAGGAAGCACAGGAGCATCATGAAGCAGGATGGAAATACCCAAAATATGCCCAGAGTGTGCAGTAGAGTGCTGAGTAATATGCTAAAAGTGGCTGGGTCACCAAATGTATGTCTACTGTAAGAACAAAGAGCAGTTGTGGACTGTCAAAATAAATTAAGTGAGAAGTCAGCTTTATCCAAGAAAAAGATGGTGGACAAAGAGAAAAGGTGATGAGCAAAAGAAATCAAAGATATTTGATTATGTTAGAAACTCCTTCAAGAAATTATGAGACAAAATGACATTCCTAAACATGGTATATTGGACCACATTTTTCTTATTTTTTCTTCTCTGTAAAACCTACCAGGTCACAGACTCAGGAAAGGCATCACTCTAGTATTGATAGAAATAATAATAAAAAAGATGGTAAAAAGTACATGGTCAAGGTACAGTGTGTATTATGCTCAATACATATATGTTTTCTTTTAAGAAAAGTTATGGTAATTTGTTGAGAAACTGGCTTATATATTTAACTGATGATGCATTAAGTTTTCCTTGAATTGAATCCAGGAATATTTTAAAATAAGAGCAGAGCAAGCAATGTTATAGCAATGCTATCACTATTATCAATAAGGGGCCGGAGAGAAGGAATAAAATGACTTGAAGGTTATAAAGCTGGTAAACCTGGTATTCCAATGACTAAAAATAGTGCACTGAAGTTTAGGGCAGCAGATTGAGATACAGTTTTGGGTCTGACTTTTATTATAGTCACAATTAAAATAATGCATTTGGATAAGATTATTAAGAGGGAGGGCTCAGAGTCAGTGAAAGAATAATGATTGCTATATTTAAGAGGAAGTAAGAGAAATAGGAAATAATAAATGTGGCAGAAAAAGGGATCATTTCGTTTTTTTCCCTTAAGGACAAAGAAATGTCTCTTTAAGAGAGAATTAATATGGTTCCCCATTTTATACTTACACTATATATCATTTATAGGAAGATTAACATTTTGGTAGACTAACTGGTATACAATTATCAAATCACTTTGAACTCTAAGTTCAGTAACAAAAAAAGTGGGGATCTTCTAGGAGACATGATGAGGTACTTAAGGGTGCAGGGTTGGAGTTAGAAAATACTAGGATTGAATCCTGATTCTATCACTTATGAACTGGGGCTAGTTGCTGAAATTTTGTAAGCCTCATTTTTCCTCATCTATCAATGTATAGTACAGTCTTTCAAATGTATTCTGTTATCTGACACATTTGTTATATCACCTTACCACCCACATTTATCAGGCAATTTATATTTGGATATAATAGAAAGAGGTCTGACTGATAGTTCGTGAATTACCACTAAAATAGCCCTGTTTGTGTAGCTGTGATATAAAATGTGGCTGTGTGTTGTCTGGTATGCAGACATTTTCATTCTGTTTCTTCCCTATGGAGCTGTAATATTTCCACAGTCAAGGCCTACAGTCTAAAAAATGAACATGGAAGCAATAATCAAACCATGGGCAGGGATAAAATTCACAGGGCTGAAAAAACTGAAATTAACTCCATCTTGTGTACATTCATTTACTCATAGCTTTCAAGGAGTTTTGTGATTATTGGGGAATTTGGAATGTCTTTGCTCTCATCAAATGAATGTTTTCCTTAAAGCTACTACAATGGGAAAAAAAGAAAGCAAAGGTAACTTGGAGCCTCAGAAAATATGAGATAATAAAACTCAGTTATGTGAGCTTGTTTGTGTGTGTGTGTGTGTGTGTGTGTGTGTGTGCATGCACACACAACCTGGGGGAGAGAGAAAGCTCTTGGAAATAATTTTGAAAAATATTTTAATTTTTGAAAATAACCTTTAATGTTTCCAATTTAAAGCTATGCATTGTATGCAAGACCTTTCAAATAGGAGCCAGAGAATAAGAGACATGTAGAATCAGAATTAGTATGGAAATTAACCTTTGCCAAAAATTCTCAAAGTTTTTTTTTTTTTTAACGAGTCACAGTTTTCTTTTTAATTTTTGAATTTTATTTTATTTATTATTTTATACAGCAGGTTCTTATTAGTCATCAATTTTATACACATTAGTGTATACATGTCAATCCCAATCAACCAATTCATCACACCACCATGCACACCCCCCTGCGGCTTTCCCCCCTTTGTTCTCTACATCTGTGTCTCAACTTCTGCCCTACAAACTGGTTCGTCTGTACCATTTTTCTAGGTTCCACATACATGCGTTAATATATGATATTTGTTTTTCTCTTTCTGACTTACTTCACTCTGTATGACAGTCTCTAGATTCATCCACGTCTCAACAAATGACCCAATTTCGTTCCTTTTTACGGCTAAGTAATATTCCATTGTATATATGTACCACAACTTCTTTATGCATTCGTCTGTTGATGGGCATTTAGGTTGCTTCCATGACCTGGCTATTGTAAATAGTGCTGCAATGACCATTGTGGTGCATGTGTCTTTTTGAATTATGGTTTTCTCTGGGTATATGCCCAATAGTGGGATTGCTGGGTCATATGGTAATTCTATTTTTAGTTTTTTAAGGAACCTCCATACTGTTCTCCATAGTGGCTGTATCAATTTACATTCCCACCAACAGTGCAAGAGGGTTCCCTTTTCTTCACACCCTCTCAGCATTTGTTGTCTGTACATTTTCTGATGATGCCCATTCTAACTGGTGTGAGGTGACACCTCATTGTAGTTTTGATTTGCGTTTATCTAATAATTAATGATGTTGAGCAGCTTTTCATGTGCTTCTTGGCCATCTGTATGTCTTCTTTGGAGAAATGTCTATTTAGGTCTTCTGCCCATTTTTGGATTGGGTTATTTGTTTCTTTAATGTTGAGCTGCATGAGCTGTTTATATATCTTGGAGACTAATCCTTTGTCCGTTGACTCGTTTACAAATATTTTCTCCCATCCTGAGGGTTGTCTTTTGGTCTTGTTTATGGTTTCCTTTGCTGTGCAAAAGCTTTTAAGTTTCATTAGGTCCCATTTGTTTATTTTTGTTTATATTTCCATTACTCTAGGAAGTGGATCAAAAAAGATCTTGTTGTGATTTATGTCAAAGAGTGTTCTTCCTATGTTTTCCTCTAAGAGTTTTATAGTGTCTGGTCTTACATTTAGGTCTCTAATCCATTTTGAGTTTATTTATGTGTATAGTGTTAGAGAGTGTTCTAATTTCATTCTTTTACATGTAGCCGTCCAGTTTGCCCAGAAAAATTTACTGAAGAGACTGTCTTTTCTCCATTGTATATCCTTGCCTCCTTTGTCATAGATTAATTGACCATAGGTGTGTGGGTTTATCTCTGGGCTTTCTATCTTGTTCCATTGATCTATATTTCTGTTTTTGTGCCAGTACCATATTGTCCTGACTACTGTAGCTTTGTAGTATAGTCTGAAGTCAGGGAGTCTGATTCCTCCAGCTCCATTTTTTTCCCTCAAGACTGCTTTGGCTATTCGGGCTCTTTTGTGTCTCCATACAAATTTTAAGATTTTTTGTTCTAGTTCCGTAAAAACTGAAATTGGTAATGTGATAGGGATTGCATTGAATCTGTAGATTGCTTTGGATACTATAGTCATTTTCACAATATTGATTCTTCCAATCCAAGAACATGGTATATCTCTCCATCTGTTGGTATCATCTTTAATTTCTTTCATCAGTGTCTTATAGTTTTATGCATACAGGACTTTTGTCTCCTTAGGTAGGTTTAGTCCTAGGAATTTTATTCTTTTTGTTGCAATGGTAAATGGGAGTGTTTCCTTAATTTCTCTTTCAGACTCTTCATCATTAGTGTATAGGAATGCAACAGATTTCTGTGCATTTATTTCGTATCCTACAACTTTACTAAATTCATTGATTACTCTAGTAGTTTTCTGGTGGCATTTTTAGGATTCTCTATGTATAGTACCGTGTCATCTGCAAACAGTGACAGTTTTACTTCTTCTTTTCCAATTTGTATTCCTTTTATTTCTTTTTCTTCTCTGATTGCCATGGCTAGGACTTCCAAAACTATGTTGAATAATAGTGGTGAGAGTGGGCAACCTTGTCTTGTTCCTGATCTTAGTGGAAATGGTTTCAGTTTTTCACCCTTGAGAACGATGTTGGCTGTCGGTTTTTCATATATGGCCTTTATTATGTTGAGGTAGGTTCCCTCTATGTCCACTTTCTGGAGAGTTTTTTATCATAAGTGGGTGTTGAATTTTGTCAAAAGCTTTTTCTGCATCTGTTGAGATGATCATATGGTTTTTATTCTTCAATTTTTTAATATGGTGTATCACATTGATTGATTTGCATATATTGAAGAATCGTTTCATTCCTGGGATAAATCCCACATCATCATGGTGTATGATCCTTTTAATGTGTTGTTGGATTCTGTTTGCTAGTATTTTGTTGAGGATTTTTGCATCTATATTCATCAGTGATATTGGTCTGTAATTTTCTTTCTTTGTAGTATCTTTGTCTGATTTTGGTATCAGGGTGATGGTGACCTCATAGAATGAGTTTGGGAGTGTTCCTTCCTTCACAGTTTTGGAAGAATTTGAGAAGGATTGGTCTTAACTATTCTTTAAATGTTTGATAGAATTCACCTCTGAAGCCTTCTGGTCCTGGACTAATGTTTGTTGGAAGATTTTTAATCACAGTTTCAATTTCATTACTTGTGATTGGTCTGTTCATATTTTCTGTTGCTTCATGGTTCAGTCTTGGAAGGTTATACCTTTCTAAGAATTTGTCCATTTCTTCCAGGTTGTCCATTTTATTGGCATAGAGTTGCTTGTAGTAGTCTCTTAGGATGCTTTGTATTTCTGCAGTGTTTGTTGTAACTTCTCCTTTTTCATTTCTAATTTTATTGATTTGAGTCCTCTTCCTCTTTTTTTTGATGAGTCTGGCTACTGTTTTATCAATTTTGTTTATCTTCTCAAAGAACCAGCTTTTAGTTTTATTGATCTTTGCTATTGTTTTCTCTGTTTCTCTTTCATTTATTTCTGCTCTGATTTTATGATTTCTTTCCTTCTGCTAACTTTGGTTTTGTTTGTTCTTCTTTCTCTAGTTCCTTTAAGTGTAACGTTAGATTGTTTATTTGAGATTTTTCTTGTTTCTTGAGGTAGGCTTGTATAGCTCTAAACTTCCCTCTTAGAACTGCTTTTGCTGCATCCTATAGGTTTTGGATTGTCGTGTTTTCATTGTCATTTGTCTCTAGGTATTTTTTGATTTCCTCTTTGATTTCTTCAGTGATCTCTTGGTTATTTAGTAACATATTGTTTAGCCTCCGTGTGTTTGTGTTTTTTACGTTTTTTTCCCTGTAATTGATTTCTGATCTCAGAGCGTTGTGGTCAGAAAAGATGCTTGATTTGATTTCAATTTTCTTAAATTTACTGAGGCTTGATTTGCGACCCAAGATGTGACCTATACTGGATAATGTTCCATGTGCACTTGAGTAGAAAGTGTAATCTGCTGTTTTTGGATGGAATGTCCTATAAATATCAATTAAATCTATCTGGTCTATTGTGACATTTAAAGCTTGTGTTTCCTTATTAATTTTCTGTTTGGATGATCTGTCCATTGGTGTAAGTGAGGTGTTAAAGTCCCCCACTATTATTGTGTTACTATTGATTTCCTCTTTTATAGCTGTTGACAGTTGCCTTATGTATTGAGGTGCTCCTGTGTTGGGTGCATGTATATTTATAATTGTTATCTTCTTGGATTGAACCCTTGATCATTATGTAGTGTCCTTCCTTGTCTCTTGTAAATTCTTTATTTTAAAGTCTATTTTATCTGATATGAGTATTGCTACTCCAGCTTTCTTTTGATTTCCATTTGCATGGAATATCTTTTTGCATCCCCTCACTTTCAGTCTGTATGTGTCCCTAGGTCTGAGGTGGGTCTCTTGTAGACAGCATATATATGGGTCTTCTTTTTGTATCCATTCAGCAAGCCTGTGTCTCTTGGTTGGAGCATTTAATTCATTCACGTTTAAGGTAATTATCGATATGTATGTTCCTATGACCATTTTCTTAATTGTTTTGGGTTTGTTTTTGTAGGTCCTTTTCTTCTCTTGTGTTTCCCACTTAGAGAAGTTCCTTTAGCGTTTGTTATAGAGCTGGTTTTGTGGTGCTGAATTCTCTTAGCTTTTGCTTGTCTGTAAAGCTTTTGATTGCTTCTTCGAATCTGAATGAGATCCTTGCCGAGTAGAGTAATCTTGGTTGTAGGTTCTTCCCTTTCATCACTTTAAGTATATCATGCCACTCCCTTCTGGCTTGTAGACTTTCTGCTGAGAAATCAGCTCTTAACGTTATGGGAGTTCCCTTGTATGTTACTTGTCGTTTTTCCCTCGCTGCTTTCAATTATCTTTCTTTGTCTTTAATTTTTGCCAATTTGATTACTGTGTGTCTTGGCATGTTTCTCCTTGGGTTTATCCTGTATGGGACTCTCTGTGCTTCCTGGACTTGGGTGGCTATTTCCTTTCCCATGTTAGGGAAGTTTTAGACTCTAATCTCTTCAAATATTTTCTCCGGTCCTTTCTCTCTCTCTTCTCCTTCTGGGACCCCTATAATGCGAACGTTGTTGCATTTAATGTTGTCCCAGTGGTCTCTTAGGCTGTCTTCATTTCTTTTCAGTCTTTTTTCTTTATTCTGTTTTGCAGCAGTGAATTCCACCATTCTGTCTTCCAGGTCACTTATCCGTTCTTCTGCCTCAGTTTTTCTGCTATTGATTCCTACTAGTGTAGTTTTCATTTCAGTTATTGTATTGTTCATCTCTGTTTGTTTGCTCTTTAAATCTTCTAGGTCATTGTTAAACATTTCTTGTGTATTCTCAATCTTTGCCTCCATTCTTTTTTGCGAGGTCCTGGACCATCTTCACTATCATTATTCTGAATTATTTTTCTGGAAGGTTGCCTATCTCCACTTCATTTAGTTGTTTTTCTGGAGTTTTATCTTGTTCCTTCATCTGGTACGTAGCCCTTGCCTTTTCATCTTGTCTGTCTTTGTGTGAATGTGGTTTTTGTTCCACAGGCGGCAGGATTGTAGTTCTTCTTGCTTCTGCTGTCTGCCCTCTGGTGGATGAGGCTATCTAAGCGGCTTGTGTAAGTTTCCTGATGGGAGGGACTGGTGGTGGGTAGAGCAGACTGTTGCTCTGGTGGGCAGAGCTCAGTGAAGCTTTAATGTGCTTGTCTGCTGATGGGTGGGGCTGGGTTCCCTCCCCCTTGGTTGTTTGGCCTGAGGCAACGCAACACTGGAGCCTACCTGGGCTCTTTGGTGGGGCTGATGACAGACTCTGGGAGGGCTCATGCCAAGGAGCACTTCCAAGAACCTCTACTGCTAGTGTCCCTGTGCCCGCGGTGAGCCACAGCCATCCCCTGCCTCTGCAGGAGACCCTTTAGCACTAGCAGGTAGGTCTGGTTCAGTCGCCCCTGGGGTCACTGCTCCTTCCCCTGGGACCCTATGTGCACACTACTTTGTGTGTGCCCTCCAAGAGTGGAGTCTCTGTTTCCCCCAGTCCTGTTGAAGTCCTGCAATCAAATCCCGCTAGCCTTCAAAGTCTGATTCTCTAGGAATTCCTCCTCCTTTTGCCGGACCCCCAGGTTAGGAAGCCTGACGTGGGGCTCAGAACGTTCACTCCAGTGGGTGGACTTCTGTGGTATAAGTGTTCTCAAGTCTGTGAGTCACCCACCCCACAGTTATGGGATTTGGTTTTACTATGATTGTGCCCCTCGTACCGTCTCATTGTGGCTTCTCCTTTGTCTTTGGATGTGGGGTGTCTTTTTTGGTAAGTTCCAGTGTCTTCCTGTCGATGATTGTCCAGCAGCTAGTTGTGATTCTGGTGTTCTCACAAGAGGGAGTGGAAGCACGTCCTTCTACTCCGCCATCTTAGTTCCTAGCTGGCTTAGTTCCATGAGTCATTGTTTTCCATTTGTGACAGCTGTATACATTGTCACCACCTCACCTCATATACATTGTCACCACCTCACCCCACCCAGTATACAGTCTTTCTGCCCTGGACTTCTTTTAGTTTTTCTAATGCTTCACC
Organism: Orcinus orca; assembly: GCF_937001465.1. NCBI lineage: Eukaryota > Metazoa > Chordata > Mammalia > Artiodactyla > Delphinidae > Orcinus > Orcinus orca. Next base: position 58,816,915 of record NC_064564.1, read on the forward strand.
ATCCCTCGGTGTCAGAGCTGTTTGCACTTTCTGAAAGACATTTTCCCACTCCATCAGGATATATCATTAATTCATACATATTCTTTATATTCCAGTTTAAATGTCACTTCCTTGGAAAAATCTTCCCAACCCACATAGGTTAGATCAGAGCTCTTTGTTATTATTTTTAGACTGTGTCCTTTTCATTCATATGCCTATCACGGGGCTTAGTAAGGTGCTTTGCACAAAGTGGGCACTTAATGATGACTTGCTCAATGAACAAAGGAGGATATAAGTAAGTTGGTCTTCTGACCTCTCAGATGACTTCTGGTCTTGCTGGACCATCTGGAGTCCATGAAATAATTATTTTTTTCCATGTGAACATTTGGTTTTAATGTTTGACCCTGAATCTTTAATGCCACATCCATCCTCTTCTATTCACTTTCATATTCTATATTTGCAATTATAGAGTTGACAATGTGTGTCAAATTAAAGTTCATGAACAGGTCAGCTCCCAATACAGATCATTAATTTTAGTAGACAATATTCAAACTTCCATGAAACTGTGTAAAAGAAAATCTCTGGATTCTAGAAATCAACATGTTTTTAAAAAGAAAGAAAAACTTTTTTGGTTATACTTATCTTTCTAAAGTGTACAATCTTTTTTTTTTTCTTTTTAACAGCATCTAATCTATTTTAAAAACTACTTGATGAAGAACAAAAAAAATCACTGTCTTTTCCAATTCGCTAAAAATGAGTAGGAGTGGAATTATTAACAGTAAAATGATGTCATTTCTTAGTCACTTAACTTACCTTTTTAAAAAATGCTACTTTAAGGTCCTTGCACCTGAAAGGGAAAAAAAGATATTAGGTACACACTTGCTATTTTCTCAGTAGAAATGGAAGAGGTTTTATTTGTCTATCCTCTCATAAATATTTTAGGAATTTTTTTAATGATATAGATCATAGGAACAAGTTAAAGAGAGTAGAAAACATCAAAACAAGCTAATCTTAAAAGCCAGCTACATGTGTGATCATTCAGATTTTAAAGTCAAGAGCAACTCAGATTCAATACATGGTCATGCACAGGAAAAAAACATCAAGGTTATAAAGATGGAGAGATAGATAATATCCTACTACTTCCTCTTGACCTTGAAATTTATGCAGTAAGGCATATGTCTGTTTGAGACTTGATAAGTTTTTATTTTTATTATAATTTAAAATTTCCATCAATCCCCCCATTTAAAGGCACAATATTCAAAAAGCGTCTGCAGAGAAATAAAATCTTCTCAGCATTATACAAAATTTTGGATTCATCTGTGACCCTCGGATTCAAGGAAAAGTAACAGTAAGCTATTGAAGTAACAAATTCAAAAACCCCTCATAAAGACAAAGCAAACAAAACAACAACAACTCCCAGCTTAGATATGAAAAGTTGAAGTAAATTGTGAATGTTCTAGCTAAGGTCATACTGGAAATCTCTATCCAGAGGTTATCCAGAGGTGCTTCTATTCTATTTTCTATTGTTTCCATTTTCCTTTTTCTCTTTAAAAAAAAAAAAATCTGTAAAAATTCAAGCTTGAAGCTCTTTGTTAATTAAATATTTCCATTTCTATTATAAAGTCTACATTCAAAATTTACTAATAAGCTTATATGAAAGGTAACAAAGCAGGAAGTATACATAACTAAAAACCTCATTACACATTATGGACAATGGGCAACTGATTGTTAAGTGCTTATGATTTGAGAGCTATCTAAGCTAAGAAAGCTACTAATTCTACTATATATACATTATATTCTTTGGAACAGCTGTGTCAATGTTTATTGTTCAGTGATAGAACGGTGATTGACAGTATAGAGTTGTAAAGTAAAAAGTCACTAAGTTTTGTTGACTTCATATTTACATAACATTTTAATTTTTCAGTGAAGTGTCTACATTTTTATCTCAAGATGAACTATATATGATTTTGGCATCAAGTAAGTGAAATGTTAAAAATCATGTTTTGGTGGGTTCTGTAGTCTGACCTGGGACCCTAATTTTGATGCATGTTATTTGAGTAGGTGTACAGGAAAGAGATCATTCTTGGCAAGGGAAGAACATTACTACATGTTTGAGGTTAGAATTAAAGGGAGTAACTGATCAGACTAGAAATAAAGGGAGTAACACCAAGAACTGTGAAGAGCCTACTCTATGTAAATCATGAATATAGAGTGGTAGTGGTGGTGGTTGTGATAGTGACAGCCGTGGTGTAGAAAATACAGTACAACATTGAATAATTCAAATTCTCTGGCCTTAGAGAACCTTAAGATTTACTAGGCATAGGAAGGCAAAAATACGTTACAGCATTATGGATGAATCAAAAGGGCGGAAGAGAATGGATGTCATTTGAAAATGGGCTATTTATTGAGATATTTCCTAGGCTGCTGTTAAGGGTATGAGGGGCTACTTTGAAATTTCACACTAGAGTGTGGTTGGTGGTAGCACATTTCACTAAGTCGTTTCTGGACTACAGGCAGCCTAACACAGGCCTATGTCATGCTATAGGAAAATGATTGGTTAGACCACATGCTTAGAATATTTTTAGTAGAAATTTGACGGCCCTACTTGATTGCTGAAAGATGAATTAATTACAAACAGGATGGCTTAAGGAATGATTTCAAGAAAATGATGTAAAAGTTTAGAAGTTAGAATGATTGATGACTAATAAAAGTGTGCAGTGAGAGAGACCTAGGTACATGGAGAGCAAATTATTTTTTTTTTCCTGTAAGTTATTGAAGAAAAATTATATGAAAACAAGTTGTAGTACTGGTCAGCAGCTGTTTCAACCCAAGGGCCATATGGAATAGTTATGCTTCAACAATTTTGGTTCAGCTAGTTCACCAATGTCATTGTTGGGAAGTTGTGTGAAATGGTGGAAAATGAAAGGCTTGGATACCAAACAGATAGGTTTGAGAATGGCTCTGCCACTCACTGATTATGTAACATTGAGTAGGAAGCATAATGACTTACCTGGCCCTGGCACAGGTTATGCAGGGGTAGACTGGTGGTAACCTTTGTTCTGGAGAGTTATGTGTGGAGAGTTATGTGACTGATATACTTGCGCGTGTAGTTTAACACATGGCATTTAGTGTGAAAGAATTTCATAGTTTATATTCTATCACTTGTCACATTGCTCTGAAGTTCCCACTTGCACGGATGGAGAGCAAGACATACTTTAAACTTGCTACTTCAATGTTTGATATTTTGCAGGTAAACATTTCATATATTCAAACTCAGCCCCCTCTTTTTTCTTCTCTCATGATTGACTCCCCCTTTCTTTTCCCTAAGATGATACCCTGGCCTAGGGGAAAGCTTGCGTATGCTCATGGCAGGAGGGAAAGAAGGCAGCTTCTTGCTGGTCTTTGAGCAAGCCTGTGAGGAGGGTCCCCTTTCCTAGGCAGTGGCTTTACTACTTCCCCAGTCTACTGGTGATGGCAGGTTACAGCTGGTCTTCGGAAGTGCCAGCATCCAATATTTTGGACTGCCAACCCTTCCGTTGACTTAGTCAATGGACTTAGATTAATTTGAGAGTACTTTAGTTATGAGTATGTGGAGATGACTAGAATCAAATGGACCAGATGCCTAACATATTTTTGAGGAACTTCACTGGGAATAAAAAAGTCTAGAACACCCTTTGACTCTTTGAGCTATAAATCAAGCCTTGGAATCTGAGCAGTACGTGAGCAAGGTATCATGCTCCATCAAAATTTGTGTTTTTATCATTTTATCTTCAACGTTAAACTTTTAATCTGAATTTAAATAGCATCCATAACAATGGCTGATGGAGTCACTTTGGAAAGAATCAAATTCTGAAAAGCTTTACTTTGTTTCCCTGTATTGGATGAAAACTATCACATCATTATTGAATTAGAAAACTGACATTTTATTTGAAGTACCTGATAACATTAGATAAAACTGGCCTCATTTAACTCTTTAAAATACTTTTTCTTTTGCTAATGGCGTCGACACATTGACAGTTTTCTTCTTCATCTTTGTAAAATGCAGATGGAAACTTGAAATTAAAAACGTGAAAAATTATATGAATTGTGACTTGATCTAAATGAAACATTACGCTTCACAGAGCGATATATAAATACACCTTCTACTGCAGCATGTGTTACATTCGTGGTCTTCAGGTACAGTCTTCTCTAAATAGCTAACTTCTGGAATAGCTGCTGATGTTTCCTCAGATTTGTATTTTGTGATTTCCTTGGGTCAGTGGTATCATCACAACCCCCATTTTCGATGGGCAAGTCAGAACCATATTTTGTCTTGGTAACACAAACTCAATACTTAATGTTTTTTGTTGATCATGACATTTTAACTCCAGTACTGCCAAAGAGTTTATTGGGGAAAAAATGTGTTAGCAAACAACAACAAAATAGTTGTAGGTTGATGCTATAAAATAAATGACATAACCACTGTAGCAAGAAGGTTCAGATTAGTTTTCATGTGAGGCTTAGCAGATCCGCTCAGCCTTTTTCTAGCATGTTAGTATGTTAGTATGTTTCCTCGTTTATAAATTTCCCACAGTTCCCACTGATCTTCTCACCTGGCTTCTTGGTAGTTTCATGCATTTCACAGGTTGTAGCCTGGATCATCATGTAAAGGGTTGATATAGTAAATGCCAGACATGGGTGGCAGTGTTAAAGAGTTTACTCCATCAGACCAGACTGAGGTAGCTTTCCCCACCTGCTTTGACTGAGCACACCTCATTTTATCAGTAAACGCCTTGTGTAGTGTCCTTGAAAGGAATACTGTTGCATTATATCTGGAATTGGTGTGGCACACACTTCCTACTTATTGCTGGTTATATTTCAGGTTTTAATAGGTGTTAAAAGGAGATTGTTAACTATCTATGCTTCTCACGCAGTACTAGACACATGGCAGAAGTACAAGGTGTAAGTTTTTCAAACCCATCAGAGCTTATGTTGGTGCAAATGTTAATAATAATGTTTCATTAAAAATGAAAACTCTGGGTTAAAGTTGAAGTGGATGGGACTCAGGCATGATGAACTTAAATTCAGACTCTCCCAGGCAAACTGGGACATATGGTCATTTTACTTTGTAAGCCCCTCATGGTTTCTCTCCTTTCTAGTCTCATTTTTGGGTGTCACTATGTCCCCTATGTTAGTCATGACAGGATAAACTACTGTTAAAAAAAAAAGACTAAAAATGTATAATGCCTCAATTTTATTAGATATTAGTTTTCATTTACTTAGCCCACCAAGGTGGGTATTCCTGGTCAGAAGGTGGCTCTCCTCCATGCAATGATTCAGGGATTCATGCTTTTTACTTCTTGTGACATTGCCTTTCCCAAAGGCCTTAATGACATCTTCATCCAGTTGTGGAAGGGAGACATCTGTTTGGAGGGGACATAAATTTTTTATAAAGGCTTTGGTCTATATAAGGCTCATATCACTTCTGTTCACCTCCCATTAAGAACTCAGCCATGTGGGCACAAGTCACTACAAAGGAGGTTGGGAAATGCAGCTCAGGACACTCTCAAGAAAAGGAGGAAATGGATTTTGGTGAGCGCATAAAGTCACTGACAATAGTGATATTTTTCTCACTTTTTGGTGCTTTCTAATCACCACATATAATTTTTAGTCTCCTTGTCAAATATGAACACATTTATCACATCCTAAAAGGTGATAACCTGAAGTCACATTGAGTGTGTGTAGAATGTTTGCATCTACATCAGTGTTTAAGATGGCTTGAAGACGCATGATTCTGTCCATTTATTAAGGTTGCATTTCCTTATAGTCTGGTGACCTGTAGTCAATCAAAGTTATTTGTCCCTGCCCCCCACCACCCAAACTACCAATTTATAATGATAGAGCAAAGACAGCATTATTGCAAATACATACATACACAACAGTATGAAACATAACACCAGTCACTTAGCTATACCAGTGATGGAAACCTCTTGGGCAGGCAATGTGAAAGCCTCCAGCTTTGGCAGTGGAGTCATTTCCTTGACTAGAGGTAGGATGTATTCTGTGGGAGTCCCAGCTTCCGGAAAATGTGTCCTTGTCTGTTTTCCACCATGAACGTTTAAGTTGAGAATTGACGAGTGAGTCTGCTTTGGGGGCTTATGCATCCTACTCCTTGCTCATGTACTGCTTGGAGTTCAAGGATTGTTTTACAGGTCAGACAGTCAGAGGATGTTCTAGACTTTGCTTTTCCCCCAGGGAAGTTTTTCAAAAACATTTTAGATATCTAATCCATTTGATTCCAGTCACCTCCACATAAAGTTCTTTCCTAGATTAAACCTGCTTTATTTCTTTGCTTCCTTCTCTGATGCCTTTCTCTTGTCGGTTCATTGATGACTGCCTTGTGGCTATCTAAAGCTATAGGTATGGGCTTGTTGGGCTGCACCCTGCAGGCCTGCAAGGCCTGTGCTTGCCCAGCTTCAAGACCAAAGAAATAGCCCTGAGTCAGCAATGGGGACATCAATGGTTTAATGGATATAGGAAGCTTACATGTCTGAAGCAAGGTCTTGAAGCAACACCCCACCATGTATGGCAGATGGTGGAGCAGGACGGGGCAGCAGTCTTTGCTCCCATGGGCAAGGGGAGGTTAGCAATTATAGGGGGAATTGATGTCAGCCAGGGAAACCAGCAGAGGGACAGGCCCCTCATCAACTCTTTGATAAGCATAGTGGAGAGTTCTGATCTAAAGCTAGAACAGACATTAGCTGAGGCCTGGGGCAAGTATGTAGGAAGGTCAGTCATGTGAGTAGGGTGTAGGTGAACCAGGCACTGGTTGAGGGGGGATGTACAGAGAGCAAGAGAACAGCCATCTTGAGTGGTCTGACCATACAGGCCTCTACCCTTTGTCTATGTTTGCCACAGAACTGTGTTCCCTTATAAAAATGAGAAGTCTTAATGGGTCTTTGCTGCTCAAATTTCTAGTCTTCTTTCCTACTCTGGAATTCTCGGAAGCAGTAACACCATGTGAGTATGCAAATTTCTGGCCACATTCTATTCCTCTTTATTTCCGTTTGCAAACCAGAAATTCCTTGCCTGACCTCACCTTGTTCTTTAAATACCTTCTTATAAAGAAAAAGAAACCAAGGGCAAGCACTAAAATTTAATTCCTTCTAGTAGCTTTCCCTAAAATTAGAGGCTCTATAGGTACAGTCTGCCTTCCTAATTATTGTAGGCAACACTTAATCATATGGTTTATTACTGCATAACATGGGTCTCTAGCTTTTTGGCAAAATATATCATTGATTTCCACTCAATGCCATGTATTTCAGTTTTGTCATGATAATAACTCACGTCAAGATGCATATTTTCTGTATTAGTTATATTAAGCTAAATTTCAGTAACAAATAACACCAAAATGTATAATGTATCAAGTTAGTAAAATGTATTTCTCACTTATAATAGTTCAAAGCAGGTATACTGATTGGACAGCCTTTTCCCCATATTCATTCATTTACAGACCCAGGCCCTTTTTTCTTGTAGATGTACCCGTACCAAAACCGTGTCCTCATCTTCATCTAACTAGGAGAAAGAGAAAGAGAACCTGAAGGGATACAATCTCTTCTTAAAATCTTTGACCTGGAAATAGCACAGATTATATACCCTTACATTCCATGGACCAGTTTCAGCCATATTACCAAAGCTGGCTCTGAGAGTGACTGAAAAATATGATCTAGCTTCTGAGGAGAAAGAAAGGAAAGTGAATCTTGGAGAACATCTAACATCTTCCCACCTTCTTCCACATTCTCTGTGCTCCAGCAACGCTGACTTCCCTTCACTTCCTGGGCAATGACATACTCCTCCTGTGATGGAGAATATGTCCTTTTTGCTTCCTTCTACCAAAGTGCTCTTCCTACTACCTCTATGCTCATATTAACTCCCAGCTCTGTGTTCTTTTTTTCTCATGGAAGTCTCTGTCTGATCACTTTCTGTTATCTGTGTTCATAGCGGCCAGGACTCTCACTTCTGTGATACTTATCACAACTGTCATCAAAGAGCTCTGTTCTGTTGTTCCTGATTGTAACCTTTCACAATATCTGAAACATCATTAGTTATTGAGTGTTGAATAAATGAATGAATCAGTGAATATATGATATTCTAAAAGCTTATTGTTTAGGTGAAATGGCAGAAATTATATCATGCCCTAGTTTCAGCACCATTAGTGATGTGAGGAACAGTGCTAGGTATATGTAGAAATGGAAACATGTTTCTGAGATTAACATTTCTGTGCACAAAGTTATAAAAATGATATATAAAAACACGTAACCAAATACAGAGCGGGAAACAACACAGCTGACGCTTTCCTATGTGACAATTAAGGATAGGGAAAGTAAAGCCAAACCAGAAATATTTAAGATGGCATTGACTTAATCATCATTTTCAGTACTTTTGTCCACTAAAGTCTTTTCTTACACTGATTAAATAAATATAAACATTATTCGTTTGAATATTTATCTTTGGTGATTCCTTTATTAATATAAAGATGGTCAGTACTATGTAAAGTGTCTGGGAAATACTTTCATTGCAATATGAGTTTATATATATAATAATGAGAAAATGGAAACACCACTTATAATTCAGTGCTGGAGTGACTTGAAGTCCAGAGAAAATCTCTCTGAAATCAAGGTTCTGTTTCAATACAGTGGACCTTTACAATTTTAATTATTAGCATTGGACTGTGGATGGACCTTATTAGATTAATTGCATATCATTTCTGTCTGGCAGCTGGCAGTTTGGAGTATCATTTATTTAGCACTTTTGAATTCTGTATTCTCACCACTTTCTCATCCATGAACTTGCGATTTGTATATATTTTTCTTACCCAATGACAGAAGATATTGAAAATTTATGTAATTTGGGGTCTTTAAGTTGATGTGAGCAGCTCACCTTTCTCTAGTAAATTATATTTCTTTCAAAATTCCAGCTGCCCATTTTGATTATAGGGAGATGGAAAAAAATTCTGAGACCAAAGTGCTTAGATCTTTGAACTTAACTTCCGAATATACAAATAATTAATGCAACTTCATTCATATATTTAGAAAATATTTATTTTTCCCAGCTCTGTTCTGTGTAAATGACACAGGAGACTATTCCCTGTTGTCATAGAGCTTACATTGATCATGTGTTTTTTCAGCCTAGCACGTGATATCACGTTTATTGAATACTACTAGAAGCCAGTCACTGTGCTAAGTGTTGCGATGGGGAAGATTGAAGAGGACATGGTCCCAGACATCAAAGAACGCACAGGCTAGTGTATGGAGTACTTCTTTAACTAGCATTTAGTGAGCCAATATGTGTAAAATAAGCCTGGCAGGGCTTCCCTGGTGGCGCAGTGGTTGAGAGTCCGCCTGCCGATGCAGGGGACACGGGTTCGTGCCCCGGTCCGGGAAGATCCCACATGCCACGGAGCGGCTGGGCCCGTGAGCCATGGTCGCTGAACCTGTGCGTCCGGAGCCTGTGCTCCGCGCTGGGAGAGGCCACAGCGGTGAGAGGCCCGCGTACCGCAAAAAAAAAAAAAAAAAAAAAAAGCCTGGAAGATTATCTAAATAATTGAAGACATGGAATTTTTCGGCAAGAAGGCTTGGCTAAAGATTATTTGTAGTGAATAGAATTTCTATCTGTGCTTATTTTAAAATAATCTCATCCTAAGTAACTACCTATATATATAGGGCACCTAGAAGACAGAAAGTATCTGAAAAAAAATTTAGGGAAGTATTTCAGCACTTGAAAAGTTACTGGCAGCACAACAGTGACAATTGAAAAGAATACCTATGCAAACTTATATATTATTTAATGCCAACCCGTGCTGTCAACTATAAGCTATACTTTACTTTTCTAGTTCATATTGCATTGCAGTCTACCTGTTTTCACCATGAGACTTCTATTTTGGCCTAATATAAGATGGGCAGTCAAGACATCAATAGAACTTCCCTTGAATATCTAAAAAAGTGAGAGTGCGATCTTTTCTTCTCAAAAGATTATCAGAAATATATCTGTATATATTATTCGAAATCACTTTCTTCCTCTATTTATAACTCCTAAAAATTTCTGGCCCCTGTTAGTCTCCAAGGTTGTACAAGGCTTCACATCTCCAGATAAAGAAAATAAAGGTATAATTTAAATCCTATACAGATGCCTATCTCTCCAAAATAGTACATCTAAATTCAGAATCAGCAAATAGATTGTGGCAGAATAAATATACCATTATCCTCAAATAGAAGAAACATTTTAAAAATAATTGTATAACTTTGTACTCAAGATGCATGACTAAGTTATCAGAATGCTCTATGAAAGCTCATGGAAAGAATCATTTGTAAATTGATAAAAGTATTTTTCAAAAAGTAGACCAGGACGTTATTATCAACCTAGAAACATATGCAAGCTTCCTATGTCATTTCATTCACTGTAATGTACGTTTCATTTTACCAGCATACAAATCTTTATCAAATAATTTTGTTCCTTTTTCTTAATGGTCAATTTTAGCATTCTTTTCATGGGTTTCAGAAATGCAGGTGAAAACCCTTCATTTGTAAACCCTTTGGCATTTAATCAGCTTCTCTTGAAATTTGTCCTTCTATTTTAGATTTATCAGATGCCATTGTTTGCTGTAGTGAACACGATACCAAGTTTTATATTCATCAGGCCATCTTTCTTTCCCAAGGCATTCTCCAGGAAAGAGAGAGAATGGACTGTAGCTTGCTGCTAAGACTGTTCTTTCCACACATGCTTGGTCAGAGCCACTAGAGGAAGAGAAAGTGGCAAGGCACAAGGTCCCTTTCCTAAAGTCCAAGTGCACATGATTGTGCTTTTCCCAGTCATATGTCTCCATGAGCTATTCAGAGACTAGGAGACTGGTATCCAAGCTGCCAGACCTTCTGCCTGTGGGTTCCAGCCTGAACTGTGTGGTAAGCCACAAGTTTGCACAAGCCTCTTCTTCAATCAGCGTTCTCCCTGTTTCTACCCAGGGCACCAGGTGACATGAATAGACTGAGGACTCCAAAGAATTCTTCTCCATTTGGACACTTAGAGACTTTAGCTCATTAACTGTTTAGTAAGGTGTAGCTTGAGGAAACTCAGGATGTGAAAACATAGGATACTGGTCCCAGATAGTTGAGGTGCATATGAAAGGAAAGATTTCAGTGAGCCCACTCTTGCATCTTCCCATACATAGAAAATTGCTAAATTCCTTAACTTGAGATGTCTAGTTTTCTTTTATTAACAGTAGTCTGTTGTTCTGACTACGTGGTGTTGTTGCAAAAGCTCCTATATATCATGGCTCCGCACCCTTCCTCTTCGGAACAGTTTTCTTAGCATTATCTGAGATGCTGTCTCCTGAGCTTCAAGTCCTAAGAATGTCCGCCGAATAAAGATTGTGCATTTTTATCAGTCAACAAGTGGCAAGGGCAGTTTTCAGCAGTCATTGTCTATTGTGAGGTTGAAAAGTGCTGTACAAATGAGCCAAAGATGGCCTCTGTGTATTGGTCCCTAAGGTTATTTCCTCACTGCAGGCTGGAACCATTAGTTCATTAGCTCGAAAGCCCACTGATGCCAAACTCAGATTTTTACACGTACAATTGTTTTAAATATAGTCCAAACAAGTAAAATTTTAGCTTCTTAGAGCCTGCTTGTTTGCATGCCCTGTGAAACCTCATCTTGATAGCTATTACCTATTGAAAAGAACTACTGTAGTTATAAGGCCCCCAAGACCCTGCTGCCCTTCAAAGTTCTCTGACGCAGAGACTCCTTGCTGTCCTGCTGAGTGACATCACCTAGATATTTAAGCCCTCTCTCTAATCTTCCTCTCCCTGGGGAAGTTCCCTTGCCTTCCTCCCCTCTGGGTAGTGCCAGTTCCACCCCCTCTACCTCCCCCAACCTCTCCACACCCCCAGGCCTCCGCCTATAGCCTCTGGACTCCCCTATAGGCAGACATATCAAAGCTAAAGTTTGTGTGTGCTCCTACCACGTCATGGTCAGATCTTTTCCCTAGATTAGTTTCCAAATCCCTAGAACTTCTATAAAAAGCCATTTGCCACAGAGACAGTAAAAAAGCCCCTTCAAGGAGCTTTTCAAGCCAGAGACTTGAAATCGTGATTTCTGGAAGGGAGAAATCACAACAAAAACTGAGATGGGGGACTTTCCTGGTGGCGCAGTGGTTAAGAATCCACCTGCCAATGCAGGGGACACGGGTTCGAGCCCTGGTCCGGAAAGATTCCACATGCCGCAGACCAACTAAGCCCATGCGCCACAACTACTGAGCCTGCGCTCTAGGTCCCGCAAGTCACAACTCCTGAGCCTGCGAGCCACAACTACTGAAGCCCACACACCTAGACCCCGTGCTCCGCAACAAGAGAAACCACCGCAGTGTGAAGCCCGTGCACCGCAACGAAGAGTAGCCCCTGCTTGCTACAACTAGAGAAAGCCCGCACGCATCAAGGAAGACCCAATGCAACCAAAAAAAAAAAAAAGCTGAGATGGGAGGGGGAAGAAAAGGCAATCATCAGGAAATAGCTGAGAAGACTTGGTGGCAGATACATGTGAAACATGTCCTGTATTCTCCTAGAAATAAATGAGAAGGATTTTTTAGGGAGGCTGAATTCTTGCCATATAAGATAAAATGAAAGTCAGAAAATAAACGTCAGTTACCTATAGATGTTCCGTATAATCACCATAGATCTTCTATTTGTCAGGGCTCTCTACTATGGGGAGCGACCCTACAAGGTCATATATCATGTCATAAGCCCAGCAGCCTAGACTACGGGAGTTTTCATCCTGTGAGCAGGGATTCTTGACATTGGATCTATGTGACAGATTCTTGGGATAGGCTTCAGGAGGAGGGCTTCATAAACCCCCTGAATTTGAGTGCAAAATGTGTGAGTGTGCATGCAGTGCCCATGGCAGAGTCTGCTGGTGGTCTCTTAGTGGCCACCCTCCTGATCTTCCTTAGATTTCCCAGCCTCTGTTGCAGTTGGTGTGATCATACATTTCAGCCAATGAAATGTTAGTAGAAGTAAGATGAAAACTCTGCGATGTGCCTTTAAAAGAGTAGAGGATATCCTTCTTTATCCTTCCTCCCCTCCTGCTGGCTAGCATATAGACAAAATGGCAGGAGCTCAAACTTCCTGGGGCCATGAGAGGTCTTAGAAATGAAAGCTGTGCCCAGTAAAACCACAAGATAGAACTGGCTTGGCTCCCTAACTCCATGTAGATGCCAAATTATCCCTGGACAGCTTATCTCAAGACTATCACATGAAAGAAAAATGATCTTCTATCTCTTTTAAGTTTTGGATTTTCTGTTTCATCCTAGCCCATTTCTCAGTGATGCAGTATATTTTTATGGTGATTTTTTCCACATTTTCATTATTTTCTCAAAAAGGCCTTTGCTGCTGAAATATTTACTAACTTCTTGACTAGAAGAATATGTAGACCCTAATAGGACAGACTGTGGTAAAAAATTATCTCACAGACATATCCTCATCATTTGACAATATTGAATGAAAGTTAAGTTTTAACCCATTAGTACTAGGACTAGTCACTCTATATGCAGATTTCAGGCATGGCTATGGTTTATATATATTGTAAACCAAGTATCTGGCATTTTAGTAAATTTCCTCTATGAGCTTCAAGTACTACCATCCAAGGATACTAGAACAAATATATAGTTATTTGCTGCTCTGCAAAGATTAATGGAAAGAGGCCATTGAGCTGAAGTGGCAGGGGCAGCATCTTCTTAAAAAACTATGGTTGGAAGTGCATAGGGATTTTAAAGGTAGTGAAAATCTTCATTGAATTGTAAAGTATGTATTTTGGAAGTACTAATTTTAGAGGGAGAACACCTTGTGAGGAAAGGGGAAATGGATTAATATATGATGTTTAGTATATAGATTATATGATGTATATGACTAGTATATGGTGAATTAGTATATGATAGTCTTTGTTTTCCTTGGCTGGTATTTCTTCTTTGGTCTTTTTAAATGTAGCTCCAGTTTATTATTGATAGTATTATGAGTATCTCTGTAGTATTTTGAGTGCTAATCTTACTGATAACTTATTTTCTCTTTAAAAGTTCCTCAGCTCTTTTTTTTTTTTTGGATCTGTCTCTCTCTTTTTTTTTTTTAACATCTTTGTTGGAATGTAATTGCTTTACAATGGTGTGTTAGTTTCTGCTGTATAACAAAGTGAATCAGCTATACATATACATATATACCCATATCTCTTCCCTCTTGCGTCTCCCTCCCTCCCACCCTCCCTATCCCACCCCTCTAGGTGGTCACAAAGCACCAAGCTGATCTCCCTGTGCTGTGTGGCTGCTTCCCACTAGCTATCGGTTTTACATTTGGTAGTGTATATATGTCCATGCCACTCTCTCACTTTGTCCCAGCTTACCCTTCCCCCTCCCCGTGTCCTCAAGTCCATTCTCTAGTAGGTCTGTGTCTTTATTCCCATCCTGCCCCTAGGTTCTTCATGACCAATTTTTTTTTTTTAGATTCCGTATATATGTGTTAGCATACGGTATTTGTTTTCTCTTTCTGACTTCACTCTGTATGACAGACTCTAGGTCCATGCACCTCACTACAAATAACTCAATTTCATTTCTTTTTATGGCTGAGTAATATTCCATTGTATATATGTGCCACGTCTTCTTTATCCATTCATCTGTCGATGGACACAGGTTGCTTCCTCAGCTCTTAAGTGTAACTTTATAATATTTGGGAATCCAATATTTTTACTGAGAGAAAAAGTTATATTTTAAAATAATTATTGATAGGAAATCAGATTGAATGAATAAAGTGAAGTTATACTTTATAAACTTGTGAAAATATGTGTAAAATGTTTGGACAAGTACATGGTATACTCAATAAATATTTAATCAGCTTTTGTCATTATTATTATTAATTGCTATAAAATGCCACTTTTAGTAAAAAACAAATACTTATATGTAATTTCAGTTATATCTAGGGTGGATATCTGGCTAAAATATTACATTCCAACTTTTAGAAACTTTGAGCTATAAAAATCAGAATGCATTATTTGTAGAGAAAATATTGTTAGCTAAGATAAAAACATTAAACAAAACTTAAAGTGTATGCACACAATCTGTCGATGGTTTGCCAAAACCTATAGGACAACTTTATTTTTTGCCTAAAATTTGAATAGTAAATAATTTATAGAAAATATGTATAAGTGAAGAGTAGAAAAATCAGCCAGACTGTTTCATTCAATAATAATCACTGTTAGCAATTTCATATACATATAATACAAAAATGTACACTATCAAATGGGATATGCAGCTATTTCTAAGCATATTAGTATTAGCTTTCCCACTAAATGATATATCTTGAACATCTTTTGTTATTCTTTAATAGCATTATATTAAAAGGCTGCAACTCATATGTGTATATTATTATTTATTTAACTATCTTTTTGAATTTGTCATTTAGATTACTTACAACTTTTTCCCCACATACATAGTGCTGTAACAAAACTTGATTTCTGTAGCATTAATTCCTAGAGGAATTAATATGTATGAAATATACTGTGTGTGCTGCTAAATTTTGCCCCAGACATCTTGTGTCACTTTCTACAGCCCTTAACATTGTAGGACATTTCATTTTAAAATACCCTGACTGACACTGGGTAGTAATTTTCCTTTCTTCTCCTCTTCCTTTCCATCATATATTCTTCTCTTTCTCCTTTTTTCCCTGCTTCTTCCCTTCCTTCCTTTTCCTCCCCTCCCTCTTTCTCTTTCCCCACTCCTCCTTTTCTACCTTCTTTATTCGTTCTTCCATTTCACCAGTTCAATCATGAGAAAAAGAAAAAGGCCAGATACTGTTTTCAGTTTCACTTAAATCATCAGAGATTTTGAACAGTTCTCACATTCATTTTCTATCTACATTTCTTCTTTTGTGAATTGTTTGATCAATTATTGACACATTCATTTTTTTTTTTTAATAGTGAAAACTTTTATATTTAGAATTAGTCAGCTGGACTCAGTTTAGATGATCCCAATTTTGTTGGCAACATCCAAAGCGTCATAGTCAGGAGCCAGTCGAACGTATGCCTTCTTCTCTCCATCAGGCCCCTTAAGTTCTAGAGGCAGGGCAGCTGATGTTTCCTCAGAAGTCCATACTCCATACAAGGGGCTGATCAGGGTGTTGACCTTAGCCACGTCAATGTCATAGACGTTCTTCACAGCCTGTTTAATCTGGTGCTTGTTGGCCTTGACATCCACAGTGAACACCAGTGTGTTGTTGTCTTCTGTTTTCTTCATGGGTGACTCGGTGGTGAGGGGGAACTTGATGATGGCATAGTGGTCAAGCTTGTTTCTCCTAGGGGCGCTCTTCCGAGGATATTTGGGCTGCCTCCTGAGCCGCAGTGTTTTGGGCCGTCGGAAGGTGGGTGACGTCCGGATCTTCTTTTCTTTGTGGCTGTGTATGCCATTCAACACTGCTTTATTGGCCTTCAAAGCCTTTGCTTTGGCTTCGGCTTTGGGAGGGGGCAGGGACTTCCTTTTTCGCTTTCGGCTCCATCTTCGTGAAAAGGCCACATTCATTTTTATAAAGCTCTTTAAAGATGTTAACCCTTTGCCTGACAAGAATTTAACATTTTTACAGAGGCATTTCTAGTAATTTTTACTTTATAATGTCTACTTACCCATTAAAAGATTTTGGAGGTATTCATCCGTATTTCCTTTTTTGTATTTTTTTTTGTTACTTTCATTTATCTATATTTTCTCCAATGATTTGAAATGCTACCCTTCCTCATATTCTTAATTCTTACATTATCAGGATATGTTTTCAGGCTCTCTTACTCTCACTTTCTCTCTCTCTCTTTCTCTTTTTGGTTTATCTGCCTGCCTTTGCCTGTACTTGTAGCATACTTTTAAAATTATAATGTCTTTATATATGTTTTAATACTTTCAGAGTTAGTTACTCATTATTACTCCATTTTCTTAGTTATTTATACTCCTTTATAAAATACATAGTTTTAAAATTATAAGGCAATGTCAAGAATACAAAGGTCAAAAATTTAGTTCAAATTGCAATGGAACCAAAATTATAATATTCTATAGATAAGTAAAAACATGGATTCAAAGGTCTTTTACATTTTCAAAGGCTTAAACTGTTCACTATTTTGCATATTCAAAAGGATACCAGAATCTCATGTATGTTCTGAGCATGCATGTGCATTATGAAAACGAAAGCAGAAAATTTATACTGGACACTGAAATTTGTCTATTACTAGAATATAGATTAACATGCCAAGGATGATTTCTTACTGAGTTTTAGGTGGGCTTTAATGGTAATTTATGATGCAATTACTAGAGCAGAAAAAATAAATGAATCATTATATTCAGTATATGCCACAAAATATTGTCAGCTATAATGCAACCATTTAAATAAATGGGGCTAAATTAAAGTTAGCAGCCAAACCTTTGGTGACTTAAATCTTTTATTGGTCAAACTTTCCGAAAATGCATTTCTCCTTAGCATAGTTTCTGTCACCAGAAGGAAAGCTCTATGTTAAACACATAGGACTAAGCTCTTTAGAAATTAAAAAAAAAAATCCTCATAATAGCAAACATATTTTCCCTCTAATATTCACCATATTAAAATCAAAGGAATTCCTACTAGAGCTGTTTATTTTAGTATTTTTCAATATTTAAAATAATCATACTATTTAAATAAATGACTAAAAATCTTTCAAGACTGAAGTTTTAAGGTAAATATTACGGCTACCACAGAAGTACAAGTTTTATTTTTTTTGAATTTCAAAATGCTAGAAGTAATTTTCCTTGCACTATATTCTAGTTTGATGAATATCAATGATTACTGATGATACTTTAAGTGTAATAAATTGATAATTTTGTATAGATCATACTATTTTTGTTCAGTGTGAGAAAATTACAATCACAATTATCTATAACATAGCAAGAGAAAACAAGAAAGAACAGTGACAGGAAGAGGAAGAAAAAAGAAAATAATGAAAAAAAAGGGATGAATGTTTGTTTCAAAAGACAAGAAAATAAGTGAAAATAAATCTATAACAAAAATACTATGCCATATTACGTACATTCACTCAGATTCCTAGTGTTGACTGATATCACATTTCTCCCTGCACAAAAAATACAGATCTTTTATTCCATATGAGTTATATGAGTTAGAAAAAGATGCTGAGAGTTGCAGTTTCTCGTTTTCATTCTGGCACTGTTCATTTACTATTTGTTTACTATCAGTTGAATTGGTTTGAAGGAGCTAGATTAATGTCCCTATAAACATAGCCCTATGCCATTATGTAGTTATATTAGTTTAGTTTAGTTTTGTTTTCTTGAAATAAGCTGTTGGATGGAAGACTTAAATATATGTTACGTATAAAAAAACTGTGACCCAATGTGGGAATCTCACTATTTTCTAGCCTAAGAGTTCATTAGACAAAATGGAATGTATATTTTCTTTTTCTTGATGTTTACTTTCAGATGTAACCAGACACTCTATAGCAGGCAAAGTGACCCTTCCTTAGCCCTCCAGAAGACAATTCACCACATGTCTGCATTGATGTATTTTGTCTTTTACTAGGTCCTTTTTCCTTACCTCAGCGTTTCCTTTATTCTCTTACTCTGTTTCAGTCTTGTAAATCCTCAAACCTGTTTTAGTTGTTTTTTTTTTATTTTGAGAAAGTAATATTTACTTATTAAATTATAGCCTTCCCAGTTCTGAATAAGTTTTATTGTCAGAACCATTCATCCCACATCATATTAAACACACTAAAATGTACAGACAGTCCACATTAAATATAATTTATATATAACTATAAAAGAGTTTAGTTATTATATATTATAGGCATTGAATCAATCCTACATTAAGTTTAATTTCACAGTTTTATTTTTGCCTGTGGAGCTAACACTTCTTTTCAAATATTAAACATTTTTTTCAGGCATTGGAAAAGCGCACAGAACTTAAGCACTGTGTCTAATAAATAAAATGGGCTGGACTTTCGTAACTGATGGCCCCCACCTCTTTTAAATTGTAATATCACTCCTGCGATAGCTATCGTTTCAGTCTATTTTGCCCTCTTCTTATCACCTCCTAGTCACCCTATTAGTGATGGAGGGATCCTCTGCTCTAAATAGTCTGAAATGGCTGAATGCCTGCTACCTCACACTGGGCAGATGAGATTGGCACCAGTTTATTCGCCACATATGCTCACATCCCAGGAGAGCAGGATGCTGCAGACCACGCAGGGCCACGTGGAGACTGTACTGAGGAGCAGCGTGAACTAGTAGGCACTGTGGGGGGCAAGCTGTGTGGTGGCTAGAGGGTGAGGTGACCTTTGATTTCCTCAGGAGCATATGATTGGCTTGTTTGAATAATTTTGTGGCCGGCAGGCAGGTGAGACCCATTAGATTGAGGACCAGGTGGGGTGCAGCTGGTATGACTTATAGGGGAACCAGCGGGGAGCGGTAGGGAACCTTTCCTGCTGGGTGGTGGGCATACATATGGTGAGAGCAGGGGAACTCATGGCTAGGCCTTTGAGAACCTGTGAGGGTCACAGATGTCAAGGCAACACGTGGAATTTCAGACCTTAAAAGCACATCCACCTTCCAGACTTTCCCTTTCCTCTCTCCCCCCAGTCCTTAGTGCCCAGGCAACTCTGGCTATAGGTGCGGCCCACATTTAGATGGTCTGTTCTGAAGTGACTGTTCACTATAACATGACATTGTTTTATTTCTCAAATGATAAAAATAAAAATGTGCTGTCCAAAAGAGAAAACTGTAGTTAAGCAAGGATTATCAAAATAATGAAATCTGGTGTTCTGTGTTTTTAGTTGGTATGGGTTGCAAATGCTAGGATCCCCCCACCCTAATCCACCCCCCGCCCAGTGTCATCTCTGAGCTTTCTTTTCCCTGGTTTGTTTCTTTATATACATATCTCAATAATTTTATATTTCAGATAGAAGGCTATGGAAAGTTACCTAATTTTTAGCTTACTGCCGTTTTAAAATAAACATAGCCTTTGGCTATTACTGATATTTCAAACACTATATTAATTTTTAAAATTTAGTAATACATTTATTTTCCACAATAAAAATATTTTCTGCTTATTTTGGGCAAAAAAGGAAAAATAATTGTTAGAAACAATTCAGGGGTACATGTTACGATTAATTTTGGTATTATTTCTAATACTTCAAAGGGCTACCTTTTTCCTAACAAGGACTGAGTTTTTAGAGAAAGTGAGCTGGATGGCAGCAAGAGGAGTCCTGCTTTTCAGTGTTTACCATGAGCAATGAAATCCAACCTCTTCTCAGAATAGATCATAAACTTAGAGTATCTGCTCTTGATGCAACTGAGGAGATGATATTAAAAATATTCAATTTCCAATATACCATGGGCACTAACAGTGGGCACTGTCCGAACAGAATGAATGCTACCTCTTTGGACTCAAACAAGTTCCTGTGGACCCCTGCAGATCTGGGCCTGACGCCCTTCATGGCTGGGCTGAGAGGGGCTTGTAGGGAAAGGATGTCAACGGAGGGATCTGGGTGGCCTGGGCTGAGTGTATGCTTAGTCTTTGAGGCTCAGGGTGTTGGCTCTTTACCAACTGTTGTGGAAGCATTTTAATGTTTTAATAACCAACATGGGGTACCAGTGCATAATGGTTGAATGTCTGCCAGCCCTGTGACTGGAGAATAATGATGAGAAACCTACTCTGAATCTTAAGAATTGTATAGTAAGATATTTCCTTTCTACCTGTAATCAGCATGGACTGAACAGTGGTTTATGCTCTCAAATTTGGGCCCCTAAGCTATGTTATTTCAAGTCCTCATAACATCCATTTTTTACCCAACATTTATGTTCTTAAAGAGGCATGTTTTGACTAGTTGGATCAGTCATTTTTCAGAAATTCAATTTTACAAATGAAAGAAACAGTATGCTGGTCTGCTGTCTATTTTATAAATCTGTTTTCTTTACCTCAGCACTTCAAATTTGGTACTTTTAAAGCAGCATGGGAGAAATTACACTGCCATATATCAAGACTGGAAGATTATATCTTTGTTTGAAATGCTTCTCCCTTTTTATGCCATGTACCTTGAGTGATGGAATGTATTTCTCCACCCTTTTAATTTGGGGCTTGACCATGTGGTCCTCCTTTGGCCAATAGAATGTGGACGGGAGTGAGAGCTTACCAGTTCTGTTCATCCTTTTCATACTTCTGTCACTGGCATGAAAAGAATATGACCCAACTGCCCCTTTGCTTCAAGGACACTGAGAGGCACATGGAGTAGAACTGGATCCAACTTATAGCTTGCAGCCCAGCCTAGCAATCCCACAGATACATGAGAAAAAGTAAATGATTATAGTTTTAAATTATAGAGATTTGGGGTATATTTTAAAAGCAGTATTGTTGTGACATTACTTTCGTGATGCAAAGACCTATTAAAACATTATAGTAATTGAGAATGCATCGTAGATATGTGGAATTATGAACTTTAACACTTTAAAATGCATCAAAAATAAACATAGCCAAATGTTCCAGAAATTAAAGGATCAACTACTACAAATAATTCATTTTAATAATATGCTAGCAGAGAGATGTGTTCAACTGAATTTGTAGAACTCAGAAATGAACCCCAGAAAATATGCAGAGCATTTTGAACCCTTAAACAAGCTACCGAAGTTTCAATAAACCAGAATGAAATTCTTGTAAGAATGCATGACCTCCTTGGATGCTTTTGCTGTTGAATCCATCAGAATGAAATCCAGGATGTGTCACAATAATTAAACTTGCCTGAGATTGGGTGGTCTTCACGATTCATATAACCATTACAGCCAAGAATTGAGTCTTATCAGGAGGAACCAGGAAAACGTTATTCTGGATTTTGCAGTATTTACATCTTGGTTATTTGTCCAGTATCAGTGTTAACTCTGGTGGCGAAGTCACTAATAACAGTTCACCCTGAAAATTGCTTAGATAATTATTGAGAGAAATGTGGGTTTGGAGAAGTGACAATGGCAACATGATTTATTTTCCTGGATGTTACTATTTAAGTGTTTCATGGTTGCTGCCTTAAGAAGGAATTCAAGCTTTTGGAAAACAGTTTCCAGTGCCTTCATGAACATGGGAGGCAGGGTATAAGTCAGACAAATAGAGATAAGTAAGTGATTTTAAATTCTGGTAAAATAAAATTAATCACTTGAAGTAGAATTTCCAGTAAAAGCATATATTCTTATCAATGAACCTTGAACCTTTTAGTGATCAGAATTCATGAAGGGGAAAAGTCTGAAACACTTAAAGATGTTTTTTTACCAAAGGAGACTCTGTTTCATTGCAGTTTTACGTGCATACAATATTCCTCTACTGAAACCACGTCAGTGACAATTCATGGTCTCCCGCCTCCAAAATAAAACATAATTTAAACCACGGTATATTATATTAATTGAGGTACCTGGATCCTTTTTAATTTAACAGTGATGAGTATAAAAAAGCTAGTTATTTTGACCATCTGGAGACAGGTGACTCCTCACTCCATTCTGAAAGATATTTCCTGCTTCACTAAACTACTCACTGACCCAGAAAAAACAACTTCATAACAACCCACGATTTTTTCCCAAGTTAGGAAACATGCATTTAAAAATAGTGCTAAGAAAATCATTATGGAGAAAGTCTAAACAAGCTATTTTCCAAGCACTGCAGGTCTGAGTTATGGAGGTGTGACATAACAAATCTAGCTTTGACAGAAAGCGTATGGTTAAGGTTTTACAGAATCTCAGTTTTGAAAGATTTTCTTCCAAATCCCTTATTTTTTAAAGTCTTTCCATCTAGGTAAATTATTTACTTTTTAATCGCTTTTCTTCCTCCTTTCAGTTTATTCTTCTGTTCCACGGTCTATAATTGTGTTTCAAAAGTTCTCTAGTGTTCAGTAGCACATAAAAACTTGTTTTTGTTGTTAGACTTTTTTTTTTTTGGCCAACAAATAGTTTTCTCATTATTTTCTGTAAAATTTGGATGTAGGTCAAGGATAAATCTGCACATTCTGCTATAATATTCAAACTGTGGCATTTATTTTAGAGCTCAGATGACTAAAAACACCTTGGACATTATGAATGACAGGATGTGAATAGTAGAATCAGCCCATTACTTGGCTTGGGGCAAAAGATTTACAAGAAGAAAGTTATAGCAGCTACTATTGTTTAGGGCTAAACTTGGGGCTGAAAACAAAGGCTAAAATTAGCTTTCACTGTGACAATTCAGTATGTAAACAAGTTGGAAGAGAACAGTATTCTTCTAATTGATTTTTTAAAAGTTTGAATGTAATTTAAATTTGTAATTTTACAGTTCTTTGAAAAACACCTGCGTTCCCACTGAAAGTAAAGTGTGTGTGTTATGTGTGTGTGTGTGTGTATGTGTGTGTGTGTATGTAGATGCACAAATTAGCCCAGGGGGTTGTTGTAATGTCCTGTATTAATATCATGTGTATGACATGTCTTTCTGTAGATTGACAATATTATATGGGATACTTTAAATAAATGTCCATTTATTTCACTGGACATTATACCAACTTGTGGTATTGTCTGTTGAGATTTAGTCAGACTTGTAATTGACTTACAAAGAGAGAGGGCAGAAAAGATTAAGGTTCAAAATGTAACTTAAAAGTAGGCATAAAAGAGTTCTGGCATATAGCACCTGAGCACAAAAAATTATTACCCTAGACCCAGTTAATGCCATAGATCAAGTTAGAATCTGAATATTTGGGCCTCTTATTAACTGTATAACTAAGGGAGTGGTGACATATTCCCCGGACAGAAGAATGAGCTGCTGAAAAGTGTATGTGCGGAACAAGGGGGTGAGTGGGAGAAGAAGTGTTGAGCAGAGAGAGGTATCTGAGGGCTTGGAAAAGGGTGAGGATTGACAGTACCAAGAGTAATAACAC
Source organism: Orcinus orca (assembly GCF_937001465.1). NCBI lineage: Eukaryota > Metazoa > Chordata > Mammalia > Artiodactyla > Delphinidae > Orcinus > Orcinus orca. The sequence goes on from NC_064564.1 coordinate 58,840,852, forward strand.
TTTAAGGAAATATCTAGTACCATATTTCAATGTTCAAATGTTGATCCAATAGCTCAACTTAATTTTATTGATCCAGGGCCCAAGTATATGAATCCCATGGTGACAGTGAACACTATAAACACTTAAAGAGGCATGGTCTCATTCCCTAGAACTAAGCATTTACAAAATCTTTTATTCGGATATAGAGGGATATCAATTCTTAATATCACTAAGTACAGAAATTATGAGATTCTTAGCCATATTAACAACTCACTGGTAATGCTAAACCTGGTAAATTATATAAGGGTCTTTGGAATGTGAAAATAAAAGTAATGACAGAAGATTGCATGCCTATTGTATGTACTATCCCATTTCTTCAGTAGTTAGTTTACTCCTTATCAGCCTGCTTCAGAAGTGTTTTGAGTTGTTTGAACATAAGCAATACTAAATGGAAACAAAAAAATTGCATTAATTGTACAAGCTCTTATGTATTATGATTAAAAATAGAAAATCTAAATGTTTAAATTCATTACAGCAATGCACTTTGAATCATAGTGTTACATACCCTCAGCGTCTTGAGAACATTCATACTCAAGAAATTAAATGATATGCTTATTTCACAAAATTAGTAAAGAGCTACCTCAGGATTAAAAGTTAGGTTTCTCTTAGTTCCAGCCGGTGTTTTCTCTATTCTTCTAATGGCCTTAAATATTTTCCATCTCCCTATCTCCTTCCAGCTTTTTTCCCTCTAGCACAATCTCATACTAAACCATAATATAGGAAACAGTTAAAAATCAGAGCTATGGGCTGCATAAAAGACACTGGCATAGAGCTGCAGGCACTTATCCCTCTCCTCCTCTGTGCATCAGCCTGAGACACTTCCACAGAACCCACAGCTTGCTGCCCACCTAGAATATGTGGACGCTTACTGCCCAATAGCATACTGCCTCCCAAAGTGAAGAGAACGGAAACTAGGAAACTAACAAGGACCATAAGCCTGTTAGTTGCCAGATGTTGTGCATAACTTAAATCATGTGCTTCTCACGAAAAGTAATTTCTGTGAGGCTGAGTGTATCTACAACATTCCTGAAGCCACTCAGTGTCCAAGAAATCATAGGCTAATTGGACTACAAAATATTATAACATTAGAATAGCATTCAGGACCTAATAAAGAGTTGGTGAATAAGTAAATGAATTTTATTATTTTATGTTGGCAATGTGTCATACCCCTCCAAATGCAGGGTTTGCTGGTAAACAGTTCAAGTCCCCAAAGGACTCTCCTACTTGCCTCATCTAGTCCCAGACTGTACTTTAGGACTCTTCATGTTCATGTCTACTTAAGGAGACATGACTGAGTGTCCAAGTCCCTGAATCAAATCACCCAGCCAGAAGTATGGAATGGAGGGGAGGCGGAAAAGTTAGCTGTCCCTGAGATGAGGGAGTATGGAATATTTGGAAAGAATTTCCTTACCCTGACCCCACCCGCACCCCAGTAAAACATGACTCAGAAGATGCCCTGGATTTTGAATCATGAGATCTGTACTTTCTTTTCCCATGGGCCAAGGCAGAGAGGCTTTAAAATAGACGTGAATCACCCTGTGCTCTCTACCTGTCACTGTATGAAGCAATCTTCATTAATCCTGTTTTGTTTCCCGTCATCTCTTACTGGTGCAGCATGAACAGAAGGGTGCAGATCTGAGTCCTTTCCATTAAAAGACCCCCCTCCATTTTTTTAAAAGACAGTAAAGGGGGGAGGGTAGTGGGGGGATGAATTGGGATATTGAGATTGACATATATACACTAATATGTATAAAATAGACAACTAATAAGAACCTGCTGTATAAAAAAACAATAAAATAAAATTCAAAAAAAAAAAGAGAGTAAAGAAAGTGTGCTGAACATATATGCAAGATTATTGATAGAAATAATGTGATGGTTCTCAGGCTGCTAACAGAGCCAAATAAAGAAATAAAGGAATCTAATTCGTGGGGCCCCTTTTTCTTATTAGTACTGATAAGGAAAATGGTTGAAGCTTCCTCTCATGCTGTGCCTCTAAATGACCTGATGAAAGGACTCTCAGTGTGCATGATATAGGGGTGGTCCCCAAAAGCTGCTTCCCAAATCTCTTACACTGAAAAAAAAAAAAAATCTCATTTCCTTAGATAATTCCTAGACAGCTGTGCTGATGTCGAGTCTTTGTAAGGGAACGCAGAGAGAAATGCCAGAGAAAAAGAAAAAATGTGAAACACCTGGTTTTGGCAGATTTTTCTCTCACCAGAGGAGGCAGGTTTGAGTGCCATCTGGTCAGCAGCCATCTTCTGCTTGTCCTTCTCCCAAGTCCATGCCCCTGTGGACCGCACAGGACCAGGCTGGCAGCAGATTGCAGTGACCTCAGCACTGCAGCCTGGGATTTGGAGCCCCGCAGCCCTGAGCAGAGGTTATTCCTCCAACGCATGTCCGTCTGCAGGCTCTCCTTTTGACCTTCCCAAATAGTATTTAAAGCAGCAATTAGTGACTCTCCTGAGCCCAGTGGCCAGGCTCTTTAAAATCTTTTCAGTGTTTGAATACATCGTTTTAACAAGTTGACCTTTATTTGTACCCAGTGAAACTAGACAAAACAAACAAACAAAACAAAGTATTTTGCTTTGTGACTACAAAAAGAAATTGCCATTTTAGCACTTTTCCTGGAGCCCTGCTTACCCCTGCCTTTAGCTGCCAACCGTGATCACAGGAAAACAGCCAAGCATTCAGATACACCAGCTGTTTGTTCATTCACTCTTCACATAACACCTCAGTTTCCAATGTGTTCAGTGGCATTTCCCAACAGCTATTGAATTACGATGTAAAGTATTCCGCTTCATTCAAATTGTGTTCTCTACTTAAGTAATCGCTAATATCCTTTCTTTAAAAAAAAAAAAAAAAATGAAATCTCCTGCTGTGGGAGAAATGTCCCTTCTAGAGAATATTAGAGTTTCTGATATGCAATACTGAAAGAAGCTCTGGTTAATTCTTCCCCAGCCCCATTTTCAGATTTTCTTTGTCTGTCTGTTGTTAGTGTAACCTCTGTGTGGAGGGCTCTTCTGGCCGCCTCTGTTTCTGTTTTCAACTTTTTTCTTTCACCTTGATCTTCAGGAAGGACAAGTGCATTGTTGTAAATCCAACCCACAAAAGCATAAGTGATAGCTTCCTATTTTACAGAAGTTTGGGGGAGGGAGATAAAGAAGATAGTTTACGTACTTGAGGATATCACCGTTAAATATTTTTGCTGTGCTCAAAGGCTTGCATCTCTAATTTTTTTTTTTGGAGGGGAGGCGCCTAGTTTCATATTTCTAGGTCTTTTTTAATGTAAATCTATAATGTATGTAAATTATCTATATATTGCCTCACCTCTGCCCCTCAAATCTTGCATCACTTCACCCATTGCACTCCCAGGAGACAATGGAACTTCAAATTATTGGGATCTATTCTCCTGGGAAGGCAATGGGTATTATAAATAACTGCTTCCTCCTTTTTTTTTCTTCTGTTGTGCTGACATACCTTCTAGCTAATTCAGAAAGCAATAAGCCTATATAAGGGAGCAAAATTGATGCAAACTGTGACAGGATGGTCCCTGAGCTGTATGAAATTCTTACTTTCAAGAGATATATTCTAGCTATATCCTCCACATTGGAATATCTTCTTACAAAACACTTTTAAAGGATTTTTAGCACATTTACCTTATTGTTTATGAAGCAATTTAAAAAGAAGATAAAAGCGACAGTAACCTCACATTTCTTTGTACCTGTCTTGTGATGATTGGCAATTGGCACTTACATTGATTAGTTCATATTTCTGATATCATGGGTTCACATCTCAATATTCAGTTATAAATTCATATTCTAAAAGTTACACTAAGAAAAGATTCGGAAGAATCCAAATATGAAATGAAGAATTCAAGCTTTCAACGCAGGAAAAACACGTTCAAATTGTTTTTTTTTTTTTAACTTAAAGTAAACAATGGTTCTAATTCCAATGAACCGATGGTTCTTGAAGAAAATAAGGCCTACTTAGCTTATTTTACATGTAGATCATGTTAAGCAAGAGAAAAAAGGAGTTCTGTTCTTGCTGACATTATTTGGATAGAAGGTGCCCTGTATAAATAAGGAGATGGTGTGTCCTCATCTTTTTACAAATGCATCGCCAGCCTTCCTTGTTTAGCTCCACAGCCTATGCCCAGCACGGCTTACTGTGTGGTCCTTCTCAGGGCTGCTCTGTAGAATTGGCAACCAGGCAGCCCTACTGCTATGTTATCGCCTAGAAGATAATCAGTGCCTTCTGTTATAAAGAATTAATCCTGGAAAGTGACCTTTAAAATTCCTGAAGGTACAGACCCTTATATATTAAAAATGTTAGCTAATTCAAGGTAATCAAAATAATCTAAAAAAGACTTGTGTCCTCTTCAATCCATCTATTTTAATCCTCTTGTCAGACGAGGTGACTGGTACCAATTTAACTAGGTTGGGTTTTGTAGGATTGGGGTTGGCAAAGAAATTTTTTTGTTTTTTGAAATCTCGGTGCTAATAGTTAACACTTACTGAGTGTTTCTGGTGGGCCAGGCACTGGTTCAAGTATTTTCTGTGTGGAAAGTCTTTTATTCCTCACAACGACCTTATGAGTTGGGTATAATTATCATAACTACTGATAAGAAAAAACTGAGACACAAAGAAATTAAGCATCTTGGTGAAGGTCAAACAATTAAAAAATGTGAAATCAGGATTTTCACCTAGGCTGACTCCAGAATCCGTGCCTTTAACCAAATGCTATAATTACAGAACACTCAGGATCCAGAGTGAGTATGTTCAGAGATCACAAATGACAAAGAAGGCCAGCAAAAGTGTTACCAAACAGATGTATGCTAGAGGTTGGTGTGCAGAGCTCAATGTTTTATTCTCCTACTTTCCCTTTTCAAGATATCTACTTGCCCAAATTTAGAAACCTAGGAATCATAATGTTTTCAGTTTCCCTTATCACCTACCTCTAGTTGTTTACTAATCTGTGTTTATTCTTCCTTAAAAGTAGGTCTTAAATCTCTTTATTCCTATTCCTGCCTCGGGCATCTCTAATAATTTTTATTGTCTATGAAAGCTTTAAGAAGTCATTCTGTAAAAGAAGGAGTTGAATTTGATAATTGAATTGGAAAAAGCCTCATGAATTCTCTCATAAGAAACTGAATCAATCCTTGAAGGATAATGCCCAAATTCTTCTGATTTACCTTAGAGACCCTCTACAAATTTGTTCCACACTATATATCTAACTCTGTCCCCTCTTGTCTGAGGAAGGGACAAACTTGGCTCAGACAGTACAAATTCACAGTTAGTAGTGGATAGAACAAAACCTCACAGATGCTAAAATGAGGAAAATATACGAATCCTAGAGAGAAGCCAGGTACAGTAACCGAAGAAGCAGGTCTTAATGGGGAGCTAAAATCAAGAACCCAGAAACAGATAGAAGAACAATATTTGAGAATGTAACATGCGTTGTCCATAGCTGGTGAAGGGAAGTGGGAGAAATAACAAATTGCTTATAAAAGGACAGGAATAAAGCACAAATGAATGTTCCTATTTCTCTGACTCAATCCTACTCTGTATCCATGATGTATGTTCATCCATTTCTTCACCTTTGCACAAAATGCTTCTGTTTTCCCATTCTGAACCTCATTCCCAGAATAACTCCCATTCTCTTCTCTACTTATATGAATGCTACCAATTCATTAGGTCATGTCCATTCCTTTGTCATAAAGCCTTCTTCAGTATGATTCCTGCCAGTTCCTCTTTTCCCTGAATATGTCTGCAGTACTTACACACTTTGTTTTTCTATACAGTTAATATTATATATTTTAAATTATTTGTACTTTTAAACTCTTTTTATCGTAGATTTTTACCTCCACCAAACTTTAGGTTTCTTGAGAATTATATATGGGTAGGGAGAAAGAACTTACTTCTTTCCTCCTCTTTTTCTTCTTCTTTCTTTAGGAAAACAATGCTAATCTAATGAGGTCATATTCCATAACATTATTTGGGCTATATTTCCTTGAGTGTGTGATGACAGTAAATTATAGGCTAATTACCAGTGGTGTTTTTGTTCTGTTTACTTAGTCTGGATTCCCTTCAAAGCAGAGCTTGAGACAAAGGATAATGTATAAGTATTTTATGTGAGAATAGGTTTCCAAAGATTAGGGCTGAGCTACTGATAAAAATAACATTTACTAAGATAGATTTAGGAAAAATTGCTAAGCATATAAAATTAAGCTGACTTCATTAAAAAAAACCAACCCCCCCCCCAAAAAAAAACCTCAGTTTTTCTTAGCCAAACAAAATTTCCTTGATTATAGAAGAAAGCAAAGGACACCATATTACTACATACTCATTATAGTACTTTGCCCTGGGGATTGTAATTACTGTTTACCCTGCTAGATGAACAGCATTCAGTGCTCAGACGAGGAAATGGGCTTTTTTTTTTTTTTTAAACATCTTTATTGGAGTATAATTGCTTTAAAATGGTGTGTTAGTTTCTGCTGTATAACAAAGTGAATCAGCTGTACATATATCCCCATATTTCCTCCCACTTGCGCATCCCTCCCATGCTCCCTATCCCACCCCTCTAGGTGGGCACAAAGCACCTAGCTGATCTCCCTGTGCTATGCGGCTGCTTCCCACTAGCTATTTTACATTTGATAGTGTATATATGTCCATGCCACTTTCTCACTTTGTCCCAGCTTACCCTTCCCTCTCTCTGTGTCTTCAAGTCCCTTCCCTATGTCTGCGTCTTTATTCTGGTCCTGCCTCTAGGTTCTTCAGAAGCATTCTTTTTTTCTAGATTCCATATATATGCGTTACCATACGGTATTTGTTTTTCTCTTTCTGACTTACTTCACTCTGTATGACAGACTCAAGGTTCATCCACCTCACTACAAATATCTCGATTTCATTTCTTTTTATGGCGGAGTAATATTCCATTGTATATATGTGCCACATCTTCTTTATCCATTCATCTGTCAGTGGACACTTAGGTTGCTTCCATGTCCTGGCTATTGTAAATAGAGCTGCAATGAACATTGTGGTACATGTCTCTTTTTGAATTATGGTTTTCTCAGGGTATATGCCCAGTAGTGGGATTGCTGGGTCATGTGGTAGTTCTATTTTTAGATTTTAAGGAACCTCCATACTGTTCTCCATAGTGGCTATATCAATTTACATTCCCTCCAACAGTGCAAGAGGGTTCGCTTTTCTCCACACCCTCTCCAGCATTTATTGTTTGTAGATTTTTTTATAATGGCCATTCTGACTGGAGTGAGGTGATACTGCATTGCAGTTTTGATTTGCATTTCTCTAATGATTAGTGATGTTGAGCATCCTTTCATGTGTTTGTTGGCAATCTGTATATCTTCCTTGGAGAAATGTCTGTTTAAGTTTTCTGCCGATTTTTAGATTCGGTTGTTTGTTTCTTTGATATTGATCTGCATGAGCTGCTTGTAAATTTTGGATATTAATCCTTGGTCAGCTGTTTCATTTGCAAATATTTTCTCCCATTCTGTGGGTTATTTTTTCGTCTTGTTTATGGTTTCCTTTGCTGTGCAAAAGCTTTTAAGTTTCATTAGGTCCCATTTGTTTATTTTTGTTTTTATTTCCATTTCTCTAGGAGGTGGGTCAAAAAGGACCTTGCTGTGATTTATGTCATAGAGTGTTCTGCCTATGTTTTCCTGTAAGAGTTTTATAGTGTCTGTCCTTACATTTAGGTCTTTAATCCACTTTGAGTTTACTTTTGTGTATGGTGTTAGGGAGTGTTCTAGTTTCATTCTTTTCCATGTAGCTGTCCAGTTTTCCCAGTTATTGAAGAGGCTGTCTTTTCTCCAATGTATATTCTTGCCTCCTCTATCAAAAATAAGGTGACCATATGTGCGTGGATTTATCTCTGGGCTTTCTATCCTGTTCCATTGATCTATATTTCTGTTTTTGTGCCAGTACCATACTGTATTGATTAATGTACCTTTGTAGTATAGTCTGAAGTCCAGGAGGCTGATTCCTCTAGCTCTGTTTTTCTTTCTCAATATTGCATTGGCTATTCGGGGTCTTTTGCATTTCCATACACATTGTGAAATTTTTAGTTCTACTTCTGTGAAAGATGCCATTGGTAGTTTGATAGGGATTGCATTGAATCTGTAGATTGCTTTGGGTAGTATACTCATTTTCACAATGTTGATTCTTCCAATCCTGGAACGTGGTATATCGCTCCATCTGTTTGTATCATCTTTAATTTCTTTCATCAGTGTCTTATAATTTTCTGCATACAGGTCTTTTGTGTCCCTAGGTAGGTTTATTCTTAGATATTTTATTCTTTTTGTTGCAATGGTAAATGGGAGTGTTTCCTTAATTTCTCTTTCAGATTTTTCAACATTAGTGTATAGAAAGGCAAGAGATTTTTGTGCATTAATTTTGTATCCTGCTACTTTGCCAGATTCATTGATTCACTTTACTAGTTTTCTGGTAGCATCTTTAGGATTCTCTGTTTATAGTATCATGTCATCTGCAAACAGTGAAAGATTTACTTCTTCTTTTCTGATTTGATTCCTTTTATTTCTTTTTCTTCTCTGATTGCTGTGGCTGAAACTTCCAAAACTGTGTTGAGTAATAGTGGTGAGAGTGCACAACCTTTTCTTATTCCTGATCTTAGACCAAATGGCTTCAGTTTTTCACCATTGACAATGATGTTGGCTGTGGGTTTGTCATATATGGCCTTTATTATGTTGAGGTAAGTTCCCTTTATGCCTACTTTCTGGAGGGTTTTTATCATAAATGGTTGTTGAATTTTGTTGAAAGCTTTTTATGTATCTATTGAAATGATCATTTGGTTTTTCTCCTTCAATTTGTTGATATGGTTTATCACATTAATTGATATGCATATATTGAAGAATCCTTGCATTCCTGGGATAAACTCCACTTGATCATGGTGTATGATCCTTTTAATGTGCTGTTGGATTCTGTTTGCTAGTATTTTGTTGAGGATTTTTGCATCTGTGTTCATCAGTGATATTGGCCTGTAGTTTTCTTTCTTTGTAACATCTTTGTCTGGTTTTAGTATCAGGGTGATGGTGGCCTCATAGAATGAGTTTGGGAGTGTTCCTCCCTCTGCTATATTTTAGAAGATTTTGAGAAGGATAGGTGTTAGCTCTTCTCTAAATGTTTGATAGAATTCGCCTGTGAAGCCACGTGGTCCTTGGCTTTTGTTTGTTGGAACATTTGTAATCACAGTCTCATTTTCAGTGCTTGTGATTGGTCTGTTTATATTTTCTATTTGTTCCTGGTTCCATCTCAGAAGGTGGTGCTTTTCTAAGAATTTGTCCATTTCTTCCAGGTTGTCCATTTTATTGGCATATAGTTTCTTTGTAGTAATCTCTCATGATCCTTTGTATTTCTGCACTGTCAGATGTTACTTCTTTTTCATTTCTAATTCTATTGATTTTAATCTTCTCCCTTTTATTCTTGATGTGTCTGGCTAACGGTCTATCAATTTTGTTTATCTTCTCAAAGAACCAACTTTTAGTTTTATTGATCTTTGCTATCGTTTCCTTCATTTCTTTTTCATTTATTTCTTATCTGATCTTTATGGTTTCTTTCCTTCTGCTAACTTTGGAGTTTTCTTGTTCTTCTTTCTCTAATTGCTTCAGGTGTAAGGTTAGGTCATTTGAGATGTTTCTTGTTCCTTGAGGTAGGATTGTATTGCTATAAACTTCCCTCTTAGAACTGCTTTTGCTGCATCCCCTAGGTTTTGGGTCATTGTGTTTTCATTTACATATGTTTCTAGGTATTTTTGATTTCCTCTTTGATTTCTTTAGTGATCTCTTGGTTATTTAGTAGCGTATTATATAGCCTCCATGTGTTTGTATTGTTTTCAGATTTTTTTCCTGTAATTGATATCTAGTCTCATTGTGTTATGGTTGGAAAAGATACCTGATATGATTTCAGTTTTCTAAAATATACCAAGTCTTGATTTGTGACCCAAGAGCACTTGAGAAGAAAGCGTATTCTGTTGTTTGTGGACGGAATACCCTATAAATACCAATTAAATCCATCTGGTTTAATGTATCATTTAAAGCTTGTGTTTCCTTATTTATTTTCATTTTGGATGATCTGTCCGTTGGTAGAAGTGGAGTGTTAAAGTCCCCTACTATTATTGTGTTACTGTCGATTTCCCCTTTTATGGCTGTTAGCATTTGCCTTATGTATTGACGTGCTCCTGTGTTGGGTGCATAAATATTTACAATTGTTTTATCTTCTTCTTGGATTGATCCCTTGATCATTATGTAGTTTTCTTCTTTGTCTCTTGTAATAGTCTTTATTTTAAATTGTATTTTGTCTGATATGAGAATTGCTGCTCCAGCTTTCTTTTGATTTCCATTTGCATGGAATATCTTTTTCCATCTCCTCACACTCAGTCTGTATGTATCGCTAGGTCTGAAGTGGGTCTCTTGTAGACAGCATATACACGGGTCTTGTTTTTGTAGCCATTCAGCCAGTCTTTGTCTTTTGGTTGGGACATTTAATCCATTTACATTTAAGGCAGTTATCGATATGTATGTTCCTATTGCCATTTTCTTAATTGTTTTGGGTTTGTTATTGTAGGTCTTTTCCTTCTGTTGTGTTTCCTGCCTAGAGAAGTTCCTTTAGCATTTGTTGTAAAGCTGGTTTGGTGGTGCTGAATTCTCTTAGCTTTTGCTTGTCTGTAAAGGTTTTAATTTCTCTGTCAAATCTGAATAAGATCCTTGCTGCGCAGAGTAATCTTGGTTGTAGGTTTTTCCCTTTCATCATTTTAACTATGTCCTGCCACTCCCTTCTGGCTTGAAGTTTCTGCTGAAAGATCAGCTGTTAACCTTATGGGGATTCCCTTGTATGTTGTTTGTTGTTTTTCCCTTGCTGCTTTTAATATTTTTTCTTTGCATTTAATTTTTGATAGTTTGATTAATATGTGTCTTGGTGTGTTTTTCCTTGGATTTATCCTGTATGGGACTCTCTGTGCTTCCTGGACTTGACTGACTTATTTCCTTTCCCATGTTAGGTAAGTTTTCAACTATAATCTCTTCAAATATTTTCTCAGTCCGTTTCTTTTTTTCCTCTTCTGAGAACCCTATATTTCAAATGTTGGTGCCTTTAATGTTATCCCAGAGGTCTCTGAGGCTGTACTCAGTTCTTTTCATTCTTTTTTCTTTATTCTGCTCTGTGGTAGTTATTTCCAATATTTTATCTTCCAGGTCACTTATCCGTTCTTCTGCGTCAGTTATTCTGCTATTGATTCCTTCTGAAGAATTTTTAATTGTGTTTATTGTGTTGCTCATCATTGTTTGTTGCTCTGTAGTTCTTCCTGGTCCTTGTTTAACGTTTCTTGTATTTTCTCCATTCTATTTCTAAGATTTTGGATCATCTTTACTATCATTACCCTGAATTCTTTTTCAGGTAGACTGGCTATTTCCTCTTCATTTATTTGGCCTGGTGGGTTTTTACCTTTCCCCTTCATCTAGTCTGTGTTTCTCTGTCTTCTCATTTTGCTTAACTTACTGTGTTTGGGGTCTCCTTTTCGCAGCCTGCAGCTTCATAGTTCCCATTGTTTTTGGTGTCTGCCCCCAGTGGGTAAGGTTGGTTCAGTGGGTTGTGTAGGCTTCCTGGTGGAGGGGACTGGTGCCTGTGTTCTGGTGGTTGAGGCTGGATCTTTTTTTTCTGGTAGGCAGGACTGCGTCTGGTGGTGTGTTCTGGGATGTCTGTGACCTTATTATGATTTTAAGCAGCCCCTCTGCTAATGGGTGTGGTTGTGTTCCTGTCCTGCCCATTGTTTGACATAGGGTGTCCAGCACTGTAGTTTTTTGGTCGTTGAGTGGAGCTGGGTCTTAGCATTGAGATGGAGATATGTGGGAGAGCTTTCACCGTTTGATATTACTTGGAGCTGGGAAGTCTTTGGTGGACCAGTGTCCTGAACTTGGCTCTCCCGCCTCAGAGGAACTCGCCTGACACCCGGCGGAGCACGAAGACCCTGTCAGCCACGCAGCTCAGAAGAAAAGGGAAAAAAAAAGAAAGAAAGAAAAAATAATAAAATGAAATAAAGTTGTTAAAATAGAAAAAAAAATAAATTATTAAAAATAAAAAGTAATTAAAAAAAGAAAATAATAGAACGACAGAAGGAGCAATCAAGCAGAAAACAAATCCACCAATGATAAGAAGAGCTAAAAACTATTAAAAAGAAAGAAAGAAAAAAACAGTCAGAACCCTAGGACAAATGGTGAAAGCAAAGCTCTACAGACAAAATCACAGAAAGAAGCATATACATACACACTCACAAAAAGAGAAAAAGGAAAGAAATGTATATCTTTTGGGAAGTCTGAGGTCTTCTGCCAGCATTCAGTAGGTGATCTGTAGGAACTGTTCCACATGTAGATGTATTTCTGGTGTATTTGTGGGGGAGGAAGGTGATCTCCAGATCATACTCCTCCACCATCTTGGAGGACTCTGGGAAATAGGTTTTGTTACAACAGTTTTTTAAGTTTTTTGAGAAGGGAGTGACATGATCAGTAATGTACATTTGAAAGATTTATATGGAAGCAATGTGTAGACTCTCTAGGAAAAGGCAAGGGACATCTAGATTTTTGTGGAACAGTATTTGAAAATCATTATCTAATTCAATAAATTATCTTGAGCTAATCAGCTAATCATCTAAGAAAATAAAACATTTACAAATGTGTTTCTTTCTCTAGACCTGAAAGCAAAATAAATTATAAGTTGATTAAATAATTTAATGGAAAAATTCCTATAGAAGTGAGCACTTCTGATGGCAGAAGTCAGAGTACGTGAACTTGAAAACATAAGTAGACATTGTACAAAATGAAGAATACATAGTTAAAAGGATTGATGAAAGTTGATTAATGCCTCAGAGACCTGCAGAAACATATCAAATGGTCTAATATACGTACAGTTGGAGTCCCAAAAGGAAGAGAATGAGAATGAAGTGTAGACAATATTTGAAGATATAGTAGGTGAAAATTTCTCCAATATTATTTAAAAAGCCATTGATTTAGAGATCTAAGAGGCTTAGCTAACCCTAAGCACACTAAATGTAAAGAAAACCACCCCCAGGCATATCATAATAAAATGGAAAAAAAAACAAAAAACAAAGAGAAGGAGAAAATCTTGGAAGCAGTCTCCCAATTACTGATATAAATTCTGTATCATGTGATATTGATTTATACATTCACCAAAATAAATTATATCCCCGGTAATAAAATGTCTCAGTACATTTCAAAAGATCGAAATTTTTCAGAGTATGTTCTTTGAGTAAAACAGATGCAGGTTAGAAATAAATAGCTGAAAGATATGTGGTAAAATTCTAGTATTAATTTTCTATTGATACTGTAACAAATTATCAAAAAATTTGCTTAAAATACAGCTTTTATTCTGTATATTTTGTATATACAGTTCTGTATATACAGAAGTGTAGCATGAGTTTTATGGGGCTAAAATCAATGTGTTGGCAGGGTTGATTTCTTCTGGAAACCCTGAGAGAGAAGCTACTCCTTGCCTTTTTGAGCTTCTGGTGGCTGCTAAGTATTCCTTGGCTTGGGGCTACATCATTCCAATCTCTGCTTCTGTCATCATGTTGCCTTACCGTCTTCTGTAGTCCAATCTCCCTTTGCCTCCATCTTACAATGACATATGGAATTAAATTTAGGATTTACCCAGGTAATCCAGGATAATCTCTCTATCGAAAGAGTCTTAAATTAATTATATCCACCAAGTCCATTTTGCCAATTAAGGCAATATTCTCTGTTTCCAGGGATGCAGATCTCTTGGGGTGGGCCATTATTCAGCCTACCACAATTCTCAAATAGTTGGAAATTTAAGAAAAAATAACAATTAATGAATCAAGAAGAAATCACAAAGATGATGGGAAAGTATTTCAAAGCAAAAGCAAAAGAAAACACAAAATACCAAAATTAGTGGGATGGGGCTAAAGCAGTTTTTTGAGGAAATTTTGTATGTATAAATTCTCATATAGGAAAGGAATACAATTTAAAATCAATAATTTAAGCTTCTACTTTAGAGAGATATTTTTAAAACAGTAAATTAAATTTGAAATATGTAGATGGAAACCAGTGTTAAAGATAAGAGTAGCTATCAGTGAAAGAGAAATAAAATAGAGATTAAAAGAGTCAAAAGTTGGATTTGTGGAAAATTAATAAAACTAATAAACTCTTAGTGAGACTTACAGGGAGAGAGTGAGAAAGAGAAAGAGAGAACACAAATTACAAATGTCAGTAATGAGAAAGATCATATTGTTACAGATTTCATAGATAATGGATAGTAGGGAAGTATTGTCAATAACTTTATACAAATAAATGTGACCGATTAGATGAAATGGATAAATTCCTTGAATGACACAAACTACCAATGCTTATTCAAGAAGAAATACAAATTAAAAATTTTTCTATATCTATTAAAGTAATTGAATTAGTAATCCAAAGTATTCCTACAAAGATAACTCCATGTCCAGATGGCATCAGTGGTAAATTTATTAAACACTTAAGGAAGAAATAATTACACAAGCACTTTCAAGAAGTAGAAGAAGAGGAATTGTTTCCCAAAATATTCTCAAGCCAATATTACCATGATATGAGAACTTAACAAAGACATTATTTAAAAAACCCCTATAGATTCATATTCTTTATGAAAATTAATATAAAAATCTCACAAAATATTAGAATATTGAATCTAGCAATGTTAAAAAGGGTGATACAGCTTGACTAATAAAGGGCTAGAAATGCAAGGTTGGTTTAAGGTTTGAATATCAGTAAATGTAGTTTATCTCTTCAAAAGAATAAAACAGAAGCATTTAAAACTTAATATAATTCACTATATTAACAGACTATGAGAGGAGAACTATAAGATCATCTCAATATATGTTGGAAAAAAAGAAAACTTGTATTTTATATTTACCTACATATTTCCTATTTTCAGTACCCTTCATTACTTGTAAAAGTGGACAACAGCCACTTTGAATTTTTTAAGCTCAAGGATTGGAGAGAGGCATGAAGTGCTGTTGCAACCCATGCACATGTCTGCTTATTGTCACCTGATTGGCGTGGGATGACACCTGGGCACTAGCAGTCCCTGCTGGATCCTTCTCCAGCTTCTCCAGATCCGGTGCCAGGTGTGGGGTTAACTCAGAAGTTGGCAAATAATGCACCACCAGTTTTGTAAATAAAGTTTCATCATAGCAAAGCTGCATGTAGTCTATAGCTACTATTATGCTACAATGGCAGAGGAAACCACATGGCCCAGAGCTGAAAATACTTACTATATGGCTTTTTACAGGAAAACGTTGCTAACCCCTGGTTTACATCCATGATGAGGAGTCCCATCTTCTGCTGCAGGACACTTGTGTCATTGAAACTGGAAGTTTGGAGTTGGTGGGACACTGATGAGAGTTCTTGATGTTGTACCTGACCTTGGGTTTGCCAGGATCCATACTCTGCCACACTTTCTCTAATACCTTAAAGGTCTCTGATGATACCCAGAGAATCACAAAGTATTTCAGGAAAAATCATTTAATTAATTTCTAGTTCTCACCTCTCAAATCAAATAGGCTCAAATGCAGTCCACTGGTGCTGTACTTCCTGTTTCTCCAGGTCCCAGGGCATAACATGTATCTTAATCCGAGTGAAATAGAAGCAAAACTCCTATATATATCTATATCTGTCTATGTATACATATAGATATAAGCAATTACTAGGTAGAAAAGATAACTGCTTGATCTTCAGCCAAGTTGGCCGCCAGTGTTCTTGTTATTATATGCACGTGTATGTGTGTGTGTACGTGTATAATCTCCAATATGTATTTCATATGCCTTCACCAGAAATTTGGTCTTGCTCTGGAATGCAGTTTGCTTCCTACCAGGGCCTGTTGGTATTCATCTAGTCACTAGCCCTTTGCACTGAAGTCCTCAATGAGTCAAAGTTTTATGTGGTCTGTTGCAAAGTGGGGAAGTATATATTTCTCCCTTCGTGTTATAATCTGTTAGATATGTCCCAAAGAAATAATATTTATTTGATATAACTTTAGGTGTCCAGGTTCTTTCAGGGTAATTTTTATTTGTGTGCTTCCTTGATTTACAGGTTTTGTGGTAGGTAGGACTAGAAGAGGAGACAGATGCTGGTTTGGCCAGGAAACATATATGACTAATAGACACCAGGCTATGATTAGAATTGTTTCCCCATCCAACTCTTATTTTTTTTTTTTTCACAGCATTAACTGTGTCTGACTTTTGGTTCTTCTTTATGGATACTCTGAAATTCTTTTGCAGAGTTTTCTGGAACACCTATCCTACCAGTGTAGCTAACATACATGTTCAGATATTTCTGAATCCTACTTAGCCAAGATGGAAATATACTAAAATTATCTTTTAAACACAACCAAATATGCAAAAAGTGGATTAAAAAATAAATATGCTTGATAAACACCTCCATGCTTACAACCAACCAAATAACTCTTTTCTTTGAGGTTAAAAATATTATTTTTTTTAGGTCTACAAATTAACATTTACATATCATGCCATTGTTGGATATTTTACAAAGAAATCTTTTAAAGCTCCCGTTTTTATTTCTCACTGGAACCTTAGCCTTCAGTGTTTTTTGTTTGTTTGGTTTTTTCGGTACGTGGGCCTCTCACTGTTGTGGCCTTTACCATTGCGGAGCACAGGCTCCGGACGCGCAGGCTCAGCGGCCATGGCTCACGGGTCCAGCCGCTCCGCGGCATGTGGGATCCTCCCGGACCGGGGCACAAACTCGTGTCCCCTGCATCGGCAGGCAGACTCTCAACCACTGCGCCACCAGGGAAGCCCATGTCTTTTTTCAAACATTTCTTTCATCTTCTCGATCTTTGCCTCCATTCTTTTTCCGAGGTCCTGGATCATCTTCACTGTCATTATTCTGAATTCTCTCTCTGGAAGGTTGCCTATCTCCACTTTATTTAGTTGTTTTTCTGGGGTTTTATCTTGTTCCTTCATCTGGTACATAGCCCTCTTCCTTTTCATCTCATCTGTCTTCCTGTGAATGTGGTTTTTGTTCCACAGGCTGCAGGATTGTAGTTCTTCTGATATGTCCATTTTTTAATGGATAACAGGAGAAGAGATAGGGTGAGATTTGAGTGATGCAAATATAAATATTTTAGGTAGACTTTATTGAAGTTTTAGACTCATTCTATCCTAGATTAGTGTGTCATGAAAAAACAACCATTCAAAAGAGAAGAGGTGTAAGGAGAGGAGATGAGAGGGAGAGAATTTCATTCTTTACTCACTCTCTGGAAGTGTATTAAAAGGAATCTAGATCAGAATTCTGAAAACACTTTCTGGACTTCCTTGGCTCTCTACCGTCCAATTAACTTTATGCAATTTTCTCTCCAAAACTCTCTGGACCTTCTTTGTCAGACAGAGCCTAAGCCTCCCTCTACAAGACTTCATTGGTTCTTATTCACTTGGCTCTTAGTTTATATCTCTCCCCTTTTTCTTGTAGCTTTTAAGTGGATTGACATATTCTTTTGCTTTAGGCTTTTAACTGACTCTGTTTCACAAGGGAGATACAAGGGCAATGGGAAGAGTTCACCAATATTCTCAAAGTAATTATTTTTCACCTAGATACATATGACAAATTAGAACTTTTGTAAGGGTTAAAATTAATTTGAGGACACAAGGCATGTGTCCTGCCAACTTTAAGTAATAACTCTAACATTTGCCATCTAGAATATACTAGCAAACAGTATGTCTCAGGCATAGTATTTTATTCTAAGTACTTTACATATTTTAACTCATCTTCCCAGTGACACTGTAAGGAAGGTACTATTAGTATTCACATTTTTTAGATGAAGAAACTGACATAAAGCAGTTGTTGGATAACTTGTTCAAAGTCAGAAATAAGTTAGATTATTATTTCTGAATTATAGACATAAAGAAATGTGAGATTTGAATCCAAGGAGTCTGCCTCCAGAAAACTTGAGTTTAACATTATAAGTTCACTCTTCATTTTTTTTTAGTCAAAGCATACTGCCTTCTATCCTCATTTTATAAGTGATAATTTTTTTTTTAATGTGTGTTATCATGGATAATGGATGGAGGATTTCCTGCTGACTTGAATATCATAGTTTAGTACAGGGAGAAGTATATCTTAGCAAGATAATTTTTACAACTCAGCTAAAACCTCCCTGAAATCTTCTGCTGACATACACTGTATTCTACCTTCTGTTACTTTTTATGTTTACTGGGTTGTTGGAACCCAGAGTTGGGGTAATCAGCAACTGATAAACAAATAACTAAATATTTGTTGAGCATTTCCTTATTCTGATGTTTGCATTATTCCAAAAAGAACAATAAGAATAAGTAAATATAACAGCAATTTTTAAAAACTATAGTACCTGTCCTCAAGTTTCTTGCAAAAATATTGAAAGATTAATATATAATAAAACACAAGGACATATGGAAACTAGAATTGAACCTAGCAATCTATACAAAACAACAACTATTGATGTAGTTGAAAAATAAACTTGCTATTCATCCTCCAGCAAGTTATCAAGGAACAATAAACCACACAAGGGAAACCTCCTGAACTTTCATCATCTGTGATAGATGTACTTTACCCTTTTAATCACAATATAACACTTAAACACTGTTCAGGTGGAGGAAATGGTTTGAGGAATTTGATGTTGGAGTTTCTCCTACTTTCCATTAGAAAATAACTTGGGAAATTCTACAAGAAACTAATTTTTTGAACTATTTAAATGAATTGTCAAAAGTGTTGGAATGATATATTCATTTATTGATTTTTTAAAATAAATTTATTTATTTTATTTATTTATTTTTGACTGTGTTGGGTCTTTGTTGCTGCTAGCAGTCTTTCTCTGGTTGTGGTGAGCGAGGGCTACTCTTTGTTGCAGCGCGCGCCTTCTCATTGTGGTGGTTTCTCTTGTTGCAGAGTATGGGCTCTAAGTGCATGGGCTTCAGTAGTTGTGGCTCGCAGGGTCTAGAGCCCAGGCTCAGTAGTTGTGGTGCACAGGCTTAGTTGCTCCACGGCATGTGGGATCTTCCCAGACCAGGGCTCGAACCCATGTCCCCTGCATTGGCAGGCGGATTCTTAACCACTGCGCCACCAGGGAAGCCCTTCATTTATTGATTTTTGTTTTTCATTTATTGATTTTTAAAATTCATTTTTCACTATGTGCTTTAAATGATCTTAAGCATTGAAGAAAGAATAGTAAACACAACATACAAAGCTTATGCCTCTATGTATCTTACATTCTGGTGAGGGAGGTAGGAAACAAACCAATAAAAATATATGACATATGATAGAATATAAACAGTATATGATGTCAGGTGGTGTCTGGTGTCATGGCGAAGAATGCAGTGAGAATGAATAGCTTATTGGAGTTCATTGTTTAGATGGGGTTCTCCAACGAAGAGTTTTGTGAAGGGTAATATTTGAAAGAGGCTAGAATGAAGCAAGAGACCATGTGATGATAATATTTGTGGAAAATAGAATCTCAGGCTGAAGCATGGCTAGTTCAAAAGTCTGAGACTGGAGTTTGCTTGGTATGTTGGAGGAATGACAAAGAAGCCAATAAAATGCTGACATATACAATGTTGCAGAAGAATGCTTGTTGAAATTAGGCAATGTTTGTGATAAATAACCAAGTAAAAAAAAAGCAACATAGCATTATAACATTAAATATAATGAATTGCTAAGTACAAAAGAAAATAAAACTATAGGGCAGTAAGTGTGTTATATATAAATGTAAAGATGTATATAGATATAAGTAAAAGGCTGTCAATACATATCGTAGACATGCCGTGTACCAAAAATGTTACCAATTATTATCCCTGGTGTATGTGATGTTTTTCTTCTTTGTTTTTCTGTGTTTTATTAATTTTGTGCATTATGCACATATTATTTTAAAATCTTAGCTTCAAATTGATCTAGTTAACACAGCAGAACTTTAAGAGCTTTGTTCTACTGAGTCATTTAACCTCTGCTTTGACTTTTACAAGTGGCCTTTACATGACATCAAAGGCAGAATTAGAAATAGAATATAAAGTTATAAAGCTAAAGGCAATTGGATGACTGAAGACACAGTCTTCAGTGTGCTTGGTGATAAATACACTAAATATTGGTGATAAATACACTAAATAAGTTTAAAATTAGAAAATTACTTATCAGAGAAAAGCCAAACATGGAATAGAGAATGATATAACGAGCCTAGTAAAGAATGATTCTGGGGGATTAACAGTGTAGAAGTGGTATATAGCATTTTGATGGATAATCAGGCAGAACCTTAACATGATTGCTGGCATTAGCTTAATAGCAATACAAAGTTAATGAAACATTTAGCAGAAATTTAACATCCATTCATCATTATGTATTGTCTTTAATCAAAAGCATTTTTAAAGAGAACCTTCTGTGGATTCATATGGTCAGTGTTTTTCAAGGGAGAGTTAAATCCCCAATAGTTTGAAAACCATCACATGAATTTCTTTTATTCAGACACATAAGGTTGGATTATAGAAAAGTAAGAAGAGCTGTAACCTTAGTGAAATAGCTTTTTATCAACCAAGCCAGAAGGAACAGCAGAGTGTTTTTAATGTTTATTTGCTTGACTTGACACCAATCAGTTTTGCATAAAAGAAAGACATCAGCATGAACATGTAATCAGGATGCCTTTGAGTCAGGATGATACTCTAAAAAATGGAATTTTATTTTATAGCAGAAATAGACAACTGGCAGTTAAATGGTCCAGACTCCTTTCTATTTGTGCCATTAGTTTTGTTTATCACCTGAGGCATAACAATTTTACTATCTGTTAAATGAAGAAAGTAGCACTAGCCTCTGCCGTGCAGAGAGAAAACAGCGATGGCCATTTAATCTTGCAACACACATCAGTGAAAACTTCGTTTTCATCTTTATAAATAATGCAGGTTTTATGTGGCTTTCCCATCTCCAAATATACCTGTAGCCTTTCTTATAATGAGTGTATTCATCCTCATAGCTATTTAGAAGAGATGCACACAAGAAAATAAATGAACATTTGTGTGGGTATATATACCATGTACCATAAATGTCACCTGTTTTTCCCCCCACTGGTGAATTTTCTCTTGTTTGCTTCTTTGTGTTTTATGTATTTTAGGCATTACATATGCATCACTGAATGTATTAATACAACCACCTTAAAGGTAGCAGAGATGCAGATGTAACTTGTAAAGCGAGTGTATCATAGAGACACAGCAACTGCCCCTCTTCTCTGACTGTTATTTTCATCTGCTCACCAGGTACACAACTGTGCATTATTGGCTGAACTTCGTTACAGCAGTGTTGTTACTTTCATATTCCACCCCAGTATCAGACCAATGTAGTTCTTGTGTTTTCCCCAATAGTGTAGAAAGGTCACTGCCCTGGGAGTCTTATGGTTTTGGTTTGCTTCTTGTCCTTTCACTTACTGTGTAATACAGCCTTTCTGGAATTCTTTTTTTATCATCTCTAATATGTGGCTGATAAAGGGTTTTTATAAAGACTGAATAGGCTGGTTTATGTAAAGTCAGTTTTCAAAATATAAAACATTTTCCAAATGTGTTGGTAACTAACACGTCAGTTTAAAACTTGGTTTGCTGCTATGTTCACAGCTCTTTTTTGTGTTATGCAGGGTTAAGAAATAGGAAGTAAGGTCACAAGATATAGCTTATGATCTGGTTAATGAAACGATACTTATGGTAAGAGAAATAATACACTTGTGAGGACAGCATTTGAAAAAAATCATGATACAAGAGTAGAAGGGAAGTCATTTGGTAATCAGTGTTGAGTAAACAAATGATGATATGGGCAATAAGTGTTATAAAGGGTCATAAGGGGGAAATGGGCTTTGGGGTTAGAGGAATCTGTTGGACCTTGTGAAATGGGATAGGCCAGAAGTATGTAGTTTAAGGCCTTGGCGCTCAAAGAAAGGCTTTAAGCATTAGCATGGTGGCAGATAAGAATAGAGTATGTTCATTGGACTTCTTAAACTTTATCTAGATATGTCTAGGCTTAGAAGTGGTAATATATTTTTTAAGAAAAATTCTGTCATTCTAAATTGGAAATCAAACTTTTTAATGATTTAAAAATCTCAGTCTGTGTTTTCAAAAGATTACTTGTTAACAGATGAGTTTAAGCTACCAAAAAAATAATGAGGTAACACATTTTGTGAAGATAAATTCTACTTAGATTCCTTTCATGTTGGAGCTAAATCCAGGAAGCCAAGTGGAGAAAACTAAGTAAGAAAAAGAAAAGGAAAAAAAAAATCAAACAAAAAACCTCACTATTGTATTTCACTAAGCGTGTTATATCAGGTTTGTGGCATTTCCAAGCAATTTAAAACAGAATGAAATATCTGTACTGAGTACCTGGAAACAGAATAAAGATCTATTGAATATCTCCAGGGATTCTTCTTTCTCCTCTTCTGTCGGTGAATGTTAGCTATGTAAAACACAGCAGAATGGGGGTTGGACTGAGACACAAAATGAAATTATAATTGATTAGGATAAGCAAATGCAGAAGAAAGATGTCAGTAGAGAAAACATTGATCTTCATTTTGGAATGTTGAAATTTCATTCTCCAAAAGGGGTAGTTTGAAGAGGTAGTGGCTATATCCCAAGAAGAGTCAAAGTGGGAGGGAGATGGACATGTACAAAATATAGGGAATAATATTTAATAGATTTTTTTTTTACAACCTGAAATGTTTGAATCATTGATTCAGTTAGCTTTTTGCTTTGCAGTAGCATCTAGTCTAGAAGTGTATTCTTTTTTAGTTCATCATAAATAGCGCAAGTACCTTTTATGGACAACCAAGTTCTCTCCTATTGGCCCACTTCCAGCTCCAGGTGATTCAGCAAAACCAGTAATGATAGAACAGTGTCTCATAGCATCTAAGATAATACAAAGTACAGAGTGCCCAAGCACAATAAATATTGATGATGGTGACATGAGACGATGATAAATTTCTCTTCCTACTTCCTCTCTTGTTAGTCTTTTCTCGTTTCAAGCTGCTTCTCTTTTCCATGCAAGTTGAATACCCATGGTGATTTAATCATCTTGCCTCCTCACTCCTACAGACTGCTATTCTTTACATTTTTATTTAAAGTTTGATTTAGGAGTATATTTTAAAGATTTATTTGCATAGTGCATCGGATTTTAAATAATACATGCAGTGAAATTCTAAGTTGTATCTCTAATATTCAGGTGATATCATTAATTCATTAGGTTTGTCACTGACATGAATTATACAATGAACTTCTCAAGTCATACAGCTGATTTGAATCCATATTTTATTCTTTGAACATAAATATCTCTATTAATAATAGCAGTTTGTTTATAAGAACTGAGTTTACATGTTAATCTATAGTCCCTATTTCTAACTATATTCTTTACTCCAGTGTCACATTCAAAAATGACAGGACGAATATAGATTTATATTCTCAGAAGTTACTTTGCCGCTGTCATTCATTCGTCCATCCATCCATCCATTCAACATTCTTTAGGTGCCCACTATACAACATGCTGTACACTGGACTCATGTTTGTACAGAAAACCATCACAGTCCCTGTTGCTACGTAGGCTGCTAATATTAAAATACAAGAGATGGACAGTGTTGGTAATAGACCTGGGCACCTAGGGCCCCTACATTAATTCCTATTGTTTTAGAGGGCCACACTCAGGCCCTCCTGTGGCTCCGCCTCTCCTAAGAGGGTGAGGAAAAATACAGGGTCAAGGGTATAGAGCCACATGCCTAAAACAAAGGAGATGATACTTTGGATACCTGGGACCCCAGTATTCCCTCCTCGAATGACCTCAAACTCTGCTCCCAATGCTTATTTCAGACTCTCCCCTGGATCAATACTCTGAGGGATTCACCAAGCACCCAATGCTCTTCCTACTCCTAAGCCTGGGGGTATTCACAGGTCACGGATCTGCCCTGGAAGTCCCTTAAGGTACAGGAAGGATTAGAAGTGAAAATAGAATAAGACAGATCATTGGCCTGGGGCCTTTATTTATTTTCTGGTCCCAGGCCTTACAAACAATGGATAATAAATAATAGCGTTTATATAGAGATCCAAAAGTAATAAAATAATTAAAAACTGATATTCTGTAAAGATGGGGTTAATTTGCAGCTGCTCTGTAGTGGCTTTATGCTTATCTCCAGGGATGACAGAAGTCTGGCACTGACCCTTGGCCAAGACAGGGATGCCATGTACTAAATAGTGATTTATTATGGGCCATATAAAGTCCAAGACCCCCCTGGAGGCATCTTATAACATCTTGTTTACACTGTTTATTAAAATTGTATAGATTGATATTTGGCACCTGGTTTAACCAGTTCCACAAACTGGCTTTAGCTATGTGACCAGTAAAAGGATAGTTAACTTGTGCCTTGAGATAGGAGTATGTTGCATGGATCATAGTGATTTGTAATCTGAAGATGAGGAGGACAGGGATTAAGATTGGGTTCCCATGGGCTTCCCTGGTGGCGCAGTGGTTGAGAGTCTGCCTGCCAGTGCAGGGGACATGGGTTCGTGCCCCGGTCCGGGAAGATCCCACATGCCGCGGAGTGGCTGGGCCCGTGAGCCATGGCCGCTGAGCCTGTGCGTCCGGAGCCTGTGCTCCGCAATGGGAGAGGCCACAGCAGCAAGAGTCCAGCGTATGGGGGGGGGGGGAATAGATTGGGTTCCCACCCAAATGCCCAGAGCAATGGAGACAAGGCCCAGGGCACTGCTTCTAGATGTATCAGATTGCACTGGTGTTCACCTATCTTTTCTTTGTCCTTGCTGTATTATACACTTTACATTTATTAAAGCCTTAGATTAGTATATCTTATAGGATCTTGTGAATGCTTTCAATTAGCTGACTCATGCAGGCGGGAATGCTATAAAAAACATAGAGCAAGTTGGAATAGAAGGTAATGGACCTCTCTGAGGAGATAGTGTTGAAGACAAAGGATGGAATTGAAGTGCATTCATATGGAGACTGGGAAGAGTGTTTGAGGAAAAGGAAAGAACAATAGACTATTTGGAGGCCATTCCCAATTTAGACATTTTTTTGCTTTGTTTTGGGATGGAAGATAGATTGATCCAACAAGTTGACTTTCCAAAAAATAGGCTCTAACATGTCTTTTTGTACTTGAAGCATTAGTATCTGTACTCCAGAAAAGGGACACATAGTTCCCACGTAAGTCATCCGAAGTGAGGACAGTTCCCAGCACCACATGTCAACTCCTTGTGGAAGTAGTCACAGGGAATAGATTCTTAAGTGACTTCTTGCTTCATATTCTAAGAACTGTCTAAAAGAGAGCACAGGAATATCATCTACATGGGTTCATTTTTTAAGGGTTTTTCGAAGTTCTTATAAGAGACAGTGCCTATCTCTCACATTGAAGGTAGTTTACTAGGTCACATCATGTTCTTTCCTGAGAAGATTTTGTTAAAGTCTTATGTAAATAATTTCCAGTCTTATAAAATCTCTAGATGTGATTTAATGATATGACAGGACATTCTGGAAGTAAACTAAATGTTATAGTCATAGACCTCATATTTGCTTTTTAGCATTCAAGGGCTTTCTTAAGAGTGCTATAATAATTTGTTTAAAGTTTTTAGATGGCTCCATTTAGATATGTATCATAACACAGTCTTTTCCTAAGTTTTTTGTCGTCATTGGAAAAAGCTCAGGCAAAAATAAAAATAAGTGGTATTACATTGCACGTAAATGTACCTTGCAAAAGATTGACCATGTATAAGGCTGTGTAGAGTACACAAGATGAATACTAGTAAGTCAGGGTTGTCCACAGAAACAGATCCAGTACAACATATGTATGTCTAGAATGAGACTTATTATAAGGACTTGGCTCACAGAGTTATGGAGGCTGAGAAGTCCTGTGATCTCTTGTCTGCAAGCTGGAAACTCAGGAAAGCTGGTGGTGTAGTTCCCAGGTCTGAGAGCCAGAGAGCTGATACTGTAGATTCCAGTCCAGGTCTGAAGGTCTGAACCAGGAGTGTCTAATGCAGAGGATCAACATCCCAGCTCACCTAGTCAGGCAGAGCATGGCTTCAACATTCCTCCACCATTTTGTTTTGTTCAAGCCGTCAGTCAATGGAATAGACGATGCCCACTCGCATTGGGGAGGGTCATCTGCTTTACTCAGTCTACTGATTCTCGTGTTGATATCTTTCAGAAATACCCTCACAGACACACCCAGAAATAACGTTTAACCAAATATCTGGGCATCCCATGATCCAGCCAAGCTGACACATAAAATTAACTATCACAAGTTCACCCCTTGTCAGCTTGACACAGTATGTATCTCCTTAAACCAGACCTAATCTAGACATAAAGACAATAACAAGATCAAAATTATCCTAGCATGATACAACTATGCTGCATACAACCAAAAATGCAGTCACTGTTTCCCCCAAGAGGATGTATGTAGAGTCCTTGAGTGATGTTTCCTCTTCTCCTTGGTACCCTGTAAGTTAAATACTAGGATGTAAAATTAGCAATACTTAAATACTACTATGGTATAAAGTCGGTACATCGTATATGATGTGATAAGGGAATATGAGAAGAAAGAAAACAAAAATATCTGATATATATATACTTATATACATATTTGTCTTTATATGTGTGTTTATATTTGTATATTTATATTTGTGTGTGTATATATATATTTGTGTATACACACACACAAACATGTTTATAAGAAAATAAGGAGAAATACTCATGACAGTTACAGTTCTTGTTTCTGTAACTGGTCAGGCGGTTGTAGTTAGCTTTTACCATCTATTCTGTATACCTTTTGCCTTCTGTGAGCACCTCAGCTGGACATGGTTCTTACCTGACGGACTTACCTCAACCTGCATTCCTGAAGGATCTGGCTTGTTAGTTGTCCTGCCCTGACCGGGTTGTTGCACTTTTCCATTGACATTAATCATGGGGCATGATAATACTAAGAGACATCCTCTGAGCTCTCCTATAATTCACATACACTCTTCCTTACCTCAGTTAAGGAGCAGTCAATTTCCCCTTGGTAGTCAGGACCAATCAGGCCAGCCAACATAGTAACTCCCTTCTTTGCTTATTGATTCAGAGATGTGAGAAAACCAAAGTAACTGGGTGGCAGTTCCAACTTCCAGTTCAACAGAATCCCTATTGTATCTCCTGGTGGAAGCATTCCTCCCTCTGGAATTGAGACCTCTAGACCAGCAAAGCATAAAGTCAAAGAAACAGGAAGCAACAATTTTGCTAGTGAGTTCCTAAGAATTATAATGAGTCATGCCACTCTCATTTCCACTCATTGATTCCTGGACCTGGGAATCAGGTTATGGGAGAAATAGCACCATATATATTAATTCAGAGCACATACAGGCTTCTTGAGAACCTTGCCTCAGCCCTGCCAGTTGGGTCGCCTAGCTGGTGTTATAACACCTAGCTGGGGTTATAACTGAGTCTTCAAAAGGCCAATGCATCATTCCATCAAACCAGCCTCTTGAGGGTGGTGGGGGACATGGTAAAACCAGTAAATTTCATAAGCATGGACCCACTGCTGCACTTCATTTGCTGAGAAGTGAGTTGTTTGAGCAGAAACAATGCTATGTGGAATACCATGACGGTGGGTGAGGCATTCTGTAAGTCATTTTGGCTGATGTATTGCATGCAAGGATGTCAAATCTGTGTCCAGAGTATGCGTCTATTCCACTAAGAACAAAATGCTGCCTCTTCCATGATGGAAGCCATCTAATGTAATAACATGCCACCAGGTAGCTGACTGGTCATCCCAGAGAATGGTGCCACATCAGGGACTCAGTGTTGTTCTCTATTGTTGGAAGACTGGGTACACAGCAGCAGCAGTGGCTGTAGCCATGTTGACCTTGGTGAGTGGAAGTCTGTGTTGCCGAGCCCGTGCATAACCTCCATCCCTGCCACAGTGGCAACTTTCATCATGAGCCCATTGGGGGTTGAGAGAAATGGCTAGAGAAAGAGGCTGACTGGTATCCATAGAACAGGTCATCCTATCCACTTAATTATTAAAATACTGCTCTTCTGACGTCACCTTTGGTAAATTTTCGCTTGGGACACAAATGTCTTCAGTTTTTTTCCCATTCAGAGAGGTCTATCTACATACTTCTTTCCCACATTTCTTTGTCACCAATTTTCCAATCATGTTCCCTCCAACTCTCTGACTATCCAACCAAACTATTTGTCATTGAATGAATTAATATATAATTTCATATCTGGCCATTTCTCCTTTCCATCAAATTAGGCAGCAAGATACACTGCTTGAAATTCTGCCCACTGGGAGGATGTCCCCTCACCATTCTCCTTTAAGGTTGTCCCAGAGAGGGGCTGCAGTGCTACCTCTGTCCACTTTTGGGTGGTGCCTGTATATCGTGTGGAACTATCAGTGAACCAGGCCCAAGTCTTCTCTTCCTCTGTCAACTAATCATAGGGAACTCCCCATAAGGCCATGGCTGGGAGAGAGAAGGCAGTGTAGCAGGAGAGGGAACCATGGGCATTTGGGCCACTTCTTCAGGTAACTTACCTATACTTTTAGGGCCTTCTTGTGCCCAATCATGTATGTATCACTTGTATTTAAAGATGGAGTGCTACTGTGCATGCCCAACTTTATGTCTTGCTGGGTGGGATAACATCCAGTTCATGATGGGCAGCTCAGGTTTCATGGTAGCTTGGTGGCCCATCGTTAGATGTTTCATCTCTACTAAGGTCCAGCCACAGGCAAAGAGCTGTTTCTGAAAATGAGAGTAGTTATCTGCAGAGGACGGCAGGCTCTGTTCCAAATTCCTAAGGGCCTGAGCCATAGTTCACTTATAGGAGCCTGCCAGAGGCCCCAAACAGCATCCCTACCTGCCACTAATACTTCATCCACCATTGGATCTGCTGGATGACATGGCCTAAGTGTCAGAGAAGCTTGTACAGCAGCCTGGACCTGTTGCAGAGCCTTTTCCTGTTCTGGGCCCCACTCAAAACTAGCAACTTTTTGGGTCACTTGGTAAATGGGCCAGTGTAACACACCAAAAGAGAAATATGTTGTTTAACAAAATCCAAAGAGGCTCACTAGGTATGTACCATTTTTTAGGTTGTGTATGTGTGTGTGTATGTTGGGGGCGGGGGGATGGTCAGATGGGATATTTCATCATGCCTCATACCACTGAACCCTAGAAATTTCACTTAGATAGAGGCCTCCCCAGTGTTTCTTGGATTTATTTCCCAACCTCTGTCATGGAAATGTCTTATCAATAAGTCTAGAGTGGTTGCTACTTCTTGCTCACTAGGTCCAATCAGCATAATATCATCAATGAAATGGACCAGCATGATATCTTATGGAAAGGAATAGTGATCAAGATCCCTGCGGATTAAATTAAGTATAGGGCTGGAGAGTTGATATACGCCTGAGATAGGACAGTGGAGGTGGATTGCTGGCTTTGCCAGCTGATTGCAAATTGATTCTGGTGGACCTTATTTGAAAAGGATGGAGAATAATTAACTTGCCAGATCAATAGCTGCATACTAGGTATGAGGGGTTGTGTTAATTTGCTCAAGCAATGAAACCACAGCTGATATAGCCACTATAATTGGAGTCACTGCGTGGTTAAGCCTTCAGTTATCCATTGTCCTCCTCTTAGATCCATTTGTCTTTGGCACAGACCACACAGGTGAGTTGAATGGGGATGTGGTGGGAATCACCAGTGTCCTTCAAGCCTTGGATGACGGCACTGATCTCTGCAGTTCCTTCAGAAATGTGGTATTGCTTTAGGTTCACTAGTTTCCTAGGTAGAGGAAGTTTTAGTGGCTGCCATTTGGCCTTTCTCACCCTGATAGCCCTCAATCCACAGATCAGGGAACCAATGTGTGGATTTTGTTAGCTGCTGAGTGTATCTATTCCAATTATTCATTCAAGAAGTGGGGAAATAATCACAGGATGGGTTCAAGGACACACTGACTCCACTGTGAGATGGACCTAAACTAAAACTGTTGATCATCTGACCTCCCTAAGCCCTTACTCTGATTTTTGTGGCACAGTGATGATGTTTGGGGGTCTCGGAATCAGTGTCAGTTCAGAGCCAGTTTTCAGTAGTTCCTGAAAGACCTAATTGTTTTCTTTTTCCCAGTGCACAGTTTCCCTAGTAGAAGGCTGTTGGTGCTTTTGCAGAAGGTTGGGTGAAAGACTAACAATGTAAATTTCTGGTGGTATATCAATATTTCAGGGTCCTTCTTTAAGAGGACCCAGCCTCCTCTTCATTCAAGGCGTTCTGGGTCTATAAACTAGCTCAATTCTGGGAACTGAATGAGGTACTGTGATTCTCTGATTTTATGATTCAGGTTAGACTTTTGTTCACTTAACCAAGATTTTTTTTGCGTTACGCGGGCCTCTCACTGCTGTGGCCTCTCCCGTTGCGGAGCACAGGCTCCGGACGCGCAGGCTCAGCGGCCATGGCTCACAGGCCCATCTTCCCGGACCGGGGCACAAACGCGTGTCCCCTGCATCGGCAGGCGGACTCTCAACCACTGCGCCACCAGGGAAGCCCACCAAGAATTTTTTGGCTCATGCATATCAAGGAAGAATTTAGTAGGCTTCCTATCTGTTTTGCTTCTAGGAACACCATGATCAACTAGCCATAGCCGCAGGCCAGCTGAGTCAGATAATTCTGATTGCTGCTTCGACTTTGTTAATTATGGTAATCACACCCACTTTGCCTTGGGTAGTGGAGTGCCAACACCTGGCCCCTTCTACACCAGGATCCAATTATTCCCAATGCATTTAAGTTTCCCAAGGCAGTGGCTCCAGTTCCCACTCTAAGGTTTGGTCTGTATAGAGGAACAACCATGGAGCACTTCAGGGATACTGGGGCTCCTGTTACAAATTTATTGTTCACAGTACTGGTGAAAGGTGCCTTTTCTGGACAATCTCAGCATGGGTGAGTACATCTTTATTTAGTACGGTAGCCTTCAAGGAAGCTCTAGGCTCTGAGAAATGTATGTATGATTGTTTTACATCGTGTGTTATGAACTATGCAAAATTAGCTGTTTTGCTTATAAGGTAGTGGGGCTCCAGTGACACTCACGTGAGGAATTTTACTACCCTTGTTTGGCCTTTCTAAAAACTTCATTTTATTCAATGACTGTTGACGCCTACTGGGCAAGTTTGGCTGGTTTGCTTTATTTTTCTTTTAGTTACTTTATTTCCATTCTCTAATTCTGAACCACTGTCCCTGCTGTGAAGAAATCCATGCTTGGGCTTCCCTGGTGGCGCGGTGGTTGAGAGTCCGTCTGCCGATGCAGGGGACACGGGTTCGTGCTCCGGTCCGGGAAGAGCCCACATGCCGCGGAGCGGCTGGGCCCGTGAGCCATGGCCGTTGAGCCTGCCCGTCCGGAGCCTGTGCTCCGCGCTGGGAGAGGCCACAGCGGTGAGAGGCCCACGTACCGCAAAAAAAAAAAAAAAAAAAAAAAAAAAAGAATTCTATGCTCAAGCAGTTTAGAAACGCCATGAGTTTTGTTTCTGAGAATTCTGAGGCTTTTTAGAGCAGCGGTCCCCAACCTTTTTGGCACCAGGGACCAGTTTCGTGGAAGACGATTTTTCCATGCGGGGTTGGGGTGGGGAGTTGGTGGGGGGACGGTTCAGGAGGTAATGAGAGCGTAGGGGGCGGCAGATGAAGCTTTGCTCGCTAGCCCTCTGCTCGCTTCCTGTGCGGTCCCGTTCCTAACAGGCTGCGGACCGGTACTGGTCCTCGGCCCAGGGTTTGGAGACCCCTGTTTTAGAGGATCTCTGTGTTTTCTCCTATCCCAGGTCTGAATAGTTCAGGCTGTTTTGTTTACACCAGGTGTCTCATTAGAGAGGATCCATCACACAGCACGAAAACATCTATCATTTGTCTCCCTCTCGCTTAACTTTCTCTTTAGGCTTCAGGAATTGAGGAAGGGAAATCTATTCTATTAACTGGCCTTCCAATTATTTGTTTGGATGGAGATTCTCACATACAGATTTCATAATGTGACTACACTGGATGCTAATTTTTTCTTATTTCTTCCACGATTAGCTTTATTAGCCATATAAAGGGACTGTTAATTACATTTTATTAAAAACCAGTAGCAAATCAGTTTTGCTGATGGGATTTCTCCATATTTTGACTGATGGTGATTTCTGAGTACAACACTCAGAAGATTCATTCGTAGTATGAGAAAGATAATTTTCATACGTTGCTGCCTTGAATTTTCAATTTTTTTTTTTTTTTTTTTTTTTTTTTTTTGCGGTACGCGGGCCTCTCACTGTTGTGGCCTCTCCCGTTGCGGAGCACAGGCTCCGGACGCGCAGGCTCAGCGGCCATGGCTCACGGGCCCAGCCGCTCCGCGGCATGTGGGATCTTCCCGGACCGGGGCACGAACCCGTGTCCCCTGCATCGGCAGACGGACTCTCAACCACTGCGCCACCAGGGAAGCTCACCAAGAATTTTTTTGCTCATGCATATCAAGGAAGAATTTAGTAGGCTTCCTATCTGTTTTGCTTCTAGGAACACCATGATCAACTAGCTATTGCCACAGGCCAGCTGAGTCAGATAATTCTGATTGCTGCTTTGACTTTGTTAATTATGGTAATCACACTCACTTTGCCTTTGGCAGTGGAGTGCCAACACCTGGCCCCTTCTACACCAGGATCCAATT
This sequence comes from Orcinus orca, assembly GCF_937001465.1. NCBI lineage: Eukaryota > Metazoa > Chordata > Mammalia > Artiodactyla > Delphinidae > Orcinus > Orcinus orca. Next base: position 58,873,637 of record NC_064564.1, read on the forward strand.
ATTCCCATTGCATTTAAGTTTCCCAAGTCAGTAGCTCCAGTTCCCACTCTAAGGTTTGGTCTGTATAGAGGAACAACCATGGAGCACTTCAGGGATACTGGGGCTCCTGTTACAAATTTATTGTTCACAGTACTGGTGAAAGGTGCCTTTTCTGGACAATCTCAGCATGGGTGAGTACATCTTTATTTAGTACGGTAGCCTTCAAGGAAGCTCTAGGCTCTGAGAAATGTATGTATGATTGTTTTACATCGTGTGTTATGAACTGTGCAAAATTAGCTCTTACTTACAGGGTAGTGAGGCTCCAGTGACACTCACATGAGGAATTTTACTATCCTTGTTTGGCCTTTCTAAAAACTCTTCATTTTATTCAATGACTGTTGAGGCCTACTGGGCAAGTTTGGCTGGTTTGCTTTATTTTTCTTTTAGTTACTTTATTTCCATTCTCTAATTCTGAACCACTGTCCCTGCTCTGAAGAATTCCATGCTCATGGAGTTTAGAAACGCCATGAGTTTTGTTTTTGAGAGTTCTGAGGCTTTTTAGAACAGCGGTCCCCAACCTTTTTGGCACCAGGGACCGGTTTCGTGGAAGACGATTTTTCCATGCGGGGTTGGGGGGTGGTTGGTGGGGGGACGGTTCAGGAGGTAATGAGAGCGTAGGGGGCGGCAGATGAAGCTTCGCTCGCTAGTCCTCTGCTCACCTCCTGTGCGGCCCCGTTCCTAACAGGCTGCGGACCGGTACTGGTCCTCGGCCCAGGGGTTGGAGACCCCTGTTTTAGAGGATCTCTTTGTTTTCTCCAATCCCAGGTCTGAATAGTTCAGGCTGTTTTGTTTATACCAGGTGTCTCATTAGAGAGGATCCATCACACTTATAGCACAAAAACATCTATCATTTATCTCCCTCTCTCAACTTTCTCTTTAGGCTTCAGGAATTGAGGAAGGGAAATCTATTCTATTAACTGGCCTTCCAATTATTTTTTTGGATGGAGATTCTCACATGCAGATTTCATAATGTGACTACACTGGATGCTAATTTTTTCTTATTTCTTCCATGATTAGCTTTATTAGCCATATAAAGGGACTATTAATTACATTTTATCAAAAACCAGTAGCAAATCAGTTTTGCTGATGGGATTTCTCCATATTTTGACTGGTGGCGATTTCTGAGTACAACACTCAGAAGACTCATTCGTAGTATGAGAAAGATAATTTTCATACGTTGCTGCCTTGAATTTTCAATTCTTTTTTTTTTTTTTTTTTGTGGTATGCGGGCCTCTCACTGCTGTGGCTCTCCCGCCGCGGAGCACAGGCTCTGGACGCGCAGGCTCAGCGGCCATGGCTCACGGGCCCAGCCGCTCCGCGGCATGTAGGATCTTCCCGGACCGGGGCACGAACCCGTGTCCCCTGCATCGGCAGACGGACTCTCAACCACTGCGCCACCAGGGAAGCCCCCAATATGTTTAATGGTGATTGTGTAATGCCATAAAAATCGGCAGCACTTTTTTGAATTCCATTTTTTCCTCCTTTAGTTCACAACATATTAAAATACAAGATAAACAACGGATTTCTTAAGTAACTATTGTCTATGCCAGCTAAAGTATGTGGTTCCCATTATCCTAGCTGAACCACAGAAATACGAAAGATGGGTATTTTCTTCTTACCTGGAATAATTCTGAAATTCTCAGGGCTTTATTCTTGCAAGTTAAGAAAGCAACATTTTAACAAAATGTGAATATGAGAATGTGGGAAAAGGAAAAGAATGGGAGGTAGAGAAATGGAAAGTAAGGGAAAATGGTCTAGAACAACAAGGAGATGTCAGTTCCTGTCACTGTGGTAAATGAAATACATTCTGCAGGAAATTTAACTAAGACATGTTATTGAGTGGCTTCTACACAGGCTCCCCTGGGGAATGATGCTGTTGAAGTCCGTATATCAGAGAGGAACAGAGCATGGGCTCTCAAACTAGAAGGTCAGACTTTAAGATGGTGCTCCATGAAGTGTCAGCTGGGCAGTCTTTGTGTCTGTTTCCTCAACTGTAAAATGAGGATACTATTAGTACTTGACTCATAGAGTCGTTGTGAACATGAGATGAACTAATACATGTAAAGCGATTGACGAGTACCTGGAATATGGCTCCTAATGCAGGAGGTGGGAAGTCGTGGGCTAGAATCCTTTATTGCAAATAAGTCACAGCTACCCTGCTACATTTCTCTCCTGTGTACTTCAGGGCTACATCTGATGTTCACTCAAATGTACATTCGAGCTTGCATCATCATTCTTAGAGTCATACTATATGGTTTGAGTTGAAAGAAGAGAAATCAGTTGAACTCTAGGAGCTGCTTCTATTCTTGTCCATTTCTAAATATGATGAAACAGATTACAGTCCTTGGATAACCTGCTTTCATTGCTCTGTACTGGGATTCATTCTATGTTTGTTTTCTTTGTCCTGGTTCAGCTTTCAAGAGAGGTTTGTTTTTATTTGTATTAAGGAGACCACATTGTAAAGGCTGGTCATCTTTGGATTCTTAATATTGTTTTATTTTGTTTGTATGAACCATTTGTTGGTAATGAATAATCTTAATAACCCCGTAATTAGTCCAAAATGAATTTTTATGTTAATAGAAAATGATAACCTTTTGAGATAAATATTAACTTATGGTAATATACATTTATACAGGTTATGTAAGATGTAAGACAACTTTTGCTAGTGTGTGGGTGTTTGTTTTCAATATAGTTCATTTCATTGTATTAATGGAAAAAGTTTGAAATTATTTTGGGATATTAAAGTAGTGCTTTATTACACTCTTTAAAAATATAATATTCTTTAAAAGAAACAACAAAAATATTTGTACTTTTATAATCATATCTGGATATCTTGAGGTTTAAGTTATGCAACAGTAATTCATGCCCTGTGCCTCTAATGACATTCAGCCTGAGGCCTCCCTCCTAACAATGCATAAAATATCTGGCCCATAATTTAGATTCTGCTGAGTCTTATTGCTTTGTTTCTCAGTATTTTTTGAATCTACCTTCAGTTTCCAGAAACATTATGGACTCTGAAGAAACTTTCTTCTTTGATATTATCCCTATTTGAATCTGCTTTGGCATGTTTAAGTACAGTCCATAAGGAAATTTAGATAGTGTGGACAGTGAAAGAAAGAATGGTTTTAGCAAACAAAATATTTTGTCATAAATAGCCCTCTGTTAGCAAGGACAGTGGTAGCAGTAGTTAATGAGAAGTGAATTTAGTGAAAAAGGGAAGATGAAAGTAACCCCTCTAATCAAATTCTGTCGTAATTTCTCAGGTGTCTGGAATTTATGACACACCATTCAGCAAATCTCCAGCGATACATTTCCATAACAGGAGTTGTAAATCCGTAGGCAGTTTCATTAATCAGACAAAGAGCTGTGCAGTTATTGAAATAACTCCCCACCTAATTGCCAACTTGCCATGCAGTGACATCACTCCTCAGAGCTGTGCCTCAACAATTGCTGATAGAGCCCTGGTAAATTAGCACTTCTGGCATTGAGAAATCATTGTTGAGTGTACTGCAGTTCTGAGGAAGCAATTCCTGGCATTGTTTCTCCTTATAAGCAAGATTTGAAGAGTAGTGATGATCAATACTTGTTTTACATATGAGGAGAAGTGTGCAGGCCATGCATCCATTCCTCTTTACACTATGGTTAACTACTAAGCTATTAAAAAATTAAAATGGGGCTTCCCTGGTGGCGCAGTGGTTGGGAGTCTGCCTGCCGATGCAGGGGGCACGGGTTCGTGCCCCGGTCCGGGAGGATCCCACGTGCCGTGGAGCGGCTGGGCCCGTGAGCCGTGGCCGCTGGGCCTGCGCGTCCGGAGCCTGTGCTCCGCAACGGGAGAGGCCACAGCAGTGAGAGGCCCGCGTACCGCAAAAAAAAAAAAAAAAAAAAAAAAAAAAAAATGCTGCCAATTTAATTGCTTTAATATTTGTTGAGTGACTTTTTAAGCGTTGTAAATGCAAGGCTGCTAAGGAGTGGGGGGAAGTATATAAAATAAATACAACATGATTCCTCCTCCCAAGTTGCTCATATATTACCCTTCTGGGGATGTTACAGTACAGTGGAGTAAATGCTATCATAAAGGTTTGTTAAAAGTGCTGGGAGATCATAGATGAAGAATAAACCAACAGTGAGGATGACAATGGTGGAGAATCAGAAAACTTTTCCAAAAGAAGTGGATTCATATTTAATCTTAAAAGAGAGATGAGGAGTCCAAAGATAGAGGGAAAAATATTAGGTATCTCAGTGGGAAGAGGATTGGAATGGGAGTTAAGAGCTGTGTATTCTCCCTCAACTTTTTTTATACCTTGTACCTTGATTTGTCACTTAAAAAAGAACAATAATTCCTTTCTATTTTATGGTGAGTTCCCAGGTTAAAATAAAAAATGTTGGAAATAGAAAAGTTTTGTGTGGGAGGAAAAGCTAGGAAAAAATCCCAAAAGACATTAATGATACATTTTATTACTAATTTTTATATCTTGGAAAACTACAGAGACAGAATTTTGATATGCTTCCAGTAGGTAAAAAGCAAAGTCATGTGTCATAGTCATATTTACATGAGATAAAATACTTTTCTACAATTATTCCTTTGAAACATTTCATATATACTCTTTTATCTCTTGATTTAAATTTTCAAAGGGCCAGAGTTATCCCCATTGAACTAAAGACCTAATAGTAAAATACAATGGGCAATGTCAAAATACTTTATGGAGCTTAACACTGTTACCTTCTCATTTTGATCCATTCCTTAAGATTCATATTATTTTCTTAATATTTTAAGTCTAATAGTAGAAATACAGTGGTTTTGAAGGTTCAGGATGTTGTGCATTTTGAATATAAGTTAAGGCCAATGGTGTGTGTCTCCTTGTATTACAGAAATTAATGTAGTCTTTTGACTACCCATTAGTTCTGGTGTATCAAATTGCTTTCCATAAATACCCATGAAGTTTTCATCTGTTTTTGTATATACACAATAGTCAGGTGAAGCATCAATGATATGATTACTTCTCCAATTGGAGTTTCACTCTAGAGCATACCTTATTAGTGTAAGCTGAGGCAGTACAGTTTTATATAAAAACTCAGAAAAACAGTTTTATATAAAAACTCAGTTTTATATAAAAACTCCTGAATACTTGAAAATGAGAAGTTATACCAAAATATGGTGGAATACTGTAACAGAATTATTTTCTTATTCAAGAACGCTACTCAAGTGGTCAGTGTTTACATTTACTTCTTACTGATCCATTATTAATAGTACTTTATCAGTTTTATATTTATTTTCATGATTAATTAATGTTTTACTAAAACGCTTGCATGTCTGGACTGTGTTCACCTCACCATTATGTTTAGTGAGTATAGCTGTGCCTGACATATTGTATTACTATATAAATTGAGGGATTATGTCAAAATTATATCAGATATCAAGTATGAGTAGCTTTGTCAATTCGTTCAGATTATTGTGTTGAGTGGAAAAGTAATTATACCCTCTTATTTCTGTTGTTTATGCTTGAAAACCTGAAATATTGTTTTGCTAAATTCCTCAGTTTCCTATTTGTTCCACTGGTAATAGAGAAATATAATCTTAGTTAACAAATAGGCTGAATTTTTTTTCAAAGTTTGACAATGAGGTAAATTACAAACAAGGTGGGAACTCTTACTTGGTAAATCGCTTCACTAAAATGTTGATAATGATTTTACTTTTCCCATCACTGTCAAACTTCTGACAAAGATGAACTTAAAAGGAAAACATATTCCTTAAACAGAATTATCTTTAGACTTGGTTGAGAACAGGATATTGAGAGAACTAGGAATTCTTATTGTTTTCTGTGAAGCCCACTTAAAAATCACTGCTCACCATATTTGATGTCTGTACTTTTTTCTTACATTAACTAATCTAGTTTTGTGATAAATTTTAAGTAACAGAGCATTGTGAATTTTAAGGTTTTTTTTTTCCTAAAAGTGTTTAGACACAGTCAATCTTCATCAACATTTCCTTTGTTCCAGAAGGACTGAAAATTGGCAAATATGAGCGAACAAAACTACAGGATAATATCATGATTAAAAAAAAAACAACTGTATTGAAACCTAGTCCACCATGAAAGTCTAAAGAAATGGTTCATCTACCAGTTATTTTAAGCAGTTCCTTGGGCAGGCAAATGCAATATAAGTTGCTTGAATTTTTTTTGTCAAGAAAATATGCCCCTTATCACTTTAGAAAGAGAAATCAGTGATTTTGCTTATTCCTTACCTGAATTAAAATCATATGATCTGTGGATGAATGAATATACATATTATTTTCTTTTATTAAAAGTAGATCTTAACAGAAAGTGTAAAAGAGCCTAGTTACAATATCTGGGAGAAGGAAAAGCCTGCTGTGGGTAGTCTTGAACCTACTTTATTCTGTGGAATTCCCTCACCAGTCACACTGTACCAAATATGCTGTGGAATTCCCTCACCAGTCACACTGTACCAAATATTGCGTCGCCTTTTGTTTACGTGAACAGATCAAGACAAATGCATGCAGTCTTCTTCGCTGCAAACATAGGCAAGCTCTCCATCGCTCCCTCCATGCTCTTTATGGAGGTTCCTACCATCTAACCATTTTCCTAGACTCTGGGCTTTAAAAACACAAAGCTTTCTACTGCAAAGCTGACATTTTGGATAACTTCACTCTGCTTAATCTTTCAAGCTTAGCTCATCTCAAGGACTCATGTCTTGAAACAATTATAAACCTGTAATTCTTTCCAAAAGGACAGTAATCCTCCTTAGGATAACATGATTATGGACATGCCACTTTTAATAGCCCATGGTAAAAAACAGGATGTTAAATTGGACATTGTTTGGATTTGTATCTAAATGAAAGTGAAATTTTCTTACCGTTTGAGGTTAATATCATGAATATTCATTAAGTTTTGTATGATTTGCTTCAGCACCAAAGTACACATTCTGTTTCAAAGAAAAAAGGATTTTTTTAATTCAGTGCCTTTTTTATGCCACTGAAGGTAAGGACTAGAGCCATCTTTTTGCAATGTTCTTGTTTTACAGTGTTATCCCCCCTTGACTTGTGTGCAGAAGATAGCAGATGCTTTGGGTGTTTGGAGCGCACCTGGTTTTTATGCAAAGAAAATGTGTAATTTGGACTATCAAGTGGATAATTAGTGTCAAATTAATTCAAGATGAATTCTAAAAAATCACGTGTGAAATTCCTTCCTTTCTCTAGGAACTGCTGATATAGGCATCTTTCTTTTGAGCTTTTCCCACATTCTCACTAGAAAATTCCACTCAAAGATAAAGTACTTGTGTTGATTTCTCCTAGAAAAAAACTACATTTTGCTGTTTTGTTTTTTAAGAATTCATTCACTTTTGTAAAATGCAGGTTGTGTGATGTACCTTGAGCTGACACAGCACTTTCCAGAAGAGGGCTATTTCCTGTGATAGGACCACAGGGATTTAGAAAAATGCCCGTTTCAGAGTATCTACCCATATTTGGAATATTAGCGGCAATCTCTCAAAATATAAGCGAAAGGATGTATCTTGTCATATGCTAGGCTATTTAGAATCCCAAATCTTGAATTAATGTCTGTGTTTAACCTCTGGCTTTCAGGGAATGGGCTGGGCTGGTTGTTTGACCAATTATGCTGCAGACTAATTTTGCTTTGTTTATGTCTGTAGACAAATGGCCCTTTTTTTCTTCCCCAGATAAATGACATTCATCCTAAATGCTCCTCCCGCCCCAGGCTTTTTGTTTCCCCTACCTAGGAAGATATGAAAATAGTCAAGATTTCTTTCAAAGTATTTGAGGAGAATGTGAACAAATGATAAGAGCTTAGAATGAAATTCTGTGGGTTTAAATACCAGTATTTTAAAATAAATATTAAAACCTACCCCAAAATGGGAGTGGGCAAACTTAAGTGTATATAAAACTTATAAACAGGCATTGTGGAAATATCTCATTGCTAGCAAAATGATGTAAATTGCAGATGCTTAGTTACATCCAAATAACAATTTTTGGAATAGTGCTATACATACATACGTACATACATACATACATACAATGTGTATGTAAACATAAACCAACCTTGATATTTGTAGGCCCAACATATTGCACTCCTCAGTGAGTATCTTTTACAGCCACTGAAGCAAGGCCCAACATATTGCACTCCTCAGTGAGTATCTTTTACAGCCACTGAAGCAATCAACAAATTTTTTCTTAATGTCTTTCATTATTACATCCCTGATTCTCTCTGAGATGTAATAAATCAGCAAATCTACATTACAACCTACCCCAAAAGCTAATGATCGCTTACTTTTCACTTGAAACTACATTATCCCTTCAAATAACCATTTATATCTATAGTTTTAATTCCACTTGACTTAGAATGTCTGTTGGGCTACATAAGGAAAGACACTTCAAAGAATATGATTTTTCAAATACAGTACGACAGTTTTGGCGGGTTCTTTGCATTTCTCTCCCTCCTATGTTTCCCAGTAACACGGCCACTACTACAGTGGTCCACCTCCACCTCACCATATAAAACTTCTTCAGATCTTTTGATTTTTTTTTTTTTTTTTTTTTTTGCGGTACGCGGGCCTCTCACTGTTGTGGCCTCTCCCGTTGTGGAGCACAGGCTCCGGACGCGCAGGCTCAGCGGCCATGGCTCACAGGCTCAGCCGCTCTGCGGCATGTGGGATCTTCCCGGACCGGGGCACGAACCCGTGTCCTCTGCATCGGCAGGCGGACTCTCAACCACTGCGCCACCAGGGAAGCCCCAGATCTTTTGATTTTAAGTACCTAGTCATTGCAGAAAAACATCTACCTTATTTTCATAGGAAGGAGTTTGTCTCTAAATATTTCACTCTATTTCTCCCTGCACAATGAAGTCATATTTCTGGTCAGGCTTTAGGAAGATGAGTACCAATGCCAATCTGGATCCTGACCCACAGATTCTGAGAGAAGATGGACCTCTGTTTATGTAGTAGGATGAAGATGGGACTTTCAAATATAGATCAGTTCGCATTAGTGGAGACTATGGGATTGCTGGTTCTTATTGGGGGCTTATGCTCTTAGATAAGCACACCTTCAAAAGCTATTTTCACCCAGACTAATGTCAGTTCTTAAAAGGACATTTCTCTAATACCAGGGCTTTGGCCTATCCTTTAAGAAAACAAGCAGTCAGGTTTTTGAGCAGCCTTTTGAGAATTTTATCTCAGTAAATACGTTAACAAAACCCACTCCAAATCGGAATGTTTCTCTCTTGGGATCTTAGAAAGAATAGTTTAGTATTGATTAAATTCCTTTTATGACTCCTAATCTTTTTCTGATATAAACTGAGGTAATTAATCAGTTAAAGTTCATACAATATTAAATAAATAGAACAGTAAAAATAAAAGTTTCTGAGCATTACACATTTCTGGTAATGCATCATTGATAGTCTTTCTTTCAGTAGAGTTTCTGATGACATTTTAGATTACATACAGAGCTATTCTTTATCTTCTCATAATTTTTCTCCTTGAGTTTAAACAATTTATTTCTTTTTGTAAACCGAGTTCAGGGGTAACATCATGATGATTATTGAAAACTTTAAACTAAGTACTTTCTTATTGTTTTTAATTAAGCAAGGTCAAACAAAATAGTTTGAATTTTAGTAAATACATTGTCCATCTTTGTTGTGTTCCCTTTTTTCTTACTTGAAACTGTTAATTTTATACAAACATAGAAAAATATACAGAGAAACAATTCATATGCCTATTTACCCAACAGGCAGAAGTTATTAATTGTATTTGTGTCATATATATTTTTAAGAATTAAAAAATATATGTCTACTCCCTGTATTTAATTCCTTACTTTTATCAGAGGAAACTATTATCTAAAAAGATACATATACACCACACACACACACACACACACCCCGTATTATTTGTATCATATTGTCACTTGCTTTGTTCCCTTAATGTTTAATTCTGATATTTATATGATATATGTAGATCTCATTCATTTTAAAATATATTTTTATATATTTATATTATTTATGTTATAGTTTATTGTATATTTCCATATGTGAATTGATAAGACTCATGGCCCCAGAGACTCAAGGTGCCTAACGAACACCAAGTGCAGGTTTCTTTAAATTTTAGAAACATCTTTTAAAGATGGATTCTTATGTTATTATGCAATCTGAGACTCCCTTTTGTATTTATTTATTCTGTTACATTTATTGTAATTATTGATAACTTGAGTTTTTCCTAATATCTTAGTGTTTTCCACTTAACAGTTTTTTCATAGATTCATTATTTTCCATCTTCATTCTTCTTAAGTTGATGAAGTTTTATCTTATTTTCCTTTTATTGGTTTGGTTGTAATTCTATTTTATTGTTTTAATAGGTAGTATTATATTATCTGATGCATACTTTAGTTAAAATGCCTCTAGCTTATTAATATCTCATGGACTTGACATGAGAACAATACATAGACTTCAGAATGATTTACTCTTGGCTTTAAATTAAGTCAACAATTACATTGCTTTCCCAATGTAAAGTCATGTTTTCATCTAATTCTAATTGCTGATGAGGAGTCTTTTGTATAAAATATGTCTGTTCTCATTTTTTATTTCTCTTTGTATTTGGTGTTCTGCATTTTGTCTATAATATGTATAGGTGCTAATTCCTTACTAGCTATCCTGCTTGGGAATCAAGCTGACATTTTGTTGTGATAATCAAGTTTTTTTTTTTTTTTTTCTGAATTCTGTAAGAAATCACAATCATTGTCTCTGAGTGTTTCCTTTAAATTCATTTTCTTTATGCTCTCCTTTTGTAACTCTTCTTAGATAAGTTAAACTTCTATATTCTACATTTTCTCTATTTTTAAAAATTATCTTTTTATATCTCTAAAATGGATTTTAGGTTATTTCTCTAGATCAGTATTCTAGTTCATTAATCATGTTTTGAGCAAGACCTAATCTGTGGTTTAAGATTTTCATTTTTTAAATTTTAGACATTTATTATATCTTCTAAAGCAGTCTTCCTTTATGGTATATTTTATTTTTATTTCTTTAATCATGGCAAATATTCACTTAATCATTGCCAAAAGCATTTTGGCCTCTGGTGAAATTATCATATGGATTTTCTTTGCTAGTTTGTTAATGTGGTAAATTATATTGCTTAATTTACAAATGTTAAGCCATGCTTTGTGGTAAAACTTCCGTAATTTGTTATGATGTAATATTCTTTTAACATATTTTAAATTTAATTTGATAGTATTTAATTAAGAGTTTTGTGTCTATTTTTATTGCACATTGTGGTCTGTGGGATTTTTTTTTTTTAATTGTAATGATTTTCTGGTTTTGGTGTTAGGGTAATAGTGATATCATAAAATGAGTTAAGTTTTTTCTTCCTTCTGCTCTCCGGAAGCCCTTATGCAGAACTGACATTATTCTTTCTTTATCCTTTCGGTCAAACTTGCTGATGAACTCTGAGTTTGGAATTTGCTTCATGGGAAGATTTTACCTATGAAAATAATTTTTTAGGTACCTGTGATGTTAAAAATATTATAAATTTATTCATGATTAAGCTTTAGTATATCATGTATTAAAAGAATACTCTTTCATTTAATTTGTAAACAATTATTGGCATAAGAAGTTTCATAATATTTCCTTACTATTCCCTCTCTGTTATTTCATTAATGATATTTTTCCTGTAATTTGGGTCTCTTTTCTATTTTTCTGATGATTGTGAGTAAAGTACTTTGAAATGTCAAAAGTAGAGATCTTTTGGGCTTCCCTGGTGGCGCAGTGGTTGAGAGTCTGCCTGCCGATGCAGGTGACGTGGGTTCGTGCCCTGGTCTGGGAAGATCCCACATGCCGCGGAGCGGCTGGGCCCGTGAGCCATGGCCGCTGAGCCTGCGCGTCTGGAGCCTGTGCTCCGCAACGGGAGAGGCCACAGCAGTGAGAGGCCTGCGCACTGAAAAGAAAAAAAAAAAAAAAAAAAAAGTAGAGATCTTTTAAAAACAACTACTTTGGGTTTCATTTACTTATTATTATTTTCTGTTTTCCATTTCACCTATTACTACTTTTATTATTTCCTCTGTACTGCTTACTTTGCGTTTAATTTGTTTCTTAAGAAGTTTAGATCATTAAGTCATTGAAATACACAAATTACCTAAGTATTCAATAAGAATCATACATCTACTAATGAAATCCATTCATAACTGAAACCATCCCACAAATAAAACTCCAGGCCCACATAGATGAATGCCAAACAAGCACATGAAAATATGCTCAGCACCATTAATTATTAGATAAATGCAAATGAAAGCCACAGTAAGATTGTGCTAAACACTTAATGGCATAGATAAAAAGGCTGACCATACAAAATGCTGCAGAACATGTGGAACAAGTGAAACTTTCATATACTGTTTGTTGGTATGTGAAAAAGTGGTACAACCACTTTGAAGAATAGTTTGGCACTTTCTTACAAAGTTAAAAATTTATTTACTATATGACACAGACATTCTACTCCTAGATATTTACCCAAGATAAAAATGTTATATGCATACAAAGACTTGAATGTTCATTGTAGTTTTATATGTAATATCCATAAGTTGGAAACAATCCAAATGTACATCATCAGGTGAATGGGTAAATAAACTGTAGTATAGTCATAGTACCCAGACAATGGGATACAATTCAATAATTAAAAGTAATGGATAATTGATACACAGTATGACATGAATGAATCTGAAAATATTTATTCTGAGTGAACAAATACAGAGAATGTATAATTTTATTATTCCATTTATATAAAACTCTAGAAAAATGCAAACTATACTGAAAGAGCTGATCAGTCATTGCCTGGGAATGAAGGGATGGACTGAGATTTGGGAAGGGATTACCAAGGTGCATGAAGAAGCGCTTATGGGTCATGTAGAAGTTCATTATTTTGTTTACATGATTTTTTTTTTTTATAAATTTATATATTTATTTTTGGCTGCACTTGGTCTTTGTTGCCGCGCGTGGGCTTTTTCTAGTTGCGGCAAGCAATATATCCTTGATTAAATCTATTCATTTCACTAGTCTTCCTTCTGTGTTCCATATTTCAGTGAGTTGTGTCACTGTTCATATGGTTGAACAAAGAAGAAATCTTTCTCTCTTTGATTACTCTCTTAGTTAGTTCTGGCTGCTATAACAAAGTACCATAGATTGAGTGGCTTATAAACAATAGAAATGCATTTCTCTGAAGTTCTGGAGGCTGGAAGTGTGAGATCAGAATGACAGCATTGTCAGGTTCTGGTGAGAACCTGCTTTCCAGTTTGCAGATGGCTGTCTTCTCATCGTTTCCATTTCCTCACATGGCAGAGAGAGCTCCTTGGGGTCTCTTTGATAAGGGCACTAATCCCATTCATGACAGCTTACCCCTCATGACCTAATCATACCTCATACGCCCCACCTCCTAACACCATCACAATGGGGATTAGGATTTCAACAGCTGAATTTTGGGGGAGACAAAAATGTTTTAGCTGATAACAGTCACTCCCAGCCAATTATCAATACCTCTGACAGTTTTCCTCCTCAACAACTAACTAGTCTACTTCTTTTCACTCATTACCTTGGTTCAGGCCTATCATTTCTCACGTCGTTGTCTCAGGGCCTCATAACTGGCTCCCTGCCATGATGGTGTGAGTAATTTTTTAAAGGATAATGGGATCACCCACCCACCCCCCAAAAAAAGTCATTATGTCTTCATTGCCTTTAGTATGAGTTTTAAACTCACATGTAACTTCATAGATGAACTAACATATTAACTTCAAAAATAATTTACAGAATCTTTCACGGTCCATTTACCACTTTATCTCCCTTTCTTCCATTCATTTCCATCACACTGGAGCCTCAAGCTTAGTGGCACAAAAACCATGTCTCAAAGAGTGCTAGGCTTCTACAAAGTACTTTCAGAGACTACTGGATGTATGTGTGTGCATGTGTGTGTGTTCGTCTTTGTTGTGAGTTTGTCTTGAAGGATGCAGGAGCAATTGGGGCAGAACCTCACTCCAGGACTGCTTGGGAACCTCATGTTCAATCAGAGTATCTATATAGGTGGGGAACAGGGAGAGGGTATATATTGGGTCTCCATGTGTATGTTCCTTTAAGGAAGGAGTCCCACGGCTTGAAGACTAATTAAACAAAACAAACAAAAACTACTTTTAAGACCATTACTCTGCCATACTGATCCATGAACAGTTTCTTGGATATACCATGCATTTTCTTTTCGTGGGTTCTTTTACTTTCTGATCATCTCATTCTGGAAGATACCTATACTTTCTTTCACTGTCTCATCACCTAGTTACCTAGGTAATTCCCACTCATATTTCAATTGTCTGTCCACAAGTCACATTTTTCAGTAAGCCTTTACTGAGTTTTCAAGATTAAATTTAGTGTCTTTGTTTTTGCTATTTTTTCAAAAGCACTCATCATGATTGATTATAATTGTTTATTTATCTGTGTTCCTCCCCAAATGGTAAGCTCATGAAGTCAGGCTCTATGCTAGTTTCATCATAGCACTCAAAGGTCCTAAACGGAGCTCCCAACATCTAATTATCTTATTATCTTAAGATAAACTCCTGAAAGAAAAGTTCTGATAGTCAAAGGAAGTTTCTGATAAAGGCCGAAGATTCTTCTATCCCATCAACTTTCTCCCAAATCCAAACTCAAATTTGACACTGCTTTTGAAGAAATAAGCAGGTTAAAAACTCTGTTTGCTACAAAAGCAGCCCTCATTTTTCCCAGAAATTTTTTTTTCCTTTTTGATTCACTGCCCACTATTTCTGCATTTGAGTCTTTAGAGTTGCTGGCTGCTGCTTGTAAATATTCTTTGCTAAAGAAAATCTTTAATGGAGGACCTTCAAGATGGCAGAGAAGTAAGGCATAGAGATCACCTTCCTCCCCACAGATACATCAAAAATACATGTACATGTGGAATAACTCCTACAGAACACCTACTGAAAGCTGGCAGAAGACCTCAGACTTCCCAAAAGGCAAGAAACTACCCACGTACCTGGGTAGGGCGAAAGAAAAAAGAAAAAACAGGGACAAAAGAATAGGGACGGGACCTGCACCTCTGGGAGGGAGCTGTGAAGGAGGAAAAGTTTCCACACACTAGGAAGCCCCTTCACTGGCAGAGACGGGGGGGTGGGCTGTGGAGGGAAGCTTTGGAGCCACAGAGGAGAGCGCAGCAACAGGGGTGCGGAGGGCAAAGCGGAGAGAGTCCCACAGAGAGGATTGGTGCTGATCATCACTCACCAGCCTGAGAGGCTTGTCTGCTCACCCACTAGGGCGGGTGTGGGCTGGGAGCTGAAGCTCGCGCTTCAGAGGTCAGATCCCAGGGAGAGGACTGGGGTTGGCTGCGTGAACACAGACTGAAGGGGGCTAGTGCACCACAGCTAACCGGGAGGAAGTCAGGGAAAAAGTCTGGAACTGCCGAAGAGGCAAGAGACCATTGTTTTGGGGTGCGCGAGGAGAGGGGATTCAGAGCACCGCCTAAACGAGCTTCAGAGACTGCACGAGCTGCAGCTATCAGCGCGGACAGCAGAGATGGGCATGAAACACTAACGCTGCTGCTGCAGCCACCAAGAATCCTGTGTGCAAACACAGGTCACTATCCACACCTCCCCTCCTGGGAGCCTGTGCAGCCCACCCCTGCCAGCGTCCCGTGATCCAGGGACAATTTCCCTGGGAGACCACATGGCATGCCTAGGCTGTTGCAACATCACGCTGGCCTCTGCCGCCACAGGCTCACCCCTGCATTCCGTACCCCTCCCCCCGGCCTGAGTGAGCCAGGGCCCCCTAATCAGCTGCTGCTTTAACCCCCTCCTGTCTGGGCGGAGAGCAGATGCCAGAGGGTGACTTAAATGCAGAGGCAGGACCAAATCCAAACTGAACCCCAGGAGCTGTGCGAACAAAGAAGAGAAAGGGAACTTTCTCCATGCAGCTTCAGAAGCAGTGGATTAAATCTCTACAGTCACCTTGATATACCCTGTATCTATGGAATACCTGAATAGACAATGAATTATCCCAAAATTGAGGTGGTGGACTCTGGGAGCAACTGTAGGCTTGAGGTTTGCTGTATGTGCCTGAATAATTTCTGATTTATAGGTTTATCTTAGTTTAGTTTTTAGCACTTGTTATCATTGGTGGATTTATTTATTGGTTTGGTTGCTCTCTTTTTTTAATTTTAATAACTTAAAAAAATTTTTTATTTTAATAACTTTATTATTTTTCTTTCTATCTTTTTTTTTTCTCTCTTTTCCTCTGAGCTGTGTGGTTGATAGGGTCTTTGTGCTCCAGCGGGTGTCAGGCCTGAGCCTTTGAGGTGGGAGAGCCGAGTTCAGGATACTGGTCCACCAGAGACCTCCTGGCCCCACAAAATATCAATTGGGACAGCTCTCCCAGAGATTTCCATCTCAATGCTAAAACCCAGCTCCACTCTGATTAGCAAGCTCCAGTGCTGGACACCCCATGCGAAACAAATAGCAAGACAGGAACACAACTCTACCCATTAGGCTGCCTAAAATCATACTAAGTTCACAGACACCACAAAACACACCACCGGCCATGGTCCTGTCCACCAGAAAGACAAGATCCAGCCTCATCTACCAGAACACAGACACCAGTCCCCTCCACCATGAAGCCTACACAACCCACTGAACCAACCTTACCACTGGGGGCAGACAGCAAAAACAATGGGAACTACGAACTTGCAGCCTGTGAAAAGGAGATCCCAAACACAGTAAGTTAAGCAAAATGAGAAGACAGAGAAATAAGCAGACGAAGGAGCAAGGTAAAAACCCATATGAGAAAGCCATAATTCAAAAAGAGTCATGTACCACAGTGTTCGTTGCAGCTCTATTTAAAATAGCCAGGACATGGAAGCAACCTAAATGTCCATCGACAGATGAATGGATAAAGAATATGTGGGGCTTCCCTGGTGGCACAATGGTTGAGAGTCCGCCTGCCGATGCAGGGGACACGGGTTCGTGCCCTGGTCCGGGAAGATCCCACATGCCGCGGAGCGGCTGGGCCCGTGAGCCATGGCCGCTGAGCCTGCGCGTCCGGAGCCTGTGCTCCGCAACGGGAGAGGCCACAACAGTGAGAGGCCCGCGTACTGCAAAAAAAAAAAAAAAAAAAGATGTGGCACATATATACAATGGAATATTACTCAGCCATAAAAAGAAACGAAATTGAATTATTTGTAGCGAGGTGGATGGACCTAGAGTCTGTCATACAGAGTGAAGTAAGTCAGAAAGAGAAAAACAAATACCGTATGTTAACATATATATGGAATCTAAAAAAAAAAGTGTTTCTGATGAACTTAGGATCAGGATAGGAGTAAAGACGCAGATAAAGAGAATGGACTTGAGGGTACAGTGATGGGGAAAGGTAAGCTGAGATGAAGTGAGAGAATGGCATGGACATGTATACACTACCAAATACAAAATAGATAGCTAGTGGGAAGCAGCCACACAGCTCAGGGAGATCAGCTCATGCTTTTTGACCACCTAGAGTGGTGGGATAGGAAGTGTGGGAGGGAGATGCAAGAGGGAGGGAATATTGGGATATATGTATATGTATAGCTGATTCACTTTGTTATGTAGCCGCAACTAACACAATAATATAAACAGTTACACTCCAATTAAGATAATCTTTAATGAATAAATCATGACATTCATTTGCCTGAGGGAAAATACCTGAAAGCCCAGTAAAGAATGCTTATTTGTTTATTTAATTTATCTTACTCATATCTCTTTGACAAAAATATACTTTTCAATATTTTTTATAAAGTATCAGATGCTTCACCTTAATTTAAAACCTATTTAAATGTTTTTCTTGTACATTTCTGACAAATATGTAAGGAAGACCAATGAGCAGACTGGGATAAAGTGATTTCAGTGACAACAGAGTAAAAATAAACCAGGATCACTGCAGAATGTTTTGTTTTTGACTAGAACTCCATTTACACTGAGACATATAATTATAAGCAATTAAAATGCATGCACACTTGAATTGAAATGAACATTTATAAAGCAGCCAAAATAAAGGAGTGCCAGGTGACCTTTTATATATTCTTGGGAAAAAAAGAGAAACAGAAATGGTGGAATCATTATAGAAAGCTATATATAGTGAAATTATTTTGAATTCTTTTTGAAGTGAATAGAAAATTTACATTTCTGGGTATCTTATTAGAATGACCCAATTCATTAAAATAAGCCATTTGCATTTAAAGAAAGACAGCATTAATCAATAGAGGGCTTGGTATTTTGTTTTCATGTACTGTATTAGCGTTTTTCAATTTGCAGAACCAGATAAATCAAAACATCTTCAGTGCAGCAATCACCAGGCATCACCTCACTCACACCGGGTTCACTCTTAGAGGTATATGACCTTGTACAGATATTACTTCTCTGCCATCTGTTCCTGTTCACTGACAAATGCAGGTGAAAATCTCTACCTCATATGTTCCTAAGTGTTTTGAAAGCAGTAATGCATGCAATATAGCAAACATAGTTCCTGACATATAACATACGCTCAATGGATATTGACATTTCTCAAACTGATGTAGCAGTTCAAGGCAGTGGATTCCCTGGATGTTGTTTTCTTGTTGGGACACTGTATGAGTAGTAACTGTGATGGAAAAATCTTGGGTGAGTCGGAAGAGGGGCAAGAACTATGCAAATGGTTATTTGAATGTATAAGATATTCTCATTTCATAACCAGGAGAGTGACAGAGCACTGCAAATGAGTGAGAGTACCCATAAATAGAGATTTCTAGTTGACAGGCTGCTGATAAAACAGTTTTTACTCTAATATGGTGAAGCAAGTTAAGCAAATATATGATTGAAGCTGCAGTGTGAAAAAGAATATGGGGTATGCTTATGAAGGGGAAAGTGACGTAAGTGTGATTGTAGTACCTATAATGGATCTACAAATATATCATATATTGTGTATATATACCATGTGCATATATGTGTATATATAGAATATGTGTGTGTATGTATGCATATATATACATATATATGTATACATACGTTATCTATCTAAAATCCTTAGTATAGTACAAGGCCCATAGTGGAGAGTTAAATGAGGACATTGAATGATTATGTGGCATAACAAAAAGTGAGACTTTAAGAATGATTATCCCTATAGAAAACTGTAGGAATATATAGGGGAAATATCTTGGGATCTAAGACTTGAAAATTTAAACATGCACATAACACACACCACACCACACACACACACACACACACACACACACACACACACACACACACACACCCAACAATGTTTGATACAAATAGTAGAAAGACAAACATCATTAAAGAAAGGAATAGGGGAAAAACTTGGATGTCACATTGTCATTATTGTTGATTTCTCTGTGTTGAAATCAACAACAATGTTGATTTATACAGCTGTTTAAACCCTCCTTTTTAAAATTCCTCACTCATCTTTAAGCTCCCTAGGACTCAAAAATAAAGTGCTCCTTTTTATTTGCAAAATTTCGACCTTCTCTTCTAAATCACCTTTATTTTTCCATTATAATCCTTAATATCTCTTCTAGAATGTAGTCTAGAATTCCTGATAAATATGAATAGCTCTCTACTTGCTACATTTGGATTAAGTCTCATCTCTCATTATTCGTCTTCTGAAGGTACCTGGGTTCTCCTCTCCTCAACTTTTTAAACTTGTTATTTCTCTCTTCCTTCATCTGTCTAATTCTGTACGTGCATGTACGTATTCAAATCCACGTCTCAATCTTCCGTTAATTTGGTTTTGTAGTTCATTTCCCTGGAAACAACTTGGCAGACCACGTAGATGGAGGCAAGTTCTTGTTTCTGAAGTCACTCAATTCTATATGTTCTTTATTTTTCAAGTACACAGGGACTTTGTGGCATTGTAGAGAGAAAACTGATGTAAGATACACCTAAATTCAAATACTCACATAGCTCTACCAATTAGTTTTTTCTCTAGAAGGTATTTAAAGCCTCTGGAACCTCAACTTTTTCATTAGTAAATTCATGATAGTAAGTCTCATTTTCATAAGATATTTTAGTATTCCATAATATAATGCATATAGATAGGTGATTTAAGGTGTTTATGAATAATCAGCACACAAATATGTAGGTAAGGCACTTATGCACACTTATTTATATATACAGTTTTATAATGTATCGCCATAAATATGTAAAGCACTCAATACAGTTCCTCACATAAGAAACAGGGTGTAGTTCTTATCATTATTTTCATAATTATGATCAATATGTGAAGTAATATATGTAAAAGTACCTATCAGAGTACCCATGTGTTACATTAAAACCTTCTTCCCATGCTGGCTGTCACTTCTTTCTTCATATGCCCTTTTTTAAAAATATGCATTGCTTCTCTGACTTCCTGTCACCTAACTTCAGCCTTTGTATTGCTTATTAGTAATTATTTCAGGTGAGATAACAAAGGGGGACGAGGCAAGCCCAGAGTTAGCCAGAGTTGGTAATTATAAAAACAGCTTCTGAAAATGTTTAGAGGCATGGCATTTACTCTAAGAAAAAAAGGCTGTTAGGTCTAGAAAAAGTGGATGAATTTGTTTCCTCTATGAAACTTCTTTTTACAGAAGATAAGATCGAGAATCAGCTTAGAGTATTTGCAATTATTTTCTTCTAGCAAAATCATGATACTGAATCCCAATTTCTAGCAAGACATTAAGAAGTTCCTTTTCATATTATATTCTTCATCTCATTGCGGGTGTGACGCAAGTTTTGTATTTCAGTCTCAAAGAAAGCAGCATACGGCAAGGCTTACCTTGAATGTGTGTGGCAATTAAAAATAAAATAAAAATAAAAAATAAATTAAAAATACTAGAAATCAAGTTAACCACATGTTTGGAGTTCACATTTCTGGAAGAGTGAACAGTAAGATGGCTTTTTAGGGAAAGACAATGATAGTTTGCTTTGCTCTTTGAGTCTCTTAAGGGAATGCAGAAATTAGGTTTTCTTCTGCCTTATAACTTTTAGATGGCAGGAAGCCTGCCAACCTGTCTTTATTCTGCTGCATTTAGTCTCCCTAATACTCCCTTGCCCCTGATGATATTAAGTATCAAGGACTTTTTGAGTCCTTTAACATGGTTCTCAGCATCCACTAAGCTTCTGGGAAGCTCTAAAATATTGTTTGTAGTCTATGTTACAAGAGCCAGTCAGGACTGAGAAATGATGAATATTATAATTTAGATGGTACACAAGTGATATCCACAGACCTAATGACTTACATGATATTATCAGACCTTTTCTTCATTACTTGGGCAATGAATATTAATTTTCAACAGAGTGCAAAACTGTTGAGATTTATTTTATCCTCCTTGGTTAAAATCCAGGGCAGGTGGGGATGCCTGATTTCTATGTTTCATCATTTTGAAGCTATAAAAGTAAAGTGAAACTAGGACAAACAGAAATACTGAGTATATAAATGCAAGGACAGATAGGAGAGTCAGGGGATCCTCATCAACGCAAAGTGACATTGAGATTGTAGAGGATGATTTTGCCTTCTGGCTTTGCCTAAAGTTCCTGGATTTGAACTAGGTTAAAGGGTCACAGTACAAGTGAAATAAACAACGTGCCCTGGGTATTGTGAACGCATTTACTTTTTTCTCTATGTGCAAGAAGCTGTTACAACGTGCTTACCGCAATATTGGAAGCAGATTCCTTTACTGCATCATTTCTACCCTCTGAGTAGTGATAATTGTTTTTATTACCGCAGAGAAAAGCCTCTTTTTGATAGGAAATTCAGAAACTACAAAAAAATCACAAATGAAATAAAAATCTGTAAAACAAAACAAAACAGAGATACCCACTACTAAAATTTTGAATGCATAATCATATTTGTCTCTTTACATATATTCAGGATTATATTTGTATAATGCACATGTTTTAAATTTTAGGAAATTATTTCTATTTGAGTATTCATCCTTCTACAATATTTCTAAACACATATTTCTCAATATGTGTATAGACCATAATTAAATCATTTCTTGTTTTTTTGCATATATATTTTGTTTCTCGGAGCAATTACAAAGAATGATTTGACCAGTTTCCACAGGCACAGTCAATTTGAGATACATGTGTGGCATTATTACAGAAACCTCCATGTACATAAGTGATTTGAGGCACCAAAAGTGGAATCCATGAATAACGGCTGTGGGTGGTTACAGACTTCAATATACATTTTCAAATTTGCATCCAGAAAATTTGTGCAGTTACCCCTTCCACCTGTAATGTGTGAATGTCCACATTAACATACTGAAAGTGCACTGCAGAAAAATTAGTAAATAATCAGTGAATAACAAATGTAAGTTAAGAATTGATTTTAAATGATTTTTTAAATGAAAAAAATTTTCTTAAACTTTGGGGAATATAGAATTCAAGCTTGAAATTGAGGAAGGGGTAAAAAATTATTAGGGGGTATTTCTATTTGTTTTTCCCCTGAAGGAAAGGAATTTGGAGACAATACAAAGCTATTTCTCTGATTAGGGTCCCTATACTCTGAAAGACAAACCTATCAGCCTCACTCTCCCTTTCCATGGTAAGAGCAGTTACTCATGTTAGGAGAGACTCTAAAGTGTTCAAACACAGTACAGTATATGTATCTGCAAATTGCAGTGAAAGCCCAGCAAAGCCTGAGAGGGATTATACTAAAGATGGAGGTTTTTAATGAGCTGGGAAAATGAAAACAGCACATAATTCTATCAAAGATGTTTCCTGCAAGTTCTACTTACAAATGGGAATTGGTGTAAGAAAGAGAACTATACACTTAATTTATAAATCACATACTTTTTATGTGCAGACCTTTATAGGTGACATGCAAGCCTGTCATATATCAACTTTAGAGTCCAAGGTCATTACTGTCTGAATTGTTCATAAATATATATTAACTTTTCATACAGGAGCAATTTATCCTTTGGAAGGGACAGAAAAGCTTATTTTGTTAATAGCTAAAATGTAAACTTTGGCCAATTATTACACGTTTCTGCTTTCCTTTAGGTGGTAAATCATAGTGGAATTTGACAATCTGCATATGTATTCAACTCAATCAACAGTGCTTTATAGAGTGCCTCTAAATTGATAGCACAACAAGTTGGTAGGTAGGCTGTAAAGGAGGCGAATGTTGTAGGATAGAATTTTATGTAGCATAACAAAGAGAAGGGCTTTAAGAATGATAATTACCTTTGACAATATGGCACTCTTTTACAATGGTCACTTACTGAAAGGACAAATTTGTTCAAATTGTCAATCCATTTCTGTATTTCACTTTAGAGCCCCCATTAGGTACTACTCATTGAGACTTTTCTTTATGTGCTCATCTACAAAGGCGAAATGGCTGCAACATCAGCAGAAAAGGCAATCCAGACCTTTTCTTACAAAAAAATAAACTTACCTCTATCAGTTAAAGAGACTTCTTTTATGTCCTCTACTCTGGCAATGTTTTTTCAGTATTTATTAAAATGTGCTGAACACAGCTTTAAGATTTTTAAAATATATATACATATGTAAAATAGCGTACATATTAATTATTGTATGCCAGGCATTTTTCTGGGTGCTACATAGGCATTATCTCTGTATTTTTAATCTGATGGATAAAAAAATAATTGCAGCTAACATATCACACTAACTACATTCACCCAAGAACTTTACATATGATGTCTCATTTAATTCTCTCAAAAAACCTATAAGGTAAATAATTATTATCCTCTTTTTCTTGAAGAAACTGAGGTGCAGATAAGCCCAATGTCACAAACATACAATGTGGTGTGCCCAGGATTCATTCTCAGAGAGCCTGACCTGAGCCATACCTACAACCCCTACAGATAGAGCTTTGTTAATCAAATTATGTTGGTTTTTTATTTTTCATTGCTCTGATTGCAAAAAATAAATAATAAAATTTAAAAACACTCTAAGTTAAATTTGGAGGGCAAAATTCATATAATTCTAAAGAACTGTGTGGTAGCACATTGAACTCTGATTCTAGCCTTGCTGTCATTTTAATTTTCCTATCTTAATTTTCCTTTGCCATTTTTTTTTTAATTAAAAATATCTCTACACTCTTTGAATTCTATATATGTCTTCAAGTTGTTCACTGATTAATTCATTTTGGGAGAAGGTAGCATAAATAAGGAAATTTAGAAAATCATCCTATTGATTCCTCCAACAGCTTTACTGCCTTCTTAGGTAGGTATTTTAAAGCTATGAACTCTGGGGTTGAAAGACACAAAATGATTTGATCAAGATCATACAGCTTTTAATTGCATAAGTAGGCTATGTTTCCTTAAACCATTCTCTTTCATTCAACATTCATTCAACACATATTTATTGATCACAACCGGTAATTCTTCTTCCAGGATTCCATGCTGCCTTTTGTTAATCAAAGCAGGTTTGCAATGTTGGTGTCATTCAGATCTTTGTGCTAAATATGCATTAATGAGAGCATAGCAGATGGTTTGGTGCCAATCTTTGATGCTAGCTGTGGTGGCAGTAACAGAGGATTCTCTGTCATAGCGTGCTCCACAAGCCTGTGTGCAGAGCACTGACCTCAAGGAAGCACTGGTGAATATCATGTCTGACCGAATGCAATGCAGAGATCCACTGTTCAATGTAGTAGACACAAACCACATGTGTGTGTGGTTATCGAGGACTTGAAATGTCCCTAGTACTAATTGAGATGTGCTGTATTTGTAAATTTCATGGCAGATTTTGAACACCTAGTAAGAAAAAGAGTGTAAACATATCATTAATAATGATTATAATGGTTACAAGTTGAAATGATAATATTTTGGTTAAAGTATAGTATTAAAATTAATTTTAATTATAAATTTATTAAAATTAAAATGAAATTCACCTGTTTAATTTTACCTTTTTAAATGTGCTTACTGGAGTTTTAGAATCACATATGTGGCTCGCATATTGGGCAGCAGTGATCTAGAGCATAAAATAACTTATTTTCACTTTCACTTTCTATTTCTCTTGTATTTGAGTCTTACACGAAAGAGATCATAGACTATAATAACTACAATCTGAAAACGCAACCATTTGCAATACTCTGATGAATTTCTGTTAGGTTCTCTTAGGTTTACATTTTTTGTTATTTATTAACTGGAGCTTTTCATATAGTTTGGATATTAATCCATTACATATTATGCCATTAGCAAATATTTCTGCCAATCATAGCACAAGTTCTTGACTATACCAGAAATCTCATAATTTATAGTTCTGTTAAAGAAGATATTTATTTTTTCTGCAGTTAAATTTGGCATTCTTTTTCTCTGTGACTTCTTGGCTATATGTGGCTTAGGAAATACTGTCTTCACACCAAGATTACAATTTTCTTCTTCTATTTTTCTTTTTAATATTGTTTATTTGTTTCACACTTAGCTTTTTAACCACCTAAAATTTAATTTTGTATATTGTAAAATAAACCTCTCACCTATTTTTAAAATTCTATATGGGTAACAAATTATTCTAGTGTTATAAATTGAAAAGCCTATCTTTCCCATTTTTATTTTTTATTTTATTTTATTTTTTTTGGGGGGGGGTACGCGGGCCTCTCACTGTTGTGGCCTCTCCCGTTGCGGAGCACAGGCTCCGGACGCGCAGGCCCAGCGGCCATGGCTCACGGGCCCAGCCGCTCTGCGGCATGTGGGATCTTCCCAGACCGGGGCACGAACCCACGTCCCCTGCATTGGCAGGCGGACTCTCAACCAGTGCGCCACCAGGGAAGCCCCCATTTTTATTTTTAATGCAATATTTAACATATAATAAATTCCCATACAGTCATGGGTTTATTTTTGGATCATATTAATTATTTTGAATCAATTATTGCAATGGAACCGATTATTTGTGTCTCCCCTGAGCCCTCCCCATTTATATGTTGAAATTCTAATCCTACTGTTTTGGTATTTGGAGGAGGGGTCTGTGGGAAGTAATTAGGTTATGAGGGTGGAGCCCCCATGAATAGAATTAATGCCCTTAGAAGAGGCCGGAGAGCTAGCTAGCCTTCTTTCTGTAGGCAGTGTGCAAACCTGGAGAGGATCCTCACCAGAACCTAATTATGCTGGCGCCCTGATCTTGGAGCTCCAGTTTCCAGAATTACAAGAAATGAATGTTAGTTATTTAAACCACCCCAGTGTATGGTAATTTTTTATAGCACCCCAAACTAAGACAGTTGCTTTGTTTACTCCTAGGTCATATTTATTCTTTTAATTTCTCCTGACTTTTATTTTTTTTTAATCTCTGGTGTGACAAATCTCATTGTTCTTTTTTTGAAATCCATGCTTTTTTTTCCCCCCTAATTTCTCCCTTCCAGAAGAACTTTGGAAGCTGGAGGTCAAGATGCATAAACTGTATCATTCATTTTTATTTTAATTACCTTTGATTTATAAAAAGAGCTATTGTTTTAAAAATACCGAGTCTTCCCAAGCAGAATATAGAATTCCCATGCAGAATCCATTTTTCATGTGGAATTCTTTTTATTAAATGTCCCTGTTTATTTTATGTTAATTCCTATATATTTTAAAGCTTAAATTGCTATTGTAGTTTTCCATCACTTTTAATTGGGCATTACTGTTATTTTGGAAGCTGTTGATTTTTTTATGTTGATTTTGTGTTTATCCTCCTGAGTATATTTGTTGTTGTTATTTTCTTCCTTATTGTATTAACTAGGATATTTAGCATAATGCTATGAAGTTGTATATTTGTGATCATCTTTGAGTTGTTTTTGATATTTGAATGTTTTCACCATTAAGGATCATTCTTATGGATTTTTACTCACTGTGCCTTATTAAATTAAAGAAGTTTCATTCTTTTTCTATACTCTTACATTCTGGTAGTATGCAGCAGTAAAGAAGATTTTAAAATTTAGTTTATTTCACTGGTTAGAAAGAAGACTATAGTTTTAATTGTAATTAATTAAATTATTTATTTTTAGAGAATATACCTAACTCCCTAGGTCTTCTATCATCAAACTCAAACTCTTCCTTCTAAATGTATCACAAATAAGTCTTTTCAACCCTCCCAGAGTGGGAAAAATTGCATTCTGCTGTCCTCCTGTAGAAGCTTGTATATAATTCTTACAGATGTATCTTATATATAATTCTTATATATATTTAGTATAATAGTTACAAATCTATTAGGAGTCATGTGTTCAAATAATTGTATATCCAATAACTACATATACATAGTTAAAGCTGGATATGCAACTTTTTATGTTTAATTATTTAGCACCACTTACTGCCTCACAAAGACTGGTATAAGTTGTGCTATGTAAAGCCAAAAAGAGTTTCTTGGGGAATTTCCTGGTGGTCTAGTGGTTAGGACTTTGTGCTTTCACTGCAAGGGCCTGGATTCAATCCCTGGTCAGGGAACTAAGATCCCACAACCTGGGTGGCATGGCCAAAAAAAAAAAAAGTTTCTTGGAAGACTCAGGGTTCTTGAACATTCTGTAGCTTCTTTGTTTTCTTGCATGCTCCTCCAGTGCTGTTATTCTGTATGCCTTCTATATGTCTATACCTGTTTCCTTAAAGTTAAAAAAAAGTTTAGGGCTTCCCTGGTGGCACAGTGGTTGAGAGTCCGCCTGCCGATGCAGGGGACACGGGATCGTGCCCCGGTCTGAGAAGATCCCACATGCCGCAGAGCGGCTGGGCCCGTGAGCCATGGCCTCTGAACCTGTGCGTCTGGAGCCTGTGCTCCGTGATAGGAGAGGCCACAACAGTGAGAGGCCCGCATACCGCAAAAAAACCAAAAACAAACAAAAAAGTTTAAACAAACATATCTGTTTGCTCTATCATTAGTGTGAATACAGTGATCTTGAAGCTTACCTCTCCCTTACACAATGTAGAGAATTTACATTTCTGTGACTCCCTTTCCCAAAACCTATGTACTTTCATGTCTTATGCGTCTAAGTCACATACTATGTGTTAATAAAGAATTTTTGAATTCTTGCTTTGGGCTTTTAAATTTTGGCTTCTTAGTACACTCTCAGAGTTTTATCATAGTTTAGTAGCAGAAAATATAGTATTACTTCCTAGAGCATAAATGTTAACTTCTTTATGCAAGACATGGCATCAGAATTTTATCTATACATCTGATGGTGTTTTTGATAACTTCTAAAGTAAAACTGTAGAAAAACAAAAGTGTTGATATACTAAATAAATGTTTTTATAATGACAGGTACAGAAAACATCAAAATATAAAAAATGATACATTTTCTTAAAATAAAATTCAGAACATTGTAGACTCATTAAGCATTAAAATGGTTTATTTATGCATCATTCTTTACTTCCTTTAGTTCATTAGTTGGAGAAAATTTTAATAAACTCCATTTCTATATGAAATCTTGTTTATTTTTGAGACACAAAACTTTTGCTTTCCTCCCCACATGTTCTTTGTTAATTACATCATTTAAAAACTATTTAAAGAGAGTCTGTGACTCTTTCTCATAGAACTATAAAAAGTTCATAATGTAGAAATTGATAGTTCTAATGGATTCTAGAAATCATCCAGTGTATCTCATCTAACACATCTTTTCATATTGTTGCATTTATCAGTAATAACTTTTTATCACAATGTAATGAATACTATATTTCCAATTAATTTTTTATTATAGGTGGTATTTATATATTTAATCTTTTTATTATGAAAATTTTAAACATGAAATATAGATAAATATATGTTTCAGTTACCATTAGTGGATCATTTTATATCACTGTGTGTCGTATATACTAGACATTTATTTGTCTTAATCCATCATTCAAGGCTCATCATTTTCTTGACTGGCTAAGTTAAAAAAATCTTATCCCTTTTCTCTACTTCTCATGACAAGACCCTCTACTATGTTTCTATATTGTTGTCAATTCGACCTGTCAGTCCCTGGCTTAAAATATTCCATAACTCCAAATTGTCTTAAATATAAAAAGCCCTCCCTGACTTGTCCCTGTTTCCATGTCTGGTTTCATCTCTTCGCACCCTAACACATAACTCTATAGATTAGTTGTCAGGAACTAAACTGTAATTTCACCATCACCTGCTCTCTCACTGCTGAAATTTTTCACGTGCTATTTTCTCTGTCTCTAATGCCTTTTACATCTCCATTCTCTTCACCTGCATAATTTCTACTTGACCTTCAAAGTTTTTCTCAGGTAATTTACCCTGGGGGATGTTTTAAAAAATGTACCCCAAACCCAAGACTACATTAATTGCTTTTTTTGTGTGCTTTTACAGGATCCTACATGAAACTTTATCAAATTTCTCATTACTACGCATTATAATTTTATGTTAGCTTGCATTCCTCCCCCATCAGACTGACAGCAGGGATCCTTCAGCTGATTAACTACAACTCCTCACCACACACCAACATACTAAAGTTATATATTATCAACTTTATTATATAAAGTTGTATATTTACTTGTGTGTGTGTGTGTGTGTGTATAGGTTTCTCTCTCGAAGTTCATAATCTTCCTAAAGAACTTCTCTTATGTCAGTTTCTCCTTTTTCTTTGGTAATATGTAGCTCAGTATTGAACTGTACCAATAATAAGGGCCAGGTTTTAAAACTCAGTGTTGAGCAGCGGAATGATCAGAGAGAAGTAGGTTCAAATCGCAGATCTGTCACTAGTAACTAACTGTTTCAACTTGCAGATCTCATTTAAACTCTATGAGTTTTATTTTCCACATCCATCAGTTGGTATAATGTCATTTGCTTCATAAGAGCCTTTGTCAATTTAACTGAATTAATGTTTATAAAACATTCAGTGATCTATGTAGGTCACATTTATCTAACTTGGATTATGTGAACTTCAAACTGTTCGGATATAGATACATTAATATTCTCACTTTATGCATAAAACTTGAAGTGCTGCAAATCTTTTTTGTGGCTGGTGTATTGTTGGTTGTTGTTCTTGTTACATGATAACATAGTTTTAACTGGTAAAAAGTAATATCTAATGTTCTTTGTTAGTATTCTGTAAGCCTAGTAGTTCCTCAGTATATTTTTGTAAATATTACTCTTATAATTTAAAACTTTATTTACATAATTTCATTCAGATGTTCATAATTAATGTTATATCATTAGTGCTGACAAAAGCATCTAAAATAAGAAACTTTGGAATTAACAGAAATTTAATCAGAATTTAGAGAAAAAAATAAGAAAAAGGCCAAACCACCACAAAGAAAAATTTTAATTTAGGACATAGTATTCCTTAATGTTAAAGGTAATGCAAGAAAATTTTATGAAAAGTCATAAGACATGTACCTTTAAGTTTGCAAAAATCAACCTATATCCAAGTACAAATCATGGGAAGTTTGAAAAAAATGTTTGTAATATGACTGCAAAATTGATGCTGCCATAATGAGCCTCTAAGCAATCTTGTATTTTGTGTTAGGGCACAAAGCTCTTGATAACTGAAAAAAAAGGAAAAGGAAAAATTTGCTCATCGATTTTTATTAAGTAGTGAATGCATGTTTCAAAGCAAAAAATATACTTCTTGCAAATTTATGTACTCCAAGAAGATATTTCCCCTACTTTTATATCTATTACTATTAGGAAATGTCTTGAATTGAGTTTTGATTTTATGCAAACAACATAACTTTTTCATGCCTGAGCCATTTCCAGAATGCAGTAGACATTTAGTGCAATGTAGCTAATGTAGTTATTCCTAAATTCCAGGAGAAAAATTTGGTACTGAATTTTTTTTATCTTGTTTTACGTCAAAACTTCGGTTCCCTATGAGCCCCTTCTGAACTCGTAACCTGGTGTGAATAGCGTCATTTCTGAGGAAACGTTTTAGATGCCTGCGTCGCGTTCAAGCCCCCTCCTGCCCCTTGCTGCTCTAAGCCAGCCTCAGCCCTGAAGTTACAGCAGGCTGCCAGGTGCTGAGACATCCCACTCCCAGCAGTCAGTCCTCTCCTCTGCCACATGTATCATTTCTCTCATGGGACACGAGGAAGACATGCGTAGCCAGCTCCCCTAGTGTCTCTTGGTCCAGTTCTTTTCTGGAAGGGATAATTGCTTGGGGTTGCAAGTGGAAAACACACAAAACCTCTCATCATTGCTTAAACATTAGGTGCCAACATCATCATCTTGTGAAGTCATTTTTGAAGCAATAGTCTGTTATCAGAGATTAAAAGGTAGATCATTCTAATGACCCAGTTTTTCACCATTTAAGTATTTTTTATCTTTTAATAAAAGTCCAGCTTTTTAATAACAAAAGAAACATAGACTATACTATTCAAATCTCTTATTCTATATGACAAGAGATATATAACTTATCCTTTCATGCCTTTTATGGCTGTGTTTTGTACTGCCTGTTACTTAGATATCTGTAGGAAAAGAGCATAGCTAAAAATCTTGCCAAATGCATTTATTCAAAGAAAGAAACAGTCATGTTATTTGACTCATTCATACAGCCAAACCACAGAGAGCATGCCTAAAGACTGCTTGATATCAGAGGGCTGACAGTTCTTGAGTAGTAAGTATGTATTCTCATTTGTGAAATATTCTGTTGGTCTTTGAAATCGTCAAAAAACGGCTGTAGCTCGGAGTATACTGGGAACATAAGAGAACAGGGTGAGTTATTACATTTTAAATGTATACATGTAGTAAAAATCAGTTGCAGAGCCAGATGGAGTGCAGTATAGTTTTCAGGTTCTATTAATAGATAAGTGCATAAATTTCCAAGACAGTCAAATACCACTACTTATATTTCCTTTTTAAAAAATGCATTGCTAAATTTATCTTAGCACATTAGCATCATAAGCGTCAAATTTTCTTCCTTAAAGATATGCTACCCATCTGTTTCTCCTATATCTCTAAAGAGGAATTGCTTCTGAAAGTGTAGATATACTTTTCACATATCAGGGAAGATTTAATGAAGTATATGAGAGTGTAAAACTGCAGCAAATATATGAATTCTTGAGTTACAACGTAAATTTTTGCCTGAAATATGACAATATATGAGTAATGGCAAACTCACTGCTTTAACCAACCTCACTTCCCTAGGTTCATTGAGTTCTGAACCACATGCTAACTAGTCACATCTGAGTATTAGACATAAAGTGAATTCTATTTTAAAAATTACTGTTTGAGTCCCACCGTAACCCCATTGCACTGAGATGAACCCACAAAAGGGTAGTTCATTTGACTGCTGAAGGCTGTATTTGTTTTTATTTCCTACACCAGATGGCGCTCGTACATTTTTAATTGATTTTTTTTTGTTTTGTTTTAAATTTTTCCCCACATCTCTCCTTTCCAGGAAGATTTTGCTTGAAAGATTAAAGTCCATATATGTTTTCTCTCATGTAAAATTTAGTTGAAGGCTTTCATGTATTGATTAAAACTCAGAGGCCATTTTCACCTTTTTTTTTTTTTTTTTTTGCTTCATTGGACAATACTGTTAAGGAATATTGAATATCACAGGAGTAACTGATAAGAGTACCTGCATTAGTGACCTGAGGGAGATGTCCAAAAGTCACTAATTTAGAAGTGCAATTCATTTAGAAATTGCTCTAATTTTCAAAGTAATTTTAGCCTGGATTTTGTTCTCCTGTCTTGTTAGTATAAAAAGAAATACACTAGGAGCTGGGAATTTCATTTATCCATCATCCATAAGAGAGCCCTGTTTATGTGCAAATGAGTTTTATGTGAAGCCCCATGGGGGCCTGAAATTACTCCTCTTACAAACATTCTCTTATTCTGCCTCATTCTCACATTTCAAGATGTGTGTCACTTTATTCTGCTTAAACCGCCAGATAAGAGCATAAAATTCGGCTTCTTATTATAGGAACAGCAGCCATTGCAGCTTCCTTTTTTTTATTTTTTTTTCTCTTCCTCTCTCTCTCTCTCTCTCTCTCTTTGAATTTATTAGAGTTAATTTTTACTTGGGAGAGATGTGGCATGCTATAATGAATCTTTTCCATACCCTCTGGCTTTATTTTAACATAACCTTTGCAAGTGGGCCTTAAGCCCTTACAGTAGTTGGTTTTCGTTTTTATTTTTTTCTGGAAATTATTTATCAACCACCTCTGAGACTTCACTAAGTTTAAACAGAGGTTCCCCACCACCAATAATAGTAAGAGAGAAACACATATTCCTGCAATGTATACTGTAGAAAACTGACAACATTTTAAATTGAAGGAAACTTTTGCTTGCTTTGGCAATCCAAAAGTGGTGGGAAATTTTGCAATCCAAAAGTGGTGGGAAAATACAAAAAAATATTAAATAAAATTTACAGAAAAGAGTCAATAATCACATCCTTTACAATCAGGTTAAATGTGAGAGTGAAGAGATAGATGTGTTTTTCAAAAAAAATCCTATTTCCCCTTGCTAAAACAAATTGTTCTTCTCATTGTAATGAGTCCCTTATCTAGCTCAAGAAATTCATTTAGAAGCTCACATTGTCCCCTGTTAATAGTTGAGGGGATTATTGACCAAAATGCGTTGATCGACTTTGCTATGCTTTGCTAATAGTAGCACCTAGAAAGCAATAATGGGCTTAGCACCCAGACTCCTGGAGAGTTTTGATCCTGTCTTTTCAGGAGTCTATATTACTTTTTGGAAATATTCCCACATAAGCCACCAAAAAGTGTTTTCTTTGGAACAGTTTCTGTCTTGGCAACTCTTTCCTGATGCATTGAAACTTTAATCGGAATCAAATTTTTTAAAAATTGTAATTTAAAAGCTTGTTGAAAATTTAGCAAGGTTAAAGAAACATATTGGGCCATTTTTTCCAACTGCCATAACATTAAGGTTTTACCTTAGTCAGTCCTCCGCTCATCTGAGGAACTGGGTCTCCTCCAACTCAATATAGATTTATCCACATAGCAGAGTTTTCTTGAGAGGTAATGAAACAGAGCAGGACCCTGTGACGCCCTCCTGGTTACCAGTCCTTTCCGTGGTGGTGCCTTTCTTGTTTGTAGAAAATAGGCTTCATTCAGCCTCCTTCACCTTCCTTGAATTCCAAAGGGCAGATTCAAGCAATTGCTTATCAAGAAAGGAAGGGAATGGAGAAACAAAGGAACAGCAGTCAAGAAACAAGAGTGAAGCCCTGGGGCAGGGTCCTGGTTCCTCCTCAAAGAATATTCATAACAGTACCTTTGAGTTCTTCTCCAGGAACTAGGAGCCCCACTTTCATGGTCCCGCAGAATCTTCAGAGTTGGTTTTTGGACATGAGTCTGCCTTCTCCCAGTTTATGGACCTCCTGAATAAAACAGCCTTTTCTTTCCTACTGACACTCATCACTCGAGTATTGGCTTTTAAGCAGGGAGCAGCCAAACCATACGATAAGGGAGCTTACAAGATTGCCTAGCCCAGGGGCTTCTCTGGTGGCGCAGTGGTTGAGAGTCCGCCTGCCGATGCAGGGGACACGGGTTTGTGCCCCGGTCCGGGAAGATCCCACATGCCGCGGAGCAGCTGGGCCGTGAGCCATGGCCGCTGGGCCTCCGCGTCCGGAGCCTCCGCGGCGGGAGAGGCCACAGCAGTGAGAGGCCCAAATACCGCAGGAAAAAAAAAAAAAAAAGACAGGGCCCTTGTCTCCCTGTCTCTGGGAGCATAGGAGCTTAAGTTTGATGGAACAATTAGTAAACACAGGTAGCTTAATGACATTAACCTACCTCCCTGTTAACATCCTCCAATGTTGTTACATTGGCTCATCCCAGCATTTAAAAATCCTTCCACCTTTTGTTTCAGAGAGCTTAGTTGGGTTACTGTCTCCTCTTCCAATGAATGGTCTTGACCTCTACTGAGATAGTTTTGAATAATTTTTACACCAGAAAAGTGTGGTGTAATTTTCTTTGGCAGAAGGAAGAAGCTGAAATCAGGCCACCCAGAAGCTAAGTATTCTATGTGATTGATCGGAGAGTATATTGGGGTTTTCCTGGTTGGTCTTGAGTTGGAAGCAGGAGGAAAAATTAGAGAAGATGACAGTCATTGACCAAATTTTTTTTTACCTTTTTGCCTATTGCTACAGAGGTGTCGTTTGACTTTCTGGACTAGTTGCTGCAGAGGTTGTGAGTCAGAGTTCTCTTGTCATTTATGGTCTGCCCAATGTCTGTTTGTATATTCAGTTTCTCACAAGAACACTGATGTTACTGACTAATGTAAGAGATTCCAGCATTAGAATCAGGAAAAGAGGAAGTGTGTGTTATACATGTGTATTCCTTTTCTTCTACTCATCCTATAGAATATGAAGGAGGATCCCAGGTGAGAGGAAGCAAAGATGTAACACTGAGGAACTACTTGGATCTTTGTTATAGCAGCCCAAGCTAATCAGTGCCTTTCATCAGATTTTCTTGGGAATCCACTAAGCACACAGCAACAATCTTTTCTTGTCAGACCCTCCTGTTCATTTCCCCATAGTTGTTCAGCTTCCTCTCCAAAGATTCTGCTTATATGTTTACCCTTCCTTTTTGCTATTAATTTTTTTTTTTTTTATATTGGAGTATAGTTGATTTACAATACTGTATTAGTTTCCAGGATACAGCAAAGTGATTTAGTTATACATGTATCTATTCTTTTTCAGATTCTTTTCCCATATAGGTTATTACACAGTACTGAGTAGAGTTTTCTCTGCTATAAAGTAGGTCTCTGTTGTTTATCTATTTTATATGTAGTAGTGTGTATATGTTAATCCCAACCTCCCAATTTAACCCCCCACTTTTCCCTTTGGTAACCATAAGTTTTCTAAGTCTGTGAGTCTGTTTTTGTTTTGTAAATAAGTTGATTTGTGTCATTTTTTAGATTCCACATATAAGTGATATCATATGATTATTGGTCTTTCGCTGCCTAACTTACTTCACTTAATCTAACAATCTCTAGGTCCATCCATGTTGCTGCAAATGGCATTATTTCTTTCTTTTTTGTGGCTGAGTAGTGTTCCATTTTATATATGTATTACATCTTCTTTATCCATTAATCTGTTGTTGGATATTTAGGTTTCTTCCATGTCTTGGTTATTGTAAATAGTGCTGCAGCATTGGGGTGCATGTATCTTTTCAAATTATGGTTTTCTCTTGATATATGCCCAGAAATTGGATTGGTGGATCACATATTGGCTCTATTTTTAGTTTTTTAAGGAACCTCCACACTGTTCTCCATAGGGGCTGTACCAATCTACATTCCTACCAACAGTGTAGGAGGGTTCCCTTTTCCCCACACCCCCTGCGGCATTTATTATTTGTAGATTTTTTGATGATGGCCATACTGACTGGTGTGAGATCATACTTAACTGTAGTTTTGATTTGCATTTCTCTAATAATTAGTGATGTTGAGCATCCTTTCATATGCCTCCTGACCATCTGTATGTCTTCCTTGGAGAAATGTCTATTTAGATCTTCCACCCATTTTTTGATTGGGTTGTTTGTTTGCTTTTTGATATTGAGCTGCATGTGCTGTTTGTATATTTTGGAGATTAATCCCTTGTCAGTTGCTTTGCTGAATGCACCTTAAAGGCAAGATTAAGATGGGATGAAATGACTCTGAATCTCCAGGTCAAAACTTGTCTGAAGCCACACCTACTTCTGGGCTTTTGTTTACATAAATCAATTATTTATTATATTTGTTTGTTTATTTAAAGACACCTGATATTTGTCATTGTTTATAATCAGAGAGCCTAAACTGATAGGATTGCTTTAAGGATTAAAGATAAATCTATAAAGCCTAATATAAAATGGCCAGTTTACATATGGGAGCTATAACTCTCAATGTGGTAGATTCTCTCTATAATTTTAGTGTGAAGGGAAAGAACTAAGACAGAGGTTATATCCCCATTAATACAAGTGTTTATGAAATGTAGTTTGGGAAGCATGTACTTTAAATAAGAGTTTATTTGAGGCCACATAAAAATGAACTAGGAGGATTGACCTCACTTTGACATTAAGTTAGAAAGAACATTCTAGAAAATATATTGAATGAAACATTTTGAATGAACAAATTTGTGTAACTGAGAAGTGAGGAAAGTAAATAATATTTTCACCTTATACATTTAAATATCAGGATAAATATTAACCAGTAGAACAGGTGAGGGGAAATGGCCCTAATGTTAATTAAAATTGACAGTCTTACTGAATTACCAAATACTTTCTATCAAAATAATATTTAATTTACTAGCACTTATAACACAAAGAAAGTGTTATCAGCATTCTAGGGTTATCACCTAAATTGAAAATCAAAACTTTAATTCATGTGTTACACACTCATCACTCAGATGCCCACCAGTCAATCCCTGACTTTGTTCTTTATATAATTTACACAAAGCAGGTGTAAATGTAAGGGGGATGGCTTTCTTTATTAAACTGAATTTTTAAGCAGGTTCTACCTTTAAAAGTGTATATGGCATTAGGTTTGCATGGTTTCATGGCATCCAAATAATTAGTTGGTTTAAGTCAGTGAGAAAGAAAAAAACTATTAGCTCTTCCTCAGTTGGTCCAAACAAATGGTTTATGAAAGTAAAAAAAATAAAGGAATTTATGATTTGTCATGTGTTCTGTAGAAAGGATCTATGAGCGTTTGTTAGGTTTTTAGCTATTAGAGTCAGAAATTCCATTTGCTCTCTTGAATCTTTCTATCACAGTCATAGGCCTCCTTTACCACAGTTAATGGATACTGTTTTGTCTATTATTTAGAAAGATAATTTTCAAAAATTAAATCATCTGATACAAGCAGTAGAATTAAAAAGAACTTCAGGAATGGCTTGGTGAGCCTTGTAATTTGATGAGCTGCCCTAAGATCTATTTTATAGCTTAAAGTTCACATAAAGGAACCTACAATTGTACATATAAAACTGCTCTTCTAGGAATTTTTCAAGGTTGTGAAGCTACACAGTCAAAAAAGTTGGAACCTTCTCTCTCTAGATCTCACGTTTTAATCTATCATTTTTTTTTCTTCCCACTGATGAGTATTTTTTACATTGTATCAAGCTTTAACATACTGGTTAAGTGTTCAGTTGTGTCTTCCTAAAATCTGTATGTTGAAGTCCTAACTACTAGTACCTCAGAATGTGACCTTAGTTGGAAGTAGGGTCATTATAGATATTATTAGTTAAGATAGGATGAGGTCATTGGGACTGACATATATACACTACTATGTATAAAATAGATAACTAATGAGAACCTACTGTATAGCACAGGGAACTCTACTCAGTGCTCTGTGGTGACCTAAGTGGGAAGGAAATCTAAAACAGTGGGTATATGTATACGTATAACTGATTCAGTTTGCTGTACAGCAAGAAACTAACACAACATTGTAAAGCAACTATACTGCAATAAAAATTAAATAAAAAATGACAATAAAAAATAAATATCAATTAAAGAAAAGATAGGATGAGGTCATAGTGGAGTGGGTGGGGTCCTAATCCAATATAATAGGTTATTTATAATAAGGGGAAATTTGAACACAGAGTCAGGCACACATAGAAGATGATGTTAAGACACAGCTACACTTCCACAGGGAGAAGACAGCCATCTACAAGCCAAAGAGAGAGGAGTGGACTAGAGCCTTTCCTCACAGCCCTCCAACTCTTCTGACACCTTGATTTTGGGCTTCTAGTCTCTAAAACTGAGAGACAGTACATTTCTGTTAAGACACCTAGTTTGAGGTACTTTGTTATGACAATCCTAGCAAACTAATACAATCACCAAAAGGGAAATCTTCAAAGAGGGAGGTTAACTAAAAATGGGCTTCTCACCCCAGTAAGAAGTCTGACATTAAGATGGTGGCTTTTATCATGTACTGTCCAGAAAGGGAATAAAAAGGAAATGGTACAAATAATGAAGTGTGTTTGAAAAATATTTGTTTCTTAAATCCCCACTGATTTATTCCTAGGGGTTCTTTTTCAGTATATAGATAATGTGTCGATTCCTTAAAATGCTTTGAGCTCTTTAGAGGAGCAAAGATGAATATTATTACAATCTACTTATCACAATTAATGGTTATGATTAGAATGGTTAAGACAGTTCTGAGTGACTCAGATCCACCTCCCATATTTTCCCCCCAATTTTGTCTATTTTTTTCTTAACCACTGCTCTACAAAAAGTTGAAATGGCTTTTTTTGCAACTAGATTGACTTTAAAGGAAACAGTTAATAGCATATAGCTGAGAGTGGAGAACAAGTTAGAGAATAACTGTGCAGTCCAGTGAGATAGGCAAGAGCAGGAGTAGGGTGACCTGAGGTGTAACTTCTTGGATGCCTGGACGAGGAAACTTGAGAAGAGGCCTGGGGGCAAGGCTCTGTGGTGAGGTTAAGACTTTCTGACCTGGCAAGAGTAAACAGATGAGTGTCATGGGGACTCATTGCCCAGATCAACGAATAGGGTTGGAGAATTGCTTCAGGGCTGGCTTCTAGGGGTTGGCAGTGAGTAATTATTTGGAGCTTACATTTCTATGCATGTTTTCCTTCTTTTACAGCAAAATATGAAGGCAGCACAAACAAGTTTCTTAAGTGTGACTGCATCCTCCACGTGAGCAGGGGGCAGAGGTTAACAATGGTGGTTTTCAGAGTACTCCTCTTTTCAACTTTCTATATATAACCTCTGCTCACTTTTGTTTTAACATTTTGCAAAACTTGTCTCAGATACTGAGCTTTTTCTCTGACACATGCCCCCATTTTCTGTGAGCGAACATTGGAGACATAGCTTTCTTTGTTCCTATACTAAGGCTATAACTTTAATACAAAATAAATGGTTTTCTGAACCTCTGTAGAATGTTCATGGTGAAAATAATATTATCCTGATTAATTGAAAAGGTCACCGAGACCCAGAAAAATACAGTTATTTGGCAATGGTGACATTTGGGCTGATAGTTGAACTTACTGTTAGACACTGCTCAGCCCTCAGTTGTCAGTAATGGCTGGCAACATTGGAAAGAAGATTTCCATAGTTCGTCTTCAAAATAACACCATTTTCCTTCTTGAATTTCTGCTCTATTTTCCTTCTTGAGAATATTGTCTTGTTCTCAGCTTGTGACCTGGCAATCACTCCTAAGCTTTTAGTGTTAAATTTGGTGCTTGTTGGCTAGGACTTACTGAAGATGGCGCACCACCCAGGGCCAGTGCACTGGGAAAGACAACTTGTTACTGACAGTATTAAAGACACAACAGGATCGCTACTCTGTAGGCGACACTGCTCTGAAATCCCTCGAATTACATCTAGGCTTTGAATATTTCTTGCTTAAAAAGCCATCCCTGAATATTATTTAACCCAGATGTTCCTATCCCATGTTTAAGGGTTCAGTTCTTTCCCATCAAGGTCCTGAACTTGGCTTCACAAACATGTCTAGGTTGAGAATTTGACCATCTTCAGAGCTCTGTTACTGCTCTGATTAAGTCATGAGCCTGTTCCTCAGTTTTCTTTGCCCTCCAGCTGCAGGAGATATGATTTATATGCTGCTAGGCAGGCCCACTGACTTCCGTCTTCAGCCTTTAATTGATAGTTAATCATTTTCAGCCCTACATTGTCTCTCTCCAAAGCATCAGTTATCTCCAGCAACAATCATTCATTTCCATTATTGTTAGTATTACTGTGTCCTCCATATTTTTGAAAGGACTGATTTATAGATTTCTAATATAAAAAAATAGTATTTCCTCCTACAAGTCTAACTTCCAGTTCACCAACAGTGAGTTTTTATAATTACACAGCCATTTTGTGTCTGCAGCTAATGTTACTTACAAACTCTGATGGAGTACACATTTCCAGCTGTAGTGTGGCTCACAAAGATCTTCACACTTGTATAATCCCCTCCCCTTGAGTGTGGGATAAACCTACTGATTGCTTCTCGTGAACAGAATATGGCAAGACGATGGGATGTCCCGTTCATAATTCAGTTACAGAAGACTGTGACTTTTGTCTTGCTGGCATTCTCTCCTGCCTTCTTTCTTGCTTGCTCTGATGCCACTGCTCGTCATGAGTTATTCTTTGGAGAGGTCCTCATGACACAGAACTGAGAAAGGATTCCAGCCAACAATTTATAAGGAACTGAGACCTTAGTTCAAAGGCCATGAGGAACTACTCCTGCCAGCAAGCATGTGAGTGAGCTAGGAAGCAAATCCTTTCCAGTCGAGCTTTGAGATGACTGCAGACTTCTAAGAGACTCAGCAACTGAGGATCCAGCTAAGCTGTGCCCAAATTCTTGACTCACAAAAATGATGAGATAATAGGTGTTGTTTAAGCCACTAAATTTTCCGGTAGTTGGTTGCAGAGCAACATGTATCTAGCACACCAGCCTTGTCATGACTAATTGTTGTAGGCAGCCTACAAGGTGGCCCCAGATGATCCCTGCCTTCTATGATTCACAGCCTTGTGTAGCTCCATCCTGCACTATACCAGGATTGCTCTCTAAGACCCGTAGCGTGTGGCAGAAATGTTGAGTGTGTTACTTTGGAGATGAGGCTCATAAAAGAATGTGGCTTTGGTCTTGAGCTCTCACTGTCTCCCTTGGATATCTGCTCTGTGGGAAGCCAGATGCCATTTAATGAGGCAGCCCCTTGGAGAGGCCTGTGTGGCGAGGAGCTGAGTTCTCTACCCAATATCCAGTGAGGAACTGAGGCCTGCCGACATCCACGTGAGAAAGCTTGGGAACAGATCCTTCAGACTCACTGGAGCCTGAGATGAATGAAGTCCTGCCTGACTGCCACCTCCTGAGACACCCTAACGTAGAACCACATAGCTGAGGTGCTTGTGGATCCCTAACTCAGGATTTCTGTGAGGCAATGAATGTCGTTATAAACTGACAAATTCTGAGTAGCTTTGGTACACAGCAGTTGATAACGAATACAGTACTCCACCACCATAATACAATTCTAGTGTCTACTTATCTTGGCTACTCCTGAACTGAGCCCTTGATGGAAATGAGAATGCCGGAAGTTTACTGGAGAGAGCTCTCAGGACATCCACTTGTCCTGAAAAGGAAGAGAAACAGGAGCGAACAAAAGGGAAAATTTGGCCTGTGGTACAATCGTAAGAAAGCTTCAGATGAACCAGTAGAGCATGCTGAAACTGGGATGGCCATTCAGAGTTATCAGCAATTTGAGCCAGAGGTCAAGTCTTTATGTACCTGCATCCACTAGTAGTTGGAGGTAGGCTGCACTGGGATGAGTGTATGAATCTTAGGTAAAGGAGCTCTCTTCAGCTGAGCAAGTTCCCAGAGGACTGACTTCTGAGATTTATCAACCACCGACCCCCCTGAGGACGGCACACTACAGCAGACACAGCGTTCAGTACAAACATAATTGATCTCAAAGGAAAAACCCATAACAGTCATATAAAACAAAAATTAAATAATAGGATTCAATGCAGCTTTTCTGAATCAGGAGACTTGAAGCTACCTATTTAAAGGACAAGAAAGAGGAAAATGTATCCAGCGTAGTAGAAACTAAGACATAGGCTAGCAAATTAAGAAAATAATGAGACTTTTCTTAATCATCTATGTAAATTTGAAGGCTTCATTAAAAAAGGATACTTTCTCAGGAATATATAATTTTTATAAACTGACACTAGATGAAAAAGAACATCCAAACTGAACAATTTCAAAAAAGAAAGTTTTAGAACAATCCCTTTACCTCAACCAAAGCAGAATATATGGAGAATGTCATAGAGAAATTTTACCAACATTTAGGGAACAGATAATGCCAATGATTTTGAAACTCTCCTAGATTATCAAAAAAGAAGAAAAATTCCTGATTCTTTCTATTATGTGAGGATAAAATCAATACAAAACATGATGTTTTCACAAAAAATAAAACTATGTTTTACTTATGAATATTAAAGATGTTAAATAAAATATTATCAGCATCCAGAAGCAGATTAAAGGAATAATATAGTTTTATTTTTATTTTTTTTTTGCGGTACGCAGGCCTCTCACTGCTGTGGCCTCTCCCGCTGCGGAGCACAGGCTCCGGACGTGCTGGCCCAGCGGCCATGGCCCACAGGACCGGCCGCTCCGCGGCACGTGGGACCCTCCCGGACCGGGGCACGAACCCGCCTTCCCTGAATTGGCAGGCGGACTCTCAACCACTGCGCCACCAGGGAGGCCCAGGAATAATATAGTTTTAAGCATGGGTATTATTTTGGAAATGCAAGGGTAACACAAAATTAGAAAATATGTTAATATAGTTTATTATATTAATATATTTAAGGAGAAAAGTCATATGTTTAACTATCAAATAAAATAGTTAAAAAAATAAATCATGTTGCCAATACAGTAGACAAGATGCTCTCATTCTGAAATTTGAATACAAATACACTTTTAATTTCATTAAACCAAAAGTTAAACTAACATTAATTAGTAATCTCTCTACACTTTGTACTGTATCAATTTTTCCATATATGGTACTTAATATTTACAACAAAAATGTTAATCATTTCTTTTCCTGTATCTTCAGCAGTTAAAGACATTATCCATATTCTTAGAAGTGGTAGAGCAAAAAAATAGTAAGAAAAAATGCAGAAATCATATCAAATTTGGGAGCTGTTTTTTTTAATAAGGCATATGACCAATATATTTACAGGAAAAGATAATTTGAAAAGTTCTGTGACAACTATATGGCCATTCTTTCCTCTGGTGGATTTTGGGCATGTCTCCAGCCATAGAGTAAGGATGAACCAGTGAGGTGGTGTTATAAGGTGTGAAGGAATGCTCGTGGGGTATTTCTTTCTGCACACGCTGCTCCATTTAACAGAGCCCCACTTTAAAATCAGTTCTGTCAGCTAGATACTCATACACAGAATAACAACTTGAAATAATATGTTATGGTATTGCAGAGCTGTTATAAGAGCCCCTAAGAATATTTCATGTGCACTGACCTCTCCAATAGCTTAGACATTTATCATTTTTTTTCTTCCTTATTTCACATCTATTCCAGTGATACATATGGATAAATGGATTTCCTTTTGGTGGTAAGAATTAATGGCAAAGGTAGAAGAAGAAAATATACTAGGTTATATTATTGTCTAAAGCTTTGACAATATATTTATTTTTATATATATATTTTTATTATATTTTATTCAGTAGCATCCAGTTCCTTTAGATGTGTGAATATCTACAAACATAAGGCATTTTGCTACCTATAATGCTTATGCACTTTCAAGATAATAAGTCAATTATAATTTTAATAAATTTAACTTGAAAATTATTTATAACTTAGAGTAAAAATGTTAAATATATTTTCCTCTTTTATTAAAAAAGCAATAAAACAATGTAGCATAGAATGGGAAAAAACCTGAAATCTTGGTTGTTTACAGCTTACCATTCCACTGGAGTTTTATTAAATGGATAAAATAGAAACTAAACTTTTTTAACTTGAAAAAAATATATAGGCTTTTATTTTCGTTTAAATAATGACTAGAAGTCATAAAATATAATCATTACTGGCTTAAAATAATGGATTCTAGTTCAGTTTGAGTCTTTTCCCCTTTCTTATTGCTTTAGAGTTTCAAGGAAATATAGATGTATTATGAGATTTGATCTAAGAATATTTTTAACTCCATTCCACAGGGGAGAGTACTAGATTTCTGCTTCGTATTTCTAAGGGTCCATGAGTGGGTGGCATTGCATGAAACCACAGAAGTGGTCATAACTTTTTTTTTAATTTAATTTTATTTTTTTTATACAGCAGGTTCTTATTAGTCATCCATTTTATA
This sequence comes from Orcinus orca, assembly GCF_937001465.1. Taxonomy (NCBI): domain Eukaryota; kingdom Metazoa; phylum Chordata; class Mammalia; order Artiodactyla; family Delphinidae; genus Orcinus; species Orcinus orca. Next base: position 58,918,364 of record NC_064564.1, read on the forward strand.
CACATCAGTGTATACATGTCAATCCCAATCGCCCAATTCATCACACCCCCACCCCTGCCCCTCGCCACTTTCCCCCTTGGTGTCCATACGTTTGTTCTCTACATCTGTGTCTCTATTTCTGCCTTGCAAACTGGTTCATCTGTACCATTTTTCTAGGTTCCACATGTATGCATTAATATACGATATTTGTTTTTCTGACTTCACTCTGTATGACAGTCTCTAGATCCATCCATGTTTCTACAAATGACCCAATTTCATTCCTTTTTATGGCTGAGTAATATTCCATTATATATGTACCACATCTTCTTTATCCATGTTTTTGTCAATGGGCATTTAGGTTGCTTCCATGACTGGGCTATTGTAAATAGTGCTGCAATGTGCACCCCAATGGTCATAACTTCTTAGAAATAAATAATTAAGGACTAACTGTATAACTAATCTCTTTTCATTTTGTGAAACCTTGCTTATACCAAAGGTTGCTTCCCGGTATTTTTGTTGACTTATTTGTACAGTTACTGTAGTCTAGGGTGGTATGTCATATAAGGAAGCACATGGCTGCAAAACCTCCTTTTAATCAGCTTACAGAATTTGCCTTTAAGTAAAACCAAAAAATAAATGATTAATGAGAAAAGTCACTCAAACCTTCCATAATTATTTTTATAGACTGATATTTATGCCTGAATCATATGTGTAATCTAAGTTTCATGCTGATTAGTAGTTCTTTGATATTTTTCTTAGTTATTTACTTCATATTTTATTTATAAATATTCTTTCATTCCTAGTACTCACAGTTCCATATGCCTCAGTGACAGATTAATTTTTTTAGCAATATTCCAGCTTTTTTTCTGTAAAAAAAGAACTATGGATAAGAACTAGCAGGCTTCTTTGGGGGAGGGGAGACCCATAATTGTGTGAAGAGGAATTTGCTTTCTCTAGATCTATAGCCTTGACATACATATAATTTATTTTCCAGAAGATTGCCTCTATCTACTTTATTCTATAAGGACATTTTATAGTAGGATACTGTTATCCCAAATCCCTCAGCCTACAAATTAAATATTCATGCAACAGAAACTCTGGGAGAATTGTAAAGATTTATAGGCATAAATATCTTTTAACATCTTAAAAGGTTTTTTTAAAAAATAAAAATAGACCCTGTAAAACGCTCATTTGATTATTTTTAAGGAAAAAACAGAACTTTTTACAATTTTAAAAATTATATTGAATAGGAAAAAAGCCAAGGAGATTTAAAATCTACCATTTAAAAAATGAAAAACATGATGCCTAGACCAATTCAGTGACTGTCCCAATCTTATAGAAAATTAGGTTCCATTTAGGAGACTGGTGATACACCCTGCTTCCAAGCATTCACTGGTGTGATACACCCTGCTTCCAAGCATTCACTGGTGTGAGTTGATATACGTAAGGGTTTTGATAATTTTTTAAAAACAGAAATGGGAAAAGAGTTAGGGAAACCAATTTTGTGGAGGAAGGAGAACATAGGTGCACAGATGCTCAGAATGAGGAAAGAATAAATGAAACATACTGGTATGACATTTGTCCTTGCCTCTAAAAGAGATTGGTATTGAACTCCCATGAGAAGAGAGGTTAAATTTTGAAACAACATAGCTCCACGCTCAAGAAGGTTACAGATGCAGAGAAGAGGGTTGTTTTAACTGAAAAATAAAAATACATGTGTGTACATGAGAAAACGTTTCTGAAATCCCAGAAATTACTGAGGATACAGTGGGAGATGGATGTTGAGTTTGGATATCATGTAGGACCATGCTAACAAACTAATGAGATTCAAATGTTGATGTTATTTGTACCCCCAAATGGTTGAAGCTAAAGACATTCATGTTATTTTTCTACAAAACAAAAAATGAATCTTAAAATTTCCAAAACTAAGGAAAATTATTATTGGCCTAAAATAAATAACACATATTTTTCTCTTCTTTTCTCTTTTTTAGAGTTCTGTGACTAGGGCTTAGGCCTGAACACACAGATGATCACTATATATTGTGAAATTTCTGCTTTGTTGTGCTTCACCTAAACTTTTTCACCCTTCATTTTTCACTCTTCCTCTTCAATCTTCCATTTCTAAAACACTTCTTTGACATTTGTAGGCAGTACACAAACATACTTACATAAAAGAGAAGGTGGGCTCCATGATGACAAAGGAGACATGATGGTCTCCTTTGCACATAGCTCCATCACAGGTGCTAGAACAGAGCATGGTACTTAGTGGTACTGAATACATACTTGCTGAACAAATGAATGGAATAAAAACTACTACAAAGAAATAACAAATTGTCCTGAAAATTTTACATAGTGTATTGTCTCTGAAATTAAAAAAAATATTGAATACATTTCTCTTCATAAAATTTAATGATTGTGTACGGCCTTGTGCCTAGAAGGTATTTAACAAAATGCTAAATTAATACATTTTCCACAGTATTTCAAGCTATAATTTTCTGCTGGATAAAGACAGTATGATAAAGGAAATTAAATCAGTAATCAATAACTTTGTACTTAAAAATAATTAAAGCCCAGGACCAGATGGCTTCACAGGTGAATTCTACAGGCCATTTAAAGAATTATCAATCCTTCTCAAGCTCTTTCAAAAAATAGAAAAGGGAACATTTATAAACACTGAGATCAGCATCACCCAGATATCAAAGGACAGAAAAAGATACCACAAGAAAACTTCAGGTGAATATACCTGATGAACATGGATGCAGATATCTTCAACAAAGTATTAGTAAACCAAATTCAACAGCACATTAAGAGGATCATATAGCATGACCAAGTGTGATCTATCCCTGGGGTGCAAGAATGGTTCAGCATGTGTCAATCAATTAATATACCACATTAACAGAATGAAGAATTAAAATCACATTATCTCAATAGATGCAGGAAAAGTATTTGACAAAATTCAACACCTTATCATGATAAAAATTCTCAACAAATTTAGGTACAGAAGGAATTTGCTGCACCACAATAAAGGCTATGTAGGAAACAGCCACATCTAACATCATATTCAATGGTGAAAAACTGAAAACTTTGTCTTTGAGATCTGGAATAAGGCAAGGATGCTCACTCTTTCTACTTCTATTCAAACATTGTATTGGAAGTCCTAGCCAGAGCAATTAGTCAAAAAAAGAATTTAAAAGGCATTCAAATTGAAAAGAAGTAAAATTATCTGTTTGCAGAATATATATATATATATACATACACATATGAAAAATCAACAATCAACAAAATGAAGCGACAACCTACAGAATGGGAAAATAATATTTGCAAATCATATGTCTCGAAGGGTTTACTATCCAAAACATATAAAGAACTCATACAACTGAGTAGCAATAAATAAATAAATAAATGCCTTGATTTTAAAAAAGGGGCAGAGGAACCAAGTACACAGTTCTCCAAAGAAGACATGCAAATGGCCAACAGATAAATGAAAAAACTCAATATCACTAATCATCAGGGAAATGCAAATGAAACTGCAATGAGATATCATCTCACACTTGGTAGAATAGCTTTTATTTAAAAAAAAAAAAGATAAATGTTATCTCACCAAGAAGATGTGGAGAAAATGGAACTCTCGTATACTGTTACTGGGTATATAAATTGGTTAAGCCAATATGGAAAACAATGTGGACGTTCCTCAAAAACCTAAAAATAGAACTACCATATGATTCAGCCATACCACTTTTCGGTGTGTATGCAAAGGAATTTAAATCAGGATCTTGTAGAGATATCTGTACTCTCATATTCATTACAACATTATTTACAATAACCAAGACATGGAAGCAACCTAAAAATCCACCATCGGGAGGAGTCGCTAAAGAAAATGTGGTATATGCATACAATGAAATATTCAGCTTTAAAAAAAAGAAGGAAATCTTATCATTAGCCACAATACAGATGAACCTAGAAGACATCCTAAGTGAAATAAGCCAGGCATAGAAGGACAAATATGATGTGGTACCACTTATATGAGCAATTTAAAATAGTAAAACTCATAGAAGCAGAGAGTGGAATGGTGGTTGCCAGAGGCTAGAGGAAGCAGAAAACAGGGAAGTATTAGTCAAAAAATACAAAGTTTCTGTTATATGAGACAAATAAGTCCTAGAGATCTACTGTACAGCATAGTGCCTATAGTTAATAATACTGTATTGTATACGAAAAATTTTGCTATGAGACTAGATCTCATGTTTGTTCTTATCACAAATAGTAATAATAGTAAGACAGGAGAAAGCTTTCAGTGGTAATGAATAGGCTTATAGCTTAGATTGTGGTGATAATTTCATACCTGTCTACTTACCTCCAAACTCATCAAGTTGTGTACTTAATTATCTTACAGGTTTTTGTGTGTCAGGGAAAAAAAAAATTATGTCAGCATGGAAATAGTGTAAGATTTTGAGTCAAATAGAGCCAGGTTCAAATTTTTACCAATAGTCTGATCATAGGCAAATTATTAGCTTTGTGAATTCTCTATTTTTCTTTTGCAAAAAGGGAAAAATATTATCCTGCTCGTGGTGGTGATGTTAGAATTAGATTGTTATACGTATATACTGAATTATTGCATAGAACAGAATCTGGCACCAATTAGTGTAATTGTTCTTTCTATCTGCTTTAAGTTCAGGGTTAATGTAGGTCACTGGCACATTGCTTCTGTCTGTTTGTCGTTTAAAGATGGGGAAGTCAGGGGGGGCATAGCAAGTTCTCCTATTTTCTTTGAATGGAGCCTAAATGCAAGCTAAGCTGTGGCTAGCTAATACACTCAGGTCACCTTTTCTTGAGTTGGTTCATATCTTAGAGAGCATTAGGTATCCTCCCCAACCATTGCTAAATAGGGGTATGGAAGGTGTAGCTATTACGGATACAACTGGTAAGTATATCACTACCAGTTCTGGGACCTGAATTATGTATAAATCATACAATGGAGCATAAGACTACAAGACTTCCATGCTTAATGCTATATGTGGTTCCTGTGAGCATTATGACTCTTACTCAGTAGCTAATCTCTTTCTCAATCATGAGAATCAGTTCATCCTCCTTTATCAGAAAGAAAATTTTAGCATGTAAGCCCCCCTTTCTGGGGGGAAAAAAAAAACCTTTTACTTTATGAAAAGGACACCAGCATGGTGACTCATTCTTTTATCTCACTTGGTTTACTGACTGGAGTGGGATATGCAATTGGATTTGTTTCTGGAATTTTACTCACATAAAAGAGTTTGGCTCTCTATTAATCAGGAGTTATAACTTGATGACTAAAAAAACCCAAACAAACAAAAACCTCTATAGGAATCAGTTCTGTGGTCTTTTCTTAGTTCAGTGCATCCATTCAAAAAGGATACTGCCTCCACCCACTGTATGATCTGGTTAAATTACCTAGTAATACAGCTGTTACCTCTTTCTTTGCGAAGTGGGAGGGTCGACCTTCTGCCTTCTGCCTTGGACCTGGTTGGAGATAGACAAGAATTAATTCTTTACTGAATTTTCCAACTTGGTGTGCTTTACAAAAAGGTGGTAAGATATAGTGGAAGAAGATGGGGATAGAATGCAAAATTGGTATCTCTTACCTAGGGCAGGAAAAGGTGAGGAGAAATGACAGACAAGTATTAGGGATGATTCTGAGTCAAGAGGGCACAGGAAAGGTTCTGGGATGCTCATCATTGGCTCTGTTTCATTTCTGTCTTTCTCACTCTCTTTTCCCCTACCCTCCTCCTTTCTTTCCACAATTATGTGAGTGTCTACTTTGAGTTAGGGGATTAATATGCAAAAACATTCTAGTAAATACCATTGCTTTAATTGAGAAAAGCTCCATGCTTGGGATAGTGTATCTTTATATCCATAGATGCTCAAATTTTCTTCTATTTTTTCTTCATTCCCTGTCCTTACCTCTGGATATCATTATTTTATAATATTTCATGATATCTGTAATCCCAAATATTAACTGGCTTTATCTATCTTCTGAAAGCTTTCACAGTCAGCTTCCATGTTGTTCATTGACTTTCACTTCTCTGGGTGAACTATTATTTTTCTGATTATTCATTTCCTAGAAAAGAGACTAACTCCCCCACTCTCAAGTATATTCTTTAAAGTCCATTCATTCCAAGCAATTCCTACATTTAGCATGGATTCCAATACAGTAAAAGCCAGTTGAATTCATTTAGCTAAAGATATATTTATTGTAACAAATAAAACATTTTAAATCTTCTGTTAGAAATAAGAAAACCCACACATCCTGTATTTAGAATAGGCGAAATGCTCTTACATGATTAAACCCAAGCACTCGTTGTTCTAAATTATGTAGCTATAACATCTATAACGTTTGGGAGAAGAAAAAAGTAGTGATTCCTATATTGGAGAGAGTATTTAGGAAAAAGTCAAGAATGAGGTCTAAAGAGGAAAAATGGTATATTTACTCAATTTTTTTCCAGTAATGCAACACAGAGTTCCCACTGAGCTTTGGAGGTAGTTTGGAGCATTAAAGGGAGTTTTAATCATTCATATTGCACCCTCCGGAGAGGTCATTTCTCATATATGACTGCCCAATCAATGAAGGTGCATATTCTGGACATCTGGGGCGAGCTTGATTTTTTTTTTTTTTCTTCTTTGCTTGCCTGAGAAGTTTCTAGACAGTATTAGCTATTGTGGATAAAAATGGAATTCTTCACTTCTGTAATATAGAGATATTTTCTCTGTGACTCTGACCTCTCAGATCTTTCCTTTATTGCTCCAAACCGCAGCCATAGATTTAGTTCTAAAGAGGTCTCCCTTTCCTGGCATTAGTATCTATGGGATGGATGACAGTGTGCTGTGACTTTTTATGCCAACAGGCCACTCTCTTCTCTGTACTATTGTAGATTTTTCTCTCAAGCGGTAGTGCAGCTTTGAAGACTCCTGGAGATCGTGGCAACATTTTTATCAGCTGCATCAACCAACAAGCATTGCTACCTCGAGGAAATAAGGTATGCATACAAATTTGAATTTCCTTATTTCCTATTGCAAGATTGAGAAAGGGAATTTTCTTGATTGAGTTAAAACATCAGGGGTTTCTGTGTATTTCAGTGTGAGATTCCTTGCTTTCCTGATATTTGGTTTTGCCATTGGTAGGAAGATAATCTTAGAATCTAAAATACTCCAAGTAACTTTTGCTTTGCTTATATGCCTCTAAAGTATCATTTTCACCATTCACTGTCCTTGGACAAGCCACAGAAACAGAGCCTCAGATAATCATTCAATACTGGGTGCTAATAATAATGGTTTTTTCATATAAAATCAAGATGATGATCAGATAATATTTTATGTGAAAATTGTAATGAGCTCTAACACTTAATGTAACTTTCTTTTAACCCTATCAGATGTACTCAAACTTTCAGTTTTCTCTACTGAGGATAGCTCCTCGAGATAGGGCTCAACCCAGGCTATTAGGTTTGGTTAGTAATTGCTAGGTTTTATGCTGAAATTTGTTCCTCTTTTTCTTCAAAAATTGGAGAAGCCTCTACTTACAACTTTATTCCACTTTAAAAAAATGATAACTAAATCTGTGGGATAAATGCCACAGGAGAGAATAAGTAAAGATTATTTTTTAAATCCCCTGAGGGCTCAAAAGATTAGAATTACTATGAATCCAACATTCCTTCCCTTACTGGCAGCAGTGGGGGGGAGAGAAGACAACAAGAACAACAGTGATGACATCGTTGACAACAAAACCAAAATGACATTATCATATAGGCATTGAAGACATATCTGAGAAAACTATATACCACTTTCTTGGATGGTTTCAAAATTTATGAACACTATATCAAGTGATAAAAAAAACTCACTTGTCCCTACAAAAACTATAATGTTGCCCTGAAAAGGGGGAAAAATGCTAAGTCTTTTGAGAGGAAAAAAAAAAAGTATAGTATATACTTAAAAAGAGAAACAGAGAGAGGAGGAAAGAAGGAAGGAAAAGAAAACAGACATGATACTTTCAATACATGGTAAAAGTTCTTTTCACTTTCTTCACCATATGTTAGCAGTCTTTGCTTCTCCTTCAGAACATTTGACACTTATAATTATCCAGTCACTTATAATTAATTGGAGTAATTTGTCCTTTGGCTTCCACACCAAAAGGTAAACTTCATGAGAGTATGGACTGTATTTGCTTACACATTGTACCATCTCTTTGCCACAGTGTGAAATATACATCTGGAGGATATCCAGTAAATATTTGTTGACGAAATCTGTCTGACTAATAGGGTTGTTTGGGAGCTCAAAAGAGATATGTACAAGAAAGTTCTTTGTAAACAGTAAACTAATGATAGCTTGATAACTTTATTGTATATGTGGGTAGGGATAGATGAAAAATGAAATAATGTTTTAAGGAAATGCTATCAAAATATATAGGTAAAACCCCAGTGTAAACATGAGAAGATATATTTCAAGATTCAGAAGTGTAGTATGATTTCAAGGTTAATAATAGTTTTCACTTTAAGACTATAAATTCAAAATGTATATTGCCCAGTGATGTTAATTATCTGCCTGTTTTACCTAATCCCTCAGTAGGTTAGCTGTTTTTCCTCTTTTACTTAGTCATGACACACTTAGCTAAAAATGAGCAAAAGTCTTACTACACGCCTGTGGAGAACAAGATTACTTTTAATGGATTGCTTCTTTTGAAATGGGAAATAGAGACATGAAGCAAAATCAGAAAAGAAACACTTTAGGACAAATTTAGGGTCGGCTTATCTCCCTGATTCATATACCTACATATGCATACCTAATGTGCATACTCATCAGAGAAGTAAATCAAGCTGACTATCTCACAGTATATCTTACGTCTATAATATTGGTCCAGAAATATTAATAGGATAAGTTTCTTCATGGTAGAAAACGTTTTACTTTGCTGCACTCAAAGACCGTTTACTTATTGTATCAAAACTGTAATGAAAACACCTGGGAACTTATTATGAGGGGGAAAATATGAAATCTGTTTTTTTCTTTTTATCTTAACTCTTTACAAATATTAAAATAGTTTTATACTGATAGTATTTGTTGCAACATTTCTCATTTTCTCTCAGACCGAGTCAAGAAGGTATTAGACACCAAGTAGAATAGAAACTCACCTCTATGTGGGAACTTTGGTGAAATGTTACATTTTTGGGTTGTTTACCAAACCAGCTTTGGTATTGCCGTTCAGATCAAGGAGACCTACTTCAGTGTCTATTTCTAGGCTATATTCCATAGTGTTCATTCTTGCCAGTGAGTTGTACCAAAAGCCAGCCAGTAGTGCAAGCCCTAGAATACGGCCCTCATTCTCAAGGATAGCAATAAGGGGAAAAGGTCATTTGTGTAAGCCAACTAATAAGTGGAAGTTGACTATACTCTGATTTGGAAGATTAATGTAGAATGAAAAAAGACCAATATCTTCTCTTCCAGTTGCCAGGGGCAACCACAGTCTTTTTTCTATACTTAGCTTTTATGTACAAAGTTATTCTACCAAAAAATGACATGTATTAACTAATGAGTTTTCCTAATTTTTATGCATGTACCAACATGGTTGAATCACAAAAACAAAACATGGAAAAAAGACCAAGGGAAAAAAAACAACAAAGAGACAAATCAATTTTTATTAAGTTCAAATGAGAAAAAAATGTAATACTTAAAAAAGCATACCTACTTTGTAAAACTACAAAGGAAAGTAACAGTTACCTCTAGTTGGGAGAGAGGGATTGGATCAGGAAGGGACTCCTGGGATGCTGTCAATCTTCAATTTCCTGACCTGCGTGTTGGTTACATGGGCTTTGGTATATAATCACTAATTAAACTACTCTAAATGTATGCTGTATGCATTTGTCTGTATGTGTGTTACTTCACATTAGAAAGTTTGATTGATTGTTAAATCAATCTAGAATTTTTGTTTAAACAAAATTTCATTAAATTTTTAATGAGTTAAAAATTTCACCACTCTTAAAAACGATAAGAAGTGACAAACTTCTGGTCAGTAAATGCAATCCATTTGACATAGGTAACTAACTACATAGAGACATATGTATGGTTGCACTTACACAGAGCTACAGGGTTTGGGGATTAGAAGAGGAACACACTCAGCCTGATGCTAATGGGTTGATGATTCCTCTGTTCCAAGTATCTACAGTATTCAGATCCATTGTTTTTGTTTGTTTTCCCCTCAGTTTTATTGAGATATAATTGACATAACTTTATAATGTTAAGGTGTATAACATAATGATTTGATCTCTGTAAATCCATTGATTTAGCTAGTGGCTAGAAAAGACTTGGACCTGTGTAACAGTTCAGACGTTTACAAATAAGGAGAATATACTGAGGAATAACGGTAGCAGAAAGGGAGAGGGAGAGAGACAGAAAGAAAGAGCATCTTTCTAAAATCAGTTTACCCTCGTACATTGGGCCTTGTGACCTGAAAATAAGTCGCCAACTTACATTTAGAAGTACGTGTTGATATTCCAGTGACTATGCTTCATTCATCTGTTGACCCAGCCTAACACACACACACACACACACACACACACACACACACACACACACACACACACACACACACACACAGAGAGAGAGAGAGAGAGAGAGAGAGAGAGATAGAGAGTTATATGTCATGTTTATTTATAGGAAACTCATTGGGAAAGGAGAGACAGGTAGTCTGGAGGTTAATAAATCCCGTGGGAAGCTAAAATTTAATTGATTTCCAATGTGGAGGCCCTTGCTCTGTATAATTTGGAGCTATAAATATTCATGGTTTTTAGTTACCTATTCATGTGTAAAGTTTTATGGAGGATAAACAATGCTTCACCTGTATATTCCAAGAGCATAATTGGTGTTACCCACTGACAGCCAGAGAATGTGAGCCAAAGCAAGCAGGTGATTTCTTTCCCGGCAAACTAGGGTATGTCACCACCAGGAATATTGTTAAACAAAATTTCAAATGAATCTCACTTAGCAGTTCATATCTTCCTAGTTCCCTTCTGTCCCACCATTACATACATCCATTAGATACCCAAACTTCTTTCTCCTAGTCTCCTTCAAAAGATTGCCAGTAATTTATCTCATAAGTCCCATTTCATATACTTTAAATTTATATGCTATTATCTGGTTAGAAAAACTAATTGTCAAGTAGCCAATAATTAACTTTCTCATTTCTCCTGCCTCAAGTTCCTTAGTTTCTGACTAGTGCACCTACCATTTGCTCTGCACTTATCTTAACCTCTTATCCCACGTATCCCACTTTATCTCAGAAAAATGCAGACAAGAGAAAAGTATTACAGATATGTTAACCTGACCTTCATCTAAATCTGGTAGGCAGCAGTTCTTAAACTATGTTCCACAGAGCATTAATATCCCGTGATAGATTAGTAGATATTCTCCAAATTAAAAACAAATATTCTTCAAAGTAAAATTAGTCATATGCACAGTGATATATTAAAATATAATTGATAAATAAAAATCTCCAGAAGCACCGATTAAAATCACTTAGGACTCCAGAGGTAAATGGACTATAGCTTCAAGAAACTGGAAAATTTTTATTTATCCTTCCTCTTATGATGATGCTTAGGTTGTCCCATTCCTGGCCATCGAGATCACAATGGTGGGTGCAACCTGTCCTTGGGGCAATCCTGGCTGGTTGTTCAATGCTGACCACTGGGTTTCATGTTGGGCTCTGGGTTATGGCTCAGTGGCCTTGCAGGTCTTCTGCTCTTTTGTCTGTATTCAGTGCATGCCTGGTTCACGACTGAATGCTCAGTAGACCCCTAAGTTTCCTTGACAGATTCATTATCCAGTTTACAGTGATTTTTAATTCTGATTTTAGGGTCTACATTACACATACACAAATTCACAAATATAATGAAATCCAAGTAAGATTCTGGACACATCATTTTTGACTCTTTATTCTTTTTATATTTCTAAAGGTGCTTTAAAGAACTACTGAATTGATATTATTGAAAATTGCTTTAAGAATCAGTTAAGTAATGTCTGCATATATACGTTACCTAAGAGGTTCATAACATGTCTTCGCTTTGGCTATTAGATATTTTTTCAATTAAAAGTCCAATGTTCTAAATAATTAGGCTTCTATACAAGTGAGGTGTATAAACTCTGCCCCACAAACCATATCCAGGACAGGTTTTCAGACAGGATTATAAGAAATTTCCTCTAGACAATATAATATTACTAAAAGGTCAAGATTTCTTTTCTAATTGTCTGAAGTTTCCACAACTTTGGGCCAAGACACACTCTCTAGATGAGTCCCTTGAAAAGCAAGAAAGGATGAAAAGCAAGAAAGATAAGACTATTTCTTTAATGTTTAACACTAGGAACAATACTATCCATTTCCATAGTGCTTTTTAATTTTCATAGTGCTATCCATATATAAAGAAGAGGTCTCTGCTTAATAGATGAGGAATCAGAGACAAGAACAATTAAGTAACTCAGTTACGATAACTCTCAATCTTGCCATCAGGGTTTGAAAACAGCCACTCTAATCCAAATTCCTAATTTTTAAAAATTCCAACAGCCAACTGACCAAGGCTGGGTACATTATATATGCCTGTGAGTTTTTAAATTAGAAGTGAGAAAGTCAGTCCTTTTCAAGTGGTAACTGCTTTCTATATGAGGCGCATGAACACACTGGTGGTCACTGTTCCCACATTGTAGAAAAATAAGGCTTGCAATGAAAGAATATACCAAGAGTAGACAGATGCAGAGGGTCCTGACAAACAGAAGATGCTTGCTTCGTGAGTTTCTAAGGTTGAGGTGCATGTCTTCTCTTTACCAAGTGAGCTGTTAATCTTGGTTGGATTATAAGAACCAATAAACTTTTCCTTTTACGTGAGATGGGTTTCTGTCCCTTGGGGTAAAATTTTTTGACCAATTCATACAGCTAGCCTGAAAAGTTGAAGAATTTTCATACCATTCTTGTCCACTGTTCAAATCAAGAGTCTGTATTTTCTTTGCTGAAAAGAGAAAATATATTCCTGATTTTTTTTTTTTTTTTTGTAATGACCTATATGACTTAGTTAGTAATTAGTTCAGGCCTACCCCGGGAATTAGTCAAAGGATGCATTTCCTCCTTTTCTGGCAAAATTTATCAATTGATGCGGTTCTTCACAGAACAATTCATGTGTCCAGTTTTCAGCTTAAACATTTTATAATGCTGAGAGTTCACAAGAAGAATGTATCACAAGATAAGGAATTACTTTCTCCCAAGTAAAAATCTTTAGTTAAAAAGAACAATCAGGTGGCTGCCAGAGAGGAGATATTGGGGACACGAGTGAAATAGATGAGAGAGATTAAGAGGTACAAACTTCCTGTTACAAAATAAGTGAGTCATGGGGATGAAATGTACAATGTGGGGAATTAGTCAATGATAATGTAACTTTTTTTTTTTTTCCTGCGGTACGCGGGCCTCTCACTGTTGTGGCCTCTCCCGTTGCGGAGCACAGGCTTCGGACGCGCAGCCTCAGTGGCCATGGCTCACGGGCCCAGCCGCTCCGCGGCATGTGGGATCTTCCCGGACCGGGGCACGAACCCGTGTCCCCTGCATTGGCAGGCGGACTCTCAACCACTGCGCCACCAGGGAAGCCCATAATATAACATCTTTATGTAGTGATGGATGGTAACTAGACTTATCCTGGTGTGATCATTTTGTAATATACAGAAATATAACATCATTATGTTGTGTACTAGGAACTAACACAGTGTTGTAGGTCAATTATACTTCAACAGAGAAACAAAGAAACTCGTAGAAAAGAGATCAGATACTTGGCTCCAGAGATGGGAGTTGTGGGGAAGGGGAATTGGATGAAGGTGGCTACAAGGTACAAACTTCCAGTTATAAGATGTACCTTATATAGGTTATATATGAAAGTTAAGACAGTAAATCCCGAGAGTTCTCATCACAAGGAAAAAAAATTTTCTTTTATTTTCTATCTATATGAGATGATGGATGTTCACTAAACTTATTGTGGTAATCATTTCATGATGTATGTTATTCAAATTATTATGCTGTACACCTTAAACTTATACAGTACTGTGTGTCAATTATATCTCAACAAAACTGGAAGAGAAAAAGTCTTTGAATTAAGAGCTAGATCACTGGGGAGGCTGATTTCATTCAATAATGATTCATCCAGCTCCTATCACATTTAGAGTATGCGTTGGGCTCCAGCCTGTGGAAACCGGAAGGGGACTGTTACACAAAGGAAGAGGAGTTTATATCTTTTTTTTTTAATCACAAACTTATCTCACAGTGTTTATCCAGGAAGAGGCACGACCAACCATCCTGGTAACCCTTCCCAGAATCATGACACTAAATTATTATCTTGTGAGGGGGACTGAGCGTGTACTTTGAGTCTTTCAGACACTAAGTGCCTATTTTCTCTGACTAAAGAAGCTTTGACTTTTCCCCCTCTGTCTCTTTTAACGGCTAACTATAATTTCTGTTAGATCTTGAACAGCTCAGGTCAGGAAATATATCTTTTGGACCACTTGAGTTGCTTCCTTTGCTCCTCCATTTTATCTGAGTTGGACGCCCTGCCTGTACTGCCCCAGTATCCAGTATAGACCTCCACAAAGTCACTTACCGTTGCTCTGTATGTCTGTTCACTGCATGGTGATGCTCTGAAAGACAGAGAGCATTTTCCATTTCTCTGTTTCTAGTACTAGCACATTGTTGGATCTCAATAAATGTTTGCTGGATAATTAAATAAAATGACAAAAACTCCTTTAAGAATTTATAGTGCGGGGGCTTCCCTGGTGGCATAGTGGTTAAGAATCCGCCTGCCAATTCAGAGGACACAGGTTGCAGCCCTGGTCCGGGAAGATCCCACATGCCGCAGAGCAACTAAGCCCATGGGCCACAACTCCTGAGCCTGTGCTCTAGAGCCCACAAACCACAGTTACTGAGCCTGTGTGCCACAACTACTGAAGCCCACACACCTAGAGCCCACGCTCCACAACAAGAGAAGCCCCTGCAATGAGAAGCCCGTGCACCGCAATGAAGAGTAGCCCCCCCTCGCCGCAGCTAGAGAAAGCCTGCAGGCAACAACAAAGAACCAACACAACCAAAAATAAATAAATACATTTATAAAAAAAAGAAAAGAATTCATAGTGCAGAAGTATCTCTCTTGTGTTCATATTCATCAGGAAATCTTCCTGGATATGTCTAACTTTATTAGAAAAGTCTGCAAAATATTATATAGCAAATTTATCTACCTATCTCTAAATTTAAAATAAATTTACTGTGTTGCTGAATTGCTTCTTGTGTTATCAATTTTGTGCAAACTGGAAATAATTTTTCCCTAAATTATAAAAACATAAGTCATATTCATGTTTTAAAAATAACACCATTGGGCTTCCCTGGTGGCGCAGTGGTTGAGAGTCCGCCTGCCGAGGCAGGGGACACGGGTTCGTGCCCCGGTCCAGAAAGATCCTGCATGCCGCGGAGCGGCTGGGCCCGTGAGCCATGGCCGCTGAGCCTGCGCGTCCGCAGCCTGTGCTCCGCAACGGGAGAGGCCACAACAGTGAGAGGCCCGCGTACCGCAAAAAAAAAATAAATAAATAACACCATTAAGCTATAATCACTGTAACCATTTTGGCTTTATTCTTTTAGCTGTTTACTCTTTCTTTGTGTATGTGTGTGTGTGTACCTTAATAACGATTATTATATGAAATACATATTGTTTAGACTACATGTGTGTGTTAGAGAAGATGTACTTACGAATTTTTATATGCCATTCTTCTTTTGCTCTGCATACCATTAAATACAGCTGCCCTAGTAAAAGGAAAACTTGAGATTTTCCTTAACTGTCCACAGGAGGGCATCAGAGTTCTCTTCATAAATCCAAACATTAGTGTTTTTCTCTGACATTTATGCTCTAGACTCTTAAAGCAGAAAGTTTCAGATCTGAAGATATGAGTATTCATAACATCTTTATTACGGTTGGTCCTCATATCTCCATTTTGATGCTAATTCTCAGTGTAGTTACATGGGTGAATAATCAGCACAGCACTAAGAGGAAGTATAAAACTTGGCCTGAGCAAGTTTGAATGGATGTGAGGTTTAAAGCATACTAAATGCCAGGAGAGGAAAATACAGTTTTCTGATGGCAGGGATACCAGTAGCTGACTTGATGATTGGATGTTTAACTGAGCATATAAATTCAGCTACAGATAGTGGCCAGGAGCAGCTGAATAATTCACATGAAGCAAGTTTGCATCAGAGTAAGTCAATAGCATGCATTGCTTTTTTAAAGTTATGCTTATTCTCAAGGAGACGATACCTAGTTTCCTCAGTATTCAAGGGCTGTACAAACATGGGTATAAATAGACACTTTCTCAGAACCTTGATCTCACCTTCCAAGGCGTACTCCAGATGTAAGAAATGGGGACAAAGATACTTTTTCCAAATTTCAGGTAGGAATAAAAAATGTCTAAATATCTGGATCCCAGGTCTCTTGTAGCTATAGTGCAGATCAGGTCCATGACCAGGCATTCAGGTAGCTGCTTTGCTTTTCCAGAAGGCTGTATGATACTGAGTGAAGCCATAAGTTGGGAATGTGTGAAAGTTGAGCTTTCATTCTGGATACTTTGCTAACTGCATATGTGATTCGAGGCAAGCATTTTAATTAACCTCTGTCTTAGTTGTTTTTTTCTCATTTTAAAAGTTAATAGGTGGAAACATACGGTCTTTAGGAAACCTTCAGCCTCTCATGTTTTATGAGTATATTTCTATTTTCATTAATGTTTCCAAAACTCAATGTTTTAATTAAAAAAAAATATTTTAGATTACAAGTAAGTGTATATGTAAGTCACTTGTTTTGAACTCAAAATCTTTTTCTAGGAATGTAATAATATATTTAGAGGTTACTGTTCCTAGTTAAAAGTCAGACACTAACAGGATAAAAGCAGGTGTTCAATAGTAGGAAACTGGAAGAATCCTTGACAAAAGGAGTTTCATCAATGGATGAAGAAGATCACCTGTGAAGGATAAATATGAGGTGAGGTTTGGAGAAATTCCATTGGTAAAGATTCTACCTCATAAGCAGCAATTTCTGAGCAGGAACAGCTCTTGGAATTCTGGGTTTTTTAAGGCAGAAGGAGAAATGAAGACATTTGCACAAATTAGATGTCACCATTGGTATACATAGTTGAATCTAAGCCACACTGTATAAAAGCACTATAATATTATTTTCTACATATCATATATTCCTAAAATAAAATATTCCATAGGAAGTGAATAATAAAAATCTGCTCAATTAAATCAAATTAAACCCCATTCAAACTGTATTGTCCATATGTTATGTGTAAGATATTTTGCAAGACTTGGGTTGCAAAGATGGTGTAGACCATCTATGCTTTTAAAAAGCTTACTTAAAACATTTAAAATATATAGCACAGTAATAATAGAAAAATAACAATGAATAATTTTAATGTAGATGAGAGTTGAGTAATTGAGTTATCTAAGACATTGGAGAATCATAGGATCTGATTTCTTTTTTTTTAATTGAAGTATAGTTGATTTACAATGTGTTTTGGGGATACAGCAAAGTGATTCAGTTATACATATATAAATATATATTCTTGAGAGAAATTGGTTCAAGATGGCAGAGTAGAAGGTTGTGTGCTCACTCCGTTCTGCGAGAGCACCGAAATCACAACTAACTGCTGAACAGTCATCTATAGGAAGACACTGGAACTCACCAAGAAAGATACCCCACATCCAAAGACAAAGGAGAAGCCACAATGAGATGGTAGGAGGGACGCAATCACAATAAGATCAAATCCCATAACTGCTGGTGGGTGACTCAGAAACTGGAGAACACTCATATTACAGAAGTCCACCCACTGGAGTGAAGGTTCTGATCCCCGTCAGGCTTCCCAACCTGAGGGTCTGGCAACTGGAGGAGGAATTCCTAGAGAATCAGACTGTGAAGGCTAGTGAGATTTGACTGAAGGACTTTCACAGAACTGGGGGAAACAGAGACTCCACTCCTGGAGGGCACACACAAAGTAGTGTGTGCATCAGGACCCAGGGGAAGGAGAAGTGACCCCATAGGAGACTGAACCAGACCTACCTGCTAGTGTTGGAGGGTTTCCTGCAGAGGCAGGGGGTGGCTGTGGCTCACCGTGGGGACAAGGACACTGGCAGCAGAAGTTCTGGGAAGTACTCCTTGGTGTGAGTCCTCCCAGAGTCCACCATTAGCCTCACCAAAGAGCAGGGTAAGCTACAGTGCTGGGTTGCCTCAGGCCAAACGACTAACAGGGAGGGAACCCAGCACCATCCATCAGCAGACAAGTGGATTAAAATTTTACTGAGCTCTGCCCACCAGAGCAATACCCAGTGCTACCCACCACTAGTCTCTCCCATCAGGAAGCTTGTAAAAGCCTTTTAGATAGCCTCATCCACCAGAGGGCAGACAGCAGAAGCAAGAAGAACTACAATCCTGCAGCCTGTGGAATGAAAACCACTTTCACAGAAAGACACACAAAGTGAAAAGGCAGTGGACTATGTACCAGATGAAGGAACAAGATAAAACCCCAGAAAAATAACTAAATGAACTGGAGATAGGCAACCTTCCAGAAAAAGAATTCAGAATAATGTTAGTGAAGGTGATCCAGGACCTCAGAAAAAGAATGGAGGCAAAGATTGAGAAGATGCAAGAAATGTTTAACAAAGACCTAGAAGAATTAAAGAACAAACAAACAGATGAACAATACAATAACTGAAATGAAAAACAGACTAGAAGGAATCAATAGCAGAATAACTGAGGCAGAAGAACGGATAAGTGACCTGGAAGACAGAACTGTGGAATTCACTACTGCAGAACAGAATAAAGAAAAAAAGAATGAAAAGAAATGAAAACAGCCTAAGAGACCTCTGCAACAACATTAAACACACCAATAATTGCATTATTGGTGTCGCAGAAGGAGACGAGAGAGAGAGAGAGGACCCAAGAAAATATTTGAAGAGATGATAGTCTAAAATTTCTCTAACATGGGAAAGGAAATAGCCACCCAAGTCCAGGTAGCACAGAGAGTCCCAGGCAGGATAAACCCAAGGAGAAACAAGCCAAGATACATAGTAATAAAATTGACAAAAATTAAAACAAAGAAAAATTATTAAAAGCAACAAGGGAAAAATGACAAATAACATACAAGGGAACACCCATAAGGTTAACAGCTGATTTCTCAGCAGAAACTCTACAAAGCAGAAGGGAGTGGCATGATATATGTAAAGTTATGAAAGGGAAGAACCTACAACCAAGATTATTCTACCTGGCAAAGATCTCATTCAGATTTGATGGAGAAATCAAAAGCTTTACAGACAAGCAAAAGCTAAGAGAATTCAGCACCACCAAAACAGCTCTACAACAAATGCTAAAGGAACTTCTCTAAGTGGGAAACACAAGAGAAGAAAAGGACCTACAGAAACAAACCCAAAACAATTTTAAAAATGGTAAAAGGAATATACATATCAATAATTACCATAAACATGAAAGGATTATATGCTCCAACCAAGAGACACAAACTCACTGAATGGATACAAAAGCAAGACCCATATATATGCTGTTTACAGGAGACCCACTTCAGACCTAGGGGCATGTGCCCTAGGTGAAAGTGAGGGGAAGGAAAAAGATATTACATGCAAGTGGAAATCAAAAGAAAGCTGGAGTAGCAATATTCATATCAGATAAAATAGACCCCTAAATAAAGTTTGTTACAAGAGACAAGGTAGGACGCTACATAATGATCAAGGGATCAATCCAAGAAGATATAACAATTCTAAGTATATACTCACCCAACATAGGAGCACCTCAATAAATAAGGCAAATGCTAACAGCTCTAAAAGAGGAAATTGACAGTAACACAATAATAGTGGGGGACTTTAACACCTCACTTACACCAATGGACAGATCATCCAAACAGAAAATTAATAAGGAAACACAAGCTTTAAATGACACAATAGACCAGATAGATTTAATTGAAATTTATAGGACATTTCATCCAAAAACAGCAGATTACACTTTCTACTCAAGTGCACACAGAATATTCTCCAGGATAGGTCACATCTTGGGTTACAAATCAAGCCTTGGTAAATTTAAGAAAATTGAAATCGTATCAAGCATCTTTTCCGACTGCAACACCATGAGATTGGAAATAAATTACATGGAAAAAACCGTAAAAAACACAAACACATGGAAGCTAAACAGCATGTTACTAAATAACCAAGAGATCACTGAAGAAATCAAAGAGAAAATCAAAAAATACCTAGAAACAAATGACAATGAAAACACGACAACCCAAAACCTATGCAGTGCAGCAAAAGCAGTTCTAAGAGGGAAGTTTATAGCAATACAATCCTATCTCAGAAAACAGCTTAACCTTACATGTGTAGCAATTAGAGGAAGAACAAAAAACCCCCCAAAGTTAGCAGAAGGAAAGAAATCATAAAGATAAGAGCAGGAATAAATGAAATAGAAACAAAGAAATCAATAGCAATGATCAAAAAAACTAAAAGCTGATAAACAAAACTGATAAACCTTTAGCCAGATTCTTCAAGAAAAAGAGGGAGTGGAAATGAAAAAGGAGACGTTACAGTGGACATCACAGAAATACAAAGCATCGTAAGGGACTACTACAAGCAACTCTATGCCAATAAAATGGACAACCTGGAAGAAATGGACAAATTCTTAGAAAGGTATAACCCTCTAAGACTGAACCAGGAAAAAATAGAAAATATAAGAAGAACAATCACAAGTAATGAAATGGAAACTGTGATTAAAAATCTTCCAACAAACAAAAGCCCAGGACCATATGGTTTCACAGGTGAACTCTATCAAATGTTTAGAGAAGAGCTAACACCCATCCTTCTCAAACTCTTCCCAAAAATTGCAGAGTAAGGAGCACTCCAAAACTCATTCTACAAGCCATCATCACCCTGATACCAAAACCAGACAGAGATACTACAAAAAAAGAAAATTACAGACCAGTATCACTGATAAATATAGATGCAAAAATCCTTAGCAAAAGACTAGCAAACAGAATCCAACAACACATTAAAAGGATCATACAACATGATCAAGTGGGATTTATCCCAGGGATGCAAGGATTCTTCAATATGTGCAAATCAATCAGTGTGATACACCATAGTAACAAATTAAAGAATAAAAACCATATGATCATCTCAATAGATTCAGAAAAAGCTTTTGACAAAATTCAACACCCATTTATGGTAAAAACTCTCCAGATGGTGGGCATAGAGGGAACCTCCCTTAACATAATGAAGGCCATATACAACAAACCCACAGCAAACATCATTCTCAATGGTGAAAAACTGAAAGTGTTTCCTCTAAGATAAGGAACAAGACAAGGATGTCCACTCTTGTCACTATTATTCAACATAGTATTGGAAGTCCTAGCCGTGGGAGTCAGAGAGGAAAAAGAAATAAAAGGAATACAAATTGGAAAAGAAGAAGTAAAACTGTCACTGTTTGCAGATGACATGATACTCTACATAGATAATCCATCCTAAAGATGCCACCAGAAAATTACTAGAGCTAATCAATGATTTTGGTAAAGTAGCAGGATACAAAATTAATGCACAGAATTCTCTTGCATTCCTACATGCTAACAATGAAAAATCAGAAAGAGAAATTAAGGAAACACTCCCATTCACCATTGCAACAAAAAGAATAGAATACCTAGGGATAAACCTACCTAAGGAGGTAAAAACCTTTACTCAGAAAACTATAAGACTCTGATGAAAGAAATCAAAGATGACACAAACAGATGGAGAGATATATCATGTTCATGGATTGGAAGACTCAATATTGTGAAAATGACTATACTACCCAAAACAATCTACAGATTCAATGCAATCCCTATCAAATTACCAATGGCAATTTTCATTGAACATCTTAAAATTTTTATGGAGACAAAAAAGACCCCGAATAGCCAAAGCAATCTTGAGAAAGAAAAATGGAGCTGGGGGAATCAGGCTCCCTGTCTTCAGACTATACTACAAAGCTACAGTAATCAATACAGTATGGTACTGGCACAAAAACAGAAATATAGATCAGTGGAACAGGATAGAAAGTCCAGAGATAAACGCACACACCAATGGTCACCTAATCTATGACAAAGGAGACAAGAAATTACAATGGAGAAAAGACAGTCTCTTCAATAAGTGGTGCTGGGAAAACTGGACAGCTACATGCAAAAGAATGAAATTAGAACACTCCATAACACCATACATAAAAATAAACTCAAAATGGATTAAAGACCTAAATGTAAGAGTGGACACTATAAAACTGTTAGAGGAAAACATAGGCAGAACACTCTATGACATAAATCACAGCAAGATCCTTTCTGACCCACCTCCTAGAGTGATGTAAATAAAAACAAAAATAAACTAATGGGACCTAATGAAACTTAAAAGCTTTTGCACAGCAAAGGAAACCATAAACAAGACAAAAAGACAACCTTCAGAATGGGAGAAAATATTTGCAAATGGAGCAACTGACAAAGGATTAATGTTCAAAAAATATGAACAGCTCATGCAGCTCAATATTAAAAAAACAACCCAGTCAAAAAATGAGCACAAAATCTAAATAGACGTTTCTCCAAAGAAGACATACAGATGGCCAAGAGACACATGAAAGGCTGCTCAGCATCACTATTTATTAGAGAAAAACAGATCAAAACTACAGTGAGGTGTCACCTTACACTGATTAGAATGGGCATCTTCAGAAAATCTACAAACGAATGCTGGAGAGGGTGTGGAGAAAAGGGAACCCTCTTGCACTGTTGGTGGGAATGTAAATTGATACAGCCACTATGGAGAACAGTATGGAGGTTCCTTAAAAAACTAAAAATAGAATTACCATATGACCCAGCAATCCCACTACTGGTCATATACCCTGAGAAAACCATAATTCAGAAAGACACATCCACCCCAATGTTCATTGCAGCACTATTTACAATAGCCAGGTCATTGAAGCAACCTAAATGCCCATCAACAGGTGAATGGATAAAGAAGATGTGGTACATATATACAATGGAATATTACTCAGCCATAAAAAGGAATGAAATTGGGTCATTTGCAGAGACGTGGTTGGTCCTAGAGACTGTCATACAGAGTGAAGTAAGTCAGAAAGAGGAAACAAATATCGTATATTGATGCATATATGTGGAATCTAGAAAAATGGTACAGATGAACCATTGGTACAGATGAACTGGTTTGCAAGGCAGAAATAGAGACACAGATGTAGAGAACAAACGTGTGGACACCTAGGGGGAAAGTTGGGAGGGGGATGGTAGTGGTGGGATGAATTGGGAGATTGGGATTGACATATATACACTAATATGTATAAAATAGATAATTTATAAGAACCTGTTGTATAAATAATAAATAAAGTAAAATAAAGTAAAATAAAATAAATATATATTCTTTTTTGTATTCTTTTTTTTCTTTTTGTGGTATGCGGGCCTCTCACTGTCGTGGCCTCCCCCGTTGCGGAGCACAGGCTCCGGACGCGCAGGCTCAGTGGCCATGGCTCATGGGCCCAGCCGCTCTGCGGCACGTGGGATCTTCCCGGACCAGGGCACAAACTTGTGTCTCCTGCATCGGCAGGCGGACTCTCAACCACTGCGCCACCAGGGAAGCCCTGTATTCTTTTTTATCATGGCTTATTACAGAATACTGAGTAGAGTTCCCTGTGCTATACAGTACAACCTTGTAGTTTATCTATCTTATACATAGTAGTTTGTATCTGCTTATCACAGACGTCTAATTTATCCCTCCTCACCTCTCTTTCCCCTTTGGTAATCATAAGTTCATTTTCTATGTGAGTCTGTTTCTGTTTTGTAAATAAGTTCATTTATTTGTATCGTATTTTAGATTCCACATATAAGTGATTTTATATGATCTTTGTCTGACTCACTTCACTTAGTATGATAATCTCTAAGTCCATCCGTGGTGGTGCAAATGGCATTATTTCATTCTTTTTTATGGCTGAGTAATATTCCATTGTGTGTGTGTGTTTGTGTATAAAACATCTTCTTCATATATATATATATATATATTTACAGACACAGTATATACACCACATGTATATACCACATCTTCTTTATCCATTCATCTACTGATGGACATTTAAGTTGCTTCTATGTCTTGGCTTTTGTAAATAGTGCTTCAATGAACATTGGGTTGCATGTATCTTTTTGAATTAAAGTTTTCTCCAGATACGTGCCCAGGCGTGGGTTGCAGGATCATACGTTAACTCTATCCGGATCTGATTTCTAAGTAGGAAGTTGACCATATGGTAGGGGGAGAAAAGTTTAAGAAGTGGCAGATTATAAAAAGCAGATATGGGTGAGCATCTTGAGTACTAGGAACTGTAAGTAATTTTCTAAGAGGGTGATGTTAAGAAAAAGAACTGGAAATTTTATTCTGATTAAGAAGGATCTGGTATGTTAAAGTGCATAGACTTTTTTGTGGTTAATGCAGCATCGTTGAAGGGTATTAAACGTGAAAGTCACAGTACTAGAATTTCCTTTAACAGAAATCTATCTGGAGCAGTGTGGCACGAGAAAGAGGAGATAGTCAGTAATCATCTAAGAGAGAGTGTGAGTGCTTGGACTAAGACAGTGGTAATGTTTGGAAAAGAAAGAGGAGATTCCAGAAATATTTAATTACAGAATTTAGTAATAGGAATTCAAGAAGTCTTAATTTTGAAAGAAAAAAATATTTTTTGAGTAAACTAGGTGAGGTATGCTTGCAGTTTACATGCAAATTGGGGTAAACGGTGACTTGCACAGGGTTTAAGTTTGCATTCACTCAGCTGCTAAATCAGTGAACAAGTAGTGCATTCACTCAGCTGCTGAATCAATGAACAAGTAGTGCAAAGGATACTCTTGAGCTCGAAGATAACATTGAGTAGATGCAACTTCCCCTAATTTTCATGAAGGTTTACCTAAAGTATAGTAATTTAATTCTATGGATTTAAAAATTTCAACAATCTCAAATGAATTTAAGAATCTAACAGTTAGAATACACCAGAATCCCAAGCTTGATGACTTTTGTATGAGTGACTGGAAGGAAAGAAGAAGTGAGTACTTAGTGACATAACACCTTAGCATATAAGGAAATTTTTGTTGAGCTAGGGCTACACACTTCTGTATTTGATTTCTCACTGAGTCATAAGCCTGTGGCAAGCCTACCTTGCCTACTATGTGGAGGAAAATGCAGTACCATATAAGGCATATTTTAATAAGCTTAGCTGGAGGCATTTTTCCATTATCAGGCAGAGAAAAAATAAACATGAAGCTTCTCTGTATAATTTCTCTGTAATCCCACATGTTCCACATTAGAGCACATCTAGTATGTAATAATATAGTTGTCATATATTAAACTTCCCTTCCTTTCTATGAAATATTTTGTGGCAGCATTGCAGAACATCTGTGTGCCTCACATCACACACTACTGAACTGGAATATTCAAAGGGCACATAAATTACCAGAAGTTATTGTATAATGAGAAGAGACAAGGAAAGTATCATAGGGAAGAATTCAAGTCACATCAGTGGTGGGTGATGGTAACACAGAATTTCAATTACTCCCACATTCATGGTAGTAAGAATTGATAAATGACTTAGGAAGGCCAACTATCTATGCAGACAATACAGGGCTGATTCCTTTACCCAGTTCAATAGAAAATCAACATGATCTGTCCTGCTAGCAAAGTCAGAGCAAACGTGTTAACAACAGAGAGGGTAGTAAGAAATCTGTGATGTGAGGAGATAAAATCATATATGAAATAGTCTTCACTGCAAAAAGAAACAAAATCAACTGACGAGTACTTTTGAGAACTGGCTTGGAAAAAGATTGCATTGAGAAAAGATCAGGTATTACAGTTATTCTCCATGTGGCACCTAAAATTTGCATAGCAATTAAAGAAGAGAATAATAATACAATATAATTCTAATTAAATCCAATTGTCAAAAATGACAACTGCAAGACTTGCATCAGTCAAGTTATGAGCAGCTTCAAGGACATGAAGTACATTTGTGTGTGTGTGTGTGTGTGTGTGTGTGGATTTTTTTAGAGCAGGATAGAGAAGGTGGAAAGAAATTCTTTCAATTTAAAAGCTATCAAATATCACATAAAAAAGACAGAGGATAAATAGGTTTCAAAAATGAGTTTAGCAGAATGTTGTTCTTAGAATTTTTATATTGGACTTATTTCTAACAAATGACAAAATAGCCCCAAACACCTTATTTTCTTATTTAAGTAGAAAAGAGCATCATTGGCTTTCAAATTTTTCTCACTGTGGAGCTTTTTGAGAATCTGTTTATATTACAAATATTAGATGGAATGCAGAACAATTTTGTAGTTTTTATTTCCAGACAGTTGCCCCAAATGCCTTTTTTTTTTTGAATACTTATTGGGGGTATCTACTGTGAAAGATTTCAAGATAGACTACTACTCCTGCTATCACAAAAAATGTTATAAGTGTGAAAAACTGTCCAAAGAAATAGAAATCCAGTTTTATTGAAGTATAGAAAAATGACTCATACCCATCTGGAAGTAGGAGATTCTTTCAATGGTACGTGTTGCTTGAATAGAGAAGGATGGCTAAAATTGTGATAGATTGAACTGAAGTTTAGGAGAGAGTATTTTATTAGAGGAAACTATATGAATAAAAGACAGAAAAGATTATATATTAGTAGAAGCATGTTTAAGAAATTAAGTTTGATTAAAGGATAGGTTACATATAAAAGCATGTGAATTAGTAAGAATTGAATTTGAAAAGGTAATGACCATACTATTTGAGGATTTAGCAATGTTGGCTTTTATTCAAGACAGGAAAATAAGAGAAAAGAAAGTAGAAATTAACTATTGAATAGCTATCAAGTGCTTTATGTGTTTTGATTATATCATCCTCACAGCTGTAAAGTGGGTTATTGAAAGTGAGTCATATGTTAGTTGCCCAATGGAATATACTTTGCAAGGAACATAGATGGCATAAAAAACCCCCACGACTAATTTCAAATCACAACTTCCTTGGAGAGTCGGAGCTAAAATATTTAAGATCAGTGGAAATATGATTACATTTTGTGTGCAGTTTTCAAAGTGACCCTATGAAAGGGGACAGTAGCCACTTGGAGTCTTTAAAAGGGGACAATGGTCTATTTGGATTCTTCCTTCCTTTTTTGAAATCAGTCATATTTCTTTGTACTCACACGTCATATTTAGCTAAAAAGAATTAGGTTGCTAAATAAAATCTTACGTGTCAATATTCTTATTTTGTCACCCACCTACAAGCTCTGGATATTTCATTTTATTACTAATTTTCTTCTCAGTCCAGGGCAAATCCCCTTTCCATTGAAGTGAGCTTCTTTAGAGCATACTTTCCCTTTCTCTGAGTGTGAAAAGGAAGATTTAAAATGATCAAGTCTTAAAATCGTGAAGGTGGATTTTTTTCCTAATAAGAAGGAGGTAGCTTCTGACTATCCCATTAAATGGGGGTATTTTCCTTTTTTTCAGTGTTCTTTTGAGTAGGAAATATATTTGTTCAGAGGCTTTCTAGCATTTCCCAAGGAACAGCTGCCACTTAGTAATTTATGTAACTTTCCTGATTTAAAGATTATGCTCACTATCCAATATCCAAAGAACAACGATCATAAATTGTATACAGTATAACACTGGTTTTAAAAGATTTACACATCTCCATAAAATGTATTAAAACATTTATCCTAAAGGCAACATTTAATTTATTAAAATTTGACTTTCACTCTATAATTTTTCATACATGCTTGGTGATAACACAAAAATGCAAGTACAAGTTCAGAGTTCCTAGCTTAATTTAGAATGGAATGCCATTTTAGTTAACATAGATCCAGCAAATGCTTGCACTGCTCCACTGCTGCCTTAAACTAGAATGAATTGGTTGATAGTTATGAACTTCCATCTTTTTTCCCTAGCTTTATTGAGATACAATTGACATATAACATTGTGTAAGTTTAAGGTGCGCAGTGTGATGATTTGGTAACATACATATTGTGAAACCTCTACCACAATAAGATTAGTTAACACAGCCTTTATCTCACATGATTACCATCTTGTTGTTACGGTGAGAACATTAAAACTCTACTCTCATTCCCACTTACAGGTGTATAATATAATCTAGGCGCTGTGCTGTACATTAGATCTCTGGAACTTAACCCTCTTAAAACTGAGAATTTGTACCTTTCAACCAACATCTCCCTGTTTCCCCCACCTCTCAGCTCCTGGCAACCACCCTTCTGCTCTGTTTCTGAGTTTGATGTTTTTTAGATTTCACATTTAAGTGAGATCATACAGTATTTGTCTTTCTCTGTCTGACTTTTTCACTTAGTATAGTACTCTTAAGGTCCATTCATGTTGTCACAAATGGCAAGATTTCATTTTATTTTATGGCTGAATAATAATTCTATATATATAACATTTTCTTTATCCATTCATCTGTCAATGGATACTTAGGTTGGTTCCACATCTTGGCTATTGTGAATATGCTGCAATGAACATGAGAGTGCAGTTATCTCTTCTGAATCCTGATGTCATCTTTTTCAAATATATATCCAGAAGTTGGATTGCTGGATCACATGGTAGTTCTATATTTAATTTTTTGAGGAAGCAACATACTGTTTTCCATAGTGGCTGTGCTATTTACATTCACACCAGCAGTGCACAGGATTTCCTGCTCTCCACATCCTTGCCAGAATTTATCTCTTGTTTTTTTGTTGTTGTTGTTAATAGCCATTCTAATAGGTGTGAGATGATTTCTCACTGTGGTTTTGATTTGCATTTCCCTAATGATTATATTGAGCCCCTTTTCACGTACCTGTTGGCCATTCATATGTCTTCTTTGGAAAACTATCTGTTCAAGTTCTCTGCCCATTTTTAGTCCATTGTTTTGTTTTGTATTGAGTTGTATGAGTTCCTTATATATTTTGGATATTAACTTATCAGGTAGATGGTTTGCAAATATTTTCTTTTATTCTATAGGTTGTCTTTTCATTCTGTTGATTGTTTTTTGGGTTTTTTTTTTTTTTTTTTTTTTTTTTGCAGTACGCGGGCCTCTCACTGTTGCGGCCTTTCCTGTTGCGGAGCACAGGCTCCGGACGCACAGGCTCAGCAGCCATGGCTCATGGGCACAGCCACTCTGCGGCATGTGGGATCTTCCCGGACCGGGGCACAAACCCGTGTCCCCTGAATCGGCAGGCGGACTCTCAACCACTGAGCCACCAGGGAAGCCTCTGTTGATTGTTTTATTTGTTGGGCAGAAGCTTTTAATTTGACGTAGTCTCATTTGTTGTTTTTTTGCTTTTGTTGTCTGTGCTTTTGGTTTATATTTTAAAAAAATCATTGCCAAGACCAGTGTTAAAGAGTTTTTCCCTATGTTTTCTTCTATAAGTTTTGCAGTTTCAGCTCTTACATTTAAGTCCTTAATCCACTTCCAGTTAATTTTTGTGTATGGTGTGAGATGGTGCTCTAGTTTCATTCTTTTGCATGTGGGTATCCAGTTTTCCTAACATGATTTATTGAAGACACTACCCTTTTCCATTAAGTATTCTTGGCTTCCTTGTCGGATATTAGTTGATCATACATGTGTGGGTTTATTTCTGGACTCTCAATTCTGTTCCATTTGTCCATGTGTCTGTTTTATGCCAGTACCATGCTGTTTTGATGACTATAGCTTTATAATATAGTTTGAAATCAGGAAGTGTGATGCCTCCAGGTTTGTTATTTCTCAAGATTGCTTTAGCTATCTGGCTCTTTTGTGGTTTCATACAAATTTTAGAATCATTTTCTCTGTTTCTGTGAAAATTGCCATTGGGATTATGATAGGGATTGCACTGACTCTGTAGATGGCTTTGAGTGTTGTGCACATTTTAACAATATTAAATCCTCCTGTTCAGGAACATGGGCTATCTCTCCATTTATTTGTGTCTCCTTCAGTTTCTTTCATCAATGTCTTATAGTTTTCACTGTATAGACGTTTTACTTGCTTAGTTAAATTTACTCATAAGTATTTTATTTTTTAAGCTATTATAAATGAGATTGCTTTCTTTATTGCTGATTTCAGGTAGTTTGTTACTAGTATATAGAAAGGCAACTGATTTTTGTATATTGATTTTTTATCCTGAAACTTTACTGAATTTATTAGTTCTCATAGTTTTTTTAAAATTTCTTTTCCTTGACTAATTGCTCTGGCCAGGACTTCCAGTACTATGTTGAAAAGGAATAGTGATAGTGGTCACCCTTATCTTGATCCTGATCTTAGAGGGGGAGTTTTCAACCTTTCACTCTTGAGTATGATATTAGCCATGGGTTTGTCACATATGGCCTTTATTATGTTGAGGGATGAACTTTCATTTCTTAAAGAAAGAAATCTCATTCAATAATACTGAATATTCCTGTTGAGATCCTGATGCATCCTTGACCATTTGAAACTTCTTGTTAGATATTTTTATGCTCTTTATGCAGGTCAGGACATGATGAAACACTGGGTAATGTTAAATCCTAGATAAAAATAAATTGCCTACATTTATTTAAATCACAATCAAGTATCTAAAATTTTCCTGGAGAAAAAACCACTTCTTATGGTTGGTAATAAAAATTTTACATATTTCTGTTATCTATAAAAGGGAGAAAAATGTTTTATATATAGATAAGTAAATAATTAATTGGAAACTCCTAAGGGCGTAACGGTATTTGTCAAAAAAAGATGGAATTTTTATAGAACACAAAAAGCATGCATTTTAGCCAACATCAAGCAATGAATGTTAGTGATAGAAAAGGAGAGTGATGAATAGGCAGAGAAGTTTGAATAGCTAACCAAACTCAGGATACTGTATTGATTTTTGGTCTGAAGGTATAGGCATTCTGACTTTGACCCTCTCAGATAGTCATGTGTGAGGGACCCGCATTTAGATATAATGCAATAGATTAAAACCTATAATAATGTGTTAAATGTTAAATACATTAAATGTCTTTTCCTGGGAATATCATTTTAATTTTGAATGTTTCTGTCTAGCTCAGAAGAAATATTATGCACATTTAACATTAAAAAACACAATTATAAAGTAAACACACAGACAGGTGTTCCGTAAAGCACAAATTATTTTTCCTTCATATTTTGATATAGCAAACCTCCCATTTTCCAATTTAAATAGAATCTATTATTTAAAAATATAGTTCAGTCTCATCCAGTTTTCCCAGTATGTCATATATGTTATTTTCATAATCATCTTTATAAAATATTTATTATGTATCAGATGAAAAATGTTCTTTTCATTCATAACACATTAAGCCATGTGGCAAAGTAACAACAATATTTTAAATTTGAAAAATCATGTATACTTTGAATTATATTCTATAACCAAATTGTAGTTTACATATTAAATCACTTAAAAATTTACAAAGTGCTTTATACTATTGTTTCATTGAAGATTGATAGAAAACTATTATAGTGAGCCACAGTAGAATGTCTTGATATTCACAGAGTCTGTTATTCTTCTATTTATAGCTTCGCTGAAACCCCGTTTCTCATATCCAGGTAACTTACCACAGCATATTGTAGCAATGTAGACTTGCTGAAATAGTCCATGTACATCTTGGGAGGATATACACATCTAACAGGTAGTGAAAATAAGTACCAGTAGATGCTAAATGTGTGTGGCTATTGACATTAAATATACTTAGTGATTTATTTCGTTAATCAATAGCTCTGTTCATGATGATTTGTGTTTGTTAAATTAAAGCATCCTTCAAAATTTTGGAGTTAGATCGACGTCATAACTAAAGCAGTGGAATGACGAGTCAGAGTGGAGATTAGATACCACACAACATCATATGGTTAGGCAAGCAAGTAGAGGTTCCAACAGCAAGGATTAGGGGCACACCCAGAGGTCCCCATGGGTGAGGCAGGCATTAGGAGCAGTTGGCAGAGAGATGGGAGTAGAAATACCAATAGGAAGTGTAAGGTAAAGTTGAACTCTATTCCCACAGGTAATTCAGACTCTGGAAAATCAGGTAAGACATGAGTCAGCTTTAAATTTACTAGTTTAAGTCACATTGTATACTAAAAGGGTTACCCTCAAAATACAAAATGGGATTAACCTAGAATAGATTGCTAAATGCGCCTGGCTCTGAAGTGTAGAGAAATGCAGGTATTAGAAATAATCAGATAATGCACTCAAGCAGCTCTTTTCCTGGAGCCTACCCAACAGGGATACTTCCTTCTTCTCAAGAAGATTTTGTGTCATATAAGAAGGTTGAAAAAGATCCTTGGAAAATAAGTGTATAAAACCACATTCATTTCATAATACTTAATACCTTTAATATAATGAGCATTAATATATGTCCATCCATTCATTCATTCATTATTTCTCAAAGTGAATTTATACAATGTGTCAGACACTCTTTTCTGCTCTGGAGAAACTGCAGTGAAAAAAAAGCAAATCTTTTTCTCTTGTGGAATGTATGTTTCAGTAAGACATCATAAAAATTATAGATACATAAGTAAATAGAGAGTCGTAGAATACATGCTATGAAAAAAAATCAAGAAGACTAAGGGGTAAATAGTGAAGAGAGTGATGTCGGTGGAGTGTTTGTGCTATTTCTTAATGTTTTGCACAGGACAGTCAGGGGGTGTGTGTCAGAGAAGGCCATATTTGAGCTGAGTTTTGAATTAAGGAAAGGAGCAAGATTTGTATACACAGTGAAAAGAAGGGATAATAAACACAGGGGCCCTGGACTGAGAACATTTGCCAGTGTTTGAGGAAATAGCAGAGGTCTGTCTGGCTGAATCAGTGCAGTGAGCAGATGACTGGTATGACGCAAAATCACACAGGTTGCGGTCAGATCATGGAGACCTTGTAAGTTATGAGGGAACCTTTGAATTATATTTTATGTGAAGTAGGAAGCCATTGTAAGTTTTAGTGAAAGTACTGCATGACTTGACTTACATTTTATTTGGATCATTCTGGCTGATAGGTGGAAATAAACCATAGGAGAGTAAGAAGGAAGCAAGAAGAGCAGTTCAGAAGCTATCAGTGTGTTAAATAAATGCTATTGTACTCAAGCACCAGATATTTCGCACATGTAGCTGTGGTTTCCGGAAAGAAAAAATATATTCACTAACCTATTGTGTTCCCGGATGATATCACATGAATCATGTTTAAAAATATGAATGATTTAATTTATGCAGTACCACTAAGAGCTGTATGTATTTCAGGCTCCACTTTACAAGTGGAAAATGGAGTCTGAGAGAAGTTCCTAAAACTCATGATCGAATTAGAGTTGCTATAGAGAAAGGTAGTGGTTAAAACATGCATAAGCTTGGAGTCATACAGACATAGGTTCAAGGCCTGCATCTGACACATACCAGCAGGGTCAAGTCACATTAAGTCTCTATGCTTTCTGTTTCCTTTATGTTTTCCGGAAGGTGGACTTAAATAAAATATTTACTCCAGTGGGTGGATGTTAAGGTTAAATGAGATGATTTATATAAAATGCTTATTACCTTGTGTGGAATATAGTAAGTGCTCAAATTTAGCTATTATCATTATTTTTAATCTCAAAAGTCATCTTTAACATTAAATTCAAAGTTTTCAGCAGTCTGACAGCTGGTTCAAGATAAAGCTACACCATCAAATCATATGTCTGTCTTAGAGCCATTGGAGTCTAGCCTTGCCTTGACACAGGGACATCTCCCTTTTTAAGTGGTCTGTATGTTTTCTTCTAGACCCCTGGATCCCTCCTTATATACTGGCATCATCCAGATTCTTTGCAGTAGAAAATTTCTTCCTTCTGGATCCCCAAATCCTCTGCTTTAAAAACTAAGGATTAAATAGGACTCATTACATAAATGTAAAAAATTATGGTTTACAATCTCTCTGGAAAGGTCAACACTACCGCTATTGTCAAATAAAATTTTAAGCGTGTTCTTACATCCAGAGCACCATTCTGTAGACAGGATACCCACAGCAAAGCAGTATACATAAAGGACCTATACATTCTCTTATCTTTGGATTTAGCAAGACATGCACTGTAAGCTAATTAGAAAGTAAAATAGGCTTAATTACTTAGCTCAGATCAAAGAATATAAACAGCAAAGAATCTAATTAAAATTAATAATATAATGGGTAACTTTAATGCCTAATCTAGGGCATTTCATCTTAATTTAAACCCAGCTCTCAAATTCATAAGAAGGTCCCATCATTGTCACTGATTGTTACGAAGTCTGATAAACCTGTGGCAAATCCTTCCCGTGTATTTGTTGCCCAATTCTAAGTAATAGCTTTAACTCTGTTCTACAAAGAGAGGTCAGAAGGTTCACTCTGCTACATGTTTATATTGAATTTCTTTAGCTTGCCATCTCTTATTTTATCCTGATTAATATTCTTCAGATGTTACTGAGTAGTGCAAATGATCTATGAAATGTACACAGCCACAGGCCATATTTATATTGAGTAGGAGCAGTGCCTAAGTTAATCAGGAACTCTCATAGATGCCTGTAAATCTCACTTAAGGTACATTTACAAAGTACTATTTATTTTAATGTTTGTACGAAATTGATCCCCCAGTACAGTCCAAGATATATATTAACATTATTTTGTTGACAATATGTAAAGGAAAAAAATCTAGTTAATTTATGGATGTACAATCTCCACAGTTAACTTCCATGTGTGAGTGCGTGTGCATGTGTACACATCTACATCATAGGAATTACACATACAGACCAAAGTGGACCAACCTTTTACCTTGATTAGGTGAGGCAAGCCTGAGTCAATCCGTTAACTTTCAGGCAAAATGACATATTTCCATCAACTATTATCATTGCCTTAAACATCTTTTCAGAAAGATAAATCAAAACATTTTACCATTAAACATATATATTGATTATGAGCCTCATCCTTATTTAAACAAAGCTTTTAAAGGTAAGTTGATGCCTAAACACCAGCAATTGGGTCTGCAATCAAAATACATAAGAGCTCAATAGGATTATGTAGCCCCTTAAAATGTCAAGCGCAGCTTTGGGAGAATAAGCATAATCAGATACAGTCATCCAGGTAGGAACAAAGTTACAGTTAACAGACGAAGAGCCACAGTGATGGCTTAGATGAGAGCCAAAGAGGGAAGAAGCTTTGAAAGGAAAATGGGGTTTAGGAAAAGGTTGCAAGTATGGATCAGCTGGGGATATTCTCTTACAACCCTCTTTTGGAAGTTCTGCAATTATGTTCTGATGGGCTTCCCTTCATGCATTTTATAAAGCCAAATGTATTAAAACTTAGTCTCTCAGTGTACAGAAGTCTGACTAAAGAGACCAGATTTCCAACACATGCCAGAGAAGAGAAAATAAATCATTATATTGGTGAATTATTTTGCATAAAAATATTTTCTCCAAGAGTCTGATTAAGCTCCATTAAGAAAACTAAACTTGCTTGAACTGATTGGCTAATACATCAAAGTGATTGAAATGTGTGGTTATACACAGCAGGGTAATAGTATTGTAGAGAAAATTCATGTAGTCAATATCCTTCTGGTAGTGGTGCTTAACATTAAGCACTCCCTGATTGTTCTACCTGGTATATACATCTCCCCGAGAGTGTACATAATCAAACACTCCCACTCGTAGAGCATTGAGCCACAATATTATCTTGCCCTTGGGAATGTTACTCTTGATGCTAAAGCAATTGGTTTCTGTGTTACCATAGTGGCTCTGTGTCCATACAGCAGGAGACATTTTTGGTACCTGTTGAATTCAGCACTTTCTTGCCTACTGCATATTAAATCAAACAAACTAAAGAAAAATATTTATTTAATTGAGTTATAGATGAACATTTTAATTGTGAAAGTTCCTTGATTTTGAGATGGAAGGAAGAAAGAGAGAGAATTGAAAATATTGGACAGATTGAACAGGATGATCTGATTAAATTCCTCACACACCAAAAAAGAAAAAAAAAAGAAATATAAGACTGATGACCGCTAAAGAAAATTCTCTACTTCTATAGAATTAAATGTTGTTGGGAGAATTCAATGGTAGGAAAATGTCATTGTTGTCTTGAAACATTTACCACAGAGATGAATTAGTCTGCAGTGTAGAGTACATAAAATGCAAATGTATTATCAGGGAGATGGACATTTATTATGTTATTTTTATGGAATATATTGTGACATCTCTATTTTGGAAAAAAATGCATTTGGCTGCATGTGGTTAATTATGAAGAATGGAGAAAAATAACTGAATAATCCCAAGGCACAAAACACATAATCTTGTTTTGATTGGCTTATCATGACTGAATGTCAAGAGCACTTTAGATTAATCAAATAAGTTGTAACCTTCAGCTTCCTTAATACCTCAACTTGGCCTTTGTGTCATCTGTGATAATATATTTGAGTAATTGGAAACATTTTTGTCATTCATATTTTACCACATAAAATAATTGTAGACGTCAGCTATTTTATATATCTTACATAGATACTAGATACCCAGAACATCAAAACATGTTAATAGAAAAGATTATTCATCAGGTTTCTATGAACAGTGGTTCTTCATAATTGCTTTGCATGCTAGCTATGTTGTAGAGTGCCATGGAATCATGAACCTAATTCAAATCAAACCAGTTTTTGAAAACTGATTATATTCAAGGCTTTATACCAGTTATTTCAGGGAAATGAAAAAAGAAGGCACAACAGTTTCTACTCTCAGAAAGCTTAGGATATAACCTGTTAAATGAATACGTGAGATTTCCTGAAGAAAGGGAAAGATAGGACTTCTTTCTGTCTCACAAATAGGGCTAGCTCAAGTAAGTCTCCATGGAGAGGCACCACTTAACTGAGCTGACGTTGATTGTTAGGAGTTTGACAAACAAAGGAAGAGGAAAAGCATACCAAATATAGGAGTTTTTAAAAAGACAATGGGATAGAAAAATGAAGAGTGTTCTTGAGAAACTGTCACTCTTCGAGGTTAGTTGGAGCCTAGCTGGGGAGGGAGGAATAGTTGAGCAGCAAGAACGGGGAGCAGAACAGGGAAGATCTTGATTGCCATGCTGAAGAGATTGGACTCTGCAGAGTCCAGATTGGACTCTCAGATTGGACTCTGAGATCTGCTGCAGACCTCAGTGGTTCATTAAATGGCACAGTGACTACCAGTAGGGTTCTGGAGGCAGACAGTGGTTTTTCAAATCCCCAACCCTAACAAGTACCTACTTAAGTAGGTACCAAGTATCTAGGTAGTCTTAAACAAGATATATAACCTTCCTGGGGCCGTTTATCCATCTCAAAAGTTGAGATGATAATGGTACCAATGTGTTGTTTTGAAATTCATTGTAATTAAATCTGCTAAATAGCTTAGAACACTACCCGACACATAGTGAATGTTATATACAATAATGCTAGCCATCATTAGCCTTGAACCAGAAAGTGATGCACAAGACACATTTGGCAAGGTGAAGTATGGGAAATGTTACAGATATAATTCTTATTGGATTACTCTTCTGGAAGATTCACTGTGCTACTAATAATCACTTCCAGCATGCCAACTGCTAGGTCACTCGTGGTCACTAGCATGGATTACTCCTGCTGAGAACACTGATTTAAAGACTTAGGTATGCATTTTAAAAGTTATAATTTCTAATTCTTAATAAGAAATGTTTATTTCCAGACATATATTCAAGGAGTTTGTGGATAAAACCAGAAGCAAATACCACAGTCACTGAGAGTTTAAAAACAAAACTTAAAATGACTTTTTTAACCATTTCAAATAGAGGTAATTGTATTTTTGTTTTTATACCTCTCCAAATTTTATTTTGTTTGAAAAACGATTTTCTCTTTTCCTAAAGAAATACTATTTTATTCTCCCTCTGTTCAGGTTTTCTTTGGTTCTCACTTTGCTAGGAATTCATCTAGCTGTAAGGTGACTCATACTTTTTATTTAAAATGCTCAGCACATCCTGATTCTTTTTTTATTCTACATTAATAAGATATGCTGAAGAAGGAAAGAGTAAATATTAAGCATATAAGACAATTTTGAAAAATTGTAAAATGCAATAAGTTTTAATTATAGCCTGAAAACCTACTTAAGTCAAAGAAAATAAAATGTCACTTTAAAAAACATGATAGTTGAAGCAATGGGAATAGTTAAGAATGCTGGGAAGAGCACACCAAGTAAGAATATAATAGAATATAATAGAATCGAGTTATGGGTAAAATGCTGGGAAACCCCAAAGTTTCAGAGTTGAAATAAAAATAACACTTTTATTGAGCACTTACTATGTGCCAGGTACTGTAATAAATGCTCTACATGAATTATGTTACTTAATCCTAACAATCACACCATGGGATTTTTACCACTGTTTTCCCAATTTTACAGGTGAGTAAAATGAGGTATAGTAATTTGTACTCTTACATAGCCAGAAAGTGATTGAGTGATGATTAGAACCAAGGAAGGCTAATTTGGAAAACATAGTTTACTAAACTATTACACTGAAGAAAATTGGTTAATAAAGAAAAATGAGAAGGAATCAGAATATTTGCTCTTATTACCTGTTGCTGTGTAGCAAACTACTCCAAAACTTAGAATAATAAAACAATGACAACATTTATTTTGCTCATAAATTGGGAATTTGGACAGAGTTCAGCAAGGACAGCTTGTCTTTGTTTCACTCATCAACTAGAGCAACGTGAAATCTAGAGGCTGGAATCATCTGTAGGCTTGCTGACTCATACCGGGTGGTTGACGATGACTAATGGCTGGAACCTTAACTTGGGCTTTTGGCTGGAATGCCTAAATGTGGTTTCTTCACGTGGACTTGGCTTCCTTACAACATAATGGCTGGATGCAAGGGTCATCATCTCAAGAGAGAGAGCCAGATGGAAATTGTATTACATTTTATGAATTAACCTTGGAAGTGAAGTAGCATCACTTTTGCTACATTCTGCATATTAGGGTAGCCAAACAGCTTACCTCATTTCAAGTAAAGAAGAAATAGACTTACCTGCTTGGTGTGGTAGTGACAAGGTTCTAGAAGAGCATGGACTGGAATTATGGCTGAGGCAATGTTTGGAAATAGCAATCTGCCGTAATGTTAGAGATGAATGAAGAGAGTGAGGCACTGAAGTTTCCAAAAGAAGAGGAAGTTGTGTTCGATATTAGGAGGAGCTAGTGTTTGATAATAATAGAAATCAGTGGTGATAACTGATGGATGATAGTGACAAAGTCAGTTTTCCAAATATATGGAAGCCAGGTCACAGTGACTTACAAAGTGAATGGGAAAGAAGAATATGACCAATGGAATCATGCACACTCTGGCTCCCATCAGTTTCTCTGGCCTTATCTCATATTCCACAGCTGGCTGTGCTCCAGGCACAATGGCTTCTCACCAAGTTGTTGTGTTGGTTTGCTCCCTCCATCCACACAATCTTTGCACATAGTGTTTCAACTGCTTGGGAGGCAATCTCCGCCTTTGTACACCTGGTGTAATACTACTCCTTATACTGATGTCACTCATTCACTTTATCAAAGAATTGTCCCTTTGCCATACCAAGCCAAGTGTTTCATATTAATCTTTCCTTCAAAATAGTTATCTTCAAACAATACCTTTGTAAATATTTATTTTTTTCTGCCATTATTTGATTAATATTTGTCTCCTTTACAAGATCTATGAGTCAAGGAATATATCTGTTTTTGCTCATCCCAAGAACCAAGTAGAATGCATGAATCTTATTGTGCTCTCTTCAAAGAGTTATTTTATTTATTTATTTTTTTGCGGTACGCGGGCCTCTCACTGTTGTGGCCTCTCCCGTTGCGGAGCACAGGCTCCAGACGCGCAGGTTTAGCGGCCATGGCTCACGGGCCTAGCCGCTCCGCGGCATGTGGGATCTTCCCGGACCAGGGCACGAACCCGTGTCCGCTGCATCGGCAGGCAGACTCTCAACCACTGCGCCACCAGGGAAGTCCCTTCAAAGAGTTATTAAATGTGTTTATGAAACATTTTTTGAAAGCGTCCATATGAAAGGAAAGAAATTGGTAGTATTGAGAGGAAAATATAGGATCAAGGAAATTCACTAGACAAATGATAAAACTATTTTAAACCATCCTGAGAAAGAATTAATTTAGTCATATCATTAGTATGAGGATAAGCCAACATTTGTAAAAATACACCCAAAAGGTATATTGGCTCGAACAAAAAGAAGGTTATTTCTTGCCCAGTTACAATAAAAGGCAAATTCCAGGCAGGCAGGAGGGGGTTCTGTCCCCTGCAGTTATTCAGCAACCTGTGATGATGTCTTTGTATTGTCTATGACACATAATTTTCATGATCACTCTGTTTGTTATCTCCATATGACTCAGTCCAAAAGAGGAAAGAGTGTGAGGACTGCATGATTTGAGTTTTTCCTAAACCA
Source organism: Orcinus orca (assembly GCF_937001465.1). Classification (NCBI taxonomy): domain Eukaryota; kingdom Metazoa; phylum Chordata; class Mammalia; order Artiodactyla; family Delphinidae; genus Orcinus; species Orcinus orca. The sequence goes on from NC_064564.1 coordinate 58,958,849, forward strand.
GGTTTAAGAATGGCAGCCATCATTTACCCTCACAGTGAGCTAGAATCCTGTCAAATTACTGTAACTGACCACAAGAGCCTGAGAAATGGGGGCTAGTAATGTGCTCAGGAAGAAGGGAAAACCAGTCATGGAGATGAGCCACTGCATCTGCTACAACGTCATACAGCAATATCTTGAATTATTATGGCTTAGAAGTCTATCAGGATACCTTTCGAGAAAGCTGAAGACGTTTGCTGGTACATAATTACTAAAGGAAATGTTATTAATCATTTTTATAAGTTGTATGATAAAGCAGAATAGAAATATATCTAAAGCTGAAATTTTGGGTTGGATGGTAGGAAACAATTATTTAGATGATTACTGAAGTATTTAGAAAAAAGTATCCTCTTTTGCAATAACCCACGCAAAGGCCAGAATGTCTTCTCTGAAAGCCTAACGTGACTTCTTGCCTGATTATTCAGAAATTCCATGTACTATTCATCAATTATGTAAGAAAAAAGAAAAAGGATGTGCAAATGATCATTTAATGATGCAGCTTCAAAGGGGGCTACAGGGAACGGGAAAACTAAAATCATTAGACTCCCAAGATCATAATTATAGACCTGATTTTTGAGCAGGGAATTTCCAGACTTGAAAAAGATTTTTAAAAATCTGAATATGAAAGAAACTGAATAAGAAAGGAAAAATATCACTCATTTCTTTTTTTCACCTCAAATATCCTTTTATAGAATTAAATCTTAAACATTATTAAAGTACATAAAATGTTCTATTAAATATGACTACTTTATATATCTATAGGGTGTGACTATCTTATACAAGAAATTGCATTTTAAAATCCTTACAGAAGCATTGTAAACTATTTCTGCCAGTTCCTTTTCTCTTTATGTTCAGGGACCAATTATTTCTCAAAAGTGGACTGAGCACTTGCAGTAGACATGGCTCAGTTAAACTTGGTGTGAGGAAACTGTATCAGTCAGGGTTCTATAAAAAAGCAGGTGACACACATAAAAGGAGTAAGGAGAATTTAATGATGATACTATTTACTAAAGTGTAGGTGGGACTAAAGAAGCCGAGAAAGGGCTAGCAAAGGTGAGGAGGGGAAAGGAGACAGAGTGGTTTTCATGACCCAGTCAGAGCTGTTGTTGTAAGAAAGGGGCTTCCCTACTAGAGGAATGCAGCCTCCGTCTACCCTCTGCCTTGCAAGGATTGGGGCACAGATAACTTAACCTCTCTCTACTATCCCACACTGGTTTCCTGCCAGTATAACCTTCCATTGGCCAAACCAAACTAAACGCCAGAGAGCCAGGTAGCCTGATGATGAAATCCATAGAATTCAGTTTTCTGGGGCAATGCATAATGTGAGGAATAGTGGAAAATATACCTAAGAAGACAAACAGAATATTCAGAACTTTTGTGAGAGAGAGGTTAATAGTGTATGTAATAAAGCAAACGCATTTTCATCTTCCTGAAATCTACATTTTGTTCAATAAGAAGTATGAGATATTTGTTTTCTTTAAACGGAAATTTGAAAATTTCAAAGAGAAAGGATTGAATCTTTATAAGATCTCCTTATCAAAAATAAATAAGGGTTTTTGGAGTGTGTTGTTTGAGCAATTGCCTGATCACGATGTGGTAGAACAGCATAGGAGAGGCCAAGTCCAAGAGCCTTGATGAAACATGAGTCTGTCTGTACTCCATGTTCACTGAGGGGAAGAGGGAAGAAGAAGAGTCAGAATGAGGACCTGGAAGAGAAAGAATGTTCAAGTCTGGCAGAGAGTATTGGCAGAATAATGGTCAAGGTACCCAGACTGATGATCAGCGTCTAGAATTTCTAACCCTGCAGCATTGTCACTTGAAGCTTAATTAGCATCAGTCTGGTTGGGAATGGCCATAACTCAGGATTATATACATGCACATGTTCAGAGGAGAAAATTGTTGGTGGATCAAGCAAAGAAGATGAGAGATCTTGGCAGGCAGGCAGAGCTCAAAAGAATCTGGCAAAGGGCAGTGATGAAGGAAGCCCATGACACTGTTGATTGAGCATTAGAGAGGTCCATCATGGTAGCTTGATTAATATCATGCAGATGGTAGATGGATGAGTAGAAAGTCAATTCCAGATCTTTTGGTCTCAAATAAAAATTCCTTCCGTTGTAGCATTTAGCCTACAGCAAAGAAGAAATAAAGATATCATCAGTTAAAATGAACCATTCTTTAACAAGTCTGGAAGTTTTTCCTAGCAACTGAATCTTTCTATTTCAACCAAAGCAACAAGATATTTGTAATGTACAGTTGTAGAGCTAATGTTACAGTTATAGTAGATCACAACACATCTCCTTGCAAAGTTAAACACTTTGGTGATAGACTCAGACATTTGGTCTTTGAGATGTCTAATGACTATACTACCCAAGGCAATCTACAGATTCAATGTAATCCATATCAAATTACCAATGGCATTTTTCACAGAATTAGGACAGACAATTTTGCAATGTGTATAGAAACACAAAAGACCCTGAGTAGCCAAAGCAATCTTGAGAAAGAAAAATGGAGCTGGGGGAATCAGGCTCCCTGTCTTCAGACTATACTACAAAGCTACAGTAATCAAGACAGTATGGTGCTGGCACAAAAACAGAAATATAGATCAATGGAACAGGATAGAAAGTCCAGAGATAAACCCACACACCTATGGTCACCTAATCTATGACAAAGGAGGCAAGAAATAACAATGGAGCAAAGGCAGTCTCTTCAATAAGTGGTGCTGGGAAGACTGGATAGCTATATGTAAAAGAATAAAATTAGAATGCTCCCTAGCACCATACACAAAAATAAACTGAGAATGGGTTAAAGACCTAAATGTAAGGCCAGACACTATAAAACTCTTAGAGGAAAACATGGGCAGAACACTCTCTGACATAAATAGCAGCAAGATCTTTTTTGGCCCACCTCCTAGAGTAATGAAAATAAAAACAAACACACAAAAAATCAAATGGGACCTGATTAAACTTAAACACTTTGGCATAGCAAAGAAACCCATAAATGAGATAAAAAGACAACTCTCAGAATGGGTGAAAATATTTGCAAATGAAGCAACTGACAAAGGATTAATCTCCAAAATATATAAATAGCTCATGTAGCTCAATATCAAAGAAAAAAAACCCAATCAAAAAATGCGTGGAAGACCTAAATAGACATTTCTCCAAAGAAGACATACAGATGGCTAAGATGGCTAAGACACATGCACCCCAACATTCACTGCAGCACTATTTACAATAGCTAGGCCATGGAAGCAACCTAAATGTCCATCAACAGATGAATGGATAAAGAAGATGTGGTACATATATACAATGGAATATTACTTGGCCATAAAAAGGAACGAAATTAGGTCATTTGTAGAGATGTGGACGGACCTAGAGTCTGTCATACAGAGTGAAGTAAGTCAGAAAGAGAAAACAACTATCATATATTGACACATATATGTGGAATCTAGAAAAATGGTACAGATGAACCTATTTGCAGGGCAGGAGTAGAGACGCAGAGGTAGAGAATGGATGTGTGGACACGGGATGGGAAGCAGAGGTGGGATGAATTGGGAGATTGGGATTGACATATATACACTACAATGTGTAAAACATATATACACTACAATGTGTTTTATACTACAATGTGTAAAACAGATAGCATGTAGTGGGAACATGCTGTATAGTGCAGGGAGGTCAGTTCGGTGCTCTGTGGTGACCTAGATGGGTGGGATGGGGGGTGGGAGGGAGGTCCAAGAGGGAGGGTATATATGTATACATATAGCTGATTCACTTTGTTGTACAGCAGAAACTAACACAACATAGTAAAGCAACTATACCCCAATGAAAAAAATAAAAAGATGTCTATCTCGCATTAAATTTGTAAGCCAGGTATTTTTAGGAACAATTTTATACATTCTAGAGAATCGTTTTATTACTACATCTGAAGCTATTTTTTTTCCTAATAAAATCCTAATAAATTTCCTAATAAATAAATGAATTTACTGGGCCTATTCCTTAAGATATTTTTATATCATCAGGAAGTTTAGAAGGAGCCACTAATTTTTACTTTTATAGTGGGATAAGAACAAATTTAAATTTAAAAACAAAATACTTTGGTTAAAAGTTCTATTGTAAAGTTAAATGATGTATAATTTGCAGTTTATTTGAGCCTTCGTTTCTACTTCCAAAAAACTGTGATAATGTTACCTGTTTCACTTGGTTGTTTCCTAGTCCATAAAACCTATGAGAGTGTTTTGAGACTTGTGGGATTTATAGCAAGGCATGATTCTTTTCTAAATGTGTCATTTGACAACTATGCCTCCAAGAACATAATGATAGGCCCCTTTTTTGAATATTGTATATTCCAGGATTTTGTCCTATAGGTATGATGATGTTACTGGAAAACTTGAATGCTTTGATAAAATTTATTATAGTTTATATAAACTAAAGACTAATTCCTTGTGCATGCCTGGAGACTCCATTAACCTCTTTCTTTGGCTGACATATGAGATAATATTGCTTTAATCACAGAGGAAGATATGCCAGAGCACAGTGAATCCCGAGACAGTGTTCCTTTATCCCTGTTGACCACTATCACAGGGATGCTGTTACATAAGTATAGAGACTCTGAGCCTATCTCTCTTAAAGTTTTACTACAGAAAGCATGTTTTCTTTTGTCATCTAGTTCACCTACACACCCCACTTTATGTCATTTACCAATACTAAAAATAGTACAGAAAAAATATAAAACTTGGATGTTTATAATATCTAATATCCAATGTTTCCTGAGTTATATTGCTTCTTGTGAGTTGGTGCTTATTTGCCCAACAGTGATGGGCCAGAGTATGAGAGCATTTAGTAATTTTCACCCTCTTCTCTGGCCATTCCTACTGCTTGGCAACTGAAGCATGCTATGTAGCCAAGCCTATTGATTAAATCAGCATAATACTTGTATGTCTCTTCGAAGTGATTGTAGCTTTAGCAAGTCAGGAAAAAGCCCCTTCCTTGTCTTGATTAAGTTATAATTTTATGAGAGTTTATTGTATCATTGTTGTAACATTTTCCATTTTTCCTATAAAGATTTTTTTCTTTTATTCAACGAAAAAATATATTGAAATCAAAATGTAAACATGTGACCAGTTGCTTCTTTGTTACTGCTTACATATGTTCATTTTGATGGAAATCCTGATGTTTTGCTTTTTCTTTTGTTTTTTCTTAAGAACCAACCTGGTCTTTACTAAAAATCCAAATCAAGTCCATGGAATATACAATGGACATTTTCTTCCATATTTTTATAGCAATAAAATTTATTTCACTAATAAATTGGATAAGGTCACGTCAGTTATTTTTAAACAAATTAAGCACTTTATAGAATCTTCATTTAATCATTTGGAAAAAGCTTGATCAATCCCCTGTCTCAACAATTTAATTAATTAATTAATTAATTTTACCCATGAGGAATTGTAGCCCAAGGAGGTTGAGTGACTGGTTCTAGATCAAACAGTAAGTCAAGAAAAGTGCCAGAACTAAAATTGTGTGTTCTGGCTCTCATCCAAGTGTCATATTCCAGTTCCCCACCCTAATTCAGAGCTGACACTGTGTGTGAATATATAGTAGATGATGACGGTGACACAATCACTATTTACATGCAGGAACAGGTCCCCACAACATCTGAGTCTCTTACAGGAGGGACTGTTTGTGGAATCGTAATAAGCATATGGACTCTGGAGCAAAGACTGCCTACGTTCTAATCCCAGTTGTGCCTTCAGTCACTATAAGACTTGAATAATGTATTCCTCAATCTCACTGTGATGTAGTTCCCTAAAATTTAAAATGAAATAATAATAGCACTGACTCAAGAGTTTTATGTGAAGATTAAATTAGTTAATACAGGTGCCTGGCAAATAATAATAGGAAGCCCTCTATTAAAATGGTGTCTGGGAAATAAGTAGCTACTGTTATTATAGCCATCCAGTTTCACATACACAGCCGCAAAATTTAAGCTTCAATTAAATGTTATAGATATGAGATAGAATTTAAAATAAGCTTTTGCTTTTTGAAATTTTCTGTGAGGCAAAAAATTGAGCTGCATGGTTTAATTCTGAAGGAGAAATAACCTTTGCTGTATTTTATATTAACTGACAATGTGTCGAGTGGGTATTTGAACATGTTACACAGTCTTTTAAAATTTATTTTATTGACGTACAGTTGATTTACAGTGTTGTGTTAATTTCTTCTGTATAGCCAAGTGATTCAGTTATACATATATACACATTCTTTTTCATATTCTTTTCCATTATGATTTAATCACAGGATATTGAATAGAGTTCCCTGTGCTATACAATATGACCTTTTTTTTTTTTTAGTATGACCTTTTTTTTAATCCATTCTGTATATAATAGTTTGCACCTTCTAATCCCAAACTCCCACTCCAGCCCTCCCCCTCCCCACCGCCCCCACAAACACAAGTCTGTTTTCTGCGTTTGTGAGTCTGTTCTGTTTCATACATTAGTTCATTTGTGTCATATTTTAGATTCCACATATAAGTGATATCATATAGCATTTGTTTTTCTCTTTCTGACTTACTTCACTTAATATGATAATCTCTGGGTCCATCCATGTTGCTGCAAATGGTATTATTTCATTCTTTTCTATGGCTGAGTAGTATTCCATTGTATATATGTACCGCATCTTCTTTATCCATTCATCTGTCTGTGGACATTTAGGTTGTTTTCAAGTCTTGGCTATTGTGAATAGTGCTGCTATGAACATTGGGGTGCATGTATCTTTTTGAATTAGAGTTTTGTCCATATATATGCTCAGGAGTGGGATTGCTGGATCATATGGTAGTTCTATTTTTAGTTTTTAAAGGAACCGCCATACTGTTTTCCATAGTGGCTACATTAATTTACATTTCCACCAACGTGTAAGAGGGTTCCCTTTTCTCCACATCCATTCCAGCATTTGTTATTTGTAGATTTTTTTGACGATGGCCATTCTGACCATTGTGAGGTGGTAGCTCATTGTAGTTTTCATTTGCTTTTCTCTAATAATTAACAAAACTGAACATCTTTTTATGTGCCTCTTGGCCATCTGTATGTCTTCTTTGGAGAAATGTCTATTTAGGTCTTCTGCCCATTTTTCAATTGGGTTTGTTTTTTGTTGTTGTTGAGCTGCATGAGCTGATAATATATTTTGGAGATTAATCCCTTGTTGGTCACATCATTTGCCAATACTTGCTGCCATTCTGTGGGTTGTCTTTTCATTTTGTTTTGGTTTCCTTTGCTTTGCAAATGCTTTTAAGTTTAATTAGGTTCCATTTGTTTATCTTTGCTTTTATTTCTATTGCCTTGGGAGACTGACCTAAGAAAACATTGGTACAATTTATGTCAGAATGTTTTGCCTATGTAGTCTTCTAGAAGTTTTATGGTGTCATGTCTTATATTTAAGTCGTTAAGCCATTTTGAGTTTATTTTTGTGTATGATATGAAGGTGTGTTCTAACTTCATTGATTTACATGCGGCTGTCCAACTTTCCCAGCACTGTTTGCTGAAGAGACTGTCTTTTTTCCATTATATATGCTTTCCTCCTTTGTCAAAGATTAATTAGCTATAGGTGTGTGGGTTTATTTCTGGGCTCTCTATTCTATTCCACTGATCCATATATCTGTTTTTGTGCCAATACCATGCTGTTTTGCTTATTGTAGCTTTGTAGTATTTTCTGAAGTCTGGAGGGGGTTATGCCTCCAGTTTTGTTCTTTTTCCTCAGGATTTCTTTGGCAATTCTGGGTATTTATGGTTGCATATAAATTTTTGGATTATTTGTTCTAGTTCTGTGAAAAATGTCATGGGTAATTTGATAGGGATCTCATTAACTGTGTAGATTTCTTTGGGTAGTATGGCCATTTTAACAATATTAATTCTTCCAGTCCAAGAGCATGGGATACCATTCCATTTCTTTGAATCATCTTCAGTTTCCTTTATTAATGTTTCATAGTTGTCAGCATGTAAGACTTTCACCTCTTTGGTCAGGTTTTTTCCTAAGTATTTTGATTTTTTGTTGTGATTTTAAAAGGGATTTTTTTTTTTTTTACATTCCCTTTCTAATATTTCATTGTTAGTGTAAAGAAATGCAGGCAGGAGCTTCCCCGGTGGTGCAGTGGTTAAGAATATGCCTGCCCAATGCAGGGGACATGGGTTTGAGCCCTGGTCCTGGAAGATCCCACATGCCATGGAGCAACTAAGCCCGTGTGCCACAACTACTGAGCCTGCGCTCTAGAGATCGCAAGCCACACTGCTGAAGCCCGCACACCTAGAGCCCGTGCTCCATGACAAGAGAAGCCATTGCAATGAGAGGCCCGTACACTGCAACAAAGAGTACCCCCCCACTCGCTGCAACTAGAGATAAACCCACACACAGCAAAGAAGACCCAATGCAGCCAAAAGTTAAAAAAATAAAATAAATTAATTTTTAAAAATGCAGGCAATTTTTGTATGTTAATCTTGATGATACACAATTTTCTACTGATCATTATTTTTCTTTTCCCCTTTTATCTCTCTTGTCTGAAACCTGCAGATAAAAGTATCCTTGGTACTCTTTTAAGATTTAATTGAAATGAGGTTTCAATGTCAGAAATAAGGAAAATTAGAAAACAGAACTTTAAATAGCTTCTTCAGCTTAAAAAACATGAGAACTCACATGAAATTGCACCTTCTGAAATGTTGTCCAGTGGGCAATCTTGCCTTCCCTAAGAGCATATGAAGTGCATTTCCAAGGAGAAAGTGCATCTGCTTTTGCTGCTGGTATGTTGAGTTTATGAGTCAAATGAAGTCACTAAACAAAAATAGCATAATGATGATTACAAACAGCCTTATATTTGTGTACCTCTGTCTTGCTGCAGCTCAAGGCCTCTTATAGACTGTCTTTCCAATCTCTTTCATATGTCTGCCAAAGACAGCAGCAGATAAGGACTAACCTCAAAGTTTGCATGTGAAAAAATCGCTGACATAAACCAATGATTAAATTATTTTAGGCTACATTTCAAAACAATGCCAAACCTCACATGAAATCCTGACATTCTGAGTCTCAGTTTTCTGTACTACCTCAAACACGAGGAAAACCCCTTCCTTTTGTAGCTATTTCTGAAGTTCAGCATTGTTGGAGGGGAGGCTAGGAGGCATCACACAGCATGGTGGTGTCATGTTTGATCACATCCACATCCACTCTCCTTAAAACCACTGTAAAGCAAAGTGAAGGCACTCTTCATTCCTTCAGAAGGCACGGAGCATCAAGAACATTTTCCCGAAATGGCTTATTTGATTGAATATCTTCATGAAATATGTTCATTTTATTTTAAATTCCCTGTAGCCTATAAAAGAATAGGAATTCTGTTCATGGAAGGTCACACAGAGAAGATTAGGGTTGAAAGGAACTTTGAAGACCTCCTTATCCAACTCTCAGATTTTATAGATGTGGATCAGCCTGGTGATATTACTTGCTCAGGGTCACACCTTGAATATATATATATATATTTTTTTTTACAGGGAACTTTCAGTCATATGTGCCTTATGTATAATTTCCACTTTCTTTCATAATTATAAGATTATCATTCACTTCCCCTTGAACAGTATTCAGTCAGAGGGTTGTTAGGCACCCTGTAGTATCCAAATGGATTATACTTTTTCCTTCTAAAATTAAGAGTGTTTTTGTTTGTATTGTTTGTTTTGTATTGTAAGTGGGATAATGATAGCTTTTCAGCTCTGTTAAATCTGTACTCTGTTCAGTAGCCTGTGCCTGGGAAGCCATGACATTGTAGATGTGAAGCACATGGTACAGTTTTTGATACAGAACTTCCTCATATGTCTATCCTGGGGAGGCGAGCTTCTTTCCAGTTAGGACAATTAATGTGAGGGGAGCGAATTCATTATCCTAATGCTGAGTATGAATTGCACTGACTATATCATCCCAAGGATTCCTTTTTTTTTTTTTTGCGGTACTCGGGCCTCTCACTGTTGTGGCCTCTCCCGTTGCGGAGCACAGGCTCCGGATGCGCAGGCTCAGCGGCCATGGCTCACGGGCCCAGCCTCTCCACGGCATGTGGGATCTGGCATGTGGGATCTTCCCGGACCGGAGCACGAACCCATGTCCCCTGCATCGGCAGGCGGACTCTCAATCGCTGCGCCACTGGGGAAGCCCCACGAGGATTCTTTAACAAAATAGTTTTCAAGCTTTCAGAGGTGAACTTGAATCTACTCAGCTTCTCTCAGTGATATCCAGCTTCCCATTGATTTATTAGCCAGCAAATGTATTGGTGTTGTTAAGGATAAATTTCTGCTTTGAATGATAATCCTTATTATTCACTTATGGCTATTTTCTATCCCTAGGCCTCATTTACATATTGAGTAGCTTCTTTCTGATACATATACATCTTAGAATACTTACCTCTCCGTCCCCTCCAGTCAACAAGTAAAATTTTCAGTGTATCCATGGAAGTGATTCTGGTAATTATGCCCTTCTAGTCCTGTGTCTGACTCCAGAATGAACCCCATGGATGGGTCACACATGTGGATTTAGTGGCTGTTCAACAGAGACAAGTCTCAGAGTATGCTACAGGGTTTGACTCAGACGTCAAAAGCAAAAAAAAAAAAAAAAAAAAAATTCTAGTATGTTTCTGTATTTCCATTGAGGCCCACAACAATACATGTATATTACTGATAGTGCTTTCTTCCAGAATTGATATAAAAAAAAGTTGGTTAAGTGTAGTTTTTCCACAAATCTATCAGAATCTATACATCCAATTTACCAGTATCCTTTCCATTGTTTCTGATTTTCCTCAGAATCTCACATATTTATTTTTTAAAACAAAAAATAATAGAAAAATGTATTTCCCATAGTCTATAGGAATTTATAATATTACACATATTGATTTTTTAAAAACTCATGTTCCAATAGGAACTTAATTAAATATCAGGATACATGTATCAAATTAATAGCCTAAAATAGGTTATAATTGATACTGAGCTATTTTACAGAATGTTACTCTAAACAATTGTGAAGGGTGTGAGTAGTTAAATAATAATTTGATAGATGTCCCTTGTAAGGCAGAAATAGATCGTCCTCATCCTCTGATTCATACAATTGTTTTTCACTCATGAGATGTACCAAACTCTTATGAAAGCAATGCATTTTGCTTGTCCCTCATGTTTTATTCTTTGGATAATAGACACATTCATTTATGTAACAAACACATATCGGTTCTTTCCTTAGCAAAAGGGAGGGCATGTGACTTGGACCCAGCCCTCAGAGTACCCCAGACTTAGCATCTTTCTCTGGTATGTAGAGGAAAGTCTACCTTTTGAGGCTGCCGGTGTTAGGTTGGATTTCTTCAGGAGCAGACCCTGAGGCATAGATTTGAAAGAAATCAGTTTACTTGAGAGGTTATCCAAAGAAACACTGGTAGGGAACAGGGAGTGATCAGGAAAGGAAAAAGAATCACTTAAGGGTGAGCTAATGAGCAGATGACTACTTTGGGAAATGGGAGCTCAGTCCCATTGGGAACTTCTGGGCAACAGTGTGGAGCAAAGTTGAGGGTTGCTCCAGGGGTTGTTAACTCCTCCACACTTTCAGCTTGCCCTTAGTCTAGCAGCCACAGAAAGCCCCCAGGCAGAGAGATTGCAGATGCTTGGGATAAGAAGCCACCAGCACGTGTAGGAACTACGAGTGCCAAGGGGATATAGGCAAGGCACCAAGAGCATCCAACACATTGCTAAATTGGAAGGAAGAGACTCTTGGGCAGCTTGTGACTGTGTGGATCTCTGTGTGTAGTGAACCTAACCGAGGTTAAAGATGAAAAAAAAAAATCAGAACCAGAGTAAAGTGGAAAAAAAGATACATAGAGAAACCGAGGTTGAATGTTAGTTGAGTCCTTAGACCCAGGTGTATTTCAAGATTAATCTCTAGACATCCTAGTCACATGAACCACTACATTCCTTTTTTTTCTATAACTCATAATCAAAATAAGGCTTGATTTATGTACCCACCCTAATGATTTTTAGTCCCAGAGCCTTCTAAAATCTTAATTGTATCTTGGTGGAACCAGGTTTTGTAGGAAGAGCCCCCTGCTTGCTGCTAAGAAAACTCTCCTGTCTCTTTATTTTTATTTTATGAATTTTATTTCTGTCTTTAGTTTTTAATTCTCTGCATGTGGTCAACATTTACCCCCTTTTTTTGCTGCTTTGGTGAATGGCTTTGAAAGATACTGTGCTGGTCCGTAAGACAGGCAGAACGTCTAAGGAAATTACTGCAATTGTCAGTCTTTAAGAATGTGGAAATGCACAGCAAAAAGCCCTTGAAGATACTGAATGTAAAATAAAATTTTTAGGAAAAAAGATATTTTGAAATTACTAACATTTTTATAACTGCAGTAATATTTATGCTAGAATTGCTTTTATTCTATATCCTTTTAATTATTAGACCCATAATCTTTTCAGAGGGAAACTGAGTCATATAAAAGTTTTTCTCTAAGGAAGTAAACTACTACTGGCAAGATGCCTTCACAATTAAATAAGTCTGCTTCATCTGGGTCTTTAGCACTCAGACCCACTGCTGTATAGTACTGGTCACCTGGGAGTAACATGGTATGTGAGGCTTCCACTTTAAGTGTCCATAGCCCATTCTTGAACCTAACTTCTAGTAAAATAGAATCCTTGAGCAGACGTATCAGAAGGATTTTCATCCTAGTTTAGTGGCATGATGATAAACATAAAGCGAAATGCCAAGTGAACACAACTAAGATAGAAAAGTGCCCTAAATAATCAGTTTCCTACTCAATATTGTAGAAGCCCTCTATTTCTCCTGGAAATTTTTATTATTCCTGGGCTTTAAATCAGTGTGTGTGTATGTCTTATATTAGAGTCATTGATGTTCATGGGAAAATGTCGTTTACAGTTAGTTGCTTCCAATAATATTGGACCCACATAGATTTTCCATCACATTTCCTATCTCTACTTGCTTCATAGGCACACTGCTTAAGAGCCAACAAGTGTGATTCAGGAGATCCTCTGGTCAAAAGCACATGGTTCCCTTTCACATCCTCAGGTATTTAGATCAGGCATTAATTCACCATTATTTAGCACTGGCTCCTGTTCTCAATGAGTCAGATTTGATATGAGCAATCTTTCTTTTTCCTGATCTGTACCAGATAATTTCCTATATTTTGAGTTCTGGAAAATAAAAACAGCTACCTCAGCCTACTTTTACATAAGATTAGGAGGGGGTTTATCATACCAAGAATTATACAGTACAGTATCACATAAGTAACTATCATGTCTAGATTGAACTCTAGTCCGATGAATCTTTATGAAATCCTGCAGAAAGAGAGATTCCCAAGATGAATAGGAGATTTTCAATTGGAACCCCAGACTTCTGTTACCAAACATTCTGCTTTTGCTTATGCCATAGGAATGGGGACTCAGATCATTTTTTTTTCCGTGTATAGGAGTTTTCCTGACCAACTGGACTGAAAGAGAGATCTGATATAAAAGAAACAAGGTTGCCTTCATAATGCGTGTGTTTATGTTAGAAGAAGTGGTCACAAAAGGACAAACCCCTCGTCACCTCATCACCTGTCTAGTTTTCTTTTTGTACTCTCTGTATTTATTCATACAGTTTTTCTTGTTTGCTTTCCTTTTATGCCTACTACTGAATATAGGTAAATCATTTTATTTTGTCTTACTATTAATGAAGCTAATAATAGTTAACATGAAGAAACACAGGTTTATTAAGGTTTATTATATATTATTTCTACACCTGTAACATCTACATTTATTTTCATATAAGGAAATTCTGAAAATGATGTAGTGGGTAAGTACTTCCAGAAAGATGGAGCAAGGATTTCCGAAACTCCAGTCTTCCATAAAAAGTGATCACCTGGGCTTCCCTGGTGGCTCAGTGGTTGAGAGTCCGCCTGCCGATGCAGGGGACACGGGTTCGTGCCCCGGTCCAGGAAGATCCCACATGCCGCGGAGCGGCTGGGCCCGTGAGCCATGGCCGCTGGGCCTGCGCGTCCGGAGCCTGTGCTCCGCAACGGGAGAGGCCACAACGAGAGGCCCGCGTAACACACACACACACACAAAAAAAAAGTGATCACCTGCATAGTTTTATTTCACAATTTAAAAATTTAAAAAATAGTTACACATAATTATAATAATGTTCCATAAGAAAGGGAAAAATGACCTTAGGACCTGGCAGCTAAAAACTCTCAGTTAGGCTGTTGTGTTTCTAACTTAGCATAAAAGACGTTTATGGAGTATAAACAACACTCACAAAACGCCACTCTGTAACCGCGATGGAACAAGACAGAGACAAGTATCTTAAGCAAGCAAAACATATAACAGTAATAGCCACTAGTCAGCTACCTTCTTCTGGCTAACTTTAGTGATTGTTATTTCTCTACCCTTGACAGCTATACTTCTTCTTTAATTTTCAGGTCTCTTAGACAAAAAATTACTGAGGTAAGCAAGGACCACACTGCCTTCCCTTCCTGATGGCACTTAATCCAAAATTGACACCCGCTTCCCTACATTTGCCTTAAAATCGGCCAGAACAGGCACAAGCACTATAAGATACCCCTATCAAACTCCCCGGTGCTGAGACTCCCATGCTTCCTCTGATACATGCTTTCACTCACTGCAGAAGACTGAATAAACCTAACTGTGTGACTGCAGGTTTCTAGTAGTCTTTGGTCGCTTGACTTCACCACTGGGAATATGGCAAAAATGGACCATCTAAATTGTCTATGTAAAGTATGGCTTAAAGCGTAGCCTGAAATTATAGGTTATGATTTGGTTCCTTATTGAAATGAAGTTAGGATGGTAGAAGGGGCTTCAGCGGTGTTGATTCAAATTTTCTATACAGCAAGAGAAATTAGAAATGTAAAAATCCTCCCAGTTTTCTCTAATTAACACCAAAATTAGTGTCAGTTTTGCCGTAATGAAAATATTTTCTCACTTTTGCTACAGATTTGAACATTGTTCTTTTTTTTTTTTAAATTAGGGAAAAAAACATGAAATCACTAGAGCAGCAAGAATAGCAAAGGCCACAGAGACTTGATCTTTTTTAACTTTCCCCTTCCCTGAATGCCACACCCTATTAATTTACTTACATTTTAAAACATTTCAGTTAATTCAATTCAGCAAATGCATATTAAATGACTTCTATATATGGTACTATCCTAGGGGCTGAAGCATATTCTACCATGAGCTAATACCACTTCATGGCTTCAGAGAGTCACAGGTTAATGGGAGGTAAGAGAGGAACTAAAATAAATGTGGATAATTTTGCACATAGATTCAATGAAATTTTAAACCCTGAGCTAGTCTGATATTCACAGAGCCCTGGTACTTGGCAAAATAATTATATAATTGTGGCTTTCACATTTTTCTCTTAAATGTCATTTTCATGGAATGAATAACACAATTACACATAATGAAAGGAGATGATTATTAAACGTTGTCAGGTGTTTTATATTTTACATGCCAAGATTCTGGATTGTTTCTAAAGAGAATAAAAAGAGAAAAATCAGTGTTTTGACCATTATCCACAATTGGGGGTATAATTATAGAAGATTGTAGGGTATTTTATTCTAAGAGTCACCTGAAGACACTGTTTGCAAAACTCTATTTGAATGTTTTTCCTTGCAGCCTTACAACATGCCTCAAGAGTTTGTATTTTTGGTTTTCTTTAGAGGAAAATCAAAAAATCTATTAGCTCTCTCAACATATAAGCTTGTGTACTAGGAAACTGAATTCCAGGTCCTCCACAACAGTCTCTGGCTGGCATCTAAGAATGCAATCTCCTGGGGACGGGATTGATCTGGGTCATTCATGGGAAGAAGTAGCACAGTCAAAGATGGGGGAATCGTAAAATGGGTCATCCTCTCATGTTAATTTCTATGAAATGAGTAAACAGTATGCAATAAGGGCATATTGTTCATGTTGTAGAAATACAGTTTAACTTCTTTCCTTGGCAGGTCCTTTAGAAAATGCAAATTTACAGTTCCAAGCTATTGCATGTGAGATTTTCTTTTAATCACCTTTTAATATAATTGGCATTATTATCTAGTAGTAGGCATAAATACTTACAGATATTTGTCATATGTTTAGTACAAGACCTGGACCATTACAAACATATCTGACACACAGAAAAGTAATTTTATTTTCTTCCCAAATGACAGTGCAGTTATTAGACTCCATCTCTAAAATGCCTACAAGCAAATTTAATTAGTCAGTTAAATGAAACTGTCAGAAATCTAAGAAACATTTTTGTAGTAAATTATAGCCCTAGGTATTTCTCAATTTGCTTTGTGTAACTTCAACCGGAAAGTATGTTTATAATATTCTATTTGTTCAGCATGGATGAAGGTCACTTCACATTTACTTTCATCTTCAAATCGCCTGGCCATTTCATAGCTGTTTGAATTTTAATAAGAAGGAACCAGTTTGGAGGACTCAGAGAGAGCAAAAGGGAGAAATACTAATAACATTTGGCATTTATGAGGTTTATCATAATTCTGCTCTTGGAAACTATGGAACAAGGCTGATGTTTTTGTTTCAAGTCATAAGTTATGGAAATTAATTCTACAGACAAAATTAATAGGTGTAAAATTATGGTAATTATAGTCATGGTAACCAGATATCTTTATGCATTAAAAGCCAGTTCTTGTACTGTGGGTCAGGAATGGTATCACAAAATTGTAGCCCTTGATTAAATAAACCCTTTTATGTAGTATATTTAAGTGTTGTACTAAAATTAATCAGAATGCTCCTCTATTAAAGAATGATAATCTCCCTCCACCCAAAGAAAACCAGAAATAAATGAAAAGCTAGGAGTCCAGTAGGCAACCACACATGCAATTATAAAGACCTATTCATCTACGTGGCTTTTCATCATTAAAATTTTTTTTTAATATACAAGAGTTAGGAGGTTGAAAATCTTGCATCATTTTCTTTGAAGTTTTAATATAACAAATACAGAATGCATTCGAATATTTTTCAGTCACTTTGCTTCGACATCAAATCTCTTTGTGCCTTTTATCATCCTCTTTTAAGTAAAATCCCTAATTAAAAATTTGAGATTGAAGAAGAAACTGCAAGAAAACAATATATATGAAAGTATAGCAATGAAAATTAATTATTCCCCAAGAGAAAACAATATTTGATATGGAAGTAAGCACATAAACATCTGAGTTTCAGTAGCAATAACATATGTTATTAGGCAGCAGATATGTAGCATAAACAAGACATTGAGTAAAATATAAAATGTAATTAATGGTCTTTTTTTCCTACTATTTTTATTTAGAATAGACTAAAGTTAAAACTGCATGTTTTTAGTACAACAGTGACCTTGATATTTTTTTCTTTCTGAAAAGTTTATGAGGTTTATTTGGATTTTGGAGGTACAGGAAAATAACCCAAATAGCCAAATATACAGTTTGGTTTTTTTATAAATGACCTTGAAGCCTAGTAAAGAGATATAAATTAATCATTTCCCCCTCGCATTTCTTTTTTCTTTTTTAAAAGTCTTTACTGAATTTGTTATAATACTGCTTCTGTTTTATGTTTTGGCTTTTTGGTTGTGAGTCATGTGGGATCTTAGCTTCCCGACCAGGGATCGAACCCTCACCCCCTGCACTGGGAGGTGAAGTCTTAACCACTGGGCTGCCAGGGAAGTACCTCATGTCTTGCTTTATCCACAAAGTAAACATGACCACTTAAAACTCATTATTAGAAAGTCTAAAGTTTAGAAAGAAAAATATCTCTGGATTTGGACTTTTAAGAACTGGGTTCAAGAATAGAACTCCCTTTTTCATAGTCATGACACCAACCCCATCTCTATGTCTTGGTGTCTTCAATTTTTAGTTTTTTTTTTTAATTTATGAAGTACATATGCTAATACTTCTATCACAGACAGTTGTGAAGACCAGATCAAATGAGTAGTGAATGTATAGCTACTTTGTAAAATTTGAAAACTTTTTAAGAAATCTTCTGAGACTGGTTTTATAATTTTCAGAGGTTATGTGAATATTCTGATATGATTGTCTAATGGAAGTCATGGAATATGATCTTTCTTAGAAAATAGGAGAGATAGTCACCCTTGAAAGGCTATTATTATTACGAATGTTAATCTTAAAGATTAGTAGGAATTCTGGAATTTGGGGAGATAATGATAAGATAATGACAAGATAATGGTAGGGTAGACCTTATTGTCTTATGCTCCAGACTTTGAGGGATCCAATTCTTTGAGGGATCCAATTGTGCTTGAGTATAATCCAGAGTTAGTCGGAGAAGACGGTTTCTGTCACACGGTGAAATGTCCAGAACCTAGGCAGAGAAACATTTCTGTAGAAACCATATTGATACTATTAATAATTATTATAATATTTAATATTTATTAAGCATTGACTACCTCCTGGAAGCTATTCTAAGTATATTGCACATATTAAATTTAATCCTTATAATACTTTGTGGTGGGCACAGCTGTTATCCCCAGTTTACAGATGGAAAAACTGAGTCATAGAGTGGTTAAGAAATTGTTGAAGGTCTCATACCAAATAAATTTCAGGGCTGAGATATAAATCCAGGCATTCTCAATTCAGTTTTATTTCTTAATACCTATCCTAAGTGCCTAATTTTGTAAAGCAGATTATCTATGTTCCTTTTTGTAGCCGATGTATTTCTTTTGTCTGCTTGTTTGTTTTGTTTTTGATTCCCCAGGATTTGTGAAGTCTTACTTAAATGTCGCAGTCTTTTCTCAGTCTTTCTCTGTCAAAGTACAATCCTGCATTTAATTTTGGCAAAGTGCGATAAAGAAGAAAGAGCTTCACCCCAAATCTGGTCTAATGTTAGGCAACTTTAAATTATGAGAGGTCATTAAGGTGAAAAATCATGGAAATACAGCCATGACTAACATATTGTTAATGATTTAGTAGATGTAGTATATGGCAATTATGAATCAGAAGTAAGTTAACACATGAAAAGAACTGGACCTGCAAGTGTAAACATCCACCCCATATGAATATCCTTTCATTGCCAAATTTGAAGAATCAGTATTTGATTTTTTTGAATGGCCGTTGCATTGGGAAAACTGAATATCCGCATGCAAAAGAATAAAATTGGGCCCCTATCATACACTATACACAAAAATTAACTCAAAATGGATTAAAGTCTAACAAAAGGCCTGAAATGGTAAAACACCTTGAAGAAAACATAAGGAAAAACTTCTTGACCTTGATTTTGGCAATGATTTCTTGGACTTGACACGAAAACACAGGCAACAAACCCAAAAATAAAGTGGGATTGCATCAGGCAAAAAAGCTTCTGCACAGCAAAGGAGACACTCAACAGAGTGAAAAGGCAACCTATGGAATGGGAAAAATATTTGCAAAACATCTATCTGATAATGGGTTAAAATCCCAAATATTCAAATGAGGAATTCCTACAGCTCAATAACAAAAAAAATATAACCCAATTTAAAAATGAGCAAAGGAATTAAATAGACATTTCTTCAAAGAAGACCTACAAATGGCCAACCTGGGTATGAAAAGATGCTCAAAATCACTAATCATCAGGAAAATGCAAATCAAAACCACATTGAAATATCACCTCACCCCTGTTAGTATGGATACTATCAAAAGGTCAAAAGATAATAAGTGTGGTTAGGATGTGTAGAAATTGGAATCCCTGTATAGGTACAGCCACTATAGAAAACAGCATGGAAGTTCCTCAAAAAATTAAAAAATAGAAATACCATAGAACCCAGCAATTCTACTTCTGGGTATATAAACAAAATAATTGAGATCAGGATCTCAAAATGATATCTGCACCCCCACGTACATTGTATCAGGATTCACTGTATCCAAGATATGTAAGCAATCCAAATGTCCACTGACAGATGAATGGATAAAGAAAATGTGGTGTATATATACAATGGAATATTATTCAGCCATAAAAATAAATTCTACCATTTGCTACAACATGAATGAACCTAGGGGTGTATTATGCTAAGTGAAATAGGCCAATCACAGAAGGACACATACTGTATGATTGCACTTATATAAGGCATCTAAAATCATCAAACTCATAGAACTAGAGAATAAAATGGTGATTGTGAAGAGCTTGGGGGAGGAGAAAATGTGGAGTTGTTGCTCAAAGGGTATAAAGTTTCAGCTATATAAGACGAATATGTTCCACAGATCTGCTGTACAACAGAATGTCTATAGTTAGCAATGCAATATTGTTCACCTTAACATGTTAAGAGAATAGATTTCATGTTAGGTATTCTGAACACACACAATAACATAGAAAAACTTTTGAAGGTGATGGGTGTGTTTAGTACCTTGATTGTGGTGATAGTATCATGAGAGTATGCCTATGCCTAAGCTTACAATGTATACATTAAATATGTGCAATTTTTGGTTATCAATTATACCTCTAAAGTTTGTAAAAAAGAGAGTGATGGTAGTATACATATATTCTCTTAGGAGATTATACTGTTGAATTGAGGTTATTCAATTCATACATTATAATGAGCTGGAGTCTTTCATTGTCTACCACAACATTCTGGATTTCTAAGATATTCCCTGTAATATTAAGTTAGATGTGGAACATCTTTGAGAAGATATTTATATGAAGTGCTTAAAGAACTTAACAGAGTACCTGACTTACAGAAAGTGCTTAAGAAATGTCAGCTAGGGCTTCCCTGGTGGCACAGTGGTTGGGAGTCCACCTGCCGATGCGGGGGTCACGGGTTCATGCCCCGGTCCGGGAGGATCCCACATGCCGCGGAGCGGCTGGGCCCGTGAGCCATGGCCGCTGAGCCTGCGCAAAAAAAAAAAAAAAGAAGAAATGTCAGCTATTGCTGTCATTATCAACAGCAACAACAACTATTAGGTGCCTGGTTCTCTCCAGAAACTGTACTGCATGGGAATATGACAGTGAACTGCAGAGACGTGACCTCATGTAGTTTGTCTAGAGCTGTGTTGTCCAATATGTAGCCAATAGCCCATAGTGCTATTTAAATTTAGACTAATTAAATAAAATTAAAAATTTAGCCCTCCAGTCAAACTAGTCATATTTCACGTACTTAATAACCACATATTTCCAGTGGCTACTATATTGCGCAGCACAGATTTAAAAAGATTTTCATCATTACAAAGAATTCTACTGGACAAAGCTGCTCTAGACATTCCATTCCCTTAGTTTCCTTGGATATAACACTCTAAGATTCCTCATGGTACCAGGTGTGAGCTACCATTCTCATACTATAAAGCTTTTAAGGGAATGTTTGTACTAAGATGAATCACTCCAGGAGCCCACTGGTAGTGACAAAAATACCCTATCAGGTCCATATAGTGGTTTTCTCATAGGTTTGGTATGATTCAAAGAAATAATTTTTGTCCACTAGTTGATAGTACATTGAATGAGCAAAAATAGCAGTTAAAAGAAACTAAACTATAACCCAACATATGTTGGAATTGAGAATACTGAAGAACAGGGATGCAGACTGATCATTTGTAAATCTTCTGTGTAGGCCCAACTAGGTGCCAGGTGCTGAGAGGCAGTATTATAAACATGGATATATCACCTCAGTTTCCCTTTGTGGAGATACCTGTTGCTACTCTTAACTAAGATATTGGCACATAACCCAGACCTTGCCAAATCATGTAGTTCTTCCCACTGGCTACAGTGATATATTCAGGGATGGGCATGAAGAGAATGAAATTTAATGCCAGGAATTTTGTTGAAACTATTGGGATATAGAAGGTAGGCGTGAGGATGATGAAGGGTTAGTTTCCAGAAGCCACCATGAAAAGAAGTAGCCTGAGAATAAAGGAAGGAAATGACAGTGAGTCTTATATGTAGCCCCAGTGCCAGGTAGTGCCCCAAACCAGTATTACACTGTAATTTTTACAAGGCTTTTTCTTTTTCTTAAATAACTGTTAGTTGCATTTCTGTCACCTGAAACTAAAACATCTTGATCAAAAAAAAAAAAAAATTGATGTATTCCTATTAAGGAACACCCATTGGATGATAAGATAAATACACATGCTTTAGGGTCTTGGAAATGTTAAAGCAAACAAGCATAAGCACGAATGTCTTTGAAGTTTATGATTTCCTTTAATATAGCATGCACATTTTGCATTTCACTCCAAAATGTGGCTGTTGGGTATATTTGTTCCTTTGATAATTAATATGAATAATTTTATAGAGACTTAATCAAATAGAAATTGAAATAGCATTATACTGGAAGAAAATATTTAACTTTTCCAATTTTCCCATTAATCTAATTATTACCTAAAGAATGTATGGTTTCAGAGTTTTTAAATGGCTTTGTATTTTTGTAATGGCTTTTTTGTTTTTGCTGTTAATTCTTTCTTTTCCCTGACCAATTACTTTGGGATACCAGTCTTATTTTTTACCCATCCATGTTACTGGCATCAGTCCATTTTGGCATATAATATTCAATTAATGTGGTCTTTAAAGGGTGTTTAAAGGTCAGTAGTTTAGTATTTTCAATAATAATTCATGGAAACTTAGAGGAGGTACATCTTCAGACAAGACAGCATTAGCAGCCTTTCTTCATACATTTTTTATTATATAGAGAGTCAGGTACACTACTAGAAAGATAATGCAATATTTTGGGCTTCAAAATCTTTATGAAAACATTTTGGTTGTCCTTTCCTTCTCTTATGTTGTGTGTCAGTAACTACCATTTGATTCCCATATGTGGTGAAAGCATGTATTACACGAAATCTCATTTTTCTATCTAAATAGTTTTCATTTTATTATAAATAAATTAGAAACTCAGTGTCATAACTTCTATAATAGGGAGATGTTTACTAGGAGCCATAGTAATATTTCACATTATTAATCATTATTAAGACTGATGCTCAGGGAATACGAATTATGATTATTCTTCAGTTTTGGATCATCTCCCTCTCACCCCCAACTCAACAATCATATGTTCTCTGACACATGTTTAAAAGTCAACATGTAACGTATTCAATGGTAGTCATGCTTCTTATGGGTCAGAAAACCAGCAGTTGTACCAGTGATCAAAGGAAAGGGATTAATACATAAAATATAAATGAATCAGAAGAGCTGATGAATGAAAACTAAGAAAAAGAGAGTCAGAGAGGCTAACAGTATAAATGCTCATCCAAATATATATATATATATATATATATATATATATATATATATATAAAAAAAACAAAAAGGCCGCATCTATAGATGTGAGGTACTACTACTACTCCTTTAACGATACCATCTTAGTTGTTCAAGGTTGGTTTAGGCATTTATCCATAACATTTGAATATTATGGACTCGATGTCAAGAGATATCCAATTATAAATACGTATTGATGCACATTAAGTATCTTAACCCTGTTACTAGCAAATATCTATTTATCTGTGTTATTACTCTTATTCTGATTCTCATCAAACCATCTGCTAATTATGTACTTGGCTTTCCTTGTCACAGTGCATGCAGGAAGAGAATCTCCTAGTTCTATAAATGCAAATATTTTGATTCACATGATAGTTCTGCTGCCCACATAAATCTGTGCATTTTCACGATGCTTTTAGTTATCAGTGTTGGAAGCGTCTTAGTTGACCCTCTAAGGAATAATTGAAATGTTTTTACCCAGTCAAGTCTGTGAGCATGAAAAGATGAGGCTAGCATTTGGGCTACACCTAATTTATCAAAATAAATCCTTTTGGACTGTATTGGGAAAGTTTTCGGCTGGTGGTTCCATAGCCTTTCTGATTGCTGCCCACCAAGTACCTATATTAAAAATGAAAACCAAAAACACCTAGGCTCAGTAGAGTAAGATAATTTGTTGTCATTAGCCAAAAATTGTTTTAATAAATATACAAATTTATGATGTCTATGAAACAGTACCCCCTTAAATATGGCATCAGTGTTCAGAGTACAGCTTAAAAAACTGTTTGTAGTGGTCATGTGAATCTCTCATACTCTCCGCACTTGCTAGACTGTGAGTTCCCAGATTTAAGAAACTTACACTGATCTGTTGTATGCTTGCAGCAATTAGCGGAGTGCTTGCATATAGAATTACTTAATATATAAATGGTAAATTCATTACGGCAAATTAAAAGCGAAAAGAACTATGGGTATGTGAATTCAAGAAGAAAACCTAACTTCGAAGGTGAATATTTCTTTTGCATACTTTGATCCACACTAAAGAACATCTAAAATGAATGACCTGTTTTTAACTTACTAGTATCTCTTTTAAACTACAAGATAGGTTTCTTTCAATGCAGATTACTCTTTATTGCTTTCATGTTATGCCTGCAAGATTTTCTTTTTTCCAGGTCTATACTCCTTTCTCCTTTCCCATGACTTCAAACTTGTAGTGATGGAGAAACTTTACTAATTAATTCCCTTTAGACACAGCAATAAACTGGACAACTTCTGTTGCTTTTGAAAGGTAGACATTTGTTTTGCATTTTTCAGTTCTTGTACTTAAAGTGATCCTGTGTTTGGTAAGGAACAACTGAAGAATACCTTTTGAAAATTGTTTGGGGGTACTTGTATAATATGGATCATAGCCAATTATATCTTTTGTGCTTATTAATAGTTTTTTTCAAGTTGTTTTCTTTTGAAATATCTATGAAAATCTTTATTCTTCTTAAAACCTGTGTTTTAAAAGTTTTCTTTATGCATCTTGATAATTATCTGAACCCTCTGAAATACATTAGCATTTTTTTATCTGGTTTGAAAAGAAAGCTTGGATTGTGATGCCTTAATGAGGCCACTTAGTAACGCTTTAGCTTTTACTAAAGGCTATCTTCAATGTCCTTGTGCTGATATTTCTTCACGTTTTACAGATGATACAAAATAATGTGTTACTTCTATGCTCTAGTTTTACAAGAGCAAGATTTTACTGCATCATTCAAAGGCAGTGTGCAACCTTATTCAGGGGCTGAAAAGCTGCTCTGGGTACCAGTGATATCTCATCAATGTAGTCACAACCCACTCACATAAATACTGCCATGATTTGTAGTTCCCTTTTATTTTTGGCCTTGTGTGATATCCCTTTCTTTCATGTAAGGTTTCTCTTGTCAAGAAAAGTTTTATCTTTTTAAAATTCATTTTAATTTAAAATTTCTGAATTAATACCTTATTTACATTATATTTGCATTATAATTTCATATATTTGAAAGTGCTTTGATGAGAGCATTATGGCATAAGTTAGATGCAAGTCATGCTACTAGAGAAAGAGAGGAATTTGAAACTTTAGAATATTAAAATTAGATGTAAGTTTAGTCATCTGGAGAAGGGGGAAGTAACAGTCTAATAGGAAGCATACAAAACCCTGTCCTTGGCTTTAGTTCAACCCATCTTGACATCAAAGAGTCTTCCTAGTGAAAGATGAAAATGGAATTTGTCGGAAATAATGAAAATGATAAAAATTGGATGGATACCAGTGTTGTATTTCCAAATGATTAATCTAGTTTAAATAATTCTTCCCTATAGAAAATCCTCTTGAGGCAAAGGAGAAAAGGAATAAAATAAATGTAAATAATTCTTTAAATATTTTCTTTTTGCATTTCCAGGGAGAATCTTGCCCTCTTTCTAGGGACTTTGCATGAATTTTAAATATTGCTATGTATGACTATTGAAATGGTAACGCCAAGAAATTTGGTTAAGCTCATGAATGACTCTTTAGAGATATCCTTTCAGAACTAAACATTTTTTGCCAGGCTCTGTCAGAAATCGATGACACTAGTCAAAACAAAAATTGAAGTCACAATAAAAATACTTTTGAAGGGCTTATGTCTAGCCCAAAGAATAGTTTCTTGCCTTAGCTCCTGTAATAAAAACCTCTTACCACACCACAACAGCAGCTTTGCATTGCACAGCCCATGTTTCCCAAGATCTAACAATATAAAATTTGTAGATATTTCTTCAAAATTTCATGTATGAAAAGACTTTTAAACCTTTATTCATGTTACAAGGTTTGCATGGATGGAATGGCCTACAAATCTTTCTATCCTCATATGGTAAGATCATAGTCATTCTTCTAGATATATGTTAAACTGAACTAATTAAGATGTAAAGATTGAACCTATACTGTCCAAGATTGAATATATTACACAATCTTGGATTTAATTTATCCATCTTGTGTGTGTATACATTTTAATATAAATACATGATGACTTAAGTTAAAAACCATTTAGTCAACTTGGGGTACTTTCACAGGCTGAATTCAAAGGCAACCTGATATAAGGAAAGCTCCTGCTAATAGCTCTCTTAAAAACACATAATTTGGATAGGGGGTGAGATCAAGATGGTGGAGTAAGAAGACCCTGAACTCACTTCCTCCCATAAATACATCAAATCTACAACTACTTACAGAGCAACTCTCGTTGAGAATGACCTGAAAACTAGCAGAACAGGTCTTCTACAACCAAGGCTTTAAAGAAAGAAGCACAAGGAACCTGGTGGAAGGAGAAGAGAAGAGATCTAGTTGGGAACAGCACCCCTAGCAGGTGACCCAGAAGAGGAGGGGAATATCACCAGCTTGGGCATCCTCCCTAAGGAGTGAGGGGTACAATGCCCATACAAGGCACCCCATCCCTAGGGTCTGACACCAGGAAGAGAAGTCCTTTTGGATGGTTTGAAAACCAGGAGGGCTTACCAAAGGGCTGTAAAACTGAGACTTCACTCTTGAAGAGCACACACACAGACTTGCTTGCTACCAGTTCCAGCACAAAGGCACCAGATTGAAAACTGCCTTGTGTTCTGACAACCCTGACAGGACCACCCCAGCATGCATCCCATTCCACATTGGGCTCCTGTTCCAGCCTCTCCCGCCTTAGCATTGCTCCCAGCTAAGGTGAAAACCACCATTGCCAATGCACAAAGAAAATGGAAACACTAATTTGAAAACATATATGCACCTCAATAATTGCATTATTTACAATAGCCAAGAGAGAAAAATAACCTAAGTGTTCATCAACAGATGAATGGGTAAAAAAGGTGTGGTATATATAAATATACAATGGAATATGATTCAGCCATAGAAAAGAATGGAATCTTGCCTTTTTTTTTTTTTTTTTTTTTTTTTGCGGTACGCGGACTTCTCACTGCTGTGGCCCCTGCCGTTGCGGAGCACAGGCTCCGGACACGCAGGCCCAGCGGCCATGGCTCATGGGCCCAGCCGCTCCACGGCATGTGGGATCCTCCCGGACCGGGGCACGAACCCGCGTCCCCTGCATCGGCAGGCGGACCCTCAACCACTGCGCCACCAGGGAAGCCCAAATCTTGCCATTTTTGACAACATGGATGGATCTAGTTAGTGGGTATTGAGCTTAGTGAAATAAATCAGTCGGAGAAAGACAAATACTGTATGTTTTCAATTGTATGTGGAATCTAGAAAATAAAACGAATGAATATAACAAAAAAGAAACAGACTCACAGATACAGAGAACAAACCACCTAGTGGTTACCAGTGGGGAGAGTGGGCAAGAAAGGTGAAGGGGGTTAAGAGGTACAAACAACTAAGTATAAAATAAACAAGGTACAAGGATGTAATGTAGAGCACAGAGAATATAGACAATATTTTATAATAACTTTATATGGAGCATAATCCATAAAAATATCAATACTGTGTTGTACATCTGAAACATATAATATTGTACATTAACTGTACAGCAATAAAAACAAAAGCAAAAATATACATAATTTGGAATTGACTAATTTAACTCTACAGCAAAGCCTACTCTGATATCTCCTAACAGTGCTTAAAAGCAAGCATCAAAATATCAAGCTTAACGTCAAGGAAATCATATAACTGTTGCAGAAAAAAAACATTGTTAGACATCAGAAAGACTCAGGCAATCAAGAACTTAGCATCATAATGACAAGAATACAATAAAAAAATTGCTAAATATGTGAAGAATCCAGAAAATGTCACCAAGAACTAGGAACAGGAGGAGTCAATAGAAACAGTTTAAGAAATGACAAAGGCAATGGAGTCAGCAGAAAAGGCACAGCTATTAGAATCAAGTACATTAATAAACAGAAAACTATGAACCTAGCTGAGAGGCTAGGGCAGTTCTTAGGAATACCAAGGCATCTCTCTTAGTGCCTAGCTTGATCCTGGTTGTTAGGAACTTATTGTTCTTTTTCTATGTTTATACTATGCAAGCATGAATTGTGGAAAAGCTGGAATACTTCTATAAATATTGTGCATAGTAGACATTGGGATAAAGAATATTACCAGAGATAGAGACATTTGGTAATGATAATGGAGTCAGTTCATAGTTGGAGATGTCAACACTTATCCTACAATTGATAAAACAATTACACAATCAGTAGAAGACTTGAAAATACCAAGAGCTAGTGAACCTAACCAATATTAATAAAACACTATAAGTAGCAAACATATAATACACATATTTTTGAAATTCACAGAGATACCATATATATTAGTACATAAAGCAAGACTTAATACATTTAAAAGAGTTAAACACAATATATTCTGTGGCCATAACAGAATTAAATTAGTTACCAATTAAAAATTAGATACCTGATGGTAAATGGGAATGTTTCCTTAATTTCTCTTTCTGATATTTCGTTGTTAGTGTATAGGAATGCAAGAGATTTCTGTGCATTAATCTTGTATCCTGCACCTTTACCAGTTTCATTCATTAGCTCTAGCAGTTTTCTGGTGGCATCTTGAGGATTCTGTATGTATAGTATCATGTCATCTGCAAACAGTGACAGTTTTACTTCTTCTTCTCTGATTTGGATTCCTTTTATTTCTTTTTCTTCTCTGATTGCCATGGCTAGGACTTCCAAAGGTATGTTGAATAATAGTGGTGAGAGTGGACATCCTTGTCTTGTTCCTGATCTTAGAGGAAATGCTTTCAGTTTTTCACCATTGAGAATGATGTTTGCCGTGGGTTTGTTGTATATGGCCTTTATTATGTTGAGGTAGATTCCCTCTATGAGTGTTTTCTAGAGAGTTTTTATCATAAGTGGGTGTTGAATTTTATCAAAACCTTTTTCTGCATCTACTGAGATGATCATATGGTTTTTATTCCTTAACTTGTTAATATGGTGTATCACGTTGATTGCTTTGTGTATATTGAAGAATCCTTGCATCCCTGGGATAAATCCCACTTGATCAAGGTGTATGATCCTTTTAATGTGTTGTTGGATTCTGTTTGCTAGTATTTTGTTGAGGATTTTTGCATCTGTGTTCATCAGTGATATTGGTCTGTAATTTTCTTTCTTTGTGATATCTTTGTCTTGTTTTGGTGTCAGGGTAATGGTGGCCTTGTAGAATGGATTTGGGACTGTTCCTTCCTTTGCAATGTTTTGGAAGAGTTTGAGAAGGATAGGTGTTAGCTCTTCTCTAAATGTTTGATAGAATTCAGCTGTGAAGCCAACTGGTCTTAGACTTTGTTGGAAGATTTTTAATTACAGTTTCAATTTCATTACTTGTGATATGTCTGTTTATATTTTCTAATTCTTCCTGGTTCACTCTTCGAAAACTGTACCTTTTGAAGAATTTGTCCATTTCTTCGTGGTTGTCCATCACATTGCAACAAAAAGAATAAAATACCTAAGAATAAACCTACCTAAGGAGGCAAAAGATTTGTACTCAGAAAACTATAAAACACTGATGAAAGAAATCAAAGATGGCATACGCAGATGGAGAGATATACCATGATCTTGGATTGGAAGAGTCAATATTGTGAAAATGACTATACTACCCAGAGCAATCTACAGATTCAGTGCAATCCCTATCAAGCTATCAATGGCATTCTTCACAGAATTAGAACAAACAATTTTACAATTTGTCTGGGAAGACAAAAGACCCCAAATAGCCAAAGCAATCTTGAGAAAGAAAAACAGAGCTGGAGGAATCAGACTCCCTGACTTCAAACTATACTACAGTAGTCAAGACACTATGGACTGGCACAAAAACAGAAATATAGATCAATGGTACAGGATAGAAAGCCCAGAGATAAACCCATGCACATGTGGTCACCTAATTTATGACAAAGGGGGCAAGAATACACAGTGGAGGAAAGACAGTCTCTTCCATAAGTGGTGCTGGGAAAACTGGACAGCTACATGTAAAAGAATGAAATTAGAACACTACCTAATACCATACACAAAAATAAACTCAAACTGGATTAAAGACCTAAATGTAAGATCGGACACTATAAAACTCTTAGAGGATAACATAGGAAAAACAGTCTTTGACATAAACCACAGCAAGATCTTTTTTGACCCAGCTCCTAGAGTAATGAAAATAAAAACATAAAGAAACAAATGAGACCTAATGAAACTTAAAAGCTTTTGCACAGCAAACCCTCAGAATGGGAGAAAATATTTGCAAACGAAGAAACGGATAAAAGATTAATCTCCAAAATATACGAACAGCTCATGGAGCTCAATAACAAAAAAAAAAGCAACCCAATTAAAAAATGGTTGGAAGACCTAAATAAACATTTCACCAAATAAGACATTCAGATGGCCAAGAGGCTCATGAAAAGATGCTCAACATCACTAATTATTAGAGAAATGCAACTCAAAACTAAAATGAGATATTACCTCACACCAGTCAGAATGGCCATCATCAAAAAATGTACAAACAATAAACGCAGGAGAGGGTGTGGATAAATGGGAACCCTTTTGCACTGTTGGTGGGAATGTAATTTGATACAGCCACTATGGAGAACAGTATGGAGGTTCCTTAAAAAACTAAAAATAGAACTACCATATGACCCAGAAATCCCACTACTGGGCATATACCCTGAGAAGACCATAATTCAAAAGGACACATGTAACCCAATGTTCATTGCAACACTATTTACAATAGCCAGGACATGGAAACAACCTAAGTGTCAAATGACAGATGAATGGATAAAGATATGGTACATATATACAATGGAATAGTACTCAGCCATAAAATGGAATAAAATTGGGTCATTTGTGGAGATGTGGATGGACCTAGAGTCTGACATATATAGTGAAGTAAGCCAGAAATAGAAAAACAAATATCATATATTAAGGCATATATGTGGAATCTTGAGAAATGATACAGATGAACCTACTTGCAGGGCAGAAATAGAGACTTAGACGTGGAGAACGGACATGTGGACACAGCGAGGGAAGGGGAGAGGGGAAGAATGGGATTAGGTTTGACATAAATACACTACTATGTGTAAAATAAGATAGCTAGTGGGAACCAGCTGTATAACACAGGGAGCTCAGCTCGGTGCTCTGTGATGACCTAGATGGGTGGTATGGGGGGAATGGGAGGGAGCTCCAAGAGGGAGGGGATATATGTATACATATAGTGTTTCACTTCATTGTGCAGCAGAAACTAACACAACCTTGTAAAGCAATTACATTCCAATAAAAAAAAAGACACCTGAAAAATCCCCAATTATTTGAACATTAAGTAACATATTTCCAAATAACCCAAAAGAGAAATCATAAAATATTTCAAGATTAACGATAATGAAAACATCAAAGAATTCTATAAAAATATGAGCAAGTTAAATCTTAAGTAATAAGTGTAAGGATGGAAATAACAAAGAGCAGAGATCAATGGAATAGAAAACAGAGAAACAGTAGAGATGAAAAATAAAACCAAAGGATGTGTCTTTAAAAATATTAAAGTTGATAACCCTGTCACAATACAGATCAGAAAAAAAAGAAAACATAAAATACCAATATAAGGAAATGCAGAGGAACAAGATAGCAAAACCATCAAACAATAAACAGCATTTACAACAGAACTAGATGGGAAGTCCTAATGCGCTCTAACTTATAAACAGGTGGGGACAAACGAATAAGAATCAAAGGTCTGCATGGTATTGATTCTAGGTGGGAAGAAGAAGGAATGAACTGAGAGAGTATCTGCTGATCCAAGAACAGAAGAACCTCAGAATAGTCAGGAAGTATTTGCTGGAGAGTAGATTTCTCCAGTCTGAGAACAACAGCTGAAACCTGGAGGGGTTTTGCCCTTTCCAATACTAGTTTCGCCCTTTCCAATACTGACCTCAGGTTAGAAGGATTGAGTAAGACCTCCTTCTGCAAAAAAATTCATATGTTGAAGTCTTAACCCTCAGTGTTTGAGAATGTGGCTGTATCAGGAGAGAAGACCATTAAAGAGGTAAGTAAGTTAGAATGAAGTTATATAGGTGCGCCCTAATACAATCTGATTGTTGTGCTCATAAGAAGAGGTTAGAAAACAGAGGACACAAAGACCAAGGGATGACCATGTATGGGCACAGAGACAATCAGCCATCTGCAAGGCAAGGAGAGAGGCCTCAGAAGAAACCAAACCTACTGACACCTTGGTCTTGGACTTCCAGCTCTAAACTGTGAGAAATAAACTTCTGTTATTTCAGCCACCCAAATTCACGGTATTTTTTTATGACAACCCTAGCAAACTGATACTTAAACAAAACAAGGATAGCTCAGAACGCAAGCCACTAGATTATTTAAGCCCACACATAAGTAACAGATAAGAATGCTCAGTGATATTAAGAAGTTTCCTGAAACACATATGATTCCAAAAGTTCAGGAAAATTCATTTTACCTCAGAATCGGCAATAGAAATATGTCAAAATTAAGTCCTATATAAAATCATTATAAAGAAAAAGAGAATAAGTTGCAGAATAACATTCTTACTGATGGTGAAAACAGGCCAGAAACAGGCGCCTTGGAAAACTGACCCATAACAATTAAATTATAAAGAACACAAGAGCAAATAAAGGTAACAGGTGATGACTCAAGGTAAATAGAAGATTAAAAGTGAGGGGGACAAAAACTTAAAAATCAGAACTAAATAAAGTGTTTAAATATTTGAGAAAACATGACAATTATTAAATCTATGAAAAATGAATGAACATATGAATTATAGCAGTCCTTGAAGAGGAACCAAAGTAAGGAAACAAATATATTAAAAATCTGCCATTCAAGAACAGTTTCCTAAAATTAAATATCAAACCAGTGAAAGCAAAAGCAATTCATTATGAAAAATGTCAGGATCTCCTCCAGCTAGGTGAACTGCTCAGAGACAGAAAACACAGTGTGAAAGGATGCTTTAGACATGTGTTGTAGGCAGAATTCTAAGATGGTCTTAAAAATTCCTGTTTCCTGTTGTATACACCCTGTGTCAGTCCCTCCCTTTGTGTGGGGGTGGGACTTGCGAACATGTTCACCATGTATGATGAAAGTGAAGAAATTTTGCAAATTTAATACAGCTCCCTATCAGTTCCTTCCAAGCTAAATAAAAGGGAGTGATTAATCTGGTGAGTCTGATCTAATTACATGATTTCTCCAAAAGAGGGTCGGGCATTCTTTGAAGTTAGAGGCCTGCGAGGCAAAGATTCTCTTTGTTGTTGAGAAGCAAGGAGCAAGGAGCAAGCTGCCATGAATCTATAGCTACTAGGAAATTATTCTTACCAACAACCTGAGAGACTTTAGATGAGGATGCTTCTCTAGTCAAACTTCAGATTAGAATGCAATCTAGCTGACACTTTGGTTTCATCCTTGTAGGACCCTGAACAGAGAGCCCAGTTAAGACATGCCTAGATCTATGACATATAAACACTGTAAGATAAATTGGTGTTATTTCCAGCCACAGAGATTGTGGTAATCTGTTACACAGCAATAGAAAACAAATACAACAGGCAATTTCTTACTAATGTAAGTGACTTTCACATTTGTGGAAAACATTGTCAGTTAAAGTAAAAATTCAGTTCCAAATTTTTAGATAATTTATACAGACAATTATTTTGTTCTCATATTTTCTTATTTTAATTTTTTTGGTTAAATAATTTTCTTAATATTTACACTGATGTCATGAAGCAGTAATAGTTTGGGGAAAGTAGAGCAATATATCTCATTTGACAGTCAACTCTGGACACTTCAGCAATCTGTGCTTAGAGAGACATGTACTTTTTAGCTGACCGTTTATCTAAACTATAGCCTTGCCACATGACAAGGATGACCTCAGATCATAGACACAAGACTTCTTAAAGTCTTCCCAAAGCTTTATGGAATATTATTTAGATGGTATCAGTGTTTCATATGTGATTTTCACATCTCGGTCTATTGATGCATATGTGATAAAATTTATAATTGTACTATTTAAATACAGTCCCCACGTGTTTGAATCCTTCATATCAATTTTGAAAAATTGTTTTTTTTGAACCCTTGCTAATTTTTCATTATAAAATTTGACTTAGTTATAATGTATTTTAATTTTGTGATTTTATGAGGAATTATATATTCAGAATTACAGGTTAAATTTTCAGACATTAGGAATATCATCTACAATGAAGATTTTGTTCATAAATATGCATTTGATACTGACACACAGGTATCAAACATGGTTTGCCATTGTGATTTTTTCTTTTTTCTTTGCTTTTCTTTCTGTGCTAGTTATTAATATATTTAAAGTCCTGATTTTAATTTTCATTTTTTACCAGGTTTCTAGCTCATAGATCTTATATGTCAAGTGAGGAAACTTTATTTATGGAAAAGAATCCAGTCTAACTAAACCTTTCCATGTGGTTACAGAGGAAATTTTAGGGCAGCAGAAGTCCCACACCATTTCCTTAACACAATTGCCTAATTTATTGGTTGGCCTCCTGTATTAATACCTCTTTTATCATTTATGCCAGAACTGTATTGATCTAATCTTCGATTCTCTTTCAGGGGCTGCTGAACTCATCCTTGATTCTGTCAAGCTATCCTCAATCTGTATAATTGGTCCCTGTGTGGTTGTAGGTAGGTAAATCCACGGTAGGATGTTACAAGTAGTTTTCACCCTTCTTCTGGGACCTGTAGTCATGTAAGCCTTTCTTACATTTTATCATTTTCATGCTGCATGAAATAACTCATATTTTTTCAGGTTGATTTTGAAAAGAAACACTTACTTTATATTGAAGTAAATGAAAATATTCATCTGCATTCTTGTTATTAACACTTTACAGAGAAAGGGAGAGATCAAGAGAACAAAAGTACATATTACTAACATTTGAAATATGTTATGAAAGACAATAATAAAAATCTCTAAGAAATCTATGTAGAATATAATAGGTAAATTATGTAGTTCACTGTATATAGTACCAGAAGCTTAATCCATATGATTATGTAACAGTCATGTGGTTACTATTTATTTGACAAGCTATATTAGAAACTGACTCTTGCTCCTGACTCCTGACTAATATTTTGGACAAATTAATTTCTCTCGCTGAGAATATCTGAACTCACAGGCCTGATCATCTGTTTATACGAAGGACAATTAAACTTGATTGTCAGAATGAGAAACACACTTTCTCTTAAGAGATTTGACCAATGGCTTTATTCAGAAAAATACCAAATTTGCCAAATAGCATTTGTTGGCTAATAAATCATCACCCCCAATAAAGAAGGGTTTTGTTGCTGCAGCTCTTGCTGTGCTGAATCTCACTAAAGTTCTATTTTGTCCCTGAACTCCAGAGCCAAAAATCATGTATTGTAATAAGGTGCAATAAATTTAAACATAAATAGTTAGAACCCTTGGGAAAAATAATTTGTCAATACAGAAATAGTTCAAAGATTAAACTACTCTGAAGAAGCCGCTTTTTAGGGAAAATTACACCTTGACTTTAACGTACCTCACCTTGTGGCAGCAGAAAACAAAAAAAAGAAAGAAAATCACTCACTTTACTCGCAAGGGTTCACACTTAAAACTCTAATCCTTTGACTTCACTAAATTCTGTCTTGAGGCATAAATTTAGTGGATACACAGTGGGCTCCTATAAGCTTAGAATAATTTTAAACCTATTTCCTGAGAAGATTAAAATATTGTATATATTTATTTTCAAATATTTTCTAGAAAGTGGTTTTTGACAAATGTTTCATCTAAAAATTTTATATCTATAAATAAGATGCAAAAGAGTCAATAAGAATAAAAATGTAGGGGCAGTGGACCAGTGGACAGTGGTTGAGTGTCTTACTGAATCACATGAAGTTTTCCTCATCTACACTCCGGCAGCTGATCCAAAACACGCTCAGATGATACACAGGTATCATCCAGAGCTTGACATAATGACTTTCCTTTTTTGTTCCATGCACTGATCACTTGCTAGTACATTTAAAGACATAATCTTAATTTTCATCCTCTCGATTGTGTCTGGCTAGGAGACCACTTAGTGAATTGAGTGAAAAAACAGTTCATTAAAGCAAACCTAATCTCTACTTTACTCAGAAGTGACCCATCCTGAACTTAGTGAAGCTGGAGACTTATGTTTGGAAACAGCCCACAGATTTTATTTTCAGAATTCTTTAGTACAAAGCCCAAGAATCTTGTTTAGATTTTTTGCTGACTTGAGTACTCTCAATGAGAGAACTTCAGGGACTAGCTGGGTTTGATCTTGGCGGCAATAGTGCTGCTCTCTGTGGGAATGTACGTGAGTGTGTGGAGATGGGAGGTGTGTGTGTAAATTATTTTGGTTTGGTTGTGCTTGATGGGGGTGTGGTGGCATGGCAGTGAACAGACTATAAACCATTCATTCTGTCTTTTCAGTTCCTTTCTTGTATTCAAAAAAAAAAATTGCTGTTTTTGTTTTTTCACATGTTGTCTTTCTGAAAACGTACTGTTTTCTAATACAGTGTTTCTAGCTTTTGAAAGCTGTTAAAAATGATTGTTTTAAGTCAGTTTATATCTCAATGTTGAGGACTGTGGTATCCTTATTGACATTCCCATCTATTACCTAAAAATATCTAATTATCAATAACTTATTAAGCCTATTCTTATTATATATACATTTTTTTTAAGAAAGACTTTTTTAAAATTTTTATTTATTTTTGGCTGTGTTGGGTTTTTGTTGCTGCATGTGGGCTTTCTCTAGTTGCGGCGAGCGGGGGCTACTTTTCATTGTGGTGCCCAGGCTTCTCACGGTGGTGGCTTCTCTTGTTGTGGAGCATAGGCTCTAGGCACATGGGCTTCAGTAGTTGTGGCTCGCGGGCTCTAGGGTGCAGGCTCAGTAGCTGTGGCGCACAGGCTTAGTTGCTCCACGGCATGTGGGATCTTCCTGGGCCAGGGATGGAACGCATGTCCCCTGCATTGTCAGGCGGATTCTTAACCACTGCGCCACCAGGGAAGTCCTATTCTTATTATATTTTATAAAGTAAAATGATCACTGTATATAAACAAATAAAAATATACTTACTGTAGTAGTTTGTCTCAGATGGTGGGTATACCATAAGGGAAACCAGTGAGCCAAACTTGGATTAAACCTATGTTCTTACAAACATTAGTAACATAACTTTGCGAAAATTATTTATTCTGTCATCCTGAGGGTTTTTATCTGAAAACTTGAGATAATAATATCACATTAATCTTTACAATATTTTAAACATAGCAGGTAATTGGAAGTTATTACTTTGAATTTGGATCTGCATATGCATCGCCTAACTTTTCCTCTTGTAATATTTATTTGCATTGATGGTTCTTAAAAAAATCTGATCAGATAAACTATGTACTTGCCATGTGTTGATATAGCCTACTGGAAAAAAAATGGAAAAGTGTTCTTAATACCAACGTCCTTTTAACAAAAAGGGGTATCAAAATGTAGAAGGGGGTCTTCCAGCAATATTATCTATAGTACAATTTTTATATTTTCAAATTGCTAACCAAGTTAAATCAGATTCTTTCAGAATGCAAGCACTCTGTGAAATGTGAAATTCTTACAGGCATTGTGCTAACTTAGGTTACTTCCATTAGCATTATTATCTGCAAAAAGTGTGTGATGGCATCTTCCATGAATTTTATATATAAAAATTATTAATTACAGTAATTAAATTATTTTACCTCAAAAGTTAAAAAAGTAATAATTTATATCATCCAATTGCTATAAAGCAGTGAAAATTTCACTCATTCCTCTCTAGTTTAACCCATTGCAGTTATTAAATCTGAACTCCAAGAATCCTGAAATGCTAAATTTATTCATAATTGAATTTGAAATTGTTTAACAGTTGATACTGGACAACAAGGCCTTAACCTTTTCTTCATCTTGACTGAAAACTAGATAGGATGCTTCTTGCTGTGGGCTCCTGACTTTCCCCTCACCCTGACCCTTAAGGACTCAAGATGGCCTAACCACAGAGGTCCCTCCCCTCTCTTTTCCTAGAACATTTACTTTAGAAAACTTGTAATTGTAATTTCTTTCTCTGCCCCTTTGAGAATTTAAATATTTCAAAAAGCTTCTTGCATGATCCAGCAATTCCACTTCCAGGATTTATCTGAAGGAAAAAAAAACACATATTCAAAAAGATATCTGGGGCTTCCCTGGTGGCGCAGTGGTTGAGAGTCCGCCTGCCGATGCAGGGGACACGGGTTCGTGCCCCGGTCTGGGAAGATCCCACATGCTGCGGAGCGGCTGGGCCCGTGAGCCATGGCCGCTGAGCCTGCGCGTCCGGAGCCTGTGCTCCGCAACAGGAGAGGCCACAACAGTGAGAGGTCTGCGTACCGCAAAAAAAAAAAAAAGATATCTGCACCCCAATGTTCATTGTAACATTACTTACAATAACCAAGACATGGAAGCAATCTAAACATCCATCAATAGATGAATGGATTTTTAAAAAAGTGATAAAATTTAAAATATATATATATTATACAATAAAATTCAATCGTTAAAAAATAATGAAATCTTGCCATTTGAGACAACATGGATGGACCTTGAGAGCATTACACTAAGTGGAATATGTCAGACAGAAAAAGATAAATATCACATGATCTCACTTATATTTAGAATCTTAAAAAACAAACAAAAGCAAGCTCATGAATGTAGAGAACAGACTGGCGGTTGCCTGAGGCAGAGGGCTGTGGGTAGGCAAAATGAGTGAAGGGGGTCAAAAGGTGCAGATTTCCACTTACATAATGAATAAGTCATAGGGATATAATGTACAGCATGGTGACTATAGTTAACAATACTGTATTTTGTATTTGAAAGTAGCTATGAAAATGGATCTTGCAAGTTCTCACCACAAGGAAAAAAACTGTAACTACATATGGTGACAGATATTAACTGGACTTATTTTGGTGATCATTTTGCAATAATATATACAAATGTAAAATTATTACATTGTACACCTGGAACTAATATAATGTTATGTCCATTATATCTCAAATACATACATATGTGCATACATGTATAAATTCCTCTTGCCAGTTTTACCACCAGGGGCTGTTTTTCTCAAGGACCGGGGAGCCATTTCTTTGAAATGTAATCATCAAGGAAAATAGGGCCCCTGTTCCCCAGTCTCTGTGGGAGGGTAGGAGCCTAACTGAGAAGGAGCCTTGCTCCAACTTGTAAAACTACCACCTGTTCTGAAGGAAGGAGAAAGTTTACTTTTCCTTTGGGTACAGCCAATTAGCAAACACTGAAGAACTACAATGCCCCTCACCCAGCTCTTAAAAACTCTCCTCTTTTCTTTCAGTGGAACTGAGTTCAGAATTCATTCTGGTCTCTCTCCCCTATTGCCTAGAATAAATTTGATCTTGCCTGTTTAACATTGCCCAGTGTAATTTTTGCTTTAAGAATGTCTAATAAATCAGCTTGAACTTTTCTTATTATAAAATATGTGAGTGGTAACACATGTCCCCAGTGAAGATCACTTGGATAAACTTTTGCATAAATAATTATACTCTTGTTTCCGTACTTGAAATGAAAAACAGGAGAAAAAGCATGGTGAGTAGAAAATAGAAAGGGTTTTCCAAGAAAGGCTGAAAATAGATCATAAGGTAACAAGGAGCTAATAATTAAGAAAATATTCACAAAAATAAATGTTGTATAGGTGTTGATAATACTTTTTATGTAATTAAAATCTAGAACCCATTTAAATATCTGATATTGAGCACTCAATATATATTAGATTTATCGTATTTATAGAAAGTGATATCAGACTTTAAATGAATGATATTTGATTTTTAAAAGGGATATATTATAAAAGGATTAAATTTTGTTTTCAGACCAACAGTGGGGCCCAACAATGAAAAGGATCTGATGAAGCTATCGGGGAGAATTTGGTCCTTTCTCTCTAATTTGGCTCCCAGAAGCTGACTCTGAGGTTCAAACTTTAGACTACTTAGAATAAGTAACTATATTGTGTATCTACATTATTCTCCACTTATTTTAGATATGGTAGCTAAAAACTAGCCCCCTTTGCTTGTGTTTCCTGGGTATAGTCTGGGCTACATTAGAATAGAATTTGTACAAAAAATTACACAAATAACAATGTTAGAGATGACACAATCAAAATAGGATAATTGTAATTTAATGCAAAGTTCTGTTCTGTATTTGGTGCATATAGTATTCAACAAAATTTAATTTCCAGGAATTTGAGATTTTCCTATGATATTGCTTTCCTTTTTAAAAACTTGGTCTAATTGTCATTTATTCTGTTTTTTTCCCCAGCTTTATTGAGATATAAATGACATATAACCTTGTGTAAGTTTAAGGTATACAAAGTGTTGATTTGATACATTTATGTATTGCAAAATGATTACCACCATAGCATTAGCTAACACCACCATCCTGTCACATAATTACCATTTCCTTTTTGGGTGAGAACATTTAAGATCTGCTCTCTTACCAACTTTCAAGTATACAGTTGACCCTTGAAGAAACACAGGTTTGAATTACATGGGTCCACTTGTATGTGGATTTTTTTTCAATGGTAAATACTACAGTACTATACCGTCGGAGGTTGATTGAATCTGCGGATATGGATTCTTGAATATGGAGCAACCACATATTTGAAGGAACCAAGTATACGGAGGGCCACCTATAAGTTATATGCAGATTTTTGACTGTGTGGAGGGTCTATGCTCCTAACCTCTGTGTTGTTTGAAGGTCAACTGTATAATACAGTGTTATTTGCTGTTATCACCATGCTGTGCTTTAGATCCATAGAACTTGTTAATCTTAGAACTGGAAGTTTGTACCCTTTGGCCAATATTTTCCCTTTTCCCCATTGCCCCAGCTATCTAATACACTATATGATTTTAGATCAATTTACATTTTATTGACTTATGATCCTACATATTGTGTGTCTAATTGACTGTAGCATGTAAACTTAGAAAGAATGTGTATTCTGCTGTTGTAGGTTGTAGTGTCCTATAAATGTCAGTTAGATTCAGCTGGTTGATTCTGAGCTTCTGTGTTTTTACTGATATTTTATCCAGGCGTTATATCAACTACTGAGACACAGGTCTCAATGACTTATACCGTACTTGTGCAGTTGTCTATTTCTTCCCTTAATGTTCTCAATTTTCTTCATGTATTTTTGAGGCGCTGTTATTAGATTTGTATACATTTATAATTGTTATGTCTTCCTAATGAATTGCCCCTTTAATCCTTATGTAAGGCTAATATTTATCCCTGGTAATAAGCTTTGTCATGAATTCACCTGATACTGAAATTGTTAGCTCAGTCTTCTTATCCTTTGTGTTTTCATGGTGTTTATTTGTCCATCCATTTACTTTCAGCCTATCTGTGTCTTATTAAAATTTTTCTCCTAAAGGCAACATTTGATTGGTCATGATTTTTATTCATTCTATAAGTATTTCTTTACAATTATAGTGGTCAGGCTATTAACATTTAATGTAATGATCAATATGGTTACATTGGTCTACCAATTTATTATTTGTTTTATGTTTGCTCCCTTTCCTTTTGTTCCTCATCCCCCCTTGCATGCCCTCTTTTGGATTATCTGTTATTGTCACTGTTATCCCATTTTAATTTATCTTGACTTTTGGTGTATTTCTAGTGTGTTTGTGTGAGGGCATGTGCACATCAGTGTGTGTGTGTGTGTGTATTTGCTTTAGGAATTATACTATAACAGAAACTTTCACAATTAACTTAGAACTAATATAGTAACACTGGATATAAAATACCTTGCAAACTTATAGGTATTATACCTTTAATGACTTCTGCAATGACCTTTATGCTAGAGGAGTGATGTACATTACATCCCTATATTCAGAATCATACCAGACAATGTTATGATATTTGATGTAAGCAGTCACATATTTTATTTTTATTTATTTATTTATTTATTTATTTATGCCTGCATTGGGTCTTCGTTTATTGCACGCAGGCTTTCTTTGCGGCCAGCGGGAGCTACTCTTCATTGCAGTGCGTGGACTTCTCATTGTGGTGGCTTCCCTTGTTGCGGTGCACAGGCTCTAGGTACATGGGCTTCAGTAGTTGTGTCACTTGGGCTCAGTAGTTGTGGCTCGTGGGCTCGAGGGCGCAGGCTCAGTAGTTGTGGTGCACAGGCTTAGTTGGTCCGTGGTATGTGGGATCTTCCCGAACCAGGGTTTGAACCCATGTCCCCTGCATTAGCAGGCAGATTCTTAACCACTCTGCCACCAGGGAAGTCCCAGTCTCATATATTTTAAATAACTTAAGAGGAAAATAGTTTTTTTTAAGTATATTTACCACTTTTATTGTTACTGCATCCTCAGAGATCCATATTTCCATCTGGTGTCTGTCATCTCTCTTCAGTGTGAAGGACTTTCTTTAGCAATTCCTATGGAGCAGTTATGATGTTGCTGAATTCTTAGTTTTCTTTCATTGAGAATGCTTTTGTTCTTGAAGGGTATTTCACTGGGTATTTTTTATGCCCCAGTCTCTTTCTCCTTTCGTTCTAGTATTCCAATACACATTTGTTAGTTCTTTTGGTAATACTTTACCCCAGGTCCCTGTGTTCATTT
Source organism: Orcinus orca (assembly GCF_937001465.1). Lineage (NCBI taxonomy): Eukaryota > Metazoa > Chordata > Mammalia > Artiodactyla > Delphinidae > Orcinus > Orcinus orca. The sequence continues at coordinate 59,001,691 of NC_064564.1, forward strand.
TATTGAAATTGTGTTTCTCTTTTTCTTCAGACTGTGTAATTTCTATTGACTTAGTTTTAAGATCACTATCTATTTGTTCTGATGCCTATATTCTAGATATTTCATGTTTTCTTTAAATTTCAGAAATTTTAATTTTCAGTACTGAAATTTCCATTTGGTTCTTTTCTAAGTTTCTATTTCTCTCCTGAGTATTCCAGTTATTGAAAGTGCTTCATGTAATTCTCTTTGATTCATGTTGGTGAGTTATAAAAACTGATTTCAATATTTATCTGATAATTTCAACATTTGGATCATCTTGGAGTTGACATCTTAGTTCAAGATGCTATATAACAAAGTACCATAGATTGGATTGTTTAAGCAATAAAAATTTCTTACAGTTCTGGAATTTGAGAGTTCAAAGATCAAGGCACTAGAATACTTGGTGTCTGGTGAGAGCCCACTTCCTGGTTTGTAGAAGGCCATCTTCTCCTTTGCTCCTACATGGGGAAGAAAGACAGGAAAACAAACTCACCTGTGACTCTTATAAGGGCACTAATCCTATTCATGAGGGCTCCACCCTCAAAATCTCATCAAATCCTAATTACCTCCCCAGTGGCCCACCTTTAAAACCATCACATTGTGGGTGGGGTTTCGACATGTGAATTTTGAAGGGACACATTCAGTCAACAGCAATATATCCCAATTTTCTTTCTACTTGAAAATTGGCCACATTTTCCTGGATTATTGTATGTTGTGTAATTTGGGGTTATATCCTGGAAATTTTGAATCCTTTGTTGTGTAAACTCTGGTTCCAGTTGAAAATATTCTGGAGAATCTTGATTTTGTTTTAGCATTTTATCAATGCAGGTACTTTTGGACTGTAAGTTATGTCTCAGCTCTTGTGGGCAGCAGTTCATATAGCACATCAATTCTTTGTCTTTGCTACATTGGTCTGAATGTAGCAAAACATTCTTTCTGAGCATACATGGTTCACAGGTTAGTCTGAAGTTTGAGCAGTGCTTCAAGTTGCAGTTTAGCGATCAATGCCTTTGCTGTGCTGACTTGGATTTATTCCATCGGTATGTAGTTCAAGGGTGAATAAAGCAGCTATACACATCTATTTGTAGATTTCTGTGTGGATATGAGTTTTAAACCTCATTTGGGTAAATACTAAGGGACATGATTGTTGGATCGTATGGTAAGAGTAGTTTTAGTTTCCCAAGAAACTGCCAAACTATCTAACAAAATAGCTAAAAATGGTACATTCTCATCATTAATGAATGAGTTCCTTTTGTGCCACATCTTTGCCAGCATTTGTGTTGTGAATGCTTTGGATTTTGGCCATTCTAATACTTGCGTAGTGGTTTCTTGTTGTTTTGACTTAACAATTCCTTAATGACATCTGATATTGAACATCCTTTCACATGGTTATTTGCAAGTTGTGTGTCTTCTCTATGTTCAGGACTTTTGTCCATTTTTAAACTGGGTTTGTTGTTTTTCTATTGTTGAATTTATCTTTCATAAAAAATTACTTCTTCCTGAATTCTTTCCCAGTCTCCTTAAAAATTGAAAATAATCCTTTATTTTAAAATAATTTCAGAAAACTAACTTATATATGTACTAAAATTAGAAGCATGAGTACTGAAGACCGGAAGAAAAAGAGGGTCTCCAAATCATTATATATAATGCAACCACTCTATTCACACAACTTTGAAATAAGTACAAAATAACATTTCAGTTGATTTAGATGTGTGCCAGCACCAAGTATTCATTGTTTTAAAAGAGAAAGGCAAACATAATGCATTCTTATTAGTAATAGTTAGAAATGTTTTCCTTTTTTATTCTCTGCTTTAACCCAATAGATTTTCTGTTGAGAGACAAAGTAAAGCAATAAGAGAGAAAATAATTCATTTATTTTTATTTATACATTTGGGATTAACTAGATGATGTGGTTATGGAGATGAAAAAAAGAAAGTCATCACCATTAAAGAACCCAGGGGTGTATAGAAAAGAAAATCTCGGCTACAATACATCATAAATACCCAGGGAATCCCGTGAGAGACTGGGAGAGTCCAGGAAAGATTTAATAAAAATAGGATCCTTGAACCAATCATTAAAGACAGGAATAGGCACAAAGGTAGAGAAGAGGAACAAACGAATATTGTTCTAGTAAGAATGAATAAGCAAATAAAATGAAAGTACAAAAATCCAGGGAAGTTTAAAGACCTGTCAAATTGGGGTATACCCTGTAAAGTAGGGAGAAGGAAGAAAGTGAGGACTGTGGAGGGCCTGAAGATGAAGTATCTGGGTCTCCTGTTAAAACATAATTTCACATACACACCCACACACCCACACACCCACACACACACACACACACAACATTAGAATAATGAAAGGCTTTCTGAAAATAGGAAAGGACCTGAGAGCTTAATTGAACAGTTTTTTGTTTGTTTTAGTTCTATCTCTGTTGATTAAAATTTCTAAGTTTCAGTTTGCTCATTTTTACAAATGGAGATAATAAGAACCACCTCTCCTCTCAGATTCTTGTGTAGATTAAAATGGAGGAATAGTTTTTTTAATTTCTCATCATTTTTATTGAGGTATAATTGACACAAAACATTGTATTAGTTTTGGGTGTACAACATAATGATTCAATATTTTTATACATGACAAAATGATCACCTCAATAATTTTACCTAATATCTGTCACCATACATAGTTATAATTTTTTTTTCTTATTTTTTTTTCTTGAGATGAAGTCCTTTATGATCTACTCTCTTAGTTACTTTCAAATATGCAATATGGCATTATTAACTATAATCACCATGCTGTACATTGTATCCCAATGGGATAACATTTTTAATGTTCTGCCTGCCACTTGGCAAACATAAAAAATGGTAATTAGTATCATAACCATTAGAGCAATTATATATGTCATTTGAATAAAAACTTTAAAAACTAGATTCTACCATGGTTTATTCACTTCTAGATGCCTAAACGTATTTTGTTTTCCTTTAGAACACTACCTAAAAAGACACTTCTATGTATCTCTGAAACCTTTATTTCTAAAATTTTTTCCTCAGGTGAAAGTGACATTTATTTGACACATCAGAGCATCTCTGAATATATTTGAGGCTTCAACTGCCTTTACATTTTCTTTCCCTTCATTTCTCTGTGAGAGGAGATAAATTGATCATGTTCCCTTGAACAAATTGGACCAGGGACACTTTCATTTGGTTCAGAGATTACATTATATTTTGGAATTGGCAAGGACCCAGAGGCTTTCCTGCTTGTTATTTTTGGCGTTCATTATATTATGTTCGTCAGATCTCTCTGAGCACATGTGCACATTGATTAAAACAGCAAAATGATTAAAGCAATGCATCAAGTGACAATCTCCAAACAACCTGAAAACCCCAAAGAACTTCCTTCCCCAAGCTAGACAAGCACAAACGTTTAGTATTCATTTTTTCACACTGGCAAGAGTATTTCAAAAATTTAGGAAACATAGTTTCAAGTGGGAAAGGTTGATGTACAATGAGCTTTTTGAGAAATAGTTAGCTAATTTGTCTCTTTTCCTCAAGGGGAATATTGATGCAAATTGGGTACAAGTCCCACCATAATTCCTAAATTTTAAATACTAGACTTATTCCGTGGTCATATATGGTGATGACAGCAGTATATAGCTAAGGGCCCATAGGGTAAAAAAATATTCAAAATAGTTAATAACAATATATATAAATTCCATGCATTATTATTATATTTAGATAAATAAAAATGCATTAAAGAAAACTTTAAAATATAGTTTTATATTAATATTATTATACAATACGTATTCTAAAAAATATTTAATAACCCAGGATAAAAGGAAAAGAAGTGAAAAGAATGCATCAAGCTACTGATTAATATCAATATATATCAAATTGAGTTGAAATTATGTTGAAGAGAGCAACTCCAATTTTGGATACAGGATAAAAGGTGGATTTTGATGGGAAACCTCATTTTATAGTCATTTCTCAAGGAAAAAATAATCCTGAAAACAAACTCTATCTGGCATTTTGAGTGTAATACTTAAAGAATTTTCGAACCCTTACATGACCTGACTGAGTAAGGCAGAGGCTAGAATGTGTGGCTAGATTGGAAAGGCAGCATGAAGAGGGACAATAGGTTTTGATTACTGGGCATCTAGGGATAAGGTAGATGGTATTTAATGACTGGGGAAGAATTCCAGTAACTCTTCAGCACATGTGAATAAAATATGAAATGATACTTTTTTTTTCAATTTGCTGAACACACTCCCTAAGCAAACAAAAACTAAAAATGAATGAAGAGATATCAAACAATCGTGCAAAGGAGGCTAAAGGTGATGCTCATTTAGACTAATAGACTGAAGGTAGCAGTTGTCTCTGTCAAAATATCTAGCCTTCTCCTTTTGTGACAATTACCTCCTGACCACAGATTCTTTCTAATCTTGTAATATGCTCCCCAGATCTTTGCCTGGCTGGCTGCATCTTATCTATTTCAACTGCTGGTTATATTTTCATCATTCAGCTCTTACTAGTAATCTTTTTGACATATTTGCTTTTTTTTTTTTTATCTCCCACCCCTAGAATATAAGCTCCCAGAAAGAAGGGTCTGAGCAGATCACTCTTTTGCCAGTGCCTAGAACAGTGCTGAGCACAAAGCAAGTGATTAATAAACACTTTCTTTTTAATGACTAGCTTATATATTTTCGGGAGTGTGTGCAGCAAATTTTATCAATGGAAGTGCCTGGTCCTCTTGGGTGCAGTGTTGATTAGAAAGCTGATAGAACCATTTGTTCACATAAATAGATGATAAAATTTGTATTTATAGCTGGAAAAGTCAAGTCCACCTCCCACTAAATGCCCTCAGTTCATAATATAAAACAGAAAACATTATACACTTTTATGTGTGTGGGGCTGGCTTCTTCACGTTCACTGACTCAGGTATGTCCTTCAGCCTTGTGTACATCTACCCAAATGTTCTGTCTCTTTAGGTCTCAACTCTAAAGGTAACCCACAGTGAAGGCTTCTGGACCACTTCAATCAGAATTAATGGCATGTTTCTATTAACCCCTCTGTAATATAATAATACTCGGCTTGTATTATAATTAACAAAATCTTTACTCTGCCTTATTCTTTAGCTGTTTACGTGGATAACTTTCTCTTACATAGCAGGCTAATTAAGGGAAGAAACAACATTATTTATCTTTCCATTATTGACTGTACCTAGCAGAGTAGCCTGTACCTACTACGTTCTGAATTAATAAAATTAATGTAATTAAACTAACATAAACTTAAAGAGTTCTTTTCAAAGCCCTGGGAGAAATAACTAGAAAATGAGGTTTGTGCAATTGTTGCTATATAGCATCTTTTTACTAATAAATAAGGAACAATTATAATGTAATTTATATATCCAATAGGTGTTGCCTTGGTCTAAGTTGTCAGATACAGTGGAATGAGGGTAGAGTAGAAAACAGTCCATTGTGAGAAGGCGAAAATGAACTCTTTGTTACAGTATAAATGGAAGAACATTGGTAATCACTACTGAGGGAAATTTGACAATATGTATCAGTTTCTAAAATAGGCATGCTCTTCAACTAAGCAATCTTCTACAAATTTATCTAAGGTGATAATTGGAAAAGTATGCAAAAAAATGTAACTATAAGAAATTCACCATTAAATTGTATATAATAGTGAAAAACTTTGGCAAACCACATTTTTTTCAAAATAAGTATTTGGTTATAGATGTTAGGTTGCATACAACCATGGGCCATGAGGCCACATTAACTAACCACAGTCTGGCTTGATCACTTACTAACTCTGTGACCTTGAGCAAATCACTTAACCTTTCTGTGCCTGTTTCCTTAACTGTAAAATGTGCATAGGTATAGTGCCCACTTTATAGGGCTATTCTGAGCATTAAATAAACTAATACTGGTATAGTAGTTACAACCATCCCTACCTTACAGTATGAGCTAAAACCTTAAACTATGCTAAATATTCTACACATACATGGAAGTAAATTTTACAGAGATATTTATAGTCATTATCACTAAATTGTGGGTGTATAGATGGTTTTAGATTCCTACTTTTTCTTTTTTTGTTACATATAAGCATTACTTTTGTAATAATTATAACAAAACTTATTTTTAATAAGCTTCTTAATGTCAGTTTCTCAAACAGTGCCAATGTTTGGGAAGCAGGACATAATTATACATATGAATATTTATAGTGAGACAATTCTTCTTAGTCAGCCTTCTTGCAAATTGCAGTGACTTTGTAGCATGACTTAACAGTAACTACCCTTTCTAGAGGTTATTAATTCTTGGCATCCTCTATATAATTCTTCAATTTGCTTGACGTTGCTGAGAATAGGTAGCTGAGTATGGGGACCATCGTGGTGTTAATTCATCACCAGGAGTATGAAAGGATCCCTCCTGTTCTTCATACATTATTTTTAGTGTGTTTTGATGAAAGGAATGATGATTCTGCCTGGGTTAGACAGCAAGGCACAGTAACACTCAGGAGGGTGGCTATATTTTTTGACATTTGTACAATTTGGGAGGGGAATACTACCTCCTTTTCATTATTTATTTTTCTAAATATGTCTGGGGAAAAATACGACCGTGGGAACACTGAGCATGTGTATTCTTTCCTTTTTTTTTTTTTGCGGTACACGGGCCTCCCACTGTTGTGGCCTCTCCCGTTGCGGAGCACAGGCTCCGGATGCGCGGGCTCAGCGGCCATGGCTCATGGGCCCAGCCGCTCCGCGCAGCCTATGGGATCCTCCCGGACTGGGGCACGAACCCGTATCCCCTGCATCGGCAGGCGGACTCTCAACCGCTGTGCCACCAGGGAAGCCCCAGAGCATGTGTATTCTTAATCTGAAACTCTTAGCAAAAAATTGTGGTTTCCTGAGGTACAATAATTTCTGAGAGTGCTTTAACCTCTCCGTCTCTGTAACTTCATGGGTAACAGACTGTTTGATAAAAATATTTTGCAACTAGTTTCTACCTTCTTTTAAGGCTGTCATGTGATTCCTCCACTACATATCTTATCCTTCTGATTTTTTTCCCTTACACGTATTAAAACATTTCAGAAAGGATAGTTTTTGGAAATAAATTTTAGTTGGTAGGTCAAAGTACAATATTGCACCAGCCAAAGTTAAATAGGGAAGGAAAACTTTATTCAGGGCTATTGCAATAGGAGAGAGAGGCCAGACCTCGGTCTTAACTCTACTGAAACAAAGCTGGGAGACTTTTTAAACATTGGAGTGAGATAGAGGTCATGGGCCATCTGTGTTTACTAATTGGCTTTCCCACAGGAATAGTAAGCTTTCTCATACCTTCATGACAGGCGGTAGTTTTACCACTTGGAGCAAGGCTCCCATCTCATTTAGGCTCCTACCTTCCCACAGAGACTGGGGGACAAGAGCCCTGTATTCCTTGATGGTTACATTTCAAAGAAATGGTCCCTGGGTCCTTGAAAAAGATAGCCCTGGGTGATAAAACTGGCAAGAGAATTTTTTTAAAGATTTACATCTTAAAGAGAATGAAAAAGTGTTTTCTATTACAAATTTTTCTTAAGTAAATTTCCTAAGAAAAAGAAGGAGAGGGGACTAGAGTCAGGAAGAAGCCTGTCTGCAATATAAGCTAGCTGAGGGGAACATTAAGGTCATCTTGATAAACATTTAATAATATGCAATTTAGTATTTTATTGTATATCACATGAATAAGGATGAATACAGAATTTGTACTGTTATTATTTATATTATTTTCATAAACTGTCTTACTGAAGTCTCTTCACACATGTTGTGATATAACTATTACTATTTTCAGTCTTAATTTACAGCTAACCATACTTCAGAACAGAAAGGTTAAGAGAAATTTCCACAACTCCTACACATGACAGAACTGGCAGTTAAGTTCAGATGTCATGTTCCCAGGGGCTGTCATTACTCACTTATACATGAAGAAGTAGTTTTCAACAGCCTGAATGATCTTTGAGGCACCAGATTAACCCTTGGGGATGACAGTCATGAACGAAAAAGGTGCCAAGTGCAGTGCCCAGTGCAAGAAAGACCCTGAAAAAGCCTCTGTAACAAGATGGAAAATAACCCCTTCTTTTAAAAAACTCAAAGTAACTTCTGCATATACTTTTGGCAATGCCAGTGAAATAACTTTGCAATTTATAAAGATATTATAAAGTGTAAGATGGTTTATTGGTATAATGATTGTCCTATGATTTTTTTTTTTACATCCACATTTTTGTTTTATTTTTCCTGAAAAAAATTTAATTGATTTTATACCTTCTTCGATTTTTCTGGAGAAAACAATGTGAAACTGCAACCAAATTTCCCCCAAAATTCTTGTGTTTACTACTTGGGAGGACCACTGACATCCTTGAATTTTTTACTTTAAAATAAAAGTTAATCGTGACCAACTAAAAATGATTTTATTCTCCACAACTTTGAAGATGTGTCTCCATACCGTTTGAGGGGAATAAATTATGCTCTTAATCAGTCTGATTCCTTAATGGTTTTAGCATTGCTAAGAAGAGTATTTGTTACTGTTGCAAGTTGGGTGTCCTAGAGTGCACTTGGGAAGAAAAGGAAAGGGAATCAGATGGGGCAGAGTGAGAAACTGGGCTGAGATGGAGGAGCTATGAAGCTGGACTGACTCTTAAAGTCACCCTGCATTGTGTGCAGGGAGTGGACATTTGTACATAAGGGTGGATCAGTCATTGGATGCAAGCTTTCCTGGGGGCATAGGGTATGACACTGGGCTCTCTCAAATCAAGGGCCATTTTTGAAGAAGGATGACAGCTGGAGGCTGTCAGTTTGAAGCACTGTCAGCAGTTTGCAGAATATATATTTCAGTCATGAATGGGGACTGGAATGATGTAATACAGCATCCAGTACAGTTGAATTTCTTAGACATATAGATACCAATATATACAGATGCCTCCTTAGCTTTTCAGTTAGAAAATAGAAACCAAAAAGTGGCCTTAAAGCTTATAATCTCTATCTATCCATATCCTTCCTTTGGCTAGCTATTATAAATAATGAGGGGATATAGTCAGCATGGGAAAAGAATAAGATTTGAAATCACAATGGCTAGGGTTAAATCTGGACTGTTCCATGCTACTCCTGAGCCAGTCACCCAAGATTAGAAAGCTACATTTTTTTTTCTCACAAACCTGGAGGTCTTAGGAGGGCTTTATGTTAAATGCAATGAGTAAATTGAGCTATATAAATAAGACTTAGTGTGTTCTTAACATGAACAAGACACTCTGAAGGTTCCCTAACATATGTGTCTTCATTTGATTATTAGAATTCCATGTTGTAAATTTTTGTTTTTTTAGAGAAGAAAATAACTGAGGCTTAGAAAGTTTAAGTAACATTATCAATATTATATAGCAAATACTTGGTGGAGCCAGCCTTCAGTTCTAGGCAGTTTGTTTCTTTTTTGCGCTACGCGGGCCTCTCACTGTTGTGGCCTCTCCCGTCGCGGAGCACAGGCTCCGGACGCGCAGGCCCAGCGGCCATGGCTCACGAGCCCAACCGCTCCGCGGCATGTGGGATCCTCCCGGACCGGGGCACGAACCCGTGTCCCCCACATCGGCAGGCGGACTCTCAACCACTGTGCCACCAGGGAAGCCAGCCGCAGTTTGTTTCTATACACTGTGCTGTTAACCATTCTCCTATGCTACGTGATCTGATAACAATTGTTATAGTAAAAATAATAATAGCAAATTTTACTCTTATTATTACAGTAATCAGTTGAAAGTAGTAATTTTAAATTATCTAAAGTGGGTAGTATATTTAGAGAGGGGAGACCAATCTGGCTTGAGCAGATAAAGTATTCTAGAAGTGTGAAAAATACAGGTAGAAAGAAAGTATCCTGGAACATAAGTCACAGATATCTGAGGAAGTGTCAAAAATTCATAGATGTCTTCTTCCAATGTAGAGTAGCCAAGAAGAGCGAACTGAGCTGTGAGAGAAGAGGTTATGTTTATGTGAGTTTCTATGGTACCAGAGAGGTAACAAAGTCACTGATGATAATGTTGCCCCTATAGGTAGTTAGGCATCATTATCTGTATACAATAAGAGTGTTCCTCTGGAATGCACAACTCAGCTTCTCAGGTCCAAGAAAGATATTCTTTACAAGTAAACAATGAAATAAGTAGGTTTTCTGTGTATAAATCAAAGATGTGTTTTCAGGGTTCATGTTGTAAATTATTTTAGGATGTGAACTGGAAACACATTGCCAAACTCACTGAAAAAGCAAAGCTAGAAAAATAGAGCTTCTTTAGAATTGGAATAACACAAAAACCCCAGTTGGTGTTTTATCTTTTCAGAATGAATTTATTTAGCTATATTGTGATCAATACCATAAGACAATTCAGAGCTTGCTGAAGAGGACTGATTAAACTGTATATGGTTTTTAATGGAAATACTCCTGTCTAAATGGACAGCACAGTATGGTGGCATTAAACTTGTAAGGATACTTTACAGGTAAAGAATAAAAGCTTAATTCCATATAGTAAATTATTTTAGTATATGTGCTGCCGAAGCCAGCAGTTCATGTCGTAAATTAAAACACAACAATGAATGTTGTTTGTGAGATGACACCCAGGTTTTTCAGTTAGAAACCTATGGTACTTATTAACCTACAGTTATTTTTTGCTCCTTGGACACAACACTCTGCACTCACAAAATGTATTTAATTTGAGGACTCCAAAATTCTTAGCACTGAGAAATTCAACAATACAACCTATCAAACAATATGAAGAGCTACACTTTTATTTGTCCCCACTACAAAAGCACTGAAAGGTCAAGTCACTTGGAGTATCTTTGTTTTAATTTGGATTAGAAGAAAAACAACTTCACACAAAAGTCACAAGTGGAAGCTGGAGGTTATGATTAAATACCGGACAATCACTTAAGGGCATGTTATGAAAGATCTAAATGACAGTCTAAGTCAAGTAGACTTTAATAGTCAATGAGAAACCCTTGAAAATTTAAACATGTCACCCTTAAGAGTGACATGTTTAAAATGGTGCTTTAGGAAGGGTATCATAGTAGAAATGCTCAGTAGGACAAAGTGTCAAGAAAACCAACCAATGGAATGGTGTAATATTCCTGATGAGAGTTATGGAACCTCGAGTAGGACAATGAATAAAGCAATATAGTGCTAATTATACATGTTTATATCTTTTTTAACAAAATAATGTATAACATAGTATATATTTCATAAGTATTATGTATACCATATATAAGGTATAATGTATTTTGATGAATATAGTTGTGAATCAGTAGTTTCCAGGCATCATGATAGCTTTAAAGATATGCATGTGAATGAAAGCAGGCCAATGAGACTGTATTACGGAAATTTGATGGAGCAATGAGAGAGGCTCTTTTGTTCTGGAATTGCTGTGAGGATAAAGCATGAGTATGGAGCTGCTGCTAGACAAATTACCTCTACAAGAAAGATCCCACTTGAATGAAGCCAAAGTAAAAAGTGAGAGGAAGTTTCCTGTTAGTACTTGAGCCCTGTGTTCAGTAGTACCTAAAGCTATATAATCTAGACATTTCCATTATGTGAACAGATTCATGTCACTTTTTAGTCTTCAGTGGAGACTAAACAGTCTTCAGTGGAGTTTTTAGTCACTGACAAGTGAAAAACATCTTTTTAACAAAGTCATAAAATCCAAGGGAACAGAATTTTGAGAGAGAGGTGGTGGGGTTTTAGTTAGCAATTTTACATGTTACAGAGTTGAAAATACATGAGTTTGTTATTTGTGACGTTTGACAGCACAGTTTCAGTAAAAGAGCAGTGGTCATAGTAAGACCTTAGTTTGTTAGAGTCTGTGAAGTAGGTAAGTGATGAAGAATAAGCAGTACTTGCAGGCAATCTTTTAGAAATATTAGATGAGATCGGGGATAAAAAGTAGTCAGGAAAGTAACTATGGTTGAAGGAAGGTTTACTCAGGAAGGAGGGCACTGGAGTGTGTATGGAATTGAAGGCATTGCTGAAGCCAGAACCAGACAAAATAGAGAAAGGCCTTTGAGCAAAAAAGGAAAGTATAAGCTTATATCATAAGGGCATTAATTACAGCATTACTTATAATAGAGAGCTCTCATTAGGAGCTAGGTAATGTTAAATAATTATCACAAAATAAATTTAAAATACTTAATAGTATATAAAATGCTCATATTAAAAGGTCAAGTGAAAAGTCATGATACGTGACACTGTATATAGAATGGAACAGTCTTCTAAAAATAAGAATATATTTTCTGAAATTTTTTATAATTTATAGTAAAATGCTTTTAAAAGCATAAGGTTATATAGAAGGCATAAAAGGGCAATGAGATAAAAATACAGAATCCAATAGCACATTAAAAGGATCATACACCATGATCAAGTGGGGTTTATCCCAGGAATGCAAGGATTCTTCAATATATGCAAGTCAATCAATGTGATAAGCTATATTAACAATATGAAGGAGAAAAACAATATGATCATCTCAATAGATGCAGCAAAAGCTTTCAACAAAATTCAACACCGATTTATGATAAAAACCCTCCAGAAAGTAGGCATAGAGGGAACTTACCTCAAAATAATAAAGGCCATATATGACAAACCCACAGCCAACAGCGTTCTCAATGGTGAAAAACTGAAACCATTTCCTCTAAGATCAGGAACAAGACAAGGTTGTCCACTCTAACCACTGTTATTCAACATAGTTTTGGAAGTTTTAGCCGCAGGAATCAGAGAAGAAAAAGAAATAAAAGGAATCCAAATCAGAAAAGAAGAATTAAATATGTCACTGTTTGCAGATTACATGGTACTATACATAGAGAATCCTAAAGATGCTACCAGAAAACTACTAGAGCTAATCAATGAATTTGGTAAAGTAGCAGGATGCCATTTAATGCACAGAAATTTCTTGCATTCCTATATATTAGTGATGAAAAATGTGAAAGAGAAATTAAGGAAACACTCCCATTTACCAGTGCATCAAAAAGAATAAAATACCTAGGAATAAACCTACCTAAGGATACAAAAAGACCTGTATGCAGAAAACTATAACACATTGAGGAAGGAAATTAAAGATGATACAAACAGGTGGAGAGATATACCATGTTCTTGGATTGGAACAATCAACATTGTGAAAATGACTGTACTACTCAAAGCAATCTACAGATTTAATGCAATCCCTATCAAACTACCAATGGCATTTTTCCCAGAAATAGAACAGAAAAATTCACAATTTGTATGGAAACACAAAAGACCCCGAATAGCCAAAGCAATCTTGAGAAAGAAAAATGGAGCTGGAGGAATCAGGCTCCTGGACTTCATACTACTATACTACAAAGCTCCATTAATCAAGACAGTATGGTACTGGCACAAAAACAGAAATATAGATCAATGGAAGAGGATAGAAAGCCCAGAGATAAACCCATGCACCTATGGTCACCTTATTTTTGATAAAGGAAGCAAGAATTAAAAATGGAGAAAAGACAGCCTGTCCAATAAGTGGTGCTGGGAAAACTGGACAGCTACATGTAAAAGAATGAAATTAGAATACTCCCTAACACCATACCCAAAAAGAAACTCAAAATGGATTAAAGACCTAAATGTAAGGCCAGACACACTATAAAACTCTTAGAGGAAAATATAGGCGGAACACTCTATGACATAAATCACAGCAAAATCCTTTTTGACCCATCTCCTAGAGAAATGGAAATAAAAACAAAAATAAACAAATGGGACCTAATGAAACTTAAAAGCTTTTGCATAGTAAAGGAAACCATAAACAAGATGAAAAGACCACCCTCAAAATTGGAGAAAATATTTGCAAACGAAGCAACTGACAAAGGATTAATCTCGAAAATTTACAAGCAGCTCATGCAGCTCAATATCAACAAAACAAACAACCCAATCGAAAACTGAGCAGAAGACCTAAATATATATTTTTCCAAAGAAGATATACAGATTGCCAACAAACCCATGAAAAGATGCTCAACATCACTTATCATTAGAGAAATGCAAATCAAAACTACAATGAAGTATCACCTCACACCAGTCAGAATGGCCATCATCAAAATATCTACAAACAATAAGTGCTGGAGAGGGTGTGGAGAAAACGGAACCCTCTTGCACTGTTGGTGGGAATGTAAACTGATACAGCCACTATGGAGAACAGTATGGAGGTTCCTTAAAAAACTAAAAACAGAACTACCATACGACCCAGCAATCCCACTACTGGGCATATACCCTGAGAAAACCATAATTCAAAAAGAGTCATGTACCCCAGTGTTCACTGCAGCTCTATTTACAATAGCCAGGGGGGCATGGAAGCAACCTAAGTGTCCATTGACAGATGAATAGATAAAGAAGATGTGGCACATATATACAGTGGAATATTACTCACACATAAAAAGAAACGAAATTGAGTTGTTTGTAGTGAGGTGGATGGACCTAGAGTCTGTCATACAGAGTGAAGTAAGTCAGAAAGAGAAAAACATACACCGTATCCTAGGAAATATATTTGGAATCTTAAAAAAAAAGGTTCTGAAGAACCTAGGGGCAGGACAGGAATAAAGATGCAGATGTAGAGAATGGACTGAGGACATGGGGAGAGAGAAGGGTAAGCTGGGACAAAGTGAGAGAGTGGCATGGACATATATACACTACTAAATGTAAAATAGATAGCTAGTGGGAAGCAGCTGCTTAGCACAGGGAGACCAGCTTGGTGCTTTATGACCACCTAGAGGGGTGCGATATGGAGTGTGGCAGGGAGACGCAAGAGGGAGGAAATATATGGATATATGTATCTGTATAGCTGATTCACTTTGTTATAAAGCAGAAACTAACACACCATTGTAAAGCAATTATACTCCAATAAAGTTGTTAAAAATATATATATGTATATACTAGTTTAGTGTGAGTAAAATTCTAACTTCCATTTATATTAAAGTAAACTCTTAAAATGGAAACTTGACACATAAAATTTTGTCAAGCTTTCTGGGATTGATTTTAGAGTTAGGTTTGTGCTTTTCTTTCTTAACCATTTTGTGGTGAGTTTCTGTATTTTCTGTATTTTCTGTCTTGTTATATAACCTATTTTCATGTACACTTGTTGGATGTTTTTTCTGAACATGTATCAGTAAGAAGGGCGTAGGAAAGTGAAATAGAATTTACATAAAGACATAAAGGTACATTATCAAAAAAGTAATTGCAAATTTCAATGCAGTTTTAGAAATAACTATTAAAGCTTCATATTTCTTAAATATGCCCTTTACTCCATTGCCTGTTGCATTTATTCTTTCCTTAAATATAAAAAGAAAGCCCATTGTTAACAAACGGCAAACCAAAGCCTATGTTTATAGAAAAAACATAAAGAACTGTGTATTTTTTATTACTCCTAATTCAAGTAATTTTGTAGCATGAGTCCAATAAGTGCTTTAACAAAATGTTGAATTCTGCTCATAAATGGAAACACATATAATGAATGAACACTTTACGTCTAAGAGGAGGAAGGACACTAAACAACTTCTGATAGAAAAAAATTCAACAACAAATGTAGATTTTTATGATGTTAAATCATGTATTGAAAGCAAATTATAGACTGTTGAAGTTCAGTTTTCCTCCTCTGAGAAAGACTGGAAGAAGGAATCAAATGTCTCCCCCAACTCTATTTATGGAATAAAGCCATTCAAAATTTTCTTAATGTACTTTTCTCTATCATGGCCTTAGCTAAGATAAATTAATAAAATAATATCAAGCGTGGCGTTTTTAAAATAACACAAATATACAAGTTAGAAAAGATTAAATATAATGGTATTTCAAGTGATCTTCTAAAGTGTCAGACCTCCATAAAAATAAAACAGAATAAACAGAAAAATAAAATATTAGTTTAAGGATTACGGTTCATTACCACTCCCCTGTGTCTGGCCTTTCTTAAGAGGAAATACAACTTGCTGTGTAGAGAACAATAGAAAACATCTGGAGAGAACAACCAGAATGGTTAAAACAAAATCTTAAAGCCATACTTTTCAAAAATGGATTAATGCGGTACTTGTCAAAATTTGCTGGTATATGTGTATTCACCCATATTGAGAAGAAAATAATCTCATAGACCCCAGGAATTAAACTTTGATTTCTACTATGTTACCTGAATAAAATGTAAACCTGTGATTTATCATTTTCACGTAGCTGAATCCTCAAGACTGACAGAAAAATAATATACTGTATTTATTATTCTGAAACAACCTTTTATTAAAAAAAAATCTCAAGCAATTGTTTCTAATAGCTGAGAACTTAATTTAGCCGATTCAAAAATAACTCAGTCAAATTATTTATTAACCAATAATTCATGCTTAAACATAACCTGAAATCCTCCCTCCTTTGTTCCCCTACTGTGTTCCAAGAAGATTTCAGGTCAGGATTCTTATGCCTTCTGGTGGGTAGTGTTTCTCTGCCAAGATTCTATCTGTTAAAGAATTTCTGCCTTATTGTGTTGTTCTTCCAAAATAACTAAGAACTATCACTATGGGAAGGTTGAGGGCAGGTTTGAGCTGGAAAAAGAGGTACATTAAAAATATTCCCCACATTTCTTTGATATAGAAATAGTATTTACTCTGCTACACAAAAACTTCAGAAAATACACTCGTAATCTACCTTTCACCATCATCATCATCTATCATTGTATCTATGTATCTGTATCTATGCTTGCTTTATAAGTGGTGTTTGGAAGAAATCCAATGTTTCAAAAGGTTTATTTGATATTTTGAATTATATTGGATTCTTTCAATTTTATAGGCATACTTAAGCTTTCTGTCTTTATTCATTTTTATCAGACAATTCAATAATTTCTGTTAGTAAATCATGTTACTATTTTTTATTACTAATAAATTATTGTTTAGTATATATTTCACTCAAAAATTCCATTTTTATTTTATATGCAAAATTAAACGGTATCAACAGCTATTTAGATTTATCTCAGATGTTGAACTGAAACATTACCAACCACAAGCTGGTTCAGTTGACTCCTGTGTCTCCTTAACATTCCTTTATGGGTTTTATAAACGTTACCTCAGTTTCTGGCACTACAAGATGCTCTAGGGTCATCTTGTATATTAACTGCTCCAGTCCTAGAATCAAACACTTCTCCCAGAAGTTCCTTTTATTGGAGCATAGTATTAGAAACCAAGTTATGGGCACTAGGGTGCTCATTATTATAGAAGTATTGTTTCTTCTAGGCAATGTCAGCTGCTAGAACAAGGAAATAATATGTGCATATCTTAACCCATGTATATGTATCTATCTATAAATATTTCTATATGTGTCCATCTGTAAGTTAATCATGAATTCATACCAATGTCTTTGATTCTAATCCATTATCACAGGGATAATTCTATCCTTCTCTTGATAGAACCTCCCACTCCAACAGTAAGAAACCTGGCTCCAACCACCTGCCATTTATTCACTTAATTGTTCAATTCCACTATACATCTATAGTAGTTTCAGAATGAGAAGCAACCTTATCAACTCAGAGTACGGCGCCTACACACTGCTCCTTTTGCATTTAAAATTAGAGACTCTACTCATTTCCAAAGTTACTTAGGTAAGCTTCTTTCCCCCTGCCTCCTTCAGTGAGGTTGTTTCACACATTTGTAATAGTTAAATCTTTTGCCACATGTTACTTTAGATCCTGTGATCCCCCCGACCTCCAATATAAGTGAGTCTTCCAATCCATGAATAGACTATCTCTCCATTTATCAATTAGAGAGTCTTGGATTTCTTTCATCAATATTGTATAGTTTTCTGCATGCATATTCTGTGCACATTTTGTTAGAGTTGTACCTATTTCATTATTTTGGTTCTATTATAAATGATATTTAAAAATTTCAAATCTCAGTTTTTCATTATTGATTGTTATGAACTGAATGTTTGTGTCCTCGAAAATTCATGTATTAAAGCCTCAACGCCCATGGAGACCTTATTTGGAGATAGAACTTCTATGGAGAAAATTAATGTTAAATGAGGTCATAAGGGCAGAGTCTTGATCCAGCAGAATTAGTGTCCTTATGAGAAGAGACACTAGAGAATTCTCCCTCCCTCCCTCCCTCCCCCCCTCCCTCCCCCCCTCCCTCCCCCCCCCCCTCTCTCACCTGAGGTTAAACTAAGAAGGCAGCCATCTGCAAGGCAGAAATAGATCTCTTGTCAGAACTTGACTCTGTTGGCATCCTTATCTCAGATTTCCAGTCTCCTTAACTGTGAGAAATAAGTTTCTGTTGTTTAAGCCACCCAGTCAATGGTATTTTGTTATGGCAGCCCAAGCTGACCAAAACACTGGTGTATAGGTAAAAAATTAACTTTTGTATCCTGAGACCTTGCTAAATTCACCTAATAGTTCCAGGATTTTTTTTTTTTTTTGTAAATCCTTAGGGATTTTCTATGTATTCAAGCATGCCATTTGCAAATAAATACAGTTTCCTTTCTCCATTTCCAAACTGTAGACTCGATTTCTTTTTCATAGTTATTGCACTAGCTAGGATTTCAGTATATTGTCCACATAAAAATGAGAGCAGACATCTTTATCTTGTTCCTGATCTCAGGGGGAAAACATCCAGTTTCTCACTGTTAAGTATGATGTTAGCTATAGGGGTTTTTTTTGTAGATGTCCTTCATCAAGTTGAGAGAGTTCTCTTACATTCCTAGCTGACTGGAAGTTTTTTGTATCACAAACAGGTGTTGGGGTTTTTCAAGTGGTTACAACCTCAATTGATATGATCAGTGACTTTTCTTCTTTAGCTGGTTGATGTGGTAGTTCTCATTGAGTGATCCTCATGTAAAACCAGCCTTGCATACCTGTGATAAACATACTTGTGATGTGGAAGTCTTCCCATACATTGTGGGTTTGAATTTGCTAATACTCTGTTGAGGATTTTTGCGTCTGTTATTCACAAGAGATATTGGTCTATAGTTTCTTTTCTTGTAATTTCTCTATCTGGTTTTAATATTAGGGTAATGCTACCCTAGAATATCTTCTTGGAGAATTGATGTGTTTATCACTATGTTTATCCTTTTGTCCCTGATAATCTTCTTCTTCTGAAGTCTGCCTTGTGTGAACTTAATAAAGCCACTCCAGTTTTCCTTTGAATGAGTTAGAACGTATTCCTTCTGTTTCTAATTTCTAAAAGAAATTACAGAAAATTGTTATTATTTCTTCCTTGAATATTTAGTAGAGTTCATCAATGAAACAATCTGGGCTTGTTGTGTTTTATTAGGAAGGTTATTCATTGTTAATACAATTTATTTAATAAATTATGGTTATGACTCTATTTTTTGTGTGACATTTTGGTAGTTTCTGACTTTCAGGTAATTGGTCCACTTCATGTAAGTTATCATATTGGTGGGCATTTAGTTCATCATTTTCCACATTTCTGTTAATGATATATAACTCAATTCCACTGTGGCCTAGAATTGATTTACCAGAATGTTCCATGGAAGCTTGGGAAAGGATGGATATTTTGCTGTTGTTGGATGTAATATTGTATAAATATCAGTTCAATTTTTTTTTTTTTTCTTGGCTTCACTGTGCAGCTTGTGGGATCTTGTTCCCTGGCCAGGGATTGAACCCTCAACCTCCATAGTGAAAGTGCCGAGTCCTAACCAGTGGACCGCCAGGGAATTCCCAGTTCAATCTTTTTTTTTTTTTTTTTTGCGGTACGCGGGCCCCTCACTTTTGTGGCCTCTCCCATTGCGGAGCACAGACTCCGGACGCGCAGGCTCAGCGGCCATGGCTCATGGGCCCAGCCGCTCCGCGGCATGTGGGATCTTCCCGGATCGGGGCACGAACCTGCGTCCCCTGCATCGGCAGGCGGACTCTCAACCACTGCACCACCAGGGAAGCCCCCAGTTCAGTCATTTTTGATAAAGCTGTTCAGGTCATCTATATCTTTGATTTCTTTCTGTTTGATTTATCAATTACTCACAAAGGGGTGGAATCAAGTATAAGAGTGGACTTTCTTCCCTTGCATTTCTGTCAGTTTTGACTCATATTTTGTTGCTCTGTTTTTAGATGCATACACATTTAGGATTATTATGTCTTCTTAGAAAGTTGACACATTTATCATTAATTAATGCTCCTTTTATCCCTGGTAATCTTCCTGTTTCTGAAGTCAGCTTTATGTGAACTTAATATAGCCACTCCAGCTTTCTTTTGATTAGTGTTAGTGTGGTGTATCCTTCTCCATCCCTTCACTTGTAACATATTTGAGCATTTATACTTAAAACTGGTTTATTTTAGTTAACATATAGTTGAGATTTAAAAAATCTATTCTAATAATATCTGGCTTTAATTGCTGTATTTGTGTTATTCACATTTAAATTGATTATTGATATAGTTAATACCCACCATGTCTTTCTGTTTTCTGCTTGTTCATTTGTTTTCCTGGTATCTTTTTTCACCCTTTTTTTCTGCTGTATCTGGTTTTAACTGAGATTTTTATATGATTCCATTCTATCTCAATCTTAATATAACAATTTTACTTATTTTTAATTTGTTTAGAAGTTGCCTTAGAGTTAACAATACACATTTTAAACTATTGGAAATCCAACTTCAAATATAATTTTATATGTGTAATGCAGATGCCTTATAACAGAATTTCCAATTCCTACCTCATACCATTTGCGACATTGCTTCATTATTTTTAATTATACATATACTTTAATCATTCAACTATTATTACTTTTAACAAATAGTTGTTCTTTTAATTCCATAAGAATGATAAAATTAAAATATATATATTTCCCTCATTTATTCCTTTCTGGTACTCTCCTTTTTTTTTTTTTTTTTCCATGTAGATTTAAGTTTCTGAACTGTATCATTTTTTCATGCCTGAAGAACTTTATTTAACATTTCTTACAACATCTGCTGACAATAAATTCGCTCGGTATTTTTTGTCTGACAATTCTCCTTTACTTTTGAAGGATAATTTCACTGGATACAGAATTCAAGTTTTGCAGTTTTTTCTTTCAGTCCTTTAAATGTTTTGCTTTATTTTCTTTGTGCTTGAATGGTTTTTGAATAGAAGTCTGCTGTAATTATTATATTTGTTCCTCCATAGATAAGGTGTTTTTCTCTCTGTCTTCTTTCAAGAATTTTCCCTTTGTCTTTGGTATTTTACAGTTTTAATATGATATACATAGGTGTGAGATTAAAAAGAAACTTTTTAGTATTTATCCTGAGTGGTACTCTCTGAACTCCTAAATCTGTGGTTTGATGTCCTTAATTTTAGGCTCTTGGGTATTTCATGATGATTCCTCCTCCTCTTCCCTTGCCAGAACTATGAGGGAATTTTTTTCAAATCTTCAGTGAGAAGCTGGTGGGTGTCCTAAAGTTAAACCCCATGACAGTATGGTGGCCTTTGGATATTATGATCCAGAGGAGTTTCTCACTCTCATTCTAATTCATATTCAGCCTCCAACAATTCATTGAACTTACTATTTAAATGTTCCTGTCCTTTTCTGGTCCAGTGGTTTCTACTCCAGACTTACATATTTTGGCTGTGATTATCTGAATGCACGTGTGTCTCTAGATTTTGTGTTGGCAGTTTGGCGTGAAACCTTAGTTCTTTGATATGTCTCAAAACATTGCATTTCATTTTGTCCGCTTGTCAGGATAGGAGTGATATCTTCCAATGTCTGAACTGAACAGGAAGTCTTCTGCTTATAATTGTTCATATTTACTTTGCAGAAAGATATTGTTAGACCATTTTGCAATTGTTAGCTAACAGACTTTATGTCCCAAAAGACTTTTTAAAAATAAATAATTCATAATACATTAAAAAAAAATTGAAGTTGCACAACTATGTATTTAGTATCCATCAATTCAAAAAAATCCACTTCAAAGTAGAAAGTTCTATTTATCTTTCATTTTGTCTGTAACAATTCTTATGTAAAAACAATAATTTGCAATCATTATTTTTTGTGACGAGCAGATTAATACAAGATTTTGAAGCTATAGAAGCAAACATACGTGGGTTAGGGCCATATTAAGAAAAATTAACATTTAATATATATTAATGGTAAATTAGTATCTAGTTTTCAAATATTTTCATATAAAACTTATTTCTTATCAAATTAATTTCCATAGTTTATAGTACCTTTGTAATCAATAGAATTTCTATTAAAGAAATTTGAAATAGCAGCCAGACATCCTGTAATTTAGCTACTCATTTAAAGAGGAATTATCTTGAACTGATAGAATCTTCAAGTTTTAATGTTAATCAAAAAAGTATTAGAGGAGTGGGCAGGAAAGAACTGTTTCAGTTATCTTCCTCTGTTTTTAGAACAGTTTCTTAGTTAAAGATCTCCAGTTTTACTTAGGTTTGAAAGAAAAAGTAGAGCAGTGGAAGTTTAAGTATATTATAGCCCAAGGGAATTTGGATATGGAATAATTTAAATAGTAAACTCATTTCTTTCCCAGCTCCTAAGGAGATATTTAATGGATTTTCAGTGGAAGCTTCATAACACTGCACAGTGGGGAATCAGTTTTCATCCAAATTCAAGGGAGAAAATGACTCTTTCATCCCAAAGAGGTTAAAATGCCCTTCCCTTTACATTACAGAGAGAAAAGATATATTGTTAATGAGTGAAAAGGGATTGTGGAAGAGACAATAAAGTTGTAAAACCACATAGAAGTACAAGACAAGTGCATGAGAGCATGCAGTTGAGAGAGCATATGATTAATTTCTAATATATAAGAATTTATTGTTCATTCTGTATAATCGAATCACTATTATTAAGGAAGTGGCTATACTTGAGCTGACTGTATCATGACTACTATATTAAACAAACAAGCCAAGTGAGGTTAAGAACCTGTTAGTAAGTAGTCCTGTAATCTCTTATTTGTTTAAGAGGAAAATGTGCCCATTTGAACCTTCAAACACATTTTTAAAAACCCTATCTTCTTAAGTAATCAAAAAGTCCATTTTCCACAGTTGAATATGACCACAATCAACAAAGCTAAAATTATCTTGTCTAAGCGTAACATACAGATGAATTATCAAACAGGTCATAGATGTAGAAACAGTGGAAATGGGTCAAAGTAGAAAATGTGTTCTCTAAAATAAATGCAAACATTAAACCTTTGCTGATATTTGAAGAGAGAAAACAATGTGTCCTCTCACGAGTTATCATGTCGCTGTTTCCTGTGAAGTACACAATCTGAGAAGAACTTAGAGAAAATGGCACAATCCATTTAACCATATTAATTTTAAATTTAAAATCATTTTGCAAAGAAATTTTAAAATATTTCAGTGACAGCTGAGCTGTATCCATGAGTATCCATAGAATACTTCAGTACTCCTAGGTAAGTTGTGTTCAGATGTCTTATTTTGCTGTGAACTATATCTGATCATTATAAAACTCCGGCACTTTAAATTACTTTCTCAAAATATAAGCGATGTATACCCAAATGGCAATAGTCAAATACTGGGTATTTGAAAACAGTTGTTTGCTATACATACTCAACTCCCCTATTTAACCTGACATTTTTGAGAAGTTGAGTAAAGTTTTTATGATATTGAGTTAGCTGTATTATTATTATCCAGTCATAAATATAATATCAGTAATTTATTTGATACTGATATTACACACTAAACATACTCAGACTACACCAGCAGCTAACAAGATTATGGCCCTTATGCTATTTAGATTGATACTGAGTTTACATATAGACTTTTGATGAAATCAAAATAGGCAGTGAGCAATTTACATGAAGTAAATTTTTGTCTTTTTTAAATGAATATCTAGTTAGAAACTAAGTAACCGGCATCAAGAGGAGACCAATAATTTGCATTGTGAATCTTCACAAATAAATTAACTTTTGACTGCATTTACTGGGATTAAACTTTCCTAGGCTAATTTAGCACACACTTTTATTAGACAAGATGACTGAATGAGGATTAAGATGGAAAGTGGAAATTCTAGAGTGTGACCAACGCTGTCAGAGGGTCAGGACCATTAGCTGTTTTCATATAAACTAAAATGCCGTGCACACACTTCTTAATAACATGTTTAGCTTAGGCCCCACCTACACCAAGATTTTGTTTCCAAAGTGTCTGCTCAGAGAGGAACACTCAGGAAGAAAAACCCAGTTTATGTTTCCCTCTGCCAATCACTACTCAGGATTCTTTTTTTTAAATAAATAAAGATTGTAAATGTTTAAGGTGTTCAACATGGTGTTTTGACATAAATATACGGAGCGACATGATTACTGTAGTCAAGCTAATTAGTATATCCATCTCCTGAGATCCGTTCTCTAAGCAGATTATTAGGATACAATACATTAGTGCTAACTGTAGTCACATGCTTCACATTAGATCTCTAGAATTAATTCATCCTACATAACTACAACTTGCACACTTTGCCCACCCTCTTTCCGTTTCCCCCAGCTCCTTGCCTCGGGTACCTGACTCTTAAACTAGCAAATACTCTGTTCAAAGTGTGTTATACTGCATTTCATTGAAGTAAAGATGATTTTGATTATAAAGGTATATCTTTATCGGCGTTCTACTAAGAAGAAAAAAACCTGGCCATGAAACTATGACGCAATGTTTTCTTCTCAATTTGAATTTTATATTATTCTTTTGGCCAGAGCCCAAGACATACATTTATATTATTTCTCATTTTTGTATACACATGAAACAGGAAATATAAATTAAGGAATTAGTTAAGGTCTTTATAAAGCTTCATAACAATCACATCAAACTCTTGTTTTCTACCCAGAGTGATTCAGGTTCACGGTTTTTCACATAGCGTTGTCGTCCGCACCATCGTGAGTTACTGAAGCAACGTTTTCAGAGTAGTGCTCCCTGTTGTCTCTAGGATTTTATTCTAAGTCATCAATATTCCTTTGGTAAATTTTAATACTGGCACTTTTCTTTTTTGATTGTGTGTCACATAAATTAACCATTTAAAGTGAACAATTCAGTTATATTTGGCACCTCCGCAATGTTGTGTAACCATTACCCCTATGTAATTTCAAAATATTTTCATCACTCCCCCAAACAAAACTTGTATCCATTAAGCAGTTACTCCTCATTTTCCCCCTGGCCTCCCTAGTCCCTGGTACCCACCACCCTGCTTTCGGTTTCTACGGATTTACCTATCCTGGATATTTCATTTAAATGGAATCAGGTAATATATGATGTTTTGTGTCTGTTGTCTTTAACTTCACATAATGTTTTTGAGTTGTATCAAGATTGTAGCATGTATTAAGACTTATTCCTTTTTATGGCTGACTGATATTATATTGTATGCATATTGCCTAATTTACTTATCTATTTATCAGTTAAATGTTTAGGTTGTTTCTACCTTTGACTGTTGTGAGCGATTCTGCTATTATCGTGCACTTTCAAGGTTTTCTTTTTTTGAGTGTCTATTTCTTTTGGATATATGTCTAGAATTGGAATTACTGGGTCATTTGATAACTTCATTGGTCATTGGTTAACTTCGTAATGAACCACCAAACTAGTTTCCACATGTATAGACAACACATTATTAAAATCATGCCAGAATATATTATGGAATATTTAAAAACAATATCCTAGAATTATAATCCTTCTTCAAATCGTTCTTAAGAGATCTCTTTACTGAAAATTCAAAGAGTTGTCCATCATACAATCAGATGTACTTGTCAAGTTTTCACATGTATAAGTAAAGACAACTATATCATGACTGCCAACTCACCATCAATTAAGAAATGTTAAATTGGGCATAAAAACATGTCTCTTAGAATTCGTGAAATTAGAACTTTTAAACATCATCCTTCATTCAGATGTATTTAAGAGATGTTTTTGCTTACTTAGGAATTGAAAATGAACAATGCTTAGTAATTACTACTGAAAAAACATATTTACAACATGTTATCTCAGGCAAGGTAAATTTCACTGCACCCTTTACCACTTAATGAAAAGATACTTTAGTTTTTGTATACAATATGTTTATTTCATTGTGTCTCTTTTAAATTTTAGTATGTATTTTAAACATAACGTATACATGTAGGTATGGAATTTTATCTTCTCTACTTATTTATTTTTCTAATGGTACATTTCTAGAAGGAATGCCAAGTTGACAGGGACCTAACAAGACAGGGCAGATCCAAGTTCTGATAGTTCTAGATCTTTAAAACTCTGGATGGTTCTTTTTTTATTTTTTTTTTGCGGTACGCGGGCCTCTCACTGTTGTGGCCTCTCCCGTTGCGGAGCACAGGCTCCGGACGCGCAGGCTCAGCGGCCATGGCTCACGGGCCCAGCCGCTCCGCGGCATGTGGGATCTTCCCAGACCGGGGCACGAACCCGTGTCCCCTGCATCGGCAGGCGGACTCTCAACCACAGCGCCACCAGGGAAGCCTGGATGGTTCTTTTTAAGAATAATAAGAAATTATAATTAAAAATTAGGTACAAATGTTAATGTTTATCTAGAATTAAGAAGAAAACACACACAATTCCAAATTTTAGAATCTGTTGATTGCCACAGCATCAGAAACTCCTAGGAACTTGGGAGGGATCCACATGAGAGATCTTGAAGTTTGAACTTACTTGGCTTCTCAGAAAATCCACCCATATATTATGCACTGTGGGTAACTAATCATTTTCTTCTATGTATTTGCAGGCAAGAAAATAAAAATGGACTGAACCCCAGAAACATGACAAATGCTTTGAAAATGGCTTTGGACTAAAAGAGTCTCCATGTGTTTCATAATGGAATCATTTTGCTTATGAGAAATGCCTGTGAGGATGTCATAGAATGCTGCTGCTGGAAGATTCAAAGGTATCTAATCTAATACTCTTACTTTATAGTTGAAGAAAATGAGTGACAGAGATGTGAACTGACTTGTACAATATCATAATTCTAGCTCAAAGAAGACCAGAATGCAGCTTTTGCCCAATTTCAGTACACTTATTTTTCTAATGTTGAACACATAACTCTAGAATTACCCAAACTTTTAGTACTACTGAATTCTGTAACTTGATCCAATTAGGGAGACATAGTTAGGGAAGAAGATGATGGAAAACAAAGGAAACCAGGAGCCAATGCACATTTACTATGTGTTAGTAACTGTGCTTTGTTCTTTATAATATAGCCTCATATTTAATAATCACAAAATTGCTGTCCTCATTTTACAGGTGAGGACACTGAAACTCAAAGATGATATCTAACTTGATTTAGTTTTCTTTCTACTGCAAGTTACCTTGTAAAAACAAGGGGCCCTATGTACTGCTGCATGTACTTGCCTTTGTCATTTCTACCTCTACATCCTTTCTTGAGCTTTCATACATCTTTTTCACCTGTCAAATGATTAATTATCCTTTGAACATAAGATTAACTCTCATAGATTCTTCCCAAACATACCATGGGAATGTGTCAGTGTATTCACGTACAAAGAGCTCCCATAAAGACACCATGTGACAAGTAGTATATCAGTGTTAGAACAAGGTTGCTTAAGAGATCGTCAAAGGGATAAGTCTTTCCAGGATGGTCTGTCCTGAGAAAGCATCAGAGAAGCCATTGCATTGAACTATATTTTGAGGGATAAAAAGACATACGACTCCAAGCAAACCATGTGAAGTTTGAAAAGTATATCCCAACTTGGCTAAAGCAAAAGGCTTTCATTGAAAAGTGGTGCAAAGGAATGCTGATGAACTGGTTAGAACCTGTGTACCCAGAGGTCTTGCTTATTGATGCAAGCAATTTGTGTTTCAATTAATAGCTAATGGAAACATGCTGGAAATTTTTATTATGGTAACATTAACAAAGAAATAGCTTTCAGAAGATCGTCCTTAATATATAGAATGAATATGAGGAGAGAAAAACGATGGCAGAAGGCAAGTGAGAAAGTTATTAAAAGCAAAGTGTGAGCAACTAGAAATGGAAGTGACATATATCCTATTTATAAAATCAAACTTAACATTAGCTTTTGTGAAGGCAGAATCATGCTTCTTTCTTTGTGTTACCTACCTTATTTTTGTCTCAGTTCTACAAATACAGAAACTGCTCCATTAGAGCTCATGAGTGACAGTTTATTTTCTAAGTCTCTTGCTTCTCACTAGTACATCACTCTCCCCTTCTGATCTGACCTCTAATCCCCCAGTCAATAGAGCATGAGACAGTGACAAGTTCCTTTGACTCTTCAGTCAATAAGTAGGTGGCTTAGCAAAGATTAATAATGATCATCATTCTTTGTAAGTCTGACATTGTCATTCGGACATCTGAGAAGATGGATAATTAGATCATATTCAAAGTAGTGAAACATGTATGAGTTTCATAAAAATAAGATAGAAAGAACTTTTTGATTGTGCTCAAATACTTGCGTTTTATGCTATGTAAAATACAACCTGTGAGCAATGAATCCAAGTGTACTTTTATTTATTTTTCCCTCTATCTACTTATCAGCAAAACCAAAATAAGACAAATATAATATTTTCCAGATAGTATGTTAATGTAGAAATAATGTGGAAATAGGTGATTTATGTTTTGGTACATTATGAAGACTTATAGGGATTTCAGCCTGTTTTACAATGTTTAAATAATAAAAGCAATCTATATTTCTAATACTTGGATTGATATATGCCAAGATTCTCTAAGTTTCCACCATTTAAGAAGAAATCTGTTGGAGAGATCATAAAGAGAACAGTTATTCAGCCACATCCTGCAATCTTAGAAGGAAGTTAGGTAGGGTAAATGGAGTAAATTAAAACTGGCAGAAAATTATATATTGGGCATCCTAACATAGACTCTGTCTCTGAGAAAGGATCTCAGGGTTTTGAAGATTTGGGCTGGGACACCTGTTGTGTGGTTTTTCTAGGCTTGAGCCCTGTTTGTTGCAAGAGGTAGTTTGAGAGGGCAATGCAGATGCTTAGAGAAGAAGTTATTTCTCAAAGTTTTGCTAAAGAACACTCACTTTAGAATCTATTCAGGAGCTTCCTAAAGGGGTAGCATCAGAGAAGACATTTCATTGACTGCATTTTGAGAACTCACAATATAAAGAGATACAATTCCAAGTAAACGCTGAGAAGAGACCCGTTAAATTAGAATCTCTGGTAGGAGAATGTCAAATCTGCATGATTAACAGTAATTTTCACGCACTTGAGTACTTGAACAATGGTCTCCAAACTTTTGCTCATATTACTCTTAAAAGAAATTTGAAAAACCTACATTCCTACACATTTAAGGTTTTCTTCAAAAAATTTAACAATTATTTTTGTGATTTGAACGTTTAAGATCTACCCTCAGAAAACTGCAAGTGTATGGTGCAGTAACTAACTATAGTGAGTCCATGGATGTGCTAATTAACTTAATTGTGATTATCATTTCACAGTATATACATCTATCAAATCATCATGTTGTACAGATTCAATAATTATTAGTATATGGGCAAACATGCCTGAAATACACTCCCAGTTTTCCCAATTGTATGAATTTTAAAGCAAACCCAAGACATCATACTATTTCATATACATATACACTAGCATATTCATCTCTAAAAGGTAAAAACTCTTTTAAAACATACCACAATTCATTCCAAAACATTAAAAATAACAGTAATTCCTTAATATAATTAAATATCAGGTCCTTGTTAAAATTTTTCTGCTTGTCACATAAATGCGTGTATGTGTTTTAAATGTATAGAAATAGGATCCTAATGAAATCCACGCATTATATTTAGTTGATACAACAATGAATTCTCTTTCAGTCAGTAGCATTGCTGTTGAGTAGAACTTTCTGTGATAATAGAAAACTTTTGTGTTCATGGTCTTCATTTGTGGCTATTGTGCCCTTGAAATGTGCTAATGTGAATGAGGACCTGAAGTTTTTATTTATTTAATTTTTATGAATTTAAATTTAAATAGCCACATATAGAAAGTGGCTACAGTATTGGAAAGTGAAGATCAAATAAATGACCCTCCATCTCTCTTTTGTCTTTTACTTACAATTTATCTGTTAAAAATAATCAGATTTTTGGTTTAATCAGTATCCCATAGTCTGGATTCTGTTGACTACATCCTTGAAATCATATTGAACATCTTCCTCTGCTCATATATTTTCTGTAAATTAGTACTCGGATCTAGAAGTTTGATCAGTTTAAGATTGATTTTTGGCAAGAATATGCTATAGTTACTTGCTATCGTATTTTTCCATCTGGAGGTCTCTATGTCTAATTGCTTCCTTTCTGTGATTGTTGCCTAAATCCATGATTTCACCAGTTGTTACAAATGGTGATATTCTAATTCATCCTTTCTTTTCATTAAGAGCAGGATACTCTTCTAAAGAGACATCCCATTCTCATTTAAATAGTTATCCAGAAATATAGTTTGCACAGTGAGGCAAAACAGATTCTTGATTCTTAACCTTCTTTCCAGTTTTCAAAATAATGACTGGTTTCTCTAGAACCCTATAATGTTAGTCAATTATTGTTATTATTCTCTTTAATACCATTATGAGCTCATGAATTTAAATAAATGTGATGTATCTCAATCCATTGCAGTTCTTCTTCTTGATAATCAATCTTTTCTATCTTTGCGTCAGTGAGACTGTCTTCAAGTTGTTTCCTGATCACTTACATGACCCTGGGAGTCTGTGAAAACATTTTCTGCTTCATTACATGATAAGATGAACCCAGGGTCATCTAGTGTGTTGCTTGGCGTAGAACTAGAATCAGTCATATCCGAGAAGCCATGGATTTATTTAGTTAGAAAGAATTTTAGAGACCACAACTTGGTCACTAGGTTGGCCACTTTCTTTCTTATTAAAAGCTAATAAAAAAAGATTTTTAAAATGCCATTATGAGTTCATATCAATACTTCCCAAAAAATTCAGTATTCTAGGATTTTTCCTTAACCTCTTTGAACTTATATCTCTCTACCCCTTGTCCAACACAGAAAATCCTAATTCTTAAATGATATCAATATAAAGTAGTCCTGTTCTTTACCCCACAATACATGCATAATCTTTTCTGGATGGAAAAATGAAGTAATGTGTAAAGTACTGGATTTTCAATAAAAGAAAATTTTTACAGAGTAATATTGACTGTGTTAAAAAACTAAATTCTACTAAGTAAATTAAATGAAAGACTTTTATAGGCAGAAGGGAGTGGGACTAAGGAAGTTATACTAGGCAAAAATGTGAATTGGTTATGTCAAGGTCACTGTCCTTTAGGGAATGGCAGGGGTTTATCTGGTGGATTACCTAGCTGTTGCTGATCAGGTAATTCCTTATTGACTGGCTTAAGATTCCATTTATGGGAGAGCCGAAATTGTAATTAAGTCTCCATTTGGTCATGTAGGGCTTAGCATAAGTGACTCCATTTTGGGCCTGTTGTCTTGTTTATTACAACTGTAAAATGCATTCTTTTAATACTACTTTTTACCATGAAATCAGTGCTTTTTTTTTTAGTCCAGATATATGTGTGCACTTAACCCATTAGAATAATCTAGACCCTCAGCCAAGTGTAGGAAAGAAAACATTTTTCCTTCTTCCCTTCTAGGTTGTTTGGCTGCCTAATAATAAAATGGACATAAGACAGATCAATGGGAGAAAGAAAACATTTAATTACCTACTTAGAGGAGACCCACAAAAACATGAGACTTTAAGGTAGTCAGGCAACTGAGGCTTATATACCTGAGTGAAGCAGAAGGTGGTGGGGGTCTGGTGTCTCAAAGGGGAGGGAAATAATTCACAGGAAAATGAGAGAGTAACTGTTTGGTAAACGGATGTTTGCCAGGTCATGCAGATAAATCTTTCCTGTATAAAAAGTTATGTCTGGTAATAGCTCTCTTCCTCATACAGGTCTTCCGGGTACAGGTTTTTTCCTATTTAAATTCTTTTTTGGCAGTTAAGGGAGAACTGCCTGATTCAGATTTTCCTGAATCTTATGGTTCTTAATTGTCGTCACCTAAAAATAATCTATGTGCCAAAGAGGTACATATAAGCGTGGCACAGTCTGCTGCCCCTCAGTAGAATGTAAACCTTTTGTGATAAAACATGAGTCTTTGAAGTTGGAATTTATATTCATGAAAATTAAACTATGAGCATAATTTATCTAACAAACACAAAATGCTTGGGGTCTAATTTAGGAAATTTAGAAAGAAGGGTCATACCTTGCTTAGATTTAATATGGATCAATGGCTTTTTTTGATTTGATATATTTAAAATTTATTTTCCAGATGAATAGTATGAATATTTATAAAATAGAGTGAAATTTAAGTTTACTTATTTGGAAATAATGTATGTACACAATAAATCAGAACTTCAGGTCTTTGTATATTTTTTTTTCAAAATGAGAGGAGTGAAAACAATTTTCAATCTCACTTATAATGGAGGTAGAATTAATAAGAGCAGAGGTGAGGTGGCCCTGTTCTGTTACACCTATATTTTAGTCTACAGCACAACACACTATTTCTGAGTTAGATTTTAAAATGCAATAATAGATTTTAAAATTGTGTTTTACCTACAAATTGGCACTTGCCATCCACCTCAACAAGGATCAAATTATGAGCTGCTGCAGCTTCTGAGCATCAACACCCCCAAAGGAGTTCAGGATGATGGTCTGGAATGAGGCCCTCTGTGCTCTGGGAAAAACTGGCAGAACAGGTCTTCAGATAGTTATTTTCAGGAGAAAACTTTATGAGCCCACTTCTTGCATTTCCTCATATCTAGAAAAACACTAAAATCCTTCATGGTGACGTCTGCTCCTCATGACTAGCAGTGACCTTCAGGCGACTAGCAGAAACCTCTGCAAAAAATATGTGCTCGACTGCATGTACTCCCTCTTCACCAAAATCACATATATACTGACCTTCCCCCCCTACCTCTTTGGAGCAGTTTCTCAGAGCTATCTGAGAAGCTGTCTCTTGGGTTATAATCCTCATTTTGCCCCAAATAAAACTTAACTCATAACTCTCACATTGTGCATTTTTTTTCAGTTGACATGTGTTTCTAGTTATCAGTGGTTCGCAATCCTCAAAAAGGTACGTTAGCGTCGCTCATGGAGGTGTAGGGGAGGAAAAACAATTTTCTTTTCACGCTTCTCAGTTCTTGGCTTAGAACCCCTGTAATAAGGGACAGATTAACTGGAGAAAAACAGACAGAAGTTTAATAACATATATATATTTCCTGTATATATATGGAAGATATCCAGAAAAACTAATTCCCATAAATGGCCCAAGCCATTACCGTAAATACCTTCTTAAACTAAAGACGAAAGAAAGCTGTTGAAGTGTGTGGAGCCAGTTGGGGGAAGTTATCAGGCAAAGCACAGTAAATAAGGGAATAGTTGTTATGCAGATTTAAGTCTTGCCTACTTCACCTGATAAGAGTTTCTAGTGATTTAGTGGTCCTTCTGCTCAGGGTACAAAAAGAAAGACACCCTGACTAGTGGAGGTTTCCCTTGCAAATGTAAATGTCTCTTGCAAAAAGATACCATCTACTAGAGGGTCTCCTGTGTCTGCTGTTATTTAAAAAAAAATTTTAGGGCTTCCCTGGTGGCGCAGTCAGCAGGGGACACGGGTTCGTGCCCCGGTCCGGGAAGATCCCACATGGGCCCGTGAGCCATGGCTGCTGAGCCTGCATGTCCAGAGCCGGGAGAGGCCACAACAGTGAGAGGCCCACGTACCACAAAAAAATAAATTTTTAAAAAAAGTAATGACCTGCCTCAAAGAGGCATTTTTAGGGGTGGCAAATTCTGCTCCCCTTCAGAGGTCCCCTGTGTGACAATTCTGATTACTCTGATTAGAGAGATTTGGAGTTCCACTCAGCCTTTTAAACTACGGGCAATCTGATACCTATCCTAAATAGAGAATTCCAAAAGAATTTACACTGTTTTAGAATATGAGGTTTTCTTGTTATTGTATTTTTAAAAGGAAAAAAAATATATGGTTAGATGGAAACAAATAAACAAACAAACCTGCCCTAATGAACTACTTCTAATCTGTATGCTGAAAAAAATTAATGCGTGACTATTCTAAATACTCTAAAATAAAAATACTGAATGCATGTAGATTGCATTTGAAAGTAGAGGTAAGCTCTTCTTAGAAAATTTGATTTCCTATTACCTGTAGGAAATGTACACAGTACTAATGGAAATGAATAGCAGATCGTTTTCACTGGTACTAAAAAATGATTCAGGAACAAGTGGAATTCATACAACTACTTTGCTTTCCATGGAGAGACAAAGAGAGAGACGGATAGAGATGACAGAGAGAGAAGGGGGTCTGGTTTCTCATTTTTTTGGATTTCTCTTATTAGCTGTGTACACTTTTACGCTTCTTATATGTTCATTTTGATCATTTTGTCATTATGAAATGTTCTTTACCACTGGCTGTGATATTATGATTTATAATAAGAAATATATATTTGGTCTTCGTCCCATTTCTGGCATAAACATCCCCAAACAGTGATAAGAGCAAGGAGCATCTTTTGTTATATTTGGTTTCTTATCTTCAGTTCCGGATATTGCTTCAGAGTTATAAAGTGAAATGGGTGTCTTATTATTCATAAAAAGCCTCTTTCAACCCCAACTGAGTTTATGTTAATGAGGTGACTTTTAGAAGTCCCCTGAAGTTGGGGGGTTGGTTTCCAGGGGATCCAACCATGTGATTAGAAGGTTGGAACTTTCAACCCCACCCTTTGTTCCTCCTTGGAGGGGAGAGGGGCTGGAGATTGAGTTCAATCACCAATGGCCGAGGATTTAATCAATTGTGCCTATGTAATAAAGCTTCCATTAAAAATCCCCAAATGGAGACGGTTCAGAGAGCTTCCATGTTGACAGAGATTCATCTGCTCCAAGAGATCATGGAAGCTGCACCCCTTTCCCCACACTTTGCCTTGTTCATTGTAAGGTCGGATCTTAACAAACGGCACCACGAAACAGAGGAAAGCTTCAAGTGAGCTTTATTAGGGAGCGCTCCCGGGCGAGGTTCACTGGTCCGAGAGCAAGGGGCCAGAGAAGTCGCACCCTGGGCGAGGGTTGGGCAAGATTTTATAGGGGAAGAAGGGAAAGGGGTGTCGTGAATCTGGGAGGGCGCAGGGTATTCCTTATTTGGTGGTCTTTTCGGGTATCCTGGGGGACCGTTGGTCCCGCCCCTCGAAAGGCGGGAAGGCTGGGCTGGGTTCAAAGTCCCCAGGTCAGTTCCTGGAACTGGGTGGTCCGGAATGTCTCCAGGGCAGTTTCTGGAACTGGGTGGTCCGGAGAATTTCGGTCTGATGCAACCTGTGAATCTGTGTTCCCCTGCCTCGGGCCAGTTGGCCTTACATTCATCTCTTTCATCTGGCTGTTGCTGCTGTTGACTTAAAAAAATGCACAACGTGAGAATTGCGAGTTACGTTTTATTTGGGGCAAAATGAGGGCTGCAGCCTGGAAGACAGCATCCCAGATAGCTCTGAAAAACTGCTCCAAAGAGGTTCGGGGGAAGGTCAGTATACATGTGATTTTGGTGAAGGGGGAGTACATGCAGTCGAGCACGTATTTTTTGCAGAGGTTTCTGCTAGTCTCCTGAAGGTCACTACTAGTCAAGAGGAGCAGACGTCACCATGAAGGATTTTAGTGTTTTTCTAGATATGAGGAGATACAAGAACTGTGCTCATAAAATCGGCTCCTGAAAAGAGTTCTGTGAGCACCTCTAACAAATTAATTGAACCCAAGGCAGGGTTCCTGGGAACCTCCAGTCAATAGCTGGTTGGTCAGAGGCACAGGTGATCGTCTGGGCTTGTGATCGTCATCCAAAGGAGGTAGGGTACATTTTGTAGGATGGAGCCCTTAAGCTGTTGGATATGATGCCATCTCTTAGTACATAATGTCAGAACTGAGTTGAACTGTAGGACACCCAGCTGGTGTCTGGAGAATTGCTTGGTGGTGTGTGGGAAAAACTTCTCCCCTGCCCCCCTCCCATTGGAAATCAGGTCCCAGATCCCTTTTATGGGGAATATGTTCTTTATCCCCAAATCTTTTCTGCCAGATATTTATACTGTCACTCCAGCTTTCTTATGATCGGTTTTTGCATGTCATTTCTTTTTGTTTAACTTTTAACCTATATATAGACACAGTACTCCTGAGTCATGCTTTTATCCATTTTGATTATCCCTGTCTAGGATTTGGCTTGTAAAAGCAATGTTAGTTGACTGTAAATATCAGCATGGATGGATTTAAGTATACCTCCTCACTGCTTATATTCTGTTGTCTTAAATGTTCTTTGTTGATTGTATTCTCACTTTTGCCACAAACTGTGGCAGTAGTACTGGCAACGCTGGTGGTAAAAGAATTTACCGAGTCAGAAGCAAGGGTAGAAAGCAAGATTTATTGAGTACACTGCAAGGGAGCAGCAGGTGAGACCAAGAGGGGGTCTGCACAGGAGGAGAGAAACTGGGCTTCTTTTCTGGTCCCCTCTGTTCACCATTGGGTTAATGTTCCACCTATATGGTGGTTAAGGCTGGGTGTGTCGTAGCTCAATCTTCCTGGAATGCCAACTGCTTGTGACTGCTGGTAATTTTCCATTGGGGGAAGGTGTGATGGTCTTATCTTAAAATGACCTCCGCAGTCTAAGATGGCTGTTCTCTTGCTAAGCTCCACAACTTTCCTGCCTTCTTTTGAATTGACTATACTTTAGTATGCTATTTCATCTTAACTGTTTATCCTAATATTCTAATTCATCATCCCTCTTCAGTTTTCCTTTTTGGTACTTGCATTCATGTGTATATCATGCAAATTGATCTAGATTTTCCATAGGCAAACTGATTTTAAGGGTACAAAGAAAAAAGAGGGCTCCAATAATTATGAAATAAGTGATCAGGAGATAAAAGCATTATGTCCAAATCTATTTCCGTAGACTGTCTATGATATATTTTAAATACTTTTTTACTAAAAGTGACTAACATTTAAATTGAGTTTTGCTTGCTGTTTTTTTTTTTGAGCTTTTATTTATTTATTTTGGCCTCTCGACATGTGGTATCTTAGTTCCCTGACCAGGGATCAAACCTGTGCCCCCTGCAGTGGAGGCATGGAGTCTTAACCACTGGACCACCAGGGAAGTCCCTTGCTTGCTGTTTTGATATAAAATCTTTTAGTACTTCTTTACAGTAACAATACATTTTAATTAAGAAATTTACTTGACATAGCTTTTAAATAGGCTAAAATACTATTTTACTAAAACAAGTAATGGATTACTGGTTTATTCTAACATCATCACATTTTATCTAATGGAATTCATATGTTCTATTGACATAGCTTTATGTCTCCTAACCCAAGAGTAAGAAAAGCTGTGGGTCGTGAAAAGAGTCAGATACAGAAAATACTTAGCAATTGGAGCAATTCTATACCTAGAGAAAGAGAGCTAAGATAATCAATTTATTCTTCGATACTTAAGAAATTTTATACTAGACATGAAAGATGTCTGAGTCTGGCAAAGATAAAATGAGAAATTTTAACAAACAAAAAACAATATACCAAATTTATGAAACAAATATGAATTTCACGACAACACTTGAAAGGCAAGAAATATTATATTTCTTTAATACTCAAAATCATGTCAAATCTGGTTCCAAACACAAATCAATAAAATAAACCATGATTTTAAATGTCAGACATTAATGGTGGCTCTTCTGATATCCAAAGGATGTTCAATGTTCCCAGGCTCTTATGGTTCTAGAAAAATGGGGAAGGGACCAGGGTTGTTGCCCTCAGTACTTTTGTTTCTTCTGCAATACAATTATATGGCTGAATGCCATATGTTTCAGCCTGTATTGGATGGAAATTCTCACCATGGTTTGGACATGTCTATCCTCCGCTACCACCACATTGGGTCATGGAGACTTCACTGTGCGGGGAAGTTTGTAGGTTTAGATGTCAGTTTTACCAGGTATCAGAAACCTAGTCCCATTCGGTGTCTCCAGTTCTGTCTACCACCCAGAGAAACTTGCAACTCCATTCCCTTTCCCTTTCCCATTCTCAAAGAAACTACCTAGAATTAAAATCCTCTCTTTTTATTTCTCAAAGCCTGCACCTTTATTCCTTTCCTTCTCACCAAGTCCACTTAATTACTCTAAGAGCCTAAGCTTTGGTAAATAAAGCCAGATTAACTCTTCTAGAAGTAAATAAAACCTGTATCTTCAAAATGGTAAACCCTATCTCCCCTCTTCAGGGGGTATCTGACATTCTTTCATGACTAGACTACAGCTGAGAAAACAGTTAATTTCATAACTGGCAATTCTGCTACACTAACATTTTAAATATATTGCTCTTCTTTACATACTTATTTCTGTAGCAAAGGCTGTGTTTCTGGCTATGTAAGTGGAATTTTAAATTACAATGCAATATTATATAACTATAGACATCATAAAAATTCATAGTGAAAGGTACAGTATTACTTCAGGTGAAGAATCTCCAAATCACATGTTTGTAAAGTGTTAAACCTAGCGATCTTCAAAATCCACACACACAAAAACTAAAACAAGGTAGTTGTGAGGTTAATTCCAGTGAAAAACGTGCAAGTGCACGTGCTCATCCTAATGCCTCTCAATCAGTGCACTTCTCTTTAACTCACCGTGAGATAAAATGAAGCACACCCGGTGGCAGAGTCAAGAGGGCGGATTAGGAGGATGCAGATTTCACATCTCCTCACAACTGGGGCACCTACCAAGCCCTGGTGGGGGGCCACGGACACCTAAGGGGACGGGAGGAACCCCCAGCGACCGAGTAGGATATGGGGCGTGGGGGAAGTGAAGGAGGAAGAGAAGTGGAGGTGGGACAGGACTGGCATCACTGAGGGTCTGCTGGGGGAGGGGAAGGGATCCCATGCCCGAAGGGGGAAATTGGGGGACCACTGGGAGGGCAGAAGATCAAAAGGGAGTGTGGCCAGGTTTCCCTTGCCCACTTGGGCCCCCAGAAGCCTGCTGAGATCCTGGGTCTGATCCTCTGCCCACCGAGGCCCCCTCCAGCTGCGCGGGTCCTGAGGGAATGGGAGGGAGGGAAAGGGGATCAAAAGTAAAGGTCGGAGCTCCAGGAACTGCAACCCTGAGGAGTGGCTGGGGAGGGGAGGAGTTCCTACACCCAGTGGAACCCACCCATGGTTAGGAGTCCAGCAGGGATGGGGGAGACCCTGGGGGAGATGGTTGGGGGGTGCGCAGGAACGGAAGGGAATGCAGCCAGCGCTTTCCCAGTCCACTTAGGCACCAGGGAAGCTATTGGGCTCCCAGGCCTAATCCTCTGCCCTCAGAGCACCTCCTGCTGCACAGAGCCCAAGCCCTGCCCCTAAACCCCCATCCAGGGACCTACCACTAGACTCAGAGACTCCCTGTGAAACCCACTCCAATGCATGGGGCTTAACCCCACCCACACATCCTGACACAGGGCTTGGTCCCCCTGCTGCCCCCTTTTTTTTTTTCTGTTGTGGTTTTATTTTACCTTGCTGTAGTTGTTTGAATTATATTTTTATTTTTCATAATATATTTTATATATTTTTTATCTTTCAAATTTTATTTTGCTTTTTATTCTTTGATATTCTACTGCTCCTTTTTTCTTTCTTTCTTTTTTTTTTTTTTTTTTTTTTTTTTTTTTTTTTTTTTTTTGTTGCGCCATGAGCTTGCAGTGTCTTGATACCCAGGCCAGGGGGTCTGGCCTGAACTCCTGTGGTGCAAGCTCCAAGTCCAAACTGCTGGACTAACAGAGAACCTCAGACTCCAGGGAATATTAGTCAGAGAGACACTGCCTTGAGGTCCTAATCTCAGCACCAAAACCCGGCTCTATCCAACTGCCTGCTGGACGCCTCAGACCAAACAACCAGTAAGACAGGAATACAGGCCCGCCCATTAAAAACAACAACAAAAAAGAAACAACAAAAAAAATGTTACAGACAAAGGAGCAAGGTAAAAACCTACAAGACCAAATAAATGAAGACAAAATAGGCAACCTTCCTGAAAAAGAATTCAGAGTAATGACAGTAAACATCCAAAATGTTGGAGAAAGAATGGAGGAAATACAAGAAACATTTAACAAGGATCTAGAAGAACTAAGAGCAAACAGTGATGAACAACACAATGACTGAAATTAAAAATACTCTAGAAGGAATCAATAGCAGAATAACTGAGGCAGAAGAATGGAACAGTGAGCTGGAAGATAAAATGGTAGAAATAACTGCCAGGGAACACAATAAAGAAAAAAGAATGAAGAATTGAGGACAGTCTCAGAGACCTCTGGGACATTAAATGCACCAACATTCGAATTACAGGGGTCCCAGAAGAAGAAGAGAAAAATAAAGGTTCAGAGAAAATATTTGAAGAGATTATACTTGAAAACTTCCCTAATATGGGAAAGGAAATAGTCAATCAAGTCCAGGAAGCACAGAGAGTCCTATACAGGATAAACCCAAAGTGAAACACACCAAGAGACATATTAGTCAAAGTATCAAAAATTAAATACAAAGAAAAAATATTAAAAGCAGCAAGGGAAAAACAACAAATAACATACAAGGGAATCCCCGTAAGGTTAACTGCTGATCTTTCAGCAGAAGCTCTGCAAGTCAGAAGGGAGTCACAGGACATATTTAAAGTGATGAAAGGAAAAAACCTACAACCAAGATTACTCTACCCAGCAAGGATCTCATTCAGATTCAACGGGGAAATTAAAACATTTACAGACAAGCAAAAGTGAAGAGAATTCAGCACCACCAAACCAGCTTTACAACAAACACTGAAGGAGCTTCTCTAAGTAGAAAACACAGAGAAGGAAAAGACCTACAAAAAAAAACCCAAAACAATTAAGAAAATGGTAATAGGAACATACATAATGATAATTACCTTAAATGTAAATGGATTAAATGCTCCAACCAAAAGACATAGACTGGCTGAATGGATACAAAAACAAGACCTGTATATATGCTGTCTACAAGAGACCCACTTCAGACCTAGGGACACAAACAGACTGAAAGTGAGGGGATGGAAAAAGATATTCCATGCAAATGGAAATCAAAAGAAAGCTGGAGTAGCAATTCTCATATCAGACAAAATAGACTTTAAAATAAAGACTATTAGAAGAGACAAAGAAGGACACTAACTAATGATCAAGGGATCGATCCAAGAAGAAGATATAACAATTAGAAATATTTATGCACCCAACATAGGAGCACCTCAATACCTAAGGCAAATGTTAAGAGCCATAAAAGGGGAGATCAACAGTAACACAATCATAGTAGGGGATTTTAACACCCCACTTTCACCAATGGACAGATCATCCAAAATGAAAAAAATAAGGAAACACAAGCTTTAAAAGATCCATTAAACAAGGTGAACTTAATTGATATTTATAGGACATTCCATCCAAAAACAAAAGAATACACTTTCCTCTCAAGTGCTCATGGAATATTCTCCAGGAGAGATCATATTTTGGGTCACAAATCCAACCTTGGTAAATTTAAGAAAATTGAAATCGTATCAAGTATCTTTTCCGACCACAATGCTATGAGACTAGATATCATTTACAGGAAGAAATCTGTAAAAAATACAAACACATGGGGGCTAAACAATGCACTACTAAATAGCCAAGAGATCACTGAAGAAATCAAAGAGGAAATCAAAAAATACCTAGAAAAAAATGACAATGAAAACACGATGAGCCAAAACCTATGGGATGCAGCAAAAGCAGTTCTAAGAGGGAAGTTTATAGCAATACAGTCCTACCTCAAGAAACAAGAAACAACTCAAATAAACAACCTAACTTTACACCTGAAGAAATTAGGGAAAGAAGAACAAAAAAATCCCACAGTTAGCAGAAGGAAAGAAATCATCAAGATCATATCACAAAAAAATGAAAAAGAAATGAAGGAAACAATAGCAAAGATCAATAAAACTAAAAGCTGGTTCTTTGGGAAGATAAACAAATCAATAAACCATTAGCCAGACAGAGCCAAATAAAAAGGGAGAACACTCAAATGAATAGAATTAGAAATGAAAAAGGAGAGGTAATAACTGACACTGCAGAAATACAAAGGATCATGAGAGATACTACAAGCAACTCTATGCCAATAAAATGGACAACCTGGAAGAAATGGACAAATTCTTAGAAAAGCATAACACTCCGAGACTGAACCAGGAAGACATAGAAAATATGAACAGACCAATCACAAGCACTGAAATTGAGACTGTGATTGAAAATCTGCCAACAAAGAAAAGCCCAGGACTAGATGGCTTTACAGGCAAATTCTATCAAACATTTAGAAAAGAGCTAACATCTATCCTTCTCAAACTCTTCCAAAATATAGCAGAGGGAGGGACACTCCCAAATTCATTCTACGAGTCCACCATCACCCTGATACCAAAACCAGACAAGGATGTCACAAAGAAAGAAAACTACAGGCCAACATCACTGATGAACATACATGCAAAAATCCTCAAGAAAATAGACATTTCTCCAAAGAAGATATAAAGATTGCCAACAGACACATGAAAGGATGTTCAACATCACTAATCATTAGAGAAATGAAAATGAAAACTACAATGAGGTATCACCTCACACCAGTCAGAATGGCCATCATCAAAAATCTACAAACAGTAAATGCTGGAGAGGGTGTGGATAAAAGGGAACCCTCTTGCACTGTTGGTTGGAATGTAAATTGATACAGCCACTCTTGGGAACAGTATGGTGGTTCCTTAAAAAACAAAAGTAGAAGTACCATATGACCCAGCAATCCCACTACTGGGCATATACCTTGAGAAAACCATAATTCAAAAAGAGTCATAGGGCTTCCCTGGTGACGCAGTGGTTGAGAGTCCGCCTGCCGATGCAGGGGACACGGGTTCATGCCCTGGTCCAGGAAGATCCCACATGCCGCGGAGCAGCTAGGCCCTTGAGCCATGACCACTGAGCCTGCGCGTCCGGAGCCTGTGCTCTGCAATGGGAGAGGCCACAACAGTGAGAGGCCCGTGTACCGCCAAAAAAAAAAAAAAAAAGAGTCACGTACCACAATGTTCATTCCAGCACTGTTTACAGTAACCTGGACATGGAAGCAACCTAAGTGTCTATTGACAGATGAATGG
Organism: Orcinus orca; assembly: GCF_937001465.1. NCBI lineage: Eukaryota > Metazoa > Chordata > Mammalia > Artiodactyla > Delphinidae > Orcinus > Orcinus orca. The sequence goes on from NC_064564.1 coordinate 59,044,793, forward strand.
TTAAAGAAGATGTGGCACATATATATAGTGGAATATTACTCAGCCAAAGAAAGAAACACAATTGAGTTATTTGTAGTGAAGTGGATGGACCTAGAGTCTGTCATACAGAGTGAAGTAAGTCAGAAAGACCAAAAGAAATACTGTGTGCTAACACATATACATGGAATCTAAAAAAACAAAAATGTTTCTGAAGGACGTAGGGGCAGGACAGGAATAAAGACACAGACATAGAGAATGGACTTGAGGACACGTGGAGGGGGACGGGTAAGCTGGGACGAAGTGAGAGTGTCGCATTGACATATACACACTACCAAATGTAAATTAGATAGCTAGTGGGAAGCAGCTGCATAGCAGAGGGAGATCAGTTTGGTGCTTTGTGACCACCTAGAAGGGTGGGATAGGGCGGCTGGGAGGGAGTCGCAAGAGGGAAGGGATATGGGGATATATGTATGCATATAGCTGATTCCCTTTGTTATACAGCAGAAACTAACACAACATTGTAAAGCAATTATATTCCAATAAAGATGTTAAAAAGAAAATGAAGCACACCCCTAAAATATGAAGCAAAAGAAACTCAAATAAATTTCTCAATTTTTCAAATCAGACAGTTTTTGATATTTGATGATTAAAGCACAGTCATTCACCAGATACATTAAGCAATTACCTAGTAAGCTAAACCTTTAATCAGCAAATAAAAGTTGATTGGGGGAGAGAGTAGTTTTCTGTTACTAAAAATAAATTTGAATTTTAGGCAAGATGGAAGACTAGGGAGATGATTACAAAAATCTAGATAATAAGATTTTCATTGAATTTTGGATAGAAGTGCAGATGAAACTGAGGGACTTGAGAAAAAGTATGGAATAGAACTTAGTCATGGGATGGTTATGAGGAGGTGTTGGTAAAGTTTAGAGAGGTGGGCCGATGGCCATATTATCTCAGATAGTTTTTAATCCTTTTAAGATATCTGATATTTCATATCATTGCTTATTTTCAGATGAGAAAAATCAAAGCCCACACAATATGGCAGGGCCAGTATCTTATCTCACTTCTAATTCCAAAGTACATGTTTCTAATAATATGGCATCTGTTGGTCACATGTGTTGGGAGAGGCAGGGTGAGTGGGAGGAAGCAATTTTGTGTTTTTGGTATTTTGATCTGAGGTAAGAGATGTCAGGCTATATTATTAAATGGATATTTTTAAATGATTCCAATATTGTGGGTTTATCTACCTTAATTATATCAGTAAGTGCAACCCTAATAATTTAAAAGAATAATTTGAGGCCTAAGAAAGAAAATGTGAGACAAAATTTGCTTTAATGTCACATGGTAAGTAACTGTTACATAAGAGTGGAGGATTCCGAACTAACAACATCAACAGAGTAAACCTACTAATAGCCAATTAAGCTGGTTATGACTACTGGCCCGTCAGTTAAGTGCTTTTACTAAAACTGTACCCTCATTAGAGAACATACTGGCTATCATCTTCAGAAGATGATTTAATCATTGCTTTAACACAGATTTATGTAAACCATATCTGTTTAATTAGTGAAGGCATAGAAACTCAAAAAAAAAAAACCTAACTAAATCTGTTATGAAATTTAAAAATTAAAACTGAAGAAAAAAAATTAATGTATCTTCATTCTATTCTATTTTATATAACTTCCAAGATTTTGAAACTTTTAAAAGTTGAGAAAACTTTTTAGAAACCCATGTCTCCTCTTTGCATATGTGTATGTAAGTACATTATATGTATGTATACTTTTATGAGTATTTGCTTGAATATATGTGTATGCATATATTGAATGTGTATACACATATATAGTTAATCAAATACTCATGAGTATGCATATGTGTATAATGTATATACATATATACATACACATATACACAGACTACTATATACGGGTATTAAATAAGTATGTGATTTGTTCTAGGCATTCTTTCTAATAAACTTTGAATTCTAGAGTATTTTTAGATTTGCGAGAACATTGCAAAGATAGCTCGAAGAGTTTCCATATACTCCACACCCAGTTTCCCCTATTTTTAAAATCTTAAATTAGTATGGTACATTAGTTTATAATTCATGAACCTATATTGATATGTCATTATTAACTAAAGTCTATCATCTATTCAGATTTTCTTAACTTTTTACCTAATGTCCTTCATCTGTTTCAGGATTCCATATGCGAATATCACATGACATTTTGTTGTCATGTCTCTATGAGCTCCTCTTGGCTCTATTTCTAGGCACTCGTTTTATGGCTTAACCTTCACAATAGCCCCACAAATATGCGGCCCATTTTACAGATGAGAAAATCATCTTTCAGGTACATTAAGTAAGAAGACATGGGAGTTTAAATAAGGACTCTCTGATTTTGATATCAACTATTTTTATACTATACCTCAGCCACTTTTATTTATATAATTTTACCCAAACTGGCTAAGAGTTAATACAATGAAGGGATATTGGACCACATGTAACTTTTCAAAAAGACATATTGTAAAGGTATATGCAAAAACAGAGTAGTGGGTTGACACATTTCTGTAACATTTTATTTTGATTATACGTTTAATGTAATATACACACTAGAGTTAGCATCCAAGATTGTGATGTCAGTGGTGATGGTTCCACAAAGTACTGAGATCTCCAGCTTCTCTTGTCCGTGGGGCAAGACCCACAGACCTATGGCCATGAACACTGAAATCGAAGATCCTCTGTCTCTTTTCAGTCTAGAGTCCATGGGGCTGCCCATCTCAACAGGACCCACAGGGTCTCGGGCAATGAGGATTTTAATGGTGACCCTGACCATGGTGACTGTGGTTCTTCCCTTGCCTTCTCCTGAATTTCTGGATGCTATGATCTAAATGTTTGTGTGCCCCCCAAATTTATATATTGAAATCCTCACCCCCAAATGTGATGATATTAGGAGGTGGGCCTTTGGGAGGTGCTTACATCATGAGAGTGGAGCCCTCAGGAACAGGAGTAGTACTTTATAAAACACAAAGAGATCCCTTGTTCCCCACCACCTGAGAACACATGGAGAAGGTGCTGGCTATGAATAAGGAAGAGGGCCTTCACCGGAACATGACTAAACAGCAGCCTTGATCTTTGACATCCCAGCCTCTAAAAGAGTGAAGAATAAATTTCTAATGTTTATGAGCTAACTAGCCTTTGGTATTTTATAATAACAGTCTAAATGGACTAAGACCCTGGGCCTCCAAAGATTCTTACTTGATCTTAGAAAGGATTTAAGACCCCTGCTATATGACTGAGAACGTATCTCTTGTCAGCTCTGTGAGTCATTTATAAGTCAGATTCAGTTTATTCAAGCAATAGATGTGTGAAGGTTTTTTTTCCCCATCATTTTGTGTGTACTAATGTTTTATTTTGATATAATTATGTTTGAAAGAGATTTAAGAGGATGTTTATATCATTGTTTTTCAAAGTGTGCATTATGAAACATTAGTAACATGGAACAATCAAATTTGAGGGTCATACACTAGTTTTTTAAAATATAAATATTATAGAAAAATAGAATATATCAGGTATCAATGACATATATGCAATACATATATATTCTAGAAAATATTGAAATATATAGCTATCAATGGTAAATATTGTTTCATGAAGCCTACATGTGGTTATTAAGGATAGTGTCAAAGATATTTTGTAACATGGGGCATAGTCAAAACAAGATTGAAAACCACTGCTTGAACCCCATATGCTTTGCTTAAATACCTCCAGAGATGGAAAATTCACTACCTCCTCCAACAACTAACTCAATGTTGAACTAATTCTAAATAATGTAAGAGGATTCCCCTAATGCTGAGTTGAATAAACCTTACTATCATTTCTATCCCTCCTTATACTTCCCTTTTAAGCATTATGCAATATGCCTAATCCTTCTACTACATTTTAGCCTTTTTACTTATTTGAAAAGTTGTTGTCCATGTTATCTTATCTTGGCTAAGTGTTTGTATTTCATTTGACCATTTATAACAAAATATTCCCATCTCTCATGTTCCTAACTTGTCTTATTTTTTATAGTCCATAAATACGTAATTGTAGAAAAAGTTACTATTATTCACAACTAAAGTCTTTGTGATATCTATCAAGATCTTCTATAATTGCAAATACAGGCACATAGTATTATAATGTGAGGTATTAGCAAATTATTTGTAGCTATTAATCAGTCCTGGTGATTGAAGGAGAAATACCTATTCCCTGGAAAATAGTGTGAACGCAGCAACTTGTGGAAATCCCATTTGTCAACATTTTCATTTGCTGTCTGGGCCAGGCATTTAGTCCTACAGAATTTGCAGCTTCGAGTGCTTTTAATGAATTCACTGTATATAGCTAAAGGCTGAGTAAAAAGAGAAGCTGGAGCAAATAGAGAAACCTGACTGTCAGTTCCAATTTAGACTTTTCTACTCCAGTTACTCCAAGTTAAGCAGGCACACCTCTGAGCTGCTGCTACAGGCAAGCAATTCCAGGAGTGGTAAGTAGCTTGGTCACTTGATTTCCCAAATATCTTTCTTTTGCTGCTGAGGGAGCATGGCCCACTCTCCACAGCCAAGTTTATCTCTTTGGTAAGGCATCAGTATAGTTTAATGTCATGGCCAATTTGTATTGGATCAGTTACATGCTGTCTTAATAGAGGAGAAGTTTTCACATTATTATGAAACATTTACATCATAAAAGTTATGAAAAATCTGGGCTTCCCTGGTGGCACAGTGGTTGAGAGTCCGCCTGCCGATGCAGGGGACACGGGTTCGTGCCCCGGTCTTGGGAGATCCCATATGCCACGGAGCGGCTGGGCCCGTGAGCCATGGCCGCTGAGCCTGCGCGTCCGGAGCCTGTGCTCTACAACGGGAGAGGCCACAACAGTGAGAGGCCCGCGTACCACAAAAAAAAAAAAAAAAAAAAAAAAAAAGTTACGAAAAATCCTGTCGGCCTAAACTAATTTGACATTTCACTCTGTTCACTGAAAGAGGCCAAATTATGGATTTTCTTTTTAATGTTGAAGGGTTGATTCACTTCTCATTAGTTAAATCTCCAAAGTATTTGGAATTAAGATGTCAGGTTTTATACATGAAGCAAAAGGCATTTTAATTTCTCATTGTGAATATCTCAGAGTTTAAATTACACCTCTAAGAGAAGAAGAGAGTGCTGTGATTGTGCCTTGATTATTTGTGTATCACTGCAGAAAGGAGAGAAGAATATATTTCTATTCCTTTGAGACAAATAATAATGACGTGGTTATTGGCAGCAAAGCATCTTTCAGCTAAAGTAGCACAGTAAACCTGTATGCAGTACCTACTCAGAAGACTGCAGGGAGGATCTGGGTATATCCATTAGGGGATTTTATGTTGTAAATCTATGAACTCATCTAGAGCATAGTATATCTTCATAAATCACTCTTTTTTTTTTTTTTTTCTTTTTTTGCTGTATGCGGCCTCTCCCGCTGCGGAGCACAGGCTCCAGACGCACAGGCCCAGCGGCCATGGCTCATGGGCCCAGCAGCTCCGCGGCACATGGGATCCTCCCGGACCGGGGCATGAACCCGCGTCCCCTGCACCGGCAGGCGGACTCTCAACCACTGCGCCACCAGGGAAGCCCCATAAATTACTCTTAAAATCAAGACCTCCTTCGTTTCCAAAACCTCATGGAAAACCACTGCAGATATACTAGAATTTACATCGTTAATTTGCAACAAGTTAGCAAGCATTTAGCAATATAAAATATACTGAACATAGAGCCAGAGACAGAGAAATAGAAATGTGTCACTACCCAGGAGAAGTTTAATATCTACTATGGGTTCAGAAATGTGATGTATGTCAAGGTCAATTAAAGGAACCATAAACCATAAACCAAAAGAATTAGAGGATATGATAGAATCTGTACTATGGAAAACATAAAATATTAAATGGGCCTTGAGGAAAATGTAGGATTGAAGTTTTTAGAAAGATGGGAGAAGGATTTTGAAATGGGATTATTAAATATTAGTGGCTTTCCCTAAATGCCTTAATACTAAGAATTACTTGGGCCATGTCTTAGGACATTTCAGCTGCTAGGACAGAATACTGCAGGCTGGGTGGCTTATAAAACAGAACTTTATACCTAGTACCACAATTCAAGAGGCTGGGAAGTCCAAGATTAGGGTGCTGGCAGATTCAGTGTCCAGTGAGAGCCAGATTCCTTTTCCATAGAGGACTCTCTGTGCAGAGTCCCCACAAGGAGGAAGGGAGCTCCCTTGGGTCTCTTCTATAAGGGCACTAGTCCCATTCATGAGAGAGAGCCCTACGCTCATGACCTAATCAAGTCCCAAAGGCCCCACATCCAAATACCATCACACTGGGAGTTAGGATTTAATGAATTTTGCAGGGACACAAACATTCCGTCTACAGCAGAAGGAATGTTAAAAGATAGTATACACACCATACCAGATGAATTGAGAAAGTCATTGGATATACAGAGTGGAGTGGAGGTACATATTTTTAACTAAAACAAAGAAAATAAATCAAAAACCCTTGATCTACTGTCCCATTTTCTGTTTCCTTTTATAGAAAAACTCTGAAAGTCTTGTATTCTTCATGAACCTAATCCTGGTACTTCCTCCTATATTCTCTTGAACACGTAAGAAAATCAGCCTTTTCCCCTCTATTTTACTTAAGCTCTTACCAGGTTCAAGACAGGTTTCCATTTGGCCAATTCCCATGTCAATTTTCAGTCTTCATCATTGAGTACCAAATGTCCTGGTCTCTCTGGGTCTGAGTGTTTCCCTGGGTATGTGGTGTCAGTGATAAAATCAGGAGAGTTCTAAGTAAAATGGGACAGTTGATCACCTCCTCTTTTTGGAACTGCTCTCTTTACTTGACCTGAGGGACCACACTTTGATGTTCCTTGTTCTGCATTATAGGCCACTACTTTGATGGCTGCTACCTCTCTAACCTCATTTTCTTTCATCTTCTATCGCCATCACTCAGCTCATACAACACTGGCTTCCATGCTGTCTCTGGACCACTGAGCTAACACCATCAGGGTATTTGTGCTTTTTCTTTACTTTGTCTCTAATGCTCTCATTGTAGTGCCTATAGAAATCTGCTTGACCTTCTCTGTCCCTCCATTTAGGTCTCTGAAGTAATGTCACCTTCACAAAGGTACCACTCATGACTACTGAATATATCACACATTTTTTCTATTGCTTTTGGCTTTTTTTTCTTCATGAAGTTTATCACCACCTGATTTAATTACAATTATATATTATACATAAATATATTTAACATATTAATATGTATTTACTATAATAAAATAAATGTAACATGAAAACATGTTCTCCAACTAATTTTTTTAGTTTGATTTTATACTATAGATTTAATTTTTTAAACAGTAATAACTTTTTTAAATTTTGTTATTTTGTTAGAAAATTTTGTTTTGTTAGAAAATTTTCTACTTTTTTTCAAAAAAATTTAAAAGTTCTTTACTTTTATTTATTTGTATCCTCTTTTAATGTGTAATGTTGGTATTTAATGCCTTCTCTTTTATTCTTTCAAAGATCCAGCTTTCATTCTTCTTCATATTTGTTTTCCATTTTGCAAATCTCTATTACTATAAGTAACTCTATTACTTCCATCCACTTTCTTTGGGATTTTTTTTTATTCTTTTTCCAACTTCTAGATTTAGAAGCCACCTGATTACTTTTCAATTTTAAAATTTTTCAATAGAATAACTACAACTATAAGTTTTAGTGTAACTCAAGTTTAGATATATTTTAATAATCCCCCAAATTTAGATGTATTCTGATAATCCCATTTCTCATTCTTAAACATATTTAGTAATTTTTATGATTGCTCCTTTACCTGTGGATTATGTAATAGTTTGTGTTACACCATATATATGAAGTGTTTTTGTCTCTGTTCTTGTTATTCATTCCTGAATTTATTCTTCGATAGGCAGAAATTATGCCCTGCACATTATCAAATCTTTAGTGTTTGTTGACAGCAACCTAATGAGGTAGATACTGTAATTATCCCCTCTTTGCAGATTGGAAAACTGAACAACATAGGTGGTAAGAAACACACAAATGGTGGAATTGGTAATTAAACTCAGGAAGCCTGTCTCTAGAGTCATCTCTTAGTGTATTTAATATCATTTTGACTCCTTCATTGATTTTTGGGGGGTTTTCACTGCTAGTTTTTCAGATTTTACAGAACATTTTATTATCTCCACTTCTTGTAGAGCTACTTCTCCTTTTTGTTGGGTGTGATGCCTCCATTATTGATCCTCTCATATGGTTTTCAATTTTATTACTGTGACAATTTTATGCTAATTTATGGGCAGGTTTTTTTGTACAGGGGAAACATTAATTGTTTTCCATACCCAGATCGTCAGGAAGAAGACATGATGTCCTGTACTGGCATAGGAGTGGGGTATAGAGGTTTTCCAATCTTTTTTTTTTTTTTTTTTTAACATCTTTATTGGGGTATAATTGCTTTACAATGGTGTGTTAGTTTCTGCTTTATAACAAAGTGAATCAGTTATACATATACATATGTTCCCATATCTCTTCCCTCTTGCTTCTCCCTCCCTCCCACCCGGTTTTCCAATCTTTTTAAATAGAGGGGCTGTCCTTTCTGTGCCCCAGCTTACTTAATTGTCACTGGAAGAAGAGTGAGGGAGAAATACTTCTGTGCAGGAAGGAATAGTACTTTATCTAAAGGCCAGTAGCATGAAAAGTAAAATAATTATAGCTCTTTTTAGAGAGTATAGACTTGGTTATTTTTTTTAAAAAATCTCTATTTTATCTCTATAAAGTTTGGACTTACACAAGAATTTATGTACTGTTAAATAGAGCTATTTGAAATAAATGGGCCCAATCTGCCTATCAGAATCAAGGTTCTATTTCTCAGAGAAGGCAAACCTTTGGTATTTGATGAAATGATGGTAGACATAGAGCAACATTTACTAAGATGCATCTGTGTGCAAGGTAGCATGCTAAAAAGAGGAAGAAATCTGTCCTATGTGACATGACTCATAACAAATAATAAAAGCAGAGCTGGTACTTTTTTTTCCAAAATCTTTATTATTAAACATAATATTATACTTTAGCAGCATCCCCTTCTTTTAGAATCCTCCTTAACACAGGTTTGTATTTGTTAGGAGAAGTTACAAAATACACTACTTATTTTCAAACCCACACTTAGGTTATAGATGGTGAAAAGGAAACCATTTAGAGAAACACTGGGGGGAAAAAAACAATATAATTGTAGGATGTGTCCAAATTCTTTATTTGGTAAACAGTTTCATTCCAACATTCTAAAATTCCTTCCGTGTCAAAAATTCTGAAAGACTGGAAATTACTTTTCCTAGCTTGTTTGCCAGCAGGGTTTCAGTTAGAGTTAACTGATGAGAAGAACTTGCTTGAGATGGAAAGTAGAATTAAAAAAAAAGCTATTATTCTTGGTGAAAGCTTAAAGCAGGCATGTGGCATATGTATGTGATAGATGTGATATTTTAACTGGACAGTTCAAGCATGTCCCTAAGAATCATGCCCTCTGGTGCTTTTCAGAAGCAGCCATAACCTGTGGTGCCTCCCTTAAGATTCTTGAACTTTCCAATTTTCTGAAAAAGAGATACATCCTCTCTAACCTTTGTTTTCCCAGTCCTTCTAATTGTGGTTTAAGACTCAAACTCTTACTTGAAATACATAGAGTGGCTGATGTATAAATGAAAACTTTTAAGTGAGAGAGAGGAAGTTCAAAATAACATAATGTCAAAAATCCAGTATTAAATTAAAAGCAAGTTAGCGCATAAGGAAACATATTGATGTAAAGAATAATCAAGGAAAAAAAATGACCATAGAGTGACACATGTGGAAGCTTCAGATAACGGAATTCCCTATCATAGATTTAAAAATTATACTTAAAATAATAGTATGTAAAAAGAGGTAAAAGACAATATTGAAAACGTTGGCCTGAAAATTTGTATATCTAGCACGTTCCTGGGTATTGCTGATGCTACTGATCTGGGTATCACATTTTGGTAACTACTGCTTTAGCAGATGCTGTCAGTATGTGGAACCCTTTCCTGTTATAGAGGATGCAGTCACAACTAGGATATCAGTTTAATTCACCTCTGTGTGCCCATCCCCCGGTTTATCTTTACTTCAATCTTAGTAAGTTATATTGCAGCCTTTTCAGATAACTTGATTTTGCCCAGACATGGAAAAACAAGAATTACTTGGTAATTTTTGTCCCCCTAGAGCAGCCTGTATCCAGTGGCATACTGGTAAAAAAAACTAATAAATAAAAGCACAGCTCTTTCTCTGAGATAGGACAAATTCTTCAGTGCAATTTACATGCCAGAGTTTCCTGTGATATCATGTTGAGATGGGGATTCCACTTGACATTAAGTCCCTTGCTTGATTCCATTCCCTTTTCTTTCCTGCTTTCATGCTCTTCCCTGTTTCTCTTTGGCTAATTCCCTTAATAAATCAAGTGTACAAGTACATGAAAACTGCAGAAACTGTATCATCTGTAGGCTCTTTCTATTACCTGTTTTTCACCTCTTAGCTATTACTATTCTTTTCTCTTGTTATATCTGATAACTTTTGATTGAATGCTAGACATTGACAAAAACAAATAAAAATAATGCACTGTCCAGTAAAGTATCCATTAATTATATGCAGCTATCTAAATAAACATTTAAAATAGTTAAATAGAATTTAAAATTATGTTCCTAAGTCACAGTAGCCACCTTTCAAGTGTTCAGTAGCCACATATGGCTAGTGGTTATATTTTTGGACATTGCAGCTTCCATAATAACAGCAAGTTTTATGGGAAAGTTCTGTTTTAGAGGCTTTGATTGATACTGTTTTCCTACAGTGAGGGTTTCTATAAAGTCTGATCACATTATTCCAATTAGAGGAAGCAATAATTAAATTTGCATTTAGTTTTTTTTAAGGGATGTCATTTTGGGTTTGCCTTTGTTCCTAGGATGTATCTCATATGTGTTCTCAAATAATAACCTGGTGGTCTCTTAACTCTATTCTTTGTACTCCCAGGACAGTAGAGTTTTTAAAGGCTCTTTTTAGTTTGGTTGCTCCCTACCTGGTGAATTTTGCTTATATCCTAAAAGCCACAGTCTAAGAAAACAGAAACATCCTTTGTGTGAGGTAGGGAAATAGGACAGATTTGGTCTCACTTCTCTGTAGTTCTTTTGTCTACAGGATCTTGTCCCATTAAATTTTGACTGCCTTAGCAGCTCTGAAATTCAACTTTCTCTCCCTAGTCCCATGACTCTACCAAAGACTCTGGCTTAAGAGTTCTGGTTGGTTGGCCAGCCCATTTAAGAATTGATGAAAATTTAGAGGAAGAAATCTTCACAGAAGACTGAGCTTACTTCAGAACATTTTTCTTCTCTCTGTTATCTTGGCCTTTCAATTCCTGACTGACTTATATGCCCTTCTATGTCTTTATTTAGTAGCTTAACTATAATAAACCTTTCTTTGTCTTTTCCCTTCCTTCTTCTTTGAATTGTTAAATCTTTAGCTGGATATCTTGCATTGGTTTTGAAAAATTCTTAGGCATCTTTTCTTCAAATATTGCTTTGGGCTTATTTTATTGCTCTTATTTTATCGCTCTTATCTTTCCAAATCTCCAATTATCTATGTTAGATTACATTACTGTTCCTTTATATTATTCTCTCTTCTGTATTTAATATCCATTTTTATTTTCTGCTTCCATTCTGAATATTTTCTTTAAACCTGTGTTCCAACACATTATTCTCTTTTCATCTCAGTCTACTATCTTGTTAAACCCACTTATTTTTATTGAATTTTATACTTTCTAGTCCTCTGCTAAATTTTCTGTCTTGTTTTTTATCTTTTAAACATATTAAGCCTTATCTGGATAATTACATCATATGGATCTCTTCTGAGTCTGTTTTTACTATTTTTTTTTCTTTTTTGTATGTGTTTTTGCTTTATATTAATGGTGTATCTTTTTTCCTTTGTCACTTAATAGGTAATGTAGTACTGAATATCAAATTAAAAAATTGTAGAAATAATTAAAGGACTGTAATTAGAAGACGGTTTTTATTTACTCTTGTCAGGTGTTAAGGGCAATGGCAACCCCAGATAACCTTAACCTGTTCATAGGAATTTAGATTATTTGAAGTGGTGCTGCTTTTCTTGAAAGTACCAGTATTTTTCTGATTCACTCTTACCTCTAGAACTTAGCACTTTATGTTCTAAAGACAAAGCATAGGGAGTTCAAAATCTTCCTCAGCTTGCCTGTTCCTGGACTTCATTTATACATCTATATTTCTGAGAGGTCAGTTATATATAAAGTTACCCTTTCTCACTGATATTAGTGGGAAATTAACTTCAATTAACACTACTAAAATTGTGTTAAACTAGAGTGTATGTCTAAAAAAATTTCTTGGCATTCACAGTTATGAAGGCTTAATTAGAAATAATATAACCAATACTTATTTCTGGTATTAAATATATTCAGAAGAAAGGAGTGTTTAATACTGTCACAAACATTTGTTGCTTGTACATGGTTATCTGCTAGCATATTAAGATGCGTATTTCACTATATTTTATTTATTCCTCTAAAATAGGTCACTAACTGCCAGAAAAAAAGATGTAGTTGTTAGAGAAATATGATACCCGTGTATATAGTACAATAGAGTATGAGGGTAAAATGACTGTTAAAGATATATTTTAAATTTAAAAGCATATGTAGCTAAATATGCACTTTTTTGTGGCAATTCTCCATGGTTCTTTATATTTCAATGAAATTTTTATACAAGTACATATTGATAGAATTGTTTTTTATTTGTTTATTGCTTACTGTGGAGCCTGGCATTTAGAGAAATACTAGTAAATACCACTGAGCCTTAGAGCTACATCTGAATAAATTACAATTCCTGTTTTCTGGATGCTGATTCTTATGCTTATACATGCATGAATCTTTTAATAGTTCTTTCTTGGCATGCTTAGTCCAGTAAAATGCTGTTGGATTGTCTTTAAATTCTTATTTCACAGTCTTACTCATTTTCTTGGTTGTACTATAAATATTTTAGCCCTCCTCCACCTCCCCATATAATTTTTTCCTTGACAATGTTTAAATAATTGCTTTTGATTGACTAGAAAACAATATTCTTCAATATGAAACTATTTTTTTCTTACTTAGTAAAGTAGAAGCTAGAAAGAAACAACACATTTCCCAATAAAATATCACATGGTTAGAGAATGTAAGACTGTAAAATAATGTGAAATTATTTTTGTTTATTATATTGAACCATTGCTCCTTTGTATTTTAGTCTTCAAGACTGGTGTTTGGAAGTCTGGCATCAACCTGACTCTTGTAACTTCAAGTATTTATCTTTTCTCTCATTCTCTTTCCTCTTACTTTATAGGCTTTTATAACTTTTTTATCTTGGGATATTTGAAATTTTGTCAGGTTGTGTATCTGCAGGCATTTTTTTTTAATTCATTGTGGTATTTAAAAAGCTGTTCATCTTCTTTAAATAAGATATATCATATCCTCTGGGAAGTAGGTTCTTGGGTAGTGGAGGAAATAAAGATTTTAATTTCTGATTTTAGTGTTGGTGGTTATCTCCATAACTCTAAATAATATAATTATATATTTAGTTCTTGATTTGCTGATTATAAACAAAGTTTATTTATTTGCCATTATGAAACATTAAGAATTTATATCACTGACACTTTCTTCCTCTCCATTCCTTGTCCTTTTTATAGATTATATTATATATTTATCACCATATGTCACAACCTGCTAGTTTTAGACAGTACCCCAACTTTCTGTCCTTTAGTAGGAGGAGGTCAACATACCCACCTCCAAACACTATTTTACCATGCCCTATCCCCATATCTACCCACTTTACTATTTCTTCTATACCACAGAATTCATCAAATTTGTAATCTGGTGAATAAAATCGTATCTTCCAGGGTATGTTCATAGGTCGATTCCAATTTTCAAAGACAACATTCTGGCTATAAATATCATTTACTCTAGAAATGAGATAGTGAGTTTGGATTTATAGAGATGGATAGGTGATCCTATGTTTTTATAATTCAGCATCACAAAAAAAAAAAATACCTAATGGAAATTTGGAGAAAGCAAGGGAAAGAAAAACTCATAAAAAACATTGTTAAAATTTAAATTTTATTTAATAGTCAACTTCTTGCTAACATCATCTTGCATTTTTATCATATTATAAGTAACTGAAATTTATTTCCTTTGGAAATCATTACATTTGGAATCTTCTCTTATTTATACTAATTTAGACCGACTTCTTTCTAGGCTTAATACATAACTCACATTTGGAATTAAAAAATCTCTGTCAAGAATGTTTTTATTTGAAGTTTTGGCAGTTATTTTGGATTTTACTTAATCTTGATCAGAGAATATGTAGAATTTTTAAATTGCTTCAGGAACACTGAATAGAACAGTACTCTATTTATTACCTTTTTTTTTTTTTTTTTTCCTGAACTGTTTTAGCCTAGTTGAAAACTAATTGCAGGGTCTTTTTCCTGGTCATCAGAGAATAATGTGTATCAGACTGACACACTTTTTGTAAATAATTTTCATCTGGAAAAAATATATGAATCAACTATTTTCACAATAAAAAGCAAACGGACCCTTGATTCTTGAAAGAAAAGAAACACACAAAGTGAGCTCTACATTCATCTCAACATTCTATCTAAATGTATTTTACAAAATACACACAGAGAATTGGAATCCAGACAAATAGCAGCTAATATTACTGGGCAGAGGAAACTGATTATCATTTAGGGTAATTGAGATGGCTAGAATTCACATGCAAGTTACCAGAAATGAGGGATCCGTAAAGAAAGGAAACTCCATAAATCTACAAATAGGTCTCTTTAAAATTTTTGCAGAATAATTAGCTAAACATATTCAGGGCAGAGATTCTGTGGATCATATAGAAATCAGGCATTGAATTTCCGACTATACAGAGTGAGTAAACCTTACTGAATAACATGGGCATTCAGTTGAGCCCTAGAAAGGCACAACCTCAAAAGCAGAGCTACTCTAGTGTAATAACAGGACTAAACTAAGGACTCTAACAAAGTTTAAAAACAAGCATTGACAAGGTGAGTCTACCAGTAAATTATTTGCCAACAAGGACAAACTTAAAACTCTTGAAAGGACAGCAACAACAACAACAGAGTTTTAACAATAGCATCCACAATGTCCACCATACAGTAAAAATTACTAGACATATGCAGAAGAAGGAAAATTTGGCTGTACTCATCCTATGTGTTACTGCATGCATTTTACTTTCAGAAATACTATAAATTATTCTATATGTTATTACCATTGCATGTAATAACATGTGCTTAATAAAAATAATAAAACCTATTTTATGTTAATTCACATACTGAACATCATTGATGGTCTTCATTTCTTTGAATAGCTCCAAGTTTCTTTCTGGTAATATTTCCCTTCAACTAAGAAATGTTCTTTCTCATTGATTTGTGTAGATCATTTCTGTGAGTGAAGAATTATTTCAGTTTTTATTTATTTTTAAATGCTTTTATGTTAACTTCATTTTAAAAAGATATTTGTAATAGCCATTAAATTAGAAGTTGACAAGTTTTTTTTTACATTTTTTTCTTTCAGCACATTAATGATGTTCACCCATTATTTTCTTCCTTTCATTGTTTCTCATGACAGTTTAGTACTCACTCAATATTTTGTCATGAATGCATGAATGTAAATATTATTTTCTGAATTCAATTTAATTTTGTTTTCTATATTTTAATTTGATGAATATGTTGTTTATTGTTGTATGATTTTTACCTCATATGTAAAGTTGTATAATATTAATTTAAAGGATATTATAGGATAAATTCAGACTGAATATTGTAATCTCAGTAGAAGCAATAAAATAAAAAAGTAATACATATATCTAAAAAGATAAGATCAGAGAATAAATGAAATCCAAAATATACTTGCTTATTGAGAAAGAAGGTTGAAATCAAGAAAGAAGAAATAAGAACAGGTGAAGCAAATAAAAAAGACAGCTAGATAGTGGACTTAAAATCAAGCATATCAATAATTGCATTTAAAATGGATAGTATTATTTAAATAAAAACGAGCTGTTTTTAGGCTGAGTAAAGAAGCAAGATGCAAATATATTCTGCCAATAAGAAATGCACTGCAAACATAAGGACACAACTAAATTAAAGGAAAAGGAATAGAGAAATACGTACAATCAAACATGTAGCATTAGCATATGAGAATGGCTATATTAATGCTAGAAAAGTGGAGTTCACGAAAAAGTGTAATATCAAAGATAAAAAGCGTCATTTCTACTGATAGAAGTGCCAATTCATTGACGAATTTGAAATAAACCTAAATGTTTATTTCAATGCACCTAATGACATTGTCATAATATATAAGGCAAAACCCACCAGATCTAAAGATAGGAGGAAGACAAATCCACAATTATAAACTTTAACAGTCTTCTTTTCTTCCTTCATCAGTTGACAAAAGTCATTAAGAATCCGAAGATTTGAATACTATCATGAAATTTAATCTCCTTAGTGTTAATGTCACATAATAACCAATGACTACGGAATGCTGTCATTAAAAATAGCTTGGGATTTTGACCAAGAGAGACCATAATTCAAGACCATAAAACATGCCTCAATAAATTACAAAGTTATGAGTATTTTCTCTGACCACAGTGGAATTATTGTATTAGAAATCGGTAACAAATAGTTATCTGGAATATCCCCCAGAGATTTAGAAATGAAACAACATACATAACTAGTAGGTTGATTAAATCAAAATGAAAACTTGAAAATATTTCAAAGTAACTGGTAATGAAAATGGAAGGTAAAAATTTACAAAATATAGCTAAAGCTGTGCTTAGAAACTCTAAATGCTTACATTAGAACAGAAGGAAGGTTAAAATTCATTATGTGAGCTTCTACCTTAAAAAGCTATCACAAAAAACAAAGTAAGGAGAAGAAAGAATAATAAAGTTAATTGCAAAAGTCAGTGAAATGAATGTTACTATTTTTAAAGTTAATGAAATTGATAAGAACCTAAATGGAATGATGGGGGTGAGGGGAGAGAGAGAGGAGACACAAATATAAAAATGATAAGTTATAATTATAATATTAGGAATTAAAGAAGGAAGGTCATCTCAAATCCTACAGACACTAAATGGATGTTAAAAGGAATATTACAACAACTTTATGCCAATAAATTATTTAAAAATCTCAGGTAGAATAGATAAGTTCCTTGAAGATACAAATCACCAAAATTAAAATGAGATATGTAAATAACCCTATATCTGTTAAACATTTAGGTAGTTTGTAATTAAAAACTTTCCCACAAAAAGGAAACTCAAGGCTGAGCTGACTATACTACTGAATTCTATCAACATTTAAAAAATAAGTAATGCCACACACAAATTTTTTTCAAAAAATAGAACAGGAGAGAATACTCCCAAATAATTTTTGAGGTCAGCATTATCCTTGCAACAAAACCTGACAAAGGCATTGCAAGCAAAAATAACCAAAGACCAGTATCCTTCATGAATATTAATGCAAATATCTAGTAATATATAAAAAATATATTTTATATGAATGAGATATTTATCCTTGTATTGCAAGCTTGGTTTAACATCTGGAAATGAACATAATCATCTTTTCAACATATGAAAACTTGGACAGTATTCAACAATATTCATCATTAAAACTATGGAAAAACCCACAATATATAGAAGCTTACTCAACTTGATAAAAGACATTAAAAAAAATTCTGGTAACATTTTAAATGGTGAATGATTGAGTCTTTCTCTTAAAGCAGGAGTAAGGCCAGGAGGCTGACTCTCACCACTTCTATTCACCACTGTACTGGAGTTACTAACCTTAATAAGGCATGGAAAAAAAAATAAAAGGTATATATATTGAAAAAGAAGATTTAAAATTTCACAGATTGCAAATTTCAACAGTTACAGAAAACTCGATCATATAAATAGAAAATTCTCAGGAATTGAAAGAATGAATTTTACTAGAATCAATAAGTAAAATTAGCAATAATCAAGGTAAGATCTTAGAAACACCTATTCTACTAAGACTGAATCATGAAGAAATAGAAAATCTGACAGACCAATTACTAAGGAGATTAAGTCAGTAATCAAAAAACTCCCAACAAAGAAAAGTCCAGGACAGAATGGCTTCAGAGGTGAATCCGACCAAACACCTGAAGAAGAATTGATACAAGTCCTTCTCAAACTCTTTTAAAAAATACAAGAGGAGGGATAAATTGCAAACACATTTTTCAAGGTCAGCATTACCCTGATATCACATCAGACAAAGATACAAGAAAATATTACAGGTCAGTATTCCAGATGAACATATTAATAGATGTAAATGTCCTTAAAATAAAAACAAACCAAATGCAGTGGTACATTAAAAGTATCATACACCATGATTAAATAGGATTTATTCTATGGAGACAAAAATGGTTCAATATTTGCAAATCAATAAATATGGTATGGTACACCACCCTAACAAAATGAAGGATAAAAAATCATAGGGGCGTCTCAATAAATGCAGAAAAAGCATTTGACAAAATAAAACATACTTTCATGATTAAAAACTTTCAACAAGTTGTGTATATAAAGAAGGTACTTCAACACAATAAAAGCCATATATGACAAGCCCTCAGCTAACATTCTCAACAGTGAAAAGCTGAAAGCTTTTTCTGTATGCTCAGGAATGATCAATGCTTACTCTCGCCACTTTTATTCAACATAATGCTGAAAGTCCTAGCCAAAGCATTTAGGCAGAATTAAGAAATAAAAGCCTTCCAAATAAGAAAAAAATAAAATTGTCTCTCTTTTCAGATGACATTATCTTATATATATATATAGAAAACTTTAAAGACACTACAAGAAAACTGGTTGTTCTAATAAAGTAATTCAGAAAAGTTTCAAGATACAAAAATCAATATTCAAAAATCAGATGTGTTTCTATACACTAACAACAAAATATCTGAAAAATTAAGAAAACAGTCCCTTTTACACTAGCATCAAAACCAATATAACACTTGGGAAAAATGTTAACCAAGGAGCTGAAAGATCTGTACACTGAAAATTATAGAATGTTGATGAAGGAAATTGAAGAAAACAGAAATTAATGGAAAGATATTCTGTGTTCATGGCTTGGAAAAAATTAATATTGTTAAAATGCCCATACTACCCAGAGCAATCTACAGAATCAATGCAATTTCTATCAAAATGGCAGTGGCATTTGTCACAGAAATCGAAAAAGGAATCCTAAAATTTGTATGGAGCCATAAGAGACTCCAAACAGTCAAAGCAATCTTGAGAAAGAATAACAAAACTGGAGGCATCACACTTCCTGACTTCAGATTGTACTACAAAGCTACAGTAATCAAAATAGTATGATACTGGCATAAAAACACTGAGACCAATAGAGCAGAAGAGAGAGCCCAGAAATAAATCAATATATGTATGGTCAATTAATCTTAAAGTAGCCAAGAATATACAGTGGATAAAGGATAGTCTCTTCGATGAATGGCATTGGGAAAACTGAATATCCATATGCAAAAAAAAAAAAAATGGCCCCAATCTTAAACCATACACAAAAAATCAACTAAAAATGACTTACAATTTAAATGTAAAACCTGAAACCATAAAACTCCTGGAGGAAAACATAGGAGGTAAGCTCCTTGACATTGGCCTTGACAATGATTTCTTCAACTAGACACAAAAAAAACAAAGGCAACAAAAGCAAAAATAAACGTGTGGGCCTCAATCAAACTAAAAAGTTTCTGCAGAGAAACGGAAAGCATCAACAAAGTGAAGAGATGACCTATGGAACATGAGAACATATTTGCAAACCACATACTCAACAAGAGGTTAATATCCAAACTGTACAAAGAATCATGTGACACAATACAAAAAGCAAAACAAAACAATTAAAAATGGGTAAAGGACCTGCATAAACAGCTTTCCAAGAAAGAAAACATACTAATGGCCAACAGGTAACTGAAAAGGTGCTCAATATCTGTACTCATCAGGGAAATGCAAACCAAAACCACAATAAAATATCACCTCACACCTGTTAAGATGTCTATTGTCAGAAAGACAAGAGATAGCAAATGCTTGTGAGGATGTGGAAAAAAGGGCACCCTTGTACACTGTTGGTGAGAATGTAAACTGACACATTGCTGTGGAAAACAATAGGAAGTTTCCTCAGTAAATTAAAATAGAACCACCATATTAATCCAGTAACCTCACTGGATACGTACCTAAAGTAATTGAAATCAGGATCTTGAAGAGATATCTGTACTCTCACATTCATTGCAGCATTATTCACAATTGCCAAGGTATGAAAACAATCTAAGTGTCTCATGATGGACGAATGTATATACTCAAAAGAATATTATTCAGCCCTTAAAAAGAAGGAAATCCTGCCATTTGCCGTAACATGAAAGAATCTGAAGGGCATTATGGTAAAGTGGAATAAGCCAGATAGCGAAAGATAAATTCTTCATAATATAACATGCATGTGGCATCTTAAAAAAAAAATCAACCTCACAGAAACAGAGAGTAAAGTGGCAGTTGCCAGGTGATATAGGGTTGGGGAAATAGTGAGAGACTGGTAAAAGGGTACAAACTTTCAGTTATAAGATGGATAAGGTCTGAGGATCTAATGTATAACATGATGACTATAGTAGATAAAGCATTGTATGATTTTATGATTGACATTTGCTGAGAGAGTAGAACTTAAGTGTTATCACAATAAATAAGTAAAAAAGTGGGTTTTCCACAGTGGGAGAGGAAGTCCATTAAATTTAACAGAGAGGATAGTTTGCATATCCATCAGTTACCTGAAATTTACTGAGAGGTGCAAATAGCACAAAGACAATGAAGAGAATCTGATAACCTAAAATAATGTGCTATCATTTTTTTATTGAAAAGCAAAATTTCTCTCTACAGTATCTCCTATTTTTGATCAAAGACAATCTCAAAGAAACATTGTCCTTGATCTTAAAGTAAGGTTGATTTCATTAGATTTGCCCTGATTGTTTACATAGGTGAAGTAAGAATGGGATTAACCATATAGGCATTTAAAGTTTGCTTTGCTATAAATTTTTACAAGAAATCTTAGATTGGACTTTTAAAATCTCTTGAGGCTAGGAAGCCAACCTTAGAACTACCTGTGATATTTTACATGCAATACTTAGGGTTTGGGTAAATTCCTCTCCTCTCAAGACCCCTAAAATATCCTAAATTTCCTGGGCCTTCCTTCCTCACCTGTAAGGTTTAGTAAAATTGTACTGTGGAACCTTGCTAGTTTTCCCAAGAGGGCTTTGCAAGCATTGCTTCCATAATTAATCTTGGCTCCTGTGGAAGGAAAAATTGCACCAAAGTTAAACAGGCAAGAATGAGTTTATTCAAGGTTATTGAAGTAGAGGAAAGAGGCCAAGAGTACCTGGCACAGTCCATTGTTTTGGGTCTCTATGACATATTTGCAAGCACCTTCAGGGAAGCCTCAGAGTAAAACAGAAATCTGTTTGTAGACAACAAGACTTAAAATGGTTGTGGTCAGGTTATTACTATAATTTGCACAAGTGAAAGATCTGACACAAGTTCATTACACAAATAATTCAGCTGGTAAGGAAATTTGATCTCTTCTATGGCATGCAAAACAAAATAGTTAATGCAGAAAAGTTTAGACAAAATATCTATAAACATAATGATGAAGACTATGTTCAAAGAACAGTAAATATTACATCTAACTTACATATAATAAATGGATGAACATAACCTTTACAGAGAAAACAGTCTTCAGATATAATATCTAATAGTCCTGAGTCTTAATATGCCATGAATATACCAAGCATTTATAGCAAGAATATGTCAAGATTATCAAGTGAAGAGATCCAGTAAGTCTGGAGTAAGTCTTAAACATTTACATATTAATAAAACTTAATAGGTAAGTGATGTGAGTCACTTGCCCTCGAACATTCTGGATTTAAATTAAAGAAGTAAAATTCCACCAAATTTAATAATTTAAAGAATAACAAACTATGACTGAAAATACCATATTTTTGTATAAATTCAGGCAAGGCTGCACGAGCACTCATAAACAGAAACATCGTGAACAGCAAGGAGATTGATGATTCCCTAGGAACTTCCCATATAATAAATAATTTCTGGAATTTTTATATCAATATTTTACCCATATAGATTTAACATAAGGAAGGCTAAGCATCTCTTTTGACTTGATAATATTCCCTATGCAACTCACATCATATGAAATAAAATTATTTTTAGCATTTCTCTTTTTACAAGGCAAAAGAACAAATTCTTTGTAATTTCCTGGAGGCCCTGGGAGACCTCAGAGACAGTTTTAGGTTCAAAATACAGCATTCTGGATTTGATTTGGGGATGGAAAAAAATCAAAAGTTGTCAGGAAGTTTGAACATAGGATTAAATAGGATCATGAGTTAATGAGTAACAACACTCAGCTACCTATTTAACCAATGGGACAATATTTTTAAAATATATAAGAAATAAAATATTTTAAAAATAAATAACACAACTGTGAAGAAACTTAGATCTTTCAAAAGTTAGACTTTGTTCTCTTAAATAGTCAAGGACATGCTAAAAGTCAGCATAAAGTACAGTTAATTATTCTAAGACACAGTATCTTTGCCTTGAAAGATTACGTAGAATGTAAAGAGAAACGCTTTTTAATCTCTCATCAAGAGAAGACCAATTATTCAAGAAAGTTTTGTCATTTTCACAGAGAGAAACTTAAATTCTAATTTTGTATCAGTATAATTTTTAAGCTAAAGCTCTATTTAAACAATCTTAATAAATCCACTGAACTTTAGCCATCTTTGACCATGACAAATAAAAATCCCTTTCCACGAATGTTCTACAACTTTATATATTCAATTAGGTCTTGTCATACATTTTCCTCTTTCTAACTCTAGGAAAAAAAAGTTTTTCTACTTTAGAATATAACTATTTTCTTTTTCTTTTGACAAAAATACATCCTGTACACCTTGCATATAAAATTGTTCCTCTCTGCCACTATTGCTCCTAGTAGAGTCTCTTTGACATTTATTGAGTATAACTTTTTTTTTTTTTTGCGGTACGCGGGCCTCTTACTGTTGTGGCCTCTCTCGTCGCGGAGCACAGGCTCCGGACGCGCAGGCTCAGCGGCCATGGCTCACGGGCCCAGCCGCTCCGCGGCATGTGGGATCCTCCCAGACCGGGGCACAAACCCATGTCCCCTGTATCAGCAGGCGGACTCTCAACTACTGCGCCACCAGGGAAGCCGAGAAAGCCTATGTTCACTTGAGTAGCAATCTTTTTTTTTTTTTTTTTTTTTCCGTACGTGGGCCTCTCACTGCTGTGGCCTCTCCCGCTGCGGAGCACAGGCTCCGGACGCGCAGGCTCAGCGGCCATGGCTCACGGGCCCAGCCGCTCCGCGGCATGTGGGATCTTCCCCGACCGGGTCAGGAACCCGTGTCCCCTGCATCGGCAGGCGGACTCCCAACCACTGTGCCACCAGGAAAGCCCAAGTTCCTTAAATTTTGACTCTAAAGGAGGTTGAGTAAAGGATTGTATGCTGGTGATTGAAGAATAGCTTTCTTGGCACGTGGTTATCTTAGTACATTTGCCAGCCAAAGATTTCCCTTTAGCTTTGGGGGATACTTGCTAATTCCTTGAGTAAAGCCCCCAGTAGGTTAGTGACTCAGGTTTCTTTTTTGATAAATATCCCTGCAGCTACCATTAACTTCATTTATGTCCATTAAAGACTTGTGGGGGAGGAGGGAGCATTGCCAGGAACAAGAATTGTCTTAGAGTCAGTGAGAGGCATTAAAAGGCAAAGTTGTATAGGTGTGGAGTTAGAGACATTGAGAAAAGTGAAGAATACAGATGATCTAATTGGAAAGTACATATTTTCCCAGAACGTTTACTGAGGTAGTAGAGTTAAGCAGAAAGCTGTGCAGAGTAGTGAGAGGTCCTAGTGAGATAAAAGGATGTTTAGATAAAGTCAGGTCACAAGGTAGATTGACTCTCAAGTCCCATCACAGATATGGTTTGCTTACTCCAAGAGAGGGTGGTGGGAGAGTACGAGAAGTGTGTTCCCCTTCTGTCCACTAGGAAGACAGAAGGGTACACATTTATGGGGATGATTGTTTTCCCTTGCCCATTGAGAATTAATTGTGACAAAGTTGGTAGCTTAAAGAAAAATCATTGGGGGAGTGGATTTTTTTACTCTTGTTCCTTTTGCATCCTAAGGCCAAGACCCATGATTCTTTCTTCTATAATGTTTCTAAGTGTCCCTACCTATAATTTTTGCAGGGAGCAGATTTCCCTGGCTTGTTTCCTTCACATTGTTTAAGTTGTAAAGCCATGAGTTTACATTGTGTTGATTTCGTTTTTTCTGCAGTGGAGTCCTCATGGTATTGAGCTATTGTATGTGTTTCAGAGATAGCAATATTTCACTAATTTATTTTTTAAAAAATAATATCTCTAATATTTGTTGTAAGCTCTTAACAAAACTAATGTTGATGGTGGATGTGATTCAATTATGGAGAGCAAATCCATGATAGTTCTTTCAAGCATAGGGTAATCTATACCTATAACTAGAGTTGAATTTATCTCTTTATTGTCTGCAGTCTTGCATCTTCGTTCAACACATTTTTGTTCTTCTTTATGATTTTAGCCTGTATGTAAGCTTCAGAGGTGTTCTAATTTCTTTGATGGCCCATCTCCCAGGCTCACCAGCAGCTGCACAAGTAGATGTATATCAGGGAGCCCAGAAAAATATATCCTGAGGACCAGCCTGAATTGATTACTAATTTTTTTCCTATTCTTATATGATTCTGGAAAAATATTTAATAATATCATGCAAATCTGAATGCGACCAAGGCTTAAAGTCTTCAGGTGGGTGCTAAGGTCATTGACCTTTCATCACAGGTGGAGACAAGCCAATAACAGTAGTTAGGATGGAAAATTGGGAAGCACGGGCCTTTAGTGGAGCCAGGAGAAAGTAATGAGGAGTAATAGGGGCTAAAAGTAAACAGGGCAAACTATAGATTAAGGAGGAGTATTTGGCAAGAGAAAGGGCTGGGAATGATCAGTGTGGAGAGTTTTCAGTGAGGAGAGGATCTGAGTTTGCTGGAGGTGAAGGAAGAGCTGGAGGAGGCCACTGGCGGCGAGAGACAAGCTTGAGTAAAATTCTACCAAACAAAGGTAATCAACTGAATTGTTTCTGTAGTGGTGAAATTTATAATTCACAGGGATTTTGAAGGGTGTTGGAAAGTGAATTGAATTTTTTTTATAACAAGTTTAAACAAACACTGGCAACGAAACCAAGCCAAAAGAGCACTGAAAAAGTGAATTGAAATTCAGTCTTTACTGTGTGGCCATCAGTTGTGTGAAACACAGGGGTCAGGAGCTGGACTCACTGTGGGCTCCCCAAATTGTGGAACATGGGGGCTCCAGAGGCTCCAGTACCTGAGAGCAGAAGATAGGGGTAAATGGGAGGCTTTTGGTATAAAAAGCCCATTGTATCTGATATAAAGTGCAAGTTATGACACCGAACCGTCAAAGACAAAAAACAAACAGCTTGGGAAATGAACCTTATTCTGGCTCCTGCGGTAGGAATAGAACCCCAGATCTGAATATTCGAGGGTCTCAGAGGGTGGTTTTGCCTTAGATTTTTACAAGAAGTTGTAGGAAAGTTGTATGTGGGGTGATTTTACAGGTGGGATTGTTTTGTAATCAGGGAATCTCTGTCAACCAGTAAATGTTTATCGCTGGGTTTGGCTAGTCTTGCGGGGGGTGGTGGGGTGGACAAATAGTTCAGCTAATCATTTATGAGAAAGAGAACAGGAATTTGAAGGGTCTGTTCCTGGCCTTGTCGTAGATAAACAAGGGGTCATACATGAGTGTTACCTAAGTCATGTGGGGAAAAGTGGTCCTTTGCTGTAAAGCATTTTCTGGAACCTAAAGTTGAGAAAAATTTCTTAAGTGTTTCTATTTTCCAAAATTACTGGGCTGAGATAAAATTCAACATTGTCAGTTCATGTATATTTATTGTTTAATATTTAACAATTTGGCAATCTGCTTATTCATTTTACCCTATTTTTTGTGCTTTCTTTTCTTTTGACTTTACAGAAACTATGCTTTGTTTTCTTGTGTTTTCTGAAGGTTGTGGGGAAGTAATAAATATTATTTTGAAAACTAGCTATCCCAGCTGCCTTTCAGAATACTAAACGCAAACATTATCTATCTCTCTCTAATGAACAAAGACAATGTAATGTTATAACTTTCAAAATAATGTACTTATCCTACTTTCTTCTGCTAGTACGTTCCTTATTTCTAAGTGTAAGTTAATGTAATGTTGAATCATAGGCCTAGCTTATAAAAATGTTATTGGACTCAAATTTTATTTACTCTATGAAGTCTTTAAAATGAATTTTCAGTTTATAAGCCATATATACAATAGCATCTTATGCAAGAGAACTGTAGAATTATTTTAATATTTCAGTGCTCTCGTCAGTCTTTTTGTACCATTTTCTTCCTCTGTTGTAACCTCCTCTCACCCATATCCAATGCCAAGCCAGTCCCAGCTACATTGATAATCATGTTTGTCTTCATTCTACTAAATGATAGAACAATATAACTAGAGAATTTTAGGAAATTTCAACGTGCTTATGGTGTTTGTCAATGACAGGGAGCCATTATAGTTCTCATGCTCATTACCAAGGAGCACAGTCTCAAACACATTTTTACCTTACACTGTATATACATTACTCAATCCTCCTCCATTTCATTCCCCACCAACTACCACCCCTCACCAAACAACAGCATTCATCTCATGGCAGGTGTGATGAATACGATCAGGAAGGACTAATGGAAAGCACCTGTAGTTTCCCAAACTTCCAAATCCCAAGTAAAGATAATTGTTTCAGGGAGGATGATTTTCAGAGGTCTCATCCATTGATTTTATGGGCCCCTGACATATATCAACCAACAGCATTGAAAAGCCCCCATGTGAATCAAGGCATCCTGATGATTTTAAACCATTGTTAGTAAATGATACATACGTAGGAAAATTCCAGTCTTCCTTACAAGCATTCAAAGGAAAAGGGGAATTCACATTGTTATTTGAGAGCCTTGTACTCAGATATGGAAATATAATTCATTATTATTAATCTATCAAACAAATGTTTATTGAACTTTTACTTTGAGCCTGTGGCTGAACTACCACAATAGAACAAGAGAAAACTCTGAAAATACTAATCTGGGAGAACCAAAGAAAGGCCTGGTAAACCAGAGCAGGTTAACTGCATGTCATTGACTTTTAAACTCCAGTGGTAACTCTCCTTAATTCATGTTCTCATTCCTTTGTTTTAAGCCTCCTGTGTCACTACAGCTTTTCCACTCAGATACTTTATTATAACTGACATTTTGTTGGTTAGATTAGCTCTTTAAATAATTTTCTTACAAAGGCAAGGAGTCCATGGGAAACAGCATTTTCTTCCGAGGTTTTCACATGTGAATGACAATTAGAGCCTAAACTTTCGCCATCAAAATTCCAGTGTCATCTCCACAGTGCTCCATGTCAGAAAATAGAATTCTGAAAGGAGTTGTTGAATTTTTAAAAAATTTTTAGTTTTAATTTTTAAGCTAAAGTATTTTTCCTTAATAGATGCCTTCAGGATTTTTTTTAACTTGTTCAAATTCAATTTTTTTCCTCCCCAGGATATATCTAGAGAGGGAACTACTTGGTAATTTTTTATCCTGTAAAACACCAAACCTTTCAAATTTTAGAATCAAGTTTTTCTTCAGCTCCATGGAAGTTGATATAAAGTACATCACCTCTAGAGGTAGAAATGCTGGCTTTGCAACATCTGCTTCTTATTAACTAGGAGGCAGGTTATTTAAAATTCTCTGCAAGTCTATCTCATCAGTTGTTAAACAGATGTAAGACTATTGTATAGAGGTTTCTTGCAGATTAAATGAGCTAATGGTAGATGTAAATCATTAATGATTCATACATGTTAGTGGTTATTATTTGTGATTGTTGGCTATATTCCTGTTATGATTTCTTCAGCTGAAAACTTATAATTCTTAGAATTTCAATCATCTTAAATAAAATGTCTATTACTTTCTTAAGCATTCATCTATTATTTTCTTCTCATCTTAAACTTTCCTGTGCAGTACAAGTGAAATTACTGAATGTGTTCTCCAAAATAAAAACTTTTATTTACCTCAAACTTTCATTGCTTCCATATAAGATTTTCAAGTTTATTTTATATTTAAGTTTTCCTTCTCCGTCTTTTTTTCTCCCTTCACTCCCCTTTCCTTCCAATAGTTAGCTCTCATTTCATCTCTGCTTTTATTTCAAGGTGTTCTTTCTTCATAGCTCCCTAATCATATTTATAGAGAATTTTCTCAAAGATATGAACATCCTCAAGCTCATCAAGGCATTGTCCCCTTTTCTGTAGTTTCTGTTCACAAGCATGTTGGTGTTTCTGTTTTCATTTTTGAGTTCAGAATATCAGTCTAGTGCAAAAGTAGTACATGTGTGTAGTCACCACCATCCATGTTTGAACAACTTCCTCCTTCCAAATTTCAATAAGATGGTTAGGCTGATGTACAAAGTTCTTTCTTGTAGGTCAGTATGTAAATTTTGTTCAGAGTCATTTGATGTGTTATACTGGCCTGAAGTCTCATTTTCTCTTCTCTTCTTGTATTTTTGATTAAACTAGAGGGTAGGATCTAGTTTGAAAT
Source organism: Orcinus orca (assembly GCF_937001465.1). Lineage (NCBI taxonomy): Eukaryota > Metazoa > Chordata > Mammalia > Artiodactyla > Delphinidae > Orcinus > Orcinus orca. Next base: position 59,073,666 of record NC_064564.1, read on the forward strand.
TGTCATTTCAGCACTACAGTTCATGAGCCCCTCCACACTCAGCATTGTAAGCTTAGTCTCAGCACTTTTCACAGTGCATTCCCTAAGATATGTAAGCATTTCAGGGAATAAAGAAGCACTGCATATGCCTACTTCTTGCAGTGATGTATGTTGGCAGTGTCCCACTGGCAGTGCCAGTGAGGAAAAAGCTGTTCACAAAGTTTGGGGACAGAGCTCATAGCTCTGATGGGATAAAATGACAACTTCTTTGCACTTGAGGCAAAGTGTCATAGTCTTATTTTCTTCTTGACAACTATTCTGGTTTAAGGTTACAGTCGAATGTCATATATTAGGGGTATCAGAATCTTTTCCTGTTTTATTTTTGGATGTCCGTTCTGCTTCATAAGACTGTAGTTGGATGTGATATGTGTTTTGAGGATATACTTTTAAATTCCGCTCCATCAACAACACCATTTGTTTAAATTCTGAATGAAATTGTACATATGTTCTTTATTTTTCTTTAATTACATTAGTACAAACCTGCTGGTATGTGTGTGTGTGTGTGTGTGTGTGTGTGTAAGAGGAGACTTGGTAAGAAGCATATCAAGCCCATATAATCTGTAAGCCCACTAGTCCAAAAGTTTGCCTCTTTCAACATTCCAGAGTAGTATAACTTGATATTCCACAACTAAATATTCCTAAGATAGCAATTATATTTCCTAGGGGAAATTCTCTGATCATATTACAGCAAAGATTATTAAATCTCTCCATATCCATTCTCACCTTTTTCTTTTTAGTAATATGACATTTCTTCCTCATTCCCTGATCAAGATTTAGCTGAGAATGTGCCTGTCCACCAGAGACTGCACTGCTCAGACTCCTTTGCACCTTGCTGAGGAAATGTGAATAAGTTAGAGCTAGTGGGGCGTGGGCAATAGTGATGAGGGTGTCAGGGAGGAAGACATTTTTCCCCTACCCTTCTGGTGTTTCTCGCTGATCTAAAACTAAATTGACATGAGACAGATTCACAAGATAAAAATCAAATGAAAGTTTAATAACATGTATATATGGGAGAGACCCAGGAAATCTGAGTAACTTGTCAAAAGGACTGAACCCCTCACCTTAAATACCATCTTCAGCTCAAGACAAAAGAGGATGTTGGGGAAGTGGTTTGGGACTTTAAAGGGGAGGAAGGTACTTCACATGAAGATGGAAAAGCAAATGTTTGGTAAACAAATGTTTGCTGGTCCCTGCAGAGTTAGTGGGACACAGAGAGGGATTTTAATAGACTTTGCTAGGTTCCTCCCTGTCTACACACCTGAATCCTACTATAGTTATCTATGGTGATAGCTCCCTTCCTGGAACAGGTTCTCTATTTACAGTCTTTAAGGCAGTTAAGGGGAAGGTCAAATTTTCTAGGTGTTTTGGATTTTGATTGTTGTCAACTCGAAATAAGCTGCATACCAAAGAGACATTTTGGGGTGGCAAGCTTTCCCCCCTAAAAACGTAACCTTTATGTATATATACATGTTTCCTCTGTTATTCCTTTCCCTACCCTGAGTATTGGGAACCAGTCCTAGAGGCTTTCAGCTTCAACCCTACAGACACATCTAACACCCCGGGCAAAGGCAGAGGAGAAGCAAGAAGGGCTGTGGGTCCCTGCATGATCTCATGTTGCCAGGCCCCTCTGCCACAGTAGGCTACGAACCATGGACTCTTTCAGGAGAGAGAAATAAATTTCCATCTCATTTGAAACTCAACATTTTGGGGTATTTTTATTGTAGCAGCTCTTCCTGTAAATTAATATAAAATACATCTATACAATACTGTTAATTGGAGAAATACGGCCGCAGTAAACAGTTCGTCAACTTTTACTTACTGCTTTCATAAGATCTGGCTGATGAGTACTAAGATTTCTTCACAGTAAAGCTCTAACATTTCCGGAGTTTGTGTAAGTGGACTAGCAACAATGAATGTGTTTCCAGTTGTAGGTTTTTTGTTTGTTTGTTTTAAAATGGAAGCCCAGGCTTCCCTAGTGGCGCAGTGGTTGAGAGTCCGCCTGCCGATGCAGGGGACACAGGTTCGTGCCCCGGTCCGGGAAGATCCCACATGCTGCGGAGCGGCTGGGCCCGTGAGCCATGGCCGCTGAGCCTGCGTGTCCAGAGCCTGTGCTCTGCAACGGGAGAGGCCACAACAGTGAGAGGCCCGCGTACCACACACACACACAAAGAAAATGGAAGCCCATTCACTTTTTTTTTCTTGAGATTGGGATGGCTGATGGGAAACCATTAAATGAAATCCACACCCAGCCAGAAGATCTCAACAACAGCATGATAATATGTTTCAGGAGAAGTATAAAGGGATTAGAAAAGCAAGAAAGAACTAGTAACCTTTCTTCAATGGCATTTTTCATTCTCTCACAGGGCTACCATACCCAGAAGGATATTTTAAAACCTGAATTCTCAGCCCTTTGTAATAGCATAAGCATAACTTTTTAAGACTGGCCTGACATTCTGTAATAATTTTTTTTTCCTCCAGTGGAGATGTGAAGTCAATAGCAGCTTCATAGCTTTTTATTAGATGTCTTTTGAGCATGGACTACATGAGTTTCCTATGGAGCTTGACAAAGGAGAAATTTTGGCATTGAGAAGAGCCTCTGGTGTGTTAGAAACAGAAAGCAACATATATGCTTCAGAAATAGCAAATGTCTTGCCTGCCAAACCAACCCTGTGGTGCACATACTTCTGTACTACAGACCTGTCCTCTCAAACTCAAAGAAGAGGGGAAACCAGTGGAGTCCTTTCTGGCTCAGGATGATTACCCTGAATCCCTGTTAAAAGAAAAACCCATGACCTTCCTCTCTCAAGGAAAACTGTATGCCTCACTGATTCTCATTTTAATGCACAGTTCTGTGTCCTTGCATATAAAAACATTATTTGAAGGCTTCAAGAAACAAACAAGGCATGGCTATGGGGGATGCTAATTCAGGTCCACCTAATTCCCAAATTCATGTTGCCTCCACTATATTTTTCGTTTAGATATTGATTACTACACAAAGCAATAGAAATCATTTGGCATCTGTGATTTATAAGAAATACATATTTGCCTTTCAGATGACCAAAGATATATTTCTCATGTATATTTGATCTTCATCCACAGTTCCTGGCTCACAGCTCCTGAAACACTTGAGATTTCCTAAGTGAGAGAGTAATAATGTAACTGAACCCAGGTTTGGCTGCTCTCAGCTCATAAGCCAATAATTCGAGAGACAAGTATAGGTAGAGAGGAAAGGTGTTTTAATCTTTAATCAGAAAACCCAGCAATCTGGGGAGAAGGTGGACTCGGGTCCAGAGACCAGCCCTGAAGAGTCTGCTCAGCCATGACAGTTTTTTTTTTTTTTTTGCGGTAAGCGGGCTTCTCACTGCTGTGGCCCCTCCCGCTGCAGAGCACAGGCTCTGGACGCGCAGGCTCAGCGGCCATGGCTCACGGGCCCAGCCGCTCCGCAGTACGTGGGATCTTCCCGGACCGGGGCACGAACCCGCGTCCCCTGCATCGGCAGGCGGACTCTCAACCACCGCGCCACCAGGGAAGCCCTCGCCATGACAGTTATTAAAAGGAAAAATGGGGCAGGGGGAAGAATCTCAGTGAATCATCAAGGCAGGAGGTTGGGTTCTGCATCATGCTCCATTGAGTGCAGACTGGCTGACTCTTCAGATATTATCTTGCCTACATGATCTGCCTGCAGGATCACTTAGGGGGGCTGTTGAGGGGAGAGAGCTAGTCATTTTTTAACTGCTTAATTCTTCACTCTTCATTTTATCTAGGAAAAGAATCAACAGGTTAGACAGGGCATGGTGTACATTCAGGAGCGCATAAGTCAGGAGTTAGTTTCAATTGCTTAGTGATCTCATCCTTATAATTAGGTTCTTTTAAGGAAAGAGGGGAACAGAAATGGGCAAACAGGAAAGGGGCAAAAGAGCTGCTTTCAATAAAAGTGTCATTTGTTATGTCAGTGAGGTGGCTTTTGGGCCCCACTTAAGGATGGGAACTGGTTGCCAGGAAAACCAACCGTGTGACTAGAGGTTGGAACTTTTAGTCCCACCCCAAGACCTCCTTGAGGGAAGGGAGAGGGGCTGGAGGTTGAATTATTGGCCAAGGGCCAATGATTTAATCAATCATGGCTATGTGATGAAGCTTCCATAGAAAATCCGAAAGCAGAGGCTTTGGAGAGCTTCTGTGTTGGTGAACCTGTGGAGATACAGGGAGAGTGGCTTGCCTGGAGTGAGCATTGAAACTCATTGTCCTTTCCCCATAATTTTGCCCTAAACATTTATTCCATCTGGCTGCTCCTGAGTTAGAGACGGGGTTCTGGGAGCTTCTAGGTTGGGGAAACAGAATACTTCCAGGTGCCATCTTTCTGGGCCTCAGGTTTTATGAGGACAGAAGCTCCTTTGTTCAGGACCTCACCCATGTATCTCTCTATCTGGCCGTTGATTCATATCCTCTAATATCCTTTGAAATCAACTGATAATCTAATTAATAAACAGATTTCCTGAGATTTGTGAGCTGCAAGGAGGGGAACCCAAGGAGGGGGTTTGATTTATAGCCAGTCAGTCAGAAGTACAGGTAACAACCTGGGCTTGCATTTGAAGTTTGAAGTGGAGGGTGGTCTTTTTGGATGTAGCCCTTCCTCTGTGGAATGCAATGCTACCTCAGGGCCTATAGTGTTAGAACTGAGTTGAATTTTGGGAAACCCAGCTGGTGTCTGAACATTGCTTGGTGTGGGGAAACTCATACCTTCACAAACATTGTAATTGGTACTAGAATCACTTTTAGCATCTTATGTACTAAGCACTAATTTCACTAAAGAGAATGAGGAACTTTGTATTAAAGGAATGTAATCAAGAACTGTACAATTATAGACCTTTTTTCTGACTCTCTAAACCTTATCTAACAGTTCTGAACTGAAGTCCACAAAAATCATGACATCTTTAAAAGCTTACAGCAGGCAATAAACCTCTTATGAAACATCACAATAAGAACTATCCAGGGCTTCCCTGGTGGCGCAGTGGTTGAGAGTCCGCCTGCTGATGCAGGGGACACGGGTTCGTGCCCCAGTCCGGGAAGATCCCACATGCCGCGGAGCGGCTGGGCCCATGAGCCATGGCCGCTGAGCCTGCGCGTCCGGATTGGTAAGACAACTTTATAGTATATATTTTGCTTCTCCCCTAAAATCCCCAGAATACTAAAAGTCAAAAAGCACAGCAAGAAAAAAAAATCATGACAAAATAGACCATTATGGCATAAAACAGCAAAAACAAATGTAAAATAACACTTTCAAGAACATTTGTTTTGACTTCTCAAGAGAAAGAAGAGTTCCTTCAACATAAGAACACAATACTGACTGAACAAAAAACAGTAACAACAAACAGATGAGGACTTTGTTTTCATAAAGGAATTGTAAGAGACAGAACCTTGGAAGCATCTTGCATCACTTTTTGTTTCTCCTGATTTTCCTAGCAACAGAATGAATGCAGCTACAATTGTCAAGCCAAAACTTGTGGTTTTTTGGTCAAAGTCCAGCTCTCAGCAAATGGATTTTGGTTTCAACTAATAGCCTAGCATTGGAGGCACTTGAAGGTAAAGAGCCAGAAATTAAGCTAAGAGAAAAAGAAGCCTTGAAAGTCAAAGTAAAACCATGAGAAGCTACATGATTGAATCAAAAATCGAATGACAAATAAGAGTATTTTGAAGTGCAGAGGTCCTTACTCCATGCCTGATATTCTTTTTATAAGCAGACATATATTTCTTTCGTTAAATATATAACCTCAGTGACATGTGACAAACTGATACAACACCTGTAAATAGCAAGGATTGGCATAATTTAAGACTTAGAAATGATAAACATTTTTCCTCTCCATATTGCATTCTAGGCCGCCTTCTCTTAACTCTATTTTCCTCTTTCAATAGACTGTGTTGCTCCAGATTTCATATGCTGAAACCTAATACCCATCGTGGTGGTGTTTGGAGGTGGGGCCTTTGGGAAGCGATTAGATCACGAGGGCAAAACCCTCGTGGATTGCACTAGTACCTTTGTAAAAGAGACTCTGGAGAGCTACCTCATTCTCCTCTCTCATGTGAGGACACATCTAGAAGAAGACTGCCCATGAGAGCAGGCCCTCATGGGATGTTAAACTGCTGGTGACTTGATGTTGGATTTCCCAGCCTCCAGAACTGTGAGAAGTAAATTTCTGTTACTTATAAGCTACCCAGTCTATGGTATTCTTGCTGTAGCAACCCAAATAGACTAAGATGCCACGCTTAGAAAAATTTTCTGTAGCAATGCCTTAAATCTCCATATCTATATACTGCACATGTATATAAAAGCCTAGACTTTACTAGGCTTTGAGAAGAGATATCCTCTGAGACACTTATTTCCAATTGTTAACTTACTATTAGATGTCCTACAAGAGCTTTATAGTCAACATTTAGAGAAAATGATCCTTTTTCCAAACCTGGGATCCTCCTTTTGTGTTCTCTAAATTAATAATTTCTGCTCTTATACATATAGTAAGGCAATTTGGTGGTTTTTTCCTATGGGATTCATATTCATTTATCAATCCATCATCCATTAGTTTATTAATTCACTAATAAAAAACAAGTATTGATCTGCCAGCTACAATTTTAGGTGCTGGAGTTGCAGTAGTAAAAACTTGGGTGGTGGGCTTCCCTGGTGGCGCAGTGGTTGAGAGTCCGCCTGCCGATGCAGGGGACGCGGGTTTGTGCCCCGGTCTGGGAGGATCCCACGTGCCGCGGAGCGGCTGGGCCCGTGAGCCATGGCCGCTGGGCCTGCGCGTCCGGAGCCTGTGCTCCGCAACGGGAGAGGCCACAACGGTGAGAGGCCCACGTACCGCAAAAAAAAAAAAAAAAAAACTTGGGTGGAAAAAGTGGTCCTGCCTTTATAGCACTTGCATTTTTGTTGAAAAAGATAAATAATTAAAACAAACATGTAAAAACATAGTATGAGATACAATAATAAATGCTATAAAGAAGAATAAACCAAATCAAGAAGCAAAATGTGTGCTGGGGAGAAGTGGGCCTACTCTTTGTAGGACAGTCAAGGAAGAATTCTTTAATAAGATGACGTCTGAACAGATCAATAAAGGGACTGAAGATGCCAGCCATACAGACCACTCTATGAAACAAGAGCATTATAATTAGAAAAGAACATCAGGGTCCTGAGGTAAGAGTATGCTAGACAAGTCCAAGGAATGTTAAGGGGCCGGCATGGTTGGAACTGGGTGAGTGAGAACAGTGGTAGAAGTTGAAATCATGGAGGTATGGACCGTATCAAGTAAGGTTTTGTAGATCATAGTAAATATTGTTTTATCCATTGATATGTATTAAATCACCTAAAATAATTATTAATTTCTTTTGTTCTGTGGACTGATTCAGTTGGGGGTAGAATACTTTTGCCAGTGTGGAGGTATAATTGACAGGTCACATTGAGTAAGTTTAAGATATACAATAAGTTGATTTGATATTATACTATTACAAAATAATTACCATCAAAGCACTACCTAACACTTCCAGCCATCACATAATTACCATTTCTTTTTTGTAGGATACTTAAGATTTACTCTGTTAACAACATTCAGGCGTATAATACAGTATTCTTAGCTGTAATCACAATGCTGTACGTTACATCTCAAAACTTAATCTTGTAAGTGGAAGTTTGTACTCTTTGAACAATATCTTCCCATTTCCCCCCACACTTAGTCCTGGGAACCACCATCCTGTGTTTCTCCGAGTTTAGCGTTTTTAGATTCCACATATGTGGTATCATATGGTATTTGTCTTTCTCTGGCTCATTTCACTTAATGCCCTCAAGTTTCATTCAAGTTGTCATAAATGGTGGGATTTCCTTTTTTCGTGGCTTAATAATACCCTATTGTGTATGAATATACCACATTTTCTTCATTCATTCATTCATTGACAGACACATTTTCATATCTTGGCTATTGTGAATAATGCTGCGGTGAATATGGGGGTACATTATCTCTATGAGATCCTGATTTCAGTTCCTTTGGATATATACCCAGAAGTGGGATTGCTGGGTGGTTAGATTTTTTTTTTTTTAACTTTTTCAGGAACATCCATTCTGTATTCCATAGTGGCTGTAACAATTTTCGTTCCTACCAGTGTTACACAAGTCTTCTTTTATCTTCACACTCTAACTGACACTATTTTTTGTCTTTGGGATGATAGCTATTCTAACAGGTGTGAAGTGACAGGTCATTGTAGGTTTTTTTTTAACATCTTTATTGGAGTATAATTGCTTTACAATGTTGTGTTAGTTTCTGCTGTATAACAAAGTGAATCAGCTATATATATACATATATCCCCATATCCCCTCCCTCTTGAGTCTCCCTCCCACCCTCCCTATTCCACCCCTCTAGGTGGTCACAAAGCACCAAGCTGATCTCCCTGTGCTCTGTGGCTGCTTCCCACTAGCTATCTGTTTTACATTTGGTAGTGTATATATGTCCATGCCACTTTCTCACTTCGTCTCTGCTTACCCTTCCCCCTTCCCATGTCCTCAAGTCCATTCTCTACGCCTGCGTCTTTATTCCTGTCCTGCCCCTAGGTTCATCAGAACCAGTTTGTTTTTTTTTTAGATTCCATATTTGTGTGTTAGCATATGGTATTTGTTTTTCTCTTTCTGACTTACTTCACTCTATAGGTCATTGTAGTTTTGATTTGCATTTCCCTGATGATTAGTGATGCTGAACACCTTTTCTTGTACCATATGTCTTCTTTAGAAAACTATTTGCTTCCTCTGCCCATTTTTTTTTTTTTTTTTTTTTTTTTTTTTTTTTTGCGGTACACGGGCCTCTCACTGTTGAGGCCTCTCGCGTTGCGGAGCACAGGCACCGGACGCGCAGGCTCAGCGGCCATGGCTCACGGGCCCAGCCGCTCCGCGGCATGTGGGATCTTCCCGGACCGAGGCACGAACCCGTGTCCCCTGCATCTGCAGGCGGACTCTCAACCACTGCGCCACCAGGGAAGCCCCTCTGCCCATTTTTTAATGGAGCTATTTGTTTGTTGCTGTTGTTGTTTTTGAGTTCTTCATGTATTTTGGATATTAATTCCTTATCAGATAGAAGGTTTGGAAATATTTCTCCCATTCCATACATTGCTTTCTCATTTTCTTGGTTGCTTCTTTTTCAGTGCAGAAGCTTTTTAGTTTTATGTAATCCTGGTTATTTATTCTTGCTTTTGCTGTTTGTGCTTTTGGTGTCTTAATGAGGAAATTTCTGCAAAGACCAATGTCAAGTTGTTAGCGTATAGAAATGCAACTCTTTTCTGTATGTTAATTTTGTATCCTGCAACTTTACTGAATATATTGATTAGTTCTAGCAGTTTTTTGGGGAAGGGTTTAGGATTTTCTGTCTGCAAACAAAGATAATTTTACTTCTTCCTTTCCTCTTTGGATGCCTTTTATTTCTTTATCTTGCCCGATTTCTCTGGCTAGAATATCCAGCACTATGTTGAATAGGAATGGTGAGAATGGGCATCTGTGTCTTGTTCCTGATTGTAGAGGAAAAGCTTCGAAGCTTTCACTATTAAGCATTGTGTTGGTTTTAGGTTTGGCATATATGGCACTTAATGTGTTGAGGTATGTTTCTTCTATATCCAGTTTGTTAAACATTTTTATCATGAAGGGATGTTATGTTTTGTCAAATGATTTTTCTACCTCTGTTAAGATGATCATATTATTTTTATCTTTCTTCTGTTAATGTGGTGTGTACCATATATTGATTTGAGGATGTTGAACCAGTCTTGAATCTCAGGGTTACATCCCACTTTATTATGATAAATGATCCTTTAATGTGCTGTTGAAATCACTTAGCTAATATTTTGTTGAGAATTTTTACATTTATTTTTGCCAGGCATATTGGTTTGTAATGTTCTTTTCCTGTAGTGTCCTTATCTGTCTTTAATATCAGGGTAATACAGGCCTCATAAAATGAATTTGGAAGTGTCGTTTACTCTGCAGTTTTTTTTTTTTTTTGAAGTAATTGGAAGGAATTGACATTAATTCTTCTTTAAATATTTGATAGAATTCACCAGTGAAACCATCTAGTTTTCTTTCCTCTTTTGGGAGGTTTTTTGATTACTGATTCATCCCCTTGCACATAATTTGTCTGTTCATGTTTTCTATTTCTTCATGATTTCATCTTGGTAGGTATATGTTTCTAGTAATGTATTGATTTCTTCTGGGTTATCAAGTTTGTTGGTGTATAATTATTTATAATAGTCTCATGATCCTTTGTATTTCTATGGAATCATTGTTACATCTTCTCTTTCATTTCTGATTTTTTTTTTTTCTAAATTAGTCTAGCTAAAGTTTTGTCAAGTTTACCTCTAAGAAAACCAGTTTTTTAGCTTGTTGATGTTTTCTATTGTTTTTTGGTCTCTATTTCATGTATTTATGCTCAAGTCTTTGTTATATCCTTTCTTCTGCTAACTTTGGTCTTTATTCATTTTTCCTCTAGTTCCTTTTGGTGTGGGATTGTTTATTTGTTATCTTTCTTGTTAATGTAGGTGTTTATTGCTGTAAACTTCCCTGTTAGAACTGCTTTTGCATTATCCCACAGGTTTTGATATGTTCTGCTTCCATTTTCATTTGTTTCAAGATATTTTTTGATTACCCTTTTTATTTCTTCTTTGACTCATTGATTCTTCAGTAGCATGTTGTTTAATCTCCATATATTTGTAAATTTTCCAAACTTCTGTTACTGGCTTCTAGTTTTACATCTTTGTGGTCAGAAAAGACTCTTAGTATGTTTTCAGTCTTCTTAAATTTGCTAGGATTTGGTTTATGATCTGTGATTAGTCCTGAAGAAGGTTATGTGTGTGATGGGGAAGAATGTGTATTCTGCTACTCTGGGATGAAGTGTTCTGTATATGTCTATTAGTTTTATTTGTTCTGAAGTATTGTCCAAGTCCTAGGTTCCTTGTTGATTTTCTGTCTGGATGATTTTTTTATTGCTGAAAGTTGAGTATTGAAGTCCCCTACCATTATTTTTGGCTGTTTGTCTTTTCAAGTCTGTTACTATTTGCTTAGTATATGTAGTTGCTCTCATGTTCAGTGCATATATATCTATGATTGTTTTATCTTCTTGATAAATTGACCTCCTTATCTTTATATAATGACCACTTTTGTCTCATTACCATTGTTGGCTTAAAGTCCATTTTGTCCAGTATAAGTATAGCTAACCCTTCTCTCTTTTAGTTTTTACTTTAATGGAATATCTATTAACAACCCTTCACTTTGAGTTATGTGTGTCCTTAAAGCAGAAGTGCATCTCTTGTAGCCAGTTCAAAGTTTGCATCTTGTTTTTTTGTTTTTTGTTTATTTGCTTGTTTGTTTTTTAAATCTATCCAGCCACTCTATGCCATTTGACTGAAGAATTCAATCCATTAACATTTAGAGTAATTACTTATAAGGGCTTACTAATGCCATCTTATTGCTTTCTAGCTGTTTTGCAGTTCCATGGCTCTTTTTCCTTTTTAAATTGATGATTTTCCTTAGTGGTCTGCTTTGATGATTTTCTATTTATCTTCGGCATATCTATGGTAGATTTTTGCTTTGTGGTTCCCATGAGGCTTACATAAAACATATATGTATATGTATGTGTGTATATATATATTCTCATTATATTTCCTGCTGATAACAATTTAACTTCAGTTGCATTCAAATCCTCCATCCTTCCCCCTTGATGTTTTTGATATCACCATACCTTTTTTTGTATTATGTAATCCATTAACAAATTGTAGAAGCTATAGCTATTTATTATACTTTTGTCCTCTAACCTTTATACCAAAGTTAATTAGTTGTCAAACCACCATATTAGAGTATTGGGGTATTCTGAATTTGACTATATGCTTACCTTTACCAGTGTGTTGTATATTTTCCTATATTTCAATGTAATTAATTAGCATGCTTTTGATTCAGCTTGAAGAATTCCTCTCTGCATTCCTTGTAAGGCAGGTTTAGTGGTGTTGAATTCCCTCAACACTTTTTTTAATTAGGGAAATTCTTCCCTTTGCCTTCAATTCTGAAAGACAGTTTCTCTGGGTAAAGTATTCTTGGTTGGTAGTTTCTTTGTCTTAGTACTTTGATTATATCATCCCATACTCACCTGGCCTGCGAGGTCTCTGCTGAGTAATCTGCTGGTAGCCTTAAGAGGGTTGCCTTTTATGAAAGAGGTTTTGCTTTGTTTTGTTTTTTTCCTATTTTGCTGTTTTTAAAATTCTTTGTCTTTTGTTTTAGACAGTTTTATTATATATTTTGATGAAAATTGTTATGGATTGAAATTATGAGTTTACCTATTAGTTCATGAACTTGTATGTCCAAATCTCTTCCCAGATTTAAAAAGTTCTCAGCAGTTATTTCTTTAAATAGGCTTTCTACTGCTTTCTCCTCTCTTCTCCTTCTGGGACTCCAATGATGCATACATAATTTCTTTTTGTAGTATTCCATTAGTATGTAGACTTTCTTCATTGCTTTTTATTATTTTTCTTTTGCTCGCCTGATTGGGTAACTTTGGTTGATCTGTCTTCAAGCTCACTAATTCTCTCTTCTGCTTGTTCAAGTCTGCTGTTGACGCTCTCTGTTAAATTCTTCACTTCACTCATTGTATCTTCAACTCCAAACCTTCTGTTTGTTTCTTTTTTGTTTTCTACCTCTCTGCTGAACTTCTCAATTTGTTCTTGTATTGTTTTTCTGATATTGTTAAATTGTTTATATGTGTTCTCTTATAGCTTTCTGATCATTTGTATAGCAATTAGTTTGAATTCTTTGTCAGGCAATTTCTGATTCTTCTTTTCTTTGGTGCCAATTCCTGGGGGCTTACTCTATTACTTTGGCAGAGACATATTTCCCTGATTCTTTTGGGTCCCTGTAGACTTGCATAGGCTTCTGTGCATTTGAAGAAGCATTCACCTTTTCCAGACTTTATGGACTGACTTTAGTAAAGGAAGCCTTTTACCTATGGGTGGGAGCATGATAGATGATGATGTGACCCTGGGTCTACTGGTGCAGAATGAAGTGTTCAGGGATGTATGGTAGCAGTGATTTCAGGGAGGCATGATATTTCTTCAGCTCTGGCCACTGTGTTTCACAGTATCAACAGCTATGTGGTTCTTGGCCAGTACTGCAGAGGATCCACAGTAGCTGTAAGAGCTGTTGTGATTCTAAGTGGCACCTCCAGGTCCAGTAACAAGGGACAAAGGCAGGCAGTGATAGTAGCCAAAGCAAATGGTGTTCACACACTCAGCTGTGGATGTCAGCTGCAAGTGCCTATGTAGCAGCAGGGGCTAGTTTTAGACATAGTGATGGAGGACCAGTGCCAACTGTGGGCTTACAGTTAGGGTGCTCTTCTGTGGCTACACCCACTCCCCTGTGTGTGCACACTACAGTGGAGACCAATGACAGGTATCCTGTGGGTGGCATGTGGGTGCATAGCAGGAGGGGCTAGACCCAAGCACAGACATGAGGCTGCATGGTGATGTAGGGGTCAGCCAGAGGGTGGGGCGCTAGGCTGGTATCTTGTACTTGCACAGCTGCAGAAGCCTGAACTGGCTACAAAAGTGGCTTTCAGTTTAGAGGGGTAGTGGTGTGGGAAGGAACTCAGCTGGCATCTTATACTTGCACAGCTATAGAAAACTTGGATGGCTGCCAGTGTGGATCCTGGGCTCTGGCAGGGGTGGTGGTGGCAAGGGAGTGTTTATGTACTTGGGTAGCTGATACCAGTAAATGCAGGTAACTGTGGGGCAAAAGGGGGTGAGTTTTGCAGTGAGACCATGAGGCGGTGCTGGCCATTGACTCCCTCAGAAGAAAAATCTGCTGAGTTTGTCTGCAGAGAAGGTCTATATGAACTATAATAGCTCCCACTGCATGTCTGCTAACAGCCTCTGCTTTTCTTCCTTGTCCCTAGCTGTCTGCATGTATCTCAGCTTTGCTGGTCTGAGTGGAGTGAAACCGAAGCTGAACCTTCGTATAGTGCCCTGCATGTGAGGCTGGAGAGGCTGATCGCTCACCCACCTCTTCTTTTTCTGGTGAGAGAAAAATCTTTCAAGCTGGGAAATTCCTTATTGGCACTGAACAATGATGGCTTGGGGGATGGGAGGCTGCAGGTAAAATGAAGTTGCCTTCTTTCTCTTCTGTGCTAAAACTTCCAAAGTGAACTCTAGAGGTTGCCTGGAGTTTTTGTTCCTGGGTAGCTGTCCAATCATTGATCTTTGTGGGGAGACAGGGAAGCTGGATTCTCCTACATCACCATTTTTTAGGAGGTGGTATTCATGCTCATCGTTTCTTATGTGTGTTTACTCAGATGTCAGGTGGGCCTGTACTCATTCAGAAGTTCATCTGAGCTGTATGTAGATGTCACTTGTCTGGGCTGGTGTAGGCTAATGCTTAGATGCTTATCTAGGACTTTCAAACAAACAGCCTTATTATGTGTGGCTTATTCATGTGTCGTGAACTAACTGTAAGATGGGGCCTGGGTTTAAAAGGAGTGTTTAAAGAACGGGAGTTTTAAAATCGAGCATTCCAAGAAGCAGGGAGAGGAAGCTGCTGAGTTAGGTAAGGGCTATTTCTAGAACTGGCACAGCATCATTTCTGCCTTATTCTTTTGGTCAAACCAGTCATTGAGCCATCTGGAGTCAAGGAGGTAGAGATATGGATTTAGTTTCTTAGTGGAGAAGTGGCAAGATCCCGAAGATCATGTGAAATGGTAAATATTGCAGGCCCTTGTGGAAAACAGAATGTGCCAGAGCAGGGATATTAGATTTTATTTGGAAGGTATTTCAAATGTACCGGAGGGTTTTTGAGATGGGAAAAGATATAAGATGATTTGTTTTTGTTTTTGTTGTTGAAATACACTTTAGTGGTGAAATGTAGACAAAAATGAGATTAATTAAGAAACTATCAAACTGTTCTAAGTTAGAGGAATTAGTGACTTGGACCATGGTGTTGAGTGGAGATGGCAAAACAAGGTTGGATTGTGTGTTTATCGGGGATATGATTTGCTGATGGATTAGGCGCAAATTTGGGAGATATCATGATGTATGATTTTTAAACCATGAGATGTGAGTGCATCTAGATAGTAAGCATACATAAAGAAGAAAGGAGGCTACTGACACGTGAGTCATTCAGTGTTCAGAGCTTGGAGAAATGAAGAAAACGATGTGGTTAGCCAAGATTGTCACTCTACTATAACAATCACCTAAGCATTCTTACTGACAAAATTATAGATGATCCCTTCTCAACCCCAGCCCTCCTTATCCAATCCACTTACTTCTGCATTCACAATGATCTTCATAAAGGTGGCTATAGTTAGTCATGTTACCTTCCCATTTAAAATCATTTGCCAGTTATTAGGTTAAAGCTCAAAGATCCTAACCTTCTTGACATCTAAGACCCTATGGATGTCTCAGGCTCATCTGCAAATATTCTTCTCCTTACTACCTATACTGCCTGCACTAGATTATACTCAGCATGTCCGTCAGGCTCAGTCTATTTGGCCTGCTCATCCCTCTGCTGAGAATTTCACCCCACTTCATCCCTTTATCAGTTTAATTCCTGCTCACATATCATTTCTCCACTTAAACGCCATGTGCCCTGAAACTAGATCAGACCCCTTTGCTTTAGCTCTCATAGCTCCCTATACATTGCTTCAAAGAATCAACTATCTAATTGTATTATTCTGCATTGGTTGGATTAATAAATATCTGTTGTGATCATTAAACTTCAACAAAATAGGCCCTATTTTTCTTTGACTCAATTTTTGTCCAAAGTCTCATACATGTCTGACACTATTTATTTATAAATAAACTCTTGTATAAAATTTCTTGACCTCTAAAATGAATGTGGGCGATAAGGCTTAAATAACATAGGAATGTAAAGATGTATAATTTATAATATGACTTGGTTAATATTCCTGAACTCACAATGCAGCTCCCATCTGTGGAGCTTTCTATGTTAACATAGCAGACCAAATAAATCTCAGAGAAGTCACCCTTCATATTCCACTTCATTGGGTACTAACTAATCCACTTTCTCATAAAACTGGGTTGCTTAGACAGACAGTGTTAGTAGGTCAGGGTTCTCAAGAATACTAGAATCTGGAAATAGGTATAAAAAGATATCTAATTTGATAACTTTATATATATTTATAAATTATTCAATATTTAGTATGCCAAATGTAAATCAGAATAGGAATTTTAAAAGTATATTTTGATGTTTAAAATCCATAGAAAAGATGCAGATTCATAATGTTTCTTCAAAGAGATGTAAACTTCTATATGTCTAACATGTTTGAGGAATCAGGTCTATGAAATAGTAATTGTGAAATCACAGTTTCTCACGAGCACACATCATTATAAATTTTAGGAGTAACTGGTGAGTTGAAATTTAGTCTTTTAACTTAGTGTTATAACAGCGGGGTACTGGTGTAAGAATAGTTCTAAAGCTGGAATTTGCGACCATGCATAGTTTGAAAAATAAGCAATTCTGAATTGTTCATTAAGTGGTGTCAGTACTTTATCTTGGGATGTTGGCTCTCTGAAATGACGAGTCAAGGTTTGTTATAATTTTCTAGAGAGTTTCTGGGTAGGTGTCTTTAAGTAGCTATTGCATAATTATGAATACTGACAGTAGAGTAATAAGAGATTTTATTACAGTAGAAAGCAGCATTTGAAAAAGGAAGTAATTCTGTCATAATAATTTGTGACTGTGGGGTTGCGATTAGCACAGAGCTAGTTTTGTGACAGCAAGTGCCGTATTTCTTTGTGGGCATAAGCTTCCATGCAAAAAATACATATAGAATATTTTATTTCTTTCAATTTAGTTTTTCTACTTTTTATACACAATATAATTAACAAGTGAGAATCTGTCCACATCACACCAGCAGAGAACAGAAAAACAAATCTTTAAATGTATTTCAACACCTGACTTTTCAGTGAATAAAGCCGTCCAAATGGTAAAATTGTACACGATTACCAATTAATTTACATAAGTTAAATTAACAGATCTTTAAAAAGGTATCTTTCTCCTAACACACACCTGCTGGTGGGTGCCCATCTCACAGCTAAGAAGAGCAACAGTTTTGGGTCATGAATTTGAAGTGTGCATCATTTATTTTAGGAAAGTTTGTCCCTAATAACCAGCCCACAGTAATTTTTAAAAGTGTTTATTTTCACAACTGATGATTTTCCCCTCTGGGTGGTAATTCTTGAAAATTATGGGTGTTGGTACATCATATAGGATTCAATAAAATGTATAGCACAGCTACATTGATGTATTTATTCTTGATACACGTCAGGATTTAAAGTGCTTCTTCAGAAAGTGCTAACAAATGAAATAAGTGAGTGTAAGATTATATTTTATTTTGCCCATTTTTGTAAGCTAGTAATATAGGCAAATCATTCCCCAGTGACTGGTTACTTTGCACCGTAGTCAGTCATTTTTTATTCATGCTGTTTTCCAGCGAGAGGATTTTTTTCTACTGCTGTGGAGAGATTATTCAATATCTTCAAATGCAGGGAGGAATTCCCTTGAGCCTTTGTGTTCTATGCTGCCCTTTCTGTTGAGCATCCTTCCTTTTTGTGCCCATTGGCTTGCTCAGAGTCATACTGGTTTACGCCTCAGATCTAAATAAAGTCCCTTGTACGATGAATAATCATTCCCACCATTTTTACAGTTGCTCTTACTTTAACTTAAGAGATCACCCAGACTTTTTTTTTTTTTTTTTAACTTAGAGGCAGGCTATAACATAAACCTAAAATTCAGGGTATTTATGAGTTTCATAATTCCCATCCTTGGAGGCTTCAGAAATTTCAAAACTAGAAGAAACAGACATAGATTTTTGTCCCATGATTGACAATTGACTGTGTTCATTTTCTCTGCCTTTCTCCTTTTGCGTAAACTTAAGGGAATAGCTTGGCTAATCTTGTGACTGACTGAGAGATAAATAGCACTCCCCTGCTTAGGGTCCTGTAATTCTTTCTACTCGAGGGAAAGTTATAATTTCTTAGCAATACTTCTAAGGTCATGACTTCCTGTTTAGTCTCATTTTGTACCAGTGTCGTAAATTCTCAGTGACCCCCTCACAATATTTTACTTTCCAGTCACCGTAATGTGTGCAGTACTCTAAGCTTCAAAGACAACTCTGTTTTCTGGCTAGATAGAACTCTTTCAAGGATTGTCTGATTAGTTAAATCTTGAATTGTAAACATTCTAGAAAGCATGGTACATGATTTGCTGCCTCCAGTTGCTCACCAAGTACTAATTTCTTAACTCCTTTTTATCTGGTTTTCTTCCCTACTTCTCTGAACTTATTCTATCAACATAGACTTTCCAATAGTCAGTTTTCTCCTCTTTGTCCCACCTTCTTTGGCTTCACTGTAGAGGGCAACACAATGGGTCATTTCATTCGTTTTAAAAATACTGCTTCCTCTAAATCTCATAATATATAACTCGCCTTGATGCTTCTTCTCAAAATTCTCATGTATAATGTATAAATATTCCTCAGGTTTCTCTTGGAGAATATTCTCTTTGCTAGCTTTTCTGGAGTTTTACTCTGCATTTCCCAATTTGCAGTGATTCCTCAGATATTTCCACTTAAATATTCTGCTTCTTCAAGTTCAACAGGCTTTAAAAATACTTCCCCCTGCACACTCAGAGGAGTTCATCTTCTTAATATTCCAATTCTCAAAGCTGCCTGGAGTTAAAAGCTTTTCTATTTTGATAGCTAATTCTGTCTTCTCTCTTAACTCTTCCATTCTAAAATCCTAATGACTCTATTTCTTCAGGGTTTCTCACATACATATTCTCTTTCCTTTCTTCTA
The DNA here is from genome assembly GCF_937001465.1 of Orcinus orca. NCBI lineage: Eukaryota > Metazoa > Chordata > Mammalia > Artiodactyla > Delphinidae > Orcinus > Orcinus orca. The sequence goes on from NC_064564.1 coordinate 59,092,563, forward strand.
ATACCACTGTAGTTACATTAGTTATGTTTTGCCCACATTAAAAAAAAAGGAAGGGCTTCCCTGGTGGCGCAGTGGTTGAGAGTCCGCCTGCCGATGCAGGGGACACGGGTTCGTGCCCCGGTCCGGGAGGATCCCACATGCAGCGGAGCGGCTGGGCCGGTGAGCCATGGCCGCTGGGCCTGTGCGTCCGGAGCCTGTGCTCTGCAATGGGAGAGACCACAACAGTGAGAGGCCTGCGTACCACAAAAAAAAAAAAAAAAAAAAAAGGAAAAAAACCCCCTCCAGTTTAACTGACCTTTCCATTTTTGTTTTTTCATTATTACTCTGATAAAAAATTTATCCTCAGAAAATTTAAGTGACTTTCCATTTAGAGAAATGGAAAACATCAAATTAAAACTCCTAAACCTAGCATTCCAAAGTCTAAACAATCTTGTCCCAAGCAACCTATTGTGTTACACCTCCCATTATTGCCTTTCCCAAAGTCGTTAAATCAGTCTAACATCATTCTCAGTAAATCCTGTGTTTTTTTTTGCCTCCATTTGATAATGGATTCATCATAGTCTCTGCATATCTATTCTCTAGGTACTGACTTGGTAATTTTCCCTTATAAAACTTTCTTAGCTTATTTTCAGATTATAGCCCACACTCATTCTTGTCACCCTTTGAGACAAGAATTTATAGTTTATTCCTTTTATTTATCCACTTGGAGACCTAGTGCACTCTATGTATGAATACTTATTAAATACTAGTTGATTTCACTTGGCTACTAATGAAATGTATCTAATTTGATTAATATTTTTAATTGAAAAAGTATGTATGCTTGGGAATTTGGAATTATTATTAAGGGAGATAAAATAAGAAACTAAATTTTAATCATTACCACAGGATTTAAGAGAAAAAATACAGACTAAATGCTTTTGTGAATAATATCAGAAAGTGTGTTCAAATTAGCTAACTACTTGTAAAATGTTTTTCTCGCTTCAGTTTGTTTATTTGGCATTTAATGGAATGTAGCAAGATCATACTTTTCACGAATACTTAATTGTCTAGGTGGCAAGGGTCAGTTTCTGAAAGTGGGTAATGTTACATTATCATTTTGTCTTTGGAATGAGCTAATTAGTTGGCAGATCCTGAAGATTCAAGTGAAGTCCCTATAATGGTAATTATTTTCATATAAGCACTCTCTAATTACAACTTTACGCATAATATAGATTAACTGCACTGAAAATATTAAACAGTGAAAGTTTCTTTATTCTCTATTGCTGTGTTCTTTTGTATTCTCTGTAATTGTATTATAATCAGAATTCCTACTGTATGTATACAGTGTCCATGTATTTTTAAACAATGGGATTACCTAAAAAGTACCCTCCCCAAAAGACAAAACATATATTTTATCTATAATTGACAATGCTTTTCCATTAACTGCTTCTTATCCTCTTAACAGCATTGTGAGCTAAGGTTTACTGTTATTCTCCCATGTTAAGGGAAGGCATGGCACTTAGAGAGATTCTGTGATTTGTGTAAGATGACGAAGTGACTAAATGGCAGACACATTATGTACATATATGAACCCTGCATCAAACTCTCCTTGTCTCTGCCACTTGGATCACTTGTATGCTCATATAGTACACTGTCCTGCCACCTATTCAAACTCTAAAACTACTTAACAGGTAGCCAGCACCCAGTAAGCACAGAAATGGTAATTGACACGCTACATCCCATGGTAATGATGAGCAAACTGAGCTACAAAACTGTTGTCACTCATCTATTGTGACCTCCATAGTTACTCGATGGTATTACTGTGATGCAAATTCAATTGTAGATATACGGTAGTAATGGTCAGAGGCTGGTCCTATATCCTTGTAATTTTTTTCTTGTTCCACAGTATCCTTTTGATTTGAATAAAGATAAAACACAGTAGAAAGGTCAGTAGAATCAGAAACAACTTTTTTCTGAACATTTAAGTCAATTCCAATGGCCAAGTGTAATTCTGTATTAACTGCAGGAAGCCTAATGATCAGGTTAACAAGTATTTTCATCCAATTAACTCTTATATAGATATTTCGCATTCATGTTGCACATAGATAAAATTCATAGTCACATTTAAAATCACATTAATAGAGAACAAAATAATAGAACCTTTGGAAATTTGTTTATCAGTTTTTAAACTGCTTTTTAAAAAGTAGTTGTATTTTAGAAATGGTTGTAGAGCTCTTCAGTTTCCATTTGGTTAGTTACATACTCATGTGGGTGGGGAGAAGAAGAGAATATTTTAAGAAATTATAACAAAATAGCTCTATAAATTTGAAATATTAATTTTAACTGTAATTTTAAATTGAAGTATAGTTGATTTACAATACTGTGTTAATTTCAAGAGTCCAGCATAGTGATTCAGTATTTTTGTAAATTATATCCCATTGTAGGCTCTTGCAAGATAATGGGCATAATTTACTGAGCTATACAGTATATCCTTTTGCTTATCTATTTTGTATATAGTAGTTTGTATCTGTTAATTCCATACCTCTAATTTTTCCCTCCCCTCTTCCTTATCTCCTTTAGTAACCCCAAGTTTGTTTTCTATGTCTGTGAGTCTGTTTCTGTCTTTTATGTACATTCATTGTTATTATTTTTTGGATTCTACATATAAGTGATATTGTTTAGTATTTGTCTTTCTCTGTCTGACTTATTTCACTAAGCATAATATTCTCTAGGTCCATTGACGTAGCTGCAAATGGCAGTATTTCATTCTTTTTTGTGGCTGAGTAATATTCCACTATATATATATATATATATATATATATATACACACACACTGTATCTTGTTAATCCAATTGTCTTTTTTTAAAATTAATTAATTATTTTATTTATTTTTGGCTGTGTTGGGTCTTTGTTTCTGTGCGAGGGCTTTCTCTAGTTGCGGCAAGCAGGGGCCACTCTTCAATGCGGTGCATGGGCCTCTCACTATTGTGGCCTCTCTTGTTGCGGAGCACAGGCTCCAGACGCACAGGCTCAGTAGTTGTGGCTCACAGGCCTAGTTGCTTTGCGGCATGTGAGATCTTCCCAGACCAGGGCTCGAACCCGTGTCCCCTGCATTGGCAGGCAGATTCTCAACCACTGTGCCACCAGGGAAGCCCCAATCCAGTTGTCTTTTGATGGGCACATGGGTTGTTTCATGTCCTGGCTATTGTAAATGGTGCTGCTATGAACATTGAGGTGCATGTAACTTTTTGAATTAGTATTTTAATTTTTCTGGGTATACACCCAGGAGTGGAATTGCTTGATCATACCATGTTTCATATCACTGGAACTGTGGAGTAGGTAACACTTTGAAACTGGCTTCCTTCATTTAACATATATGTAACACCTTGAGGTTCATTCAAGCTGTGTGTTTCCATATTTTGTTCCTTTTTAATGCTGAGTAGTAGTCCATTGCATAATGTACCAGTTTTTAAAATCTATATACTCAGTTTAAAACATTTGTGTTGTTTCCCAAATAAATAAAATCCGAATTTCCCAAATGAATAAAGATGCTATAAATAGCTGTATACAAGTATTTGTGTGAACATGACCTTTTATTTCTCTTGTATAAATACCTTGGAATGGGTTTTCTACATCATTTTGCAGATGTTAGTTTAACTTTCTGGGAACTGCCCAACTAATTTACAGGGTGCAGTACCATTTTGTATTCCCAGCTACAATATATTAGAGTTTTAATTGCTTTATATCATTGCTAGTATTTTGTATTGTCAGTGTGTTTGTGTGTATATGTATGTATTTTGTGTATATTTGTGTGTTAAATACATATAACATATATAAATATATATAAATTTTAGCCTTTCTAGTATGTGTATAGTGATAGTAGTGGTTAAAAGTAGGGAATATCTTTTGACAGTAATGTAACCTATTTGAATTTGTTTCTTATTCTATAAAATGGAATTTACTAAACCATTTGTGCATAAAAGATTTGGTGAAAATTAAGTTACTTCATAAAAAAATGATAAGTAGGGGAAATTGTAGCAATTATTCACAATTTAATACACAAACTGAGCTATTTTTGCTGACAAAATTCTGAGAAAGCAATATATTTGGACCAAATGATTCAATATAATTTGAAATATTTGTTTTCTAGAAGCAGCATTCAATATAGTACTAGCTTCTATAATCAACAAAGCAATTCTTATGGACCAAAAATGCATTCATCAACTTTGCTAAGGAATAATAAAGATGCAACAGAAGTAGGAAAAACACTTTGTCTTAAAACGCTAGAATCTAATTGGAGAACTAAGCACATTATATATATGTAAAATGTTAGAGAATGATCTAGGGGTATATGGAATATAGTAGGCTATTTTGTTATGTGCATTTTTTGGAGATAGATCACTATTCTTTGACTATATTTAAGGAAATTATGCAAAACTTTTACTTATAACTGCTGTTAACAATGTAAAGGGTTGCATCACATAATCCCAGTGGATTAAAACATTTGGAGAGTATGGTCTTTCAAGTCTTGAAATAATATCAAAGTTCATTTAAAATCAAAGCAACAGTCAAATGCAAAATTTGAGATACAGCAGGATGATTTCCAGAAATTATTCACAAATACCTTCTTTTCCATACCCATCAATATTTTCATGATACCCACATTTTTACCAAAAAAAGCTTTTATGCTGGAATATATTTGATATAGTATATTCCCACCAACACCCAAGAGATATCTTTAATTATCTGAACCACTTGGTAGTACACCCTCCATGCAGTATTTGGAGGTCTTCCATCCCACTTTTGCTACCTTTTAATGGAAAACAACAGCAGCAACAAAAGAACACAATGGTCGTATGCTTATGCTTTGGTTTTATTGCCATAAACTAGAAACTGTGTCAATAATAAATAGACACTAACATCTAACTAGAGCCAGCAATAAGTTCAGACTAATCATTCTAAAATTAATTTTGGCACATACATTTTTTTTTATTGTAGTATAGTTGCTTTACAATGTTGTGTCAGTTTCTGCTGTACAGCATAGTGATTCAGTTATACATACACATATATCCACTCTTTTTTAGATTTCCTTCCCGTTTGGGTCACCACAGATCATTGAGTAGAGTTCCCTGTGATATACAGTAGGTTCCCATTACTTATCTATTTTATACATAGTAGTGTGTATATGTCAATCCCAATCTCCCAATTCGTCCCACCCACCCCTTCCCCCCTTGGTAACCATAAGCTTGTTCCCTACATCTGTGACCCTATTTCTGCTTTGCAAATAAGTTCATCTGTACCATTTTTCTAGATTCCACATATAAGCGTTACTATACGATATTTGTTTTTCTCTTTCTGACTTACTTCACTCTGTATGACAGAGACGTGGATGGACCTAGAGACAGTTACACATACATTCTTAATGTTTATACTTTCTTTTTATTTTATTTTATTTTTAATTTTTAAATTTATTTATACAGCAGGTTCTAATTAGTCATCAGTTTTATACACATCACTGTACACATGTCAATCCCAATCGCCCAATTCAGCACACCACCATCCCCACCCACCCGTGGCTTTCCCCCCTTGGTGTCCATATGTTTGTTCTCTACATCTCTGTCTCAACTTCTGCCCTGCAGACCGGTACATCTGTACCATTTTTCTAGGTTCCACATACATGCGTTAATATATGATATTTGTTTTTCTCTTTCTGACTTACTTCACTGTGTATGACAGTCTCTAGATCCATCCACGTCTCAACAAATGACCCAGTTTTGTTCCTTTTTGTGGCTAATATTCCATTGTATATATGTACCACATCTTCTTTATCCATTCGTCTGTCAATGGGCATTTAGGTTGCTTCCATGACCTGGCTATTGTAGATAGTGCTGCAGTGAACATTGGGGTGCATGTGTCTTTTAGAATTATGGTTTTCTCTGGGTATATGCCCAGTAGTGGGATTGCTGGATCATATGGTAATTCTATTTTTAGTTTTTTAAGGACCCTCCATACTGTTCTCCATAGTGGCTGTATCAATTTACATTCCCACCAACAGTGCAAGAGGGTTCCCTTTTCTCCACACCCTCTCCAGCATTAGTTGTTTGTAGAGTTTCTGATGATGCCCATTCAGACTGGTGTGAGGTGATGCCTCATTGTAGTTTTGATTTGCATTTCTCTAATAATTAGTGATGTTGAGCAGCTTTTCATGTGCTTCTTGGCCACCTGTATGTCTTCTTTGAAAGAATGTCTATTTAGGTCTTCTGCCCATTTGTGGATTGGGTTGTTTGTTTTTTTAATATTGAGCTGCATGAGCTGTTTATAAATTTTGGAGATTAATCCTTTGTTGATTCGTTTGCAAATATTTTCTCCCATTCTGAGTGTTGTCTTTTTGTCTTGTTTATTGTTTCCTTTGCTGTGCAAAAGCTTTGAAGTTTCATTAGGTCCCATTTGTTTATTTTTGTTTTTATTTGTTACTCTAGGAGGTGGATCAAAAAAGACCTTGCTGTGATTTATGTCAGAGTCTTCTTCCTATGTTTTCCTCCGGGAGTTTTGTGGTGTCCGGTCTTAACATTTAGGTCTCTAATCCATTTTGAGTTTATCTTTGTGTATGGTGTTAAGGAGTGTTCTAATTTCATTCATTTACATGTAGCTGTCCAGATTTCCCAGCACCACTTATTGAAGAGACTGTCTTTTCTCCAGTGTATATCCTTACCTCCTGTGCCATAGATAAGTTGACCATAGGTGCATGGGTTTATTTCTGGGCTTTCTATCTTGTTCCATTGATCTATGTTTCTCTTTTTGTGCCAGTACCATATTGTCTTGATTACTGTAGCTTTGTACTCTAGTCTCAAGTCAGGGAATCTGATTCCTCCAGCTCCGTTTCTTTCCCTCAAGACTGCTTTGGTTATTCGGGGTCTTTTGTGTCTCCATAAAGATTTTAAGATTTTTTGTTCTGGTTCCATAAAAAATCCATTGGTAATTTGATAGGGATTGCATTGAATCTGTAGATTGCTTTGGGTGTTATACTCATTTTCACAATGTTGATTCTTCCAATCCAAGAACATGGTATATCTCTCCATCTGTTGGTATCATGTTTAATTTCTTTCATCAGTGTCTTATAGTTTTCTGCATACAGGTCTTTTGTCTCCCTAGGTAGGTTAATTCCTAGATATTTTATTCTTTTTGTTGCAGTGGTAAATGGGAGTGTTTCCTTAATTTCTCTTTCATATTTTTCATCATTAGTGTATAGGAATGCCAGAGATTTCTGTGCATTAATTTTGTATCCTGCTACTTTACCAAATTCATTGACTAGCTCTGGTAGTTTTCTGGTGGCTTCTTTAGGATTCTCTATGTATGGTTTCATGGAATCTGCAAACAGTGACAGTTTTACTTCTTCTTTTCCAGTTTGTATTCTTTTATTTCTTTTTCTCCTCTGATTGCTGTGGCTAAAACTTCCAAAACTATGTTGAATAATAGTGGTGAGAGTGGGCAACCTTGTCTTGTTCCTGATCTTAGTGGAAATGGTTTCAGTTTTTCACCCTTGAGAACGATGTTGGCTGTCGGTTTTTCATATATGGCCTTTATTATGTTGAGGTAGTTTCCCTCTATGCCCACTTTTTGGAGAGTTTTTATCATTCATGTGTGTTGAATTTTGTCAAAAGTTTTTTCTGCATCTATTGAGATGATCATATGGTTTTTATTCTTCAGTTTGTTAATATGGTGTATCACATTGAGTCACTTGCGTATATTGAAGAATCCTTGCATCCCTGGGATAAAGCCCACTTGATCATGGTGTATGATCCTTTTAATGTGTTGTTGGATTCTGTTTGCTAGTATTTTGTTGAGGATTTTTGCATCTATATTCATCAGTAATATTGGTCTGTAATTTTCTTTTTTTGTAGTATCTATCTCTGGTTTTGATATCAGGTTGATGGTGGCCTCATAGAATGAGTTTGGAGTTTTCTTTCCTCTGCAGGTTTTTGGCAGAGCTTGAGATGGATGTGTGTTAGCTCTTCTCTAAATATTTGATAGAATTCACCTGTGAAGCCATCTGGTCCTGGACTTTTCTTTGTTGGAAGGTTTTTAATCACAGTTTCAATTTCATTACTTGCGGTTGGTCTGTTCGTATTTTCTATTTCTTCCATGTTCAGGTTATACCTTTGGAAGGTTATACCTTTCTAAGAATTTGTCCATTTCTTCCAAGTTGTCCGTTTTTTGGCATAGTTTTGCTTGTAGTAGTCTCTTAGGATGCTTTGTATTTCTGCAGTGTCTGTTGTAACTTCTTTTTCATTTCTAATTTTATTGATTTGACACCTCTCCCTCTTGATGAGTCTGGCTAATGGTTTATCAATTTTGTTTATCTTCACAGACAACCAGCGTTTAGTTTTATTGATCTTTGCTATTGTTTTCTTTGTTTCTATTTCATTTATTTCTGCTGTGATCTTTATGATGTTTTTCCTTCTGCTAACTTTGGATTTTGTTTGTTCTTCTTTCTCTAGTTCCTTTAGGTGTAAGGTTAGATTGTTTATTTCAGATGTTTCTTGTTTCTTGAGGTAGGCTTGTATAGCTATAAACTTCCGTCTTAGAACTGCTTTTGCTGCATCCCACAGGTTTTGCATCATTGTGTTTTCATTGTCATTTGTCTCTAGGTATTTTTCGATTTCCTCTTTGATTTCTTCAGTGGTCTCTTGGTTGTTTAGTAACGTATTGCTTAGCTTCCATGTGTTTGTGTTTTTGACATTTTTTTCCCTGTAATTGATTTCTAATCTCGTAGCTTTGTGGTCAGAAAAGATGCTTGATATGATTTCAGTTTTCTTAAATTTACTGAGGCTTGATTTGTGACCCAAGATGTGATCTATCCTGGAGAATGTTCTGTGCACACTTGAGAAGAAAGTGTAATTGCTGTTTTTGGATGGAATGTCCTATAAATATCAGTTAAATCTATCTATAAATATCAGTTAAATCTATCTATAAATATCAGTTAAATCTATTGTGTCATTTAAAGCTTCTTTTTCCTTATTTATTTTCATTTTGGTTGATCTGTGCATTGGTGTAAGTGATATGTTAAAGTCCCCCACTATTATTGTGTTAGTGTCGATTTCCTCCTTTAGAGCTGTTAGCAGTTGCCTGATGTATTCAGGTGCTCCTATGTTGGGTGCATATATGTTTATAATTGTTATATCTTCTTCCTGGATTGATCCCTTGCTCATTATGTAGTGTCCTTCCTTGTCTCTTGTAACATTCTTTATTTTAAAGTCTATTTTCTCTGATATGAGTATTGCTACTCCAGGTTTCTTTTGATTTCCATTTGCATGGAATATCTTTTTGCATCCCCTCACTTCAGTCTGTATGTGTCCCTAGGTCTGAAGTGGGTCTCTTGTAGACAGCATATATATGGGTCTTGCTTTTGTATCCATTCAGCAAGCCTGTGTCTCTTAGTTGGAGCATTTAATCCATTCACGTTTAAGGTAATTATCGATATGTATGTTCCTATGACCATTTTCTTAACTGTTTGGGGTTTGTTTTTGTAGGTCCTTTTCTTCTCTTGTGTTTCCCACTTTGAGAAGTTTCTTTAGCATTTGTTGTTGAGCTGGTTTGGTGGTGCTGAATTCTCTTAGCTTTTGCTTGTCTGTAAAGCTTTTGATTTCTCCATCAAACATGAATGATATCTTTGTGGGGTAGAGTACTCTTTGTTGTAGGTTCTTCCCTTTCATCAGTTTCAGTATATCATGCCACTCCCTTGTGGCTTGTAGAGTTTCTGCTGAGAAATCAGCTGTTAACCTTATGGGAATTCCCTTGTATGTTATTTGTTGTTTTTCCCTTGCTACTTCCAATAATTTTTCTTTGTCTTTAAATTTTGACAGTTTGATTACTGTGTTTCTCGGCATGTTTCTCCTTGGGTTTATCCTGTATGGGACTTTTTTCGCTTCCTGGACTTGGGTGGCAATTTCCTTTCCCATGTTAGGGAAGTTTTTGACTATAATCTTTTCAAATATTTTCTCTGGTCTTTTCTCTCTCTCTTCTCCTTCTGGACCCCTAAAACTCGAATGTTGTTGCATTTAATGTTGTCCCAGAGGTCTCTTAGGCTGTCTTCATTTCTTTTCATTTTTTTTCTTTAGTCTGCTCCACAGTAGTGAATTCCACCATTCTGTCTTCCAGGTCACTTATCTGTTCTTCTGCCTCAGTTATTCTGCTATTGATTCCTTTTTGTGTAGTTTTCATTTCAGTTATTGTATTGTTCATCTCTGTTTGTTCTTTAATTCTTCTAGGTCTCTATTAAACATTTCTTGCATCTTCTCAATCTTTGCCTCCATTGTTTCTCTGAGGTCTTGGATCATCTTCACTATCATTATTCTGAATTCTTTTTCTGGAAGGTTGCCTATCTCTACTTCATTTAGTTGTTTTTCTGGGGTTTTATCTTGTTCCTTCATCTGATACATAGCTCTCTGTCTTTTCATCTTCTCTGTCTTGCTGTGAATGTGGTTTTTGTTCCACAGGCTGCAGTATTGTAGTTCTTCTTGCTTCTGCTGTCTTCCCTCTGCTGGATGAGGCTATCTAAGAGGCTTGTGCAAGTTTCCTGATGGGAGGGACTGGTACTTTCTTTTTAGGTAGTTCATCCTCATAGTTAAAAATTTTACAGTGTTCATTTGTACCTTTTATTCAGCTTCCCCCAATGATAACACCTTACACTACTAAAGTATTTTAGCAAAATCAGGAAACTTACATCAGTACACTGCTGTTAACTAAAAACCATATTTTGGTTTCACCAGTTTCTACATGCACTCATTTATTTTAAAGAGGAGAGGTTATAGTTAATGAAATTTTATTCCATATGTTTATTCATGTAACCATCACCACAGTCAGGATACAGATTTTGTCACAAAATAATTCCTTCATGTTATTGTTCCATAGTCACAATCTCCCTCTAACCATAACCCCTTGGCAACCATGGATTTGTTCTCCATCACTGTTAGTTTTGTTACCTTAAGGATTTGTTATAAATAAATAAAATAATACAATATGTAGCCTTTTAGATTGTCTTTTTACTCAGCATAATCCCCTTGAGGTCTATCCAAGTTGTTACATATAACCATACTTTGTACCTTCTTATTACTGAGTAGTATACTTTTGTATCACCGTATCATAGTGTGTTCATCCATTCACCATTGAAGGCCATTTGGTTTCTTTCCTAACCAATTAAATTTCTATGAACATTTACGTATAGGTTTTTATGTGAACATAAATTTTCATTTCTCTAGGATAAATAACCACAAGTGCAATTTCTAGATCTTATGCAGATGAACTTTTAACCTTACAAGAAACTGCCAAACTGTTTTCCAGCATAGCTGTATGTCCCAATTTTTAAGTGGTTTATTGTACATAGCTCTATAAAGGAAAACCCTAATTTACATAGGCACATATTACCTTTACTTTATCTTGGATGGTAAATATGTTAGTTATGTTGGCCAAGATTTGATACCCAGTAGATATTTTGTTTTATTATTTCAGGTCATTTGGTTAAATATCCTTTAAATACTTTCCAGGCTAACATGATTCTAGGTATATTCTGAGATAAAACTTGAGTGTCAACTGTACATAATGAAAGAAGCAACAGTTGTGCCTATTTTGGCTTTGAGCCTGTAATCGCTCAACTTACTTCCATTTGAAATGGTCTTCATTCAGGTACTTTTCCTGTTTGGGTCCCATAATTTTTATAGGACGAGGTTCACAGCATCATATTCAATACTTAGAGGTAACATAGCAACAGACCAAGAGTTTCTCAGGTTGTATGTTACCTACAATTAAACAATTTTCTAGTTTATTTGGATTTGGATGCAGGAAATTTAATCCTCAGGAGGTTATTCCAAGGTGATCCATAGAAGGGCTGAAGGAGGAAGAGAATCTCTGAATCCCTGAAATATTATGCAAATCTTTGAACTGTGAGATTGAATTCTTGTGTATGTGTTGATCTTCCCTTAGCACATTTTATTTTACTTTTTCTTCCAAAGTCATCAGTTTCGCTTCATCCTGAATGTCTGAATATATATATCTATATATATATATTCACTATAGTTGGATACATACAAATTCTCCAAAACACAAAAATCAACACTATATAGAGGAACTTTTGCTCATATTTTTTTCGGAGTACTTAGGATATTAACCAGTACATAGAATTATTTTCAAGTTAGGTGTTGGATAGTGATGTACATTGGTTTTCTTAGAGTTTGGGTATCATGAATCTTAATGTTTTGATGCCAAATTCAAAATAAGTATTGTTGTTACTTTTATTACTATCAACTTTTACTCAGTGAGCCCCCAACCCCAGCCCTTTTCAAATTAGTGAGGGAACAGACAGAACTTAAGCTAAATCTTCAAGACAAATGTTTTTTTAAAAAACATATTTCTAGATATGTATCACCTATCTCTACTGCATGTATTAGCTTAGTCATTTTGGCTCCATCACAGACATTGTCAGCAGAAAACTGAGCAATCAGTACAAAACTGCTGATGGATGTGCTTCTATATATAAACAGAATTCAACAGAAAAGCAACACTTGGAAGCATATGTATTGCAAAATTTTACATTTTCTCATATTCCTATTGAAATATCCTTTAATATTCAGAAAAAAATGATCATACTTATTGTCTGTATGTGTATATCGGATGGCTCGAATTAACACATGATAAATAGTAATTAAGGCCATAAACGAGCTAGCTCAAGAAGAGTTTAGTGTAGAGATAAAAGGTATATATTTGAATCTAAGAGCAAGAACCACTAAACATATAAGGCTTCCGAAGTAGTCAGAGGCTGAAATCCTTTTTTTCCCAGCACTGATGCCAGAGGAGGATTAGATGGCAGTCTGTTTACCACATCCCTATTACCTAATATCCCCCAATCCCTATTACAAAGTGTCTTACTCAACTAAAAGTGTGCTTACTCTGCAAGCTCAGCACCAAGAATTTATGGAATTCAAAGCAGTATGCATATCTTCCAAATGTTTAGAGGTGCCAGTCTAAGATTTTTAAATGTATTAGGTCAATTAGTCCTCACAACAATTTTAAGAATTAGGTCCTAATATTATCATCATCTTATAGATGAGAGAATTGAGCAGAGAGAGGTTAAATGGCTCTCCCAGGGTCATGTAGCTAAGTAGCAGAGCTGGGATTTGAAAGCAGGTCATCATGATGGCCACACCCTTCACCTTCAGAAAGATCTTTAGGCAAGAAACAACTGAATGTTACCATTAAGTATCCTAGTTGTTAGAAATTCTTTTGGCAATTTCTCCCAACAGGTTCAAACTTCCTGTCAGATTTCTCAGCTTTCTGATGTTCCCTCTTTCCTTCTCTGCCTCTATCCATGATTTCTAACTCCCCTCCTTCAGAAATAAAAGCAAAGACATCCCCTACAAAAGCTGTGCCCAAATATTATGTAGAGAAACACAGCTTGCTCCAGTTCTTACTATCAAACTTAGTTGTAAAAGTCTCCTTTTGAATATTCAGTGACTAGGTTGAAGCTTAAAATTAATGCTCATAAGAATACCACCCACCTATTTAAGTTTTTAGCAGAGGCTTTCAAAGGCTAGGTGTGTAAAACATTCCATTTTCTATAATCCATTTGCTCATAGACTGAGTCTGCTTCTCTTCTCTTTATATTTTAGTTTCTGAATTTTAGTCATGTTTTGTTTGACTCTCATTGCTAACTCATGGAATCCCAGAATTTTGAGGTTTTTGAAAGCCATAGGCTTTCTTTACCTCCTTGTGAAAGATATCTCACAAGGTTAAAATAAGAAATGGTTCCTTTTCCTCATACAGCTGCAGAAAGATACATGCTATTCAACATTATAGAGCTATTCTTACAGAAATTATTTCTAACGACAGTCTTGAGATGCACTCAAAATATGAAGATTATATCTTTGTTTTATGTGTAATTTTTAAGCCCTAATAAGTCTATAATTTGTTTGGTTGCCTTAAGAACATGTTGTTATTAAAAATTAAACTAAGATCTCTTTTCTGAAAAGTTTAAGCAGTTATGAGATTTATTTTTTAAATCAAAAGTAGATCATTGACACGTTATTTTCCTCATGGAAAGAGGCAAAAATCAAAACATATGGTTATGTATTTTTTATATTTAAACAGACAACTTGATAGTCTAATCTCATTAAAACAAATCAAATATAAATATGGGCATTTGCATTTTATATATTTATATATGTTTTTCAGCTACATTGGTTATTCACATTTATAAATAACCATCTAGTTTGACTATTATTGGTAACAATTGTGTTTGGTCATCCACAGATGATAATCTCTGTTTCCCTGAGGAAAAATATAGATACCTGTGAGAAGTTAATTGATATCTGTTGCTGTATGTATGGCTAAGCAAGTTTACTGTTAGTGAGATAATATTCTGGGAGTGAAGATTATTTGCTTTGACAGTGTTTTAGGTTACCTGGGACATTGTACTACTTCTCCCCTTTCAAAACTGACCCTTTAGGAAGTGGCCTGTAGCTTTAGCCCTTTAGAAAATGCTGGGTGCCGGCACTTGTGAGAGAAGGGATGGAATCCATTACTCCACAGTCTTTAAATTAATTAACCAAGTAATTACACCACTATTCCAGGGTCCATTTCCCACTCCTTGAGTTATTCTGGCTATTGTTCAGGCTACAAGCTACTTTATTCTGAGGTCTTTTGTTTGTCTGACATAAGGCTGTTAATTAACCAGCTTTATCGAGTTTTACATTCATTCTGGTTTCATGATTTTTATATATGGAGATATTTTTGTGCCTGTGGTTTGCTCATCATAATCTAATAACTTTTTTAGTACTACAGTGAATACTTAAATTTCATCTACAATTTCATTTTGAGGAAGAAAGCTCTCTATTTAGGCATCATAAGTTGGAAATGTTTATAAAACTAGAGAAAGGTGTAATAGTTGTGTTTGTGAAAGGCAAGGAATATCACTATATACCATTCTTAGGGAAAATCACTAATATACCAAAATTAAAATATAATCAGTTTAATCCAAATTATGTAATTGGAATTGCAAACATAAATGGACAGTAGCTACTAAAAATAATATAAAATAGAGGCTTTATTAAGGTAATATTGGTGGTGGATGATTTTCTCTTAAATGGTTTTTATAAGATTTTATTTTAAGATGATATATTTATGGTTTCTGCACTTTGCAAACTCAATAAACAGCTCTTTGGATTATGATTTGATATAACAATTTACTGAATAAATGTATTACATATTCCATTTTCTGAGTGCTTTCTCCCTAAGGAATTTAAATCATATTTACAGAAGTAGAACTAATTTTCAAAGTGATCCTTTGAGGAAGCAAAATAGGTAGGAAAAAAAGCTTAGAAAAGCAAAACTCACAGAAATAGGCTAACAGGAAAATAACATTTAAATACATGGTCCCACATTCTACATTTATGCAATGTGGAATAAGGGATTTCATCTTATTTTTACCTGAAATTAATAATATTTATTGGGCTTCCCTGGTGGCGCAGTGGTTGAGAGTCCGCCTGCCGATGCAGGGGACACAGGTTTGTGCCCCGGTCCGGGAAGATCCCACATGCCGCGGAGCAGCTAGGCCGGTGAGCCATGACTGCTGAGCCTGCGCGTCCGGAGCCTGTGCTCCGCAACAGGAGAGGCCACAAGAGTGAGAGGCCTGCGTACTGCAAAACAAACAAAAATAATAATAATAATATTTATTAATAAGTATTGATTTCCTTGTGATTTAGGGATAATATATAAGGATAAAAGAAAAATGTGTAAAATACTAGAGAGATCTGTAAGTTTTAATATACTAAAAACACCATTTATAGTAACTTGTGCCCTATGTGAAATATAAGTATTTGGGAATAGACAACTCTCTTAAGTATAAGTAATAAAGTTGCAATAATTTCTACAGTTCCGATCTACTCACTGGAGTTGTATTTTGTGCTCAGCCTTGTGCTTATTGCTAGAATCACAGGCACGGGATCCAGAGTGGTTGAAATTCTCTGTAAAGGAAGAAAGTCTTAGGTAAGGAATGACCATAGTAGAACTGCTGAAACCAGCATACTCCTGTATCCTTCTACATCTACCTGCAAATAACCAAGCATCCGCAAAGGTCATCTGGCTAGACTAGAGCAGGACATGTGTTATTTCTGCAAAAGAAAGTCTTTGATTTCTGGTGACAAAAATAATTCCTAGATTACTCCCCTGCATTCAATTTGATAGTAGTAGAAAGTATAACATAATTACCTAAGTGAATTTTTAATATATAAAAAAACCCAGATGGAAATATTTCTTGTTAAAGTCCCATTCTAGAAGGTGTAGTTCTTGTTTAATAATAAATATGAGAAATTATAATGTAGGTAGTGCTCCCTGTATGGGTATTTTCAATAAAAATGTTTTCCTCAGAACTTTATGAAGACAACAGTGTAAGGGTTGTCAAAAACAAGAACAAAACCTGACATATATTGAATGTCAAGGTGTCAGCCCATAGGATAAAGTTGAGAAAATAGTGGTTTGTGATTCCAAGGAATCAGGTCTACTGAGAGAAAGAAAAAAAGTCTAAACCAGTTAATCCAATAATTTTTTTAAGTTATTCACAGAGTTACAGAAGTCCTGAGGAAGAAAAAAATAGATAAAACTTGGATACAGGGAATGGTTTCCAGATGAAATGAAATATGCACTGAGTTTTGAATTCTAAATGAGAATTTTGATAGCTATAAGGAGGTCAGGATGGATATGACATGTAAAGTAATAATAAATAATCACAGTTCCTTTCCAGCCTGCTTCTTAGATTGCTGTGGTTCCTTACTGTCTCACCTGCTCTCCCATCTCTCTCCCTTTCTTGATTCAAATAAAATCTCTAATTTGAACAAACCATATTTTGGTGAAAGAGTCACAACTTTCACCCCTTTTCCCTGAGACTTTTTTCGAATATAAAGAAATGACTAGTCACTGCATCCTTGGTCCCCTTTACTGTAAGAACTCTAAGTGTTCACTACTGCCCATTTGTTACCCTTTGCCTTGTATTCACTAAATTTGGGTCAGGCTTCTCTTTTCCCCACAGGTGTCTGTCTTCTTAGACTTTTTTTTTTTTTTTTAATTTTCGAAGGAGGTAGCTATACATAAGGTAGAAACTCCCAAAGTAAAAGGAAATTCAGCCTCTGACAAATATGCTAAGCTGGAGCTCATAAATCTATTCCAGTCTCATCACAATCAGGCAAGGTTTTGAATCTACTCTACTTACCCACTGACCCCCTAATTGAGGAATTTAAAATCTCCCAGTTGAAAGCCCCTGAATATGAAAAGATCAATTGGAAACAAGCTGGATGTTCTATCCACCCAGATGTACTTTGGAGACACCCAGATGGCTATTTGGCTCCCTCACCCAAAGTTTACTCTCTGGCCTTTACAATATCACTCAACGTGTAAGGGAGAAACTAATTCCACTCTACTACCAACATCGGTGAAGAAATTTTACCCCTATCTGGAGCAAGAGGTGACTTCTTTGGCCATCTGTCAAAAATAGAGCTCTGGTAAAACTTGTAAATGTGACACAAGGAAGGGAACCACCTCCAACAAGACCTCTTCTTCATTGGCAATTAAACTTTATTCAGCTCTTTTTTTCCCAGTTTTATTGAGAAATAACTGACATACATCACTGTATAAGTTTAAGAGGTACAGTATAATGACATATGTATTGTAAGTTCAGTTAATATCCATCATCTCATATATACACCAAAAAAGGGAAAAATGGTTTTCCCTTGTGATGAAAACTCTTAGGATCTACTCTCATAATAGCTCATAAATTTACCATACAGCAGTGTTAACTATAATTCATCATGTTGTACATTATAACTCCAGTACTTACCTTATAACTGAAAGTTTGCATCTTTTGATTACCTTCATTGAACTCTCCCCCCATCCTCTGCCTCTGATAACACCAAATCTGAAATTTGATCTCTTTTTCTATGAGTTTTCTTGTTTGTTTTAGATTCCACATATAAGTGAGATCATACAGTATTTGTGTTTCTCTGTCTGGCTTATTTCACTTAGCCATAATGCCCTCAAGGTCCATCCATGTTGTTGTGATTGGCAGAATTTCCTTCTTTTTCATGGCTGAATGATATTCTATTGAATATATCACAACTTCTTTTTCCATTCATCCACTGATGGATACTTAAGTTACGTTCATGTCTTGGCTATTATATAGAGCCTTCTTTTTTTTTTTTTTTTGTGGTATGCGGGCCTCTCACTGTTGTGGCCTCTCCCATTGCGGAGCACAGGCTCTGGATGCACAGGCTCAGCGACCATGGCTCATGGGCCCAGCCACTTCGTGGCATGTGGGATCTTCCCTGACCGGGACACGAACCCGTGTCCCCTGCATTGGCAGGCGGACTCTCAACCACTGCGCCACCACGCAGTGGTTGAGAGTTATATAGTCTTGGCTATTATAAATAAACTTATAATGCACAGGGGGTGCAGATATCTCTTCAACACGTTGTTTTTGTTTTCTTTAGATGTATACCCAAAAATGGAATTGCTGGTTTATATGGTAGTTCTATGGGGGCAGGAACTCTGTCTAGTTTATGTTGTTGTATAACCAGTGATTATCACAGAGAATATAGGTGGCCAACATACATTTATTAAAGGATGTCTCCATAAATTACATTATTCTCACTCCATGCCTGGCTTAGTCAGTGTATTGATTTTCAGTTGCTACTAAACCAAGGAGCCTAAAACATAGTGGCTATAAACAATAGCTATTTATTACTTCTTCTTATTGTGTGTGTTGGTTGAATTGTTTCTTTGCTGATTTCACCTGGGTTCGTTTATACAGATGTATTAAACTGGACGAGTTGCTGGAAGGAGAGTCCAGTATTGCCTTTTGCATAAGTCAGGGAGGAATATACAATCTCTCACCTGGTGTATGTCTCTCTTTTCTGCGAGATAACGGATGCTTGCTTTAAATGCTACTCCGAGCATGGTTTCTTTCTGTCTGCTCAATTATACATCATTATTCTTAAATATATGCATTTTGTACTCCAAAAGTCAAAGTTACTCTCCTTGTCCTGTAGATTTTCTGAATGACTTTGTTTTTCAGAGAAGATATTTTTCTCCACTTGGTTAGGATGGGTAGCACCATTTCAGGTTTCTTACATGAAAATAAATTGCTCAGCCAGTTTGGGCAAATCCAATTGGGTTATTTACATTATATTTTAGCCATACTCCTATCATCATCAGGCTCATAATCATTCTCATGTGTTCCCAGGTCTGACCAAAATACATTTACCTTTCTTTATTACACACAAATACAGGTAAACACACACAGGTTCTAAACAGTGGGGGGGAAATGGGGGTCATGTTCTAGAACATTATTTGTATCTGATTTAAGTTACATAAACTCATTAAGATCTAGTTTTCTTATCTTAAATAGGAATGTTGAACTACATTTAATTTACTGGATTCTCTGAGCCAGGCATTAGCATAAGTTAAGCTTTGTAAAGTGTAAAGGGCTACAGAGTATTTAATTTGAATTATATGAACATATTTATATATGAAATCTATAATGTAGACCATAAATATGTTTTCAAAATTTTCTTCTTAATTTAGAATAAACAGTGTTTATAACTTAGCCAGTTCTTTTATTTAAAGAGTTAAGCTGAGATTTATCACAATTTATTATCTATTTTCTCCAGTTAAACTTAACTTTTCTGTAGTTGACTAGAATATGAGTAATTGTAGAAGACATTTGACATACTATAAATCATTGTTAAGACAAGTATAGGTGGAGTTTTTATGTGTTTGTTTTCCTTCATTCTTTTTTTATTGAAACAAGACAACACTCAAAATTTATCTGTATCATGTTTGATAATACACATTTAGAGGGAAATTTAATTTACTTCTCTTGTGTCCTTAGTAAAATTTTCTTAGAATAAAAATAGCATTTTTTAGCTTTGCTGTTAATCTCATTGGAGAAAGTGATTTATCTGAATTGTGAAAAATATAGATCAGTCTTCAGATTGTTGACCACATACTACAACAAGGTGAATGTAGTACATTAAAAAATAGCATTGCTCCTCCTCCTCCTTCTTTTTCTATTCTTTCTCTCTCTGCCTCTCTTTCTCTTTTTCTTTCTCTCTCTGTCTCTATCTCGCATCAACCTCTCTTTCCTCTCCTTTACCCACAGTAAGGAACCCCAGTAAGCTAGCAGATGAAGCTTTTTCTCAGGGACTTTTATCGTCTCCAGTGATTTCCCGCTGTCATTCAACATTCTCTGCTTCACAGTCTTAAATAATAAAACTCATATAAATACAAGCATACCTCAGAGGTATTATGGGTTTGGTTTCAGACCACTGCAATAAAGTGAATATGGCAATAAAACAAGTCACACAAATGTTTTGGTTTCTCAGTGCATATAAAAGGTTTTTTTTACACTATATTGTAGCCAAATACATGTGCAATAGCATCATGTATAAAAAAAAAGTATATACCTTAATTAAAAAATAATGCTGTTGGGAAAATGGCATGAATAGACTTGCTGGATGCAAGGTTGTCACAAACCTTCAATTTGTAAAAAGCACAATATCTGCCAAGCACAGTAAAACAAAGCACAATAAAATTGGGTATGCCTGTATCAGATTTTTTGATTCTCAATTAAAAATGTCTGTATGTGTGTGTATGCATGCATGCATGCATCCGCGGTGGCGGGTTAGAGCTAGTGGGGTGATTGATAAACCTAAACCCAAATTTTATAGTAGTAACGTTTGCCAATCAATTAAAAAATTCAACTACAAGGAAAGACAAAAGCTTTCCCCTCACTGATAGTCTACTGATTTGTAAAATTCATGTGTTGTAAAGCGTTCAGTAATTTTAGGGAGAAAACTTGGTCTGTTTTTTTTTTTTCCCTTCTTAACTATTACTGCTTTTATAAAGCACTACTACATTAATTTTTGTGCCCTAATTTTCTAGCTCTTCAAATGAGTGACTCACACTCTGCTTTTTTGGTGAATATCACTTCTGTTAGTGTTTATTGTATCACATCAAGTGACACCTATCTACTTCACAGAATACTTTTTTGACACTGAGTTTATTTGGAAGAGACAGTATTAGAGAGTGAGAAATCTCAATTGATTTAGAATTAATTGAACAAGTTCCTTAAGTTTCATTTTTAAAATGTCACTTAAGTTGAACTCTTTTATACTGAAAAGTAATAATAATCACCTAACCTCATCTAACACTCCCAATGTACCGGCAGATGTTCCACAGATGTTCATTTAAAATTAAGAACAATTAGGCATATGCAACAGAATGAGTTCAGTCCAGTGGTCGTCCGCAATGATGAGATTAACTACGGAGAAAGGGTGGATAGGAATGAATTGAGGGCTAAGGATGGAGTCCTGAGGCATTCTAACGTTCGGAGTTCAGGCTGAAAAGGAGGAGCCTGTAAAGGGAACTCCTGGTTTTCTGCAGATATATAGTGCAACTTATTTTCAATTTTGTAGTCCCACTGAGCAACCATATATTTTTTCTAAAATATATTTAACAATTGTTATGGGTTGAATTGCACCCCCATCATCATATGTTGAAGTTATAGCCCCTGTTACATTGAATGTGACCTTATTTGAAATAAGATTGCTACACATATAATAAGTTCAGATGAGGCCATACTAAAGTAGGATGGACCCCTAACTCAATATTACTGGTGTCCTCATAAGAAGATGGCCATGTGAAAAAAGAGACAAAAAGAGAATGCCAAGACAGAGGCAGAAATTGGAGTTATGCTGCCACACACAGTATTTAGTATCTCTGGGTTTGTTGTTGTTGTTTGTTTGTTTGTTTGAAGACTTTTAAAAAAAGTAGTTTCAGTTTAATGTTATAATTTGATGCAGTAAAAGTTCTCCTACCACAAGTACAGACAGTCTCTGACCGATTACGGTCTGACTTACAATTTCCCAACTTTACAATGATGCAAAAATTACATACATGCAGTAGAAAGCATACTTCAAATGTTGAATTTTGATCTTTTCCCAAGCTAGTGACATGTGGTAGGTACTATCTCATGACGCTATCACATGATGTATCAGTGGCTGCGAGTTTCAGGTCCCAGTCCACCACGCCATCACAAGGGTGAAGAACTGATACACTTACAGCCATTCTGTTTTTCACTTTTAGTGTTGTATTCAATACATTACATGAGATATTCAACAAAGAACTGATACACTTACAGCCATTCTGTTTTTCACTTTGTGTAGTATTCAGTACATTACATGAGATATTCAACAAAGAACTGATACACTTACAGCCATTCTGTTTTTCACTTTTAGTGTAGTATTCAATACATTACATGAGATATTCAACACTTTTTTATGGAATAGGCTTTGTGGTAGATGATTTTGCCCAACTGTAGGCTAAAGTAAATGTTCTGAGCATGTTTAAGGTAGACTAGGCTCAGCTATGACGTTTGATATGTTAGATGTATTAAATGCATTTTTAAAAATTCTATAAAATTATTGAAGAACTTATATTCATTTTATATTTATAAATGAATCCATAAACACAAATCCTTGTGCTGTGTTTTTTGTCTGGCATGAATACAGCAAATATTTATACCATATCAGTAAAAGAGAGTAACAAAAAAGAATAAAAATATTAAAGAAGGTGGAGCTACCTAATTTGTAAAGTCAGTAATAAATAAATATAAGCAAGGCCTCCAGAAAACTTTAGTCAGGTTAAATTAGTCGTATAAATTTGTAATTGTGAGGTGGATATAATTTGTGTTTCCTCTTCCAGTGGCTAATAATAATGAGATACTTCCTGGTGAAGTAAAATCATATCCTCTATAATATATTAAGCACACAGTTACGAACAAATTTTATAAAAATTATGCTCACTTTTTTTGGTGAATAGATGTGCAATCACTGAGATCGTTGCAAAAAGGTATACCTTCCAGTGGTTTGATTATGGCTTATAATTTAAAGAGAACGTTTCTCTTTAAATGTGTTAGATCACGGTATCTTAACAGTGTGAATAGTGTCTAATGGTCTCCTGGAGCAGAATCATTTCTTATGGAAATTAGTTATTTAAAAAATGTTCCAGGTCTTCCCTGGTGGCGCAGTGGTTGAGAGTCCACCTGCTGATGCAGGGGACACGGGTTCGTGCCCTGGTCCGGGAAGATCCCACATGCCGCGGAGCGGCTGGGCCCGTGAGCCATGGCCGCTGAGCCTGCGCATGCGGAGCCCGTGCTCCGCAACGGGAGAAGCCACAACAGAGAGGCCCATGTACTGCAAAAAAAAAAAGAAAAAAAAAAAAAAAAAAAAGTGCTCCAAGGAGAATTGGTAAGAGAGTGGAGGAAAGCAGGATGGAGAAGGGGTAAGAACCATCAGGTGATGTTTCTGCTAATGAAGCAGGGATCAGGATTGTAAAAATCACTGCTTTGTTCTCCATTGAGGTGAGGGAGCTGGACTTTCACAGTTGCTTTCACAATCCTATGCCAGGCAATTTTGGGGGTGGGAGAGCTGAAATTCCAGGCACAGTTATCTTTGGGGGCATCTGACTCTGTGGGCATCTGGTGTACAGAACCATTAAGGGGATTCTGGATGATCTGGTCAAGAGCACTGACTGTAGCTACTAGAAAGAAATTTCAAATAATTGAAGTAGACATCATCACGACAGGAAATTCATTTCAACTGTTTAACACTGGTAGCAATGAGGTCCTTTTAATATCGTATTTAATCATTACAAATTACTGGCATAAAAGATCATAAGTTCATTGATAAATTAAATAAGCAATGAGTAATAAGATGATCCCAATATTGAGTAAGCAGAAGCCATGAGGGGAATGCCAGTATTGATTCCACAAATGGAGATTCTTCTCAGGAGGCCTGAACAGTGCTGTGTCATTGAGAGAAATCATGGCTTAACATAAACTTATACTTATTCGTATTAGGTGGCTGAGGAATTAATACGAATGGAGCAAACACTGTATAAAAGGCATTTTATGATCTTTACCTCGTTTCCCTTTCAACATGACCTGTTTTGTAGGTGTCATTTTAAAATTTTGGATGGAGAAATTGGGGGTCTAGAAAATTAAATATTTTCTCTAAGTTTACACTGCTATTGACTGAACTTTGAATTCAGGTCTCTCAGTGTAAGATAGGCACTCTTCGTTTTTTAACATCTTCATTGGACTAAAATTCCTTTACAATGTTGTGATCGTTTCTGCTATATAACAAAGGGAATCAGCTATATGTATACATATATCCCCATATCCCCTCCCTCTTGCGTCTCCCTCCCACCCTCCATATCCCACCCCTCTAGGTGGTCACAAAGCACCGAACTGAACTCCCTGTGCAATGCAGCTGCTTCCCACTAGCTAGCTATTTTATATCTGGTAGTGTATATATATCCCTGCCACTCTCTCACTTCATCCCAGCTTACCCGTCCCCCTCCCCGTGTCCTCAAGTCCATTCTCTGCGTCTGTGTGTTTATTCCTGTCCTGCACCTAGGTTCATCAGAACCATTTTATTTTTTAGATTCCATATATATGTGTTAGCATACGGTATTTGTCTTTCTCTTTCTGACTTACTTCACTCTGTATGACAGACTCTAAGTCCATCCACCTCACTACAAACAACTCAGCTTTGTTTCCTTTCTTGGCTGAGTAATATTCCATTGTGTATCTGTCCATTCATCTGTTGATGGACACTTAGGTTGCTTCCATGTCCTGACTATTGTAAATAGTGCTGCAGTGAACATTGTGGTCCATGACTCTTTTTGAATTATGGTTTTCTTAGGATATATGCCCAGTAGTGGGATTGCTGGGTCATACAGTAGTGTTATTTTTAGTTTTTTAAGGAATGTCCATACTGTTCTCCATGGTGGCTATATCAATTTACATTCCCTCCAACAGTGCAAGAGGGTTCCCTTTTCTCCACACCCTCTCCAGCATTTATTGTTTGTAGATTTTTTGATGATGGCCATTTTGACCAGTGTGAGGTGATACCGCATTGTAGTTTTGATTTTAATGTCTCTAATGATTAGTGATGTTCAGCATCCATTCATGTGTTTGCTGGCAATCTGTATATCTTCTTTGGAGAAATGTCTATTTAGATCTTCTGCCCATTTTTGGATTGGGTTGTTTATTTATTTGATATTGAACTGCATGAGCTGCTTATATAGTTTGGAGATTAATCCTTTGTCCGTTGATTCATTTGCAAACATTTTCTCCCATTCTGAGGGTTGTCTTTTCGTCTTGTTTATGGTTTCCTTTGCTGTGAAAAAGCTTTTAGGTTTCATTAGGTCCCATTTGTTTATTTTTTTATTTCCGTTTCAGAGTTTTGTAGTGCCTGGCCTTACATTTAGGTCTTTAATCCATTTTAAGTTTTTTTTTTGTACAGTGTTAAGGAGTGTTCTAATTTCATTCTTTTACATGTGGCTGTCCAGCTTTTCCAGCACCACTTATTAAGAGGCTGTCTTTTTCCGTTGTATATTCTTGCCTCTTTTATCAAAGGTAAGGTGACCATATGTGCGTGGTTTTATCTCTGGGCTTTCTATCTTGTTCCATTGATCTATATTTCTGTTTTTTGCCAGTACCATACTGTCTTGATTACTGTAGCTTTGTAGTATAGTCTGAAGTCAGGGAGTCTGATTCCTCTAGCTCCGTTTATCTTTCTCAGGATTGCTTTGGCTATTCAGGGTCTTTTGTGTTTCCATACAAACTGTGAAATTTTTTGTTCTAGTTTTGTGAAAAATGCCATTGGTAGTTTGATAGGGATTGCATTGAATCTGTAGATTGCTTTGGGTAGTAGAGTCATTTTCACAGTGTTGATTCTTCCAATCCAAGAACATGATATATCTCTCCATCTTTTTGTATCATCTTTTCTTTCAACAGTGTCTTATAGTTTTCTGCGTACAGGTCTTTTTTCTCCTTAGGTAGGTTTATTCCCTGGTATTTTTTTTGTTGTTACAATGGTAAATGGGAGTGTTTCCTTAATTTCTCTTTCACATTTTTCATCATTAATGTATAGGAATGCAAGAGATTTCTGTGCATTAATTTTGTATCCTGCTACTTTACCAGTTTCATTGATTAGCTTTAGTAGTTTTCTGGTGGCATCTTTAGGATACGCTAGGTATAGTATCATGTCATCTGCAAGCAGTGACCGCTTTAGTTCTTATTTTCTGGTTTGAATTCCTTTTACTTATTTTTCTTCTCTGATTGCTGTGGCTATAACTTCCAAAACTATGTTGAAAAATAGTGGCGAGAGTGGACATCCTTGGCTTGTTCCTGATCTTAGAGGAAATGGTTTCAGTTTTTCACCATTGAGAATGATGTTGGCTATGGGTTTGTCATATTTGGTCTTTATTATGTTGAGGTAAGTTCCTTCTCTGCCTACTTTATGGAGAGTTTTTATTATAAGTTGGTGTTGAATTTTGTCCAAAGCTCCTCTGGATCTATTGAGATTATCATTTGGTTTTTATCCTTCAGTTAATTAATATGGTGTATCACATTGATTGATTTGCATATATTGAAGAATCCTTGCATTCCTGGGATAAACCCCACTTGATCATGATGTATGATCCCTTTAATGTGCTGTTTGATTCTGTTTGCTAGGATTTTGTTGAGGATTTTTGCATCTGTGTTCTTCAGTGGTATTGGCCTGTAGTTTTCTTGTTTTGTGACATCTTTGTCTGGTTTTGGTATCAGGGTGATGGTGGCCTTATAGAATGAGCTTGGGAGTGTTCCTCCCTCTGCCATATTTTGGAAGAATTTGAGAAGGATAGGTGTTAGCTCTTCTCTAAATGTTTGATAGAATTCGCCTGTGAGGCCATCTGGTCCTGGGCTTTTGTTTGTTGGAAGATTTTTAATCACAGTCTCAATTTCACTGCTTGTGATTGTTCTGTTTATATTTTCTGTTTCTACCTGGTTCAGTCTCAGAAGGTTGTGCTTTTCTAAGAATTTGTCCATTTCTTCCAAATTGTCCATTTTATTGGCATATAACTGCTTGTAGTAATCTCTCATGATTCTTTGTATTTCTGCAGTGCCAGTTGTTACTTCTCCTTTTCATTTCTAATTCTGTTGATTTGAGTCTTCTCCCTTTTTTTCTTGATGAATCTGGCTAGTGGTTTATCAATGTTATTTATCTTCTCGAAGAACCAGATTTTAGTTTTATTGATCTTTGCTGCTGTTGTTTCCTTCATTTCTTTTTCATTTATTTCTGATCTTATCTTTATGATTTATTTTCTTCTGCTAAGTTTGGAGGGTTTTTTTGTTTTTTCTCTAGTTTCTTTAGGTGTAAGGTGGTTAGATTATTGAGATTTTTATTGTTTCTTGAGGTAGGATTTTATTGCTATAAACTTCCCTCTTAGAACTGCTTTTGCTGCATCCCATAGGTTTTGGGTCATCATGTTTTCATTGTCATGTGTTTCTAGGTACTTTTTGATTTCCATTTTGATTTCTTCAGTGATCTCTTGGTTATTTAGTAGAGTATTGTTTAGCCTCCATGTGTTTGTATTTTTTACATTTTTTCCTGTAATTGATATTTAGTCTCATAGCATTGTAGTCAGAAAAGATACTTGATATGAATTCAGTTTTCTTAAATTTACCAAGGCTTGATTTGTGACCCAAGATATGATCTATCCCGGACAGTGTTCCATGAGCACTTGAGAAGAAAGTGTATTCTGTTGTTTTTGGATGGAATGTCCTATAAGTATCAATTAAGTTTATCTTGTCTTATGTGTCATTTAAAGCTTGTGTTTCCTTATTTATTTTCATTTTGAATGATCTGTCCATTGGTGTAAGTGGGGTGTTAAGATACCCTACTGTTATTTTGTTTCTGTTGATTTCCCATTATGGCTGTTAACATTTGCCTTATGTATTGAGGTGCTCCTATGTTGGGTGCATAAATATTTACCATTGTTATATCTTCTTTTTAGATTGATCCCTTGATCATTATGTGGTGTCCCTCTTTGTCTCTTGTGATAGTCTTTATTTTAAAGTCTATTTTGTCTGATATGAGAATTGCTACTCCAGCTTTCTTTTGATTTCCATTTGCATGGAATATCTTTTTCCATCTCCTTACTTTCAGTCTGTTTGTGTCCCTAGGTTTGAAGTCGGTCTCTTGTAGACAACATATATATGGGTCTTGTTTTTGTATCCATTCAACCAGTCTATGTGTTTTGTTTGGAGCAGTTAATCCATTTACATTTAAGGTAAATATCAATATGTATATTTCTATTACCATTTTCTTAATTCTTTTGGGTTTGTCATTGTAGGTGTTTTCCTTCTCTTGTGTTTCCTTCCTGGAGAAGTTCCTTTAGCATTTGTTATAAAGCTGGTTTGGTGTTGCTGAATGCTCTTAGCTTTTGCTTGTCTGTAAAAGATTTAATTTCTCCTTTGAATATGAATGAGATCTTTGATGGGTTGAGTAATCTTGGTTGTAGGTCTTTACCTTTCATCACTTTAAATATTCCCTGACACTGCCTTTTGGCTTGCATTGTTTCTGCTGCAAGATCAGCTGTTAACCTTATGGGCATTCCCTTGTATGTTATTTGTTGCTTTTCCCTTACTGCTTTTAATATATTTTATTTGTATAGTCTGAGTTATGTGTGTCTTGGCATTTTTCTCCTTGGATTTATCCTGTATGGGACTCTCTGTGCTTCCTAGAGTTAATTGGCTATTTCCTTTCCCATATTAGGGAAGTTTTCAATTATTATCTCTTCAAATATTTTCTCAGACCCTTTCTTTTACTCTTCTTCTTCTGGGACCCCTATAATTCCAATGTTGGTGCATTTAATGTTGTCCCAGATGTTTCTGAGACTGTCCTCATTTATTTTTAGTCTTTTTTCTTTTTTCTGCTCTGCAGTAGTTATTTCCACTCTTTTATCTTCCAGGTCAGTTATCCATTCTTCTGCCTCAGTTATTCTGCTATTGATTCCTTTTAGAGAATTTTTCATTTCATTTATTTTGTTGTTCATAATTGTTTGTTTGCTCCTTAGTTCTTCCAGTTCCTTGTTAAACGTTTCTTGTATTTTCTCCATTCTGTTTCCAAGATTTTGGATCATCTTTTGTATCATTACTCTGAATGTTTTTTCAGGTAGACTGCCTATTTCTCCTTCATTTGTTTAGTCTGGTGGGTTTTTACCTTGCTCCTTCATCTGATGTATTTTTCTCTGTCGTCCCATTTTTCTTAACTTACTGTGTTTGGTGTCTCCTTTTCACAGGCTACATGTTCGTAGTTCCGATTGTTTTTGGTGTCTGCCCCCAGTGGGCAAGGTTGGTTCAGTGGCTTGTGTATGCTTCCTGGTAGAAGGGACTGGTGCCTGTGTTCTTGTAGGTGGGGCTGGATCTTGTCTTTCTGGTGGGCAGGGCTGCATCCGGTAGTGTGTTTTGGGGTGTCTGTGAACTTAGTATGATTTAGGAAGCCTCTTTGCTAATGTGTGGGGTTGTGTTCCTGCCTTGCTAGTTGTTTGGCATGGGGCGTCTAGCACTGGTGCTTGCTGGCCATTGAGTGGAGCTGGGTCTTAGTGATGAGACAGAGATCTCTAGGAGAGATGTCAGCTATTGATGTTATGTGGTACCGGGAGGTTTCTTGTGCTCCAATATCCTGAACTCTGCTCTCCCACCTCAGAGGCTCAGGCCTGACATGAGTCTGGAGCAGCAAGACCCCTGTCAGCCACATGGCTCAGAAGAAAAGGGAGAAAACAGTAAATAAAAAATGAAACAAAATAAAATAAATAAGGAAATTATTAAAATAATAAAATTAAAAATTAATAAAAAAAGAAGTGAGCAACCAAACCAGTAAACGAAGCCACCAGTGATAACATGGGCTAAAAACTATACTAAGATAAACATAAAAATCAGAAATAAGTCAGTCGCAGACAACAAAACCCAAGTATACAGTTGCTCCCAAAGTCCACCACCTCAATTTTGGGTTGATTCATTGTGTATTCAGGTATTCCACAGATGCAGTGTACCTCAGGTTGATTGTGGGGATTTAATCCACTGCTCCTGAGGCTGCATGGAGAAATTTCCCTTTCTCTTCTTTGCACAGCTCCTGTGGTTCAGCTTTAGTTTCGATCCCATTTCTGCATGTAAGTTGCCTTCAGGCTTCTGTTCCTGCCCAGACAGGATGGGATTAAAGCAGTGGCTGATTAGGGGGCTCTGGCCCACTCATGCCAGGGGGTGGGAGGGGTAGGGTAGTTATAATTGGAATGTAGGAAGAGCTTGCAGTGGCAGAGGCTGGAGTGGTGTTGCAACAGCCTGAGGTGTGCCGTGTGTTCTCCCGGGGAAGTTGTCCCTGGATCACAGGATGCAGGCAGTGACGGGCTGCACAGGCTGCCGGGGGGAGGGGGAGGCATGTGGATAGTGACCTGTGCTTGCACACAGGATTCTTGGGGCTGCAGCAGCAGCATTAGCATTTCATGCCCATCTCGGGTCCTTGCTTATAGCCAAGGCTCAAGCTCGTTTAGGCGGTGCTCTGCCTTCTGTGGGCAGATAGGGAAGGAATCCCCTGTCCTTGGGCACCCTGAAACAATGGTCCCTTGACTCTTAGGCAGGTCCAGAGTTTTTCCCAGACTCCATCCCGGCTAGCTGTGGTGCACTAGCCCCCTTCAGGCTGTGTTCACACAGCCAACCCCAGTCCTCTCCCTGGAATCTGACGTCCGAAGGCTGAGCCTCAGCCCCCACCTGCCCCAGTGGGTGGGCAGACAACTTCTCAGCCTGGTGAGTGCTGGTTGGCACTGACCCGCTGTGCGGGAATCTCTCTGCTTTGCCCTCTGCACCCCTGTTGTTGTGCTCTCCTCTGTGGCTCCGAAGCTTCCCCCCCAACCCCCCGTCCTCCCCCTGTCCCCGCCAGTGAAGGGCTTCCTAGTGTGTGGAAACTTTTCCTCCTTCACAGCTCCTTCCCAAAGGTACAGGTCCTGTCCCTATTCTTTTGTCTCTCTTTTTTCTTTTTTCTTTTGCCCAACCCTGGTATGTGGGGAGTTTCTTCTCTTTTGGGAAGTCTGAGGTCTTCCGCTAGGATTCAGTAGATGTTCTGTAGGAGTTGTTCCACATGTAGATGTATTTTTGATGTATTTGTGGGGAGGAAGGTGATCTCCATGTCTTACTCCTCCACCATCTTGAAGGTCCCTCTCATTACGTGCATTTTTGACTTAAGATATCTTCAATTTGTATTGGGATATAACCTCATTGTAAGTCAAGGAAGATGGGTTTATTGGGATATAACTTCATTGGAAGTCAAGGAAGATCTGTATTTGTTTTCTTTTTCTTCTTTCTCTTTCTTTCTCTTTCTAATTCTTTACCACTTTTTGTGTAACTGCTGTAGCTTTATTTGCTCTTTATTTTCTATCATTGCAACCTCTATTCAGGCACATTACACAGAATGCCACATGCAGCTTTAAAACACATGAAAACTATGAAAAAAAAAAAAGACCGAACACTGCTATTGGTGAGATGAAAAATAATCTATATTAGGTTTCAAATATTCACATCGGTTTCATAACCATACTTGTTTCATCACAAAAATCAACTGAAAACAGGATGTTGATTCATTTAGATAGTCATGCCAACATTTTCTCTTTAAAAGAAATTGTATTGATGTCATAAAAATCATTTCCATTCAACTACTGGTGATAACCAACTGATATAATCTGTTAGAAATATCAGAGTATTTGTTTAATCTTAGAATTGGTTTCTGAAACAAACATGCAACTGCATGAAAGGTTCTATTTCTCTCCTTCAGAGGATGAGACTTTTCAGTGAAAGGGATCTTCTCATGTTCAGAGATCACATAGAATTGTGGATTTAACATATTGTGATGTGCTACATCATTCCATAATAGATTTTATTTTATTAGTCTCAACTTAATGAAAGGATATTTTTCACATTTTAGTAACATGGGAAATTTTTAAAGGCTTAAAAACTCTTTTGTCACAGTCTCTCATCTCTTGCGGGAACTATTCTGAATTAGATTCCTCAGAAAAGGCCTAGGATTCCCAGTTGTAAATGCCATTAATCAGCTTCAAAACACATTCTGTATTAGTTTTTCCTGCTTGGGGTTTTACTTTCTCCACTTCTCATTCTTTCTTCCTGGGATCACCTCCCAAATAAATATCCTGTCTCTAAGTCCCTGCCTCAGGCTCTGCATTTGAGGAATCCAGATAAACATGCCTACAATCAGGGGGTGTTAAAACTCATTAAATTGCTTTTTCCACCAGTTAGAATTATCATAGGTTTTTTTAAACTTTATATTATGTTCATGCTAAATGTCAGTGATGAAATTTCTGATGCTGAACCGTGTATTCCTACAATATCAGTTTTCCCCATCCATATAATATTTAGTTAACTGTAACTTAAAATTTAAGATTTTAAAATTATGTTTATAGGTAAAACAAGCCTTTAGTATAATGTTAAAATTAACTTTCTATTGAGTTAGAGTAGTTTTGAATCTTTTTTTTTGTTAAACTAAAAGATTCCAAACATGTAAAAAATAATTTAGATATTTATAACAAAATATTAATAGTTTTCAACAGATGTCTTTGAGTTTTGGTACATCAAATAGGGAAATGTTGATAGATATAAGTAATATATATAAAAGAGTAGCTGTATCAGCTTTACCAAATGTTATATCAGTATAACATTACCAATTTGATAAACTGCAAAGAAAACATTTACTTTAAAAATGTTATGTCTCTAGGCACAATGAAGAAAAACTAGAAATTATTAAAATATCAAAATTAGATAAATATATTCTAGACCCAAGGAAAATGAAATCTGAAATGATGTATCATTTTACATTTTAGCACAATGAAAACACTAGATATTTCAAATGAATTAAATGGTAAAAAGGGAAAAAATATAAAAGATTACAACCAAACCATGATTTACTATTATATGGTTTGTAATGTAGTAAGCCTATTAAAACAATAAAGAAAAAACATACAAAAAGAAAAGGAAAGAAAATATCAGTAAACACATAAACATTACCGCACATGCAATTAAAATGGTGGATTGTTAAACAAACAACATTTGTAACATTTATGAGCCAAAATGGTGACATTCTGTAAATTGCTTGTAAATCATAAAGAGAGGAGAATGCTAACAAAGAAAGGTGTATCAACAAACTCTTTAGCCAAAGATAATTTCCAATAACAAATAAAATGTTAAAATTTGGAAGTAATAGGCTTTGTTTGAAAATTAAGGTAATTATAAATTATATTTTCCTACTGATGAGACAAAGATTATCTTTCTGTGTAAGTTTTAATAATATATCATGAAATCAGCACCTATAGGAATGCTGTGACTGTAAGTTTGCATAACTTTTTAAGCTTATTTTGCCAATATAAAACAGGTGATAAAAACATGTTTTTATCAACAGTTTAACTTGAGGAATTCATTCTACAAGCATAACAAGTGAGGAGTAAAATATTTTATACTATTTATGAAAGTGAAAATTTGGAAATAGACATGTTTAATAGAAAAATTATAAAAATACAGGAAATGATATATGTATATGTGTTCAGTTAAGCTATGGTTTATAAGGGTTTAGATGATATAGGAAGTGGTTTTTAAATAAAAACTGAGAGAGTTAGAGATGGTGAAAGAGAAAGAAAAAATATTCCAATTTAATAAGAGCATCTAGAGTAAAAGAGGCTGGAAGACCCACAAATCTAAATGCATCAATGTCTAATTACTTGGAATATCATGAGTATATATAATTTTATTTTTAAATAAGTTGTAAAATGAATATGTATAACATTTTATCCACAAAAAGTTATTTTAAAAATGAGACATAGAGATTTCCCTATTGTATTTCATTTTGTTTGATTTCTGGATTACTTTATAATTATGACTTTTATTTTAGCTCTCTATATATCCACTATAACACAGGAAATATTTTGTGAGAAAAATAAAAACCCTTTATATCTCAAGCATAAATGCCTACTTAGAATCTTCAAGCTGATTTCTTCTTTCTAGGAAATGCACATAAGGAAAGAAAATTTAAATAACCGTAAATATATATTTTGCTTTGCTTTGACAGAGCCTAGCATTGGTTTCATAAGCCTGTTGTGTAAATAAAACCTTTCTTTTCAAGTTATTTGATTTGTTTTTTCATTTTCTCTCAGTCATATAAACAAAAGCTTCCTGTCAAAGAATGTCATTTCTACCAGTTTATACTAATCAAATGAAAACTGATACATATGCTACACCACAGGGAGTTTCCTTCTTGGTTTATTTGTACTTTTTTATATTAGAATTGAGGATTATGTGAGGTGTTTGAATCAGCTATTTGCTACCTTGTCTCTCACATTAACTGTTTTACATAAGTTGTATTTACCGGGGAGTTATAAATGGCACCCTGTGATCTTTATAAAAACATGAACATCTTCAAACTTTTTCTACATTCCCAACAGAGAGCAGAAATCAAAACATGGATGAATAAACAAAGCATAATCCCTTAAAAATAATATATTAGAAAAGTTCTCTGTTCTGATATTTCAAATTCTGACGTTTTCCTAGCAAAAATATTGCCTTTTATATTTACCATAATTACATGAAAAGCAAGTAAATCACAAACACCATATTTAAATTCCATTGATATTCTCTATCTACAAAATGACTTACCGACTTTTTATAACACTATACATTTACCCAAGGCCAAAAAAAATTTTTGTTTCTGCATTTACATATTATGAATTCTCTATTACTTTTGAATTTGAAAATCGAACATGGTGAAATAATTTTGGATAATATCTAAAAATAGCAGATTTAATATAAAAGAGGTACCAAAAAGTGGTGGTGAATATATGCCTCATTTAAAAATCTATTGCAAAATACTCCATTTTAGTGATGAAATGTATAACAAAACCATAACTTATAGTATTTAATCTCTTTGGTTTTTGTTGTTTGTTTATTTGAAGACCGCTTTTTACAGCAGTTTCAGGTTCTCAGCAAAATTGAGGGGAAGGTAGAGTTTGCTCATATACCTCCTGTCCCCCACACACACATAGCCTCCCCCATTATCAGCATTCCTCACTAGAGTGGTACATTTGCTGCAACTGATGAACCTACATTGTCACACCACAATCACACGAAGTCCAGTAAACGTTGGGTTCACTCTTAAAAATTCTGTGGGTTTGGACAAATGTAAAATGACATGCATCCATTGTTATGGTATCATACAGGGTGTATTCAGTGCTCTAAAAATCCTCTATGCTCTGCCAATTCACTCTTCTTCGTTTTACTCTTGGCAACTGTTGATCATTTACTGTCTCCATAGTTTTCCCTTTTCCAGAATGCAATTTAGTTGGACTCACAGTATGAAGACATTTCAGATTGGCTTTTTACACTTAGTAATATGCATTTAAGTTTCCTCCATGTCTTTTCATGCCTTGATAGCTCATTTCTTTTTTGGACTTTCATATTCCATTGTCTAGGTGTACTGCAGTTTCTCCATTCACATACTAAAAGACATCTTGGTTGATTCCAACTATAACTATAATTATCCATGGGCAAGTTTTTGTGTGGATATAAGTTTTTTAATCCTTTGGGTATATGACACAAAGTGTCTTTGCTGGATCATATGGTAAAAGTATGTTTAGACACCAAACTGTCTTGTGGAGTGGCTGTACCATTTTGAATTCCCAGCAGTGATGAATGAGAATTACTGTTGTCCACATCCTCAACAGCATTTGGTGTTGTCAGTGTTCCTGACTTTGGCCTTTCTAATAGTTATGCAGAGGTATCTAGTTGTTTTATTTGCATTTCCTTGATAACATATGCTGCAGAACATCTTTTCAAATGCTTATTTGCCATCTCTATATCTTCTTTGGAGAGATGTCTGTTTAAGTTTTTGTACCATTTTTCAAATTTGGGTTGTTTGTTTTCTGGCTGTTGAATTTTAAGAGTTCTTCCTATAGTTTGGATAACAGTCCTTTATCAGATATGTCTTCTGCAAATATTTTTTCTCAGTCTGTGGCTTATATTCTCATTCTCTTTTCTTTCATAGGGTAGAAGTTTTTAAAATTTTAATGAAGTCCAGCTTGTCAGTTGTTCCTTTCATAGACTGAGCTTTTAGTGTTGTTTCTAAAACGTCCTTATCATACGCAAGGTCATTTAGGTTCCCTTCTATGCTATCTTCTAGGAGTTTTATAGTTTGTATTTTACATTTATGTCTGTGATCCATTTTGAGTTAATTTTTGTGAAGGGTGTAAGGTCTGTGTCCAGATTCATGTTTTTGTTTTTGCATGTGGATGTCCGGTTGTTCCAGCACCATTTGTTGAAAAGACTATTCCTTGTATTGCTTTTGCTCCTTTGTCAAAGATTAGTTGACTATATTTATCTGGGTCTATTTCTGGGCTCTCTATTGCTACATTGATTTATTTTTCTATTCTTTTACCAATACCATACTGTTTTGACTTCTGTAGCCTTATAGTAAGTCTTGAAGTTGGGTAGTGTCAGTCTTTCTATTTAGTTCTTTTCCTTCAGTATTGAGTTGGCCATTCTGGGTCTTTAGCCTCTCCCTATAAACTTTAGAATCAGTTTGTTCATATACACAAAATAACTTGCTGGGATTTTGGTTGGAATTGCATTGAATCAATAGACCAAATTGGTCAGCACTGATATATTGACAATATTGAGTTTTCCTATCCATATACATGGAGTGTCTCACCATTTGTTTAGTTCTTATTTGACTTCATTCATCAGAGTTTTACAGTTTTCCGCATACAGCTCTCATACATGTTTTGTTAGATTTATACCTAAGTATTTTATTTTGGGGGATGCTAATATAAATGGTATTATATTTTTAATTTGAAATTTCACTTTGTTGCTGGTTAACAGGAAAGCAACTGACCTTTCTGTATTAACCTTGTATTCTGAAACCTTACTATATCAGCTTATTAGATCCAGATTTTTTTTTTTTTTTTTTTTTTTTGCTGTACGCGGGCCTCTCACTGTTGAGGCCTCTCCCGTTGCGGAGCACAGGCTCCGGACGCGCAGGCCCAGTGGCCATGGCTCACGGGCCCAGCTGCTCTGCAGCATGTGGGATCTTCCCGGACCGGGGCACGAACCCGTGTCCCCTGCGTCGGCAGGCGGACTTTCAACCACTGTGCCACCAGGGAAGCCCCAGAATTTTTTTATGTTTATTTTTTTCTGATTTTCTAACTAAAGGATCATGTCATCCTAAAATGAAGGTGGTTTTATGTTTTCCTTTCCAATCTGTATAGCTTTTATTTCCTTATCTTGCCTTCATGCATTAGGTAGGATTATTAGTAAGATAATTATTAATCCTAATATTTAGGATCATTAGTAAGATATTGAAAAGGAGTGATGATTTTTCTTTTTAACTTGTCAATTGGATGGCTTACATTAATCAACTTTCAAATGTTTAGCCAGCTTTGCATACCTGGGATAAATCCCACTTGGTTATGGTGTGTAATTCTTTGTATACATTGTTTGAATTTATTTGCTAATATTTTGTTGAGGACTCCTGCCTCTATGTTCATGAGAGATATTTGTTTATAGTTTGTCTTGTAATTTCTTTATCTTGTTTTAATACTAGGGTAATACTGGCCTCATGGAATGAGGTAGGAAGTATTCCCTTTGTTTCTGTCCTCTGATAAAGATTGTAGAGAATTGGTATAATTTCTTTCTTAAACATATAGTGAAATCACCAGTGAATCCATCTGGGCCTGGTGCTTTCTGTTTTTGAAGGTTATTTGTTATTATCCAATGTTTGCTTAATAGGTATAGGCCAATTCAGATTGTCTGTTTCTTCTTGTGTTCGTTTTGGCAAATTGTTCCTTTAAGGAATTGGTCTGTTTCATCTAGGTTATCAATTTTGTGAGCATAGTATTGTTTATAGCATTCTTTTATTATCCTTTTAATGCCCATAGGATCTGTAATGATGTTCCCTATTTTATTTCTGATATTAGTAATTTGTGTCCTTTATCTTTTCTTTTCAGTTAGCCTGGCTAGAGGCTTATCAATTTTAATAATCTTTTCAAAGAACCAGCTTTTGTTTTTGTTGATTTTTTTCTCTTGATTTCTTGTTTTTAATTTCATTGATTTTTGCTCTACTTTTCATTATTTCTGTTCTTATGCTTATTTTGGATTTATTTTACTCTACATTTTTAGTTTCCTGTGGTAGAGGCTTAGAATATTGATTTTTGATCTTTTCTAATACATACATTCATTTCTATAATTTTATTCTCTACTGCTTTTGCTCATCTCATAAATTTTGATGAGTGTATTTTCATTTCACTCAAAATACGTTTTAATTTCTGTTGAGATTTTTTTCTTTAACCCATGTGTTGTTTAGAAGTGTGTTGTTTAATTTCCACACATTTTGTTATTTTCCAGTTATCCTTCTGTTACTGATTTCTGATTCAACTGCAGTGTGGTCTGAGAGCAGATATGGTATGATTCCTAGTTTTTAACTTTCTTAAGATGTGTTTTGGTCCCAGAATGTGGACTATCTTGGTGAATGCTCCATGGGATCTTGAGAAGAATGTGTAGTCTGCTGCTGTTGATGTTGTCTATAAGTGTCAGTTATATCCAGTAATTGATGTTGCTCTCATTGTATTTTGATAAAATTTCAACCATCTAAATTGAAAGAACCTATTACACTTATTATTATGTATATAAAATGTTTTTGAAACCATTTTCACATATTAAAAGATATTTTCTTTTTGAAAATTCTGTTTTGTTATCAGGATTAATTATGTTTCATTTTAAGAGATAATCCTCTTTGATTCTGCTGAAAGTAAAGGAAAGTCAAAAAAATTTTAAGTCTATCTTCTTGTTATTTGTATTTTGTTTGTCTGAAAGCCTGGTTTTTGAGGCACAAATAATAAGGGAGCCCTGAGCCTCAGTTGTATATATATTTCATTTTTAACCTTCATTTTAAATTTTTCTCCTTCTTAATGGCTCATGTATTTCTAATTTAACTTACCTTGTTTTATTTTGTTTCTCTGGAAATTTTCCAAAATGCTTTTGAGAACTAGATCAGATATAATTAAATACACATACAGTGTGTTCTTATTTCTCTCTATTAATGGGAAAATAGTGTAAACATTGAGTAATTCAAAATATCATTCTAAATAATAAATTTTAGAGTCAGTTTGAGGTAAATGAACATCTGTTTCATTGATAATTTCTCAATTCTTGTTTATTAAAGAATGCAGAGCCAATTTTGAAGCAATGTAGAGGTGCTTTTTATTGTTGTTGTTGTTGTTCTTAATAATCTACCAAAAAATTCTGAGCCAGTTGAGTAACTTCAGAAATCTGGTAATCATCAGCAATAGAAATGTATTTTAGGAAAGAAATTGAAGAACACAGCACCTTGGGGTGTTCTAAATAGCCTTGGAGAAGACACAATTAAAATAAGAATATATGAAAATTAACAGAATTTCAGATCAAAACATGAAAATTCAAGTTGAGGATTTCATTACCAATATATATCAGAGAACTATATGTACACTAACTACTTAAGATTTCAGTCTGGATGTATATTTGAAAAGATAGATGTGTGGTAGTAACAATAGTTACTTTAACTCAGATTGTCTTAGTTTAGAGATACTGAGAAGCATTTGAGCAGTTTAAGCTTTTGAGAAGTTTAAGGAATACTGGTTAGCATGTCTATGGTGACACATTGTAAACAGTATTGCTGTTATTATATCTATTATTTCATATGTAGAAACCATTTCCATTTGCCCATAATTCATATGTTATTCTTGTTATTCCTTGCTAGCTTTTCTTAAAATTATTTAACAAAAGGAAAATTGTAAACGACATTATTATATACCCACAAGGGGAATTTGTATAGTGAAACATAATTAGATTGTATTTCTTAGTGACTCAGTCTTATATAAATTAATTTGTGCAAAAAAATTTCAAAATATAGTTCCATTTTTGGAAATAATTACTTAAGAACAAAGCTTAAAAATAAATCAGGAAGCTGCCAGACTCTCTTCCAAATTACCTGTAATTTTTGACATTCCCACCAACAATGTATGAGAGTTTCAGTTGCTTACCTCCTTGTCAGCACTTGTTATTGTCAGTTTCATTTTACCTTATTTTTATCTATTCCAGTGAATGGGTAGTGGTATCTCATTTTGATTTTAATTTGAATTTCCCCAATGATTAATGGCATTGAGCATCTTTTTATATGTTTGCCACCCATAAAGTATATCCTTTTTGTGGAAATGTCTCTTCATATTCCTGTAATTTATCTGATTATATCTTCTTTTTGTTGATTTTAAGTTATTTATATCCACTGCCTTCATATCCTTAGTCACAAACGTGATCTATATACATACATGTATATATGTGTGTGTGTGTGTGTGTATATATCCTCTTCCAGTCTTCAGTCTGTCTTTTCATTTTCTTAACAGTGTGAGAGACTGTTGATGTGGTTAATGTTGATGCAGTTAAAACTATCATTTTTTCATGGGTCACGCTTTTGGTGACATACTTAAAAACACTTTGCTGATTCTAAGGTCACAGATATTTTCTCCTATGTTCCATTCTAGAAGTTTTATTATTTTGTGGGTGAAGGTTCAAGTTTTGCATTTGGAGGTTCAATTGTTTCTACACCTTTTGTTGAAAAGAATATTCTTTCTCCATAAAATTGAGCCAAGTTTTCACTTTCATTAAAAATCAAGTGACTATGCTTGTATGGGCATATTTCTGGCCTGTTTTGATCCACTTATCTTAATTTCAGTCCTGTCACCAAGAGGTGGACTGCTTTACCTTTGGTAAAATGGTGATAGTTACATTACCTGTGAAAAAGATAAACTGAGGAATAAGAAAAATTTTAAGCATTTATTTGAGCAAAAACCAATTGAAATCTCACAGCACCAAACTAGAAGTAGTTAGGAGAAGCCCACTGTTGAGGAACTCAGGGAAAGACTCTTATAGAGAAGGGGTGAGAAATAAAGCAAGAACATTATTTGATCACCTATCATTTAATGCCTACCTGACTGTGGTTGGTTAGTCTTATGTTTACATTTCGTAAGCCAGAGGCATCTAAAGGCTTAGATTTTGGTTTGCTTACATAGGCCTCCATGGCATTAGAGCCATCTCAGTCTAATAGCATCCTTGCTGAGTTAATTTAACACCTACCTCACAAATTGTGAAGATGAAAGGAATTAATGCATAGAACCTCTGATCAGGGGCTAGCATATAGTGAGTGCACATGACATGTTAGTTTGTCTTTCGAAATATCTGGCTTAAAAGTAGCCAGATATCGCTCCATCTCTCCTTTACCCTCTTGAATTCCCAGAGGGCTGTTTATCAGACAGTTAAAGGACAAGTAAATAAATCATAAGTCAATATATATTGAAAACAAATTATTAGAAGAAATATGTTACTAACATTTAAAAAACAATTGGCAGTTTGTGGCTAGAGGCTCCTTGTAATGTTTCTCAGAAAATGAGTTACTCAGCACAGTTTGTGAAATGCTACTCTAGCAGTTATGGTACATAAAAATGATTAGCTTCCAAAACTTTTGCCATACAACATACAAAGAGAAACAAAGATAAAGCCCTCATTCCTTTTTTCTGTCTATGGAAAATATTTCCTTTAGGATACACAGAGCTTGTCATTCAGTTGCATCTGGAGAGAACCCAATTCTAAACATAACTTGAATTTTCCTTTGAATATAAAAGAGCCGTTTAATTTACATTTTGTCTTATTTCTGTGTTTCTCAGCACGTCAGGTTTCCACTCATCAAAGTAGGATAATTTTTCATATTTACCATAGTAGAAAACAAGTGTCTCTACTTCTGTTCTTTCCATTACCTGCCTCTAATCTCTCTTCAGCACAACCCTCAAGCGTTATCAGCTTTAGAGGAGAGTAAATTGAAAAATCAAAGAATGATTTTTAAATCTGTGTACAGCTGCACTAAAAAGCGAATTCTGAAAAGGGGCCTCCCTGCACTTTCTTTTCTCTGTTATAAGGTTTGGAAGTAAAAGAATGCCTATGAGAGACAAAGAGACTCAAGCTTTCAGTGGGTAGAGCTCTCTGTTCAGACCAAACACAGACCTCTGGGCGATTGACAGGGGTTTTCACCTCTTCTCTATTCCCCGGTATCCAGCACACCCAGATGCAAGTCCCTTCGTCCCTGGTAAGCTGTCTGTACAGCAGTCTCTCTCAGCAGGTTCTTTTAGGACATATCAGTGGGTCCACGGTTTGGTCTCTAATGCTAAAAGTCTAGGTGAAAAATGATACTGCTCATAACTATTTTCCTTAGTTATTCTAGAAAATTACTTTATGAAAAAAAAGGCATCATCTCATAGTTTCTTCTTATTGTTCTGATTGGGCTTCATTTTCATGGCTTCTTATTAAGAATTTCCACACATACATATGTGAGAAAACATTTAAAAATAACATATCTGTGAATAAGTTATTCTAATACTCATGGTCCTCTTAGGGCAAATATCAGTGAAAGGAATCCCTAGAATATGGGATTAGTAAATCAGGTAATGTTTGAAAGGGTTACAACTGGTTATGTAAAATCTTATAAGGCAAATTGACATTTATTTATTGTGATATCATAGAAAAACACCTTCAGTTGCACCCGGAATGAATCAATCACATTTCATTTAGAAACTGAGAATGTATGGAAGTATGCTACATGAGAAAGGGGGCATTGTTAAGAGCATTAATGAAGAAGACTAAACAATCTAATACAAGTATTTGCAGAAACTCTAGGTTATTTTGAATGAAAAGCAGCACACACAAGAATGAATAACCCACAGCAATTTTTTAAAATGACTTTATTTAGGTATGATTAACATACAAAAAGCTGTATGTATTCAATGTGCACAACCCAGTGGATTTGGAGATAAGTACACATCTGTGAAATCATCACCATGATCTATATCTATTACCTCTAAAGATTCCTTCTACCCCCAAAGCAATCTTTAAATACAAGGCAGGTATTTTATATACACTCTTTTCTTGCATGTGGACATGTGTGCACACATTATACAGCCATTACTTGGCTCTGTGAGATAATTTATTTCCTGAAGTATTAAGAACTGCAACTAACAGTAAATCAAGGCACAAAAGTAAAGATGAATGATTTCAAAAGGTGGCTTAATGGGTTAATGAATCAGTATCTTCTTTTATTAATTATACATGGGGAATGTTCAATAAGTTCTGAGTGTGACGCCAGCACAAAGCAGAAGGCTAAAGTTGCTTTTTGGCAAAAATAATTTTACCTTATAGATTGTGTATATTTACTGTGTGTGTGTGTGTGTGTGTGTGTGTGTCGTTCAAAATGATATGTTGAAGTCATAATTCCTGAATCCCGTGAAAATGACTTTACTTAGAAAAAGGGCATTTACAGATGTAATCAAATTAAGATGAATCATGCTGGATAA
Organism: Orcinus orca; assembly: GCF_937001465.1. NCBI lineage: Eukaryota > Metazoa > Chordata > Mammalia > Artiodactyla > Delphinidae > Orcinus > Orcinus orca. The sequence goes on from NC_064564.1 coordinate 59,135,940, forward strand.
GAGTGGATCCTAAGTCCAAACACTTGTGTCTTTATAAGAGGAGAAACGGAGACACAGGGAGAAAGTTATGTGAAAACAGGCAGAGATTAGAGTGATGTGACTTCAAGCCAAGGAATGCCAAATATTGCCAGCAACTACTTGATGCTAGGAGAAAGACATGGAACAGATTCTGCCTCAGAGCCACCATCTGATTTCACAGTTCTGGCCTCCAGAACTGTGAAAGAATACATTTCTGCTGTGTTAAGCTACCTAGTTTGTAGCGCATTGCTATGGAAACCCTCAGAAACTAATCTACTTCCTCAGAAACTACTGTAGAAAAAGAAACAATCAAACATAATTGAGAAAAACATTTTAATTACCTGAAATTACAAAATACAGAGCTAACTGTAACCATTATCTGTACAGATTATCTTTTGTTAAAATTTGTCTTTAGTTTTATATATTTTTTATATGTTTTTGGTTCTGTGTATGTTTTATGATTACCACATTTGTGGTAGTCACATTTATTAATTTCCATCATGGCTTATTGATTTTTATATCAAAAAAGGACTTTCCCATTATAAAAATATAATTCACTGAAGTACTTTTACTATTTCACTTTTATATTTCGATATTATCTCTCTTCCCTGACTTCCCTTCCCTTCTTTTATTCCTTCTTTCCTTTAATGCGAGAGAAGCAGAGCTTTATGTTTCGAACAACCAGCAAAATGTCTCAGTATTACCTATAATATTTCAACTTTTCTCAAATGATTTAAACTTCCATCTTCATCATATACTACATTATATATGCTATTTACTTACTTTTGGATTTTCTATTCTGTTTTATTGATCTTCTTTTCTATTATTGAAAGATTTTTATATATTTTTTGTATGATTATGTAACATTTTTATATCTGAAGACTTTACTCATTATTACCTTGTCTTTGTCCAGGTGTTCTGAGTTCTTATAAGTGTAATATTTCAAATAAAATTTAGAATTATTTAATTATTAATTACTTAACTATTTGATTTTAGTAAGATATTGCTTATATAATTAGAAAAATGAAAATAATAGCTAGTATTATATTTCAGCATATATGTTATAAAGTTTGTATGATGTATATAGCTTAGCAAGAAAAATTTAACATGACAGAAGGTTAATTATTCCTACAATCATATGTAAATTAATTCCAATCATACACTTTAGCTAACTGAATTCATAGCATAGATGTTGTTTTTCTCTGTGGCAATGACATCCATCTGCATCTCCTCCAATCATTTTAGTACAGGCTTGCATCTGTACACAGAGATAAGCCATGACAATTATCAAATATGTTTCTACCTCAAAATTGTCTCTATAATTGTAATCATAAATTTAAAAAATATTTTACATTCTTTTTAAAAAATATCTTGCTTAAAAAATATATCTTGCTTTTCTAACTTGACTATGGAATTCTCTTCATTCTCTTCAGTTTTAACTGCCTTTTAATTGTAACATATGTTCCATATGCAGTTTTTCCAAATCTATTTTTCTGTTTTCCTTCACTTTGTTCCTCTTTCTTACTTTGTAAGAAGTACTTTGTAATTTATAAATTTACAATGTGGAATGACTGAATGATGTCTACTTTTTTAATATAATTCAATACTTGAGATATTACAATGTATGTTTAATTCACCTTTCTTTGATTACTCTTGATTTAGAGCATCTCTTCATTTTTTATCAATCTTTTGAATATTTTCCTCTTTGTAATATCATTTCACCTCTTTTCAATTTTTATTACATTTTATTTTTATTACATGTTTTAATTGAAGTATAGTTAATATACAATATTATATGTTATAGGTGTACAATGTAGTGATTTACAATTTTTAAAGGTTACACCCCATTTATAGCTATTATAAAACATTGGCTGTATTCTCCATGTTGTACAATATATCCTTATAACTTATTTTGTACCTGGTAGTTTGTACCTCTTAATCTTTTACCCCTATATTTCCCCTTCTCCTTCCCTCTCCCCACTGGTAACTACTACTTTGTTCTTTGTATTTGTGAGTCTGTTTCTTTGTTATATTCACTAGTTTGTTATATTTTTAAGATTCCACATGTAAGTGGTATCACACAGTGTTTGTCTTTCTCTGTCTGACTTATTTCACTTACCATAATACCTTCCAAATCCATCCATGTTGCTGCAACTGACAATATTCCATTATTTTTTAAGGCTGAGTAGTATTCCGTTGTGTATATATACCCCTTTTTCTTTATCCATTCATCTCTTGATGGACATTTAGGTTGCTTCCATATCTCATTAATTGTAAATAATGCTGCTATGAACATTGTGGTGCATGTATCTTTTCAAATTAGTGTTTTTGTTTTTTTCAGATATATACCCAGGAGTGGAATTGCTGGGTGATGTGGTAGTGCTATTTTGAGTTTTTTGAGAAACCTCCATACTCTTCTCCATGATGGCTGCACCAATTTAAATTCCCACCAACAGTGTACTAGGGTTCCCTTTTATGCAAATCCTTGCCAACATTTGTTATTTGTTTTCTTTTTTGGTGGTAGACATTCTGACAGGTGTGAGGTGATATCTCATTGTGGTTTTGATTTGCATTTCCTTGATGATTAGTGATGTTAAGCATCTTTTCATTTGCCTGTTGGCCATCTGCATTGCCTCTTTGGAAAAATACCTATTCAGTTCTTCTGCCCATTTTTTAATTGGGCTCTTTGTATTTTTGATGTTGCGTTGTGTGAGCTGTTTGTATATCTTTATTAACCCCTTAGAGATCATATAATTTGCAAATATTTTCTCCCATTCAGTACATTGTCTTTTTGTTTTGTCAACAGTTTCCTTTGCTGTGCAAAAGCTTTTAAGTTTAAGTCCCATTTGTTTAGTTGTGCTTTTATTTCCTTTGCTTTAGGAGGCAGATCCAAAAAAATATTTCTACAATTTATGTAAAAGAGTGTTCTGCCTATGTTTTCCTCCAGGAGTTTTATGGTTTCTGGTCTTACATTTAAAGTTTTAATTTACTTTTTGTATACAGTGTTAGAGAATGTTCTAATTTCATTCTTTTACTTGTAGCTGTCCAGTTTCCCTAGCACCACTTACTGAAGAGACTGTCTTTTCTCCATTGTATACTCTTGCCTCATTTGTCATAGATTCATTGACCACATGTGCATGGGTTTATTTCTGGGCTCTCCATTCTGTTCCATTGATATCTGTGTCTGTTTTTGTGCCAGTACCGTACTGCTTTGATTACTGGAGCTTGTAGTGTAGTCTGAAGTCAAGGAGCATGACTCTGTTCTCTAGCTCTGTTCTTTCTCAAGATAGTTTTGACTATTCCACATCTTTTGTGTTTCCATACAAATTTAAAAATTATTTGTTCATGTTCTGTTAAAAATGCCTTTGGTGTTTTGATAGGGATTGCATTGAATCTGAATATTGCCTTGGGTAGTATGGTCGTTTAAACAATGTTGATTCTCCCAATCCAAGAACATGGTGTATCTTTCATGCTATTTTTGCTGTCTTCAATTTCTTTCATCAGGGTCTACATAGCTTTCCTAATACAGGTTTTTTACTTATTTAGGTAGGCTTATTCTTAGGTATTTTATTCTTTTTGATGTGATGGTAAATGGGATTGTTTCCTTAAGTTATCTTTCTGATGTTTTGTTGTTAGTGTATAGAAATGTAACAGATTCCTGTGTATTAATTTTGTATCCTGCAACTTTACTGAGCTCTAGTAGTTTTCTGGTGGTGTCTGTAGGATTTTGTATGTATAGTAAGTATCATGTCATCTATAAACAGTGACAGTTTACTTTTTCCTTTCCAATTTGGATTCCTTTTATTTCTTTTTTTCTCTGATTGCTGTGGCTAAGACTTCCAAAACTGTGTTGAATAAAAGTAGTGAAAGGCACATCCTTGTCTTGTTCCTGATCTTAGTGGCAATACTTTCAGCTTTTCACCACAGAGTATGATGTTAGCTGTGGGTTTGTCATATATGGCCTTTATTGTGTTGAAGTATGTTCCCTTGATGCCCACTTTGTGGAGAGTTTTTATCATAAAGATGGGTGTTGAATTTTGTCAAAAGCTTTTTCTCCATCTGTTGAGATGATCATATGGTTTTTATTCTTCAGTTTGTTAATGTGGTGTATCACATGGATTGATTTGCAGATATTAAAAAATTCTTGATCCCTGGGATAAATCCCATTTGATCATGGTGTATGATCCTTTTAATGGATTGTTGGATTTGGTTTGCTAACGTTTTGTTGGGGATTATTGCATGTATGTTTATCAGTGATATTCGCCTGTAATTTTCTTTTTTTGCAATATTTTTGTCTGGTTTTCATATCAGGGTGATACTGCCCTCATAGAATGAGTTTGGAAGTGTTCCTTCCTCTGCAATTTTTTGGAATTGTTTGAGAAGGATAGATGTTAACTCTTCTTTAAATGTTTGGTAGAATTCACCTGGGAAACCCTCTGATCCTGGACTTGTTTTGTTATTTATTTCTCTTATTAATCTCTAATAAATAATTTAGGCATTATAAAAACTCTTATCTGTCTACTGTGATCCCATTTTTTGGTTTTGTTTGTTGTTCATTGACCATATTTATATCTTTTCCCTCAAAAAAAAATTTTATAGCTCCTTGGTTTCTAGTCTTGTTAGAAAATATTTTCCTATGCTCAAATAATTTGTATAATATTCTAGGTTTCCTTGTAATGTTTTCATTGCTTTTTAAAAATATTTAAGTATTTTATTCATCTTGATTTTAGTTTTGAATATGATGAAAACTTAGAATCAATTTTTTTTCTTTCAGTTGAATATCTTATGTCTGGTACTGTTTTATGGTACTATTTACCATTTTCCACTGAATCAATTTTGTATATTCACATATATTAATAAGTTATATTTGAGAATTTAATTCTAGTTTCTCCATTGAGTTTCATTGGTTTGTATGTTCCTACCTCAGTAATAAATTAATTTGATTACAGTGTCTACTTAATATATTTTAATATTATCCTAAGAAAATTCTCTACTAAAATTTTAATAGTGTTATCATTTATTTTCATTTGAATTTTGTTCCAGATACTTTTACTGCACTTTGTCACTTCCCCTTGGCCCATCTCTCATTTCAGTAGCATCTGAATTGGCTAATTCCCTGAGAACTCAGACTTACCTCTTTCTGTTAGACCCTAGACAAAGTCAAGCTCTCATCTAAAGTCTTTCCATTTCTGACTCCAGATCTTTTGCAAGACTGGCAGCCTGTTTGGCCCAAGTTTTGTGCTGCCCTGAATTAATGCCTCCTGGATCCATCCTTAAAGAGCAAGGGAATAAAGATGGTGGAAAACACTACATCCTCCCAGTGGTACGGTGCACAATTCTGAGAAACATTCTTTTCGCTTTTCAGGTAACCCCAGTGCATTGAGCCCCCAGTACCCTCAAACAGACACCATGATCACACTTCTTATGGATTTTTTTTCCTTTCCTCATTCACCCTCTTCCTTGACTTTTGCTTCCTAAGATCATCTGCCATATAAACCACTTGCACTCAAATTATTATCTTAGGTTTTTGTACAAATGAATACAAACTAAAATGATTTTTATGATAATTTTAATCTCTTTTAGGATTCCATTGGGATAACAATAAATGACTGTATTAATTATGGGAGAACTGATATTTTTATGATGATATCCAGGTATTCGTTATACACAACTTTACATTTTTTTAAATTTATTTTTTATTTATTTTTGGCTGTGTTGGATCTTTGTTGCTGAGTGCAGGCTTTCTCTAGTTGTGGCGAATGGGAGCTACTCTTTGTTGTGGTGCGTGGGCTTCTCTTTGTGGTGGCTTCTCTTGTGGCAGAGCATGGGCTCTAGGTGCCCGGGCTTCAGTAGTTGTGGCTTGCAGGCTCTAGAGCACAGGTTCAGTAGTTGTGGTGCACAGACTTAGTTGCTCCGTGGCATGTGGGATCTTCCAGACCAGGGCTTGAACCTATGTCCCCTGCATTGGAAGGCGGATTCTTAACCACTACACCACCAGGGAAGCCCCTACATTTGTTTACTGATACTGTTTTATCTCTGCTAATGCTTTCATTATTTTATTTCATATAGATATTTTTTCTTTCCTGAGTATTATTTCTTAAGTATCTTTAAGTATTTCACATATTCACTGTTTCCAATAGAATGTTTTTATTCATTTCACCCCTAATATTTAGAATTAAAATGAAGACAAATTTTCTTCAGTCTAGTAACACTAACTTAGGGATTTTCTAGATTTTCATCTTTTCATTTAGCAAAACAAGGTGATTTTATCCCTTCTGAAGTTTGTGTAAGGTATTTTATTTTCATCTCTTATTATATTTGCCAATCCTTCAAAGAAATGTTAAACTGATGGTGATAGTTGGCATACTTGTCTAGATAATTATTTAACAGAAAACAATTCATTTTGTCACCATATTACATATTTCCTTTTGAGTATTGGTAGATAATCTTTATTACACCTGCCTTCTAGTCCAGTGATACTTAGGAGTTTTTATTAGACAGCTCTGTTGAATTTTATCAAATACCCTTTTGGCATTTATTGATATGATACAATGATTTCTTTCTCTTCTTTATTTTTGATGTAATTGATTTAATGAGAGGCAACTAGCCTACTATAATATTATTATGTGTTTGTTTTTTGGAAGATTCAATAAAATACCAGATAGTAACCTATACCATACAAGTGTGGATACTCTCTTAAAGGTTATACATGTTCTAAACCAACAAATGATATTTGATGCTATTTACACCATGGCCAATATGCATGGACCTGAAAACCAAGGGGTGGGAGTAGGAATGGCTGTTTTCAACATGACTTCTAATGACCAATTTCTACATTTTTTCTTCTCATTTTGTATCTTTAGACATTGTTCATCAAGAGGACTTAATTATTCTTAGGGAGGTGCTTCCATTAAAAGACAGAACAATGGCTCTATTAAATTGGTTATTGAAGTCCCTTCTCTGAAAATATGGATTCCTCATGCCATTGAACAAATAGGTCAAAAGCAAGTTACTGTGTTATCTGGAGTAATTCATTCTTGTTAAGGAACGTGGGATTGAGGCAGTAGGAATATGTCTGGAAGCTAGGGAATTATTTGGGATGACTCTGGTACTTCCATAAGCAGTGATAAAAATTAGTAAACAGTTATAGTAACTCATCCAGGCAGGACCCTCAACACTCAGATATTTCATATATAACCATTTAAGTCACCCCATCAGTTACAAATTGCTAGTCAACTAAAGGGGGTATTTTAGAACTGATAGAATATTTAAACAATAAAGGAACACTTATAAATAAGGTTCTGACAAAGTGCAAAAATAAAGAATGTAATAGCTATTCATATTTTTGACCTTACCAAATTTATATATGTGTTATATATGTAAACCAATTATCCTTTTCCTTTTATTTTTTACCAGTTATTTTATAGGATTGTTATTGGTAGCTACTTATATAATTTATTCCTTAGGTTATAGAATATGTAGGGTGATTGTAATTAACTAGAAATGGAATAATTCTCATACAGAAAGAACTACGAAGACTGAAATGACCTTGCTCATCCATTTGGGGGAGAGGTTGAGCAGTGTTTGTTTCTTGAGCAGGAGATGCATTATGTTGTTACTGCTGTTGTTGAGTTAAAATTTAGGGTAAGTAGATAGGTAAATTTTAAATGTTGAGTAGACAAAGGCTGTACTGTGTTGTATGTAATCAATTGACATTCGGTACCCATTTCTACTTCCTTCTAGTAAGTGTTTAGGTATAGCAGAGGCTGGATAGGTGAAACAAAACACAACATCTCATCTCCTTTTGCAACTTTTATGGTTGCAAATAAGTTTCCATTAAATAGATTCACTTCCCAAGTTTGTGCAACAGACTTTATACACATTTGTCTATTTCTGTTCTCAAGCAAGGTAGAGACTTGACCGTTGAGAAACCACTTTCAGTGGCAATAGCACCCAGACTCAAAGATCAAATCATCTAAGTCAGCTGCACAAGGCATCAGCATCATGCATAGCCTCTTGATGCCCACGCCTATCCAACACCTTTCCTTACACCTGTTTCCCTGAATTAAATCCCATTTTCTTACACATATAAGCATTATTTCTGTTTTTGTTTGTTTGCTTGTTTTGAAGTGATACAGACTCACTGGAGGTATAAAAAGGAAAAGATGAATTGGGGAAGGGGAAAATAAAAAACGTTTTCACCTATGAGAGGAAGAAATAGGGGAGAAATTGGGAGGTAGTGGAAAGAGAATAATGTATTTTATGATGGGAAATAGTATGAATATTGCTTACAAACAAAAGTAAAATCATGTGTCTGATTACGAGTGCTAAAGAAATAATAGAACTTAGCAACTGAATAAAAAATGCTGGCAAATCTCGTAATTATCCCTCATTTTTCAGTCATTTACATTTTATCTTGAGGCTTAGATGTTTCTAACACTTGATCTTCCAGGCCACTTGTTTGAATCTCAACAGTGAATATTTAAATCTGTAGATTTACTACTAAAATATGTTTTAGGAAAATATTTGTTTCAGCTCTTTGAGTCCTTTTAACTGGATTCGTTTAAGTAAATGCACTTGGGTTGTTCATTTTGATCCTTTCATCTCTAAGGTAAGTGAAAGCTAATTGAATAAAAAAGCATAACAAAGTGAAGTTTAGGTATTAAGATTCAGCTGTAGAAAGATGTGGGTCCATCTCAATGCATAAAATGCAGTTTATGTATTAATATGCAATCACTTTCCTTTTCTTAGAGCATTTACTTTAAAATATTTGTAAATTCTTTCTCTGCCCCTTTGAGGTGTAAATCTTTTTTAAAAGACCCCTGCCCATTTTATAGCCCAGGATTGTCTTTGTCAAGTACCTGGGAGCCATCCCTTTGAAATGTCATCATCTAGGAAGATAGCACCCCTTTGTCAGGGTCTTTGTGAGAGGGCAGGATCCTAACTTGGGTGGGTGCTTTTCTCCAAGTTACAAAACAACCTCCTGTCATGAAGGCAAGAGAATACTTTTCCTTTCTGTGAGGCCACTGAAAAACAAGTAGCCTATGATCTTCCCACTCCAGCTATTACAAACTCTCCAGCCCTTTGTTTCAAAGGAGTTGAATCCAAACTGAGTCTGGTATCTTGGCCCTGTTACAATAATCTTGAATAAAGTCTTCCTTTCTTCCTTTTTTTTGCTTTAACAGAGGAAATATATGGTAGCATACACTAAATTACAGAGTTTTATATCTTCCATTCCTAAACACTATAGAAAAGAGTAAAAATAAATTTTAATTCTTCTTTCTGTGTTTTGTTCCTGAAAAATTTTTGAAAGGTTTTGTTTGTTTGTTTGCTGGTTTGCATAGTATTTACTCCTTTCCTATTGCCTTGAATAAGCTGGTCTCAATAAGATACAAGTAAAGCAAATTTATTCAGTTTTATAGTTATGCTTTAAAATTGTTCCCTTGACTTTTGGTTGTTGCTGTTTGTTTGTTTAGTTGGTTAGTTGTTTGTTTGGTTGGTTTAATTCTGGATGAAATCTCAGGTTTTTATAATGAGTCTCAGGTAATAAACAAATACAGTTTTGTCTCAAAACTCCTTACTGTCATCACATACCCAGATTGATGCTTCTTAAGGCTGGAAACTGGTAATAAGTGGAGAAGAATAAATGACTGGTCTCTTCTATTGTCTGCTTTCCTTCCTTCTCTTCTTGCAAGCTGCTATCTGTGGCCCCTCTGGGGTCAGGCCTAATGGGAAAGGACTTATACAACTAGAAGAGATGCAATCTGGCACATCATGGGCACCCAAGCTTCTGCTTTCTCTTAGAGGATGCTTTTTTGGCTTCCTTAGAAACACTTTTTCTGGATTCTTTGGACTATAGTTCATTGACAGGGACAGTGCCTGCTTATCTTAGCCTATTATGGTCTCTTCCTTACAGTCCCTGTCTTCCAGTGGTCTACTCCTCTCAGTGCAGTTCTTTTGAGGGTGCTTCTTTGTAAAATAACTCACATCGAGATCCCTTCTTCAGTGTCTATATCAGGTTCACAGAAGGCATGTAAGTGTCTTTCCTTGACCAAACTTGCAATGTCCAGGCAGTTCTCAAGGTAGTCCTCCTTTCCTTCCTGCTAGCTAGTGTATTGTTATTCAGATTTTTGCTTGCAAATTAAATAGCAATCCCTGACATCCCTATGTCAAAAGACTTATGCCACATCCTCTATGTGTTTCTCAAAGAGTCAACATCACTAGATTAAACTAGGGGAGAAGCAGCGTCAGTCCTCTTCAAGGATCCGTCCACCTTGGTATCTGATAACTCTACAGAGACTTTCTTATTCTGCAGCCTCCCTAGTTTCTTCAGTGTCCCTGGGTCAGATACATAGTCTAGCCTAATTAAAACTGTCTAGATGAGTATTGAGTTAAGATTCTCAAAATCTGTTTCATAATAACTTTGTATAGTTTAAGTGGATACTGCAAAGTCTTCGTGTGTATTTTAGGGCAGTTATATGATTTTCATATTAAACTGTAGAAGAATGCAACTATTTCTCAGTCTTAGGCTTTCTTCTGATATTCCAAGCTAAAAGAAAAGTCACAATTAATCTCCTCTTACAAACTTTTGCTGATGAAAATATGGATTTTGGTGACTAGGTTGCTAGATAGGTAGATAGGTGATATTCTGTATCTTTAATTTTTACCATTTTTATTAGCTTAGCACCAAGATGCTAATCTCCTCCATGTCTGCCAATTTGTATTGGTATTTTCCCTAATTTTTATATATTATATGTTATATTTTTCGACTAAGAAAAAATATGCAGTTATTATACATTTTCTGTCCATTGTTGTCAACTATTCTTATTTTTGAAATGGTTGTTGTTTGTAATGTCATTGAATGTTGCTTTCTCTTTATTCAACTTTATGTGATATTACTAAATTTACTAATTTTCTGCCTTTTGCATATTTTCCTGCTATACCTTTACCTGTTGTTTCACTTCCCAACATTACATTTCAGTCTATTTCATTATGATTCTGTAGACACAATGAAGTCTGGAATGGGGTTTTGTTCTTAAATGGGTTTGTTTACAGAGCCAAGCACATTTGCGATTTTGCTGCTGCTGTCCTCAGGAACAACTTTGTTGAAGCATCTGGATTACAATTTTCTTATATCTATATCCTTTAGAATCCAGATCCTTTGGTGATTTTGCCTCGAATGTTGGCCAGGAGAAGTCTATTGCAAACTTATTGTTTATTATTTTCTATTTAAGTAATTTGAATATTTTTCTTGAATGCATATGGGATTTTTTCTTTGTGCTTGAAATTAAAAGATGTTTTGGCAGTCGTTAATTTGTGTTACCATTTACTTTGATCAACCTTCTAAAGAGTTCTATCTTGAATTATTTTTAAAGTATTTTTTGTTGTTTTTTTATGAATATTAAGTACCTAAATGTTTGCTCTCTAAAGTCTATGCCCCGTTGTCATTGACAAGCTGTACATGTACTCATATATCTTTGCTATTCAATTTCATTTATATTTGCAAAGTAAATTTCAATCATTCTCTTTCTCTCTCTCTTCACTTTGGTTTTTTCTATGGTATCCATCTAGTTTAGGAAATAAGGTAGAGCTTTTAGAAACTTTTCTTACATTAGACATGAATTATCCCTCATGGTAGAGTTCAATCTTATATAATCATATACAACTCCAATTCTAGATTTTTAATGAAGAAGAGAACACTAAATTACATTTTAAATGTTAAGTCTTCACCTCACATGCATTTTCTATCTTTATAAAATTAATCCAATAAAATATAATTTTTTGCCATATCAGATTTTTTATATTCACTAGATAAAATTCAAGTATATGGAAGTGAAAAATTAATTAGGTACATTATAATAACTACCTTACTTTTTTTGAGTCTCTTTACAGCCCAGAATTAGATATGATAACAATTTACAGGAATTAGTTCATGGAATCCTTTTTATTACATTTAATTTAGATTTATCTCTAAGAAAACATTAAGAATTTTACTAAGTGAAAACTCAAGAATAATGCAAACATTGAGACTATGTAGAAGATAAATGAGAGTGGTCAAGAAACTGCAAAACATAAATTCCATAGTTCGAATTACAGACATTGTAACTGCTCAAAAACATACCATTTAAAATGAATCTTAAGTAAGCCTTAGGTAACAGACTTAAATATGATTACATGGAGAATCAAAAGTTGTTTGCTACTTCATTATTGCCGTCATGTTCACAGTCTATTAAAGTTTCCAAAAAATTTTTAAACGATTGCGTTCTCCTACAGGTTATAATGAAAATCATATGACTGCTTTAAAAACATGTGAAAATCTACAGTGTTTTGTGACAAGTTGTTTTCTCCAGATGTTATCCAAATGACAGGGACACTTCATTGTTCACAGTGAGCAGTGCATGTGGCAGTGGGGAGTGAGTAGAAGGGGTGAGAGGATCTGTAAGGGAATAAGAAAGAAGAAGACATTTAAATATTATTCAGCTTTATTAGTGTCTTATATGCATAAAGCTAACATTAAGCTCCCACTTTGGCCTACAGAAAGAGACTGAAAGTCCTAAAAATGTCAATTTGCTAGGAACCAAAGCAAGAAAACATTAATTCCAATAACTCGGAAATATATAAAAATTTGTGGTTACAGACTATTGTCCTCACATTCATACATTCATTAGAACATCACTCCTCATAGAGAGTTAGGTTTTTTATATTGTGCTTTTTACACATAAGTGAAATGAAACCAAGAAGCTAAATATAAATTGGTCAAAATTACAAAATGAATATTGTGGCTCCATTTGGAAAGTAGTTTATTTTTGGTTTCAAATATGATGACCCTCCCACTAAAATTATACTGCCTTGCCAATATATTCTAGATTTAATAGTTTTTAATCACTTATTTTCAATGAAATTTAATTTACACTCTGATGAATAATACATCATCAATTTCTGAAAGATATCTAAGTACAGGCATCTATGATTGAGAATTTATTCCACAAGCAATTCTGTACATAGAGACTATGTGTTTAAGTTCAGATAATATGAGTTTAAATTTCACAAAAGTTAGCCAAAAAATCTTTTAAATAATTCACTAAAAGAATATCAGGAAACCACAGGGAAAGAAATGATACCTCAGACTATACATTTAAAAGCCAGACACATTAAAGCCAAATTCTAATTCAAAATTTTCATAGAACCTGAACAAATGAAGACTATAAAAAGATGCACTATGAAAGTAGATTTTTTTAAAAATTTGATTTGAGAAATGTTCAAAAAATGAACACCAAATTTTATGTAGGTCTATTATGATTTATATTTCATGGAAATAAGTGATGGGGGAGTGTTCAGTTTTATGGAGAGTAGTTTCAGGGCAAACAGACAGTTTTGAGAATCCTCATCTAAAGAACAAAGAGGAGTGCATTAAGATGTGCCTTAGGTCTACATTAAATCGTAGGTCTTTGTTTTTTTATTATTTCTCTATTTCATTTTAAACTATTTTTTTGCTTTAAATTAGCCTTAGAGCCAGAAGAGAGTTAAAACACTTCACATATCATATTTGTTCTCCATCAGTATCTTCCATAAAAACTCGTGCAGTTTGCAAATTTATTTATTTGCAGTTTAGTGTGACAAATTCAATCCAGATGTGTGACTCACACTGTGTTCTTTTCACCCTTTATACCCTCATCTCTAATAAAGTATAGCTAAATATTTTGTTGCTGACTCATGAGATCAGGCTGTCCACTAGCCAGTATCTGTATGCTCAGAAATGCTGGCTGAGGATAAAAAATAATGAATCAAAGTAAGTAAATCTAAGTCAAGAATGTGGCCTTGTGTGTAGCAACTATATTAAGTTTTTAAAAAGTAGCATATTTGCAGGAATATTTTTGAAAGGATTTCCGATGGTTTTACTTAGCACAGTAGAAATGAGGGACACTAAAGTTCCTTCTAGTTAAATTGATTTCTTCAGTCCTCATTCATCAAAAGAGTCTACACAGGGCTTCCCTGGTGGCGCAGTGGTTGAGAGTCCGCCTGCCGATGCAGGGGACACGGGTTCGTGCCCCAGTCCGGGAGGATCCCACGTGCTGCGGAGCGGCTGGGCCCGTGAGCCATGGCCGCTGAGCCTGCGCGTCCGGAGCCTGTGCCAGGAGAGGCCACAACAATGAGAGGCCCGCGTACCGCAAAAAAAAAAAAAAAAAAAAAAAAAGTTTGGGGCTTCCCTGGTGGTGCAGTGGTTGAGAATCTGCCTGCCAATGCAGGGGACACGGGTTCGAGCCCTGGTCTGGGAAGATCCCACATGCCGCGGAGCAGCTAGGCCCGTGAGCCGCAATTACTGAGCCTGCGCGTCTGGAGCCTGTGCTCCACAACAAGAGAGGCCCGTGCACCGCAATGAAGAGTGGCCCGCACTTACCGCAACTAGAGAAAGCCCTCGCACAGAAACGAAGACCCAACACAGCCATAAATAAATAAATAAATAAATAAAATTTTTTAAAAAAAGAGTCTACAGTTAAACTTTTGAAGAAAGTACTTGTAGACGTCATGTTAGTTGAATGTTCTAGGCTTTAGAAGAACTGTATAGTGACAGGGATTAGGTTTCCTAATTCTGCCCTGTCTTTTTATGTGCCTTAACATAGCGTTAGGGACACACACTAATTTCAGATAGATTTAAATACCATTAAAAAATAAACATCTGTTAATTATATGCAATGTTTATACTTAGTATTATGCTAGTTTTCTTGAATACCTCAGTGAAAAAACAAAATACTTCAAAAGATTAGGTAGATTTTGGAGTCATAGTATAGAGTTGAGTTTTCATTGAATTCTTTTTTCTTTTTTGCATAGAGTAGGGGTTTAGAGTAGAGATGCTGAGTCAGCAATATGTGTTTGTGTGTAGTTTATGATATCTGTGTAGTAGTTAAAGGCACAGATAAAATGAAAGGAATAAGTTGTAGAACGTGGGAAAAAGGGGAAACCAAAGTAACCAGTGAAATACCTGCTTAAGAAGAAAAATGAGGGAAAAAATTTTGCAATGAATTTGAAATGGATGGGCTAAAAGAATAGGAGAAGAATTAGGAGAGAATGATGAGACAGATACTAAAAAATAGAAATGATTTTCATGAAAAATAGAATGGAAAACAGTGTTAAATAGAGACAGATAATCAAATAAAATATACCTGTGACTTTTTTCCCTTGGAGATTCTTGTGGGACTAGTCATTTTTATAACACAGCTTAGGACATGCTGCATTAGAAGAAATAGAATAAATGTGTACTGATATGGAAACCAAGGTAAATGTGGATCAACTAGGCTCTATGTTTTCAATTTTCTCAGTTAAATCAGAAATTCAGAAATAAAGATTTGAATGGAGATAAAAAGCTTTGAAGGAGCTGCTTTGCAAGGTCTACTGAGGAATTAAAGAGATGATACCAGAAATGTGGCTTGTCAATCTTTGGAGCTTCTGTCCACACAGGGTGTTTGAAAACATTTGTTGTTATGATTGGAAATGAATGTAGTCCTCATGTATTTGAAGAACAGGCTCACAGTGTGTAAAAGAGGAGGTGAGGTAATTGAAGTGACCAGAAAGATCTTTGTGCTAAGACAATGATTTTGTCAAGTTCAAAATTCATAGTGATGTTGAGTTCTCATTTGTAATAATAATAAGTACAAAACACTTGTAATTTATTATACAACTTTGATGTTTATCATATTTATGCCTCACAACCAAACTTTCAAGGCAAGGAAAGATAAATTTTATTCCTCATTTTAAGGTGAGAGAACTAAGACCTAGAGAGGTTAAATAATATTCCATTTTTAAGGTCATAGTTCTAGCATGTAATAAAATCACACTCTTTTCCAGGTGATGCACTAAGCCAGAGTTTAACACAGTCAGGGAGGTGTAGAAACTCTGAGTTCATGGTGTGGAAGCCATGTCATCCTTAAAGTAGAAGGATAAAATTCTTTTCTCACTTATATGAATACTTTAATATAAAATTGCTTAACACTTAAAATTAGCTAAGCTTCATTTAAATTAAAACTCTACTTAACCGGAGATAGTTCACTACAAGAATTGTACAGTAGTTGATTTCTTCTATGTAATACCATTCCTAGTGCAACACAGTAGGAGCTGCATCATTAGTTGTCATTTCCTCCTTACTCTTCTGAGTCCTAAAGGGTGGAGAGTACTCAGACAGACACAAAACAAAATTGAACCCAAATAAACTGCACAGTGATTTCTAATAGTTATAAACCCATTTTGACTAATATGACCAACCAAACATCTGGGAAATAACTGCAAGTATTGTCAGAGCTGATAAAAGGTTTTGTTTTTCAGCTTGGTAGAATTTCTGCACTAGGTGACAAGCCACAGTTTAAAGATGCATAGTCTACAAAAGTGGCAATATCAGAAAGGAGTAGACAATAATGATAATTATCTGGAGGAAACAGTGAGGAGAATGGCACAGTACTTAGGAAGTAGAGGGCAGAAGATGGCGGATGGAGGTTAAGCCATCCTTTTAAGTTGGTAAGTTACGATTCAAAGAAGAAGTCAATATAAAGACAAATTTATTAAGTGCATAAAAGATAGAGTTACTATACTGTATGTTATCTTGGTAGGTAAATCTATACTGTATTTAGTGCATAATGCACTGTAACTTCAAAACAATGTTAAATGAATAAGGAGATATGTGAATTACCTGTAAGTAATGATTATTGAGTTTCTGCTACGTAGAAGTCATCATGATAGGCATGAGAGGGCATGATACATCTCAGATGTGGTTCCTGCCCTGGAGTTTCCAATGCAGTAGGCAAGAAAAGCCTATTTCTTTTATATAGACTAAAAAGTAACCATTAACTAACTTACAAAGCAGAATATACTAGAAATAATAAAGTTATCAGATTCGGAGTTTGGAGACATAAGTTTCCTTAGGAAGATCAGGGAAGACTCCTTGCAGGAGGTGATTATTTGTGTGTGTGTGTGTGAAATTATTCTAAGCCATCTATTTTATTTATAAGGATACAGTACAACTAGAAAGTACTTTTTTAAATGTCCTACATTAGAAATAACAGAATGATTATTTTTATAAAACATTTTGGTGACTTTAGATCACAATCGTATACATGCCACAGATGTCCTACATGCTGTTTGGTATCTGACAACATGGGCAATTCCTGGCTCACAGCAGACCCACAATGATCATGGAACAGGAAATGAAACAGGTTTTCCTTCTACAAAACTTTCCTTTAATTATTTGGTTAGGAATAATAAATCAAACTATCTCATTTCATTATCTCTCTTCTCTTAAAATTTTTATTAAGGAAAGATTAGTATACATAAAGAACTATGCAAATTTTGATGAATAATGACATGCAAATTGGGAAACCCACTACCCATCTTAAAAGTGAGATTAAGAAATAGTGCCATTTGTAGAGGCATAGATAGACCTAGAGACTGTCATACAGAGTGAAGTAAGTCAGAAAGAGAAAAACAAATATCGTACAATATCGCTTATATGTGGAATCTAGAAAAAATGGTACAGATAAACTTATTTGCAAAGCAGAAATAGAGACATAGATGTACAGAACAAACTTATGGATACCAAGGGTGGGAGTCAGGGGTGGGATGAATTGGGAGATTGGGATTGACATATATATATATTACTATGTATAAAATAGATAACTAATGAGAACCCACCATATAGCACAGGGAACTCTACTCAGTGCTCTGTGGTAACCTAAATGGGAAGCAAACCTGAAAAACAGGGGATATATGTATACGTATAACTGATTCATTTTGCTGTACAGCAGAAACTAACACAACATTGTAAAGCAACTATACTCCAAAAAAATTTTTTTTTAATATAGAAAAACAAAAAACAAGACAAAAAAACAAAAGTGAGGTTAAGATTCAGTACTGCTCAGTCCACCATGTTTCTTTTCTGTGTCCCGCCCTGCTGCTTTCTTCACTGAGGTAACCAATATCCTGAATATTATGATAATCATTTCTTTTCTTTCAATTCTTGTTTTTTTTGTTTGATATGTATCATGTATATTTAAAATATATAATATCCCCAACAAAAGGGGACAGGTTTAAAAGTTTTACATAAGTATTTAAATTATGATATTAAAAAGCTTAACATTCAAATTTAGTTCCCTCATAGTAAATATAACTATTTATACAAATATAATGAATTATAATATTCACAGCTCTCTTATTCTAGTTTATAAAAGAGTGGAGATGGGAGTTGCCTGGTGGCCTAGTGGTTAGGATCCAGAGCTTTCACTACTGTGGCCTGGGTTCAATCCCTGGTTGGGGAACTAAGATCCCATAAGCTGAGAGGCCAAAATGAAAAAAAAAAAATTTAAAAAAAAGAGAGGAGAAATACTCCAATAAGAGACACACACACACACACACACACACACACACACACACACACACACACACACACACACACACACACACACACACACACACACACACACACACACACACACACACACACACACACACACACACACACACACACACACACACACACACACACACACCGGGACAGAATTTGCTCAGTTACAAATGCCCGAGTAATACTGTCATACTAATCCATGTGAATGTCATAGTCTTAGCCACTGCTTTCTATTTGGTGGTTTAGTCTAAAATGCTGCCATCGTTTGATGGACTTGCCTATGTCACTGCTTCACTTTTGTCTGTCATCCATACTTCCTCTTTCATAGTGCTCTTCCTTCCTTGCAGTAGGTCTGTGCTTCCAGTAGAGATCACTTTCTTCAGCCTTTTTGTTTGTAGATGTATTTATTTTGTCTTAGAAGAAGTTGTTTTCTTATTTCAGCACATTTGTCAGGAGGTGATTTTTTAACTCGCCCTTAAATATATTTATTTTTTCCGGGAACAAAATTGGGGGGAAAGTCTATTTAGTAGTAATGGATGCAGCAGAGTGTTAAGGCAAGAAAGACATTGTATAGCTGTGAAACGGCAAATGACAAGTACTGTATTTTAGCTGGAGAAGGGGATCAAGATAGGAACCTACAGGATCAAAATAGGAACAATAGCCAAAGAAAAATTAAATAATTACTCTATACCTTGTATTTTATATGTTACATCACATTTGTTCCTAATAAAATCACAATGTACAATGTAATACAAAGTTCAAATGTGAGAAAATAGATACTTTAAAAATTTCAGCAGTGTGCAGTATATATTAGAGGTATGAGTTATGTTCGAGAGAATCTTACCTCTAAACCTTGCTCTTTCAACAAAGTAACTATTCCCTGAGTTTTAAATATAAGATTAAAACTAGTTTATAGAAGACTTGACCACTATGTGTAGGGTTTTTGAATTTCTTGTATAGTCCCTAGGGAGAAATGAAACTTGAATTTAAGCAAAGAAAACTCATTAACAATAGAAGAGGTTTAAGCAGGTTGAGTGGGTGAAAATATATATGGCAAGATGAAGGAAAGAATGAAGGCACAGTAAGAAGAAAAAATACAAAGTGGATGGAGATGAAAGGATTCTGAATGCATCATCTGTCTTTTTGCTCTCTATCTGTCTATCATCTGTCTGTTTGCTCTCTATCTGAGATAGAGAGCAAACATTGTGGCATCAAACATCTCTACTACTTTGCCATCTTGTAAAAATTATTTAAAGTCTTAAGCTTACATTTCATATCTGTAAAATGAAGTTAGTTACGACACCTATCTCAGAATTGTTATGTCATTTAAGTAAATAACTCATGAGAATGCTTTGCACCATTTCTGGCACACGGTAATTACAAAATTAGTTACTAGCATATTTACCATTATTGTCTTTGTATTATCATTCCCCATTATTATTATTTTACTTTTATACCTAGATAAACTTACATGCTACATAATCTTAGAGTCATCAGCATGAATTCTTTACTTTGGTAAATGATTAGATTTGCCTCGTTATCCCAAAATGGTGTGCATATTTTATTTTCAGAAGAAATCTGTGGTTAATGTAGCAAAAGAAATAACCCAGTTACTTGTCTGCTATAAAGTTAAGAGTTTTTGTTTCTATGTTGGTTCCACTAACTATTAGTATGTATTTTATTCAGAACTAGAAGCATAAACCTGGGCATCGCTAATCTGGGACTAGTGCTGGGAGCCTTTCTCTGTGTAGCAAGCTAAGGGTTTAAAGATTGTTGTTGGTAGGATACCAGGAAGAAAACCCTCAGAGAAAATTACTTTTTAAGTGGTGCTGTTATGTCTCTACTTTGATGTGCATACTTCTTTGCCAGATGATAGTATTCCCATAGGGAACTACTTCAAGCAATAGGTTTCTACTTACAAAACTACTCTCTTGGAAACAAATGGATCTTTTCCAGTTGAGTAATTTTATTGAGAAAAAATTATAGAAACAGTCTCGAACTTAAGTGCACTTAAACTTACATTTTGTGTGTGTGTGTGTGTGTGTGTGTATGATGTGCGCACACATACACACGTATATATGAACGATTAATTTCTAGAAAATTATCTTTTCTGAAGATGAAACTTGAATTTAATTCTATGAATTATTTATTTTGTTGATATTAATATGATATTTACTAATGTTTAAGTTCATTCAGAAATACATATCTGATTAAAATATAATGCAACCAGTGAAATCCAAGAATTAGTGATTGATTACTGGAGGAATAGAATGAGGTATACTTAGGTTCTGGGGTACAGGAAAAGGGATACGCAGTTTGGGGATCAAGCAGTAAGAGTCACTGCAAAACCAATTAATTTACCTCAATCATAATAGACCAGTCATTGGCAATTTTTCTATCCAGTATGAAGTCTTAAATGATCAGAGCCGGACCACAGAGTGAAGGACAAGTAATAAATCATTGGCATTTTTTTTCTAGCATTGACTCTACATTCCCTCAAAAAACTTAACTAAAAGTATATTCACTTATTCAGGGGCCAAATTCTTGCAATGTTAGCAAAGCTGGAAATTGGGCGTTTCTATCCAAATGCCTTCAGAAAGGCCTGTATAGTACTCTCCATTAGGAGTGGCTAAGAGTCCCACTCAGTGTTCAACAAATCTAGGTTCACTTCTTGTGTGTGTAATGGGTACAAGAGTAGGGTAATTTCACAGTCTCTTTTATAATTAACTTGGGGTCATGTGACTGGGTTCTATCAAATATGACGTGGTCAGAAATCAAGCATGCCACATACCGAGTGGCTGCAAAACACTTTCCATGATTTTTCCACCATCCCTTCCCCAACTGCAAAAACAAAGGCAGGATGTTGCCTCAGTATGAAGAGAACTTGAATATCTGAGTCAGACTTAATACAGAGATGTCTATGAGAAAATCCTGACCCAAATGGGACTGAGACATGAGCAGCATGTAAATTTAAACAATGTTAAGCCATTGAGACTTTGGAGTATATATCAGTTTATGTTAATTACCCAATCTAAAATAGTTCCCCTCACACTCTGACTTTCTGTCCATCACTTTCTAAATGTATACACTACTTTATATTTTCACCTTATTTACAGTCTTCTGACACTATATGCGTTTTTGTTTTCTCTTTCCCTAAAAGCAGGGCTCCCTTCATGAGGGTATTAAGTTTGTCATGCATATTCTGCAGCCCAGGAGCACATAGAACAATGCTTGTCTATAGCTAGAGTTCAGTCAGTGATGTGTTGGATAATCAGTCATTTCTGAAAAAGTGAAATAATTACTGTTTCTAATATCTCTTTTGTATAAAAAAGAAAAACTAAGACTTAAGTGGTTCAGGCAATTTGCCCAAAGTTATGTCACTAGTAAGTAAAAGAAATGATATTAGTGATATTACATTCTTACACTTAATCTCTGCACTGTATTTTATTTGATGAAACTAAGTGCAATCAAGAGGCAGTGAAAAGAAGTAGAAAATATTTATACCATGGGGAAAGAGAAAAATTTTACTCCATCAAAACAGAGAAGATCAAAGAGTGAAGTTTTTTATTGTGAGGGAAAAAGCAGTACTTCTGAATAGTTCCTGCGAGAATTAATACATTGGAGTAGTACTAATAAATTATATTCATAATTATTATCCTGAGTCAGAGAACTACAGAAAAGTACTTTATATATTATGTAGTTCCACAGTTCCATTCTATAGATGAATTTCGAGGTACAGTGTAGTTAAGTAACTTACCAGAGGGACATAACAAGTTGCTAACTTAGAACTGAAATTAGGTCCAATATCTAATACACTGCTATTTCAACCACATCATTCTGCCTGGTCAATATACTATGTATATTTTCTAAAGTTTCCTATCAAAATTGAACAGTTTAAAATTCTCTGAATAACTTACTTAAAAGAATTACCATATTCCCTGATATTGTTGTAGAAATGGGGTATTACAATTCTCTCACAACAAGAATCTTCAAATTAAAAAGAAATGAACTGGGGCTTCCCTGGTGGCGCAGTGGTTGAGAGTCCGCCTGCCAATGTGGGGGACACGGGTTCGTGCCCCGGTCCGGGAAGATTCCACATGCCGTGGAGTGGCTGGGCCCGTGAGCCATGGCCGCTGAGCCTGCGCGTCCGGAGCCTGTGCTCCACAACGGGAGAGACCACAACAGTGAGAGGCCCGCATACCACAAAATAAAAAAAAAAAAAGAAAGAAAAAGAACTATATGCTATGTATTATTTATAAGTTATGTATGTTAGCATATATTATATATAATATTATGCAGTCTTTCTTCTTGGTAAGACTTTTTTTGTTTTGCCTGAGCTGTGTGGCATGCGGCATGTGGGATCTTAGTTCCCCAACCAGGGATCAAACCCATGTCTCCTGCATTGGGAGCGTAGAGTCTTAACCACTGGACCACCAGGGAAGTCCCAAGACTATCTTTATAATCTTCAAATATGTAAGAAATTAAAGGTAATATATACATAATAAGCTTGTATGTAAGCTTACCATGGTCATACATAAAGATATGTAGATTTTAAACATTATAAGCCAATGTTTTCATACAGGAAAGAACCAAGAAATGGCAACTCTGAGTAAAAGAAAGAGAAAACTACGAAGAATAGTAGCTAGCCTTTATCAGATGCTTATGATATATATGACACTATCTAAGTACTTATTTATCTATATAATTCTCAGAACAATCAAGTCTTAAATATTTTTGTATCCATTTTAAGAAAAAAAAACTGACGAATTAAGATATTAAAAACTTGTGCAAGATGACATAGCTAAACCATGGCAAAGCAAGGCTATAAACCCAGAAAGTCAGTCCCTAGGGCCTATAATATAAATCATTAGGTTATGCGTCCACTCCAACATCAATACCATTAAAATTGGCTTTGTTTTGGTGTAGGTAATACTTTATCCTACTAAACCTAAATTCCTTCTTCTCTCAAACGTGAATAATATTTCCTACACTTTACAGGTAATCCTTGCCTGTAATCTGAGGAATTTTCTTTCTATTTTCAGGTCTTAAATCTTCTGCTCACTATTATAAAGGGAGTATATGCACAAATATATATGTATGTACGTATTTTCAATTAAGCAGTGAGCAAGAGATTCAGAACTTTGAGGTTAAACAAAACCTCATTTATATTCTACACAAAATACATTGAGTAAAAATGAGCTTTCTCACAGTGCTCTCCCAACCCGTAGCTGTTTTATTTTGTGTCAAAATCCTGGAGAATGATGACTCTTTCAATTTTAGAAGGCATACGTATATTGTAGTCCGTACAGAATCAACTTCTGTTGACACAACCTTGTAAATGCTTCCACAGGAAGAACGGATCAGATCCCTGTTTCATAAAATAAATTTTGAAGCTTTTAAAAATGTAACTCATGGTAAGAACTATATTTTACATTGTGACATAGTCATAAACACACGTGTTTCTAATAAATCAAGATTCATGAATAAAAGATCCTTACTATGTACAACTCATTGTGATTATTCACATTTTATTTTAATTAAATCTCTGACTTGTCTGATCTATTGTACCTTTTAAAAAATTGCTGGTCTTGACTGATTACTTTGATTTAATGATGCACTAAATATTAGAACCTACTATTTGAAAATCACTCATCTATATGATTGACAGTGATAATATATGATTACATTTTTTTTTTTAACTTGGGTAATTGAAAGATGGCATCCTCTAACAGAAGTATCCAAAATAGTCAACCCATATAATAATTTCTTTGGACTGAGGATACAGAAATATAAAGGTGTTTTGTTTGTTGATTTTTCTGTTTAGAATAATTCATATTTTTCCTTTGTTGTAACTTGATTACATTTTATTTTGGGGTAAAACCTTCAGTCTTGTAATACTGTTTCTCTCTAATTCACAGAAGGATTAGATAGTGTACTGAGCTGTGATTTTTGTTATTTTTTGTAATAAAGGGACCTTTGATCGACATGTGGGCTAGGTTATGAAAATCAGCGAAGGATTTGAGGCTACGTGGTGTTAGCAGTAGCATATCTGAGCCTACATTAAGCGTTTGTAAGGGTGGTTTTGAAGACTGGCTAAGGTCTGGGATGAGGCAAGTGGAGTTCCCATGCAGAATCTAGCTTCATAAAGGAACACAACCTCTGTCAGAACCCCTTCAGAGAAAGAAAGATGGGAAAAACATACCTCCTAAGTTGGTTCTCTTCCCCCTCTTTGATCTCCTGTCAGTACCTCCAGTGGCCAAACCCAAGGGGAAGTCCAATGACAATGGAGTCTGAGCGATGTGTCCCATAGACAGTCTCCTGAGGTGTGTTATAGGATCAAGAAGAATTGAACGTGGATATAAGGGGCAAATGGAGAATAAATTACTACAATCTCAATTTTTAAAGGTGAAATAAGGATTATTGTTATGTTGCAAATAACAAAGATTTCCTAAGGGTCTCCTGGAAGTCCCATTGGCAGTGTTTTTGCAATGATTACATGAGATTGTAAATATAATTTTGATAAGCTTAACTCGTTGTACACACGCGCGCACACACACACACACACACAAATGTTCTACCCACCTCCCCTTTTTAATTGCGTTTCAGAAAGAAAAGTGATTTAGGATTGTACATGTTTTCTAAACTCAAGTGCGGATCCAAGCAGTCAAGGCTAATCATGCTGAAGGGGAAGCACAAACCTCCCAGCCCACAAACATATTGCTCATCTTTGATAGGAAGTGGCACATTTGCTCTATTTCTAGAAACTCTAGGGAGAGAGAAGAAAGTTTAGTGTGTTGGTAGACTTGTCAAATGGCTTCTGGAACAAAGAACGAACGAAAAACAACAAAACCAGGACTCTGTCTTTTTTTCCGGGTTAACTATTCCATATTTCATCCTATAATCCTGTAACTTAATGTACATATTGAAAAACTGGGTAATGCTTCATTATTTTGTCATCTACATAAGGAGCATAGGGCGTATGGCACATGTAGGTTAAAATCAGATTTAAAAATAGCTGAGGTTTGAGAATTTTAAAAAGTAATCAAACTACATCTTATTACTTTTAATATTAGATATTGTAGAACATTTGAAGAGTGAAATATAGTTTGCATAATTCTGTTATTGTAAATCTGTAGTATCTTTCTGAATTTGATTGTGATGAAATTATTTTTATCAGACATAGCGGCTGAGGAGTCCTAGATGAGTAGTAACATTCTCTGTGATTTCAATTCTATTTGTCTGTGAATATCTTTAGCTTTATTAGCTATTTTTATGGTGTTCTCCTTCTTCTTCCACATGTGACAATACTCTAATAAAAATGACTGAACAGAAGAAAAAAATTATATCCTGCATTCCATCATCCAACTGGGGATTTAATATTACATGCAAAAGTTGTTAAAAACCAAAGATATTCCCAGAGTTACAGAATTGCTTTCACTTTTGCAACAATGAAGTCTTAACTGCTGGATAATCATTTATTTTAGCAATGTTACCTTGAATACCTTCTTAAAATGTCTGTAGATACCAAAAATTAAAATCTACATCAGGATAATTTATGGAAATAGTAAATTGAGATTTATTTTTTCTGCTGTTGATATTTTTCTTTTTCCTTTTTTAAGGAAGTAATTAAGATGGGTTCTAAGTTTTAGTTCATTGCATGGAAGCAGAAGAAATATGGGTGGTATTTATTGGTCTGTGTATTTTAGGATCAAAACCAGAAATTTCCAAGTACTTAGCATCCTTACTCAGTGGGTTTTTGTTGTTATTTTGTTGGTGTTGTTGTTGAAGAAAATGTCAAGTAAATAGAGCCACATTAAGTGATCTGATATTTCTAGACACTAAGATGTTTGGTGGTTTTTGGTTGCGGGGGGAATTCTGCATGTGGCAGAAGATATGAAACATTCTCAGAAGCATCTCCTCAAAAGTTATGCGACTCTGTGTTCTGTACAGTGTATCTCTGTAAGCGACCTGCCCCATAGTTTCTGAAAGATATCAGTGGATTATCACATAGAGACAACTTAGAGTAATAATGAATACTGGTGATAACAACAATAGTGACGGATTGGCAAAGGATTTGGTCCCTTCCAGTTTCCCAGCTCCTTGTAAACTTTGGATCAATGCATGACCCACGTACATACATTGGAGGTCCTACAAGCAACAGAAATTGTATCTATCATCAGTTACCAACTGGGGAGTCTAGAAGAATGTAAACTTGTTTAAGAGAAAGAAATGAAAACATACATATATTTTACCCTCATGTCTATAAAACATTTACTCATACAATGATTTAGAAGGTCCAGCAAAAATATGATCTCATTGATGTAGCATTTTGTATATTTCTAGCGGGATGCAAACTTTTTCTTCATCTGAATTTGGACAATATTCATCTGTACTTCTTTAATCACTGTCATTCTTGAAGTGATCCTTGGCATTCCTATTTCCTTAATACTCTCTGTCCAGTCCATAGGCAAACCTGTGGATTCTTCCTTTGAAATATGTTTTAAAATCCATAATTTCCTACCACCTTCTCCTCTACCTACACAGTCAAATTACTGTCATATCACAGCTGTTTTCTTGCAATTATCTCCTCATTATTTTTCCAACTTCCATCCTTGTATCCCTGTAGTCTTTCTCTACTGAACAGTCATAAGGATTCTACCTTCACATATCAGTTCATGAACTCCTTAGGTTTTAGAGAATGGCTAGTATGTAATAACAATATTAGCAACAACAGTGACAACAATGGCTAATGTTAATACAACTAATTATTTGCCAGGTGCTATTGTAACATATCTATGTGTTTGTGTTGTCTGTGTGTATATATACATGTTTGTACATATGTACACATATACATATGTCTCAGTGTGTGGTGCTAATATATATGTGCATATATATATATATATATATGTATGTATGTATGTATGTTTTTTTGTTGTTTTTTTTTTTTGCGGTAGGCGGGCCTCACTGTTGTGGCCTCTCCCGTTGCGGAGCACAGGCTCCGGACGCGCCTCACTGTTGTGGCCTCTCCCGTTGCGGAGCACAGGCTCCGGACACGCAGGCTCAGCGGCCATGGCTCACGGGCCCAGCCGCTCCGCGGCATGTGGGATCTTCCCGGACCGGGGCACGAACTTGCTTCCCTTGCATCGGCAGGCGGACTTTCAACCACTGCGCCACCAGGGAAGCCCTGTGCATATATTTTTGTGTATATATACACACTCATTTATCATATGTTTATGAGTATATGTGAATATATGTATCTATATTTATATATGTGTGAGTGTATACATAATCACACATACATGCACACACTTTGTAGGTGCTCAATGAATAGGTATTGCCTTACTGACAGCTTTATGTCTTTTATTATTTTCTTCTGAGTGCATAGCTAATCCCTTTACTCTATGCCTACTTTGGGGAAAGTTAATTTCTGAATTTTTGTTCCTTTTGCTATAATTGTTTTGTTCTTGTGTATTTTAATCTCACCTCGTCCTTTCAATATGTCTTATGGGTAGAAGATTTTACTAAATACTTACTGTGACATGCTCACTCTAAATAGCCTGAGAATGTTTGGAGGTTGTATCACTTAGAAATAATGAAGATATTTAAATGTTAAAATCAAAATTTTTTTTTTTTACTGGCAGTGTGATTTTATTAAACATCCGTTTATCTTGTAGAGTTAATGAATTTAAATTGATTGCTATCTAATATTTAGTAGGCACTCAATAAATAGTAGACAGTACAATTTGAGGAATGGGTGAATGAATAATGAAGAATAAAATCCAGTGTTGCAAGATGTAGAGAACAATCATGTGGACACCAAGGGGGGAAAGTAGCGGGGGGGGGGGTGGTGTGATGAATTGGGAGACTGGGATTGACATATATACACTAATATGTTTAAATGGATAACTAATAAGAACCTGCTGTATAAAAAAAATTAATAAAAATTCAGAAAAAAAAACTCAGGCCACTGGCGATAACATATATGACATCAGTGGTGGCTTTGTGAAGTTGAGATGCTTTTAACTCACTGTTTATGACTTTGGCTATGGAATCAGGGACCCATTATAACAAAGTCTTGGATTTGTTTGTTTGATCTTGTTCTACATGTATTGTTTGGACAGAACCATAACGACCAAAAGAATATATAAAAAAAATAAAATCCAGTGTTGCAGAAAGTCTTGCGGTCTAAAACAATAACACAGGAAGGAATTTTGCAAAATATAGTAATAAAAAATAAATAATAAGTAATAAAATAAGTAATAAAAATAAATAAATAATTTAATCTCAGATGACACAGCTGGAAAGGAAGATTTAATTCTATTAGAATATTTCTCATTCCATCACTTTTACCTTTCTATGAAGGGATACTCTATTCCAATTCTCCTTCTCTATTTTAATGCAGGATCCATCTAGTTTTAATCTCCATCCACTTCTTTGTCACTGTCCACCTCCAGAAATGGGAAAATAATAGGACATATTTAGCACAGTTTAGGGCCATTGGATTAAATAGCAATGAATACTCTGAGCTCTTGGTTCGGTCAGCCTTAGCAAACTTTTCACTGCATCTTCAGGTAAGCAGCCCAACTCCTTCATTAGTGACCATATGGGAATATAAGACTGATACACCTGTGTGAGTCTGACTTATTAAAATTTAGGAAGATGCCACTCTGTATTCTCAAATTTATTACAAATGAACATAGGTAAAGATATAGGCAGATGTAAAGGGATATTGTCATCCAGAGATGCTTCCTGGGAGAGGCAATGTGTGAACAGAGGTTTGAAGGATGACTTGGAAGTAGAAAAATATGACAAGAGCATGAGAAACACCTTAGTACTGTGAAATAGACCACATGCTATATTTAGGGAATGACAAGTGTAGTGCAATACTGCCACGTATACAGGGAAGGTGAGTCTGGAGAGTGAAGGAAGCAGCATCTGGACAACATGTGTTATGAAACAAAATAATCCAGAATCTCTCTTGTAATTCAGTCATGGGAAAGTCTGGATGCATGTTAGAATCATCCAGGGAGTTTATCACAATTCAAATTCTCAAGTCTTACTTCTTACCAATGGAAGAAGAATATTTGGGGATGTAGTTTAAACACCAGTATCTGTTTAAATCTTCCACATAATTCTATCGTGTGGCCCGTCCTGATGAATACTGATATATGTGATGGAGAGAAATTACAGACCTTTACATTTTCTAGCAGGCAAAGAGATCAGTGGATATAAAATACTGTCAGAGGGAGGACCCCATGTGATGACACTCTTGGGCTTGGCTAGTAGTGAGGAACTAGATGATCCCAGATGCTGGCAGGAAACAGGCACTGAGTTTTGAAGTAGGGTATATAACAGAAAAGTGTTGCTCATTTTATTTTGTTGGTGCCAACTTTGGTGTTCTGCACAGCTCTGCACAAAAAAAGTGAAAGGCACTGTAATCAATCCATTTTAGCTTTGAACTATTTGAGGGGAAAAGAAAATATCCAATGGGATTGTCTAGGAGACAATTAGAGATTTCGAACAGGAAAACAACAAAGATCAGGATTGGGAAAGAACTTCGGGAGTCTTCAGCACAGAGATGATACTGAAAAACTTAAGTTGGTGAATTCAGTAATACAAGGGACAAAAAATATACAGTGATAAAGTGAAGTTCACAACTTAGGTGAAAAATTGTGGTAATGAGGTGATAAGAAATCTAGAAATAACAGAAGCAGGCAGAGAAATATATAGAAAAGTTTCAATAATACGCTGTAATTATTTTTTTGAAGGATTCATTCACCCATCTATTCTCTCATGCATGACTTGTTCAATTAATAAATTATATTCAATTGGATTTAATGCTCATTCTGAATATTTTGATATTTAAATTAATATATCCATGAAATCAACCAGTTGTCAATTGAGTAAAGTCACAAAACATTAGATTAAGTTAAAAACCTGAGACAATTCCAATGAGTGTTGTAAGAAGGAAGTCCAGGATAATTTATTAGAGTAACGTCAGTTGAAAGTTGAGTATATATTTTTTTTTAACTTTTTTTTTTTGATATACAAAAACTGCACTAAAGCAATGTATCCAATATGAGATTGGAGATAGTATGTACCTGTGAAACCATCACCATAATGTATGGCCAAAACCTATCTACTGCCTCCAAAAGGTTCTTCCAGCTCTCTTATTTATTATTATTATTATTATTTTATAATAGGGACACTTAAGAGTTACACTCTTTGCAAAGTGTTAATTATTGTTAACTAGAGGCACTCTGCTGTGGAGTAGATCTCTAGAACTTATTCATTTTGTATAGCTGAACCTTAAATCTTTGACGAATATCTCTCCAGTGCCCCCTCCTTCCAGCCCATGGCAGCTACCATTCAACTCTCTGATTCTAAGGGTTTGATTAATTTAGATACATAAGTGATATTTTGTATGTTTTATTTTATATATCATAAGTGACATTTTGAAATAAGCCTACTGTGTCTGGTTTATTTCACTTAGCACGATGTCCTCTAGTTTCATCCATGCTGTTGAAAATAGCAGAATTCTCTTCCTTTTTAAGCCTGAATAATATTCCACTGTATGTGTATACCATACTTTATTCATTCGTCCATCAATGGACATTTAGGTTGCTTCCGTATCTTGGCTATTTTGGATAATATTGCAGTGAACATGGGAGTGCAGATCCTGATTGCAGTTCCTTTGGCTAAATACCCAGAAGCGGGATTGCTGAGTCATATGGTAGTTCTATTTTTAGTTTTTTGTTAAACCTGAATATTGTTTTCCATAATAGCTACAGCAGTTTACATTCCCACCAGCGTATACAAGTGTTCCCATTTCTCCACATCCTCACCAATATTTGTTTTTTCTTTTCATAATACCCGTCCTAACAGGTGTGAAGTAATATCTCACTGTGGTTTCAATTTGCATCACCCTGATAATTAGTGATGTTAAGCCCCTTGTTATATACCTGTTAGCCAATTGTAAGTCTTCTTTGGAGAAATACGTATCCAGCTCCTTTGTTGTTTTTCAACTGGTAATTTGTTTTTTTGCTATTAAGTTATAGGTGGTATCTATATTTATCTCTTTGTATTAACACTTTATCAGAAATATGGTTTGCAAATATTTCTCCCATTCTCTAAGTTGCCTTTTCACTCTGTTGATTATTTCCTTTGCTGTGTAGGAACTTTTTTGTTTGAGTTAGTCCCATGTACCTACTTTTGCTTTTGTTGCCTGTGCTTTGGTGTCCATAAAAATCATTGGCAAAGCCAATATTCAGAGGCTCTTCCCCTCTGTTTTCTTCTGGAAGTTTTATGGTTTGGGGTCTTAATTTAAGTCTCTAATCCATTTGAGTTGATTTTTGTGTATGGTGTGAGATGAGTCCAATTTCATTCTTTTGTATGTGTATATCCACTTTTCCTAATACAATTTATTGAAGAAACATTTATTTATTGAATAAACTTTCCCCATTGTGTATTCTGGCATCCTTGTCAAAGATCAGTTGACTGTATATGTGTGGGTTTATTTCTGGGCTCTATGCACTGTTCCATTGTCCATATGTCTTTTTTATGCCAGTTCCATATTGTAGCTTTCTAATATATTTTGAAATGAGGGAGTGTGATGCCTCCAGGTTTGTTTTCTTGTTCAAAATTGCTTTGGCTATTCAGAGTCTTTATGTTCTATATGAATTTGAGGATCATTTTTTCTGTTTCTGTAAAAAATGTCATTAGGATTTTTATATGGATTTCATTGTAACTGTAGATCACTTTGGGTAGTATGGATATTTTCACAATGTTAATAACTCTAATCCATTAACATGTGGGGCCTTTCCATTTATTTGTGTCTGCTATAATTTCTTTCATCAGTCTTTTACCTCTTAGGTAAATTTATTCCTAAGTATTTTTTTCTATTTGCTGCAATTGTACATTATATTGTTTCCTTAATTTCCTTTTAATATAATTCAGTCCTTCTTAAACTCTTCCAAAAAATGGAAGAAGAGGGACGACTTCCAAAGTTTCTCTGTGTTAAAAAAACTGAAAAAGGCACCACAAGAAAATTTTAGGAAATATCCCTGATAAACATAAACAC
The DNA here is from genome assembly GCF_937001465.1 of Orcinus orca. NCBI lineage: Eukaryota > Metazoa > Chordata > Mammalia > Artiodactyla > Delphinidae > Orcinus > Orcinus orca. Next base: position 59,168,423 of record NC_064564.1, read on the forward strand.
AAAAATCCTAATGAAATATTGAAAACCTGAAATCAACAGCTTATTAAAATGATCATACACCAGGACCAAATTGAATTTGTGCCTGGAATGCAAAAATGAATGGATCAACGTAAATAAGTCAATCAAGGTGATAGACAACATTAACAGAATGTAGGGTAAAAACAGAATGTAGATGTATAAAAAAGCCTTTGGCAAAACTCAAAACCCTTTTATGATTAAAAAAAAACCTCTACAAATTAGTTACAGAAGGAAATTACCTTAACCCAATATAGATCATATATGCAAAGCTCACATATAATATCACTCTAAATAGTGAAAAGGTAAAAAAGTTTTCTCTAAGATCTGGAACAAGGCAAGGATGCCCACTCTTGCCATTTGTATTCAACATAGTACTGGAAATCTCACCAAAACAATAAGGCAAGAAAAAGAAATAAAAGACACCCAAATTGGAAAGGAAGATGTAAAATTATTTCTTTTTGCAGATGACATGATCTTAAATGTAGAAAACCGTAAAGACTCCAAAAACAAATTAGAGGTAATAAATGAAATCAGCATACTTGCATGATGCAAAATGAATGTTCAAAAATCAGCTGCATTTCTATACGTTAACATCACCAAGTCTTTTAAGATGGCTATTCTATATGGTGAAAACATTTGTTTTTCAGAAAAATTGGTGTAACTCTCATTCTCATTCTTCCCAAATGTTTTGTTTATTGCTCTCATGTATCATCTGTTATTCCAGCAAAATATGTATCACTAGTGCTTCTCAAAACACCATAGAACTAATTGATCAACACTGCTTATGATGATTACATCCATATATAGATCTTTTCTTTTCCCAGTGAGCTTCTTTGTTGGTGGGGGTCTCACAGTGTTGCTTTGTGGATAAAATCTGTTCTAATACAAATTGATATTTATTAAGCATTTGTTATTAACAAAAATATGCTTTTTTACCTATATTAACTCAGATGAAGCTTAAAGCCAACCCATAAGGTAGGTAGGAAACTGTTCTGAGAGGTTGTGATTATACTAAAGTCACAAAATTAGTAAACGATAGGCTTCCTATCTAAGGTATTATAAGGCCCATGTTCTAAGGAGCTTTGCAAATTTTAACATTTCAGCAATGTGATATATTATTTTCAACATCCTATTATTACTGGTGTTGTTACCGTTAATTATGGAATTTTAGTGAATATAGTCATTATCTAACTGAGCACACCTAAAATGAATCTCCTTTTAAAAATGTTATGAGGGGAGAAAATACGTTTTGTTTCAAGTCTAGCAATTTCCATAAAATTGTAATAAATATGCTTTTTTGTACAATGTATTTTCTCTTCTCTGATAAGGAAACTTCACAGAATAACTGCATTTTGTATTTTGAATATAATTGCATTAAAAGGAAGCTAGTTCCTACTTTCAAATAGGAACATATAGAATACCCAGTCATTGATCCCACAAATGTAGCATCTGCACCTCAATTAAAAATGTACATCCTCCCAGAGATGAAGTATAATTAAGCCATCAGAACGTGGAACCCTACAAAACACAGGGTGTTTTCAACTGCCTAGTCACACAGACATTTTCAAGCTAATTCCAGAGTAATGGAAACCATTGCCCATAGAAATCACAAAACAGATAAGATGACAGAGAGAAAGAGAAAGACACTTGCCATAGAAGAGTTTGGCATCCATAAGATGTGGTCATCAAAGTTACTGTGTTGACTCTAAGTAGAAGAAAGCCAGAGAATCTATTTAACAGAGGGTTGTCATTTGTGTTTCAATCTATAAAGATAAATGTACAAACGTTGTAAATTTATTATACTTATTTAAGTGAGAGGTAGTTATTTAATTTAAGCCAAACATATTGGATAGAGGGTCTGTTATCAGTTTAATGTAATTACTGTAAATTGAATAGTGACACGATTCTTAAATAGGAAAGCAATGTTGAGAATTTTTCAGGACCTTAGCTGGATGGAGGCTAATGGAGGAAATTCAGAATCACATAGGGCCGAGGCCAAGAAAAAGCCCAGCTTTATGGTTAGCCCCAAGAAAAATAGTCATTAGACAAAAAACCAGGATGATTTTTGGCATTCTGAGGACAGGCATCATGTTTGAAGAAGGTAATATCTTCTGGCTGATTATTGACAATGTTGGTTTTCATATAGATGCATCTTTTGGGTTGTAGTATGAACTCCAGATGATGACTATGCTTTTTTGTTGTTGTTGTTGCGGTACGCGGGCCTCTTACTGCTGTGGCCTCTCCCGTTGCGGAGCACAGGCTCCGGACGCACAGGCCCAGCGGCCATGGCTCACGGGCCCAGCCGCTCCGCGGGATGTGGGATCTTCCCGGACCGGGGCACAAACCCGTGTCCCCTGCATCGGCAGGCAGACTCTCAACCACTGCACCACCAGGGAAGCCCGCCTGTGCTTTTAGAGTCAGTGCTACTCTTAGAGGAGGGGGCTGGCATGGGCAAAGCAAATGGTCAGGACCTTGCTAGGCAAGGGAGTTGAGAGGGCATTAATGAGGATTTCCTGTGACACTTTGTACAGTGTGTGATTAACAGGCAATATCACTAATTTCTGAAACACCCACTGGAAGGGATAAGGGCCTAGAGTAAACTGTCTGTATTGACCAAGATTGGCTCAAGAAATTTGGTGGGATAAGCCTTATATATTAAAGGCATCAAGGAATGTACATAAACAGGGCTTGGAATGCAAGGGGGCCTGCATAATTATTTGCTAAACCCTCTTGCCTGTTGTGGTAGTGTATCGTTGACCACACACAGAATTTGGAGGCAGTCAAATATAGACTTGAATACAAATTGCTCTGCTTATCTATTAATTGGAAATATACAACCTGGTGCATAGTAAACACACAAGGAATAGTGAATCATTTCATGTTTTATTTTCTCTATAATGTCTTTAGGTCAAGGTCTATATCATATTTTTCTTCTATCCTCAGCACTCAACACAGTGCTTAGCACTTACTGGCACTTAGTGAATGTTTGTTCAATGAAAGTTTCATGGCACACATTATCAATTTTATGATAGAGAACTACCTAGGGCAATAAGACTAGATAGTCCGCATATTGAAAAGTCAACTGCAAAGTCTTTCACCCAAATATGTTATCCTAGAGTGTCATGAAGGGAAGTGTTCTGAAAATGAATGTCTTCTCACATGAAGGAAGGGAATCATATGTTGTTTGTGCTAGTCTCAAACTCATTCATTTCATAGATAAAGGTCATTGGGATCAGAAATGTGGCATAACCTGGGTTGAGTCACACAACTGGTCCTTGTGACAGTTAGGGCTACCTAGCAAGTCTCTTAAAAGCCATGTCTGTTTGCACTAGAAAAATAATACATGTGGTTTTTGTCAGAAGTCAAAACTATGTTGCTGAGTCACAATTGGTGGGGTTTTCCCTCCCTCTGACTGGTTGCTAGGAACAGTGAATCAGCATCCCAAAGGAATATGGTGCTATTGTGGTTAAGTCTGTGAAGTTAAATTTTATTTGGATCTTTGGATACAGAAATGCCTCTTTATAAGCCACCAGTTGACTTCCCAACCATTACTACTCAAACAACTCAGCAATCTAGGTCCACAGCCTCAGAAAAGATCAGGTGAGATTCAGCTTGATCTCTGCCTAGAACGCACCATGAGTGATACAGTTCCAAGGTTTCTCGAACTTTTTGAAAAGATTTCCCAGTGAAACTCAGATACCTGTAGGCTGAAGCACAGCATTTTTCTTTCACAGTATTCAAAAACACAGAGGAAAAAAAATGTCTAACTCCATATGGAAATGTTGGAAGGAATGCACTTAGGACATAATTACCAAGATTAGGCAAACTACTCCTTTGGTAGTTGCTATATGTCCCTAGACTGTGCTTATTGTAATTTCACTCACTATTTTGTCAGAGGGAAGAAGCATGTTGTGATGGCACTGGGTAATTGGCAGTGCCATTTCTGTGTCTTCAGTGCTTGCAAATTTATTCCATTCGTTCTCATTATAGATGAAATGAATTATCCTGAAACAACGCTGTGGGGCACTATTCACACCAAGTAATGCTTAGTGAAAATCATGTTTTGGCTCTTGATGTGCTTATTTATATTTCTCAGGTTTTGGAGTAAGCAACCTACGTTTGCTCAAAACATTTCTTTCTGTATTTGTATCTCTTAATTTATAAATATTTAAAACATAGGAATCGGTCAAGTGTTTCAAGTACTGTATAAAATTATATTAATTTGACCAAATTATTTTAAAATAAAATTATTTTTAAATGTCTTTAAAATATATGTTTAAACATTTCTAAATTAAAATATTTCTTACAAAGAAGGCATCTTCCAGAGATGGATGAAATAGGAGTTTTTAGTAATTCTCTTGAAAATATTAAATAGTGTAACACTGAGAGAGAACAGTGCACTTTAAGGCAGCATATCTGAATTTCGCCTCTGGTAAAAATTTCACAGTTGAAACAATGGAACAATGGTACCTCTTATTATTACTGCAAAAAATGTGTTATTTTAATGTTCTGCACATGATCTTCCAATAAGTTGCTCATAAACATATACAAAGATTAAGAGCTCTTTTAACTTACCGTTGGTTTATTTAACAGTTTATCTTTAAGGATTTTGGAAACATTTGGAAATTCTTTTAGGTATTTCACATCCTTCAAACTAACAAAAAACCACAGAAAATAATGTTTATTGTTTATTCTTTGATGGCAGTTAGAATGTTCTGAGTTAAATCCTTTGTTACACCTCTTTCACTGTGAGGCAACCGGTGTTTAAAATGCTTAAAGAACTTTTGTAACATTTCAGAACTAGGATTGAGTAAAGGTAAAACAATCACAAGACTTGATTCCAAAACCAATGCATATAAATATCATACATGTGAGATTAAATATCTTCAGAAAATAATTTCCACAAAAATTATTACTCCGCAGAACTTTGTAGACCAGACTAGAGTTTGACCTTTTCCTACTTGGTCCTGAGAAATCATAAGATATAAGATATTCTCATAACCATACTTTAGAAAGGTAACTCTGACAGCACATAGATAGTTAACAGAGGTGAAAGAGGAGAGGAAGAGCAATTAGACTGAGATGATAATTCAGGTGAGAGATAATGAGATCTGTAATAGAACTGTGACAGTAGGATGGAAAGGAGTCTATAGATCTGTGATGTGAGAGGGTTAAGAAATTTGGCAGCATTTAGTAACCAAGGGTAGATAAGAGGGGAGATGGATGAGTAAAGGACAGCTCAAGTGTACAATCTAGGGAATAGGCAGAAGGAAAATAAAAGGAGGAATAACTCTGGAGAGGAAGAAGATGAGTTCAGTTTTGAACATGCCTAGTTTCCGGTGGTGATGGACATATGTGTGTTATAGTCCCCATGTGTTTGACAGTTTGGTCCTGGTACTCAGGACATAGGACAAGAATGGAGATACAAAAGTGGGAACTACTGACATAATAATGGTACTGGAAAACATGATACAGGTGGACCTTCTCAGAGATTCTGATAACAGAGCAAAGTGTAATAACTTGAATAATCTTTACAAAGTAAAGATACAGTAATGTGAGAGGGGTTCAGCAAGGAAACTGGGTAGAAGTGATCATAGAGATAAATGGAGAATCCAGACTTTTTTCTTTTATAACAGAAGCCAGCAAACGACAGCTATGCAGTAATTGCAGATGTTCCAGAGGAACTGGGGAGAAAGAATTGGAGAGGTCAGCAGAGAGTTTTAGAAATAGTTTCATTGTGACATATATGTGGATGATTTATTACAGTGGGACGGAAAACAAGTGTCAGCTATATTTGCTTTTTAATCATTGTATTTATGAATGTTTACAAACACAAAGGTAGAGAGAGTAAACTACTCCAACACTATGCTACACTATAATCTCTTCTTTAACTAAGAAGAAATGAAGAACTGGATATGAAGGATTAAAAAATATAAAATTAAGTCCCAATTTAAAGAACTTTGAAAACCTTCAAAACAAAAACATTTATATAAATTATATTAATAACAGTTTTTTCCCCCACTTACTACCTCTTCATTTGCACTGTGAAAACGGTTAGAGATACTGGTTTTCCCTCTTTATTGTGTTTTGTAGCACTGTCCATGTCAACAAATCAGCAAAGATTCATCATTTAATTCTTGACTGAAACTCTTATTATTCTGAACACTACTGCCAAAGGATTAGGAAGCATCTCTTTGAGATAATATATAGTACAAATTCACACTTATCTTTTTGTAGCAGTGTTGAACCAGATAACAGAAAAAAATATATTCAGGCTATCGATTTACACATATAATAGGTCTCCATTCAAACCCTTTAAGCTTTGGCAAGAAATTACATGTGTTAAAATCAGATTAGAAAAACTATCAAGAAGCTACATGTTTTACTTGTATAAAATACTATGCTGACCTTCATGGTTCAGCTATTCTGCTTAATACTTTTTACTCTGTACACTCTTAAAGGCATAAAATATCACGTACTGTTGTTTTTTTCACACCTATGCAGCTTTATCAAGTATAGCTAACTCCTCAATTCAAAAGATAATGAGAATCACCTAAAGCCAGTGAGACAGTCACCCAGCAATGTGCATTATGCTGATGTCTGCATTCTTTAACTTCACTCATATATATGATCAGAATGTGTATCTTTGCATGGCAACCATGAATATCAGATAAATATGAAACATTTTTGAAAAATGAAGACTTCAATCTCACCAACCAAGCTTTAAAAGATGACAGATTTTCATAGAAAACAAAAGGCTTAAAGCTGACACTTCTTGATACTATATGTAAAATTCATTGTTGAATGATGTATCAGCACAAAAAGGAATGGAGGGTAAAAGACAGTGTGTTGTGCTGTGTGACATCTAGCTCTGGACCAAAGAACGTGCACCATAAAAAGTAGGGTTGTTTCTAAGGATAGATTCAGGAGGAGATTACCCAGAGTTTATAAGAGGGTGGGAACAGGTACTCTCAAAAAGCACCATGTGTCTCCCCATGTCAAGTGACAGTAATGCGTTCTCATACTTTAAGCACTTAAATGTTGAAAATTCCTTGAAATTCTACTGTATAAAACAAAAAGCACATAATCAGCAATGCTTTTTCTGGGATGACATTTGATATGTTGAGATATGCTAGAATCTTGATTTTGCAATCCATATATAATCATCAGCTTGGCTTTTCACTTGAGATCTATATCACATCTTACCACAGTTTCTAAATCATTTCTCCCAAATGTGTAGGAAGCCGCCATTTATATGTATCCCTTCCTTATATACTCTTTAATAGATTAAAGTAATGCCTCCAAAACCAGTATAATCTGTTTCAAGCTGTTCCCATGTTGCTTACCTTCTATGACATTAGTTGCTTTTCTTCTTTTGGCCAGTAGATGGTTTCCATTGGATCTTCCAAAAGCCAAATTCAATAAGGCCTGGTAGGACATTATAAAAGCCATTAATTATATTTTATGGCCCAGCAACACAAAATTGCATGTAATTCCAAAATATACCCTCAGATACATTTCATTAATAAGATCTGTTATCTCTGTGTCTTATACAAAACTTAATACCCCACTCTTTTTTTTTGCCATTTTAAATGATTTATTTGAAGTAACACCCTGATTGTACATTGGTTATGTGAGTCGTTTATTTACAACAGGTATCAAATCTTAGTCACTAAGGAATTCGTGTTACTTTATAATGAAATATCATTTAAATAAATACTCTGGGGTAGTTCATAATATGAGTATATATCCAGCACAAAAATGTCTGAGTACGTGAGAAGAACAAGAGCAGAAAATTTAAATTACCTATTTCTAAATGACAAGATCGTGTAACTCTAATATGAAACTTTCTCATAACTTTTTCTGAGAGCAGTGCCACTACAGCAGTGCAAGAAATCTTGAATTTTACCTTCTTTATTTTTTAAAATTTTTTGATTTAATTAAAAAAAAATTTTTATACAGCAGGTTCTTATTAGTCATCCATTTTATACACTTCGGTGTATACATGTCAATCTCAATCTCCCAATTAATCACACCATCACCTCCACCCCCCGCCGCTTTCCCCGCTTGGTGTCCATACAATTTTTCTCTACTTCTGTGTCTCAATTTCTGCCCTGCAAACCGGTTCATCTGTACCACTGTCTAGGTTCCACATATATGCGTTAATATACAATATTTGTTTTTCTCTTTCTGACTTACTTCACTCTGTATGACAGTCTCTAGATGCATCCACATCTCTACAAATGACCAAATTTTGTTCCTTTTTATGGCTGAGTAATATTCCATTGTCTATATATACCACATCTTCTTTATCCATTCATCTGTCGATGGGCATTTAGGTTGCTTCCATGACTTGGCTATTGTAAATAGTGCTGCAATGAACACTGGGGTGCATGTGTCTTTTTGAATTATGGTTTTTTCTGGGTATATGCCCAGTAGTGGGATTGCTGGGTCATATGGTAGTTCTATTTGTAGTTTTTTAAGGAACCTCCATACTGTTCTCCATAGTGGCTGTATCAATTTTCATTCCCACCAACAGTGCAAGAGGGTTCCCTTTACTGCACACCCTCTCCAGCATTTGTTGTTTGTAGAGTTTCTGATGATGCCCATTCTAACTGGTGTGAGGTGACACCTCACTGTAGTTTTGATTTGCATTTCTTTAATAATTAGTGATGTTGAGCAGCTTTTCATATGCTTCAATGGCCATCTGTATGTCTTCTTTGGAGAAATGTCTATTTAAGTCTTCTGACCATTTTTGGATTGGGTGGTTTGTTTTTTTAATACTGAGCTGCATGAGCTGTTTATATATTTTGGATATTAATCCTTTGTCCGTTAATTCATTTGCAAATATTTTCTCCCATTCTGAGAGGGTGTCTAGGGTGTCTTTTCATCTTGTTTACGGTTTCCTTTGCTGTGCAAAAGCTTTGAAGTTTCATTAGGTCCCATTTGTTTATTTTTGGTTTTATTTCCATTACTCTAGGAGGTGGATCAAAAAAGATCTTGCTGTCATTTATGTCACACAGTGTTCTTCTTATGTTTTCCTCTAAGAGTTTTATAGTGTCTGGTCTTACATTTAGGTCTCTAATTATTTTGAGTTTATCTTTGTGTATGGTGTTAGGGAGTGTTCTAATTTCATTCTTTTACATGTAGCTGTCCACTTTTCCCAGCACCACTTATTGAAGAGACTCTCCTTTCTCCATTGTATATCCTTGCCTCCTTTGTCATAGATTAGTTGACCATAGGTGTGTGGGTTTATCTCTGGGTTTTCTATCCTATTCCATTGATCTATATTTCTGTTTTTGTGTCAGTACCATATTGTCTTGATTACTGTAGCTTTGCAGTATAGTCTGAAGTCAGGGAGTCGGATTCCTCCAGTTCCGTTTTTTTTCCCTCAAGACTGCTCTGGCTATTCGGGGTCCTTTGTATCTCAATACAGATTTTAAGATTTTTTGTTCCAGTTCTATAAAAAATGCCATTGGTAATTTAATAGGGATTTCATTGAATCTGTAGGTAGCTTTGGATTGTATAGTCATTTTCACAATGTTGATTCTTCCAATCCAAAACCATGGTATATCTCTCCATCTGCTGGTATCCTATTTAATTTCTTTAATCAGTGTCTTATAGTTTTCTGCATACAGGTCTTTTGTCTCCCTAGGTAGGTTTATTCCTAGGTATTTTATTCTTTTTGTTGCAATAGTAAATGAGAGTGTTTCCTTAATTTTTCTTTCAGATTTTTCATCATTAGTGTATAGGAATCCAAGAGATTTCTGTACATTAATTTTGTATCCTGCAACTTTACCAAATTCATTGATGAGCTCTATTAGTTTTCTGGTGGCATCTTTAGGATACTCTGTGTTTATTATCATGTCATCTGCAAACAGTGACAGTGTTACTTCTTCTTTTCCAATTTGTATTCCTTTTTTTTCTTTTTCTTCTCTGATTGCCGTGGATAAGACTTCCAAAACTCTGTTGAATAATAGTGGTGAGATTGGACATCCTTGTCTTGTTGCTGATCTTAGAGGAAATGCTTTCAGTTGTTCACCATTGAGAATGATGTTTGGGGTGGGTTTGTCATATATGGCCTTTATTATGTTGAGGTAGTTTCCCTCTATGCCCACTTTCTGGGGAGTTTTTATCATAAATGGGTGTTGAATTTTGTCAAAAGCTTTTTCTGCATTTATTGAGATGATCATATGGTTTTTATTCTTCAGTTTGTTAATATGGTGTATCACCTTGATTGATTTGTGTATATTGAAGAATCCTTGCATCCCTGGGATAAATCTCACTTGATCATGGTATATGATCCTTTTAATGTGTGTTGGATTGTGTTTGCTAGTATTTTGTTGAGGATTTTTGCATCTATATTCATCAGTGATATTGGTCTGTAATTTTCTTTTCTTGTAGTATCTTTGTCTGGTTTTGGTATAAGGGTGATGGTGGCCTCATAGAATGAGTTTGGGAGTTTTCCTTCCTCTGCAATTTTTTTTTTTTTTTTTTTCTTTTTTGCGGTACGCGGGCCTCTCACTGTTGTGAACTCTCCTGTTGCAGAGCACAGGCTCCGGACGCGCAGGCTCAGTGGCCATGGCTCACGGGCCCAGCCGCTCCGCGGCATGTGGGATCTTCCCGGACCGGGGCACAAACCTGTGTCCCCTGCATTGGCAGGAAGACTCTCAACCACTGCACCACCAGGGAAGCCCCCTCTGCAGATTTTTGGAAGAGCTTGAGAAGGATGGTTGTTTGCTCTTCTCTAAATGTTTGATAGAATTCTTCTGTGAATCCATCTGGTCCTGGACTTTTGTTTGGTGGAAGGTTGTTAATCACAGTTTCAATTTCATTACTTGTGATTGGTCTGTTCATATTTTCTATTTCTTCCTTGTTAAGTTATATCTTTCTAAGAATTTGTCCATTTCTTCCAGGTTGCCCATTTTATTGGCATAGTGTTGCTTGTAGTAGTCTCTTAGGATGCTTTGTATTTCTGCAGTGTCTGTTGTAACTTCTCCTTTTTCATTTCTAATTTTATTGATTTGAGTCCTTTCCCTCTTACTTGATTGAGTCTGGCTAATGGTTTATCAATTGTGTTTATCTTCTCAAAGATCAAGCTTTTAGTTTTATTGATCTTTGCTATTGTTTTCTTTGTTTCTGTTTCATTTATTTCTGCTCTGATCTTTATGATGTCTTTCCTTCTGCTAACTTTGGATTTTGTTTGTTCTTCTTTCTCTAGTTCCTTTAGGTGTAAGGTTAGATTGTTTATTTCAGATGTTTCTTGTTTCTTGAGGTAGGCTTGTATAGCTATAATCTTCCCTCTTAGAACTGCTTTTGCTGCATCCCATAGGTTTTGGATCGTCGTGATTTCATTGTCATTTGTCTCTAGGTATTTTTTGATTTCTTCAGTGATCTCTTGGTTATTTAGTAACGTATTGTTTAGCTTCCATGTGTTTGTCTATTTTACGTTATTTTCCCTGTAATTGATTTCTAATCTTATAGCGTTTTGGTCAGAAAAGATGCTTGATATGATTTCAGTTTTCTTAAATTTACTGAAGCTTGATTTGTGACCCAGGATGTGATTTTTCCTGGAGAATGTTCTGTGTGCACTTGAGAAGAAAGTGTGATCTGCTGTTTTTGGATGGAATGTCCTATAAATATCAATTAAATCTATCTGGGTTATTGTGTCATTTAAAGCTTGTGTTTCCTTATTAATTTTCTGTTTGGATGATCTGTCCATTGGTGTAAGTGAGATGTTAAAGTCCCCCACTATTATTGTGTTACTGTTGATTTCCTCTTGTAGAGCTGTTAGCAGTTGCCTTATGTATTGAGGTGCTCCTACGTTGGGTGCATATATATTTATAATTGTTATATGTTTTTCCTGGATTGTTCCCTTGATCATTATGTAGTGTCCTTCCTTGTCTCTTGTAACATTCTTTACATTAAATTCTATTTTATTTGATATGAGTGTTGCTACTCCAGGTTTCTTTTGATTTCCATTTGCAAGGAATATCTTTTTACATCCCCTCACTAATACCCCACTCTTTAGTCTCCTTTAAAACACTTTGAAATTGTCTATGGTTTACTTGCCAAATCTTTCTCCCTAGCACTTAGGAACATATCTGGTATAGAGTAGCTATTTAATACATGTTTGTTGAATTGCATTTTGCATTGTTTTGTTACACATTCAGGACTGCACCATGTTTTTTTATGTCACATCCTGTTAGTGTTGTTTTGTAATTGTACAGAATCTCAGAAACAGTGAAGTATGTTTTTAAATAGCATGCCAGAAATGTAGCTTGTTGATAAGCTCTTGCTATGATGATCATACTGACAAAAATCTTGTTTGTGATTCAATGTATTTGAATAATAAAGGTTTAGAGTAGTTACAGATGAACATATTTATATTTTTGTATTGTAGATCTCAAATGTACCCTTTCAGTCACTCTTGTAGTTGTGGAGAATATGTATTTCCACTTGATGAGATTGTTAATATGAATGTATTAAAATCTCGAAGAAAGTTTAACTTCACCTTATAAATATCTGGAATGCAAAATAAAGACCTGAGGACATTTCCATATATCAAATGGAATGTTTTAAATATATAGATTTTTCCTCAGGGTTATATATATTTTTCCTCATTATATAAAATAATTTAATATATATTATGGTGCTTATAATAATTATGTATGATATCATTAAAGAATATCAATAAAATCTAGTATGTAATGATGGCCATATATAATTTAATATTAAATTATATACTTGATATAATATTTATACAATTAAAATATAATAATACTTACAGGACAATAATTACACGCCCAGAAATTCTTCTAGGTACCTCATATCCTTTAGTGTATATGATTCCAATGAAAATCATATGGGGTGTATTTTATTTCTATGTATTTAATATACAAGAAAATAAAGTCTAGAGATAAGTACAAATGCAGAGCAACAAGAAGTCTACTCAAGTTTGGGTTTTGTTCTTGAACCTATACTTAACCACTGAAATTCTCATTATACTGACCTATCTGTTGAAATATATATTTTAGGGAGACATAGAAAATTTATTAGAGGTCATAGCTAGACAGTCAAGGAGGTTGCATAATGATTATAAAAAGCTGAACTTAGGTATTAAACAATCCATAGGTATGTGATCAACATTAAAATCTTTTAATATAACTCTTTGATACCATGCTGAATATACTAAAGATAATATGAACAATTTTGAAGATAATACTCCTGATGAGATCAAGTTTCACAGAAACTTTATGAGCCAGAATGGGTTAAGAAAGGGATTCTTACAGAGAAATTGAAATTGAACTTGATGTAAAATTTTACTAGAATACTACCATTTATTCTAGTGATGATTAAAGTATGATCATGTAATAGCTTTCTTTGATTTGGGAAACATGTAAATATATTTTCAATTATGTGATACCATGATAGGGATAACTAGGCTTATTTGAGCAATAAAGCGTTTGATTATGCATAAGAAGAGCTGTATTTCGTATGACTATGTCTTATATACAGAAAACGTACATGTACATTAACACATTTAATATTTGGATTTCTGATATAGTATTCTTAAAAAATAAGTAATAGAATTCATAGTATTTGATGATTCAGAATTACTAAATTTTAGAGCTTTGGTGTTGGTTCAGTCCTTTATTTTGCAAATGAGGGTACTGACCCAGAGTAGATGAGTAGATGAGCCATGAATAGAATGGGCTTCTTGTGATTTCTAATGAAGTACACTTGACAGCACTATATTAAGGAACAGACCAGTTTCATGCAAAGACAGAGCCAGGTTGTCTCTTGGGGACTGAAAACTGAGACTACTACAGAGTTAGTAAGACCTTAGCCATAATGGATCCTGAATCAGTGAGTTATATAACTTTGATTGAATAGTATAGCTGAAGAGAAGGTATAACAGAAAGCAAATTTTGAATTGCAATGAATAATACTTTTTTTGAAAAATAATTTGTACTTTTAACATTTTACTTTTGTTAAAACATATTTTAAAAGTCCACAACTTTCCAAATATATAAAAATAACAGATTTGGAGTCCAGTTTTTAATTGTTGAGTAAATTATGCATTTTCGTTTTCTTTCCTTTTTGTGTAGTCATTTTAACTGTGAAGATCCTTGACAGTTGTCTTAGGAAGAGAGGCTTTACATAGCTTTTGTACATTGGGTGTGTTTGTTCTCTATTAATTTTGTTGTCACTGACTTATAATAACTTGTTATTATGTATGTTTTCAGTAACTTGTTATTGTGCACATGTGGAACAATTTTCCAGTTAGTTGCTCTACAGTTACCATAGCTTTTTCATCTTTGTTTTGATTGTGATAACTCATGATACAATTCCCTGTAATGATATGTCTTGGAGTATGTTATAATCCCACTTCAAATACTTTTCCTCACTTGCAAATGTAAAACTTACTGTGCTTGGAACGAGTGAGGTTTATTGAGTAAACAAGCTAGCAATCGATTATAAAGAAGCAAGTTATGTAATAAAATGAAGGCTCTATATTTGTCCAGTAATCTGTGTGAATATGTGCATGTAGGCAAAACTTTTTTTTCTATTCTTATGAGTAAAAGCTGTATTTCTACTCCCAGTGGTAGACTTTACTATTCTGGAAATATCTTTACACTCTTGGAATTTTACTTGTGGAGCCAATTTTTAAAAAAGTTATATCCTACATTAGCATTTTTTAAAGTTTAAAAAGCTGCTAAATGTTATATATAAAAATCTGGTTTTTATTACATATATTTGTGTGCATCTATAAATGGTAAAGGCTATTTATCTCCTATACCATGTTATGGATCAAATATAGCTTATGCCTGAGTATTATTTCACATTGAATTGACTAGTGTTAGTGACATTGAGTACTATTATTGTAATGAAAGCATTTTTTAGTGATGAATTATTCCTTTTGATGCCCTTTTATAGTGAAGCTGTCCTACTTGCAGAGATTATATGGTTTTATCTGAGCTGATTTTCTAGATTTTTTTAAATAAATAACAAAGGCTCATGAAGACAGTATTAGGTGATATTACACTTCTTAAAAATAACTATTCCAAGGCAATATTTGCTCTAGGAGGAGAATACATTCAGTTCTGTAAAATAAAATAATCGGGATTATCCCCACTACATTTCTTAAATGTATCATTTTTATCACAGATTATTTTTTCAAGCAGTTTCATTCATAGTTAATAACTAAAATATGCATATGGTATGGGACAATTATATAAGACAGCAACAAGAATGCCCATCATCTGTCAAAAATGAAGTGCAAGGCAATCAATGTGTTTTGTGTTGGCTAGAGTAGCTGATGAAATAAATAGAAGATGTGTCATGATGTCTCTTTCATCTATAAAAGTAACAGCTCACAGGTTATGCTTCATTAGCTTCAAATGTAGCATGCATAATAAAGGAGGAAGGCAGAGCAGCTCTTTGATTCATTGTGAAAAAGCCTATCAGACCCCCTTTCAAGTGACAGGTTATTAAATAAGTTGAATAATGGAAAATATTCCAGCTAGAATAGAATCATAACCCTGTGTTTGGCACTTGATTGAAAATACAGATGACAGTGCTGTGCCTCCATTTGGTGTGATTACAAATTAAATGGAAAAAGAGAGTATTCCTTGGATTTAGTGACTTTTAATTTTTCTCTTTTACTTCTTTCATCTTTTGTTTTGTATTAGTTAATTGAATCTCAAAAAGAGATGGAAAATGACTTGATTACAAAATGTAAGATGATTTTCATTTCTTCACCATGGAGATGGTCGTTAAATGTGTGAGACATATGGAGAAACAGTGGGTCTGCCTACATTCATCTTTGATGTACTTGGGGCTCCTCTGCAAAGACATTATCTTCAGGTCCTCTCTCTCTCCCTTGGTCAGTGATTCATTTATTAATTCATTGCTTAATTCATTGATTCATTGCTTCTTCTATAAACCCAATCCACCAAATATTTTATCATGCTATATTTTATGATGGAATCTCTAAGCCTTAGAATCTAAAATATAAACATGGCCCTTGCTCTTAAGGAGATTATAGTCTATGTAAATGTTTAACAATTTTTCAGAGTTGGGAATTACCTAGTATAAAAAAAATGCCGAACTCCCTTCTTCACCCACATACCTTCACTTACAAAATAGGTGAAATATTTTTTACTTCCTTTGACTAGGTTAGTTGCTACTGAACTGTACTCCAACATCACAGAGTATCAATATATCTCCAGTTGCAGTGTGTATTGGAGTTTGTAATAATTTATCGTTATTTAACTATTGTTTTCTGCTAGACCCTAAGGTCAGATCCTGGGATATAATATTCATCCCCTTTGTAGGGGATGAATATTATATTCATTCAAGTATGAATGCAGGGCATCTATATTGGCTTTTGATGGGCCAAAGGATCTGTGCCCTGTGACCTATTTGGTGAGTTATGTTTCCTAAAATCAGTTGGGCTGCAGAGATGAGGTATCATGAAGAAAGTATCCTTTAATTTTTTAGCTTTTTCTGACTAAAGGAAATTTCACGGCAAATGTGAAAGTTCCATTCTGGACATAATCAAACTGTCTGAACTCACAAAATAAACTAGGTAGTGTTGCTACCTAGTAGCAAGGTTTGGCAGTTTAATAAAGTAGTTAAGATAATCATTTTCCCTAGTATTCTTAATTTTACAAATAAAAGGTTTTCACATTTGCCACTGGGAAACAGGGAGTCCCCTTCAGGAATGAGTATGCTTCAACTGGTGCAGATATTCACTGCACTGCATCAAGTCCACAATGTGCTTACTCTGAAATACGTCTGAAATAACTGTCACTGCTCTGAGCAGACTTTGGGAAGTGCTGTGATTAAACTGCTAAGGAGAGTCTTCCAGATGTTTGCTGTAGTTTAATGGGCTATACTGCCACTTAATCTCTGATAAACACATTTAGGTACTCATTACAGAAAAACATAGTGCTAATGCTTCATAAATATCATTCTCATTTACAGTTGAGCTAGAGAAGTGATTTGAAATTCAGTTCTTCCATTTTGTGATGTTACTATTTTTCAAGTACAACTTTCTGTTGATTTATGCCACTCAAACTCAAAAGCTTCTGTCAACCTATTGTAAGGTCAAGTATGAATGCAGGGCATCTATATTGGCTTTTGATGGGCCAAAGGATCTGTGCCCTGTGACCTATTTGGTGAGTTATGTTTCCTAAAATCAATTGGGCTGCAGAGATGAGGTATCATGAAGAAAGTATCCTTTAATTTTTTAGCTTTTTCTGACTAAAGGAAATTTCACGGCAAATGTGAAAGTTCCATTCTGGACATAATCAAACTGTCTGAACTCACAAAATAAACTAGACTAAAACCTCCTGCAGTAGAGTGTTCTCTTTGAATGGATAGAAGGCTTTGGGGGGCATCAAGAGATGTGTGTCCCTTTGTACATTCTCATATCCATTTAATCATCTGGACACAGTGACAGTCCTTTCTATTCATTAGAAAATGTCAATTATGCAAGTTGTCCAATTGCTTTCATCTTTAGTGAAGCCTTCATATTACAGAGCTGGATAGCTTAAATTTTTAATCTGATTTCTGTGAAGTTAGATTGAAATTGTCCTTTCTTTTTACAGTAATTAAGTAATTAATATAGTTTAATATATGAGGAAGTAATATCACATTTCACTGAGTGAGTTCTATGATTAATAGGTAATATACCCCAATTATAAGATATATGATAATTATAATGCCTACATGGAAACTCACCATTCCAAGAGAACATATTTAAAAATTGACCCCATTACAAGTGTTAATACTTACTGATATAGTGGGTTAGAAACACAACAATTCTTTTACTTCAACTGGATAAAAATGTCTTGGTTTTATATTTCCAATATGTAATTTATACCAATCAATAAGAAAGGAATATTTGGCGTTCTTTAAAATACCCTGTGAGACTACATTCATATACCACCAACCTCACACAAAAAATGACTACTTATTCTTTGAATTAATTTTAATTTTCAATCTTGGTACCAATTAACACACTTGATATTATTTCATGGGTTCGCTATTTTAGGAGACTTAAATTTGACTGCTTTAACACTTCCACTGACACTTGCTAAGAAAGTAGAAAAAGTGCACTTTTTTTCTTTACTCAAAAACCTTTAGAAATATTCCTTTTGTGAAAAGACAATTATCAGAATATGGCCTTTTTTGTTAATTTTATAGAACTGTGTGATAAAAAATTAAGGAATAGTGTTATCAAAGATCAAAGAATAATTAGAAATCACAAAATTAATTTAAGTAACTTTTATTTTAACTGACCCTGAAGGCTGACTTTTGCATAACTGATTTTTGGTTGCTTCTTTGCATATTGTTGGTTGATTTATTTAACACACAAACCTACAATCATTATTTTTTGAATTTTATTTTATTTTTTTTTACAGCACGTTCTTATTAGTCATCAGTTTTATACACATCAGTGTATACATGTCAATCCCAATCGCCCAGTACATCACACACACACCCCCGCCGCTTTTTCCCCTTGGTGTCCATATGTTTGTTCACTACATCCATGTCTCAATTTCTGCCCTGCAAACCGGTTCATCTGTACCATTTTTCTAGGTTCCACATATATGTGTTAATTTACGATATTTGTTTTTCTCTTTCTGACTTACTTCACTCTGTATGACAGTCTCTAGATCCAACTATGTCTCAACAAATGACCCAATTTCGTTCCTTTTTATGGCTAATATTCCACTGTATATATGTACCACATCTCCTTAATCCATTCGTCTGTCAGTTAGGTTGCTTCCATGACCTGGCTATTGTAAATAGTGCTGCAATGAACATTGGGGTGCATGTGTCTTTTTGAATTATGGTTTTTTCTGGGTGTGTGCCCAGTAGTGGGATTGCTGGGTCATATGGTAGTTCTGTTTTTAGTTTTTTAAGGAACCTCCATACTGTTCTCCATAGTGGCTGTATCAGTTTACATTCCCACCAACAGTGTAAAAGGGTTGCCTTTTCTCCACACCCTCTCCAGCATTTGTTGTTTTTAGATTTTCTGATGATGCCCATTCAGACTGGTGTGAGGTGATGCCTCATTGTAGTTTTGATTTGCATTTCTCTAATAATTAGTGATGTTGAGCAGCTTTTCATGTGCTTTTTGCCCATCTGTATGTCTTCTTTGGAGAAATGTCTATTTAGTTCTTCAGCCCATTTTTAGATTGGGTTGTTTGTTTTTTTTAATATTGAGCTGCATGAGCTGCTTGTAAATTTTGGAGATTAATCCTTTGCCAGTTGCTTCATTTGCAAATATTTTCTCCAATTCTGAGGGTTGTCTTTTTATCTTGTTTATGGTTTCCTTTGCTGTGCAAAAGCTTTGAAGTTTCATTAGGTCCCATTTGTTTATTTTTATTTCCATTACCCTAGGAGGTGGATCAAAAAAGATCTTGCAGTGATTTATGTCAAAGAGTGTTCTTCCTATGTTTTCCTCCAAGGGTTTTATAGTGTCTGGTCTTACATTTAGGTCTCAAATCCATTTTGAGTTTATTTTTGTGTATGGTGTTAGGGAGTGTTCTAATTTCATTCTTTTACATGTACCTGTCCAGTTTTCCCAGTACCACTTATTGAAGAGACTGTCTTTTCTCCAGTCTGTATCCTTGCCTCCTTTGTCATAGATTAGTTGACCATAGGTGCATGGGTTTATTTCTGAGCTTTCTATCTTGTTCCAATGATCTGTGTTTCTGTTTTTGTGCCAGTACCATATTGTCTTGATTACTGTAGCTTTGTAGTATAGTCTGAAGACAGGGAATCTGATCCTCAAGCTCTGTTTTTTTCCCTCAAGACTGCTTTGGTTATTCGGGGTCTTCTGTGTCTCCATTAGATTTTAAGATGTTTTTGTTCTGGTTCTATAAAAAATCCCATTGGTAATTTGATAGGGATTGCATTGAATCTGTAGATTGCTTTGGGTAGTATAGTCATTTTCACAGTGTTGATTCTTCCAATCCAAGATGTCTCCATCTGTTGGTATCATCTTTAATTTCTTTCATCAGTGTCTTATAGTTTTCTACATACAGGTCTTTTTTCTCTCTAGGTAGGTTAATTCCTAGGTATTTTATTCTTTCTGTTGCAATGGTAAATGGTAGTGTTTCTTTAATTTCTATTTCAGATTTTTCATCATTAGTGTATAGGAATCCAAGAGATTTCTGTGCATTAATTTTGTATCCTGAAACTTTACCAAATTCATTGATGAGCTCTATTAGTTTTCTGGTGGCATCTTTAGGATATTCTATGTTTATTATCATGTCATCTGCAAACAGTGACAGTGTTACTTCTTCTTTTCCAATTTGTATTCCTTTTTTTTCTTTTTCTTGTCTGATTGCCATGGCTAGGACTTCCATAACTGTTGAATAACAGTGGTGTGATTGGACATCCTTGTTTTGTTCCTGATCTTAGAGGAAATGCTTTCAGTTGTTCACCATTGAGAATGATGTTTGGGGTGGGTTTGTCATATATGGCCTTTATTATGTTGAGGTAGTTTCCCTCTATGCCCACTTTCTGGGGAGTTTTTATCATAAATGGGTGTTGAATTTTGTCAAAAGCTTTTTCTGCATCTATCGAGACGATCATATGCTTTTTATTCTTCAATTTGTTAATATGGTGTATCACCTTGATTGATTTGTGTATATTGAAGAATCCTTGCATCCCTGGGATAAATCCCACTTGATCATGGTGTATGATCCTTTTAATGTGTTGTTGGATTCTGTTTGCTAGTATTTTGTTGAGGATTTGCAGCTATATTCATCAGTGATGTTGGTCTGTAATTTTCTTTTTTTGTAGTATCTTTGTCTGGTTTTGGTATCAGGGTGATGGTGGCCTCATAGAGTGAGTCTGGGAGTTTTCCTTCCTCTGCCATTTTTTGGAAGAGCTTGAGAAGGATGGGTGTTTGCTCTTCTCTAAATGTTTGATAGAATTCACCTGTGAATTCATCTGGTCCTGGACTTTTGTTTGGTGGAAGGTTGTTAATCACAGTTTCAATTTCATTACTTGTGATTGGTCTGTTCATATATTCTATTTCTTCCTTGTTCAGTTATACCTTTCTAAGAATTTGACCATTTTTTCCAGGTTGTCCATTTTATTGGCATAGAGTTGCTTGTAGTAGTCTCTTAGGATGCTTTGTATTTCTGCAGTGTCTGTTGTAACTTCTCCTTTTTCACTTCTAATTTTATTGATTTGAGTCCTCTCCCTCTTACTTGATGAGTCTGGCTATGGTTTATCAATTTTGTTTATCTTCTGAAATAACCAGCTTTTGGTTTTATTGATCTTTGCTATTGTTTTCTTTGTTTCTATTTCATTTATTTCTGCTCTGATCTTTATGATGTCTTTCCTTCTGCTAATTTTGGATTTTGTTTGTTCTTCTTTCTGTAGTTCCTTTAGGTGTAAGGTTAGATTGTTTATTTGAGATGTTTCTTGTTTCTTGATGTAGGCTTGTATAGCTATAATCTTCCCTGTTAGAACTGCTTTTGCTGCATCCCATAGGTTTTGGATCATCGTGTTTTCATTGTCATTTGTCTGTAGGTATATTTTGATTTCCTCTTTGATTTCTTCAGTGATCTCTTGGTTATTTAGTAACGTATTGTTTAGCCTCCATGTGTTTGTGTATTTTACGTTATTTTCCCTGTAATTGATTTCTAATCTCATAGCGTTTTGGTCAGAAAAGATGCTTGATATGATTTCAGTTTTCTTAAATTTACTGAGGTTTGATTTGTGCCCAAGATGTGATCTATCCTGGAGAATGTTCCATGCGCACTTGAGAAGAAAGTGTAATCTGCAGTTTTTAATGGAATATCCTATAAATACCAATTAAATCTATCTGGTCTATTTTGTCATTTAAAGCTTCTGTTTCTTATTTATTTTCATTTTGGATGATCTGTGCATTGGTGTAAGTGAGATGTTAATGTCCCCCACTATTATTGTGTTACTGTCGATTTCCGCTTTTAGAGCTGTTAGTAGTTGCCTTATGTATTAAGGTGCTCCTACATTGGGTGCGTATATATTTAGAATTGTTATATGTTCTTCCTGGATTGATCCCTTGATCATTAAGTAGTGCCCTTCCTTGTCTCTTGTAACATTCTTTATTTTAGTCTATTTTCTCTGATATGAGTATTGCTACTCCAGCTTTCTTTTGATTTCCATTTGCATGGAATATCTTTTTCCATCCCCTCACTTTCAGTCTGTATGTGTCCCTATGTCTGAAGTGGGTCTCTTTTAGACAGCATATATATGGGTCTTGTTTTTGTATCCATTCATCAAGCCTGTGTCTTTGTTTTTTTGTGTGTGTGTATGTGGTACGCGGGCCTCTCACTGTGGTGACCTCTCCCGTTGCGGAGCACAGGCTCCAGACGCGCAGGCTCAGCAGCTGTGTGTCCCGGGCCCAGCCACTCCCTGGCATGTGGGTCCTCCCGGACCAGGGCACGAACCCGTGTTCCCTGCATCGGCAGGCGAACTCTTAAGCACTGCGCCACCAGGGAAGTCCATGCCTGTGTCTGTTCACTGGAGCATTTAATCCATTCACATTTAAGGTAATTATCAATATGTATGCTCCTGTGACCATTCTCAATTGTTTTGGGTCTGTTTTTGTAGGTCCTTTTCTTCTCTTGTGTTTCCCACTTTGAGAAGTTCCTTTAGCATTTGTTGTAGGGCTGGTTTGGTGGTGCTGAATTCTCTTAGCTTTTGCTTGTCTGTAAAGCTTTTGCTTTCTCCATCAAATCTGAATGAGATCCTTGTGGAGTAGAGTAATCTTGTTTGTAGGTTCTTCCCTTTCATCACTTTCAGTATATCATGCCACTCCCTTGTGGCTTATAGAGTTTCTGCTGAGAAATCAGTTGTTACCCTTATGGGAATTCCTGTAGTTTTTCCCTTGCTACTTTCAATAATTTTTCTTTGTCTTCAATTTTTGCCAATTTGATTACTGTGTGTCTCGGTGTGTTTCTTCTTGCGTTTGTCCTGTATGGGACTCTCTGCACTTCTGGTCTTGGGATGGCTATTTCCTTTCCCATGTTAGGGATGTTTTTGACTGTAATCTCTTCAAATATTTTCTCTGGTCCTTTCTCTCTCTCTTCTCCTTCTGGGACCCCTATAATGCGAATGTTGTTGCGTTTAATGTTATTCCAGAGGTCTCTTAGGTTGTCTTCATTTCTTTTCATCCTTTTTCTTTATTCAGTTCTGCAGCAGTGAATTCCACCATTCTGTCTTCCAGGTCATTTATCCGTTGTTCTGCCTCAGTTAGTCTGCTATTGATTCCTTCTAGTGTAGTTTTCATTTCAGTTATTATATTGTTCATCTCTGTTTGTTTGTTCTTTAATTCTTCTAGGACTTTGTTAAACATTTCTTGCATCTTCTCGATCTTTGCCTCCATTCTTTTTCCGAGGTCCTGCATCATCTTCACTATCATTATTCTGAATTCTTTTTCTGGAAGGTTGCCTATCTCCACTTCATTTAGTTGTTTTTCTGGGGTTTTATCTTGTTCCTTCATTTGGTACATAGCTCTTTGTCTTTTCATCTTGTCTGTCTTTCTGTGAAGGTGGTTTTTGTGCCACAGGCTGCAGGATTGTAGTTCTTTTTGCTTCTGCCGTCTGTCCTCTGGTGGGTGAGGCTATCTTAGAGGCCTGTGGAAGTTGCCTGATGGGAGGGACTGGTGGTGCATAGAGCTGACTCTTGCTGTCCTGGGCAGAGCTCAGTAAAACTTTAATCCACTTGTCTGCTGATGGGTGGGGCTGGGTTCCCTTCCTATTGGTTGTTTGGCCTGAGGCAAACCAACACTGGAGACTACCAGGGCTCTTTGTTGGGGTTAATGAGGGACTCTGGGAGGGCTCACACAAAGGAGTACTTCCCAGAACTTCTGCTGCCAGTGTCCTTGTCTCCACCATGAGACACAGCCACCCCTGCCTCTGCAGGAGACCCTCCAACACTACCAGGTAGGTCTGGTTCAGTTTCCCCTGGGGTCACTGCTCCTTCCCCTGGGTCCCTTTGCACACACTACTTTGTGTGTACCCTCCAAGAGTGGAATCTCTGTTTCCCCCAATCCTGTTGAAGTCCTGCAGTCAAATCCCACTAGCCTTCAAAGTCTGATTCTTTAGGAGTTCCTCCTCCCTTTGCCAGACCCCCAGGTTGGGAAGCCTGACATGGGGCTCAGAACCTTCACTCCAGTTTGTGGACTTCTATGGTATAAGTGTTCTCAAGTCTGTGAGTCACCCACCCAGCAGTTATGGGATTTGATTTTACTGTGATTGTGCCCCTCGTACCATCTCATTGTGGCTTCTCCTTGTCTTTGGACGTGGGGTATCTTTTTTGTTGAGTTCCAGTGTCTTCCTGTCAGTGATTGTCCAGCAGTTAGTTGTGATTCTGGTGGTCTCACAAGAGGAAGTAAGAGCACATCCTTCTACTCCGCCTTCTTGATTCAGGGAACAAATCTGTACACCTACAATCTTAATCTATAAATCGAGACTAATGACCTCTTTTGCTTCAGTGTTTTAAAATTTAGTGAGAATATACATAAAAATACCTTATAAATGATAATCCTTGAGAAATATAATATATCAAAGTACTTAATAATTATTACTAGCTTTTTAAAAATATATGCAGAAAATATGTTCGTAATTTATCTTAAGTCTGTTGATCCCTATTTGTAAAAGGAAGAAATAACTAAACTCATAAATTGTTGGGTCTGGAAGGCGATTTAGTGAATAGGACAATCTGCTCATTTTAAGAATTAAAAACAAATTTAAATGGCATCTTTAGGAAGGTTGGACATGAGTTTCTGTTTATCATGGCTTGATTCATGGGAGACAGTTTCAATTTGACATGTCCCTTTGCTTTCTAGGAATATATTCTTCACAAATGAAGGTTAAATTTGCCATATGATAAATTATTGTGTGTTCTTTCTTTTTCCAACTGCTGCCTTCTCAATATCTCCTTACTCCATATGTATTTACAGATTATTTGGCAGGGCAGTGAAAAGTTAAACTGATCAGTATTACTGTTATTTGGTAATCTCTGATACTAGTTTTGATAACTAGTCATGAGACACTTATTTGATCTTGGCATTACCAAAAGTTACTGATATGTATGATAATCCTTTACATATCTTACCTTCTCTTAGCTTAGAAAGCCTCACATCTTTTCTTTATCAACTGGTTCTTGACATTTCCAGAACAGCCGTTATTGCTGATGTAGTTGCAGTTGTTGCTGATATAGTTTTTTTCCTTTTTTTAAGTTGAAGTCTAGTTGATTTACAATATTATATTGTTTGTGGTGTGCAACATAGTGATTCAGTATTTTTATAGGTTATACTCCATTTAAAATTATTACAACTTCAATTTGCCATACATTGGTAACTACATAGTATTTACATGCTATTAGGTATTATAGGTAATGTAGAGATGATTTAAAGTATGTGGGAGGATGTGTGTGGATTATATTATGTGAATATTCCCCTTATTCTATAAGGCACTTGAATATTCACAGATTTTGTTATCCTCAGGGCTGTCTTGGAACCGATTCCCATTGGATATGGAGGGATGACTGTATAGGATTGAGAATTCTACCAGCCTTTCAAGTAAGAAATGATACCTTTCATTTTAAATATTCAGAGCAGATAAATACTGTATTACATGGTATTACCATACCTCTGAGATACAACCTAGTAAAATATTGAATATGAAAGAATGCTATAAACCAAACTGATGTATGAACATAGAAAAATATTCCAAATGAAATATAAGTAACTTAATACAGCATCATATTAAAAGAATTGTGTGGTATGATTTAGAAATTTTTAATCTAGGATTGCAAGGATCATCACTGATGGGAAAAACCACTTATGTGCTTCACTACATTAATAGATTAATGTAATTACCATAGATATAAAAAGACATTTGATAATTTCAACACTTATTCTTGATTAAGTTTAAAACTCTTATGCATCTAAAATTATAAAATTCTTATCTTGAGAAAAAGACATATTTTAGAAATCAACAACACACATGATACCTAATATGGAAACTCTTAAAAACATTTCTATTGAAATTAGGAACAAGATGTGGAAACCTACAATCATTGGTATAATTTTAATATGTCCTGATAATAGCCAATATGATAAGGCAAAAATAGAGCAAGATGAATATTTAAAAAGAGATAAAATGCATTATTTTCAGATGATGTGATTGCTTATCCCTCACATTCAACGGTATATGTATTGTTGCAGACTTTCAGAAGGCAATTTGTTCATGTCTACTCATATAATAAAAGTACAGTCAGCTTCTATGGGTCTATTTGATAGATACTCATGGAATTAATTAAAAGAGTATATTGACAAATATGTTCATTTAAGCAAAAAAAAATCAAAGAAAATACTGGATAAATAAATTAATATATCTATTTTATAGAACATTTTATAGTTTATTAAAACAATGAGTTGCATCTCTATTGATGTGACAGATCATTCATTATAAAGTGTTGAAATATTAAAAAGTAGATATATATAACCTAAAACCTATATAAAGGGGATATTTATTATATATATATGATCGGAGATTATATACATTTGAAGATTACATGTATAACATACTATATATATAAAGGGGGTATATATTATACATATGATTGAAGATTACATATATATTATATAAATGGTTGAAGATTACATTACATATATAAAGGCATATTCTAGAGTAATACAATTTTAGGTTTGATTCAACTGAACTTATGGACACGTTTACTGAAATCTTCATTAGACTAAGATGTATTAGGATTTACACAGTTTTTTAAAATGTTTCCTTTTCTCAAATATCAGTTCTTAAAAATAGAAAGCTTATCAATGTTAGATAAATTTTCAGATGTTGTGGTGAGGGTAGTCCTGGTAAAATTAAGAATATGTAAATGTTATAGTTTGGATGTGCTTTAATGAAGTGTTGAAGTAATAATAGGGAACAATTCTTGAAATTTTAATCAAAATATTTGTAAATGATTTTATGGAAGCTAGTGCATTGAACTGTTCACAAGTGGCTTTTAGATGATGTACTATTAATTAAGGGTCATATAACTAATTGGTTGGTTCTTTCAACCAAGGGACAAACAGTTTTAGATTATTCGATTCTCCCACAGAAAATGGTTTATCCTGGTTTTCTCTAATTTGCATGCAATATTCAGAAAATATAGCTGCCAACATAACAGGATTTGCATAATACAAAGGCTTGTTTTAATCAACTTTCTTTTATGAAGTAACATATATTTTGACATTATTTCAATAGGGGATTATAGCAAAGAAGCTTCTTAATCACTGTTAATACCTCAAATTATAAAATATAATTTTTATTTTAAATAGTCACTAGATACTATAGCATCTATAAATGAATGCTTTTTTTTTTTTGGCAATATATGTTTTATGTATTTATTTTTGGCTGTGTTTGGTCTTCGTTGCTGCGTGCGGCTTCCTTAGTTGCAGTGAGCAGGGGCTACTCTCCGTTGTGGTGCATGGGCTTCTCATTGCGGTGGTTTCTCTTGTTGCAAAGCATGGGCTCTAGGTGCACAGGCTTCAGTAGTTGTGGTGCATGGGCTCAGTCATTGTGGCTCACGGGCTCTAGAGCACAGGCTCATTAGTTGTGGTGCATGGGCTTAGTTGCTCCGCAGTATGTGGGATCTTCCCAGACCAGGGATGGAACCCATGTCCCCTGCATTGGCAGGAGGATTCTTAATGACTGCACCACCAGGGAAGTCCCAGCTTACATTATTTTTGTTTCCCATTCTAGCAAATTTTTCAGAGGAATTGAAAACACCTTTTTTATCTAAGATGTCAAAATGTAAAAGACTAAATGAAAACCTCCCAGTATAATTCAGGAAATAGGAAGCTCAAAGGTGTACGGTCTTTAAGAAAAAAGAATGGGCTGGTGGCAATAGAGGGAGGGAGAGAGAAAGAGACTGACTACTTCTAACATAATCTTCAGTTAAGCTTTTAGTTGTCAGTGTGAGAGAGTCAAATGATAAAGTGAAGCATACTTTTCGATGCTGTTTTCTAACTTCATGGATTCATCTGCATTGTACAAACACATCAAGTCCAAAGAACTATAAACTGGATGATATTCTCATTGTTGAAAATAGAATTAAGGGAGAGGGGAAAGGCATTTTTATTATTTATCCAACTAAATAGGAGGTTCATGCTGATATTTTTAAGAATCTCTTTTCCTCTGACTTCAGTAAAGCAAACCATTTATTTGATTCATTGCTGACAAGAGCACTTTTCTGGAGATAATTCTCTTCCTCTGGATACAGAGCAATGTGTTTTCAATCCTTTGTGCAGTTTCCCTAACAACCCAGAATTTATTTTTTACCTGTCACTCCTAGGATGCAAGTGGCTATTTTCTATAACTATATAAGGTTTCAGGGTGCCTAGAGGGCCAGTGGTTAATGTCAATCAAACTATTTCATGGTGCCCATATGTCTAAGGTATTATATGAATACTGGGAAAAGAATTTTAGAAGAAGAAAGGAAATGGTATCAATTGTAGTAAGTTCAGCAAGCCCTGAATACGGTATAGGTTTTTAGCTTGAGGATGAGTTCAGGCTATGTTCAGTTTATGAAACAAAAGCTGATAGAATTCACTTCAGATGTGATAGTGTCTTTGTCAGTTCAGGCTGCTATAACAGATCACCACAGACTGGGTAGGTTAAACAACAAAATTTATGTCTCACAGTTCTGGAGGCTTGTATATTCAAGATCAAGGTGCCAGAAGATCTGGTGTCTGGGGAAGGGCTCTTAATTTACAGAGGGCCCTTTTCTCATTGTCTTATATGGCAGAGAGCAGAGAGAGGAAGCAAACTCTTTTGTCTCTTCTTGTAAGAGCACTAATCCCATCGTGGGGGACTCCACCATTATGACCTCTTCTAATCCTTATTACCTCCCAAAGGCCCCACCTCCTAATACTACCACATTGGAGGGTAGGGTTTCAACATATGCTTTTGGGGGAACACAATCATTCTGTTCATAACATTATGCTAACACAATTTCTTTGGAATTACCTTGTGGTCCCTGTTCCCCTCTTGTTGGCTTACTCATGCCATTGTACCCAGAAGCTTGCAGAGAGATATGAATATTGAGTTTAACTGTCAAACGTATTCCTATTCCATTTGCATCTTTAAGGTTACTATTGAGCTTAAACACGGTAGCCATATGAAGTTTACTGTGTGTGTGTAACATAATCAGGTATGCAGAAGCACAGAACATTTCATTTGTGATCTCTTGCTGGAAAAGGCTGCACGTTCTTTAGAGGAGGACCATTAAATAACTGAAAAGTAGGAGTCTGACAATTTGTGTTTTACCTCTAGCTCCACACTATTTTGTAACAATATGACTATTTTATATAAAGATCTGTATCAAGTAAGAACATGACCCAGTACAAATTGTCCTTGAATTAAATATTTCAAATGCCTTTTCTACACTGTCAAGAAAAAACAGGCAACATAGCAGGTCTTATCTACCTGGAAGATACATAACATATGTCGAGATTCATAATACCCCATGTTCTGATTCTATGATTATGAAGCACCATTACAATAAACTATTTTTATGCAGTAAACAAAGAAAAATAAATACAGGTTAATTTAACATATGTATGATCCATATTATTTATTTCTCAGAACAGATTAATAAATTGTCATTCATCACACATGTTGGCAATGTGTAGTGGGAAGTATAAGAACTATGGTATATAATAGAAGTAAATGTATTCAATGAAAAAACATTGTTGAATGAATATAAGCCCTAATGAAATAGAATGAGCTCAGAAACTAGGAGGCTTACATTTGAGTATAGGTTCTTAGACTTGTTTCCTGCCTCAATATGTACCAATCATTTAATCCTTCAAGATCTTATTTTCCTCTTTTTGCAGTGGAGTTTGGTCAGATTATTTCTAGAACATGTTTTATAGTACTACTCATGATTATAACTGCACAAATGAAAAATCCAAGCCTAGAATACTATACCTTAGACAAATGTGAAGAGACTATTTTGACATGTTTTGTTGAATATCATGCTTACAGCTCAAATTTTCAAAAACTAAAAAAGTCTGTTAAACCAGCAGCCAGATCAAGATATAGAATATTTCCAGTACTGTCGGAGTTTCCTATTGTTCTATACAGTCACTACACGCCAAAGCTAAATAACATGATGACTTTTATCATCATAGATTTGCTTTTAAAAATGCAGTACACCTGACTTTTCCACTTAACCTGATAATTGACATTCATCTTTTTTTTTTTTGCATATACAGTTTTTCATTCTTATTGCTGTATGGTACTGATTGTATATCTATCTACAATATATCTATATCTATATAACAGAATTGTTACCGACCAGGGTTCTTGGCCTTCATAATCAATAGAAATGGATTAGAGGCCAGACAAGAAATTCAGGCAAGGCTTTATTGGGGCCCTTGCTGCAACAGGGGGGAAACGAAAACAAGCAAGTTCCCTTGCTTGCTCGCTCCCCGAAGCGGGGTGAGCTGATTCCTTATATGGGGTGAGGGTAGGGTTGTGTCCAGGGGTTGGGCTGGAGGGGTAGCTTAGGTGGTTTGCCCACCCCTTTAGTGGTGGTGGGTGCAGGGGCCATGTGCAGTACCCTGCTTTTGCTTCTGACTCCCTGCTTTTGCTCCTGGCTCTTCAGAAGTGGCAGTTGGTCTTTTTGGTCTTTTTGTGTCTTGTTGTCCATAATTTGCCCCAACTGTGCGTGCATGCAGTTATTTTTAGTTCCTTATAATTTCTTTGTATTTTGTTGCTGGAGGAGACGCTTGTCCAGGTGCAAGCATTGCAGCACTGCAGCAAAGGGTTCTAGGTCCCAGCCTGTCTTAGAATGAGATATAATGACAAGTATATATATGTTTAGGTGTGTGTGATCCATTTTAGTGTTGATGGAGGTGTGGGTTGTGACCACTTCGGGTCATTGTGAAGACTGTTGCTGAGACTATTCTCATATCTCTTCTGCTAAGAATGCTTTTTGGATCATAGAATAATTAAAGCCTTAGTAGATAATGCTAGATAGTTTCCCAGTAATGTTTTGTCAGTGCATACTCCCGTCAGAATTATATGATATAGTTACTTCACATGATTGTCAAGAAATAATAATATTGACTTTAAAAATTGTTGTCATTCTGGTATGTGTGCCAATATTTCACTGTGGTTTTGCTTTGCATTTCCCTACTGCGTAACAGGGATGAAGGAATTTTTATGTTTATTGGACGTTTTATTTTCCTCTTTTGCAAAATGTGTATTTAATTCTTTAAGTAGTTTTTAAATTATTGATATTTAGAAATTCCTTATGAATACTAGTCAGTTGTTAGATATGTGTATTATACATAAATATATGGTCCCATATATTTTTATTTTCTTAATGGGTATCTGAATGAACAAAATTCATTACATCAAAAAAATAAAATAACATTTTTCTTCAAAATCTGGGCCAGTGGTTATGGTACTCAAGCTGTATATTTCCATTTTATATCCACTAAAGAAGAGAAAGTAGCAAATATATTTTATTATTCTAACAGTTTTTTTAACTAAGGTTATTTCATTGTTTTGTTAAATAATGTACTTATATATTATCACTGTATACTTTAAATCACTAGAAGAAACACATTTATTTCATAATAAAAGCAAAATTTCATTTGATGCGAGGAGTAATAAATGAATTATTAATTGCAAAATTACTTTCTCTCAAGTCGTACCCTGAAACTTGATGAGCAGGGTATTATCAATAAATTAAGTAATTTGAACAAGACAATTAGAGTTTTTCAAACTCTTATTTAATAGTGCAAAGTACAAAAATCAATTTATTTCAAGAACTTTAGATAATTATAGGTCTTGGGCTAAGTTAGATGCAGAAATAATTTTTCTGTACATTACATAAGTAGCATAAGCCTGTCAGAAAGGCTTGATATCATATTAGTAACCTCTTTAAAATATTTTTGTTTTTATAATAAATGTTAATCTAGAAAAAATGTAAAACCCTTTATATAATACTGAATTCAACCCATGGTGCTTTGGGCTAAAGAGAAAAGTCCTTCAGCCACCTATCTTTTAGGTGAGTGGTAATTCTTAAAAACTAAACCTACCAGAGAGTCTTATTAAAATTGATTCTGAATAATAATCTACGTACTTTCATCCCTAGTGTTTGACATGTCTGGTATATTTGACATCTCTGAACTTTGCATTGACCAGGAGACAGCTTAACTTCTCATCCTCCAAACTGCACCCTTTCTGTCCTCTATTAAGAACTAGTTCAACACCTTCTTTAACAAGCCGACAAACCACATTCTCAAAAAAGGGTCATTAATATCAAATTATATTTACTAATTGTTAATTCAACTAGAAACTCAAAACTCTACAAAGCAACTTAATGAGACATAATATTTTAGGAGTGTCAGACTGAGAACACAAAAATGACATTTTGTGTAGTATGTGTGTTAGTTGATTACATAGATTTAGATAATAAACTTGAGAGTTTAGTGATGACACAAGTTAATGTAAATAACATATCTGTGTATATATCACATTGAGAATATTTTTCATCATCTACTTGTTATTTAAACTATAGTAGTGATCACTTCTCTCCTTTTTTCTCAACTTTCCATTCTCTTATTCATTTATCTTCTCTGCCTGAACAATTTCAACATAAATCCATTCGATGGGGCAGATTAGAGGCAAACATCTGTGTCAGAAGTTGGGGATGAGGCACCTGGCTTGAAACAGCAAATTAGAATCCAAGCAAGGTGAAGGTGGAGTCCACGCAGGGGACTGCTTAGCATAGGGAGTCAGAGCACATATGGGGATGATCCAGAACAGATGTCACCGTCCAAGCAGATTCGGCAGGAAACCCATAGTGAGGTGGTTGTAGTTTAAGCAGGGTGATGGAGGCACTTTATGGGGATAGAGTTGGTGATGAAGGGAGATTCACCGGGAGATTGATCAAAAGAGTAAATATATTAAGAATAAGGGATCTAAGTATATCTCTTTCAGAGAAAGATGTTACAAATATGAAAAGGGAGAAAACTAGATTAAAGCCTGTAATATTGGACTGTGATTGGAGGTACAGGTCTAAACTCATAGTTTTAAAATATGTAGATACATATAGAAATAAACATAGGTGGAAATTGCTGTGTGTATGCATATTTCTGTCCAATGATAGAATGTAGGAGCAGCAACACCATCGTAGTGATGAGTATAGCTAGCACCTAAACCTTGGCCTCTAAAGAACATAAAAAGGGACAAAGCTTCCTCTGAAAATGACTGATTGAGTGGCTGGGAAGGGTAAGTATAAGATGAACCTAGGGTATCTTTTTGTATCAGAAAGCAATAAAGTACTCAAAAAAACAGTGGGGACATGTCAAGAAGATACAGAAGCAGGCTTGAATGTCCTCCCATTGGCCAAATCTTGGACAATCTGAGCATCAAAGAAAATTTTCAATAATGGCTTTAACCCATTTAATAAAATAACTACCTATGAATCAACACAGATACAAATAAATTAATGAATAATTGATATCTGAATGAGAACCGGGATATAACAGATGACAGTGATAATGGGAATTAACATGTTAGAGATTTTAGAAGGTGAAAGAAGGTATATGTATTTTGAAGAATCAAAGAGTGACTACAAATTCTAAAATTAATACTAAAAATTTTACAGAAGTTTATCCTAATGCTATATTAATACTATTATTTATGGAATATTTTGTCAGGAACTGTGCTTAAAGTATTTTAACTTACATATAATTTTATCCTGTCAAACAACATAGGAGGTTAGAGTTTTCACCATCTTCCTCATCTGTAAAGATGAAGGAAGTGAGGACTAGAAATTGAAGTGTTTACATAATATGGCAGAGTTATTCCATTATGGTTTGCTGCCCTGTATTGTTCTCTATCTCAAAAACATCATTTGTAGCTTTTAGCTACTACTTTTTGCTCTGTTTGTAAGGACATACCAGCTGAGAGGTTCCCTATTTGTAAATTGCCTTTTTGTAGACCTTTGTTAGAATATTGAGAAATACAAATAAGTCTGGGTAAAGAAAACCATCTCTGTCTAATGTTGTCATTATTATAGTAAAACCTATGTTTGAGACTTTACTTTTTAGAGTTCCTTGTTTGACTTACTATATAACTGGATTGGGGAACTGAAAAATGATTTATAACATGTTTTATTGTACTTGATTCTCCATGAATAGATCAGTACAAGTGTTACTTTTGCTGATAACGTTTTCTATTTTTCTATTGCCTAGTCTTTGAGAAAAGGGATTGTTGAATATATTGAAGAAAAAAATACTTTAAAATCTCAAAATATGTTTCCCCATGCAAAGCATGGCAAAAATTAAATCTTTATGTACTGTGGTTAAAAGTAAATGACCACCTAAGGTAGATGTGTGGATGTTAATATTCTAATATTCTGGTATGTCTTGTAACCTCTTCTAACATTTTCTTCCTGTTAAATGGAACTTGATCAGAAATGTAACTTGAACATTACTGTGTATTTGCATGTGAACTGGGTTTATGTTGTGTTTATTTGTGGTTTGCATGGAAGAACTAAGTGCCTGGTAAAGTAGTATTTATACAAAATAGAAAAAAATGTAATTAAAGGTGGAGGAAAATTTCATCTAAATAATAAAGATGGAAAGAGTTTCCTCATGATTATGGTGATAAGGTTTTAGTCACATTGAGACTGAATGTCTTTCATGCTGTTTATTTCTAACAAGCTACAAGTGTGAACTTCTTGGATAGGTGAAACAGGATTGAGCTGGAGGTGATGACAGTTCTGTGTTTATAAGGTATTCATAACCAAGAAACTGAGATGAATGTATTCTTGGTTAATGCTAAGATATTTCACTATATCATAGGTATGCTTTAATATTCCTTTCATACAGAGAATACTGATTCGATCTTTTAAAGTAAATGTGCCAGTAAACCATTTATTAATCTGAGAATAAATGGACACTTGTGTTTAGACAAATTAATAAGCACCTAAGGACCTTCCAAATTTCAAAAAGCAAGAAGCTATGATACTCATATCTTCCTCTAGGTAATAAGATTTGATATATTTTCTTCTAGACATTTTGGCATATGTCATTTGCCATCAGCATGAGATAGGTAAGTAGGTAGATAGATACATAGATTAGATAGATAGGTAGATAAGATTAGATAGATTAGATTAGATAGAGCTATCTAGTCTAATCTAATCTATAATGACTTTTGTTTTTTGCACACCCTAGTTGGTATTGATACAATCTGCCTTTTCTTTTCATGTTAGCCATTTTAGTAAATGAATAACAATACCATATTGTGGTATTAATTTGCATTTCACTGATGTCAGAGTTAAGCTCTATTTATTGACTTCTTTCATATCATCATGTGTGAAATTTCTCCCTGAGCCTTTTATGTATCTTGCTGTTGCATTGTCTACTTTTAAAAATAGATTTTTGGTAGCTTTTATGTTGTGGGCCTGAATACTTAGATATATGTATTGGAATTTCAATTAAATTCCAATTAATTAAATTCCAATTAACTTCCAATTAATTTCATTGTATCCAATTTATCAAAACTTCCTGTATGAGTAGCTAACTCCCATATTTTAAAATATTAATAAGCATATAGTATTCCTCATTAAATTAAATATACATAATGACTGAAACAGTCACTAAAAATGTTTCAAATTGCTTTTCCTTCATTTTTATCTGTGCGAAGTATGAAATGGACTAGATTATATCATAGAGCAGAGCCACTGCTAAATTGGCTCTTTTCTCATATAATTAAGCCAGATAATGTGTTGTAGATTGTAAAGCAGGGTGACTGAATGTGAAATC
The DNA here is from genome assembly GCF_937001465.1 of Orcinus orca. Classification (NCBI taxonomy): domain Eukaryota; kingdom Metazoa; phylum Chordata; class Mammalia; order Artiodactyla; family Delphinidae; genus Orcinus; species Orcinus orca. The sequence goes on from NC_064564.1 coordinate 59,204,328, forward strand.
AAGGTTTCAGAGTTCCTGGAATGTTAAGTAATCACATTTAGTCACTCTCTTTCTCTATTTTTCTCTTTCTTCTTCTCTCTCACACACACACATACATATATCACATATGTGTTATATATCTTTTCAAATGTACACACATATATTTAGGAGAGGCCTTATATATAAATTATATCTGTAAAATTATAGTAATATATTATAATACAATAATATAATTATTATATTATATTTGAATATATATAATGTCTCACCTGAACTCAAACTTCATGTATCCAATTGCCTGCTAGACAGGTCCTCCATCCAGCCGGATACCCGGAAGGCAACTTAATCTCTCCATGTCTAAAACAGAAATGTTGATTTTTTTTTTTTTCCTACTCCTCCCCTAGTCTGTCAAATCCTTCACTGTTTTCCATTAGCAGTTGACACTTACACCCTTTCAGTTGCTTAAGGCCAAATCCTGTCACTTATTCTGATTCTTCCTTTTGACTCTGTTTCTAAAATTAAGTTGTAAATTTCCTCAATTTTCACCTTTTACACAACCATTGTTCTAGACTAACCAATATTTATCCCCACCAAGATTACAATAAGAGCTTTTTAACTGGTTTCTCTGATATGCTCCTACTGCTCAATGTTTGCCGAACAGCCAGAGGGGTCTTTCACAAAGGTAAATCACATCACATCACTTATTTGCTTAAACTCTCCCATAGTATCCCATTCCACTAAGAATATGATCCAAATGCCTTTCCCAAACTGATCTGATGCACTGCTGGACTTGGACCTCATCTCACTTAATCTGGACTGAGTGGGATTGGCTTACCTGCTCTCCGGAATGCTTGGCATCATATAATTTGCCACCAAAGGAGCTTGACTGACTCCCTTTATCCCAGTAGCTCCTCGCTTTCTGTCTCCTCTATCAGGAAACCTGAACTGCTTAATCTTTTTTATCTTATTCCCAGATTTTGAGACCCTTATCTTTCCCTTCTTGTCTTCTAGGGATCAGAAACAAGGTTATTTACATTTTCTCTCTATTCCACTTTCCATTATTGTTATGGCATGTATTCTTTGTTTGGTTCCCTTTTTAGTCTTCTTTGCTGATTCTCAAGAACTTATTATGGAATTCAAAATAGAAAATTGTTGTCACTTCTGTAAAGTTTTTTTCTTGTCTCTAACCTGTTTATCCTACAACAGATGGAGGCCTATCTTGATCTTGAGTCTTTCCTTGGTTAGTAGCCAGATTTCACTGTTAGTTAACAGTCTAAAACAATGAAACCTGGTGGATAATGCAAGTCTAAGCACAGGATGATCCGTTGCTTACCACTCCAGGGTTTATGTGGATCAGTGAGACTCTTGCCAATGGGTTCCTAAAAGAATAACTGCTCTGCATCTCACATTGGCTAAATTGGCATCCTCCTTTAAATGTGAGAATTGATCCTAATCAGTGAATAAATTGCCCAGCCTAGTATGACTAATAATTGTTGGAATTGAAAGCCTGGTCAATCGAGAACCACCATATGTAAAATTCATGTTAAGTTATATTTTTAAAATATATTAGGTTGTATCATGTTTCTTAATTTCAATGTAGAATGAGTATGGATTTCTTTTCAAGTATAAACATACCAAAGTTTATTTTATATTTGAGCCAGTCAGATATTTAGCAATATACATCAAAGAAGAAGTGAAGGCTTCCTATGTTTATTATTTCAATATGATGTCTGTTCTAATAAAGTAGAAGAATGCATATGATAGATCATATAGTAGAAATTCTCTAGTTCCACAGTTTGGCCTTAAATATATACATATATTTATAAATTAATCCAAAACACATTGCCATTGTTCCAATTCTTGAGTATGGATTTTGAGTGCTTTAAAAATAATTTACCAGTCTGATAAGGGGTTAATATCCAAAATACATAGAGATTTCATACAACTCAGTATCAAAAATCAAACAACCAGATATTAAAAAATGGGCAGAGGACCTCAATGGTCATTTTTCCATAAAAGATATACGGATAGCCATCAGGCACATGAAAAGATGCTCAACATCTGTAATCATCAGGGAAACACAAATCACAACCACAGTGAGATATCACCTCACACCTGTCAGACTGGCTGTTGTGAAAAAGGAAATAACAAGTTTTAGGGGTGATGTGGAGAAAAGGGAACCCTAGTACACTGTCAGAGGAAATGTAAATTGGTATAGCCACTAAGGAAAACAGTATGGAGTTTCCTCAAAAAGTTAAAAATAGAATTAACATATGCTCCAGCAATTCCACTCCTGGGTATTTAGCCAAAGAAAATGAAAACACTAACTTGCACCCCAATATACATAGCAGCATTATGTACAATAGTCATGTTATGGAAACAACTATACATCAATAGGTGAATGGATAAAGGAGTTGTGGTATGTATATGTATGTATATATGTATGTGTTTTTACACACACACACACACACACACACACACACACACACAAAATGGAATACTACTCAGCCATAAAAAAGAATGAAATTTTGCCATTTTCAACAAGATGTATGGACCTGGAGGGTATTATGCTTAGTGAAGTAAATCAGACAGAGAAAGACAAATACAGTATGCTTTCACTTATATGTGGAATCTAAAAAATAAGACAAATGACTATAACAAAACAGAGATGGACTCACAGATACAGATAACAAACTAATGGTTACCAGAGTGGGGGGTGGTTGGGAAAGGGCCACGGTAGGTGAAGGCGATTAAGAAGTACAAATTACTAGGTATAAAATAAGTAAGTTATAAGGATACAGGGATTATAGGCAATATAATAACTTTATATGGAGTATAATCTATAAAACTATTGAACTGCTGTATCATACCCCTGAAACTAATATATTATAAATCAGCTACACTTCAATAAAGAAAAACTTCTGAAGAAGTGTTTCCAGCTATTGATAATAGGAAATACATTTATTTTTGTTTTTTATAAATATACAAATTTATATTATACTTTTATAATCACATATATTATTAATATCAATACAGTCATATTCATATTATTTTTTAAATTGAAGTATAGTTGATTTACAATGTTGTATTAGTTTCAGATATACAGCAAAGTGATTCAGTTTTTTGTTTTTGTTTTTAATTTTTAAATTTTATTTTATTTACTTTTTTATACAGTAGGTTCTTATTAGTCATCAGTTTTATACACATCAGTGTATACATGTCAATCCCAATAGCCCAATTCATCACACCACCATCCCCACACCCCCGCGGCTTTCCCCCCTTGGTGTCCGTACGTTTGTTCTCTACATCTGTGTTTCAACTTCTCCCCTGCAAACCGGTTCATCTGTACCATTTTTCTAGGTTCCACATATATGCGTTAATATACGATATTTGTTTTTCTCTTTCTGACTTACTTCACTCTGTATGGCAGTCTCTAGATACATCCACGTCTCAACAAATGACCCAATTTTGTTCCTTTTTATGGCTGAGTAATATCCCATTGTATATATGTACCACATCTTCTTTATCCATTTGTCTGTCAATGGGCATTTAGATTGCTTCCATGACCTGGCTATTGTAAATAGTGCTGCTATGAACATTGGGATGCATGTATTATTTTTGGTTTTAATTAGAATTTGGTCTTGAGTTTTTTAAGCACAGCAGAATACCTCTCTTCTTTCTTAGGATGAACCATTTTTCCTTGAAGAGATGTTTCAAGTAGATTAATTGCAGCAATCTAGTTTAAATCAGTGCACCTTCATAACTCTGATGTTTAATGTGATTTTTAATTTTGTTTATGATGCTGACCACAAACATCCAACTAAAACAGTACTGTGTGAAATTCAGACCTAATGCAGCAAAACACCAATAAAGCTAAGTAAAAGTCAATTTTTAAAGGATATAATAGTTATAAGGAAAAAGAGAAAATCAGATTTGCAGTCAATTGAATTGGGCAGATATTTTCTCTACATCATAATCTAATTATCACTTATTGTTTCATTATTAAGTTTTATACCTATGAAATGAACAGAAAAAAATCCTTAAAAATCTCCCGGTGTTGTTAGGATCTAAGGGTTACTGTACGTGGTAGTATTTTATGGTGCTTAAGAAGCCAGACCTTGGAATCGGAAAGGCAGAAAATCCCAAATCTGGTTCTTACAATAGGTGTGACTTCCTTAAGTCATCAAAGCCTCATTTTCCTGTTGCAAAAATGGGAATAAGTGTAACTATGACATTAGAGATTACGGTTTTATAAAACATCATTATATGTGACAGGCATTCAATAAATCATAGCTATTAAAAATTACTTTATAAACTTGTAAACAACTATAAAGTATAAGATTGATAATCACTATCATTATTTTATTCAGGAACTAAGATGGAAGTTACACTTAGAGTGTTGTTAATAAATGTGCAAAAAGTGACAGCTTTTGGTTCAGCCTAATTTTTCTTCTTTTCATCTCATTCTTCTCCATTGGAAAAGATGTGCATTTGTTTAATAACACATATCACATTTTCTTCATAACAGACATTAAAATTGCTAATGATACTTATGACACAGAGAAGTCCCTATTCCATAAAGAATGCTGTATAACTCAAATAAATCTTATCATAAGCAGAGGTGACAAACTTAAAGGCAGTAATGTACAAGTATTTTAAATGTATAATTATGGTTCATGAGCAGAGTGCTTGTCTTAATTTAGTTGCCTGATTCTGCTTATCAAAACAGGATTACGGTTATTGTCAATGATAACTTTGCCTCAATAAATCTTAAATTGGGTTGTATTAGAAATTTAAATCTGATTATTGCAAGAATAATTTTGAGATAAAAGATACCAGGATATTTTAAATGTCATATTTCAATACAAAATGCAGTATATCTTAAAAATATAGTTTTTACTTTTCAAGAAAATTATGTGCCTTTTAAATAGCTCATTGTATATTTTATAATTATAATAATTACATTTCACTTCTTAAAAAATTGATTCTAACCTCTGGTAATCCATTTAAAAAATTTTTGGAAGACAATATTGTTAAAGACCTTGGCAGCTAACACCAGATTCTGTATTAAATCCAAGCCTGGATCTTTTGTCTGTTTTAATGTCTTGGTTTTGATTACAGTATTTTGGTGTTTCAAGGTTTTTGTCTTTTAAAAACGTAAAGACACAAAGTGATATCATTCTTCCCCATAGAGTGTGTCTTTCTCTGGTAGACAGTACAGCTGACAGCCAGAATGAAGTGCCTTTGAGTGAGCATCACTGACATCTAGAGAAGCCAAGGTTACCTTTCTCCCATGTGCTTGTACATGTAAAAGAATTGTGAACAAGACAAATGTTGTCTTTGTTTTAAGCCATTATACTTAGGGGTAGTTTGTGTTACATAAAAATTGATAATAGAAACAATCAGCAACAAATAAATAGAATATATAAATTTTTTGAAAAGCTTTTTTCATGTAACATGCACATGTTAAAGTCTAGGAATAAAGTAAAGTATTGAGATAACTTCAAATTATTAAAGTTGACTCCAAATTAGTCTATAGATCTATGGCAATTTCTATCAATGTACCCAGTTGTTTTGTAGAAATTATCAAACTGATTCTAGCATTTAAAGATAAATTTATTGCATAAAGGCCATCTTTAAGGCAATGAACAAAGCCTGAAAATTTATACCACTAGTTTATCAATATTTGTACATAAAGCCATGGGGATTAAGACTGTCTGGTATTTGTTACTGGTGCGATGATGGAAAAAAATAGATGAATAGAGCTTCCCTGGTGGCGCAGTGGTTGAGAGTCCGCCTGCCGATGCAGGGGACACGAGTTCGTGTCCCGGGCTGGGAAGATCCCACATGCCACGGAGCGGCTGGGCCCGTGAGCCATGGCCGCTGAGCCTGTGCTCCACAACGGGAGAGGCCACAACAGTGAGAGGCCCGCATACCGCAGGAAAAAAAAAAAAAAAGAATAGAACATAAAAGAGCATCTGGAAATAACACATTCATTGTCACCTATTTATATCTAAGTTGACATCATAGTGCATTGGAATAAGGATGGTCTTTTTAACTGAAGAATCGCTGATTTACAATATAATATTGGTTTCAGATGTACAACATAGTAATTTAATATTTTTATAGATTATACATCAGTTAAAGTTATTACAAAATAATGGCTATATTTCTTTGTGTTGTACAATATATTCTTGTAGCTTATTTATTTTAGGCATAGTAGTTGATATCTCTTAATCCCTTACCCCTATCTTGCCCCTCCCCACCTCTCTCTCCCCACTGGTAACGACTAGTTTGTTCTCTATATCTGTGAGTCTGTACTGTTTTGTTGTATTCATTCGTTTTATTTTTTAGATTTCACATGTAAGTGATAATACAGAGTATTTGTCTTTCTTTGTCTGACTTGTTTGGCTTAGTGTAATACATTCCAGGTCCATCCATGTTGTTGCAAGTGGCAAAATTTCATTCTTTTTTATGGCTGAGTAATACTTTGTTGTAGATTTACATACTACCTCTTCTTTATCCATTTATCTGTTGATGGGCACTTAGATTTCTTTCATGTCATAGCTATTGTAAATAATGCTTCTGTGAACATTGCGGTGCATGTATCTTTTCAAATTAGTGGTTTTTTTTCTTTGGATATATACCAAAGAGTGGAACTGCCGGGTCATATGGTAGTTCTATTTTTAATTTTTGAAGAACCTCCATACTGTTCTCCATAGTGGCTGCAACAATTTAAATTTCCACCAACAGTGTAATAGGGTTTCTTTTTCACCACACCCTACCCAGTACTTGTTATTTGTGTTCTGTTTGATGATAGTCATTCTGACAGGTGTGAGGTGATATATCGTTGTGGGTTTGATTTACATTTCTTGGATAATTAGATTAACAGTGTTGAGCATCTTCTCCTGTCCCTGTTGGGCATTTATATATTCTTTGGAAAACAATGTCTTTTCAGATCTGCCCATTTTTTAGTCAGATTGTTTGCTTTTGATATTGAGTTGTATGAGCTCTTTACATAATTTGGATATTAGCCCCTTATCACATATATCATTTAAAAATATTTTCTCCCATTCAGTAGGTTGTCTTTTCATTTTGTTGATGGTTTACTTTGCTGTGCAAAACCTTTTAATTAAGTCCCATTTGTTTATTTTTGCTCTTAGGAAACAGATCCAAAAAAATATTGCCAAAATAAATGTCAAAGTGTGTTCTGTTTTCTTCTAGGCATTTTATAGTTTCATGTATTGCATTTAGATGTTTAATCCATCTTGAGTTTATTTTTGTGTATGGTGTTAGAGAATGTTCTAATTTGATTCTTTAACATGTAGCTGTCCTGTTTTCCCCGTACCACTTATTTATGAGACTGTCTTTTCACTATTGTATATTCTTGCATTCTTTGTTGTAGATTATTGACTATAAGTGCATGAGTTTATCTGGGCTCTCTATTCTGTTCCATTGATCTATGTGTCTGTTTTTGTGCAAGTACCATGCTGTTTTGATTACTGTAGCTTTGTAGTATAGTCTCTATACCTATTTATCTCTATTTATTAAACAAAACCACAGAAAGACTAAAAAGACTCATATCTAAACCCTTTATATCCATTATAAATATGCATGTATTGGTATACATTGATACATATCAAAAGACTCAAATCCATAATATATTTTAAAACTCTTCACACAAATAACTTAAGCAGACAAACTAATAAAATGATGGATAAGGAATTTCAACAGGCATTTCATACAACAGAAAAAAAAACATGATAAATAAGGCTTTGAAATGGAACTGAATTTTATTAGTTATTAGGGAAATGTAAATTAAAACCACAATGCAAATTATTATACACCCAAAAGAATGACTAAATTTTTAAAAGGCAGACAATATCAAATATTGATAAGATGTAGGAAAAATTGAATTATCATAACTGTCACAGCAAAGTAAGTTATACTAATAACTTGAATAAAACATTTGGCATTACCTACAAAGCTAAACCCATATTTACCCCATAAGTCAGCAATTCAATTCCTAGTTAAACACCCAATGAAATCAGGTATATATGTTCTCCAAAATGAAAATAACTGAAGTATCCATCTGTGTTATAGTGTGTAATTGTGGTATATTCATACCATAGAAAACTACATACATCTCACAGATAAAATATTGGTGGAAAGTGGCCAAAAACAAATAAGTACCTACTATAGGATTCCACATTTTCTATATGTATGTTATAATTAAATAAAAATTCTAAAGGTCCAAAGAATATTTCTGATTCTGAGATTGCATATTCACCATGTTATTTCAGAGGGTACAGACCTTAATGATTATATATAAAGACATTTTTTATTAACTCATATTTGACACAAACTGAATCATAGTTTAAGTAAATTTGAGGCAAGCAGTACTGGTGAAAATGGTAAATGAAATAATAAAGCATTTCTCTCAGTTCAGTTTATCTTCTGTCTATATCCATTTCTGAATGACTATAATTGTTTATGTCACATACAGTGTTTCATGTTTTTCAAGCACTACTCAATCACAGTAGGTGGGTATTATATCCATTTTATAGTTAAGCACTTTTACTCTTATGGACATTAATGAGCTCAATTTTACACCAGTAGAAAGTTAAAGAATTTTGGATCAAGCCCAGTTTGATTGTGTAGGAAGGCAAAATTATCAAACCTGGTTCTCAGTATCACCTTTCCTGATGGACCTTTTATTACTTATTTGACTGCCTGAAGTAACAGCTTGATGTCTACAACCCAAAGATATGTTTGGAAAAGACTCCATAGGATCTCTTTCATTCATGGGGCAGGAGTATAAGTCGATCAGTTTCATAAGTAGATCAGATGGTGGTTAAGTGGTAAATAGAAAGTGGTAAATCAAGATGGACCCATGATTTTGATACCTAGCCTGAAATAAATTTCCATTTTATGTAAATTAGTTTCAACTTCTAAGTCTAATGATATGTACATTCTTTATGACAGTTTAATTAGCTGTTTTAGATCTCAGCCTAAATCATGGTTTTCAATCTTAACTGCAGACACATAATGAAATAAACAACAATGTTTTTATGTAACTAATGGGAAAAATCTTAGCTTAGATAATTGTGTCTTCAGGGAAAATATGTTAACTAAGAAATCAGAGAGGATATGAGTCTTGAAGTTCATAAAAAGAACTGCAGTATTAGTAGACTTGGTAAAATGATGTTCCATAGGAAGTTAGGAAAATTTAGAATTTGCTTCAACTAACTGTGTTCCTGCCCACAAAACCAACACGTAATGCTGAAATGCCAGTTGACATTTTCAGTCCGCAACTGGTCAACCTTAGGACCAAGATTTTTCTTGGGAAGAATGGGAAATTGTTCATCAGGTGTATCTGAAGGATGGTAGGAATAAATCATCTGATTTTCATAGGACAAGAGAAAGCACAACTATTTCAAGGTCTGTAAGCTTCTAAGTGGCAGAACCAGAATTAAAACTGAGATTGATCAAACACTACCTTTGTTACAATTACTACACCAATGGCTTTCAAACTATTTTTAACAGTTGATTTTTTATTCAATTAGACAGGGCCAAGTTAACTTACAATAAAAATTGAGCTACACTGGTTAAAGTTGGGATGAGGAGTAGTCCATTTATTTTTTCACAACAACCTCACCTAGCCCTGTCCCCAACAGTGATCTCCAAAGCACTTCTACTGAATGAACCCTAGCCTTCTCTGGAAGTGTTTTAAATATCACTGCATTTAAGATGCTAGGTGCCACATTAATATGTCAATTTTCCCTATGGACATATTATTAATAATGGACATTCCCATGATTACATTAGAATGAATTAACTTATTAGATGGCTAACTGAAAACAGAAGAAAAGTAAATATTTATTATTCTTTAGTAACAATCAGACTATTCTGAAATATAAGTGAAAGTTTTGGCTCGGTTGTAAGGATTAAATGACACAGTAACTGTCCTTAAGAAACTACATAGACCTAAGAGCCCATTGTAAGGGTAAACAAAGTAAAGGTACATGCTGAAACACTATTAGCAATAAGGAGTTATAAAGCAGTTGTTCTGAACTCTTTCACTTATGTTGTTCTTTTAGGTCAAAATATTACAGTATATGGTCAAGTGTGATAAGTTCTATAAATAAGAAAGTGCAAAATATTAAAAACTTAGAAGTAGGTGATAGTACTTTTCCAGGTAAGCTCATTAGGAAGACATTCATGGATGTAGTGATGTATAATTTAGGCTAAGTAGAACAGAGAAGGAATTGGAGGAAGTGGGGAAACACAGTAGAGTAGACCAAGGCATCAGAGTAGAGTAGACCAAAACAGAGTAGACCAAGGCATCACTGATTATTCTTATTTTTACTTCTCATAATTCTCAAAATTTATTGTAATATAGTGCTATTCACTTAAGATAATCGTATTTCTTAATATTTGTATTACTTCTGACACCACAAAGAGAAGCTAACATTCTTATCATTTCCTCTGATGTTTTCTTCCCTCAATAATTCCTTGAAGTTGATCAATTCAAATATTCTTGGCACTCTTTTTTCTTAAAGCAAAAAATTTTTATGGGAGTACAGTGGTGAAACCAATCATACGATAAAACCTCTCAAAATCTACCCTACTCCTTGCCCTTGAGATTAGGAAACCGCTCTAGTCAGAAGTGCCCAGGATTGTGGACCCCCAGGAAACAGCATGGAACAGAAATTGCTGATAAATTGGAATGAACCTCCTCAGTCAGTTGTCACTGGAGAGTCACCACTGCAGCTAACAAACCCTTCTAACTAGGCAATCTGGCATTATGTCTTCAATATTTAGCCCCTGAAAGTCATAGATGGGATATTCTCTTGTAACTTAGACACTGCCCAGTCATCTGTAAAGAGAGAGGATCAGTCCTTCATGAGTCATTTTGCCTATAATCCATTATTGGAAAAATTCCTGGCCCTTCTCATGTATCTCCAGTCTGACCCTTGTGATTTCCTTGTCATTTTCTCACACATATCTGCTCAACCCAGGAGATTCTAAGGCATGAGTGATTACACAATAGTTTCACCAACATTTTCCCATACATGACATTTCTATGATAAATTCCAAGACACTAGCACAGAAATGAATAATACAAGTAGCCATGTCCACCTGGGGCATGAGGGCTTCTGAAAATCATTTATCCCAATATACTCTACTACTCTGTGATCTTCTTTGTTTTATTCTTCTCTCTATTGGCTACATTACCTAGCTTAGTTTCTGGCAAGCAGTGAATAAATATTTTTTTTTAGCAAATGAAGTTTTTTTGAATAAATACTGAAAGAAACAGCTCATTTACTATTTCATGTGTTACCAGTGTATTAACCAGTGTATGTTGAAGTTGTGTTATGGATTAATGAATATATTTAGTCTTATTTAAAGGTATGAATATAGTTCAATGAGTATAAATTATTTGAGAAACATACTTTATTCAAGTTTTCAAATTGCCCAGATTACAATGCAATATATGCCACAATTTTGGCTACATTTCCTGGTGAAAACATTATAAAGTAAACATTTAACTATATTTTAAAAAATCATTTAGAATAGTCATATAGCACTCTTAAAAAGAGAGGATGAAATGTTAAGCAAAAATTGTGCCTCTGTTGAGATCACTACCTTAGGGAGATATTTCAGTTTATATATCGATTGTTATCAATAAATATTTACTAGATGGATGGACGGTTGATTGAAAACACACACATAAAATATTTTTTTTTTTGCGGTACGCGGGCCTCTCACTTGTTGTGGCCTCTTCCGTTGCGGAGCACAGGCTCCGGACGCGCAGGCTCAGCGGCCATGGCTCACGGGCCCAGCCGCTCCGCGGCATGTGGGATCTTCCCGGACCGGGGCATGAACCTGTGTCCCCTGTATTGGCAGGCGGACTCTCAACCACTGCGCCACCAGGGAAACTCTGTAAAATCCTTGATAGGGAGAGTGTAGTAGGCTGAAAACTGTTCAGCAATTTCTGTTAAAAGGGTGCATGTAATCCAGAAACAAGGAGAATAAAACAGATTTGGGGGTGAGTGAATTCAAGGTTATTAGATTTTTAGCATCTCATGTAACATGTGGTAGACTTGAAAGACAAGGACAGAACAAGACATAGCTCTTCTCCTCCTCTTCCTCCTCATCCTTCTCCTTCATCTCCACTCTTTACTTTCTCCTCTTTATTTATCTCTTAAGCCCATCTTCAACTATCACCAATTGTTCAAAATAAGCAAGAACTCACATAAACAAATTGGAAACTGTTTGAGAATAATGAACAAAACTATTTTGAGCAAGGGGTTGGGAGTTATCAAAAAGTAAAATTAGTTACAAAAGCTATGAATAAGCAAATTTGAAGGATAATTTACTGGGAGTTTTTTTTGGTTTTTTTTTTTACATCTTTATTGGAGTATAATTGCCTTACAATGGTGTGTTAGTTTCTGCTTTATAACAAAGTCAATCAGTTATACATATACATATGTTCCCATATCTCTTCCCTCTTGTGTCTCCCTCCCTCCCTCCCTCCCTCCCTATCCCACCCCTCCTGAAGGATAATTTAAAGGATAGGTATTCTACAAATATAGCTGTAATGCACATACCTTTATTCACATTTTATTTCTTTTCCTTCTTTCCTTTCTTCCTTCCTGAAGAAATTATCATGTTAGAAAAAAGTAAGCATGGACTTCCAGGGGTCTAGAGGACACATCTAGAAACCATTACTCCAACCCTTAATTTTCTTTGAGGTGTAATAATTTCCTTATAAGTTCATGTGAAATTTACATTTTACTCCATAATACATTGATTTGTTTTAACGTAAAATAACATAATACATTGATTTGTTTTAACGTAACATTAAAAATTTTGAGTTTTCTTAGCATTTGAATAACAAGGATCATTTTTAATTTGTTTTGTTTTCCTGCAGCTTTCATAGATCCCTTATATACTGTCATATGAGGAATATTTAGTAGGCTAATTTGAGAGGAATAATGACGGTATAGGATATTCATAAAGCACTTTAGAGAGTAGAAATTGAATGATACACTGAATATTATGCAGTACTGAAACTGAAAATATGAAAGCAGCTCTTATATGAAAGCACTTGGTACAATCTCTGGGTACCAGCATGAAGAGTGATGGGATAGACACAATAATTATTTGAGCAAAATAAATGTGAAACAATAAAGGCCATCCTTCCTTTGGTAAATTTATCATCATAAAGTAATTCCATAAAATGCAGACCATAACATTAACACTCCACTGAGGAATTTTTGTTTTTGATGAAATGATACTGTTAAGGCATAAATTATTGGTAAAGAGTCTTAATAATGTATTTAACAACATTTTGTGCTTCAAGGGATCCCTCAAGCATGTAATAATCAGATAAGTCCACATGATTTGAAATAATTTGCATTGGATTTTGTTGAAATGACTTCCTTCAGGATAAGTAAAATGAGCTATAGGGACACATCCCCCCATGAAATACTTTTCCAAGGAAATTTGCCAATTAGTTATTTGAGTAATTATATAGGAAAAGACAACATTAGCCACATACCTTTCATCATACAAGTAAACACATACACGCACACACACTCTTTGTCTTTTCCTATATGTGTGTCTGTCTATATACATAGACGTAGATATAAACATAAATGCTTTCTCGGGGCCATTACTCAGTTTTGGCAAAACTTTTCTAATCTTTTCTAATCTAGGGACATTAGTTTTCAAATGTTAATAATGTTTACCTTGTGTCAAATCTAGTTCTACTTTATATTTTGAAACTCCCAAACATTAACCTTCTCCTGATGCAAATATCTTTTTCTTTTACTTTCCAAGTAGTGAATATTCACTGGTTTCCTGGCTGCCTCTCAAGCCAAATGGTTTCTATATCCTTTACCATCTCAACTTCTGTTATAGTCTACCCTAAAAATGTAAACTTACTTCAGATATTTTTATTGGCCTTCTATTGTTTTTACTCTCATTTCTCTGTCTTTGGTCAAACACATTCACTCCCATTGCTTCAACTCTCATAAAAAGCATGACAAATGAATAAATATTATCTCCATGACTTTTTTTGAACTCCATACCGCAGTTTCCTGATATTATACATGTCATGTATATAACCCTTTATTATACATATATAATATAATAATAATATATAATCTTGTGATTTATGAATAAAATCAGGTACTTATCCTGCTGTTCATATATGGAGAGTATTTGAGGGTAACCAAATGGATGTTGATGAAAAATCAACCTTCTAGAGAAATCGCAGCTAATAAATGCTAATTAGTCATCAATAGCTGCTAACCATTGTGGGATGTTGATGTGGAATATTATAGAAGGATCCGGCTAATGCACTTGAATTTCTCATCAATGCTAAAATTATTAAACAGTAGGCAAACAAATATCATGTATTTCCTGATATGATATAATATGAATTAGACAGTACTACCCATGGCATATTCTTTCCAAACATTGAACATGGATCACACTTTTAACTCTATCAGTTTAGAAGAAAGACTGGGAGAGAAAAACATGCTAAATGACACTGTAAAGATACAGTCAGCTGAGCCCAGAATACGGAAAATTCTTTCTGACAAGTGACATGTTTTCTTAAAGTAATGCCACAGGGGAAAAATGAAACAGACTAAAGACATGTAAGCCAAATATAATACATAGATTTCATTTGGATCTAAATTCTAAAAATAAATAAAATTAGCTAAAAATAATATTTATAAAACTATCAGTAAAAATTTAATGGAGGGCTTCCCTGGTGGCACAGTGGTTGAGAGTCCGCCTGCCGATGCAGGGGACACAGGTTCATGCCCTGGTCCGGGAAGATCCCACATGCCGCGGAGCGGCTGGGCCCCTGAGCCATGGCTGCTGAGCCTGTGCGTCCGGAGCCTGTGCTCCACAACGGGAGACGCCACAACAGCGAGATGCCCGTGTACCGGAAAAACAAAAATTTAGTGGAGATTATTTTTAGCTAATAATAAGGAATTACATTTAATTTTGTTCATTAATCATTTTGATACTGTATTTTTAAAAATTCCTTATATGTTAGTATATACTGTTAATAATTTCATTTAATTTTGTGTATAATGTGCTTTAAAATACTTCACAAAGAGGGGTGCAATGAAGTAAGAAAGGCATAATGCTGTTTTATTGAAACTGGATAATGAGGTCATGATGATTCATTATACTATTCTCCTTGTTTCTGTTTATTTGAAATTTTCTATAAAAACATGAAAAGAGTTGAACAAATTCTAATTTATTTTTCTTCTCTATGTATTCTAAAAGTGTTTTGTTTGCTCATTTGCATAACAGTCCTGTCCTGTTCTGTGTTTGTCTAGGTAGATTTAAAAATAACTGCTCAAAAACAGATATGCCAGCATATGTGAACTTTTGATAAGCTAAATCTTCTCTGAGAAAATTTTCTAACCTTTTAAATGGGGTTTATTATCCCTAGGTAGTTGTGAGAATAAACTATACTCAAAAATATATAGAGTCTAACACAGAAGGTGATAATAAATGCTACTTCTGGTCTTCTTCACCCCTTCTCCTACTTCTGGGTCAGGAAGACTTATATCCATTTTACATACAGGGAACTTGTTAACTGAAAGATTATATGAAACTGTTGAACTCATAAAGTTTTACTGTGTCACCATGCTAACAGATCGTAGAGTTCATCATTGTTCATTTCCAAATCCTTCATGAACACCTTTCCAAATCTCTTAAATTCTATCTACTTAATTTTCTTTCCGCAAGTCTGAAAGCACCAAGAAGTCTCATTTTCTATGTGGAAAAGAAAGCACAAAAAAGAGGTACATTCTAAATTTTCTTTCTCTCTGAAATATTCCATTTTAGCTAACTAATTTCGCCACTACATCAATACTTTTTCATTTGATTAATCATTATGTCCACTTTCACTATTTATGTTTTCAATCTCTACTTCTGGCTGTATTAGTTGCTTTAATCATTTCATTCAGTCTAATATACTTTGAAGAACATGTAAACAATACAGATATGTTTTTAAATTTCACACCACACAATCATTATAGCTCTGTATTTTTCTTTCTCTCATGTTTTATCTTTAGTTTACCTGTGGTCTTGGAGCCTTTGAATGCAAGCTTTATCAGATACAATAGAGAAAAATCTGAAGTTACTGCCAACCTTGTCATTCTCTCATTGCTGTGCCTGTGCTTTCCCTGTCCTTATGGTGATAGACTTGCCTCTGTGGATAAAGCTGAACATATAAACTGGGATGGGTCAATTGTTACCCTCAAAATAACTGATTCAGGCTGAGCTCATTTGTTATCTGGACCAATCTGAATAGTTTCTTGGCATGTTTTTCTTACTAGAGATGGCAAGGAAGTCTTTCCTTTTGCTTTGATAGAAAATATATAATCCAGAACTGCTTTTAGCATTGCAGTAATGGGTGTGCTTCTGAAGATTATGTATTGAACAAAATGAAGACCACATCCAGAAAGATGGAGTGATGAGTAGTTGGGGGTGGGGGCAGGAGAGAGAGAGAGGGGAGGGAGGGAGGGAGGGAGGGAGGGAGGGAGGGGAGGAAGAAGGGAGAAGTAGTGTACAAGACTTCATGTCCTTAGTTTTGTTTATCCTTGATAGAAGCTCAAATCTTTTGTTTGTACTGAAGAAAAGATTTTTGATATTTACTTGTCTATTTAAATTGGAGTTTTGTCACTTACAAATAGATACCCAACTATTGCCCAAGAATCTCAGTGTATTTGTATATTGGATATTAGGGGAAAAAAACATTTGGGAAAGAAATAATATCCACACAGAATTATGGTACATTTATTTATTATTTATTCATCCAGCATATATTAAGCATATTTTTGTGCCAGGGACTAAGCCTTTCTGGAAATATAATCAATCCAGGTGTACAAAGATCTCTGCCTGCATAATGCTCCCAGTATATGATAGGAGACTGGCAATTTTACAGATCATTACAATAGAAGGTGGTGTATTCTTTAGGAATTATATTCAAAGTGCTAAAGGAACACGTAAAATAATCAATACAAGACTGTAAGTTCCAAGTTGCCTGTTGAAAAATTATTTAATCTTCAAATATTTAAGTAATTAACAAATGATATTTGGTAAGGTATACCAAATTCAGTAGTATACACTAAATATACACTGTAGAACATGAAGAAGTGACTAAGTTCCATGTTGGAATCAATACAGTGCTGGATGAGAACAACATGATTAAGCCAAAACACTAAGGTAATTCAGCCATGCTTACAGATTAACATTACTTTTAGAGCTTTAAATAAATATCTATACCTGGGACCCATTCTAATTGATTGTGTAAACTAATCTGGGGTGTGACCTGGGCATGGCTATTAGTTAAACTGCTGCAAAATAATTCTGTTCAGCAGCCAGGCTGGATCATCACTGACCTAAATTCCTAGGAGGCCCAGATAGTTTAAGTTATTTCTTGGGAATTTAGCAGAAATATGTGAAAGGGATTTGTCTTCTCTATGTCTGTAGTATTGGGAATTTCAAGGCAAGTGCATGGAAATTTCCAAGTACAGGAAGTCAAACATCTGACATTTATGTTTTGTCCATACTGATCACCATAATGAATGGTGAAAAAGGAGTGGAGAGTTGAATTTCCAAAATATTTCAATAATAACAGTAAAAACTGTATGTAACTAATGAAAATGTGTAGAGCAAAATTGGTATTGACTTGGTAACTATATATATTATTTTATGTTGCGAGTGTATCATTTTTCCATTTTATTAAATAAGTTTTCTGCTCATCTGAAAGGCTTATTAAAACACAAATAATCACCATTTACATCTTAGAGTTTCAGTATTTAGTTGGTGATGTACATTGGTATGTGATTTACATAAACACTAATAATTCTTTTACATTGACTTTGCTCTAGACTTGAAAAACAATACTGAACAATTTTTTTAATAGAAATGAGCCTGTGAATGTTTCATTGAACTGAAATTCCATGTGTCTAGTAATGTTACATACCAGGGAAAAGTGAATCACATTTTCTAAACTTTATCTTGCTGAAACAAGCCTAGAGGATGAGCGATAATACCTGTGCAATATAATGAAATGAAAGGAAAATAGTGAAATGTTCTTCAAAAATACTGTAGAATGTAGTGTCACATATTTCTTGAAACTCGGATTCAAACTTAAGGTGAAAATTACTTGGATAAAAAAATGATAATGTACGTCCTTCAAATATCCTGTAATATAAACTATAGATGGAATTGTGTACAGTAAATTTTATGGAAAAAAATAATTTAAAAACAAGTGACCTAGAGAATGGGTATGAATAAAAAAATCGCTAGGTATAGATATCTGTCTTTCAAACCATTTTGATTTTATGGTCACTGTTAAATAATAATTAGTATATGAAAGTGTATTGAATATGAGGCATAAATCTAAGTACTTTAAATGTATTACTTTATTTCATCCTTAATAAATACTATGAAATGCTCTTATGATTAAATGATGTTCTTAATATTATTATCAAATGCTTAATTATGAATCAACATTTCTAATATATATCTGCTTATCTGCAAGGTTTACTGTATTTTGGTTTTATGTTGTTTTTAAAATCTAAACTTGTGTGTGTGTGTGTGTGTGTGTATACATTAAAAGATTGCATTTGTGCTCATGAGGCTTGAGTGACTTACTGATATGAATTTTTTAAATGTATTGGAAAGTTTAGGAATTAAAGTGAACTAAATGTGTATAAGATGTTCATTCCCTTTTTCTCTCTAAATATCTATCTGATTGTACATCATTATGGATTCACATGCTTTTACTATTTAATGATCACTAGAAATATTCATTTTGATTCTCAGTTTGCACCAAATGTGACCAATAGGACCTCTGTCAAATAGAGTTCATTCTTTTTACATGATGCCATTCGTCTTTGAGTGCTTCTTGCCTAACAACATTTATCAGTTTTATTTGCATTTTTTTCGTGCCATAGAACTATATTCAGCTATATCTTCAAAGCGCGGGCTTTCTCTAGCTGCAGTGAGCGGAGGCTACTCTTTGTTGCGGTGCATGGGCTTCTCATTGCAGTGGCTTCTCTTGTTGCCAAGCATGGGCTCTAGGTACACAGGCTTCAGTAGTTGTGGCTTCCAGGTTCTAGAGCACAGGCTCAGTAGTTGTGGAGCATGGGCTTAGTTGCTCCACGGCATGTGGGGTCTTCCTGGACCGGGGCTCGAACCTGTGTCCCCTGAATTAGCAGGCGGATTCTTAACCACTGTACCACCAGGGAAGCCCAGAGTCCTAGTTTTATAAAGTGTCAAATGGCGGTTGCAAACCAAGACCTGGGTGCTAGGTGTGCTAATTGCTCTTGGAATATCATAGCTTTTAGAACTTTTCAGTGGACAGATGTAAGATATATTTTTAAAATAAGTTTTATATTTTAGAACACTTTTAGATTTACAGAAATATTGCAAAGATAGTACAGTTTTTATAAACTCTGCACTCAGTTTCCCTTATAATTAACATCTAACTTTGGTATATTTGTTATAATTAATTACTCCATGTTGAAACACTGTTATTAACTAAAGTCCACATCCTGTTCAGATTTTATTAACTTTCATTTAGTGTACCTGTTCTGTTCCAGGATCTCATCCAAGATACCATATTGCATTTAGTCTCATGTCTCCTTAGGCTTCTCTTGGCTGTAAGTTTCCAAGGCATTTCGTGTTTTCAGTGACCTTAAAAGCTGTGAAGAGTGCTGTTCAGGTATTTTATAGAAAGTTTCTCAGTTAGAATTGTCTCAATTAGAGTTAGAAAGTCTGATGTTTTTCTTATGATTAGACTGAGGTCACGGGCTTTTGGAAGGAAGACCAGAGGTGAAGTGCCATTTTTAGCACATCACATCAAGGGTATGTAGGGTCCTGACGTTTTTGCTGTTAACCTGATCCTCTGGTTGAGGTGGTGGTTTGACAGGTTTCCCCACTGTCCAGTTACTCTTTTTCCTCATTTCTATACTGTACACTTTGGAGAGAAGTCACAATATGAAAGCAACACTTGAAGATTGTGGAATGAATTTCCACCTCCAATAAGGCAAATTAACTACATAAATTAGATTTCATTCTGCATTGGAAATTTGTGTCTTATCCCTCATTTGCTTCTTTCCTTATTCAACAACTTATTTATAGTAGTAAATACTCATGAATATTTATATTCTACTTTGGGTTAGAAGGCAATGCTTATATATTTTGTTCAAATTGTTTGGGAGATCTTTCAGTTGGTTCTGGTTCCTTAAATTCCACATTATGTGGAATTTTGTTTTGTTTTTAGAACTCTTTTTGGCACCACAAGATTTTTTCCAGGCTCATTTGGTATATTTCCTGCCTTAGTCCTAGAATCAGCCATTTATCCAAAGTTCTAGTTCCTTATTTTGGAGGTTTGGAGTTTGGACTTAGAAACCAAAATCTGGGCAATAGGTGAAAAGATGATTAATTTCATGTATCAACTTGACTGGCTTAAGGGATAACCAGATAGCTGGTAGAAATATTTCTGAGTGTGTCTGTGAGAGTGTCTCCAGATGAGGTTAACATTGAATGGGTAGACTGAGTAAAGAAAGACCTTTTCCAATACAGATGGATGTCATCCAATTCATTGAGGCCCTCAATAGAACAGTAATGCAGAGGAAGGGTAAATTTGCTCTCTGCTTGAACTGGGACATAAATCTTCTTCTGTTCTTGGACATTGGTTCTCCTGATCCTTGGACATTTGGACTTGGTCTTACTTACACCATTGACTTCCCTGGTCCTAGGGCCTTTGAGTTTAAACTAGAACTACACCACCAGCTTTCCTGGGCCTGTAGCTTGCAGATAGCAGATGGTGAGACTTCTCAGTCTCCATAATTGTGTGAGCCAATCCCTCATTTTAAATCTCTTTCTGTATGTCTATCCTATTAGTTCTGCTTCTCTGGAGAACCCTAATACAGGTTTAGTTAGTAAACATAGTTAGTAATATAGGTTTAGCTTAGTAAACCCTAATATAAGTTTACTCTTTGCTACTGAGGTATCTTTAGGCCCCCTTATCAGTGTCAGTGCAGGAAAAATATATGCGTATATACTAACCTATGTATATATACATATCTATATTTATAGAGACCTTATGTCACCATATATATCGATATTTATCTAATGGGATACTGATGTATCCCATTCTAATTTATTACCACTTCATTCATTTTGGCTCCTTCCTGTTGCTTATCTCTAAGCTACCACTACAAAAGTGAGGAAACTGTTTTTTCATCATCCACCTTCCATTTACTTTAATTCTAGTAAACATATGTATTCAGAATTGTTAACTCATACCTGATGGGATATACCTTTTTCAGCTCAGGTTCAGTGATTTTGTATAGTTTATTTTTCCCCCTTTAGTTTTCTAGTCTCCACTCATTTCCGAGGTTACTTACCTCAGAACATTTCCCTCACCCCATTCAGTGAGGTTGCTTCATATATTTGTAATAAAGATCAATTGTTTTGTCACATTCTGCATTCCATTCTGGGAGTCACTGACCTACTAAATTATTATTTTTAAGATTTTTGAGTATTAAGGTTCACACTTTGTGCTATGTTGATAAATGGATTTTGAAAAATGAATATTGTCACTTATCCAAAAATATAGTATTATACTTAATAGATTCACATTCCTAAAAACTCCCCGGTGCTTCATATATTAAACCCTACCTCCCCTTTCCCCAAATCCCTGGCAACACTGGAGTATTGTCTATGTAGTTTTGGCTTTTCCAGAGTGTCATCTAATTGGAATCAAAGTGTATAGCCTTTTTAGCCTTTTACTTATAAATATGCATTTAAGAGTCATACATTTTTTTGTGGCTTGATTGCTCATGTTTTTATCACTGAATACATATTCTATATTTTGGATGTATCACAGTGGATTCTCCACTTATCTCCTGAAGGGCATCTTGGTATCTTTTATTTTTGGCGGCTGTGAAAAAAGCTGCTGTAACATTTGCATGCAAGTTTTGTGCAGACATAATTTTTCAAGTCAGTTGGGTAAACACTGAGGAATGCAATTAATGAATCACATGTTAAATGTATATTTACCTTTGTAAGAAACTTCCAAATGCTCCCAAAGTGGGTGTACTATTTTGCATTCCCGCAAGTAGTGCATGTAACTGTTCCTTCACTTCTGCACCAGAAATGATATTATCAGATTTTTGGTTTTTGGTTAATCTAATAGGTGTTTAATGATATCTTGTTTTAATTTGTAACTCCCTAAGGGCATTTTATGAGTAGAATCTTTTCATATGCTTATTTGTCGTCTGTATGTCTTCTTTGGTGAGTTCTCTCTTCAGGTTCGTTAGTATTTATTTGGGTTGTTCCTTTTTCTTATTCAGAGTTCTTCTGTAGTTCTTTATTAGATATGTGTGTTTTGACAGTCTTTTCTCCCAGTATGTGGTTTTTCTCTTCATTCCCTTAACTGTTTTTCACAGAGAAAAGTTTTCACTGTAAGAAATCCATCTATCAATTTTTTTTCATGAATTGTATTTTGGATACTTTATCTAGAAACTCATACCCAACTCCAAGGTCACCTAAATTTTCTACTGTGCTCTCTCCTAGAAGTTTTGTGGTTTTGCATTTTCTTTTATTTATATTCTCTATTTATTTTTTGTGAAAATTGTAAATTCTGAGATTAGATTTATTTATTATATTAGTATTATTTTATTATCATTATTACATATCAATATTTAATATTCCAGCACCATTTGTGGAAAAAACTTTTCTCCATTGGATCATCTTTCTATGGGTCTGTCTCTAGGCTTCCTATTCTGTTTTATTGAATTATGTATCTATTCTTTTGCTAGTACTATGTTGCCTTGATTACTGTTAGAGGAGGTCATTGGGAGGACATGACCACTGGTTGACCAAGAGCTGAACCCAGGCAATAAGAGACTCCTTACCCTTTCTCCTATAGTTGGAATGTACATTCTGCCCACCATTCCCATAGCTGGACCTGTATCAAAAACATAGACTTGAGAAAGTGCTGCCGAGACCGTGTGGACTGAATATGTTACTGAACCCAGTTAAAGTCTTTATATAAACTTTTAAGATTCTGGTGGGTGGGTGCAGAGATATACTCATCTTGCAGTCACCCAAGATAAGCCTTGTATGCAAGTTCCCTTGTTTACTAAACCTGCCACCTACCAATCTGGAGTGGGTTTCCTCTTTCTTAGGTCTCTCCTTCCCCTTCGTGTACGGGAACCAGTTTCAGATTTCACCTGGGGAATGCACACGTTTTTGAAACAACAAATACTGCAGTTTTATATTAAGTATTGGAACTGAGTAGTATGAAATCTCCAAGTATATTTTTCTTCTTTTCCAGTATTGTGTTGATTATCTTAGGTCCTTTGCATTTCTGTATTAACTTAGAATAAATTTCTCAATATCAACAAAATATCTTCCTGAGATATTGATTGGGATTCTATTGAATCTATAAGTCAAGTTGGGAAGCATTGACATTTTTAACAGTACTGAGTCTTCCAGTTCATGAAATATCTTTCCATTTATTTAGATCTTGCTTTCTCTCATTAGACCTCTATAGTTTTTTACATAAAGAATCTTTACATAATTTGTTAGATTTATACCTAATTATTTCTCTTTTTTGGTTCTATTATAAATGATATTGTATTTTTAATTTCAGAATTTGTTCATTGTTAGTATATTGTACATAGAAAGTAACTGACTTTTGTATAATAACTTTGTGTCCTGTGACCTTGCTGTACTTGATTATTACTTCCAAGAATTTCTTTGTTGAGTCTTTGATAATTTCTACAAAGATTATCCTGTCTGAGAACAAAGACAGTTTTATTGCTTCCTTCCCAATCTGTATACATGTTATTTCCTTTTCTTAGCTTATTGAACTAGGTAGAACTTCCAGTACAAGGTTGAATAGAAGTGTTGAGAGAAGACATCCTTAGCTTGTTCTCATCCTTGGGGGGAAAGCATTAATGTTTCACCAGTAAATGTGGTGTTTGCTGTATGTTTTTATGGATGTTCTTTAGCGAGTTGAGAAAGTTCTTTTCTATTCCTAGTATGCCAAGTTTTTATCATTAATGAATATTGAGTTTTATCAAAAGTATCTTTCTGCTTCAATTGTCAATGTGGTAGATATTATACATTGATTTTTGAATGTTGAAACAGCCCTGAATACCTAGAAAAATCTGACTTTGGTGTAGTTTATAATTGTTTTAAAATATTACTGAATTTCATCTGCTAACATTTGGTTGAGAATTTATTGCATTTACTTTCATGAGAGATGTTAGTCCATAGTTTTCTTTTCATGTCATAAGTCTCTCATTTGGCATTAGGTTACTGATTGATGAATTCATAGAATGAGCTCAGAAGTATTCCTTATGATTCTATATTCTGGAATATATTGTGGATAATTGGTATCATTTTTTCCTTAAATATTTGGAAGAAATCACCGGTGAAACCACTTAGATGGGATGCTTTGCTCTTTAGAATGTTACTGGCTATTAATTCAGTTCCTTTAATAGATATTGGCCTATTTGGATTATTTATTTTTCACTGTGGGTTTTGGTAGTTTTAGTCTATCAAACATATGTTTCATTTCATCTGAGTTATCAAATTTGTGGGCATAGAAGGCTGTTGAAAATTTTAATTATAATAGTGGATTTGTCTATTTTTCCTTGAATATATATGTTTTTCCTCATGTCTTTTGTCTCTCTGTTGTTAGGTGTATAGACATTAAGGATTTTAATCTCTTCTTTTTTTTTAACATCTTTATTGGAGTATAATTGCTTTACAATAGTGTGTTAGTTTCTGCTTTATAACGAAGTGAATCAGCTATACATATACATATATCCCCATATCTCCTCCCTCTTGCATCTCCCTCCCACCCTCCCTCCCTATCCCACCCCTCTAGGTGGTCACAAAGCACCGAGCTGTTAATCTCTTCTTGAATTGACCTGTTTATCACTCTTTAACGTCTACCTTTATCCCTAATGACTTTCCTTGCTCCAAAGTCTAATTTATCTTAAATTACTATGGCTACTCCAGATTTCTCTTGATTAGCATTGGCATGCTATACCTTTCTCTAACACTTTTCTTTTAACCTATATGAAACTTCATATTTAAGTTGGATTTTCTGTAGGCAATATATAATTGTGTCTTTGAAAAATTCATTCTAACAATCTCTGTTTTATAATGTATTAATAGTATTTAGACCATTCAGATTTAAAGTGATTAATGATTTAGTAAGACTAATACTACTATGTTTGTAACTGTTTTCTGTGCCTTGTGTTAGTTCTTTGTCTCTTTTCCTTTTGTTTTCTGCCTAATCTGATTTGACTTAATATTTTATATGATTTAACTTAATCTCCTCTCTTAGACTATTGGTTGTATTACTTTCACTATCCCTTTTTTTGCGTGTGTGTGGTTCCCCTGTAGTTTACAATATACATTTTAACTAATCTAATCCACCTTCAAAAAACACATACTGCTTCTCTTGTAATGGGTGTACCTGATAACAAAATATTCCCAATCCCTTCCTGCCTCATTCCTTATGGCATTTAGTCATTCCTTTCACTTATCCATACCCTATAATCACACAATACATTGTTACTTGTTTTACTTCAAAGAAGCAATTATCTTTTAGATTATCTTAATTAAGAATAAGAAAAACAAAATATTTTATTTATATTTAATTCTTCCATGACACTCTCTCTTTCTCTGTGTGGATCTGAGTTTCTGACATATATCCTTTTCTTTCTCCGTGAAGAACTTGTAACCTTATTTGCAGGACTGCTCACAATGAATTCCCTAAGTTTTGTTTAAAAGAAAGTCTTTGGACTTCCCTGGTGGTGCAGTGGTTAAGAATCTGCCTGCCAATGCAAGGAACACGGGTTTGAGCCCTGGTCCAGGAGGATCCCACATGCTGTGGAGCAACTAAGCCCGTGAGACACAACTACTGAGCCTGTGCTCTAGAGCCCATGAGACACAACTGCTGAGCCTGTGTGCCACAACTACTGAAGCCTGTGCTCCTAGAGCCTGTTCCCCAGTAACGAAGAGCAGCCCCTGCTCACCACAAATAGAGAAAGCCCGAGTGCAGCAACCAAGAGCCAATGCAGCCAAAAAAAAAAATAAAAATTTAATTAAAAAAATATGTCTGGGAATGTTTTTTTTAAAAAAAGGAAAGTCTTTATATCTCCTTCAATTATGAAGGATTAGCTTGCTGTGATATATATTACTCTACTCTTTTCTTCCTTGTATGGTTTCTGATGAAGAGTCAACTGTATAAAAAAATCTCCCTGTTCCTCTATAATTAAGGTAATGCTTTTTCAAGATCACTGATTCTTTCCTAGGCCATGTTTAGTATACTGAAGGGCTCATTGATAGCATTCTTCTGTACTGTTACAGTGTTTTTTATTTCTAGCTTATTCTTTTGATTCTTTCTTAGAATTGCCATCTCAATCCTTAACATTTCTCATCTGTTCTTGCATGTTATTTATTTTTTTCCATTAGAGTCTTTATTATATTAATCATAGTTATTTTAAATTCCCTGTCTTATATTTCTAACATCTGTGTCATATCTGTTTCTGATGTTTTCTTTGTGTCTTCAGACTTTGTTTCTTCTCAACTTTTTAGCATGTCTTTTAATTTTTATATTTTTCTTGAATGCCAGGTGTGATGAAAATCGATTGAGGTAAATAGCCTTAGTGTGAGCATTTATGTCATTCTGACTAGGAGTTGAGGTGTTTATAATGTTTGCTATACCTGTAGGCACATTTGAATTCCTAGCCTATTCCTGCTTTGGTCTTCCCTGTTGTCTTTGAGCTTCCCTAAGAACTACTTCTTAAATGGAGTCTTGTAGATCTTTACTGTAATCCCTGTTACTGTACAGGCTCTCTGCTGGTGTGGTGATCAGGTATGGGGAAAGAAAAGCATTCTATAATATTATGATTAAATCTCAGTGTTATAGTAGAACTGTGCCCTGAACTGTGATTTTTAATAAGCATTTCTTAGCTCCCTCCCCCCACCCTCCATGAGACAGGAAGGACAGATATTTGGGGAAATATTCTCTCCCCAAGTCCAGTAAGGCTCTGACAAGGTCATTTTTCCTTGGAGAGTAGGCCTTTGTTATGGAGAAAGCTCAAACCTAGTTCACAATGGTTACTTTCCCCCTTCCTCTGACAAACTGATAATGGGAATGGCAGCTCTTCACTACAAGAATCTGGTTGCTTCCTTGGAGATAAATCTACAGAAGTTTCTGCCCTCTCAATACTCTAAACCCCAGGAGTTTCTCACCTTCACCCTCATGCTGGTCTATATTCAGACTCCACCAATTCTTCAAAATGTCCTTTTAACTCTCCCTACCAATCGTAATGGCTCCAGCTGTTTCTTCCCCTGGTAAACAGCTGTGACTCCTTCGATTTGTCTGTCTTTCTGACTTTCAAAGTGGCAGTTAGCCTTTGCACCCTCAGTCCTCTGGTGAGTCCAAGATAGGTCATTGATTCTCAATTTGCTCAGCTGTTTCTGGCTGTAAGAAAGAGAGTAAAACTTCCAAGTTCTTTACATATTGAAGCTTAAACCAGAAATCCCTTGATGTATATGGTTTAAAATCTGGGCTTTAATTAATATTTCCAATTTAAATACGGTATGCAACATTTTTCATACCTTTATTGATTTTACGTTTATCTTTCTTTTGTCTAATATGGAACATTTCTTTGATTAGTAACATTATTTCATAAGTATGTACGGATGTATGTTTTCCTATGATATGCTTAATAGAATTTTAAAGTTGTAATACTAACATTGTAGTTTAAGATTCCTTAGTAATTCCTTTTGTCCTTAGAGTATGCCCCACAAAGAGTATTTAGTCAGTGTACTGTATTCAAATTTATTACAAAACACTTATTGTCTTTTCGTAGTTATGTTAACTACCTGATATATAGTCCTGTTAATTTTCTCTGTTTTATTTTTCTTTGGTTAAATTTTTTTAGGCTTAATTTTTCCTTAAAAATTTGAAATTTATAGTTTTAATATGTAAAACTGACATGGTCCAAATATAAAAACTTTGAAAAAATGGTATATTCAGGGAACTATTACTCCATTTGCATCTCCTTAGCTCTGTCCTCCCCATTAACAAATCATTTTCAGTATTTTGTACTTTATCCTCTTTTGTGAGAATATATATTTTTCATACTGTCCCTTATATTTTAAACTATTTTAGCAAACTATACAATGTATCTGTAACCTGCATTTTTAAATTAAAAAATGCTAGAAATAAACCCACAATGAACATCTTATTTCTTTTTATAACTAATTAGTTCTTTTAACTGTGATAAGTATGTGTGTATTGTAGTGTACCCAGCTAGTTACCTATTATGGTATTGAAATTGCAGATTTTTTCCAATCTCTGCTATAATATGTAATGATATAACAATATACTTACATATTATATTGTTTTATATTTACAGAATTGAATCAAACTCTATTTAATAGAGGTTCTAACATTTTGAAATATTCCCACAGCATATAAAATTCCTCCTTTCTACAACCTGCCAACAGAGGATGTGTTTGGTCTTTCTGATTTTGTCAATCTGATAAAAGAGAAATGGTGTCACTCTGTAGTTTTATGTATTGGTGTTATTATTATGTTAAACATAATTTCATGTTCCTAAGGACCATTTTCTTTCCCCCAGTTAACTTCCTTTTGCCCTTTTATTCTGTCAACTTGTTCTTTTTTTCTCTATTTATCAGAGCATTTTACATAATGGGACTTTGACTATGATATCAGTGGAAAATATTTTTTAGTTCTTCCTTCTACTACTGATTTTTCTGCAGTTCCATTTTTATTGTTTTTATTTTTAGGTTGGTGGTACACCAGAAACTAACACAACATTGTATTACACAACATTGTAAATCAACTATACTTCGTTAAATAAATAAATTAATAAATACTGGAAGGTTCCATGAGCACGTAAAAAGTAGCTGGATTTTCTACTATCTGAGTTCAAAATTAGATGTTTCAGTAAGAGCCTCTTTATTGATTGCTATTCAGATGTTTTTCATCTTTACTCAATATTGTATCAGTTTTATCTGAAACAAAATAATGTGCTGGAAGTATAGTAAAAAGTGCTCCTGGGATCAATATTTACTGACAGAAATGGAAACAGCCAGAATAGGCCAAGGAAGTAGTTGAGCTGTCATGCAGTCTCTACAAAGACTTCAGCCAGCAAACCTAAGGGGAGCACTGAAGCTGGGATGGGCCTTCAGAGTTCTCCCGTGTTACATCCGTGGGTCAGGCATTTATATTCTTACATTGATGGGTCTCTGGATGTCGTCTGTCACCAGAAACAGGGCTTTTCTTAGGAGAGCCAACTCTCTCCAGCCAAGACAATTTCCAGAAAGGGCTAACAACTGGGAGTTGGCAACTGGCAGCATTCCAAGCAGCTGAGGAAAAGGTCTCTCAGTCCTGAAGAGAGTTTCTGGGCAGTTTCTGTATCTTCTTCCTTTTATATATTCCAGTGTCTTCTTTTTGAAGGTGGCTGCAGATTTTTTAGTGCACAGCTACCAGCAACTGTTATACATTCATTGTGAGTTGTAGTTATTATACTATAAATATATTATTATTAAATATGTATTCTTTTACATTAGCACCATGCACTTTCTTCTTAACTTATATATGATTATTTTTATGCATTTCAATGTCCTCCATGTTGTACACTAAACAAGTATTTTTTTTTACATCTTTATTGGAGTATAATTGCTTTACAGTGGTGTTAGTTTCTGATTTATAACAAAGTGAATCAGTTATACATATACATATGTTCCCATATCTCTTCCCTCTTGCGTCTCCCTCCCCCCCACCCTCCCAATCCCACCCCTCTAGGTGGTCATAAAGCACCGAGCTGATCTCCCTGTGCTTTGCGGCTGCTTCCCACTAGCTATCGGTTTTACGTTTGGTAGTCTATACATGTCCATGCCACTCTCTCACCCCGTCACAGCTCACCCCTCACCCTCCCCATATCCCCAAGTCCATTCTCTAGGAGGTCTGTGTCTTTATTCCTGTCTTACCTCTAGGTTCTTCATGACATTTTTTTTTTCTTAGATTCCATATATATGTGTTAGCATATGGTATTTGTCTTTCTCTTTCTGACTTACTTCACTCTGTATGACAAACTCTAGGTCCATCCACCTCACTACAAATAACTCAATTTCATTTCTTTTTATGGCTGAGTAATATTCCATTGTATATATGTGCCACATCTTCTTTACCCATTCATCCGATGATGGACACTTAGGTTGTTTCCATCTCCTGGCTATTGTAAATAGAGCTGCAATGAACATTTTGGTACATGACTCTTTTTGAATTATGGTTTTCTCAGGGTATATGCCCAGTAGTGGGATTGCTGGGTCATATGGTAGTTCTATCTGTAGTTTTTAAAGGAACCTCCAAACTGTTCTCCATAGTGGCTGTACCAATTTACATTCCCACCAGCAGTGCAAGAGGGTTCCCTTTTCTGCACACCCTCTCCAGCATTTATTGTTTCTAGATTTTTTGATGATGGCCATTCTGACTGGTGTGAGATGATATCTGATTGTAGTTTTGATTTGCATTCCTCTAATGATTAATGATGTTGAGCATTCTTTCATGTGTTTGTTGGCAATCTGTATATCTTCTTTGGAGAAATGTCTATTTAGGTCTTCTGCCCATTTTTGGATTGGGTTGTTTGTTTTTTTGTTATTGAGCTGCATGAGCTGCTTGTAAATTTTGGAGATTAATGCTTTCTCAGTTGCTTTATTTGCAAATATTTTCTCCCATTCTGGGGGTTGTCTTTTGGTCTTGTTTATGATTTCCTTTGCTGTGCAAAAGCTTTGAAGTTTCATTAGGTCCCATTTGCTTATTTTTGTTTTTATTTCCATTTCTCTAGCAGGTGGGTCAAAAACGATCTTGCTGTGATTTATGTCAAAGAGTGTTCTGCCTATGTTTTCCTCTAAGAGTTTGATAGTTTCT
This sequence comes from Orcinus orca, assembly GCF_937001465.1. Taxonomy (NCBI): domain Eukaryota; kingdom Metazoa; phylum Chordata; class Mammalia; order Artiodactyla; family Delphinidae; genus Orcinus; species Orcinus orca. The sequence goes on from NC_064564.1 coordinate 59,235,361, forward strand.
GGCATTACATTTAGGTCTTTAATCCATTTTGAGCTTATGTTTGTGTATGGTATTAGGGAGTGTTCTAATCTCATAGTTGTATATGTACCTGTCCGGTTTTCCCAGCACCAGTTATTGAAGAGGCTGTCCTTTCTCCACTGTACATTCCTGCATCCTTTATCAAAGATAAGGTGACCATATGTGCGTGGGTTTATCTCTGGGCTTTCTATCTTGTTCCATTGATCTATCTTTCTGTTTTTGTGCAAGTACCATACTGTCTTGATTACTGTAGCTTTGTAGTATAGTCTGAAGTCAGGGAGCCTGATTCCTGCAGCTCCGTTTTTTGTTCTCAAGATTGCTTTGGCTATTTGGGGTCTTTTGTGTTTCCATATAAACTGTGAAATTTTTTTTTCTAGCTCTGTGAAAAATGCCAGTGGTAGTTTGATAGGGATTGCACTGAATCTGTAGACTGCTTTGGGTAGTAGAGTCATTTTCACAATGTTGATTCTTCCAATCCAAGAACAAGTATATCTCTCCATCTATTTGTATCATCTTTAATTTCTTTCATCAGTGTCATAATTTTCTGCATACAGGTCTTTTGTCTCCTTAGGTAGGTTTATTCCTAGATATTTTATTCTTTTCGTTACAATGGTAAATGGGAGTGTTTTCTTGATTTCACTTTCAGATTTTTCATCATTAGTCTATAGGAATGCCAGAGATTTCTGTGCATTAATTTTGTATCCTGCTACTTTACCAAATTCATTCTTTAGTTCTTCTAGTTCCTTGTTAGCTCTAGTAGTTTTCTGGTAGCATCTTTAGGATTCTCTATGTATAGTATCATGTCACCTGCCAACAGCGAGAGCTTTACTTCTTTTCCAATTTGGATTCCTTTTATTTCCTTTTCTTCTCTGATTGCTGTGGCTAAAACTTCCAAAACTATGTTGAATAAGAGTGGTGAGAGTGGGCAACCTTGTCTTGTTCCGGATCTTAGTGGAAATGCTTTAAGTTTTTCACTATTGAGGACGATGTTGGCTGTGGGTTTGTCATATATGACCTTTATTATGTTGAGGAAAATTCCCTCTGTGCCTACTTTCTGCAGGGTTTTTATCATAAATGGGTGTTGAATTTTGTCGAAAGCTTTCTCTGCATCTATTGAGATGATCATATGGTTTTTCTCCTTCAATTTGTTAATATGGTGTCTCACGTTGATTAATTTGTGTATATTGAAGAATCCTTGCATTGCTGGAATAAACCCCACTTGATCATGGTGTATGATCCTTTTAATGTGCTGTTGGATTCTGTTTGCTAGTATTTTGTTGAGGATATTTGCATCTATGTTCATCAGTGATATTGGCCTGTAGTTTTCTTTCTTTGTGATACCCTTGTCTGGTTTTGGTATCAGGGTGATGGTGACCTCATAGGATGAGTTTGGGAGTGTTCCTCCCTCTGCTGTATTTTGGAAGAGTTTGAGAAGGATAGGTGTTAGCTCTTCTCTAAATGTTTGATAGAATTAGCCTGTGAAGCCATCTGGTCCTGGGCTTTTGTTTGTTGGAAGATTTTTAATCACAGTTTCAATTTCAGTGCTTGTGATCGGTCTGTTCATATTTTCTATTCCTTCCTGATTCAGTCTTGGCAGGTTGTGCATTTCTAAGAATTTGTCCATTTCTTCCACGTTGTCCATTTTATTGGCATAGAGTTGCTTGTAGTAATCTCTCATGATCTTCTGTATTTCTGCACTGTCAATTGTTACTTCTCCTTTTTCATTTCCAATTCTATTGATTTTGAGTCTTCTCTCTTTTTTTCTTGATGAATCTGGCTAATGGGTTATCAATTTTGTTTATCTTGTCAAAGAACAAGCTTTTAGTTTTATTGATCTTTGCTATCATTTCCTTCATTTCTTTTTTATTTATTTGTGATCTGATCTTTATGATTTCTTTCCTTCTGCTAACTTTGGGGTTTTTTTCTTCTTCTTTCTCTAATTGCTTTAGGTGCAAGGTTAGGTTGTTTATTCGAGATGTTTCCTGTTTCTTAAGGTAGGATTGTATTGCTGTAAACTTCCCCCTTAGAACTGCTTTTGCTGCCTCCCATAGGTTTTGGGTCGTCGTGTCTCCATTGTCATTTGTTTCTAGGTATTTTTTGATTTCTTCAGTGACTTCTTCGTTATTAAGTAGTGTATTGTTTAGCCTCCATGTGTCTGTATTTTTTACAGATCTTTTCCTGTAATTGATATCTAGTCTCATAGCATTGTGGTCGGAAAAGATACTTGATACAATTTCAATTTTCTTAAATTTACTAAGGCTTGATTTGTGACCCAAGATATGATCAATCCTGGAGAATGTTCCATGAGCACTTGAGAAAAATGTGTTTTCTGTTGTTTTTGGATGGAATGTCCTATGAATATCAGTTAAGTGCATCTTGTTTAATGTATCATTTAAAGCTTGTGTTTCCTTACTTATTTTCATTTTGGATGATCTGTCCATTGGTGAAAGTGGGGTGTTAAAGTCCCCTACTATGAATGTGTTACTGTCGATTTCCCCTTTTATGGCTGTTAGTATTTGCCTTATGTATTGAGGTGCTCCTATGTTGGGTGCATAAATATTTACAATTGTTATATCTTCTTCTTGGATCTATTCCTTGATCATTATGTAGTTTCCTTCTTTGTCTCTTCTAATAGTCTTTATTTTAAAGTCTATTTTGTCTGATATGAGAATTGCTACTCCAGCTTTCTTTTGGTTTCCATTTGCATGGAATATCTTTTTCTATGCCCTCACTTTCAGTCTGTATGTGTCCCTAGGTCTGAAGTGGGTGTCTTGTAGACAGCATATATATGAGTCTTGTTTTTGTATCCATTCAGCCAGTCTGTGTCTTTTGGTGGGAGCATTTAATCCATTTACATTTAAGGTAATTATCGATATGTATGTTCCTATTCCCATTTTCTTAATTGTTTTGGATTTGTTATTGTAGGTCTTTTCCTTCTCTTGTGTTTCTTGTCTAGAGAAGTTCCTTTAGCATTTGTTGTAAAGGTGGTTTGGTGGTGCTGAACTCTCTCAGCTTTTGCTTGTCTGTAAAGTTTTTAATTTCTCTATCAAATCTGAATGAGATCCTTGCTGGGTAGAGTAATCTTGGTTGTAGGTTTTTCTCCTTCATCACTTTAAATATGTCCTGCCAGTCCCTTCTGGCTTGCAGAGTTTCTGCTGAAAGATTAGCTGTTAACCTTATGGGGATTCCCTTGTGTGTTATTTGTTCTTTTTCCCTTGCTGCTTTTAATATGTTTTCTTTGTATTTAATTTTTGAGAGTTTGATTAATATGTGTCTTGGCATGTTTCTTCTTGGATTTATCCTGTATGGCACTCTCTGTGCTTCCTGGACTTGATTAACTATTTCCTTTCCCATATTAGGGAAGTTTTCAACTATAATCTCTTCAAATATTTTCTCAGTCCCTATCTTTTTCTCTTCTTCTGGGACTCCTATAATTCAAATGTTGGTGCATTTAATGTTGTCCCAGAGGTCTCTGAGACTGTCCTCAATTCTTTTCATTCTTTTTTCTTTATTCTGCTCTGCAGTAGTTATTTCCACTGTTTTATCTTTCAGGTCATTTATCCGTTTTCTGCCTCAGTTATTCTGCTATTGAACCCTTTTAGAGTATTATTAATTTCATTTATTGTGTTGTTCATCATTGCTTGTTGCATCTTTAGTTCTTCTAGTTCCTTGTTAAATGTTTCTTGCATTTTGTCTGTTCTGTTTCCAAGATTGTAGGTCATCTTTACTATCATTATTCTGAATTCTTTTTCCGGTAGACTGCCTATTTCCTCTTCATTTGTTATGTCTGGTGGGTTTTTATCTTGCTCCTTCATCTGCTGTGTGTTTTTCTGTCTTCTCATTTTGCTTATCTTACTGTGTTTGGGGTCTCCTTTTTGCAGGCTGCAGGTTCGTAGTTCCCGTTGTTTTTGGTGTCTGTCCCCAGTGGCTAAGGTTGGTTCAGTGGGTTGTGTAGGCTTCCTGGTGGAGGGGAGTAGGGCCTATGTTCTGGTGGCTGAGGCTGGATCTTGTCTTTCTGGTGGGCAGGTCCACGTCTGGTGGTGTGTTTTCGGGTGTCTGTGGACTTATTATGATTTTAGGCAGCCTCTCTGCTAATGGGTGGGGTTGTGTTCCTGTCTTGCTAGTTGTTTGGCATAGGGTGTCCAGCACTGTAGCTTGCTGGTCGTTGAGTGAAGCTGGGTGTTGGTGGTAAGATGGAGATCTGTGGGAGATTTTCACTGTTTGATACTGCGTGGAGCTGAGAGGTCTCTTGTGGATCAGTGTCCTGAAGTTGGCTCTCCCACCTCAGAGGCACAGCACTGACTCCTGGCTGCAGCACCAAGAGCCTTTCATCCGCACGGCTCAGAATAAAATGGAGAAAATGTAGAAAGAAAGAAAGAAAGAAAGAAAAGAAAGAAAGAGGATAAAATAAAGTAATATAAAATAAAATAAAGTTATCAAAATAAAAAGTAATTATTAAGAAAAATTTTTTTTAAAAAATTAAAAAGAAAACGGACGGATAGAACCCTAGGACAAATGGTGAAAGCAAAGCTATACAGACAAAATCTCACACAGAAGCATACACATACTCACTCACAAAAAGAAGAAAAAATAATAAATCTTGCTCTCAAAGTCCACCTCCTCAATTTGGGATTCATTGTCTTTTCATGTATTCCACAGATGCAGGGTACATCAGGTTGATTGTGGAGATTTAATCCGCTGCTCCTGAGGCTGCTGGGAGAGATATCCCTTTCTCTTCTTTATTCTCACAGCTCCCAGGGCTCAGCTTTGGATTTGGCTCCACCTCTGCGTGTAGGTCGCCTGAGGGCGTCTGTTCTCCGCTCAGACAGGACGGGGTTAAAGGAGCAGCTGACTTGGGGGCTCTGGCTCACTCAGGCCGGGTGGAGGGAGGGGTGCGGATGTGAGGCTAGCCTGTGGCGGCAGAGGCCAGCGGAAGTTGCACCAGCCTGAGGCGCGCCGTGCGTTCTCCCGGGGAAGTTGTTCCTGGATCCCGGGACCCTGGCAGTGGCGGGCTGCACAGGCTCCCGGCGGGGGAGGTGTGGATAGTGACCTGTGCTCACACACAGGCTTCTTGGTGGCAGCAGCGGCAGCCTTAGCGTCTCATGCCCGTCTCTGGGGTCCACGCTTTTAGCCGCGGCTTGCGCCCGTCTCTGGAGCTCCTTTAAGCAGTGCTCTTAATCCCCTTTCCTTGAGCACCAGAAAACAAAGAGGGAAGAAAAAGTCTCTTGTCTCTTTGGCAGTTCCAGACCTTTTCCCAGACTCCCTCCTTGCTAGCTGTGGTGCACTAACCCCTTCAGGCTTTGTTCACGCGGCCAGGCCTCTCCCTACTTATCCAACCAAAGCCCAAGCCTCAGCTCCCAGCCCCACCTGCCCTGGTGGGTGAGCAGACAAACATCTCCGGGGCTGGTAGTGCTGGTCGCCACCTATCCTCTGCAGGAATCTCTCCGCTTTGACCTCCGCACCCCTGTTGCTGCGCTCTCCTTCTCCGCCACCCATGGTCTCTGCCGTGAAGGGGCTTCCTAGTGTATGTAAACTTTTCCTCCTTCACACCTCCCTTCCACTGGTACAGATCCCGTCCCTATCCTTTTGTCTCTGTTTTTCCTTTTTTCTTTTGCCCTACCCAGGTACGTGGGGAGTTTCTTGCCTTTTGGGAGGTCTGAGGTCTTCTGCCAGCGTTCAGTAGGTGTTCTTTTCCACGTGTAGATGTATTTCTGATGTATCTGTCTACACAAGTATTTTTATTACTGTTTTATACAGTCAGTATTTTTATTAAATTTACAACTATGTGAAAACTTTCTATTAATCATATATATTCTTTATCTTCGATCTTTGTTCCAGGTTACATTTCTTTCTGAGTGAAGGATAGTATTTTCCATTATCTTTAGAGCAGGTCTGTTGCTGGTGAGTTTTCTTTATTTAGTTTGCCTGAAAATGTCTTTATCTAGGCTTCATTTTATCTTTAAACTCTTGAAGCAAAGGTAATATAATTCTGTAGTGTCTGGTGTCCATTCTTTCTTTTGAGAAGCCAACTATCACTTTATTGATATTCTTTTCAAGTTCCTCCCTGAGCCTATCACTGAACCCCTTCCTTTCAGATTGTGGTCTTTGGCTTTTATTTTTAGCAATTGTCATATTGTCAGACTTCCTCTGTGACAGGAAGTGTATTTTATTAATATTTTTGAAAACCTTTCAGCCGTTATCCCATTTGAATTTTGCTTCTGCCTAATTCTCACTCTCATCTCCATCAGGAACACAAAGAACATGTCAGTTAGAGCTTTTCATGCTATTAAATAGGTCTTCTATATTCTTTCCTGTATTTTCCTTCTTTTGTTTATGCATGTGTATTGTGGATATTTTCTTTAAAACCATAATCAGTTTTACAATTTTTTTAATTTAGTGGTATCTTATCTGGCATTAATCTACCCACTAGGTTTGCAATTTCAGTACTTTTTAATCTCTATAATATCCCCAACTTATTTTTTAAACAGTTAAAATTTTTTTCTGCCAAAATTCTTGGTACTCTGTTTTTTATTCGTGAAAATAATAAGCATAGTTATTTTGGCCTGTGTCTGCTTTCTTCATATTCATTCGTGTGACTTATTGTTTTTATTTATTATTTTATATATATATATTTACAGCAATTTTAGGTTTACAACAAAACTAAGAGGGAGGTACAGAGATTTGTCATATATCCCCTGCCCCCCCCATGCATGCATAGCTTCCCCGTTGTTAATATCCCCTACTAGAGTGGTACATTTGATAAAATTGATGAACCTACCTTGATACACTATAATCACCCCAAGTCCACAGTTTACCTTAGGGTTCACTCCAGATGTATACATTATATAAGTTTGGAGAAAAGTTTAATGTCATATATCCATCATTATAGTATCACGCAGAGTATTTTCACTGTTCTAAAAATCATCTGTGTTCCACATATTCATCCCTCCCTCCTCACTAACTGCTCTTGGATTTTCTACATAGACAATCATGTCATCTGCACATAAAGACAGTTTTATGTATTCCTTCTAAATCTTTATACCTTTTGCTTCTTTTTCTTGCCTTATTATATTAGCAGGCTCTTCCAGTACAATGTTGAAAAGGAGTGGTGAGAGGAGACATCTATGCTGTACCTGATCTCAGTGGGAAAACTTTGAATTTCTCACCGTTAAGTATGATCTTAGCTGTAGGGTTTTTGTGGATAAATTATCAAGTTGAGAAAGTTCCCCTCTGTTTTTAGTTTATTGAGAATTCGTATTATGAATGGGTACTGGGTTTTGTCACATGCTTTTTCTGCATTTATTCATATGGTCATATACTTTTTCTCCTTTAGCTTTTTGATGTTATGAATTGTATTAATTGATTTTCAAATACTGAACCAGCCTTGCATATATGGAACAAATCCCACTTAGTCATAATGTATAATTCTTTTTATGCGTGGTTGGATTTTATTTGCTAAGATTTTTTGAGGGTTTTTGCATCTATGTTCATGAGCAGTATTAGTCTTTACTTAGTTTTCTTGTAATGTCTTGTCTGCTTTTAGTATTAGAGTAATGCTGCCTTCATTAAATGGGATAAGAAGTATTCTCTCTGCTTCTATCTTCTGAAAGAGATTGTAGAGATGATATAATTTCTTCCTTATATATTTTTTTAATTAACCAGTGAAGCCATCTGGACCTGGTACTTTCTGTTTTAGAAGGCTGTTATTGATTCAATATCTTTAATAGATATATACCTATTAATGTTGTCTATTTCTTCATGTGTAAGTTTTGGCAAATTATGTCTTTCAAGGAATTGGTTCATTCTAAGTTATCAAAATTTTCAGCAGAGTTGTTCATAGTTTTCCTTTAATGTATTTTTAATTACCATAGCATCTGTAGTGTTGTCCTGTTCTTTATTTATGATATTAGTAATTTGTATCTTCTTTTTTCTTCATTAGTCTGTCTAAAGGCTTATATTCTATACTGACCTTTCCAGTGAACCAGCTTTTGATTTTTGTCTAATGCTGCTGGATAAAGTTTTCAGTAAAAACCACAAAAGGCAGAAAAAGATTGGAAGACATTCATTTCTAATTTTTATTATTTTTTTCTTGTGCTTACTTTGGATTTAATCTGCACTTCTCTTTTAGTTCTAAGGTGGAAGATACTTCTTATCTAATAATATGTGCTCAGTGTTATAAATTTCCCTCTATGAACTGCTTTCACTGCATTCTACAAATTTTGATAAGTTGTGTTTTTATTTTTATTTAGCTAAAATCTATTTAATCTCTTGATATTTCTTCTTTGACCTATGTGTTATTTAAGAGTGTGTTGTTTAGTCTTGAAGTAGTTTGAGATTTTCTGTGTATGTCCAGAATGGCATCTATCTTAGTAAACGTTCTGTATGAACTTGAGAATAATATGTATTCTGCTATTGTTGGATGAAGTATTCTATAAATGTTTATTATATCCAGTTGATTAATGGTGTTGTCGAGTTCAGCTATGTCTTTACTGATATTTTGCCCACTGAATCTGTCCATTTTCAAGAGGGGAGTTAAAGTCTCTACTGTAATAGTGGATTCATCTGTTCCTTCCTGCAGTTCTATGTGTCCAGTTTTGGCTTCACATATTTTGACACTTACCTTTTAGGCACATAAACTTCAAAGGTTGTAACATGTTTTTGGTTATTTGATCCCTTTCTCATTGTAAAATGCCCCTCTTTTTCCCTGTTGACTTTCCTTTCTTTGAAGTTTGTTCTATTTGAAACTGATATAGCTACTCTCACTTCCTTTCGATTAGTGTTAACAAGGTACATCTTTATCCATCCATTTACTTTTAATCTATACATGTATTTATTGTTAATAGTGGTTTTCTTGTAAATGACATATATTTAGGTTTCTTTTTTGATCCACTCTTAACAATCTCTATCTTTGTGCATTAAATCACTGATGTTCAAAGAAATTATTAAGGTAGTTGGATGCATATCTACAATATTTGTTAGTTTGCTATTTGTTGCCCTTGTTCTTCTTTCCTATATTTGTCTTCCAATTTTTTTCTGCCTTTTGTGGTTTTAACTGAGCATTTAATATGATTCCATATTCACTCCTTTCTTAGCATACATGTTATACTTTTTTTTCTCCTTTTTTTTAAGTGGTTGCCCTAGCATATACAATAAACATTAACATCTAATCCAAGTCCACCTTCAAATAACACTATACTACTTCACCAGTAGTACAAGCACATTTTTATAACAAAATAATCCTAATTCCTTCTTCCCATATCATCGCTGTCATTCATTTCAATTATATATACTTGTGTAATAATATATAAATATATATTCATGCATAATTTAATACATTGTCACTATTATTTTGAACAAACTTTTTTTTTGCGGTACATGGGCCTCTCACTGTTGTGGCCTCTCCCATTGCGGAGCACAGGCTCTAGACGCGCAGGCTCAGCTCACAGGCCCAGCCGCTCCGCGGCATGTGGGATCTTCCCGGACCGGGGCACAAACCCGCGTCCTCTGCATCGGCAAGCGGACTCTCAACCACTGCGCCACCAAGGAAGCCTGAACAAACTGTTTTCTGTTAGAAAAAGTAAGAAGAAAAAAAGTTTGTATTTTACATTTACTTATTCTCCAGTGCTATTTATTTATATATATCCATGTCTCACCTATGTCATTTTCCTTTGTTGTAAAAAAAAAATTTTTTTTAACATTTCTTGCAAGGCAGGTCTGTTGCCACAAATTTTCTCAATTTTCGTTTGTCTGACAAGTGTTTTATTTCTTCTTTATTTTTGAAGGATAATTTCTCAGGGTACATAATTTTGTGGGGGTTTTTGTTGTTTTTGATTTTTTCCTCTGAACTATTTCAATATTTCGCTCCATTCTCTACTTGCTTGCATTTTTTTCTCTAGAAATGTGGGATGTAATTCTTTGTTTCTCTATAGATAAGGTTTTGTTTTGTTTTCACTTCCATCTTCTTTCAGGATTTTTTCTTTATTTGTTTTCCAGTATTTTGAAACTGATATGCCTAGGTAGAGTATTTTTGACATTTATCCTGTTTGGCATTCTCTAAGCTTCCTGGATCTTTGGTTTTGCATCTGACATATACCTTTTGTAGTTGTCTTACTTGTAGTGGATATTCTGTTATTTTTTTGACCCTTTTTTTTTTTTTTTTTCTGTTTTGTTTTCAGTTTTGGAGGTTTCTATGATGAAATGCTCAAGGCCAGGGATTCTTTCCTTAGTTGCAACCACTCTACTAAGCCCAGGCCAAGGCATTCTTCATTTGTTACATCTTTACATTATTTTTGATCTCTACATTTCTTTTTATTTTTTCTTAGGATTTACATCTCTCTGCTTACTTTATCCATTAGAGCCTTTAGCCTATTAATCATGGTTGTTTTAAATTCCTGGTCTTATAATCCTAACATCTCTGCTATGTCTAGTTCTGTTGCTTGCCCTGTCTCCTCAAATTGTATTGTTTTTGTGGGGGGGTTTTTGGTTTGTTTTTTGATATTCCTTGTAATTGTTTGTTAATAGCTGGACATGATGTACCAGGTGAAAGGAACTGCTCCAGTTAGACCTTTAGTATTATGGTGATGAGGTATTGGGGGAGTGGAAGTGTTCTCTAATCCTTTGATTGGGTCTCAGTCTTTTAGTGAGTCTCTGTCTCTGTACTGTAAGCTACACATGTGCTAGTCAGTTTTTTTTCCCCTCCTTAGTGGGACAGGATGGCTAGAGTGCGCTGAAATTGGGTAGCCTCCTAGAGCTGGATATTTCTCTTACCCCAGGTCAATTAGGCTCTGATAATACCCCCCTGATTAAGATCTGGTTAATTAGTTTCTCCTGAAGGCCGACCTTATTAAGAGGAACGGAAGGGAATGCCCTGGTGTATTTCAAAATAGTTCCCTTTCCTCTCACTGTGCTGGAAACAGAAAGGGATTTTTGTCAGATATTCACTGAGAGAACCTAGTTAAAGCTTCAAAAGTGTGGAGAGCTCCCGATCACTGGGTCCCTCTGAATTTTTTAACACTCAGTGTAGTCCCCGCTGAGCCTCCAGGAATTTGTCAATTACAGTTCTCATTTCCCTACCAGTCTTTGGTTATCGGCATGTTTCTTCTGTGTTGTGATTTTCTGTAATTGCCTGTGTTTCCAAATTTTAGGCAGTGGTTTGCTCTGTGTCCTCACTTCTCTTAAGAATGTAAGAGTGGTTGATTTTCAGTTTGCTTAGCCTCTTGTTAGGACAGCTTGTCAACTGCTAAGCCTCAAACAGTCTGGGTTTGGGTTTATAAACATTAAATTATTAAAATTTATAAAAATGTGTATGTAAGTAGCTATGAAGGCCAAAGAGGACAAAACTCAGAACTTTTTTCCTTATTCAGCATTTGTAATAAATTTGACAGCTACATATAATTTGAAAGATGGGAAATTATTTTAAAGAAATGGAAGATAGTGGTAAAAACATTTTATTTCCTTTTATGTTTCAGATGTAACACAGTAGTATTAAAAGTTCACAGTTTGGAATTTGGGGGAAATACTCAAATGCTAGAATAAGAGTCTCTTACACATGCACACACACACAAGAAAATCAAATTTGGTAGAAATGCAAGCATGGTCAAAATCTTAAAGAGTAGAAAAGCATTTTTTTCAGAAATCTAAGTTTCACATCTCTCTGGCCAGTTGGCCCAGCTGACCCCTGGTCCCCACTGTGAAACCCTCTCCAGGCTGAAGCCAAGAGCGAGGCACCAGGGGGGCAGGGCAGGCAAACACTCTCAACCCATGCATGGCTGACCCCAGCCCTTGCCTATAAACTTATGCTGGGAAAAGACCCCTCTCCCCATCTCATCCTCCTTTTTCACATACAATGAGCTCTCCACTCCCCTCCCTGCGGCCTTCTCTGAGTCTTGTCTCCCAATCTGGTCGGGAATCTGTTTGCAAGGGAAGCAGTATTTTTTCTTTTTTTTTCTTCTTTTTTTTTATTGGAGTAAAATTGCTTTACAATCTTGTGTTAGTTTCTGCTGTACAATTTGTTGTTCTGTATATAAGACTGCTCTTATAAACCTTTGATGTTTTGTTACCGTAGACAGATTCTTTCATATTTATTTGTAAGATTTAGGTCAGATGCTAGCTCTCAGTCTCTTATTCTCCCTGTGACCCCTGTGCTGTTGTTCCAGTGCCTTATTGTTCTCAGCCATTACTAAAATATGTAATCTGACTTCCTGCCAGAAAAAAAATGTATTAAAAGTAACTGGTGTTCTTAAAGTCCAGTGGAGATTGCAGAAGTAGGAGCAGAGGAGAATTGAAGCATTGAGACAGAAACTTTGATTAAATACTTTGCTCTCCTAATATCAACTAATATTTTTATACAAATAGTCTAATATGACAGAAATAGTAGAAAAGTGTGTTCAGGGTTGGAAGAACTATTGATTTCTGCCCATATTCTAACCTTATTATAACATGCAAGGAAATTTCTGTTGAGTCTTTATGTTAACTCGTCCTCCCCAAGGGAACTGTGTGTAACCTGATTGATTGGAATGTGATCTTTAGTAAAATGTGGCCAACTTTTACTAATTTGTTTCAAAGAAGGATCTGAAACACCCCTTTTTTTATCACCTCCTTCACTCAAATATAACATTCTCTCTATTTTGTTCTCTCCTGGACTGGACACAATCTCCCTCTATCTATACTAATCACAGCATTCCTGAGGCTCTGGGTGGTAAATTTGATCTACTATTTTATAAGGGCTCTTGATAATTCAAAGGCAAGATTTATGGTGAGGACTTAGGCAAAGTAAAAGGTATAATTTGCCTCATCCAACTGAGATTTTACAGAGCCTCTTTCATATGAGGTTACCTGGTTTTTACATGGATTAATAGAGTTGATAATTGTTTCCCATTTGATTATATGCACTACATTACAAAAATTTTGAGGAGTCCAGAGGTGATTTCTCAGAATACCTGATATTTATAGTTGGAATGGCTCTTTGAAAGACAGTAAGAAAACATTATATCGAATTTGTTTTTATCTTAAAAGGAAACACTTAAATGCATATTCATTGCAGATGTTGTAATTAGACTTAATCTATATATAATATTGGTGATATGGACTGCAGAATTTCATATTTTTTTTTCACTGTAAAGCTGCTATTAGCTATGGCATAAATAGAACAATTTTAATGATTTAATTAAAATTGCACTTGAGTTGTTGAGTTTTCTTTCTTCTTCCTCAATGCTCACAGGTGTCTTGGTATTTCTAGTGGAGCTTTAATGATACACACCTGTTTGTCAGTATGATTTACCTCAGCACACACTATGTCTCAACATCAACATGATTGCCTTTAAGTGGCATGCACTTTTAAAAAGTCCGATATGTCTTAAGATAAATTTCCAAATATTTTGGATTCTTTTACATTCCTGAAGTGAGATTTCCTTTGTCACATTTCAGATTATCTCAGTGAGCACAGTTTGAGGACAGAAATGCTTTCAGTCTTAAAGTACAGTTCTACTAAACATCATGTAAATTATTTCTCATTCCAGATATTCATGATAGTATACCATTGACATAGAAATGACTATTCTCAAGTTTCTTTATTCCTGATGAATTTTGTGACTTAAAAAATGATGAGGCAAATAGACTTTATCAACCTAAAATAACTTCAACCTAAAATAAATGAGGACATTTTAAAAAATTCTCCATGCTTTTTCTTGTGATACACAAGATGTTTTCAAAGTGTTTATGTTACAGGAAAGAACAAAAATGTGAGGAGGTAGAAAGTGAATATGTTTATTAGATTTAATTTAATTAAACGAGCAGTGGCCACATCAAAACTGTGATGTGTGTACTTTTTTTGGGATACTGTTCAGTATAAAACTATAATTGGACCACAAGGCAAAGGGAGGGATTTGGGGTCCAGTGCAGCCAAATCAGCTCCTGATAAACTTTCTCAGTTGGATGGACTTGAACCAAGAATTTAGACATCTCAGGTACACTTTTTAAAATTATTCAATTTATTTAAACTAAAAAAAATTTTTTTAAAGTAGTTCACTCATTTCTCCCACTCAACTCCCCATGCCCCATATCTGGCAACCACCAATCTCTTCTCTGTATCGCTGAGCTTAGTTTTTTGCTTTGTTTTATTTTTAAGATTCTCCATATAAGAGAGATTGTACAGTGTTGTTTGACTTGTGTCACTTAGCATAATGCCCTCAAGTTCTATTTGTATTGTCACAAATGGCAAGATTTCATTCTGTTTTTAATCTGAATAAAAAAACGTGTACTTCCAAAATTAATGAACTTAGTTTTCTCTGAGACTGAGAGGACTGAACTGACAGTTTTGAGTTTTGCTTGAGATCACTTAAAATGTCACTCAGAAATATTCCCACAAAAGAAAGAAAATGCACAGGGAAGATTAAATTCACACAGAGAAAAGCCACTGAAGTAAAGCCTGGCATGAGAAGTTATTTATTTTAAATATTATATCTTTATATTGAAATATGATGTGAAATTTGTGTTAAAATGGTGAAAGGTGAATCAACATTGATAGCCAGCTGAGAAAAAGAAAGGATTGTAACATATTGATGGTCCCATAAAGTTCAGTTAGTAACATCCCAGTTTTAAAAATGTTTGAAATCTTTGCTGAGTGTCAGTTGAATCTCTAAGAAAGATACAAAACCATCTCATAGAAAAAGGGAGACTTTCACATTAGCCCAAGCTGAATATAGTCTGAATAGATATACTAAACAAATCTGGGGAAAAAATGTACTCAGAAGGAATGTCCCTTAGCTGCCGAAGCAAAAGAAAGGCAGAACTAATTTGTCAGAAGCAAAACAAGGCTGGTAAAGAATATCAGACCCTTTTTCTGCAGTGTCTGCAGGTTCATTGCACAGATCTTGCTTACTTGGGAAGAGTAGATTTCATTTGTGGGACAGATTATGTGTATTATGTAATGGCTTGGTCTGCTATATTGACTGGCTTCTATTAAAATTCAGTTCATCAAATTTGTCACATTTCTGTTTTAGCTAACAAGAGCAAGTCTCCACAATCTGATCAGTATATAGTTAACAAACTGCTGACGTTTAAAAAAAAAAAAAAAAGGCAACATAGGGAAAAATCAAAACTTGCAAAAGAAATCAAACAACTTATGGTATCTATGGAAGGAAACTAAAGTAATAGAAGAGCTGTTTCCCCATGTTAGCTATTATGAAGTTTTTGCTAACACAAAGTAAAGAAGATACATTTCAAAATTGATGTAGATTTATGTACCCTTATGTTTCTTCAATTTAACTTATATTTGTACCAGAATTACACAAATTCTTACGTAAGTCTTTCCATTGCTCTTGCTTTCCTCCCTACATGACTATTTCCCAGAGGTAGACTTCTAGCCACTTCTTTTGGCATTTATCTCTCTATCTCTAGACAACATGTTTATAATTTTAGTGCTTTGTATTTTAGATTTAGGTATTACGTAGGCACTTACCACTGCTTAAGATAAAAATATAACTCTTTGTCCATTACACCTCAATAATATATATACACATAGGATATGTATAACACTATCATGTTAAAATTATGAATGAAACCATGATATGCATAGCTGAGGCATGTGGCATACTACTTGGCATATATGACATATGTGTGTCTATGTGTGTGTTTATTTAGTAGAAATAATAATTACATTTCTTGAGATACAATGCTAAACTCATTCTTGAAACAAAAATAATTGTGAGTTTTAAAATTTTGGGGGGGAAATTTTAAAAATTTTTTTTAATTTTTTTGGGGAAAAATACTTTACAAATACACTTATATGTAAGTGTATTTGTGAAGTATTTATGGCTATGATAAATGAAATTTATCAAGTAAGAAGCATATTGCATAGGGTCTACCTTTTTTGTTTGTTTTGTTTTTTTTTGTTTTGTTTGTTTTTTTTGGCGGTACGCGGGCCTCTCACTGTTGTGGCCTCTCCCGTTGCGGAACAACAGGCTCCAGACGCACAGGCTCAGCGGCCATGGCTCACAGGCGCAGCCGCTCTGCGGCATGTGGGATCTTCCCGGACCGGGGCTCGAACCCGTGTCCCCTGCATCGGCAGGCGGACTCTAAACCACTGCGCCACCAGGGAAGCCCCGAGTCTACCTTTTTAATATTGCACTGCATTAATAATTTTCTCATTTCAAATACTCACCTTTATCCAGTCAACACAAATATCAAATTTATACATTTTATACAATATATTTTTGACTAAAGATTCATAAATTTATTGATGAATCTTTTCTATCAAATGTTAAAATTTTAAACACTATTAACTTTTACATATGTTACAATTTGTGACCTTTGAAATGATCTGAAAATTATTTTAACTGATTTTTAAAACAGGAAAAAACAAAAGTTCTTACTCTTCATGACCAAATATTTATAAATATGTTTGTAGGAGAAATTTTCTCCCTCTCAAGACAATTATCTGGTCTTAGTCTCCCATACAGTAGTTCTATTTAGCATTTTATTTTTTAGAGTTTTTCCAAAGAAACTTTTCTAAAACATATATTTTTTTCCCCTTGTTCCCTTAATGAATGTAATATTTTCCCACACTTAAAAACTATTTGGTATTACTCCTTCAACATTTTGCCTCTTTAGCATTAAATCAACATTTAGTATTTCAAGCAAGCATTATCTTATTAATAGTATTATGAAGAGTGTTATATAATTATTTTTCAGTCTTCAGCGGGCCAAGAATTAAAGGTACAATTTGTAATTTAATAAATTTAGCCAAATAATTTGGCTGTTCACTTATTATTATGTAACGCGTTTGGCTGTTAAGATAATTTCTTTGGTTCCACAACGAGATTATAGAAGTTAATAGTTCTCTCTAATTGTCCAATCATTATACCTGTATAAAGTCAAGAAAGTATCTTATATGGGGAGTAACCTATTTTATTATCTATTAGACCCATTGTTCATTGATATGATTAGAAAAAATTGTACAATTATTTAACAGGTGATGTATTTTTTAAAGAATACATGATACAGGAATGAGCTTTTTTATGGCCAATATGCTCTCTGATGTGAGGGGAAAAGAAGTATTTTTCCTTCAGAGATAGAAAGGTGATTATAATAGCTTCTCTACATAAAGAATGTAAAGCTGGATTAAATTTCTAGGTGAGCAAAGCCTAAATGTGATTAATAATCAAGTTGGGAAATTTGTAATGTGATGGAGTGGAACACACCCTAAAATAGATGAAGTTGTAGAGAAAATTAATGGTCACACAGAGGAATAAGTTTTTCAGCCCAATAAAGATTTACACTTGACATCTAAAATAATTTAGCTCTGATAGATTAGATATAGATTTCTAATCCAGGCTGCCAATTTTGACAAATTCCTTTGGATTTAATGGAAAAGTCACTTGAAACTGTAATGACAAAATTTAACACACTTTAGGAAGAAAGTGTAATTAGTTCAGTAATATATAATCTTTACTTGGTAAGTCAGTGGCCACCATGTTGTAATATAAACCTTACTTTTTCTGATGAATTCAATCCACTGTTGGTTGACTCTGTGGGTGCAGAACACATGGATATATAGTGCCGACTGCACTATGCCATTTTATGTAAGGGACTTGAGAATCTACGGATCTTGGTGTCTCCAAGTGTCTTGGAACCAATGTCCTCCGGGTAACAAGTGGCAACTGAATTTTTATTTGCAAATGATGTTCTCCACTTCTTCCTTGCAGAGTTCTTTGTAGCCATTTTTTTAATTTGAAAAAGCTAATTTTCTTGCTCAAATTTCTAATACATTGATTTTTTTTCTTTTTTTTGGCCAGCAGAATCTCTGTTCTGATAGGGACATGTTAACATCTCCCACTATAGCCCTGAATTTCTCGCTTCTCCTTGTAATTTTGCCACTTCTTGATTTTTATATCTGAGGACTCTATCATTGACAATATTCAAGGACTAGTTGTTTTTTTATATAGTTTGCCTTATTACTGTTGTTTTCATGGTTAACTTCAAGTTTATGTGTACTTATAACTTTAACTTATATTCTGATATTAAAATTCTATTTGGTCTCAAACTTAAACATTCTTTTATATTTTACAAGCACTGTTGTATTTATGTAATAGCAGCCATCTATGTACCTTGTTTAAGAATGAGATAAAGTGCATGTATGTATGTCACCAAAAGCTGAAATAAGTTTTATGAACATTTTATTGAAGTAAATACATAACAGAAAATGAACATACAGCTGTATACTTTGATGAATTTTCACTAATCGAACACACCTGAGCAGTCAGGACCCAGTTTAAGACACCTGATGTTACCAGCTGTAGAAACATAGCTCATGCTCCCTTCCAGTTAATACCAGTCTCTTCCTCAAGGGCAACCACTATCTTAACTGCTAACAGCATAGATTTCTCTTTCCATATTTTTCATTTTATGTTAATAGAAGCATATAGCAAATGTTATTTGTGTTTGGTTTCTGTTACTTAGTAGTATGTTTGTGAGATGTGTCCATGTTATAGACTGAATGTGTCTTCCCAAGAATTCATATGTGGAAACCTTAACCCATAAAATGACTACATTTGAAAATAGGGCCTTAAGAGGTAATTAAGATTAAATGAGGTCAAAAGGATCGGGCTCTTTTTCAATCGAATTAGTGTTCCTCTAAAATGAGAAACCAGAGAGCTTTTGCTCTCTCCACCATGAGAGGACACAACAGAGCAAGAAGAGCACTCTCACCAGAAACTGAATCCTGAGAAAACCTTGATCCTGGACTTTTCAACTTCCAGACATATGAGAAAATCAGTTTTTGTTGTTTAAGCCACAAACAGTCTGTGGTCAGCCCAAACTAAGAGAATGCATATTGTCATGTAAATTTAGATTGTTATTGCTGTAGATTATTCCATTATGTGAAATGCCACAATTTATTCCTTTGATGATGCATTTCAGTAGTTTCCAGATTTTAGTAATTATGAATCATGCTTCTATGAGCATTTTTGTGCATGTGCACTGGTAAACAAATGTACACATTTTTGTTTATATATGCATGAATGAAAGCTGAGTCATGAGCTATGCATTAGTTCAGCAGAGGACTCTTGTTTGTCCATATTCTCACCAAACTTGGTATTATCTCTTTCACTTTATCCTCACTGGTTGACATTAACAGTGTCATCATGAAGATTTGCATTTTCTTGACGAAGAATGAAGTTGAGTTTATTTTCATATATTCAGTGACTAGATATCCTCTTTTGCAAAATGTCTGTTCAATTACTTGCCAATTTTGAGTTTCTTACTTATATTCTCAATAGTGACATTTGTTGCATTTGCAAATATCTTCAATCACCCTATGGGTTGACTTTACTCAATGCTGTTTCTCTTGATAAATAAACATTTTTAGTGTTAATATAGTTACAGAGGTAATTTTAAGTTAATGATAATATCTTTTGTGTGATAGTAAGGAAATATTTGCCAAATCCAAGGTATCAATATGTATTGCTATGTTTTCCTCTAACCTGCTCTGCTGTTTTAACTTCCATATTTGCATTTTCCCTTCTTCTTGAATTTATTTTCACTTAAAATGGGAGTACGGATCAAGACAGTTTTCTTTTTTTCCATTTGAATATCCATTTGACACAGGCAGTTTATTGAAACATAACTCATTTCTCTACTTTAGTGTTGTCATAATTAGGTGAACATTTATGTATGGGTAGATTTTGGAAATCTCTATGATATTCTACTGGTGAGTTTGTATATCCCAGGGCAATGCAAACACTACACTTCCTGATTAATATATTCTATAATAGGTCTTGGTATCTGGTGGTGTAAGTTGTATAGTGTTGCGCTACTTCAAATCCCTGTGGCACTTTTACCCTTAGAGTTTACAAATGAATTTAAGAATCAGCTTTTAGCACCTCCCCAATCCTTCACAAATCTATGAACACACACACAGACAGAGCTATGATTTTGATTGGGGTTGTATTATATATATGGTTTGCTCTGGCTAAATTTGATATTTTATTCAGTTTCCCGTCCTTCAATTTTTTAGTTCATTAATTTTACTCAGTAATAATTTGTAGTTTAGAATATATATGTTTCCACATGATTTTGGTTTTGGTGTATCATTACAAACACCATATAACTTTGTTAACTTTTAAATTTTTGATCCATGTTTACTTTTTAAATTTTTGAATGTTTCTTTACCTTTGTCTTTTTTTTAAATTGGAGTATGGTTGCTTTACACTGCTGTGTCAGTTTCTGCTGTACAGCAAAGTGAATCAGCCATATGTATACATATATCCCCTCTATTTGGTTTTCCTTCCCATTTAGGTCACCACATAGCACCGAGTTCCCTCTGAACCTACTGTATACAGTAGGTTCTCATTAGTTATCTACTTTATACATAGTAATGTATATATGTCAATTCCAATCTCCCAATTCATCTCACCCCCCTCTTCCACTTTGGTATCCATACATTTGTTGTCTACATCTGTGTCTCTATTTCTGCTTTGCAAATAAGATCATCTATACCATTCTTCTAGTTTCCACATATGTGTGTTAATATACAATATTTTTTCTGACTTACTTCACTCTGTATGACAGTGTCTAGGTCCATCCACATCTCTGCAAATGACACAATTTCGTTTCTTTTTATGGCTGAGTAACATTCCATTGTATATACGTACCACATCTTCTTTATCCGTTCCTCTGTTGATGGACATTTAGGTTGCTTCCATGTCCTGGCTATTGTAAATAGTGCTGCAATGAACATTGGGGTGCATGCATCTTTTTGAATTATGGTTTTCTCTAGGTATATGCCCAGTAGTAGGATTGCTGGGTCATATGGTAATTCTATTTTTAGTTTTTTAAGGAACCTCCATACTGTTCTCCATAGTGGCTGTATCAATTTTCATTCCCACCAACAGTGCAAGAGGGTTCCCTTTTCTCCACACTCTCTCCAGCATTTGTTGTTTGTAGATTTTCTGTTGATGCCCATTCTAACTGGTGTGAGGTGATACCTCATTGTAGTTTTGATTTGCATTTCTCTAATAATTAGCGATGTTGAGCATCTTTTCGTGTTTGTTGGCTATCTATATGTCTTCTTTGGAGGAATGTCTGTTTAAGTCTTCCACCCATTTTTTTTTTTTTCCACCCATTTTTTGATTGGGTTGTTTGTTTTTTTGATATTGAGCCGCATGACCTGTTTGTAGATTTTTGAGATTAATACCTTGTCACTTGCTTCGTTTGCAAATATTTTCTCCCATTCTGAGGGTTGTCTTTTCATTTTGTTTATGGTTTCTTTTGCTATGTACCTTCCCTCAACTTTGATTCTTGACGTTCCCTCTCTGCCTTTCATTAGATATAATTTTAATTTCTCTTGTTTCCCTTTCTTGATTCATAAACTATAGATTATATGTTTATCATTTCATTGTTTTAGTGCTCCTCCTTAGATTTTGTTAGAAAATATACTCTAACTTCAAAAAGTTAGTTATTTAGCATTAATACCCTTCTTTTGCCCAGATTTTTTTTAATGTTCTTGAACTCCCCATTGAACATTGCTCCAAATTGCTATTCTTTTAGATGGTATTATATATCTCTCTAACACAAAATATGTGAATATTATTATCACATAGTAAATAGTTAAATAAATTTAAAATAGATTTTATAAGTTTCTACAGCTTTTGTTTTATTTATTCCCAAGCCTTTCTTTTTTCTTCAGTTGACATCATGATGAACTATATTGCATAATATGTGTTTAAATAGAGATTAGTGAGTGGTAATGTATTTCAGCTTTTATATATAAAATTTTATTCATCTGTCTTCACTCATATGGTAATTTGACTATGTAAAATCCTAGTTTAGAGTTATTATTCCTCAGCATTCATACATATCTTTTCAGTATCATAGAGAAATTATATTTCCAGTGAGAAAACTCTTCCCTGTATAATTGTTCATTTGAAGGTAGTCTGTACTATGTCTGAACCGTTGATAGCTTTTAAGAGTACCACTTTAGCTTTCCTGTTACTCAATTATACTATAATATGTCTTGGTTTGAATGTATGTATTAAACTCGTTTGGTATTTGAAGTACATTTTTTTATCTGCAAACCTATGTGTTTCCACAATTCAAAAAAGTTTTCAAAAATAATATTTTCCAAAATGGTTTTCTTTTATACTCTATATTCTCTTTTTTTTTTTTCTGGACTACTTCTTAGAATATTCAACCTTTCCATATTACATCCAGATATTTTACTACTTTTATAATTTTGTCTTTCTGTACAATGTTACAAGTGCCTTCCTTTGTTCTATATGTAATTTACTGATGTTCTCTCCTCAACTGAATCCAGTCTAAAGTTCCAGTTAAATATTTGTTGTGTATTTTATTCCCACATTAAAAAAATTTTTCCAGGTATTAACAATTTGCCTTATTTTACCTATTTGCATACTCCAAGTATACACATGTACATATACACACATATGTATTTAATTTTGTGTATTAACCTCATGTGCTGCAATCTTGCTATAATAACTTACTAATTACAGGAATTGCTTTACTGATTCTTTTGGATATTCTACATAAACAATCGTATGATCTGTGAACATACTTTTATTTTTTCCTTGTTAATCTCTATACCTTTTATTTCCCCTTCTGTCTTATTGCATTAGCTAAGGCTTCCAGGATGATGTTGAAAAACAATAGTGACAGAAAGACTTTGCTTGCCTGTTCCTGATCTGATTAGGAAAGACTTGAGCTTATCATTATTAACTATGATATTAGAACTGTAGGATTTTTGTAAATATTCTTTATCATTAAAGAAAGTTTCCCTGAGCTCTAGTTTACTGAGAATGTTTATTATGAATGTGTGATAGATTTTTGTCAAATGCTATTCTGTAACTTTTGGTGTGATCGTGTGTTATTTTTTCTTCTTTAGCCTATTAATATGATTAGTTATGTTAATTTTTGAATGTTGAGCTAGTCTTGCATACATGGGAAAAATCCCAGCTAATCATGGTGTATAATTCTTTTGATACATTGTTGAATTTGATTTGCTAATATTTTGTTGTGGATTTTTTGCAACTGTTTTCATGAGATATTGTTTGTATTGAGTTTTGTTTTTATAATATCTTTATTCATCCCTATTGTCACATATTGCAGAATGTCGTTCCTTTTAAGTTTGAATAATATTTCATTATGTGTATATATAACACATTTTCTTTTTACATTCATCTACTGATAGACATTCAGGTTTTTGGCTATTATGAATAGTGCTGCAGTGAACATAGGAGCACTAATATCTCTTTGAGATCCTGATTTCATATATTGTATTTTGGATAAATACCCAAATGTGGAACTGCTGGATCATGTGCTGGGTCCTTTTTTTTTATTATTATTTTTGAGGAACTTTCTTACTGCTTTCTAGAGCAGATGCACCATTTTACATTCCCACCAACAGTGTATAAATGTTCCAATTTCTTCACATCCTGCCAACATTTTTCATAATTGCCATCCTGAAAGGTGTGAGGTGGTATATCATTATGGTTTAGATTTGCATTTCCTTGATGATTAGTGACATTGAGCATGTTTTCATATTCCTGTTGGCCATTTGTATGTCTTCTCTGGAGAAATGTCTACTCAAGTCCACAGCCCATTTTTAAATGTTGTTTGTTTTGCTATGGAATTATAGCACTTCCCTATATATTTTGGAAATAAATCCCTTATCAAATATATGGTTTTGAAGTATTTTCTCTCATTCTGCAGGTTGTCTTTCACTCTTGATTATTTCTTGTGCTGTGCAGAATTTTTTTATTGTTTGACATAGTCCTACTTGTCTATTTTTGCTTTTGTTGACAGTGCTTATGGTGTCATATCTATCAAAGTATTGTCAAGATCAATATCAAGGAGATTTTTCCCTTCGTTCTCTGGAGTCTTATAGTTTCAGGTCTTGCATTTAAGTCTTTAATCCATTTTGAGTTGTTTCTTTGTGTATAGTAAAACATCAGTCCAATTTCATAATTTTGCATGTTCCTATTCAGTTTTCCCAGCACCATTTATTGAAATGACTGCCCTTTGCCCACTGTGTATTTTTGGTACCCTTGATGAACAGTTGACTGTATATGTAAGTAATTATTTCTGGGTTGTCTGTTCTGTTCCTTTGGTCTATATGTGTGTCTTTATGCTGGTACCACACTATTTTAAGTACTATGGCTTTGCAATATATTTTTAAATTAGGAAGTGTGATGCCTCCAGCTTTCGTCTTCTCTCTCAGATTGATTTGACTACTTAGGGGTCTTTTATGATTCCATCTGAATTTTAGAATTGCTTTTTTTCTATTTCTGCAAAAAAGACTGAGATTTTGATAGGAATTTTGTTGAACATGTAGATTGCTTTGGGTAGTATGAACATTTTAATAATATTATGACTTCCAATCCATGAATACATGAATGTATTTTCATTGTTTGTGTCTTCCTTAATTTCTTTCATTAATATTTTGTACTTTTCAGTATAGAAGTCTTTCACCTCCTTAGTTAAGTTTATTTCTGAGTATTTTATTCTTTTGATGCAATTTTAAATGGGATTGTTTTCCTAATTTCTTTTTTGGATAGTTTCATGTTAGTGTGTAAAAACATAGCTGATTTTTGTTTGTTCATTTTGTATCCTACCATTGTAATGAATAAGTTTATTCTGATATTGTAATTTTTTGTGAAGTCTTCAAGGTTTTCTATATATAAGATCAGGTCATCTGCAAACAGGAACAATTAAGGTTATTGTGTAACAAAAATTGGTCCATTTGGCTACCTTTGAGAGAGAATGGCAGTTGAACCCTTGGGAGAAGCATGGAGATGACTCCTGTGAGGAAGGAGAGTGATACAATGGTAGCTGGAGAGAGAGATGAAGTCACACTTCAAAATAAATTATGGGTTAAATCTCAAGAGAAATTAAAAGTATTTTATCTAAATAAAAATTAAACTGATCAAAATTTGTGAAACATAGTGAAAACAGTACTTGGGGGAAACTTAGAGCACTGAATGTATGTGTAATAAAAGAAGAAAAATTCAATAAGAGCACTTTAAACATAAAGCAAGCAGAAGGAAAATAAATAAAAACAGCAAAAATCAATAAAATTGAAAATAAAAAAATAGAGAAAAGTGAAAAAGCCAGTTTTTTAAAAAGATCAATAAAATTAATAAATTTCTACTTTGGCTAACTAAGAAATAATAGAAAACACAAATTATGAATATCAGAAATAAAGATTAGGTCATCATTACTGACTTGTGGATATTAAAGGATAACAAAGAAATATTATGAGTACATCTATGCCCATATATTTGATAACTTATATAAAGTGGATCAATTTCTTGAAAGATACAAACTACCAAAATTTATGCAAGGAGAATAGATAACTTGGATGTGCTTATATCTATTTAAAACTTGAATCATTAATTAATAACATTTCACAAAAGAAAGCACAAAGTCTAAATAATTCTACTGGAAGGAAAGAAAATATTTTCTTATGTTTCAAAGATTTTATTAATTCATTAATTAATGAGGTAACTGGTAGATGTTACAACCAGTTCATAGGAGAATTTTAAAAACATACATATTAACATCTTTCAGGAAGGCTGAAATGATTTACAAAACAGTGATCAGTGTCCTTAGGGTAATTTTTTGTGTGTCTCCACCAGACACAATTTGTATTTTTATGGACAAGAAACATTTTATTCCTATTAGTGTTCTACAGATTTCATAGATTTAAAATGGCTCAAAGTCAATGAAAGGCAGAGATAACTTGGAAGGGTACACTCAATGGGACAGTAATCATTTTTGCCCATTTCAGCGTCTTCACAAGTTTTCTGACACCTGCTACCAATGAATGGGGTAGGAGCTCTTTAAAAAAGCTAAAATTAGTTATAAAATATAAAGTTATATTTTATTCATATATTTTAGAAGTAATATATACATTTTGCAATCTTAATGAAGTCACCTTCCAAGGCTAGTACTAACGCCTAACATTAACATCCATCTGAACAGCCCCGCATTAATGCACTGCAGAACTGAATGTGATTCACTTCACCCAGATCTCCCAGAACCTGAAGCATTAATGTGCAGAGGCCCTCCTGCCAGTACTGCCAGGATCCTAACTCTGATGAAGTGAGAAGAATAGCTCTACCCAACTTAAGTTCCAATCTCATTTATATGAGGAGACACAAAACCATAGCTCCTCAGGTTTACAACATCTTGGAGAATGGCCCTTTTGTTTAAATTTTATTGCTTTCTCCCTAGGATTCAAATTTAGGACCTGTAAGATCCAGTTCAATGGTCATATGAGTGACAGGGAACGGAAAAGAGATACAGATTTTTTGATCTTCTTGAAAGCCTCCTGTTTGTGATATTATTATATCCATTCATCTACCAATTCATTCAGCCTTCTAATCTATAATACTAGGGTAATTTTAGTATTAAAGCTGTCATAGGGAGAAGCTTATCACAAATTAGCAGAAGATTCCCAAATCCTATCATCTGATACCTTTACAGGGAGGTCTGTCTACTGATCCAGGGAATCAGCATGGTATCTTGTAGAGGTAGCAGGGTTCTGTGGTGAAAGAAACTCAACTTGTTAGTTCTCGTTCTCTTCAGGCACATTATCCTTTGTAAAATAAGGGGATTGATTACACAACTTTATGAGATTATTGTGATAATTAGGGATGTACTTGACAAATAATGTTCAATCGCTGAATGCAGATTCCTTTACTGCCCCTATTCAGTTAAGGTAGGTCTCCTATTCAGTTCAAGTGCTGGTAATACGTAACTCTCTTCCTCACACTTACATTCTTATTTTATTTCCAATAAGTTATTCATGAAAATTTTATGCTCCAGTTCATTTTAACAGATGTACTAGAATAATATCCTTTATCTTGGTATAATTATTATGATTAATTTGTTATAGTAAGTATAATTATAATAATGTTATAAGCACTGTTAACCTTTTTATAACTCAACTCTTTGGGCTATAGTTAATTTTTCTCTACTTTTTCTGTACACTCATCATTAAAAATTTCCTCTAGTCCTATAGTATTATTTTTTGGGGTATCTGAACCAATCATTTAAGAAATAAATTATTTCTACACAATCTCTGCCAGATATTAGAAGCAAAGGAAATACTTGCTAATGTAACCTTTGAAGCCATCATTGTCCTAAACAAAATCAGATATACACTACAAGAAAGGGAAACTGCATATCAATATATCTCATGAACATAGATTCAAACGTTCTTAACAAAATATTAACAAGTTGAATCCAAAAGTGTACATTTTAAAATACATATTAATTTACTGACACTCCAAATTATTGCTTGTCTCAAAATCATTCTTATTTTTCCCTCAAAGGTATACATGTTTGCCTAAAATAATGTTATGAGAGTGAGGAAAACAACAAAGATAACAAAATAAAAATTAAATATTTCCTCACTTGTGGGTAAGTTTAGAATACCTAATTTTTCTAAGACTTTTTAAAGCAATTCAGTAAACTTATTTGCCACTAGAATAAAGGTCAAATAATTACTGCTGTTCTATTTGGTTCCATGATAATTCACTTTAAAAAACCCCATGAACATAAATTATTAACAAACATGACTTAGGGATCAAAACATCTAAAAATGCTGTTAAACTTTTGAATTAAATGATGTGTTTAGAAATTGATAAAAACACTTTTGCATATACTGAATAAAGGAAATTTTAGTTACCATTATCTTCACAGGAGGTTATCAGGGGCATTTTGCTCTAAGGAAACTGATGTTTATTAAGCATCTGTACAGGCCTCAGGAGATACATTTATAATCATTATAACTTACTCTCCCCACCAAGCCAATTAGATAATATCTCAAATGCAACAGAAGAGGAAATAGCAACAGAAGAGAAAATAGTGGATTGAGTATATGTCATAAAGTCACACAACTAAGCATAGGGTAGTAATGATAACTTAGAAATAATAGCATCAAATGAGAGTTTGGTTCCATCTAATAATGGAGATTTGGAGATAGCATTCAATGTCGAGGAATTATGACATACAGTTTCTTCTGAATTAAAGCTTTTTTGATTTGGAATGTTTTCAAATGCAAGCAACAGAATATTTGGCTCATGGTTGCTTAAGCAAATAGCATCTTCTCCCTCTCCCTCTCCCTCTCCCTCTCCCTCTCCCTCTCTGCCTCTCCCTCTCCCTCTCCCTCTCCCTCTCCCTCTCCCTCTCCCTCTCCCTCTCCCTCTCCCTCTCCCTCTCCCCTCATTGGCATATGCATGCATGCATGCATGCATGCGTACGCACACACACACATACACACACACAAAGAGAAGGAGAGAAGTCCAGAGCAACTGAAGATGTTTAACAATATTCTGTGGAAATTGGCTCCTATTTTTCCATTCTACCATCCTTATGTGGAATCATTTTGCTCTTGGCCCCTCGGTCCTACACTATATTAGACATTATATTTATGTTCAAGGAACGGAGTGGGTGCAAGGGCAATGAAGCCAAGGTTTGGCCTGCTTAGTCTATTTTTGTTTTGTTTTGTTTTGTTTTAGTAAGGAAAGCAAAATCTGAGAAGCTTTACTAAGCACTACCACCTGCTACTTTTTTTTTCTTTTTATAAATATTGGCTTACAGCACTGTGTGAGTTTAAGGTGATCAGCATAATGATTTGACTTATATACACCATGAAATGATTATGATAATGATATTTGTGGTCTTTTTGATGATAGTCATCTGACAGGTGTGAGGTGGTATCTCACTGTTGTTTTAATTTGCATTTTTCTGATGATTAACAATGTTGAGCATCTTTTCATACGTTTGTTGGCGATCTGTATGTCTTCTCTGGAAAAATGTCTACTCACATACTCTGCCCATTTTTAGTCAGATTGTTTGTTTTATTTATGTTGAGTTGTGTAAGTTCTTGTAAATTTTGCATTTGAACCCCTTATGAGATATATCATTTACAAATATATTATTTCATTCAGTAGGTGGCATTTTTATTTTGTTGATGATTTCCTTCAGTGTGCAAACAATGTTTTTAGTTTGATATGGTCCCATTTGTTTATTTTTGCTTTTGTTTCCATTGCCTGAGAAGACATATCCAAAAAATATTACTAAGACTCATGTCAAATAACTTACTGCCTAAGTTTTCTTCTAGAAGTTTTGTGGTTTCAGATCTTATATTTAAGTCTTTAATGTACTTTGAATTTATTTTCATGCATGGTGTGAGAGAGTAGTCTAGTTTGATTCCTTTACATAGAGCTGTCCAGTTTTCCCAACACCATTTATTGAAGAGGTTATCTTAGCCTCATTGTATATTTTGGTTCCTTCATCATAGATTAATTGCCTATATGAGTGTGAGTTTATTACTGGGCTGTTTGGTTCCATTGATCTATGTGTCTGTTTTTGTTCCAGTACTATACTGTTTTGATTACTGTAGCTTTGTAGTGTAGTTTGAAATCACGAAGTGAGATAACAACTTTGTTCTTCTTTCTCAAGATGGTTTTGGCTATTGGGTTTTTTGTGTTTCCATATTTTAGAATTATTTGCTTTCTATTTCTGTAAAAAATACGATTGGTATTTTGATAGGAGTTGCATTGAATCTGTAGATTGCTTTGGGTTGTATGGTCATTTGAACAATACAGATTCTTCTAATACATGAACACGGTAAAGTTTCCATCTGTTTGTGTCATCTTCACTGTCTTTCATCAGTGTCTTATAGTTTTCTTAGTACAGGTATTTTATATCCTTAGTTAGATTTATTCCTGGATACTTTACTCTTTTAGATGAGATTGTAAATAGAATCGTTTTCTTAATTTTTCTTTCTGGCAGTTACTTGTTAATGTTTAGACATACAACAGATTTCTGTATATTAATTTTGTATTCTGCAACTTTACCAAATTCAGTGATGAGCTCTAGTAGTTTTCTGGTTGCATCTTTAGAATTTTCTGTGTTTAGTATCATGTCAACTACAAGCAGTGGCAGTTTTCTTTCTAATCTGGATTTCTTTTATTTCATTTTCTTCCGATTGCTGTGGCTAGGACTTCCAATACCATGTTGAAGAAAAGTGGTGAGAGGGGTCATCCTTGTCATGTTCCTTATCTTAGAGGAAATGATTCATCTTTTCACCAATGGCTGAGATTTTTATCTGTGGAGTTGCCGTATATGGCCTTTATTTTCTTAAGGTGTATTTCCCCTATAACCACTTTTTTGAGAGTTTTTATCATGAATAGATGTTAAATTTTGCTGAAAGATTTTTCTGAATCTATTGAGATGATTTTTATTCCTCAGTTGTTAATGTGGTATATAGAATTTATAAATTTGCATATGTTTAACCATCTTTGTATACCTGGGAGAAATCCCACTTGATCATGGCGTATGATCCTTTTAAGGTATTGTTGAATTTCATTTGATAATAGTTTGTTGAGGATTTTTACATCTGTTTATCAGCAATATTGGTCTGTAATTTTCTTTTTGGTAATATTTTTGCCTGATTTTTGTATCAGAATCATGCTGGTCTTGCAGAGTAAGTTCAGAAGAATTCCATGCTCTGCAATTTTGGGGATTAGTTTGAGAAAGAGAGGTGTTCACTCGTCTCTGAATGTTTGGTAGAGTTCACTTCTAAAGTCATCTGGTCCTGAACTTTTGTTTGTTGGGATATTTTTAAATTACTGATGAAAGTTCATTATTGGTAGTTGATCTGGTCATATTTTCTGTTTTTTCCTAGTTCAGCCTTGGGAGATTTTACATTTCTAGAAATTTGTCCATTTCTTCTAGGTTGTCCATTTTATTGGAGTATAATTGTTCATAGTAATCTCTTAAGATCATTCATGTTTCTGTGGTGTTGATTGTAACTTCTCCTTTTTCATTTCTGAATTAATTGATTTGGACAACCTCTCGTTTTTACTGGGTAAAGATTTATCAATTCTGTTTATCTTTTCAAAGAATCAGCTCTCACTTTCATTGATCTTTTCTATTGTTCTTTTAGTCTCTATTTTATTTATTTCTGCCCTGATCTTTATAATTTCTTTTTTTTTTTACTAAATTTAGGTATTAGTTGTTCTTTTTCTAGTTCCCTTGAACTAGAAAACTAGTTCCAGGTTTTGAACTGGAACTTGAACTAGTTCCCAGGTGTAAGGCCTGGTTGTTTATTTGACATAAGCTTGTATCACTATAAACTTCCATCTTAAAACTGCTTTTGCTGCATCCCACAGATTTTTGAATTGCTGTCTTTGTTTTCATTTGTCTCCATGTATTTTTTATTTCTTCTTTGATTTCTTCAGTGATTTATTTTTTATTTAGTAGTATATTGTTTAGCCTCTACATGTTTGTGTTTTTTTGCTTATTTTTCTTGTAGTTGATTTCTAGTCTCATAATATTGTGGTTAGAAAAGATGCTTGATATAATTTCAGTTTCCTTATATTTACTGAGAATTGTTTTGTGGCCTAGCATGTGAGATATCCTAGAGAATGTCCCATGTGAGCTTGAAAAGAATATGTATTCTGCTGCTTTTGGTTGAATGTTCTATTTACATCTATTAAGTCCAACTGATCTAATGTGTCATCTGAGGTCAGTGTTTTATTACTGATTTGTCCATTGATGTATGTGGGATGTTAAAGTTCCCTATTATTGTGTTACTGTCAATTTCTCACTTTATGTCTATTAATATTTGTTTTATGTACTTAGGTGCTCCTATGTTGGGTGCATTATGTTTACAGTTGTTATATCTTCTTCTTGGATTGATCCCTTGATCATCACATAATGTCCTTCTTTGTCTCCTGTTACAGTCTTTGTTTTGAAGTCTATTATGTTTGATATAGGTATTGCTACCGCTACTTTCCTTTCATTTCCATTTGCATGGAATACCTTTTACCATTCCCTCACTTTCAGTCTCTGTGTGTCTTTAGATCTGAAGTGAGTCTACTGTAGTCAGCATATACATGGGTCTTGTTTTTGTATCTATTCAGCCACTCTGTGTCTTTTGATTGGAGCATTTAGTCAATTTACTTTTAAAGCAATTAATGCTAGGTATGTACTTATTGCCATTTTGTTGATTGCTTTTGGATTGTTTATGTAGTTCTTTTTTATTCCTTTCTTCTTTTGTTCTTCTTCCCTTGTGATTTGATAATTATCTTTAGTATTTTGTTTGGATTCCTTTCTCTTTTTTGTGTGTGTATCTATTATGGATTTTTCGTTTGTGGTTACCATGCAAATTTATATAGAGCAGTGTGTGTGTGTGTGTGTGTGTGTGTGTGTGTGTGTGTGTGTATGATTATTTTAAGTGGCTCATGTCTTAAGTTCAAATGCATTGTAACAATTCTGAATCTACTCCCCTCCCATGTTTACTGTTTTTGACATCCTATTTTACAGCTTTTTGTTTTGTGTATACCTTAACTACTTATTGCAGATGACTTTACTACATTTTTCTTTTAACCTGCCTACTAACTCTTTACATGCTTGATTTACTACTTTTGTTGTATATTTGCCTTTAACAATGAACTTTTTTCTTTCATAATTTTAATTTTTCTAGTTGTGGCCTTTCTTTGATTAGAGAAGTCCCTTTAACATTTCTTGTAAAGCTTATTTCCTGGTGTTAAACTCTTTTAGCTTTTGCTTGTCTGTAAAACTTTTGATCTCTCAATCAAATCTGAATGAAAACCATGCTCTGTAGTGTGTTCTTAGTTGTAGGGTTTTCCTTTAAATCACTTAAAATATATTGTACCACTGCCTTCTGGCCTGCAGAGTTTCTGCTGAAAGTCAGTAGATAACCTTATTGGAATTCCCTTGTACATAACTTGTTGCTTTTCCATTGCTGCTTTTAGTAGTTTATCTTTTTTTTTTGTCATTTATTTACAGTGTGTCTTGGTGTGGTCCTCTCAGCATTGATCATGCTTGGTACTCTCTATAATTCTGGGACCTGGATGTCTGTTTCCTTTCCCATGTAAGAGAAGTTTTCATTTATTATGTCTTCAAATATGTTCTCGGCTCCTTTTTCTCTTCTTTGCCTTCTGGGACCCCTATAATGTAAATATTAATAGCTTAATGTTGTCCCAGAGGTCTCTTAAACTGTCCTTATTTCTTTTTATTCTTTTTTTTTTTCCTGTTTAGCGTCAGGGATTTCCACTACTTTGTCTCCCAGATTGCTGATCTGTTCCTCTATATCGTCCAATCTGATGTTGATTCCTTCTAGAGTATTTTTTCTTTCAGTTATTGAATTCTTCATTTCACTTTGG
This sequence comes from Orcinus orca, assembly GCF_937001465.1. Classification (NCBI taxonomy): domain Eukaryota; kingdom Metazoa; phylum Chordata; class Mammalia; order Artiodactyla; family Delphinidae; genus Orcinus; species Orcinus orca. The sequence continues at coordinate 59,268,594 of NC_064564.1, forward strand.
TTCTTTTTTATATCTTCTAATTCTTTGTTAAAAACATGTAACTTCTCATTCTGTTCATCTAATCTTCTCCTAGGTTCTTTAAGTATCTTTATAATCATTACCTTGAAGTCTTATTAGGTAGATAGTTTATCTTCTCTTATTTTAGTTCTTTTTCTGGGGTTTTATCTTGCTTCTTCATTTGGAACATATTCCTCTGTCACTTCATTTTGCCTGATTTGTTGTTTTTATTTCTATGTATTTGGAGGTTTGTTTGTGATTCCTGATTTTGAAGAAGTGGCTTTGTGTAGAAGATATCATATGCATACAAGCAGTGAACTCCCCTTTTGTCACCAGAGCTATGTGCTCTAGCTGTGCACCCTCTGTGGGCTGCATGGGTCCTTCTTTTGTGGGAGTCTGAATACTGTGGGTGGTCTGGTATGTGTGGCAGGCCCCCAGTTTGTTTGGTTGCCAAGTCCTGCCTTGTGCTGAGGCTGCTGGTACACAAGGCCAATTCATGAGGTAACTCACTGCAGAGTCCCGAGGGTCACAGGTCTATTGCTGGTCCACTGGTGGGCAGAGCTGAGTCCTGGGATGGATAGTTGCAAGGCTGGATTTCCTGGATCTAGTGTCAGCCTGCTGGTGTGTGAGGCCAGTTCCTGAAATGGCTGTCTATGCAGTCTGTGGGGCTCAAATCTGGTGTTGGTCACTGTTGAGTGGGGCTGGATCCTGGGGCAGCTGACTGAGGGATCCAAGGTGTCTTGAAGCTGGTGTTGGCTTCCTGGTGGGTGGAGGTGGGGTCTGGGGGGGATTCCAGGGCTGGTGTTGGCCTACTGATGGATAGGGCCAGAGCTCAGGGGGTCCCTGGGCTAGTGCTGGCCTGCAGGTAGGTGGACTGGGTGCTAACATGGCAGGCTGCAGCGCTGTGGTGGTCTTGGAAATGGTGTCTACCTGCTGGTGGATGGGGCTGTGAATCAGGTGATCCTGGGGCTGGTACCTGTCCACTGGTGATAAAACTGGGTCCTGTCACTCGTGCTGGCCCACTGGTGGGTGTAGCCAAGTCCTGTGGTCTCTGGCTGATGTCCTAGGCCCTGTGATGGATGGGGCTAGTTCTTGTGGCCACTGTGGGCTCAGGCAGTCTTAAGACAACTGGCCTGCTGATGGGTGGGACTGTTTCCCCATCCACTAGTTGCTTGGTCTGAGCTATCCCAGTAATGGTTCTGACAGGTTGGTGGGTAGGGCTGTATTCCAGCACTAATAAGCTAGGGGGAGAATTCCAAAATGGTGTTTGCCAGCAATAGTATCCTCTTAGGAGAACAAGCTCCAAAAACTGGCTGCCACCAACGTCTATGTCTCCAGGGTGAGCTCTAGTTGCCTCTCGCCTCTCTGGGTGTCTCCCCAGAATCAGCACATGGGTCTGACCCAGGCTCCTTTCAAATCATTACTTCTGTCCTTGGTTCTGGAGCATATGAGATTTTGTATGTGTCCTTTAAGAGTAGAGTTTCTTTCCCCCATGGCCTTCTGTATCTCCCCAAAATAATCCCTGCTAGCCTTCATAGCCACATGTTCTGGGGGGATTGTCTTCCTGGTACAGGACCCCTGGGCTGGGGAGCCTGATGTGGGCCTCTTGCTCCTCGTGCCTTGGAGAGAACTTCTGCAATTTTAATTATCTTCCTGTTTGCAGGTTGCCCACCCAGGTATGTGAGACTTGACTCTACTGCATCTCTGCCCCTCCTACCTGCTTCATTATGGTTCCTTCTTTATATATTTAGATGCAGGTTTTTTCTAGTCCTCTGGTCTTTCTCATCAATATTTTCTCTGTAAATAGCTGTAATTTTGGTGTGTCCATGGGAGGAGATGAACTCAGGGTCTTCTTACTCCACCCTCTTGGCCACTCTCACCTGCTACTTGTTAATACATGAATATTTGGAGACAATTTTCCATGAGTCTCTTATGATTTTGCATGTTTGCAAAGGCACCAACAGTGTTTTGTTACATAAAATCGTTCAACGGTATTTATGGAGGAAATAGCTTTGGGAAGTAGAATCTCCCAGCAGAGCAGAGGGCACGTTTGTGTGTTATCCAATAAAATCAATATAATATTATATCTACTTCTGGGATAAAGGACAGTCATATTTGATTGCAGCTTTTATAAAAGGTTGAGGTTTCCTAGGCTCAGAGTGCCTCTTCTGTAATGCAACCCACTGTGTGTTCTGGGTTCTCTTGACTATTACTGTATTGCCTGTAGGAGCTGAGGCTTGTGGAATCTGTGAGAATGACTCTACCTTGGCACCCTAGCAACCTTGCACATTTCTATGTAGACCACATAGGCAAGACTTGACTTCAACTTGACTAAGTCTTTGCAGAATGCCCTGTGATCCTCCTGGGACATGAGATCACGATGTTTGTGAAGAGCTGTTAAAAGGCCATTTTCTACTTCCTTCCCATTTCCCCTGGGATACTGTCATGAGACATTTGTTCTTAGTCTTCCAGTTTCTGATGAGCTATGAGGCTGTCTGCATTGCCTCCTTAGGGTACTGCTGCAGACTCTGAGACTGCTTAGCTACAGCATGACATCAGGTCCTCTGCAAAAGGGATTCCCAACACTCATGCTGTATAGTCATGTCATCTGTTTCCTTTTGTTTCAGTGCTATCTTAAGGGACAGATGACATAGACACAGGCACCTTTACTTCTCTTTCTTTTTGCTACCTATGTATGTGATGAACAGTCATAATTTTAAAAGGGCTTTCCCTTTTGTTATTGGGCAAGTTTTACAGCCTTGCATTGATAAAGAATCAGTACAAGAAAATGATACTCTGGCTACTGCTATTTTGTGAAAAATAATTGTCCTTTTTCTTTGATCCAGAAGATCTGTGTCTTTTACCAGCATCCAATAAACTGTGACAGGCACATTTGTTAGTTTGCAAATAGTGTAAACTATCAGATCTTTCAGAGTGCTTGACGATGATATTGACTAGAATTGTGTCATGGATATAACCCCAGCTGGATGATGGCTGGGAAGAAATGATTGTATACATAGCTTGAGTTCCCACCCAACAACATCTACCATATAAAGCTAAACTGCTAAAAATATAACAGAAGATATCAATATAAAGGCCTAATTTTAACTAGTTGCATACTTAAGACCTAGAGTAAAATTCATAACTCGTCATAGTCGCCGTAGCCAACCTACTCCTATAGTTTACTTATCTCTTTGCTTGAAGCCTTTTTTTTTCTTATAAATAAAGAAACCCTTCTTAAACTACATAAATAATTGACTGTTTTCAATGAACAGAATCTAGAGGGGATCAGGAAATATGTCTCAGAGCATTTAAAAACACTTTGGGTTCTTTCCTCTATACTTAGGAAGTCATTATCGGTTGAAGTTGGGAGCACTTAAACTGTTTTCAAGTTTTAAAATACAGATGTTAAAAAAAATTATTAGTTTACAAAACGATCCTTTTAGGAGTTGAATGTTATTCAGTGCTAATTATAACTTTTAATGATTGTAAAGTGCCCTGGGAGACTTTAATGAAGATTGCAAGACTACATTTCTACTATAAATTTTCTTTTCCCATACACAGAGTAAGGATAAAGAAAATGTGTTTGAACACCCAAAGGACAGAGCTAATTGCATAAAGTTCACTAAATGTTAACAGTTTCCTAGTGACCCAGGAGTCATGTAAGGGAATCACAAACACGTGTTCTGAGAAATCTTTGGCAGAATTAGTTCTCTGGAGTTTAAAAAAAAGGGCTGAGAAAAATTTAAACAATGATATCTCTTGCTTAGCCTGTAATAGATGTTACTTAAGTCAAAAGTACTGGGGAGAGACACTATAATCTGTGATTCTATTAGGGTAACTTCCTGCTTGTTTCTGATTGACTTGCTGAAAACTGTGTGGTTTGCCAACAGTATACTTCTAAATTAAAATTGTTCACAAAATCTCAAAAGCCAGGGTCATTGGCATTGTAAGTTATATAATTAGTAGTCAAAGTACTCTTCCCTGAAAACATTATTTCTGGACTTAAAATACTTTATCTGAATTGCTTCATACAATGCTTCATTTGCGCTCAGTCATTTAACATTTCTTTCTGCAATTCTTTGCTTTCTTGTGGTTGCTGCAGTTCAAGAGGCTAAGTGGTGCCATTTCTCTTAATTCTTGTCGGATGTGAGCATCATGTTACAGACGGAAGAATAAAGTGTTCTTCCCTTTGGAACTAGAGCAAGGCCCTTTGCAAGGTAAGTTATCTCTTCTACAGAATTAAATGGCTTATCAAGTTAGGTAATTTATCTCTAAAGCTGATCACTTCAAGTAAGTAATGTTTATCTCCTGCTTTATTTCACCATTGATACTTAAGATCACAGATGGGGTTTCGATTGTTTAAAATATCCTTAGGATATCCCAAAGAAGTTTCTGTGGGATAGAAACTTTCATTTTAAATCTATAAAATTATATTGGTGTTTTTGGAGGAAAGGAGAACATGATTTATGGATGTGTCAAATGGGTGTAAAGAAAAATGTCTTCCATATTCAAATATTAATCCATCTGTGAATCCTCACAGAGATTAAAGTCCAGACTGGACATGACCACTAATTCCCAAAAAAACAAAAAAAGTGATTTTATCACTACAAGTGCTCTTGGCCTTGTTCTTGTAAGAGGTTTCAGGCATTTTGTTAATTTTCCAAATCAAACCAACAATTACAATACAATAATGGTCACAATTTAATGAAGACCTAATTGCCAGGAACTTCTCTAAAGCCCATCCCATACTCCTGGGCATATATCCAGAGAAGACTATAATTCAAAAAGATACATGCACCGCAGTGTTCATAGCAGCACTATTTACAGTAGCCAAGACATGGAAGCAACCTAAATGTCCATTGACAGATGAATGGACAAAGAAGATGTGGTTCGATACATATTGTGAAATTTTTTGTTCTTGTTCTGTGAAAAATGCCAGTGGTAGTTTGATAGGGATCGCATTGAATCTGTAGATTGCTTTGGGTAGTAGAGTCATTTTCACAATGTTGATTCTTCCCATCCAAAAACATGGTATATCTCTGCATCTATTTGTATCATCTTTAATTTCTTTCATCAGTGTCTTATAATTTTCTGCATACAGGTCTTTTGTCTCCTTAGGTAGGTTTATTCCTAGATATTTTATTCTTTTTGTTGCAGTGGTAAATGGGAGTGTTTTTTTGATTTCACTTTCAGATTTTTCATCATTAGTGTATAGGAATGCCAGAGATTTCTGTATCCTGCTACTTTACCAAATTCATTGATTAGCTCTAGTAGTTTTCTGGTAGCATCTTTAGGATTCTCTATGTATAGTATCATGTCATTGTAGTGAGGTGGATGGACCTAGAGTCTGTCATACAGAGTGAAGTAAGTCAGAAAGAGAAAAACAAATACCATATGCTAACACATATATATGGAATCTAAGGGAAAAAAAAGGTCGTGAAGAACCTAGGGGTAAGACGGGAATAAAGACACAGACCTTCTAGAGAATGGGCTTGAGGATATGGGGAGGGGGAAGGGTAAGCTGTGACAAAGTGAGAGAGTGGCATGGACATATATACACTACCAAACGTAAAATAGCTAGTGGGAAGCAGCCGCATAGCACAGGGTGATCAGCTCGGTGCTTTGAGACCACCTAGAGGGGTGGGATAGGGAGGGCGGGAGGGAGGGAGACACAAGAGGGAAGAGATATGGGAACAAATGTATATGTATAACTGATTCACTTTGTTATAAAGCAGAAACTAACACACCATTGTAAAGCAATTATACTCCAATAAAAATGTTAAAAAAAAACAATGGTAATAAATACTCAAAATTCGTTATCTCCTTATTTTACTGCATTTTACTATAGGTTATGCTCTTCAGGTTATTTACATCTATTGTGTCTGTGTAGTCAAAATACTACAAAATAGTGGGAAGTAGAACACTTCTTCCCAACTCTGTATTCAGGGACTTCATATTGGAAGCTTGAACTCAGTCACGATGTGTTACACCATAGAAATCAGCAAACGCTACAAATCAGGACTTGATATATTGTTTTGTCAATTGTTTCTAGACTTAAAAAAGGGATAGAGAAAATGCTAATAATGCAGATTAAACTTAAAAGTAGGTAATGTCTATAGCCATAAAAAGAAAAGAAAAAGAACATGTGGTATATATACACAATGGAATACTACTCAGCCATAAGAAAGAATGAAATAATGCCATTTGCAGCAACATTGATAAACCTAGAAATTATAACACTAAGTGAAGTAAGTCAGAGAAAGACAAATACCATATGATATCACTTATATGTGGAATCTAATATATGATACAGACATACTTAATTACAAAACAGAAATAGACTCACAGACATAGAAAACAAACTTATGGTTATCAAAGGGGAAAGGGGGTAGGGTAAATTAGGAGTTTGGGATTAGCAGATACAACTCCTGTATATAAAATAAATAAACAACAAGGACCCGCTATATAGCACAGGGGACTGTATTCAGACTGTAAAAAAAAAAAACCATAATGGAAAAGAATGTATGTATACATGTATAACTGAATCACTTCGCTATACACCAGAAACTAATACAACATTGTAAATCAGCTATAATTCATGGGAAAAAAAAGACTGTAATAGTGAACTAGATTTGCGAATTGATCCTTATATATAAATTGCACATTTCATTTTCTATAATTTCTACATTTATAGTAAAGTATGAAAATTGAGATTTTCTATACTTCAAGCAATTCATTTGCTACAATTAATTTCAAAAAAAATCTAAAATAATGTCTGGAGAGCTCTTCCTGGGCTGTGTAGGATAACTTTATCACTGACTATGTGGTCTATGATAGGCAGGTTTTCCATAAAAAATTCATCATTCCAATGTCATGAAAACCAGGAAGCAGGCATAATGATAGTTGTACGCTATTTAACTGCTCTATTTCTTTTTCATTTTTTTTTTCTTTTGGTTTTCTGAGAGTAAGTGTGGAGAAACTGTGACTATTGATTAGGGGTAAATGTCAACATCCTATTATTAGTCTGATGTGTAGACAGACGATTGTATATGGAAAAGGTAGGCTTCCTTGAGAAATTGTGAACAAAGTCAAAAAAATATTATTCCAATTAAATGTAATTGATTTACATTATTCTGTAATGATATATTTGTAAACAATATTTACACAGATTAAGAAAACTATTTTATTCTTTCACTCCTCTTGAAATTCTGACATGATGATTTTATACCTTGCTTTATTTAAAACTAAATGTTGTTTTCAAAATTTTTTCAAGGTTAACATACTGGCAAACCTATCAGTTTTTAGAAAATTCTATGGATAATCATAGAATGCAAGACTAAGAAATAAATCTATGAAATATAATTTGTATGATGGAAACTTTTGTTTTCTGAAAGCTTCTGTTCACTACCTATTGTATCATATTTGATGATGATGAACACCTACGATTTCTAGAAAATGACATAAAAGGTACTCTTCCTTTTTCATTATATAGAGGGCATTCCTATAATTTTCCTTCTTTCTTATAGTTTTATTCCCTTACCTTCTTACCAACTCCAAAGGTGTTTTTTCATTTGCTTGTTTACTTGTTGGGTTTGTTGCTCTATGTGTTTGTGTTATTGTTTTTATCATTCCTCTCATTAACTTTATTCCACCTAAGTGTGCTACAAAGTCAAAACTAATTTTCTAGATTCCATCCTAGAAAGCTGACAACATCCTTTTAGTCCTTTGTGGGTATTTTAGGTTGTTCACATTCATCAGAAAAGAGCATTTACATATACACCCTATTATATTTAAAATAGATAACTAACAAGGACCTATTGGATAGCACGGGAAACTGTACTAATATCTTGTAACCTATAAATGGAAGATAATGTAAAGAAAAGAATATACATATATATGTATAATTGAATCACTTTGCTGTATATCTGAAACTAACACATTGTAAATCAACTATATTTCAATAACAATTTTAAAAAATAATTTACAAATACCTTTTTCTATGTAATATATACCATGTATCAGAGCATAACTTGATGCATTTCTAATTTTAAAGACTCCCTGGACTTCCCTGGAAGTGCAGTGGTTAAGACTCCATGCTTCCAACGCAGGGGACATGGGTTCAATCTCTGGTGGGGGAACTAAGATCCCACATGCCACACTGTGCAGCCAAATTAAACAAAACAATACAGAAAGACTCCCTTTTCCTCAGGAGTAGAATGAAATAAACAAAAAGAGGAATATAGAAACACAGCCCTGTCACACTCAAATGATTAGAAGGAGACCTTCTCTTTGTACTCAGAGTCTAAAGGTAAAGAAAAAGAGCTAACATTAACAGTGCTCTTCTGCATAGCTTTTTAAATTTTTTTTCTGGAATGGGCTGCACTTGATAGGCTAAAAATAAAGTATGGCAATATTTCATTATTTTCAAATGTGTTCTCTCTGATTTTACTGTCCCTAGTCGTAAACATATATCAGAAGGTATTTCTGTAATTAGAAAAAAATTGGGTTTACTTATTAAAACATCCAGTAGAGTCTAATAGATATTTTCTAAAAACTCAGTCTCGACTACCAGGCCAATAATTTGCCTTTCCACAACTCAGTTCTTTCCTTTGGTTCAGGAATCATCAGTGGCAAAGGAAGAGTGGTCCACTCTGCAATATTCCCTTTCCACCCCCTTTTCCCTTCTTATTATTCTAGGGTCTTGGCTGTGAGAGGACAGAAAGAAAGGTGCTAAGGTTATTTTATTTGCCTGTTGCTGTATTAATTATCTCTTTGGATGATATTTTCTGGCCATGTGCCTGCTGTTGTTGCAGACACTCCTGTGGTTGCTTCACTGCATTTATGTTTACTTTTCAACCCTCTACAGTGACATACTGCCCAATTCTCTGACTTGGGACATGACCTCCCCCATTGTGATCTGTGACAGCACCCTCCCTCTCACTGTATGTTCTGTGGTCTGCCACACAGAATTTCTTACTTCTGAATTTCCTCCACCCTGGTAACCCCTCCTAGGTTGGGTCCCTTCATAATGACTCAAGCCTTCCATTTCCGTGGACTTCACTTAGTCCATAGAATGCTACACATCCTAGTTCCGCTAAATGGTCAAAGTACAATTTTCCAAATGACAATCAGTCTCTTTATCCCATGTTTGCAAACTGTTGCAGCTTGCATTTAGTCTTTATATTTTTCACTTGATAAGCAGAACCAGCAGCTGTGCTCACACAATTCCCAGCTTCCAGGGTACAAATATCCCTCTGTACTCAAAAGTCTCTCACTCTATGTGGTGGGCCGAATAATGACCCCCCCCCCAAAGATATATATGCCCTAATTCTCAGTCCTTGGAAATGTGTTAAATTATGTGGCAGAAAGGACTTTGCATATGTGATTATATTAAGTATCTTGAAATGGATAGATTATCCTGGATTTTCCAGGTAGGCCCAGTATAATCTCCAAGGTCCATGTAACAGGGAAGTAGAAGGGTAGAGAAGGAAATGAGACGCAGGAAGCAGTGGTTGGAGTGTTGTGGACAAGGAATGCCAGCAGCCTGTAAAAATAAAAAAAGGCAAAGATATTTCCCCCTATAGCCTGCAGAAGGAATGAAGCTCTAGAGATACCTTGATTTTAACCCTATAAACCCAATTTAAATTTCTGACTTCCAGAACAAAACAATAGTTAATTTGTGTAGCTTTAAACCACTAGTTTTTAATTTGTTGCAGCAACAATCGAAAACAAATACACTAAACTATTCAAGAAGCTATATGAAGATGGTTCTCTAGTTTCTGCAGCCCAGCAATTCTGTAACTCAAGACTGAAATCCTGGCTTTCCTTCTTGAAAACTATATATATATATATATATATATATATATATATATATATATACACATACCCATAATTTGGAAAGTAGAGGAGAAAAGTCAAAACACTCTCATAAAATTTATCAGTGAATCTCCTTCTGAATTTCTGGTCTTAAGTTTGATGGAGTGATAAAGATTAAGTTTCCAATCTCATCTGTTCTCTCCCTTGGTGATTCTGGCATAGATGTGTATTACACTTCTCAGTAATCTTAGGATGTGTGTAAATCAGATTCCCAGCAGCAAATAAATGGCACATTCAATATTTTTCATAAAGAGTTTAATAACAGGACAACTGACAAGTGTGTAGAAAGAGTAAAGAAAATCATAAAAGGTGGTGCAGAACCCTGAGGCTCTGACAACCTTATCAAATGAAGAGGAAGAATTTATCAGAAACTAGAGAAGAAAGTTAATGAGAGGCTGCCTTGAGAAGGGATGTGACCTTCCCTTGAAGTTGCAGTCATACCAAAGTGACCCACACACCTTCCTTTCTTATACTTTCCATATCTGCCAGTGTCCCCCGTTGGCTAAAACCGAACAGGAGCCAGAGGGCAAAAGAATCCAGTGTTTTTCATGTGATGTAGAGAGATGAATGGAGAAAGATGGAGAAAATTGGAGAGCAGTTATTGATGAGCAAATGAGAGACATCTCACACAGAAACCTTGTGAACATGTTTTCCAAGCTTTAGGGCTTCATCCAAAATTCTGGAGAATAGGAAAATCGTGGTTCGACAACATGTAACAAATAATTACATGGAATAGGAAATGTAATAGTAGAAGTATAAATGAGTCACTAAGGACACACAGAGGGGAAATTAAACTCTATTTGGAGATGCAAGATAGGTCTTTTTAGATTAAAAAACATGTCATTTGCAGTGATTATATGCAGCTGTACTTCAAATGGATCATAAGAAGGGGATCATTTTATAGAAGAAAGTTTCTATTAGACCTCATGACTAAAACAGAAAACTAAAGTATAAGATGCCTTGACTTTTTTATTTCATTCCTGACATTTCTGGCTCCAAATAAAATTGTATTATTTTAATCCTTCTAAAGAGGAGAGTCTGACTCCACTTTTGACACTTGAATGCTGACCACCTTTAGACCCCACTCTTCTCTCTTCCCCTCTTGCCCCACATGTGGACAAGCAAATAATGCCTGCTTGTGGCCTCCCTTACCACTGATGAGAAAGTTCAAACCATGGGAACTGCAGCCCACAAACCCTTCAGCCTGCTCCCCCTGCACAACCACAAGGAAAACCAAAGCCCTTCCGACCATTAAGCCATTTCTGACCAGCTTAAATGACTGTTCTTCTCTTCAAAAAAATTTCCATATATAAGTAAAAAATCTTTTCATATCCCGTTAGTGTATGTGTGGTGTCATCGTGTAGACACATTAATTATGGATGGAATAGAGGTAACTCTTGTGCTCTGGGGACGGCCTGCAAAGCACAATAGTATAGACAAGAATTGGCTTAAAACCTTATCTTTAAAAAGATAAGTGATAAATTTTAATTAAATATATGCTTTAATGAAAGAAAATCACTAAATAATAATTGGTCCTTTATTCATCTATGAGATATGCAAGAGACTTAAACACATTCTTCAACCATTGTACTGAGAATCAAAATTGTAATTCCATTTATTCATTCCATGTTTCCAATTACCGAATGCTTAATCAGCCTTGTATGTCCGAGATCTTGCCCTCACACCTCGCTATCCCATCCATTTACTCCCCAGCCCTTCCTTGTTCTGATATGGTGCCAGAAATACCGTCTTTTTATCTTCTCTTCAATGGAGTGGTTAATAATTCAACTTTCTTTGCTAAGGATACCTAAACTCTCTCTGCTAATTGCTCACTTGTTTTATGGTAAGGTCAGGTTCATTATAAAAGCAAACTTGATTCCTAAATGACATGCTGAAACATGGGTAAGGAGTCAAGGAATAGGTTAGATTTTTTTATGTATGTAGACCTCTGTTTAAAACTGACACGACCCCAGCTATTTTGACAGCTACAAACTCAATCACAATATTTTTCTGAGTGAGAGCAATCCTGGGCCATCTGCTTCCAACACTGACTTCTTTCCCAACCTCTAACCCTTACCATATCAGGTCCTCCTTCCATTTCCTTTTATGTTAGCTTATGCTAACTTCTATTGCTACAATGTTTACACTCTAGCAGTCTGAAAGTTTGAGAGAAAATGATGCTTTGGACCTCTTGCACTAAAGCCATTGTAAAATGGTCACTTTGATTACTAAATTGCTTTTCAGACCTATGAAAGTCATCTATTCCTTTTCTCTTTTTCTTTATTTTTTCTCTGGGTTCTCATTTTTAACATAGGAACAGTAGCCTTACTTTACGTCAGCAGACTCTTGCTTGGTTTCACTGGTCAATATTATTACAGTGTTTTGAACCCTTTAAAGATTCTATAACCGTTGGTGCTGATTTTTAATTTTATGTCCCACAAATGGACACAGTTCATGTTATTTTCACGGAAGATATCTCATGGTATTATAATTTAAATTACTGCAAGTTTTCCCATTTCTTTCCTATAGTAGAGTTTGATACTCAGTTCTCATCAATGACAAGTAATGAGACTGAAAATGTGAATTCATGTTAAATGATCATCCTGTTTAAGAGTACCAGAGAACATCTCACATAAATCCCATTGCCTTATATATAGCTCAAAGGTGTAAATAAGATCAGGAAAATGTATTCCATGAAAGCCAAAAGAAGACAATTATATAGTGAGGAAATTTAGCTCTACATCAGAAGCACACAGGATATGAAGAAGAATGTTTATGTAATAGGTGTTCAAATACACAAATATTTGTGAATAATAGAAAAAGCCTTTCTAGAATTTTTGTTCAGTAGTATAAAATGTGGGAAAAAAAACTGAAACAATCTATTTGTTTATACTGAATTTAGTATAAGGGAATTTTTTTTTAAACCCCAATAAATCCTTATTTAAATAGTTCAAACAGCCATTCCCAGGATTTTAGGAACTTGCATCTCCTCTCTGTTTTATTACAATGCCTAATCCTTTTTAAAAGCTGTATCAGCTTTTCCTATTTTATAAATTGAAGTGAATAAAAAGTTCACTTTACAAATAGATAGCTAGTGGGAAGCAGCCGCATAGCACAGGGAGATCAGCTCGGTGCTTTGTGACCACCTAGAGGGGTGGGATAGGGAGGGTGGGAGGGAGATGCAAGAGGGAGGAGATATGGGGATATATGTATATGTATAGCTGATTCACTTTGTTATAAAGCAGAAACTAACACACCATTGTAAAGCAACTATACTCCAATAAAGATGTTAAAAAAAAAAAGTTCACTTTACAAAGTTCCCTTCAGGTAACTAGATATATCTTAGTGGGTCCCAAAATATGATTTAAGAACATACTATATGAAACACTGAAAGTCTAATGATGAAGTTATTTGTTTCTATTTTCTCTCAATTCTTTTTTTTAAGCCGATTGTTTTGTTTTACTTTTCTTTTTCAAACTCACTTATTTGCAGTGAAGTAACAATTCTGAAGGTGGCCTTTCAACAGTGGCTTGAAAATGTATAATATCAGGAAGCTTAATAATTCAGCAGAGCAGAAAACATTCCATTAATTCTCACAGAAAAGGAAAACAACAACAAAGTTTAGTGAGGGAAGTTTTTCTTATAGGAAGCTATTAGAAATCCTTTCTTGTTGATGAAACTTTTCTAATTCATTGGCAGCTTTCTTAAATTAATCTGATATCATGTGTTGGCAAAGAAGAACACCTTCAGAATTATAGTTTCTAGAATATTACATATGTGTATATATAAATATATGGAATTTTATTTTATTAATACAGACTATAAACTCAGTTAATATAGTGCCATTGCTTTTGTTTTATATTCTTTGTCATGAAACTGCCTTGTACTAGAATGAATCCTCATATATTTGGGTAGTTAAATAGATGGGCTGCTTCATCTTGACCTTTGGAGAGGCTGTACTAAATTGGGGGCTCATTTCATTGCTTTTACCATTTACAGCCCTGTCTTCCAATGGCAAGGGTGTTCAAATGTTTTCTAATCACGCACGTACCTTTACCAAAAGGTCAGAATACTAAAATGCTATGTATCAGGGATGGAAATTATGTTTCATTTCTCCCATACAAGAAATTCTAATTAGAAGTGCACTACATTCATTCTCTTGGGTCAAAGTTGGCCATGAGTATCATAGCACTGCGTTGAGGACTATAGCGCGCACACACACACACACACACACACACACACACACACACAACACACAGCAACCAACATATTCTCTAGACCTTTATTGACAATATCATTTCTTTCAATATTTTGTACATTTTTTCATGGACTTTGAAATACCCTTTCAGACTGTTCTTCAGAAGGTCTTTACTGCACAGCTAAGAAAGCAAACCAGAAAAACATTATGTTATTTTGTGGGTCAACTCTGGAGCTCATTTCCCCAAAGGAATATGCCATTCTACCATTCTACTCAATTCCACAAAACAGTAACAACAAAATCTGAGCAATATATATCTGTATGCTAGAAGCAAAGAAGAGCAAGTCCCCAGCCCTGACAGGAGGTTGATCAGAACACAATCTTGGAGAAAGCTAGGCAGAAGAAACATTTAGAAGGCAAAATGACACATGCACTAAACAGAACAAGAAACTTGCTGTGTAAGCATAAGGGAATAATAGACTTATTTATTTACTTATAGCTACTTACCTTATATAAACCTCATTTCTCTCACTTAAGACTAAATTTTTGAAGATTATTTTATAGATTGCTTATCTGTCACATTCTTCTTATCATTCGTAAACTATTTTCTTGTGTAGCTCTACCACAATTTGTTAGGCCTCTCCTTACTGACGAATATGTATGTTGTTTCAGCCTTTTACTATTCTAAAAACAGAGTAAATGCTGTATGTGTGTGTGTACACACACATTTGCATGCATGTGCCTATATTTGTGTAAGAAAAATTTCCAAAATTAGATTTGCTATGTCAACAGCTAGATGACTTAAAAATGTGTGAAATATTGCCAGATTTCCTTCTGAGGATATTGAAACAAGTTAGGTTTCAACCGATGATTAATAAGTGCATTTCTTGCACTTTGGCTGCTAATGTCTACTCTTATCCATTTGATCTTTGTCAGTATCTTAGGAGAAAGTTATTAGCATACCATTCATAATATGTACACACACACACACGCACACCCACACCCACTATTGTGTACTTTAGAAAAAACAAATTTGTCTTCCAGTACAAAACTATTCATTGTCTAAAGTTTACCCTCCCAGGTTATGAGGTTCCACTTCTATGCATTAACTTTGAGCTATTGTGTAACTTCCAACTCTGTAAGTTGTAGGTAACTGGGAGATATGTAGATTCTGTCCTGTCTATTAATGATTTAATTGACTTGCCACTACCAAAAATTACCTTTGTCTTAATATCCCTTTATTCCATATTAATTTAGGCTCTTTATATTTTTCCTTTGAATCAGTTAAAATATCTGCCTAGTTCTGTCATATCATTGAGTAAAACAAATGTTTTAACCTGATTTATATTTCTATATGAGTCATGATTTTATCTTATAAAAATTACATCTTAAAAGTATACAGGTATACAGGTATGCCATATAGTGTATGTGTGTGTGTATACACGTATCATACCTATCTATCCGTATCTATCTACCTATTTATAATTATGCATATTTTAATCATTTATATCAAAGAAACATTGCACTGGATGGAGTTAAACAGGCAGGGAAGACTTTAAGATTATAGAAGTAGGGATAAAAGCTATTGCAATAGGGGAGAGGGATTTAACTCAACTCCATTGAAAGAAGAGGTTAGAGTGTTTTTAAGTGCTAGAGTCAGATAGTGAAAAAGTACTGCAGGGTGGACATTAGGAGGAAATTTGGTCTATGTGATTAGGCCCACCTCTGTCTGCAAATTTGTGCTTATTGAAGTTAAGCCCCTACCCTCCCATAGAGACTAGGAGATAGAGGCCCTAACTTTCTTGATGATTTCAATGGGATGGTTCCCAGGTCCTTGAGAGCATTCCTTAGGTGTGAAACTGATGAGAGGCTGGAAGAAATTTTACATCTGAAAGGAGCAGGGAAAGAAAATACAGTATGATGTTTTCTAGAGTAAATGCTCTAGGACAAGGGAATTCAGGGACCTAGGGTCAGGAAGGAGCTGTCTAAAGTTTAGTCAAGCTGAGGAAAACATTAAGGCAAGCTTGGTCATTTGTCAAGTTTCACACAACAAGCTAATAATAAAACTTAATTTTGACATGGCTCTCTGAATTTCTTTTCAGAACTCACCCTTGTTGCTAACATTCATCATTCTCTTCCACTGCCCAGCATTTGACCTCCATTTCTGTGTTGACAATTCTGCATCTCCCATCACCAAAGCTGATAATACTAGTTCTTTACTTTCCCAGCTTTTCATGTTTGTAAGACTTAGCATATTCTGAAGGTTGTACAAGTCAGATATGTCCGTCCCATGATCTAAATCACAACGGAGGTGAACAAACAGGGAATTATAACCCATCTTAGGAAGCATGGCAGCAGGAGCCACATCTAACTGCAAGTGGGTATGGTAGCAGAAGTACTAGCTGAGGCAATTAATGCTCAGGAGGTGGTACAAGCTTTCAGGAATAAATTCAAGGGTTATTTGGCATTATTTTTAGCATTTCTCTTAGATATGTGACCCCCAAAGTTCGTTCTTTTGTTCTTCAAAAACTTGAGTCACTTACCTCTTTTAATAATTCCCTTACCTGCTTTAGTTAGCTAGAATATGTTTCCAGTTCCTGCACCTAAAGTGCCAAGGCTATTCTGCTTAGCAATTGCTTCCACAGCAATAAGATGGTAACAAATTTACTCTTTAAGAAGGAAAGAAAAAGAATCTATATATCCTCCTTTATATATCATTACCTTAAGGGAGGTAAATCCAAACACATGAATTCTAAATTTTTTTGTTTTATTTAACACATTTAGTTTTTGTGATTTTTACTTTTTCAGAATGAATTTTTTTATATTGCTTTTATAGGTAAATCCTCTAGTTATATTTACTAAGGAAATAACAAAATGCCAGTCTGCGTTTACTAGTCTATGAGTTGCTCCAATTTGTTGGCGTATTTTCAAAATGCAAAGGACATGAGATTTTTAGTGGAAAGCAAAATTGTTCACACTGTTGGCCCTTGTCAGATGAATACTTCAAGTGAAAACATTCAGGCAAGCTTCAAAGTTGTAACTATGAGTAATCCTCCTGATGACTCAGCCATTTAGCACTTACTTGGTTTTCTAAAGAGCCAATAGAGAGACTATTTGAAAGGAATGCACCTCTTCCTTAATTTTATTTTAATTACCTAAGTACCTAAGAGGCTTCAAAACATTGACCCATCTATATTACCTAGCTTGAACTCTGTCTGCACCACTATAAAATGCTTCTCTTTGCAGCATTTGTTTTTCTGTTGATTTTTAATTTTTTAAATTTCAGTAAATTATGCATAACATAAAATTTACCATTTTAATCATTTATAAGTGTACAGTTCACTGGCATGAAGTATATTCACATTGGTGTGTAACTATCACTACCATCCACCTCTAGAACTTTTTTCATCTTGCAAAACTGAAACCTTGCACTTTTTAAACAATAAATCTGCATTCTCTGTTCCACTCAGCCCCTGATAACCACCATTCTACCTTTTTTCTCTATGAATTTGAATATTTTAAGTACCTCATATATGTGCGTACAGCATTTGTCCTTTTTGACTGGCTTATTTAACTTAGCATAATGTCTTTAAGGTTCATGCATGTGGTAGCATGTCTCAGAATTAATTTCCTTTTAAAGTTGAATAATCTTCCATTCTATATGTATACCATACTTTGTTTATTCATTCAATTGTCAATGTACACCTGGGTTGCTTCCACCTTTTGTCAATTGTGAATAATGTTGCTATAAACATGGGTATAAAGATATCTGTTTATGTCCCTGGGTTTAGTTATTTTGGATGTATACCTAGCAATGAGATTACTGGATCATATGGTAATTCTACTTTTAGTTTTTAGAGGAACTAACTTACTGTTTTCCATAATGGTTGCAACATTTTAAAATATTCTCACTACCAGTGCACAAGGGTTCCAATTTCTCCACATCCTTACTAATACTTGCTATTATTACTTCAAAAAATAATTAGCATTCTAATGAGTATGACATGGTATCTCATTGTAGTTTGGATTTGCATTTGCCTAATAATTAGTGATGTTGAGCACCTTTTTATGTTCTTTTGACTATCTCTGTGTCTTCTTTGGAGAAATGTTTATTCATCTTTGATTATTTTTAATTGGACTGTATTTTGTTGTTATTGTTAAGGTTTAAGAGTTCTCTATATATTTGGACACCAGTCCATATTTGATATACAATTTACAAATATTTCCTTCCATTCTGTGGGCTGCCTCTTTACTCTGATGATAGTATTCTTTGCACAAAAGTTTTGAATTTCGATGAAGTCCAGTGTGTCTATTTCTTCTTTTGCTGCCTATGCTTTTGGTGTCATATACAAGAAATCATTGTCAAGACCAATGTCGTGAAGCTTTCCTCTTATGTTTTCTTCTAAGAGTTTCATAATTTTAGCTCTTGAGTTTAGGTTCTAGATCCATTTGAATTCATTTTTGTATATGATGTTATGTAAGGATCCAACTTGATCCTTTGCATATGGATATCCACTTTTCTCCAGCACCATTTGTTGAAAAGACTGTTCTCTTTCTCAAGATTGTTTTGTCTACTTGGGGTCCCTTGAGATACCCTATAAATTTTAGAATGGATTTTTCTGTCTCTGCAAAAACGTTCTTGGGATTTTAATAGGGATTGCATTGAGTCTGTAGAGTGCCTAGAGTAGTGTTGGCATCTTAACAATATTGATTAAGCATGGAGTGCCTTTCCATTTATTTATGTCTTTAATTTCTTTCAGCATTGTTTTGTAGTTTTCATTTTACAAGTCTTTCACCACTCTGGTTGATTCCTAAGTATGTTATTCTTTTTGATGCTATTGTAAATGGAATTAAGAAGGCTATTTTATTCACTTTGAGGATAGACTTGTAACCTTATAGAAGTTTTGTATTTCTAAGGTGTCATGAAGTAAATGGCAAAATTGGAAATATAATTCAGATACTCTGCTTTCAACTCCAGTTCATTTTCTGTTACCTTCTAACACTAAATCCTGAAATATTATTAATTTTATGTACGAGAAAGTGGTAGTTGAAATATTAGTCATTTAGCATTAGGAGGACACTAATGATGTAAAGTTCTCCAAAATTCTGTGAATTTGCTACAAAGAAACTTTATGAGAGAATTCTAGTAATTTTTCTACATGGTCAAAGTGTTGAAGCAGAGTTCAAAACAAATAAATGACCTAGCCAAGTTCATATTGTAACTTTGAAGCCCAAATAAATTAAAAAGGTAAACAAATTAACCCTGTGAATGAACTCTGTGGCATCATCTGAAAATCGAAGACAGAATTTGAAAGCTAAAATCCAAGCTTTCTAAAGTTGAATACAGTATGTCCCTATTGATAAAACCCAAATGTTTTCTGAATGATACAATCAGGTATTATTGCCTTCCTGGCTTGAGAGTTTATTAGTTATTGCTGGAATGTGAACAATTAATGCTACTGCAAATATGCAACATCACAATATAATTGATTTTATTTATCTCAATACTCAAAGTAATAATATGCAGCTCAATAATAAAAGCATATTAGGAGTAAAATCTTTAGGACTTCCCAGAACCTATTAGTGACTAATGAAATGTGTTTTAACAGTTATTCTGTTTTTTATAAATAAGATATTAATTGTCATCTATGAA
Organism: Orcinus orca; assembly: GCF_937001465.1. Taxonomy (NCBI): domain Eukaryota; kingdom Metazoa; phylum Chordata; class Mammalia; order Artiodactyla; family Delphinidae; genus Orcinus; species Orcinus orca. The sequence continues at coordinate 59,288,321 of NC_064564.1, forward strand.
ATTATCAAATATTTCTGTAACTGATCAAATGCCATGTTTGCAATTGTTTGGTGAGAGTTTTTCTTAGTAAAGCTGGCTGGAAATTAAATTGGTCTAAATTTTGTGAATGTTAACATGGTAATATGAGTCAAGAGCCTCCTTAAAATCCAGACTCTATCTGACTAATAATTTTGTAAAAGAAAAATATAGGAATATTATATTGATTTCATGAATTGTCCATTGAAGGAACCATATTGAGTTCTTTATAATAGCATAAATCGGAAATTCAAATTTTGAAATAGACTACTATGCTATTATTTAAAACAATGCTGCTGAAAACATTGACAGGATTAAATGGTAAAAGTATAACTTCAAGTAAAAAAAATCAGGATGAAATAATACATAACCAGATTATTCCATTTTGTAAAATAAGCTAAAACAAACACACCACATACTATGAACACCCACATGAACACACACTGGAGGGAACAGAGCTGAAGGAAACATTTAAAAATATGAATGCTGATTATCTTTATATATTAGCATTACAGTTTATAATAATTTTTAAAGTAATTTTCTTTAAAAATTTGTTTTTAAAAAATCACATCTTATGTGATGATCTAAAATTTTATATTTATATATTTTATAAGTGAATCCTTTATGTTTAAAAGTAAATCTTACCGGGGGAAAGGGTGGAGGGAAGGGATAGTTAGGGATTTGGGGATTGACATGCACACACAGCTATATTTAAAAAGGATAACCAACAAGGACCTACTGTATAGCACAGGGAACTCTGCTCAAGGTTATGTGGCAGCCTGGATGGGAGGGGAGTCTGGGGGAGAAAGGATACATGTATATGTATGGCTGAGTCACTTTGCTGTGCACCTGAAACTATCACAACATTGTTAATTGGCTATACTCCAATATAAAATAAAAAGTTAAAAAAAATAAAGCTATCACAAAATAAAATAGAAAAAGTAAATTTTTCAAATTTTATCTCAGAAAATCAGCAAATCTTTTCATATATTATGTATAGTCACTTTATAGCAGTTTTCCTAGTAAATGAATAAAATGTATATTTTAAAAATAAGGGCACATTTTCTGACAACAAAAAACACACAAAAAAGCATATGTTTAATCCTCTTTCCCCATCTAATTATTTCTATTCTACCTTAGTGTTTTTTTTTAAGGTTAGTTTGCTACATTGGCAATGCCTGTTTTCATACTCTTTCTTTAAATATATAATTTTTAAGAGATGAGCAGGCATTGTGCTATTTATTTTCCACATTGAATACTTTTGTTGATAGTTAATAATTCACCAATTGTGGTTTCTCTCTGTGAAGGGGATTTTGGGATTTCCCTGAAGGACTGTAACAGCGGTCCCAGGATTCAGTATTTTTAAATTGAGGTTTCTGTACTATCCATGCAGAATGGAACTTCTGAATATTTAACAAGGAGAACTGATAAGCTGCAAACTGAAGTAAGCTTTCTTCTTTTCCCTAAATAGCTTTTTAAAGGTTTTTTATATATAATTAATTATCTTTCTTCGTGTCATATTTAAATTTAGGACCAATCTGAGAAAAAAGTAAAGTATTTGAGGCACTTCTGTGTATGGGGAGAGGGGAAATGGAACAGAGATTAATTAGAAACAATTCAGTGAATCTTTAAAACAAATTATAGTCCTTGGATATTGTTGACTGAGGCAGGCCTCATTCAGATGGAGTCTGTTACTCCAAAAGCAAATAGAAAACTGGATGCTAAGGAAATGATCACAAGCTGGAATTCTGAATTAACTGCCATCCTTAAAGTTCCAGAGTAAATGTCTGAAATTTTGTAATTTTGTGCACACCAAGACACTTCACAAAATCAGCATGTGAGAGCTAGACAGGAACTCAGGCATCCTGTGTTTTTCTTGTAGATATGGAAATGGGTTCAAGAAAATAACCTGCATTCTTTAGCATTAGCGTTCTAAAGAAAAACAAAGTTTTATTTACAACTTATCTTTGAAGTTTAACTATAAATCTTTATGAACGTAATCGTTGTTGTCCCCGAGAAAATTATATCTTACTTGAGTCAACTGAGATACAGGCAGTTACAGCAATAGTTACTCATTACCATTTCAGTTCTGTCTCAGTATCCAAATTGAAAGGCAAAGCATAAACGACTGCTTGTGTTTGAGGAAAGAAGCACTCGTCTGAGCAACTATTCAGAGACCAAATATACAAACTGACAACGGTCAAACCATATGTACAAAACAGAACTCTGACCCACAGTCTGCAGCAACCAATTTTAGCAACTGTAGACTAAAAATAGTCAGGACTTGGTCCTTAACTACTAGCTTTCCTAATCATTTGCCGTTACTCCAGCTTAGAACCAATCAGAGAAAAACAAATGTGCTCCCTTACCCAATCACATAGGACGTCTCCTCTCCAGCTCACCCATGCAAACAACTTCCAATCAGAGCATAAGTGAAGCCTTCCCTTTTTTCCACTATAAAGCTTTTATACTACCCTGCCTGCATCTGAGTCTCTCCCAAGTGCAAACAATGATGGACACCCTTGCTTTAGCAAACTCTTAATAAATAGCTTCTGCGTGTTCTCATTTGGGTGGTCTTTGCTTATTGCCACAATATATTTAAATGACCAAATAGTTTATTGTCTAATTGTAACCACTGGTGAGAGTGAAATAAAAATGAGAGTGAAATAAATAAAATGTTATTAATAGAAACCTCAGTATTCTAGATATAATCTAGGAGTTTCTGGATAAATTTGGATGGTTAATCTGATCCAAGAAAAACAACCAGAGACAGAGAGCAAACCCATATTGTGCTTGATTAGATGGGATTAGACATCTCTCTTCTCCTTTTTCCTTTTCACCAATTCTGTTTCTCCGTTCTTTCCTTTCTACAAGTCCCTAGCCCTCCTTTTCTTAGAGTCATTATGTATACTTTAAAAACAATCAGCTGTTTTTATGGAATAAAATTAGATAATCCATTATGACATTAAAATCTAGTTGTATCAACCATTTTATTAACAAGATCAATTCATTTGTTAACAACAAAAGTGTTTGCAGTTAACTTTTTTGGTAAATATGGAGTTGGTAGAGTCCAATCAAATAACAAGAGTGAGAAAAAGGTGAAGAGAGAGAAATGAAGAGAGAATGATTTACAATTGTTGTATGAGTGTGTGTGTTAAAGTTGGCCACTCCCCTTTTGCACTTTGAGCTCACGGTAATGGTGCATTTCTATTATTTTACTTTATTTTGTTTTCTATAATTCCTTTAGACTACATTGAAAAAAAGAGATAGACAAATATTTATGCTCTTACCACTTAACCATGTGAATCTTCTCCCACTGTTTGTGGTAATAAAAAGCTAGCCATACATTATTGCTGGCTATAGCACATGTTTGAGTTAATGAGGAGATGATTACTGTCTAAATAGCTCATTCCTGTTAACTTCTCTATAGTTCTCTTCAATGCAAAGGTCATCAGCACATTCTGACATTCTAATTAGTTACAGGGCTGAGTTTTCCAAAAGCATCAGGATCAGCAGGAGGAACTGCCAGGGTTTGACTTTTCCAGAAATAAACTCCCCTTAATTAATCATTGTATATCATAGCAATTAAAAGTTGGGAACAGGGGCATCTGAATGATTAAGCAGAGTACAGCCACATGGTGGTTAAGTTGAACCATGATCTGGTTTCATTCTAACTTAGTCAGGATTTTTGGTTTATTTTATCACTTGTACAGACACGAAGTGTTTACCTCTTCCAGATATTGCAGGATACTCAGAATAATTTATCAAGCAATATATATAAAATGGCTATCACCAAAGAGCAATTCCATATTTTGTACCTTTTTAATGTATCAAAATGTCAATTATTCTGCAGGAAATAAAAGTCAATTTTCAAATACTTCCTTTCTGTACTAACAGTTATTTGTTGAAGAGAACATGTCTTCTCTATGAATTTTCTTGTTAGCCTACATAACATAAATTTGAAGCTATAATTGGATTATGAATGGAGTAACTAAAGGAAAGTGGTGTTTTACTGTTACCAAGCAATACTGGAAAAAAAGAGGAAATTAACACCTCACAGAGATTTTATTTCTCAAAGCTTTTATAGCATTGTTAAGAGCCTAGTTATGCCAGGCTCCAGCATACAGGCAGGATAATTCCTGTTTAATAAGAGAATGGCTGATTTATCCTAAACTTGAATAGTAAAATACAAAAGGACAATCCCTGTCAGGCACTTGTCTTGACACAGAGGTATTCTTCATAATTGTCATTGTACTGCAAAGATCTGAAAGCTGATGTAGTTCTACTGCAGATATTCTCAAGCAGCACAAAAAATACCTTATCCTTTATTTATTATATTATTAGAATATACAGAAATCTGCAAGATTCTGCCCCAAGTCCTTATTTACTGCAAAGATGCTGTTTCCATATTTAGCACCAAGCATATCATAGAAGAAATCTCACTGTTAAGTCAGCCTTTTTGATAGTTTATTTTTCCCTGTTGGCTTCTAAATAGTTTCAAAACGTAAAAGAAAAATTAAAATTTAGAAATTACAGGTTAGAGAATATTGCAGATGACAGATTTTATTCTCTTCTACAAGCTGGCACAGCTCCCACAATGTGGGAGCTTTTGCGGTCAATACTTAACGCATTTTGGACCAACTTCCCTTCTAAATTATACCATGAGCAAATCACATTAACTTTTCAAAACTATTCAGTTAATTCAAGGTCGGGAACCCCTGGTATTTATTGCCTGATACAGCATGGTCGGGTACACTGGCAGGCACACAGTCAGTATACTGTCTGAGAATTGAAAGGGAATTTAGCAAGTAATGATTTATCTCCCACTCCATGCCCCACCCTCCAGGGAGATTTAAAATTCCATAATATGATTTTGGAGGATCCTTGCAGGTCTCTAAATGGACTCAGACTACATATATTTTATGAAGTAAGTAATATTGATTTTTAATGAGAGATATGACCTTTCTTCTCTAATGTATCTGAGATCTTTCAAGATTTTCATCCTCAAAAGCGACAGATATACTTCAAGGAGATATTAGGTTCAGACTGTTTCAGAAATGAAAACTTGCCCTCAAATGGATATCCTATGACCTTGAGTCCATGTATACACTTTTCAGAGTATGTAATTTGATAAAGCTTTGTTTTTGCTATTTATTGAATAGTATTGGTAGCTAAAAGAGCTTCCTAAAATATGTGGTGTTTCATAGAGTTTAGGAGCTGCATATTTTATTCCTTAGAGTAAGAAATGAACAAAAAAATGTGTGCTTAAAAGTAAGTTTTTAAAAACTAAAATTATTCTCTTACAGATTATATTTTATAATCCAGAGTTTTTAAAAAAAGGTATGCATGCATAGATCATTCTATCAAATATATATAAATGCAATTTTATTTCTTAGTTTATCCTTATATGAAGTTAATAAAAACAATATTTTTCATTCCTTAGAACAAGAAATGAAAAAAATGGCTTAAAGGCAGTATTTAAAAAAATTGAAATCTGTAATATGTGTATATATTAATCTATTCACTTATCCACCTGTCTTTGTTTTTAGAATTTCTATTTATGTGTGATAATCTGGCACTTCAATGGGCTTTGTATGTCTAGATGTGAGTCTCTTTTCTTTCGTGCTTATCAACACTTGATGAGACCATTCAAAATAAAGACTCATTTATTTACTCAACTCTTGCAAATAATATTCTTTATTTATTTTTCCTATTCTCTTTTTCTGGAACTCCTTTTATTCACGTTAGAGAGCTTGGATTTATAAATTTTGCTTTTTATTTTTACTCATTTCTTTTGGTAAGACACACTCATGTCAGACTCTAACTCAATGCTAGTGACACAAATATACAGTTAACTGAAATGATTCTGTATCCAGTAAAGATAGTTATTGTAACAACATCACATTTCTGCTACAGTAATGACAATTTCTGTGGTAGCAGTAGCAGAAGTTGTGGCACTATCAAGCTCCCAGGGCAGATGTGTCAATAAAACAAGTTATTATGTCTACTAGTTTCCTTTATGGAACAGTTATACAACCAGATTTTAGACTTTGTTGTTTTTTAGCTCACCGTAGGATTTAATAGCTTATCAGATAATTCTGTGAGCTAACCAATGTTCTTTAATAAATTTATTTTTCTGATGAAATCAGTGAGAAACTGTTTCTATTCTTCACAATCATGAACATTGACTTTTTCAGATGCCAACGCCTAGTGCAGCCCTGTACGTCTCCCTAAGTGCTTCAGTGGATATGAGTGATTTTGTCTATAGAGTGAAATAGGAAAGAGTCAGTTTCCCTGATACAACTATTGAGTAAACATACCTTCAATAATTCCCTTTCAGCAACTTTTTCAGGCTGAACTGTATGTATGTAACACCTTGCCTAGAGCCTCTGGGGTTTCACTGATAACACCAGCCCCACTTCTTCAGAAGTTACTGATGGATGTGGTCTAAGCAGGAGCTTCCTTTCTCTACTTTGTTTTCCCAACTGATGCTTATCTACCAGTTTTTTTTTTTTTTTACATGCAATAGTTTTATTTTAGACATGCAAGGAAAGGTATTTCAGAATCTACTAGTTTAAAGCAAGCAGCTGTATACAAATAACAAAAGAAGCAACATCTTGTTACAGCTGGGCACACAGCATCCAAGGCAAACAGGCATAATACAATGCATATTTCTGCAGCATTAAAACCAGATGAATGACATGTTGTAGGGCTAGGGGAGGGATAGAGGCCAAAAAGGGAAACAAAAGACCTATGTTTCCCAATGCTATCAATGTATAATGCTAAATTTCTCATTTGACCGCCCACCCACGTGCTTCAAATGTCATGTAATACAGTGAGAATGGTAAGAATGGAAACAACTGATCTGCATACCTGCCTAATACACATTTTCACAGGTCTTCTTTCAATGGTAAAACAGTTTGAGCATCTTTTGAATGTATTGTTTAATGATAGGTTACTTAACTCGGGCTTTAATCTCTCTAGACACAAACAATGAATTATTTGGTAATTTCCCCTTTGTAATAATATACGTTGCATGTTTTATTAAAAGTATACACAAAAATGATCAATATTAAAGATTTTCATATTCAGAAATATGAAACCATATTTAACAAATCATTAAGTATCTAAATGCAGACTTAACTATAAAACCATAACTAGTAAATTATTAGTATTTAAACAATATTAGAATCTTAACTATATAAAATAAAGCCCATATTAATACTTTGAAAGGATTACTTACTATTGAACAGTAGATATTGCAGAAGAGACTTTTCTGACATAGCTTTCTAATAGTTCTTAAAGGGATTGCTTGATATTGTATAGCACAAATGTGATTCAATAAATGTGGCATTATAAATTTCTTAGAAACTGTGAAGGTTTTACCTTAAATATTATATAATAGTACAGATTTCACTTGTATTATTTCCAAATACACTTTTATGTGATACATTAGAAAACATTTGCTCATATAGACTATACAGAAAACATGAACTCTCCTGTTCATGTAACCTCCTCTACAGTCTTCTTTGCAATTTTATTTTTTCTTGTATTTCTAAACAGTAGTGAGGTTCCAGATGAGTTGGGCATTGTTCATTCCACCATCATGAACCAGATGTCAAGGCAATTATTTTAGAAATAATCATATTACATGGTTAGATGCCTACTGAATTCACTTCCCAACACATCTTCCAAATATAGATTCCTGTCTTTAAGATCTCTATTGTGCTTTGTACATCAGTTTTCGAAGAAAGAGGAAGTAGGAACTTAACTCCTCCAAATGTAGTATTGAGTTAAGAAAAGAACAAGTATGGAGTGATGATTAAGCCTATAAGAAGGTAAACTTAAGAGCAGATATCACACATTGCCCTTATATCTCACAGGATACTGTCATCCATCAAAAGATTAATCCTGCTGACTCTGTATTTTGATTGTCAAAAGCTTTTGAAATCTATACCATCTCTAATCATAAAAATTCAGTCACCTTTCCTGAATTTACCACTTGACATTTAGTAGATTACTTTGCATTGAGTCTAGTGATAAAGTTATGTCAAGAAATGATGCAAAAATTACCCTATCCTGTTATTTTAGATTTTACGATGATGAGGTGAAGAGTATAAATATGGTTATAATTGGAAAAACTGCCCCTTTGTGAAGACCCTGTGAAGCCCATTGGCAGGAAATGTTGGTCTTGAATTTAATCAATAATAAAATAACAAAATTTACATAGTTTAAAATTCAATATTTGTATAATTTGTAGAAACTGGCAATTATGTAAAAAATAGTCCCTGAATTTAACCAAAGGGGCTCACATCCATAAATAAACATGAAAAAATAGAGCAACAAGGATAGCTTCTTAGAACCAAAATGTTTGTAACACAGATACAGAATATGGCCTGGAATTAGCTGGTTTCAGGGAAATTGGTTTTATTTATAGAACTGAAGAATATAAGATTTCTAAATGTCACTTAGAATTTATCATTTTATTATTTCACTTAGCATATTCATACTATAGGTAAATTGTGTCCCAGGATCTGTCCTCAAAAACAAAAAAGTGGAGTGTGGTTAAATAAATTACTGTTTTTCATCATTAAAATAATAAATTCATATTTACTCAGAAAAACATGCTAAAGGAAGAAAAGTAGGTTTTCAAAATCAGACTTTCAATGTGATCCTATTTTGGCCATATATGTTACTAAAGAAAAAAATTGGAAGAATATCTGGTGACTATTAGTAGTTTTCATCTTTGTGTGGTAAATTAATAGGTTGTGATAATATTTATTTTGATTTTTAAATTTTTATACAGTAAATACATATTATTTATAAAATAAGATATAATGCATATTTTAAATGTTACATTTTGGTAGAACCCCAGGTGGCTTCTTCCAAGTTTATTTTTTCATGTCTCACCTTGTCTGCGTGTTTTTTTTTTTTGTTTGTTTTTGTTTTGCGGTACGCGGGCCTCTCACTGTTGTGGCTTCTCCCGTTGCGGAGCACAGGCTCTGGACGCGCAGGCCCAGCGGCCATGGCTCACGGGCCCAGCCGCTCCGCGGCATGTGGGATCCTCCTGCACCGGGGCACGAACCCGTGGCCCCTGCATTGGCAGGTGGACTCTCAACCACTGCGCCACCAGGGAAGTCTATCTGTGTCTTTTTGATTTAGGGTTTTGACCATTTTGGCTGACAATCCTTGTGAAAAGCAGTACTCAAAGGTTAGTGTCCCATTTGTTAATTCACACTGTAGATAAAGCCAGTTTTTTGTTTTGTTTTGTTTTGTTTTTTGTGTGGTACGCGGGCCTCTCACTGTTGTGGCCTCTCCCGTTGCGGAGCACAGGCTCCGGACATGCAGGCTCAGCGGCCATGGCTCACGGGCCCAGCCGCTCCACAGCATGTGGGATCTTCCCGGACCGGGGCATGAACCCGTGTCCCCTGCATCGGCAGGCAGACTCTCAACCACTGCGCCACCAGGGAAGCCCAGCCAGTTTTAATTTAATAGAACTTTACTAGTATGACATGGAAGGAGAAATTCTCTCTTGGGATACTTGAAACAGAATCATAAGGAGTTCACAAATAGTAAGAGTCGCCAAAACAGGTAAATTTGAAATTCCCACGGTCTATCTCACTAATCTTAATCCTTAAATTTTCTAGTCCAATCATGAAAACAAACTCCAGAACTTCTTTTTCAAGGGTAAACATGAAAGAGTGGTAAATGTGCAAATTTTGTGTTTATGGTTCCATGTATTACCAGGTTGTCTCTATCGACAGTATATCTCTTAATTAAGAGAGATTCATGACATAAGCTGTTTCACTTTTTTAAAGGAATTGGAATTTCCATGAATTGGCTGCATAGTCTTGGTATATATAGTGCACTTATAGGGAAAGAAAGAGAAAAGAAAAATCCAACACATTTTTTAAATCTATCAAAAATATTTATTTTCCATAATACTCAAGAATTGATGTGTTGCCCTATTCCACCTGTAACTACAGATTTTTTTTTTTCCATTTTAAAGATGACTGCTTCATATAAAAGAAGTATTTACGGTTATCCTTTATTAGAAATAACTAAATTGGAGTTTTGTGATATAGACTTAATTATGGTGCTCTCTAAAGATTCTATTCTGGCATTGAATGCACAAAGAGAAAAAGTATAAGTAAGAAGTATTTTTTTCCTTTTTAAAAAAGTGGTATTAATAGTATAGCAGAACCAAAAAAGATAATTTTTCTGATCATTATACATTTCCTGCGTGGTAATATTTTTAGTACCTTGCCTTTATATATTACAATAGTTATATTTATTGGCTAATATGACTAAAAGTAAAAGAGCCTATATACCATCTCAATTAGGAATAACATGATTAGTGTTAGCCAAATTCTGGATGAATCCATTCTAATTTTATCATTCTACGAATTTTGTTGCAGAAATATTGAGATTACTGGACAAGATCATAAGCTTTAGAATCAGATTTATGTATTTTGAGTCACAGCTCTGAAATCAACACTTAATATGTGCATAATCTTGGGCAGCTAAACTCTCTAAAATTCACTTTCTTCTGTAAAAACTGAGAGGAGAATAATGTCCCAAGGGTTGTTGTGAAGACTAACTTAAATAAGTTTTTAATGCACTTTATACAGTTCCTGACAGATAATTGTTTGATTCACTCATTTATCAAATATTTTTCTGAGGTTAGTTTGCACCAGTCACTGTTTAAAGGCAAAAGAGAGGACTGAATAAAAGTCTGCTTTTATAGACCTCACATATTAATTGTGGGAAGATGAACCTATAAAGTATAATGTATAAAATAGTAGATAACCAGTGCTACAGAGAAGAAAGCAAACAGAGCCAGGAAAGTGAGATAAGGTATCTATGTAATTTTAAGCAGAGTAGTCAGAAAATACTTCACAAATAAAGTGATATTTGAACAACTGTCTGAAAGAAGTAAATAATATTCTTTATATTTAATTTTTAAAATATAATGGTCCGTATATTTTGACTTGAAAATTCTGAGGAAACACAGAGAATCAACTCTTTTCTGAAATTTCCTATTTGTTTTCTTATTAAAAAATTTTAAATATGTATATATAAATAAAATTATCCACAAATGTCTCAATAAACTTGTCTCTAACACTCTACTTTATGATATATATGATTCTGTTTTTGATTCAGACCTCTTTTTTTTTAACATCTTTATTGGAGTATAATTGCTTTACAGTGGTGTGTTAGTTTCTGCTGTCTAACAAAGTGAATCAGCTATACATATATATATATATATATACATGTATATATATATATATATATCTCCCCATTTCTCCTCCCTCTTGTGTCTCCCTCCCACCCTCCCTATCCCACTCCTCTAGGTGGACACAGAGCACCGAGCTGATCTCCCTGTGCCATGCGGCTGCTTCCCACTAGCTATTTTACATTTGGTAGTGTATATATGTCCATGCCACTCTCTCACTTCGTCCCAGCTTACCCTTCGGCCTCCCCATGTCCTCAAGTCCATTCTCTACATCTGCGTCTTTATTCCTGTCCTGCACCTAGGTTCTTCAGAACCATTTTTTTTTTAGATTCCATATATATGTGTTAGCATACAGTATTTGTTTTTCTCTTTCTGACTTACTTCACTCTGTATGACAGTGTCTAGGTCCATCCACCTCACTGCAACTAACAATTTTCTTTCTTTTTATGGCTGAGTAATATTCCATTGTATATATGTGCCACGTCTTCTTTATCCATTCCTCTGTGAGTGGACACTTAGGTTGCTTCCCTGTCCTGGTTATTGTAAATAGTGCTGCAATGAACATTGTGGTCCGTGACTCTTTTTGAATCTCAGGGCATATGCCCAGTAGTGGGATTGCTGGGTCGTATGGTAGTTCTATTTTTAGTTTTTTAAGGAACCTGCATACTGTTCTCCATAGTGGCTGTACCAATTTACATTCCCACCAACAGTGCAAGAGGGTTCCCTTTTCTCCACACCCTCTCCAGCGTTTATTGTGTGTAGATTTTGTGATGATGGCCCTTCTGACTGGTGTGAGGTGATACCTCATTGTAGTTTTGATTTGCATTTCTCTAATGATTAATGATGTTGAGCATCCTTTCATGTGTTTATTGGCAATCTGTATATCTTCTTTGGAGAAATGTCTACTTAGGTCGGACTTCTTCTTACTAAAAATCTCAACATTTCCTCTGTGGAGAAGCATTTCTAAATGCAAATGCCATACATTTCCTTATTGTTCTTTGATTCTTATCAGAATTATACTTATGCATTCATTTTATCTCTGTGCTTAATCATTTTTCTTCTTTAATTTTCAAAAAGTAAGAAAATAGGAATAGACAGTACATTAATCCTTAAGGAATTAACATATCAGAGACTGCGTGTGACAATTTGTAATGTGTTTCCACAGTGTCAACAGAGACCCTTCAGAGTATTCACAAATTAAATAAAAATTCAAGCCACCCTAACATTAACATAGAAAGAAAATAGGTCTACATCTATATTTTGTGTGCTGACTCACACAAAACTCATCCTCAGTATATCCTGAGGCTACCTGCTGGGATGAGTTTTTAAAAAGTGGGAGTCTGATGCCACAGTTTTATATTCTTGAACCTATTTGAGGGCAGTAGCATGGTATTGGTAGAGTTGAGACTGAACCCAAGATCCTAAAGTTGTAAGTCAGTGCTTTACCACCATACCAGGCTTCCTGTAACATTATGATTTCCATTGATAAGCTTGAGATCTTAAGCACTGACTGAAAGTTAAAGCACTGAAGTGATCTGTGAAAACACTACTTGTACCAGCTGGGTATGTAGTACATTCTCAGACTTTCACACACTCCATGCAGGAACGTTTTTTAAATCTTCTCAGGAAATAAGTTGATGTGCCTTCATCACTTCAGAGATGAAAGAATCACAATATGCATTTCTAAGTCATAAACGGAGAAGGTGATAGACTTACATTCAAGCATTTCTACTCTCCCTGTACCTTTTTGTAACCTGGATATAAAGGCAAACATTCTAAATCTCTACATATATGTACAACTCAAAAAGTAATTGTGAAGCTTGATATTTTATTGAAAAAATTCTGAATTTTTCCCACAGAAAAGAAGAATAGTTCAAGAGACTATAAAAATAACATGGTAATGGTCTTGAATGTCCAAAATTCCTCTGAGTGAACTGGATTCTGAGCTCACATGTCTTATGCTTAATTTGATTCCACCTCTCCCCACCCTCACCCCAAGTGTCCACATTTCTAACATTCAGAGTCATGAATCTTTGCAAACTGATGCCTGACTACATTTTTAGTGCTCTTTCACTCCTTATAGCCATAGTTCAATTTTGAATTGTTTTTGGAGGAGATATGCTGCTCAGTTGTTGGGGAGGAAGGGGTGTTACTATGCCACCTTAAACAAAAACACACACATACACACACACACCTCTCACTGCTTGTTAGATGCTTTCAATGTCCCAAAAAACATATTATTATTTAAATTGTGTATAGAGTTTAGTTAATTCAATGACAGCAAAAGGTAAGCATTTTTCTTCATTTTATAGATAGGAAAATTGAGTTCTTACATATATCTCAGTATGTTTGGTTAGAGTCAAGATATGAATCTAATGTGTGTTTATAAAAGATCAGTGCAACTCTGCCATATTGACTCTCCGTTCTTTAAAATTACATAATTTTATATGTTGCTGCCTTAATTTTTTTAATACATAATATATTTTTAAAAAGTTTAAGACTTAAAAAATGAAAATAGCTATTAGTATGATTGTCCATCTAAGTAAATTTTAATTTTGGATAAGAATCCTTGGATGCCGCCAATGTTCACAAACTCTAGCTAACCAATGCACACAGACATGATAGGAAGATTGGTTCCCCAATCTCATAAAATACACAGGAAGCAAAAGGGGTTAGGCAGTGAGAGCATAGGCCACAGGAGTATTCTGGATAGATAGAGTACCACTGGTTCTGCCACTACTATATAAATGCCACCACGGACAGCACCCTCGACAAGATGCTTATTGTAATAAACATCCTGTTCTCATTCCTGATTTTAAGTGGAAAACATTCAGCCCTTCACCATCAAGTCTGAAGTTAGCTGTTGGTGTTTCATAGATTTCCTTTACTCTTGAGGAAATTACCTTCTATTCATGTATATTTTACAGAGACTTGCTTTCAGGAATTGATGTTGGATATTCTCAGATGCTTTTTCTTACATTTTTGTAATAACTATGGATTTTAATTTTCAGTTTGCTATTATGGTGAATGACATTGATTGATTTTTCCACTATTAAATCCAAACCTATGTTCCTGGTATTAAACCGCACTTGATTATGATATATTATCCTTTGTATATATTGCTGGATTTAGTTTGCTAAAACTTTGTTTAGAATCTTTGCTTCTGTGAATATTAGTCTATAGTTTTCTCTCATTGGAGTGTTTTTGTCTAAAATTGGTATCAGGGTAAATCTTGCCTCAAAGAATGTGTTGGAAAATATTTCCTCAGCTTCAACTTTTTCTGGAAGAATTAGTGTAGAATTGGTAGAATTCCTTACATAAATATTCTGTAGGATTCATTTGCAAAGCATTCAGAGTCTGATGCACAGTGTATTTCAATCTCAGATGGGAATTGCTGTCTTAAGTCTTAAGCTCACCTGGCCTGCCATGCCATATTAACATTCGTATCTCAGACACCTTCATTCCTAGGTCTGCTTATCTGAGACACTGGGATGAAGTCTCCCTCAGTTACCTCCCGAGGTTTCTTTATGTGGAGAGGATGGGGATGGGAAAACCTTAAAGATAATCTTCCCCCCTGTACTGGATATGTCTGTATTCCTATAAAAATTCTTCAGCCCTTTTCTAAAATGCAGTTGCATTACTTAAAACAGGGTGATCCTTTTTGATCCGGATTTTATGATTTATTAGGCCAATCCAAATGACCGCTCAGTCTAGGGTTAAGTGTTTCTCAGTAATAAGGCAAGACCTTCTTGAGTATTCTACCCATTTCCTTGAGAAATTCTCAAGTTTTTTGCGGGGGTGGGGGGGGGAGAACAGGCTCTATTCCTGGCCCTGAGTGCCTGACGCTGTTCTCTAATATTTTCAGAAGTTTTTACCCTGCTTTTGGTAGTTGCCTCACATATATTCACTGATTAGTACCTCCTGATCTATGCATATCTCCAGAATTCTCTTTCTGTTCAGCTCTCTCTTCCTCAGCCCTCTTCCTGTGAACTCTAACCATCTTGATCTCTGTGGATCTCCTTTTCTTTCCTCATTTCAGAGAATCTACCAGGCTACATCTGAGTTTCTTCCACCAGTATTTCAGCCTGTAAACTCTCTCAAGGCAGTAGGCTGGGACAGTCATAAGGTTCCCAGGCTTCTTCTGTATTTCTCATGGGTCACTATTCATTATTGTCTGAGGTTCAGCATCTCTAAAACTACAGTTTTTTATATTTTGTCTAATTTTTTTACTTATTTCAGGCATAGGGTAAGTCATGTCCTTGTTATTACATCGTTGGAAAAAGGAGGATTCTCATTTAAATGGTTTTAGTATTTAAAATGTAAAAGGATATAGCACAAAAACACTCATTGTCATTTTTGTTTTATTTTTAAATTGAAATATAGCTGAGTTACAGTATTATATTAGTTTTAGGTGTACAACATAGTGATTTAGTATTTTTATAGATTATACTCCATTTAAAGCTATTACAAAATAATGGCTATATTTCCCTATGCTACACAATATATCCTGGTCATTTATTTATTTTATACATAGTAGTTTGTACCTCTTAATTCCCTATTCCTATTTGTCCCTCCCCCTTCTGTCTCTCCTCTGGTAATTACTAGTTTGTTCTCTATATCTGTGAGTTTGTTTTTGTTTTGTTATATTCCTTTGTTTATTTTTTAGATTTCAAATATATGTGATATCATACAGTATTTGCCTTTCTCTGTATGACTTATTTCACTAAGCATAATACCTTCTAGGTCTATCCACATTGTTTTAAGTGGCAGAGTCATTGTTGTAAGTGGCAGAATTTCATTCTTTTTTATGACTGAGTAATATTCCACTCTCTCTCTCTCTCTCTATATCTCTATATATCTATATATCTTATTCTTAAACCAATCATCTTTTGATGGTGTTTGGGTTGCTTCCATACCTTGGCTATTTTAAATAGTGCAGCTATGAACACTGGGATGCATGTATCTTTTCAAATTACTGTTTTTGTTTTCCTTGGAGATATACCCATGAGTGAAATTGCTGGATCATATGGTAGTTCTATTTTCAGTTTTTTGAGGAACCTCCATAGTGTTTTCCATAGTGGCTGCACCAATTAACATTCACACCAACAGTGTACAGAGGTTCCCTTTTCTCCACGTCCTTGCCAACCTTTTTTATTTGTAGACTTTTTGATAATAGCCACCCTATGTCTTTTGATTGGAGCATTTAGTTCATTTACAAATAAAGTGATTTAATTTTAAATTTAATTAAGATTTAAATTTAAAGCCATTAAAATTTACATAGTAAAGTATATATCTCTGAATTTACCTGTGTATCTCTTCTTCCACCATTTAAGAATTTATACAAAGATTTAGATATAGGAGAGAAAAATCAAAGCTCGTATTAGGCAAGGAGTTTGTATCGTCAGGTCAGAGGTCAGATTTTTTTAGGCTAATATAAAGAAAGTATGATTTAGAAGGTGTGTTGATAGTCCTGATCCAGAACGAATTGATTGAAAGGTGCTGTGCAGTTGGTAAAATATTTTGATACGGGACAAATATTGCTCAAACTATACTCTCCAACTTGGTAGGTAATTTTGAGACTAGTAAAGGAAAGAAACCAAAGCAGTTCAGATGTTAAATAACTCTATAATTTATTAAAATAAATGCCACTCATTATTATAAGATATACAGTATTTCAGAGGGTGCTTGATAGAACACTGAATATTCTAATATCCACTGTTTGGGCTTGTTTTGATTGTCCCTGGATAACCAATTTAAAAGATGACAATTATTAGAAGTTAAATTATTACAAGAACACTGGTTAGCTCATTTAGTTGGGTGAGGCCAATTTAGTTAATATTTAGGCCCTTGGATAGATATTGCTAACTTATCAATATCTGAGCCTCCTGTGCTTTGAGGCACATACAGGAACACATTGACTTGAACGCTTCTAGTTTTACATGGGCCTCTGACTAGTTCTCGACAATATGGCAAGTGAAATGATGTGTGTTGCTTCTTCTTCAAAGTATTTAACGTTCAGTATGAGACTCTCTACATCTCTCATGTGTTATCAGGAAATCGTAAAGAAATCCTTGGTTTAACATGGTAGGGTCAAACCTTGCAGTAATACGTAGTCAGTTCTAACTAATATAAACTCATACGCTCTAAAACTGTGATATGGTCACATATAAGATGATATTAGTATGTAAATGTTTTAAATATGGTTATAGTCAGTGTAAATCAAAAGTCATAATTTTAATTAATACCTTGAGTAGTATATAAAATTGGAAATCTATTTGTTTTCATTTCTGCATAATGGAGAAAACAGTCAAGAAATGTTTGCTGTAACATCTTTAATTTATACTCTTCCTGACACTTAATGTTAATATATACAATCCTATAACATTATTTCCATTTTTAGTGAAAATATCAATGCTGCCATTCATCTCTCAGAGTGTTCTGTGTTGAGCACACAATCCATGTTTTTAATTGGGAAGGTGAAGATGTTATCACTACAGAGAGGTTTTTCCCTAGAAAAGTAATATTAAAATTAGTGATTTTATCAATTTGGCTTGGATTTAGCTCTGTGTAGCAGAAAACCTTACTTAAAGTGGTTTAAAATAGAAATTATTCATTTTTGTGAATAATCAGTTCCAGTCGACTTAATGATGAATTGATTGGTATCTCTAATTCTGTTATCCTTTTATTTTTATCAGTAGAATCCTGCCGCAACTCTGAACAATAAGGCATCATTCAACAAAGGCAGAATGGAGGTAAGTGTGTGTTGGAGGGGTGGGGGAAGAGTGGCATCAACCATTTCTGATCCCTCTCCTCAGAGATTTTTTCGAACACTTTCCCTTTCTCTACCCCCAAACTTTTCTATCCATTATTGCCCTGAAAATTATGCCTATTCCCATCCATAGTAAGACTGGAAAAAAGAGCATTTACAGTTCCTGGACTCTTTTTTTTTTTAATTGATATATAATTGACCATAACATAGTGTTGTATAACATGTTGGTGATACATTTATATATTCCAATATAATTACTACGGTAACATTAGCTAACACCTTTATCATGGCACACTTTTATCATTTCTTTTTTGGGTTGAGAAGAGTTAGTCTCTTAGCAGCTTTAAAGTTTATGATATAGTATTGTTGACTATAATCAGTATGTTGTGCATTAGCTCCCCCGAACTTATTTACCTACTAGTTGTAAGTTAGTACTCTTAAAACAGCATCTCCCTAATTCCCCCAGCCCCTCGTCACCTCGTCCCCATTTCTCTGTTTTCACAAGTTCAGTTTTCTTTGAGATTCCACCTATAAATATTACCACACAATATTTCCTTTCTCTGTCTGACTTACCTCACTTAGGATGCCTTCAAGTTCCATCCATGTTGTTGGCAAACGGCAGAATTTCCTTCTTTCTCAGGGTTGGATAATAATTCATTGTATATATACCACATCTTCTTTATTCATCTGTAATTGGACCCGTAGGTTGTTTCTATAGCTTGGCTAGTATAAATAATGCTGCACTGAACATGGGTGTGCAGATATCCCTTCGAGGGATATTGATTGAAATTGAAATTGATTTCAGTTTCTTTCGTTATATACCAAGGAGTGGGATTGCAGGATCATATGGTAATTAAATTTTTAATCTTTTGTGGAACCTCCATGGTGTTCCAATAGTGGCTGCACAATTTACATTCCCACCAACAGTGTTCAAGGGTTCTCTTTTCTCCGCATCCTTACCAACATTTGTTTTTTTAGGTTTTGTCCCTGCAGGTTTATTGAGATATAATTTTTATATATCACTGTATAAGTTTAAGGTATATGTCATAATGGTTTGACTTACATATAGTGTTAAATTATTTACTGGTATAAGTTTATAGTTAGCATCCATCATCTCATATAGATACAATACGGAGAAGACAAAACAAGAAAAAATAATTCCTTGTGGTGAGAACTCTTAGGATTTACTCTCTTAACAGTCGTCATATATACGATACAGCAGTGTTAACTAGAGTCATCATGTTGTGCATTACATCCCTAGTACTTATTTATGTTGAAACTGGAGGTTTGTAACTTTTGACCACCTTTCTCCTATTTCCCCTCTCCCTACCCACTGCCTCTTCTGGTTACCAAAAATCTGATCTCACCTTCCTTTTTTTTTTTTTTTTATGATTCCACATATAAATGAGATCATACAGTGTTTGTCCCTCTCTGTCTGACTTATTTCACTTAGTCATTCTTGGCTCCGTCATCATAAATTAATTGACCGTATATGTGTGGGTTTATTTCTGGGCTTTCTACTCTGTTCCATTGATCTATGTGTCTGTTTTTGTGCCTATACCATACTGTTGTGGCTACTAAAGCTTAGTAATCTAGCTTGAAATAAGGTATTATGATGCTTCCAATTTGTTCTTTCTCAGGATTGCTTTGGCTATGGGAGCCCTTTGTAGTTCCAAACAAATTTCAGGATAGTTTGTCTATTTCTGTAAAAAACATTGGAATTTTGGTTGGGAATTCATTAAATCTATAGATCACTTTTGATCATTTTCAAAATATTAATTCTTTCAATACAGGAACATGGATCTTTCCATTTTGGGGGGTCTTCTTCAATCTCTTTTTATCAATGTTTTATCATTTTTAGTGTGCAAGTCTTTCACCTCCTTGGTTAAATTTACTTCTAAGTATTTTTATGCTATTATAAATGGGATTGCTTTCTTAATTTCTTTCAGGTAATGTGTTGTTAGTGTACAGAAATGCAATCAGTTTCTGTATGTTCATTTTGTATGCTGCAATTTTACTGAATTTATTAGTTCTAACGGTTTTTAGTAGAGTTTGTCATCTGCAAACAGAGAAAATTTTACTTCTTCCAAGCAAATATGCATGCCTTTCATTTTCTTGACTAATTATTCTGGCTAGGACTTCTAGTACTATGTTGAACAGAAACTTTCTAGTTCATGGAAACGTCAAGTGAGTTTGAGATTTTTCTTGTTTCTGAATGTGTTTATCAATATAAACTTCCCTCTCAGAAATCCTTTTGCAACATCCCATAGGTTTAGCTATGTTATGCTCCCATTTTTGTTTGTTTCAAGATATTTCTTGATTTGCCTTTTAATTTCTTATTTGACCCATTGGTTGTTCAGGCTTATATTTTTTAATTTCCACAGATTTGTGAATTTTCCAGGTTTCCTCCTCTGATTGGTTTCTAGTTTCATATCATGTGGTCAGAAAACACACTTAGAATGATCTCAATTTGTTAAGACATATTGTGTAAAGATCACCTCTCATGTGATCTTTCCTGGAGAATGTTCTGTGTGCATTTGAGAAGAATGTATTTTCTGCTGTTGTTGGGTAGAATGTTCTTTATGTGTCTGTTAGGGCATTTCATCTAAAGTATCATTCAAATCCATTATTTCCTTATTTAATTTGTCTGGATGATCTCTCCAGTGTTTAAAGCCAGGTATTGAAGTACTCTACTATCATTGCATTGCTGTCTCTTTCTCCCTTCATTTCTGTTAATGATTGTTTAATATATTTAGGTGCTCTGTTACTAGAGAGTATGTGTTTACAATTGTTATCTCCTTCTGATAAATTGACCCCTTTATCATTATATAATGACCTTCATTGTCTCTTATGATAGTTTAACTTAAAGTCTCTTTTCTCTGAAAAGTATAGCTACCCTGTTCTCTTTGGGCTTCTATTTGCTTGAAATATCTTTTTTTCATCACTTTACTTTCAGCTTGTGAGTATATTTAAAACTGAAGTTCGTCTCTTGTAGGCAGCATATAAGTGGGTCTTGTTTGTAATGCATTCAGTCTTCTGTGTCTTTTAATTGGAGAATTTAAACCAGTAATATTTAAAGTTATTATTGATAGATAAAGACTTCCTATCATTATTTTGTTCACTGCTCTCTGATCGTTTTGTAATTCCTTAGTTCTTTTCTTCCTTTCTTGCTAATTTTTTTTCTGTTAGTTGGTGATATTTTGAAGTGCTTTGCTTTGACTCTTTTCTCTTTACCACTTGTAGGTCTATTTTAGGTTTTTGTTTGGTGGTTACCATGAGTCTTTAATAAATCAGCTTATAGGTTTATAACCATCTATTTTAAGCTGATAACAACTTCATTGCACAAGAAAGTTTTACCCATTTACTTGCCACCCCCACAGATTTTTAAATTTTTATTTCATTTTGGAGCATAGTTGATTAAAAATGGTGTGTTAGGTTCAGGTGTAGAGCAAAGTGATTCAGCTATACACATACATGTATCTATTCTTTTTCTAATTCTTTTCCTATTTAGGTTATTACAGAATATTGAGCAGAGTTCCCTGGGCTCTACAGTAGGTCCTTGTAGGTTATGTATTTTAAATATAGCATTGTATACATGTCAATCCCCAACTCCCAATCTATCCCCACCCAATTTATGTTGAGCTCCCAATTTTCATCTTTTTATATTGTTTCCATTAATATAATATTGGAGATATACCTATTTTCAAAACTTTCTTCTGTTGACCTATATGGTAGATTTCAAAGTGACTTATACACTACCATGGCAGTATGAGAGTATTTTGAATTTGACTACGTATTTACCTTGCCAGTAAATTTTATATTTTTGTATGTTCTTGTGTTACTAATTAGCATATTTTTGTATTACCTTGAAGATCTTTCTTTAGCATTTCTTGTATGGCACCTGTATCTGGATGGACATCTGTCACCCTGGATTTAAGAAGTTTTTAGCCATTATTTATCTGAAGTTTCTTTCCCTTTCTCCCTCTCTTCTCCTTCTGGGACTCCCATAATGTTTCTGTTGATCTGGTCCCAAGCTCACATAGGCTTTCTTCACGCTTTTTCCTGCTAGTTTCTTTATTTTCCTCTGATTAAATATCAGAAAATGTCTTCAAGCTCACAGATTTTTTTCTATTGCCTGATTGAGACTACATTTGAAGCTGTGTATTGAATTTTTCATTTTATTTATTGTATTCTTCATCTCCAGAATTTATTTTTGTCTTTCTTTTTTATGAATTCTATTTTTTATTGAATTTCTTATTTCAGTCATGTATTCTTTCCTGAGTTCATTGATTTGTCTATCTGTGTTTTCCTGAATCTTGCTGAGCTTCTTTAAAATTGTTTTCAATTCTTTCTCAGATAATGTGCAGATTGTATCCTTGGGTCAGTTGTTGGAGTATTACTGATATCTCTGCATTTGAGGACACATTCATCTCTTTCAGTCTTTCTGGATTGACTTTAGTAAGGAAAGACATTCACCTGGAGGTGGCTGTAAGGGTGCTAGCTGGGTGGGATGCAGCATCTTTTGTTCCTGGGAAGTCACAGTGGCATAGTCCCCATGCCACTCTGCTGGTTGAGATCGATGTTGGCCAGATGGTGGGGGGGGTCTTCTTGACCAAGGCTGCAGAGGATGTGCAGGTCAGAATGGCAGGTAGGGCTATTCAGATCTTCAGATGCTGAGGTCTTCCTCTTCTCTCCTTTTTTTTTTAATTTTTTTTTTTTTTTTATGTTCGCCCATGGGAAGAGGTTATATCCAAGGGGATCCTTCTTGGAGAATGGGTTGGCATGCTGAAGCTCAGAATCCACAAAGCAGTATTGGAGCCAGGATCGTAGCATCAGGCATATGTGGAACTACCACAGTGCCTGGGTCCTGATGCACAGGTGCATTTGCTATGACTGTGGCACTCGTGTTTAGGATAAGGGTGTGTGCAGATGTCCTGTAGAACCAATACCTGGGTTTCAGGGGATTACCACTGTGAATCCAGCTGGTGAGGGTGGGGGGATTGCAGCAGTGTCACATGCCCTGGGATGAGAAGTTGCAGTGGTGACTTGGACCCAGAAGGCAGGGTGCAGTAATAGCACTGCTGGGGGACAGTAGTATGTCAAAGTCACAACTCTGGTCCCAGGGGTCAGTCACAGGATAGCAGCAACACAAGTCACATGGTAGTCTGTTAAAGCTACAGGTCAGGACCTGGGGTGCTGGGCATAGAGCAGTGGCAGCATGGCTCTGGTAGTGACAGTTCGGAGCCACAACTTAGGACCTGGGGATAGGGTCCAGAACGGTGGCAGCTCATTCTCAGTAATAATGTGTCAGCACCTCAACCTGCCATGGGGGTAGGGCTCTGGGTAGTGGCAGCTCCCCTGGCAAGAATGGGTCACAGATGTAACCTGGAACCCCAGGGGGTGGGGCTTAGGGCAGCAAGAGCCCTTCTCAGCAATGACAGTTTAGCATCTCAATCTTGGGTGAGGGGTGGTGTTCAGGGCAGTAGCAGCAGCCTTGACAATGGCTACTCAGAGCTGCAACCTGGAAAGTGGTCGGTGGGTGGTAAGGAGGCAGCAGCATAGTCCTGATAATGGCACTTGAAGCATGACTTGGGACTCAAGGAGTGAAGCCCAGGGCAGCAACAGCAGCTCCTCCAATAAAGATTTAGCACTGCAACCTGGAACCCAGTGGATGGGGCTGAATCGATTGTGATTCTGTATTATCTCTGTGATCCTCTTAGTCTTTCTATTTTTATCAGCAGAACGCTGACACAACTCTGAAAATGAAGGCGTTATTCAACATAGGAATTAAGAATGGAGATGTGTTGGGGGCCAGGGTAGGAGTGATATCCATCCTTTCTGATACCTCTCATTGGAGATTTTCCAGAACCCCTTGCTTTTGCACCCCACCCCAAACTTTTCTATATATTACTGTCCAGAACAGTATCAAAAACCTACTCACAGCTGTAATAATGCTGGAAATAAGAGCATTTACATTTCCTGGCTCTCTTCTAAAAGCCAGTAAGGGAAAAGTTGGTTGGGACATGTTTTCTGATCAGTCAAGTTAGAATATCTGCTGTAACTATTATTCAAACATTCATATGTCAGTCTCTGTAATAGACACCATTTAATCTGCTGGAAGCCATTCAGTGTGAGAAGTTTTACCTGGTTGCACAAATGGGCAGAGGCTTAAAGAATTTCTTGCCCAAAGATACTTGCCCAAAGTTACTTGCCCAAAGTCACAGAAAGTGTAATGTATATTGATGAAGAGCCAGTGACCTCCAATACTAAAATACTATTTCAAACTTTAGCTCTCAAGTCTCAAACTTTAGCCATATTGGAATACAGAGAGTTTCTACTTAAAGGAAATTTTATATATACACGCCACCTAAAACTTAGTGTATTGAAGTATTCTTTTTCTTAATGTACTATGCTAGCTCAAGTAGGCTTATCATGATCAAAACAAAATTTTAAAAATCACATTATTAACACAAAAAACATCAGACCCTCTTGCTGTGGTACTCATGAGAACTTCATTCTCTGACCTTTAGGCAGAGTAATAATATATATTTCTTCAGGGTTTTTCAGTTTCCATCATGATCAGATCATAGCCACATTTCAGTCATAGCTATTCTCTCTCTTATTGCAGGTCCTTCATAAACCTATTTGTCTGCTGTATTAGTTTTTCTGTAAACTCAGTTAAGCTTATACACTGAAAATTGCACTTCTAACACTACTAAGTATTTCATCTCTCTTCATACAACAGCTGCTTGGGTGCTAGTGTCATTTAGGGTTTCTCTCAAGTCTAACCCAGAAAAGATGCATTCTGAAGATTGATCTTTGGATTCAATAGTGTTTGAACAAAAGACACTTCCCGTGAGCACGCTAAACTCAAGGAGTAAGTCAACTTAGGTGGCCAATTATCCATTGTGTAAGAATGAGGATAGGAAAAGTATGAATCCTATACAACATGATCTCGGAAGAGTAAGAAAAATGCCTTAACCAAGCAAATATCTCTTATTTGTGAAGGGTTTTTTATAGACTGATCAATACCTACAAAGAGATGTTAGTTTCTTTTGTTCTGAACTGGCTGATAATGTTCATAAGTCAACGAGAAAATCACTTAGTGCAAATCTCTACACTGTTTTAATATCCCACATTTCCACATTTCCCACATATTGATTACAGATTTTTGGAACTGGATAATAACAACATGAGCATTTGGACAGTATCATGCAGCTGAAAGTTTCCAGCACTTGTACACAACCTAAATCTCAATTCCCTTTCCCTTCCAGCCTCATTCATTACTCAATCAATGTATTTTTGACACTATTCACTTCCCTTCTTTTGACCTTTACACGTGTCCATCGGAATTCTTCTCTCTCCCTCATTCATTACCAATATTGTTTATTGAACATATAATATGTGCCAGTTATTGGGCTAAGATTTAAGTATAGAGAAATAATTTAAACAGGAAAACTCACACATGGAGGAGGAGGTTTTAGGTTCAGTTAAGTGTCATAAGTGAAATCATAAAGGTTTGTATGAGGTACCTATGGGGTAAAAGAAAAGAGTACTCAAGTAGTTGTAGAAGAGAATCGATGAGATATTGTATGGGGATAACAAATGATCTGTGACTTACTCCTCTTTAAATTTTCCTAGGTTTATTGAAATATAATTGACATACAACGTTCTGTAAGTTTAAGATATACAGTAAATTAATGTAATACACATGTGTTAGAAAATAATTAACACAGGGTTAGTTAACACCTCCATCACCTCACATAATTACATTTCTCTTTTGTGGCAAGATCATGTAGATTTACCTTTTTGCAACTTGCAAAAATATAACAGACTTATTAATTAAAATTACCTGCAGTATATTAGACATCCAAAATGTGTTTGTCTTATAACTAGAAGTTTGTACCCTTTGACCAATCTCTGCCATTATCCCCAGGCAACAACTACTCTAACCTCTGTTTCTATGAGTTCTTTGTTTTTGTTTTGTTTTGTTTTGTTTTTAGATTCTATATGTAAGTGCTGGTATATTTTTCTTTCTCTGTCAGACTTATTTCACTTATCATAATGCCTTCAAGGTCCATCTATGATGTTACAAAGAGCAGTATTTCATTTGTTCTCATGGCTGAATAGTATTCTATTCTTTTTTATCCATTTTTTCATTGATGGATACTTAGGTTGTTTCTATATCTTGGCCATTGTGAATAATACTGCAATAATCATGGGAGTTCAGATAACTCTTCGAGATCAACTTTTTATTTCCTTTGGATATATATGCCGAAGTGGGATTGCTAGATCATATGGTAGTCCTATTTTTAATTTTTTGAGGAATCTCCATACTATTTCCATAGGGCCTGTACCAATATACATTCCCACCAGCAGTGCATAAGGGTCCTCTTTTCTTCACATCTTTGCCAACACTTATATCTTGTCTTTTTGATGATAGCCATTCTAACAGGCGTGAGATGATATCTTATTGTGGTTTTGATTTGCTTATCTCTTCTGATTAGAGATGTTGAGCATATTTTCATGTACCTGTTGGCTCTTTGTATATCTTCTTTGGAAAGATATATATTCACTTCCTTGTCCCCTTTTTAAATTGTATTGTTTTTCTGCTATTGAGTTGTATGAATTATTTACATATTTTGAATATTAAACTCTTCAGATATATGATTTATAAATATTTCCACCTATTCAATAAATTGACTTTTCATTTTGTTGATTGTTTCGTTTGCTGTGCAGAAGCTTTTTGGTTTGATGTAGTCCCACTTATCAATTTTTGCTTTTGTTGCTTGTGCTTCTGTTATCATATACAAAAATCGTTGCCAAGAGCAATGTCTCAGATCAGTTTTGCTAAAGGAGTTTTATGATTTTAGGTTTTATGTTTGAGCCTTTAATCCATTAAGAGTAAGGTTTTGTGAATGGTGTAAGATAGAGGTCCAATTTTACGTTTCTGCATATGTTTATCTAGTTTTCCTAAAACTATTTGTTGGAAAGACCATACTTTCTACATTTAGTATTCTTGGCTCCTTTGTGAAATGTTAGTCAATGGAATATGCATGGGTTTATCTTGGGGCTCTTCATTCTGTTCCACTGGTCTATGTCTATCTTTATCCCAGTATTTTACTTTTTTATTACTATAGCTTTTTAGTATAGTTTGAAATGAAGAAGTGTGATGCCTCCTGCTTTTTTCTTTCTCAGGATTGCTTTGGCTATTAGAAGTCTTTGTGGTTACATAACAAATTTTAGGATTTTTTTTTTAAGGAAAAATACCATTGGAATTTTGATGGTACTGCATTGAGCCTATAGATGGCTTTGGGTAGTGTGGACTTTTAAACAATATTAATTTTTCTGATTCCTGAACATGGGCTATCTTTCCACTCTTGTGTCTTCAACGATTTTCATCAAAGGCTTGTAGTTTTCAGCGTACAGACCTTTCACCTCCTTGTCTAAATTTATTCCTAAGGATTTTTATTGTTTTTAATGCTATGAAAATTGAATTGAATGAGATTAGTTTCTTTCTTTCTTTCTTGATGGTTCCTTGTTGTTATATAGAACTGCAACTAGTTTTTGTATACTGATTTTGTATCCTGTAACTTTATTGAATTTGTTGATTAGGTCTTACAGTTTTTTGGTGAAGTCTTTAGAATTTTCCATACATAAGATCATGTCATACACAAATAGAATTTTCTTTCTTTCTTTCTTTCTGTTTTGATTGTCCTTCAGATATTTTTCTTGCCTGATGGCTCTGGGTTGGACTTCTAGCACTATATTTAATAGGTATGGTAAGAGTGGCACACTTGTCTTATTACTGATCTTAAAGGAAAAGCTTTTAATCTTTCACTGTATGATGAAGTATGATGTTAGCTGTGGGATTGTCATATAGTACTCAGGTATGTTGATTCTATACCTTTTAAAAATCTATTTATCATAAAAGATGTATTTGTCAAATGCTTTTTCTGTATCTATTGAGATGATCATACGATTTTTATTTTTCTATTAATGAACACATTTATTGATTTGCATATGTTGAAACAACCTTGTATCCCAGGGATAAATCCACTTGATCATAGTGTATGAGTCTTTTAATATGCTATTGAATTTGGTTTGCTAATATTTCATTGAGGATTTTTACATATATAGTAATCAGGTATATTGGTTTGTAGTATACTTTTCTTCTAGTGTCCTTATTTGGCTATGGAATCAGGGCAATGCTGTTCCAGTGAAAGGATTTTAGGAGTGTTCCCACTTCTTCAAGTTTTTTGGAAGAGTTTATTTAAGAAGAATTGGCATTAGTTCTTCTTTAAATGTTTGGTAGACTCACCAGGGAACCATGTGGTCCTTGGCTTTTCTGTCTCGGGAGGTTTTTGAATACTCATTCAACCTCCTTACTCATTATAGGTCTATTCATATTTTCTATTTCTTCATGATTTAACCTTGTGAGGTTGTATGTCTATAGAAATTCATCCATTTCTTTTAGGGTAATCAAATGGTTGGTGTATAATTATTCATGATAATATCTTATTAACCTTTGTATTTCTATGCAGTCAGTTTTAATGTCCCCCCCCTTTCAGTTCTCATTTCTATATATTTGAGGGTTTTTTCTTATCTAGCTAAAGGTAGTTAATTTTATTTATTGTTTCAAAAAACTGGTCTTAAGTTTTATCTTTTCTTTGTTTTTGGTCTCTTTTTCTGCTCTGATCTTTCAGGGTCTAGATTAGTTTGTTCTTGTTTTTCTAGTTCTTTGAGGTATAAAGTTAGGTTGTTCAGTAGACATCCTTCCTTTCTCTCAGTATCGCTTTACATTTCCCGCTCAGAACTCCTTTTGCAGCATCCCATGTTTTGATATGTTGTGTTTTTATTTGTGTTGGTGTCAAGATACTTTTGATTTCCCCTTTGATTTCTTCTTTGACTCATTGGTTATTCAGGATTGTATTGTTTAATTTCCACGTACTTGTGAATTTTCCTGCTTTCCTCATTATTGATTTGTAATTTCATACCATTGTGGTAGGAAAAGATACTTGGTATAATTTTAATCTTCTTATGTTTGCTAAGACTTGTTTTGTGACCTATCAGGTGACATATTATGGAGAATGCTCCATGCGCACTTGAAAGTGTATTCTGCTGCTATTGGATGAAACGTTTTCTTGTCTGTTAGATCCACCTGGTAAAGTCTATTTCAAGTCCACCATTTACTTGTTGATTTTCTATCTGGATGATCTATCTATGTTGAAAGGTAGATTGACATTCCCTACGATTATGGTGGTGGTGTCTATTTCTCCCTTCAGAGCTGTTTAGTTGCTCAGTATATTTAGGTGCTGCAGTGTTGGGTTCATATATATTTATGCTATATTCTCTTGTTGAATTGACCCCTTTACATATACAATGACCTTATCTGTCTCTTGTTACCATTTTTGGTTTAAAATCAATTTTGTCTCTTACAAGTACAGCTATTCCTACTCTTGGTTTCCACTTGCATGCAGTACCTTTGTTATCTCTTCACCTGGAGCCTATAAGAGTCAGCCTTAAAGCTGAAGTGAGTCTCTTTAGGTAGCTTATAGTAGGGTCTATTTTGTTTTTAATCTCTCCAGCCACTCCATGTATTTTGATTGAAGAATTCAATCCCTTTACATTTAGAATAATTATTGATAGGTAAGCCCTTACAAATGTCACCTTATTAACTGTTTCAGGCTATAGGTAGATCCCTTGCTGCTGCTTCTTGCTGCGTTTCTTTGTGATTGGTGATTTTCTATTGTGGTATGCTTCAACTGCCTTCTATTTATCTTTTATGAATCTACTGTAGGGTTTGTTTTATGGTTTCCATGAGCCTTACAAACAATGTTTTATAACAGCAGTCTGTTTCATCCTGATAACAATTTAAGTTCAATTGCAATCAAAACTTGACTTTTTAACACCCCCTTTTATGTTTTTGATGTCACAATTTACATCTTTTTATACTGCATATCCATTAACAAATTGTAACTATAATTATTTTTATTGAATATATTTGACACATAACATTGTGTACATTTAAGGTGTAAAATATATACTAATTTGATATATTTATATAATGTGATATCATGGCCATTCTTGGCAATTTAGCACCTTTATCACGTTACATAATTATCCCTTTTTTAGTAGTCATAATAATTAAGTTCTAGTCTCTTTGCAGGTTTGATAAATACATATGATATTGTGGTCTATATTCATTATACTGTGCATTAGATCTCTACAGCGTAGCTGTTACTCATTGCAAATTTGTACCCTGAAACATCATCTGTCTTACCCACTCCCACCAGTAATCACTATTTTACTGTTTTTACAGGTTTGACTTTTTTAGATTACATATATTATTGATATCATACAGTACTTGTCTTTTCTCTCTCGGACTTATCCCACTTAGCATAATGTGCTCAAGGTCCATCCAAATGGACCAAAAGGTGTATACCTGTAGCAAATGGCAGGTATACACACACAAACACACACACACACACCACATAACATCTTCTTCATCGTTTATCTGGCAGTGGGCATTTAGGTTGATTTCATATCTTGACTATTGAGACTAATGATGCAGTAAACATGAGCGTGCATATATCTCTTAGAAATCCTGTTTTCATTTCCTTTGCATATACCCAGAAGTGGTATTGCTGTATCATACGGTAGACCTATTTTTAATTTTTGAGGAAACTTTATATTGTTTTCCATAGTTGTTGGATCAATTTATATTCTCACCAAAGTGAACAAAAGATCCCTTTTTACCAAATTTTTTCCAGCACCTGTTGTGTCTCTTCTTCTTGACGGTAGCCACTGTAACAGGTGTGAGGTGATAGCTCATTGTAAGTTGGATTCACATCTCCCTGATGATCAGTGATGTTCCGCACCTTTTCATGTGCCTGTTGTCCATTTGGATATCCTCTTTGGAAAAGTGTTTACTTAGTTATTCCGCCCAATTTTAATCAGGTTGTATACTGTTTTTTGGTTGTTGTTATTGAGTACAGTTGACCCTTCAACAATGTGGGGGATAAGGGCACTGCCCCTCTGCATAGTGGAAAGTCTGTGCTCTGCATAGTGGAAAGTCTGTGTATAACTTAGAGTCGGTGCTCCATATATGTGAGTCCGCCATATCCACAGTTCCTATGCATTAATGGGTTCAACTAATCATGGATCGTGTAGTACTGTAGTAGTTACTACTGAAAAAAATCCATGAATAAGTTGACCTGCACAGTGCAAGTTTCAACTGTATATGAGTTATTTATATATTTTAGAAATTAACCCCATTATCCATTATATAGTTTGCAAAGCTTTTCCCTCATTCGGTACACTGCCATTTTATTTTGGTAATTGTTTCTTTCTCTTGCTTTGCAGAAGCTTTTAAATGGGATATAGTCCCATTTGCTGATTTTTGCTGATGTTATTTGTGCTTTTGGTCATATCCAGAAAATCTTTGCCAAAAACAATATCAAGGAGCTTCTTCAACACATTTCCTTCTAGGAGTTTTAGAGTACCAGGTTTTAGAGTACCAGGTCTTACGTTTAAGTCTTTGATCCATTTCAAGTTAGTTTTCATAAGTGGCGTGAGATAGTCATCAAATTTCATTGTTCATCATGTACTTACCCAGTTTTTCTGCACCATTTGTCAAAGAGATTCTTCTTTCCCCAGTGGGTGTTCTTAACTCCCTTGTCAAAATTAGTTGACTCTGAGGACTCTTATTTTATTGCACTGGTCTATGTGACTATTTCTGTGCCACTACCATACTGGTTTTAGGACTATAGCTTAGTAGTGTACTTTGAAACAGGAAGAGTGATATATCCAGCTTTGGTTTTATTCTCCAGATTGCTTTGGCTATCTGTGGTTCCATAGAAATTTTAGAATTGTTTCTTCTATTTCTCTGAAGAATTCCTTCGGTATTTTGATGGAGCTTACATTGATGTGTAGATATTATGGATAATTTCACAATATTAATTCTTCTGAGCCATGAAGATGGGATGTCTTTCCATTTGTTTGTGTCTTCTTCAGTTTCTCTCATCAATGTCTTCCAGTTTTCAGTGCACAGGTCTTTAACCTTTTTGGATAAATTTATATCTGTCTAGGTATATTTTTCATGCTATTGTGAATAGGGTAGTGTTTTTCAAAAGTTTTTTCAGTGTATAGAAATGCACCTGACTTCTGTATGTTCATTTTGTACCCTGGAACTTTACTACAATCACTGCTTAGTTCCCACAGTCTTTTGGTTGAGTCTTTGGGGTTTCTATATATAAAATCATGTCATCTGCAAACAGTGACACTTTTCTTTTTCTATTGGATGTCTTTTATTTCTTTGTCTTGCCTAATTGTTCTAGCTAGGACTTCCAGTAGTACATTGAACTGGAGTGGTGGGAGTAGACAGCTTTGTCTTTTTCCTGATCTCAGAGAAAATGCTTTCAGTTTTTTCTCCAGTGAGTACAATGTTAGCTGTGGTTTTGTGATATATGGCCTTTATTATGTGGAGGGATTTTCCTTCTTATACCTAGTCTATCAAGTGTTTTTATAATGAAAGAATGTTGTATTTTGTCAAATGGTTTTTCTACAGTTATTGAGATGATCATGTGATTATCTTGCATTGTACTGGTGTGATTTGTGTATTTTGAACCATTCTTATATCTGAGGGATAAATCCCACTTCTTTATTGTTTATGATCCTTTTAATGTGTTCATGAATTGGTTTGCTAATATTTGTTGGGAATTCTCGCACCTCTATTCACTAGGGATATCGGTCTCTAGTTTTCCTTTGTTGTGATGTCCTTATCTGGCTTTGGGATTAGGGGAATACTGGCCTCATAGCATGAATTTGGATTTTTGGTTGAGTTTCAGAACGGGTGGTGTTAAGTCTTCTTTAAATGTTTCATAGAATTTGACAGTGAAGCCAGCTGGTCCTGGTTTTCTCTATGTCTTCCTGATTCAGTTTTTATAGGTTGTGTGTGTGAAGCCCATCGCCTCTAAAGTGGGTTCGGTTCAGATGTTTTCTTGATTTTCTGTCTTGGTGATCTCTCCTTGCTCACAGTGGGGTATTGGAGTCCCCTGATAGTACTGTATTGTTTATGTCCCCTTTCAGACCTGTTAGTATTTGGGTGTTGGGAGCTTATATATTTATAATTATTGTATCTCGTGTTGTATTATCTCCTTCCTCATTATATAATGACCTCCTTTGTCTCTTGTTACCATTTTTGGCTTGGAGTCTATTTTGCTTGATATAGATATCACTATGCCCCCTTCCATTTGCTTGGAATATTATCGTCTTCTCTTTGGGCCTTTGTGTGTCTTTAGAGTTTAAATTGGTCTCCTATATCCAGCACATAGTTGCATCTTACTTTTTTTAAATCCACTCAGGCACTCTATGCCTTTTGATTGGTGAGTTTGATCCATTTACATCAAGGTTGATTATGGATGTGTAAGGACTTACTACTGCCACCTTATCTTTTGCCTTCTTCTCATTTTGTGTCTTTATCCTTCTGTTTCAAACTACCTTTATTAATTTTTGGGTTTCCATGGTGATTTGCTCAGTCACCCCTATTTTTATGTCTTAGGTCTCTCTATTTTCGCTTTGTGGTTACCAGGAGGCTTACATAAAACATCTCATAGGTAAAACAGTCCTTTATTCTGCTGATAGCATCTTATCTTCATTTGCCTGCAAAGGTTCCACTCTTTTACTCCTCCCTTTTTCTCTATGTGATTTCACAAATTATGGCTTTTATGTTATGAATTCAGTAATATTGTAGTAGTGTATTTTAATGCTTTTTTTCCTTTAACCTGTTTGGTATAATTATTTAACCCACTGTTGTCAGACAGTCATGGTTTTCTAATTCCGACTATTACCCTTTTCAGTGTTTTATGTTCTTTCATTTTGTGTGTGTCTCTAATTAGTGCCTTTTTGTTTCTGTTTGAAGAACTCCCTTCAGCATTTCTCTCAATGCAGGTCTTGTGGTGGTGAACTCCCTCAGTTTGTCTGGGAAAGCCGTTATTCCTCCTTCACATCTGAAGGGTAATTTTGCCAGATAAGAGTATTCCTGGCTGGCAATTTTTCATCTTTTAATGTTTTGGATATGTCATTACACTCTCTCCTAGCCTGTTGCTGAGAAATCTGTTGGTAGTCTAAATGGGGGATCATTTTGTAAGTTACTTTTCCCCCCCTTTGGCCACTTTTAAAATTCTTTATAATTGATTTTTTTTTTTACAGTTTCCTTATGATGTATCTTGAAGAAGGGCTTTTTTATCCACAAGGCCAATAGAATGCCTTAGTATGTCCAGTTCCTTCTTTGGTAAGTACTTAGCTATTATTTGTTTAAATAGACCCTCTGCCCCCTTCTCTCTTTTTACCTCTGGTATACCCATTATTATCATTATCTTGGTTTTCCTAATTGAGTCTAATAGCTCTCATAGAATTTCTTCACTCTATTCAAATCTTAGTTCTCACTCCTCTTCCGTCTAAATCATTTCTAAATTCCTGTCATCTACTTCACTTTCTCTTTCTTCCATCTGATCGCCTCTAGCACCGATGCATTCTTTCTTATAATTTCAATTATTGTGGTAAAGTATTCCTTCTAGTCATTAATTATATTTGAGTTTTTTGAGTTTTCTTGTAGCTTGTTGAGTTTATTTATCTGTTGGACTGTAGTATTCCATATCTTTGAGTTCAGGTGCTGGAGAATAGTCATTTTCTTTTGGTGGTACCATGATTTTTCCTAGTGTATCATTAACTAACTGTGCCTTTGCTGTAACATGTAAAGTAGCGAACACCTTTCTTAGTTACAAAAATCTTTGTTTCCTTAACATGCTGACAAAACAAAACTTCCTTTTATTTACCAGAAGGTGGTGATATAGCCCGAGTTTTTGACTTCTCACTGGCCCAGACTGTCCCTGCTACTACACTTGGGAGAGTAGAGTACATATAAAAACGAAAGGTATTGCAGAGTTGCGGGACGTGTGGTCTTAGCACCTGGGGCTTTGAGGGTCCCCAACACACCTGTTAGGGGAGTCTCTGATTGATTGCAAGACTCTCAGAGGTCTCTTGCTGGATCTCCTGCTGAAATCCTGAGCAGATAGCAGGTAACACTTTCCTTGAATGTTTTCCTGTCTGCCTTCTTTCCTCTCCCTCTCCCAGTCAGTCACAGAGGCCCCTTCTCAGAAATCTGCATTCTGCCTGAGAGGAACCTCAGGGTACCTCCAGCTATAACGTTTGCAGGTGCTTGCACTTTTCACTTCCTCTGCCAGAGAAGTAGCTGCTGTCACTGCTGCCACCATTGCACTCACCAAGTGAGCTCTGGGGAGAGGGGTCTACTCCGGCCATTCCTCCCTTTGTCTGCCTCCAGACTTGTTTCTATCCTGCTCAGCTGGTTTGCCAAGTTCTTCTGTCAGACTGGCGAGAGCACCACAAATCCCCGATCTCCCATGAGTGTCTTCCCACTTTTGTACTCTCCAGATTACGTTTTTCCTGTGGTGGTACTTGAGGGTGAGGCAGGCTCAGGACTTGGAGCTGCAGCATCTGTAGACGTCCACTGGGTGATCTCTCAGGTGTCCTGGTGTACTGTGCAGAGGCCGTTTGGTTTGGTAATAGACGTAGACGTCCAGTTAGTTGTAAATCGAAAGAAAGAGAAAAAAAGAAAAACATTTCATGCCATGATGGTGACATCCAACTACAGCTATTTTGATACGTTTGTTCTTTAACCTTTATATTAAAGTAGTTAATGATATTAGAATAGTTAACGTATCCCTAGATTGAAATACTAGAGTATTGTGAATATGACTATATGCTTACCAGTGTATTGTATATTTTCATGGTACCTTCAGCTTGATGAACTCCTGTCGGCATTTTTTGTAAGGTAGGTTTAGTGTTCATAAATTCCCTCAGCTTTTTGTTTCTTAGGCAGTCTTTATCTCACTTTCATTTATGAAGGATATGTTTGCTTGGTAAAATAGTCTTGGTTGGCTGTTTCTCTCATAGTACTTGGAATGTATCATCCGTTTCTCTCTCTCCTGGCCTGCAAGGTCTCTACTGAGAAAGCTGCTTGATACCCTGATAGAAGTACTCTTGAATACCTTAAAAAATTATCTTTCCTTTAAATCCTTTCTTTGACTTTTGACTGGTGTTTTAGCATAATGTGTCTTGGAGAAGATCATTCTGGGTTAAAGTTTGGGGGTCACCTATTAGCTTCACATACTTGGATGTCCAAATCCCTTCCCAGGTTTGTGAATTTCTCAGCCCTTATTTCCTTAAAGAAGTAAGTTTCTATCCCTTTCCTCTTTTCCTTCTGGGGCTCTGCTGTTATCTCGATGTTGTCCTGTAAGTCCCATAGACGTTCTTTTTTCTTCTCTGAGTGGACAATTGATCTGTCTGCTGTTGAAAACTCTGTTGAATTCTTTCATCCACTCATTGTATTCTACAGCTCCAAAGTTTCTGCTCAGGTCTTTTTTACGTTTTCTTTTGGTGGAACTTTTCATTTTGTTCATGTACATTTTTTCTGTTTTTATTAAATTGCTTACCTGTGTTTTCTAATAGCTCTCTGACCATCTTCATAATAACTACTCGAATTCTTTATGTCCCTTGTAGCCCTGCATAGGCATCAGCACATTTGAAGCAGCAGTTACCTCTTCCAGACTTCATGGATCCAGACTTCATGGACTGACTGTGGTAAGAGAAGACTTTTACCTGTGGACAGAAGTGTGGCTTAAGCATAGTATGAGCCTGACTCAAGTGGTGCAGGGCTACAAGCGTGGGGTGTGTTTTGGCATTAGATCCGGTGGTTTGCAACATCTCAGGCCTCTGTGGTGCACAGAATCAACAACTGTGGTAAGCAACGCAGTGGGGTGGGTCCTCAGTGGCACCTCTTAGTTCAGCAGCTAAGAACTGGGGCAGGCAAATGGTGGTGTCCAGAGCCAGTGTGTGCACACACTCAGCTATGGGGGACAGCTTAAGGGGCCCACATCATTGGTGGGACCAAAGCATACAGCAACGATTGGGGCCAACTACAGGCTCACTGGCAGCTGCAGGGGCCCTGGCTATAGGCATGCTCTCTTGTGGGTGGGTGGATACTTTCTACTCCTGGACTTGCACGGGTGCAGAGGCTTGTCCAGAGTGCATGCCAGGTGGTCGGCAGTAGGGGTTCTAGACTGGTGTCTTACACAGAGCCCTGGGCTGACGTCAGCAAATGCAAATATCTGTGGGGTAAAATAAGAGAGAGGGTTCTCTTTGGGGTGACCTTGCTGGCCCCTTTAGTATCGTCATCCTATAGAGCAGGTCACTGTGATCCACCATCACTCCTGCTGCGTGGCTGCTATCGGTAGCCACCGTTTTCTTTCTTGTTGCTAGTCATCTCTATATATCTTGGCTTTGCTAGCTTGCATGGGGTGAAACCATAGAAAGACCTTCACTGGGTGTCCCAAAAGCCTGGGGAAGCTAATTACTACTCACCATGCTCTTCCTTTTGCAGCAAACTCTTTCTAGATGGGAAGTTCCCTCTTGGGGCTAAGCAGTACCAGCTTGGTGGAGGGATGATGCAGGCAAGATGAAGCTGTCTCCCTTCTCTATTTAGTCATGCCCTTCTTCTGGTTTTCTGTTCTGCTGTGTTGCTTTTATACACGGACTCCGGAGCTCTTTGTGGATAGCTGTTTCTTTGTTGATCTTTGTCAGGGGACAGAGGCCTGGTTCTTCTGCATCTCCATTTTGGTCTTTAGCCTATAATTTATTCTTGAAGAAGATGAAAAGAAAAAGTGTTTACCAATCAAAAGGAGTAACCTGAGAATAGGATGCAAAGTATGAAACTGTCTAACATGTTTGGCATTATATTGTCTAACATGTTTGGCATTATATCCTGATGATCCACATTCTATCCAGAGAGCTTTGTATAGTTACTGAAAAGATAACCAAATTTGCAGTATATCTATCTATTTTACTAAAGAAAGACAACCTTTTTTGCAGAGTTACACACTTTATGCTTATATTTGATGTAATATTATTTTCTTCAGAAATCTTTTGTATTTAATGCTGACACCTGCAACTGGCTTTATATTAAGGCCACAGAAAACATTTTCATCCCTTTTTCAGATATCATTGCATTTATCTGTACCAAGCACTATGCTCAGAGCACTATCTTTCAACTCCATTGGCCTTCCTTTGAATTCTAACACAAAACCTATTTGGGGGCTATTGCCTATGCTGTTTCTATGCCTTGAATGTTTGTTTAGCTCCAGAATTTTTGTACGTCTAGCTCTTTCACATTCAGTTCTTCTCACCTTATTATTACCTATTTCAGATCACTTCCCTCATGATCCAAGTATATGCAACTCTGACATCTCCCAGACATATCATTTATTTATTCTTAGTTGATAATCTTCATAGCACATCACTATCTGAGATTTAACTTATGAGTTACATTTTCCTTCCCCCTCTTAAGCACAGGAGTCATAAGAGTAGGAACGATGGCTTCCCCATTTGCTATTGTGACTCCAGCAACCAAAATAGGACCTATGATGCACGTCTCTTCCCAAACCCTCACAACTCCAATTTAACCTTCTACTTGGGCTCACTGCCAGCTTGGTACCAGTGCAACCTCAGCTCTACAAGACACCCTCTGTTTGGAAGACAAACAGAAGATCTTTCCTACTATGTTTGGAGTCAGCACCACAACATTGAGAGAGCGCCTCAAGGCATAAGAAATGGAGTAAGTTACTACAACATTGATGTGGGAACCTGCAAAGTCTACATGCATTCTGTATAATGTGTCTGATGGCCCTGGACCACTATAAAGGAACTGGCATTATAGCCTGAGGCCTACTGTCCCCAGGCTGAGAGACTATTAGGAGACTCGACTCAAGTGTCAGGCAGCCTCTTCAGCAAGGGTTCCTGTTTCTACCCAATAAGCTGGGGAAAAAACTGCCTTCTACCCAACACAATGTCCTTCAATAACTATCTCAGACTTTAAGCTGGCTTTGTAGGCTAACAAAAGCATAGTAGAGTCATTAAAAAGTTTCTTCATCAACCAGAGAGAGAAAACTCAATCCAAAAACAGTGTGCACAGTACTAAAGAAAGAAAGAACTGGCGCTGATTGATAGAAGACAAAATTAGATACAGAAGATACTAGGAAATGTAAGTGGAAGGCCAACTGGCCCGAGGCAGGGGACCGCAATGCATCAGACCGAAACTCTCCGGACCACCCAGTTCCAGGGACTGACCTGGGGACTTTCCACCCGGCCCAGCCTTCCTGCCTTTCGAGGGTCGGGACTAACGGTCCCAAGACTCATGCAACCGGCAACGGATATTGCCGGAATACCCTGCTCCCTCCCAGAGTCACCACACCCCTTTCCCTTCTTCCCCTATAAAATCTTGCCCAACCCTCGCCCGGGTGCGACTTCTCTGGCCCCTTGCTCTCGGACCAGTGAACCTCGCCCGGGAGCGCTCCCTAAGAAAGCTCACTTGAAGCTTTCCTCTGTTTTGCAGTGCCGTTTGTTAAGAGCCAACCTTACATTTGGTGCCGAAACCCGGGAGGGGTACCAAGCCCCGCGGGTTACCGCGCGGGCCGCTCCTCCCCCAGGAGACAACCAGGGAACCTCTACTCATCCACCCGATCCGGCAGAAAACGGGGTAAGTCCCGCTCCCTTGTTCCCTCCGACTCACAGAGTCCCTGCCCACCAGACTCCCTGTCCTTAATTGCGGCCGCGTCAGGGACTCCTCCATCCTCTCTCCGGGCCTCGGGCAACTGTGGAGACGTCCCAATCGCCCTCCGACCTGCCGTGAATTGGAGACCAGGGACGCCTCTCTCCCTCTCCATTCACTCAGGGACAGACTGGGGGTCATGGGAACCTCACAATCAAAACCAGATCCTAAGACGCCCCTGGGGTGTCTCCTAGCCAATTTTACAGCCCTCAGTTTCTCCCAAGATCTCCGTCGCCGACGGCTTATTTTCTATTCCACTATGGCCTGGCCACAATATCCTCTAGACAATCTCTAGACAATCAATCCAAATGGCCTCCTGAAGGGACTTTCGATTTTAACATCCTCCGTGATCTGGATAATTACTGCCACAGGGCGGGCAAATGGTCCGAGGTCCCCTATGTTCAGGCCTTCTGGTATTTACGCTCCCGCCCTTCCCTCTGTGTCGATTGTTCCACTTTCCAGATCCTTCTTGCCAAACAGACATCTCCTACATTCACGCCCCTAATATCCTTTGACGATGACCCTCTCCACTAGCCAACCCACCGGAATCTCCCACCTCTCCCCCTTCCAGAGCTCCTCTCCAACCTCCACCCTACCCTGAAGCAGTCCCTCCTCCTCCGGAACCGGCTCCGGCCCCTCCAACTGCTCCCCCGCCTACCCTCAACGGTTTCTCCTCCCACGCCCTTTGCTTCACCAGTGGTGCACATACATGCTCTCACAACTCCCAAGATCCAAATGCCCTCTGAGGGAGGGAGCAGGAGCGGAAGGATTAGTTAGAGTTCATGGTCCATTTTCCCTCCAAGATCGCTCTCAAATAGAAAAGCGATTAGGCTCCTTTTCTGCCGACTCTTCCCGCTACATCAAAGAATTTCGCTAGCTCTCTCAAGCTTACGATCTAACCTGGCACGACATCTTTGTGATCCTATCTTCTACTCTGACCCCTGACGAGAGGGAAAGAATTCAAACTGCTGCCCGAAACCATGCAGATCAGGTTCACCTTACCGAC
Source organism: Orcinus orca (assembly GCF_937001465.1). Classification (NCBI taxonomy): domain Eukaryota; kingdom Metazoa; phylum Chordata; class Mammalia; order Artiodactyla; family Delphinidae; genus Orcinus; species Orcinus orca. The sequence goes on from NC_064564.1 coordinate 59,329,032, forward strand.
AACTCCATGCCTGTCGGAGCGACTGCCGTACCTGGCACCAATCCAGGCTGGACTTATCAGGATGGCCAAGATGGCCACCATAAACGTGACCTCATGATCCAATGCCTCCTGGCTGGCATGCAGGCTGCTGCTCATAAGGAAGTGATAACCCAAGAACCCAACGAAAATCCAGCTATCTTTCTCAATCGCCTTACAGAGGCCTTAACTCTCTACACCCGGCTAGATCCCGACACCCTGGCAGGGACAGGGGTCCGCGAAAGGCAACCCCGCCGGGGGCCTGCTTCAATTGCAGAAAAGAAGGCCACTGGGCTCGCCAATGTCCCAATCCCTGACCTCCTTCTAAGCCCTGTCCCAGCTGCGGGCTAACGGGCCACTGGAAGAGTGACTGCCCTACGACTGGCCCTCCCTCAGCGTCTCCATGCGGGGGGCAGGCCGACCCAACGGCATTACCACTCGAACTGCTGGGATTGGCTGACGACTGATGGCGCCCAGACTCGAAGACCCCCATCACCCTCGCCGAGCCCAGGGTAACGCTACAGGTAGTGGGTAAGTCCATCTCTTTTCTGGTGGACACGGGGGCCACCTATTCGGTCCTGCCTACTTACTCCGGGTCAGTTTCTCCTTCCCACTCCAGACCGGTCCACTCCCATGTCATATCGAAGGACTCCCTTTTACTCATTCTTTCGTAGTCATACCATCCTGCCCAGTTCCCTTGCTAGGCCGAGATGTCCTTTTCCACTTAGGGGCCTCCCAACTCCTGCTTCCTCTTCTCGGCCTGTCTCTAGAACCCTCCCCCTCCTATTCCCCCTCTTCCAATCACACCAAACCCAATCAATCCCCAAGTCTGGGATACTTCTAAGCCCATAATAGCAACACACCATTCCCCCGTCCTCATCCACCTAAAGGACCCCTCCAAATTTCCCATCTCTGAGACTCACCTTAGGGGCCTACAACCTATTATCACCAGAATCCTAAACCAGGGACTCCTTATCCTCACTGACTCTCCCTGCAACACCCCCATCCTACCTGTCCGCAAGGCTTCTGGGGATTATCACCTGGTCCAGGACCTGCGACTAATCAGTGAGGCCATAATTCCTCTCCCCCATACACCTTGCTCTCCCATATCCCCCCATCCACAACCCACTTTACAGTTCTGGATCTCAAAGATGCCTTTTTCACTATCCCCCTACATCCCGACTCCTATTTCCTCTTCGCCTTTACCTGGACGGATCCAGATACTCATACTTCCTTCTTCCCCAGGGCTTCCGCAACAGTCCTCACCTCTTCAGTCAGGCATTCGCACGGGACCTCACTTCCTGCTCCCTTGCCCCCAACACACTCCTTCAATATGTAGATGAATTCCTCCGTTGTAGCCTGCCTCTCAAGACAACACACTGCAGATCTCCTCAATTACCTTGGCTCTCACGGTTATCGGGTCTCCCCAGCCAAAGCTCAGTTTTCTGTATCTTCTGTAACCTACCTGGGGCTCCACCTTACCCCTACCACAAAAGGTCTAACAAACAGCCGACCGCACCCGGACTACCCGTGAACTCCAGCCTCCGGAAACAGCGGAACAAATTCTCTCCTTTTTGGGTCTTATAGGATTTTTCCGACACTGGATCCCTAACTTTGCTCTCCTTGCTAAACCCTTATATCTAGCCACTAAAGAAACCCCTCAAGGACCCCTCACCTCTCCTTCTGCCGTTCGACAGGCCTTTCTCATCCTCCGTAACGCTCTGATATCTTCTCCTCTCCTTTCTCTGCCCAACCCAAACGGACCTTTTCACCTTTTTGTGGATGAACGGGCCGGAATAGCCACTGGACTCCTTGCCCAGCCTGTAGGGCCTTCCTACCGCCCCGTGGCTTACCTCTCCAAACAGCTAGACCCAACCATGCGGGGATGGCAACCATGCCTTCGGGCCCTAGCAGCGGCAGCCGAACTGACCAAACAAACATTCAAACTGACTCTGGCCCACCCACTAACTGTGTTTTCCTCCCACCGGCTGGTCGACCTCCTAGGCCACAAGTCTCTCTCCCTCCTGGGCCCCTCCCGCATCCAGGAGTTCCACCTACTATTCATTGGAAACCCAGCTATTTCTCTTGATCTCTCCCCTCACCTGAACCTGGCTTCCCTCCTGCCTATCTCTGGCACCAGGACCTCCCCTTCCCACTCCTGCCCCCAAGTCATAGAGGCCCTCAGCCCGCCGAGAGAGGGGCTCTTTGACACCCCTCTTTCAAACCCGGACCACACCCTCTTCGTAGATGGCAGGTCAATACTCGGTCCTGACAGATGCCAACGGGCAGCCTATGCAGTGGTAACTATCTATCTCAACTATTATCAAGGCTAACAGCCTCCCAGAAGGGACAACCTGTCAAAGAGCTGAACTGATAGCACTCACGCGGGCCCTCGACCTCTCTAAGGGCCAAAGGGCCATCTTTCTCCCTATGGTCGCAGGCATTTCCCTTGCCTCCTCCCTCGTTGCTGCAGGCATCGGGGGAGGAGCCCTAACACACAGTGTCTCAACATCCCGGGACCTAGAACAAACTCCAGCTAGCCATCAAGGCTTCTGCCGCCTCCATCACCTCCAGCGCCAGATCACCTCAGTAGCCCTCCAGAATCAACAAGCCCTGGATCTCCTGACGGCTGACAAAGGAGGTACCTGCCTCTTCCTACAGGAGGAATGATGCTATTACATCAATGAAACAGGACTCATCGAAGACAACGTAAACGCCCTCCATCGCTTAAGAACTCCAACGCAAACACCAACAGTCCGCCTCCCCAACTGGTGGCGATCCACCCTCTATACCTGGCTAACAGCAATCTTAAGCTCCCAGGTGCATGGAGGAAGTCTCTAGGGTGGCCACAAACCACATGCTCCTCGGTCCTTACACCTTGCTTCCTACAGAACCCCCCACTGGTCTCCCCTAAGCCTCGGACCTCTGGTCGCCCGACTCCCCTTTCGACACCCCCATTCAGCATGAAGTAGCCAGAGATCAGAACACCGCCCCATTACACCAAAGATGTAAGGCCAACTGGCCTGAGGCAGGGGAACGCAATCAGATTCACAGGTTGCATCAGACTGAAACTCTCCGGACCACCCAGTTCCAGGGACTGACCTGGGGACTTTCCACCCAGCCCAGCCTTCCCGCCTTTCGAGGGGCGGGACTAACGGTCCCAAGACTCATGCAACCGGCACCAGATATTGCCACAATACCCGAAGAGACCACCAAAGAAGGAATACCCTGCGCCCTCCCAGAGTCACCACACCCCTTTCCCTTCTTCCCCTATAAAATCTTGCCCAACCCTCGCCCAGGTGCGACTTCTCTGGCCCCTTGCTCTCGGACCACTGAACCTCGCCCGGGAGCGCTCCCTAATAAAACTCACTTGAAGCTTTCCTCTGTTTCGCGGTGCCATTTGTTAAGATCCGACCTTACAGTAAGTAGCTCAAACAAAGCTTTCTAAGAATAAAAAAATATGATACTAAGAATAAAAAAATATACCACAGAAAATATCTTAAAGCAATGGAGGAAAAATCTAAACATGGAGGTTGCAAGAAGTAGAAAATAACAAAATTGGAGGATAGCTCCAATACTCAGAAGTTAAAGAAGAAACTCAATAAATGAGAGAGATGCAAAGAGTACATAAGTAACAGAATTGTCTATTATTAAGACATAGAAAGTCCAAAATCTATACATTCAAAAGCCATTAAAGGGAAACTAGAAAGGAAGGGAGGAAGAATAGACTTAGCTTAATATATAATACTTCCAATACTAATGTATTTTAGTCATTATCTCAAAGAAAGGGGACCAGTTCAGTAGACCACAAAGTATGGAAAAGGAGGACCTGATATTAATGAACTCTGGGTATACTGTTTATACATATGTATGTTTGTGTAGGAAGATCAAGAACAGAAAGGATCAAAATTAGAGACAAGCCATTTTCTCGACTCATAATCAAAATTAGAAATATATAATAAAAATTTACCCTCTAAAAATATGACCTGGAAAAAAATAAAAATTTACCCTCTAAAAATATGACCTGGAAAAAAATCTAAACTGCTTGAAAATTAAGGAAAAAATGAGCCAAAACTTTAATGGAAATAGAAATTCAAATAGAAATTACAAAATAACATGAAAAAAACCCCAGGATTTTTGATGATAGGAGATACTCCCTTTTCAAGCAAGTGACCCCTTTACCAAATAGGCATTTCACTTATCCACATCAGTCATAAAATTTATGTAAAGTTGTGTTGTGCCTGAGAAAAATTACAAATGTCTACATGTCATGAGCCTTTGCAATTGCTAACAGAGTCAACAACAGGACTGGTAAATCCTCAATGCCAAAGATCTAGTGGTTATCAAAATTTTCACACCAGAGTATGTGAGAGAAGAGAGGGCCTGACCATGATAATTGTGCCCCATGTGGACCTTTGCTGGGAGACAAATTCCGTAGGGCATCAACATTCATTCCCCAGGGTGCTGCTCATATGTTGTTGGTTACTACATGCTTATATATAAGTAGATCAATATAATAACATCAAGTCAAAATATTTACATTTTAATAAGGAGCTTACTCAAATTATGGAAATAAATACAAGAACTTCAGACAACACTGGTCAAAGAGATCTCCTTCTTACAAGAAGACTTTTAGAAAACTACAAATAAGTGTTTGTTAGTGGGCAGAGGCTCAGTCAGCCTATTCACATCTATTGTCTAAAACATATTTCACCAGAGTGTTAGACGAGCCTAAATGGTAAAATGTTGAAGAAGCTGAAAGATCATCTGATGAATGCTGTTATCAATATGCAATCTTTCTTTGATGTTAATGTGGAGATAGAAATTAGATACTGAGGAAAATATTAAAATTAATGTTGAGTCCTGGTTCTGATTTTTTTTTAAGTGTTTTCATGAGGTTCCCAAATGCTCTCTTAATAGCCTCTTATGATTTGGTTACTCTATAGTGGCTCTGAGGCAGAGAATGTAAAATAGTGACAGACAAAAGAGAAAATGAGTCACTAAGGAAGCTGACACCTCATTCGCTTTAAAAAAAATTTAGTCTGCTTTTCCATGAATACCATTAAAGCCCAGAGAAGACTAAAAGGTCTTGTCACATTCCAGGCAGTGAAAGCAAATGAAATAACCCAACTAGTTCAAAAATGCAGGCTTTACCAGAGCTGAATCAAGACTAATTTAACAACCTAGTAAGGATCTATAGGCCACCTGATATATTTTTTTTGAAGTGGAATTGATTTTTCATATATTTGAGCAGTTTAACCTCCTGTAATTCATAGCAAATTTCCAAGCAAAACTATCTAAACATAAAGCTGACCAAGTAAGCCTCTATTAGTTACCTACTATGTGCAGAGCAATGTAGGAACTAAACTAGGAAAGACACACATATATACAAACAAGAGAAATTCTGATTGAGGAAATAAATTGTGTGAACATAAAACAGCCAGAGAATGTAAGTAAATGTGAGAGTGGAAAATGTTCAATGCAAATATAATTCAAAACCAGAAAATAAAAACAAGGAAAGCCATTAGTATAGAGGCAAAAGAACTGGTCTCGGACTAAACAAGACAGTATTCAGTTATCTTCTACTTACTTGATGGATGACCTTGGTCAATTCAAGAATCTTTCAATCCCAGTCATTCACACACTAAGAGCAAGTAATAAAATCTGCCTCATAGGTTTGATGGAGGGATTTAATGAGGCAACAAATATTAATATGGCTTAAAAATTGTTAAGTTTCCAATAAAGTGAAAAGTTTTGCCAGGAAGAGTCATTTTACTCTAGAGTGGATATTGCTGTTCTGTTTACATATATAGTTCCAGGAGATAACTGGGCAGGGCCTTTTTACATCATCTCTTTCTACAGCTTCATTTTAGAGATAATTAAACTGTGGCCCAGAAAAATTAAATTTTATGCCTAAGTTTTTTTAAAAGCTCCTGGGACACAGCAATAAGTGAAAACATGTAGCTGTTATTATTTCTCAAATTAACTTAGCAGGTTTTTGCAGAATTAACACTTCATTCATTTTTCTGACATTATAGGTACAGAGAAAATTCATACCCCTACCCCTTGAGAAGCTCAACTTCTCTATTCATTGTCCTCTGGCCTAAAGTAATATAATAACTGTATTTTAATGGTCTGGTGGTAGAAATAGGAGATGAAAGGTCACCCAATTTAGAATTATATGCCATCACATGTCTAAACAGACTCTGAATTTAGATTTCATTACAATACTTTTCAGTTAGATAAAAACTATCCCTTTACATGTAATCTAGAAATTCCTCTTGCCACTGAAATCATAGCCTTCTATTTTGTTTTTAATTTCTTAGTCATGGGCAGAAATTATTTAAAGCAAATTACATTATGAAAAAATGTTCATAATGTTATTCTAATTTTCGGATGATGTTTGCTTAAAAGACCACAACTGTCTGCTATTATTAATAACTATGCTCTAATAGTCATAGATTAGACTTTAATTATATAACTCGGAAATCTTGGGGATAGCTATCAAGATGGCGGAGTAGTACGACATGACCTGTATATATGCTGTCTACAGGAGACCCATGTCAGACCTAGGGACATATACGGACAATGAGGTGATGGGAGAAAGATTTTCCATGCAACTGGAAATCAAAAGAAATCTGGAGTAGTAATACTCATATCAGACTAAATAGACTTTAAAAACTGTTACAAGCGATAAGGATGGACACTACATAATGATCAAGGGATCAATCCAAGGAGAAGATATAACAATTCTACATATTTATGCACCCAACATAGGAGCACCTCAATACATAAGGCAAATGCTAACAGCCATAAAACGAGAAATGGACAGTAACACAATCTTAGTGCAGGACTTTAACACCTCACCTACACCAATGGACAGATCATCCACACAGAAAATCAATAAGGAAACACAAGATTAAATGACACATTAGACCAGATAGACTTACTTGATACTTGTAGGATATTCTGTCTGAAAACAGAAGAATACACTTTCTTCTCAAGAGCACAGGGAACATTCTCCAGGATAGATCACATCTTGGGTCACATCAAGCCCTGGTAAATTTAAGAAAACAAATCATATCAAGCAACTTCTCTGACCACAATGCTATGCATTTAGAAATCAATTACAGGAAATAAATGTAAAAAAAACAAACACATGGAGGCTAAATAATGTGTTATTAAGTAACCAATGGCTCACTGAAGAAATCAAAGAGGAAATCAAGAAATACCTAGAGACAAATGATGATCGAAAACCTATCGGATGAAGCAAAAGCAGTTCTAAGAGGGAAGTTTATAGCAATACAATCTTACCTCAGGAAATAAGACAACTCTCAAATAAACAACCGAACCTTACACCTAAAGCAACTAAAGAAAACAAATTAAACCAAAGGTTAATAGAAGGAAAGAAATCATAAAGATGAGAGAAGAAATAAATGAAATGGAGACAAAACAATAGCAAAGATCAATGAAACTAAAAGCTGGTTCTTTGATAAGATAAACATTTAGCCAGACTTATCAAGAAAAAAAAGGGACAGGACTCAAATCAATAAAATTAGAAATGAAAAGGAAGTTAAAACTGACACCGCAGAAATACAAAGGATCATAGAGACAACTACAAGCAACTATATGCCAGTAAAATGGACAACCTAGAAGACATGGACAAATTTCTTAGAAAGGTACAACCTTCTGAGACCAAACCAGGAAGAAATAGAAAATATGAACAGACCAATCACAAGTAAGAAATTGAAACTGTGCTTTGAAAGCTTTTGACAAACAAAAATCAAGGACCAGGTGACTTCACGGGCGAATTCTATCAAACATTGAGAGAAGAGCGAACATCATGCATCCTTCTGAAACTCTTCCTAAAAATTACAGAGGAAGGAACAGTCCCAAGCTCATTCTATGAGGCCACCCATCACTCTGATACCAAAATCAGACAAAAATATCACACAGAAAAGAAAATTACAGGCCAACGTCACTGATGAATACAGATGCAAAAATCCTCAACAAAATACTAGCAAACAGAATCCAACAACACATGAAAAGGATCATACACTGTGATCAAGTAGGATGTATCCCAGGGATGCAAGGATTCTTCAATATCCACAAATCAATCAGTGTAATACACCACATCAACAAATTGAAGAATAAAAACCATATGATCTCAGTAGATACAGAAAATGCTTTTGTCAAATTTCAACACCCATTGATGATAAAAACTCTCCAGGAAGTGGGCATAGAGGGAACCCACCTCAATATAATAAAAGCCATATACCACAAACCCACAGTAAACATCATTCTCAAAGGTGATAAGCTGAAAGCACTTCCTCTAAGATCAAGAAGAAGACAAGGATGTCCACTCTCACCACTAATATTAAACATAGTTTTGGGAGTCCTAGCCACAATAATCAGAGAAGAGAAAGAAATAAAAGGAATCCAAACTGGAAAAGAAGAAGTAAAACTGTCACTGTTTGCAGATGACATGATACTATACATAGAAAATCCTAAAGATGCCACCAGAAAACGAATAGAGCTCATCAATGAATTTGGTAAAGTTATAGGATACAAAATTAATGCACAGAAATCTCTTGCACTCCTATACACTGACAACAAAAGATCAGAGAGAGAAACCAAGGAAATAATCCCATATACCATCACATCAAAAAGAATAAAATGCCTAGGAAAAACCTACTTAAGGAGGCAAAAGACCTGAACTCAGAAAACTATACCATACTGATGAAAGAAATCAAAGATGACACAAACAGATGGAGAGATATACCATGCTCCTGGATTGGGAGAATCAACATTGTGAAAATGACTATACTACCCAAAGCAATCTAAAGATTCAATGCAATCCCTATCAAATTACCAATGGAATTTTTCACAGAACTAGAACAAAAAATTTTACAATTTGTATGGAAACAAAAAAAAACCCTGAATAGCCAAAGCAATCTTGAAAAAGAAAAATGGAGCTGGAGGAATCAGGATCTCTGTATTCAGACTATACTACAAAGCTACAGTAATCTAGACAGTATGGTACTGGCACAAAAACAGAAATATAGATCAATGGAACAGGATAGAAAGCCCAGAGGTAAACCCACGCACATATGGTCACCTTATCTTTGATAAAGGAGGCAAGAATATACAATGGAGAAAAAACAGTCTCTTCGATAAGTGGTGCTGGGAAAACTGGACAGCTACATGTAAAACAATGAAATGGAAACTCCCTAACACCATACACAGAAATAAACTCAAAATGGATTAAAGACCTAAATGTAAGACTGGACTCTATAAAACTCTTAGAGTAAAACATAGGCAGAACACTCTATGACATAAATCATAGCAAAATCAGTTTTGGCCCACCTCCTAGAAAAATGAAAATGAAAACAAAAAGAAACAAATGGGAACTATGAAACTTAAAACATTTGGACAGCAAAGGAAACCATAAACAAGATGAAAAGACAACCCTCAGAATGGGAGAAAATGTTTTCAAATGAAGCAATGGACAAAGGATTAATCTCCAAAATAGACAATCAGCTCATGGAGCTCAATATCAAATAAAACAAACAACCCAATTTCAAGACGACATACAGATGGCCAAGAGGTACATGAAGAGATGCTCAACAGAACTAATTATTAGAGAAATGCAAATCAAAACTATAATGAGGTATCACCTCACACTGGTCAGAATGTTCATCATCAAAAAATCTACAAACAAATGCTGGAGAGGGTGTGGTGAAAAGACAACCCTCCTGCACTGCTGGTGGGAACGTAAAAGGTACAGCTACTTTGGAGGACAGTATGGAGGTTCCTTAGAAAAACTGAAAATAAAGCTACCATTGATCCAGCAATCCCACTCCTGGGTATATATCCAGAGGAGACCATAATTCAAAAAGATACATGCACCGCAATGTTCATTGCAGTATTATTTACAATAGCCAGGACATGGAAGCAACCTAAATGTCCATCAGTAGAGGAAAGGATAAAGACAATGTGGTACATATATACAATGGAATATCACTCAGCCAAAACAAATAACGAAATAATACCATTTGCAGCAACCTGGATGGACCTAGTGATTGTCATACTGAGTGAAGTAAGTCCTAAAGAGAAAGACAAATATCATACGATATCACTTGTATGTGGAATCTAAAAAACAGTGTACAAATGAACTTATCTACAAAACAGAAATAGTGTTAGAGATGTAGAAAACACACTTATGGTTACCAGGGGGTAAGGGAGGCAGGGATAAATTGGAAGATTGGGATTGATATGTACACACTACTATATATAATATATATATAACTAATAAGACCTACTGTATAGTAAAGGGAACTCTACTCAATAGTCTGTAATGACCTATATAGGAAAAGAATCTAAAAAAAGAGTGGATATATGTATATGTATAACTGATTCACTTCACTGTACACCTGAAACTAACACATTGTAAATCAACTATACTCCAATAAAAATTAAAAAATAATATATCTACATGTGGAGTGATTCTCACAGAATATCTACTGAATGCTGGCAGAAGACCACAGACTGCTGAAAGGGCAAGAAACTCGGCACATAACCAGGGAGGAAAAATGAAAAAAGAAATAAAAAAGAAAGTTAGAAAGGAATTGGGATGGGACTTGTGGCCCTGGGAGAGAGCTGTGAAATAGGGAAAGTTCCTGCCCCCTGGGTAGCCCCTTAGCTGGCTAGGAGATTGGCCTGGACAGAAAGGGAGCTTCAGATCCTTGAGGGAGAGCACAGCAGCCAGTTAGTGTCAGCCAGAGCAGAGCAAGAACTGCACAGATGGTCAGTGTCACCACCCTGCAGTCCCCAGCCTGACTCACTCTTCTGGAGTGGGCCGCATGCTGGAATTTGGGATTTGGAGATCAGAAATGGGGAGAGGACTGGGGTTGTCTATGTGGAGACAGACAGGGGATGCTGGAATCCAGTGTGACCACAGCTGAGCTTTACGTGGAAGAAGCCGGGGCTGCCTTAGAGGTCAGTTGCCATTGTTTGAGGGGTGCACGAGGGGAGAGGCAGGACCACATTGTAGTCTTTTTCCCTGGGTGCACTCGCTCCCAGAGGGCAGGAGGACACTGCCTGAACAGGCTCCAGGGGCTGTCATGAGCCACTACCCGTGCCCACCTGGACCCTGGAACTGGTCACAGGCCCCCCTCCACCTTCCTCCTGGACCCTTGGAGTGATCGCAGGCAGCCGCCACCCTTGTGGAATCCTGGAGTGGTCAGGAGCCGCTGCCCACCCAAACTCCAGGAGTGGTCGTGAGCCACCTCTGCTCCCATCCCATACTCCGGTGGTGCACCTGAGCTGCCACCTCAGCTGAGAACCCCAGAACTGGACACCAGCCACCACATCTACATACCCCTTAGCAAGGGATAATGACCAGCACATGCTGAGGAAAGAGGCGCCAGATATACATAGTGAAAATAGCCATCGCACCAAATATACTAAACTCACAAGCTACACAGGGATGCCCGCACATATAAATAGCCCTCCAAGGCCATGGTAGATAATTGTTTCTCCTAAACTCACAGAATAAGAGAAGTATAAGTAAAATGAAGAAGCAGAGGGACCACTTCCAGTTAAAACACCAAGAGCATTCCCCTAAAAGAACAAACAATGAAGCAGACCTCTTCAGTCTGACACTGAATTCAAAAAGGGGATAATGAAAATACTGAAGGAATTAAGAAAGACTATTGACAGAAAGGCAGAGTTACTGTAAAAAGAAACTAGAAAGAGGAACCAAGAAAAATTAGAAAACTCATTTGCAGAGATGAAAACTGAGCTAAAGGCTATGAAGAGCAGAATGAATAATGCAGAACAATGAAAAGTGACCTGGAAGATAGAATAATGGAAATCACTCAACTGGGACAGAACACAGAAAGCCAAATGAAAAAAAAAAAAAAGAAAGCAATATAATAGACCTATGGGATAATATGAAGTGTGCCAATCTACACATAATAGGGATTCCAGAAGAGGAAGAAAGAGAAAAGGGGATCGAAAATGTATTTGAAGAAATTATGGCTAAAAACTTCCCAAACCCAAAGAAGGAAACAGATATCCAGGTACAGGAAGCATAGAGGATGGCGAACAAGATAAACCCAAACAGACCTACGCCAAGACATACTATAATAAAAATGGCAAGAGTTAAAAATAAAGAGAGGATTCTAAAGACAGGAAGACAAAGAGTTAAATATAAGGGAACCCCCATAAGGCTATCAGCTGATTGGTCTACAGAAACTTTGTAGGCCAGAAGGGAGTGGCAAGATATAGTCAAAGCCCTACAAGGGAAAAATCTGCAACCTAGGATACTCTACCCAGCAAGATTACCATTTAGAAGAGAAGGAGAGATAAAGAATTTCTCAGACAAGCAAAAACTAAAAGAATACAGCAATACTAAACCTATCCTAAAGTAAATATTGAAAGGTTCTCTGGGATTTCCCTTTAAGTGATTAAGACTCCACACTTCCACTGCAGGCGGCATGGGTTCCATCCCTGGTTGGGGAACTAAGATCCCTCAGGCCATGTGGCATGGCCAAAAAATAAAAGGTAAAAGACAAAGAAATGTCTTCTCTAAATAGAAAAGAAGTAAGAATCTATAGGAAAGAGAAAATTACAATTGGAACATAAATCACTTAAATAAGCCAGAACAAAGATTAAAAAAAAAAATCAAAAAGGTTTTCTGTGAAAGTGATGATAACCACAGTGAACAACAAAAGATGAACATGAAGGTGTAAAAGAGGACATCAAAATCAAAAAATGTGGGGGAGGAGAATAAGAAAATCAGACTTTTTTTCCCAAAATGTGTTTGAGCCTATATGATTACCAGTCTAAGGCAAGTAGATATAGGAAGGGGTTAACACACTTGAAAAACAGAGTAACCACAAATCAAAAACATACAACAGACTTACAAAAACCAAAAAAGAAGAGAACATAAATATAAAAACAAAAGAAGATCATCAAGCCACCAAAGGAAAAACAAAGAGAAAAAGGAAGGGACAAAGAAGAAATATAAAATCAATGGGAAAACAAGGTTTCAAATGGCAATAAATGCATATCTATCAATACTTACCTTAAATGTCAATGGACTAAATGCTCCAATCAAAAGACAGAGTGGCAGATTGGACAAAAAAAACAAGAGCCTACAGTATGCTGCCTACAAGAGACCCACTTTAGGGCAAAGGACACACATAGATTGAAAGTGAGCAGGTGGAAAAAGATATTTCATGCAAATGGAAATGACAAGAAAGCAGGGGTCACAATACTCACATCAGACAAAATAGACTTTAAAACAAAGGCCACAGAGAAAGAGAAAGGACACTGTATAATGATAAAAGGATCAATACGTGAAGAAGATTTTACACTCATCAGCATATATGCACCTAATATAGGAGCACCCAAATACATAAAACAAATACTAAGAGACATACAGGGGAAAATTGACAGGAATACAATAATAGTAGATTAACACCTCACTCACATCAACGGACATGTATTTCAGACAGAGAATCAGTAAGGCAACAGAGATCCTAAATGATAAAATAGAACAGTTAGACTTGAGTGGTATTTTCAGGACATTACGTCCCCAAAAAAGAGAATACACATTCATTTCAAGAGCACATGGTACATTCTCTAGGACTGACCACATGGTAGGGCACAAAACAAGCCTCAACAAATTTAAGAGTGTAGAAATTATCTCAAGCATCTTTTCTGACCACAACAGCATGAAACTAGAAATTAACCACAGAAAAATAAGTGAGAAAACAAATGATTATATGGAGACTAAACAACATGCTACTAAAAAACCAATGGGTCAATGATGAAATCAAAGAGGAAATTAACAAATTCCTTGAGACAAATGACAATGAAAATACAACCATACAAAATCCATGGGATGCAGCAAAAGCAGTTCTTAGAGGGAATTTCATAACGAAATAGGCCCTCCTCAAAAAACAAGAAAAATATCAAATAAACAACCTAACCTACCAGTTAAAAGTATTAAAAAAAGAAAAACAAAACCTAAAGTCAGCAGAAGGAAAGAATAAACATGAGAGAGGAAATAAATAAAATAGAGATTCAAAACATAGAAAAAAATAACAACACTAAGAGCTGGTTCTTTGAAAGGATAAACAAGATTGAGAAACCACTGGCCAGGCTCACCAAGAATAAAAGAGAGAGAACCCAAATAAATAAAATAATAAATGAAAGAGGAGACATAACAACTGTCACTGCAGAAATACAGAACAACCGTAAGGGAATACTATGAACAATTACACGCCCCAAAATTTGACAACCTAGAAGAAATGGACAAGTTTCTAGAAACATACAGCCCACCAAAACTGATTCAAGGAGAAATAGGTAATTTGAACAGACCAATCACTAAAAATGAAATAGAATATGTAATTAAAAACAAACAAACAAACAAAACACACTCCCTACAAACAAAACTCCAGGACCAGATGACTTCACAGGCAAATTCTACCAAACATACAAAGAAAAACATACTGATCCTTCTCAAACTCTTCCAAAAGATTGAAGAGGAGGGAACACTCCCAAGGCATTCTGTCAAGCCACCATCACCCTGATAACAAAATTGGACAATGACACCATCAAATAAAGAAATTTACAGACCAATATATTTGATGAATATAGATGCAAAAGTTCTCAACAAAATATTAGCAAACCAAATCCAACAACACATAAAAAAAATATCATACACCACGACCGAGTGGGATTCATCCCAAGTTCACAAGAATGGTTCAACATATGCAAATCAATCAATGTGACACACCACCTCAACAAAAGAAAAGAAAAACCACATGATCATCCCAATAGATGCAGAAAAAGCAACTGTTAGAATTCAACATCATTCGTGATAAAAACACTTATGAAAGTGGTTATAGAGGGAAAGTATCTCAACATAACAAAAGCTATCTATGACAAACCCACAGCCAAAATAATACTCAAAGGTGAAAAGCTGAAAGCCTTCCCACTAAAATCTGCAACAAGACAACATTGCTCACTCTCACCACTTCTATACAACATAGTATTGGAAGTCCTAGCCACAGTGATCAGAAGAGAAAAAGAAAAACAAAAGGTATCCAAATTATAAGGGAAGAGGGGAAGAGGTAACATTGTCATTATATGCAAATGATATGATACTATATAGAGAAAACCCTAAAGACTCCATACAAAAACTACTAGAATTGGTAAACAAATTCAGCAAGGCAGCAGGATACAAGATTAACATACAGAAATCAGTTGCATTTGTTTACACCAACAATGAAATATCAGAAAGGGAATGCATAAAAACAATATCTTTTTAAATTGCAACCCCCCAAAATAAAATACTAAGGAATAAACCTCAGCAAGGAATGAAAGACTTACACACTGAGAACTATAAAACACTAATAAAGGAAAATGAAGATGATTCAAAGAAATGGAAAGATATCCCATGCTCTGGGATTAGAAGAATTAGTATTGTTAAAATGTCCATACTACCCAAAGCAATCTACAGATTTAATGTGATCCCTATAAAATTACCCATGACATTTTTTACAGAACTAGAACAAATAATCCTGAAATTCATATGCAACCATAAAAGACCCAGAATTGCCAAAGCAATCCTGGGTGGGGTGGGGGTGGGGGGAAACAGGAGGCATAACCCTCCTAGACTCCAGACAATATTATGAAGCTACAGTAATCAAAACAGCATAGTATTTGCACAAAAACAGACATAGGGATCAATGGAACAGAATAGAAAGCCAAGAAATAAACCCACACACCTATGGTCAATAAATCTTAGACAAAGGAGGCAAGAATATACAATGGGAAAAAAGACACTCTCTTCAGCAAGGTGTATTGGGAGGGTTGGACAGCCATATGTCAATCAATGAAAATAGAGCACACCCTCTCACTGCAAACAAAAATAAACTCAAAATGGCTTAAAGACTTAAACATAACACATGACACTATAAAACTCCTAAAACAGAATGTTTTGCCTATATTCTCTAACATGAATCCTCCCAATATTTTCTTAGGTCAGTCTCCCAAGGCAATATAAATAGAAACCAAAATAAACAAATGGGACCTAATCAAACTTACAAGCTTTTGCACAGCAAAAGAAACCATCAACAAAATGAAAAGACAACCTAAAGAATAGGAGGAAATATTTGCAAAATGATGTGACTGACAAGGACTTAATTTTCAAAATATACAAACAGCTCACACAATTCAACAACAAAAAACCCCCAAAGAATCCAATAGAAAACTGGGCAGAAGACATAAAGAGACATTTCTCTAAAGAAGAAAAACAGATGGCCAATAGGCACATGAAAAGATGCTAAACATTGCTAATTATTAAAGAGATCAAAACTACAATGAGGTACCACTTCACACTGGTCAGAATGGCCATCATTAAAAACTCTACAAATAACAAATGCTGGAGAGGGTGTAGAGAAAAGGGAATCCTCCTACATTGTTGGTGGGAAATTAAGTCAGTGTAAACACTGTGGAAGACAGTATGGAGGTTCCTCAGAAAACTAAAAATAGAATTACCATATGATCCAGCAATCCATTTCTGGGCATATATCCGGACAAAACTATAAATCAAAAAGATAGGGCTTCCCTGGTGGCACAGTGGTTGAGGGTCTGCCTGCCGATGCACGGGACACGGGTTCGTGTCCCGGTCCGGGAAGATCCCACATGCCGCGGAGCGGCTGGGCCCGTGAGCCATGGCCACTGAGCCTGCGCATCCAGAGCCTGTGCTCTGCAACGGGAGAGGCCACAACAGTGAGAGGCCCATGTACCGCAAAAAAAAAAAAAAAAAAAAAAAGATACACGCAGCAGTAGTATGTTCATACCATAGTTATGTTCATAGCAGCAGTAGTCACAATAGCCAAGACATCGAAACAACCTAAGTGTCCATCAACAGATGAATGGATAAAGAAGATGTGGTACATAAATACAATGGAAAACTACTCAGACATAAAAAAGAATGAAATAATATCATTTGCAGCAACATGGATGCAACTAGAGATTATCATACTAAGTGAAGTAAGTCAGAAAGAAAAGACAAATACCACATGATATCACTTATATGTGGAATCTAAAATATGGCACAAATGAACCTATCTATAAAACAGAAACAGAATCACATACATAGAGAACAGACTGGTAGTTGCCAAGGGGGTGGGAGATGGATGGATTGGGACTGTGGGATTAACAGATGCAAACTGGTATATATAGAATGGATACACAACAAGGTCCTACTATATAGCCCAGAAAACTATATTTAATATCCTGTGATAAACCATAATAGAGAAGAATATGAAAAATAACGTATATACATGTATAACTGAGTCACTTTGCTGTATAGCAGTAATTAACACAACATTGTAATTCAACCATACTTCAATAACAGACACTTCATATGAAAAATAAATTTGGAAATCTTGCAAAATCTAATTGAAGATTTTCATATCTAGTTATTCAATTAAGTTTTGCCTTAGCCAAAGTTTACAAATCCTATTAATTCTATCCAAAAATGGCAGGAATCTCTTGTGATTCTTTGTATTTTTATGTTATCAATGGTAATGTCTCTTTTTTTATTTATAATTTTATTTATTAGAGCACTTTCACTTTTTTCTTGGTAAGTCTAGCTAAAACTTTTTCTATTTTCATTATCTTTACAGAAAACAGCTCTTAGTTTCATTGATCTTTTCCATTGTCCTCTCAGTCTCTATTTCTGCTCTGATTTTTATTATTTCCTTCATTCCACTAACTCTGGGGTTTATTCTTGTTTTTGGCGGGTTCCTTGAGGTGTAGAATTAGGTTTTTTTACTTGAGGTTTTTCTTGTTTATTGATGTAGGCATTTATCATGATAAACTTCCCTCTTAGAACTGTGCTTGCTGCATCCCATAATATTTGGCATGTTGTTTCCATTTTCATTTGTCTTAAGATATTTTTTTTAATTTCCCTTTGATTTCTTCTTTGACCCATTGGATTTTCAAGAGCATGTTGTTTAATCTCCATGTATTTATGAATCTTCCATTTTCTTCATGAAACTAATTTCTAGTGTTGTAACACTGTGGTCAGAAGAGATATGTGGTATGACTTCAATCTTCTTAAGTTCAAGACTTGTTTTGTGGCCTAACATGATCTATCCTGGAGAACATGTTTTTGAGAATATTGTGCTTTCTGCTACTCTTTGATGGAATGTTCTGTATATGTCTGTTAGATTCATCTAGTCTAAAGTGTAAATCAATTAAATGTTTCTTTATTGATTTCTGTCTGGATGATCTATCCATTATTTAAATTGGAGTATTGAAATCTGCTACTATTGTTATATTGCTGTCTATTTCTCCCTTCAGATTTCTTAATATTCACTTTGTATATTTACATGCTCCTATTTTGGGGTACATATTCACAAATGTTTTATCTTCGTAATGAATTAACCCCTTTATCACTCTATAATAAAGTGCCTCTTGTTACATTCTTTGGCTAAAGTCTACTTTGTCTAATATAAGTATAGGTACTCCTGCTTTCTTTGGGCTTGCATTTGCCTCGACTATCTTTTTCTATCCCTTCACTGTCAGTCCACACGTGTCCTTAAAACTGAAGTGAGTCCCTTGGAGGCAACATATAGTTGGGAATTGTTTTTTCAATCCATTCAGCCACTCTGTTTTTTGATTGGAGACTTTAGTCTATTTACATTTAAAGTAGTTATTGGTAGGTAAGTACTTACTACTGCCATTTTGTTAATTGTTTTCTGGTTGGTTTTATTGCTGCATTGTTCCTTACTTTCCTTTTCACTTCCTTTGTGATTTGATGATTTTCTGTAGTGGTACACTTTGATTCCTTTATCTTTTGTGACTCTACTATAGGTTTTTGTTTTGTAGTTACCATGACACTTTCTTAAAAAGTCTTATAGGTATAACAGTCTATTTTATACCATTAACAACTTTATTTTGAACACATACTAAAGCTCTACAAACTTCACGCATCTTATGTTTTGATGTCGCAATTTCCCTCTTTTTATATTCTGTATCCATTAATAAATTATTGAAATTATATTTTCAATATAATACTTTTCAGTATATACTTTTGTCTCTTAAATTTTACACTATATTTATAAGAAATTCACCCACCATCATTACAATATTAGCGTATTATGAATTTAACTACATATTTACCTTTACCAGGGCGTTTTATACTTTCATGCTTCACGTTATTAATTAACATCCTTTCATTTCCACTTGAAGAAGGCTCTTTAAGATTTCTTATAAGGCCAGTATCATGGCCTTCACTTCACCGATTTCCTTTACTTTTGTTTGGTGGAAAACTCTTTATCTCTCCTTCAATTCTGAAGAATAATATTGCTGGGTAGATTTCTTGGTTGGCAGTTTTTTCCCAGCACTATAAATATATCATCCCACTTCATTCTGGCCTACAAGGTTTCTGCTGCAAATTCCTATGATAGTCTATGAGGGCTTCCTTGTAAGTAACAAGTTGCTTTTTTCTTGCTGCTTTTAAGATTCTATGTCTTTAATTTCCAAGATTTTAATTATAATGTGTCTGGTTTGTGTCTCTTTAGAGTCATCTTTTTGGTTTTTTTGGTATTCTGTGGGCCTCCTGGATATAGATGTCAACTTCTCTCCCCAAATTAGGGAAGTTTTCAGCCATTATTTCTTTGAAGAAGCTTTATGCCTCTTGCTCACTCTATTCTCCCTCTGGGACCCCTTTAATACATATAGTGGACCATTTGACGGTATCCCATAAGTCCCTGTAGGTATCTTCACTCTTTTTCATCCTTTCTTCTCTGACAGACTGAATTCCACTGCCCTGTTTTCAAATTTACTGGTCCTTTCTTTCTTTTAATCTAGTCTGCTACTGAACTCTACTATTATCTTATTCAGTTGTTATATTCTTCAGCTCTGTGATTTCTGTTTGGTACTTTAAAATATTTTCTGTTTCTCTTTTGATATTCTCAATTTGTTTATGAATGGCCTTCCTGATCTTGGTGAGCATCTTTTTTTTTTTTTTTTAATTTATTTTTGGCTGCGTTGGGTCTTCGTTGCTGCTCTGGGGCTTTCTCTAGTTGAGGTGAGCGGGGGCTACTCTTCATTGTGGTGCACAGGCTTCTCATTGTGGTGGCTTTTCTTGTTGCAGAGCACAGGCTCTAAGGTGTGTGGGCTACAGTAGTTGTGGCACACAGGCTCAGTAGTTGTGGCTTACGGGCTCTAGAGCGCAGACTCAGTAGTTGTGGCACATGGGCTTAGTTGCTCTGCGTCATGTGGGATCTTCCCAGACCAGGGCTCGAACCCATGTCTCCTGCATTGGCAGGCGGATCCTTAACCACTGCGCCACCTGGTGAGCATCTTTATGACCACTAATTTGAACTCTCAGGTAAATTACATATCTCCATTTCATTAAGATCTGTTTCTAGAGTGCTGTCATGTTATTTATTTGGAACATACTCCTCCATTTCTTTATTTTCCTCAACTATCTGTTTCGGTTTCTGTGCGTTAGATGAAACATCCACTTCTCCCAGTGTTGACAGAATGGTCTTCTATTGGCAATGAACTTTGACAATATACCTGGCCTGTGCTGCTAATTGTCTCTAAACTTTTGTGATTGTTCAAGTCACTCCCTTTGTTCTTAGAGGTACCTAGTAGTTAAGGATTTGCTAAAGCACCAGTGTCCCAAAGGGGAGAATTACATTCAGCACCTTGCACAGGCTGATTAGAAGCTGGACCCTCAGGTAGATGCTGAGAAAGTAGTAGCTAAGCCCCTTCCTGGAAGAAACTGGGGGGTGGGCACTTTTGCCTGTTCCCTCTGTGCTGGACTTATGTATGAAGCCACAGAAGTGGTGCTCCTGCACCCTTTAGAACTGCTTCTTGGTTTTCCACAGTCCTGTGGGACTACTAAATGCAAAACTCATTGGCTATCAGTGCTAGTGATCCAGAGGGCTGACTCTCAGATGGCTGCCACAAAAGATTTGGCACCAGAATTATGTACAAGCTCTTTACCAGAAGATATTGGCAACTTGGTTTTATTGTTGGAACTGGTTGGAGGGAGAAAGTGGGGGATGTGTTCTCCAGCTGCTCTGGTCCCTATGGAGGACTGCAGCCAGCCCCTAGATGTATGCTTAGAAAGCTGGCCCTCAGTCAACAGCTTTTAAAGAATGCAGATAAACCCCTTTCAGGGAAAGATGGGAGATGGACATTTTTGTCTGCTCCTTTTGTGTTGATCCCTGGGCAGACAGCCAATTAAAAACTGCCTCTTTGTTTGCTACTATTATCTATCAGTATATACCATCTACAAATGATTTATACATATATATAATATATAAATATATATCATTTATACATACATATATGTGTTTGCAAATAAATAAATAATGATACATTAAAAACCGTAAAGATTCCACCAAGAAACTGTTAGAACAAATAAATTCAGTAACGTTTCAGGATACAAAATTAATATACAAAAATAAGTTGTGTTTCTATACACTAATAATGAACTATCACAAAGAGAAAGCAAGAGAACAATCCCATTTAAAATTACATCAAAAAGAATAAAATACCTCAGAGAATTTAACCAAGGTTAAAGGCCTGTACATTGAAACCTATAAGACATTGATAAAAGATACAAATAAATGGAAACATATTCCATGCTCATGTTTTAGTGAATTAACATTGTTAAGATGTCCATACTACCCTAAACAATTTATAGATTCAATGCAATCCCTATCAAAATTCCAATGGCATATTTCACCGGTATAGAACAAACTATCCTAAAATTTGTATGGACCCACAGAAGACCCCCAAATAGCCAAAGCCATCCTTAGAGAGAACAAAGCTGGAGGCATCACATTTACTGATGAAAAACTATATTACAAGACTATGATAATCAAAACATTAATGTATCAGCATAAAAACAGACACACAGATCAAACGAACAGAATCGAAAGTAAAGAAATTAACCCACACATAAATGGTCAATTAATTTATGTCAAAGGAGCCAAGAATATACAGTGGGCAACAGATAGCCTCTTCAATTAATGAGGTTGAGAAACCAGACAGCCACATGCCAAAGAATGAAATGGGACCACTATCTACATCATACACATAGAACAACTCAAAATGGATTAATGAGTTGAATAACTCGAAATGGATTAATGAGATATCAGCTTAAACCTGTTAGTATGGCTAATACCAAGAGACAAGAGATAACAGGATGGCTATTATCAAGAGACAAGGGATAACAAGTGTTGCATAGGATGTGGAGAAAAAAGAACCTATGTGCACTGTTTATGAGAATGTAAATATTTGCAGCCACTATGGAAAACAGTATGGATGCTCCTCAAAATTTAAAACTAGAACTACCATATGATCCAGCAATCCTACTTCTGGGTGTTTATCGAAAGGAAGCAAAATCACCATCTCAGAAATCTATCTGCACCTCCAATCTGCCAGCACCCCCATATTCACTGCAGCATTATTTACAATAGCCAAGAAATGGAAACAACTTAAGCGTCCATGGATGAATGTACAAAGAAGATGTGGTATATATACACATATTACTTAGCTATAAAAAGAAGGAAACCTTGACATCTAGGACACCACGGTTGGACCCTGTAACTTAGCATAACTTAGACGTTATGCTAAGTAAAATAAATCAGACCGAGAAAGATAAATATAGTAAGGTATCACTTATATGTGGAATCTTAAACAAACAAATAAACTCATTGATACAGAAAACAGGTTGGTAGTTGCCAGAGATTGGGAGTAGAGGGTAGGCAAAATGGGTGAAAGTGGTCAAATGGTACAAACTTCTAGTTATAAGATAAATAAATCCTAGGGATGTAATGTACAGCATGATAAGTATTATTAACAATACTGTATGTATATGTGAAAGTTGCTTAGAGTGTACACCCAAAAAGTTCTCATCACAGAAAAAAAAATTTAACGATTGTGGTGATGCTAGTTAACTTGAGTTAATAATTTTGCAATATATACATGTATCAAACACATATAACTAATACCATGTTATAGATCAATGATATCCCAATTAAAAAAGGATAAAATGCATTAGGAGGTACACACACACACACATACATACACACACGTATATTAAACAATTTAAATTTTATTTTCAAGGAAAAAAAAACTGCCCTGAGAAGGTAATGTTCTAATTTGATATCCAGAGAAGGATTTTGCCCCAAACCATGGAGCTAATTTAATTGATAGAGTTAGAACTCAAACCCACATTTTCTGATCTCACTTCTAGTGTTTTTTACACTACAATGCTAGAACAGCATTTCCCAACCTGTGATCCAAGGAGCAGTGATTTCTGGAGCTGACAAGAGGAATTCCGTGAATAAAAACAAAAGGAATGGAATATTCATAGGCAATAAATTTGAAGGGTTGTTTTAACTGATTTCTGTAAAGAACAGCTTCCCAGAGTCTTTTAAAGGGCTAATGTGCATGATGAAAATACTTATAGACATAACTCTGTAAACTTGTTTAACCAGAGACCTTGCCATCTTATTAACATTGCAGAAAACAGTTTCTACTAAACTCAGCTTTAGAAATGCTGTTTTAGTAGAAAAATTGTCTCCTAAATTTGAAATATCTGTATTTATGCAGAATTCTCAAAGGAAACACCCAGCAGCCTAATTTAGTTTCCTGATGTATATTATATTTCCCTTTTTTTCCTTTAAAAATAATCTAGTTCCACTATTTACAATAGCCAGGACACGGAAGCAACCTAAGTGTCCAGTGACAGATGAATGGATAAAGAAGATGTGGCACACATACACAATGGAATATTACTCAGCCATAAAAAGAAATGAAATTGAGTTATTTGTATTGCAGTGGATAGACCTAGAGTCTGTCATACAGAGTGAACTAAGTCAGAAAGAGAAAAACAAATACCATATGCTAACACATATATATGGAATCTTAAAAAAAAAAAAGGTTCTGAAGAACCTGGGGTAGGGCAGGACAGGAATAACGACGCAGATGTAGAGAATGGACTTGAGGATATGGGGAGGGAGAACGGTAAGCTGGGACAAAGTGAGAGAGTGGCATGGACATATATACACTACCAAATGTAAAATAGGTAGCTAGTGGGAAGCAGCCGCATAGCACAGGGAGATCAGCTTGTGGCTTTGTGACCACCTAGAGGGGCAGGATAGGCAGGGTGGGAGGGAGACGCAAGAGGGAGGGGATATGGGGATATATGTATACGTACAGCTCTGTATCACTTTGTTATACAGAGGAAAATAACACAACATTGTAAAGCAATTATACTCCACTAAAGATGTTAAAAATATAAGAAAAAAATACCAAAAATAGACAAATAAATAAGCTAGTTTGAGATAGCAAACTAGCAATCTCAAAGAGCACAAACAATTGAATGTTATGGATATCAAAATAGGGCTCCACAAGACGGATAACAATTTTTATGAGCTGGAGAGCTATCCCCTAACTATAGCCCACATCCTGTAAGCTGATGATTATTGAAGAATCTCCTGATATTTATGTTAGTCATAGCTGTTGTACAAAGTAGCTGGGTCAGCTTTCTATAAACAACTGGAACTTGCGTCTGTCCTCAATGTTCAGTTCATGATATCTAGCTGAATGATTAAGAATATAGGGAAAAAGAACTATGATGAAAAAGATTCCATTTGCGACTCCAACTAATGGGATGACACAGTTAATTCAACAAGCATTAATTTCATTCTTTGTTTTAGTTACTGTCCTAGAGAATATCTTAAGGAGTATCGTGTTGTTGCCTTTCCTAGAGGGAGTGAAAAAATTGGACTACCTCTCACATACATAAGCAGCCACTACATACCATTTATATTATTTATAAAAACAAAATGACAATTGTTGGGCTCTTTATTTTACTAAGAATAATCACGAATTCTAATATAGAAAAGAAAAACTACTACTTTGAAGCCACAACACCCAGGGTCAAGTTCTGAATACAGTCTGCAGTAGCCACATGTTACCCTCTCTATGCCTCAGTGGTGAAATAGTAAAAATAATGTCTGTCCTGAAACACCAATGAGATGTTTTGGAAATTAAATAAATGTGTACCAGGTAAAGTATAAAGCCCTCAAACATTTTAAATACCATTAAATATGCTTTTAACTTAAAATTTCTCTTATGATATTGCGATTGAAAACTCTGAAGTTACCACAAGTGAGTAAAATGTATCTACATAAATTCTGTTCTATTCATATCAGCTGTAGTGGCATCAAAGTTCATAAATTGGAAAATGAATCTTGATTAGAATAAATCTTGAAATACTATTAAACTGTTTTTTAGATGTAGTTTAGCAAAACACGGGGTGCTTTGCTCTGGTGTTTCATTTTATTTAATTCCATTCTAATTATATTTTTCTTATTTAGAAAATCTAATGGCAAAGTCTTTCTTGCCTGAATAGCTATTCATCTGCAAAAAATATTTTTGAAATCACTGTCTAATCCTGAATCACACAACAGTAGGTTCCAAATCATAAACATCTCATGTGGAATAAGTTATTTTCTAGGTATCAGAATTTTCTTTCAAAATACAATTTTCATGACAAATTCAAAATCCAATCTACTGGAAAAACAGCCACTGCCAACACGCAAAACAAGACATTTCTGTAAAACTATGCATTATTTTTACACTAAACTCAAAGTTATATAACCTTCAGGCAGCATTGCCTCAACACTGGCTAGGTACAATATGTATGTAAAAATATATCAGGATTTCCCATCAGGTAGTTGTGTGTGTAACCAGAAAAGTTGTACTATAGAATCATGACAGTATTAACTAGTTTTAATGTCTAATAGAAACACTATTCCAGCTAAATGTAATTGGTAATATTCATACAGAACAACTGAAAAATGACGTAATGACAAAAAGAGACAATTTCAAATAAATTTATAGAAAGCAACACCCTTAACTCTTAATTTCTTAATCCAATGCTATGGTTGGTGACCATCGGTGACATTTTGAAACAAAGATAATACAGCATTTTACACTTGCTAGTTGTTTCTAAGGTTTTTGTTTTTGTTTTTTTTTTAAAGATCTCCTGTTTAACTTTTTAAAAATAAAGTTTCTTTAATTTATGATACTGGGAAATTATTAGAAATGCAAGGAAGAAAACTAATTTTTAAATTCCTACAAACCTGAAATCATCAATACCACATTTACACACTTTTAAACACATTTAAACAAATTTGACATCATACTGAATAAATCATTTTATCTTGCATTTAATTGTTTTCCTACAATTAAAAGTTTTATATAAAGTTTACAGTGACTGCCTGTAGTCATTTGAATATATTCCATCTTATTTATTTATTATAAGACATTTAGTATATGTTAATTTTTCCTTTTCCTAATTAGTATGTGTGTTAAGTTGAAATATCTTCTTATCCTTTGTGAAATGGATGTACATTTGCATTATGGAGTTTATCGTTTCAGGTAAATTTTTTTTCAGTAATGCAAATACAGATAGGAAGTATTTCATTTTATACAAAACCCTATAACAGCAATCACAACAAAAGTGAAGAAAACAACCCTGAAATGTATGAATTTCATACCTTTGAAGGCATGGGAATGCCTTCAAAGCTATGAGAGTGTTAATTTTTCTCTAATGCTTCACTTTGAACTATAAGTTTCCTGGTCCAGTTGAATGGAAGTCAATGTGACTACTGGCAAAGCAGCAACTGTAAAGGATTTAGGCCAAAATGTAGCTTTTACAACGTATTTTTCAAATAAATCACTTCCCTTAGAAGACTGATATAGAGGAGAATAAAAACTGAGGACCAAAAGGTAGGAATGACTTATGAAGTCATGACATTTGGGGAGTTAGGAGAGAGAGTGAACCTCCATTTAACCTCCTCTCAGGCTCTCATGTGTCCTAAAAAAAAAGTTGCCAAGGCAGTTTCATTTAACCAGCTGATTTTAAATTGTTCCTTGAGGCTGATTTTGTAAAACTTTGATATTTTATGGTTGTACAGTTTCATGAGCACCACGAATGCCACAAACCTCAGAAATGGCATATCATTTCAACAGGAACACCTCTTCTTGGAATCAGGATGAAGCTAAGTTACTGACTCCTGAAATCTTTTAACAGAATTACTCTGGCTTATATTTCACCAGACTACCTAACATGACCATTAGTACAGTATAGTATTACCCTGAGTACATTCATTATAAACCTTCATTACTTAAATGTTTCCTTTATTTCTGAGCCAATAGTCTGTGACCTATTTATAGTACAGCACTTTCAGGTGTCTACTAATTTAAAAGCTTAGCAATACATCTGTGAGCACAATGAAGTTACTCTTCAGAAGGCTCTGATCACATAGGCACTGGGGACTGACACTCCAGAGATAGAACAATTATTATTTTTGTACGAGGATACTAAATACTTTTTTTAAATCTAAAATCTTACTGTTGTGAAAGGCCAGTGATTGCACAATGGCCATCAGATAACACTGGAAGAGCAGAATGGACCAAAGTGTCTGGGTCTGATGTATTCTAGTACAGTTAATATGATCCATACCTAAAAACACTCAGAAGGTGGCATTAAAAAGGCATAATTTTCATTTTCATTCTTGAAAAAATAACAGGGATGCTGTTGTTGTTTTTCAAGTTTTAACATTTTCCTTTTAGTATCAAATCCTTTTTCCACATTGTGTATTTTTTAAAGGAATTGTAGCAAAGCATGTGGTAACCATAATGGATGCAGTTTCCTTTATTATAAGTAAAATCACTCCCACTGAGATCTTAAGGACACTTCAGCACTTTCACTTTCCATGAGAGAGCAATAATTCCTTATCCTAAACCTTAGTACTGCCACTCAGGACAAGAAGACAGTCTCTAGATACACCTGCAATGTTTTCGCCAAGTTAAGCTTTTCAAAAGATGATATGGATTTCACAAATACATCCCTGTGGTTTGTGTTGAGAAGCAAAGAGCTCACACAAAAAGGCTGAAACAGGAATCATTTTAACCTCAAGAAGAAAGTTATTATCATCTCTATCTAGTATTCTACTTAAAGAATATCCAAGAGAAAACAGCACTAGTGGAGATAGTAATGAACATTTCAGATTAGCTTTCAAGTGCTGCATGTTGAAAGAATAAAAATAATGAACGTGAGGCACATTCTATAAATTCTCTAAAGTTATGGCACCATTAGTCAATATAAGTAAAACGAAGTATGAGAGTTGAGTGTCCTTAAGCTGATAACTCCAAATTATTTTGTCCTTAAATATATGAGAACAACGTATAGCTTTGAATTTTACATTAGTGAAATAGGGGAGTGAAGAGTAAAGCACAAGATAATGGACAATGCCTAGCCCTTGTCTACTTGCCTAGGAACATATGACTGAACTGGCATTCCTAGTCAATTGTCAAATAGTAGGTACGTAAACTAAGGCACAGTAAAAATCGTTTACTGGGTGGGTAATAAGAAAATCAGCAATCATAATTACCAACAACGACTGTAACAACAACTCCTCTTTATTAAGAGTCAGATCTTTGTTTAGAATTAGCCATCTCATTTAATCCTCTCAATAACCCAGCAAGAAAATAAAATTAACCACATTCTACAGATAAAATCAGTAGGTTCAGTATGTGCTCACATAACATAACTCGTAAGTGACTGGAGCCAAGATTAGACCCCAAGCCAGTCTTACTATACTTTTAATCCAAGTACACCAAGCTGATTTTTTTAAAAAAGAATAGCATTTGTATCAAAGCACACAATGTATTCCTAATTAAGTTGATGATTACATAACCCTTTGAGGTTACACAGTAACTATTATTCCTATTTAGAAAAGATTCAAGACATTTAAAGAGGTTGAAATGGTTTTCAAAGCCACAGAACTGGTGACAGCTGAGACAGGATTTATACTCAAGCTTTCCAATTCCAGATATAATGTTTCAAATATTCCACCTTGGGGAATGCTTCTGAACAGTGGTTCTCAAATTTTCTTTAATAAACCTCTTATTCTTTCAAAGATCTGGGGCCTATCATGGCAAAAATAAAAGACACAATTTTCCAAAAAATAGGATGTATATTCTTGCTGACATTTTAATAATATATTTAATGTTTATGATAGGATTTTATGATATAAAAATCACAATAATGTTGGTAATTCAAATTGATTGTTGTGACTTTAAAGTATAAGTAAATGTATAGTTTAGTACTTCCTTAACTATGTAATCATATTGTTGAGTATGCATTTTACTACTATGTTAAATACATATAACAAAAGAAGTATACTGGAAATCATACTTATATTTATTATAGTAATATAGTTTCCAAATAACTGCATGTTACTATAGCTTAGTCACTGCAGTACACACTTCCTGTACTTATTATTGTTTGATCCTATGAATAACTTAGTATATAGATATTGATGTCCCCATTATCTCAAAAGTAAACTGCTAACAAAAGAAACTATGTTACTGAATGTCATACGGCAAGCAAGTGGCAGAACCAACTGATGCTCTTAACAATCACACTATACTCTGAAGGCCAAGATAGAAATCATCTATATATAGACAATGATATCTCAATACTTGGAAAGGGTAATAACTGAAACAATGTAAATTTCAAAGGAAAAATGAGTTACTATTTTTTGAGAATAGGAATTTTTGCCTTGCTGAATAGAGACAAGAAGAAGTCATAAAGAATTATGTAGAATGACAATCCATTTGTGAAATTTACTGAAAAATATGTAAAGCAAAACTTTCCAGAGTTGAAGGGAGAAACAATTCTACAATAGTATCTGGAGACTTCAATACCACACTGTTAATAATAGATAGGACATACAGTAGAATGGTGTCAGCAACATGGTAGATTGGGAGGTCAGACTTCATCCTCCCACAAAAATAGTGATTAAACAACTGCCCACTGATGAAAGTATCTCTGGAATAAGTCCAGATTAAAATTAAGAAGCTGAAGCAACCCAGTGGGACACCCAAACCAAGGATGGCTGCGCAGAAAAACACAGGAAGCATTTTACATCTGTCACTCCATTCACTGTCCCAGAACAGCTGAGCACTAAGAAGGATACCCTCAATATCCTCAGCTGGACCTCCATCATGGGGAAAGGAAGGAGAGGAGGACCCCCCACCATCTTCACCCACACAGACCCCAGTGGACAGAGCTGTCCAGAGTTCATACTGCCACAACCGTCCAAAACAGGAGTCACTACTGCACAAATCCCCCCCACCACCAAGAGCTTACTACCAAGAGGGATCCCTCAGCCATGATGTTACCACATCTAAGAAAATGAGAATAGGAGAATCCCAGCATATCTCACTTCACTATCAAAGAACTCAGAAGCCCTGCAAGTATGGCAGAGACACACAGCCTTTTAGTGACCAAGGGCCCCTGCAATCTTCACAGTCACTGACTTCAACTGGTGGAGCTGGCCAGAGTCCATGCCACAGTATCGTCCTGGAGATGGAGCCACTTTTGCAATCCC
This sequence comes from Orcinus orca, assembly GCF_937001465.1. NCBI lineage: Eukaryota > Metazoa > Chordata > Mammalia > Artiodactyla > Delphinidae > Orcinus > Orcinus orca. The sequence goes on from NC_064564.1 coordinate 59,359,577, forward strand.
TGGGGCCAGAGCTTTTGCACACCAAACTGCCAGTGCCCTTGAACTAACCCCAAATCAGTCTGTAAAGTCTGGAAGAGGTGACCACTCATTCAAATGAGCAGAACTATCAAACTCTTAGAGGAAAACATAGGCAGAACACTCTATGACATAAATCACAGCAAGATCCGTTTTGACCCACCTCCTAGAGAAATGGAAATAAAAACAAAAATAAACAAATGGGACATAATGAAACTTCAAAGCTTTTGCACAGCAAAGGAAACCATAAACAAGACCAAAAGACAACCCTCAGAATGGGAGAAAATATTTGCAAATGAAGCAACTGACAAAGGATTAATCTCCAAAATTTACAAGGAGCTCATGCAGCTCAATAACAAAAAAACAAACAACCCAATCCAAAAATGGGCAGATCTAAATAGACATTTCTCCAAAGAAGATATACAGATTGGCAACAAACACATGAAAGAATGCTCAACATCATTAATCATTAGAGGAATGCAAATCAAAACTACAATCAGGTATCATCTCACACCAGTCAGAATGGCCATCATCAAAAAATCTAGAAACAATAAATGCTGGAGAGGGTGTGGAGAACAGGGAACACTCTTGCACTGCTGGTGGGAATGTGAATTGGTACAGCCACTATGGAGAACAGTATGGAGGTTCCTTAAAAAACTACAAATAGAACTACCATATGACCCAGCAATCCCACTACTGGGCATATACCCTGAGAAAACCATAATTCAAAAAGAGTCATGTACGAAAATGTTCATTGGTAACAACCTAAGTGTCCATCATCGGATGAATGGATAAAGAAGATGTGGCACATATATACAATGGAATATTACTCAGCCATAAAAAGAAACGAAATTGAGCTATTTGTAATGAGGTGGATGGACCTAGAGTCTGTCATACAGAGTAAAGTCAGTCAGAAAGAGAAAGACAAATACCGTATGCTAACACATATATATGGAATCTAAGAAAAAAAAATTGCCATGAAGAACCTAGGGTAAGACAGGAATAAAGACACAGACCTACTAGAGAATGGACTTGAGGATATGGGGAGGGGGAAGGGTAAGCCGTGACAAAGCGAGAGAGTGGCATGGACATATGTACACTACCAAACGTAAAATAGATAGCTAGTGGGAAGCAGCCGCATAGCACAGGGAGATCAGCTCGGTGCTTTGTGACCACCTAGGGGGGTGGGATGGGGGGGGAGGGAGGGAGACGCAAGAGGGAGGGGATATGGGAACGTATGTATATGTATAGCTGATTCACTTTGTTATAAAGCAGAAAATAACACACCATTGTAAAGCAACTATACTCCAATAAAGATGTAAAAAAAAAAAAATACAAGTAACATTGAAACATGTTACTTGTATTGTAACATGTAAACAAGGAAGTAACATGAAAAACAAGGAAACATGACACCACCTAAGGAACACAATAAATTTACAGTAACTGATGCCAAAAAAATAGAGATCTATAAATTGTGTGAAAACAAATTCAAAATAATGGTTTGAGGAAGTTTAGCAAGTTGCAAGAGAACACAGACAGAGAGTGAAATTAGAAAATCAATGTATGGAAAAAAGAGAAATTCAACAAAGAGAAAAAAAGAAATTCTGGAGCTGAAGAATACAATAAATGAAATGAAAAGTATAATATAGAGATTCAGCAGCAGACATGACTAATCAGAAGAACAAATCTGTGAACTCAAAGAGAGATCATGTGAAATTATCCAGTAAGAAGAAAAAACAGAAAAAATGAATGAAAGAGTGAAGAAAGCCACATGAATAATGGGACACTATCCTGTGAAACAATATTTGTATCACAGGAGTCCTAAAATGAAAAAAAAAAGGGGGTGCAGAAAACTTATTTAATAGAATGGTGGCTGAAAATTCACCCCAAGTCTTAGGAGGAAAATGGTCTCCAGATTCATGAAGTCCATGAAACTCCAAATAGGATCAACTGGAAGATGACTACACCAAGACACATTATAATAGAATTGTCAAAAGATAAGGACAAAGAAAAAATTTGAAAGCATCAAGAGAAAAATAACACATTACATACAAGGAACTCCTGAATAAGGCTATGATTGGATTTCTAAGCAGAAACCGTGCAGGCCAGGAGAGAGTGGGATTATATATTCAAAGTATTAAATGAAAAAAAAATTGAAAATCAAGAATACTATATCCTGCAAAATTCTTTTTGAAAAAGAAGATGAGATAGTCTTCCCAAGACAATAAAAACTGAAGGATTTGATCATCATTATAGCTGCCTTGCAACAAATGTTTAACCAAATTCTTAAATTGAAAAGAAAACATGGCAAATAGCAATGGAAAATCATGTGAAAGCATAAATCCCACTAGTAATGGTAAATATATAGACAAACACAGAATAATGAAACACAGTAATGGTAGTGCATAAATTACTTTTAATCCTAATATAAAAGTTAAAAGATAAAAATTTGCTAATGGATAAACAGTATAAAAAGAAGCAAACATTACAAAAACACAGAGTGTGAAGAAAGAGTAGAAATTTAGAGTTTTTGTGTATTATTAAAATTAAGATGTTATTGGTGTGTTACATCAGCATTCAGGGTAGTATGAGTCCTTCCTCTTTTTTCTCCTTTTTGATTAACAACTAACTGAACATTCTTAACTGAACGAAACTTCTTCTGCAAATCATACCACATACCCAGGAGATTTCTATCCACCTGTACATCTGAAAGGGGACAGATTGAATCTCAGTGGGAACTGTGGATCCAAGGAAGCTAATGAATCTGCCCTAACCCCACTTGCCACAATCAGGAAAAAGGGAAACTAGAGAGTACAAAACTATATAGATACCCATGGGGGAGAGAGCATTTGTGGAGGACCAGCCTGCCTGAGGGAAGGATCTGACATACAATTCGAGTGGGACAGAGACATGCTTGGATGCACAGGAGAGGGAGGGACTTGCTAAGGAGGCCCCCTCCCCAGGGTGACACTGCAAGGGGATTGGCTTTTGGCAGTGGTGATATCCCCCACAGAGGAGGTAGAAAGCAAAAGTGGTGAATGACTGCCTGGCTGCCCCAGTTGTTCAGGTTGTGGCTGGAGAGACCTGATTTTTCTATAGCAGGACCCAGATTTCTGAGGAGGGACCCCAATGACTGGGAGGAGGGAAAGGAAAGAGAAGGATCCAGATAAGAATATAAAAGGGCATTAAAGGAATGCATTTCCTGCTGTCTCCTTTGGGACATCAGTTGGAGGTCCACCCATGAATGCCTAGGAGTAACCCACTCATGTTTTTCCCTCACTGGGACCATGGGTCCCCACAAAGCCCCAGGTGCTAAGCCCACACCTCCCCCCACCCTGCTGCTGGCACCGTGTGCATGCTCACAAGTACATCTTAGATAGCCAGACCAGGTAGGAGAAACCACAAACTTGAGCTATAGTGCCACCTGGAATTTGTATATTGGAATACAAAAGAAAAGTTTCTAGTAACCAAACTCTTGAATTGAAAGAACCAAAGCAGACATAAACTTTATGTAAGGAGGGTGTCTGCTACTTCAAATGTGAAAGCAAAAGCGCACACCTCAAACACTATGAAAAATAAAGGAAATATTGTATCACAAAAAGAAAATGATAATTTTCCAGCAACTAAACATAAATACACAGAATACTGTGATCCAAATGATAATAAAAGTTTCAAAATAGCTTTTATAATGAAATTTTAAAACTACATGAAAAATCAGCAGGGAAATTCAATCAACTCAGGAATAACATTAATTAACAAAAAAGTTCTTTACTAAAGAGAATGAAATTATTAAAAACAATCATACAGAAATTCTAGAGATGAAGAATTCAATGAATGAAGTGAAGATTGCACTAGAGAGTATTGGTAACAGGGCAGATGAGATGGAGGAAAAAATAAGGGTTTTGGAAAATAGGAATACAGAAATAATTCAGGTAGAAGGGGACAGAGAACTAAGATTGTTTTTTAAATGAAGAAACTGAAGAAACCCTATGAGAGCTATGGGATTTAGTCAAAAAGGCATATCTAAGAATAATTGCTATATAAAAAGGGGAAGAGAGGGTGAAGGGGGCAGAGATTTTATTTAAAGAAATAATAGCTGAGAAATTCCCAAACCTGGGGAAGTAACTGGACGTACAATTCCACAAAGCTAATAGAACACTCTATTATCTCAATGCAAAAAGACCTTCTCCAAGGTACATTATAATGAAACTATCAAAACTCAATGATGAAAAAGAACTTTAAAGGCAGCTAGGGAAAAAAAAAATAATGTAACTTACAAATAACTACCATTAGGCTATCTTAAAGTATTGGAAGACAGAAATTGCCAGCCAAGAATACTTTATCTCACAAAGTTATCCTTCAGATATGAAGAAGAAAGAGAGCTTTCCCAAACAAAAGCAGAGGGAGCTCATCACCACTAGACTTGACTCGCAGAAACACAGAAAGGAGTTAGTTCTTCAAGCTGAAATGGAAAGATGGTAATCTGCAACATGAAAACATATGAAAGTACGCAACATTCTGGTAAAGGTGAAAATAGTATTAGAAAACTAACTATATTAGGATGGTGTGTTAGCCACTTAACTATAGATGTTAAAGAAAAAGAACATTAAAAATAAATGTAGCAACTATTATTAATGAAAACACAGAATAATATGGTAAATTATGACATCAAAATATAAAAAGGGATGAGGGACTTCCCTGGCGGTCCAGTGGTTAAGACTCCATGCTTCCACTGTAGGGGGCATGGGTTCGATCCCTGGTAGGGGAACTAAGATCCTGCATGCCACGTGGTGCTGTTAAATAAATACATACATAAGTAAATAAATAAACAAATATATAAATAAAGGGGATGAGTAAAAGCATGGAGCCTCTATATGTAAAACAAGGTAAGTGCTGTCAACATACAGTGGACTGTTTTGTCTAAGTCTCACGGTAACCACAAAGCAAAGATCTACAGTAAATTCATGATACACACAGAAAAAGGAATGACAGAGCATACCACTATGGAAACTCACCAATTTACATAGGTAGGCAGAGACCTAAGGAAAAAGAAACAACAGCAACACAAAACAACCAGAAGGCAAAGAATAAGATGGCAGTAGTAAGTCCTTACCTATCAATAATCACTCTAAATGTAAACGTATTGAATTTAGCAACCAAAAGTCACACAGTTGCTGAATGACCCAACTATATGCTGCCTACAGTAGACTCATTTCAGCTTTACAGACACACTTAAGCTTAAGTAAAAGGATGGCAGAAGATATTCCATGCAAGGGAAACCAAAAGATAGTAAGGATAGCCATACTTACTATATCAGAAAAAATGGTCTGTAAGCCAGAAATGGTAACAAGAGAAAAAGGTCACCAAGATGGCATAAAATGAAAAATATATGCATCCAACCTTGGTAGATATATATGTACTGAACACCTAACCATAGTAAGCAAATGCTAACGGATCTGAAGGAAGAAGTTGACAATACAACAATTGAAGGGACTTTACTACTCCACTGTCAGCAATGGATAGATCATCCAAATGGAAAAATCAAGAAAATGTTGAAAATGAATCACACTTTAGACCAAATGGTTTTAAAAGAAACATATAGAACTGTCTCTTCAACATCAGCAGAATACACATTCTTCTCAAGTGCATATGGAACACTCCCCAGGATAGATCATGTGAAAGGACACCAAACATGTCGTAGCAAATTTAAGAAGACTGAAATCATACCAACAATCTTTTCTTACCCCAGTAGTAAGAAACTAGAAATCAACAAAAAGAGGACAGCTGCAAAATCTATAAATACGTGGTAACTAAACAGCACCATTCGGAACAACCAATGGATAAAATGAAAAATCAAAAGGGAAATTTTAAAAAATTATCTTGAAACAAATGAAAATATAAACATCAAATATGAAATGTCAAAATAGCAAATCCTATGGGATGCTGCCAAAGCAGTTCTGAGAAGAAACCATAAACTTTAAAAAGTATAAACTTTATCACTATAAAGTGATAAATACACATATTAAGAAATTAGAAAGTTCTTAAATAACCTAACTTTATATCTCAAGGTATTAGAAAAAGAAGAAAAAATTAAGTCCAAAGTTAGCAGAAGGAAGGAAATAATAAAGATGAGTGGAAGTAAGTGAGACGGAGACCAGAAGAATCAATAGAAAGGATCTAAGAGCTGATTCTGCTAAAAAGTAAATAAAACTGACAAACTTTTAGCTAGACTCTATTAAAGAGAGATGGGAAGTATGGAATGGAGAGAAAGGGAGAAGACTCAAATAAATAAGAAATGAAAGAGATGACATTATAACTGATACTACAGAAATGTGTAGGATCACAATTGACTACTATTAACAATTATATGCCAACAAATTAGATAATCTAGAAGAAATGGATAAATTCTTAGAAACATACAATTTACCAACACTGAATCAGCAAGAAATAGAAAATCTGAACAGAATAAAAAGATTGAATCAGTAATCAAAAAACTCCCAATACAGAAACCCCAAACAGAAAACTGTAGGACCAGACAGCTTCACTAGAGAATTACACCAAATATTTTAAGAATTAATGCTAATTTTTCTCAACCACTTCCAAAGAACTGAACTCCAAATTGATTCTACAAGGCTGTATTACCCTGACAATCAAGCCAGATAAGGACACTACAAGCAAACTATAGACCAATATCCCTGATGAATATAGATGCAAAATTTTTCAACCAAAATATTAAACTAAATTCAAGAATACATTAAAAGTATTATACACTATGACAAAATGGGATTTATCTCTGGGATGCAAAGTGGTTCAACCTACACAAATGGATAAATGTAATAAATCACATTAATGAAATAAAAGATAAAAATTACATGATCATCTCAACTGGTGCAGAAAAAGCATTTTACAAAATATATTATCCTTTTATGATAAAAACCTTCAGTAGGTTGGGTACAGAAAGATCTCACCTCAACATAATAAACACCATATATGACAAAACCACAGCTAACATTATAATTAATGGTGAAATATTGAAATCCTTTTCCCTAAATTCAGGAAGAAGAATGCACACTCTCATCTCTCTTATTCAATGTAGTACTGGAAGTGCCAACTAGAGCAATCTGGCAAGACAAAGAAATAAAAGAAACCCAAATTTCAAAGGAAGAAGTGAAGTTGTCATTATTTGGAGGTGATATGATTTTATATAATGAAAATCTCAAATACTCAACTGAAAAATTTTTGGAACTAATCAATGAATTCATTAAAGTTACAGGGTATTAACTCAACATATGGAAATCAGTTGCATTTCCATATAATAATAATAAATAACTGAAAAAGAAATAAAACTACCCCATTCACAATGGCATCAAAATAATAAAATACCTAGGAATAAATTTAACCAAGGAAGTGAAAGATCAGTACAATAAAAAGTACAAGACTTTGAGGGAAAACACTGAAGAACACACAAACAAAATGGAAAGACATCCTGTGTTCATGGATCAAAAGGATTAATATTGTTAAAATACTACCAAAGCCATCTATAGATTCAATGCCATCCCTATCAAAATTTTGATGACATTCTTCACAGAAATAGAAAAAACAATCTTAAAATTTGTGTGGAACGACAAGAGACATCAAATATTCATCACAATCCTGAGAAAGAACAAAGACAGAGGTATCACACTTTCTGACTTCAACCTATACTACAAAACTATGGCATAAAAATAGACATCAACCAATGGAACAGAATGAAGAGCTCAGAATTAATCCCCCAGAAATATGGTCAACAGATATTCAACAAAGGAGCCAAGAACACACAACGAGGAAAAGATAGTCTCTTCAACAAATGGTGCTGGGAAAACTGGATACACATAAACAGAACAATGAAATTGGACCTTATCTTGTACCACATACTAAAATTGCATCAAGGACTTAAATATAAGACCTGATACACTAAAACTCCTAGGAGAGGGCTTCCCTGATGGCGCAGTGGTTGAGAGTGCGCCTGCCGATGCAGGGGACACGGGTTCGTGCCCCAGTCCGGGAAGATCCCACATGCTGTGGGGCAGCTGGGCCTGTGAGCCGTGGCTGCTGAACCTGTGCGTCCGGAGCCTGTGCTCTGCAGCGGAGGGGCCACAGTGGTGAGAGGCCCGCATACCGCAAAAAAAAAAAACACAAAAAAAACAAAAAAAACCTCCTAGGAGAAAACTTGGGGAGGAAGCTTCACAACACTGGTCTTGACAATAATTTTAGGTATAACATGAAAAGCACATATAGCATTAGTAAAAATCAAATGGGACTACATCAAACTTAAAAACTTCTGCAAAAATTTAACAAACCAGAAGGCTACCTACAGATGAGAAAAAATCTTTTGCAAACCATATATTGGGTAAGTGGTTAATATCTAAAATGTATAAAGCACTTATACAACTCATTAACAACAACAATAACAACAATTTGCTTGATAAATGGTCAGAGGAACTAAACAGACATTTTTCCAAAGAGGACATCCAAAGGGCCAATATCACTAATCATCAGGGAAATGCAAATGAAAACCACAAGGAGATACCACCTCAAAATTGCTAGAATGGCTATCATCAAGACAAGAAATATCAATGGTTGGTGAGGGTGTAGAGAAAAGGGGACCCTTCAGTACCACTGATAGGAATGTAGGTAAATTGGTGCAGCCACAATGGAAAACAATGGAGGTTTTTCAAAAAATTAGATGTATCATTTGATCCAGTAATTCACTTCTGGGTATATACCCAAAGGATATGAAAACAGGATATCAAAGAGATATATGTATTCTCCTGTTTATTGTAGTATTATTCATAATAGTCAAGATATGGAACAACCTAAGTGCCCATCAAGTAATGAATGGATAAAAAAGATGTGGCGTATATATACAGTGGAATATTAATCAGGCATGAGAAAAAGAATATTCTGCCATTTGCAACACCATGAATGGACCTTGTGCACATTATGCTAAGTGAGAAAAGTCGGACAAAGACAAGTACTGTATGATATCACTTATATGTGGAATTTGGAAAAGCCAAACTTGTGACACCAGAGGGTAAAATGGTGGTTACCAGGGGAATAGGATAGATGCTGCTTAAGGGTACTGACTTACAGTGAGTAGTAAATAAATCTTAGAGATCTAGTGCACAAAATACAGACAACAATATTGTACCTTAGTTATCAAACTTGTTGTGACTAGAACGTAAGCATTCAAGCACTAAAAAGAAATGATAATTATGTAACATAATGGACATGCTAATTACAGCTACAGTGGCAATCATATTACAATATATAAATGTATCAAATTAAAATATTATACACCTTAAACTTGCACAATGCTGTATTTCAAATATATTTCAATTAAGAAAACAAGTTAAATGCTATCAACTTAAAATAGATGATTATAACTTGAAGATATTTTATGGAAGCCTTGAACTAGTCACAAAGGACAAAATACTGTAATAGATGCACAAAAAATAAAGAAAAATTAATAAATAAATCACTACAAAAAATCATCAAATAGCAAAGGAAGACAGGAATAGATGAAAAGAGGACAAAACAACTACAAAAGAGACAAACAACAATAAACCAAATAGCAATAGTAAGTCCTTCCTATAATTAAGTTAAATGTAAGTGGATTCAACTCCCTCATCAGAAATCATAGAGTTGCTTAATAGATCAAAAAACACAATTCAAGGATATACTATCTATAAGATATTCACTTTATCTTAAAACACACACAGGCTGAAAGTGAAGAGATGGGAAAAGATATTCTATGCAAATGGTAAACAAAGGAAGCAGCAGTGACTATACTTCTACCCAATAAGATAGGTTTTATGTCCAAAACTGTCTCTATAATCACAGAAGGTTATTATATAATGACAAATTTGGACAATTGAAACAGAAATTTAACAAGTATTAACATACACACACTCAATATCAAAGTACTTTAATATATAAAGTAGGTATTCAAGATGTGAAGGGAGAAATAGAAAGCAGTACAATAATAGTCAGTGAATAAATACCCCACTTAAAATAAGTCATAGAACATGGAGGCAAAAAAATCAATAAAGAGACAGCTGATTTGAACAACATTATAGAGCAAATTGACCTAGCAGACACATACAGAAATTTCAGTCCAAAAGTAGCAGAATACACATTGTTTTCAAGCACACAAAACATTCTCAGGATAGATCATATGTTAGGTCACAAAACAAGTCTCAACACATTTAAGAAGACAGAAAGCATACCAAGCATCTTTTTGAGTCACAATGGACAAGACAGAATCTCCCAGAAAGGTACTTGTAACCTTATCTGGTGCCCCAATTTTTGCAGCAATCACCTGGGACACCTCTACAAGGCCTGGCTCTGGTGGCTATCAGGGCTTATGTTCACAGTTTCCACAGGACTGTAAACAATGAAAAAAAGAGTCCTTAAACAGCTACAAACCCTAGGGTGCAGCAAGAGGCAACAGATCCAGGAGCTTAGTCTCTCTGTGAAGGATGTCTATTAGCTAATCATAGATGCAGGGACAGGCTTCTAATTAAATATGTAACTAAGGACTGACCATAATCCCTTCTAGAGACCTCAGAAGGCAGTTGCTATCATGGAGCTCTCCCTCTGCTTCACTGTAGAATAGCAGCATCTCCCAAAGGGGAGCTCTTACATGCATCTGCTGTCCTGGCATTTACATCAGGTGTCATAGTTTTCATGGCTGCCATTCAGGGGATGCCCTTTGACCACCTGGTTCTGGTGACCACAGCGGCTTTTGTTTTTCTGTCCCATAAAACTGTAACAATTGGAGACAGTTTTTAGCCAGCTACTACCCCCAAAGCACTACACAGACAACAGACTGAAACACACCCCCATTATTACTGGGAAAGAGGCTTATTTCTTAGTTCTGGAGCTTTGGCCTGAGGGGCAAGCTTCAGGTTTGGCATACACTTAGGGGCCTATGAAGCTGCTCTCAGGGAATGGCAAAGCAGATGCCATCTTTGGGATCTCCCTCTGATATCTCTGAGAAAAGAGTTTATCCAACTGAGTGGAGATCCTATTCATTTGTGACTGCCACCTAGGGGAAACCTCTAGATTGCCTGGCTCCTGTGACTGCTTATGCTTGCAGCCCCATAGAATTGTATGTATTTGCATACCTTAAAAGCTACTGACTAAAGGTCTGGCTTCCAATCAGCCTAAATCTAGGTGCCAACTAAGATCCTCCCTTTTGGAATACTGACAGGTCTTGGCACACTCTCAACAACTAAGAGCTATTAAAACATAATAGGCTGCTGGAACAGTCTCAAAGGTTTGAGAGACAACCAAGAACTAGGGCAGGGCTGAATGACAAGGTTCATCTTCTACACAAGGCCACTTCCTCAAGACTAGGAAAGTTGTTGTATCTAATACATAGTAGCAAACAGAGAGTCAAGCAAAATGAAGAAACAAAGGGATATGATCCAAAACAAGAGAAACATAAACCTCACGGGGAAAAAACCCTTAATGGAACAGAGATAAGTAATTTACCTGATGAAGAGTTCAAAGCAATGATCATAAAGATACTCACTGGGGCTTCCCTGGTGGCGCAGTGGTTGAGAGTCCGCCTGCCGATGCAGGGGACATGGGTTCGTGCCCCGGTCTGGGAAGATCCCACATGCCGTGGAGCAGCTGGGCCCGTGAGCCATGGCCGCTGAGCCTGCGCTTCCGGAGCCTGTGCTCCGCAATGGGAGAGGCCATGACAGTGAGAGGCCCGCGTACCACAAAAAAAAAAAAAAAAAAAAAAAAAAAAAGATACTCACTGAACTTAGGAGAATGAACACTCTGAGAACTTCAACAAAGAGAGAAAATATATAAAAAGAAAAAAATGAAAGTACTAAACAGAAGTCACAGAGCTGACAAATACAATAACTAAACTGAAAAATATAGTAGAGGGGTTCAGTGTCAGTCTAGATGAAGCAGATGAAAGGATCAGTGAACTTCAAGACAAGGCAGTGGTACTCATCTAACAGAGCAGAAAATAGAAAAAAAAGAAAAAAAAGTGAAGAAAGCTTAAAGGAATTATGAGACAACACCAAGTGGAATAACATTTGCATTATAAGGGTCCCAGAAGGAGAAGAGAAAGGAGCAGAAAAATTATTTGAAGAAATAATGGCTGCAAACTTTCCTAACCTGGGGAAGAAAATAGACATCCAGAACCAGGAAGCCCATAGAGTTTCTGACAAGATGAATCCAAAGAGATCTACTCCAAGACACATCATAATTAAAATGCCAAAAAGTAAAGACAAGGAGAGAATCTTAAAAGAAGCAAGAGAAAAACAATTTGTTACATATAAGGGAACCCCCATAAAATTATAAGCAGATTTTTCAGCAGAAACTTTGCAGGCCAGAATAGATTGGCACAATACAGTTAAAGTGCTGGGGGAAAAAAATCAAATCATTATTGAGAATTGAAGGAGGGGTAAAGAGTTTTTCAGATAAACAAGAGCTAAACAGCTGATTATCACTAACCCAGCCTTACAAGGAATATTAAAGAACTTATTTCAGCTGAAAAGAAAGGGTGCTAATTAGTAAGAAGAAAACATATAAAAGAATAAATCTCACTAGAAAGGTAAATATATAGTAAAGATAGTGGATTTATCACTAATAAAGCTGGTGTAAAGGTTAAACACAAAAAATACTAAAAATAGCTATAACTATAAAAATTAATCAAGGGATACACAATATAAATAGATGTGAAATGTGACATCAAAAATATAAAATATGAAAGAGGGAGAGTAAAAATATTGAACATTAGAATGGGATCAAACTTAAGATGTTATCAAGTTAAAATAGACTGCTATAGATAAAAGTTGTTATATGAAGCCTCATTGTATCTACAAAACAAAGGCCTAGAGTAGATACACAAAAGATAAAGAGAAAGGAATATAGGCGAGTCACTAAAAAAGTCATCAAATGACTAAGAGAGCTAGAAAAGAAGACTCAAACATAGAAGAACTCCAAGCAGCCTAAAAACAATTAACAAAATGGCAACAAGTATATACCTATCAATAATTGCTTTAAATGTAAATGGACTAAATTCTCTAACCAAAGACACAAAGTGCCTAAATGGGTATGTAAACAAGACCTATCTATATGTTGCCTACAATAGACTAACTTCAGATATAAGGACATGCAAAGACTGAAAATGAAGGGATAGAAAAACATATTACATGCAAATGGAAACAGGGGTACAGCTGGGGTAGCAATACTTATATAAGACAAAATATACTTAAAACAAAAATGTAATAGACAAAGAAGGACAGTACATAATAAAAATGTAAATCTAATGAGAGGATATAACATTTGTAAATATTTATGTACAAGACAAAGGAGCACCTAAACATAAAAAGCAAATATTAAGAGACCTAAAGGGAGAAATGGACAGGAAAACAATAATAGGGGACTTTAATACTCCACTTACATCAATGAATAGATCATCTAGACAGAAAATAAGGCAACATTGACCTTAAATGACACATTACACAAGATAGGTAACAGATATACACAAAACATTTTACCTAAAATCAGCAGAATACGCATTCTTCTCAAGTGCACATGGAACATTCTACAGGTTATAATATGTTAGGCCAGAAAACAAGTCTTAATATGCTTAAGAGGACTAAATCATATCGAGCATGTCTCTGGCCACAATGGTATGAAACTAGAAATCAATTTATAAGGAAAAAAACTGGAAAATATGTAGTTGCAAATATGTGGATATTAAATGACACGCTTTTGAAAAACCAAAATGGTTCAAAGAAGAAATCAGAAGAGAAATTAAAAAATACTTTGAGAGAAGTGAAAATGGAAATATGACATATCAAAATTTATAGGATGCAGCAAAAGCAGTTCTAAGAAGGAAGATCATAGAATAAATACCTACTTCAAGAAACAAGAAACAACCTAAATTTACACCTCAAAAAACTAGGAAAAGAAAACAGTGAAGCTCAAAGTTACTAGAAGATAGGAAATAATAAAGATCAGAACAGAAATAAATGAAATATAGACTAAAAAGACAACAGGAACGATGAAACTATGAATCTGTTCTTTGAAAAGTTAAGCAAATTGACAAACCTTTATCAAGACTTATCAAGATTACCAAGAAAAGAGAATCCTCAAATAAAATAAGAACTGGACAGCTACATGTAAAAGAATGAAATTAGAACATTCTCTAACATCATATACAAAATAAACTAAAAATATATTAAAGACCTAAATGTAAGACCAGATACTATAAAACTCCTAGAGGAACTCATAAGCAGAACCCTCTGTGACATAAATTGCAGCAATATATTTTTGGATACATCTCCTAAAACAAAGGAAATATATGCAAAAATAAACAAGTGGGACCTAATTAAACTTTAAAACTTTTGCACGGCAAAGGAAACCATCAACAAAATGAAAAGACAACCTAGGGAATGGGAGAAAGTATTTGCAAATGATATGACCCATAAATAATTAATATCCAACATATATCAACAGCTCATACAATTTAGCATCAAACAAACAAACAAACAAAAAACAGCCTAATTACAAATGGGCAGAATAACGTAACAGAAATTTTTCCAAAGAGGATAAGCAGATGGCCAACAGGCACATGAAAAATGCTGAGCATCACTAATTATCAGGGAAATGCAAATCAAAACCACAATTAGATATCACCTAAAACCTGTCAGAATGGTGATCAACAAAAAACACAAATAACAAATATTAGCAAGGATGTGGAGAAAAAGCAACCTGGTACACTGCTGGTGGGAATTTAAATTGGTGCAGCTATATATATATATATATATAAACATTAATTTGAAAAGATGCATGCACCCCAATGTTCATAGCAGCACTATTTATAATTGTCAAGATACGGAAGCAACCTAAGTGTCCATCAACAGATGAATGGCTACATATACACAATGAAATACTACTCAGCCATAAAAAAGAAGGAAATTTTGCCATTTGCAGCAACTTGGATGGAGCATTATGCTAAGTGGAATAAGTTAGAGAAAGAAAAATACTATATGATATCATTTATATGTGGAATCTAAAAAATACAACAAACTAGTATATGTAACAAAAAAGAAGCAAACTCACAGATATAGAGGACAAACTAGTGGTTACCAGTGGTGGGGGTGGGTAATACAAGGTAGGAGAGTGGGAGGTACAAATTACTAGGTGTAAAATAGGCTGCAAGAATGCATTGTACAACACGGGGGATATAGCCAACATTTTGTAATAACTTTAAACTGAGTGTAACCTTTAAAAACTGTATAAAAATAAAAATTTAAATTTAAAAAAATGGAAGAAGAGAGGTTATAACTAATACCACAGAAACACAAAAGGTCATGACACTACTATGAACAATTTTACAGCTAAATATTGGACAACTTAGAAGAATTGAATAAATTTCTAGAAACATACAAACTTCCAAGATTGAATCATAAAGAAATAGAAAATCTGAACAGACAGATTACTAGTAAAGAGATTGAATCAATAATCAAAAACATCCCAACAAATACAAGTCCAGGACCAGATGGCTTCACTGGTGAATTCCACCAAACATTTAAAAAGGAATTAATACAATCTTTCTTAAACTCTTCCAAAAAATAGAATAGAATGTTACCCTGATTCTAATGCCAGACAACGATGCTACAAGAAGAGAAAAATACAGGTCAATATCCCAGATGAATATAGAGGCAAAAATTCTCAATAAAATATTAACAAACTGAATTCAACAATACATTTAAAGGATCATACACCATGATTAAGTGGGATTTATTCCAGAGATTGGAAGATAGTTTTAACCCACAAATTGATCAACGTGATATACCACATTTACAAAATGAAGGATAAGAATTATATGATCATCTCAATAAATGCAGAAAAGGCACTTGACAAAATATGACATCCATTTATGATAACAATAACAAAAACAACCTCTCAACAAAATCGGTATGGAGGGAAAGTACCTTATCATAATAGAGGCTAAATATGACAAGCCCACAGCTAATATCATACTCAAAGGTGAAAAGATGAAAGCTTTCCCTAAAAGATCAGAAACAAGACAAGGATGCCCACTCTTGCCACTTTTATTCAACATACTATTGGAAGATCTAGCCAGAGCAAGTAGGCAAGAAAAATAAATAAAAGGCATCCAAATTGGAAAGGAAGAAGTAAAACTGTCACCATTTGCAGATGACATGTTACCATACATAGAAAACCCTAAAGACCCCACAAAAAAAACGGTTAGATCAACTAATTCAGTAAAGTTGCAGGATATAAAAGCAACATACAGAAATCAGTTTCATTTTCATATGCTAAGAATGAAATATCTGAAAGAGAAATAAAGAAAACTCTCCAGTTTACAATAGTTAAAAAGCAAAATACCCAGGAATAAATTTAACCAAGGAAATAAAAGATTTGTCCAAAAAAATGTACAAGATTTTGTTGAAAGAAATTGAAGAAGACACTAACAAGTGGAAAGACATCCCTCATTCATGGATCAGAAGATTTAATATTGTTAAAATGTCCATATTACCCAAAGCTACCTATGGATTCAGTATAAGATCTATCAGAATTCCTATGGCATTCTTCACAGAAATAGAAAAAACAATTCTAAAATATTTATGTAAACATAAGAGACATAGAATTGCTGAACAATCTTGAGAAAGAAGAGCAAAGCCTGAGGAATTGAAATGTTTACATTAAAGACTTGAATGTAAGGCCTGAAGTCATGAAATGCCTAGAAGAAAAGACAGATGGTAAACTCCTTGGCAAAGATTTTTTTTTTTAATCTGACCTCAAAACCTAAAGCAAAAATAAACAAATGGGACTACATAAAACTAAAAATCTTCTGCCCAGCCAAGGAATCCATAAACAAAATGAACAGGAGAAAATATCTGCAAATCACATATCTCATATGGGTTAATATCAAAATATCTAAAGAACTCATCAGACTCAAGAGCAAATAACAGTCTGATTAAAAAATGGGCAGAGAATGTGAATAGACTTTTTTTAAAGAAGACATACATATGGCCAACAAGTACATGAATAGATACTCAGCGACACTAATCATTGGGGAAATGCAGATCAAAACTACAAAGAGCTATCACCACACACCTGCTGGAATGGCTATTATCAAAAAAACAAGAGATAACAAGTATTGGCAAAGATGTGGAGAAAAGGGAAGGCTTGTGCACTGCTGGTGGGAATGTAAATTGGTACAGCCAATATAGAAAGCAGTATCGAGGTTCCTCAAAATATTAACAATATGATCCAGCAATTCCACCTCTGGGTATTTATCTGAAGAAAATGAAAACACAAATTCTTAAAGATATACAAACCCCTATGTTCATTGCAGCATTATTTACAACATACAAGATATGGAAACAATCTAAGTGTCCATTAATAGATGAATGGATTTTTTAAAATCTTGTAATACTATTCAGCCATAAAAAGGAATGAAATCTTGCCATTTGGGACAACATGGATGGACCTTAAGGGCATTACCCTAAGTAAAATAAGTCAGACAGAAGGACAAATACTGTAGGATCTCACTTATATGTGGAATCTACAACACAAACACAGAAAATAACCAACTTCATAGATACAGAGAACAGATTTTTTGCCAGAGGCTGGTTGTGGGAGGAGAGAAATAGGGGAAGAAGGTCAAAAGATACAAACTTCCAGTTTAAAAATAAGTCATGGGGATATAAACTATAGCATGGCGACTACAGTTAATAACATCGTACTGCTTTTTTACAATTGCCAAGATAGTAAATCTGAAGGGTTCTCAATACAAGAAAAAATATTGTTAAAACCATGTAAGGTGACATGCTGACTAGATTTATTGTGATGATTTTATAGTGTATACACACATCAAATCATTGTGTTTTATACCTGAAACTAATATAATGTTTTATGTTAATTATACCTAAACTTTTTAAAAAGAGAAAGAGTTGGCAGAAGGGGGAAGAACTAAAGAAACGTTTCTCAAATGGAGCGATACAAATGGCCAACAGGAATAAAAATGTGCTCAATGTTACTATTTATCAGAGTGATGCAAATATTGTTGGGGAAACTATACATACACATGCAAAAGAATGAAGTATCTCACATCACATACAAAAATCAACTAAAAATGTATCCAAGACCTGAATGTAAGAGAGCTGAAAATGTAAACTTCTTAGAAAACATAGTGATAATTCTATAGGATGTTGGATTTGGCAATGGTTTCTTAGGTATGTCAGAAAAAGAGATAAACTGGATTTCATCAAAATTAAATTTGTTTGGTCTTCAAAGTACATCATGAAGAGAATGAAAAAACAACCTATAAAATGGTAGAAAATACTGCAAATCTTGTACCTGACAATGGTCTAGTATCTAGACTTTATAAAGAACTCTTCTATTCGGCAACAAAATGACAACCCAAATAAACAAAGGAGAAAAGGCTTGAATAGGCATCTTTCCAAAGAAGATATACAAATGTCCAACCAGCATTTAGCATTTCCTAAAAGCAAATGTCTTTTTCTTTTAGGAAAAGATCCTAAACACAGCTCTTAATTTGAAAAATGCAAATCCAAACAACAGTGAGATATATCACTTCATACTCAGTAGGATGGCTATAATCAAAAACTCGGATGGGGAAAAAAAACAAGTCTTGGCAAGGAGAAATTAGAGCACTTGTAGATTGCTGGTGGGAATATAAAATGGCAAAGCTTCTGTAGAAATCAGTTTTGTGATTTTTTAAAAAATAATTTAAACAAAAATTACACAATATCCAAAAATTCTTCCTCAGGTATCTAATATCATTTTTAAAAGATAGTCAAACATAAACTTGTATACAGATGTTTATATTAGCACTATTCACAATAGCACAATATGGAAACACTCAAATGACCATCAAATGATGAAAGGAAAAATGTTACATACCTTTAGTATAGGATCTTATTCAGCCAGTAAAAAATGAAATACTGATACATGCTATAATGTGAATAAAACTTGAAAACTTTACACTAAGTGAAAAAAGGCAAACAAAAAAAATCACGTATTGCATGATGCCACTTATATGAAATATACAAAATGTGTAAATCCATATAGACTTAAAGCAGATTAGTAGTTTACAGGGATTGGGAGAAAAATGAATAAAGAGTGGACCACTTGATGGGTAAGGAGTTTTCACTTGGGGTGATGAAAATGTTTCGGACCTAGGTAGAGGTGATCATTTTACAACGTAGTGAATACATTAAATGCCAGAGAATTGTACATTTTAAAGTGGTTAATTTTATGTTATGTGAATTTTACCCCAATTAAAAAAGAGTGAATCCAGAATAGTCTTACTAATGTGGTCAGATAGTGAGAAGACTTAGAAATTTTGTTTCTTTTATATGCATGTGTGGTATGTGTATTTCAAATTGTATTTTATCTGATTAAAGAGTTAAATATATTTAAGGAAATTTCATTCATTTCATTCACAGACCGGAGTCCTTCTACCATGTATTCCTAATGTTACTCTGAGCTTAGACTCCCTGAGTATCTACTGGATGCTTTACTTACATGTTTCATAATCTTTAAAATAAGAAAGAAAGGTACATATTTCCTATATCTTAAATGAGCAAACTGAGGCAACAGCAGTAAAATAAATTTTCCTATGTTTATAGCTACTAATTGTCTGCATCTTAATTCAAACTCAAGTGGACCCATTGCCTATAACTGTCTCCATATTGGCACTCTGCTTTTTGTCACCTAGTCATAAGCAAACTATATAGCCTCTTCTACACTGTATCCAGATGTAAAATAGCAATGTTGGATTAGATGACTACATTCAACAGAATTCTGTAATTAATTATTCTTACTGGCTTTCAAACCCTCCTGGTGGCTGTGTGATACTGGGAATAAACAGTACCATCTTATATTTCATAGGTTTGAAAAAATGAATAGTTTATATGGTGGTGCCAAGATGTGAGCTGCTCTATAGCAAGTGTTACGCAAAGAATGCCAAGTTACCCCAAAGTTCAGAGAATGAGCAGCCTAGTAATAAGTATAACTCTACTGAAGACAAATAGTTGATATAGTTCATATAGTTTTCTATGAAATGTTCTGATGTTATTAACAGTAGGCAATTTAAAAGTTGGGTATTAGAATATTTTACCTTCTGACATTAGCTCAGATGTTGGGGTTGAATTCATCCAAACTACTAACGTTCTGAATTTATATGAGTTTTATAGTATGTAAAATTATAAACTGTTAGTTATGTTTTTATATGATATATATTTATTTACTAGAGGAGATATATACTATATTAGTAGTCTCTGAAGTGCTCTTTGAGTAATTCTCAAATCTTAACAAATAATACAGATCGTTCTCATTTAAAGTTTAAGAAGGAATATAAAGAACACAGAAGATTGCATTATGTACATCTACTTCCTTCAATTTTTAGTGAAAATGACTATATATTAAGGCAATGGAATTGAACAAACTACTATATTTCACATAATTGAATTTTAATATGTGAAGACTACATCATATATGATGATAATTAAACCAATGGTTGTCCCACTTAAAAATATGGACAAATTATATATATATATATATATATGCATGTGTTTATTAATGTAAACACTTATACAAATAAGAAACAATAAATTTGATAATTATTTGACAGAAATTTACTAGAAGATATAACAAATGAATTTTGTAAGTGAAAGCATATGTTGTTCCTGATATTATTTTTTTTAATCCATTCTTTTCTAAATGAATGTATAGGCTTAATGTAATTTTTCTTATACTTTCAGGCAAAACTGTGGGGAGCTGTTGGGAGGATAGAGGAGACATTTGAAAATTTTCATGCTTTTCTGAAAAAATAGGCAAGAATATCCAGATGCATTTTGACCAGGAAAAGGAGGGTTGTGACCTATTAGTCAAGAAATATACTATAAACCTGCTGTAATTATTACAATGTATTACTTATGCAAAAAAAGTCAAATTGATAAAAGTAGAAGATTGGGCACCTAGAAAAAAATTCTTCCCCAACAGCAAAAGTAGCATTTAAAATTAGTAGAGAAAAGAGGTAAGTTATTCGGTAGAAGCTACTAAGAAACCTGGCTATAATTTGGGAGAAAATAGTATTTTTCACACCTCATACTTTATATTGACACTATTTTCAGCTAGATTAAATGTATCAATATAAAAAACATGGCTTGAAGCAAACAGTTATGAACATTTAGTTATTCATATGGTACTGAGGTTTGCAAGTAGTAAAAGTATATGAAAACACTTCTGGTTTCCAGTCTGGCATGTAAGGTGTTTGGAAGTCTCCATTCCATCCTAACAAAATATAAAAAGCTGAATATATATATATATATATATATATGGTTATGTAAAATGAAATAAATGACAGCAATAAAATATGGTACAGGAGGGACAGAGGAGTTAGGATAATTTTGTTATTATAAGGTACTTTTACTACCTATGAAATGGTACAATAATATCTATGTGCATGTAAATATATAAGCATATTTTTCTGATGAAAATATATAAATATTTATATAATAAAGTGTTATTTGATATATAGAAATACATATTAAATATAGAAATTTATATTTTCTCATAAAACTGATAAAAAGTATATATATATGTAACATTGTATCACTTCATTGGTAGTGCAAATACCGTGTGTGTGTGTGTGTGTGTGTAGAGACAGAGAGAGAGACGCAGGCCCTGTTTTCCCAGCTCCTGCTCTCAAGTCAAGCTTTGATGAGGCACCTCGCCTTTGCTGGGCCTCAATTTCCTGGTCTGTACAGCATGAACATTGGCCTGGATAACCTCTTGAGGTCCTTTCCTACTCTTAAAGGAGGGGACTATCAGTGAACAGGTAGAATTGAAATTAAAAACACAATGTCATTTACATTAGCACCCTAAAAAATGAAGTTCTTAGTATTAATCTAAGAAAATGTGTATAAGAAAATGTGTATGAGAAAAACTATAATACTCTGGTGAAAGAACTTAAATGAGAAATATATGGAGAAATATTCCATGTCTATGCACAGGATAACAATATTGTCAGGATGTCAGTTCTTCTCAACTTGGTTTATAGATTCAATGCACTCTCAATCAAAATCCCAGCAAGTTAAATTTGTGGATATCAACAAATTAATGCTAAAGTATAAACAGAGAGGCAAAAGACCAGAACAGGCAACACAATATTGAAGCAGAAGAATAAAGTCAAAGAACTACCTGGCTTCAAGACTAACTAGAAAGCTATAATAGTCAATATGATGTGGTGTTGGCCAAAAAATAGATAAATAGATGAATAGAAGAGAGTGGAGAGCTCAGAGATATACCCTCAGAAATAAAGTTAACTGATCTTTGACAAAGGGTAAAGACAATACAATGGAAAAAGATAGTCTTTTGAAGAAATAGTGCTGGAACGACTGGATACCGACATAAAAAAAAAAAAAAAAAAAAGAATCTATACCAGAACTTACAACCATCCGAACAATTCAAAGTGAATCTCAGACCTCAAAGAAAAACATAAAACTATAATATTCCTAGACGATAACATAGGAGAAAATCTACATAACTTGGGGTTTGGTAATGACCTTTTAGATATAATACCAAAGGCATGATACATTAAAGAAATAGTTGCTAAGCTGGACTTCATTAAATTAGAAATTTTTGATTTGCAATAGACAATTGCAAAAGAATGAGAAGAACAGCCACAAACTGGGAAAATATATTTTAAAAATAACAGTCCATCTGATGAAAGACTGTTACCTAAAATATACAAAGAACATTTCAGAGTCAACAATAAGAAAACAGCCCAGTTAAAGAAAGGGCCAAATACCTTTACAGACACTTCACCAAAGAAGATATACAGATGACAAATAAGTACATGAAAAGATTTTCCACATCATTTGTTACTAGGTAAATGCAAATTAAAACAGTGAGATACCACTACACACCTATTAGAAAGGCCAAAATCCAGAACACTGACACTACCAAATCTGTCATGAATGTGGAGCAACAGAACTCTGATTCATTGCTGGTGGGAATGCAAAATGGGATGGCTACTTTGGAGGAGGACAGTTTGGAAGTTTCTTACAAAGGTAATCATGTTCTTACCATGTGATCCAGAAATGAGGTTCCTTAGTATTTACCCAAGCAGTTGAAAACTTATGTCCACACAAAAACCTACTCATACGTGTTTATTGCAGCTTTATTCATAATTGCCAAAACTTGGAAGCAAACAAAGTGATCTTTAATAGGACTGATATATAAATTGTGTACATCCATACAATGGAATATTATTCAGTGCTAAAAAGAAATGAGCTATCAAGCTATGAAAAGATGTGGAGGAACCTTAAATGATTATGACTAAGTGAAAGAAGCAATCTGTAAAGGCTACATACTGTATGATTTCAACTAGATGACATTTTAGCAAAGCAAAACTATGGAGAAAATAAAAAGACTAGTGGCTTCCAGTGGATAATGTGAAGGGACAAGTTAACAGAAAGAACACAAAGGCCTTCTATGGCAGCAAAACTATTCTGTCTAAAACTATAATGGTAGATACATGTCAATACATTTGTCAAAATCCACAGAAAGTACACTACCAAGAGTGAAACCTAATATGAACTATGGACTTTGGGGGATAATGATGTGGCAGTGTAGGTCCATCAACTGTAACAAATGTACCATGAGGGATACTGATAATTGTGAGGGCTATGCAGTTTAGGGGCAGGGGGTATATGTGAAATCTATGAGCGTCTGTTCAATTTTGCTAGAAACTAAAGCTGCTCTCAACATAAAGTTACTTTAAAAATTGGAAATATTCAATCAAAAATTGATGAAATATATACACTATGAAACGTAAGGTAGATAGCTAGTGGGAAGCAGCCGCAGAGCACAGGGAGATCAGCTCGGTGCTTTGTGACTGCCTGGAGGGGTGGGATAGGGAGGGTGGGAGGGAGGGAGACGCAAGAGGGAAGAGATATGGGAACATATGTATATGTGTAACTGATTCACTTTGTTATAAAGCAGAAACTAACACACCATTGTAAAGCAATTATATCCCAATAAAGATGTTAAAAAAATTGATGAAATAACTACTAAAATTACAGCATTCTATATGGTAAACATTCAAAATAAAATTAAATGCTAATCCATGTCAGAAAAAAAATATAATGACCCTCCAGGAATCATCCATATGTGAAGCCACTCAGTATTCCTCATGTAAAAAAGCTAACATGTACCATAGGCAATATAATATCCATGTGTTGATAAATCACGTTTTATGTACATAGCACTAATTTTGAACTCTACGTTTAACCATGCAAATTCAACAGCTATTACATATGATTTATCTAATGGTGTGCTATTTTTAATTATATACTAAGGGAAGAATTATCCTAAATACATTAAAATGATTATGTATTTATAAAACAAATTTTAGAAGGAAAATCCATTCTTTCTCTGTCTCAATGTGTGAAGGTATCAAATCTCTCTCTCTCCCTCTCTCTCTCTCTCTCTCTCTCTCTCTATATATATATATATACACACACACACACACACACACACACACATATAAAATCACCTCAAATATATATGTTTAATATACATACCCCATACACCCAAAAATTTAATCTCTGTTCATTTCCTCACAAATCTGTAGTTTTAATATTTGGGCAATTCTCAACTAGATGTCTCTTTCCTGCTTCCCCTGGGGTCAGTAGGGCTCACACCTGCTGCTGGCAGGTTCACTGTGATGGTTGATCACATGCCATCTCCTTCACAAGTATGGATGTTGTGCAGAACTTTTGACTGGGACACCTAGTTATGCCTCTCCACATGCTAGCTCACATGGCAACTGGGTTCCAAGAGGGTCAAAGCAGAATTTGCAAAGCCTCTAAGGCCTTAACTCAGAAGTGACACGATATCACTTACAACCACGTTGTAATGGTCAAAGAAATTCACATGAGCAATCTAGACACAAGGAGCAGAAAAGGTACTCCAAATACTGAGGAGAGAAACAGAGAAGTCACACTGAAAAACAATGTGTCTATAAGAGGTATTAGTCATGGCAGGCCAATGTCATAACAAATGATTCTAGTAGACTGAACATTTTGGCAGCTCTCAGTGAGGGTACAGGTTGAAAAGATTTGTAAAGCTCTGCTTTGGGCATGAAAAAGGTGAGAGGTTAATAAATGGTAGAAAGGAAATGAAACCTTTGACCAAGATGCTTATCTATGGATGCCATGCCATACCTATAAATAGGAAATTTAATTTTATCATCTTGACCATATTTGCACATATTAGAAAAGAGATTCCTTAGTTCTGATCTCACTATCTTTCAGTCAGCCTATTCCACTCATTGATACTGAGAGTGTTTCCACATATGGATTATTGCTTGGGATCATCGGTGATGTCATTCATTTGAAAAAGGGTAGGATGGTTTCAGGTCTTATTCTATATGGTACTATCTACTCATGATGCTAAAAATGAAAGAAATAAATCAATTGATGGAGAGAGGAAGAAGAGAAAAGAAAAAATTAAAAAAGAATATGCTTATGAAGAAAATGACATATACAAAAAACTTGCTAAAATATAACCCTGCTAATTAATACATATTAATTTGTTTTAGTTTATTCCCCAAAACTAAGTATTCCCCAGAGACAACAATAGTGTTTCTAACAAATGTTTTCACCTTGGGTCATCAACAATGTCAAAATAATGTGCTAAATTTTCATGAGGTGCTTGGGGCAGGAAGCGAAGATTTTCCAAAAAAAAAAAAAAAAAGTTACAGATCAAATGATGCTGACAGCTAAATCAAACTAGTAGGATGACCCAAATAGAAATAGTTATTGCAGACAAATAATTCATGTATATGTTACATATATATCAACTACATATGTATACACACATACATATTTTTATGTCTTTTAAAATATATGTATATACTTTTACATATATACATAAAACTTATGTTAAACAATGTTATTACTAACACAAGAAAATGTCACCATCATCCAAAAACCAAAACAAAACAGAATTACACACACACTTTCTAGGATGCATTCGCCAAACACTCCTTCTGATAGTTATATATATGTATTTATATGACTAGACACAAAGTAAAACCCTTCATCTTAGGCACAGATGGATTTATCAGTCATTGAGTTCAACCTTAACTTTTCATGTACTCTTCATTTTCTGTTCTTCCCTATGAAGTTATTTCTCTCCTCCCGGGGGTTCAGGGTATTTTGTATCTTTGATGCTTTCCTCCAACTTTAAAAGGAAAGTCCCATTATCATAGGAATAAACTGGAGGCAATATGCTCAATGATCAAGGTATCAGATACTATAAATACCTTGGCACTGAATAGCGCCTTCTGGCAGTGGTTCATACCCACAGGAGACTGAATCTGTTTCCTCACTATCGTATTTATGTCAAGCATCATGATATTAATGGGAAACACTTTGTTAACCTCTATGTTCTCTTGATAATTTCAGTCTTTCCCTTTTACTGATTCAAACTCTCTAGTGTTAATTCAGGTAAGACTGTTAACTAGGTATATTTTATGTTATTCAAAACTCATAATATAAGCATGCATATGCACTCAGATATTTCAGGTTGCTTATACTTTGACCTCTGAGGAAAATGTTTTGAAATCTAAGGATTGTATGTGATGTTAATATGATAATAGGACATAAAATAAAAATATTAACAGAAATCAAATACTCAGATATAACCAGTATATATTTCTATTAAAAGTATAATTGGCTTGATGTGAAAGAGGTTTAATACAGTTATTATTTAAAGTGAAAACGCTGCATGGAACAGAACTGTGTAAAGACAGTTCCATGGATAACTTTCCAGTATCTATCCTTTAGGGTATGCCACCATTGGTACTTGACTTCAGACTGACCAAAACAAGTTTTAGTCAACAGAGAAGTAAATGTAAATCATTTTGGGGCCTAAAGTAAGCTGGAATATAAGAGAGATTGTGGTGTTTTCTATCCAATTTATCTCTGCCTTTCTGGTACTCAGACAAACTGGACACTTTCAGTTCTTTGAGAAACTTTTTAGCCTTCTCATTAGTTTAATGAAAAACACAATCAATGCGTCTGCATTAATCTCAGCTTTCATAAAGCATACCATTTACTCCATTTCTTGTTTAAAAACTCCCAAACTTATTCCCTCCTCATTTCACTCATAGAAGGAATGACACAGTTACTTTCTTGGATACCCTGGCATATATAATCCAGGGAATGTGAGAAAGTCAAACATTTTTTATCAAGGCTTTTATGAGGATCATGGGCCATTTGAAAATTTGATTAGAACTACAGTCACTACACATAGAAGAATTGAAATACACAATTTTCTGTGTACCATATACCATATCAAGGAGCTAATCGATCCCATAAATCATATTCATAGAGCTTCTAGGGTACATGGGTGAAAAAAATTACCCATTTTGATAACCGAATATATATATGTATTTTATATCTACATCTATATATCTATACCTTACATTTGATATAAAATTGTTATTGGATAGTTCTACAGAACAGTAATAAATTTCAGAGAGACCCCCAAAACCCTCTTTTTACCATTTGCTTTAAGAAAAAAAATGATCAACTTATTGCCATCTTACATTAAATCTACCCACAACTAGAGGAAGTACAATATATTTAAAAACACACACACACACGCAGAGTGGGCATCCTTCTCTAATTCCCGATCTTAGAGGAACTATTTTCAGCTTTTCACAATTGAGTATTATGTTAGCTGTGGGTTTGTCATAGATGGCCTTTATTATGTTGAGGTATGTTCCCTCTATGCCCACTTTCTGGAGGGTTTTTATTATAAATGGATGTTGAATTTTATCAAAAGCTTTTTCTGCATCAAGTGAGATCATAAAAAGCCATATGGTTTTAATAAGATCATAGTGATCATACGGTTTTTATTCTTCAATTTGTTAATGTGGTGTATTACGCTGATTAATTTGCAGATATTGAAAATTCCTTGCATCCCTGGGATAAATCCCACTTGATCATAGTGTATGATCCTTTTAATGTATTGTTGGATTTGGCTTGCTAGTATTTTGCTGAGAATTTTGTATCTATGTTCTTTGGTGATATTGGCCTATAATTTTCTTTTTTTGTGGTACCTTTCTCTGGTTTTGGTGTCACGGTGATGGTGGCCTCACAGAATGAGTTCTGAAGTGTTCCTTCCTCTGTAATTTTTTTTCCTCTAAAATCAGGAACAAGACAAGGATGCTCACTCTCTCCTTTTATACAAAATAGTTTTGGAAGTCCTAGCCACAGCAATCAGAAAAGAAAAAGAGGGCTTCCCTGGTGGCGCAGCGGTTGAGAGTCCGCCTGCTGATGCAGGGAACGTGGCTTTGTGCCCCAGTCCGGGAAGATCCCACATGCTACAGAGCAGCTGGGCCCGTGAGCCACAGCCGCTGAGCCTGCGTGTCTGGAGCCTGTGCTCCGCAACAGGAGAGGCCACAACAGTGAGAGGCCCGCGTACTGCCAAAAAAAAAAAAGAAATAAAACAAATCCAAATTGTAAAATAAAACTGTCACTGTTTGCAGGTGACATGATACTATACATAGAAAATCCTAAAGATGCTACCAGAAAACTACTAGAGCTCATCAATGAATTCAGTCATGTTGCAGGATAGAAAAATAACACACAGAAATGTTACATTTCTATACACTAACAATAAAAGTCCAGAAAGAGAAACTAAGGAAAACTTCCCATTAACCATCACATGAAAAAGACTAAAATACCTAGGAATAAACCTACCTAAGGAGGCAAAAGATCCATACTAAGAAAACTATAAGAAGCTGATAAAAGAAATTGAAGATAACACAGATAGAAAAATATACTGTGTTCTTGGATTGTAAGAATCAATATTGTTAAAATGACTATACTACTGAAGACAATCTACAGATTCAGTACAACCCCTATCAAATTACCAATGGCATTTTTCACAGAATAAAAACAAAACAAATTTTTAATTTGAATGGAAAAACAAAAGACCCTGAATAGCCAAAGCATCTTGATAAAGAAGAACAGAGCTGGAGGAATCAGGCTCCCTGACTTCAGAATATACTACAAAGCTACGGTCATCAAAACAGTATAGAACTGGCACAAAAACAGACATATAGATCAATGGAACAGGACAGAAAGCCAAATAAGCTCATGCACTTATAGTCAATTAATCTACAACAAAGAAGGCAAGGATATACAATGGAGAAAAGACAGTCTCTTCAATAAGCGGTGCTGGGAAAACTGGACACCTATATATAAAAGAATGACATAGAACATCCTCTAACACCATATACAAAAATAAACTCAAAATGGACTGAAGACCTAAATGTAAGGAAGGACACTATAAAACTCCTAGAGTAAAACATAGGCAGAACACTCTTTGACATAAATCACAGCACTGTCCTTTTGGCTCCGTCTCCTAGAGTAATGGAAATAAAAACAGCAATTAAAAATTGGGATCCAATCAAACTTAAAAGCTTTTGCACAGCAAAGGAGACCATAAACAACCCCAAAAGACAACCTACAGAATGGGAGAAAATATTTGCAAACAATGCAACTGACAAGGGCTTAATTTCCAAAATATACAAACAGCTCATACAGCTCAATATAAAACAAACAACCCAATCAAAAAATGGGCAGAAGATCTAAATACACATTTCTCCATAGAAGACATACAGATGGCCAAAAAGCACATGAAAAAGATGAACATCATTAATTACTAGAGAAATGCAAATCAAAACTACAATGACCTCACACCTGTCAGAATGTCCATCATCAAAAAGTCTACAAACAATAAATGCTGGAGAGGGTGTGGAGAAAAGGGAATTCTCCTACACTGTTGGTGGGAATGTAAATTGGTACAACCACTATGGAGAACAGTATGGAGGTTCCTAAAAATCTAAAAAGAGAACTACCATATGATCCAGCAATCCTGGGCATATATCCAGAGAAAATCATAATACAAAAGGATACATGCACCCCAATGTTCATTGCAGCACTATTTACAATAGCCAAGACATGGAAGCAACCTAAATGTCCATTGACAGATGAATGGATAAAGAACATGTGGTATATATACACAATAGAATACTACTCAGCCATAAAAAAGAATGAAATAATGCCATTTGCAGCAACACTGGTGGGCCTAAAGATTATCATACTAAATGAAGTAAGTCAGAGAAAGGCAAATATCATATGATATCACTCATATGTGGAATCTAACTTAAAAAGTGATACAAAGGAACTCATTTCCAAAACAGAAACAAAGTTACAGATATCAAAAACAAACTTAGGGTTACCAAAGGAGAAATGTGGTAGGGAGGGATAAATCAGGAGCTTGGGATGAACATACACACACTACTATATATAGGATAACCAACAAGGACCTACTGTATAGGACAGGGAACTCTACCCAATATTCTGTGATAAACTATATGAGACAAAAATCTAAAAAAGAATTAATATATGTATATGTATATAACTCACTTTGCTGTACACCTGAAATTAACACATTGTAAATCAACTACACTCCAATAAAATTAAGATTAAAAAGCATACATTCACCCAATGTTCATAGGAGCACTATTTACAATAGCCAAGAGATGGAAGCAAACGAAATGATCACTGACAAATGAATGGATAAAGAAGATGTGGTGTATGTGTGTGTGTGTGTGTATATATATATATACACACACAAATACATATACACACAACGAACTATTACTGAACCATAAAAAAAAAGAATGAAATAATGCCATTTGCAACTACATAGATGGACCTAGAGATTATCATAGTAAGTGAAGCAAGCCAGAGAAATATCATAGTATATCGCTTATATGTGGAATCTAAAAAAAAGATATAAATGAACTTATTTACAAAACAGAAATAGACCCACAGCCATAGAAAACAAACTGACCAAATGGGAAAGGAGGGGAGGGATAAATTAGGAGGTTGGGATTAACATATACATGCTACTATATATAAAATAAAATTTTAAAAACTACATGCAATAAACAAAGCCACACATACTTGCAGCCAAGCATATTTTAAGATATTAAATTTCATATTTTCCTCTCAATTCTTTTCTTTTTATCTTATTGTAAGTAACATTTTTGATTGTCTGCCTTAAGGATTGTAGTGGCATTGGGATAAGTCCTAAGAAGGGACCGTGGGAAGAAAACATAATCTGAAAGAATAGACTTTTCCCAAAAGCTTGAACCGAGTGGAGGAGATGTGTTAGGTATTCTAAAAAGGCATTGCCTTTGAGAATCAGGCAAGCAACTTGGGGGAGATTTCCAAGGATTGGAATGGGCCAGCACTCTGTAAGTCTCAGAAATGATTGGAATCCACACCCTGCTTCAA
Source organism: Orcinus orca (assembly GCF_937001465.1). Lineage (NCBI taxonomy): Eukaryota > Metazoa > Chordata > Mammalia > Artiodactyla > Delphinidae > Orcinus > Orcinus orca. Next base: position 59,391,058 of record NC_064564.1, read on the forward strand.
GGAATAATCCTGAGGAGGTTTGGAAGACCTCTTAGACAACCATCGACCACTGCATTTAGGAAGGCAGAATCTAGGCTTTTGGATAGAATTGGAAGAAGTTTACCCTATCCAAGCCTGGCACAAAATTGGCAGGTCTTCCAAGGATCACAGTAGGGATGGAGAAAGATGAGGTAGAGAGTGTGTTAAAACTGATGCCATCTTCTGATGGTGCTATTCACTGTGATAGGGAACAGAAGCAAAAAAGTTGTTTGTAACATGGGAATAATATGGTGACTCTAAGTACAATTAAAATGCCTGTCATTCAGCCAAGAAGAGATTTCTCACAAGCAGGTAGATTTATGGAGCAAAAGATCAAAGATGACTCTGGAGATGTCATTTAGGCAACCATCTTCCATCATGTCCAAATACCCAGGACAGTTTGATTCAGAAAAATGCTTATAGTGTCTGGCCTTAGGCAGAACACTCTATGACATAAATCACAGCAAGATCCTTTTTGACCCACCTCCTAGAGAAATGCGAATAAAAACAAAAATAAACAAATGGGACCTAATGAAACTTAAAAGATTTTGCACAGCAAAGGAAACCATAAACAATACAAAAAGATAACCCTCAGAATGGGAGAAAATATTTGCAAATGAAGCAACTGACAAAGGATTAATTCCAAAATTTACAAGCAGCTCAGGCAGCTCAATAACAAAAAAACAAACCACCCAATCCCCAAATGGGCAGAAGACCCAAACAGATATTTCTCCAAAGAAGATATACAGATTGCCAACAAGCAAATGAAAAAATGCTCAACATCACTAATCATTAGAGAAATGCAAATCAAAACTACAATGAGGTATCACCTCACACCAGTCAGAATGGCCATCACCAAAAAATCTACAAACAATAAACACTGGAGAGGGTGTGGAGAAAAGGGAACCCTCTTGCACTGTTGGTGGGAATGTAAATTGATATAGCCACTATGGAGAACAGTATGGAGGTTCCTTAAAAGATTAAAAATAGAACTACCATATGACCCAGTAATCCCACTACTGAGCATATACCCCAAGAAAACCATAATTCAAAAACAGTCATGTACCACAATGTTTACTGCAGCACTATTTACAATAGCCAGGACATGGAAGCAACCTAAGTGTCCATCGACAGATGAATGGATAAAGAAGATGTGGCACATATATACAATGGAATATTACTTAGCCATAAAAAGAAATGAAATTGAGTTATTTGTAGTGAGGTGGATGGACCTAGAGTCTGTCTTACAGAGTGAAGTAAGTCAGAAAGAGAAAAACGAATACCACATATATATGGAATCTAAAAAAAAATGGTTATGAAGAACCTAGGGACAGGACAGGAATAAAGACGAGACATTGAGAATGGACTTGAGGACATGGGGAGGGGGAAGGGTAAGCTGGGAGGAAGTAAGAGAGTGGCATGGACTTATATATACTACCAAATGTAAAATAGATAGCTAGTGGGAAGAAGCGCATAGTACAGGGAGATCAGCTCGGTGCTTTGTGACCACCTAGAGGGGTGGGATAGGGAGGGTGGGACTGAGATGCAAGAGACAGGTGATATGGGGATATAGGGATATGTATAGCTGATTCAATTTGTCATAAAACAGAAACTAACACACCAGTGTAAAGCAATTATACTCCAATAAAGATGTTAAAAAATCATTAAAAAATGTTTATTACAACACTATCATAAAATATTAATTTTAAAATAGCATAATACAGGGTTCTGAGCATGGAAATTTCCATTCTCCATGTAACATTTTCTAAGAAACAAAGGTTATAAGCCCTCAGTACCTATATTGTTAGTAGACTTTTTTAAGAACTTAATTTTTGTTTTATTCACTAAATATCCCAGTAAGATAATTATCTAATTTCAATAAAATAACGCAAAATTTTCATTCATAACCATTTCTCCACAGAGGAAAACGTATGCATATATCTACATAGACATACACACACACATACAAGGAAAAGAACAGAATGAAACTTATCAAAGGCATTGCCTCAATCATCTTTTGCTTTTTTTGGACATCACCACAGCCATTATTAAAGTCAAGATTAAAATATACTGGCAGTTACCAGATAGAGTTCAACAAGTTCAAGGGAAGTTGGTGCTACACCATAAACAAGTCCTGTAAGTTTTCCAAGTATAGATTTGCTTAGGAAAAAATCATGTATGTGATATTCCTGATGTATAAATAGGTAGGATTGCATGTTTATTTAATCCAGATGTAGAGATTTTGACCTGGCCTCTTCAACCAAGATATTAAAAGTTCAGGAGCACTATAAGTACTGCTGTATATAGAGAGTAATGTACATATTGAAATTGCACAAAAGTGACAGAGCAATGACAGCACAATGTCTTTTCTATCTGTAAACCGTCAGTTTTTTATAAAAACAACATTCAGCTGCCAATACTTTAGCATTTATCTTCCTTAATGTAAAATCAATATTTCAATGGAAGCTAATTAAACTGGACATTAACTAACAAAAACATTTTGTCTTTTCAAGTGACTTGGAAATAAAAGGATATTCAAGAACAAGTCAGCTATGAGTAAATGCTAATTGGCCTGCCGGCAGTTTATTAAACTGTTACATGGAAAAGGTGATTTATTTGATGATACAATTTATTAATATTAATTCTGCTGCTAAATTGGCAGAAACTTCCTTACACTCAGCTAGTATAAGTAGTGAATGAAGGATCTAGCTTTGAATATTTGGGGAAATGAGGATCCACATACTTAAGAAAGGAGAGTATAGTTTGTCTACTAGAAAGGATGGAACCCTCTTGACTGAAGTGAAACAGGCCAGAGAAAAGAAAAACACTGTTTTTGCCTCGATTCTTCTTTTATGCAGACCTCACTCATCCACTGCTCCCATACACATATGTTGGCATGTTGACAGATGTGGGAAGATTATAAAATATGAAAAATTACTAAATAGCAGAATATCCACTCAAATATGAATACAGACTCAAAGTTAGACAAAATTAAAGTGAATATTCAAATAGCACTACATAATTTTTTTATTCCTAAAAAGATTGATAATATCTATTTTTATCTAAGATGTAGGAAATTACCTCTATTAGTTTCCTATTGCTGCTATAATAAATTACTATAAATTGTGACTTAAAAATAAAAATTTGTTGTTTTACAGTTCTGGAAGTCTGAAGACCACAACAGGTTGCATCAGGCTATAATGTCAGCAAGGCTGCATTCATTTCTGGAGACTCTAGGAGAGACTCTGTTTGCCTTTTCTAGCTTCTAGAGGCTGTGTGCACATCTTGGCTCCTGGCCCCCTTCCTCTGTCTTCAAAGCCATTAGTATTGTATCTCTGACTTTTTTCCCCCCATATTTACATCTCGCTTTGACCACACCAGAAAGGTTCACAGCTTTTAAGGACAAGTGGGATTAGATTGAGCCTACATGGATATTCCAGGATTATTTCTCATCTTAATTTCCTTAATCTTAATCACAACTGCAGAGTCCCTTTTGTCATGTAAAATAACATGCAGGTTCTGGGAATTAGGGTATGAATATATGTGTGTGTGTGTGTGTGTGTGTGTGTGTGTGTGTGTGTGTGTGTGTGTGTGTGTGTGTGTGTGTGTGTGTGTGTGTGTGTGTAGAGGTAGTCTTTATTCTGACTATCACAATTACATTTCTTCAAAAGAATTTTTGATGCTTCTATATCAGGAACATTCAAGAAACTTCTGCATACTTTGCTTACTGTGTCTCACTCTAAAGTGGATGACAAAGGGACAAAGGAATCTGTAAAGTGTGACCCTGAGAAACCCACATATCTGCTGTCACTGCTGATGAAAGCGTGAAAAAGATTCCAATTCCCCTTCCAAATCTCAAACTAATGCTTCTGACGGACAGACCATAAATCACTTAGAGAACTCTGATGAACACAACTCTTGGAAATGGAGTTTCTAAGCTTCCAAACTTTGGGGAAAAAAACAAAAAATTAGAAAGATATAGAGATAAATATGGTTAACACAAAGGAAATATATCCCTTAACAGTTGAGTTAAATTTAAATCACTAATGTAGGTATAAGTCATGGCTCAGAGTACTAAAGGTTTCCTTTTTTTTATTGGAGTATAATTGATTTACAATCTTGTGTGAGTTTCTGCTGTACAATGAAGTGAATCAGCTATATATATATACATATATCCCCTTCCTCTTGGAACTCCCTCACCCCCTTATCCCACCCTTCTAGGTCATCCCAGAGCACCGAGCTGAGCTTCCTGTACTATACAGCATGTTCCCACTAGCTATCTATTTTACACATGGTAGTGTATTTATGTCACACCTAATCTGCCAATTCATCCCACCCCCCCCCCACCGGGTCCACATGTCCATTCTCGACGTCTGCCTTTCTATTCCTGCCCTGCAAATAAGTTCATCTGTACCATTTTTCTAGATTCCACACATATGCATTAATATATGATATTTGTTTTGCTCTTTCTGACTTACTTCACTCTGTATGACAGACTCAAGGTCCATCCACATCTCTACAAATGACCCAATTTCATTTCTTTTTATGGCTGAGTAATATTCCATTGTATATATATACCACATCTTCTTTATCCATTCATCTGTTGATGGACATTTAGGAAGTTTCCATGTCCTGGATATTGTAAATAGTGCTACAATGAACATTCGGGTACCTGTGTATTTTTGAATTAAGGTTTCCTCAGGGTATATGCCCAGTAGTGGGATTGCTGGGTCATATAGTAGTTCTATTTTTAGGTTTTTAAGGAACCTCCCTACTGTTCTCCACAGTGGCTGTATCAATTTACATTCCCACCAACAGGGCAAGAGGGCTCCCTTTACCCTGCATCCTCTCTAGCATTTATTGTTTGTAGATTTTTTGATGATGGCCATTCTGACTGGTGTGAGGTGATATCTCATTACAGTTATGATTTGCATTTTTCTATTAATTAGTTCTGTTGAGCATCTTTTCATGTGCCTCTTGGCCATATGTATATCTTCTTTGCTGAAATGTCTATTTAGGTCTTCCATCCATTTTTTTAACTGGGTTGTTTGTTTTTTTGATATTGAGCTGCGTGAAGTGTTTGTATGTTTCGGAGATTAATCCTTTGTCCATTGCTTCATTTGCAAATATTTTCTCCCATTCTGTGGGTTGTCTTTTCGTCTTGTTTATGGTTTCCTTTGCTGTGCAAAAGCTTTTAAGTTTCATTAGGTCCCATTCTCTTATTTTCATTACTCTAGGAGCTGGTCATAAAAGATCTTGCTGTGATTTATGTCAAAGAGTGTTTTTCCCATGTTATCTTCTAAGAGTTTTATTGTGTCTGGTCTTACATTTAGGTCCGTAATCCATTTTGAGTTTATTTTTCTGTATGGTGTTGGGGGTGTTCTAATTTCATTGTTTTACATGTAGTTGTCCAGTTTTCCCAGAACCATTTATTGAAGAGGCTGTCTTGTCTCCAGTGCACTTTCTGGCCCCCTTTATCATAGATTGGGTGATCATAGGTGCATGGGTTTACCTCTGGGCTTTCTATCTTGTACCATTGGTCTACCTTTCTGTTTTTGTGCCAATACCATATTGTCTTCATTATTGTAGCTTTGTAGTATAGTTTGAAATCGGGGAGCCTGATTCCTCCAGCTCTGTTTTTCTTTCTCAAGATTGCTTTGGCTATTCGGGGTCTCTTGTGTTTCCATATAAATTGTATGATTTTTTGTTCTAATACTATGAAAAATGCCATTGGTAATTTGGTAGGGATTGCATTGAATCTGTAGATTGCTTTGGGTATTATAGTCATTTTCACAGTTTTTTATTCTTCCAATCCAGGAACATGGTATACTTCTCCATCTGTTTGTGTCATCTTTGATTTCTTTCATCAGTGTTTTATAGTTTTCTGAGTACAGGTTTTTTGTCTCCTTAGGTAGGTTTTTTTCCTAGGCATTTTATTCTTTTTGATGTGATGGTATATGGGATTATTTCCTCGGTTTCTCTTTCTGATCTTTTGTTGTCAGTGTATAGGAATGCAAGAGATTTCTGTGAGTTAATTTTGTATCCTGCAACTTTACCAAATTCATTGATGAGCTCTATTAGTTTTCTGGTGGCATCTGTAGGATTTTCTATGTATAGTATCATGTCATCTGCAAACAGTGACAGTTTTACTTCTTCTTTTCCAATTTGTATTCTTTTATTTCTTTTTCTTCTCTGATTGCCATGCCTAGGACTTCCAATACTATGTTGAATAACAGCGGTGAGAGTGGACATCCTTGTCTTGTTCCTGATCTTAGAGGAAATGCTTTCAGTTTTTCACAATTGAAAATAATATTTGCTGTGTGTTTGTCATATATTGCCTTTATTATGTTGAGTTAGGTTCCTTCAATGCCCACTTTCTGGAGAATTTTTATCATGAATGGATGTTGAATTTTGTCAAAAGCTTTTTCTTCATCTATTGAGATATCATATGGCTTTTATTCTTAGTTAATATGGTGTATCACATTGTGTTGCATATTGAAGAATCCATGCATCCCTGGGATAAATCCCACTTGATCATGGTGTATGATCTTTTTAATGTGCTGTTGGATTCTGTTTGCTAGTATTGTGTTGAGGATTTTTGTGTCTATGTTCATCAGTGATACTGGTCTGTAATTTTCTTTTTTTGTGACTTCTTTGTCTGGTTTTGGTATCAGCGTGATGGTGGCCTTGTAGAATGAGTTTGGAAGTGCTCCTCCCTCTGCAATTTTTTGGAAGAGTTTGAGAAGGATAGGTGTTAACTATTCTCTAAATGTTTGATAGAATTTGCCTGTGAAGCCATCTGGTACTGGACTTTTGTTTGCTGGAAAGTTTTTAATTACAGTATCAATTTCATTACTTGTGATTGGTCTGTTTCTGTATTCTAATTTTTCCTGGTTCAGTCTTGGAAAGTTGTAACCTTTCCGAGAATTTGCCCATTTCATCCAGGTTGTCCATTTTATTGGCATATAGTCGCTTGTAGTAGTCTCTTATGATCCTTTGTATTTCTGCGGTGTCAGTTGTAACTTCTCCTTTTTCATTTCTAATTTTATTGATTTGAGTACTGTCCCTTTTTTTCTTGATGAGTCTGGCTAAAGGTTTATCAATTTTGTTTATCTTCTCAAAGAACCAACTTTTAGTTTTATTGATCTTTGCTATTGTTTTCTTCATTTCCTTTTCATTTATTTCTGCTCTGATGTTTATGATTTCTTTCCTTCTACTACCTTTGGGTTTTCTTTTTTTTTCTTCTTCTTTCTCTAGTTGCTTTAGCTGTAAGGTTAGATTGTTTATTTGAGATTTTTATTTTTTCTCGAGGTTAGCTTGAATTGCTGTAACTTCCCTCTCAGAACAACTTTTCCTGTGTACCATAGGTTTTGGATCATCATGTTTTCATTACCATTTGTTTCTAGGTATTTTTTATTTCTTCTTTGATTTCTTCAGTGATCTCTTGGTTATTTAGCAGTGCACTGTTTAGCCTCCATGCATTTGTGTTTTTTACAGTGTTTTCCCTGTAATTGATTTCTAATCTCATAGCATTAAAGAAGAGTTTTTTTAAGTTATGTTTGCAATTAAAAAATATTTCAGGAATTAAGGGTTAATGTGCCTCAAATTATTAAAATACCAACGTGCATATCTATGTGTGTGTGTGGTTGTGTGTGTGGTTCTGTGTATGTGTCTACCAGTTCATTTTAGATAATGTTTGTTTGTGAAACTTTAGTTTTGAGAATTATACTTCTAAGAGGAATTATAACATAATGCTATGAGTTTACTAAATAACTTCATTTTCCTAGGTATAGAGCAAAGCTGCCTTTTATTTATTTATTTATTTTTGGTTGCATTGGGTCTTCATTGCTGTGCGTGGGCTTTCTGTAGTGGCGGTGAGTGCTGGCTACTCTTCATTGTGGTGTGCAGGCTTCTCATTGCAGTGGTCTCTCTTGTTGCAGAGCATGGGCTCTAGGTGCACGGGCTTCCGTAGTTGTGGCACGTGGGGTCAGCAGTTGTGGCTTGCGGGCTGTAGTGCGCAGGCTCAGTAGTTGTGGTGTGCAGGCTTAGTTGCTCCACAGCATGTGGGATCTTCCTTGACCAGGGCTTGAACCCATGTCCCCTGCATTGGCAGGTTGATTCTTAACAACTGTACCACCATGGAAACCCCAAAGCTGCCTTTTTGAACCACCTTGCATCTCAGTAGTCTCATGTCTTTGATTCTCAAGATTAGAAGCTCAATTATGTTTAGTAAATAAAAGTGACTTTAATTATTTTTTTTCACCATTCATAACAGGTTACAGACCAATGTGTTCAAAATCGGTCAGTTTCAAAAGAGGATGGCAGGTTTGGATGCACTGGACTTTAAATGAAGGAACAATAAAGGCTTGTATAGTTAATCCATAAAGATTTGGGCATTTACTTGATACCACAATATAGCTAACTCTATCCTGACTACTATAGAAATATTCTGATTTTTTAAGGTATTGCTGAGCACAGGAAAATTAATAGTAGTAAATATATCTAACAGTTGTCATTTTACATCCTTCCTACTTTTTTTCTTCATTATCTACTCTCTGCACAGCACAGTGCTAAGCACAGATGGGCCATGTTAGAAACTGTCCTCTCTGTGAAATTACACATTTTATAAATACCTAAAAATGTTTTGCTCTGATACTGTGAAATAATATATCACACACATATATACATATATATATATATATAGTTTCATAGTCATACATTATTTTATATATATTCCTTATAACTTATTAGATGTTTACTGTGGGAACCTCAAATAATTTCATAAGAAATAGCTTATTAATTCCTTTGGTACAAATGTGAGACAGGCACAACCATAATACCCATTTTATAGATAGTTATGCAGAAGCACATAAAGACTAAAACACTAGCCCGAGTCTATGTCCCTTGTTCTGACCCTCACATGCTTTCTATTTTTCAACTTGTATAAGCTTATTCTCTGGTATCTATGTGACATTTGTGAAATGAGAGAAAATCATCTCTCCTGGGAACAAAATGACATTGACAAACTTGGCAAAGACTTGACTGCCATTTCCCCAATTTGAATGACTTTTCTTTTCTGACACAGAAAATGCAGTAGTTGTAAATAAAAAAAATTTAAAAAGCTTAAAAGAAAATTTCCTTAAAGGAAGAAAATAGTTTTTTATTTAAAAAAAACAAGGAGAATCACAGGAAATATAAGGTCATCAAAATTACTGAGAAAAAAATAGAGGATTTTCTTTTTCTTTTTTTTAATAAACAAATCTGAGTTGTCTCTAAAGGTATAATTAACTGAGATGGAAAAGGGAAAACTGCACCAAACCACAAGTAGGTCAGGTCAGCTCATTTGTGGTTCTCAGCTGCACGGGCTCTGACAGCTGGCTGAATATATATATATATATGATATAAAGGCTGTAGTGATTTATTGGTCTTTCTTTCCCTACTGTCTGTGATATAAAAACATGGAAAGGAAAACCAATAGTTTTTCCTTCTTGCTTAGGAAAAACCTACATTGGGGACTTGAGTGTAATTATGAAATGCAGTTAGCTACACCCAAGTGCATAAAACACATTGCTAATTATATTTAAACACAGAGAAACTATGACGGGTGAAAGAAAATTTTGGTACTTTCTGGCCCTATAGATATTTTTACCTAAATTTTATTTCATATACCAATTAATTTTTAATGTTGTAAAAATTAAATATAACTCTCCTCCTCACTAAACACTCATAGACAAGATAAACACAGAAATATCAGCATTCCTCCTCTTTAAAAAATCCTTTTCAAATTTTGCAAGTAATAAAATTCTAGAAAAGTGAACGTAATTCAGACATAAGCAAATTCTACCATGCTTGATTCATGAGACTCATTTGTCCCATTTAAAGGACACTCAGAAGAATAATTAATTACACCTGCCTCCCCTAAGTAACCCATTTGCAACATTCTGTTGGGGGAGCATGCATAATGTTATCCTCTGTTTTAAAAAACTAAATCCTGTACCCTGAACACACTTGAAATATTTTTTTATTGAAGTACAGTTGATTTACAATATTGTAATTGTTTCAGGTGTACAGCAAAGTATCCAGCAAAGTGAGTTCTTTTCAATTATAGGTTATTACAAGATAGTGAATATAGTTCCCTGTGCTATACAGTAAATCCTTGTTGTTTATCTATTTTATTTTTGGTAGTGTGTATTTGTTAATACCATACTCCTAATTTATCCCTTCCCCTTTGGTAACCACGAGTTTGTTTCCTGTGTCTGCTAGTCTGTTTCTGTTTTGTATATAAGTTCATTTGTACTATTTTTTAAATTCCACATATGAGTGATATCATGTAATATTTGTCTTTCTCTGTCTGATTTTACTTAGTATGATAATCTCTTGGTTCACCCATGTTGCTGTAAATGGCATTATTTCATTCTTTTTTATGGCTTAGTAATATTCCACTCTTTGTATCTATCTATCTATCTATCTATCTATCTATCTATCTATTTACCACATCTTCTTTATCCAGTTATCTGTCAATGGACATTTAGGTTGCTTCCATGTCTTTGCTATCATAAATAGTGCTGCTATGAACACTGGGGTGCATGTATCTTCTTGAATTAGAGTTTTTGTCTTTTCTGGATATATGCCCAGGAGTGGGATTGCTGGGTCACACAGAAACTCTCTTTTTAGTTTTTTAAGAAACCTCCATATTGTTCTCCATAGAGGCTGTACCGATTTACATTCCCACCAACAGTGTATGAGGGTTCCCTTTTCTCTACACCCTCTCCAGCATTTATTATTTGTAGACATGTGGATGATGGCCATTCTGACCAGTGTGATGTGATACCTCATTGTAGTTTTGACTTGCATTTTCTAATACTTAGCAATGTGGAGCATTTTTCATGTGCCTGTTGGCCATATATATATGTCTTCTTTGGAGAAATGACTATTTAGGTTTTCTGCCCACTTTTTGATTGGGTTGTTTATTTTTTCTGTGTTACTGAGTTGTATGAGCTGTTTGTATATTTTGCACATTAAGCCCTTGTTGGTTGCAACATTTCCAAATATTTTCTCCCAGTCTGTAGGTGTTCTTTTTATTTTGTTCATGGTTTCCTTTGCTATGAAAAACTTATAAGTTTGATTAGGCCCCATTTGTTTATTTTTGCTTTAATATATTTTGCGCCTTGGGAGACTAACCTAAGAAAACATTGCTACAATTTATATCAAAGAGTCTTACCTGTGTTCTCTTCTAGGAGTTTTATGGTGTCATGTCTTATATTTAAGTCATTAAGCCATTTTGAATTTATTTTTGTTTATGGTGTGAGGGAGTGTTCTAACTTCATTGATTTACATACAGCTGTCCCACACGTGAAATATTTTATCTCTGAACTTCGGGTTGTAAGTTTTTAGTATTCTGCACTATGTCTGTTATCCTATTCTTGTCACTCTTCCTCCAAGAAACTTGCCAATCCACTTCTACTCAGCAGCCTCTCTCTTCTTTTTCTCATGTCATTTCAGTTTTTGCAGACCCAGATCGTGTACCTAACTACAGTCTCCTTCCTACTTCAAATCTCTGCAAATGGGTTTCTGATCCCACCATCCAACCAATGATGTAGATGATTTTCATGCTAAGGCCAATGGAAAATATGGCTCATTACTACCTAAAACTGGCCAGAGGTGAGACTATTATACTCTGTCTCTCATTCATTACTCTTTTTCTTTATATGGCTTCCAAAAAATTACATTTTGGCTTCTCCATTTCTTTTCTTTCAGTGATCTTATTCCCCAGCCAATTTCTCCAGAGAAGCTACAAATAATCTCTTTTCCACATGTCCTTACTCCCTTTGAAATATTTACATAAAAACTATAGCCTGACAGAATATTGTAAAGCAAGTAAACTCCAATTAAAAATAAAAAATAATTTTCTAATTAAAAAATAAAATAAATTTAAAAAACCTATAGCCTGAAGACTATAAAATTTATATATTCAAACAAATAAACATACACATTCTTTCATTAGCACTTAATCATTATTGTATCATGTGCATATCAAACTCAACACACTTAAAATTGAGTTAATATTCAAAAAGCACATATAATAGATATTGGCCCATAGTAAGCAAATACTTCTTAAAAAATAAAATTTGCCAACAACTATAAGGCAATAAAGTGGACAACCTAGAAGAAATGGACAAATTCTTAGAAACATACAATCTGCTAAGAGTGAACCAGGAAAGAAGAGAAAATATTAACAGACATATTACCAGTAATGAAATTGAATCAGCAATTTAAAAACTTCCAGGAAACTAAAGTCCAGGACAGGACCAGTTGGCTTCACAGTTGAATTCTACCAAACCAAACATTTAGAGAAGTGTTAACATCTTACCTTCTCAAACTATTCCCAAAAATTGCAGAGGAAGGAATGCTTCTGAACTCATTTTATGAGGCCAGCATCATCCTGATACCAAACCAAAGATTATCACACACACACACAAATTTACAGGCTAGTATCACAGATGAACATAAACGCAAACATCCTGAACAAAATGTTAGTACACCAATCCAGTGTTACATTTAAAAGATCATACACCATGATCAAGTGGGTTTTACCCCAGAGATGCAAGGATTTTTCTACAAAAATCAATGTGATACACTGCATTATCAAATAGAAAAATAAAAATCATATGATCATCTCAGTAGATGCAGAAAAACCTTTTGACAAAATTCAACATCCAATTACGATAAAACCTATCCACAAAATGGGCATATAGAGAACATATCTCAACATAATAAAGGACATACATCACAAAACCACGCTAAAATCATACTCAACAGTGAAAAGTTGAAAGTATTTCCTTTAAGATCAGGAATAAGACAAGGATGTGTACTCTCACTGCTTTTATTAAACACAGTATTGGAAGTCCTAGCCACAGTAATCAGAGGAAAAAAAGAAATAAAATAAATACAAATTGGAAAGGAAGAAGTAAAACAGTCACTGTCTGCAGATGACATGATACTGTACATAGAAAATCCTAAAGACACCAACAGAGAACTACTAGAGTTCATTAATGAATTTCATAAAGTTGCAGGATATGAAATTAATATACAGAAATCTGTTGCATTTCTATACACTAACAATGAAGTATCAGAAAGAGAAATTAAGGAAACAATCCCATTTACCATTGAATCAAGAAGAATAAAATACCTATGAATAAACCTAAGTAAAGATATAAAAGACCTGTACTCAGAAAACTATAAGACATTAATGAAAGAAATTAAAGATGAAACAAACAGATGGAAAGATATATTGTGTTCATGAACTGGAAGAATTTATATTGTTAAAATGACCAGACTATCCAGGACAATCAACATATTCAATGCAATCCCTAACAAATTACCTATGGCATTTTTCACACAACTAGAACAAAAAAAAATTTAATTTGTATGGAAACACAAAAGATCCTGAATAGCCAAAACAACCTTGAGAAAGAACAGAGCTGAAGAAATCATTCTCCCTGTCTTCAGACTATAGTACAAAAGTAAGTAATCAAAACAGTATGGTACTGGCACAAAAACAGACACAGAGATCAATGGGACAGAACAGAAAGCCCAGAATAAACCAACATACTTACATGGTCAATTAATCTATGACAAAGGAGGCAAGAATACACAATGGAGAAAAAACAGTCTCCTCAATATGTGGTGCTGGTGAAACTAAATTGCTACATATGAAAGAATGGATGTAGAACATCTTATACCATATTCAAAAATAAACACCAAATGGATTAAATACCTAAATGTAAGAGGAGAAAACATAAAACGCCTAGAAGAAAACATAGGCAAAACACTCTTTGACATGAATTGTAGCAAAAAGGGGTTAACATCCAAAATACATAAAGGCTTATACAACTCAATATCAAAAAACAAACAGCCTGACTATAAAAGATCAGAAGATCTGAATAGACATTTTTCCAATGAAGACATACATATGGCCAACAGGCACATGGAAAAATGTTCAACTATGTTAATCATCAGAAAAATGCAAATTAAAACAACAATGAGATATCACCTCACCCCTGTCAGAATGGCTATCATCAAAAAGACCACAAATATCTAATGCTGGCAAGGTTGTGAAGAAAAGGGAACCCTCATACACTGTTGTTGGGAATGTAAATTGGTAGAGCCACTATGGAAAACAGAATGGTGGTTTCTCAAAAATCTAAAAGTAGAACTACCAGGTGATCCAGCAATTCCACTCCCGAGTATATATCCAAATAAAACAAAAACACTAATTCTAAAAGATACATGCACCCCAATGTTTATAGCATTACTTACAATTGTCAAGAACCTAAGTGTCCACCAACAGATGAATGGATAAAGATGTGGTATATTCCATTGTGTGTGTGTGTGTGCACGTGTGTGTGTGTGTGTGTATATATATATATGGAATACTACTCAGCCATAAAGAAGAATGAAATTTTACCATTTATAACAACATGGATGCACTTCGAGGGTATTATGTTAAGTGAAGTAAGTCAGATAGAGAAAGAAAAATATCGTATGAAATCACTTACATGTGGAATCTAAAAAATAAAAAAAGTAGTGAACATAAAAAGAAAACAGACTACAGATAAAGAGAACAACCTTGTGGTTTCCAGCGGGAGAGGGAAAGGAGGAAGGGCAAGATAGGGGTAGGGGGTTAAGAGGTACAAACTATTATGAATACAGTCAGTAAGCTACAAGTACATATTGTACAACACAGGGAATATAGTCAACATTTTATGATAACTATAAATGGAATACAACCTTTAAAACTTGTGAATCATTATGTTGTACACTTGTAACTTATATAATATTGTACAACAAATATATCTCAATAAAAAATAAATTTGCATAGTGAAGTGTTTAAAGGTATGAACTTTATAGTTGGCCACACAAGATTTGAATAATAACTTTACTGAGTATAATATCATAATACTTGCTTGATACTGTTATGGTATTTATGAATATTAAATAAATACTTATACTGTGCAGCACACAGAACATGCTTAGATATGTTACTGCTGTTAATAGAATTTTAAAACAAACTCTATGTTCTATTTAATTTTCCTCCTAGATGTCCTTGAAATCTATCCCACTTTTATCATTCTCACTAACAATTTTTTAGTTCAAGCCCTTATATCTTGCTTGTATTGCTGAAATATCCTTCTAATAAGACCCTCACCTTTCAAGTTCAGTTTTCAAAAATTCCAAGAAAATATTCTAAAAGAACAAAATTATTCATAGCTGTTTATTTAAATTCATTCATGGTTTTGCATATCTTTACTGAATGCTTTTAAACCCCTGTGTAAAGCATTCAAGATTTTCTTCTACTTCTCCAGAGCTACCTCTCATCAGTACTACTTTTACATTCTATGCTACAACCATACCCAATTACTTTTAGTACCCCTGATGGATCACGTTCACTGTTATATTTGGGCCCTTTGACATGAAATACTTTCTAGCCTGCCTCAAGTTTATCTTGGTTTACATAGCACATTATTTTCTTTCAAAATTCAGACAAGGAAACCCCTCAGTCTTTTTCTGATGCTTCAATCTGATTTGCTTAACCCCTTTTCTATGGTTCCATAGTATTCTGAGTATTTCTCGATCATAGCATATAGTAGTCTATATTTTAATCAGTTTACTTGCCAAAAGTACAGGGAATATGATATGTTGTATTCTTCATGCCCAGTTCAGTGTCTGGTTTACCATCTGGCAGTAAGACTTAGGACAGAAAATGAGTAAAGTGATAGAGAATTCAAGTATCATCAATTTTAAAATAAGGTAAAAAATTACTTATTAGATTTCCTTGTATTCTTTATGGCATATAAGTCAATAATAATTTATTAATATTTGCAACTTTGCTATTTTTGAATCTTTTATTTGTTTTTTTCCCCATGGCAGTGAGGTCTAGCAGGTTGCAACAATGATATACACCTGTGATGGCATCACAGGCTTAGGAAGTGGATTCAGGGGAAAAGGTCAGTTCATTTCTCTGAAGAATGCTATAATAATGCCTTACAATATTTGTCTTACTATCACTGATTCTCCCACTCACAAACAGTACCACACTGGGCAGAACCAAAGAAAGTTGCTAAAAGGAATAATTCCTGCTTGGGAACTAAGGAAATTGACCAATAAGAATATTCACACATATAAATACCACATAAATTTCAGTAAGTTCTTTAAAATGCTTATTCTGATATCCTATCTAATTGATACATATCAGGTTTTAATTCTGGCACCAACAAGACTTAAAGGTATTAAAGAAAATATCCAAGATATTCTAAAAAGTTTCAATAAATTTTGTAAGTGTGTTTACCCAACCTGTCAGGAATTATGTGTGAGAAATCTCCTAAACTTTATCTTTACGTGCCAGGAAAATACAGTTGAAAGAGAACAAATAAGGAAGGAAGCAGATAGGACAGTTTTTAGCAGTAGCATCACACAGGACCCGTCGGAAAGAGCAAGAAACTGCACAAAAAAACTAATTTAAAATTGTCAAGTGGCCTCTGTTCTTTAAAGGAAGCAATTTCCTTGTAATTGTCCAAAGGTCTCAGGTATGGAATTAATATGGCTCAAAAAGGTCATAACCCTTTTTTCCTGCTCTCATTAAAGAACCTAAAATTATTTTGAAGGACATTTTAAGATAATATGTCCCTATATGAATTTAAACTTCCAAAATATTTACTACCTAAAGGGGCCACAAAAGTTATTTTGTCTACCATAAATATTCAAGACATTCTCTAGATTAAGTACCAGCAAACTGTGACCCACAGGCCAAATGTGGTCCATTAGTTGTTTTTTATAAAGTCTACTGGACTACAGCCATTCCCATTCCTTTGTATTATTTGTGGCTGTTTTCTCACTATAACAGAAGAGTTGAGTAGTCACAGAGATGATACAACCCTCAAAGCCTAAAATATTTACTACATGAAACTTAGAAAAAAAGTTTGCCAACTCCTGCTGAAACTCTTATAATTTATATCTGATCAAATCATAAGAAAGTCCTCCCAAAGCACAACATACAGCTAATACAGCTGTCCCAATATTTTGACATGGATACATGTACACACACATATGTGCACACACACATAGACATACATGTATTTACTGTATTTTTAAATAATCTTCCCACAAGCAACAGCTTTTACCATGACAAAGCAAATCTTCAACATCCTTTAATAACACTGAAGAAGATTGCCACGTGAGATATCAGAGACTGATCCATCTTTGGATGGGTGACACAGCAGGGCTGCCTTTGCTTTTAAAATTATGAGGGTCATATTTGGTCAATGCAAGAAAGAATTAGGTAAGTTATCCTACCTAATAAGGATAGGATAAAATTTTTATGTTTTCAAAATAGACAGGGGTCAGGTTAATCTGGGATGGTAGGAAAGGAAAAATTAAATAATGGGGAATATCAGACCAAGATGGAGTACCAGAGCCTAAAACCTGAACAGTAACAATACCTTTCAGCATGAAAAACTTTTTTTAAAAAATGGACAAGATATATGCATTAATGGTCTCAAGTTTTATATCTGACAAGAACAGACTATAATCTTTGAGAGGTTAAAAAAAACACACACAAAAGAGATTAATCCAATAATTTTCACATCTTGCCTATAGAATGTTTTCTGATTATTGTACAGAAGGACAAACACAGGCAAGTGCAGCAGTCTGCATGAGTTGTGAAATGGAGCTGGGCTTTTATGAAGGCTAAAGCAGCTAGAAGTGGAGTTTTGGCAGGGAGAGAACTGCAAAGAGAGCGAGCTCTGGATAGCTTTGAAGATTCCCTTTTTAGTATTTAGCTGAATACTTGATCAGCTCATATATATATGTCAGGCAATGATTCAAGGCTCAGAGGAAAACAAACAAACAAACAGATAATTAGAGGGAAAACTAAAACTCCTTGAGTTGACCAAAGGAAGTTATTGCGTGCTCTTCCCATTAGGCAGAGTAGAAACCCTCCTCAACAGTTTGTTAACATTGGGTAAAGTATTCATAAGTGTTTAGTTAAATAGTGGAGAAAAAGTAGCCCTAGACCAAACACTACTCTGGTCTAACCTAAAACTGCTTAAAAGCAAGACTCTAAAGGATCAGGGCATTTTCAATTTACTCAAACATGTCCCAGAACAAAGCTCCAAAATATTTAAACAAATGCAATAAAAATCACAATACAACAAAGTAAAATTCACAATGCCTGACAGCTAACAAAAACCTAGAAAAACAAACAAACTACAATTACCAGACACCATAAAAGCAGGACAACCAACTCATAAAACAAAATGAAAAAAGTCCATCATTTAAAAATGACTCAGATGTGAACATATGAGAATTAGTAGACACTGGCACTTAAGTAGTTGTTAAAACTGTTTCCATGTTGAAAAGTTAGAGGAAAGACTGCACATGTTAAACAGAGACATGGTAATTATGGATTAAGACTCAAGCTTTTAGAGATTAAAATTATAATGTCTGAGATTTAAAAATGCTCTAATTGGGGTTAATGCTGATTAAATATTACATAAGAAAATATCAGTGACTTGAAGGCAGTGGAATAGAAACTACCCAAAATGAAGCACAGAGGGAAAAAAACTGAAAAAAAAAAAAGAGAACTGAAAGTTGGGCAGATGCAGAAAAGTGTTTAAATAAATGATGAATGACTAATTTTTTTCCAAATTTTATGAAAAGTAAAAAGCTACAGACTGAAAAACTAAATGAATCACAAGCACACACACATACAAAAAAAACCCTAAAAGGCACATCATAATTCAATTAGTTAAAATCAGTGATGAAGAGAAAATCTGATAGTTTTCAATATTCAGTACTTTAACATCCCTGGTTAAATGTATTTTTAGGATTGGTTTCTTAATTTCTCTTCCTGAGAGTTCATTAGTAGCATATGATTTTTACACACTGATTTTGTATCCTACACCTTTACTGAATTTATTAGTTATAATAGTATGCTGTGGAGTCTAGGGTTTTCTATACATAATATATCATCTGCAAATAATGACAGGTATACGTTTTCCTTGGGAATTTGGATGACTTTTATTTCTTTTTCTGGCCTAATTGCTCTAACTAGACCTTCCAATATTATGTTGAATAAAAGTGTCAGGAGTGGGCATCCTTGTTTTGTTCCTGATCTTTGATGAAAGCCTCAGTATTTCACCTTAAGAATGATGTTAGCTGTAAGCTTGTCATATTTAGCCTTTATTATGTTGAGGTTATGTTCCCTCTATACCCACTTTGTATCGAGTTTTTATCATAAATGAATGTTGAATTTTGTCAAATAATTTTTCTGTAGCTATTCAGGTGATCATATGGTTTTTAAATATTTTGTTATCCTGGTGTATCACACAGTTATGTGGATATGTTGAACTATCTTTGCATCCCTGAAATAAATCCCACTTGATCATGGTATATGATCTTTTTAACATTTTGTTGAATTTGGTTTACTAATATTTTGCTGATGATATTTGCATATATGTTCATCACGTGTGTACTTTTGTTGTGGCATCCTTGTCTGGTGTTGGTATCAGGGTAATGCTGGCCTTAAAAAATGAGTTTGTAAGTGTTCCCTCCAGTTCTATTTTTTGGAAAAGTTTAAGAAGGATTGATATTAATTCTATGAATGTTTGGTAGAATTAATCAGTGAAGTTGTCTGGTTCTGGACTTTTGTTTGTTGGGAGATTTTGATTACTGACTCAGTTTCCTATGCTAGTAATCAGTCTGTTTAGATTTTCTTTTTTTTTTTAACTTTCATATTTTTTTTAGTGAAGTATAGTTGATTTGCAATGTTGAGTTAGTTCCAGGTACACAGCAAAGTGATTCAGTTATACATATATACACACACACATACACACACACACACACACACATTTCTTTTTCATATTCTTTTCCATTATAGACTACTATAAGATATTGAATATAGTCCTCTGTGCTATACAGTAGGATCTTGTTGTTTATCTATTTTATATATAGTAGTTTATATCTGCTAATCTCAACTCCTAACTTATCCCTCCACCTCCCCTTTCTCCTTTGGTAACCATAAGTTTGTTTTCTAAGTCTGTAAGTCTATTTCTGTTTTGTATATAAGTTAATTTGTATCATATTTTAGATTCCACATACAAGTGATATCATGTGATGTTTGTCTTTCTGTGTCTGACTTACTTCACCCAGTATGACAATCTCTAAGTCCATCCATGTTGCTGCAAATGGCATTATTTCATTCTTTTTTATGGCTCAGTAATATTCCATTGTATGTGTATGTGTGTGTGGGGGTATATATATATATAGAGAGAGACACACACACCAGGTCTTCTTTATCCATTCATCTGTTGATGAACATTTAGGTTGCTTCCATGTCTTGGCTATTGTAAATAGTGTTGCTATGAACATTGGGGTGCATATACCCTTTCAAATTACAAGTTTTCTCTGAATATATGACCAGGAGTGGGATTGTTGGATCATATGGAAACTCTATTTTTAGTTTTTTAAGGAACCTGTGTACTGTTTTCCATAGTGGGTGAACCAGTTTACATTGCCACCAACAGTTTATGAGGGTTTCCTTTTCTCCACACCTTCTCCAGCATTTATTTGTAGACTTTTTAATGATGGCCATTCTAACCGGTGTGATGTGATACTTCTTTGTAGTTTTGATCAGCATTTCTCTAATAATCAGTGACATTAAGCATATTTTCATGTGCCTCTTGTCCATCTGTATGTCTTCTTTGGAGAAATGTCTACTTAGGTCTTCTGACATTTTTTGATTGGGTTGTTTTTTGATTATTGAGTTGGATGAGCTGTTTGTATATTTTGGAAATTAAGTCCTTACTGGTCACATCATTTGCAAGTATTTTCTCCCAGTCCATAGGTTGTTTTTTTTTGTTTTGTTTAGGGTTTCATTTGCTGTGCAAAAGCTTATAAGTTTGATTAGGTCCCATTTGTTTATTTTTTCTTTTATTTCTATTGCCTTGGAAGACTGACCTAAGAAAACATTGCTACAATTTATGTTAGAGAATAAATCATATTGCCGATGTTCTCGTCTAGGAGTTTTGTGGTGTCATGTCTTATATTTAAGTCATTAAGCCATTTTGAGTTTATTTTTGTGTATGGTGTGAGGGAGTGTTCTAAGTTCACTGATTTACATGTGGCTGTCTAGCTTTCTCATCACCACTTGCAGAAGAGGCTGTCTTTTCTCCACTGTATATTCTCTCCTCCTTTGTCCAAGATTAATTGACCATAGGTGTGTGATTTATTTCTGGGCTCTCTATTCTGTTCCATTAATCCATATGTCTGTTTTTGTGCCAATACTATTATGTTTTTATTATTGTAGCTTTGTAGTATTGTCTGAAGTCTAGGAAGGTTATACTTCCAGCTTTATTCTTTTTCCTCAGGATTGCTTTGGAAATTCTGGTTCTTTTATGGTTGTATATAAATTTTAGGATTATTAGTTCTAGTTCTGTGAAAAATCTCATGGGTAATTTGATAGGGATCTCATTAAATCTCTAGGTTACTTTGGGAAGTATGGCCATTTTAATAATATTAATTCTTCCAATCCGAGAGCATGGGCTATCTTTCCATTTCTTTAAATCATCTTCAGTTTCACTTATCAATGTTTTATAGTTCTCAGCATAGAAGTCTTTCAATTCCTTGTTCAGGTTTATTCCTAATTATTTTATTATTTTATTCTTTTTGATGTGATTTTAAAAGGGATTTTTTTTTACTCTCCCTTTCTGATATTTCCTTGTCAGTATAAAGGTATGCAACAGATTTCTGTATGTTACACGTATCCTGCTGTCTTGCTGAATTCATTTATCAGTTCTAGTAGTTTTTGTGTGGAGTCTTTAGCATTTTCTATATAGAGTATAATGTCCCCTGAATATGATGACTATTTTACCTGTTCCCTTCTAATTTGGACACCTTTTATTTCTTTTTCTTATTTGAATGCTGTGGCTAGGACATCCAATACTATGTTGAATAGAATTGGTTAGAGTGGGCAATCCTTGTCTTATTCCAGATTTTAGCAGGAAGGCTTTCAGCTTTTCACCATTGGGTATCATGTTGGCTGTGAGTTTGTCATAAATGGCTTTTACTATGTCAAGATATGTTCCCTCTATACCCATTTGGGTAAGAGCTTTTATCATGAATGGATGTTGAATTCTATCAAATGCTTTTTCTGCATCTATTGAGATAATCATGAGTTTTTTTTTCTCATTTTTTTGTTGACGTGGTATATCACATTGATTTACCTATGTTGAACCATCCTTGTGACCCTGGGATAAATTTAACTTGATTATGGTGTATGACATTTTTTTATGTGCTGTTGGATTCAGTTTGATAATATTTTGTTAAGAATTTTTGATTGGATTGTTTGTTTTTTTGATATTGAGCTGCATGAGCTGTTCATATATTTTGGAGATTAATCATTTGTCAGTTGCTTCATTTGCAAATATTTTCTCCCATTCTGAGCATTGTCTTTTTGCCTTGTTTATGGTTTCCTTTGCTCTGCAAAAGCTTGTAAGCTTAATTATGTCCCATTTGCAGGGCAGGAACAGAGGCAGATGTAGACAATGGACATGTGGACACAGGGTGGGAAGGGGAGGGTGGGACAAACTGGGAGATTAGGATTGACATATATATACTACCATGTGTAAAATAGATAGCTAGTGGGAACATGCTGTATAGCATAGGGAGTTCAGCTTTGTGCTCTGTGTTGACCTAAATGGGTGGGATGGAGGGGGAGAGTGGGAGAGAGGTTCAAGAGGGAGGGGATATATGTATACATACTTGATTTACTTTGTTGTATGGCAGAAACTAGCACAACATTGTAAAGCAACTATACTCCAATAAAAAGAAAATAATTACAGAGAAAAAAAGAATTTTTGCATCTATATTTTTGGTATTGTTTTGTCTGGTTTTGATATTTGGATTATGGTGGCTTCATAGAATGACCTTGGGAGTGTTCCCTCCTCCTCTTCAATCTTTTGAAAGAGTTTAAGAAGGATTGGTATAATATCTTCTATATATGTTTGGTAGAATTCCCCAGTGAAGTCTTTTGCTCCTGAAATTTGTTTACAGTCTTTTTTTTTTTTAATACATTCTATTCCACTTTTGTGTTCAGTCTGTTCAAATTATCTATTTCTTCTTGATTCAGTTTTGGTGAGTTAGTTATATGTTTCTAGAGATTTGTCCATTTCTTTTAGGTTGTCCAATTTGTTGGCCTCTAATTGTATTTTTTTTTTTTTTGTATTTCTGCAGTACTGGTTATTTCTCCTTTTATTTTTTATTTTATTTATGTTATCTCTCTTTTCTTCTTGCTGAGCCAGGCCAGAGGTTTGTCAATTTTATTTACCCTTTCAGAAAATCAGCTCTTGGTTTTATTGATTTTTTTCTATTGCTTTTTATCTACATTTTATTTATTTCCTCTCTGATATTATTTCCTTCCTTCTGCAGGCTTTAGGTTATGTTTTTTCTTCTTTTTCTAATTCTTTTAGGTGGTAGGTTAGGTTGTTTGAAATTTTTCTTGCTTTTTTGAGGAAGGCCTGTATCTCTATGAATTTCCCTCTTAAATCTTCTTTTGCTGTGTCTCAGATTTTCTATGGTTATGTTTTCATTGCCATTTATCTCAAGGTATTTTTTTTAATTTCCTCTTTGATTTCATCATTGACCCATTGGATTTTTAGTAGCATGTTGTTTAGTCTCCATGTAACCTTTTTTTTTTAATCTCATTTCCCTTTCTTTCATTTCTTTTGGTTGGTCTTTAGTTTCATGCCATTTTGTCCAGAAAAGATGGTTGAAATAATTTCTATCCTCTTAAATTTGTTGAGGCTTGTTTTGTGTCCTCATACTTGGTCTATCCTAGAAAATGTTCTGTGTGCACTTAAAAAGAATGTATATTCTGGGTTCTTTTGGATGTAATATCCTGAAACTATCAATTAACGTTTTTCTATTGTGTCATTTAGGATCTCTGTTGCCGTATTGATTTTCTATCTGGAATATCTGTCCATTGATGTGAGTGGGGTGACTAAGTCTCCTATTATTACTGTATTCCCACCAATTTCTCCATTTATGTCTATAGTATTTTATTGTATTTAGGTGCTTCTATATTGGGTGCATATATGTTAATGAATATAATATCCTCTTCTTGTATTGGTCCTTTTATCATTATATAATGTCCTTTATCTTTCTTTATGTCTTTGTTCTAAAGTCTATTTTGTCTGACCTGAGTACTGCTACCCCCACTTTCTTGTCATTTCTGTTTACATGTAATATTTTTTTCCATCCCCTCCCTTTTAATCTTTGTGTGTCCTTTAAGCTAAAGTGTGTCTCTTGTAGGCAGCATATTCTAGGCTCTTATTTTAACCGTCCAATCCGCTATTATATGTCTTTAATCACAGAATATAGTCCATTGACATTTAAGGCAATTATTGCTAGACATGAATTTATTGCCATTTGAAATCTTATTTTCCAGATGATTTTGTATTTCTTCTTTGTTCCTTTCTTCTTTCCTTTTGTGGTTTGATGATTTTCTTTTGTACTATGCTTGAGTTCTCTTCTTTTCGGTTTTTGTGAATCTATTGTATGTTTTTGATTTGTGGTTACACTGTTTTTCAAGGATGTTAACTCATTACTACATCTGCTTGCTCTAGACTGGTAGTCATGTAGGCTCAAACACATTTTCTTTTAAAAATCTATATTTTTACACCCTCCCATTTTATGATTTTGATGCCCTCTTTTACATCTTCATGTTTATCCTTTTACTGTCTGTTGTAGTTATTATTGCTTTCACAACTTTTTTTTTAATCTATGTACTGCTTATTTAAGTGATTTTTTTTCAATTGTGATTTTCTCTTTCCTATACATTCTTGCTTTTTTTCTATTTAGAGAAGACCTTTCAATATCTCTTTTAGGATAAGTTTAGTATTGCTGTATTCTTTTAGTTTTTGCTCGTCTGAGAGATTCTTTATCTCTCCTTCTAATCTAAATGATAATCTGGAGGGGTAGAGTATCCTAGGTTGCATATTTTTTCTTTTTAGGATTTTGAATGCATATTGCTACTCCCTTCTGGCCTGCAACATTTCTGTAGAGATATCAGCTGATAGCCTATGAGGATTCCCTTATAACTAACTCTTTGCTTTTCTCTTGCTGCTATTAGAACCTTCTCTTTAACTTTTGCCATTTAATTATAAAAATGTCTTGGTGTAGTTCTGTTTGGGTTCATCTTGTTTGGGACTCTATGTGCTTCCTGTACCTGGATTTGGGCAATTTAAAGTCATAATTTCTTCAGATGCATTTTTGATCCCCTTTTCTCTTTCTTCTCTTTCTGGGATCCCTATTACGCATAGATTGGCTCAATTCATATTATCCCATAGGTCTCTTATATTGATTTCTTTTTTTTTTAATTTGTCTTTCTGTCTGCTGTTCTGATTGGGTGATTTCTTTATTCTATCTTCCAGATCACTTATTTTTTCTGCATTATTTGTTTATTGCCTTTAGCTCAGCTTTCATCTCAGCAAATGAGTTTTCTAATTTTAACTGGCTCTTATTTATAGTTTCTACTTCCGTGTTACACTGATCTGCCTTTGTCTTGATAGCCTTTCTTTATTTCTTCAGTATTTTTATTACCTTCTTTTTGAACTCAGGATTGGGTAGACTGGAGAGGTCTGTTTCATTGTTTGTTCTCTCAGTAGATTTCTCTTGTTCTTTTAATTAGGAGTGGTTTCTCTCCTTCATTTTATTTATATTTCTCTGATTCTATGAATTTAGGAGAAACAGTCATCTACTGTGGTCTTGAAGGACTGTTTTTATGTGGGAGCATCCTTGTGTAGTCTATGTTAAGTCAAATATTTTTGACTCGAGGGCTGTTTTTAGTATAGATGCCTGCCATGTCTTAGCTTCGTGTGTGCTGACTGCTATCCCCTTGATAGGGGTTGTGATTAATGTGGTGACCAGAACCTGCACTGGATGTTGAGTGTGACCTCCTCTTTGCTCTGTGGTTGTCACATCCCTGTTGAGGTCAGGGTCTGCTCCCCAGTTGTTGGAGTGGAAACCCCCAGATCAGTTCCTGAGCTGCAGTGTGAGTTAGGTGGGACTGGAGCACTTCTGCTGGGAGAAGAGGTCCTGAGTATTCCTCCACAGGAGCTTTCCACTGGGAAGTGCACTCTGTGTTGTGGCCCATCACCCATTGTGTGTGCTCACAAAGTACATTATTATTGGCACTGTCCTCAGCTCTACCTCAGCTGTGGGAATGAATGCAATCATCCTGGATGTCCGTCAGTCACTGTGCTCCCAAAGCCACCACACAGATCTGCTGATGAAGTCAGGCATCGGGACCACTGTAGTCGCACACCTAGACCCACCATGGGAGCTATGGAGTCAGCCCAGACCCCAGCCCCACCTCCACATGCAAGGTCCACAGCTGCTAATGCTGGACCTGTCCCAGTCCCAGCCAAAGGAGCACCAGTAATCTGCTCAGACATCACACAGGCATTGAGCTTACAAGGTGCCTGTGGCGTAAGTCCTTCAAAGCCACCAGGACATGGCTCAGATTTCAGCCCTGTTTCCAAAATCCCATGGTCCCTGGGGATTGGCTCAGATTTCAGCCCCTTCTCTGCATGTGGGCAACTTGAGCTCATAGAGGCAGAGTTGGGCCTACTGTGAGCACTTTGAGAATGAGGCTACTATTGCAGGACCCTACCCCTCCCTTCATGCTTGTGTTCACAATGGGGCTTCCATGGTAGACCTGGGGTCTTCCTTGTTTGCAGCTCAGACCACACTCCAGCCCCTTCAGGCTATCTTCATGCAGCCAGCCCCATTCCTCCCCCCAGATCTGTCTGTTGAAGCACACACATGTCTCAAGCTGGAGACTGCAGTGAGGTGGCCAGCAGCATCTGTGCTGGTCTCTTTCTGTTCTGCCTGCCACAAGCCAGATGCTGCATTCTCCTCTGAGCCTCTGGAGCTCCCTATCTGTCCCAGCTGATTTTTCAGCCATTGGAGGAGGTCCCCAGGGTTAGGGAACATTTCCTCTTTCACAGCTCCCTCCTAGGAGCACAGGTCCCATCAGATTCCTTTTTATTTTTCTTTCATCCTACATGATTATGTGGTGGTCTTTCTTGCAGCTTCTGTTGTTATGAGATCTTCTGCCAGTGTTCAGTAGGTATAGTGTGAGAATTGTTCCACATGTAGATGCATTTTTGATGTATTTGTAGGAGGAGGTGAGTTCCATGTCCTTGTATTCTGCCATCTTGATTCACAGAAGAGGAATCTTGGAAGGTTGTATGGTTCTAAGTATTTATCCATTTCTTCTAGGTTGTCCAACTAGTTGGTGTATAATTGTTCACAGTAGACCCTTATGATCCTTTGTATTTCTGTGGTATAAGTTGTAATGTCTCCTCTTTCATTTCTGATTTTATTTATTTGAGTCCTCTCTCTGTTTTTCTTGGTGAGTCTAGCTAAAGGTTTGTCGATTCTGTTTATCTTTTCAAAAAACCAGCTCTTGGTTTCATTGATCTTTTCTATTGTCTTTTTGGTTTCAGTTTATTTCTGCTCTGGTCTTTGTCATTTCCTTCCTTTTACTAACTTGGGCCTCATTTGTTTTTATTTTTCTAGTTCCTTGAGGTGTAAAGTCAGGGTGTTTACTTGAGATTTTTCTTGCTTCCTGAGGTAGGCATTTACCTCTATGAACATTCCTCTTAGAACTGCTTTTGCTGCATCCCATAAGCTTCAGTATGTTGTATTTAAGACTATAAGATATTGTTGAAAGAAACTGAAGAAGACAAAAATAAATGGAAAGATATTCTTCGCTCATGGATTAGAAAATTAATATTGTTAAAATGTCCATACTACCCAAAACAATTTACAGAGTCAATGAAATCCCTATCAAAATTCCAATGGCATTTTTACAGAAATAAAACAAACAATACAAGAATTTACATAAGACCATAAAAGACCCAGAATAGCCAGAGCAAACTTAGAAGAAACAAAGCTAGAGGCATCATCTTCCCTGACTTAAAACTGTATCACAAGATACAGTAATTAAACCAGTATGGTATTGCCATAAAAACAGATAAATAGACCAATGGAACAGAATAGAGTTCAGAAACAAACCCACACTTATATGGTCAATTAATTTACAACAAAGGAGCCAAGAATATGCAATGGGCTAAGTATGGTCTCTTCAATAAATGGTGTTGGGAAAAGTAGACAGACACATTAAAAAAAAAAAAAAAACTGGACTGCTATCTTATACAAAATTAAGAAAAAATGTACAAAATTAACAATGCACAAAAATTAATTCAAAATGGATTAAAGAGTTGAACACAAGACCTGAAACTATAAAACTTCTAGAAGAAAAACAGGCAGTAAGCAAATTGACATCACTCTCAGCAATGATTGTTTGGAACTCACATCAAAAGCAAAGGCAACAAACGTAAAAATAAACAAGTGGAACTACATCCTACTAAAAATCCTCACAGCAAAAGAAACCATCAACAAAAATGAAAAGACATCATACTGAATGGGAGAAAATATTTGTAAATCATATATCTGATAAGGGGTTAATATCCAAAATATGAAAAAACTCATACAACTCAATAGCAAAAACAAACAAAAAAATGAAGAACAAAAAATCTATCCAATTAAAAATGGGAAAAATATCTGAACAGTTATTTTTCCAAAGAAGACATACAGATGACCAAAAGGTACATGAATAGGTGCTTAGTATCACTAATCACCAGGAAAATGCAAATCAAAACCACAATGAGATATCAACTCACGCATGTCAGAATGGCTATTATCAAAAAGACAGGAGATAACTGTTGGTGGGGATGTGGAGAAAAGGGAACACTAGTGCACTGTTGGTGGCAATGTATATTGGTGCAGCTACAATGGGAAACAGTATAGAGGTTCCCCAAAAGTTAAAAATAGAACTATCATATGATCTAGCAATTCCATTTTGGGGTATTTATCTGAATAAAAAACACTAACTTGAAAACATATATGCACTCCCATGTTCATTGCAGCATTATTTACAACATACAAGATATGGAAAAAACTTAAGTTTCCATTGATAGATAAAGGAATAAAAATATGTGCTGTACAATGGATTATCTAGCCATAAAAAAACATGAAATCTTGCCATTGTTGACAACATGGATGGACCTTGAGGGCATTATGCTGAGTGAAAGAAGTCAGGGAGAACAATAAATAACATATGATCTCATGCATATGTAATATCTAAAACAAACAAAATAAAATGAGATCATAGCAAGAGAAAACAGATTGGTGGTTTCCAGAAACAGGAGGGTGGGGAGTGGGCCAAATGGGTGAAGAAGTCAAAAGGTACAAACTTCCACTTATAATCTAAATAAGTCATGGGAATGTAATGTACAACATGGTGACTATAGTAAATAAAAGTTAACAGTAATACTGTATTGTATATTTTTAAAAAGAGAGAAAATCTTAAAATAAGCTCATAAACAAAAAGACAATTTAAATCTTCTGTATGTTAATGTAAGAAATACAGTGTTTTTTCATTAGAAGATAGCGAAGCAATGCATTCAAACCATAAAAATATGTCAACCTAGAGATCTTTATTAAGCAAGAAATATCTTTCAAAAATAATGGAAGGAGAAATAATTTTTTTAGACACACAAAATCTGACAATGTCCATCCTCAGCCATACTGCACTAAAAGAAATGATAAAGAAAGTCATTAAGCCAAAGGCAAATGATACCAAATAGAAATGTGGGACAAGGAAAAGTAATGAAGGACATCAAAAATACTGAGTACATGTGGAGTTTTTTTCCATATTATTGAAATTTTTTTAAAAGATAATCAAAGATTTAATGGGAAAAAAGAATATGAATTGTATGATTTATTATATATGTAGAAATGTAATGAATGACTATAATAACAAAAAGCCAGCAAAAAGCTTATTTTTCTATGGATGAATTATATTATATGAAGGCAGACTGTGGTAAGTTGAAGATATATGGCAAACCCTGAAGCAACCACCAAAGTATCACAATAAAGTATTAGAGATAAATGCTAGTAAGCCAAAAAGGAAAGGAAATGAAACTATAAAAGTTAAGCAATTTATAGAAAAGAAGTCAGAAGGAGAGGGAAAAGGAAAGAAAGGAGATTTGACAGGTGAAAACCAAATAGCAAGAACATAGATTTAAATCCAACTATTTCAATGATAACATTAAATATAAAAGTATAAAACACCCCATTTAAAGCAAAGACTTTGATAATAAATATAAAAGCAAGATCATCTCTATACTCATTAAGAGAAACTCACATTAAAATCATTGATTTTTTTTGATGGAAGAGGGTTTGTCATGCTAACATTAAATTAAAATCTAAGGTGGCTATATTAATATCAGACAAAATAGGTTTTAGAGCAAATACTATTACCAAGGATAAAATTTACTGATTGGCAAAAATTTATATGTGGGGATATATAAGTCTACAATTATTATGTACATAATAACTGAGCTTCAAAATAAATGAAACAGAACTGATATATCTGCAAAGAAAAATAGGTAATTCTACAAGTATACTCAGGGATTTAAAAAAATCTCAATAGTTGATAGATTAGAAAAAAATATCAGTAAGGGATATATAGAAGTCTTGAACAACATTTGAAACCAACTTGGTACAACTGACATTTATTGCACACGCCACCTCAAACCCAACACCAGCAGAAAATACGTCTTAATATATATACAAAAGGATTAAAATTATGCACACCCTATTTTCCACAATAAAATTAAACTAAGTAATCAATATCAGAAAACTATTTGGGATATTTCTAAATATCTGAAAATGTAATACAATTCTAAGTGACATATGGATCATAGAAGAAGTTTAAAACAATAAAATATTACTCAGCCATAAAAAGGAACAAAATTGAGTTGCTTGTAGTGAGGTGGATGAACCTAGAATCTGTCATACAGAGTGAAGTAAGTCAGAAAGAGAAAAACAAATACCATATGCTAGAGCATATATATGGAATCTAGAAAAATGGTACTGAAGAACCTAGTGGTAGGGCAGTAATAAAGATGCAGACGTTGAGAACAGACTTGAGGACACAGTGGGAGAAGGGGAGCCTGGGACGTAGTGAGAGAGTAGCATTGACATATATACACTACCAAAGGTAAAATAGCTAGTGGGAAGCTGCTGCAAAGCACAGGAGGATCAGCTCTATGCTTTGTGACAACCTAGGGGTGGGATAAGGAGGGTGGGAGGGAGGCTCAAGAGGAAGGGGATATGGGGATACATGTATGCATATAGCTGATTCACTTTGTGGTACAGCAAAAACTAACACAACATTGTGAAGCAAATATACTCCAATAAAGATGTATAAAAAAAAAGAAACTGGAAATTATTTTTGAGTAGAATGAAACTGAAAACAATATATTGAAATGTGTGAAATGTTACTAAGGTAGTTATTATAAGATAATTTGTAACAATAAGCCCTGTTTCAGAAAGGAACAGTGATCTTAAATCAGTGACCTCAGCCTCTACCTTGAGAATTTAAAAAATAAACAAAACAATATAAGCAGGAAAAAATGAAAGATCAGAGCAGAAACTGAAGAAAAAGAAAACAAAAAATAGATAAATTATATAAATTTTTTTTCAGGAGATCAATTAAATCCATAATTCAGTAAAGGATATAAAGACACCAATTAGAATGTCAGGAACGAGACAAGTGATATCACTACAAATTCTCTATATATTAAAAGTATATTAAGAGGGTATAATGCAAACTATTCAAATAAGTTTGACAATCTAGATAGATTTCTTAAAAGACAAAGCATCAAAGCTCATTCAAGAAGAAATAGGAATTGCTCAGTACTACTGAATACATCATATTTCTTATAAACAGAACAAAATAAAGCTTCCAACAAAATAGTTTGAGGCCTTGATGGCTTCACTGGAGAATTTTTCTAAACATGTAAGGGAGAAACACTAATAAATCTACAGAGAATCTCCCTGAATATTAGAGGTAAGGAAATACTTTCTAGTTCATTCTATGAAGTTCACATCACTTTTGTACCGATATCAGAGAAAGACATTAAAATAAAACTACAGACCAATGTCCCAAATTAACATGAACATATAAGTAAAAATTCTAAACAAAGTTTTACCAAACTGAAATCAACAATACATCATGTCTAAGTTTTGTTTCTCCCAGAAATATAAGGTTGAATTGACTTTCCAAATTGTCTAATGCATTTCACCATATTAACAAACTAGAAAAGAAACACATACTAATTGATGAAAAGGCATTTGGTGAAATTCCACATCCATTCCTGATAAAAATCAGAGAAAATGCAAAGTAGAAGGGAACCCCATCAATGTGATAAAAGCACATTTACAAATAACCCTACAGCTGGTGTCATATCTAATGGAGAAATACTAAAGGAATTCCCCTGATATCAGGTACAAGACAAGAATGTCCATGTTCATCACTTCTCTTCAACAAGATCTTGTAGGTTCCATTCAATGAAATGGGGAAAATTAAAGAAATAAAAATGTTCAGATTTGAAAGGAAGACATAAATGTTATTCATACAACACAAGATCATCTATGTAGAAAACATAACAGATCCTACAAGAATGCTACTATAAACAATAAATTTAGCAAGGTTGCACCATAAAAGATCAATATATACACATCAATTATTTTCTATATAAAATAATTACAAAGGGAAAACTTAAAATGTCATCAAAATCTGAAATACTTAAGTATAAACTAAAGATGTATAAAGACTTGTATACTGAAAGCTACAAAAAAATTGCTAAGAGAAATTTTCATCAATCAAAAAATTCACTATCATTTACATGCCAATTCTGCCTAAATTTGTCTACAGGTTTATCTACACATTCAATGCAATTCCAGTCAAAATCCCAGCAGGCTTGTTTTTTTAACCAAATGACTAGTTGATTCTAAAATATATATGTGACTGTGTGAGTGCACGTGTGTGTGTATGTGTAAGGACCTTAAACCCTTTTTTTTCCACATAACAAAAAACACATTTACTGCTCTTACCACAGAAAATCCCAAGGGCTTTAGGAGTTCTGTACCAGAAAAGATGAAGACAAATATTTATATTTTATCAAACGTCACAATACCACACATGTATTTATGATTTTTGCCTGAATCAGTCATTACTATGATGACTGAAAACTGATATTAATACATTTATTTTCACTGTCCTCAAGATCTGCTGAACTCTGGAGCCAGGCTCAGTCAGTAGGGTTGTGTGGTGCTTTTAATCTGCCTCTGCCTCTGCCTCCTGAAGTCCTTTTTACCATCTCCAGCAGGCTCTGCCTCTGGAGAAGCTGAAGGTATGTTTAGCAGAGTATGTTCCCAGGAAGACTGAAAAATTTGGATCGCAGGCTGATGACATAAAATACACTGAATCTGTCTCCCTTTTCACCCTGTTCTGACTCCAGAGAAATAAGACAGTTGTCTCTAATGAGATTGGTACCATTCTACGTACTTTCTATACCTTCAAGGCTCTCATCTCAGAGATCTTGTCCCTGGTTTTGTCTTTGTTCTAAGCCCTCATTAGCTTCTGTTTTCCTTTGGATACAGCAACTAGATCTGTGATTTTGAAACCAAACTTTAACTCTTGACTCTGAGACCCCAATTTCTTTTGCAAGTTTCTCTATGGAATCTCTCCCAGGATAATTGTTGCCTATAAATGCCTTGTTGAGGGTGTGTAATTGGGAGCAAGTGTACTTGATGCGAGGCTGTCTGTCATTTCTACTTTGAATCTTCTCTTCAGTGTGATCTCAGTCCTGGCTTGATTCTAAGTGCTCCTCACGTTCTGATTTTTTCTGGAATCCATGCCTAGTTCTTTGATTCTGAAAGCAATACTAGATCATAAACTATTCAGTGTTGGTTTCTAGAGCAAGTCTTTGTCTGGTAGCATAACCTATGTAAGGGGTTTTGTTGAATGTGTCAGTGAGGATTTTCAGATGATCTTCTGTGAAGCTGGTGCATCTGCCTCTACGCTTTGTTGCTATGGTCTTGTTTGAAGAGTTATCTTGGGCCATGTTAGAAGAGAGTCATGGAGTCTAAGGATTTGTATAGGAGCCTAAATCAACTTTTAAAAGAAGAACAAAATTATATGACTATACTAGCTCACTTCACATCATATTATAAAGCTATAAATCAAGATAGTTTGGTGGTAGCATCAAGATAGGCAAATATATCAGTAGAAAGGAATATGAAGTTCAGAAGTGGATCGACACGTCCATTTTTGTCAATTAATATTTGACATGGTATAAAGGCTATTCAATGGAGAAAGCAAGAAGGTTTTTTCTTTTTAATACCAAATGGAGATAGAAAAATTGTAAATCTATTCTGAAAAAGGAATCTAAGTTTCAATCTATACAGAAAATAGGAATGTAAGTTTCAATCCACAACTTGAGCCAAATACAAAATGTAAATCAAAACAGATTTCAGGAATACATGTGAAAACTTAACTATAAATGTTCTAGAAGAAAAAATAAGGAGAAATCTTTATGACCTTGGGTAGCTTACCTAATCTACTATCTAATAAAGATCTATTATTTAGCAGATAATTTAATTATCTATAGATTATCTAGTATTAAATTTCTTACATAAAACATTACAGTATAATCCATCAATAAAATAAAATTGGATAAATTTAACTTTGTTAATTTTTTTTGTTTTGCTTGAGAAAGACACTGTTAAGAGAATAGAAAAGACTAGCACAGACTAGACTGCATTATTTATTTTTCTTCTACACAAGTAGTTTTAGATTTCCCTGAGTTGTTACTACAAACACATTTTCACATTTTCATCATTTACTTTAAGTGTGGACACTCCTGACATTTCTACTCTTTTAAAGTCATATTGATTTAAACTCTGAGGCACATAATCATAGGATTTTATGACATCTCTAGAGTTTAAGCCTTATCATTCTTTATTTACACTTACTATAGTTCAGCAGATTCCCTTGCTGGAAGTCTGGGTCTAAGATGTCTTTGGCAGTTATTGATTCCAGAATCAAATGGCAGATTTATATTGATTATTACCATGAAACCACTTATGATATTTCCTATAACATGTTGGTTAATTTTGTATGGCATATCATGCTAACCAAGAATAATGAGAAGTGACAGCCTGTCTGGCTCAAAGTGATTGTTTCATCTCCAATATAGTGAAAGATAACAGCTGTCACTGCTGTAGTGAATTAGGTAATATGGTAGAACCAAGGAGTTTGGATTAAACCAAGGCTGTAGGTCAAGGTTAGAAATGGCTGTGAGAATGGTGTATCATATGTTATGACTTATTAAATTGTAGTTAAAAAATTAGCAAATAGCTTTATTATTAATTTCAAATAAATCAAACGCTTATTGATACTGTTTTCAATATTGTTTCATGACCGTATCAGATGTTTTGCAGGTAGTTGGAATGTTGATTATCAAACTAAGTGTTTGCATTTATGTTCAACAAGAATAATGTACTAATCTTTAAGTGTAGGATGATTGTTTTTAATAAAGATTAATAACATTGGGCATGAAATAAACCAATAACCATTATCCAAATAAGTATACCTTGTATTCTAGACAGTGATTGTAGTATAAATTAAAAAAATTAAAGTTTTGGAATTCTAACCCTTGATAGATGCTAGCATAACTGAGCTCAGGCATCATCTCTTCAGTCTAGGGCTCCCTTATGTCCTCAAACAGAAATAGGGCTCCTTAGTCAATGCCACTCTTTTAACATATGTTAAATTGTTTTGAAACTGTCTATCTCCTCTACTTATTTGAGACCCCCTTGAGAAAATGGATTTTGTGCTATTCTGTTAAATGTTCATAGCATTTAACACAATTCCTGGGACATTTTCTCTAAAATAAATAAATATACATCCAGAACCTGCCAAAGGGGGGATAAAGTAAAGAATTCTAAAGGGACTTGAAAATGTAATACTAAAATAATTATTCTATAAGTAATTGAGGACTTCTAGAAGAGATATACTGAGGGTATTTTCTAAGTAGTACAAACTGATTGTATAAGTTAATACAATACATTGATTTTGGATATGATTATGTGCAGAAACAAGAAAAATAAAAACAAACAGAAGTAAAAATACAGAAAAGTGTATTATTTAAATATAAATTCAGGAGCACCTGTTCTCTCAGGGATAAAAAGCTGCAAGACAATGTCTTCCATTCTAGTAATAAAATAAGCTAGTCTATTAAATCATTGGTTTTGAGCCCAACAGATATCTGAGGTCACAAGGTAAGCATGATAACTGAAGTCCAAAGGTTGATAAACATCTCTGTGGAGATTAGGCATACAAACAGATTCACCTTTGTCAGAACATGAATAGGCATCCATCATGGAAGATAGTAAGAAGAAACAGATGAATTTTTTTTTTTAATCTTATAGAGAACTAGTATGACATTTTAAAGTCACTGGAAACCTTGACTACAAAGTTAATCTGCACCTTATTATTATTTTTCCCCAAGGTCTCATGAGAAACAATAATGTAGGGTTGGAGACTTGATAGACTACTGCCCCCCATGGTGCACGTCTGCAGGGCTTGCCAAGATTTGAAGGGGAACAGGAAAATCTGAAGATCCCTAGAAGCACTAGAAGACTCTAAGTTAGTATAAGGTAACTGGTGAGTACCAGGGAGGAAAGTCATCAGCATACTGACCTTCCTCTGCTACAAAGCAAAGATTATCATGGTAACAATTCAAGAAACATTCCCTTATGGCTCTGATACAGGAAGGGGACTAATAGTACTTGTGAAATATAATCCAAGCACCTTCTTCATAACAAAGGCAT
This sequence comes from Orcinus orca, assembly GCF_937001465.1. NCBI lineage: Eukaryota > Metazoa > Chordata > Mammalia > Artiodactyla > Delphinidae > Orcinus > Orcinus orca. The sequence goes on from NC_064564.1 coordinate 59,427,946, forward strand.
AATCTCCAGAGCCTGATTCCACCTGGGGACAGGGCATTTCTCCCATTCTCGCTCAGTGTAGCCTTGTGAGTGGAAAGGTAAGAAACATTTGTTAAGGTCACAGCCAAGGACACATAGACTCATTAAAATAATGAAATTTGGGCTTCCCTGGTGGCACAGTGATTGAGAGTCCGCCTGTCGATGCAGGGGACATGGGTTCATGCCCCGGTCCGGGAGGATCCCACATGCCATGGAGTGGCTGGGCCTGCGCGTCTGGAGCCTGTGCTCCGCAACTGGAGAGGCTGCAGCGGTGAGAGGCCCACGTACCGCAAAAAAAAAAAAAAAAAAAAAAAAAGAAAGAAATTTAATCAAAATATTTTAGAATGCTTCCCTGCCCCCACACCTTACCACCAAACCAGCAAGACTCCAGTGTAATAACAGTGGACTATAGACCAAAGAGCTATGAAACACAGATCCACTTGGAGTATAAGTATTTAGGGAAGTCCAAAGTTAACAGGGGAGACAAAAACCGTAAAAACTAGATGAATTTGAAGTCTCTGGCTCTCATAGCTAACATTACAAAATAGCCCAACTCCTAACTAGATTTACATAAAGACCTAATTATACCTCAGTCTCTGTTACTCAGTAATCATGTCCAGCTTTGAACAAAAACAATTATAAGCCATCCTAAAAGGCAAGATGAGGCAAAGCAAAGATAAGAACCAGACTGAAATATGACATAAAACTATTATCACAAATCTAATTTAAATATCATTTATATGTTAAAAAATGTGCACTGTACAATAAAATATAGGTAATCTAAAAGATAGAAACTCAAAAAAATCTAAAACACTTTAATTTTTTAAAAAACATTGTAAAAAAGTTGAAAAATGCCTTTGATAGATTTATAAATAAAGTAGATATGTCCAAGGAAAAAATCAGTGAGCTTGAAGATAGGTTAACAGAAACTTCCCAAACTGAAATACAAAAAGAAAAGCTGAAAGAAAGACAACAGACAGAACATCCAGAAACTAAGGGACCATTTCAAAAGCTTAACATAAACACGACTCTCCAGAAGAGAGAGAATAGAGCAGAACAAATACTAGAACTAATAATTGTAAAGAGTTATTTAAGGTTAGCAGACATTTGGTCCTTTCCAAAATGTCCATATTTATCCACGTGAAAATGTCCCTGAAGTTTGGTCCTATCTAAAATGTCTGTGAGCATTTTTGGTTCATTCCAAATGGTTTTGGACAGAACCAAATATCAAGGACTTTTCACATAGACCAAATGTCTTATGGACATTTTGGACAAGTCTAAATATGATTAAATGTTAAGTACTTTTTGGCATGGCCCAAATGTCTTATGGATGTTTTGGACAGGATCAAATGTCCTGCAAGTATTTTCCAAAGTTAACAACAAGCATCCAACTACAGTTCTACAAGGAACATCAGGCAGAATAAGTACCAAAAAAATTCTGCATTAGGCATATCATGAGCAAACTGCAGAAAACTGAAGACAAAGGGAAAGTCTTAAAAGAAGTTGAACAGGTAACAAAAACCACGCTACCTATACAGAAAAAGAGGAAAAGAATCACAACCAACTTTATGTCAAAACCACGCAATCAAGAAGAAAGTAGAGTAAAATATTTAAAGTGTTGAAAGAAAAACATCCATCAATTTAGAACTCTATGTCCAGAAAAATTATTTTTCAAAAATGAAAGATAAATAAATCCCTTCTCAGGAAAAAACAAACTAAAAAGGATATTCAAGGCTAGCAGACCTGTCCAGAAAGAAATGGTTTCTTTTTAAAATTCCCATGGAGAAGGAAAATGATATAGATCAGAAATTTGTATCTACATAAAGAAAAAAATAGCACTGGAAAATTAATAAATGAAGATAAATATTTTATTTCTCTATTCTTAAATTTATCTAAAATAACTATCTGTTTAGGTAGTAATAAAAATATATTGGGTATTCATAACATGTGACTAAATGAAATGAATGATGCTATGTTACAAGGGACATGTGAAGTAGTATTGTGTTATTTTAAGACAGACTTAAAAATAGTTAAAATATATATTGCAAAATCTAAATCAACAGCTAAAAGTACTATATAATTGATATGCTCAAAAAAGAAATAAATGAAATCATAGAATACTCAATTAAAAACCAAAGAATGTAGAAATAAAAGAAACTAGGAGTAAGTTAACCAAGATAAAGCAGTTACAAGCATGGCAGACATTAATTCAACTACAGCAATTATCACTTTAAGTGTGAATGATCTAGATAAACTGATTAAATACAGAGATTGTCAGAGAATATGAAAATCAAGACCCAACTATATCTGTTGTCTAAAGAAACCCACTTCAATTTTAAGGACTCTATAAAGACTCACATATTAAAAGAACTGAGAAAGATGTACAATGCTAATACTAATCAAAGAAAAGCTGAAGTAGCTGTACTACATTCAGACAAATCTGACTTCAGAACAAGGACAATTATGGGGATTAATATGAAAATTACATAATGATAAAGGGGTTAATTCCCCAAGAAGCCACAACAATCCTAAGTGCATATGCACCTAACAAAACAACTTCAAAGTTCATGAGGCAAAACTGCTAGAACTACAGCGAGAAATACACACATCCACTATTATAGTTGGAAATTTTAATACTCCATTCAATAATTGATAAATCAAGCAGTCATAAACTTACTTAGGATGTATTTGGCTTGAACAGCATTTTGAAAATGATTCAATAGATATTTATAGAATACTCCAAAAGGCTTGCAGAACACACATTCTTCTAAAGCCCATGTAACATTCATCAAGATAGACCATATTTGGGCCACACAACACACTGCAACAAATTTAAAAGAATAGAAATTTCTTTTAAAGTAATATTAAAGAATAGAAAAGATTATTAAATCTTTTCTCAGGTCACAGTTGAATTCAACTAGAATCAAGAACAGATAGTTGGAAAATCCTCAAATATGTGGAAATTAGGCAATATACTTGTTATGATGTATGGTTTAAAGAAGAAATTTTAAGAAAAATAAAAATATTTTGAAGTATAATGAATATACAACTTATAAAAATTTGTGCAATGTAGTAAAAGCAATGCTTAGCGGGAAATTTATAGCGTTGAATGAATATATTTTTAAAATATCTAAAATCAATAATTAAGATTCTACTTTAGGAAACTAGAGAAATAATAGCAATTTAAATCTAAACAAGTAGAAGAAAATAAAAATTGGAGGAGAAACCAACGAAATTAAAAGCAAAAAAATACTGGCATAATGAACAAAATCAAAGCTGTTTCTTTAAAAAGATCAATAAAATTGATAAACTCAACCAGGTTAATTAAGAAAGAAATACAGGAAATACAAATAACCATTATCAGAAATAAAAGAAGGGTTATCAATAGTGATCCCATGGGCACTAAAAGTATAATAAAAACTTACTATTAACAACTCCATGCCCGCATATTTGGTAACTTAAATCAAATTAACTTAATTTGGATCTATTCATTGAAAGACACAAACTACCAGCACTCAAATTAGGAGAAATGCATAATAAGACTAGACCTTTATCAATTACATAAAGTCAATTATTAATAACCTTCAAAAATAAAGCCATAATTATCTTCCAGAACACAGAAGCAGAGGTAAAAGTTTCCACTTCCAAACTCATTTTGTGAGTTTAACATTACTCCGAACACCGAAACTTGATAAAGACATTGAAGAAAGCATACTACAGACCAGTATCTCTCATAAACTTATACTCAAAAATCCTCACAAAGTATTAGCAAATCCAATCCAAAAATGTATAAAAAATTATACATCTCAATCAAGTGAGATTTCTTCCAGGTATGTAAGGGTGATTCAGTATTTAAAAATCAGTATAATTCACCACATTATGGGATAAGGAAGAAAAATTATATGATCCTATCAATTCAGGCATAAAAAGCATTTAACAAATTCCAACACTCATTCTTCATTAAAACTCTCAGCAAACTAGAAATAAAGAACTTCCTCAACTTGATAAAGTACGTCAACAAAAACCTACAGCTAACAGTATACTTAATGGTAAGAAACTGGACATTTTTATCTTAAGGTCAGAAAGTAGGCAATTATCTCTATTGAATAATCCTATTCAATAACACACTGGATTTTCTATTTGTGCAATAAAACAAGAACAGAAAATATAGCACATATGGATATGAAAAGAGATAAGTCTGTCTTCATTTGCACATGACATGATTATCTATGTAGGAAATCATGAAAACATTATAGTATTGGTGAAAGAATAGACCCATAGGTCAATGGAACAGAATAGAGATGTCAGAAAAAGACATACAAACATAATGAACAGAGCTTTGACAAAGGAACAAAGACAATACAAAGTAGAAATGATAGACTTTTCAGTAAATGGTGCTGGAACAAGGATGTCCATATGCAACGAAATAAAAACAAACAAAAAAACCAAACAGACACAAACCCAAAGGTACAAAAAGGAAAAATAAAATGACATAGACACTGACCTTACACTTTTTATAAAAGTTAACTCAAAGTGGTTCATAGACTTTAATATACAACAAAAAAAAAATTCTGGAAGAAAACACAGGAGACACTCTGTGTGATTTTGTATCTAAGATTTCATTATTTAACTCAACACCAAACTACGAAACATGAAAGAAAAAATGACAATTTGAGCTTAATTAAAAACTTCTGCTCTGTGAAAACAGTACCAAGACACTTGAAAGAGAAGCCACTTATGTAGTGACAACATTTGCAAAATACATACAAATATACAGAGAACTCAAAACTCAACAATAAAAACAATCCAATTAAAATATAGACAAAGAATCTAAAAAAATAAGAGTGGTTATATGTACATATATAACTGATTCACTTTGCTATACACCTAAAACTAACACAACATTGTAAATCAACTATACTCCAATAAAAATTTTAAAATAATAGCACAATAAAAAATATGGACCAAGTATCAGAACAGGTATCTCACCATAATGTATACAACATTTACAGCATATGCCAGAAAGCATATAAAAAGATACTCAACAACATATGGCATAAGGAAATTTTAAATTAAAGCAACAGTGAAATATCACTACACATCTATTAGAATGGCTAAAATCCGAAATACTAATAATACCAACAGCTGGTATGGATGAGAAGCAACAAAAATTCTCATTCATTTCTGCTGCGAATGTAAAATGGTACAGGCACTTTGGAAAACAGTTTGGCAGTTTCTTAATAGGTAAATATAGTCTCCCATATGATAAAACAGTATCACTTCTAGGTATTTACCCAACTTACATGAAAACTTATGTCCATACAAAAACCTGCAAACAAATGTTTACAGCAACTTTGGAATCATCAAAAATTTAGAAGCAACGGAATCAACTAAGAGGACCTCCAATAGGTGAAATGGATAAACTAACAATGTTTTAATCTATCCAATGGAATACTATTCAGCAATAAAAAGGAATGCCATGGAAATATCAAGCCATGCAAAGCCACTGATGAGTTAAAAATGCATACTGATGAGCAAAATAAGCCAGTCTAAAAAATCTACCTACTGTATGATCCCAATTATATAGCATTCTGGAAACGGCACAGCTACAGAAACAACAAATGATCAATAGGTTCCAAGTGTTTTGGGAGTGGGATGCATAGGATTGAATATGTAAAACATAGGAAAATTTTTAGGGTGGTAAAATTATTCTGTATGATACTGTAATGATTGATACATTACACTATGAATTCGTCAAAATCCATAGAATTTACAACACAAAGACTGAACTTTATGTATGAAACAAAAATCAATTAGGATGTTGGGAGGTCCTGTGAAGGAATGTGAACTATTACAAAAACAATTTAACTATATTATAAATGTATGAAACACTCTCACTGAAGTGGGTGGGGGAGAAAATTGCATGTTCCATTCACTTTCAAGTTACTTAGGTTAGCAAGAATAAAGGCAAAAGAAGCTGTTCATAAGAATTGAATTCTAGTTGTACTTTTCTTGCCTATGGGGACATAGGTTAAAATTTTTGATACCACTGTATCACTTTTGGAACGGGAGTTCACACACAAGCAAGGGGTAGAGGCTAGAACGATCTATACAGTAGGGAATTAGAACTGGAGATACCAGTATGAATCATCTCTACCTTATATAGAGAAATATTTATAGATATATGTATATTTTTGGGTTAGTACACACACATATATTTCTTTGCTCTATCAGCCAAGATGCCCTAGAAACAATGAATGACAGAAATGACAAGCACATCTAGCACCCAAATCTTGGTTTCAAATATCATCCTCCAATAAAATGAAACTGAGCTCCTGGAGAAATGGCTAATTCTAGGACTGAATAGGAAGTGTACCAGATGTTCCTGAATCATCCTGTAGCACCAGAAAGTAAGAGAGTGCTAAAACAACAAAACAACTCCTCCAAAACACACACAATAATGGGAGGGGGTAAGTAAATAGGATTAGAGAAGCCAACTGAAAGAGTTTCCAATAGCAAAAAACTGGAATATTTTGAACCATAAAATCAATAAAATAGTATTGGATGCTAACCAAAGTATAAAATAAGTATCCATGAATCCATACTGATACAATTAGATGATTAAATTAATAAATGGGGCAGAGATAAGAGACTTATGTCCCATGAATAAGGATTCCAAATAATTTATGTAGATAATCCAGTACCACAGAGGTAAAGCCTAACTCCCCACTGTTTAGGTATGGACTGTAGATGGTGAACTCCTTTCAGATAGTACAGTACTGAAAAATGGTGATAAAGAGCAACTTTAAAGCAGAGAAAGCTGACAAACACTAACTCAGGCAGGTGATTAGGATCAACATCAGCAGTCATTACTTACCTTGGTATTGTGCTCTGTTGATATGATGTGTTGAAAATGACACTTTTACCTCAGTGGTCTTTCTTGTATAACACCAGTCTAAAAATGAGAAAAATATTCAGTTATAATTGAGAGACTTTCTACGAAATATTTGACCAATATTCTGAGACTTTCAAGTTCACTGAAAACAAGAAATGTCTGGGCAACTGTTACAGCCTGGAGTTGCCTAAGGATACATGATGATTAAATTCAGTATGCTATTTTGGATGAGATCCTGGAACCGAGAAAGGACATTAAGTGCATGTTAAGAAAATCTGAATAATACATAGACTTTACCAAATAATCAATACTGGTTTTTAATTCTAACAAGTGTATCGTACAAATGTTATGATTTTAAATATAAGGGAAACTGGGTGCAGAGTTTATGGAATCTGCTTCCACTCTCTCCACATTATTTCTGTAAATTTTATTTTGTAGTAAAAGTTCTCAACAGTAAAGTTGAAGTATAGGTTTTTCACATGTAAGCAGAGATAATTTGTCTCTAGTACATGTAAACCTTGGAGATATTGCAGGTTCAATTCCAGACAACATCAACTTAAAGTGAATATCTCAAAAAAAAAGGCACACAAAGTTTTTGGTTTCCCAGTGCATATAAAAGTTATGTTTACACTTCACTGTAGTCTATTATGTAGACTATTATATGTGCAATAGCATTATGTCTAAAAAGTTAATTTACAAACCTTCATTTAAAAATACTTTATTGTTAAAAAATGTTAGTGATCATCTGAGCCTTCAACAAGTCTCAATAGTTAACATTAATGAGCAGTGACCATAGACCACTATAACAAATATGGTAATAATGAAAAAAGTTTGAAATATTATGAGAAATTTCAAAATATGACAAAGAAACATGAAGTCAGCAAATGCTGCTGGAAAAATGGCACCGATAGACTTGCTATATGCAGGCTGTAAAAAGCACTATTTGTGAAGTGCAATTAAACAAGATATACCAGACCTGCACTACATGAGATTTTAAGCGAATCTATGAGGCTTTATAACAAGTATGTTTGTAAAATATTTGATATCAAGAAAAGAACTTTTTATTTGAAATGATTGTTGTAAGATTCGTACATTATAAATAAAGTGGTAAGTATCAATTCAAGCTAAAGACTGATAAATTAAGACTGCCTATTTTGTTCTCTAAAGAAATCCCTAAAAATAACAAAAAGCAAGACAGTTGAAATGTCAACAGAGGAAACAGAATGGCATAACAACAAAATTTCTTTGATTTTAAAGAAGACAGAAAAGAAGGAAGAAAGAAAAAATGGAAAGTATGTAACATAATGACAAACATAAAACCAAATGTACAAAGAATTATGTTAAATATAAGGGAAGTAAAACCTCTAATTACAAGCAAAGATAGCCTAGCAGGATTAAAAGAGCAAGGTGAAGCTGTAAGCTCTTTAAAAGAAACGAATTTTAAGTATAAAGATACTAGCACATTGAAAGTAAAACATTGGAAGAAAAAGTGTAGACAGCTGGTTTGGCTTTATTAATGACAAATTAGAAGTCAAATTGAGAAGTATTAACAGACAGAAAGAAAGTAATTGTATAATAAAAAAAGGGTCAGCAAAGAAAATTAAATATCCTCAAATGTAAGTGTATCTAATTAAAAGCAATTCAAAAATACGTCTACTTAATACCCTCATCCAGCATTGTATTTCAGTTTCCTTTCTTTTTAATAGATTGAACTGCATTACAAGTTACTAAAAAATAATGGCTAATTTACTATTTTGTACAATATATCCTTATTCCTTATATATTTTACATATAGTAGTTTATACCCCGGCATAATCTCTTTTGTTTTTAACTATCTTTACTGGAGTATAATTGCTTTACAATGGTGTGTTAGTTTTTGCTGTATAACAAAGTGAAGCAGACAAACATACACATATAGCCCATATCTCCTCCCTCTTGCGTCTCCCTCCCACCTTCCCTATCGCACCCCTCTGGGTGGACACAAAGCACCAAGCTCATCTCCCTGTGCTCTGTGGTTGCTTCCCACTAGCTATCTATTTTACATTTGGTAGTGTATATGTGTCCATGCCACTCTCTCACTTCATCCCAGCTTACACTTCCCCCTCCTCATGTCCTCAAGTCCACTCTCTATGTCTGTGTCTTTATTCCTTTCCTGCACCTGGGTTCTTCAGAGCGATTTTTTAAAAAATTTCATATACATATGTTAGAATATGGTATTTGTTTTTCTCTTTCTGACTTATATCACTCTGTATAACACTTTCTAGGTCCACCCATCTCACTACAAATAACTCAATTTCATTACTTTTTATAACTAAGTAATATTCCATTGTATATATGTACCATATCTTCTTTATCCATTCACCTGTCGATGGACACTTAGGTTGCTTCCATGTCCTGGCTATTGTAAACAGTGCTGCAATGAACATTGTGATACATAACTTTTCTTTTTTTTTGCGGTATGCGGGCCTCTCACTGTTGTGGCCTCTCCCATTGCAGAGCACAGGCTGTGGACGCGCAGGCTCAGCGGCCTGCATCGGCAGGCAGACTCTCAACCACTGCTCCACCAGGGAAGGCCCAATACATGACTTTTTGAATTATTGTTTTCTCAGGGTATAGGCCCAGTATTGGGATTGCTGAGTTGTATGTTAGTTCTACTTTTATCTTTTCAAGGAACCTCTATAGTGTTCTCCATAGTGGCTGTATCAATTTACATTCGCACCAATAATGCAAGAGGGTTCCCTTTTCTCCACACCCCCTCCAGCATTTATTGTTTGTAGATTTTTTGATGATGGCCATTATGACCAGTGTGAGGTGATACCTCATTGTAGCTTAACTTGCATTTCTCGAATGATTAGTGATGTTGAGCATGCTTTCATGTGTTTGTTGGAAATCTGTGTATCTTCTTTGGAGAAATGTCTGTTTAGGTCTTCTGCCCATTTTTGGATTGCATTGATTGTTTGATATTGAGCTGCATGAGCTGCTTGTATACTTTGGAGATTAATCTTTTGTCAGTTGCTTCGTTTGCAAATATTTTCTCCCATTCTGAGGTTGTCTTTTTGTCTTGCTTATGGTTTCCTTTGCTGTGCAAAAGCTTTTAAGTTTCATTAGGTCCCATTTGTTTATATTTCCATTTCTCTAGGAGGTGGGTCAAAAAGCATCTTGCTGTGATTCATGTCATGGAGTGTTCTGCCTAAGTTTTCCTCTAAGAGTTTTATAGTGTCTGGCCTTATATTTAAGTCTTTACTCCATTTTGAGTTTATTTTTGTGTCTGGGATTAGGGAATGTTCTAATTTCATTCTTTTACATGTAGCTGTCCAGTTTTCCCAGCACCAATTATTGAAGAGGCTGTCTTTTCTCCATTGTGTATTCTTGCTTCCTATATCAAAGATAAGGTGACCATATGTGTGTGGGTTTATCTCTCAGCTTTCTATCCTGTTCCATTGCTCTATGTTTCTGTTTTTGTGCCAGTACCATACTGTGTTGATTACTGTAGCTTTTTAGTATAGTCTGAAGTCCAGGAGCCTGATTACTCAAGCTCTGTTGTTCTTTCTCAAGATTGCACTGGCTATTCGGAGTTTTTAGTGTTTCCATACAAATTGTGAAATTTATTGTTCTAGTTCTGTCAAAAATGCCATTGGTAGTTTGATAGGGATTACACTGAATCTGTAGATTGCTTTGGGTACTATAGTCATTTTCACAATGTTGATTCTTCCAATCCAAGAACGTGGTATATCTCTACATCTGTTTGTATCTTTAATTTCTTTCATCAGTGTCTTATAATTTTCTGCATACAGGTCTTTTGTCTCCTTAGGTAGGTTTATTGCTAGGTACTTCTTTTTGTTGCAGTGGTAAATGAGAGTGCAGAAATTATTAATTTCTCTTAATTATTAATTTCTTAATTTCTTAATTATTAATTAATTTCTCTTTCAGATTTTTCATCATTAGTGTATAGGAATGCCAGAGATTTCTGTGCATTAATTTTCTATCCTGCTACTTTACCGAATTCATTGATTAGCTCTAGTAGTTTTCTGGTAGCATCTTTGGGATTCTCTATATATAGTATCATGTCATCTGCAAACACTGACAGTCTTACTTCTTTTCTGATTTGGATTCCTAAATTTTATTTCTTTTTCTTCTCTGATTGCTGTGGCTAAAACTTCCAATACTATGTTGAATGATAGTGCTGAGAGTGGGCAACCTTGTCTTCTTCCTGATCTTAGTGGAAATGGTTTCAGTTTTTCACCACTGAGAACAATGTTGGCTGTCGGTTTGTCATATATGGCCTTTTTTATGTGGAGGTAAGTTCCCTCTATGCCCACTTACTGAAGGGTTTTTTTTTTTTTTAATCACAAATGGGTGTTGAATTTGTCAAAAGCTTTATCTGCATCTATTGAGATGATCAAATGGTTTTTCTCCTTCAATTTCTTAATATGTTTTATCACATTGATTCATTTGCATATATTGAAGAATCCATGCATTATTGGGATAAACCCCACTTGATCATGATGTATGATCCTTTTAATGTGCTGTTGGTTCCTGTTTGCTAGTATTCTGTTGAGGATTTTGTCATCTATGTTCCTCAGTGATATTGGCCTGAAGTTTTCTTTTTATGTGACATCTCAGTGTGGTTTTGGTATCAGGGTGCTAGTGGCTTTGTAGAACGAGTTTGGGTGTGTTCCTCTCTCTACTATATTTTGGAAGAATTTGAGAAGGATACGTATTAACTTTTCTCTAAAAGTTTGATAGAATTCGCCTGTGAAGCCATCTGGTCCTGGGTTTTTGTTTGTTGGAAGATTTTTAATCACAGTTTCAATTTCAGTGCTTGTGATTTGTCTGTTTATATTTTCTATTCCTTCTTGGTTCAGCCTCAGAAGGTTGTGCTTTTCTAAGAATTTGTCCATTTCTTCCAGGTTGTCCATTTTATTGGCATATAGCTTCTTGTAGTAATCTCTCATGATCCTTTGTATTAAGGCAGTGTCAGTTGTTACTTCTCCTATTTAATTTCTAAATCTGTTGATTTGAGTCTTCTCCCTTTTTTTCTTGATGAGTCTGGCTAATGGTTTATCAATTTTGTTTATCTTCTCAAAGAACCACCTTTTAGCTTTATTGATCTTTGCTATTGTTTTCTTCATTTCTTTTTCATTTATTTTTGATCTGATCTTTATGATTCCTTTCCTTCTGCTAACTTTGGGGTTTTTTGTTCTTCTTTCTCTAATTGCTTTAGGTGTAAGTTTAGTTTGTTTATTTGAGATATTTCTCGTTTCTTGAGGTAGGATTGTATTGCTAAATATTTCCCTCTTAAAACTGCTTTTGCTGCATCCCATAGGTTTTGGGTCATCGTGTTTTCATTGTCTTTTGTTTCTAGGTATTTTTTTTATTTCCTCTTGGATTTCTTCAGTGATCTCTTGGTTATTAATCGTGTATTTTTTAGCCTCTATGTGTTAGTGTTTTCACAGGTTTTTTTTTTTTTTCCTGTAATTGATATCTAGTCTCATAGCGCTGTGGTCAGAAATGTACAAGATACGATTTCAAATTTCTTAAATTTACCAAGGCTTGATTTGTGACCCAAGACATGATCTATCCTGGAGAATGTTCCATGAGCACATGAGAAGAAAGTGTACTCTGTTCTTTCTGGATGGAATGTCCTATAAATATCAATTAAGTCCATCTTGTTTAATGTATCATTTAAAGCTTGTGTTTCCTTATTTATTTTCATTTTGGATGATCTGTCCACTGGAAAAAGTGGGGTGTTAAAGTCCCCTAACATTATTGTGTTACTGTCAATTTCCACTTTTATGGCTGTTAGTGTTTGCCTTATGTATTGAGGTGCTCCTGTGTTGGGTGCATAAATATTTATAATTGTCATATCTTCTTCTTGGATTGATCCCTTGATTGTTATTAGTGTCCTTTTTTGTCTCTTGTAATAGTCTTTCTTTTAAAGTGTATTTTGTCTGAAATGAGAATTGCTACTCCAGCTTTGATTTCCACTTGCATTGAATATCTTTTTCCATCCCCTCACTGTCGGTCTGTATGTGGCCCTAGGTCTGAAGTTGTTGTCTTCTAGACAGCATATATACGGGTCTTGTTTTTGTATCCATTCAGCCACTCTATGTCTTTTGGTTGGAGCATTTAATCCATTTACATTTAAGATATGTATGTCTTTATTACCATTTTCTTAATTGTTTTGGATCTGTTATTGTAGGTCTTTTCCTTCTCTTGTGTTTCCTGCCTAGAAATTTTCCTTAGTTGTAGGGTTTTCCCTTTAATCACTTTAAATATGTCCTGCCACTCCCTTCTGGCTTGCAGAGTTTCTGCTGAAAGTTTAGCTGTTAACCTTGTGGGGATTCCTTTGTATGTTATTTGTTTTTCCCTTGCTACTTTTAATATTTTTTCTTTGTAATTTTTGATAGCTTGATGTATATGTGTCTTAGCATGTTTCTCCTTGGATTTTTCCTGTTTGGGACTCTCTGTGCTTCCTGGATGAGATTGACTATTTCCTTTCCCATATTAGGGAATTTTTCAACTGTAATGTCTTCAAATATTTTCTCAGTCCCTCTTCTCTTCTTCGACCCCTATAATTTGAATATTGGTGCATTTAATTATGTCCCATAGGGCTCTGTGTCTGTCCTCAATTCTTTTCATTATTTTTTCTTTATTCTTCTCTGCAGTACTTATTTGCACTATTTTATCTTCTAGGTCACTTATCCATTCTTCTGCCTCAGTTTTTCTGCTATTTATTCCTTCTAGAAAATTTTTAATTCCATTTATTATGTTGTTCATCATTGTTTGGTGTTTAGTTCTTCCAGGTCTTTGTTAAATGTTTCTTGTATTTTCTCCATTCTATGTCCAAGATTTGGATCATCTCTACTATCATTGCTTTGAATTATTTTTCTGATAGACTGCACGATTTCCTCTTCATCTGTTTGGTCTGGTGGGTTCAGACCTTGCTCCTTCATCTTATGCTTATTTCTCTGTCTTCTCATTTTGTTTAACTTTCTCTGTTTGGGGTCTCCTTTTCCCAGCTTGCATGTTCAAAATTCCCACTGTTTTTGGATTCGGCTCCAGTGGGTAAGGTTGGTTCAGTTGGTTTTGTTGGCTTCCTGGTGGCGGGGACTGGTGACTGTGTTTTGGTGGATGTGGCTGGATCTTGTCTTTCTGGTGGGCAGTACTGCATCCACTGGTATGTTTTAGGGTGTCTGTGACCTTATTATGATTTTAGGTAGCCTCTCTGCTAATGGGTGTGGTTGTGTTCCTGTGTTTCTAGTTTTTTGGCATAGGGTGTCCAGCACTGGAGCTTGCTGGTCATTGAATGGAGCTAGGTCTTAGCAATGTGATGGAGATCTCTGAGAAAGCTTTCGCCGTTTGATATTACATGGGGCTGGGAGGTCTTTGGTGGACCAATATCCTGAACTCAGCTCTCCCACTTCAGAGGCTCAGGCCTGACACCTGGCCAGAGCACCAAGACCCTGTCAGCAACTTGGCTCCAAAGAAAAGGCAGAAAAGAAAATTGAAATAAAATAAAATAAAACAATATAAATTAAGATAAAAAATTTTTCATTATTGAAAAAAATTAAAAGTGATAAAATAAAAAGAGAAAAGAGAGCAACCAAAACAAGAAGAAAAATCCAAATGATAGCAAGCACTAAAACTATAGTAAAAAAAAAAAAACAAAACAGAAGACAGACAAATACCCTAGGACAAGTGGTGAAAGCAAAGATATACAGACAAAATCACACAAAGAAGCATACATATACAAGGTCACAAAAAAGGAAAAAAATATACATATATATATATATAAATGTGGGAGACTTTCAAGATGGCAGAGGAGTGAGACCTGGAGATCACCTTCTTCCCCAAAAGTATATCAGAAATACATCTACATGTGGTACAACTCCTATAGAACACCTACTGAATGCTGGCAGAAGACCTGAGACTACCCACAAGGGTCCAAGCTTTAAATAATACATTAAACGAGATGGACTTAATTGATATTTATAGGACATTCCATCACAAAACAACAGAATACACTTTCTTCTCAAGTGCTCATGGAACATTCTCCAGGGTAGATCATATCTTGTGTCACAAATAGAAAATATAAACAGACCAATCACAAGTACTGAAATTGAGACTGTGATTAAAATCTTCCAACAGACAAAAGTCCAGGACCAGATGGCTTCACATGCAAATTCTATTAAACATTTAAGGAAGAGCTAACAGCTATCCTTCTCAAACTCTTCCTAAATATAGCAGAGGGAGGAAAACTCCCAAACTCATTCTATGAGGCCACATCATCCTGATACCAAAACCAAACAATGATGTCACAAAGAAAGAAAACTCCAGGCCAGTACTGCTGATGAACATAGAGGCAAAAATCCTCAACAAAATATTAGCAAACAGAATCCAACAGCACATTAATAGGATCGTACACCATGATCAAGTGGCATTTATCCCAGGAATGGAAGGATTCTTTACGCAAAGAAATCAATGTGATAAACCATGTTAACAAATTGAAGGGGAAAAACAATATGATCATCTCAATAGATGCAGGAAAAGCTTTTGATAAAATTCAACACCATTCATGATAAAAACTCTTCAGAAGGTAGGCATAGAGGGAACTTAACTCAACATACTAAAGGCCATATATGAAAAACTGACAGCCAACATCGTTCTCAAGGGTGAAAAACTGAAATCATTTCCACTAAGATCAGGAACAAGACAAGGTTGCCCACTCTCACCACTATTATTCAACATAGTTTTGAAAATTTTAGCCACAGCAATCAGAGAAGAAAAAGAAATACAAGGAATCCAAATCACAAAAGAAGAAGTAAATCTGTCACTGTTTGCAGATGACATGGTACTATATATAGAGAATCCTACAGTTGCTACCAGAAAACTACTAATCAATGAATTTGGTAAAGTAGCAGGATACAAAATTAATGCACAGAAATCTCTTGCATTCCTATACACTAATTAAGAATAACCTGAAAGAGAAATTAAGGAAACACTCCCATTTACCATTGCAACAAAAAGAATAAAATACCTAGGAATAAACCTTCCCAAGGAGACAAAAGACCTGTATGCAGAAAACTATGAGACACTGATGTAAGAAATTCAAGATCATACAAACATGATGGAGAGATATATCATGTTCTTGGATTAGAAGAATCAAAATTGTGATTATCACTACCCAAAACAATCTACAGATTCAATGTAATTCCTTTCAAACTACGAAAGGCATTTATCACAGAACTAGAAAAAAAAAATCACAATTTGTATGGAAACACAAAAGACCCCGAATAGCCAAAGCTATCTTGAGAAAGAAAAACGAAGCTGGAGGAATCAGCTTCCCAGACTTCAGACTATACTACAAAGCTACAGTAATCAAGACAGTATGGTACTGGCACAAAAACAGAAATATAGGTCAATGGAACAGGATAGAAAACCCAGAGATAAACCCACCCACATATGGTCACCTTATTTTTGATAAAGGAAGCAACAATATACAATGGAGAAGAGAAAGCCTCTTCAATAAGTGGTGCTGGGAAAACTTGACACCTACATGTAAAAGAATGAAATTAGAACACTCCCTAACACCATACACAAAAACTGAAAATGGATTAAAGACATAAATGTGTGGCCAGACACTATAAAACTCTTAGAGGAAAACATAGGCAGAACACTCTAGGACATAAATCACAGCAAGATCCTTTTTGACCCACCTCCTAGAGAAATGGAAATATAAACAAAATGAAACAAACGGGACCTATTGAAACTTAAAAGCTTTTGCAAGACAAAGGAAACCATAAACAAGATGAAAAGACAACTCTCAGAATGGGAGAAAATATTTGTAAATGAATCAACTGACAAAGGATTAATCTCCAAAATTTACAAGCAGCTCAGGCAGCTCAATATCAAAGAAACAAACAACACAATTCAAAAATGGGCAGAAGACTTAAATAGACATTTCTCCAAATAAGATATACAGATTGCTAACAAAGACATGAAAGAATGCTCAACATCACTAATCATTAGAGAAATGCAAATGAAAACTACAGTGAGGTATCACCTCACACAAGTCATAATGGCCATGATCAAAAAATCTACAAACAATAAATGCTGGAGAGGGTGTGCAGAAAATGGAATCCTCTTGCACTGCTGGTGGGAATGTAAATTGATACAGCCACTATGGAGAAGGGTATGGAGGTTCCTTACAAAACTACAAATAGAACTACCATACGACCCAGCAATCCCACTACTGGGCATATACCCTGAGAAAACCATAATTCAAATAGAGTCATGTACCACAGTGTTCATTGTAGCTCTTTACAATAGCTAGGACATGTAAGCAACCTAAGTGTTCATCAACAGATGAATGCATAAAGAAGATGTGGCACATATATACAATGGAATATTAGTCAGCCATAGAAAGAAATAAAATTGATTTATTTGTAGTGAGGTGGATGGACCTAGAGACTGTCATACAGAATGAAGTAATTCAGAAAGAGAAAAATAAATATCGTATACTAATACATACATATGGATCTTAAAAATAAAATGTTTCTGAAGAACTTAGGGTCAGGACAGGAATAAAGACACACATGTTGAGAATGGACATGGGGACACAGGGAGGGGGAATGGTAAGCTGGGACGAAGTGAGAGAGTGGCATGAACTTATATATACTACCAAATGTAAAATAGATAGCTAGTGGGAAGCAGCCACATAGCACAGGGAGATCAGCTTGGTCCTTTGTGACCACCTAGATTGGTGGGATAGGGAGGGTGGCAGGGAGACACAAGAGGGTGGAAATGTGGGGATATATGTATATGTAAATCTGATTCATTTTGTTATAAAAGAGAAACTAACATACCATTGTAAAGCAATTATACTCCAATAAAGATGTTTAAAAAAACTGGAGAGCAACCAAATCAATAAACAAATCTATCAGTGATAATAAGCTCTAAATACTAAACTAACATAAACCTAAATCCAGAAACAAATTCGTTGCAGAAAAAAACCCCTAAGTCTACAGTTGCTCCCAAAGTCCGACTCAATTTTGGGATTATTTGTTGACTGTTCAGGTATTCCACAAATGCAGGGTACATCAAATTGATTGTGGAGATTTAATCCACTGCTCCTGAGGCTGCTGAGAAGAATTTCCCTTTCTCTTCTTTGTTTGCACAACTCCTGGGGTTGAGCTTTGTATTTGGCCCTGCCTTTGCATGTAGGTCACCTGAGG
Source organism: Orcinus orca (assembly GCF_937001465.1). NCBI lineage: Eukaryota > Metazoa > Chordata > Mammalia > Artiodactyla > Delphinidae > Orcinus > Orcinus orca. Next base: position 59,446,096 of record NC_064564.1, read on the forward strand.
GCGTCTGTTCCTGCCCAGACAGGACAGGGTTCAAGTAGCAGCTGATTAGGGGGCTCTGGCTCACTCAGTCAATGTGGGGAGAGAGGGGTACGGAATGCGGGGCAAGCCTGCGGTGGCTTGAGATTGCAACAGCCTGAGAAACTCCGTGTGTTCTCCCGGGACACGTTGTCCCTGGATCATGGGGCCCTGGCAGTGGCAGGCTGCATAGGCTCCCGGTAGGGGAGGCGTGTATAGTGACCTGTGCTTGCACACAGGCTTCTTGGTGGCTGCAGCACCAGCAGCCATACCATTTCATGCCCATTTCTGGTGTCTGTACTGATAGCCGTGGCTCACACCCATCGCTGGAGCTCGTTTAGGTGGTGCTCTGAATCCCGTCTCCTCACGCACCCTGAAGCATTGGTCTCTTGCCTCTTAGGCAGTTTCAGACTTTTTCTTGGACTCCCTCCCAGCTAGCTGTGGCGCACTAGTCCCCTTCAGGCTGTGTTCACGCAGCCAACCCCAGTCCTCTCCCTGGGATCCGACCTCCGACCTCTGAAGCCTGAGCCTCAGCTCCCAGCCCCCACCCGCCCCGGCCGGTGAGCAGACAATCCTCTCGGGCTGGTGAGTGCTGGTCGGCTGTGATCCTCTGTGTGGGACTCTCTCCGCTTTGCGCTCTGCACCCCTGTTGCTGTGCTCTCCTCCATGACTCCAAAGCTTGCCCCCTGCCACACCCTGTGTCCACCAGTGAAGGGGCTTCCTAGTGTGTGGAAACCTTTCCTCCTTCACAGCTCCCTCCTACTGGTGCAGGTCCTGTCCCTATTCTTTTGTCTCTGTTTTTTCTTTTTTCTTTTGCCCTACCCAGGTACATGGGGAGTTTCTTGCCTTTTGGGAAGTTTGAGGTCTTCTGCCAGCGTTCAGTGCATGTTCTGTAGGAGTTATTCCACATGTAGATGTATTTTTGATGTATTTGTGAGGAGAAAGGTGATCTCCACTTCTTACTCCTCCACCATGTTGAAGCTATCCCCCAGCATTTTCTCTTGAAAATTATTAAAATGTCTCAGATATTTGATATCTTTTTAAGATGAATGATATTGTATGACATATATTTGGTTAGAAACTTGATTATATCATCTATTTTATATGCATACACACACACATTTATATGCATGGAAAGATACATACATATCTACTTTGCTTCTTAGCATTGAATATATGTAGTTTCATAAAGGATGACACTGAAACTCTTATTTATGTCTTCTTTATGCTCCCATAGCCTGGAAACTTATATTCTCCTGTCTCTGTCTGCAACAAAACTCGTTTTGGTTAGTTTTAATTTCTATATACCAAGGGAGCACAATGTGCTTAATTATAAAATGATAAAATTTTTTGTATTTGTCTTTTTACTTTCTAAATTATTCTATTTTCTATAATCTTCTTTTCAGGGAATATTTTATTATTCTTTATATTCCCCAAACCTGGAACTGTTGGCAAAATAAACACTTGTTAAATGAACGTTAACTAACATGTAAGAATAAGTTCTATTTGCTATGAAAGGAAACTGAACCTCATAGTTTAGAGGTCCTAAAAATGTAAGATTTACCTTTCTTTGATTTCTAAAAGTAAGTACCACAGAGATACTCTTCATCTCAAATAAATTAAGGAAGCATTTCAAATAAATTAATTCATATCTCTATTCCACAAATACATTTATGGAGTACCTCCAAGGTTTTAAAACATGAAAAAATTATAGGAGACAAAGGGTCTAATTAGGTGGTTGGGAAGTATTAGCATATGGAATAATATATTATACAGAAGTTAAATTTAAATTGAGAAAAAGATAACTATGGGTGTCAGAAAAGACCTGAGGTGTGAAAGAGCCACTAGAGGAAGAAAGTTGAGTGGAGTCTAAAAAGGAAGAAAGAAGTGACAAGGATATTTCAAAAGCTGCACAGTGGAAAGGGAGAAAGTTTATTTGTAAAGATAACAATACTGGGTAATTGATGCATCACTAAGGACCATAGTCAATACAAAAATAATTTTGGATATCATGAGAAACATAGTATGTGGAGAGATTAAAAATTGATTCTTGGAAGTAACACTGAGGAATTTTGATATGATACCAGAGAAAGCTTCTTATGTTTTGAAGGGTAAGTGATTTCACCAGAGTTAAACATAAAAAAATAAACACTGAGCATTGGAGAAACTATTAACTCTTAGCCAGCTTCAAACACTGCAATATTTACTCATATTAAAATTACTCTTTGTTTCTGAGAAAGATCCATTGCAAATAGAGATTTGTAAGATTTAATCCTGTGTACTGAAGCTTTGGTAAGAGAAAAACTCTAATAGATTAAACAGGATCATTATTAGTCAATGTAGTTGCAACTGGGTGGAAAAGATGACCCATTTGTAGTGAGAGAAGCAAGAATTAAACTTGTAAACGATCTAGAGTTAAGCACCAAATGGACAAGAAAAAACAATAAATCTTTTTATCATTTCTCCAGCTGCAGAAATTTAGAATGAGTTTATAGTAAATGCTCTAGTTATATTGACAAAAGCAAAGTATGAGACAAGAAGATCTATTTGACATAAAATTTGCTGAAAGCACAGATTTGCTTCCACCTTGTAGTTCTGCAGTTCATTAAATTTAAACACTGAACAAATCTCAGATTTTAATATAAACATTACTTCTGCACATGGTATTTTAACGTTATATCATACATTTAAAATGCTTTCAATTTGGCTGTAATTGGCTTACTTAAACATAGCTGAGCATATGAAGCTCTAAGTTTTTTCTCAATTAGTTGATGAAGCTTCTGTTCCCAATTCTCTGTATTATATAGCTGTTTTTCAATTTGACTTAAAATTTACATGTACAGGACATAATTAAAACATGAATAAGAGAAAATCTGTAATAATATGAATATAACCAGTTGCTTAGGTTTTCTTAAAATTTAGTATCAGGAATATTTAGAATTAGGGATGTTCACCCTAATGGCAAAATACCATCAGCCTGTAAAATATATTGTACAACAAACACAACCCTTTGGACTCCAAGTCAAGTAACTTTTAAATGAGAATTTCTTATACAAGAAGATACTGAATACGTTCTCAAAGATTTGATGAGATTTTAAAAAACAGGTAATTTGAACTCTCTTCCAAATTTCCCATTTTCCTAAAAATATGTATTAGTTCACTTTAAACTAAATCTTAAATAAGAAGTTGTTTGTGAAAATGAGAGCAGCTGCTGCTTTTCCAATGCTTACTACTAGCTGATCCAGTTATATATTAATAAGAACTTTGCTGTTCCTAAAATACATATTCCATATTATAAGATGAAACAATTATATTAAATGGTTAGTAAAATTTGAGAAACAAAAGTAATATATTTCAAAATACAACAATAACTAATACTTGAAAATATTTGTTTTATATGAAGATAAATGAAAACCACATTTTTTTCTAATTATCAACTCTAAACTTTAACATTATTTATACTGTATATTCATTGATTTTTTCCACTTTTTAAAATTTTTTTGTTCATTAATATTCAGGTGAAAGCATAGACAATTTTATTTGCAAAAGAGTTTTGCAAAAAAGCACCTTTTGCCAGTTAAGAAAATGAAAAGACATTATTTACATTACAGATACTTGGAAAATAAAAGGCTCCAAGAATGTTCTGTGCTTATGTTCTGATTTCTGAGTTTACTTCTTTCATATGTTAAAGTCAATACCAATTATACTGATACAAATTTTAGTACTCCCTTCCCAGTTCATCTACTTCAACACTCAGAATGACTGCATTACCATTTTCCCTATCACAGGGAACTATGCACTACTGAATCAAACCATTTCCTGATGAGGCTTTTTTTTTTTGTATTTGGCAATTTTAACCTCAGTTGCAGAAAAAAAGAACAATCTTAAAATGTTGCTTGAGAATAAGCTGAGGTATTTATTAATTCATTTTATTAAAATTATAATTCTGGAAATGAGTGTGCTGATATCCCATCTCTATCATCTGGATCACTGATATCTCAAATTCTTTGCTAAATGAGTAACTCTCCCACTTACACTAATTACCATAATTTTGCTCTTCAGCATATCAATTTATTAAATTTCTCCAGTTCTAATATACTTTGCATGCACAAATGTGAATGTGGGACACATGTTCACCAGCCTGTGACAAATGTCCAGCATTGTATAACAGCTTGCATTTTGATGGTCAGGTTTGTATCCAAGGTGAACCACTGTTGATCTCTTTGACCTTGGCTCCTCGTAGTGACAGGAGACCAAGAACTTAGATGTAAAAGTGGAGAATCTGTCAAAAGTGGTGCCCATTTTGTTTTTCATTCATATTGTGTTAGTAAAACATGGAGTGAGAAATGTTCACACACTTGTGTTCATAATCCATCGGATTTCTAAATTATAAATCTCAGGGTAGAAAAGGCTAACAAAATATTGTTTCATACTTGTACAACAGAGGTTATATGATTTGCTAACTGTTTCTTTAAATTATAATCCAATTATGTTTAGTCTATTATGAAATCTCAAAATAATAAGCATAAGAAAATTACAATATCATTCTTACCATGGAAAGTTTCCTTTTGTTGAAAATATGTCATCAAAATGTTAAATATAAACTTGTAATGGAGATGACTTGATTTTATAGTGCACTGGTTTAAAAGGTTATGATGTATGCATACAACATAATAAAGTGGTTTTTTTAAAGCATGAGGTAAATTATTTTGATATAGAAAATAATATCAGTAAGTGAAAATACTGACATAAGCATTAAAATATTGACATAAGCACTAAAATATTTTTAAAGAATGAATACAGGAAACTTAACAGGTTTATATATGAGGAGAGGATGTTGGAGAGAAGATGATTTTTTTCTTTTCATTCTAAGCATGTCTCTTCTGCTTTGAATTTTAAAAGATGTGTATATATTATTTTGTATTAAGAAAATCAAAAGATTACATCTGAGCATTGGGATACCAGAAATTTTTAGTTTTACCTTTTAAATTTTCTGAATTTAAATATCAATGCATGCCCTATAATATATAGTAAATTATAAATTCAAAAATGTCATCTCACACCTCTTTTTATCATGGAAAAACTAAAATTTTACGCTTAACACTGCCACTAGCAATGTTATTTCAGTTTACTAAAGTCTTTGTTTTAATGAGGAAGACTGCTTCTGGAAAAAAATATAATAATGAATCATTTACTGTAAAATCTTTTGTAGATATAGCAAACAAAACAATAATATCTTAGTGGACTGCAGGTTTTTTGCCTTCTTCATAGTTTCCTCTACATACAGGAAATGGAAGGAGATCTTTTATATAAAAAATTGTATTAGAAAATGACTAAAGCTATTATCATATAAAAATTTTAAAGGTTATTTAAATTAGGGTATTGATTTTACTAGTGACATTTTAAAATATAATGTTGAAAGCAAAACTTTTCAAAATCTAAAATAAAATTTTTAATGGTAGAATTTCAGGTACTATGACATAATATGGTCAAAATCCTACATTCAAATTGATGCTTTACTATTATTTTTTATAAAATCTTATGTTAAATGCTCAAATTGGTGGAACATATTGGTGTGTGAGGTAATATGTTTATAAACTGATTTTCCCTCACATTAATTTTTTACTAATTCAGGATAAATTGAGAGAATAAAAATAAAATACAATTTTCTTTAATTCAATAATTTAATAACAGCAATAATAATAATGTCATCTAACACTAAGTACTTCAATATGCCAACATCTATTCTAAGCACTGTGTGTCAATTAATCCATTAAACTTGCACAAACTCAAGGTGAGTCTAGGAGTTAGATAGCATTTTTTATCATCGACCCCCTTGAGATTAGTTTTCTTATATATTTTTATTTCTTATAGCAGATAAAGAAATTAAGTTCTAAGTAGTTAAAGTGATTTCTATGGTAACATAAGTTAACAATCATCACAAATAAAGGTAGTATGGTTCCAAAATTCATGTCCTTTAACCAAACTCTGCTCTGAAATGCAAAACAATATAAATCATGGTGCTTTTTCAAAATAGAATATATAAAGAAGTATAACTTAAATGTAGTGTATTTTCCTACCCTCCCATTTCTGTTCTACTGACATTTTATATATTCTTTATAGTAGCACTCCCTAAAATTATTTTTAAAATAAAACATCTTAGCACCTGTATTATAAGAAGAGCACAAATAATTGTTGTTTCTTTTTAAAATATCACTACTACTCTAATACTACTCTACTACACTAATATCCACTTCAGTAGATAGGCATTTTAAAAGTTCACTTTAACTCCTGTTTCAGGAATTTTTGCATTGGTCAAAACAGGGGAAGAAAGATGACTATTAAGGCTGGTATGGTAATTAGAAAGAGGTGATAGTGACAGGAACTAAGTGCCAGTGACAGCACAAGTGATGTAACTATAAAGGATGGCATAGATGACTGGATTCTGGTGTCATTCATGGGGTCAGAGCACAATAGTGTAGACACAGGTGACAGAGCTATAAGTAGATGATAAATATTATTTTGTGTATTTGTGTGAAACATCCATGAACAGGTGACTACTCTGGAGATGATACAAGCTTGAAGGCTTAGGAGTGAGACTATGGGAAGACTTAGGACTCATAAAGAAATGGGTGGCAAGTAATGCTATTCAGGTGGATTGTATTTGGCAAGAAAATGGACTCAAGAAGAAAAAGATGGCTTAGGAAAGACATGAGTAACAACAATATTTAAAGACCATAATGTAGAATTCTGTACCCTGTGAAATTATCCTTCAAAAGTGAAGGAGAAATAAATACTTTCTCAAACAAAAATTGAGGGACTGTGTTGCTAGTTGACCTGCCTTGCAAGGGATGTTAAAAAAAATATTCTTTAGGGCTTCCCTGGTGGCACAGTGGTTGAGAGTCCACCTGCCGATGCAGGGGACATGGGCTCGTGCCCCAGTCCGGGAAGATCCCACATGCCGTGGAGCGGCTGGGCCCGTGAGCCATGGCCGCTGAGCCTGCGCGTCTGGAGCCTGTGCTCCGCAGCGAGAGAGGCCACAACAGTGAGAGGCCTGCATCCTGGGGGGGGGAAAAAATTCTACAGAAAATAAATGCTGGAAAGGGTGTGGAGCAAAGGGAATCTTCCGGCACTTTTGGTGGGAATGTCAATTGATACAGCCACTATGGAGAACAGTATGGAAGTTCCTTAAAAAACTAAAAATAGAACAACCATATGACCCAGTAATCTCACTACTGGGTATATACCCTGAGAAAACCATAATTCAAAAAGAGTCATGTACCACAGTGTTCACTGCAGCACTGTTTACAATAGCCAGGACATGGAAGCAACCTAAGTGTCCATCGACAATGAATGGATAAAGAAGATGTGGCACATGTATACAATGGAATATTAGCCATAAAAAGAAATGAAATTGAGTTCTTTGTATTGAGGTGGATGGACCTAGAGTCTGTCCTACAGAGTGAAGTAAGTCAGAAAGAGAAGGACAAATACCATATGCTAAACACATATATATGGAATCTAAAAAAAAAAAAAATTGGTTATGAAGAACCTAGGGGAAGGACAGGAATAAAGATGCAGATGTAGAGAATGGACTTGTGGACATGGGGATTGGGAAGGCTAAGCTGGGACGAAGTGAGACAATGGCATGGACATATATACACTACCAAATGTAAAATAGCTAGCTAGTGGGAAGCAGCCACATAGCACAGGGAGATCAGCTCGGTGCTCTGTGACCACCTAGATTGGTGGGATAGGGAGTGTGGGAGGGTGTCACAAGAGGAAGGAGATATGGGGATATAGGTGTATGTATGGCTGATTCAATTTTTTATAAAGCAGAAACTAACACACCATTGTGAAGCCATTATACTCCAATAAAGATGTTAAAAAAAAAATTTGACCATTTCAAAATAGTATGTCATTAGAACCTGAAATACAATGAAAAATCTATAGAAATATAAGGAGAAATTGACAACACATCAGCATTAATATATTAAGCCAGAAAATAAAAAAATGAAGAAAGTGTACAGAAAATTAGCAAGAATTATATAAACTTTTCATGGAGAAATCATAAAAGAATGAAATATTCCAACAACTATACAAATAAATGGAATATAAAAATAATGTTTTTGGATTAAAAAGTCAACACCATAAAATATTATCTATTAGTAAAATATCTATAGATTCAATTAAATTTCAATATAAGTTTCAACTTTTTCTTAGCCTTATAGAATATGCGGAGAGTAAATCTACCTGTCCAGAGGTAATGACATATTCAAAGCTATGACAATTAATATGCTATGATATATATCTAAGATACATAGATCAAAATAGGCAAAACAGAAGCATGTGCATTTATGTATTTCAAGTAGATAAAAAGTTGAAAGATGAAATTAGTCCTTTAATTGTTGGAAGAGAATATAAGGAATTATATTTGAGACTGAAGAAAAGATAATAGATTTATGTATGTTCATTTAAAATTTTAAAAAGAGGGAAAAAACATAAGCTAAATATTGGGATGATTTTCCTACATATTTAACTAGCAAAAAATTAGTGTCCAGAAAATACAGAGAACTCCAACAAAACATTAAGATGACAAATATTACATTAGAAAGAAAAAGGCTAAATTCATGAAAGGCTTTGGAAACAGGAGTATTCAAAAAGAAAAATTTACCAAAGTTATTAGCAAGTCAGGAAAATGCAAACTAAAAACACCAGGTTAAATATTTAATTTCTTATAGGTATGCAAAGTTCAATATATATTAACAGTTGGCAAGATTGGAGGGTAATCAAAGTTCATCCAGTGATAATTTTAGGGCCAACTGCTCTGGAAAACTGCTTGGGATAGGATAATAGTTTATCCTATTCATATCCTAAGCCTCCCTTATTTCTAATGGGATTTTTTGTAATAACAAGAAAAGGAAAAAACCTAGTAGTTACTAAGGGTAGAAAAGACGCATAACTGTTAGATACATTCAAAGCTATCAAAATCAAAATAAAATGAAATGTGTATCAGTATGAATGCATCTAAAAATATAAGAAAAAGGAACTCAAAGTATACAATAGTATCCTTTGTATGTAAACTTCATAATATTGTAAATATTAAATAACAGCCTTTTTAGGAATGCAAACATGATGGTAAAAACTACAAACTCCTTAATTTTATTTAAAACAATACAAATAAAAATCCTGACCATATCGAAAAATAAATCTTGAAGTAACCTATCTCAGTGAAATATGAAATTGACACAACAGGATTAGAATTTTCAGTGTGGCAATTATGGATTGCACTTTATTTCCTTCAAAAGTTTCTTGGGGGCTTCCCTGGTGGCACAGTGGTTGAGAGTCCGCCTGCTGATGCAGGGGACACAGGTTCGTGCCCTGGTCCGGGAAGATCCCACATGCTGCGGAGCGGCTGGGCCCGTGAGCCATGGCCACTTAGCCTGTGCGCCCAGAGCCTGTGCTCCGCAACAGGAGAGGCCACAACAGTGAGAGGCCCGCGTACCGCAAAAAACAAAAAAAAAGAAAAAAAGTTTCTTGGGAGCTTATAGATGCTTTCTATGCCTCAGTGTCAGTAATTGCCTAATTGGAGCCACAGTCAAATTTATTTTACACTGGGAAAGTAAATGCTATGAGACAATGGAGTAGTATTTCACTAATACATATGTACAAGAAAGTTCATGGAATCATGCTTCATAATTACCAAAATCTGGAAACTACAGATATGCTCTTCAACAATAGAATGGATAAGTTGTGGCATATTCACAGTGGAATAATCTACAGGAATAACAATCTTTAAATCTACATAAAAATGTGCATTGTTTTCATCTGCTCAGGCTGCCATTAAAAAAACAAACAAACAAAACACCTCAAACAGTGTCATTTCTTAAACAACAAAAATCACTTATAATTCTGGTGCCTGGCAAGTCCATGACCAAAGTTCTTGGCAGGGTTCAGTTTCTAGTTAGAGAGCGCTACTTCACTTACAGAGGGCTGCCTTCTTGCTGTGTCCTTAGGTCTCAGAGACAGAGCAAGCACAATGGTTTTTCTTTTTATAAGAACAGTAATCCTATCAGATAAAAGCCCCACCTCCCACCTTTATGATCTGATTAACCTTAATTATCTCCTAAAGGACCTAATTCCCAATACAGTCACATAGTGATTTAAGGTTTCAACATACGACTTTGGGGATATACACACAGTCCGTAACATGGATGCATCTCACAAAGTTCATATTTATTCATATTCATATTTATTAAGCCAAGATAAGAGTATACACTGTACGATTCCATTGATTAAAAATACTAAATATGGCAAGAGAAATCTATGCTATTACAAGTTAAGGTAGTGGTTGCCCTTAAGGAAGGGCTGGTCTTAACTAGAAGGAACGTGAGTTAGTTTCTATAGCTCATAATATCTGATGTCTTAACCTGGGTGCTGGTTGCACGAGTGTGTTTGGTTAGTGACAATTCATCAAGTTTACAGTTATGATATATGCAGTTTCTTTATGTATTTACTTCAATAAATGATCATAAACTTATTTCAGCTGTTTGGTGGAATAAATATATATATACACATCTTAACTCTATTTTTAAACATGGCACATTGAAGACTGCTATTAAATAAACAATAGCTTTAAAATCTGAAAAATACAGAAATCGAAAATAGATGAAGATCAGTTAAGTAGCTAGATACAAAACAAGGCTAATGTAGCAAATTTAATGTCAGACAAAATAGGATAAAATGTAAGTGTAAGTAACCATAAAAATAACCATAAAAACAGTAGGAATAAAGCAATATATAGAGGACTCTACTTTCTACAGCTATTATGATTGGACAGCTAGGAAGAACTATTAATTTTTATAATCTCATTATAGAAGCAACAAAATTATCTTAAAACAGTCTAAACCCACTGTAAATGAACAAGAATGTAACCAAGTTATTTAACTAAATTAACTTACAAATTGTACGTGTAACTCTTGGCTTGTTGAAGACTGAAAAATAATTATGCAAGTAACCTTCCTATCACCATTAATAAGATTATGCTTGCATTAAATACTATATGTTGAGTTTATGCTGCAGAAGCAAAATGTTGAAAAAGTGATACCAAAAACATTTTTTAAAATGGGGAAAACTATTACGCTCAATAACAAAACAAGGGGGAAAAATATATATATATGTATATTTTAGAAGAGTCTTTGGAAAAACTCTGAAAAAGGAAATGAGAAAGGGAACTACTGTATCAGAGACTAAGAACAGATAATTGTCTTGAGAAGGAGACAAATTCTCCTACAAATACATAAGTTTTTACTTATGAAGAATAAGAACTTTTTGGTTTTGTTGTTTCAAAATCAGTTAAAATTTTTTTCAGATAATTTCATAGGTCATAAAGAGTAATATGTAAAATTTAGTAGTGTTTAAATTTATAACATTTGATGGAAAAGTCTCATCAATTAATTTATCAAGCTTTTGTCAAAAAATATATTGTATCAAAAATACATAAATTTTATATTTGTGTTGACTAGATAAAATTATTGCTCTAGTATGATTTCAATTAATAAAATTATTACTCTTGTATGATTTAACAAAGTTAAAGAGACATGTACCACAATGTTCTTTGCAGCACCATTTACAATAGCTGGGACATGGAAGCAACCTAAGTGTCTATCAACAGATGAATGGATAAGAAAATGTGGCACATATATACAATGGAATATTACTCAGCCATAAAAAGAAATGAAATTAAGTTATTTGTAGTGAAGTGGATGGACCTAGGGTCTGTCATACAGAGTGAAGTAAGTCAGAAAGAGAAAAACAAATACCATATGCTAACGCATACATATGGAATCCAAAAAAATGGTACTGATGAACCTAGTGGCAGGGCAGGAATAAAGATGCAGACATAGAGAATGGACTTGAAGACACAGGGGAAGCTGGGGTGAAGTGAGAGTAGCATTGACAATATATACACTACCAAATGTAAAATAGATAGCTAGTGGGAAGCAGCAGCATAGCACAGGAATATTAGCTCGGTGCTTTGTGTCGACCTAGAGAGTGGGATAGGGAGGGTGGGAGGGACATGCAAGAGGGTAGAGATTTGGGGATATATGTATATGTATAGCTGATTCACAGATATGCCTTTATCTGTGCAAAGAAGTATACCATATGGCTCAGTTGTGCATATTTTGGTTTCATTCATAATTATTTTAACAGGATGGCAGTTGTATATATATGTTGAGTTTTAGTTAATGAAGAGAGTTTTATTTTCATCTTTAGCAGTGGCAAGTGCCTAGATACTGCCTAAATCTAAAATATAGAGTATTAAAGTTATAAACATGTTATCTAGTGATAAAGAGATATATACCAAAAGAAGTGGTTAAAAGTCAACCTTTGGGATATGGGTGTATATAGGAGGGAAGCAAGAGCAATGGTAAAACTTAACATGTCTCTATAATTTTGTCACAATAAAAGTTAAATTGAAGTAATGTGAGGACACATAAATCTACACAATTATGAGATGTACATCTTTGTTGCTTTGTGATAGTCAAACATTATCAACATTTCCTCATTACAATTATAAACAACACACCACAGCTTGTGAAGACCTCATCTTCTGTTACCTCAGCTTACCTCCATGGATATCCTAAGTAGTTTGATTTTTTTCACAAGTTTGTATGCTTCCCCTTTTTTTTTACGGTCAAGATAGTTAACAATGCTGTATTATATATTCGAAAGTTGCTAAGAAAGTAGATCTTAAATATTTGCTATCAAACAAATGATAATTATGTGAAGTGATGGAAGTGTTAACTAACCTTAATGTGGTAATAATTTTGCAACATGCATGTGTGTCAAATCATCAAGTTGTTATGTTAAACTTACACAATGCCATATGTCAGTTATATCTCAGTAAAGCTTGGGAAAGAAAAAAGTCATTAGACTGGAAAAAAAAAATGTCAGCAGTTGTTCTTGTATGTGCACTGATGCTGATCAGATCATGGGAGACTTGGTTTTGTTAGCTAAAAAAGAAATGTGGTGAATTACACAGTTGACCCTTGAACAAGACAGGTTTAAACTGCAGGGGTCCATGTATAAGCAGATTTTTTTTTTCACTATCGAATACTACATTATTACACAATCTGTGGTTGGTTGAGTTTAGGATGCAGAACCTCAAACGCAGAGGAACTATGTAGTCAAAGGGCCAACTATAAATTATACACAGATTTTCAACTTTGTGGAGGGTCAGTGCCCTTAACCCCCACACTGTTCAAGGGTTAACTGTATTTTTTATAGAAGTCAGTCAAGACAGCAGACAAAGCCATTACATAATACAGATAGTCTGCCCCGTATATGAGGTCTATACTTCTCAAGTAGGGAAAATCTGTGCAATGGAGCTATAGATCCTGCAGAACTAGGGTCTGGTGTTCTGCTTCTCCCAAGTTCTTTCTCTGATAAATTTTCTTTCTCTTTATTTCAGTGATTATGATCAATTCAGGACTATTTAAAAGTTTCTCCTTTGGGCTTCCCTGGTGGCGCAGTGGTTGAGAATCTGCCTGCTAATGCAGGGGACACGGGTTCGAGCCCTGGTCTGGGAGGATCCCACATGCCGCGTAGCAACTAGGCCCGTGAGCTACAACTACTGAGCCTGCGCGTCTGGAGCCTGTGCTCCGCAAAAAGAGTGGCCGCGATAGTGAGAGGCCCGCGCACCGCGATGAAGTGGCCCCCGCTTGCCACAACTAGAGAAAGCCCTCACACAGAAACGAAGATCCAACACAGCAAAAATAAATACATTAATTAATAAACTCCTACCCCCAACATCTTCTTAAAAAAAGAAAAGTTTCCCCTTCTTATAAGGTGGCTTTGGCTTTGCATCTCTTTTACAGTTTAACACTCAGAAAGCAAAAACGTCAAACACTTTTTAAAATATGGGAGTTTCCTTCCTGCCTTATAGAATCATCAGTAAGTTATCGTCCCTTATTTTTCTCAGTTGGCTATCAGCATTGATTCAGCTTTCATCATTTAAACACAAATCTCATTTTCTTTTTCAATTTAAGATACAATATTAAAAAAAACTCATGCCTGGCTTTATTTCAGTGGTTTTATTCTCTGAATTTAATTGTGCCTATGCATTTTCTCTATTTTTGTGTTAATATTTCTTAATAGCATTTTAAGTAATTTACAACAAAACTCAAGACAATATTGTTAGCTCAGGCCTCTCTGGCTCAGTGAAAAATACTCATTAATTTTTGGGGGAAGAAAACATAGGAACAGTTATACCACACTTTTGATGTAGCACTTGTTCTTAATTAACTCTAATAGACATGATATATTCATTTTCTACCTCCTTCTCTCATATTTCATCTTTCCTGTAATTTGAAAACTTAAAAAAATTTCTTGAGTATCATATGACTATGTGTGGACTATTTTTTGAGTTTCCTCATCTTAAGTTATTTTAGTTTGATAAAGTCTATTGTGTTCATCATTTTTAACAATAAAATTCATCAGGTATAAAGAAACTTGTGAATAATAATTTTCATGTCAGTGACATACTATCATGAATATTTAGAATGAGAAATAGTTTACATGATTTTTTGTGGGACTGTAATGGTGACTTTAAGACTAAAACATCTTTGTTCTTCAACTGTGCTCTGAGACCATTTGAACTGTGACATAAAAGGGAAATATCACTTCAGGAATTTAAAAGAACACGAAATATCTGGAGATATATCGGAAGGCATATTTGACATTTCTTATATGCATCCTATTTAAAGGCGATCAGAATAAAGTGGAGACATAGTGTGTATTAAGACAAACACTGATTAACAGGTGTGTAAAATTAAAATTCCACTAGAAATACCAAGAAACTTGTAAGCATGAAGGAGGAATATAAAACTCAAACTTAAGTGTAATTTTTTAACTAAATTGCTAAAATTGTTCTATTTAAGCCATAAATATCAACTTTGCATTGAAAAACACATGGAATGATATGCCATATCCTCCATATTATATTTAGATAAAAATCTAATTACAACTAACAACTGCAATAAATATATATTTGACTATTTTCTTAAAAGATTAAAGCAAATGTATCATTTTCTTAGAGTCCTCCCAACCATAAATATCAGGTGTTCTGAAAAGTCACCTCTGGACCACTCAAAATTTTTGCTAATGAAACATGTATAGTTATTCTGGATAAGATTATCAACTTTATTAATTAATTTTAAAACCATGCAACCCCAAATGAAGAGGCACTGCTGAAAGCTCAGCTGGATGAGGCAGATTAAGCCTTTTACTTTGTCTAAATCCTCAACATAAATCTTGCCTTTGAATTATCAAATTTGCCACCCCTTGCCTCTGAAATATTGCTTAATAAAGACAGAGGAAAGTTATTTCTAGTCCAGGAGCAGAGAGTAAGATAGAGAGAATATTATACTTGAGTTAAGCAGGTGGAAAAAAGATGTCCTGGATCCTTCTTTGAAACTAATTAGTAAAAGATGATCACATTTTACCAAAGATCAATCAGGTTGAGGTTACACACCCTTCTCCTTCAGATGTGTTAAGAGGATGGAGTCTTAATAGAAAATTTCCTCTCGTTGTTTAAGCTTGAATGTGGGGAAATATCAGTAGTCCTTCCAACTCTGAACACATTCTTCAGTATCTTTTTCCTATTAGCCTATCAGCATAAAAATCTTAGTTGGTTTTAGAAGAGGAAAGCATTTATTCAAAGTTCCCATTTTAGTGGTTCAATTCTCCTCCGTTGCTACTCTGGTAACTTCCATTGGTCTTTAAGAGTATCAGTTACTTTTAATAAAGTAAGATGGGAACTTAAACTTCCCAAAAGGCTTTCTACTTTTTACTAAGATTTTGACAGTGTTTACATTTGTAAAAAATTTGCCTTTTCTGATGTGTATTTGTGTAAGAGGCTCATTTTAATATATAAGTATTTCCCAGAAATTCTTAAACTCTCTATTTTGGATACTAATATGTTACAGCTGAAACATGAAGGGAAATAAAATGTATGACTATGGTCCTGTGCTACTTTGAAATTATTTCCTACCTCTCAAATTATATGCATTTCTCAAACATATTCAAAATGCTGAATAAGGAGATAAATCAGAGTTCTGAGCTTTGGTCCTCTTTGGCTCCCATTGTTATTTATATGCATATTTTAATAAAATATAATAATTTTAAAAGTTTATAAACCAGGCCTGTAAGAGGCTCAGAAGTTGCCAAGCTACCCTAACAACAAATAAGAAGCTGAACAAACATAAAATCAACAATTGTTCTCAGATTCTTAAGAGATGTGAGGTCACAGGGCAAACAACTGCCCACAAAATTGGACAAGTAAATACAGAGAATCACAACTTACCAGAGAAGAAACATGCCATAACCAGTGTGGGGTAGGGAAACTAGAACTGCAATTGACAAAATGCTGGAGGCTCAGAGCGGACTGCTCTAAGAGTTAAAAAATTCAGCAGGACTATGTCATTGGGCACGCTCCACAATTTGTTGAGTTTTACTTTAGATAGCTCTAACCAGGTTCCCACAGTCAGTATATGAGAAAAATCATCTCATGCTTCCAGTGTACAGAGGGGAAAGGGAACAGTTTGAAATACTCCAAAGCATTCTGTTCTTAATAAACTCAGCCTTCAGGAGAAACTAATTTACTGGTGCCTAATCCACTGAAGTATTATCAGATCCTAACTAATCCAGGAGAAGGGAGATGTCCAACTACAGATGGGTAACCTTCCACAGAGAAAAAAGGAAATACTAAACTTCAGACCCCTCTGACCATCCTGTCCTACTGAAGGAAAGAAAGAACTCATGAGCGCATGTGAAGCTTACAGTCTATAGCACAGATTCACTAAAAGACTGAGACCTAAACACAGGATAATGGAGTATTTCCCACTCTGACAGCTCATCACCACATTACAGCAGTTACTTTTATGTGATAGATCATGTCTAGCTATCAAGAAATAATTACAAGCCATACCAAAAGGCAAAACCACAATTTGAGGAGACTGAGCAAGCATTAGGTCCCAGACATTGTGGGGATATAATTAATAGTGAAGGCCTCTAATGAGAGAGATGGTAATCCTAAGAAAGAACCAAAATGAAATGCTAGAGATTAAAAACACTGTAACCCTGTAACAAAAATGACAAATGCCTTTGCTGGGCTTATTATTAGACTGGACACAGCTGATGTAATTATCTCTGACCTTGAGCATAACTCAATAGAAACCTTAAAAATGGAAAAAAACAAAAGCTATTGAAAAAGGAGAACAGCATATCCAAGAAAAATGGGACACTACAAATGGTGTAACATACAAATAAAAGAAATCCTAGGAGAAGAGAGAAAGAACAAAAAAACAAATACTTAAGGGACTTCCTGGCTGTCTGGTGGTCAGGACTCGGTGCTTTCACTGCCGTGGACCTCAGTTCGATCTCTGGTCGGGGAACTAAGATACTGCAAGCCGCATGGTGCAGCCAAACAAACAAACGAAAAACGAAGCAAACAAACAGAAATATCACTTAGGCTTAATAATCACTTAAGCTTAATAATCACTTAAGCTTCCCAAAATTAATGTCAGACACCAAATGCAGACACAGGAAGTTCAGAGAACATCAAGCAAGAGACATGCAAAACAAACAGACAAATAAAAAAACCCTAAACCCTACATTTAGTCATATAATTTTCAAAGTATAGAAAATCTAATATAGAGAAAAAACCCTGAAGAGATGCCAGGGGTGGAGGGAAACCTCATAAAGTCAGGAAGGTAAGAATTATATTTGACTTCTCCTCAGAAACCATGCAAGCAATAAGAGAATTGAGTGAAATATTTAAAAGGCTGAGAGAAAAAAATAAACCAGTGTAGAATTCTGTACTGTACAAAATTATCCTTCAAAAGTGAAGGAGAGGGACTTCGCTGGTGGCGCACTCTTTAAGAATGTGCCTGCCATTGCAGGGGACACAGGTTCAAGCCCTGGACCAGGAAGATCCCACATGCCGCGGAACAACTAAGCCCGTGTGCCACAATTACTGAGCCTGTGCTGTAGAGTCTGTGAGCCACAACTACTGAGGCCACATGCCACAATTACTGAAGCCCACAAGCCTAGAGGCCATGCTCTGCAACAAGAGAAGCCACCGCAATGAGAAGCCTGCGCACCACAACAAAGAGTAGCCTCTACTCACTGCAACTAGAGAAAGACTGTGCATAGCAATGAAGACCCAGTGCAGCCAAAAATTAAAATTAAAAAAAAAAATGAAGGAGAAATAAAACCTTGTAAGAAATGTTAAAAGTTGTTCAGAAAGAAGGAGAACAATATAGGTCAGACAGAATATACATAAAGAAAGGAAGAGCATAAAAAAATGAATAACTGAAGGTAAAATAAAAACTTTTATTTTTTATTCTTAACTGATCTAACAGACAATAGTTTACTCAAAGTAATAGCAATAATATATTCAATTATGTATGATTATGGATAATGTATTTGTGTGTGCTTATGAATAAGTATGAGTAAGTGAAATTAGTTATACCAATCACACAAGGGATGAGATGAAGAATTTGGATTATTCTGATCCTATAAGGTACTTGTACTACTAGTGAAATGGTATAGAGCTATATGAAATTGGAGTCGAAAAAGTTGTAAATAAATGCTGCTAACTCCAGGGCAACCACTAAAAAAGTAAATATATATATGTATACATATATATGTGTACATATATATATAAACATATATGCTAAGAAATGAAAAAAATGAAATGAGAGATAATGGAATCATACTAAATGCTCAATTATAACAACAAAAGCAGAAGAAAATTGGAAAACAAATACAGGAACAAAGATCAAAGGCAACAAAGAAACTAACAAATATTGTAGATATTAATCCAATTAAATCAATATTTACTTTGAACATCAATGATCTATATGCATGAGTTAAAAGATTGTTAGAGTGGATCTAAATACAAGACAAAAATACATGTTGTCCATACACAGAAAAAAAAACATTATAAAGACAGAGATTGAAATAGGTGGAAAGAGAAACATAGACTGTTTTAACACTAATCAAAAGAAAGTGGGAGTAGCTATATTAATCTCAGAGCTAACTTCTAAGAAAGAAAATTTATCAGGGAACAAATGGGGCACCCATTTTTTTTATATGCTCCGAATAACAGTGTGTCAAAATATGTGAGGCAAAAACTTGACATATAGAACTTAGGGGATAAATAGATGAACCTACTATTACAGTGGACACTTAATACCACTCTTTTAGAAATGGACACATCCAGCAGGCAGAATATCAGTAAGGACATAGTTGAACTAAATAACACCATCAATAAACTGGATATAATGGACATCAACAGACTACTTTATCCAACAGTAGAATACACATTCTTCTCAAGTTCACATGGAACATTAGCCAAGACAGAGAAATTATGAGCCATAAAACACACCTTAACACATCTAAAAGAAATCATACAATGTCTGCTCTTAGACAACCGTGAAAGTAAACTAGATCAATAACAAAAAGATACACTGAAAATCTGAAAATACTTGAAGACTACACAACACACTTCTAAATAACACACAGGTTGAAGAAGAAATATCAAGAGAAATTAAATTTTTTTGAACTAAATAAAAATGAAAACACAACTTATCACAATTTGTAGAATACAGTGAAAGCAGTGCCTAGAGGGATATTTACAACATTGAATGTGTATATGAGATAAGAGGAACAATCTAAAAATCGATCATCTAAGCTTCATCTTAGAACTAGAAAAATAAGAGCAAATTAAATCCAAAGTAGAAGAAATAAATTATAAGATTAGAGCAAAAATCAATGAAATTGAAAATAAAAAATCAATAGAGAAAAATCAATGAAGCAATAGGCTAAAGAAGGAAAAGCATATGATGATATCTGTAGATACAGAAAAAGCATTTGACAAAATCCAACACTTGTGCATAATACAAATTCTCAGTAAACTAGGAACAGAGGAGAACTTTCTAAAATTGGATATTTAGAATATGTACAAAAATCCATCAGCTAACATCATAGTTAATAGTGATAAGCTCAAAATTTCCTACTAACTTTGGGAACAAGGCAAGGAAACTTCTTTTCATCATCATACTGGAGTCTTAGATAATGCAATAATAAGAAATGAAAGATACAGATATTGTGAAGGAAGAAATAAAACGCTTTTTGTTGACAGATAACATGTTCACTTATGTAGAATATCTGTAAGAATCAACAAAGAAACTACTGGGACTAATATATGATTATAGCACGTTTGAAGGATACAAACTTAATACACATAATTCATTCACTTTTCTTCATACTATCAATGATCAACCGGAATTTGAAATTTAAAATGCAATGTCATTTAAATTGGCACCCCCTACAAAAAAAAGTACTTAGGCATAAGTCAATATGTACAAGATCTATATGAGAAGAACTACAAAATCTGTTGAAATAAATAAGAGCTAAATAAATAGAGACATATTCCATGTTCATGGATAGGAAGACTCGTTATTATCAAGATGTCAGTTCCTCCCAGCTTTATCAATGGATTCAATCCAACCATATTCCCAGCAACTTACTTCACGGAAAGCAACAAACTGAGTCTAACATTTATATGGAGAGGTTAAAAAGTCTTAATAATCAACACAATACTGAAACAGGAGAATACAATTGGAGGACTGATACTGTTCAATTTCAAAACTTACTATAAAACTGCAGTGATCAAGAGAGTTTGCTATTGTTGAAAGAACAAAGAAATGAATGAAGTGGAATAAAGAGCAGAAATAGATCCACCTAAGTACTGTCTACTCATTTTTTAAGGTTTTCTATTCTTCCAGTTTTATTGACATATAATTGACATATAACACTGTGTAAGTTTAAGGCATACAACATAATGGTAGTCAAGTAATCTATGACAAAGAAACAAAAGCAATAAAATGGAGCAAATATAGTCTTTTCAACAAATGGTGCTAGAAAAACTGGACAACCACAAAGTAAAGAATGATTCTAGACACAGAGTTTATACCTTATGCAAGTGTTAACAAAAATGAATTGAGTCCATTCCATGAAAGAACTGAAAGTTGGGATTCATTAAAATAAAAATTTCTGCTCTGCATAAAACACTGTCCAAAGAATCAAAAGACAAGCCACAGACTTGAGGAAGATATTAGAAAAATACATATCTGATAAACATCTGTTATTCAAAGTATACCAAAATAACATTTAAAGCTCTGTGATTAGAAAACAAACACCCCAATTAAAGGATGAGCCAAACACCTGAACAGATACCTCACCAAAGACATACAGATGGCAAACAAGCATATGACAAGATGTTCCACAGCCTATGCCATCAGGGAAAGGCAAACTAAAACAACAATGAGATACCACTATACACAACTATGACAATGGCCAAAATCCAGAATACTAACACCATCAAATGCTGACAAGGATATGGAGCAATGTAAACTCTAACGCACTGCTTGTGGGCATGCAGAATGCTACAGTCACTTTGGAAGAGAAGTTGGCAGCTTTTAAAAAAAAGCAAAATATTCTCTTGAGATCCCACAATTGCACTCCTTTGTATTTACACCAAGGGGTTGAAAGTATATGTCCATACAAAAACCTGCACATGAATGTCTATTGCAGCTTTATACAAAATTGCCAAAACCTGGAAGTCACCAAGATGTCTTTCGGTAGGTAATAAACAGCTTATCTTTTTAACCACTGAATAATATTCTATCAAGCCATGAAAAGACATGGAAGAACCTTAAATGTATATTAGGTAGTGAAAGAAACCAGTCTGAAATGGCTATTGATGATAGCCATGATTCCAACTATATGCCATTCTGGAAAAGGCAAAACTATGAAGATAATAAAAAGATCAGTGGTTCCTGGGGTTTGGGAGTAGGGAAGGATGAATAAGCTAATACAGATCATTTTTAGATATCGCAAGATATCGTAATGGTGTATATATGTCAGTATACATTTGTCCAAACCCATGGAATATATAACACCAAGAATGAAGCCTAATGTCAACCAAGGCTCTGGGTGATAATGATGTGCAATGTAGTTTCAATATCGACAAATATACCACTGATAAGGGATGTTGATAATGGTGAAGGTTATGTATGAGTGGAGGCAGAGGGTATATGGGAAATCTACCTGCCAGTCAATTTTGCTGTGAACCTAAAAAAGCTCTAAAAAATAGTCCTTTTTTGAAAGAAAGTTTATTGTCGATCCTTGGCTTAAATAGAGGAAAAGAAGAAAAGGAAAACTAAAAATATACAGAGCACTGGGGTAACACTTCCAACCAATTGTGGATATCAATGAAAACAGTCCTTGTGACTTAGGACTTTTTATTTCAGTTGACAGAGATGGCTAATGCTGTTCATTGTACTTTTTCCCCCCACACATATGAAGAGATACACACTGCTATCTAAAGAGAGCATAATATACTGAACACACTGAGATAATATTTTCTCCAATATATTCTGCAATTGTCATTTTTTCTTTAGTCTCAGGTTATTAAATAGCCTAAGAAGAAACCAGGTATTAGATTCAGATAGACTTACATCTAAATCAAAATCCTACGACATCAAACACAAGAAAAAAATTTTTGAGATAGTTAAACACTCTTATCTTTACTTCCCTCCTTTTACTGAGTGGATAGTAGTAGTCTGCATGACAAGACACATTTTCTCATTTTGGGAACACAGGAGAAGTGAGAGCAGTTTAGTAATACTGAAACAATTTTAACTTTAAAACAAACTAAAACCTTGCAACACTCTCATTTATGGGTTACAGTGTGGGTTCTTCTTCTGATGTTGGTGTGGGTTGGCATGGATTTGATAACACATTCAGTTATCTTATTAGAATTAATTAACCATTTACTATGGACCAGGAGACAAATTAGGCTTTTTTTTTTCTTTTGTAATTGCATGAAGATCTTATAGCAGGAAGTCTAGTGCTTGAAGTACAAGAAGGAAAGATTTTGGTTCAAGACAAACCTCATGCACAACTGCATGTATCATTTAAGTCTTTCCCAATAGCAGGGATATTGTTGGCTATATTTAACAAGCTGAGACACTATTGCTTGTAAAAGTTCTGTGAAATTAGACGAAAACTAATTCACTCTGTCATTTATCAAAACTTTTGCATACACATTTTGTAAGATCATAAAAAAACTAATTTTTAATATTTAATATTTTAAGAACGACACTTCGTCTTTCCTAATCACCTAAATTTACTTGCCCCAAAATAAAAGCATCCTTCATTTCCACTTCCTTTTACATAACAATATAAGAAAAGGAAATGTGAGAATTCTGAGATTAGTTATAAACTAATTTATTCTTAGAAGACCTACTATTTACTTCCGATAATTCTTTTACTAGGTTTGGCTTAGAAGTTGTTACCCTGTTCTTTCTATTATCTCTAATCCAAAGTGATCAAGATTTCCAGGTACTAAAAACACAACTATAAATTATTATATTCCTTTTAGTTGCAAAATCAGCAAATGTTTGAATTTCTACTTAAAGAACACCGTATAAATCCTGCTAACACTTGATGGTTTTCCATGACATTATCAACTAGTGGTTAAAATGCTTATAGTTGGATAACTACAAATGTGGACAAATCAACTTCCAAGGTCAGATAACTTTCAGTGAACTCCCCCAACATATCTTTTGTTATTGAATAAAAAAAAGGATGGACATAATCTGAGGAATTTCAATGTTTTTCCTCCATGGAATGATGCTTATTTAATTGCATTATTTTTAAAGTTTAATTCAAATTTTTATTTTTGCCTGTCATGAAATGATGTTCCTGGTCATAACAACATGTCCTGTTCCTCAAAAATTTTACAACTGTCTTCTAAAATTCTTTACATTCCACCATATTTAGGGAGTATCAGTTGTTTTTGCGTATTTGGGTGGGACACTGATACAATAAACTGTGAGGTTTGCTGGGGAATTCCAGTTCTGGTCATGGGGTAGCTTATATTTTGAATTAAGCTTTCTACCAAAAGCAAAAATAAAAGCTAAAAGTTAAAAAAAAAGAAATATATATGAAGGCACTAGGGAGCAAATAAAATAGGCAGCAACTGAAGGATATAAGAGTTTTGAAAGAATAGACACCCTTTTTTTGGAGGCATGATTGAGTCAGTTCATAGGAACATCAGAGAATAAAGCTCAAACAGAAAACACAGACCCACTGGAATGAGGAATGAGAGGAGAAAGTTGATGTAAAATGTGGAGAGTGAGGCTTTGAATGAGGAGCTGCCTTGTGGGAGCCTCAAAGTATGCATAAAAGTCATTTAATACATCTGAAAATTTCCAAACTCCTACAGGTGTTCAGAGGGCAATGCCAAGGAGCCTCCTGTAGAAAAGGAGGTGGGCAGCTACAATGCCATGCATATATTTAAAGAGCTGTCTGGTCCTACAGAGATAGTATTCTAATTCAGGTTCCAGATACTTAGTGTAATTAAAAAGTAAGGTTTTCCTACACCCTAAAAATAAAGGGGAAAATCCATAATTAATAACAGATTAAAAAAAAATACCCCTCAAAAAGGAGAAAGAAACCTAGTTTTACTTTATTAGCCTGCCATGAAAAATAAAATCTCTTAGGAGAAAAATAAGATCTACTAAAGCACCTAAATTTATGCATTCACAATCTCAGAAATCCAGTTAAAATGACTTAGGCATGCTAAATATCAGAATCAAACAAACTAAGAGAAACAACAATTAAGAGAAGTAGAATTGGTAAGTGTTTCATGTTTGAGAAATAGGAAGAAAATTTAAAATAACTATAAAATATAGGAAAAATAAATTGTTAAAAATGAAGAATTTTAGTAAAGAATTAGAATAAAAACTAAAGTTGGTATTCTTGAATTGCAAAACAGTATCTGAAATCACCATTTTATTGAGTGGTTTTAATTAAATCTTAGATATTGCAAAAATAGGATTAAAACAGATTAACACATAATAATTGAAATTTAAGCACAAAGAGTTAAGACTAAAAAACTCAGCAAAGATTGAAAGGCATGTGGCATACTGTCAAAGTTTGTAATGTGCATAATTTGTGTGCTGGAAAGAAAAAATATACAGAATGAGGAAAAACATTTGTTTGAAAAAGAGTACCTGAGAAGTTTATAAAATTTATAGAAGACAGAAATCCACAGAGTGCACTCTGAGCAAATTAATCACACACACACACACACACACACACACACACACACACACCCAACAATTAAAGTGTGGAAAATGGCAAAAGCATTAGAGAAATTAATATACAATATTAGCATAATATAATGTGAAGTATTATATATCTGAAGTAATTATTTATAGAAGGTAATATATTTTACGCATATACAGAAATACACATTAATGCTTGGCATAATTAAACAGCATGTTCTCCAGTGTTTATAGTACTAACATGATGGCACTGTATTATAATTATACACTGAAAGTGTACTAAAAAATCTTCTAAGTTATCAGGGAATATGGGGGGGGTGAGACATATGCTTTTCATATAAGCAATAATAAAACTGGTGATTGAGTTTTCAACAAAAATATAGAAACCAAAAAGAACAGAAAAGTTCAAGACACAATTCTGCAGGTCCTAAAATTTTGCTTGGGGAGTAATAAAGTGATTAAATTGACAAAATTAAAAAAAATAGAAATGAGAAAAAAACGCAATCACATTTTAAGTTCTAAAAATTTAAAGCACGCACTTTTATATGAAACATTTTTTTTTCCAGAAATGACAACATTCACAAATAAAATCATATGGGGAAAGATTTTTTTTCTGTTGAATACATTTAATACTATCACTACTGGCTGAAGACTTTATAAACTAGTAGTACATAAACATAGTTAAGAGTTTTAACTATATTAAAGATGGGGAAAGATTTTTTAAAATAATTTTTTGATCCCCTGGCAATGGGCAAAGAGACACCTGATTGGTGGGGTGCTCTTGAATCAGTCAGGGGCAAAGCAGATGTCTAGTCCTTTCTTCATCGTAGCTTGATGCCTGGGTTGGTGGCCAGAGCTGTTTCATGGCTGGGGCACATAAAATGTAAAAAAATAATAATAATAAAATAAAAAAAAAATAATAATTTTTTGGTAGATATTTGTAAAAGAAATTGCTAAAAAACCCAACAAAACTAATAAAGAAAAAGTAAAAGGTGATATTTAACATATTTCAGACATTAAAGTTTTACGGCCATGAATTTGGCCACTTAGATTTTAAAAATACTTGAAAAATAAAACACATCAGAAATAAAGAAGAAATAAAATATTTAAGTAGTTCTGGATCAGCTAAAGTAGTATTTGAAATTTTAAATTTCATCCAAGAAAACTCCAGTTATTATACCTACTTCGTAAAAGCATATCAAGAGATTTTTCAAACCTTATTTTTGTATTAATAGGCACAACTTCACCATTAAGAGAAAAGATTTTTTTAATCCATCTATCAGCATGATTTAGTAAAGCTCACTAAATATAAAGAAAAGTAACTTTAAAATGCACAAGATGGGGGATTTAGTCAATGAAGATTACCTTTCATGCAACCCTATTTGTGAGCACCATATAATTTAAAAGGATCTGGCCTACTCATCAGGAAACCCGTATTCCAGTATTAGAATTTCACTGTCTAGCTGTGTTACAGAGGAAGGCCCATAACTTCTCTGGGTTTCAGCTCACTGACTTTTAAAGTGTAGTGATTTGACTAAATTGCCTTTACAGTCATTTGTTGGTAAGTATTTTAGGTTACCATGGTGTTTGAACAATTTTAAAAACAGTTTGAACATCTGTATCCATAACACAATATACCATAATACAGTTAAATGTAAAAGGGTCAATTATATATAAAGAATACTCGTGAATTTTAAGAGCCCACCTTAAGAATCTCTAGTTATCAAAATATGCTTACATTTTTGGATGCTGTTAGGGATTCATATTTTATTACATATAGATGGAAAGTAGTGAAGTTAAACAAAGTATTTACAAGACTATCATATTTATTACCCGTTGACTGTTCACATAAAATAATATTTTATTAGGTATGTTGGCTATATTACACTATCTGCTTAAAATATCGTAAATTTATTTTTAAGAAAAAGTTACATTTGTGAAGTGCATGAGCTCATGACGTTAATTTTGGTGGTTATATATAATACAGGTTAAGCAAGAGAATTTATCTTGCTTATGGAATTAGTTCTGGCTCATTATATCATGTTAAGTTTTCTCAGGAAACCTAAATAACAGAGATGTCAGATCATCTAAAGGCACAGATGCATAAAATATTTGTTTCTATGAGCATCCCAATTAACTTTGAAATCTGGGATTCAGATATTAAAACAGAAACCACTTTTTAATAATTATACCACATGTTGCTTTTCTACTTTGAAAACTATTCCATATTTCTCCAAACTTTAAAGGACTATAATCTCAACAAACTTATAATTATTACCAAACTGATAGATGAAATATTATGTACAGTGGCTCTCATACAGTATTTTCCTTCCTTTAGGAGCAATCTATCTAGTTTTAAGACAAAAAGTTAGCCGGTTGAACTACTACCTTGAACTACATCCCCTTTCCATCTCACCTTTTAATTTGTATGTATAATTAGCAGTTGGTTTTTTTTGTTTGTTTGGGTTTTTTTTAAGGTGCACGGGCCTCTCACTGTCGTGGCCTCTCCCGTCGCGGAGCACAGGCTCCGGACGCGCAGGCCCGGGGGCCATGGCGTACGGGCCAAGCCGCTCCGCGGCATGTGGGATCCTCCCGGACCGGGGCACGAACCCCTGTCCCCTGCATCGGCAGGCGGACTCCCAACCACCGCGCCACCAGGGAAGCCCTAATTAGCAGTTTTGTTGGTGACATGCTGAGCTATGTCACTAGTCTCTCTGTGGATTTGCAACAAATGTCCTATAAGACAGATTCCATCCTGGCTATAGTTATTATATATTCTCATACAACTTTCCCAGTAGTTGTAGAGTGGTATCTAAAGTGATAACAGTGGCAGCACTTAGTTATACAGATAGGAAAGAATAGGATGCCCCAAATATAGATGTGTAAGAATAGAATGCATTCAAATTTTTGGTATAACAATCAATAATCATTTGGACATATAATGAGCACACCTATTTCCTGCTGTGAAATATAAGTACTAAATAATGAGTGCAATAATAACAATTTTGTAGAAATGCACAGCATTTTCACATGATGCCTAATGCTGACAAAAAATTTATTAGCATGTTTTGCATGCATTTGTATTCAACGTTGTATTTTTTGTATGTACTTGTATATGATGTTGTATTACTGTATTCTATGAAACATTCATTTAAAAATCACTAAATCATACAAATTATGTTTAATTTCTTCATCCCTATTTGATAAATTTTGAAATTTTTGAGGTGATGCTTCCAAAAATAAGTTGGTGATTGGGACAAGTAAATTTTAGGCTTGGAGTGTTAAAGTGGATAAATGTCAATCAGTTTATGTTCTAATAAATTTGTTAAGACATTTTTTGTGACCTAACATGTGATCTAGCCTGGAGAATGTTCCATGAATGATCTAAAAGAATGGCTGTTATTCTGTTGTTAGGTAGAAAGTTCTGTTTGTGCTTGTTAGGTCTATTTAGTGCTATTCAAATCTGCTGTTTCTCTATGGATTTTCTGTCTGGATGTTCCATTCATTATTGAAAGTAGGGTATTTAGTTTTCTACTATTATTGTATTGCTGTCAATTTATTCTTTTAGATTTGTTAATATGTGCTTTATATATTTGGGTGATCTGATGTTGGGTTCATATATTAATTATAAATAAATGATTTTTTTACTTCTTTAGTTCCTTAAAATTTGCATAAAAGTATAGACGTGTTCTTCAACTAAAGATACCTAAGGTGCAGATCATAAAGATTTGTTTCCACACGTATCCAAATTAATTTTAAAATATAAGCTTGAGACATGAAACATACAGAAAACACTTTTATACACTAAACATTATTTTGCTTTTCTAGTTTTAAAACTATTCCAATATTTTTTCCAATTTTGAAGAACTATGAACTTAGCAGCAGTAACAAGAAAACTTGTGAAACCTCTAAAGGCTTTGTAATTCAATAGGTTAGGCTGAAACATCAAGTGGATTCAAGAAGTAAATGATTCTGGTGAATTATGAGGCCAGAAATGTCTTTTGATTCATTTTATACACCACTGCTCCAACTTGTTTTAGATTCCTGAATGGTCCCCTTTAAGAAGTGAACCTTGCTATTTTCATTTTTTGTAAAGTACTTAGATATAATGAAAGAATATTTAAAAGGGAGTAAATACAAGCTACATCTTACTAACACACTTAAAACCTGAGCATCAGCATTTTCCAGTAATACCAACTGAGGTCATAGTAATGTGACATAGGCGAGATATTTTTAGATGTCAACAATTCATTCCTATAGTAAATGGCATTAAGATGGACAGCTTTTTATTTTACTTTACCCCACCACAATATGACACTTTCTATTGCAGACTAATTGTAAACAAATCTTTTAAATAATTCCAAAATCTCCAAATGACATTATATTCTTAAATTCCTTCAAATTTTCAAAAGTAAATAGATTATGCTTATCTTTGCATCTTAGAGAATTGTATCACAAAGATAATATACTGACATAAATTTCACAGGCAGAGCAAATTCTCTGGCTATTGAATGAAAACATCCTTTATGTTTTTGTTACCATTACATGAGTCCTAGGTAAATGTTTCTTCTCTTCTTCTCCCAACCCCCTTTTTGACTCCCTCAACAACTATATTATTACTATATTCTAGTCATATTTCCACTAAAACATTAAGAAACATAGAAGCAGCAAGATTTGGAAATATGAAATAATTTTTTTAATATTTTCTTTCTTCTTTACCACCCACTCCATAGATGTTATACTTCATTTATTAAGGACATACATTTCTTAATAACATTTAAACTGTGTAATGGGATGTTCAGTTCAATGCATAAATATACTCTCAGAAAATCTGGTCAATTAGAATGGTGGGAAATGGTGCTTCCCTAAGGCTACTGAGAGCATGATTTTAAATGAAGCGTGACAACAGCTCAAAAACGTGGTACTGAAAGCTCTCAATAAAAACATAATTTAAAGATGAATACGTTATAGAAGAATAGTGTTGTTTAAATAGGGGTATTTCATTAGAAAACAAAGGCTTAGGCAACAAGCCAAAGAATTAATTTCCCAGAGCAGTATTCTTGTGGGTTTTTTCCTCCATTGCAATTGCTGGATACGATCATATAGGTTTTAATGTTAACGTTTAAAGATTTTATTGGATGATAAAATTTTGCTGGAAACTCTACTGCAGATTTTAAGTTTAAAGTAGAATTTATTTGGTAGCGTATGTAGGAGTGTGATCTAAGATAGGAGCACCACCATTATGAGTTATATATGCTGTCCAGGGAGGTGGGAGTAAGTACTGTGTGGCTTTTAAATATAATTTACTGGTTTCCAAGTTCCCAGCTGAACTGTGGTCAGGTATAGCAAACTGGTGAAGCTAGAAGAAAGGTTAAGACAAAAATGTAAAATCATCTATATCCAAAATCAGTAGTTACGGGATACACACAACAAAAAGATGTAAAATACAATGTAAAAACAGTAACATTGGGGGGGGGTAAAAATGGCAGGGTTGATAAAAAGTGTTTGAACGTAAGAGGTCAACATTCTAAAATAATCATATATATATATATATATATATTGCTATATATAAACCTCATGGTAACCACAAACCAAAATTCATAATACTTACACACAAAAGAGAGAAAGGAATCTGAACATAACACCAAAGATAGTCATCAGATAAGGGAAAAGAGCAAAAGAAAACAAAGGAACAAAAACAACTACAAAAACAACCCCAAAACAATTAACAAAATGGTAATAAGTACATACCTAGCAATAATTACTTTAAAAGTAAATGGACAAAGTGCTCCAATCAAAAGACACAGAGTGGCTGAATGGATACAAAAACAAGACCCACATATATATTTCCTACAAGAAACTAACTTCAGATCTAAAGATACACAGAGACTGATGATAGTGAGAGGATGAAAAAAGGAAATGAAAATAAAGTCAGGGTAGCAATACTTGTATTGGACAAAAAAGACTTTAAAACAAAGACTGTAACAAGATACAATGAAGCACATTACATAATGATGAAGGAATCAATCCAAGAAGAATATATAGCCATTCTAAATATATATGCATCCAATATAGGAGCAACTAAATACATAAAACAACTAACAGACATTAAGGGGAAAATTGGCAGTAACCCAACATTAGGAGAATTTAGCACCCCACTTACATCAGTGGATAGGTCATCCAGAAAAAAATCAATAAGGGAACACTGGCCTTACATGACACATTAGACCAAATAGAACTAATAAATATATATAGGACATTCCATCAAAAGACAGTAGAATGCATATTCTTTTCAAGTGCACATCAAGTATTCTCCAGGATAGATCACATGCTGGGCCACAAAACAAATCTCAGTATATTTTAAAAAACTGAAATCACATCAAATATCTTTTCTGACCACAAAACAATGAGACTAGAAATCAACTACAATTAAAAAAAAACTGCAAAAACACAAACATGTAGAGGCTAAGTAATATGCTACTTAACATGAAGTAATCTAAGAAGAAATTTATAAAGCCTGGAGACAAATAAAATGAAAACAAACTGATCCAAAAATCTATGGGACACAGCAAAAGCAGTTATAAGAGGGAAGCTTATAGTGATATGTCTACCTCAAGAAGAAAAAACAACCCCTCAAATAAAGAACTTAACCTTACACCTAAAGGAACTAGAAAAAGAACAGCAACAATAACATGCAAAGTTTGTAAAAGAAATCATAAAGATCAGAGCAGAAATAAATGAAATAGAGACTTTAAAAGTCATAGAAAAAAATCAATCTAAGAGTTGATTCTTTGAAAAGACAAACAAAATTGATTAACCTTTAGCCAAAATCAAGACAAAGAGACAAAATCAATAAAAGGAGACGTTACAAGTGATACCATAGAAATACACAGGATCATAAGTGATTACTATGAAAAATAATCTGCCAATAAAGTGGATAAGTTAGAAGAAAGAGACAAATTAATAGAATGTACAATCTCCCAAGACTGAACTAAGGCAAAATAGAAAATATGAATAGCAATTACCAATAATGAAATTGAATTGGTAATAAAAAATCTCCCAAAGAAAAATGTTCAGGAACAGATGGTTTCACACGTTAATTCTACCAAACATTTAGATAAGAATTAACTTGTATCCTTCTCAAACTATTCCAAAATATTGCAAAGGAAGGAAATCTTCTGAACTCATGGTACAAGGCCAGCATCACCCTGATACCAAAGCCAAAGCCACCACAAGAAAAAATTACAGGCCAATATCACGGATGAACATAGATGCAAAAGCCCTCAATGAAATATTAGCAAACCAAATTCAACAATACATTAAAAAGATCATACACCATAATCAAGTGGGATTTATCCCAAGGATGCAAGGATTTTTCAATATCTGCAAATTCAGTGTGATATGCTACATCAACAAATTGAAAAATAAATAGCATATGTTTGTCTCAATACATGCAAAAAAAAGACTGATAAAATTCAACATCCATTTATGACAAAAACTATCAAAACATATAGAAGGACATACTTTAATGTAATAAAGGCCATATATGACAAACCCACAGCTAACATCATACTCAACAATGAAAAGCTGACAGCATTTCCTCTAAGATCAGGAACAAGTCAAGAATGCCTCTTTCACCACCTATATTCAACATAGTATTGAAGTCCTAGCCACAGCAAGCAGAAGAAATAAAAGGAATCCAAATTTGAAAGGAAGAAGTAAAACTGTCAGCATTTATAGATGACATGATACTATATGTGGAAAATCCTAAAATTGCCACCAAAAAAAAATGACTAGGCCTCATAGATGAATTCAGTAAAGTTGCAAGACAGAAAAATTAATTCACAGAAATCTGTTGCATTTCTACACACTAACAACAAACTAACAGAAAGAGAAATTGAGAAAACAATCCCATTTACAATTGCATCAAAAAGAATAAAGTATCTAGGAATAAATCTAAGGAGGTAAAAGACCTGTACTTAGGAAACTGTAAGACACTGATGCAAGAAATTGAAAAAGACACAAACAGATGGACAGATATAATGGGTTCATGGATTGGAAGAATTTATATTGTTAAAATGACAATACTACCTGTGGCAATCTACAGATTCAATGCAATCCTTATCAAAATAACAATGGTATTCTTCACAGAACTAGAACTAATAATTCTAAAATTTATGTGGAATATGAAAGATGCCAAATTTCCAAAACAATCCTCAGAAAAAAAACAAAGCTGGAGGTATAATGCGCCCTGATTTCAAAATATAATACAAAGCTACAGTAATCAAAACAGTATGGTACTGGCACAAAACAGACATATAGATCAATGCAACAGAAAAGAGAGCCCAAAAAATGAACTCACGTTTATATGGACAATTAATATATGACAAAGGAGGTAAGAATATACAATGGGGAAAAGACAGCACCTTTAAGAAATGCGGACACACACATACACAAAGTGGACTATTACTCATCCATAAAAGTAAAAAAAAAAAAAAACAATAAAAAACCACACACACACAAAATTTTGCCATTTCAAACAACATAGATGGACCTGGAGGGTATTATGCTTAATGAAGAAAGTCAAACAGAGCAAGTCAAATACTATATGTTTTCACTTAGATGTGAACTCTAAAAAAAGAAAAAACGACAATAACAAAACAGAATCAGACTCACAGATATATATATAATGAACTAGTAGTTACCAGAGGGGAGAGGGGTCGAGGGAGGAGCAAGATTGCGAAAGGTAATCTAGGAATAAAATAACTAAGATTCAAGGATATAATGTACAGCACAAGGAATATAACCAATATTTTATAGTAACTTTAAATGGAGTGTAATATATAAAATATTGAATCACTATGTTGTATATGTTAAACTAATATAACACTGTAAATCAACTATACTTCAATTTAAATGAAAGCAAACAAATACAAAACTAAAACCAGAAAATACCTTATAAAAATATGCCAGGACCTGTATGCTAAACCTAAACAGGTTGACTTGACTGTTGAAACATAAGACTTAAATAAGATCCAGAGTCTCCTAATATAACTGGTAAAATACACAGGAAAAAATGTTTTAAATACCTGTCATTCCAAGAGACATAAAAATCACAACTGGAATGAGAGAAGAGAACTGATATCAACATTAAGAATAATCAGATGGTGGAATTATCCAACAAGGGCTTTAAAGCAGCAACGATAACAAAATTTCAACAAGAAATTGCCAATTTCTTGAAACAAATAAAGAAAAATTTTAAATCTCAGCAAAGACATAGAAGTAACAAAAATAAAAAGTAAATTATAAAACTGAAATACACTATAACTGAAAAAAAAAACCAACCCTCACTGAGTCTGTTCAATAGTAGTACAGAGATGACATGATATAGTTAGGACAGATACACAGAATACACCCAAATGAAACATCAGAGAGAATGTAGAATTAAAAAGAATACATCCTCTAGAACTTATAGGACAGTAAAAATCAACATTCATACCACTGGCATCTCGGAAAGGAAATACAGAGCTGCTGAAATAATGGCTGAACTTCTCACAGTTAGTGAAATATATAAATCTACAGATTCCAGAAACTGAGAAATACCACAAATAGCATAAATCCAAATAAATCCATACTGAGATACAGCAAAATTAAACTTCTGAAAACTAAAAATAATCTTGAAAGCAGCCAGAAAAATAAGACATTACCTATTGGAGAATCCCTAGTTCAAATTACAAAAAAAATTCTTATCTGAAATCATGGAGTAAGTAGCACAATATTTTTCAATTACTGAAATAAAAAAAAAGAGAACTGCCAACTGTGTCTTTCAGGAATATTCTTCAGGAATGGAGGTGTTTAAATAAATGAAGACCATTCAAATAAGAATGAGCAAAGCTGTTTGTTCAGGGCTTGCTGCAACAAACGAGTCAGACATCATCAGTTACCTTCTACAGAGACTCCAAGACAAGCAGAGGAAATGAAAAACTTCATAATGATAAAAAGGGAGGCCTTCAGGTATGCCCTGATTGGAAGCTGTTGACATGGAGAAACTGGAGGCAAGCTAACTAGTAACAGGGTATCCTAAGGGATTAGTTAGAGGAACATATTTGGCTTTCACCACTTGGTCCTACATTGGAAACAGGGACAAAAAAATAAGCTGTCAGTTATTGATCAAGTCCTGACTGGGGCTGTCTGCTACAGAGGTTGTGGTTTGGCTTCCTGGACTCACTACTGCAGGTTGCAGGTAGAGTACTATTTTAAAATATGGTGTGACTGTTGTGTGGATATTCAATCTCTAAAAAAATTAATAGTCATTCTCAGATGAAGGAAGCTAAAAAACCTACTGTTGAAGAATGGCTAAAGAAGTTCTTCAAACAGAAACAAAATGATAAAAGATGAACTCTCAAAGGATCAGAAAGAATGAACAATGGAAAGAGCATAAATGTGAGTAAATGTAATAGACTATATTTCCATCAAGTATCTAAATACATAATACAAATTAAAATTAAAATAATAACTGATACTCAAAGCAATGATCTTTAAAAGGTGACAAATATAAAGGGACCAAAATAAGATTTTTACACTTCACTGGAAGTGGTAAACTTATAGCAGTAGACTGTCATAAGTGTGTGTGTGTGTGTGTGTGTATGTATATCCCCACTAGGAAAACTCTACAGAGCAATATAATAATTTAAAAATACCACAAATCAGTCATCATGAATCCTAAAACATGCTTGTGTAATTCATAAGAAAGAGAAACAAAAGAATGAGAAACACAGGAAACAAATAGAAAATGAATAATAAAATAATTGAGAAAATAAGCAAAGGTCATTTACCAATATTTCCTGCAAGTGTATACACATGGCAAATAAACACATGAAAAAAGTTCAATATAATTAGCCATTAGAGATATGAAAAATAAAAGCACAATGAGGCATCAGTTTACACCTATCAGAATGGCTAAAATAAAAAATAGTGACAATACCAAATGCTGGCAAGTATATGAAAAAATTGAATCAATCTAACATTGCTGGTGGAAAGGTAAAAATGTCACAGACACTCTGGAAGACAGTTAGGCAGCTTCTCATAAAACCAAGCACACAATTAACATACAGCCCAGCAATTCAGTCTTGGCCATATACCTCAGAGAAATGAAAACTCATGTTCACACAAAAACCTGTGCACAAATGTTCATAGAAGCTTTACTCAGAATAGTCACAAACACCATATACATCATTCAATAAGCAAGTGGTTAAACAAATTGTAGTAATCTGTATTACTCAGCAATAGAAAGGAACAAATTATTGATGTACTCAGCAACTTAGATGAATTTCAGAGGAATTATACTGAATGAAAAAGACTCAAAATATTACATATTTATGATTTCATTTGTGAAATTCTTGAAGTGACAAAATTATAGAGCTTGAGAACAGATTAGCGGTTGTCAAGACTTTTGAAGGATTGGGGATGGGAGGAAGGTGGGTAGGAAGGTGGGAAGGAAGGTGCTTATAAAGGAAACAGAGATTGACATTACTAAGACAGTGGAGTAGTAGACCCCAACCTCCATCCCCACACAGAGATCAACAATTGACAGCCAACCATGAACATAAAACAGTTCTTTGAGAGCTCTGGAATCTGCTTAGCAAAACTTCAGCAACACTGTGGAACAAAACAACTTGAGAATAACCACCTAAAAAAGTGAAGAATACCTTTTTTTTGCCTGCATCATCCCATCACTCAGCATTACTCAGAGCCAAAAGGAGACTAGCTAGGAAAAGCTCCCCTCAACTTAATTGACTTACTCTACCCACAGACCAGCAAAACTGAGACATACAGAGATGGCTAGGAGTAAGGAAGAAAAGTGGGGGCTACCAGTATCAGCCAAGCAGCGGGAATGACCACAGTTCTCAGACATCTACTCTGCAGACAACTCCAGCAGCTTCTGGCACTGAAGGCACCAACAGCCAACACTGGCATCCCAGACTCCCTGCAGATTTCACCATTTTTCACCCAACAGGTATCTGTGTTTACTTTTGCCAGCCACCTGAGTCCCTCCCTTCTCCCTCCCCATCTCCCTTGCTGGAAACCAGGATCCACAGAGGCAGCCATCCCAGACCTCTGCACCTCTGAGTATAAGATGCCTATCTAGAACCCCACAGCTGACTGCAACCTGCAGCTAGAACAAACCACCAAAAAAGAAAAAGGTGAAATAAAGATGTTTTCAGACATACACAACCTAGAATTTATCACCAGCAGAACTTCAGAAATTCTAAAAAACAAGAAATTTTAAAGGAATTCCTTCAGGTATAAGTACTATAACACCAGATTAAAAAGCTCAATCTACACAAGGAATGCAGAGCACCAGAAATGATAAGTATGTGTGTAACTCATGAAACTTACATTCCTGGAATATATTCACATTTTCTCTACCTCTCTTCTTTGGCCTATCTGAAGTTTAAGTCATCTTCATGATACAAGGTTATAAATTTGGAGTCTAAAGGAAAAACCTGAATGAAAATCATGGCTCTACCACTCACTAGCCACGTGATCTTCAGCAAGTATTAACTCTCAAATATTACTTTTCCATCCAGAATTAGCGTGTCAATACTGTTCTGACATTATTAGGTATGGGGATGAGGTAATGTATGTCGAAACAGCTAGCACATTATCAGATTAATAATAGTTAATCATAAAATATTGCCACATTTTCTTTCTTGGTCCAAGATTTTGTCTTTCTAGTCTTGCCCCCAAATAACCTTGTTATTACTGAGATGTCATCTAATTTTCTAGCACTAACATTTAGATTCTCCATCTTATCTCTCATAGTTTAAAATTTCTTTCTGAGTTTACAGAATATGTTTAACAACAACATCTTATTTTCTTGAAGCATCTCTGAAGCGTTTTCGTTGACTTGTGTGTTCATTTCTTTGCTATCACCATTTTAGGACAACTCATTGTTGCACTGAGAGACTAGGCATGTTACTAAGAAATTTTTTTACATTTTTTTTCAATACTGTCTTTAAATTTTCAGCAATTCTTTCATTTCTTTAAAGTCATATAAGTATACTGATTATGATAGATCTTATCTTTATAGATTACAAAGGACAATTTGCTGTTACTGATGGTTTTATCAGTCAGAGCACTAAAGAATTTTTGAGTTAGGCAGAAAATATACTACCAAGATTGTAGATTCATTATCTTTTGGTGACAATGTTTTTGTTCAGGTCAGATTATGCTATACACAAATGTTAATTTCACACTTCTGTTTCCTGAACTCTTAAAATTCAATTATATAAATATATATTAAACATCGACAGTATCTCATGTACCATGACTGATATGTTACCATGTAACTATGTAAGATATTTATGTTTTCAGCCCTCAAGAAGCCCAAGGTCTTAGGCTGTTTTCATCCTTGCTTGCTTCATCTAGGAAATATATTTCCATTTAAGACTCTATTAAATTTAAATAATTTTAAGTAAGTTGCTTGAGTATTGGGAATCTTCCCCCTTCAACCTCCCACCTCCAAAAAAAGAAAAAAGAAACCAACAGTGAAAGAGAACTGGCTGGTACAATTAATAGTGAAAAGGAAAAATACAGTTTCCAGTATTACATATTCATGCAGTTCTCATAAGAATTAAATTATAATCAATGCTATACTGTTTATGGAAGCATTTCTATATCTGTCAAAATAAAACATGCTAATATGAATTCACCAGAATTCAAACAGTTAAACACATTTAGTTTGTGCTCAGTTTTTTTTGTTTGTTTGTTTTTTTGCAGTACGCGAGCCTCTCACTGCTGTGGCCTCTCCCGCCGCGGAGCACAGGCTCCAGACGTGCAGGCCCAGCAGCCATGGCCCACGGGCCCAGCCACTCCGCGGCATGTGGGATCCTCCCAGTCCGGAGCACGAACCCGCGTCCCCTGCGTCGGCAGGCAGACTCTCAACCACTGCGCCACCAGGGAAGCCCTTTGCACAGTTGTATACTTTTTTCCTGACAGCTATTACTCCTCAGTTAATCAGCAAGAGTATGAGAACATATAAATTAAACAAAAAACTAATAACATCATGATTTATTTAATAGTATTCCTTTTTCTCAACTTGCAGTTATTAAAATTAAAACTCAGACTTCATTCAAATGAACAGTGGAATTTTATACCATTTTCAGATCTACTTTTAGCTTCAGCCCAGCAGTAGCAAAAGTATTCACTCCTTTGCAAAAATCAGTAGGACGAGAGACTCAGTCCTGTTACATGATTTTTTTTTTTAAGAGAACATTTTTACTCCAGTAAGTTAATTAAAACTCAGCAAACATTTTATCAGCATTATGAAAAATAATTTAAGTAATAGTAAATAAGATTGTTCTTCTGATTTATATTATATTTTTGTGGGTTTTTTTAGAATCTTATTTGTAAAGCATCTTCATAACTCAGTAATGTCTAGATTGCTTTTCCTTTTGAATCATATGGCTTTTCCCCATGAATTTTGAATGAAATCTGTATTTATATCCTATATAAACTCCTCTGTAAGCAACACATAATTACTAACAGTGTATAAACAAGTATAATGTCAATAATGCAGAAAAACACATTCAATATATTTAGTTGTTATGAAGCTGTAGTTCTGCATAAGGTTTTTCTTCACTGACATATAACAGAGCTCAAATATATGGGAAAAGAGATTGCATAAATATGAATGGTAGCCATTAGACTGATACAAATGTTTATCAATCTAACCATTCATCTATTTATTAAACAATTTTATGGGCTACATTAAAAATATACTATTAGATATTTTAAGCAATGTGCAAAGTTATATAAGATGGGAAATAATTTAAAGTTATGCACAATCTCCTTATGGTGATATCCAGATACTATATGAAAATTCTCAATACATGAAATGTTTTTGGATTTCTGCTGACAATAATGTTTATCTACACCAGTTTGAAAAGAAAGGTAAAATAACAACCTCCTGAACGTTTTCCTTTTCCTTCTCATCTCAAAGATACAAGAAACTGTTTACCATGTCAAAATTATGCAACACTATTAGACATACTGAACACAAAATACTATATTTTCCAAATGTATCAAATAAAGAGAATTTTAGATCAAATGCAGTTAAGCATTTTATTTTTAAAAAATTTTAGCTTTACTTACGAATTCAGAAGAATTTAGACCAGTATTATTAATTTATGGTCACTCTATAGTTCATTTAATTTTTAAGTCCTGAAAACACTCACTAGAAACAATATTATTGTTCTCTACTTCTTGCCTTATAATTTTAGATGGTAGGCAAGATATGCACAAAAGTATATTTGGTTTTTACTTATGGTTTAGAAAACAGTAAGATGGTGAAATGTTTTGATTTAAGTCTCTAAATACAGACTAAGCTCTCAATAATTGAAGTTCCATATTTTTGTTGATTTAAAATATACAAGACTCACTTTGGTCTAAGAAACTTCTTTGTCCAAGGAATTAAGTACGAGAAAAGTACTGGTCATATATGAAAAAAGAAAGGAGAATGTATTGTGAAATACATATGAAATATTTTGGTAACTTGAAGGTAGTTAACTAGAATCTAAGTAACGAGCCTCAGCATGTGTCCTATTATTATCACACTAGATCATTAATTCTTGAGGAGATCTATGTCCTCACATATATATTTTGGACTCTCAGCAGAAAATTATGCACTGTACTCACATATATACAGTGACTTTCATTTGAAATAGAACAATTTATCATTTTATTAATTAACAAAGTTATTTATTAACAATTGTTAATTAACGATTGTGTGCATGTATGTACACGTGCATATGAATGTATATACGTATGTGTTGTATATACTTACATGTATACATACACACTTACACGTATACATATACACACATAAGTAGGTAGTTTATTTCTGTCCTTCAGAATTTGTAGTGAGAACTGTGTCCTGAGAAAACAAAATAAGATTCCTATTTAAACTATCTAAAATGGATTTATACATTCTCCTCATCTAAACAGTGATATAAGACTTGGAAAGCTAAAATATCAGGGCATCTTTCCCTACTAGCAATTAGTAAAATAATAAAAGTTAAAATGATACTAAAATATAGGCATTAATTATTTTGCATAGATGTCTCATAAAAAGTTGAAGAGAGTCATCCTGGAACAATATCTCTACATATCATAAATTGATATTTTCCCTTTTTCCTAGATATGTCCTCTATAAATTACTTTTTATAATCATAGGATTACATCAAATTTACAGTTTTTTTCAAAAAGAAATATATTCAACTGAACTTCAAAGGTCAAGATACAAATTTCATTTACACATACTTGTATAAAGACAGTTTCATGTTAAAAACACATTATAAAATTGCATAGAACGAAATGTATGCATGCATGCACAAGTACATGCACTCACGCACAGACACACACACAAGTGCAAGTGATACTGGTGAAATCTGAATAAGGTGAGTGGGTTGTATTGATGTCAATTTCCTAATTGTGCTATTGTACTATAGCTATGTAATAGATTACAATTGAGAAAAATTGGGTAAAAAGTATAGCAGCTCTATTATTTTATAAAACTGCATGTTAGGGCTTCCCTGGTGACGCAGTGGTTGAGAGTCCGCCTGCCGATGCAGGGGACACGGGTTCGTGCCCCGGTCCGGGAGGATCCCACATGCCGCGGAGGGGCTGGGCCCGTGAGCCATGGCCGTTGAGCCTGTGCGTCGCTCCACAACGGGAGAGGCCACAACAGTGAGAGACCCGCGTACCGCAAAAAAACACAAAAAACACAAAAAAAACCCTGCATGTTAAACTACAATTATCTCTAAATAAAAAGTTAAAAGTCATATTTATATATAAAAGATATGTATCAAAATTAAAGTTCAAAAATTCTTTATCTAAGATACTATATGTAAGATATGACATAGACAGCAAATAACGCAAAAAATCCTCTACATTTACCATCAAAACTTTATCCCGGGGCTTCTCTGGTGGCGCAGTGGTTGAGAGTCTGCCTGCCGACGCAGGGCACACGGGTTCGTGCTCCGACCTGGGAAGATCCCACATGCCGCGGAACGGCTGGCCCCGTGAGCCATGGCCGCTGAGCCTGCGCGTCCGGAGCCTGTGCTCCGCAACGGGAGAGGCCACAACAGTGAGAGGCCCGCGTACCGAAAAAAAAAACAGCAGTTTGTGCGCTTCTCTGGTGGCGCAGTGGTTGAGAGTCCGCCTGCTGAGGCACGGGGCACGGGGGTGGGGTTCGTGCCCCTGTCCGGGAAGATCCCACATGGCGCGGAGCGGCTGCGCCCGTGAGCCATGGCCGCTGAGCCTGCGCGTCCGGAGCCTGTGCTCCGCAACGGGAGAGGCCACAACAGTGAGAGACCCGCGTACCGCAAAAAAAACAAACAAACAAAAAAACAAAAAACTTTATCCCATCCATCTGGTAAACATATCCCTCCCATAATTCTAAAACTAGCTACATTAGGTTTTGAAATAAGAATACATTCATTTTCTTTAAAATGTAATTCGTTCGTATTTTCACTGAAGTTTGAAGAAGCAAGTGATTCTAGTTCTTTCTGAATTCCCTAAGACCTGAATCCATCTGTTCTAAATATACTGGGAGAAGATTCAAAATGAGTTTGTCAGGGTTGTAGTCATACATAATTTTAAGA
The DNA here is from genome assembly GCF_937001465.1 of Orcinus orca. NCBI lineage: Eukaryota > Metazoa > Chordata > Mammalia > Artiodactyla > Delphinidae > Orcinus > Orcinus orca. The sequence continues at coordinate 59,488,982 of NC_064564.1, forward strand.
ATGTTTATTTCAAGCAACAATATAAACCATTTCATATTAATATTAATCCTCTTTTTTTGTTGTTGTTGCTTTTCTTACCTGTTCAGATTAAGATCTATCTGGACTCATTCTAGACCCAAGTCACTGAAAGGCACTACACTAATCCTCTATTTATGGGATCATTCTACCTTTTAAACTTACGTTCTTTCAAATGAAACCTTACTCCCCTCTGAGGTAAATACAGCATTTCTTTCTTTTATTTTTCTGTTCCTAAAGTTCCATGACCCCCACATTAAAGTTCCCACCCACATAATTCAAGAACAAAAATAGTATCAAGGAAATGGAGATCTAATATTCAAAAGAAAAATCTGAATTCAAGTAGAATAATTTTAAACTTCCCTCTTGAATCTCCCTCTTGCTCTCCTTTGCAAAATGTCCTCCTTGATATGTTGGGATTCCCTGAGTCCTAGTGTGAGACCCTTTCTTTCTCAGAGTATACTCCTTCCCGAAATAGTTGTAACCAGGTCATAGCTTTACTGATCATATGTACACAGATAATTCATTTACACTGACCTCCAGGACAGGTCCTCCTCCTGATATTCCAAATACAAATAGCCCGTTGTCGTGTCCCACTCGGCTTAGCTGCTGGAAACGGCACGCCAGATACCTCGTCAGGAAGGAGAGACTTATTTACCTAGCTCCCAGGAAGCCTAGCGGCAAACAACCCTCAGGTGTCAGTCCTTTCAAGAATTGATTCAGCTGAAATGAGTCATCACTCCCAAGGCCATTCCCTCCACCCAGGGTAGCTCACGTGAAATCACTTGTTGAATGAGGGCGTAAAGGCCCAGCACTCTCACCCTATATGGGGATAACTGTGAAAGTCTATCCAGCATCAGAGGAGTTGGCTGAGATTTTCTGCTGAGACTACATCCCAAGGCAACTTTTCTCTCTGCCCAATTCTGCTTCTTTCGTTTATCTTCCGGTGATGGTCCTACATCTCAGAGCTTGCTTCCAGTGAAGCACGATCTGTGGCAATTGGTACCAGGTGTGGCCCAACAAAACAGATACTAAGATCAGATGCTGAAGGTACATCCCACCTTACCCAGCTGGCAGTGAAGATACAGTTACTGGCTCGGGCAAGCTTAGTCTCTGGCACGAAATGGGAGCAATTTCTAAAACATTCCCTACTGATGAACTAGGATGATGTTCTGTTGGAGGAGAAGCCACTAGCTGCTTGATGTAGCAAGTGTCTGTAAAATATCAAAGCAATAATACTTAAGAGGGAGAAGAATTTGGTGTTTGTTACTTAGTTTGACTGATATGTGAGGCTTTGGAAAAAGATAAAGCGTGAGAGTGATTAATCAGCAATGAAAAACCAAGTGTGAAGGCAGAAGGCCTCCTTGGTAGCTTGTAAAGAGGCTATCATCTCTTACAGCCTGAAGGTAAAGAAAGCTGAAAACAAAGCTTGGGACTTAACCATATCCAAAAATACAAAGAAATTCAAAGAAAGTTAAAGTTGTAACTAATGCTAGGTTGCTATGCCATAATTAGGGCCCTAGAACGGAAAAACTGTGACCCTGACATATGGGATGAGAATATCTAGGTTGATGCATCTGAAAATCCTGAATTCCCAAATTCCCCTGAACCCTCTGATCCAGAGGAAGATGTCCGCTCTTCCCTCTGAAAGACTAGCAGTACACCCACCCCTTGCCTGAATATGATGCAGTGACTTCCAATAACTAAGACCATGTGGGTGTCATAAACCATCCAAGGGCATACTAAACCCAAAAGAGAAGAAAGAGGACTATATACCAAAAGAGTTATAGTACCTAAACAACATGTACCAGGAAGGGCCCAGGGAGTACCTATGGGACTAGGGTCTGAGGATGTGAGATCAAATGAGAACAGGACAGAAGGTTGTTAAGGAAGGATTTATTAATGTGGGAGCACTCCCTAGGATTCAAGATTTAATGCAATGGCAAGAATCTTGGGAGGTGGCACAAACATGCTACACAAGATAGCCTGTAGAAACAGAGGAAAAAATGGCCAACTCTAACTGAGGTAAAATGACAGAGTGCCATGGAAGACTGTGGAAATGATATAAAGGCCTTTTACTGCCCCTTATCACAGGGAAACTCTGAAGATTTATCCCAGCTTCAAGTTCCCTATCGTGTGTTCTGAGGCCTTCATTAGATTGCACTGCCACGGGCCAATTTTCCTTTGTATCTAATCCTGCTTTCTACCTGTCTAAAGGTTATGATTCCCAGTGCATCCCAGGCATAAATCTATATACTAATCACCATCTCATTGTTTGCTCCCTGGAACTAAATTTGAAACTCTGTCTCAGGGGTCTCAGATATGTCTAAATACAAACCCATGATACTTTAAACATACTCCCAAGTCAGATCATAGCCTTCTCATTCTGTTATCTTAGGCAGAAACCTAGGACTCACCCTCAACACTGCCTTCTTGTTTTCTACATAATCCATGAACTTGTCCTATCAATAATACCTTCTATACGTATTTTAAATACACATAGCCTTTTCCATGTTCACTGCTTTAATTCAAACCTCACAAAATGATTTTACCTCTAAAGAGTGAAGAAGCATCCCATCCCAACACATCCACCATGAATTTCTCCAAACTATTTTCCAGAGTAGTGTTTTAAAAACCAAAAGTATATTAATACAATTTTAATCCCTTAAATCGTTTCCTTTGCTTCTAAGAGCAAATCTTTACCATGGCTTCAAGGCCCTGAACAATCTAGCTTATTTCTTTTCCTGCAAGTGCATACACTTATGTTCATTCTCAGTGTTTCTGGCTCAGAGAATTGATCCTAAATAGAGCCATGCTTCCTCCTTGCATGGGGCCTTTGAACACGCATATATTTTTTTTTTTGTCTGAAGACTTCCTTTCCTCCACCATGGTCCTCCCTTATTAATTACCTTTTCTCTTTATTCTGGGAATCCTTTCCACCTAGTCTAGATTAAATCTCTCTGTTCATGGCACATATTGTTTATTAATAGACAAGACTAGAATGTGCAGCAATTTTCTTGCAAAAGTAGCAGATGCTAGCAGAGCACAATAGAACAATTTGTTGCCTCTGAATTTTTTTTTCATTACCAGTAAATGCAAAATATAATGACAGGTTTACTATTTTTTTCCATTGCAAAAATAATACTTATAAAACAATATTTGGAAATATAGAAAGTTAGTGGAACTATATCCATATTTTTGGCATTTAATAGCAACCAGGTTTAACATTTTGTACTGTTTCTTTCTTGCCTTCTCTTTGTAAAAAAAAAAAGGTTTCTGAAAATGTTTTTGATTAGAATCTGTGGGCTGATGGCCTCAGAGATGTGGGTTGAGGACCAAGAAATGAGGTAATTGGCTCCTCTATAATAAGATAACATTGTTCTTCATTTTTAATTTCTTGTTTAATATCTAACATCCCACACACTTTACATTCTGGACTATGGTTCTCTGTTGCACTGCAGTGCTTTGCACATACTAGATTCTTATCTGTTGAATGAATTAAAATGTCTTTTACCAGTTTCCCTCCTCAAAAACAACTCACACAGTTGATATCTGCTTAACATGAATTTTAAAGAGCATCTTGAAAAGGCAAATATGATGTAATAAGCATCTCAGAGATATATGCAAAAGGTAAGATGGAGAAAATTTTGGCAGCCTTCTAGTGGCACAGTTCCTTCGTGATAGGAGTGTTTGGCAGTAGAAGAAAAGAGTTAACTAAATAAAGTTATTCACAACACCCTCTTTCCAATTTGCTCTTTTGCTTATAGCCTCCTCCTAATTCCCAGTTGATTACTTTATTTACAGCCATTTGAGCCCGTCCCAAAATGTGGAATCCATGTGATAGCAAGTTTATGAAAGTCAAACAATGCCAAAATTCTCATTAGTGTTTTGAGTGGCATAGTAGAAAATGTCAAAGACCTTTAAGTCAGATTAGATTTAGGTTCAACTACTGGCTCTGCAATTTACTAGATGTGTATTGGGTAGTCTTGGTCAAACTTCTCAACTTCTCTGAGATTTAGGGATGGTATTATCTACTGACTTTGCATACATAACAAATATGCACATGCCAAACAAAAGAAATGGAGTAAAATTGTTCTATATCTATATACAATGTGTATACATGTGTGTATACACAGTTACACATACATACAATATATATGTGTATATATATGTGTATATATATATATATGTGCATTCACACACATTGCAAGCCAGTATTTTTTCTGCTACCTGTCAAATCACTGTCAAATCAAATTAATTCTTTTTACCACAATCCCCTTTCAACTGCTCATTTTTAACAGTGTGTTAACTGATGCTGTCACAGTGTTCTTATGATCTATCTTTGACTCTGTGCAAGTGTTTGATATCTAGGATGTGTGAAATCCTCTTCTGAAGCATTATTTTTACTTGCAAAATTTTGTACATGTCAATAGAGTAGTCATGGAAAACTATAGCTATTTTTATTATTTTACACTAAAGTATTCAATATTATAGTATTTTATTTTAATTACTATAATTAGTATAGTTATGAGGAAATGATATTTAGAGAGCATAAATCACAAACTTTCCTTGGGTTTGGTCACAATTATTTCACTGACATCTATTATAGGTTTATGATCTATAGCAGCTGGTTGGGAAATATTTGTTGAGTTAATTGAAAACTAAGTGACATGGCACAGCCAGCATTCAATCTCAGGTTTGTCTGTGTCCAAAGCCTGGACATAATCCAGAATCTTACCTTTCCTCTCAAATATTGGGTGTAGCTCTTATATATGGGAGATTATATTAAAAATATTAAGCAGCTTTAAACTTTCTCATGTTTTACATTATTCATTTCCTAACAAATATCAGTCTAGGGTGTGTTCAACTTTGTGTTAACAGCTTCATTCTACATTAGCAGTGTTATCACAGTTAAATAATAGAGGGTACTTTCCTTTTATCTTTATTTTAAAATTAACCTTTGGATTTTATTGAGTATTTCACGATTCTAATACCACTGGTACTGTTTTCCCTTTGATATTGATTAAAAATTTGTAGTTCTCCTTTTTAAAAGTGGACTGCACTTGGGTAGGATGGCATATATTATTAAATTCTCTACAAAATACATTTCACATACCATTAATGAAATACCATGATCCTTTTAGCTAAATTTATTGTAATGTTGCATACTATAATAATATATATACAAATAATTTATTTAACAAATTAAATAAGTTAGACTACAGCCAATTAAAAAAGGCAGTTACTCCAACATATGCTTTCTTAAATTTTATTATAATGAGGGGAAACAGCTAGATTGAGGCACTATGTAACTTTCACCAGACATGTACATAATAGAAAATTAATATTATATTATATTATATAATTGTATGACACATATATAACATACCCATATTAGAGGGTATTAGGAATATAAGCAATTTTGGAATATTTGTAAATATCTCATGTTGGAGAGGTTATTGACAAAAAAAGACATATGAAATTCTGTTTTTATTAGCTAATAGTATCAAATAATTTCATCATTATAGTCTCAGATTAAAGCCAAAGTAGTAATTTTTTCATAATGCTTTTCGGACAAGTCAATAGTTAACATTAATAATTGTTGTTATATCTCTCATTTCTTTTTTAGCTAATCATCATAACTATTTAGTAAGTTGTCTCAATAAATCTTGAGTTTTTGAATATTGAATTTGGGTTTAGGGCAAATCACATAGATTATATTATATATATAAAAAAGTGAGCCTCAGTATAGGAAGAGAAAGCACTTGTTTCTTTTTCAATTTTATTTCAATTCACACTCTAGATATTGTTCCAATTCTTAGATAGAAAAATCAGAAATTGGAAAGAAGTGAGGAGTTGCTGAACAAATTTCTCATTCTATATGATACTTGAGATGAAAGATCTATTTTTAATGCTTTAACTTCTTTAGATTTGGGGTGTGGTTGTCTCTAAGGAAGGAAGGGAAAACAACTATCTTCTTTTATACACTGAATCTGTCATGCTAATTATTTTTTAAAACATTTATTCTTCACTATCATATGCACAAAATTGCTAGGGACTAGAATTAACACAGTATAATCTATTACATAGATTAATCATACAATAATTAACATAGTATAATCTATGTTATAATCTATTACTACAAAACATTGCAGATAATAGTTGTTACTAGAGATTCTATTAATATGAAGGAGAGGAGCTTTACCCGCAAGAACGAGAATTACAATTCAGCCACATTGTTCCCTCAGTCTAGTAGGCCATGTCCAATGTATCAGCCCAGCATTAAGAAGAGACTTTTTCTACACACAAATTTTGAGTTACTTAGATGAAAGATCTTAAGCAACTAGAAATGTATTATAAAATTAACTCAATATCATTTGGAAATGGGGAGAACTTTAGAATCAGATCAAAGTAGAAAGTCCCTCCCCAATTATAAATTAATAATTTAAAACTCTGGCTTTGTACTTATAATATTGTGGGGGCGGGCAGGGACGTTTGAGGATGATAATTATCATAAATGGCACCTCACCATTTCTAATCAAAATGAAAAAACATACTTTCAAATTAGTTATATTAGGGCTTCCCTGGTGGCGCAGTGATTGAGAGTCCGCCTGCCGATGCAGGGGACACGGGTTCGTGCCTCCGTCTGGGAAGATCCCCCAATGCCACAGAGCGGCTAGGCCCATGAGTCATGGCTGCTGAGCCTGCGCGTCCGGAGCCTGTGCTCCGCAACGGGAGAGGCCACAGCAGTGAGAGGCCCGCATACCGCAAAAAAAAAAAAAAAAAAAAAAAAATAGCTATATTACACTAAAGCTAGATAAGAGAAGATTGCTTGAATCCAAAGAAAAATAAGTTTTCTATTCTTTCTTCTTAATGCCCCCAGGATAAGCAGCAGGGTATTTTAGAATTTTTTCCTGAAACTTTCCCAGTGTTTACTTCATGGAGAATAAGGGCAGAAAGAAAACCGTATCACTTGCAGAGAGATTTCTCAGAGTATTGAAACATGGTTGAGTTAAGCAAGCTGAATCTTGTGTCAGCTTTGACAATTATGTGGCAATCTTTCTGTGGCAAAGAGCAAGCCATGAGCAGAGAGGAGCAGACTGGAGGCATTCTTCCAATACTATTCTATTCTTCTTCCAATAGTATTCCAGTAGAATACTACAGTATTCTTCCAATACTCCCTTCTGGAGAAACGGTGCAATACCTCTCTCCTCTGTGAAAATGGGGTGAGGGGAATACAAGCTTCCCACATAAACCATGTGTATATTTTTCTTTGTATGTGTAGTTCTATCTCTACCTAGCTTTAAGTCTACTGTGTTTATATTTGTATTCTTCTTTTATCTATGATATTAGCTTTCCTTAGAAGGCTGTTATTTTGAATCTGAGTGAAGCTTTATGAGTTTCAAGTAGACATCGCACTCAAATTCAACTACCCAGGAGTCTAATGGGAAAGACAAGTTAACAAGTTCAACTCAAATGAAGTCATGACCCGTGTAGATAAGTTGCAGAGGGGTTTCCCTTCCAAAGGAGCATAATATTAACATAAATTCTGATATTTACTTCCCTTCCTACGTTTGAATAAACCTCCAAGAACACAGGTAACAACAATCTCTTCTTTTCTAACACCAGAATCTCTTTAGGGTTTCTCATGCCTCATTCATTTCGTTCACAAATGCCATCTCTCCACCATATCCTCCCTACCTTTCCAAATTTGCTGTTATCATTGCATGGCACATCTTTTATCTATCATCTACTAGTATTTGGGTAATGAAATTATGTTTCTTTCTCTCTGATATTCTTGAGACAATCTGCCTAACTGGCATATTTTCAATTTCTGATGTTATTCTCGAAAGTCTGTAGACCCATTCTTGGTTGGTGAAATTCTAAAGAGGAGAAAGGGAAAGTAAGTGAAGACATAAACCCAGAATCTTCTTTAGTGGACAGGAAGAAGAGAGAGCTGGGGTACACTCTAAAAGTAATTATTTCTGTCTCATTACACTGGGAGTTGTGTGATACATTGTAAACATAAACTATATGGGAGCACATAGGAAGGGCATGTAATCTATACATTTTTGCTATATTAAATGATTCTAAATTACTATATGAAGAACAAATGGGAGTTTTAGTTGAATAAAGGGTAAAGGCACTTCAGACAGAACTAATAGCATACGCAAGAGGCCAGATTTGAGGATGTAGACTACATATTTGTGGATTAATCCATCAGTTTAGTATGCCTGGAGTTTGGTGTGCAGAGGAAATGAGTTTAAAGAACTTAGAAGATTCTTGACCTTAAAGGGGTTCCTATATAATGTTATTGAGTTTAGACGTTATGTGGAAGACAATGAAATGACAGTAAAGATTCTAAGTTTAGAGAGTTACATGTGTGGATTTGCATTTTTACAATGCTCATTCTGACTGTAGGGTAAATAATTGATTGAAATAGAATTATCATGTGATATATACTGGCAGGCTCTTCATCAAACCAATTTTCCCTTCTTTCTGGGAACACAGCTGAACTATACTTCCCAGCTTGCTTGCAGTTAGATATTTTCATATGACTGAAATCTGGCCAGTAGACTATGAGTCTGTGCTATTTCCAGGACTGAGTATAAAAGCTTTTCACATGTAGTAATTTATAATTCTTTCTTCCTTCTCCTGGCTTAGTGTCAAAAAAGAGAGAGCTCCAAGAAAGAAAGAGTCTGGCTCCCTGAATCATTCTTTGTAGTGTTTCAGGAACATACATTTTAGAATTTATATGTGTGAAAACTTCTATCATATTTGACCATATTAGACTTTTTGAGTTTGCTTGTTACAACAGCTAGCATTATCTTAACATGTAATTTAAAATTTACTACCTGATATAACAAATAACTAAAAATAAAAAAAATCAAGCCACAGTCCAACTGAATTATGTGCTAGACCCTGAAAGGAGTTAAAGATTTTTCAGTCTTTGTGTGGGAGTTAAACAGTAGGTCTCTGGGTGTATAAAAAACTGGATGTGACTTAGTGTATAATTATAGCTGTGATATAGTAAACTATAGACTTTTACTACACTTTTATAGACTAGTTATCAGAGATTTTTGTAGAGTCATTTGGTGAGGTTAAGGAATTCTGCTTGTGTGAACATTCAGATCTATTCTTTTATGTCTTTCTGAATTACTTTTTGTTTTACACAGCTCTAACATTAGTTTTTCTTAGGGCATTTTAAATATGTACCGTATTGTTTGAATTTCTTAGTTGTTAGCAAAAGGAGTGATTGGTTAACTGGACTGGGTCCCACTGCTGAGAAGGAACCAAAAGAGGATATGTAGCAAAAAAAGTTTGAACAGGGCCTCACCATTATTATTTGGTGATAATACCATCAATGAGAATCTAATATCACCATCACCACCATGTTTTAAAAATCATTTTGCTTCACTTGCTTAATAGAATCCCAGTTGGGGATCCACTTAGCCAAGTCTAAATAATGTTCCCATGCTCCAACACCCACAGAAGTCGCAGTGAAAAGATCCATACCGTGCCTACTTTTCTTCAATTTTCCAAGGTATATGATATTTAATATTCATTTTTAATGAAATGGAGCATTCCCCAAAACAAAGAAAGAAATTTGGATACAGGCAGCAATGAGAAAAATTAATAAGTGACCATTATATTACCAATCTATCAATATATTGCACTGGAGACATATCTTCTCGGCAGTGTCTCTATTCAGGTTACCAGGGTAGTTGGGAATACCTTTAAATCTCTTTACATGTAGCACTACCTACGACGGCTATAGTTAGTCTTTAATACCCCCAGAATTCTCTTACATACACATGCAATTTAATTTTTTAATTAAAATTATACCCTCCAAGAATATAGGAGGGTATAAATTTATTGGGTAAGTAGGGAGAAATGAACAAAAAACACCTTTTTTTTTTAATGGTGTGCTGTATTTTAGAACTTACGAAGCTTTACAAAGCAAGATGGCTTTGTGAAACTAATCGCAGCGAGGTAATACTTGATTTTTGAAAGTAACGTATCTAACAATGCAGATGGGTTTGAATGTAACCACACCTCTTCTCTGTAATTCTATTTTTTCTGTTATGATCTATGGCTCAATATTTCCTTCATGCATGCCTATGAATTTCAATAAAGAGATGTGTAGCTTTTAACTTGGGGGAAAAAATTCTAAAACAGTAGTTGTGCTAGGTGATAGCACTCTGGCTTTTGGTTCTAAATATATGTTTATTTGAAACTGTTTCTGTAGCTCAAAATATGACATACATTCTGTAATTCATTGCATTTTCCTTACCTCAAAAGCAAAACATTAAAAAAATGAAATGATACGAGAAATTTCAAAGTAATTTTAAGGTTATTGATGAGAATCTTCTTTCCTTTTTGTTGCTACATTTCTTAAGAATAAACTTGACAATTATAGGTGTCACTAATTGTAAAGACCCTGGTTTTATTTAAACATTTTTGTCATTTAAAATAATACGTTATCCTGTGTTTGAAAGAATGTTCCATTGGGCTACTCTGCTAGAAACATAATCTGGCAAAAATAATAAAAAATTAAAAAAAGAAACATAATCTGGCCATATTTGCTAATTTTTTTCTTGTTATATCATGTTTAGATCCATGTGAGCTAAATTATGCTGTTGTAATGAACAACCTTCCAAACTCCCTAGCTTAGACTTGAAAGGGTTCATTTCTCATCTATGCTACGTTTCCATTTTTGCCTACCATTTCCTTAAAAGTTCTCCCATAATCATTTATTTTGTTAAAATATACCCTTTTGAGGGCTTCCCTGGTGGCGCAGTGGTTGAGAGTCCGCCTGCCGATGCAGGGGACGCGGGTTCGTGCACCGGTCCGGGAGGATCCCACATGCCGCGGAGCGGCTGGGCCCGTGAGCCATGGCCGCTGAGCCTGCATATCCGGAGCCTGTGCTCCGCAACGGGAGAGGCCACAACAGTGAGAGGCCCGCGTACAGCAAAAAAAAAAAAAAAAAACAATATATATATATACACACACCCTTTTGAGAGCTTTTCCTGTTAAGCCACTGGATTTCTCTATGTACTAAGAAATTTATTGGGTTTTTTCTTGGTTTTTACACAGAATTTTAAACACTTTCAAATAAACAGATCTTGGTTTAATGAAGATGATCATTTTTGTAGCATCTTCCAGAATGTTTTCTTTTTATCTCTAAGAATTTATGCAGCAACACTTCTCTGTGAAGAAAACTGTTCTGAATGCATCAGAATTTCCTAATTTCTTTTTTTTTTTCTTTTACAATAGAGGCAGCATCTGTCATGGAAACAGCCATTGATGGGCAACATCACTATAAATGTCAACATAGTTCCTCTTAGAACAATTCTTTTCTGATACAAAGAGAAAACTTTAAATATATCTTGGTCTGTGCTTATTTCAGTCAGCTCTTTATAGCAGAAAATATTTTCTTTAATTTCACAATCATTTACAGATTCCGTTAATGTTACATCATAAAGTATATTGGTGAAATTTGTTGACTAATCAGCCCAGATAAGGGACCTATTATTTTCCAGTTTAATATACAAAACCTCTTCAGCATATGTGATATATTATTCACACGTTGATTCATTTTATTGTTTTTGTTTGTTTGTTTGTTTGTTTTTTCTGCGGAGCACAGGCTCTGGACGCGCAGGCTCAGCGGCCATGGCTCACGGGCCCAGCCGCTCCGCGGCATGTGGGATCTTCCTGGACCGGGGCACGAACCCGCGTCCCCGGCATCGGCAGGTGGACTCTCAACCACTGCACCACCAGAGAAGCCCCATTTTATTGTTTCAAAAAGGAAACCTTTTAATTTATTTTACTGTACTTTTTCTACTATTTCACTCTTCCTAATTTTACACACTAGTAATTTTTAATTCTTCATTATGTACCTATCATTCACCTCATTAGAATTGTCCAAATTCTAGGATTAGAATTCTCCTCTTCCATCTCATAAATTTGCTTCAGAAAATTTCACATTGAATTGTTGGATACTTTATAAAACACAAACTTCAATGTCATACAACATATAATAGAAATGAAAAATAAGTTAGTGAAAAAAATTACAAAAAACATAACAACATTACAATATAACTTCTAACCTATCCAATCCAGGGTTTGCCACATCTGCAAAAAAGCACTGTTACAGTGGAGGAGCCGAGTTGCAATGCATAAATATTCTTTCTTTATAATAAAAGTTTCCTCCAGTTTTCTATTACACTAGTAGAGATTGCTTGCTGCAGTATGTCTCTCAGTAGGTTGTAAGAGGCTGGTGAAGGAGGCAATTTAGGAGGGAGAATCTATGTCATCAGCCTACCATTTTCCCCTCTGTGCAATTCCACACTCACCCATTATTTGTGGTCTCCCCTTTTTCATGTCAAAGATGAAAACAGATTCAAATACAAGAACATGGTCTTACTGTGCACTACCATATGAGGATGAAACATGATAAAATTGTAAGCAGGGCTGCATGGTTACTATACTAGCATCATGTAGCACATGAAGTCCAGATATCAGTTTTTTTCACATCAGAATCACCTATGACAGCTAAGGATATCTCCTAGAAACCTAGCATTCAGAAGAACTCTCCTTGAAAAATTCTTTCTTAGAACAAATGAAGATATTACAGAATGGAGTTTGTTTACTTTCCTGTTGTTTAAATTTGTAAATTTTATGGGAGTATAAGAAATATGTCTATTTCCAAAAGAAAGCTTTTTATCATGGTGCAGATGCCTTTGATAATTACTGGTGTAGTTGACTATGCACCAACCATAATTTTGGTTAAGCCAGAGCTATCCAAAGAGTTGATTGGTTACTCTTAATAGTTTCTGTATCATCACTTTTCTCTTAAGATTGATGCTACAAGTCAAGTTAAATAGATTCAGTGCCCATTAATTCTTCTGCATAAGTTCTGAAGTGTTCCTTGACATCTTTTTCATTATTTAAATTTTATCTTCCATCTCATATTTCTCAGATTCTTTTCTTCAGTTATTCTGTATAGTTGTCAAAGAAAAGATGTGCCAGACAACTTAAACAGTCAAAGAAGACTTTATTCAAGATTATTGCAGTAGGGGAGAGAGATTAAACTCGACTCTGATGAAACAAAAGCCAGGAGAGATTTTAAGCACTGTCTTGAGCTAGTGAAACAGTTCTGGAGGATGTTAGTGGGGAAATTTGTCCATGTGATTAGGCCTTCTGTGTTTGCTAATTGGTGCTTACCAAAGTGAGGCTCCTCTTGTCCCACAAATACTGGGAGATGGGGCCATATAGTTCTTTCTTTTTTGCCAACTTTGAGGTATAATTAACAATCAAAATTGTATATCACTTAAGAGGATGAATACATTTCAAAGGATGGCTCCAGGTTCTTTAAAAAAGACATTCCTGGGTTTTAAAACTGGGAAGAGGCTGAGAAAAGATATACATCTCAAAGAAGCAGAGAATTAATTTTTAATTGCAAGTTTTCTGAAGTAAGAGCTCTTAACAAAAGAATAAACCTGTCTATAGTAGTCCCCCTTAATATATGCTGAGATTTTAACAATATAAGTGACTGTTATCTCCTCTATTTGATGTCTATCAAAGGTTTTACAGGTTGGAAGCTGTTCTGTCTTCCCAATTTGAAACGTCCCATAATGTCTAGATTTCTTCTATTTCCTCAACATTTCTTAAATTGAAATTTCTTTTCTTCATTGAGTTCTGGAGAACTCATCTAAAGCTTGCAATTTTTTTTCTGGTGCAGTCTATAGGAATCAATACATAAAATTAGCTTTCTGTTTTCCAGTCTCTGCCCTTGAAGGTAGAAGTTCACTGGCTGTATTAAATGGCTTCCATGTTATCATGTGTAATTTGGCATTTTGACCCAATATTTTTTATAACTGCATAACGCAGATGATTATCTGTTTTCCAACCAAAATATCCTTTACTGCTCATTGTCAACCTCTAAGCCAATGCTATATATTGTAGAGTGTGTTTGTTATAGCAGTGCAACAATTCTACTATTAATCAGCTGAGACAGGCTAGGTTATGTTGAGATAATAAACAATACCAAAATCTTATTGGTGTAAAGCAGAGTTTGCTTTCTTGGTTATATTACGTGTCGTTTTGTGTCTTCTGGGTACTCTGATACACACTTTCTTAATAGAGAAAGTATAGTGGCAAAAAGAAAAAAAGTTTTGGACTGTCTCACACTGACAATTACAGTATCCAGCCTGAAAATTGCATGTGCCACTCTGTGCTCACAAACCATGGGCCAAAACAAATCTTCTAACTACATCCAAATACAAGGGAGCTGATGAAACAATTCTACACTAGGTCTGGGAGTAAGGAGGTAATAAAAATACCTGGAAAACAATATTTATGATTACCATATATTATTTGGTATTTATTTATTTATTTATTTATTGTCTTGTCTATTTATTCTTGTCTCCTGCCACTTTCTTCCCAAAATGAGTTAAATATGATAAATGCATTGTTATCAAAATCTAAATGTCACCCAATATTTTTAAAAAAATTAAAATAGAAAAATTTCATTAATGCCAAAATCAGCATTACTTGAAATGAAAACTATAGCCATTATAACTTGATCTCTAACAATCTAAATAACAACCATTACAATAGATAGCAGTTATTAAAATACTTGTTTGCTTGTTTCTCATATACAAAACTGTAAATCGGTTTTAAACTGCAGAGGCGTGGTGCTGGACCAAAATGCACGATGAGATTGTTTTGGATAAAAGTAATAGAGAAAATTCTAGTACAATGCATTAGTGCTTCTGTTGAGCCAGGAGTAATAATGAAACTTCTGAATCTCAATGTAGAGGCATTTTCAGTTAACAGTGAACCTGTTAGGAAGATGGATTTGAGTCTTTTGCTTCCATTCTGAAAGCCATACCTGAAAAATGTGATTCTATATATCTGTCATCAAGCTGAAAGCCAGAGGAGAATGGGCTTCTAAAATCAGTTGCAGGTACTGAAACATGATTTCCATGTTGCTAGCTCAGGATAAATTTTATCAGAGATTTTAGGGCTATGACAAATCATATCTGGTATAGTTGACTGAAATTTCCATAATTTTCATTTTTTGAGCATGTGTATGAGATAATACAAGTACAATTTTATTGTCCCTTTAAGAAAAACATTAAAAAGATAACCTCAATAAATAAAGCATAACTAAAATAAAATATTGTGAGGAATGTTCTAGCTCTTTAAAAAAGTTTTATATGTATGTGGGTAGGGGATTAGATTTTAGTTTAAACATTGTCCATATTCATTTCAGTCAGAGAACATCTTGTGATTGAGAATTATTGAGGTTAATATAAAAATAAAAATAGAAAATCTTCTGATTTTTCAAATTATACTTTTTTGTATGCAACTCTGCCTAACACACTGCTAAGATGTTAACTTTCCAATATTTGACTCTTTTGGAGTTCAAATTCATAAACACGTGCAAAATACATGCACTACCTCTTATGTCATCCAACAAGACCCCTGATAGGTAATGCATGATTTTTTTTCTAAATTAGTTAAAATTCAATCTCCATCTCTGGTATGCATTATGGCTCAAGACAAAAAGTGGCTGTGTCAGTAACATAGAAAAACATTAAGTTCACACTTCATGTATGACTGGAAGTACATCATCTTTATTCTAATTAATATGTTACACTTATCTAATTTTCTAATGTTTTCTAATTTTCTAATATACTTCTACTTCATTTCATTGCCATGAAAATTCTGTAAGTTTCAGGAACGACTTTGTCAATATTAAAGAAACAGAAGCTCCAAGACATTAAAAGACTTTTGCAAATTTGGAAGTCTTGTGTCACAAAACGAATTCCATTTTTCTGATTCTAGATTCAGAATTCTTTCAATTATACACCATAAGCATATTGCATTCATTAGGGCATCCACTTATAAGTGATTGGTTTGATTATGTGGTCGAACATTAATTCAGAGAATTCAAACCAGGGCTTAGGGACTCAGAAATACAAGTGTATTTAATTATATCTACTTTTCAAGTAACTGTTTTTCAGTTGTTCATAATTACGATGTAAGAATGACTAATACTTCTGGGCAAAGATGGTGAAATAAATTATAATCATAAAATCACTCTCCCAAAATACATACACTTCTTGCTATTGAAATTCTCAAGATCAAAATAGTTTCTATAATTTTTTCTAAAACTCAATGTCTGAATAAAAACTCTGCTGTAATCAACCTGCATGCATGCCAGGAGGGAAACGTTTTGCTTAAGTCCACAAAAAGAGCATGTAGCATGCACTGCGGTTACATATCAGCTTTTCTCTCAGTAGGCATCTCTTTGCTGTTCATGCCATTTAAACATATTTTGCACTGTTATTATCATCTTCTCCATCTTTTCCCTGAGGCTTAGCTTTTCATAGATTTCAGAGTGTACTCCTGCTAGACACTGAGGATATCATCAATCTGTACCCAGTGAAAACAGTATTTTTAATATCATTAATTTTTTTTTCATTTTTATTACAATATATGATCACTGATGTGCAAAGAGAAATCACAATTTGTATTTGATAATGTACACGATCGTCGTAACTACAAACAAGCATAGTCACTAATTAATTCATTAAGATTTAAACAATTGGGTTATTGCTGTTCTAAATGTTTAATATTATGATGACATAGAGCAACTTTAACCTTTAAATCTTTAAATGTTCTGTCCTATTAGGCTACCCCTTTCTTCATCTTTAGCTAGAGAGCACACATTTGTTGGGGCTTTTTTGCCTGCAGTAAGTGTTTCTAGGTTGCCATTTTCTTCGTCTTCAACTCAGGGATATAGTAGACAGAAAGAAATACCAGGGAACTCACCACTTATTGTTCCTTGGACCCTGAAATCATTAACCTGTCTTCCTCTCTTCACCTTTCAGAGTTCAGAGTCTTCTTATATTTGTTTCATATATCATGTCCAGGGATTTTAGTTGTACTTACTAGGAAACATAGGGAAAAGTGTCTTCTTCATCTGTTCAGAATTGGAAATCCTATAGTAGCATTTTATTTTGTTCTTGTTCTAGCGTCAAACTGAAAATAACCTAAATGACTATTAAAATTAACAGTGGAATGGATAAAATATGATCTATTCATATCATGGAAAACTATACTAAGATGGAAGAGGATAAAATGCGAGTTATGCATCAACATGGGTGACTCAGATATAATATTACACTTGATCTTAGCCAAAAGGCCAAAAAGCGATCAGATATAATATTAAGAAAACTAGCCAAAATAAATGAATATTTAGCATATGATTCTGTGTATATACATGTCAGTATAACACAAAATAAATACTTCATGATAAAACTCAAAAAATTTGTTCCATTTAGGGAGGTGTAAAGATTGAAAAAGTAGCATGAAGGAAGTTTTAGGGGATCTAAAAATATTCTATATCTTGAATTATTAGGTTGCTATACAAATGTGTTCGCTTTATAAAAATTTATAATGTATACCTAATCTTTGTACGCTCTACCATATGTATCTTATATTTACATTTGGTTACAATAAAACATTTCCAAAAAATCTACCAGAAACATTATACATAATTTTGACTAATTGAATCTTTTCTCCTAGAGACTTGAAAAAAGAGAATGGAACCTGCCATTTATACTTCTATTAATCATTACAGCAGAGATCCTAACCAATGTAAAATAGCAAGAGGGAAAAATAAAAGATAAGATAAATGGAGAGAAAGAAATTAAAAGGTAATTATTAGAAGATGATATAGTTGTTTGCAAGAAGATGTATACTCTAAAAATTAGTGTGTTCCAAAATAGAGAAATCATTTTTATATACTATTAACAAAATATTAGAAATATTAAATAATATAAATATAATGTAATATAATATAATTTAAAATAAATATTAAATAATATAAATATAAATAATTAGAAATATTACATAATTATCCAATATTCTAAAACTACTAAGTAGTACTTACAGAAATTAATGAAGACATAAGAGGAAAAATATACTATGCTCACCTACTGAATATCTCAATACTAATATATAGAGTCAATAAAATTTAAATAAACCCAAGCAGGAGATTTTTGGACATTAAAAAGCTGATTCCTAAGTTTATACTAGCAGACACAAGGTGAAGACTAGCCAAGCCAACCTTAAAAAAATGAACAACTTTGACGACCTATACTATCTGTTAAAAACCACGTGCTCTGCCAATTCCATGAGAAGAACATGTCCAGACTAGTATGCTGGTTCAAGGAATAGGGATGAGAGACATGTGGAGCAGAGGCCCCCTTAGCTGAGCCCAGCTAGGTCTGGTGACCTCCAGTCTTGCACAAAAGTGAAAATAGAGCTTCCCTGGTGGCGCAGTGGTTGAGAGTCCGCCTGCCGATGCAGGGGACGCGGGTTCGTGCCCCGGTCCGGGAAGATCCCACATGCCGCGGAGCGGCTGGGCCCGTGAGCCATGGCCGCTGAGCCTGCGTGTCCGGAGCCTGTGCTCCGCAACGGGAGAGGCCACAACAGTGAGAGGCCCGCATACCGCAAAAAAAAAAAAAAAAAAGTGAAAATAGACCAAGCATAAATTAGCTGATTAGTAAACTGAGCCGACTATAACTCATCTACAAGTACATGATTTAATATTAATATGTTGCATATTGGTGAGATTTTATGATTGTTTGATACATAATCATATTGTGGCTAGTTTTATATGTGTTTTTATATATATATATGCACACACACACAGACACCCATATACTTCACATATATTTATGATAAAGCATAAAGTATTTTATTCTATAAATACACCATATAGTCACACTCTCATATTTAAGGTGAGTGAACCAAATATGAATTTGTTAAAAAAGTCACCAATTGTTAATTATTCATTTCAAAACATAAAATTATAGCTTGAAAAACCAGTTGCAGAATGGTCAGATCACCAATTTACTCTTCTTTAAGTCTGCTGATCACCTCCAACCTTCCAACTTGTTCTTATTATTTCACTGAAATAAGACTTAACTCCCTAGTCTTACATCCCATGAGATCTAGAGCAGCAGTCCCCAACCTTTTTGGCACCAGGGACCAGTTTTGTGGAAGACAATTTTTCCAAAGGCCGGGGGTGGGGGTGGGGGGGTTCAGGCAGTAACGTGAGCGGCAGAGGAAGCTTCGCTTGCTTGACCACCACTCCCTTCCGGCTGTGCGGCCTGGTTCCTAACAGGCCGCAGACTGGCACCGGTCCATGGACTGGAGGTTGGGGACCCCTGATCTAGAACATCTACAACAGTAGCATTCCCAATTTCTTGCACAAATGGAAAGACATTGCCAATAACACTTGTGGATGATCTGGGTGGCTAGGTCACATGGTCAAGCGTGAATGTTACTTTGAACTTAGACTCCTTTTCCTATCCTCTGTCGTTCAACCTCTGGGTTTTCCCACTGTTCTCCTTCTTATCATAAGCAGAATCCCTTGAATTTAGAGCTAAAATGAGCACCTTCTACGATGAACTTCACTGTACAGTTGTGGAAACAGACCCAAAGTGACTTCTCTAAAGACATTATGTTGGCTAGACACAGAGCTAATGCTAAAAATCAAGATATTCTTATTCATATCTGTAGGTCTTTTAGGATTCCCTAATATCTTGCTCTACTATAGACTACTCCTGACATTTATTCTGGGTTCCTGACCAGAAATTTGGAAACTAGTGCTGACATCTTTGGTGCCTAGCAATAGACAAAGAGGAAAATTCTAAGATCATTGCTAATTTAGCTAATCTATAAACATATGCTCAAAAGTCAACTGTACCCAGGTTTCATGTATAAATTTAAGTATATTAAAACTTATAGAGCTTAACCAAATGCTAGACTCTGTAACAGTTTAATTTACTTTACATTAATTCCTATCAGGCAGTTAAAGTGAGATTTCATTTAAGTTCCAAACAGATTGTTCTTTAACATGTGATTTACCAGAGTCATCAGTAATTTATTAAGAGAATTTGCTTTTTCTGGGATAAATAATTGCACTTATATATTAAATCAAAACTGTAATGTTTAATGACAAGATTGCTACATTTTCTATCTTGCTCTTTTAAAGTGGACTAAGCCCCTATATTTTTCAAAAGAGTATTCTCATTTTTTTCCTGGTAAAGAAAACCTGGGGATAAAAAGGTATTGAAAGCAAAGTTGAAATAAGTAAAGGAACAGAAATTGCAGAGCTCTTCATTTGAAGATGCTTGCTTAAAAAGAAGGCCAAAAAAGCACAAGTATCAAAGATATTAAGATTTAAATGATTCTGTGGGGCATATGAAATGTCACAGTTATTTTTTAAGTTACACTGAGAAAAATATATATTAATACTTAGATATTATACTGCATTTTAAAATGGACAGTGCTTTACAAAAATTAATAAATTGTGATTACATCCCTTTGAGGTGGACGAGTGTTTTTAAACACTGTCAGAAATGCATTAGCTCTAGCGATAATAGTTATTGCCTTAGTAACATGGACACCACAGGCCCAATACCAAAATCTTTACTCGTGCAAAATGTTCAGTGGCTTTAATGAGCATTCTCTGTGAATCCAGATCCAAATTGTGCCCCATGTGCTCACTTCTTTGAAAAATGTTTGAACTCAATATTGCTTTATTCTTGTTAACTGTGTATAGTACAGCACATGCGAGTCACCCACAACAGCATGGGGTAATTTAGGCTGATACTGCAATTACATTTAGACTTCATCATTTGGGTCAAGCAAATGAATTTCATACAGATAAGCCTGGTCCCTTATGAGGGGTGGCTTTGCCTAACAAAGAATAAAGGCAATGAAAGTCATTTTTGAACGTGTGCTTTTGATGGTCACAATTCAGTGAGTACGCCACTGGTGTCTGTGCAATATTAGAAAACACTATCCTTTCATAGCTGGATGAGTGCTTTAAATTTCAGTTAGAACCTCCACGAGGGCAACCTTGGACAACCTCATAGGAGTATAAGCAAGTCATCTTCCCAACTAAATTCAAATACAGAGCAACCAAATTTAGAAATTTTTCAATAATGATTATGAGAAATGCAACACTGATAATCTGAATAACAATATATGATATTATATATCTTAAATTTTGCATACTTTTTGTTATTATACATTATCTAATTGCTAAACCAGACTGTGAGGCAGATAGGGCAGAAATTGGTTTCAGCATCAATCTTGAACGTACAATTCAAGTCTGATGCCAGGGAAGTAAAACAAACAAACAAAGCAAAGACACACACACACACACACACACACACACACACACAGGAAAACAATATGTGCTTTAAAATTGGGGCAGGGCTTCCCTGGTGGCGCAGTGGTTGAGAGTCTGCCTGCCAATGCAGGGGACACGGGTTCGTGCCCCAGTCCAGGAAGATCCCACATGCCGCGGAGCGGCTGGGCCCGTGAGCCATGGCTGCTGAGTCCGCGCGTCCGGAGCCTGTGCTCCGCAACGGGAGAGGCCACAACAGTGAGAGGCCTGCGTACCAAAAAAAAAAAAAAAAAAAATTGGGACAAATTTGACCTCAAACCCTAACTCTGTCAGGCCATGGAAACTCTTTCAACCTCAGTGTCTTTATCTGTAAAATATGGATGATAACAGCTATTTCTATTATTCTGTGTATTTTGTGATGAAAGGTAGTTAAAGTTATATTAATTAATTTTAATTAAAGTTAAGTATTTTAGGTTAATTTTTTGAAGATAACAACTCACAGAATATTTAATTTTCAAATCAGTAACAATACAGAATGAAAATGAAAAAAATATTTTAATCAATACAAAAGATAAGGTGAGATTAAAAAGAAGTATAGCAAAAGTATGACAAAGACAACACAAAAGAGAATGACAGAAATAATCCAAATATATAAAATAAGTAGACTAATTTGATTAATTTAGATAAAAAGTCATCTATATACCACTTATGAGACACATTGTGATGGTTAATTTTATGTGTTAACATGACTGGGCCACAGGGTACCCAGATATTTGGTCAAACATTATTCTGGGTTTATCTGTTAGGGACATAGTTTGGATGAGATTAACATTTAAATTGGTGGGCTGATTAAAGAAAATTGCCCTCCTTAATGTGGAACTGCTCAGCCTTCATAATTGTGTGAGCCAATTCCTTATAACTGATAGATAGATACATAGATAGATACATAGATAGATAGATACATAAACATCCTGTTGAATCTGTTTTTCTGGAAAACCTTGACTAACACACATATGAAGACATAAGGACCCAGACAAAAGAGTTTGAGAGTATATATATGGAAAATACACAAAATCAAAAGACTCTCTTAATCTCAAATTAAATAACCTTTATGGTAAAAATTATTATTAAGATTAAAGAGAATAAAATGTTCGATTAACTCCAAACCTGTATAAAGCTTATAACTTCAAACTATATGAAGCAAAAAGTGACAGATTTACAAAAACGATTGACAAAGCAACAAATACAATTGAATAATTTAACACTATCTCTATTTAAAATAATAGACTTCAAAGATAAAATATTGCTAAAGGTATACAAAATGTAAATGATATAATTAATGATCATGACCAAATTAACATATACAGTCTCCTCCTTCAACAGTTAGGTAGGAAATGCATACTTACTTTTTTCAAGTACACATGGACATTTACAAAAATTTACCACATTATAGGCCATAAAGCAAACATTAACACATTTCCAACAGTGGATAAAATAGAGGATACTCTGACTACCATGTAAACAGCAAAAATTTTTGAAAAAATTATTCAATGAACACAGCCAGAAACTAGAAATTAAGAATGAATGAGCCAAAGAAGAAGTCATAATGGATATTAGAGAATAATTTGAACTTTAAAATAAGGTAAACACTTCATATCAATATTTGTGGGACACAGGTAAAACAGTCTGTTAAGAAAATACATATCCAAAAGTGCTTATATTAGAAAAGAAGTAAAAATAAACACTAATGAGCTATTTTATTCAACATTAAATTTCCCAATTTTAATAACTGTACTGTATTTAGGAGAATATCTTTGTTTTTAGGACAATATAGAAACAGATATGTAAAAATATTTACAACCGGTTAATCACATCATTGAGAAAATAAACTCTCAGTTGGAGAGGATAATGCTATAGACATTTGTGATCTTAGTACAAGGACTTTGGGTGAGTGTTATGTTCAAGGAAAATGATTGAACTAGGGAACTTATGCTAATGCTTAATTGCATCATTTTGTCCATCCCTTTCTTAAAGAGACTTCCTGTATAGGTTTTTCATGGAAGGGACTTATATACCTGCACTACACAGCTTGAACATTGTTTCTTGTGCTTCTGAAGAAGGAAATACCATTCTTGAGTGATAAAAGCAGCCCTGGGAAGGAGGACTCAAACAATTGAGCCATGGCTAGGATAAACAATGCATTCTTTTTTTTTTTTTTTGGTACGCGGGCCTTTCACCGCTGCGGCCTCTCACCACTGCGGCCTCTCCCGCTGCGGAGCACAGGCTCCGGACGCACAGGCCCAGCGGCCGTGGCTCACGGGCCCAGCCGCCCCACGGCACGTGGGATCCTCCCAGACCGGGTCACGAACCCGCGTCCCCTGCATTGGCAGGCAGACTCCCAACCACTGCGCCACCAGGAAAGCCGCAATGAGTTCTTTTTTTGACTGCTATCCATATCAAATGCTAAAGCCTTTAAGAACAAACACAGAATAAGTTCCAAAAAAGAAAAGGATTTATGTGAAAATTAAACACACAAAGGAAATTTAAAACAATGGAACATGTCAGAAATTAGAAAAATGTATAGAATTTCAAAGCTCTGTCTCATTACACTATAGGATATATATTTCTATTTTTACATGTCCTCATGTTATTTCCTTACTCCTGTTAATAATCAGCCTTTGCAGTTTTGTGACCACACTGTTCAAATAGTGTTATAAACAGCAAATATTTGATATGTATTCATCAAATTATGCAAGGGAATAGAGCTAAACACTATATTGAAATAACTTCTATTGTATTTTTTGTTAGCTTTTTACTTTTGTGAGTTATTTTCAACTAACTTTTTTCAGTGCACATTAAGAACATACTATGCTTCAACCAGTTACAGTAACCAAGACACAGAGGCAGCCTAAATGGATAAAGAAGATGTGGTATATACACACACACACACACACACACACACACACACACACACACACACACACACACAATGGAATACTACTCAGCCATAAATAATGAAATAATGCCAATTGCAGCAATATGGATGGACCTAGAGATTATCATACTAAGTAAGTCAGACAAAGAGAAATACCATATGATACCACTTATATGTGGAATCTAAAATATGATACAAACGGACTTATTTACAAAGCAGAGACTCACAGACATAGAAAACAAACTTATAGTTACCAAAGGGGAAAGGGGGGGGAATAAATTAGGAGTTTGAGATTAGCAGATATAACATATTATATATAAAATAAACAGCAAGGCCCTACTGTGTAGCAGCATAGGGAACTATAGTCAATATTCTATAATAACTTATAATGAAAAATAATATGGAAAATAATATATATAAGTATATATATAAAACTGAATCACTCTGCTGTACACCAGAATCTAACACAACATTGTAAATCAACTATACTTGAATAAAAAAAAGAACACACTATGCTTCCTTTGCTATCTTTATGGTATCAGTCCTTTTATAGTTAATATTTATGGTATTAGCCCATTATAACACCTTACATAAAATACTTAAAATATCTCTATGCTTGCATAGTTTTCTGTTGCTGCCAGAACATGTTGCCACAAACTTAGAGGCTTAAAAAAATACCCATCTATTATCTTACAGTTTACGCTGGCCAAAAGTCCTAGCACAGGGGGACTCAGCTGTTTCCTTTCATCTGGTTCTCATAAGACCAAAATTAACGTGTTGGCTAGGCTGCATTCCTTTCTTCAAGATCTGGAGAAGAACATGCTTGCAATGTTTTCAGATTGTTGACAGCACTCAATTCCTTGAAGTCAAAGGACAGATCCTTACTTCCTTTCTGGCTATCAGCCAGGGGCTGACTTTAGCTCCAGAGGTCTCCCCAGTCCATGCATGCAGCCCTCACCATCTCAGAACCAGCAATGACATTTGCAACCAATCTCCATGTGGAATCTCCTTGACCTCCCTGACTACT
This sequence comes from Orcinus orca, assembly GCF_937001465.1. Lineage (NCBI taxonomy): Eukaryota > Metazoa > Chordata > Mammalia > Artiodactyla > Delphinidae > Orcinus > Orcinus orca. Next base: position 59,514,182 of record NC_064564.1, read on the forward strand.
GTATCTCACCAGACTACTCTTCTGCTGCATTTCACTGATTTCCTCCTTCCCCAGCTGCTTTTAAGGGCTCATATGATTAGATTGGGCCCACCTGAATAATCCAGGCCATTCTCCTTACTGTAAGGTCCTTAACCTTTATTACATCTGCAAAGTTCCTTTGCCTTGTAAAGTATTATATTCATAGATTTCTGGAATCAAGCCATGGACATCTTTGGCAGTTCACTAGTCATCTGTTCTTAAGTATTCAAATCCACAAACATCTTTAAGCTAGTTACTTGAAACAAGATTTCTGAAAGACTTTGAGGCAACTAGGTTGCTTTATTGTTGTTGTTGTTGTGTTCCTGAGACAAAAATCCTATAAGATAGTAGATATTATACTACTAAATTTGCTTAGCAAAATGTCATTGACAAATCCAAGCATATACAAACATGTACTAATTTTTTAGTCATTCATTATGTGGAAACTCAGTATTGTTTCCCAGAGAAGAAATGCATGAAAGATGTGTTGTTCCTGCTGTCTACTATTTCCTGCTTAGTCAGAAATTCCAAACCCATGAAAATTCTAAATCCATACATTATCTTGTCCCAAGGCCTGCAGATTTTGATATTTAGTTATACTACTTCAAGGCATTAATTTAAAGTAAGTTATTTAGCAATTTGTCCATGTTCAAATTCTTAGTATTTGGCTGTTTTGTAGGTAATCCTAGTAAGGCTACTTTCTGTAACTGTTTTTAAATTCTTGCAATTCATAGGGCATAGGGCAAAACAAAATTACAAAACACATTATAAAAGATCTTATATTTTAATATCAATAATAATAATACTTCTTAGTGAAATAATAATCAGATAATATTGTTTTGGTGATATGTAATAAAGAGAAAGAACCATGGGGATTTTGCTTTGCTTTGCTGTTTTTTTGTTGCTTCATTATTGTGGCTGTTTTTAATGAGTGTGAGAAGACACGAAAGATTCAGTAACATGAAACTCCTTATGGAAGTAAATTGAGCCAGTCTAAGAGAAATAGCCCATATATTATGACTGAGGAAAAGATTAACTTCACATTAAAGGAAAGCTGGAATGCACAGACATACTGACAGGCAAAAAAGACCATTAACAAGGGACAATTTCTGAGAGAGTGTAAAATTTACCACAGATTTAAAATATTTGCTTTACTCATAAATTCTCAGAATTTTGAGTAAGTTGTTGAGGCCCAAGAATAATCTTGAAGGTGCTTAAGCTTTAGCATTTATCACCATGACACTCCTTAAGAGGGTTCCCAGTGCTGAATTTGCAATACTCTTTTCCTAATCAATTTCACCCAAAGGCCTCAGTGGAGTTTGCTACACTACAGCCTATTTCAATCACTGGTCAGTAAGAAAATTAATATTAAGGCTTAGTTAAGAGGAAAGAAAGTAATTATTCCCCAGATATTTTGACTTTCTTAATGGGAGTAATTCCAACTTTTTTATTTTAGAATTTTAGAGGGCCAAAAGTGCAACATTTAAATTTATCTGATTATGTATCAGGACTATTAGTAATTATAAGTATATTACTTTTGTATGATATGCTCATCTTTATACTATGAGAAATATGTATAATTTCCTAACTATATTACTTCTGTTATAGCACTGGAGCCTTAATGCAGGAGAGAAGAGAATGAATGAAGAAACATAGGGAGTAAATGCTTCCCTGAACCAGACTAGGTTATTTTATTATATGATTCAGTTTCTATTGCCCTGTAATCCCAATTCCTAATCAATTTATTGTGTTATAACCAAGGCCTAAATGCTAATTTATTATGTATCTACTTAAGGGAAGCTTTTAAAAAATAATGGCAACAATCAATACAAAATTCATTTTTATGTAGTTTGAATAGTTTTATCATTATAATTGAGTGTCTTATAGAAAGGATGCCCCACTAAGGATTTAAATTTCATTTTTTAAACAACTTTTTGTTAGAAGATCAAATTAAGCTTTCCCTTGAAAATATGAATGGGAATAGGAAATCTTGAAATTGTTTTGAATATTCAATTTATCTTGGAAACATCATCTTGGAATGACAGAGCAAAATATTCCTTAGGAAAGCAATTGATGTTGGAATTAACCCAGGTTGTTCTCTTATATAATCAGATCTCATGTTTTGAGGAGGATGAGGAAAACCAAGCTAAAGTGAACGCCCCTCCCAAAAACAAAACCCCACACAAAAAAGCCAAAGAACAAAAACAAGCAAACAAATTAAAACAATAATAAATCTCATGCTAGAATATTATTTGATGGAGAGGAGGGAGAGATTATAATACTGGTATACAAGTGGTTAATTGTCTAGGAAGGCCTTATTCTATATCCTGGGCTCAGATTTCACCTCAAGGTGTAGTTTGTAGATAAAAAAAGAGATGATTTCTAAAAAAAAAACTTTGAGCAAGACATGGAGAAGAAAGTTGTCCCCAGAGAACCATGATAATAAGTTTCTGTTTCACCGTCTATGGGTAAAGCCTTGATAGAAACTATGCTTCTGCTTTCAACTACTTTGGTACCAACATTTCAACATAAGCAATAGTCTTCCTGTAGTCTGCATTTTTAGCAAGAGCAAATCAAAACGGAGCCATTTACTGAGAATTCTCTTACAGTCTGTTGGAAAGATGCAATAGTCGTATCTTCCATTTGTATGTTTTTGTTAATCCTCACGGATCCCAAATTTGCAACTTTACCTACTTGCTAAAATTTATTTGTAACCCCCAAATTAACAATTACAGGCACTTTTGCAATCATTCATGGAAATGCACAGAGTGGCAAAAAATGAGTTGCCCAGTCTGTGTGTTCCAGCTGAGGACAAACAGGAACCTTCTTGTTTCAGCTCTCATGATCTAAACAGTGTCCTTTTCATGGTCTGTTTAGTGTCATGTTTTCCACATTTTTGTGCTTTTGGTTGGTGATTTCGCTATTTAAAATCCCCCCCCACACACACTGTGCTGAGGTGCTGGCTAGTGTCCTAGATGCAAGTCAGAATGAATCAACAACATATATTAAATAAATTATCTTTAACAGGAACACATATAAAATGAGATTGTGTATTGATCAGTTGACAAAAAGGTTGTGACCAAAATTCACAGGAACTTGGCCCTTCATTCCCTTAAGATCAATAGTTCAGTATTTGCTAATTCAAAGTTCAAGGAAACTTAATAGAATGTAACTACTGCAAACGAGATCTGACTGCGTGTGTGTGTGTGTGTGTGTGTGTGTGCGCGCGTGTGTGTAGATAGGTATATAGATAGATTGAAACAGGGTTTTTGTATCGTATTTGAGGTATAATTTTCAGAGTTAAATGACCTGATTGTAAATATTTAGTTCAGTAAGTTTTGACAATTATATACTATTTGTCCACTATATAAAAACTATACATATTAGTATAGTCACCATAGAAGATCCTCTTGTGTTTCTTTTCAGTAAATTTTTTGCAAGATAATTCTGTCACTGAAAACTACTTTTGACTCTTCTTGGATCTCAGAAATGAAAGCATACATTTTGTATTTTTCTACATCTGGCTTTTTTCACAAACTGTGATTTTTGTGACTCATCCATGTTGTTGTACCTATTGTATAAATAGTTTAGTCCTTTTTAATGAGCAGTAGTCTATTACCTTAATGTGCCACGATATCTTTATCCATTGTCCTATTAGTGAATTTTAGTTTTGTACCCAATTATTTACTATTTTAGTTCACCATTCTTGTAGACTATGTTGAACGATTTTCATGAATCTATTACTCAATTTACGTTTTCTTTTGTGAAGTGTCAATTCAAGTATTTTTGCACGTATTTTATTTTTCACTATTGATTCATAGTTCTTTACATACTAATATGTCCTCTAAGAGATATATGTATTGTGAATATCTTGCTCCAAGTTGTTACATGCATCATCATCTTCTTTATGGAGTTTTTGGATAAGAAATTGCCAATGTTCATTAAGTTCAGTTTAGCAATATTTTTTATGATTCTTTCCATGTTCTAAATAAGAAATCTTTCCCTACTCCAAGACTCTTAAGGCAATTCATATTTCCTTTTACAATCTTTATGACTCTGCCTGTTATGATTAGGCCTACAATACATATTCAATTCATTTTTGTGTGTGGAGTGAGTGATGAGTAATTTGTTTTCCCATAGGGTATCCATTTTTGAGCACCATTTATTTAAAAAATAGAAACTTTGCTTTCTTTAAAAGAACTGAACTATCTCTTTTTAAAAATACTCATAGATTATTTGTCTATTTCTAGCCATTTTTTTTGTTCCATTTATCTGATTGCTTATGCTCTGTTTCCCCAGAAAGACTCATTATGTAATTAATAAATATTTTAACTGATGTTGATCTATGCCACATGCATGGGATCATAAGTCTCAACATCCAAACAAAATTTTGGATGGGGTATTAATCTTGTCCTCTGTGAGGCAACAATAAGGCATATAATCTAATACTGATAGTTTCACTTCTTTCTCAGACATTATGTTTATTGTTTCATTTCTTTGCTCTAATGTACGGGCTAGGACTTCAGTACAATGTTGAATAGAAAGGATTATAGTGGAATCTTTCTAAATATGATGTTATGTGAGTCTTTTTTAAAAAATAGATGCCCTTTATAAAATTGATAAAATGCCACTCTATTCCCAAATTGCTGAGGTGTTTTATCTTAAATAGATGTGCAATTTGGCCAAATACATTTTGGACATTTATTGTAATAACTCTTTTTAAAATTTCTGATTCCACTTTATGAATGACTTTTTACCATTTATTCTTTGTGTTATTTATAGTAATTGCTCTAGAGATTACACCATGTAACTTAAGTTCCACAGTTTATACTCAAATGATAATATATTATTTTACAAAAATACAAGAACCTTATATTAGTAGATACTATATAATCTCTATATATCTGCAATGATTCTATTTCCAAATAAGGGTACATTCTGAGGTCCTAGGGGTGACAACTTTAACATATGAATTTGGTAAGACATGACACTCAGATTTCCTGCCACACACCCATTCTTCAGAGAATTGATACAAGACGCTCATTGCAGTCTTGTAGAGATTTGGAGGACTGCATTTCTTTCAGCACTCTTGCCCTGTCCCCATCTTTTGGCTGGCTATCACCTTTTCATTAGAGGATGACCTCTATAACTATTGGACAGATATTTCTGACATCTCTCTTACCCTTCTCCAGCATTCAATGGGCAGCTGCCTTGTACTCAAAAAAGGCTCTCTGCCTTCAGTTTGGGGGAATAGTCATGTACCTAGGAGTGCTATCCTGTCCCGTCCCTCCCCACAACCCCCATGCCTGCCCACCAAAGAAGATGGTCGCCTTCCACTAGATTAGAATCTTGTCAGCCACTAGGGTATGGGAACTATATATATAGTGAGCTTTTCCTCATTTTGAAACTCTACTAGGAATAAAATCAGCCATGGTCATCACTTTTCTCCTAGGAAGGGCATGCCATTTTCTGGAATTTAGTTCACTTAGATTTTTTTTTTTTTTTTTGCATCTTCACCCCTCTGATTTTTGTAAAACTGATTTTTTGCTCATATGGCTTGTTATAAGGTTGGTAGAAATATTCTATTGTGATTTTTAAATTCTAATCAGTATGTAGTCCCTCCATCATGTCTTTCTTGACAGGAGTCACATAGAAAATGCAAGACTGTTGCATTAAACAACTCCAGCGATACCATTCCCATCATAGTCTATGTAAATATTGTCCCCTGGAGCCATACAGTTCTCAAAATACATGGCTGGACATACTGTTCCAGCCAGCAAGTGCTTCAGTGTTAACAGGTCTCATTCAAGAAAGCCTGAGTCTGTTCTGTGTAGTGACTATGAGCTGGGAGAGAACTGAAATAATTTATTTGAATGATTCAAGCCTTGCGTATTCTCACTGGAAACTTTTCTTCCCTGAGTGAAGAAATAAAAAGTATTTTAATCTGATGGGCTCTAGTGTATTTTCTTGGGAGAACTTGACATGATATAACACAGAGTGATAAGAAGCCCGCCACCTAATGCTTAGCTTCTGAAGTGAGCAACACATTTCTAATAACCCAAGGCAATTAAGGTAGTCAACAATTTTACCTCAACTTCCACAGAATCAAAAACCAAAGTTCATTTTGCACAATCACCAGCTTTCCTCAGTTTGACAGAGATAAAATCAAATAGATGTGAATTCTCTTTTAAGATTCTTTTCAACAATAAAGTAGTTTCCTGTAGGGTTTATCAGATGGTAGATTAAAGACATGAAAAAGAGTAATTTGAAATTCTGTAATTCTATGCTTTTCAATATTTTAGGATCTAAGCACTTTCCTTCCTTAGTTGGACCAGGATATATTATTTGCAGTGCCAAACTTTGTGTAAGAATGCCCTCGGTCTATAAATAATTTAGAAAATTTTTTAAAATTTAAAAAATCATGTAACTCTTGTGTTGTCTCTTTAATATCCAATGAAAGTATTTTTTGTATTTTTTTCCTTTAAAAAATTTAATTTTCCAAAAGAAAAATAATTCTTCTATATTTCATACTGATTTAATGATGAAAACATCATTTTAAAAGAGTAAAATTAGTATGGTAATGTTTTATTCTAATCTCTGGAAATAAATGCTCTTTTTCTTTCTTTTTACATAAGACACTTAAAAACAACTAAAATTCAAATAGTTATTTTGATATATAGTTTCAAGAAATGTATTATTAGAAAATTCAAAGTGATTATATGAAATTATATAGCCTATCTATCACTTTAACTTGTCCACATTAGTACAGTTCTAAAGATTCTGCCAATACAATATCTTATAAAACTTCAGAAAAAATGAAAGAGGTGTATTAACAAATAGATATACAGATAAATAAATATTATTATCCTAAAATATGTTGAGAAAAAATACCCCAAAAAAGATAAGTATAATTTTATATAATAATCTTTATATACTCTGTTACATATCTCTAAAGAACAGCTTATATTTTTTTTTTTTTTTAAACATCTTTATTGGGGTATAATTTCTTTACAATGGTGTGTTAGTTTCTGCTTTATAACAAAGTGAATCAGTCATACATAAACATATGTTCCCATATGTCTTCCCTGTTGCGTCTCCCTCCCTCCCACCCTCCCCATCCCACCCCTCCAGGCTGTCACAAAGCACCGAGCCAATAACAGCTTATAAATTTTTAAAAGCCAAAGGTTAAATATATTTGTCCTTTTTCAGTAGATCTACAGGCAGATCTATGAAATCAAGTGCAAGTTATTGCTCTAATGTCTGAATACTACAGGAAGAAAACAATATAACTTCATATTTTTACATTTTTAAACATCCAGGACACACACACGCAGACACACACACTTGCACACTTAAGCACACAAAGACCTATACCAGAATCTATGGACAATTAATTGAAACTAAAAATAAGACAAAGGACATAAGCTAGAGTGACAATCTATTTCAACTACATTGTTATGAAATTTTTTTCAATAACATGGTCATTATTTTTGACACTTTGGGGCTTCAGCTAAATGAATTTGTATTCTAAAGATTCTGATTTTGGTAGAGATGATTCATTAATAATAGTGAAATAGACAATATATATTACATGGAAAAATCAAACCACTTACAAATTCTTTAAAACAGACAGTTTCCCTTTGTTTTTTAATGCGATATGGTTTACCACTTTTTCTTTCTTTGCATGGTGCTGAACTGTATTTTTTGTTTTTTTCACATCTTAAAAAAAGATTAGTTAATACATAATACATAACAAAGTACTCTCATAATGGCATTAGACACCAGTTGAGTATTATTACAAATAAATGATAAATTTGTAGGATAGTACATTATACAGCACATCAATTAGTATGTGAAACTGTGCTCTAATTCAATCAACAGAACACAGACCGCACTTAGTTTTTTTATATTCTATCTTTACTTTTAAGCATAAATAAAACATATTACCTTTCAAATTGTTGAAGTAATGTAAATCACCTTAAAACATGCCATAAATATTACTGTGGGACAGTCAGGCTCTAAATTGTTTTCCAACAATGTAGAAGTTTTTGTTTATTTTGCAATGTGAATGTATATCTTAATATTGATCTTGAATCTACTTTTAGGAGTACACTAAGGCTCTAATTTTCTTAAGTATCATGAGTGTATTACTCCTATCCATGAGGTCTGTGATTTTTACTTATTGCAATGTGCATTCTTTCCACTGGCCATGGAGAATAAATCCTTACACTGCTTGCATTTAAATTCTAAGTAATCCATTTGTTCACTCTATTCAACTTTAATATACTTTACTGAACACTTATGAGTTTTGATTTTGTAAACAACAAAATGCAATAAAGAAAATTTGACTGGAATGTATCCCTTTTTAAAACAATGTGTAGATTTCTCTCCATTTTCAAAAGAAAATTTGATTATGTTTTTATTTAACTTCATCATATGCATGTTGAGAGCCGCTCGTTCACTACACACATTCTAACAGGTTATTTGGTGAAAGTTTGTTTAATTGAAGTTAACATAATTATATCAAAGCTTCTGTCTACTTTGTTTCTTCCTTTTCTGAAGCCCAAAGGTCAGAATGATTTTAATTAATTTGCAGTCATTGTCATCAGCTAAGAGCTATACAGTAAGAGATAAGAATACCTAAGGGCCATTGACTGATGAAATTGTGACTAAAATTCATTTTCCAAAGAGGTCAAAATACTTCAAAATCTGGTCTAGCTGAGGCTGTCTCTTATTTTCTTTCAGAAAATAAGTAAAATCTGTGCATTCCTTTTTCATTCTTGTTATTCCTACATTCTCTTGCAAATGTCCATCTTTGCTTTCATATTTAAGGTCTCTTTTCTAATTTTGTGACATCCTTCTTCAATACAACACAAAGCTTATCCATAACATATTTTTTCAGCAACCAAGAATTCATTTACTTCCACCACTGGTTTTTAAGTCTTATATACATGGAAGTAGAAAACATCCTTAATGTAATAATGTACTTTGAAGATCATAAGAAAAGACTGTGATGAATACCTTTGGTTTTGACTGGTTACACCCCCTTAAATTCTATCCCAAGAAATTCATTGTCTAGGTTAACGTATGTTTTCTTACAAACTGCAAATATTTTGTGATTGGCAATATTTTGATTAGTCAACCTGCTAACGTTAATGCAAAAGTTTTTAAAGAGTTTTAAACACAAAGCTGAGGTTACCACTTTTAACACAGCGCTGAAATTATAAAAATTAGAGAAATAAATTATACTATAAATAGAAAATCCATGGAAAACTCAGAATTGAGTAACAAAGAGTTAATATGTCATAAAGCTTCCTTCTGTTTTTAAACACTGATAATTCCATTCCAAACATATTGCTTAGTTTTTATGCACTGATTTGTTAAACAGGCTTTAATGAATTCTTACATAAGTAAACCAGGCCAAGCACCCTGTTTGAAACTTCAGAGACAAAGGTAATAAAGTTATGCTACCATATTATTGTACCCTCATTTAATCCTCACAAAAATCCTGTTAGTTGTGTGTGCATTATTATGTATTAGTATGCTATGATTGCTGTAACAAACTACCACAACCTGGGTGTTTAAACAACAGACTTTTTTTTTTTTTTGCCTCACAATTCTGGAGGCTAGTAATCTGACATCAAGGTGTCAGCAGGGTGGGTTATTTCTGAGGGCTGTAAGGAAGACTTGGTTCTGTGTCTCTCCTGTAGCTTCTGCTAGTTTTCTGGGATAATGAGGAGTTCTTAGGTCATCTGTGTTTGCTAATTGCCTTTACACAAAGGAAAAGTGAACATTCTAGTATCTTCATGACAGAACATAGGTTGACAACTTGGAGAAGAGGTGGCCAAAGAAGTTAGGCTCCTACCCTCTCAGAGACTAGGAGATAGGGGGTGCTAATTTCCTGGGTGATTACATTTCAAAGGGGTGGTTCCCAGGTCCTTGAGAAAGACAGTTCTGGGTTATAACCTAGCAAGAGACTCCTTTAAAGATTTTACATCTCAAAAGGTCAGGCGAAGGATTTACAGTTGTACATTTTCTAAAGTAAATGGTCTAAAGAAAGGGAGATCTGAGCCTTCAGGCAGGAAGAAGGCTGCCCAAAGTTTGACCAAGCTCAGAGGCTGTCTCGGTCACTTGTTTGGTATCATTAGTAGTGTAACCTCCAAGATAAAAGTAAGTTCCTTGAATGAAAGAATTTATCTGTCTTGTACAAGATTTCATCCAGAAGATATAGCACAGTATCTGGCTCAAAAAAAAAACACTGTTGGTGGAATGAATGGAATGTATTTAATAATGCTTTCCTGGAATAAGCTTTCAGTTCATATTTACAAAGGAGCCAATGAAATTGTCTAGAGTAAGAGAGCAGTCATGATTGTTGTTTTTTGGATTTCTCTGATTTCAGTACTATTTAGGTTCTACTATATCTCCATAAAGTCTTTTCTGCAATGATGTTTACTTACCATAAAAGACTTAACCTCTATATTTAAATAGAGGGATTTTAAGTGCTCTTTGAAAATTGGTCCTCTTTTTTATGTGTTGCAGAGTCTCTTACACTAAATTGTTGCCTGAGGACGTTTGCTTGTTTGTTTCATTTATTCTCTGTTTGCTGAATACCACAACTAACGTCTATAAATTAAGCATTTTGTGCCCTTTATGGTCATTGTTTTGCTCACTTTGCATTCTTCTTGATATGCAGTGAAAAAGGGAGTTTTTTCCTATTTCTTTGAGGTCTAAGAGGAAAATGGACTTTTCCCGTTTGGAAGAAAATACACAGTCAAAACTTGCTATTTTGGCATCAGGATATGCTCCTAGTAGTGTTTTCTCTATGGTCACTTTGTATTCATGTCACATCCTTGCAAATTATATAATTTGTCCAAATTGGGCTCTCTTCAGCTGTGTAGCATATAAGAGAAGTTAGGATTTTTCCTCTTATGAAATGACTGTGATACTATATGCATTATTTACAAAATACCATGTTCTTTAAAATGAAATCTTCTAAATAAATTAAATCAGTTGTTTTTAGTCATTTTTTTTTCCCTGCAGTAATTGTGCCATGTTATGCGACCTGACTTCTTTCCCTCTTGCACCCATCACATTCCCCACCCAGGGACAGACAAAGCCCAAGTGGTAAGTGCCAGCTATGTGTCTAGAAACTGAATTTGCAAGACAGGAAATAATTTAATTTCCCTGATTGACAAGAGTGTTTGTTGGCTTCTTTTGTTTAAATTTGTGTTTTGCATCCTTTTGATCTCAATATTTGGTTAACATTTGAAACTAAGTCTTAGTATTACTCTCTTTGCTATGCTGTCAGACATATGGTTGTAGTGTCTAAAATCAGGGGAGACGCGTGTGAGGACAGGGAAAGCAATGATTCCATTTTGGTAAAACAGTAGTTATGGGCAAACTACAAAAAGGGAAAAAGAAGATAGCTGCTTGCAATTCCAATCTCTGCTGCTCAACCAAGCAGACTGAAGGTATCTGCTGGCTGTGAAAGCAACCACTAGCTATATCACTTTGAGCCACCAAGAGGAATCATCTTTTTGAAAAAAATAGGAAATAAGAAAAATTGCTTTGAGGGCTTGGAAAGGAGAAATAACACAAGTATCAGTTGCTATGTAAAAAAAGAATTGTTGTACAATAAAAGCTACTTTTAAAGAGACTATGGCTGGTCATAATGCTCTTTGAAATTCACTTTATTTTTATTAAATGAAAATACAGTACTAAAATAAGTCAAATATTTCAAAAATATCAAATACCATTTCTACATAATTATATAGGACTTAAATGAGATAGCATATAAAATAATAAAAGCTCTAATAAATACAACTATTTCTCTCTCTTTTTCTGCCTCTCTGCATGAGTTCTAGCAAATCCTTTGCTATGCATTTTTCATTTCTAATATTACTTATTACCTTTTCTATGTTCGCTTTTCTAACCCTAAAAGGCAAATTTCCAATAGACCTTGACATATTTTTACTTTCATTTAAGAGGGATAAATGTTCCAGGATGCATAAATGATGGAAATTAATTTCATCTAAATGTTCTTTGGCTAGCTATCTGGAAATGTAAATATTCCTACTGTAAATTTTGTTGTCAAAGGTTTTTAATTACTAGCGGGAGCTCTGACCAGATTGTAAGAAAGCAACAAAGTCCTACTGAAAAAAAAAGCAATCTGCTTTCTTTATCTAATTACCCATGAGTATCAGATGCATCACTGCATTAACAGGGAAATCTATCCACCTTCCACAAAGGTTTCCTTTGTAGCTTTGCACTAATGTCAAGTGATGGAAAGATGATAATGTTTGATGAGTAAGATTAAGCCCTAGAATGAGGTCTATGAACGATGATGAGCATTGTGCATCCAGCAGGGAATTTACTACTGCAAAGTTAAACTTGAGGCACCCTTTTGGTCCCACAGACAAAACAAAACAAAAGCTACAGATTTTTTAATAGGTGAACTTTCATCACTGATTCCATATGACTTATATATTTTGATTTCTAGTCTATTTCATGATATATAACATGGATCTTTTTCTTTTCCTATCTATTTTATTGATACATAAGTTATATATAAAACAAAGTACACTTTTCCCTGTGCATTTCCATGAGTCTGGGCAAGTATCAACACTCACATAGACACCCCCTCAATCTCTTTATACAAGATGTCCATAAACGCAAAAAGTGTCACTGTGCCACTGATACCGAGTAGGGCCCTGTGGGCTCCTGGGCACAATGCCTTTCTGTGTCCCCCATTTCTTTAATTACAGGAAATAGCCTTCATTCAGCCTCCTTGACTTTCCCTGAGTTCCAACGGGCAGATTCAAGCAGTTGTTAATTACAGAAGGGAGGGGATACCAGACAAGGGAGATACCAAGTTGGGGGAAAAAATAGTTCAGACTTGGGGCAAGGTCCTGGTTCCCCATCAATGAACATACACAACAATATCTTTGAGTTGTTTTGCAGGTACTGAAACCCCCTCCAGGTAGGAAAAGTTAACGATTAATGGTGGTGTGCTACCCATAAGCACGTAGACCCCAGACCAGTTGAAACAAGAACGTTGATGCTGCTGACTCCCACTTACCTCACCACCACCCAATCAGAAAAATGTCCACGAGCTGATCATGCATTCTTTGAACCATTACTGTAAAAACTCACTACTCTCTCCAAGGGGGACACAGTTTCTAGAGGTGCTAGCCTGCTGTGTTCCCTCTTTTCCTGGCAAAGAAATAAAGCTACTCTTTCTCTTTCCTCCTAAATTCTGTCTCTGTATTTCTATTCGGCACCAGGGTACAGAAACCGAGATTTGGCAACACCACAATGCAGTCAATTCCACCCCCACCAGACCAACGCTAATCTGCCATTATTGATTTGTTTACCCTTTTTTAGCATTTTATATAAAGAGAAGCATATTATAAAAGCTCTTGGGGCTTTCCTGGTGGCGCAGTGGTTAAGAACCCACCTGCCAATGCAGGGGACACGGGTTCGAGCCCTGGTCTGGAAAGATCCCACATGCCGCGGAGCAACTAAGCCTGGGCACCATAACTACTGAGCCTGCGGTTTAGAGCCTGCAAGCCACAACTACTGAGCCTGCGTGGCACACCTACGGAAGCCCGTGCACCTAGAGCCAACGCTCCGCAATGAGAAGCCACCACAATGAGAAGCCCGCGCACTGCAATGAAGAGTAGCCCCTGCTCGCCGCAACTAGAGAAAGCCTGCATGCAACAACGAAGACCCAATGAAGTCAAAGATAAATAAAATAAATTAATTAATTTAAAAAAAAAAGCTCTTTCATTCCTGGATTCTTATATCCAGCACAGTATTTTGGAGAGTCATCAAAAATAATTCTGCAAACTGAATAACGCACTTCTTTTTATTACTAACTCATATTTCATCATATTAATACACCAAGATGTGTTTATTTACTCACCTGACATGAACATTTGTACTCTTTTCAATTTGGGTTAATATGGATAAAGCTGTTATAAACATTTGTGTATGAGTTCTAGAGTGAATGTAAGTTTTCATTATCCTTGGGTAAATACTTAGGAATAAAATCATTCAGTCAGATAGCAAATGTAAGTTAAACTTTATAGGACACTGTACAATTATTTTCCAAAGTGGAAACCAGTAGTGCATGAGAGTAACAGTTGCTTCACACCCACCTGAATATCTAGAATTGTCAAACATTTAAGAAATGTTAGCCATTAGTGGGTGTAGACATTGTCTAGTGGTAGTTCGTTATATTTGCATTTCCTTGATGACTAAAGGTACTGAGCACCTTTTCATGTGGCTATTTGGTTTTTAAATACTTTTATTGTGAAGTGTCTGCTATAATCTTTTTGAAGTTTTTAAAACTGGATTGTTTGTCATCTTATTTTGGATTTGTAATACTTCTTTAGGTATTCTTAATATAAATCCTTTCACAGATATATGTATTGTAAATATAATTTCATAGTCTGTGGCTTGCCTTTTGATTACATTTTTAAAAGGTAATAAATAAATTTTAACTGTTTAAGCAGTCTCAAACGTACAGCAAAAATGCAAGTAGAATTATAAAAACTTTCTTTTCCAGAATCAATTTAGTGCAATTTGCTGACCTGATGCACCACCATCCCTGAACCTGTTAGTGCGTATTTCATAAAAACAAGAACATACTCCTAAATAACCAAAATAGGACCATCAAAATAAGGATATGAATACTCATATATTACTAATATATATATAACCCTATGATCCCATTCAAGTTTCTTCAATTATCCCCAAAAGTTCTTTATAGTAAAATAATCCAGAAAAGAACCATCACTGCATTCAGTTGTCTTTTATCCTTAATCTACTTCCATCTGGACATGTTCCTCAGTCTTGACTTGACTTTTATGACATTGATATTTCTGAAGATTATATGCTGGTAAGTTATGGAATGTCACCTATTTTTTTTTTTTTTTGGCGGTACGCGGGCCTCTCCCTGCTGTGGCCTCTCCCGTTGCGGAGCACAGGCTCCGGACGCGCAGGCTCAGTGGCCATGGCTCACGGGCCCAGCCGCTCCGCGTCATGTGGGATCTTCCCAGACTGGGGCACGAACCCGTGTCCCCTGCATTGGCAGGCAGACTCTCAACCACTGCGCCACCAGGGAAGCCCGACATTATATTTATGATATAATATTTTTCAGGTTTTGGCAAGATTATGGCTCAATCCAAAAGTAGTTTGACTAAGGGATGTATACTTTATTATTTTATTGAGGAAAATTTTATTCTGCTGGATTTTCCAATGTAAATTTTACAGAAGATAGGTATGCTTATAAATATTTGCAAAATATGCATCTTTAAAGATTGTGAAAATCAGGTGTAATCTTTAAGTACAAGAGCTGTTAATGTAAAACATTTATACCTTACTTTACCAGAGAAGAAATTATAGGTCCTTTAGAAGGTTATCATCAAAAGGATTATAACTACCTTATCACAAAGGAGGTAACAAAATTTTACAAATTTCAATTAGATAAATATCACTTACTTACCAATTATTATTTAAGAGAAAATCATCCTAGCTCTGAAATTTGTTCATCTTCATTTTTAGTCTTAGTTAGATTTATTCAACTACCTACTTTTTAGCAAAAATAAAATCCCATGGCATATCATTATATTTGAGATACCCACACACAGACATACATATAAGTTTGGATGTGGAAATGTCTTACATTTATATAGGCTTGTGTGTGTATACACACACACACACACGCACACACACACATATATATATAGTTGTTGTTGCTTTGTTTGTTTTTGATGACCTTGACAGTTTTGTGGAGTATTGCTCAAGTATTTCATACAATATTCCTGTATTGGACTTGGTTTGGGGGTAGCCCACACATAAGGAGTGGGGAATTATGTTCCACCTCTTTGAGGGCTGAGTATATATATAAATTATATAGAAACCTTCTTTATGGGAGATTTCTGTTCTCCTCTATTTATTTATTTATTTACTCATTTACTTATCTATTTATATATGTATATTTGTAGTTCTCTCATTATATCAGCATTGAGTCATAAATATTTATTATACTTTGGATTATAATCCGGTACTACTTTGTTTATTTTGTTTCTCATATTTTTCCAGGATTGGCCATTGGGAGTTTTCTCACTGGCTCCTGTGTCCCTTTGACATACTCCATCATTTTGTGTGTGTGTGTACATGTATGTCTTTTTTCTTTTTCTTGTTTTGAAGTGTTTCCTTACATTTCCTTATGATATCCTTCAAGCTTATCTTGTGTATTTACTGCTCAATCTTAAAATCAGCCAAGGATCCCTAGTTCCTTTTTTTGGTAAATGGTATTAGAAAGTAATATCTAGGCATTAGGTATGCTCATTGCTACTGGAGTGCTTGCTTCTACTCCTAGCTCACAGAGCAAGAAAATACACATAGGTATGCTAAACTGTATATATACATGTATCTATGAATATTTATATATGCAATCATCAGTACCTATATTAGTCTAAACTTCATTACCACATGGGTCATTCTGGTCTCCTCCCCATGTTTATCTATAACCTCCCACTCCAACAGTGAGAAACCTACCTCCTAAAATTAAACATCCATTTACTTAACTGTTTAATTTCAGTATACGTATATAGTAGTTTAAGAATTGTTAACTTACATACACTTGGGAAACAACTTTATCAACTAGAGTATTCTGCTTATGAACAGTTATGTTTACCTTTAATCTTATAGACTCTACTAATTTCTGAAATTATTTAGAACTGCACCTTTTCTGCCCACTTCATTAAAGTTGTTTCATACATTTGTAATACAGTTGGATGCTTTTGGCATATTCTGCACTCCATCCCGGATCCCTTGACCAATTAAAAGAATTTTTAAGCTGGCAAATGTTAAAGTCCACTCTTTGTGCTGTCAAATTCTATGGGTTTTAACAAATGCATAGTGCCATATATACTCCGTTACACTATCATACAGAATAGTTTCTCCACCTCTAAAAGTCCTCTTATATAACAACACCCCACAGACCTCTAGCAACCGCTGATCTGTTTGCCGTCTCTACAGTTTTGACATTTTCAGAGTTCATATAAATGGAATCATATAGTATTACGTAGCCTTGCAGACTGGTTTCTTCCACTTATCAATATGTATTTAAGATGTATCTATGTCCTTGCTAGCACATTTCTTTTTACTGAGAAAAACAGTATTCCATTGAATGGATGTACTACAATTTGCTTATCCATTCATCTATCAAAGAACATTTTATTTGCTTCTAGTCATTGGTGATTAAAAAGCTATTATAAACAGTTTTGTAATGATTTTTGTGTGAGTATAATTTTTCAAATAAAAATTATATAAATAAAAAATAAAATAAAATTTATAAAATTTTATTTAAAAACATTTTATAAATAAAAATTAGATAAATATCTAATAGTAAAATTCTTTAACTATATAGTAAAACTTTGTTTACCTTTGTAAGACACTGCCAAACTTCCAATGTCTATGTATTAGTTTATATTTCCACCAGCAATTAATGAGAGCTCCTGTTGTTTTACATTTTGTCAGCAGTTTGTATTGTCAGGCTTTGGATTTTCACCAGTTTAACATATGTGTAGGGGTATAACATTTTAATTTACAATTCTAAATGACAAATGATGTTGAACATCTTTTCACAGTTTCTGCATTTAATACCATATGATGAAGTATCTGTTTAGATCTTTTGCCCATTATTTTATTGGGTTGTATATTTTAATCATTGAGTGTTATGACTTCTTTGCATATTTTGGATATTGTATCTTTATTAGATATGTTTTGCAAACATTTTCTTCTAGTCTATGACATACATATTCATCTTCTTCATAGTGATTTTTATAGATTATAAATTTTAAATTTTAATATATTCCAACATATCAATTTTTTTCCTTCATGGGATATGCTTTCAATGTTGTATCTAAAATCTTGTCACCAAACCCTAGTTTTCTCCTAGAAGTTTTATATTTTTGCAATTTACATTTAGACCTATGATCCCAAATTTGGGTACCCAAATTTTCTAGGACATTTGTTGAATAAATAAAATGTTACTTTTGTACAACTGTCCTCCGCATTAATAACATTTGTGTCATTTCCACATCAACCATATTTTCAGAGAAATAAAATTACCCATCTATCTACCACATCTCAACCGACTGTAATTTTTCCTGGGTTCCACTATTCCAATGAGTTTACTCTAATCAGTGATGTTAAATTAGCAAGTACTTTGAGAAATTCTAACTTACAACTTTACAAAGAGGGTCAATAATTTCAAAGTTACTAAAATTATTTTCCAAATAAGAGCTAATAATAATAAATAATAATAAAGCTAACTATATATGTTCATATATAATAAATAATAAATTACTTTCACATGAGTAGTAATACAAATATCTATCTACTTTCTTTGCCGTACGCGGGCCTCTCACTGTTGTGGCCTCTCCCGTTGGGGAGCACAGGCTCCGGACGCGCAGGCTCAGCGGCCATGGCTCACGGGCCCAGCCGCTCAACGGCATGTGGGATCTTCCCAGACCGGGGCACGATCCCGTGTCCCCTGCATCGGCAGGCGGACTCTCAACCACTGCGCCACCAGGGAAGCCCCTATCTACTTTCTTTTAAGGGACTTCTGAATATTATTTCATCTTTCGTCATACTTGGTTATTTTGTTCTTGGCTTGCCTATCTGGCTGAATCTCAGTTATATATTTCGCAGTGTTTGCCTTATAAATTTGCAGAATGTCTATTATTTTAGATGGAAAGCTTCAGAAGAAGGACAGCGATTTCCACTCATTTGAGTTCTCTAGATTGGGTAGCACAGTGCATTGAAAATAATTTAATTGATTTGCTGGGGGGGAGGACAATAAATAGTATAGTTATATAATTTGTGAGCCTCTGTATTGTTCATGATACTTAGTTGCAGGTAAACTCTATAGATAGTTTAAGATAAAAATAGTTTATTACACTATTGATTAATTTACAGTATCTCTAGAAGGGTCAGAAAAGTGGGCTTGAATGAAACGTGTTAAGGAAAAGCAGTTGGGGCAACATCCAGCCAGAGGACATGGCTAATCAAGCATGCAATCGTCACTGCTGCCAACTGGTTGCTGGAATCTCTGCCCCAACACTTCCAAAATTGAATGCCTCTGTATAAGAAATATTTTATGTATACATGTGGTATGTATTCATGTGTAATATTTTTTAAGAAGTAGTAGCACATTACACATACTTGAGTGTTATTTTATATCAGTTTATACACATATGTTTTATCCTTTTATATGGATGCATAACATCACATTTTATTTGTTCTTATTAACAATCTAGAAATACAAAATCATTCTCAGATCTCCTTGTGAAAATTTGATATTCCTAGCAGTGTTATTGTTAGGTAATTATTTAAAAAATTAATTTTTAATTTACCTCTAATTGTACTTTTAATTATAAAATTTTACTTTTAATTTACCTTTGAACAATTATAAATGACTCTATTTTTATATACATTATGTGATTCCTCTTTACATTATCTGTTCATTGTCATTGTGTGATTTTTATATGACTGTGTCTATATTTTTTTTGATATTTTTACAAGTCTATATTTATTGATTTGTTAGATTTCTTTTATACCTTGGATAACAATACTTTGTCATATCATTGTCTATATACTCATATTCTTTATTGTTTAAGTTTTATAGTAGTAAAGAAATATTTCAAATTTGATGATATCAAAAGTACAAATATATATCCCTTATTATTTGTATTTGGTATTCATCATTAGGATAACCTTTTCTCATTGGAAATATCCCTCCTTTATATTCTTCTAATAGTTCGCAGCTCTCATTTACACTCCTAGGTATTTAATCTGTCTGAGACTATGCAGAACCTAGAATTCATTCTTGACACACTTAATGATCCATGATCCATGGGTAATGATCCATGATTTAATCTCAAGTCTTATTGGATGGCTTGTTCATAAGCCTTCTGTAAGTTTTGCTCTTGGAATGATTGGCTCAGAAATGAAGAAGATCTTGAGCTTGTAGATAGGGCACAGATATCTTCAAGAGGCTGCAGGTAATAAAAAATGGGGAAACTAGCTATTGCCTTATTTTTGCCTTCATTTTCTGATCTAAATTAATCAATGTTTAATATGGCCCTAATTATTTGCTTAGTCTGACCATAATACATCTTTAAATTTTACAAAATCTTTTATTTAAAAGGAGCAGAGAACTGAGGCAAGCTAATTTAAAATAAATGTTTTTTATTTCCATTTAAAGATACCTATGTCCATTTCAGATGTTAAAGAAGAAGGAAAAAAGACCTTTGTTTTTATACTATTAGCATATGGAAGTATTTTTCAATCTCTCTTTTTAAAAGGTTAATTGTTTCTTTTTTAAAAGACTATACATTCAAATTTGCATTCTACCATTATCTGCTTAGTATTATGGAATAAATATTTACTATTATGTTACATTGTCTTTATAAATATAATTTTAATGATATCCTAATTGTGCTGCATAAAAATAAGATTGCAATGGGTTGACAGATTCCAGGACAAAGATTTAATGATAAAAGTACAGAACTTGAATATTTGGTTACATAAAGAGCTGAAACAGCATATTTCAAGAGATTCTAGTGGCTTCCAAGTTCACCCAGGGCATCCCATGGAAATCGTAAACTATATATGATGCTAGTCAGAGTAAAGATTCTGTCAGGCATGAGATGCTCCCTTTGATGTTCCCATGGGGGTTGTCTCTTAACTCCCATTCCCTCCAGACTGGTGTGAAGTCTGTGTAATGCTGCTATTCACGTTTGGCAAACATCTCATGCCAAAATACCAAGGCACCCTCATTAGTGTTTAACGTGAGACAAGGTGATGCTGAGGATTATGTCTAAGGAAGTTCCTCCTGCAGGCCCAAGTCTGGGGTGTTGGGGCCATCTCTGAAATGACAGTACAATGAATGGATGTAACATTGTACACCTAACAATTCCTCTAATATTTGCTATTCAGGTTATTTCCAATTTTTCTCTACTACGGTGCAAGAAACAAATTGTGCTAAAGCCTTTATCTCTATTTTGAAAACATCTTTCATCTAAAATAGGAAGCAGGTTCTTGACTTAATTGATCATGAATGAGTAATGTTATTAAAAAGAGTGAGTTAATTAATCACTGTTTGGGGGCTCAAAAATATTGAGATTGAGAGTTGACATGATCTTAGTGTGCCCACATCTGGCTCCATAATTTTTAATCTATTGTAGTCAGGTACTCTGACCACAGAACAGAAGGAGAGAGGTCTTAAGTCATGGGCCAAATACAATGTATTCCTTAGTTTGAACAACTTTTCTAAGACAAATTCTTTCTCCATAGTCAAGGATTTCTGATTATGACTCTAATAACCCTGTGTATCATAAATTGAATAACTGGATTTAATTTGGGGGTAAGAATTCTTTCTTATATAGGTATTGATGGAGAATATTTTATTTCATTAGACTGGCTGATACCAGAGGAAATCTGTCCTATACATGTAGTTAAACTTGGATATTACTTATCTAGCCGTCCTTTGACTAACAGTTTACTATATGCATGAAATGTTTATTTATATTATTGATATTGTATCATCCTTACAAATTTACCAAACTGTTTTTGGCCTAGACTACTGTATTTTAAAATAAACTACTCTCCCTCTTCTCTGACTCCAATATTTAAAATAAATAAAATTTTGAACTAAGTAAGACTGTCAACCATAAATATATATTTTTCACAAGTTATTTTCAACATAGAAATGAGTTTCTCTTTATTTTAACTTATGATACATGTTCATTACTAGTCTTTTTTTGGAGTGTCCTGCCTGGATAATGTATCATGTCTGAAAAACTCAGTCTGAGAAGATGTCATCTTAGTTAACCAGAAGACAAAATCAGCCTCACTCTCTTCATGGATTTTGAACTTTCTCTTCACACTTCTGACACCATTGCTTTAAGTTTATGCATAAATATTCTACTCCTGCTCAAGAAAAATTGTCAAATGAGATGTGTTTAAATAATTCAAATAAAATTTAAAATTAATACCAGTGATTATATTTATAATGAATGCTCATGTTGATATTTCATTTTCTTAATTTCTTTCATTTTAATTTCTTGAAAAGGAAAATTAATAAAATTTAGAAGTTCATAATCCTACACTTGTACTCAGTTTCCACTTTTGAAATATAGCTATATAGAATAGCTATATTCTATTGAGTAGAAATTGGAATGTGTGATTGGATATTGAAAATTGTCAGTACCCATATTTATTTGTGGAATAACCTCAAGCATTCAACATAAATATGTGGTAAATATAGAAAAAAGGAAATGGGAACAACATGGAATTGCATTGCTATTAATCTATGTAATGTCATTTGAATCATATCTAAATGGTTTCTTAGTACTTGATACTATCACCCTGACTCTATAAACAAATAAAAGCTAAAATAGATTAAGTAATCCTTAATTCTAATTACAGATGATTCATTCCTTCTGACTTTGTGTTTAGTGACAAGATTTGCACATATGCTAGATAATTCTGGGTGTCAAAAAAGTCAAAATTTATATCGTTTCCACTTGCTCAAATATTCCCTCAAATAAATTTACTCCATCTGTTCTTCAGGCTCACAGGTAAGCTACAGTGTTCATAATGGAGTTTAAATACATATCCTAGTAATAAAAGGTTGGCCTGAGCAAACTTTAAGAGGAAATAAATATAAATTTAATGGTCATTTTAGTGCTAATTACTATTGTACTTGCAGAACCTGAATTCATCTCAAGAGTAATGTTTTCCTGTTATTACAATATTTTATTCCTCAACTATCAACCTTTTTAATCTTGATATACCTAATTTGTATGGTGTCATCAAAGGAAGTACACTTCATGTCAATTTTCTGCCTTAAGGAGAACAGATATTATTATTAAAACACAACTGTTTTCACCCATTGCTACTCACTGCTTCCTAAAGGTTCACATTTCCACACACTGCTGACCACCCTCATTCTGTAATTTGAAATAGGAAACCAATGTGGATATAATCACAAGCAAAGGGGAGAAATTCACTGTTAACTGACACAGAGAAGTTTCCACCCTCAGCATTAGCTATGTAATATAGTAGCTTGGAGGGCAATGGATGTAGAGAGAAGTGAGAGCAATCAGCTGGCTTTCATTCAGTGAGATGGAAGACCCTGTCAAAGACACCAACAACTAATCAGCTGCCGACACTGATTGATGCTTTTCCCTGCATTCAAATCTATCATAGTAACCAAGTAATATCTACCGTTTACCCAGTGGATAGATAAACTGGAGCTAATATATGGCTTCTAAGCAAATAGATCATTAATTCTGCTTAATATGTGGGGTTAAAGCTTAAATCTTCTTCCAAGTAGCAACCTTTCCCTTAAGAGGGGGAGAGGGAAAAAAAGCGAGTTATGGTTGACTAGGCAATAAAGATATTTTTTACAAGTAACAAATTTACTGTGTTAGATTTTACTTACTTTGGCTTGCACTTTGCAATTGTCACTTGCTATTAAAACTACAGGGAATTTATTAACATGTTAATTAAAATGGCTGACGACGATAAGAACTGATGGACTGAAGGAGGCAGAGAATTTCTTTTTTTACATTCCTTCCTGGAGTGAAAATTATTTCTCCTTCTGACTTTACGCTCTTTTCTTTTTCATGAGATGATTTTTAAAATACTTGCAGTCATTGAATTAATTGCATTTTATTATTATTTGGCTTCTAATTACTTGCAGGACACACCGTAGAATGGCTTATAAATCCAAAATTTTTCACCAATCAGTATGAAAGAAAGATGGTTCGAGATATGCATTGTCATGCGATAATTAGAGATATAATTAAAAGACATACCAAGGTCATGGTAAATAAGATCTGACAAACTACTACAGGAAGAGGAGGTATACGTTCAAAAGTGTCATGGCACAGCTCAGAGTATTTTGCTAATCATCAAACTTTTGGGGTATCACAGTTAATAAAATTATTTATTCCAAAAAATGTACATAGAAATCTCTGCAGAAAGAATGTTTCTAAGTGATACAAGGAAAACTCAAGTGAATTTATGTCAATAATAATAACTACAATTTCTGAAGTTACTTTTGCTCATATATCTGCAATTATAAAAGGTATTACATAATTTATAACATTCAAAATTCATGTGGTATGTTTTTGTAAATAATTTATATAAAGAAACTCTAATATATTTCTTACTATGCTTAGCACAGATAAGCTAAACTTTGTGAAATACTTAAGAAAACATTAAAAACTTATAAGAAATAGTAAGAAGTTCTATCTTTAATAAACATATAGGAATAAAAATTGCAATTTCTTTAGGCAATGCTATTTTTACACAATGGATTAAATCCCTCTACCATGACACACTGTACATTTTATCCAAGAAATTTTTTAAAAAATGAATAAATTAAATTTATTTGAGTGTTCATGATATCACATTATCCTATTATCTAAGTGATTACTACACAGAGTCCAAAAAATATATATATTAATTCTGTGAAAAGACATGGGAATGAGATAACTAATTTTAAGAAAAACAATCATCTGTACTATTCAATGGCAAATATCTGAGCTTTATTAAAAGGCAATAACATAGGGAATTCTGCTTATTAATCCTATCTTTGTATATTTTAATATACCATACCAAAACAACTTTGGAATTACTGATCCCTCTAATAATGAATATGGAAATTCGCATATTAATAAACAACAAACTTTTCATTTATAAAGATAGAGGAAAACATATCGTTAAAAACTATGTGTGGGGGAGTGTGGAACCCTATCCAACTAGTAATTAAAATAGTAAACTAATTCAAACTTAAGGCAGAATGTATGCCTCATAAAGAACAGTGTGAAATATAACAGAATTGGTTATGCTGATAAAAGACTTTACTATAATTAAATATGTGGATTTAAATCATTCCATGATTAAAAAACCTCTTAAGCAATTTGTAAAGGGAGTCATAAAAAACTGGCATTTCTTGATCTTGTCAGTCTAGTTCTGGAATCTAGCCTCAGAAATGAATGTGAAACACACACACACACACACACACACACACACACACACACACACACACAGAAAGTTTTGTGGCATAATTAATAATAGATTAACTTTGGCAAAAAGCATACATTAAATGTTTAAGAATAGGAAAATGATTAAGCAAACTATAAGATTCCATACTATAGAACATTCTACAGTGATCCAATTGGGTATATAATATCTTATGATGTTAATTTTAAAAAGTAAACAAGCAATACATATTTTATAGTAATATTATATATGTATATTTATACATTGCACGCTGGTTTGTTATTTTTTACACATTTACATGCAAATACTTGAAATATCTAAAAAACAAATATAGGAAATATACTTTTTGAATTCTCAGTAATAGAACTTAGTAACCAAATAGATTCAGACATTTTATGTGAATCTCTTGCTATCTCATTACTTGATATTTGAAACTCAATATTTGGACAATACAGTATACCTCAATATTTGAACTTAACATCCAAATTTGCATTACTTGAACTCAAGATACAAGAGATTTGGAAAAGAGGACATATTTGTATATACAAATATTAAGAATTGTCTTTGGATGATAGAACTATGGGCCATTTTTTCCTTCTTTCTATATTCTATATTTGTCAAAATTTATAATGAGTATTTATTTTACTTATTGATGGTGCAAATAATGTATTTGACAAAGAGAAAGAGATAGAAAAAGATCTTCATAGTAGACTAGATCTCGGCAACTGATTTCAATACGTTTTCAGTCCATTCATGTCCTCTGACATCTGTTTTCCCACTTCTGGACTATCTCCTAATCTATGATGTTTGTACTTTACCTGTGTCTACACAAGGCTTAAACGCTCCTTGATTTTTGTGTAAGGATTAGTATATTGGTCTGTAAGCTGCAGATGGGCTATACAAAAGATTTTAGAGACCAATATGCTAAAAGGCACAGAATCTGATAAGTGTTCTGAAAATTCTTATGAATTATGCCAGGACTATGCCTTATCATCTGAAGAATCACAGGAAGGTCCTGTACAGTCTTCAGGCCTTTGATTCTGGTAGGAAGCTAAAAGCAGTATGAATGATTCAATGCTGAGATCCTTCATTTAGAAAATATACAACTAAAAAACACTTCTGTTGATAAGAATGAATGTCAGTTAGATACATTTTCTCATTTCTGTCCTTTATGAGAAGTGGTAGCCAAAACCAAAACAAAACAAACATTACTTTAAATAAGAACATTTTCTACTTAAAATTGGCAATTCAGCATTAGAGAAAGAACTGATGAGTAGTAACTATTCAATTATGAGCTACTCCATCTTTGGAACATAGAGAAAAATCAATACTGTAAATTGAACAATGAAAAAATATCCATGAAAAGAAATGAGGGACTTAATTTAGTAAGTACATAAATTAATAAATGCATGTGGACAGTGAAAAATAGAATGTAAATTTAATTTAAATCCAAAGATAAAATTACTATCTAAGGAAGCATTCAATAATATTGGGTACAATTTCTAGAGGAAGACCACAGCAACATTTGCTCTGAGGTCCACTGTAGTCAAAACAAGGAAGAAAAGAAATGATCTATTGTATTCCTGAGAAAATAAACCAGGAACTCAAGAGAAGCACACTTTCCTGGATACCAGTCTACTTGGGAATTATTGAGTCACTAATGATAGGATGGTGATGAGAATTTTTGCCTCTGAGAGCATATAGGCCAGTATTTGTTTCACACACAGTCTGTGATATTATCCTACCCTTGATCCCTAATAGCTGAACATTGTACTATATAAAGGAGATGAAAGCCATATGAAAACTTAGATTGTTTTGTACTGCTCTTCATGGTAATTGAAATATTATATTTTACTTGCATTTATTTAGCGTATTTCAAAATATTCTATATTTGAGAACCACTCACTTGGTTTTGAATTATATCTTTAACAATTAATACCTGCATGACACTGGGTAAGTAATACTATTTTTATGTATCTTTGTTCATTGGTAGGGATATTAGTAACTTCTACCAAATAGGTTTTCTTATTATGATATATTAAGATAATACAAGTAAAGTACTGGAAACAATATGTGAAACATTTTAAGTGTTCAGCAAGTAATAGGTTAACATAATAATGATGATGATGATTTTTAAATTATTTTATTAATTATTATTTAATTATAATTTTAATTATAAACTATTTATAATTTATAATTATTATTTAATTAGTATTAATTATTTAATTATCATATAGCTATGTGTTGCTCAAAGTGACACTCAAGTTAATATCAGGAAGAGATGAGAGTCAATGGCAGTTCTTGGCAGGCTTGTTCCTAGCATCCTGCAGCTGTGGCTTTGCTAAATCACATGGGGCCTTTCTGGCACAATGCGATGCTGGTTCTCAGCAAGAACCCACAAGAGTGGATTTAAATATCATGTCAAGAGGCAAGGCTGGAAGCAATCCACTGTGTTACAGATACCAGAGATTGCTATATGTGACTCACTGCTCACACAGGATATCTACCCCCTGCCACTGCCACTCCCACTCCTTCATCTTTACTCCAGTAGTTTTTTTTCCAGTCCATTTTCTCCTCCCTCTGCACAGTCTATTACTAAGTGTTTAGTAATGGGACCTATTACTAAATGTTTTCCTGATAAAAGACTCCAGCCCCAGGCAGGGGACTTCTTCATGGCAATAGCTGGGGAAGAGTTGTTCATTAGAAGTTTCACCTCCAGAGTCTAGCCCAGCACAATACCTGAGCACCCACCATTTCCACTTTCAAAGGGAAAAAGCAAGATCTGTAAATAGATACTTTACTCAGTCTGGTCTCTCAATGCAGATTCAGCTTTTTTTTTATCCTTGCTTGTATAAGATCTTTTGCTTCTCTCATATTTACCTCCCATTTTCTGGCATAGTGCTCAGAGTATGCCATACATTTAACATATTCTGCATGAATACATGCATATTTGAACCAGCATGATGAAATATGGAACTTAAAAGCTGATGGTCTCAATTTCTGCTTAGCACTGAATGGAACAAAACTGAAAGAGGAAGGAATGGGAAGATGAATGGGGCACTTGAATCATTCTTACTCTAAAGAGCCTTAACAAAGGTTGTTAACCTTTATTCCTGCCTATTAAAATTATCTTTGCCAAATTATTATTTTAGAAGCCTGGTGGCAGGTGTATTGCTTCTAGCTCACTGATCCTGCAGGGAAACCCATCATTCCACAGCTGGCTTTGCAAATTGTACCATAGATTAAATTGCTTGGTTAGAGGGGAAATCAATTGCTATTTTCACAAAAACTTCACAAAATGCTTGCAATCTACAATCTAGTCAAAATCTAAAAGCCCCTTATAGATTAGTTTTATTGGTTCACTTTATACTGCAGAACCGACGGCATTTCTCACAGAACCTATACTGCCTCATTTCTTCCAACTACAGCACTGATTTTCCTGTTACCAGGAGGAAATGAGTTCTTGTGCAGTTGCTCATCTTCAGAGCATTATTTTTATCCTTTTTGTTTACTTTTTTAATGCAGCCAATTTATTTTTTTCCTATATGCATCATTCTATTTCTATTTATGTGGCCATTTACTCCAATTTATTTATCTCAGTGGATAGGAACAGCAAGTCACCTATCATCAAGGATAATTGCCCTACCATTCCAGAATTACTTAAAAGGGAACCAAGCATTCATTCAATAAACATTTATTGAATACGTATTTTGTGTTAGCAAATGGATTACGGGAGTTGAAGAGAATGGATACAAATTCACTTCTAGAGTGCCAAAAAGAAATATATATATATATATGTATATACACACACACACACACACACACACACATATATATTCAAATATATATATATACATACATATATATTCAAATATATTCAAAGGTTGACTTTCTCTCTCTCTCTCTCTCTCTCTCTCTCTCTCTCTATATATATATATATATATTCAAAGGTTCAGAAATAGCTGAAGTATAACCAACAAATCACTGAAATACTAATTAGCAAAAGTTTGTTGTGCACACAGTAAAAAGACAGTTTGCAAACCAGGCGCACTCAAACCAAAATATGGAATGAGGCTCAGGGGTACACTGTTATAAAGCAGCTTATATAGTGAGAAAGCAGTGACTGTTTATTCTTCCAGTGATTGATTGTAATATTGGAAATTTCAGTGGTTACCTCATGTCAACCTTGGGAAACAGTTCAAATTTTGCTTGATTTCAGGAGGTATAAGCAAGAAATGACCCAGGTCAAGTTAGTCTTGCAAAATAAGCTAAATTAAGCTTTATTTGTATGACTAAACTGGCTTTGTCTGCTCAGGGAATTTTCAAGGCTGGTGTCTGTTTTTGATTTTAAGCAATATAATATCTCACATCTACTATATAATATTAAATATATATACACATTATATATAATGCACTTGTAAATGAATTATTTAATACTTAATTCCAGCTCACAAAATAGGGACTAACTCCTTATCCTCCCACACATGCCTGTGAAAGCGCACACTATGGTAGCCCAATTATTTACACAAGCTTCCTCTATATCCTTCAATGACTTGTTTAATAATAAATGGGTTGTATTCCTAACACGTGAAATTTTAGAGGTGAGATTGTTTGCTTTTGTGTTAGTATAAACATGTTTTTTATGAGTCTCAAGCCATTTTAAAACAACCTCCCTCTGAGTCCAGATAGCATGCAGAGTGTTGGCATGACCATTACTGACCAGGGCCAGAATTAATTTAGATACTTTTGAAGTTGAGAGAACAGGAACTTTCTGCTTCTGCATTTCAGTGTCAGCACTTCATATCCAACTGACTGAATTATAAACTACTGAAGAAAGTACAAGCATTGCAAACATCTATTTGAAATGTAAATATCTTTCTTTGAAATGCCTTGTTTCCATGACAGAAATAAACTTCAAACAAAGCTTTATACATGGACTGCAATGGAAGAATATTTTAGACACTAACAAGTCTTGATACGACTGATGTAATGATTGTTTCCAAATCAAAAAATTATCATGGTAACCTAGACAAAGTAACTGACACATGTGGGTAGGAAGACTCCAGAGACAGACGGTTCCTATAAAACAGCCAAAAAACTAAGAGTACTTGTTCTAGTCTAATACTTTCCTGCTCAGTTAGAGCATTGTGAGATTCTAGAGTCTATTCAGAACCATCTTCCTTGTTTCTTAACCACTTAGTACTTAATTTCCTCTAGCAGGAAAACTTTGCCCTTTTCCCTGAACAAACTGTTCTAGTTCTTGTGATATAAGGGCAAAAGCTGCATCAAAATTTTGAATTTGAACGGATAAAACAGTCCTAAATATTACCTTGGCTTTTTAGTAACTTAGGAATCCATAAAAACAGGCACAGTTTGTTTTGATGGTATCCCTTACTGTAGCTTTACCTCACACACGTCCTTTCTGTTACCTCCCAGCCACCCAGCACACTAGTAATATGTTCCTGTTAATAGTGCAAAATGAATCACATTAATGATTATTGACAGTAACTGATAGCCTACTGCACCATACTGCACCACTCTTTCCCTCCATCTTTGGAATAACCTTGAGAGCTCTACATTTTATGTCCATTTTTACAACTTGAATTTTAAGGTTCAGGAAAATTAAATAATGTTCCAACAGTCAACTGTGACTAAGATTAACTCAATCTTTCTACCTCTAGAATCTGGTTCTTCACCAAAAGATATTTATTTATGCTTTTATTCTTTTATAAAATGATCAATACCTGTCTTAGACTGTGCTATGCTTTAGCAATATAATGGCAAGCAAAACAGGCCCTAAGGATCCTTAATGTTAGAATGAATTTATTACCCTTCCCATTGGTATTTTTATTTCATGTAATTTCTTTTTTTTTTTTTTTTCTTTGCGGTACTCAGGCCTCCCACTGTTGTGGCCTCTCCCGTTGCGGAGCAACAGGCTCCGGACGCGCAGGCTCAGCGGCCATAGCTCACGGGCACAGCCGCTCCGCGGCATGTGGGATCTTCCCGGACCGGGGCACGAACCCTGTCCCCTGCATCGGCAGGCGGACTCTCAACCACTGCGCCACCAGGGAAGGCCTGATTTCTTAAAGTAGAATTCTAACCCAGTGAAATGTAGTATTCTAATCCAGTGACTGCATCTGTAAGAGCAAAAATTTAACCTCTACCCAACCTAACAGAAATGTTTGGGGATTTTTTGGTTACTGTTTGTTGAGTCTAAATTCAAATCCGAAGATGAAGGTTTATTCTGCCCTTTGTTCAAGACCTTTCTTGCTGAATTTGTTCAACAATGTGAAAAGAGTGGATCAACCTCTTGTAATGTAAGAGGCATAGTTTTTCCATTATACCAGAAGCTTTCCAACTGAAAGAAAAATCAGGTTCTTATAATATTTTGAAGAGCCATTTATTATGGTTGTATTTCTTTATCTTTTAGCCAATTATATATTTATACTACGTAAAGCTTTACTAAAACATATTAAAAGCCTGGAGTTTAATTCTGCATCTGATAATTTCCTTATAAATCAAAACACGCATGTTTTTCTTGGTGTAGCATCTTGTAGTATTTGATGCCTAATGACATAAATGTAACCATTTAGCATAAACCTCTTTATTATGAATGATTAACCTGATTATCCTAATACTAAAGCAATGGAAACAGCAATGTCATCATGTATGATTTTTCATATTTGGATGCATAAATGAAAATCATACCAATAAAGTATTCTCTGGATTTGAAACTGAACAGGACCTTGTGGGGCCCTCCTGGGTACAAAAGCCTGTCTGTGTCCCCTGTCTTGTTTATAGGAAAAAGGCTTCAGCTTCCTAGACCTTCCCTGAGTTCCAAAGGGCATATTCAAAGAATTACTAATTAGAAAAGAAAGGGAATGCAGAAACAAAGGAGAGGCAGTCCAGAAATAATAGTGCAGCAATAAAGCAGGGTCCTGGTTCCACCACAAGGAATATACATAACCAATACCTTTGAGTTCTCTGTAGGAACTAAGGCCCCCACCCAGGTGGAGGATGGTAACTTCAGGCTAAGCACAAGATTCCTAGAATACCACCCTGTTATCTCACCACCAACCAACCAAAGAAAGTCACACACCCTGCAGCGCTCACCCCAGATTTTGCCTTTTGTACATGAACTTGCATTTGGCAACAGATTCAGAGTCATGCCAGTCTCTAAGAGAATTAGAATAGTTGCTAAACCATAATGATATTTGTTCTCATTTTACCATTGGAAATTTGCAGATGTAGCAAATATTGAGGTGACAATTTGATCATAAAAGTGTGTGTGTGTGTGTGTGTGTGTGTGTGGTGCGTGTGTGTGTGGTGGGGGGAGTACCTAAAGTGTGGGTACTTCAGATAATACCATGTGGATACACACAATATGCATGTAAGTTTGTAAAGTATGCTATGATGCATGAAGATGATTCATTATATTGTATATTATCTATGACCCCCAAAATTATATTTGTTCAGGAGGAATAAAAGGTTAGAGATAAAAAGTAAATGGATACCTCTCACAAGCACATGAAAATATAGAAAGGCCCAGATTTTTCCTTCCTATATAGGAAAAAACCCAGTTCTTTCCTACTATGTTTTCTCCTGTGTCTCTCTTTTACTTCTCATAGGAAACACTTCACTTATGACACTTTGGGTAACCAAATATGTGGGAGTTTTCCTCAAAACAATAACAAGCAATTCTCAGACACCAGCTAGGTGTACGACAATTCAACTCCATTCTAACATGCATCAGATTCCACAGGTTAAAGATTTAGTCTTACAGTACTGCCTTCACACCCCCAATTCCATTTTCTGATTCCAATTGCAAGCTTTTGACCTGACTGCCTACAATTTAGGGGTCCTAACAAGCCCCTCCAATTCAAAATGCCAATCCCAAGTCCAAGTTTTACCTATACTTCTGATCTACCGGCTATCAGTCAGAAGTTCCCATGACCTCCTACTTGGTTTCAATTAATTTGCTAGAGCAGCTCACAGAACTCAGAGAACCATTTAACTTATTAAATTACCAGTTTATTATAAAAGGAGATAACTCAGAAACAGCCAGGTGGACGAGAAGCATAGGGCAAGACATGGGGAAAGTGCATGGAGTTTCCATGCCTTCTCCAAGGGTGCCATTCTCACCACATCTCCACGTATTCACCAACCCAGAATCTCTCTGAATCCAGTCCTTTTGGGTTTTTACAGAGGCTTCATTGCATAGACATGGCATTAAATTGTTGGCCATTGGCCCTTGATTCAACCTCAAGCACTTCTCCCCTCCCTGGAGGTGGCATGGGGTAGGGTAGGGTAGGACTTAAAGTTCCAAATGTGTAATCACTGGTCGGTTCTCCTGGTAACCAGTCCCCCTTCTTAGGTGGGTCTTAAAGTCATACCACTGAGATAACAAAAGACATCTACCACTCTCATCACAGGAAATCCCAAGGGTTTTAGGAGCTCTGTGCCAGAAATAAGGAGGAAAACCAAATATATATTCCTCATATCACACAAATATAAAGAATAAACATACCCTAAGAATACAATTCCAAACACATGTACAGATCTATCTTGTAATAGCTCAGGTTATTCCGTTAAAAAAAAGAAGCTTTGCTTACTATGCATTAGTATAAAGTTTAATTAAGCATTTTACTGATTTATCATAGCCAGATTTTAGTAAACTGCTATTGTCATTCAGTATACAGATAATTTATATACACATAGTACATTATATATAAATGGACTTATTTAGAACAATATAAGCTTAGAAAAATCACAAAGAAACACACTATTCTTAAATAAATTTATCTGTCTTCTTAACTTAATAACATTATAAGCAGCTCCCAATATGTAGACAGCAGTCTAACAAATAGCCTAAGGATATGACAGGTTAGGGTAGCCTTTTACTGGGTTTGAAACCAAGCAGAACACTGTGGGACTCCTGGGCATGGAAGCCTTTCAAACAGTTGCTAATCAAGGAAGGGAGGGGATGCAGAGACAAGGGAGGAATAGTCAAGAAACAATATTGCAGACTTGAGGCAGGGTCCTGGTTCCCCCTCAAGGGATACACATAACAATATCTTTGAGCTCTTTTATAGAACTAAAGCCCCCAACAAATGGAAGATATCAGCATTCTTCATTCCAGAGAAGATCACAGTTTGGTAACCCAGAGGAGCTCATCAGGAGACCACCTGAGACCAGACTAAGGAGCGCAGGCCCTGCACACACCCTGATCCTTATCAGCAACTCCACCCTTGAACCATTGCTATAAAACTCCTCACCAAATCCCCCTGGGTAGGGACACATAGTTTTTGAGGGCATGAGCCTGCTGTGTCCCTCTTTGCCTGGCAAAGCAATAATGCTATTCTTTTCTACTTCACCCAAAACTCTGTCTCCAAGATTTAATTTGGCACCGGTGCACAGAGGCCGAATACTTGGCATCAGATTGAGAAAAATGTTTTCATTCTAGACAGCAAGTGATTTCTGTGTGTGGAAACAAAATCTCCTCTTTAACAGTGCTAGCAAATATCAATATGGTTCTCTATTCTGTACTCAGTTTTAGTGATAATGTGTTTTGAGCTTCTAATAGAATGCCAGGTCGTATGCATACATAGTAAATAATAGCTTAATTAGTAGTAATGATTACATTACCTATGTCAAATTGTAAAGAACTATAATTAAATACTATGATTAGAAAATAAACAAGATTTAACTAATATTTATATAAAGCAAATTTAGTTCAATAGCTTAACTAGCTCATAATTAATCTGAAAACAAAATTTAAAAGCTTTATGTACAGTCACTATTAGTCTTTCATTTGATATGTAATTTAGTGTACATCTTAACTTCATGGCATTCCAACGCTATTGAATTAATGTTGATAACCAAACTGGCAAAGAAATCCTCTTCACGGATCACCAGAGAACAAAGGGATCTAATTGTTATTACAGAAATTGTAATTGGTTTTAGGGAAGCCCAAGGGCTTGGGAGTTACACAAGCATTGGTACAAATTCCAGCTCTGCTCAACAACTTCATGTGTAATTGAGCAACTTATTTATTTTGTCTTAGCTTCCTCTCTTCTTAAGAGAAGTGAGGAAATTCTAGCATCTATGTTATGGCTTGCTGTGGGATAAAGTATACACGCCATAAACATTAGCTAACCTCATGATCATCACTGTCACTTTTGTATCACCATCATCATCCGCATTAGTGTCATTAACAATATTGCAAGCATGCATTTGTGACTATTTTCAGATAAACATAAAACCAATACAAACTTGGCAAGATATGATTTTGAAATGGTGTCTTTTTAAAAAATATATGAAAATTTCAGGAACAATGCAATCTACTTTATAAAATACATTGGATCATTTATTTAACTGGTCTAGCTGGGAAAAAAAAAGTTTAGGTAAGTCCCAAGATTGTTTAAAAGTGATATATTTTTTTCCATTCCCAATAGAATGCCTTAACAAACAATGGGTACATTAAGATATTCATTTACTTGTAAGCAGACACTGCTTTATATAAGGTTTTTACTGGTTTACTTAACATTTTATTTTAGCAAACCTGCAAAATACACTCCTTACCCAAGTCTTCAAACAAATATTACAGATCATTAATTTTTCATTTTTTTACATTTCTTCCAGCCATTTTAAACAATTGTGAATTGAATCTAGTGGATTTTTTAGGGCCATGAATTTTTAAAATTCATATAGATTATTTCCTCATCTGTGTGTTAGCATAAATTTTATTCTGATTTCAGAAACTGCTGATTCTGAATGTATCCAGATATTTTTATATAATCATCATCAAGTGGAAAAAATTAATTTCTGGGACCATATTATCCTCTTGAATATAAACACAAATTCAAAAAGCTTTAATTGAGTGCTTACTATATGCCCTACAAATGTGCTAGATGCAGGAGCATTATATTTTCACACTTTATACTCAATGTTAGCATTTTCAATTGGTTTTGAACTTAGGGTTTAATTCCTCAATAAATAAGTAAATAAATATTTTAACTTAGTGTGCAACTTTTACATTGCTTAGTTTAACATTTCAACAAAGTATTGAATGATGTCTTCCTTCTGTTTCGACCACTAGTTCATTTCAGTCATATATATTTATATACACATAGTATAGCAGAATTTCTCTATAAACTCAAAGCATAGTATGGTTTGTAATGTAAACAGCCCTTTAAACAGTAAAAAGTCACCACCGGCAACTATGCTCTGTTTTATCAAGAAATAAGTAAATAAAGCCAAAACCTGAAATCAAATGTATGGACACTATGACTGCTTCTGTGTTTATTTTGAGCTTCAGACATTTACTCTAAACCTTAATCAAACAAATAGTTTCTTGAGCTCCTCTTTTGAGGATCCCAAGTTGATCCTTCTATTATCAAGTACCAGCATCAGCTTCTTTGACCCTGGTTTACTTCTGTGTTCCTCTTTCTGTCTTATTCCAAGCCCCCTGGGACTCACTCTCCTTCCTTTCCTCTTTATTACTGTCACTGTCAACTCTATACATTGGCATGCCCCTCCACCAGGACCAACTGTGATATAGGAATCTTTCTTTCTGTCTCCCTTTTTGTTTGTTTCTTTCTGCCAACAAAACAAATGTAACTAGAATGTCATTCTTCTATACTCCCAGTGATATCATGATCATATCTCCCTTCCTTTTCCAAATTAAATTAAAATCACATGGAATATTTAAATTTCAGATAGGTAAGAGGTTTAATATCACATCCCCCTAGATCACATTCTACCCTAAATATTTCAGGGACTTCCCTGGTGACGCAGTGATTAAGAATCCGCCTGCCAATGCAGGGGACACGGGTTTGATCCCTGGTCCAGGAAGATCCCACATGCTGCGGAGTAACTAAGATCGTGCGCCACAACTACTGAGCCTGCGCTCTAGAGCCCGTGAGCCACATCTACTGAGCCCATGTGCTGCAACTACTGAAGCCCATGTGCCTAGAGCCCGTGCTCTGCAACAAGAGAAGCCACCACAATGAGAAGCCCCCGCACCACAATGAAGAGTAGCCCCCACTCGCTGCAACTAGAGAAAGCCAGCGCACAGCAACGAAGACTCAACACAGCCAAAACTAATAAATAAATAAATAAATAAGTAAGTAAATAAAAGTGAGTCCTTAAAAAAAATGTAGCTGGTCATGGAAGGTTTAAAAAGAAAGTTGCAATCTATAAAAAAATATATATTTTAAACAAGCAACCAAATACATGAAAAACTAAAAGTCCATCAAAATCTAGAGACTTACACAGAGCACAAAGGTCTTGCACCTGACTTCTAATCCCAACTTGCAACAGCCCTGATTCATGTCATTCTCTTGGGCCAGTGTCCACTTTGCTCGGTGTTGCCACACTATGACATCATAGAAAGCTGCTCAAGTATTTCTTGCCCTGAGATTCCACTGTGGCATCCAGCCTAAGTGGAGTTAGGATCCTTCTCCTCAATATTAAACTAAGAATCAAGAGGTCTTACTTTTAACTCTTGAAACACAAATAGTTAATTCCATTGCTTATCCTAAACAATAAGTTTAATGTTGGAAATCCTAAACTCTGAAGTCTCTTTGTAAATATAGGTATTCTTAATTTCTATAATAATAGCTCCACAAAAGCAGTTGCCTTAAGGAAGAGGGGGTAACAAGTACATGTTGATTTTTTAGTAAGACATTCTGTTACATAAAAGATAATCTTGGGCTTCCCTGGTGGCGCAGTGGTTGAGAGTCCGCCTGCCGATGCTGACCCAGTCCGGGAAGGTTCCACATGACGCGGAGTGGCTGGGCCCATGAGCCATGGCCACTGAGCCTGCGCGTCCGGAGCCTGTGCTCCGCAGCGGGAGAGGCCGCAACAGTGAGAGGCCCGCATAGCGCAAAAAAAAAAAAAAAAAAAAAAAAAGATAATCTTTAGTTTTAAGGATTTAAAATTTAAATACAATGAAAATTGATATAAGATTTTTTAAAATGGAATTATTCCCAAACAGAAATATAAAAATAATCGTTTCAAGTGTATCATTTTTGAATTAAAGAATATCTTAGTATTTCAGTGTACAGGATTTGATGTTGAGAAAATATATTTTTAACTGTTATTTCACTATGGCACCAAATCAAGGTAATTAAATCCCTTTTGTACCTGGTTCTCTAATCCATAAAATTAATATTACTTAGTTTATAGTATTTGGATCCAATTACCATATTTTATTAGTTCTAAGTCACATAATTTAATTCCTTCATATTTTAACATCTCTGAAATCAAGGTGACTTCTACAATCAATATGGGAGAAAAGCATTGTGAAATAATGTATTTGGCAAAAATAGAACATCCTGTAATTTGATAAAATATGATATGAGATATGAGATATGATATATCTCATATATGATATATGAGATATATGATATATGAAATATGATATATAAAAATGAGAGGGTCTATGCATGGGAATTAAGAGCTATCCTTTGGAATGAGACTGCGTAGGGTCAAATCCCACCTCTGCCGCCAACTAGATATATGACATTGTAAGAATTATTTAACCATTTTTGGCTATTTTTCTGACCTTTGATATGATAATGACATAAAAAATAAATGCCTAAGTTACTTCATTGTTGTCAGCAGAAATGGTGTGATGTTTGAACTCAAGACATTTAGCCAGTGCTCACAAACATTTAGCTACCTTTAACTCTCTTTAAATCTCTTTTAAACTTCAGGCATCTGATTTTTTCAGAAACAAATTACTAGTACTCCACAGCCACTGAGATTATACTAACCTCCTCCATGAAGTTTCCTTTTCTTGACATACAGGCTAGTGATGCAATCAGAACAAAGCATTATTTTATACTAGTGTTCATTCAGTCACTTTCAATGAATGATTTTCAGAATATTCACTGTGTTCTGAACAGTGAAAAGTCTTTCAGAAGTACATACATTTTTAATAATATGTACTAGATTTCTGGTAGAAATGATAGACCAGTAAAACATGATAGAGTAGATTTCAGAGAAATCAGTTTCCAAATAGTTTTCTATCTGTGTAGTAGAAAGGGTTTCAGAAAATCTCTTCTCTAAATAAGTAAGTTGTCATTCTAGAAATTTACCTCAAAAGGAGACAGGCTCTAGGCTTTGTCCTCTAGAAAGTGTTGCTTTACTTTTCCCATACATGAACCTTCTTGGCCAAGTGCTGCCTGTCCCGTCATTTGGAAATTTGTAGTCCGGCTCCCATACTGGAACTGGTTTTGGATTGAAAGGAACTGCATGAAGTCTATACAACTGAAGTGAGGGTAACCATCACTTTCCAAACATTCCTAAATATGTATAACCATCTATACTAGTTTCATAGGGCTTCTGCAACAAAATATCACACACTGGCTAGCTTAAAACAACAGAATTATATTCTCTTACATTTCTGGAGACTGGAAGTTTGAAATCCTGGTGTTAGGAAGGCCATGGTATTGTAAAACA
Source organism: Orcinus orca (assembly GCF_937001465.1). Classification (NCBI taxonomy): domain Eukaryota; kingdom Metazoa; phylum Chordata; class Mammalia; order Artiodactyla; family Delphinidae; genus Orcinus; species Orcinus orca. The sequence continues at coordinate 59,553,758 of NC_064564.1, forward strand.
AAGAATGTTGCCCACTATCCAGTTCTACAATGATTAAATCATTAGCCACTGCAGTCACTGACCAACAGTGCTCCCAGGAAGGAGTTCAGGATGAAAAACAAGATGAGACATTCTGTGCTTTGGAAAAAACAAGCCCCTTAGGTAGTTAGGTGTATATCTCAGGAAAAATTTTAATGAACCAGATTCTTGCATCTTCCCATACATAGAAAAGCACTAAATCATTAACTAAGATATTTGTTCCTTGGGACTAGTGTTAATCTCTTACTGAGTTGTGTGATTCACTGCATGTATTCCCTAGCCAAAAATCAAATTTACAAGGTTTCTCCCTTTACCTCTTTGGAGCAGTCCCCTCAGAGCTAATGAGAGACTGTTTCCTGGGCTATAGCCCTCAGTAAGTTTCCTAAATAAAACTGAAACATACAACTCTTCAACATTTTTCAGAGTTGACACTTCCTCTGAAGGCTCTAGGGGAAGATTCTTCCTTGTCTTTTTCAGCTTCTGGTAGCCCCAGGTGTTCTTTGGCTTGTAGATGCATCATTTCAATCTTCTATCATCTTCCTCTGTCTTCACATAGCATCTTCATGTGTGTTTCTGTGTGTTCACATGGCTATCTCCTCATAAAGTCACCAGTCATACTGGATTAAGGTGCCATCCTATTCCATTATGACCTCGTTTTAATTTAACTAATTACATCTACAAAAAACTTCACTTCCAAATAAGGTCACATTCAGAGGTACTGGGGATTAGGACTTCAACATGTTTTTTTGAGAATGTATTCCAAAGTATAACAAGATCACGCAGATATATGTCCTATCGTAATTCTAAACACTATTATATTTTATAATATGGCTGAAGCATCACTTGGTCCTTTGGACTTTTGAAACTCTGTATATCTTCCTTAAGCCTAACATCTAGGGAAGAAACCCAAATTACATATTAACAGAGCTCAACCTTATGTGAGATCCTCCAATGCAAATCTAAGTAACAAGTGTTTACATACAATTCCCCTATCCCTAAAAAGACATAAATTGAATTCCTTCAGTGTGCTCATATTAGAAAATCCTTACTTTGTAGCCTATAGCATAGGAAAAAATGTTGCGGACACATGTTGCCTGGAGTTTAATGAATATTGTCTCCTCAGCTTTTATTACAGAGCATTTCTGGACAATTTCTAAAGCTCATTTGAACAGACCATGCAAAACCTGTCCTTCTAGTTCTTTGGTCTCTCAGTTTCAAAAATTTCCCCTTGATTATATTTAGCCAGCAATTCTCATATTTATATTATGAACTTTATCCTTACTAGTAAATACATCATCTCCAAAATCTGCTTCAAAAATTCCACCGTCTGCAATCATCACCTCTCCTTCCAACTCATTTACTTTAGAAACACCCGAGCACAAGTTTTAGCCTCATAGGCACATTCACTGTGTGGTATTCCTCTTTTTATTGTTTCTCCTACTTTTCTTTATTACCTACCTTTGACTCATTGGTCATGAAGGCATACTTAATACTTATGTCCCTCTCTCTTGTCTGTCCTTCTGGTCTGAACAAAATTCCTAAGGATGATTGAAATCAATTACTCATTTCACTGGGATTACCCATGAATAGTTAAGTATTGCTAAAGAAAATAATAAAAATGATTTAATTACTATACTTTAACTTCATGATCAAAAGAATAAATATTGAACACTCAAATAGATATTGAACACTTGTCAGTAGTCCAAGACCAATTTTCTCTTAAGTTTACATTCCTACCCTCTGAGGTGTCTACTGTATTAATTTACTCTTCTCTTTTCATTTCAACCTGTCTATTTTTTTTCTCTTCAACCTCTCTTCTAACCATATTCTCAACTGATGGCCTAGCCTCATAATTCACTAGTGATGTGGAATCCATCTGAGAAAATATACTCCTTTTCCCATTACCAAACAACACACCAACTTGTATCAGTAGCCCTGTATCAGTATTTCTATCTGTGACTTTGATCTATTTTGTGTCATCTGACTTTCAATTTCTTTGTCTTCATAAGACCATTCCCATTCACATAAAAACCTGCTCTAAAACATACTTTCTAAACCAGAAAGGAAATAAAATAAAATCAGAAAGAGAAACAAAGAAACATCAACAAAGCAGCTCTACCTTGACCTCATATCTGCTTCCAGTGTCCTAGTCCTTTGTACCTCCTGAAATAATTTATCAGCATTGTCTCAAAATTCTCACCTTTCATTCATCCCTTGAAAAGAATATTTTATTTGATGTTTTCCAAGTTACAAAATAATATCTATGTTTTGAAATATAGTGTTAAAGACTCTTGTCTTTGCCAAATAGTCCATTAGCTGTAATTCAACCATATGGCCACATGGAAGAGACTTATAAATATTGTCTGGCTATCTGTCAAAAGGAAAGATGAATAGTTTTGATGAATAACTATCACTATTTGCCACATCAGCTTATTGAAAGTTCATATATGTGGAAATTGAAATCATCATAAAAAAGAGCAAGGTTACAGAGTTAAATTGAGCTAGGAGCTAAAATATTCAACAACAAGGGACCTGGAATTCTGTATATTATTAAAACAAAGAGCAATAACGTGTGGTCCAGTCTAATATACAAAGCTCTGTGCTTTTAAGTGTAAGTGGAAGGGTGCAGAGTTTGGATGTAGCAATGAGAAATAAAAGGGTGCCAAGCTCAACATCAAGCCAGAGGTCCAAGGGATATAAAATGCAAAAGTCACCACTGGGAGGAAGGAGGCTATAAAGTAAGTAGTGTTCTCAGAAAAGTGGTAGATTTCTGTTAGAACATAAATGGGAAAGAAAAATCAGAAAAAGGCTTGAAGATATGGGGAAGTTTCTGATATGCAAAGGGATAGGGAAAGATGTTAGAATAGGATATGTATAGAACCAAATGGGGAACAAGGTATGTTTAGAGTCCATGGGCATATGGTGGGGTTTGTGGGGTTGAGTAGTGGATGAGGAATAATCTGAGAGAACTGGGCTTCTCTGTGATGTCTTATAAGGAGAGAGAAATTGTTCCTAATGGCCCCGAGGCAGATTGTCATGCAGTATCTAGGTATCCCTCTTGCCTTCTGCTGACGGAGGTCTCCAGGCAAAATATGAATGAGCCAACTAAGGAGCAGGGCCCACTCTTTGACTCTTTCTGGCAAACATATCAACTATATATTTTCCATTTAATTTATTGATTTAGTTAATTTTATGGAGTTCCTAATATTGAATCGTCCGTTCATTCCTGAAATAAGTTCTAATTAATCAGATATCACTTTGATATTTTGGTAGGTTCTACATGAAAATATTTTATTTAGAATGTTTTCACTTATATAAAAATGTTTATGTATTTTTCTGTTTTCACATCATCTTTATCAAGTCTTTATAGAGGGAAAGCTATCTACTTTCTTGGTCATGAATAGTTACAAGGAGATTAGAAGTATCTTAGTTGCTAACAAATAACAAAGATGTGATATGGATTTTGGTGTATTTTGACAGGCCTTTACTCACTTTTCCAATATTTTCCATAATAATATGTCTAATCAAGTTTTCTTCTTTCTGGATTAGTTTTTGTATTTTATTTTTTAGCAAGAAATCATCTGTTTCCTCTCATATGTTAAACATTTTCCCACGGAATTGTATGCGGTATTCTCTTGTGATTATTTTAATATCTTTTCTAAAATCTAAGAGGTTACAGCCCACTTCTCATTCCTAATTTTACCTATTATGCCCTTTTTTGTTTATTAATCATATTAGTGATGCTTTTTGTTCACTTAAAATATTTTGCCTTAACAATAAATCCAACTTTAGATTATTTTTAATTACACTAACTTCTACCTTTATTTTTATTAATTTTTATTTCCTCATTTCATTTTTAAAATGTTCTTTCCTTATTTTGAAAATATGAGAAGTAGGTAATTTTTTTTAATTTATTTATTTATTTATTTATTTTTGGCTGTGTTGGGTCTTTGTTGCTGCACGCAGGCTTCTCACTGCGGTGGCTTCTCTTGTTGAGGAGCATGGGCTCTAGGCATGTGGGCTTCAGAAGTTGTGGCTTGTGGGCTGTAGAGTGCAGGCTCAGTAGTTGTGGCATACAGGTTTAGTTGTTCCGTGGCATGTGGGATCTTCCTGGACCAGGGCTTGAACCCATGTCCTCTGAATTGGCAGGCAGATTCTTAACCACTGCACCACCAGGGAAGCCCAGAAGTAGGTAATTTTTAAATAGTTTCTCTTTTGTAATGAACATATAAAAAGCTTTGCTGACTAGACTAAATTTTCTTCTTGTATTTGCTATATCCCATAGGCTATGATATATTTTTTCTAGCTAATATATTATTTCAATTTTTATATCCTTTTTTGATACAGTGCTTATCTAAGAATATGGTTCAAAATGTTTTGTGGTTTTAAAATATATGTATTAATTTTTACTGTATTATTAGAATATATGCTTTTCAAATTTTCTATATTTGAAATTTTCTTCAGTTTTCTATTTGGTGTGGTAACTAGACAGAAAAGTAAATAAATAAACAAACAAATAAATAAATTGTTCATGAGGAATACAAGTTTATATATTTATCTATTTCATTAAATCTGTTGATTAGAGTATTTTATACTTTCATTTTCACAGTTACCAAGTCTCTTTGTCTCTAAATAATACATGGAAAATTCCAAACATAATTGCATTTTATCTCATTTAGATTGACATCTGATAAGTTTTGCAATATATAATGTGTTGGCATTGTTGACCTAAAACAGACCGTCAGCAAAAATGGGTTTGTTCTTGATCAACAAAGAATTGCAATTCAGGGTCTGCAACTATGGCCAGCCATGTGCAAGTCCTCAGCAAAAATGGAGAGAACTCTTTTATAGATGGGAAACGGTAGTTGGGAAGGCTATTGTAAACAAAGAGTCTGTGGTTTTTCATTGACTTGAGTTGTGACTGTCTCTCATTTTCTGAGCTCTTGCCAGGCAAGAATAGGGATATTTTCTTCTTCCTGTTGGGCTCTGCTCTCATTGTAGGATATGAGACCCCCACCTTCTGTCTCCCAACTCTATTTAATTCAGGTTCCATTTATTAATTTTTTACAGCTTGCTATCTATGTATATACAATTATGGCACTTGTATTTTTCTAAAAGTGTATCTTTTATTTTACAAAATATCTTTTCATCTTATTGAGAGTTTTTAACTTTAAATAGTCTTTTGTTTGATACAACTATTTCTATGCCTACTTTTTTATATTTATATTTGTCTGGAAGATATTTAATTAACCCTTTATTTTTAAATTTTCTTTATTCTTTTAAATATATTTCATAGAAATTTAACACTTTATAATGGCTTAATTTAATTACCTATGTTTAATATATCAAATGATGAACAAAATTTTATTGTTTTTATTTTATCATTTATTTTATTTTTTCTTTATTACCTTGTAATTATTTGTGCTGATTTAAGCGGGTTTATTTATATTCCTTTTTTTTCCTTCCCTAGAAGATTTTCTACTTTTTAAATTTCATCAATGATTAACATTAATTGTGCACCCCTCGTGCATATAAACAAACAAAACATACTTCTCTTCTATTACATGAGAACAAAACAATGTTCCCTCACTGTTTCCACTCGCCAAGTAAATTAAGACTTTTGAACAGTTGGACATCTCCAATACCTTCTACTCTAACTCCAGGCAATGATGATAGCTAATATTACAGAATGTTTAGTGTAGGCTAAGCACTGCTCTTTGTACTTTACACATACTAACACACTTAATCATCAGCAAAAGCCTATGAGAGTGACTATCACGAGCCACACTAAACTGAAAACTCCATGAAAGCAATATATTTCTGCTGTTTTGTTCACAAATGCATCCCAAGCACTAGAATGGTGACTGGCATATAGCAAGGGTTCAAGAAATATTTGTTTAATAAATGCTTCTACAATTTTACACATGGGAAGCATGGTAGAACAGAGAGGTTATATGATTTATTTTAATTTCACCACCAACAATTGGTAAAACCTAGATTGAAATTCAGACACCTTGATATTAGAATCTGTGTTTTTAACTATTACAATATTTTAACTGTTACAAAGAGGTTTATGATGATGATGATGATGATGGTGATGCTTTTATGTCTCCTTCATGAACCAAAGTCTATGTTTTCTCAAGATAGTTTAATAATTTTAGTTTCAGAATGTCTATTCTCTTTTAAGTCACCATTTTCATCCCATAATATTATATACTCTCAGATAATATATCAGGATCAAGACACTTCCTAGGATCTGCTGCTTTCTTGTCACTGCCCTGAGACTCTTTTATGATTACCCCTAGTCTATGTGTACCTGAAGGCTTGGTACAATTAGATGGCATGGTGTTGGAGTTGGAGCTGGTGTTATAAGTGGAGGGAAGTTGGCCACCACTCACCTGTATCTCTCTATTCTCTCTTTAATCATACCCAGTATGACTTCAGTCCTCTTTACTCTGATATTACTCATGGTCATTAACAACGCCCATGTTGCCAAATATAGTAGCCCCTTCTTGCTCTCATCTGTCTAAACCATCAAGAGCAGTTAACAGTTGTTCACTTCCTCCTTCTTGAAACATTCTTCTCTTTTGTCTTCCATGGCATTACAATTTTCTTTCCGCTTTTTAAACTGCATATTCTTAAGGTTCCATTGCTAAATTTTCCCCTTTTACTTAACCATTAAAGATTAGATTTTTTCAGGGCTTGTTCATGGGTCTGCTTCCCTGGTTTTATTTTTATCATCACCATAGACAATAATGCAATCTGATGGCCTTAAATACCTCTTATATTATGCCTTTAACTGTATACCATCAATTTAAAACATTGCTTCTGAATTTCAAAGACATATATTAAACTGTCTCTCTGATAATGCTTCAAAAGTTAATCATATACATTAAAATCTGAGTGTATATAAAAATAGAACTTTTGATCCTCATCCTACTCCATCCCACGAACCTGTTCTTCCCAGGTCTTTCCAATTCTATAAGTGCCTTCAGTTTACAACAACCTATGAAAAGGATTGTTTTACTCATAAATAAGAGCTTATTTCATATATAGGTTATCCAAAATATTTAGGAAATACTTTTTCTTCTCTACTTCTCATGTACTATTACCCAGTTCTAAATTTACATCTCTTCTTGCATCAACTGCTACAATACCTTATATTTTCTTCTCTTTCATTCTTTCATCTCTATAACCCATTTTCTATTCAGCAACAAGAGTAATAGATTAAAATCATCAGTGAGAATCTGCCAGACCCAGTTTACAAACTTTTCACTTTACCATAATCACAACATCACATGTCTAACATCATTTTGCCCAACTTCCTCTCGCCTCCCCAAATCACATGAACATTATTTCCTTTCCTCAAGTTAGATAAATATCTTTCCCAAAAGAGCCCTCTCTCACGTCCATCCCTAGGCCATTTATATCAATGGTATCTTCTTTTTCTTCAGATATCACACAACATTTTACCTTCTCACAAATTACTTTCCACCTCAGTTCATCTTTATTAGATTACCATGTTTATTTTCTTTGATTTATCAAAGGTTAAGAAATTATCTAGCCGATATGTTACTTGTTTTATGCATTTCTCTCTAAAACATGAGCTCACGGACTTTGTTTATCTTGTTTACTACTCTCCACTTCCTAACAGAATGGATGGAATATAGGCATAAATGATCATAGAAAACCATTCAATTATGCTGCTCAATGTCCTTTAAAAAAAACATTGCTTTGAAATTCAGAGACAGTTTAATAGTACACAAACTGCTCTTTTACATTACAGGAGGAGGCACGAATCTAAACTCTGGTTGGAATTTTAGAAGCCAGAATTAGGCATGGGAATGAGGTTTAGGTTGACCCTTGTTTAACAGGCACTGGAAGAAAGAAGAAATGGTAATAAGCCCCTGGGCATGGGCAAACACAGTGACCATGTGATAGTTCAGAGGACATATCCAATCCAAAAGAGCCAAGCAGAGGGGAAAAACTGGATCAAAGGCAAAGAGATTTCAACCAGTTCACCCAAGAAAGATTGAGAAGGGTGAAAAAAGGGTAGAACAATAAAGTTTCTCTGAGAAGGAGAAAATGCATGTCATCAATTCTTTTTTTTTTTCTCTTTGAAATATTTTATTTTTCTAGAGGAGTTTTAGGTTCACAGTAAAATTGAGAGGAAAGTATTCCCTGCCCCTGGATATGCAATGCCTCCCCCATTATCAACATCACCCACTAAAGTGGTACATTTGTGACAACTGATGAACCTACACTGACACATTATAAACACCCAAAGTTCATAGTTTACACTACAACTCACCCCTAGTGTTGTAAATTCTATGGGTTTGGACAAATGTATAATAATGTATCCGTCATTATAGTATCATACAGAGTATTTTCACTGCCTTCGATATACTCTGTTCAGCTTATTCATCCAACCCCTGGCCACCGGATCTTTTACTGTCTCTGTAGTTTTGCCTTTTCCAGAATGTCATATAGTTGGAATCACACAGGATGTAACATTTTCAGATTGGCTTCTTTCGGTTAATAATGTGCATTTAAGTTTCTTCCATGTCTTTTCATAGCTTGACAGCTCATTTCTCTGTAGCACTGAATTCAATTCTCTTTTTAGGAAGAGAATGTAGGTCTGTCCTTGAAAATGGATCAGCAATTAAGACTACGGGGCTCATTTAGCACTCTCCAGCACAGGTGGAAGAAGTGATTTCTATCACATAACTTGATGGGATAAGTTAATACCCACAGAAATTTTTCAAATACAAATTAAAAAGTCTGCTTAACTCATTTCTTTTCTATTATACCATGCATCATTCCAGACCATGACTGCTTTTCAACCCACCATTATATGTGTAATAGATCTCAATATCATATGCTAGTATACGAGAATAAGACTATATATACCAAGACAAAAGAAGGGATTGGGAAGTTTGACTGGGATACAGACTAGTAAAAATCAAGGCCAAATTGCATGATGAAGTCATTCATTCTTGAAGAAGATTATTAAAGCTCAAAAGACATTAATAAGTGTGTGGTAAGGAACGATGTTGACTTGGTACACACTGGAGAGAGAGGTTTGTATAAGCTAAATAGAGTTGAGGGAGATGTGGGCAGGCAAAGAGCAATGCAAAAAAAGACATGATGATACAGTTGTTAAAGGATTTCCAACACCAGGTAAGGCTATCTTTCTATGAAGCTGAGTTTGGTGTGTTCCAGGGAAAGCTAGCGGTATGAGATATCCATCAGTCTCTTGGACAAATGGGGCCAAATTCACCCCAAACGTGAGTATCACATTTGCTTATATAACACTGGACCAATGTTTAATACCCATTTCAGATTTTATGTTTATCACCATGCAGAAACATAGATTATCATGCTGTTCAACACAGCTTGAAATCGCTATGTGCCTTAGAACTGTCTGCATCTCTTTGAAGCTTTACAGTAGACTTGTTTTTCTTGTTTATTCATCTTTTCTATCAGAACTATGCATATTTTTAGACTAGCAAATTCAACCCCCCTAGAAAACTTATTTTATTATATTACAAAGATTACACCAATGAAAGCAGATTTATTGAGCAAACGAAAAGATTTATCAACAAACAAAAATGGGAAAACTAGTGTCTATGAACTCCCTTATACACTGAAATATTTGTCACTATTTTATTCTAGAAAGAAAACATTTTATTTTAAAAATTTAAATTTCATATAATGTACACTAAATAAAGACACTGAGCACTGAAAAACAAATATTACTAACTATATAGCCAATAAGTAAATTGTGGCTACTACACTACTAATTAGTGGTATAAAAATAATATGAAAGTGTTCATATTACAAACCATGAACATTGTCATGATTTAACACTATATGCCAATACTTTTACTGAGTAAACAAAGGGATCTCTTCAAAACTTTTATATAGACTTAGGATTATAGACTTTGAAGATCCGTTCTGAGATAATTTACAGGGGGCAAAGCTGATACAGCTAGACATAGAGCAGAATTAAGGCCAAAGTTCTGGAACTGATCATGAGAAATAATGAGAAGTAAAGTCAAAGGAGAATTAAACATCAGGTACTAGCAAGGTGACAGGAAGACAAAATTGCAAGTTCAGCTATATCATTGCAAAGTGTTCTACTTTAAAGGTCTATGACTAGGCCCTGTGAGTTCCACTGGTCTTAAATTAGTGGAAGTAAGAATACCATGTCATCATATTATAGAGCTCCTGACATAGTTTTTTAATAGATCAGCATTCCTCCTCTACAAATTTATTTCCAAGATTAAAAAATAATTTTAATCCTGATTTCATATTTTATCATAATTCTCTGTAAATTTTCTCCCTTTGGATCTGGAAGTGTTTAGAATATGGTAAGTACTGTAATAGAGTTTTTCGTTTGTTTTGGTTTTTAAAATGCTGTCTTGACCCAGTATTGAGACACTGGTTAGACGGGTTAGTTCCCTTTCTTGAGCAGCTGAATAAATCCACATTCCAACCACTTTGGTTATGGGGGCTTTCATACTCCAGGCCAATATGCACCAGCCCTAATTGCCCCAGAGCCATGTATCAGACAACTGAAGGCTCACTGCTGTCTGCCTCCTCCAGAAATTATTCATATTAGTCCATCCACAGGAAGCCCACATAACCCAGCTAACCCCAGGCTACTTGTCATACACAAACCGCCCTGTACAGCTACAATCTGTTGTTACCCTGTCCTTGGGTGTAATCCGCTATGTGGCCGTGCTTGGCAGCTTTCTCTACTTTGAAGCTGTAAGTTTCAAGAAGTCCTGCCTTTCATCTAATCAAGTGCCATTGTCCTGTCTTACCATCAAAAGAATCTTTACGTCTTACAAAATTGGCACACAATCTGTGTTTGTGGAATCAATCAATCAATTTACAGTTGATTAAGCACCTACTTGTGATTTTTAATCCATGAGGCAAGTGAGACTCCAATTCCTGGGAGTATCAGGTGTAATTACAGAGTATGCGGTGTCTGACAAGAAAGCATGGAATACCCATGCTTGCTTTTCCAAGGACACTGAGTTGGAAAAACCTTATCCTTCTTACCATACAATCACTGCAGCCATCACTCCTCAAGACTGAGGGTTACAAAGATTGACCAGTACCTGAGGGTACCCACAATTTAACAAGAGCTTTCCATTGTGTAATCCTGCTGCTGCTTAATTGTGGCCCCTATGGACTTCACTTCCCTGCAAATCTGCATATACATTTTTAAAGACTTTTCAAAATATTATATTCAGTGTTTTCAAGTGGTAGATTTTCTTTTCTTTTGTTTTTCTCTCTTTCTAATTGAAAAGGTTTTTCAGGATATTTAGTTCAACCTATTGAGAGAATTCACATCTGCTAATACAATTAATAATTTTACAGAGCAAGAAGAGTGGGAAGGGCCAAGTATTCTATAATACACTCATCAAACTCCATCCTAAGATCATTGCCAAAATTGTATGGTGCTGCAATTACAACGTTAAGATTAGACATTCTTAAGGACATTAGGTATAGTTGGCAATATGGAAGAGTAAACTCCAAGGGGACATGAAGTTTATCTCAAACTTTTGAAATGGTGATTTTAAAAAAGAGATACTTGCCCTGCTTCTGTGTTTCCACATCTTTTCTAAACGGCATGCCATTTGTACCATTAATGGAACCATAATTTCTAACATACAACATTTTTTGTAACATGTAATAATACAGAAATTTTGTAAAGCATAGAGAGAATGTATTACACTTGATAAACATTACTTAAAATTAGCTTTCACTTATAAGTCATTCACCTCTGAGTATATTGTACAAATATTTTGTCCGATGTTGTTGGTTTAGGATTTTTTTTTTCTTTTTCAACATAAACAAGTCTACTTTTGGTTCTACTAATGATTGTTATTTTGCTTTAGGACCCCTGAAACAGACTCTCTTTACTATATACAAAACAGAAATGCAAAAAGAAGAATGTATCTACATAAGAAGTTTTGAATTGTTTCCATAACAATACTGACAATAAATTGTCCTATATGTAATACTGTATTTGTAGTATACACATAAAATGACTTGGTTACAAAACTCAATAAAGTGCTTTATTCCCTGCCAGCTGGCATCTGTTCCTAAGAAAACTCTTTTTAATGTGCTGTTATCTATACACAATCATTTTTTAATGTACCCTAAAGCCCACTTTTATAACAAGCTTCATTGCTGAGGTTGTTTCGTTGGTGCTATATGCACTGGAAATGATAAAAGAAAATTAGTGATGTAGACACAGAATGAAAAAACAAACTTCATTTTGTTTGTAAATTGTGCCCTGTTTGACTGAGGTAGATATTTATGAATGCTTTGTTGGATTCAGGTGTGAAGAGACCTGTGTGGGAACACATATTAGAAGCAAAACATGTTTTCATTTTTTTACTTATTATTCAGTCATTCTGAATTCAATCTTTTAAACACTTTCCCTGACCTCAGGTGTGACACTGATAGTTGGATGATGCTTTAAAAAAAATAGAAGTGCACTTATCTGTGTGTTGCAGGGATGATATTCTTGAACAAGTACAGATGTCTGGGATTCCATGAGAGTAAACTGCTATTATTTTGTAATGTTGTAAACAAATATGAATGCAGCCTCCTTTCTTTCTTATTCATAAGTATTACGGATGCTAAATGTTCATTGGGTCATGATGTAAATGCTTTGCCAGAAATCACTTTCATTAGTGATTTGCTAATTTATTTTAACAATGAATGAAACTGGGGTTTCTTCACCAATTCATGGGGAGATAATTTCAACATTTAAATGACCTTGATGTATAGATAATTTTTGATTCCAGAAATTTTTAAAAAAATGTTCTCTACTGACACAGACATACACACACACACACACACACATTTCAGATATATAAACAAGCATGTTTTATAGGATGTAGTAAAAATAAACCATATTTTTAATTCTAGCTACCCCTTAACATTTTTTCGGTGGGTTTCTTCTTTCCCTTGACCCTAGATGAAAATTCTTATAGTCCTCATGATTTTTATGCTCATTAAAAGCCCTGTACTCCTTTAAGTCAGAGAACACAGTCTAACATTTAAAAAAATTATAAATGTCCAGATCCATACAATAATCAATGTTTCATTTTTTATTCAAAGATAAAACTTTTCTCCCCTCTTCTTTCAAAGACCTTCTGTAGTCAGGAAGCAAAACACTCTGCAGCATGAAAAAGAATTTTATTGGCTTTTTCTTCTTTAACACCATATCTCTTTCTCCATCTCTGTTAAGGATAGGAGTGGGACAAGAATTTAATCTGATCAAAATCACTCTGACTTCGCTGGCTTTGTCATCTCTGGCCTGGCACATACCTGAAAATGGACTCATTCTCTCAATAATTACTTGTGAGGTTTCTTCTGTTTTGTTTTGTTTTGTTTTGTTTTTGAATTATACCCCCTATAACTAGGGGTTTTTACACAGTTGATGACAGTGTTCATCCCCCCGCCCCGCTCCCACTGACTGGTTCGTTACTCCTTCTGCTGAATGCAGGAATCCAGAGATACCATTATTTCTCTTTCAATCCTGTTTTATTGCTCTAGGTGGCCCTCTTCTGTAGGATGAAAGACTGCCACTTCAGTGAGCTATCCTCATTCTTAGCCATATATGCCTCATAAGAATCATCAATATATCCTTTATTCTAAGAATACCTTTTGGCAGGTCTATCTGTGGTTGGCTTACCTATATAACAATATTTGTTTTTTTTAGGCTGGATACACAAATTCCTTTTTCCTCCCATAACTGCAATGCTTCTGTTCCATTTCCAAGGCCAAGGTAAGGACAGGTAACTATTCCTGATCCCTTGGTAGTTATCTGTGCTTTCTCCTTTATGTATTCACTCTCCTGACCAATTTATACCCTCCACATCGTTGGCTTAAGAACCTACTAACTTTTTTAAAGTCACCTATTTTGAAATATCTTCATGGTGAACGTTCAGAATATAACTCTATTGTCTGTACTCATCAACTTCTAATTGTGATAGGAGGAGCTGCCTCCTAACACAGAGTTAGATAACATAAGGATTAGAAATAGAGTGTGGGTAGTAAGAGCTTCTTTATTGTGCTGTATTAAATGTGAAAATCACTTTCAGATTTCTTATCTTACTTAGGCTGGCAAGTCAGCTCAGGTTGACAGACCATTTAGCAATATAAAAAAACACATGCTACAAATAATTGGTGATGGGTATAATCCAAAATTACTTCTGATTAATATCTGCCAAATGGTTGAAAAGATTCATAGTTACAGACTCTGATCTGGAAGTATACAGTCCATCACTTCCTCTACAGCAGTGTCTTTTGGACTCTCTTCAATGCTTATTCACTCTCTAATCTGTATAAATCTACAGAAGATCTGTCAATCATTGCTTTGTATAGTTTTTATTTTTACAATAATCTGAGTATTGAATATGTGTTTTTAAAACATATTGCATCCCCTGGAGGTTATGATAAACAGCATTTGAAGGTGTACCTTCTTCAAGATGAACATCATAGCTATGTAATATTTAAAGTCTCTTTTCTTAGGGCAGGCCATTAGATAATTGTCCATATAGGGTATGTGCATTGATCCCTGGCAATTTTTTTTTAACAGAACTATGCTTTGGCACATCCTAGAACTTATAGTACGAGATAGCATAAGGATTGCTTGTAGGAAAACCATACACTCATTAAAGAAGTTTTTATTGCCACTATTGTTTGTTTTATAGTAATTCTTCCATGAAGTATCACAGGGAACTATTTCTTTTATTGAAAAAAGTTTTTAAAATTTTACAGTTTTAAAAGTAACTGTTGTACTTATATTGAATAATCTATATTATCTTGTTTTGTTTTATGAATATTATAGATAATGAAACTTGTCAGGCTTCCTTCTTTGCAATGTATTCTAGAATGTTCAGAATGTAATTTTGAGAATTTAGGGATCACAGATAGCATGTATGCAAAATAGAAAGACAACTATTTTCTACCTTAATTTATTTTGGGGCTCATTTTATTTTCACAACTTATATTTTCCTTTCATCTTTTTCTTTCTATCATTTCATGGAATGTATTTTTCACAATTTGCAATACATGTTTTAGGGAACACAATAGAATATACTTTTAAAAAATACATTATACTTATTGTTCCATAAATGTGGTGTAAGATGAGAAATTATTAAGCTCCAAATTATTATTGAAGCCAAATCTAAGAAGCTCTAACCATCTATAGCTACTTTTTTCTACAGAAATAGTTACAGATGGATTTCTGCAAATTTTTTTGTGTCATTTGACTCTACCACCTTAATCTCCAACACTTTGATGAAGTAATGGTGCCAAAACAACACCAAAATCAATAGATTTTTATGGAGTCAAGGGACCTGTAATTTGTCTGCACCAAAACTCAGTCAAGTTGTAGTCTTCCATTTAGAAAAATGCAGTGGATGTAATAATGGATTTTTGGTCTCTGACCATATCTGAATACTCTTCTTAAACTTACAGAATTTTGTGAAGAAGCATGTGTGGTAGAGAATCCACTCTGATGAGGGAACTGGCAGATATATCCACCTCCAAAGGTTAGCTGTGTAAGAACATCCAGTGTTCAGATTGCATGGTGACTCCTGAGGTGTTCATGCCCTCTGCCAAATGTGTCCTGTGCAGGTAACTTGAACATTGTTTTTGTCTTCATTACTCTATTCCTGTGTCTCTGCTCCCTCCTGTATTTTCTGTGAGCTGACCAATAATTTTTAAATTAAAATATTTAGAGTGGATACTGTTGCTCATAAATAAAAATCCTGATTGATACAGTTGGTACATAACTAACCTAAGTCTCTCTTTTGTAGAATTAAAAATATGATACAGAGACAGGAGTCAGCAGAATAAGAAACAAGGCTGGAAAATTGGTGGAGCAAAGAGAGACAGAAGCAGATCCACTAAAGAGAAGAGGAGAGGATATCAACTTCCGAAGTACAACCAAGACAGCGGAGCCACATGAGCGTCTGTAGCACAACACAGCTGCTTTTATTGAATCCTCTTATCCAAGGAGACACCCAGGGACTTCCCTGGCGGCCCAGTGGTTAAGACTATGCCTTCCAATGCAGGGGGTGTGGGTTCAATCCCTGGTCGGGGAGCTAAGATCCCACATGCCTCATGGCCAAAAAACCAAAACATAAAACAGAGCAATACTGTAACAAATTTAATAAAGACTTTAAAAATGGTCCACATCAAAAAAATCTTAAACAAAAAAAAGAAGCCACTCATTATTTCATTACTTCATCTGACCTTTGTGTTTCCATCATAATGGGTACTTCTGCTTCCTCACATCCAGGAATATCCTTTAGAAGTCCCGTACCAGACACACACACGCAAACATAATTACCCACCTCATGTTCTTTTCATTTTTACAATCTGAAATGATAGAAGTATTTCTGATAGGTGGCTAGGGAACATCGGACACATCTACTTATTCAGACTAGAAAACTTTTCTGGTGAAAGAGCTGATTTTTTCCCCTCTTTCTTTATAAAATTGAAAGTCTTTCTAAAGAAATGCGCACATTATTAAAACACCTATTAGTACCTTGTATTGCTTATCATTCCAGTTTTCCATCTCCTGCTGCACTAGCTCTAAATTCTGAGACAATGTTTTTTATTGTTTTATTTTATATTTTAAAAATTTATTTATTTGTTTGTTTGTTTATTTATTGGGATCTTTTAGTTGTGGTATATGGGATCTTTTTAGTTGTGGTGTGAATGTGAGATCTAGTTGCCCGACCAGGGATCAAACCTGGGCCTCCTGCATTAGGAGCATGGAGTCTTACCCACTGGACCACCAGGGAAGTCCCCCTGAAACAATGCTTTTTAATATTTGCCTACGGAGCTTTCCTTCCACTGTCTTCAACAGATCTCCTTTCCCCAGAAGGTTTTCTTTGCTTAATAACATCCTGTAAGTACTTAATGTGGCATTATGCTTTGTCGCAAAGGTAGCCTGAACAAATGCTTGACCTTGCATAGTTCTGTAGATCACTATTGATTTAAAGTGACAGACTAAATTTTCCACATTAGCCTGCACCACATTTTTTTTTTTTACATCTTTATTGGAGTATAATTCCTTTACAATGGTGTGTTAGTTTCTGCTTTATAACAAAGTGAATCAGTTATACATATACATATGTTCCCATATCTCTTCCCTCTTGCATCTCCCTCCCTCCCACCCTCCCTATCCCACCCCTCTAGATGGTCACAAAGCACCGAGCTGATCTCCCTGTGCTATGCGGCTGCTTCCCACTAGCTATCTATGCACCAATAAAACAGGATTACTCCAAAGGAAACAATTTTTTTCAGTGTCTCTAAAGCAGTAAACAGAATACAAATATCAGGGTACTTTTCTAAGTTAAGGAGCAAATACATCTAAGAATGAAATTGTACATCACAGAAATCTACTACCTTGCACAATATTTTGTAGAGAAAAAGAAAAGCATTACTCTCATATCAGAGAAATATTTAAGGATTTCAAATATATCAAAATTATCAGAATAACATTTTTGGTTTTGATGAAGACTATGCCTATTTTTAATCTCCTTTTAAAGGAGTGCATTCCCTTTACAGTGTAGTATAGTCTATATAAACCTTTGAAACCAAAAGCATCTCTACATTGTTTCAAATCAGAAAAGTACCAAGAGAGGTACCCCACAAACTACTGGATTTCCTGTATGATTGTTCTCTTTTAAATTAAATTCTCAGGGCAACTACTGTAGATGGCAGGTGGGGACATTTCTCCTTTTGAATTTATAATACTGTTCCTTCTTCTGCTTAATGTCATTCCTTACAACCCTAATCCATGTAATCCAGCACATGTACTAAATTTAGATGGACAACACATTTTAACAGTAATTTAAAGAAATTATGAGTTCTACCTAAATATTTTATAGTTTAGTTAAATCTCCAGTCTCATTTGTGGTTTACAATTGCAAATATTGAAATATTAACTAGTGCTTAATCATCATTCCTTATTTTTATATTCCTTATTCTGGACTCCATGACTATTTTCTACGACTTTACTTATGGAATTCTTTTCTTTGTTATATCATTGTCCCTCCCGCCCAAATCCAGGTTTGATCATCTGTTCATCTATACATTTTTAAAAATTTCATTAATGCCACTCCATTCCAGGTTTATATTTACCTTTACAACTTTTCCTTTATAATAAATGTATTTTATTTTTTCCTGGAGATGCATGAATCATTGTTGTTGGAAGTGAAGTTCTTCTTTGATTAAATCCTTAATGATGATTTGAAATGACCTGTTTCAAGAACTCAGCACATGTGCCCCTGGATGCTCTCCCAGATTGCCTTAACCTTTCTGCTCTCATAGGAGTAGCTATGCAATTGTCTACTCATTTTCTCTGAAATGAATGACCCTCTCCATCAATACGACATCAATTAATTCTACAGACATGGACTGAGTTCCTATGCTCGACCATTCTATTTAGATGAATAAGTTAAGTGTGTCAGGCTTTACTATAATTACTTGTTTCCATATCTATTTTTCCCATGACTGCGAACTCCCCAAGTCAAGGAGCCATGTTTTCCTTTTTATATAGTTACAAGGACATAATTCACAAAGGTCATTTGAAAGAATGGTTTAATGCATAATTAATTTTGACAGAATAAGAGTGATATTTACCACATTGCACTAGATATACTCAGAATTCTCTATTCAAAAGCATGTGTCCTTTGAAAAAAATGTGAAGGAAGAAATCAGTATATATGGGGACAGGTAACATGTGAGGTAAAAGTGACTAAGAAACCACTTATTTTAATAAGTTTTTCCTTTTGCAATATGTACTGTCAATCAGTATATGCTTCACTTTTCTCTGTTCCTAGATTACTGTCTATGATATGCCTTTTAGTCTGTGAACAAGTTTGTATAAGTATGTATTTTCCCTTAAGCCTTATCAAAATTGATAATATATGCAGCATAACTCACATACATTATTTGAACAAGTTCGGTTAGTATGGGAGAGTACAGAAATTACCAAAAATTCCTTTCATCCCTTTATGCACAACTCTAATATCACTGTCCCACCCCTCCCATCAAGAAGTAAAGTCTAATACTTCATGCTTTGTGTCTGGCCTTCACCATTTGCCTTGTTTAATCCAATGGACATTAGCAAATGTGACCCAAGTAGAGGTTAGGAGGCGTTTGTGCATTGGGTCTTGCTTTCCTACGACTATTTGGAATCCTGAGATTGCTCATGTAAAGAAAAGTCTAGGACTGCCTATTGGAGAATCAGAAACCACACAGAGCAGACACACGCTCTCCCTTCTGAACTCTTCTAGACCAAGCAGCCTGTCTGCAGTTATGTATTAGTGAGACCATTTGAATCATCAACCACATACCCATTGAGGAATAAGAAATATCCATAAATTGCAGGATTATAAGAAATAAAGTTCATTGCTTTAAGCAAATAAGTTTTCTTGATTTAAGCCATTTTCCTCAACAAAGCAAATAAATTCAATTAGTAAGTAGACAATCCAAGAAATAAGCAAAACAGTACTATTGATATTAATCAGTCTTATTTTGCTACTGGTTCACTTACTATTGGAAGACACTGAAGCATTTTCCACTGGAAGACATTGCAGCACGTTCCAACAGCATCAGGCTCTGCACTGGATGTTAAAAATGATTCTAAAGTTCATTCTAAAAGAGAAATAGACATTTTATGCAGAGTATTGTTAGTAACAAGATCTTTGATAAAGAATGATATCCCTCTTTTCACCCCTTTGAGAGTTCGGTCTTAGGTTTGTTTCTTTGTTTTTGGTCATCGTGTTTTCTTTGTCATTTGTTTCTAGGTATTTTTTTTATTTCGTCTTTGATTTCAGTGACTTCTTGGTTATTTAGTAGTGTATTGTTTAGCCTCCATATGTTTGTATTTTTTACATATTTTTTTCCTGTAATTGATACCTAGTCACATAGCATTGTGGTCAGAAAAGATATTTGATACAATTTCAATTTTCTTAAATTTACCAAGGCTTGACTTGTGACCCAAGATATTATCTATCTTGGAGAATGTTCCATGAGCACTTGAGAAGAAAGTGTATTCTGTTGTTTTTGGATGGAATGTCCTATGAATATTAATTAAGTCCATCTTGTTTAATGTTTCATTTAAAGCTTGTATTTCCTTATTTATTTTCATTTTGGATGATCTGTCCATTGGTGAAAGTGGGGTGTTAAAGTCCCCTACTATTACTGTGTTACTGTCGATTTCCTTTTATGGCTTTAGCATTTGCCTTATGTACTGAGGTGCTCCTATGTTGGGTGCATAAATATTTACATTGTTATATCTTCTTCTTGGATTGATCCCTTGATCATTATGTAGTGTCCTTCTTTGTCTCTTGCAATAGTCTTTATTTTAAAGTCGATTTTGTCTGATAAGAGAATTGCTACTCCAGCTTTCTTGTGATTTCCATGTGCATGGAGTATCTTTTTCCACCCCCTCACTTTCAGTCTGTATGCGTCCTGAAATCTGAAGTGGGTCTCTTGTAGACAGCATATATACAGGTCTTGTTTTATCCATTCAGCCAGTCTATGTCTTTTGGTTGGAGCATTTAATCCATTCACATTTAAGGTAATTATCGATATGTATGTTCCTATTACCATTTTCTTAATTGTTTTGGGTTTGTTATTGTAGGTCTTTTCCTTCTCTTATGTTTTCCACTTAGATAAGTTCCTTTAGCATTTGTTGTAATGCTGGTTTGGTGGTGCTGAATTCTCTTAACTTTTGCTTGCCTGTAAAGATTTTAATTTCTCAGTTGAATATGAATGAGATCCTTGCTGGGTAAAGTAATCTTGGTTGTAGGTTTTTCTCCTTCATCACTTTAAATATGTCCTGCCACTCCCTGCTGGCTTGCAGAGTTTCTGCTGAAAGATCAGCTGTTAACCTTATGGGGATTCCCTTTTATGTTATTTGTTGCTTTTCCCTTGCTGCTTTTAATATTTTTTCTTTGTAGTTAATTTTTGGTAGCTTGATTATTATGTGTCTTGGCATTTTTCTCCTTGGATTTTCCTGTATAGGAGTCTTTGCGCTTCCTGGACTTGATTGACTATTTCCTTTCCCATATTAGGGAAGTTTTCAACTATAATCTCTTCAAATATTTTCTCAGTCCCTTTATTTTTCTCTTCTTCTTCTCAGACCCTTATAATTTGAATGTTGATGCATTTAATGCTGTCCCAGAAGTCTCTGAGATCATCCTCAATTCTTCTCATTCTTTTATCTTTATTCTGCTCTGTGGTAGTTATTTCCACTATTTTATCTTCCAGGTCACTTATCCATTCTTCTGCCTCAGTTATTGTGCTATTGATTCCTTCTAGAGTATTTTTAATTTATTTATTGTGTTGTTCATCATTGTTTGTTTGTGCTTTAGTTCTTCTAGGTCCTTGTTAAATGTTTCTTGTATTTTCTCCATTCTAGTTCCAAGATTTTGGATCATCTTTACTAGCATTACTCTGAATTCTTTTTCAGGTAGACTGCCTATTTCCTCTTCATTTGTTTGGTCTGGTGGGTTTTTACCTTGCTCCTTTATCTGCTGCATATTTCACTGTCTTCTCATTTTGTTTAACTTACTGTGTTTGAGGTCTCCTTTTCGCAGGCTGCACATTCGTAGTTCCCATTGTTTTTGGTGTCTGCCCCAGTGGGTAAGGTTGGTTCAGTGGCTTGTGTAGGCTTCCTGGTGGAGGGGACTGGTGCTTGTGTTCTGGTGGGTGGGACTGGATCTTGTCTTTCTCTTGGGCAGAACTGTGTCTGGTGGTGTGTTTTGGAGTGTCTGTGAACTTATTATGATTTTAGGCAGCCTCTCTGTTAATGGGTGGGGTTGTGTTCCTGTCTTGCTAGTTTTTTGGCATGGGGTGTCCAGCACTGGAGCTTGCTGGCCATTGGGTGGAGCTGGGTCTTAGTGTTGAGACAGAGATCTCTGGGAGACCTCTGTCCAATTGATATTACGTGGGGCTGGGAGGTCTCTGGTGGTCCCATGTCCTGAACTCAGCTCTCTCACGTCAGAGGCTTAGGCCTGACACCAGGCCAGAGCACCAAGACCCTGTCAGCCACATGGTTCAGAAGAAAACGGAGGACAAAAAAAGAAAACTAAATAAATAAAATAAAATAATTTTTTAATTATTAAAATAAAAAAGAAGAGAGCAACCAAACCAATAAACAAATCCATCAATGATAACAAACACTAAAAACTATACTAAGAAACATTAAAATCAGAAACAAGTCCATTACAGACAGCAAATCCCAAGTCTACAGTTGCTCCCAAAGTCCCCCACTCAATTTTGTGTTGAATCATTTTCTATTCAGGTATTCCATAGATGCAGGGTACCTCCAGTTGATTGTGGGGATTTAATCTGCTGCTCCTGCGGCTGCTGGGAGAAATTTCCCTTTCTCTTTTTTGTTTGCAGAGCTCCTGGGGTTCAGCTTTGGTTTTGGCCCCACCTCTGCATGTAGGTTGCCCTCAGACTTCTGTTCCCGCCCAGACAGGATGGGGTTAAAGCAGTGCGTGATTAGGGGGCTCTGGCTCATTCATGCCAGGGGGAGGGAGGGGTACAGTAGTTATAATTGGAATGCAGGGCAAGCTTGCCACGGCAGAGGCCAGCATGATGTTGCAAAAGCTTGAGGTGCGCCATGTGTTCTCCCAGGGAAGTTGTCCCTGGATCACGGGACCCTGGCAGTGTCAGGCTGCACAGCCCTCTGGGGAGGGTGTGTGGATAGTGCCCTGCACTTGCACACAGGCTTCTTGGTGGCTGCAGCAGCAGCAATAGCGTTTCATGCCCGTCTCTTGTGTCTGAGCTGAGAGCCGTGGCTTGTGCCCATCTCTGGAGCTCATTTAGGCAGTGCTCTGCCTTCTGTGGGTAGACAGGGAAGGAACCCCCTCTTCTCGCGCACCCCAAAACAATAGTCTCTTGCCTCTTAGATAAGTCCAGAGTGTTTCCTGGACTCCCTCTCGGCTAGCTGTGGCACACTAGCCCCCTTCAGGTTGTGTTCATGCAGCCAACCCCAGTCCTCCCCCTGGGATCAGACCTCCAGAGCCCGAGCTCAGCTCCCAGCCCCCACCCGCTCCGGCAAGTGAGCAGACAAGCCTCTCAGGCTGGTGAGTGCTGGTCGGCACCGATCCTTCCTGTGGGAATCTCTCTGCTTTGCCCTGTACACCCTAATTGTTGAGCTCTCCTCCATGGCTCAGAAGCTTCCCTCTTGCCCATCTCCGCCAGTGAAGGGGCTTCCTAGTGTGTGGAAACTTTTCCTCCTTCACAGCTCCCTCCCAGAGGTGCAGGTCCCGTCCCTATACTTTTGTCTCTGTTTTTACTTTTTCTTTTGCCCTACCCAGGTACATGGTGATTTTCTGGCCTTTTGGGAGGTCTGAGGTCTTCTGCCAGCGTTCAGTAGGTGTTCTGTAGGAGTTGTTCCACATGTAGATGTATTTTTGATGTATTTGTGGGGAGGAAGGTGATCTCCACGTCTTACTCCTCTGCCATCTTGAAGGGCCCCCGACCCCAGTCTGAAGTTTTTAAAAGCCTTTTAAAAATGGTAGCCTAGATAAGGATTGATGAATGTTTATTTTTCTCAGTTACCAAGGCTTTTGCTTGCTACTGCAGTTAAATATTATTGTAATTATATGGAAATTCACAATATAGTAATGGCAAATGCACTTTTAGTTACCGCTTATTAAGTCTTTGCCACACAGTAACCAAGTACTGTACTTGGTTTATATATTCTGGCTAATTTAATTGTTACAGAAGTTTTTATCTCCAGTTCACACATAAAATGCAGACTAAGTACTTTCTCAAATGCCATGCCATCATTGAGAGGTGTAGCTAGGATTTGAATGTTGCCTCTTTATTGCAAAACCTGTGCTTTTAACTGTAATGATATGTGTTTAGGCTCCTGTTTACAGTAAGCTTGTTATTAAGTGTATTCTGGAAAAAAAATAAGCATGTCTTCCTTCCTAACTTGAATATATAAGAATTCTTTTTTCTTTTTTGGTTAGAGATGTTTTAGGGGCTGCAGCACAGTATCACAGCACCACATGTAGACTCAGACTTGTTTGTGATAGGTCAAATGTCCTCAGTATCAAAGCTGATGAAAAGGGATATGCATGACTGACAAAGAGTTCCCAAACTAGGGCCTATGCTGGTGCCCATTCTTCCTATTTGACATCTTTTTTCTGGATTTCATCCATTACTATTTATATTAATAATATTAGTATTTAATATGTAGGAAATGTATCAGTGTTA
Source organism: Orcinus orca (assembly GCF_937001465.1). Taxonomy (NCBI): domain Eukaryota; kingdom Metazoa; phylum Chordata; class Mammalia; order Artiodactyla; family Delphinidae; genus Orcinus; species Orcinus orca. The sequence goes on from NC_064564.1 coordinate 59,578,073, forward strand.
TATTACTTTCATAACTGTTGGGAAGTGAACAGGAAAACTGGGAAACTAAAACAGAGCTTAGAGACTTACCTGAGGTTACTAAGAAGTAAATATTAGAGCTTAAACTTAAACCAACTTCTGTGACCAAATAAATGTTCTTCCTATTCTTTCCAGAAAAAAGTGTTTCATGAAGAGTTGTTGAAGTATGTTGATTGTTGGATGGTTTATGGAGTCAGTAGAACATATTCTGAAGCTTAATTCTGCTATTTATTAACTGTGTTATATTAATTGTTATGTGTTATGTTAAACTCTTTGAGTCTCTTGATTATATTATATTACAAAATAAGAATATTAGACACCTCCCTTGCAGGCTTTAAGAGTATATGTAGAACAATTCTGACAAAACAGAGCCTCATTAATGGTAATTATTATTATCAATAAACCATGTTTGACAAAAAAATACTCTCTTTGAACCTCTGCAGAATAAATGAGAGAGAATCCATCACTCTTTAGTATAAAGAAAAGAAGAAAGAATTATTCTTGTAAATCTATCTAATCCTAGTATCTTGAGAACGTAGGATCTTTTATTTGCATTGGAAAACTTTCATGGATCATATACAGGTTGAAAGGAGCTTATTATTCTTCATGCTTAAAATCACCTGTCTTACATGGGTCGGGGGGATGGTAATGCTCTTAATGGTTATAGATTTAAATCCATCTTACAATCAGTATAAATATAGCCACTATGATCAGAATTAATTTAGTAAGTGGTGTTAATTAGTGTTTTAAAATAGACTGGTGATAAAAATACCAGTTGAAATATATTATCCAGTCTTATAACCCTAATAGAGTATTTAAATCTAATAATTTGTCTATTGGTCTACAAAATATACCTCCAAACTTTTACATATATTATCATAACTTATCAAAAGTTCCAGTCTTTATTAATGCCATTTTACCCAGTGACTGACTGACCATGGGAATCACATGGATTGAATTTCAAACAAATCATTCGTTGGTTGAGAATTAGATCTTGTGAGATAGTTTTTAAAGTCCAGAGCTAAATATTCTACCTCCCCCACTAACTTTACAGACAAGGGAACTCAATTCTGTAAATCTTATAAATATGAAATTTGTTTCAGGTCACATACTATAGAAGGGGTATAGTTAGGATAAGAAACTGTAAACCATCTAATATTTCAGAATTGGCCAAATTGTTAAAATTTGTTATAATAAGAGGATATTAATTTCTGTTAGAAATCTATAGAATTCTAAATTAAGAATTCTAACATTTTCAAAATATTAAAAGTGTAATATAAATTGATATAGTGACTTCTATAACAAGATCACTCTTAACTGGATCAAATTCTTAATCTTTGTTTCTGTTGATTACAAATGGTTCTGTTTTTCTTTCATATTATGTCATTTTAATAAATTGGGCTTTTAAATTAATTTTGGAAATAATTTATTTTTCTATTACCTATTTTTGTACGAATTGCATCAGGACCCCAAGACATTTCAATGTTCTTTTTTCTACTCAGTGTATTTTAGTTTCACAAAGAACTCAGTTACAGTGTGTTGGGGGTCTATGATTTGTATTCCTCTTTCCAGTTTGGCAGCTCTTTTCTAGGCACAGCTGCCCCTTATTCTTAGCTCCTTAGTAAGTGTGCTACCACTCTTTGAATTGTTGCTCCTACAACTGGGTACCACTCATTCTCAGGGCATGTATCATCACTGATGCTCTGCAATCATACATTGTCATTTTTCATGGAAAAGAAAAGGAAGACACACTCCTGGTGTCCTGATGTGAGGGATGCAAGAATGTCTATCCCCTTGTGGGTTACATTCTTTTCGGGAGTTTTCAAAGTAGCACTGCTTATGTCTCAATATCTACAGAAATTTTATTTTAGTATGATACTTTCTTCATATTTTGTTTATAATGCAATAAATCTCTTAGGAGAAAATTCAGCTAAAAGAAGATTGTTCAAATAAGCTTAGGCCATTTATCTTAGGCTCAAAGCAGAGGAATAATTCTGAAAAAAGCATGACATATATTATTCTATATACCACCTGTCCAATCCTTCTGGGAACTGGGTCTGAGTTCAAGCAATGCAATGACAGGTCAGGAATGAAAGCTAGAGATATCCTCTGCAGCATATATATCATTATGCTAACATTTTTCTTTTTAAAAGAATATAATTTAGATTAGAAGAATAAACACTGTAGGCTTTTTTTTTTTAAGTACAACTGTATATGAATACACATACATGCACAGTGTACAAGGAATTATTTTAAGTCATGAATTTTAAAAAGAACTTCCTCAGAGAGAACAGATTTATAACCAGCTGGTGTCAGGCTATATTTGGCATATGGAACCTAGATTTAGTTATCATCTTCAAAGTCCATGAATACCATTCTAACAACACTATTGTGTATATAAGACAAATGATTGTGGAATTCCTTTAAACAATCTCCAGGTGATGAGAACAAGGTCAAATGTCATCACAATGCACTGATGTTGCCAAGGTTTGAGTCCCTAACTAGCTTCTCTGATGTAGCTGGAGCTGTCAGTGCTGCAAGGGAAGCCTATGGTATTTTGAAAGATGTGAAAGCAGCAAGGTGTTTTTCTGTATTTTTGTATGCTAGTATAGACACATGGTTTGTTAAATGAAATATGTGAAAGATGTTAACTTCTAAGAGCCAGACTACTGGGGTACAATGAGGTCCTTGTCTTAACTTAGGAAACAGGCACTAACACATCCTCTGTGCCTTTGTCCTTAAAGGGACCCCTGTGCTCTTAGCTGAATAGACAGAGTTCTTCTGAGTCAGGAGTCTTTCCCAAATCATCACAGGCTCCCTATCTCCCACCTCAGTTGCACTTACAAACAAGAAAATAGATTTTCTTCTATACCTTAGTAGGGAATTCCATTATTTTATACTAACTTCTCTGACAAATGCTTATCTCACCTACTCTGTCTTCTGCTTACTTCTCAGAAAGCTTCCTCCTATTGCCTCTTTCTGAATTATGGCTTAGCCCATAGCTGATTGGGCCAAGGATTGACCTCTGATCCAACCTGAGCCAATCAGATTATCTGTCTTAGAAATTTGAATTTGGGATCCAGAAAATTCCATTTGTTTCTTACTAATAAAACATGAGAATTACTTTAAATATGAGACTGAAATGGCCATACTGGGTCTTTGTTCAAGTTCAACAGAAAATGAGCTGCAGTTGGTTTCAGTTTCTCCTAAGAACTTGATGAACATACAGAAGTGTGATAGTCTTCTTATAGTTTTCAAACACACTGTCTTATTTTATCTGCCTTAGCTCAGGTGGGTTCTCTTTCTTGCAATCAAATATTTGCTGAACAATACCTGGGGATACAAGGGTCTATTAGTGAATCTGCATATTCAGCGTGACCAGTGGAAACAGGCCTTCTCCTACTACAAAGATTTTGCTCTTTGTTATTTCACAATGGACTTGCTTTACTACAAGTGCGAAGACAGAGATGTATCATGGCCCCCGTGTATCTGTAAGAACTGTAGTATGAGGGGGAAGGAGATGCCTTTAAACTTTGTTCCATTTTGACCGTTGTACATGGAGTCAAGTTTATTTATGTTTTATAATTTTTCTGGAAGATTTATCCTTTAAAAAATGAATTTGAATCCAAATGGTATTTTCTCAACATTACTGATTTTTAAAATTTCTATGAACCCTGCTCATATAGGATTCAATGCTGACTAAGATGTGTTATATAAAAGTTGAATGCTATTTCCCATATGAGCCTGGCTTCTCAGATATATTTATACCTAAGAAACCATGAGACTATTATTTTGATCCCCTCTCACTCATACTTCTGTCACCAGGAAGGTTTTTTGGTTTTGTTCCGATTTTTCAGCTAACTGCACAGCTCAGACCTCCAAAAGATTCACATTCTATCTATTTTTGAACGTTTGAAATAAAACTTTTTTTTTTTTAGAAAAATGCATATGAAATTCTGTTAACAACTGACTGCCCCAGCTAGGAAAAGTGAAAACTTCCCTGAAAAGAGCCTTGTGTAAATAAAGTTGGGTCAATATTCTTACAAAGAAAATTTCAAATATTAACTACTTGTCATTAAGAATTAGAAATTTTACTGCAGAAAACTCTTGGCAAATAATAAAAGAAGTCCTTTAAAAATGTTTTTAAAAGAAAGGGAAAACTGTGCCTGTGCACAATTAAAAAGTGGCTCTTCCAAATACTCCAGTATTTTTTATTTCGTTTCATTTCTTTTGGGAGAAAAGGACACCATGGCAACCATTTTTTAATGGTTATGAAAGGATTCATTAATTTTTTTTGTTTTTGTTTTTTGCAGTACACGGGCCTCTTACTGTTGTGGCCTCCCCCATTGAGGAGCACAGGCTCCGGACACACAGGCTCAGCGGCCATGGCTCACGGGCCTAGTCGCTCCGCTGCATGTGGGATCTTCCCAGACTGGGACATGAACCCGTGTCCCCTGCATTGGCAGGCGGACTCTCAACCACTGCGCCACCAGGGAAGCCCCCGCTAAATACTATTTTAAAAACACTTTTAAAATGTATTTTACTGGACTAAATACAACCTCCACCACTAACTCTTTAGTAAAAGCATATATACTAAGTATTTACAAGACTGTTTTGTTTTGTCTTGGGTTGTTATGTTTATAAGAAATAATGAAAAGTATGTGTTTCTTATTTAAGTGATGTGGTGCATTTAAAAGTCACATAAAAGGAAGTAGGAAGTGGAGTAAGAAATGAAATTATGTGTATTTAAGCTTGCTAGGAATTGAAAGGCAGTTTGGAGTTGTAGGACTTTGACATGAATTAGAGGTTTCAGTCAATCCTACATTCCCTTGAGGATCAGGGACTTTTCTGTTATCTATTCCATCTCCCAACTCTGTATAGTTTACAAGTCAAAATTCACATAATAATGATAGATGAGTATTTCTCCTGTTTTGGCAATTCTGAGCTGCATTTGTCAGAGGAATAAAACATATGTGAATATGTCTAGAGAGCCTGTTGGATGCTACCATCAGGTGTCTTTTATTATTTGGACTGTGGAAATGTCTGGAAAAGATGTATCTCAAAGTAAACTTTAAGATATACACACAGTAACATAGGACAATGCTTCAGTTTGTGGAAGTAAAGATTATTCTGAGTAAAATTTAAAAACTTTCTCTCAGATAGTCCTCTGATTCAGATCTGCAGACTTATGCTTGAGATACAGAGAGAGAAAATGGCATTGAAAATGTGAATACAAGCTATTCAAAGCCAATTTATAGGGCTTCCCTGGTGGTGCAGTCCGCCTGCTGATGCAGGGGACACGGGTTCGTGCCCCGGTCCGGGAAGATCCCACATGCCACGGAGCGGCTGGGCCCGTGAGCCATGGCCGCTGAGCCTGCGCGTCGGGAGCCTGTGCTCCGCAACGGGAGAGGCTACAACGGTGAGAGGCCCACGTACAGCAAAAAGCAAAACAAAACAAAAAGCCAATTTATAAATTAGATCGTATGTGAGAGAAGCAGAGTATAGAACCAGGAATAAAACGAGCTATTGAAATCCTCTATTCCAAAATAGAAGCTATGAGGCTTTGAAAAATCAAAGCAAAATCAGAAGATGAGCATTGACAGAGAATCAACAATGACTCTGGGAATAGCATGACAGTTCCAGGAAGTCCCTTCACAAACTTCACATAGGCTTCTCAGAAGTAACGTATGGCCCAGGCTTCAGGGGCCTTAGAGATGATACTTCAGCCTTACAGTGGACAACATACAGGGATACAGATCAGGACAAGGTAAATATATTTCATGACATGTAGTAATGGAAAGGATGACTTTAGGGTAGATGAGGAGTTGCTCAGTGACTTGTAGATCTACTTTTGAAAGAATTCCAGGAATTGGGAAAAGCTTGTCACAAAGGTAGATGGGGATTTGAGCCGTTACAATAAAACTACCTTAGATTACTTTGGAATATTGGAATCCTCTTTTTTTGTTTGTTTGTTTTGGGTTTTGTTTTGTTTTGTTTTGTCTTTTTTGTAGGGAAGGAGGCGGGTGTGGGAGCATGGTCTATAATCACAAATTAAAGGAAAGATTTCAAGCCCTTTTCAGAGTATTGGTAAGTTGTAGTTTTTAACATAAGGTTATCAATTAGCCAATACTTTTTCTTGACTGAAAACAAGTTGACAGATTTAAGAGTTTAGAATTAGTAAAGAAAGGGAGATTGTACATAACATGGTAGGGACATACTCTGTAAAGAAAGACCAAGTATCCTGGTATTTCTGAATAGGCCGGTATTTAGAGATGGATTACTTTTTTAGCTTTTGAGAACTGAATCACAGATATAATGGATAAGGGCTGGCTCTAGGCTCATCTAGTAACTGTACCCTAATATTCTAGCATTGCAGATATACCCTGCAGAGCATAGCTGTGTGTGTATGTGTTGGATGTTGTAGGTTAGTCCTCAACATAACATGTATATTGTGTAGCTACGTAACATATAGGCCAAACACCTTTGACTCTACAGGTCTATAGTACTTAAATATAAAACTGCAGGTGAGATTCTTCTCCCCCAAATGCCCAGAGACACTGTTATTGCTAAGAATAAAAGCAAGGAATAGCAAGGAATTAAAGTTCACACTCTGATGGTTTAATTGTCTATGACCTAAAAATCACATGATAGCAATTAAAAATTTTTTTTTCTAAAGGGGATCACACTTCTCTGAAGAGAAGGGGATTTTTCTAGTTTCCTCTCTCCAATACAATTGACTATATGATTGAACTTATAGATCACATAAGACCCAGATGGAAAGTAAAGAACTTGGCTTGGACTTTCTTTTTTAATTTTACAGTCACTCTGACAGTTTTTCAAACCCCAAACCTAAAATGAACCCTTCTCTATTAGTCAAGAGAAGAGATACACTCTCTTCTACTTACTATTCTATCTTCTTTTCCATACATCATCATTATTTTCTTTTCTAATGGATCATTTCCATAAACATACCACAATACTACTCTGTTTCCTCTCTTCAAAAAAATTCACCTAATCTATGACAAAGGAAGCAAGAATATACAATGGAGAAAAGACAGTCTCTTCAATAAGTGGTGCTGGGAAAACTTCACAGCTACATGTAAATGAATAAAATTAGAACACTCTAACACCATACACAAAAATAAACTCAAAATGGATTAGAGACCTAAATGTAAGACTGGACACTATAAAACTTTTAGAGGAAAACCTAGGCAGAACACTCTATGACATAAATCACAGCAAGATCCTTTTTGACCCACCTCCTAGAGAAATGGAAATAAAACCAAAAATAAACAAATGGAACCTAATGAAATTTAAAAGCCTTTGCACAGCAAAGGAAACCTTAGACAAATTGAAAAGACAACCCTCAGAGTGGGAGAAAATATTTGCCAATGAAGCAACTGACAAGGGATTAATCTCCAAAGTATACAAACAGCTCATGCAGCTCAATATCAAAAAACCAAACAACACAATCAGAAAATGACTGAAGAAGATCTAAATAGACATTTCTCCAAAGAAGACATACAGATGGCTAAAAAGCACATGAAAAGGTGCTCAACATCATTACAGAAATGCAAATCAAAATTATTAGAGAAATGCAAATCAAAACTACAAAGAGGTATCACCTCACACATCATCAAAAAATCTACAAACAATAAATGCTGGAGAGGGTGTGGAGAAACAGGTACCCTCCTACACTGTTGGTGGGAATGTAAATTGGTATAGCCACTATGGAGAACAGCATGGAGGTTCCTTAAAAGACTAAAAATAGAAATACTGTATGACCCAGCAATCCCCATCCTGAGCATATATCTGGAGAAAGCCATAATTCGAAAAGATACATGCACCCCAATGTTCACTGCAGCACAATTTACAATAGCTAGGACATGGAAGCAACCTAAATGTCCATCAGCAGAGGAATGGATTAAAGCATGTGTGATACATATATGCAATGGAATATTACTCAACCTTACAAAAGAACAAAACAATGCCATTTGTAGCAACATGGATGGACCTAGAGATTGTCATACTGAGTGAAGTAAGTCAGACAGAGAAAGACAAATATCATATGATATCGCTTATGTGTGGAATCTAAAAAAAAAAGGGTACAAATGAACTTATTTATAAAACAGAAGTAGAGTCACAGATGTAGAAAACAAACTTATGCTTACCAGGGGATAAGGGGGAGAGGGATAAATTGGGAGACTGGGTTGACAATATATGCACTACTATATATAGAATAGATAACTAATAAGAACCTACTGTATAGCACAGGGAACTCTACTCAATACTCTATAATTGCCTATATGGGAAAAGAATCTAAAAAAGAGTGGATATATGTATATGTAGAACTGATTCACTTTGCTGTACAGCAGAAACTAACACAACATTGTAAATCAACTATACTCCAATAAAAATTAATTTTAAAAGTTTTTAAAAATGATAAAAACCCTCTTGTCCCTACATATCTTGTCTCATTTCTTTTATCCTTTTTAGAATGTAAAAGTTAATTTATAAGAGAACTTGGAAATACTAACTTTTATGTGAAATTTACTGATTCACTGTGTCTAACTGATATGGAATTTTAACATATAGCTTTTGAACCCAGCCCTAATATAATACTTGGATTTTACTACGGGAATTTACTGCATATCAGAGCTTAAGTTCCATAGTAAAATATATTAATGGATATATGAAAATTCCCACAGGGAGTATGATAGTGATTTTGTGTCTTGAAAATTCTGGGGGGCTCCTACACATGTGTATGTCCTAGTTTCTTTGATATTCACAGGAAATTTAAGGGGGATGGATGGGTTTGAGGAAAGAGGAACATTTTGCTCTCTCTTTATCTCTCTTCTAAATGAGTCAACAGACATTAAAATTGCTGAATAAATCTGGTGTGTTTATATTCAGTTGTCTTATTAATAAAGATTTTTGTAATTCTCTGAATTCACTGTCAGCTAGATATGTTTTAAGTTCTTTCTATAAGAATAGTATATAATAGCATATTGTAATATGCTGAAACATCCACATTTTCTTGCCTGGTTTTATAGGCACGAATAAAAAGTGTGCTTTAAGATCAAGGGGAAATGTGTATATTTGAACATCTTTCTGACAGTTTAAAAAATTAACTTATCCTATAGTGTTTGCATGGCAGTAATAGAGGCTAGATAAATCCAAAAATAATGCCTTGTGACAGATCAGAAACTATCTGTGAAGCAAACAGACTCTACTCATATAGACTCAGTCACTAGCATCAGCAAGAACAAAATCGATAATAGTTCAAAGGGAAAAAATTACTTTTTAGTTATAGCATATATAATAAAATTGTGGCTTCATTACTGCTGCATATCTACTGAGATAACCACCTAAGACCAAGACAGAGATAGCATTTTTGTTTTGCAGTCTTTAAAAAAATACAGAATAAATGTAACTGCTCATTTTCACTGAAACTTTCATTTTCATTACTCTTAGAAAAATATTTATACAATTGTATCACCTAATAAATAAGCATGCTATGATATAGATATATAGCAGAAGTTATTATAAGATCTCTCACTAAAATAAAATTTACTTTACCATTAAACCAATAGACACCAAACTGAAATAATGTGCTTTCAAAGCCAACATTGGGTATTTCCAATCATAGAATTTAAATTACATAATGGTATATGAAAAGAACAGAGCACAAAAATGTATGTGTGTGCATGTGTATGTGTATAGTGATGTCAACCATATAAAGAAATATACCAGAATTTTATGTGTCACAATATGCCAAATCTACCAAAATGTTTGGTTAAATTATTCATGGTTTTGATTTATTTGTGCTCCATCAGTCATCATTTTTATAACTATATTTTCCATAAATCAGAAACCAAAATTTATATTTGGATCCATTTTCCTATCTGGACTATACAACCAAAGCTCACAAAACTAACTTTGAAAACTTGGCACCATAGCAAATACCTAAAACACTAAAAATCAGTTAGACTTAATACCTAATTTTATGTCTCATTTTCTTGTCAGTAATGTATAACTATTTTGGCTTCTTTGATGAATTTGTATTACATCATAAAATATAGCAAAAAGTAAATAAAAGATATGCCTGTCATAATTCCTAAGTTTTTGTTTTGTTTTGTTTTCTAATATGTTTCATTTTTTTCAAATTATATTATACAAAGAAAGAAAAGAAAACCCAGTAATATATTTGCTAAAATAAAATAAAATACAATCATCACTTGGTATTTTTTTTAATTCAAGGTATCAGAAATGGCATCAGTTTGAGGATGTTTTATTAATGATCATGATTTAGTAATAAGAAACTGATTATTTTAATATTTAATAAACATTAAAATAACTGATACCATCAAAACTTTTCTCAACCAAAAATGTATTAGAGCATAGTGAACAAAAAAGTACAATTTGGATCAAAGGTACCTGGGGCAAATTTCTACTCTGACACTTAGAATCTGTGCAGTATTTGTCAAATTCCTTCAACATTTTCTATACCATTATCTTAAATTATAAAGCAGTTATGAAAATTCTGTATTTGTTTCCTCAGGCTGCTGTAACAAATTACCACATGTTGGGTGGCATAAATCAACAGAAATTTATTCTCTCACAGTTCTGAAGACTAGAAGTCTGAAATCAAGGTGTAGGCAGGGCCATGCTCTTTCTGAAATAATAGGAGAAAGCTCTAGGAGACAATCAGTTCCATGCCTTTCTCTTAGCTTCTAACATTACAGGCCATCCTCAGAGTTCCTTGTAGTACATTCCTACATCTATCTCCGTCATCATATGATGTGTCCATCTCTTGTCTCTTCTTTTCTTATAAGGACACAAGTCATACTGGATTAAGGGCCCACCCTACTCCATAGGCCCTCATATTAAGTTACACCTTAACTACATCTGCAAAGACCCTATTTCCAAATAAGATCGCATTCACAGTTAGCAGGAGTAAGAACTTCAACATAACTTTTGATTTGTTTTTTTAAAAATGTGGGTTTTTTGGGGGGGAGTCACAGTCACCCCACAAAAAATACCTAACTCAAAAAGGTTTCAGGGAAATTAAATACAATATTATATTCAAACAGATTAGCAAAGACCTATACATTGTGGACACACAATGTTATTCGTTTTTCCCCATTTTTGCCTCTGTATATCATGTGAATAATGGTGACAATTCAATATAGTCAATGTAACGTCCTTTAACTTTTCTACATTATCCCTGCTTCTAAATTATTTAAGGAAAAAGTATGAAAGACTTTGAAATTGAATGTTAGGTGTCACCTAGCACACACTTCCTTATTAGTTGATTCTATAAAGCTCCACACTTTTTGTTGTCTTGGAGCTATTTTGCAACTCTTCAAATTGTAGAAAACTACTAGTTATACCAATGAAATGATTTTCTATTGTGATGCAAATAAATTTTGTCAGATGGAAATGTAAATCATCTCATCCATAAGAAGCTATTTTTTACTAAATTCATTTGAACATTTTTGTCTGCTCTTAGGATTCTCACTTGAAATGGTTTTTAATATCTTGCTGCTTCTTCCATTAATTGATGAGTTTAATAAAAATCTTTGTGTTCACTTTACATTTGCAAGATGGTTATGATTTTACCTTAAAAATCCTTTAATATTCCATGTCATTTTAAAAAAAGCTTTGATGAATAAAGAGATGAAAAGATCCAGTCCTTTAATATCTCACCATCTCTCAACATGATATGCAGCGCCTGTGTGGAAATGGACTGAACCCAAAAGCCTCATAACTTTTGAATTAAAGGGCAATTCATAGGAAAAAGCCATGGAGTAATTTCTTGGCAAAAAAAAAATAGTGTTAGATAATTAAGCACTTCTTAAAGTAACAAGATTAAAGATTGCTTTACAGTAAGACTTAATGCCTTGGAATTTAACAACCAAATTGCTGATCTGGTCCATATCACTTTAGAAAATGAAGCTTCAGAGCTAAGAGGAGCTCTTGCTTTAGTTAAGGGCCAGTTAAAGAGATTTAGCCATATAAAAACAAATGAGGGGGCTTCCCTGGTGGCGCAGTGGTTGAGAGTCCGCCTGCCGATGCAGGGGATATGGGTTTGTGCCCCGGTCCGGGAAGATCCCACATGCCATGGAGCGGCTGGGCCCTTGAGCCATGGCCGCTGAGCCTGCGCGTCCGGAGCCTGTGCTCCGCAACGGGAGAGGCCACAAAAGTGAGAGGCCCGCGTACCGCAAAAAAAAGAGGGAAATCTACTTTAGGAGAAACTGTACAACGGTATCTGAAAAATATTTGGAGAAAAAAAATTTTTTTCTATTCTTTTGTGTAAAGAAATGTTTTGAAAACTAGACAGTGATGCTGGTTGCACAACATTGTTAATGTACTTCATGCCACTGAATACAGACTTAAAAATGGGAAAATGGTAAATTTTATGTTATATATATTTTACCATAATAAAAAATCAATTGATTACAAATGTAAGGATTTGTTTATAGTCTCACAATCTGTTCCATCCAGCTACACATCTATCTTTGCACCAATACCACACTGTCTTTTTTGTTTTACATAAGAGTTGTGTTGGGTTTCCCTGGTGGCACAGTGGTTGAGAGTCCGCCTGCCGATACAGGGCACACGGGTTCGTGCCCCGGTCCGGGAAGATCCCACATGCCATGGAGCGGCTGGTCCCGTGAGCCATGGCTGCTTAGCCTGCGCATCCAGAGCCTGTGCTCCGCAACGGGAGAGGCCACAACAGTGAGAGGGCGTGTACCGAAAAAAAAAAAAAAGGAATTCTGTCTTTATTTACACTATTGCATTTTATTATACCATGAGTCTTTTAGAAAAATAAAAGTTAATACCTGTTCCAAATGCCATCTTAAAATAATAATATAAGAGACTATAAAAGGTGAATCAGCAGAGCTCAATAGTGTTGAGAATAAAACAAGAAAATTTTTGTATTCCTTTTGTCACTGATACAAGGACAAATGTTACTGTAGCTAACATTTAATAGCAACATCTATGATTTAACATGTTAATTTTCTATTGTAAATGATAAAAAGAAGTTGGAACTTACATTGGCTAGTAAACTTGAAATGTTTATAAACTGCTAAAGTTTTTTTAAAAAATACTGTTTATTTTTGTATCTAATATTATAGACACAAAGTGGTATAAGACTGGTAGATCTAGTCTCATTGGAAGCTCTGTTTGAAATTTGTTTTGAGTATAGAGTTTGTCTCAGACTAGAAATCTCAAGGAAGTAGGTGAATGATAGAAAATCTTATTTTGGTTTCTGTTGCCTCATGATCACTCAAGTCTCATCCTATCATATTTTGTTTTATATATACCTCTTCTAAATAATTTCTTTCAATGCATTTTAAGTAAGGAATTGTATTACAAATAAGTAAATATCTACTAAGCACTTACTACTTACCAGTCATTATGCTAGATAGGTCACAAGGAATACCTTGTTCGAGATTTACAATATTCACTAGGACCTTATAAGATCCTTAGGTAATATTATTATATTCATTTTATAAATGAAGAAAGTGAGACTTAGAAACAAAAAAATTCTAGGAGACTCAAATTAAATTATTTTCCCGTGGCTTGTGAAAGTGGAACCAGGATTCAAGTCAGGTTTTTTGTGACCCTGGGTTCCTGTGTTTTTAAGTACTCTACATTTAAGCAAAGTTCATGGCACTTTACAAGCAGAATGAAGGTATTTCAGACTCTGTCAATTCCAAGATCAAACTGGTTTCCAAGATAATTGCCCAATTCCTTAGAGCTTTTATCTGTTCCAAGCTCTATTATACATATGATTAATTTTTCCCATACATTTCAAAATAAGTATAGGCCAAATCGCTCTGTTTGTCCCTGAGTAGCTGATATGAAATATTCTGGGGAAATCTCTCTAGATTCCACATGGACTATGTAAGGTTATTTAGTTTATTTTATTGGTCACACTGTGTTGTGTGGTTTTAAAGTATAAATCTCAGGTCCCTAATTAAACTTAAAAACTTTTGCACAGCAAAGGAAACCATTGGCAAAATGAAAAGACAACCTACTGAATGAGAGAATGGGCAGAAGGCAAGACATTTTTCCGAAGAAGACATACAGATGGCAAATAGGCACATGAAAAGATGCTCAACATCACTCACCAGAGAAATGCAAATCAAAATCACAATGAGATATCACCTCGCAAACCTGTCACAATGGCTATCACCAAACGGAACACAAGTAACAAATGTTGGCAAGGATGTGGAAAAAAGGAAACACTTGTACACTTGGTGGGAATGTAAATTGGTGCAGCCACTGTGGAAAACAATATGGATGTTTCTCAGAAAACTAAAAACAGAACTACCATATGACTCAGCAATTTCTCTCCTGGATATATATCCAAGAAAACCAAAAACACTAATTTGAAAAGATATATGGACCCCAATGTTCATAGCAGTATTATTTACAATTGCCAAGGTATGGAAGCAACCTTAATGTCCATCAGCAGATGAATGGATAAAGAAGATGTGGTATGTATATACAATGGAATACTATTCAACCATAAAAAAGAATGAAATTTTGCCATTTCTCACATGGATGGAACTGGAGGGTATTGTGCTAAGTGAAATAAGTTGTACATTATATAATATTGTACATCAACTAGACCTCATAAAAATAAATTAATTAAATGTAAATAAATAAATGAGAAGCACAATTCATAAACTTGAAAATTAGAAATTAATAGGAGTTTGAACTTAACTATTACAGATTGAGTTCAGCAAAAATGAAAGTCTGGTCCGTAGATAGTGAATGAGTAAAATAAAAACCAAGGTAGAGAACAAATGTATGGACACCAAGGGGGGAAAGTGGGGAGCCGGTGCTGGTGGTGGTGGGATGAATTGGGAGATTGGGATTGATGTATATACACTAATATGTATAAAATAGATAACTAATAAGAAACTGCTATATAAAAAATAAATTAATTAAATTAAATTTAAAAATTAAAAAAAAGAAAAACCAAGAATTACTTTCTTACTCAGGTTCACATTAAAATTTTCTAGAGCTTTGATATTAAAATTAATGTCTTTCCATTGAAATAATTAAAATAATGTGAAACTGCAATGTTGCCATAAAAATTACTAATATTACCAGAGTTGATGTGAATGTAATTGGTATAGTAATTTGGAAAGTACATGGCAGTACTTAGTGAAACTAAGAATGTGTATTTCCTAGAACCCTAAAATTCCACTCCTGGGTGTTTACACTTCAAAGAAATTCTCACATGGGAGCACAAAGAAACATAAAGAACATTTATCACCAATATTGGAAGCCAACCTCATAGTCATTTTAGGGAAAATAATTAATAACATGTGGTAGATACCTAAGATGGAATATTGTACAGATGTAACGAAAAAATTAACAAGATTTACTTATAGCAACATGGGTGAGTCCTCAAAACATATTACATGTAAGAAAGTAAGAAACAGAATGAGGTACATCAGAAGTAAAAACAAAATTTTAAATGAACACATGTAAATCAATGCCATATCTTATTTACACATATGTATGCAAATTAGCATATTAAATTTATAGATAAATACACTGAAGGGTAAAAACTCATGTTATGATCGAAATAGCTTTTGGAAAGGAAGAAGATAAAATGGTATAAAGAAGTAGAAATGCATTAAGTAGCTAACCAGGGGCTTTAAACAGAATGAAAATAATAGCATATAATGAACTGAGACAAATAAAACAATTCTATACAACATATTAACAAATATCAGGTTAGGATATGGAAAAGAATGAAGAAACATTCAATACGTACAAGTCCTCAAAATTATGGCACTCTATTTTCATTCCCAGGATGATCATCAAGTAAATGTTCAATAAACAAGTTTAAAAAATAAATCACAGGTCCCAAACCAAAGAAGATTGTCCCAGACTAAACTGAGCATCTTATGGGGTAGGCTTAGATAGCTGAACCTAGGACATGGTCTCTACTTTACAATTAAGCTCTAAGGCCTATAATTGTACCTAAACTAATTTATGCCTTGATATAATTTTACCCTTTGATATAATTTTATGCCTTTTTTGTTTTTTTAGGATGCCTTTCTGAGATGCATACAATTTTACCTAACACTCTAGCCTAGGATGATTTTTTTTTAAGAAGCTAGTGGATTAAAAGACCATTATACTTTCTGAACAAGCATATGGACAGTAAGGCAAGCAGATATTAAAGGGTGAAGGAGTCTTCTGGCCCTTCCTCAATTTATTTATTTATTTATTTACTGCCTCAACACCTTCACTAGAAGTATAAGAAATTTACACAAATTTCAGAAAAAGTATAACAAGTGCTAATATGAAACTTACTCCAGCTTTGTGAAGTTGGCACTTGTTAAACACAAAACATTAAAATAAATAATGTTCCAATTATGAAAATAAAAACTCTAATTACTTAATAATTTACCAGTCAAAACTTGGTAATATTTTAAAAATTATTGCCATTGAACATATTACCTGACCCTTCTTTTGGTTTTGAGAGGAAAAATGAAATAGTGAAAATATATAGAGAATAATTTAATTTCACTTATATCTCTTCAGTTTGGTAAACTTGCAATTTAGACAATATTAATTTACTTGAAGAAAGATGACCTACAAAGTTATCTGGTTTTAACTGACATGTTTACAATGTCGAGCAATCAAATATTCTGAAATTACTTCCTTGAAAGAAAAACTTGGTCATCACTGTGCGATTGCGATCTCTAGGGTAAAGACAGAAAGGAACTTTCCATACAAAGAATTACTAGCAGTAATGCTATGTTAAATCCAATTATTATACCAAACAAGCAAATGGTAAATTCTTTCCAAATAGTTTCTCATATTTTATTCTCATACTTTAAAAAAATGGAAGATTAAATGGCTCTGATAACTTTTATTTTTTGAAATTCTACATAATAACTGTTTCTCTCACCTTTTTAGATAAAATAAGTCGAAGCTGAGAATTGCCTAACAGCCAAATAAATTAGATATTGGCTGTTGGTTTCAAACCAATCTAGCATGCTTGGAATAAATCCCACCTTGCCATGAGGTATGATTCTTTTTTTTTTTTTACATCTTTATTGGAGTATAATTGCTTTACAATGGTTAGTTTCTGCTTTATAACAAAGTGAATCAGTTATACATATACATATGTTCCCATATCTCTTCCCTCTTGCGTCTCCCTCCCTCCCACCCTCCCTATTCCACCCCTCCAGATGGTCACAAAGCACCGAGCTGATATCCATGTGCTATGCGGCTGCTTCCCACTAGCTATCTACCTTACGTTTGGTAGTGTATATATGTCCATGCCACTCTCTCGCTTTGTCACAGTTTACCCTTCCCCCTCCCCATATCCTCAAGTCCATTCTCTAGTAGGTCTGTGTCTTTATTCCTGTCTTATCCCTAGGTTCTTCATGACTTTTTTTTTCTTAAATTCCATATATATGTGTTAGCATACGGTATTCGTTTTTCTCCTTTGACTTACTTCACTCTGTATGACAGACTCTAGGTCCATCCACCTCACTACAAATAGCTCAATTTCATTTCTTTTTACAGCTGAGTAATATTCCATTGTATACATGTGCCACATCTTCTTTATCCATTCATCCAATGATGGACACTTAGGTTGCTTCCATCTCCGGGCTATTGTAAATAGAGCTGCAATGAACATTCTTTTTATGTACTGATGAACTAGATTTGCTTGTATTTTCTTGAGGATTTTTGCATCTATGTTCTTGAGAGGCATTGGTCTGTAATTTTCTCTTTTTGCAATGTCTTTGTCCAGTTTTTGTATTAGAGTAGTGCTGGTCTCATAGAATGAGTTAGAAAGTACTCCTTCTTCTATCTTCTGGAAGACAGTATAGAGTATTGGTTTAATTTCTTCCTTAAATGCATGGTACAATTCACCAGTGAACCCATCTGGCCTGGTGCTTTCTGCTTTGGAAGGTTAATTATTGATTCAATTTTAAAAATAGATAAAGGGCTACTAAGATTGTCAATTTCTGCTTGTAAATTGTGACAGTTTGTGTCTTTCAAGGAATTGGTCCATTTCATTTAGGTTTAAAATTTTGTGGACATGACTTGTTCATAGTTTCCCAGTATCCTTCTATAAATATCTATGGGATCTGTAGTGATGTTCTCTTTTTCATTTCTGATCTTAGTAATTTGTGCCATCTTTCTTTTTTTCTTAGTTACCTGACTAGAGGCGTATTGATCTTTCCAAAGAACCAGCTTTTGGGTTTGTTTATTTTCTCTATTGATTTCTTATTTTCAATTTTATTTATTTCTGTTCTTTTTATTATTTCTTTTTTATGCTTACTTTAGATTTAATTTGCTTTTCTTTTTCTAGTTTTCTAAGGTAGATACTTAGATTACTGATTTTAGATATCACTTCTAATTATGCAGCCACTCCTATATATTTCCCTCTAGGTAATGTTTTTGCAGCACCCATCAAATTTTGATGTTTTGTTTTCATTTTCATGTAGTTCAAATATTTTAAAATTCTCTTTATCCAGATTTATTCTTTGATCCATGTGTTATTTTTAAGTGTGTTGTTTAATAACCACATATTTTGGGATTCTCCACATACTTTTTCCCTTAAATACTAGTTTAATTCCATTGTGGTCTGAGAGTGTAAACTGTACAATTTCTATTCTTCTACATTTGTAAAGGTGTATTTTATGGCCCAGGATGTGTTCTACCTTGGTGAACATACTGTGTGAGCTTGAGAAAAATGTTTATTTTGATGTTGTTGGATGAATTAGTCTATAAATGTCAATTAGATCCAATTGATTGTTGTTGCTTTGAGTTCAACTTATGTCCTTACTGATTTTCTGCCTATAAGATCTGTCCATTGCTGATAGAGTACTGTTGATATCTACAGCTATAATAGGGGATTAATCTATTTTTCCTCTCAGTTTTATCCATTTTTTAAAAAAAAACTCACATATTTTATTAGGTGCATACACATTAAGAATTGTTATACATTTTTAGAGAATTGACCCCTTTATCATTATGTAACATTCCTCTTTATTTCTGATGAGTTTTCTTGTTCTGAATTCTGCTCTGTCTAAAATTAATATAGCTACTCCAGCTTTCTTTGATTTTGTTAATATGATTTATCTTTCCCCATTGTTTTGCTTTCAATATATAAGCATCTTCATATTTAAAGTGGGTTTCTTGTAGACAATATTAATTTAGTATTGTTTTTTCATCCATTTTAACAATCTCTTTCATTGGTGCATATAGACCACTGACATTTAAAGTGATTACTGATAATATTTACCTTTAAAAACCAATGTATAAGACACTTTTTAAAACTAAGATCATTAATATATAGAGATAAAGGTGTAAAATAAATAACACATATATTTTTAGCTAAAAAATAAAATATTATCTACTAGAAACACTACATATTGATAAGTTTCTTACTGAAATTCCAATCTGTCTGGAGCACTTTAATGTGAAATATCTGCATCTTGAAAAATGTGGCAAGCAAGACATGATATGAAGGCAAGCGTTAGTAGACTCATTTGTGAAAATTTTTCTCTCACGCCCAGAATCAACAGCATTTGTAAAGCAAAATAGCCAGTATACTTTTATGAGATTAAAATGAAATTGTTGCCTTTTTTACAAAGATGGGGATGGAAGACAGAGAATATAAGCATCTGCTATTCCCAAATTTAAATCCACTAAAAAAGCTTCAAAGGACAACAAGCCTGTGGTGAATGGCGACCCTCATAGGCACAAAAAGATTACCTCAGGAAACGCCACTGAGACACTTTGACTTGGGTAGACCTGGAATCTCAAAAAATATCCAGTTGAGGTATAACTTACCACTAGTCATCATCCAAATCTCCTCGGTTTGGGTTTTAGCTATGAAAATACACAGTAATTACCTGGGGTTTGTAATGAGCATCGAGGCCAACAAGTAGCAGATGGATCAGGTTGAAGAAGCTCAGTGACTATTGCTAGGCTATACTCTGCTAAGTCCTGACAGAGGGAAGCCATTATCTGTCATTAACTTGTTCCAGGATCATGAAGCTAGGCTCACCCAAACCACTGCCAAACCAACCAACAAAAACCAAAACAATAACCCAAATTCTGGTTTCTTATTTCTCCAGTGATGACATTCTTAAAATGTTGGCCTCATTACAAAACCAGAAGTAAAACAAATTATACAACAACATAAGAAAATAATCATACTAATACATTTATTTATTCCTGTAGAGAGATATATAAATTCATAAAAATAATTTTATATATTGACACATCCATATTTAATGTATATATAAGATTATATTTAGGGGAGGTCTAGTCAAGAAAGCTGTGTGGGAGTATCCTGAGAATACCTCCTCCAATGGACACAACAAATCTAAAATTACATATGGAATAATTTCCTCTGATAAAAACTGAAAGCTGGATGAACAGAGCCTCTACAACTAAGGATAAAACGGTGCCGCTGAGACAGTAGGAGAGGCAGAGATGTAGTCTTGCCAAAGAAAGAAACCCAGCCCAGGCACAGTGATCCACAAGTGGTAAGGAATTCAGAGATACAAAACATTTCCCAGAGGAGTTAGGGGTTTGTTCTCCCAATCAAGCACCTCAACCCTTAGATCCGGTAAAGGAGTGGCCAGCCCCAAAATCTATGGCTTTGAAAACCAACAGGCATTACAACCAGAAAAATCATAGAACGTACAGAATGGAAAACCTGCTTTTAAAGGGCTTGTGTACTGACTTACTGATCCCAGAACTCAATGCAAAAACACTAGATTGAAAAGCGCCTATTCTATATGAGGAGGAGATCCACTTACTAACATTAAAGCGTATGCTGGAGACATGTGTTTGAACTCCTTCCAGGGAAAAAGACACTGGAAAAATCAATCTTTGCAATCTCATTCTACATTGTTAATACCAGCACTAGTGAGTGCCATCTTGGAACTCTTGCTCTAAACTGATAGAACTGGAGGGAGTGCCCTGATGGAAGCCCCCCCGCCAATTGCACATTAGCTGTGTGCTATAGCCAGGCCAGCTGAGAACTTCACCCACCCCACATGGCAGCTGCAGCTCCACGTAAGCAGGTAGCCATGTGCTGCCCACACAGGAGATGCCCTTGAGTACCTATCTCTGGTGGCCATGGAGGATCATGTATCATGGCCCCACTGGACAACTCCCACACAAGTCTTCTCCATCAATTCTGAGAGAGGTAATTGATTCACATAATACAAAGAAACAAACACTGAGGGTCAGACAAATAAGGAGACAGAGGAATGTATTCCAAATGAAAGAACAAGACTAAAACTCAGAAAAAGGCTCTAATGAAAAGGAGATAAGCAATCTACCCATTAAAGAGTTCAAAATAATGGTGATAAAGATGCTCACCAAACTTGGGAGAAAAATGGATGAACATGGTGAGATATTGAACAAAGAGACAGAAAATATAAGAATGTTCCAAAGAGAAGTTACAGGCTGAGGAATGCAATAACTGAACCAAAAGATATACTAGAAGGGTTCAACAGGATACTGGATGAAGCAAACGACTGGATAAGCAAGCTGGAAGACAAAGCAATAGACTTCACCCAGACAGCCCAAAAAGAAAATAAATAATTTTTAAAAGTGAAGATAACTTAAGGATCTATGGTAGAATATCAAGTGGAGTAACATTTGCATTATAGGGGTTCCAGAAGGATAAGAGAGAGAGAAAGGGCCAGAAAACTTATTTGAATATATAATGGCTTAAAAAATTTCATAATTTGGAGAAGGAACCAGACATCCAGGTCCAGGAATCCCAGCGAGTTACAAAGAAGACAAACCCAAAGAGATCCACATCAAGACACGACATAATTCAAATGGTAAAAGTTAAAGATAAAAAAACAATCTTAAAAGCAGCAAGACAAAAACAACTAGTTATATAAAAGGGGAACCCCATAAGGCAATGAGCAGAGTTTTCAGCAGAAAGTTTGCAGATCAGAAGAGAGTGGTATGGCATATTCAAAGTACTAAGAGGAAAAACCTTCCAACCAAGAATTCTCTACTCTGCAAGGTTATCATTCAGAATTAAAGGAGAGATTAAGAGTTTTTCACATAAGCACTAAAGGAGTTCATCACCACAAAACCAACCTTACAAGTAATGTTAAAAGGACTTCTTAGAGGGATTTGAGAAGATGGCAGAAGAGTAAGACACGGAGATCACCTTCCTCCCCACAGATACATAAGAAATACATCTACACGTGGAACTGCTCCTATAGAACACCCATTAAATGCTGGCAGAAGACCTCAGACCTCCCAAAAGGCGAGAAACTCCCCCACGTACCTGGTAGGGCAAAAGAAAAAAGAATAAACAGACACAGAAGAATAGGGACGGGACCTGCACCAGTGCAAGGGAGCTGTGAAGGAGGAAAGGGTTCCACACACTAGGAAGCCCCTTCGCGGGCAGAGACTGCAGGTGGCGGAGGGGGGAAGCTTCAGAGCCATGGAGGAGAGTGCAGCCACAGGGGTGCGGCACGCAAAGTGGAGAGATTCCCGCACAGAGGATCAGTGCAGACCAGCACTCACCAGCCTGAGAGGCTTGTCTGCTCAACCGCCGGGCGGGTGGGGGCTGGGAGCTGAAGCTCAGGCTTCGGTCGGATTGCAGGGAGAGGACTGCGTGAACACAGCCTGAAGGGGGCTAGTGCCCCACAACTAGCAGGGAATGAGTCCGGGAAAAATTCTGGACATACTGAAGAGGCAAGAGACTTTTTCTTCCCTCTTTGTTTCCTGGTGCGTGAGGAGAGGAGTTTAACAGTGCCACTTAAAGGAGCTCCAGGGCCGGGCGCGAGCCGCGGCTACCAGCACGGACACCAGGGACGGACATGAGACACTAAAGCTGTTGCTGCCGCCACCAAGAAGCCTCTGTGCAAGCACAGGACACTATCCACACCTCCCCTCCAGGGATCCTGTGCAGCCCGCCACTGCCAGGGTCCCGAGATCCAGGGACAACTTCCCCGGGATAACACATGATGCACCTCAGGCTAGTGCAATATCATGCCAGGCTCTACCGCCGCAGGCTCACCCCGCATCCATACCCCACCCTCCCCGCGGCCTGAGTGAGCCAGAGCCCCCAAGTCAGCTGCTCCTTTAACCCCGTCTTGTCTGAGCGAAGAACAGACGCCCTCAGGCAACCTACACGGAGAGGCGGGGCCAAATCCAAAGCTGAAACCCGGGAGCAGTGGGAACAAACAAGAGAAAGGGAAATCTCTCCCAGCAGTCTCAGGAGCAGTGGATTAAATCTCCACAATCAACTTGATGTACCGTGCATCTGTGAAATACCTGAATAGACAATGAATCACCCCAAATTGAGGAGGTGGACTTTGGGAGCAATGATATATATGTATATATTTTCCCTTTTTCTCTTTTTGTGAGTGTGTATGTGATTACTTCTGTGTGTGATTTTGTCTGTATAGATTTGCTTTCACCATTTGTCCTAGGGTTCTGTCCGTCCATTTTTTGTTTTCTTACTTAAAAAATTTTTTTCCTTAATAATTATTTTTTATTTTAATAACTTTATTTTATTTTATCCTCTTCCTTCCTCTCTTTCTATTTTTTCTCCCTTTTATTCTGAGCCGTGTCAATGAAAAGCTCTTGGTGCTGCAGCCAGGAGTCAGTGCTGTGCCTCTGAGATGGGAGAGCCAACTTCAGAACACTATCCACAAGAGACATCCCAGCTCCACATAATATCAAATGGCGAAAATCTCCCAGAGATCTCCATCTCATCACCAACACCCAGCTTCACTCAACGACCAGTAAGCTACAGTGCTGGACACCGTATGCCAAAAAACTAGCAAGACAGGAACACAGTCCCATTCATTAGCAGAGAGGCTGCCTAAAATCATAATAAGGCCACAGACACCTCAAAACACACCACCAGACATGGAGCTGCCCACCAGAAAGACAAGATCCAGCCTCATCCACCAGAACGCAGGCACTAGTCCCCTCCACCAGGAAGCCTACACAACCCACTAAACCAACCAGAGCCACTGGGGACAGACACCAAAAACAATAGAAACTGCGAACCTGCAGCCTGCGAAAAGGAGACCCCAAACACAGTAAGATAAACAAAATGAGAAGGCAGAAAAACACACAGCAGATGAAGGAGCAAGGTAAAAACCCACCAGACCTAACAAATGAAGAGGAAATAGGCAGTCTACCTGAAAAAAGAATTCAGAATAATGATAGTAAAGATGATCCCAAATCTTGGAAGTAGAATACAGAAAATACAGAAACATTTAAGGACTTAGAAGAACTAAAGAGGAAACAAGCAATGATGAACAACACAATAAATGAAATTAAAAACACTCTAGAAGGGATCAATAGCAGAATAACTGAGGCAGAAGAACGGATAAGTGACCTGGAAGATAAAATAGTGGAAATAACTACTGCAGAGCAGAATAAAGAAAAAACAATGAAAAGAACTGAGGACAGTCCCAGAGAACTCTGGGACAACATTAAATGCACCAACATTCGAATTATAGGGGTCGCAGAAAAGAAGAGAAAAAGAAAGGGACTGAGAAGATATTTGAAGAGATTATAGTTGAAAACTTCCCTAATATGGGAAAGGAAATAGTTAATCAAGTCCAGGAAGAAGAGAGAGTCCTATACAGGATAAATCTAAGGAGAAACATGCCATGACACATATTAATCAAACTATCAAAAATTAAATACAAAGAAAACATATTAAAAGCAGCAAGGAAAAAACAACAAATAACACACAAGGGAATCCCCATAAGGTTAACAGCTGATCTTTCAGCAGAAACTCTGCAAGCCAGAAGGGACTGGCAGGACATATTTAAAGCGATGAATGAGAAAAATCTACAACCAAGATTACTTTACCCAGCAAGGATCTCATTCAGATTTGATGGAGAAATTAAAACCTTTACAGACAAGCAAAAGCTGAGAGAGTTCAGCACTGCCAAACCATCTTTACAAGAAATGCTAAAGGAACTTCTCTAGGCAAGAAACACAAGAGAAGGAAAAGACCTACAATAACAAATCCAAAACAATTAAGAAAATGGGACTAGGACATACATATCAATAATTACCTTAAATGTAAATGGATTAAATGCTCCCACCAAAAGACACAGACTGGCTGAATGGATACAAAAACAAGACCCATATATATGCTGTCTACAAGACACCCACTTCAGACCTAGGGACACATACAGACTGAAAGTGAGGGGATGGAAAAAGGTATTCCATGCAAATGGAAATCAAAAGAAAGCTGGAATAGCAATTCTCTTATCAGACAAAAGAGACTTTAAAATAAAGACTATTAGAAGAGAAAAAGAAGGACACTACCTAATGATCAAGGGATCAATCCAAGAAGAAGATACAACAATTTAAATATTTATGCACCCAACATAGGAGCACCTCAATACATAAGGCAAATACTAACAGCCATAAAAAGGGAAATCAACAGTGACACAATCATAGTAACGGATTTTAACACCCCACTTTCACCAATGGACAGATCATCCAAAATGAAAATAAATAAGGAAACAAAAGCTTTAAATGATTCATTAAACAAGATGGACTTAATTGATATTTATAGGACATTCCATCCAAAAAAAAACAGAAACCACATTTCTCTAAAGTATTCATAGAACATTCTCCAGGATAGATCATATCTTGCATCACAAATCAAGCCTTGGTAAATTTAAGAAAATTGAAATCATACCAAGTATCTTTTTCAACCACAACGCTATGAGACTAGATATCAATTACAGGAAAATATCTGTAAAAAATACAAATACATGGAGGCTAAACAATACACTACTTAATTACCAAGTGATCACTAAAGAAATCAAAGAGGAAATAAAAAAATATCTAGAAACAAATGACAATGGAGACACAACGACCCAAAACCTATGGGATGCAGCAAATGCAGTTCTAAGAGGGAAGTTTATAGCAATACAATCCTACCTTAAGAAACAGGAAACATCTCAAATAAACAACCTAACCTTGCACCTAAAGCAATTAGAGAAAGAAGAACAAAAAAACACAAAGTTAGCAGAAGGAAAGAATTCATAAAGATCTGATCAGAAATAAATGAAAAAGAAATGAAGGAAACGATAGCAAAGGTCAATAAAACTAAAAGTTGGTTCTTTGAGAAGATAAACAAAATTGATAAACCATTAGCCAGACGCATCAAGAAAAAAAGGGAGAAGACTCAAATCAATAGAATTAGAAATGAAAAAGGAGACGTAACAACTGACACTGCAGAAATACAGAGAATCATGAGAGATTACTACAAGCAACTCTATGCCAATAAAATGGACAACCTGGAAGAAATGGACAAATTCTTAGAAATGCACAACCTGCCGAGACTGAACCAGGAAGAAATAGAAAATATGAATAGACCAATTACAAGCACTGAAATTGAAACTGATTAAAAATCTTCCAACAGGGCTTCCCTGGTGGTGCAGTGGTTGAGAGTCCGCCTGCAAATGCAGGGGATATGGGTTCATGCCCCGGTTGGGAAGATCCCACATGCCATGCAGAGGGTGGGCCCCTGAGCCATGGCCACTGAGCCTGCGCGTCCGGAGCCTGTGCAAGGCCACAACAGTGAGAGGCCTGCGTACCGCAAAAAAAGAAAAAAAAAAAATCTTCCAACAAACAAAAGCCCAGGACCAGATGGCTTCACAGGCAACTTCTATCAAACTTTTATAGAAGAGCTAACCCCTATCCTTCTCAAACTCTTCCAAAATTCAGCAGAGGGAGGAACACTCCGAAATTCATTCTACGAGGCCACCATCACCCTGATACCAAAAGCAGACAAAGATGTCACAAAGAAAGAAAACTACAGGCCAATATCATTGATGAACATAGATGCAAAAATCCTCAACAAAATACTAGCAAACAGAATCCAACAGCACATTAAAAGGATCATACACCATGATCAAGTGGGGTTTATTCCAGGAATGCAAGGATTCTTCAATATATGCAAATCAATGTGATATACTATATTAACAAATTGAAGGAGAAAAACCATATGATCATTTCAATAGATGCAGAGAAAGCTTTTGACAAAATTCAACACCCATTTATGATAAAAACCCTGCAGAAAGTAGGCATAGAGGGAACTTTCCTCAACATAATAAAGGCCATATATGACAAACCCAAGCCAACATCATCCTCAATGGTGAAAAACTGAAAGCATTTCCACTAAGATCAGGAACATGACAAGGTTGCCCACTCTCACCACTATTATTCAACATAGATTTGGAAGTTTTAGCCACAGCAATCAGAGAAGAAAAGGAAATAAAAGGAATCCAAATGAGAAATGAAGAAGTAAAGCTGTCACTGTTTGCAGATGACATGATCCTATACATAGAGAATCCTAAAGATGCTACCAGAAAACTACTAGAGCTAATCAATGAACTTTGTAAAGTAGCAGGATAAAAAATTAATGCACAGAAATCTCTGTTATTTCTATACATTAATGATGAAAAATCTGAAAATGAAATTAAGGAAACACTCCCATTTACCACTGCAAAAGAAAAAAAAAATATCTAGGAATAAATCTACCTAAGAAGACAAAAGACCTGTATGCAGAAAATTATAAGACACTGATGAAAGAAATTAAGGATGATACAAATAGATGGAGAGATAGACCATGTTCTTGGATTGGAAGAATCAACATTGTGAAAATGACTCTACTACGCAAAGCAATCTACAGATTCAATGCAATCCCTATCAATCTACCACTGGCATTTTTCACAGAACTAGAACAAAAAATTTCACAATTTGTATGGAAACAGAAAAGACCCTGAATAGCCAAAGCAATCTTAAGAACGAAAAATGGAGCTGGAGGAATCAGGCTCCCTGACTTCAGACTATACTACAAAGCTACAGTAATCAAGACAGTATGGTACAGGCACAAAAACAGAAATATAGATCAATGGAACAGGATAGAAAGCCCAGAGATAAACCCACGCACATATGGTCACCTTATCTTTGATAAAGGAGGCAGGAATGTACAGTGGAGAAAGGACAGCCTCCTCAATAATTGGTGCTGGGAAAACTGGACAGCTACATGTAAAAGAATGAAATTAGAGCACTCCCTGACTCCATACACCAAAATAAACTCAAAATGGATTAAAGACCTAAACTTAAGACCAGACACTATCAAACTCTTAGAGGAAAACATAGGCAGAACACTCTATGACATAAATCACAGCAAGTTCCTTTTTGACCCACCTCCTAGAGGAATGGAAATGGAAACAAAAATAAACAAATGGGACCTAATGAAACTTCAAAGCTTTTGCACAGCAAAGGAAACCATAAACAAGACCAAAAGACAACCCTCAGAATGGGACAAAATATTTGTAAATGGAGCAACTGACAAAGGATTAAGCTCCAAAATTTACAAGCAGCTCAGGCAGCTCAATAACAAAAAACAAGCATCCCAATCCAAAAATGGGCAGAAGACCTAATAAACATTTCTCCAAAGATCATATACAGATTTTAAACAAACACATGAAAGAATGCTCAACATCATTAATCATTAGAGAAATGCAAATCAAAACTACAATGAGATATCATCTCACACCAGTCAGAATGGCCATCATCAAAAAATCTAGAAAAAATAAATGCTGGAGAGGGTGTGGAGAAAAGGGAACCCTCTTGCACTGTTTGTGGGAATGTAAATTGATACAGCCACTATGTAGAACAGTACAGAGGTTCCTTAAAAAACTAAAAATAGAACTACCATACAACCCAGCAATCCCACTACTGGGCATATACCCTGAGAAAACCATAATTCAAAAAGAGTCATGGGGCTTCACTGGTGGCGCAGTGGTTGAGAGTCCACCTGCCGATGCAGGGGACATGGGTTTGTGCCCCGGTCCGGGAAGATCCCACACGCCACAGAGCGGCTAGGCCCATGAGCCATGGCCACTGAGCCTGCTCATCCGGAGCCTGTGCTCCACAACGGGAGAGGTCACAACAGTGAGAGGCCCGCGTACTGCAAAAAAAAAAAAAAAAAGAGTCATGTACCAAAATGTTCATTGCAGCTGTATTTACAATAGCCAGGACATGGAAGCAACCTAAGTGTCCATCAACAGATGCATGGGTAAATAAGATGTGGCACATATATACAATGGAATATTACTCAGCCATAAAAAGAAACGAAATTGAGTGATTTGTAGTGAGTTGTATGGACCTAGAGTCTGTCGTACGGAGTGAAGTAAGTCAAAGGAGAAAAACAAATACCGTGTGCTAACACATAAATATGGAATCTAAGAAAAAAAAAAGATCATGAGGAACCTAGGGGCAAGACGGGAATAAAGACACAGACCTACTAGAGAATGGACTTGAGGATATGGGGAGTGGGACGGGTAAGCTGTGACAAAGTAAGAGGGTGGCATGGACATATATACACTACCAAACATAAAATAGATAGCTAGTGGGAAGCAGATGCATAGCACAGGGACACCAGCTCGGTGGTTTGTGGCCACCTGGAGGGGTGGGATGGGGAGGGTGGGAGGGAGGGAGGTGCAAGAGGGAAGAGATATGGGAACGTGTGTATATGTATAACTGATTCACTTTGTTATAAAGCAGAAACTAGCACACCATTGTGAAGTAATTATACTCCAATAAAGATGTTAAAAAAAAAGGACTTCTTTAAGCTAAAAATGGGGGTGCACTAATTAAAATAAGAAAACATCCAATATCACTGGAAAAGGTAAATATATAGTAAAGATAATGGATCAATCACTTACAAAGCAAGTAAGAAGTTTAAAAGAAACAAAAAGTTAACTTTAAAAGTACAATAATTAGTTAAGAAATAAATAAAATAAAAAGATGTAAAATGTGACATCAAAAATATAAAATGTGGGGTTGGGGGAGTAAAAACATAAAGTTTGGAATGTGTTCAAATTTAAGTTGCTTTCAACTCTAAACAAATCGTTATATACAAAGGATGTTACATGTGAACCTCATGGTAACCATAAAGCAAAAACTTACAGTAAATACACAAAAGAAAACGAGGAAGAAATCTAAATATAATATTAAAGAAAGCCATTAAACCACAAGGGAAGAGAGAAAGAGAAGAAGGGACCAGAAAGAACTATGAAAATAGCCAAAAAACAAGAAACAAAATGGCAATAAGTGCATATCTATAAATAACTACTCTGAATGTAAATGGACTAAATTCTCCAATCAAAAGGCATCAAGTGGCTGAATGGAAAAAAAATAAGATCCATCTATGCGCTTCCTACAAGAGACTCACTTCAGAAGTAAGGACTTACACAGACTGTAAGTGAAGGGGATGTGAAAAATACTCCATGCAAATGGAAATGAAAAGAAATCTGGGATAGCTATACTCATATCAGACAAAATAGACTTTAGAACAGAGACTGTAACAAAAGAAAAAGAATGGTATTGCATATGATAAGGGGGTCAATCTAAGAAGAGGATATAACATTCATAACTATTTATGCACCCAACATAGGGGCACCAAAATACAGAAAACAAATATTAACAGGCTTAAAGGGAGAGACTGACAGCAATACAATAATACTAAGGGATTTTTTAATGTCCCACTTACATCAATGGATAGATCATCAAGACAGAAGATTCATAAGGTAATAGTGGTCCAAAAAAATATTGGACAAGATACTTAATAGATATATACAGAAAATTCCATCCAAAAGCAGAATACAAGAATACACATTCTTCTCAAGAGCACATGGAATATTCTCCAGGATCGATTTATATTAGGCCACAAAACAAGTCTTAATAAATTCAAAAAGATTTAAATCATATCCATCATCCTTTCTGACCCAAATGGAATGAAACAGAAATCAATTAAAAGAAGAAAATGAGAGAAACAACAAAAATGTGGCAATTAAGCAACATGCTATTGAACAACAAATGGATTATCAAAGAAATCAAAGGAGAAATCAAAATATATCTAAAGACAAAAGAAAACAGAACTACAACATACCAAAATCTATGGGATTCAGCTCAAGTGGTCCCAAGAGGGAAGTATATAGCAATATAGGTCTACCTCAAGAAATAAGAAAAATCTCAAATAAACCAACTTTATACCTAAAGAAACTAGAAAAAGAAGAGCAAATGAAGCCCAATGTTAGTAGTAGGAAGAAACTAATAAAGATTCAATTGGAAATAAGTGAAATAGAGACTAAAAAACAACAGAAAAAATCAATGAAACTAAGAGCTGGTTCTTTGAAAAGATACACAAAATTGACAATTCTTTAGCTAGACTAACCAAGAAACAAAGAGAATTCAAAAAAACGAAACTAGAAATTAAAGTGGAGAAATTATAACTGAGATCACAGAAATAAAAAGGATTACAAGAAATTACTACAAGCATTTATGCACCAACAAACTGGATAACCTAGGGGAAATGTATACATTCCTAGAAACATACAGTCTTCCAAGACTGACCGGGGAAGAAATATAAAATTGAAACAATCAAAAACCTCCCAATAAACAAAACTCTAGGACCAGACGGCATCACAGGTGAATTGCACTAAACATTCAAAGAAGTGCACGCTTCTGATGGTTCAACTTTCATAAGCCATTTTGCCTATGAATGAAGGTCTCATCCAGGGATCTTAGCTTGTGTCAGGAAGGTTGCTTCAAAGAGGTAGGCAGTCATTCTCCAAACAACTGAAAGTGAGCACAAGTTTGTTTGAATGCTCATTTAGAGATGAATGCCTTATAAATTAAAATTACATATATTGGAAACCTAGCCAGTACTTCCAATTCTGAGCTCCAAGGTGAAAATCACTAGGCTAGTTGGTCTAAAATTCAGGCATTGATTTGCAAGACAGCCACTTTGCACATGACCATTTTGTGAGAGTCCTCCTTGAATATTAGCAACTGGTTTATATACCTAATGATGGTAACTGTCTCTCATGAGCAATGCTGATGGGCTAGAGAATTTGTGCATGGTATTATATCTGTGTGGTACTACTTTTAATGTTTTAAATTATTCTTTGTATTTCAGTTTATGTTTTGAATTTCATAAAGTAACACATTTCTGAATGAGCACATTAAATGTATTTTCATTTTAATATCTTTTTTATGAGGTGGCAAGTAAATATAAAGCCTCAAAACAGAGGAAAAAGGTCACATTTAAAGAGGTTTATAAGCCAAAATATCCTTGGGGTTGATGCCTTTCAACACATGAAGATATGCATAAGATGTGACAAAACTTCTTAACTAATAGAAAACACATTATTCTTTGTCTTAAAATAACCTGTGAAATATTATAAAGAGAAATTTGCAGTAAGACATATTAACTATAGAGTATGTTCTACAGGGAGATCAAAGAGCTGTGAAAGCATACTGACAGATATATTTCCTTTATCTAAAAAAATGTGTTTAACTCAAGTGCTAATAAAACTCATATTCCTGGGATTCAGTATTCCATAAAAATATCAATGTAAATATCCATAGATATTTAAACATTGGAATCATTTAAATTTTTGATAAATGTTTATTACAAATTTAGTATAGAGATGATAAAATAAGTAACATCTATTTTGTTTATATTAATGTTTATAAACACTTGTGAAAGCAAATATTAATTTAAGGTATTGGTGCTTGTACCCTTTCATGAACATATTAAACCACTTCCTGTAAGTGGAAATGGAAAAAGATTGTCTTAAATATGACCATTGAATTGAGACATTTGGAATTCAAACCGTTATCCTCTTAAAATATCATTCAACATGTGTCCTTTACAAAGCTGTATGTTTTTAATCTCAAAAAAGAATGGTCCTTAGAATTAGGTTTTATGTTACTTGCTATGAAACGGTTAAACTATATTTGTACCCTCTTTATTTTCTTCTCTATTTAATATATTTCACATCTTAAATACTTTTTTAAAAACCTACATTGTTGACAACCATATTGTCTTAACTCTAAAACTTCACTGAAAGGTCTTTACAGTGTAACTGTCTTTCTCCATCATCTGCTGTATACATAATCCCAATAATTAGATTGCTTTGCCTATTGATCTAATAAATTTGCTTGTGAAAGTAACCAATGAACTATCATTTTTTCTTGATAATTCTACATTATGTGAGGTCCCTCACTTCATCTATTAAAATATGTCCCTGTGTAATTTCAGGTAGTACTATCAAAGCTGTTCAACAGAGTGAGTTAGAGATATTTCTAGAGCCCCAATTCAGCTACACTTAATACAAAATATCTACATTTACTTTAGTTTAAACTCATACAGTCTCTTTTAAAATATTTATAAAATGGAAATAAAAATATTTCTCACATGGGGTTTTTGTCATGACTACATAATTAAATGTATAAAAAGTCCCTGGAGGGCTTCCCTGGTGGCGCAGTGGGTGAGAGTCCACCTGCCGATGCAGGGGACACGGGTTTGTGCCCTGGTCCAGGAAGATCCCACATGCCGCAGAGCAACTAGGCCCGTGAGCCATGGCCGCTGAGCCTGCGTGTCCTGAGCCTGTGCTCCGCAACGGGAGAGGCCACAACAGTGAGAGGCCCGTGTACCGCAAAAAAAAAAAAAAGTCCCTGCGGCAGGGATTGACACAGGGTAAATATTTTCTATATTATCATCTCTGTTGTTTTCCCTGTTATTACTGTACTAACTCTTTGTATCCTAGGATATCTTCTTTCTTTCCTAATATTCCTACTTTAAGGACATATGACAAATTTTATTCCTAGGCTTCCTTTCTTTTTCCCATGTGTTTTCCTTCTCTCAAGGTCAAACATGAACAGCTGTAATACCAAGTACAGAATATCCTTGAACAACTCATGGGTTGCAGGCATTGACCCTTCAGTGCAGTCATGTATAACTTACATTTGGCCTTCCGTAACTGTAGTTCCACAGACATAAATTTAAACAACCATGGATTAAACCAGCATGAATTATGTAGTACTATAGTATTTATTACTGAAAAAATTCACATAGAAGTGGACCCGTGCAGTTCAAACCCATGTTGTTCAAGAGTCAACTGTATATACTTCTATCTTTGGTTTGTTATCAATAATCCAGGTTTAAATATTTTATTTTCTTCAAAGTATTTCTACTTTAGAAGAATTAAATTTTCTTCAAAGAGATTTTCTAGCTTAGATTTACACTGTCCAAAACCCTTTGGAAATGTCAACCTAGTGTAACAGAATTTGGGAATTTCTTGCCTAATTGTGAAGTCAACCATTCTAAAAAATGCTTATTGTTCAACAGGAAGATGGAAATAACTGGTTAAATCTGGCACTGTGATCATCTGCTGAAGTGTGAAAAAGATTTTGCAGAACTTCAATCCTCTGAAAAGAGTCAATTAGTACCTAAACTATAATTACATAACTAAAATATGGCTGTATATTTCTAGATTTAGATTAGATTAAATTAACCTAAACCTACTTTAAAGAATTACACAGCATGCCTAATCACTGATCTCATTTCGAATTACCATATTAGACTGAAAACAAGATCACACCATTTAAAGCAAAATAAATAATAATGTGTGAAAACAGTGGCTATCAGTAAAACTAAATATTTATTTTGATTGATTAATTTTAATGGGCATGTGACACTCAACAAAATAGAGCTCAAAGAGTTAACACCATATAAAATTCATAGCTCTCATTCAGTGAAATGAGGCAAATCTTGACTTGAGCTTGCAAAATGTAAAAAGAACAGATACCTTGAAAAAATAGAAAAAAAAATATATACTACTTGTATTCCATTAAATTTTTAAACTAATAAAGTTAAGTATTTTCATTAACAACTTTTCTAGCTCTTCCTTGATATAGTGCAGAGGGACTTCTTCAAAACTCTTGAGTGTTTAAAATAAAATACTATGTGTAAAGATATCAATACATGATAAACGAAAATTCACTTTATATCCTATTTTCATATAACAACTCTACATAAATGATAAATGACATTATTCAACATAGGCTTAATAATGAGAAAACGTATTTGAAAAATTACATTTTACTAGAGGAAAAGGCATTCGGAGTTTCAGCAACATAATAAAGGAGATGTAGTTAGATTTGAACACACCAGAACAAGTAGAGGGTTAAAAAAATGGTAGGGAAATTAGACATACAATATAGGCACTTTAGTGGAAGGCAGATCAGTATTTAAGATACCACAATCTATCTCTCTCTGTGTATTTATATTTAAATATCAGGTAAATGTATGAAAGACTATCTGCTTATCTGCTACAAAAGAAAATCCCTAGAGTAGTATCACAGTTTATAAATGTATTTTTGGGCAGGGGGAGGAAGTGTTGAGGTGACGAACTATACAGACATCCACTGACAGAGACAGTGGGTCTATCATGTCATTAATCACAGAAAACAAGGAGATTGGTAGTTGCAGAATAAAGGTACTAGATTTGTCATTTGAGAGAAATGAAAATGTATCTTTTCTAGCATCTAGTTTGCTCTAATGTTTGAGGCAAGTACCACTAGGCCTTTGTCAACTGCATACTTCCAACTTAATGTATTAATAGTAGACAGAAGTGATTTAGCTCAATTTGGAGTTTTTCATCCATGTTGCCACAGGAACCGAATTGGCAGATACATTAATTTACAATAATTAAAAAAAATTTTTTTAAGTATTAGCCTTCAACTGAGGTTTGTAAAAATTCTATTTTCATATTTCAGAAGGCAAAATATAAGTGGTATGTAGGATAAAAAAATACAAGAGTCTTTATGTGATTCTGGCCCCTTGTTTCACTTTTTTGCCATAATCATTGAGAGGCACCCTTGGTCTAGAAGTCTGAAATACTGAACTGAGCCATTCCTATAGAAAGAGCCCTAAGCCTGATATGGGGGAGTTACAAGAAGTAAGCTAAAGAAAAAAAAAGCATTTGGCAATATTCACACCCATTCATGATAAAAAACCTTTAGCAAATACAAATAGAAGGAAGCATTGTTAATTAAATAAAGAGAATATTTGTAAAACCTACAGCTAACATCTTGAGGAGAGACTGAGTATGTTGCCTTTCATACTGGGACTAAGGAAAGGAAGCTTTATCATTACTTATGTTCAAACTTGTACTGGGGAATCTAGGAAGTTCAAATAGGCAAAAACACATAAATAAAAGTAATAAAGATGAGAAAAGAAGAACCAAAACTCTAATTATTTAGCAACAGCATCATTGCATATATAGACAACACTGTAGAATCAACAGCAATCTAAAATAAATCAATTTATCAGAATCAAGACATACAAGAAAAACATACAAGATTGAGCCATAAAAAGAAAAAAATACATGATTGATATATTAGTCACAAACAACTGAAATATAAAATTAAACAATTATTTAAAATAGCTTCAAAAAATCAAATAATTGGCAATTAATTTTTCAAAATTTAAACTCTTTGTCTTGAAATCTATAAAATATTGTTGACAAAAATCTACAGAAGCCTAACTATATGAAGAGATATACTATACTCATGGATTGGAGGATTCAACATTATTATGATATCTATTCTTCAATATTGTTTTATAGATTCAGTGCACTCATAATTAAATTCTAACAGACTTTTTAAAAAAAAAACTGACACGTTCATTTTAAGTTTGATAAGGAAATGCAAAGGACCTAAAATATCTTTAACATTATATAATTTAAAATAAAATTAGAGGGTTTAAATCACTTAATTTCAAGCCTTGGTACAAAGTTTCATTAAGACGGTATAGTATCACAAAAAATAAAAAAATAAAGTTTTGGAATTGCATACAGTGTCCAAAAATAGATCCATACAAAAACATTGAATTGCTTTCCAATGAAGTCACTAAGTAATGAATCCCTTATATAATTTATTAAATGTAAGAAGCTCAACTAAAAGAGTCCATACTGTATTTATATGAAGTCCAAGAACAATCAAAACTATTTAATGAGACAAAAATTAGAAAGCAGTTGCTGAGTCAAAGTAAAATAAGCTAAAAAGGGGCATGACAAAATTTTCTTATTTTATGTGGTGGTACAAGGGTATAGAGGAACATCAAAACTCATCAAACTGAACACTTAGGATCTTTGACTTTTGTTTTATGTTAATTATATTTCAGTAAAATGTAATTAGAAAACAGATTCATAAGGATAACAACTGGTCTGAAATGTTCTTTTGTAAATTGCTTGAGATAAAGCTAATGAAGTAGGCAAAGACCTGATAATGATTTTGCTTGCAAATTCTCCTAAGAGATTCGAATTTAATATTGTACGTTTGAGAAGAAATTGAAGGATTTTATGTAAAGAAGTGACCTGATGGGTTTAGACTCTTAGAAAGATCACTTGGGCATCTGACATGATAGGAACAAAATGGTACTGTACATGAATTAGTATTGTCAGTTGGCTACTGTGATAAGAAAAGTGAGGACCTGAATTTGAGAAGCACCAGTGGCAATGTAAAATAAAGGTAGATATTTAGAAGTCCAAAAGAATGAAAGTTGCATGTAGTGAGTTAGGTAGCTGTCAAAGCTACTTTTTGGGTTTCTGGCTAAAGAAGAGGTTTCTTCAATAGGATAGGAAAATTAGAGAAAGGGCTTCTCTGGAGGAGATAATTTGTTTAATTTGGGGATGTTGAAATTGGTATGTCTGAGAAACATGTAGGTAAAAAAAAAAAGTCTAGCAAATGACAATTAAGTGAATTTTTACCTTTAGATAAGAGTTTTTGCTTGGGCTATATTTTTTTGGAGTCCTAAACATACAGGTGTAAAAGCATACATGTAAAAGCATGGAGTTTTTACAGATATTGTCAATCACTTCCAAACACACCTCTTACTGAACAAGTTGCATTGATTACTCTTTGCAGCAAAGGATTACACACACCATGGGGAACCATGAACCACCTCAGTAAGTGGATGTTAAAAAGACTTATTAAAGGATCCGGACTTGTGTTACGTGAGTATGGGGAAGATTAATAACAGCAGTGCTTTTCTCTGTATGAGATGCTGTTGGGCAATAAGGGAAAGCTATGATTAGGTATCTTAAAAAATCTTATCTATAGGGAAGGGAGATTAGAGCATAACTAAAGTTGTAATTGGTAAAGGAACAGCCAGTCACCCATTTTAGCTATGGTAGAGGTATAGCTGGCATTTTGTGGCATGGAAAATGTTCCAGTTTTATCTGTGTTCAGGCATCACTGTGAATGTTTTTACTTTTGTCTTGATTCATTATGGTCACAGAGTAGCTTTATCTGATCTTGCTGTTCTATGAAATTGTTTCTGCTCAGCAAGAGAATACAGGACCTAACTGTGAGTGCCAAACCATAGTAATACCAGGGTCTGAATGACAGTGCCAGCCAAGCTCCTGCATATCAGGCACTGGTTTGTCTTTCTCAATATGTATCTCAACTAGGTAGATGGCTATTGGGATTGAAGGAGTGCCAAACCAGAATTTTCAGGAATACTAGCACTTAATACATTTTTAAGAGAAGGTATAGTTGAAGAGATTGGGGAAAATAACCTGAAGTTTTCAGAAAGAAAAGGGTGGAATCACGGGAAACAAACCTTTCATGAATGGGGCTGCTGGGCTTCCCTGGTGGCGCAGTGGTTGAGAGTCCGCCTGCCGATGCAGGGCACAAGGGTTCCTGCCCTGGTCCGGCAAGACACCACATGCCGTGGAGCGGCTGGGCCCGTGAGCCATGGCCGCTGAGCCTGCGTGTCCGGAGGCCCGCGTACTGCAAAAAAAAAAAAAAAAGAAGAAAGAAAAAGAATGGGGCTAGTATCCAGAGAGCCTATGCACTGTTTAACGGCTAAAAACTTGCTAGGATATTTTGTAAGTATTAGTTATTTTTAAAAATCAGTTTCAGCGGGAAAGAAGGTGTTTGTGTTTGTGAGGAGGGGAAGACTTGAAAACACTGAGGCATACATACACATTTTAATAATTAGTTACCAATAGTCATGATAGAGTCATAGTGTTATCCATGAAACCATTATTCCTTCAACTTTTTATAATGTTAAATATTTTTTAAACTTTTTAACATGTGAAAGTGGCCAGATTAATAACTAAGATATAAGAAGACAAAAACTATACTTTTGTACAAGTGAGATTCTTGCCAAAATAGGTTACAGAATACATTTGTTAAGAACAGATATGATTCAAATAATTTAAAAATTGAATCAATGTTAAAAAAGTTACTTAAATCTAATAAAGTGGTAAAGCATCCTGGACTAGAGTTACTGTGGTTCATCTGTATTAATTAGGAGATAAAGTCCAAAGCAGTTTAAAAAAAAAGGATTACACCTGAAGTCAAAGGACTTAGGCTGTGAAAGGAATCCTGGTTTTCCATACTATATTTAGCTCCACACTGGCAAAGAGATTATAGCCAGGCTCAACCTGTTTCTTGTGATCACAGGGAAAACATGCTAGATACCTGTAGTTCTACAGTCAATGGTCTGACCAAAAATCTGATTTCTAGTCAATCTAAGTACACTAGAAAACTCAAACCAAACCATTCTGATCTGTAATTCTAACCCTAAATTCACTTGCTATTGTATAACATGTAAGAATTTAACACCCTGAGAAAGTACATAAGTGTAGTAAATCAAATCTATATCTTTAGTATTTTTATAAATTTAGCAACAAGTGAGAATATTTGGTATTTAAAATATGTTTAAAATAATCTGATATTAAATAGGTACAGATATCTTTATTCCAAATAATAATACTTGTTAATTTATTTTAGACTAGTGATTTTAAGATAAAAATTTAGCTAACTTTGCAAACAGAATATTCAGGAAAACATAAATAACTGCATTTATAAATTTTATTTGTGGGATTTATTAGGACTATGTAAGTGTTTGACTACAATATGTTTGCTAGAGAGACTGCTTAAAATAAAACACACATATGCACTTTACAACATTTAGGGAAACAAATTGATTTTTAAAATACTTAAAAGAGCATTTGTTGTTTGGCAGCTGAATTTCAGAAAAAGAACATTTATAAATGTATTTCATAATATTTAGTGAAACTTAATTAGCTACATAGTCAAAGTTCTCTTAAGTACAAATAAACTTTACAAAACGTATAAATAATGAGATATTTAAAATGAGTTTTCAAAGTTAAAATAATATTAGCATTTGAATTCTTATTTACAAACTGTTATGTTGATTTTTTTTTTTTTTTTCCCCCGGTACGTGGGCCTCTCACCGTTGTGGCCTCTCCCGTTGCAGAGCACAGACTCTGGACACGCAGGCTCAGCAGCCATGGCTCACGGGCCCAGCCGCTCCGCGGCATGTGGGATCTTCCCGGACAGGGGCATGAACCCGCGTCCCCTGCATTGGCAGGCGGATTCCCAACCACTGCGCCACCAGGAAAGCCCTGTTATGTTGATTTTTAACTGAACGTTTCACAAGGACAAGTGTCATTCACATCCCTTCAATTAATAAATTGAAGGTGCAAATCAATATAGACCCTAGCAGAAAAAATCATACAACAATACTACCCTAATGTAGTATATAGACCAATCTTCATTTTGGTGATTTTGTTCCTGCAATTACTTTGTGTCATGGTATCAATGGATAAAGGTAATATGCAAATCTTAAAACACATACTACTAAAAAGTGTGTGACAGAAAATGGAATGAAGTGAACAGATTAAAAATCTGGTGTTCTGGTCACAGCCATTCAAAAATGCCTCATATGCCACCACTTCTCTTGTACAAGCTGTTATCATAGATTCAAATGTCCCTCCCTGAACCCACAGCCACTGAAAATTACTTCATGTACTCAACTATATATTTCAGCTCTGTCTATTCCTCGACAACTCAATAAAATCTCTCTTCCAAAATATACATAAAATTAATTTCATTCCTCTTAAGTTTTAAACATCTTATCTTTTGAGTACATTTTTTCTTATCATGTCTTGTTCTAAGAATGAGCATTATTTCCTTCTAGATGACACACACTTAATGGTCAGCAACTGTCATTTTCATCTCTATAGCTCCCACAAATTTCAACAATAACTCTTCCTCAATACATTTTTTAAATTGTAATGGATGGTTTTAGCTTAACTTCCCTCTTTCTACTTAAGGTGTTTGATATATATTACAACCCCTCTAACTTACTAAACCTATTCAGAAATTAGCATTAATTGGGCTTCCCTGGTGGCACAGTGGTTGAGAGTCCACCTGCCAATGCAGGGAACACGGGTTCGTGCCCCGGTCCGGGAAGATCCCACATGTCTGTGGAGTGGCTAGGCCCATGAGCCATGGCCGCTGAGCCTGCGCGTCTGGAGCCTGTGCTCTGCAACAGGAGAGGCCACAACAGTGAGAGGCCCGCGTACCGCAAAAAAAAAAAAAAAAAGAAATTAGCATTAATTCCTGGTAAACCATGCAATAACTCTCCACAGCAAGTTCTTAAAATGATATATATAAACAATTCCTAGTACAATGAAATCAAGGCAGGGTACATAATCAGTAGCACAGAGGCTTAAATACACAAGCCCACGCCCACACATAAACATACATACACACACAGGATGTTTAATTTTTCTATTGCTGTATAACAAGTTATTATTCATTTAGCAGCATAAAACAAAACAAATTTAATATCTCAGTTTCCATGGGTCAAGAGTACAGGTAAAAGGTAACTGGGTTTTCTGCTCAGCGTCTCACCAGGGTAAAAGCATGGTCAGCTGGGCTACAATACTTATCCAACTCTTGGGATTCTCTTCCAAGCTTCCAGGTTGTTGGAAGGATTCATTTCCTTGCCATACGACTGAGTTTCACACTTTTTGTTGGCTGCTCACTCATGGAACACTGTTACCTCCTAGAGGCCACCTGCAGTTCTTTATAACAGGACCCCCAGAGGAAGTGCAAAGTGTGCATGTTTACTTCCTTCAAGGCCAGCAGAAGAATTTCTACTGTTGCTTCCTGGGTCTTTTAAAGGTTCAGTGGATTAGGTCAGACTCAAAGCAGCTGATTAGAGACCTTAATTACATAAGAAAAAGTTTCATTTTGCCATATATAGTACCATAATCATGGGAATGATAGTCTATCCTATTCATTCACTGGCCCTACCCACACTAAAACAAAAGGGATTACCTAGGGTGTGTACTCTGGAAGGCAAAACCTTAGGAGACATCTTAGAAGTCAGCCTTCCACACAGGGATCAAATTAATTTCAGGGTCAGAATCATGACATCAGTTTTGAATAGCACAGCTTGCTGAACAACGTGTTTGTTATCTTACATGGTAGCTACTGATTATGGTCTGATTGGGGTCACCAATCATACTTGCATGGCAGGGCAATGGAGTTTCCCCCAGACTTGAAATTGTCAATGCTAAAACTTAACTGACTTGGTCAAACTTGGTTTGTGACCTTATTCTTGATTCCTTAAGTCACAGAAATATTGACCATTACCTTCAACTAAGATCCACTGAAAACAGAAGAGAGATTTGGGGAAGCCATTATGTCTCAGGTTTATCATCTGTGTCTCACTTTTGATGTTCCAAATAGTAGAGAGAGTTCCAAGTTCATATGTGTCAAACAAAGGGCTGACAGGCTTTTATCATCTATCCAGCCATAAATCCATGTAAGTGAAACTTATACATACCAATCACTTCAAATTTATGTACTGTCAAGCATGGTGATAATGCCTACTGTTTTTCAAAGGAACGAGAAAGAGAGCTGGTAGTGTCCATGTGTTTTATTTCTTTCATCTCTGAAGCCAATTTTGGTCTTCTTAATCCAGTCATAAAACATGATAAAGTGAGTATATTCATATGATGGAATAAAGTTATAAAACTTTGAGTAAAATATTTTAATATTCTGAAAAAAATTTACACAATGAAATCACCTGTAAAACTATAACTCTGCATTAAGATTTGTTTATAGTTAGATGGTATTTATGCATAAAACTGACAATATTGGAGAAAATGAAGATAGAAATGGATTGGGTGGGTAAAACTAAGATAAATGACTGTGGCCACTTTCAGTTAATTTGGCAGATTGAACTGGTAAATGGATTTCTCTCTCCTATTTCTTATATAAAATAATGCTGGAAGAGAAACAATTAATAAATTATGGAACTCAAAATCAGGAAAGATAACTCTCCAGTGAAAGGGATAAAAAAGAAACTCAAAGTCAGAAATGTGAGGGAACTAAAATCCAGGTGCTTATACCATAATTAGAACCAGATAGGATCTTTAATGGCTAGGGTTTAATGCCCCAGACCAGTGGTTCTCCTACACTTTTGTCTTAAAACCATATACTCTTAAAAATTAATAAAGATCCCCAAAAGCTATTGTTTACTTATTATATTAGATTAATATTTACTTTATTAGAGTAAATATTACTATTTACTCTATTAGATTAGATTGATATTTATTAGAAATGAAAACAGAATTTAAAATTTATTTACTAATTTAAATAGCAGTAATTAATTCATAATAAGTTAACATAAATAAAATTTTACAACTAATAACTATATTTTTCAAAACAATAATGATTAATAGACTACAGACATATTCCCATATCTGTCTTTTTCATTCAATCTGTTTCAGTATCACACACCATGAAAAAACTTACTTGA
This sequence comes from Orcinus orca, assembly GCF_937001465.1. Taxonomy (NCBI): domain Eukaryota; kingdom Metazoa; phylum Chordata; class Mammalia; order Artiodactyla; family Delphinidae; genus Orcinus; species Orcinus orca. The sequence continues at coordinate 59,621,643 of NC_064564.1, forward strand.
CACTCCTAGGAGAATAAATGAATATTGTTTTGATTCCATAGTCCTTCTGAATGGGTCTAAGGACACCGAGAGATCAGAGATGCCAGACCACACTTTGAGAACTTACACCCCAGAAGTATGGAGGGGAGTAAGTCTGGATTCTAACACTTATAAAAAAGGTAAAAACTGAGATAACTGTAGATAGCTGAAAGTCATAAAGCACTGATCTGTAAGTGAAAATATCTGCTAGTTGTCAAGGGAAAGTGTAAAGGATGCCTGTGATGCATGTGGGCCCTTGAATAAAACAGGAGTCTCTAGTGACAATCTGGAAACTGAGTACTCCACCATGCTTTTGTATAAAGTCAATTAATACCACTAATGGGGTACACAGGCACATAAATTGAGGAACCTACCTCAAAATGACTTCTGACTAGAAAAACTCTTACGGCCTTAGCAGTGACAAACATTAATATATTTTAAAGGGATAGTTCCACCACCCATGGTATTTTACATTATCATAGAAAACAACCTCACTGAGGAGGACATAACTTTTAAACAAGGAAGTATTTGGGGAAACAATACATCATGAAGATGAGTTAGCATGCACACATTCACATACACACACACACACAAACACATTCACACACACAAAGAAGAACTGGATATTACAGACTATATAAATAGTAAGTTTAATATGCTTAATAGTCACATTTAAAGGATTTAAAATAACAAAGAGATAAAAAACTAGAAAACTAAGATATTAAATATTCTTAAAAAGTAGATTTAATAATCAAATAAAATATACTCAATGAAATTAAAACATAAACACCCACATTTCCATTAATACTTAGAAAAAATACTAGGAATATTTAGGATCATTTAGGAATTATTTTAATTATTTAGGAATAATTGAAAGTGAATTATATGTCTGAGGAAGTTACCTACAATGTAGCACTGAAAGTAAAAGACATAGAAAATTTCAAATAGATGGGACAGAAGAACTCCCAAAACATATCACCAAGAATTCTGAAAGAAGAAAACAAAGAGTGGGAGAGAAATAATATCAGACAGTTCCAAGACTGAAGAAGGACATGAGATCTTAATATAGAAGACAATTCGTTCTACAAAGCACAAACAACATTAATCTTCACTGAGACTTATTAAAGTTAAAATAGAAATGAAGATATTTTTTAAAATAACACGGATTCCTTTGCTGTGCAACAGCTTTTAAGTTTCATTAGGTCCCATTTGTTTATTTTTGTTTTTATTACCATTTCTCTAGGAGGTGGGTCAAAAAGGATCTTGCTGTGATTTATGTCATAGAGTGTTCTGCCTATATTTTCCTCTAAGAGTTTTATAGTGTCTGGCCTTAATTTACGTATTTAATCCATTTTGAGTTTATTTTTGTTTATGGTGTTAGGAAGTGTTCTAATTTCATTCTTTTACATGTAGCTGTCCAGTTTTCCCAGCACCACTTATTGAAGAGGCTGTCTTTTCTCATTGTATATTCTTGCCTCCTTTATCAAAGATAAGGTGACCATATGTGAAAGACAACCCTCAGAATGAGAGAAAATATTTGCAAATGAAGCAACTGACAAAGGATTAATCTCCAAAATTTACAAGCAGCTCAGGTAGCTCAATATCAAACAAACAAACAACCCAATCCAAAAATGGGCAGAAGACCTAAATAGACATTTCTCCAAAGAAGATATACAGATTGCCAACAAACACATGAAAGGATACTCAACATCACTAATCATTAGAGAAATTCAAATCAAAACTACAATGAGGTATCACCTCACATCAGTCAGAATGGCCATCAACAAAAAATCTACAAACAATAAATGTTGGAGAGGGTGTGGAGAAAAGGGAACCCTCTGGCACTGTTGGTGGGAATGTATGTTGATACAGCCACTATGGAGAACAATATGGAGGTTCCTTAAAAACCTAAAAGTAGAACTACCATACGACCCAGCAATCCCACTACTGGGCATATACCCTGAGAAAACCGTAATTCAAATAGAGTCATGTACCACAATGTTCATTGCAGCTGTATTTACAATAGCCAGGACATGGAAGCAACCTAAGTGTCCATTGACAGATGAATGGATAAAGAAGATGTGGCATATATATATACAATGGAATATTACTCAGCCATAAAAAGAAACGAAATTGAGTTATTTGTAGTCAGGTGGATGGACCTAGAGTCTGTCATTCAGAGTGAAGTCAGTCAAAAAGAGAAAAACAAATACCGTATGTTAACACATATATATGGATCTTAAAAAAAAATGTTATGAAGAACCTAGGGGCAGGATGGGAATAAGGATGCAGACCTACTAGAGAATGGACTTGAGGACATGGGGAGGGGGAAGGGTAAGCTGGGACAAAGTGAGAGAGTGGCATGGACATATATACACTACCAAATGTAAAATCGATAGCTAGTGGGAAGCAGCCGCATAGCACAAGGAGATCAGCTCAGTGCTTTGTGACCACCTAGGGGATGGGATAGAGAGGGTGGGAGGGAGAAGCAAGAGGGAGGAGATATGGGGATATATGTATATGTATAGCTGATTCACTTTCTTATAAAGCAGAAACTAGCACACCATTGTAAAACAATTATACTCCAATAAAGATGTTTAAAAAAAAATAACAAGGAAGGGCTATTCAAGTCAGTAGTCTTCTCATCAGTAATAACAGATGTAAGAAGACAATCAAAAAATACTTTAAACTATAAAATAAGAGTTAATCTAAAATTATATCCAGTTATATGTTGTGAAAGACATATTGAGGGTGTTTCTAATTAGAATCTTTGGAAGAACTATTGACCCATGTAGTTTCTCAAGAAGAAATTAATACAGAAGAAAGAATTGGCATGCAAGGAGCCATAGTTTACATAAAAAGGATTTAACCATTTAGGAAGATCCAAAAGAATACTGACCATAGAAAGAATAACTTCATAGTATTAATCAAGTAAAATAGATAATAAAGAGTAAGCATAGAGAGTTTATTTTAAAAAGCACCACTACACCTAGTCCCCAGAAATGTGCTTTTCCAATGTTAAAACAGTTTAGCAAGCTCTGCCACAGCTTAAAACATCAAGATACTGTAATTACAACTGAGGTTCTACCATTTCAACAAGGAACTTATAAAACACAAAAAGAAAAAGGGAACAAAAAAGAAAAAAATAATTTTTAAAATTTTCATGCCGTGTACATGTTGTGTAACATGAAAACAATTTCAAGAATCATACTTACACAACACGATTTCAAACCCTTGCTCTGTCACATACCACCTATATGAGTAATTTAGGGCAAGTCATTTCATTTTTGTCCTTCAGCTTCTATATCTAGAATATAGAGACAAAACCCCTATTTACTACATTATAAATTGGGGTAGGGTGATGACAGCTAAAGAATCAAAGTCTGAGAAACTCAAAAGGAGGTAAAATGCAATGGGAAAAAGTCAATGGACCAAAGTAATTACAATATAGGTAACTAATCTTTGGTCCATAATAGGCAATTGATAAATGGTGCTTGTAATTAAGGTATCCAATAGAATCAAGGAGGAACCTTCTGGACCTGAAATTTATTTATTTATTCAAAAATAGCTAAATAGTAAACCCTAGTTCTTGGTGGCCTACACCACTTTGTAGTGTTATCTAGAATATCCTAACTTTTCTGAGTGCAACTGGCACAGCTCCTGGTCCAATAATCCATGGATAACAGATTATCCCTACCAAGGTGGAATGCTTCATTATTTCTCTTTTCTTTTTCTTTTCCCCATATTATGGTATCATTGTGCCACTGAGGCAGTATGTGAGGGATCCTCAGGACTATCCTCAGGTCCCATGATTTGCCAGAAAAACTCAGAAACTTGGAAAAGAAGATATGTTATTATCACAGTTATGGTTTAACATCAAAAGGGATACAGATTAAAAGCAGCACACAGACAAAAAGAGATTTCATAGGGTGGAGTCCAGGAGAAACATGGCATGGGCTTCCAGTTGTCTTCTTCCAGTGGACAGTGCTTCCTTCTCTCAGAAATGATTGAGTCAACATTTAGAAAGTGTTTCTAACCAGGGAAGCTCACTCAAGCCTTTGTGTCCAGGATAGTTGTTGGAGGTTATTCATGAAGTCTTGGAGTGCCCATGCGACTGACCTTAGCTACTTAGCCTTCAACCCTCTACCCTGCAAAGGTCAAACTGATACAGTGTACGAGGGCCCCAGGTGAGCAAAAACAGATGTTCACTCTAAGTAACATTATTCAGCATAAACTATCTGATGCGATCTAATGTCTCAGGTATACAAAGACACTCTTGTCTGACCAGACCCTTTTCCAAGAGTTCAGAGTTAATCTCACAGGAGTTGGTTGAAGGCTAGCACTTTGTTTGAAATACAGGGCTTGAGCACCCCAAGAGTGGTGAGTTAACTCTTACTACACAGGCAATCTCAGTGTCTTACCCAGAAAATTAACCTTGAGATGACACTCACTCATCTCTCACTTAAACTCAAAGCTGTCTTGCCACTGTTACATTTTTTTCCACTCTACAGCAGACATAGTACATTATCCCCATGAAACTGAACAGATCAGTATCAACTCCAAGCTAGATTTCACTCCATTTCAGCCTATTCATGCCAATCTTCCAGAGACTCCCTTTGCTTCAGTTTTCTCATTTTATGAGCCTCAATCCTAGTATTTAGTCAGATTTCACTTACAATTTTATGTTTCACTTCAAAGATTTTTGACACTGGAATAAACCTGTCCCATATTTTCTTTATCATGTGTTGATTTAGGTACTTATTCTTCATTTACTCTTTGAAAATCAATTTAGTTGTCATTTTCTGCTGGTAGAACATTGTTGCCAGCCTTGTTCAGAACACAAACATGCAGATGCAAATATCCCACTACTCTGTGCTCCACACACCATGTTAGACATCTAGAGAGAAACCTATGATTCAATGGAGAGTCTGAATTGCAGTTCAAAATTTTAGCATGTCGAATCCTGACATGATGGCTGTGCTTCACCAGATTCTTGACTGAGACAACAGCAATTTCTAATTTGAAAACTTAAGACAATCAAGTGTGGGATTTTGCATATTTCAATGCCGAAAATGAAAGAATAAATTCTATCATAAAAGAAAGAATAACATATTATGACACCAAGTTTACCTCATTCCAAAAATGTTCTGTTATATAGAAAGGTTTTAGCATAGTTTTTGTAAAGCAAATATTTTTTATCTATAATCTCATATTTCCCAAGTACTGCTCTTAAGAAATCTTATACAGACATTATTTCAAGGCTTTGAAATAACAAAATCATTTTAAGAACCAAAAAATGTTTCAAACCACAAATAACTGTAATATTATATGACAATCCACATTTCTAATTTGCATCTTCTCTTACCAAAATGAGAACAAATTAAATACCTTTATTTCTAAGGGGGCATAGTTCATTCAGGATTCTTCGGAGAAAAAGAACAAATAGGATATAATATGAACATATTTTAGAATATATATTACTATAATATATATTATATGTACATGAATTATTTATTTATACTAAGATACCAGTTTATACGGTTTTGGAGTCTGTCATGTTCAAAATCTATAGGACAGGCCATCCAACTGGAAACCCAGCAAATGATGCTGGAATCTTGAAAAAGAACTTCTTCTCTGGTAAAACTTGTTAGTACCCTTTGAGGCTTTCAACTGATTGGATAATGCCTAAGGTCATTATGGAGTGTCATGTCCTTTACATAAAGTAACCGGATTGCAGATGTTAAGCACAGCTACAGATACCTTCACAGCAACACCTAGGTTGATATTTGATACTATGGCCTAGAGAAGATGACAAAAACTAACCATCACAGGGTAGAAATGTATGAAGATATTGAAGATAATAATAGCTAGAGGCTATCAGCTAACAGCATTGCTTGCAGCTTACTGGAAAGTCTGTCCCTAGCTGACCCAGGAGTTTTCCGTTAAGCTCATATACACTTCTGAGTACTATTTGAGAGCTCTAAAACTGTAAGCAGTGTTTTATAAACCAGGTATGAAAAACCCAGCAGTAAACAAAACAATTACATATCCCCAAATTGAAGGAGTATCATTGACAAAGTACCAATATCAATGTTATAGGCTTATCTAAATTGCATCAAGAAGCCTAAAGGAAGAGGCTTGTGGAGAAAACTAATAATAAAAACAACAAATGCTTTTAATGTTCTGTTCAGAGTAAGAAGGAAAACAGAAAAGCTCATTGAAGTTTATGGAGTTTTATAACAGATAAATGACTGTCAATTGCCTCCCCCCATTTTGAGGATTTATTTTTCAAGGAGAATAACCAAGGATATTTAAAATGATAGAATTAACATCTTTTTGAGAAAATCAAAGTTGAGAACCCTTGAAATGATCCTATAATGTAATTCAACTTTTCTAGGTAATTTCTGTCCTTCAGGTCCAGGTGGGACAATGTATAGAGAAATTTACCAAAATATCATTGATAATCTTTAAGAAATAATTGAGAACATGAGTGATACCTAAGATAAAAATCAATAATGCATAAATAATTTTTAGAAAAGAAAGAAAATGCATCTCATACACCAGTGCTGTCCAATATATTGCAGGGCACATTTGAAATATTAAATTCTCTAGCTGCTATATTAAAAAAACTGAAAAGAAAAATATTAAATTAATATTAACATGTTTTATTCAATCCAATAGTCCAAAATAAATCATTTCTACATGTATAAAATAATGATTTTTTAATATTTTTACAGGGATACATTTTTGAAACCTGACATGCATTTTACACTTACAGCACATCACACTTTGTACACAAAATTTTCAATGGCTATTTAATAATTGAATTGAATACTAAAAGTTATTTTTTAAATAATTACATCTACATTTGAATTTCAAATTTTCAGAGTTATATTTGTCCAAGATAATAAAATTTACCATCATGTTTGTCAACTATTTTTATTAACATCAAATTCAAAAGTCTTCAATAAATTGAAAAGCGACTTTAAATATCAATATGTTCTTCAAATTTTTCTTTTAGTTTTTGAAGCCAACTTAAATAATACTGTTGATACTGATTCACTATAAATGTGTAATTTTTATATTTTTCCTTATAAAATCTTTAATTTCAACTTAAATTTTTAAAGTTACATCACGTAAGGCTTTTCCATTGCTATAGTTTTATATTTAGCTCATTCATAAACAGGATGAAGACATGGAGCAAAAGTAAATTACACTGCCAATTTTTTTTCCTTTGATTACTGAATATTCCCTTACATGCATTCCTTTTCTTTCAAGGTAAACTTAAACAGACGTTAAGAGTGCAGTAATACATTTCTAGAACATAAATGATGCATATGGCAAAGAACACTAAATTGTTAAATTAATTGTCTTCTATTTCTTTAAGCAGTTCCATAAGCTCGCAATGATCCATAGTCTTTGTACATAAATACTGAATGATACTAACAACAGTATCCATAATATTTTCCATAGAATCTGCTTAAGAAAACAACACATGAGTATTTTTAATCTGTATCATACAGTTATATGATTAATTAAAAGAAACATTAAGTTCTTCTCTTAAAATATTCCTAATTTCAGACTTTAACCTGAAATTTTTGGAGAAATGTAAATTGTGATAGAAAAAATATTTATATATTTAAATAAGATTCTTCTTGACAAATAATAAAAACCCCACAAATTTGAATTTTTTAGGCTGTAGAATGACAATTTATTGTTGTAAATTTGAAGGCCTTTGGAGATAAGAGTTATCTGAAGTATTAATTGAGCAATGTCTCATCTCACATAATTAATATTAGTTATTGTTATGAAGATATTTTATCATCGTTTGTTGGCTTAATAAAAGACCTTTAACTTTTTGCAAAATTTCTTTAGCCTTTTCCTCTTAGTATCTAACAAATTTCCATAACTGAAATAGTAATTTGTTTTACCATGTTTCTATTTAAAATAGTTTCCTTTTTGTGTAAGAATCTGAGTCATTTTATACCTACCCAAGTTTATAAACTAGATCCTGGGGAAAAAATTTTAAATATTACAGCGAGGTATTAAATTCTGATTCTAGGTAATTCAATTTATTGGTTGTTTTATTATTGTTGTATTGGAGATTCTTTTCAAATGCATTATGGATTTTCTAGAAATGTTTCATTATTGCTTTTTTATTTTCTTAAGGTAAAAGTTTAGGTTATTAATTTATTAGAGACCTTTTTTTAACAATTGTCATTTACAGCTATGGGTTTCCCTCCAAGGACTTCTTTCACTACATCTCATAAATTTTGGTATTTTTTTTTATAGTTTTCACTCATGTTAAATTATCTTTCCAATGTCCATTATGATTTCTTCTTTGATCCATTTCTTATTTTGGATGGTGTTGTTTAATTTTCAAATATCTGTAAATTTACACATTTCCTTTTGTTATTAAGTTTTAGTTTCATTTTATTGTGGTTGAAGAACATACTTTGTATAATTTCAGTCTTTTTACATTTATTGACATGTATCTTTGTGAACTAACATATGGTCTATCTTGGCCTGTGTTCCATGCACACTTGAGAAGAATGCGCCTTCTGCTCTTGTTGGGTGGGTGGCGTGTTCTACATATGTTAGTTATGTTTACTTAGTTTGCAATGTTGTTCAAGTCTTCTATTTCCTTGTTGATCTTCTGTTTACTTGTTCTAACCATTATTGAAATTAGAATACTGACTTTTCCAACTATTATTGTTGAATAGTATCTTTCTCTCTTCAATTCCAACAGCTTTTACTTTACTTGACAGCTCTGTTTATCAGTGCACATATGTTTAAAATTATTTTTTGATAAATTGACTCTTTTACTATTACTAAATGTTCTCCTTTGTCTCTCGTAACATTTTTATGTTTTATAGTCTATTTTACCTGATATATGTAGAAGCACTCTTTCCAACGTTTATCTTTTTATATTCATTTTTTCCAAGCTATTGTGTTTTTTAGTCCAAATGTGTTTCTTGTGGACTGCACATACTCAGATCATGTAATTCAATCCATTTTGATTATCTCTGTGTTTTAATTGGAGTGTTTAATCCATTTACATTAATGTTATTACTGTTAGGTAGGATTTAATATATTTATCATTGGCCCTAAAATTCCATTTTCCAACTTCTTAAGTATTTTGCAATATTTTGTTCAAAATTTAGATTTACTACCTAGTTTTAATTTGACATCCTGGAGAAGATTTGGGATTATTTTCAGTGTCTGTATATAAAATTCATTTGCGCTATAACTTGTCATTTATAAAGTTCTTGGTCTTCAGTAGAGCAGCTTCTCTCTTTCCCTCTCTCTCTCTCCTCTTTATTCCTCATTGCATAGAGTTTAAACTGAAAATGAATCCCCGTCTGCACAGCACCTCCGTTCTCTTAGTTTTATCAGTACACATCTCCTGGCTATAAAGGAATCTCAGAATGCTCTTGTTTTGTTATTTAATATATGATGAGTTAGATTCATATACAAAAACCCATCAGATAGGGAAAAAAATGCTGTTTGGTTTTCACTGCTGATTTCAAAGGTCTAATTAAGAGCTATTTATAAAACACAAAAATAACTAAGAAAAATATCTTTTGACAAGGTAAAGAAATTGTCAATATTGTTCATGACTTGATTTGCCTGTGAGAAAATAGTCCAACTCTGATTTTATTACAGAGATAGATTTAGTAAAACATAGAATGGAAAATAAATAAGCATTTTATAATAAAACTCTAAAGAGTAAATTCTTTCTACTTCATTTTATATTGAAATCCTTAATTTAGAATTCTTTAACATTCTCATATATGGCCACTAACATCTATAACAGTTAAAATGTAACCAGGTGTAGGGAATGTATTTATCAAAATGTAGTGGAGTATATTATCTTGTTTTCTTTTTATAGGAATATTTAGTCATATATATTACTCTATTCATAGAGTGTGTGTGGTGTATTAGCATGTGTATAAATTTGTTAGCCCTCACACAATCTGCAGCTCAGTTTTAATCACTTCCAAGGTAAGGTTTTTGTTTACCAGTCTTTAGAAATTAATCACTGTCATTGCATTGTTAAGAGAAAAAATAATAAGACATTGATGAAGTGGCTACAATTTATGCAGAGTGTATAAAAATTAGATTATGCAGAACCAGACCAAAAGCTTAAATATAGTACTGCAGTAAGCTTTTTCTGGCTGCCAGATGAAAAAGTGGTGTTCAGGAAGGAAATAGACATCTCTTGCAAATACAAAATAGGAAAATTCTTCCACAGTTATGTTTCAAAGGAAACTCTTTCTGTGTATAATAGACACTCTGCTGCCTATTTCAAGGAAAAAAGGTAAGGCAATAATAAGGTCGTTCAAATTTCTATAGTGTGACTTGCTATTATTAATGTAGTGAAGGGTACATCTCTTCTAATTAATTTGGCAGAGGTATGTTAAGAATCCAGATAGATGAAACATTTCTTTGCACTCAAGGAAAAGAAATGAATACAAGCAAATTAGTTTTTAAAAGGTGACATTTAAAAATAGATCCCCCGGCAGATTTCCTTGTATTCCATTCCGTGTAATAGCTTCTTATAATAAATAAATAATTTAAAAAATAGATACATAGATAGATAAAGAAAACACAGACACATATATATTTTTTTACTAACTTTGTGCCAGGCACTGTAGTCATTCAATTTTCATAACAATTCAATGAGGTAGGTCTGTTGTTATCTCTCATTTTACAGATGAGTGGATTCAGGAACAATAAGTAACTTGTCCAAGGTCACGGAGCCAGAAAGCAAAGGATCTGTGATGTGAATCTAGGAATGCAACTTCAACTCTGAACAGTTACTCTACATCTGTTTGAGTTGTAATATTTTGCAACTGGCATTCATTCATTTATTCCTTTATTCATGTAGTAAGCATTTATTGAGAAGCAACTACGAGCCAAACAATGAACCAGTATTGGTGGTGGTGGTCGGGTAGTGGTGGGAGGAGGTTGTTAGTTTGCAATCTTGAAACAAAGATAAATATGTCAGTCAAAATTATAATCATTTCTTACTGTAACTCAGTTTGAGAAGACTGAGGATGTATGTTTGCATAGTGTAGCTAACCCTCTTTTACGGGGTAATTGGAAATGTTTGGGATTCTGGCACAGACTGAAGGTTTTGGATAGTTTGGTTAGAAGTGGGTGAGATTAACACAATAAACTTGAGCACGGAGAAAGTGTGACAGCTGCCCATGCTCCAGGGTAAGCATGAAAAACAATGGAAAATCCAAACTATTACGTACAAAGAGAAAGAGGACAAGAATGGAATCTAGAGTCAAAGGTCAGAAACAGGATACAGGGAAGACAGAATGAAGCTAAATCCAAGCTCAGAAAGATTATCTTGACTAAATGACTAGGAGGAAAAGAGGAGCCAGCTGCAAAACCTGTTGTAAGAAGGGGATGGTTACTGGCTCAGAGTTGTCTTGACCATTCTCCATTAGCATTTTCAGATTATTCTGTTTCCTTTCCTTTGTAAATGACCATATTCCTTTAGGCTCATCCTATCTTAGCATACCACTTTTAGCACACTCCTTGTTTTTCCTTTCTCTTGATCTATATCCATTTCTCCCTCACATTCAAAGAGCTCCCAGGTAGATCATGCAGTTCCATATTTTAAAAGTTTTAAAACAAGAAAATCTAAAATATACATTACTTAAGCCTAAATACCTATTTGGAAAAACTATTTAAATATAGAGCAAGAGAGTGCTTAACAAAGAATTAAGGATTATTTTATCACTGAGAAGGGGTGAAGCAGGGAATAGAATGGATGTGATCTGAGAGGGACCAAGAAGGGCTTGCAAGCTAAGGGAAATAGTCTATTTCTTAACCTGAGTGGTGTATAACTGGAAATTCATTTTATTAATCTCCTTTAAACATGTCATATATCCTAATTATTATTTTATATATTAAATATTTTATAATTATTATTAAAAACATAAGAGGGATTAGCTATCCTCCCCAAAGGGGTGGAAATATATGTAATATATATGTATAGTATATGTAATAATGCCAAGAAAGAGTGAAATAACAGGATCTAGTTGGAGAAAATTGCAAGTAATTCTCTGTATGTGTAGAGGAGATAGTAAGTGGAGTCAAGTGACTAGGTAGGAATCAGAAATGAATGGTCTTGAGAGTTTTGAAATTTGACCTGAACCCAAAAGCTACAGGTAACCATGGAAAAATATTAAAGAAATAAAGAGTAATCAGATATTTTATTAGAGTATGACAACATATAATATTATTTATATACTGGAAGGCTCTAAACATTTCATACATTCAACAGATATTTATTGACTATTTGCTACACATAGTCTAAGTACTAGGGAATGAAGAAAAAGACAAACATGATCACCTTTGTGGAACTTGGATTTTCATATCAGAAGACAGTTAATAAGCCCATAAACAAATTAAATATATGTTCTTTTGTTATAGTAAAAAGTGGCACAGAGAATCATAAAGAAGAGAACATGCACGCAGAACAATTAGGACACTAAATAGGACACTTAGCAAAGGTCTAGCAAGACAATAGAGCAAAGAGGAGGTGAAGGAGAGAGCACTGAAATGTCAGAGCAAGTAGCATCCCGTGAAGAGTAAGTACCAGTTACATCGTGTTGGGGGGTTGGCCTGCTGAGATTGAAGGAGAACATAGAGATTATTTTGAAAAGATCAGAGTAACTGACAGGGAGAGTGAGAAGAGGTGAAATGGTGGGGTGGCAAACACCATAAAAAGAGTTGGAGCCATTGTAATGACTTTGGTGTATGATTAGTGTGATGAAAGCTGTTAGTTTAGAGCAGAGAAGTGATTTATCTATTACGTTGAAAATTGTTGTGCTGTGGAAAGAACTGGAGGTTAGTCTACCATAACAATCCAGGAGATAGACAGTGGATTGGACCATGACAGTGGCAGTGTTAGTGATGAGGACTCTGAATATAGATTAAATCTTCTAGAATTTGGAGACTAATAAGTGAGGAGAGTGAGAGAGAGAAAGGAAGTGATACAGATTTTATTTATTTATTTTTTGCCCATTTGATCTCCTGAGTATTAAGAATATATGACGGAGAGGGGGAAGATGGAGGAAGAGTGAGACACAGAGATCACCTTCCTCCCCACAGATACATCAGAAATATATCTACACGTGGAACAACTCCTACAGTACACCCACTGAACGCTGGCAGATGACCCCAAACCTCCCAAAAGGCAAGAAACCCCCCACGTACCTGGGTAGGGTAAATGAAAAAAACACAGACAAAAGAATAGGGACAGGACCTGCACCAGCGGGAGGGAGCTGTGAAGGAGAAAAGGTTACCACACACTAGGAAGCCCCTTTACTGGTGGAGACTGCGGATGGCGGAGGGGGGAAGCTTTGGAGCCACGGAGGAGAACGCAGCCACAGGGGTGTGGCAGACAAAGCGGAGAGATTCCCGCACAGAGGATCGGTGCCAACCAGCACTCAACAGCCCAAGAGGCTTGTCTGCTCACCTGCCGGGGCGGGCGGGGCTGGGAGCTGAGGCTCGGGCTTTGGAGGTCGGATCCCAGGGAGAGGACTGGGGTTGGCGGCATGAACACAGCCTGAAGGGGTTAGTGCACCATGGCTAGCAGGGAGGGAGTCCGGGAAAAAGTCTGGACCTGCCGAAAAGGCAAGAGACTTTTTCTTCCCTCTTTATTTCCTGGTGCACGAGGAGAGGGGATTAAAAGCGCTGCTTAAAGCAGCTCCAGAGACAGGCGCGAGCCGTGGCTAACAGCACAGACCCCAGAAATGGGCATGACACGCTAAGGCCACTGCTGCCGCCACCAAGAAGCCTGTGTGCGAGCACAGGTCACTCTCCACACCTCCCCTCCCAGGAGCCTGTGCAGCCCGCCACTGCCAGGGTCCCGTGATCCAGCGACAACTTCCCCGGGAGAACGCACGGCGCGCCTCAGGCTGGTGCAACTTCATGCCGGCCTCTGCCGCCGCAGGCTCGCCCTGCATCCGTACCCCTCCCTCCCCCCGGCCTGAGTGAGCCAGAGCCCCCGAAGCAGCTGCTCCTTTAACCCTGTCCTGTCTGAGCAAAGAACAGACGCCCTCAAGCAACCGACACACAGAGGCAAGGCCAAATCCAAAGCTGAACCCCGGGAGCTGTGCGAACAAAGAAGAGAAAGGGAAATCTCTCCCAGCAGCCTCAGGAGCAGCAGATTAAATCTTCACAATTTGATGTACCCTGCATCTGTGGAATACCTGAATAGACAACAAATCATCCCGAATTGAGGAGGTGGACTTTGAGAGCAAAATATATTATTTTTTCCCCTTTTCCTCTTTTTGTGAGTGTGTATATGTATGCTTCTGTGTGAGATTTTGTCTGTATAGCTTTGCCTTCACCATTTGTCCTAGGGTTCTGTCCGTCCATGTTTTTGTTGTTGTTTTTTTTTGTTTTTACTTAAAAAATTTTTTTTCTTAATAAATATTCTTTATTTTAATAACTTAATTTTATCCTCTTTCTTTCTTTCTACATTTTCTCCCTTTTATTCTGAGCTGTGTGGACGAAAGGCTCTTGGTGCTCCAGGCAGGAGTCAGTGCTGTGCCTCTGAGGTGGGAGAGCCAACTTCAGGACACTGGTCCACAAGAGACCTCCCAGCTCCACGTAAAATCAAATGGTGAATATCTCCCAGAGATCTCCATCTCAACACCAGCACCCAGCTTCACTCAACGACCAGCAAGCTACAGTGCTGGACACCCTATGCCAAACAACTAGCAAGACAGGAACACAATCCCACCCATTAGCAGAGAGACTGCCTAAAATCATAATAAGGCCACAGACCCCCAAGACACACCACCAGATGTGGACCTGCCCACCAGAAAGACAAGATCCAGCCTTATCCACCAGAACACAGGAACGAGTCCCCTCCACCCTGAAGCCTACACAACCCACTGAACCAACTTTAGCCACTGCGGACAGACACCAAAAACAATGGGAACTACGAACCTGCAGCCTGCAAAAAGGAGACCCCAAACACAATAAGATAAGCAAAATGAGAAGACAGAAAAACACAGCAGATGAAGGAGCAATATAAAAACCCACCAGACCTAACAAATGAAGAGGAAATAGGCAGTATACCTGAAAAAAATTCAGAATAATGATAGTAAAGATGATCCAAAATCTTGGAAATAGAATAGACAAAATGCAAGAAACATTTAACAAGGACCTAGAAGAACTAAACAGGAAACAAGCAATGACGAACAACACAATAAATGAAAGTAAAAATACTCTAGATGGGATCAATAGCAGAATAACTGAGGCAGAAGAACGGGTATGTGACCTGGAAGATAAAATAGTGGAAATAACTACTGCAGAGCAGAATAAAGAAAAAAGAATGAAAAGAACTGAGGACAGTCTCAGAGACCTCTGGGACAACATTTAACCCAACAACATTCGAATTATAGGGGTCCCAGAAGAGGAAGAGAAAAAGAAAGGGACTGAGAAAATATTTGAAGAGACTATAGTTAAAAACTTCCCTAATATGGAAAGGGAAATAGTTAATCAAGTCCAGGAAACACAGAGAGTCCTATACAGGATAAATCCAAGGAGAAACACGCCAAGACACATATTAATCAAACTATCAAAAATTAAATACAAAGAAAACATATTAAAAGCAGCAAGGGAAAAACAACAAATAACACACAAGGGAATCCCTATAAGGTTAACAGCTGATCTTTCAGCAGAAACTCTGCAAGCCAGCAGGGAGTGGCAGGACATATTTAAACTGATGAAGGAGAAAAACCTACAACCAAGATTACTCTATCCAGCAAGGATCTCATTCACATTTTATGGAGATATTAAAACTTTTACAGACAAGCAAAAGCTGAGAGAGTTCAGCACCACCAAACAAGCTTTACAAGAAATGCTAAAGGAACTTCTCTAGGCAAGAAACACAAGAGAAGGAAAAGACCTACAATAACAAACAAAAACAATTAAGAAAATGGGAATAGGAACATACATATCGATAATTACCTTAAATGTAAATGGATTAAATGCTCCCATCAAAAGACACACACTGGCTGAATGGATACAAAAAGAAGACCCATATATATGCTGTCTACAAGAGACCCACTTCAGACCTAGGGACACATACAGACTGAAAGTGAGGGGATGGAAAAGATATTCCATGCAAATGGAAATCAAAAGAAAGCTGGAGTAGCAATTCTCATATCAGACAAAATAGACTTTAAAATAAAGACTATTACAAGAGACAAAGAAGGACACTAATAATGATCAAGGGATCAATCCAAGAAGAAGATAAAACAATTGTAAATATTTATGCGCACAACATAGAGGCACCTCAATACATAAGGCAAATACTAACAGCCATAAAAGGGGAAATCGACAGTAACACATTCATATTAGGGAACTTTAACACCCCACTTTCACCAATGGAAAGATCATCCAAAATGAAAATAAATAAGGAAACACAAGCTTTAAATGATACATTAAACAAGATGGACTTAATTGATATGTATAGGACATTCCATCCAAAAACAACAGAATCACATTTTTCTCAAGTGCTCATGTAACATTCTCCAGGATAGATCATATCTTGGGCCACAAATCAAGCCTTGGTAAATTTAAGAATAATGAAATTGTATCAAGTATCTTTTCCGACCACAATGCTATGAGACTAGATATCAATTACAGGAAAAGATCTGTAAAAAATACAAACACATGGGGGCTTCCCTGGTGGAGCAGTGGTTGAGAGTCTGCCTGCCAATGCGGGGGATGTGGGTTCATGCCCCACTCCGGGTGGATCCCACGTGCTGTGGAGCGGCTGGGCCCGTGAGCCGTGGCCGCTGGGCCTGCACGTCCGGAGCCTGTGCTCTGCGACGGGAGAGGCCACAACAGTGAGAGGCCTGTGTACTGCAAAAAACAAACAAACAAAAAAAACAAACACATGGAGGCTAAACAATACACTACTTAATAATGAAGTGATCACTGAAGAAATTAAAGAGGAAATCAAAAAATACCTAGAAACAAATGACAATGGAGATACCATGACCCAAAACCTATGGGATGCAGTAAAAGCAGTTCTAAGAGGGAAGTTTATAGAAATACAATCCTACCTTAAGAAACAATATACATCCCAAATAAACAACCTAACTTTGCACCTAAAGCAATTAGAGAAAGAAGAACAAAAAAAAACCCAAAGTTAGCAGAAGGAAAGAAATCATAAAGATCTGATCAGAAATAAATGAAAAAGAAATGAAGGAAACAATAGCAAAGATCAATAAAACTAAAAGCTGGTTCTTTGAGAAGATAAACAAAATTAATAAACCATTAGCCAGACTAATCAATAAAAAAAGGGAGAAGACTCAAATCAATAGAATTAGAAATGAAAAAGGAGAAGTAACACTGACACTGCAGAAATACAAAAGATCATGAGAGATTATTACAAGCAACTCTATGCCAATAAAATGGGCAACCTTGAAGAAATGGACAAATTCTTAGAAATGCACAAGCTGCCAAGGCTGAACCAGGAAGAAATAGAAAATATGAACAGACCAATCACAAGCACTGAAATTGAGACTGTGATTAAAAATCTTCCAACAATCAAAAACCTAGGACCAAACAGCTTCACAGGCAAATTCTATCAAACATTTAGAGAAGAGATAACACCTAACCTTCTCAAACTTTTCAAAAATATAGCAGAGGGAGGAACACTCCCAAACTCATTCTATGCAGCCACCATCACCCTGATACCAAAACCAGACAAAGATGTCACAAAGAAAGAAAACTACAGGCCAATATCACTGATGAACATAGATGCAAAAATCCTCAACAAAATACTAGCAAACAGAATCCAACAGCACATTAAAAGGATCATACACCATGATCAAGTGGGGTTTATCCCAGGATTGCAAGGATTCTTCAATATATGCAAATCAATCAATGTGATACACCATATTAATAAATTGAAGGAGAAAAAACATATGATCATCTCAATAGATGCAGAGAAAGCTTTCGACAAAATTCAATACCCATTTATGATAAAAACCCTGCAGAAAGTAGGCACAGAGGGAACTTTCCCCAACATAATAAAGGCAATATATGACAAACCCACAGCCAACATCATCCTCAATGGTAAAAAACGGAAAGTATTTCTACTAAGATCAGGAACAAGACAAGGTTTCCCACTCTCACCACTCTTATTCAACATAGTTTTGTAAGTTTTCGCCATAGCAATTAGAGAAGAAAAAGAAATAAAAGGAATCCAAATTGGAAAAGAAGAAATAAAGCTGTCACTGTTTGCAGATGACATGATACTATACATAGAGAATCCCACGATGCTACCAGAAAACTACTAGAGCTAATCAATGAATTTGGTAAAGTATCAGGATAAAAAATTATGCACAGAAAACTCTGGCATTCCTATACACTAATGATGAAAAATCGGAAAATGAAATTAAGAAAACACTCCCATTTACAAAAAAAAGAATAAAATATCTAGGAAAAAAGAATAAAAAAGAATTGCAAAAAAAAGAATAAAGTATCTAGGAATAAATCTACCTAAGGGGACAAAAGACCTGTATGCATAAAATTATAAGACACTGATGAATGAAATTAACAATGATACAAAGAGATGGAGAGATACACCATGTTCTTGGATTAGAGGAATCAACATTGTGAAAATGACTCTACTACCCAAAGCAGTCTACAGATTCAATGCAATCCCTATCAAACTACCACTGGCATTTTTCACAGAACTAGAACAAAAAATTTCACAGTTTGTATGGAAATACAAAAGACACCAAATAGCCAAAGCAGTCTTGAGAACGAAAAATGGAGCTAGAGGAATCAGGCTCCCTGACTTCAGACTATACTACAAAGCTACAGTAATCAAGACAGTATGGTAGTGGCACAAAAACACAACTATAGATGAATGGAACAGGATAGAAAGCCCAGAGATAAACCCATGCACATATGGTCACCTTATCTTTGATAAAGGATGCAAGAATATACAGTGGAGAAAAGACAGCCTCTTCAATAAGTGGTGCTGGGAAAACTGGACAGGTATATGTAAAAGTATGAGATTAGAACACTCCCTAACACCATACACAAAAATAAGCTCAAAATGGATTAAAGACCTAAATGTAAGGCCAGAAACTATCAAACTCTTAGAGGAAAACATAGGCAGAACACTCTATGACATAAATCACAGCAAGATACTTTTTGACCCACCTCCTAGAGAAATGGAAATAAAAACAAAAATAAACAAATGTGACCTAATGAAACTTCAAAGCTTTTGTACAGCAAAGGAAACCATAAATAAGATGAAAAGACAACCCTCAGAATGGGAGAAAATCTTTGCAAATGAAGCAACTGACAAAGGATTAATCTCCAAAATTTACAAGCAGCTCAGGCAGCTGAATAACAAAAAAACAAACAACCCAATCCAAAAATGGGCAGAAGACCTAAATAGACATTTCTCCAAAGAAGATATACAGATTGCCAACAAACACATAAAGGAATGCTCAACATCATTAATCATTAGAGAAATTCAAATCAAAACTACAATGAGATATCATCTCACACCAGTCAGAATGGCCATCATCAAAAAATCTAGAAACAATAAATGCTGGAGAGGGTGTGCAGAAAAGGGAACCCTCTTGCACTGCTGGTGGGAATAAAAATTGATACAGCCACTGTGGAGAACAGTATGGAGGTTCCTTAAAAAATTACAAATAGAACTACCATATAACCCAGCAATCCCACTACTGGGCATATACCCTGAGAAAACCGTAATTCAAATAGAGTCATGTACCAAAATGTTCACTGCAGCTCTATTTACAATAGCCAGGAAATGGAAGCAACCTAAGTGTCCATTGACAGATGAATGGATAAAGAAGATGTGGCATATATATATACAGTGGAATGTTACTCAGCCATAAAAAGAAACGAAATTGAGTTATTTGTAGTCAGGTGGATGGACCTAGAGTCTGTCATTCAGAGTGAAGTCAGTCAAAAAGAGAAAAACAAATACCATATGTTAACACATATATATGGATCTTAAAAAAAAATATTATGAAGAACCTAGGGGCAGGATGGGAATAAGGATGCAGACCTACTAGAGAATGGACTTGAGGACATGGGGAGGGGGAAGGGTAAGCTGGGACAAAGTGAGAGAGTGGCATGGACATATATACACTACCAAATGTAAAATCGATAGCTAGTGGGAAGCAGCCACTTAGCACAGGGAGATCAGCTCGGTGCTTTGTGACCACCTAGAGGGGTGGGATAGGGAGGGTGGGAGGGAGGGAGACGCAAGAGGGAAGAGATATGGGAACATATGTATATGTATAACTGATTCACTTTGTTATAAAGCAGAAACTAACACACCATTGTAAAGCAATTATACTCCAATAAAGATGTTTAAAAAAAAAAGAATATTTGAGTTTCCACTAAATTAGACAGAAATGATTTTGGAAAGAACAAATTTTGGAAAAAGTTCATTAACTCAGTATTTTATGAGTTACAAATATGACATTTAAAAGGAGATGTTTGGTATTCAATAAGAAATGCAAGTGAGGAATACAAAGAAGAGCTCTGGAATAAAGGTATAATTTTCAGACACGTAGAAATACACACTATTTAAAGCCTGGATTTTGAATGAAATTACCAACAAAGTGAAATGGAGTTTAAAAGGAAGGCAGGGAGAAGTCATAGGAATAGTCAAATGAGGGAAACTAGAAGGAACCAGCAAAGGATCCTGACGAGTGGACGATGGTAAAGAAAATACAACAAAGGGAGTGTGGTATGCTTGTAGCCAAGTGTAGAAAGCATTTCAAGGCAAAAACGATGCTCAAAAATTTCAAATGTTGCTGATAGATCAAAGAAGATAAAAACTGAGTTTCTTTCTTTTCTCCCAGTAAATTTCCCCTCAGGCAATAGATGTTTACCCACTCTCCATTCTAAGACCATCTTATTTGGGGCAATATAAAATTAAGGAATTATGATCTAGTAATCACACTTTTGGGTATATATCCAAAGGAAACAAAATCCAAACCTCGAAGAGATATCTGCATTCCCATGTTAGCTGCAACACTATTCACATTAGCCAAGATATGGAAGCAACTGAAATGCCCAACGACAGATAAGTGAACAAAGAAAATATTGTACTTATTTGCAATGGAATATTATTGAGCTTTTAAAATGAAGTAAATCCCACCATTTGCAACAACAGGGGTGAACTTGGAGGACATTATGCCAACTGAAATAAGCCAGACACTGAAGGACAAATACTAGAGAATCTCACTTATATGAGAATTCTAAAATAGTAAAACTCATAGAAGCAGAGTAAAATGGTGGTTACAAGGATTTGAGGAGAAGGGGAAATGGGAGGTGTTAGTCAAAGGGTATAATGTATGAGTTAAGAAAGATGAATTAGTCCTAGAAATCTACTGTATAGCATACAACCTATAGTTAATAACACTGGATTTAGTACTTAAAAATTTGCCTAGAATGTAGATATTAGGTTAAACATTCTCACCAAGTAAATAAATACAGGAAACTTTTGGAAACACTAGATATGTTTATGGCACTGATTGTGGTGATGGTTTTGTGTGTGTATACTTTAAACATCAAATTGTATACATTAAAAATCTACAGCTTTTTTGTTGTCAATCATATCTCAATAAAGTGTTTTTTAATACTTAGATAAATAGATAGATGGATAGATAGACAGACAGACAGATAGAGTGTCTGTTAGGTAAGGTTCCAGGTTTTTAACATAGGTTAACTCATTTAATCCTCACAACTATTCTGTTTTATTATGTAATTTATTCAAAGTCGGGGCTAGAGTTTCCTAAATTGAGCAAGGCTAAAAATAATACATTGCAGAAAGAGAATTGGTACAACATCAAGAAATGTGTAGATGTTGTATTTATTTTGTATGAACATTTATCCTCAGTAAAATGACAACAATAAAAATACTCTTAAAATACATAGAAAGAAGTTTAATAATTGTTACATGATATATGTTCCTGAATTTATATCTCTGATGAGTAGGAAAATTAATATTGGATTCCATTTCAAACAAGATGGTGTAGGCCTATATCTCCTTCCTTCTCCTCACTAAGAAATACTATAAACCTGGTAAAAATGTAAGAGACACTGAGAGGTATGGACCATAGCAGGCAGAGCTGGCAGGAGAGACCAAACTACACTAAGCAAACTGGTCCAGGCAACCTGTTTTCTATCATCTCAATGTCCTTCCTTTTTCAAGAGGCAAGCAGGCAGAATCCAGTTACAGTCTTAGTGTGGGAAGCCGTTTTATTCCTGTAGGACAAGACTCTCCTGATTGCTCAGGGACATCTGGCAGGATGTAGGGCACTGATAAGAGAGATCTCAACACACACTACACACAGAAACATCAGACAGCCCCTGGCCTGGAGAAACATTTTCTGTCCCCTCAGGCCACATCTGGGAGCCCCAGAGGTACAAGATAAACTAATCAGACTAGAATAACACCACAAAGTCTCCAAAAATTAAACTATCATTGGAACCACAGCCCAGAAAAGTAAGCTAAGACCCAAGTGCTGAACCTCAGCAGGGTAACTGAATGCTTAAAAATAAATAAATAAATAAATAAATAAATAAATAAATAAATATATATATATATATATATATATATATATATATATATATTTAAATAGGACCCAGAATCTCCTAACATAATAGACAAAATGTTCAGGTTACAATCACCTGTCATACCAAGAATGAAAACAGCACAGCTTAAATCAGAAAAGACATTCAACTGATGCCAATATTGAGACATATCTGAAGGTAGAATTATCTGACAAAGAATTTAAAGCAGCTATTATAAGAATACTCCAGCAATCAAATACATATTTTCTTGAAACAAATGAGAATGATGGAAAATCTTAGCAATGTGTCATAAAAAAGACACAAATGATAATTATAGAAGTGAAAAATAAAATAACAGAAAAAGCAACACATGTTGGATGGGCTAGAGTGCAAATATCAGAAGAGAGGATTAGTGAACTTAAGGGAAGAACAAAATTCAGCAAATCTAAACAGACAGAAAATAGAGTAAAAGATAAAAGAACAAAAGCCTTAGATATCATGGATCATTACAGAATGTCTGACATTTGTATCACTGGAGTCTCAGACAATAGGAAAAAGGGAGTGGGGCTGAAAGAGTATTTGAAGAGATAATGTCTGAAACTTCCCAAATTTGGGAAAAGACACAAACCTATAGATCCAAGCAGCTGAGTGAACCCAAACAGTATAATCCCAAAGAAATCCGCTTCAGGATACATCAAAAGTCAACTTTTAAAAGAAAAAAATAAAAAGATAAATAAATTGGAAGCAGTCAGAGAGAAGTTATTTATTGCCTTTAATAGGAATACCAATTCAAATAACCAATGATTTCCCATTTGAAACCATGGAGGCCAGAAGAAAGTGCTGAAAGAAGATAATTACCAATAGTGAATTCTACAGCTCACAAAACATGAAAGGGAAATGGACAGTCTCAAATAAAAGAAAGTTAATACTGACTCGACAAATTTATTTTGACATTGTGTGTAATCAATGATTTGGAACTGAAATAAAATAAATACTGCAGTTTTTAAATTTTATTTATTTATTTTTGGCTATGTTGGGTCTTCATTGCTGCGTGTGGGCTTTCTATAGCTGCAGCAAGCGGGGGCTACTCTTCATTGCAGTGCGTGGGCTTCTCATTGCAGTGGCTTTTCTTGTTGTGGAGCATGGGCTCTAGGCGCGCAGGCTTCAGTAGTTGTGGCACATGGGCTTAGCTGCTCTGCAGCATGTGGGATCTTCCCGGACCAGGGCTTGAACCGGTTCCCCTGCATTGGCAGGCAGATTCTTAACCACTGCACCACCAGGGAAGTCCTGCAGTTTTTAATGTTTTAAAATATCTGTTACTTCCTTTTCCTCTCTTTTCTTATCATTTTAAATAAGAAGGGAAAATTAAAACATTTTTCTTTGAGTATCATATGATTTCATTTGCCAAATTTGCATTTATGTATATTTATATTTTTTCATTATTTGTGTAACTGATTCATAGAGCCATACACATGAAATTATCTCAAAGCAAATCAAAGAAAAAATTTTATAAGGAATACAAACTTATATTCAAGTTTATAATGTTTTTGGGAGAAACAGTAAACTTAAGTAGATTATAAATATATGCTTTACATTTGTAGACATCTGTAAATTCAAGAGAATTTAGAGACATTTTTTCAGTCGCTGAAGAATCCTCGCCACACTCAAGTAGAAGTTCCCATATCACCAGAGAAAGCAGTGCTGTCTACAATGAAGAATTTGAGCTTTACCTTAGTCAGATCACCATGGCCTAAATCCTAGCTCTGATGTTTCTTAGCCTGAATAATTTTACACAATGAATTTAATTTCTGTTTTATAATTTCTTTAATTGAAAATGAGAAAGAAATATTTATTTTCTTTGTTGATAAGAATATTTCATGCAGTAATTCATACAAATTGTGCTGAACACAGGGCCTGGCATATTTCAGATATCTAAAATGGATTGATAAAGAATAAACAAATGAGGAGACCCAGTAATAGAAAGGTTACCTGACTTGCTCAATCATCAAGATAGAAAATGACATAAGTGGTACTAATATAAAATTACCATTTTTTTTAGCTCTTTTCAACTCTAAGAAAAGTGGAAATTATTTATTTTCAAAGAAATAGCAATTCTATGAAACCCCTTTGAAAGCAAGTATTGAGCAAATAAGTCTGTGTTAGTCATCTTTGAATCACAAAAATTTGCAGGGTTCCTCAGAGGGAGAGGTGCTGCTTAATAATATTGGATAAATTCACGAATGAATAATTGAATATGTTGCTTTTTTATATCAATATATGCAGTTCTTCTTCTTCATTGACAATCTTATAGCAAAAAACAAACATTTTTCTCTTTATTATAAAGTACTTGAAATTAAGTATAGTAAAATGTAGTACCCAAATTCACACTGGATAAAATTAAATACAATGCTACAACATAGTCAATTTTTACACAGTGTTTAGTCAATCATTAATGCAGATAAATGTACTGCCTTTTACGATCTTTTAAATAACCGACTGTAATTTTTACAATATAATTTCTTCTTCCAAGAAGTTTCAGAGTTCATTGTAACTATGTATAATTTTCCCCTTCAAACTGTACTCATAAAGTGCAGCATTTAAATTGGTAGTACATGCATCATTTTTCATGGTCACTTTAGTATTAAATCTCTCTACATGGTTCCTTACGAAATATCGCCAACTCGGCTTCAAGGTTATAGGGTAGATGCTGGGAGATTAGAATTATGCACGACTGGTTGAAAAATAGGCAAATGTGAAGATTTCCAGCTGGTGGTATAATAGGGTTCTTCTGAAACAGACAAAAAGACTCTGCCATGGCTGATGGATAAAAATCATAAAACATTTACACCCAGGATGGTATAAGAAGTTAATCCTAGAAGGCTAAAGAGATTTGTAATACAAGAAAGATGCATCATACAGCATGTTAGTTGCACAAACTGAAAATAATTCATCACTGGGGTAGTTTTAGATAACATCTAGAAGACAAGAGAGAATCACAAAGTCTAATTCTTCCATTTGTATCCATAATACCTACATAGTGATTGAGACATAGAGGGATTTAGTAAAAGTTCAGGAATTAGTCATGAATTAACCTTTCCTATTATCTTACATTTTCTCCCTAAGTCATTTTTCTCTTTAGTTTAGACTGTGTATTCAGTTCCTTGGCACAGAGTCAGCAAATTGTGTAGGGAGTATAGAATCTTTTTTCTTTTGTAAAATAAATAAGATATAATATTAACGCAAAATACATGACAATATAATCATTAATAAGTGGCCTCCTTTTCTTAGTGCCATGAATGAGCAGAATAGGCCCAATCCAACCCAATCTAGTCTTATAATGTATTCTTTCTTTGCCATTCTGTAATCATTTTGTGCCAGGTTTCTAATTATAAGGCCTTAGAAAATGGTCACTTACAAAACTATTTTATAAAACATAATACATAGCATTCTAGTAAAGTTTGGAAGACAATTCTTCTTGGCAAAGGGATATAGGTATTTTTCATCAGATATTTTCATATTTGTGTCCAATTTTATTGTATTGTAGGATTTTTTTCTTTTTTGCCACATCCTAACAAGTAAAAAAGTGAACAAACTGAAAAATCAATAAATCTTTTGGGATCCATAAGAAAGACATAGACACAGGGCAAAGTCTTTCTCTCAAGATTGGAGAGATAGGCAAATAAAGGGAATCAAGTTTCACCAGAGCAGACTCATAAGCAGAAACCCCCACAAGGACTGTGCCTAGCTAGGAAAACATGAACTGTAATTCAAGAATTGCTGGAGGCTCAGGGCAGACAAATCTGAAAATTAAAAACTCCAGGGGGACCCAGTTATTAGGGAACCCCACCATACTGTGAGACTTACCTCCAGGAGCTTTACCAGGGTCCCACAGTAAATATCAGAGAAAAATCCCCTGGTCTTCCAGCCAGTGGAGGAGCAAGAAACCATTCTGTTCTTAACAAGGCCTGCCTTCCAGGAAAAGTAATTAAGCAAAGCCTAAACTGCCAGAGCCTGAGTGACCTGGGGAAGGGAATTACCAAATTCCATCTCATGCTAGCCATCCTATCCAATCTATAAGGGAGAGAAAAAATGAGAAACACTTCTAAAGTTCATATTCCAAGGGCATAGTCTCACTAAAAGAGATTTAATCACAGAACTAACTATAGAAAGTTTCCTTTCCCCTCAGACTTCAACGCCACATAACTAAAAGCTTCTTTACAGCAATTCCTTTAACCTGGTACTTCATTTCCATCTACCAAGAAAAAATTACAAGGCATAACAGGAGGCAAAAATGCAATTTGAATAGATGGAACAAGCACCAGAACCAGACATGTCAGCGGTGTTGGATGATCAGACCAGGAATTTAACACAATTATAATTGATATGCTAAGGACTCTAATGGATAAAGCAGACAGCATGTAAGAAAAGATAAACAATGTAAGTAGAGAGATGAACATCTTAAGAAAGAATAAAAAATAAATGCTAGGGATTTTTTAAAAAATAAAAACCTCTAAAAGAAATGAAGAACACCCTTGAAGTGTTCATTAGTAGACTGGACACAGATGAGATATAAAATTTCTGCACTAGATCACACATGAATAGAATCCTCATAAACCAAAGACCAAAGAGAACAAAGACTGAAAAAAAACATAAACATAGTATTTAAAGACCTTGGGACAACTACAAAAGTTGTACTGTACATGTAATGGGAATACCAGAAGGACAAGAAAGAGAGAAAAGAACAGAAGTAATATTTAAATCAATAATCACTGAGAATTTCTCCCAAATTAATGTCACATACCAAACCAAAGATCCAAGAAGTTCAGAGAACACAAAGTAGGAAAATGCCCACAAACTACAACAAGATATATCATCTTCAAACTACAGAAAAACAAAGATAAACAATCCTGAAAGATGCCAGATGGGGGTTAAAAAAGCACCTTACCTATAGACAAGCAAATATAAGAATTATATCTGACTTCTCCTCAGAAAGCATGCAAGAAAGAAAAGAGGTGAGTAAAATATTCGAAATATTGAGAGAAATAACCCGCCAACCTAGAATTCTGTGCCCTGTGAAATGATCCTTTAAAACAAAGTCTATAACAAAAAAAAGGAAGGGCATTATATAATGATAAAAAGATCAATACAAGAAGAGGATATTACACTTGTTAACATAAAAGCACCCAATACAGGAGTACCTAAATACATAAAGCAAATAGTAACAGACATAAGGGCATAAATTGAAAATAATAGAACAGTAGTAGGGGACTTTAACAGCACAATGATATCAATCAACAGATCATCTTGAAAGACAATCATTAAGCAACAGTGGTCTTAAATGACACAACAGACCAGTTGGACTTAAGTAATATGTACAGGACATTATATCCAAAAAAAGTAGAGCACACATTCATTTCAAATGTACATTCATTTCAATGTTCTACAGGCTTGATCACATACTAGGTCACAAAACAAGTCTCAACAAATTTAAGAGGATGGAAATTATAACAAGCATTTTTTTCTGACCCAAACAGTATGAAACTAGAAATCTATTACAAAAAGAAAAAATGAGGAAAACACAAACATGTGGTGACTAAACAACATGCTACTAAACCAATGGGCCAACCATGAAATCAAAGAGGAAATCAGAAAATACCTAGAGACAAATGAAAATGGAAACGCAACACTCCAAAATCTCCAGGATGTAGCAAAAGTGGTTTTAAGAGGGAAGTTCATAGCAACACAGGCCTCCTCAAGAAACAAGAAAAATATCAAGCAAACTAACCTACCAGCTAAAAGAATTAGAAAAAGAGGAACAAACACAGCCTGAAGTCAGAGCAAGGAATGAAATAATAAAGATTAGAGAGGAAATAAATAAAATAGAGATGAAAACTATAAACATCTGATGAACAAAAACAAAGAACTAAATAAATGAAGAAATATTCCATGTTCATAGTAAGACAATATTTTCAAGATGTCATTTATTCCCAACTTGATCTGTAGATTCAATGCAATCTCAATCAAAATTCCAGCAAGTTTTTTTAAGTGAATATGATAAACCGATTCTAAAGTTTATATAGAGAGGTAAAAGATCCAGAATAGGCAACAAAACATTGAAGGAGAAAAAGAAATTTGGTGGACTGACACTACCTAAATTCAAGATTTACTATAAAGTGACAGTAATTAAGATGGTGTGGCATTTGTGAAAGATCAATGGAACAAATTATAGAGCCCAGAAATACACTCCTACAAACAGAGTCAACTTATTTTGACAACAGAGCAAACAGAGATGGTCTCTTCAACAAATAGTGGTAGACTAAATGGAAAACTTCCAAAAAATGAACTTAGATGCAGACCTTACACTGTTCATAAAAATTGACTCTAAATGGATCACAGACCTAAATGTAAAATACACAACTATAAAACTCCTGGAAGATAACATAGGTGATAACTCATATGAGAAAATCTAAATTGCCTGGGGTATAGTGTTGTCTTTTTCGATATAATACCAAAGGCATAATCCATGAAATAAATCATTTGTAAGCTGGACTTCATTTAAAAAATACTTTCAGGAATTCCCTGGTGGGTGAGTGGTTAGGACTTGGCACTTTAACTGCTGTGGGACTGGGTTTGAGCTCTGGTTGGGGAATTAAGATCCTGTTAGCCACGCTACTCTGACACATTATACATAAAATCTTACTTTCTATATTTATTTTTTCTCAATCCCATACAGATCACATATTGTTGATCTGATAGTACTTATTTTAAATAACTCTATCATATTCTAACTTATAGCAATAATCTTTCATTATAATTCCTTATTGAGCATTGTAGATAACCTTACCTGATTAAAATAAGACTGAAAAATATCATATTTTCATAGCTCGGTAACAAACCATCTATAATTGAGAATTAGCTCTGTAGAAGATCAAACTTCAGTTTATTATGCTAATTTTTACCTGCCACAATTCCAGAAACAGAATTTCTGATTTTGTCACACATGATATTCAGTGTTTTTCATTTTTTTACACAGTGATTATAATCTTTGGGGACTTTGAAAATAGTAAAGCACTACCTAAAAATATAGTAAAATGTTAAATCCCTGGGCAAATATGTAACACAGTTGTGTTTGTGTCCAAAAATAAAGCCTCAAATGAACCACTTAAAATGCCTAATTTTCCTTTGCACTAAGTGAAGCAAATAGCCTCAATTGAGCTCATTTGATGAAAGAGTCCTTAAGAAATTTCATTTACATTTTTCTCCACTCAGGCCAACCACCCAGTGATTTTTTTGTTTCTTTCTATGGTTTACATCTTTAAGAATACATTAGAATATCAGAATATAATTACTCTCTGGAGAGTAAACAGCTGTCCTTTAATTTGAGAAATTTGACAATTAAAAAGATTCCATATAATCTGGTAGCAAAAAGATTCTGATGCAAGGGAACTGAATTATCCTTCTGATTGATGGGAATGGAGAGAGTGTTGCATTTCCATTCTTGTCTAGGATGACAACTCGCTGATTTTCTGTTAACATTCCACTGGCAGCCTTTCTCCTAATTCTATCAAGTGGCAGACATGACAACAGCAAACAATTACAGGGATATAATTTCTATCACAAAAAGTGGTGGGTTTTTTTGGTTTATTAAATTAGCTTATCTAAATATGCAATCAGTTCCAATTTTTATTTAAAGATGCATTCATTTAAACCTGTCTTATACCTGTACATGTATATGTGAGTCTGCCAGAGTTGGGTGTTTTGCTCTTATAGAACAACTTCATTAACAATGACAACATCAACATTTTAGCTGACTGGAGAAAATTTTATCTTAGTATACAGACCAGTCATTTGACTTGTGAAATTGGTTTCAAAAGGCCTGCAGCAAAACAGCTTTGACAAGATGTTACATTTTGAAATGCGGGTGACAAGATGGATCTCAGTGAATAGTGCAAAGAAAAGTGACATAAATTAATTTCAAAATAACAACTTGATTCTGCTGATAGAGGGAAAAGAATATTGATTGTAACAGAACCGTCAAGGATAGTCCCCAGGCTTTCCAAATACAGAAATAACCAGTGGAGGAGAATTCTGGATTTTAGTTTTCATAGAATAGTTGAAGTAATGAGAAGGAAAGCTTCAGAAAAATACAGGCAGAAATGTTCATTCAGATTAAGACCAGAGAGTTTAAATTCTTATGAGCCTCACAATCTCCTGAGAGGTAAAAAAGCAAGTTGGAGCTCCCTGAGATTGTCAGCATGGCTTCCTTTAGATGTGGTTCAGGAATGTTCAATTTTGTAACTTTTCATTAAGTCTTACAAATATGAAGTGTGTGCTATTTTGTACGTATGCTACATTTCACAATTTTTAAATGCATTTATTTTTAGCTTGCCCTCAGGTACCTGTCCAGAGGTAAAACTTCCTTAAAGCTCTTCTGCTTCTTATCTAACTCCAGAATGTCAAAACTAAGGAAAGTGAATGATTTCATTTCTCACTGGTTCTGTTTTTCTGTCCAAAAGAAGCAGAAAGCAAACAAGAAGTGTATTAATTGACTGCTTCCCATGCACAACCAATCTTAATGTCCTACTGAGGAACTGAACTTTATTGACTAGGATTTCCTTATTGCCTTGAGATTATTTCACAGAAGAGATAAGGAATACTGAGCAAAACTTTTTGGAATGCCCTGCTCAAAAGAGTTTCTGATTATAGAATAATTTTCTGGAAATCTCTCAACAAGGATCGCCTGAAATCTATACTTTCCAAACGCAGCCCATTTTATAGCATAAAAAGTCGTTTTTAAAAAAAAGCATCTAGAGGAGGGACCTTCAGGATGGCGGAGGAGTAAGACATGGAGATCACCTTCCTCCCCACAAATACATCAAAAATACATCTACATGTAGAACAACTCCTACAGAGCACCTACTGAATCCTGGCAGAAAACCTCAGACTTCCCAAAAGGCAAGAAACTCCCCACATACATGGGTAGGGCAAAAGAAAAAAACAGAGACAAAAGAATAGGGACAGGACCTGCACCTCTGGGAAGGAGCTGTGAAGGAGGAAAAGTTTCCACACACTAGGAAGCCCCTTCACTGGCGGAGACAGGGGTTGGGCAAGGGGAAGCTTTGGAGCCACGTAGGAGAGTGCAGCAACAGGGGTGCAGAGGGCAAAGTGGAAAGATTCCCACACAAAGGATCGGTGCTGACCAGCACTCACCAACCTGAGATGCTTGTCTGCTCACCTATCAGGGCCAGTGGTGGCTGAAAGCTGAGGCGTGGGCTTTGGAGATCAGACCCCAGGGAGAGAGGACTGGGGTTGGCTGCATAAAGACATCCTGAAGGGGGCTAGTGTGCCACAGCTAGCTGGGAGGGAATCAGGGGAAAAGTCTGGACCTGCCAAAGAGGCAAGAGACCATTGTTTTGGGGTGCACAAGGAGAGGGGTTTCCTTCCCTGTGTGCCCACAGAAGGCAGGGCACCACCTAAGCAAGCTCCAGAAATGGGCACAAGCCGTGACTATCAGCTCAGACCCCAGAGATGGCCATGAACTGCTAACGCTGCTGCTTGCAAGAATCCTGTGTGCAAGCGCAGGTCACTACCCACCCCCACCCCCTGGGATCCTGTGCAGCAAGGCACTGCCAGGGTCCCGTGATCTAGGGATAAATTCCCTGGGGGAACATACAGTGCACCTCAGGCTGTTGCAATGTCACGCTGGCTTCTGCTGCCGCAGTCTCACCCAGCATTCCAAGTATGACTACCGTACCCCTTGCTCTCCCCAGCCGGAGTGAGCAGGAGAGCCCTAATCAGCTGCTGCTTTAAACCCCTCCTGTCTGGGAGGGGAACAGACTCTTGAGGATGACCTACATGCAGAGGCAGGGCCAAAACCAAAGCTGAACCCCAGGCTGTGTAAAAAAGAAGAGAAAGGGAAATTCCTCCATGAAGCCTCAGGAGCAGCAGATTAAATCCCCACAAAACCCTGCATCTGAAGAATACCTGAATAGACAACGAATGTTCCCAAAATTGAGGCAGTGGACTGTGGGAGCAAAAGTAGAATTGGGGTTTGCTTTCTGCATCTAATTTGTTTCTGATTTTACATTTATTTAGTTTAGTTTTTAGTGCTTATTATCATTGGTGGATTTGTTTACTGCTTTGGTTGCTTTCCTCTTTTTTTATTTTACTTTTAATTTTTTAAAATTTTAATTTCTTTTTAATTTTTATATGTTTTCAATTTAAAAGAATTCTTTTTTTCCTTTTTCTCTCTTTGTGAGTGTGTTTGTGTATGCTTCCTTGTATGATTTTTCTCTGTTTAGTTTTGCTTTTACTATTTGTCCTGGGGTTCTGTCTGTTCGTTTTCCTTCCTTCCTTCCTTCCTTCCTTCCTTCCTTCCTTCCTTCCCTTCCCTTCCTTCCTTCCCTTCCCTTCCCTTCCCTTCCCTTCCAAGCCGTGTGGCTGGCAGGGTCTTGGTGCTCAGGCCAGTTGTCCAACTTGAGCCTCCAAGGTGGGACGGCCAAAACCAGGACACTGGACCACCAGAAACTTCCCGGCCCCATGTAATATCACTCAGTGAGAACTCTGCCAGAGATCTGTGTCTCAACAGTAAGACCCAGCTACACCCAACGGCCAGCAAACTCCAGTGCTGGACACCCCATGACAAACAACTAGCCAAACAGGAACACAACCCCACCCACTAGCACAGAGGCTGTCTAAAGTCATACTAAGTTCATAGACACTCCAAAACACATAACTGGACGTGGCCCTGCCCCCAGAAGGACAAGATACAGCCCCGCCCACCAGTTCCCTCAACTGGAAGCCTAAACAAGCCACTGAACCCCAGTCACCAGTTCCCTCCAACTGGAAGCCCAGTCACCAGCCCCAGTCACCAGTTCCCTCCAACTGGAAGCCTAAACAAGCCACTGAACCAATGTTACCCACTGGGGACAGACACCAAAAATAACGGGAACTATGAACCTGCAGCCTGCAAAAAGGAGACCCCAAACACAGTAAGTTAAACAAAATTAGAAGACAGAGAACTATGTAGCAGATGAAGGAGCAAGGTCAAAATCCATCAGACCAAACAAATGAAGAGGAAATAGGCAGTCTACCTGAAAAAGAATTCAGAGTAATGACAGTAAAGATGATCCAAAATCTTGGAACTAGAATGGAGAAAATACAAGAAATGTTTAAAAATGACCTAGAAGAACTAAAGAGCAAACAAACAATGATGAAAAACACAATAAATGAAATTAAAAATATTCTAGAAGGAATCAAAAGCACAATAACTGAGACAGAAGAATGGATAAGTGACCTGGAAGATAAAATAGTGGAAATAACTACTGCAGAGCAGAAAAAAGAAGAAGGAATGAAAAGAATTGAGGACAGTCTCAGAGACCTCTGGGACAACATTAAATGCATCAACATTCAAATTATAAGGGTCTGAGAAGAAGAAGAGAAAAAGAAAGGGACTGAGAAAATATTTGAAGAGATTATAGTTGAAAACATGCCTAACATGGGAAAGGAAATAGTCAATCAAGTACAGGAAGCAAAGAGAGTCCCATACAGGAGAAGTCCATGGAGAAGCATGCCAAAGCACATATTAATCGAATTATCAAAATTAAATACAAATGAAAAATATTAAAAGCAGCAAGGGAAAAGCAACAAATAACATACAAGGGAATGCCCATAACGTTAACAGCTGATCTTTCAGCAGAAACTCTGCAAGCCAGAAGGGAGTGGCAGGACATATTTAAAGTGATGAAAGGGAAAAGCCTACAACCAAGATTACTTTACCCAGCAAGGATCTCATTCATATTTGAAGGAGAAAATGAAAACTTTGTAGACAAGAAAAAGCTAAGAGAATTCAGCACCACCAAACCAACTTTACAACAAATGCTAAAGGAACTTCTCTAGGCAGGAAACACAAGAGAAGGAAAAGACGTACAAAAACAAACCCAAAGCAATTAAGAAAATGGTAATAGGAACATACATAATGATAATTACCTTAAGGGTGAATGGATTAAATGCTCCAACCAAAAGACATAGACTGGCTGAATGGATACATAAACAAGACCCATATATATGCTGTCTACAAGAGACCCACTTCAGACCTAGGGACACATCCAGACTGAAAGTGAGGGGATAGAAAAAGATATTCCATGCAAATGGAAATCAAAAGAAAGCTGAAGTAGCAATTCTCATATCAAACAAAATAGACTTTAAAATAAAGACTATTACAAGAGACAAAGGAGAACACTACATAATGATCAAGGGATCAATCCAAGAAGAAGATATAACAATGGTAAATATTTGTGCACCAAACATAGGAGTATATCAATACATAAGGCAAATGCTAATAGCCATAAAAGGGGAAATCAACAGCAACACAATCAAAGTAGGGGACTTTAATACTCCCACTTTCACCAATGGACAGATCAACCAAAATGAAAGTAAATAGGAAACACAAGCTTTAAAAGACACATAAGACCAGATGGACTTAAATGATATTTATAGGACATTCCATCCAATAACAACAGAATACACTTTCTTCTCAAGTGCTCATGGAACATTCTCCAGGATAGATCATATCTAGGGTCACAAATGAAGTCTTGGTAAATTTAAGAAAATTGAAATTGTATCAAGCATCTTTTCTGACCACAGCGCTATGAGACTAGATATCAATTACAGGAAAAAAACTGTAAAAATACAAATACATGGAGGCTAAGTAATA
Organism: Orcinus orca; assembly: GCF_937001465.1. Classification (NCBI taxonomy): domain Eukaryota; kingdom Metazoa; phylum Chordata; class Mammalia; order Artiodactyla; family Delphinidae; genus Orcinus; species Orcinus orca. Next base: position 59,657,008 of record NC_064564.1, read on the forward strand.
CACTACTAAATAACCAAGAGATCACTGAAGAAAGCAAAGAGGAATTCAAAAAATACCTAGAAACAGGGCTTCCGTGGTGGCGCAGTGGTTGAGAGTCCGCCTGCTGATGCAGGGGACATGGGTTTGTGCCCTGGTCTGGGAAGATCCCATATGCCACGGAGCGGCTAGGCCCGTGAGCCATGGCCACTCAGCCTGTGCGTCCATAGCCTGTGCTCCACAACGGGAGAGGCCACAACACTGAGAGGCCTGTGTACTGCAAAAAAAAAAAAAAAGCCTAGAAACAAATGACAGTGAAAACACAATGACAAAAACCTATGGGATACAGCAAGAGCAGTTCTAAGAGAAAAGTTTATAGTAATACAAACCTATCTCAAGAAGCAAGAAAAATCTCAAATAAAAAACTTAACCTTACACCTAAGGCAATTAGAGAAAGAAGTAAAAAAAAAAAAAACAAAGTTAGCAGAAGGAAAGAAATCATAAAGATCAGATCAGAAATAAATGAAAAAGAAATGAAGAAACAGTAGCAAATATCAATAAAACTAAAAGCTGGTTATTTGAGAAGACAGACAAAATTGATAAACCATTAGCCAGATACATCAAGAAAAAAAGGGATAGGACTCAGATCAAGAGAATTAGAAATGAAAAAGGAGAAGTAACAACTGATACTTCAGAAATGCAAAGGCCATGAGAGATTATTACAAGCAAATATATATCAATAAAATGAATAACCTGGAAGAAATGGACACATTCTTAGAAAAGCACAACCTCACAACCTTCCGAAACTGAACCAGGAAGACATAGAAAATATAAACAGACCAATCACAAGCACTGAAATTGAGACTGTGACTTAAAATCTTCCAACAAACAAAATCCCAGGACCAGATGACTTCACCAGTGAATTCTATCAAACATTTAGAGAAGAGCTAACACCTATCCTCCTCAAACTCTTCCAAATAATTACTCCCTAACTCATTCCAAAAGGCCACCATCACCCTGATAACAAAACCAGACAAAGATGTCACAAAAAGAAAACTACAGGCCAATATCACTGATGAACATAGATGCAAAAATCCTAAACAAAATACTAGCAAACAGAATCCAGCAGCACATTAAAATGATTATGCACCATGATCAAGTGGAGTTTACCACAGGAATGCAAGGATTCTTTAACATATGCAAATAAATCAATGTGATACATCATATTAACAAATTGGAGAATAAAAACCATATGATCATCACAATAGATGCAGAAATAGCTTTCAACAGAATTCAATACCCATTTATGATAAAAACTTTCCAGAAAGTTTGCATAGAGAGAACTTACTGCCACATAATAAAGGCCATAAATGACAAACCCACAGCCAACATGGTTCTCAATGGTGAAAACTGAACCCATTTCCACTAAAATCAGGAACAAGACCAGGTTGCCCACTCTCACCATTATTACTCAATATAGTTTTGGAAGTTTTAGCCATAGGAATCAGAGAAGAAAAAGAAATAAAAGGAATCCATATTGGAATAGAAGAAGTAAAACTGTCACTGTTTGCAGATGACATGATACTATATGTAGAGAATCCTAAAGATGCTACCAGAAAACTACTAGAGCCAATCAATGAATTTGGTAAAGTAGCAGGATACAATATTAAGGCATAGAAATCTCTTGCATTCCTATACACTAATGATGAAAAATCTGAAAGAGAAATTAAGGAAACACTGCCATTTACCACTGCAACAAAAAGAATAAAATACTTAGGAATAAACCTTCCTCAGGAGACAAAAGACATGTATGCAGAAAACCATAAGACACTGATGAAGGAAATTAAAGATGATACAAACAGATGGAGAGATATACCATGTTCTTAGATTGGAAGAATCAACATTATGAAAATGACTATACTACCCAAAGCAATCTACAGATTCAGTGCAATCCCTATCAAACTACAAATGGCATTTTTCACAGAACTAGAACAAAAAATTTTACAATTTGTATGGAAACACAAAAGACCCTGAATAGCCAAAGCAATCTTAAGAAAGAAAAATGCAGTTGGAGGAATCAGTCTCCCTGAACTCAGACTCTACTATAAAGCTAAAATAATCAAGAGAGTATTGTACTGGCACAAAAACAGAATTATAGATCAAGGGAACAGGATAGAAAGCCTACAGATAAACCCATGCACATATGGTCACCTTATCTTTGATAAAGGAGGCAAGAATATACAATGGAGAAAAGACAGCCTCTTCAATGAGTGGTGCTAGGATAACTGGACAGCTACATGTAAAAGAATGAAATTAGAACACTTCCTAACACCATACACAAAAATATACTCAAAATGGATTAAAGACCTAAATGTAAGGCCTGACACTACAAAACTCTTAGAGGAAAACATAGGCAGAACACTCTATGACATAAATCACAGCAAGATCCTTTTTGACCCACCACCTAGAGCAATGGAAATGGAAACAAAAATAAACAAATGGGACCTAATGAAACTTCAAAGCTTTTGCACAGCAAAGGAAACTATAAACAAGACGAAAAGACAACCCTCAGAATGGGAGAAAATATTTGCAGATGAAGCAAGTTACAAAGGATTAATTTCCAAAATATACAAGCAGCACATGCAGCTCAATAACAAAAAAACAAACAACCCAATCCAAAAATGGGTGGAAGACCTAAATAGACATTTCTCCAAAGAAGATATACAGACTGCCAACAAACACATGAAAGAATGCTCAACATCATTACTCATTAGAGAAATGCAAATCAAAACTACAATGAGATATCATCTCACACCAGTCAGAATGGCCATCATCAAAAATTCTACAAACAATAAATGTTGGAGAGGATGTGGAGAAAAGGGAACCCTCTTGCACTGCTGGTGGGAATGTGAATTGGTACAGCCACCATGGAGAACAGTATGGAGGTTCCTTAAAACACTACAAATAGAACTACCATATGACCCAGCAATCCCACTACTGGGCATATACCCTGAGAAAACCATAATTCAAAAAGTGTCATGTACCAAAATGTTCATTGCAGCTCTATTTACAATAGCCCGGAGATGGAAACAACCTAAGTGTCCATCATCGGATGAATGGATAAAGAAGATGTGGCACATATATACAATGGAATATTACTCAGCCATAAAAAGAAACAAAATTGAGCTATTTGTAATGAGGTGGATAGACCTAGAGTCTGTCATACAGAGTGAAGTAAGTCAGAAAGAGAAAGACAAATATCGTATGCTAACACATATATATGGAATTTAAGAAAAAAAAATGTCATGAAGAACCTAGGGGTAAGACAGTAATAAAGACACAGACATACTAGTGAACGTACTTGAGGATATGGGGTGGGGGAAGGGTGAGCTGTGACAAAGTGAGAGAGAGGCATGGACATATATACACTACCAAACATAAAGTATATAGCTAGTGGGAAGCAGAAGCATAGCACAGGGAGACCAGCTTGGTGCTTTGTGACCGCCTGGAGGGGTGGGGTAGGGAGGGTGGGTGGGAGGGAGACGCAAGAGGGAAGAGATATGGGAACATATGTATATGTATAACTGATTCATTTTGTTATAAAGCAGAAACTAACACACCATTGTAAAGCAATTATACCCCAATAAAGATGTTAAAAAAAAATAAAAATTAAAAAAAAAGAATTCAACACTGTAAAGTGCTGATCAAGCAAAATAAACTTTGTAGATATCATTATTATTAATACATTTGAGTTAATATTAATTAATATTATTAATATATTGTAATAATATATTACATCCAGTTAATATACAGTATTTCCAAGATCTTTCTTGCCAATAAATGTCAAGGAATTACTCTAAAATAATCATTTCTGAACTAAGTCAAGGTCAAGAGTTAGGTGATTTGATATGTCAGTATATTTTAAAGAGTATTAAAAAAAAATTAAGCTTCATCCTCAGTATGGACAGATTCTCCACCTACATCACACCCCATCTGTAAAACTGAGCATTATATAAGCAGTTAATGAGCTTCAAGTCTGAGAATGATTTCCTATTGTCTCAGGTGCTCCTGAAGAAAGAAAACTGTTTTAGAGATCAAAACATAGACACAGTCTGCAGGCAACAACACCACAGATGCATCTATGAAGAAATTATTTACTGACTATACCAACCAAACCCTTCCCATAAACAAAGCATATACTACATGAATTGTCAATCCATACCCATAAATAATGCTTAGTTTCTATGAGAGCATGGCACAAATTCTCTATCTTCAAACTGCTCCACATCTTTGTCTTTGAGTGGTTCATTATCAAAGCATGTGCATGTGTCTGTGTGTATGCATGCCTGTACGTGCGTGTGGGTGTGTTGGAGGACAGGGAAGGCAGGTTAGAATAAAGGGGAGGAATAGCTAAAGAAAATGATATTTTTTTTCCTGCTAAGTAGTGACAATGCACTCCAGGAAATCAAATACGTTTTTATTAAAAACTACCAGATAAGCAATTTTCATAACAAGCAGCTGTGTATACATGTATAATGCTTTTCATTGCTATACAAGGTACTTTAGACTCTGCTTGGAGCAGTCTGGGAGCAGGGTGCCCCAGATTCACTGCCTTTGTTCTAAATCTGTAGCTCGCCAAGTCTTCCCATGCTGAGGACATTAAGCTGACATGGAACTTTATATATATGTGTGTGTGTGTGTGTGTGTGTGTATGTGTGTGTATATATATATATATTCCCTATCTAAAAAAGGCCAAGTATATTATCCACGGTAGTGGTTCACCTTCATGAAATAAAAATGCAGCAGGATGCGTTCACAAAAGAGCACTCTGTAAGAATGAAGTGCTGGACTAAACTGAGGCCTGTATTCTACTTTTGTGAAAACTCAAATCCTTTATGTTTTTGCTGGAGAAGTGCAACCTCAATTTAACAATGCCTTTGTGGACTTTTGAAACTGATTGCTTGTTTTTGTAATAGTTTCAGAGGGTTTATTTTTCTAATTCAGAAGTTGCTTTTGACAATGTTGAATTGTACCCAAGCCCTGGAAAACAGCAATATTAATAAACTGCTCCCCCCGCCCCCCGCCAAAATTCTCTGTTCACGAAATGACTTAGTGCAAGGAACTCCCTTTCCCCATATGACTCATAGATTCCTTCCTGGTTTACCTGTGACAAGGCTAGACATAGACTGTTCAAGTTCCTATTCTTTGCTTCATAAAGATCAGCTGAACTGTTTTTCCTGGCAGATCAACTGAAACAAAGGCTTGTTAAGGGATTGACCAAGTTAGGTTTCTCCCCTCCCCAGACTCTTGAATTTTGACCCATTATCACCCTGGACCAGTATACAATCCTTCCCTAAGGAACCCTCCTAGGAATCAGCTGACCTCAAGGAAAGACATTCCCTGACCAACTGTTTGATCATGTCACCCTCTCATCCCAAACCTCACACCTCATTCTGTCTCCTTAGGAAAGTGTTTGTCTACTTAACCTTTGAGATGCTTGCAAATCTCTCTATTACAAGAGTCTCCTTCCAGCTGTTACAGTTATCCTCCACTCCTTATTGCAGTAATCCTTTCCAATAAAATCTCTCCTTACCTAAGACCAGATCCGATTTTATTTGAAACCTGGCATATGTACTTATTTCATTAAAATTTAGAATCATATAATGTCAGAGACTGAAGGATCCTCAGAGCTAATATAGACAGGCTTTTTCATATTTTAATATGCATAAGAATCACTTAGGGCCATATGAGAATTGGATCCCAGATCATGATGAATAGAACTATAACATACATATTAGATAATACCAAAGTTTCAGATCAGTTGTTCCTTGAACACAAATTGGGAGACAAAAAATCCATAACACCGTCATTTTCTAATGGATGCATAACTATAGGTCATTATAACGGGCATTTTCTTGGAGTATATGAAACAAAGGAGAACTCTGGACATGTTGGTACACTGCCATTAATTATTAAGTGCTAATTGGTAGCATCACACATTGAATACTATAGTGGATTATCTTCAAACTGATTATTGAATATATTACTAAGCTTTGATTTACATTCTTGGAACACATTTAAGATATCAGCCATCTGGCCCCCGCTTGCCGCAACTGGAGAAAGCCCTCGCACAGAAACGAAGACCCAACACAGCCAAAAATAAATAAATAAATTTATAAAAAAAAAAAAAAAAGATATCAGCCATCTTATCTCTACTGAGGAAAATATATAGCATTGCACTAATGATTACTGCTCTATTCAATGAGTTTTTAAAAATCTATTATTTGAAATAATACAGAAAGTAAAACTGCTTTAAATTTAAAAATCTACTTTTAATAGTAAAATAGGGTTGTGTCCTTTATTGAAGAACAAAAGTCATAAATCCTTAGGGCCTAATTAGATGCACATCATAACATTAAAGATAGAGGGCACTCCAGTAACATAAAATAATGAAGAAAGTTGCTGTTTTAACACACTGGATTTTTTGTTTCTTAATTTGTGTGTGTGTGTGAAAATCTTCTATATTCTTGTCTGATTTTGCTTCTCTCTTTCCTATTTATCTTTACTGCTTTTTAAATATCATAATATGATATACTGGTGGTCTTAGCTTTCTAAACAAAATATAGTAATTTAAAAAGGAATTGTTTTGCAAATTGGTACTAGACAATCATTCATTTTGCAGTTAATGTAGCTGTTCACAAAGCTGAGGACAAAGGAGTGTTATAAGAACAGTGAGTCTACAAGTGGATGACATTTCAAGGAATAAATCTCTTATCTGGGACCTAAATCTTTGTAGGTCCTTTGTAGGTCCTATTATAGGACCTAAATCTTTGTAGGTCCTATAATAACAACGTTTATGTACAAATAAAACAGAATAAAATCCCAGACATTAGAAATATTTTTTCTAATATCACTTTGCAACATGTGTGTAAATAACAAGTGACCTCTGAGAGTTGACTATAGGAAGATTCAATTCTTTACTACAAGTCACCTTACTTTGTAATTAGCCAAGTGTGAGGGAAATTATATGAAAGTGTGAAGGAAATTATATGAAAGTATGTATGGGTGAAATTGACACCTTCTGTGTCACATCCTTATGAGTTATAATTTGATTATGTTGCTTCTGTTTTTGTTTACATGGGCCTATGTTTTATATATTACTGTGGAAGTGTAAATTTTCCTTTTATCTTATTTTTAAGACTGTCCCATTTTTCAACTTATTCTTGGGTACTTGTGGACAAATATGTATATCTATATCCAAATAGTTAATAAAATGTCAAGTTTAAAGTAGCTGTTTGTTGTCTGAGTCTGTGAGTTATCTTGAAAAGATATGGTTTTATGGCAGGGTTATCAGCATAAAAATACTTAAAATGAAATTTGAATAGTATCAGGAGGAAACAATAACTTTCAAGCCTTTATCTGCCATTCAGATACACACAGTTAGAGGCTAAAAGAAAAGAAGCAAACAGAGAAAAAGAGAAATACATTCGGATGAAATACAAACACATACACACAGAGGGAGGATTTCTAGACAGTTCATTAATGTATGAAACAAGAGAATACAAGCATTCTAAGACTATGCTGTATATAAGCAAAGTTATTTAAGAGACAGACTTAATGGGGGGCTTAATGTGAGGCTTGTTACACACATATTACAGTATTAATAGTGATCTAAATTTTAGACTTTAGATTATTTTCTGTAACTTAAGATAATTGCTATTTTCATACTAATAACACTTCACCATAGATATAATTTTGTAGCACAATTCAAATGATAGCTGAGGAGGCACTATAATCAACCAGCTCATTTATATGAGAGTTCCAAAGCTCTCATGATATCCGGTCTTCTCACTTTTCCCAATGTGAAAGGAAATCTTGAAAAAACCCAAAGGTTGTAGATTGTTGTTTTTTTAAATATCAAGGTTTTATTTATATTTTTCTTCCAAATACTGCTTTTGAGACCTTGGAAACATCCTTTTCTCTTCTGGAGCTACAGTTATTTCATCTATAAAATAATAATTGATCATTTTATAGAGAATTGAGCACACTGGACTGAGTATTTAGTAAATGTGTGTTGAGTTGTTATACTGTGGAAGAGTCTATTCCCTCTATTCAATGCTATCACAGGCATTGATTGCCTTTAAGCATCTCCAAAATTGTGACAACTTACTATATAAAAAATGTCTCACTACTTTTTAAAATCTACAACAAAAAGTTGTGATTTAATTTTTTATACCTAAAAGATTTTTCCTCTATTTAGTGTTATTTTGGCATCTCTAATCAACCACTTTCCTTCCACTTACAGTTCTTAAATTATCAATTCAGAGAACTAACAGGATTGAAATTCTAGCAGATGGTTTAGAGTTTCTTCTGAGTCTGAGATTTTTAGGTTCCTTGGCAGAATAAAAGGTTTGCTCTGAATTTAGACAGAATAATCTAAATAAAGGAAGAGTGATGTAATTGGAGTGATTCTAAAGGCAGTTATAAAATACATAAGCATTAAGAATACTTGGTAATTGTCAGAATTTGTAAGTTAAAGTTACAAACTAATGAGAGTGCAAAATGTAAGAAAACCTATAAATTTCTTGACTTGCTAAAAAGGCAGATGCTAGTGTGTGATGATTTTCTTGAATTATCTTATGATAGTCTCTGACTAATACCTAGAGAGGAGAATAAGAAATAAGTTGAATTGGCCTTTGCAGCTGCAGTGTGATACAACCGAAATGGATTTATGAACAGTGGGGTTATATTTAAAAGTTGTTTAAATGTTGTCAAAAGTTGTTTAAATTCTTACCACATAAAAATAGATAAATAGATATAGAAATAGAGAGAAAGAGACTTTATAGTAAACTCACTTTGATCCCTGTCTTAAATGTACACCAATCTTAAATATACATTCCTGAGAATGTATTGAAAATTTTTGTTAAACATTTAGTAACAGATTTTTATTTATAATGATGCTTCTCTTCCCACGGAGCCAAAAAATGAATGATAAAATACTGAATTGTCCTTTCTGTAGGTGTGCTTCTTTCCTAGGGCTAGGTCCAAAGCAACCTGGTATGGGTGTGAAAACTTTCATACATCTCCTAATAAACCACTTTCCTTCCATGACAAGATCTGTCAGTCACATCCTGTTACCCTGGAGACTGGCATCGTTTCCTCACCTTTCTGTACAAACCTAGACAGATAACAGAGGGCCACCATATTGCTTTTTCATCTCTAAATAGAGTGCATTCATAGGAAAAATTGGAGCTTTATAAGGTCTCAACTATGTGCGATATATTAGAACATTTCATTATCATACAATCACTCTACTGTCAATTTACTTGGAAAGACTGTCCAAGTAAGAGGAAGTCTATGTGACTGAAATGGCTTTAGACTGAGGCCAGTGCAAAAACTCTTATGAGCCACAGGCCAGGGAAGAGCCTTCCACAAGAAATGGAAACAACTTAGGTGAGAGTTGATGTTTTCCCTAGTAGCGTGGCTAAACAATTGTCATCGTTGTTCAGTTGATACATTAACAACTGAATCTGTCATATATAGGTTATTTGAGGGATCAAAGTACAATATTATGCGTGAAAAGTCTAGGCTCTATAAAAAAAAAGAGTAGTTTATTGTTTGAATAAAGACAGATGCAAAAAATCTAATGCAATGCGTATTCAGAATGCCTATGTTAATGAGTAACGTATCAACCCCCTCCCTGTATGTGGTATAATTATTATCTTTTGAATACTACCTTTGGTAATATTTGGTCTTCAATACAGAAAATTATGGGTTTCTTGATCACCTAATTTATTTCTTCTCTATATTTCCTTCTTTCTCCTTCTAAAAGGTATAATTTCTCATGCTCTTATAATATTATGTTGGGACTATTGCAATACCCCCAATATAACTTATTTTGTTTTCTTTCATAGAATACTGTGAAAAGCGTAGCCTTCATAAAAACGATTGTGGCCTTGCTGATTTTTTTTATACTCTCATGGAACTGGAATGAGATATATCTTCTGTCATATTTTAGTATACATATAAACTGTGACGGGGTCAGGCCTTTTCAATACAGGGTTACCACTGGAATTTTGGTCATATTGAGTAATGATGAGTGTTACACACTCTTCTCTTTTAACACAAAGCATGTCTGTGCAATGGAGAAGAGTCTGAATATCTGCCTTTTAGTAAATTTCATGTGGTAAGTTCCTCAGCATTACAATGAGCCCACATTGCTGATTTGTGTGCAATCTGTTTATGTGAGTGCCTAAGACAGGGACATAGTGGCGTAGTGACATTTTTAGTGTTGTTAAATTGCAATAAATATAAAAATAATCACAATGAACACTGCGAATGTCATTGTTTCTTTCATAATCTATTTTTATTTGTTTATTAATTCTGTATTTTGGGAACCTCATTGGTGCTGGTAGAAGGTAGGTGCATAAAAAACCAAAGGGCAAATATAATTTAGAAAAAAATAAATCTAATGTAAAATATTTGACTAGTTGGCTTTGAAGTGTACATTTCACTGAAAACTGTAAATATGTCTATAAATTCATCCCTTATAAAGATAACTTAATTTGGCTTTAGTCAAACTTAAAATGTTTCCTTTTGATCTCCTTCCCCATCTCTACCAAATATTGAGGAAATGATAATGACAAAAAGACATGTTTTTATTTGTTTTTTTCTAATAGTGACAGGAAAGAACTGAGGTAATGGGTGTCAATTTTCTCCAATGGAAAAATTAAGACAAAACTAAGGATCATGAGGGAAACACCACTACGCATATGCATTCACACACACACACACATACAAACACAGACACTCTATCAAAAACAAAAAAGAAATAAAAAAGAAAAAGACACCACCAATAAAACTAGACTTGTATATTTTTTTGGGAAAGTAGGATGGTCTAGTGGTCAGATCTGTAAGATGCTTTACAATGTGGGTCTTATTAAATATTGGGTTGATGTAAATTGTGAGGTTAAAACATTTAAAAACTGTTTCTTTGGAAAGGGCCCACAATGCTTATTCATTTCCAAAAAACTTAAACAGCTTTTTTTTTTATTCATAGTAATGAGGAGAAGCAAAACTGATTATTAACAGAGCTGAAAATATCAAATGGTTTTTAAAACCAGATTAAAACATCTTTAATTTAGAAATTCTAGTTATTGGTCAGGGAGACTATTTGTTGAAACAATTTACTGTTATCAAGTGGAATGAGGTAATGAGAAAATTGTGACACTGACTTCTTTTCAGACTCTTTAGAATAACAATTCACAAATAAAGAAAATGTTTATTGCAGCATTGCAAGGCTATACATAAAGAGCCTGGTGCATTAATTTACTCATAAAAAATTATAGTATTCTATGCATTAGGTCAAATCATTACTAGACAATACTCTGCCAGTCTTCATCTAGCTTACTGTATATAATTGAATGCGATGAACTAAATTTTATTTTTATATTCCTGAAATTAAATATTGTACTCATAGCTACTTGTTGACTTAATGACTGAGTTGTGGAATTTTGCTACATAAAAATGCATTCATATGTATAAGAGTGGCACTCATCTTCCGAATAATCATGTACTTTAACCCAGAATTAAACCCACACATATATGGTTAACTGATCTTCCACAGGGTACCAAGAATACGCAATGGAGAAAAGACAGACTCTTCAATAAATGGTGCTGGGAAGACTAGATATCCACAAGCAAAAGAAAGAATGTTGACTTTACCATACCCCATGTACAAAAATAAAGTCAAAATGGATTAAAGACTTAAACATAAGACCTGAAATTGTAAAACTTCTAGAACAAAACTTAGGAGAAATGCTTCTTGATGTTGATTTGGCAATGATTTCTTAGACATGACACCAAAGCACAAGCAACAAAAGCAAAATTAGACAAGTGGGACTACATTAAAACTAAAAAGCTTCTGCACAGTAAAGGAGACAATCAACAAAATAGAAAGGCAACTTATGGAGTGGGAGAAAACATTTGGAAGCCATATATCTGATATAGGGTTAATTTCCAAGATATAGGAGAAAGAAGTCCTAAAATGCGGTGCCAAAAACAAAACAAAACAAAAGTAACCTGATTTTACCTGGGCCAAGTACTTGAATAGGCATTTCTCCAAAGAAGATATAGATTGCCAATGGGTACATGAAAAGATGTTCAACATCACTAATCATTAGGGAACTGCATATCAAAACCAAAATGAGATATCACCTCATACCTGTTAGTTACGATGGCTATTATGAAAAAAAAGATAAGTGCTAGCGAGGGTGTAGAAAAATTGCAACCCTTTTTAATGTTGGTGGGAATGTAAAATTATGCAGCTTCAATGGAAAACAACATGGAGGTTTCTCAAAAAATTAAACAGAATTATAACATGATCCAGCAATCCCCCTTCTAGATATTTATCTGAAAGAATTGAAGTCAGAAACCTGAAGAGATATTTGCACTCTCATGTTAATTGCAACACTACTTACAATAGCCAAGTTATGAAAACAACTCAAATGTCCCTTGATGGATGAATGAATAAAGAAAATGTGATATATATACCTATACATATCATAGAATATTTTTCAGCCTTTAAAAACAAGGGAATTCTGCTGTTTGTGGCAGCATGGATAAACCTGGAGGGCATTATGCTAAGTGAAATAAACTAGTCATAAAAAGACAAATACTGCATGTCTCCACTTATATGAGATACATAGAATGGTCATATTCATAGAAACAGAAAGTAGAATGGTGGCTACCAGTGCCAGTGGATATGGGAAATGTGGAGTTGTTTTTCACCTGGTATAAAGTTTCAGATATGCAGGAAGAATCAGTTCTAGATATCTGTGGTACAGCGTAGTGCCTGTAGTCAACAATACTATATTGTGCACTTAAAAATTTAAGAGGGTAAGTCTCATGTTGTGTTCTCACTAAAAAAAATTAAAAAATGTAAAGAAGGAACTTTTGGAGGTTTGACTGTGGTGATGCCTTCATGGATGTACACATATGTTCAAACACATCAACTTGTATACATTAAATATGTGTAATTTTTGAGCATATCAATCATATTTTATTAAAGCTGTTTTTTTAAAAGACATTTATTGGTATACAGATCATGAGTGGAGTTGATATATGACACAAGAAAAGCAAATTGAAAACATAAAAGCATCTAAAAGAGTGATGAGACTATTAAACATAACCAATAGGATATCACGTTACTACTTATATTTTTTCTTATAATACAGTTTTAATATTTATAGGTATTTTTAGTTAAAAGAAATTAATAAAATAACTACATTGTTCCACCATTTATTTTTAAACTACTGATTAATGATACATATATAGGGTGACAGTTATCAATTTAGCCAATATTATTTGATTGCTTACTCTGTGGCAGGCACTGTGTTAGGCATTAGGAATGATACAAAATGACCTGGATTAGGACCTTGTGCTTAAAGACTCTAATGGAGGATCTCATTTATTATACAATAGATATGAACTATAGCACGGATAATCAAAATTGCACTATAATTGCAAAGATAATAAATGCCACAAAGGAGATACTATATACAGGGATCATAGAAATTCAGAGGAGAATGAGACTATTCTGAGCAAAGGAAACAAAGAAGGATGTCAGTAATTCAACATATTTTAGCTGTTTGTTCAAGGTTAGGTAGAATTTGAATATGTGGATATTTAGGATAAAAACACAGCAAGTGGTGGAAACATGAACAATGATACAGGTTGATGAGTAGAAGAGTAAGAGAAGCTTATAGCAAAGAGGATGGTTTATTTAATTGATGCAGAGATATGGAAGGGTACTAATGAAGATTAATAATGGAAATACATTTAGGGGTTACAACAGAAAACACAAATGACACCTGCTGTATAAATAAATAAATTCTAAAATTCAAAAAAAAAGAAAAACACAAATGGCCAAGATAAAAATATTGGATGATATATTTTGAATAATCATGAAAAATCCTAAAAGATTTCTCATCAAAGGACTGTGCTTCACAAAATTAACTTTGAAGAAGTATATAAGAAAGACCAAGGAACAATAAAAGAGAAATAAGGACACTAATTAGGGATCTATTGTTATCCAACTATTAAATAGTGAATCCTGGAAAAAAAACACAATACAATTGAAGAGAAAAGGTCAGAATACTGATTTACTGACATGGAGTATTAGAAGAAATGGAAACTCATTTGAAATGGATAAAAGAAAACAAAATTTTTGAAATGTGTATTTTGAATTTTGTAGTGCTTTCATTAATAGAATATTCTTAAAGGTGATATTCAAACTATTTCATAACTACTATGACATGAGTCCTGAATATATGCAATGGGCACTGTTTTGGGGGCTATATTGTTAGGTGCCAGGTCTGTATTTAATAGAGGGAGGGGGATGACTGAAAGGGAAGAAAATGTGGTAAGTGTTCATGACTATCTACGTTCTAAGTTGCTCATGGGATATCTATTTGGACGTGTCTAGTAGTCACATTCAAATGAAGAATAGTACTCCATAATCTGATATATTTTATCTAGACCATATGCGGGAAAATTCCATTCCATTAAAGAAAGAGACAATCTGAACTTTAAGTTACAAAACACCCCTAAGCAATGATCATTGCAAGTAAAACATTCCAGAAGTTTTTATTTGCTTGTATACACTAAGGAAGGCAACAAACAATAATTATTGGTGGGGGAATAAAATACACTTGTTCCAGTAAAGAACTCATGGTATATTAGGTAAAGTGTTTCCGATTTCACACTTTGATTAATACAAGGAACATAATGTAGTGTGGTATAATGGGTGAAGTACAAAATTTTAATTTGTATGCATTTTATGCAATTTTTTACATATATAAACTTTGGTAAGATAATTAAAGCTTAACTTCTCTGAGATACTCTCTCCTCCCATACAAGATATGGAGAGTAATACCTTACGGTTTGTGGTTAAGGCTTAAATGTTGGTAAAGTACTTAACCAACAGAAAGTGCCAGAGTACTTTCCTCACAAAATCCAATGTTTACTGTGTTACGCAAAAGCAGCTGGATGGATTTCCACTGTGTGATAGTGTACAAATGAGAATGGTCCAATTGAAGGTATATATATTTTTTTGTTTGTTTGTTTTTGTTTTTGTTTTTTGCGGTATGCAGGCCTCTCACTGCTGTGGCCTCTCCCATTGCGGAGCACAGGCTCCGGACGCGCAGGCTCGGTGGCCATGGCTCATGGGCCTAGCCGCTCCACAGCATGTGGGATCTTCCCGGACTGGGGCACGAACCCGTGTCCCCTGCATCGGCAGGCGGACTCTCAACCACTGTGCCACCAGGGAAGCCCTGAAGGTATATTTTATATGGCATAATCAACATTAATTTTGGTGGCCTTTAGAATGCGTAGTGCTTCTCACAATAAAAGCAGTCTTCAATCTGAATGGCTAAAATCAAGGATGCTATCTGTGGTTGGCATGACCATCATATGGAAAAACACGAAATACATTCTAAAATAATGTGGACCACAAAATTGAGTTGTTTTAAAATTGACAATACAAAAGCTCCAAGAGCACATGAACTAAATTCTAGAATTTACAACAATAGTCAAGAATGACTTCATCATCATATATCCCAGGACATTTAAATTCATAATAAACAATATTCTTTTAGATGCAATAATGAAAGTATTCTTTTAGTAGGTAAATTACAGTTTCATAGGAGTTAAGGCCCTTAGAAAATATTACTGTTTTTGCAGAAAAATGCATATTGTACTGATTTATTTGAAAGTATCTTGACAGAAATAATGTGCCTCTTATGGCAATAATCTCAGTGTTAGAGAACAATTTAAAATAACACTGGGCATATTGGACTTAAGAGTAAAAAAATCACCATTTTATTGTCATCAAACCAATAAAAATGAGAATAACCCCCTGTCAACCTGAATGGTTTCAATAGGCAAAAATTCCCTTTTGTTTTGAACATTTGTGATCCAAGCCATTTTTTTCCACTTATGTACTAATCTCAATGAAACACACTTACAACAGACAATCTCTTGTGGAAAGGTACTGAATTTTAGGCCTAATGAAAGACTTGCAAAAGTACATGCCTACTCTTTCTTGAATCAAATCTATTCTAAGATTTATTCATTCAAATCTCACTTCTGAGACATATTTGATTATCTTAAACATTCTCTAAGGGTTGAAGTATTTCAATATTTAATTTACTACACTACACTCAAACCTCTTTGTAAAGGACATTTTCCATACTTTTATTAGCTAATTTGAAGGATATCATAACCAAGAGAGTACAGCAGAGATAGATTAAAGATAGTACATGGAAAAAGAATATGTTTCTAGCCTGTTTTGGAAAAAATTGAGAATAAGTGAAAAGTAGTTTCATATAACAGATTTAAGAGATAATTTATGAAAGCATATTTCTTGAGAGTTGGCAGATCTTTGAATATACTATACTTTTGTGGAAACACAGAGTTGACAGTTGTCCTAAAGTCTAAGAACTTCATGTGATTGAGGCCATGGTGGCTGGGAAATTGTGTGAACCAGTGAGAGTAGATTACAGGTTTTAAAAAATTATTGCCATTTTCATTTGTGTCTTAAATAACAAATGTACTATTTTTCCTGATGCAGAACAGAGTCATGACTCATGACTTTTGTAACACAAATATTATAGCCGATTTGATGTACTTTTGTCAACTCTGATACATTTCCAACTAATAAAATCACCCACCCACTCACACACAGGGAAGTAGCAGGATGGGGCTGGAGGTGATAGGGAAGCAGATACTTGCTAGTTGTCTTTTATACACATTGAGTTGATTTGCCTGAAATCATAGAAGTAGATTACAAAATTGGGACAAGATACTAGGCTTCCAAAGTCCCAATCTACTACTCTTTTCTTTAACCACAATCTTTTGAAAATACAGTGTAACTCAAAAGCATGTGAAAAACAGCCAAATTTACTTTTCAAACCTCAGACATGCCCATTGAATCTAGTCCTTTTTTGTCTTAAATTAACGTAGTAAAGCATCACAGTATTCTATGTGCATTCTAAGATTCCATGGCATTTTTCTTTTTTCTACCTATTCCTTATAATCTCAGTTATTATATCAGAATTCTAAAATTATCACCTATTCACTGGGAAAAATATCTTAAGTGGCACTGTGTTTAATGAACTCAACTATAAGCACGATTCCAGGTCTTACACGGGGCATTCTTTTTTATGTCTTTCATGTCTCCTTTAGTTGTTTCAGAGGTACTCACCATTTAGAACACTATTATCAACCATTGCTTATAATCGTCAACTGCAATCTTAAAGAGTTTATAGGACTCTTGCATTTGTAACGCTTAGGTCGAGATGTGACAGCTGTGAAAAGTAAAAATGATTATTCTTTACCTTCCTTCATGCATCTAGACACAGCTTTAAGAAACGGTGAAAATTATGATATATGATGTGAAAATGGTGTTTTACATAAAATTAAAATATCTTAAAATAAAATATCTTAAATTTATTTGTGGTAATCTATTATATTGGACCCTGTCTTAAATTGCATCTCGTAGAAGCAGACTCAAATGGGGATCTTGTTCAAGTGATACATTGAGTTCTATTTTTGCAGAGGAGGGGAATGAGGGAAACTGGATTAGGCAGGAGGTAAAAAGTTAACAAGAACATGGTCTCAGCAGCACAAATAGCACCACATATTTAGCTCCAACTTATGACAAGGGACTGGCCTTCTGTACAACCCTAGTTTGCTGGGGGTGGAGATGGGGGAAGGAGTGTGTCCACCCGGGCAAGTTAGCTATCATTTGGTCAAAGACAATTCACCAGAGGAGGGGGCATGTGTGAACTGTGACGAAATAGGTATAAAGAGCAGAAAAGAGGATCTAGCTTGACACCAACAGTATCTACGGCAGACTCTGTTGCAATGTTTTAACATAACTGTAAATTTCATTTTAGCTTCTAAGTATCACTTTAAACGTAATTAATATCAGATGCTGCTACCTCAGCTGAATGAAATTTCTCCTAATTAAACTAATTATTTAAAAATACTATGTGACAACCACAAAAACTCAAAAAAGGTTGTTTAATTTGGCATTACAATAGAACTCGTTATATTAAACTCTTGATTAAAGTAACAAAATTAGTGTCTTGCTCAAATAATCAGATAAATTTTAGGAAATAAATATATAATAATTTGTGAAGTATGTGTGTCTCTATTTTACTACTCATTAAATATCACCAACCCAACAATGAGACATATACAATGAATGAGTTCATTGCCATGGTTAATTGCTAAATTTCAGCCATATAGAAACAAGACTTTTACCCATAAGTTTTTCTTTTTTTTGGTTGTGAAGGTATACTAGTCTACAAAAATAGATTATATTTTATTTAACAGTTTATATTAACTTAATAAATTTAAAATACTTAAATGCATGTTATGTGTCTTCTTGCCCTGGGCTCTTCAATAGTTAAATCTAGGCCTGCCCCAAAATGAACACTTATAAAGTCCTTGTTCGGTCATCTAAATTGCACCTTTGTATTAGTTTTTTAAAAAATGTTATTTGTCAAAAAAAAAAAAAAAAAATGTTATTTGTCATCTCTTAATTATCAAATTTAGGCAGAATATATTTTAGTTCTACATCTAAAGAAATTGTACTTAACTCTCTCCCATATGGCATCCAAAATTATCCTTCTCTATTGCTCTCCAAGTTTTCTTAATTAGATGTTCCTTTTTAGTTATTCTGTTTGCTATTTTCATTTATATAAACATATTTAAATTTCTATTTCTTTAGGATCAGATATAGGCCATAACTCTTTTGTTTACGTAAGACTAGGAAATTTATGCTCCTTTAGTAGATACTATCTTATCTCTACCACTATTTAACCTCTACTTGCTATATTGTTACATTTATAATGTCAAGGTATGAAATATTGACTTTGGGTTTTATAAATGCAATTGAGCCAACTGTTGTTGGTACTTAAAATGACTCTGAAAATACAAAATTAAAAATTTTGCTCATAAGATAGTTATTACGTTAATTTAATTGTTGACTACTTTTTCAACTCCTACTTTGGGTTATGCATAATCTCCCTGGGCTATTATAGAGGGAGGAAAATCATTTTAACAGACTATACCACTTCCCTTAATGACCAACTTACCCATGGTACCTGGAAAGTAGCTCTTTATATCACTTTATGTCAGACAGTGATTTTGTCCAGGAAGGATTTTAATCAAAATGAAACAAATTAGGCATATAGGTAATTTATTCATTCTATGGGCTTATCACAATTGTGGTGCAGATTTGCTGTATTTGGGAAATTTTCAAACATGCTAGCTTAAATTAATAGATTTACACAAAACCCAAAGTTTGCTCTCTGATCCCTCACTCACCCACCTTGGCTCCTACCCAACTCTTTCCAAAGATTTATTATAATGCCTCCAATACAACACAGAACCATAATCAGCACTTAGTTCTCCTTTTTAAAAATTATCTCATCTTAATAAGGAGAACATTCTGCTTCTTTTCCATTGTAGTTTTCTGGTGGTTAACATAGTTATTTTAATTTTTTTTAAAATCATTTCTGTACAATTGGTTTTGCTTCCTTTCAGAAATCTGTTTCCCTTAAATTACATTTAACTTTTTGCTCAAGTATTTGTAAAACACTGATAATTAATTTAAAAATACTCCTCATTGATTATTAATTTCAGTAAAAAATAGTATAATTCGATTTAGGGAGGGAAATATAATATTTTTCACTAAAACTTTGCCATTCAAAGGGCAAGCTTTGCCATTCCAAAGTTCAAGGCCAAATGGATTCTCTCTTAAAGCAGAGAGAGGTTAAATAACTTGTCCAAGGACATACAACCAGTGGGTTGTAGATGGCTACTCTACACCCTCTTTAGCATCCAGGGTTACTGATAAAATGTGATGCCAGTTCAATTTATATTTCTTTTTAGGTCAATGAATCTTTATTTCTCAAAATTGTATATGTTGTATCTATACATTTTTTTTATTGGAGTATAATTGCTTTACAATGTTGTGTTAGTTTCTCCTATACAACGAAGTGAATCAGCTATATGTATACATATATCCCCTCCCTCTTTGATCTCCCACCCACCCACCCATCTAGGTCATCAAAGAACACCGAGCTGAGTTCCCTGTGCTATACCGCAGGTTCCCACTAGCTATCTATTTTACACATGGTAGTGTATTTATGTCAAATCTAATCTCCCAATTACTTTTGATGTAAGGAAATTCCACAGGAATATATCTAGATGTGGACATTCTGCTTCACACTCATTAGACACACATCTCTATAGATTATTCATTTCTCAAAAGTTTTTACTATTATTTTTATGTTTAGTTTCTCCCTTTGTCTCCCCATTGTGTCATTATTTTTTCTATTTTCTTTTTATAGAATGTGTGCTATTTGGATATAGGTTATGCTGGACTGATTCCCTGTGTTTGTTAACTTTTCTGATATCCTCATCTCTTCATTTTTTTCTTTTCTCTACACTCTAGAAATTTATTTCAAATTTATGTGCCAGGCATTATTTTGATTCTATTCCTGAAAAATATGTATTTTTAAAATTTTAAGCTATCTTTTGCATTCCATTGAAAGATGACTCAATTTCTTAGAAAACAGATATTATTCTTGAGCCTGATTTCCTATGTAATACACTGTCTCTGTGAGCACAGGAATGGGAGACTATCTGGACCTCTCTTCCATACATAGTTCATAAGTACTCTAAACTCATTATTTAAATGATGCAGGAGTCACAGCCTCCTCCTGCTGGCTATGGTTGAGGGCCTAATCATTCTCAGGGATCTGCCAATATGAAAATACCTACTTTTGAGTCTGCCTTATTCAATGTATATTTTAGCTGCAGTGTTCTCTATTTTGACCTACCCCCTTTCCTTTTCTATCTCTATTACTCTGTTCTTAAGAAATATATCTGCTGTTGGTCACTAGTAACCCAACTCCCTTTCAGTTATCAGTTCTGTAATACATTTATTTCCCTTTGTACATAATTAACACTATTTCAGTGAGATAAGCTTGGAAGAGAGGAAATGTAAATACATACAGTCCTCATTTTAAGCCATAAATATGATGCCTGAGAACTTCTTTTTTTAATAAGAGCTATATTTTAAAATTCATTTGAAAGTTATAAAATTCTATGGATTCTAGTTATAGGAAATGTTTGATTCATGAATATTATTAATCTAGCCTCAAAGTTTTAATACTATGAGCCTGATCTCTTTTTCCTGTAAGATCTGTCAAATATATATCAGCTCTTATTCCCTTTTGAAAAATGTCTGTTTTCCTCACTCTTTTTTTCTACTATAACTGCTAGAAAGTTACTATGTCTTTTCTACTTGTTTTCTGTGACAATTCACTGGCCTAGAGTTCTCTGTTATATTTTTTCATCTTTCATTTCCATTGTAAGCAATATATGCTTCCTCAAGCAGTCTTTTAATGGCTTCCATCTTTCCTTCTCTTTTTCACTGATAACCTTGTGATTGAAGTACTATCATCCACCTCCAGGCCACTCAAGAGCAGTCACAGTTCTCATTCATCTTGAAACTCTAATAATTGAAGTCCTTTACCTGCTCATATCTTTCTGTTAGATGTAAGATTTGTCTGTTACAAAAAATTATCATTTTGTTTCAAGATTACAGATAGGTGCTGAAGTGTATACTACATTTAAAAATAAGCTCTCCTTTAAAGCTTCTAAAAATTCTTTCAACCACCAGTAAACATGCCCTTCAGATTATAGAACATGAAAAGTAGATCATCATGAATAAGTAATTGATCTAGTCTGTCACTGGAAAGAAAAGATGATACAAAATTGTAATTGACATTTTCAAAATGTCTTCAATAGATTTTTTTTTAAACACAGAACTGTAAACTTCTAAAAGGGGGGAATGAGAAATCCCTAGGAACACAATGTGTTTATCAAGATTTTTTTCCTCCTAGACTTTCCAGGAAATCTAAGTTAGATTGTTATTTCCTACCTGAATTTCTCCTCTCTCCAAATCATTCTTCTACAACTCCTCCCTTCTCTTCTTGTTCTCACACAGAGAATTGGAAGAATCCCGGACTGGGAATCTCAGGTACTCTGGAAAAGCACCTGACAGTTTGTACCTTCTTTAAAACTCGCTATGCTCAATTCATTTTGACTAAGTAGTATCAACTACCGTGGAACATGCTATCAATAGGAGCAACTGCTCCTAAAGTGAGAAAAATTTGCATATGGATTTTTTTGACCCTCAACTTTACAGGAAGATGTTGAAAATTGATTAGCAACCCTTCTTACACTTAAAATGTTTTGAACAAGAGCTCAATCTTCTAGCAAAAAGAAATCAAGCTTCCCTTGGAGGTAAGGAAGTAAAAGTAAACTTAAATGTTTTCTTTATGCTACCAAGTTAGAATTTCAAAGAAGTTTATATAACAACTTGTAATTGATCTTGCACAGAGAGATTATCTTTTAAGGGATTCTCTAGTGAAATAACAAGCTATATGATTTCCATCTCTATTACTAGATTTTCTTAAAGATAAACAAGGTTGAAATGAACATTCTAGCAGTTGAAAAGTAGTGATCAGCAATGTCACAGAAACTCAATATACTGACTTTTTATGGACAGACTACTCCCTATTCAAGAACATTTACAAGTAAATTCATTTCTATTCTGCTGAGTGAGTCAGAAATGTATTGGATAGAGAGAATGGAGGCTTATAGCAAAACTCTCCTTCAAGGAGGACCTTCAAGATGGCAGAGGAGTAAGACGTGGAGATCACCTTCTTCCCCACAAATACATCAAAAATGCATCTACATGTGGAACAGCTCCTACAGAACACCTACTGAATGCTGGCAGAAGAACTCAGACCTCCCAAAAGGCAAGGAACTCCCCCATGTACCTGGGTAGAACAAAAGGAAAAAGAAAAAACAGAGACAAAAGAATAGGGACGAGACCTGCCTTTGGGAGGGAGCTGTGAAGGAGGAAAAGTTTCCACACGCTAGGAAGGCCCTTTACTGGCAGGTATGGGCTATGGGCGCGGGGGCTGGGGGGAGAAGCTTCGGAGCCATGGAGGAGAGCGCAACAACAGGGGTGCGGAGGGCAAAGCGGAGAGATTCCCGCACAGAGGATTGATGCCGACAAGCACTCACCAGCCCGAGAGGATTGTCTGCTCACCTGCCGGGGTGGCTGGGCGCTGGGAGCTGAGGCTCGGGCTTCAGAGGTCAGAACCCAGGGAGAGGACTGGGGTTGGCTGTGTGAACACAGCCTGAAGGGGACTAGTGTGCGACAGCTAGCCAGTAGGGAGTCTGGGGAAAAGTCTGGTCCTGCCTAAGAGGCAAGAGACCATTGTTTCAGGGTGCACAAGGAATGGTGATTCAGAGCACTGCCTAAACGAGCTCCAGAGACGGGCACAAGACGTGGCTATCAGCACGGACACCAGAGACGGGCATGAAACACTAACACTACTTCTAGAGCCACCAAGAAGCATGTGTGCAGGCAAAGGTCACTATCCACACCTCCCTGCCCAGTAGCCTGCGCAGCCCGCCAGCCACTGCCAGGGTCCCGTGATCCAGGGACAACCTCCCCAGAAGAACACACATCATGCCTCAGGCTGTTGCAACATCACGCCAGCCTCTGACACCACAGGTTTGCGCTGCATTCTGTACCCCTCCCTCCCACCGGCCTGAGTGAGCCAGAGCCCCTTAATCAGCTGCTACTTTAACCCTGTCCTGTCTGGGCGGGGAACAGACACCCTCAGGTGACCTACATGCAGAGGCGGGGCCAAATCCAAAGCTGAACCCTGGGAGCTGTGCAAACAAAGAAGAGAAAGGGAAATCTCTCCCAGCAGCCTCAGAAGCAGTGGATTAAATCTCCACAATCAACTTGAGGTACCCTGCATCTGTGGAATACCTGAATAGACAACGAATCATCCCAAAACTGAGGCAGTGGACTTTGGGAGCAACTGTAGACTTGGGGTTTGCTGTATGAAACTGACTAGTTTCTGATTTATATGTTTATTTTAGTTTAGTTTTTAGCACTTGTTATCATTGGTGGATTTGTTATTGGTTTGGTTGCTCGCATCTTTTTTCTTTCTTTTCTTAATTATTTTTTTATTTTAATAACTTTTTTATTTTCTTTTTTTCTTTCTTTCTTTCTTTCTTTTTCTCCCTTTCTTCTGAGCCATATGGCTGACAGGGTCTTGGTGCTCCAGCTGGGTGTCAGGCCTGAGCCTCGGAGGTGACAGAGACAAGTTCAGGACACTGGACCACCATAGACTTCCTGGTCCCATGTAATATCAATGGGCGAGAGTTCTCCCAGAGAGCACCATCTCAGTGCTAAGACCCAGCTCCACTCAATGACCAGAAAGCTCCAGTGCTGGACACCCCATGACAAACAACTAGCAACACAGGAACACAACTCAACTCATTAGCAGAGAGGCTGCCTAAAGTCGTACTAAGTAGACAGACACTCCAAAACACAACACTGGATATGGCACTGCCCACCAGAAGGACAAGATATAGCCACACACACCAGAACGGAGTCACCAGTTCCCTCCAAGAGGAGGCCTACACAACCCACTGAAACAACCTTACCCACTGGGGCAGACACCAAAAACAATGGGAACTATGAACCTGCAGCCTGCAAAAAGGAGACCCCAAACACAGTAAATTAAGAAAAATGAGAAGACAGAGAAATACACAGCAGATGAAGGAGCAACTTAAAAACCCACCAGACCAAACAAATGAAGAGGAAATAGGCAGTCTACTTGAAAAAGAATTCAGAGTAATGATAGTAAAGATGATTCAAAATCTTGGAAATAGAATGGAGAAAATACAAGAAACATTTAACAAGGACCTAGAAGAACTAAAGTACAAGTAAACAATGATGAATAACACAGTAAATGAAATTAAAATTATCTAGGAGTCAATAGCAGAATAACTGAGGCAGAAGAACGGATAAGTGACCTGGAAGATAAAATAGTGGAAATAACTACAGCAGAGCAAAATAAAGAAAAAAGAATGAAAAGAATTGAGGAGAGTCTCAGAGACCTCTGGGACAACAATAAACACACCAACATTCAAAGTATTGGGGTCCCAGAAGAAGAAGAGAAAAAGAAAGGGTCTGAGAAAATATTTGAAGAGATTAAAGTTGAAAACTTCCCTAACATGGGAAAGGATATAGTCAGTCAAGTCCAGGAAGTGCAGAAAGTCCCATAAAGGATAAATCCAAGAAGAAACATGCTAAGACACATATTAATCAAACTATCAAAAATTAAATATTAAGAAAAAGTATTAAAAGCAGCAAGGGAAAAGCAACAAATAACATAAAAGGGAATGCCCATAAGGTTAACAGCTGATCATTCAGCAGACACTCTGCAAGACAGAAGGGAGTGGCAGGACATATTTAAAGTGATGAAAGGGAAAAGCCTACAACCAAGATTACTTTACCCAGCAAGGATCTCAGATTTGATGGAGAAATTAAAACCTTTACAGACAAGCAAAAGCTAAGAGAATTCAACACCACCAAACCAGCTTTACAACAAATGTGAAAGGACCTTCTCTAGGCAGGAAACACAACAGAAGGAAAAGAGCTACAATAATAAACCCAAAACAATTAAGAAAATGGTAATAGGAACATACATATCGATAATTACCTTAAATATAAATGGATTAAATGCTCCCACCAAAAGACATAGACTGGCTGAATGACCTGTATGACAAGACCTGTATATATGCTGTTTACAAGAGACTCACTTCAGACCTATGGACATGTACAGACTGAAAGTGAGGGGATGGAAAAAGATATGCCATGCAAATGGAAATCAAAAGAAAGCTGGAGTAGCAATTCTCATATCAGACAAAATTGACTATAAAATAAAGAGTATTACAGGAGGCAAAGAAGGACACTACATAATGATCAAGGGATCAATCCAAGAAGAAGGTATAACAATTGTAAATATGTATGCACCCAAGAGAGAGCACCTCAATACATAAGGCAAATGCTAACAGCCATAAAAGGGGAAATCGATAGCAACACAATCATAGTATGGGACTTTAACACCCCATTTTCACCAATGGACAGATCATCCAAAATGAAAATAAATAAGGAAACACAAACTTTAAATGACACATTAAACAAGAGGGACTTAATCGATATTTATAGGACATTCCATCCAAAAACAACAGAATACACTTTCTTCTCAAGTGCCCATGGAACATTCTCCAGGATAGATGATATCTTGGGTCACAAAACTGTAAATTTAGGGCTTCCCTGGTGGCGAAGTGGTTGAGAGTCCGCCTGCCGATGCAGGGGACACGGGTTCGTGCCCCGGTCTGGGAAGATCCCACATGCCACAGAGCGCCTAGGCCCGTGAGCCATGGCCGCTGAGCCTGCGCGTCCGGAGCCTGTGCTCCGCAATGGGAGAGGCCACAATAGTGAAAGGCCCGCGTACCGCAAAAAAGCCCCCCAAAAACTGTAAATTTAAGAAAATTGAAATTATATCAAGTATCTTTTCGGACCACAATGCTATGAGACTAGATATCAATTACAGGAAAAAAATTGTAAAAAATACAAACACATGGAGGCTAAACAATACACTGCTAAATAACCAAGAGATCACTGAAGAAATCAAAGAGGAAATCAAAAAATACCTAGAAACAAATGACAATGAAAACACAATGACCCAAAACCTATGGGATACAGCAAAAGCAATTCTAAGAGGGGAGTTTATAGCAATACAATCCTACCTCAAGAAACAAGAGACGTCTCAAATAAACAACCTAACCTTATACCTAAAGCAATTAGAGAAAGAAGAACAAAAGAAACCCAAAGTTAGCAGAAGGAGCGAAATCTTAAAGATCAGATCAGTTATAAATGAAAAAGAAATTAAGGAAACAATAGCAAAGATCAATAAAACTAAAAGCTGGTTCTTTGAGAAGATAAACAAAGTTGATAACCATTAGCCAGACTCATCAAGAAAAAAAGGGAGAAGACTCAAATCAACAGATTTAGAAATGAAAAAGGAGAAGTAACAACTGACACTGCATTAATACAAAGGACCATGAGAGCTTACTACAAGCAACTATATGCCAATAAAGTGGACAACCTGGAAGAAATGGACAAATTATTGGAAAAGCACAAACTTCCAAGACTGAACCAGGAGGAAATAGAAAATATAAACACACCAATCACAAGCACTGAAAGGGTAAAAACCATATAATAATCACAATAGATGCAGGAAAAAGCTTTCAACAAAATTCAACACCATTTTTGATAAAAACTCTCCATAAAGTAGGGATAGAGGGAACTTACCTCAACATAATGAGGGCTACATATGACAAACCCACAGCCAACATCATTCTCAATAGTGAAAAACTGAAACCATTTCCACTAAGATCAGTAAAAAGGCAAGACTGTCCACTCTGACCACTATTATTCAACATAGTTTTGGAAGTTTTAGCCACATCAATCAGAGAAGAAAAAGAAATAACAGGAATCCAAATTAGAAAAGAAGAGGTAAAACAGTCATTGTTTGCAGATGACATGATATTATACATAGAGAATTGTAAAGATGCTACCAGAAGACTACTAGAGCTAATCAGTGAATTTGGTAAAGTAGCAGGATACAAAATTAATGCACAGAAATCTCTTCCATTCCTATACACTAATGATGAAAAATCTGAAAGAGAAATTAAGGAAACACTCCCTTTTACCACTGCAGCAAAAAAAATAAAATAACTAGGAATAAACCTACCTAAGGAGACAAAAGACCTGTATGCAGAAAAGTAAAAGACACTGATGAAGGAAATTAAAGATGATATAAAAAGATGGAGAGATATACAATGTTGCTGGATTGGAAGAATCAACATTTTGAAAATAACTACAGTACCCAAAGCAATCTACAGATTCAATGCAATCCCTATCAAAATACTAATGGCATTTTTCATAGAACTAGAACAAAAATTTCACAATTCTTATGGAAATACAAAAGACCCTGAATAGCCAAAGCAACCTTGAGAAAGAAAAATGGAGCTGGAGGAATCAGACTCCCTGTCCTCAGACTATACTACAGAGCTACAGTAATCAAGACAGTATGGTACTGGCACAAAAACAAAAATATAGATCAATGGAACAGCATAGAATGCCCAGAGATAAACCTACACACATATGGTCAGCTTATCTTTGATGAAGGAGGCAAGAATATACAATGGAGAAAAGACAGCCTCTTCAATAAGTGGTGCTGGGAAAACTGGACAGCTACATGTAAAAGAATGAAATTAGAACACTCCCTAACCCCAGACACAAAAATAAACTCAAAATGGATTAAAGACTTAAATGTAAGGCCAGACACTATTAAACTCTTAGAGGAAAACACAGGCAGAACACTCTATGACATAAATCACAGTCAGATCCTTTTTAACCCACTTCCTAGAGAAATGGAAATAAAAACAAAAATAAACAAGTGGGACCTAATGAAACTTAAAAGCTTTTGCTCAGCAAAGGAAACTATAAATAAGAACAACAACAACAAAAAAAAAAACACAAACAAGAAAACCCTCAGAATGGGAGAAAATATTTGCAAATGAACCAACTGACAAAGGATTAATCTCCAAAATATACAAGCAGTTCATGCAGCTCAATATCAAAAAAACAAACAACCCAATCCAAAAATGGGTGGAAGACCTAAATAGACATTTCTCCAAAGAAGATATACAGATTGCCAACAAACACATGAAAGGATGCTCAACACCACTAATCATTAGAGAAATGCAAATCAAAACTACAATTAGGTATTACCTCACACCAGTCAGAATGGCCAACACTAAAAAATATACAAACAATAAATGCTGGAGAGGGTGTGGAGAAAAGGGAACTCTCTTGCACTGTTGGTGAGAATGTAAATTGATACAGCCACTATGGAGAACAGTATGGAGGTTCCTTAAAAAACTAAAAATAGATCTACCATAAGACCCAGCAATCCCACTATCGGGCATATACCCTGAGAAAACCATAACTCAAAAAGAGTCATGTACCACAGTGTTCACTGCAGCACTATTTACAATAGCCAGGACATGGAAGCAACTTATGTGTCCTTTGACAGGTGAATGGATAAAGAAGATGTGGCAAAAAGGAACGAATCTGAGTTATTTGTAGTGAGGTGGATGGACAAAGAGTCTGTCATACAGAGTGAAGTAAGTCAGAAAGAGAAAAACAAATACCATATGTTAACACATATACATGGAATCTTAAAAAAAAAAAGGTTCTGAAGAACGTAGGGACAGGACAGGAATAAAGAAAAAGACGTAGAGATAGAGAATGGACTTGAGGACACAGGGAGGGGGAAGGGTAAGCTCTGAAGAAGTGAGAGAGTGGCAGTGACATATATACACTACCAAATGTAAAACAGATAGCTAATGGGTAGCAGCTGCATAGCACAGGGAGATCAGCTTGGTGCTTTGTGACCACCTAGAGGGGTGGGATAGGGAGGTTTGGAGGGAGACGCAAGAGGGAAGAGATATGGGAACATATGTATATGTGTAACCGATTCACTTTGTTATAAAGCAGAAACAAACACAACATTGTAAAGCAATTATACTCCAATAAAGATGTTAAAAAAACCACAACTCTCTTTCATTCATAGTGACAGTGTGTTTGTGGGTAATGACTGCTAATAATATATTTTGGAGTGCAATGATGCAAAACTAATTGCTTCATTGAAAAGATTTTGAGAATCCTTCTGATCCAATTTCTCTAGTTCTTTTTAAAAAGGTGAAGGTTCATTTAAAAGGTCAGAACAATTTAAACATCTATAAAAAAGCTCCCTCCCTTCCAACACACCCCCACATACAAACTTTCTTACATTCGCTGTCCAGAGAACTGTGCTACATGCAGATGGAAGTTGTTGGGATTCAGAGTATGAAATGCAGAAAACACATAGAATTTCATGCTTTTATCAAATAAAAAATTGAATTAAGGTGTCAACATCTATGTTGAAAAAATTATGTGGATAATTATACATCTTGATAATATTTATTCAACATCTACTGCATACTTCAGATACTTCTATCCACATGTATTTAGATAGTAGACTCATATTGCTTGTTAAACTAATAAAATAATGTTTTAGGTGTCCTACCATTCATACCCATTGTATCATTATATTTCATGTCTCCCTGGCCCCAACTTCATGAAAAAAGTGAGAGAACAGATCCTTATTTAATAGTTTATATTGTATTATGCTTAAAAGTTCAACCTCTACAGCCGTGCAACATAGTTCCAAATTTCATCTTCAACTGGTATGACTGTGTGACCTTGAACAATTTAACTTTTACCTCAATTTCCTTATCTTTAAGGGAATAATATTTATAACTATCTTATAGTTTTTTTATAGGATTGAGAAAATTATGTAAAGCTTTATCAACTGGCAAATCAGATTGCTAGCATCACTAGCATCATCTTTCTCTTATCTAGTACTGTACCTTCATTAGTAAAATCTTGTGATGCTTCCCTCAGCCCTTATATTCTGATTTCCTCAATTGAGGTAGCTTACATATTCCCTTAAAAAAACACTATAGAGACCTCTGACCTTATGAATACTTTTTGTTTGTTTGCTGCTTTGGGAAATGACCTGCAAGCCAACTGTACACACATCTCTTCTAATTATCGTTGCTGGTTTGTTTTTTATTTGTGGATTGGTTTGTGTGTGTGTGTGTGTGTGTGTGTGTGTGTGTGTGTGTGTGTTTCTAATCACTGAAAGACTCAGAAAATAGGGTTACTTCTCACCAATCTCAGTGCCACTGTGTCTGCTCTGTGTGGCTGTCTCATTCTAAAGCAGTGAGGTCATTTCCATCTTGTCTTGTGGTCCTATTACCTCTCCTCTATCTTACCCCAGGAAATGGAAAGCACTTCCTATCCACCCATGGAAAATAATTACCTGGTTTCCACTCTGCTCCTAGTTCTTCCACCTCTAGAATCTCTTTCACTCCACAGACTGCCTGAAATTCAGATCCAGATATATTTTCCAAAGTGGACTTATATCTACTATCTGTAATTCTCCCAATTTCCAAAACCCATACAAATATAACACAATTAGGCAAATACGGTAAAGATGAAAAATGGTTTTGGTGCTCTGATTAAATACCTGTATTCTTGCTTTATTATATTTTTTGGAGTCAGGATTTCTGACTATTGTGCCAGGATATATACATTGAAAATGTTGTTGTTATTTCTAGCCATCATTCCTGGTTGTTTTCACTGACAGTGTTGGTAAGGCTATCTAGTTTGCTGGAAGCAGACTATTCAAAGCCATGTGATCTCCTCCTCTGAGGAAAGTAGAAACTTCAGGAAAGGCAATACATTGTGTTAGCTCACTTAAATAGCTGTGGAAAAAGTCTGCACAACAATTTGAAGTACTATTTTGCAGTTTCTAGTAAAACTGATAAGTTGCATATCATACATCAGCAAGTCTACCTCTGGGTCCATACTCTTTTACACATGTACATGAGAAGATTTATAATCAAAAAAGTTTATAACCCAATTGTTTGAACTATTAAATACTAGAAAAACTAAATAAATATTTATTCTAGAAAAATAAAATAAGGGAATGAATAGAGTATACATTAACATGATTAGATCTCAAAAATAACTGATATGGGTGAAAAAATAAAGTTGAAATATAACTTGTGCCAACTTATTTTTAAAAACATAGAAGACTATAAACATACATTGTTCATGGATTCATGCATATATGTTAAAATATAATTTAAAAGCATAATTGATGAAATGATGCGATGCAAGCTCAAGCAACTTCAGAGGAAGGTGTTTGGGAATGAAATAGGGTACTGATGGGAAGAATGGATGCATATATTCATTGATTTTAAAATGTAAAGAGTTATTTTAGACTGTTGATTATAACATGATTTGCACTTTTTATATCATTATTTCCTCATTTAAATGCCTTAAACCTCAAGGGAAAATACAAAGTAGATTTAAATAGTGTTCAAAGGAAGGTGAAAAGCAGGACCAGAACGCTGAATTATATAATTACAGATTTATAAACATTAAGTAAAGTTTATCACTTTGCGTTAATATATCATGTACTGCCTTAAAATAACCTTTGAACAACGTCCCTTCAGTGCATGCTTAGTGTAATAGATCCTAATAGTGATGTTTATTTTTCTTTGCTCATCACAAGAAATACATTTATTACATGTTAAGAGGCATATAATTTATATTTCTTGGTAAATTAGCAAGAAACATTTTGATTTTATTAACATGTAATATTTTTCTCCCAATTCTGTGATAATTATTTCAGACTTGACCTTATGACCTTAAGAACACTGTAAAATCCTATATTGTCTGAACTTGCAATTTGTTTATCCATGACTTTCTTGATACACCAGATGCCTGCCAGAAGGGCAAAGTACAAAGAAGAGCTTTCAACAACACTTCAATTTGAATTCACTTTGTTTAAAACTGTGTTCTGTTTTCAAAATACTTTATTTCCATTTTTTCCATTGGAAAAAGTCAGAATCCAAAGGCTCAAGGACCCTTCAGTCAGTCAAGTCATGTTCTCATGCCAGAGGTAATGTTGTTAGTCACTTATGCATTGAATAATTTATGCATTATTTTAATACCCTAAAAACTGTTAAAGTGACACTCTTAGGTCTATGTAGTATTTACTCCCAAAAATGTAAGTTCCATTTAATGATGACCATGATTATAACCATAACTCTTTTCTATAGGCAAATTGCAGCAAAATTTTGAGTTGTTTTTGTGAAAAAAATGTTCTAGAACACTGTTTACGGTGACTTGCAAAGGTTTATGCCAAACCTCTGAGAATTATTAAAAAGTGAACTTAAGTATAAAATGCAAGGCAGTCAATAACGAATACACAGCAATTTGGAACAATTCTCCTCCTGTAAAAATGACAAATGCTATTAAAATTGTGAATGTAAATATATATACTTTTAAATATAAAAATTATGCATATGAAACTTATACATACACATACATAAAACTTTATATGCATATATCAAGGTCCAGGAGAAGACAAAAATCAAGAGGTGAGGCTAGCTTTTAATGTTGCTTTCACTCTGGGCTGAGAAGCTGAGAAGCAATTTTGAAAGCCTTGAGATGAAAAGCAAAGTTAAAATCCAGGTTCATTGAAACACTGGGAATCTGGTAAACAATCCTCTGCTTATACTTAATTATGTATGTTCCCTACACTGCACAGCTGTACCCTAGGAGTAAACTTGAATAAAAATTAAACTAGGTTTTGCAGACATAGAATCCTGGCTTCAAGTCATTTCTGTGGTCCAGAGAATTTCAACTTGTGAAATTGGTTTACAGTGATTTTAGACTGGTAGTTCCTTCACATGGCTTTAGAAGCAGAAGAAAATTCTCTCTGAGCTAATGTAATATTCTTCTAGTTCTCAAATTATGTCACAAATTTTTCTAAAATACTTATTTCACATCTAAGATATTCTAGTCACAGGAAAAAGCAAATCACTGTGACTGAGAACCAGTAGAAATAATTGACAACAGATAAAAGCCCACTGTAGTGAAGGACATTCTTTCTATTGGGGAGAAGAGTTAAACTTTTGAAATGTCATCAAGGAACAGAAAAACATAAGCAAGATGTGGCAGATGTGCAAAAGGACCAAATAGAAATTCTAAAAATGGAATACCATTTAATAACCAAGATTAAAAACTCAACAGGTGGGATTAATGGCAGTATTAGAATTAAAATACAGCTTCCAGATTGAAGCACATAGAGACAAAAGTTTGTAAAATTGTGAAGAGGGAAGAGACATGACAAATGTAGTGAGAATATATAACAAAGTTAATTGAAGTAAATGGAAATGAGAAAAGATGTGGTAGAAATTATATACTTTTTTAATTCATGAGGATTTCCTCTAATTGATAAAAAAAAGCATCTGTAGATTCAAGAAGACAAATGAATATCAAAAAGGTCAATAAAATGAAATTCATAGCCAAAGACATCATTTGAACCCAAAGAAAATCAAACATAAAAATAAATCTTAAAACAGATTACATTTAAGTTAGCTACAGTTTGCAGCTATTGGGCTCATAAATGATTTATACCAGCAAAATAGAACCAAGATAGCAGGAGAATATTTTAATATGTGTATAGAAAATAATTTCAAACCTCAAATCTAAATACAAGAAAAAATACTATATAAGAATGAATGTGAAAAAAAGGCATTCCTAGACAAACAAGTCCTGATAAGATCCACCATTAGCAAACCTGTCATAAAATGAATACTTAGAGCTTTCTTCAGGAGGAAAGAAAACAAGCTCAGCTTTTAGTTTGGCGATGCAAGAAGGAATGAAGAGCAGCAGAAATAAAAAAGTACACATTCACCAAGATAGACCAAATTCTGGCCCATAAAACACACTCAACAAATTTAAAAGAATGGAAATCATACAATATCTGCTCTCAGACTACAGTGGAATTTAATCAGAAATAAATAACAGGAAAATTACTGGAAAATCCCAAAATATGTAGAGATTAAACAACATGCTACTAAATAACACATGGAACAAAGAAGCAATCACAAGAGAAATTTTAAAATATTTTGAATAGAATGAAAATAAAAGCACAATTATCAATATTTGTGGGATGCAGTGAAAACAGTGCTTGGAGGAAAATTTGTAACACTGAAAGCATATAGTCGAAAAAAAATCTAAAATCAATAATCTAAATTCCCATCCTAGGAAACTAGAAAAAGAGAAGCAAACTAAAACCAAAGCAAGCAGAAAAAATACATAATAAGAGCAGCAATCAATGAAATTGAAAACAGGAAATCAATAGAGAAAACCAACACAACCAATATTTGTTTCTTTGAAAAGATCCGTGAACTTGGCAAGCCTCCAACCAGGCTAAGAGAGGAGAGGGCACAAATTGCTCAGATCAGAAATAAAAGAGAGGACATTAAAACAGATCCCATGGACAATAAAATTGTCCCACAAATTTGATAACCTATAAGTAATGGACCAATTCCTTGAAAGGTACAATCTGCCAAAACTCATACATAAAGAAAGAGACAGTTGGAATAGGCCTATATCTTAAGGATATTGAATCAATAATTAATAACATTCCAAACAGAAAGCCCCAGGCCCAGAAGGGTTCACTGGTGAATTTTATCAAAGATTTAGGGGAAAATTATACTAATTTTCTATGATCTCTTCAAGAGGATAGAAGCAGAAGAAATACTTCTTAACTCATTCTGTGAGGCCAGCATTACCATAATACCAAAACCAGACAAAGATATTACAAGAAAAGAAAACTTCAGACCAATATTTCTCATGAACATAAATGCAAAAATCCTAAAGACAATATTAGTGAGTTGAATCCAACAACGCATATAAAGAATTATACACCATGACCAAGTGGGATTTATACCAGGTACACAAGGCTGATTCAACATTTGAAAATCAATTAATGTAATCCATCACATCAACAGGCTGAAAAAGGAAAATCAAATAATCATATCAATAGATGCAGAAAAGACATTTGACAAAATCAAACACCCATTCATGATAATCACTCTCTCAGTAAACTAGGAATAGAGGGGAACTTCCTTGAATTGATAAAGAATATCTAAAAACGTATACCTAGCATCGTACTTAATGGTGAGAAACCTGAAGCTTTCCCACTAAGATCAGGAACATAGCAAGAATGTCTCCTGTCACGACTGTTCTTCAGCATCATAACAGATGTCTTGCAATAAGGCAAGAAAATGAAATAAAAGGCGCGCAGATTGGGAATAAAACTATTTCTGTTTGTAGATGACATGACCATATGTAGAAAATCCAAGAGAATCCACAAAAAAACTCCTGGAACTAAAAAGTGATTGTAACAAGGTTGCAGGATACAAGTTTAATATATAAAAACAATCACTTTCTCTATATCAGTAATAAACAAGTAGAATTTGAAATTAAAGACAAAATACCATTTACTTTAGCACTCCTCAAAAATGAAATACTTAGGTACAAATCTAACAAAATATATTCAAGACCTATATGAGGAAAACTACAAAACTCTGGTGAATACAATCAAAGAACTAAATAAATGGAGAGAGATTCCATGTTCATGGATATGAAGACTCCAAATTGTCAAGATGTCAGTTCTTCCCAAATTAATCTATAGATTCAATGCATTTCCATTCAAAATCCCAGCAAGTTATTCTGTGGATACCAACCAACTCATTCTAAAGTTTATATGGAGAGGCAAAAGATCCAGAATATCTAACACAATTTTGAAGAAAAACAAAGTTGGAGAACAGATACTACCTGACATTTTTCCTATACTACAGTAATCAAGATAGTGTGGTATTAGCAAAAGAACACACAAGTAGATCAATGGAACAGATTAGAGAGCCCAGAAATAGCCTCCCATAAATGATGAATATATGTAGCACAGAGGTTTTTTAGGTCAGTGACAATAATTTGTATGAGGGCTTCCCTGGTGGCGCAGTGGTTGGGAGTCCGCCTGCCGATGCAGGGGACACGGGTTCGTGTCCCGGTCCGGGAAGCATCCCGCGTGCCGCTGGGCCCGTGAGCCATGGCCGCCGGGCCTGCGCGTCCGGAGCCTGTGCTCCGCAGCGGGAGAGGCCACGGCGGTGAGAGGCCCGCGAACCGCAAAAAAAAAAAAAAAAAAAAAAAAAAAATAATTTGTATGATACCACAAGGTATGATACATGTCATTATACATTTGTCCAAACCCACAGAATGTATAACACCAGGAGTTAACCAGAGTGTTATAATGTAAAGCATGGACTTTGGGTAACTATGATTTGTTAACGTAAGTTCATCAATTTTAAAAAAGGTACCATTCTGGTGGGGGATGTTTATAACTGGGAAGGCTATGCATGTATTAGGGCAGTGGGTGTATGAGAAGACTCTGTGCCTTCCCCTTGATTTTGATGTGAACATTAAACTACTCTAAAAAAATAGCCAATTTTTTTAAAGTATATTTTATTATATAAATCTAAATTAACATTGGCTACACAACTATCACAGTAATGTATTATAGGGTTCAAAACAGACTAGAAAAAAAATAGGAAAATAGCATTTAAATTGAGGGGAGGCATAAAGCCAACAATGTTTGTACAACATTCATTTTCCCAGATCCTTTCCACCTGCCCCTGTTTCTGTTAGCCTCCCTTCTCAGCTCCCTGAAATCCTTAGCTAAAACCTTTTTGTCACTGGAGCAAAAAAACCTATTTCCTTTGCCATGGGTCAGGACAAAACTGAGGCATTGCTTAAACTCCAGAGGTATCATGTGAGGCTTTCTCCCTTCCTTTTCCTTCCTATTTCCTATAATTCTTTTCTGTTTCTCCTGGAAGTGATTCTCCAATACATCACCAACAGATAATACCTAAACTGAGGATCTGTTTCTGTTTCTTAAAGACCTATCTAAGGTAGTTTTCAGTTTGGATTAAACTCTTCTAAATTGTTTATAAATACATGGAAGGGAGTAAAATATCCAAGTAATATCAACTTTGATAAGTCTAGCTTGCATGGTAAAGTCATTAGCCTAATGACCAATTAATAGGAAAAGAGTGTATAGTATCCAAACGAAAGATAAAAAATTAATAATAAAAATAATCAAGTCAAGACTCATAAAACAGCCAGGACAAATAAAAAGCACACTGTAAGCTGGTAAATTTAAAATCAAATACATCACTGGTTACATTATTAATCCTATACACATAATGTTGAGAAAAAGGAATCAAACACATTGAAAACATGCTGTATTATTCCATTCATATTCAATTCAAAACTGTCACACCAAAACCATGGTGCTTAGGGGTTTATACTTACATAATAAAATTGTAACAAAGGAAAGCAAGCAATCACTTCATGAAGAAGTGAAGAAGAAATGTCAGATCAGTGATTACCTTGAGCAGGGAGAGAAGGATTTGCAATCTGGACTAGGAATTCAGGGTTTCTGTCTTTCAGATCCATTTTATTGCACTGGATCAGTGGTGCTGACTTCAAATGGAGGTAGTCTATTTAAGCAAGTTTCATGATGCCTAAGGTGCACAGGCAAGCTGAAATCCCCCATTAGAATCATTTTTTGTATGGCAATTTACACTTTCAGAGTGTTTTACATTTGTATTTTCAGCCAGTGCTCAAAGTCTAAATATTGGTATTAATACTGCTTTGTTTTTGCAAATATTAATACTAAAGTTTTCCAGATGAAGGCACTTACGTTTGAAAGGATTCAGTGACTTGTCCAAAAGACAACTTGGGGCTTAAACTTAGATCCTTTGAATTTTAAGCCTGTGCTTGGCCCACTGTATCACATTACCTCTCTACAATCATATTGTTATGAATAATTTTCTAAATTTTATAAATGCCTCTGGAAATCATGGTATAATGCTTGCATAGTTATAAGGGTTGAAGCAGTATAATATTTTCAAAATTTGTATCGTGTCTGCAAAGGTATAGTAATGAAGCCATGAAGTCCTAAAATCTGATGCTATAACTTCTGATGAGGGTGGTAAAGCTAGACTAATATTTATCTTTAGGTATGATTGCCCACCCTCACTAATTTGAATTTCACCAATTCACACTTCACAGTAATTCATTTAGGGCATTTACTAAACTGTAATAAAATGGCCTGAGCTTTGACTTATCTATAATGAAGGGGTTGGTAGGAAAATTAATACTTGCCCAGAGAATATTGAAATGACTGAAAAGAATGGAAGGACCATTTTCAGGTGTCCAAGCACTCTAGAAATCATTTACATACAAGCAATTGATGAGCTAATTTCAACTCATTCTTATCTATTCATTGAAGCTAGTCAGTGTCAGAACTCTAGTGCTTTGTTTGTCTAATTCCAATTATAGAACGTAACAGAGAGTATTGAAAATGCATTTTAGAAAAAAAATGCATTTCATTAAAAGAAAACTACAATTTAGACCTTTCACTAAGGGAAACTAATCCAGATTGGTAACCAGATTAATGAGTTTTCTTTATTTATGACTAAAAGCTTTGTTCTTTCTGGTATATTACAAAAAGGAGAAACCATGATCTAGGTTATAGTTTCTATTCTCAGGATTAATTGCTTTTTTAATTAAGAATTTCTGCCTTGGTTAACTTTGATTATCTAATGAATGTATATTTGCATTTCTGGAAGTATGTAGAAATTTTAAAAATTTTGATTTTAAAACTTGAGAGTCAGGGAATATATAAAATACCAGCCAAGCCAGGATGTTTGGTTAATAATTTAAAATAATCCAGGGAAAAATGAGCAAATATTAGTACAAGTCATGAGATTAAAACTACGTCTGGTAGACCATTGATGTAGCACGTGCTTTAGGAGTTGTTATCAGAGAAAAGTTCAATGAATCAATGCACCAAGTATCTACATGTTCATTGAAGCCTGCTGGAGGTAGGGCAGAAGATACATGAATCATTCAAAAATTATTATAAGAAATTATGGTATAGAAGCAAGAAAAACATCTGGTTCAAGCTCTGCCACTGCCACTTAAGAACTGTATGGTTTTCTATGAATTACCTTTGCGGCACTTCTTTTTCCTTCTCTGCAAAAATACTGAGAATAATACCTGCATTCCCAAATCCTATAAAGTTGCTGTGAGAATGAAAAATATCAATGTATTTTGAAAATGGTAAGTCGCTCTATAAAAATGAGGTATAAATTAGTTTTAGGAATAGCCTACTACGTCACTAATTTGACCTAGAAAAATGCTGGGTTTGGTGGTTTAGACAAGTCAAGAAAGATCATTTCATCTCTGCCACACTAGCTGAGAGCTCTTTGTCCTGAACCAGCTGAAAATCTGTCAGACATGAGACTCTGACCAAAAGTGCTGGAAAAATGCATGATGGAGTGACACTGAAAATAGCAAAGCCAGGAGGCAACAACATGATTGTACTAATTGCCTAAATATGTATTGCAGCACTGGAGAGACAACTGTTAATACATAAGACTCCCAAGGACAAGTGTTTTCCCATCATCACACAGTAAGAGTTTATGCATGATATCATTTCAAAATTAACTTTGATTTTATCCCTGAGTTTATATTCTCTGTGGCTTAAAGTAGATTTACTCGATCCCTGTTGCTCTAGATCAAGTTGATCGTCTAAGCCCCAAATAAAAGAAACGTTTGTTCCTTTTTTCTTTAGAAGCTACACAAGTTTTTGGAATGACACTAAGATAAATTATTAAAAATTTCCAATAGAATAAAGAGCACAGGTGTCAAATGTGTTGTAAGTTATTCTGACAGCCCAAGGCAACAAGCTGCAAACAATTTGTACAGGCATATTTCAAGAGGCATCACTCTCCAAACTCAGAGCTAAAGTTTCCATGGAAAGTTATACATGTAAGTGAGCTTAGGTGATGAAAATTCTTCATCTGAGAACTGCAACTGGCCTCACAAACTCAAGGCATAAATTAGATAAGGTTCCATGGAATCAGTATCTATGTAATAATATAGAGAATAGTGAACTAGTTCTTATCTTCTGGAAACTTCAGTGGATTTAGTTTTCTGAGAAAATTTAGACTAGTGGAAACTTGAGCTTCCATAGGATTGAGTTGGAGGATAAAGATTCTAATTCCAATTCCATTAGTAAGTAGATATTAAATCTTGAGCAAATAAAATAAATTCCCTAAGCCTTATTTTCCTTATCTATGAATAAGATGACAGATAATGGAAAAAGTATTATCTATCAAATGACTTTGTTAAGATAATCAGATACAGTTGTAAATCCCAAATAGTCAGAACCTACTAAGTGCTAAACAATGTTCATTAAATTGAAGTTTTAAATATTGCACTGTATTATTTATATAGGTGAGATATTTTTCTATTTGATTTTGCACAATCACTGTGCATGTATGTTGATTTGTTTCTCATTGTTTTAATGGCCCATCCCCTGAAGGAACATGTAGATAGCCGCTCCAACAATTTGCTGGATCCCTTTTTCTTCTCTTGCCCTTGCTTTTCTTCTGTCAATCTTTCATCTCTCATCTCTGCCTTTCACAATAAACATGCTGGACAGGCCTCTCCCTGGATCAGCACTAGTGTTCTCACTGACGGAGCTGTCATTTTCTTTGTCTACAGCTTGTTAAACTTCAGTGATTTAAGAAAACGCTTCCTGGCTCAACTCCCCTGAGTTCAGCAAATATGTTTCCACTGCCCTTGTTATTTCTGTTCCTAATTGCTAACAGAAAAAAAAATCTAGGCAGTAGAAACTGCAGAAGGTGCTACTTTATAAGGTCACTTCCTATAGTCTTTGCAGAAAAATTGAATTTCCTTTGTTCTGTCTTTACCATATGAGATAGTTTTAAGGAATTATAGTTAAACACGTTGAGAATCACTATGTTGAGATGAGTATTGTTTGGGAGTATCTTCCCATTATTCAAAAAATCCTTTCTTGTATGGTTGTCTGCCTGGGTTCAAATACTGACTCTGACACAACCTATGATCTTGGGAGTAGTACATGAATTCCGAGCCTCTTGAGTTCCCTGTCTGTAAAATGGGAATAAAAATACGATATGTGTCATAGGATGGTAGTTAGGATTGAATGAGCTAATGGTTACAATGATTTAGAACACTATTACACATGGTAAAACTATTATACATTAACCATTATTACTGGTATTCTATCTTCTACAACATATCACATCACTTATACCTTAGAGGGTATATTCGCTACCTCTCTCGTAACTACCACACAAAGTCTACTTGAATGTATATGTACTACCTATATACACATATACAACCAAATTCACACATAAATAATCATTAATAACCTTCTAAATATTTTGGTCAGCTGTCTTTATTTTCTCAGTGTAATTGGTAATTGGCTGAACTAAGGAGAGATAAGGAAGCAAGTCAAAGAGTATTGGACAACATACTATGCAAAAAGGTACTCCTAATGCTACCACAATCCTTTTTCAATAACAGTAGGAACAATGGTTCTCTTCTACTATCTTCTTAGTCACCACATGTTACTGAAGTCCTCCTGCACATGGACTATACCATAGTCCTCGTAAAGTTTAGAAAGGAGA
Source organism: Orcinus orca (assembly GCF_937001465.1). Taxonomy (NCBI): domain Eukaryota; kingdom Metazoa; phylum Chordata; class Mammalia; order Artiodactyla; family Delphinidae; genus Orcinus; species Orcinus orca. Next base: position 59,699,074 of record NC_064564.1, read on the forward strand.
GGGGTGAGCAGAGAATATGGCAAGAAGTCTTTATTTTTTAATTATTCAAGTATAAATATTATGTATAAACCCTACACCTGCATATGTTTGTTTGGAAAATACACTGTATTCTTGGCTAGTAAATATCACAACTTTCTTTTGAGATTTCTATTATTTTGATATTCTGAGATACACTGAATATGATAGAGCCAAACTATGTAAACTATTCAAATAAATATAATTTTATGAGTACAATTTAGTACCACAATTCTGGGTTAAATATAACGATACTATGTCATTTCTGTGACTGCTTTCCTAACAATCTGAAAAGAAATGTAAAGAGCTACAACTCAAAGGTCAGAGAAATCTGTGTTTTAATTCCATCACCACTACATACTTATCTATGAGACTGAAGGAAAACTACTCAGCCTCTCTGAACCTCCATTTCCTTTACTGTAAAGAGAGGATTATAATGCTTTCAACATCAGAAAGCTGTTATTAGAGGAAATAAAAGACTAACTGCATGCTCAGCTCTGCTCTGCACAGAGAATATTTGACCAAAGGCCCCCAGCTGCTGCCCTCGGAATGCACATGGCACTTGTGTGAGGCCATGCTTCCTGGGGGCTGCTCCTGGGGTCTTAAGAACAGAAAGTATTCAAGATAAGGTTAGCTCACTCCCACGGGAAGCAAGACTCCTTCAGTGGAGACTTTGGCCAGGAGATTCCCATGCGAATGGCCAAACCATCTTCAAACTGTGCTGCAGCATAAGATCCTTCATACCCAAGCTTCCTCCTTTCCTCTCTCCTTCATAGTGATCACTCTGTCCTGCAGTCTGAAAAAAAAACCAAAAACAAAACCTATTCTCCTCACCCTAACCCATTACGCTTTTGATACACGTCCCACAGTGAATCTATTAACCTTCTTAATCATGCCTTGGAATCTGCTCTTCTGCAAATCCAAACTAACAAATCATATATCACAGCACATGGCACACAGTAAGCACTTTACGAAATGTTTTAAATAACCTTATAGGAATAGATACCACAGGAAAGAAACAATTCTACACAGACATTGTGTAAAGAAAATACACAGAATTTTTATTTTCTCCTACACAAAATTTTTATATTCCTGTACCTAAAATCTAAAAATATATTTCTTTTATTTTATTAATACATTGTAGCAAAATAATCAGTACATCGCATTTTATTTCTATATAGAATTTTCCCCAACACCTTCTCTAGCCATTCTTTATCTTCTCCTATTTCATGCACACATATTTCAATAATTCTGACTATATTTCTTACTTAAAATAGTGAGTTAAAAATTCCAGAACTTAGCCTTGTTCTGTCTAGGTTATTTTAAAGGTATTGAGATCACATGAAAGGGACATATGAAAAAGAAAGAAAGGAAACATTTCAAGCAATTTAAGTTAAAGTGGCAAAGGAAAACCTGAATTGATTACACTTTTCTTACTGCCAATATTTCCCATGGAGTAATGCATGCATGTGTGTGCAGGTACGAGTGGGGGTGATATCAGAGTGTGCTAAGGAGGAAGAGTGGAAAAAAGTACAAAAGAATGAGAAAGGAAAACAAGAGCATAAGCAATCATGAAAAAATGGAGAAGATTTAATTTCTCTAAAAAATGAAGCATTTCTTTCTTGCTTTACATCATTTCTCCTCACTTCCTTATGTCTGCACACTGGGAAACTGAAGTTTTGTCATTCTTGCCCTATAACTCCTGGATAGCCACCTTTGACTATGGAGTTACACGTGTTTTGTTTTGTTTTTTAATGCATGCTTATGTAGTATTATTTTAATTCTACAAACTTTATTGGGAACCTCTTATGTAATAAAAATTGTTCAGAACATTAAAAAATAAGTATAATGTGTTCCCTGCTTTCAAAAGGCTCTAAAATGAAGTGTAAGCATTTAAAAAAGTATCATATACTGTGCTAACTGCTTTAGTTGAGGTCTGTTCAAGGTGCTCTAGAATGATTAAAAGAAATACTTTGTTCTGCCTTTAGGACTGGAACTACTACATAAATTGGTAAAATTGCACAGTTTTGAAGACTAGACCTTCTCCAGTGAGATGGGGTCGAGAGCATCTTCTGAGGCAGAGGAAATAATAACATCAATAAATTCATAGTAGCATAATGCACCATAGAATACCTTGAGAATGCCAAGTGAATCCTTGAGATTGGATCTAGGATGGCACAGATGGGAGGTAGCATAGCAAGTGATGAGGCTGGATTGCTTGAAAGAGGTCAAATTATGAAAGTGTAGCACACCACCAGTGTGCTATGCTTTTATTATAGTAAACAGTTAATATCACAGACTTAAGGAGGTTTGTGGATGCCTCTTTGCTTATTTAAACAAATAAACAACCTTCATATCTCAGGTTTATATCCTAGTTGTTTACCCAGTACAACCTTACCTTCTATGCACCATTTTGGAGTATGTAGGAAGTGATTTCAGATATGTAATTTAGCAAGACAAAAATATTAAAACCCATTTAGTTTCTCACTTGTTCTGCATGTCAGAATTCTGCAACTAATTTGGTTTGTATAGCATGATTTTCCTTCATTTCAAGTGTTGCTGAAAATTATTCTTTGAAAAGCACAAAAACATGCCCCATGTACAAAGTTAAATATTTTACCTGAGGAATTTGAGATTTATGAATAAGAAATTCTATGAAAATGTAGTTTTTCCCTTTCATCTATATATAAATGTAAAGAAAAAAATTTTTATTCTTGTCACAGTGCAATATTATCAGAGTATTCCCTGACAGAACCATCTAAATTAATGCTGTTGCATTCAGGAAACTGACTAGAACTAACAGCTTTGGCTCTATATTCTGTTCATCTGGTAACCATAGAGAGAACAGTCTTCTAGCCCTAGTCTATAAAGGGAGGGAGAGGGAGAGGGAGGGGGGGGGGAGGGGGAGGGGGGAGGGGGAGGGGGGAGGGGGAGGGGGGAGGGGGAGGGGGGAGGGGGGAGGGGGAGGGGGGAGGGGGGAGGGGAGGGGAGGGGAGGGGGAGGGGAGGGGGAGGGGGAGGGGGGAGGGGAGGGGGAGGGGGAGGGGGAGAGGGGGAGGGGGAGGGAGAGGGAGAGGGAGAGGGAGAGGGAGAGGGAGAGGGAGAGGGAGAGGGAGAGGGAGAGGGAGAGGGAGAGGGAGAGGGAGAGGGAGAGGGAGAGGGAGAGGAATCTCAAATTCCTGATGCCAAGCTTATTGAAATACTCCTCTGACTAGCACTTTTGGGTCAATGATAATTGCAGTTAGGGTCATTATATTTGCAAAATTTAAAACCCTAATATCATGTTAATAGTACTGGCACTTGTTTAGTCATGTCAATTTATTTTTAATCATTAAAACAACTTCCACCAACTTGAACAAGTTTCTTTCTAAGCCACGTTTTATTTGTGTGCAAACTCCTTTTCACCACTTGAGCCACAGTTTTATTTTATTCAGCACTAGAGCCAGATTTGTATTATAGAAAATATTACATCCCTTTAGGACTTTTAAACAGGCAGACATAACTAAAAACATTAAGCATAAAAGAAGTCTTCAATCTCGAAAGGGAGAGTACAGCTCATCTATAGCTCCTAATGTGGAATTCTTTCATAATGAATCAGGAAACTCAGCCCCTTTAAAGTAAGTCATTTGAACATGCTTAAGTCTAGATTATACATTTCTCATTAGTAATTTGATAACTTCTAAAGGTAAAAAAAATCATATTAGCCAGAAAGATATTTTGAGAAATCTTATGTTTTTAAATCATATTGAAGTTTTTTTTTCCAATAGTACTTTTTGTAAAGAAGTGGAATGATTCAATTCTAAATGGACTCCAGTGAATTTTTTTCAACACTGTGGTTTTGGGGGAGACTTATACAAGGTTATGATTCCCCAAAAAAAAGTAACTATTTAATGTAAATATATTTAAAATATGTGAAAAATTCATCAATCTATTTCCTATGCACTACAATAAACCTACTTAATACTATATTATTGAATTATAAATACCATGCAGTCATTTGAAAAATATATTAATTGCCAAGGGTGTTACTCTTCCTCTAATGCATTCGACCCTGCAATGTATTTTCTTTTTCCTATGTATGTACGTGTACTGTAAGACTAAGGTGAAAATAGTAAAATTTTCATTACATAAAGTTTTCATATAAAAATTTCAATATTTTAAATTGTCAAAATCCACAGTAATACAGTTGTCTAGAGATACTTTTTTAGAGGTGATACTACCCTTAAAATTTATTTAATGGAAAATTCTATGCATACATGTTTATCCCCATCCTTGACATATTAATATAATTTTTGATTAATTTTCCACTATTATCTGTTTTAGAATGAAACTCTGTAAAACTTTTGATGAAGACATGAAAGTTAAAGGAGACATCCTATTTAGACAGAGTGTTCTATGTTTTCACCTACTGTTTATTTTTGTCGCCCTTCTCGTGATCTCTTTTATGATCAATGTATCAACTTCTGCAAATAAGTTAACCAGAGTTTTGAACGGGGTTGCATTGAATCTGTACATCTATTTAGAGAATACTGTCATCTTAACATTTATTTCTTCCAATCCATGAAAATGGGATACCATTCCACTTATTCACATCATTTTAAATTCCTTTCAATTTTTGCTGTACAGGTCTTGCATTTCTTTTGCTAAATGAGTTTCTAAGTTAAAAAAAATTATATTGTAAATGGAGCTGTTTTCAGATTGTTCAGGTTGTACAGAAATACACATGATCTTGTATCTGCAAACCTCCTTCCTATTTAAGGGAGGCTTGCTGGATATAGAATTCTTGGTTGATAATCTTTATTTTTTCAGCACTTTGAATATGTTACCCTTATTGCCTTTTGGCCTCCATGGCCACTGATAAGGAGTCAACTGTTAATTATGTTGAGATTTCCTTGTTGATGATGTTTTCCCTTCTTTCAAAATTCACTCTTTGGTTTTGGTATTTGACCGTTTGTCTATGATAATATGTTTATGATTGTATCTCTGAGCTTATTGTACCTGGAGTTTGTTAAGGGTTTTAAATGAGTAAATTAACACTTCCCTTCAAATTCGATAAGTTTTGGGCATTATTTTTTCAACTATTCCTTTGCATCTTTTTTTTCACTCTGGTTTCTGATAGGTGTACATGATAGTGCGTCATATGTCTTTAAGGTTATGTTCATTTTTCTTAACTCTCTTTTTCTCTTTTCTTTTCCTCAGACAGGAAAATTTCCTTTTTTTTTTTGAATTTTTGAATTTTGTTTTATTTTTTTTTATACAGCAGGTTCTTATTAGTTATCTATTTTATACATATTAGTGTATACATGTCAATCCCAGTCTCCCAATTCATCCCCCCACCACCACAGCCCCCACCACTTTCCCCTCTTGTGGTCCATACATTTGTTCTCTACATCTGTGTCTCTACTAGAGACAGGATAATTTCAATTGACCTTACTCAAGTTTGCTATATTTTTTCTTCTATCATTTCTAATTTGCTTCTGAATTTTTTTATTTCACTTGTAATTTTCAACTCAAGAATTTCTATTTATTTTTTAATAGTTTCTTTACCTTTATTGATATGCTTTATTTTATAAGCTTGTTTTTTTTTAGATCTTTAGAAATGTTTTTCTTTAGTTGTTGAACATATTTATAATGACTGATTTTAAATCACCTTCCAAGTCCCATATCTAGGTCACCTAAGGGAGAGTTGTTATTGCCTGTTTGTCTCCTCCACACATACAGGGCAATACTTTCTCTTCTTTTTTGCATGTCTCATATTTTTTAATGTATATGGGACATTTAAAATATTTTTTAACTTTTATTTTATATTGGAGTATAGTTGATTAACAATGTTGTGTTAATTTCAGATGTACACCAAAGTGATTCAGTTATACATGTATCTATTCTTTATCAAATTCTTTTCCCATTTTAATTATTAAAATGAGGCAAATCTGGGAATCAGATCTCTCTCCTCTTAGTGTTTGTTGTTGTTGCTCTTTATTGTTGCAGCTTGTCTTGGCTCTCTTTCTCTGTTAAGTGACTTCCCTGAACTAATTCCCTAAGATATATTTTCTTGGTTGTGAATGGCTAGTATAATTGATTAACTTAGTGGTCAGATAGTGCTTGGATAGGGATTTTCTTAAATGCCTTCAACCAATACATCTTCCACACTTTGCTAAAGGACTTTTTATGTGTGTTAGGGAACAGCTGTAGTATTCATCCAATTTATAACTCTGCCTCCGGCTTTACGTCCTCATTACACAATGTCTCAAGGTCAGACAGAGTTGAAAGCTTAAGGTCTCTTTAAATCTTTCCTGTGCATTCACAAAGCTCTATACATGTGTATGGTTTTTTAGATTTCCAGGAATATTCCTTTGAATATTAAAGATTTTCAAAAACCCTATTTATATACATTTCGATCATATTTTCCTTTCATGCTTTTTGGCCAGCCTCTTGTTTGCCCCCATGGGTATTGCCACCTGTTAAACAACTGACACTGACTTTTCTACAAACACCCTGAAAATAGGCCTTTTTCTTACTGAAGAAGTTTGGGTTCAGATAAAATATATACAAACCCTGTGAATCAGACTTGTCCATAGAGTCTTCAGGCATGTGAAATGGTGACAATTCTTGAGAATGGATTATTTATGGTGAGCTAGAAATTGATTCTATCCTCCTCCAATGTCTGCTAGTCTTCTGATTTTCATAGCTATGGAGGTTTTAAGGCTGCTGATTTTTATATCTATTGCAGGACTGGAAAAAGAGAGTCTGATAAGAGATTTATGGGGATAGAACAAGATAAAATGGCACAGAGTTTACTATTCTTACTGTGATTTAGCTGTTTTGCTAAATAAACACTCCTCAATTGTTGTGATCATTGACTAATTTCCAATTTGAAGAGGTTTTTGACATTTTTGCCAGTGTTCTTGTTAGCTTTACTGAAGACAAGATACTTAGAGAGTTTTTGTTGTTGCTTTTTTTTTTAATCCACCATTCTGGACATTCTTTCCCCCCTTGCTCTGATTTTTATGAAAAGAATATATAAATACCTCTCCACCTGTATGTTAGCCAAATGAACGTGTAAGGCAAAGAAAGACATGTATTGAATAATTTGCTACATGATTATTATGCTAAATTATATTGTTATTTTCTAGTGACAGGTTACCACTCAAAAATAGAGAACTGTTGAATCTCAAATAGTGTTAACACTTGTATAAAAACTTCAGTTTTTAAGGAGACAATACTTTGGTCCCATTTTTATCTCTATATGCCATGACTCTCCTATCAATACCTAATGCGCCATAATGCTTAGGCTATACGATATTTAAATTTGTCTATCTACCTACCTCTGTATGTGTGTTTAAAAATAGCATACAGCCTAATAGTAATTATTAGCTATCTACTGAAGATTTTAAGTGTGTATGTACATTTTTTGTTAAGTCTACTAAATTGCAAACTGTATGTGTGTAAGATGAGTGTGTATGATTGTATGTGGCTGTATTTAACTTCTTATTATACCTGCTAGGTCTTTTCTTAGTGCCTTGTAATTAACAAGCACTCAATATTATTTCTGAATAAAATAGAATTGCCAGTCACTATCCAATATCTAGTGGCTCTGCTAATATTTTTCCATATGTGAATAGATAATTAATGTTCACATTCATATTTACCTTTGTTATTTAATGTTAGAATAGCATACTCCTAACATTCCCCAGGTGTGTTACTAATGTCACCATTTGCACAATTCTCTTTAAGGTATAAGGATGAGAACATTAAGTTTGTATACATAAGACAGGCATATATTCACTTGTGGAAAAATTTATCTGGATCTTGGTTCCTAAATGTTCCTGTATTGACCATCTATACATTTCTCTCTACCCATTTTGTTTATTCATTCATTATTCATATGCTTTACTTTTAAATTTGAATTTACACATCCTGCTCTTAACCCACTCCGATTTCTGATTTTTTATCTTATTTTATAATAAAAAATGTTTATGAATCTACTCAACCAGCCAAGGTTTTTCCTATACACTGACAATTATCTTTTATGTGTTTAGCACTGTGCCTTTCCATGACTCTCTTAATCAGTTCACTGGATTTTACCTAATCTTTTCTTTCTCAGCTGACCCTCATCCCTCCATGTCAATTAAGAAAAATAAGTCATACATCAAACACTTCTCCTAAAGGGAGGTGAGATTTATATCTTCTCCCTTGATCTAGGAAGTCTAATGCCTGCTTGGGCCACTTTAGTACAGCATGCCTGGCACTATATGACTTCTGAGAACAGGTCAAACAATGCTCTGCAGTCTGCCTGATTCTCCTGGAACATTTGTGCTTAGAATGCTCCCTTTCAGAAACCAGCTGCCATAAAGTGAAACACCCAAGCCTCACGGATAGGCCGTGTAGGCATGCTGGTTGACAGACTCAGGTGAGACCATCCTTCATGTTATCACAACCTATTTAAAAGACATATGGTGAAATATTGTTCAGATAATTTCAGCTCCCAAGTGTTCACATCATCTGCCACTAACTGAATCCTCACAGCTGAGGCCTCAAATATGTATGGCAGGGACAAGCCATTCCATTTCGCTCTGCCTGAATTCCTGAATCACAGAATCTGAGTATAATAAATTGACTGTTGTTTTATGCCACTAAATTGGGGTTGTTTGCTTTACATCAAGAGAACTAAAGTATCTGGCCTAATCCCAAGCCCTATCTACCACCACACACACTGCTCTGTGAAGTCCTGGCAAGTATAGTCTGACAATTAGTATATCAGTCTTAGAAGAATTTTAAGAACACCGTTTCTTAGAAATTCACTGGGTGACATATATTTTCTTTCCTTCTCTCTAATGTACCTTTCTCTTGAAGGTGGCATCACGGTTCAAGGATATAAATTAACACATATCACTGGACCCTTGGCTTTCACATTGTGACAATATATAGCACCATATATCTAGGGAAAGGTAGAAAGTGTCTAAGGAAAGACTGGAACTCAAGATACTCCCAATGTATCATTACATCACAGCTTTTACTAAAACCGGGCACCAACCTGGTTTTGAAAACCTACTGTCAATAATTTGAAATGACTGGCCCACGAAGTGGTAATAAATGCTCAGTAAGAACATTGGTTTTACATTAAATCTGTCACCTATATCTATTTGTAATAGCAAAATATATACAAAGAGATTGCCTTCCCACAATCATTTATTTGCCTTCCATTTAATGTTGTTATACATATGCTTTATGTCACTGTAGTAGTTTAACTGCAATTTGTTCTACCCCATTAATGGAAATTTGTTACAATAAGTGATGAGAAACCCAATCTAAACCTGTAGACTCTGGTTCTGAGCCATCAGCACAAGATATTAGCTAATCCTGTGCTATATAAATAAAAATGAAACTTAGTTAGCCATTGAACGCAGTGGTGAAATAACCAAGAAGGTTAAGAGCAACAGTATATAAACTTAACAAAAGATGAGGCTTCCTACTATGCCAATTGGGAGATGATGCCTTTAAAGTAAGAGTAACCATTTCTCTACATTGATGATTTATAGATCCAGTGCTATATTATAGAAACCAAGTAGCCATTTAGTGAACTTAGAAGAAATTAATTGAAACTTCTATATTTCTTTGGTTTAGCTTTAGAAAAAATATATAAATTTTATAAACTTCTTTCCTCTTTGGACAAACTATTATAAACCTTTCTCTAAATTAATCAATAAATATTTATTAATGTTAATTTCAAAAGATATAGTTCATACATTGAGCCACATTCTGTTCCTTGACGTTATTTGTAGTTGAATAACAAATCAACCAGAGTGCACATTAACATTTGTTCTTCCAAAAAATGATAAGCTATATTGAGCACCTATTCTATTCTATATAAGGTATCCTCAGAGATGTGTAGGTGGAAAAAATTAAAAAGTAAGTTAAAGGTCAGAGTTAGAAAATAAAACACCTATAAATAAAATATTACAAATGAAAGGGGAAGGAGATATTAATTCATATTTTCAGAATAACGATGAAGCATATGCTTCTTACATACATTTTTTTACCTCAGAATTTCACTAAAAACCTTATAAAATAGATTGGTCAAATATGTCTCTAAAATTGTAGGCAGCTATAAAAGCACACTAAGAAATTAATTTGGGGAGAAATGCAAGATTACAAGAGCCGAATGAATGTGAGGGTAACTTTAGGGAATTTTTAAAACAAATTGTACTGAGATAATTGAAAAGGAGGAGATCCATTTCATAATTTGGATGCTTCTATAACACAATAATATGCAATAGTTTATGGGTTTAACAAATCTAAAAAAAAGCCCTTCCTTTCAATTTCTGCCTTGTCCAGATTCATGCATGACAAAGCCTCTTATAAATCAGATTGCTGAGAACAGTATTTATTTTTTAAAACTGCCTTTTAAAAGTCTGTATGTTAAAATTAGTTTAAATCTATGGAAGCATATGCTGAACCTAGAATTAGGCAAATTGCAGTGAAAATATATGCCTTGGTTTCTTGTTTGGTTAAACAAGAATTACGTAGATATGGCAATATTTGCAAGTAAATTGATTATAATAATTGAATTATTTAAGAATGCTTAAAGTCAATCATAAAACAATGCTTTTCTTAATAGTTAAAAATATCTGGGGCTATTATTATAATAGTCTATATACCGTGATGGATAATTTAACCTATAACTTCAAAAGAGTGCCTTACTGGAAACAATAGAGAATATCAACTTCATGGATTCCGAATTAATCAGGTTTTATTTTCCAATCAGTTGACTACTCAATATGAAAATTCACAAATCCATTCCATTAGCTTGAATTCATTTCAATAAATGTGTGGGTCAGATATATTGCCAGGCACTTGGAATACTGGGATTGAATACAAAAGCAGTCTGTTCTATCAAGAAATCTAATATGTATTAGGGTATAGAGATACAGAAAGAAACAAATTAAAGAACAATGCCAGAAGCTTAATGATCAAAGGATGTATTAGGTACAGAGATCACAAGATGAAGGAGCTGTCTATTCTATTTTGAGAGAGGTCAGGGATGTCTTCCCTGAAGAAATTCTTTCTGATTTGTTTTTCAAGAAATAATTGCTTCATTTTGTGGCATGGAAGGAATAGTTATTACAATTAGAAGGAACAACTGTGAGGAAAGTATGGTAGAACAGAAATTTGATTTTAATGCATTGTACTGCTGTGTCAGTAAGTGAAATGCGAGTTATTTGAAAATACACACACACACCTGGAATGTGTCCTGCCACTCTGACCCCATAAACTGGAAAGGGCGACATCCATATCCATAAGAAAAGTCTCACAGTGCTGTTATGATAACCAAATTTCTTTAAATTTGTTCTTAACATCGCATTCTCAATCCTAGCTCTCTATAACATGATGTCAACCATTTTAATAGTGCCTTAAATAGGATGGCCAAAAAATATCATTTATACTGATTTGCTTTTCTAAAGTGAATGTAAAAATGGGAACATATGTATATGTATAACTGAGTCACTATGTTATAAAGCAGAAACTAACACACCATTGCAAAGCAATTATACTCCAATAAAGATGTTAAAAAAAAAAAAGTAAATATGTATGCTGGGATAACTGGCACCAAACGGGACTGTCACAGTTCAGTGAGAATGTGTAGTAACACCACTTCTACCTTTCCTCCCCTGTCAATCCAGTCTACTTTCTTTTTTAAACTGATCTGTGTTTAGTAGAAACTGACTGGATCTTGATCACTTTGTAAAAGTTTTAACAGTTCCCTATTATCTATTAGACAGGGGGAGATTAGTTTTTAATGAGGATTTCTACTTCATAGCTTCAATTCCAGGTTCAGCTGTTACTATCTCTACATGTACTCAACAAGAGAGTCAAACTATTTGACTCATTATTATTTAAAGTATATCAAGGAAATATTTTCACATTAAATTGTTTGTGGTGCTTCCCAACACAATTTGTCCTGTTTTTATTCTTCCTATCTTCTGCCCCTCTCTCTTCACTTAAGAAGCAACAAGGACTTTCTATAAGCATTGCCACCAGTGTAAGTTTATTACCGAAAGATGTGGAAGAAGAAAAAAGTACAGCTTGGTTTTGAATTGTGGTTAAATTCTCAGTTTTCAGACCTAAACACCATACATTTGAAAGAAAAGCCTTTGGGAATCAGTAGAGCATGAAAATCTAAAGCTAAGATTTATACCATGAACAATAAATTTCCAGTGGAATAGAGGAAAGATCCAGATTGTTCTCCCCTTAGAAGGATAGATTAAAACTGCTAGGGCTGTGGTAGGGAGGGAAGAAAGAAAACAACCCAGGGTATAGAGGGAGGGTTAGCTAAGATAAAAGAACTGGGTCTGGAGGGAGTCATGAGCAAAAACATAGAGTCTACATTATGGTCCCAAGAAGAATGAGCACTTTCCTTTCTTGGCTCCAAGTAACTGAGGTGGGAGCCAAGTTCTCATTAGTGGTTATTAGAAACAAGGAGGTATCTTGCTTGTGTTGACTGCAGTATTATCGATCCATTTTATGGTCAAGTAGTGAGGGTCTCTCAGCTGCAGGAGCCAAATGCTGCTGGTCAATAGCCCACTAAGAGCAACATAAAGACATTTGTCTCATGTGACCTAACTTGTCTGGATATCTCCCCTTTAAAGAGGCAGTGAGGTCTTGAAAACCTTGAATACAAGAAGAGTAAATGTGAAAGGAAAAGGGAATTCTTCCCACTCCTTTCCTTTAATCTTCCATCTGCCTGCGATCCCAGAGAGTCAGGACCCAAAGTTGCCTCCTATCTCCCCAGAGACATTAAAGCCCCCATCACCACTTTTTGTGAGGACAATTTTCTGCTTCTATTCATACTCCCCCTTTGCCTGAATTACTGTCTCTTGACCTCTTGCTGCTATATTGTATTTATCAGCAAATGAATCAATATAGATACAGACTACTTGAAATCTCTAGTTGTTATTGGGTCTAGCCATTACCACAAAATGTTCTGGCTCTCAGCCTAGACTTTGTAATCAGTCTCACAAGTAGACATTCACCAAATGAGGATTCTTGGAAGTCCTGGAAGGGACTCAACTGTAGTGTATTAATCTCTGTAAATTCTAGAATCCTTAACAATCCCATGGTTTTGTTTCAGTCTGATGGGGTCTTAGCCATGATCAATATTTAAATTAATGCTGTTTACTATCCAATTGAATATAGTTGAAACATAATTCAGACAAGATCAACTGCTTTCTTGCATCTGTATGCCTCTTACCTAGAATATCACTGTGAAAGTTCTTTTTTTTTCTGATACATAATAATCTGTATGATATATGAATTTTAAATATTTATTTATATTTGTTTTCAAATATATATTCACACCCTGATTTTCAGTGGTTTACTCATTAGATATACATGGAAAAATAGACTTAAGAATTTGAAGCTGTCTCTTTAGGTGATGATTTGTACCTATGCATATTTTTTTTAATGGTAAAAAACAAAGAAGGGAAACAATTTGATTTTTACCTCTTCAATGTGACAAAACTAACCTCTTTTCTGAAACAAAAAATTAACTATTTTTACTTGGGAATATCACACAGTTATATTAAAATTGCATTGAAAAGAGATTAAAATACACTTTTTAAAGGAAAGTAGTTGTTTTCCCTGAAAGAGTAGGTGACTATTTCTATTCTCTGACAGTAGGGGAGGTTCCATTATTTAAAATGTTACATTATACCTCTGCTGAGAGTGACATAAACAGTCAATTCACTGAGAATGAGAGCAACAGGAAGGCAGTTGTATTCATTTAAACCAAGAAAATTTACAGAAAGCATTTATCACAAGATGAACTATAAGGTGCTATTTTAGGAGTGCATATTATCCAACTAGTCATTGGCATATCACAACAAACAAACAAAAAGGATTAAAGGTATTTAGAAAATTTTTCTTTTCTTTATAGCTGGCATACAAGAAATAATGAACTTGGTTTTCTATGTACCCACAAGTGTCATTAACAATGCAAAAATTAAATGCGTTTACTAATACACTCCTCGAGTATTCATTGGTGTAGCAAGTGGAAATGCTGAACAGTGACACACCTGCCACCTCCAAACATACATGCAGATGTTTATCATTCAAGCGATGGTTTATTTCCCTAGTGAGGAGGCACTAAGTACTGTCTGAGCCAAATTGTTAAGGAAGCAGTTGCCCCCTCATTACTATCTCCTTTTTTTTTTTTTTGTTCACTACAGCCTATACTTATCACTCCATAGGAAACTGGGATCCTCAACCTTGGGATGTTAAGGGTCAATAATTTGGGTGCTGCCACTAGGGATATCTATGACACCAGTAATTCATTGCTTCACCCTGTTGTTTTACTAACATATTGTATGTTACCTACATGGTTTTCTCTTATTTAACTGAAGGAGCTTGAAGCTACCAATTTTAATGAACCATTAATAAAACCAGAAATTATATGCAAGCTCTCATAAGTAACTTCCATCAAACTGATTTTAGAGATTAATTAATGGCCTCAACTCTACTTGTAAAACATACTGACTAATGCATAGGCTAGTAGGCTACTCTTTATTACATCTGCACCAATTGTTGATTACCAAGGTTTTATTGGGTTTGCACACAAACCTGTTTAATTTAGATGAAATGTTTTATTACTTAATTATATAATTTAATTAAACCTCATGTATATCAGTAAAATATGTATATTAAAAGATAATTATTTTAGAGCAATTATTGAATGGCTTAGTATTTTTGATATTGTGAGGAAAACCACCAACTTAATGAACACAAGAGAAAATAATTTTTTCTTCAGCAATATGGCTCAACAGTTTTTTAAAAAGTGTTAAAGTCACTTGTTGATAAAGTTATATTAAGAAATAGCTGCATAATACAGAATTAGTTTCCATATTACCTACCAAAAAGTAACACAGAAAACATTATATGCACCACAAAATATATAAACAGGCCAAAGAAAGAGTCATTGTAACTACCTGCAACAAGTCGGGTGGAACTTTTAAGTTTCCAGGGTTTCATTATAAGAAAATCACATACTTAAAACTAAACAATGCAAGTACAGTAAGTCCCCTACATACGAACCTTCAAGTTGCGAACTTTCAAAGATGCAAAAGTGCGTTCCATCAACATCAGGTGTGAGTGAAATTGCAGCTTGCCCTCCATCTCCTATTGCTGATGATCCTTCAGCTCTACCATCTCCCACCTCCTCTCCCTCCTCCAGTCAGTAACTCTTCTTGCCTGTTCACTCAATGCCTGCCCCTGTATGCCAGCTGTTGTACTGTACTTTTCAAGGTACTGTACTGTAAGATTAAAAATGTTTTCTTTATTTTTTGTGTTTGTTTTTTATGTATTATTTGTGTGAAAAGTATTATAACCCTATTACAGTACAGTACTTTAGAGCCGACTGTCTTAGCTGGGTAACTAGGCTAACTTTGTTGGACTTAACGAATGAACTGGACTTACAAACGCACTCTGGGAACAGAACTTGTTCTTATGTAGGGGGCTTACTGTAATATATTACCTGCTTAATATGACACACAAAAATTAGGATGTACAGGCTTTTAAACATTCCAGATAGTTCATAAACAATAACTTCCTTTCTTATATTTGAAGGAAATAGAACCATACTTTCAAATCCAAATTATTGGAAGTTTAAAGAATGCAACATTTTGGCCAGTGATATTTCATCTTTAATCCAGCCTATGGAACAAGAGGATCTGAGTGATAAATGCAAACTTCTTTGAATTCTATTTTGGAAAAAAATGACAGATAATATTATGTATCTTATGGAATTGTTAAAAGTTAGTAACATCAAACATACAGGTTACAATACAGCATTCACAAATTAAAAAATTCCAAGTTCAATAAGTACTGAATTTTGTAGAAATTGTGGCATAAACTTTTGACACCACCACCTCAAAAGCCTAAACTTAAATAAAACTATAAAGAAAATGTTTTAAATAACATAAAAATAATTGGAAATTTGACAATATAAGGAAGATGTTACTAAAAGACTGATTTGTTAGAAAAATTATGTATCATATCATATCATAATTGCAGTTCACAAAGCAGATATATCTACATATGGAAAGGACAAAATAGGCAAGTTAAAACAGTGTACACAGCAGCTAAGTCATCCCTTGGTGTGTTTTTTAATAATGGTTTTTCTTAATAGGCAATAACATTATGATCAAAAGAGTGGAATTACTAAGGTATCGAAATATTATTTTAATCTAATCATTACTGGTTTTATTTTTTAAGGAGCTCTTTAATGTTTTTTGTTAGAATGATGTATTTATTAACTGTTTTTATGATAATTAGTTTCACAGTTTTTTTGCAAATTATTACTAATTACATGTGCCAAAATGATTGATAAGACAGCATCTTCTTTATAGGGTTTCATCTCTTCTGATATTTTTTCCAATGTTCTAAATAATGTCAGTCTAATTTTTCTACCCACAGTAACTCTATCTTGCCATGCATAGCTTTAGTGCTGAGTTGATCATCATGGAAAAGTTTCCTTTTCTAACCTCTTCAGGCCTGATTTTCCAAAAACCTGCTTGAAATCACCACTTACACCAATGACTAACACAAAACTCTACATGTTCAAATTAAAATTCAATTTCTTCTCCTTTCAAGTTTTTTCTTCTTTGCTTTTTATTTAATTAATGGTATGACTATCTTACCAATAACTTAGACATAAAACACTGAATCACAATAGACTACTCCATTGGTCTACCTCTTCTTCTTATAACTAACTAGTCATCAGTGTATTAGATTATGAGGCCTTACTGTTTTCACCTCTCTAGCTAAATTCTTCATTACTTGACTTATGAACTACAGTAATAAATTCCTAACCCATTGTTTATAGAAAAATAAAGGGGCATGCCCAATTTTCCTTCAAAATTATTTGATGAGTCCCTGCTAAATATGGAGTAAATTGCAAAATTATATATATATTATAAAGCCACTAGAAATTCATCCATATACTAAATTTTCAGTAACATTCCCCATTCTCTCTCTCACTGCTTGTTACTTTCTACTTTCAAAAATATTAATGTAGTCTAATATCTGAGATTGTTTATATATATATATATATATATATACACACACATATATATATTACTCATTATTAATCCTTTTTGCAAAAATATATCTATTATTTGACATCCAGGCTAGATTTCATCTCTTCAGGAAAGTCTTCAAACGTTTTGATTGATAACATTACATGTTCCTTCAAAGTGTCAAATTTTCAAAATATTATCTGGATTTTAATTTTGAAAATAAAATAAAGTTATCCATCACTAAGCAAGCAGATATAGTAGAAAATATTGGGAATCATTTTGAAGGCATAATTGTACAATTTTTTAAAGATGTCTATTTTGTCCTGGCAGCAGCATTATATTTTAGATATAGGGACAAATCTTTTTATTTTTTTAATGGTAAATCCTGTAAAAGCCATGAGAGCTACATAGAACATTAGACAAATTCTAACATGCATAATATCTCTACAAAGAGATAGGAAGAGGAAGTAGAAAAAAAAGCAATGTTCATAGATATCTTGACTAAACTTTTTAAACTTTACAAAAGAAAAACAAGTTACAGATTAATAGTAAAATTGTTGGAAACAAGACCAAGAGAAGATCTTGAAAGAAGCAAAACAAAAATCCACAGCACATTAAACGGATCATACACCATATTCAAGTGGGATTTATCCCTAGGGTGCAAGGATGGTTAAACATATGCAAATCAATAAATGTGATACATCTCATTAACAGAATGAAAGATAAAAATCATGATTATCTCAATAGATGCATATAAACCATTTGACAAAATACAACAACTCAGGTATAGAAGGAACATACCTCAACTTAATAAATGTAATATATGACGAACACACAGATAACAATACTCAACGGTAAAAGGTTAAAAGGTTTTCCTCTTAGATCAGGAAGAGGACAAAGATGTCCACTATTACTACTCTTATTCAACACAGTATTTATGTACTATGTCTTAGCTAGAGCAAAAAAGCAAGATAAAGAAATAAAAGATATTGGGCTTCCCTGGTGGCACAGTGGTTGGGAGTCCGCCTGCCGATGCCGGGTACACGGGTTCGTGCCCCAGTCTGGGAAGATCCCACATGCCACGGAGCGGCTGGGCCCATGAGCCATGGCCGCTGAGCCTGCGCATCCGGAGCCTGTGCTCTGCAATGGGAGAGGCCACAGTGGTGAGAGGCCCGCATACGGCAAAAAAAAAAAAAAAAAAAAAAAAAAGGAGAAATAAAAGATATCTAAATTGGAAAGGAAAACTTAAAACTGTTCGCAGATTATATGATCTTATATATAGAAAATGCTAAAGATCCAACCAAAAGAAATGTTGCAAATAATCAACAAATTCAGTAATGTTGCAGGATATAAAATCAATATACAGAAATTGGTGCTGTTTCTATACCTCCACAATTAAACATCATAAAAAAAAGCAACAATTTCATTCAAAATAGCATAAAAGCAGTAACATACTTAGGAATAAATTTGACCAAGGAAGTGAAATATCTGTACCATGGAAACTACAAGACTCTGATAAAAGAAAATGAAGAGGACACAAACAAATTGAAAGATGTGTTCCTGGATCAGAAGAATGAATATTGTTGAACTTCCCATACTACTCAAAGCCATTTATAGATTCAATAATTCTACAATACCAAAATTCCAATGGCATTTTTCACAGAAATAAAAAGCAATCCTAAAATTTATATGGGTCCACAGAAGACCCCCAAATAGCAAAAGCAATCCTGAGAAAGAAGTTAAAGCTGAAGGTGTCACACTTCCTGATTTCCAACCTAATTACAAAGCTATAGTAATCAAAACCATAAACACAATGGTTTATAAACCATTGGTTTATAAACACACAAACCAGTGGAACAGAATAGAGAGCCCAGAAATAAATCCCCACATACACTGTCAACTAATATTTTACAAGGCAGCCAATAATACTCAATGTGGAAAGTACAGTCTCTTCAATAATGGTGATAGGAAAACTGGATAACCACAGGAAGAAAATAAAATTGGACCCCTATCACACACCACTCACAAAAACTAACTCAAAATGGAATAAAGACTTACACGTAAGACTTGAAGCTATAAAACTTCTAGAAGAAAACATAGGGGAAAAGCTCCTTGAGATTTGTCTGGGCAACAATTTTTTGGATATGACACCTAAAGCACAAGCAACAAAAGCAAAAATCAGTAAGTCAGACTACATCAAACTGAAAAGCACAGCATAAAAGAAACAGAGAACAGCAACAACAACAAAAAAATCAACAATCAACAAAATAAAAGGCAAACAAAATGAAACTTACACAACGGCAGAAAATATTTGCAAACCATCTATCTGATAAGAAGTTAGTATCAAAAAATATATAAAGAACTCATACAACTGAATACCAAAAAGAAAAAATATATAAATAAAAAAAGGGCAGAGGGACCGAATAGGCATTTTTCCCAAACGAGACATAAGTGGCCAACAGGTACATGAAGACATGTTCTATATCACTAATCATGAAGGAAATGTAAATCACAAACACAATGAAATATCACCTCACACCTATTAAGATGGCTATGATCGAAAAAAAGAAAACATAAATGTTAATGAAGATGTGGAGAAAAGGGAACCCTATGCACTGTTGATGGGAACATAAATTGGTACAGCCACTATGTAAAAGATTATGGAAGTTCCTCAAAAAATTAAAAATTCCTGTATGAAATGAAAATAGGATATCACAATAATACCTGAACTCTCATGATGATGGCAGCATTATTATCAATAGCAAAGATATGAACACAACCTAAGGGTCCTCCAACAGATGAATAAAGAAGATGTGATGCATATATATATATACATACACACAACAGAATATTATTCAGTCATAAGAAAGAAGAAAATCCTACCCTTTGTGACAACATGAATGGACCTTGAGGGCATTATGCTGAGTTCAATAAGTCAGATACAGAAAGAGAAATACTGCATGTGAATACTTATGTGTGGAATCTAAAAAAGCTGAACCCAGAGAAACGGAGAGTAGAATGGTGGTTCCCCTGGGCTTGCATTTGGGAGAAATGGGGAGATGTAAGGCAAAGGGTACAAACTTCCAGTTGGAAGATGAGTAAGTTCTGTGGATCTAATGTACAGCACTGTGATTATTGATAACAATACTGTATTATATTCTTGAAAGTTGCTAAGAGAGTAGTTCTTAAATGTTTCCATCATAAAAAAAGAAATGGTAATTATGTGACACAATGGAGGTGTTAGCTAACTGTAAGTTAGTGATAATTTTCTAATATTTAACTGTATCAAATCAACACATTTTATATCTTAAACTTACATAATGTTAAATGTTAATTATATGTCAATAAAACTGGGAAAAAACACAATGTATAATAAAAATATGTTGGCCAAATTATGTAGTATGCAATTAAAAACCTGGCACAGGCTATAAGGTTTCGTTCATTCTATTTCAAATCAAAATTAGACTTCATTTAAAGAAAGAGCATTGAAAAAATATTTTTCTATTTTATGCAGTAACAAATGGATAGAATATATAGAACTATAGAAGTTAAATTATTGATTTAAATCTATTAACTAGAAAACTATCTAAAACAGATAATCAGTCAACTAGTATATGTTCAGAATAACACATATGCAAGTTGAATTTTTATGCAGTATGGTAGAAACTATATCTTTTCCTGAGTGCCCTGTTTGGCTGGATGGTGGTCTTCACTGTAATTTGGACACATTTTGGTTAAAACCATTCACTTATTCAGTGAATTTGTATATGAATCTAAATAAGGTGGGAGGGGGTGGAGGTGTTGTTTAGTAATAGCTTTTTCTTTCATCAATACTTTATGACTATAAGGAAATATTTTGTAAATTCTATCATTTAAAAAACTCCTCATGAGACTTTCTTTTGTGAATAATTCCACTTTTGCTTGTTCTTATCCCACACAAAACAGCTAAACCTAACAGAGTTATAAACTGATTCCTTATAAATAGAAATGATAATTAAGAAAGTAGTCTCATTAGATTATTTGAAATAATTGCTACAGTATGAAGAATTGCCAGTAATCATAAACAGTCCACATCTTTATCTCTAATACTTTACTTTTAGGAAGTAATCCATGATTCCTTTTTTTTGTGCCAATATAACGATTGTGGTACTTCCTATACTCTGTATTCCAGGATCTCATATTTCTCTCTTCTCCCACCTGTCATATATGCACAGAAACACACAGATACAGACATCACATATACACATATATGTATGCTACACATAAACACATATCTTAATGTTTGCATCCAATATATTACAAATATGTATATTTTATATATCTTACCCTGTAACAGAAAAAATAGACATCTTTTTCATATAAAGCAGTAACAGAATTGTTGCTTTATTATATGTACCTACAGCCATTAACCTCAGTAGCACCAAAAACTCAAAGGTTATTGTCCACTTTCTCTGAAATAACATTTATAACCTTTGTGATTATTCCAAATCCATTCTGTCCAATGTTTATAGCAGTTGTATAAAGTTAAGAGCTAGGATGTTAAAGCCAAAATTATCTGGGTTTGAATATTATCTTTACCACTTATCTGTGTGAACTTAAGCAATTTATTTAATTATTTTGACTCATTTTCTCATTAATAAAATGAAAACTACTATAACACCTACATTATTATATAAATTTTGAAAATGTTTATCAGATGTTCATCAAATATCCATTCCTTCTATTTTTCTTCTCTGTTCACTTTTCCTCCATAGAACTTACAATCACATCCCATGCATTTAATTGTACATTTTTAAACTGCCTCCTCACTGAGCAAGTTCCATGAAGACAGATATTTCTGTCTGTTTTATTCATTGCTACAGCCTAGGATAGTGTTTGACCTAGGAACTAAATAAAATTTAGTAGGAAATAAAAACCTATTACCTGTATTAACTAGTTAATCATCTTATTAATCTACCAATATTCAAACTAACAGAAAATAGTACCTATTAAGTCTCACCTATATATGATTAGGGCAATTTAAATCTCTTTTCTTGAGCTTCCTAATAATGGAAGTTTTCAAACTTTAAAAGTTTATATTGTCTAAAATTGGCGTATAAAAATCACTTGCAACTTCTTAAACTACAAACCATAGATGTAAATTTTTAATGTAAATAAATAGCTCTCCATATGTCTGAATACAATAATATTTTTATTGATGATAAATGTAGTAGATTCTGCAATGCACCACACAGATATTCTTTCAATGAAGGGCTTGTGGGCACAGCTGTTGAGAGAGTACTGATGGCAGGAAAACTTCGATCTCAGGGATTTGGGGAGATTGCCTCACCCTGGCTCAAAGTCACACTGCTTCCTGAGCTGGTCCACCTCTATTAACCACATGAATGGGAAGTATAAAGTCCTGATCATAAAGAACCAAATTCAGGACAACTCTGAAGAGCTATTCTTATTCCAAGGATCCCAGAAAGATTAGCAAGACAGCTACTGAGCTTGTAACACATTAAACTTCTACCCAATTCTGTCTCCTTCCTCTCCCTTCTTTAGGTGTTGATCCCAAATGTGCTCGTTAACAAACCACCTGCATGTCTGATTCCGTTTTAGGGTCATCTTCCTGGGGAAATTAGCCTATAACACTTGTTTGATAAAGCAGGCACTATGATGGTATTTTGGAACTAGATCACTCAGCTCTGGACTGTCACTGAAGACCCCACCACTGGTGGTAGGTCAGCACACATACTACCTGGCATAAGGTGGCAAACCAGTTGTTAAAACTGTCAGTTATGTTGAAGTAGACTAACTTACAGTTGAAAGGGAGAGCATTAGCTGATGCATTTAACAGGCATTTAAAAATTGTGAGAAAAATAGTAATGATAAAGGCAACGGACTGGTTGTCTATTACTAAGTTCAGGAAAGTTTGAAAAAAGATTAAAAGATATCTGAGCGATTAATTTCTAATTATTGTCAAAAACGAGTGCAAAAACCAGAAGGTCTCCTTGGTACCTTAGAAAGCAGCTCATACTCCCTGCAGTGGGAGGGTAGAGAAAGCTGACAATCAGACCCAGGACTTAATGGTCAGTTTCTAAAACCCAAAGGACAATAAACACCCAACCAAATCATGTCTGCTACGGAAAGTTCGGTCCATTGGCTGCAAGAGAATAGAGCCATTCCTTGTGGGATAAAGCAATTTATAATGAATCCCCAAAATGTGTAGTAAAGATTTTTCTGAACCATCTTAGCCTTCAGAATTGATTCAACCTGGGCTTTCCTGCTGGCGCAGTGGTTGAGAGTCCTCCTGCCAATGCAGAGGACACGGGTTCGTGCCCCAGCCTGGGAAGATCCCACATGCCGCGGAGCGGCTAGGCCCATGAGCCATGGCCGCTGAGCCTGCGCGTCCGGAGCCTGTGCTCCGCAACGGGAGAGGCCACAGCAGTGAGGGGCCCGCCTACCACAAAAAAAAAAAAAAAAAGAATTGATTCATCCTTCTTTATTACTGCTAGAACCATACCCTCTTGCTTGGATATGATGCAGAAATGTCATCCCTGTAAGGCAATATGTGCCCTCCTGAAGATCTTTGTTCCCAAAGGGGGAACGCTTTTGAGACGGTCCACAGCAGGTCTCATTAGATCATAATCTTTAACTGTTCCTTTAGATACTTGAGGCTCCCGTGCCAAGGGACCAATAGGCAAAAAGAGGAGTCAGTTTAGTGGCGTAGGTAATTGATTATGCTGCTGTTACCTAGTGAAACAATGAGATATATTTTAGGGCCTATTGATCTGGGGGCACTTATTGAAAATGACTGGCCCAATTGTGACAACTAAGACAAGAATAGGATCTCTGGCCAGAGAAGAACATGAAGAGTAGGTTTAGAAGCCATGGGTCAAGTGACCAAGGCCAGGAGGTGTGCTAGATGAGCCTGAGGGGAACCTAAAATATTCAATAACGGTTGAAAGCAATGAGAATCAGCTGTACCCCGAGACCAGCTGGAGATGCTGAGCACTCCTTGAATTCTTCTTCAACTCATTCCACTGCCCAATCATACTTCCTTCCCCTTCCTGAAACAGGTATTGATACCCAGGGAACTTCTTAATAAATGTGCTGCAGCCAAACTCCATCTCAAAGATTCATTCTAAGCCTCTCAATTCTAAGACTCTTTCCAGGGCACCTAACTTTTTTTTTTTTTTTAACTTTATTGGAGTATAATTGCTTTACAATGGTGTGTTAGTTTTTGCTGTATAACAAAATGAATCAGCTATACATATACAAATATCCCCATATCTCCTCCTTCTTGCGTCTCCCTCCCATCTTCCCTATCCCACCCCTCTAGGTGGTCACAGTTACATTTGGTAGTGTATGTATGTCCATGACACTCTCTCATTTCATCGCAGCTTACCCTTCCCCCTCCCCGTGTCCTCAAGTCCATTCTCTACGTCTGTGTCTTTATTCCTATCCTGCCCCTAGATTATTCAGAACCTTTTTTTTTTTTTAGATTCTATACATATGTGTTAGCATACGATATTTGTTTTTCTCTTTCTGACTTACTTCACTCTCTATGACAGACTCTAGGTCCATCCGCCTCACTACAAATAACTCAATTTCACTTCTTTTTATGGCTGAGTAATATTCCATTGTATATATGTGCCACATCTTCTTTATCCATTCATCTGTCGATGGACACTTAGGTTGCTTTGCTTCCATGTCCTGGCTATTGTAAATAGTGCTGCAGTGAACATTGTGGTCCATGACTCTTTTTGAATTATGGTTTTCTCAGGGTATATGCCCAGTAGTGGGATTGCTGGGTCATATGGTAGTTCTATTTTTAGTTTTTTAAGGAATTATGGCAGTATTCTTAAGTAGAAGCCTTTCTAGTTGCATTAATAAACCTAGACTAATCTTAGGATCTGTTATTTTCCAGTCAGTTTTTATTGTGTGGCTATTTGTGCCTCGCTATCTTGTTCATTCATCACAATACATGAGGATGTCTATAGAGAACCATGTCAAAAGGCTGCTTAACCAATAAACCTTCAAAAATTCTCCTGACTTTAAAAGTATTTGATTGCATGAGTTGTATTTTGATCCATCACTTCATTTACTTTATCGCTGATTACTTCTAACCAAATTGCTATTTTCTAGCTGATGTTCTTTGGTTATATTTTATGTCACCAGTTCCTTTGGCCTTTCTCTTTTGTTCATAAAAATAAGTTATTATATCTACCCACTCCATTTTAAAGATGAGAAAACTCAGGACAGAAGAGAGAAAGCTGCCTACCCATGTTAGTTTTCATCTCATACCTAAGCTTTCATTCCATGTTACTTTCCTAAAGGAATGACTGATTAAAAGATTATGTCTTTTTCTGTCCTCTATGTCTTGTATACATGTTACCCACTAGATTCTGATCTCATCATATATGTCCTCTTTGTGACATGCTATAAAAATAATGCATCTTTATGTTAGATAATTCTGAGTGTGAAAATAACCCAGTAAGTGGCAGCTATCTGCTTTCAGGCAAGTTGTATAATGTTCTTCACATTGTAGAATGGGGAAATATTTTCCTGAGGATATGAATTAGATGTGGACAATTCAACATTCAGATACCGGTGAGCATTGGATAAATTAGGACAGGATAGCTGAGGTGCAACTGGAAACTGTACACTGAGGTTTTGTATCTAAACTTGAATATATTTGCTAAGCTGATTAAACTTAAACGATTTGATATATGGTTTGATATCAATGGAGGCACTCAGCTCCAATATTCTCCTATAGTAGTAATATTGGGTTGGCCAAAAAGGTCATTCAGGTTTTTTCATAAAATGTTACAGAAAAACCTGAATGAACTTTTTTGCCAACCCAATATTTTATAATTATCTAACTGATTATTTTCCACTACTAATTCACCCTGTGTCTGCATAATAACATAAAGTCTCTTTTTCTGTCTTGGTCAAATACATCAATTCCTATTTATTTAATTTATAGGATTAAAATTTCTCTCCTTTTCTTCCTGTCATGGCAGATGAAATGTATTTAAAATGAAAAATACAATACTTGATGGTTATTATACACAAATATACTAAATTTACTTGGAATTTTCGCATTTTAATGCCTTGTTTCATCAGCTGATCTTTCAAATAGGGAATTGATGGTTTTGTTCTCGATTATGCAAATATACCTAGAGGTTTTATTTCAGTGTTGATATAATTGTTGATTGAAAAGGAAACTCTTCAACCAATGTACAGTGTTAAATGGATATATTTACTTTAAAAAGAAGATATTAATATGAGTAATGAATGGAATACACAAGATGCTTTTAAATTTCTTTGGTTACAGGTCAAGCAGTAGCTCTAGCTGTACACATCTAGTAAAATTATAGTAGGGAACTAATTAGCGATATTCCCTATAGATGTAACTTAGCAAGACAAGAAAGTCATTTATTTATGTTAAAATATTTTTCAGATGATACATAGGGAAGTCTGTGAGAAAACAGTGCGTTAAAACTATATCCAAGCAAGTGCTACTTAGCAAACCATACCAATAATGACCTAAACACATTGTGTATAGGGGGAAAATTTTTAAGATATTTCAAAAATAAACAAGTTGAATACTTTGTGGCTTTCTATTACTTGTTATAATAAATGTATTAACAGAATTTATCAAAATAAATCTAGATCTTGAGGCTGAATAGCTTGCTTAAATAAAATATCATACTATTAATACATTCATAAGTATGAAGTAATTTATATAGGAAAAGGATGAGGACTTATATTCTTGAAAAAATATCTCCTTAGTGCAGACTTTTTTAGATTTTAACCTAGTAATATTGAATGAGAGAAAAAATATGAAAATTAAAAAACAAAAGTGACTAGAATTGGTGTGTAGGATATGATAAACTTACCATAGACACATATGAATATAGTATATAAAGCCTTCAGAAAGGGACATTCCACTCTATTTCAATCATTATTCACTCATTCATATATCTTCATTCATTCATTTATTTGTAAGCACCTACCAAGTGCAGGTATTATCAGGCTGTATAACACGTTATACTGCAGTAACAAATTATTCGAAACTTGCGGTGGCTGAATAAAACTAAGGTTTATTTCTCCCTAAATTTATATCTCCCCTGTGGGTTGGTGGGAGGATTTTGCTCACAAATTCAGTCAAGAATTTAGGCAATTCCAAGATTTCCTATAGTCATGTCTGGTTTGAAAAGAGCTCTAAAGCATGTAATATTACCAATTAAGCACAATTTCTCCCGTGAGTCACTGAAAGTGATGGTAAGTGAGGCCACTCCACTTTTCTGGACCCATACAGCTTTTCTATTGTAGACAAAGTATCAGCATGTGATTCAGTGCATATACTGTGCCCTGGAGGATGGCACCTCAGTGCTGCAGAATCCTTCAAAGCTGAACCATCAGCTTTACCTTCATCAGGCCATTCTAGCACTCTTTTAGGAAAGTGGCTTCAAGATAGTACAATATATGATAAGTAGGATGCCTAGTCAAATTTCATGTTAATTATACCTAAATTGATCTAAGTGTTCAATGCAATCCCAATCAATACCCAAGTCACAAATGGAAGTAAATATTGCCAAACATGTCAGATAAAAACTTGTATTCAGAATATATAAATAACAATTAAAGCTCAATGTTAAGGCAGAAAGCTCCACAAAATATGCAAAATATTTAGACACTTCATGAAGAATGCCTAACAATGAGCAATAAATAGAACATGAAAAGATGACCAACAACATTAGTCGCTTGGAAAATGCTACTTATATCCATATAATGATTCCACTGTGCACACAGTGGGAAGGTTACAATAACAATGATTTAGTACCAAATACTAGCCAGGATATAGAGCAGTTGGAACTCTGACATAGTGCTGGTGGGAATGCAAACTTTGTAGTTTCCTTGGAAAACAATTTGGCCATTTCTTATAAACATGCACTTAACATTTGACCAAAACATCCACTCTTAGGTATTTACCCAAGAAAAAGAATACATATGAGCCCAAAAAGACTCCTACATGAGTGTTCACAGCACCATGATTTGTAATATCCTCTAGCTGAAACAATACCAGTGTACATCAACAGAGAACGGATAATCAAATCATGGTAAAGTCATATAATGAGAAAGATTATTGCAGCACTCTTCAATATAGCAAAACACTGAAAGTAACTCAAAGTTTCCATGAACAATGGGATCTACCATTTGCTGTAGTAATACAAAGGAATTCTATACAACAATGAAAATAAATGAAATATATGCACATGTATCCACAAAGATGAAACTTAAAAACACAAAGCAGAGGAGAAATATTAATTGTAGAAAATATATATAATGTTCTTCTGTTTATATAAAAAACAAAACTGTATCTTAAGGATTCATATGAATGTGGTAAACTTCAAAAAAATTAAACAGTTAACAAAAACTTAGTAATTATCCTGGAGGAGAAGGAAAGGGAAGAAGAAGCCATAGAAAATAGGCACACAGAGTTCTTCAAATATACAGGCCAACTTTTATTTCTTAATGTGTGGATATTCACTTTTATCTACTTCATTTAAACTGAATGCATGCTTCATAGGTACATAATATTGATGAATGTGTATATGTATGTGCATTTGTATATAATCCTTATATAATTAATGTTTAATATATTTCAATTTTTTAAGGGCTACAAATAGAAAATGAGGTTCTTACTTGGGCAGAAAGTGTCTGAGCTGTGTTTTACAATGGATTTCTTTAATCCTCAAGTCAATTTTTAAACTACCATCATATATATCCTTGGAAAAGTAATTTCAGAACAACTGTCATTTCAGAGCAACTGCGCATGATAAAGGGAGGGGAAACATTGCTTGTTGAACTCCTAGCTGTAAAGACAGCTCCAACTTAATTTTCATTAACTAGGAAGGCAATTTATATTTGCAGTTCCTTACTAAGTGAAATAGGTGGAAAGAAATACAAAATGATTATGACAAGAGAAAGGAAGGCCAACAAGTTTAGATAAAACTTCCCTGAGATTTATGTGGAAAATGTAAAAATTAATGCTTCAATTTAACACCTGAATACAGCAAGCAAATGCTTTTCCCAAGCAAATATAGAAAATAATTGAAGGTGGGAGATGCAAATAAAATAGGCAAAATTTTCTTACTATAGATTAAAATAGTTATTATAGAATTATTATTAATTCTTCCTAATTCATTTTATATTCTTTTTTAAAAATACTACCTATATTCCCTTACTTTAGCTCATTTTTATCATTCACAATTAATCTTTTCCAGGACATCTTAGCTGCTCATTCCCCACAAGAAGCGCTTAGTAATATTTGTTTTTCATGTTAAAGTAAACATGATCATGTGTGAAAAAAATTGAAATCCAAGACTCATACTTAGGGCTGAGTTTCTTACAGACTAGGCTAAGCAGTTACCAGAAGCCTTGATTTCTTTTCTGGCTCTCTCACATAAGTATTACATGAAATTTGGTCTCTCTGTCTCAGTTTCCTCATGTGTTAAAAGAGTATCAATAAGCTATACTTTATAGGACTATTATAAAGATTAAATGATTTGATGCATATAAAAATCTTTTATAGAACAGGGTATGGAACATATAAAATCTTGATAAATATTATTTCTTATTGGCCAAGCAAACGCTGTATACATAGCAATTTATGACATACAATATGTATCATACTGTATACAAGGTTGTTCAAAACATTAATTGGGTGAGATTTCAAAAGTCAAATATGAAAAGTGTATGAATTCAGTGGATGGACAATGTAAGCCTAGAAATTTGATTTCCAACATGGATGGTAAACAAAATGTCTCACTGGTACTGGGATAATGTGGAAGTCTAGACACTGGACCAACTGCCTCCAAGAAAAGAGCCTAGTCCTTGAAATAGGGAAAAGAGTCTTTGTTAGGTAAATTCCATGATTCTTTCTTTCAAGGAATTTGGGATATAGACAATAAAATAAAAATTTCTAAGTCAGAATCATTATGTCCAAATTAAAAACAAAACAAAACAAACAAGTGGAAAACAAAAAAAAAAAGCTGGTAAACTGAAGTCCTAGAAAACCTGGCAGGCTGTAAATTGGAATGCTTGAAATTTGTCTATAGTAAAGATTTTCTGGAGCAGCTGCAGGGGATTAAGAGGGATTTAGAGAAAAGGAAGGAAGGAAGGAAGAAAGGAAGGGAGGGAGGGAGGCAGGGAGGGAGGCAGGGAGGGAGGTTGCTGTAGGTTTATGGACTATTTCCTCTTTAAAATTCTTTGAGAAATACTACATAAATACATATAGGAATTCTATTTTAATTATCTTTTGCTTGCAAAAGTTTCTAAACACAATTTTCTGAAAAATTAGAGTTACTTGAAGGTTGTGGGTTTTATTTTTGCTTGTTATTGTCAGTGATCTTTTTAGTTTCTGTGCATTATTTCCTTCTCAATCCTTAATACTCTAATAGTTTAGTGAGCTATGTGTGCCTTCTTGGAGTGAAAAATGTTAAGATGGATATTTTATTTGGTTTGAATAAGGACGGTGATAGGAAAATTATTCCTAAACATTATTTAAACTCTAAAACTTGTTTTTAAGAACTTGTCTAGTAATTTAAATACCTGAATCATCTATATGTATAAGAGAATGTGTTTTCTCTTGAGTTTTGGACACATTCTCCTGGTTCTTCGTGTTTTTTAATATTTTTAAATTGCATTCCAGACACTGTGTACGAATGAACTAGGAAGCCTGGAGCATAATATTTTGTTATGTAAATGTTTATTTCCAGAGATGGCAAAGCCTTTTCAGTATGTGGTGGAAAAGTTGAGGAGGTTATCATATAGTTTCAAATTAGATTCAAGTTAAGCTAGAGATAGGTCATCATGTTAATTATACTGAATTTATCTTTGATTACTCCAATGCCCAACATCCCAAACCATATGTTTTTCCCTCATTACTCAGATTGGAAGAAAGGTGGCATCAATCTCAAGTAGTTTAGGTTCACTTTTGGATTCTACTCCAGTAGAGTCCTAGTATCCAATTACTGTGAGAGTGTACAAAAATATATGATTTATATATGTCATCAACCCCTAATTCCCTGTTGCTTTCTTGCAAAACTATGAGAGCGAGAATATTAGGATGAGGAATTGCTTGATTAAACTATCTGTCCTTGTATTAGTGCTCTTATAGATTCTGATTCACCCCACCAACCTTAAGTGTTCTCCCAAGCTGTCTGTTCTCTCCATCTCTTCACTAAATTTCCACCTGTCCATACCTATAGTGTAAGCCCATCTTCATGTGCAGAAGCTGTCAACACTCTGCTCACATATGAACAACTATTTTACTCTAAAGTATAATTTTCTCAAGTCTTCCTTACATCCAATCCATGTCACAAAATCCATATAAAATATGTAAAATTAATTTTAACAATATATTAGGTAACCTAATATATTTAAAATATTATCATTTAAAATCAATTATACTACAATTAAAAATAGAATAAAATATTATCATTTCCACCTGTAATCAATATAAAATTATTAACGCAATATTGTACATTATTTTTATACTAAATTTGAAATCTGCTATGTACTTTACAGCACATCACAATTTATATGCTAAAATTTTGTTGGTAATACTGGATCTCTATGTATTTTATAAAATTTACAGTTGAAAAAGTAGATTTACAAAACCAAATTGTTCCAAATATAATTAAAGTTTTGTGAATAAGCAAATCAACTAACAGGTTTTATAGTTTAGCTAGAATTACAAATAAATTAAATTAAAAATTTAGATATTCAACTCTACTAGACACATTTCAAGTGCTCTATTGCCACATGTGGTTAATGGCTACCATATTGTTGAGCGCAACTCTATTCCCCTTGTCTTGAATTTTCTTCTCTCTAAACTCACTTTCCTAACTCTTGCCTTCTTGCCAAAGCTCACCACTTAAAATTAATTTATTATATTTTATAGTCTTCTTACCTCCTACCAATATGTGGGCTTTACAAGGTCAGCAGGCTTTATCTACTATATTCACTGATACATCACAAGCAGCTAAAAAGTGCCCAATGGATAGTAAGTGCTCAATTAAACATTGTTGATTGAATGGATTTTCCCAAAAATATACTGCAAAGTATTCTGTTAAATTGGCTGATCTTATTTTTCACAATTATAGACAAATTGGTTTTGAATGCATACTGATTTGAACTCTGCAATACAGTGTAGGAGGACATGGTTTCCTCCTTTTTGTACTGCATTATAATAAGAAAAAATAGAAGATCTGACAGAGGAGTAATGAGATTCCAGGTATGTTTGTCCCTGTCCCCCTCTGTCTTTGTCTTTTCCAAGAATTGTTAGTTAGGGTAAAGTGATAGTGTTCTAGGTTTTTTAGTTTTGTTGTTTGGTTGGATTTTTGGGTGTAAGAAGGAGTGAGAAGACAACAGTTGCTTTCCTGAATATATCAGAAATTACAATCAGCTACAATAAGCATCAATTGTGCTATCCCTTACATGTAAATGTCCCAACTGTTAGTCTTACAAAGCCTCTACTTTTTTATCTTCCTTATTGATTATCAAAGCAAACACTGCCTTGACATGTATTTACAGCAGGAACTTGCTATTTTATGCAACACTAATTCAAGATTTTCATAGAAGAAACTAAGGGGAAAATACCTAGTCCAAATTTGTACACCAAGCTGATGGCAAAACTTTGAGACTCTCATTCCTTATGTGAATTGGGAACTCCATGTGTTCACTATATTTGTATCATTGATCAAGACATTACTATGCTAACAGAATCTACAGAAGCAACAGATGGCTACTTTTATTTTTATCTAAGAGATCAGCTGATATCTTAATGTCACTTTATTTTTAGTAACTTGCATCCCTCAGTCTTGCATATTATTGGTATATCTTAGGCCAAGTTTAAATTGGTCGGGAAAATCACAACGAATTCCCAACCCCAACAGTGATAGCAGATGATTTCTTCCTCCCCATCGAGTCTGCCTCCAGATTACCATTCAAACTCTAAAATCACCGTACCTATTTTGGACTTGGCTTTATTCATTCTGACCACATAGAGTGAATTCTGTTCTCTACACTCAGGAGGCTTGATTTAAACAAAACTTGTGAATACATCACAGGTTTTATTGTATCTGTTTTAAATAGGTCCAATTTGATTTTATTCGGTTTTGCTATATTAATTTCCCAAAATGTTTGTTAGTAAAATTTGACAGCGCCTAGAGAATCGAATGATTGATTGATGGATATCCTAACTCTATTTTTGTAGCTTACAGTTGTAACTATAGCCTACACTTGCAAATGTTAACCCAGCTTTTTAGGAAATTCCCAAGCTCTAAGACAGCTACAGAATGAATTATCTTTGGGCTCTGTCAGCTTTCTATACAGTACTTGTTTGAAAGTGAGGCTTGGGGTAAGGGAGTGGGAGTGGGAGCAGACAAGTGACAAGTGAAAATAATTTTTCCGTTGTGGACTACAGATGGGCTAGTAATAACTACTAGCTATTAAATGATCGAAGTGATCAGGCAATTTGCAGTGAAAAGGCAATCAGGAGAAAACTACTGTATTAAGATATAATAATAGTAAGTTGTTTATTATGTGTGCTCTTTACTTTTTGGGAACCTTCCAGAATCTTAATCATCAACTCAGAAATATCATTTACTGAAAAGTCAATTTGAATTCAATTAGGAGATAAAGATTTCTCTGTCAGAAACTGAAACCAACCAGCTGCATCCAGCAAGCTTTAGCTTTCAAGTTTCTCGATGAAGGGACTATGATATTCTATCATCATCTGACTCTCAGACTGTAGCTGACGACCAATGTTACTGTCAAACACAATGATCTTGCTGTAATTATTCACTTGGCATCTGACTTCTAGACGTTAGCCATAATAGCTTAAAGTATTAATTTTGCACTTGGGATATTTATTTTCTCTCTCCTTATGTCACTGGAACCATTTAGAGCAACTGAACTGATCCTTCAGTCCCTGGCAGCAGTTTTAGTGAAAGGAAAAATTTAGTCCATTATAGCTGAACTCAGTTCAACAAAAAGGAGGCACATTAAAGTCATGTGTGCAGTTCACACTTTGTTTACATGAGTGCTCCTTACCATTGCAGGTGTTTTCTCCTCAGAGAAGTAGAAATTATGGAAATATCCATGCACTCTTTTTTGAGATCTGCTTTCTTAGGAAAACTAAGATCAATAGCAGAATGCATACAGTTTTAGACACTAACATCCTATAACGTTAGGTAGAGCATTTTAATCATCCCAGTTTTGTGTTTTGTAATTTAGTTATATTTTCGTCTTGGGAACTGGTTGTTTCCTTAGAGGTATTTTGATTTAGCAAAAGGATAACACAATATTTTCAGTACACTAAACATTTAAATTGTTTGGTGACTATTAGTCCAAACATGAAGAATGAGGGGTAAAATTAAGGACTATAAAATCATAAAAGGCATATTTAATTAGAACAATAGAATTTTTTGCTCACTATATGCTAATATAATACAAAAGCAGCAGTTTCCCTAAAATTTGAAAGTGATATATTTGTATGTATAAAATACTTTGCAAAGTGGATAGTAAGTATACAGAGAGAAACTACACACAGATGTAA
Organism: Orcinus orca; assembly: GCF_937001465.1. NCBI lineage: Eukaryota > Metazoa > Chordata > Mammalia > Artiodactyla > Delphinidae > Orcinus > Orcinus orca. Next base: position 59,733,774 of record NC_064564.1, read on the forward strand.
TTCAAATCAGTATACTTTTACATAAAAGTTTAGATAAAATATATACAATGGAATATTACTCAGCCATAAAAAGAAACGAAATTGAGTTATTTGTAATGAGGTCGATGGACATAGAGACTGTCATACAGAGTGAAGTAAGTCAGAAAGAGAAAAATAAATACCATATGCTAACACTTATATATGGAATCTTAAAAAAAAAAAAAAAAACGATTCTGAAGAACCTAGGGGCAGGACAGGAATAAAGATGCAGACATAGAGAATGGACTTGAGGACATGGGGAGGGGGAAGGGTAAGCTGGAATGAAGTGAGAGTGGCATGGACTTATATATACTACCAAATGTAAAATAGCTAGCTAGTGGGAAGCAGCTGCATAGCACATGGAGATGAGCTCTGTGCTTTGTGACCACCTAGAGGGGTGGGATAGGGAGGGTAGCAGGGAGATGCAAGAGGGAGGGGATATGGGGATATATGTATATGTACAGCTGATTCACTTTGTTATACAACAGATACCAACACACCATTGTAAAGCAATTATACTCCAATAAAGATGTTAAAAAAATTTTTTTAATAAATAAATATTGGGTACATATATTTTATGAGCTTCTGCATGAATTGAGAATATTTAGACAGTACATCTTTAGACATTTTAGACTACACAAGGCACAAGTGAAAAACTTAAAGGATGTAAGTCATCTTTTGAGATGGTATATTTGAAACAAGGCAGATTTTCTTGTTTTCTGATAGATAAGTATTTTCAAATAGAAATGTAATGTGAGATGCATATTTAATTTAAAATTTATAGTAGTCATATCAAAAAATTTTAAAACAAGTATAATTCATTTTGATAATATATTTTAAAATATATCAAAATACTATTTTAATATGTAACCAATAGAAATTATTAATGAGATATTTACAAGCTTTTTCTCATACTAATCTCCTAGGTAAGTGGATATTTTACACTTACAGTTCATCTCACTAAGATGCTAGGTTTTATTCTAAAAAAATTTATCTTATCTTCGCTTTCATAAAAGTTATAGTAGAAAATAGAGACACACATACCAAGGTTTTCCAGACAAATCTAAAATTTCCAATAACTGGACTGAGAACCAAAAGATTGTTTTAATTTAATATTTGATCCAACATTGATACACGAGTTTGTCTACTTGAGAATAAATTATTTCATTTTTAAAAACAAATCAATTTCAAAATTACATCTGTAAATAGGTAAATTACCTAACCTTTGGGTAAATTCAGTACTATTAATGCCAAATTCAAGTGTGATGCATAAATTGAAAAGCAGCTTTAAATTTATCAATATCAAAAATGTTCTCTTGGGCTTCCCTGGTGGCGCAGTGGTTGAGAGTCCGCCTGCCGATGCAGGGGACACAGGTTCGTGCCCCGGTCCGGGGAGATCCCACATGCCGCGGAGCGGCTGGGCTCGTGAGCCGTGGCCGCTGAGCCTGCGCGTCCGGAGCCTGTGCTCAGCAACGGGAGAGGCCACAACAGTGAGAGGCCCACGTACCGCAAAAAACAAACAAACAAACAAAATGTTCTCTTAAATCTTTCTCTTTGTTTTTGCAGCCAATTCACATAATACTGTTGATAAGAATTAAAATCTTCTCTATTTAGACATGTAAGACAATGTCTAAAATCACCTTTATTGATGTGTATCGAGTTAACATTAATTTTTAACACAAATCCTTTTACCTGTCTACCTAGGTCACAGATAAGCTCTTTTTTTCCTTATAGCTCTAAATCGAACTCCATCATTTTCAGTGCAATAGCTGTGAGAGAATATAAACCATGTGGCCATTTACTGTCTTTGATTAAATAATTTTTTATGAAGCATTTTTAAAATAATTTTTAAAATTTTATTTATTTATTTTGGCTGCATTGGGTCTTCGTTGCTCTGTGCGGGCTTTCTCTAGTTGCCGTGAGCGGGGGCTACTCTTCGTTGTGGCACTCAGTCTTCTCATTGTGGTGGCTTCTCTTGTTGCAGAGCACGGGGTCTAGGCATGCAGGCTTCAGCAATTGTGGCTTGCGGGCTCTAGAGCACAGGCTCAGTAGTTGTGGCACACAGGCTTAGTTGCTCGGCAGCATGTGGGATCTTCCCAGACCAGGGCTCGAACCAGTGTCCCCTGCGTTGGCAGGAGGATTCTTCACCATTGTGCCACCAGGGAAGCCCTATCAAGCATTTTTTAATACTTAGGTAATCTTTTTTTGTTTTGTTTTGTTTGCGGTACGCAGGCCTCTCACTGTTGTGACCTCTCCCGTTGCGGAGCACAGGCTCTGGACACGCAGGCTCAGTGGCCATGGCCCACGGGCCCAGCCGCTCCGCGGCATGTGGGATCTTCCCGGACCAGGGCACGAACCCGTGTGCCCTGCATCGGCAGGCGGACTCTCAAGCACTGTGCCACCAGGGAAGCCCTTAGGTAATCTTGAATTTTAGCTAATTGTAGAGTAAATCTGTGTGAAACGCTTATACTACACAACCAGTGAGCATTGGCAAAGAACTAAGTTATTAAATTCATTCATTGAATTCACTGTCTTTTTATTCTTTCATCACTCACATACATTGTTCAATACTGAATGGTTTTAACAACTCTATCCATGACATTTTCCACAGAGTCTGCTCCAGAAAACTGAATGCAAATATTTTCAATATTTAGTAGAGTGGAGCAAATCAATAAGGGAAAAATTAGTCCTTTGTTTTAAGATTCTAAAGAATCCAGATTAATATCTCACAAGGCTAGAGTACAGTCCATTGAAATAGCAATTCAGTTTTTTCACATCTAACTGATATTCTTCTGTGATAAATGTAAATAAATAAAAAGTGTGCAAGAGTTCAATATTATTGTTGTTACTGAATTGAATAAAATGTTTATTAGTAAATTTAGAAGTCCTTTGACACAAAACAAACCAAATGTAGTAATTTTACATTATCTCTTACATTGCAGCACTCACCTAAACCTAAAGAAACTACTTAACATTTTTCAAAATTTGAATAAATTGATCTTTGATGTGCTTAGAAAGTTATAGGAATTTACATATTTTTAAAAAGTCATATATTCTATAACTAACTGTTTGATGGCTTTATTGTAAAATATCTTCATTAGTTTTTTATTTTACTAGTTTCTAACAATATTTCCATAACTGAACTAATCATTATTTGTACTTTCTTTTTCATTATTTTTTCAAGAATCCAAGCTCCTTTAAAGCTTGCCAAACCTACAAGCTCAGATTTTGTTTAAAAAAGTTTAAAATATTTTTGTGGCTATTTTAATTCTAATATCAAGTGATTAATCTCAGATATCATATTTTGACTATTTAGACGAAACATCTTATCAAATGTACTATGTATTTACGGACAAGGTCTCTTTACATTCCCCACTTTATCATCTTTAAAACTTTTCTTGCACAGGTACCAAACAGCATTTTGTTTTGCTCTGCTGCAAAAAATGCAATTACCGTTCGCACTAACATGTAATTCATATCTTGTTGTAGTAAACTTTTATCTTTACTGTTCCAATCATAACACTAGTTTTTGCATCTCCAATAGATACTGCATCAAAAATATGCCTTCATTTTAAATTTTAAAAATTGCCCATACTTAATTTTAACCTAATTTATGTTAAAACTATAATTATTTTAAGTTAATTACCAATTATGACTTAAACAGATATCACTGTGTATTGTTTTATCTGCATAACGCATTCAAATAGACACATTATAATGGCACGTTTATGTCTAGAAAAATCATTCAAATTAAATCAATCCAATGGCACAGACTAGATGAAAGGTTTATCTGTTTATACGTAATGCTAGAAACGATATATTCACCCCACAGCAAACTACAGTAAAACAATATCTTACATGATACAACAAAGTAAAAGGTAGTATTACAAAAACAAAGTTTTATGTCAATAAGAAATACTTTATATGCTTCAGCTTTTAAGTCTAAATTGATTAAAGTTAAATAATATTGGGCTTCCCTTGTGGTGCAGTGGTTAAGAATCTGCCTGCCAGTGCAGGGGAAATGGGTTCAAGCCCTGGTACTGGAAAACCCCACATGCCACAGAGCAACTAAGTCCATGCACCACAACTACTGAGCCTGCACTCTAGAACCCACAAGCCACAACTACTGAGCCCACAAGCCAAAACTACTGAAGCCCACGCGCCTAGAGCCTGTGCTCCGCAGCAAGAGAAGCCACCGCAATGAGAGGCCCGCGCACCACAATGAAGAGTAGCCCCCGCTCGCCACAACTAGAGAAAAACCCGTGCATAGCAACAAAGACGCAGTGCAGCCAAAAATAAATAAAATAAAACAAATTTTTTTTTAAAATTAAAAAAATATATTAAAAACCCAATTCCTCAGATGCATTAGTCCCATTATAAATGCTCCCTTGCCACATGTGTCTAGTGGATACAATATTGCACAGCACAGGCCTAGACTGAAATTCCTAGCATGTGTGAAAAAAAAGGGATATGTTTTGGAAGAGATGCTGCTTGGAGAAGCAAAATAAAGAAATAGAGTTAATGACACGAACTTGTGCAGGCTATCAAAGCAGGGGGTACTTAAACTCAAAGAGGAGATTCTGTTGACAAACCTATGCCAGTTGTTGAGACGGAAGAACTAGACGTTCAGAGCTTGATACCACTAATTTCTCCCAACGTGACTGCAAGTTTACTCTGCTTCATTCTTATAATCTGCATTCCTTTGTGTTTTCTATGGGGGTATGCTAGAATAACATACAGCCAATATGAACATATATCTCTATTTGCAAATTTTTACATTAACTATGTGAATCAGGATCTTTTGAATTTTGTGAATATAGGCAGGTTGAATTAACCTATCCAAGTCTAAACAATTCTGAAACTGATGTGACATGCAGACTAGGTAGTAAATTATGTTGTTGTAAAAAACCAAGGGAAGTGTGATATTATGTCATTTTGTTGCCACCAGCTATTTTATAAGAATGATCTGACTGCTCAAGTTTTTCTTTTTTCATAGTTTCAGGTCCAATTGAAAACCTTTCTTTAACAGTTTTGCAAATAATGGTCTTAGAGATATTCCTATTTTTTTAAGTGCTCTAACATGTTCTTTACTACTGTTGCAATTTGGAGAAAAACTAGTCTATTAATCCATTATTAAGTATTTAATAAAGTTAGTATTTTTGACCTTTAATATTTTTTTCTCTGTTCTTTAAAATTATCTTTGTTCTGTTTTCCCAGTTGGTAATTTCATTTTTCATTTATAGAAAATATGGCTTGAAATTTGTTCAGACAATTGCAAAATCTTTTGAAAAGCTCAGCATCTGTCCTCTGTCAAATTTAGGATCATCCCTCTGACCCACCTGTCACTACTTGATCATGCTGCTTTGTCTTTCATAGTCAATTTCTAATGTTAAGTCACTTCTTCATTTTTGGATACCACAGCATCAGGCTATATTTTATGCATTCTCTCTACAAGTTTCTAATTCCTAAAAGAAGTTATAAAGAATTTTAAGAATGAAGAAATAGCAGTATTAGTTGCAATTAACAAATAATATTTTAGCAACTAATTTATAATCAATTAAAATGTAGGAAATATTTAAGCAGACCACATTTTTCCCAGAATGTTAGCTATTATAGAATCTTTTGGTTTTCAGATGAATTCTGTGAAAATGTGTTTATTTCCAGGCAAATCTTATTGTTATAAGAACAATATTATGGCCTGTTTCTTTATATTGTATTCATCCTCCTTACTGAACTCTATGGTTAAGTCCTGAGTTTTCAGGGTATCTACTGGAACTTTCTAGAGAAAAAACTTTGTTAGAAATCAATGTCTACAATTACCAGTGATTAGGGGTTTCCATGACTACCCTCAAGTCCAGTGATTCACCAGTGGGCCCACAGGACTCAATAGCAGGTAAAACTCATGGCTAAATTTCATTATAGCAAAGGTTATTGAGTAAAAGCAAAAGAAAAATACATGTATTAAGCAAAGTCCAGAGAGGTTAAGTGCAGACTACTGAGTCTTTCCTATCCAGCACTAAAGAGGATGCTACTGGCAAATTTGTAATTTTAGTGCACAAGTCTTGTACTTCTTTTGATAAATTTATTCCTAAGTATTTTATTCATTTCAATGCTACTGTAAATGAATTTTTCTTGATTTCACTTTAGACTCTTCATTAATGTATAAGAATGAAACTGATATACTCATCTTGCATTCTACAACCTTGCTGAAATTATTTATTACTAAGACTGTTTTAAAACTTACTACAATGGCACAGTAGTTGAGTGTTTTTGTGGATTCCTCAGGTTTTCATACAATACCAAAACATCTGTGAATATAGAAAATTTTGCTTCTTTTACAATCTGGGGCCCTTTAATTTGTTTCTTGACTTATTGTACTGGCAAGAGTATCTTGTACAATGTTAAATGGAAGTTGTGAGACTAGGCATCCTTGTCTTTTTCCTGATATTAGGGGAAAAGCATTCAGTTTTTTGCCATGATGTATGATGGTAGCTATGGGCTTTACACAGATGTCCTTCATTAAGCTGAGGAACTTCTATGCCAATCTTAATTGTTGAGATGTTTTTACCATGAAAAATGTTAGATTTCATCAAGTGCCTTTTATTTATCTATTGACATTACCACATTTTTTGCCTCTATTCTATTAATATGATGCACTTCAGAGATTTATTTTCATAAATTAAATCAATCTTGCATTCCTTAGATAAATACCACTAGATCATGGTATATATTTTATATATATGTTGGCAGATTCAGCTTAGGTTTCTATAATTTTAATGGAATTACATGTGTGCCAAAAATATTCAATGTTCAAGTAAATTTTTTAACATCTTTACTGGAGTATAATAGCTTTACAATGTTGTGTTAGTTTCTGCTATATAACAAAGTGAATCAGCTATACGTATACATATATCCCCATATCCCCTCCCTCCTGCGCCTCCCTCCCACCCTCTCTATCCCACCCTTCTAGGTGGTCGCAAAGCACTGAGCTGATCTCCCTGGGCTGTGCGGCTGCTTCCCACTAGCTAGCTATTTTACATTTGGTAGTATATATAAGTCCATGCCACTCTCACTTAGTTCCAGTTTACCCTTCCCCTTCCCTGTGTCCTCAAGTCCATTCTCTATGTCTGCATCTTTATTCCTGTCCTGCCCCTAGGTCCAACAGAAACTTTTTTTTATAGATTCCATATATATGTGTTAGCATATGGTATTCGTTTTTCTCTGTCTGTCATACAGAGTGAAGCAAATTTTTTTGTACTCTCTTTCCTGAATTTGATGATCTAACCAGTAAGAATTCTCCAAAGAGACCTACAGATTCTCTCAGTCTGAACTCCATCACTGTCCTGCCTGGCTTTCCATTAATTATCTCATGCTTCTTCTGCTTTCCTATGGAGTCCACATTCCATAAATTTTCAAGCATAATCCATAGGCCACAGGTAATTCTTCTTCTATCTTGGCATATATAATATTTAAATATATTTACATAGTTAATATTAATTTAATATATGTATATTAAAGTTTTAGATTTATCACCTTGTCTTCCATTTTGCAAGGCTGTACAGATTTTCAATAATAGGTTGGTGGAAGTTCCAAACCTACAAGGGCTATTTTTCTACCTGCTCTTTTAATGGACTCTATTTGAAGCTTTGTAAGAGACATTGTAGCATTTTCCTTGGTTCTGGTTCCTTATGCAGAAGTTATTCCAGTGCGCATTCTTATACTTTACGGTTCCTTCCTTGTTACATTGTTATGGATCACACACACCCTTGCTCACATTCTAACAATAAAAATACTGCTTCCCTTTTCTAGTACCTCTTTAAGAGCAGTCAGATCTGGGAGACAATCCTTGTATTTTTATATGTCTTCCTGAGATTTAAAATATAAAGTGATCCTTTCATATCTTTCCAGTAAATTCTGGTGATAGCCATAATTCTCTTAAAATAATCATTCTATTCCTTCAGTTTAAGCAATCAGCTTTTATGAATTTTGTTATTATTCTCCCAATACTCTCATTTTGACAATAATATTGAATCATATATTCCAACCATTCCAGTTTATCCTTGAAATTCTGAGGAAACCATTACTAGAGACAGAGTGTTCCAAGCACAGATTGTCAAAATTGTCTTCGTAGAAAATTCACTGTTTATCTAAATATCTGTTTATACGGGCATTGATTTTTTTAATTTGTTTATTTACATAATCAAGTGCTAATGCTTGGAGTTATAAAACCTCTGAAATATAGTTATTTCCATGACTTCTGTAATTTAGGGGGAAGAGTAAGCTGCGACGAAGTGAGAGAGTGGTATGGACATATATACACTACCAAAATGGATAGCTAGTGGGAAGCAGCCACATAGCACAGGAATCCATTTTCTTTTATAATAAGCTTCATAAGTTCAAGAAGTTAGCTACTCTGTAGTTACTTCCTTTTGCCCTGAATACAGTTCAAAACATCATCAAGGAGAATGAAATATTGGCAGCCAGTTTAGTATGGACTCCCTAGGTCTGAACATAATTTAAAGCTACAACTTCACTAGCATTTGTAGAACAGATAAAAACCAGGCTCAATGCTATTGACTGCAAGTCTGGCTTTAAAACACAGCAAAACACACAAAAAAATTATCTTTCCCCTAAAACAATAGGATGTTTGCTTCAGCCTCCCATGCAATACTTGGCCAAGCTATAGCATTTAACGTTCAAATGACTGCATTTGCTAAAGTGATCTAAAATGACACCCACATGTAGATAAAGCCACCATATGGTACAGTGACCAAGATCAAAACTCAAAATGACCTTCAGATCAACACCAAAAGCTTTACTTTTTACTTACCGATTCTTATTTATCTTTCAAGACTCCCCAATAATTTACCATATACGGAAATATTTGAATATCATTTAATTAATCCTCGCTCTTCTCAATCTTTTGACAGTTGGTTAGACAAAGTAATCAGGCAAACAGAGATCAAAACAGCCCATATCTTACTGATAAAGCTGTTTCGAGGATGTGGTTTCCAGCCAAGTACAATCTCTAAGACTTCAGCCTTGAAATAAACATTCTTAGCCATCTAATTACTGGTATATTTGGACAAACCATTGAGCTCTTCCTTGGGGACAGACTGCTTAACATATATATGCAAAGTCAAAGAAAGAGACAAAGTTAAAAAAGGGAAACGGAGGGAGAGTAGGAGGGGAAGGGAGAGTGCTCTGGGAAACATGATGATAAATTCACCTGGTTACATATGCTAATGGTCCACCAGTGTCTCTTCCCTTTATTTCAGTCTTCTACCATCTAGTGTTACTAATGAAAAGTTCAATGACAATGTAATTTTTAACTTTGGGGGTGATTATTTAAATTTTCTTTCTGAAAGTTTAAATGAATTCTTCATCCATGATGTTCAGAAATTTTTATTATAAAACTTTTAGAACTGGATTTCTTATTATTCATTTAGCTTATAGCTCTGGAAGTCTTTTCAACGTGAAAAGTTTTTTCATCTCTATAAATTTTGCTTCTACACAATGTATTTTCCTTCTTTACTATGTCTGCTGTTCATTCTAGAATTCATGTTCTATAATGTTGAATCTTCCTGATATAATTTTCATGTGTCTTACCTTTTTACTCATACCTTATATATATATTAATTATAATTATCCTAAATATTGTATTACTTACTTTGTGGTTAATTTTACATGTATTTTTAACTTTAGAACATATTTCTCACTGTGGGATTTTTCCTCACAAATTTGGTGATTTTTAGATGGGAGCTTCATATGTAAGAAAGCTCATTCACCAGGATCTTTGTTGCCTGGCACCCATGATCCCCAACAAGATAGAGATATACCATCCAGCAGGGTGCCTACTAGGTGTGGGGATATCTGCTCTACCTCAGTAACCTGAGGTCTGGTAATACCCTGACCTCTGCTTCAGACATTAACATTTTCTGATTTAGCCTCTAGCAAAAGCCACTGGTGCCTATAGAAAACCACTGCCTGCTCCTCTATTACAACCTTGGTACATGACTCTGGGTCCTAAGGCATCCAGACTGCTTCCATCTTCTTAGTAGTCTTCTTTTGAATGTGTTTTTGGTTATGGTTTTCTCAGGTTGTGTTTTATAAGTCATCTAGTTTGACTACTTTTCTATCTGTGGTAGTTAATTTTACATATCAACTTGACTATAGGGTTCCCAGAAATTTGGTCAAACTTTACTCTGGGTATTTCTGTGAGGCTGCTTTTGGATGAGTTTAACACTAAAATCAATAGACTGAGTAAGCAGATTTCCCTCCCAGATGGGGGTGGCCTCCATCTAATCAGTTGAAGGCCTGAATAGAACAAAAGGCTGATCTTCACCTAAGTAAGAAGAAACTTTTCCTGCCTGACTGCCTTCCAGCTGGGACATCAGTTTTTATTCTCCCTTCAGAATGAATTGAAGAATCAGCTCTTCCTGGATCTCAAATATTCAGGCCTTCAGACTGAAACCACACCGCTAGCTCTCCTGGATTTCCAGTTAGCCAACTGCAGATCTTAGGACTTGTCAGCCTCCATAATCTCATGAGCCAATTCTCATTCATATATATATTTTTTCATCCTGTCAGTTCTGTTTCTTTGGACAACCCTGGCTAAATGCACTATCTAATAAGAACTCCTTAAAATGTCTTTTTTAGTGAAAGTACAAATCCTTTTGTCTAGCATGATTACAAATTATCTCCTTATTCACTTTCCTCTTACATGTCTGATTCTCTTTCTCTTTTCCTTTCCTTTAAAAACATGTATTTATTTATTTATTTTTAATATCATGGATTTGGAGCAGGGGAGGAAGTAAAATAGTATTTTATACTATCTTCTTTATCTAACGTCCTATTTCTTTAATCGAAATTTATGCTTTCTTTTTCCAAACATTCTACTTAAAAAGAAATTTTATGCATTTTGACATTTTTTTTCTACATCAATATATGCTTTTCCTACATCTATGCAACTTTATATATTTATTTGAGACTTCCTTTTTGCTTCTTCATTTCCTTGCCCTTTGACTTCTTTTTCTTGCCTTTTTTATATTTAGGGCTCCTTGCCATTCTTTCTTTCCTAAAATTTTTCTACTTAAGGATCTTAGTTTACATGTACCATATGTATATTCTTTCCATGTTTTATAGTATTCTTCTAAAGTTGAACCTTCTTGCTATCATTCATTTAGCATATAACTGTTTCTCTATCCCTCACAATAACCATCTTCACGTATTCAGCATTTACTGACAGGCCACCTTACATCACGTACATATACTTTATAGTTTGGTTTTCACAATACTTTACCTTTTGTCTATCCATCATTATTGCTTTCTTTATCTTGTTAATAGAAACAGTGGTAGAAGTTAGCAGAAAGCTTTGAAAAAAAATAAGGGAAGAAAAATATGCTAAATTTTTTGTGGCAAATTTTGCCACCAAAATTTAAAATGTCTACTAATTTATGTTGTTAACAACTTATTAATAAACCCATTGATTTCTAATTTACTATCTTTCTTGATTAATAATGTTATGAAAGTGAAAAGGAAATGTTTATTTCCATCATAATTTATATATTTATTATTTTCCAAGACTGTTATTTCTTATTTGTGTTTTCTTCTGTCAATCTTGTTCTTGAATCAATTATATAGTATATATTTTAATTAAAATATTTTATTATATATTATAGTTGTTTATTGCTGGCACATGTAATTTAACTGGTATAGAATTAGAGAGTCATCAGGCATTATGCTAGTTGTTGAAAATACAGAAACAATAAAGAAAAAAATCTCTGGCTTCCTATTATTCACTGAATGTCAGTGACTGGCTTAAAATTTAGACTTATCTCATATCCTGAGTTATAGTGTCTTAGATTTTAAAGACACCCCACATATCTACTTCTAGATCCCCTCATGAGATAGAGATAATGCTATGACTTCATCTAAATATTTCAATTTCCTCCTCAGCATACAGAAAGTTTTTATTTTTAAGTCAAGCAGGAGTTATGTGACCAAGACTGTCCAATGAAATGGTGCTGAAAGCAATGTTTTCTACTTCAAGGCCAGCTCCTAAAACCTCTCCCATGATTCTCACAATCTGTCTTTGCCCCTGTCAACCAGATACATGAGAAGATCTAGTAGATAATTTGAAAGACCTAGGCGGTGGCAGAGTTCCTTTTAATGATTCTAGGTCTTTGAATGACTGCATGGAACAGAGAGCATCTACTAACCCAACCCCAGTTACCTACATTTGATTCTGTTGTGCAGGAAAGCAATATTTATTTTGTTAAACCAGTGAGATTTTTGTGCTATCTGAAACCACACGTAGAATTAATTACCCTGATCTATGCAAGCATTGGTACCAATGGTATCAACGCAAACATTGCATCAATGCAAGCAATTGGTATCAATGCAAGCATAAGGAAAGACTGCAAATACCATTTACCTAGCAGTTGGATGGCAAGGTAATTTGCACTGGAGGCAGGAATATAATATAGTAGAAACGTGTTTATTAATACTGCCTCTTGTGACATGTTGAAGGTAGACCACATGCCTACTAAATAGTTAGCAGCTCTAGCTAGGGGAAGTGGTAGGAAAAAATCAAAATGTTAGCTCGTAGCTACCATTAACAATATTTTGTAAAGAGTTCAAGAAAGAGATGTGTTGAAGGGAGAAGTAGCTAGATGCAAGGGAACAGACAACTTCCAGAAATTACCACCTTGAAAGGATAGAGAAGTCAATGTCTTTTAAATCCCAAATGGTAAGTGGGAGGTGGGGATGGAGAAACCCTTTAAACCAAAGAGTGCGTTATGAAACAGCCTTGGGGGAAGTTAGTAATAAACCTTCCATTTTAAACCTGGTAATTTCAAAATAGCCACCATTAACTTGAAGAATGGGAAGAAGAAAAAAATCAAAAGAATAAAAGAAATCTGAGGACTATGTTTGATAGACCTAACTACCATGGTGGTAACTACCATGTGGGACTAAGTGGTAGCAAACAGATCAGAAGCTTAGTAAGTTGTTTTTGAGAGAATTATGTTGCCAAAGGAAACTACCAACTTAGCCTAAAGAGTTGGAGTCCTCAGCTTTCTATAAACATGAATTACTGAACTTTTTCCCCTCTACAAGTGTAGGGAAACTTCACAGTGCCTGATGTAGATAATTTTACATTGCCATGAACCATTTTGCTCTGTGTATGACATTCTTTTCTTTTATAAATTTTTTTTAAAAAAATTATGTGTGTGTAGGGATGGGTGGGTAGATAACTTTTCTTTTTAATTTATAGGTTATAATTATATCCAGAGGAATCACTTCTGAACCAGATACCATATGGCAAGATTTTCAGAACATTTGGAGATTCTGTATTTAGGTTGGACAGAGTGACTCAGTAGGATTTTGTCTTAGTCTGGGTTGGGAAAGTAAGTGTATTTTATGGGTGAGATAAAGTAAGAAATGGGTATTTGGTGGATAAGACACAAATTACATACATAGTATGCGCTCATTAACCATTTTTCTATTCCTAAGGAAAAAAACTAAACTGTATTTCCAAGTTCTCTTTGCTTCTTGCTTCTTGACAGTGTCATAAAACTACTTTTTAACTTTAAAGATGAGCTGAAATGGTAAAAACCTTCCAGGTCTCTCTCTCTTTTTCTTTTTCTCATTTTCTTTGTCTGTTGACTGAAAGACATTAGTCCATCCTTTGATCCAAAAGTTTAATATGATGGAATCATGCCATGGAAGGAAACTTGTTCCCTTAGTCACCCCTTGGAAAGGAGAAATTGAACTGCTTTGGACTGTGACATGATCAAGAAATCCAGTGATTCTGGAATTGTTCATTAGAACAGTTAGCTTAGAGTGACAAAGTCTAAGTCCAAAAGATGTAACACTGGCATAGGATCTTTGCGGAAGGCAGTGCTTAAAAGGCTGCAATGCTGGAAGTCCATCTACACATTGCCAAAGAATTTGGAAAAATAATCACCTGTGGTAACTTGGAAATTATATCACATGACTGCTGGGATTGTATTTCTAAGGGAAAATTTTAGAAAACAGAGGTTTATTAGTGTGTTCTGGGTTTTACTGGTTTAATAAGGTAAAACCAGAGAGCGATAAGCTCCAGAAAGAAGTGGGTCCAAAAAGGGCTGCAAGTAGAAATGAAGCCAAAAAGGAGGTCTAGAATATTGCAATATCCAAATATTGGACAAACCAAATATTTCTAGATCCCTGGGAGAAGGAAGACAAAAAAGGTTTTCAGGTAAACAGTCCTGGTGAAACTTTTCAGCTGATCAAAGTGATTCAGCTTTCTGGCATAGAACAGATCAAAGATATGGCCTTTCCACCTATTATTCCATCTGGCCTCAGCCATTAAACATTCTTCCACATAGTCATTAAACAGAGAGGCAAGGGAGCCAGAAGCCAAAGAAACTGTGTAATTTTGAAAAAATATCTAGTAAAGAACTTCAGATGAAGTTGATGTCACAGGGAAGTGAAACAAACAGACAAGAACAGAACATTTTCCAAAAAATGACTGCTTGCAAAACACAAACCCAGACTAAAAAGTATGTGATTATTCAGCAAGCCTTAAAACACACTTTAGGCAAAGCGAAGGCTATGAAAACCATGTATTCTCTAAGTAAAGATCACTTAAACAACCTCTTCAAACATGAGGAAGAAAGATAACAAACAGAACTTCTTAGAGAGCAGAGTGTTTATCAAAGATGTATTCTAACATTCAATATTGGGAGTGAATAGGTAGATCCTTTTTTAGTTGATACTGCATTTCCAGACCATGAAAATATGGATCCAAATCTTATCAAAAGGACTACATACATTATTTGGGAAAATATCTACCATCTAGCTAGCTAGCTGCTTGTCAGTTTGCCTTTCTGCCTGCCTGCTTGCATGAGTGTGTGCATGGTAGGTGTGGTGGGGAGGGTCTTATGTTTGCCTGTCTGTTTGACTATCTCTCTCTCCTTCAATATATGGACATAACCTTATCAATATTAATACCTTCACTACTTCTGATTTATCAGCCTGCACTAAGAAAAGAAAGTAGGTACGTATAAATCCCCTTTATGATGATGATATAATTTTGGCTGTGTCTCTTCTATAATTGGCTAGTGGACACGAGAACTAGAAACGTCACCTATTGCAATCTCCTAAACGGAAAATTCATTCATAAAAATTCTTATAAATTACATTAATCGACAATTTGGGGGATAAAATTCAATTTCCTCAGAGATGCATTAGGCATTATTTAAAATGCTAATTAATAAAATTATTAACAAAACACCAGATATTCATTTCAATAACCCAGAATTATATTTAAAATATGTATTCTCATGCATCTACTGAGACATTGTTTTTTTTTACATTGGGCATGCACAGAAGAAATCAACTCCTGTTTCAAGTTGCGCTCAATTATTAATATACAATGCTGCAAAGCCATAGTCTATGTGGACATAAATTTGAACTCTTGTCCATATGTCCCATTGTTTATGCTTCTATTCACGAAGTCCTGACTATTTTCAGTAAACCTAATGTTTGCCTCTTTTAGTTTTTCTCTTCCATAGTTTTCTCATTCTGCTTCCTCACTGTATTCCTTATAGGCTTCCCATTGGGCTCCAATCAAGGGCATTGATGAATGGTGCCACTGGGGTATTAACGTTTCACTACGCCAAGGTTTGCATTTACTACACAAAAGTAACAAAAGGCAAAGTTAACAGAGCAAGAATCACCTAAAACTGCAAAGAATTTTCTTTTCCAGAAAGAACTTGCGTGCCCTCCCTTAGTCTTCTTTCCTTTCCCCTCTTCTCACTTCAGAGTCCTCTTTACTTATGGATTAATAGAAGGAACAACATATTACTTTTCTGTTATTAAATATCCTTTCCTTTTAATATTGTACCCTATTTTTGGACTTCTTAGGTGGAGAAATAAAGCTTTATTTCTATCCATTTACACTTCATTGCTAACAAGAAGCTTCAGAAAGAATTATGAAACTGCAGAAAGCCAAATTCTTGCAACTCACTTCTCATACTTATGTATGCTCATACGTATTTATGAGCAACTGAGAGCCTCCTTAATTATGAAGATAATGTATATTTTGAAGAACTGTAGACCACATCATAGTTATGATTCCACACTATTTAGGGAAAGTACTTAGGTTCCCTGATCTCAGATCTTACCTGGATATTGTAAACATCTGTACCTAAATTTTGCCTATTGACATGTTTCATTATATTTACCTTTGTAATTAAAGGTCTTATATGTTATTTATCATCACAAATGCCACATTTTCTCTACTGTTTGACATAAAAAGTAGTTTCATTCTCCCTAAAATGTTGTATTATGGTCATTTCTTTCCTTATTTTTATATAGATGAAGGAATGTACTCATATGTTATTTGTAAAAACTATGCTAAAATGTATATATATAAGAGCACAGTTTCATAAAAATTACATGTAATACATAATATTTGAAAATAAAAAGGATCTTCAAATTTTCTATGTTTGAAAACTCTTCCCTGAGGTAAAAATATAAATTACATTTGTTTCAACTTCTTTAGAATAAATTTCCATTTTGATGTGCTGTATTGCCAAGGATTGGAAAATTTGAGAAAAAGAGAACAAAGGAATTTGTTTATGTATTAGATAAAGATTAAATATTAATAATATAAAGCCAAGCAGAGAGGGAGGATGCATCTTAGAATTCAAAACACCATAAATATAGGAAATATTGTCAAATACATAAAACTTCGATGGAATCCTTTCCATACAGATATCCTTTCTAAGACAATACCCTTCAAAAGGTATTGGTAAAGGTAAATTGTTTACCTTTCAATTTGTGATCAACATGACACGTTATTGCTAAAAGACTAGCCAGAGAGAGTGAACACTCATCCCACATTTTCTTTCTCTCTCTCTCTCTCTCTCTCTCTGCTTGTCTCCCTGTCTCTGCTCTCTCTCTCTCTTCCAAAGAAATATCTCTGTTTGCTTCAGGTTGATAAATGACTTCATACGTTAGGTGATCAAGAAAACCCATTTCTGCCACATTGCTATATGTTTTCTAACATGGTTTCCCTTCCTATATATTTCCCTATAAAAGTCCTAGATTGATGCTAAGATATATAACTCTGGTTTATTCTGAATATATGATTTAAGTTCTTTGTCCCCCATTTTTTCCAAATACTTATTCACATTAATGTCACTTCTAAATGATGAGTGTATCAAGGTGGGTTTCTTTACTTGCACTGACAAAATCTGAATTAAATTGTGTTGAATGTCTGCAGAGAAGGAGAATTTCATATTTTAAATTAATCTTTTCCTTCAAAGAAAAAATATTTCTCTACATCAAGGGAACATTTTTCTCCTCACCATTTACATTCTTATTTTCCTCATTTAATTTTTATTCTATAGGATTTAAAACACATACTTACGGATTCAAAATATTTACATTTTAATTATATATGAAATCTTGCTTATTCATCCATAATTGAGGTTTAAAATATCATTAAATGATTAAAACTAGTAGCATTCTTAGAGATGATTGCATTAATCCCCCTTTTTCTTATCTAAAAGAGATTACATGATTTGCCATTGAACCATCTTCTTTCTAGTCTAGTACTCTGCTCTGAACAGCATCTATCCCCTTAAACCTTGTAACATCTACTTGACAAGATGTGGATGGATGGAATATTTTCTAATATATGAAAATAATTTTAACTTTATTCTTTAAACATGTATTAAAACAGGTATATGTCTGCATTGAAGTTACAATGACCATCACTATGAATTCTAGGTTTAATTAATAAAAGTCTATGAGAATATAGCCCTACCATTACATTTTTGCAGAATGAGGTACTTGAATGAAAAGAGCCTTGTATAATATTGGTAAGTATATTTTAATGCTTATTGTAAGGGAAGTATATTAGACTGATGAAAAATGCTCTTGTTTAAGATATTATCATCATTTGAAAGTGCTAAAGATGAATTCTACATTCAATAGGCATAATTCAAAATTGAAAATCTTTAGCAATGTTGTAATGTTAATTTATAGGCAAATTCAATCATAATTTGTGATTGTAAGAAAGTCCAGTGCAAAGAAATTAAAAAAGAATTTGATAGGAGAAGTTTAACTGACTTAAGAATAACTCACATGAAAAGGAGAACTTTTCGGTCATCCTGAAATAAAGCATCCTGCCCTTCAATACACATACCATTTAACAAAATAAAAGTATGCAAATGGGATGCAATATATTTATCTTGAGAAAGGTAAAGTTTTAAAATATAATCAAGCTGAAATATTATAAAATGAATTCTACTGCCACAGTATTTTAGGATAATAGCAGAGATGTCAGTTAAGCAATTTGCAAATCGTATATTTCCTTGCTGTGTTTGCAAGATTACCTTGTGAATCATCAGGATCCATAACTCTAAAGGCTTTTGATTTACACTTGCCCGAATTACAAGGCCAGAAAGGACACTGCAGATAAGACAAATAACATGATGATCTAGTAGCTATAATACCAATAAAAAACAAACAAATAGGTCTCTTCTTCCAAAAGGCTGAAGCTGACACTCACTTTCTTTTGCAACCAATAATTCTCTGCAAATATATAGACTCTTTATACAGATTACTTTGGAACAGCATTTTTACTGAGGCTTGTTCATGTATTTTATATCCAAAGTGATATTTGAGGCTAAAGGTGAGATGAGAGGGCTTCTATCTAAAACATTTTCCAGAATCTTTGTAATCTTCCACTCCTGTATTTTGGCCATACTCTATTTCCCTTTGCTCCCTTAATCAAACAGAGGTTTTTTTTTGGTTTGTTTTGTTTTTTGTATTCCAACTTGTATTCTCACTGGTATTTCTTGCATTACTTTTTTCATCATCTCTTCCACTTTTACCAGGCATGCCTACTTTCTCCTGATAAAAATAGATAATATTTACTGAGTACTTGATACAAATCGGGAAATTTCTTAAGTTATTTTATATGTATCACTCATTAATCCTAAAAGTAAATCTAGAAGATATACATATATATATAAACAAATGAGAAAACAGCTACTGAGGGGTTTAACAACCTTCTCAATGTCATTTGCGTAAAATTAATGGAGCTGGAATTCAAACCATCAGTCTGGCTGTTTTTGAGTCTCAGCCCTTCCTACCAGTCCCTCCCTCCCTCTTTTCTTCCAGAATTTTCCAGGCTTAACCATATATGTATCCTTCAGCAGCTATAATTGTACTTTATAAATGTAGCCTCCCAAGGTCACAATTGATTAAATCTGTGTGAATGTCTACCACAAACTGATTGGAGGCTCACGTATATGTGTGTGTATATGTGTGTGTGTGTAAGTGGTGTCTATGGTGGAGAAAAGGATTCACGATGTAAATGCAAAATTACAGAGAGCTAGTCTGTACAGAGAAAGTAAGACTGACAGACAAACAGAACCAGAGATAAGAAAAGCTCGATGTAGTACCCATATCTTGTCAGTTCCAGAAACATCACTGCTCCCTTCTAACCTCTACCTCGCACCTCCCTCCTTTCCTCCCTCCCTCTCTCTCCCTCCTTAGACACACAGACACACACACACACACACACACACACTTTAACAAAAGCAAGTGTATCTATACTATTGTGAAGCTTCAAATTACAATTTGGGCTTGCCCACTTAATCTCGATATAACTATAAAACATAATTGTGGGGGGTTGGGACTGCAGTATTCTACTATGTGGAATAAGTAGAGAGAGGAGGATTAAAAAGATGGAGAAATAAACATTGAATAGTATGTAAATAGGATCATACAGATGAGATCCAGAGAATAATGATGGCTCTTCAATTTTTTTCTTAGCTTCCTTTATGGATCACAAATCCCTGACTACATTTGAGTTCTGTTGACACAATTGTAATCTGAAATTTTTGATAATCCCTATTTTTTGCTTAATGTAAATTAACCTGATATTATCCAACAGACTTATAAACTAATATATTATATTCTCATCTGAAAGATTAGAATACTAGTTTTCTTAAAAGATTTTATAGGAATGTAATATATATGAGATAAAGGAATAAAATGCCTAGCAAAAGTAAGGATTTATAATATATTGTTCCTACATATTTGATTCCTTTTACCCTATTTCTTTCTTTCTCAGTTTGTTTATGTTATTCAGTATTCTTATCACTTAGGGCCTATACAATAATTTTTTAACATTTTTTTCCTTAACTTTAAAAATTGAAATAATTTAAGACTTACAAAATTTACCAAAACAACACAAAGACTTCTTGTACACCTTTCTCCCAAATTCTTCAAATGTGAACATCTTACATAATCATAATACAATTAACAAAAAACAGGAAATTAATTTTGCTATAATACTATTAACTAAATCATAGACCTTATTCAAATTTAATTAATTGTCCCACTAATGTCTTTCCTCTGTTCTCAGATCCAATCCAGGATCACACCTCACATTGAATTGTCATGTTTCTTCAATACTCTCCTGTCTGGGAAAGTTGTTCAGTTTTTTTATGACTTTGATACATTTTAAGAGTACTGGCCAAGTATTTTCTGGAATTTATCCTAATTTAGATTTGTCTGATATTTTGACATGATTAGATTCAAGTTATACTCTTTTGGTAAGATTATTGCTAAATATTACTAAGGATTTAGTCATCTGTAGTAAACTTTTATTTAGTAATAAAGATTCCTAAATATTTAGTAAATATTTTGTGGGAAGGTACTTCAAGATTCTGCAAATATCTCATATGTTCTCACACTTTGCCCCATTAATGTTAGCATTTATTGTGATTCTTGCACAGGAAAGTTATTACTGTAGTGACTGTCTAAGATGATTTTCTATTTACTGTATTTTCTACATTTCTGTACTGGAATCTTCTGTAAGAAAAAGCAGTCTCTTCTACCCGACGTATTCATTTAATCAACTGTTTTTTATATTGTCATGGAATTGTGTGTTTATTTTGTTCTGTGATTAATAATTCATTTTTATTGCAAAAATTGTTCTAGATTTGGCCAGTGGGATATTTTTCAAGTTGTTTTCTGTCTTTAGACATGCCAGAATCATTTTTTGAAGATGTAGGGCCTTACTTTCTGGCACCACTAAATATTCTAGGCACGTCTTTCTCTGGTATCAACATTTTTTCAAAGAGCTTTTGTTTATTCTTTTGGAAAAATAGTATTTAAAGCAACATCCAGGTACCAGATATGCTTATTGCTACTGGTTTGCCACTGTTCTAGGATGCTGCAATAAACAAAGATATGTACATATATGCATGTGTATATATATGTATATTTATGTGTAACTATTCATAACTTTCAACACAATAAAGCTTTCTTTTTCTACACTCAGTTAATTTTACTCTTAACATTTTACTCTTTCCAGGCAAAGATAATAACAAGTGGAAAATAAATAATAAATATTTAAACTAAAGCTAAACTTTTAAGTTCTTGTTTTACCTAATTCAGTCGTTGTTGCAGGCAATAATGTCTAATCTACATTGCAAAAACATGATCTAAGTGCCAAATGAAAAGAACTCATGTGTCCTACAAGATGGTTTATCCTCCGTACCTTGGTTTTGTTTTCGTTATTTTTTCCTCATTTGGGTTAGATCTCTAGTGACTGTCAGAATAATTAAGGTTTATGTCTATTTTGAAGGTCAGCTATTAGTAGAAAATATAATTAAAAATCAAGTGGGCTCCTCTGGTGCAGGGCAGAAGTTCAGAAGCATAAAATTTACTAGATACTACATTATGAGCAGTGACCCCATGAATATGTTGTCATCTTGAATAAAGGTTGATTAAATTTATCATCCAACATATTCCTCGAAAAAATATTTTTGAATTAATTTAAAATTAGCATATTTGTTCCAATTGAAATTACACTATTTATATTGATCAATCCATTTATCCAACTTTGATCAAAGTATATATTTGGATAGTATTATAACAGGACAACCAAAATGGACAAAATTATATAATACAATCAGTATAAGAAATTGAATTCAATACTATAGGTATTTATGGAACAAGAAAATTTGATAGGGCTTGATACTGAGACAAAAAATAAGACACAGGACCTTTTACCAAGGAACTTATAATATAATGGATAATACAGAGATGAAATTTTACCTATCATCTAAAGAAAATTACATTAAATTATTCCGCAATATCTAATCAGTGTTTCTTAAACTATACAGTGAAACTAAAAATCTTGCTGAAATGTAATTTTAATTCTTTGGGCCTAGGTTGGTCCCTGAGGTTCTATATTTCTCAGACTTTGATAACAAGGGGCTAGTAAGTATCATGGGTATATAGAGGAAATAACAGTTAATATGCATTTGGAGTTAGAAAAGATTGCAAAGCTGATTGCATCAGCTGGCCCTGATGAATGAAAGGATTTCAGTAAGTGCTTTATTTAGTGTTGCAATAGAAAAAGAAAAAATACAATATTAATAAAAGATTTGCTTAATTGTTACAATTCCATCTTGGGTATGATATGAAAAAGTTATTGAAAGAACATGTTGC
Source organism: Orcinus orca (assembly GCF_937001465.1). NCBI lineage: Eukaryota > Metazoa > Chordata > Mammalia > Artiodactyla > Delphinidae > Orcinus > Orcinus orca. The sequence goes on from NC_064564.1 coordinate 59,756,322, forward strand.
AATTTTGCCTAAATTTGTTTCCCAGGAGTAGCATGAATATACACATAACTTCTTCATGGCCTCTCTTTGTCCAAGGTTTTGGTTTTCTAGTCTTACTCATAAGAACTTAGAATGGACTTGACCCTCCCTTGCAGTAGTTGGGGGGTAGTGAGCAATCTGAATGGCAAACTTCTACAATAGATTACATCTCCAGACAATTCATTCATGAGACAAGGAGAATGCATCTCTGATGCAGCAGGCATACTGAATGAGACAGTGTTTTTCTACAAAGCACTGACATTTTGTACTGACTCTGACCATGTGAGAGACAGAGCAAAGAGTACACAAGTTGAGTGCATTTTGTTTCAGAACCCAATCATTCTCTTCTGATCTCTTATCTTACATTTTGTCCTCTTCAAAAATGCCTCCCAAACTTTTTCCCCATCGTTCCTACAGGTAGAGCTTACCAAGGCTATGTGATTACTAAGTCTCTGAGGATGATTTATTTTATTTTGACATGACCTTCCTCATCATCATTAAATTAATAGAAAGAGTGGGAACCATAAAAACCATGGAAATCAGGAGCAGTGATTTACAGTCTCTTCTTGGTCAATATCTCTAGTCTGCTTAGCTGGGTTTCAGATATAACCTTTATTTCAGAGGCCACAACTAGGCATATGTAATTATTCCCTTGGCTTCTTATTTCTTTCTACCAACCCTACTACATAAAAGCAAGTTGTTCCTTTTATCTTGGTAAGCAGGACAACTTAACAATTTCCAAACACTTATATTTGCATGATTATTACAGTCACTTTATAAGTCCTTTTACTGAACACAGTAGTAATTTATATACCATGTGTGTACTTATACATGTCTCTGGATATTACTAGTTTTGGCATTCATATACAGTCATTCTCCAACGTTATGTTATGAAATCCTACAGAAGTCTTTGAAACTTTGTGTGGTAGGAATATTCAGAGCAAAACTATTCTAGAAATAACTCCTAATATTATGCCGCTGCTTTGCCAACCTCATATATATGAGATGAGAGTGATATAATCTTTACTCTGGGTCAGATATGTAATTACTATGTTTAAGTACAACAACACACAGAAAAGAACAAGCGCCTGGGTGCAGAAAGAGTTTTCTAACACAAAAGGCAAAAGGTGAATCAGGCTACTTAAATAAGATACAAACAGAAAGAAAAATTAATAGCATTTTAAATATTGTAATAATATGTACAATTTACTTCAATAGTCCTTAAATTTTACTTTTCTTATTTGAGAAAGACTTTACTGTATGGACATAAGTACAGCAAATCATTAAAAGTCAGATAGTAACTATGCCTTCAAATAGATAAATTAACTAAGGCAAATATTATATAACACAGTTCTCATGAGAGGACCGCCTTTTACACCTATCTAATGTTTGGTTGCAAAATTTGAACTTTGTAATTGAGTGTATGTGTGTGTTAAATATTCCTCTTGACTGACTAATATGAATGGGTATATTCATAAATTGTACTGCTATGAAAAACACTAGTAAAATAAAAATTGGTTTTTATAAACCATGTTCTACACACATTTTGCATACTGGAGGCAGATTTATATGCAATATTTAGCTATGTGTAGTAAGATTTGGAAATGTTTTAACTGTACATATTTCAAAATGTTTAAATATTTACAAACTGATTGACACATATTAACTATTTTTATGTTATTAGCTAAAATTAAATACTCCAGAGAAACAGAGCCTTTCTTTAGTGTTACTCAGATTAGTCACTTTACTTAATGGAGCTATCTATGGTTTTAATAAAATCTCTTAAGATTAGTGAATAAGTTGATGCTTTTGAAATAAAGATACAATATGCAAATTTATCTTTACTCACACTTGAGTCTTTTAAATTTAATGTGTTATATTTCATCTTATGATTCTACAATTCTTTTTTATCTGCAAAATTCTTTGACATACCAGGTTCTGGTAAAATAAAATGTTTATAATATCCAATATCTGACAAGCCTGTTGGATATAATTAAAATGAATATTTGTATAACACTGTATTTGTGAAGTACAAAAGAACTTCAAAATTTTTCACAGTACAAGTACTAGGATGTATACTGCTTGGTCAATTTCATACTCTTACAATTTAGAGAGAAATATATTTGTCTGTAATATCATCTCTTTCCCTATAAATAAAACCAATTATATAAATATGTGTTAAAATCTATAACAAAATTTCATAGAATGTAACATGACATTTTATATTATTTAATTACACAGCATATTTTGTGCCAAATTTTCTAAAATCTGTACATTATATTAACTAAACTTGGGCTTTAAAGTGATTATTTGACATAGTATACTGTCACAGTTAAGATATTCTTAAACTATCTTTATAGACCTTATCATTGCATGCAAATTTTTAGGAGATATTGATACATATTTACAAATTCATAGTTTCTCATGTTTTAAGAGATGTGGCTTTCATTTCTTTCTGATTATTCCTTCATAACTTTCTAACAACTTTTGGTATCTTTCTTAGTCCAAAAGCCTACTTTTTTCCTCCATTTGATTACTATGAATAACTGACTTAGTTTGCTGTGATGACATTAATTTTTCTTTTTTTTTTGGAACTTGAGTAAAGATATAAGTTTATAGCCAGATTATTACAGGTAGTTGAATGGCTTATCACTGCTCCTTAGTACAAAGATATTGGAAAAAGCATTCATACTGTAAGAGTAAGTCTGAAAATTTCTCTAAATTGTTCATGAAATGAAGACATTTAACACCTTGGAAATATAATTTTCTCCTCGTCTCATCTCTTTAACCACTTTTCCTTTGTAATTCTCTTGACATTTTTGTGAAAAGTGTTCATTGATATTTACTAAAGTTTCATTGCTATACTGATAAGCACTTACTAAACAGGTATTTTAAAGAAGTCATTCAACATGAAACACTGAGCCAGTCACCAGGAAAACACACCCCTGTTCTCAAAGCTTAGACTATAGAGGAAGACTATAAATAAACATAACATACATGCAAATTTAGAGTTCTGTATGCTGCAAAAACTGTCTCCAAAGAGGACTACCATGGATTTCTTCCTTTCCTGTATCAAAATGCTGCTTCTCACAAACAGAGGTGAATTGTGTTTGCCCTTCCTTTGAATCTAGTCTGGATTTAGTTACTTTCTCGACCAAAAGAATGTGGAGGAATTCACATTCTGAGACTTCTGAGTCTAGGTCATGAGACAGCTTCCAGCTTCTCCTTAGGTCTCTGAGAAAAGGCAGATACTAGGTAGGAAGCCCAACACAAGATAGCAACATTTTGGGTAAGCCCAAAATAGCCCCGTGGAGAGGTCTTATGCAAAGAGATAAAGCTAACCAGCATTTGGTTAGCTTTCTAGCCATCTCAGCTGACGAACCAGAGATGTGAGTAAAGGTACCCAGCACAAGTGAGCCTTAAGATGATTCCAAGCCCAGCAACTATTGACTGAAATAGGCATAGGAAACACCAATGAAGATCATGCATCTGAGCTCTGTTTAACATACAAGGCCATGAATGATGATAATACATTATTTGCTGTAAACCACTAAGTTTTGGGGGTGTTTTATGTAAAAAATACATAAATAGAAATCATTTATTTATGTTTACATACATATTATATATAAGATGTACATACAAAACAGATAATATACATATAAATATGTATATATCTGTATATAGAAAGTGATGAAAAACCATAAAAAAAACCTCAGTCAACCAAATATATATGAAGAAATGGGATTGGACTTAACGGCAAAAAAATTAGAGAGAAAGGGCTGTTAGAGAAGTCTCTCTCTGAGAACATATGAATACTTCAAACTAGGATGCAACAGGTAATTGTGGCAGAATATACCAGCTGATAATCAAGCTCACTTCCTCATCCTCCAGTTCTTCTTGCCCTTTTTTGAAGTTTATACAGGATACTGTGAATGGATTTTAGCAAATAAAATGAAAGTGGAATTGTGTGCATAAACTCCAAAGCTGTACCTCTATTTCCATACCTTTTTTTCCTACCTTCCTTCCCTTCTTTCATTCCCTACTTCCTTATTTCCTTTATTTATTCTTTCTTTATCTTATTACTTCTTTTTAGCCTTTATTCCCTCTTTGTGAGACAGCTATGCACTTTGAAAAAATCTGTTGTGCTTTATTTCGTATTCCCCTGAGTTTCTAGTCTAAACTCCTTCCTATGGAATAAAATCTTTGAAAACGTCTCTTTCTTAGATCTGCAATCTTATTTTTTTCATTCTTCTTTGATATTTCTGTCTTTCATCACCACAGGAATACAAGAAAATATTCTAGGACGAGGGGAAGATGGCGCAAGAGTAAGACACGGAGATCACCTTCCTCCCCACAGATACACCAGAAATACATCTACACGTGGAACAACTCCTACAGAACACCTACTGAACACTGGCAGAAGAGCTCAGACCTCCCAAAAGGCAAGAAACTCCCCACGTACCTGGGTAGGGCAAAATAAAAAAGAATAAACAGAGACAAAAGGATAGGGACGGGACCTGCACCAGTGGGAGGGAGCTGTGAAGGAGGAATGGTTTCCACACACTAGGAAGCCCCTTCGCAGGCGGAGGCTGCGGGTGGTGGAGGGGAAAAGCTTCAGAGCCGCGGAGGAGAGCACAGCAACAGGGGTGCGGAAGGCAAAGCGGAGAGATTCCCACACAGAGGATCGGTGCCGACGACCGGCACTCACCAGCCCGAAAGGCTTCTCTGTTCACCCGCCGGGCCGGGCGGGGCTGGGAGCTGAGGCTCGGGCTTCGGTCTGAGCGCCGGGAGAGGACTGGGGTTGGCAGCGTGAACACAGCCTGCAGGGGGTTAGTGCACCACGGCTACCCGGGAGGGAGTCCGGGGAAAAGTCTGGACCTGACGAAGAGGCAAGAGACTTTTTCTTACCTCTTTGTTTCCTGGTGCACGAGGAGAGGGGATTAAGAGTGCTGCTTAAAGGAGCTCCAGAGACGGGCGCGAGCGGCGGCTAAAAGTGTGGACCCCAGAGACGGGCATGAGACGCTAAGGCTGCTGCTGCCACCACCAAGAAGCCTGTGTGCGAGCACAGGTCACTATTCACACCCCGCTTCTGGGGAGCCTGTGCAGGCCTCCACTGCCCGGGTCCCGGGATCCAGGGACAACTTCCCCGGAAGAACGCACGGTGCTGCAACGTCATGCCGGCCTCTGCCGCTGGAGGCCCGCCCCGTACTCCGTGCCCCGCCCCCCGCCCCCGCCCTGAGTGAGCCAAAGCGAAGAACAGATGCCCTCTGGCGACTTACACGCAGAGGCGGGGCCAAATCCAAAGCTGAACCCCGGGAGCTATGCGAACAAACAAGAGAAAGGGAAATCTCTCCCAGCAGCCTCAGAAGCAGCGGATTAAAGCTCCACAATCAACTTGATGTACCCTGCATCTGTGGAATACATGAATAGACAACAAATCATCCCAGATTAAGGAGGTGGACTTTGAGAGCAAGATTTATGATTTTTTTCCCCTTTTCCTCTTTTTGTGTGTATGTGTATACGTCTATATGAGATTGTCTGTATAGCTTTGCTTCCACCATTTGTCCGAGGGTTCTATCCATCCTTTTCTTGTTGTTTTTTTCTTAAAAAATTTTTTTTTTCTTAATAATTATTTTACATATTATTTTATATATATTATTTATATATAATTATAACTTTATTATATTTTATCTTACTTTATTTTATTTTATCTTCTTTCCTTCCTTCCTTCCCTCCTTCCTCCCTACCTCCCTCCTTTCCTTCTCCCTCTCTCTCTTTCTTTCTTTCTTTCTTTCTTCTTTTTCTCCCTTTTATTCTGAGCTATGTGGATGAAAGGCTCTTGGTGCTCCAGGCAGGAGTCAGTGCTGTGCCTCTGAGGCGGGAGAGCCAACTTCAGGACACTGGTCCACAAGAGACCTCCCAGCTCCACATAATATCAAACGGTGAAAATCTCCCAGAGATCTCCATCACAACACCAGCACCCAGCTTCACTCAACAACCAGCAAGCTACAGTGCTGGACACCCTATGCCAAACAACTAGCAAGACAGGAACACAATCCCACCCATTAGCAGAGAGGCTGCCTAAAATCATAATAAGTCCACAGACACCCCAAAACACACCACCAGATGTGGACCTGCCCACCAGAAAGACAAGATCCAGCCTCATCCACCAGAATACAGGCACTAGTCCCCTCCACCAGGAAGCCTACACAACCCACTGAACCAACTTTAGCCACTGTGGACAGACAACAAAAACAACGGGAACTACGAACCTGCAGCCTGCAAAAAGGAGACCCCAAACACAGTAAGATAAGCAAAATGAGAAGAGAGAAAAACACACCGCAGATGAAGGAGCAAGGTAAAAACCCACCAGACCTAACAAATGAAGAGGAAATAGGCAGTCTATCTGAAAAAAGAATTCAGAATAATGATAGTAAAGATGATCCAAAATCTTGGAAATAGAATAGACAAAATGCAAGAAACATTTAACAAGGACCTAGAAGAACTAAAGATGAAACAAGCAATGATGAACAACACAATAAATGAAATGAAAAATACTCTAGATGGAATCAATAGCAGAATAACTGAGGCAGAAGAACGGATAAGGGACCTGGAAGATAAAATAGTGGAAATAACTACTGCAGAGCAGAATAAAGAAAAAACAATGAAAAGAACTGAGGACAGTCTCAGAAACCTCTGGGACAACACTAAACACACCAACATTCAAATTATAGGGGTTCCAGAAGAAGAAGAGAAAAAGAAAGGGACTGAGAAAATATTAGAAGAGACTATAGTGTAAAAAATAAAACAAATTTAAATAAACAACAAAAAAAAAAGAGACTATAGTTGAAAACTTCCCTAATATGGGAAAGGAAATAGTTAATCAAGTCCAGGAAGCACAGAAAGTCCCATACAGGATAAATCCAAGGAGAAATACACCAAGACACATATTAATCAAACTGTCAAAAATTAAATACAAAGAAAACATATTAAAAGCAGCAAGGGAAAAACACAAATAACACACAAGGGAATCCCCATAAAGTTAACAGCTGATCTTTCAGCAGAAACTCTGCAAGCCAGAAGGAACTAGCAGGACATATTTAAAGTGATGAGGGAGAAAAGCCTGCAACCAAGATTACTCTACCAGCAAGGATCTCATTGAGATTTGATAGAGAAATTAAAACCTTTACAGACAAGCAAAAGCTGAGAGAGTTCAGCACCACCAAACCAGCTTTACAACAAATGCTAAAGGAACTTCTTTAGGCAAGAAACACAAGAGAAGGAAATGGGAATAGGAATATACATATTGATAATTACCTTAAATGTATATGGACTAAGTGCTCCCACCAAAAAGACACAGATTGGCTGAATGGATACAAAAACAAGACCCATATATATGCTGTCTACAAGAGACCCACTTCAGACCTAGAGACACATACAGACTGAAAGTAAGGGGATGGAAAAAGATATTCCATGCAAATGCAAACCAAAAGAAAGCTGGAGTAGCAATTCTCATATCAGACAAAATAGACCTTAAAATAAAGACTATTAGAAGAGACAAAGAAGGACACTACATAATGATCAAGGGATCGATCCAAGAAGAAGATATAACAATTGTAAATATTTATGCACCCAACATAGGAGCATCTCAATACATAAGGCAAATACTAACAGCCATAAAAGGGGAAATTGACAGTAACACATTCATAGTAGGGGACTTTAACACCCCACTTTCACCAATGGACAGATCATCCAAAATGAAAATAAATAAGGAAACACAAGCTTTAAAAGATACATTAAACAAGATGGACTTAATTGATAATTATAGGACATTCCATCCAAAAACAACAGAATACACATTTTTCTCAAGTGCTCATGGAACATTCTCCAGGATAGATCATATCTTGGGTCACAAATCAAGCCTTGGTAAATTTAAGAAAATTGAAATTGTATCAAGTATCTTTTCCGACCACAACGCTATGAGACTAGATATCAATTACAGGAAAAGATCTGTAAAAAATGCAAACACATTCAGGCTAAACAATACACTACTTAATGACGAAGTGATCACTGAAGAAATCAAAGAGGAAATTAAAAAAATACCTAGAAACAAATGACAATTGAGGGGCTTCCCTGGTGGTGCAGTGGTTGAGGGTCTGCCTGCCAATGCAGGGGATGCAGGTTCATGCCCCGGTCTGGGAGGATCCCACATGCCGTGGAGCGGCTGGGCCCGTGACCCATGGCCGCTGAGCCTGTTCGTCCGGAGCCTATGCTCTGCAGCGGGAGAGGCCACAGCAGTGAGAGGCCCGTGTACCGCAAAAAATAAAAATAAAAAAAAATAACAATAGAGACATGACGACCCAAAACCTATGGGATGCAGCAAAAGCAGTTATAAGACAGAAGTGTATAGCAATACAATCCTACCTTAAGAAACAGGAAACATCTCAAATAAACAACCTAACCTTGCACCTAAAGCAATTAGAGAAAGAAGAACAAAAAACCCCCAAAGATAGCAGAAGGAAAGAAATCATAAAAAATCAGATCAGAAATAAATGAATAAGAAATGAGGAAATGAGGAAACGATAGCAAAGATCAATAAAACTAAAAGCTGGTTCTTGGAGAACATAAACAAAATTGATAAACCATTAGCCAGACTCATCAAGAAATACAGGGAGAAGACTCAAATCAATAGAATTAGAAATGAAAAAGAAGAAGTAACAACTGACACTGCAGAAATGCAAAAGATCATGAGAGATTACTACAAGCAACTCTACGCCAATAAAATGGACAACCTGGAAGAAATGGACAAATTCTTAGAAATGCACAACCTGCCGAGACTGAACCAGGAAGAAATAGAAAATATGAACAGACCAATCACAAGCACTGAAATTGAAACTGTGATTAAAAATCTTCCAACACACAAAAGCCCAGGACCAGATGGCTTCACAGGCGAATTCTATCAAACATTTAGAGAACAGCTAACACCTATCCTTCTCAAACTCTTCCAAAATACAGCAGAGGAAGGAACACTCCCAAACTCATTCTATGGGGCCAACATCACCCTGATACCAAAACCAGACAAGGATGTCACAAAGAAAGAAAACTACAGGCCAATATCACTGATAAACATAGATGCAAAAATCTTCAACAAAATACTAGCAAACGGAATCCAACAGCACATTAAAAGGATCATACACCATGATCAAGTGGGTTTATTCCAGGAATGCAAGGATTCTTCAATATATGCAAATCAATCAACATGATACACCATATTAACAAATTGAAGGAGAAACACCATATGATCATCTCAATAGATTCAGAGAAAGCTTTCGACAAAATTCAACACCCATTTATGATAAAAACCCTGCAGAAAGTAGGCATAGAGGGAACTTTCCTCAACATAATAAAGGCCATATATGACAAACCCACAGCCAATATCGTCCTCAATGGTGAAAAACTGAAAGCATTTCCACTAAGATCAGGAACAAGACAAGGTTGCCCCCTCTCACCACTCTTATTCAACATAGTTTTGGAAGTTTTTGCCACAGCAATCAGAGAAGAAAAGGAAATAAAAGGAATCCAAATCAGAAAAGAAGAAGTAAAGCTGTCACTGTTTGCAGATGACATGATACTATACATAGAGAATCTTAAACACGCTACCAGAAAACTACTAGAGCTAATCAATGAATTTGGTAAAGTAGCAGGATACAAAATTAATGCACAGAAATCTCTGGCATTCCTATACACCAATGATGAAAAAGCTGAAAGTGAAATCAAGAAAACACTCCCATTTACCATTGCAACAAAAAGAATAAAATATCTAGGAATAAACCTACCTAAGGAGAAAAAAGACCTGTATGCAGAAAATTATAAGACACTGATGAAAGAAATTAAAGATGATACAAATAGATGGAGAGATATACCATGTTCTTATATTGGAAGAATCAACATTGTGAAAATGACTCTACTACCCAAATCAATCTACACATTCAACGCAATCCCTATTAAACTACCACTTGCAGTTTTCACAGAACTAGAACAAAAAATTTCACAATTTTTATGGAAACACAGAAGAGACCGAATAGCCAAACCAATCTTGAGAAGGAAAAAAGGAGCTGGAGGAATCAGGCTCCCTGTCTTCAGAATATACTACAAAGCTACAGTAATCAAGACAGTATGGTACTGGCACAAAAACAGAAAGATAGATGAATGGAACAGGATAGAAAGCCCAGAGATAAACCCATGCACATATGGACACCTTATCTTTGATAAAGGATACAGGAATATACAGTGGAGAAAGGACAGCCTCTTCAATAAGTGGTGCTGGGAAAACTGGACAGGTACATGTAAAAGTATGAGATTAGATCACTCCCTAACACCATACACAAAAATAAGCTCAAAATGGATTAAAGACCTAAATGTAAGGCCAGAAACTATCAAACTCTTAGAGGAAAACATAGGCAGAACACTCTATGACATAAACCACAGCAAGATACTTTTTGACCCACCTCCTAGAGAAATGGAAATAAAAACAAAAATAAACAAATGGGACCTAATGAAACTTAAAAGCTTTTGCACAGCAAAGGAAACCATAAATAAGACGAAAAGACAACCCTCAGAATGGGAGAAAATATTTGCAAATGAAGCAACTGACAAAGGATTAATCTCCAAAATTTATAAACAGCTCATGCAGCTTAATAACACAAAAACAAAAAACCCAATCCAAAAATGGGCAGAAGACCTAAATAGACATTTCTCCAAAGAAGATATACAGACTGCCAACAAACACTTGAAAGAATGCCCAACATCACTAATCATTAGAGAAATGCAAATCAAAACTACAATGAGATATCATCTCACACCAGTCAGAATGGCCATCATAAAAAAGTCTAGAAACAATAAATGCTGGAGAGGGTGTGGAGAAAAGGGAACCCTCTTGCACTGTTGGTTGGAATGTAAATTGATACAGCCACTATGGAGAACAGTATGGAAGTTCCTTAAAAAACTACAAATAGAACTACCATATGACCCAGCAATCCCACTACTGGGCATAAACCTTGAGAAAACCATAATTCAAAAAGAGTCATGTACCAAAATGTTCATTGCAGCTCTATTTACAATAGCCCAGAGATGGAAACAACCTAAGTGTCCATCATCGGATGAATGGATAAAGAAGATGTGGCACATATATACAATGGAATATTACTCAGCCATAAAAAGAAATGAAATTGAGCTATTTGTAATGAGGTGGATGGACCTGGAGTCTGTCATACAGAGTGAAGTAAGTCAGAAAGAGAGAGACAGGTACCATATGCTAACACATATATATGGAATTTAAGAAAAAAAAATATCATGAAGAACCTAGGGGTAAGACAGGAATAAAGACACAGACCTACTAGAAAATGGACTTGAGGATATGGGGAGGGGGAAGGGTAAGCTGTGACGAGGCGAGAGAGTGGCATGGACATATATACACTACCAAGCGTAAGATAGATAGCTAGTGGGAAGCAGCTGCATAGCACAGGGAGATCAGCTCGGTGCTTTGTGACCACCTGGAGGGGTGGGATAGGGAGGGTGGGAGGGAGGGAGATGCAGGAGGGAGGAGATATGAGAACATATGTATATGTATAACTGATTCACTTTGTTATAAAGCAGAAACTAACACACCATTGTAAAGCAATTATACTCCAATAAAGATGTAAAAAAAATAAAATAAATAAATAAACCTATTATTCCCAATAGGCAGAAAAAAATAAGAAAAGAAAAATTCTAATGACTCAAGCTTCTCTCACGCTAACCTTGCTGCCTCTCTACTCACTGTTAGCTTGGTTTCCTTCTCTTCAACTTTCAAACCTTATTTCAATGCCACTCCTCAGGGATCCTCTCCTAACTTCCATATTGAACAATTTTTTATACTTTCTCAAAGCACACTGTTCTGCTTTTTACCAAATGGACACAACTTAATCTATATATTTATTTGTTTACTATCCATATCGTCTATTAAAATGTATATTCTGTGAGGCCAGGGACAGAAAATTTTTTTCATGGCTATGTACCAAATGGCTAGCATAGCGCTAAGAACATGGTAGACAACATATTTATTCTGATAAATGAAACAGAGTGTTTTATAGTTATCGAATGAAATTCAATTTAATTTCATTTTCAATGTTATTTACTATTAGTTAACCATATTTCATCCAACTGAATATGATTATATTTCATGTTTGTGTAGATACATCAAAATATTCTCTACCTTCATTTCACAATTATACTTATTGCATTCACTAACATGAAAAAGATTAAGTTGAATTTTTGGCATAGTTTACAAAATTAGTGATCAGTTGTAGGTTAAAAAATACATGTTGTGAATTTCTTAATCTTTGGGTACCTCTGAAGAAATCTTAGTAATAATTATTTTCTCTCCTTTCAACACAGTCCAACAAAACACATGAACCAGGAATAGCTGAGGAAAATAATAAGAAATAGTATTAAGATGGATTGAAACCTGATATTTACATTTTTATCCTGAATATATGGTCCTAAATGCCTGAGGATAAAGTATCAAAGTATTCCCTTTCAACTTTCTCATGAACCTGATATGGTGAGAAACAAAAAGCCAGTTTACTTGACTAATTTCCAGCTGGCAATTCTATAATCTTTTTTAAACATCTAGTGAAAAAGAGAAATTGTAAATCTCTATTAACCTTGTTATCTTAGAAAGGATATCAATAGGTTATTTTTCATTGATTTTGAAGATACACTTTTCTCATTAACTTTAAAATTTGGCTTGGAGTTTTAAAATGTTAACCCTTTCTCTATTGTGTGAGGGGAGAGTATGAAGTAGATTGTGCATTTGATTATTTAGGGACTACATAAAAGATATGTTATGCTTTTATTTGAATGTAGAAATAAATATATACATACGTATTGTATACATATATACACATAAGTACAAATATGTGTGTATTAAGTTTTGCTATTAGCAAAGATATAACAGATTAAGGGAAGAGAAAGGGAGATGTGCTTTTTTCATTTTAGAAACGTATTTATTTTTCTTACTTTCTATTTTAAAACTTTTCCGGATTTATTTAGATATAATTGATATATAACATACTGTAAGTTTAAGGTATACAAAATGTTGATCTGCAGCACATATACTGCAAAATGATTACCACCAGAGCATTAGCTAACACCTCCCTCACATCACATAATTACCATTTCTTTTTTATGGTGGGAACATTGAAGATCTACTCTCTTAGCAAGTTCCAGTATATAACACTATATTATTAACTATAATCACCATGTTGTACTTAGATATTCAGAACTCATTTGTCTTATAACTGGAAGTTTGTACCCTTTGATCAACATCTACAGATTTTATCCACACACCAGCCCTTAGCACCCACCATTCTACTCTGTCTCTACAAGTTAGATTTTTTTAGATTCCACATCTGAATGAGACTATACAGTAATTGTCTTTCTCCGTCTGACTTATTTCATTTAGAATAATGCTCTCAAGGTCCAACCACGTTGCTGCAAATGGCAGGAATCCCTTCTTAGAGATGAATAACATTCCCTTACACACACACACACGCACATGCACACACGATGGATACTATGTTCTTTCCCTTTCTTGGCTACTGTAAAGAATGCGGCAATGGACATGGGAGGGAAGCTGTTACTTCAAGTTCCTATGGAACTGGAATTGCTGGATCATATGGTAGTTCCAGTTTCAATTTTTTGAGGAGCCTTTATATTTCAGTCAGGTCAGTGTTAATGTCTCCTTTTCATTTGTGATTTTATTTATTTGAATCCTCTCTTTTTGCCTTGGGTAGTCTATCTAAAGGTTTGTATATTGTGTTTATCTTTAAAGAAAAACCCCCACAACTCTTAGTTTCGTTGATTTTTAAATTCTTTTTTCAAATGTCTATTTCATTTATCTTTCTTTCCTTCTGCTAATTTTGGGCTTAGTTTGTTCTTTTTTTCTAGTTCTTTGCAGTGTAAAATTATTATTATATTTTTTTGGAGATCTTCTTTCTTGTTAATGCAGGCATTTATCCCTATAAACTTCCCACTTAGACTGACTTTGTTTTGGTACGTTGTGTTTTCATTTTCATTTGTTTTAAGACTTTTTAAAGTTTCTCTTTTGATTTCCTCTTTAACCCATTGCTTGTTCAGGAGTATATTGTTTAATTTCCACACATTTGTGAATTTTCCAGATTTCCACATGTTAGTGATTTCTATTTTCATACCATTGTAATTGGAAAAGATACTTGGTATAATCTCAGTCTTCTTACATTGACTAAGCCTTGTTTTATGGGCCCAACCTATGATCTTTTCCGTAAAATGTTCCACGTGCCCTTGAGAAGAATGTGTATCCTGCTGCTGTTGAATAGAATGTTCTATGGATGTCTGTTAGATCCGTTTGGTCTAAAGTATGGTTGAAGTCCAAATTTTTAGTTTTAATTTTCTGTCTAAATTATCTATCCATTGTTGAAACTGGGGTAATGGAGTCCCCTATTATTTTGTATTATTGTCAATATCTCCCTTCAGATCTGTTAGTATTTGATTAATATCTTTATGTGCTCTGAATTGCAAGCAATATCAGATAATTATATCTTGATGAATTTATCATTATATAAAAACCTTCTTTGTATCTTGTTATTGTGTTTGGCTTAAAGTCTGTTTTACCTAAATATAGCTATCCTTGTTCTCTTTTGGTTTCTAATCACATAGGATATCTTTCTACATCCCTTCACTTTCAGCTTATGTATGTCCTTAAAGCTGGAATGAGTGTCTTGTAGGTGGCACATAGTTGGATATCATTTTTTTATTCAACTATTGACTCTATGTTTTTTGATTGGAGAATAAAAGCAATTACATTTCAAGTAATTATTCATAAGTAAGGACTAAATAATACCATATTATTATCTGTTTTCTGGCTTTGTTATGCTTTCCTTGTTCATATTTTCCTCTCTTACTGCCTTTCTGTGTGAATTTATGATTTTCTCTAAGAATGTGCTTTGATCCCCTTTTCTTTGTCTTTTATAAATCTATTATAGGTTTTTTGATTTGTGGTTACCAAGAGGATTACATAAAATAACTTACACATATAGAAGTCTATCTTAGCCTGATAACTTGCAGTTGCATACCAAAACTTTACCCTTTCATTCCCGTTTTATATTTTTCATGTCAAAATTTACCTCTTTTTATATTGCATGTTCATTAACAAATTATTGTAGCTATAGTCACTCTTAATACTATTGTCCTTTATACTAGGGTTAATTGATTAGTGACCCAAAAAATTACAGCATTAGAATACTCTGAATTTGAGTATATGCTTATCATTATCAGTGTGTAGTATATTTTCATATGTTTCATGTTACTAATAAGCATTCTTTCATTTCAGCTTGAAAACCCCTTTTCAGCATGTCTTATAAGGTAAGTCTAGTGGTGACGAATTCCCTCAAGTTCTGTTTGTCTGGGAAAGTCTTTATCTGCCCTTCATTTTTGAAGGATGACTTTTCTTAATATAATATTCTTGTTTGGCAGTTTTTTTTTCCTTTCAACACTTTGAATATATCATCCAACTCTCTCTTGACTTGTAACATTTCTGCTAAAAAATCTACTGATAGCCTCATGAGGGTTCCCTGTAAGTTATAAGGTTTTATTCTCTTGCTACATTTAAGAGTCTTTCTCTTTGACTTTTGAGTTTTATTATAATGTGCCTTTAAAAGTATCTCTTTAATTTGATTTTGTTTGGTAACCTGTGAACTTCATGAACTTGGATGTCCAAATCTTTCCCCAGAATTTGGAAATTCTTAGCCATTATTTCTTTCAATAAGCTTTCTTTCCCCCACCCCTTTCTTCTCCTTGTGGCTCTCCAATTATTCATAAATTGGTCCTTTTGATGATATCCCATAGCTCGTGTAGGTTTTCTTTACTTTTTTTCACCCTTTCCTTTTTTTCTCTTTTGACTGGGTAATTTTAAAGTTCCTGTCTTCAATCTCACTGATTCTTTTTTCTGCTTGATCAAGTCTGCTGTTGATGCCTCTATTCTATTTTTTCATTTCATTCATTATATTCTTCCACTCCAGAATTTTTTTGGTTCTTCTATATGATTTCTCTCTCTTTGTTAAACTTATCATTTTGGGTTTCTTTTTCCTGATTTCACTGAATTGTCTTTCTGTGGGTTTTTCTGTAGCTCATGGAGTTTATTTAAAATAGATATTATGAACTTTTTATCTAAAAAGGTAAATTGGAGATATCCATATCTTTGAGATCAGTTACTGGAAGATTATTGTGATACTTGGTGAAACCATGTTTCCTTCATTTTTCATATTTCTTGTAGTTTTGTTTTGCTGTCTTCATGTCTGAAGTAGCAGTCTCCTCCTCTAGGCTTTACTGCTTTGGGGAGAGAAATACTTCTGTCTGCCTTGCTAGAAATTCTGCAACTTTCTCAGACCATCTACAGATGCATCTGTTCCACACTTCTTCCTTATTCTTGTGGCAGAATCTTTAAGATTGTAAGCCTTCTCTGGATCCTGAAACACAACAGATTCTTCCAACTTTCTGCCCAGGCTCACCAGCCATCTGCCAAAGCCTGCTTGTGCCACCATTGAGAGTGTGCACATGGATCTGCCCAGAGAGGAGTGAGAGTTGTGGTGTGTGGTGAGCATTGAGGGTGTCTCTGGGCCATTTGAGGGGATCCATTGGTGGGACATTCCCAGGAGCTCATGGGTGAGCTTCTTAATGAAATCTACCATGCAGTTAGGATCCACATCCTTTTAATATCCTTCAAGATTCCTATCTGCCACTCTCCCAGACTCTTACTGCCCCCTTCCCTGTAACAAAACTTCTGATCTAGTACTCTGGATGGGGTGAGAGCAAAATGAACACCTTTAGCAGTGTCCCACACAATTGGTGAAACCAGGTGTTCACTCACACACTCTCCCTTTTTCCTTGTGGGATAAATTACAGGCAAGTGAAATTCTTTTTTGGCTCTACGCTGTGCTTCCTTGGGGGATGGGTGACATGCAAAAAGTCAAACTGTTCCTCCTACCCACTCCGATGTATCCGAAGTCATATTTTTTGGTCTCACAGAATGCTGTAACTTCTTTGGAAACCTGGGACTTCCACAAAAGCTCTCTCATCTTTGAGTGACTGTCTAAGTCAGTGTCTTCCAGGGCCTCCTATATCATGACAAGGAGACTAGAGTGGTTCATGCGCCACTGAAGCATTCACAGCCCAGACCAAGATTTGTCTGTCTGTTATCTGACGAGTGGGTGGGTAAGACTCCCGTGGCTCCTTTGGTGTATGGTGCTGGATCCCACAGATCCCTCAAAAGCACTTTGGCCTGTGAATTGATGCTGAAATTTTGTTGTTGGTAGTGGGGCAAAAATAAGGGAGGTCTTGTGTTGCCATGATGCTGATGTCACTCCTCTTACTTTCTCTTTGATTAAACATTATTCAAAATGGATTGCCATATTCCTATCAAAAGGATAATTTATGCATGCATTTCATCATTTTCTCCATTGCATTGACATCTGAAACATTTTCAATTTATTCCATCTTTAGAAAAACTGGATTTAGCATATTTTATTGCACTTAACTTACAAACCAGTATTTGTGAAGTGAATTTATTTTTCAGGCATCTCAAGAAATTTTTGATTGCTTATGTGTGCTAGTGCCTCTTTCTCGTTCTCTTAGTGTATAGGGGTTTGATAACACTATTGCCAAAAAGAAAAGAGAGCCACTATTTCCAAATAGCATTTCAATGGGATGCAGACACAGACTGTTATAATTTATTCCAAAGGGAATTGTTGAGACACTATTATTCTCTACTTTAACTTCCAAGTTCATACTTCTCTTGCCAAATCCAAAAAAGTAAAGCATAATGGGAGAAAAAGTTACATTCTAGAGTATACACATTCAGGGGCTCCCTCCAGCCATGACTCTGAGACTCTCTGGCAGATGTAAAGGCTTTTAGCACAATACATGATAAATCACAATTTAACACCCCACAGATATAAGTAGCAATTTGATTCTGCTTTTGGTGGATTCTCACATGGGAGCTTTTGGTCCCACCAAAGCTATTGATTAATGTAGACCTTTGTGTTCAGAATGCAAGTTTCTGGAGATTTGACTCCCTGCTCTGATCCTGAGGTAGGGCA
Source organism: Orcinus orca (assembly GCF_937001465.1). NCBI lineage: Eukaryota > Metazoa > Chordata > Mammalia > Artiodactyla > Delphinidae > Orcinus > Orcinus orca. The sequence continues at coordinate 59,774,513 of NC_064564.1, forward strand.
ATTTCTTTTCTGAGGACTGTGGGACATCATCAGTTGTTTTATCATTTAAAGATAATTTCCTCATCTTGATTTACTGAGAACACCAATTCTTTTGTCATATTTTAAGTACATCCACACCACTCAATTATTTTAGGTTTTAAGTCCTTCAGACAAGTGCATTAAGCAACAAATTTCACACCTGCAATCATTGCTTCATCTTAAAAAGTATTTCACTCAAATATATAAGTTGCATATATTTAACTTAACTAATGTCTTCAAAATAATTTTTACCATAATCCGAACAATTTAACTGACCTTTAGAAAGTAAGCAACTGTAAAAATATTTCCTTCCTTTTTGGAGCAAACATACCTAAAAGGATTTTCCTGTACTACTTAGTCAATAAAACTAAATGGTATTTCTAATAGGAAAGGTTTTATAGCCATGAGTCTCAGTTTTTCTTCTTCTTTCCTTTTTTTGTTGAAAAGACTGATACATTCTGTGTATTATTTTGCATGCCTGCTAAAAAAGGCCACAAGTTATCCAAGTTGGCAGCCACAGAAATGACCATTTTTCTCTAAAACTACAGACCTAAACCTTAGTTGCCTTTCAATACTTTGTGGGCTTGATTCAGATTCTTGTTGGTTCCTGTCTGAACTAAGAGTAATTTTCTTGTTTCTAATAGTACCTTAGAAGTGAGCCAAGTATGACCATGGATCATCTTGATGCGTTTCTCCTGCTTTAGAAAGTACATGACTCCGGAGAAGTCAATGAGTCAATAGGAAGAGGCACAGTGCCCTTTCCTCTCACATTTGAGCTTGTACTGGGAGCAGATATCTTGAACTAAATTTATCATTAGAAAGATCTTTTTTTCTGGTAATACTGACCTGACCAAAGCATCAGAAACTGATCTCTTGTGAGAGAGTCTATGAGATTTTAAAGCCTGAGAATTCATTACCCCAATCACTGAAGGTCAGCACTGACTTTTTTTTTCTTTTATTTCTTTTTTTAAGAATTGAACTTTAAAAGTTCAGAGGCTTAACTATAGCTACTGTAAATGAAGCTTAAGGCCAACACAGAGTCAGAAATCAAAGACGAAGTGACATCATGTCAAAAAATTAGGCTAAATGTATCCTTATCCGAGTTTTCTTTTTTTTCCCCTTTTTTCTCCTCATATCATAATATCCACATGCACACAAGGTAAGAAAGGCAACTATTTACAGGGAAAAAATGTTCACAGACCTGGAAAAGAAGGATTGGAAGTCTTGACGCAGGGCTTGTGCTGATGTATTTAAGAAAAATTTCTTAACACCTATTCAACCTTTTTCAAGCTTATATCACTGAGGGATATTGTACTTTTATAAAGGCCCAAATCATTCTCAAAGTTGAATGGAAATTATCTCTTTAAAGTCTGCCTGTCTTGTGCACTTGTATTATGCTGGGTCTCTCCATTCCTCATCACTGAGATGACTCCTGCACCCAGAAACATCTGTCACAACATGGTCACTGTGTTATACCAGAGCTATTCATTACATGAGTTCCTGTTTGATAAAAGAAATAAACCTGCTCAAAGAAGAGATTCATTGTACACTAGAGAGATGAATTAAGGGTTCTTTAAACTCTTAGGAGTGTTCTATACTTTTTAGCTACTTAGCTCATCTTTTAGAAGACTAACAAGAAATATCATAGACTAGCCTTCCCCTCAACATATTCTTCCTGATTCAGCAAAGCTTTAAGTATTAAACCACATTTTTCAAAGATCAGCATAGATTATAAATTAAGTGTAGATATTATTTTTATTTTATGTATGAGTATAGCATAATTATACAGAGAATTTGAAGGAATAAAGATTCATTAATAGTGTAAAAAAGAAATATAATCATTTTAAAGTAGATAAGAGAAATTAAGTATCATTATGTGATAGGGATATTTTAGATTCAGTTTAAAATAAATTTTACTATCCATTCACTTATAAACTTTCTTGCATTATAGTAATTGGGGTACATTTGTAGGACAGAGAGAAAATTCTATTTTATTTCAAAAGTAAGATATATTAAGAGGACTGTCTCTTTGAAATTAATAGTTTTGCATTAGTAAGTATACATGAAATTCCAGTAATTCCACATATATGCACATTGTTGAGCAATATACATATAGATGTTTAATTATTTTCTATGCTCTACTGAAGCCTCAAATCTAAGTGCACTAATAAATGTTTCATCTAGTATAATCAAGTAACTAACAATTTATTATCTTAAAAATGTACCAAATAACTTCACTTGACCTTAAAATTTATCCTTTTAAAATCCAAAACAAAAAAATTACTAAACAAGAATATAAATAAATATGTAAATAAATAAATAGATAGGTGGACAGATGAATAGATAGATAAATAAATAAAGAGTGGCAGTCATTATGCTTGACACATAAAGTTAGTTTTTAAATTTAGTTTATTACCAGCTATAGTTTTCAAAGTAATTTTTTCTTACTTTAACTTATGGTGTCTTAAACTTTATGTACTGTTATCAGTTACTTACAATCTTTTTTTAAATAAGATGGAGTACAAAAAAATACAAAATAACTATTTGGCATAGAATTAACTGTATTTATATTACTTTCATTTCTTTAAAAGTATGCTGAACTTGTTTAAATATCTCTCAGTGACTGAAGGTTACATCATTGACATTAACAATATTACTATGCTTTTGTATAGTGACACCCTGAAGGAGCTTTGAGACCTTAAAAATTATTTGACTCTAGGATAAACGATATTATACCAATGTAATTTCTACTATTCTGTTTCTCCTTCTATTATCAGCTATGCTATTTCTTGGTGTGTGTGTGTGTACATGCATACGTCTATCTATGTATATATAATACAATTACTGAGTGGCCCTCTAAGGTAAGTTTCTTTATGAATGTGAAAATAAAATAAAAGTACTTTTGGAAAGCTACAGGAGCATGGGAACTCTTAAAATACAACAGTACTTTCCAGTTCCTGGTTGCATGTATAGCAGTAATTCATTTTCCATAAATACGAAGAGCATAGTGTAAGACAAAAATATTAAACAATTATAGAACTATTAAAATCATGATTCAGATAAGCATTAGCTAGATTTCAAAATGAGGAAACCAAGTAAAAATAATTTATAATCAAAATTAACCCTGAAATTTGCTTAAGAATGAATCACAATGGAGACTGGCATTCTTGCTCTTACAAGTCTAACTCAAACCATTTTTTCCATTAGTGCTGCAATCAATTGTTGTTTCTTTAGTTAAGGATCAGATGAGGTAATTTGTATGCAACTTGGGGAAATAAAAATTACCTTTGTGGTAGAATAATACTCAGTGTGAAAAAAGTAACAAACAGTTTTGGATATAATCACTTGAACCATTCGAAATATATTATTAAAGGTTTTTAATTTTTTGCTTCTTTCTTTGTCAAGCACATAAGCACATACAGTTCAATTTTAATAATTCCAATATGTACACACACACACATATGCACATACATATGTTCAAACCCAAAATAGTAAAAAAAAAAAAATAGACTGAATTTATTCAAAGAGTTGGTCTTATATTTTTCTTGTGGTCAGTTGCAATTATTAAATGATCTTTTCTGCTTTTATTCCACTTTTTGTTGTATGGAAGGTCTCATATTAAATCTAATTCCATAGTGCCCCAAACATATGAAATCCTGTTTTTTTAAAAATGTATTGCCAGACTTCTACTTCAGAGAAGATGGAATAGATGTCTTTTCCTCTATTCTTTCCATGAATTAACTCTATAAACCAAAACATTATATATAAAACACACATAAGACAACTTCTGAAAGATAGACAGAAAAGATAGATTGGCTAGAAACATGGGACCCAAGGAAAGACAGTAGTGGTTTCCTTGATTTTTCTTTCTGCTTCTCATATTCTAGATTGAGACCTAAAGAAGCTGTAAATTGGGTATGCCAATAAGCACAGGAAAAAAAAATGCCCCATAAAAGCCTCCTCTCCATAGCCAGAGGACTAGAAAAACAGGAGCCTAGAAACAAATGTTTTAGACAATAACTGCTCTACTCCAGCAAACACCCACCTTATCCTACCCCATCCCATCCCAACCCCTGCATGCACACACACACACTTACCCCAACTACAAACTAGCAAAGTTCAGTTGGATATCTGGGACTTCCACCCTTGCCAGTACTAATGAGTTATTTTACCTCTCTCCATTAGAGTGATATTACAGGAGGCCTAGTGGGGAGTCAGGACTTTCACTTTTGCCCAGAAATAATGAAGGCAAATATTTTCTCCCCTCTATGAGTATTGAGTAGAGAACATGTGAGGAGGTAATGAGACTCTGTTACTCCTCCAAGTCAGAGAACTAACAGTGGAGGACTAATGGGGAGCCAGAACTCCAGTCTCCACCCAGCAGTAATAAGGAGACACTCTTTGGTGTCAATTGAAGCCAAATGTGGAACTTAAACTTCTACTACATCCCAGTAGTAACGAGGCAATGATCAACTCCCTACTAGAGCAATGTCAGAAGACAGATAAGAGAGAAGGTTTAAATAAGACTGAGAGTCTCATAATATAATACTTGAAATGTTCAAGTTTTAATTAAAAATCACATGTAATATCAAGATCCAAAATAATCTTAAATTTCAAGAAAAAGATAATCAATAGGCGCCAACACTGAGATGCCAGCGATGTTAGAATTATCTGACAAAGATTTTAAAGAAGCTATCATAAAATTGCTTCAACAAGAAATTTCACCTCAGTTAAAAATATTAAAAAATATAAAATCTCAAATAAGAAAAAGTCTCAGTCAAGAAATAGAAGATAAAAATAAGAACCAAAGGTAAATTTTAAAACGGAAAAAATTAAAAAGGCTCCCTCCAGAAAAACAAGGAATAAGCTTAATAACAAAGACAAATGATGAGTTCAACAGCAGAATGCAGGAGACAGAGGAAAGAATAAATTTGAAAACAGAACAAAGGAAATTATCCAATGTGAACAATGGAGAGAAAATGGACTGAAAAAGAAAAAAAAAAAGACCAGGGCTTCAAGAACCCCTGAGAGACTATAAAAAAATATCTGACAGTCACATCATTGGAGTTTCAATAAGGGAAAAGAAAAAAAAGAGAGAGAAAAAGTACCTGATAATTGCTGAAAACTTCCAAAAATTTGGCAAAAGAAATTAACCTACTGACCTAAGAAACTAAGATTACTCCAAACAAAATAAGCCCAAATAATTCCACACCAAGACACATCTTGGTCAAATTTCTGCAAAGTAAATTAAAAGCAATAAACCAGGAGACCAAGGAAGAAAAAAGGACACTTTACCTATAGGGGGAAAAATACCACATTAATTATGGTGGATTTCTCATATCATAGAGACCAGAAGGAAATGGAATAGCATTTTTAAAATGCTGAAAGATGACTATTTACCAGGATTCCTATGTCCAGCAAAAATATCTTTAAGGACTTCACAAAAAATCGAGATATTCCCAGATGAAGGAAAACTAAGAATTTGTCCCCAGAAGATATACCCAAATAGAATTGCTAAAGATAGTTCTCTATACAAAAAGAAAATAATTAAAGAAGGAAGCTTGGAATATCAAAAAGGAAAAAAGAACATAATGCACAAAGTTATAGGGAAATATGTTAGTCTATCCTCCTCTTGAGTTTTCTAAATTATGTTTGACAAGTGAAGGAAAACTTACAGCACTGTCTGATGCAGTTCTAAATGCCTATAAAGGAAATATCTAATGTGACTCTATTATACTTGGGGGAGAACAAAGAGGGGTTAACAGAGGTAAAGTTTGGACACCAGTAAAGAGTGATAAATTATGTACATATAATAAAATACTTAGAGCAACCACTAAAGAGATACACCAAAGCATACACTAAAAACACTATAGATGAATTAAATGAAATTCTATAAGATGTCCAATAACCCACAGGAAGGCAGGGAATAGAAAACACAAATAAAACAGAGAAAACAGAAAACAAAAAGTAAAATGCAGACGTAAACCCTAATATATCAATGATTACATTAAGTGTAAATGGTATAAATACATCAATTAAAGCCCTGTGATTAGCAAAGAGGATTAAAAAATATAACCCAACTATATGCTGTTTACAAAAAATGCAATTCACATAAAGCAACATAAGCAGGTTAAAAGGAAAAGGATGGAGAAAGATATATCATTCAAATATTAATCAAAGAAAATTGGACTGGCTATATTAATAACAAATAGACTTCAGAGAAAAAATTACCAGAGAGAGAGGTGCATTATATAATACTGAGAGCATCAATCTACCAAGAAGACATAGGAATTCTAAATATATAAGCAATAAACAACATAGTGTAAATTGTGTGAAACCAAACCAACAGAACTGAATGGATAAAGAAAGAAACCCACAGTTATTTTTGGAGATTTATCACTCCTCTCTCAACAACTGATAGACCAATTACACATAAAGTCAGCAAGGATGTAGAAGAAATCAACAACACCATCAAACAATAGGATTTAGTTGACATGTATAGAACACTTCAACCCAAGCCAGCCGAATGTATATTCTTTTCAAGTGCCCATAGAACATAAACCAAAATTAACAATATAGTTGGCATAAAATGATCTTAAAGAAATTGGTAAGAATTGAAATCAAACAGAGTGTGTTTGCTGACCAGAATAGAATCAAACTTGAAATCAGTAACAGGAAGATAACAGAAAAATCTCCACACAAGTGAATATTAAACAACAATCTTCTAAACAATCTGTGGGGCACTGGAAGTTTCAAAGAAAATAGAGAAATACATTTAACTCAATAAAAATGAAAATAAAATATATGAAAATTCAAGGGACACACCTAAAGCAGTACTGAGCAAAGAAACTGTAGCAATAAAATATACATTAGAAAAGAGAAAATAATCAATAAACTCCCACTCCATAACCTAGAAAAAGAACAAAAAATAAACACAAACCAAGAGGGAGGAAGAAAATAATAAAGATAAAAGAAATCAATGAAATTTAAAATTCTGAGATAATAGAAAATATAAATAAAAACTTATTTGTTTAAAAAGATCAATAAAATTGCCAATCCTCTAGCAAGGCTGAGAAAAAAGAAAGATGTATGAATTACCAGTATCAAGATTGAAGAGGGGATAGGACCACAGGTATATCTAAAGTATAATAAGTGTATACTAAAAACAACTCCACACACATATATTTGAAAACTTAGATGAAATGGACCTATTCCTCAAAATTTACAAACTACATCATCTCATAAAATAGGAAATAGATAATATGAATAGCCCCTTTAACTATTAAGGAAATTTAATTCAATATTAAGGAAATTCTGAAAGGCAGCACTTCCAGAATAGCAGTGTGAGGAGGCCCACAGACCCACTCTTCAGTGAAACAACAATAATTGGTGAAATTATCTTAAAACACAATCATCAATAATCTCAGGAAATTATACCAATGGTATACAGCAAAGGGAGAAATATTTGCTCAAAAATATCTACTAAATCTAGATAAGAAGAGTGAAATCTGTGGCGCGTCAGCCATGATCGTCTCTGTTGTCTTCCCAAGCTCATCATGAGGGAATCTCCATTCTAGAAACATGTGGCTTGGAAGACAGGCCTCCCTAATCCCTTCAGCTCTTAATGAAGGAATGCTGGGCCTCACTGGGAGAGGCAGACCACCAGTGTCTTCCAGGGCTTCTCATCCACTACACCTGTAAGTTCTAAGGCAAAATTCATGGTGAGTTTGGCCAAGAGGTCAGGGCTCTCTTTCTCCACACAGCCACCACTCATAGTGTGGCAGGTTGAGAATAGCAGGGTCCATATTGCCCAAAACCGAGTTTGCTAACAGAGCAGAGATTCCATCCCCAGAATGGTGAGCTGAGATGACCAGAGTTTATGGCCCCTCTCCAATACCTGGAACAGTGGCTTGGAGATTTTGCACAGAGAGCTCTGAATATCTACCCAAAGGAACAGATTCTATTTGAAACATGATGTTGGGAAATCCCAGTTTAAAGGCATTCTCTAAAACAAAGGAAATTTTGGTTGTAAGTAATTATGAAGAGTTTGATAGTTCTGTGAGAAAAACAAGTTAAACTGTAGACCAGCTAGTTTAGCAGAGAACCAAGAAATAGCTAAGAAGAGCTCTCCTGGGGTCAAAATAAACTACTAAGCATGACCACAAAACTATCCCTACCCAAATATAATTAAACCAAACAATCAAGGATTTTATACCCTGTTTATTCCAACATATACCCTATGGCAGTGTAAAAAAAAAAAAAAATGGAGCAATCATCTGGCAATTAGTAGAGCCTAGCAGCTGGGTGTGATAACAAAAGTATAAGGTAGCTTAATGAAGATATCAGGAAAAGGGACAAAGACATCCCTGCTAAAAATTTCTGGTATCTTACAGTGATTGTACAGATGCTGATAATCTGTGTTCTCTATGGAGCAATGTCAGACAGTGCCTATTGCTGGGGAAATAGACTTCACTAAAATGACCCATCAAAATAATAAACAAATAACAAGGATGCAACAATAGTAATGAGACCAGAACAGAGGGAATGAGATTTAGTACACGGAGCAGCTATATTACCAAAATACTGAAATTCACAAAAACTGGTAAGATATGAAAATAATCAGAAAAATCTGACCCAGATTTTTCTCCTTTTTTTTCCCCAGGGAAAAAAGGAGGCAAAATATTGCCTTTGAGAGGTAGCAGATGTTAGACTGAACAGACAAAGATTTCAAAACAGTCATTATAAAAATATTCAAAGAACTAAAGGAAATCATGCTTGAAGAAGTACAGGAAGGTATGATGACAATGTCTGATCAAATAGAGAATATCAACTAACAGATTGAAATTATAAAATATAATAAAATTCTAGAGTTTAGAAGTACAATAAATTAAGTGAAAAATGTAGTAGAAGTATTCAACATCAAATTTGAAAACATAAAAAACAAAGAATAAACTTGAAGACAGGTCATTTGAGATTATCTAGTTGGAAGAACAGAAAAAGTAAAAAATGAAAAAATCAAACAAACAGAGCCTCAGAGATCTGTCAGACACCAAAATTCAATAGTGGGAAATCAAGTTAAAAAGAAGAGAGAAAGGAGCATAAAAACATACTTGAATAAATAATGATGATAATTTCCCAAATTTGATGAAAATATTAATCTACACATTCAAGAATCTCAACAATCTCAAACTAGGAAAAACTCAAATATGTGCACCCCTGATTATACCATAACCAAATTATTGAAATCAAAGACAAAAAGAAAATTTTGAAAACAAAGAAAAATATTCATCATGTAAAAGAGATCTTCAATAAGATTAACAGGTAATTTTTCATCAGAAACCATGGAGGTCAGAAGACAGTGGGGTGGCATATTAACTAGAGATACAGAAAACTCTAAATACAGCCCAATTCCCAGGCAGACTGCCAAAAAAATTTACTTAAAGTCTTGTGTACTTTTGTTCCTATTACCTGATATGTAATGTCCTATGTTCAACAAAAGAATTACAAAATGTGCTAAAACGCAGACACACACACACACACACACACACACACACACACACACACACAGTCTGAAGAGACAAAGTATCAGAACCGAACTCACATATGATATACACTTTAGAATTTTTAGATAAGAAATTTAAGTAACTGATTGAAATATTACAAACTTTAGTGGAGAAAATAGACAACATACAATAAAAGATGGGTGATCTAAGCAGAGAGATGGAAACTCTAGGAGAAATGCTAGAAATAAAGAAATATTATAGACAGAAATGAAGAATGCCTTTCATAGGTTCATCAGTAGCCTGAACACAACAAGGCAAAGAGTGTGTTTGAATATATGCCAATAGAAATTTTCCAAACTGAAATGAAAAGGGGAAAAATAAAAAGAATGAAATACAGAATAGAGTATCCAAGAAATGTGGACAACTTCAAAGGTTCTAACATATATTAATAGGAATGCCAGAAAGAAAAGAAAGAGAATGCAGCAGAAAAAATATTTGAAGTAATAATGGTCAAGAATTTCCAAAATTAATTATAAACAGGACACAGATCCAGGAAGCTCAATAGTATTAATCAGGATAAATATGAAAATATCAACAAATAGACATATCTATTCAAACTGCAAATAACTGAAGACAAAGAAAAAAAGAAAGAGACAAAGAAAAATGTCAGTGGGGAGGAAAAAAAAAACTTTAGCCACAGAAGCACAGGTATAAATATTACAATGGGCTTCACATTAGAAACTCTCAATAAACTGTTGAGAGAAAAAAAATCACCCTAGAAATATTTATTGAGCAATATTATCCTTCAAAAGTGAAGTAGAAAAAAAAAACTTTATAAGAAAACAAATACAATAAGTTAATTACTAGCAGACTTTCCCTGCAAGAAATGTTGAGAGAATTTCCTCAGGCAGAGAGTCAATGTTATAGAGCAGAAATCTGGATCTACATTTAAAAAGGAAGATACCATAAAAGGAAAAAAATGAAATAAAATATTTCATTTTTATATTATTATTAATTTACTAGAAAACTATTCAGAATACTAACAATGTACCTGTGGTTATAGAATAAGTGAAATAAGGATAAGTGAAATGAATAACAGCAATTTTATAAAGGATAGGTGGGAGTAACTGGGAATATTCTGTTATAAAGTAACTCCACTATCAATGAAATATTATAGTGTTTACTGAAAATAGATTTAGATTAGCTGTAAATAGATACTGGAAGCACAGGGCCAACAGCTAGTTTTTAAGAAGTGATATGCTAAGAGAAGAAAGAAAGTGGGATTAAGTAAAATGCTCCATTAAAATAAAAGAAGACAGAAGATAAGGGGAAGAAAAAAATCAAGGAACAAGCTCAACAAATAGAAAATAGTTACAAACATAGTAGATGTTAATTCAACTATATCAATAATTACCCTAAATGTGAATGGTCTAAATATTCCAATTGAAAAATAGAGATTATCACAGTGGATTTTTAAAAATGACCCAACTATATATTGCCTAACAAAATATTTTAAATATAAAAACATAGTTAAAAGTAAAGGAGTGTAAAACATATATACTATGCTAAAAATAAGAAAGCTAAAATAGCTACATGAATATCAGGCAAAGCAGACATCAGAGTAAGGCAACTATCAGGTGTAAAGAGAGCCATTACTTTATGATAAAGGGATCAATTTTTCAAGAAGACTTAATAATTATTAATGTGTATGTGACTAACAACACATTGTCAAAATATGAGAGGCAAAAAGTGATAGACTGCAGGAGAAATAGACTAACCCACTATTGTATCTGGAGACCTCAACATCCTCACTGATAGATCAGGGAGTAGAGAAATCAGAAAGGATATAATTGATCAGAATAGCACAATCAGTCTTCTTGTTCTAATAAACATGTATAAATACTACACCCACCTTCAGTAGAATATACATTCTTTTCACACTTACATGTAACATATACCAAGATAGACCACATTCTGAGCACTACAATGCACCATAGTCAAAAAAAAAAAAAAAAATAGAAATCTAACAATTATGTTCCCAGATAACAATGGAATTAAACTAAAAATCATTGGCAAAAAGGTAGACAGAAAATCCAAAAACTTTTTGAGATTAAATAACACATTCCTAAATAAGTATCAAGAAGTATCAAGAGAAATCTTTAAATTATGTAGGAAATAATAAAAATGAAATTACAACACATCAAAATTTGTGAGAAGAAGTGGGAGCAAGAGCTACAGGGATATTTTTAACACTAAATTAATATTTTAGAAGAGAAGAGAGATTAAAATTAATACTGTAAGTTTCCAATTTAGGAAACTTGAAAAAGAACAATTTAATTGGAAAGCAAGAAGAAAAGAAATACTATTATAGCAGTAGTCAATGAAATTGAAAACAGGAGAGGGGGAGGGAGGGAGAGAGAGAGAAAATAATCAAATCCAAAAGCTGGGTTTTGGAAAAGAACCACAAAATTGATAAAACTCCAGCCAGGCTAACTAAGATAAAATGAAAGAAGACACAAATTGATAATATCAGATATGAAAGAGGAAGCTCCACTACTCATCACATTTTTTAAAATTCAGAATACTTTGGACAACTCAATGCCCACAAAGCAATCCTTCAAATAAAAAGTGAAAGGCATCTAAATCAGAGGAAAGAGTAAAATTATTTGTTTACAGATGAAATGATCTTATATCTATAAAACCCTAAATATTCCACACACAAAAATTGTTAGGACTAATAAAAGAATTCAGTGTAGTTGCAGGATACAAAACCAACATTTAAAAATGGTTTGCATTACTATACACTAAAACAAACAAAATGAAAAGGAAATTAAGAAAACAATCCCATTAACAATAGCATTAAAATAATATGTAGGAATAATTTAAGAAGTGAAAGATTTGTACATTGAAAACTCATAACATTGATGAAAGAAATTGAAGACAGACAAATTTTGAAAGGAATCCTGTGCTCATGTATTGGAAAACATATTAAAATGCCCATTCTACCCAAATTTATCTACAGTTTCAATGCAATCCCTATCAAAATCCCAATGGCATATTTCACAGGAATATTTTTTAAAAGTACTAAAATTCGTATAGAACCAAAAAGACCCTGAATATGCAAAATAATCTTGAGAAATTAGAACAAAGCTACAGGCATGATGCTTCTTACTTTCAGAATATATTACAAAGCCACATAATTGAAACAGTATGGTACTGGCATAAAGAGAGACATTTACATCAGTGAAACAAATAAAGAGCCTTAAAATAACTCCATGCATATACAGTCAATTGATCTTCAACAAGGGTGCTTACATTACGGAGAAAGGATAGTCCCTTCAAGAAATGGTGTTGTGAAAACTGGATATCCACATGCAGTAGAAAGAAATTGGAGCACTGTCTTACACATATGCAAAAATCAGCTCAAAAGTGGATTAAACAACTTGAATGTAATACCCTGAAATTGTAAAATTCTTGAGCAAAACATAGGAGAAAACTTAACGGCATTTGTCTTGGAGGTGATTTCATGAATAGCACACCAACAGCACAGGAAACAATAGCAAAAATAAACAAGTGGCATTACATCAAACCGAAAAGCTTCTGCACAGCAAAGGAAACAACAGAGTAAAAAGGCAACCTATGTAATGGGAGAAAACATTAGCAAACCATGTGTCTGATAAGGGGTTAATATCCAAAATATACAGGGAATTCCAAGTCTATAGTAAAAAAAAAAAAAAAAAAAGCAAAGAAAAAACAAAAACAATAACCTAATTTAAAAAAATGGGCAAAGGTCTTGAATAGACATTTCTCCAAAGAAGACATATAAATGGGCAATAGGTATATGAAAAGATGCTACATATCACTAATCATCAGGGAAATGAAAATCAAAACCACATTGAGGTTTCACCTCACATCTCTTAGGTGGCTATTATTAAAAAATAAAAGATGACAAATGTTGAGAATGTGGAGAAGTTGGATCCCTTGAATATTATTGGCAGGAATGTAAAATTTTGCAGTTGTTATGGAAAACACTATGGAGGCTCCTCAAAATATGAAAAATATAACTCCCATATGATCCAGCATTTCCACATTGGTTATTTATCTAAAAGAATTGAAATCTGAATCTTAAGAGATATCTTCCCTCCCATGTTCACTGCAGCATTGTTCACAAGAGCCAAGATGTAGAAACAGCCTAAATGCCTATCAATGGATGACTGGATAAAGAAAATGTGGCTTACACCTACAAGGGACTATTATTCAGCTGTAGAAAAAAGGAATACTACCATATATGACAACATGGATAAACGTGGAGGATATTATATTAAGTGAAACAAGCTACTCACAAAAGGACAAATGCTCCATGATTTCACTTATATGAGGTATATAAAATAGTCAAACACACTGGAGCAGAGAGTAGAATGATGGTTACCCAGGGTTGGAGAAAGAAATAGGGAGTTGTTATTCAATGGGTAGAAAGTTTCAGTTACGAAAATGATTAAGTTTTAGAGATCTACTGCATTATCATGCCTATACTTAACAATACTGTATTGTACACATAAAATTTCTTATAAGTGTAGATCTCATGTCAAGTTTTCTTACAATAATAAAAACAAACACAAATAATTAATGCCCTGCCAAAAAGAAACCATTAGTTCCAGATAGTTTCACTGGTGTATTCTCACAAATGTTTAAGGAAAATAGGTAACCAATTCTTAAAATCTCTTCCAGAGAGTAGAATTGGAGGGAATATTTGGAAATGCATTCTGTGAGGCCAGCAATACCCTAATACCAACACCAGATAAAGATAATATAAGAGTGAAATACTACTGCCTGTATCTCTTATGAACATATGCAAAAATCCTTGACAAAATATTAATAAATCAAATCCAAAAATATATTTAAAAATTATATACCATTACCAAGTAGGATTTATTTCACATGTACAAGGCTTGTTCAACATTTGAAAATAAATTAATCTATCACATCAGTAGGCTAAAGAAGAAAAATCACCCAATCTTATCAATAGATCGTTTAAAAAATATTTGACAAATTCCAATACCCATTCATGATAAAAAACTCTCAGCCAACAAGGGAAACTTCCTCAAACTGACAGAAAACACCTACAAAAAAGGCATAGCTAACACTATACTTAATTGCTTTACAATTAAAATCAAGAACAGGCAAGTATGTCTCCTCTTACCACTCTTTTTCTAAGCCATACTATAAGTGTTAGGCTATGCAACTTAGACAAGAAAAGAAAAGATAAACAGATTTGAAATAAAACTGTCTGTTCACAGATTATGTGATTGTATATAGATAAATCCTAAAGTATCAACAACAACAACAAAATACTCCTGAAACTAAGTGATTGTAACAAATTTGCAATATACAAGGTTACTTTCCTATACAACAGTAATAAACAATTGGAATTTGAAAATAAAGACACAACATTGCACCTAAAATGAAATACTCAAGCATAAAAATAATAAGATATGTGCATCTATTTTTAGAAAAATACTAAAGTGATAAAAGAAACAAAATAAGATATAAATAAATCGAGGAATATTCTGTACACATGTACTGGAAAACGGTACCTGTAAGAAGTAAAATATTTCCATTTTAACATATGTATTCAAAGGCAATCTCAATTAAAATCCCAGCATGCTGTTTTGTAAATATCTATAAACTGATTATCAAGTTTTTACAAAAAGGCAAAAGAAAACAAAAACTAAAGTAGACAAGGAAAGTCAGAGGTGTCAACTCAACTTCAAAAGTTACTATAAAGCTACAAAAATAACACAGAATGGTATTGGCAAGAGAATGGACACATAGTTAAATGAAACAGAATGAAGATCTAGAGATATACCAACCCCAGTACAGTCAACTAATATTTGTCAAAGAAGCAAAGGCAATTTAATGGAAACAGGATATTCTTTTCAACAAAAGGTGCTGGAAACATTGTACAAAAAAATGTTATTTTTTTTGTATATTATGCAAAAAAAGAAAAAGAATGTAGACATACATCTACAATTTTCACAATAGTAACTCAAAATTACTGACCATAGGCCTAAATGCAAAACACCTTTTTTTAATCTCTAGAAGAAAATACAGGAAAATATCTTTATTATCTTAGGTTTGGCAATGATTTTTTAAACATTCAAAACCAAAAGCATGATCCATGAAAAAAAAATAAGTTGGACTTTATGAAAAGCTTCTGCTCCACAAAATATTACGATAAATTAAAAGATAAGACTGAAGGAAAATATCTGCAAACAAAAACAAAGACATATCTGATAAAGAACTCATATCCAAAATATACAAGTAACTCTTAAAACTCAACCAAAAATCCAGTTTTAAATGAGCAAAAGATCTGAAAAGTCACATCACCAAAGAAAATATACGTATGTAAAATAAGTATATGAAAATATGTTCAACGTTATTTGTCATTAGGAAAATGCAAAATAAAAATAAGATACCACTATATATCTATTAGAATGGCTAAATTCCAAATATTGACAATATCAACTGCTGGCAAGAATGCAAAGCAAAAAGAACTCTCATTCATTTGTAAAATGGCACAACAATTTTGGAAGACTGGCAGTTTTTGAAGCCAATTCTTACTGTACAACCTACTAATCATACTCTTAGGTATTTATTCAACTGATTTGAAATCTATGTTCAAAGAAAGACCGCATGTAAATGCTTATAGCAACATTTTTCATAATCACCAAGAGCTGGAAGAAACCCAGGTGCTCTTCAGTGGGTGAATGGATAAACAAGCTGTATTAATCCATGTAACAATATTATTCTGTGATAAAAAATAAACATATGAGCAATAAATGTACAAAAATTATATAGAGAAAGCTTAAATTCATATTTCTCAGTGAAATAAGGCTGTAAGAAAATGTTGAATAATATATTATTCCAATTATATGACATTCTAGAAAAGGTAAAACTATAAGATAGTGAAAGGATAAGTAGCTGCCAGAGGTACCAGAGCGGGAGAGGGAGAAGATGGAATAGATGAAGCACAGGGGATTTTTAGGGCAATAAAATTATTCTGTATAATACCATAATGATGGATACACACTATTTTGAATTTTTCAAAATTCATGGAACTTGAAAATACAAAGAGCGGCTTTTAATGAGTGCAGGATGGAATGCAGAAAAAAATATCAGTTTCTCTAAGGGATTTCAGGAAAATGCAGACATAAGTAACTTTGGAAATCTATGAGGTATGTAAGTTAAAGGCAAAAGAAACTGTACATAAACACTGTACATTAGTTGGTAAAGTTGTTTTCCAACTGCGACAACAATTTTGATACACCTACACATATATGCCATGTTACATTTTGTTTCATTACATGTCTCATTTTTTTTCTTTTTCTCCTTTAATATATTATTTTGCCTTAAGTGAATATATCTAGGGCAACAATCATTCCTTTAAGGTTGTTTTTCATTATATGTATTTTACTTAATATCTTAGCGTTTGCTCCAGGGCTCACAATATATAATTTATTTTGCCAAAATCTACTTCTGGTTTATGCTAATTTAATTACAGTGAAATGTATAATTGTCATTCCTTTATAGCTCTGTTCCCTCTTGCCTCCCTTTTCTGTGCTATTATTGTTATACATAATTTATATATGTTACAAATGCAACAATGAATTGTTTTATTACTTTATATAATTTGTCTTTTCCACATAGCTTATGTCTTTTTTGTTCCACAGTCCCTCCATTACTGCCTTTTGTATTAAATAGATATCTTATAATGTGCCATATTAAGTGTCTTGTTTGTTTTAATATATATTTTGAGTTACTTTTTAAGTGGTTTCACTGAGGATTGATATCTTAATTGACAATATTCTAGTTAATGTTAATAACAACTAAATTTCAGTACTATACAAAACTTTCATTTTATATACTTCTGTTCCTCCTCCTCTATTTTTATGCATTGTGATTCCATCAAAAGATTTATTATTATTGCTTCTTACAGTTGCTTTTCAAGTCCCATAGGGTAAAAAAAGGAGTTTCAAACAAAGATACATTTATACTGTCCACTTAAAAATATCATTATTGAGGTATAGTTAACATGCCATAAAATTAACCCATGTAATGTGATTAAATTCAACAGTTTTTACTATATTCACAGATATGTACGCCATTATTACAGTCAATTTTAGACCATTTTCATCACCTCAAAAAGAAACCCTAGACTTCTGATTTCCATTTCTGCATACAAGCAGAAATGCCACTGCATTCTTGTTAGTAAAAAGCTGAACATACTGAAAAATCAGTAACTCTTCTTATATCCATGAGAAAGGGGAGAACTCAGGAGAAATTACAAGATTGGAGAAATGAGCAAATAAGAATCTTAACTTACCTGAGCACAGATTCACAAGTAGAAACTGCCCAGGAAACCAGTGCTGGGGAAGGAAATCTTGAACTGAAATTGATGAGTTGCTGGAGGCTCAGTGTGGACAACTTTGAGAGCTAAAACTCTAGGGGAACTCAGTCATAGGGGGCCCTACAATATTATAAGATTTGCCCCCAGGAACTTGCCCAATTTCTCACAGTAAATACCGGAGAAAAATCCCCTCCTGCCTCTGGCAGCAGGAGGAGAATGGGAACCATTTTGAAATACCTCAGGGTGATCTAGTCTTCTTAACAAACCTGCCTACAGAAGAAACTAGTTAACTGAAACATAATCACCTGGGTATTATCAGAGCCTAACTGAAGCAAAGAAGGGAAATAATTAACTGAAGCTGGCTCTAGCCTTCTATGTGGGACAAGGGAAATACCCATCTCCAACCCACTCTATCGGTCCTGTCCCACATAATGGGAGAGAAAAAAAAAACCTGAGAAACTTCTGTGAAAGTTAAAGTCCAGAGACATACCCTCACTAAAAGACTGAGACCTAATCATAGAACTATAGAGCATTTCCCCTCCCTCAAAACCTCACCACCAAATTACTGAAAGACCATTGAAGCAATGTCTTTTACTTGTACACCATGCAGCTATCAAGAGGTTGAAATCCTAAAAAAAAAGAAAAAAGAAAAAAAAAAGCACGGCATTGTTATGAGGCCACACCTGTCTCTAATTTAAAACTATTAAACACCAAGATAGTTTAGCATTATATACTGATGGGCAAAGAAGTATAACAAATGTCCTCTGATTTGAAGGGGTTTATGGACTACCTAAGGGAAATGAGATTTAGTAAACAAAAAAGAAAAGAAAGAATATATAATAGTTGATAATAACAATATGAGATATTATAAATCAGTAGAAGATTAATTACCTAATGCATGACACAGACATTAAGATGTGTAGGAGCTCAAAGGAGGAAATGGTCATAGAAGATGGGAAGAGAGAAGCTTCACAGAGGAGGGAGAATTTGTACTATGTAGAGTATCGGGGCATCTAGTGTAAAGTACAGCTATGGGCCTTGTATCCAATTTTGAATACTTCTGTTCGTAAATCCATCTTTTTTTAATTTTTGAATTTCTGTGCCTGATAAAGGAGTATATATTTTACTCTATAAAGTAAACTTCTCAATGCAATGAAACATTTGTTCCCCAATTATCCTCTCTAATCATAATGTTAACACTGAAAAAATACACCTATTTTATGTGTAATCCCTCTTAACTTATAATTTAAAAATACAATTGTGGAAACATAAATACGTAACTTAAAATTTTGGCAAGGAGCTTATAACAAATTTTGCCCAGTGCATATTTAGATCTAAGGCAAGCTCTTTCATATTCACCACAATTATCTATATGTGTATATGTGTCAATATTTTTTTAAATAGTATTTTTCATCTGCTGTGTTATGATACAAGCAAGTCATGATCAACTCTGCAATGTGTTATAAACTATTTATTATTAATGATAATTTTAACACTAAAATTCAATATTGTGCTTTTGCTAATAATTGCCTTGTTATCCATAGTCAAAATCACCACCTACTCTCTTGAATGTAAAATATTAAAGTCATAACTGTCAGGGAGAGAATTATGCACAACACAGTATGTGGCCATTAGAGTATCATGAGATGTGATATGAGTGTGTATCATGAGTATGTGGTCATGAGACTGCTCTGAGTAATATACACTGTATTGGGAGACATATGTAACCTACTCCTTTGAAGAATTGTCAGGGAGGGCTTCCCTGGGCTTCCCTGGTTGTGCAGTGGTTGAGAGTCCGCCTGCCGATGCAGGGGACACGGGTTCGTGCACCGGTCTGGGAAGAACCCACATGCCGCGGAACGGCTGGTCCTGTAAGCCATGGACGCTGAGCCTGCGCGTCCAGAGCCTGTGCTCCGCAACGGGAGAGGCCACAGCAGTGAGAGGACTGCGTACCGCAAAAAAAAAAGAATTGTCAGGGAAGGGAGAGTTGAATAAAAACTCTTTTAAGACTAAATGTCAAGCACATTCTTTCTAAAATGTGTTTTTAAATTGTATTGAACCATTTCTTTAAAATGTAGTGGATTTTTAAAATACCAACTTTTTAGAAAAATTTTATGTTGAAGTGGCAATTGCTTAGCTAAAATAGTTTTCAAAATATCTAAATATGCCAGTGACACCATGTCCAGAAGTATACTTCTAAAGTAAATAGTATTCTTACAACAAAGAGTATATGAGTTTTATTTATACCAAGAGTTTTTAGGGTAAATGACAATTATTTCTATTTACCAAGTAATCTGATAAATTCTCCCACAATGTTTCATCACTGTATTCGTTTAATCTACCCATTAAAGGAATATATTATATATGCTTATATTAAACCTCAGCAAAAATTTAAGAAAGTGACCGTTTTGTCTTTCTTAAAAATGATAATTTTGATGTCCTGAGTGACTGACAGATATTTAATTAATATCATGCACAGCTTTTATCTAGGAAGATTAAAATACAACTTTCAACTGAAAGATTACATGAAAGAATTTCTTAAAAAGAATAAAACTGGAATAAAATGTCAGATGAACAGAATAAATTCTCAGACTTCAGATGAGAGCTTTTAATGTTTTTGTTTGTTTAAGTGTTGTTGAGATTGAAGCCAGTTTCAGTTATTATGTATGTCTTCTTTTATTGGTCTCCAAGAGATTGTTACACAGGACTCAGTTTATCACATATTTTGCTTCCTACAAAAGAGTCATAAGTTAGAGCGCTCCTCTGGCCCATTTCTTCAGATAATGTATTTTCAAACCCCTATACTAATCCCTGTCCTCCAAAGGAATAACGCTTTCAGAAAATGCCTGATAAACAGAGGCATCCATCGGTAGCTACGTAAATGACAAGTAGATAGCTTGACGAGAAACAGCAGCATTATCTAAAAGCTGACCTGTTCAGTATGGCTTTCCCCACCAGTAATAATTAGATGTTACTGCTCAGTGATGTGTAGCATTGTTCACTTCCCAGGTGTATTTCTCCCTGGAAACATACCCAGATGGGTATCTCCAATATGTCTAAAAAACATTGTACTCATTTATACTGGTATAAAAGAAGTAAACATGTCCCTAAACAAGGGAAGATAGGCAATATCTCAAATCTACTGAAGAAAAGTATAGTGCTTTCCTTCCACATATTTTATTCAATAGCAAATTTCCTATTAATATCTACTCACCAAGTGTTTAGATCTGGAAAGATTCCCAAAACATGTTTTGGAAAGTTTATCTCTTTCTTTCCTTTTGTAACTGTAATCTCTTTAGCTATCCACTTCCTCTGAGTGACATTACTACACAGACACACAAACACACGCACACACACACACACACACACACTCGTGCATGCACATATGCACACTGGTCAATTTCATACCCTGCAAAGTGCAAAACCAAGATTATGGCAGTTATTCAAGTGTTGAAAAAAGAAGATAAAGACATATAAGCATAACAGCTAAAATACTCCACTAAAAATAATGTATCTTCAACCCAGCAATTATACTGCTGGGCATATTTCCCAGAGAAATGAAGATCTATGTTCAAGCAAGAATCTGTACACAAATGTTAACAGAAGCTATATTTGTAATAGTAAAAAACTGGAAACATCCCTGATTTTATTTCTCTCAATTTTAAATGAGATAATATCTGCAATGTCCTTAGCATCATCAACATTGTACTAGTCTTAACTGAAGTGTTTGTGTAGATTCAGAGTTGGCAATTGACACATTTAATTAGTTGTTTATGTCTACATATAAACTTGCTAATTCATTCCATGTCTTGGTTAGAACTTTATGCATTTCCCACGTGTTCCATGCTGTCTCTGCTATGTCAAGTGTCCTTATTTGCCTCATGACCATGGTAAACTTCCACTAATCTTCTAACACCCAGCTCAAACATTTCCTTCTTTAAGAACGTTTCCTTTCACATCATTCATACTATCTATACCAACATAGTTGTGCATTCCCTTGATTTTACGATTACTATTTCTTATGTATGTTGCTAGTAAAACACAAATTAATGTCTATTGGACATGTCTATTTATGTATAAGTTACGTGTTTAGTAACTATATAATTTATTGTCCAAACTGGAACACTTCTGAAAGTAAAATGTGATCCCCTTAGTAATAATGCCAGGCTAACTCATATAAATCCAAACGATAACTTAGAACCCAGGACCAAACTCAACACTAAATAATAATCAACTTGAATTTGGGGACCATATGTTATACTAATTATGTATGAGGACTCAAGCAATTTGCTTTTCATGTAATCAATGTGTATTAATGTTCATGGCACCTGAATGCACAAATGAATCCATAAATGACTCAATGTATCATACTCTGGCCAATGATTTCTGGTGACTCCTTTGATAAGGAGTCACCAGTTGATACCAGTTGATAAGCTTCTGTCTCTCAGTGATTTGTTTTACAATTTTGGAGGTAGAACTTTCCACACCATATTTTTGTTCTGCCGTCTTGTTCCCTTTCAGGCTCTGCCAATAATGGACACTTGAGAGAGACTGAGAAGCTGGGAGAAGGAAGTAGGTCTTGTTTTCTGTTTGCCTCCTGTTCCTTTAGCAACCTTGTTTCTTCACCAGAGCAGCAGCAGTTGCATACAATGGCAGCGACTGAATCTAGTTTGCAGCTTTTTACAAAAGTCACAAACACAGCATCATTGTTCCTCCTCAGAGACACCAGCACCTTGGGCGGGCACCTCATCTTCAAAGGTCTGGTTCCCTTCAAGCTCAGAAATACCTGTGTCAGCTGGCCAAGACCCACTCCTCAGAGCTCAGAGTTTCAGTTGTGCAGGCCCCTTTCTCCAAGCTCGTAAATTTTAATGACACAATCCACTTCCTTTGTCCCACCAGCCCTAAGAGTGGCAGGTGTTTCATGCAAAAGTTACCTCCATGATACCTTAGGGTTTTCTTTGTGCCTTTCCAATTACAAATTTGACACCGTCAAATGTAATTAAGAATTATTTACATTAAGTTATCTTCTTAAATAACCAAATTGTACAAGCATCTTCTGCAGGGTAACATTGGTACATATTCCACACAATATGTGTTTTTCTCCTTGTGGTCTCATGTTCTTTTACAGTTCATTACTAACTAGTTATGAGTCACCAAATTTATAAAATCAATAATCAGGCCTATGAAGGAAATAATTATTGCTATGATCCCATCTTGCCTTTTGTAGCTCCATATCTGAAGACTCCATCAGAGAATATTAATACCATGACCTCTAATTTTTCCTGACTGCAAAATCTCATCTTTGTTTTGGTAGCTCCTTTATAAACCATTCCTTGATCATTTATGCCCTTTTTGAGGTCTTAATAAGCAAATACAAAATCCCAAGAAAGGAGCTCCCAATGGAAAAACTTTAGCTTCATCTCCAATATCCATTTTTCTTTTTAAGTGTAATTTATTTATTTTATTTATTTACTTATTTATTTTGGCCATGCCACATGACATGCGGGATCTTATTTCCCCTACCAGGGATCAAACCCCTGCCCCTGCATTGGAAGTGCAGAGTCTTAACCACTGGACTACCAGGAAAGTCCCTCCAATATCCATCTTTCTAATATCCAATATTTATTTTCTTTCTATTTTTACTCATGTACAATATAACAATTACAATAGTGATTTAATATAAAAATACACAGAACTGTAAGATATTAACTGTACCCATAGTTAAATAATTACTGTACACCTTCCTATTTTAATTAGTGTAGTGCTTTACTTCTTTAAGCTCTTTTAATTCACACATAATTATCTATGTTCATATGTCTTTACAATGACCATTTATATAGCTAGAAATACTTTATTAATTTGATAGGTGAATATTTATGTAGCCATACTCCAGCTTCTGGACATTCAGTTTGGTTGCAGATTGTCTACTCTACACCAGGCCACAATGAATATGTTTGCATACATATTTATATCTATTTTTTGTTTGGAATATATCCTTAGTGAAAATACCTAGATTTAGAAGTATTGTGTCTGAGAGAATTGAAAACATGCTCCTGTAATAAACTCAGACAGAATCTGCTCTCCTGATGATTCACCTCTTGGCTTATCCAAGACAGGGGAAATCACTGCAGTCTTTCTTATGTAGCCAAAAGATTTTGGACAAAACTGGTGCTTAGAAATAGGGGACTATATTCATGGGAAGCTTGTTTGTTCATAGTGAGTTTTTCAGGTATTTGGTATGTGGAAAAGGAAGGGGACCAGTCATGTTGACATTCAGTAGTCTAGTAAGTTGTTACTAGTAAGTTCTTTTTGTCAGTCAGTCTCCAGGTGAGATGAGGTTGATACGTAGAGAGAAAGATGAAGATTCTTAAAAATACCTTAAGACTACAATTGATTTAGACTTGATAGTACATTGGGAGAGTCCAGTGGACTCTATTAGCAGAGTAGTGTTGCAGGGACTCCTCTCCTGAGCACATTGTGAGTTTGCTCTTCTTCACTTCCTTTGAAGTTATGTGACTAACCATCGTGCTCTCACCAGTGAAATATGAGCAGAAATGATAGCTTCAATATCTTAGGTCAGAACAGAGAAGGATGAGGATGTGTGTGGCACATGAAGAGAAATTAGGAGGAAAAATAAGAAAGTGCAGGGAACAGTAATGCAAAAGAAAGCAGTGGTTGGCAGTATTAAGTCCTAATGGAAGAGCAAAGAAAGATCAGAAACAATACCTACACTCTTGGAAAATTAATAAGACAGAGGCTGTTGGTAATCTGTGGGAGAGAATTTTCAGTGCTCTGATGTGAATGAGAACTAGATTAGAGAGATTAAAGAGTAAGTAGAAGTTGAGAACGTGTATGTAAAGTATTGGGACTGCTTGTTCCAGAAGTTTGTTTATAAAGAAAATGGAAGAAATAAAGTGATAATTGCAAGGAGTAGTAAGATCAATAGAGAATTTAAGGTTTCTTTTTAAATTTTTTGTATTCAAGATATGATGACATCTGTATGTTTAAATGTTGATGAGACAAGAACATATAGGTGCAACTTTTCCTTCAGGACATGATATATAAGAAATTCATACAAGCAATAGATAGGAAAAGTTGAAGCAGAAGCTTCAGTCAAACCTGGATAGAGATTCAGGGAGCTGAATAGAAGGTTTTGTTTTATGAATACATTTTGAATTGAATAGATAGAGTTTTAAATCATGAATATATAGATAGTAGTAGCAATAATGGGAGTGAATAATATTACCAAATACTGTGCAGAGTAAAAAAGGGAAAGGAAGGGAAGGGAAGAGAAAGAAATCAGGAGAGAAATAGGGGGTCTCCAGAAATACCTTAAGGTTTGTTAAGTAATAGAATGCTTTTGTTTATGAATAGACATATTCTTGTAACTTTCCAGTTGTCATTATCTATATTCTATATAGGTATATCTATACCTATATCTACATCAATATATGTATTTTTTCTATCTGTCTAAATATCTGTATTCTGGAACTTATAAATATAGGAAAATAGGAAAACTTCTTTGTCTTTACACAGCTGCGTTTGATAAACAAGATCTAAAATACATTTAGAAAATTATGAAAGTATATTTTTTGCTGTGTGCCATTTTTAAAATTTGATTTTGTGTTTTTCTTAAATATGGATTTTCAGTATCCAAAATGTATAAAAATAATTAACAGATTAATTTAAGATTGATAAACAGAGCATTGTTTGAAAACTATGTCTTTAATTTTTATGGAGAGCAGAAAACTAAATGTAGCCAGTAATAATATGATATTGAGGCATCTACTCCCCTAAAGTGGGCTGGAGAAATATAGCTCCTGATTTTTTATAGGGATATAACTGCTGCTTAACTGTGATATGTAATCAAAATAAATTTATGTATGTTAATTGTATTTTTACTAAACAATTTAATTAATAACTTTGAACATTTTAAAATTAGAATGTTCAAAGTTACATGAATCTTTTCTCATCATAATTACTTGGAGTGGCCATTACACTTTCCCCAAGATATAAGAAAACAAAATCCATGGGAATGAGGCAAAGGAATCTTCAGATTCAAGAAACACTTCAGAAGATCATTGTGTTAGGCAGACTCTGAAATGCCCCTCAGTGAGTCCACCTCCTTGTAGTTCAACCTTTGTATAATCATTTCCCTTCAAGTGTGGGCTGGATGTAATGATTTGCTGCTAACAAACAGAATGCTCCAATGTGATGGAGTCTCTTTCCAAGATTAGGTTATAAATCCTTGCTCACATTTATTTTACCTCCATTGTTCAATCCTACCTGCTCAAATTGATGAAGCCAGCTACCATGTTGTAAGGTATGGAGAAGCCCATATTATAAAGAATTGAGGACAGCCTTGGCAAATAGCCACCAGGTAACTGAAGCCTCTAATCCATCAGCCTACAAGGAATTGGATGCTGCCAACAACCACCAAGTGAGTGTGAGTGGATCTTGGGTCCTATTAATATCAAATATTAAGAGGATCCTAGGTCATATCAATGTCAAATATTGATATGACTACATCTTGGATGACACTTTGATTGCAGGCTTGTGAGAGTTCCTAAGTCTCAGAACCCAGAAAACCACATACAGATTCCTGCCCCACAGGTATTATAAAATAATAAATGTGTTGTTGTAAAATTCTTATTTTTGGACAATTTGTTGTCCAAAATAACAATAAATAACTGCTAGAATAATATTGCACACTAAGACCTAGAACCTCCATTAGAAAAAATTAAAATGTGACAAAAATCAATGATGAAGAAGGCAACAGTTTTCTGTTTCATGCCCTTAAAATTTACTAATACATCTTGAATGTTCCAGCATTATACACCCACCAAAAATTAAAAAAAAAGGCAAGAAAAAATACTCTGAGAATCACTCATATGATATAACAAAGAGGTCAAAGCTTCTGCACAGCAAAGGAAACCATAAACAAGACAAAAAGATAACCCTCAGAATGGGAGAAAATATTTGCAAATGAAGCAACTGACAAAGGATTAATCTCCAAAGTTTACAAGCAGCTCATGCAGCTCAATATCAAAAACACAAACAACCCAATCGAAAAACGGGCAGAAGACCTAAATAGACATTTCTCCAAAGAAGATATACAGATTGCCAACAAACACATGAAAGAATGCTCAACATCATTAATCATTAGAGAAATGTAAATCAAAACTACAGTGAGATATCATCTCACACCAGTCAGAATGGCCATCATCAAAAAATCTAGAAACAATAAATGCTGGAGAGGGTGTGGAGAAAAGGGAACCCTCTTGCACTGTTGGTGGGAATGTAAATTGATACAGCCACTATGGAGAACAGTATGGAGTTTCCTTAAAAAACTAAAAATAGAACTACCATAGGACCCAGCAATCCCACTACTTGGCATATACCCTGAGAAAACCATAATTCAAAATGAGTCATGTACCACAATGTTCATTGCAGCTCTATTTACAATAGCCCGGAGATGGAAACAACCTAATTGTCCATCAACAGATGAATGGATAAAGAAGATGTGGCATATATACACAATGGAATATTACTCAGCCATAAAAAGAAATGAAATTGAGTTATTTGTAGTGAGGTGGACGGACCTAGAGTCTGTCATTCAGAGTGAAGTAAGTCAGAAAGAGAAAAACAAATAAATACCGTATGCTAACACATATATATAGAATCTAAAAAGAAAAAAAATGTCATGAAGAACCTAGGGGCAGGATGGGAATAAAGACTCAGACCTACTAGAGAATGGACTTGAGGACATGGGGAGGGGGAAGGGTAAGCTGGAACAAAGTGAGAGAGTGGCATGGACATATATACACTACCAAACGTAAAATAGATAGCTAGAGGGAAGCAGCCGCATAGCACAGGGAGATCAGCTCGGTGCTTTGTGATCGCCTAGAGGGGTGGGATAGGGAGGGTGGGAGGGAGGGAGATGCAAGAGGGAAGAGATATGGGGATATGTGTATATGTGTAGCTGATTCACTTTGTTATAAAGCAGAAATTAACACACAACTGCAGCAATTATACTCCAATAAAGATGTTAAAAAATAAAATAAAATGTGAAAAAAATAAAATGAATATGAGGAAAAAAAAAAGTCCAAGTTGCTGAGAGACTAGACCATAAGAATTCCCACCACAAAAAAGAACTGATAATTATGCAGTTTGATAGAGCTGCCAGCTAATGCTATCATGGTAATCATACTGTAATATATACGTGTATCAAACCAACATATTGTACACCTTTAACTTACACAATGTTATACATCAATTATATCTCAATAAAAATAACTTTTAAAAGAAAAAATATTCCCTTCACATGTACCTGACACTGCCCAAGGGAAGCCTTTTTGGTCTTGGAGCGAGCCCAGAGGGTTCAAGCCTGTGCAGATAAATACAGAAGTCCTAGAGGGGTCTTTTCAGCTAGGCTGTGCAACTAAGAATTGATAGTATTGACATACGTACAGCTGCTTGCTACAAGATTCATTCTACTCCATTTTATCATTTTTTAGAACTTTCACATAAGCTGTGTGCTTATCCATGGAATTTCTTACAAGCCAAGAATGCATTTTAAATTGAACAGAGACATATTTATAGGAAACCACGCATAGATGTCAAATACACTTGCCTAGGAAAGACATAGCCTAAGAAATGATTAAAGGATTCAATCCTGGCATGAAGGAAATACAAAGTATCTGGCATTCTTCTGTAGAATTGTAATGTGAGATAAAGTCAAATAAATGACTTTTTCATGATTAAAAAAACATATATATGTATATATATATATATATATATAGTGCCTAAATAAGACAGATTTTCTTCCTTTCACATAACTTTGTAATGATAGCCAAATTGCCCAGAAATGAAACTCAAGTCAGTACAAGCAGTAACAATAGGACTCAGGTACCATCTATCTTGCTCTTCTGCCATCACCAAGAAAGTTGACTTAATCAACATGGTTAAAACTGGCTTATCACCATAACATCTAGATTTTTCACTATTGGAAGTGGGAAGAGGATATAGAGAGCAAAGAGTTTTCTTTTAAAGACATGACATAAACTGTGTACTTTCTATTCATATCCTCTTAGCTAGAAAACTGTGTACTTTCTATTCACACATCCTCTTAGCTAGAACTTAGTCACGTGGCAACACAAATCTTCAAAGGAAGCTGGGAAAGGTAGTTTCTAGCAGGTAAGCTATATGTGCAAAAAAACTCAGAAAGCATGCATGTATTTTGGGAGACATGAGCAACATCTGCTACAGAAACCAATTCTTCATCAAAGACATTGGATATTCATAAAGAAAGAATAATGTAGCAACTTAGACAAATAAAACACAAAAGCAAAAAATGAGGTTAAGACAGAAGTTGGCATTTTCAAGAGGTAGGAAATGATATACATGGTTTCAGTGTAATGATACATTATGGTTGGAGGGGTCTGAATGAGCTTATTGAAAAAGGTGAATCCAGGAAGGTAGCTTGGTGTCTTGGCAGAAGGTTTGAAAGCCCTAGAAATAATTATTTTTTTCTAAGAAGAGTAAAAACTTTTACTCATTTTGAGCAAAAGAGTAAAATAATTAAGTTTGTATTAAGAAATATTTCAGAAAGCAGATATAAGGGTAGGCTGGACACAAATATAGTTTTAAGCCATATTATAATTTGCAGTTAAATTTTAAAGCACATTAGAAATAGAGCCAAGGAAGTGAGAAAGAAGAGATGACAGTTTAAAGCATACACTTGAAATAGAATAAAGTAAGATAGGATGGGATAGGACAGGATAGGACAGAATAGAACAAACATCGTAACATAACATGACACAGCATAACATAACATAACATGCAAATTGATAACAAGTCAAATATAAGGAATGAGCCAGAGTGAAAATCTGACTATGTCTCCAAAGTTTCCAAGCTAAAATTCTCCCTGAACAGCAGCTCTTATGAAAGGAAGTGGTACAGTAGAAACGACTGAGGTTTTTTTTGAAAAGGAGATAATGTTTTCCATTCTGCATATGTATAGAGTCTCAAATACTTATGGGATGATCTGATAGAAATTTGTGACCGAAATCATAAATTATATTTTGGTTTGCCTATGTTTATCACCTTGGCTTATTTTAGAACACAATGCTCTTATTGTGCTGAGTTGATTGATCTAGTAGTCTGTCACCAGGCCAGTATTTCCATAACTTATTACCCGGTTAATGCCTTTCACTACCTCCTTTTCTCTCCATCAGCATGCATTGGGCAATGAAGCACAAAAATTGCATATGGTGCCCTAATTTTAATATGCAAATATATACTGCTTTACTGTTGTACTTATGGTCTTTCTTTTCCTGAAAGCTTATTGATTGAATTTTTTACTCTAATTGAGAAGACTGAAATAAACCAGTTTTTACCTTGAATAATGATTTTCCATTATTTGCTCTTCTTGAATAATATGAACTATATACCTAACTAGAAAGGAATTAAATTTCTTTTAGAAATTCTGAGCAATACTTTTGTATTACATTTTTAGGATTTATTTCCTTTAAGTAATAACTTTAAATGTTGGTAAAGATAAAAAAGAAAACCAAAAGGAAAGTATTTACTGTAATAATAATGAGCTTTATACAAAATTACTTCAGTTTGAGACTTCTTCAGTTATTCTATCAGTGAACTAATGTACTGCCCTGTTAGACAAGGTCTTTAAACCAATTACATAAGGTTAATTGTATAAATTAACATACCTAATATGATAGCAACAGCACTAACTGGTTGAATAATGAGTGTTTTCTAACTGAATGCATTAAATTCATCTCTGTTCACCTAGTAATAAAAGCAATAACCTTTTAAACATTAAATGGAATAACCATGTCTATAATTATTTGCTTTTTTAGAGAATGAGAAATAGATATGAATCATACTATTTGCTATTTATTTCTAATTTGCATGCTATAGTGATGTTCTCTCAAATCACAATACTTGAATGTATTTCAAAAATAAAACCACTATCCAGGGCTTCCCTGGTGGCACAGTGGTTGAGAGTCTGCCTGCCGATTCAGGGGACACGGGTTCATGCCCCGGCCCGGGAAGATCCCACATGCCGCGGAGCGGCTGGGCCCATGGGCCATGGCCGCTGAGCCTGCGCATCCGGAGCCTGTGCTCTGCAACCAGAGAGGCCGCAGCAGTGAGAGGCCCGCGTACCGCAAAAAAACAAAAACAAAAAAACCACTATCCAATGATTAAATAGAGATGCAGAAAGTAAACCTAAAGGGTAGCAAGCTATATCTAGAATTTTCTTTATATATTGTGTTTTTAACAGTAGCTTGCTAGATTTTGGCAAACCTAAGACAACCATATTGAAATCTGTCAAATGCCATAACAGGATATTTAATATATTTCTCAGTTGATCTCCAAAATTGTTTTTATTCTATACACCTTGTGGTCCAGCCACAGCTACTTCCTATTGCTTGAAAGTGTCATTCTCTTATGACTATAAATTTGCTGATTTTCTTCACTCGTTCTAGTATAGCCATATCTCTCCTTTCTCTATTTTGAGTTCTTACCCCCTCTTCCTTTCCCATGCCATCTTTCTACTACTCTTCTTCCTTCTTTCTCTTCTTCTCCTCTTCATCCTTCTCCTCCTCCTTTATCACACCAAATTTATCTTTTTTGCATACCCAATTCATTTCCTAACAGACCATCTCATCACAAATAATTCTATACCTCTCTGTGCAAATTTAAGGGTCTATTTTTATTTTTCTTATGCCATCAATCACTGTCTCTCTTAGGCTATGATTTCTTACATACACATGTGCTTTTTATCCAAGATAATGTAGGTTTAAAAGAGATTTACTATGTTTCATTCACATTTTTTCTTTAGTACCAAGCCCAAAAACTTTCACATGTTTAGTCCTTAATAACTACTTGCTGAAATATACCCACTGAATATACATAGTAGTTCCTGGCAAGATAGACTCACTAAATTAAAAATTCATGCTTAGGGGGCTTCCCTGGTGGTGCAGTGGTTGAGAGTCCACCTGCCGATGCAGGGGACATGGGTTCGTGCCCCGGTCTGGGACAATCCCACATACTGCAGAGCTGCTGGGCCCGTGAGCCATGGCCGCTGAGCCTGCGCGTCCGGAGCCTGTGCTCCGCAATGGGAGAGGCCACAACAGTGAGAGGCCCGCGTACCGCAAAACAAACCAAAACAAACAAACAAAAAATTCATGCTTTTTTAATATAATAAATAAAATTGAATCTTTAAATTTATAAAGAAAAGAAACTAAACAGGAATACGGAAGTGCCAGCTAAAATTATGTTTCTACAGTGGATTCTAGTTAACATTAACAGCTTGGGGAACTGAGGTGAGTCAATTTTTTTCTGACAAAGTGAGTCCCTAAGAGCCCCAAGAAAGAAAAAGAAAATGTTTCCATTTGGATCAAAAAGAAACAGTGAAATTATCGGTAGAAATAGGTAGGAATAAAAAGCAGTGGAGGGAAAGTCACAGTGGAAGATTACAAGTGAGAGGCAGAATAATTATATTGATAAACGAAACCATAAAGGCTATAGGTAGAAAAGGTAAGATGAAATGATACCACAAGCAATAGAGAGAATGTAAGTTAAAAATCACAAAATGAGTGTTACATTGTTTTAGTGTAATTTAAATGAAAATGAAGTAAGGCAAAATTACAAAGATACAATACTCTGGTTTTGTTCCTTTATTCTCAGTCTATAGTAAAGACTGTCTAATATAAGAGAAAGATAAGAGCATAAATGAGAAGAAATATCATTCAGTATGACCATTTCCACACCTTAAGAGGAAACTAGGTCTTTTCTGAACCTGCCATCTCCAATGTTTTTCTCTTAAATGGCAACATTTATTATCCAATATTTTATATACTTGAGAGGTGCCCTTGCTCCCCATTGCTTTTATAATTCATTATTTTCCACTCTTTTGTTGAAAATAATTTCTATTCCTTTGATGCCCCTGCCCATTCTTTTGATGCCCATCTGGCTATACCAAAATTCCCTCTCCTAGCAATTATTTGTCAATGTCTTGATTACTCTCATTCATCAAAACCTTCACATCTGACTTTTCCTTTTTCAACCCAACTTTTCACCTATCAACTCAAGCTACGTTTTTATCTTGGATGCATTCAATGTCCACATGGGTGATTATCACTTATTCCGCCTATTGGATTATTAATCTCCTTATTCCAAAGGATCTTTTCTAGGGGGAAGACATGCCTCGATCTTTTAGTAAAGATTACTAAAATCTTAAATGACGACTTCCCCCTACATGTCTTCAGTTAAATGGATCACAAGATCATACCTAACAGTAATGAAATCACAGAAGATGAGGATTTTTAACTGGTAACATCATCATTCTGAAAAAATTGAGATTCTTGCTGTGTAGAGAGTCCATACGGGATAAGCAATCAGCAGAATCTGTGAGACCATCTACTTTCACATCTCAGAGTTTGTACTACTGATATTTTTTCTCTCTTAGATATACCTCAGCTACCAAATTAAGTCTTCCCTTTGTCTTTTAAGTATTTTCACATCTGTCTCATTTATATAAAATAAATCCCACACTCAAGCTGCATGTCTTCTGAAGCTACATTTCTTGCCTCCATTTGCATTCAAACATTCCTGAAAGGGTGATTGAATCACAGTGTCTATTTCTTTGGCTCTCATTTATTCACAAGCCTAATTCAATTAGGTTTTACACCCACTTTTGCAGTAGCTCTCATTGAATTTATCAATGCTATCCATGTGCTACAAAGCTACACACAGCATTTCATTAATTCTGTTTCTTGACCACCTTTACCTCTTGACAATATTGACCACTATCTTCTTAAAGTAATCTCTTCTTTTGGCTTCCTTAGCAAAAAAATCCTGAGTTTTCAACCCACATCTCTAGCATCTGTGTCTCTTTTTATTCTTTTTGACACAATCCTTACATCTTTGTTTTTCTTCAAAGTCACACTTTATTGTATTGCTAGCTATATTATCTTCTTAGGCTGTCTAATACTTTCACATGTTCACAAACATTTACTTAACTATTTATTCTGTGCCTAACACTCATTCAGGTGCCAGAGACTGAAAAATGCATACAAAAATTTGTGATCGCATGAAGTTACATTTTAGCTTTGGAAATGGCTAATACACAAAAAAATTAAATAAAATATATAGTATATTACAAAGAGACAAGCATCAAGGAGTAAAAAGAAACCAGGGATTTGGAATAGGGATTGTCAAGATGGAAGAACTGAACTTTTGGAGAAAGTAAAGAAAATGTCTCACAGAAAAGGTGATATTTGAGAAACTTGAAGGAGGTAAGAGAATGGAGATTTGTGAATGTCTAGGAGGAGATAACTGAAGGGAGGAAACTGAAGGACATATTAAAGGAACTATATAAAGAGCTTCGATTGAATTCTATTGAGAGGTATTAACTTACTGAATGAATAAATGAATCATAGGTAATCTTCATGGGAAGAGACATATCAAAATATTTTATAATCAGTGAAATATATTTTATTTAGATTATTTTCATTCTTTCATTTGTAATAAGTATTCTCCTTTTATACTGTAAATTAAATCTAAAATATAATTAAAACATTGATATAATAAAAGTATAAATATGAAATAAATTTATAAAATGTATTAAATATAATTAACGATACAGTTTAGTAACACTCTTCTAGATTCTGGGATTAAAAGGAGAAAGCTATATAGGAAGACCATAGTAGTTTACACAGTGGGTTTTAAATAATCAAGTCATACACATATACTATAAAAATTTGGAAAGATAATTTCGAATTCTTATTATGGTCCACTCACTCTGTTCTCTCCATCCTCTTTCTTTACTGTCTTGTAAGTATGTTTTGGTGACCATAAGAATAACCCTAGATTTTCAAACAAAGAATTTAAGAAGATATTTCTGTAAGAATGAGGTTATTGGTCTCTTAGATATTCGGCTCTTAAATAATTTTAATCGTAACTCTCTAGGCTGCTGATGATTTCAGCCAATGCTGAGGTTACAGCATTTTGGCCTAGACATATCTTGCTCCCTGAAGTTCAATCAACAGCTTATTTTGTCACCCCTTGTCACTTAGTAAATTTCAGGGAATCGGTTGTAGCATGGTTAGTTAGTCGATGGCCTCAGTTATTTTTGTTGGAATCTTCTGTTTCTATAAAGGTTATAAAATTTAACAAAGCAATGAGCCCTATCAGCTGGAAATCAGTCAGGCTTTTCCCTTCTATTGGCACATCCTCCATGTCTGATCATTGCTCCAAAGGATTGAGTAGCAGTAAGAGAACAGGGAATCCAGTGAGACTAAGGCTAAGATCTTCTCTCCATCAGATATATAATTTCCTTATTTTAGTTTAAAGTAAAACATATCCATTATTTAAATGCAAGGTTTTTGTGATTTTGAAAAAAAAAAAACAGAAAAGATTGTGAAATGGACTAAAGTTTTAAACCACAGTGGGGAAAGAGTCTATACATTAAATAAAGAATACCTATGGTGTCAAGAAGAATATTGAGATAGGTATATAATATATGTAGTAATGCAACCCCCTCACACTTACTTTCCAGACTGATAAAGCCACCAAAGCTGCACAGCAATTCACCTCCAGTTTCTTGCCCTTTGCAATCACACACATTTTAACCACAGTCTTACAATACGATCAGGAACTAATTCTCACCTACATTAGGGGATTTTAAAATCTTTTAAACCCCTATGTTTCAACATTCAGGTGGACTTATTTCTGTTTCCATTAGTTTTTACATTCGGAATGCCTGCATACTTTCTGAATATATTCCTGAATGCCATGAATACTTTCATAGAATATTCCCTCTTATTTGTCATAATCACTTTGGATATATTGTTTCTGCTATGGTTTTGGTGCTTCTACTCACTGCTTCTAGTAACACATGGTCTGAGTTCTTTCAATTCTTCTTCACATGGCATAATTTCAATTCTCCTTTCCATAATTGTTATACCCCTCTTCTACTTTGCCTTTGATTAATTATCTTGCATGATAGAGGCTACTATTTAGTAATAACCAAAGTGCCAGAAATACCTTGAAACAAGGTACACAGCATATCGTAGACTGTAAGAAACACTGCTTAATTGAAAATTATCACTATCTTGCTAACAACTAAGTTACAGAAATAATATGTTTGGAATCTGAAATTCAAAGCAAATCTTTCTGGTTCCAAAGTCAATTATGTTTCCACCCTATTGACGGCTTTATGCTTTTTATCCTCTATTTTCCCTTCTTACTCTATTAGTTTCCTGTAGCTGACGTAACAAATTACCATAAATTTGGGAGCTTAAAATTACAGAAACATATTCCCTCACAGTTTTAGAGGTCAGAAGTCTGAAATCAGCATCACTGGGCTAAAATTAAAGGGTTGACAGAGCCACACTTCCTCCAGAAGCTCTATTGGAGAATCCATTTTTAACCTCTTCCAGATTTGGTGGCTGCCAGCCTTCTTTGGCTTGTCATTGTATAACTCTAATTGCTGCTTTTGTAATCACATCACTTTATCCTCTTCTGTCTGGGTCAAATCTCCCTTTGCCTCCCTCTTATAATACTACAGGTAATAACAATACAGGTAATAACACTTAGGTCCCATGTTATCATCCAGGATATTCTCCCTGTTTCAAGGCCTTTAACTTAATCACATATGTAAAATTGGTTTTTTTGGGGAGGGGTTGAGGGGGTTGTTTGGTTTGTTTGTTTGTCATACAAGGTAACATCCACAGGTTCCAGTATTTAGGAGGTGGATATCTTCTGGTGGGAGGTCATTACTTAGCCTACTGCACTCTCTATCCTTCTCTACTCTGCTCTTTTTTCAGGTTCTGATAACCATGTCTTCCCTTCATTCCTTCTGCTCTATAGGGAGCTACAGCTCCTTCTTTGTAACCCTGTGGTTTAGTACCATTCCTCACACTTTCACTCACCTATACTTTTGTAAATAAAACAGTTTATTAAACTCTTCTTCAATTATCTTAATTATCTTAATTTGTGTGTGTCTATATGATGCTTGGATCTTTAAAATATCTAAGACATAAAATATAATTTGGGACATCAGCAAGATGGCAAATAGGAAACCTGAAATCTCTTTCCCCTTATGGACACACCTATTTAGTGACAATGCACAGAACAGTTCCCCTTGGGAGAAATCCAGAAACTGACTGAGAGGCTCCTGAATGCTGGGTGAGCACAGAACCAGCCACATCAAAGCTGGTAGGAATATTTCATCATGAGTCCTGTACCAGAGTACAGCACCATGCTATTGAAAGGAAACTCCCAGTTTCCAAATTCTTCCTAGGGAGTGAAGGAAAGGACTAGACCATAGATTCAACATTATGATTATGCTGGGGGCTTCCTGAGCCACTGACTTCTGTCTCACCTGTTTTGAAGCTCTGATGAGACTTGGGATACTCTAAATATTGGGGACTATTGAGAACAAAAACTGTTGTTTGAACTGGCAAACTAACACATGCAATACTACACACCCCAGCTCAGCACAAAGCAAACAGGCAAGAAGAAACCCAGCCCCCAGCTTCTCCCATGGAGGAAAAAAAAAGCACAGGCAACAAAAGCAAAAGTATGGAGATTCCTTGAAAAACTAAAAATAGAATTACTATACAACCCAGCAATCCCACTACTGGGCATATACCCTGAGAAAACCATAATTCAAAAAGAGTCATGTACCACAATGTTCATTGCAGCACTATTTACAATAGCCAGGACATGGAAGAAACCTATGTGTCCATTGATAGATGAATGGATAAAGAAGATGTGGCACATATATACAATGGAATATTACTCAGCCATAAAAAGAAATGAAATTGAGTTATTTGTAGTGAGGTGGATGGACCTAGAGTCTGTAATACAGAGTGAACTAAGTCAGAAAGAGAAAAACAAATACCATATGCTAACACATATATATGGAATCTAAAAAACAAAAAAAAGGTTCTGAAGAACCTAGGGGAAGGACAGGAATAAAGACGCAGACATAGAGAATGTACTTGAGGACACAGGGATGGGGAAGGGTAAGCTGGGACGAAGTGAGAGAGTGGCATGGACTTATATATACTACCAAATGTAAAATAGATAGCTAGTGGGAAGCAACCGCATAGCACAGGGAGATGAGCTTGGTGCTTTGTGACCACCTGGAGAGGTGAGATAGGGAGGGTGGGAGGGAGACGCAAGAGGGAGGGGATATGGGGATATATGTATACATATAGCTGATTCACTTTGTTATACAGCAGCAACTAACACAACAATGTAAAGCAATTATACTCCAATAAAGATGTTAAAAAAATAAAATAAAATACATTTTTTAATAAATAAATGCATTGCTATGCACCTTGCTTTTCTCCCTTAATAATGTTGCCAAAAGAGGGATTGCTGAGTCAAAGGATAAAATGCATTTTTAATTTTATAGATAGCATGATATTTATTGTCCTCCCAGAATCTTCTTGATGTTGCTATTTTTCTCTCTATAAGAAAGTTTTCAGCTGTTTCAGAAGCTTATGAGCTTCTCTCATTAAGATTTAAATGACAAATAAAATCTGATATACTTTCCCAGATATTTTCATCTAAACAGAGAATAAAGTCTGAAATGAAAAGAACAAATCTCTAAATGATGGTATCAATCAACTGAAAGAATTTAGAGAGGGCATATTCAATATTCTAGAATTTGTGCCAAGCAAACAGAAAAAGTTGTCCTTACTCAAGGTCTTAGAGTGTAACTATTATGTAAACATTTACTTTAAATGTCACTTCTTTGAAAGTCTGACCTTGGCTGTTAGGTATTTGACACATTTGTTAGACCAACTTCCTGCCTGAATAATTGAATCAAGTAGAGTTCTGTTTACCCACTTAGAAATGTAACTGTTTATTTAAGTTCCTATACAAACTGACCACTTCTGTTTCTACTATAAACCATGAAATATGTAAATTAGTTAAATAAAATCTCCTAAAGTTAAATACGTACAAAAATAAATAAATAAAAATAAATAAATAAATAAAAGGATCATATACCATGACCTAGAGGGATTTATCCCTTGGAGTTGAAGATGATTTCAACATACAAAAATCAATTAAAGTGATAAACCATGTTAACAGAAAGAAGAAACTTGTTATAGAAGGATTTTACACCAACATAATAAAGGACATGTATAATAAGCCCACAGCTAATAACATACTCAATGGTGCAAAACTAAAAGCTTTTCAGGAAAAGCTCAAGAACAAGGCAAAGATGTCCACTCTCAGCACTTTTATTCAACTAGAATTCCTAATCAAAGAAATTAGGCAAGAAAAAGTAATAAAAGGCATTCAGGTTGGACAGGAAAAAGTGAAGTTGTCTCTGTTTGCAATGGCACGATATAGAAAAACCTGAAGACACTAGAAAAAATTCTCAGAACTAATAAAGAAATTCATTAAAGTTGCATTAAGTAAAAATAATACAAAAATTAGTTTCATTTCTATAAATTAACAGTGAGCTTTCTGAAAAAGAAATTAAGAAAACAATGTAATTTACAATAACATCAAAAATAATATACAAAGGAATAAACTTAATTAAGGTGAAGGATTTGTACACTGAATACTACAAAACATTGATTAATAAAATTAGAGTCAAATAAATAGAAAGCCACTCTGCATTCATAAACTGGAAGATTTAATATTGCTAAAATGTCCATACTACCCAAATCAATCATGGATTCAATGTAATTTTTATCAAAATCCCAACGACATTTTTTTTTATAGAAATAGAAAAAAAAAATCCTAAAACTCACATGGAACAAAAAGATCCCAAGTAGTCAAATAATCTTGAGAGAGAAGAACAAAGCTACAGGCATCACACTTCCTGGTTTCAGGACATATTACTATGCCACATTATAAAACAGTATGTACTAGAATAAAGACAGACATTTAGATCAATGGACCAGAATAGGGGGCCCAAAAAATCTCATGCATATATGATCAACTGATCTTTGACAAGGATACATAGAATGCACAATGAGGAAAGAATAGTCCCTTCAACACATAGTTTATGGAAAACTGGATATCTACATGAAATCGGACCATTATCTTACACTATACCAACAGATCAACTGAAAATGGATTAGAGACTTGAACATAATACCTGATATTATAACATTCCTAGGACAAAACATAGGAGAAAAGCTTCATGACATTTGTCTTGGCAATGATTTCATGGATATCACACCAAAAGCACAGGCAACAAAAGCAAAAACAAACAAGTGGCATTACATCAAACTAAAAAGCTTCTGCACAGCAAAGGAAACAACAGAGTAAAAAGGTAACCTATGTAGTGAGAGAAAATATTTACATATCATGTATCTGATAAGAGGTTAATATCTAAAATATATCGGGAACTCCTTTAACTTTATAGCAATAATAATAATAATAGTAATAACCCAATAAAGATAGGCAAAGGTCCTGAATAGAATTTCTCCAAAGAAGACATACAAATGGCCAAAAAAATATGAAAAGATGCTCAACATCACTAATAATCACAAAAATGAAAATCAAAACCACAATGAAATATTACTTCACCATTGTTACTATGACTATTATTTTTTTAAATGATGAGTGTTGGTGAGGATGTGGAAAAATTGGAACCCTTGTACACTGTTCACAGGAATGCAAAACTCTGCAGTGTCTATGAAAAACAGTATGAAATTTCCTCAATTTTTTTTAAACGAACTACTACATGATTCAGCAATCTGACTTGTGTGTTTTTATCCAAAAGAATTGACATCAGAATTGAATATCCTCGAGAGATATTTGCATCTTCATGTTCATTGCAGCATTATTCACAATAGCCAAGATGCAGTGTCCATCAACGAATGAACGGATAGAGAAAATGTGATATATACATACAATGGAATATTATTCAGCTTAAAAAAAAAAAAGGGAAATCCTCCCATGTGTGACAACATGGATGGACAATATATTAAGTGAAATAAGAAGTGACAGAAGGAAAAAATACAACGTAATATCACTTACATGAGATTTATAAAATAGTCAAACACATGGAAGCAGAGCATGGTATGGTAATTGCCATGGGCTACAGAGGCAAAGGGAGGGATGGTGAGTTGCTACTCAACATGTGTAAGGTTTCAGTAACACAAGATTAAGTTCTAGAGATCTTCTGTACAGCATATTGTTTGTAGTTAACAATACAGTCTTATACACCTACAAATTTTTTACAAGGGTAGATTTCATATTAAGTATCTTACCACAACATGTATATAAAATTTGATCAGTGTACTTTCCTACTTCAAACACTGGTGGTTTTTTTTTTTAACACATTTCTAGGTGTGGTGGAAGGATTATTTTGAAATATTCACTTTGGGTTTTAAAAAGGAAAAATTCACGATTATTACTTGTGTGAGTCCATATGGACAAGATATTATAATTCAAATGGATGTCTTAGGATCTACCAGTCTAATGGTTTATGGTGCTCTCCTGGTACACAATGTTAGTCAAGAAAGTGTGTGTCCTGAAAAATACCTGACTTTTGCTAATGTCATGAATGGAAAAGAGAATCATCTAATGTTGATGGAATTCTTCTTAGCCCCCTCATTTGTATATTTTTGTTACTTTTAATTACTTGTTTATTTTGTATTGTCTGAAAGTTATCGCTACATTAGAACACTTTATTTTCAAAAATGAGATACAAAGGTCTTCCAGGAAGGTGAAGTAGGGGTATAACTGAGGGGGAATAATAATAATTCCCCCTAATAATTCATGTATGATGTATATAAATACAGGCATTGTATAGCTCTACAAATTGACCAAAATGTGTGTTGGCCCAATATTCAGAAAACAAAAGAAGAATGAGAGCAAGCTAAATCAGAAATTTCTGAGCAAAGAATAATTTAATTAATACTTGATTAGTATAATGTAATTAACATTGATTGTATTTGTTTCATTTTTTCCTAAAAATGAATACAAAGATATTTTTCAGGTCTTGTTCAGACCTATACTGAATTTGCTTTTAATCCCCAATACTACTGTTATCCTTTGAGTTTACTCTCTGGTTAAATAATACGTGAGCTGCTGTCCATTAACCTAAGTAGAATGTACTGGGTTAGCCCAAAAGTTTGTTCAGTTTTAAGTAAAAATAAAAGACACATTTTTCATTTTCATGAAGAACTTTATTGAACAATGTATTCACTAACCAAATGGACTTTTTGGCCAATCCAAGAATATTGAAGTTTCTATTTGGGGAAAAAGTTTTATCTAAAATGTTGATTTGAGTAGCGGATTATAGATTTTCAGTTGAAAATTAATAACCATTACATTCACATTTCTAACGTCAGGGTGAATAAATTGGTGCTATTGACTTTCAAGGTCTGAACAGAAATGATTTTTGGGGATTAAAATGGGGAAGAAACAAGGACCTACTGTATAACACAGGCAACTATATTCAATATCTTGTAATTATGATGGGAAATAACCTGAAAAAGAACATATATATATATAAAACGGAATCACTCTGCTATACACCTGAAACTAACAAAACATTGTAAATAAACTATACTTCAATTAAAAAAAATTTTAATGGGAAAGAAAAAATATAGCTACAGATGGCTCAACTTTATTGTAAGGAAACCCTAATAAGACAATTCAACATATACAATATACATTATTATTGATTTTGGAAGTACCCCCTTTACTCCAGCCTGTGGATTGACTTCCTAACTGAATTTCAAAAAGGAAATATAATTGAGAAATGCAGTTAACAAAATTAGCTTTTCTTCAGGGAAATATATTTAACTGTTCCTGAGGCAATTTTATATGTGAATTACTGATCAATGAAATGTAAGTTTCTAGGAAACTAGACAATTTTAGAAACAGAGGGCAGAATGGAAATCTGGAGGTTATCCTGTCTATCTCATCTTTCTAGAAGCTCAGCCTTATGCCAAGTAGTGTGGAAGTATTCCTTGAGTGCAGAAACTTGCCCTAATCTTATAAAACTGTTACTGTGCATATGAATGTCTGCACAAATGTCAATGACAAATGTGGGACTGGGACCATTTATCCCAAATGTACCCTCTTTCATCCCTAATAGTTTAATTACCTTTAAATACATTTCTTAGTTTTATAGGTCATTTTTGCCTTTGGTCTGTAAACATGTTTTAAAGAGCTTAAACTCCTCCCTCTAGCTGATTAGCACCAGGACTGGAACAGACCTGCCCAGCAGCCTGCCTGCACCAGTACTGGGATGCATCAGGCCCAGCCAAGCAAGTAGCCAGGCAAGGACAGAGCCCCACCCACCAGCAGGCAAGCTGCTTTAAGACCCCCTGAGCCC
Organism: Orcinus orca; assembly: GCF_937001465.1. Taxonomy (NCBI): domain Eukaryota; kingdom Metazoa; phylum Chordata; class Mammalia; order Artiodactyla; family Delphinidae; genus Orcinus; species Orcinus orca. Next base: position 59,817,795 of record NC_064564.1, read on the forward strand.
ATAGCTGCTGTGGAACACAGCCCTGCACACCAGAGGGTCCAGGACCTGACCCCACACACCAGTGCACAGGACCAGTACCAAGGACCCTGAGGGCCCTGCAGACAGATATCTTAGGTAGTAGCTCTGCCCATCAGTAAGCAGGAACCAGCCCCAGAACCCCCTAGGTCCATGGAAGTTCCTCAAAAAATAAAATATAGAACTATTACATGATCCAGCAATTCCACTCCTGGGTATATATCCAAAGGAAATGAAAACATTAATTTGAAAAGATACATACACTAATTTACAATTGTAAATAGCATTACTATTTACAATTGCCAAGAAATGGAAGCAAGTTAAGTATCCATCAAGAAATGAATGTATAAAGAGGATGTGATATATATTTGCAACAGAATATTACTTAGCCGTAAAAAAGAATAAATTTTGCCACTTACAACAATGTGGATGGACCTGGAGGGTATTATGCTTAGTGAAAGAGAAAGACAAATACTCTATGTTATCACTTATATGCAGAATCAAAAAATAAAATGAGTGAATATAACAAAACAGAAGCAGACTCATATATAAAGAACAAATAGTTGTTAGCAGTGGGAGAGGTAAGGGAGGAGGACAAGATAGGTGCAGGGGATTAAAAGGTGCAAACTACTATGCATAAAATAAATATGCTACAATAATATATTCATACAGCACAGGGAAGATAGCCAAAATTTTATAACTTTAAATGGAGTAAAAGGGCTTTTCTTTTAATGTAAAGCTAAAATTTATAAGTTACAGGGATAATATTGAGCACAAGGTATCTGTCAGTGTTAGCAACTAACGTATAATGGTATCCAACTGCCTTCCCAAATGAAAAAGCTGCTGCTCAGTAGTATTGGCCAAATTATTTTCACAACTCTTTCTGTTTCCTATGAGCTCTAATTCAACCTCTAGGATGACAGAAAAATCTCCCTCCCTGGCATGTGATTTCTGCTATTTTACTTGCTCAAGGTCAGTGTTTCTTCATTACTTTAGCTCTTATCCTCTTTGAAAGCCCCTGGACCTGTATCTCAGGTCAGATTGTTACACATATATTAATAGTGTACTCTGAGAACCCCAGGTGCTTATTTCTATACAGTCGTATGTTGCTCTGGAAACAACAGGGTTTAATTATTCTTTGAGATCCTTTCTAATGATATTTTTATGATTTTTTGGGTCATATACATACTAAAACTAATTTTACAATAAAAGTAATATGAGTTAAAATACAAAATTTTAATGGATCAGGTTATATAAAGTGAATATAGACCCCTCCTGCCATCCTAACTTCTTCCACAGTCCCAGAAATAATCTCTATTAATTGCATCTAACACGTTTTACTAAAAATGTTCTACACATAGGTGTAAGTATTGTCATACTATCATAAAATACCTTCTTTCACTTAACAGTATATATATATATATATATATATATATATATATATATATATATAAAGTTTTTCTTCTGTTAGGACATATTACTTATCTCATATTTTAACAGATATATATAATCTTACCACACAAATGTGACATTTTATATTGAAGCTGTATTCTACTGGTGAACATTTATGTTCTAATTTGTATAAATTATAAGCCATTTTGCATAGCATTCCTTTATACTTCTGATTGTGTTTTCTACAACCTGTGATTATACAAAATAAATTCCTACAAATGGAACTGCTTAATCAATTTTTTAAATTTTTAAATAGACTTTAAAAATTGTAACACTTTACAAAAAATATCATTAGTATTATTTTCCTATTAACTTGATAAACTTATTAATCACTTTAATGTTTGTTAATTTAGTTGGTAATAAAAATAATCTAGTTATTATTAGTACCCTTAAATATGTGTGAAGCCCAAAATATTTTCATATGTAAATCATCTTTTTAAATGTATTTTTCTGTGAACTGTCAGTTAATTTCTTTTTACCCTCTTTTTCCTCTTTTTAATTATTTTTGAGAGATTAAGGAATGTATCTATTTGTTTCCTACGAATTTTACAACTCCATATTTTTACTTGGTACTATCTAGTATTTTTCTAACCTTACATTTCTTGAATTAATTCCAAATGATAATGTAGAATTATTTTTATAATAGTTCTCAAATAATTTACATATGATATCTGCATCACTACTCATAGTAAATTTGGCCTCTATTTTATTTATTTATTTTTATTTTTGTGCTGTGCTATATGGAACCCTCCACACCAGATGCAGCAAAAAACAGTGTTAAAGCAGAGATGATATGAATCAGAACAAACTCTGAAACAAGGAATCCCTTACTGTTGAGACAATGTGTGCCCCATTATAAGTCTACTCTGTGACTGAGTTTTCAGTGTGATACTACAACGAGTCCTGAGTCCATAACTGATTTCATTGATTGATTTTCATTATCTCTCTACTTCACAACACTTTCTAGCTTCTCCTCATTTTCGGTCAATTCTTTATCTAGTTTGGTGTGTACCTGTCAGTAGTCTAGACTTCTATTGCAGAAAAGTCTGAGAATTTGTTTTTCTTGATCTTTGTCAGGTAATGGCTCCATCAAATACACACTTAGGAGTATCATGGAGCATGAAAACACTGACAGATTTCCCAGGGACACCTGAGCTCTAGACATGCTTATAGGTCCTTTTGTATAACACCATACCTGGCTCATAATAATATGAATTTATTATCCATGCCAGTAGTATAACTCATTTCTCTTCTTTCTAATGTACCAGCTTACAATGCTTAAAATGACCAGAAAAGAAGTCATTACTTTAGATTTACTGTAATCTTATTGTATTCTTTGGAGGAAGGATTCCTGCCTAGGAAGGATTCTGATCTTAACCATCAGAATTTAGAGTACCAAGTCAATGTGAGTGACAGTGAGGCCAATCCTACTTCCATTTTACCTCCAAACATACCCATTCGAGTTAAAACATTATATATCTGCACTTGACCAAGTGCATTTATTACAATTCTGAGGCTATCTCTCAAAATGTTTTCCCTGAGGTGGCAACTTATTTAAGCTTTCAGTAGGCCACCCTGTCATTCTTTTAGCCTGTTGGCTTCTCATAATGTGTTATATGGTAGGAATAGTGTGTTAATTATGGTACTTCCTTTGTCTTTATTAAATATCTTGATCTGAGACAATATTATGTTACCTTCTATGTCAGTAAATGTAATTTTCTACAAGGCTTGCCACTGTTGTTGGCAAAAATCCATAGTTGTATTAGTTCTCAATTCTTGTGAGAAAAAATTAATACCTTTTCCAAGGTGGAAGGGATATAACTGAATTAAACTGAAGCCAAGTAACTCTGATCATCTGAAAGAATGGTACAACTGGAGGATCTGTGCAAATCTTTTCCAGTAAAGATACCACATATAACAAAGTTGCTGAAAATACCAACTTGAATAAGTTTACTGAGTTCCATTTTTTGAGTCTTCCTTTAAGGGAGGGATGACAAACAGGTGAAATGAAGAGAATGTAATAGGAACTACAAACCTCTGCAACCTTTAAAGTCATGGATTGCACTGAAAATTTCAACAATTTATCCCACGACAAAGTATCAATATAACTTATGATTTATTAAGTTGGCAAGAAGGGATGGGAAACAGCCTGGAGGGCTTCAGGTTGGCCTTTTCTAAGATCATCTTTCTACATATTAAGTCAGGAAGCCACTGTGAGGACTATTCTACCAGTGTGTGTCCATTCTAATTATGCACTAAAGTACCAAGTAAATAAACACAAATGGGGTCTGTGTACCTATTGTATCAAATGTGAGATGTTTGTGCCAGAATGCCATGTATTATCTCATCCCAAAAGGCTCCCTCTAACAAGTTGGCCATAATAGTAATTCAGGATCAGTGCTAGTGAGACTCTACATATAACAGACTTAAAATACCTGGTACTCCTCTTTCTCCAACGGTCTGCTTCAAGGAAGGATTAAAAGGTGTTGCAACAATGTCTTCCTCAAGGAACACAACGTCCACCTTAATCAGTGTGCTTCGGGTCTGATAATAGAATTGGATCTAAAAAGTGAATGAAAATTGCAATGATATCCTTGTAGCAGCTGACTCAGCTTTCTTTTCACCACCTCTATTTTAAACTTTTTTAGTCACACAAATGAAGTAACATCCTAGATGACAGCCTATTTTGCCTTTAGCTCCTATGGCTATTATCTTGCTCTTTGTCCTCCTAAATAACCCTTGATTTACTTGGCTAATTTCCAATAAACATTTAAAATTGAACTCTTTTTATCTCTTCTATTTTCTCACTTACTCTAGCCCAAAATATTTCATTACATAATCTTTTTAGGTACTTATAAAAGAATTCAGTTAAAGGCCCCAAATAAACACACAGTTTGTCATTGGCACCTTTTACTTGCTTCCAGTTCTCTGCAGTTTTATCTTAACCTAAATCTTACACTATTCTGCTTGAAGATATAAAGCTCATACTACAGCTTTACAGTTCTATTCAAATAGAGCATTCAACTAAAAATATATAAAATTTCATTTGGAACGTCAAATAGTCATTTAAAGTATGGTCATATTTTACTCTTATAGGTGACATGTAGAATAATCGAATTCAGAACTGGGAGAATTTTGATGAAATGATTTTTTCTTAAATATATCCAAATGATAAGTCATTTAAAAATACAGTTATGATAAATCACCAAAAATATACAATTATAATGGCAAGTAGACAATTTAAAACACTTAATTTTTAGGTAAATTTATCTTTTTAGCATTTATACTAATAAGTAGTATAGATATTTAAATAATTCTCTTTACATATTACATTCACATCAATTCATATTCTTGGTCTCATTTTAATAATTTTTCTTTTATTTCCTACTACTTTAGCAAGTTCTTTTCATATGTTCACTCCTTGTGATTAATAAAAAGTCATAGAAAAGTATAAAATCCTGTTTAAATTGAATATTTTTTATATTCTAGGCTAGAAACGCTTTCTATATTAAGCAAGACCACTTGAGTTTTAATGCATACTTATAGAAATATGATCCATTTATTTTATATTATCTGCTGGAAATGAAAACTGTTCCTGGAGGTCTTCAGCTACCTGAAATGGATCAAAGTTCACATGTTAAGGGTAATCAGTATGTACAGTCAGTCGTCATTTTCTGCAAGCTGAAGGAGCCATACTGAGTACCTCTAGCCATTGAAAAAACGTAATTGTTCACTTCAGTTCATGTTGTATCAGGAATCAAACATATTAAAAATATGTTTATTGTGATTTTGTTTCAATTCCTAAAGGAATCTGAGGGATGTCTTCTGGTCTTGGGCAATGGTTGTCTGTTTTTCTTTCTTGTACATTTAAAGCAGAAAACTAAGAGACAGCAAAGTGTGGCAGAGCTGAGTATATTTTTTCATATAAGATGCTTTTAGAAGTATGCAACGCACAAGAAATCAGCAGTAATACTTTAACATAATTTTAAGTATCAAGCTGCAGCCTACTTTTCTCTAATACACTTAAAACCATATGGTTGTTTCTGTTTTCAGTGTCAATTTGGTTGGGTGGGCAATACTTAGGCACAACATAAGACAATTTCATTGAGTCTTAAAAGGTCTTTATTCACACTTGAGCTAAAGCAGCTGGTGGAGGGTTAGAGAGCACTCGAGTCACCAAATCTCTGGATATTGCCTTCTGCTGCACCATCTGTGCCCTGTTAAATATTCTTGATTTTTGCCAAGTTTGGGCCAATTTATATGTTAAATCAGTTACTGAAATCAGGATCCAAGAAGCTTCAGGGAGAAAAAAAAGTGATATTAAACTGTACAACTCTTATACATTAATTATTAGTATTGGAATGGGAAGTTCAAGTACTGCCACTCAAAAGATCATTGTGAGAAATCAGGCTCGCTGAATTTTGGGAGGACTGTGAATGTGAATTATTTTTCAAAAGCATTCACCCCAGAAAAATGTACCCTTCCTAATCTTTCAAGATAGTGAGTGAATTTTGTATGGAATGCTACAGAGCAGCTGCAGACTCAATTCTGCTCACAAATGCTTTTTAATCTTCTATGCACCATAGCCTAGCAAAGCCTAATACAGTGGCTAATTACATTGGTAGCCTAAACTGTCTTGTACCTGACAACAGCTTCAAGTAACACAAATTAGCCAGTATGTAACATCTTACTTTAAGAAGTATAACATTCTAAATTGCCACATGGAACAAGGGCTCAAATTAGGAAGGCTACTGTCCTGGTTTTGAGATATTGATTTTCGACAGTGAACCAGACTGTATTATTTCAAAATTAAAAGAAAATCTTAGGATATAAAAGTCAAATTACATTACATTTTTAGATATCTTTGACTAAATTAAATATAAAGTTTCAATGAGACTAGTAGCCAAGAAGGTAAAACACTAAAAATTGACTCTGAAAATTTTAGTGCAAATAAAAGAGAAAGACTAATGGATAACTAAGAAACAGCAGGATTAAAAAAGCATGTAGACACAATGCCCCTAAATATTTAGCAAAGCTATATACATGAAACCATAATTAATCTAATTAGAAATTTTTTTTTAGTGAAAGATCAACATGTTCTAATGTGACTAATGAGATGGATATTAGCTAATATTTGCCAATTATCATCTCTGTGATCAGTTCTCTGCTGAATGCATTGATTCATTACCTCATCCAATCCACTCAAACCATACATGTGTATACACTCAAAATATACAGTAAAGACTATATAAGATGTTTCAGTGTCATACAGAGGAGGCAGTAAGGAACTATTTATTGACATCAAAGCCATATCAAATTCACTCACTGCCAAAGTTCCTGTTAAATCATATACAAATGTCTTCAACAATTGTCTCACATTAACTAACTGAGACAACAACTTTTGACATCCCATATTAAGGAGTAGTAACATATTCTGCAAAGAGACAGCATTCAGTACATTGCCCCTAAAAAGAAACAAAGGTAAAAACAATGGCCCACTGCCAAACTATCAAAGAAATTAGCCAAGCATATTTTTAGAATTATTTGAATATTTGCCAAGTTTTCAATTCAGTATTTACATCTAAAACAACAATATTCTTCTTTTTTTTTTTTGGCTGTGCTGCATGTGGGATCTTCGTTCCCTGACTAGGGATTCAACCCACACCTCCTGCATTGGAAGCGTGGAGTCCTAACCACTGGACTGCCAAGGAAGTCCCAAACAATATTCTTTAGGATTAAATGTTTAGTTTTGTTTGCCACAAGTAAAGCTAGGAATCACTTAGTCTGTACTGGGATGTTCAGGCATTCTGTCATGATCGTCAGTTCATGTAGTTCAAGTTCAGATAGTACTACCAAGTTTCAAAGTATTTTTGGAAGAAGGGAGGTTGTGTTAAATAAAACCAATAAAAGCAATCTCTTTGAATAGGTCTAAGAGATTGGGATTTTTAAATTATTTTTCAATTCCAGAAAGAGAAACATATATATTTTCTTAGAGAAGTTAAATGTAACTTCACAAAATTCAATATGATTTAAAAGTCCCTGAGAACCGACTGTAAAAAAATGTTAAAATTGGGAAATGTGTCTAAGTTTATGTAATTTCTCCAGGATAGAATATTAAATTATGATATAATTTTTTAAAGATCAAGTATTCCACACATTATTTTTATTTAAATGTACAATTTTCCCAGTTTACTTTATCCCTTATAAGGACAATGATAGTGAAGGTGGAGAATAATATATATATTTAAATAACAACTCAAGTATAGAATTACCCAAATTGTCTTTTATACCACAATCAGTCAATAGACACCATGCCCTTCAAGCAGTAAAGCAAGATATAAATGAATGACAATGATACTCCCTCAGTAAGAATCAACCATATAAGCCAAGGTGAGTGGAGAGATCAAGATGGGGGAGTAAGAGGACATGGAGCTAACCTCCCCCATGAGCACACTGAAAATTCATTTACATGTGGAACAATTCTCACTGTTAAATAATTGGAAATTGGCAGAAGGACTCTTGTACAACTAAGGCTCTAAGAAAGATAGATGTGTAGTTTGGTAGGAAGGGAAGAAGAGTGATTGTGTCAGAATCTATACCCCTGGAAGGGGAACTTAGAAGAAAAAGGAGGTTGCATGGGGGGAAATCCACCCTGAGGAGTGAGCAGTTCTGGCCACAGACTGGATGCTCATGTCCTAGGGTCCTACGTAGGAGAGATAAGCCCCCTTAGCTGGTTGGAGGAATGCTGGAACAGACAGAATGGCTGTGGGAAGCCTGGACTCTGCTGATGAGGAGCAAGCATTTGCTGGCTAGCCCCCAGGCAGGGCAGAGAGAGGTCTGCTTTAGTGGTGGCTAGATTTCCTATGAAAGCCTTGCTGCGCACCCCAGCCTGACCTGAATGAAAACTGTGGACCTGCTTACTCCACATCACAGTGCAGCACTGCATCTGGGGCACCCTCAACCGAGGAAAAGACTCAACCATGGGACACAGAGGTAACCAAGTGACAGGGTAGAGCCTGAGGGAGTAGTAGTGACCATTGTTGGTGCTTACTCAATGGACATCTCAGAAGCCTCTCCATCACATCTCACCTCCTGATACACTCTGAGAGTCCACACAGGCCCAGCCCTGCTGACTGATTCCACAACAGGGTTGGGGCAGTGGAGGCTGGGGGTAGTTATCAGTTATGAGAGAAAATGGAGAGTTGCACTCCAGGCTGGGTCTGAGCGGAGGTATGGGCACCTACACAGACAGCCAATTGGACCTCTATGTCCACTTGCCTCAGCACTCCCCTCTTCTGGGGCAAAGTTCCTGGTGAGGGGAAAGAGAAAAACATACACATGAAAGGAGCAGAGCCAGCTTGGGCCTGACCCTCAGAGCTTCTGCTTCCACAATTTGGGATCAAACCCAATCCCTGGTAGGGCAGTGATGGCCACTAAATCAAGAGGAAGTACTGCCTCACACCTGGCACCAGCTCTAGCTCCTCCATTTACAGCCCCAACCCCCTACCAAGATGTTAACTGCCAGCACTTCTTGAGGAAAGACATGACTTTCATCCATGTCAAATCCATCTTTCCCACCAAAAGGCACTGGACACATGCAATGGGTATAGGGATGTCCCTCATAAGAATACCCTTTCAAGACCATAATATGTAATGGTTTCACTTAAATTCATAAAGGCAGAGAAAGTTAAGCAAAATGAAAAGGCAGAGAAATTACCCTCAAATTAAAGAGCAATGGAATATCCCAGAAGAAAATTAATAAAACAGAAACAAAAAATTAATCAGATAAATAATTCAAAACATTAGTACTTGGTAATAAAAATGTTACATGAATTAGGGAAAGGAATTGATGTAAACAGTGAATACTTTAAAAAGGAAATAGAAGATATAAAAATGAACCAATCAGAAATGACTAACTCAATGGATGAAGTTTTTTTTAAAACACACTAGAAGAAATGAACACCAGATTGAGATACAAAAGAACACATAAGTGAACTGAAAGATAGAAAAATGGAAATAACCCAATCAGAACAGAAGAAAGAAAAACAAATTTTAACAATGAGAACAGTTTAAGAGATCTCTGGCATAATATTAAGTGTTCCAATATACTCATTATAGGGGGTCCCAGAAGGAGAACAGAGAGAGAATGGAATGGAGAATGTAGTTGAGAAAATTATGGTTGAAAGCTTCCCAAACCTGGAGAAGGAAACAGATTTCCAGATACAGGAAGCACGGAAAGTTCCAAACAAGATGAAACCAGAGACCCACACTAAGACATAACATAATTAAAATGGCAATAGTTAAAGATAAAGAGAGAATTCTAAAGTCAGCAAGAGAAAAGCAAACAGTCATATACAAGGGAATCCCCATAAGGTTATCAGCTGATTTATCTGCAGAAACTTTGAAGGCCAGATGGAGTGGCATGATATATTCAAAGTCTTGAAAGGGGAAAACCTGCATCCTAGGACACTTTACACAACAAGATCATCACTTAGACTAGAAGGAGAAATAAAGAACTTCTAAGACAAGAAAAAACTAAATGAGTTCATTAATACTTAGCCTACCCTAAAAGAAATGCTAGAGGGTCTTCTCTAAGTGGAAAATCTATAGGATTTATATAGGAAAATCTAAGTGGATTCTACAGGAAAAGGAAAATCCCACTAGGAAAGGCAAATATATAGTAAGGACTGAGAATCAACCACTTAAATGAGGCAGTACAAAAATTAAAAGACAAAAAATGTAAAAGCAATTATAACTACAATAAACGGATAAGGGATAAGCATGGAGATGTAAAATATGACATCAAAAACATGAAATGTGGAGGAGAAGAATAAAAAATGTAGATATTTTAGAATGTATTCGAACTAAATGATTACCAGTTTAAAACAAGTAGATATAATTATAGGTCAACATATATGAACCCCATGGTAAGCTCAAATCAAAAACATACAATAGAGACACAAAAACTAAAAAGAAAGGAACACAAGCATACTAATAAAGAAAATCATCAAACCACAAGGGAAGAAACAAAAAGAAGAAATGAATAGTGAACAACAACAAAAACAACCAGAAAACAAGTAATAAAATGGCAGTAAGTACATACCTATCAATAATTACTTTAAATGTCAATGGATTAAATGCCAATCAAAAGGTATAGGGTGACTGATAGAAAAAAAAAAAAAGACCCTTCAATATGCTACCTACAAGAGACTCAGTTCAGGGCTAAAGACATAAACAGACTGGAAATGATGGGATGAAGAAAGATATTTCATGCAAATGGAAATGACAAGACAGTGGGGGTAGAAATACTCTTATCAGACAAAACAGACTTTAAAACAAAGGCTATAACTAAAGACAAAAATGGGCCTTATATAATGATAAATGGATCAGTACAAAAAGAGGATATTATATTCATTAACTTATATGTACCAAATACTGGAGCACTAAATAGAAAAAACAGATAGTATTAGATATAAAGGGAGAAATTAACAATAATACAAGAGTAGGGGAATTTGACACCCCACTTACATCAATGGACAGATCATCCAGACAGAAAATTAATAAGATAATAGTTGTCTTAAATGACACAATTGGCCATTAAGACTTAATTGCTATCTACAGGACATTCATTCTAGAAACAGCAGAGTACACATTCTTTCCAAGGGCACAAGAAATGTTCTCCAGGGTAGATCACATGCAAGGCCACAAAAGAAGTCTCAACAAATTTAAGAACATAGAAATTATATCAAGCATTTTTTCCAACCACAGCAGGATGAAACTAGAAACCAATTACAGAAAGAAAAATGGAAAAAGAACAAACACATGAACACTAAACAACATGATACTAAGAAACAAATGGGTCAATGAAGAAATCAAAGAGGAAATCAGAAAATACCTCAAGACAAATGCAAATGGAAACACAACACTCCAAAATCTACAGGATGCAGCAAAAGCAGTTTTAAGAGGGAAGCTTATAGGAATACAGGCCTTCCTCAACAAACAAGAAAAATCCCAAATAAACAAACTTATCTGCCACCTGAAAGAATTAGCAAAAGAATACATAAAGCCCAAAGTCAGCAGAAGGACGGAAATAATAAAGATCAGAGAAAATAAATGAGATTAAAAAAAATAGAAAAGATAAATGAAACCAAGAGCCTTTTTTTTTGAAGAAATAAACAAAACTGACAAACCTTTAACCAGACTAATCAAGAAAGAGAGGGCCCAAATCAATAAAATCTGAAATGAAATGGAAGAAGTTACAACGAGCACCACAGAAATACAAAGGATCATAAGAGACTACTATGAACAACTATAGGCCAATAAAATGGAAAACCAAAAAAAAATGTACAAATTCTTAGAAAGCTACAATCTCCCAAGACTGAACCAGGAAGAAATAGAAAATATGAATTGATCAATAACCAGTAATGAAATTGAATCAGTAATTAAAAACTCCAAACAAACAAAAGTTCTGAAACAGATGGCTTCACAAGTGAATTATAACAAACATTTAGTGAAGAGTTAACACTATCCTTCTCAAACTATTTCAAAATATAGCAGAGAAAGGAACACTTCCAAACTCACTCTATGAGGCCTGCATCATCCTAATACCAAAACCAGAGAAAGGTATCACAAAAAAACAAGACATTTTCAAGCCAGTATCACTGATGAACATAGATTCAAAAATCCTCGACAAAATAACAGCTAAATGAATCCAACAATACACTAAAAGGTCCATACACCACAATCAAGTGGGATTTATCCCAGGGATGCCGGGATTTTCCAATACCCACAAATCCATCAATGTGATACAGTATGAAGGATAAAAACCATATGGTCATCTCAACAGATGCAGAAAAGCTTTTGACAAAATTCTACATCCATTTATGATAAAAAATTCTTCAGAAAATGGCCATAGAGGGAACATACTTCAACATAATAAAAGCCATATATGACAAACCCAGAGCTAACATCATACTCAAAGGTGAAAAGCAGAAATCATTTCCTCTAAGATCAGGAATAAGACAAGGATGTCTACTCTCACCACTTTTATTCAACTTAGTTTTGGAAGTCATAGCCATGGCTATCAGAATAGAAAAAGAAATAAAAGAATCCAAATTGGAAAGGAAGAAATAAAGCTATCACTATTTGCAGATGACATGGTACTATACATAGAAAATCCTAAAGACATCACCAGAAAACTCATAGATCTCATGGATGAATTTGGTAAAGTTATAGGACACATAATTAATATACAGAAATCTGTTGCATTTCCATACCCTAACAGCAAACTATCAGAAAGAGAAATTAAGGAAACAATTCCATGTACCATCCCATTGAAAAGAATAAAATACCTAGAAATAAACCTACCTAAAGAGGTAAAAGACCTGTATTCAGAAAACTATAAGACACTGATGAAAGAAAGTGAAGATGACACACACAAATGGAGAGATACACAATGCTTATGGATTGGAAGAATTAATATTGTTAAAATGACCAATATACCCAAGGCAATCGATAGATTTGATGCAATTCCTATCAAATTACCAATGGCATTTTTCACAGAACAGAAACAAATAATAAATAATTTAAAAATTTGTATAGAAACACAAAAGACCCTGAATAGCCAAAACAACCTTGAGAAAGAGCACAGCTGGAGGAATCATGCTCCCTGATTTCAGACTATACTGCAAAGAAACAATAATCAAAACAGTATGGGACTGGCACAAAAACAGACACATAGATTAATGGAACAGGATAGAGGGCCCAGAAATAAACCTGCACACTTATGGTCAATTAATCTATGACAATGGAAGCAATAATATGCAGTGGAGAAAAGACAGTCTTTTCAATAAGTGGTGCCAGCAAAACTGGATGGCTACATTTACAATAATAAAATTAGAACGTTCTATAACATCATATACAACAATAAACTCAAAATGGACTAGAGATCTAAATGTAAGACTGGATACTATAAAACTCGTAAAAGAAAACACAGGCAGAATACTCTTTGACATAAATCATAGCAATATTTTCTTGGATCTGTCTCAAATGCAAAGGAAATAAAAGCAAAAATAAACAAATGGGACATAATTAAACTTATAAAAGCTTTTGTATAGCAAAGGAAACCATCAACAAAATGAAAATACAACAGGTTGAATGGGAGAAAATATTTGCAAATAATATGACTCATAAGGGATTAATATCCAACATACATTAATAGCTCATACAACTCAGTATCAAAAAACCAATAGCCCAATTAAAAAATGGGCAGGAGAACTGAAAAGACATTTTTCCAAAGAGGAAACGCAAATGGCCAACGGGCACTTGAAAAGTTGCTCAACATCATTAAACATCAGAGAAATGCAAATCAAAACCACAAAGAGATATCACCTCATAGCTGTCAGAATGGCTATCATCAAAAAGATCATAAATAATAAATGTTGATGAGGATATGGAGAAAAGGGAACCCTCATACACTGTTGGTGGAAATATAAATTGGTGCAAACAGTATGGAGGTTTCTCAAAAAAACTAAAAGTAGACGTAATATATGATCAAGCAATCATATATATCTGGATATATATCCAGAAAAAAATGAAAATATTAATTTGAAAATATACATGCATTCTAATGTTCATAGCAGCACTATTTACCATAACCAAGATATGGAAGCAACCCAAGTATCCATTAAGAAACCAATGGATAAAGAAGATGTGGTATATATATTTACAAAGGAATATTACTCAGCCATGTAAAATAATGAAATTCTGCCATTTGCAGCAGTGTGGATGAATCTAGTGAATATTATGCTTGGTGAAATAAGTCAGACAGAGAAAGACAAATACTATATGATACCACTTGTATGTGGAAATCTAAAAAATAATACAAACAAATGTATATAGCAAAAGAGAAGCAGACTCACAGATATAGAAAACAAACTAGTGGTTTCCAGTGGAGAAAGGGAAGCAGAGAGGGGGATGGTAGGAATATGGGATTAAGAGATACAAACTACTATGTACAATGTAAATAAGCAACAATGATAAATTGTATTGCACAGGGAATTATAGCCATTATCTTGTAATAACTTTTAATGGAGTATAATCTATAAAGAATGAATCATTATTCTGTACACCTGACACAAATACAATATTTGAAATATTTTATACTACAATAAAATAATATTTTTAATTTAAAAAGGTAGAACCATAAAAATCAGATAAATAGATAAACAAACAAACCAAGGTGGGTGTATCAAGGCTGATAATGTGGTAATTATTTTCCATAATATATCATACTGTCATTTCATACTTTATTAAGGATTGATGAAGTACCATTTCTATAATTCACATCAAAATTTCAAATATTAACAATTTATAATGTTTGACATTATTAATGGATAATTAATGACAATTTCTATAATATTCACTGATGTTTTATGAATACAAAATGACTTTCAGGTTGGTTCTACTTCAGGATATAGGCAGCCACTAATTTAATATAAAGAGACGATAATGCCATTAACACATCAGAAATACCCTATGTTTCTATATACTGGTTATAAAAATTCAAATAAGTAACACAAAACTTATTTCATTTTGACTAGCTGTGATATTCAAAATTTACACACTGAAATCCAGCCCAATAAAGAATTTGCTTTATGCTGGGGCAAAGTCCAACTATCTCAGGACTCCTGTTCCATCCCCTTGGGCTTAGTTTAGCCTCACCCAAGATAGGGCAGCAAATGCCACTGAGCATGGGATAAACCCTGACTCACACTTGGCTCCAGCTGTAGCCCCTCTGACTCCAGCCCTTCCTCCCATCAATGCAGTGGCTGCCCATATATCATGGCAGAAGACGTGGACTCTGCTCACTACAGATCCAGCTCTCTCACCAAAGCCACCGGGCACATGCAAACTGCAGAGGCATGCCCCCACACAAGGACATGCCTTCAAGACCAGGATGGGTTACCCTTTCACCTAATTTCATAGAGAAAAACTGAGAAAGTCAAACAAAATGAGAAGAGGATTATGTTTCAGATGAAAGAAAAAGACAAAACATGAGGGAAAAAAAATCCTAATGAAATAAATAATTTACCTGATAAAGAGTTCAAAACAATAGTAATATAAATGTTCACTAAACTCAGAAAAGCTTCAACAAAGAACTAGAAAATATAAAAATGAATCAATCAGAGCTAAGGAATACAATAACTTAAATGAAAAATACGCTAGAAGGAATTAACAGCAGATTAGGTGATAAAGAATGCATAAGCAAACTGGAAGAGAGAAGAGGGAAATCACCAAGTCAGATGAGCAAAAAAAAAAAAAAAAAAAAAAAATGAGGGATAGGGGACATCTAGGACAACATCAAGCATACTAACATTCACATTATAGGGGTCCCAGAAGGAGAAGAGAGAGAGAAAGGGACAGAAAATATGTTTGATGAAATTATGGATGAAAACTTAGCTAACCTGAAGAAGGAAACATTTCAAAAATACTGTAGATATAACATCTTCAAGATTAATGGTCACGTTGTCCCAAAAGAATATTTTGATAGAAGGAGGTGAATTGGTCAATTTCATAACTTAATAATAATAAGCTGTGTATTATGAAGCATTATTTTCTAAAGAGATCAAAATGGTTTTTTGGACACACTAGACCTAATAATAGGAGAAAATTAGCATATCTCCATGGTAATTTCCACATAGGTCATAGATACTGATTAAGGTGGTGAGGTGCAATAGATATGTTCAATGGTGACTTTTTAGATTAACAAGAAAAAGAAGCAAATAGCTCAAAATAAAACTTGTGGCCACTTCAAGAGCAATGTCTTTCTTAAAAATAACCAACTTAAGAAGAACAATAAAGTGATGCTGTCCATTCTAAATTACTTTCAAGTAATAGTCTCACTTTTCCTAAATATAGGTAAACGTAAGCCTTTAAAATCCTTTTTAAATTTTTCTTAAAAAATCATAATATGTCTCTGCAAATAAGGTAAATGAATACATAATAACAAGAAAGGAAGAGCATTTTAGGATACATAAATGAAAGTTGTGTTGTTACCAAATTGAGTGTTGGAAAGAAAAATGGAAGAATAAAACTTACAGGTTTCTCTTCTAGATAATTAGAAGGATAGTGTGAACATTATCTGAGTTAGGTAAAACTGTATAAAAGCAGTTTTTCCTGACAGAAATTGACTATGATTAATACAAGGAAATGAAAATTTAGATGCAAAGTGTGGAATTGGCATCAGGATCAGAGAAACAGATTTCAGAGAAATCAGAGTTAATGTCTGAAGGCAATGTAGTAATGAGGAAAAAATTGAACAAAAGTTTCAAAAGGATAAATTTTAGTTATTGCCTTTTCTTATATTTCTTTTTTCCAAATTTGCATTGTGAAGTAGGAGCAACACCCCCCCCCCCAACCTATTTTATAGAAAACTAAGGCAGTGAACTCTGTACCTCAAGTTCATGCAGATGGGAAGAGCAAATCAACGTTGAAGACTCTCAGGCTTAGCACAGGGAGATCAGCTCAGTGCTTTGTGAACACCTAGAGGGGTGGGATAGGGAGGGTGGGAGGGAGACACAAGAGGGAGAAGATATGGGGATATATGTATATGTATAGCTGATTCACTTTGTTATAAAGCAGAAACTAAGAGACCATTGTAAAGCAATTATGCTGCAATAAAGATGTTAAAAAAAAAGACTCTCAGGCTTCTGCTGTTTATAACATATCTTTACACTAGGAAAGAGTTGTTTAAAAGGAAGGAAAAGAACCAGGATAAAATATTGTTATTGAAAAGGTTCAATAAATATTACTCAAATGAATTAAAAGAGCAAAGAAGTGATAATTTAATGAGTCACTACCTTAAAGACTAGATAAAAATATCCAGATCCTATAAATGTTATGATTTCAGGGAGATTGGAATTCCATCAACATATATCTAAACAATCATTTATAAATGAACACAGATATAGATTCAAAAATTAATGAAAATCTGATTTATATTTTGGAGAGAGTGAATTAAAAGTTGATGTATGGAGGTTTAATACAGCTACAAGTGATGGCTTATTTGTACAGTCAGATTATGATGGAAATTTCCAACCAGGTTATTATTGAATATCAGGTCACTAAACAGCCATGGGCAGATGCAAAGCCTGTCTCCAAGTCCAGATGTAAAACCTCTTCTCGACAAGGTTCAAGGCTTGTCTAATACCTAAGTTATGTTGGAGAGTCCTGTAGCAGAGGAGTTTAATTTGCTTATGTACTTAGAAAGACACCTTGAAAACAAAAAATAACTTTTTCCTTTTAGCTACCAGATTTTTTTTTTTTTTTTTTTTTTTTTTTGCGGTATGCGGGCCTCTCACTGTTGTGGCCTCTCTCTTTGTGGAGCACAGGCTCCGGACGCGCAGGCTCAGTGGCCATGGCTCACGGGCCCAGCCGCTCCGCGGCATGTGGGATCTTCCCGAACCGGGGCATGAACCCGTGTCCCGTGCATTGGCAGGCGGACTCTCAACCACTGCGCCACCAGGGAAGCCCCTAGGTACCAGCTTTTTAATACGATATTATTATTTCATAGTGTGCAGGTGATGACAGGAACTGTATGTAAGATTGGAGTTTGACATTGATAACTGATTTGCTTGTCTGCAGAATGTAGAAGATGCATTTGCTTCAATCTATGCTGCATCTGAAGTATTCTGGCTCCTACTCTATTCCCTCTCTCCTGGGCTTTGGAAATCTAGACATGCATTAGGATGTGGGAAATGTTCTTCCTATGTGATTCACTAGCCTGACAATGGGTAATAAAAACCTGATGGAAATGTTTTATTAGGCAGTGGAAGTAGAGTAACTGAAGCTAAGTTAGAAAAAGAAAACTAGGCTCCAGTAATATATTTAATATATTTGTGTATGTTTGCAGAAGAGTGAGATGGAGAGAGAAAAAGGTTGTTTTGAAGGAGCAACGAAGACAGGCAACTAAATTTTATCATTAGGATACATATTTTGTGTAATTTCAGTGAACACAAAGCAGAAATTTTTATTATGCAGTTACAGTATAATAAAAACATTACTGCAAAGAAAACAAGAACAAGAAAATCAACATATTCTAAAATAAAAAAATTAAAAGTTACTAAGAATTAAGGGGAAAAAATAAGCTCTATAGTTTTTATATGTTATTAGAAGCTGAGACAAAAAAATCATTCAAGAAAAAAAGAAATTCTGAATGTAGACTAAAAGACTTAGAAGACAAATATGTTTTTAATTTAAAAAAATCATAAAAGCCCTTTTTGAATTATGAGTCAGAGTCTCAATTAAGACAATATTAAAATATGTTTTAAGAGAGGCCAAGGACTCTTAGCATAATAAAATAAAATTACTGAAAACCACAAAGATCAGCACAAAAGCTGGATCTTCTCCAAGAAAACTTGGCATGACAAAGTAGATCAATTTATAAACTACATCTACACTGTTAGAATGCCAGCCAATTAGACTTAATATTTTCTTGGATATACATTACAGTTTTAGATAAGCCAAAATGTGAACCATTCATTATCAAGCTAGTTGAGAAAATTTTCTTGAAGATATGATTAACTACTAAAATTGCATTTTAAGGATTTCTAACATTTAAGGAGCTGTGAGTTACAGGAGTTACAAAGATTTATTTTCTGCCTCCTTATTCTACAATTATCAATGTATTAGTTAACTCTTGTTCAAATATATTTTCACATCAATATACTGGAAATTAACGTTTTCTTAAATATTAAAGTTTGATCTAAAATAGCCAATTAATAGCTTTGAGAAAAATATAACATGTTAAGAAAACCCCACAAACATATTAAATATGACCAAACTGAAGCCAAAGGCCAGTTATGAAAGTGTTTATGTTATTTCCATTCAATTTAGTTATTTATTTAGAACCTTCTATATGTTGGGAACAAACAGGATTGTGATAATGAATAAGACCGTATTTATTGTGTCTAATTGAACTTTCCTTCCAGTCAGCTGTTTTTGGATTAGTCACATAATTTGTTGATAAATGGAAGCAAAGTTTACCTACTTTTCACTTTTTTTCCTCTATCCGAGTTAAATCTGAGGAATTAACTCTCTTTTGAAATTTATATTTTGCAAATTTTTATTATGAACGTTTCCAAAATTACAGAACAGCTTAAAATAATAAAATGATAGTATAGGTTAATCAATTAATATTTTTCACAGTTGCTTTAACATCTATCTCTATCTATGTATCTCTATCTTTCTATCATTATCATCTAATCTATCTATATTTATTTATCCATTTATCTTTGCTTTTTTTGTTTCTTTATTGAACAGTTGCAAGTAAGTAGTCCATATTCAAATATGTTGAACCATTATTCACTCAAAAATCACACATTATATTTGGCTCTTTACATTATTTACATTTGGCTCTTTACATTATTTACATTTGGCTCTTTACATTATTTAAATGTAATATAAACATTTTTACACTATTAATTTTTTTATAAGATCAAGATAGTTGTTTTATAGACTGTACTGAAGTCTGGACTTGTCTGCTTTTACATTTGTTGTATTGTTCAATTTGTTCCTTCATACACTGTATTCTTTATGAACTGGAACACATGTCTAAAGACAGATCAGATACAGGTTACACATTTTATTGGCAAAAATACATCTTAGTTGACTGGCTAGAACTAGGTCCACTTACTGACAAGTTGTCCTACTACTAATCATGCTCATTTGGATCACTTGATTTCTTTGGAGACAATGAGATCTTCTCATTGTAAAGGTACATTTTCAAACTCTCTGATATTAGTAAGTAACATTTATGAATGATGCCTAGCCCATTAATAACATGCACCTGAATAATTATTGCTTTGAGTTTAAATCATAGAAATTTTCTTAATTTATCTTGTTTTTAATTCCCCTATTTGTTCATTTTTTTTCTTTTCTTGTAAATTTATTTTATTTATTTATTTTTGTCTGCATTGGGTCTTTGTTGCTGCACGCGTGCTTTCTCTAGTTGTAGCGAGCGGGTGCTACTCTTCGTTGCGGTGCGTGGACTTCTCATTGCGGTGGCTTCTCTTGTTGTGGAGCAGGGGCTCTAGGTGCGCAGGCTTCAGTAGTTGTGGCTAGCAGGCTCTAGAGCACAGGCTCAGTAGTTGTCATGCCTGGGCTTAGTTGCTCCACAGCATGTGGGATCTTCCTGGACCAGGGCTCGAACCCATGTGCCCTGTATTGGCAGGCGGATTCTTAACCACTATGCCACCAGGGAAGCCCCCATATTTGTCAACAGGTGTTCTTTACAAAGGATTACAGCTAATCTCATGGAGCCAATCTCATCAATTATGATAAACTACAATGCTGCCCTTGAAAATAAGATGTTTGATTCTTTGTCTTTACGATTTCTTTAGTAAGGATTTATATGTCATTTATTTTCATTTTATTTTTTTATGGGCATCCATATGTACTTACATATATTTATATACTTAGTGTATTACAATCAATCATAATGCATTTTAATGGTTAAATTGTTCCAGATTTGGCCAGGGAGCTCCTTCAATTTTTCATCTGTGTCTTTTGACATGTCCCCAAATTAGTCTTTGAAATCTTCCTTGCTTTTTAATAAGACAAGATATATCATATTTTTCTTGTAATTCCCCTGCCTTATATACAGAAATACTTCTCTAACTGACCCTATATTCTATTAGTGAGCAATGGTGCTTAGTATCCAAGATTTGCTGTTTAGGGGTGTTCATTGCTAATGGCCTTCTAGTAGACAGAGCTCAGATATTTTCTTAAATTTTTTAGAACTATGTTTGTATTTATTTGTTTATTAATTAAAAACATTGGATCCAAAACTTGACATGTTTTATGTATTTGCTTACCCTATAATAAACATTTAATAGCTTCAATATTACTAGTAACATTGCTATATTACTTTAGTATTATATTTGTGTTATGCTTGTGAGGGAACTGTATAATTTATTTGTGGTTCTTTTTGTTCTCCTTGGGTTATATGCCATTAATGATTTACAATATTAAAAAATCATTTATAGGGTGTCAGGATTTTATTGTCTTCACTTATGAGTGTTTGCAATTGTTTTTGCAAATAATTGAATTGCTTGCGTATCATCTTAGTTCTTTTAAGGCTTGTTTGAAAATTTTGTAAGGGTAGGCTTAAAGTATCCTTTACTATAGAGCGAATTGAGTCCTACTGATAAAGTGTGACCTTCTGTGGTCTCTACTAAATTGACCATGTTTTCCCTACTAGGGCTGATTAAAACTCAAATGTCACCCAGCATGGTTAGAGCTCCGTTGTTGAGCTTACATCTTGGTTTTTGTTTATTTGTTTGTTTTGCTGCTGTTGTGCATACATGTGTGTAGGTGTATGCTCTTGAAATTGTATAAGTTACAGTTTTTTAAATGCCTGGCTTCATAAAGCCTCACTTACATATACAGCCTAACATTTAGCCTGATATTCATAAAAAAAAAACAAAAAACCTCTGCATATTTCTGGAGCTCCTTCTCTGTAGTTTCCTTCTCTTTGTTACTCAGCCCCATAAATTTTCACTGTTCTGGTCCTTCTAAATATTAGTCTAATTCTCAACAACTTAGATCAAAGACCAGCTTGTATTTCATGGACTCCCTTCTCTAGCCATGATCCAGATAGGGCATGTGGGCATAAAGTCACAGCAATCATAGAATTGTCTCATTTGTTTCTTATCTCTAAGAGAAAAAAAAGTCTCATTTTGCCTGCTGTCCAATATCTATAACTGTTATTTTTATCTTTTGTTCAGTTTTTTTATTGTTTACTTCGGAATGTGAGTCCAATATTAGAAACCTTTTCATAGATAATAATGGAAATCCTTAATATTCATTTTTCATATGCTTGATAGATAATATTAGCTCAGTGAGGCACACATCTTAGTATTTTAACAAGGTTTTCATTAAATATATAAACTAATTTAGATGGAATTGTCATCATTAAATGTCGAGTCCTCTTATCCAAAAACAAGTAAGAGCTTCCCTTTTGTTCAAGTCTACTTTTGTGTCTTTCATCTGTGTTTTAAACTTTCCTCACATTTATTTGTGTAACTTTTAAAATTTATTACTATTTTATATTTTTCTTACTATTATAAATATATTTTGCTTTGTTATATTTTATAATTGGTTATTTGTTGAGAATACAGACTATTTAGTTCATTTAAATTTATATCCTGCTATACTTTAAAATTAATTTTTCATTAATTTTATCAATCATTCTTGGATTTACCAGTTATTCAATCATATCATTCACAAAGAGAAAAAAAAAATTATTACTTCTTTTCCAATTTGTATCCCTTCATTTTTTTCTTTCTTGTTTAATTGCATTGTCTAATAATTACAATAAAATGTTAAATAGCACAGAAGTCCGTGGTCAACTCTGCCCTTTTCCTGTCCACGGTGGAAATTCTTCAGTTTTCCCCATTAAGAAAGATGTTAGTCCAGAATAAAGTATATATGCTTTGCCAGGGTAATAAAGATAGCATCATTTAATATTACTCCATGTATGTGTTTTAACCAGAAATGAGTATTGAAGTTTGATGAAAGTCTTTTCAGCATTTTTGCAGATAATCATAATATTTTCCTTAGGCCTATTAGTATGAAAATCGTAATATTTTAATCCTCTACTCCCTCAGCTGTAGAACACCATAATTGGGTAACTAGTTTTTTCTTTAAACAGTAGCTTTTAGGGCAAAAGACAGTTAACACCCACATCAGTCTTATAAATAATAAACCTTATATAATTAATAAATTATAAGTTGTGTTTAAAAAATAAGGTATATCAAGTTTAACTTCTTTAAGTCATCTTGAACTTTCTGAATAAAACATCAGATGAATTTTCATTTGTATTTAACAGATATGGAGCATACAGCATTATTTTATATTACTAAGAAGGTATTCTCTTTCTTATTTTTTAATTTTAAAGTGGTATGTTTTTAAAAAATTTTTTCATAGATGAATATTTATTGTCACTAAGAGACAACAATATATACATCATAACCCCATTTGTAAAAATGTGTAGAAACATATAAAGACAAGTGTTCTAAGATGCTATTCTCTTTCATTTGACTATTGTTCTATACTTCAGACTTCTTATTCTCATTTCAAAAATTTATATTTACTCCTAAAAATGTCAGTAAGACTAGCTAAACATATTATAGAATAATAGAAACAAGCTAATAAAAGACTCTGGCTATATCTACAAAAATGTTACTTGCTTTTACCTCAGCAAATCCACTTAAAAGTTATAAAATATAATCTTATAAATGTCTAAAAATATATGGAGAATGATATTCATTATAACTTGTTTTGCAAGTATCAAAACTGGAAAGAATCAATATGTTCATCCGGGACTGCTTATGTCAATTTTAGTGTATTATAGTGTATATATACAATGGAATATTCTTAAACTGTTTTAAAAAAAGTGAAAATTAGTATATGTTGACATAGAACAATCTCAAAAATATGGTAAAAATGAAAGCAATTTTTAAATATGTATAATATTATCCCATTTGAAAATTAATATGTGCCCAGAGAATCTCTGAGAGAGGATATACAAAAAATTTTACCTTGGAAGGAGGAATTTAAGTCAATGGGAAGGAGGTCTTTATATTTTTTAGAATTAAAAATGTTCACATATTGCTTTTACAATAAGCAGTTTAAGTTAAAAAATGTGCAAAGGTATATTATTAAATGTATATAAATAAGAATCAAATCATGCATAGAAAATCCATGATTGAATTTTAACACTCAAATTACAATTTTATTATTTTGTTGTAACAATCAGATTCAAACACAATTTTCCAAATTATATAAACTTTAGAAATTTTTGGCTTCAAATAACCACTTCGTTTTTTTTCTCTTTTCGTTGTTATTCCTCAGAATCAGAGAATTCAAAGCTAAATATCAATATATTGGGTAGT
Organism: Orcinus orca; assembly: GCF_937001465.1. Taxonomy (NCBI): domain Eukaryota; kingdom Metazoa; phylum Chordata; class Mammalia; order Artiodactyla; family Delphinidae; genus Orcinus; species Orcinus orca. Next base: position 59,842,217 of record NC_064564.1, read on the forward strand.
TAGGGAATGCACCATGCAGGGGTGAACATATCTTTCCTTCCATCACTCTTGTTGTGTATGAAATTTATTGTTCTAGGAGGCTAAACAATAAGACTTAGCTAAGGAGGTCTAGATACGTTCCTCTATACATTATAGGTACGTAGTAGTTGGAGATGTCACTGAAACTCCACTGGCCAGAAAATGTTAGATTCTGTATCTGAATAACTAGACTTTTCCAGCACATCTCAGAATGATTGCTTAACAAAGAGCCAAGTTAGGCTATGAGAAGCCAACCCAGAATTCAGAGGCAGCTTATATGCATCTAGAAACTGTTGAATCCCAAAATAACTGCATACAGATCCCAAAAGTGAAATGAAGTTCATAGAAAAAAAAAAATGTCCTCTGGCAGTAGACTTTCATTAGCTACTCTGGCTTTTAAGCTTTTAACCAATGACAATCTCCTTCCTTCCCAGTGCAGAGGTCTTTAACCAAGTAGTTTTTGTTTGATTGTTTGTTTTTGTTTTTACCTGAAAAAGAAAGCTGATCTCTTAAATGCCCTTCAGTGTCTACTTACTGGACACACACAGTTGGAATCACTTTTAGATAACTTTTATATTTTTCAGTCCAAGGTGGGTGAAACAAGAAAATGTTATGAAGTTTCCACTATGAGATGAGCCCTTGGGGAAACAGATAACCTAAATAAAGGCAAGTTTGTCTATACGGGTAGTATTAAAGAAAAAAAATTAATTTGGTTGAATATCTAAGCTTTAATGTATTTTTGCCCTTAGATGGTACTTTTGGGCACCACTCTGGGTCATAAAATGTAAGCTCTTAGTTTGGAAATGGGCTTTAGAGGTCATAGAGTGCTAGTCCAACTTTCCTTCTACGTATCACTTATCCCTGGAGTATGCTGGGAAAAAATGAGAATTTATTTTGAACATGAATATTTTCAGTGAGAACTTTACCACTTGTGAGATTGGCACAATGATTAGAATTACCTTCTTTAAGTTAAATTCTGTCTCCGTGTGTCCCTACTCAATAGTCTTTGGTTTTCCCTCAAAACAACGTAGAACCAAGTCTCCCAATTTCATAATACAACTCATAGCTGAATATTTCTACCTAAACTCCATTTAGCTACTACAAGTTAATAGTCCTCTGTACCTTAAATCACTCTCCCTTGAACACAATAACCAAACAATTCAATGCTTAAGTGTAGTGTAGAACTGTCTTTTAGACCTCCTTTTCTTCTGTTTTCAAACTCCTAGGCATTCTTAACAATCAAGAGATAGCTTATGCTACTTCTTGCTCTAACAAGCACTTTAAAATGCCACTTTTTGTCCACTCTAGCATCATACAAACTTCAAAACATCAAGAACTCTGTACCTAATTTAAAATTCATGCTTCATGTGAGGTTTTCTTCACTTTCAAACAACAGTTGTTCTCAGTTCAGTTCATAGACCCATGAGCATCCCCAAGACACTTTTAGGGGACTTGCAGTGTCAAAATTATTTTTTAAATAATATTAAGATGCCATTTATCTTTCACTGCATTGATATTTGCACTTCTAGTACAAAAATAATGGTAGATAAATGTGCTGAATCCATTCAGTGAATCATGGTAGTTGTAGTCATTTTATTTTCACCACCATGCTCTTAAAGGAAAAAGACTGCTTAACTTAAGATTAACTTTATGAATGAGTAAAAATTATTATTTTATTAAATATCAAACTTTATTATTCTATGTAATGAAATGGAAAATATATATAACAAGGAAATGATAAAAAAATAGATGTGATCAATTACAAGGTATGACCATGAGAGAAAGAGATAAAATGGAGAAAATCATAATTGAAAGTGAGTAGTTCAAGAGACTGCGGAGCCTAAGTGTTTGTGGATCCCAATATGGATGATGATATCGTTGAGGTGGTGACAACAAAGATGGAGGAGAAGAAAGTGAGGTAGAATACAAAAAATACTCTTCAGTGATTGAAAAGGGTGACATAGATAACTAAAGGTTGGTAAATGACAAATTAGGGGAGCTAATTTTTTTTTTTCAGTAGTTGATGGCACAAGTTTCAAAGAAGCTGATTTTGAAAGAGTAGCTAAGATAAATGGTTTCATTTTAGAGTGGGATACAGTAAAACACTTAAACTACCCCTGGTGCCTAGTTATAAGGAATAAAAGGGATAAAACATCTTCCACTAGCGAAGTCTACAAGGGAAATTGATTATTCAAGAAGCAAGAGAACTCCAGTTCTCACTAAGTGAGAAGATTAAAGAAACATCAAGAGAAGTTCTTTAGGTTAGAGAGGACTTTTAAAATCCCATGTCTAAAGCGTGGGGGAAGAGAGGAGTAAAGCATTAGGTCTATGAGAAAGTGAGTGGACTAGTATGATAATGAGTGTTCTCTGTATAACTGATGGCCTGAGATGAACAGGGATAAAAGGGATGAAGATATAAGTCCTGATCAATTTCCTGCTTTAAAGTAAGCAGCCCAGTCAATTCAAACTGTGATCCTGAACTTTCAGAAATCTTCACAATTACTCCCTCTAGAAGCTACTAAAGATATGCCTGTGAGGGTAGAAGAGTGAAAGAGGTCCTTTATTGAGGGCAGGAAAAAAACTTCTTTCTTTCCTGTATTCTGTCTTACCTTCTGTGCTAGTGAAATATCATAAGGTGCCAACTGTTCCCATTCTTTCAAATATGTTGCTGCTCCTGGAGGTACAAGGCCCTTGATGTGCTGTAACAGAGAGGTTGACAAGGAGAGAAGAAAGCAGTCTTCTTGGCTCAGATCAGTGTGATAAATTAACACAGTTGGAAAAATAGCGTCAAGATGCACATGACTGGGGGCTGAAACTTGATGTTACTATGCAGTGGCTTACGTGAGAGATGCTGACTAAGAAGGATGAAGTTGAAAGCAATGAAGTGATATTTAACCAGCATACAGCATGACTCAGTGAGGAGTAGAAATCAATGAGGCAGAAACAGACTCCTCTTGAAAACAAATGAGGCTAAAATGGACCAACTCCCAGCCCTTTTCAGGTTCCCTTTTTTGTTTGCAACTAAGTCAGCCAAGCTGAGTTTTAGTCATATTTCTTCCTGCTCTGAATTGCCTATATTTATGTCCAGTTATGGACATGAAAAACAGCCCACTAAAAGCATAATTGCTCATCCTCCTTACTCCTCAGCCAAAATTGCTGTTTATACTGTACTAATTCTAACTCACAATGTGCTTAAATGTCATCACTCAGTCAGTGTCCAGCTTAAACCAAATACATCATCCCATTTCTCTTTTCAGAATACTGGGTTTGAAGTAAACAAGGACATTAGAGAGGACATTGATCTAATGGATAGGAGTAGAATTCACACACAAACATCAGAATCCAAAGGAAATATTCAAACCAAAATTTATGCTGTATTCCTAGGAACAGGTGTGCAATTTCATAAGGTTCTGAGAATATTTTTAGTTTGGTTCAGAGTTAAGGGTCTATCTTTTTTTTTTTTTTAACATGTTGGGGGTAGGAGTTTATTAATTAATTAATTTATTTTTGGCTGCGTTTGGTCTTCATTTCTGTGCGTGGGCTTTCTCTAGCTGTGGCAAGCGGGGGCCTCTCTTCATCGCGGTGCACGGGCCTCTCACTATTGAGGCCTCTCTTGGTGTGGAGCACAAGCTCCAGACGCGCAGGCTCAGTAGTTGTGGCTCACGGGCCTAGTTGCTCCGCGGCATGTGGGATCCTCCCAGACCAGGGCTCGAACCCGTGTCCCCTGCATTAGCAGGCAGATTCTCAACCGCTGCGCCACCAGGGAAGCCCAAGGGTCCATCTTTAAACAATAGTTGAAAAGCATGGGATGAGTTCACTGTTTGGTAGCAAATATTCAGGCAAGGATGTGTGGAGGAGTTAGTGTCTTAGAAAAATCTATGGAATTTGTAGGGAGGCAAGAATAATGCACTCTAAGATTCTGGGTAAAAGTTCAAATTCTCTAGTATTGTTTTCAAGGCATTCTATGATCCACTGCCTGCTTCCTCACGAGACTTATTGCTCACTAAAGGCACTGGTAATATAGAGAGAGTGTACACCTTCCCTTTGCAACTTTTATAATGTTGTTCTCAGCATGGAATGCAAAGTACCAATGCTCAGGATATGAAAACCTTACTCTCCAAAGCCAATATTACCTCTCTGTTTTCCAGTTCTTAAAATATCATAAATCACTTGGAGGAAAAGCCTGGGACTTTTTTTTTTTCTTCTACACTATGTCTAGCACAGAGTTTTGAATTATATATATTGAGGTTGGATTTTGAGATGACATGAAACATGGCAGAAAAAATCTTTTGAGTTGTGGACTTGGAGACACAGGTCTGATATTTAATTCTGCCTCCACTGAGTACAAACTCTGACATTTTAGAAAAATTTAGATTCTTTGTGTGTATAATAATGATAACAGATCAAATTAAATATAGCATATAAAGGGGTTTAGCACAATATAACAATAAATGATCATCTAATGTTAATTCATTTTATTTTCCAGCCTAAAATAATGACTCAAATAAAATAAAAGAGAAGAATTCTGGACTTTGAAAATAGATATCAAGTTTGGCCAAGCTTTGAAACAAACTTGTAGAGATAGCATACCTCTGAGAAGAAAGGTATTTCTTTCTTTTTCTGAAACTTTTTTCTCCTAGCATTGAAATAAGAAAAAGAAAATCTGACTATTTTCCACTGATTTTTAAAAAATTATTTTATGTGCAAGGCCTATGTTATGCATACAACTTCGGGCAAAGACCTAGGCCTCAGTTTTAACTTTAAATGAGGAATGGGGTGATATGTTCTTTTATCCCTTAAAAGATGAAGAATATAATTCTTTATGAACATAACATCTCTTATGATTCTATTAGTGTCAGTGAGCAAAGAATATTAAGCCAACTTAAGGAATTAGTTATGGAGTTGTAGAGACAGGTGTAGTGATGATGTTTCTTAATGTCTTTAAATTTTATTACTTAAAGGACAGCTATTTTAAGGCAGGTATATCTTTAATATCTGAATATTTCAGGTAATTATAATGCAGATGGACTAGCTTAGAGCTCAGAAGCAGATGCAATGTAAAAAAGGAGTAGCATTGCAGTTTGCCACTTATATCCTCATTGATTTTAACAGTGATTAATTTTGCCTGATTATTTGAAACACTAGACCATTTTGTTTATCTGAGGTGAATCAAAGTTAATCAAACAATCTTCATGTTTAATTTCGATGGATTAACAAAATATGGTATCATCATTTTCTCTTAATCTAAGTTTCTTTCCTGTTTTTTTTTTTTTTGGCCACGCTGTGTGGCATGCGGGATCTTAGTTCCCTGACCAGGGGTCGAACCTGTGCCGCTTGAATTGGGAGTGCAGTCTTAACCACTGGACCACCAGGGAAGTCCCAAATTTTCTCTTAATTTAAATATGTAAAATTCTAATAACAGATTTTCTTGACTTAAGTGGTAGTCTTAAGTGGTTTCTACCAACAGGTACAGGTCTCCCCTATCTTGACACATGGAAAGATTGCAATTCCTGGAGCCTTGAAGTTAAGTGCGATCATGTGACTTACTTGGCTAATAAAATGTGGGGGGAAATGACATATATTGCTCCTACGCAGAAGTCTTTTAAAGTAGATAAGTAACTATTGAAGTTCCTTCTCCCTGCTACTATAAGCAGTCTGCATGTGTGAGTGAGGAGTACATAAAACACAGTCCCCAGTTTACATATGAAGGACTTGTCCCATCAGTGAAAACCAAAGCTTCTTTTTAAGCCACTCATATGGTGAGGCTATTTTTAACTGCAGCATTAGACTCTCCTGAGTGATCAAGAAACTGAAACCAGAAATTGAGTGTCTTCATAACAAAAATCGTAAGATATTTTGCATAGGCCTAATGGTTAAGTGGCTGACGGCAAGGAAACTCTAATCCAGGGTTTGAAATATGGCCATACATGTAAGGCAGTAGCAAATTTTTTGGTAATACTGTTGTCTTTGTATGTTAAACAGGTACTCTGGGAGAAGAAGTCACACAACACAATATTAGTTATGTGTGTTGTTTGTTGGAGACTGTCACTGGAAGAGTATCACAGGAGAGAGATGACCTCAGAAAATAAGTGGACAATTTGAAAGCAGGAATGAAAGGGATTAGAGAGACTCTAATATTGGAAACTTTTAGGTTTAGAAGAGACAAGTGATTCTCAATTTGGCATAATAAAATTATAAGTAAAAATGGCTGAAAGTAACAAAGACTTACTAAGGTTATCAGCAAAGGCCATTAATCCATTGTAAAAACCTGTGAATAAACTTAAAGCATGTGAGAGTAAACATCCAACCAACCATGTATTGCAAGTGAAACATGACCATTGGAAATGGTAAATACGGTTCATAAAAAGCTAAGTATCTTTGTTTTCCACCACCACATGATAGGCTCAAGGCACTCATAGTTATCTTGAAAGAGAAAGATATATGGCAGTAAGAAAGAAAGAAATATTGTAAATATGAGAATTATAACTCAGAGGATACTTTGTGGATATTAGCACATGGAGCTGTTTGGAATCAGATAAGAAGTTCACTCAATTTTTGAAAGATATAGAAGGCAAAAAAAAAAAAAAAACCCAGCATCAGTTTGGCTGAAAATTATTTAAAGGCTAAAAATGACCATTGGGCCTCAAACTATTTGCATAGAAGATGAGCTGAGAAATAAGCTGAGGTTTTAGTAAGTGTAAATTTATCACTACCTAATTGAGGATAACGTAAAAGGAAAAGTCTCCCAGGTGTCAGTGCCAGAGCTACGAGAAATAATGGACAAGGATGCTATATATTAGGGAAGCAGCCTAATGAAACATCATCTCTTCCAGGATAGAAAGGGAATTTCTCAAAATACCTGCTCATAAAGATGTCAAAATTCCTACAGAGCAGGAATCAAGAACCAATGTTTGTCTCCCCATTTTCTTCCTTTCCAACAGGAGATATTTATTTTAATTATTCCTCCTCCTTTCTCATGGACTATTTCTTCTTAATTCATAGGTCTCCAGACCAAGTAAATCCACATCTAGAAATCTAGAACCAGTTTAGGACCACTTCAAAGCACCCCCAACTCAAGGATTGCCATGAACACTCAGAGATTCTGTTCTTGGAAATGAATAAAGTGACCTACACAGGACTTTTGGATTTCTCCCTTGTAAAGGGGATGTGTTTGCGTCTAGGAGAAAGAAACTGAATGTTTGGTGACTAGAAGGCAAATTATGGTAGTCACTTGTGTGGTTACATTACTTCCAGTTCTCCTGTGGGAATATAGTTGTTTTGTACACACTTATAATTAGGTGAAGTCATGACACCTGCCTTGAAACAAATGAATAGAAACTATATGTGTCACTTTCAGGTTGAAGATTTTAAGAGTAAGTGTATAGTTTATCATGCTCTCTTTTCTCTTAGTCAGCAACCGATGATGTCTAGATTGTGGAGGTTATGTTAAGCTGAGTATCTGAAAGAGGAAAATATGGAGCAGAGCTGTAACTAAATTATAATAACCACATGTCACACAAACAATAAGTGAGCCTGGGGTTGTTTATTACAGCAATATATCCTAACCTGTTCTAACAATTTTGAATGTTTAAAAGAAAAGGTCTATTTCCTTTAAACCACTTCAAATTATTTCTAACTGATGTATGTATGATGTGGTTAAAAAATAAATGGTAGACATACTCCTCCATTCACTATCTGAAATATTGAAAATCAGAAAAGAAACCCAGGTAGGATTCAATACATGTTTGCTTTAATCCTCAGCCTTCTATTCCATAACTATAGATAAATTGAACAAATTATTCTACTCTGTCCCTTTCTTTGTAAAATAAATGATGTCTACCAAATTTAATTCCAAGATTTCATGATTCTTAAATGTAAAATGAATTAGAAAAACTTAATGAATATTAACTCCTTTCAATGCAATTAATTTAAATTTAGCAATAGATTGTAAGTATAATTACCTACAGTGTATATATATTATTTAGCATTTATCCAGAAATCAGGATAATATACTATAAATTTTGAGAAAAATGCTGCTCATAATTCTTAAGCTCTCTCTTCCTTTAGGTTTCCTCACTGTCATTAGTGGGTTTGATACTCATTTTAGCTTTCCAAAACTCAGAGCCTCACTACTGTTATCTGCCTTGAGATCACGGAGACCTTTACGCCAGTCACCAAAATAAACCCCAGAATCCCAGGCCCCCTTTCATCTTCTACATTAAAATTCCCATAAGGGTTTATATATTCTTACTTTGTTCCAATATCACTCTCTCTCCCGAAGTCCTAAAACTCCTACTTATCATCTTAGAAATCATGGTCAGCCATAAGCAAGCTCTTTTATATCTTTAGCTTCTTGCATTAGTCAGGGTTCTCCAGAGAAACAGAAGCAACAGAATATACAGACATATATAAAAGGAGATTTATTATAGGAATTGGCTAATGCCATTATAGAGGTTGAGAAGTCCCATGATCTGCCATCCACAAATCTGCAAGCTGAAGAACCAGGGAAGCTGATGGTATAATCCAGTCCAAGTCAAAAGACCTGAAAATTGGGGGAAGGGAGTATATATAATCCAGTCCAAGTCAAAAGACCTGAAAATTAGGGGAAGGGAGTGGGGGTTGGAGTGTAAGTCCTGGTCCAAGTTGGAGAGCTTGAGAATCAGGAGCACTGATGTCCAAGGGCAAGAAAAGATGGATGTCTCAGCTTAAGCACAGAGAATGAATTCCTTCTTTCTTGGCCTTTTTGTTCTATTCAAGCCCTCAATGGTGAGAATGATCTTTACTCAGTCTACTGATACAAATGCTAATCTCTTCCAGAGACAACCTCATAGACACACCCAGAATTAATGTTTTACCAGGTATCCTGGTATCCCTTAGCCCAGTCAAATTGACTCATAAACCCATGATACCCCTTGTTCTGTATTCTCTAAATGTCTTTATCTAAATGTCAATCTAAATCTGCCCAGGTTAACAGCTTCCTCTGCATTCTCTCCAACAGTCCTAACACTACTGGTCTCAGATATAAAATATGTAACATTATCCTCACTATGGTTCCTAGACAGGTAATTCTCTCTCCCTCCTCAGGTAACTCACCATTATTTTTTGGATAATGTAACTTCTATATCACTGTAAGTCTTTCTAAAATTCCTAGTCTTTTTGTGTGTGTGTGATACGCGGGCCTCTCGCTGCTGTGGCCTCTCCCATTGGCTCAGCGGCCATGGCAGCACAGGCTCCGGACGCGCAGGCTCAGCGGCCATGGCTCACGGGCCCAGCTACTCCGCGGTATGTGGGATCTTCCCAGACCGGGGCACGAACCCGTGTCCCCTGCATCCGCAGGCGGACTCTCAACCACTGCGCCACCACGGAAGCCCCCTAGTCTTAATGTTTAGTAAATTCAAATGTATATTCTGATAAAACAGCTATGTAAAAGTTGTGGATTTGGACTAGATATCTTATCTTCTGATTTTTAAAAAATTATTTCCCTTATATATTATCAGCTAGCATTCAAGGGTCATTGTTAGGAAAAGTAATAGGTTACAAAAAATCATATTAATGATAAAATACTGAGTGGAATATTTACTATATCATATAGACTTCCTTTAAGGCCATGTTTTCCCAAGCAACTGGTTTGCTTGGAACAGAATAACTTTTATAAATGTTTATGATTACCTCTTTGTTTTGCTAACAAGTCCAAAGCCCATTTGGAATCTATCTCTAGCAATTATAATTCATTACATGGAGTCTTTGTTCCAATTTCTTCTTATTTTACGGCAATGTTTTTCTTATGCTCCAGCCCATTCATCTATTTGTTTGCTTTACTTTATAGTAGTGTAGATTTTTCTCTGTAACTTGACTTATATCTTCCTTGAACTAGGCTGAATATCAATCAGTTAATTTAAAAACAACAACAAAAATATGTCTGGTGTACTGATTACAGGTTTCAAAGAAAACTTTATATGACATCAGAGATAATGGACAGATTATCCAAGCAGACCCAAGCACTAAGGAAAAGACAGATTCACTCTCCAGAGATGAGGTTTATGACATAGGGACTCCTGAGGAAAAATTCTGTTTATCAGGAAAATGAATAGAGCTATGTAAATGAATGTTGTCTAATGTGAGGAAAAGTTTGAGACATTTGGATGGGGCACAACGTGCTGAGGGGATTGTTAATGGAATTCAATATAGGGAAGAGGAAACAAACGCCTGAGGTAAGTTGTCTTGTCCTAGATGAGTTTTTCAAGGATATAGTATAAGTTAATTCCCACTTCCTGAACCTAAATCCAGGTGCCTGCTCCCTCACTTAAAGCAGCTTGAAACCGGTAATAGTTCTTTGTGTGTTTCCTTTAGGTGTAGTCCTAATGTTATGACCTCAAAACTTACCTATAAATGCATGAGATTATTCTAGAATTTAAGTGGATTTTACTTTATGTCTGAACACTTTCACAAGCAAGACAACCCAAAGTACACTTCATGTATTCAAACATGTACTCAAAATGCATAATTTAATTTTATGTTCAGCAAGCATAGGGCATTTGCCATGATGCATGTTGAAGATTGAGAATATTTATATCTACAAAGCTTAATTATTGTGACTAAGAAGAAACTCTACCTCTTTCAACATCAGTTGACTATTTATTCCAAAATTATTTCTCAGGCAGATAAAACTGTAAAACAACAAATAATTTCATTATTTGGTTTTGGAAAATCTTGCAAACCAATTCACCCAGACAAAAGTTTGCTCACATGGGCAAACAGCTTGCTTTATCAAACACTTTGTCAAGGCCCATAGCCTCTCCTTACTGCGTCCATGAATTCTACACTATTATGTTATTAAATTTGCCCAATTAATACCCAATAATAAGATAAATTGTCCCTCTTCATAAAAGGTTTATCTTAAGCTACCTGAGTCCAGATCCCAAAGCCTATACACTTCCCTGACCCTCTCTTCCCAGACACTACCGAAATGTTTTTAAGATTATGTTCTTTACTTCAGCTATTTTAATGAACTTAGCTTTCTTTCACTAGCACTTTTCTTAGTGGTGTTTGGTGGAAGGCTGACAGCTGACAATGTAATGCCAGAAAGCATTGTATCCTTGTAGATTTGTCAGAAAGCATCATCTGCAATTTTATGACTAACATTGGAAGACAGCCAGAAATTAACAGACTTTGGAATACGTAAGGCTTGGTTTGAAGTCTACATTGTCCACTAAGTAACTATCATATCATATCCATGATATACACAATACATATCACTGTATATGCTCTACTGGCATGTAAATCCAAAAGTTTGAGTTAAATAGAAGAAAAAGTTATAATTAGGAGAACAGAACAGAGGATAAAATTAGGCACCATGAGAATGCTGGGTCTGACAGGTAGCAAAAGCAAGTGTCTAGGGAATCAGGTAGCAGAAAGAATTTAATCAAATTGATAGTAGACCTCAAAACCCACCATCAAGAAGAAAAGTAATAGCTGTAAGTAGGATTGGTGGCAACAATCACCTTAAACCTGAGCCAATTTCTTTGAAGAGGATCTTTGTAACTTCCTTATGCAGAGACACAATGATGATAACAAACTTGCTACAGAAAACTACATATATTCTCAAGAGGAGTTCAGGAGCAGAAAGCCAAGTGGGTTCTTGGAAATGTCCTAATAACATCTGCCTAAATATTAGAACAAATGAATCCTCTTAGTTAGCATCATCTAATTTGACATAGACTCAGAAAAGGAAATGTAGATGAGAATGTGTATGATTTGCTTCCTTCTTTTCATTTTACAAAATTGCATGAGAAGGAGGAAAATTTTATAGCTTTTCCAGGTAATTTTTAATCCTTTCTATGAGGGGATTCAGGGTAGATTGTTTTCTTTTTAGTATCTTTACTTGTCCAGGCAAGTTAAACATTTCACATGACTGACATATCTGACAGACATTACATCAATTGAGAAGGTACTTTTCCAAAAGCATTATTGTGAATTTCTATTATGCCAGTTATTATTTAAAGATACAATGTCTTCTCTTCCTTCAACTTAGCTGTCAGCCTTTTTCTTTCATTCCATTTCCACAAAGGTAATGGCCATCACTGACAATTTCCATTTGGAATGTTGAATATGAGATAGAAATGCTGAGAAGTGTTAATGATGTGGAGTTCATTATTGTTTTACTAATAAGTTCTTAATAGTAGTTGCCATTCCCAAAGGGTTTTTATTCTGAATGCTTATGATCCATTTTAGCACACATCCTTGTTGAAATACAGTTTAGTTGTTCCAATTACAGTTGTAATGTTTCATTGAAGGAAAAATTTTAAAATACAGAGCTGAGCCAGAGCTGGGATGTTTAATTTGCTCTGGTTAACCTTAGAAACATCATTCATTTAACCATAAAATATAAAAAATTAAAAATATATGAAGAGGGTAAGCTGTGACAAAGTGAGAGAGTGGCATGGACATATATACACTACCAAACGTAAAACAGATAGCTAGTGGGAAGCAGTCGCATAGCACAGGGAGATCAGCTAGGCGGTTTGTGACCACCTAGAGGGAGGGAGACACAAGAGGGAAGAGATATAGGAACATATGTATATGTATAACTGATTCACTTTGTTATACAGCAGAAACTAACACACCATTGTAAAGCAATTATACTCCAATAAAGATGTTTAAAAAAAAAAAGGGAAAATAACATGTGTTGACAAGGCTATGGAGAAACTGGAAGCCATGTGCATTGCTGGTGGGAGTGTAAAATGGCACAGCCACTGTGGAAAACAGTTTGGTGCTTTCTCATAAAGTTAAACATAGAATTACCATATGACCCAGCATTTCACTCCTAGGTATATACCCAAAAGAACAGAAAACAGAGACTCAGACAGACTTATACACCAGTGTTCAAAGAAGTATTATTCACAATAGCTAAAAGGTGGAAACAAGTGTCTATCAACAGAAGAATGGAAAACAGAATGTGGTATATACATACAATGGAATGTTATTCAATTGTAAAGAGGAATGAAGCTCCGATACATGCTACAACATAGATAAACTTTGAAAAAATTATGCTAAGTGCAATAAGCCATACACAAAGGTCAAATGTGGTATGATTCCATTTATATGAAGTATCCAGAATAGACAAATTCATAGAGACAAAAAGTAAAATACAGGTTACCAGGGGCTGGGAGAGGGGGGCAGTTATTGCTTAATGGGTACAGAGTTTCTCCTTGGGATGGTGAAAAAGTTCTGGAAATAGATAGTGGTGACGATAATACAATGTTGTGAATGCCACTAAACTGTAAACTTAAAAATGGTTAAAACAGTAAATTTTATGTTACGTAAATTTTACCACAATAAAAAAATTAATAATAATAAAAAATATATATGAAGAACCAAAATGAAACTTTAAGCAAAACCTTACATTTTTAAAAATAAAAACAAATATTTGCCTCAAATTATTTTTTAGGTTTGAACTTTTTTAGTTTTTCTGCTTATTATATTTTGTTGAAATTGATCTTAGGGCTTTTGTACAAGCTATTTCCATGCCTTGGGACATATTTTCTCCTATTCATCATCTAAGTCCTATTCACTCTTCAATTCTCAGTTTTTCATTTTAACTAAAAGCCTCTCTTTTGAACATAATCTACATCAGATCCCCTGATTTTCCCTCACAGCTCGCATATTTACTCTCCTAGAGTGATTATTTCTTAATATTTCCCTCTATTACTCTCATGGAGACTGCATAATTGTAGAGACTATGCAGTGATATCTATGAGCTTGTGTGCATTGTCTTTGTATTATGTTGCTTCTGATATTAAATTCAAATGCTTTGAAATTTAATCAAAATTTATCTTAGACTAATCAAATATTTATCTCTTAGTTATGTTTAATTCATCTCTTATCATTCACTTAGTCTTTTATTCATTTTGTTGGTAACATACTGAGTGCCTTCTATGTGCTAGATATGGTGCCAAGTAATAGAAACTTAGTTTTTTAGATTAACTCAACACTTGAAAGATACTAGGTTCCTATATGAAGAGACAGAGTAGACAACAAAACTTAACTGTCAATAGTACACTAATTGTTATGTTAGAAAAAAACAAAAAGGGGGAGAATCTGTATCAGTTAAAATAATTCAAATTAGGCTTTACAAATTAGGCTTTTAATACACCACAGGAGATGACTTATTAAATTTTAAGTAGAAATTAGCCAGTTTGAAAAAGACTACAGAGCGTAGAGAAAGTGATGGCATGAATAAAATATTTCAGACAGAGGATTTGAATTAGACAGTAGCTGGGAATGCCCTTGGGACTTTTACCTCAGTTATTTTTCTCTACCTAAAGCACTAATCTCTTAGATGGACAAATGGTTGACTTCTTTACATTCTTGAAGTTTTATGCACATTTTACCTCAGTAAGTCTTTTTGGCCAAACTATTTAAAATTGCAGTTTTGCAGATCTCTCAATACCCTTTGCCTTGCTCTGTTATTAACATATTTTTAAAACTGCTCATTTATGAATTTTATGAAGAAGTTATATATCTATTACTTGCTTCTATTCATTTGACATTTTGTCATTAATTTTCATAGTCTGTTATGTGAAGCTATTGTTGACTCATTTTTACAGTTAAATATGACTCCAAATATACCACAATTTATTTTTTCATTTTCCTTTCAATGGGCCTTTGCATGTTTCCAGGTTTGTGCTATTACGAAGAGAGGTGCTACTAACTTTTGCTTTGCGATCCTTTGGTCTACATGAGCGAAAGTAAATTTTTCAGATTCCAGGAGTACAGTTGTTGAGTCATAGGGTAGAGGGAAGCACTGCCTTTGAAAATGATGCCAAATTGTTTAACCAAGTGTATATAACAATTTACACATACATCAGTAATGTATAAAATCTTTATTTCTGTTATCAGTCTTCTCTTTAAGTCATTTTTCAGCCTAAACGAAGGACATAATCTTAGAGACATGTTCAATCCAGATCTGCCTCTCCGTTCCACATGTTGTGGTAGGACATTGATGAGGTTTAACTTCTGTAAGTGTCAGATTTCCTTGAACTTTCTCTTTAATGGTCATTTATCAAATAATGTGATGTGACTGCAAATGTACAACATTTGAGACTCTGGAAATTACATATACGAGCACTGCAACACAAATGAAAATTAAGAGAAAGATTATGGTCATAGTTGGTGGTTCACTTTTAAGCCAGGATCAAATAAAAGTTAGGTTCTAGATCTTGTTTCCAAATTAAAATGTTCAGAACTATTTGACAGCCAAGAAAATAAAGAATAAGAGCATAAAGATTAAACCTGATAATATGTGGTTCTGGATTTTGTTTCATCAGACTGAGGAAAAAATAATTATTCGCACACTGGGATCCATTGGATGTAGAATTACTACATCTGAAAGGTCTTTTGTAGAAACTATCTCTTCCTGAAAATCATCTGATACTTTCAGTTTGAAGTCTCTGGCTAGAACAGTTTTCTAATAGTCCATGAATTCCTGAAAAATATGCATGTGAGAATCATTGCCTTAAAATTTTTTTTTTTAACAAATCATTCTGTTTTTTAAATTTATTTTATTTTTGGCTGTGTTGGGTCTTCATTGCTGCACGTGGGCTTTCTCTAGTTGTGGCAAACGGGGGCTACTTTTTGTTGTGGTGCACAGGCTTCTCATTGCGGAGGCTTCTCTTTGTTGTGGAGCATGGGCTCTAGGCATGCGGGCTTCAGTAGTTGTGGCACATGGGCTCAGTAGTTGTGGCACACGAGCTTAGTTGCTCTGTGGAATGTGGGATCTTCCCTGACCAGGGCTTGAACTTGTGTGCCTTGCATTGGCAGGCAGATTCTTAACCACTGAGCCACAAGGGAAGTCCTTGCCTTAGGATTTTATTTCTGGGCTTGCTTTTATAACACCCAACAATATGCTGTATTGAGGTTTGAACCCCTTGAGGGCTATCTTTCTCTGCAGTCTTCCAGAAGACACAGTCTCTAGATTTTAGGTGACAGAGAAGTTCTTTAAGAGGTTGTTGAGGAAAATCTAGCTGTATCAGCTGGTGAATTTCATAAGCCATTTGCAGTATTTTGCCATGTCTGCTTGTAACAGAGCAGTATCTAGTGTCAAAGGTGGTATTTCTACATGCATGGGTGTCTCATTACTAATTCATAAAAGTAGGAAAAAAATTAAACAGAAGGAATTGATCTCATTGTTCATAGAGCTGTTGACACTACTTTTTAGATGTGGAAGTTTGACAGTTCCTGAATGTTTTCTATTTTTAATTCAGAATTCCATTTGTTCTATTTTTTTCAGATGATTGCTGTAATATGAACAGTGAAGTTTCTGAGTAAATGTCAAGGGTTTTCAAAGATTTTAAATGAAACTCCCAGTAAAATGGGCATATAGTCCCTAGAGAAATAGATTGGAATTCTCTAGAACAAGAACACAGAATCAAACAATTTTGTTTTGGTTGTTACTATCAGAGCCAGGGATTTCTAACAAGGAACAGCTACATTCCATTCTGGGAAAAAGAAAATAATAAACAGGATATATTAAAAATCCAGTGCATGGGTATAGTTCCATAAAATGCACTTGGAAATATTCAAAGCAGCTTTGAGCTGTGGTCAATTTTCTAGGCCCAATCTTTACAGTTTTACAATGACTATGTTGGTGACAGACAGGACATGAACGGAGGAGAGTCTCGGCCGGCTCAGTATAGTTAAGCCAACAATGTTGATGGAGTACATTGGTTGTCCTTTGTGTGGTGATTGATTTTTATGGAAAATTTTTGCAGGGTTCCATGTGAGAACATTGGTGGTACATAGAGAGCCATCCTGATAGCATCAGAGGTGATCATCACGTAATACTCAACAATATTAGTTTCTGATCACAGAGTCAATTATTGACCTTCCATCATAGCCCCTGGGAACTTCTTCACAGAATTAGCTCTTGGGGTAACATAGGGATAGGGCTTGGTCTTAGATATAAAGCTAGTTGATAAACTAGGACATATGCTTTGGTCTCCATGTTACTCCATTATACTGGTCACTTTCTTACAGAACAATAGAGAACTTAAAAATTCTTTAATCTGATGATCTTTCTGCATTGGGGTTTATGGTGGGGTCAAGAATTCCTACTCTCTTAAAAGCATTTCAAAATTATATATTACCTTAGAGGTGTACTCATTTGTTTGTATATAACTGGCAATCTACTGAGTGCAATGAGTTCTATCTTCTCACCTGGTTTAGCCTCTGGACAGGTTAATTTTGATGGGTGCATTGAGGCCTTTTATAATGTTATCTAGCGTGATAGTTTACTCTTTCAATTGTAAACAAACAAGAATATATTTGGATTTTTTATGGGTTATATAATAAATTCTTCGGAATTTGGATAATTCCCAGATAAATCTAGTCAATTTTAAGATTGTTCTTTTTCCAATAATGGAAGGAATGGAGCATGGTTTAGCTATTTACAAAGATGGATGGAAATCTGTGAAAAAAGAAAGCAATATAATCTCATAAATGGTCACCCTAACTGCAGAGAAATTGTAGTTTTTGTTGAGCAATAATTAGTACACAACCTAAAGGAACATCAAATTTGAGGGAGAGCCTAAATTCACGTAAGCAGAGACATTCATTCATTTAATTTATTCATTTAACAGCTTCTATTACCCTGAGACAAGATGTATAAGTTTTTACTACTAATTAAGAGAAATGCCATGATAATCTACCTATTTCTAATCATTTCCATGAAGCTGAATCAGAACATTAATGACTGTTCACATCATTTACATAATCTTGGAAGAAAGGTTTATGATAGTTAAAAAGGCCAAATAAGGGAAGCCATCCAAGAGTTCATTTTTTAAAAATTGCCTATTCATCCTTAGGATGTAAAGAAAGAATTCTGGATACTAGACCCTTGGTCATGTCATATGGCGTGGCAATTTCAAGAAAGTTGGAAATTCAGTATCTGAATTACTAGGAGATTCACAAGAATCTCCCTAATTGACACTTAGTAACCTGCCTGGAAAATATCTGAATGGGTTATAAGTCTGCCAGAAATGAGAGATTTATTATCTTGGGACAAAGACAGGCAGAGAGGCAAACAGTTAAAAACAAGAAAGCATTTTACCAAGAAAATGGTATTCTTACATATGAACAGTCATTGAAAGCATCCCTAATAGAATCGTCTTCATTCATAGGAGGCAGAACAAACTCAGAATTTTGGAAGTCAATGAAAATAAAACACAGCTTTGATATAACCTGGGACCTGCCTCACTGTCATGAACACAGAGGCTCCTTGGACCTAAGGGAATATGGCCTTCCTGGATCAAGGGTCTCGGTATGTGAAAATGAGGTCGTCTTGGCTGGCACTTTGTGAGACATGACGCATGCCAAAGCTTCCACAAACACTACAAGAAAATAGTTACTTTAGCAAAACTAAGGCTACCATATTTACTAAAGAAGTGAAAATGCCATCATTAAAGAGCCCTTTAGTGTCTCAAGGTTATTTTCTAAAATATCTGAAAAAATGTATATTCCCTTAAAAATCTGCTTTTCATTGCCCGTTCACAAATATTACATTTATTAATTATTGCTAACACTGTAATAAATAATAATAATAAATTATTATAAATAACAGTACCATTATAGCTGATATTAACTGAGTGCCTAATATGTGTTGGGCAATACGAAAAATGTTTTATTGTGTATGGGTTTTTCTTGCATTTCTCATAAAACCCTATGGTGTAAGGAATAGTACAGATAAGAAAATTGAGATAGAGACATCAAATTGCTATGTGTTACAACCGAAGTTGGAATCAAATCAAATTCCTATTATGTACCAGTCACTGTTATAAGCACCACAGATTCAGAAAGATAAAAATGCTTATATTTGTGGAGCTTATATTCTACTAAATAGAGAAAGACAGTAAGAAATATAAGCAAGGGAAAGAATTGGAGGGTGATAGTCAAAATGTGAACAATATAGCAGCAAAGAAAAGTGGGGAGGGAAGAGGAGGTAAGATAAATGTGATGGTCAGAGAAGGCCTATTGAGAGGAAGCATTTGAGAAAAGATAGAGATGAGCTCATGGAGTAAGCCGTGAGGTTATCAGAGTGAAGGGAATTCTGAGAAAGTTGAACAACAAATAGAAATGTCTCAAGAGAGGGCATTCCTGACTCATTCTAGAAATGACACTGAGATCAAAGTGGATTTAGGAAAGAGAAGACAAAGAAGGGTTAAAGGGAGGTCAGATCATAAGGTCCACGGAAGTCATTTTATTTTACTTATTTACTTTTCTACTGAAGTATAGTTGGTTTACAATATCATATCAGTTTCAGGTGTACAGTGTAGTGATTCAATATTTTTATAGATTATAATCCATTAAAAGTTATTACAAGATAATGGCTATAATTTGCTGTGCTATAAAATATATCCTTAATGCTTATTTATTTATGCATAGTAGTTTGTAGCTTTTAATCCCATATACTTATCTTGCCCCTCTCCCTTTCATTCACCCTACTGGTAATCACTAGTTTTCTATATCTGTGAGTCTGTTTCTATTTTGTTATACACATTCATTTTATATTTTTAGATTCTACATATAAATGATAACATACAGTATTTGTCTTTCTCTGTTTGAATTATTATACTAAACATAATATTTCCTAGGTTCACCACATTGTTACAAATGGCAGAATTTTATTATTTTTTATGGCTGAGTAATATTCCATTAAAACAAAAAATATATATATATATACACACACATAAGCCAATGGATAAAGAAGAAGTGGTATATATACCACTTCTTTATTCATCCATTCATCTCTTCATGGACACTCAGGTTGCTTACATATTTTGGCTATTGTAATTAATGCTGCTGTGAACATTGGGGTATAAGTATCCTTTTGAATTAGTATTTACATTTTTTACAGATATGTACCCAGGAGTAGAATTGCAAGATCATATTGTAGTTCTAGTTTTAGTTTTTTGAGGCCCCTTTATACTGTTTTCCATAGTGGCTGCACCAATTTACATTCCCACCAACAGTGTAAAAGGGTTCCATTTCTCTACATCCTCGCCAACATTTATTTGAAGACTTTTTTTTTTTTTGCGGTACGCGGGCCCCTCATTGCCGTGGCCTCTCCCGCCGCGGAGCACAGGCTCCAGACGCACAGGCCCAGTGGCCATGGCCCACGGGCCCAGCCACTCCACGGCACGCAGGATACTCCCGGACCAGGGCACGAACCCACGCCCCCTGCATCAGCAAGCGGACCCCCAACCACTGCGCCACCAGGGAAGCCCTATTTGAAGACTTTTTGATGAGAGTCACTCTGACAGGTCAGAGGTGATATCACATTTTTGTTTCCATTTGCATTTCTCTAATGATTAGTGATACTGAGCATCTTTTCATGTGACTGTTAGCCATCTGTATGACTTTGGAAAAAAGTCTATTCAGGTTACCGGCCCTTTTTTTTTGTTGTCGTTTGCTTTTTAAACTGTTGTCTTATAAACTCATTTCCAGAGTTACATAGGTCAGCACCTTTTTTTTTTTTTTTTAAGAAGATGTTGGGGGTAGGAGTTTATTAATTTATTTATTTTTGCTGTGTTGGGTCTTCATTTCTGCGTGAGGGCTTTCTCTAGTTGCGGCGAGCGGGGACCACTCTTCATCGCGGTGTGCAGGCCTCTCACTATCGCGGCCTCTCTTGTTGTGGAGCACAGGCTCCAGACACACAGGTAGTTGTGGCTCACGGGCCTAGTTGCTCTGCAGCATGTGGGATCCTCCCAGACCAGGGCTCGAATCCGTGTCCCCTGCACTAGCAGGCAGACTCTCAACTGCTGCACCACCAGGGAAGCCCCGGCCCATTTTTTGATTGGGCTGTCTATTTTCTTGATATTGAGTTGTATGAGCTGTTTATATATGTCAGATATTAACCTCTTATTTGTCATATTATTTGCAAATATTTTCTCCCATTAAGTAGGTTGCCCTTTTGTTATGTCAATGGTTACATTTGCTGTGCAAAAAACTTTTAAGTTTAATTAGGTTCCATTTGTTTATTTTTGCTTTTATTTCTTTTGCCTTAGGAGACAGATCCAAAATACTTATTACTAATATACATATCTAAGAGCGTTTTGCCAATGTTCTCTTCTAGGAATTTTATGGTTTCAGGCCTTACATTTAGGTCTTCAGTCCATTTTGTATATGCCATGTGGAAATGTTCTAATTTAATTGTTTTACATATGGGTGTCCAATTTTTCCAACACCACTTATTAAACAGACTGTCTTTTATCCACTATATATTCTTGCCTCCTTTGTTGTAGATTAATTGACCATAAGTGTGTAGGTTTATTTCTGGGAACTCTATTCTGTTCTATTGATCGATGTGTCTGTTTTTGTGCCAGCACTATTCTGTTTTGATTATTGTAGCTTTGTAATATATATAGTCTGAAGTCAGGGAGTGTCATACCTCCAGGTTTGTTCTTTTTTTCTTAATATTTCTTTGGCAATTTGGGGTCTTCTGTGATTCGATATAAATTTTAGGATTATTTGTTCTAGTTCTGTGAAAAATGTCATGGGTATTTTGATAGGGATTTCATTAAATCTGTAGATTGATTTGGGTAATATGGACATTTTCACAAAATTAATTCTTCCAACCCAAGAGCATGGGATAGCTTCCCATTTCTTTGTATAATCTTCAATTTCTTTTATCACTGTTTTATAGTTTTCAGAGTGTAGTTCTTTCACCTCCTTGGTTAACTTTATTCCTATTATTTTATTCTATTTGTTGTGGTTTTAAACCAGATTATTATTAATTTTTTGCATTCTCTTTCTGATAGTTTATATTAGTGTATAGAAAAGCAACAGATTTCTGTATTTAACCTTGTGTCTTGCATTTATTAAATACATTTATTAGTTCAAGTAATTTTTGGGTGGAGACTTTAGGGTTTTCAATATATTTATTATCATGTCATCAGCAAATAGTGAGTTTTACCTCTTCCCTTTCAATTTCGATGGGTTTTGTTTCTTTTTCTTGTCTGATTGCTATTGCTTGGACTTCCAACACTATGTTAAATAAAACTGTTGAGAGTGGAAATTCTTGTCTTGTGCCTGATTTTAGAGAAAAGGCTTTCAGCTTTTTTCTTTTCTTTTTTTTTTTTTCTTTTTTTTTTGGAATTTTGGACCATAGTTTATTCCTGCAAGTCACATTGAAAAGAAAAAAACAGCTAACATGGAGGTGGTGGGTATATGCTGTTGTTAGAAGCTTGCACCACTAAAGTTCTCCATGGAACAAATTATACCCCTTTTGTTGTCATAATAAATATACAAAATTTTTCTTTATTAATTTTTTTACATCTTTATTGGATTATAATTGCTTTACAATGTTGTATTAGTTTCCTCTGTACAACAAAGTGAATCAACAATTTGTATACATATATCCCCTCCATCTTGAGCCTCCCTCGCTCCCTCCCTATCCTACCCCTCTAGATCATCACAAAGCACTGAGCTGATATCCCTGTATTATGCAGAAGCTTCCCACTAGCTATCTATTTTACACATGGTAGTGTATATATGTCAGTGCTACTGTTTCACTTCTTCCCAGCCTCCCCTTCCCCTACTGTGTCCTCAAGTCCATTCTCTACATCTGTGTCTTTATTCCTGCCCTGCCACTAGGTTCATCAGTACCATTTTTCTAGATTCCATATATATAAGTTAATACACGGTATTTGATTTTCTTTTTCTGACTTATTTCACTCTGTATGACAGACTCTATTGACTGTTGAGTATAATAATAGCTATGGGTTTGTCATAAAGACCTTTATTATGTTGACATATGGTCCCTCTAAACCCACTTTGATGAGGGTTTTATCATAAGTGGATGTTGAATTTTGTCAAATTCTTCTTCTGCATCTATTGAGATGATTATGTGATTTTTATGCTTCTTTTTTTAACCCTCGTGTATCATAGTGATTGATTTGCCAATATTGAACCATCCTTGTAAGCCTGGAATAAATCCAATTTTGCGGTGTATGATCCTTTTAATATATTGTTGGATTCAGTTTGCTAATATATTGTTGAGCATTTTTACATTTATATCATAAAAGTAGTTACTTGTATTTTTCTTTCTCTGGTTTTGATATCAGGGTAATTGTGGCCCTGTTGAATGAATTTGGGAGTGTTTCATTCTCATAAATTTTTTGGAATAGTTTGAGAAGAATAGGTATTAGCTTTACATTATAATTTTGGTAGAATTTCCCTGTAGAGCCATCTGGAACTGGATGTTTGTTTGCTGGGAGGTTTTTATTTTTATTATTATTATTATTATTATTATTATTATTATTATTATTATTATCAGTTTAGCTACTAGTGATCAGTTTGTTCAAATTGTCTGTTTCCTCTTGATTCAGTCTTAGCAGATTGTATAAATTTGTCCATTTCTTCTAGGTTGTCCTATTTATTGACATATAACTGTATGTAGTATTCTCATGATTTTTTTGTGTCTCTGTGGCATTGGTTGTTGTTTCTCCTCTTTCGTTACTTATTGTGTTTATCTGACATCCTCTTTTCTTCATGATGAGCCATGCTAAAAATTTGTTAATTTTGTTTATCTTTTAAAAAAAACAGCTCTTGGTTGTATTGCTATTTTCTATTGGTTTTTCAGTCTCTATTTTATTTATTTCCTCTTTGATCTTTATTATTTTCTTCCTTCCACTGATATTGTGCTTTGTTCCTCTTTTATTAATTCCTTTATTTGAGATTTTTCTTGTTTCATGAGGTAGGCCTGTATCACTACACACTGTCCTCTTAAAACTGCTTTTGCTGCATCACATGGGTTTTGGAAAGTTGTTTTCCCATTTTCATTTGTCTCAAGGTATTTTCTGATTTCCTCTTTCATTTCTTCATTGACTTATTGGTTTTTTAGTAGCCTATTGTTTAGTCTCCACTTGTTTTTGATTTTCTCCTTTTTCTTTCTGTGGTTGATTTCTAGTTTCATACTATTGTGGTCAGAAAAAATGCTTGATATATAATGTCTAGGCTCTTAAATTACTGAGACTTGCTTTGTGACCTAGGATGTTGTCTATCCTGGAGAATGGTCCATGTGTATTCTACTGGTTTGGGATGGAATGTCTCATATATATATATATTATGTCCAAATGGCTTATTGTGTTATTTAAGACTACTGTTTCCTGATTTTCTGTCTGGATGATCTATACACTGATTTAACTGGGGTGTTAAAGTCCCCTCCTATTATTGTATTGTCAAATTCTCCCTTTATATCTGTTAATATTTGTTCTATATATTTAGGTGCTCCTGTATTAGATGCATATATGTTAACAAGTGTAACACCCTCTTCTTGTACTGATTCCTTTATCATTATATAATGTCCTTTGTCATTTGTAATAGACGTTGTATCAAAGTTTATTTTGTTTGATATAAGTATTGCTACCTCTCCTTTCTTGTCCTTTTTATTTGCATGGAATATTTTTTTCCATCCTCTCACTTTCAGTCCATGTGTGTCTTTAGTTCTGAAGTGAGTCTCTTGCAAGCAGCATATAGATGGGTCTTTTTGTTTTTCTCCAATTAGCCACCCTATGTCTTTTGATTGGAATATTTAGTTCATTGACATTTATTACTTGTTTTACTGTTGTTTTTGTAGTTCTTTCCTGTTCATTTCTTCTTTTTTTGTTTCTTCCTTTGTGGTTTGATGATTTTCTTTAGTGGTATGCTTGTGTTCCTTTCTTTCTAGCTTTTGTGTATCTATTGTTTGGTTTTGATTAGGGATTACCACGGGGTTCATATATGTTGACCTATAACTGTCTGCTCTTTTTTAACTGGTAGTCATTTAAGTTCAAGCACGTTATAAAAGATCTACATATTTTACTCCCCTCCCCTATATTTTTTTCTTTCTGATGTCATATTTTACATCTTCATGTTTATACTTAACTATTTATTATATTTACAGTTGCTTTTACAATTTTTTGTCTTTTAATCTTCATACTAGCTTATTTAAGTGGTTGGTCTTCAGCCCTTATTATATATTTGCCATTCCTTGTTGGATTTTTTCTTCCCTATATATTCTCACTTATTGTTACATCCTTTTTCTCCACTTAGAGAAGACCCTTTAACATTTCTTTATAGAGTACATTTAGATTTGATGAACTCTTCTGGTTTTTGCTTGTCTGAGTTCTTTATCTCTCCTTCAATTATAAATGATAATCTTCTGGGGTAGAGTATCCTACGTTGCAAGTTTTTCCCTTTTAGGACCTTGAATATAACATGGCACTTCCTCTGCCCTGCAAAGTTTCTGCAGAAAAATCAGCTGTTGGCCTTATAGAGGTTCCCTTGTATATGACGCTTTGCTTTTCTCTCACTGCCTTCAGAATTCTTTCTTTAACTTTACCATATTAATTTTGATATGTCTCAGTTTGGATCTCTTTGGGTTCATCTTGTTTGGACCCTCTGTGCTTCCTGTACCTGGATATCTGTTTCCTTCTTAAGGTTTGGAAAGTTTTCAGGCATAATTTCATAAAGTACATTTTTGACTGCCTTCTCTCTCTTCTCCTCCTGGGACCCCTATAATGTAAATGCTTGGGGTTTTTTTCCCCAGAGATCTTGTAAAATATTCTTATTTTTTAAGTTGTTTTTCTTTTTGCTGTTCTGATTAGGTAATTTCCATTATCCTATCTCCTGTATCATTAGTCTGCTGTTAATTACTTGTAGTGTTTTTTATGTCAGCTATTGTATTCTTCAGTTCTGACTGCTACTTCTTTTTTATATTTTCTAGTTCCTTGTTAACATTCTCACTGTGTTCATCTACTATTTTTCCCAATTCAGTTAGCATTCTTATTACTAATGCTTTGAATTCTTTAACTGATAAATTGTTTATTTCTGTTTCATTATTTATTTTTACATGGGTTTTCTCTTGCTCTTTCAGTTGAGACCTGTTCCTCCATCTTCTTATTTTGCTTACTGTTCTCTATGTCTATGAATTTAGGTGAAACAGTTACCAACTGCAGTCTTGAAGAGGTGTTCTTATGTGGGAAAATCCCTGTAGAGTCTGTGTGTCCCCAGGGCCTTTGGTGGGAGTGCTGGATTCAATGTGAACACCAATCATGTTTTTCCTCTGGGTGTGCTGGCAGCTATCACCTTGAGAGGAGATGGGGTTAGAGATGGAGGGGCTTAGACCAGAACCAGGAGTGAAGTGCGGCTTCCCTTATACTCAGTGCTGTCTGAGCCCTATCTGGGGCAGGATCAGATCTCAAGTAGCTGGAGGAGGCCCCCTGAGGGTTAGATCTGAGCTGGGTCTGTTCTCTCTAATCGTGTACTCTCCCCTCTCCCAGCACTGGCACTCATGCCTCAGATGGGAGCAGCACTGTAGAAAGAGAGGCCCATGAGGTCTCTAGGCTTGTTTTGGGGCCGAGGCTGTGGCAGTCTGGTTACAGACAAAGGTTTTGGCTGCTTCTGATGTGCTGCCTGTGCAAGCACCAGTAATGGCTGCCTACACCCTGCTCAGGCACTGCTTCCTCACAACAGATCTTTCCCCTCAACCTCTGCTGCCCCTGCCCTGGTGTGGAACCTTGTCACAGGGGGCAGACAGGGATTGTGTGGGCTCTCAGCATGTGTTGGAGCATGGGCTGTGGCAGTCCACCTTTCCTCAGAGATTGGAACTGCTTCTGATGCCTTGTCTGTGTAGCAGTGGCTGCTCCCAAATCACTCAGACACTGTTTGGGGTTTTAGTTGCTTCTGTGTCTCATGGCTGATCAAATTCCACAGTTGTGTCAGCCCTCACTCCAGTTTGGAGCTGCAAAGTGAAGTAAGCAGGGTTAGAGTATTCCGTTGGCTTAGGCTGGGGCATGTGCTGGGGCAGTGGGAAACTGGGCAGCCACTCATGCAGTTTTCAATCTGCCCTCTCCTCCCTGCTTTGGGAGTCAGCATTTTCACAAACATGTGTTCCTCACAAGTGAGGTCCGGCCTTACCACAACCCTCCTGTTAGTTCCACCAGCCCTTCGACCAGCAAGAGAGCTCGTCTTCCCTGTGGTGGACATCAGGACTGGAGCCACCAATATGTGGCTTGAACTACTCACTCTCCAGGGAGGATCTCCACTTCTGTAATCTCCTTTTTCCTCTGTGTCTCCTCCCAGGGGAACAGGTCCCAATCTGATTGCTTCTTTTCCCTTCTTTCTTAATTCCATGTAGCTGTTTCTTACAGCCTTGGTTGTACAGAAGTATTTCTGACAGTTTCCAGTTAGTTTTCAGTGAGAATTTTTCCATGGGTAGATGTATTTTTGATGTGTTTGAAGGGGGAGGTGAGTTCCACATCCTCCTACTCTGCCCTCTTGCTCAGTCTCCAAAGTCTTTTTATTTTTATTTTAAATACTCTTATTCTGAGAGGGCTTGAGAGATATTAGAGGACAGGATACAACTGCACTTCCATTTTGAAAATCTTTTTGGCAGCTGTCTTCAGTATAGTTTGTAGGAGCTCAAGAATGGAAGCAAGGAGACTATGCAGGAGAAATGGTGTCTATTAGGATATTTCCTCTCAGCTTAAACCCATTCTTCTATGTCATGCCTTGTGATCTGTGGTAGTACTCTCTAAACCTGCTACCTTACAATTAGTTGTGTCAATAGAGGTGCCAGTGGCTGCCTGGAAGCTGAAGGAGAAAGGAATGACACTGTCCTTCCCTTTTGCCTCTTCCCCCTTCAGCTGGACCCCAGCAGTTCACTAATAGTTCCAGAGGCAATAACTGATTCCAGTTCGTAGGTTCTTCACAGCTCCATTAACCAGCATCCTTGTGCCTTCTCTAAGCATAAGCATCAACACTTCAGTGATTCTGAGTCTCAGATCCATAAGTCCCCTGCTTGAGCTCCTGGGCTACCTTTTTTTTTTCCTTGTCTATAGCACATAAAAGAGCTCATGAAACACATACACGAACTGAAAAGAAAAGCAAGAGAGTGACTACTATAAATGTCAGAACAGTGTTTACCCCCAAAAAGGTCAAGAGGATCTAGAAGGGCAAACTTGGGAGGGATGGGGACTTCTGCTGTGATTGAAACTTTATTGATATGGGTAATAATTTTATGATAATTTGTTGCATAATTATTCACTATGCTGTATATTTCTGTTTTATACACTTTCCTGGGCATTTTTTCACAATAAAAATCATAGAAAAATTTAATGTAAATTGTAGAAATATCCTCTCAGTATGTGAACAATATCAATAAATTGCTTAATAGATCTCTAAGTTGTTAAAACAAAAGCAAATCTGGGAAAATCTACCAATGTAACAATGTTCTCTCCTCAATTCAAATTTGTATGCAATGTTTTGATACCTGTCTTTTGAATTTTTTTCCAATCTTTTTCTTCCGCTATTGAGATATATATGATGTTTTTTCCTTTTATTTGTTATTGCAATGAATTACATTTATAGCATTTTAATGTTAAATACATCTTTCCTTCTTAGATTAAAGACAATTTGTCCATTGGCTTCTGAAATTTAAATTGAAGGAAGATTAAAAATACAAAATTTTATCTGAATGCTTATAGGATTACTCAGACTTATCACTTTTTCATAATTTAGTTAGTAAGTAATTTTATTGAAAACTTAAAATTCATTTGTTTTGATTTATTCATATAAATACTGTATTTTAGTTTTTAATATTTAATTTCATTTTATACTGTAATTCTTGTTTATTTGTGCATTCTTTATCAGTCTCAAAGTTATTTTTTAGCTATTATTCTTTTAAAAGTGAACTTTGCCTTTGCTAACTCTTTACATCTTATAATTTTATTTTTCCATTCTCTTTGCCTTCATCCTCTTATTCTTCTTCTAACTTACCTCTGTAATTAAAGCATTAATTATCAGCTTCTCTTTCTCTTCTAAGAACATACTATTCTTTAAAATACTACATTAGAAACTCATGTTTCTATATGTAACAACTTTTGTTTCCTTGCATTCTCCATGGGTTTTAAACTTTCATTTTTTGGATACTTATATTTCTAAATGTATGAAATTTTAAGTTGGCTTTTGCTTACCTTTTAGCTTCATTATATAGTACGTAGAGAAGGCTGCCTATATGTTACATTTATTTGAAATTTGTTGATATATTTTTCACGGCCTAATATATTATGATTTTTTGCAAATGTGTCAAATGTTATTGAGAAGAATGTGTATTCTGTAATTGTTTGGTGCAGGATTTTATATGTGTACTTGTTAACTGTACATTAAAAACATATTATAACTCAACTATCTATACTTGGGATATTTGTCTTGCCAGCTCTCACAAGATAAAGATTTAGCTTCTCTTTGAACGTCTATCAATTTTTGTTTTATATATTTACCAAAGCTCTCTTGTTACATGCAGACAAGTATAAAATTGTTAATGCTTTCTGAGTAGTTGAGTTCTTCATCATTACATAGTGATTTCTACATGATGATTTTGCATTAAAATCTATTTTGTGTTAAATCAACATAACTTTATTTTGATTAACATTTTAGGGGGTTTCCATCCATTAAATGACTTAAAGGCATTCAATGTTAGAACATTCTGGTGCCTATCTCATACAAAGCCTGTAGTTTGATTTTGCATTTTCATCCAGACTGACCATTACAGTTTTGTGTTTTTAATCTAGCATGTTTAGTTTGTTTGCATATTGTATTATTACTGATGTTTTGCACGTAATTTTATATATTGTGTACTTCCAAATCACCTCTCTCTTTTTTTATCCTTCTTTTATTCTCTTTTATTACCATATTATGGACTGCGTAAGGTTACCCTTTCCCATGCCACTTTATTTCTTGCTATCAATTTGGATGCATATAACTTAAAAAAAAAATCTTTTAGTTGGCCCTTTAATATTCTTACCTTGCATACTTATTTTTAAATTCTAGAATAAATTGGTATTTTAACCTTCTCAATACCAGATTTTAAAACATTTTAACACACCTCCCCATCCAAAATTACAAGATTTTAGTTTTGTCTTTTTACTGTCAAACACATGTGATGCATTCTGTAGTCTTAGAGTTTATTGCATTAACATCAGATAAAAGTTAGATAATTTTACAAACTTCCGAATATTTAGCCTAATGTTTGATCAGAAAATATCTTAAATTAAAATTTATTTTACATTTGAACGATAATTTTCTTCTGAATTATGTACCTTTTTATGGGATGCATGCATATATTTCTCAAATCTTATTTCCCTTTAGAATTACCTTGTAGTATTTTAGGTCATAGCATTCAAAGTTCCTGTCTTTAGATAGTGTTATTTAATTGGTCTAGGTTTTAACTGAGCATCTGTACTTTTATAGACGACTTCCCCTCCACTCTCACTCAGGTGATTACAATAGCAGCCAAGTTTAAAACAACTGGTTAACCTAAATTGTGGGCTCTTTGAAATCTGAAAAAAATGTCTTGCTATTTTTTCTATTCCTAGTACGCAATACATCAGACACAGTGGTTGCATATTAGACAAATAAGAGAATAACCACATATCATAATGACATTCAGAGCTCATATAGTACCAAAGTCCAGCATGATAACAGAGTTCTTCAACTCAGGTTAAAAATTAGAAACAAAAGTAAACAAAAACAATATCCATTCACTTTTCTATTGAAGTGATTTTTTTAAGGTTTCATTTGCTTTTTGAGAATAGGATTATTTCCATCACCATAATTTTCCATCTCCCTATTTTATCCATCATTTGAAACTGTTAACCATTGTTAGTATTTCACAACGCACCTATTTATCTTCATTATATAAAACCAGACTTATTTATTTGCTGATTATAACTGAACAAGTTTAAAGTTAGTGATATTTTTAAATGCAAGCAGCAGTTTTGACTTGTAGCTTATTCCACAGGACAGTGCTGAACTAAGGTTTTTTTAGAACTGCTAGATCTCTGATGAGGTAGGTAGGCTTAATTAATGCCAAATGATGCTCACACCAGGAAACAAACTTCTTGCAGTGAGGGAGGAAGCAGCACATTTAATTTGTTATTACTAAAGGAAATGTGATACTGGGACTGGATGTTGTAGAAGGCAGAAGGGCCTATCTAGCAATCTGTCAATTTAGACTCATTTGCATTCAATAGATAATAAAGCTCTATTTAAATAAATATCAATATGAGCTATATTTTTGTTAGATTGATTGCTCTTAATTTTGGTTTCTAGCATTTTTTGAAAGTCAAATTCAATGTGGAGAGCTACAGGGGAAATGTCATTCAGTCACATCTCACTATTACTATAGATCATACTGGATCTTCCTTGATTGCCAGTTTACATAATAAACTTTCTATTTAATCATTAATTCATATTCCTGGTTGAAGATATATTGGCACATATAATAAACAGAGTCTACATATATTTGTATGTGTGCATATAATTCTCATATATATATTTTTATTTTCTCTAGACACATTATTTTCTAACATATCTAGGAATGAAGTTTACAGAAGTGTATTAATAAGACTGAAAATTTTTTCAAGGTTTCATTGTAGTTCTAAACTTTAAAAAATGTATTTAACTGATTTGTTATTTGGTGCATGCAATTTTATAACTACTGTGTTTTCTTTATAAATTTTGAACTTTATCAGACCCAATGTCCTTTTATACTCCTCAGTGATTTGTATTTTAAAGTCCATATTTTCTTTTATTTGTATTTTAGTGTGCATGCCTATTGATAGGTACTGTTCCTTGGAATAACACCTGTAGAAAGGTGAGAAGACACTGTTGTATACATCTTTTAGCATGTTTATAATTGTTGCTTTGAAATTATTGTCTGATAACTCCAACATCTGTGTCACCTCAGATGGTCTTTGCTTTTGATAATTAATCCCATTTTTCTTATTTTCCATATGTAGGCTCATTCTGGATTGTATCTTGGACATCGCAAGTATTATATTGTAGAGGCTCTGTACTGTTATATGACTCTGAAGAGTGTGGGGTTATTGATGTTATTGTTGTTGTTATAATAAACACTTAATTGTGTTGCATTCAAACTGCAGTTAATTGAGATTTAGATGTGGTTGTTAGAATTATTTTTAAAAAGTAGGAATCCACATGGGAAGAGCTAAGAGGTCTCTATTTCTCTGAACTTGGCATGCAGAGGCAGGCTTCCTGTGGAACCTCTGTTGATGGTTTCCTGTTAGCACACATAAAGAAAGGCTCCTTACTCTCCAGGCTCCCTGTACTCTTTGAGGTAGGTAAGACTCAGCCTACATAAACAGCTTCTTTTGCTTTTAGAAATCAGAGTGTACTTAAACTCAATGAATTAAAAGTAGCTAATTTCTGCAATGATCCCTTTAACCATAGATCTCTGAAGCCAAACTCTGCCACTTTCCTCAAACCTACACTCTAATTCACTTCTCTTGATATTTTAACAGGTAATGAGGGAGACAGCCTCATCTTGTCTGCCAGTTTTATGTGCCAGGATCATAAGAGTGGCCCAGTTCATTACACAATGCTGCTGTGTGGATCCAAGAAATCTTTTGGCTTTGAAGAGGCAACTAACTTGAAGGTGGGCATGGTAAAAACTGAACCATATTCAGATCAGCATGATTTTAGAACCCCCAGATTTTGCTTATATTCTCTACCTTGGATAAATGTCCTGCTTCTGTAGTTGACCAGTTGTAACTTGCATCTTCCAGTTTTTGGTTATACAGACCAGGCTGCACCCTGGTTTTTGTCCTAACACACCACAACTTACTCCACTGTATCTGACATTAGGTTCCTTAATAAATACAAATAAAACATTTCTGGTCTATTATACACAGAGAAAAACTATAAAGATTTTATAATATAGCTGATATGCATATACGGCAATATGTTTTAAGTATACAAATTAGTAACAGTTTTCAAAAAATTATAAAATTAATATTCATTATTCAAGGGATGTGACTATGGCTTTGTATGTCTTCCAATAAATTGCTACTCAAAACGTAGTCCACTAATCAGAGCCAGTCTGAGAACTATTAGCTGGTCTGCCACAAGGTAAGTGCAGACATCAAGAGTGTTAATACACTTCTATAGAAATGTGTTGAAGAAACTCTTATCTGAGAAATGTAAAAATAATTAAAAATGACCTTGCATTTTTATGTCTTTGTTTCTCTATTTTCTAATAGTCTCTTTTTATTATATTTTGTGGCGTCATTTGTCTGCAATTGATTGGAAATTTAAAAATTATATATCATATTCTTTAACCAAAGACAAATTATCTTTAACACTGCCTTAGCAACTAAGGATATGGCTGTAAGTGTAAGTATATTGATAAAAGCATGCCTGTACCTGGTAGAGAATAACTCAGGAACTTCAGTCAAGGAAAGAATTTGAGACAACAGAGTTTAAGAGGATCATTGCAGTGTCAAAGTGAAGAACGCCTAAGGACAAGAAAAGACACTGCAAAACTTAGTGTATGAGGTGGAAACTGAGAACCTGTTTCAAGATGACAGTGGGGTAGGAAGAGTAGAAATAAGACTTGAGGGATCTTGATAAAAAACATCAGTAGGCCTGGATACATTTTCTCAAAGGGTATTGTTATACTGTCAAATAAATCCAATAATACAAAGGATTTTCCTGTGGGACATAATGAACTTTGTGACAACTTTGGAGTCACAAGGCTTCGAAGAAATAAAATGAGTAACATTCTACATGTACATTATGTCTAAAGACCCATAATCTCAAGAGTACAGTACTTTAGGATTATTATTTATTTATTTATTTATGTGTTTATTTTAGGCCATGCCATGGGGCATGCAGGATCTTAGCTCCCAGACCAGAGATCGAACCTGGGCCCCCTGCACTGGGAGCGATAAATCTTAACCAATGGACGGCCAGGGAAATCACTAGGATTCTTAAAATGTACAAATTTGCGCTTATTATAAAGTTTTCCATGGAAAAAAAATTTTGAGTACAAATTTAATAAGACATTTCTAACTTGAATATAATTTTAAGAGAAAAAATAGTGACGAAAAAATATTTGTTTTATGTGTGATGAAAAAAACTGATGGAGGGGTGATTGTACAGAAATGTCAATGTCAATCTTTACTTTATTTATAACAACTCACAAATAATTATGAAACCTATGAAATATTTTAGGAACATATTTTATATATCTAATCAAGCTGATTTTTAAAGTAAATGCAACCAAAGCATTTACCAACAGTGATTATCTTTCCCACAGTTTGTTAGTAAAAGTTTAGCACAAATAAATTCCAAAGATGATTAAGTTCAGAACAAATAAATATCTCAAAATCTAAATTAATGCAACTATTCCAATACAGTCAGAGGATATGAGATAATTATTCTTACAAGTAGCATTTATTAATTAATTTATTTGAGAACCTCTGCAAGTTTTTTTTTACTTTATTTTACTTATTTTTTAACATCTTTATTGGAGTATAATTGCTTTAAAATAGTGTGTTAGTTTCTGCTGTATAACAAAGTGAATGAGCTTTACCTATACATATATCTCCATATCCCCTCCCTCTTGCGTCTCCCTCACACCGTCCCTATCCCACCCCCCTAGGTGGACACAAAACACCAAGCTGATCTCCCTGTGCTACGTGGCTGCTTCCCATTATCTATTTTATATTTGATAGTGTATATATGTCCATGCCATTCTCTCACTTCGTCTCAGCTTACTCTTCCACCTCCCTGTGCCCTCAAGTCCATTCTCTACGTCTGCATCTTTATTCCTGTCCTGCCCCTAGGCTCTTCAGAACTTTCTTATTTATTTATTTTTTTTAGATTCCATATATATGTGTTAGCATATGGTATTTGTTTTTCTCTATCTGATTTACTTCACTCTGTATGACATTCTCCAGGTCCATCCACCTCACTACAAATAACTCAATTTCATTTCTATTTATGACTGAGTAATATTACATTGTGTTTATGTGCCACATCTTCTTTATCCACTCATCTGTCAATGGACACAGGTTGCTTCCATGTCCTGGCTATTGTAAATAGAGCTGCAATGAACATTGTGGTACATATCTCTATTTGAATTATGGTTTTCTCAGGGTAAATGCCAAGGTAGTGGGACTGCTGGGTCGTACAATAGTTCTATTTTTAGCTTTTAAGGAACCTCCATACTGTTCTCCATAGTGGCTGTATCAATTTACATTCCCACCAACAGTGCAAGAGGGTTCCCTTTTCTCCACACCCTCTCCACCATTTATTGTTTGTAGGTTTTTGGAAGATGGTCATTCTGACCGGTGTGAGGTGATATCTCATTTTAGTTTTGATTTGCAGTTCTCTAATGATTAGTGATGTTGAGCATCCTTTCGTGTGTTTGTTGGCAATCTGTATATCTTCTTTGGAGAAATGTCTATTTAGATCTACTGGCCATTTTTGGATTGGGTTGTTTGTTTTTTTGATATTGAGCTGCATGACCTGCTTGTATATCTTGGAGATTAATATTTTGTCAGTTGCTTCATTTGCAAATATTTTCTCCCATTCTGAGGGTTTTCTTTTCATCTTGTTTATGGCTTCTTGGCTGCACAAAAGCTTTTAAGTTTCATTAGGTCCCATTTGTTTATTTTTGTTTTTATTTCCATTTCTCTAGGAGATGGGTCAAAAAGGATCTTGCTGTGATTTATGTCATAGAGTGTTCTGGCTATGTTTTCCTCTAAGAGTTTTATACTGTCTGGCATTACATTAAGGTCTTTAATCCATTTTGAGTTTATTTTTGTGTATGGTGTAGGGAGTGTACTAATTTCATACTTTCCCATGTAGCTGTCCAGTTTTCCCAGCACCACTTATTGAAGAAGCTGTCTTTTCTCCATTGTATATTCTTTCCTATTTTATCAAAGATAAGGTGACCATATAAGTGTGGGCTTATCTCTGGGCTTTCTATCCTGTTCCATTGACCTATATTTCTGTTTTTGTGCCAGTACCATACTGTCTTGATTACTGTAGCTTTGTAGTATAGTCTGAAGCCAGAGAACCTGATTCCTCCAGCTCCAATGATCTTATTCAAGATTGCTTTGGCTATTCAGGGTCTTTTGTGTTTCCATAAAAATTGTGAAATTTTTTCTTCTAGTTCTGTGTGAAATGCCACTGGTAGATTGATAGGGATTGCATTGAATCTGTAGATTGATTTGGGTAGTAGAGTCATTTTCACAACATTGATTCTTTCAATCCAAGAACATGGTATACCTCTCCATCTCTTTGTATTATCTTTAATTTCTTTCCTCAGTGTCTTATAGGTTTCTGCATACAGTTCTTTTGTCTCCTTAGGTAGGTTTATTCCTAGCTATTTTATGCTTCTTGTTGCAGTGGTAAATGGGAGTATTTCCTTAATTTCTCTTTCAGATTTTTCATCACTAGTGTATAGGAATGTGAGATATTTCTGTGCATTAATTTTGTATCCTGCTGCTTTACCAAATTCATTGATTAGCTCTAGTAGTTTTCTAATAGCATCTTTAGGATTCTCTATGTATAGTATCATGTCATCCACAAACAGTGACAGTCTTAATTCTTCTTTTCTGATTTGGATTCCTTTTATTTCTTTTTCTTCTCTGATGGCTATGGATAAAACTTCCAAAACTATGTTGAATAACAGAGGTAAGAGTGAGCAACCTTGTCTTATTCCTTATCTTCGTGGAAATGATTACAGTTTTTCACCATTATGAATGATGTTGGCTGTGGGTTTGTTATATATGGCCTTTATTATGTTGAGGTAAGTTCCCTCTAGGCCTACTTTCTGGAGGGTTTTTATCATAAATGGGTGTTGAATTTTGTCAAAAGCTTTTTTCTGAATCTATTGAAATGATCATATGGTATTTATCCTTCAATTTGTTAATATGGTTGATGACATTGATTTGCGTATATTAAAGAATCCTTGCATTCCTGGGATAAACCTCACTTGATCATGGTGTATGATCCTTTTAATGTGATGTTGGATTCTGTTTGCTAGTATTTTGTGAGGATTTTTGCATCTATGTTCATCAGTGATATTGGCCCCTAGTTTTCTTTTTTTGTGACATCTTCTTAATTTGAAAACCATGTATTTTATAAGGGGTCAAAATCCAAAATATATAAAGAGCTCATACAACTCAATAACAAAAATCAAACAATCTGATTGTTTTTTCCAAAGAAGACATACACATGGCCAACAGGTACATGAAAAGATGTTCAACGTGACTAATTATCGAGGCAATACAAGTCATAACCACAGTGAGATATCTCCTCATATCTGTTAGAATGGCTATCATAAATAAGGCAAGAGATAACAAGTGTTGGTAAGTATGAAGAGAGAAAAATACCCTTGTGCACTGTTGGTGGGACTGTAAACTGGTACAACAATAGGGGAAAACAATATGGAGGTTCCTCAAAAAATTAAAAACAACTATGATATTATCCAGCAATTTCACTTTCGGAGATATATCCAAAGGAAATGAAAATAGTATATTAAAGAGATACCTGCACCCTCCTGTTTATTGCAGTGTTACAATAGCCAATATATGAAAACAACCTGTCTGTAAATGGACGAATGGATAAAGAAGATGTGGGAAAATATATATATATACACAATGGAATATTATTCAGCCATGAAAAGAAGAAAATCCTGCCACCTGCAACAACCTGGATAGGTGGTGATGGCATTATGCTAAGTGAAAGAGACAGAAAATGACAAATAATGTATGATATCACTTATACATAAACACTTAGAGACAGAGAGTAGAATAGTGGTTAGCAGTGGATGAGAGGTGGGAGAAATGAGAAGATGTTGGTCAAATGTTGCAAGATTCCAGTTAAAAAGTGTTTTAATCATCTAATGCACAGCACTGTTATTATCAATTCTGTATTATGTATGTGAAAGTTGCTAAGAGAATAAATCTTAAATGTTCTTACTACAAAAAAAGAAATGGTAATTATGTGACGTGATGGAGGTTTTAGTTAACACCATGGAGGTAATCATTTTGCAATATATAATCGTATCAAATCAGCAAGATGTACGCTTTACACTTAAACTTTGATTTATATGTCAAATATATCCCAGTAAAGCTGGAAGAATTTTTTTGCCATCCTGATGATTTTTCCTTGGGTCAATAAAGAATTTTGAAATAAAAAAAGAGAGGGAGAGGCCAAATACTTGGAGAAGACTTGTTCTTTCTTGACTGAGGATCCTTAAATGGATTATAAACTATAAGAAAAAAAGACAAAGAAAAAAGAAAAGTAGGGTTCTTTATTTGGTGCAATTCTAAATACATTCAATTATTTATAGTATCTGCTGTAATCATATTGCTGTGCTAGGGGAGGGATATATTGCAAAACTTAACATTTAATTAAATAATTTATGTGTACTTTATAATTACTTATTTTGTACTTATTGTATGAGAGGTGCTATGTGAGGTAGAGAGACGAAAAAAATGGAAGTGAATCAGACACGAATATTGCCCCTAAGGACTTTAAAAAATGGTATAGGTTTCTCAAGCAAATGCAACTGGAGAAACTAGGAGAGAAAGCTTACTACTTGGTTTAATATTCCTAGGTGCTAGCAGTTGTCTTCCCTGCCTGATATGATCCCCATTGGCCCATTGTCTTAAGCAGTTCAGTCAATGGAGAAAACTAGTCAACACTACACCTTAGAGATGGGCAGAATTATTCAAGGTTAATTCATAATATAGGTCAAACCTTTTACAAGTTATTACATTTCTGATAAAAGATAATACGGAACGATTTTATACCAATATACAAAATAATGTATACCAATAATTACAGTCCCTCTCTAGTTAAGAACACAACAACTCTACCCTTTTACTCTCCCCTTTTATGTTATTGATGTCACAATTTACCTATTTTTATGTTATATATTCCTTAAACTATAGTAGCTATAGTTATTTTTAGTACTCTTTTCCTTTAACCTTGATAGTGCAGTTAAGTGGTTAAGTTATTTAATGGGAAAAGGAAAGAGTGTTCAAAAATAGTAATGGTAAAGTTGGATATACACAAGCAAAAGAATGACGTATGGACCCTACCCTATACCATATACAAAAAAAAATAATTCAAAATGAAACGCATAACTAAATTTAAGAGCTAAAGCTATGTAACTCTTAGAAGAAAACAGAGGAGCAAATATTCACAGCCTTGGATTTAGCAGTGGTTTCTTAAATATGACCCCAACAGCACAGACAACAAAACAAAACAGATAAATTGGACACAATGAAAAGTAAAGAGTGGATAATGATGTTCCTAAATTAAGATTATACAATGTAAATTGGTATAAATTTTAGGTAAACAGAATCTTTACATACTAACACTAAAGACAGTAGCCTTTGCTTGTACAAAATATTGAACATTATCTGCTTTTTGTGTTTAGGTTTTTTATTTGAAAAATATATACACTTCTTTAGGATCATTCTAGATTTAGACAATCCAACAGTTCTTTCCCCCAGATCTTACACTTAGATGTCTAAAACTTTGTACCCTTTATTGTTATGTGTTCTAGAGGGCATGAAGTATACCTGACTACTCCTGTTGCAATCTGTGCCTTTCTGTTGTTTAAAGTATTTATGTGGCTTCTTGAGAGATTCTGCCTATCTATAGCAACAAATTATTAAACTCTCTTTTGTATGTAATACTTGAAAATAATAGTGTTTATTCCATGATTAGCAAGCTGAGAAGAGACAGAGGGTATTAAAAAAAAATGATCATTTTAATACTTTT
Organism: Orcinus orca; assembly: GCF_937001465.1. Taxonomy (NCBI): domain Eukaryota; kingdom Metazoa; phylum Chordata; class Mammalia; order Artiodactyla; family Delphinidae; genus Orcinus; species Orcinus orca. The sequence continues at coordinate 59,881,880 of NC_064564.1, forward strand.
TCCAGCGTTAACTGCTCTTTTCCTCAACATTAGTGACAGATTAACAAGGATTAGAAAATGAGCACATTGGTTCTCAGAATATGGTGAATGACAAGGGGATGCTCTCAGAACTATGCAAAATAATCTTTACATGAATTTCATGCTTGAAAAATGGCAAGTTTGAGGGATCTATAGCTATTAACTAACTTTTAAAAATTAGAAGTATAGTCTGCAGAGGAATTAGAAAAAGTCACTTAGAAAGGCTGATTGGCAGTTATGAATATATGTGGAACACACAATGCTTTGGCATCCGTTTAGGAGTAGATTCCTCACTTGGCATCCAGACCTTCCATTGTCAAGCATGCCCGATATTGTAAATCTCCATTTGTGAGCATGGCTATTCTAAGAGGCTGAAATATGAAAATGACTTGCAAATCACCATTTGGGGCCTACATTGCAAAAGAATTAAAATGATAAACATGGCAACATTAGTATTTTCTGTCTGATTGTGTTGGTTTTAAAAAAATATGTTTAATGTGGACATGTAGACAATATATAAAACATTAAGCTGTGAATGAATCCTGATTACAGATGCTTTTTAGTAAAGGAGACAAATCATATTCATGTTGCTCAGAGACATGTTATAATTTTCTGTAGGATATTAATTTGCAAATCAGTGGGCCACATTAAAATTGTATAGTGAAGTGGTCCTCAGGATCACTGCTGTGCTAATAGTGAGGGATAGTAGGTCGGGGGAGGGGGGCGGTGCGGAGAGAGAGAGAGAGAAAGAGAGAGAGAGAGAAACAGGGAGGCATTCAAATAAATAAATCCAGTATAACCATCCCACCCATCATTTTAGGAAATACATTTTGTAAATTCTGGCCATTTAGTCCCAGTAGGTCACAGATTGTCTTGTTTAACTTTGTTTTCATTAATTGGTTCATCAACATTTGCTACTTCCATTTTATATCATGATGTTATGTAAAACAATATGAATCAAAGGCTCTACTTTAATTATGCTTATTCAGATATGAGATCAGATAGGTATGAGGCCTCCACTTAATTATTCCTTTCTTATTGAATTGAGTAAGGTAATTTTGATTATAAATGAAAGATTGACAAACTAATCACTGCTTATAAAAAACGTTTATGTGATATAAAAATATCTACATGATTCTACAGATTGTTCCTCACACTATATTATTCTTGAGGGCCTCATTTTCACAGTAAGCCCTTTCATACATTAAGTACTGTGTTAGGCTCATGGCTGCATAGCTTCAAATGTCACATCTTCATATGTCTATGTTCTAAATTGGAAGGAAGACGATAGAGCTAAAAGTTTTGTTTGTTTTGTTTTCTCCTCCCTTATATTGTCAGTCTTTTTTATTGGAGGGAATGTCGTCTGAAAAAAAAACAGAATAGACTTTTCCTTTTGACTCAGTGGCCAGAATTAATCCGATCACTGGCAAAATATATGTGTTGGGGAGGAGGCAGGTGTGTAGATAACTCTTCGTTCCTGAAGAATATTTACCAGTCCCAACAAATCTAGCATGACATTTGTCTATCTTTCCAACATTTCACACAATTGTAACATCCAATGGAGAAAACTTGAATTCTTCAAATTTAGGGCCATACTTTATTCATTGTTTTATCTCTAACACCTGGCATAGTTCCACCTTATAAACTATAAGCATAAATGTGTGTGTGTGTGTATACACACATATACAAGATAAACAGAAACAGGTGTGTGCGTATATACATGGAGATACATTAAAAATAAACATTATGTGTGTTCCATGTTTGTTGTTATTCTTCAGTATTACGTTGGCTAAATTAGGCCTTTTCCCATTCTATACAAAATTTAAGATCAATTTGTCAGTACGTACAAAATAACTTGGTGAGATTTTCATTGGGAAGAATAGGTTACTTTTTATTATGTGAAGCCTATGAAACTGATGGTACTAGATGGACAAAAACAGTAATGTCATCGGGTTCAATCTGACGGAATCTAAAAGTTTCTAAACCCTGAGCTACAACTTGTGTAATCAGTACATTTAAAATGGAAATTGAAGCAAAGGAATACAGTGATGTGTAGAAGACTGTAAAATAATCAGTAGTAGAGCTCAGACTTGAACCTAATCTATTCACTGTTAATTCAGTACTTTTACAAAATCAATCTTCTCAACCACCACCATCCAGTTATTCAACAGAAAAGTTTGATTGCTTATCTGTTATTAAATTTTGATAACTTAGAGTTGCAGTGATAAATAATAACTTCTCTGTCCATATGATTCAATATATTATTCTAAGTAATATGCTTAATACATTACTCTTTAAAAAGAAGGCACTTAATAGATTTCTGTCTAGTGAGAGATTCTCACTAGAGAATCTAGTCTGTCCAGTGAGAGATTACACTCACCCTTTTCCTTTATTAAAAAATATTGATAATTTGGGAAAAAATGTATATTAAAAACTTGAAGTCCCCACTCATATTTGGTTACAGTGTCGCTCTTATGAACATCAGTAATCTAACATTTAGGAAAAATAACAGTAAATTCTTCATCCAATTTTATAAATGCCACATTTTCCCATGGTGGTATTTTAGATTTTCTTTCATTTTACTTTTTTATTTATTTATTTATTTTAACATCTTTATTGGAGTATCATTGCTTTACAGTGGTGTGTTAGTTTCTGCTTTATAACCATGTGAATCAGTTATACATATACATATGTCCCCACATCTCTTCCCTCTTGCGTCTCCCTCCCTCCGACCCTCCCTATCCCACCCCTCTAGGTGGTCACAAAGCACCGAGCTGATCTCCCTGTGCTAAGTGGCTGCTTCCCACTAGCTATCTATTTTACATTGTATATATGTCCATGCCACTCTCTCACTTTGTCACAGCTTACCCCTCCCCGTCCCCATATCCTCAAGTCCATTCTCTAGTAGGTCTGTGTCTTTATTCCTGTCTTGCCCCTAGGTTCTTCATGACCTTTTTTTCCCCTTAGATTCCATATATATGTGTTAGAATACAGTATTTGTTTTTCCCTTGCTGACTTACTTCACTCTGTATGACAGTCTCTAGGTTCATCCACCTCACTACAAATAACTCAATTTCATTTCTTTTTATGGCTGAGTAATATTCCATTGTATATATGTGCCACATCTTCTTTATCCATTCATCTGTTGATGGACACTTAGGTTGCTTCCATGTCCTGGCTATTGTAAATAGAGCTGCAAGGAACATTTTGGTACATGACTCTTTTTTTGTTGTTGTTGTTGTGCAGTACGTGGGCCTCTCACTGTTGTGGTCTCTCCCATTGTGGAGCACAGGCTCCGGACGTGCAGGCTCAGTGGCCATGGCTCACGGGCCCAGCCACTCCATGGCATTTGGGATCCTCCCGGACCGGGGTATGAACCCGTGTCCCCTGCATCGGCAGACGGACTCTCAACCACTGCGCCACCAGGGAACCCCCCATGACTCTTGTTGAATTATGGTTTTCTCAGGGTATATGCCCAGTAGTGGGATTGCTGGGTCGTATGGCAGTTCTATGTTTAGTTTTTTAAGGAACCTGCATACTGTTTTCCATAGTGGCTGTATCAATTTACATTCCCACCAACAGTGCAAGAGGGTTCCCTTTTCTCCGCACCCTCTCCACCATTTATTGTTTGTAGATTTTTGATGATGGCCATTCTGACTGTTGTGAGATGATACCTCATTGTAGTTTTGATTTGCATTTCTCTATTGATTAATGATGTTGAGCATTCTTTCATGTGTTTGTTGGCAATCTGTATATCTTCTTTGGAGAAATGTCTATTTAGGTCTTCTGACCATTTTTGGACTGGGTTGTTTGTTTTTTGATATTGAGGTGCATGAGCTGCTTGTAAATTTTGGAGATTAATCCTTTGTCAGTTGCTTCATTTGCAAATATTTTCTCCAATTCTGAGGGTTTTCTTTTCGTCTTATTTATGGCTTCCTTTGCTGTGCAAAAGCTTTGAAGTTTCATTAGGTCCCATTTGTTTATTTTTGTTTTTATTTCCATTTCTCTAGGAGGTGGCTCAAAAAGGATCTTGCTGTGATTTATGTCATAGAGTGTTCTGCCTATGTTTTCCTCTAAGAGTTTGATGGTGTCTGGCCTTTCATTTAGGTCTTTAATCCATTTTGAATTTGTTTTTGTGTACGGTGTTAGGGATTGTTTTAATTTCATTCTTTTACATGTAGCTGTCCAGTTTTCCCAGCACCACTTATTGAAGAGGCTGTCTTTTCTTCACTGTATATTTTTGCCTCCTTTATCAAGGATAAAGTGACCATATTTGCATACTCCAGGCTTTCTTTTGATTTCCATTTGCATGGAATATCTTTCTCCATCTCCTCCCTTTCAGTCTTTATGTGTATCAGGTCTGAAGTGGTTCTCTTGTTGACAGCATATATACTGGTTTTGTTTTGTATCCATTCAGCCTGTCTGTGTCTTTTGGTTGCAGCATTTAATCCATTTACATTTAAGGTAATTATCAATATGTATGTTCCTTTTACCATTTTCTTAATTGTTTTGGGTTTGTTATTGTAGGTCTTTTCCTTCTCTTGTGTTTGTTGTCTAGAGAAGTTCCTTTAGCATTTGTTGTAGAGCTGGTTTGGTGGTGCTGAATTCTCTTAGCTTTTCATTGTCTGTAGAAGTTTTAACTTCTCTGTCGAGTCTGAATGAGATCCTTGCTGGGTAGAGTAATCTTGGTTGTAGGTTTTTCCCTATCATCACTTTAAATATGTTCTTCCACACCCTGCAAGTTTGCAGTTTCTGGTGAAAGATAAGCTGTTAACCTTATGGGGATTCCCTTGTATGTTATTTGTTGCTTTTCCCTTGCTGCATTTAATATCTTTTTTTAATTTAATTTTTGATAGTTTGATTAATATGTCTTGGCATGTTTCTCCTTGGATTTTTCCTATATGGGACTCTCTGTGCTTCCTGGGCATGATTGACTATTTCTTTTCCCATGTTAGGGAAGTTTTCAACTATAATCTCTTCAAATATTTTCTCAGTCCCTTTCTTTTTCTCATCTTCTGCTGGGATCCCTATAATTTGAATGTTGGTGTGTTTAATATTGTCCCAGAAGTCTCTGAGACTGTCCTCAATTCTTTTCTATACTCTGCTCTGTGGTAGTTATTTCCACTATTTTATCTTTCACATCACTTATCCGTTCTTCTGCCTCAGTTATTCTGCTATTGATTCCTTCTAGAGAATTTTTAATTTAATTTATTGTGTTGTTCATCATTGTTTGTTTGCTCTTTAGTTCTTCTAGCTCTTGTTAAACCATTTTTTTCTCCATTCTATTTGCAAGATTTTGGATCACTTTTACTATCATTACTCTGAATTCTTTTTCAGGTAGACTGCCTATTTTCTCTTCATTTGTTTGGTCTGGTAGGTTTTTACCTTGTTCCTTCATCTGCTGTGTATTTCTCTGTCTTCTCTTTTTGCTTAACTTACAGTCTTTGTGGTCTCCTTTTCACAGGCTGCAGGTTCTTAGTTCCCGTTTTTATTGGTGTCTGCCCCCAGTGGGTAAGGTTGTTTCAGTGAGTTGTGTAGGCTTCCTGGTGGAGGGGACTGGTGTCTGTGTTCTGGTAGATGAGGTGGGATCTTGTCTTTCTGGTGGGTAGGACCATGTCCGTTGGTGTGTTTTGGGGTGTCTGTGAACTTATTATGATTTTAGGCAGCCTCTCTGCTAATGGGTGGGGTTGTGTTCCTGTCTTGATAGTTGTTTGGCATGGGATGTCCAGCACTGGAGTTTGCTGCTCGTTGAGTGGAGCTGGGTCTTAGCATTGAGACGGAGGTCTCTGGGAGACCTCTCGCTGATCGACATTACGTGTGGCCAGGAAGGCTCTGGTGGACCAATATCCTGAACTCGGCTCTCCCACCTCAGAGGTTCAGACCTGACACCCAGCTGGAGCACCAAGACCCTGTCAGCCACACAGCTCAGAACAAAGGGAGGAAAAAGAAAAGTAATAAAATAAAATATAAGTTATTAAAATAAAAAATTATTAAAATAAAAGAAATTAAAAAGTAATAAAAGAAAGAAGACAGCATCCAAACCAATAAACAAATCTACCAATGATAACAAGTGCTAAAAATTATACTAATAAAAAAAAAAACAGACAGAAGCCTAGGACAAATGGTAAAAGCAAATCTATAGAGACAAAATCATGCAAAGAAGCATACACATACACACTGACAAAAAGAGAAAAAGGAAAAAATATATATATTAAAAAAAGGAAGAGAGCAACCAAATCAATAAAAAAATCTACCAATGTTAATAAGCTCTAAATACTAAACTAAGATAAACATAAAACCAGAAACACATTAGATGCAGAAAGCAAACCCCAAATCTATAGTTGCTCCCAAAGTCTACTGCCTCAATTTTGGGATGATTCTTTGTCTGTTCAGGTATTCCGGAGATGCAGCTCACATCAAGTTGTTTGTGGAGATTTAATCCCCTGCTCCTGAGGCTGCACAGAGAAATTTCCCTTTCTCTTTGTTCGCGCACCTCTTGGGGTTCAGCTTTGGATTTGGCCCAGCCTCTGCATGTAGGTTGCCCTCTGGTGTCTTTTGGGATGTCTGAGGTCTTCTGCCAGCATTCAGTAGGTGTTCTGTAGGAGTTGTTCCACATGCAGATGCATTTTTGATGTATTTGTGGGGAGGAATTTGATCTCCACGTCTTACTCCTCCACCATCTTGAAGGTCCCCTTCTGCAAGTTTTTAAGCTAAGGGTCACCTAAGTAAAATTCTTCAGTGGATATGTTGCAAGTCAGAATCAATTGCACTATTTATTTCTACGTCCTTCTATAAAGAATGAAAAATGACTGGGACTTGATTAGGATAAATTGAAATATGTTGTAGTGATTCCAGGTATTTTCATAAACAAATTTATTATTGAATAATTTCATTCCTAGTTGAAACAGAGATTGTAAGACATAAGGAGGATGTTTTTGTAAAAAAATGGATATAAAGAAAATGATAGCAATAGACACACAGTCTGAATTATGCATATAACTCTTTGGGTTCATTGTTTACATAGGGTATTTTATATCTGACTTTTATATAGTCTAACATATTAAGGCAAATTATATGGAATTATGCCAGATTTAATTAAATGGAGATTCTGTTACTATGTGAGTGTGTGTGTATATTTGTGTGTTTGTCCAATATCATATTTTTATGCATACTGAGCATGTCAGTGAATATCCTTAATACCTTAAGCCCAGTTTGGATGACATATGCCTTTAATGTAGAATGTAGTTACAGCCAGTTTTCATAGTTTTGACCCCTAACAAAAAATAAATATATAAAAGAGCACAGCTTTAGTAATTCATTTAAACTCATTTCTTCATGTAAATTAATCTATTTATATAAGGTTCAAATATATTTGGTACCTAGATAACTGTTCTCTCAATTTTATAGCCCCTTGCTGCCTCTTACTGCCCAAATTCCTCAGTAGGCATCATTTCCATCCATTTGAAATGTTCTGTTAATACTGAATCCCCAAAGGGGACTGGTCAGTCTCTCTTCTCCCAGGAAGCTCCTTACTCCTCCACTAATTTACACACAATGAACTGCATGGAAAAGTTTTGGAAGAGACTGTCTTTGAAAGGGTGTATACAGCAATTTGTGACACCTTTCCACTCTTACAAAACAATGTATTTTACTTTTCGTACACTTATATTACTTATAGGAGCCTAAAATGGGTTCTACTACAAAGAAGCTGCCTGAGTGTCTAATCTTCTACATGTAAGATGTTTTTAAAAGTTGGTGGCAATCCAAAAGTAAAGCATTTTTCAGTGAATAATTGAAATTTAAAACTTTAATTTCCCTCTTATCAGAACACCTAGCTACATATTACTTCTCCACAGAGTCAAATTTAGAAGAATGGGTTTAAGGTTCAAATATAAATTACACCAATTTCAGATTATTAAGTTTTGGTTTTTAGGCTTGATCTATCTTTTAATTCCAATGATGAAAAACGACCCTCATCAATGAAAAGCCCTAGATATTCAGGTAGGTGTATGTGTCTGTGTGGTGCAGCGGGAAGGGGGTCACAGAGGGGATATGAATAAGAGGAACCTATGTGGGTCAGTTTACATTGTTCAATATATAATAATATTTGATTTTTGCTCTGTATACTGGTGTAATTTGCTTGTGGTAGAGTAGTTTCTGACATAGTACCTCTAAAATTATTGGGCTACTGTCAACAAACTTCTATTTTCTTTTATCTGTGTAATATCTAAATCTGTGTATTCTGCTCTACAGAGGAGAGGAGGTTAACACCAGTAACATCTATTCTGTAAATAAATCCCTGCCAAAAAATTAAGGAACCATTGTGTGATATCTTATATAGTTACCCAAATTGCATAAAAGCAACAAAGAAACAAACCTAAAATCACCAAAGGCAAAAAAAAAAAAGGTAAACTATTGGAATTTTTACATTTTAATTGCCAACACAATAAAGTTAAAGAAACATTCTCTCTGGCACAAGAAACAGTGCCCTTTGTTCTCAGCAGAATGTGAAAATTTGCTATTTATGCTATACATGAATAAAACAGATTGCTAGCCTTCACAGAATTACACTTGGGACAAGCTTTGAATCAAATGTTTTTACCTTTTTTCTTCCTTTTTTTAAAAAAAATAGCAACTATCCCAGCAATTTTGATATTAATTCATTTGTATGGTCCCTGTCTACAACATGCTATGTGTGGTTTATTTTGCTTATCTTATCTTGGTACCTTATTGTTATTATGGCAGTTTGTCCTTTTCTCTTATTTGCCATAAACAGATAATCATTCCTTTATCCTTAGGTATTACGTTTCTCTAACATATGTTAGGGCCTTGTTTTGGTCCTATTACTTAAGATACTCACACTCTTCACAGTTGAATGTTTTGCAGTAGTGGCTGATATAATTTTTCCAGTAAGAGACAAAACTTTCTGGACTTCTTCCTTAGTACTTGGGCATTAACAACCTCTCTAAGACCATATGGTGCAGATGGCCATCCCACTTCATCTGGTACCTTTCCAAATTCAGTTCAAATTTAATTCCAAATTATTCAAAGTCAACTTATTCCAAGAAGTTAATCTGCCTTCTTTTTAGTAACAACTGGTGTGTGGCTATAGATAAATTTAGAAATGTGATTATTAAGTGGACCAAAAAATGCATACATTTGTTCTCTCTGAAGTAATATATTAATATTTTCTAAACTATCATGTGTGGAAGCTGTTACAATGTCAAGGTGTTTGTTTTTTTCCTTTTTATGAAGTAACGTTTATTACCACAAACTAAAACCATACGGTTTTACACCAAAAGCAAATCTTTAATAATAATATATAAAATAATACTGGATAAAGCCCACAGTAAAAAATGACTTGTTGTGAAACATTTTAATACTGGAAAAATACTTAACGGAGGAAATTCAAAGATAAAATAAAGCATATTCTCTTTCCATTCAGATTTTGACAAACAACTAAACTATCATTATCTTTAATAAATTACTAATAAAAAATAAATATTTCTATATGATTAAATCCCTAAACAGTTAATGAAATTTGAATATTTAAGAGATATTGTTTAAACACCTAGTGTGTTCAAAGAATTGTGCTAGATCTGGAAACAAATGATGACAAAAATTTTTTTCATCTTCAAGAAACTCACAGTTTAATGAAGAACACAGTTGAATAAATGAATAATGGCAATATAATCCAATATGCTGAGTGCTATACTACAGATTTTAACAATATGTTGGGGGTTTAGAGAAAAACAGCTTTTATTTCTATCTAAGAGAGTGAGGGAATGTCTGACAAAAGGGAAGATAGGAGCTTGTTTTCATTGAATCCAAATATCTTAACTACCAAGAACATTAAATGGGGAGGAAAAGGTGCAAAGAAAGATATGAACAAATGATAATGCCCAGCACATAGGTTAACCAGAATGTAGTAGAAATAATGTTGGTAAATGTCATAGTGTCAAGAATTTAGCTGAGCTACTCCATGGTATTGCTACCTCAGCCTCCATTTTGTTTGGCCAAATGGCCTGCAGAGGTGCCTTAAACTGATATTAGCCCCTCATGCAAGAGCATGTCCTACATAACAGCCCTCAGAGGCACAAGTAAATGTAAGTTCCTGATATGACTTCCTCAATGGCCCTTGTGATAAACAATCTCCCTCGCCTCCCATTATATAAGGAACTTGTGCACCCATTATATAAGACACTGCAGAGCTTGCGCACCCATTATATAAGACATTGCAGAGCTTACCAAAACCCCACCTTATTTTTTTGGTTTGAACTGACCAATCTGGCTTTAGCCTGGGAATCCCAAAGGACTCCACCGACAGACACTAATAAAGGCATGTGCACCAGTTCCTGTGCCTTTCCCTCTAACTGCACCCTGCTTTGACCTCCCCTCACAACCCCTGAAGGCATGCATTTTATTTCATCCTGGACTGGTGAGGAATAAACTACTCTATTTCAACTCCCTTGTGGTCTTTTGTTGAACTCTGGTTCATCATTCAACACCCCTGGGATCTACTTAACAAGTGTTAATTTAACTAAGTCACAATACGCAGAAAAGAAAGATTAGGATATTTTATGAAAGAGATTTATCTCATAGTACAGGGTTTATGTTTTGTCTTTAAAAACATTAATTGAGTGAAGGTGCTCAAACATAAACATGACATGATAGAATTCCATTTTTTAACAAGAAAATTTTGGTATTTCTGTGGAAGAGGGAGAGAAGTCAGAAGAGACACTTTGCAGGACAAAGTAAGATATTGGTGTAATAGAGAATGTTGGTGAAGTAGAAATAATGTAAAATTGGAAATAAAGATGAAGAGAAATATTCAAGAGTTCCCCTCCTCACCTTTGTAAAAGATAGAATACTTGGTGTTTATTGCATGTGGAAAGAGAGAAATAGAAAACATCTATATCATCCAGGTTGGAGGTGATTTGGGATGGAATTTATACTGGGAGCATCCCAACTTTTTTTTTTACTTTACTGGATAACTTATATTTTTCTCTTATATTTTGTTCCTGTTAAAATAATAGGAAGTCAAGCCCTGATTTCCCATACATCTTCTCCTGTTGTCACTGTCAGAGAACTAGCTTTTTAGTATCTTAGTTTCTATCATATATCTGATGAAGAGTGAATTTTCAAATTATATAAGGGACTCGTACAACTCAATAGCAAAAGGACAAACTACCTGAATGGACATTTCTCCAAAGAAGAAAACAAATGGCCAAGAGGTATATGAAAAGATAACCAACATCAATGATCATCAAAGAAATGAAAATCAAAACCACAATGAGATATTACCTCACACCTGTTAGGATGGCTATTATAAAGAAGAAAACAAAACAAGACAAAACAAAAAGATGGTAAATGTTGGTAACAATATGGAGAAATTGGAACCCTTGCATACTTTTGGTGGAAATGTAAATTGGCACAGTCATTATGGAAAACAGTATGGAAAGTCCTCAAAAAGTAAAAAGAGAACTACCATATGATCCAGCAATCTCATTTCTGGGTATTTATCTTACAAAACAGAAATAAGGATCTCTAAGAGATATGTGTACTGCCATGTTCACTGCAGCATTTTTCACAATAGCCAATATGTAGAAACAGCATAAACGCTCATCCATGGATGAATGGATAAAGAAAATATGGTATATACATATATGGCATATTGTTCAGTCTTGAAAAAGAAGGAAATCCGACAATATGCAACAATGTGGATGAATCTGGAGGGTGTTATGCTAAGTGAAATAAATCAATCACAGAAATACACTGTTCGATTTCACTTATATAAGATACCGAAAATAGCCAAATTTGTAGAAGCATAGAGTAGAAATGTAGTTGCCAGGGGCTAGAGGCAGGGGGAAATGGGGAGTTGCTAATTAACGAGTATAAAATTTTAGTTATGCAAGATGATTGTTTCAGGGATCTGCTGTACAACAGCATGTCTACAATTAACAGCATTGTATTAAACACTTAATTTGGTAAAAGGGCTAATCTCATGTTAAATGTTCTTAATACAATAAAAATGGCATTTTCTATTTTCTCTTATAACATTAATCTTAAAATGATGTAGCATTAGGCCTTTGTTCTTTGGTATGAGCAAATTAAATTTAAAAATATATATGATGCACATAACTTAGCCTGTAAAATTACTAGAGAGATATGCATTCTTAAACATAATTTAGCCTGAAGAATTACTAGAGAGGTATGCATTCTAAAGTTCACATATCTTGAAATATGTGAACTTTAGGATAGTGGGTAATTCAGATTTCCTTCTTTCAATATATGTGTTGTTTGTCAGAGAGAAAGCCTTTGAAATTTTGTATCATCTTAATTGGCTTTCCCCTACAACTCTTAGTTAACAAACTACTCAGTAGGGTACGGCACTTCTAATTTCAAGTGATAATTTAAAGATGAGCCTTTCAATCTTAACAGAATCTATTAAAAATTTTCTGGAACATTTAGAAAAATAACACATTTATCTAGTTGTGCCAAAATTTGTTACTACAGTCTTTACAATTTCTTTACAGTGAAACTAGACTCTAAGTCTTAAGAAATTGCATTGTCTTTGTTCTGGGTTTGGTTCTTTCATCATTTCAGTTATAATGTATGAATATGGAATCTTTTTCTTCCTCTCTCTACTCTCTTTCTCTATGTTGTCCCTAATTTCCAAACATAACCCTGTTAGACTAGTGCTAATTAGTAAATGATATTAATTTGGCTTTATTCATTTTAACTATTGGCCATCAGCTAAACTACTATTACATGCAGAGATAACTCTGGCATCCATCATTACCAAAAATGAGATACAAATGGGAGAAAATAAATCCATCTAATCTTGACTCAAATTAACTTTTCTTCAACTTTCAACTGAAATTTTGTTTGAAAGAGAAAGAGAATAGGAAGGAGGGAGGAAGGGAGAAAGGGGGCGGAGGAAGGGAGAGAAAGCTATAATATTATATTTTTCCATGCTAAATGTATTATTTTTAAAAGTATTATTACTTTTATAAACTCCACACTGATTATTAATGTAGAAATGTCTAGTGTTGCTTGTTTTTCCTTCCTAAAAAGCAGAAAGCTGATTATGAAACAAAATAATTTTTAAAGCCAGTGTAATAACTCAATAATTTTGGTTATGTAGACCTGTAAAATTTAAATGTAGAAATATTAAATATTGTGAATAGTATTGACTTCTTATGGTTCTAGAAGCTTACAGCAGACACCAATGCTTTGGGCTTTGTTTAGTACATTTTTTTCTTCAAAAATAATTTTTTTTATCATATCCAGATCCCTTAGGCACCACTCCTACCCAAATAGATTTTAAAATCAAAACTTGTTTAGTGCCATAACAACAGTGCTATTGCACCAGCAACAGCACAACTGAAGAGTTATTCCTAAAGACAAACCTAGGATCACTATTTATTCTCCTTGTGTAAGCACTAGGTAAGCTGAATGACTCAACCTCTGTTTTCACTAATTCATATCTGACTAGATATGAAACCCCCATTGCTGATATACAGTTGACAGAGTCTTTGTTCTTCTCATTATTGTTGTGTTTTCGGGTACCTATTTTATTGCCCCATTAAAAATAATGGATGATTGTATTTAAATTCATTAACAGGATAACAAAATAAAATAATTACATAGGCAATAACATCAGTAACCCAACATGTTCAAAATAAGAAAAATCGACTGATAACAAGTAAAAGACAAAAACTACAAACTGTAATTTTACAGTTAACTCAAACTTTATAATTTAGTTTTAGCATAATATGATCCTTTACATTAAGTTAAGGCTGTAATTAAGAAAGTTATGTTTTTTATTCGATTTGTGTTTACTTTGTAAATTTTTTGTGCTTACTTTGTAAATTTTTTGTGCTATCTAAAAAACAAACAAAAAAACCCAAAACAAAACATGGACTATAAGCTACCCCTGAACTATCAGCTCAAATAAAGCATATTTAGCTTTATACTTACGTGTAAGTCGTACTATAAGAAAATTATATAAAGAATATCTACAAGAATATCTTTCTATTAAAAGGTCGAGCAATGGTTATTATATATTTTTTTAATTCCTTTAATGGCTGGTGTTACTCAAGGGTATAGCTTTCTTTTTCTCTTACTCTATTAGGGTGATACATCCAAGGCTTCATTTATAATCTGTATGAATTGCCTGTATTATCTGTTATGTATTATCAATATTGAGTCACTTTATAATGGAGCCCTTTTGAGAAACTGCAGTTCAACCTTCTTGTGCAATGCACATAATCTTGGTGTGATTTATATGTATTATTAATACATATATTTATATGTATACACACATACATAGAGAAATTACAGGGTAGATTTCATTGACAGCTATATTAAATTAATGTAAAATTCTAACTTATGCTTTATTCTGGAGAACTTTTTATATAAGGAGGTTTTTATATTGGTACATGTAGTATATGAAAATTAGTGATGAGAATAGTTACCATTTAATCTGGACCAATAGCTGTGCTAGGTGCTTTCCGTATGTTACTTCATTTGATTTTAAAAGGAAGAATAAAATCTTTTAAGTTCACACTTTTTAACAAATAAAGTAGGAATTTCTGCCATGGTTAGTAAATTTAATTACAAAACTAAAGCTTTTCACTACCACATTCTATTAGTATTCTTGGAAAGTGCAGTACTGGAAGAGTCAGGGACCCATAATAAGACTTGCTTGGCAGGGTGGAAAAATTCTGCTCTTAGGGGATGAAAAGTGGTTCAGGATATTCCTGAGTATGTATGCTCAGAACTCTGTCTAGTAGTTCAGAGTATAATTGTGTACAGGTATTTACATATATACATATATATGTAGGTTTGGAAGTGCACATGCTAAGAACTCTAGTCTGAATTAGAACCAGTATGGAAATTATGCAAAAGTTGGCATTAAATATACACATTCTAAGTGGTGAGAAATTTATATCAGTAGGAAGAGCAATAAGGAATTCAGGGGATACCCAAACTATAAGTATTCAGGAGGTCTTTCAGTAACAGAGCACTATCCAAAAGCGTTCTAGTCCCCAGAGAAGACTGCTGGAAATGAGTTCTATCCTAGAGAGAACATACTAAGTCGGGTACTAAACCAAGACTTTGAACTTAGTGGCAAAAATCTGTTTACAAAAATGAACTTGTGGACTTCCCTGGTGGTGCAGTGGTTAGGAGTCTGCCTGCCAATGCAGGGGACATGGGTCCAAGCCCTGGCCCGGGAGGATCCTGCATGCCACGGAGCAAATAGGCCTGTGCACCACAACTACTGAGCCTGTGCTCTAGAGCCTGAGAGCCACAACTACTGAGCCCTCGTGCCACAACTACTGAAGCCCGCATGCCTAGAGCCCATACTCCACAACAAGAAGCCACCACAATGAGAAGCCCGCACACTGCAATGAAGAGTAGCCCCACTCGTCCACAACTAGAGAAAGCCTGCGTGCAGCAATGAAGACCCAAAACAGCCAAAAATAGATTAAAAATAAATATATTAATTAAAGAAAAATGAACTTGTGTTAAGTGAAATAAACCAGACAGAGAAAGACAAACACTGCATTGTGTCACTTATATGTGGAATCTCAAAAAGAAAAAAAAAAAGTCGAACTCAGAGTAGAAAATTGGTTGCCAGGGGCCAGGGCAGTGTGGGAATAGGGAAAGGTTGGTTAAAGGGTAAGCCATAAAGGGTAAAAGATATAAGGGTAAAAGCTTTTGAGGTAAAAGGGTTAAAGGGTATAAGCCTTTGAGGTACAAGATGAATAAGGTCTGAGGATCTAATGTATAATAAGGTTACTACTGTATAACAGAAATTTGCTAAGAGGGTAGAATACAAATGTTCTCACCACCAGCCGCCCCCCCCCAAATAAAAACCACAAAAGAATGAACAACAACAAAAAAATACCAAAAAGCCAAAGGTAAATATGTAAGGTGATGGATGAGTTAACTCCATGTGGGAAAATCCTTTCACAATGTATAGGTATATCAAATCATCACATTGTACACTTTAAGTATCTTACAATTTTATTTGCCAATTATACATAAATAAAGCTGGAAAAAATGAAGCTGGACTGGATTATTATAAAATGATATTTATTGGAATTAGTTATCTATTGGTGCATAAACAAAATGTTACTCAGAATTTACTGGATTATGGCAACAATAATTAATAGCTCACAGTTTCTTTGGGTCAGGAATACAGGCATAATTTAGCTGGGTCTTTTAGTTCAGGGTTTCTCATATGCTGCAATCAAGTGGTTAACTGAAACTATAGTTCTCTCAGGGATTAACTGGGAAAGGATCTCTTTCTAAGCTTAGTTTCTGCGTGGTTTTAGGTATATATCTCTGTGCTGACAACCTGTATTTAAGTAAACGTCTTTGCAGTCATCAAGTGAGAATACTTTCTTTAATAGTTTAACCAGAAAACATTCATAAAAAAAATAGTACCTGAGTTACTTATGTTCATTATAGATTGTGCTTCTTGTTTAAATGTCAGTTTGGTTTTATAGGAAACTCCAGATTAACATTTTTTTTGAGTATCACATGTGTTAATTATTGCCTATTGACCAAAAGCATATTTGTTGAAAAGTCTGAAATTTTAATCATATTTCAAAATAATTTTAGAAAACAATCTTAAAGTTTAGGTGAAAGAGTGCTAAAAATTATAGCTCTTAAAAAGAAGGAGCAGAGAAAAATAAATGGAGTCCAATACTATGAATATAAACATGTTTTTTGTTTTGTTTTTTTATCTTTCTTGTAATAAGAACACAACATGAGATCTACTCTTGATAATTGTTTTTTTTAATGTCTAGAAGCTAATTTATTTCAAACATAATTTTGTAGGGTGAACTTTCCTTTTTTAAAAAATTTAATTTATTTTTTTATACAGCAGGTTCTTATTAGTCATCCATTTTATACACATCAGTGTATACATGCAAATCCAAATCTCCCAATTTATCACACCACCACCACCACCACCCTGCCGCTTCCCCCCTTGGTGTCCATACGTTTTTTCTCTACTTCTGTGTCTCAATTTCTGCTCTGCAAACCGGTTCATCTGTACCATATTCTAGGTTCCACATACATCTGTTAATATATGCTATTTGTTTTTTTCTTTCTGACTTACTTCACTCTGTATGACAGTCTCTAGATGCATCCACGTCTCCACAAATGACCCCAATTTCATTCCATTTTATGGCTGACTAATATTCCATTGTATATATGTACCACATCTTCTTTATCCATTTGCCTGTCGATGGGCATTTAGGTTGATTCCATGACCTGGCTATTGTAAATTGTGCTGCAATGAACATTGGGGTGCATGTGTCTTTTTGAATTTTGGTTTTCTCTGGGTATATGCCCAGTAGTGGGATTGCTCAGTCATATGGTAATTCTATTTTTAGTTTTTAAGGAACCTCCATACTGTTCTCCATAGTGGCTGTATCAATTTAAATTCCCACTAAGAGTGCAAGAGGGTTCCCTTTTCTCCACACCCTCTCCAGCATTTGCTGTTTGTAGGTTTTCTGATGATGCCCATTCTAACTGGTGTGAAGTGATACCTCATTGTAGCTTTGATTTGCATTTCTCTAATAATTAGTGATGTTTAACAGCTTTTCATGCACTTCTTGGCCATCTGCATGTCTTCTTTGGAGAAATGTTTATTTAGGTCTTCTGCTCATTTTTGGACTGGGTTGTTTGTTTTTCTAATATTGAGCTGCATGAGCTGTTTATATATTTTGGAGATTCATACTTTGTTTGATGATTCATTTGCAAATATTTTCTCCCACTCTGAGGGTTGCATTTTTGTCTTGTTTATGGTTTCCTTTGCTGTGAAAAGCTTTTAAGTTTCACTAGGTCTCATTTGTTGATTTTTGTTTTAATTTCCATTACTCTAGAAGGTGGATCAAAAAATATCTTGCTGTGACTTATCTCAAAGAGTGTTCTCTCTATGTTTTCCCCTAAGAGGTTTATAGTTCCTGGTCTTACATTTAGGCCTCTAATCCATTTTGAGTTTATTTTTGTGTATGGTGTTAGGGAGTGTTCTAATTTCATTCTTCTAAATGTAGCTATCCAGTTTTCCCAGCATCACTTATTGAACAGACTGTCTTTTCTCCATTGTATATCCTTGCCTCCTTTGTCATAGGAGTTGACCTATGATTAGTTGACCATAAGTGTGTGGGTTTACCTCTGGGCTTTCTATCCTGTTCCATTAATCTATATTTCTGTTTTGTGCCAGTACCATATTGTCTTGATTACTGTAGCTTTGTAGTATAGTCTGAAGTCAGGGAGTCTGCTTCCTCGAGCTCTGTTTTTTCCCCTCAAGACTGTTTTGGCTATTCAGGGTCTTTTGTATCTCCATACAAATTTTAAGATTTTTTTGTTCTAGTTCTGTGAAAAATGCCATTGGTAATTTGATAGGGATTGCATTGAATCTGTAGATTGCTTTGGGTAGTAGAGTCATTTTCACAATATTGATTCTTCCAATCCAAGAACATGGTATATCTCTCCATCTGTTGGTATCATCTTTAATTTCTTTCATCAGTGTCTTATAGTTTTCTGCATACAGGTCTTTTGTCTCCCTAGGTAGGTTTATTCCTAGTTATTTTATTCTTTTTGTTGCAATTGTAAATGGGAGTGTTTCCTTAATTTTTCGTTCAGATTTTTCATCATTAGTATATTGGAATACAAGAGATTTCTGTGCATTAATTTTGTATCCTGCAACTTTACCACATTCATTGATTAGCTCTAGTAGTTTTCTGGTGGCATCTTAAGGATTCTCTATGTATAGTATCATGTCATCTGCAAACAGTGACAGTTTTATTTCTTCTTTTCCAATTTGCATTCCTTTTATTTCTTTTTCTTCTCTGATTGCCATGGCTAAGACTTCCAAAACTATGTTGAATAATAGTGGTGAGAGTGGACATCCTTGTCTTGTTCCTGATCTTAGAGGAAATGCTTTCAGTTTTTCACCATTGAGAATGATGTTTGCTGTGGGTTTGTCATATATGGCCCGTAGTATGTTGAAGTAGGTTCCCTCTATGCCCACTTTCTGGAGAGTTTTTATCAATAATTGGTGTTGAATTTTGTCAAAAGCTTTTTCTGCATCTATTGAGATGATCATATGGGTTTTTTTCTTTATTTTGTTAATATGGTGAATCACATTGATTGATTTCCATATATTGAAGAATCCTTGCATCACTGGGATAAATGCCACTTGATCATGGTGTATGATCCTTTTATTGTGTTGTTGGATTCTGTTTGCTAGTATTTTGTTGAGGATTTTTGAATCTATATTCATCAGCAATATTGGTCTGTAATTTTATTTTCTTGTAGTATCTTTGTCTGGTTTTGGTATCAGGGTGATGGTGGCCTCATAGAATGAGTTTGAGAGTTTTCCTTCCTCTGCAATTTTTTGGAAGAGTTTGAGAAGGATGGATGTTAGCTCTTCTCTAAATGTTCGATAGAATCCACCTGTGAAGCCATCTAGTCCTGGACTTTTGTTTGTTGGAAGATTTTTAATCATAGGTTCAATTTCCTTACTTGTGATTGGTCTGTTTATATTTTCTATTTCTTCCTGGTTCAGTCTTGGAAGGTTATACATTTCTAAGAATTTGTCCATTTCTTCCAGGTTGTCCATTTTATTAGCATAGAGTTGCTTGTAGTAGTCTCCTAGGATGCTTTGCATTTCTGTGGAGTCTGTTGTAACTTCTCCTTTTTCATTTCTAACTTTATTGATTTGAGTCCTCTCTCTCTTTTTCTTGATGAGTCTGGCTAGTGGTTATCAATTTTGTTTATCTTCTCAAAGAACAAGCTTTTAGTTTAATTTATCTTTGCTATAGTTTTCTTTGTTTCTATTTCATTTATTTCTGCTTTGATTGTTATGATTTCTTTCCTTCTGCTATCTTTGGGTTTTGTTTGTTCTTCTTTCTCTAGTTCCTTTAGCTGTAATATTAGATTGTTTGTTCGAGATTTTTCTTGTTTCTTGAGGTAGGCTTGTATAGCTATATAATCTTCCCTCTTAGAACTGCTTTTGCTGCATCCCATAGGTTTTGGATCATCGTGTTTTCATTGTCATTTGTTTCTAGGTATTTTTTGATTTTCTCTTTGATTTCTTCAGTGATCTCTTGGTTATTTAGTAATGTATTGTTTAGCCTCCATGTGTTTGTTTTTTTTAATGTTTTTTCCCTGTAATTGATTTCTAAACTCATAGCATTGTGGTTGGAAAAGATGATTGATATGATACCAATTTTCTTAAATTTACTGAGGCTTGATTTGTGACTCAAGTTGTGATCTATCCTGGAGAATATTCCATGCGCACTTGAGAAGAAAGTGTAATCTGCTGTTTTTTGATGGAATGTCCTATAAATATCAATTAAATCTATCTGGTCTATAGTGTCATTTAAAGCTGGTGTTTTCTTATGAATTTTGTGTTTGGATGATCTGTCCATTGGTGTAAGTGAGGTGTTAAAGTCCCCTACTATTATTGTGTTACTGTCGATTTCCTCTTTTAGCGCTGTTAGCAGTTGCCTTATATATTGAGCTGCTCCTATGTTGGGTGCATATATATTTATAATTGTTATATCCTCTTCTTGGATTGATCCATTGATCATTATGTAGTGTCCTTCCTTGTCTCTTGTAACATTCTTTAAAGTCTATTTTATCTGATATGAGTATTGCTACTCCAGCTTTCTTTTGATTTCCATTTGCATGGAATATCTTTTTGCAACCCCTCACTTTCAGTCTGTATGTGTCCCTAGGTCTGAAGTGGGTCTCTTGTAGACAGCATATATATGGGTCTTGCTTTTGTATCCATTCAGCAAGCCTGTGTCTTTTGGTTGGAGCATTTAATCCATTCACGTTTAAGGTAATTATCAATATGTATGTTCCTATTACCATTTTCTTAATTGTTTTGGGTTTGTTTTTGTAGGTCCTTTTCTTCTCTCATGTTTCTCACTTAGAGAAATTCCTTTAGCCTTTGCTGTAGAGCAGGTTTGGTGGTGATGTATTCTCTTAGCTTTTGCTTGTCTGTAAAACTTTTGATTTCTCTATCGAATCTGAATGAGATCCTTGCCGGGTAGAGTAAACTTGGTTGTAGGTTCTTCCCTTTCCTCACTTTAAGTATATCATGCCACTCTCTTCTGGCTTGTAGAGTTTCTTCTGAGAAGTCAGCTGTTAACCTTATGGGAGTTCCCTTGTATGTTATTTGTTGTTTTTCCCTGGTGCTTTCAATAATTTTTCTTTGTCTTTATTTTTTGCTAATTTAATTACTATCTGTCTCAGCGTGTTCCTCCTTGGGTTTACCCTGTATGGGACTCTCTGCACTTCCTGGACTTGGGTGGCTATTTCCTTTCCCATGTTAGGGAAGTTTTCAACTATAATCTCTTCAAATATTTCCTCTGGTCCTTTCTCTCTCTCTTCTCCTTCTGGGACCCCTATAATGCGAATGTTGTAGCCTTTAATGTTGCCCCAGAGGTCTCTTAGGCTGTCTTCATTTCTTTTCATTGTTTTTCTTTATTCTGTTCCACAGCAGTGAATTCCACCATTCTGTCTTCAGGTCACTTAACCATTCTTCTGCCTCAGTTATTCTGCTATTTCCTTCTAGTATATTTTTCATTTCAGTTATTTTACTGTTCATCTCTCTTTTTTGTTCTTTAATTCTTCTAGACCTTTGTTAAACATTTCTTGCATCTTTTCAATCTTTGTCTCCATTCTTTTTCTGAGGTCCTGGATCATCTTCACTATCATTATTCTGAATTCTTTTTCTGGAAGATTGCCTATCTCCACTTCATTTAATTGTTTTTCTGGGGTTTTATCTTGTTCCTTCATCTGGTACATCACCCTCTGCCTTTTCATCTTGTCTATCTTTCTGTGAATGTGGTTTTTGTTCCACAGCCTGCAGTATTGTAGTTCTTCTTGCTTCTGCTGTCTGCCCTCTGGTCTTGATAAATTTTTAAGTGCACAAAAACTATGTTTTGAGGTTGCAATAACTGAAACGTACTAAGTTTAAATGTAACTTAAAACAGTAACATTATGTTTCTGGAGTTAGAATGAAAACCAAATGTAGCTACTGGTTATTGTTGATGTTAGTGTTGTTACTAATTAGTAGCACTAATATTTGATGGAATATTATGCAAAGATTAGACTGAGGCATTTGAACTAATTATTATTACATTTTCACTAAAAATAAATTATACAAGACTATCAAAATCATATATATGTAAGTGCATGTACATACATATGTGTGCATACTTAAAACTGAAGGAAATTCATCAAAATTAAAATAACTCTAGGTGCTTTGATTTTAGGTGACTGTCCATGTTTTACATATTTCTAAGATACATATATGGCATGTGTCATATATACAATTCATTTAAATTACATATTTATTGCGTGTAATTTCATTTAGGCATGTAATATATAGTAATCTGATTTGCATGTAATATACTTAAGGTCACATGTGTCATATTCTAACATGTATAATTTAATATAAAAAGCATACCATTAATAAAAGCAGCTTTCCCCTTTGTAGATAAGCACTTCTTTCACCTCAGTCCTTGCCAACCACTGACATCAGTTCTGTCCCTCTAGTTTTACCCTTTCCAGAACGTCATATAAATGGATCATACACTTGCAATCATTTTGAGTCTAGCTTCTTTCTCTTAAAATAATGCACTTCTGATTAACTGACATATGTGTATCATGGAGTGTTGTATAGATGTCTAATTGGTTTATAGCATTGTTAAAGCCTCTATTTCCTTTTTGATGTTATACCTACTTGTTATATCCATTATTCAAAGTGGGATAATGAGGCCTCCAACTATTATGAAATTTTCTATTTCTCCCTTCAATTCTTTCCATTTTTTACTTCATGGATATTGTGGCTCTGCTTTTAGCTTCATGTATGTATTTATAACTGTTCAGTCTTCTTGATGAATTGACCTTTTTATCAACTAAAATATCCTTCTGTGTCTCTAGTAAAAATTGTTGTCTTAAGAGTCTATTTTCTGATATTAATACAGTCAGTGTCACTCTCTTATGGTTACTGTCTGATAGCATATCACATTTTACCCTTTTACTTTCAATTATTTGTATCTTTAAATCTAAGTTGTGACTCTCAAAGACAGCACAGAGTTCCATCGTGTTTTTGTTTTTACCCTTCTGCCAATCTCTGCTATTCCTTGGAGTGTTAATCCATTTACACTTAATAACTAATAAGGTAAAATTTATATCTGCATTTTGCTATTTATTTTCTATGTATCTTATTTATTTTTTGGTCTACCTCTCTATCATTTACTACTTTCGTGCTAAAAAAGGTATTTTCTAGTATACCATTTTATTATTTCTTTTGCAATATATTTTTCAGTTATGGCTCTGTGTTTTCCCAAGGGGTTACAATAATCAACAATTCAATTCAGATTATTACCAACTTAATCTCAATAGTACACAATAACTTTTCTCTAAAATAACTCTATTTCTTCTCCCTTTATGGTGTCATACAAATTACATCTTTATATATTTTAAACCCATCAACGCAAGTTTTATAATCATTGAATATATGCTTGTATCACTTAATAGTTCTAGAATTTTTTGGCGGTGGATTCCTTGAGATTTCTTTGTAGAAAATAATATTATCTTCAAATAGGGATAGGTTTACTTATTACTTTCAAATCTGTATGACTTTTCTTTTTCTTGTCTTATTGCAATGGGTTGAACTTCCAGCACAATGTTGAATAAGAATAGTGAGATCCTTTGCCTGTTTCTGGTTTCAAGGGGAAGGCTGTCAGCATTTCACTACTTGGCATAATGTTAGCTGTAGAATTTTTTGTGGATTCTGTTTATCAAAGTCAGGAATTCTGCTCTATTCCTCCCTTCCTCAGAGATTTTTTTTTTTTCAGTGCAGTTTTTTTCTATTTAGAGTTGATCATTTCTATTGTTTTATCTTTCCAGTTCATTGATTACTTCCTCTATCCCCTCCAATCTACTGATGAACCCATTCACTGATCTTTTTAAAAATTTTTGTTAATATATTTTTCAGTAATAAAATGTTCATTTAATTCTCCTTTATATTTCCTTGCTTAGAATTTCTATTTGTTTTCTGAGACTCACTATTTTTCATTTGCTTTAAATGTTTTCATATTTACTTGGTGAAGAATTTTTATCATGGCTGCTTTAAAATGTTTTGTCAAGTAATTCTAACCTTTTTCTTATGTCTATGTTGGCACCTAGTAATTTTTTTTCTAATAGTTTGAGAGTTTCTGGGAGCTTATTATAATAATTGATTTTCAGTTGAAACCAGGATATTTTCATATTATGTTGTGATACTGTTTAAACTTTTAAAACTTTTTAAAAACTTAAGCTGGCTACCTCTTACATTACTCCAACAAGGGAAGGGGAGAGAGGTTCTGTTTTGTAACTTCCAATTAATAGTAGAAGTATAGGTTCCTGATTCAGCCTCCATTGTCATTTGAGTGAGTTGAGCATCTAGGTAGAGGTGGCAGTTCCACATCCACTGACATAATGGCGTGGTGGTAACTTCTGAAAGTGCTGACTCTCCATAAGATCTCCTCTGAGAGCACTACAGTGGGGAAGGGTAGGATTTCCCCTTAGTGCTTGGTGCCAGTGAAATTCCAGGCTTCTCTTGTAGTCTCCACTGAAATCATGGTGGGTGGAGGCTTTGTTATCAGTGGTGAAGTTGAATGGTCTCTCTACTTGGCTTTCTCTGACAGCACCCAGGTGAGGATTCTGGAGATACTAATTATAGCCTCATGAGTATGGAAGTTCAGGTTCCCCATTAACACTTTGCTGGTGTAGGTGAATGTATGGCCACAATATTTTCTGTGATGTTTGTTTGTAGTATAGTGGATATCGTCTAAAGTTTTTGTCTTGCTAGATTCTCCCTTTTCCTGGTCATTTGGCTAGAGAGAGAAGACTTTGGTTGGAGATTTACTTCTGTCTGCAGCCACAGGCATTTCCATTTTTTCAGCTTCTTCAGCTGCAATTGTGACATACACAAGACAAAAAGAAAACCCAGGAACTCAATGTACTTTGCCCCTAGCTCCTAGATTCGTAGCTTATCTACCTTTTTTCTATCTCTCAGTATTCTTATATTTGTTTTGTATATATAATACTCTTGGGATTTAGTTATACTTAGTGGGAGGATAGGAGAAAGTTTACATGTCCATCGTCCTAGATGTGGAAGAAGCTCTTCTTCATATTTGAAGAATTCTTTTCTTGGATATAGAATTCTTAGTTAACATTCTTTCTTTTCAGCACTTTGAATATCATCCTTTTCAAGATTCTCTCTTTTCTTTGGCTTCTGACAGTTCAGCTATGATGTAGCTTGGTGTGGATATCTTCAGGTTTAGGCTCTCTGGAGGTTGTTGAATTTATCGTATATGCAGATTAGTTTTTCATCAAAATTAAGAAGTTTTTGGCCATTATTTCTTCAAATATTGGTCTGCCCCTTTCTCTCTTTATTGATATTTTCTACTTGTCAAGATATTGTTCTCATACTTTAATTCTTTAGACATGGTTTCCTTTTGTTTTTTAAATATACTTTTAACAGCTGATTTAAAGTCTTTGTCCAATAAGTCAATGTCTGGGCATTTTCAGAAAGAGTTTCTATTGACTTTTTTCCCTTTCCAAATTCTTTACATGGTTTGCAATTTTTTGTTGAAAACTGGACATTTTAAATAATATACTGCAGCAATTCTGGGAATTAAATCTCTTCCACTCCTCAGGAATTACTGTGGTTGTTTTAGGGACTACTGTTTATTTGTGATTTCCCTCAATTAATTCTGTAATGTTTGTATTATTTATTGTGTATGACCATTGTGGTATCTGCTTGATTATATTAAGAGTAAGCTAATGATTGGACATACATTTTTCTTAAATGCCTTGAACCAATAAGTCTCTGAGCCTTTGCCAACAGATTTTGTGAGTACCTTGGGGGACACTTTAAACACTCTTGTAATTTAAAATTCTTCCTTCGCTTTACTTACTGCTATCACTTATCCAAAAGATCAGGCTACGATTATACTGGGTGGGGTTGTGTATAGATCTCCACATGCATCTGGCTTTTAGAGTCCCAGGAATCGGCTGGAGCTTTTCAAAGGTCTCTACTGACATCTTATTCCCAGCATTTTATTTAACAATTTTTAGTCAGCTTCTAGTTTACACAAACTGTTACTGCTGTCTCAAACAGCTGCAATGATAAATAATTGCCACTAATTGTTTTTGATAAGGGTTCCAGGGAAAAGGCTGTTAACACTGAGTGAGTTCTTAGGTCAAATAAAAACAAGCAATGCCAGTGGCTCTTTCCACAGAATTGCAAGACAAGTCAAATAATAAAGATTATCTGATGTTGGGACTTTGTGGGGGGGTTGAAACCCATTCTTTTTAAATGACTGCTGATCTCCCTAGTGCCATAAGTACCATGATTATGAGGTTGTAGGTGTTTAGGTTAATGTGGAGTAGGGAATGGAATAAGGAAAACTAAAATGCCACTGATCTCATCATCCTTAACAAGAATCAGCCATTTTTCTTAGATAAATGTTTCTCAGATTGTTCCAAGTCTTTCATTAATTTCCTGAATTCTAAAAAATTGATTCAGACAATTTTTGCCAATGTTCTTGTATGGTTATGAAGCTGCAGGCTTACAGAGATTTTTTACTCCATCACTGCAGAAATCTTCCTCAATATTATTTCCTAAAAGTTTGATTGAATTTGCTAGGGAAATCTTCTGGTCAAGGAATATTTTTTTCCTAAATATTTTTGTTACACATTCAATTTCCTTAATCCATACAGGCTTACTCATGTTACCTATTTTCTCTTGAGTATACATACATAAACTCTTTTTTGAATTATTTGTAGTAATCTCTCATTATATTTAAAATGCCTTTATGGTCTGTAATAATGTTTCTTCTTTCATTCTTGACATTTGTGATTTATGTGTTCGCTATCACTCTTTTTTCTCCCTGGTCAGTCTAACCAGAGGATTTCCATTTTATTGATATTTACAAATAAGCAGCTATTTATTCATTTTCACTATTTTCTCTATTGTTTTCTTGCTTTCAATTTCAGTGATTTTGTTCTTATGTGTATTATTACCTTTCTGCTTTTTTGTAGGGTAATTAGTGTTTTGTTTTGTTTTTTCTAGCTTCTTATAGGGATAACTGATGCCTTAAATTTCCATAAACCCCTGCTTTAGCAGCTTTCTTCAAATTTTGGTATGCATAGTATTCATTTTCATTCAATTCTTTATATTGCCTAGTTTCCTTTGTCACTTCCTCTTTGACCCCATGGGTTACTCAGAAGGATGTTTGTGCAGTAATTCAAGCATCTGCTTCAGTCTGGGATGATACTGATGGACTGATCTTTCATTTCATTGTGAGTAATATTTCCCTGCTTCTTTGGATACCTGATAATTTTTTATTGGCTCCACATATTGTCAATTTTACCTTGGTGAGTGATGGATATTTCTGTATTCTTATAACTTGTTTTTGAGATTTGTTCTGAGACACGGTTAAGTTACATGGAAACAGTTTGATCTTTCAGGTTTTGTTTTTAAAATTTGTTAGGCTGTACCAGACAGAGTAGTGTTTAATCTAAGGCTAATGTTCCCCATTTCTGAGGCAAAACCCTTCTGGATAGTCTATCCAATGCTTCATGAGTTGTGAGTTTTCCAATCTACTTAGCAGGAACAGGCACAATCCCAAGCTCTAAGTAAGTGCCAGATGCTCTCTTATCACTTCAGGTGGTTCTTTTCTCATTCTCAGGTAATTTCCTTTCATGTGTGCACTCGTGCATATTTTGCTGAACACTCTACTGGCAGTCTGTGCAGATCTCTGTGGTCCTTTCTCGATGCAGCTCTATTATACTCTGTCCTACAAACTCTAACCCCTATTATTGTCCCAGATTGATAGCTCCCTCTTCTCAAATCAGATAGTAGGTTGGACTCTGCTTAGGAGCTCTCTCCCTGTGCTACAGGATGGAAGCTTTCTTAAGGAACTGTAGAGCTCATCTCTTTTGTTTCCTATCTTGTAGGGATTATTGTCCTCCTTTCTCATTATTGTGTCTTTCTCTCAGTGCTCCCTTCTCTCTAGCCTTCACCACAACAGAGGGTTTCTCCAGTCTCCCTGCCACTTTGATCCCAATCCTGCTTGTATATGCTCAACAAAGAAAAGAGGAAAAAAAGACTTCAAGTGGGTGTGAATTCTCCTGTCTATGGCTAAAAGCGTTCTATAATCTCCTGCTACCACATACTTGGCCTTCAGCAATTGGTTAAAATCTGTAACTAAATTCTCCTTTCTGGCTTGTATTAGGGCTGGCCTCTTTCAGATAAACAAGTCCTTGCATCACGTTTCTTTTTACAGGTGTCTGTTTTTCCTTGTATTTCAACTTAGTTGACTGCTGTACATCTTCACCTCTGAAAGTCTCAAGAAAAATTGTGATTTTGCTCTTCGGTAGTAAATTCGGGGGAGACACCTTCTGGTTTTCTCCCTCTTAAGTGAAAGCTTACACTTAACTTTTAAACATTTCTCTTGTAGGGATGGGGGTAATGAATGGTGACAAGAAACAGGAAAGATTAATTATAAAAGTGCCTAACAAGCTTACATTTTGTCTTTAATATGTGTATTAGTTTGTTAGGGCACCATAACAAAATACAGTAGAACTGGTGGCTTAAATAACGTAAGTTTATTTTCTCATAATCCTGGAGGCTAGGAGTCCAAAATCAAGATGTCAGCAAGTTTGGCTTATTCTGAGGATTCTCTCCTTCTTTGTAGATGACCATTTTCTCACTGTGTTCTCATGTGGTCTTCCTGCCATTTGTCTTCTGTGTCCTAATCTTCTCTGCTTATAAGGACACCAGACATACCCGATTAGAACCCCCCCCCCCGAATCTGACTTTATTTTATCTTAATTACCTCTTTAAGGGCCCTATCTCCAAATCAAGTCACATTTTGAGGTACTGGAGGTTAAGATTTTGAAATATGAATGTGAAGGAGGACACTTCAGCCCATCAGCATATTTAAAGCAGCAATCCTGCAACTTAGAGTTCATTTTTTATTTTTTTTTTTAGGGAATCTTCCTACAGCTAAAACATGCATGGGAAACCCAGAGGATGGTACATCGTGTGATCAGGAAAGGTTTCTTTTTTTTTTTTTTTTTTCCTTTTTCTTAACATCTTTATTGGAGTATAATTGCTTTACAATGGTGTGTTAGTTTCTGCTTTATAACAAAGTGAATCAGTTATACATATACATATGTTCCCATATCTCTTCCCTCTTGTGTCTCCCTCCCTCCCACCCTCCCTATCCCATCCCTCTAGGCGGTCACAAACCACCTAGCTGATCTCCCTGTGCTATGCAACTTCTTCCCACTAGCTATCTATTTTACGTTTGGTAGTGTAGAGTTCATTTATTTTTTTGTGTGGTATGCAGGCCTCTCACTGTTGTGGCCTCTCCCGTTGCGGAGCACAGGCTCCGGACGCGCAGGCTCAGCGGCCATGGCTCACGGGCCCAGCCGCTCCGTGGCACATGGGATCTTCCTGGACCAGGACATGAACCCGTGTGCCCTGCATCAGCAGGCGGCCTCCCAACCACTGCGCCACCAGGGAAGCCCTAGAGTTCATTTTTAACATTGTATATTTATAGTAACTTATAAAGCACTTGCTAAAATATTTGAATTTGAAAGAGAAGAGGCTATTTTTAGATGTTTAAGAGCCACTTCTCATATACAAGTGTAAAACCAGACGAATACCAAGGAAATAAATAATAATTGTGAAATAAATATTAGCTTTTAAGTATATTATCCACTTAGCTACTATTTCAGCATGTACACACAGTCAGTTCTGAGAGAAACTAAGCAGTATTTCAACTCCATAATTCCAGCTGTTACCTTTATATTGGAAGATGAGATCCCATTAGTCTAGAATGCTTTTTAATAATTTTAAAGATGATAAAATTTACCCATTCAGTATTTGTAACTATGAAAAACATATACTTTACAGAAAAAATTTCTGTAGATCAGCAGAATCATATAAATTAGAATATAAAAACCCAAGGCCTCAGAGGTAATTTAGATATCCTAGGGATGGTTTCTTTCTTATATTACTGTCAATGATACTTGCTTCAATTTAAAATGCAACATAGCTGTTCCCTGCAAAGTAGCTTAAAATGTTTGTTTCTTTGTAGCACATTACTCCAGTTATTTTACTTCAAATTATTCTATTGCTTTTCTTATTTGACTTTTACCTGTATCAGTTGTTAGTTTACATAGTTTATGTCTCTACACACATATACCACACATATACATTGTGTGTGTATGTATATATACATATATTTATATATACTCTCCTTTAGCTATCTCAGTCTACGGTGCATAAATGTATTCTCTGAATTTTTTTTCCTCTATGATCAGAGGTTTTAAGGATGGGAAGGAATTCCCATATACTATTCCAGTCCTTAATGCCACAATGAAATTCATCACAGTTTAGAGCTTATTCATGCACATATTAAATCAGTCTTCTAATACCACACTCCAAATTTATACCTTTCCTGTATGCTTTCTCCCTCATAGATTTTTCAGTAGTTTTTCGAGGCTTAGCCAATGACAGCTACTTAATTTACATGTAAAGCAAAATTTTTAGGAAATCTCTCCAACCCTTTAACTTCTGAAACTCTATTTCTCTGCCACTTGTAGCACCACTCTTAATAAGCAGGTTGGGGAAAGGAAGGGAAACTGTAGTAAAAAATAATGGATCAAATTATATCCAGCCAGCAGATCTCTTACATTATTTGAAAGTAGAAATAAACAGTATCTTTCTGTCCACTGCACAAATTTTCCCATTGTTCCATCAACCACTGAACTCAAAGAATTCACACACTTCTACCTTTTTTCAGCAGGTAATACTTTTTTTGTTTCTTTGGCAATATTGGTTCACAATCATGCACACAAGTAAACAAAGTAGAAACCATTTATATTGACTGGTGAAAGCTGATATTTGCATGCATTCACAAAGAATTGATTGCAAGTATACCTAAATACATAATCTTGAAACCATATGTATGTAAAGGAATAAAAAACATGACAAATTCTCAAAACTGTTTGCTTTAAATGTGAACATCAGAAGTCTTATGTTTTCCCCAAAACAAAAGGGTTTAATCTTGGTGATTCAGATTTGAAGTGATCTTGTAGGTCAGTCAGATATATATTCCTGTATTCATATGGAAGTCAGCAAGATATATTTGAAAGAGTAAGCTGGATAAATATTAGAATATATATTTAATATTTATTTGAGAGATTATAGTTATCTATAACTCTAGCTTTCACAACGAAACACAGAGGAGTGGTAGACATAGAGGAGATAAGGCAAAACCACAAAAACAATAAAAAGCATCTGTACTTTGAAATAAAAACAAAGCAACAAACAAATAACTATCTCTTCTATGGCATAGTACTGCAGGTTAGCTGATAGCCACTAAAAGCCCTTTACTCTAATTTTTCTTGCCTGCAAAAGCCATTAGGTAAATAATGGCCCATATATAATTGTTTCCCTTGTTTTTCTTCACATGATTTTAATATGTGGCCCTGACCTTAAGGAATATTCTCACTAGTTGTGGAAGCAACACACACACACACACACACACACACACACACACACACGTGAAACAAATAACAACACAAAGCAGTTTATGGATAGGAGCCTGTGTGAAATGTTTGGAGAAAAATCACTGTTGAATTCAGTATTGGTGATGAGGATGACAATTCTATGAATGTTAGAAGTAATATAAATGCCTCTACATTTCCTCAAAGTATGGAGCTCACTCAGGCTTTCAGAGGTAATGTTAGAATTGGTGGGCATGGGAATGGAAACTAGTTTATAAGAGAAAAGTATGGCAGGGAAATCTGGGGTTGAGATAGGCAGCCTATGGATAGTGAAAGCACTAGACCAGGAACCAAGTTATCTCCTAACCATCTTTGTGACTCTGGATATGAATTTTATCTCTTAGGTCTCACACTCATAGAATGTCAGGTGGAGGACACAGTGCAGGCCTCAAGTCTCCTGACACCTAACCCCAGCAAAGAAGGTCTACTGTCATCTGTCATGTGTGTCAAATATACATCTGTTTGGGGATCAAAATATAATTATGTTTGAAAAATGTTATATTAAAATTTTTTGAGAATCAGTCGTTTCTAGCTATGATGTTTTACTGAAATATTATTGAAAAAACTCACTGATCATGGTAAGAGTGTAGTCTTTATACCACTAGAAAATTCTAAAGACAAATTAACTGCAGATCCACATTAATAGTTTGTACTGTCATGTATAAAGCCCAAGTCATACTGTCATATATGCCAGCAAACAGCATCCATGGCCAGGGGGTAAGTGTGCTATACCAGAGAAAGGTAAGTCAATTTAGCTGAAATTTGGAAAGGAATAAAAGCACATCTATCTCTCTCAGCCCTCTTTTCCTCACTCTTGCCTCCCAGTTTTAAGCCTCTATCCTTTGGCAATACAGGCATGCTCAACTCAAGTGTCTTTGCATCCTTCTCTTATACTGTGGCTTCTAATGCAAACTCTGGGGTATGATTCTCATGCCTAATGACCCTCCTTACATCACTGTTGCCAACAGTCACTCACAAGTATTGCAATGTTTCTCTTTATTTTCAAGAACATTTTACCAGGTTAAACATCTTTTAAGCCATAAATTAAGGCAGACTTGCACTGTGTTAAAACTTCTATTTTATTATTCTTTTTTTAAAAAATTTGTCACAAGAGTCTTTGATGCTAGGTAAGATGATGATACAAATGCTCATACATGGACCAACACTTGAAATTTTCTTTCTTCAATACTGAGTCAATAAATGTAACTTTAATTTTCTCCAATTTCAAGAAAATTTATTGTTAACACACTGTAGTAGAAACAGAATGGACTTGGTAGCTCAAAAGTCCTTGGTTCATACTCTAATTTTTAATTTTCTAACTATAACCTTGGGGAAATTACTGAATGACTTACAGCATCCATATCTATAAAATAGTGATTTAATTTTATTTCACAAGATGGTGTAAGAAGTAATTGCCTAGTGAGATGCTGGGAACATAGTAGGAATTAACAAATTGAAATTTCTCCAGTTTCTTCTCCTGCCAGCACATTAATTTCGAGTTTAAGAGGACCTGTGTGTGCCTCTAATTTCCTCCAACATGTCTGGCCAAGATGCACTCTGATAACTGTGTAATCCCGCAGGCCCAAGTGTACCTTACGCAAATTTCTGTGGTAGGCATAGAAAGAGCTCCTTGTGGCATCCTGACTATGCTTTCTTCATGTGTTAGGGCCTGACATGTAATATCTCCCAAGTAAATATCTGACCTTTTCATATACAGATTTCATTCTATTTCTAGAATATGTCTTGGAGTTTCTAATGCCATCCTGCTCCTACTGGAATAAATACTATTTCCAATTGTCTGCAGCAGACATCCCCTTAAGGCTGCTATTCAAAGCTTCACTAACACTGCTGTAAACCCAGACCAGGAATACATGAAAATTGGCCCTGGTTTTCTAAGTGAGCTGAGCGTTGCCTAGTTATTCATTCTTCCAATAAACATTTGTGTAGTATTTATGTGCAAGCACTGTTGTAAGCACTTGGGATACAATGCTGAAAAAGGCAGGCAAGGTTGCTCTTATCAAAATGGGGATTCTATGGATAAACAAACAGTTAAATAATGTAAATTAGGGCTTTAGACAGATGAATACTGATTAGGTGTCAAAGGAGATTAGAAAAGGAATTCCTGAGGATAGGGTACTTAAACTGAAACCTTAATGCTGGAAAAGAGCTGACTCAGCAAAGACCGAAAATGTTGTTATGGAGAAACAGTATGAAGTTTTCTAAAACAGTTTGTAGCTATGTCATTAGCTTGATAGGCAGACCTATTACCCTTTAGAAATTTAGGGATTTTTATATAAAAATGTTCATTACTATTTTACTTTTCTGTGATATTTATGTTTTCCTTATAAAAGAATTGAGCAAGGCTGTTGGTTTTAATTTTGAGGAATATATTTTGTGTGGTTCAGTATTTTACCTAATTTTACATTCATTTTTAATATATTCAGTATTGTAGTTTTTAAGAAAATCACTAGTAAAATCGTAACAGTTTATTTATTGTGGTTCTGTCATCTTGCGCTTTTCTAATATCCCCATATATTTAAACATAAAATCTATTTAGTTGGAATAAATTATTTTCCCAAGAAAAAATACATTCTTTGCTTATTTACCTTGTATTGTCCTATGTTGA
This sequence comes from Orcinus orca, assembly GCF_937001465.1. NCBI lineage: Eukaryota > Metazoa > Chordata > Mammalia > Artiodactyla > Delphinidae > Orcinus > Orcinus orca. Next base: position 59,916,204 of record NC_064564.1, read on the forward strand.
ATGTCCTCTCAAAATTATTGTTTCAACTTTTCAACAAGAGTATATCCACCAATATGGTTCTGGAAAAAATTAAATATACTTAAAGTCAAGTGGTTTATAATTTGTTGGTATAATTGATTTTTCTGAAGGCTTAGGCATCTAAAATTAAGTATACTTTCCTAGAACTGAAAAGTATATTCTTGTCCCTATGTTACCTCTTCATTAGTAAATGCTGGCATGTTTAATAATTGAGTAGTATGTAAGCAACACAATGCAGGAAGATTTATTTTAAGTTTCCTTAGATTTGTATAGGGTCTAGTGGGAGCAAAATTTTCAGTTTAAACCACTTTTTGCTGTTTTTATTTTAATTTATTAATACTTTAATCTGAAGTAACAAACATGGAAAAATATAACTGTTTTTCATAATACAAAGCTCTGTTGTTACACAGAAAGATTCCACTGTCAAAAATTAGAAACTTAGCAGGAGCATTACCAACAATTTGGCTACATCTAATTCTACTATGAGGTGATATTTGTAGGTCTAGAACAGCAATTCTCAATTCATGAACTATTGGACCCTTGGAGGTTCCTGGGACACTTTGCAGGGAACTGTGAGATCCAAACAATTTTTATAATAATCATATAATTTTTTATTGCCACCATAACAAATTACCACAAACTTTTGAGCTTAAAAACAACACAAATTAACAGTGTTGTAGATAATAAGTCTAACACAGGTCTCACCAGACTAAAGTCAAAAGGATCGGCATGGCTGTGATCCTTTTTGGATGGTCTTTGGGAAAACCTGTTCCCTTATTAACTCAGGTTGTTGGCAGAATGTAATTCCTGGCAGTTGTAGGACTGAAGTTTCATTTTCTTGTTGGCCATCAGCTAAGGACCATTTTCAGTTTCTAAAAACTATGCACATTCCTTGGCTCATGGTCCTCTCACTCAATCTTCAAAGTGAGCCAAGTGCCTCTCACACAATGCTAATCTCTCTCCCCACCCCCTTTCTCTCTATCTCTCATTGTAGCTTGGTAAGTTTCCCTGCTTTTAAGGGCTCAGGTGACTATATTGGGCCAAGTGAATAACCTAGGGTAATCTCCTGAACTCAAGGTCCATAAACTTAATGACATTTGCAAAGTCCCTGTTATGTAAGATCACATATTCACAGGTTCTGAGGGTTAGGACATAGATATCTTTGAGTGATATTATTCTGCCTACCACATTAAGACTTTGTCTTTTTAACCCTGTTAACATTTGAACTGAGAGTGCAAAGGCAATAGCATATAAACTGTTAGCATTTTAGCACAATCAAGGCATTGACATCAAACTGTATTTGAAGTTACTATATTTTCACCTCCATGTGTTTGCAGTAAGATAAAAAAATAAAGCACATAAAGACTGACCTTGATGAAACAGCAAATTATTAATTTTAATGACAATCCTTAAGTACACCTCTTTTTAATATTCTTTGTCATGAAAAGAGAAGTGTTCATAAATATTTGTTGTATTCTGAAGTATGATGGTTAACTTGAATAAAAACAACTGTGCAATTGTTTGAACTATATACATAACTAAACTTTTTTCAAGAAGCTGCATTTTTGCTTGAATGAACAGCAGACAAATTACGGTCATTTAGACTTGTGTATTTGGCTGAAAAGTACAGTGCACATGATACTTCAAGAAACGAACTCATACTGTTGCCAAAAAAAAAAAAAATTAAGACTTTAAACCAAAATACAAATTTGGAAAATTTTTATGTGCCACCACGAAGTTGACAACTTAACCAGCTTCAGGGGTGATAATAATGAATGCTATTTTCATCATCAAAAAATCTAGAAACAATAAATCCTGGAGAGGGTGTGGAGAAAAGGGAACACTCTTGCACTGCTGGTGGGAATGTGAATTGGTACAGCCACCATGGAGAACAGTATGGAGGTTCCTTAAAAAACTACAAATAGAACTACCATATGACCCAGCAATCCCACTACTGGGCATATACCCTGAGAAAACCAAAATTCAAAAAGAGTCATGTACCAAAATGTTCATTGCAGCTCTATTTACAATAGCCCGGAGATGGAAGCAACCTAAGTGCCCATCATTGGATGAATGGATAAAGAAGATGTGGCACATATATACAATGGAATATTACTCAGCCATAAAAAGAAACGAAATTGAGCTATTTGTAATGAGGTGGATAGACCTAGAGTCTGTCATACAGAGTGAAGTAAGTCAGAAAGAGAAAGACAAATACCGTATGCTAACACATATATATGGAATTTAAGAAAAAAAAAATTCATGAAGAACCTACGGGTAAGACAGGAATAAAGACGCAGACCTACTGGAGAATGGACTTGAGGATATGGGGAGGGGGAAGGGTGAGCTGTGACAAAGCGAGAGAGAGGCTTGGACATATATACACTAACAAACGTAAGGTAGATAGCTAGTGGGAAGCAGCCGCATGGCACAGGGATATCGGCTTGGTGCCTTGTGACCGCCTGGAGGGGTGGGATAGGGAGGGTGGGAGGGAGGGAGACGCAAGAGGGAAGAGATATGGGAACATATGTATATGTATAACTGATTCACTTTGTTATAAAGCAGAAACTAACACACCATTGTAAAGCAATTATACCCCAATAAAGATGTTAAAAAAAATACATTATTGCTAAAAACTGCTAACCATCATCTGATAATGCTAAAACTGAATTTTTAAATCTGTAAAAAAATGCAATATCTGTGGAGCACAACAAAATGAGGTCTACCTGTACATAATAATAAACAAAAGTTATTGGTTTCTTTGTAAATGTATAATGATATTTTTTATATATTGGGAAATATTATTTTCGCTTTGTTAGCAAAAATATGTGTAGCTTATAGATTTAAGAGTACATATCTCTCTCTCTTTTCAGTTGTCAGTTTCTTTCTCAAATATTTGGAAGCCCCGTGTGTTGTTGAGTGCACATATATTGGGAATTGTTAGATTTTTGTAGAGTTAACTCCTTTGTCATTACATAATGGCCCTCTTTGTCCCTGATAACCTTCTTTGTTTAGACTTTGCTTTGTATGAAATTATTATAGCTCTTTCAGCTTTCGATTAATCTTATCATGGTATATATATTTTTATCCATACCTTTACTTTTAACCTGTGTCATTATATTTAAATCCATTTCTTATAGACAAAATATAGTTGCTTTTTTGTATCCATTCCAAAGGTCCCTGGTGTGCTACAACTATTGATATATTTAAAGTGATTATTGAGGTAGTTAGACTAATAGTTACCCTATTTGTAACTGTTTTTTATTCACTTTATGATTATATATAATTATCTACATATATATAATACAATGAATGCATTATAATTAAGGGTTCACTAGAAAGGGTTTAGTGGAAAGATACAAATAAATCTACCTCTCTTAGGCCATGAATAGGAATATTAAAAAGATGGTTTACAGGGCTTACTCAATGGACAGTCATTATTTTGTATGGCCATTAAAATAGTTATAATAGAAAATTCTAACTTTTGGCTATTATTAGTTTTGGTTAGGGATATTGAAGTCTATATCAAGACATATTGGGAAATTTAAATTCAGATAAATGATCTTAGAATAATTAAGCCCTGATTCTTATCTTTGCTCCATCAAAGATCCATTATCTGAATTTTGTATTTTAGGACCTCCCTGGTAGTCCAGTGGTTAAGACTCTGTGCTTCCACTGCAGAGGGTGTGGGTTCGATCCCTGGTTGGGGCAGTTCTACATGCTGCGTGATGTGGCCAAAAAAAAAAAAAAAGGAAAAAAAGAATGTATTTTCTATTTTAATTGGAGATCTACTGTATCATAGAAGCTAACACATTTTATATGGCAAGAAATGAAGACTACAAAGGTATAAAAAATTTAGTTTATACACCTGTACACTAATTATATGTGCTTAGTAGGTAGTCATTGTTATTTGATTTGAAAATCCTGCCTTTATATTAAACTTTTAAAGAACAGGATAAATTGTCCTTGGCTTTTTTCTGGCTTTCAAACTTTTTTTTTAATAACAGAGAATTAGTATAGCTGTGAGGCATTCTGACCTAATGAAAAAAAATACTTAATATGAATATATGTAAAAGAATTAAGAGTATTGTAACTCAGATCCACCTTAAAAAAACCTGTGGTCTAATTTAGGCAGTTCACTTTTCTTTCATTATTAAAGAGAACTTGGATTAGTAGTTTAATATTGATATAACTAAACATTCAAGAGACATTATAACTTTACCACTTAGTTTTTCCTAAATAAAAGTAATTATTTCAATTGTTTCAAAGTGGTTCTTAACATAACTGTGTTTGAAAAGTTCATAAAGGAAATCAAATTACCAAAGTTGATGATGAGAAATAATCAAAAGCAATCTTACACTGTCAGTATTATGACAGTGTCTTATCAAATTCAAGTTACCCCTATTTTATTTTTTTATCAGGTAAGTTGTTTTTTCCTAGTGCAAAAATATCTTTCCATCAAAGTAATTCTTTAGTAAATACATGTTTGTTGTTACTGAGCTTAGAAAGTTTATTGGTATTTCATTGGGGTCCTTCTTTTAGATGGCTTTATTCTAAGTTTTCTAAGAAATTGTCAAAGGTCAACCCTTAAGAACAAATCAATGATTTAATTTAAATGAGATTTGTAGAAATTGCTAATCCTTCATTTATTGTTCAACACTCTAATACACTGGTTTTAAGAAGTTAAATGGCTATGAATTCCACTGAATTGTACACAGTACAGACATTGGATTCTCTCTTTAATAGACTGTTTTGGGGGGATTTAATCATTATATCATGTGAGTTTCTCCTCTTTTTTTTTTTTTTCGGTATGCAGGCCTCTCACTGCTATGGCCTCTCCTGCTGCGGAGCACAGGCTCCGGACGTGCAGGCTCCGTGGCATGTGGGATCCTCCTGGACTGGGGCACGAACCCGCGTCCCCTGCATCAGCAGGCGGACTCCCAACCACTGCGCCACCAGGGAAGCCCTCTCCTCTCTTTCTTTTATTCTCTCTCTCTCACATCCACAGACCAAATACTACTTGTCAGTTATGTTTCTTTGTCATACGTATCATCTTATAAAACACACACTTTGACTATTTTAAGACAAAATTATTTTCAAGAAAATAGGTAAAAATTACTGAATAGATACAATGCATTATAATTAAAGGTTCATTAGGGTTTAATGAAAAGACACAAATAAATCTACCCCTTTTAGACCATGAACGAGAATATTAAAAATATGGTTTATGGGTCCTAATCAATGGAAAATATTTATGTTGTATAGCCATTGATATAGTTATAATACAAAATTCTAATTTTGGCTATTATTAATTTTTTTATGAATATATGTCTATATCAGGACTTTATGTTGGCAAAAAAAACTGCCTATACATTAAAAATAAAAGAGTATATGTGCTAATAGGGATTCTTTCTCTGTTACTGTATGATAAAATTGAAATATTAGGTTTATGCCTGTAGTTATTTATGACTTTGCTGGAAACAGCTCAACTTATTTTATTTTTTTTGCGGTACGCGGGCCTCTCACTGTTGTGGCCTCTCCCGCTGCGGAGCACAGGCTTCGGACGCGCAGGCCCAGCAGCCATGGCTCACGGGCCCAGCCGCTCCGCGGCACGTGGGATCCTCCCGGACCGGGGCACGAACCCGCGCCCCCCGCATCGGCAGGCAGACTCTCAACCACTAGCGCCACCAGGGAAGCCCTAATTTTAATGCTATATATCTTTACTATGGGACTTGGGTAAATCATACAATGATTAGTCCTTAGGCTTCTCATCTGCCTAAATGGGAATATTTATTATAGATTTAATTTAATGATTAAATGCAAGACTCTATGTAAATGACTCATCAGATTTGCTGTCACATAGTAAATTCTATAATAAGTATTAGCTATCTATAAAGTATGATTGCTATAAGCCTGGAAAATCTTTGCCAAATAATTATTTCCCTCCTAGTGTCTTAAATTTCACAATTATAATAAGAGAAGTTTATGAGTTGAAAGGGACATCAGAGGTCAGAATGGCACTGCTTGACTTAGAACGTTGTAAAGCTTTCATAAGAGAGCTTGTGGTTAGAGATAAATGCTTTTGTGTTCCTCCCTTGGTGATCTTATCTTAGAATGCAAATGCTCTGGGGAAGAGTAATTTCTTGAATTGATTCTCACAAAGTGATTAGCTGCTGAAGAGGGCAACTATCTATTATGGGAAGGTACATTTGCATAGTGGTTTTAGAAACATGGGACCTGACGTTGAATAGTGGTTCTAATAATTACTACTAATTCTGGGTAAATTATTTCATTTTCTTTTGTCTCAGTTACCTCTGTAAAATGTGGATAAAAAGTTTACCTACCTCATCACGTTGTTAGAGTTAAATAAGTTAATAACTGTAAAGCATCAAGAAGAGTGCCTAGAACATAATGAGAACTACACAAAAGCCTTTTATTATTGTATCATTATTAATCCAACAGATATATATGAAGACATGAAGAGGTACCATGGAGGAAAACACTTTTAAAGAATTGCAGCTCAGCTGCAAATCATCTCATTTGTTGCAATTTGAACAAGGTGGTCCCAAATTATTAGCAATCCCAGTCACCCAGCAGAAAATTATGTATATCCTTTTTGGAAGAAAATGGCAATATCTAAAGCCACACATATTTCTGTAATTAATACTATAAACACACTGAGACAAAATAAAGTAATTATGAATGTGAAGAGAAAAGATAACATAAAAGAAAATCAACATAGGCAACTGGAAGAAGAAACACACACAAAGGTTAAAATTATTGTTAACAGACACAGCCTTTAAAATGTATATGTTGAATAATATAAACAACACATTTGAAAATTTCAATAGAAATTGGAAATTATGTAACCCAAATACACAATGTAGAAATTTAAAAATCAATAGGTGAGTTTAGCAGGAGATTAGAAAGGGTTAAAGAGAGAGTTACTGTACTTGTAGACAGATTGTAATAAATATCTAGAATGAAGCATAGAGAGACAGAATATAAAAAACTATCAAAGAGAGGGAAGAGGCATAAAGTAAATGATGAGAATAATTAAGCTATTTTAATTACAATCCCAAAAGAAAAAAAATATATATATATATAGAGAGAGAGAGAGAGAGAGGTCATATTTGGAAAAGAATGAATGAGAACTTTTTAGACTGATATAAGATATCAAGGGAGAGATTAAATATACCCTAAAAAACACAAACAGTATAAACAAACAAACAAAAAAATCCACAATTACACATGCATAAATATTTTTACGGAAAAAATTTAAATAGAAGATTCTTTAGGGGGCCAGAAAAATAAGGCAGATTACTTTCAAAGGATCAAAAATTAGACTGACAACTAACTTGTAAATAACTAACTTGTACCAGTAATGGAAGCTAATTATATCTTCAAAGTAGTGATAAAAAAATCGCCTCAAAAGAAGAATTCAATAGGATAATTCATCCTAATTTGAAAGTACCCTTAAAGAAACACTGACATCCTCAGAAAAATTAAAAAAAAATTCATATTTACTAGAAGTATTATAGGATAGAATAGGGTATTTTTCAGCCACAAGGAAAATGATCCCAAATGGAAAACTGACAGAACAAAAAGATTTCAAAATGAGTGTACAATTTTACACTGAAACAAAGTTTTACAGGTCCATTTGCTCCACATGCTGCAGAATATTTGGTGTTTTCATTTTAGCTATTTTAGTGGCTATGTAGTTGTATCATTTTTGTATTTATTTATACTTATTTACCGGCTAATGATGCTGAGAATTTTTAATATATTTATTGGATTTTTCTTTTAAGAAGTATCTGTTTAAGTATTTTTCCAATTTTCATTGGTTTATTCACCTTATTACTAAGCTCCAGATTTTTATTTTAAAAAATATACTGTGGATAGAATTCCTTCTCAGTCAGATATGTGACTTACAAATATTTTCTAATAGATATCTATTGATTACACTTTTTGATGAGCATAGATGTTTGGAATTTTTGTAAATTCCAAATTAACAATGTTTTATCTCGTAGTTCATACAGCCTTTGTCCTCTCCAAGATATCTGGTCTAACTCAAAATTGTGAAGATATACTTCTGATTTCTTCTACTGTCCTACTGATTTTAAGTTTTGGTCTAACGGTCCATCTCAAATTGATTTTTGTATAAGCCATGATATGAGCCAAGAGGAGCAGCAGCTTCTGCTGCTGTTTTTTCTTCTTCTTCCTCTTCCACCTCCTCCTCCTCCTCACCCATCCCCCCCACACTATGCAAAACCTACACTTAAGAAGTGGTGAGTTATGATACCTTTTCTCGAGGATAGAGTATCTACATGAATTATTTAAAATTCTCCATGGGAGATTTGTTTATTCTCCTCCATTTTTAAATTAATTCAATCATTTTTTATATCAATATGGACTCATAGTTATTTTATACATTGGTTTAAAATCCTATACTACTTGATTTATTTTGTTGTTCATATTGTTTTGAGACTCTTGAGAGAAGCCAAAATTTTTGGTGACTCTGTATTGCAAAGTTATTAAGGGTTAACTTCTAAACAATTGACTAGATTGTTAAAAAAAAAAAGTGTGGATGTAAATGAGACAGAGAACTTGCTGTGCAAATGATTTAGTCTAGAAATTAATTAATTAATATAGCACTTGGCATCAAGGGTCTAAGTTCAATCATTAATGCCTTTACATGTAATAATCAAAATTTAAGTATAAATTCTTCAAATAAATATTATATATACAAAATAATACACTTGAAAAGAGGAGGAAAAATAGCTGCCTCTGCTTTGCAGAAACTATATTCTAACATCAAAAGTCAAGTTAAAAAACAAACTTAAGATAATGTCTAACTCCCTGAACTAAGAAAATTTAAATCGGTGTAGGCTTTTATGAATGGTTGAAGGAAACACCAACAAGGAAAAAGCAGCATATCCTTAATATAATACATAAAATGAAAAATATTTCATTCTGTGGGATGATATAACATGAGACATAATAGAAACATGTTTGTCTCTTTTATTCTAAAAACACTACTGTTTACATTGGATTATGGACACAATACAGATAAACTTCATGAAGTTGTATGTAAAAGTCTGCAATGCTTAAAGGGTCCATAAGTAAATCAACAAAAGATGATTTACTCTTAAAATGTTCTTAGACATTCTATGTGGCATGAATAGATGAGTGATGTACAGTCTTAAAATGAAAAATTTATTCACTTAAAAGTGTATAAAATTATTTCCAAGGAGTGATGACAAATAACCCCTATGTTCAGTGAGAAGCTAATACAGAAAACAGAAACATTTAGGAGACTTCCCAAATAACATCATTACATTTAGTAGTAAGGGGAGTAAAGCCAAGTTTCTGTGTACTATCTGCATTTTCTATATTATCAGAATACAAATTCTAAATGTAACTTTGAATTTGAAGAACCATCTACATTGCTGCAGACTTTAAATAATTTAATTACCCACAGAGATATGACATCAGATATGACACACAGAAACAGCATTATCAGGGTAATTTTTGACGTAGGAATTTCTAAATCAAAGTCTTTTTTTCCTATATCTGGGGAGAAAAGTTGTTAAAATTAGCCACATGAATTAGTTCATTTTACAGGTAAGCTGTTTGTGCTCAAAAAATGTTAATGACCTTTCCAGCTTTTCAGAGTAGCAGAAGCAGAATGAAAACTCAAGACCCTTCCCTTACTCACTCTTTCATTTTTCTATTCAAATGTAAAATAGACATTTTAAAGAACTAGAGCATTTATACATTTTAAAAACGTGATGGTAATAAAACTAAACTTATCACAAGTGTTCATAAGCATTGTGTCTGGGAGTTGTCCACACGGCATCCTATAGCTGCTGTTGGTGATAACGAGTAAGGTTACAGAAATGGGTATGTAGCTCAGATTCTGCAGTTCAGTGTTCAAGAGACAGTAGCATAGTGGTAAAAAATAGTGTTTGCTGTCTTTATTTTTATTAGTTACCAGTTTTGTGGGTGTGAAAAGTAACTGTGAGGATACTAGCTATGAGAAGAGCAACAGTAACTTTTCTCTCTCATTATTAGTTACAGCATTAGCTCTTGAAATCTCTTGCCCAGTTTTAGCTCCACTTACTTCCAGTACTCCCTCTTCCCAAAAAGGTTTTAAGCACGATTCCATCTACTAGTCTATTTTTCAGTTAAAAAAAAAAAACTGTGCTAAACTGTGACAAATGACATCAATAAACCTTGACAGTATAAATGTATAATTATATGACTAAGTCTAAAATAAGTCTCCTTCAAAACCTTTTTTTTTTTTCTTTTTGGTAGAAGGAAAAAAAAACACACTACTGAAATTCTCATTGAATCATTACTCTAAGAAAATAAAGCAATTATCCTGTGATCCTCAAATTATAAGTAGGAATATTCTAACTCGTATGTTAGAGAACTTCACATGTTGTGAATTTTATATTTCAGTAACCTTTGAGCCAAGTTTGGTCTTATAAAATCAGAGGTATTCAAAGAATATTCCACCCCCTTTCTCCCTTGGGACCTACACTTTAGAAGTGGAAAAAACAATTTCTTAACCTTCCTTGAGAGTGAGACAGCCCTGTGACTCAGTTTTCATCAATGAAGTATAAGGACAAATCAGCAAATTTTCTAGGGAACTTACATGAAATTTATTTCTGATTTTAAAAAACATAATGGAATATCTCACTGGCAGGTCTTTTTCCTATTCTTTCCTCACTGAATGGTAATATGATGTATAGAGCCGTTGAAGTCACATTGTATCCACAGGCAATAAACACAATAAACTAAAGCCAACACACAAAACAATGGATGAGCAAAAAGATAGAGAACATGAACGTAATAATATCAATGAACTACTGAAACAATCTTTCAACTTCCTAGCTCCAGATTCCTCATTAAGTAATGGGTCATCTTGTGGTTTAGGACACTGATAATCAAGTGTTCTGTTGCTTGTGGCTGAATGTATCATTTTGTGAGCTGAAGCCTTCTCTGAGATTCCAGCAATCATATATAAAATTGAGATGTAGTTCCAAAGACGTGGTGGTTTACATTTAAGTAAAAGTGGAATTATACATAGAGAATACCACACTTAAGCAAGTGAGACCTCTGGACTCAATTTTTCAAAAGAATTGAGTTCATTATGCTTTACACAACTTTGGGCCCAGGGACAGCATTTATTTCTGTCCTTCTAGATTTGCAGATAAACATTGAAAGAAGGCCCCTGACCTCAGTTAAATAAAAAGAATTTGAGATATTAATCAAGGTGAATGCCATAAACTATACCAGAATATTATATGGAAAAAATACTGCTGGCTTCAATAACTTTAAAGAACTAATGACTACTCTACAGTGTACACTGAAGTCTTAATGTCAATCTCCAGAAATTCTAATTATTCATCCAATACAATCTTGTATATAATTAAGCAAAAATTCTTAGGCATCATGTTGCTGGATTAGCTAGTATTCAAACATTCAAGTGAAAATTATATCTTCATAAGTAGAAAAAGTATGCAGAGGTTAATAACCTAGATGATGTTTTTTCTAAAATACAAATATAAAAGAGTTTAAAGTTTTTGAATATTTCAACTTTGGGTACTATTTTGTAAGAGATTCTTAAATGACTGACTTCAAGTAACACTGTCCCGCTTAAGGCACTTGTGATAGCTTAAGTACCTTACTTGGCAACAATGATTGAACGAGGATTTTTAAATCAAAAAAACTTTATCTATAAAGATAATGAAATATTAACGTGGAATAACTAGACTCACTAAATAGAACAAACATTTTGCATGTAACATTTAACATGAGCATAATTATATTGTTATGGCTGCATTTACATACAATCTATCCACCCAGGTTGCATGTATTGTTACAAAATGGGTATTTTTGGTTTTAATCTTATTTTCCTGGGACTCAACTAGATTCAGGCCACTCAGGGTGTAACAGCAGCTAGGAACACAGCTCTAGCTCACATGGGATTATTCTAAATGAATCACATCATTGCTTCAAGGTTGTTATAATAATTGCAGTGATAGTTCAATCACTCTCATCAATTTACCAACATTTTCTTCCTGGGGTATTCGTTCTTTTGTTATTTTTTAAACTCGTTGCTGCTTTCATCATTTCATTATCAAAAGAATTTTATTTTGATACTTCCTTCCTAATTTAAATAAAAATAAAATTAGCTAAAATCAGCACATTGCTTTTTTCTGGGCCTATTCCTCCTCTGGGAGGCATTTTTAGAAATTATTTTTTTCTTTTTAGGTGGCAATCATTTTACCTTTTTGGTTGAATGATGAGTGGTAGCCAAACTCTCTTTTATCTATTGTTTTCTTTCAATCAAAATCTCCGTATAACCATAAGGCTACAGTAAAATATGAGGGCCCTATTTTAAAATAGAACAATAACAACAAAAAAACTAAATAAATAATCAACATGAACAAAAAAAGACCATAATGGGTAAACAATAGTTTACATTTATGTGGGGAATAAAAATATTTTTTATACTGTTAGATGATCATTCTATAAGACTAGTGAACAGAAAGCAGATTTAAATAATAAGAAATCCCTTTACTATCAGGAAAGAACATTACAATTTGATGTTGAATTCTTTTGAAGAGGGCTCTTGATACAAGCCTAGAAACATAGGCGAAAGTTGCTTTGATGATTATTCAAGTTTTGTTTGTTTGCTTAATGTTTGTTTGATGAAAAGCGCTATTCATTATATCTGAAATCCCTTATACTATCCTGAACCATCTGAAGAATAGAGGCAAAAAAGGTAAGGTTTGAAGCCTATTAGAATGGCAGCATAATGCACCAATCCATACTGGAACACAGGGTGCTGATGGTATTCCTCTGGCTTGCTTCTAATCTTAAGCCACTGACCAAAACCTAGGAAGAATGAGTAGGCTCACCGTTTTTATTTCTAAGAGACAAAATGCAATAAGCAACATATGTTCCTGCTCACACTAACACAAAAGTCTCATTTTGGTCATTAATATTGCAAATACTCAGAGTGAGTTAAACCATTAATTATTGTGACAGCATTTATTCTCCCAGTGGCTTATATATGATTAACCATAACATATGTTGCACTGTTTTAAAAAAAAATGTAAAGCAAAGGAAGAATCAGTGAAGAAAAACTGCATTTCTTCTGGCGATGTGATGAAAAACACAGCTGTACTCTCTCCATTTGTCTCTTTTACTCTAGCCTCTTTCTTATGTCTTAATTTGTGTATCAGGAAGGTTTAAAAAGATCTTCAACTGCTGCTTTGAAACAGAACTTACATTTTAGTTAGTAAGACTTTGACATCTGCATGCCAAAAATGAAGAAAAAAATAAATATGCTGAATGCACGTGTCAGTCCAAATCTCAAAGGTAGCATATTCGTTGGAAATATCAATTAAGGTGCAACATTTTGCTTTAAGGGTGAAGTTTTGTTTACATTCTTTAAGGGGTGTTGCATCATTTTAGATAACAATACTGAGCGTATTCAATACACTAAGTCCCCTACATATGAATGAGTTCCGTTCCGAGCGTTCGTAAGTCCAAATTTGTTCATAAGTCCAACAACGTTAGCCTAGGTACCCAACTAACACAATTGACTAAATAGTACTGTACTATAATTGGTTTATAATACTTTTCACACAAATAGTACCTAAAAAACAAACACAAAAAATAAAGAAACGTTTTTAATCTTACAGTACAGTATCTTGAAAAGTACAGTAGTACAGTACAACAGCTGGCATACAGGCGTTGACAACGAGTGAACAGGCAAGAAGAGTTACTGACTGGAGGAGGGAGAGGAGGTGGGAGATAGTAGAGCTGAAGGATCATCACCAATAGGAGACAGAGGGCAAGCTGCAATTTCACTCACGCCTGAACGTACATTCACATCTTTGAAAGTTCGCAACTTGAAAGTTCGTGTGTAGGGAGCCCCTGTACATGATTTAGTTTATCTAAGAAAATCTATCTATGGATCATTATTCACAGGAAAAATATTAGGATAAAGTGCAAGTTGAGGAAATAGGAAAGGCATGTGTACATCTTAACCTATAAGCTGCAGTTTATATTAATATTAATATCCTGGGCTTCTCCAATTATTAATTTTCAAAGGGAACTTATGACTTTTGTAAGTTGTATATAGAAACAGATCTCAATTGGAAATGGCTCCCCTTTTTTATGAGATTTTATATATGATGTTTACAAAACGAGGAACTATGGCAAAACTTAGGAGGGAAGGGATGCTTTTGTATAATGTTCATAGGACTTTTGTTGCTCTAAACATATATCCTGTGATTACTGATGGGCAAACAATGAGGTTACTGACCTATTTTGGCAGATTTTAAGTTGCTTCCTTCTGATTCTGCTAATTGCATCTGGTGAATACTAGAAAAGGAACTGCTGGGCTGGAAGGATTGCTGACATACAGCCAATCAGGTGTACACACAGCCAGTGGGAGTTCTCTTCCCGCAGCATACAGCCCTGAGGTGGTTTCAAGCAGCTGGTGCCCTACCCGAACCTTGTGTCACGTGGCTCTGCACAGAGATTCCCTACAGTAAGCAAGGGCTTCCCTGCAGCTTTCTTATTTCTGTGCAAAATATCTCCTTCTTATTGAGAAAGTGCTGCTAAATGTCTATGCCTACAAAGCTCTGGAGAATTGAGGAAGCAGAGAAAAATTGCCTTTAGTTCCTGGTACCCTGAACTTTGAGCAATGTTAATGGGAGTTATGTGAGCATAAAAGAAATGCAAGGGCAACAGGACTGCACCCTCAGTGGTTTGCAAAGAGCAGCCTAAGCTGCAAGACCCATTAAAAGTTAGCTGAGCAGTATCAGAGGCTATTTCAGGGCTGAATACATTTACCATACTGCTCTTCACTTATACCAGCTGTCTCCAAAGTAGTACTACTACTATGAACTGAAGGGTTTTTTTTGTTGTTGTTATTTAAAATAGCTCCTCTTCACTCAAAGATGAGTCTTACACTATGATAAGCATTTGTTCTTTCTGGATTATTGGGCCATGATGAAAAGAGTATATTTCCTGCTAGTTATTTTTTTCTTCAAAGAGAGAAAGGCAGTATGCTCCAATAGACTGCATGAGAACTAGAACTGAAGGGCCTGTCATTAGTCATGTGCGTTTTCTTAAAAAGAATCACTTAGCCTTTCTGAACCTATTTCCTCATCTTTAAACATAAGTTAATACCATTTAACTTCATAAAATTACTTTTATATCTCAAAAACAAGTAATATATTTGGTAACTACTAAAATGGTATCTATTATTAACATTATCATCATTAGTCACTTTCAAACCACCCAGAGAAACAACAAATGCATACTGAGACACTCTTTTTTTGGACGATTTGTTTATGCTTACCTTGTATGTTCAGTATAATTCCTAAGGAGGTGACTATTGTAAATTTTGGTTTTGGCTAGGTTTTTCAGTTGTTTCCTAACACAAAACAGTTTCCTGTAATCAAAAATTTCTTAAGTAAAAACGAAGATTAGAAAGGAAAAAGGGAAATCAGAATTCTCCTTTATAAATCTCAGTTTACTATGGTAAAACCACACGCAGAGCAAACTATGAAAGTCTTCAGAATTCTGTGTGTGCCCCTGATGCTTACAAGCAGTTTTCCGACATAAGTGCATTGGCTAAATGGTCAGAAAATGGATCGTCCAGATTCCATCCAGATTTCGTTCTCTAACTGTTTTGTTTGAGCTCTTCAGTGCAATGTGCATTTCTATTTCCCACAATGACAAACATCACTCTCTCTTCTGATATTATACTTACCGACAAAGGCTCGAAAACTTCCCAGCTTATCCAAGTTCAGTCTCCTTCAGCGAATTTCAAACTTATTTTTCCTAGCTCCTTCTTCTACTTACTACTAGAAAACCTAAGTATATGCTATGTAGTTAGAAGGCACTATTCTCCTTAACAACAATTTTTCTCTTAAAATACTTTCCACAAATTGTCTTAAACAAAGCGTCTCCCAGACAAGCAGTAAGACAACATTTAAGTCAGTATATCTACGTAGGTGGAGCTACGGACGTAGAGGAGGTGCTAGAGGAGACGTGACGTGAGGTACCCGTCGTAGATGAGACGTGACGTGACGTGACGTGGCGTGACGTAGACGTAGACGTAGACGTAGACGTAGACGTAGGTGAAAGCGTACGTATTCCGGGCTTGTTTGTTGAGCGAGTGACTTTTCTCCTCAGTTTTCCGCCGCTTTTGGAGAATGGCCTCCAGGCAGGACGTATTAACCTGGTTAAGCAGAGCCACAGGCGTAGAAGTTACTTCCAGCACTTCTCCTGTCCAGCTTTGTGAATTTGGGTAAGTTACTTTAATTCCCTGAGCCTCATTTCTCTGAACATTCGAGAACATGATTATAAATAATTAATTGAGAGTAAATCATATTTAAGCAGCACACTGGACCACCCTTCACATGGTAATTGTAGCATTTGTTTTTGGTGCATTCCTGCTCTTAAGGTAATGCCTACCCGCCAACAAATTTTTTTTTTGTTAATTAATAAATGCCTCCAGTGCAACAGCTGGGGTTAAACAGACTGCTGCGTCATTGGTATTTTTCTGTTTTACTGTTTAGTGCACATGTTTTACAGACTAGTCTGTATCTTCGCAGAAGGGTACCTTATGAAAAATCTAATACTTTTTAATCCAGGTTTGATGGTTATAACCCTCAACTTCTAATAGATTTTATAATCTACATTATAAATTTTGTTGTTGAAATGATATTAGTCGTAAAAATAACATGGTATTGTTAGAATAGGTACTAGATTTGCATTGTTAGGATTTTTGAAAAAACAGCAAACAACAGATGCCAAGGTTAGTATTTGATTAACGTTAGGCTAAATTTGGAACGTAAGAAATGTTAATTTTCTATAGCAGCTTCAAGGCTGCACGAGTCTTCGTTCACAGAAGTGCACAGGGTAGTAAACATTAATGATAGATGACACACATAGAGTATGGGTGTTTGATTTTTCATCCAAATATATTTGCATTTCCATATAAGGTTTCCTCATCCTTGTCCATTTCTTCTTCCTCCTCCTCCACCTCGCATAGAGCAATTGTGATGAAATTATATTCCATCATTTTCAATCCTCCTCATGTGTTGTTAATGTATTAAATAGTAAATAATACATGGCTAGCATAAATGAGATTCCGACTTTTCTGGGCTAGTCACGTGACAACTGAGTAGAAGCTAATTATGTATCATCTCTAGAAATCTGACATATTTGTGTCACTTTTCTTTTTAAATGCACTAAGGTGCCGTTTGCCCTGCTTCTTATCAGACTAGGAAAGCTCTAAACAGGGAATTATTGTAAAAGTTAAAGGAGATTCCAACTGTGATATGTCCATAAAATGTGTCTCTAAAGAAAGCTTTGATATACATTGCATATGTGGTATAGCAATTACATTTTTAAAAAAAAATTTATTTATATTTATTTTTGGCTGTGTTGGGTCTTCATTTCTGTGTGAGGGCTTTCTCTAGTTGTGGCGAGCGGGGGCCACTCTTCATCGCGGTGCGCGGGCCTCTCACTCTCGTGGCCTCTCTTGTTGCGGAGCACAGGCTCCAGACACGCAGGCTCAGTGGTTGTGGCTCACGGGCCTAGTTGCTCCGCGGCATGTGGGATCCTCCCAGACCAGGGCTCGAACCTGTGTTCCCTGCTGTGGCAGGCAGATTCTCAAGCACTGCACCACCTGGGAAGCCCAGCAATTACATTTTAACACTGCTTGTTGGCAGTTGAGTTTTCCAGCACCAGAGATTGAGATGGAGTTTGACATGCAAGATATGTATTAGAGATCAACATCTCTAGCCTGCAGTTATATTGCAGGATAACCCTGCAAGGAGCTCTGGAATATAACGGCTCATCAAAGTGCCCAATATGACTTCTGCTGAGTTCTGTGATGCCAAAGTTAGAGACCTGGGCCTCTAGCACTGCGTAGACAGAACTGTAGGGATCCAAGTCTTTTTCCCATTGGCAGCACAGCAGCATGTAAAAGTTTTGATTCACTGTATGTACTGCATCCTAAGGATGGTGCCTAGTTCTTGTGTAATAGCATCTTCAAGCTGTTACTTCAACTGCATATTCAGGAGACCATACCATTCCTCTATCAGGCTGACAAAAAAAAAAATGGGTGGTATGGTATTTGATACAACCAGTAGACCCCATGTAACTTGGCTTACTCCCATATCTCCTTTGCTATAAGTTGATTCCTCTCGTTTGGTACAATATTGCATGGTATTTCATGCCAGTGAATCAACCAAACTTTAAGCCCCCAGATCAGGTGGTAGCTGGGTCAACACAGCAGTTGGGAAAATGCATATCCTCAGTATTTATCTCTTTTTGGTAGAACAAATATTTGGCCTTTCCAAGTTAAAAGGACTATAATATATAATTTTCCACGAACTGGCCAGTTGTTCTCCTTGAGGAATAGTGTCATTTTGGGGACTAAGCACATCTCTATTGCTGGCAGATTGAACATTCAGTATCAGATATATATAAATGACCCTCAGTGAATAGGAACTCATATTGTTGGTCCCATGAATAGTCTCCATCTCTCCCAATGTGACCACTCTCTTTTGCATACAGCATGCCAACAGTAGTGTGGCTGATGACTTAGGCTGCCTGACATCAACTAGCTGAGTGTTCTGTCTGCTTGTTAATTAGTGTCTCTTCTGTGGTACATGCTTTAAGATGTGCATCCATACAAAGGTCTTCACACTTTGTTCCCACTCCCTTATGTCTGCCATAGGTTCATACCATGGACCCGTTCCATACTTTCTTCTCCCAGGGTCCTGACCAGTCAGGCCATTTGCCACAGCCCATGAGACCATATAAATTCTAATCTTAGGCCACTTTTCTTTCTTTCAACAAAATGGGTGGTCGTATGGACAGCATGAAGCTGTCCATTGGGAAAAATTTCATACATCATTAATTTTCCAGTCCACTCCTGAAGAAAGCGTCAGTGAAGATGTTGCTTATACTTGGCACATCTGTAAAGAAAGTGTCACTTTTTACTTCATCGCTCTTCAAACAATATTTCTTATATACCAGAGGTGTGGCCTGAGAGACTGGTGCAACAGTGGTGGGTGATATGCAGATCTGAGCTGTTTGTTCATGCAGCTTATTTATGACCTCTAGCTCTAATCATAATTGGTCACAGAGGTACAACTTTAATATGATGGATTGCTTGTTCATGTACCTGAAAATCTTCAGACTTGGTCCATATGACAGGATCCAGCTCATGGGGATAGTTCAGTCTCATGGTCCCTTGCTGTCCCTTCATCAGGCACTCCTCCATCAGAAGCACGCCAGAATTTTTTTCTCAAAAGGCCTGTACGTTGTAGATGGAATGGCTTTGCTCCAGAGCCCCAGAGACCTTTATTATGATTCTTCCACTAGCGTTTCCCATAAGTTCCATGAGATATTTTTCTCCACCCTCACTACCACCTCTCATGCCATAAGGTCTGTCAGAATGTACAGCCTGGATCTGCTATAGAGCCCTTTCCTATTTTGGGCCACACTCAAAGCTAGTAGCATTGTGTCACACAGTATACAGCCCTGGACAGTATTCCCGGATGTGGAGTGTATTCCTCTAGAACCTAAAGAAGCCTACCAGGTAATATATTTCTTTCATCGTGGTTGGAGATACATGCTGCAATTATTTGTCTTTTAATTTGGAACATATGTTCTGGCATGCCAGTGATCACTAAATTCCTAAAAAATTTACTGAAGTGGAAGACCACTGAATATTTGTGGGTTCTGTCTCCATCTGTCGAAGTGCATGTGTTTTACCAAGATTTCCAGTGAACTAGCCACTTTTTGCTTCTGTGGCCCAGTTTGGCTGTTGAACTAAATGGAAACCACTACTCTTGGGTATTTTAGATCTTTAAGAATGGAGTTATTTTTTTCCATCCCCTTGGGATGTGATATTATTTTCGAATTATTATCTTGCTTAGGTTAGGGGGTAGTTTTAATGGTCGCTATCTGGCCTTCTGCATAATAGCTGTTAACCTATAGGCTTAGGCCCAGTGTTTGGCTTGCACAAACTGTTATGTATGCCAATCGCAATTATATAGTTGGGGAACAGGAAAATTAAAATTAGGTAGGTCTTTGGACTCACTGGAACCAAAATAATCTGGATCTTAACCAGGACTTCATGTTTTACCTGTCCATCACATGCTCCCACTCTCATATCAGGGCAGGGAGGAGTAAGGAGAGGGGCATAATGATGCATCACATTAGTGGGTATCAATGTCAACCTTTTATGTAACATTCTTCAGTGTGACTGGATATTTCCCATTCACTGATGTACATTTTTCTAAGTAGATAATTGTAGGAATCTTTGGGGAAGCACTTATAGAATTTTTATCAAAGTACTTTCTGTAGTGTTGCAGGGTCCTTCCACCAGTGGGCCCAGCTGAATCTTCAGGCAATGGGTTCTGCGTCTGAAAACTGGCAGGAGTTTGTGACCTTTATCTAGGGGGGAGGGGTGGGAGGTTTAACTCCCCTCAGCTGCTTGGTAATCGAGCCTTAATTTTTTTTTTCTTAAGGTACAAGCTGAGTGGTGTCCTTATTGGCTGCCCATTTATATTTTCCCTAGGGACACTAAGTTCTTTTAACCATTTCCATAATTTTCTGTGGGTCATTACTCCTTGTCTGCAATTTGAACCTGTTACTCATTATGAAATTTTAGTCTACTTGACTTCTGGCAGTTAAGCATTGTACCTTGCCTTTATTGTTTTGGGATCCTGTTGTGCCCATTTTGATCAGGTAGTCGAATTCTGTAATGACTTTTCCCACTAAAAGAGGACGGCCACCGTTGACTTTTGTATTATGCCAGTGCCCCCTCACCAGCGTATTCCTTAAGGTTGCAGTAAATGGTGCATCATAGGCCATCTCGTGGACATAATTCTGTGGGGTGTCTTCCATTGGGCCTTTTAATCCTTTTCTAAAGCATCAGCCATGGAAGTATGGAGTAGACTGAAAAGTCCTAAAGCACTGTAGGCCCAGCAAGCTTCAGCCATCATCATGGAGGAACATACATGGTCCACCAGGTATCCCACATTAGGCCTAATGGCTAGGTTTATACCAGCAGCTTCATGAGTCATTGGATAAAGACCACACTCAGAAGCGTACTCTCCTGGGTGTGATGGCTCATTGTGGTGAAGGGAACCTCTGAAGGAGGTTAGTCGGAGGCTCTTTGTTTACAGCTGAGCAGCAATTACTTTCATGATCTCTGTGTCCACAACACTGCGCATAAATCATTCAACAAACACTTATCAAGTATGTACTGGGTATCAATTACAGTACCAGACACAGGATTATAAAAAAGCAGGAAGAAAACAGATGCAGGCCGCACTTCCAAAGATCATAAAAGTTAATGTGGGAGATTGATAGATAAACGAGTGCTTATAACAGCATCTAAAGAGATCAACGAAAGAGATATGCCTTGACAGTCTGGGAGTATCAAGAATGGGCAGCTTACGCAGACGATGAAGAACA
Source organism: Orcinus orca (assembly GCF_937001465.1). Lineage (NCBI taxonomy): Eukaryota > Metazoa > Chordata > Mammalia > Artiodactyla > Delphinidae > Orcinus > Orcinus orca. The sequence continues at coordinate 59,937,762 of NC_064564.1, forward strand.
GTGAAAGGAAATGGAGTATTTGAAATAAATATTGAGTAGGTATTAATGTAGATAAAAATTAGGTAGAACATTCAAAGGACTGTATAATCATATGGAAGTGGAAAAAATGTGGCCTATTTGAGGAAGTATTTCAGCATAATTTGGGCATAATATGACAATGGGAAAGTCGTAAGAGTAAAAATGAAAAGTTAGGCAGGATTTGGATGATAAAGGCGAATGCATGACATGTGAGGGAGTATAGCCTGTAGGAAATACAGAACCATTGAAAAGTTTTATTCCAGATAGTGAAATGATCAGCATTATACTTTAGGATATTTACTCTGGAAACAATATATAGAATGAATTGTAGTAAAGTGAGCCAAGGCACAAGTTACTGTGGTAAATAAGTGAGAAAACAAATGGGAGACTTAAAACAGTGGCATTTTTTGCTCCACAATAGAGTTGTGTTTTTAGAAATCTCTATTTTAATATTAAACAGCATTAATGAATATACTGTTAATTTAATATTAATTAAATGTGGGATCTATGTATATTCCCCCAAACTTATAGTGCCTCAGGGAAGGTTGCTCCAAATGCTAACCATGGGTAGCTAGTAACATCATGACTGTGGTGAATTAAGATGAGAAGGGGAAGGAAGCTGGTTTTGTTTAGGTCACTAGCTTGAAGTCTGTCCCCCGTATCCAGTGTATCTAAGTTGTTTCATAAATATTTTCCATGGCTCAAAGAGTCCATAGGAAAATTCCTTTCTTCCCTGTGTCTATTCAGGTCAGGAGAATTTTGTATCCTCTGCATACACATTAATTTGAATTTCTTTCAAAAGATTACTCTTCCTTATCCTTTTTTAACTATTCTCATCATTTCACATACTCTCTCTAGAATATCAGATGGTTCCTTTTTTAGCCCAAGTGTTCAAGTTCAACTAAAAAACACTGATTTTCACAAACAATATATGCCCATTTTGTTCACTGCTTGTGGAATCATATGCTGTCTTATCTTCGTCTTGAGTCATCCCTAGTCTGTAACTGTGCCCTGCTTGTTTTAAGTTAGTGCTGGGCCACAAGAGCCTCTTCAGAGGTAAGTAGATGAAAGTGCCCTTTGGGGAAATGTTTTAAATGATCTGTATACTGCATTTTAAGCAAATACTTGACTGAAAATGCTCCTTTTTCCAAGTACAGCAAAGGTAGAGTTGTCAAGCTTTTTCCTGTTTATTGCTACCAAATTCACATATGTATCTTCAATATTCCATGTTGTAGTGTTCTCAATAGTTAGCACATTAATCATGCAATATCTTTAGTAGGAAGCTATAGATCTTTTTAAAGTATTTGTAAGACATTTGGATTTGAGCTGCACCTCATAACTTTTTACTTTGGGCATGCATAAAGAATAGGTTCTCTAGTCTATTTTGTAATGGTGTGACATCATGACTATATTCAAATCAATGGAAGTGATGTGTGCGAATTCCTGGTTGGACATTCCTGGTTGGAAGGGTAATTGTGTCTCCTTCATACTCTCTTTTCTGCTTGTACCAGCTGGATGCAGAAGAGAACAGGACCTCAGAAGAGGGCAGAGTCCCAAGATAGAAAGAGCCTAAGCCTCTACATGATAGTTTGGAGGAGAGCTGCCCTGCTGTCCTAAACTCCCACTAGGGCATGTTAGATGAGCAAGAAATAAAATCATGGGGCTTTAATCCACTGAATTCTTGAGGGCTGTTTATTCTTTTGTCTTACCTGATCAGTACAGTGTTTAGGCACACTTTTGTCTGGAATATACTTTTGTAATGCATCCTGCCCAACTTACCACTTAAAACTTCAGTGGTCCAAGAGTATAGCCCACTTCCTAGCCTGATCCTCAAAGACTTAAGTAAACTGGTTTCAACGTGTATTTCCAATATCATCTTTCACCATTTCTCCCTCCTGATACTAAATTATTTTCTACTCCCTGGAAGTGTCATGGTCGTACAAGTTTCTTAGCTCTTGTCACACATTGTTCCCTCTGAATTCCTTCTGGTCTACTTTCTTAGGAAATTTCCACTTCACTTTCAAGACCCTGCTCTTATATGAGTGGTTTATTGATATCTCAGTTAAGCATTAGTTGCTCTTCCCTAGGTGTTTCCAAATCCTACATGTCCATCATTACTGAAACACTTAGAGCTTTTTATTGTAATCATTTGCGTGTGTATCTGTTTCTTATTCTGTACAACAAATTGTTCAAGAATGGGAAACTTTCCATATTCATCTTTATATTCAGTGTATATTGAAAAGACAAATTAGCAGTGTCTGTTTAAAAGAACGGATAACCTACAAATTAGTCATTTAAATTCTCTTTAATGTGAATGTTTAATTTGATTGACCTGAAACTACTTTTATTTACGGTTCACCTCTCTGTGCCCTTTTTAGGACATCTACTTAGAGTCTTAGGGATTAGCAGATAAACTTATTTTCTATAATTTTCACCTACTCAACTTGTGAAATATGTTTTTCTTCTTACCATTTCAAAAATTCTTAAAAGAAAATACTTCTAAGGTGGGTAATACAAATGTAACTTGTAAGTCTTTCTTCCTAATAATCCCAAACTCTCCAGCTAGTTAAGGCCATCCAGTAATTTAAGATTTAGAAAATTGGCCTCACTCCCATATGGTGGAAAACATAGCAGTCCTGTCAATGTCTCTAGGGGATACTCTGGGCAGCGGATGCAAAGCAGTGTTCCCCTTAAGGATTTTTGTCTCAAGGTTGATGATAAGATTCTAAATGTCCATTTTCCTTTTTACCTCCGATATATTCTTTCTCTTTTCTGCATCATGACAGCCTGTTGGATACCACTTTGATCCCTTCCCTCCTTAAAATATGACTCAAATCAAGGCTAGCTTTAAAGATTTCAATTAGAAGGATATGATATTGCTACATACACATTACTTAAATCTGAAAATTAGATATACTGTTTTTAATAGTTTTAATAGTTTCCTAATCATTCCTTCCCATGGAATTAAATTTGGTCACTTTTCCTATAAAGGTTTCAGCCCTCCAATGTACTCTTCAGCCATGACCTTCCTTTCCCTCTTTTTCTGTGTAGATTCTTGCCCCTAAACACCCAAATCCCAGCTTTTGATTTTGTTTTTTTCCAGGAAAGTGGTATGTACTGTTTCACAAAATATGATTAAAAATTTAGTGATGCATTATATCTCCTGTCATATAAGCATGAAGTCTGGTAGCTTATACTTAAGACTATTAGCTCCCTACAAAATGGCTAAGAAATCATAGCTCCCTTGAACCTAAGGATTCATGGTTTGATTTACTTTTGAAGACAGTTGTGGAGTAAACTGGAGTATATTCAGTTTGTGCTGTAGCTGTTTCTGGAAGCCACATGGATTCACTACTTAAGTTTAGCCCTAGGAAGTCAGTGGACAGTTCTTCACTCTGGATTGTGTCAGACTCAAATATATGTAGAGGCTCAAAGGAAACCCATGCTTAGGTTCAAAGAATATATCACTCTTATGACCCCTCACATTTGCCATTGTTCCTCAAAGCAGTTTACTGTGCCACAGTGTTTAGGTATCTATGTTTTGAGATCTACATGGGACAACCAAGCCAGAATCAGATGCATTCCCCATTGTTAGTAATATACATGTTGTTCAATAATTAAACTCCCTTTTCCCTTGAGTTAGTATTGTTAGGGACCTAATTACCTTTTTTTTTTTAAAAAAAAAAGTATCATTACATTCCAAATTACCTTTATCGAGTCATTCTGTTCTTTTATTTTTTTAAAATAAATTTATTTATTTATTTATTTTTGGCTATGTTGGGTCTTCGTTTCTGTGCGAGGGCTTTCTCTAGTTGCGACGAGCAGGGGCCACTCTTCATCGCTGTGTGCGGGCCTCTCACTGTCGCGGCCTCTCCCGTTGCAGAGCACAGGCTCCAGAGGTGCAGGCTCAGTAGTTGTGGCTCACAGGCCTAGTTGCTCCGCGGCATGTGGGATCCTCCCAGACCAGGGCTCGAACCTGTGTCCCCTGCATGGGCAGGCGGATTCCCAACCACTGCGCCACCAGGGAAGCCCCCCATAATCACCTTTTCTAGCCATTTGACTTTTGCCATGTCTAGTATGTTGGAATCTTTCAAGAGTGAATTTGTTTGTTTTGTTTTTCCTTCCTAAAACTTTTCTGGCTTAACAAAGCCCATATTTCCTGCCCAGTAGCAGGATTGGATGTTGTCTTGCAATTCTACACTTAGAGTAAACTCTAGCCAGGCTAATTGTGCCAGAGAACTTGGAGAGAAATCAGTTGCTTCAAAAATCACTAGTAACCCAAGTCAATTCAAAGAATTCAGTAGAATGGCACCTTTGATTCAAAGTTTGCTTCACTTGGTTCAGGCAGAAATATACAATTCAATGAGTGGGAGATTTACTTGCTTTGTTTGCAAATTTCATTTACAGTGAATTTCATTTTATCCTCAAATCAAACACTTTTCATTGTGCTCTGCACAAGCACCTCTTAAGTGCCATCTCTATTCTTCCTTAATTCTTATATAGGCAGATTGTCAAAACCGTACAACCTTCCCCTTGTTAGCATTCTAATGTATTTAAAGAACCAGTTGATGAGCCATGTTATAGACAAAGTCCTGTTCATCTAATTCTAATCGTTCAGTTAAATTATAAATATCTCCCCAATTTTTACACATGACACTTCCTCTAAAGATAATACACACACACACATATAAATGCATTGATCAGTAGAGTTTATTTCTAATACATTTTCTCATAATTAGTACTTCAGTTAGCTTATTAAATAGCAGACTAGATCATGCCCTCTGTATCCTTGGAATGCCTTACACCATGCCTGTGGTTCCCTATTCTAGGAAAGTCAATTTAAACTCTTCTGAGTTTTATTTTGGGATACAGAGCACAAGCTGTGGTGTACATTGCTTCTTTTTAGAAGACTAAAAGTGGAAGTGAACATTACTTTGCGCCTCTACCCATCTCCTATAAATTTCCTGTGTATCCTGCTTCTCCTGCTTCTGGCTCTTGGTCCCTGTTTTTCTAGATTTTTGCTATAGGTAATTGGAAGAGTCTGCATTGTTAATGGAACCTCTCTACCTGTGTGACCAGGGCAGCTCCTTTCTCAAGTCCTTCTTACATTTCCAGAGTATTGCTTAAATGAACAAACAACCAAACAACAGCAACAGAATATATATATGAAAAAATATATATGAAAAATATGTGTATATATGTGTGTGTATATACATACATATAGATATAGATATGTATCACTTTACCTCGGGGCCAGATATTGCATGATCCAGTGTTAGAAACTGTGGATACTTCCTCCAGAACAGTGCTCTGTGTCAAAGGTAACTGAGAAAACTACCTCCTAAGGCCAAGGTATGAATCTCAGAGTTCCTTTGGAAGTCAGTTAAACTTCCTTCTCTTTTTTAGGAACTGGGTTTCCTCCTGTTAAAGTTTCTTTACAGATACAGGGAGATTAGGTGGTGTTTCCTTAAGTTGAATGTGTCCCCAAAGCTCTTTGTAAGGAGTATCTCTAGGAAATATTTACTGAAACAGCATTCCTCCCTCCCCACCCCCCGACTCCCTTTGGAACCTTTTGTTTTGTGATTCCTGGAGTAAAATCTCAAACAGAAGTACAGATGATATGACCAAAAAGATTTGTACATTTGACAATCATGTTTGGGTGATTCTTCAAAGTTCTTATCATTTGCATTGTGTATCCTTATTAAGAACTACCTCAGTAATTGGTGTCAATTAATTCTGATGTCAAAGTCTGTTGATTTGAAGAATATCAGTGGACTGCAATTATTCTTATCTTAAAATATTTACAAATTTTTTTTTAAACGAGGGAAGGTATGTGTGTATAAATGAGATGGCTAGCTCTAGTTTGAATACATTGTTCTCTTGTAAGGATTTTCTGGGAATAATAAGTCACAGCACAGATTCCCCTAGCATCACAGAAGATGAGGGTTCTGTTTCACAAGGTACAGCAAGCAAACATTTTGTCCAATATTTGGTCACCTCTAAACCAGGTTTACTTATTTCTCAGGCTGGGATTATGGGGTACACACTATCCAATTTCTTCCCTCCTCTGTCAGATAAGTCACATTTTAGGATCTGTCACTTGCAGCATCCACTTCTGGTGTAAAAATATCTATGGGCATTTTATATTCTGCGGGTAGCATAAAATCCTACTATAGTGGTTTAAAGAGATAGAGAAGTGTCTTTGTTTTGCACAGTAAGCAATAAAGTATTACAAAGGAACAAACGTTCTTCTTCTGGTCACTCATTCCTAGTATGTAGATCTTACTCTTGACATTTGCTGTATTATGATTACACAGTGGAAGCCATGCCTTTGCCACTTTTATCTTATTCCTGACAGAAAGAAGAACATTCTGTAAAATGCAGAGGGCGAATTGATTAAAAAAAAAAAAAACTTTTTTTTTTTTTGTAAGGACTTCTGCTTATATATTATAGACCAAAACTGCAGCCCAAGGTTGGCCCAATAATGAGAGAAAAATGAATAGAAGGACCTGTGACTGTTGTGAATGGGGATTTGTTTAGCCAGCCTAGAGCATTTGCCTCAAGAGTGAATTTGCAAATTTTATGGTTTTATTCAAGATATTAGTTTCAAAGCAATTTCAAAGATAATGCAAATGAATTATAGGATATATAAGGTGATTTTAAAAAAATTTATTTATTTATTTATGGCTGTGTTGGGTCTTCGTTTCTGTGCAAGGGCTTTCTCTAGTTGTGGCAAGCGGGGGCCACTCTTCATCGCGGTGCGCCGGCCTCTCACTATCGTGGCCTCTCTTGTTGCGGAGCACAGGCTCCAGACGCGCAGGCTCAGTAGTTGTGGCTCACGGGCCCAGTTGCTCCGCGGCATGTGGAATCTTCCCAGACCAGGGCTCGAACCCGCGTCCCCTGCATTGGCAGGCAGATTCTCAACCACTGCGCCACCAGGGAAGCCCTTTAACGGGTTTTGTTTTGTTTTGTTTTTGCGGTACGCGGGCCTCTCACTGCTGTGGCCTCTCCCGTTGCGGAGCACAGGCTCCGGACGCGCAGGCTCAGCGGCCATGGCTTACGGGCCTAGCTGCTCCACGGCATGTGGGATCCTCCCGGACCGGGGCATGAACCCGTGTCCCCTGCATCGGCAGGCGGACTCTCAACCACTGCGCCACCAGGGATTTTTAATATATAGGTGATTTTTAATACATTATCACTTAAGGTGATAATGTATTAAAAATCACCTATATATTAAATATATATATTAAAAATCACCTATAAGGTGATTTTTAATACATTATCACTTAAGCATTGAATTTAAAAATTAATAAAGAGAGTTTATGTACATCCTGATAATTTAATGACACTGCAATCCAAGTTTGTAAGAATCACATGGTATCAAGAACCTGCTGATAGCCCAGCCCTGTGCATGTCGCCAGTAAATTAGTTAAAACTTTCAGAAAATAATGAAACTTTGTTCAGTCTGTAACACAGTGGTGGATGGTAAATTATGAGAATTTGGAGTTATTTTCTGAGAAGCAGAGCTCAGGTTCAGGAGAAAGACACTCACATATTTGGGTTACAACTATTAGTGGGTTGAGAAACCAATTTAGTGGACCTTGACTAGGTCCACTAAATTCATTACACAACAAGAGACAATTTTGAGAGAGAAAGGAGATGCTACTAATAATAACAGTTTGTCAACAGATGTATACCAGCATTTTTCTGAGAAAATTACTATTTATGGTCGTTCCAGTAATGACTGTTATTTTAAAATGAGATAGAAAAAATAATAGAATAGAATATACATTATTAAAAGTTATTACATAGTAAAGACATTGTTTCATTATTTTCTTTCTTTCCTCTTTTTCTTTCTTCTTTTTTTTTAGTATCTACTGGATATACTGTGGAAGTTATAGACAAAATTTTTCAAAGCCCCTGGACTAGAGTAGAACCACAAGAGCATGCAAAAGTAATTTCAGAGCAAGAAGTGATAAAGACTTCTTAGAGGCCTAGTCACTGTCGGACTCTTGTTTTTCTCTAGTAAAAAACTGTTGGCTCTGATTGACTCTTAAGTAGTTTAGAAGAGAATGTTGAGAATGTTAAGAATAGTACCACCTCATTAGCCAGGTTTTGTTGTTGTTAACAAGTCCATCATGTCACGTATTTATCTTTTTTTTTTCCCCTTGGTGAGAACATTTAAGTTCTAGTCTCTTAGCAAAAACAGCTAGTGGGTCAAAGAAGAAATGAAAAGAGAAATCAGGCGTTTTGAATATCCTCTGGAAGTTTGGAGAAAAGATGACGGCAAAAGTAATGAATCTAAATGACATCAATAATACACTCAAACAAGATTGTGCAATCTTGAAGAGCAGACATCAAGCCCGTTTAGAATCTGTATAGGCAGGACCAATTTCAGTGTTATTCATTGAACCTCTAAAAGTAACTCATCTTTTTTCAGCTACTAAAGATATCGAAGAAAAGGATGGAAGAAAAGTGATTGCTCATGCACTGAGAGAAGGAAGTCAGACAGGAAAGGGACAGTTTTAATTAGTACTTGTTGGAGAAGCTAGAAGAGGACTTATCATAAACTTAAAACCCTTTTCTGCTGGAGTAGCTGAGACTTAGTTTAGCCCAACCCCCTTCACCTTGGAATCAAATCTAAATGCTGGAGGGCTTACATGGCACAGAGGCGTGTGTGGGTTGCACCAGTCTCTGGTTGGCTCATATCCATGTCCGCTTATGTTGAACGTTCCATCACCTGTCCTGATCTTAAGCACTGATCAACCAAAACCACTTTGGGTTTGGCATCTCCACTGACACTTCTGTGTGATGTTGGAGGGAAGTGAAAGAATTAATTTTCTTACTTTACTGCTCTGAGTCATGAAATCTCTGTGCCTAGACACTGTCTCTCCATGGAGCTGGGGAAAGAATGCAAAGCACAGGAACTTGGGGCCTTTTCACTGACATCTACATTCTCAGCAATTCCCTGATAGTTCTCCTTCATTGTCTAAACCTGAGAAAACCTTTATTAGCTTTGAGAGATGGCAAGAAAAGCAAAATCTTTCCCTCTTAAAAGCCCATATCTTTTGACTAAATAAAAGAGCCCTATGACATTTTACTTTGGAGTCTGAAATCAGGAAAATTACTTTGTTTCTTTGCACACTGTCATATCACTCCTTTGAGGTGCTGAAAAGAGAGGTGATTTATTGTGAGAATGTCCTCTCTGAATAAAATACCTTCTGTAAAAACGCAAAGGTTGAAGTTGCTCACTCATTACCTCCAGAGATAAGCCAAACAGCGAGGCTTGGGCATGTTTAGCATGGGAATCCAAGAAAGTGCAGGCAGAACCCCTTGCTTCCATACAGAAATTGTGCATTCTACTAAGTCTATGCTTTAAGCTGGATCCTTAAAGAATTTGGCTAACCTGCTGGGCTAAACATGAATTCTTGTTTCACAAAACAAAAAAACAGATTCAGTGTGAATGTGGATACACCACCGCTTTTCTAGCGCTCTGCAGAGCTGGAAACCAAATTTCTTTCCTTCGGCTGAGTCAGATACAAGAGGAAAGCCTTGTTAATGGATGACTGGGACCACACAAAGAACAGGCCCTGCAGCTGCAACTATCTTCAACAACAATTCAGCTGTTGTGCTACTGCATCCCAAGCAAGCACCAGCCCCACTGCGTCTCTGTGATCCCCACCGACAGTTCTGAGAGGACAGAGTGTGTGTTCACTGGTGGAACTGAATATTCCCACACACCCTTGACTTTATCCTTAGTAAAATGCTTGGGATAAATTCCCAAAGGCAGGATAATTGGGTCAAGGCATACATACAACGCTTCAGAAACTGCCCTCTGGAAGACTGTACTAATTTGAATCCCACCGAAAGTATGTGAGAAAAAAAAAAGAGAGGTAATTTAAAAAAGGGAAAATGGCTAAGAAGGAAAATAGGAAGTGTCAATGTATATTTAGAATGTATGTAGAATAAAATTGTGGATTATGTGCTATATATTTTATAAGCAGATTTTAAAAATAAGGTAAAATATGTCATATTTATAAACATTTATAAAATAAGACTATAAAATATAACTTACCATTGAAGTTTTTAATTTAATAATATTTTATCATTTTCTCTAAGAAATATAGAAGTAACATAACATTATAGAAATAATGCTCACTTGAAGAATATAAAATACTTTATTTTCTAAATGCCTAGTTTTTCTAAATAAAATATAGTTTCTCAATAAATACTTGTTAAACCAGTTAATGCCTACATGATGGACTTTTTTTTTTGTGGTAAGTGGGCCTCTCACTGTTGTGGCCTCTCCCGTTGCGGAGCACAGACTCCGGACGTGCAGGCCCAGCGGCCATGGCTCATGGGCCCAGCCGCTCCGCGGCATGTGGGATCCTCCCGGACCGGGGTACAAACCTGCGTCCCCTGCATCGGCAGGCGGACTCTCAAGCACTGCGCCACCAGGGAAGCCCCATGATGGACTTTTGATTGGGTTTCTATATTAATTTCACAAGCTCTGCTACTGCAAAAGTTATGTTTTAACATTTCCTCTTCAACACCACTCCACAATAATTGACCTAAAGTTGGGGTTAGGAACTTAATTTTTATTTGAATTTCCTCTTCACCTATGAAGAAGAGCAGTCCGGATTATAATGAGTTCCTCATTAAATAATTGCCGAGTATCTGTTTTTAAAAACCTGCTGTGTTCCTGTTTTAATTATTCCAAGTTTTCATTAAAATCTTTTTATCAGTTATTGTTTAATGTGTTGGTGATTCAAAATTAAAATAATTAGCATTATATTTATAATCTCAAAAATTTGGAATTGTTTATGGAAGGTTAATTGAGAAATAATTACATTGTAACACAATATGTGACAACAGAGTTTGTGAGAAGTCTTACAGTCTCAGGGTTGATTTCTCTCCAAAATGCTATCACTGAGTTACAGCTATTTTCTGTGGCCTGCTATTTAGTGCTTACTCCTATCCCTGAATTCTGGGTAGCTATGATGGTTATTGGTCATGTCACCTTCTAGTCTGCATTTTAACTTTATGCATGGCTTCTTAAAGATGATCCTGTTGTATTTCATTTTCTTGCCAGAAGTCTTGCAGCTGCACCAAAGCTGCCAAATTTGGTGCCTCATTTCCAATATTTAGGTTTTATAATGTAACCAATGTGTATTAAGTTCATCTCCAACTGTGTCACATGATCTACCTTGCCCCTGAGCTTCCTCTTTGCTGCTGGTTGAGAATGGTGGTGGTGGTAGCAAGGTGTGGGGGGGTCTGCACAAAAAATTGGCAGAAATATGTAATGGAATTTATCTTAACTTCCCTTTTCCTTTATCATGTCATAGAGGATAATGGAACACAGGATATAGCGGATAATGGGCCAGAGACGTGTCAGTGACTTAGAAGTGCAGGTGAAGTGGGTGACTACCTTAATAGAAAGAATTTATCATCTTAGATGTACCTCTGATAGGAAAATGTCAGTTCTCATATAAAAGACATTTAGAATGGCTCCCATCCTAATAGAATACTGCAAATTGCTATAGTACAGACAAGGAAGGGATGGCTATCTTGTGCTGTCAGGGGACATTTCTTAGCTGGGTTTGAAAGAATAAACAGCAGTTCACCATTTTTAAGCTTCGAAAGAATTGTACGCAAAGAGACAACAACGTACACACACAAAAATATATGGAAGTGCGTGAAGTGATAGTTGGTTCTGAATAGATGACATGGTGAAAGGCCATGCAGGAAGAGAAGAAAGCTGGTAGGAAAGCAGTCTGAATAGCAGACTGGCTGCAGATTCGGAAGGACTCTAGCGCTAAAGTTTTAGGACTTGATTCTAGCCATAGTGTTAATAAATCAACTGTTAAGCTTGTTCTCTCTAATTTAAGTGAAAACAATATAGAAAGATTTTTTCAAATGATAAATTTGAGATCCTCTGTGATTGCTTCTCATTTAACCTCTGGCAGTGTTTCCAGAATAATTTCTCTTTAGATCACCATTCAGCAGTTCTCACAACTGACAGAGTTTACTTCAGAGTAAGCCTTCAGGGTGCACCTTCAGAAAGTTATGCCAAGAGTTGTATCATTCGGATTTATTCTTTAACATCTTTGTAAATCTATGGAAAGTCTTAAGGATATAGAATATTGAGAACTTAAATCATTATCAGTAAGATTGTGTTTTACACTTCAAGTCCTTATTCAGTATGTATATCTTTTTAGGACACAAGGGAAATAACCTTGCTATGTCCCTTCTGTGCGACCTTCAGTAAAATTTTTTGTAAGTTTTAAATTTGCAGCAAGTGTTAGAAATGCATTAGAGACTGATGTGTGATCAAGCTATAGTTTCACTACAGCTCCTTTTAATGTTTCATTACACTTCCTAACACCTTAGCATAGTTTCCGTACCATGGTATTAACTGCTTTCACTCCTCTTAACAAGACATTTTATATTGAACTACCTACTGGATCTAACCATGAACTGTGTTGCTAAGGAAGAAAATTTTCATGGGATTTAAATTGCAGTCATTTTCCAGTTTGCAAATTGAGTACTAAAGATGATGACATTGAGATTTTTACCCATGCAAGTACCTGTGCCATAGTCAATACCTAAATACCTAACGCAGTTGTAGAGCTGGAGAAAGATAATGTATTAATGAAGGTTTCCCTAGGATAGGGACCACACTTCTACCATCCTTACTGTGATGACATTCCTGAAAATAGCCTGTCAAAAATGAGACAGAGTTGGGAAAACTTCATGGCAAATTTAACTGAGGAATAACTGTTTTCTCTATCAAGAGAATTGCCCAATAAATGTTTTGCAGAATTTAAAAGTCATTCCAAAATTAGTTTCAAAGAACTGACTGCAAATGACAGTCCCCAAATGTGTTTTTTTCTTCTTCTTTTTCTCCCTGTCATTGCCAACTCAGAGCATTAAGGAAATCTAACATTGAAAGGACTACTCCTGTGAGATGTGAAAATAATTATATGTTCTGCCTGAACTGATAGGCAGAGAAACGTTCTGTCTCAGATTCTGCAAAGCATGTCAATTTTGAGTTTGCATGTTTTCTGTTTCTACTACCCACCAGTTGGAGAAGCAGTGATGGGAAAACAAAAGTATTATCCGTACAGCAAGGAACCTTGAAAATTGGATAGATGACATACTTTTCCACTTTTAGTGTAAAATAAATAAAAAGTGATGTTATTTCTCACTGTAGGTTTTTGGGTAGATAATAGAAACAGTTTTGCAAATTTGAGCCTCAATAATTTTAATATAACTAGTTCTGTTGCATTAAGAACATAGTATTAAAAATACATATTTATGGAGTCAATGTGATTTAGAAAAAATGTTTTCTAAGAATGATATTCTGTAAAATGAATCTAGTTTTTCATTGACTTCAATTTTTATTTTTTTATTGGAGTATAATTGCTTTACAATGTTGTGTCTCTGCTGTGCAATCAGCTATATGTACACGTATATCCCTTCCCTCTTGGACCTTCCTCCCACCCCTCTCCCCCATCCCACTCATCTAGGTCATTGCAGAGCACTGAGTTGAGCTTCCTGTGCTTTATAGCAGGTTCTCACTAGCTATCTATTTTACACTTGGTAGTGTACATATGTTAGTCCTAAATCCAAGTTCATTTCCTATTTAAAAGAAATTCCCAAAAGAGTAAATTATAAACAATTTGAAAATGAATCAGCTTTTTCAGATTGTTGGATGCTATAATACTAGTAGTGATTTTGCAAAAGTCGAATGCTGCAATACTTCTAGTGATTTAGCATATTTCCATTACTTTGCAACATTCCAGTATCTCATTCTTTGCTGTTGATAGTCCCCAGGCCCCATGCTTGCTTTTACCATATCTGGTAGACCAAACACTTTTTGTTGACCTGAAATCAACTTTTTTTCCAGTTTTTTTTAAGGTCTCAGACAGCTTAAGTAACACTGAAATTAAAAAAAAAGTACAGCAAGCGTTACCAACAAATTTGTTCTTTCTTTGGCATGGGATGGGAATATCTTGATGAACACAAGTTTTAAAATAACATTTTCTGATTATAGCAGGGACACATCTATTTTGCAGAAAAAATTAGGCAAATTCAGGAAGGCATTAAAAATTGCTCTAGTGATATCTCATATTAACAGTTTTGTACATTTTACTTTTTTTTGTACATTTTACATTTTATGTAAAAAGGTGCTATTTGCACAACTTATTATTGGATAAGATGCTATATGCAACTTTTTTCCCCACTGGTGATTTTTCCAGCTTATGTTATGTTATTAGCTAGATACAAATGCATGACTATTACCACACTATATGAAAGACTTGTAATCACTTTTACAGTTTTCAAATATTTTCATATTTAGGTTTTTCAAATTGTTAATAGCATAAAGGAAATAAAGATGAATACACAATCCACATTAATGTTGGAAACAGATGAACAAACAAAAAAATAAAGATACCTTAGTTCCTGTCTCAAATACTGGGAGAATTACAGTGCCCTTCTCAAGATTTTGGTTATTCTTGGGGACTTAAATTGATGTGTTTTTCTCCTCTTTTCCCCTCTAGTCTCTCAATATTGCTGATATCTTGCCTTCAGTGACTGATATTTTCCCTTTCACATGTATCTCTAAATTCTTCAGAGCATCACCAGCACAAGATTGTTCTATTTTGGTGTTTTTGTTAAAGGAGTAGGGAAATGGGGAGGATTATATAATGGCAGAGCAAATTATTTAAAACTGAGCATCATATACTGCCACAATAAAAGTTCGCAGGAAATCCCACAGAAGGTACTGACCCATTTGTCAACAGTTTTTTCCAGGCTCCCTGTCATCCCACCATAGGACTAAATATTCTCTCTCTCTCCCCACCGCCCTTCCCCACTTTCTAGCCCTCTACCCTTCCACTTTTTTTTTTTTTTTTTTTTTTTTTTTTTTTTGTCACCAACTGTGTTATTTCTCTCTGGCTATGCCTGCCACTTTGAACACTTCCCATTTTGTTACACAGGGCAGTTGAGGAATACCCACATGCCATTTGTGAAGAAGAGTCCTTGTCTTTCTTAATTGAAAGCCCCATCAAAGTCCATTAAAGTATTGTTTTTATTTTGTTTTTTTGAAAGAACCATTTATTCTACCAGAGAGATTATTTCTATCTAGAAGGCAGATATAGCCAGAGTCAGCTACATATTGCTATCTAGAAGGCAGATATAGCCAGAGTCAGCTATTTATTTAATAACATTTATTTTCACAGCATAAATAAGGCAAAATGATTTTATCAGCACAAAAAGAAATGATAAAATCTCTGATTACTCCCTTAAGGGAAATTAATAAATGGAAATTCTGGTATCAAAATAAAAAGGATATTCTGTACATCAAGATGTTTTGTCAGGAATTGTAATATTTATTTTTATTACCATTGAGATATAAATTGATGTGGAGGTTGTCCTAGAATATTAAGATTATTATTTTTTTCTACAACATTGGAAACTCTATTCTGCCAAAACACCTGCCCCAAGTGCTATAACTAGCCCATTACTCTACATGGCAGCCATTGAAGTTTGTTCACATTTGCAAATGTAGTCCAGAAGGACATGTAGTGATCCTTCTTTAAACACATAACTTTTCTGATAATTGAACACCTGCTAGCATCAAGTATAGGTTTGGAAGTTTGGACAGATCTCCATCTGCTTAAACTTCACTCCTAGAATACCTCTTAAATGTCATTGCAATGACCAGTAATTTTTCCAGGGCCAATACCTGATAGTGATATTGGAGGATGCAGTTATGAAAATGGTACTCTTCTTTCACAGAATTGACCTCCAGCTAACACCATCTATAGCTCTGCGATATGTTAAACAGATTTTTCACTTTCTGAATCTTCTGACCGCACCCTCAATTAGTATGGAAAAGACCTTAAAGTCCCATTTTCTTTCTGCCTCCTGAGAGTACCTAAAAAAATGTATCAGCTTGGTAGTAAGGAAATATATTTGCTGCAAAACCTCCTATGATAAATCCTTTTAAACAATTCTCTATCCTTATCCACACGGAATACCTCTCTCCCTTTCAGAGCAACTATGATGTATAAACCAAAGTTTCATATTATTCTTGATCACGCCAATATTCTGGCAGCCAGCAGTAATCCAGGGTTACAGACCCCTGAGGGAACATCCAGGATACTGTTTCATATATAAATCATCAGTGTAAGAAAAGTGACAGCTAATGGTCAGAACTACAGGAAGATATAATCAAGTAAGAAATGTAGTTTTACTCAAGTTCCAAGATATCATTCCCATACCCGGGAACATTAGAGAATTAGGACTTGGGCTCCTTTACAGTAATGGCATAGTGAGCCTGGTAAGAATTTTCCTTCTCCCTAGAGATTCTCCCTATGTCATCACTTCTAGCAACCCCAAGCCTGCTCTTCTCTATGTGCATTTTTCCTATTTCTTAATGTTTTTGTTTTGACTAGTCTGTGTAGTTGCTTCCTAGTGCTCATGGCCTACCCAGCGACTAAGAATCAGTATCTTAAGTGTGCTGTAATAGAGCTTCCATATTTCTCATGTGGTGATATCTTTCTACAGTACCTGAGAGAGAGATGAACCAGAAGAGCAGCCACTGCATTATACATAGCATGTCAAGAAAGTTGTAGAGCACACTTGGGCCTTATAAGAAGACTATATAAACCCCAATCCCACTACAAAATCTCACTACAGTAATGCTGGTTTGGGGCAGAATCTCTTCTGCTCTGCCTCTTAAAATGGACCATGTATTTAAAAAGCTAGATGTGTTAAATGATTACTTTGTCTTTAGAGGTTAAATAGGCCACCACCTATTCCATACCACACTCCCTTTTTCTCTTCTTATCTGGCCCATCATTTTATCTCTTTTTAATTCTAAGTACATGTTAAATATACCATTAAGCCTCAAACAAGAAATTAGTGAATAAAAAATTATACTTCCTGTCCAATTACATGAACTGAAAATATGTCTAAGAAGCTCTTTGACAAGAGAAGGAGATTAAACAGGTTTAACTGACACTGCAGGTTGGGCTTAGATGGGCAGGCATTAACAGGAGGCCTCGCTGTATCCTAGCAGGGTGATGATTACCAGACTGGGATTCAAAGCAGATATCCAGGCACTAACGTAAAGAAATAAAATAGCAGATCACTATAATCACTGAAAAGTATGAGAAACAACTTTCATTGTCAGTTTAGGGGAAAAACAAGGTGTGCAGGGATAAAAGAAAAGGAAACTTTTCTACCATTATTATTTTCCTCCTTTTCAGAAAGACCTTATGATCAGTGAAGAGGCAGAGGATACATGTTACTATGTATAATCATTGTGATCTGTTTTACTTTCATTTTCTCTGTCTTTTTAATCTTATCATAATATATTTAGACAGTTAGTGCCGTCTTGTTAAAATTGAAAAAAATGTCCTCAGGCACAAATAATAAACTCCTTTCACAGTTATAAACTCTAGATGTCATTATTGGATCTTGAACTCAGATTTTCTGGCTCCAGAAGCACAGATATGGTTCTGGAACATTTGCTTAGATTCTAAGTGTATTGAAAGATAAGGGCTACATCATACTTCCTTGTTCATCGTGTCTGAATATTACACAGCATCTTGTGTGTATGTATTCACTTCATCCTGTGTGATTTGATTTAAATTAGGGCAAAGAAGCGTTTGATTAAAACAGGTGTATAAAGTCTTAGAAGCATTCTCCAGCATCATATATTAATGTGCTGCAGTGAAATTTGAAAATCTTACAATGTCTACAGATAATTATAAAACATACATTGACATATGCTCTTTGAGTAGGAAAAACTTGGGTTGGATTATATATCCATCTAGATTTAGAATTGCAAACAGTAGTATATTCTATATTAGAAATTAGAACTATGCATTTATGATCTGTACTATGTGTAAGCTTGAATATACTAGCATTTGGATTCTTAAAATTTATAATACAGGGACTTGGGTTGTATACCATAAACTTTAGTCCAGATAAATGATTTCAGTGTAATTAGTTCTC
The DNA here is from genome assembly GCF_937001465.1 of Orcinus orca. Taxonomy (NCBI): domain Eukaryota; kingdom Metazoa; phylum Chordata; class Mammalia; order Artiodactyla; family Delphinidae; genus Orcinus; species Orcinus orca. The sequence goes on from NC_064564.1 coordinate 59,955,810, forward strand.
TCTCAATCATCATCCCAGTTTCATTTTTTACTATTTTTGTGAAATAAGAGGAAACTATCAGTGTTTCCCTGTGCTACTTTTCTGGGCACCGTTTCCTAAATTCATTTCATGCACAGTATCCTACTTGAGCTTTTAGAATCAAGTATCTTTATTATTGCTTTTGTTTCCCCTATCAGTCCTATCACAGTTTCAAACATTACTCGTTCACTCTAAATATTTTGTCTTCTTAAAATAAAGGGTGTTTTTAAACCATATCTTCTATGTTTACCTGTCACTTTTACCTTATTGCCAAAAGTTTATATTTTTCCTTATTTTACCAGACTTCACTTATGATTCTTACAGCACCTTTAAACCGTCTTCTTCTCTTGCTAAGGATTGTTTGTAAATGAAGTTGAAACCTGGTCTACTACACGCTAAAAATCAACCTGAAAAATTCTGATTAGAGGAGAAAGCAAAGCAAACACAATTGTAATCTTCATTTGGTCATTGAGAAGCAAAACATTTGAAGAAAGATTGAGTCCTTGGATTAGTCTCCCTCTGCATTTCATCCAGGGCTTAAGAAAACTTTATGTGCTTGTGCTATTGATCCAGATCTGTATTCTCCATGACCTCATTATCTGAAAAAATGTTCTTCAAATGTAGTGTACCAGAAGGGTTTTTCCTCTTAAAAAAAAAACCCCAAAAACTGAAGAAAGGGTTTGATATGTTCTCTTGAAGAAAGAAAAAATAGTAAATATTGTTATGGGGGAGTCCAAAGTTGCTTTTCATGGGTAAGTTTAGAAAGAGGGGAGATTTTCAAGGGCATACCCCATAGTACTCTAATTAAGACTATTTCCAAAGGGCGTAAATCCTTGCTTATTGGACTCATTGTGAACCGTGGAGGTTGGAATCTATGATTTCATTTTTCTAAGCAAAATTACACATTTAAAAAAAAGGCACATTTGTAAATGGACTCTTCAAAGTGTAGCTTAAAGAAAAAACAAACATATAAATCAGTAAAGCAAGCTTAAACAATTATGATGTTATCCTTACTCAAACTAGGAGATTTTAACTCTTCAGCAATAAAATTAACAAAAGATCCTAGGCAGATAAATTACTTCAATAACAAACCTTAGCAGTTTCGAATTACATTTATTTATTTATTTATTTATTGACTTACTTATTTTTGGCTGCATTGGGTCTTTATTGCTGCGCGTGGGCTTTCTCTAGTTGCAGAGAGTGGGGGCTGCTCTTCGTTGAGGTGCGCAGCCTTCTCATTGCGGTGGCTTCTCTGGTTGCGGAGCATGGGCTCTAGGGTGCGTGGGCTTCAGTAGTTGTGGCACGCAGGTTCAGTAGTTGTGGCGCACGGGCTTAGTTGCTCTGCGGCGTGTGGGACCTTCCTGGACCAGGGATCGAACGAACGTGTGTCCCCTGCACTGGCAGGCAGATTCTTGACCACTGCGCCACCAGGGAAGTCCCTCAAATTACACTTCTTATCAAGTCTTGTTAATTTCCACCCCCAAACTAACTCCTTTTCCTTCAGAGTCACCGTTTTTCCTCCTGTACTTCAGACTGGAAGTTAACAGTCTTCTTTCTATCTTGTTTTTTCCTTCAGTCTTTTTATACTTCCTTTCAAAATTCTGGACAGTTTTATCTTAAACATATACCTCTCATTCATCCTTTTCTTCCCTACATGGTCTGCCACTACTCTTTCCAGGCTTTTCACCATCCAAGGGGTGAGTTCTGAGTGTGAATTAATACCTCATTAATTATTACCCTTTACCTAAGTCATCCCTCATATTACTCCCAATCTTCTAAAGACACTTTACCACATGCTACTCCCTTCACCATGACTTTTTAATCACTTTCTGTCTGGTGCACCATATCAAATACATATTACCGTTCCTTTCTTTGGAGTTTTTACAACACCTCATGCGTGTTGTTTGTCGAGAACTGTGCTAAGCAGGAGAGGACAAGACACAGCCCCTGCAATTTTTGAGTTTACAGTCTAGTAGAGAAGACAGTTACTGAACAAGTAATTACAAGGACATTGAGTTTTATAAAGGAAAAATGCAACAAGACATGTGAATATTTACAGGGGCTCTTACAATTTTTATTCTACTTTATGTGCTATTCTTCCCACTACACTTTTCTCTAGCGTGGACATTCCTTTTCAATCAAGCCTGCTAAACTCTTTAACATTCACTAAAATACATCACACTCTTTTAGTAACTGGTTGTTAGTCTCCACCCTTCTGCTGTACAAGATCGTTAGAAACCCAGGGAGAATAGCACCCCAGATACAGCACTTTCTTCTGTGGTTCTTGTGTGTCCTATGCATACTTCTATTATGATACTTATCACATTACACGTAATGATAGTTGTATGTAACTGCCTTCTCTTGTTAGTATCTTGAGGGCAGGAAGTGTGTTTTACAAATATTTGTAATATTCCAGCATCTTGCATGATGCTTGTCATTTTTTTAAAACTACTTAATAAAGGATGTGTTGGATTGCATTGAATTGTTTTTATAGATTAGTTGTTTTCTATTCTCTTCTAAATATATTATCAGGTAATTAAATAAAGAGAATTACTATAACTCATGTTTTCTATGGTTCTACCCCAGTGAACATGGCATGTGTCCATGTGTACCATATTTCTCACCTACACTGAAATCCCTTTACCTTGCCAACCCCTTATTTGCTTCCATGGCCTTGTTCTTCCTGTTTTGTGCTTCTCAAACTGGTGTGCATATCCCTATAATTTTGGAAGTAGAAAGCTTTGTATAATTATTGGATAAAGTAACAGAATAAACAGTCTAACATCTGGGAGCATCAGTTTATCTCTAATACTTAAAGAGAAATAAGTAATTCAACATTTAAATAATTTTGAATGTTTTTAAAGCAACTGCTGATGTATAGTATAATACAAAATGTAAATCATTTCCAAGGAGAAATGTGAGACTTCCAGAAAACTTTAAACTTGCAGAGAGCTGTTGGACCTAAGCTTTGAAAATGTACAAAGGTACTTTGGTGGCAGAGTATAAAGAGTTCTGAAGTTGAATGGAATGAGCATGGACTTTGAAGGTATCCAGGTCTTCATTACAAATCAAGGGTCTATTTCTTACTATCTGTGAGTCCTCAAAAAATTAATTTGTCTCTTTGAACTTTAGTTTTTTCACCCATAAAATGGTGATAATAATTACTTCAGCAGGTTACTCTGAGTATTAAATGAGATGATGACTGCAAAGTGCCTGGTACATATTAGACGAAGTATGACTGAGTCTCAGTAATTGAGAATATTAAAGTAACATCTGAAGAATGTTTATCAGAGATATCCTGTGATCAATAATATTATAATTTCTAACTTAGAACTTTCATAGCCATAGGTTTTCTTTGGGCACAATATTAAGAAAATTAGTAAAGGAGAACCCTGTGTCATAAGGAAGTGTGCTATGGAATAGTTCACATTTAAGTATAAATTTAAACTCAGTTTTTATTTTAACTAAAAGAACTACCATCTGGTAAGAGTCCCAGGTCTCTTAGAAATGAATTGGAGGTTTCATCTCAATGCTTAAGGGACACAAATACGCATAATAGGATAAACCAGAGGCTACTACTAGATTTAGCACTCTTGTCAAATGCTCCAGTGGAAAGGACAAGGTTCAAGTGGCACAGAGCAAAACTCTTCTCACATTAAGTGCTTATCTCTTAAGCAAGGCCTTTGAGAGCATTTCAGTCCCTCAGGAAAGAGTATTGCAAATCTTTCTACAATTACCATGGGAGCAAACAGGAATGTCAAGTGATCAAATTGGTAACAAATTGAATAAAATTAGATGGCTAAAGGCAGATAGATGCTGTTCTCCCTTACCATTTCAGACAAAAATTAATAATCAATGTGTTCTAATCAACCCTTCTCAGAGGAAAAAAGAAAAGCTGGCTAGGATGCCAAAATAATTTATACACTATGTATGAAAATGTAGTGAGTGTTTTTTAACGTAGAGAATTTTCCATTTTAAGTATGTCCATAAACACTTAAAATAGAAACCATAGTAGTTTCAATTTATTAGTTGTTTCTTAATTTACTTCTCCTGCCTTCTCTGAAATTGGCAGGATTCCAGACAGGCAATTATATATGCATTTGAAACTATTAATTAATCCTATCATTGCTTTTCATAGAACCTAGAGAAACCATTGTTTTTTGCTGCTTGATAGTAGGAATTGTAAGAAAATCACTGGAAACACAGCAACATGATACGAAATAAAATTGTTCTTTGAGTGTATTTCTTGAACATGCATTTTAAGTGGAGAATTCACTGTGTATAACTCTGACATTCACTGGTGATGTGGAGTAAATTGATTTGCCTGAAGTCATTTAACTACCTGAACTATAATTGCAAGTGTAATCAATTTACTGCAAGGGCTTAAATTCCTTCTTTTGTCATGCTTTCCACAAGGAATGTGTGTGAAATTGTCTTACTAAACAACTGTTTAAAAAAATCATTGCCAGGTATAAGAATTCTCTATTTTAATATTAGGGGTCTATTCTGAACCAGATTTTTATGGAACTGTAGTTGAGGAAAGAATACTACTGGATAGAATATCTGGTAATTTTTTTTTTTAATCACAGTGAAAGTAGAAGTATGTTTATTCTTTCCAGGATAATGAGATGCTTTGGCACATTATTTGCTTTAGAAATGGTACAAATAAATAAACTGTGGTACATCCAGAAAGTAGAATATTATTCAATACTAAAAAGAAACGAGCTATTAAGACATGAAAAGACATGGAGGAAACATATGCATATTGCTAAAGAAGGCAATCTAAAAACACTGTGTACTATATGACTCCAAGCATATGATATTCTGGAAAAGGCAAAACTATGTCAAGAGTAAAAACATCAGTGGTTGCCAGGGGTTGGAGTGGGGAGAGGAATGAATACGTAGAGCATAGAGGATTTTAAGGGCAGTGAAAACACTGTGTGATACCATAATGATAGCTATATGTCATATATTTGTTAAAACCTATAGAATGTACAGTACCATCAATGAATCGTAATGTAAACTGTGGACTTTGAGTAATTATGATGTGTCAATGTAGGTTCATCAGTTGTAACAAATGTTCCACTCTGGTGGGGGATATTGATAATCCGGGACCCTATGCATGTGTAGGGGCAGGGGTTGTATGGGAAATCTCTGTACCTTCCTCTTTTGCTGTGAAACTCAAACTGCTCTAAAAAAGTAAAGTTTAATAAATTTAGGGCTTCCCTGGTGGCGCAGTGGTTGAGAGTCCTCCTGCCGATGCAGGGGACACGGGTTCCTGCCCTGGTCCGGGAGGATCCCACATGCCGCGGAGCGGCTGGGCCCGTGAGCCATGGCCGCTGAGCCTGTGCGTCCGGAGCCTGTGCTCCACAATGGGAGAGGCCACAACAGTGAGAGGCCCGCATACCGCAGGAAAAAAAACAAAAAAAACTTTTTTGTATTTTGGTTTAAATTTTTTTTTTTTAAAAGGCCTCTCCCGTTGTGGAGAGTCACTTAGTCAGAAAGATCATCATTGTACCTTAAATAAGGGAGAAATAAAATATTGTTTTAATCTTATGAAATTTGAGGTGGAAATTTAGATCATTGATATGACAACCTTCTTATTTTCTAATGTAAACAGTTTTTGCTTATACAGAAAATATAGACGCTCTCTAAACTTATAAAGCTCTCTAAACTATGCTTTATTTGCATTCAACAAATTTTGACACATTGCGTTTTATTTTCATTGAATTGAATTTAAAATGTTTTGTAATTTTCTTTGTGACTTTGTCTTTGACCATTGGGTTACTTAGAAGTGTGACTTAATTTACAAATATTTATACATTTTGCTTATATTTCTCTTTTATTGACTTAAACATTTCTTATGATTTCTATTGTATAGTTTATTAGATTTATTTTATGATTCAACATATATTTTGGTGAATATTCCAAGTTCACTTGGAATAAAATGTGTATTCTGCTGTTGTTGATAGAAGTGTTGTATAAGTTTCAATTAGGTCAAACTGACTGATAGTGTTTTCCAGATTATTTATATCCTGTCTGATTTTCTGTGTATCTTTTATATTGATTCCTGAGAAAGGAGCATTGAGAATTAAACTATAATTGTAAATTTGTCTGTTTTCATCAATTCAGTAGTCATTTTTTGCTTTATTTATTTAGAAGCTCTGTTGTTATTACCTAAATATTTAGGATTGTTAATGTTAAATTGTTAAAATGTTCTTGGTGAATTTTACTCTTTATAATTATGCAGTACTTCTCTATCCTTGATAATGTTTTGTTCTGATGTCTACTTTATATGATATTAATATAAGCATTCCAGGATTCTTTTATTAGTGTTTGCATTCTGTATATTTTCCACCCTTTTATAGGTTTGCATCTATCTCTGTCTTTATATTAAAAATGAATTTTTCATAGACAGGTAGACAGTGTCTGTTTGGGTTCTGATATTTTTAATCCAATCTGGCAACCTCTGCCATTTAATTCAAATTTAATACAGTTATTGCTGTGGATAAATTGAAATCTAACATTTTTCTAGTTACTTTTTATTATTGTGGTCATTCTTGATTTGTTTTTGGTTACATTTTCCCTCATAGCTGCCTTCGTTGAGTTGCATTATTTTTAAAATAACTCCGTTTTGTGTTAAGTATTGGATTTTTGGTCATTCCTCTTTATTTAGTTTTACCAGTTTGCCATAATGTTTATAATATATTTTAATGTATCACACAGTCTAGCTTCATATAATATTATGCCACTTAAAATAAACAGTTAAAGCATTAAAACAATATAATTTTAATTTTTCACTCTCTCTTTCTGTACTATTATTGGCACACATTTTACTTTACTTTTACATGTGCTATAACTTACCCCAGTACACACAAACATACATATCATTGTTGCCATATTTTTTCAGTTAAGAGCCCATCATCTTAGAGAAATTAAAAGAAAAGAAAAATGCCAAAATATTTTATATTAATGTTTGTATTTAACATTTATGGAAATATTCAGCTCTTAGTGTTCATTCAAGTTTCTGTCTTTTGTCATGTTATTTCTGCCTGAAGAAATGTCTTTATGTTTCCTACACCACTGGTTTGCTGTGAAAACGTTTATTTTGCCATTATTTTTGAAAGATATTTTCACTGGGTATAGAATTTTAGGATGAAAGTTTTTTCTGTTTTTCTTTTTTTTCTTTGCACTTTGTCATAGATGTAACTTCATTATCTTTGGCATAGTGTATAACAAGAAGTTTGACATAAATCCTATCTTTGTTCCACTGAATATTGTTTCTTTTTTTCTCTGAATACTTTCAAGAATTTGTTACCATATATGGTTTGTAGTAGTTTGACTATAATAAATTAAGATGTATGTATGGGTGCGTTTTTAACCCATCTTGGCAGTTCTCTGAGCTTCTTGGACTTTTAAAAAAATCTTTAATTATATTTGCAAAATTATTGTCTATTTTCTCTTTAAATATGTTTTCTGATTATACTGTCACTCACTTCTTCTGTGACTTCAGGTATCTACCGGCAGCACCATTTGATATTGATCAACAAGTCTTATTATTTCTGTTCTGTTTTTCTCATTGTGTTTCTATTATATTTCAGTTTGGGTAATTTCTATTCATGTTTTCTCAGATTTTATTATTAGTTGTGGAAAATTCATAATTGCACTGCAGTAAGTATTCATCTCTGACACAATGGATTATCTTATTTCCTAGCAGTTCTATTTCATTTTCATATTTTTATCTACCTGGTGAGATTCATCTTTGATTTGTGGATGGTATACACTTTTTCCATTAGATCCTCTAATAGCAGTGTTATTTTAAAGTCCCTATCTAATACTGCCAACATCCGTATCATCTCTGAATCTTGTTTTGCTAACAGAATTTAATATAACATGTATTTTTTCATGTATAGTAGAGACCTCTTTATCTTTGAAGCAGTTAGTGTGATAAAGTTGAGTCAATCTAATCAGAGGTTGAGCTAGATTTGTTTTTTGTTTGGTTGGTTTTGGTTTTAGTGTCCAAGCCTTTGTGTTCCTCTAGCAGTGGAGTGATATTGCCTTGTGATCAGATTGGGCCCAGGTGAGCCTGAAAGTTTTATTCAGTGGTAACACTTTACTTTCAACTTTCAGCCATCCCCCAACATCTGCACATCAGAGGAGCTCTCTCTCCACACTCTGCCCATCTGCAGCAGCAGACCGGTGTTACTTGTTATACCATACTAGGCTTGTATTGTGAGAAAAAGGCTTCTTTTTGGTTTTGGCCCAACCTCAGTCTCAGGGATGTCCTGTGCATCTGAACCTCAGGGGTGAGGCTTTCTCAGTATTCTTGTTCTTTTTCCTTATGGCAGTCAAATTCTTTCTTGTATGTGTTGGTGGTCTTGGGTAGGAGTTTATGTCTCTTCTCCATTGATAGGACAGTTCTTGTTAGTTTCTGTATAGTATCTGTATCATTCAGGGTTCTATTACAGAAAATGAACCAGTAGATTTATTTTTTCACCTTGGCACCCATACACATCTCTTTAAACCAAACTTAATCTCAAAATGATAACAAGGTCATATTTTGACTTCTTATAATACAACTATCCTGTGTGTGCAACTGTAAATGTACTGACACTTTCCCTGGAAGAGAATGCAGAGATTTTGTATGATATTCACTCTTCTCCATGAAACTTAAATACAGTGACTTTAGCTATTAGTACTATATATTTTGCCATGTAATAAGGGAATAAGAGAGGTAGGAAAACAAAAATATTTGCTTAATATATATATTAAAATATATATGACAGAGTAAGGAAGAAATACTAATAACAATTATATTCCTTATGTCTGCAACAATGATTGTAGCTGGTTTTAAACTACCTTCTTCTACTACCCATTACATATTTCCTTTGTTCTCAGTAAGCTCCTCAGCTGGTTATGGTTCCTTGCCTGGTGGGATCATCTACACTTCATTCCTGAAGGCCCTGGGCCATTAGCTATCCTGATGGAATTGAGTTGTAGTTTTCCATTGACTTCAATCACAGGACATGGCAGTACTAATATACCCTAAGGGATGTCTTGTGTTCCAGACATATTCTTCCTTACCTCAGTTGTATAGTAGCATTCTAAATTCCCCTTGGTAATAAGGGTCAGTCACCCCATTCAGCACAATAACTCCTTTCTTTGCCAGTTGATTCAGAGACATGAGAGGCTCCAGGTATACAGGTGACAGTCAAATTTTAGTTTAATGAAATTCATTGTTATGTCTCTTAGTGGAAACATTCATCCCTTTGGGTCTAAGACACATAGACCAAAAGAGTATATGGTCACAAGGATGAGAAGTACAAATTTTTCTAGTGGATCAGTAAGGGTAATAGTGATTACTCCATGATTCCTGGACTCAAGAGAATCCTGGAAATGAGCGAAATAGCACCATATATTGTACATAGACTTAGAGCATATATAGCCTTCTTGAGGACCTTGTCCCATCCATGCAAGGTATTTTCAGCTAGCTAGCACTGTATTTGAGTTTTCAAAAGATCATTCCACAATTCTATCAAGCCAGCTGTTTCAGGATGATGTAAAACATAGTAGTATCAGTGAATTACTTGGGAGGTTGGGAATTCAATTTGTGTTATAATTCAGTCACCTTCAGGATGAGACCCTGGATTTGGTTTTCAGAAATCTTAGCCCTGTGGCTACAGGTTTTTTTCAGGGCACGTATAGATACTTCCACGTCATTTACGTAGAGCTTGAGATATGGATTTCTAGCTCCAAATTCATCCTTTTCTTTCTCCATATTTACCAGTGCAGTTAGGAGCAGCTATTATACTTCTTAGTTTGACTAAAATATTCTAAGATATCAAAAACATCATCATACAGAATCTTACCTTTTATAAGTATTTGATTGGAATTAGTAATGACATTGTATGTATCTCTATTGTCACATCATGCTATGAACTACCAGCGTCCTCTTTACCACTGAAAATAAGAGTCTTTATAATGTCTTTAAATCTAATCAGATTAGAGAACCAATTCCAGAAAAAACAGAACCAATTCAGAAAAGTCATCCTCAAGTTCTTGTTCCTCTAGAACCACTCTCAGTACCAAAATCTCTGTTAGGGTTTTACCAGAAAAAAACAGAAGCAGTAGGAAGTATCTGTGTATGTAAAGAGAGTTATTGAAAGCTCTTGAGTTAAGTGATTGTGTGGACTGAGGAGGAAGTCAAAAGCTGGAAGGCAGGCCTGTAGACTGGAAACTTGGGCAGGAGCTGACTCTGTGGTCTACAGGCAGAATTTTTTCTTTTGCAGGAAACCTGTTTTTTTTTTGTTTTTTTTTTTGCGGTACGTGGGCCTCTCACTGTTGTGGCCTCTTCCGTTGCGGAGCACAGGCTCCGGATGCGCAGGCTCAGCGGCCACGGCTCACGGGCCTAGCTGCTCCGCGGCATGTGGGATCTTCCTGGACCGGGGCACGAACCCGCGTCCCCTGCATCGGCAGGCGGACTCTCAACCACTGCGCCACCAGGGAAGCCCGAAACCTCAGTTTTGTTCTTGAAGCTTTTCATCTGATAGGCTGAATCTGAATAAACTCAGATTATTGAAGATAATCTCCTGTACTTAAAGTCACATGTGACTGTAGATGCCAATCAAATCCACAAAATACCTTCACAGCAACATCTAAACAACTGGATTAGTGTTTGTTTGAATAACTCTGTAGATAGCCTAACCAAATTGACACATAAACTAACCATCACTGTATTTTATGACTAAGATGATTTCCTTTTCCTCACCAAGGAGTAGAGAGTTACATTTTATATCCTTCTCCGAACTACCCTGAGAGGAGAGGAGAGGAATTTGTAGGTTTTGCTTCCCCTTTTCCACTAGCTGAAGACTTTTGCCTTCTGGGAGACGAGGCTCCAGAGAAAGTGGTGGGGATGTACTTGTCCTCACATAGATGATTAACTCCTGTGAGAGAATATGTGTCACTCCCCCAGCATTTTAAGGCCTTTTCTTTTGAAAGAAGGGTTTCAGGATGTATGTATTTCTTGTCTCTGCTCCCCACAAGTAGTTAATCACCTTCTGTCACCTGAACCAGCCAGCATGCTCTTTCTGACATCTTGCTCTGCACTCCATATTTCTCGAGGATATCTGGTTGAGTCCCAAAGGAAAGATCTTTATGAGAGGGCACAAAATCCGCTTGTGTGTGGAGTCTGCAAATATTCCAGACTGACCTACGAGTCCATCCTTAATCTTTCAATTCATTTCATTATGGTTTTAGCTGATTTCTTCTTATCTGCTTGTACGGATGCTGGTGTCTCTTCCTCCTAATCTGTGTCACAAGTGAGATGTGAGTGTGTCCCTTTTCTCATTAAAGGGGCTTGTCTCTCTTTAGAAATCCAGTTACATGGTTGTCTTCTGACCACTGCTTAGTAATGGCTAAAGAAAAGTTATGATTTTGTAGCTTATGTAGCTTTTTGTCATTTTAAGATTAAAGTGACCTTCTTTGAAGACTTCTACATCATAAGTGGAAGCAAAAGTGTACTATAATCTCTTATTAAAATCATATTCGTGATGTATGTAAAAGTAATGTTCTGCTCTTACCACTCAGTTTGAAATCATAAAGACATTTCCTTAATTTTCACGGTCATTCTTTTTTAAAAGAAATAAAAATTTAATATCGTTTTAAATCTGTGAGCTCAAGCTTATTATAAAGTCCAGATTAGAATAGACAAAAAGTTTAATTGTTAATATGGTGCAAAAACTTGAGAAAATTTAGTCAGGAATTAGAGCATGGATTAGTTGTCTTTTTGGATCAATACACATAACTCACTGGTTATTACAAATGCTCAGTTTGATCATTTGTATGTTACTGATTTTCTTTTATAAATTTATTTATTTATGGCTGCATTTGGTCTTTGTTGCTGTGCACGGGCTTCTCTCTAGCTTTGGCAAGCGGGGGCTACTCTTTGTTGCCGTGTGCGAGCTTCTCATTGCGGTGGCTTCTCTTGTTGCGGAGCATGGGCTTTAGGCGCGCAGGCTTCAGTAGTTGTGGTGCGCATGCTCAGTAATTGTGGCTCACAGGCTCTACAGCACAGGCTCAGTAGTTGTGGCACACGGGTTTAATTGTTCCGCGGCATGTGGGATCTTCCCGGACCAGGAATCGAACCCATGTCGCCTGCATTGGCAGGCGGATTCTTAACCACTGCACCACCAGGGAAGTTCCTGTGTGTTATTGATTTTTATACCGTATTGCTATTGAAAAAGATGTAAAACTGTACTAATCCAGATGAAAAACTCTTTATTATAAAAAGACCTTGATCAAGGGTTATGAGTATAGGCTTTATAGCATGGACTAATCCCAGCTGGTATAGATTGACCAGGTACTTAGATCCTGGCCTTCCTGGAGTATGATGGTGACTGTTGATTAACTCTGTGGAATATGTACTCAAAGAGGAATGATTCTCTATTTTTAACTTTGGTCAGTAAGTTGTTCGGGAAATAGGGTATACAATTCTAGATTTTTTATTTACACTGGGTTTTAGAGAATCCTAGTGAGGTTTAAGGCATGTCAGATAACTGGAAAGTGCTTAATTGACAAGCTTAATATAAGAAATCCCCCACCTTGAGGTGACTTTGGGTCTCACAGTACCTTGATGCTTCAAACATGCATCAATGGTAGGTAAGATCTGGAGGCAAAATGCATCCCATGTGATCCATGAGTGAAAGGACAAAGATAGATATCCCTTTGACATCTCCAAACCCCTTTTGGTAAAAATGTTTTTGCTGTTGCCTGTTACTGTATTATACTTTGTCTAATAAAGCTCTTCTGTGAGGATAAACCACTTGAGTCCTATGAGTCGTGTTAGCAATTAATGTTTAAGGTAACCGATGTGCAAATAGCACACCAATATTAATAATGTGGTGTGTATCCTTATATCACTTCCTTTAGTATAAATATAAGCACATAAGTTTTCCTTCTATATATTACATAGAGGTAAGTTCATCTTATATGCATTACTTTGAAACTGAACTTTTTAATTAAACTCTATTATTTATTTTCTCCCATATCTATACATAAGGAACCATCTCATTCTTTCCAATAAATAAATATCATTCTATATTAAATAAACATTTACATTTCTGATCCCTAATAAACATTGTCTGAAAGTTGCCATCTCTTTAAATATATCAGTTTTTAATCTATGTGTAAAATCTAAACTTGGAATAAAAAGGGCATGATCAGCAAACTAATATTAATGATGTGACTCATTTAATCATGGAGAATTAAATAGGATAGTTCTATTCAGTCATCTAAATTTAAATAAAAATATAAAACAAGTACAAATATTACAGCAAAAATAATTCATAGAGGAATATAAGGGAGATATAGTATAATTTTAAATATAACCAGCAAGGTGATCACAGTTAGGGTGTGGGTGCATAGTAGAACTTTGTCATTCACCAGAGATATATTCCAGGACATTTTGAAATGCATAATTGTGTAAAACTGTAGCATATGATTTATTATTTGTATGATTTGTGGCTCTCGAGGTTAAATGTGTTTATATTTTAATTGAGAAACACACCATATTGTGATGTGTGTGCTAGGTGATTGTATTGAGAAGATAAAGTTTTGACTATATTGTTAGAGTGAAGGCTCAAAGTCAAAATTCAGTTGAGTTACAAACTGAGTTTTGTACTCTGTATACATTTTTCTTCTTAAATTATGCAGGTTTCTAAGAATGTGCTAATACTTGACTTCATCTTAAAGACATAGAATATGGTATTTTTTTTCATTATTTTAGAAATAATAGGTATGCATCCATGTTTTTATATATATCATATATACTTATACCATTATATATTATTTTATGTATATACTAGTATATGTAAAACATATATACCTACATATGTATATATAAAATCAGTATTTTGAATACGATTTAAAATTTCTATGTTTTATATGAACTGCTTTTTTAAAATGAATGGATAGCAGTGTGGTAAAGTTTCTTATTACTTCTGTGTTTATGTCCATTATGTTAAGCCAATTCTGGGATGGTCAAAGAGGCCTAATAGAGGAGGTACAAGAGTTGCAATGGCCATTAGTCTCAGGGTTTCCTTATATCAGTCTTATAATTCTCCAGCCTTTATGTTTTTGTTAATTTTATTCATATTTTAAAATTATTTTTGCTATATATGTATTTTGATTCTGTGCTAGTGTCACATAAAAATTTATGCCTGATGTACCTCTAATATGGTTGTTCATGAGATTTAATGATATGAAATGGATCTTTCTGCTCTATGTAATTATTTTCTTAAATATACTTTGGAAATAATTTTGCCATCTTCTTTTTCTTTTTTAGCATCTCCCTGTTTTATGCCCATCAATTATTTCTAAGCTTTCTGTGTTGTCTTGGTTTTGTTAAGTCTTTTGTGTAAGTAGGCTTTACTCAGATTTCTTTAAAAATGTTTTACTATGCAAATAAGACACATTAATTTTAGATAAACGGATATGCAAAAAAAGGATTATTTGTAATTATCTCATACCAGAGAGTAACACTGTTTACGTGTTGGCATATCTTTTCAGATGTTTTATGTATATATATTTGTTGCTTATTATATCAAAAGTGAAATAGTTTTGATGCTGCTCTGACCTTAATAAAACTGCCTATAATGTTTCACTAGTAAATAAAAAACATTGATGGTAAATTGTCAGAATTTGTACTTATTGTTATAGTAGTTTAAATTTTATTAAATGAATTTTAGTATCAATTTTAGTGATTTCTTTTTGTTTACATTTTTTTAACTGTAGCTGCATTGGATTTTGTTAATAGATTACCTATTGCTGAATTTATTTTATGGTTTTGGACTAAAACCTAAATGTTTAATTATATATAATTATTTGAGTATCTGCCATGTCAAATTGTTAAAATTTACTTGGGACTTTGGCATCTAAGTTCCTTGCTGAGATCGATCTTTAATTAATGTGGTATTTTTTCTTAGACATTTACATCAGAGGGCTTTTTGTTGTTGTTGTTGTTTTTTCTTTCTATAAAAATGGGCTGAGATGATTTCTATCTTTAATTTAAATGTGCTAAAATTTAAATAGATTTTTGGGATGTTCTGAGAATAGGCCTCTTTCAGAATTTTCAAAGTACGGCCTGAGGATTCCTAGTATTTCTGAGAAACTTTCAGAGGTACACAAAGCCCTCCCTTCACATTGACATATTTGAGTGAGGTCAGATTTTCTTTGCATATTAAATCATAGCAAAATAAAATAATAGATTGAACGCAGAAGCAAATATGAAAGTCCAGCTTCTTCTATTCATCCAGATATTAAAGAAATTTGGAAAAAGTATAAAATCATGCCCCAATTCTCACTATATTTCTTTTTCTTTTATAATATATAGCCATTTTCATTAAAAAACACATCGTTAACATTTGATGAATTATTTATTGTATTTTAAAATAAATATTTTCAAAACTCAGTTTTAATTTCTCATATTACAGCTATCTATAGATATAACCCACCTAAACCAGTCATTGGAAATCCTCAAAAAAGATTTTACATTCTGTGGATCAAAATGTTTAGAATCATTCCACTAGCTCATTACGCATCAGCTTTCTCTTTTTGGTGTTGTAGAAGCTTTTTCTTGTGTGGAAGAATACATATCCCAAGTAGTTTTGGGTTTAGATTTTCAGATCTGTTGTAGGTTGCAACAAAATGATTATGCAGGTTATTTGGAAGGTAGGAGTAGAGCATTATGAGAACATTCATCTCTTGATGCTGACCTTTGTGCTAGCAAGCATAGTCAAAGAGCCATTAGGTTTTACTATTGACCTATATCAGACTTGCTTTTATCAAACCTCTAGCTTCATAAGGGCTATGAAAAAAATGTGGAGGACCCATTTCATGGTGCAGATCTTGGAAGAAGAGGCATAATCCTAGAACCAATACTGCAGAGGTAGATTCTTGATTTAATACTTCCCTGATTATGCCAGGATGGCAAATTCTAGGGTTTGCAATTTGGATCTCGGAATTGTTTCTAAAAGCTAAGCAAGTTTCTAATTCTTTAGTTTTTGCAACAATTCTATAATTCTTTAAATCAACTCAGCAATTCTGTAATACATTATGATTTTTTATTCCAATGCAGATAGCTGGTATAGATTCAGTTCTCTGGAACTGAACCCATCAGATGAAGTTACTACTTCTTGAAATATGCTAAGTCTTGCTTTTAAATCTGTCAAGCCCACAGTATATTTTGAGGAATAAATTTGGCCAGTGTTTTCATTAATTTATAGCTATCTTTATATTTTATAACTATTCTTTATGAATTTTAACAATATCTGTATTTCTAGAAAATTACCCAATATTAGGAAAATTTGAAATCCGGTAAGTATAGTTTGATACTAATTATGAATATCTGTGATTAAATCCTACACGTATAGTGTGTATAGTGTTGTCCTTTCTTTTTCTTTTTTCTTTTTTTTTTTTTTTTGAGAAATACTTTGAAAATTCTCTCTTCTGTTGGTCAGTTCAAGAAATTATCTTGGGATTATTAATCTATTTTTTTTGTTTTCAGATTTGTTTATTTCTACTTTAACTTTATTGAAAACTTTTGCTTTATCATGGATTCTATTGCTCAGACTCATTATATGAATGATTAATTCATGACTTTTCATGAGTTCATTTGGAAAAAATGCAATAATTTATTATTTATATGTAAGTATATATATATATATACACACACACACACATATTAACTTTTTTTTTTTTATTAATGACTGAAAACATTGTGTAGGCAACCTGCTGTTCTTGTCTGGCTTTCAGTTTAGTCAAAAAGATTATAATCATATTTTATAAATGTTCACATAATATTTTAGTGCCTAGATATTTATAACAGAGCTTTGCTGTTAATAGCTTGCTTTATCAATGTTAATCTTCTCTTAATTGTTTTGCTTTTCTATATTTCTGTCTATCTACATATCTATCTATATTGTGTTTATATACATGTAAATGCTCATACCAGTTTCTTATTTACTGGAGTTCACAGTAAAAAAAAAAAAATTATTTTGTGTGACTAGGTTTACCTGTTATAAAAATTATAAAATAGAAATCAGATTTATAATAGTTTTATCAAGTCTAAGTATTTTCATTTTTATAATAGATTTATCTTCTTATATATACTTTATGACCTGTGTTATTTTCTTAGCATCTGGAAAGGCTTACTAATGTTTTTCACACTTTCAATATTGAAAAGATATTTTAATCTCTGTTTATCTGTCAGCATTAAAGGGAGCACAGTATTTTGGGGCCTGTTATTAAAAAGAATGATTGTATACTTTTTATTTGGTCTAGTCCTTGCTTAAGTAAACTTGCTGATATTTATATAGTCTAGATTTAATACAAGATTTTTGGTATTGTATTATTATTTTAATAGTATGTACTTTTCTCTTTAAGATATTAATAATATGTCAATATTAAAGCATGTACAACAGTAATTTTGTTATTTTACATAGCATAATTGTGGAGAATCATTACTTTCATACCCTTATTTTATTTTATTTTGCTAGTCTTGAGTTCCACTTTTCTTTTTCTATTTTAAAATATTTTTCCAGCTTTATTGAGATATAATTGCCAAGTTATAGTCTCTTCAATAAATGGTGTTGGGAAAACTGGATATCCACATGCAAAAGAATGAATCTAGATCACTGTCTTACACAATATAAAAATATTAACTCAAAATGGATTAAAGACTTGAATATAAGACCTGAAACTATAAAACTCCCAGGAGAAAACATAGGTGGTAAGGTACTTGATGTTAGCCTTGGTGATGATTTTTTGGGTTTGACACCAAAAGGAAAGCCAGCAAAAGCAAAAATTAACAAGTATGACTACATGAAACAAAAATGCTTCTGCACAGTGTAGGAAACCATTAATATGAAAAGGCAATGTACTGAATGGGAGAATATAATTGCAAAACATGCATCTGGTAAGCAGTTAATATTCAAAATATATAAAGAACTCAAATAACTTAATAGCAAAAAACCAAACAAACCAATTAAAAAGTGGGCAGAGGATCTGAATAGACATTTTCCAAAGAAGAAATACAGAGGGCTAACAGGAACATGAAAAGGTGCTCAACATCACTAATCCTCAGAGAAATGCAAATCAGGACCACAATGAGATATCACCTCACACCAATTAGAATGGCTATTATCAGAACAGATGTGAAATAACAAGTGTTGGTGAGGATGTTGAGAAAAAGAAACCCTTGTGCACTGTTGGTGGGAATGTAAATTGGTGCAACTACTGTGGAAACCAGTATGGAGGTTCCTAAATATAATTAAAAATAGAACTATATATGATCCAGCGATCTCACTTCTTGGTATTTATCTGAAGAAAATGAAACCAGTAACTTGAATAGATATAAACACTTCCATTTCCTGTTATATTTGCTTTTAACAAAATATTGCCAATCTATTTTCTACCCCATTTATTTTTTGGAAAATTAGTATTTTTTATCAAATTATTTGAACTCCATGCAGGTAGTATATTATTTTTTGTGTGTTTGTGGAGCTTTTTTGCATAACTTTTCTTTTTATTTATTTATAATGACCATGTATATATAAACATATGCATAAATGTATATGTGTGTATATATGGCTATATATATAGCTGTATAAATATACATATGTAGGCTATATATATGTGTATATATATTTATTTATTAAAATTCATAAATATTTGGTCAGTGATTTTGCCCACAACTTTCACGCTTATGCAGTTGTTGCATGTTTACATTCATTCATTCAAAATGTTTTTTCAGTAAGTACTGTATTATAAAAACTGGGAATATAAAATGAAGAAAAAAACAGCAAAATGATCTCAGCCTGCTTGGAGCTTACATCCTCAATTAGGGAGACAGATATTATACAATATGACTAAAATATACAGTATGTTGAAGGTTGTCTAACAAAGGGCTTGGATAATCACACATTTCACACTTAAAGGTTAGCTGTGAAATGACAAATAGTTTCCTGAAGACTTTTGTTGTGCTACAGAAAGGTTTTCATCAGTCAAATTTGGCGTTATGCACATTGCATTGTGTTCCAGGAGGGTAGCTGTGGTCCTTTGCTGTTCTGCATTTAATAGGGAGTCTAGGAGACAGGTAGAAGCCAAATATATATTTAGGCATTTTATAATCATCAGTGGCTTTGCCAGGGAGTTCAGACACTCTTCACCTGAAATCAGATGCCCAAAGGAGTTGCATACCTGTGAAAACTTTCACGGAGGTTGAGGCTATGAGTAAAGAATTAGTGGCAGCGGAGACTATATGTTGCCAGGCAACGAGAAAAATCAGCAGTCATTCAGTGGACCACAGGAAAGGGAGATGAAAAATATCTGAAGACTGGGGAAGTTGGCTACTTTGAAAAGGGTGCTCAGGGAAAGTTTCATTTATATGCCCAAATTTACGTAAAAGCTTGAAGTAGGTGAAGTAGTGAGTCATGTGCTTATTTGATGAGGAGAATCCCAGATGACAGAATATCAAGGACAAGGGACCTGATCTTCTTGTAAGTAGTTTTATGGACTTTGGCATTTACTCAGAGTAAGCAGAGAGCAATGGAAGGACACAATATAGAAGTAATATTCTGAGTAAACTTTTAAAAGATCATTTTGACTGTTAAGAATACTCTGTTGGGGAATAAGAGTATAAAGAGTGAGGTCACTTAGGATGTTATTTAAATAATCCTGGTGTCTTATTCAAGGTCTTTGGAGAAGTAGATGCCAAGATAGGATTCCATGTAGAACAGATTTATTGAGGGGAACACCTGTGAGGAAAAATGGGATGAGCTAGAGGAGGCTGGGTGAAGATCTGACCCCTGTGAAAGATGAGGGGAGGAAGAAAGGCAAGAAGAAAAGAAAAAAGGAAGGGAAACAAGGCAGAAAGAAATGATGTTCTTGGATTGCATTGTGCTCGTAAAAGTCTTGGCAAGACTGACAGGGAACTCTAGAATCAGTGTCACCTCTCATGTGACCCCCACATCTCTCAGGAATGTTTCTGCATTAGATCCCAGCCATGTTCATTCATTGGTTGAAGCAGCCCCTGGACAGCATGGCTTCAGCACAAATGCAGGTTTGGATTTCAGAGTGCAGCAAATGGAGCCATTTCAGTCAGCTTCCTGCAGTGGGAATTTGGTGTGGCATATCTTCCTGGCCACTACACCAAGTTAGCAATGATGGTGGATTGGACAAGTAGCAAGGTACCAGTAGAGGTGATAAGGAAGGAGTCTAAATGGAAGCTAGAGCAAAAAATATCTTATGAAGGATGGGTTGTATAATGAGAGAGAAATACAGGAGTGATCTATAAAGAATTTGTCAAAACTAGCTAAAATTAGTCTGTAGGAAAATGATAATTCTAATTCTGACATTTTAGATCAATGTATTATGTCTCCCCTTTAATGTAGTGTTGTTTTTAACATTCTAGAACTTACTATTTTTTATCCCATTTGAAATGTTTTTTTTAGGGACTCTCACTGATACCAAACATGCCATCTCTTTTTGAATCTCCAGAATATGCATATTTGCAATATGAATTGGTTTTTACATTTAAAATCTGTTAAGTTCTGTAACTGAGCTTTTTAAAATTGATAGCTACTGAGTTTCTCTAATTTTTCATCTGCTAGAGGCAAAGATGTTACTTTATCTTTGTTTTCTTTGGAACCTAGGCAAGATCCTGGAAATGAAACTAAGTAAATGTTTTAGACCTATATTGAATTTAAGATACTTTACAGGGTTTATAAAAGTAGAATAAGAAGTTAAGAGAAGCATTTTTGCAAATAATTCATATCAACAAAAGTTATATTTTGTATGAAATAAATTTAAATATTCATTGTAATGTACATATTTGTCAGTATGCACACATACATGTCAGTAATTTTCAGATTCACTGATATTCTTGCTATAACATTCAGTATTTTCAGAGCTGTGAGTCAAAGTTTGAGTAACGTCTTCTCATTTGAGTGACTGAGTTTAGGTTTAACATACCCAGTGAAATCTGAAGTACAAACTCGCCAGCCAGTTGAAATGATTGAGCATATTTTATTTCTTTTCTCTGAAAGCTGTGTTGTAGCTCGAGTGCTTTCAAAGCTAATTTTTTTTTCTAGAGAGTTTTTTTTAATAAATTTAAGTACTTTTCCTAAATTTAGTATGTTACTTTTTTCTCCTAGTAGTATATCCCATTACCTAATAAGTTTTTTCACTACCTCAGGCTGTCAGAATTTATATTTTTTTGTATCTAGAAATAATTTAATTAACAATCTCTGTGTTCAACAGTCCATTGTAAAAGTACGAAAATTGCAGTGCAAACTCATTAACTTTTTAAAATTTTATTTTATTGGCGTATAGTTGATTTACAATGTTGCATTAGTTTCAGGTGTACAGCAAAGTGATTCAGTTATACATATACATATATTCTTTTTTAGATTCTTATATAGATTATCACAGAATATTGAGTAGAATTCCTGGTGCTATATAATAGGTCCTTGTTGGTTGTCTTATATTTAGTAGTGTATGTATGTTCATCCCAAGCTCCAGATTTATTCCTCCCACACACACGTTTCCCCTTTGGTAATCATAAGTTTGTTTTTGACATCTGTAAGTCTGTTTTCTTTTTTGTGAATAAGTTCATTTGTATCATTTTTTAAAAATTAGATTCCACATATGAGTGATACCATATGGTATTTGTCTTTCTCTCTCTGACTTCACTAAGTATGATGATCTCTATGTCCATCCACATTGCTGCAAATGGCATTACAGTATTTCATTCTTTTTTATGGCTGAGTTATATTCCATTGTATATATGTATCACATCACAAAACCAAACAGTTAATGAGTTGAATAAACTTGTTAACTTTTTGATTTTGTGGTCTCACTGTAATTTGAAGAGAAATGTGTCTCTCCTTTTCATATTATTTTTTAACAGCATCAAATTGTACATCTGTTAGCTTTGCTGACAAAGCTAATAAATTAAAAAGAATTGTAACCTTTGTGTAATTAAATTAGATTTTATAAAAGTAGTGGAGGTTAATTAATGCATGCAATCAACCCAGGTGCTTTAGTCACCTTGATTTGTATGCAGTAATTTATAGGTGAATTTTCTTTACACTTTCCCTTGCCTAAAACTTTCAAAACATTCATATAAATGTTGTACTTTTTTTTTTTTTTTTTTTTTTTTGCGGTACGCGGGCCTCTCAATGTTGTGGCCTCTCTTGTCGCGAAGCACAGGCTCCGGACACGCAGGCCCAGCAGCCATGGCTCACGGGCCCAGCCGCTCCGCGGCATGTGGGATCCTCCCGGACCAGGGCACGAACCCGTGTCCCCTGCATCGGCAGGCGGACTCTCAACCACTGCACCACCAGGGAAGCCCAAAAGTTGTATTTTGTTTGTTCTAAATAGTATCATCTGACAGAGTCACTGGTTTACTAATAGTGTTAACAGAAATCTCAAATGAAGTTTTCCTATTGTGACTCTTAAACCATTATTCATTGTACAATAGACAAATCCTGAATGATGGCCCCATATATTTTATCACTAGGTCAATGAATGCTATTTATGTCTTCTCTTATGTATGCATAAACATTGAAAGTTAAAAATTAAATTGTGTAAGTATTCAATACATGTCAATTGTTATGCTATACAGGAGATCTCAGTGGAGACAGTTTTGTCCCTCAGGGGACATTTGACAATGTCTGAAGAAATTTTTGATTGTCACAATTGGGATTTGCTACTGGCATCTAGTGGACTGAGGACAGGAATGCTTCTAAATATCCTATTGATAAAATGCACAATGCACAGGACAGTGCCCTTCAGCAAAGAATTATCCTATTCAAAATGTCAATTGTATGGAAGTTAAGACCCTAATCTAGAAATACAATCATAAGCAAGATAGAATTGCTCATCTCTCACATAAAATTTATAATTTAACAAAAGAGTACGCTAGTAATCATTAATTCATACAGTATTCACTCATAGAAAAGTGGTCTTATGTTTAAAATCATAGTTAAAATTTATAATTTGATAGGTTTAAAAGGGCACAATAAAAATACCCTTTCTTCATTTGTTTTTGGGACCAATTAATATGTAGGTATAGGGAAGAAATCATCAGTTTTACTACTTGCAGATGTTAGGTTGGAGGATGTTGCTTAAACATGCAGCCACCCAGTCTTATCTTATTAACTTATCTTCTTTTTATTTCTCCATTTCATTGTGAGACCATTGCCTATAGAAAAATCATGGAAGAGTAAGGATGTTTATAAAATTATGATTTCTGGAGTAAGACCATAACATATATTAGCATCTTGGCCTAAAAAGAGTTACTTTACCTTTCTGCAAAGTTATGCTTCTTAAAGTGATGATAATATTATCTATGCCATGTAGTTTTGCAAGGGTTAAAATGACAACACCTGCAAAGAGTTAAAAATAAAACTCAACATGTGGCAAACCTCCCCAGTACTTGTTGGTCATTCATCTTTTATAGTCTCATCTGAAACTAAGAACAGTTTCAAAATTAAACAGGAATTTATTTTCTTTCCTCATTCTTTAAGAGGAAAAACAAATCTTTAAGCAAAGATATATATTCTTTGGGAAGAATACTAATAACAATGAGAAGTTGGTATAGTTGTAATGTTCTTCATCTTATATTTTTTATTAGAAACTTAAGAAAGTTTCTTTCATCAGAAAGAAAGATTAGATGTCTACTCCAGGTCAAGCTTACTGGTTATAATTTTACAGGGAGAGTCATCAGTTTTTCCATTATCTTAAGTTCACAGGAGAGAATCAGAAATAAAAGTGACTTAAGAGCAAAAAAATTGGATGGAAGGGAAAAATTCAGTGACTTGGCAGGTTACTAATTTTTCAATTGAAGTAAAACAAATCATAATGTTATCTAGTTACTGTACTGCCTACAAACAACACATATAATCACAGTATATAGTGTAGTTTTACTTACTGTTTCATAAAATCGGAGAATTACTGTGGTATTTTTTATTGGACATAGGATAACAAAATTCATAAAAGAAAGAGGAAAAACACTAATAGTAAAAAGACAAGATGCAATTGGTAAGATAGACATTTCTTAACTGTATCACCTATTTTACTCAGACAAATGACAAGTGTTTATTTCACTTATTTTGATTGAAACTCACTTGCTCTTCTTATATTTTTATAATTAATTGAATGTTTAGGAAAATATTTTAATTTTTACATGCCTTAAGTTATGTCTCTAAAACCATATTCCTTCATCTTATTTGGTATTATTGATTTGTGAACTTGGAAGAGAATCAATAACATTTGACTTTTTTGAAACCTTATCACGAATGTGAAAATAATCTCTGATGCTGTTAGATTTTGTATAGAAGGAAACTTGTGATTGTGAGAACAAAAATGAACTTAAATACAAGAAACCTTTAGCTGAAGTATCACAATATCATTTTAACTGATCAGCTGCATACACACAAGTAGGAATTAGTCTTCAGAATAATAAAACATTTCAAAAGATTGATTATTAGGGTTTGAATTTTAATATAATGGCTTTAATTTTATCTTGTCTATTGCTTAGTAATTAGTAAATTCAATTTCATGTTTAATTTTGTTTTAAATTGCCTGTTACTCATAAAATGAAGTGAGACAGAACATAAGGGTAAAAGGTCTGCTCTCAGAATCCAACTTTAGTTTTTCCTGCCTATTTCACAAAAGAGAGTTCCTAATCTTTTTAGTAATTCTGCACCTAATTTTCCTCATTGACAAAGTGTAACTATCACTAAGGTAACTTGTAAGATATGTTTTTCAGGTGTTTTTTGACTTGAACTAATAAAGTAGTTCAAGTATATTTATGAATTATAAAGCCATAGGTTTATTCAAATGTGATAAGCAAATTATTGCTTTGTGGAATAGGTGAACCTTAATTTAGACAGGAAAATTTAGCTATTGTATGTTAAATAGCATTTTTCTTTCCACTTTCATTTTTTTTCTAAATATATTTCCTTGGTGGAGATATCATGCAGCTTTCATTTCAGCTATGATAACATAGCACTTGGAAACTGAGGAAATAATATGTGCAATTTTATTTATAAAGACAATTTTCAGAAAATTATTACAATCAAAATATAAGATTAGAAAATTAGCTTTGATTGATGTATGATTATACTAAAAATGATCATCTGTTTCATTTACCATATTATATTGAACATCCATCTAAAACCTAGTATTCTCACTACCTGACCCTTTAATATAATAAAATGAGTAATTGATTATTCAGATTCTAATGCTTGGACTAGTGTGGAAAGCTGCAGCCTTGTCAAATAAATAAATTGTTTGAGTGAGGAAGGGATATGTAAGCCAGAGACATAGTCCCTAAATATGTAAATATTTATTTTCCAAAAGGAAATTCATATCTAAAATTCAAATGATAGAGGCTTTGTGGTTTAAATATTTTTCTGATTTACTTTGTAATGCAATAATGTAATGACTACAAAGTAGGCAATTTAATGTCTAAATTTCGGTGAAAGTATTTTGACACCTCATTGAATATTATTTCTAAGACACTACCTTTGAAATAGAGAATTTCTCTCAGACTACAGGTTTTCTTTCTTCTTGAATCCTAGCTCACTTTTACATTTCATAAGCTTACTCACGCTGCCTTATTTAAGGAAACATTAGCTTTTTTCTCAGTACTTCTGTAAGTCTCAGAAAATATTAATAAGTTTTTAGGGAGTTGGCTCATACTTTTGCTTGATAAATCCAAAAATCATGATTAATCTGCTTCTTTCTTACCTATTTTTATTACAGAGGGTGGAAAAGAAAAATATTCACTTATCAAGTGAAACTAGGGGTGTCCAGTATGACGTTTTCGGGGTCATTAGGGAGGTTTCTTAAGAAAGCTTTGTTTAAAAAATAGACAAGTGCCAGCAGAAAATATGTTCATGGCATACTTTCATTCTTTTTCCTACCTAAATTAAAATGAGGTGTCTGGTACTGTAGCAACAGTCTTGCATCCACGCAGACAAAGTGCAACCATAAAAACCTAGCTGCTAGGATAGAGTAGCAGAAACAGGATGAGTTTTATTTCCTGGTGACACCACTGGGTAAGTCAAATTGAATCAGCAAATGCTTACTTCAAGACTGTTAAGAGAGAAAAATAAACCCTTATACATTTCAGCCTCTATAGGTCCTTTTCCTGATCCTTGCAGCTAAACACATCCCTTACTGAAACAAGTACCTACTATATAACATAGGCATTTAATTTTAAAAAAACTTCCCCTTCTCATGAAAAATAGTTCTCCAGTGAAGGTACCTTATCCTCTATAGTGTGCTAAAATTCTTTTTTTCTCTTTACTGATACTTGTAGACATTCTCTTTTCCTCTTACTTAGAACACCCCAGGTTTGAATTTATGTTCAAACCATTACACCCACTGTTTTTACTTATTTGGACAGTCTTCTAACCTTTACTTGAAGGTTTGATCTCCTGGATTATTGTCACATTCTCTAGTGCTATTCCTGTAGAGGTTTCCCTCTCAGGAAAAAGTATAAAAATTTTCTGTAGATCATCTAACAGGCTTAAGTCTTATAATCATAAGGCACATAAAAAAGCAGGGTTTATGTGAGCGTCTCAGAAGTCAAGAATTATTTCCAAGTCTGAATATCAAAAAGTCAAATACATAGTCCCAGTTTTCTACTTCTTGCAGAAATCCAATAACCATTTCAACATCCCAGAGAGGAATTAAGACTTTTTATTAGAGAAATTGAAGAGTCCCCAATGAAAAGATCTACATTTTGATAATAAGTAAAGTCCACAAATAAGATATATGTCTGCCTTTATAGTCGACTAAAAATGAAGGCGTCAGAGCTCAGAGGTTCCACCGTAGTCACAGACATTCTTCACCAACAACATAGTCCCTTTCTTTTCTCTTGATTATAAAAAGAAAGCCAGAGGCTACTAGACACATGAAGAAAATCTGCAACATGGATGAGATAGGTAATCAAAATAAACAGGAACACACAAGGAAGAAACACCACACCCTTAGGCCAAGAATTATAGATTATGTCTCCAAATGAGGTTTTGTGATATGCCTCACAGAGCAGAGATTCTCTAAGTTATGAATGGTTTCCATGTTATATTCCAGAGAATTGCTTAACTTATATGTTCTCTAGGAAGCAATGACTCAAATTGATTGTGTGTGTGTGTGTGTTCGCTTGTGTGTGCATGCTAACAAGCTTTACTGTGAGTAATCCTCTTACCGGGAACATCATGATAAGGACACTCAAGACATAAGGTCTCTTCACCAAGAAAATAATCATTAGTCTATTTATCCAGAAACCCAGTTAGACAAAGATATTAGACCAAATCATCTGTATTCTTTTCTTTCTCTTGGGGACATCCATCTAGTAAAGTGAACATGTGGATTACAGGACAGCTTTTGAAAATCCTTTCTTCCCTCTCCAAATCAGTGAAATGGGTAAAATTTTAAAAAGACTGTTGATGATATGTATTTTAAAGGATTTGGAGCAACTGGAATGCACAGACATTGCTGGTGGGAGTGTAAAATGGTACACATTGTTGGAAAACAATTTGATACTTATTTAAAAAGTTAATCATACATCTAGCCTATATGATGTCTTTGCACTCTTAGGAATTTAAATGAAATTTAAAAGAAAGATAGATAAAAATACATATTCACAAAACACTTGACAGGGCTGTTCATAGCAGCTTTATTCATAATGGCCAAACACTGAAAACCATAGCATGAAACAGAATGAGGAAAAATTATGACATATTTACAGTACAGTACTATACAATATGAAAAGGAGTGAGGTACTGGTACATGTAACAACATGGTTCTCAAAATACTATGTTAAAGAAGACAAAAACAAAGCTTAACATTGTATGTTTTCATTTATATGAAACCTAAGAATAGATAAAAGGAAAGTGTAGTCATAGAAATCAGATCAGTCATTGCCCCTGGACAGGGCAATGGTAGATATTACCATGGTGGAATTGACCAAAGAGGGCAAAAGAACATTTTGAGATGGTTGAAACAATTTACATCTTGTTTTGGGCAGTGGATACACAATTGCATGCAGCTGCCAAAGCTCATTCAGTAAACAGTTGTTTATTCATCTTTCTTTCTGTTTATTGTTTATTATACATCAGTTTTACAGAGGTGTGTTTATTATATATACACATATAATTTGTTTATTGTATATAAATTAAAGTATAGAAAAGCAAGACGTTTAAGAAGATTTTAAAATATATCTCCAAAATTATTAAAAAATACATTTTTTTCTGGAAAAAATAGGAAAAGGACACAAATAAAGGAAAAAGAATCAGACTGATACCATATTTTCGAGTCTTCCTGAATGTTAGAAAACAATAACATGGTTTCGTTATAATTTTGAAGGAAATTATTTTCAAGCTAGAATTCTATATCTAGTTAAATTTTTAAGCAGCATGAGAGCAGAATGAAGGCATTCAGACATTAAAGGACTCAAAAATTATGTTCCTTCATACCCTTTCTCCAGAAAGGAGTGGAAGTTGGACTGCCTGTCAGGAGAAACATACTAGAAACATTGGTTCCAAGAAACTAGATTTAGCATTCTTCCCTCACGGAAATCCAGATTCATTGGTCTTCTTGCTCCATCTTATAATAAATTCATTAGCATTCTCTGCCTCAAGACACTTGCACTTTCTGATCACTCCTCAGGTAATTGTTGTTTCCTATATATCTGCATGGCCTGCCTCTTCTACTCATCTAGGTTCTATTCCATTATTACCTAATCTTAGAGGCCTTTCCTAACCATCTTCCATTACACAGGTACCCTCCCCTTACTTGCTTACTCTCTAACCCCTTATCCTGTTTAATCAGTCTTCATACCATTCATCCCCATGTGGTACTTAATGTAATATAACACTGTGTTTTAATTGCATTATGTATATGCACGTTATATGTCATATAGACAGATATATAAATCATTAACTACATTATGGACTGTTTGCTTATTTCTGTCTATTCACAAGAGTGTAAGCTCTGTGTTAATAGACATTTTGTCAATTTTTTCACAATATCCCAATAAGAAAATTATTGGATACATAGAATAGTATTTATTGAATGATTAACTATCTTTTATTTCAATCATTTAAAAAAAATCACACTAATCCACTCTACTTCTCTTTGTCCTTGTGTGAATAAACCTTCCTATTAATTTTTTGAAAAATATCTTGAGAAGAAGAGGAGAGACATGTTCAGTCTGCAGACTTTCATGAATCACTTTGAAACAATCTTATGTAATTCCCAAAGGAAGTGCTGTCAGAGCTATGGCTTGTCTAATATGTAGATAGCAACTTGCTAATACAAGAAAAAGGTGAAATGTGAATAAAACAACTTTGGCCAACCTGCTAGAATGTGATGATGAAATTATTGTTTTGCAAACTGTTATAGCAGTGTATTGAATCTGATCTGAGAATGAAACTAGCTAGGCTACTAAGAAGATGTCCAAACAGTTTTTGGTTTGTTCAGGCACTGATGGTCATTTATTCACATTTTCATTTTACTTGATAGAGAATATTGATTTAATTTAAAGTGGATAAAATTAAATGTACTTCAGTTTATTTCACTGGGGTGTAAAGTCAGCTTCCACCTCCATGTTGTAATGTTATTTACTGTAAGTAGATGAAAAAAATTTTTTCTCTTTTCAGTGTTTTCCAAGAGCAAGTGACATGTGTTTTTTTACATTTCATGTCATGTGCTCACCAATTCTTTGTAAAATGATATTTGTATTTGTTTTACAATTCCTAAATAATTAGGATTCTATGATTACATCAATAAATTGGATCCATTTGTGTAGGAATCACAGATTAACATGGCATTTTCTGTTAAGTGTCGCTCCTCTTTCACATATGGCATTATAATGTTTTTTGCTTTACACCTTGGAAAAGAAAGTCTTGATACATCAAGATCTTTTCCCACTTCTCTTATAAGTTAACAAGCATTCATTATTGTCAAGCCATCTTACCTCTTTGCTATTTATTTTCCTCTTTTCTAAAGTAAGGGTGTTGATCTCAAAACGTGGTTTTCGGATTGTGCTCCTAGAGCTCTTGTTGAACATTATCTTCAGGAACTGTCTTGCTGGGGTGTGGGAAGGCTTAGGGGCAGAAACTGATCACATAGGATTTTGGAGGCCTTCAATCTCCCTATGTCCTCCCTCCCACCCCCCCCACCCTGAGTGCCCACCAAACACCTCTCCAGCAAGAGTATTCTGCTTTTACTATTTTATCCATTGTGCTTGCATATAGAGGTTGGTTTTATTTTTTTCTTACAAAGATAATATCAGTTAAAAATTTTGATGACTCTCAAAATAGTAACACTGTTGATCCTTTATTGTTTATAACTTTGCATACCTACAAAGTGACTTCTGCCTACTTAAGGAGTTTCTTTTCTGCTATATTTTGACTACACTAAGAGATTAGGTGCATGCC
Source organism: Orcinus orca (assembly GCF_937001465.1). Lineage (NCBI taxonomy): Eukaryota > Metazoa > Chordata > Mammalia > Artiodactyla > Delphinidae > Orcinus > Orcinus orca. Next base: position 59,986,340 of record NC_064564.1, read on the forward strand.
CAGTGCAAAAACATGCATTTTCATCCTGCATCCTCAAAACTTAGCCTAATATGAAGCTGAAATGGGTGTTCAATAAGGGTTGGATATTGAATGTATTGATTAATGAGTAAGTACATTTCAAAATAACTTCATGACCCAAACTTCCTTTGTATATTTCACCAGTGATAATTTAAATTAATCCATATTGTCAGTTTAGAATGGGGAATATTTTCATAGCCATCAACTTTAAACATGTCTCTCAAAACACTGACACCAACATACTGAAACTATAAAATATTTGTTCAATCATTTAATTAATACAAGATATTAATATATGTATTCATATATAATTTTTATTAATCCATTCATCTACTGATGGAACTTCAGTTGATTCCATGTCTTGGCTATTATGAATTATGCTGCAGTGAACATAGGAGTTCAGGTATCTCTTCAAGAGAGTGATTTCATTTCCTTTGAATATATAACCAGAAGTGGGATTGGTGGGTGGGTGGTTCTACTTTTAATTTTTTGTGGAACCTCCATTTTGTTTTCCATAGTAGCTGTACCAATTTACACTCCTACCGACAGTGTACAGGGTTTCCTTTTCTCCAAATCCTTGCCAACACTTGCTATCTATTGTCTTTTTGATAATAGCCATTCTAACATGTGTGAGATGATACCCGTTTGTGGTCTTGATTTGCAATTTCCTGATAATTAGTGATATTGAGAACCTTTTTCATGTACCTGTTGGTCATTTGTATGTCTTCTTTGGAAAAATGTCTATTCAGGTCCTTTGCCCATATTTTAATTGAACTATTTGATTTTTTGCTATTGAGTTGTATGAGTTCCTTTTATATATTGGATATTAATGCCTTATGAGATATATGGTTTGCAAATATTTTTTCCCCTTTTGTAGCTTGCCTTTTCATTTTGTTAGTTGTTTCTTTTCCTGTGAAGAAGGTTTTCAGTTGATGTGGTCCCACATGTTGATTTTTCCTTTTGTTGTTTTGCTTTTGGTTTCATATTCAAAATTTTATGGTTTCAATTTTTACATTTAAATCTGTAACCCATTTTGGGTGAATATTTGTGAATAGTGTAAGATAGGGTTCCAGTTTCACTCATTTGCATGGGATTATCCTGTTTTCCCAACATCGTCTATTGAAGAGACTGTCCTTTCCCAATTGAGTATTCTTGGATCCCCTGTCAAACATCAGTTGATTATATTTATATATATGTATGTGTATGTTATGTATATATATATGGATTTATTTCTGGGGTCTCCATTCTGTTCCATTGTTTTTTTTTTTTTTTTTTTTGCGGTACGCGGGCCTGTCACTGCTGCGGCCTCTCCCGTCGCGGAGCACAGGCTCCAGACGCACAGGCTCAGCGGCCATGGCTCACGGGCCCAGCCGCTCCGCAGCACGTAGGATCCTCCCGGACCAGGGCACGAACCCGCGTCCCCTGCATCGGCAGGCGGACTCCCAACAACTGCGCCACCAGGGAAGCCCTGTTGCATTGGTTTTTGTGTCTGTTCTTATGAAAGTATCATGCTGACTTCATTACTGTAGCTTTGTAATATAGTTTGCAACATAATGCCTCTGACTTTTTTGTTCTTTCTCAGGACTGTTTTGATTATATAGGGTCTTTTGGAATCTCATAAGAATTTTAGGATTGTTTTTCTATTTTTGTGAAAAATGCCGTAGGAATTTTGATAGCAACTGAATTGAATCTATGGATGGCTTGGTGTAATATGGACATTTTAACAATAATAATTCTTCCCATCTATGCACATGGAATATTGTTCCATTTATTTGTGTCTTCAATTTCTTTCATGAAACTCTTACAGCTTTCAGCAGACAGATCTTTTACCTCCTTGATTAAATTTATTCCTAAGTATTTCATTATTTTTTTGATGCTATTGTGAATGAGATTCTTTACTTCTTTTTCAGATAGTTAGTGTATAGCAACAATTGATTTCTGTGTGTTGATTTTGTGTCTTGCAGTTTTACTGAATTTTTCTGTGGAGTCTTTAAGATTTTCTATATATAAGATCATATCTGTGAACAGAAATAATTTTACTTCTTCCTTTCCAATTTGGATTCCTTTTATTTCTTTTTCTTGCCTAATTACTGTAGTTAGGACTTCCAGTACTATGTTGAGTAGGAGTGGTGAGAAGGAGCACTCTTTTCTTGTTTCTGATCTTCAAGGAAAACTTTTCAACCTTTCACTCTTGAGTATGATGTTAGCTGTGAGTTTGGCATATATGGTCTTTATTATGTTGGAATATGTTTCTTTGATACTAATTTGTTGAGAGTTTTTTTTTTTATTTTTTTATTTTTGGGGTACATGGGCCTCTCACTGTTGTGGCCTCTCCCATTGCGGAGCACAGGCTCTGGACGCGCAGGCTTAGCAGCCATGGCTCACGGGCCCAGCCACTCCGTGGCATGTGGGATCTTCCCAGACCGGGTCACGAACCTGTGTCTCCTGCATCGGCAGGCGGACTATCAACCACTGCACCACCAGGGAAGCCCCTGTTGAGAGTTTTAAGATGGAATGATGCTGAGTTTTTCAGGTGCTTTTTCTGCATCTATTGAAATGATCATATGATTTTTAGCTTTCATTCTATTAATGTCATGTAGCACATGTACCAATTTGCGTTTGTTGAACCATCCTTGCATCCTAGGATTAAATCCCACTTGATCATAGTATATCAAGTGTGTGAAAATAAATTTCAGTAGTTTAAATCACTCAGTCTGTGTTATTTTGTTTTGGCAGTTTTATCAAGTTGTTACAAATGTAAATCAATTTGTTTTGAAATCATATACAAGATACACAAGCAGCTTATGCAGCTCAATGTCAAAAAAACAAACAACCCAATCAAAAAATGGGTGGAAGACCTAAATAGACATTTCTCCAAAGAAGACATACAGATGACCAATAAACACATGAAAAGATGCTCAACATCACTAATTATTAGAGAAATGCAGATCAAAACTACAATGGAGTATCACTTCACACCGGTCAGAATGGCCATCATCCAAAAATCTACAAACAAATGCTGGAGAGGGTGTGGAGAAAAGGGAACCCTCGTGCACTGTTGGTGGGAATGTAAATTGGTACAGTCACTATGGAAAACAGGACGGAGGTTGCTTAAAAAACTAAAAATAGAACTACCATATGACCTAGCAATCCCACTACTGGGTATATACCCACAGAAAACCATAATTCAGAAGGACACATGCACCCCAATGTTTATAGCAGCACTATTAACAATAGCCAGGACAGGGAAGCAACCTAAGTGTCCATTAAGAGAGGAATGGATAAAGAAGATGTGGTATATATGTACACTGGAATATTACTCAGTCATAAAATGAAATGGAATTGGGTCATTTGTAGAGACATGGATGGACCTAGAAAGTGTCATACCGAGTGAAGTAAGTCAGAAAGAGAAAAACAAATTAATGCATATATGTGGAATCTAGAAAACATTATAATTTTAAAAGCATATTTTAAAATATTTTTCTCTTTTTCTTTTTTTGACCAGTTTTTCTTTAGAGCAACAGCTTCAGCTTTGGAGAACCCTGTGCTCTAAAACAAATCTTTAAATTGTTTTATTATTTAGGAAGAATACCTATGCATATATTTTATGATTGAATATTTGAGAATTTTTTCTTTAGTCTAAATCATCAAGTTAACCTCAGGTGAGTGTTATGTTTTAGAGTCAAAACACATCCTGTATGGAGATATTTATGTGCAACAATTCTTTCTTTTCTTTAGTAGTCTTGCAGAATCCAGTTGAATCTGTATCATTCCTAAGTATCTAATGCGTAGGTTGCTTATTTGTTTACCCATTTTTGGTTGTTGCCATTGAGGAAATATTTTCTTATGGAGAACAGAGAACACATATTTTATAAAATTTGTATTTCTTCTTGATTTAAATCTACTTTGGAAATTCCTGCATATTCTCTGAACATTGGATCCTTTTTCATGATATCCAGAGTATGTTTATAGGTTTCCTTACTTTTTTTCAGTATTCATTCTTAAAAATAATTGATTCTCATTGCCTTGTATTGGTCAAGACTGCAAATGCCAAAAATAGCATGTAGGTGAAAGTATGTAGAATGATGAAAATTTTAAAAATTCATTGATTCTTAAAAATAAAAAATGTCTTTCAAAAACAGTTTTATGAACTTTTATGTAATAAAGATATAGAACTTTCTTAAATAAGATGGCCTTAGACATTGCTAGTTTTATTTTCTCCTGTATGTAGAGGGATAATTCTTTTACTCCTGATATTTTTTTCTGATTGATTTATAAAAAATACCCATAAAATTTTAATAAGATCTTGTGTTGATTTCATATTTCATTGATAATAATTAAAAAACTATCATTCACCGTATGCCTAAACCATACACAGTTTAGAGAGGAAAGCAGTTTTGTTGAAAGGAAGTTGCTTTTGATTTAGAACTCTAAGAATTATAACCTAAATTTAGTAGAATGTTTAACTTCAAAGTGACAGTGTACAGCCAACTCTCTCCCGATAGGCTTACTATTTCACTCTCTCTTTTTTTAATCTGCAATAAATAAATAATCAAAATCTGTCCGATGCCACATGTAACAACTTCAGATTCTGGGAAATTCAACTCTGCCCTGGATGATTCCACAGAAATACTTTTGTTTAGGAATGGAGATGAGATTTCTTCCCAGAGACCTAGAGACAGTTCCTGGGGACAGACACTGTGTGTGTGTGTCCCATTGGCTTCCTACACAGGTAAAAGTCAAAAGTCTGTGTTTTCATGGTTTTGAGGATGAAAGAAAGAGCTGTCTTCACATGTTATAATAAGTGGAAAGCATATGTATAACAAATTAAAGATAAAAATAAGTGTAAAAAAACAGTTCAAAAATGAGTAGGTTTGAATTTTAAAATTTTACCTTTTTTACTCACTTTTATGCCAAGCAAGAGATAAGGAGAAATGACTACTGTGTGAGGAGCTAAGTTGACTTCAGAGTCTTCCTCCCGCATTCTCTTTGGCAACCAGTCAACCCGTCAACCCAGTTTTCCCATCAATATTCTGACCTTTGTCCATGAACTGAATTATTTGGTAAATCCTCCATGATTCTACCATTTCTCACCTATCATCTTTGGAACTTTTTTATTTAGAAAATACACCAGAATTCTAAATAGATGAATTAACTCTTTCTTTCTAATAAATATGACCAGGCAAAGTTTGGTCTGATTCGTAATCTAGAGAAAAAACAAAAACAAAATCAAGACAATGACAATAGTATAAATCAAAAAGTTGGAGGTAGGGGAAGGAATGAAGAAAAGAAGAAGCAAAACAGACCTCACACAATATTTTCCCATGATCGTGGGCTTGGATTCAGGAAAAGTATGAAGAATAGAAGGTATTGACAAGTATGGAGGTAGGATCCCAACTCTAGAGCAATAATAAAAGAGGGAAATAATTACCATTTCAACTCAACAGCTCTCCCACTCTCTGTAGTTGTTAAAAATCTTATTAATGGAAAAATGTTAAATGATAAAAATATTATAAATACAGGAACATGTTTTTGATGGGATATCAGAATAGTCAAAACTGTTTAAGACAAAATTAGAAAATATAAAATACCAGAAAATATGATGTTGGAACAAAAAAACAGAATATGACCATAGAGGGACAAAATCTGTTAGTATTTTTTTTATATTCTTCCAGTGTCTGTATTTCTGTTAATATTCTGTTTACTTAATTGAGGCTTAATATATGCCATGAACAATTCTATGAGTGTTACATGTATAAACTCAGTTCTTTCAAGAAACTTTTGAAATAAATACTACCTTTGTTCTCATTTCATGAATGAAGAAACTAAGATAAAATATTTAGAGAATGGCAGAACGTTTTTAGGCAGCAGTGTACAGATGTTAAAATATTTTCACTTTTCATATAAAAATGTAGTATAAGAAGGAACATTAAAAAAAATTCTAGTCTAGTTTATGCAGCACTTCTGACTCACGTTCTCATTTAATCATAATATAGAGTTCCTATGTTTTAATCCAACTGCAGATTTTTCTATCGTATTACTGCATTTCCAGTTCTTTTCACCAGCACTATTTTACATGAAATTCCTCAGCACAGTAAGTGCTGTGATTTTGCTTGGTATTTGCTATTCATTTGTTTCTCTTGCCTTGCCCTGCTCACCAGTAATTTCTCCCTCACACACATACACATATTCATTCCCTCACACTCACACCTGGACCTAGCTTTTCTTTACCGGAGGTCTTTCACATGGAAAATGCAGAGATCTCTTCTCTGTGTATGTATTGCTTCCTTCTATTTTGTGATCTTTTTCTGGGCAGCGATAGAGTTTGGGCACATTTATGACACTCCAATTATGTTTATAGTTTTTGATCATTTGCTTTTTTATCTCTCAACTGAGGAATACTGATTTATAATTACAAATAATTCAAAAATTGCATCAGTGGTCCTTGGAACAAGAAATGTTAAGCAAAATGTAACAAATATAATTTTAATTAATTAATAATTAGTAGGCAGCTCAAATATTTTCCCACAGATGTCTAAGCTTGGAAAAGGCCTTTTTACCTTTTTATCTGTTTGCGAATCAGTTCTTGTAGTCCTGGCCAATTTCCTCTTCTTCTTATTAAAAGATTCATACTATTATTTAATGGATTATTACTGTGTTACTCTGTGTGTGTATACGTGTGTGTGTGTGTGTGCACACATAGCTTCTTTCAATCTAGTGTGTGCGCACATAGTTTCTTTCAATCTAGTGTGCTCAAACTGGTCGAAAGGGATTTCTCTCTTTCTTGTCTTTGTTTTTATTGTTTTTGTGTGTGTGTCATTTCTAACCCATTGTGTACCTATCTAGAATGTTTTCAAATTTGAAAATCACTCAGGTATTGTGATTTATTAGTATTTTGTTGCTACAGATGAGAAATGCCCACCATAGGGTAATGTGTGTGGCAGTGTTCACTCAAGAACATATAAGGTAATACAGCAGATACTTCTTTGTATGTATCAGATAAAGATTTTTTTAAAAACAGACTAGCTAATAGAACTATTAAATTTTAAGTTTGAACCTCAGATAATTCTCTTTTCATGTGGAATAATACTATATATTTGCATCACCTTTATTTATTTTCTTCTACAAAATTGCCTCTTGCACGCATTATAAAAGGACAATTACGAGGGTGTTTCTTGCAGCATATTTTGACTCTAAAAGCCAGGAAACAATTTAAATATTTATTAGTAATAATTTTTAAACAAAATAACATTGTGCAAGGATTTAGAAGAATGAATGAATGATGTCTTTATATATCAATGTGGGTAGATCTCTAAAACAGAATGTAGGTGAAGAGAAGATGCTGATTGATTGAAAAAGAAGAATACAGTTTATTTTAAAAACATAAAACAACTAATACATTGTTTATGAAAATCGTATCTGTTTATAAATATAAAATTATTGGGATGGAGAGATATGCATGACATTTTTCATAGTACTTTTCTTTTGGAGAGAAGGAGAGCTAAGGAGACTGAGCGAAGAGAACTTTAACTAAATCTGTTATAATTTATGTTTCTATTTTAAATTTTCAAAATAGCAGGGAGCAATACAACCAAATGTTTAAGGTAAACCTGCAGTAGGGGGAACATGGCTCTTTGTTATTTGTCCTTCATAGTCATTTCCATTTTTAAAATTTCTCACATAGGAAAAGAGAACTATTCATTCTCTGCAGGAAACAAAAGCTTCTACTTTCTAAATTGTTATAAGAAACTGTCCTGAATATTATCATATAGAAAATAGATTAAATTGCTTGATCATGTTGATAAACAACATCAGACACATTGATGATGATTTAAATCAACCCCATTATTTTTTAAATAAGATCAAGACCCAGTGGGTTTAAAATGTGTACAGTTGTTCCTAACACACATTTGTTAAACATTTTTACCAAAGAAGTGGATTTGGGTTCTGTTGTGGACTAAACAACATTTTGTTGACGTTTATAGTAAAACAATTGAAATTTGAAAACAATTCCAGCTTATAATGAGTAAATGACTAAAAGAAGACAAAAAACTTTAAGGGTAATTCATCTTACAGAGAGCCTGCTCTGCTCTGCTATCAGACTGCTCCCCATGAACCTTTCTCTGGGATTGGATTCGATTCATAATCCAAAACGGTGTTACTAGAAGTGACGCTATTTGCCTTGGGCAGTATGCTTGAGCAAGAGAAAATCTGATCACAATATCAATCTTAAGAAACACTGGAAAAATAGATATGTTTTATTAAAACAAATAAGATACACTACAAAAATACCAGTATTTGTGAAAAGGTCCTTGTGGATGAGAGCTCATCCTTAATGTTCCTGAGACAAGCTCTTGGCTCTCATGAAGCATAAGCAATCTTGCCTCTCAACCCATGAGAAGATAGAACTTATTTAAGATTTGCCAATAACATATTACTTCGACTATATTACTTCTTGCCCTTTAGGGATGGGTGTCTCAACATAAAGTAATATTTCAGATACCACACTAAATATTTTTGTGGTCTTCAAATTGATTTTTGTGAGTAACTCCTGTCTCATAGACCCATCAGGATGACTTAGTTTAAAGGGTACCCTGAGAGTCAAGACAGACCAAGGATCTCAATGAAACAACATGACTTCAGAGGAAAACAGTTAAAATAACAAATTGACTGCAATAAGGACAGTGAAAGAACTGCCTAAGACTCACAAGAGAAAACTAAGCCTGTGATAATGAAACTACTTTGTCTATTGCTTTAAAACTGTTCAGTGAAATCCTGAGATCTCACTGCCCTTATTGCCTGTAATAGGGTCAAAGAATGCCTGCTATAAAGAGTAAGTAATATCTTACTATGTTTTTATCAAGTATCAATACATATATTAAAGAATCAGTAGAAAATATGAAGACAACATTTTCAATAAACGTTTTAAACCTTATACAAATCTATGCAATTGAACTTTTTCTATTGAAATAAAAAAGCAGCATGTTCAGGACACGGTCCTAATTAGAACTCTAGCTATGTAAATCCCAGATGAGCTTCTCATGTTTCCAAGTTGAGCTTTGGATGAAGATATTTATTTGCCTTTATTAGAGTAATCTCTGTAGACACACTGTTCCAAATAATCTAACAAATGAGTTAGCAATAATAATGATTTTTAAAAATTGTAATGTGTGTCTATTTCACTGTATTGTAGGCGTGCATGTTTACAAGAAGTGTTCAAATCTAACTTAGAAAAAAAGTTTCACTTATTTCCCATAGGAGTAGTTTTATTAATGACCTAATATGTGTAAAGTGCTTTCCACACACAAAAAAATAGTAATTTTCAAAACATTATTGCTGAGAAAAAGAGAATTGCTAAGTTTCTCAAGGTATATTAACCATGGTAAGCCCTCAGGGTATCATTTACTTTGATGGGAAAAAGTTTAATTGTTGAAAGATGCTCTAATGGATGAAAACAATAATGCACTTTAAAATATGTGCATTGATTTTCCTCTTAGCCTTTGAAACTCCAGTAGGTTTCCCAGTGACTTTACATTCCTGCATTTCCAGTGCTTTCATTCTGTTGAACTCACACCTTTACTGAACTTCTTTAAAATGGGGTTGATAATTGCTTTAGCCATTTTCTTTTCTTTTATCTCTGTAAAGAATGGGTTGCAATTTATGCATCAACTTTTATTTTCACCTTTTTTTAAAGTAAGATTTTGGATCTCATGCTCTATTTTACTGTTTTTGGTATAATACATTTTGATGAAAGCTTCCTAATTTAAAGCATATTTCTTTATTTTCCTTTTAAGAATTTATTTCAGTAGTGATTTATTCAGAATCTTATGAATTTCTTCATCTGGTTACACTTTCATTTCTTCTGAAGCAACAGTGAACTTTTGACATTATTAAGCAACATTTTAATGTATTTTTTCATCTTTAAGGCCTTTAACTCATTTAGTGACTTTTTAAATTTAGTCACATTTTTTACCTCTGCTTTCATGTTCTTATTTAATATAATTATGTGTATATATAGATGATAAAGATGAAATACAATTAAAAAAGATGGAAATATGTATAGCTGTGGAGTAATAAATTTACTCTTTTAAGGATAAGACTGAGAGACATACTTTCTTCTTCATTTACCTTAAAATTTTGTCATCTTACTTGGAACACATAGTTTATGTATTATATATTCATTTGCTTTTAGTGGAAGTTGTTTGTTTAGAAATTACCTGAAGACCACTTTCATTGTCGTCTTTCATTTTTCCACTTCTTTGAGATATAAATGACATATAACATTATATCAGTTTAAAGTGTACAACATAATCTTTTGATTATGTATATATTGTGAAATGATTACCACAATAAGTAGAGTTAACATTCATCACCTCACATGATTACACATTTTGTCCCTGTGATGACAACTTTTAAGATCTAATTTCTTAGCAACTTTCAAATATACAATACGGTATTGTTAACTATAATCAACATGCTGTATATTATATACCCCAAACTTATCTATTTTATAACTGGAAGTTGGTATCATTTGACCTACTCCTCCATATACCCCATGCAAACTTTGACAACCACCAGGCTGTTTGGTTTCTATGACTTTGGTTATTTTCGATTCTAAATGTAAGTGAGATCACACAGTATTTGTCTTTCTCTGTGTGACTTATTTCATTTGGCATACTGTCCTTAAGGGTCATCCATGTTGCAAATGGCAGGATTTCCTTATTTTTTATGGGTGAATAATATTTCATTGTGTGTATATATTTTATACACACACACACACACACACACACACACACACACATCCTTTTCTTTATCCATTCATCCACTGGTGGAATTTCAGTTGATTCCATCTCTTGGCTATTATGAATTATGCTGCAGTGATTTCATTTCCTCTGGATATATAACCAGAAGTGGGATTGGTGGATGGTGGTTCTATTTTTAATTTTTTGAGGAACCTCTATATTATTTTCCACTGTGACCGTACCAATTTATATTCCTGCCAACAGTGTACAAGTGTTCCCTTTTCTCTACTTCTTTGTCAACACTTGCTATTGTCTTTTTGATAATAGTCATTCTAACATGTGTTAGATGATATCCCTTTGTGATTTTGATTGTAAGTTTCCTGATAATTAGTGATATTGAGAACCTTTTTCATGTACTTGTTGGTCATTTGTATGTCTTCTTTGGGAAAATGTCTATTTAGTTTCTCTGACCAGTTTTTAAATAAGGTTGTTTGTTTTTGCCATAGAGTTATATGAGTTCTTTATATGTTTTGGATGCCAACCCCTTATCAGATATATGGTTTGCAAATATCTTCTATCATTCTGTAGGTTGACTTTTTATTTTGTTGATGGTTTCCTTTGAAGCTTTTTAGTGTGGTGTAGTCCCACTTCTTTATTTTTCTTGGCTTTTCTTTTGGTGTCAAAACCTAAAAATCATTGCCAAGACCAATGGTAACCCCCTGTATTTTCTTCTAAGAGTTTTAGAGTTTCAAATCTTAACATTCAAGTCTTTAAGTAATTTTGAGTTAATTTTTATGTGCAGTGTAAGGGAGGGGTCCAATTTCATACTTTTGTATTTGTCCAATTTCCCCAATTTATTGAAGATACAGTGTTTTCCCCATTTATATTATTGGCTTCTCTGTTGTAAATTGATTGACCATATATGTACATGCTCTATTTCTGGACTCTCTATTCTGTTCCATTGAATGTGTCTGTTTTTATGCCAATGTCATACTGTTTTGATTGCTTTAATTTTGTAATGTAGTTTGAAATCAGGAAAGGAAACATGATGCTTCCAGCTTTGATCTTTGTTCTCAAGATAGGTTTGGCTATTTGAGATCTTTGTGGTTGCATATGAATTTTAGGATTTTTTTTTCTATTTCTGTGAAAACTGCCATTGTAATTTTGGTAGGGATTATGTTAGATCTGTAGTACATAGTACTACATTCTTTGTGCAGTATGGCCATTTTAACAGTATTAATTCTTCCAACCCATGAGCCTGGAATATCTTTCCATTTATTTGTGTTGTCTTTAATTTCTTTCATCAGTGTCTTATATTTTTCAATGTAGAGATCTTTCAACTCCTTGGGTAGATTTAATCCGAGTTTTTTTTTTTTTTTTTTCTTTTCGATGCAATTGTAAGTTGTAAATTTTTTTAATTTCTCTTTCTCATAGTTCAGAAATTAGCGTTCACAGCTAATTTTGTTTTGCATAATCATTTTTAACGTCTATTTAATATAAAAACCAACTTACTATTAAATTAGTAAATAATGGTATAAGTGGTACACAGATATAGAAAATACCATGAAGACTGTGAACCAATAAGGAAAACACTACTGGTGAGGGTACAACATGGTGAAAACTTGCTTCCTGGACTGGGAGCCTGAGCATAAAGGGGTCTGCCCTCTGATCTGAAGGGTAGACAGTGGAAGGAATCTGGGCAAATAGACCCAAGATGAGCACAATCTGCATTGAGGAATGAACATCCAATGGTAACAAAAGGAAATTTAATTCAGTATAACTTCGGCTTCATCACATAAGGGAGTGGTGTATTATTCTTAATTTCTGTTTGGAGACAGAGATTTTAAGAAAATTCCCTCTGTAGATAAAGAAAACACCTTCATTCCCACCCTCAAGGCTAGACCCCTGTCAGGAGGTCCAACTGACAGTTGTGGGACAGGCTGCAGGTGCTAGGAGAGCACTGTGCCGCAAAGCACAAAAGTAGGTGGCTAAACCTCCAGGGTGGGAGGCTGATATATGTAAAATACTAAAACTTCTCTTTTCCAAGCAGTTCTTTAAAATTGTTGTCTGCCTGCTCTTTCTGGCTTGATTGAATTAAAGTCAAAGATACAAGTCCTTTCCCAGGCTCCTGGCTGAACCAATGGAAGTTGAAAACTGTTTACTTTTGATAAGTACAATTAAGAACTGCCTGTGCTCTCTCCTGGATACTCAGGAATGAAGGACTCTGGTCCAATGTACATGGGCTGCTCACTCTTCACTCTGTATGGCAGTCTCTAGGCCCATCCACATCTCTACAAATGACCCAATTTTTTTCCTTTTTATGGCTGAGTAATATTCCATTGTATATATGTACCACATCTTCTTTATCCATTTGTCTGTCTGTGGGCATTTAGGTTGCTTCCATGACCTGGCTATTGTAAATGGTGCTACAATGAACATTGGGGTGCATGGAAGCACAGCTCATTTTTGTATATTGCGTTTGTATCCTACAACCTTACTGAATTTGTTTTGACAGTTTTATGGTGAAGTTTTTAGGGCTTTCTATATATACTATCATGTCACTTGCAAATAGGGACATTTTAATTTTTACCTCTTCCTTTTCGATTTAGATGCATACTTTCATTTGTTGTCTTAATTGTACCATTCTTCAAATCCTGCTCCAATTTTGGATTATGACAAATGATGAAAAAAACTAAAATTGAGAGCACTTTTGCTATCCAAAATAAATCTTTAACCAGCTTGTTTTGGGGGAAAATCATCTTTTTAAATTTTGTTAAACAATCAAAATAGCATTTTCTCTGCAGTTTATTCCCTTTAAAATGGACTGTGTGGTTAACTTGACATACAAAAGTTTGTCATATACTTTAGGCCTGTAGGAGGGGACATATAAACTTAACATGTGTTAAATTTCAACTTGAGTAGGATATCAGTGAGTATCTAGTTTATGTGCTGTAAACTGCACAGTTAACATAAATGTACACAAAATTATTGACATTTCTGAAACACTGTAAAGATGTGACTTCTTTATGTGTGGACTTAGAAATATTAAAGGTATTCAGATTAAATATGATTGTTAATATTTTCATTTGATTATGTATGCAATCATAAGCAGCATTTAATTTAGTATCCTGATGATAATATCATGCAAGTGTGTCCATTTTTACATGTTAACTATAAGTACAACCAATTCTGACATTTGGGTGAGCTTCACTGGTTTTCTCTTTGATCTTCTATTTTAGATCCAGTGGAGTATTAAAGACATGAGCCCTAAGCAGAGGCTAAAATAATTTTGCTTAGAGACTTTGCCTCAATCCTGTTAGAGTTCTAGAATAGCCCTACACCACCATCTGTTTGAGTGAGAAAGTTAGGAATGAAACAATATATCTGTGTTCATGATTTAGTTGGAAAATGTTGTGTTAAATAAATATTAAACACAAAAATCTAGAAATGTATCGATAGCAATTCCATTTTTTCTTGTGTTTAGTTTGTATCCAAATATCAATGAAGCAATCTTGAAAATGTATATAGGGCAGTAACTTTTAGGCAGTCAGATCAGTGTGTTTTATAATAATGGGAAAATTGGAATAATTCAGTCAAGGCATCCCATTATTCTGTCACAGCAATTAGATATCCCATATATTTTGAATCCCTCTGCCTAGCACAACACCTAGAATTTGGTGTGCATTCAACAAATGTTATTTCCAATGAGTCACTAAATTCTTCTCTGCTATGGAGGAACATTAAAGAGGAAATTTCTTTTAGTTGTACTCTCACTGTGGACTGACAGGAAGTCTGTAGGCATAAATGTCCCCTTTATAACACATACTGCTTTTCCTTAATAAGTGGCTCTGAATTCATGGCACATTTTTTTCCCTTTTGGTTAGAATACTTATCCAGCATCCCTGATAACTCTTTCATTAGTTTTCTTGTGTTATAGCTCTGGTATATTCTTTGCTGCTCATCCCTGTACTGACAGTAAGAACTCTAAATTGTGGAAGATTCTGATGTTTGCCTTTTTTTTTTTTTTTTGTATAATGCTTCCCTTTTTTTAAAGCACATTCATGTATAATTTTGAAAATCATTTTAAAATACACATAACAAATATTAACATTCTCATTGTAAAATAATTCAAACAGTGTAATGGTTCTCCTTGGCTACTCCCCCAGTCTAAGATACCTCTTAAAGGATAATTGATTTGTCAATTTTTTGTGAATATTTTTATGCATTTATATACATAATGAACACATACAAAGATAACAATCTAAATGGCATCATCCAGCAGCTACTTTTTGATTGGTTCTTTATTATTATTAAATACATGTTCTATGTACATGATATATAATATACTTATATATCATTTATATTCTGTCTTGGTAATACTGTGTCAAGCGAATCCATCTTATTACTTTAAACTGATGTTTAATATTCTGTAGGACATATTGACAGCTCCCCCCTCTTCAATTTTAAATTGGATAATCTCACCCTTCTTTGGTGGCCATAGTAAGAAACTGTTTGGAGGTAGCAAGATGCTGCCATGGTCAACCACAACAATACCAGATTAATTCCAGCGTGATGCTAGGAGATGAAATTCCTGATCTCCCAGCCTAAAGATAAGACATCCTCATAATAGGAGATAGAGAAGATAACAAAATGAAATTCTGATAATTATTTATTTATTCTGAGTGACATATAGATAAGTGGGAGAACAAGAAGACTTCAGTGTTTTAGATTTTTGGAAACACATACATCTGGAATTACTTATTTCAAAGAAACTGTATATCCCTCATACTTGGTTCCTTCCTTTCAATCTAACCAAGTTTCCAGCCAGAAAATCTTTTGCAGTGATTTGAAACAACGCCAGTGTGGCTTTATAGTGTTGCCTGATCCAAGTGCAAACTAGTCTTATAAATTTACCATTTTATTTTAGCATGTGAATATAAAATGAAAAGTTAATTTTTCCTGTGTTATGTGTTTGATACGTGCAAAGCCCATCTTTGGTGATAAGGTGCTGCCAGTTGTTTTCCTTCCAAGGGTGTGGAGACAATATTATTCTTCTTTTATCTAAATTACATGTAGAACCAGATGTTTACATACAGGTTTATCAGTTGGAATTAAACTAACCTATTTTTTTCATTGCTCTTGGATTTTGTTTAACAGTTTTATTGAAACATATTTGCCATACAATAATTTGCACATATTTAAAGAGTTTGTGATTTGGTAAGTTTTGACAGGAATACACCCATGAAAACATTGTCACAATCAAGATAATGAACATATGAAAACTTAACATTTTGTTTCCAAGGCAGGCTACGTATTTTGTAGGGCCCATTGCAAAATAAAAATGTGAGGTACCTACTGGGAATGGGGAAGTATATAAATCTCCTTCCACTGTGTTTTACTGCCCGAACTCGGGGTGGGCAGGAGACCTCTAAGGGGTGCTAACATTTGTGATGTAATGTTCTTGGTTCCGGGATCTGGGTATTCAAGAAGGACCCTGTGGGTAACCTGCAAAAGGTGCTATGATGCTACCAGCCCAACAAAAGCAATAAAAGACAAATGTGTATACTTTTGTATTTCATGGAAGAATGAGGACTCTTTTGTTTTGAATGATACTGATGAAACCATAGCCCAAGAAAAGATAAGGATTCTCTTTCAAATCTTCAGCTAAATTTAACTATATATGCATTAAAGACTTTATAATGTCTTTTTATTTATATACACTAGGCTTGAGAGCCAAGTGTGTGCCTTCTAATTTCAATTAAGGAAAGATACTGAGTTGTTAAAGTGAACTTTCCCTATAAGTATTAATTGTAGAATTATTTCAATTTTGTGCCTAACTAAACACCCTTGAATGGATTATTAAATAAGTATTCATAAATCAAAGTGAGTGAATATTATCTTTGGGAAGGGTTCTGGAACCATAGCACTTCCACTATAAATTGGTAAGATGAGAGTAAGTAAATGAAACAATTATGATTAAAGCACTTATACAAAAATTCAAATTCAGAAATTACCACACACAAAAAAAATTTAAAAATTACAAACAATGGTAAAAAATTGAAAGATATTGTACAATATCCAAACTTGTTAAATTATAATCTCAGAAGACATTGTGAAGACTTACACAGGACAATTGATATACTCGTACATATTTAGCTTGAATGTAAGGATATTTATGAAGTGTAATCTTGAGATTCAGTAATGTCATTTTATTCATGTGCTGCCATATGCAAAGTAGCAATATTATACTGCATTTTATCAATTTTAAGACAAACATTTTCCCACGTTTTAATGTCTGAATGAAAATGGGCTTTGTCTTACAATCAATAGCATTTCCTGCTTTAATTGGCAGTAATTTTCCTTAACTATCTAAGCAATAAAAGTGTATCTTAAAAATGATAAATTATAGTATTTTAAAAATAACTGTACTTATCTGTAAATTTATTCAATTTCCAAAGAATGTATGATGGACACATAAATTTTCAGACCCTGTAAATAATACAACAGCTATCCAGGGATCTCAGGTTTACATGCTTGGTCTACAGGTTTGGAATGCATGCTCATAATCTGGTGTAATCCAATACAGATATTTACTTGGGAACAAACCCATGCATTTTTCTCTGTAAGGTGAAATGACTTATGGAGGACACTCTCCTGTGTCTCTGCTGCAGAATATATATTTTATACCATGTTTTTATCCACATAAATGATGTCTACTATAGATCATGAGAGGAGCATATAATTTATTTTCTGTATTGGGGCACTTTTAAGAGTAAAAGTCACCTTATAACAAACAAAGTGAATCAGCTATACGTATACATATATCCCCATACAGCAGCAACTAACACAACAATGTAAAGAAATTATACTCCAATAAAGATGTTAATTAAAAAAGTCACCTTATAAACATTATGATGAGTTAACAGATAAATGAGCAAGTGATATACCAGGCAAACTAAGATGTGTAGTCCCTCTATAGAAGGTTAATTTAGAAACAGGAAATTATTTCTCAGAGGACGTAGCCTGCTCATATGTAATTTATTCATAAAATCAAGCTGTGGTTCTTTAAATATGGTCTGCAGACTTACAGGGTCTCTGAAATCATTTCAGGAGCTCTGCAAGTTCAAAATTATTCTCATAGGAATATTAAGGCATTATTTGCATTTTAAGTGTGTTGAAATTTGCACCAGTGGTGCAAAAGCAATGGAAGAAAAAAATTCCTGCCACCTTAGCATAAATTAAATAATGTACTAAACTTTACTAATAGTCACTATACTCTCTACTGTCATGAACTACAAATTTAAAAAGTAAGTTTCAACTGAAGTGCCCGTGATGAAAGAGTCAAATGTATTATTATTAAATCTCAACACCTGAGTGTTTCTATATGTGTGTCTGTGTGACAAAATAGGATGTACAAATTTAGCACTTCTGCTGCATACTGAAGTATGATGGTTCTCAGAGGAAAAAGTACCAGCTGATTGAGTTGCAAGCCAAAATAGCCTCTATTGTTTGCAACACCATTTTACTTGAAAGAATAACTGATAAATAAACTATGAAAACTTGCTATTTGGCAGATATTTTCTTGCAAAAGAACAAATTGGGTCTGCCACTTCAAGTAAACTGACAATATTTATTTAGAGAGAAAATTTGAGTTGTCAAGGTAAAATTAGAATTTTGGAAAATTTTTTCCTACCATCTAAGCTTGGTAGCTTCCCAATACTGAAAGACTATGATGAGATCAGTGGAGATACTAACAACTGTGACTTTTTGATTCCCACCACCTGGAGTACACATAGTGCATAATTCTCTCCCCTTGAGTGTCGGTGGAACCTGTGAATATAAGTAATATCTTCTAGGGGTTATGTTCTATGACATGGAAAAGAATTTTACCAATATGATTGAGGTTACTAATCATGTCTTTGATTTACCAAGAAGGAGATTACCTGTATGGGCCTGACCTTATGTTATGAGCCCTTTAAATCTGTTCCAGAAGTTAGAAACAGAGGTAGTCAGAGATTCAGAGTCGCAGAGATTCTTTTTCTGGTCTTGAAGAAACAAATTTCATTGCTGTGGAGGGGGCCTTGTATCAGGGAATGATGGGCATTTTCTAGGAGCTGAGAATTGTCGCTGATCAACAGCCAGCAAGAAAATGAGGACCTCAGTCCTGGAACAGCAACGAAGTGATATTTTCCAATAATGTGAATGAGAATAGAAGAGGACAAGAATCCTTCAATGAGATAGCAGCCCTGATCAAGATACTGATTTCAGCTGTGTGAGACCCTGAGCAGAGAACTCAGCCATGTTGAACCAGGCTACAGAGCCATGGAGAAACTGTTAGAAAATTCATTTATGTTATTTTAAGGCACTGCACTTGTGATAATTTGTTACATAGTAGTAGAAAACTAATACAGCTAGTACTGAGTTCTCTTAGTTGCTTTGTTTGTTTTTAGTCTGAGAATTTTTTTCCTCCATTTTTCACAATTTTCGCTGTGTATGGGCATACCTCAGAGATATTGCAGGTTTAGTTCCAGACCACCGAAATAAAGTGAATATCACAGTAAAGGAAGTTGCATAATTTTTTCCCCAGTGCATATAAGAGTTATGTTTACACTATACTGTCATCTATTAAGAGTGCAATAGCATTATGTATAAAAATAATGTACATATCTTAATAAAAAATACTTTATTGCTAAAAATGCTAATAACAATCATCTGAACCTTCAGAAAGACATAGCAGTAACATCAAAGATCACTTACCACAGATCACTATAACAAATGAAAAAGTTTGAAATATTGAGAAAATTACCAAGATGTGACATAGAGACATGAAGTGAGCAAATGCTGTGGGAAAATGGCACTTATAAACTTGTTCTATGCAGAGTTGCCACAAACCTTCAATTTGTTAAAAAACGCAATATCTGAGAAGTGCAATAAAGCAAAGTAATAAAATGACATATGCTTCTATATAATTTTGGGTTTTTAGTTACTTTGTGGGGTGTTTTTTTCCTTGTCTGTTGTTCTCTCAACACTTTAAAGCTGCTACTCCATTGATTTCTGCCTTTCATGGTGTTTTTATTAGATTTGCTATAATTCTTCTCTTTGTTCCTGCACTGTAATATGTCTCTTTAAAAACCTTTTTCAAGGTTTTTCTGTTCAGTATTTGGATATGATATACCTAGGTTTGTATGTTTTTGTGGGGGGGGATTTTATATTTACATTGGAGTTCTCTGAGCTTTTTGGATTCTTAGTTTGGTGTCTGACATAAATTTTGGGAAAAGCATGACCATTTCTTCAAATATACTTTTCTGCCATGGTCTCTCCACCTTTGCCTTCTGAAATTCCAATTTTGTCTGCATTAGATGGTTTAATGGTGTGCCACAGCTGTTGGATGCTCTATTCTTTCATTCTTTTTTTCCTTTCTGTCACTGTTTGTTTGCTTTTATTTCTAATGACTGATTTCCAAGTTTACTAATTCTTCATTCAGCTGTTTTGAGTCTTCTGAAAAGTCTACCAAAGGCATTATTTATTTGTTGCTGTGGCTTTTATTTCTAGCATTTATATTTGAACTTTTCTTACAGGTTTCATCTTTCATTTGATTTTGCATGTTTTCTACCTTTTCCATTAGATTTTTTTAACAAGTTAATTATTTTAGGTTTTTTTCAGAGACTTCCAGCATCTCTCATATATGAATGTGGTACTGATGATTGCTTTGTATCTTAGGACTGTATTATTTTTGCTTGCTTTTTAATATTTTTTACAGTTTTATTGAAAGGTGAAACTTTGATAGGACAGTAGAAAATTAGGTAAATAGATTTTCTACCTGGAACGAACATGACTTTCTTTCTGCTAGGCCTTAATGCTGGGGTTTGAGTTAATCTAGCTAGGAGTTGGGCTGGGTTTGAGATTTGTTACTATGTGTTTAACATCTGTGCGCCATATGCTTCAAATCCCACTATTGGGCATACACCCTGAGAAAAACAGAATTCAAAAAGACACATGTACCCCGATGTTAATTGCAGCACTATATACAATAGCCAGGACATGGAAGCAACCTAAATGTCCATTGACAGTTGCATGGATAAAGGAGATGTGGTACATATATACAATGGAATACTACTCAGCCATATAAATGAAGGAAATTGGGTCATTTGTAGAGATGTGGATGGACCTAGAGTCTGTCATACAGAGTGAAGTAAGTCAGAAAGAGAAAAACAAATAATGTATTTTAACACATATATATGTGGAATCTATAAAGGGGTATGGATGAATCTATTTACAGGGCAGGAATAGAGGCTCAGATGTAGAGAACAGACGTATGGACACGGGGGGAAGGGGAGGATGGGATGAATTGGGAGACTAGGGTTGATATAAATACACTACCATGTGTAAAATAGTCAGCTAGTGGGAACCTGCTGTATAGCACAGGGAGCTCAGCTCGGTGCTCTGTGATGACCTAGATGGCTGGGATGGGGGTTGGGTGGGAGGGAGGTCCAAGGTGGGGGGGGATATATATA
This sequence comes from Orcinus orca, assembly GCF_937001465.1. Classification (NCBI taxonomy): domain Eukaryota; kingdom Metazoa; phylum Chordata; class Mammalia; order Artiodactyla; family Delphinidae; genus Orcinus; species Orcinus orca. The sequence continues at coordinate 60,007,614 of NC_064564.1, forward strand.
TACATATAGCTGATTCACTTCATTGTACAGCAGAAAGTAACACAATATTGTAAAGCAATTATACTCCAATTAAAAAAAAAATTCCTGCAGCCATACCTGTTGTTCATAGTAGGGGTTGGTTTGCCACAATAATGTCTGTTGTCTGTTGGACTTTAGGCATGACAGCTGAGTTAAATCTCTTTGTGCTTATTTATTTCTGATTCCTTACTCAGCAGCCATTTATGAATGGAAACTTGTTAGCTTGGTGATATAGACTAGTGGGGCAGGGGGAAAAGAGAGGATAATCTCTGTTTTTCTCTGAAGCTTCAGTCTTCCGCAGTCACAGTGACCCTGGGTCTTGTGAATGTGACTTTTACAGTTCTGCCCCTTGCCATGCTGTAGTTTTGGGCCCTGTTCATTCTTTTGCCCCTCCTTCAGGATTGTTTCATTCTGTTTCCTTCCCCCAACTGCTTTGTATTTTCACCAGTGCCCTTCTCCCAACTTATTAATTCTTCTGTGCCGTAATGAACACAGTGAAAGGATTCAGGCAGAGATTTGTGTCTGGCCTTCATAGCTTCTCTTTCCCTCCCACTGGTTGCCAAAACAAAAATTTTTGTAGGATTCTCCCTAAATGTTTATGTGTGCCTAGTGCTATATGCAGAGAGAGAGCCTACAAGTAGGTGGCTATCTCTCCAATTTCTGCAGCCCCAAAGAACTTAACACTATTTTCTAGAACTTGTATTTTACAGACATTTTACTGGTGTCTAGTTATGTTTTCCTCCAGTGAGTACTCATATCACCTTTCTCTTTGCATGCACTAGTCTCTTCTTAGATTCGGGGCCAGTTGTTTGCTCTGCTCTGTAATTGGTTGATAAAATACATCATTATTTCAGTTTAGTCTGGGTTTTATTGTTGCTGTTATTGTAAGGGTGTGAGTGACACTCTTTCCAACTCTAAATTCTATAGCAGTAACCAGAAATCCCGTTTTGAAAAAAATATATTTGTTTTTCACAAAATGTTATTTTTACTAACACATAATATAATTTCGTTATTTTGCATGAACTAATTTGTATTTTAAATTTTCTGTTAGAATTATTAAAGAGTAATATGTTAAAATATAACCCAGAAAACAGCTCTTTTAAGAGATTAAGAGTGTACAATACTTGTTAAGAGTATAAAGGAGTACTAAAATCAAAATGTTTTAGAGTCTCATTTTTAGACTTAGATGGGAACCAAAGAATACCTCAAGTAAATGAGCAGATTGCCTTTGTGTTTTTGAGTCTTATATACCCTATTGTGTCTTTGCTTGAGAAAGAGTGAGAACTTTGAAAACATCTCCATTTTCAACTCATGTGAAGAAGGTTATGAATATTGCAGTACTTTTAAGCATAAACTTTAAAGTTGTTAACCTAATTTTTAAGAATTACCACTGTTTTACTTTGGCCACTGATATATTTGAAAAAAATGTAACAGCTTTGCCTTACACATGATTACAGGGTCCGATGCAAAATGTTACTGCACTGTCTAAAATGAGAAATAATTTCAAAACATAGGCAGCAGAGCCCTAAATCAAGCATAAGGGGCCCTCTAAGCATGAGGACCTGTTTGAACAGGGCAAACACCATGAAGCCAACTGTGGGCCTAGGCCCACCGTTCCATGGAAGTCTTCAACCACATGTTTACTCTTGCTACTAGATATTCCTTTCATTTAATTGTTTTTGTTTGTTGTATTTCATGATGTGTTCACCCCTAGACTGAGCAGCTACATTTTTATCTTAAAAAACAAGATTTTCCAAAGCTTCACATTAGATTTTCAAAGCAGCTGTCTATATCTAAACATTTTAACATTTTTATGTTTTTTTCTTTTTATCATTCTCTAACCAAGTGCATGTTTTTACACAGCTCTTTCTGATCCTGGAATCTTTCAGAATTGCAGTTATGTCCTTTTAAATTCTCCAAGCTAATTTAATGAGGTGGGCTATTGTTAGCTGTAAATTATACATGCAAAGAGAGAAAAAATGGGCTTAAAATACGAGAAAGCATAGATAATGTAAACTATTATATAAATATATAAGCACATGTACTCATATCCCTATGAAATGAATCTTCACAATGAAGAAAAGCAGATACAGATAAAAGCTTCTGTATCGAATAGTAGCTATGTGGTCTTCTGTGCACCAAAATACCATATTATCCACTTTCATATCACTTTCGAATTTACAAATCTTGTTCTGCTTATCACAATAGAATATTGTTATTGTTGTCATGAATATCTTTTCCAATCAACTGTGAACTTCTGTAGGGCGGCTGTGTCTTATTCATGCCTAGCCTAACAAAATGGTTGACATCTTAACCTAAAGAAGTCAATCAGATAAGTTCAGACAGTGATTTAAACTTTATGCACAGGTAGAATTTATTATCTAATGATAAATATTATAAAAACTTTTTTATATAAAAACTTTTTATTATAAAAACTACTTTTGCATGTGTTCAGCAAAATTTTTGATTTATAATTACATATATGGCCTAATAATTAGGACAGATATTTAAAACATGAATAAAGGATTTAGTGATTAAATTTTGTTTCTGAAGGTATTATATGGTGGTGTGATAAAGCATCTCTTGTTTCATCTTCACTTCTAAAGCATGTTCAGAAAATTTTTACTTAGAAGAACATTTCAGGATCTTTAACACTTTTTCAAAGGTCTTAGATCTTTTGATCCTCAAACCATTTTCTTTTGAAGTGTCAAACTCTGTTGTCAAATTAACTTCTTCAACTATTTACCCGTTTTAATTTTCAAAAAGACTCCTATGTCAATGCCTTGTAGATGATTTGGGCAGTTCTCCAACAACAATTTCATCAACCTCAAGAAATCTTGCATGTTTCTCAAGATCTAAAATGTAAAGTTGGTCTCATTTTCTTTTGCATTTGCACTATACTGTCAGATGTTCTGTGCATCTGAGATTCAGTAAAAGATTGACAGGCAACATCCATCTTGAATAAGTTTTAATGTTAAGTGGTAAGTATTTACTGGAGACTCTTTTTTTTTTTTTTTTTTTTTTTTGGCGGTACGCGGGCCTCTCACTGTTGTGGCGTCTCCCGTTGCGGAGCACAGGCTCCGGACGCGCAGGCTCAGCGACCATGGCTTACGGGCCCAGCTGCTCCGCGGCATGGGGGATCTTCCCGGACCGGGGCACGAACCCGGTGTCCCCTGCATTGGCAGGCGGACTCTTAACCACTGCGCCATCAGGGAAGCCCTGGAGACTCATTTTTAAGTAGTTAATTCATTGGTAAATATTTGCCTAATAAAACAATTTTTCTTCTTATGAACCTTATAATTCTAGAGACTTGACTAATGCATGGTTAGATAATGAGAACGACTGTATTTGGAAGCTCTAGCTTTTATTCAGTGACAACAAAATATCAATATCAATTTTGTATATGGTTCAGAATATTTTCCTTGGAAAAGTGGCATTCATTGTGTTATGTGTGTGTTTATGTATGTTTAGGTATATATTTATGCATATCATACACAAACACACACACACCACACTCACATACTCAGGTTCTGCCTAATTGTCAAAAATCAGTTAATTAGCTAACCAGGCTCCTAAGTATCACAGTTATAAAATGGTAATGCATACATCAAGTGAAATATCCTTAGCTAGAATTCTAGTTTTAATGAATTCCAGCATTAATCCCATGTGACTCATCTGTCAAGAAGTATGAGAATCAAAACTGTTCCTTTTGTTGCCTTTCACTCACTGTGAAAACAGAGCAAAGAACAGTCCCTTTGGCACATTCATCAAAACTGTGATCAGGCTGATTAAAATGCAGATATACTGGGGCTTATCTTTTATCTGCAGCCCACCAGTGATATCTGATTTATTTGAATCTCATTAACACTCTGTTTCCATGCTTTCTTTACTGTTGTTTGCTGCTGTTACCGGAATCTAATTAAACAAGCACAACTGGAAATTTTGTATGCACATTTGCTCTATACGTTTCTCTGATATCATTTGAAACCTGTCTTCCTACCAGTAATGTACTCCTTAGGCGTAGCATGAGGGCAGAATGGTAATTTTGTGTTGTTCTGCACTGTATTACTTTTGTGTGAGGAATCAAGGATCTTATACATTTTTAAATTGAACAATACCCTCTATGTGTGATTTGCTTCCATTTCATTTAAAGAATTTGCCATTTGGTATAAAGGCTTCTGATGTCTGAATGAAAAAGCCTGCGTTTCATGGAGTATTTATTATTGTTCTGATTTCTCTGGTGATATACACTGTGTATTTCATTTTTATTGCACACAATTTCACTAGTCTCTTTTCCATTGGGTTTCCCCAGTTTTGTAATTCAGATCTTGGGAAAGTCAGGTTCGCTAAGTGTTCTCTTTTAAAGTCCCATTCCCTTAACATCACTTCAGGTTTCTCAGTTACTCTACTAGATTGTGTTTTCTAGCCATTTCTCTTTTACTCTTTCTAAAAAGAACCACTTAGCTCCCCTACCCCACAAATAGAGAGACAGAAAGTAGAAGAGTAAAATAGAAATATACCAGAGAAATATAAAATTATTTTCAGTCAAGATCAGCTTCTTCATTTTATGTTAATTTTTTTATTACAGAATTCCAAATGGAAATCTTTGAGAGTTAATGTCCTTTGTATTAGCTTCGTGCCTATGTAGTATTTGGTTCCTTGCCATGAACAGCAGGGAATAGATTATTTATTTTTGTGGTTGTGCCCCGCTACTACTCATGTTAACCAAAATAATTGAATTCAAGCCTTAGTAATTGTGAAAGCAATTTGGATATAATCATATTTCAATTACTGTGATGGGGTAAACTCCAAATTACACCATCTGATGCTTCTAGAGGCATCAATATGAACAATATGAACAAAAGGAGAATATTTACACCAAATGTGTTTTGAAAAGTTAAAAAGAGAAAAGTAATTATTGTTTGCTTTTTGATGGTAAGTTAAGTATATATCAAATATGACCCAGCAATCCCACTACTGGGCATATATCCTGAGAAAACCGTAACTCAAAAAGAGTCATGTACCAAAATGTTCATTGGAGCTCTATTTACAATAGCCAAGAGATGGAAACAACCTAAGTGTCCATCATCAGATGAATGGATAAAGAAGATGTGGCACATATATACAATGGAATATTACTCAGCCATAAAAGAAACAAAATTGAGCTATTTGTAATGAGGTGGATAGACCTAGAGTCTGTCATACAGAGTGAAGTAAGTCAGAAAGAGAAAGACAAGTACCATATGCTAACACATATATATATGGAATTTAAGGAAAAAAATGTCATGAAGAACATAGGGGTAAGACAGGAATAAAGACACAGACCTACTAGAGAATGGACTTGAGGATATGGGGAGGGGGAAGGGTAAGCTGTGACAAAGCGAGAGAGAGGCATGGACATATATACACTACCAAACGTAAGGTAGATAGCTAGTGGGAAGCAGCCGCATAACACAGGGATATCAGCTCGGTGCTTTGTGACAGGCTGGAGGGGTGGGAGGGAGGGAGACACAAGAGGGAAGAGATATGGGAACATATGTATATGTATAACTGATTCACTTTGTTATAAAGCAGAAACTAACACACCATTGTAAAGCAATTATACTCCAATAAAGATGTAAAAAAATATATATATATGTGTGTATATATATATAACAGCATACCCCAACTGTTAGCAACTTTATCTCAGTGAACTTGTATATTTATTTTCCTCATACTTTTACTTATGGATACTGTGTGTGTCTGATCTTGCCCAGTTGTAAGTGCTATTTAATTAATTACATTCTGAAGGTGAAGACCTAACATTTGGTAGTAGGAGAGTGGATGATAGAGATTCATATATATTACTTATGTCTATAACTTGGTTCCAACATCTTAGAGGCAAGATTTTGGGATAAATTTTGCTTGTTTGTGGGAGGATAATAATACTTATAGGATTCTAGCTACAAAAATAGTAGCATTAATACATAGAGACATTATCTGTCTATGTATGTATAATTTATTGAAACATAATTGCAAAGTGTTGGCAACAATTTAACTGACCATGGTAAATTACTAAATATAGTAGAGGAATAGAATAGAATACTAAAGAGCATTTCCAAAAAATATTAATGTAGATCTCTATGTACTGGATTAGGGATCTATTCATGATATTTTTGTAAATGAAAAATTAAGTTGATGAATGTTATGTGTCATATTATTCTATTTTGTAAATATACTATGTACAGGTGTGTATGTTTTTACATGGAGATGGACTTCTATGACCTGGGTGAGAGAAGACACCAAACTGATAACTGTGGGCGCCTGTGGGGTACATACTTGAAGGAATAGGCAGAAGAATTTTCTTTTTCTAATTTATATAATTAAAAAGGAAAATGGAGGATTTTAGGTGAGTTTTACTATTTAATAATTTTTAGTCTT